>NC_091013.1:60942562-66862562 GCF_041296385.1 Aphelocoma coerulescens
TGTGTATGTATGTGTGTGTGCACCCATTTGCTTAAAAAAAAATAAAAGTGCAATTCATAAAATCCTTCAAATTTTTCAATTCCTGAGTTGTTGATGTTTTTCACTGAGTTTATGTTAGATGGGGGAGCTAGTTCAGAGGTTAAAAGGCCTAGGGTGAAGCTTGCCATTATCACTCTGCCTGTGGACCACTTCTCTCCCTTTGGAATGAGTCATCAATGACAATTACATTGTCACAGATCACAGGCTAATAATATGCTGACACTTTCTTAAATGCCTCAGCACCATCATATTTGGATTCCACACCTCCTTATGTTTCTTTTTGGGAGGGTCTAGGTCATAACATCACTTTTGTTGAAAAGCAGTGTTTAGTCAGTATCCTTTAAAACCTACAGTTCCTATGTTTACTGTAATCTCCTTTGCATTCCTGAGTTTAGGTCGGTCTCTGTGGCTCTGCAGACATCAGATTTCAGGGAGGAGCCAGCCGTTGCAAACCACAAATGCCTTTATTTAAAACTTAAGTATGACAGAAGGAAGCATATTTTAAAAATTAAGCAGCATAAACTCATTACTACTACTTAATATTCATCTAACAGAGACATTAGCAGAATCTTGAAGCATGTGACTTGAACCAGATCAGGACAATATATCTGTATATTCTTGTTTCTGACATATTTTGCTGTCAGGCTTCCTAAGACAGCAAAGCTGTTTCCTTCAAGAAGTAAAAAATCTAAAAAAGCTCAGAATTTATACAAAGGGTATTGTGACTAGGCTTGTGATTTTTGTTCCTGAACCACAGGAATACTGTGGTACTTGGCAATCATTAGAAATCCTGTAGAAAAGACAAATCATATATAAATAATGAAATTTCTGCTGTGAGATGCCCTGTACTGTGCATTTACAGTGTTAAATTTGAAACATATATTTTAGGTCCCTAAATTAACAATGCAGGTTGTTTCATAGTGCAATTCACACCACCTAAAAAGAGTCTGCATCTCTCTATTGACTAAATAAAACTTTAGAAACTGAATTGAGAGACTTAATATTAGACATTGCAAATACTTCCAGCCCCCTCTGTCAATATCACTTATTTGAAATATAAATCCGAAAGTTTTCCTGTTTCCTAAGGAGAAAATTTGTGCCATGTGATGTCATGAGAAGTTTTTTAATGTCACACAGCATTATCAGTAGCAAGGTCTTCTACAGAAAATTTCTCTCATACTTTGCTCAGCTTTTTCCCCTTTAAATGAAAGGAAAATAGATTGTTTAACGAAGAAGAGAAAAAAGAAAGAGCACAATGAAACTTTTATTATTGATCTTGTCAATGATCATTGAAGAGGTGGTGTTTACCCCAAGTGTGATTGTCAAACAGAAATGGAGAAAGGAACAACAGTTACAAATGTGATATGAATTTATTCATGAGATCCCAAACTAATGACCTCCACTGAAAATGTTGTGCCCCATAACATCTCCTTACTTCTTTCTTTCAAGGAATAGTTGACCTTTGGAAGTAAGAATCAGAGAAACAATAAGGTTGGAGAAGATGTCTAAAATCAACAAGTCCCACCTTTGACCAAATACCACCATGTCAACTAAGCCACAGTGTTAAGTGCCAGTCAATTTTGGAATGCTCCCAGGGATGGTGATTCCATCAACTCCCTCATCCACGTCTTCAACAAAAGTGTTAAACAGGACTGGGCCCAGCACTGAGCCCTGAGGAACACCACTAGTGGCCAGCTGCCAACTGGACACAGCACCATTCACTACCACTCTCTGGGCACAGCCATTCAGCCAGTGCTTCATCCAGAAAAGAGTGCACCTGTCCAAGCCCTGGGTTGCTGGCACCTTCAGGAGCATGCTTTGGGAGAGAGTGCTTTCTTGAAGTCCAGGCAGACTACATCCACAGCCTTCCCTCATTCACTAGGCAGAGCACTTGGTCATAAAAAGAGATCAGGTTGGTCAAGAAGGACCTGCCTTTCCTAAACCCATGCTGGCTGGACCTGATCCCCTGGTTGTCCTGTATGTGCTGTGTGCACTCAAGATAATCTTACCATAACCTTCCCCAGTAACAAGGTCAGGCTGACAGGCCTGTAGTTCCCCAGATCCTCCTTCTGACCCTTCTGGCAGATGGGTGTCACACTGGCCAACCTGCAGTCCTCTGGGACCTCCCCAGTTAACCAGGACTGATGATAAATGATGGAGAGGCTTGACAAGCTCT
Source organism: Aphelocoma coerulescens (assembly GCF_041296385.1). Classification (NCBI taxonomy): domain Eukaryota; kingdom Metazoa; phylum Chordata; class Aves; order Passeriformes; family Corvidae; genus Aphelocoma; species Aphelocoma coerulescens. The sequence goes on from NC_091013.1 coordinate 60,944,778, forward strand.
TCTATTAGCTCCTTAAGTACTCTTGGGTGAATCCCATCCAGGCCCCATAGACTTGTGTGTGTAAGTGCAGAGCAGGTCACTACCTACTTCCTCCTGGATTGCAGGGAGCTTATTCTGCTCCCCATCTCTGTCTACCAGCTCAGGGGGATGGTTGCCCTGAAGTTATCTGGTCTTTCTGTTAAAGACTGAGGCAAAGAAGGCATTAAGTACCTCAGTCTTTTCCTCATCCTCAGTGACAATATTTCCCCCTTCCTCACATCCAATAAAGGATGGAGATTTTCCTTGGTCCTCCTTTAGTTGTTAATGTATTTATAAAAACACTTAATATTTTTCACAGCAGCGTCCAGGATGAGTTCTATCTGAGCTTTCATCTTTCTAATTTTTTCTATGACTCAACGATATTCTTGTACCCTTCCTGTGCTGCCTGCCTCTTCTTCCAAAGGTCTTAAACTCTTTTTTCCCTGAGTTCCAGCAAAAGCTCCCTGTTTAGCCAGGCCAGTCTTCTTTCCTGCCAGCTCACCTTTTGGCACATGGGGATGGCCTGTTCCTGTGACTTAAAGATTTAATTCTTAAGGTATGTCTATTATTCCTTGACCCCTTTGTTATTAAGGACTCTTTCCCAGGGGACTTTCTTCATCAGTGTCCTGGCCAATTGAACTGGCCAAAATCCACCCTCTGGAAGTCCAAGCTAGAGGTTTTGTTGACCCCCTTCCTTACTTCACCAATCATTTCAAGGTCACTGTGTCCACAATGGTCCACTGACCACCATATCTCCCACTGGCCGCCCTTCTCTATTTGTAAACAGCAGGTCTCATGGGGTACCACTCCTGGTAGGCTCACTTACCAGCTCTGTCAGGGAGTTCTCTTCCACACTCTGAAGGGACCTCTTACACTGCCTCTTCTCCACTGTGTTGAGTTTCCAGCAGACATCAGTCAAGTTTTCCACAAGAAGAAGGGCTAGCAATTGTGAAACATCAGGCAGATGCTTATCAAATACTCCATCCACCTTCTGTATCACAATGCACCTTCTAGCAATGGCTTTTGGCTGTGTGGAAACCTTTGTTGCCTGGAGGGGTGGCTGTGCTCTCCTACAAAAACTGCTGCACAAAGTGCCACACAAAAAAACTGTGGCATGTCCTTCTGCACATCCTGTTTGCCTGTGGTTGCTTGTGAGAGCTACCAGGTCCTGACAGGTCTCTCTGCTCTTTTTTTGGGGTTCCTTGACTCCCAGGACCCCCCTCCTTATCTCCTTCAGGTGTTTTGCCACAGAGCTTGCCATAGTTGCCACTGCTGTTTCTGCATACCTTGCTGACCGAATTCCTGTAATGACTGGAGAAGTATCTGTGGAGGTTAGTTTATTTGAAGAAATCCATTTAGATATCCATTTAGTATTAGTATTGTTACTACTGCAATAAAAAGACTAAATATGTGCTCTTAGAAAGGGTAACATGAAATACTCCTGTTCATCCTGAAAGGTGTTGGCGAGTTTTTTGTTTGTTCGGTTGGTTGGTTTGGTTTCCTTTTTTCAGATTTCCTTAGAGTTTAATCCCATTAGTTCTACATTAGAATTTAGTGGGGTTTGCAGCACTAAAGTTTTATTACTTTGTATTCGTCAATATTACATATAATTCCCTCTGTGACAACCTATTTACAAATCACATCTAACTCTCTTTTAAGATTCAATGTCTGCATGGCCTTCATTCATCATTCATTTTTTTGTCCTCAGAAAATGCTACTGTACTGCAGTTGTTCTTTGTAGATCATCTTTCTAAATTAAAGCACATAACATGCAGCACTAGCCCCTGTGGACCTGAAAAAACACTTTCTCTGGTTTGACATTGCTTCTTTCACAGGAACTATCTATAGTCACTACTTTGCTATTTTTCAACCTGTTCTGTCTCTCTGCCCATGTCCTGTCCTGAGTCCTTACATCATCCTGGAGCTTAAGCAGAAATATGTCATGCGGAATGTTACAAAAGGCTTCCTGAAAATCCAAATATATCATGTAATCTGCTGAGCCCTTAGCAGCCCTGTCAGTACCCTTTGTGCAAATTCTGCTCCCCAAAAATGAAACCAACAAAAACACTGAGAAAATTATTAAGGACATAATTAATAGCTCTTTATTTACAGACAAGTGATTAAATAGGACACACACTCTGCCAGAAAAGTACCTTGAAAGCACTCCACTACACATTTATCCTGACCCTCCCCAATAATAGTAGTGATGAGAGTAATAATAATAACAATAATAATAGTTCAGTAATTCTTATCTACTGCCATACATTGTCTAAGCTACTTGATAACTGCAGAAAAGCCCTATTTGCAAAGGTAGTCCAATTAAATACATATAAATGTATTGAAACGTTTAATTGGCTGGCAACTCAGTAAGTGTCTGTAAAACATGGCTGCTCCTTAATCAGAAGACAAAAATGAGCTGTCATATATTGTTATCCACTTGCAGTTTGAAAACCAGAGCTCTGAGGCAAAGAGGATGCCTTTCTTTTATTACTATGCCCCAACTCGGAATGAGCAAAAAAGAGAGACAGAGCAGACAATGGACCCCATTCATGAATGCAAAAGGCTATTTCTGAGCAGTTATTGCATTGTTTATGCCAGCAAAAATTGCATAACTCTCATTCTCTACACAAATTACATGTTTTCTATGCTTCATTGGACTTTTTACATAGAACAGAAATGAAGCTTTTGCAATAGGTGGTACAAAGACTGCTATTAGAGCCCATCTAAGCCTCATTATTAAGGCTGGATGAAGCATTTGGCTTTCTTCAGGTTTGCTGCAAAGTCAACAGAGTCGAAAATTCCCTTTATGTATTTATCTTTTTATTTCCTTTCAGCTCCCAGTTCCTTGAGTTTTTTAATGAAATGAAAATGGAGGTTTTCCAACCAAAGTTGTGCTAATTGCTTTAAGGCGCAGATCAGAGCTTAATACAATCCAACAAATGATGCCAGCCTGGGACAGGCAAAGGGCTTCATGTGTTGACTGAACAGCAGGATTGCCTGGCCAAGGAAAAGGTCAGGCAGTTGCACAGAGCCAAAACAGAGCACAACAAAAATTTTCAACTGTATTGCTGCTGTGAATATGGGGAGGTCATGCGAAAGGAACTTCCATTTCTCAATCCAAGAACTGCTAGAGTGGAATTCATTCACCTCCATATGATGCTATAGATTAACCTTTCAAAAGCAGCTTTTGTGGGGTTTTTTTGTGCCTGATTTGAGCCTGAAGTTCAGATTGGCTACCCTGTAGTTCCACAACTGAATTTGAAAATAGCAGTGAGTCCTTCTCTTGGAAATCATGTTCAATGTGTATACTAGGCTCAGCTGAGGCTACAAATTTTGGGCTCCTCACTACAAGAAGGACATCAAGGTGCTGGAGCGTGTCCAGGCAAGGCCAACAAAGCTGATGAAGGGTCTGGAGCACAAGGCTTATGAGGTGCAGCTGAGGGAGCTGGGAATGCTCAGCCCAGAGAAAAGGAGGTTCAGGGTGGACTTTATGGCTCTTTACAACTGCCTGAAAGGAGGTTGTAGTGAGGTAGGGATTGGCCTCTTCTCCCAAACAGCAAGCAACAGGAAATGGTGTCAGGTTTGGTGAGGGGCAGTTTAGAGTTGATATTGAGAGAAATTTCTTCAACAAAAGTGTGTCAAGCACTGGAACAAGCTGCCCACAGAAGTGGCTAAGTAACTATCTCTGGAATTATTTAAAAGGTGTGTAGACATGGATCTGAGTGACACTGTTTAGTGGTGAACTTGGCAGTGTTCAGCCAATGGTTGGACGTGATGATCTTAAAGGTCTTTCCCAACCTAAATGAATCCATGATTATATGAAAGCACATATATTTTGCACACATTATGGCAGTAGAGCTGGATTTAGCCTGACTCTGCTGCTTGTGTTAAAAGAAGGATTTACAACACTATTGCTACCTCTTAATATAATTACTGCATAGAAGTAATATTTATGTATAGAGAATCTTCTACATAGGGAAACATTTCTACCTGTGAGATTGCCCATATACATAAACAGATTAATTTTGCTGTATTCAGTTGTCTGCTTCTCTTGGAAGCAGACTAAAAAACATTTATGCAAATCTTTTTTCCAACATTTGATTCAGAGTGGATGCATATTTGTCAGTTTGATGAGTCTCTCTCCTTTCCCTTGTTGATAGTTAGGTGTGAAAATATTGCTGTTAGGTCCCATGGCTTATTTTACAATTATTCCCTGAATAACTAATACTTAAAAACTCCAACAACTGAAGCAGTTTGTAAACAAGGAGATATACCAAAGTAGCATCAGAAGTCAAGATGGATGCCATAAATTGTGTCTATCACATCAGAATACTTATTTTCACCTGCTAATCAGAGACAGTACTCCCCAACCAAGAGCAAGACTTTAATTCTGTCTGAAGTCAAAAAGCATGTCTTCAGTCTATGTCTAGTATTCATCTGTATTCTGAAGCACAGAAATTACCCATTGAAGTTATTTTTATGATTAGCTTTTGCTTGCTTGGGTGGGGTATGTGCTATCTTATTAGCTACTGTGAATCAACCTCAGCCCCTTTGGTGCCTTCTCCAGAAATATTACTTTGGAATCACTACATTTCATTTGCTGATGAGGTAAAAAGAACCTAATTATTCTGACAATTTTATCTAAGGCTTGCAGATTTTATGTACTGAGTGTATAAAAAATAACTTCTTGATGAATAATCCTCCAGGAATACATTTTTGTAACCATCATCTGAAATAGTCCTTTTCACACACAGATATGCAATTCTTCCTCTGGATGATAAATAAATTTCCTTTACTTCAGGGATCACTGTCCCAATATACACACATATAGATAAATATACATATATATACATATAAATTTTAATTGAGCTATAGAAACTTCTCTACAGAACTGTGAATGACATTGAGACAACTACCAAAGCTTTTACAATTTTCTCACATTAGCCACCCAGTTTCTGTCATATGATTTTCTGTCCTTTAGTTGAAATTATGAGTAGGTTTTACTGTTGACATGTAAGAACCAAGAACTATGCGATACAATAGCCAGATATAGCCTATTAATATAAAATATCTATTCCAAAAGGGCATAAAAATAAAAATAACTTTAACGGTGATGTGTTTACAAAGTCAAACTTATAAAGGGTGAAAGTGCTAGTGGATATGATTGGTCTCGATGACCTTAAAGGTCTTCTCCAATCTAAATGATTCTGTGATACTACTGCTAAAGTTTTGCTGAATCTGGTAGCACGATCGAGGGAAAGGTGCTACAGCTCTCTGTTCCCGAGCACAGCCAGTGGCATGGCTGAGCATGCATTCCCCAAAGGCACACACAGAAGCATTGGCAATGCACACTGAAAGCCATACAGAACAGGACAGATAGAAAGATGCAAACACAGCACAAATAGTTGCCTAATTTTGTCCCCGTTTCTGCCAGGTCAGGGTAAAGGTCCACTAGTGGAAAATAGCGTGCAGATATACAAAGCTAATCCTCCCAACAGCCTGGACTTATGCACTAAGGCCAGGAACTGGCCCTAGAACCCTTTTCCCCCAATTTGCTGGCACTACCAAGGCCAGCAATGCCCTTTCGATTCCTCACAGCTCAGAACCCTTCACACGTTTGTGTGCACACACACATTTTTGTGCACACGCACATACACATTCGTGAGCCCACACTTATTGGTGATCCAGTCCCTCCAGTAAATGACTTTTAATACTCAATCTACCCAGTAGATCCTTGGGACTCTCTTGTCTCCAATATAGCCATATACATGTAAACATGTCACTAAGTCAAGCCGTAGACCTCATGGTCACACTAGTAGATGATTTGAACACCTCTGGTGTCTCCACTTGCTAATTTTCAGACTTTCTGGTCTCTCCAGTATCTGGCTCATGCTTCTGTCTGCTTTGATACTTGGCTGCCAAGCCTCGATACCTGGCTGCCAAGCCTCTTATGCTACTCATGGGATACTCTGCCATGGTATTTGCAAGCAATCACACTGACACATATAGTCACACAATATGCAGGCACCTCAGGTGCTGACATATTGTCCCTTGTGATCTATGGTCCCACACCAGTTGCTGGCATTCAGGTATCCATATACACCCATGCACACAAAATAAGGGAGTCGTCACCCAGGAAAATAATTAGACATGAAATTTGGTAAGAAGACAGGAGAGACTACACTGATCACTCCTAGGCCACGGCCAGGCCATGACAATCTGTCTCTTACTGCACCTTTGGCTCTTCCCCTGAACATCCTGCAATTATATAATCCCCAAGGATTATATAATCAATCCAAAGTAATCTTCCCCAGTGTCTCATAATAAGTCCCATATCCCTAGGTAGTGACACTCTACTGTGAGGTAAGTCAAAGAGCATTCCCCATTGACAGATCTTGATGTGGCTCACCTGGTGCCCATGGTGCTGATGCTCTCCCATGGCAGCTCTGGGAAGAGTGGGGCTAAGGCTTCTTTCTCCGATCAGCTTATTAGGGTTCTGCTGCCAGATGCTGCTTCTCTGTGCTCCTATGTGTTTGCAGTTATGATCCTCTAATCAAGTAACTGAAAATGTAGAGATAATAATATTCTTGTTTTCTTTCAAGGGATTGAAAACAAGGATAGAATCTGGTTTAAATGTAAGAGGTTTTAGTTCTTTGAATTCACAAGGCCCCTGTGGAGGGGATCCACATATTTTAGTTGAGCTTAGTCACTCTTCTTAAGCTTTTCAATTTTCCCGTGTGTTAAGTGGAGAATTGTAGATTCCCCCAAAGGATGAAGATAACATAACTGAGACCCCCTACTTGGAATTCTTCTCTGAAGATTAGTCTCCAAGTCTAAATTAGCCTCTACCCTGGTCTTTACTGTCTCCACACTATCCTCTATATTTTCTTGTTACCTCCTGCCTAATTAGTTGTATGTCCTGTATTAATGACACAGAGTCTGTTTCAAGTGTGAAACACAAGACAGCGCTGCACTTCTGTTCCACTTCAGTGCTACTCAGTTCATGGCTTCTTTCTGGTCCCTTTTCTTTATGCCACTTCAGGACAATAATGCTATAGAAGAATGTAGCCCCAAACAGATGTTGCCAGTGGTCTTACACGAGGCCTTAGAACTTGGGTTTCTTTTATTTTTCAGGATAGATTACAGCCAATGAACAAGAGGTATGTGACTATGTCATGATGAGTAGTATCTCTTTGTTCCCAGTATATATGATGTGGAGGTTTAAGAAAATGTATTACTTGGTTGTGTGAAAATCTCTAACAATGAAACTGCTCCTTCCCTTTAGGACTGCTAAGAATGCTTGGAAGAGAAAAGCTTCAATGACAGTAGGAGGGTTTTGTGAGGGAAAAATGAGAAGCAAGTGTAGAGCACAGCAATGAGACTCAAACAGCACTGAAAGGGGCTGGAAGCTGACAGAAAAGTCTCTGCTGTAACAGGAAATATTCCTTAGACTGGAAAGACCTGTACTGAGCTTGCTGTGACTCCTGGATTTGTAAGACCAGCTGAAGGCAAGGGTGAAAACTGGGAACTGTCTTCTTAGAACGCACGTGAATAGAGAGAAGGTGTCATAAACATTTATTGTTTCTCTGCTGTCATTCTGTATTTGAAAGGTAACTGTTATGATTCATATAATAATAAAAAAAATTGCTTTATATTGTGAAAGACTTTCTCCTTTTTGGGAAAATGTTCTATAATGAAAATGCATGAGCAATTCCATCCTTATTTTCAAACACAGACTACAAGACTGAATTCCTTGCCAAGGACCAAAGTGAGGATGTGCAAAAAGCATCAACATGGGTATCCATGTGACTGTTAAAGAGAGAAAAGAGCAAAGCAGCAAAAGAAAGGAACATAAATTAAACATTAAGCCACTATAAAATCATCAGAGATAAAGAGGACACAATGGGAAGCTGAACTGACCAGATGGTCTGAAGATCAAATATGCTTTTAGAATTTTGTTTTCATCTTTAATATTCATGGAAGCAGAGGAAAGGAGATATACCCTGAGTGCACTCTGAAGAAATCACTAACGGTAGAAAATTTCACTGGAAGGTAGTTTTTATGCTGAAGATGATATAACAAAATTCATAAAATTTGAACTCTATTTTAATGGTATTATATTTTTTGAGTTTTTTTTAATTATTATTAGAAACTGTTTAAACTGTGTATTAATAGCTTTATGTTTTACTTTAGTTTATATACACTCTATAAAAGCCATATTCCCTTTCCAATTCAAGAAGTATTCACAAAGATGGATGATAGGCTATTTTGCATTTAATATGACATACCTACTTATTAATAAAGACATGAAATTATATTTGTGCAAACTTCTACACATTGAAAATAATGCTCCATTTCTTTGTACTTCTTACATATTTTATTACAATCTGTGAATAAAGGGGGTTAAAGCAGAAATGGTGGAGTGAGAGAAGAATAGGTAAAAATGGAAATAGATCCTGATTTGACCTACTGACACCAGAAAGAGTATTAAGTTCACTTCAACATTAATTTAAATACAACTGAATAAAAGTGGGTTAAAAGAAAGACAAAAAAAGGAAATAAAAAAAATCTTGGCATTATCATCTTGCTGTCTTCGAACCATTACTATTTATAAGAAGTAGTAGAGGAAATGAGTGAAGTTTTCTCCTCATTATGTACATGTGAACTAGATGTCTGTGCTCCTATTATAATTAATAGAGACTTAGGGCAGGATTCAGCTATATAAACATGGGTATATTCTGCCACCTCAGATGCCAATACACCTAAATGGAGTTGGCAGGTTAGAGACAGAACTTATGGAAGATATGCAGCCTTTTGGAGATCAGCTGCTGGAGTTTGGGCATGATGCCTTGTCTGTCTTACGTTTTGGTACCTGAAGCCTGCCAAAATGACTGCTGTATTTACATCTGCAGAGATATGCAGCAAATTCTGATCCCAGAAACTGGCATGCTGCTTGCCAAAAACCAGGAGTCTATTGTGATTTGAAGTATTTTAGTGTATTAAAAACATCTGGGTTAACATCCAAGTCATAGGACCTACAGGAGACCTATTCCCTTGGCAAGTGACAGATAGAGGCCAGGCAAGCATCTCAAATAGCTAAATATATTTAGAAAAGCTTAGTAAGGCAAAAATCTTATTTTTTGTTTTGTGTCATTTGTAAGAAATACCCAGTGAAAAGTAAAACTGAAATGTATGTAAGGATAATGGTATTCATATAATGGTGTGCATATATATGTGCATGTGTGCCTATGGATGTGCCTATTATGTATGCATTTATGTTTTATAATGATTTTTTCTCAGCAGATAATTACTTTATTAAAACCTTCATTCTTAGCTATTTCTGCACTTCCTCCTTTACTGAGCACTCATAGAGAAATTAATCTCTCTATTATCAATGCAGGTATAAGGTGCTCTGCCAATCTGATGAATTTAGCTTTGCCCTGTGTTGTGTATTTCTGTGTAGGTCTATGACCCAGGTTTAATGACATCTTCCCTCTCTCTACTAGGTTTATGAATTTTCTACTCGGTAAATTAAATTTACGTCATTTGCAAAATGTATTAGCATTTTGATCCAAGAAACTCGGGGTTCTGTAATTACTTGGGAAAAAATAATAGAACATGAGATTCAGAATCTCTGAATTCCAGGTTCAGACTTGTGGCAATTTGGGATCTTTTTTTCAAACAAAGATTAAGTTGTCTGGTCCCTGGGCTCTGGATTATTGCTGTAGAAGCCTAAAATTGATTTATACTGCCATTCTGGATCACAGAGTTCCTTCTGTCCTAAACAGAAGTGCTCAGATGTCTTTAGATCAATCTTTAGCTAAGCAGTTAGATGCATGATGTTTTATCTAAACTCCATGGTGATTCAAATATAAACGGAAGAAGTACGCAAATTGTAACTCCCTGGTGAGAACCCTGCCATTCACAACTTTTCAATCACTTCTGTGAACATAATCCTTCATTTCAGGTGTTTCAGTGTGCCAAGTCTGAATCTAAAAAATAGCCTGAATGATTTCAATGCTCAAATGAAGTTTTAATAAATCCTACAAATCCCCTATAAAAATCTGATCTCACTTCCCCCTCTCATATTAGATAGGGATTTCAAAGTACAAATGTCCTCCTCATCCTCATTGAAGACAGTTCGGTAGGAAAACCTTTGAACTTTGTTGCCTTTTTTTACCCTTTTTCTTTTTACTTATTCTCACCCATCTCACACTTTCAGAGTTGTGAGTTTTAAGGACAACAGTCTTTTCTATATTTATATTTTAAAGGCAAGTCAGGATACTCAGTACCAGAAGCAACTCACAAAAGCGGAGCTAATTTTCACTTGTCCAAAACATGCATATCTGCACATAAATACAAAACCCTCAAATAAATGTTACCAAGCAGGAAGGTAAACTAAAAGAGTATTTTTTAAACAAAATTACCTAATCTCCTATAAGCTTATGTCAGACATTTTTGTCAAAAAAATTTATTTCATTCATCTCTGTGTTATCAGAATTTGAGTTTGTTCACTGAAATATAAATTCCACGTTTCTGTGTATTTTGTGGGTATAATTTTGTACCCATTGTTACAAAATAGTCCTGAAAATGCATCCATTTAGTTTTAGTAGCAAGCATCTTGACCTCTGTATACTTATTTTCTGTCAAAATAATGGATTAATATCTGAATTATGTGGAAGGGGATATTTTTCACCAGCTGGACATCTCTCTTGCAAAGAGAATATGTCTGCATAGATAATTTACACATTGCAAGATGAAACTAGCTTCCCATCACTCTGAGAATAGGATAAGTTCATACACATTTTAATTCTCACTAAATTGTTGTGCTAGAGATAGAGAAATGCTGTGCTGTTTCTATTTTCTAGGTTTTGGGTTTTGTTGCTGGTTTGTTATTTTTCCCCCCTTACATTCTTGTTCACTTAAAAAAATAATTCAGGCTATTTCCATACAAATTATACTTTTCCTGGATTCATTAAATGCTCTTTGCTGAGACCATAACTGGACTGTCTTCTCTCAAATTGCCTATGCAGAATATTGAAAGGGTCAAAACAGTGTAGCATGCTATGGTATTTCATGGAATAGAAAAACAGGCAGATTGCTCTTGTTTCTCATTCTTGTAATAAGGGATAGTAACAAGAAAGTAAAATGGCTGAAAATGGTTTTGTTCCCATGTGTCAAATACCATAATTAGAATAAGAAATGCTACAAATTAACCCATTCTCATTACAGTCACTATATTATAATTTCATGGTCCTCTTCTGATGCTGTACTCTTGCTAAGCACATTTACATCTCATCAGTGAACACAAGCAGCAGATCCGCTGGCGGTGAATGCTTGATTCACTCCAATTTATGTCTTCTTTTCAGCTGGGGAATCCATTGTGTGAGCTAATAGCAGGTTTCCCATTTGAAATGACTGCAGGTCTCTTCACATTTGGATACAGTGCAAGCATTGTCATATTTTTTTTTTTTTTAATGTGTCACATAATCATTGCATTATACTATGTACAAGCAAAAGAAAGGAAATTTTCAGCATTAAATTAAACACAAAGTGCAATACTATGCTTTAGTCTCAGAGATGTGGGGGGAAAAGACAAGAACCCTTTTCTCTTAAGCCAAGAGGCAAGTATAGCTGCAATCTTTGTGTTCACCTGCATAAAAGACTTAACAATGATTTCACCATCAACAACACTATTTCTGCAAGGATGGTTGTCAAAAAAGAAAATTTTACAAAAACAATTAATGGGATGAATGTATCCTTTTATAGGGTGTTTAAATTTCCATGTCCCTGTTATCTGACTGTTTTGAAGCATAATTTCCATTCAATTCTCACAAAATGTTCAAAGTGTTTCTATTGCTAATTTACAAGTAAAAAGTGAACAAGTGAACTTCTTATCTAACAGTATCAGGTTTTTTCCCAAAAAAAAAAGATGTGTGGAGAGGAAAAGCTGTATTTGAGGTGCTTTGCTTGTTCTCTTGTGCCTGGTCTGACAACTAGAGAAAGCACAACCTACTAAAAGCTAAGGGAGGTTTGCTGTTGATGTTAATGGAATAGGATTTCATTGAAAAGATTTTGTCCTACTAGACAGGAGTGCTACGTGCATTATCTTTGTGAAACCTTGGAGATTGATGTAAGAGATGCATGATCAGTGACTCAAAACATGGGGTTATTTCACCTGTCCTTAATCATTAGTGGTTGGATTCACTTAATCAAACTTTAGACATTTCCAGTATGAATGTTGATGTTCTGGGCAAGATTCAGTTGCCTAAGCACAGGAACTTAGTGCAGCTGGAGGTCTTTTAGGATATCAAAAGCATACACAGGCCACCCAGGTAGGGCGCAGAAGTTACGGAGCCACATTCTGGTACCAAAGCTGAGCATCAGGTCTGGCATAGCACAATACAAATAAATGCCACTCTATGCCTACATTTAGGTGTCTGAATATCACTCCTAACCTGTCTATTTGGATGTTCTAAGGTCAATTCAGTTGTCCATACACTGGTGTATTTGAGATGTTTGCTTTATCTACATCACTCATGCCAAAGGTCATTGATATTAGGCATGTATTGTATCATGTATCATGTGTGTTTATCTTAATGAAAATGTCCCGGGCATCTTAAAGCTCCCTGCTGAACCAATTCTGGCTTTGATAGTTAAATCAAGCTAATATTATAATCAATGAAAAAAGTATTTCCTTTCAGGTCATGATTCCTCTCATCAGATTTACATATTTGCTTTTGGATGAGATGAATAATGTCCTGTAACCTTTTTGGGGGTTATTTTTTGTTTGTTTGACTGATTGTCTGGGTTTTTCTTTTTCTTTTTGTAGAGACAGTTTTAAAAGATCCAGGTTTCTCAGCTATGAAGATTGACATGTATCCTTGCCTTGCATTTCCTTTCCTCAAATTTTCTTGCCTTAGTTTTCCATATAACTGAGAGTTCAGTAATTCCATAGTGATGTGGAAGCCAGGCTAACCACTGGCGTGAACAGATTAGAGGTGAGAATATGCCCTCACTTGTGCCAGCACAGTTACAAGAACTTATGAGTCACAAACCTGAAATTTTATTCTATGACCCTATATTTCAAAAGACTAGTAGTAGAAACCTGAAGAAGACTTCTCAAACTTCTGGCATTAAGCTGTTTTGGATATACTGAAACTGTAGTTGTGCTCCGATTATTAATTACTAGACCAGTGAATTTGAATTTGCATGTTTCTGTGTGAACCTTTGTGCTTTCAACCTGATTTGTGTTCAAGTTCCACAGAATAAACCACGATTCACAGAAAAAAGAACACTGTAATTTACTTCGTGATTTATACAGCTCTTCCATACCCATTTTGATTGTACTTTCTAATGGTGAAAAGTAATTTTTTAAACCCTTCTCACACAGAAGTCCCATGCTTCTTATCATCATTTTCACTTTTCTATATTCCTTCTCTCATTCTGCTTTTGTTTTTTGTTTTTTTTTTTAAACGTAAGAAAACCATTATACAAAGTAGTGTAACAACTAAAAGAAGCATGGTGAAGGCTGTGAAATATCACCAGGATACTTGAGAAGCTCAGCAGACCTGTGACTATGTTTGTACTCATCTGATGAAGACAGAAAATTAATTTCAACCTTAGTAGTATTTGTCCAGATGCAAAATGGAATGTTGGAAGTAAGGACCTAATTCTGTAATAATTTAAGTAATTTTCAGATTTTCCATGAACTTCCATGCATCAGACTTATTTTTTTGGGTCACTACACCCCTTTTATGTGCATTGCTGAATAGAAATTTTTAGGTTCCTCTGACCCAAGTTAGATTTCAGTGAGTAGCCTCCAATTGAAACGCTCTCTAGGTTCATTTCAATACCATGAGTGATCCAGACCCTTCTTGGCTTTATTTTAATGTTAATATTAAAAAAAAAAAGCCAAAACCCCCCAATCTGTCATGGGTGTGTATGATAATTGACATAATAGGCCCTAACGGCTACTTTGGAGCATAATAGACCATGACAGATCCATTGGAGCTTACTCAGAGATTGAGATATTTTAATGTAATTTAATTAAAAAATAAAACCTCAACAAAATTATCATTCATTTGTATACTATATTATTATTCATTTAAATTTCAAGCTGCTACACACACATGCATATACACGCAATCATACCTTAAAACAAATGGTAAGAAAATATTTATCAGAAACTCTTCTCACAACTTACCTGACCAGAATGAAGAGTACTTGATGGTCTTCTCACATATCTGACCTGGCTAGATGAATGAGATATGCATTTTGGTAACTGCAAGTTAAAGTTTTTGTGCATGGTAGTCATAGAAGTAAAGAATGCAGAACTTGCAGAGTTTATCTTAGCACTTTAGTGAGCTGACCAAGCTGGTAGAAAAAATTTGGTTGCCCAGAGTTATTACCGCAGGCCTGGTTCCTACGGTATAGCACCGTGTCCCGCAGCCATAGGGAGGAGGAGAAGATCCAGCAGGCAGGAGTTGTGCAGCAAGATTGATTTATTTAATTATTTTACAAACTCTTTTATAGACTTTTTTCTTCATAGCCTAATTGGACAAAGGGCCAGCCACCCCTTGGGGGTGATTGGCTAAAATCCTAAAACATCCATTGTCAAAATATTTTTCTACTATACCATAAACAAGACTTTTCAAGGTTGCAGGTGTCTGGGTTGTTTACATTCCCTGCTACCTCTTCTGTGAGAGAGAAAAGTCTCTCACGGACTTAGAAAATAACAAGAAAATCCTCGCTAGCAGCATTTTTGTAACTACAATTCCCCCTTTTTGTTTTATAAGATAACAACTCTACTATTAATGCCAAATAGAAATCTACATCAGTTATTAATTCTAAATATGTCCTTAAGGCTTTAACTATCTGACTCCATAACAAGAAATTTAAAGTTCAGTCTCTGCTTGTAGAAGGACCATCCCAGTCTCTGCTTGTAGAAGGACCATCTGCCTGATGGTTGACATCCTGGTCATCATCAGAAGAGTCATTAGGCTGATGATCTACATTCTGGTCGCCATTTGGATGATTGGCGTTCTGGTCATCATTTGGAGGTTGCCTGTTCTGCCTCTGGTGCCGTAGGTCAGGGCGAACGCATTTTGAAGGTAGCCACCGTATCCCAGTATCTGTGGAAACGCAAGCATACCCACGACCCCAAACGATAAGCTCATAAGGGCCTTCCCACTGGTTAGTGAGTAAATTCCGCACCCAGACTCTTGCCCGGGGCAGTTGTCTGTCGCCTGCAGACTGCAATGAGAAAAATGATTCAGAATAACAGGATTATTTGAATTTTGTGGTACTGTAAGGTGATTAATTGTATACAAAGCTTTTGCTAGTCGGCTCTGTGGGGTTTCTCCATGCATTCCCCTTTTCTGTTTGTCCAAAACACGCTTCAAGGTACCATGAGCGCGTTCAACAATGGCTTGGCCAGTAGGAGAATGTGGGATACCAAAGGTATGGTTTACACCCCATAGGTGTAAAAACTGCCGTGTCTTCTCCGAGGCATAGGCAGGACCATTATCGGTTTTCACAGAAGCTGGCACGCCCAGGACTGAGAAAGCCAGTTTCCAATGGGCAATGACATCACGGCCCTTCTCTCCAGTGTGAGCAGTAGCCCACATAGCCGAGGAGAAAGTGTCAATAGACACGTGCACGTATTTCAGCCAACCAAATTCAGGGACGTGAGTTACATCCGTTTGCCAAATCTGCAAGGCTTTTAGCCCTCTGGGGTTTACCCCCGCTGGCAAAGGCGCAGCGAGTCCATGACAGTCGGCACAAGCGCTGACAATGTCGCGCGCCTCGGCTGGCGTTAAATGAAACTGCTTCTGCAGGGTATGTGCACTTTGATGGAAGAAACCCTGCGATGCCTTGGCTTTGCAATTTTGTCAGGCTGAGGCCCTACCCATGCAGGGTTTGCCAGCATGTCAGCCCTGGCATTGCCTTCCATTAGAAAACCTGGTAAATTGGTGTGGCTTCGAATATGCAGAATGTAATACGGATGCACTCGAGCCTGAATTGCAGACCACAAGGTTTGCAACAGCAAAAACAGAGCTGCATTATTCACCTCCTTCAGAAGGGAACAATCTAAGCGTTGGGTGATATCTGCTACATAAGCAGAGTCAGTAACCAAATTCAAAGGTCCCTGTGAGAATCGCTGAAAAGCCATGGTAACAGCCCTTAGTTCAACTAACTGAGCAGAGTCTGACTCGGATTGGTGTGTTAATGAACCACCTCAAAGGCAGTGTAGGATACTGTGCGCTCTTACACACAGTGACCCCTGCTAAAATTTGTCCCAATCCGTACGCCCCAAACTGCCAACACATCCCGTCCCCAAAGGTTACAGGAAGTGGTAGCAACATAAGGCCTAATTGTAGCTGTGTGTCCCTCTGAATCCTTCACCACCACAGGCCGTTCACTTAAATAGCTCTGTGTGGTTCCTCCTAATCCTGCGATGGCCGATCCCACCGGGGCTAAAGGCCATGAGGGAGGCCACGCAGAGAAGGAGATGATAGTTACATCAGCACCCGTATCAATCAAACCTCGAAGCTGAATCCGGGGTGGTTGGGCGCTTGGCAGGACGAGGGTACATGTCATCTGTGGCCTTTGGTCAGAGATGTCTGCAGTCCAGAAGGCCTGCGGAAGTCCCGTAGATCCACTGCCGTTATCTTCCTGAGTTTGTTCTACCCTGGGGACACAAGACTTAAAAGGCACTAATTTAGCAAGGCAGGTCTTTTCAGGAATAGTTACAGGGGGTTTTTCCGTGGAGACCATAGCGCAAATCTGGCCTTTAAAGTCAGCATCAATAACTCCTGAGTGCACTAAGATTCCTTGATGGGCAACGCCAGGTTTTCTCACCAGCATCACGCTGGATCCCTGGGCTAAGGGTCCATATGCATCCAAGGGAACCTTATAAATACCGCTAGAGTCTAAGACGACTGCGGCTGCGGTGTGGACATCAAACCCGTCTGATCCGTGGGTGCTGTCTGATCCCTGGGTGCTGTCTCTAGGGTGGCTGGGTAGGCCTGTGCCTGTACCTGTGCCACTCTCTGGGGGAGCGACTGCATCGGAGAGCAATTCCCCCTCCTTGCACCCCGGCGGAAGTTTCCCGACAAAGGCCGACCATCGGCATGAGTCCGGGATCTACAGTAGCCTGTACAATGGCCTGGCCTGCCACACCTCCTGCACTGGGGGATCGGTGTGTTCTCTTTTTGGCTCGGCTTAGGCCGCTTCCGTTTCTTCACCTGTTTTGGTGGCTTTGGTTCACGACCAGAAGATGCGTGAACAGGCTGCAGGAACGCAGCCAAGGCAGACCTTTTCTGGTTCCCAGATCCCACCTTAGCACAGGCCTCGACCATGTCTGTTACCTCAGGGTCCCCTGGTAAGGCATCTATGATTTTTCTGCACTCCTCGTTTGTGTTATCTCTCACTAACTGCCTTAACAACATCTGTCTTAACCCATCATCCTCAACCTGCTTCTCAAGAGAAGCAGCAACTTTCTCTACAAAAGAGAGGAATGACTCTGATTTGCCTTGAACTATTTCAGTATATCGCTTTCTGGGCGCAGACAACTCTATGGTTTTCAACAGGGCAGCCATGCCGACCTGTTGAGCTTGCTGCAGGATGCTAGAGGGCAAGTTACCCTGTAGACTGGGATCAGAGAAGGGACCAGTCCCCATCAAAGCATCCACTCCTGCTGTCTGTCTAGGATCAGCAGCAGGGAGCTGCATATTTGCTAATGCAGTCTTGCCGGCCAGCTTTCTCCAGGTTTTCTCAAAAACTGTAAATTGTACAGGTTGAAATAGAATTTGACCTAAGTGTCTGATATCAAATGGAGAAAGCAAATCTGTATTTATCACCCTTATTATCTGCATAACCTCAGCAGAACCTAGCCCATATTGTGCCACCTTGGATTGGAGGTCCTGGGCAACTTTCCAGGCAATTACCTCATGCTTGTCATGCTCTCCTGAATCTGGGAGAGCCTTATACACTGGGAAAGCTTGGATCTCCCCTTTAGGGGAAGCACTACCATCCTGAACTTCTGGCACCGCCTGTGGATGGAGTGTAACAGCTCCCCCGTTACCCCCAGAATCCTCAGATCTATATGGCATTCCAAGGATTTCTAATGACCTCCAGTCACCCTCCTCCAATGCTCGCATCTTAAGGGACTCTAAGAAGCGATTGTAATGCGTCGGACGCACTGTTACTGTGCAGTCCTGAAAGGTCCAGGGGCGAGACCGGCGCAGCCTTTTCCTTCGCCGCGCGGCTACAGCCGCCTGACGACCTGGGGCCAGCACCTCATCTGCCTCACAGCCTGACGAGGAATCATCAGGCAAAGGCAACTTTGGGGTGCTGGGAGTGAACAGAAATTTACGTGGAGGGGCACTTTGGCTAAGTTCGCTAGAGGCAGAACAGACAGGACAGACTGCAGCTGGCTGCGCGGCAGTTTTTGCACCAGTTTCTATACGGGAGGCCGTCTCGGCCGGCCCCGACCGAACTGGTACTGGAACTGCTGTCGCCGTCTCTGAGGCTACAGCTGCTCTCGGCGCCGCCGCCTCTGGCACAGCAGCTGCGTTCGGCGCGGCCGCCGCTGCCGCTGCTGTTTCGCGCTCCCCAGCCGCGCCCGGCGCTGCCGCCGCCGGCCCGCTCTCGGGGGTCGCTCTGGGCGCTTCCCCCCCTGCCCGCTGCTCCGCAGCCGCCGTCTCTGGCCGCGTCTCCGCAGCCGCTGCCGGGTTTTCCCGCGGCTGCGCCGCTTCCGAGTTCGCCGCCGGCCGCGCCGTTTCTCGGCTCAGAGCCGCATCTCCCGCGGATGGCGGGGGGGGCGCGGGCGGCGCTGGCTCGGGCATTCGCCGCTCTAACAGTGTGAGGAGTTCCTCCATCCTTCGGGATAAGTTTGGCAGCTCCATCAGCAAAGGCAAATGCTGCACTAAGAGGTCGATGGCTCGGTTCTGCGACTGCGCAGAACAGTCCAGCGCCAGGGAGGGCAGCGGACCACACCCAGGGAGTCCCGGGGCAGGCACGCCCGGCGCTATGCCGGCTAAGAAGTTAGATCCAGGTCCGTACGGAACCGAGCTAGGAGCCTCTCTGGGCATCCAAGTGGCTAAGCCGCTGATCTGAGGCACTGGAGAAGCCGTGGCCGCTGCTCAGCCGAACGGCAAGGCAGGCTGTGCGCCCTCCCGCTGCTCTGACCCCCCCGCCTCTGGCGGCGCGGGGTCCCTGGGGGCTGTGGAGTCCTGCGATTGTGCAGGGTGAGCCGGCGCAGGCTCTGCCTGTGGAGCCGGGGGGGTTTTTCTGAATCCATTATCATTTTCCCCGGAAACCCAGTCAACGGGGCCCCCCTCGGACATTCCTCCGTCACTCATCACCGAGATAGGCGAGCCAGCCCTGCTATCACAGTCAAGGTCTGTCAGCAGGAAAAATAATGAACGCCAGGTTTTGTATAATTCTAACGCTGCTGAGTCCCCAGTCGGGAGCTCCTGTCGGACAGCGCATCCGAGTTCCTGCCATAAGGCAAAGTCCAGGGCACTATCTCTGTCCATGGAAATCCCTTTTAAAGTAGCCCAGTCTAATAATTCCCGAACTGAGTTTTCAGGAATGGAGGTGCGCAATATGCTAAACACACCTTTCCAGACCAGCATCGCAGCTTCGGTTTGTGAGCCGCTGTTTGCCATTTCTCAGTTCTGTCGGACCTCCCGGTCCCGGGGGACAAAGGAGAACAGCGTACCTCTAGAGGAATTCGGCTTGGCTCGCAGCAGCAGGACACGTCAGAGAGTGCAGATCACGTCGGGGTCACCAAATATTACCGCAGGCCTGGTTCCTACGGTATAGCACCGTGTCCCGCAGCCATAGGGAGGAGGAGGAGGAGAAGATCCAGCAGGCAGGAGTTGTGCAGCAAGATTGATTTATTTAATTATTTTACAAACTCTTTTATAGACTTTTTTCTTCATAGCCTAATTGGACAAAGGGCCAGCCACCCCTTGGGGGTGATTGGCTAAAATCCTAAAACATCCATTGTCAAAATATTTTTCTACTATACCATAAACAAGACTTTTCAAGGTTGCAGGTGTCTGGGTTGTTTACATTCCCTGCTACCTCTTCTGTGAGAGAGAAAAGTCTCTCACGGACTTAGAAAATAACAAGAAAATCCTCGCTAGCAGCATTTTTGTAACTACACAGAGTAATGGAAAGAGAAGTGAAAGCTAAGAGTAAATCACACAAAGAGGAGGCTATTTTCCAATGGCTCTAAAGGCTGCTTAGCTGGGCACATGCTGGCTCATGCTCTGACGGCTGTCATCCAGCACTCCCAGATCTTTTTGTGACAATATCATGTTTTGCATGCTAATACCACAAAAACCAGAAAGAAAAACAAGAAATCCATAGAAAAACATCCACATCTTGAATATTTGCTTACATACTGAATCTATTTTTTTATTTAATTCTTGTCCTATTTTTTTGAGGGTTCTATGTCACTATTTAGAGCGTCTAGAAATGGCATAAAGTGCCATGAGGTGAGGAAACGGTTGAAAGAAGATGTGCAAGGGAGAAAATTTGATCATCAGACCTTTGCTTATCAGCAGCATTTACTGTCCCACATTTGACTTGGTCTGCAGACATGTTTTGTTACTCATCAAGACCCCAAGGACTCCATTCCATGGACCTTGAACTAAGTACCCAGGTACATTAACCTCAGTGAAACAGTGTTTTCGTCCTTGTTTCATAACGGAGTTAGCTAAGTCAGAGTATGGTTAGGGATTGTACACCAAGTGCAGAAGCCATATTTTAAGAAATCAGAAGCTTCAGATCTAGGATATGGAGATTTTGCTACTGGGAACATTTTGTATCAGAACTACATACTCCTCCTCTAAGTTAGCAAAGAAGATTTTAGTTTTTCACCTCAGTACTTTGGAATCTCTCTGGAGTCAAAAGAAAATTATCAGAACCTCAAGAGACACCTCAATTATTTCAAACCTCTCCTTTAGCTTTGGAATGAAGTTTTTCTTCATCAAGTAGAGAGGAACTCTTAATTGCCATCTTCCACATTGTGATTGGGATTTATCTTCTCACTGACTAAAGAGGAAGCATGGTTGACAAGATTAAACAAACTGAAGAGCTCTTAGGAAACTTCAGAGAGATTATTTCCTTTATGGAGACAGACATTCTGAATTGCCTTCCCAGGACTCCTTACAGTTTTTGATCTAGCCTATAGGAAGTTAATTCAGCAGGAAATATCTTGCCTACTTGGCAGGTGAGGAAAACACAACTTCAAACAGGGCTCATGTTCTGGCTGCGAACACCAGGCTGCATGTTAGCCATCACTGAGCCTCAGAATGAGACTGAAGTTCAGACATATCTCCCTGATTAATTTCCTTTTTGTTTGTTCTATAAACAATTTAGAGGCTTAAAGTCAACAATGTTTACAGTATTTGTACTAATTGTAACTTTTGCAATTACACCATGTAATTTTCTTATGTCCTTCCTCTGTGTGCCGTAAGAAAGGGCACATGCAGATACAGGCTATATTTAGGGACCGGTCTAAACTCAGCTGACATCATTCCCTTGACTTCAAACAACTCTGAATAGGACCTGACAGAGAAAAACTGCAAATTGTACAAATATTTGATGAATTGAGGCCAAAGAGTGGGACTAATCGAACAATAGGACAGAAAGCTCCCATGTGTCCTGAACAAAATTCACTGTTATGTGTAAACTATGTACTTCAGCCAGGAATGCCAAATATAGACTTTGTTAAATTGTTAATTACACCAGGTTGTTTGGGTTTTTTTTCTCTTATGTTATAAATTTAAATCATTTTTTAAAAAATGTAGTGTAGTGATATCATAAATATTTTACTTTCTCATTTGAAGGGCAAAGTATTATTGAAATACATATGACAGTATGTGCAAATGTAGACTTTGGACTTATACCATCACCGCATGTTCACAAGTTGTCTTGGAAGTTATATAATTTCGGATAATGGACTGATACTGTAATATTTCATCATGTTAGTAACATTTTTAAGTGTAGTAATTTTTGAACAATTCTTTCAGAGCACTTTTCAGAACCAGGCTGTCTCCTATTTTTGGCCAACACTAGGGAGCACAGTTACTTGATAACTAAGTTGAGGGGATTGTCAGTCTAACTTAAATACTGAAATGTTTGTGTCTACTAAGTTTAGTTCTGGTCAGAGCTTTGAGATGCTCTGGTGAAAATCAGAAATGAATCTGTCTCTTTTCTCAGAGACAGGGTTAGTCTGTGCTAATGGGAAAGGTCTCTTATCAGGGGCTGATGGAGACAATTAATTAAATACTTGTGATGGAGAACTTCAGCAAGTATGTTCTGAACTTGTTTTATGGTTGCTTAGATCTTTCACAGTGCAGTGACATCATTTTGTATCTTGCTCTTCTACTGGGACTGTGCAGAACAGCTAGTGCTTGTAATGTCTTTATCAGAGATTTTCTGAGACACTGTGTTCTTTGATGTCTATAAGTAAAAGTAATCTAATTTACCACTTGTCATTTCAAAGATTGTAAAAAAATGTAGAATATATTAATATTCAGGTTTCTCCTTTTTATTTTCATTTCTATTAATAGCTTCAATATCACACAAAGTATGTTTTTATTATTCAGAATAGTCATTTTTAATAAAGAGACTCAAAAAGACTGATTTGAAAAAGTTCTCTACTTCTGTTGTGGTAGCCATCAGATTTGGTTTGAAAAGTGGTGTTAGGACTTATTTTAACACAAGAAATGTATCTAAAATAGGCCTCAATCAGTAAAATTTTGTATCACAAAATAAACCTGTGTGAAACAGATTGTTTTCCAGTTGTCTTTTAAAAGTTTTATTTATTTTTTTCCCATATAAATTTTTTAGATACTCTGATCCCCTGATCCATGCCTGTTTGAGTTTTTGTGAAGACAAAATGAAAGGAACACCTTACCCCCAGTATCCTTTTGTTACAAGTTCATTCCTGTCATCAGGAAAGCAATAGTTTTGACGTGCTTGCTGCTACATCAGAATGTGACTACTGTTTTAAGTTGCAACTGAAACTTCTATAAATCAGCACCTGGGCACTCTGTAGATCCCTCTGGCCATGCAACTTGAACATGTGGCTAACATTTCAATGAAACATGACCATACAAGAAGAAATTTGCAGGACATTGAACAAAACCACAGCTCTTACAGAGTGTAATGTCCAGGTCTACCTGTGCATTTTTCTTCCCATTCATTTTGCTACTGCATTTTCTGTGCTGTCGAAGTGTAACCCTTTTGGTAAATTATTTTGTGCAAATTTCTGTTGGTTTGCTCTGTTCTGAATCAATAGATGTATCCGCTGGGAAGAAATCCTGAGGACAGTAAAATTGTGCATCCATAAACGCCTCCGCTACATGCACCTGTAATGTCACCAGAAGAACTACCAGATGGAAGTCCCTGCTTATTAAAAGCTGAGCTTTGTGTTTTTATCACCTCCTGTTTAGATTTATGAATGTCATTTGATTTCTGTGGGCCTTGTGGACATTTATCAAATAAATAGCAATTCTTAGAGTACAGCAGTGTGAATATACCCAGCTTTCAGGTGGCACCATGTTCCATGACCTGAATTAATTACCTGAAATTTTTCATACGGCAGAAATATCCTGTCATAAGCACATCCTGGCCCCCCAGTGTTCCCTGGCTGTTTATTTGCTGCTGTGAAAGTTTCAGGGTTTTCAAAACATGCACATTCTGTGCTCATCCTATTTTTGAATGTAGTCATAACTCTGTATATGCAAAGGCTAAAATAAATAGTAATTCCACTGACATCACTGGGGTTTAAATTTTGAATCCATTGGTAAGTTGGACAAAGGGACAAGCATTGGACAGGAGACATTTCACTCATGCTACAATTGTTAGACTCTCTAGATTGGACTAAATAAGAGATCCAAACAGCTAGTTTGATTTCCTCATCTGGAAAACAGCAGTTAAGTGATTACTTTTAGCAATAGCTCTTCCCTTGATGCCTTAGGTTTTAACTTTCATTCATTAACTCATTGCTTTTTTTGCTACATGACAAAACCCAGATGCTTTCTTCAAAAACAGCACTGAGAAAGGTCCTCCCTTAGGCTGTTCTCACTGTGCTTCAGCTGCCCCTGTGTCAGAGTCAATCTAGAGATCACAAATTTTCTTCTGTTTTTTTCAGATCTCAGAATTATTAGCACTGTGAAAATAACTGTATTTTTAATAAAATATGTTCTTCTACCATTTCCTTTGGACTTCAGGCTGCTGAAAGAGGAGATCCAGTCATAGATTAGAGTACAGATGAGGAAGTCTTACTTCCTGTGATAAATTAAATCCAACACTGCCCTCTTCCTTAGGAATCAGAAAGGGAGGATCAGCACTGGCTTTCTCATTGATAATAAATGTGTTTTATTCCATTTTCAGGGTGTGATAGTTCATGATGTTTTAATTTTAATAGCTTAGATTGATGAGTTCACAGCTCCACCATTAGTATTAATTAGTTATCTAGCAGCATGGTGGAGTGACAGATCTAAACACCCCCTCTCAGGGGTTAATACCTATTAAAGTAGGAAAAGACTGAAAAAGACAGTGGAGAAGGAAAAAATTTTTACTTGGATACTCTTTCCTCCCTTCTTCCCTTTGTGTTGTATTTTACTGCAGAAATTGTATACAATTGTATTGTATAACCTAGTGGTTCCAGCAGCAGCAGCAGCAATAATAATAATAATAATAATAATAATAATAATAATAATGATAATAATAATAATATTAAAGACCCTTATAGAAAGTACAGATTAAGAGAAATTGGAATATACTTGAGTTGTACCTATACCTAGTAAGTGGATTTGGTGCCTGGAATGAACGTGTGATGACTACAAGTTGTGAGAATATAAAAGATCACAGATCTTGTAATAATATTTCCCCATATTTTCTGGTCATTCTTACAAAAAACAAGCAAACAAACAAACAAAAAAACCCAAAGTCTAAGTACTGGTAAAATAAAAATGTAATTTTGTAATTTTAAAATTGTAAAATATTCCTTATATTACTGGTATTTCTTTTTCTGCTGCCATCCCAAATTGGTTGTCTTAGTATTTGATACAAACTTTGTATCAATGGGGAACAAAGACGACAGACCCCCTTGCACATCCAAAGAAGAGCCGTTCGTTTCCAAAAATCGCTCCCTCTTTATACCCTTAATCTCAACCGAACACAACCGAAACCCAACCGAACTTAACGGCAGAAGGGCACCCATTGGCTGGCACAGCTGCAGTGCTGCTGCCCATGCGTCCTATCACCCAATCAGCTTCCCGCTCATACGCTGTCCACGCGCTCCTCCAGCCAATCACAGTCTCACTGCCAGCTGTCACTCAACCGACTCTCTCCTCACTCACAACTGCCTCTCAGCCCTCACCCGACTTCCAGCCATCCCGCCCGCAGCTGGGCCTTTCCCACAGGGCCTTCTGGTGAGCATAAGCCCCAACCATTTTAACAAATATAATCCCATATTCCACAAAACTTAAATTAATTTCTGATATTCCCCAAGTATCTGAACAGAAGCCAAAAAACAGGGTCTCATCACAACCACTTTAGAGACTTCTGTAATGAAAAGACCTAAACTGCATGTTTAGGCCTTTTTTAGAGTCTTTATTAAGAAACTCTGAAGGTACCGTTTGATTCATGCTACAGTGGTTGCCTAAAAAGAGTCTGCTGAATTGGACTCTTACAGTATTTATTATTGCTAAATTATTTGAGTATACTGCAGCAAAATGGAAAGCAAACCTAAGGGCGAACAGTGAACAGAGAAACCGTGGTTCAAGTCACTCTAATCAAATCTCGCTGTCCATCATAAACCAATAAACTAATCTTATTACTAGTCTATTTGAATAGTTCATCAAACTTGAGTATATAAGGTTGATATATTACTCAGTACACAGCTGGGCTTATTTCTTCTGACATTATTTTTCTTGAAAATTTCTTGACTCAAAGCCTAGTCAGGATAAATCCATGTTCTACTCTGAGCTGATCATGCTATTTAGAGATGATCATTCAAAAAAATTTTGTTTAAACAAGAGCAAGTGCCAGATTATGCACCTGGGACAGAATAATCCTGGTTATACATACAAACTGGGGGATCAGAAATTGGAGTGCAGCACCATGGAAAGAGATCTGGGGGTTTGGGTTGATAGCAAATTTAACAGTCATCAACAGTGTTCCTTGGCAGCCAAAAGGGCCAACAAGCAATGCCCTGTGATGTACGAGGCATGGAATGCCAGCAGGTTGAGGGCGGTGATTGTTCCACTCTACACCGCACTGCTGCAGCCTCACCTCCCATATTGTGTGGAGTTTTGGACACCTCAGTATAAGAAGGACATCAAACTATTAGAGTGTGTCCTGAGGAGGGCGACCAAGCTTTTGAGGGCCAGAGGAGCAGCTGAGGTTGCTTGCTGTGTTCAGTTTGGAGAAGAGAAGGCTGCAAGGTGCCCATATCAGAGTCAACATCTTCCTCAAGGGGAACAGTGGAGGCAGAGGGGCTGGTTTCCTCCCTCTGGTGACCAGTGGTAGGACATGAGGAAATGAAATGAAGCAATGCCAAGGGAAGTTCAGGCTGGTCATTAAAAAAGGGTTTTTCACTGAGAGAGAGTGCATGATCACTGGAAAAGGCTTCCCAGAAACATGGATATGGCAGCACCAGAAACATGGATATGGCTCCTGCTGGAGTTCAAGGAGCATCTGAATAGTACTCTTAGTCATATGGTTTAGTTCTATGTTTCTGTGATCCTTTTTAACTATCTGAACATATTTTGAATATTCAGGAACCTAAACTGAAATTTGTGTTCCATAAATTTGTTGGTTTATCATGATTCTATTATCTTCAGAAACTGGTCAAGTGTCACTTTGGTTTCATAGTCAGTTCTGTTATTAGTTCTTAAGCAAAGAATGACTTGCACTATATTCCAACTAGTTCTAGTTCAGCTTTCTCACCTCATATGTCTCATTCCAAGAATGTGTGCACATTTCTAAGAATACTGTAAGATTCAACTTTTATATTTCACTTTTATTTAACCTCTAGATGCACATAAGAATAATGAGCTCTTTAGGATTCAGATGAGAAGACATTTTAGATGTTACTCATATATCATGAAGGTGATAGGTTTCTGCAATATGTTTGTATTATTTCTTGTGTTATTAGTTTAAGCACAAGCAAAAGGTGCAATTTACCAGCTGGGTGCAAGACAAGCACAGGTCTGTAGAACAGTATGTTTTTAGTTTCTACAGATGTTGCCATATTAATACTAATTCTGTAACTAAGAAATAGATTGTACTATGCCTATTCATACTGACTAGCATACTTCTTCATGTCTTTGCTCAATAATTCTGATAGGTTAAATTGAGTAGTACTGCTCATTGTTTGTAAATCACAGTGGTATTAAATATACACACACATGCACATTCCTAAGTCATCTGCACTCTACATTCTTTATTTCATGAATTTAGTAAAAAAAAATATATTTTTAATGTCATTGCTAAGATGGCATTTTGATTTGCTGATGTACATATATTATTTTGTAAGTTGTTTGCTTAGCTTATATGTCATGCAAGATTAGATGCAATGTTTCAAATGAGCAAACATTTTAAAATTCTTCAAAAACAGAATTTGGAAGTGGAAATTCAAGCTCCTCTTTAAAGAGACTTTTATCAAACAGAATGGGACTTTTTAAAGAGCTTAGTTGTCATTGAAAAGATACTGATGCAAACTAGTTGAATAACTAGGACATTTTTGCCAATCAAATTTTTAACAATATTTTTTATTTTTAATCTCCTGACTGCAAAGTATAGCTGATGGGCTTTTGTCATGTTTTATGTATAAATTTGATATACATCAATTATTTCAGAAGCAAATGTATTATATGCTAAGTTGATTGCAAAGTCTTGCTTGCCTTGCCAGAAGAAAAAAAAAAAAAACACAAGAAAAAAAGACCCCAAAACACAGGAAAAAAACCCTCAGCTTTAAAGTTTGGTGAGTCTTTAAGAAACTATTAAGAGCATACAAGGGAAAACATAGATTCAAACATATGGGAATTAGTTTAGTTTCATTTTAGGAAGAAGACAGAGATTAACTCCATAATCCAGACATCTAAACTCCAATACTGGATGGTAAAAAAGGATTAGTAAACAATAGAACTGTGTGTGTGTTATGCACACAACCACCTAACAGAGCAAACCATATAGCAGAGCTGTTCAGAGAGCAGAAGTGTATCACAGCTCTGTTTATGTTTCCACTGTCAGAACTATGATTTAGAATTACTTGAATTTATGGCATAGTGGCTGCTGGTTGAACCCTTGGAAGGTGGAAGTGAGCATAGCACTGTGATGGAAAGTTAATAGCTGTTACTGATAGCCAAAGCTTGACCTAGTGTAACTTCCACTGGAAAATTATGTTTAGAAGCAAATAAAGACTCCCTGTCATGACAAGGCATGAAAACCACCCATGAGCATGTCCACAGGGAAGGACAGCAGACTTCTGCAAATGGTCACTTAAACCTACTGCTTCAGAAGAACCTAAATATGCAGCTGGAGGACAGACAGAGTTGGGGTTACAACTCTTCCTCTCTCAAATTATAATCTTGTGAAGGAACAGATTCACTCTGTGCCAGTGGGACACCAAACACATGTTGGAGAAAAGGAAAGCAAGTAAAAATATGGGGTTAGTTTCGACTTTTGTGCCTCCAAAGAAAAACTTTGGCAGGCTGTAAAGGTCTTAGGAACCTGAGTGCATAGGCTGTAAATTTAGTGTGCAATGACAAAGAAGGGGGAGTTTGGTTAGAATGAGACATTTCCTCATCAGCAACTTTAGTGTTTGATACTGTCAGAGATACCACACTGTCAAGGTAACGTTGAAGCCATTAATTCAATGGAGAACATAAGAAGTAGGAAAAGGTAACTTGAAGTGTTGTATTTCTCCCTAAAATTTCTTGTCAATGAATATTCAAACGGACCTGGAGCCTTACCTCTAATTAACACAGATCAATGCAATATGCCATGTGAAATTGGACAAGCTCTCCAAATAACCCAGGAAACAGAGATAAAAAGAGGTATGTAAAACCAGTTCCTTAAGTGTATGTTTGTAGTGAAAGAAAACACAGTCCAAACCACCTACCTATAGATGCCTGTGCAAGTAGGTTAGTCCCCTAAATGATCTGTTTAGAGACAATGGAAAAAGGCAGACCCTCACAGACAATAGTCCGGACTCCAGGTGTGCTGTCTCTTCTCCCTCTGTGATGCAATACAAATTTTACTGATTATGCACGTGCCAGCACGAATCTTACTCTATATGAAATATATGGTTACTGTAGGTAAGTATGTAACACAATTGCCACTTTGGCAATATTCATCAACAGTGTGGTTGCAAGCCCTGTCACACCAGCCAGCTTCAATACTATATCCAATTGCTGAAATGCAGGAAGAAATAAAAGTGTTTTATTATTTTATAGCATCTTTAGCTCTTCTGTGCTGACAATAAAGAGCTCTATTGTTTTCTTGAGATGAAATCTGTTCTGGAATAGTGGTATGTTTTCTTTAGTTAGTATATAGTGAAACTGTCAAAGGAAAGACAGTTGATGTCAGGAAGGTTCATACTTATTCATCTTTAAATTGAGGTTGGCTGTGTTTGCTCTCATTACTGCTGTCATAAATGGTCAAGGACATCGAGGTATGTGTTTTCATAAATGATGTGATCATTCCAATTCAACAATTGTGAATAGCGAGTCCTATAGCTCCATCATAGTTTCTAAAATGCCCTTGTTGCAGCACTATTTAGGAATCTGAAACCTACTGATCTCTTTTAGAAATGCAATTTCTATGACAACTCAAAGCAGCTTAATATCATGTCTTGAAACTCAGATTTCAAAATCAGAATTGTGCGGTCAGCCAATCCATTGTGATAGCAGACAGTGTAGTGGAGGTGAACGAGAATTGCTTACGCCTTGGGGAACACATTTATTTATCAATACTGAAATAGCTTCATTTTAAACAGCAATGACAGAGAGAAGCAAAAGTGAAAAATCCTCTATCTAATATGTATCAATTTTAGACATGCATCTAAGACCACACACAATTTGATTCATTCATTCCAGTGATCCTTCTCTTTGCTGCACGCAGTATCTCTGCATTTTATTTCAATTAAAATATAAAGGCACACATCAAATCATTTCTGCTTACAAAGACAAGACCACCTAGTGGTTTCTGAATGTTTAATTCACTGTCTCCTGCCACAGATGCTTGAGGCTTTGATTAGCTTTATCTTACGTGAAAGAGGCACCCCATGTAGAAGGAGACAGGGTGATAAGCTTTCCTGTTGTCTCTGCAATTCTGAGGGAAGGTTGCTCCATTCTGATCCCTGAGCTACCTGGAAAATACACGTTAGAAATCAAACAGGCTCTTATTCTTCTTAACCACTTAGCCTATTTCAAAATGGGATGCATCTTCTGATGACTGACATGCTGAACTAAGTATATTTCCTAAGGCAAGGACTACAGTGTTCTTCTTTTAATCCCTTAAATAAAGATTCATTTTATTTCCTAGTACTTTTCTACTCTTTGTGTTATTCACGTGTATGTGCCAATATTTGTGCCTGACTAATTATTTGTAGTTTATTTTGAAGACTTTCATAAACTTGATAAGTTCATCTTTTTCTTTTTCCCATAGACATTTAAAGATGGAGGGGCAAAAGATTGAGCCTCAAAAGGATAAGGAATGCTGAAGGAAAAAAAGTAAATTTATATTTTTGAGAAGCCTTGGATTGGGTGTAATATTTAGACAGAACTGTACAAATACACTTTGCCAGGGCTAGGTTTCAGCTGTGCTACAATTTAAAGTTATGTTGAGCTTGCCTGCAGCATGTGGATCAACTCTTATTTTTTCAAGTATGTATATACATTTAAAGAAAATGGGTTCCTTTACAATTACAGCTACAGGGTAGGTTTAAATAAAGTACTGATGGTCACTAGCCACTTACAAAGGACCTATAACTCAGGAAAGAAGCCTGAGTTAAAATAGAAAATACAAAATGATTCAGTGTTCTCAAAAAAATTAGAGAAAATGAGAAATGGTGTATTATGAGCACTCATTTTTCTTGCTTTTGCTTGGTTCTTCGGTAGTTAAGTATGGGTATCATCTACAGGGATAAAAATTTTGCATTTGTCATATATATATATATACACATGGCACTGCACATGATGATGGTAATAAATAACTTTAAATTATATGATTAGAAATAATGTCTTAAAAAGATATCAAATTAATTGAGGAATCGCTACCCATCGCTTGTAATTTTTATTCTGTTTGTAGATTCCTTGTCTTGGAAAGAAAGCTTTTTTTTTCTCTTGTGTTTTTAATTACACTTTTTGACCCTATTTTTTTTTTAACCTTTTTTCTCTGTAGCATAATAATTATTGATTATTATTGATAATTGATTATTATCATTATTAATGATTAAATTATTAAAACAATGGAGCATTAAAACAGAAACAATTTGCCATGTGTGTTCTATATTGGCCTTAGTTCCACAAACTCTTTTAAAAAAAATTTAAAAAATTAAAAAATATTTTTTCTCGTGTATTTGGCTACACTGTAAAATCAGGAAATATGTTAATGGTCACAGATCAGAAAAAACTAATTTCAGCAAACTGAAAGTGGAAGTCATCAAAATTGAAATATAAGAAATTTCCAAAATCTTTATACGCAAAATATTATATCCCAGAACAGGTGTCTTGGTTTTTGAGACAAAACTTCAGGAGGAAACACTCCGGAGTGAGTGCCTCCTCCAAAGGGAAAAGGGCCTCCCCTTTTCCTCTGTCAGTAAGACAAACGGGTCACAAGAAGTGAAAGTGTGAAAAAGAAACCAAACTGTTTATTAACAAACAAAACAGGGTAGAACAGGAAAAAGAAACCCTCAAAATACAACAAATTCCCGAAGAGGGAACAGACACATGGGCTCAGACCAGCCAGGGCCACCCTGTGGGCCCACCGGGGCTGCCCCACAGGCTCCCCGGACTGGCGAGGAGGGAAGGGAGGCAGTGAGGCAAGGGGAAGGAAAGGGAAAAAAGAACAAGAACAAAAACCAACAGAACCTCTTCCCAGCTAGCTGGAACACAAAGAAGCCCAAAAAGCAGCACAGCGCTCCCGGCGCTCCCTCCCGAGCCCTGCTCAGAGCCTGGAGCCCTTGGGCTGAACCGTTCAGCCGCCCCCTCCTGTCCCTGGCTCCGGCCCCGCCCCCGGGTCCATCCTAAAGGCACAGCGTCCTTGGGCATCGAGCGGGCGGGTAAGGAGTAAAGCGGCTTCATAGGACAATAGGGAACAGGGAAACTGTGCAACCACATGCTCTATTGCCAGCTGGAAAATCTTAACCTTCTCTAAAGGACATTTGAGGAATGGAAACAGAGCATATATAAACAAACTTGCATGGACCATGGGAATCTGAAAGTTCAAAACAGCTTCAGATTTTAATTTGGAATGTGTCTGTCTCCTAATTAAACTAACTATGAAGCTCAGATAGAAAGTGCATTGGGCAAAAAAAAAAGAAAAAAGCAAGCCTGCATGTTTCCAGTATAGCAGATAAATAGGTAGCTATTACCTAGGTATTGTTCCTAGATAGTTTACCTTCTTAGAGATCTTAAAATGGGATTGTTTACCAGTAATGAGTTTTCCCTAGGTGAACAATTGTTTTTGCAGACATACAGTATGTTGAAAGGCCCTATTTGCTTGTAGCCTATATACACCTGTAATTTACCTGTAAACTATATAGAGTGAAAAAGTAAAATAAATGCACTTCATTTGGGAAGATTTTATTCTGGTTCTGGCTTTTCAATATGCATTGTTTTCTTGAAGCATTTAGGTTAACATTAAAGTTCATTAAGATGTTTAAGCTTAGTTGTATAAGGGGCATAAATTGTAGGCCAGATAGCTTACTAAAATTGCAGCTCAGCTGGAGATTTTATTTTAGTACGTTTCAGAAAAAATAATGTCCATCTTTCAAGTTTAAACAAAACAAGGCACTTTTTTTTAAAGCCTTTGGTGCTTTAAGGATAAAACAGTCAGCAAAGCTTTCCACCTCCCCAGATGTCATTTAACACCAGGAAGTGCTGGGGAAAGGTGCTGCACTGTTTCATCAGGGCTGTGTTTTTGGTATGTCTCCGCAACACTGCACCAGACTTTAAAGAGAAGTGGAAAGAGGAGATGCTGTGGTTCTTGTTTCTCTGAACAGGATGGCCACAGCTGCCATCTCCATGGGTCCTGAGCTGCTCTGCAATATCAGTGCAAAGTTTGAGGAGAGGGTGACAGGAGTCAAGGCTGTCACATGAGATCTGTTTGAGAAGGTAAATTTGGGAAAGGGTTGTTTAAATAGTGTGAATACCTGTGAAAGAGTTGGAATGCAATAAAAATAAAATTACAGTTAATAAATCAATAAGACATTGAATTTTACTATCAATATGACATCAACAAAGCTATAGCTAAGGTTAAGTTTTGCACTTAAAAAGAGTTTCTATCTTTTCATAACTTACAGAGGTCCCAAACAAATTAAGAGCACTTCCTATTTGTGTATGGCATTTTTACTGATGAATGAAAATGTGCAGAGAAAATTATATTTTAAAACAAAAAAACAGACTTTAAAAACAATCAGTATCAGAAAGTTAATTTGTCCTTCCAGGTCTTAATAATGTACTCAGTTTTCAGAAAAAAATAAAATTGAAAACTAGTGAATTTCTCATTTGAATATATTCTGAGAGGTTCAGACTCTTTTCCCTATTCTACGTAAATACAAGTTTTCAAGCAACTAAAGTTGCTTGAAAAAAGTAGTCAGTGCATAAGGAGAAAGAAGGTGAAAAATATGCAACTTAATTCTTTTAAAATCTATTATAAATTTCAGTTCAGCAGGTTTGGATTTTTACTTTATACTCAAGATTGGACACAATATATTAATGTAAATGTTACTTCAGCCCTTTTAAACATTTGGTTTTTTTGCTTGCATAATTTAAAGCATTAATATTCACATATTATAGGATGCTAGTTCTGAAAGCCTATTTAAATACAGCTGTATTTAAAATAGATATTTAAATCTTAAAATAATGTTAGTGTCTAAGCTTAAAGCTGTAAGCTGTCAACACAGACTACCTTTGCCCTGATTGAAGAAAGCCATTAAACTTTGTCTCATTAAAGTTTATTGACTTAAGCATGGGCCTGAAGCCAATCATGTGTTTAAATTCTGCTCCTCAAATAGATCTGATTTCCTAAAGGCTGAATTAAATTCTAAGACATATTGTGTTGAATGGATCATTGGCTATTAATGCAATCACACTCTGTATCAGAAAAAGGCTTAAGATACTGTGTTCTTGAATTAGAAAGAGATCCCTGGATCCTGGGGGTCTAGTGGTGGGTTCAAATAGAGAGAAGGATGCTGTGTGGCAAAATGTCCAAACAAAAGAAAATCTGTAGCTTTGTTTCTTTTTTTTTCCAAAATATGGGGAAAAAAAATCTTCTTCTTGAAGGAGATGGACATTGTTCTTTCCCAAAACTGAATAATCTCTAACAAAAGCGTATAGTTCCTCTCCTTTTACCTGCATTAACACCTATTCCCACCTGCACACCAATAAAGGTCTTCTGGATAAATTTAAACTGTCCAGCCTGCTTGTGTGGCCGTTAAAATCCATTCTCACATGTAAAAAAAATGCATATCTTCAAACTGTAAATGGTTATATCATACTCCTCCTCACCCCTGCTCTGTGCCCTGGTGACAGCAGCACTAAAATGCTGGTGGGACGAGCACTGCCCTGTGCTCTGTCTTTGGGGCCCAGATTAAACTGAACCTGCACCCTGCAGGGTCACACATCACAGCATCTACTTAGATGATGCATTGCAGCAGTACATCACCACAGGACTGTCAGTCAGAACATGGCACAAGCTCAGATAAACAGATCCAAGAGCAGGTTCAGTTTAATTACAGGACAGAAGGTGCCCTGATGTTCCTTGGAGACAAAACACTTGCGCCAAGAATTAATATGCTCTGCATTGCTGTGCAGTGGTCTGACAAATATGTTGAAGCATCTGAAGAGAGTTCATACAGACTTTGTCAAGAGAGTGATTCTAAAACAAAGATGAAAAGTGAAAATCCTAATACCTTCTTCGTACCCTCAACCCCCCTGGATTCTAACTATAATCTGTATTTCAGTACTTCAGAGAAGGTTTACAGAGACAGTGTCAGATTAGATTTGGCTTATAGTGTAAGCTATACAAAAATAAGTTGCTATTAGAGGAAACAGTTTTTTATCTTTCTTAAGGACAAACATTCTTTTTGTGCAAAGTTACACCAAACAGCTAAACAAGCAGGTCACTGCTACTTGAGAGAACTAAGTCACCATAAAAAACCTACACCCATCCTATTTAACATTTCATTTGCTTTATGAGCCACCATCATATTTATCTGTTTATTTATTTTTGTATTTGTTTTAAAATTGAACAGATGAGGGCATGTTCACAATTCATTCCTACCTAGTTGGTGGCCAGAATAGTATTTTATTACAGGGTGTTGTGCTCCTGTTGCTATTTTTCTGAGCTCAGCTACTGCAACCTGTACTCAGCATCTTACAGTGAGAGCATTACCTTTTCCGGCAATGGTAGTAGCTTCCTTTGCAAAATAAAGTCCAATGGCAAGCTTAAGCAGCAAGTTTATAAAGTCAGATACAAAACAGCGCAAAGTATTTATACATATGTATAAGTGCATTAAGCATATGTACACATATGTTTTTATATATATATATCTGTATCTATGTATCTGAACTTTTGCACTTTCTTCTACATATGGTTTTTTTGGTCTGTTTATATATACAGACATATATGCTTTTCTATGTGTTAACATGTATGTGATAGCTAATACATAAACACCAAAATCAACACAGTTTTCCAAATGCTGTCATCCTTCTGTGAAGTTAAGCTTAGTTTATGCCATTCCCAGATCGTCTGAAGTTAGATATTTGTACTGACAGCACATCATTTTATTGTGAAGCTGTTACGGAGAAGCCAGAACTTTTGGCATCTGGGTTACATCCAGGTTTTGGAGGGAAAGGTTTGGCTATTTGTGAAAACATTCATCTGCTGTATTTTCAAATGTGGAGCTGGAAGTGTAATAGTTTTATTTTTATGCATAAAAATAAATGCATAAAAGGCTGAAATGTTGGGATTATCAAATCAGAGGAATATTCTTTATCAGAGGATTATCAGTGAAGGAGATTTATATGTTCCTATTTTATCACCCCAACTATCAAAGTTCTTAGGAATCAAACTAAACCTATTGTTCTGTGCTCTATGCAAGCAGAATAAAAGGTCTGGTGCATTTATAAACCAGACAAGGCAGCTAAAAAAGACCCAAAAAACAGGGAAAGAGGAACACACAGAACCAGCAAGATCATCTCTACTGTGTTTTCTTCTGAGAGTCTGGAGCTTTTTTTATTTTGCTTTGTTTTGTTCTGTGTCTGGTGGTTTTCTTTCCTGGTTTGTTACTTTTGATTTCTTAGTGGGGATCATGTTAGTAGGAAGATAATGAGATGAAAAATAATAAAGACAGAGAGGTTCGAGATTTGGGGTCATATCCGAACACTCTGGGCTGCAGGGTATGAACCACACAGCCAGTTACTTCAGGGACAGGATATTCTCTATATAATCTGCAAGAAATAAAATAGAACTGAGATCAACTCCCACAAAAAAAAAAAATCTGTTGAGAGATGAACTCTGTTCTTTGCCCCTTAAAATCTTTCTACAACAGCTGTCCTGGTTTAAGTTTTTGCCTGGCTTATCCCTGTAATTCTTTTCTTGAGCATTTCAGGGCTTAAGGAGAGCTGAAGTACAGGGGAGGAGGGATTGCCCCAGAGATCCAAGTTGCTCCTGGAGCTTCCTTAGTTAGTGAAATAATGTACACAACAGAAAAGAATGATTTTTCTTCTACAAAATCATCTATTGGTGTATTTCAGCATAATTATGCCTGTAACTGTTTCTGTTACTGTATAATGCATACTAAACCCATTTGCCTGTGCAAATAAGCTGGATGTATCAGTTTAAAACCAAAATCTGAATTATACTAAAAAATATTTTCCTGTGTTGTAGAAAGTTATTATGAACAGAGAAAAGCTGTCTTATTAAAATTTAAAGTTTAAGCTCCATTGCTCTTGGGAACAAGGGACATCAGGCGAGGTTAAGAGTCTGCCTCTGAGAAGTCCTACAGGTGCATTCTCTGCAGCCTTGTCATGGGATCATTGAAATCACAGTCCTTTTTGGAGCACACCACTGATCTCATCTGACTTGTACACCTGGGTCACAGTTTGTAGAGAGCAGAGCATGCAGAATGCAAGAGGGAAGGGACTTGGGCACCCCTTGCAATGGGTTGAAAACATATTCGGCATGTCCATCCAGACCCATTTGTTTGGAGGTGCCCTTGGGTCATTCAGCTCAGACATAGCAGGAGTTAACCAAGCATTAAGACAAATGGGCCAGATCATCTACTGGACTAGGGGTTTTTTGGAGTTACTGTTTCAAGCTGTTGGCAATATATGAAAGTCATCACTGTCCTGGTTTATACTCAGTTGATGTTTTCATGGTTATCTTCATTACCATCTGTGCTATAAATATTGGTTTTTAATGAAAGCTTAATATTTCCATTATCTAAATAGAAAATAATGCAATTAATTAAAAAAAATATGGAGAAAAAAAGAAAAATTGAATTGAAAATTTCTTCTGTTTTGGAATAATCTAATGTGGGATTCTTAAACATATTTTTCCTCCATTTTTCTTCTACCTCCCTCCATCTTTGATAAAGTAACCAAGATAGTGACACTCCTACTACTTGATGTTTGTGGCTTTTTCTCTCTGGATATTTTTTACTGTTTGACTGTAAGGATTTCTGGCACACTGAGTTGCTCGTGTCGTATAGTATGCTTTAACTAATAGAGACATTTTGTGTGCCAAAACTGTGCTGCTGCACTGCTGTCTGCTAGTCTAAAGCTCAAAGAAACATACCACAGCAGGAGAAAATACGTTATAATTGTATAACTTTCTGGGTTTTGTTTCCTTTTTGTTATATATTACGTTTTCCTGAGGGCTGGGGAGGAGGGAAAGGGTGCAGAAATAGGAATACTGGCATGGTTCCTGATTTGTTTGTATTCAGGTCAGCAGACAGCGGCAGGACTGCTTCTGAGTGTTTCTCTCCAACTGTTGTACCCTATCCAGCCCTGTGACAGGAACATCAAAAAAATTTGGCTTGTATTTCTGTTTCATAATATCTGCCAGAGTGCTGCTCTATTTTCATCCTGAAGCACTGAGAAACTAGAAAAACAACTGGATTATATAAGAAACCTTTTCCAAAACAAAGATTCTGCACTATTTGAAGAATAAATGCCAGCAGCCATTTAGTTACCAATATATGCAGAGAAAGGTAACATTCAAATTCCATTAAATACTGCATAGCAGACTATGGTGTATCTGGATACACAAGCACACAGAGCACAATCATTTTGTACTACCACTCTCTGTGCTTCATATGGCCTTGGGCTGACTACAAAATATCTGATCCGAGTTCTGTGTCAGAAATGCAAAACTAACTCAGCTGCCTTTCTTTTTTTTTTTTTTTTCCATAAAAAGTGAAGCACACAAACTGGAAGAAATTAAGATCTGCTTGTACGACTGGGAATTTTTCAGTAAAATATTTTGGCACATACTAAACCTCTGAGAGATACCTGGCATGGTCTATATATTTTACTTGCCATTTATTTTTGTTGCTTGTTTTTCTTCATTTGAGATACACTATTGTAAAAGCAGTGTATCAACAGGTTGTCAAGATTAAAAGTCCCAGCCTTGGGAACAGCTCATTTTCATCATATCAGACATATCATCTGTCTCATATATTACTCAGTTGAAGGAAAGAGACTAGAAACTAGCAAAATCTAAAAGCATAAAGTAGAAATTATCAGTAAACAGATGAAATACATTGCTTTAATGGAGTCTACAGGGTTACTCTGACAGGCTTTCCCTAAAATGTTATGAGCCACCTGGAACTTGGGGGAATTCAGAGGAAGGATAATAACAATACTTTGTAGTTTTTAGTGCCTTTCCAATAAGGGTCTCAAAACACTTCACAAACATTAGTCAAATGTCATAACAGTGCTGTGAGATAGTTATCTATTATTATTATTCAAAAACAACAAAAGATCCTTTAAAAACAAAAGCAAGCTAATGTTTCTGTGTATTTGAGTGCAATCCAATTAAGCAGTCTCCCTTGGTGTAGTTTTAGCACTATCTTTCCCTTATTGTGGTGAAGAAGGGATTGGTTGGGTCAGCACTGCGCCAGGAACCACTACCAGCCCCTAGATGTTGTACACTTCCCCGGGATGTAATCTAATATTTTCTTGTGATACTTATAAGTCATCCATGACTCTGGATCCTAGGATTTTATCCTGCTACCCTCGTTTGAAAAACAGAGAATAGTACCTGTGCATTCAACCAAGTCTTTGAAAATGTTTCTCTCAACTTCCCCAGTTAGGAACTTAGATCAGAGATCCACATGGAGAGACAAGAACGAGGACAAGTTATGCATGTAAAACAGTTCAGGAAAGAGAAAAAGACTGGGACAAGAAGATTTAATAAAAAGAGTATCTAATGTGATGGTTAAGCAGCTGTCTAGAGAGGGCTAATGACTATGCAGTGTTTTACTGTATGACTATCCATGTTTTGTCACATAGCTGGTGAATCTAAAAATCTTTTTATGAGTAAGTATTTGTTAACCATCCAATGCTAGTAATTACTCCGCTCTGGATGATGTATGCACTAGAGCTCCTGTAGTTAATATACGTTGATTTGATTACATATCAGAGGATGGACTCAAGTGAATAATTATAACCATAAAGGTTGCATGAAATGCCTGACTGCTTAATTTGTACCTAATGTGAATTTTAGGTTGTTTTTATTATTACATCTTGCTTCATCTTATAACTGAGCTACTGGGTTAAAACATTCATAAATATGTCTTGGAATGTTGGTTCATTACTAGAAACACTTTCAAGAAAGCTTAGCAGTCATATCATGTAAACATCTATCTTATAATTAAAACTCAATTAATATGTTTGCAACAAACATTTGCTGCTTAGGATGTCTACAAAAATTGCTTAATGGAATCTAAATTTAATCCCTATTAGGAACACTTTAAATTTGATCACAAATCTTTATCTCCACTTCACATTTGAAACGTAAAAACGGCCTCAAGAAGCCACATCATTTTAATCACAAAAGATCTATATCTTGTCTAGATCAATCTTTAATAAATTATGTTTTTCTGGCAGACTGCACACAAGGGCAAAAAGGGTTTTTGTAGGAAAAAAATTAACCAAACAAATCCATATACCCAAATAATGTGTAATTGCTGTGCTTTTAAAATGTAGTCTGTTATTTCCCTCACTTGTGTGGGGAAGCATCAAAGTCACCTAGATAGGCAGATTCCTTCATCCACTGAAAGCCTCAGAAAATCCAGGCAGTCCTGCTAGTGAAAACAGGATTTAACTGAGTAAAAGCAGCAGGATTGGGCCCAGGACTAATATGTGGTGCGGTCAGTCTGAACTGTGTCCCTGCTGGACTTACATACTTAGAAGTTGATGGTGATGGTGACATTACTGAAAGGCAAAAGAAAGTATAAAACATCTGCTGGCAAAGAGAGCAAAACAAAACTGATATGTGCCCCAGAAGGGTTGTAAAGAGAAATGGGGTTAACATCCATAGCAAATGCAAGAGGAAGTAATTCTCTCAAAAACGAAACAAGGTGAAAGCCTGATTCCAGCATTCTACATTAACATTAGGGATCAGAAAACACAGCAGAAAACAGATTTTGTTGACAGGGAGAGGGGAAAAAGAGGGAAGGAAAAAAAAACCCACACAAACCATTAAATTAAAGGGTAGCAGACTTAAATGTCCAGAGCTGCTTTTCAAGAGCTAGATTCCTTCCAGACAGAAGGCAAGCCTGGATTCCATCACCTTTCCCCTTGTCCACTCCTCACTCTGACATCATTGGTATGGGCAGTAACCAAGTAAGACTGGGTGAGTACAGTAGTTCACCTGTTCTTCATAAGTTTGTATGTGCATTGAAACAGTTCTTTAATTAATATGATGCTGGAGTATATTTACAGAAAATATGGATGAGCTACCCTTCATTCTAACAAAAATTCTAACAAAAAAAGCTAAAAGAAGGATTTATCTGTCTTTAAATCAGGTATGCAATCTAAACCAATTGTGTAGCTCCTTTTATATTTGCTGAAGAGAGATAAGCACTGCCAGAGAGCTTTATATCTCACCTGTCTTAGACACCTATCTTAGGGTACAGGAATTTCTCTCCACACGTTGTCTGCACATCTCCAGAGGAAAATTTCAAGGCTTATTTTAAAAAAACCCTACCATCTGAATATCAGAAAGCCAAGGTGAGTCTCTTCCTATGTGTTGGCTTACCTTGGAGAAGGTCTGTTCACTTCAGTAAAAGGACGTATCTAGAATCCTCCTCCAAGTTATTTTTATTCCTTAACGCAATCAGTAAGCATGTCCAAAATGCAGTGTGGGATTTTCCAATCTGTTCAGTGTTCAAGCATGAAAAAGTAACTACGAAGACAGTGAAACCTTCAAAACTTCATCCTTCCTCCACACAAGCTGTTCAATTCATAATTTCCTTATGGAAACTTGTTTTTTTCTAGATGCTACTGAACAGACTACAAGTAGCCTATGGAGAAGTAAGTTTTCATAATGGTATCCTCTACTTGGGAGTGAATTTTTCTCTGCCTTTTTTACTGTACCACCTTTATCTGCATTTTTGGTCGTTTTTCTGCTGTTCTTTGTCACTCACTGTGGTACAAATATTTGGGCAGTAGACAATAAGACCAATTTATATGAATGCTCTTCCTGGTTACTAGATCTATTTATGCACAAGTTGCATAAACAGGTTGTTAAAGATCTTTTTGCTCTGCTACTTTTCATATTTATACACTTGTTACAGTCCTTTTCCTCCCTTACTCTCTTAAGGGAGCAGCATAAAGGTGCTGTGGGTACAAAGAGCAGCTGTGAGGAGGAAGAAGAGGAGGCAGTGTCAGCAGCATTAGGTGTTTTACTTTCATGCATATACTTGCTGCCTGGCCCTGAATGCATCATGTTGTTGATGTGAAATCACAAATGGCTGCAAAAATAGTTGACAGTTGGCATTGAAGGGAGACAGCACAGAAACTGCAGAGCTGAGTAAGTGACCTCGTCTGGACACACGGTGTATGTGTGTGGGTATATCCTCACTTATTTCGGTAGACTTATTAATATCCTTCTTGCTGAGTTGAAAATCAAAGTAATGAGGTGTGGTATTTCTGGTTTTGGATACCCACAATCAGAAAACCTTACATCATAGGTCCTATTAGCTTTAAAACTCAGGAAGCTGCAAGTTATAACATTGGAGCAACTCACACCCCTTCCATGAGCAAAGTCAAGACTACCACAGATGGAGTGATGTGCTTCCCTTGTAAGAGAGAAGTAGCAGTTTATTGATACAGAACTATGATTTGACTAAATTTGTAAGTAAATGTAGACTCAGCTGCAAGGTTGGTCTTCATTGCTCGTTGCATAGAGGGCAGGGTCAAACAAAACTGTCAGGGAAACATTGCTGTTGAGACATGAGGTTGGGGAGCCTATGTGCAGCTGAATCCATACATAGTCCCAGACTTGATCGATGGTTTATACCTAAAGGAATATATATGCACAATCAATGTTTTATATCAGTTAGCAGCGATTTCAAAGCTTCAGTTTCTTTATTCCAATTTACTTACTGGGCCTTGGATCCAATAAGGATTCTCTCAACCTTGAGGAGTAACCTTGAGATGTGTCCCTACTCAAGGGGAGATCACGGTGTGCAGCCCACTGCCATTCAGGATTGCACAATGGGCTGTGGCCTGTTCACTATCTATGGAGTAAGATGATTGACTTATAATTGCAAACCAGTCGTATTTCGTGTTGGCATGCACTCAACTAGGCCCCAGCTGTTGAGCAAGATTTATGGCCCTTTACCTACTGTGTTGCTATGTGTCTCCCCAGAGTACAACTCAAGCCAGATGTAGCCATCAAAACCACCACTGGTAGCCATTGCTGAAGCAGAAAAGGAGGGGAGAGCACACAACCACAGTCTGGGACTAAACAAATAAATGCTAATGTTAAATAAATTATATAGATATATGTAGATGCTAAAAAAGCTGGCAGAGAAATTTTCCTATTTTTTACAGCAGATTGTGAAAGTCTCCTTTCTCATGCAAGCTAGCTGTCAACAGCATAGAGGGTTTTCTAAACCAAGACTTTATCTCACAGGTGCCAACTTGTTATGCACGGTCTTGTTTTCCACACTGAAGAACATATTTGAAATGGGTGTCATAGCATTCAGCCAATCACACTGGGAGGTGTATGGTCAAGCACCCAATAATATTATATCACTCTTGCAAACAAAGCTATATAAACGAGTCTGTACTTAATTAAATAATCCCATTTATCCTGGGCTTCTGTGTCATTCTTCACACCATCCCTGTGGACAGCAGCAACAGATATGTATGTGAACATGCAGATATATACTGCTATGAACTCATGAATGTTAGCCAGGAAATTTTAACTTCCCTTGGATTATTGAATGGTTCTATCTTCATAATTGTCTTCTTTTATGCTTGATTTTTCTCTTAACACTTCATCAGCTTTCTGACTGCAGCAGTTAATTTACACATTTAAAACAAATATTTAATAAGTATCTGCTTGGTATCATTACATGTAACTCTTCTGAACAGGATCCCAAATTTTTGTAATGAGTATGTCATAGGGACTGTTATATTTTATATATGTTATATTTTCTTGTTCCACAGGTAGAGAAAGGAAAATGTAATAATAACAAATATATATGTACCATTCAAAACTATTGTATCCTTTTTACTTTTACCAGAAAAAAAGACAGTATACATCTGAAAATTCAATCACTTTAACACAATCTTCCAACTGTATTGTGTAGCCAAGAGGATGTCTCCCTTATTATTGGTTCTATAATAAAATTATGTGCATGCTTACGTAAGAGAATAGAAGGATGTTATATCATACTAGCTGTGGGTGTCTGTCCTTCCCCTTCTGTTTCAACCCAAATATGTTTCAACTTAAGTAGGATGAAATACACACACC
This sequence comes from Aphelocoma coerulescens, assembly GCF_041296385.1. NCBI lineage: Eukaryota > Metazoa > Chordata > Aves > Passeriformes > Corvidae > Aphelocoma > Aphelocoma coerulescens. The sequence goes on from NC_091013.1 coordinate 60,989,055, forward strand.
CTTCTAAAAACAAGCCAAATCAGTCATTTCAAGAATTAAAGAGTCAGTTTTGAAAAAAAAGAAAAAGCAGAGCTAAGGAAGATTAATTTCCCATGGCTCTGTTTCTCTTTGTGATACACCATAATGTGCATTCCCATCTCTTTCATTACTCTTTTTCCTTTTTTCTTTTTTTTTTTTAACCAAGAATCAGATTCTGTAACTTGAGATGAATTACAGTTATGAATAAATAGTGTGCATGTACCTCTGACTTCTGTTTTCTGTGATACTAACAGAACAAGCTTCTCCTTTATGTTGGTACTACAAACTATTTACAAACCCTGTCTGTAGCCTGTACACTATATTATACAGGGCTATTATAGAAACTTTACATCTTTGAGAGCTCTGTAGCCTTGTCAAAATTGAATTTGCACAGAGGGCTTAGAAGGACTAATACACCTCTTTTTGTTATTGTTTTGGGGGTTTTTTAATAGTACGAGATCCAAATATGTACTCTTAATGCCTCCACATCCAGAATTTTCAACATCCCTGAGACAAATTATATGCATTTATTTTATTGATGTTTAACCAGTTCAAAACTTCTCAGTCATCCTGCTATTTTGATTTCAGTTAAAGGACAATTTATTAATATGCGCTTAAACAAAGATTTTTCCCAGGCCATTATAAACATCGTTTCTCAGATACTGTGTTTTGCCATCAAAACTTCTTTTGCATTATCCAGACATTTCATTGTATTTTAGATTGCAAGAAGACATTCCCTTTACAGTTACCTTACAACACTAGATTTTGCAAAAAAAAAAATGTTAAAGGTTCTCTAGCAACGAAATAAGTTCAAAAGTATGAAGAAATGTATCAAAGATACTGGAAGAATTTTTTTTTAATATTAAACATATTTTTGGTTTGACCTTAAAATTACATGAGTACTACATGTGAGGACAAAAGAAGATGAAGTTTAATAATGGATAGTGACAATTAATAAGCATTTCTGCAAAAATTTAAACCTTCTCTGTTATTAAGAATAGTGGAAAAGAAAGATGATATGTGGTAATTGGCTGCAAGATTATTATATTTCTCTAATATAATGTCACTATGAAAAAGAAAGTGAAATCAGAAGAGGTGCTTTAGCAAATAATAAGAAATTTGGATAGTGCTGTTCAACGCGCTGCTATAACCTTATCTGAAATTGTGGACACTGTGCTGTTCATGTATATAGAAGATGACCAGACTAAACAGGTATGGAAAATAAACATTAAAGTCACAGAGAAATAGACATTTAATCATAACCAAGAAAAATTGTTGAGAAGTATGAAGACTGACATAATTCCTTACAGAAATGAAAATGAAGTAAAGTGTCATAAAGCCGCAAGAAATGGATAAAAAAAGTACTATTGCCAAAAGAAACAAATGGGTATAAATTAGATCTGAATAAATTCAGTCTGAAATAGAAGGTTCATACAATAGAAAAAAGGGGGAGTGAAAAGGAGTTATCCTAGCAAGCATTAATGAGACTATTGATATTTATATCAACAAGTCACCTTCTAAGTAACTGGAGTGTATGTTCTAATATTCCTCTGCAGTTGTGTTCTCCAGCTATATTTTGTGAGTATGACATCTCTGTTTATGTTTTTTCTCAATGTGAACTGTCAAAAAGCACCAGAAAGAAAATTTAGATTCTTTTCATATGCTGTTTAAGAAGTAGTTGAAAACACAGTTCAATTTTTTTCATATTTTTTGAGTTGTAAAAGGACTGAGCTCCAGAGGTACTAGAATGCTGAATTCTAGAATACTATGCCATAAATATTAACACCAGACTAAAGCAAATCTGACAACTGAGCATAGAACTCATACCGAAAACTATATCTAAAAAAGTGCTTATGACATTACTTGCTTAATTTATTTTCCAGTTATTATATTATGTTCAAGAAAGAACACCTGCTGTACATTTCCTATGAATTTAATTAAAATTATTTATGATTCGTTAAGCATGGGGAAAAAACAAACAAACAAAAAGTAAAACACCTCTTGTACCCCTCCCCTGCAAAAATTAATGCTTTATGGAAAAATATTTTGCAACAGCATTAAACTGAAACAATTATTACAGAAAGATAAGCAGGAAAACAAGTAAAAGAGAAACATCAAATTCTCTGTTGGTGTGCCTGTGCTTGCTTCTTTCTTCGTCAGCAGAAATATGGCCCCCAGAACAAGCTAAAATTTTTAAGCATCAGCAGCATCTTCACTTCTGCGAAAGCCTGAACAAAGGAGACCATTCATGAGAACATTGATGATAAAAACTTTGCTAAAGGGCAACTTGGGCCCCAGTTCTTTATAGCAGTTCACCTGGATCTGTCACATTTGCCTCCTCAGATTCTACCAAAATCCAAGGTGTATCAGTCTCATTTCAAAGCAGCTGCCTTACTCATTCATTCTGTGAGAGGCATCGGTCAAGAGTGAGACTAACATTCGTTCAATCAGTGGCTACCTTACACTTCCCATCCCTTTTTAGAAGAAAGAAAAAAATAAATGGTTCTTACCACTAAGCAATGTTTGTTCAACTGCTTTTAAAATAAAAATTAATGATTTATGGTAAATAATGCGTAACTTCTTGCCAGACATTCATCCAGTCCAGTAGGTATCAAATCTACTGGAAGATTCAAATGTTTGGCAGTTAGAAAACTAAGTTCACTGTGGAGGCAATTTAGGGAAATTTTACTTGTAGTTTACTAGTAGTGGAACTATTCTATAATTTCTCAGAATGCAAAGATGCAAGGATGCAGAAACACTACTTAACAGTTAGAATCTGTAGTGGAACTGTAGCAACTAGTGCTGATTTTAATATTTCTAAAATCATAATATTAGTTTCTCAATATCTGTCATGTGGACAAGTCTTTAAAATAGAGCAGCCATGAAACAGCTGTTTTGCGGCAGCTATTTCATACTGTTCTATGTTGCGGTGGTTGAGGCCACCGCAGGAGTGACCAAGGAGCAACAGTGCCCCAAGACAGCTGAGGTTTGCTGGTGGGCCAGCACTGAGGTCTGAGAATACCCCCTTGGTTATGGCGAGATCCCACAGTCCCTTGCTTCCCTGTGTAGATTATTCTCCTTTGGTTGGCCTGTGGGCCTACCGCCCTTTTATCCCTTATAAATCCTGTGTTCTGGAAAGTTCTCACTTGTTCAGTACCCCATTAGTTCTTGGTTCCTTTCTTCCATCCCTTGCTTTCCCCATTGGTTGCTGTTCAGTCACCCCATGTTCTCTCCACCCCTTGGCCCTCAGATGATTGGGCCTGATGCTTTGCCTGCCCCTTGTTCCACCCCCATATAAAATCCCGGACCCCTCAGTGTTCTGGGTCTTTTGTCCCTGGATCCCTCCCTGAGATTAAACTCCTCGGAACTCCATACAAAGGATTCCTCCTGCCTCTTTATCGCCAGCATCGCTGAAGGAGCTATCCTTGTTGTGTGTGTGTGTGTGGCTGCACATTTCCACCAGTGCTGTGTGTCTGGGTGTATTCTAGCATGCGTGTGTGGCACCCCCGAGCAGATCCCCTGTGGGACACTTTTGGGAAGGACATGGCACTCATTCCATCCACTGCCTCACCACATCAGTTCTACATTTCTAAAAATTCTACAGGGTTAGTGGGATACAGGACAAGACACGAAGGTTGTGAAAGAGATTTAAAGCTTGTCTGACAAGTAAACACAGGTCTGGTTACACATTGTCGCATAATTTGCAACTGATGCACTTAGAGACTGATTTTGTTGTCACTTATAGTTATTGGTATTATATCAGGATAACTTAGCAGAACTCATTGGCATTTTATCTTATATATAATAATAAATTCAGTTAGAGTCCGGCCCTTAATTTTGAGAATGACAATAGCAAATGCAATTAGATTACACAGATATATATTTCAGCTTTTCTCTTCCTGCTTCCTACGGAGTCTGTCTGCTGTCTCATTCAATATGGAAGTCAACGCCTGACTAATTTTCTACAGCAAATTCATTTTTAAAAAGTAAATCCAGAGAATAAGTATTTTTTCACATAGAAAGCTGACACCAACAGCTTTTTATCTTTCAAGATTCTGAAGTTAGTAAAAATTACAAGGCAAAGAACCTTGCTCAGAGGTTTTGCTGAGAAGTCCTAACATGATATTTGGAGAGGTTTCACAGTGTGTGTAAAAGACAGTATACCAAATTTAAACACCCAGGGCATAATATCCAGGTGCACAGATGTGTATCTCTACAGAAAGATGACAAGTATGATGCTTTTACCTTTCCCCCATTCTTGAGGAAGGTTGAAGGTTGGACTAGTCCCTCAAGCATTTTAGAACTTGTGTCTCAGATCTCTGCTAAGTGAATCCAAGGGATGGCATTAATTATGTATAAGCAGTGGATTTAGAGACATTATTCCAGTTATTCATCTCATCCTATTAGATATGTCAAGGTACGTGGAATGAGTTGCCCTCTGTGTCTTGCTTTTTTAAACAGGAGATAACTTTAGGCCTTACATTTTGGAGATGAAAGTGTGGTGAGACAAAACTGGTCTTTAATGGCTGCCTAATGTTCCTTAATACCAGCATATGATGCCAACACAGTACTGCCCTCCCTCAGCCCAGAAAGCTTCTCCTCACCTTGACCATGGAGAGTACCTTCTGCATTTGTAGAATAAGGAGGGTGTGGCATAAATTATATTTAACATTGCTTTAAGGCATTCTACTGAATCCTGAAGACCCTCTCTGCCTGTGAGTGATTATCATGGGGTAGTATTGGATGGTGTGTTAAGGGCAGACAAGAGTTCATTGTATCAAGACCCCAGGGGACCTCTTGTTGAAATTTGAGTCACTGCTGCGCTGAGCCTAAGATGATATGCTCTAATTTAGCCCAATGGTATTGAGAATTGCTTGCCTGATAGATTTTCAGTCCTGTTTTGTTCCTGAACTCTGGCAGAGCAAACTCAATTTACTGGTCAGACATCTCTGTTCCATATAATATTCAGTATTAACTTTTGTTTTGTTTTCCTTTTTAAACATGAACTTTCTCTTCTAAGAATGGCACTCATCTGTGTCTTGTATAATCACATGGGCATATTTATATCTTAGCTGCATATTTCCTGTAAATTACCTGTTCAATCACTCTAAAACAGTGCAGTTTGACCATTTTCTGAGCACCGTTTTAATACACGTGCTCCCTGTGAAGATGATGGTGGGTGAACTGCATAGTTATGCAATGGATCTGTATTTTTTCTTTAAGCCTCCTAATTAATGTAATTGAAGTGGATTCCAATTACTTTCTGGGTAGGGCTTAGTTTAATTTATGTCTGTGTGGTTCATTTTCCCATGCAAATCCAAATTTTTGGCTATGAAATCAAATAATTTATAGCTCCCAGACAGCGATTTTAGACCTTCTCCTTTAAAAAATTAATTAAACTGAAGCATGCAGTTTTACATGCCAATATTAGAAGGGAGGTCAGCAACTAACAAAAAGTACCATACATATCATGGATCTGATCCTGCCTCTCGTAATTAGCATCAGACAGAGTTCAGTGAGACTCTTCACTGCCCTGGATATTAACATCAGAATTAGAAATAATGACACAATCTTGGTGAAACAGCCTGAAGCAGCAGCAATCATTGTTAGATATACTAGAAAAAACAGGTTTTTAAATGGAAAAAAATGGTACCTACTGAGGTCAGAGAATGTTACTTCACCAAGTATACCAATGCTGAGATTTCAACTTGCATATGCTTTGCAAGGACTTATCAACTATCATTAAGGAAAAGAAAGCATGGGAAGTAGGAAATATTTTATTATTTATCCGTTATATTTATTCTTTCAAACCACAATGTTCCATAAATCCAGCTGTGTGCTGAAAAATAAGTGCCATCAGTAATGGATACACCATTTTCAAAGGCAATTTTATAATTTTCCATATCTTCCTACTCTTATAAGACTTTTCCTAAGTAGTTGCTTGGGAGAGGAGATGAAATATAGTTTTGGAAGCATACTTTATTGCTCTGTGTCTACAAACATGCATTAGAAAAGACACAAAAGACATTCTCCTGGAGCATATGGTTATTGTTTAACTCAATCCACAAGTCATTAAGTACAGTAAATAATTTACATATCAGAAAATTGATTGCTACTCATAAATGATTTCAACTCCTCTTTATTAGATTTTCAAGCATTTTCCACTTTCAATAGTCAAATATGCTCAGTTTGAAAAGCCTTGAAGGCATCTTGAAAATAAGTTTGGGATACACAAAATGTTACTACCCTTCTTTGTGCACTGACTTTATCCAGTATGGTATCTAGGGTGATGGCAGAGACACGGGCTCTTCAGGTAACTGCTTTCCGTTCTGTCTCAGTAGAAATTTTGTTCGTGAGAAATGTGAGAGAAATGTGGGTTAAAACGAGCATAAATCTCTCTCCCCACTTCCTGCTTCCTTTTCTACCTTAAAGTCACAGTGGTCTAGATCAGTCAATTTAGGTGAAACCAGACTTCAGTCTGAGAACAGCAAACAGGTTAAAATAAAAGGTTTTATACCCCAGTATGAGCTGGATTAAATCAGTAACCTTTCAGATGGCATAGTAAATAGATTGGGAATAGAAGGATGGATGAATAACATTGATGTCTTCACTCCTTTGTCTCAATTTACTGTCCTTCAAACCTACTTAAGTTTTATGTTATTGGCTCTTTTGACCCAAACACTTACTTAAATTCAGGATGCTGAGGTTGTTTCTGCTAGGAAAAGAAATTAGTAATGAAGTCAAGTGGGATTTTTTGGCTATAGTTAAAAAAAAAATTAATCAAAAAACTTTTTTCAAATATCTTTTCTCATTGGGGTTATTATGGATTGTGTGGATTTCTGATCCCTCTCAGACACTTTTTTCAGATTGTCCCACTCTCTTTCCCTGCTGAATTGACCACCAAAAAAAAAAAAAATTTCCCTTCATTAAAATTATCTGCCTACTTGTTGAACATGCATCTATACTTTGCAAGGTACTTGGCACAACTTTTCTGTGGTGTCAGTATCTAGCTAGTTAAGGACTTTAAATTGTTTGAATTATACTAAAATTAAGGCATGAGTTATTATGTTTTTCCAACATTCTGAGAATTCTGACAGACTCAAAAGAGTATCAAACTTGTATCTTTATTTATTGGAATGAAAGTAATAATAAAAATTATTTATTGAAAATTATTCTAAAGGTTTTCTATTTCACAATAAGCATGACAGTGGTCTCATTTGGGAAGTCTCACCTTCAGGAATCAAGCGAGGTATTGATTGTTCCAACCAATTACGTCACCATCTGAAAGTGTAATTAAAAAGAGCTTTTGCATGACTTACTGTGTGACTGACCATGAACAAGGAAGTGCACACACAGGGGGGCATATTTTGCAGTCCTTGATGAAATGAAATCCTGTTGTTTTCAGTGGTAGTTCCACTCAATTAAGGACCATAGATTTTGGACCATGCATTATAATGCACAAGGACTTTGTGCATCGTGGCATCAGAGATGATTTTAGGATGAATATATGCATGAAAGAAATACAGGATAAAAGGAGTGCTTCATTCTACATGGGGTTTTACATATTCTTCATCAGATTTACATATTCCTAATCTCTTTCCCTTGCTGTGAGGATTTATACAATACCAGAAAATAAGAGAATAAAAGTTTCCTGCTGCCTTGCCTTTTTGCTTACTTCAACAGTTTGTAATCTTTCCTTCAGTTATTGCTCTGAATTGAGTTTTTAATGTTGCATAACATGAAACATCTCCCCAAACCAATAAACTGAATGCCTGTATTTAGCTCTCTAAATACATTACTTTTACTAGAGGATGAACTGAATTGCTTGACTAGACACCTACTGCCATACCTTGTAAAATGAAAATAATCTGTGTGGGCTGGTAGGTATGACAGCAGGATCTATGGGAGCCTATTCTGGAGCAGCAGATTGGGAAGTTTTTTCCTAGAGTATGGATCCTCTTTTTCCTTTATGCAACAAAACGGAGCTCTAGGTATTCTACTTGTTATCACATTCCAGGAATCAATCTTTCTGCAGGCTTGATACTTTTGGAAATATAAGAGTACATCCAATTGGTTGTTTTATTTAGTGGAAATACCTGAGTATATTTTAAGAGATTTTCTTTCAGGGACCTCTATCAGCAGTAGCTGCATGTGTCAAGAAGCTGAAGCAGGGACCAGGGAATTCATCACACATATCTCTACCAGCCAGCAGCATTTTCTGACTCTTCTCTGAATGAAGCAAACAGCAGAGTTTGAAAGTCACTATCCTTCAAAACTGTCTGTGACTTTTCCCATTCCCTTGTAAAATTTGAATGTTTGTTGTGTTGTGGAAACAGTATTGCTTTGATACACTTAAGGCAGCTACTGAGTGAAAAGATGGTACAATTTTACAGAGACACAGAGAAAAAGCAAAACACTGCATTAATGAATAAATAAATAAATAAAATTGGTAAGAACTAGTAATTCATGATATGGAGACCATGTTTTATTCTTGGCACCTGAGCCTATATTACTTGTGATCAGTATCAGAATTTGAGTTGTATAAGAAATAGTGTGGCCAGCAGGACTAACGAAGAGATTTTCCCTCTGCACTCAGCACTGGTGAAGCCGCAGGTCAAATCCTGTGTTTAGTTTTGGGCCCCTCATAACAGGAAAGGCATTGAGGTGCTGGAGTGTGTCCAGAGAAGGGCAGTGGAACTGGTTAAGAGTCTGCAGTACAAGTCTGATGTGGAGCCACTGAAGGAGCTGGGATTGTTTAGCCCGGAGAAAAGGGGGCTTAGGGGAGACCTTGTGACTCTCCATACCTACCTGAAGGGAGAATGTAGTCAGGTGGGGGTCAACCTCTTCTGCCAAGCAATAGTACAAGTGGAATTGGCCTCAAATTGTGCCAGGGGAGGTTTAATTTGGATATTAGGAAATATTTCTTACCTGCAAGGGTTGTGAAGCACTGGAACAGGAAGTTCTTGAGTCACCATCCCTGACATATTTAAAATACATGAGGATATGGTGCTTAGAGACATGGTTTAGTGGTGGACTTGGAAATGCTAGATTAATATCTGGACTCAATGATCTTAATGTTCTTTTCCTACCTAAATGAATCTACTGTTCTACAAGAAAAAGGGAGAATACTTAATTGCTGTTTGAAAAGGGTGTTCATTCAGGCTCACCTATGCCTCACCACAGTACAGAACCCTTTGTGGTGAGAGAGAAACAGTTTGAGAACCCTTTGTGGTGAGAGAGAAATACTTTGAGAACCCTTTGTGGTGAGAGAGAAATGCTTTGAAGGAAGCAGTTATAAAGAACAATTTCAGTTCATGGTCCTGAACAAAGTAAAAAAAAATGAGTCAAGCAAAACTTTCCCCAAACATGAATCTTAATGTAAATTTTATTTGCACCAGCAAATTAAAAAAAACCTGACAACCAACCAAAAAAACTCCTCACAACAGATCATTTCCAGAGTATAAGCAAATGAGTCTGCAGGATAATCATCTAAAAATAATCTCTTGTGTCTGAGATGATTTTATCACTCCCTGAGCTACTTGTTCCCTACATTTCACTTGGGAAACACAGTAGCATTACAGACAGCTGCCACAGAGGAATAAGCCCATAGCACCAAATTTCTTATAAAAAAACTCCCAAAAATCTTGAAAGGTGTATCTTAATTAGTTTTGATATGTAATTAAATTGTTTTCTTGGCAGGTGTCTTCCCCCTTCAGATTTACAGACTCTTATGCAATTTTCAGATGTATTAATTGTATTTCAGAAGAAAAAAATCTCTTGCGTACTGCCTGACATGAACTTGCCTATACTCATGTAAATACCATTAAAAAAGTATATGTCCCAGAAGCTGTAGAGGATTGAGGTTTTTTTGTACCTGGAGTATAATTAATTTTCTATTCAAACCTATATTTGGTTAATGTATTGTGATAAGAGATTGGCCTTACATTTTAGAAATTAACCAAACACGTGAACCAATTTGATCTCAGGACTCTCAAAACCAGTACAACATGGGGTTTGCACACAACAAATCACAGAAACTGCATTACGTATGGAAGAATGCTTTCTAAGATGCTATTTACAGGGAGAAGGGGCTGACTGCATTGCTAGAATCTGACTAGTTAGCAAGAGAAGATGAGTTTTTATCTCTTGGACCTCAGAGAGAACGTCGTGAAGGAAGATGAAATGTAAGGAAAAAAAGGATTCTGGCCCCACTGCAGAAGCATTAAGCCCAGTAACAATCTGTGAAGCTACCTGATTCCATCTTCCTCCTAGACATTGACCTCTGTGGCATCAATATAACTATTTAGATCGTGACTGACTTGATGAGTTGTTGTGCGAGACTGAAATGTTAATGATTAATGGCTCAAAAAATTGGCCGTTTGCTGCCAGTGCATAAAGTAATAGCCCAGGTGCAGAGGGTGTGAGCACCAGAGGATGGTCATGACAAACCAACCATTGTTTAGCAACATGCTGGGGTTTGAGCCAGATAAGGGATGAGACCAATATGAAGCATGTCCTGGGAGAGGGGGATAATACTTTTCATCATGTCCTGTCTCAGGTGTGAAAATTCTCCTCTGAGGAAGTACTGGGGTGTTTACACACAGGCCAGAGGGTTTTCATCCCTGCTGATGTGACACAGCCAGCTCAACTACACTGAGGCAGCTTTCATAGAAGGCATTATAACCATCAATGATCCCCAAAGTGCCCCCAGACTCATTTCTGGGATCTTCACCAGAGGACTGCACATGATCCACAGTGTGGCAACAGATCAACGGTGTTACTTTAGACAGTGTAAAACTCTGCTCCCAGGGAAGGTACCCTGGGCATTCCCATGTAAACCTAAATGTATATTAACCCACTGAATTTTGTGTTTAGTGGACTTCCCCCACCCCCAATGAATTGAGACTGTGACCGTATTTTCAACCAATGGACATCAAAATTGCAACAATCAAATCTTGTCCCTGCATCCGCAGGTGGATCTTTCTACTATTATACTTTCTTTCTCTTTCTTTCTTTTCCTTACATACATTTACTTTAGTAATATTTTTATGCTTTTTTATTTTTATATTACTATAGATAATTATAACCAAAGTGGCGACATACCTGCTTCCTGTTGCAACAAAGCTGTTCTAAAATAAACCCTATATATATATATATATATATATATATAGCATAAACATATATATATATAGCATATATATATATATATATATATATATATATAGCATAAACATCTATTATTCAGTGTCATTTCACTCTAATCCGCCCTAAGGGATCAATTAGCAAGATTTTGAGCTACCCTCTCCTTCAGGGGCAGATCGTAACTATTGTGTAACTATTTCCAGTGTTATGTATTCTATAAGGCTTCTTCATATTATCTTTAAAGGACTAGAAAGGCACTCATACAGCTAGAACAAAACAACTTTTCTATTTTATGCTATTTCATCTTATTCAAGATTCATTAGTGAATTACTAAGTAGGTAATAACCATATCAATAATAAAATGAATATGCAACAGTGAAAAAATTCCCTTTTCATATTACTTATGTTTATTATTGCTGCAAGATAGAATTATCAGCATACATTTTACTAAGGACAGGGAAGAACAATAAGTAGATGTTCATTGTGACAATAAATCTACTCTAAGTTCAATACCCATTTCTTTTCCTAATGCTGCATATAAGAAAAGAAAAAATAGCTATAATTTAATAGTTATAATTTGCCTTTACAATAGCTAGTCACTAGATCATCAGCTGACTGTCATTGTCAAAATAATTATGAAACCATAGTATATATTCTGCAGAGATCTGTGTAGATGATAAGCTATTGCTTTTCCAAGAAAATGTAGACAGTGTAAATATCTTACTTTTGAAATTAAATACTTATTACTAAATTGAAAAATAGTAATTTAAAAAGTTTTTTTGAGTTTTAATACCAGGTTAACCACAAAATTGAGATTTCAAATGTATACCTTTGTGTACTTGACCACTTTGGGAATGAATGATTATTTTTCTTCTTGTAATTGGAAAATATTCATTTTTAAATTGAATAATAACCTGTCAGAGCTGGGTACCTGAAAGTCTAGATATTTAAGTACCAAGAGGAAGCCTGACTACCATAATCACCAAAATTGCACAAGTATTTTATAAATCTCTTCTTTCCCATTGTTTCTCTTCTGGTTGTTTCAAACTCTTGCATACTTCCTCCTTTTTCATGAGGTCAAATCTACAATGAATCCCTCATTTTTTTACCTCTAAACCAGTGATTATTTTCAGTATTTTCATTTGCACCATCCCCTTCAGTTAATGCAGCTGTTCAATATGCCACTTAACCATAGTCTAGTTGAGGTGTTGGGACATGGGTTGGACTTGAAGATCCTGGAGGTCTCTTCCAACCTCGTTATTCTGTGATTCTGTGATTAACACTACCTAGCTCTTAAGGTAAGAATATGAGTGCACACAGTGTGTGTGTGTGTGTGTGTGTGTGTGTGTATTGAATAGACAAAACAAAATGGTGTTTATCCAGAAAAAAATCATGCTAAGAAGGAAGAAGACTCCTCACCCCAACTGTCATCTTTAGGGAGGAATCAGTGATTAGCTAGGTTAAACACTACCCATGAATTTTCAGACACTTCTGCAGCAAAGAAAGTTTAAGGAAAAAATTTATGTTTAAGTTTTAAATTAAAAAAAAGTCCTAACAAAAGCCACCATGAAAATTCATTTGCCATATTTCATAAATCTATTTAGGGATGAAACGAACTGCATCTTAAAATACTTAATTTTTCTGTGTTTATAAAGGATTCTAATGGATTAAATCATATCTGGACAGGTGAATACTGTTTCAACTGCTAAAAATTTTTTTCCACCATTCATACCATGAGTAGAAGAAGATGCCTGCTGGCAAAAAACAGTGTATTAGAGGGCTAAACATGGGAAAGTACTTATGAACACCTTTCTGTTTAATGTTTACTTTTACTGGTTTCTGGGGATAGGTTATTTGGATTACCATCCTCCAACAACCTGACTTTTCATTCACTGTCTTTGGAATGTGTTGGTTGTGATCTATTGTGTGGATAATAAAAAGGCAGATGGTGTGATCCTTATATCCCTGTTAGGTCCAGTCTGTGACTGCCATTTTAACTTGAAGATTGGGATTTGGGATACACATTTGGGATGTACTGAAATATTTTCATTTCGATTTTCTGGAAAAACTAAACCAGAAAATTTATTATAGGCCTTCCACTTCCTATTTTTCAGGTAAAACTTTTGGATATTTAGTTATCAAACTTACAAGATTCTTTTAAACCAAAAATAGAATAATGCAGTAGGATGTTTACATTTAAGTGTGGAAACCCAGCTACAAGCTGCTGCCCTGAATCATGCACAGAGCAGCCTAAAAAAGCCTCCAGGTATTATAGGCCGTGTTAGCTCATATGCTTAGCAGCAGAGGTCATGATGAGCGCATCACCCTGGTAGTCTATTACCTCCTCATGAAATTCAGAGACCAAATCAAGGATTCTCCTCCAGTATTAAGACTCTCTACAGGATTGGCACTAACTGGAAGAAAAATTTTTATCTTTCCCTGCATGATCCTGACCTCCCAAGGCATAACATTCGAGTGAGGCTCTGAAACTCTTGACCAATGGAATAAAGATCATGTGAAATATCTCACAGCATCTGGACATCTAACTGTGAAGAAGAGTTACTGTCATGAATGTATGTATTTGTATAAGTAATTCAGGAGTAATTGCTTCTCTGCAACTTTCCTTTAAGCTTCATATACATGCATATAACTTTTGTATAGCCATGAAAAGGCAAGTAGCCTACAGCTTCCTTCCCCAATGAAAGAAAAAAAATAAAATAAACCAAACAAACAACTATACCCAGCAAATCAATATAAAAAACCTATAGGCTAGATGAAGAAGTAGAGGATTCTTCACATTTTTCTCTTTATACACATGGAATGAGGACCAGGGAAGTGTTTGAGATAAAAAGGCTCAAATTCTGGATTTTGAAATAACTATTTTTAAATTAAAACTTTCTATTTTATTTTGAAAAATAAGTAAAGATGGTGAAGTATGAAGATTGCGGGTGCTGAAGCAGTCTGTTGATTGACTCATGTTGATTCAGACTTGGTAGAGGAGGAGTAAGAAGTGGATATTGTCTACCTTGACATCAGTAAAACTTTGGACACTGTGTCAGAAAAGTTCTCAATAGAGACTGTTGATGTACAGGCTGGAGGAGAAAACAGTAGGGTAGGTTGAAAACAGGCTGAATAACTCAGTCCCATGGGCAGTGGGCAGTGGTACAAAGAGACCAGTCACTAATGGTGTACCCCAGAATCAGTAGTGGGTCTGATGCTGCTTAACATCTTCATTAATGATCTGAATGATGGGCACAGCCCACCTTAGCAAGTTTCTGGAGCAAAAAATACCCAGAAGAGTGATTGATGTGCCTGAAGGCTGTGCTGCCATCCAGAGGAACCTCAACAGGCTGGAGAAATGAGCTGAGAGGAACCTCATGGAGCACAAGAGGTGAAATGTTAAGTCCTTTCTCAGTGGATGGAAAATTTCTTTTGCTGAAAGGCATATTTTTCAAGGTGTCTTTGCAGGCTTTCTAGTTTTGAATGCAGATTTCAAGAAATTAGATCAGAGGAAAATCAATGTGTTTAGCAGTCCTTTACCAAAGACACATTACAAGCTTTCAACAAGCTGTAGAAATATATATTCGTGTACATATGGGTGTATAAATGCAGAAACATAAATGAATTTACCAATATGTATAACTGTGTTCAAGTACACACAGACCTCAATACACACATACATACCTACATTCAGAGATAGATTTTTTAGGAAGATGTTTGTGCATGCATTTGTATATACAGAGGCTTATTGAAAGTTAAAAGATCAGGAACTAGAGTGACATAATTTAAACAAACAGGATTTGAATACAAATGAAAAAGTAAAATAACTCTTTTAACTTCTATCTTACCTCTTGTGGGGTTTATGGATAAAACATCTTTTCTATGGCTGGGAATTGAATTTCTGCTGAAGTAGGCTAGTTTAAGCTCCTTGTGTTTCTTGTGAATAGTCATTAAAAGAAAGTAAAATCAATAAAGATATTCCTTCTAGAACTTGAGAAATATTTGCAAAAGCTGTAGCAAATATTTTTTGCTAGAACAGAGATAAATACATACGTATATCTTAGAAATAATGGAATTCATTGCAGAGTTCTGGGATCAGAGCTTAGGACTGCATAGTAAACAGTTCCAAAAGCATTACCATAAGTCAGAGAATCTGAAGATTTCACAGCTTAGTATTCACATGGGAGAGTTTTTTAGGTAGGGTGACAGGAAGGAGCAGTAGATATGAAACACAAACAGGGCAGTGGGAAGTATTTCAGTGTTCTTCTGGACAGAGCTGAGCAAACACCTTTTTCCTGAACTTGGCACCCAAACTGTAATTTCTAAAAATACTTGATACCTTGTTTTGATTATGCTACCATAAGCTACAGGTATTTCATCTTAATGGAAAATTCCAAGTGATGCAGGCATCAGAACAGACCTTTGATGAGTCTGAAGGACACTTCACTCTGAACACCATACAGTGCACAAACCCAATTTGCTGGACCGTAGTACCCCTGATGTCAGATTGCCTTCTGTCTCCTCTACAGCAAACAGTTGCATTTTAGAAGTGATTTATTCCAAGAAACTGAAAACCTCATATTCAGTTCCACTATGAAATTAATGTGAAAAGGTTTTGGTCAATGTTTTGCTTTCAGCATCCTGTGTGTTGAACAACCAAGGATGTCAGCCGGAAGAAGCAACCAATTAAAGGGACTCTGGAGATTCAAATAACTTGTGTTATCCTTTCATTGCTCATTGACTTTTAGAACACATTTGAAATCACAGACAAAATCAATGTAAGTTTTCCACAGAGAGTGTCAGAATACCTTACTAATTTGTGGATGTAATGTAATTTAATATATGTGTATGTAATGCATACATTTTCATCTGCAGCACAGACAGGATAAAATTTGTCAAATTTAAATTATGCTGAATCAACATATTGCAGTGTTTGAATGAGCAAAAACCATCACTTTTTTTTTTCATTTGTTAATACAAGTAAAAATTGATTCAGTATAATATAATTGTAATATTATTGATAATATATAATCATCAAATAATAGCATTTGGCCAGAGTGCTGAGACATTCAGACATGTGTTATGATAGATATCCTTAATATTCCACTATGAGTAACTATATCTTTTAGTGTCCGGATTTCGGTTTTTTTTCCTCCTGCATATTACCCAGAAGAAAAAACTTGCTACGTCAGAACCAAAATGGAATTTTTCTTTGGAGTTGGTCTAGGAAGACACACCTTTTGATATACCAGAATAGTTTCTAATATACTTGGTTTTCTCTAGGCATTTACTTTAGAAGAACTGATCTGGTCCAGCCATCCTCAGTGAGTTATAGGACTGACCAGAAGACAGTTCAGAAAGCTACACCTTTGCATTCTGTAAAGGCTGGGGTGCAATAACTGCATTGCCTTTTTTATTATGGTGTGTACAGCATTGGTAGGTACCTAACTGCCTTCTGACAACCTTCCACTCATTTTTGAGGGGAAGTGGCTCATTTCACAGCAGCTACATGGCACTGGGAAATGAGGTTTTCTGGAGAAGTATCCTGTATGATAGTGTTTGAAGTGACTAGGAAATGAGGCACAGGGAGATTGCTGTGCAATAGGATGGTTACTGTGAGTACTTCAGATGTTTATCATTATACACTAAATTGACAAGCTCTTTACCCAGTTTGATATCTTGTTGTTTAACAAGCATAGCTCTACTAACACTGAATAAAATAAAAAAAAATTATTACATCTAAGCTGAATAGACAATAAAATTTCAACTAGGACAATGGTTGTTTTCCTGTGCCTCATTAGTTTGAAGAGACTGCTTAGGACAAGGTTTTTGGGCAAGTTTTTGTATTAAACAATTTTATATTATATTGAAAGTAATAGAACGGTTTAGGTTGGAAGGGACCTTAAAGATCATGTATTTCTAAAACCCCTGCCTCCTGCAGGGACACCTTCTACTAGACCGGGTTACTCAAAGTCCCATCCAGCATAGTCTTGAATACCTCCAGGAATGGGGAGGTCACAACCTTTGTGGGCAACATGTTCCAGTGGCTCACCACTGTGATAGTTAAGTATTTCTTCCTAATACCTAATCTGAACTTACCCTGTTTAACTTAAGGCCATTCCCCTTTTCATATCACTACATGCCCTTGTCAAAAGTCCCTCTCCAGCCTCCTCATAGCCTCCTTTAGGTACTGCTAAAAGGTGTCCCTGAAGCCTTCTTGAACAGCTCCAACTCACTCAGCCTGTCATAATAGGAGAGAAAAGTCCTTGTGACAGTCTTTTGTGCATCCCACAGGGCTGGCTAGAGACTTCACAGAAGTTGTATTGTCCTAATACAAAGAAAAATGGTTATTGTATTAACAAGTTAAATTATCTAAGTTACCTTCATGATATTCCACATTCCCAATCGGATATGTATAGAGCCATTGTTCCCACAGAATCAAATGCACCCAGATAGTGCCAGAGAGCTGGGCAGGCACGTGGCAGCAAGACACAATAATTGCACTTAGTTGCTTACTTACCAAAAAAAAAAAAAATTAGATAAGGTCTTATATATGCATTACTTTTCTCAGAGCTGCAAGTCAAAACCAAATTTATTCACTATTGTTAAGTTTATAAGGAATATAGTTCTCATGGAGATAATAAAAGCTAATGTTTTAGACTACTAGGGTGTTTGTAGAAAATTTCATCTTTGAAATTCTGATAATGGCAAAACTCCCATTGGCATCAAGGAGAATTTTGCCTGCCAAAAGACTGCAAGATCAACCAGAAAGTATTTACAATAAATTTACATTACATTTAAGGGCTTTTATGACTTCAAAAATTGTTTTGTGATTTCCCACATAATAGGTCTCTAGACTTCTGCTGAACTAATTTGCAGGTTCTTCTTCATGGATATTAGTTAACACATTTCAGATAAAGGTACAAATTAGAATATCTTGGAGTAATGAATTTTTCCCTATCTTAAACTTCAGGGAGGTAGGATAAAAATGAACCATCAGCGTTTTGTTTGGTTTTGGTCCAACTCTCCACATAACCAAAGAGATTCATGATTCATTAAGAAGATACTTTGGCCTGGAGAGAGAGAGCTAAATTTTCTCTGATTATGTCATGGTAATCAGAGGTACTTACCTCTTTTATTTGCATGAAGAATACATTTGTGTTTTGTGAAATATTTTACTGTAATTAATGCTATTAATATAAACATACACTTTCTAATTTTGCATGAAAACGGGAATAGTAAAAATATGCTACTGTAAGAGTAATTTAGAAGTCCTCTTGGTGGACTTACCCAGGGAGGAAGTGGTAGAGGGGCAGAGGAAGAAAAAGAGAAAAATAATAAAGGACAAAGAGAAAAGATAAGGAGAAATAGAATACTGGAAGAAGGGAGAAACTTTTCGGGAGGGTGATCCAGATCGGAAACCTCATAGAAATTAACTGATTCTGATTGGAAATTCCCACGTCAGTTTCCTATGCTTAAATGCTACTAAAAACCCTCAAGATGTCATGAAGAAAGAAAATAATTGAGCTACTTTTACTGTACTTAGCACACTGATGTTTTTATTCTGACTAAATGATATGGATTTAGACATTGTGACAGATCTTTTCTGATACAGTAACATAAGGTAGCTTCTAATCACTTGTTAATTTTGCTCCTTTGCCCTCTCAGCAACATCCTAGAAAAGTCAAACCTGAAGACAAAAATATGATCTTACAATTATTATCACTGTTTCATTAAACTGTTACAACCCACTTTTCATATATAAGAAGTCGAGAACTGGATAATTGCAGCATGATTGCAGTACTGATTTTCTCCTTTAGTCAATGACTTTGTACTACAATTCTATTGCTCATAACCTTTGAATACCTGACATGTAATTTTGTTCTGATTTATTATACCTTAAATAATATTTGATTGGTATGAGCTACATGATGGTATCACTTACTCTGGGCATTATAAATGCATCTGAGTGTTTACCACACTGAGAAATTCATCAAAGCAGTCTGAAGAAAGGTTATGGGCGCTAAATAAAATAACTTATTTCATAAAGTGGCTTTTTAAATAGATTTTAAAATTTCATATCACTAGAAAAGTCAGCTTTAGAAACATTCTTTTCTTAAGAGAAAAAATAAAGCTCAGTTGTCTCTCTCTAAATATACACCTATAGATTACAGATGTGCTACTAAATTGTGAAAATTACATATAGATCCTGAAAATTACATATAGATCCATCAACAAAATGGTACAGTACAGTTTTATAATTCCCCTATCCAATATCTCAGTATAATTTTTATGAGATTATATAGCAAGAACTTACCCTGCTGCACCTTTTTTTTTTTTTGAATGGGGAATAGAAATGTGGGCTGTTTGAAGGAAATTGTCCAAAGGCACACAGAAGCAGCTACCATTTGTTCCTCTTCCACTTATTCCTTCTGATTAGTTCATAGGAAGGTCAACCATGGGAAAAGAGAGCAATGGCCCAACAGGGAATAGAAATAAGGAACTCTTAGACCTATTCTCTTCTCAGCGCTGAGATGTCAATACTTTGTATATACAAAGGAGTGTTAGCTAAGATAAAAGAGTCATCTTGTACTTTGTATGAGACTAGTTCCTTTAGTTTTGATGTGATCTTCTACCAGAGTAAAGTGGTTGAGAAATAGTATTTAAATCCCAATGCAGGGTTTCTACAAACTCACTAAAGTTGTCACAAGGTTTTTGTGGGCAAATAATCTTTATTAGATAATTATTTAATTTTTTTTTTTAATGATAAAAGGAATGAAAAAAAGAAAATTTCTTTGACATATATTTCAGAGCCTGATAGTCTCTATCCAAATGGCCTACCAGTCCATAGTGAAAGGCATTTTCACCAATTATCTACATACACAAAGACACCTGTGTCTATATACACAGATACATTTACATGTGGAATTTTGTTTTATCTTAGAAACATGCTACTTCCCTGGCCACTGGTATAACTCTTACAAAATCTTTGTGGTTTTTCTAAGTTTGAAAGGAAAGTATTATGCTGTAAAGCTTATAATTTTATCTTCAATTGGAAAGAAAAATCAGTGAACAAAAGAGGTGTTTTCATGTTCTGAATGGCTTTTCTACCTTTTAAAAATTTCACATACATATGTAGTTACAGCAGCAAAAGGATTTATTTATGAAGTTAAAGGTATAAATTACAAATATCTCATTTCAATGCAACCCTACGGACAGCTGAGAAAGGGAAGCAAACGTCACAATTTAAACTTTAGGAAATTAATCACATCTTAGTACTGAGTACTCGAAGTAACAGAATGTATATTACACAGAAAGTGAAAAAGAACTTTTGAGAAAAGGAAAGAATTAAAAATAAATAATGTACAGCAGTATCTGTTGAGTGACAGTGAACTGGCCTTTTAAATATCTCATATTTATTCTTCTTTAATTATCATTCTCCACAGATATAGGGCTTAGGCTGAACTGAAGTGTGTGCTACAGAGCTAGCACAGCTACTAGCAACTTGCATTATATTGTCTGCCAGTCATTCTATTAATCACCTACTACCTTGAGTTTTATCACAGCAGACAGCAAATGAATAAGAGAATTTTAGGAAATTTGAAAACATTACTTTAATCACTTTTATAGTGCAGATTTGCACAACAGCTAAACAGTTTGATTTAAAAAAAAAATTTAAAATGTATAAACTGCATATGCCACTCTCAATAGCAATAACAAGTAAGACAAGTGTTCCTTCTAGAAATGTCTAAATTTAGAGTCATCATTAGAAAACTCAGTAACAGTTATCTGAACAAAGTCTAGTTAGGCAAGAAACACTATTAATAAAAAAATAAATTATTTAATTGTCTCGCCCGGAAGGCACGTAGATTTCTCCAGCAGCTATCAGAGGAGCAAATTCTGAAGGCAACAGAGATTCACCATTTTGCTCAACCCATCAAGACAATGTTCAGTGCATCACAGCAGTGACTCAACAGCTGAACTAAGCTCTTTTCATAAGATTCTGCTCCATACAGAACTTTGGAAATTACTTCCAATTTGAGCAGTTTACAGACGAAAAAAATTACTTTAAAAGCATGAGCAAAGGTAGAGGATGGGAGTTTTGAAGGTCTGCCTAACTAAAAAGCACAGGGAAGTTCATGCAGTTTTGTGTTCACCACTTTTGCCCCTGAGGAAATACTATGTTGAAATAATTTATTCTTCAAGGAGTGGGCACACTTGAGCAAATATAGACATCTTCAGCACTGAAATCACCAATTCAGTTCCTCAAAGTTCCCCAAACATTCTGACCCAGATTAACTAATGAATGGCAGTAAGCACTCATTCTCACTGAAAAAAAATAACCTCATCTAAACATAAACATGTAGAACAAGTCAAATGAATTGTGTCCTAAGTGTGTAATTTTTTGCTCACATATAAGATGATTAGTTCATCTGTGCTTTCCTGAACTACATATGTTTAATAGGATTGCATCCAAGAGAATCAAGCTATGTAGGCTTATCAGAAAACATGAGCTGTGTTGAAATGGTTGTATAATCCTAGCTAGTCCTCTCTGATAAAGGAATCAACCAGAAGGCACTGGAAAACTGCTGAAATCTATAGCGACATCTACTTCCCAAAACAAAACAAAAAAAACCCCAAAACTCACAAAACTAAACAACAAAGCCAAAACCAGAAGGAAAAAAAGAAAACAACAACAAAAAAACCCACCCTTCAAGCAACCAAAAAAAAACCCCAAACCAAAAGAACAAACAAAAAAACCAAAAAAAACCTCCCAACAAAACTAAAAATCAACCCAATGTGGAGATTTTTCCACACTCTAATTGTCAGGGAAAGAAGGTATGTGAAAGATTTTCCATGGAGACACAAACTTTCATATAATACCATATCCACCATATCTGAGCAAGACACATTCTAATCACATATATTTTGAATCCTATGTTTTATGACACCTGGGCATTCTTAATACATGCATATACACTATATGTATCCAATTTTTTAACTTACAGTAATGACCTGCCTGAAAAATTATGCTATAGGATTTCATTCTTTAAAAATTGATGACAATATTCCTCCAAGCTTGCTGTCTGATTGAATATGCAATGTAACTCAAAATGTGAGAATGTCATAGGGCATCAGAGGAAAGGAGGTAGAAATACACACAAGGACATATGCCATTACAACTATGAAAATAATAGATTTTTTTCTTTTATATACTCAGTTCCATCGTCCTTTCCCCTTTCTAATTAGCTTTCCTCCATAACTTCTCTTATAGCTATTTAGCCTCTGGCTGGGATGACATGTGGAAAAATTCCTCAGAGGACAATGGTAATATTCTCTGGATTGCCCAGTAATAGTCACAAAGTATTGTTGATAAAATCTCTCAAGCACAACACCTCCAGGATAACAGCTAGTGGCCAATAAAGTAGGAATGACCTGAAGTTCATTTCCCTTTTTGTGTGAAAAGAGAATGACCCTATCTCTCCTCTGCTGGTCTTCATTTCAAGGTCAACTCAACATATTATATTTTAACTTACAATATTTTATGATAATGATTACTCAGTAAATACACGGCACTCTTTTATTTTCTATCCTTTATTGTCTATGGTTAAACATTGAAATGGAAAATAAATACTTTGATGTGCAAGCAGAGAATCTGTGTACTAGAGACCAATGACCAATCAACCAGTTGTGGTTGATTGTGGAATCTGATACATGTTTTAAAAATCAATACCTCTGCAGGTTCCTGTGTTTATAAACCAAGTTTATGAGAGACAAGAGCTGGATCTCTGATCCTAATGCTAAGAGTTTGGGATTCAGAATGCTCAGTGTTGTGCCTGACAGAGTGTCCATGATTAAAGCAATATTTAATGTGTAATTTTTTGTTTATTTTCTGGGCAACTGCTTTATTTTATATTGTCCCATTATGAAAACCACATGTAGATCCTGCTGTAATATGCAGAACACAATTACTCTCCTGTTAGAATTCTTTTGATTCATCACTAATGACATAGATTAATACAGGGATGTATAACATATAGAAGAGTGTTCCCTTGTTTCTCAATTGTCAGGTTTTTTTAAAACCTTGTTTTAAAAATAACCCCAGACATGAAATTCCCTTTCTTATTTAAAGTTCTCTACAGGATGGTGCTGGAATCAGAAATGAAGATGAAAATTATTTTCAGATGAAAAAAAAGAATTGTTCATCTGAGAAATTCCTAATGAAGTCTTAGTGCATACTGTATGCTGTCAGCACATAGGACTAGTGAATAGCAGCATTAGAAAAAAAACCCAGCAGCTGTTATCATTACTATCATCATCATCAGTCATCAGCTCCATCACACAGGTTTGTGCATATGCTGTAATGAAAAAAAAAAAGAAAAAGAGAAAAGGCTCCTGCTAATTCTAGATTGCTGAATAATTTTAGTGAAACAGTACACTACCCCTCTGAATGACCTCCTAAAAGTAAGTTTTAACTCATTAGCTCTGTCATTAGCCTAATCAATATAATCCCATTACATTTGCTTCTTTTTTATAGAGACACTCCTAGGAAAGGTTATCACCAACTCCTGTGTGAGAATTCTTCTGTCCCCATGGATGCACAATATGTCACCCACTGTCAGTCAGATCATCACCGACGTGGACAAGAAGCAGTGGCTGTGTGATTGGCCTATGCAACATACTATATTCTTCCAGAAGAATGAACACGAGTCCAAAGGGACCATCGTTGATGTTGTCAAGCATGGAGAGATGTGGTGCAAATTCCCTGCTAAGTCAGTCAGACCAAATTATTTTTTATGATGTATTCCTAAGGAGGCTCTTGGTAAAAATAGTGGGTGTGCTACTTTTGTTTTCTACTAGTCTTTCTCTTTGTCAAGATGCTGAAAAGTACCTTTTTATAAATTTCCCATAACCTTTACAGGAGTAAAAATGGGAGTTTTGAGTCACTGAGATTTTGCTGGAAATGTGCTGGACTGAGCATTAGCATTGCAATTTTCAGCATAAAATGCTAAAAAATATAGAACTTTCTTTCCCTGTAGTGACAATTCTTTAATTCTTTTTAGGGTAAACTATAGGTAAGAAAATTCACATCCAAATTTGGGAAAATACTATTTAGAAGGAAAAGTTTGTGTGCTGTTGTCGTGCCATTTTGTATTAGTATTATCAAAAATCACAATGTTTCTGTGTTTACTGAGAGGGAGAATAATTCTGCAGAATTAGGCTATTTCAGAATTCCAGGACCACAGCCACATAAAGTTTGTAAGATATCCATATACAGAGATCCAAGAAAAATCATTTCAAGCTTGGTGCAACCTTTAAGTTCCCTAGATAAGTTGGGAACAAAATTTTATTAGTGATGTCTAAATTTTTAAACTTGCACCAAAATGAGATAGGAAGAAATTGCTTTCTTAATCTCTCCAAAAGCACCTAACATCTAAATAAACACATTAAAAATTCTTACCTATCATTTCCACTGCACTATAATCCATTATCTTAGACATCTGCATGTACTTCAGAATTAAACACCGATATTTGTTGATAACTTTATGTCATGGCATCAATTAAAGATGATCAATACTTTTTTCTGACTTGCCGGAAATATTTAAAAAATAATTCAATGCAAACTGCCCTGGTATGAAAATGAAAAGCAAAGTGTAGCAGTTTATGTTTTGCACTTTCTCAAGCCTCAGTTGTCAAAGCACCTCTGCAGGGTTTGGTGGGTTTTTGTTTTTGTTTTGTTTTTGACCTAGGTGTGATAAGCCACTCTGTGTACCTTTGCTCTAAAAGCTTTTTTGGTGATAGGTTGGCCTTGCTTGGGTACCAGGTGCCCACAGAGCCCTCTATCACTCCCCTCCTAAGTGGAACAGGTTTGGAGAAAATAAGATGGAAAAATCCTCATGGAACAAGATAAAAGCAAAAGCAGAGGCAGCATGTGGAAGCAAAGAAAAACAAAAGCAGGTAAGGTCCAGGCCAGGAGGCAGGGTTTCACTGTTTGTAGTGGTTTCTCTGTAAGACAAACACCATAATAACAAATGCCATGACTCCTCACTTCTCTTAGCTTGTGTTGAAGAGTAGACATCATATGGAATATCCCTCTGGTCATTTTGGGTCAATTGTCCTGGCTATGTCACCTCCCAAGATTTTGCCCACCCTCAGCCTGCTGGTGAGGGCAGAATACTGGGGGGACAGTGCTGATGCTGTGCCAGCCCTGATCAGCAGAAGCCAAAACACTGGTGTGTTGTCAACACCTTTCCAGCTACCAATACAGAACACAGAACTACAAGGACAGCTATGAGGAAAATTAACTCCTTTTCAGCCAGGGCCAAAACACTTTTCTACTGATTGAAAGCAAAAAAATTATTATAAGATTTTCAAAATATCAAATTACTTGAAGTCTATGCTGTGATGGCTTATATAGATGTCTTTGACTTCTTATTTATTTTTTCTCAGAAAAGAACTGGGCACAAAGAGTTCTGGTTCTGGTTTTTCTCATTTCAGTGAGAGGAAATAACTGCTATACTTATAGAGCCAGGCTCTTCTAATGGATAAAGCATACCTTAAATACTGAAAAAACAGAGATAGAAAACCGGATGATGACTGACTTCTCCAAGTCAGTCCAGACTATGTATGATAAAGAACTCAGTCACAAGTTCAGTTTTAAAATGGTGCCAAATTGAAATTTCTAGACCCTGTTGGACAACAATATTCATATCTTGGACAAGTTTTATTTTAGATTCATCACTTCAATGTACCTAATAAGGTGATTTAATATAAATTAACATTGAAAGTATTTAATCCAGAAAATTATTCCTTATTATCAGTTCAAAAATTTCTTGTGACACCTCTGAGTCAACTTCTCAGAGAAAGGAGAATAAACAGAGAAATTTAGGGCAAAATATGTTTTAAATGCCAATTGCTTATACAGTTTTCTCAAAAAATAATCAAGAAACTAATTCAACCTTTATGAAAAGCAATAGATTTCTTTCCTTTGTGCCAGTAAGAACCTAGTCTTCATAATTTTCCTCAGTGAATTGGTTCAATGGTAGTAATGGGTCAAAACACAACTTTTTGACAAACATTCATCTATCGAACATTAGAGCAAAATTTCTAAATCAGTAGTATTTTATCAACATTTATATATTATTTGACAGTGATTTAAAAAGTTTCTTTGGCTTTCCTTTAAAAAAATATAAACTCTTTTTTGAATCTTGCAGAGAAATTACGTTTTACTTAAATTCTTATGCTTTCAAAGCTGCAATGACAAATTTGTAATGAACATCTAAACATTCTTAAAAGTTTTTCTCAAGTAGTAGGCAACAACACTGCAGTTAAAAAAAAAAAAAACAAACCAAACCAAACCAAACCAAACAACACAAAACCCAAAACCAAACTGGATCAATACAAAATATTTTAAGGCAATTTTTCATTTTCTTTAGGTTCCCTGAATTATACCCTATACCCTTTGCATTCTAATCAAATGAAAATTCACACATACCATTTCAGCCCTTTACTCCTCCTGTACAAACACACAAATGCTCAGAGGCAATCACATACAAAGGCTGGGACAGTCTTATGATGGCATCTCCTTGTAGACAGACATTGGAAAAGATTTTCTGTATGAACCACATCCCTTGTCAATATGATAATACCACAGACTTTGGCTTGACCCTTGCTTTATATATTGTGTCTATGACAACATGACATATCAAGACTCAGCATAATAAAGCCAGGTAAAAACTAAGTAGAGAGAAGAGCTATTCTTATCTTTTCATATGCTTATATAGAAAGCAGTTCTTCCTACTGTCTTTCATTGTATCAACTTAAAACACACTCCTGAGAACTTTCAAATGAATTAGTGATACCATTGACCCATGGAAGATATTTATCTAATTTTCATTAGCAAGGGAAAAGAACATAGAAAAATAAAACATAGAACATTATCTCCCTAGAGCTAAATTTCCCATATTTTTGATACTTTTTTTCAGAAAAGTGAAACCTCAGCCTGTGTCTAAAACTGGAGCAATGTCTGAAAGTTGCATGCGGACACTGGGGGCTATAACTTCAACTGTTCCCAGTATATTCAGTTAATGTTCAATTTCATTGCACAGAACAGGGAATTATCTTTTCCTAGGCTTGAACAATATGTAAATTATTCAGTACTGGCAGAAGTGTGTGCTTAATAAGCCCAAATTTCGTTTACATCAACTGCATTTTCCACCTGACTTGGACATTTTTTTCCCATATTGTGTCTCTTCTGTAGCACATATGCTTTGCAAACTCAGAGGAGATAGTACTCATACTAACTTAATATCAGGGAGGAAACAAGGTAAGTGTAAACAGAAGTGAGAAAATTTTAGCGATACAATGTTCAAAAGAAGTCTGTTATACAGTTTCAGAAAGATCACTTAGTCTAGACCTCAATAGCACTGGTAGGCAATTTTTCCTGGGCCTAAATAATGCTCTTTGTAGCTTAATAGCTGCAAACATAATATTATCAGAATCATGTTGTTAGCCAAAATAAGGAATGCAATTAAAAACCTTTTAAAGTCCATTTAATGAAAGCAGCAAAATACTCATTGGCAACTAGGAAATCTGCTTTAGAGATGACCCCAGTTGCCTTTTGATGTTTGTAAGTTATGTGTTTTCTAAATAAGGTTTGCAGTTCATTGTTACCCATGCTTTTTCATTATAATGAAGATTGCAACAAATTGGCATGTACAATGGGTTCACAGGAGGAAAGACCTCCTGTAAATGTATTTGTAAACATCACAGAGTGCTGCTATTGTTCAGAGCTATTTCATTTCGTCACTGATTGTCAGAGTTTAAATGAATTTAGTACATCTGAAAGTTGCCAAACTGACATTCAGGAAAGCTGCAGAATCTTATATATACAGGGGAAAATAAAAAGGTAAGACACAAGTGGGATATGACCCACTCTGTTTATTGGATGATTGTCTGAAAGGTCCATTCTACACAGCACTCATTCCACTACTTAGTTTATTTATTTCTTGTGCATAAATCAAAATTATTTTAAAAATTTCATAACGTTTGGACACAGGATTGTTTTTATGCATAGAAACAGGCTTATGATAAATATGATAACACAAGATGTTGATCTCTGTATAGGAATGTTATCCTTGACTATGCTCAACTGGGTAATATAAGAACTAAACCAAACCCCTTTGTCATGCATAATTTAATTGGAGTTTGTATATGCTAACAGTTTCCAGTCAGATGATAGATCATAATTGGAGAACTAAAATTAATCTTTTAGTATAAGAAAAATTATCTCTTTTAGAGATGATGATCATGTCTTCAAATTCTATTAACAATGGCATTGAAAGATTGTGGTTTGCCAAAAATCCATTCCAAGGAAAGAACCGAGTCACATATGTAGTGGTTTAACCCCAGCCAGCAACCAAGCCCCACACAGCCATTCACTCTCTCCCTCACCAGTGGGATCAGGGAGAAAACTGGAAGGGTAAAAGCTAGAAAAAACATAGTTAGAGATAAAGACACTTTAATGGGGAAAGCAAGAGCTGCACCCACAAGCAGAGCAAAACAACAAATTAATTCACTGCTTCCCATCATCAGGCAGGTTTTCAGCCATCTCCAGCAGCCCCATAACATGCAATGATTACTTGGGAAGACAAATGCCATCACTGTATATGTCCCCCCTTTGTCCTTATTCCCCTACTGTCTATGCTGAGCGTGACAGTCTAGAATATCCCCTTGGTCGGTTTGGGTCACCTGTCCTGGCTGTGTCTCCTCCCAGCTTCCAACGCACCCTCAACTTTCTTGCCAGTCTGGCAGTCCAAAAGCAGAAAAGGCCTTGGGTCTGTGTAAGCCCTGCTCAACAATAACAAAAACATTGCTATAGTATCAACCCTGTGTTCAGCACAAATCCAAACACCAGCCACTGGGAAAAACATTAACTCTACCCCAACTCTAACCAGCACATTTCTCAGAAACTGAAGCAGAGGAATTTGTAACACAGTGTCTACTGTGTGTCTTTCAAGTAGTCATCATGCATTAAGTGATCAAAAAGTATTTTATTATTACCGGGTAATGAAGTTATTCCTTCATTTAATTATTTGCTATTCTTTGGATAGCATTTTTTTTACCCAAATATTCCCTTCCTTTCAGATTTGTAATACTTACCACCCAGAGCCAAACTCGGCTGCATTACTGTAGTTACAGCCAAGCTAGCTTCACCATATGCTGTCTGTACTATCTATAGTATGCAGAATGAATCCAACAGTTGTGACTGCTAGTGGCTCATGAAACATCAAAAACCTTCCCCTAGGAACTGAAAGGAACACTCCACCCAAGCACAGGCATGGCACAGTAATATTTTTTCTGGGAGTAACCAGTTTTTCAGATTTAATGTAGCACACACTGAACACTAGGTCTGAGTCTGTGTATAGGCTGAATAGCGCTGTGCAAAATAGCACTGTTCCAAAGTGTTTTTTTATTGGCTAGATTATTTCTTATAATGCTATGCCTGCTTGTATTTTTGCTTCCGGGCTAAAGTTTGTTTTGATACTGTTTAATACAGCTGAGGGTACTGTCTACTACGTCTAATTTCCTATATATATTACAGAAGCCCAATCAGAAATTTTTCGTGATGATAATTTATTGACAGAGTAGCACTTTCTCATTTCTCATTTGTAACATAATGACCACCAGAAAAATTATCTCAGTTTTGATGTATGATTTAGTAATATGACCAAAAATATTATCAGTGTATAATTAGTTTGATATTCATGCATAATATGCAATTAATGATATAGGTACAGATAATCACAAATTAACTGGATGACTTCTGTTGACTCAGTATAAGCAAACTGTTTGCAGCAACTTTTCTAATGAGTTTTTGATAATAGGAAGTTTCACATCTACTTAAAAAAAAAAAAAAAAAAAAAGCAAGAGGGAAGTGAGGCAACTAAAGCAAAGAAGTTTATAAAGTATAGGTAAGTTACCCTACTTCAACTTTCTGAAAAATTCAGCAGCAATTTATAGAACAACCTATTTGGCTGTACATAGGAGACAAGATTGGAGTACACAGCACACAAAATGCAGATCTAAGAAGAATAGGCAGGGTAAAACCAGCCTAAACAATTTAATGTTTCTACACAATGACATATAGAAAGGGAGTTATGTGTCATATAGCTTCATTTTTTGTTACATATTTATTGCTCTTGCATATGGCACTGTCTTAAGAATATAAGGGCAATGCAGTTAAATGACACTGGGTGGAGTTAAGCCAGTTTGGATATCCATAGCCACAGAGAGGGATGTGAAATTGTCCTCTGTAATCTTAATGTATCAGACAAGAATTAATGAGCTTCAGAAGCAACACAGAAAATTCGGTATAGACACTGGGGAAACATGAAAAGGGAAGGTAGTGAATTACAGTCACAGGTTGCTGTGGGAATCTCTGTCATGAAGTCTTTAAAAGAAGTGGAAAAATGTCTATGCAAAATCATAGAGAGAACTGATTCTGCCTTAGGGCAGAGAAAAGGACCAGATGACCTCTCAATGCCTTCTTACTCCTGTTTTTCTAAGATTCTATTATGTAGATATCTACATTTAAATACATTATTAAAAATATTGTGATACTTTAGTTAATATTTTATAATACTACTAAAAGAGTTAATACTATCCAATTAATGTTGATAATTACAGTAGTATTATTTGCTTATAGGTAAAATTATTATTGGTATTTGAATGAATATTACTGAGTAAAGGTATCATCCATTACTGAAGACTTAATTTGTGAATCAATATTCAAAGAGAATATTCAAGGTCACTACTTTTTATTATTATTTCATAACTATGAATTTTATTTCCTGATAGGCCCATTTAGATTGATACAAAGTTTTTAAGAAAAAAGAACCAGTGAAATAGTTCCAAGGATTAAGGATACATGTGCTCTGGTCTCTTTAATCTCAATGACGTGAATTCTATTCATTCACTTAGGGTGGCAGAATAGCAAGCTTGAGTTTCAGTAATGAAGATAAGAATGTAATTCAGCTTTTTTTTCAGGAGACTGATAGGCAGGATCCCATGGGAAACTTATCTGAACAGTAAAGGGACTGGAGAGATCAGGTTTTCTTCTTGGAAAAACTCCTAAAAACACAAGGAGGTCAATCCCAATATGAACAAGAATGTGTGGTAGAGGGCCCGGTAACTCAATGCAGAAATTCAGAATGAGCTCAAGCCCCAAAAGAAAGCATAAAGGGTCGAGCTGGGAGCACTCCACTAAGGAGCAATACAGAAACAGTGCCTAGGTCTTCAGCTCAAGAATTAATAAAACCAAAGTTCAGCTGTTGCTGACAATGGCAGGAGGTATGAAAGGGAACAAAAACCAATTCTATAGGTAACTGAGAAATTAGAGAAATAGAAGTGGCATAAAGCAGAATATGGGGCTGCTGCTGAATGAGAGAGGCATCTAGATGTATAGGATACTAAAAAAATGAAGTACTCAGCATCTTACCTACTCAGCGCTTTCTCTACCTCAAACTATCCAAGTCCCTGCCCCTAGTTGCAGAGCACAGGGTAAAGAAGTGGTGCAAAAAGTACCAGAAGACAATTAGATGGAGCATGTCTTAGTGATTGCTATAGCAAGTTTTACAAGATATACAAATCCATGGGACCACAGCACATGAGACAAAAATGCATTTACAACATGAATAGGAGAAAAGAGGAGGGTACGGAAGGGTAGGACTGACATTTTGCAAAGCTCGAGAAACCCAGTGAAATTCAGTGAAAACAAATGTAAAGTCCTGCACCTGGAATGGGGTCAACCCGTGTGACAAGACAGGCTAGAAATCTGCTGTGAAAAGGAGTCCCAATGAGCAGAAGATTGAACACAACACAGTACCCAAGCTGACTGGAGAGAAAACACCCAGATTCTCCTAGATATGCTCAGTGACAGATGCAACAGACAGACAAAAGCGATGACAAATAAAACTCAAATATATAGAAAAAAAGATTCTTCATGGTGATGGTGGTCAAGCACTGGAATCATGGAATACGCTAAATATTCATCCCAGCAAAAAATTCTCAAATCTAATGTACCTAAGAGAACAGTCTAAATTCAAAACTAGCCCTGCTTTAATCAGGAGCTTGGGTAGATGACATACTGTGTTTCTTCCACCCTAATAATTTTTATCGAATCTTTCTTACAATTTTTTTCAAAATTATAAGAAATACAGATGTAATACCATATTTATTGATTTAACCTTAGCTTCTTCTTCCAGGAGTGCCTGTTATTTCCTCAGGTTTCCCTCTACCACCATTTTTAAAAGCTCCTATTGAGAATTATTTCCTTTATATGTCATACTCATTTTCATATTAGCCACTACATGGCCATGTTGTGATTATTTCTTTACATTTCATTCCTTTTGAACACTTAATCATTTTTTTGTTTCACTTTCCTGAACTCCCTGTGATTTTTTAATGTATGTGTGATATTGAGGTTCCCAGAACTGAATTTATTCTTGCAGGTGCAATCAAACTGGGGTCATATAGAATGGAAAAATTGTCTGCCTGCTGTGTGACATCAATGTGACAGATTCCTTGGTCTCTAACAATAATTCTCATTTTCTTTAATATAGGAAGAGAGATGATCATTTCTATATCTCTGCGAGGCTGGAGCACAAATACAGACATGCACAAACGTGCACAAACACTCAGACATGCACAGACATGATATACAAAGTTGAGAGAGATGGAGCTAATTTCTATCTACCATCTCCTGAGCAAAATAATTGCTATAGGAGGAAAAAAAAAAAAAAAAAAAAAAAAAACAACAGAAACAGAAAAATAATATTCTCTTGGACTTTTTGCAATAGGAAAAATGAAGGAAATGGCTAGAAATAACAGTTATTAACAAAACCCACCAGAAAAGATGTAGGAGTATATTAGTCATTGATTCATTTCCCTTGAATGGTGCCCCTGGTCATATAGTGATATGGTGAGATGCTTTCATAAAATCTTTCAATATGACAGTAAATTAAAACACTTTTTGATTAAATAAATCACGAAGTATAACTGAGCATGACCTGGAGGAAAATATCTTGGGATACAGGGAGTAGAAATGCTCTCAAAATCCATCTGCACTTAAAGCTCAGCTCTGCCTCACTGGCAGACTATCATCTGGTTTCAAACTAGCAGTGTCAGATAAGTTATTCCTTCTGTTTTAGCACAATTTTCTTACTCTGGTCTTGATAGTCTGAGAATCTCTCTCAGGCTGTCCCAAGAGAATCATCTTCACAGCAAAAGCTTCTGACTCCACTTCACACCTGACTCCCAGTGAGATGAAGCATAGACTAAAGGATCTTGCTCCCCCTTGATTATATTCCTAGATGAAATATATTTCAGACAGGTCCACAGGAGAAGGTTATGAACTACAAGCAAGAAATGAGTTCAGAGGGTAAAAGTGACAATTATTTTTCTACGTGAACAAAAATGAGAAGAGTATTGGCCTTTTCCTTAAGAGCATATCACAGTTTCTGATGCTTTCTGATGCCAATTCTGTTGCTTTTGTAGTCTTTCTTCACATAAGTATGCCAAACCCCCCAAAAAAAGATCTGACAAGCTCCAGTTTTTTATATGATCACCTGACTGCTGTTTTTTAAAAAGAAATATCTACAAACCATTTAATGCAAATAATTCTTTATAGATTAAACAAAACTTGATGATCTATGTGGTGGTATTTACACTTACCCTCTTATTTACCCATTTAAAAATCATACTTTATGTCTCCAGGAAATTTTACTGAAACATAACCTGCTTAAAAATAGATCTGTACTGCATTCCACATCATAAACTTACAATCCTTGAAACGAAAAGGAGCACAAAAAAATGATTTTGGAGGGGTTTTGCATGCATTTTATCTGCTGACACATTTGCATTTGTCAGATGGTCCTAAAATGATACACAGGGAAATTAATTACTGCTTAAAGGCTGATCAAGGAGCTGACCTGGAGAAGTGAGGGACCAGTATGTCTCTTTCCAACAGTCTCTACCATTGAAAGGCAGCTCTTGAGCTAAGCTCTCATCTTGCCTTGATGAAGAGAGATTTTAATTCAAAATCAATTATTCAGATGTAACTGAGTGTCTTCAGATAGGATCTAGTAGGGAGCTGATAAATGTCCATTTGACCCACTCTGCTCACATTCTGGGTTCAGAGTCTTCCTATGAATTTTTTTCCCCCAAGTTACTAAATATATTTCTTTGGCTACATATCATCACCATGCTTGTAACTCTAGCTGATTGCTTAGGCATACAAATGTCCCTGTTAACTTGTGCTAAAGCTCTTCTAGATGATTGCTGAAGAAGAGCACCATGGAAAAAAAGCGTGTAGAAGAGCAATACTTCCTCTAATACTTTGTGTCACAATGGTGCAGTATGTGTTTTAGTTATTCCACATGGAATTTCAGCCAAAGAATATTTGCAGCCTAACTTGCCTGCATAACCTTTTGATTTTATTCTTTTGCATAGTCAATTTCAGTTTTCTGTTTAGTGTAATCACTTGATTTGTAAAAAGCAATCTCCCCTTTCCTTATGTTTGTTTGTTTGTTTGTTTGTTTGCTTTGTTAGTGGTTTTTCTGGGTTTTTTGTTTGGTTTTGTTGGGTTTTTTTCTGGATACATGAGTTCTGTAAAAAACCCCTATGTTATTAAAAGTTGCCTTACCTGAAACATGCATTTTGCTGACTGGTTTCACCTGTTTTCTGGAAATGGAAGAAAGTTTCATCAAATCTTCAACTCATTTGCATTACATGACCCCAGACAGAAAAATTTTGTCTTGTTTTGTAGTATGTGTATGCCATTTCTTGCGTATTATCTCACTGATATTTCCATACCTGTAATTTTTCAAAATACATATATGTTTTTTTTTCCCATATTATAAACTAATACAAGGGCATGTTGAGTGATCACAACATGTATGATAATATTCTCAAAAATGCTTGTGGAACAAGACACTAGAAACTACCATATTTTACTTATTAAAATGCTGGTGCTAGTGAGATTACAAACATATCAGCATCAGTTTTGATACTGAATGTCATGATTGTGTATTTTTTTTAAAAAAACTTCATTTGCCCTATTTTCCTGCTGAAAACACAGAGGTTTTAGTGGGTGTTTGTTGGGGCCCTCCCCCCCTGCCATGTGGTCCTGGGAGAGGGGCCCTGGGGTGGGAGGCACGGGGTTTCCCTGCCCCTGGTCAGCCTCGTTCCCCACTGGTTGTTTTGTGTTCCCCTGCACGGGCAAGGACCCTCGGGTCCCGTGATTGCCTCAGTTCCTCAGCAGAGCCCCGGTCTGGAGAAATAAACATCTCTGAAACATCTACCAAGAATCGGTCTATATCTATTCCTTTTCCACCGGCCTCGTTGTTTGATACGCGTGTTGCAGTATCCGCACTGTAACAGTTGTTATTTATGCTTTGTGGCAAAGGATAGGCCTGTCTTGGAACTCGAGTTCTCTTTACATGTAGATACAGACAATAATATACGGGGCAAATAGAATTAATTATAATGCCAGATAAGAATATTGATGCATGAACAAAATTTTACATTTTTTGAGAAGTATTCTTATTCAATGATAATAATCAATATCTTTTTTTCTAATGATTTGGCTCCCTAATCCCTTTTCAGCAGCACTCTTGCTAATCAACATGAAGCAAACCACCAGCTTATTCAGAGAACAGCTATGTCTCTGGTCTGAACAGTAATGGAGTCTGACAACAGGTTATAAACCAAACTTTATTGGGGCACTAAGAAAGATGAGCAGCAATGCAGCCAAATGGTGATTCACCTGATCCCTGAGAGTGAACACTGGGCCAGCAATGATGTCATGGCTCTGGTGGACTATCAGGGACTCAATGTCAAGTCAATTGAGCAAATGACTTTTGAATGTGGATTCGAGTTGTGTCACTCCTTGGCTCCACCAACATGAGTGTGAGTTGAAAGAATCACACCTTACATGGCAGTAGCACGGACTACGTGTCATCTCAGATGATGTGGGTGACATCCTGCCTGCATGACAATGGGGGCAGGCTGTCATACTGCAATAAAAGGGAGACTTGCACAAGTAGAACAAGCTTGCAATAAAGACACTCCTACAAAATTTCCAACAGTTCTCCTCTTCTGCTGTATTGTCAAGATTAGACTTGAAGGTACATTGTCTACAGCACCTATGGATACCCATCAAGAAACTTTGGATGAGTTCTGTTCATGTTTCCAAACAATATCCCCTGGTTCATTAATTGTTTTTGATAGGATCTCTTTGTGAAATTAAAACTGCCACTTGCCAAATGTCAGACTTGTAGACAAAATATCCATGAAGAACAAAATTTGATATGAGCATAAAATTTATGGAACAGCATTTTATGAACACAATATTAAGAATTAAGTAAAAATATTTTGCCTGATTTAATTATAAACTAAGATTTGTGTGCAGAAAAGGTAGTTTAATTATTTATTGGTGTACTTTTATTTTGCTGGTGGTGGGAATAAGATTCTTCAATAGAAGCAAATAGATCTGTGGTTTGTGATTATGCCTCCTGAAAGAGTCATAATCTGTTTTTCTTTTTGTTGCTCTCTGTATGACAGAACAAAACAATACAGAGCAGCTATTTACACTTTTAAAGCCCATTCACATTACACTGTGCTGGACTTGAGACTCTCTGTCCATCTGCTTTACCTTCATCTTCAGTCAGGGTGCAGAACTGGACCATTACTCTAGCTGCAGTCTTGTTAGACCCAAGCAGTGCAGAAAGATTAACTTGCATACCTTATGCACAGCACTTCTGTTTCTATTATTCAAGACAGTAGAACATCATGACATACTCAGTTTGCAACCTACAGCAGGTTGCACGGGATTGCATCCAGGAGGGTTTTCAGTATCTGCAGGGAAGGAGAAGCCACAACCTTTTTGGGCAGCCTGGTTCAGTGCTTTGTCACTTTTGCAGTAAAAAAATTTTCCCTCATATTTGGATGGAACATCAAGTGTTTCTGTTTTTGCCTGTTGCACCTTGTCCTAAATTTCTAAATTTTCTTTGTTAAATATTATCAATTTATCTGTTTGTGTGTTTTCAGATCACTTCCGCAGCTGAGCCTTTGTGAAAAGCTTCTTCTGTATTTCAGCATTTAAATCATTCATGAAAAGACAGAACTATACAAGACATGAGAAAACTTCTGCAGAACCTGCCTAAATACTATCTTCTGATTTGATAGCAAATCACTGTTTAAGACTTTTTGGGCACATCTGATAATTTTGCACATCTATAATACTAATCACCTTAATCTTATCTTTTGCTTATAAGTGTCACATAAAGCAGCTTCAAAAGATTTTGTAAATTCAAAATATCTAACATATACGTTTCTTCTCCTTTATCTGTAAGACTCTTATCCTATCACAAAAAGGAAATTAGATTATTCTGACAAGCTTTGTTCCCAAGATATTTGTGCTTGCAGTTACTCTACTCTTACGTTATCTCTAGGTGCTTATAAATTGTTTGAATATTTGTTCCAGCTTTTTACAAAAGGAACTAAAGCTAACTCACACATAATTCTCAATTCCTACTTTTTGACCTTTTTTGAAGATGAGAACTGTGATTTTCCTTTTTTTCCCCAGCTCTCCAAAACTTCATAACCTTTCATGAATTCTATAAGGTTTCAGCAAGTCTTTAAAGTTTTCTGAGTAAAATTCAATTGGACTCTCCAACATAAAAATTCTAACTTACATTCGAGCTCTTTAATGTACTTTTCCTTTCTCCAGACTGAATCTTTACCCCTTTCTTGTTGATTATGTGTCAGCTGCCTGATCTCAGACAATCTTTTTAGCAATATCTGAAGCTAAAAAGAACATTAAACACTTCAGCATTCTTGGTATCATAATCAGTTCTTCCTTCTCCTGTTCAGCGTTTCCCTTTATTGTCATCTTGATACTAACATTCTTACTGAATGTCTTCCTGTTGCTCTTTATAACTCTTGCCAGTTGTGTATTATTTTATATTTTGATCTTTTACAAATTTTTTTCCACACATTTTGTCCTTAAAAATTTGACCTCTTTTTCTGTGTTCCATGTACTCCCTTCATGCAATTAAAATCCCTAAAGAGTCAATAGTTTACCCAAGCTGTGGTTTTTTTTCCTATACTTCGTATCCTTTCCGTATTTGTGGTCTGTGATTATGTTTTAAATATAGTTTCCTCATTAGGGTGCCAAATTTCTTATTCTTTAGACTTGTTTCTCACAGAATATAAGTTCTCAAAACTCTTAATTATTGCTCTAATAAATTTGCATGTTCAAGGTTTATTTAATCTAGTGTCTGAGAGCCAGGAGTTTTCCCCAAGGGAAATCTATAAAAGCAGTTGAAAGCATTTTAGCTTCCCCTGTTCTGTGGGCTTCGACCTATTTCCCACAACTGCCCGGGCATCTTCATATAACAAATCCCCCGCTATTGAACGACATACCCTGGATCTCTCCTGCTCTCCTGCTGTGACACAATGTAATTTGTTATTACCATTTTACTGGTCTTTTTTTTTTTTCCTAAATCCCTAACAATAATCTTGGGGGTTGGAGTTATGAAGACATATGTGAAGTAAATACTTAGAGATGCTTACCTATTATGTACTTAGTCATAATTCTCCAGGAATATTGTCATTAGGGCCAATAGATCTTCATTAATTGGTGTCTCTTCAACATTAAATAAATGTGTGCAGTTGCTAATTTTCTTTGTATTTTTCATTAAAATTACCGTTCAAATTTTTACCTTAGTATCAAATACTTGTACAAAGTGCTCTACTATCTAATGAGTTCTTTACAATTTGTTAGCCAATTATTTGAGTTAAACCAGAGAACCATAATTTGTTCCTTTTATAAGTTACTTTTATACTCTCTCTCTGAAGATAGCTAGAAAATAAAAAGAAGCTCAGGCAAGTAAAACTTTCTGGTGCAATGTGAAAAATGTAAATTATGGGTAGCTGATATCATGAGTAGCTGATATATGTCCTTTTGTTGCAGTCAGATTTATACCATGTCTTTCTTGACCAGGACTGAGACTGAGAGAAAAGAAAAAACCCAAATATATAAACTATAACTTCAACTAAATAAAATAACAGTTTTAGGTCTTCTTATCCAATTCAGAAATATCCAACCCAAAATGCTACGTACACTTGATGGAGAAATTGTACTCATTATCAGGTAGCCATATGGCTTCTTTCAAATCTATTTGTAAAGAAGGGATACTGCCGCAGAGAGTTAATCGCATGTGATGCTCATAATGTAATATGAATCACAATAACAATCCCAAATAGCCATTATGGTAAGAGCAGTGAAATGGAACTTGAAATAAACAGTGCAATGAGTGCATATCAGTTAGCTTGAAAGGATAGGAACTTTCCGGTGGAGGAAGAGAGACCAAATACTGTATCTATTAAAGGACTATTAAATGTGAGTATAAGTATCTCCCTAAAGCCAAGTGCAACTATTTGCCATATGAGTGGGAAATAACAAATACATAGCTTTTTTGCCGTAGGCTGGGTTCCTATTAATTTCCTAAGTCTCTCCCCTGTAGGATTCTTAGTCATCTAAAAACATGGTTGAACTCAAATTGAAACCTTTCTTTAACGCAGGCCCTGCTCTGTCTCTATTCTGTGCATATTGACAGTCAACTTGTTCATCATATCTTCCCACTGTGAAATCTGTTCACATTTTGGAAGTGGCCAAAGTATTCAACTGTTACTGGAGAAGAGGGATAGTCTGTCAGAAAGAAATACAGACAAGACAGTAAGAATCCATCATCACCACTTGAAAAAGTTTTTTTTAAAAGAGTATATCTTTTTGTCAGGGCAGGTAGGGTAGATATGGAATGACTTTCTTATTGCTGTCAACACAATATCTACAAGCACAAAACCTTGGGGGCACTTGTGGCCTCAAATTCACGCTTTCCATTTAAATGGTTGTCTGATATTTTTAACTGGTTCTTCACCCAGGCAAATGAATTTTACATTGCAGCACAAGGACACATCCACAGAGACATCTTTAAGTGAGTGAGAAAGGGAACCAAGGAAACATATTTGTGAACTATAACCTGATCTTGAACATGGATTAGTAAATAGAGGAACAATCTCTGTCTGCTGCATTCATGCTTCAGTGTCTTCACAGATATTTTATACAAGTAGCTTGATTAAAACTGTTTTGCAGTAAACTGACTCATATTAGTCATGCTAGATAATAAAGACAAGCAAATTTATCTTCCTAATATTGTTCATTCTTACAGAGGATACTAGGGAGTCATCAGTCTGCAATCAACACCACTGTGATCTGCTTTGTTCCATTGTATTGTGACCCTGTATCTGCTTTGGTGAACTTTCACTGGACTTTATGGTGCAAAATAGGAACAAGTTGCTTATACACAAAGCTGTGTTTAAGTGAAACCTTTAAAGTATGATTCTTTGAATAATTAAATAGTCATCATAAAAAAGGCAGTTTCTTTAACAAAAATGATTTCTTATTAAAATTTCAGTTTCATCAAGGTTTTTATCTTGAAGAATAAAATAAAAGACAAACATTTCTTTTCTGACTCTCACTCGAAGACTACAGTACATATTATGGAGATAATATTAGG
Organism: Aphelocoma coerulescens; assembly: GCF_041296385.1. Lineage (NCBI taxonomy): Eukaryota > Metazoa > Chordata > Aves > Passeriformes > Corvidae > Aphelocoma > Aphelocoma coerulescens. The sequence continues at coordinate 61,029,857 of NC_091013.1, forward strand.
ATATGCCTCATTGTCTGCTGAGTAAATTATACAAGATTTTAAAGGCATATCAAAAAACTAAATTTATCCACATTCTCACTTAGCCTCTGAAAATACCCAAAGCAGACTTCAAGTAAAATATTGAAATATGTAAGTTCTTCACAGCAACAGATATATGGAAGAGGAGAATAAATAACACACAAAATTATGACTATATATATGCTATACTTTGACTCAGGAAAATAGACCTGCCTAAAATATACAGCTCAATTTTGAGATCCAGCTGTGAATATATTTCACCCATGTCCAATGCTGGTTTGGTTTCCAAGGCTCTCTCTCAAATGAGACAGATGTGTATAGGTAGCATTCAATATGTAAGTATGGAAAAAAGGAAAGGAAAATGATTGTAACTTATATTTAATATCATTTAAATTTAACTTGATGTAAACTATGTGATGAAAATTCACCTCTTTAGTGAGGAGTTTATCTTTAAAAGGGGTTGCAGTTTCATTCAGAAAGGAGTCAAAATTCTGACTTTCACCACATTATCCAAATCACTGTTGACTGGTTGCAAGATAAGATCTCGTGAAAACTAGGCTTCTTACAAATTGTCACACCTAAAATCCCATAAATATTGCCAATCCATAGAAACATTTTCAGCTAGGTTTATCTGACTTACTATATGTGTCAACATCGGGAAAACATAATTCACTTGCTGTCAGTGTCTGTCTCTTTCCATTGACTATAAAAGGACTAAGCATTTATGTTGTCCAAATCTAGATAAAATACATTTAGTTTAGAGTACAAATTGATTACTCAGAATTAATATCAGTTATACACCCATGTAAACACAAGATAACTGCTGATATGTATGTGTTGTTAAGAGTGAGAATAAATTAAGAAGTAAAATATGTGCCTGAAGTAAGATTTAAGCTCCGAGGCCCTTCCCAAGATCACATATTCAGCCAATGAAGGTCTATAGTCCAACTATAGTCTAAGAAGAAACCAAGAGAACAATCCATAGGGTTTGTTCTGAAACGGACTTGTGGAACTGTAGAGCTCTTCTTTATAACATGTTAGCTGTTCAGGTATGTTAACAGCCAAGTTGTCCACAAAAATTTCTTCCAGCCATTCGTAAATCACCTGCCAGCTTCTTGGGGTTTGGGATGTAGCTGTATTATACATGTATATACATTATATATGTATATAGGTTTCTTGTGTTTTGCTTCATTTGGGGACTGTACTTTGAGATACTTAATTCCTAATTCTGTCTTCTCCTGGGGAAGGTCAAACATTAAAACCATTGTTACACTGGTATCTCCAGCAAGATATGCTCAGAGCTCAGCTTCATTCACATAACTCTATGGCAACTCCAGTGTTCTTCACAGCTTTATTATGTACCTAATTAAATAGTCTATGAACTAAGTGGAACTAAACAATCAGCCCAAATCTCCCCTATATTCCGTGTGCTTCCGTGTAACCATAATGCATTGTAACTGTTATTGTATTTGATGAAATAGCCTAAAATGATTCATATAGTATATCATTGTTGAAATCAAAGCACTTTGTTTACAGCTTAGTGCCAAGGGGGCAGGTAGAGCTGCCCTGGCAAGCTGCACAACACTGAGCTGTTTGAGACTGAAAGGTCTGAACAGGGTGGAAGCAGTTTAAGCCTTTCCATACATCTACACTATAAGGAGCACCTCCTAGGACCTCTGCAGCTGGACCTTATTTTCAGCTCAGAGAAGTCTGTGTGGCTCTGTACAAAACAGAGCCCAGGCACTTCATCTGCAGCATGGAATGGGAGTATGGGCCTGGAGACAAACTGAGCCACAAAATTATATGGCACAGAAAATTAATCTTATGATATAGCTACCTAAATATTATGTAGTCATTTCACATCACTTAAAAGCTAAACATGCAATTTAAGGTTCTCATCTTGCTTGTTGACAACACCAGTCAACAAAGACACATGAGTACCTCCAGAAAGCAATAGAAAGCAATTTATCCTATCTGGCTTCACATCTATGTTCAAAACAGAGGTACTGGTATGGATGTAGCTGTTAGCCTTGGTTGCCAATTAAATAAGCTTGGATGAATACCTTGTTTCTTTACTGGTTCAGGTGAACTAAAGATAAATGAGATAAATCCCAGCATACAACTGAAGTGTAATGGCAACCAGAGCAAGTTTTTTTCAAACCTTTTAATTCCCATCCTTACACCATGATGATCTTTAAAAGCTACATTATGCTAAGGAAATTTGAGCCTCCATTTTTTCTAAGCTAATCACCTTCTCAAAATACAAGAAAAAATGCCCATCTTTTGTGCAGTCCAGGGATTCAGTAAAAGGAGGGTGTTAGACCACAGCATAATTGGTCATCTTTCAGATTTTCAGCACAGGTTACTGTTTTGGGCACAGAAGGAGGTGATTCCAAAATGTCAAAAGCAGACAAGGCAGAAGGCCAGGTTGGCTGAACAGGGATCTTCTTTTGAAACTAAAGCAAAATAATACAAGGTATATGGACAGTGGAGGCAGGGTCAAGTGACATGGAAGGAATACAGAGATGCTGCTCGCCACTGTAGGGAGTTTTGTGTGGTCAAAGCTCAACTGGAGTTGAAGCTGGATAGAAATTTGTGGGACAATAAAAAGATTCAATATATAGTCTCCTGGATGATCTGAAACATGTTTGAATGTGCTACAAGTTTATCACAGAGGAATGAAAAATAGAAAATAACTTTTTAGGTCATATAGTCCACACCTTGCTATTACAGTGTTTCAAATTTACCGGGTTGGGGTCTTGTTTTCTGTGAGTTTTGCTAACTCCAAAATCCCTGGTGTTGATTTAATGTTGCTTGTTTAATATGTTTAAATATACAGTGTATATACAAACACGTTTAAACAAACATATGGGGGATTTCAGCACCATGAGTTCCTGCTAGTGTATTTGGCAGATCTCTTCTCCTCCTACATTCAGGCTGTTCTACATAAGGGGCTTAAATCTCTTCCCAGTACAGTAAATTATACCAACATCCTCTTGCATTACTGAAATTTAAAGTTCATCTTTCGGTTTCTTTTTCAGGTGTGTATGACTTCTCCCTCTAATGCACACATAAAGTGTCTCAGCTTCTCTCCCATGCTTTGTCTCACCTCTTGCCCAACACAGAGAAACACTCATTCACCTAACAGACTTTTCAGTTGCCCGAGATTTTTCAAAGCTCTGTTGCCACAGAAATGCTCCTTCATTCACCCTAAGTTTTGTGGGTTAATTTAGTACCAGTTTAACCTACTTTTCATCTAAAGAAATGGTCAGAAACTAGGTGCCTAGAGAATAAGTGGACTTATTCCCTTATTTCCCTAAGCCAGGGAAACCCCTGAGAGGAAGGAGGAGAAATGGAGTGGACTCCCTGGTGCACAGCTTTGAAGAGCTAGAGAAATGTTTTTGGATATTGACTGTGAGTTTTCCTCACAGTCATTAGTTCCAAAATAAGGAGCAACATCAAGATATTGTTTCCCTCACAGAAAATTTCCAGAACTCTCTAGATGTCATATCAAATTAACATTTCCAAGTTCTCTATAAAATGGAGTGTTGTGATTCAGACAAAAAATTCTGAAATGAGCAGATACTGGGATCAGCTGATCACCCTGAATGACAACTCATGAGCAAACAGAACAAGTACTGTTAGACATCTTCCATTTGTATTTATATCAATACACAGAAAAAGTTATGACAGTCACTCTACAGTCTTATAATTAAAAAAAAAAAGACAGCATGTTCATCTTTGCTTATTTAAATTGCCTTAGTGAAAGTCAATATGATAAGCAAATGTATACCACGATGAGTAGGGGTTGCACATTCTGAATTGTGATCAGATTAGAACATCAACAATTTCTGAAGTACTAAGAAAATACATTGAATAAAACGTGCTGTGTCACCAAAATAAAGCGTGAGCAGGGACAGAAACCAAGATTATAAAGGTTAACAGAAATGTTTACATAGTTTTAACTTTCATTAAAAAATAAAATAAATTCAATTTTTTTAGCACACTTCTGCTTCATGGATTCCAGTTTGACCCTGATAATAAGCAACAGTGATATTTTTATTGCTCATAATGCCCATAAATTAAAATATACCTGTTCCCTAGCTGGACTTCAAATATTTTAGTCTTACGAAAAGAATATACACAATATTTTTTTGCAGTTTAATGTAAGTTGTACATAACTGATTAGCAAAAACCTGTGCTGAATTATAGCTGTGGGCTAGAAAACACAGTTTCTAATAATTTATTTCATTGGAAATATAAGCACTCAGGCAAAATTAGGCCCCCTTGAAATTTTCCCCATTGCATTACTTGGTACTAAAACGTGTTTGTTTACCTTGTCTTATTCAAACAAATATTGCAACCATTGTCCCCATTTAAAACATAGATGTAAACTATTGACCCAATTTTATTCTTATTGTAATACCATAGACTGAGAGTTAAGTTTAAAATATGTTTATATGTATGCACATGAATATGTGTTCTTGAATATAGATATATGTGTGTGTGTATAGTGTAAAATTACAAACTGAATAAATGAGAAACTGAAAATTGCCAGTATTATATTCAGTTGCTGCCTGTTTCCTGAAGATAGTCACCTTGCAATAGAAGGCTAACCAGGCTCCTCTGCTGTAAACATCTGCTTTTATTAGTTAAGCTCATCAACAGAAGTTAGGTGCAATTAATATATGCAGCTTTAATGAAACATACAAAACAGCAATTATAGTCATAATTATAATATAATTAAATTGCAATCACATAATCAAAGTTACCTACATAAAAACTTTGCCTTTGAAACAACTCAAAAGAGCATTGCACCCTTTTTTAATGTCTCATATCTCTTTGTACCTTTTTTTCCCGAGTATATAGACAGACAATAGTATAAATTTAATAGGAAAGAACAACAACATACAAAACTTATGTAGGTTGCTTGACAGCCTTGCATGATTTTTCAGTGCAGTTAATTTTTACTGAGCAAAGACCTACCCAAGTGCAGATACACTTCTTATATCTTTGGTTTTTCAAATTTCAGTAGGAAAGCAAGTTTGGGTCTGCTCAAGACGGAGGCAGCAGACCTTCAAGGATACATCAGGTGCTTCAGGAAGAGGTATTATGGGCTCCATAAATAGTGTCTTCTAAGTTGATCTCACAACAATGTTAAATGACACTGTGATTTCTAGATGCTGCCATTGGAGGATATGATGGGATATCTACTGTCATTTTGGATACCAAACAAGGTATGGAAGTCTTTTATAAGATGAGAAAGAAAAATATGTAAAATTCAATGGGTCATTGTGCCTAAAAGGAAAGCTGGTTGTTTATTCCAGGTATTTGGGTGACTTAATCTGTTCTCCTTCCTTCCTAGTGACCTGTCCACCCATTCATGTCTTCTCTGTTCCTGAAAGTGAAAAAAAGGATGATAATAACATGGCCCATTTATTTCAAAAACAGGGAATGGGCATTTGTTTTTGTTTTGGTTTTTTATCTTCTCCCACCCTGTACAAGGAAAACAATATTTAAATGGAGATGTCACCTTGTGGGTATCTCTCTCATGTACATTGTTTTGGATCCTCTTCACTTGCTAACTAGATGGAGTTAGAAAATGCCTGACAAAGTTTTTACTTCTTCAGAACATGATGTTTTGTTAAAAACAAGACACATCAATATTAGACATCTTTAGTCCCGGGGCTGTTTGGTTATTACTAAGTTATGTATTTTCTCCATAGGTCTGGTTTGGATATACAGTGGAAATAGAATCTCATCTATTTTCCCTGGTTTATTTATCTTTTGAATTTTTTTCTTTTTGTTACTTCTTTTTTGTTCTCTCAACTGACTGCTGAGAGCCACAGAGTCTAGCTTTGAAGGCAATTTTTATTTAAGTTAAACAAGAAAAAAATATTAGAAATTTTTATGGCTTTGTACTTTTATTTGAATGAAAGCTATGAGCTGAAACAGGAAGAAAAATCAGCTTTGCATAATAAATTTGTGGTTTATATCTTGTTTGAAAACCAGAAAACCACCAAGTCTTCTTTTAGTGTCAAGAATTTAAGTAAGAAGACAGTTACAGAAAGTTATAATCCAAGAGCAAATTTCAGGATAATGTAGTCTTACAGAACTCTTCAAACTTTTTTCTCAAGTCATAGAGAGTATGGGTCAAAATACAAGACTAGTAACAGGGTTAAAACACACAGATGGGACTCGTGACCCCCATCTTCTACATTCCTTTTTTTCACCCTATCCCATTTAACTTCAAAACTTCACTCATAAAACTTCTAGTGCTCAAAGTTTCTTCCATGTATTAGATTTATATGTGTACAGTTTATAAACCAGGATGAGCTACAAACCATTAGCAATTAAAAATGCTGAAGATGACTTTAAGGGTGAGACAGTAAATTAATTTGTAGGTTAAAGATTCGTATGCTTTTTGGTTTGGCTTTGGGGTGTTTTGGGTACCCCAAAGCCCAGAGGGGTACCCATGCTGGAAGAGTTTGTTCCTGAAGGACTGTGCCTTTTTGAAGGGACCCACACTGGAGCAGTTCATGAAGAACTGCAGCCGTGGGAAGGATTCACACTGGAGAAGTTCACAGAGTGTTGCCTCTTGTGGGAGAGACCTCAGCCTGGAACAGATGAGGAGTGTGTGGACTTCTCCCTCTGAGAAGGAAGGAGCAGCAGAGACAATGTGTGAGGAACTGACCAGAGCCCCTGTTTCCCATCCCCCTGTGCCACTATGCTGGAAGGAGATAGAGAAAATCCTGGCTGATGTTGAGCCCGGGAATAAGGAAGAATTGTGTGGAAGGTGTTTTAAGATTTGTTTTTATTTCTCACTACCGTACTCTGATTTTATTGGTAATAAATTAAACTAATTTTCCCAAGTCAATTCTGTTTTGCCTGTGACGATAATTGTTGAGTGATCTCTCCCTGTCCTTGTCCTATGAGCCTCTTGGGTTTTTATTCCTCCCCTGTCAGGTTGAGGACAAGAGTGCCTTTAGTAGGCCCCTGGCATATAGCCAAGGTCATCTCACAACTATAGTTTTTATTAGTTGGTATAACTCTACTTTTTTTAGTCTCTTTACATGCAAATCTGTACTACTGAATCCTTCATTTGCCTGACCAAAACTTATTATTCTGGTACAAATTTCTGTCTAGCAAACATTTTCTCTGTGACATCTCAAAATTGTAAAGATATTTTCATTGTAAAGGGATCATTTAAATACTACCCTGAAACATTAAAGAAGCATGAAGCAGTGAGCTAATGATGGTTTGCTGATGTTTCCCTAAACAGCATCTTACTGTTGTAGTTGCATTTTACCTTGTTATTTATTCATAACCGAATTACCAAAGATATTAAACTAAAGTGAGAAGTAAAATGGATATCTAGTCACATGAGGAAACATCTCTAACTACCAGTGACCCCAGCGATTTTGGCATCTTTGATTCATGGATCTTACCTGTGAAAATTATAAGTTACCCTCATCCCAAAACTGTCCTTTAAATAATGCAGAAAATATTTTCAAGCTCATGGTTTCTTAGACTTAAGAATATCATACATTAGCAGTACTAAGCAAGGGTTATCTAAAAAAAATTAGCATGTTCTTCTTCAGTCTGCTAATGGGAAACTAAGGCAGTGAGGTTTTGACTATTTTTTTTTTCCAAAGTAATGTATATGAACCACGTTTAAGGTGTCTTGACACCATATATGATCTGCTAGATCTCTTGTTATCTTAGTGTTGGCAGATTGAGAAAAAAATAATTCAGATTTTTGAAGGTGCCTAAATATAATACATTTCATAAATGATTTTCATAAAAATTATTATAAAATGAAACTGAAAATAGTTTTATATTAGATATTAGGAAGAAATTACTTACTGTGAAGTTGTTGAGGCACAGGTTGCTCAGAGTTGTAGATGCCCCTTCCCTGGAAGTGTTCGAAGCCAGGTTGGATGGTCTGGTGAAAGGTGTCCCTGAATATGTCAGGAAGGTTAGGACTGGATGATCTTTAAGACTGCTTCCAACTTCAGTCATTCTACAATTCTATAATTCTATTTTCCTATTAAATTTATTTACAAGATGAAAATTAGATGTGATGCACAGTTCACACTAGCATCACTTTTTCAAAATAGTGATAAATGATCCTTACAAATACTTTGTATGTGAAGGCAAAATGAATAATTTCAAAATGCACACCAGTGAGTTTGTGCGTGCCGATTTCTTACAGGACCTGATATCTGAAGGGTTTTTTTTGGGAAAGGGCTTTTCTGTTATCATCAGCAATCAACTATCAATAGAGACCAACCACTAAAGCAAAAATTCATAAATGTGCACAGGATGTTGCTGACCAATAAAATCAGCATTTCACATGTGGTGTCTGTCTAATTCATTGCTAAACCAAAATGTTTTGTGAAGTGTTCAGTTTGAAAGCAGAGTATAAATACCAATGTAGTCACAGGAGCAAATGCTGAATAATTCCAGTTTTAGGATAAAAGAGAAATTAGCAGAAGAAAGTGGTGTTAGATTAAAATAGCATTAGGCTTATTATCTGTTTAGTTTCATAGTTTCCTCATAGGCTAGCCAGTTCTAATGATACCTTTTATTTCTTCAAACATACTGGAGCAATTAAAGATTCCTTGCCTATTTCAAGATACTATTTCATGAGGAAAGTCTGATATCCTAAAACTTTTCTACTAGGAATCAATGAGTATGTCTACACTTGTTCTGGAAGACAATAACATGCACTTTTCCCAAAATTAGAAACATAGAAGGAGAAAAAAAGCATTAAAATAAAAAAGAGCAGAAAACAAATGATCCAACAAAAATTTGCACTTTAATATGCTTAATTAGACAATTTTTTTTTCTGCACACAGTATGTAAAAGCACAGAAATCAGGTTTGATACTGATTTCTGATCTTGAAAATGTAGGCTATGATGTACTCCTATACTAGACCTTGGGGATCATTTTATAAAATAAACTTTTCTCAAGTCTAACAAAATTCTTGATGTTTCTTCCCTCAACTTGTGAGCTGTTGAACCTTTATGCAATCCAGAAAACCACTCATTTTCCTGAATATAAATATGTAATACTATCCAGTATGGTCTAGAGTATGTCTTGTGGTTTCTGCTGCAACTTGAGAAGGGCATAGCAGTACCAATGTCTCATGGTAGCTCTATGTGCAGCCACTCTATGTGAATTTTTCTGATATCCTAAGGCATCCCAGACAGTATTAGATGCCTGCCTTTGGACAAGAGCATCAGCCTTTAATGTCTTTCACAGTTTTCTTTCATCAACAATACAACTTGTGTTGGTTACCCATGGGTTGGTGGAGCAGAATAAAATTTTTTGGTCTCTATCAATTTCTGCACTGGATAGATTGCAGAAAGGAGGTGCTGAATATTGTAGGCACATACAGACTGAGTTACCTCACATTTTCAGGGGAAGTTTCCCTTGTTAGTTTGTTGTTTGTTTGTTTATTTGGTGGGGATTTTTTTTAATTTTTAATTTTGTTAATCCCATTTTCCAGAATCAAAAATATCAGAGTTCTAGAGCATTATTTGCTCTTCCAGGCAACATTAGCAGTTACATGTTCCAGCATGGAGTGAAATTTCCCCAGCATATTTCACCTAGTTTTCTGTGCTTTCAGAATACCCTTCTGCTGTCTAATTTTCTATTTTAATGCAATAATTTCCTTTTAATATAAAAGAAATTATAAGAAGAAGAAACAGTCTCAAATGAGTCCTCTCTGAGGACTTTAATAGTCTCACAGCGGATACTGACCTCTCTTCCCTACAAGGCCTAGGTCAGGTAAGGACCTGGTGTTAGGTGAAATTTGCTTAGGACCCAGGGTTCCTTTCTCTGTTGCTTAAAATTTCATGTCCATTTATGTGAAACTTCTCATTTTCTCTACACAGGAGCAAACCTCAAATAATCTAATATAATATAATGGAATGGAAAACAGGAAAAAAATATAAGGCTATTCTTCCTAGAATTTGAAGTCTACATTTTTCAGGTTTTTTCTTGATTTCCTCCATTAAAAAGGTATAAATTCCTATGAATTAAAGAATGCTGGTGGAAAGAAGCACTCAGAAATCTCCTTAATTTATGATTTAGTTTTCACTCTGGGCTATTGGTAGAAAAGTAATAAAATAATATATCCTTAATCTCTACCACAACACACTAATTCAATAAGAAAGATTAATTTTGCAATGTTGTTTTTCAAGTGTTATATAGTCCTTATAGCCAATAAGCAGCAGTCTTTTTCCCCATACAAGAAACTCCAGTATTAGTATAATGTATGTGTTCATTCAGAAAAATAATAAAAATTTTCAAAAAGAGAAGAAAGAGGTGAGGAGGTACTCCAAGTACCAGTGCAGACACTCTCTTTGCAGTCTTTTGACAAGACCATGTTGAAGTAGGTTGTTCCTTTCACAGTACATGAAGAACTATGGTGGAGCAGATTGTAGCCTCTGGAGGCCACCATGACAGAGCAGGTCCTGAAGGAAGCTAAAGCCCATGGAGACCCCACACCAGACCAGGGAGAAAGTCTGAGGAAGAGGGAAGAGGGAGCAGAGGAGCTGCTATGGACTAATCACAGACCCCATTCCCTATCTGCCTGAACAGTTCCAAACCCCTGCCATGGGCAGCGGCAGCTTCCACTGAAGTTGCTCAGAGCCCCATCTATCTTGGCCTTGAACACTGCCAGGGAACAGCTTCTCTTGACAACATGTTCCACTGCCTCATCATCCTCACAGTAATGAATTTCTTCCTAATATCTGATTTAAATCTATTCTCTTTCAGTTTATGTCAGTACTCCTAGTCCTATCACTACAAGCCCTTGTAAAAAGGCCCTCTCTGCTGTCTTGTAGGCCTCCTTTAGGTATTGGAAGGCTGCTCAAAGGCCTGTCTGGAGTCTTCTCTTCCCCAAGCTGAACAATCCCAACTCTCTCAGTCTCCCTTCACAGAGGTGCTCCAGCCTTCTGATCATGTTTGTGACCCTCCTCTGTTCGTGCTCCAGCAGATCCACACCCTTCTTATATCAGGGGCCCCAGGGATGGACGCAGCACTCCGGGTGGGGTCTCACAAAGTGTAGCGGGTTTGGGTTTGTAACTGGGCGGAAACACCAATTTATTGTAGTGGTTTGGCCCAAAATACTCATTACTATTTAAGTGGCTTAAAGAATTGTCCATATTGAAACTGGCCAGCTGATAGGTTCTGTCAGGTCATAGAGAAAGCTGTAGGAAGAACATCATTTCCGAGACTTAGCTTGCCAACCTATGACACAAAGGCAGAGCAGAGGGGCAAAATCACCTCCCTCCATCTGCTAGCCACGCTGCTTTGGATGCAGCTTTTTGGTGGTTGGCTTTCTGGGCTGTGAGCACACATTGCTGTGTAGTGCAAAGTTTTTTCAGTCAAGTCTGTTTTGCCTACTGTGATGACTGGTGCATGATTTCTCTTTCTTTATGTTGGTCCACAGAATTTTTCATCTTATTTTCTCTCCCTGTCCTGTGTGGAAGGGGCAGTGAGAGAACAGTTGTCTGTGTGCCTGGCAGCCAGCCAAGGTCAACCTACCACACAGATGGTGAGAACTGGATGAGAATGTTAAGAATTTTAAGAACAGACACCTTGTCCAGCAGGACTCCTACCCAGGACTCCTGCCCAGTATCCTGTGGTCTCTGCTCAGGCAGAGGGATGCAGCTGCCACTTTCCTGTTTTCAACTTCAACCAGGAGCAAAGCTGAGCACACATGCCAGAGACAGAAACACACACAGATACACAGAAGGCAGGGACACAGACGATCACAGAGAAGGTGCTGCCCGAGCACCCCCCACATGCAGGATTCATACCAGACACAGGGACACAGGGACACATCCTCTTTTCTTGTCCATACTTATTTTATCTTTGTTCCTTGGCATGTAGCCTTAATCCTCAAACTGTCTAAAATGTCTTTTTGGTCTAAGGTTACCCACTGATCTCCCATTAGCTTTATCTTCATTATTACTATGGACATAACTCTCCAGATGAGTGCTAATTATATTTGAGGACCTAATTTTGGTTTTGCTGTTAACAGGAACGACAAGCATGAGATACAGTGATGTATTTCTGGCACCTTGATGTACAAATTCTTAAATGTTTCCTGCACTAAAATGATGTATTTGTTTGACTCAGATATAAATAACATCTATTATTCAGTTATCACACTTTTAAGGCTATAAATAAATCAAAAAATTAAATTTAAATCTAAATTGTTTTCTTCTGAACTTCAAGAAATTTGGGTTACTTCAGTACTGTTACAAGACAATGCAGTCCCACAAACACATTCATGACTTACAGGTCATATGTGATAAATTCCATTGACAATTGCTGTTTGAGGCATCTCACTTCGTCCATTTTTAATAGTTCCAATATAGTCTTTATTGCTCATAAATCCATAATCACAAAGAAAAAGACTGGCTTTGTAACATTATTCAGCCTTTAGCCTCAGTCATGCAAGTACAGTTATCCATGTGTAAAGAACAGTCCAAATCTCTTAAATCTGTACATCTCATCATACTGCTGTCAGCTGCAGCCATCTGCACTGGGGTGGCCAAGCCATTCAAACATAGAAAGATTTAAGTCTTTGTTGAAAAATGGTGACATGAATATATTTAATTAAAATTAAATTTGAAGAAACTAATACATGAAGAAACTTGGATGTTTTAAAGTATTAGGTAGGAAATCTATCCCATAATAAGCACATTTTATGTCATTTTCAGTGAACAGTAGAGAACAAGTTAATGGAGACAAACATTGTAAGGAACCCTCAACTCTCCAATTCCATCCACAGGATAATGAAATAGTCTTCCATTTTTCCTTAAACTGACAAGAACTCCTACTTACATTAGTCAGGAAAATGTCTACAACGCAGAGTACAGAAATACTATGCTTTTAAGACTGATAAAACATTGGGGTAGTCTGACATTCAGAAAATTCCCTCAGAAATTTAGCAGAAAATATTCATTAAAAACCTAAATTTGGGTTCTTACAGGAAATGAGTAATTCTCAAAGAATTCAGTTATTCATTTCAAATAACCACGGTGTTGAAAGGTTAAATATATAGAAAAGCTTCTCTGGTCTTGGGACTTCCCCCTCTTAGCTGTACATCATTATAATCTTCCTCATTACCTAATCATAAACTTATAACATTATGCCTCCTCTGTATCTCCACAAACTATCTATGACAATTTACTTTTCCTGCCTGACTAGCGAATTCCCATCACACTTAAAACTGCACTTAAGAGGCACATGCTAAAAATGAAATATTTATTCAATTGTAGTAAATATCTCACCATGCTCTTATAGTCTAGGAATAAAACAAAAATATTGCAACTCGTTAAAAAAATAATATAACAATAAATATTTCTTTTAAAATATTTACAGCTAAATGCAACTTTCTGCATCACAGAGTAAGGCAGGCTGCACAGACCGTACAATCTATTTAGTAATATTTTCATCTTTGCCTAATAAAATAATAACAATTTATTATCATTTAAAAATTGAGGTCTAAACCCACAAAGGTATTTAAATTTTTTTTCCATTTAAATCAATGTGAAACAGATCCCTGAAATAGTTACTGTCTATAATTCAGTAAAATACAATATAGTTATATTTGGCTTTTATGTCAACACTGTACAACATTAATATGCAAGATCAATATATTTTTCCATTTTCCACTCCTGATGGCAATCTTTACTGAAGACTTAATTTTTCTCTGAAAAAGTAGATTTGATCAAATGAAGTTGGCAATGTATGCAAATATACTTTTTGCAATGAAATTAATAGAAAATCATTTTAAAAACCCTGACCTAAATTAAAAAAACAACAACAACAACAAAATTAAAGTGACCTTTTAGTAAAGACAATGATAAAAAAATTTCCTGAATGAAGAATTTTGGGGTAGCTTCTGAAGCCTTAGGAAGTCAGACGTTAAAAGAATGAAAGAGGAAGAAGACACACTCTATTTCAAAGTAGTTTTTTATTTCTGATCTATTAAAAAGAACTGTATATATGCATATAAATAAAACCTGACAAATGTTACTTTGACATTGACATTGATTATGATATTTGGAATTATTTCTGATACAGGAAGGAGAATTGGTAATAGTCTTGCCACAATGCTGCTTTACCCCTACTTTGTAATGCTAATCAGGATAGATTAATATTAAATGAAGCAAACATCTAAATTCCCTTAAAGGCATTCTCTCTCTGTAACTCAAAAGCAAAACATTAAAAGAGGAAGCAATAGAAATGTGAGTAAAATTACTATTAAGTGATGACCTAAAACTTGATCTCATTGTTCTGCCAGCCACAGTGGAATTGAAAAGACTTTGTCACATTCTCTAGACACATTGAGTGTGAATAAAACACATACCTTAGATAACTGAGGACCTGGTCAAGGATTAGACCTGACATGACATAATTGACTTTGAAGGCTTGAAGAGGAATTTAGACCGTTGTAGCTAACCAGGAAGAATGTTTAAGGAAATCAGATTAATAAAAGCCTGTCTTAAATGAAAGCTCATTTTTGATAAATAGTTCACAACGATTATCTTAACACTAGTGGCCGTAAGTGAATCCATAAACTACTGAAACTTAAAAAACATGTAATCAGTTGAATTTTAATTTATTAGAGAAACAAAAACCCCAAGCCCTTGTAGTCTCTTCAGAAATTCTGAATGGCCTAAATATATATTATGGACTATGTAGAATTTTTTTGAGTACTAAAAATGCAATTGTGCTGAAGGAGATGTTTTAGCCTTTGACAGTGCTGGTTTCTGTGCAATGACTGTTCAAGTATTCTAAAAAAGAATTTTAGACAGACTCCTCACTGCAAATGCTTTCTAGAAGAAGATTTTAAATAGTCCTGGGGTATGCAAACAGTAGGAAAGTATGGCCTATACACTCTTCTTCTGTGTTTTCTGTTATCTACAGATAACCATGCAAATCTTTTTGTTGTTTATTTGGTTTTTTTTTGTTTTCAGCTGCCTTTTCAGAAGTTTTATGTCTTCCATTCAATACTGCAATAGTTATCCTGAAAGGTGCTTGGATATCACTGGAAATAGATCTACAGACATTGAGATACTTGAAATGAGACCACCTCATAGACAGAATACACAAGCTCTGATGCATCCGCAACACTGACAAACAATCCTGGAGTCATGTTTACTGCCCTCATGTATATCCAGTTTATGAACCTGTTGGAAGCTGTCTTGATACAGGTTCCTGTACAAGGGAATAATTTTAGAACTTTTCTTAATTCACTTGTACAAGGCAATAATATTAGACTTTTTCTGAACCAATATTAACTGAGTGGAATGCAGCATTAAGCAGAATGATGAAGATGGTATAAGAATCAAAATGAACTTTCATAAAAACACCTTGAAGTTAAATTAAATTTGATTTTCTAGGTCTTAAAAAAAGCATTCTCTTCTTTATGGCTGTCCAGAATAAATATTGGACTAGGCCACCATTGTTTGCAGAAATAGTCTGAGAGAAAGATTTAAAAAAAAAAAAACAAGCAAGACAAAATTAATCAGATTTTTCCCTTAATTTCCCCAAAGCTTAGTTCTGACAGTTTGTGAATATTTTTTTTTCCTTCATGAATGATTCTTTACACAGAAAGCAGTGTTAATCTAACTCCTAAGAAGGAGTGAGACTGGATTAATGCACAAAAGTTCTTTGTTGAATCTTTCCTGTTGCTCCATAAGAGTCCTTTTGCTCTACTTGCTTCTCTCTATTTTTCCTTTATGTATCTCATTTTTCTTTTTTCCACAGGATGATGCCTTTCTTTTGTGCTATAGCACAATGGTTAGAGCACTCAGGATGTGGGAGAACAGGTAAAGAACAAAATGTATTATGTGGCTGTGCTACGTGATAATTTATTTGAATGACGCTTGCCAGAGATGATTTTTTTTATTTAGCTTAAAACCAGTTCCTGAGTCATGGATTAGAACAAAAATAAGATTGTCTTTATCGAAAGAAGGAATGTATTTCAGGAACAGAACTAACAAGAAATGTGACTTGGAATCAAATATATTACTTGGAGACTGTCTGTTTTGCAAATCTTTAGGAGTCAGAGCTTTATTGGATTTGCTTTGAAAGCTGCATCAGAAGTCATTAATACTTAAACATTAACATTGGCCTAAAATTGTTAATGTCACATCCAAGCAGGTAGGAACTTATTTCTAACCCCTTGCATATTGTAAGGGTTAAAAAAAGGCACAAATTTTAGCTATGTTGAGTTACATAAATTATCCATATCATCCTAAGAAAAGATTGCTTTTTAAACTCAATAAATACAACACTGCATTTTCCAAATAATCAGCAATTTTCCCTCTTGAGTTGTCTGAAAAAGACTGTGAATTCAGAGACCATCTAGCAAAATCTTGCTTAGCTGTGAAAATAAGCCTGAGGATGCTCTGCCAAGCATTACAACAAACTAGCTAAATCATTGACTATAGCCCACAACAGAAAGGCATCTAAATGGAAGATGATATGCACTGGAAACCTTTCCCTGAGTAGCAAAAATAGCAGCAGGACAGGGACAAATAGATAAAAGAAAAGCTTTTCAAGAGCCATACCCTATTCCACAGAAGAATGAGGGCATCGTTATCCAATTTCTAATGACATTTTGCAACATACCACTTGAGTTTTGTTTCTGAATATTTAATTTCTTTTTAAATATTACTTAAACATAAAGAAATATGGTCTAAAATACTTATGCTGCTCTTCTATCTGATTATATTAATTAATATGTCAAAAAAGAAAAGAGAAATTCAGGTATTTAAGGTTATGCCTTCATTGTTTTTGCAAGACATAAAGTATCACATATTTGAGGTTTTATCTTTCAGACCTGACATGTTTTTTGTATTCATCTAGAATCTAAGGTATACCAATAGAGACAGGTAGGAATCTGTAAACTAGCTTTTTTTTGTTGCTCCAAATGGTTTTGTTGCAGTCAAATGGTTTCCCACAGGCATCTTTTTCCTGTTCCTGTTTCACTGCATAAAAACACTACATCTGACCAAAAAAAATCAAATGCAGGTGGACATGCTTTTTTGTCGCTGACTTTTCTTCTTTCTTTTCCTTGCTGAGATTTCAGAAGAACATTGACAGCCAGTTTACAGAGCAATAAAATCATTAGTTGTGTATTTATCACTATTATTTTTGTATATAGAGCTATATAAAATAACTTCGGGATAAAAAAAAATTCTAGTCTCTAAGCTCAAAAAATCTATTAATTATACTTAATTTTAAATAGTTCTAACAGTCTTTTTATTTAATTATGCTACATATTGTGTCTGAATGTAAGCCTTATGATTGTAGGATCTTGATCTAAACACCTAAATATGCTTAAATATTCCTCAATTCTGATACTCAGTTTTAGGACTTATGTAGGAGAACATCAAGAATAAAAAAAAAAAAAGTTTGCTAATATGTGTGTTGGGTAGCGTTGTATGAAGATTTAAAAAAAAAAAAAAAAATCAATGAAGACCAGTTAGTCCATTTTAACTTCTGATTCTATTAGTCATACAGAGATTTGAGAAAAATCATGATGCAACCAAAATGGCATGTCCTGTTCCAGGACATTCTGTTGTACAAGGAAGGATATCAGCGTTCTTAGCAGACCAGAAACAATTCCATTGAAAGCTGTAAAGTAAAAATGCTTAGAGGCAAGGGAGTAAGACTGTGACAATGCATAAGATACAGCATGTCTTTTGATGACATCTACAGCCACTTCCCAATTTGCAGTAGGACCCACTCTTTGCTCCCCAAGGACAAAATTTGAACGTCGCCTCCACATTTGTGTTTCTGCTCATCTTTGAGGAAACAAACATAACTTATCAGGTCTTCCTTCCTTCCTTCCTTCCTTCCTTCCTTCCTTCCTTCCTTCCTTCCTTCCTTCCTTCCTTCCTTCCTTCCTTCCTTCCTTCCTTCCTTCCTTCCTTCCTTCCTTCCTTCCTTCCTTCCTTCCTTCCCTCCTTCTTTCCTCCTCTTTTGTCCTTTCTCTTATGTCTGATGGATAAGAAAAACATTTTTTAGTTTTAAAAAACTGTTTGACGTTTATGTTGCATGTGGTTGCTGCTTCCTTCCTTTTTAAACTCTCCTAATTATTACAGATACCTGTAAAAATCTTACATCATTATCAGAGAAATGAAAAGAAGTTTAATGTCTCACATTAATTTTGGAGCTGGCTCTTGTTATTCTTCTGAAGTTTTCTGACTGCTGTTTTTTCAGGGTTAAAAAAATTAAAGTGAAGAAACTGCAATGAATAAAACTCTTGATAAAAGTGTACATGAAAAGAAATTATAAGACTGAATTAGGTAATCAATACCTACAATAAACTCAAGTATTCTCTCGAACTTGTAACAGCATCATTGGGACAGATAGCATCAGCATTATTAAATATATTTGTTTGTATGTCTTGGATTCTTACAAAAAACATTTAAAAACTCTTTTTTTTCTTTTCACAGAAGTAGTAGTTCACTTTTTTCAATTGACACTTCTTTTTCTAACTGTAACATAGAAATGGGACAGGGGTGCCTTGTATTAAAGGAAAAATGTATTTGTTCAGGACTAATGATTCTTTAGGCAGTATGACCCCAGCTGCCAACAAGCTAGGAAGGAAATCAAGGAAGAAAAGAAAAGAAAGAAAATTGTGAAAGTTCAGGCAGCAAAGCAGCATACTTGCAACATTATTTGGGACAGAAAGAGAGGAGAAAGTCACTGCTGCATTGCATTATGCTAGAGGTCCCTGGTGGCAAAGACCTTGGAAAGGTACAGTATGAAAAACTGTGAGGTGAGAAGAAATTTCATACTTACTATTTCATAAATTGCTTCTTGCAGGGAATTACACTGTGTCCCCCTGTGCAGAGGGAGGATTGGCAACACATGAGGAGAAACAACTGTCATCAAGAAAATGAGTGATGCAAAATGGGAGAATGTTATTAGTGTTCCAGTAAGAAGTATGCCCATGTTTTCACCATTTCCCCTGAGTCATCCACTGTTTCTTGCTGCGGGGTAAAAAGAAGGAACACTGTGTATCTGCCTCTGAAGCTACTTTCCCTCACTGGGAAAGGTATCTCTCCTTTTCAATCTTTCCAACCACAAATTCTTTATTGAGTGACTCCGGAAAAACCAAACCAATACAAAGAATCCCAGAAGGGCAGGAACATCTCTTGAGTGTAAATGTAATGCATACTACTGCAAAAGTATCGCCCTACACCACTGCACACGTGCACCAAATAAATGCATTCAACATAGAAAACAGAGACTATCAGTATGAATTTCATGGGGAAAAAAAGAACAAGATCTCATTTTCTTGCTTTGTTGTGATACAATGATGCTACATGCTGCCAGATCCTTCTCTTAAATTGCTCTCTAACAGCTAGATGCCCTCCACAAAGCTGTCACCAGAGAAGAATAGCACACACCAAGGTTGTTTTTGTTTGTTTAAGCTCCTGCTGTGCTGCTTGTCTCCAGTATCAAAGCATTCCTTTTTCAGAACAAATTTCTTTTAACATATTGTTCTCCCTTTCTAAGATTCTGCTTGGTTCGCATAACAAAATCTCCACTGAACACTCATTGATTTATTGGAAAAAAATTAAATTTTCAAAAAGAAGAAAAGCTGCTGAGATATGGATTTTCACACATTTAATCAGAAAGCATGTGCTGATATATTGGTAACATATGATCCAAAATCATTATTATTAGCTTCTCTGGACCTCGCTACCATGAAATGATATTGTCATCTATTCCTGTTGCTTCCATAGGAGAATTATTACTTTAACCTTTTGCTACCAAACCTTGAAATAGGTCCTTTTTGCCATCTACACAGACGGATAAGGACCAATCTCTGCAGGTATTTCTGCAAATATAAATACATATATATAGTGTATATATACATATATATCGATATAAACAGTAATGTCAGTGTTAAAAAGTAGGCAATATATTGTAAACACTCATCTGAGATCGTGACATCCATGGTGTCAATCCCTATGGACCTTGTGTTTTATGGACCTTTTCATTTTATGGAATATTAATAAGCATGTAACACAGCATAGTAAACTAAAGTTACTAATAAAAAGTGAGAGCAGCATTGTTTAAAAAACCCAAGAAATAATAAGCAATTATTTAATAAATATTCAACTGCTATGTTTATTAATGTATAATTTGGAATATCAGATGCATTAATAAAAGAAATGGAACCAGTAAGGAGATATATCCCAGAAAGGAAGCATCACCCTACCTGCAGTTTATTTTTCATCTCCTAAATGATAGTCACAAAGCTGTACTATTTATTAGCACTGTAGTGAGAGCACACTGCTTGATTCAGTCAATAGTGTGCTTCCTCCCAGAAGCTTTAGGATAGTGTATGCCATTGTGTTCTCCTAGCATTATTTTTAGTCTTCCTTTTTTTTTTTTTTTTGATCACATCTTTCCCATCTTTCCTTGTGACTGGCTCAGCAAGTCAACATGATGAAAACAAATGTTATTAGACCTTCATTTTCACACTAAAATCCCAGAAGGGGAGCTATCCTGCTTACAGCTCTAATTGCTTTAACAGCACATCTTTCAGCGCTTGTTCTTGTGGGTTTGATTCTGAAGTCCTTACTCAGCTTGAGCAGTACACTTCTTCTGAGTAGTTTCATTGATACCCAGGAGCCTTCTCTCACTATTAAGTGCTTCTCAGCAGGAATAAGGATTGTAGAATGGAGCAGTGTGAGCTTATTTCAAAAGGGCGAAGCAACTAGGCACAGATTCCAGCAAAAGGGAACACAAGCTTTGCTTATCTCACATTTGCCTTCCACACACAGCTACCCCCCCCCCACCTGCCCCCACCACCCTTCAGTTCCCACATCTCTCAAGCACAAAATAAACAGAATTCTGGCAAGTTAGAAACAGCCAATTCTGCTGATGCTGTAGCCATTTTTAAGCCAATGCATGCTATTCAGTATATTTCTATACAGTGGAAAAAGTACAACTTTAAGTGGCTGCAGAGCTCCTGTTTTGCTCTCTTAAGGTAATTTTGTTGTGGCAGTCTCCACTAAAGTTACTAATTTGGACAAACAAGTGAAAATAATTTATGAAAACAACTTTGCCATATTATTTTATATATAATTTTTTATTTTCAGAAGAATTACTCAGTTAGTCTTCCAGCTCTCCTTCAAAGTTCACTAGAATTAGGTATCTAAAAAAGAACCGAAAGGAATGTATTCATATACATTTGACACAAATGTCTATGAATGTTAAAACCCATTATATAAACCAGAAAATTGCTAAGAATTGTTCCTCCAATAAACAACATATCTCTAGTAGAAAACATAATCTATAATAGAATCAGATAGAGGTGAGAAAGCAGGATGCAGACCCATACTCAAATATCAGATGCAACAGTGCAGTGTTAGTGTGTTGTGTTTGGGTTTTTTTCTAGTCATGGGAAAATAAAAGCACTTGGGTGCAGAGATAGTATTTCCCTAGCAAAACTATGACATCCCCTGTCATCACAAGCTCACTTACTTCCACAGAACACTGCACTCTCTCAGCTTCATACACTCAGAGATTCACAAATCCTTGTCCCGATGTCCAGAATTGTTCCCCAAATTGCAACATCAAGAAGATCCTAATGTCAAGAAAAAGAACTGCACTGTTAATTGACTAATTAATATAAACCATATTTTATACAGTTCATGATTTTCAGGTGAATTTCAGATTGCTTAGCCAAAATCAAATCCTGAAAACACAATTAATTTTTCATTCATCAGAAGAGCTTTAATGCTTACGTTAAAAATACAGACAGAAAAATCAGTTAATTAATCTATGAGGTTTAACACACAATTGCAATATAATTAATAAAAATAATAAATACTTTGCTCATAGATATATACCCTCTTAAGCTCATTTTAATTCTGCATTGTTTTGAAAAAGGCAACATAAGTAAAAATTGTTGAAGTTAATGTCTGCTGAAATTGAAAGTAAGATGCAGTGGAGGTTGTGAAGATATATATTGGCATTTATAAGGTATACCTATTATTATTGTTATTATTATTATTAATATTATTATTAAATTGGGCATATTTTATGTGTCCTTCTTTGAGCTCAGATCAGAGGATAACTGTCTAATATCATCCAGAGTATAATTCTTTACCCCAAAATGACAAAACTCGAACTACTTAGCTCAACAGGTGTTTGGCTTCGTTTCTGAAATTCCCCACAGGATTACAAACTGCCAATGTTCTCTAAACTTGCATGGAGCAGACTTTGAAGCCCACTAGTGTAGTTGATCATGTTTTTCATTTTACATTGATTTTTTTAATGAGAAGCTAGGGATATATTGTACATTTTTGGTGATCAATCACAAAAGCTAGTTCCTGATTATCTCTTATCCAGAGTGGATGTTTCTGTCTTCTACAGGAAAAGCCTGTGCAGAAGCCAACTTTTTTTTCCCCCCAATATTTGTGGCCTGACTCCTTTCCAAAACCTCATATGTATCTACCTGCAGCAAGAACAATGTTTCATACATAGAGTTTGGTTTTGTGAGTATTTTGGTTTGTTTGCTGGTTTTGGATTGGGTTGGGTTTTTATGAGATAGATACCTGAAGCAGTCCTATCTCAACCAAGGTTTCCTGGAGTACATTGTTATTTTCATGTTCATACCATTCTGGACTACTTGCATTTTTTTCTTTGAATTACCCCAGTTGCTAACAATTATTTTAGTATCTTTTCCTTTTGTTTCCATTTTCTTTCTTCTAACATTATGGAGCTTGCAATGATGCAAATCTTTAGCAGAATCACACTTCTGTACAGAGCTTCTAATAAGGCTTCCTTGATTAATTTTTCATGATCCTGTGTGCCTTTTGACACTGTAAAGCCAAAGTTTTCCAGAATGTATTTAATTTTTTACTTTTTTATCTTTCAAGATCCCTCAATTTAAGTTTCTCCTACGTGGTTGAAGCTTTTAAAATGTTTCTGTAACTACTCAGTTGAATTACAATATAAGCCATTTTTCTCTTATTTTGCAGCAGTCTCAGCTTATTCAACATCAGAATATAAAACATATATAAAAAATGTAACTTTTGTTTAGTTTTCTTATTTGATTTATACCCAAAAATCAGGCAGTATATTTCTAATTACATTCTTAGCAAAGCAATCCTTGGAACTATTAATTTATCACAACTCACATCAGCCAGATTTATCTTTGAAAGTAAGATAGTAAGCCTTCATCATATTGGATATTCAACCCAGATAAATCTAGACTGAAATCTGCAGCAGTGTCCGGCTTTAGATCCCCACTGGAAGTAATGGAAGTCTGATCATAGGCTCCAATTTTACCTGAAATGTTTCACCCAGTTGTTTAATATAGCCTTTCAAGTGCAATTTATGACTTTGTTCACTATCTACTAAGTATATTAATTAATCAGTGCTTTATGAACCTAACACTTTACAGGTTTTGTTGCTTAGCAACAGAACTTCCTCCAATAAGGGGCTATGTCTAGAGTCCTTTAACCAGCTTTCATTTTCCATGGCATTTTTAAATTCAGTTATTTCATTACTTTTAGAAAACAAAGCACTTCTAATTTCAAAGGATGAATTATTTTACTTAATTTTTTACTTTCATTTCAAATACTAAAATGACACTTAGGAATGACTATAGCTGCACGAACGTATTATTCACGGTAAATATATACAATGAAATCCAAACAACAGTAAAGTAATCACATCAGCCAAATGTTGGCAGTTCTTTTCATTGCTGTGGGAAACACACTCTCACTCATTCCAAAATCCCTATTAAATCTGTATTAATGTCCTCCATCTCTGGACACAAGCAATAGAGTAGTAAATTATACTTCTGTGTAAACTGAATTCTAAAACTGAGAACAGGACCTTTGCAATTTACAGACATTTTAATTTCTACTGTCATTAAAATAGATGTTTCTCAGTCCATGAGCTCTTCTGTGGCACAAATAACAGCTTTGTTTGGTGCATCAAGGGTTCAGCTTTTTATTCCACTGTTATGCATAACATTATTAGAATTAATATTAGTTTCTCTATTTTATAAGACTCATTAGCTGAAAGCTAAATATATCCCCACCCATGACATCAGTTTCAGAAAGTGCTCACTAAATTTTCATCCTTTGCAGGAAGTGTAAACATTTAACAAATATTTGCTGTTATTCTTGGATATGTTGTATATCCACTTTATGCCTGAGTCAGATGTTCAGTACTGGAATTATGCCTGCATCTAATTTAGGAGTAGCTATAAAATCAGCAGTAGTAACTCTTTACGTTAAGGTAAATACCCCATACAGTACAAGAGAACGAAAAAAAAAAAAAAAAAAAAAAAGAAATTACCCATATTTTGATTAGACAGTACAGCCTTACCACTTTTTAACACTTGATTCATAACACCAAATGTGTCAATTTACCCCCTTTGATACCTACAATCTATGGAGAGAGGATTTGTTTGGAGAGAAAATATAAAATGGAAAATGAACTAATTTGGGTACTATGCCAATGAAGTTAGCATTTGACAGGTGCTAAATAGACAAATATATTTTATGTGTCCATGTTTGAATTATGCTTTTTAGGTTTTAAGTATAACTAGGATTTCACAATGAAGGAAGCTATGTTCTCCAATGTACATGCTCCACTATTGTTGAGTGGTTTGCTACTGCAGTGTAGCTATTTGGATAAAAATATGATCCTGACCTTTCTCCTTTCACTTTACGTGATATAATTTCATAGACGTAATCTTTCACATCTGTGGAGTGTTACCTTATAAGAAAATCAAATGAGAATATTGTGGGATGCAACTGGTTCCAGGAAAGGACCCCATCTGACAAGCATTCTCTTAAAATCTATGTGGGACATAAAACGTTACATTTAAGCTGAAAAGATCTTTTCTAGGACTGTGCGTGCTTGGTATATGCTGCATAATATATTACATGAGAATTAACCAAAATTTTGGATTCCTTTCCAGGAAAGGACCCCATCTGACAAGCATTCTCTTAAAATCTATGTGGGACATAAAACGTTACATTTAAGCTGAAAAGATCTTTTCTAGGACTGTGCGTGCTTGGTATATGCTGCATAATATATTACATGAGAATTAACCAAAATTTTGGATTACAACAGCTATTTTTAAAGACAGCTTTTGGGAAAGTTTTTATTTTGTCTTGTTTTCCCTTTGGAGTCACTGAATTCTGTTCTTATCTTTGATACAGATGAAAAGATGATATACAGATCAAAGTTATATTGAAATGAAATATGGCTCCAAAATCCTTTGAAATTCTTTCTTTAAGTATTGTTCCTCCTTCACATGCTCATTGTCTCTGTTTTACACATTTTGTCTTCATTAAGAATGTTGTGAAAGATTGAGAAAACAAAGGATACATCTTAATGTTTTACCCTTTTTTTACCTGAGCAAAGTTGTTCCTCTCAGCTATTCAGCTAGCAGGGAAAAGTCCTGAGGACTAATGTTCAGTTACATGACATTAATATGGCAAAAACTTCTTGCTACCACAATGTATTCCATGGACATAATAAGGACAAAGGTATCTGCCTGCATTTTTTCCATGTTTCTCAGTGCAATCACTGCTCAGGAGAAAGGAATTGTAAATGTAGTTTCATTTTGCTTTTTGATTTTGACAAAACCATTGTACCATTTTTCAAATACTTTATTTTCCATGGTAACATAATCAGTGCATAATGTTTCTTAAAATTTTAATAAAGCATAAATAAATTTGTGTAAAGCATTGTTTTTCAAATAACTGCAAACATTTAAAGCTTCTAATCACTGCAATGCAGTGGTCTGTTGAAAAATTTGTTTGCAGACAGAAAGGAAAAAAAGAAAGAAATCAGGATCTCATTCATTTTTCATGGATGGGAATAGATGTCTCGAAATTTTGATTACATTTGTGGAGCAGTCATGCAAGGGTGGAAGTTTGGTTCAGACTAACATATAGAAATAACAGTGTCAAGTAGACATTATTAATGGACCAAGACATCATAATCTTTGAGGTCTCTGCCACCTCTAAAATACACTTTATGAACTTCCTACTGCCAACACAGTGACTTTCTACATCATTCTATAGACCTACTAACTTCAGTTACCCAGTCTGGGACCAGGCTAGAATCTGCCTTGAGGCTCAGAGAGAAAAGCCTGTGTCTGCCTGCAAAATGACATGTAGATTTTCCTAAAGAAATGTCAATGTTCAGAAATAGTGAGAAGAATATTTGGAAAAGGAAGATTTTTTAAGGATTTATCAGGAAAGTATTTAAGACAAATTTTGCTGATTTTCCCTGAGGAAATTAAAATAATATTCTTTATATATTGCCAAAATTTGGCTGAGTATTATTAAGATAATTATTAACAGAGTTTATCCTCATCATTGTGTTAAGTTTTTTCCTGGTTTCATAAATACTGAACTCTAAGTTGCTACAACTGAAGTTATGGGAGTATTTAAACAGAGTCCTTAATTCCAAGTTCATAAGCAAAGGTATCTTAGAGTGGGGTGTGTTACGAAAAACTCTGCTCAACTGACTGAACTAAGGCTTCAGCAGTGCTAGGGTATTCAATGTACCTGAAGAACCTGGAAATGACAAATGAAACATCCATGCATCTAGAGAGCAATTAGACTACCACTAGGCATTTCAAATGACAATAGATACCCATGGAAAAGTAACTGAGTCAAGTTATGTGGTGTTTGTGGATCCTTTGATACAGTAGGAGCTCAGAAATACTAAGAGCTGCCTGTAATCTGGAGTTCAATCCCTCCATAAAAGTGAACATTCAGTCACTTTAAGAGCCCAGAATCATTTGAGTTAATCTAACATATATAAGCTGGCTTCCATCTGCCTCTGCAAAAAGGTGCCTCTCAAAGCTCTCCTTCTGTTCCTCTGTGAACATTTTGGCTAGTCCAGCAGATTTGACGTCACATGACTCTTATATTTAGGCAACTGATGTCCATCATGGGTAGACAGTCAAGATTAGAGTACAGCAGAGAGATTTTAGAGTGACTCATTTCACAATAAGAACCCTTTCAAAATGGTAAATCATCCCACTGATGCTAGACACTTGTGTTTCATCAGTGACTACAGACATCTTTCCTTTAGGAGGTCAGAGCTAGATGTGATTAGTCCAGCTACAGGCTGATTTCTGAGTACCTTTCATCCATTCCATTGATGGCTAAGCGGACAGACCTTTTTGGAAAGTTCATGACATATTTGTCTGCTTTGAAATATCTGGCAATTAGATGGTTGATTCTATTTTTAAGAGCCTTAGATAATAAGAACACACTGTGCTAAAGAGAAGTAGATCTCAAGAAAAAATTTAGATGCATGGGAAAAAACATAGGGTATAAAAACTGTAGTGAATGCAACGAATCTTTTAAAGTGCTATTTCAAGTTATGTGATATTCATGTGAGTTGGAAGCTGAGAAAAAGCTGCCTGCATGTCAAAATACCTTATTTTTTCTTGTTTATCAAATCCTTATTTCATTCTCTAGCAAGTTCTGAATTATTGATTTGCATGTTGATAAAATTCACCCTAAAGTTAAAAAAGGATGAAAAGAGAAATTTGAATTGTAAATATTTCTATTAAAGTAATTGTTTAAAAAATGAGTAAAAAGCCCAAAAAAAAAATCCACAAAAATTTAGCATATAGGTAAATCATGCATATTGTACAAGATAGTAGCCTTTCATCTCAACAGTTTGTCTAACACTGAAGAATAAGATGAATACAGAATCCACAGTTTTTGTGAAGTTATTTGTTTGGGACTGTTCCTCTGAGACGTATGGAGAGGAACTGAGAACTACTCCTTTGTTTTTGCCTTATTGACTTATCTCTAACTGTTTACAGACATCTCCTTTTTTTCCATACTTCCCTGAAATGTTATTCTTTAATCTTAAATTTTTTTGTGAGTATGCTGGATACTAAACCTGATTAGACTTTGTCCATTATATTGTGTTCCTGAAAAAAGATTTAATAATATGGCCATTGAATTTATCTTTTCAACATTTTCTCCTTCTCTGGTGCTCCCAAACACAAAAATTATCTCTATTTGTGTAGATACACAGAGAGAAAAACTCTATCCAAACTATACAAATACACTACATTATATTCTTTCACCTTTTATTTATTAAATGGTTAGAGGGGTAGTAGTTTTAATTTCAATAACTTAATTCATGAAAAGTCTGCTGAAAGATATATCCATGGCCACCTCCTCTGGCCCAGGAAATCTCTGGAGCATAAGCCACTATAAGATCTAAGAAAATGCTTATTATGCTCATGTAGTGGATTCTCTGGGATACTCCACTAGTGGTTTCTGTACATCAGACACCAGATGGGTCTTTAATCTAATATAGTTTTGAAGACATTAACAAAACAATATAATGATATCCTGCAGAACTTTTCTGCAAAATTTTGCAATTCTAAGGCAGGGAAGAAATTCTGAAATCCATAGCAACACTAGGATGTTCTGTCTTAAACAGTAGGCTTTAAAAAGAAAAGTCTTTAAAACATGTTTAGATTTAACATATCGTTTTACCTGAATGAATGTCACTAGAAAAAATGTGAGAATTGCAGTTTATCATGATAACCACTGGTTTTTGTCCATGGTTTGGTTAATAAGACTATAGAAGGACATTTCTTGTGCTTCCCTCTTAGATTTTAATTTTTTCTCCGTTCTTTTCATTAGGGGTGAAATATAAATTATCAAATTTATATAACAAGGTAAATACCAAGTAAAGAAACTAAAAGAAACAATGGTCTTTCCTCAAAAGGATTCCCAGATATCATTTATAACTCATCCAAGACATAAATAAATGAAAGAAAGTATAAATCAAGTGATTTTGGATGATGGAGTAGTACAGATAATCTTGTGACATTTTCTCTGCTTAAGTCAAAAAAAGCATTCAATATTTAAGCAATGATCACAAATTTTGATATTTCATCTCCCATTATTCTAAAAAATAAAAAAAATGCAAAGGGGAAAAGTCAGCACATTGAAGTAGGCTGATTGTAGGATTAGTTAATAGAAGAATATTTAAAGCTATTAGACAAATTGGTAAATTCTTTGCATATTTTTTAATTAAAAACACCTTATTAAAAAAGCTATTAAGAAATTGGACAAAATTCATAGAACTGTGAAAAACAGCAAATGCATGGCTATGCACAAACACAGACATAAAAACCAGAACTCAAATATTCATTTATCTACTGCCTATAATGCTGTCCATATTATATTACAAGAGATTTCAGTGGCTTCTTGGGCTTTTCCATTAACTATTCCATCCACCTATGTCAATCCAAAGGGCCAAGCCAATATAAAACAAAAAATATAGAAGCCTTTGATACTTTAAAAATATTTTAGCTTTGTCAACAACCCTCAAATAACATTTTCATCAAGCCAAGATGATCCTCTTGATCCTCCAAAGAACTGCTATAACTCTGCCCTTTGTTCTAAAGCTGGCAAAATTGAATCTATTCATCTGATTCAGGATGTGATACTTAGCAAAATTTTAACATGACCATATTTTCTTTAATGTTCAGATAAATAGAACTAAGATACAAAGACTTTACAAATTATTTTCAGAGAGAGTGTGAGAGTGATCCATCTATCCTTTCCTTTTCTACAACTGGGTGTCTTTCTTTGCACTCTATTCTGCATCTAGAAGACACTAAGAAATTCTGATTCTGGAAAAAAAAAAAAGTTTTGCTAGACCAAGACCACTTCTTATTGACACTAGAATAAAGTAACAAAAGAGATGTAAAAGATCTTCGCGCCTTTCTTTTTATCACTATTCTAAATAAATTTCTTAGAAATTTTCATTTCTAAAGCAGTGCCAGAATTTGCATTTTTTTGCTATTCCTAATATGAGTAGTCAAGGTTTTTTTAGAAGCTGTATATAATTTAATTTCAAAAGTTTCCTTTTTTCTTATTTATATTTCTAGCAGATTTTCCATTTTCAGATTCATGTATTAGTGTAATAAGCTACTGGATTTACAACATGATGGACAGAGATGTACAAGTTTAGCCTATGTTCTCCTAGGACACCATGAGTAAAGGACTATTACTTTTGGCCTCCAGATTGGTTCATTGCCATGTTGCTCAGAGCAGGTTTTTTTTTTATATCCGTCTATTTCTTAAAGTACAAAACTATTTTACATATTTTTCACACTTTATTTATTGAAGGGAGAGTGATGCAGTTTTCTACATTGAACTATTTATAGAGTAAATGTCTAGGTTTATC
Organism: Aphelocoma coerulescens; assembly: GCF_041296385.1. Taxonomy (NCBI): domain Eukaryota; kingdom Metazoa; phylum Chordata; class Aves; order Passeriformes; family Corvidae; genus Aphelocoma; species Aphelocoma coerulescens. The sequence continues at coordinate 61,060,158 of NC_091013.1, forward strand.
TTTTTTTTTAATTTATTTATTCAGGAATATGAATTCCTTTTAATTTCTGCAAATCACTGACTTGTCTTCCCATGAAAGGACTGCATGAATATTTTATAAAGCAATCTATTTTTCTTAATTTGTTATTTCAAGATGTTTATAGGTGTTCTTATTTCTTCATACAAGAAAAAGAACACAAGGCAATTTTCCCCTGTATTTTATAGTGGGAGCCTCATTGCAATATATTTGGTGCCTTCAGTCACATAAAGTTGTGAAAATGTGATTGCGTTTGTCTGCCTCAGTAGAGCGTGCTGGGACTACCAAGGAAAACAACTTTCCAAAAACTATTCAACAGCCATATCTGGGAAAATGCAGACTAAATAACCCCTCACTTCAGCAGTTTGCCAAACTGAAATAAAATAATATATTCTTTTAGATATCTCCTTCTTGAAGAAGACTGACTTTTCAGTGACAAATCTGGTGTTGAGTCAGCACCTGAAACATGTGTGCAGTAGGGTTATTTGACAATATTCATAGGTTTTATAAGAGTAATTTGTTTTGTGTCTCGTACATGCAAGTCAGAACTACCAGCACACTGCTTGCTTCAACCTCTTCAACTTTCAGTGCATTTACAGGTCCTTCATGGAAGGATGAATAATCAGTTCTTCATTATTCTGCATTATCAGAGCAGTCCACAAGTGTTGGTGAATTAGGCTAAACTTTCAGTGTCTGCTCAATGGGCTAGAAATAGACAGGTCGTGGGTAAAATCCTGACCTGTAATTCTGTAGCCATGTAATACCATATTTCCAGTTTGACAGGTCCATAAGCTCTTTACTGAGTTTGTAAGGGCTCAGAACTACAGCCTGTCAGGTCTACTCCATCTGAACTTGTCTTGAACAAGAATTATTTTTAATCAAAAAATAATTATTACAGAAAGAAGACATATATGAAGAAAAAGTTTAATATTAATAATGATGCAGTTAAAGTTGTCATACTGCACTCCTTAGTTTCTATCCCTTTTCTTGGATCACTCTTCAGGTGGGAAGATCCAGGAATCACAGACCCCAGAATCCCAGAATCATAGAATCATAGAATCATCAAGTCTGGAAGAGACTTTCAAGATTATCCAGTCCAACCATCCACTGTAGCACCTAAACAACTGTTCCATATCACCCAGCACCAGATCCAGACGCCTCTTGAACACCTCCAGTAGGGCACATTTTCTAAAAGTCCTGATATCACATTCTAGGTATTCCCATGTCTTGGTTAGAATTTCAAGTGATAGAACACTATCTTCCAGCACCCACATATTGCCTATAAAATCCTTTCTAGGCATTGTAGTCACCAAAATAGAGTGTGTTCCTTAACTTCATCATCCAATGAACAGGATCCCCACAGAAGCTGTGAATGTCCCATCCCTGGAAATGTTCAAGGACACGTTGGATGGGGCCCTGAGTAACCTGGTGGAAGGTGTTCCTGCACATGGCAGGAGGTTTGGAACTAGAAGATCTTTAAGGTCCTTTCCAACCCAAACCATTCTGCGATTCTGTGATTCGCAGCAAAGTGCCATAGGTCATCATAAACCCTGAGCTGTTACCTGCAAACTTTGTAGAGATGTCTTAGATATCTCCTAGTGTCTCGGAGGGCACTTTGATTGAGAATTATCTCTGTGGACTATAAGAGGTGATTAAACACATCTGTAGGCACCTACAGGAAGGTTTCAACACTTTATTGTAACTTAATTATAATCAATTTAACATGGAATCCCATAATTATAGAAAAATGGATAAAACCAGAAAATAAACTTTAGAGTGGGGTTTTGCCTGGAAAAAAAAATAAATATCTTCAATTAAGATATCGGCAGCCTCAAATCAAATCCATTTTCTGAACCGGACTGGATAACATGCCTGAGTCTGTGTTTCCTATTTCCTAGAAAAAAAATATTTTAAGCACTTGCCCAACAAGCAAAAGCATGATATTTTCCCTTTTTTTTAAGCTGAAGGAAGTAGTCAAATTCAGCAAAGATTTTTCAGTGAACCTAGCTTTACCCACTGATTTATGATTTGGGAGCCTTTCATCAAATTAAGTGTTAAAACAGAAGGAGAGATGGCTACCTTTCCCTGTCTTAATTAACTTTACCAGAGTTCTTTTAGTACTACTTCTCTAGGTGCTATTTTGTGAAATACTGGATATTTTAACACTCTCAGTGATATTTACACTACATTAGCTGTCATCTTATATTTTAAATCAGATTCCACTTGCCACATCTTTAACCCTTAGCTTTGCAACCAGGCATGCTTCATCAGGTTTGGAAGGGGAAAATAATATTTTTCTTTTTAATTTCTTCTTTCTCTCCACCCCTATAATTTTTTTCCTCTTTATTTATTTGAAAAGGAAAGGATTGGTAATGCTTGGGAAACAATACCTTGTATTTCATTATGGCAGAGGGTTTGTGTAGAGAAGAAAGTAAGTGCTGTACGTGCAATCTGTGCCTATGACACATTGGACCAAACTCATTCACATTATGTAACATATCATATGCCAAATAGGGCCAGGATGTTTATTGATAATCAGCTTGATTGCTTATTACCCAGAAAATTCAACTGAGCCACAGTTTAATCTTTTAATTTTTACTTTCACAAAATATTCACAATACACACCTAACGAATCACATTGCCTACAAGGGTAGCAATTCAGAGCTTTCTCACGTATTTCATTACTGTGTATTTGCCAAGTTATTTTTTGCTATTCTGCTGTTGTCACCTGTCATTCAGTGAAAACACTTGACTGGCATTATACAGCATCATTGATCTTTACCTAATGTGAATTAGGTGACATAGCTTATGGCTTCTTCAATCATTTCTTGAATGTGAAAACTTTGCCAAGTTCCTTTAGATGTGTAGGACATCAGACTGTAGATCATGACTCTCATTTGGAAAATAAGGATATTAATTCCTACCAAGAAATTGACAGCAAAAGAAGGAAGGATTTTCCTATAATAATACACCTATGATTTTCCCAAGACAAACAATTAACAATACCTTAAAAGAAGAAGGAATAGTCTAAAACAAGAAGTCTTCTTGAAGGGTATATTGTGGAAACCCATTCTTCTTATTAAACATTGTAGAACTGAACATAATATTAAGGAAGAGGATGAAATACTTTTATTTAAATAAGAATTATCTCAAATTCTGCTTTTGGGCACAAAAGGAACCTTTATATGTTTTGGATCTATCAAGAATATACTCAAAACAGTACTAAGATTTGTATAACTTCATCAAGTTCTTTGCAGTTTGTTTTAGGAAATGGAGTGTTTCGGAGATACAATATTTTTTCTTTGTCTAAATATGTCAAGATGGGTTAAAAACCTTGCATCGCATATTTATTTTAATTAAATTGCTTTATCTTAACATAAAAATGTCACACTTGAACTTTTATATTATTATAGTAGATATGAGGTGGTTTTATAGCAATATGAAGTCAAGAGCAAAGTTAAAATAAGAGCATGAGTATAAAAGTTCAGTTTTCAAATATTATCTAAGAAGTGTTGAAAACAATGCATTTGATGAACTTCACCACTGTTGCTATGACTTCTAATGCTCATTTGATCTCTAAAAATGCAAAATGTTTTGTAATTTTTTAATATGTCATTGATAAAGAAGATTTTGATGTCAACTTATTCAGCAAGTCAAGAAAAGTTTTAAGTACCTCCAAAACCAGCAATTTTCACAACCTACGTGAAAGAATTCTGAAAAGGTTGTCTGAGGAGCACACTGACTCACTGGACTGGTTTTTAGTTAGTGTTACAGCCCAGATTGAGAAGAAAGCTGATGCTGGAATAACGCTTTTAAAAAGAAACAGGATAAGCTGTGTCAGCCAATAAGATATCAGCCCTGGCTAATATTTAACTAATAAAGAATTAAAGCCATGAATGAATGGCTGAATATTGGTAACTGTTTTTTTTTGTCTTTCTTAATAAGATTTCAAATGTAGTATATAAAAAGTTATTCATTTTGGATTCTGCAGGGAATCTTACTCGCTGACAAGGAAATATGATCACTATGATCTTATCACCATGTTCAATGGACTAACAACTGGCCAACCCAGAGATCTTAGCTTGATGAAATTTGACACGGAAAAGAAGAGGGAAAAGGGGGAGGAGTGGGATTTCACATGGGCTGGTACTGGTGTGGCTGTCTCAGAAGCTTCTGTGCATTCCCTAATCAAAAAAAGGGGATATGGTGTTGGGTCGCTCTACAGATGTGAAGAATCAAAGTGGTACCACACATTAAGAGATCCCTAGCACTCTGATTTAATCAGAGAAGAAAACTACAGAGAAAACTGACCAAGACCTTTTTTATTTTTTTTCTAGAATACTCTAATTCACACAGTAAATGATTCTCCAAAGTCCTATTCTGAAGGTCATAATATCATATTGATAAATAATTAGACATATAATGGATATTGGACATAAAAACACTCATTTCAAAAAGACAAAGGGTTTAAAGTCTACAGTGATAGCTATAGGAGATAGTTTTCACACAGCACAATTTCACATTAGCCACACATTCAGATGCAAAAGACAAAATGTAGAGAAGAAAAAGGTGAATAAATTTCTAACAAGACCATAAAAAAAAAAAGGAAAGGAAGAGGGAATATATACAGAGATGTTATAAAAGTTGGTGTGAGAAACGGAAAAAATTATTACTGGCTCAAAACAACTGAAGTGTGTGTGTAGGGACCAGGACAAGTTCTGCAAAGAGTGTGACAGTGCATTACTCCACACCCTGCACTTTGACACTCTAGCCCAGCCCAGAATGGCTAGCAGCCACTGGCACACCAGAAGCTCCACCTGGAGGGCCCCAGGAGACCAAAGCAAATAAAAGCAATTGCACAAAGACACACATGTGCACAGTCCATTGTTTTTATTTTATAGTAGCTATGATTGTGCTGGACTTCAAGCAGTGATTATCAACATTCCTCAAACACCTTTCTCTTTTTCTCCCTCTCTCTCTCTCATTCTTTCTTCTCATAATTTCCTCTACTCAAAATCTGGGTAACTTAAAGTTGGATGGGTTAGAATTTGCTAACTCAGTGCCTTGTGAAATGCTTTATTTTGATTGAATGTTGCTTCAAAATTTGCCAAGTACCATTATTTTCTAAAGTTTGCCAGTAAAAGTTTGTTATTTAAACTCCTGAGAATGTTGTCATGTTTCTCCTGTGCACCTGCCTCAGGGTATTAAAAAACCTAAGCCTCTATAAGAAACTTGTCAAGTCCACGGCTTTACAGATGACAGACAGAATTTGTGGACCAGATTATCAAAGAATATTCCAGCTTCTTTATTGAAGAAGAGTGGCTATGAGCCTAAGAAGCCATTGAAACCAGCTTTATGTGTTTTTGAGGTGTGCATGAGGTGTAGAACACTCATGGGAGATGTAGCAGCTGCATGTCTGAATGTAGCCCTGTGTAATTGTGAGTTCTTTATTCTTTGTTATAGTATTTATCAGAGACATGAGTAGTGACAAAGCTACCTCAGTTTATGCCTACATTTTACTAATATTTCTCTTCCAAATGAACTCATGTAACTGCCCTCTGCCTACATATATCCTACATATATCACACAAACTTAACTGCCATTCACTGAGTCTCATTTACACATCAGAGTGCCAGGTTAGTTGCACATCTCTTACAGTAGTGCACAGAAGGATGTTGCCATTATGAACTAAAGACTGCATTTAAAAAATGTAAAAAACTCTGTGACAAGTATAACTAAGTAAAACTGCTCAAAAGCATCTGCTTGAAAGAAACGGTCAGTAATGAAGACCTAGATAATTTTAGAAGCCATTTTTCAAGACGTGCTGTTATTACAGAGAGAACTGTATTCTTTCCCAAAATATTTATTCAAGGAAATATTCAAGGAAAGCTATGTGCTTTACATTAATTCTTTAAGTATGTTTAAATTACTTCCTTTTCATCTTCACTATAACCCCCAGAATGATTGATTGCTCAGGTGCAAAGTGCATATTTTAAATATATGATTGCTAAAATATCCAAAGAAAGATCTGGTTTTCCTTCAATGAAGCAGCTGTGTGCTAGGATTTGTTCTCCAAATCATGAGGTAGTTTGAAGTCTAATATCATTGAGGAGTGTATTTCATATGCTACATGTATTTTGTTCAGCTACGACCGTTTGGCAAAGGAAAAAGCAATAAAAATTCTTTATTGAAATTGTACTTCATATTTGTCTGTAAATTCTAGCTACTCAGATAGTGAACACTGCTTTATGTAAAGAAATAATCAAAGTTCTTCTCTGATGTTTTTATACTAACCAGAAAATAAAGTTAAAATGATACAATGAAGCCTGTAACTCCACAGACAATATGCAATAAAACCAGGCATAGACATTCACCATGTTCCAGGTACATATAAAACCAAAGGGAATATGATAAATTCCTGAGAAGCTGAAACCATATACCCTTAGCCACATTATGTAAAATTACAGGGGTTTCCAAAAGAACTCAAGCCCTCTCCTTATGCAAGCAGACATCTGAAACTGAAACCTCTTTTTGTAGGGCAGTCTTTACTCACCAACAGTGTTAGTTTCTTGCTTGTATTACAGTTCCAGAATGTGCATGTAAATTATTTCTTTCCTCTGAGGTGTGGGAAAAAGTTTAGAGATATACATATCACTGAGAAGGTGAGATAAAAGTTTCCTCAAATGTAGCCATTTTCTCAGCTAAAATAACGATGCTTCAATGAAGTAATATTCATCTAAAACAGGTGAAGACCCTACTGAGAACACTGGAAGAGGCACAGGGGGAATAGTGAGATGTAAAAATAGATTTCCAATGCTGCAGGTTCTCTTGAGTAGCCTCCATGTGTGGCTCCAGAGGCTGTAACTGAGTTACACCTTGTTAAATAAGCCATCACCATGCAAAAGTTTTGAATGTCTTCAGGCATATGAAAATCATAACATATGCCAGATAACTGGTGGATTTATATATATATACATATTCATATGTGTGTATATATATATATATGTATATATATATATATATACACACACATATAACCTTAGAACTGTGACAGGCTTTGTATTCCAGGACATCCTGACCTGGTTCTGAATATAATTTGATAACCTGTCTGAGGCTGTGTCGTCTTTAAGCTTTTCATTACATTATTCTAAGACAGATGCTGGGAAAGAAAGAGATGTCATACAAGGTTATAACATGTCACAAACATTGCAGAACTACTGTCTGTACATATACATACTGTTCAGATCTAAAATGTGAAGCCAAAAGCATGTAATTAGTACTGAAATGCTGGATATACTATTCTCTGGAATTTTAAAAAGGTCTTCTAGCTTTCATTGCCTTTTATAATTGCATAGTACTTTCTTATTTTATCGTGCTTTTTGCAACCAACTATTGATGGCTATATAGATCAAATATGTTGAATATGACCAAACTATACAAATTGGGGGTTATATTTTTAATGAGGTTTGAAATTACAATCCAATCAGCAAAAGTCTAGAAAATACATATTGCTATATCACAAACAAACAAACAAACAAACAAAATACACCTAATTAAGACCCTTAACTCTTTCATTACTTTCTTTATCAAATTAAAGAGAAGTAATCCATGTACACCAAGATGGTCTGGAGAAAATACTATATTTTCCCTAGCTGTAATCTCTGTAATTTAACAGGTCTGGTCCATAACACAAAACCAGCATTCTTCTGCATGCTGGCTTTTTAATGGACTAATGTGTCAGGAATGTGGAGCAATAGAAGAGGTGTTTTGCTCCACTCTGACCTTTTGTAGTAGCAGTGATGCGATTAAACCAAATGAAAGCATGCTGTACTAATAGTGCAGCTTCTGAGTGGAAATTCTTACCAAATAGTATATAATTATCTGCTAAATGTATTTCTGTACCAAAATGTGCTAAAACCTTACAATTTATGGGTTTCTCAGAATAGGAAAGCTTAAGCTGCTAGGGAGAACAATGGTTCTTCAAATAATATCCTTGGAAGTGTGGTACAGGGCACATAACTAGAATTATTCATTTGCTCTCTGGCAGTACCTAAATCCCTCATATGTAACTCAACCATAGTAAGGTCCCACAGCCCCTCTCCATAATAGCTTACAGTCTATTCACCTAGAACCTGCAGACACACAAAAAAAGAATCATTAAGAAGTTAAAAAACGTCAGGTTTGTATGTTACATAAATGTTCAAGTTCATGTTTTTTCTTCAAGATTTGTCAAAGCGACAGATAAATGCCACCTGCAGATGACCTCAAATCACTTTTTATTCTAACAAGAGAGTTCTAAGCCGTATGCAAGAAGGCAGTGCAAGGGGCTTTGTTCTGAACTGCTCTTTTCTTTTGAACAGATTTCTCTGAATCTGTTACACATCAACAAAAGTAATTAAGTACTTATTGATACCAAGATAAACAGTAAGACAAACAAGGACACTAGTTTAGATGGCTAAACATCTAATATAGGTTTTTACCTCAATACCTGTAGAGAACCAAAGGATAATTATCCGGTTTACACTCACTTTTGGTTAAACTATCAATACAGGCACTAGCTGAAGATGACTCACGTTGCCTTAAATGTCTCTCTAAAACTGGATTATCACAACCTCCTAAAGGTCTGTTTCTTTCCATTAATATGAAGAGAGTTTTTTTAACTACAATACAGACACTGTTTTCAGATATCTGAGTTAATTGGAATGAAATCTACCTAAAGACATATATTTCTGCTGTAAACAGTCTTTACTAACAGCCAATCAAAAAAATGTTGTTCTGAGGATTCCTTATTTATAGATGTGTCTTCCAGGGGAGATACTCCACCTCGTAGCAGGGAATGGGGTTTGAGACACTCCTCAGTGTTTGAGCCAGCACAGGCAGGAGACAGGAACAATCACAAAACCACAACTTAAATGCAAGGAGTAAATTTATTTTTGTTACTTTGACACCCATTGGACACCAAGCATCTGTGCAGAAGCACACAAATACAATGCAGGCACTGCAGAACTCAGTCCATGATAGAGGATCACCAGACGTGCTGTCTTCATCTCTACTTCAGGAATTCACCTAGGAGTGGTTTACCACTGTACTTTAATCTTTCACCTGGAAGGGCAGGAATCTGCAGCATGTTCATCGGGTCCCTCTAAGTTTATCAGAGACCTATGTTATCTAAACACGTATGTTCCTGCCAAACACATGAAACTAAACGGTGAATAATATGATACTTGTACAAGATTTAAATGCCTTGATTTACCCTTTTTCCCCCTCATTTTCATAAAGAAGATCATAAATCCATATTTAAATCAAACTCTGATGGGGAGTAAGGTCTTCCACAGACTTTCTGTTCATTGTACTGAATGCTTGATTGCTTGAATATGGCATGATGAAAGACTACTGCTCTAAGTCCAGAGATGTGGGCTTCCTTTCCTTCTTTGCATTCTGATTCTCCTTTATCTTTTAAAGATACAATGCAAAAGTATCACATGCAGTACAGATACTCTCAATATTAGACATTGTGATATGAGTGCATGATCTGCAACTCATGATTATGTTGCTCTGAATATATAATAGGCCAATTATTGGGTTTGAAGACAAAACTCTGTCAGCCCAGTTGGATTTTTTTTCTTAAGACATTTACCTGAAGTTCAGTAAGTTAAGTGATAGTTTCCACGCCATAGGAAATTATTTCATGCCTTCATGTGCATGAGATTTTTCATATCTATGCTAAATGAAAATATTACAATGAAAATTGAGGATCAACAATGAAGAGATTTTACAAACAAAATGTCCAGCAATCTAAAAGGTAAAAAAATTACCTTCCATGGTCCAAAATCTACTAAAATTTTTAGCTGTCTTTAACACCTGGGGACACCATTCAGATACTTAATTTTGAATACATGTGTGATAAAGCCTATGTTATAACAACATTGCATAATTGTTATTTCACATTAAGAAAATATAAAAGGTTTATAGCCTTAGGTTGTTTGAATATTTTAGAGGCAGGAGAGTGACTTTAACTTTTCCTTGTGATATTCTCTATTGCTTCTTTCACAGTGACTTCTATAAAAAAATTCAAAGTCAAGCACAAACCTAAATATGAAAATCACATTCAAGTCTCCCTTTGATTTTAAGCCTATAATCAAGCTGTTGAACATAAATAAGGTAGAACAGAATTCAGTTCTCTGCTTCTTTCTGTCAGTTAAGGAATCTCTTTTTAAAGATATCCAAGGCACAAGGATGACTAAGATCATTGTTTTTTTAGGATCAATTTATCTATTAAAGGTTCTAAAACATAGCCTGATCCTTTACAGTACAAAGTTGTAATCAATGCCACGACATTTAATAAATGTTATAATAAATAGCATTAACATATTAAAATCAATAAATATATTTATGGACAATATCTTATGGATTCTCAGATAGATGCCCCATAGTGGAAAGATCAATAACATGATTGAAATATTCCTAATTTCAAAAAAAGTGTTGGTAAATTATGTACACTCCCTACAGTCAGTGAAGATAAATGATATGCACTTGGGAGTAAAATTAATATAATATGTTATAGATACCTTTATAGGGTGAGGGACACTTTCTAGGGAAACAAGACAAAATAAATCTAGCTTTTCTTCCTTCCCTATAAAGAAGTCCAAGATTAGATATAATGCAGGGGGTCAGAGGAAGTGGTATTTTATAATGGAGAGAGAAATCCAGTCCTGCTTTTAGAGCCTTAGTATAGCCCTTTGCAAGTCTTGTTTGTCTCAGTTCAACTATACCCAAAGGTTTTTGTTGGGGTGATGTAGAAAGGATTTGGAAGATTGGTGCAAATGAAGTGCCACAGCAGGTTTTGGGCAAAGTATAGTCACAAACACAGGTGAGCAACTTGCTGACAACTGAACAACAACAAAATTTATACAATGAATGGGAGAAACACTCTTAATCCACCATGAGTGTATAAAGTTTTTTATCTATCTTAATCACTATCTAGTCTAAACTAACTAATGTTGATATGGGTATAGTGAATAGGTAAGATGGAGTGTAGAAAGTGTGATTTGCCAAGTCACCTGGAAAAAGAATCCCATCTCTGAAGACAATATTTTTCCTTGTTAATATCTGTGCAGCAATATTACCCCAAAAGACTATGAGTACCTACAGGTGGGGCATATCTACCTTCCATTATGGAGTGTAGCAACAGGCACACTTTATTTGACTGAACACTACACACTTAGTAACTGCTGCGAACACATGACAACAAATGCATAGAGAGCTTTGTCTATCCTTTTGAATAAAACAGTGGAAGATGCTATCAGACTAGCTTAGACAAAAATTACTTTTTCTAAGTTCAATTAAAGTTGGAGTTGTATACTTCTTTTACTTTAGGTGGCCTAAATACTACTATTGTAAACACCTGCTATAAATCTCAGCTACAGACAATAGCCTATTTGACCTTGCTTTGAACAAGAGCAGAATAGTGTCCATGAAATTGCAACATGAGATAAATTCCCACATAAAACCGTTCATCTATCAGTACCCATTCAATTTGAAAATGACACTGATGATGGGTCTTCAAGATGTTTGCCAAGTCCTCAAAGTCAATATTCTCACAAACATAGAAAATCATGACACATAATTTATGTAGGAAATGAGCCGAGTTATGATTTCATTAATTTAAGACCATCAGTGGAGTCAGTTTACCCACAGAAATCATCCTAAATATAATTAATGCATATAGCCATAAATAGTATTAATGTGAAGCTGTTCTCCAACTGTTAAGTGGTTTTATGGTGATAATATATTAAACTAAAGTTACTATGAAAGTTACTCAACATTAATTCTAGATTTGCAAAACTATCAAGAGAGTTAGGAAATTAAGATTTTAAAAAAATTATTGAAAGCACCTGCATGTGTTTCACGTGCAAAATTAATTGCCATATTAAATTAGCAGAATGATATTAACATTAAGGGATCATTAGTATCATTCATAATTATTCATTATCTTTAAGCTGAATCATGTCATTTCCCTGACATACTGTATTTATTATTAAAAAGGTTAGCTTTTCAAAACTCTAATTATGGGTACAGAACATAGGGAATATATAATATACACAAAGATAAATATTCTCAAGTATTTTTATTTTTCTGTAAAGAGTGGAATATTTTATCTAGTGACTTAATCCAACTGGGTTCAAAACTGGGAGAAAGTTATAGTGATGGAAAATGAAGAAAAAGGAAAAGCAATGGCATCAAGGTAATCAGTCATTGTTTTCATTAATAGTCTAGATGTTACAACACACATCTCTTTTTATATTCTTTGAACTGTGGTGTGGCAAACGACCCCAAAATGCTATTAGGTGTGTAGCTTAGCGTCAAGAGCTAAATCGTTGATTTTGTTCACTGATTTAAATAATTTCATTGTTCATATGAAGATGTCTTCTTTTTGAGACCCTATATAAACTGTGCAACCAATCTGAGGTGTACTTTGATTCTATATTATTAGTTTACACACACATAAAAAGATAATTCAACAATTATGCCAGTACAGATTTCTGCTAGTATAATCTAGAGGTTATAGAACCATGACCTTAACCTCTACTCAAGTGCTCTGTGACAGATGTATTGGCTGCATGATCCCAGTTCTCTCCTAACATACCCCTAAGTGGCAATTAGTCCACCTCTTACATAGCCTCAGCTGTTCTGCACTGACAGTGATAAAAAAATAATAAAAGCTCTACTGGCTTCAGCAGATCCACACCAGCTGAAACTAGGATGCTGTATTCCCAGAGAATTAATATAATAGTAACTACTGACATTTCAGGATTATCCTAACTTTTTTTAGAGAAAAAATACTGTGAAATAAGAAAAAAAGAAGTAGACACAAATGACATAACCAGTTTCCTCAGTTTATACATATGGAAATAGGTTCAATGTGTTTAGGGGACTGAGGTGAAGTATTTTGTCCTCCTTTCAGCTGACTGTCATTTACACAAACATCTTTAAACATTTAATGTCTAAGTCCTGTCACATGCCTGGAGGCATCTCTGAGTGTGTAGAAGAGGAATTCCAGAAAGCAGTATCAAAGGCTAGCCTAGGAGTCACATATTTTTGAAAGAACAGCAAAATCTTAACAAGAATCTTTCCCAATCTTCTGTCTTGAGCCTTTTACCTTAAATATACTCTTTTCACATGTTTCTCTGACAGAGTTAAACACTATTCTTTGATTATTAGCCACTAATGTTATTTAGTGGTTACAGGAGTTCACAAAGATGAAGGAAGTTTCTAAAACCAATGGATGGACTGCATCTTTCACAAAATATGCAAGTTTGGCCACAGAATTAAATTTTCCATTGAAGATTGCTGAAAAACCTGCTTTTTCTTGTAAGGAGCTAGTTATGAAAAATGGACCCCAGAACAACATCTATTATTAAGTTTTTCAAGTAAAAAAAATTAAAAAAATAATGGACATCAGTTATTTGGCATAGCTCTTCAGCCCTGTCTTGGTAAAGTCAAAAATACTGCAAATTTAAGGGCAGTGGTTGCTGCAATTAATTGATTTTGATGTGAAAGCATTCAACAAATAGGTTATGCTATGCCTGGATCACTTTTGATGATCTTGTTAAATTTGAAAAATAATAATTCAGTATTTGAAGAGAGGAAAATATTTGGTATTGCATCACCTAAAATAAACCAACACTTAAAAAAGAATGATAACCTAATGAGCTGCAGTCAGCTCTTGATAGTAGTGGAAAAAATAGTAGTAGTTCATCATACTGACGTTTAGCTCCTCAGTCCCCTCTTGCTCCATGTCCTTACTCTCTCTTCCTCCAGCAAACACTGGAAAATAAGACATTTATCCACCTACCTTCTCTTTCACAGATGTTCTGCAGTGTACCCACTGTCTGTCATCTCCCCACTTTAAAGGTGGACACTCTTTTTGCTGCCCATGCAGCCTCACATATTGTATGCATGTGGGTAAGGGAAGGTAGCTATTGCTCAATGATCTCTGTCCTTAAATGGTTAGTGTGTCCCTGGAACCCAGGGCTGTGGCTCTGAGACAACTGGCTATCTTCCTATTAGAAATCTGCTCCCTCCTTACTTGTAGTTTCCTCTTTTGGCAGGACAAAGGCACCACCATTATTTTGGAATAGCAAGCAACACCCATTCAACAAAATCAATGTATATGGCTCACCACAAAGTCCTTTTCCAGCTAATATCAAGGGCAAGGACGATGTTGTTTGTTTTTTTCCTTGCCTTTTTAACTGAAATATGTGTCCTTAAATTAATTATTTTTCAAGTTATGCTGTGCACCACCAGTTAAAAATACCAAAATTTTAGCTCAAGTAAGAACTAAAACCCCTAAATATTAATCTTGGATGCTTTTTCTTCAGAGGCCTGGAGTTTTTCAGATGAAACTATACCTTCAACACATAAATTTTGAATAGTCTTGCAATATTTGGATAAATAATTTTAAAAACTTTCCTTTTTTTTCCCACTACTTGTACCATTCCGTTCCTTTATTGTGGTTGACTCTTCTCTGAAGTACCTCTAGGCACTACAGTAAGCCAAGTCCAGTTGGTGAATTGGAATGGAGTCATTGAATGGAGTCAATTGCCTGCACACAATTATCATGTAAATTACTTAGCAAAACTGTTTTACATGTTTCCTGCTTAAAACTACATTTACTTCTTTATCCTTGACCTTTCTTCTATTACTTTGAATATAATTTCTGATGATTGACAACAGGCTTTTAAGCTACTGATTTTGTTCATAGTCAGCTTGACCATTTTTGTGCTTTTATTTTCTCACCAACTTAGACTCTGAACAAATAGTATTTTGTGAGACCTCCCACCTCATTAAGCCTCCTCACTTCTCAGGGAGAAGTCACCTAACATAATCAAACTCCCAAATATTTAAACCAAATGGAATGGTTTGTTTTGCATGATAATAACAGTAGCAATATTTTTTTATTCTAGGATATCACTGGTGAGACGTCTGAAAGACATATTCTTATTTTTGTGTTAACTATATCAATTGACTTTCTGTCCCATTTAATTCTTATTCTAGCATTGTCTTGTAGACTAATTGGTATTCCCCTCATTTTATCGCCATGTACTTATCGACAGCTGCCATGTTTCCCCATCAAATATTGGGTGAACTAAAATTCCAGTTTTCTGTCTTTTCGACATATGATATACTATTAATTCCTTCAATACTTTAGTAGTTCTACTTTATAGATAAAGCATATATAATGTTTGAATGACATTTTTCCAGAAACATGCACAGTATTTTGGTCTGAGTCTTATTACTGACTTTTAATGGATTTTCTATCCCTATATGGTTTTGTTTTTTTTTTTTTTTTAATATTGACAAGCGCATCATAAGAAACATTTATAGACAACTAACTTTTCTCCCTCCAGCAGAACAGCTTTCATGGTTTTTCTCCAACACTATCTTTGACTCCTTAAGTTTTAGTGATATCTTTGCTTTCTTTGTATGATTATTTGGTGATATCCTTTATAGGATGGTACTTATTATTTTTGTTTTGTTTCTGTCTGACTGATGAGATAATGAATTTCATACATGCAGTCCTGTCTATTGTTCTGGGCTTCTGTTACAATTCCACTGTCTTTATAGAGTATATATTAGTATTGCATTCTTCCTTTCACTTTTCTGAGCTTCATATATTAACACAAAATGAAGATTTCTTGCCAGCCACCTTCTCTGTCTTATTATCATTCCTGAGGATCTTAACAATGGTGGTATTGTCTTTCTTCCCAGTGACCATTTCATAAAATCATAAAATGATAAAATAATTTGTGTTGGAAAAGACCTTCAAGATCACTGAGTCCAAATATTAACTGAACACTGCCAAGTCCACTACTAAACCATGTCCCTAAGTGCCCCATATAGAAACACAGAACCATTTACATTGGGCAAGACCTCTAAGATCACCATTTCCAACTGTTAACCCAAGCACTTCCAAGTCCACCACTAAAAGATGTCCCCAAGTGCTACATCTACATGTCATTTAAATACCTCCAGGGATGGTAACTATAACATATTCCTGGACAGCCCATTCCGGTGCCTGACCATCCTTACAGTGATGACATTTTTTATTCTATCCGAACTAAACCTCCCCTGGCACAACTTTAGGCCATTTCCGCTTGTCCTTTTCCTTGTTACTTTGGAGAAGGGACCAACATCTGCCTCATGACAACCTCAGGCAGTTGTAGAGAGTGATAAGGTCTCCTCTGGGTGTCCTTTTCTCCACATCCCAGCTCTCTCAGCTACTTCTCATCAGACATGCTCTAGACACTTCACCAGCTTTGTTGCCCTTCTCTGGATATGCTCCAGCACCTCAAAGTCCTTCTTGTAGTGAGGGGCCCAGAACAGCACACAGGACTTGAAGTGTGGCCTCACCAGTGCATAGTACAGGGAGAAAATCTCTACCATAATCCTCCAGGCCACACTATTTCTGATGCAAGCCATGATGCCATTGGTCTTCTTGGTCACCTGAACACATTGTTGAACAAAACCCTCAGGTACTCTTCCACCTTTTCCATTCTCTGTTGCTGACATTCTCTATTTGCTACTGTTCCCTTATTCCCTTATGCAACAATTTTTTTCTGTCATCATGAGTATTAATAGCAGCATTAGAAGTTGCTTTCACCATTTTCTCATCTCCTCTTGTTATCCTATTTGCTAAACTCCATTATCCTGTCCTAATCTTCAAAGACTGAAGACAGGGCAGTGATCCTTTCCAATCTCTACTTTTCTATGGTTCTATCATCCAAACCTCTGTTTCCTTCAGCATCTTTTAGACTCCTTATTAATTCTTAAAGGAGTTTCTCAGTGTAATGTTTTCCAGCTAAAAGTTCCACTCATGATTTCTCAGGTCTTTCCAGCACTCCTTAATTATGTAAGCACACTTTCTCTTCACTGCAGATACAGGACTTGTTTTTGTGTTTTGTTGTTTTGTTGGGTTTTTTCCTTAATTAACATTTAGCAATTACACAGTCCTAAGTGGTCCCTATGAATTCTAGCTTTCTATGTTCCATTCACCTCCAGACCACCTTGTCTAAGACATTCTTTTGGGTATTTCTAAGTCAACAGCTTAAACAAACAATTCCCAGTCATACTGATTAAAAATCTATAAATCTTACTATGTTATTAAAATTACCAAAAATCTTAAACTGACGTTTCACTTAGACCAATATAAATGAACATTTCAGGTGCTTGTAATGCAGAATACAAGCATCTCTTCACTTGACAAAGTCCTACGCCTTTTATAGACAGACTTGAAATGTTGCTATATTGGGTCTGTTTGAGATGGAGTTCATTTTCCCCAGAGCAGCCCTCACAGCGTTGTGCTTTTTACTGGTAGGTAGAAGGGTGTCAGCACCAGTGTTTGGCTACTGCTGAGCAGGGCTGGCACAGCATCAGGACTGTCTCTCCAACATTCCACCCTCACCAGCAGGCTGGGGGTGGGCAAGGTCTTAGGAAGGGACATAGTCAGGACAGCTGACCCAAACTGACCACAGGGATATTCCCCACTCTATGATGTCTGTTCAGCAAAAGAAGCTCAGAGAAAAAAAAAGAAGTGAGGAGGGGAATTAGTTATTACTCTGTCTTCCCGAGCAGCCACAATATGTACTATAGTCCTGGGAAACAGAGAATGAAACTTCTGTTTTCTTTGTCTTATTTGCACAGTCTTTGGTTTTGCTTTATTAAACTGCCTCTGTCATGAGGCTTTTTTCTGTCTTGTTTTCTCTCCCCACCATACAACCAAGGAGCAAAGCTATCTAGTGGCATCCAGGTCAACCCACGACAGCTGTGTAGGAGTCCATTTGCTTCTCAGGACTTGATCCCAAGACATTTGATTGATTTTCTTGTATGTCTGGTTCTATCTTCCAAGAAACTGGGTCAAGTGCTTTTGCATGGCCCATTAATGGAACGGGCCTGTTAACTGTTACGTTATCATTCTTCTTGCTTCTCAGACTCCAGTACCTGAATATCTTGCTTTCATCTTTCTGTTATCTCAAGACCTGGCTGCTCTATTCTTATGAATAATCACCCTTCATCTTTTCTTCTTCCTCATCTTTTCCTTTGAACTAGTGTGAATGAAAATAAGCTTACAAAGTCACTATGTAAGAAACTCTTAAATCAATGAGAATTCTGCAGAAACAGAGAATTACTTAATCGTTTAAGTGTTATTTGGCTGATGTTAAAAAGTCAGCAGAAGGAGCTCATAACATTAATTTTAATCATTTGTTTAATAATCCTCCAAAACAGTGTCTCTTACATAAAACCTGTTTGCACAAATCCCCTTGGCCTTTGGACATGGCATATATCTGAATATAACTGAGCTCGCATTTAAAATTTAACAAATGTGATAGATGTCTCTTGGGGAGGAGCAGCTGGACCTCTGGATGTAAATCCTGTTAGAACTTACTGCCTGAACTAAATGACCTAACTTTCCTAGCTCAAAGGCTAGATTAGATTAAAAAAATTATCTGTAGTCCAGTCACTATGGAGAGAAAGAAAACCACACTAATTTGTGGCTTATGTGCATATTCACATAATGCTTTCCTTCATTATTTATCCGTGGTTATTGCCTAGTCTGACTTCAAAAGTCTGTTTAGTTTTTACTACAGAAATTTTATTCATTTTGACTTGCTTCCTAAGGTGTTTGGAGGAGTCTGCACTTAACTTTCTACTTTAGACACAGCTCTAAACCAAATCCAGAAATTAGTTTCATGAAGAAACACACTGATAACAGGAGTTAGAGATGGGAGGAGTCTGTTAAGGCATCCTCCAGGCATTATATTCATGCATACACTCACTTGAGGAAAATGCCTGGAGCAGAAAATTGCACAGTATAGATTTATAAAGTTCCTGTGGGTAGCAGTAAATAGGCAGGATTTAAATTTAAAACTGATAAAAGGATATACTTTGTTGCACATGCATAATTAACCTAGAGAGCTCATTGCCACAAAAATATCACTGAGGCCTAAAAGATTAGCAGAATTTTAAAAAGGATTAAACATTTATATGGATAATGAGAGCACTTAGATTTGCATGGAATTAGAATTATTTCTTTAAAACAAAAAGTTATGGACTATCTTATTTCAGGACATACAACAAAAGGTAGTCATCAAGAATATGAAGACAAGAATATCTCAGTAAAATTATTGCATAATTGTTCATTTCAGCTTCTTTATGAGCATGTGCTTCTAGTCCCTGGCAGCAACAAGATACAGGACTACACACAAATACTGCTTGATCCAAAATAGCAATTACCAGGCTCCTATTGACCTCATGACCTCACAGGTACCAAGGTGGAAAAAGAAATGTTTTATCATTCAAATTTTTTCATTAAGAGATAAAGGTGGCATGCAGACATAGAAATGTTTTATAGCAAACTCCTGTTTCTTCTGCAGGAGGGAATGCTTCTGGATAGATGCAGGGAGTATTTAATGAGTGAGTGACATAGAAATAGAATTATTGGCATGAACAAGTTAATGACCAATTAAGTACAAAAACAAAACTAAATTACTTGCATTGGTACCTAATTTAAAACTGTGATTGTAATCCAGGTAATGGAGCTCTGCTGGAAGTGTTCTTAGCACTCCCCTAACAAAAAAAGTCATTACTGACTGGCCTGCTGCTTCATATAATTGCTGTGATAAGCCACCACAAATATAATTGGCTTTAGCTAAAAAAAAATACTTGATCATAAAGCAAGAACTATAGTTATACTTTTATTTATGTATTCATATCAACTTAAGGAAGATCATTAACACAGTTAGTATCCAGACATTTTTACTAAGCAGAAAATATATGTAAAGAAATTATTTTAAATAATCTTTAAGAAACAATACAATTTTCCTTTAACAGTGTTCCTTTTGAACATTGAAATGACTTCAATGAGCACATTTAGTCTGTTAAAGCCAAAAGGACTTTAGATCAATTTCTGTACTCTTCTGGAAAGTTTTGCTATTATAATAGAGTCTGAGAAGCTTTCTAGTCCTAAACAGACTCTGATTAATTGTGTGTATTTCCTGTGCTTTCATAGATGTCCAAGATCATGTTCTATTTTCTTGCTTGTTTAGCTCAAACAAATAAGAATTTGAGGTAGTGATAGATAAATACCTCAAAAACATGGAGTGTGAATATTCAAGGAAAAACCACAAACCCAGAATTTTATTCTCTTTATTAAAAACCCCTTCCCCCCCAGTTCCCATTCCTCTGATGCTTGTTCTAACCAAGAAATTTTTCAGTGGAATTTTCTCCGAAAAACTCATTTTTAAATGAATATTAATCATAGTCATGACAAGCTCATTTTAAAAATCATGTACACTGAAAACTTAATTATAAAAAACTTCAGTCAGCCAATGAAGATCAAATCACATAACATGCAATTTGTGTGTCCAATCAAACATAATCAAAGGGATTTAAAAATATAAGTGTAGTCTTCTACAATTAGCAATTTAGCTAGACATTTTTGTGTATCCCTGTTCCTCTTTTGTCACATATAAACACACATACTACATGTGCTCCTTGTGATTCCAATGGCAAATTGTATAGATTAGTTTGCATATTTGGATGTCAGAACCTAACATTTCAAACAAACACATAAATAAATGCATACAAAATAACTAAACAAAACAACAAACCACATGGGGGGGGGGCAGAAATCTTGCAAAAATACGATTTTCACTAAATGGCACTTGTTTTATTTGCCTTCCTTTATCTGGCCCTGGTTGTATTGTTCATAGGAACGAGTCTATAGAAGAAATTGAAGTAAAATTCATAAATTAAAATTTAGAAAATAAACATGTAATGTGATGTTTTATTTCAGTTGGTTGATGCCTTTATTGTAAATATTCATGCTTTTTTACTGCAATTTTATTAATTTTAAAAATATTGCTCTATTGTTTTAAGAAAAAATTTAAAAATCACTTCTTCCTAAGCATTCTGTAAAAAATCTCTGATATTATTTTGAAGCAGAAATTCAGAAACCTTAGATGTGTTTTTGTAGATAATAGTTGTCAGTGTCATCTAAGGCTTTTGATAAAACTTTATAGATTTTTTTACTAGGAATTAATAAAATCCTTCATAATATCCTGAAAGCTACACCGGCCCTAAAAATTCAGTCTACTCTTGCAAACCCTTCGGAGCATGTAGACCTTTGAGTATGCAAGAAGTTCCACTGACATTAATGCATTTTGGATCAAACCATAAAAAGAGCAGCCATCCAAAGTAGCACCTCTCATCACCACTGTACTGCATCTGTTAATTTCCTATATCATTAGCACAAAGAGCCAATCATTCATAAAGGTTACAATGTCATTGTGAAGAAATTCAGGAGTAACTGATGCTGCCTTATAAATGGTGTGTCTTCAAAAACATAACATCCACTGAGTTAAAAAGTGGTCTGATCTATTGTTTGATCCCATGTATAATATGATAGTACTAGCTGTTATCTTCTTTTTTATACAGAGAAACAACATGATAGTGAATGACTGATCAATTTAATACATAAATATCATAAATATAAAAAATACTTAAGTTGGTCTCCTCTATTAATCAGTAGAAACACAGTGGAGGAAAAGATGTCCCAATCCCAGAGGTGTCTTCTAGTCTTCATGGGCTCCTGTTACTGACAGGAGCCTACCCCAGCATGAGCTTTCCACAGGTTGCAGCTTCCTTTAGCACATATCCACCTGCTCTTTCCTGGGGTTCCTTATGGGCTGAATGTGGATCTCTGCTCCACTGTGAGCCTCCATGGGCTGCAGGGGAACAGCTGCCTCACAGTGGTCTTCTGCCTGGGCTGTAGGGGAGTGTCTGCTAAAAGAGCCATACCTGATAGCACCCTACATGAGAAGAGCAAAAATCTCATCAGTGGTCGGACTTGATGAACTTAAAGGTCTCTTCCAACCTTGATGCTTCTATGATTCCATAATCTGTGGTCCCAGCTAGCAGAACCATCATGTTTAAGAAGTAGATACTGCAGTTTTGTAAAGTAACTTTCAACAGATATCATGTGAGCTGATAATCCCACTGTATTTCTCTGTCAATTTTAAACAACAACCACTGAATTCATTTGTTCCTTAACAACTCACCAGACTCTGTGTAGCCTAGTTAGAAATAAAATTGTCACTCAAGAGGTAGTGACACTGCTGGAGTTTTGGTCACTGCTGTATGTTATCTATAAACAACATCAGAAAAAAAAAAAATCACCAAAATCAGAATCACCCAAAAAAGCCTAAATTTTACTGGGTGGCTCAAGTTTCAAAATAGGTTGAACTATAGTGTCCTTTCTGTGTAGTAGTCCAAATATACAAATCCATATATAAATTTGCATTTTCAGTTTCATGCTTCATTTAGGTACACAATACCTTCACCCACAGAAATCCATGATCTCTAGAAATTGTTTCATGGACACCAATTCTTTCTCCTAATATTATTTGCTGACCACAAAAAGCTACTAATATCCTTATGAAATGTGTTATGAAAAAAGAGAGGAAAGAATTCTGCCTATACAGAGTCTATGCAAGTACTCTTGTCACTTAGTGTTGTTGTCTAGGTCCATAGAAATTCAGGAACTCATTGACCTCGATTTTTTGTTACAGTGTTTCTCAGTCCCCAGAGTGTTGTTTATTCTCTTCTTCATTAGAATCTAAAATAATTTAAAACTGTTCCTGACCTAGCTTTTGAGAGTCTTATTGGGACAATGATGCATGAGAGAATTCCAGCAGAATGGAATGAGAACAAGGATTGTAGGATAATAATAGGTCACTGGCTGGTGGACGCGCAAGGAATTATGTGTCCAACAGATGCATTGACTTAACACAATGAACAATGAAGAAGACTCAATAATAATAACAGAATCTTGTTTTATATTGTTATGCTATTTTTGATACCTTTCAAAAGGTGATTTTGTTTTTTCATGCTAAATTTCATCTCATTAATCAATTAGATGTTTAATTATTAGGCATGCCTTTAACAGATCCAAGGTCAATGAAGGTTATCTACATCACCATATATGAAACAAATTCTCTTCTTTCAAACTAAAGGGGTCAAGTCTCTATTTTCTGTGAAGAAAAATAAGGTATTGATGATTGTGTTTTACATAACTAAAGCAATTGGGAGGATGTTCATAGTTCTGTATGTGCGTGGTGTGTTGGGAACATATTTACCCAGAGTCTGACTACAGTTTTTGCAATTTTAAATTCTAAGTGTTCTTGCACTTGAATGAATTTGCACAATTTAGGTATTGCTCTAAATTATAACTCTTGGCTGTGATTCCCCAGGGGATCCCACTTTAGCTGGGAATTACCCAAACAAGTCTCATTCCATCTCCAGCTTACAAACAACCTGATCACATCACACAACAGGAAAGTGTATGTATGCTATGCTAAATAAAAGCAAAAGCTAATAGGAATGGCTTCTGAGTTAATCTGATAGGCAAAACAATCTTGTTTTCAGTAAAATTGCTATCACTGACAACAGCAGAAAATCTGGTCCCACAAATTCAACACCGGTGAAAATTTTCAATTTGACTGAAGTATGCAATCTCTTACAGAATAAATATGTCATTTGTGTCTAACCTATAGAGATTCAGCAATTAATTTTGTGGTGACTTTACAGGATTATATTTTTTTCATCTTTTAGTATGGCACAAATCTTAAACTACTGTCTAAGAAAATATATGTAGAAAATATGCATAGAAAATACATAAATATGTCTGAAAATATGTATTTTTCCTTTAACTCTCAATTCAGTTGATTCTAGCAGAAAATTTTACATAATTTTTAAAGGATTGGGGGCAAACTGGCATAAAAGCCCTCCTTTAAGTACCTTAAAAAAATAGGCTTCCTTCTTCACTGCTGCCCATTCTCTCCATTTGCAGGTTTAAAACATCAGCCTCAGTGATATTGAGCAGATTTTTTTCTCTCTCTTTTTCTAGACTCACAAGAAGATCAATGCATTATTTTCCCTGAATACAAATTGCTATTACAAAGTTTTTTACTAAGACTGAAAATGTTCAGCATATTGCTTCAGGACTGGAGTTTCCTCAATGGTTGGCTGAAGCATTTCCAGTTTATATATCCTTCCCCCTGCATTGTCTAAGGTCATTGTATTGTTTCAATATCCGTGAATTCATAATTCTCCATTGTCCTTCTCAGACCCCCCAGAGTCCAAAGTCTGTGGAATGCCCAATTTCTTGTTTTTAAAATCAATTGAGAGGAAGCACATTTTCTTCCCCATTATGCACCTCCACGCTTCCAGAACCAAAGCCTTTCATCAGCAAAAAACCTGAGGCTCTGCCTCCTGATATGGATAGATTGAAATCCAATGCTTTTGGATGGGCTTTTTCAAGAATGTGTGCTTAGACTCTTGCTTTTGTTACTTTAAAATAAAGTATCATGAGACATCCTGTATGAATAACACTGCAAAAATACTGCTGTTTTTCTTGAACCAGCATTAGGCTCCATGGGTGCCAAGCCATGGTAACACATGGAGCTTTCACAGTTCAGTGCTCAAAGTCACATTTTTGTAGGGAAGAGTTCTAAATGATTCAAAGTTACCAGCTCCCAGAGAAGTGACTGGTTGCCAAAAAAAGCCCTCCTATTAAAGAAACGCATATGGTCATGAAATATTTTACAGTTTGTAAACTTTTACAGTAATGATTTGATTTCATGAGCTTGAACAATTTAAAATTGGCTATTCCTTTTTTTTAAGAATGTTGACTTCTTATGACATTGACAGTGCATTTTTCTTTATTTACATTATATTTGCTGTTTCAGGTAAAATGAAGTTCATATTAGCTTAAACAAAGAACAAGATTAAGGAATCAGCTATAGGTCTTTCCTTCCACATTCTTTTTTTCCAAAAACAGTAGTGAATTCTTGTGCTACTGGTGCAATCTTTTCTAGTTAAATTTTTTTGTATTCACGTATATGTTCCTCAGAGTGGGAAACATGCTTGAGTAGATTGATGAATTACAATGCAACTGTAAGAACAGATTTTACGTGTTTTCTACAAAATATGAGAATATAACTCTCCCTCCTGAAAAAAAAGAAAAAGACCAGCCAAAAAGAAAACCTCTAAAATATTGAGCAGATATCCATTGCAAATGCATCTATCAAAAAAGTTTGTCTTGTGCCTTTGACTACACGTCTGAAAAGTATACAGACTATTCCCAAAACATTATAGTTTAATGGGCTTTTTTGAGCACTCTCACTACAGTTCTATATGAGAAGACTCAGAAAAGATAATGTATTAATGAATACTTCCCAGCCTTAGGAAATCTTCCTTGTACAGATGAACACCATGTAGAAACTTTCTGTATTTACATCTCTGGTGTTCCAGTTAGACCAGTTAGAAGATGGTTTCCATGGGAGAAAATCATAGGGAACAGTCTCATTGTTCCTCTGAGCCACATCTAGACTGATGATGATGTTCAGACAGCTTTAGATACAAGGAGTCTGCAAGGATAACTGATGCAATACACAATACACACAATCACACAAGAGCCAGAATCTGAAATCTCCATATGATAAGAGATAAAGTCTCTTTTCTATTAGTGTTTGTTTTAATTGTTAAAAAAAGAAAAAATGTTTATTTTAATTGTTGCTTAATTTTAGAAAAATAGAAAATGTACAGGATTGCATTTTTATTGGTAAATTGAAAGCAATTGAGATCATAG
This sequence comes from Aphelocoma coerulescens, assembly GCF_041296385.1. NCBI lineage: Eukaryota > Metazoa > Chordata > Aves > Passeriformes > Corvidae > Aphelocoma > Aphelocoma coerulescens. The sequence continues at coordinate 61,085,881 of NC_091013.1, forward strand.
CATATAATCCATGAAAAGGGAAAATATTGAATTGAGAGAGTTATTTGTTAAAAGATTTTCACTAACTCTAATAAACTTCATAATATGTGAACTTGAACTGCTGCTCCAATCATGAGCTGAACCCTTGTCTTTTAGAGAAACCTTTTCAGAGATTCTTATCACTTCAAGAAATTAATGTTAATAAGTTATGGCTGAGGTGTTTCCCCTAATTTTGGAGCTACACTGTATGTGTTATTAGAAATTTGCTGATTCCCTAAACTTGGCACCAGGTCTAATAATTTTAGCTTTTATCAGGTAACACTATGAACACTACAATAACAGGCTCTATTTTAAGACCTTTTTGCTATGACTGCAAAACATTAAATCATACAAAGTATTAAACTACACAAAGTGTAAGACAGTGCAAAATCATTCTATGTATTTTCAAACCTTCTAGAGATGTCCATTATTATGCTCAGTAAGTTATGAACAAAAGGACTGCCATGCATATGTTTATCTTTCCATACTAGAGAACTTTTTGAAACAGCTGAATATTCGTCTTTATGTGTGTCAACATTTCTGTAAATCTTTAAGTAAAGCTCTAGCAAACACATCCTCACAGTCTATTGCAACCACTTGTTAAACTTAAGCTTGATGATATAATCACTGGTGTTACTTCTGCCAGTCATCTTTGAAGACTGGTCAATCAATTGAAATTGAAATCTTGAAAAGATGCAAGACTTAAAAAGACATGTAGGTAGAGCCTGCTTTCATAGGAATATATCCATTTTTATGCAGAAATAATTTAGGTATATAGTAATTCAAGTATCAAAGAAATCAATTTATTTTCACCTGAAATATAATGCTTTTGGACTAGAGAACCAAAAATTTTAAACTGAAAGGCTGAGATTATCAGGCAGTAATTTATTTTTTAACCCAGGGAATTGATTTGATAGTTTAGGGAAACTAGTTTTGAACAGATGGGTGAAGGTAGAAAGCATTTGTACCTTTTAAATGGAAATCATGACTATATGCATTTAGGCATCATGGGCACCGTAGATGCCTTTAACTGTAATTTAAACAACTAGGTTCAAATAAATGTACCTTTTTTTCTTTTCACTTCAAGCAAACAAGTGTCTCTACTATGGTTGATGGTTCCAGCTTTAAGATTGATTTAGATAAGGTAGATAAATGCCTCTTTCAGATGTGTGAATTTCTCATTATTGATTACAGAGGGAAGTGATTGCCTCAGACTTAGGTTTTTGATCATCAGATACAATAAGTCAGTTCAAATGATTTCTATGCGAAGGAAAGAAATTCAGGATCTTTTATTAAAAAAAAACATAACCAACTTACCCTCAGGTGGCAACATCAAATTCCTCTCTTACCATATTCTTGTTGCACCTCTACACATTCATAAGGTCAATCTAAATGATAGACTGGGCTAAATTTCCATCAGCAGGATATTGTTGGACACAAACACAGTGTCCCTTCTCTGCAAGTGATATAACTATAGGAAATTCAGGCACTGCTTCTTCATATATTATTTGTCTTTTCCTTCTTCCTAACAGATATTTTATTTCAACTGTCTTTAAGGTGAAGTTCTCAAACAGTGCATATTTGTAGTGTTTTAAGAAAGAAGAGGACTGTAATCTGACTGAAAATTAAAACTGTTTCCATTCTGATTTGTATGGTTTGTCTTTTGGGTTCTAGAAATGTAGACACTTTGACTAGTCTGTAATTCCACCAAAATAAAGAGAATTTTTAATATTTGCATTTTAAGTTATGACAAGTGTTCCCAGAGTAAAAGAGTGGATATGAAATCTAAGCAAATTAATTAAAGTTCCTTTAGGAAAATGATACAAATTTCTCTAGAGAGATATTTTGATATTGTTAATACAAACCCATCCTGCAATTTTGAAATAAGAAACTCCATTTTTATGGTAATTTAAAATTTAATGGCATATTTTGACAGTAAGTAATTTGCTGGAAACAATGCTCAGTAACAAAATACATGACTAGGTTTGTCCTGCGCTAACCTGCAAACTCCTCCCATGAGACACATTTTATCATCATTAAAGGAGAAATTAACAAGTCAGTAATTGGCACTCTGCACTTCATTAGCATATACCTCACCAGCAATATGCCTCAGTATCTGCAGGTCAGGAGACAGCTACTGTAGAACAACATTCGCAAGACCATTTTAAGCGAAATGTATGCATCCTTGTAATAACATTCACCTTCTCTATTTACATACATGAAGTTGGTTCCCAAGACTATTTCCATGTGGTCAGAGAGTACAGTCTTTTTTAGAGGCAGGAAACAAAAATTATTGTTGGATAAACTCCTAGGAGAAATACTTCATATTCTTCAAACTAATGTGAACAATGACTAAATTGCAGTAGAGTGGAGATTCAGAGGAGAAGAGCAAGAAAGTAAAAAAGACACTGAGAGAAATAGGGAGAGAAAATGGTAGAGAGAAAGGGAAAGAAGAAATGGAAAAAGAGAAAAAAGAGAAAGAAGGTAAAAAACAGAAAGACATAAGAGAAAGGACAAAAGAGGAGGAGGGAGGGAAGGAGGGAAGGAGGGAAGGAATTCGGAAGGAATTCGGAAGGAATTCGGAAGGAAGGAAGGAATTCATAAGGAATTCGGAAGGAATTCAGAAGGAAAGAAGGAAGGAAGGAAGGAAGGAAGGAAGGAAGGAAGGAAGGAAGGAAGGAAGGAAGGAAGGAAGGAAGGAAGGAAGGAAGGAATTCGGAAGGAATTCAGAAGGAATTCAGAAGGAAGGAAGGAAGGAAGGAAGGAAGGAAGGAAGGAAGGAAGGAAGGAAGGAAGGAAGGAAGGAAGGAAGGGAAAAAGAAAAAGAAAAAGAAAAAGAAAAAGAAAAAGAAAAAGAAAAAGAAAAAGAAAAAGAAAAAGAAAAAGAAAAAGAAAAAGAAAAAGAAAAAGAAAAAGAAAAAGAAAAAGAAAAAGAAAAAGAAAAAGAAAAAGAAAAAGAGAAAAAGAAAAAGAAAAAGAAAAAGAAAAAGAAAAAGAAAAAGGAAAAATGTTGAGATGAAGGTTGAGGAAGAGGCATAAAAAAAGAAGAGGAAGAAAATAACGAAAAACTGATTTTATAATGCCTTGTAGTGTTTTGTTTAGAGGTTGAATTGTTTTCCTTTTGCTGATAGTCATGAAAAATAATTTCTATATTGTACTATTTAATTACATTTTTCAGATTTAAACCTTTTTTCTTTTTTAATTTATTTCTATTAGTGAATTCCATAGCAAGTGAACTTTTTCAATTAAGTGAACACATATCCTACTCTGAATTTTAAAATATTTTAATGACTGTGTGACTTACTCTATGAAGGACAATGTCATTTTAATTACCAGAATTCAAGGAAGTTTTGAGGAGTTGTTTATTCTGGTGTGTTCAAGTTTTTGCTATCTGATCATGGATTTTAGCATAATTCTTATTCAAGAAGAAATCTGTTCTATTTGTACAGAACAAAGATAGGGAAGTTGGGTTTCTGATTTCTTAATAAGGACATAATTCTCAGAAGACCTCCATAGCCATGTATAATGCTGAAATCAAATAGCAGGTAAGGTCCATTGAGAAGTATAAGATTTTCCTCATTATTGTTTTATTAAAAGTTGTAAATATTTATTCTTGTTTCATATGAGAAAAAGGGAGAAAGATCTGTCACTAGTCTGTAGAAAAACACAGCTGCAAACTCCATCATTAAGACACTGGCTCTGTTAATAAATAAGACAGTCCAGGGACTCTTTCGACCTCAGGCTAATTGGCACAGCAAAGTAGCTTTCTTTACAACTAAACTCTCTTTCCTTCCTAAATAGACCATCTATGTTCAAACTGCTATTGGGAATGATCCTTGGCTCATGTTTGACTGGGAGGAAGTTGCTGATCTTAATGATGACATCGTAGGGACTATGCTGGTGATTTTGCAGTGTAGGTGACTGCATGCCAGTGATCAGGCCCTTGACACATCCTGTTAGATTAACTGCTACAGGAGTGTCTCAAAAGAACAGATTGCTTGGCTTACAGTACTTGGAGTACATTATTACCCACAGTGACATCTGTCTACAAGGCTGAATAGGGTAGGTCTGGATCTATGTAAGTTTGGATCCTGACAGAGTTGATAAGTCTACTACTTACATGTACGTATATTTTATCTATATTTAAATTAAAGTATGAGTGCATTTACCCTATTTCTTTATGCAGACATAAGGAACGTTTTTTCTTCCCTCCTGATGGCAGTGTAAACATACCTGGGTTAAATAATGTTTTGACATCTCAGTTTGTTTAAAACCTATGCCGGGTCTTCCACTAATTGTTATGCCTCAGAGTGTCAGAGTGGCTAAAGCAAATGGGACAAATTTGGTCCCTGGATCTTGCATGAATACCTGTTAAATGGTTCATAATCCTACTTCAGATTTTCTATTCAATAAATAGTGCAAAAAAGGAAAAAAAAAAGTTGAAATAAGATGTATTTGTGTATGTTACCTTGTAACTACCTCTGTGCGGTTTCCACTCCATTAAATCTCTTCATGCACTTTGGAAATTCTTTTCATTTCTTGAAATTAATCAGGGTGAAACTTTGACACTAATGAAGACACCTGTTCTGCTTCAGCCCAGTTTTCCTAGATGGTGTCTAGAAAAGAACAAAAGGGTTTCTATTCTTCTAAAATATTTGTTATAGCCAGAAATATAAGAAAATATTCAGCTTATTCAGAGATAGATTTAGAAATTGATGAAGTTACCTTTGGCAATAATGTATGAAAAATTCAACAGAAACAAAAGATGGAAAAAATTTGAAAGGCTGAAAACAGAAGTTAAGAAATTCACACAAGAGTTGCAGTGACAATTTGTTAATAGCAAGATAATTAAAACATTGCAACAGCTTGCTAAGGAATATGGGAAAACACTTAATGTTTAAAATGCATTTTCAAAACCTTATGTTGCAACAGTTTCTCTGGATGAGGTTGCAGCAGTCAGCACGCTATAGTTAACTATAGTGTTAGCGAATTAACATAGGTAAAATTTTAAGAAAAGGAAGTAGCCTAGTTTTAAGAATAGACGAGCATCTCTGACCTGCACAACCTGTCGCTGAGAAAGCAGCAAACATATGGAGAACCTCCCAGGGGTGCAGAGTTAGTGCACCAGTGATGGGAACAGCCAGGTCTTATGCACAACTGGAACTTGAACTGGCTGATGGGGCATCTCTTTTTCTCTACTTGATGAGAAAAGTGTTGGTATCCAGTAAGAGGATAAAATAAGAGACCTGGGCACCCCTCAGCCTGGATCCAGAATTACACAATGCCTGGAAGAGACCTCAAAGCCAACTTGAAAAACCTTCATTTTGGACTGTGCTCTACCTCCCTCACAACTAAAAGTATGCACTTATCTATGGTTAAAAGGTATTGATATCCAAGTTTCTGCACTGTCCTTTGGTGTCAGAAGTAAGGTAGTGATTACATTCACAGATAGCTTTGGGAAAGGGAGCAAGAAAGACGAATATCTGGTCCCTTCACAGGAGGATGAAAAAGACTCTTAACATAGTATTTGACCCAAATACGTGCCCCTGTTAGAAGGGGAAGGTAGAAAATTCTGGGTTATTGAGAAAACCAAGTTCAGGAAAGCGTCAGATTTTATAAGGGAAATAGGGAAAAATGTAAATGTTAGTGTGGGTTTGTGTTTCTGCATACAAGATTTTAGTGGAAAAAATAAAAAAACCTTGAATAATAAAAGAATGGTCCAGAAAAAAAGTAGGTGCATTAAAAAATGATAATAACCTGTTAAAGAGAAACTGATGTCTGCCCACCAAGGCTGTGATATAGAGCAGAAAAATGCACAGAGAGCAGTGGTGGAGCTGGCTCATCCCAAAGTAGAAGTGGCTGCCCAGTGAAAAAGGTTGTGTTCTTGTTCTCTGAGGTCACTGCAGCCATTTGCTCCTGATTGAGACCTGGAACACTTGAATAAGGATATCTAGTCTTCCTTTTTCTTCTCCTCCTCCTCCATGGACAAGGGCATTTGCTGGCTGTACAGAAGGGGAAATCCCCATCACTAAATGAAAGTAGGAATGATCTGGATGCATTTGCACCATCGGCTGTCTGAGGGACATGATCCCAGGGACAGGGCAAGGTGTTCAGGCTGCTACAGTGCAGCCTGGGTGACCACAGTGGCATGTCACCACCCTGCCCTGTACCCTGCAGGTTGTGAGAGCTGGAGGGGGAATGATCACATGGTTACTGAAGTGCTGGGAAGTCATCTAATTTATAATACTGTGATTAAATGCTCTGGTGTTCAGGTCTATTCAGTCTCTATGCTCTCCTTTGGTCCTAAACTGTGACAGATGTGGCAGGGGTGTATGTCTACTCTTTTCAGCAATTCTTTGTGATGCTGCAGCAGAGCTTAACTATAAAGCTCTTACCACTTTCCACTTTCAACTATTATAAGCATTTTTGGCTTTAGCTACAGATTAAAAACAAATCATTATGTTCATGACATGCCTGTCTTTTCTGAAGAGTTGCTGAAGCAGAATGGCCATTTTACTCTCTTCTACCCTTTGGTAAAAATTTATTCCAGTGCACTGAAATTTCTCAGATAAGCAGCAGTTTGAATTGGGATCTCTCCAAAGGCAAATGTCAGAAACAAAACTCTCACAGCGCTATGCAAACAGATCTAAAGTCACAAACAGACAGATTGAACTAGGCACACAGCTTTTGTCTGAAGTCAGACGAGGTGAATCCATCTCCGTACTCTTTGATTAGATGCCTCAGTTGCCTAAAAGCAGGTGCATGAAACCCGGAACTCGATATTAATGAACCTCTTTATTTCAGACGAGAGTTATTTTCAATAACCTAGTGTTATCACAAGATTGTTCACTCATCACAGAGCTTTTGTCTTCCTATGTCTGTATTGTGAATTTAGAACAGACAATCATACAACTCTGACAGGAGATCCCAAGTTGCTCTTAGGAATGCAGAATTTAGGTTGGATCATGGGTTGGGACCAAATCAGTGGAGCACACATCTGGGCAGGCCGGGCAGGAGCTGGACTCTGGCCCACCTACATCATCACTAAAGAATGGACACCTGAACCTGGGCTGAGCTGAAATGGGGCTCCTGGGCTGATGGACAGGGATTGGGAAGAGGACTGCAGGGAGCAAAGGACTAGGCAGCACAAGGGAAGCCCATTATAGCATTCAGAGAGGGCCCCCCAAAATTTCATTAATGAAAGTTGTATATACAGAACAAACATGAAATTACAGACATTTAGAGGAACCTTAAAGTGTTTCAGGGTGTGATCTTAGATTCATAGAATTCTTAAATCTGGAAAAGACCTCTAAGAGCATTGAGTCCAACCATTAGGCTATCTCTGCCACACCCATAACTAAACCATGTCCCTGGGCACCACATCTGCAAACTCATCATCATCATTGCACTGATTATGTCCTATGCTTATGTTTTCCCAAATGTATTTCATCGTCTCATACTGTAATAGCTCAGAGAATGACAGCACAGTTAATATTGGAAGAGTTTTAACTTTTTTTTTGGTTTTTTGTTTTTTTTTTCTGGTTGCTTTTGCTGCTTTTATTTTTCCATAGCAGTTCCTTCATTGACAGTCATGCCCCTGTTAGCTCTTCAGCAGAACTCATAGGCATGCTTCATAGTGTCATAGTCATCAAACAAAGCTTAGTACTTCAGTGGAAACAAAGCAAAAACTTGGACAATATGGAGATGAACTTCACAACACTGAAAGAGTTAAACACTGATTGCAGTCTCATGCCAATATAAAGTATAAATGGCTCACAGATTTCTGCTGAGTGCCTACTTATCAAGGAAGTCTGTCAGCAGAGGTAAGGATATTTGTGCCCACAGAACCTCTACTTTCCAATTTAATTCTATTGATTAATAGGTTTATCTACTTCCTTATTACCTATAGGCATTAGATAATGTGAATTTAAAAAACAGAGCAGAGTAGATGTCTGTAGCCACATTCACGTATTGTGCTCTTTATTGCATCTTCAAGGAAGACCATGTGTCAGAATCAATACAGGAAGAAAAACTCCACCAGAGAATTTCTAAGAGCTATTGTGCTTGAAGAAAGAATAATTCTTTCTCTGACTTTGAAGAATAGAGAGGAAATATGGATAAAATTCCCTATAAATTATCATTTTAATCTTTGCCCAACAAGCTTTGAAATCTGACAGTGACAATATGGTTGATAAGAGATATCACTTTGCAGAAACCAGAGAAAATTCCAGGACATACTTGGAATTTAGAAATCTCTTTCTCAAGAGAAAAACAAGTATTCACATTTTGCCCAATCTTCATTTGATGAAACAAGAGGTTCAGAAAAGCTGTTTTCTCTGTCACAGTCAAAACAAGGGCATTTGTACAAAAACTTTAAGGGATGCACAAAACTACATAATCTCTGTCTGTAAATGACATACCAGGTGTTTCATAATCTCAGCTGCTTTAAAATTAGATCTTTTAATTTCTATTTGAAGCTAAATGAACCACAGAAAATAATTCAATTGAAAACACATCAAAATCAAATACAGAATGGATTTTGCCTGCAAGCAGCACACAGCTCATTCCATATTCTAAATTTTGCCCACGAAAGAATGTATTAACCATTACATTCTATAGCCATGACAACAGTCATACTGTTCTTTTTGATTTATTAATTTACCTGATTAGGTGAAAGTGTACTAGAAGTTAATCCATGTTGTAACTGAGCACCAGACTTTCCCCATCCCATTGCTCTGATAGCCAAGGTTTTAAGATAATAATACCAGGTACATAAATTTCTCATTTGTAGGCTAAATAGGTGAGAACATGTGAATTCTGAATTAATGTCTTATGGTATTGAAAAATTGCAGCTTTAGACATTACTGAGATTATTCAATAACAGCTACTATACATTCGTATCTTCTCGGAAGATTTTTAAGAACTTCCAAGAAAGTTTGGTTATGGCAAAAGAAGCCCAAACAAACGGAAAACTCTTCACTCACTAAAATAGCCTGTGGCATTTGACCTTCACTTGAACAGTAAATCTTCAGTCATTCAGGAAATTAAAGGCCCTTTTAAGGTGTAGTTCTCTCTAAAACAGAATCTGAAATATAGCTGATGAATGGCACTCTGGTGGTGCTTATTTCTCCTCTTAGACTATAAAAGGGCAACTGCTGGTGACTTTGACAGTAAACTTTAGACCTCTGCAGTGAATTTAATCCTACCCAAGAAAATTCACTCTTTTACTGACGAGACACACAATTATGGCTGTTCCACATTCATCCTTTCTGGTTAAACAACCTAGACTTAAAATGCTGAGGCATGAAATGAGACCAGCAGTCAGGTAACCCAGCCTCCATTTTACACATTATAGGTAGTATGACACTGACAATAGGAAAAGGTAGGGTTAAAGTGACAACAGTAGAGTTGGTCTGTAGTCCTCCTTTTTGAGATTTACGGGACCATACAAAGAACAAAATATATGAAACATCTTATTAACTAGTAATGAAAGCATTCACTTGAAAAGGTTGTCTGTTCCAGGTAGAGCTTAAGCATTTACATTAAATATGCACTGTCTAAAATCCTAGCAAACATCACAGTAATCTATCTGCCATAAAATACTGATTCATTATAGCCTTTAATGTTAATTTTTATTTTCTGTGGTAGTTTTTCTTGAACGTCTTTATTTTTCTAGAGTCCCTTGTAAAAGCTGGACTTCATCACTATGAGGTATCCTAACATATGTGTCAGAGAATTGGCTTTCAGTATAAAATATGGTAGTTTTTAATGGGTTACATAGGAAATATGCATCTTCCTAATTAATCCCAATCCAAAGCTTCCACTTTCTCTTACCACCTTCTATCTCCTGCAGCATCATTAAGTGCACCATGCACCACCTGATCTCTCTTGGCCTTCCCATAAAAAACTGCCCTTTCTCTGATTTATGACTGCTAGAATTCCTTCAGTGTTGTTAATTTATGCATATGCCATTTGGCACTCAGCAAGACCTATCAGAATTTCCAATTTATTGGATGCCCTCTATTCTTTACTTGGCTCTGTCTCCTCAAATAATAGCATGTTCTCTTTTATTATTTTACAGACACAACACAGAACATACTGACAAGAGCTTATGAAAAAATAAAAAGAAAGAGAGGAAATAGGATAAAGAACCTTGTTGTGTCGTGTACTAGTCTGCTACTTCTCATCTTTCCTCCCAGACCTCCTGTCCTGGTTAGTCAAGTCTCTTATGCCTGTATTCTCTGTTTTATGGCTCTGGCTTACTTTCTTACGTTAATAATTGTGTATGTTTTCAGTGTATTTTCCTCAAACAATACACTATTTTCAGTTTTCAGGTGGACAGGAATAAAAGACCAGTTCAAATATATGAAATTCTTGATGTTCTCTTTCAAGTCAGGACCATATGTACTCCAAGTAAGCATATGCTCTCTTAGGCTTTCGCACCTGCCAAAGCAGTACACTTTGCATCTTTCTTATACGTTAACTTGTGGTCTCAGTTGTGGCAATACGAGATGAGGGAATGTCTTTTACTATCCCTGGCAAAGATACAATCAGCAGGGTCAGCGATTTCCTATGTCCTGGTAAAACATACACTCGTGTTCACAAACAGGACTTTATTATTAGAGACAAAGGCTAACCGTCTCATAATCTATTTTTAAGATAAGCTGCCATAAGCAGCCCTTCAAATGGAAGGAAGTCCATGAATAATGGCTTGTCATCTAAGCAGGAGCCAATAGTTATGTACTCAGGAATGACCTTAGTATGTTTATCCATTTTCAAGTAAAGCTGAACAGTCACCTATCTGGGCTGCCACCAAGGCTGACCCATTTAATTTTCTACCTGGGAGACATTTCCATCTTCTGCCTTCTCTTCCAGACCAAAGTGAATAGTTACTTGCCTGGGAGGCACTGTACTGAGTTTGATGAATTACCTCACAGGCTGACCAAAACCTATTCCTGTCTGGAAGGCACTGTCTTTCTATTGACCTAATTATTAAGCAGACTGTAACAGTTACATATCCTAAGATGTGTAATTTAAATTATATCTAAAACTGTCTGTAGCTTTAGATTAATAATTCATATTTAAAGTCATCTTGATTTTTAAAAGTAGCAGTGACTTTTCCTTCTGAAAAATATTAGAATACTCACGTAACTCTTGTAAATAATTTTTTTTTTTTTTACTTGATCAGTTTTCTTCAGTTTTCTGATCTTTTTGCTTCAAAATGTAAAAGAACAGGAATTTGTATTTCAGGTTTTCAAGGTCATTGTGAAGCTTAATTTATGATCTTAAATTCCATTGTAAACTTCATTTAAAAGGTGTTGTAAATGCAAAATAGTAGTGGTAGTATTTCTTAAATCTGTTCCGGAGTTCACAAAACTCTTAAAAAATGAGTCATGTACATGACATGTAAGATTTATAGGTGAACATTGTCAATGACTACAGAAGAACACACAGATGAATTTGATAGTGGATGAGTAATAAGATTTAATAACAAATTATATGTTAGAAAGACAAGTAAAGAATGATCTTGGTAGTAAGACTAAAGAAATAATAGACAATATGAATAAAACTGAAACTGGAAAAATCATGAGCTGGGAAACTTTCAGCAATTATAAATTAGCATCAAAATGCTAAAATCCCTTACTTAAGAAATGTTATCTCCACTATTATCTCAGTACGGTAAATATATTTTGTATGCACAATTTTTCAGAAGAAAAAACAGCAGAGAAAACACAGCAAGAAATAGATTGCTAAAATCAACTTCTACATAATTGATAAAGCATTATTTAAATTGCAGTGATTGACCCCAGCTTCATTTCACATAGAAGATGAATGCTCTGCCCAAGACAAAAAGGAAAATTTTCTCTTTTGAGTATATTTGGAATTCTCTGTTTTTGCAGATGTGTGTCAGAGCAATTGGTCATGCAAATTAAAAAGTCCAGAATAATGTAGTCCTACCAATTAAAATGTGTACTGATATTCTTTTATGGTTTTTAGACTCATCTGACCTTTTCCTTGCAATACTCAGAGATATCTGCTTAACTCTTTTCTTCCACTTTTCATTTAGAAAGGGTGTGATTTTGAAAGGTGTTTAAGTGATGTGATTTCCCCATGTGATGAATCAGACGTAAGTGCTTGCATATGTGCAGTAGGAAACATTGTAGAGGGATTTAGACATCTAAGGTTGGCTAACATAGCCAACCTTCAAAGTAAATAATTCATTTTCAAGGTTATGGCTGTGAATATCATTACAGAATACAACATGCAGATCAGAGAATGCCTCTGAATGCAACACATAAGAGAGATGAGGCCCAAGTGGCACAAGACTGTCTATGACAGAGCTGTAGGCTGTCTGTCTGGGATCCATAAATAAGATACATTCTGCACTATGGACACAATCTTGAGGAAAACTGCTCCATCCTCTTTCTGCATATTGTGGATTTGTTTAAAGAGTGCTCAGTAATCATTGTGACAGAAATTAGGTGCAAAATCTATCCAAATAATTGACTCCTTCCCCCTGACTGACAACCAGGTTTCTCTTTTTTTTTTTTTTTCTTTTTTTTTGACATTCTGACTCTCCCAAACCTAAAGGCTTTCTGTTCTGTCATGTGAATCTGAGTGAAAATCTGGTAAATGAATTAGTATTCTTTTTCAGTCATTCCCATCTTGAAGGAGGCAGTTAACACCCTGCTTCTCTGGTTAAAGTAAAAATTAAGGCATTTAATACATTCTGCATAGTGCTTTATTCTTACTATTTCTGCAAGTGCCTTTACCAGTAGAATTCTTTGTTAAACTGTGTCAGTGGTTTTATAAACTTCCAGAATATCAAAAGAAGCACATCAAACAGTTTGCTGTCATAAAAACTTAGTTGAAAGGTAAAACAGCTTAACTCTTTTGCTGTTAACAAAGTCTGTGAGGAAAGAAAAAAAAAAAAAAGTAGCATAATGTCCACACTGCTATGTTTATGGAATTAAATATATAAAGACGGAGATCTCCATTTTAGAATGAAAAGAACTGCTGAATAATTAGAATTTCCATCCCACAAAATTCTTTATATTTAACAGGCATCATTTTACTTTGAGTCAGCATATATATCTGAAAATGTAGCTGTTCCTGTGGAAGGGAATTTTTCAGAAATAATTACGTTACTTATTCTATTCCCCCATTCTGCTACTCCGGAATACAGATCAGAAGGGGTTTTCTCTTTTTTTTTTTTTTCCCTTTATTTCCTTTTCTTTTTAACATAAGAAGACATAAAAAATATTTTTTAATTATTTAATATAGCAGAGTTGCAGACTTTTAGAAAACATATTTAAATATAAAAGAATACTCCACATATTAAGCTCACTTTTACTGCTTAAATTAAATGCTCTTATTTGCTGTATGCCATGGATTTCATGCTCTCTCATTCTTTTAAATCTTCCAACTGAAAAATATCAGAGAGGATCTTGATTTATTGAATAGTGAAAAGGTGAGTTCTGTAATTTTGCACGTGTTTGTGCTTGAAAATATTTTCAGGATATTTTTTATACTACAATTAAAAGAAATAACATAAATGCATAAGGAAAATGAATGAAAAAAGGAGCTTGAAAGATCGTTGTTAAAAATGTGTTTCTTTTAAGATGTGAATAAAGAGCAAACACCATGGAGACCTAAAAAAAAAATAAAATCTACTTCACCTTGTGCTTAAAAGCCCTAAGGGCTGCACTTACAATGTGTCACCTTATCACTCATTCTTGAAGTGCTTTACTGCTTAATCATGTAATACTCACATCTTGAACAATATCTGAGGGAATGAAGAACCTCTGTCTTCTTTAAATCTCACTAGAGCATTGTGCGTGATAGAATAGAAGGTTTGGTCAATATGCTTTTGCTTTTTTACTCCTTGATATATTCTGTAAAACTTACTGCAAAATTCTGAAAGTAGTAGTGAGAAAACTCTCCTCCACTAGGATTTTTCTCAGCCCACTTTTAAACATGATCCATAATTTGATCAAATGCTCTTGGGCACTATTAAATAGTAATAATGAACTTCACCTAAAGCCCTTAGTAATTTTGTTCCACATTTCCTTCTCTAATTATCCACTATTCCCTATTTATTATTGCTTCATTCCCTGCCTTGAGGCCTTCTAAAAATACTAAGAATGATAAATTAAACAATACATTTTGGCACCAAGTTAACCAGTGGGGAGGGTTATAATTTAATGGGATGTCTTCTGAATTAATTATTTCTGAATTATTTAATTGCAGCTTCTAAACAAAATTTCTCACTCAAAGTGTGACACTGAAAATCAAATTATCTTCCTGTATTGTTAAGCAAAAGGAAAAACAAAATACTAAAAAACATACATGTTTAGATTAAATTCACAGGGTGCCTTCACACAGATCAATATAAGCCTTCTATTTTCTCTCATATTTATATTTTTGCTAATCATCAGTGACTCCTCCTCAGAGTCATAACAGTATTTTTCAAGGTAATCTCACAAGTGTAATCACTAGGCAAATGCCACACTGGAGTTAATGCTTTTTTTCCCTTTCTTTATTTTTTAAGTAAAAGTAGATATTGGGTTTTATATGACATCCTTATACTTTTCATTCAGAATCAAATTTAAATAAAGCTCTGATTTTATTTTTAATCTTAGAACTCCCTGTTCGCTCTCTGTTTTTTACGGCTTTGTTATTATTTCCTGATATAACTTCACTTGTTCTTAGTTTCTAAAACAAATATTTTTATTATTTTGAGAAATATGTCATTTGGAAGAATGTTAAGGGGATGGTGGCATTTGTGTGTGTTATCTGAACAAGTTCATATGGATTAACCCATATAAAGGTTTTACTGAGATACAGAGAAGAAAATTTGTCAGTGTATGGATGCATACTCTAGACACATTTTTCTGTATTGATACTGAAAATTCTTATTTGGGAAATAATTAAGCATGCTATGCAGCTTGCCACTTCTCTGAAACTGACAAAAGGAAAAGAAAATCAGGTCGTGTGATCCATTTAGCATGATGCCCTACATTTTGCAGGACTGTGTTCTTTCCGAAATAAAGAAAGGCCATGTAATTGTTGCACTTAGTAGGTTTGTGGAAAGCTGAGTTTTATTCCTCAGCCTACTAATTAATTTCTCTGATTCAATATAAAATTTTCACTACTATTGTGTACACAGTTTCTATGGATACACTGTTCTATTTCAGACTTGTTTGTTTTCCTGCTATTTTTGGTGCAATGGCTATAAAGTACCAGAGCGATACTCCAGTATTTATCATCCTACCAAAAACTGGTGCAGAGAAGAAAAAAAACCATCCCAGTCACTCACAAACTGCAGATCAGTTTAGTGTAAATTTATTAATTCCCAAGTGGACACAACAGAAAAGAATATACTCTACTTTCACCCTGTAAACAGAAATTTGCCTAAGATTTTTTTGACATATTTTTTAACGTATATTAAACAGGGTTGTTCCTTCAAATCCATGTTATAGCCATTTCTGTTTCTCCATGCTGGCTTCAGGCATATCTGCAGATTCATCCAGGCTCATCCAGGTTTAAGACATTAACTATCTTTAAGTAAGGAAGACAAAATTTATAGAATATATTTGATGAGAGAACAAAAAAATCACCAAAAATGTGTGGAAGATCATATGAGTTAAATTCATCATCTTACCATTTTGTTTACATCTTCACCCTCCCAGACCCATATTTGTCCCCTTTTAATTTGCCAGGATGCTTCAGGATACATTGCTTCCCATCACTCACTCATGGACTGGATGAGAGGCAGAGAAATCCTCTGACCCAGCTTTTGTCACGTAATATGCCACTTTTCTAACTCAATACTAAGCTGTGAGCAGTGGTGTCTGTAGCAGCTGTCTTCCTGGCATAAGAAGAAGATGATGATAAAGTGACATGAGCTATACTTGCCTGGAGGATCCCAAGCTGTAAGGCAAAGCAGCAAATTAAAGCATCTGAATCTACAGTACTCGGGAAACTTTCCATGTATTATCTGAAGCAAGGTAAAGTCCTGTGGGCCAGTTTTCCTTACTCTTCTGGCAATTCTGCTCCAGCCTACTCTGAATTTCTGTCTGAATCTCATACAGGAATTTGGGTCCAAGAAGGACAGTCAAAAGCCTAACACTCTTCTGCTGCTATAAAAATGTCCATGTATTTGTGCTACTCCTAGGTACAAGACCTCAATGTTACACAACATTGTTTAGTCTTGGGGCTAAGATGTAAAGTGTCATAGATTGCAGAGGTGTTTAGGGTATGAAGTATTGCATGATTTTTTGGATAGGCAGCAGTGAAGAAGACTAGATATTTGCATTACCTCAGTTTCTGATTTTAACAGAAAATTAACTATGGACAATGTCCATGTCCTATTGGAAGAGCTTTCTGAAGAGTAGAACAGAAGCAGTGAAAGGAATACAGAGAACTGTAATCTTTTGGCACATGATGAGGTTAGGAAACTCCTGAGACCAGTGTACTTTCTTGCATGGAACAAGATCCAAGCCTTAGAAACGATGAAAAGAAGGAAATTTTCCAAAGTATCCAAAGATGACTGTTGTGACTTTCTGCTATTCACAGATTCATAGACTGAAGTGGAAGATCTTGTGAAAATGCAGAGACATAAGTTTATTTTCATTTAATTTGACTCATAATCACACCTGCACTTTTCTCTGTTCAAAGAATTGTTCTGTTCTAGTACCTTATTTTCTGTTTCAAGCATATAATTGATCTAAATCCTGGAAGCAAAAGAGAAGACAGGCTTACTGGAACAACTTCATAAACCAGCATTTGCCTGTGTTTCTCTGATCTCTGTGAGCCACTTAGAGGCAGTGGGTTGATGAGTTTCTTTTCTTTTGTTGTTAAACTTGATCATCCAGGACATAATTAGCAATAAAGATGTTCCAAATTGCAGATCTTCCAAGTCCAGCTGATTAAATCTAGACATAATGGCCTCAATCTCTTTAATAAGCCTTCTTAATGTACCTTCCTTAATTTAAAATCTGGAAGTTGTTAATCATACATGTATATGATATGTGTAGGTGATTTTGCTTTCCTTTAATCATCTTTTTTTATATAAATATTTGGCACATATATGGCAATGAATTAGCTTGTTTGATGAAAGTATGCAGTCATATATACTGGCAGTAGCATGAAATCTTGACTACAGCCAATAAAATTATCTCATTTTCAGAAGACCAATAAAATTTATCTAAAGACATAAAATTACAAGAATTATATTGGATAAAATTAATATATTAACCATCTGAGAAAATAAACTAGGAAAAAATGTTTTAAACAACAACAAAAAAAACAGAAAGAGAGTTTTCTATATTTTTGTATTGTTTCACCCTTTTGTATTAGACAAAACTGTGAGGACAATGTTTCAAAGCATATTTATACATTTACTAGTAAGCTGGATAAACAAGCATGAACAAGGATGTGTTTATTAGGGAAAAATCCTGTTTTCACATAATGAACATAATAACCCCCAAATATTCAGGAAATTATACAAAATATGAAATAGCCATGCAATTTTTGAACATGAAAACATAATATGGCTTTAAATAGCTGCATGGAAGGGTCACCATTTGGCACTTACAGATAGCTATGACTGAATACCTCTGTTAATTTTGAAAAGATATTTATAATTGTCTTGGTTAATTGTTTTGAAATACTATCCACAAAAATACTGGGTTCTTTTTATGTATTTTACAAACATCATAAAATATTTTTGTTCAAGTAGCCTCTCCTTTTTTTCCAGTGGACCTTTTTACAAGGGCATGTAGTGATAGGACAATGGGGAACAGCTTCAGACTGAAAGAGGGTAAGTTTACATTAGATATTGGGAAAAAATTCTTTACTGTGAGTGTGGTGAGGCACTGGCACAAGTTGCCCAGAGAAGTTGTGGATGCCCCCATTCCTTGCAGTGTTCAAGGCCAGGTTGGATGGAGGTCTGAGCAATCTGGTCTAGTGGGAGGTGTCCCTTTCCATTGTAGGTTCTTTACAATTGAAACTACTTGATTATTTTGCAATTTAATATTAAAATAACCTGGAGTTCATAAATAGAAAAGTCACATATATCAAAAGTATTCTATTTAATTCTATGAAACTTTGTGAGTAAAACTACTTTCTCTTCCTTCAATCCATACCATGTTTCTGATTAATTATCTAAATAAAAACTTTAACCTATATTTTGATGCTGTCTTTTTCACACTGATTTAAAAGAATATAAGTACTCTGTATTTGTTTTTGCTAATGTCCTAAGCTGTCAAATGAGCTAATGCTACTAAAATAAATATGTGGGTTTTTCTTTATAGGAGAGAATGAAAAAGAACTGTGCTTCATAGATGAGTTTTGAAATAAAGATCAGAGTGATTCCAGTATAATCCATATTCACAAATCTTTCTTACAGAGTGCACATGATTTTATTAGTAGCTCTATCAGAAAAAGGTTTTTTCCATGAATTTCATTGCAAGGTTCATGAGTAGAAGCCTGCTACGTTTTCTGTTCTATTTCTGCATTTTTCATTATCCCACTGTCATGTACCTGACATTCTCAAGCAAATGTACAGAGTGACCTATTCTACTCACAGTTATTCAGACTAAGTACTCTAATTATTTTAGGTGAATGCAAAAACTGAAGTAGCATTTTGAGCCTCAATGTGAATTTTTTCAACTGAAATATAACAATTACTTAATGTATATTCTTCATTGAGCTTCATATTTCTTTTGTACAAAATTGGTATTAAAGTTCTTTGATCATTTTAAATGTCTTTGTGTTTAAGTTCACAAAAATTTTAAAGTTTATAAAAAATGTTCAAAACTTTGGGAGGAATTAGGTAAATTTGTAATTTTTTTGGTGTACTGGTAAAAGGTAAATCACCTGGATATTTTTTCAGAATACATAATGTAATCAATTTTGACTTAAGTGTCATATGCAAAAAAATAAATGCTTATATACAAGTATTAGCAAATTTTCTTTCACTGGGAAAGAGCCAGTTCTTCATACATTTTTCTGCCTTCTCTGTCTTGACAGAGCTATAGAAGAATTCACATTATAATGGCTGTTATTCCAGAAATGTAAAAGCTGCACACTTAGAAAATGTTGGCATGTACATAATTACCCAGGAGTTCTTAAGCAAGAGCATGCACTTAAGGCCCAAAAATGAGGTGTATGTGAAGTGATTAATTTGCTTAGTGAATTCCACAGTCCAAACTTGCTGTAGACTTCAGGCATAAAGTGGGGGACAAAATAAAACATATTGAAAACTAGTTTGGTTACTGCATAATTACTGTGAAATGTAGTAGATATCATGCTCCTTATAGAATATTCCAATTCCAAATATTTATGTTTCATTGAGTATCTGTGTTAATTAAAATCAAATTCTGTAACCATATTTTTTCAAAGAACCCCTGGTACTTTTTATGAATGAAGAATAAAAAGATGTTAAGTTAGGAAACTGAATCAAAATTCCAAATGCTTGAAAGTATTCTTCTTAGAGAATATAATTCCTCTTAGACCAACTTGCAGATCAGGGGAAAAGGATCAAATTTGTTTTCTTTCTATACTTTCTAGCTGTTAAGGTGACTTCCTTCAATGCTATGACCAAGCTATAGGTAAGTGTTTTGGGGTGACTTTTTGATGTTGTATCCCCTATCTCTGCTCTATGCCCAGAAATTAATTTTGTGCCTTTCTGTGCATTTAAAATGAGCCTGAGAGGTGGGGAGGAAAGACTGAGTGAACTTTTCAAAGCAGTTGTTCAAGGACACAGACACACACTTCTCTGCTTCTGCAGCAGCAAGAGCAGAGTAAGCACCCTGCTTGCTTTTCAGCCCGTTTTCAGCTCCTCCGGAGGGAGATGGAGAGTTGAACTTTTGTTTTCCTGGGACTTGGGTTTTTCCCTTCTTCTCTTCTGGACTGTTTCAACAACATCAGAACACATGGGGAGAATTTTCCACCAAGGTCCTGGAGGTGGGCCCACACCAACCCAGCTCTGTGGAGGAGGAGAGAGACCACACCTACAGAAGGACTCTGAAATTTTCCCAGGTTTCTCTTCACAGCAAGTGGTTTTATTATTTAGCATTATTACCCTTTTCCTGTGTGTTTGTTAAATATTAAATAAGAGATAAAATAGTTTTTATCTCTTTCACTTTTCTCCGAGGAAAATGTCTTTTTTCCCGAACTGGGTGGGGGAGGGTGGTTATAACCTGCCTTCTATCAGAGGATATTTTCCTCCAAATTTGTCCAAACTGGTACAGTAAGTTCTGAATTTTCTTAAAGCTTAGAAAGCATGAGCTTCTCACGGCACAGCACCTCCAGCTCAGATCAGCAGCAGCCAACCTGATCCAAACCCTGAACACAGACCTGGAGAGCTGGCTGGTGCAGTAAGGATAATGCTGAAGGCCTCTCTATCAGAAGAGCTAGCATGTTGTGACTTGTTCATTATTGTTGAAAATCTTAGTAGTGCTCTGCTCTGCAGGCTGCCCCAGAGACACCTCTTTTTTATCTGAACTTGTACCAGGATTACCCTATGGTGTTTTTTTCAGCCTTTGTACTGTGACATGTAAGGCAGTTGAGGTATAGGGAAAAAAGCAAAGTTAAATTATTTCTTTGCCCTCCTTTCTGCCATAAGGACCTTGGGAAGTCATAGCTGGTCTCTGAAGTTTAATTTCTTCATCAGTAAATTGGAATGAGCTCCAATTCTTCCTTGGCAAAGAGTTTTTTGTTCCCTGGCTGAAAAAGAAGCAACAGACACTAATTAGGTATTATGGAAATATTAAAGTCCTTAATAGCAAGCACTCCTACATGTACTAGACAAAGAGTTCTCTTGTACATATTTGTAAAAACAGTATAGTGTTATGATTTCTATAATCACCAAGTGAACCTGTTATTGACATCTTTCTAACTTCATTGTATGATTTGAAAGCATCTTTTTCCTTTAGTGCTGTTACCTTGAGGGAGATAGAGAAAAAAAGCAATAGAATAAGATTGACTGTAAATCACTGATTACTCCGAGCCAGATCTCTTGCAGGGCTCTGCTATGGAGAAGACCACAGTGGTATTGTTTTATTACCTCTGCTTTCGAGATAACATGCTATGAATACTAATGTTAAGAGGAAATAATGAACAAGAGATGGGGTGCAGGTATATAATAGCCAAAAATAGAATGAGGTTGTCAGCTGTTATTTCCATCTTTTATAGAATAACTAGGTCTAATGTATAAGCTATTAATTTTGTTTAAACTGGTGTACATTCACATTGTTATGCATTGATTCCATTTTCTGAGCTGCTCCTAAACTAGATAATTTTTTTCATTAGGCATGTATAGTGTCTTGAAACTAGAAAACTCACAAGTTCTGTTTTAGAGGATACTTAAGAAACAATGAGGAAACTATATTTCAAAAATTCCTGAAACACCTTCACTCCAAAAAACCCAAACTCCTAAAATTTCAGCATATGTTACAATAGTCATGGCTAGCAGGCTATGTGGCAGGATAAGATATGTTATCATTAAAAGTATGTGACAAAACAAAATATAACAGTAAAGCAAAAATATTTCAAAATGAACATACAGTAGTTTAGATTGGACAGTCATCTGATCTCATCTCCTACTATATGTTAGGTGAGGATGCTCAGGACCTTCTACAGCTGAGTTTTTAATATCTCCAAAAATTAAGATTATCCAGCCTCTTTGGAGAACCTCTTCCAGTGTTTGACTGTCCTCACTGTGAATTTGCATATACAATTTCCATTATGGCAGCTGTCAACTCCCATGGTCTCTAAGCTTTTTATTTTGCAGCTTGGACAATATTCTGGAATTCTTC
Source organism: Aphelocoma coerulescens (assembly GCF_041296385.1). NCBI lineage: Eukaryota > Metazoa > Chordata > Aves > Passeriformes > Corvidae > Aphelocoma > Aphelocoma coerulescens. The sequence continues at coordinate 61,107,723 of NC_091013.1, forward strand.
TCTCTCTAACAAGTAAAAGCTAGCTGAATGCAGCAAACAGGTTGTCTCTCACCATTCTCTTTTTCATGTTGAAGAAACCCGTCTTCCTCAGCCTTTATTTCATATGTTACTCCTGCCTCTTCATTATTCAACTTGTCAATCTTTCTTCTATAGCCCCAAACTAGAAAAATTTCTTCAAGTGCAGCCTCAAAAATGCCCAACAGGGGAGCACAGTTGCTTCCCATTGTCTGCTGGCTATGCTTGTCCTAATGCAGACCAGTAAAACTTTAGCCTTCACTAAAAGTCACTGCTGGTTCATGCTCACTCACTGTTGATTCATGCTCAACTGGTGGACAGCTAGGCCAGCCAGATTCGTTCATAGAAAATTACTCCCCAAGCAGTCAGCATCCACCTACATTGTGGCATGGTGTTATTGCATCCCAAGCATAGCACTTTTTGTTTCTATAAGATGACTTTCATGATGTTTCTGCCAAGCCAGTTCCTCCAGCTCCTGGAATTCTCTCTGAAGGACTGCATACAAACTACTTCCCAAACTTGCTTTCTTCTGAAAACTCACTAAGTCATTGTCATGGATGGAGTGACATACTTCATTGTAAGAGGGAAATAGTGGTATGTTTATTGATACAGAACAGAGATTTAACTAAGTTTGATAGTAAATGCAAGTGATTCAATAAGATTCAATGGCAAAGTACTCATTTACTGCATAGAGTACAGAGGCAGATAAAACCCTCAGGAAGACATGACTCAGATGAGTCATGATATTCAAAAAGAACCTCCTTGAGTTCTAAACTCCTTTCTGAGAGGAGTTTAGGTCTGGCTGTATCCACATAGACAAGACAATATGGATCACCAGGCTTGGTCAGGGGTTTATTTCTGAAGGACTACATGTGCACAAGCAATCCTTTCTATCACTCAGATAAGATTTCAGTTCGAGAGCACTTATTCTAATTCACTTACCAAGTGTCTGATGAAATGAGGATTCCCTCAGCCTCAAGGAGTAACCTTGTGAGGTGTTCCTATGCAAGGCGAGATCCTGGTGTGCAGACCACTGCTACACAGGAGAGCTCGGTGGGCCCTGAACTGTCCACTATTTATTAAGTAAGATGACGACTTACAGCCCTTTTTGCAAAGCAGACATATTTTGAGTTGGCACATGCTCGACTGTCCCTCATCTGTTGAGCAAGACTTATGTCCCTTAGGCTCTGAGCAAGATTTATGGCCCTTAACTATTGCTTTACCTGTATGCCAGGTGCAGCCACCACTAAAAACATTGGTGCCTACAGCTGAAGCAGAAAAAGTGAGGGGAGGGAGCACACTATTACAGTCATTAATAAAGATCTCAAACAGCATGAGCCCTAGCAATAATCCCAAAGGAATAACGCTCAAAAATATGCTTTTGAACTACTGATGACTTATAAGTAAGTTTTTTATCAGTCCAGTGAGTCTTACCTACCTTTTCTCCATCTTTTTAGGCCACTTCTTTTCAGTTATACTACAGAGATTTTACAGCTGACCCTGCTGCTCTTGCCCACTCAACCAGTTAACTCGGTGTAGAAGACAATCATATTGAACAGGCATGATTTGCCCTTAGTGAATCCATGCTACCTATTTCCAACAACTTTTTTCCTTGGAAATAGCTTCCAAAAGGATTTGCTGCATTTTCTTCACAGACAGCATGTATTACTTAGGCTCTTCTTTCCAGTTTAGAAGATGGGTATAATAATTGTCTTTTTCCATGCTACAGGGAACTCCTTTGACAGGTACAACCCTTTGAAGATGACAGACAGGGACCGTGAAATGGCATCTGACATGTCTCTCAGAAGTCTTGAATGTCTTCAGTCTGTCCCCATTGAATGTTTGTACAGTTTGTTAACATGGTCCCTTACTTGATATTTTCCTGCTGTAAGTGGTACTTCATTTAGTCAGACATGGGAGGCCTGACAGCAGACATTGCAAGTACAAACTGATACAAATGAGAAAATTAGTATCTCTGACTTCTAATTCTCCATCATCAGCAATTCACTTGTTCAGTAATAGAAAGCCTACATCATCTTTGGTTTCTGTTCTGCTTTTTGCCAGTGTACTTACAAAGCCCTTCTTGTTGACTTTTACATTCCCAGTTTCAACTATAAGCTTTAGTTTTCTTAATTGCCTAATTCCATCCATGCATCTCATGTAATATTCCTATTTTTCTCCTTGTAGGAAATCTCTATTTCCTCCTTCCATACTCTTTCTATTTGCATTTGAGTTCAATCAGGAGTTTTTATCCACGCTGGCCTTATGTCAAGCCAGTCTAATTTCATGGACCATCCTTGTGCTTTGAGGAGTTTGTCCTCTGCAATAACCAGCTATCTTGAGATTTGGTTTGTTGGGGTTGCAGGTTTTTTCTAGGTTTTTTTTTTCCCTTTTTTTCCTTTTTTTCCCATTTGAAGCAACATCCAAGGGATTTTTTCTACCAATTACCTGAACAAGCTAAAGTCTCATCTTCTAGATCCTGTGCCTCGACTATACCTTTTCTCTTCCTCATCTTCCTGAGGACACTTAATTAAGTCATCTGATAGCACTTGGAATGAAGGTTGCTATTGACCAATCACACTTCTCATTTTTATTCAGAAGCCGCAGTTCTGGCAGATCTACTTCCCACCTTCTGTCTGTTCAGTATCTGCATCAAAACACTGTTCGTAATGCACTCCAGAGCTCTCCTGGTTTGCTTGTGTTCAACCATATCACCCTTCCAGAAGATGCTGGAGCAGTCAAGGTCCTCCACAATAACTTTGTATTGTAACCACGAGACTTCTTCATGTGTTTGAAGCATTTATGAAAAACTGTTTGATCAGGTCAGTATCCAGCACATGCATCATGTTCTGTCTGTTTCATCTCAAATCCAGTTTCAAAAGGAACTGATCAGCCTTTTGTATCTTCTATAACACCCCTCTCTATATTTAATTAATCTATTGACATAAAGCATAATATCACTTTGTTTTCTTCCCTTACTCTTCTTCCAATATGGACCTATGACAACATGCCCCATTGTTCTATTACTACTTGACCTCAAGTTTAGCAAGATTTGTAATAACATTACAACTAACTTTGTTCCTAAATTATCCATCTGCCACAAAATCGATTTGTCTCTCCTGTCCTCCATTTAATTACACTTCCATTACCATTCTGCTTTTGCTGGGAGTAAGAAGTCAGGTTTTATTTCTGAAGATGAGTCCAACACAGCTCCATAATGTACTTCACAAGAATAAGAATATAATGAATATATTTTCTGTATTTTGTCCATGGCTGTGGGGTTTTGGGGTTTTGTTTGTTTGTTTATTTAGGGGGACTTCTGTGTTTTCTTCCTTTTTTATTTTTTTCTTTTTCACATATTCACATCCTCAGACAAACATGCCTCAACTGCATAGTGTGCTACAATATTAAGCTGTCTTTTTACTACAACATATCAGCAAAAATGCATTAGATTTCCTATATTCTTGTGTTCAGGCTTAAATTTCAACTATTCTTAAAAAAGACTTGTACATTTTAATTTATATTTGTGCATAAAGTAAAGAATAAGCTGTAATACCATGATTTCATGCATGTAAATTAATGATGTTTATTATCTGAAAGAATAATAATGTGAAAATACCACTCCTCCTGAGTCTTTGAAAACATCTAACTGAAGCCCCTTTGAAAATATACATATTTATTGTTTTTACTATGTTTCTATAGCAATCCCTGCATGTTTTTGGTACATTCAACTTGACTTTCCAAAGCAATTTTTCTGTGTGATTCAGCAGTTAATATGGCCAAGGGACCATTCCAAATCAACAGTTTGGATGCTGACATTTTTTAGAGGATAAGAGTTTAAAAGTATCAACACAATCTAGTCTGTATCAGTTGGCCTCAGGGACAGATATTGACTATGTACATTTTCTCTCCTAATATACTCATATATAGTAGAGAGTTCATTTTTACATATCACCCATATTGAGTCTCAATTTCAAAAATTCTTTATTATGTATTGTAAAAAGTCTAAAGATTAGATATTTTATAAATACAGAGTAGGAATTCAGTTTTTCATATGAGAAGAATCCCTCATAACTAGGAACACAACATAAATACAAATAAATCATGATGGCACTGCAGATAAATAATTATTCTCACTACTTTTCTGCCACATTGATTTACAAGGCTTCTTCTTTTAGCCTTAGGTTTAGGGACATCTCAATTATAGTCAGTTTGGATCAATAACTTGATTTTGAGAATTAATTACAACTATCTTCTTAAAGTGATTTTTAAAATCACATGTCTTATGACCTAGAGTACTGATTGGTGTCATGGAAAGGTTTTATTGCCTTGATGTTAACTCTCATTGAAAGATGATTAACTGGATCTAGGATACTCTTCAGCCATTTAGATCACAGCTTTCTTCCAAGTCATTAAATATTTTCCTTTTGTCAATTTAATGTTTCCATTCAATTTATGAAACTGAACAGGCTGCCACACATTATAAATTTCATATATTCACAGTCTATCCTATCCTTAAATTTAAAACACTTTAAGTTAGACTGGTGGCTAACAAGACTGAAATTAATTAGAAGATATCAGGGCTGGTGTGTTATGCTTTTATTTTAATTAGAAACGTATTGAAATGGGTAAAAAGCAGGTCTCTACAAATGAGTGAAATCAAGTGCTACCTTCTCTGCTCTAAGATATATCGACACAAAGTTTTAGTGTGAAATTGTACCTACTAAACCAGTAACCTCCTATTTTGCTTCTCATGTCTACTCAACACTTAAACTGTTTTTTCACTTTATATAGCTGTTATAGTCTATGTCTAGTTTGAGAATTCATTAGTAGTCCATGTAGCTGCATTGCCTAGCTCATTGGAGAGACAGTATCAATTTTCCTTTTATTACCCTAACTTTTTTTCTTATTCCCCTCCAGTCTTAAGGTAGAGGTGAAACAAAAGGGTTTTCTCCATATACATAAATTGTGTCATGCAGGTCAGCAGTGCAGGGTTATAGGATCCCCTTAGATTTCCTGAAAATAACACAAGACATAAACAAATCTCACCTCGAAAAATTAAAGTTCATGTTCTGACCTACCCTGACTTGGTCATCTAACAGTTCAATGTCTAACAGATTTATGTTACATGGTTTTTGTTGCACTCAGTAAGATACAGTTAGCCACCTCCAGAAAGTATTTCAAGTCATGTTAGGATGGGCAATAAAAATTACATTAATAGACCTCTGGAGGTTCCTGCATTTTCTACTACGATATGAAAGAAGACTGAAGATGACTACAATAAAGATGTCTAACTTCTAGACATACAAAATGAGGTTAAATTAATTTTACCTTATGTTTAACATGTGGTAAAATTGTCTTACATGTGGTAAAAATTATATTTATACAAACAATGCAGTCAAATAATTTCACTTTTTTTTTGTCCCTTGAAACACAAGTCCTGGACAACAGCTTTGTATTGAAATTCTTGGCATTATTTTTAGAACAAATTTGAAAGTCAGATTTTCTGAAAAAAGGCAATCCATACAAGTTTATTATAAAAACAGTAACATTATTTGTTTTGGTTGGGGTTATTTTTTCTAGTAAAATGAAATTTTAATCCAGTCTCATGACTCTTCTAAAAAATCTGTGTTTGGCAATATTATTACATTTTAATAAAATATTTGGTTGTTTCTTAGTTACAGAGAGTCAAAAATAGGTAATGATATTGACCTTCAGCATGAACCGTGCTAAAGCCCTCTTTATAACCAGTCAGGCACTTAACACAGACAAAATACCAGCAGATTGTATCACAACTACTGCTACTATCTATGACATTTTACTGAGCAAGTTTCTGATTGCCAAATGGAGAATCAGTGGAACTGATAGTGCTGCAGAAGGTACAGTACTAGCCATATCAGCTTGCCAAAGGAGTCATCTCAGGGCAGAAAAGAGAGAGATAAAAATCAAAGAGGTAGATAATACCATCTTATTAATTGGTGTCTTACAGGAAGAACGATCTAGGAGACAGTCCTTGCTCCCTGAACAGTTTCTAAAATTTAAATGGCTTTAAAAAAACATAGGCTAACGCAGCAGGTTTTATTTGGAGTTTGATGCGATACCATTTGTAATCCTATCAGTATGCATGTATAAACACTTGCATGCCTTTAAGATGTGTGCATTAAGCAATTCAGAGCAGATTTAACACAAGTCTACATGATTAAGTTCTATGCAAGTGGCAATGTGCACTTCTATCCTTAATAGAAAGGTTATATATGTTTAAACCTTATCAAAAAGTGTTTTATGGCAGTATTTAGTAAATGGTGTGTGTTAACTAAAACCTCACATTCCTACTCCTTTAAGCATAAAACTGGACACTACATCAAACTCTGCCTGTGTTGTCCCATATTCTCAGCCTCTCTGCCCCTTTCTTCTACCCTGAGCCACTTAGGTGCTCTGCATTTTACATTTTTATTCCAGATCTGGAGCTTCCCTTAATAATCATCTATGCCCCATGTACATATGCAAAAATGAGTGTTAAAAAGTCCTCTTGTATATTTCTAATGAGTGTCTGCATGTATTTAGTGAAAATGAGAAGATCACAACAATGATAGCAGGGTTTTTTGGTCAGAAAATCTGTTTATGGGTATCTAATCCTGGCAGAGGTGTTTTAAACCTTCATTGCAGGACAGGAAGAGGTGAAGTATTAAAACCTAATCTCTTAAACATTGACATCCATTTTGGCAAAAACATTATCACACAAAGATCTAAGATTGTTTCTTTACCTCTGTAAAATGCACATAAATATCCTTAGCTGCTCTGTGAAAGCACAGTAAAATATCTGGATAGATATACAACCAACTTGTGGAGTATTTTTTTTGTTATAACTTTTTCCAAATTATATTTTAGTATATGTTTAACCCATCCAAGAGTATAATAATTTCTAGCAATACAGAAAAAAGTGTATTTTTCATGTTGGAAGTAAGGAAATTCCTCACACTGTAAAAAGTGGTTTATCAGCGAAAGGCTAGCTTCCTCTTCCTTACAAAAAGGGCCTTAAACCTCGACACTTGTCAGAAACACTCAGAATCAGGAAAATTAACTCTATTATTCTTACTCACATAGTCTGTGACCTGAAAGGATATTTTCATTGCTTTTAACAAGCTAAGGAATAGCCTTTCTTTTGGTTTATGCCTCCACCTGAATTTTTCACTTTATTCTCCGCCTGTATGTCTACAGAATAGAAAGGAAACTGATAGCATTTCAGATTAGAACAGAAAAATACAAAAAACACAAGAAATTCTTTAGATAGATATGTCACAGTATGATAACAATAAGAAGAATAACATGGATTTCATACTGCTATACCTTTAGTTACATTTCATCACATTTTATACATGCAGTTTCACATTTGAAAACTCCTACATGGCAGAGGAATTGACAGAAGATTTTACCTCTGGAGTTTGAAATATCTTTAGAATATATACGTACAGTTCTCTAGATTGTAATTGAAAACCTAGCCCGGAATACCTGTGCTAATGAAATCAACAGTCATTATAAGGTACTGTCTGTCTATATTTTGACACTGCTTTCTTAACTTAGGCCTTTTCTAGATATTTGGTGAATCAGTATTCCTACATGCATCAACTCTAGAACAAATCAGTGGAGAAGGTGCTCCACTTGTGAGCATTTTGCTTAGCTCTTCTTTGGATTCAGAGTTATAAATCATGACGATGACTTTCCCCCTTAAAAAATTACTTATTTTACTTATTCTTGGGACAGAGACTTTAACCATGGGGCTCTTATTTAAAAAAAAAAAAAAAAAAAAAAAAAAAAAGCATGCTAACCTTTAGAAACATCCACACTTGCTATCTCTCCAGGCCAGTAAACCTTGTATTATTTATAGAAACTACTGGAAGGACTATGAGAAACCTCCTGCTCTGTGCAGAACTGGGATAACTCCTTCTTTTTGTATGATGCCTGATGAGTTCTTTCCTTGGTCTTTGCTCTGTGGGCATGAGATTTTCTTGCTAGTATTATTAATAGCTGCCTTGTTTTGAACAATTTTGTCATCTACAGCTACTGAATTTAATGGGACTGTTTATATGCCCAAAAGCATAACTGTGCTGAATCAGTGTCTCTAATGATAAATTTTATTGATTAAGTGGGAAATGATGGCATACATCATTGCAGAGGAACTTCTCGTGACCGTTCTCCCAGTGCAAACTGTCATCTCCAAATGTTACAGCAGTATCTGTTCATTGAAAAAAACACTGACAGTTTACCCAGAATTTCTTAACATCAATTATTTGCTGAAATTATGATAGGAAAATTATGTTTCTTTTATCTTCAAAACAGAAACTTATACAAATACTTCCCCTCCAAAATCAGTTTTTTCCCCAGAAGGAATCCTGTATTCTGGAAAGATTTGTCTCAAAACTAATTATCAATGAAGCTTATACACATAAAACCCTCCAAAGTATCATGGTAAAGAAATAAGACATCCACCTGTGCATGACATCAGAAGTTTGGCAAGGAAGTCTAAAGCAGTGTGTTTTCCACTGGGAAGAGGTTGGAGACCAAGGAAAAGGCTAATACTTACTTTTTCCAAATTAAACTACATCAGAAGTTAATGCAAGAGAATTTTATTTGTGGATTGGTTTTTTTTCCTCTTTTTTTTTTCTTTTTTCTTTTTTTCTTCCTAGCTTTGTAATTTGGAAAGATTAATCTTCACCTCTCAGCAGCTGGCTATTTAGACTGAAAAACTAACCAAAATGAGAATAGTTGCTGAAGCAGATAATCTAGCTAAAAAACTGATACATACTGGCTTGGACTGCAGACAATGTGTTGCATTCATTTTATTTTCTGGACTGAAGGAACAATGAGATTCTTCCTTTGAACAGTGCAAAATTATGATGTGTAATGTGTATATGTCAGCAAGCTGGACACAGCTGGCAATTATAAAAAAGAAATAAAACAACAAATCAGTCTAAGTTCCTTGCTAAAATTTGGGCTGTAAACTTTTAAATTAGCAAACACAAAATATTTTTCTCCAGGAGGAAAAAAGAAAAAAAGAACCAAAACTAAGCAGAAGCTTTCCTGAAAATATCAATGTTGATTTTTCTGAATAATAAACAAGCAAATTGCTTTTAAAATCTTTTAGATGTGTATTTCTTATAAAATATTGACTGTATAATAATTTTTAGAAAACATTGACTGTATTTGTTAGAACTGAGCCAGAATCTCATAACCTTACAGTGAAATCAAGGGTCCCCAGCAAAGGAAGGATATCGACCTGTTGGAGTGAGTCCAAAGAAGGGCCACCACTTTGATCAGAGGGATGGAGCAACTTTTCTATGAGCAAAGGCTAAGGGAATTGTGATTGTTCACCCTAGAAAAGAAGAGGCTTCAAGGTGATCTAACTACAGCCTTTCAGTACCTGAAGGGAGCCAGAAGAAAGATGGAGAGAATTTACAAGGACATATAGTGACAGAAATAGTAGCAATAGCTTCAAACTGAGAATAGGTATAGATGTTAGGAAGAAATTCTTTACTATGAGGTTTAAGGAGGCACAGGAACAGGTTGCCTATATAAGGTGTGCATGCCCCATCCCTGGGAGCGTTCAAAGTCAGGTTGGATGAGGCTCTGAGCAAACTGATCTAGTGAAGGTGTCCCTACCTTTGCAGGTTGGAACTAGACAATCTTTAAGGGCCCTTCCAAATCAAGCCATTCTATAACTCTATGATTCTGATATTTAAATTATATTAATGGAATAAAGAATATTCACTATTTAAAGAACTGTAGAAAGTAACATATTCCAGCCGCAGTGACTGTGTGATTCTGAAATTCTATTCTTTGACAAATCTTGCTTGCAAAAATGCTTGTCCAATTCAGTACCTCTTGTTCTGTTTATTTGTTTGTTTGCTTGCTTGTTGCAAACATTTAGAAGACAGATTTTGTTCTGTACAAACATTTCAAAAAGAGCTTTAATTAATAGAAGTACACAGACTGATGTGTAAATGAGTGTTCTTGTGTTTGATTACACATTCTTGAGTGCAATTATGGGTATTCACTTCAAAAGTGCTATCATAGCCCTCCATAATGTATATTCATGTCCACTGGTACAACTCCTATTTCAAACCTTTGAGCAGATCTAATCAGACCAAATTTTGAAAAATCTTACTTCCTACATCTGAATCCCATTTTCATTACCAGAATCCAAACCTTAAACCTATAAATGTATAAGTTATACAACAAACTGTAGTCTAGTAATGTTTTCCACCAGCTTGCGTTCACATTAAATGGTTTCTTTTGCTGTGTTCCAAACACTGGCTGCTGGCTACCATCTTTATTAATATGAATGAATGACTCTTAATAAATTGCAATAAATTATTTTAAATCTCACAAGTCCAAAAGAAGCTGAACACCAATAAAAGTTTCCCAGAGCAATATTAAGCCATACAGTTAGTGATTAAATCCCAATTTCAATTAGAATGAAATGAAAGAAGCAGAAATGGAATTCAGTCCACCTAATACGGACATGTAATTAATAATTGTATTTTGTGCCTTCTTTAAACCAGTCTGCCTTAAAGTCGTGTGTTTCATGCACACAATAAATGAAGGTTTCTCCCAAATGGCCATGAGCCAGTGTGCTCTGTGGGAGTGAAATCTTTGTGTCTGATCCCCAATAGTTATAAGTTAGGGTAGTTTTGGGTTTTTTTCCCACATAAGTACTTGGGATGGAGATGAAATTAAACCTTAAACTCAGGAAAAGGTTTGGAAACTTTTTGAAAGCTTAAGGTATGCTTAAATTCACTTCTTCCTTAAAACAAAATATATGATTTCTGAGTTTGTCTCTATTAGCTTCCTTCACAGTCAGTAGAAAGAAGTAGTTCCTTTTACAGAGCAATTAATCTAATTCTGAGACAAGAAACTGTAATAGATCAGATGGGTCACCTTTAAAGATTCATGGGACTGCTCTGTTGTACAGTTCTATGGCTGAAAAGAGAAACTGGAAAGTCATCGTAGATTAGATGGCTAGATGGCTAAAGTTAGGGAAGATTAATCCTACGCTTACTACCTATTGTTTAATATGCTTCCCACATCATTCCAAAGCATGATACAACAAACACAGCCTCAACATGGTGACTACAGTCTATATTATTTTCAACACTGATTTAAATTTTAGATGATGCTTGTGCTGTTTATTAAGTCAGAGCAGGTCATTAAAATTATTGAAGGAGAAAACAATAAGAGTTGCAAACAGAAAAGATTTATCCCCACGCCTCTCTAGAGTGCACCATATATTAGAACTGCCTTACCAAGAGAGGTATAAAATTGCTGAGTTGCAGCTCTGACCTGTGCTGGTAAGAGTCATGTACAACTCTGATGCTGTTTAATTCACTTTAGTTAGAGAGTTGCTCTTCTTGATCTAAGAATTTTAATAAGGAGACTATAGAATGGAAATACAGAAATAATTTTAAAATAAAAGGGAGCAGTTAATAAATTTAGAATGGATAGATAAGAGAGTACTGGTGAACCTGTGACTTTGTTTTTAATGACTTGCTGCAAAATTTAAATAACAGTTTAATATATACCATTCAAATAAGATGCCTGGTGAATAAGATGACAAGAGACTTTGTTTACCCTTGCATTTAATTTTTATTTTCTCATCCTGATTAGAACAAATTCTTTAATATTCAAGGCATTTCAATGAGCAAAGAGTATGATGTAATATAGTTTGATAATACTGCTAGAAAGACTTCTACAAGAAGCAGGCATAATTCCTTTTTAAAATGCAAGACTCTAACCATAAGGGGTATTACTAGAGGTCACCGTGCTGCATAAAATATGTCAAAGGATGATACACTCTGCATGAACAGAAAGCTTATTGAATATTTTCCTTGGGTGGATGTAGATTTAAAATGTATGATAATACCATTCTCTAGAAAACAAAGTAAGTGTTTTACTGAGCTTTTTCAGGCATTCAGAAAGTCATTCAGTTTATGGCAGGCTGATACCAAATTTACTATGAAAGGTCCTTGGTCCATCTTAATTTTTCTTAATCAAACTCTGAAAAGTGTCACTGCTTCCTGAAAAATTAGAAAATTCAAATATAATGGTTATTCTCTCTCTTATAGAATATAATGCTTCCCCTATTTAGGTCTCTTGACTCTTAATATCTCTGTATATGTCAGGCCCATAAAGGAGCTATAGGCTTTACTGCCTCTGCCCAGCCTCGCCAAGGATATCTCCACACCCCACCCACAGACTCAGGAGTCCCACTTCTAGCCCCGGGCTATTAGCCCTGGCATCAGCAATGTCACAGGAGTGTTGGTCTCCAGCTCTGTCACAGCCTTGCCTTGTCTCATCATGGAATCCCTTGACCTGAACTTCAACCCCTGGACTGAGTTCCTGGCCTGATCTCAGCCACCACTGTCACTATGGACCTGCCTAGTCACTACAAGACCTGAGCCCAACTCTGACCTGTGGACTGGCTCTCCAACTTGACCTCAGAGTTGCCTCTTCAGTATGACCTACCCCTGTGATCCAGACACTTCTGTGGCTCTGACCACCCTCTCTGAGTCTACACTGCTCACCTCACTGGGTCATGTGGGACAGTGTCTGCTGGCCTTGAAATTTTCCCCCAGATGCCTGGCTAGGTTTCTCTGACAGTGTATCAGCAGTACCTATGCTCAGTATTGATCATATTAGAATGAAAGAATTTTGTGTTGGCTTTCAAGAAGCATTAAGAAACCAAGGATTGCCTTACACCCTTGTAGGAACACCACCTGGAATTTCAGAGTAACATATCCCCAGGAGTCCCAGGGAAGCATTCAACAGAAAGCATGGAAAAGAAATTAAATAAAAGGCCTTACATAGTCCAGTTATACTATATTTTTTTACTGACAAATGGATAAAAAAAATTATAATTTCCAGATGATCAAACCCTCTTTGGAAATGTTCTTGTCCCAGTTACAAAAAATAACACATCAATAACAGTTGCTTATAGTTGAGAAGGAAATCCATAAATATCACTAAACAAATACAAGATGCAGACAAACAATGCTAAAATGGACTTACTGACTTTATTCAAAATTCAGAGAAAAATCAGACTGGAAATATGACCTCATATTTTTCTAAATGTTTTCTACATTAGTCATATGAGCAATACATGATATGAAAATTTTCACCAGGTGGGCTTTCAAAAAGCCACAGAACAAAGAAATAGATTTTAAATTCTACATGTTGAATTAGCATCTACCTCATCTGAGATTTACTGTATGCATCCTCTTTATGGCTTAACAGATCTTAAAGATAGTTTCTACTTTGTGTTCCCCTGGAAAAAGTACATCTATGTCTACAATCCAACCATTAAGTAGTCACAGTGTATATAAAAAGTAGTTTCCACCTACCAGGAATAAAATAAAATTTAAGATTGTGGCACAATACTATGTGCTAGACACGTACATTTTTGGGGGTTTGTGTTATTTTTTATCTACTTTGACAAGCTCATCTAGGGAAATATAAACTTCCTGCACTTTCTACTTTTAGAAAATACAGAGAGAATTGATTCGGGTCATAAAAGTCAGTGCATTAAGAACATTAACCAAGAAAAGGACTCTGGGAGATTTATAAATTAATGTGTGTCCTACTGACCATTAAAAACCATGAACCTTGCTTTTATCCTGTTTATAAGGTTGCTGTGAGGTTGAACAGAACAAAGTTGACATATCTGTAATCTCCACTGGGTCTACTAATCCCTCACCCTACTTCTGTCCAAGCATTAACCTGTGACATGACTTGAGATGAGGTTCTCATCAATGTTAAATGTCTGGCAGGTACAGGAAATCTATTCTTTGAAAGTGAATAAAGGTTTATAATGTTTAATAAAAATCCTGCAACTTTTTTATTTATATTCTTTATGTTAATGTGAGCAATCTTTTGACTCATAATGGTGAGCTGAAATACGTTTTCTTCTGAGCTCCTGAATTCCTAAAGATTAAACTAAAAGGGATTTGTCCATCACAGCAAATTACATATTTAATATGATAGACAAAAAGAATTTACTAGGATATACTGATTTTTAAAATTTTTTTGCTCCATAAATCAGGTTTTCTAGTTTTGAGACTAATGTAATATAGGATAGCTGATAAAATATTACCATGCCTTTGTTCCTATTAGTATGTAAAGCAAAATGTAATTGCCATGAACCATAAAATACAATTGTAATTTTAAACCCCTAGTGATTTCTTTCACCATTTCTTTGATTTTATTATTCAACAAATTTTGGAATAGAATGGAAGTTCTGGGTGAAGTACAGTAAACCAGTGTACTTCAAATCTCAGAGAGGGTGCAGTTGAAAATGAGGGGATGGGGGACATGGGAAAACACAGCTGACAAAACTATAACCCTCAGACATGTTCAAGTATTAAAGACCTGCATTCAGTGGGGAAAACTCCTCTCTAGATCATGATCCTCACTGGTAGGTACAGTGAACCACCTAAAGAAAAGCAGTTACTTTAGATAAATTAATGCAGCATAAAACTCAGGAGAGGGATATTGAAGGCAATGAAGAAATACATGTTGGTGAACTGTAAAAGAAGATGTAAAATAGGATTGCATAGGAAAGGATGTGATCTATTACCTTCATGACCTGTGCTAGGAAGCAAGTCTGAAAGATGCCAGTAATTATATATTTGTATGTGGAGTTTAACTTGTTTTATTATCAGAGGGTGAAATTAATGACAGCAAAATTGAGTTTTACTCTTCTCCCTGCCAATTTTATCATTGACTTTGTAATTAAAGCTTGAAGAGTTTCCTGCGTTTTTCTCTAGATTTCTTTAGAAGAGAGTAAAAAAAGAGGTGGACTTAAAATGCAAAGTTCATTCTCTCCTGCTACATGCACTAGAACAGTATATTAAGGCCAAAATGTTTTGTTGGAGTATCTCAGGCTTCACCAACCTTCAGTAAATCCTAGGCCCAGTACAGAAAAAAATCTGCACCCGGACCTTGAAATCTGAGTCTGTGACTTTTATGTAGCATCTTCCTCTTCTCGCAGTGAGGAAAGTTATTTTAGGAATAATGCAGCCTGCACTCTCTTTGGGTCTATCTCAGCTTGGAATATGGGCAGCAGCTTGGAAAGGGGCCACTCTGCAGGTTGTGCTCTTCTGAAACACAGCAGCCCAAGGAAATAATACCAAAGATGGATTGTAGCATAACTCCTTACATGAACAATTTTCTTTTTTATCTTATGCACCTGGTCTGCTTAACCTGTTTGTTGGATAACCTGTTTGCTGGAGTACTTGGCTGAGTGCTTAACATATGTCTGAGGGAGTTCATCTAAGGTTTCTGGATGAAGACACTTCAGTCTGTAACTTCTTCATAATTGTGAAAGCACCACTGCCTTTTCCTAGCAATCCTGTTCTTACCTTTTTCTAGAGTTTCTAATTCTTCTGCAATATAGATTTACAGATTTTTTCAACTAAATTATAGATTTATTCTTTTGGGGAATGTATCAACATAAGTAAAGAGACTTTGAGAGACTGTCTTAAATTTTTCATCCTATTTTATAACGGACAAAAATAAGATTATGTGTATTAAATATACAACACCTATTCATGTCACAACACTTAAATTAATTTTCTGTCTACTGTTGAACCACTATTTTGGATAATAGGAAGTCATCTAGTTTGGGGTTCTTTTGATTATTTATATTTTCTTCTTTATCTCTGACTTGTATCAGAGAATGCAATTTTTCTCCCCACTCCCCACCCTACCTGCCATCCATAACAAACTTTCATTCTGTTTCTCTAGAATCAATTTGTGAGTGATGTCTTTTATAATATCCAGGACTCTTATGAAAGAAAGTCCTTGCTAGTTCATTCTTCCCATTTGAATTTACTGGTTCATGTGATTTGGTCTCTTCATTTTTCCTTGACAAAGTTAATAAGATGCCAGTGTATGTCTACATGAAAGACCTGTGGAGGCTGCGGGTACGAGGGCTGCATAACTGTCCATTAGACATGTATTTCTCACATATAGTGAATACCTCTGGGCAGAAAAAAACCTCACTAAAATAATTAAACTCAGAAATGTTATATTTAATATTGTTGTGGTTTTTAAAAAATCACATTTTATGAAGTTCAGATTTATTTTTAATTTCAGAGAATGGGCTATTTGACAAAGTAAAATATCATCTACTATTTTTTACTTGGCACTGCTTTCAGAATTGGATTACCCATAAGCTGAGTTTTCTTTTACCCTTAAATGGGAGATGTTCATAGTTGGCATTAAAATTTGAATATGTCTATACAAGAAAGCAAAGAAACGCATTCAAGAGTAGCAATTAGAGCACACCAGAATAAAGGTGATAAATCAGAAAAAAAGAATAGAGGAAGAAAAGCTCACATAGGCTCAGCAACAACACTGTATTTTCCGGACTCATTTTAAATAGGTTATATTCAATCTAGATGCAATAAGATTTCCTGTCATGTTCTAAAACAGAAGTGGTTCTGACCCCCAAAAATAAATCAGTTCTTTAAAATGGATATTAAGAATAGTGGAAGAAGGTTGTGATGCCTAGTAAACATCGTATTTCTGTAGTGTATATGTCAGTGGTACTGTTCAGTCAACAGAATCAAGGGAAAAAACCCAACACTACCATTCTGCACATTAAGCATTTTGGCTTAGGTCAGTACCAGCTGTCCTTGGAGAAGATGAAGCTTCTGCAGAAAGTGATGTTATGAGATGTAGTGCTGTTTCAAGGTCTTTGAAAAAAAAGGGGAAACTAGTGCTCCTTCTTTCTCCTTTCCTTTCAGAAAAAAAACACTGCAGCGACCTTTAGCTTCCCTTCACCTTCCTGTTTTAACATAAGAAAAACTGTAATTTCCTTAATAATAGTACTAGTTCCAGAGTCCATTATAGATATTATAAAATGTAATCACTCTCTAGTATTGGGACCTTACACTTATTTTTAAAGACCTCCTGGACAATAAGTCTCAGGACCATTGCACATTTTGATGTCTCTTCTGACAGTGAAGGGAAAGCTTCATTTTATCTCACAGGTCTGATACTCATTTCTGGTGTTTGGTAATTTTTTCTCATAAACCCCACAGTTATCCGACTGTCCAAAAGTCTTTGAGTGCATCATGAGTGGTCTCAAATATGAGAAAACAGGAATGCATTACTATTCTTGGATTGTCTTGGCTACCTACAAAGACCTGCACTTCAATGACATCCAGTCCCATCATACCCAGCAAATCAGTTCAGAAACTCATGTCTGAAACTGACTGCAAGTATCTGATTCAAAGTAGGTTTTCTTCTAGGTTGTAACTATCATAGTAAATTAAATCATATTATGCTGTGCCACACTGGTATACTAGATGCTACTTAAGTCCGGGTAGACAACAACCACAGCCTTTCCCTCATCCACTGAGTTGGCCACACTGCCACAGAAGAAGATCAGGTTAGTAAAACAGAACCTGCTTTTCATAAGGCCTTGCTGGCTGGGCCTGATCCCTTGGTTGTTCTGCGTGTGCTGCATGATGGCTCTTAGGTTGGTCTGCTCCCTGATGTTCCCTGGCACTGAGGTCAGGCTTAAAGACCTGTAGTTCTCTGGGTCCTCTTTCTAGTCTTTCCTGTAGGTGGGTTTGCTAACTTCCAGTCAGTTGTGATCTGGCTGGCTACCCATGACAGCTGATAAATGATCAATTTGTGCACCTACTAAGTCTTCTTTTTGCCTTTATTTATATATACACATGCAAGCCCAAAATTATTTATGTCTATAGATAAGTATTTTTGACTACTGATCTGTAAGTAACAAATTTGAGAGGAAGAAAAATATCATAAAATAAATGAAGTAGGAATTTTGTAGTTGAGTAGAGAAAAATCCAGAATTGTAACTCTTATTCCTTATAAATCTACACTGGAAGACAGACTAGCAGAGCTAAGCTATAATAAAATGCATTTGGCAGAGGCCAGATATCCAGCAGGCATGCATACGATTCTAGACAAGGCACAAACATGCCCAATTTTATTGTTGAAAGTGGCATGTGTGAAAGGAGTAAGAGAAAGGCTTAGAGTTATTTACAGTGGAAGATGGAAGTGAAGGACGCAGATGTGTAGAAAGGCAGGATTCATTAACTCTATTGTGCATAGAGATTCTCTGCAAAACAACTCCTGCCCTTGAACCACTCCCATGAAATAAATAGGAATAATAGATGGTACTTATTATATTAAAAAGACCCACCAAAATTCTTTCCTACTGCTGAGGTTTTTTATGATGAAAAAAACAGCTGTGTGTTGAAGTATCTTATACATAAGTTCAAAGAACATTGTGGTAGCTGCATTCGCTTGAAATACCATACTTTCATTCTAAGAGGACTTTTTTCAGGATACAGAGACCACAGAAGAAAGAATATAATCAGGCAGAAGTAGAGAAACATCAGAAAGGAACAGATCAAACTACATAAGGTAAGCTGGAGTTGCTTATTTGGTTCTAGTTCTTGATCTGCAAATTCAGCTGTTCTCGTAATAAAATATATAAGTTGAAATAAATATATTGTCTATTTTTTACTGAAGAAAATGAAAAATATTATGGAATTGTTATAAGGTAATATTTGAAAAAACAGTTGATTACTTTTCCAGTAGGGTATGTGATAAAGGAGGAGCTTGATCCAGAATGCAAATCAGGACAGGGGATAATGACCAATTAAGTAATGAAATAATTAATTATTATTATCTATACTACTACTGTATATCTCTGGGATCAGATTAAGAATATTCAATCACTGTAATTTCTTATTCTCCCTTCTTTCAAATTAGAAATATCTTCTGTATTAAAGTGATTCTACCTTTGATGATATTAATGAAATTATTAATTTTTCTTAGTGTATAGAATTTTAAAGTGGCAAAGAGGATCAGAATTCGTCTGTCATTGAACATTACATCATCTGTGAGCCACATGTTGCCCAAGGAAACAGGCAAGCTGTTAGCCTGTTACTAATTTTAGTTTGTCTTTATTCAGCTTGGCTTGTTCTCTTGGGTCACTAATTAAAGTTCATGTGCTATGATTCAAAATAAAAAGTTCTTTTTTCTTCCTGAAGGTATTTGCTATAATGAAAAGTGACCTCAGTTTCTTATCAGTGTTTATCATAGACTGAAAGGTGTTGCATTTTTGCTTTTACACAAATGGAGAAGAGCCAATATTTTGTAATTTTTGATAGATCTAACATGTCCCATCATGATTACTGTTGTAAAATAGTTGTTCCTGATAAGCTTGTATTTATGTGCTCCCAAAAACTTTGGAAAAAATTATCAGCTGTGGGGGTGAATTTTCACTAAGATCAAAATTGAGAAAAACACAATGTTGAATTCTATGAAGAATAAATTACAGCTTCACACCATTTTCAAACTGCTATTCGAAAAGCCCCTCTGAGACACGGCGGCAAATTGACCAACATGCAATTGAAGGTAGACTTGACTTTGAATGCACACAGTACTAAAAAAATATTTTCAACTCTTTTCTTGGTTATACTATTTTTTGTTCAGGTAACCAACAGCATGATTGGGAAATTTATATGAATTTTAATGAAAAGCTAGCACTGCCTTTTTTTCTCCTTCTTTTAAGCCCTGATTACAAATCATAGGATAAATTAAGTCTGAAGAAACCTCAGGATGTTGTCTGATCCATCCTCAGTAAGACTTGTCACCTTAAACTGTTCAAATAGAATGGAGAATCAGGTCTAGTATTCTATACACAATGCCATGTAATAGCATTACTAACATAAAACCTACAACTCCTAATATAATAAAAAAGCTATGCATAATGATCAAACCCCAAACATTCTCAGTTGGACACGTGGTGATACATATTTGCTACCAACTGGCGTTTCTGTGACTCTTTTCCAGTATACAGATTTGCACAGTTTTTCACATGAAGCTACAACATAGTTTAAGTTTTCAATCCAAACTATCTATCTGGAGTAAAAGTCTAAAAGTAAATAAATTATCATTAGGCTTATTAATCTGACCTCTTGGAGAGCCCAGGTCCTCACTCACCAAGTTTATTAAAAGGGGCCTTAAGACACTACTATTCCCTGAGGTGAGTACAAAGGAGAACTTGAAAAGTTCCCAGGAGGTTCAAAACCAAACTTTACTGGCAAACTTTAGAACATCAAGAATTTGGCAAAATTTAAAACAATATTCAATCAAAATAAAGAATTTCACAGAGCTTCAACTTAGCAAACTCTACCCATCTGACCTTAATTACCCATATTTCAAGAGGAAATTAGGAGTAGAAATTAATTGAAAGAGAGAAAAAGAAAAAGAGAAAAACAAGATATAGCTACTTTAGATACTAGTATATTCTCAGCTGTCACACAAGCCAAGGACAAGAGGGACATGACCACAGCATCTCAGGACAATGGGTTTTACTTTCACTGACCTCCTGTGGCTACATCTGCCACTCCCACTACCCCCAGCTGGTGTTTCTGGTCATCCAGCGACTCTGGGGCTAGACTGGGGCTCATGGGGTGGGGTGTGGGGCATTGCTTCCACTGTCCTGGGTGTGTTGGTGACTGACAACCCTTCTGGGCTGGACTAGAAGATCCAGAGGGGTGGGGTGTGGAGCAGTGCATGTCCCACTTTCTGCAGAATTTGCCTCGACCCCCCTTACTCCTATACTTCAGTTTTTTTGAGCTAGTAATCACTTTCTCCAGTCTCACACCTCTCTAGTTTAATTCTTACTCATCTTATACACAGCAACTGGAGGAGGAGGAGTTAGGATCGTTACTACTTTACTAATCTGTAAAATCATTAAGATACAGGAGTCATTGATGGGATGGTAAAGTCAGCATTTTCTACTCTGTCAACAATGGATAGGTTTTGTTCCAGTCAGTATCTCTTTCTGGAATAAGATTGTTTTCCTAATGTCTCTGAAGATCGTAAGACAGAAAACATAGAAAGAATAACCATGCAAAAGCTGGAAGGGGCCCATGAGGATCATGAGTCCAACTCCTGGCCCTGCACAGGACATCCCCAAGAGTCACACCATGTGCCTGAGAGCAGCATCCAAATGCTTCTTGAACTCTGTCAGGCTTGGTGCTGTGACCACTTCCCTAGGGAGCCCGTTCCAGTGCCCAACCACCCTCTGGGTGAGAACTTTTTCCTGATATCCAGCCTAAACCTCCCCTAAAACAACTTCAGGCCATTGCCTCAGGTCCTGTCACTGGTCACAACAGAGAGGAGATCAGTGACTGTCCCTCCTCTTTCCCTCACAAGGATGTTGTAACTGCAATGAGGTCTCCCCTCAATCTCCTCTCTCCAGGGTGAACAGACCAAGTGACCTCAGCTGCTCCTCATACAGCTTCCCCTCAAGGCTTTTCACCATCCTCACCAGTATCATCACAAATAATATTACTCTTTTATATCTAAAGAGCATTTTATCTTCATAAAGCTGATGGTTGGGCTTGGGCTTTTTGTTAATACTGTGGAATTGAAATGCTGTATATATGGCCAAGACAGCTTTAGAGTTTAAATACTAAGAAAATAACAATATGGGACATAATCATCAAACTATATGCATTTCAAGAAAACCACATGACTAAATGTTAAATAGGCACTTAGTTATGTCCAGCTGGTAAAATTGGAAGGAATTAATCTAGCTGATTTTTTCCGGGGTTTTTAATCATCTTTGTTCACTTGTGTATACTTGGCTTCAACTCACAAATCAGGAAAACATTTTTTTCACACTGTCCTATATGATATGCTTGAACTTCAGTTTAAATGGGAATTTACTTATGCATATCCCTTCATGCCTTCTTAGTCTTTTGTTAGACTCATTAATGTCATATGCTAAATTAATACTACGATGTGAGAGTTTGGTTTTTTTTTTTTTTTGACAGTTATTTTTTATGTAACTGACCAGATGCACAGATAATACTTAATGAAATGTATTGAATTTTAACAAAATATTTCGCATTCTTTTTTAAGAGATATGACTTGAATTTACTTAACTTACATGAAATTTGAAATAGTGGAACCACTGGAAACTAATGCTAATCTTTTGGCAGAAGTAGCATTTTTAATAGGCCACTAGAAAACAGAAGGCATAAAATTGTATGGATAAATGACAAAAAGTGAACACAGATTAATATTCTATTTTGCTGAATTTAAAAAAAAAAAAAATATGTAGAAATTAGTTTTGAGGTTTCATTGGATTGGGGAATAAGGAATTTATGTAGCATGACTAAGAAAGATCCACAAGTTTTCACCCCCTAAATACATAAAATATATTTTAAGAGCTAAAACAAAAATCAAAAACCCATCCAGTATTCTCTCTGGGATCTTCAGTAATCTTTCTGGTTCCTATTTTACCAATTCCAACCACATCCATCCAGAAACTCTGAGTACTGCAGCTCTGTAAAATGAAATTTACAGAGATGTAGAAAAAAGACAAAAATTCTCTTCTATGGGAACTTATTTTCACAGAGAATGATCTTCACATTTTTACCAAATGTCCAGTCACTTTTTACCAAAATCTTCTTTGGACAATGGTGTAGGAAATAAGTACAAGCTGTACTCTAGAGAATCATAACCTAAAGTTTAAGAAATGATGTGCATGATTCCCCTGTATAAGGACTAAATAGGTGATTTGTCTTTGTTTAATTTTTATGTGATTCTGCAAAGTGAGAAAAAGAGAAATACCAAAGAATGTGTTTATTTTCATTCTGTCCATAATCAGATTTATTTTTCTTTGCTTTTTTTAACATGTCTTTTTGAAAGATCCCCACTGTGGATTAAGGAGACAATCACACTAGTGTGATCTTTGATTAGTCTGGCTTTTTTCCCCTTCTGCAGTCATAAAATCACAAAAAATAAGATAATCTGAAGCTAATGATTTTAAATCAATTCTAGAGGGAAGGGTGGCATGCATAAAGGAAGGGAGCACACCTCCAAAAATATCTTTACAAAGGTTTGTCTTCCTTTAGTTGATAGCCTGTGAAATAAAATATTTTATTAACCTTTTTGTAAGTATAGCTCTTGGTTTTGCTAGGAAGAGTACTGCAACTCATTTTACAAAGCCATAAATTAGTGATTATAGTTGTAAACATCTCAAAACTTGTGTTTTGAGCAATTTTATGACTATTTAAAATTTTACTTGGCCAAGGAGTATCTTGTAGTGAAGGCTTGCATATTTACAAACATGTTTTCTCTACGGATTGCTGTAAAAAAAAAGGAAAAGTGAGCAACTTAATATTTTTTCTAATTATAGTTAGGTTCATGCAGAGTTGTCCCTAAGAGATTCAGCTGAATGAGATGCCAAGAATTTGAAAGAGTCTTAGAACATACATAAAGGTGCAGGAACCTTTGCTATGTCTTCTCGAGCTGACTTACTTGAATTCTGAGCAAAGCTGAGGATTAATTTTTTCTGATTCATTATTACAACTAGAACCCATAGATTAAATCATGAATGGAGCATATCCCTAAGGCAAAAAGAACTAATTGTGAAAATAGAATGGCCCAGATTAGATTTCACATAACTTAAGTACTAACTGAAAACAAGTAAGTTAGGAGACTTACTGAATCTTACAATTCATGCAGACATCTTTCAGAATCCAAAAATTCATTACCTTATCTTCTTAAACAAGCTGAAGATCCTTGATACTGTTGTAAAAGGGTATAGTGCTATTTCAGGTATTACTGAAGTTCCCTGAAAGACAACAACATTGGACTTGTACACAAATAAGAAGAAGACTGGTTTTGTGAGGGAGAAATTTTATTTTCAGTAATTGGAAATCAAGAAGGAAGGGAAATAATGTCTGTTATTAACCTCTACTTGTTGTTATTGCATAGTGTCTTCTCACTTTTGCTTTAACAAGCATCAGTCGCTTAAATGAGTAAAAATAAAACTCCAAGAATACATGTAAAATGTGTCTCTCAGATATGTCTCTGAATATTCAAAAGTGAGTATATAAGTTGTGAAACCTACTAATTCTGTTGCTTTATACATTAATTGAAATGTTTAAGGGAACAGCAAATGCAGTACACAAACTATAGATAAAGTAACATACAAAAAGAAACTAAATGCTGATGATAGATGGAAGAATATGGTTGTACAAGATAAGTCAAAGTTAAAAAGTAAATTATGTAAGTTACTTACTAAAAACTTTACTTGAAAAGCTTAGTAGTTCTAAAAGCAGTCTAGGTAAGTGGCCATTTTCAGTGTATACTCGTCTCAAAAGATTTTACTTCAACTATTCTTTGAACATGACACTCCTGGGGGTTACACTACTACCTTGCTTGTTATAATAGCTGTGTCATTTGTCTAATATATTTACTGCTCTGGAAAGATGGTGCCTCTTTCCAGGCTATGTTTTTGTATTAATCAGCTGCTCTCAAAAGGGATGGTTTTTGATTTCCACCCAGACTTCTACAAACTAAAAAAGGAATGAGAAGCAAAAGAGACATCTAGGATCAAATTTAATAGTGTAAATCAAAAGAGAGAAAAGATAGAAAGAAGGCCTCAAGATTGTCCCAAAGAGTTCTTCAGAACTGCAGCCAAGTCAGCTCTAGGAAAAAAAATATTTTCATAAAACAAAGTCCAAATAATTTACTTAAAATCACAGAACATAACAATAAAAAAAGGAGGAACTGGTATACTCAGTCAGCAAAAATAAAACGTAAACTCCATCTAGCCAAAGAGAGTTTGTTATTTTCATGTTTTATTATTTTTTCACAAGACTAAGCTTCTCAATAACTTAATTTTCTACGTGTTTAAGCAATAAGCAAACCTAGGATAAATGATGTGATTTAGCTGGGCATTGCTTCTTGAAAAAAAGAGTTCTGCACATAATGTGTAATCTTGATGCAGTATAAGCAGGAGTGTAATTGGGTTTTGTTTATCCAATATGCATGCCAATATGTGGACAGCACAACAGTCTATTGTGTTTGCTGGCAGGTAAATTTCTCATTTAGTGAGAAGATAGCTCTTCTAAAAAGCAAACACAGAACTTAATTGATAGTGAATGTTTAATTCATTTTCATAAAAATCAATAATGTTTCTCAAGGGGATAAAGGTGAATTAATTCATTTATCTAGATCTTTAAAGCTTATGCATAGTAAACATGAGACGTTTAACAAAGGTTAAAGAGTGCTTGTTGATAGGCCTTCAAAATAGCAACACTATTTTGATTTGTTTGATTTCTTAACACCAGGAGGATTATTTATATTAAATTATTACTCTATCATTCCACAGTAGAACGGGTGCTTCTTCATGTCATAGTCCTATTACTAGTAAACTCGTAACATATGCAGCACAATCAAGACAGGAGAAACCACTTTTTTTTTTATGAACATAAGTGAATTTCATTGTTTTGATATGACAAACATTTTAAAATACATATATACAGGATGCTAAATGCCAGTAAAAATCTTAGCAACATAAAGATGAAAAAACACTTTTATAAGCTTGTTAGAATTCCTATGCCTTGAACCTTTTAGAGTCTCAGTAATAATAAAAGAATGAAAGCTAGGGAAAAGGGTAGATGTCTGACAATTGCAGGGCTTTCATAATAGTCCATTATTATTGATTTCATTTGCTATTCCCTCCTTTGATAATTCCATCACATGAGGGTTTGGGTGGGTTGTTTTTGTTTGGTTTTATTCCACAGCCTTTACTGTCTGCTACAAATCTCAAAATTTAAAGAGTCAAAAAATCAGCCAAAAAAATAAAGAAACAAACATAGGAAAGAAATAGGCTTCTTTAAGTGGATTTAAATGTTGATTAAAAACATGTGTTAAATTTAAATGTATTAAGACCTATATTTTATAAATTTGTTTGCACAAGCATAAATCTCCTCTCCAGGACATTTCTAGAGTTCCCTGTTGCTAAAATTGGTACTGAAGAATTGTGAAATTGTCACCAGGAGAGGAGATGACCTTGCTGAGAATGAAGAGTTGAAGATGTAATAACAAAAGATAAAATTTATCTTCATATTAATAATAAAATCAAACAAATACCTCAGTCACTGACATTTCTTTAAATATAAAACATTGTTTGATCTGCCTCCCTTTGAGATAAGAATTTAACAGCTTATTAACAATGGTCATGCAAATGCAGGTTAATGGCACTAAGTGCACATTGCATTGGTAAATTCAGTCTGCTTCCTCCAAAACTGGCAAAAGACAAACAGAAGTATTGGTTCAGATAGGTTCAGCTGCACATGTAAAAGACACACTTCCAAATTCAGCAGCCCCATATATAAGGACTTAGCCAGTCACTTGCACTGGGATTTATTTGCTGATGGACATTTGCAACTACAAAGAAGTTTCTTTAGAGGCTATTGACTATAACAAGGCTTATGTCTCATTTTTATCAGGAATTGCCAGAAATCTTAGAGTAAGAGAAGACTAAATTTCATCAGCTGAAAAATCCACTGAGAAGTGGCATAGCTACCAGACCTTAGCAGAACTCAGTAATCAAGAACAAAACTGTATACCTCAGTCCTGTCTTTCTGTCCAACACTACAAACTAGGGAAAGCTTGGAGTACTTTACATTCAGCTTGGTAAAATGGGTATGATGCCATTTACTCAGGTTTATGATGATTGATCCAAACATAATGGCCAGTCAATAAGATAACCAGGAATAGATTTCAAGTTGTATATGAAGGTCTAGTCAAGGTCTGACTTTTAGCATGCAGCTACTATAATAACATGAGGTAAGCAAAAGTCTGAATCAATAGCATATTAACTATGTTCTGAATCTAATTACAAATAAAGGAAGCTATAGGAAAATCCAGCTCTATAGGAAATGTGATAGAGTTTATTCATCTATGCTCACATATCAGCTACCTTAAAGAGGGTAAAGAATTGCATCTGGATGTTGTTAAAGAGTAGTTAATTATCTGACATGTTATCTTATCTTTTGCTGTTAGCTACAGAGACAGCTTCAAGATATCTTGTTTATATGCCCATACTTTTATTCACAATATGTAGCCTTGGCTGGTGTTTTCTTCATCACTGCAGGAAAATGGTCTGCATGTGGTTTTACTTAGAATTTTTTCCCCTAAGGAATGCTATTGTTCCAGCTGTTCCAGGGGAAGAAAAAGTAGTGAAAACTTTTAATTAGCTTCCACCCTAAATAATAAACAAAAAAGCTTATTAACAGATACAGTCATAGATTACAAAAAAAATGCATTCCTTATTTTGTTTTAATTTTAAGTAAACGAGAAATCAACTCACCTTTATTTGGGGTGAGTGTTGATTTATTCTGCTGAGTCTTTCTAATGAAGTTGGTTTGGGCGAAACATCCTTTCTCAGAGGTTTCTGCTGGAAACTCATTATCAGCCACCACATAATAAATCATTTCAATATGTATAAATAAATATGTAATAATTAGGTGCAGTATAATACCAAAACTGCTGCATCACTTAAAAAGATGCACTTACATTTACAAGAAATCGAGAGTGGGTTCATGACATACACAGATCTACACTACATCATTCAGTCCCATACAGAGATGTTCAAGCTAGCCCAGGACAAGACGGATCTGGAACTAGAAGCAGCACTGTTGTGCCAACATTGTGCTGTGCCAGAGCCAAATAATCCTGTTAGGAGGCTGTGCTGATGCCAAGACCCAAGTGAATATCTCTATCCGATACTGCTCAGTTCGTTATATACATACTAGGTTGTTTGGACATTCATTACATGGAACTGCATTGTATGGTGCAGGAATACACTGATATCCTTATTTACTATGCAAAACACAATGGACCTAGATATGCAGCATTTAGTGTTTATTCCCTACTGTTACAAAAACTACTTACATTTTCAAAAACTCATTATATGGCAACAGGATTTCACAGTGTCTAAGATTAAGATTGTTCCAACTCTACTTCAAAGAAAGGCTGGCACTATTCCAGGCTAGAGGGTTGTTTTTTGCACTTCAGAAGTGCAACAGAGGTTCATGTAAACATATGAGGAAAAAGCCAAACCAGCTAACCTTGGAACTTCTGGCAGACTATCCATGACAACATAGATGCTATAAAATAAATGAGTGTGCTATGAAATACTGGATAAGTAGTCAGAGGATAATGTCTGATGCATTATAGTCTCAAGGTGCAGAAGTTACATTTATTCAAGGAAATTAAGAGGGTAAGGCAGCTATTCTTGTGTTCTGCTATTAGTTTCTAAACTGACTGCTTTCAAGAGACCTCATATTTGCCTACACAAGCTGTGGTTGCACATTTAAACACCAATGTGTTTGTACAGAGCTGGGAACTATGTGCATGCCTTATTTGTTAAATTTTTCCTGTCCTTGTTAATAAGGAAACACTTGTTTCTCTACATCAGAGAACAATAACAAAAAAAAATTACTTAATGGAGATCTTGCCTGTTCTGAATACATCTTCTACTTTGAATGTTCTCTTTTTCATAGGATGTTGATTCTGTGCGTTGTTGACCCTTCAAGCTGTTAAACTCTGACTGTACTGTTTTCTCTACATATCTATATTAGAATATATCCTACATGTACACTTTAAAAAGATCATGTACACAGGAAAGCAAGTACCATTAAGGTAAAATACTATCAAATACAATGTAGAGTAGGCATACATCAGGTTTGAATTTGGCCCATTCCTTGCTAATACTGAAAATACACCAGAAACTTCCATGTTTAATGGAAGGAAATAATATATAATAATGTTTTTCTTTGGACTTCATCCACACCCTTGAAGGAATATAGTTCCATACCTGTACCACTGCAATAGTAACTATAGAGATGTGACATCAGTTAAAGAAAACTAAGGCATTAACAAGGTATATGCTATCTGAGTGTCAAAAAGGATCCAGATCACTTGCATGGTGGAGCCATCTACAGCTTTTTTAAATATTTTCCCAGATATTTCATTGTGGCCTCCAATATTCAGAAGTTCAAAGAGAAATTTTTGCCCAATTCTATAGGCTGACTAAACACTATAGCTTGCTCAAATTGCAATAGGACAGTACACTCTTTATGTATGCACCAAGTTTTATGACCCTGTACCTGAGTATCTTGTTAAGCAACTTTGCCTACTCACTGTATGAAACAAGTGATCTCTTTTTACAGTAGTAAGAGTAGTGGTCTTTTAAATTAGGTACATTACAAAGATTGATACCTGTTTGAGTCACCTTAGAAAGTGAGTAAATTCTGAATGAAGACAATGTTTAGATTAAAAATCTTGGTAAAACATTTACTGTAAATTTTTAATTTGATTGTTCTCTATCATTTCTTGTCTCCTCTCAGAAAAGTAACAAGAAAAGTAGATTTCACTGCACTTTAGTCTTTTCTTAATGAAATATTTCCTCTTGTCAGACTTCTACTTCACTTTTATGATTTTTCTAAGGTAAGGAATATAAATAAAAGAGCTGGTACATTATCAAAATTAGTTAATTCAAGAAAAAGTGGGGGTTTTTTTCCATGTAGTATAAGAAATATATCGACTAGGGAACCAGAAAATGTTTGGAAAACTTTTTTTTATGCAATGACCCTTCATTCCCAAGTGTCTGTTTTATCTCAGTTTGCTTCCCTGTACTTTTAAAATCAGTATTGATCTTGGAGCTTTGTAGAAACCCATGCTGATAACTCTTCAACTATTGCCTTTTCTCTTTAATTTCTTCAAGCAAGTGGAATTTTAACATTTTCAAACTGTATGTGAGTAGCGCCGTCACAAGTAGATCTTTAGAACATGTTGACATTTCTGGAGAAGCACCTTAGATCCTAATCCTAATGTCTCCAACTAATCAGTGATGTAGTAGCAATTACATAGGTCAGTGCCTATCTTACATCAGTCGAGAAAATGTGGGCAAAGGAAAGAAGTCGTGGGCAAAGGAAAGAAGCCAGTTACAAAAAAAGAAAGAAAGCCAGTTATAAAAGCATATATAAATCAAATATACTTCAGTACTGAGAGATATCTCAAGCAGTAACTTATTTGTTTGCAGCATATACTGTATGCCTAAGCACATATCTTTCTGGGTTTATTTGTAGTCAATAACCACTCAAAAGATTCTAATAATCTGGGGTGAGGGAAGGGTAGACATTACAGACTACCTTGCTCAAAAATATGCTTTTGTTGGTGGGGAAGTGGACAGAGTGGGAAATGGGGGTGGGAATAGGAGGGAGGGGGAATTGAATTTTTAGTTAGAGCTTAATAGGAAATAGCTTTCCTATTCCAAAGTACTATGGAGATGTGAACATTTAGTCTTCCCATTAAAACTGTAATCATAAGTGGTGATTCTCTTTTTAGAAATGAAAGAATTAGTCAAGCTAATGTTTTGAAAATATTTTAATTAAGCTAATGTTTTGAAAATATTTTGTTTTTTCCTTTTTTAACTTGTTAATTATAATCAATATGTTAAAAGATGGTTTTCTTAAGATAAACAATTTTCTTTTCCCCTTAGCAAGATATTAAAATGTGTGGCTCCAATATTTTTAAAACTTTCTTTAAAAAAGCTTTTGAAATGTAAAATTCATTTAAGGAGTCTTTTCTTCATAAATTGTTACAATTTCAATAAGTAAATTTATATAGGAAGAGGGAGAATGAGACAATTTTTTCAAAAACATGATAAATTTTGCAATCTTTAGAATTTGCAATTCTAAAAGCACTGCTAGTCTGCATCTCTGCAGTGTGTGAAGGGGCATTTTCAGAGGCAGGTGAAAAATGACAATCTGATTTTGGCACGAATCTGTGACTCAGAAGACTAGTAAACATGGGAGTTTAGCTACAAGTTTCCACTGTGATATCTGGTAATGTAATTACTCTCTATTTCAGTCAGCTCTTCTCTTTGAAACAGGTGTACCTTGCAGAGGTATTGTAAGGGTAAAGGTATTAATATCAAGCTGCTGTGGTAATGAAGGTTCTGTAACTACCCACATAAAAATAGTGAATGTACTTGGACTTCAGTTCATTCAACAATTAATGAAAAGGTGTATTTCCTTGAATATGACTATGGTGGAACTATGCAATGCAGTGGCTCATTATTATAATATATTATTTATTAAAGTATCACTTTTATCTTTAAAATGAAATGGTCTCTGCAAATTTGTCCTTTGTGTCCTTAGCTCTCCTGTTAAGGACTATTCAGAGGGGTATTTTAAACATCCCAAAACTTGTGTTTCTTAAGAATTTAGAAAAAATATAGATGTTCTGTAAAATCTTTCAAAGTACTGCAATTATATGCACAATCAATATCATCATGTGATTCAGATGGATATATATATCAGCACTATTCCACTTCCCTTAGAATTCAAGGTTCTCGAAAGATCACTTTTATATTTACCTTTCTGTATACATAAAAACATACATACATAAGACGTAAAAATACAAGTTAAATATATAATTAGATATATAAAATATTACATAGGTGATTTGAAAATAAAAAATACATTCTAAGTATATTACTCTAAATATTCTCAATTCTAAGCCATTCTGCATTTAACTGACTGAAGATAGAAGTAATATTGACCGTCTTGTCCCATCATAGAACAGGTGATTTTATTTTGAAAACTCTTCTGCTATTTCCAGATAGGTTATTTTTTAAGATACAAACCCTAAAGTAGCTATCAATTAGATACAAAAACAGAAGTAGGCATCTAATAGAAGGACAAAAAAAGAATAGATTTTCACCAACACTTTAATATCCTTACTGAAATAAGGTTTAAGAAGATGACTTAGTGTCACTACTGCAGTTTCCTTATTAAGTGAACTAGATATCTAAAATATGCCATTGAAATCTAGGTCATAGATTTTGGAAAGAAATATGATATAAAATACACTTTTTTAGACCAATCTTTAGTAAAACAGAATGCAGAACCATATTTTTTCTGAATTCGTTTTCCTGAAGTACTCCTTTTTTCCTAACAAAGCCATGTAGTGGAGAAAGCAAAAAAAAAAGAAAGCAAACCAGTAGGAAAGCAAACAAGCTAGAGAAAGCAAGAAAACATGAATACAGGGAAGCAAAGAATTACTTGCTCATGTCCACAGGAACTTATTTTCAAAGGAATATAAATTTTAAAACTTGAATTCCACAAAAACTTTCTGACTTTTACTTTGCTTTATTTTTTCATGTCAAGAATGATCTGTCCATGGCTTATATAAAATAACCACAACATTTACTAATTCTATTGCAGAACATTTAATTAATGAACAAAATAACTGCTTTAAAATATTCTTTGGAGCTTTTCTACTTGAAAAAAAAATGGAAAGTTAGATAAAGAAAATAAAAGTAATTCAAATAAAACAGCACAAGAAATATTATTGTGAAAGTCCTGGAAACAATTCCTTTTTAGCATTTAAGATATGTGGTTTATTTTAAAGAGTTTTTTTTCTTTAAAAACTATACCATTAGGCATTTTTAGTCTAGTGTTTTATCCGGGGGCAGGGAAAGGGCAGGACTAGGGAACGGGGACCAACGGGGAAACTCTGGGGGAGTGACGAGGGATAGCAGCTAACAGCCAACCAGGGAATCCAAACTGGGATGGATTCACATAACAGAACATGGCATCCTGGGAGAAGCCTTTCTGGTCACCCTAACATAAAGTGGTTCTTGTGGCACTAGGGACTTGTCTTACTGAAAACTCTCTGTCCCTTGTAATGTATGTTCACTGGCCACCACAGTATTTTGTCAAGTAATTGGTAATCTTCCTCTTATCAAAGCCACTATAAACTTCTTTTGTTGTTACTATTTATTTATTCTAATCATGCTTAATTTGATTTATTTTCCCTGGAAATAAATATTTTGCTGCCTTCAGAATAGGCAGTAAGACAGACACATATGGTTAGCAGCATACCATAGAAGTTATAAGGCCATTTTTTAACGAAAACAACTCACTAAGTCAGAAGCTTTTTTTCTACTCCTTCCCACTCCTATGCTGTTGAATTCTAATTTTTCTCAGTTGCCATAAACACCATTTGGGAATTCAGTCAGTGGAAACCAGACTGCTATGTCTCCTTTAGTTCATGCCCTGTTAGATGCCCTCTGAACAGGCACTTACTTATGGCTGTTACCTTGAGCTTCAAAAATGATGAGGCAGAGAAAGGACAGTAGAAGTAAATTAGTTTCTCTGTTATGTTCTAACATTTGTGGTGTACATCAGCATCAGAAGTTACAGATTATGGCAGCAAAAGTCATCATCAAGGACTGAGCATAGCCCATGGGTACAACACCAGTCAAAAGTATAAACTCCTATGTGTGCTAAAATAGTCATGCATTTTTTCTTACATTCAAACTTCCTTACATGTTTTACTCATCTTCCACTGTCATCTCTTGTTTGTAACTTGTGCAGTGTGGCCTGAAAGCTATGGCTTATTGCCACACTTAAATTTTGTTCTACTTATTCTAATTCATTTTATCTTGTTATATAATGAATAGGAACACTTTGGAGTCATTACAAATAAAAATGTGTTTTCCTCACAATTTCCCACTGATTAAAAGAGATCGTAGTAGTTTTTAATTTCTGCATGTAAGCAT
This sequence comes from Aphelocoma coerulescens, assembly GCF_041296385.1. NCBI lineage: Eukaryota > Metazoa > Chordata > Aves > Passeriformes > Corvidae > Aphelocoma > Aphelocoma coerulescens. Next base: position 61,141,225 of record NC_091013.1, read on the forward strand.
TTCTTAATTCTACAAGGCTGGGAGAACATTGAATTTTATGATCCTTAGAGGTCCGTCCTATCCCTAACCATTCTGTGATTCTGTAATTCCTCCTCATAGAAACACTCTTCTTTTTGGGTCACACTATTTCTCCTAATCCTTGGACTCGCTATCTTCCCTAATTCCACAGGGGAACACTCTGCAGGAAGTGCTACGGGGTTAATTTGTATATTATCAAGCATTCTTTTGCTTTAGAGAGGTTAGATGTGACCCAGAGACAACACAAATATCAGATAGATTGTAAAACACGAGCCACGTAACTGGTGACATTTATGGTTGTGTTTAATGTATTTCATGAGGCAGAAACACTAAACTCATCTCTGTATCTCAGCATTTTTCTGTTTCCATAGATCCCAAAGTGAAACCTGCCATCAAATATTAAAAAAATAAATCTTTCTTGCAAATATAGCAAATTACCCTTATCTGGAATGATCAAGGATGGATACATTCACATGCTTCCTCTGCTGAAATTATTTATTCATTAAAATCCACAAACTCATAACCAAGGGCTCTTGCACTTAAATTCTCTTCATTAAGCATTGCCTTTTATGGCCTATAAATGTTTTCAGCTGAATTTGTATAAAACGACTGCACATACGAGACTAGTCAAGTATATCTAGTTTGAAAAAACAAAAAAAAGCCACAACATTCCCTGTGGTGATCAGCAAATAGTTATTCAAGGCTTGTCTTCTGCTAGAAAATACATTCTTTAATGTAATTTAATACCATATTTTATCAAAGTTTAAAAAAATTCCAAAATGCATTGTTTTTAACTTTGGATTTTTCTCTCAACATGCATAAACCTTGATTTTTCTCCCACTCGCTTTATTGTTTACTGCCTTGCCAAATGACTTCTGTTTTTTTGGATAGTTCCTCCAGGTTCTACCTTCCTTATTCTGTCCCTGGACCATTAACTTCAGACTCTTCTCAAAACAGTTCCCTTTCTCAAACAGGTATCCTAACTAACTGATTCAGCCTTACACTTCATGCTTTTTTCTCTCATCTTCTGAGAGAAAACATGACATAGTAGTAGTCAACAATATTCTGCCAGTGACTCAGTTATTGTTCTCTGTGAGAACATGCTCTGAGTTTGTGTCATTGAATTAAACAAAAAAAGGTTACTTTCACAGGTAACAATTTTGGGGGTTTAACCAAATTGTTAATAGTTAGATTAGAAATATAGGATCATTAAGGTTGGAAAATACCTCCAAGATCATCAAGTCAAACCTTTGGCTGAATATCATCTTGTCATCTAGACCACAGCACAAAGACAAGCCTAAGCATTAGGTATAGAACTTCCAATCATTTTTTGAACACTTCCAGATGACTCAATCCTCTCCCCGGGCAGCTTATTCCAATGCTTAATCACTCTTTCAGGGAATTTTTTTTTTTCTATTATCTCATCTGTACTTTCCCTGGTGTAACTTGAGGCCATTTCCTCTTGTCACTTGTTATCTTAGAGAAGAGGCTGACCCTCACATTGTTACAAACTCCTTTCAGGTAGTTGTAGAGAGCAATAAGGTCACCTCTGAGCATCCTCTTCTCCAGGCTTAACAACCCCAGCTTCCTCAGGCACTCCTTGTAAGGTTTATGCTTCAGACCCTTGACCAACTTTGTTGCCCTACTCTGGACCTGCTCCAGTACCTCCATAATTTTCTTGTAGTGAGAGGCCCAGACCTTAACACAGGACTTGAGGTGTGGCTTCACTAGTGCCAACTACAGCAGGACAATAGCTTTCCTAGTCCTGCTGGATGCACTATTGCTGATACAGTCCAGGATGCTGTCGGTCTTCTTGCCCACCTGGCTCACTTTCAACCATGGTGAACCAGCATCATCAGGTCCTATTCTGCCAGACAGCGTTTCAGCTGCTCTTGCCCAAGTCTGTAGCCCTGCATGGGGTTGTTGTGACTCAAGTTTAGGACTCAGCTGTTCACCTTACTGAACTTGATACTTGTTGGCCTTGGCCCATCAATCCAGTGTCCAGATCCCTCTGCAGAGCTTTCCTACTCTCCAGCTCATCAACGCTGTCACCCAACTTGGTGTTGTCTGCAAAATGACTGAAAGTAAACTTCATACAGTTGACCATTACATAATTTTGAATCAAAAGGTAATCAGCAAGTACCTTGTCTCTACTGTGTTCCCAGGGATCTGTTTCTATGCATGTAATCACCATGCATAAATTTCCCATTTGTAAGTTTGTGATTGCAATGCCCCATATTTCACAGATGTGTTGTTATGGTGACTGAATTAAAAAGGAAAAATTAAATGGGGACAAGGAGAGTCAAGCAAGTATCTTAAATTTAAATTTAAAAAAATTAAAAGCAGATTTCTTTCTCCAGGTGAATCAGATAAAGACATAGGGTGAACAAAGGGGAATGGCAAGGAAAAGACAGAAACAGATAGGATGTGCCATGTGAACAAAAGGAATGCTGATTCAGGAAGGAAAAGGTTTCAGAAAACTAGGTGGGCAGCTTAGGCTAGCCCCTACGGCGAAACTAATTTGCCTGAGTGATACTTGTACAGCAGAAAATGCAACCTGACATTGACCTTGTCAGTATTGCAGTCACAATGTTTTCACGAAGAAAAAAATATCCTTGAAATATGGATTTCAATAGAATGAAAACACATGGTATCCTTCCACACAGTGCAAATTTCTTCTTTTTCTGCACAAACCAGGCATGAGAAACAAAGCAGATTTCCATTTTTCAGTTTTCTGCTTCCTTTATAGGAGTGGAGAATCGATGAATACACCTTTATGATGTTTTTTCAAGGTATTTGTATAGCAGAGGCTTAGTCAACATTTATCAGTGCTAAGTAACCTCCCACACCTATTTTTTAATCTTATGTTGTAGGGACGCAAATTTTTGCCCTTTTTTATTGCTGCACTATAATCATGGAATAATTTTAAAACAGAAGAAACAGAAAAAGCCAAACAACAAAAATAACATCAACAAAACAAACAAACATACAAACAAACAGAAAAAACCCCAAACAATAAAGTCCCCAGAATACTTCAGAATCTTGACGATAAAGTCGCAGTACTCTGACAGCACTACCGCTGTGGTGAGAGTGAAACAGACTGCAAAGCCAAATATTATTCCTGCACAGGACACTGAAACAGATAAGCATTCTTCTCACAAACGAGGTTGAGATAGTACAAGTCCTATTCAACTGCAGTCCCTTTGTTCTTCCTGTCTTTGCTTCTTCATCACAAACCTTTTCAAAATTTCATATTATGAGGATACGTATTTCAGACCAAGACACTCGGAGCACGGCTCCTTGTGTAAGCTCTTCGGGGAATTTACAAATACACCAAGTGCAGATTTGCTCCCATTGCTCACACATCCATGCTTTGAAGGTCAAGGAGAATTGTAAATGGGAAATTGCTCAAGAGACCTGTCTTTGTACTCCAGATTGGACGGCATTGTCACTAGATATTTGATATGACAAGTCAGTTCCTTGTATCCATATGAGCATATAGAGTTGAAAGGGAGAAACAAAATATTTTTTTTCTGCATGATTATGCCTAGAAGCATAATTATTATTCTTTTTTTATACTGGTCTACAGAACTGATAGCCACATCACTTTCACACTGTTAAGCATTGGGTTTGTGTTGCAAAGTTTTGGCTGGGGTGAGTACAGGGGTTGTTTCTGTGAAAAGTTTTCAGAAGCTTCCCCTATGTCTGACAGAGCCAATGCCATCCAGCTTCAAGAAGGACCGGCCACTGGCCAAGGCTGAGCTCATCAGTGACCGTGGCAGCACCTCTGGGATAATAGAGTTAAAAAAACAGAGGGGGAAAAAAATGAAGCAAAAAGAACAGCCTGAAGAGAGTGAGAATATATGAAAGAAACAACCCTGCATACACCAAGGTTAGTGAAACAGGAGAGAGAGATGCTTCAGGTGCCAGATGAGAGATTCCCCTACTGTGGTGAAACAGACTGTCCTTCTGCAGCCCATGGAGGTACATGGGGGAGCAGATGGATGCCTGAAGGAGGCTGTGACCCGATGGGAAACCCACACTGGAGTAGATTCCTGGCAGGACCTATGGCCCTGTGGAGAGAGGAGTAAGCACTGGAGCAAGTTTGCTGGAAGGTCCTTGAGAGGGACCCATGGTAGAGCAGTTCATGAAGAAGGGAAAGATTCAGGCTGGAGAACTTCAGGAGGGACTACCTCCCATGGGAGGCACCCAACACTGCAGTGGGGAAAGGGTGTGAGGAGTCCTCCCCCCAAGGAGGAAGGAGTAGCAGAGCCTGATGATCAACTGACTGATGACTGCAGCTGTGATGAACTGACTACAGCCTCCATTTCCCATCCCCCTGTACCACTGGTAGTACAGAACAGATAGAGAAATTGGGAGTAAAGTTGAACCCGAGAAGAAGGGAGGGTTGGGGGAAGGTGTTCTAGATTTATTTGTTTTTTTCATTACTTTGATTTTGACTGGTGATAAAATTAAACTAAATTCCCCAAGACAAGTGTGTTTTGCCTGTGACAGTAATCGGTGAGGTATCTCTCTTTGTCCTTAGCTCATGAGCCTTTTGTTATGTTTTCTGTCACCTGTCCAGCTGAGGAGGGGAGTGACTTTGATGGGCACCTGATGCCCAGCCAGGGTCAACCCAGCACACTGTTTCAACATGTTCAGGGTCAATGAGCAGAAAAATCATTGTGAAAGTCCTTAACCAGTATTCCTTATAGAAATTAAATGTAAATCTGCCCATACCTACATAAATTTCTCTGCTGGCCTCTGAGGTCCTTTAGGTTGGTCACCTAGGGTTATTTACTGTTTCATATTTAAAGTTCTGTTTACAGCAGAATAAAAACACAACATGAGATACAAACTGACTTTCTGTGGAAAGAATAATTTGTCAACATCTCATGTTAAATAGTAAATGTTGATCACCAAAGAGGTATAGCAATTCTTACTTTTAGCTTTAAGGGAGTTGATTTGACCTAATTTTATTTAGTTACTTACTAAAATATCCACATCATTTACCTGTTTAAAGAGCTTGTTTCCTTGGGTAAAATTCCTCTGGCCTAATTTTGCATTTAAAAAGCTTAAGACTTCCAAAAGGTGACTTGTATCATCCTACGATAGCTATTCAAAATAGAACATCTAAATCACACTTCAGTCATGATTATTTTTTTTTCATTTGCTTTAAGCGGACATTTGAGGACTTAGTGACACTTTAATATCTAACTTTTACACTTCTGAAATTAGGTAAGATGAATAGCATGTACAGTATTAAACCAATGCATTTTGCAATGAATGAATACTAAATATGTGTGTTATCAATCGAATCAGAGCCCAAATTGCAATAGCATAGGTGATACTTCCCATAGTGTCATGGTTCTCGGTATCCACATTTAAGTTCTGTCCTTGATTATTACCCTCTACTTCTACCCAGTGGTAGGTATCTTGTTCATTTACCTAGCTCCTGTGAGCTAGCATCTTCCTCTTTCCCTACCTTCCCTACATCTTCAACCCTCACTTTGCTGAACATCAACAGGGTGCTTTTTAACCTTATACAATTTCCATGACCTGTCTGTGAGTCTATAGGTCCTCTAACTTTACCAAATTCCTTGTTCTCTTCACCTTTCCCCAGGGTCCCTCTTTACTTCTTTTCACTTGATCTGTGTCTCTCAGTCATAAGGTTCAAATGGAGAGCAAGACAAGTAACTTGAGAGATGTCTTCTTTACTTTACCAAGTGCATTGTTGTAGGGTGTAGCTTCAGGCACTGTATGAAATAAGCTCCCCAGTGGGAGATGGGAAAAAGAAGCACCTACCATTGCATTTGAACCTTCAAACAACTATGTGGTGCTGCAAGCTTGAGCAAAGTTTAAGTCTACAGTAATTTAAATAGTGTCTGTGTCTGAGACTTCGCTTGAACAACTCTGTCCAAGAATAGGAGCATTCAAGAGTACATTTTGCTTGAACATGCGGATTTTTATCTCATCGAGTAATGTCACTCTTCATTGAAACTGTGCACAAGTTTCAATTTTGCTACACGACACAAAAACACCCCAACAACAAACCAAACTTGTATCAAATTTTTATGTTTTAAATAGTATTGAAAGGTACCTTTTTCTCAGCTGCCATCTTGCAAAGCAGCATATATCCAAAGCAGAAAGTTTCTGCTGAAGAGAAAACCACAAGAAAAAGTCCACTGTTGTTGCTGCAGCTTTTGCCTTGCATCTGCCTAAAACGTTCCTCTGACACTTGAAAAAGAATTCAACTCCTGATAACTACTGGATTACGGAGGAACAAGGAGTGCCCAAAACACACAAAAGTGGCAATATTTGAATTCAAACATCAGGTAGATTTGTTCCAGGTAAAAAAGATATATCAGTCACAATATTTAGGAAATATGATGCTCTGGTGAGAGATGCAATAGACCCATTTTATTGACTAAATGGTGGATGACAGTAGTGTTAAATCTGGCATTTGATCCTTTAAAAATTCAACTAATATAAACCCAATATTTTCACTGTTAATATGACTTCTTTATCATACAGAAATTCCCCCTTAAAAAAAAAAAAAACAAAAAACAAAAAACTCTATACATCACTAATTTATTTTTTAAGTAATTTTGAAGGATGTTTTCCTTATATGCCTATGAAGTAGGAATATTTATTAAGTCTACTTCTAGGACATTGATATAAAAATGTGTATTTCCTTTTTAATAACATGCTTACTGGTTTTTTTCTATTTATGTACATGAAACTTAGGATTTCTCTTCTACATCTTCTACTGCATCCATGTCTTATCCTGTCTGTATTAAATTACTTGTTCCTTTCACCATTTTCCAACCTTAATTCTTACTTATTACAATGGCTTTATCCATGGGTTTTTCAACACATTTCTTCCTCCTTTTGATCTGAGGAGAGTGACACTTTCTCTAGTTCTTTCTATTGCTATTGAACATATGGGTTACATCCATGGATTTTTATATTTTTAAAAGCTCATTATGCTGAAGGGCTTTCATGCTTTATTTGAATTCAACCATGCTATAGACACTGATAGACAGATATTTATAGAGCACTAATTCTGAAACTTGAAATAAGAGAACAATTCATTGTTACATTTTTGAAAAATCAACTATTTTATCCCAATGTTTTTCTTCAATCTCAGATGATTTCAGATTATGTTTGAGAAAATCCCATTTCTTGTTATAGTCTTAGACAATTTAATTTAATAGCTACATCTCTGCACATTTGGTTTAGCTAAATTACACCTTAAGCCCAGAATAAAATTTGAAGGCTTAAATATGTGAGCTCTAAAACCCAAAAGAAATAAAAAAATAAAAAATGAAATGCCTGAGGAAAATTAGGAAACTCGTCATTCTTCTTCTTCCTCCTTGTAAAGATAGTAAATTTTTTAAGTTAATGATAGTTCTCAGCCCCGTAAAATCTAGTTGCCAATCACAGAAGAAAAATAGTTTAAGGGCTTTCTTTTTAGAACCTAACATTATTCTTAAAACTCTCCAATGGTCCTTGTTAACTTGTTTTGCTTTTAAGATACTTTTCCACTTTTTATTTTCACTAGATTTAGCTCTGAGTTTGAATTTCATCTTAGAAAAACAAACTAATTTCAGAGTAACTCTGGAATTCAAAAGGATACAGAGAAGAACAGTTTTTGTTTTGGTTTTATTTTGCTGTCAATCATAATTGTATTTTAAATTATAAATTATAATTTTGGTGCTTTTTTACCTATACTAGTATTTCCCATGGTCAAAAGCAGAATGTTGGTTATTCAGACTGATCATCTCGGCTGACATGTCCAAATATATTTTTATGAAAAATCACTTATCATAAAAACAGTGGCAAATTTTAAAATCAGACTTCCAACGTTATTCTTCCTGCTGCCCTTGTCTCCAAATATTTTTCCAAATGTTTTTAAAATTCATTTTAATTCATTCAATGATTTAAGTTCTTCTTTCACTAAAATTTCAGATTCCAGAAAAGCTTTCTATGTGCTGTCCCAAATTTATTTTCTTTGTTCATATGCAGTCTCACACTTTGTAGGTTAAATCTCTAACTAGTGCTATATCCAGTGGAGAAGGCAGGCACAGAAGAGTTTGATTGCCCCAATCTGTAATTCTTTCCTCATCTTCTTAGCCTCATGTTTTGATAAACTTCTATATTCAGACAAAAGGGCTGTTAAATATCTGCTTCATATTAGTAATTTTGATTTTCTTTGTTCTTTTGTTTCTCAAAGTTCCATTGTAATTTTTCTTTTAACATATCTCTGAAGTATCTCTTTCTTCTGAGGATTATGGCAAACACTAATCCAATTTGGGTATTGAAAATGACCTAATATATCAGTTTGGAAAGCTTCCAGCTGAAGAAAATCTCATTCTTCTAGTCTCTATACATTTCTTTTCAGAATGTTATCTGTCACAAAAGAGGCCTTTGATCCACCAGCTAGAGCTGCATTTTTGTTTTGCTAGCTGATTTTTGCAGATAATTTTATCATTTTTCCTGTGTAGTATACCACAGTTGGTAAGTACATATCAAAACACCTAGCTATCCTCTCTGCATTAGAGTTGTGTGCTTGTAACTGGTCAGATTTAATGGGAAAGAGGCCTCAGTTTTGTCAGAAATACATTCAAAGTAAAGGAACTTTTTAGAGGCTTGATAACAAATAAACAAACCACCCTCACAAACACACAAACAAACCACAAATTACCTGAAGTATTGTAGAATCATAGCATGAATCACAGAATGGTTTGGGTTGGAAGGGGCCTTAAAGTTCCAACTCACCTGCCAGGGGTAGAGACCACTTTCAAAAGATCAGGTTTCTGAAAGCCCCATTCAACATGGCCTTGAACACCTCCAGAGGTGGGACATCCACAATTTCTCTGGGCAAGCTGTTCCAGCATCTCACAACCCTCATCATAAAAATGTCTTCTCTGTGTCTGATGTAAATCTAGCCAGATTCGTACGTATTAAAACCATTGAAAGAGGTATTCTGCCATCTGGTTTTCATGTGACTACAAAACCTTATGTCATAAACTTGAATTTTCAGTTTGTATCTATGTTTGTCTTCATGCATATAAATTTCTGTGTCATATAATCAGTTAAGTAAGAAAGTTAATATCTCAGTCTCACCACCAAGATTTTGCTTTAGGTGGTAGGGTAGTCACTCACCAGATTTGCTACTGCTTAACTGATTTAGATGAGCCACTTCCAGACAACATCACTTCTAGCAATTCACTCTTTTCATATATGGTCTCATAGTATTCCTCGAAGTAGAGTTAACTTGGATGTATAAGGCCTTAGGCTGCTTCTACACAACCTCAGATTTAGGTGTATTCATCACATGCATTATCTCTTTTATTCCTGATGCAACCTTGTTATTGTTATTACTATTATTATTATTATTATTATTATTATTATTACTGACATGTACATCACAAGAATAAATTGGGAGGTAGAGGGGAGGTGGTTATTTTTGGTGGTCTTTTCCTTGCCTTATTTCATAATGCAGCTACTGACACTTTACAGATACTATACTCCCTGTTTCAATCACCTGAAGATCCCTTCCCAGTAATGCCTAGAAACCAGAGGTTTCAGATAGAGATGGAGAGACATGATATTTCTATTTTCAGATAGAAAGTTCTTCATGTCTAGACAACTGCGGGACAGGTTGTCCGTGAGGATGAAGCTTAATGATGAAAGATTTTTGCCCTAATTCACCTTTGTTTGTTTAGTTCTTCACTGACTTTGGTGTCTGCAGAGCTGTTTCTCTCATATATTCTCTTTCCTTTCTCTGTGAGCTGTTGAAAGACAGTTTTTTACCCTTTCTTAAATATTTTGTTACAGAGGCACCTCCACCACCACTCACTGACTCACCTTTGGCCAGTTCATCTTAGAGCTGGCTGGAACTGGCTTTTTCCAAAAAACGGGCAGCTTCTGTTCTCTTCTCACAGGTGCCACCCCTGCAGGACCTCCACTACTAAAACTTTGACATGTAAACATCATATCCACCTACATATGGGCCAATAAACCTCACCTCTGCCGCTGGGAAGGTGATGGAGCAAATCTTCTAAAAACTGTTTTCTGGCGCCTGAAAACAGTAAGATGTTAAGAAGCAAACAGCATAGATTTACCAAGAAAAAATTGTGCTTCAGTAACTACATAGTCTTTTATGATGAGACTTCTGTTGACATGGATAAGTGTGGGCTGGGAATCAGAATTCAGAAGTAGTAGTCAGCAGGTACAAAGTCCAGCTGGAGATCACTTAACAGTGTTTTCCCTCGAGTGTTGATAATGGGGCCAAACTTTTTATTAATGCTGTGAGGGATAAGATGATTGTATTCCAGAGAGGAAACACCAAATTTGCCAGAGTAGTTAATATGGGAGGGCATGAATGTTATTCAGAGGGACCTGAACAGAGTAGAAAATGGACTGACAGGAGCCTTGTGAAATTTAATAAAGATAGACATTAAGTCATCCATTTGGGGTGTACTAACTGTATGCAATGGTACAGCAAGTGGATGTCAGGTTTTCAGTGAGGACAAATACAAGTTTATAAAGAAGCTGTTAAAAAATAAAAAATACAAATACGATGGAAAAATCTAAGAAATACTAAGTCATTATTCAAAAAAGGGAAAATACAGGCAGTCATTCCCTAAAATATTTTTTCTTTAGTTTTTGAGGTAAAATGTTGAGGCATTTAATTAAATCAATTAAAAGGGAAAAAATGCTTTCCTTTTCTATTGATTCTAAGTAAGAAAACATCCTAAATTATCTCATTCATAAAGATGCTAAATTGGCTGTCCAATTAGTCATAGAGCAAATATCTAGGCAGAAAAACATCAGCATGAGTTTGGCCAGGGATAATGGTATTTAGCTATGCATTTGGTATATGGTTACTGATACTGGTTTATTCTTTCCCTTGAGTTTCAACAGTGATTAAGAAAGGAGGCAGGATGCAGGTTTCATTATTGATTACATTGTCTCCAACTTTGCACACATATTTCTTTTTCCAAAGTTTATAATTGCAATAATTACCTTATTAAAAGAATTTAAGGATTAATATAATTGAATGTCTAGGCTTGATAAGCCTTTTAAACTAAGATTTTGGTTGCAAACTCATCTCCAAGAAATACTCTGACTTTTTCTTTTTGTGGATATTTAGGTTCATTTTTTAGATTGGTCTAAACTTGGCTTTACAATTTCTGCCAGCACCTTCATTTAAACAGGAGCCAAAAAAATAATCTCAAACACATTTAACCACTAGTCCCTGTTTCCTGATTATTCACAAAAATGCCTTTTCCCACTGCAACATATATAATTTACTATGAGGAAATGATAACATTTTCCTTCTACTTCTCAAATAAGTAATTATCTGTTTAACTGGAACTGAAATCAACATTGGACTAATAGCCCTGAAAGCAAAAAAGATTGCTGTGTTTTCTGGTAAATAAGGCATCATTCATACAGAATCCAGCTCAAGCTTCAAAGTGGAAGCAAGGGGAAGATGGATACATTTCCTTAAGGGTGCTATTGATAGGGATCAGTGATGAGCAAAGGTAAGTTTCCCAAGGATGAAATTCTAGAAGAACATGTCTTGCTATTACTCTGCTTTAAGCCTGCAGATAATTATTTTATAAGTACATATAGAATCATAGAATATCCTAAATTGGAAGGGAGCCACAAGGATCATCAAAACCCAGCTCCTGGCCCTGCATGGGACAGCCCCAAGAATCATACCATGTGCCTGAGAGAGTTGTCCAAATGCATCTTGAACTCTGTCAGGCTTGGTGCTCTGATCAATTCCACTGGGCATGCACCGTTGGTTTTGCCTTCTTTTTGCCTTAGCTACAAAAGACCCCTGCTCAGCCAAGCCAGCCTTCTGTCCCAACTGCTTGACTTCTGACATTTTGGAATTGCCTGTTCCTTTGTCCTTTTGGAGGTGGTGCTTAAAATGATTGGCACTGATGGACCACAGAACTTTCAAAACATTTTTCCAGGGGACTTTTCTCACTAGGTCCATGAGCAGCCTGAAGTCTGCTGTCTTCATGTCAAAGCTTGAAGTTATGGTGACATTTTTCTTCCTGTCAACAGAGATTTTAGACTCATTTGCTTCATGGTCACTCTGCTCAAGACAGCCACCAATAACATCTTCACTCACGAGACTCTCTCTGTGAAGCAACAAATCAAGGAGGTTATTTTTCCTAGTCAGCTTTCTGTATGAAGTTTTCATACAGGTGTTTTTGGAATCTTCTGGACCTGTTTGTGCCAGCTGTGTGGTGTTCCCAGTTAATATTCAGCAAGTTGAAGACCCCTGTAAGGACAAGGGCGGTTGATTTTGATGTGTCTCTTAGTTCTTCAAAGAGTAACTCATTGACGTCATTGTCCTGGCTAGGTTATCTATAGTAGACTCCTGAATATATAGGGCTCCTGTATATGTAGAATTCATTATTTCAGACAAAAATAACTCTTCAACCTTAGATTTAGGCTATTTACTTTTAACAGAGAGCATCTTTTGTTCTTTTTATACATAAAACGTCAGATCACAGAAAAAATTACAGAAACCATGCATGTGCATGCATTCCATTATGATTATCATTAAGTTTTGGATTATTCTAGTTTATTCATCATTAAAATAGTATATAACATTTTTCAACTAATATACTTGTATTTGAAAAAAAAAAGACATAAAAACTTTTTCTCTTTCATTCAGGGCAGATAAAAAAGCAATATGGTTCTGTAGTTGCCTTCAAAAAAAAAACCTGCAATATTTACTTTTTCCAAACAAATAAAGATTGGGTATAACATAATTACAGACTTGTATGACAGCTACATGGCCTGAATGTAGCTGTCATACAAATCTGAGTATTATCTGCAAGCAGTGAATATAGAGGAAATTTCAAAATGAAAAAAAATTCTTGGAAGGATATACAGATTGTTCTCTGCTTGTTCTGTTTGTTAGCTGGTCACACATATTACTGAAATAGGAAATTCTGAGTTGTAGACTGAACTCTTTGAAGAGTGCAGTGACTTCCACCATGCTTTCTTTTCCATGGAAACCAGGGCAGGGCAGAAAACATTGTCCTGTGCCCAGATCTCATTCAATACACAATCAAGAGCCAGTAAGCCAGAGAGTGAAACAGACAAGCATGAAAACATCCTTCCATTAAGCAGATGGAGCTGAGCACAGGGAAAGAAGCTTAAAATGAAAGGAAGGAGAAAGAAACATGAAAATTAGATAGAAGAGATCTTTAAAATTAATAAATAAATAATAAAAGTATTAAAAATAATTTGAAAGGCAAAAGTTCAGAAAAGCAGGCTATCATTTTTTGAAGTCTTTGGCATAACCTTACTGACTTTTGCAAGTTTTCTAGGTCTGCTTCTCTTTTCTCATTAATAGCTTACTTTGAACTTAGGTATTGACTAAGTGTGGTATTTAGTAATTTTAAAACCCCATACACAAAGTCCTGTCAGAGATCTTCCTCAGGACAGTTAGCAAGATGTAAAAGCTGCCACATTAATTGATTAAATGTGCTGCTTGACACAGGTAGTACATCCTGCCTCAGAAATTCATTGTTGGCTCACTTCTCTCATGTTATATGTAAATAGTTTTAAAACATCAGCTGGACCAATGAAAAATAGGTTATAAACAGTGGTGTGTGTATGAGGAAAGACACAAGAAAAAGTACTAAGTTATATTTAATACTTCAATATAACTGTGTTCACCTCCCTCTTCTCACTTTTTCTTCCAGAGCTTCCTAGGAACAGCTGCAGCCTGAAGTGAAAGGGCATTACAGGTGGCCCTTTCTGCTGTGCCAGTCAGAGCAAGAGGTGACCACAACTCCATCCCATCAATTGATGAGTAAAAATATGAGAGTAGAGCTCCCCACAAGAGCAGTACATTCTTCCCTGCTGTTTTGGGCTTTTTTAAATGGGATTTGCTCTTAATATAGATTTTGGCATGTCACTTTTGGGAACCAGAGATAAGAAAGGTAATGGGGAGTTAGGTGAAAGAGAGCTAATCCTTCATTATCTCCTCCAGGAATACCTGTAGCTGGGTGCTTGTTCTATTTGTATTAATGTGAACTTATAATGTCATGTTGTCTTTGAGGTCCAATAACTTACATTTTATTTTAAGCGGTTTTGTTCACTTGACTAAATATGGAATTATATTTCTATATTTTATGCCTTTGCAAATTAATTATATTTCTGGTAATAAGGTGAAAACTTAAGCACTAACATGAGTGATAATGCAAGAAATGTTTTTGCACAGATAGATATTTTTTTCATGAAGAAAAATCAGATAAGTATGGATAAGTACTTTGGTACACAAAATTCCCAAAGATATAAATCACAGAAAAAAGGAGGAATTAATTTGGCTAAACGTAGACATTAAGACTGTGAATGCCTGCACCTGAGCTAATCACTTCAGGCTCCCTGGTAGTCAAAGAAGAGAAACAGGCACTTCTAGGTCACAATTCTTCTTATCCTAAAATAGGCATCTGAAGTAGGTCAGATGAACTGCGCCCTGAGAATGCCTATTATTCTCTACCAACTACAATGAGAGCCCTGGTTTATTAATTCAGATTCAATGTAGATGTTTAAGGAAGATGAGATGAATCCCATTCAGGGAATCCAGAATGACTATTTAGAGACCTATAGCAAGAAGTGAGAATTCTTGTTTTCCAGATGTATATAGAATCCAAGATAATAACTTGGATTATAAATTAATAACTTGGATACATCTAGACACTGACTTTGGGTTCCTAAGTCATTTAGGCATTTTGAAATATTTAATCTTGTTTCATGCTTTATTTTCTTTTTGCTCAGAAAAAGTACTACCAACTTTTTATTACTGTATTTCAGTCTAATGATCCATGACTCATATTCTCTTTCACTAAGAAAGATGAAAACCTTCCTCAACCTTAACAGACTTTTATGAATAAAAACTTAACAAAGCAAAGAAATTCACCTTTTCATCTATTAAAAAAGTCCTGTACTACCAATAGCTGGGGAAATTTAACAATAAGGACAGATCTGCTACTAGGCTCACTAGTATAGCTTGATTTCAGCAGGAGTGCTATGAACGTTTTATCAAATGAACATCCAAGTTTCAAATCAAGCCAAAATGCCTTGGATTTTCTCTTCCAAATTTATGTGGAGAAATAATGGAGTCCAAATATATTTCTCCTCCATAAATGTGACTCTGTTTCAGCAGTGAAAATACTATCTTACTTAAAAAGTTTTTGGTTCAAATGAGAGAACAAAACAGTAGATAACATAAAAGGATTTTTAATGAAAAATATTTTAAAGCTGATATAACAATATCTTAACTACAGCGCACCAGTCACACCATTATCCACTCATAGTATATATGGATAGTTTATAATGGCTCTAATCAGTAAATAAGTAAATTTTACAGTGTCAGTGAAAAATTTCTGATCTAAAAGGTTATATTTGAGTCTCTATTTATCATAGCAAGGATAGTATTCCATTACATTTTATCACTGTCAATGTGGGTATATTATGTTCATCTTAAAAAGAAAACCTAAATGAAAAAGAAACCCAACTCATAAATTTTATCATTTTTTCAAGTTATTTGTTGGAGAGGAACTGAAATAGTAGTTTTAGATAACAAAGTTTTCCCAGTCTTTGGTATCCCAAATAAGAGAAAAAGCAATGAGGATAATAGAAGAAATATTAATAGGATTTATAGCCCACTGAATTATCAGGATGCCTTCCACTGACTTTGGGCTTTTGATCAGATTCTAAAGTAAAGAAATACATTGAATTACTTCGAGTGCTTGGAGCTTGCTAACAAAAGGAGTTTGAAAAAAAAGAAGGGCTGCTGTAGCTTTTGAGATTTCTTCTAGTTCAGTCATTCTACATAAAGGTACTTGTAACAAGCAAGATACTTTTAAGCACAAAGAAATAATAAGATTAATGTTACTTAACATCTATCATCTTAAAATCTTGCAACCGTCTAAAAATTAAGCATTTAAGCAGTTTATGAAGCCTTCTTCTACACAAAATAAGAACCTCTGGAAATTAATGTGAATTACAGAACTTCCACACCTATTTTAAGTTAATCTCTCTCTGGTTGGTGGCTCTATTTACTGACCACAGATGAAATTTAGACATCTGGTGAATACAAATTGCTAGCTTCTACACAGCTAGAGTTTGCTTGCCTCGCCCTTCCTGAAACCCTTGAAACCTTGAACAAACATGATATTAACACTTGTGTTTGTGTGTACTCTGGTGGGAGAGACCACCAGCAAGAAATCATTGTATCAAGAGGAGAGAAAAAATATCTCCTTCCCTTCCTTTAGAGAATTCCATAAGCAGTACAGTTATTTAAGCTGTTTAGCAATGCATTTATTTAGCAATGTATTTAGGGTATTTCATGCTTGAATCCTTTGGAGTCTTGGTGTTTGGTTTTTGGTGGTTTTTTTTTTAAGATGTCCATAATGTTTAACTTTCTTGTGTGGATTGTTTTGGTTCTGAGTAGATTAAAGCTCAGATTTCAACCTTTGCCTCCATGGATGCCTAATGTAGATTTAACAGGTGTTGTCTCATGACTGAGAGCTGATTTTTATGAACAGCTTATTAATCCCATACCCTAACCTTTCACCATTTATCTTAACTGCAATGATACAGGAGTATAGTGGTCATTAGGTGGTTTACTGGAGACAGATATACAATAACAGAAATATGTGTGTATGCCTAGGAACACATGGATGCATAGTAGAACCCACATGGAAGTTTTATCTTCCTTCCAAGTGCTTGAAATGATGCAAGGATGTATTCTGTCCTATGATGCTGGTGTTTTAATGAAGCTGGGGTATGTAGTTCATGCCATGACATCTTTGTGATGTCAAAATCTTCTGAGATCCTGTTGAAGGATTTTGCAGAACAAAGAGAATCAAATGTGGAGAATCCCATTTATCATATTTTAGAATCTTTTTTGAATCTGAAGATTAGTTGCTCTTAACCCCAGAAAGTCACATGGATCTTATCTGAAGAGACAACTGGATAGACAACTGGATGGTTGACTCCAAAAGATAGCCAGGGAAAAATGAGTGATTTCACCACAGCAAGTACAAATTCAAGCATTTGGGGAAAAATGTAGAACTGTATTGTTTGACAGCCTAGATATACTTACTAGAGATAGAAACCCCACTGTTTAGCAACGATAAAAACTGACAAGAAAATTTGAGCATACTACTCTATGTAACCTTAGTGCACTGTTGAAGTTGCCACATAAGATTCCAACTCCATTTTTTTGTCAAAAAAATATTAATCTAACATTGTCTGTGCATATTCTCCTCTATTTAGTGTTGCTGAGGCCACACATATGTCCAGTTCTGAGCTCCTCATTTTAAGGGAAGCATGGACTTATTGGAGAGAGGACAGCAAAGGGCTACAAAAATCATGAAGGGACTGGAGCACCTGACATATGAAAAAAGGCCGAGAGAAGCTGTGACTGTTTAACCTGGAGAAAAGAAGGCTCAGGGGTAATCTTTATCGATGTGCAAAAGTGCTTGAAGGGATGTGTGAAGAAGATAGAGCCAGGCTCTCTTCAGTGATGCCCAGGGAGAGGACCAGAGGCAGGGGACGCTCACTGAAATACAGGAAGTTCCATCTGAACATCAGGAAACATCTTTCACTGAGGTCAGGGTGACTGAACACTGACAGGTCACCCTGGGAGATTGTGGAGTCACCCTCCTTGGACATGTTCAAAAGCTATGTGGACATTGCTCTGGGCAGCCTGATCTGCTTGAGCAGGGTGGCTAGACCCGGCAACCCCCAGAGGTTCCTTCCAACCTCAACCATTCTGTGATACTGATATCCAAACCAATACATTGTAGCAATGTGCTGAACCAATACAGTGTGGTTCAAACTTTGTCAGTAAAGCTAGTTTATTTGTACTGCTGCAATTATACAGCTCTGTGGTCTCTGCTTCCATAAGTGGTATACTAGGAGCTATCTTGAGCATGTCAGCACAGCTAAATGCTTTTTTTTTTTTTTTAAATCAAACACAGATCATCAGGACCCCAGATTTATATCCAAGTATTTTAATATAATACAACACACCCATAGAGAAAATTACAGAATGATATTGGATACTGTTAGCTAGACAGCAGATTTTTACTTTTAGGCGTTATTAAAAGAAGTGAGTAAGCAGTTGGCAGACTTACCAGATCATCTGTCTGCATGTCTGTTTCTCCTTCTCTCCTTCTGTTTAACTAAAGTGTCTGTACAGTCTAGCATAGTAGTCACTGGAAATTGTGCCTTTTTTCCAACAAAAATATTTTTACATTGTAATGAAAAATTTTATTCCCTCTTTGACTTACTCAAGTGTCCATCTCTTTCTATACCTGAAAAAGTGAAATATAATCTCAACAGCATATTAAAATTTGAAAAAATTTCTATTCTATGAGAAGAATTAGACATCTGTAAGTTGCTGAAAGATTTCATATAATTTCTTGAAGGGATTTAAGTGGAATTCAAAAGTTTCTTGCGGTCTTTTGG
Organism: Aphelocoma coerulescens; assembly: GCF_041296385.1. Taxonomy (NCBI): domain Eukaryota; kingdom Metazoa; phylum Chordata; class Aves; order Passeriformes; family Corvidae; genus Aphelocoma; species Aphelocoma coerulescens. Next base: position 61,159,771 of record NC_091013.1, read on the forward strand.
AAAAGATGGATTTAGGACATGCTTGTGGAATGCATATTTCCCATGATTTTACTTGCACTCAGCAGACAACACAAACTAGAAATGCTAAGATGTCAAAGACTTTCCCATCTAAGGCAACTCTCCAGATCAGTCTAAATCCATGCCCATGAGGAAGCACAGTGTGTGGAAGACAAGGCTAGATTAGAAAACAGATTGAGACACAAATTTGGTTAACACATCTAAGGCTTAAATTTTAGGGGATTGATCTTGTGCCTCCTAAAACACTCCCATTGCTACAGTTTTAGTCTAGGAAAGATTACATCCTAAAAAATCAAGATCATGATGTTCTATCTTTAATATTAGAGTCTTTTGGGTTTAGTACTGGCGTTCCTTTGGAAGCAGGTTACAGTTTCAGAAATTTGAGGTACCAGTTGCCAGGTCCTTAGTTTGTAAGATGAGTTCGTATTACTAGCAGGAACCTAGGGGGAAAAATGAAATCATTGACTGAGCAGCAGAGCAATTTTACAATATAGAACAATAAGAAATATTTTTTCCTTTTCCAAATGAATTTCAGAGAATAATTCCATGGATTTTAAAGCACAAGAGGTTATCTTTATTTTTACTTCACTTTCCTTTATTCCCCAGTCTTCTATTGCTCCCCCATTGTTAAAACAAAAAGTATGTAATCGATTTGAAAGGTAGAAAGAATTTCTAGCACACTTAAGCAAAGTGCTTGGGGGAGATATACCGAGGTTATCCAACAATTTGAACAAAAATAAGCTACCAGGTACTGAGGAGGGTAGGAAATAAGAAAATTCTTCAAAGGAAGCAGAGAATGAATCTCCATATTTTGAACAAGATGAATAAAGCATATATTCACATCTTCAGACTATCCTGTTCAAAGACTATTGAAAACTTCTCTTTCTTTTAAACCTGTCCAACTCATCTCCACAGGATATAATTTAATCCTAGTATATAGGTATGTTTTGTGCATTCCCATCTGTGTGGGCTGGAATATCACACTATGCATTCTCAAACAGAAATGTGCTTTCTTTTTTTTCGACAATCACATCACTTATGTTACTGACTGGGCAAAGAATGTACCTCAGTGGTTGAATATTTAAGTTCTTCAAAATCTATGTAATAATGAAGAGAGTATATCCATCCAAGTGAACAATTGCTTCATGGGGAGCCTGTAGGTCTCAAATTAGTTAATTCCTGGACTTTCAATTGTTGTTTAAAGCCAGCCTAGAGTAGCACTGGCAGGAAAGCTGTCTGCCAGAAAAGGGCATTTTCAAAGTCACACAGCATGAACATCTTCTTGTCAAGACCCATTACAAGAAAAAAGTAAGTGGCATTTCAGTGGAATCATAAGGAGGGGCATGGGGGTAGTGTTGGTGTTTGGGTTTTTGGAGTTTTGGTTTTGTGTGTTTGTTTCTTTTTTTGGTGTTTTTTTGTTGTTTTTTCTTTAATATTATTTGTAACCATCTGGAGATTAAGTACCTGCTACCTACTCTGAGATTGTAGGGGCATTTGTCTGTGACAAGAAAGCAGAGATATGTTTGGAATAAGGAAATCTAAGTATTATATTTCTTACTTTCTTACACTTCTTTTAAATTTTGTTTTAAATTGCTCCTTTAAATTTTGATGCAGACATTTCACTTGTATTGCATTGCATTAGGTTAAACACATTCTGTGATGTGACATAATTTGATGTGACTTGACCAAACCAGATGAAAATGTCTTGCTGTATCACTTATTTAAAGAGAAAAAAACTGTCAATATTTTAATTTGCTTTTAAATCTATCAAAAATTATTTATTAAAAGTTAAATAGGTCCTCTTACATGTCAATTTCTTACAGTCCTGTGACAGGCAAAGTAGCAACAGTCTACTCTAAAGTTCAGACCTAGACATTAAAAAAAATCAAAATCACTGACATTATTTTTAAACATTGAATTTCCACTTAGTTCATAGGCATTCTATAGGGTATTGCATTATTTCCACTTTTGCTACTATTTTCTAAGTTAATAATCAGTTCCTTTTTTGAGAAGACTTATTAACTGACAAAAAAATTTCGCAAATATAAATTCCCAGTTGGAGCTCATGTGCCAATATCAACTCCTATGTAAAGATCTTTGCCCATATTCTTCTGCCCATATTATATAAGGGCAGAGCTAGGATTGCAGTCTTTCTTACAGCTCTGGAAAACTCTTTAATGAGTCTGCTGTTAAAACAGCGTTTTTTCTCATAGATGTTCTTAGCAAGTAGGAAGATATTTTACAAATTCCCGCAAGCCATGTACTTTTCTGTCTAAATCATCCATCAGTATAATTTTAAATCATCCATCAGTACTATTGTATAAAAATACTGAAAAAAATGAGGAAAGGAATCAGTAGCTGACACCTTACTGGCAATTAGCAGTATTGTTTCCTGGTCTTTTAATATGTAGGTCATTAAGCATCAAAAAAATTGTAGTTGCTATCCTTGTGACTGTTCACAGGCCGGGAGTTGCTAGTATTTCTTCAGGCAGCTTGAAAACACAGGGTTTTTTACAAGGTATGCTGGCAATAAATAGTGATTTATAAATGCCCAATTATTCCATCTACTGCCCAAAGATGGACATGGTCTTTCAGCAGCTCAGTTTAAAAAGTAATTTGAAAGAAGGACAAATCCTAATGCTGTGCATCTGAAGACCCACATCCATCTACATGGATAGGTAGAAAAAGATGAGCCCTTTGATAAAGACATGTCATTCAACTCTAGTATGGGAAGCTTACACCTTTTTAGTGACATTCTTTGGATTTCCTTGGTATTTGTATATTCTGGTTTTACTCCTGTTAACTACAGCATTGCTCTGATGAAGATGAAAATCTTTGGACCAACAGGCACTGACTCACATTCTTCAGGTAAGGTACAAGTAGAGGAATTCATGTTTTTCTGCACCCATCCATGCAGATCTGTTTTCCAAAGGCCACAGTGCAGCAGGGAATACAGCGTTTATAGTGAATGGAGAAGTTTATAAGGCATGAGGATACAGGGGAAAAAGCCAACATCCAGGGGTTTTCAGAAATTCTTTGTACATCACAAAACAATGCTCTGAGAGTCCCTGTGTTGGAGTCATGAATAGTTGATTACCCGGGTAGAAGTCTTTCCAGAGTGCATATCCAAAGGGCTGTCACTGGGTGAACTGAAAGATGTGGTCTGGATGACTGGACCCCATGTTCCTGATTGCTTTATTGTGATGAAGTGTAACCATGTAGCTTCATAATACAGTATTACCAGTGCTAGTAACAGGCCATAAACTTTGTACTGAGTTTGCCCAGGCTCAGGAAAAAGGCTTGTCAAGTCTGCTCTAAGGGTGTTTCTCTTGACCTGTCTCCAGGTGTTACTTGATTTCACTGTGGAAGCATCTCTCTAACTATGGATCAGTTATCCTTATCTAATTTGGTATACTATTGTTTATATTTGTGTGATACAATAGTTTGATGTACAGCTAACAAGCAGTTTTTCCAAGCAGAAAGACATATTTCTGCCTGGAAGGACAGTAGAGACTTTCAGAGTCAGAGGCACAGGATGCAGCACCGACAGCGCAAGTGTGTGGTGATAAGGAATGGGTCATAAGATGGTGATATTGTGTAGTGAAATCTCATCTGCACCCACAAAGGAGGACAGAGACAGCAGTGGATGGGAGAGCTCAAATTCTGGTCCAGTTCCTGCGAGGCCCATCACAGGTTAGAAGCCTACCTCCACAGGATCAGAGGATCACAGGGACACAGGGAGGCAGGAATCAAAATTACACTCTCATGAGGAACAAACACTTTGCTCAGGCTCATCCCACTCAGCCTCACTACTGTCAGAGCTGGGGATGTAGATCTGGGGGAATGCAGCTCCAACAGCCTTAACCCTTTTGAGCTGCCAAATCTAACTGAGTTTACCCTAGCACTGGAGAACCCACGTCTATAAACAGCTCAGTAATGGTCACCTGAATAACACAGGTCTAGAGCTGGACAAACTGGTTTTAGGGGTAACAAAGGACACAAAGAAACAGCATCTGACATATGTAAAAGGCACCTCACAGAGTAAACTTGGATGAAATCTAGAGCTGCAGATCACTGAAGAAAAGAAAGTTGTAAAAGACCCTACATGGGGAAAAAGAATAAAAAAAAAATAATTGTGGAAGAGGAAATCATCAACATGAGCACCATGTTCCTTCCAAAAAAGGACTCCAGATGCTGACAACTTGTTGTAATACCTCCCTCACCCCCATGAATACCATGGTGAAACCATTGACCCCAAAGTCAGTGTGTTTTCTTGAATTTCAGAGAACATGAATGGTTGAAAAAAAAAAAAAAATTAGTTAGTGTTCCTGGTTGAAGAAGACTTTTGAACATACTCAAGGAGGGAAACTCCACAGCTTCTGTGGGCAACCTATCTCAGTGCTTAGTCAACCTGACCTCAGTTACTTTTTTTCACAGTGAAAGGTGTTTCCTGATGTTCAGATGGAACTTCCCATATTTCAGTGAGCGTCCTTTGTCTCTGGTTCTCTCACTGGGCATCACTGAAAGCTGTGCTGCCCTTCCAGCTAATGGTAGACTTTATCTATCTTAGAATATCATGAAGAGCTACCTCTAAAGCCCACACCTCTAAGACCTTGCCACTCAAAGGTAATACAAGTATTTGTGTGATTGAGGATTTGGGGGTTTCGTTGACGCCAATAGAAGTTGATTTGTTAGTTAAAGCAGTAATTTGCAAACCCCAAAAGAGGAGAAACTAAAGGCACACACATTCAAAAATAATCTTTTGAGTAGAGAGAATATGATTCTTTTTTATTTCACTGTGCTATATTATCACAAGTGATATGATTACCAATGGGCACCAACTCACACTCCTTTCGTCCTTGAGGAGTTGTGGTTTCACTGGGCTCCATGAAGACACCAGGACTGTCAGCTGTGGACTTACATGATATAACCATGGGTTTCAGTCTGAAAGTTTGCTGACTTAGAATTAAATATATCAATTTTTATAACTTCATATGTGAAAATCAGTGGCATAGCAAGCCCTCTGATACCACTGGATGTAATAATTTGATCTTTAGAAATTGGAGGTTAACTGTCCAAGAGATATTTTCATGACAAAAAGAATTTACAGTTATATCAAAGACACACCAAAAATCAAGAAACAAACACCCATGTTAACTGTATGTAGAAGTAAGGCAAATAGTAATGTGAATGAATGTGTCTGAAATGTTTTAATAAGGCTATTTTCTGATAGTAGAAACTGAGATGTGTTAAAACTTGGGAAACAGGTGTGCAAAGTGCCTTTATTCATCCTGACGGTGGGAAACTCTGGTAACTACTGACCCATGTAGAGCATAAGTATTATTTTACTGTAGGCTGAAGGTAGCTGCTTCTAAAATACAGCATTTCTTTAAGGTGAATCTGACAGAATTTGACATGCATAAAAAGTGAGTAAACAGTATGTATGTAGCATGCATCACTGTGACATTCACACAGTCTGGGTTTGGCAACAGTTTGGTTTTGTAGGCTACCTTTGACATTTAAACAGAAGCAAAGAATCTCTGGAAGAAGCTGGGTTTGCTTGCCAGGTATGAATATAGATAGGTATATATATATATCGTTGCAAAGGCCATCCTCAGGCAAAAATTTCTGTAGAATTGTTGTTGGAGGTGACATGTTGCAGTTGAGATATTTTGAGGAAAAATAGCTTGAATACCACCTGAGAAAAATACACTTTGGTCTAATGGTGAATTATATGAACAAGACCTTCACCTGGTATAAATCATCTGAAGCTCCCTTGACTCAGTTTTATCATTTTCATTTCACTTATGATGTTGGTGTTTATTTATCAGGATATTACACCTTCTTCTTTCGATTGAGGGCTCTGGTGAATTTTTGTTACTTAGGGAATTTTCTGCTTTTGGAAATGGTGTTCAAATTTGCATTCATAAAGTATACTACTGGGAGATAAGCCCCCACAACAAAAAAAGCTGTTTTACTCTAACCACATAATTTTTTTTCCTTAGGCTGAGATGAGGCATGGATTGTTTGTTTTCTATTTCTGTATTATTTTTGTGTCCAGTAGTATAGTACTGTGTGTGACCTCCTGGAAATGGACTTTGAGGAGCTAAAACTTTTTACAACTGTGTAATAGATATAAAGATCAGACTCTCAAGGGTATAAATTACTCATCATTCAATAAACCATCTCTGCATGAATTAGCATGTTGCTGCATTCATATAAATTGCCTCCACACATGCAATGCAGACTAACATCCATATTGCATTTTGGTAGCAAGGTTTTTGTGGCATGGACTGCTGAGGTGGCCTTTCATGATTGTCTAAGATAGATAAAGTCCATAATTACTTGGAAGGTCAACACAGCTTCTAGTACCTGGGGAATTTCGGGTTTTGCTAATTAAGGCATTCACTGTATGTGCTTGCTGGGCGTGCATAGTCTTCTTGATGAAAGAAGTATAGGAGGACAGTTGGCCTCTACATCTTTTCTGTTTTCCAGCCTCAAAGGTAGTAGAAATGGTCCTTTTTCCTGTGAGTGTATGTATATAGATAGATGGATGGATGGATGGATGGACAGACGGATGGACATTCTTTGGGGTCCTGTACAAAATATTTTATTTTGTTCAGTTTTGCCTATAATGATTAGTGGGTTTAGAGACTCTATTTATCCTTTTCCTCATTCTATGACTCCCAAAATAATGAAGGGTTTTTTTTTTTTTTCTTCTTCCTAAAGGTGAGAAAGCCCTTCCCAGAGGCATAAAGCATATGTCTGTTGGGCACTTCATTTCTGTATTCTGTTGAGAGATTTGTTTCCCCTGGAGACATCATCACCACATGCTTCCTCAAGTCTTCTGCTGCTCCAGTGAGTAGCACACCTTCTTATAAGACCAAAATTTTGGAAGAGTGGTTATTTTTTTCCCTCTTGCTCTTTTCAGATGCAACATACATCTAATTTATCTGGTTCTTCTAGGGATACAGTTTAATATATTATGTTCATTCATCCTAATTCTTCTTCACTTTTTTTGTCACTGTGCTCACTAGTAGCATCTTTTCTTGTTCACCAGTAGCCAGCTTAATATTAACCAGGGTAGCTAGTTCCAGGGAAATCACTTGTCATTTGGGGATTTCTGGGGTGAGCACAGTTCATGTTCACAGGGTAATGATACTTCAGAGAAGTGTCACTCTAGCATTTGTGCCCAGAGCAAGTTGTGCCTTTTTCAAAAAGCATCAGTTCACTACCATTTGTGCTATGCATTTGTGGATCATGGGTGAAACTCTGTTTTCAGCTTACTTCTGTATTGTCTTGAAAAGAGATATGTGATTTACAGGTTTCATTTTTCCCTGAAGTAGCATACTTCTGAATTTTCTGCAGGATAGTTAGAGGATTCATGGGAGTCTGAGTAAACAATCTGAGTTAAAGAAAAACTGCATAGAACCCAGGCATTGTAAACAGGCAATTCAAGCAAGAAAGTTTTCTGAGATAGCTTTATTTTGGCTTCTGAATTTTAAATTTAGAGTAAACATGTGTCTAAGTCTTTTTGTTCATCCTCCACATTTTTTTAGTTGGGTTCTAAACAGCTCCCTATTCAGATGCATGAGTTGCTTTCCTGTGTCTTGTTAATCAGTCAGCTGAGAAGAGTGAGAGAGGTTTTCTGTACTTGGTGGCTGGAGTTATCAGCATTGTATAGTTACTGGTGCTGCAGTGGGCAGCAACAACAGAAACAAGCCTGTTTAGCTGCTGTAGCTTCATTCTTTGTCAGCTCATCTACAAGAAGATATAACTGTGCAACTGACTGGGCTTATACATTAGCTCCAAGCCAGAATTCATACTGAAGGATCCTTCATGTGGAAGAGACATGTGTAATCAGGTATATGCTTCTCTCTTTAGCTTTTTATATGCAATTGTGTGTGTAAATACAATTTTTTTATCCATGTTTTACACCTGATTCAGGTAGTCTATGCCCAGTGGGTTCTGTGTGGGAACCTGGTTGCCTCAATTTGAGTGCTGACTTCTTCAAAAGTTGGCTACACTTTTGTGTGATGATTTGACTAAAGAAAACCCATGCAACTCTACGGACTCAGACCAGAGGTATTGCTGATGTCCTGCAATGTGGTGTCATACAGGTGAGTCAGACAAGAACATATTTGAGAAATCACTGGTAAATATTAGAGAAAGCATCTACATGTGCTCAGGAGTTTGTACCCATTGAGTCTGCAAATGTTCTTGCAGCTAGGTGAGTAAAACAAAAGATTTTTTTAAAATAAACACATACTAACAAACCTGCATAAGTATTTCTTATCTGTCCATTAGTAAGTACATGTTTTAGTTGACAATCCAAAAGCATACATCTATTTGATGAGCAACACTGCTGAAGTCTCGCACATCTGGAATCACAATAACTATTTCAATACTAGAAAGTATTATATTACTAATAAAAATGTTGTATGAAGGAGAAGTGTAATTTTAGTTCTTTATTTTCTGTCCGCCTCTTTCTCTTCAGGTTATCTGATCTCATAGGGGAGCTAGAGTTCTTGCTGGAGGCCTCCATCCTGTGTTGTGGGCTACATCATACATTGGCACTGATGGAGCTGAAATTCCCTTTCCCTTTCCTGTCGACATTTGGGATATAAGAGGAGATACTCCTGGCATAGACACCACTAGTACTTTAAACCCAACAATTATGCTCTGATCTGCTGCTTTGAAAGAGAAAAGAAAAACAAAACAGCTTTAGGGACAGAAGGGGAAGGTTTCCCCAGTTTATTCTTTAACAGTATTAGAGTAGAAAGAAACACAACTCTGCCAAATGGGTTTAGAAAGCCAGAGGCTATATAGAACATAGCAGGTGATGGCAAAATTCAGAATCAATCATTTTTTGTATTGTATTTAGTACTGAATTTCATACATTTATAATCATCATCTCTTCAGTACTAGCATCTTGCCCAGTATTGATATCCTGGCAGGTATTATAAATTAAGCATGATAACCCCACTATTCAATGTCTACAGAAAACACAAAATTGTTAAAAATGGACAAATAATTTATGTGATATTTTTATTCTTTACTGAGTTCATGGGGTTCACTTTTTCTTATTTTTATTGTCACTTTATACGTTTGATAACTTTGGGTTACAAAACACGTGCTTTTTATTTATTTCTAGGAAATTACATTAAAGATTTTGCTCAGCCAAAACTAGTGCAAATAATGGAGAACAGAAACAAGTATTGTTGTATATTATTTGTTAGTTTCAGATCAAGTAGCATGTAATATGTAATATGTGTGCTTGTGCTTATATAATAAATTCTACCACCTCAAATGTTTACCTTTTTCTAAAAAAAAGAGTTATTTTAATACAAATTTTTAGACTATTGTTACATAAGACAAACACATCCAATTCAAGGCTTTTTCAAATGTTTTTCCACCAGATAAAATTTTTAGATACAATGCATAAATAAAAAAACTTCACTGTGAAATATTTCAGAAAATGTACTGAGTGATACCTCCATTTTCAGTGGTTTAACACCAAGAAAAAATATTTACTTCATTTAAAATTTACACTTGTATGCTTATTTGGTTTTATTTTATTATGAGGCATCTAATGGTATGTTTATTATAAAATACACTTGCATGTTGCTTCAGGTAAAAGGATTATATAAAACATGTATGTGTGTGGTCCTACTGCCCCCACCAGACTCTTATATGTTGAAACAAGATGGAACACCTTCAGTTACAGTGTTGGTGAGGGCGGAAATGCTAATCCCAAGACTTAAATTTATAGAATATTTACTAGAGATGCCTTTCAAAAGATGAGTAATGCGACACTGTTAACTTGTGCTCTTTCTAGACTGGTGCTTGCATTTTTGTACTAGAGTGTACTGTAGAATTTCATTCCCTGGTACTCAGAGGTGCTGGTAAAAGCCATGAAAGGTAAATGCCTGTATATTATTTTCAGGGTCATGTCTTGTATATGTCTCTCCTTCAGCTGATTTTTTTATTTTGCTTTCCTTCTCAGCTAAGTAGAAGTGTCTACTCTTAGGAATATTTCAGTCAAAGGCGTAACCTTTACTCTTGTCTGTCTTTTTCCCTGTCCTTCAGATAGGCAATTGCAAGGCATAATTGTTAAAGAAGCAGAAATTTCAAATCCTCACATGGTTCATTAAATAGCTAACATTCTGTTCTTATGTATGAAGAACAATGTTTTAAAAATAATTTAATTGTCTAAGCCAGATAAAATTTATTCAGCATAACAGCTGTATCATACTATTTTACAGACATTGCAAGACATAACAATACTACTGAAAGTAAATGAAACCCTGTGTTTATAGATATTTAATTTTTTTAAAAAACAGGAATATAAGGGTTCCCATTAAATTCTGCTCATCTTGAAATGCAGAAGCTTATCATAGGGACTAAGGCACAGATAACTAGGCCTGCTACAATTTTAATCTTCACTCCATTCAGTGGACATTGCCATATATTTTTAACCTTTTATCTCTGACCCAAGATGTGCATTTGATGTTGAATGGTGCCTTTTCTTGTCAAGAGGTGCTAAAGAAGTCAAAAATGAGTATTAAAGCCTGCTTTGGAAAAAAAAAAATTAAATAATATTTTAATATTGAACAGAGTTCTGTAATAATATTATGCCCATCCTGTCCAACACAAGTTGAAAGCAAGCATGCATTCCAATGTGCTATGCATTTGACAACAGCTTCTTAAGTTTTAATGTATGCTTTTTTGTGCCAAAATGTCTGAAGGGTGTAAAGATGTACTGTCTGCCTTTCCTCACCTAACCCATACTGCTCAGTACTCAGGAGCTCTTAGTGCTCATCAACAGTGACAAGAGTTATTGACTGAATATTCATGGGATTCCTTTCATTTTATTACACTTTCTCATTCTGTTTCATTGTAATCTTTTCCCTTTCATAAGACTTTTTACAATGCAGCATCCCTCGACATACGTTATTCCTTCTTGATTTTCAAACATATGTTGGGCAAAGTCATAAGGCTCATAAAACAATAGTTCCTACTGTCATGAGCAATTGCCAGATTGCAGATTTCCTATGAATAAAATATTACATTTTTAAGTACTGAAAAAATAAAAACCAACCTCACTATTAAAGAATCCCACAACAGACAGATAGCAAGGATACAGTTCACTCAGATGTGGTTATTACAGAACAGTCACCTAAAATTATCATGCTTTTAGTGCTGCTTTCTGATTTAATCCAATTGCTATTCCAGAACAAGTGGAAACACTAGAACCCTGTTCACCTAAGAGGGCCTGGCAACAACCTTAAATATCAGTAAGAAAAGATGGAACGCTGACCTCTACATTCCTAGGTGCTTCAGAGTGAAATTAGGGGTGAAATCTTGCAAACAGGAGCCAGTTGCAAAACTGTCACTCACCTCATGGGTGCGGCATTTGTCTCAAGGCTACAATGTGTGCCTTCCCTTCTTTGTATATACATTCTATAGTAGAATCTGAATATGTACAGTTTCCTTTTAATTTTCTTCATAATTAACCAAAAACTCTACCATCCTTAGTCTGCCTTCACACGTCTTTCCTCAGACACTCCACACTCCTGATGGTCAGAACATTGAGATGGCTTCTGTGAATCCCTGTCAGTGCCATGAGACACCGCAGACAGCAGAGCTGACATTGGCACACTCTTAAAGCAGTTTTCTATTTATAAACCACACATCAGCGGCTACTAAGCTCACACAAAAGCCATGTGAGCTCCAGGCAGAGACCTTTCCTTTTTACAAACAGAACTGTGTTCTGCTCTGAAAACTGGTGGTGTCAAAAGCAAATGCAGAAATCATATTGCATCTTCCTCCTGACATCAGTATTCCTCACAACTAAATTCAGTTTTATTTCCAAAAGATTACATTTTGTTATTGTCCCTCTTTGTTAGGTACAAGCACATAGCAATTATCTGGCTTCCTATCTCTGTCCATTTTACTGAAAGAGACAAGGACTTCTTTTTTTTTCCACCATAATGGAAATGCAAATATTATTATTGAAAGAAACAGATGAAAACTTTGAGGATGAAAAATGGGGTTTATCCACTAACATTTCAGTGATTCCAAATATAAGATTGTGACCTTTCCAAATTACAGCTTTTACATTATAATGCAAGGCTTTTTCAAAAAGAAAATAATTTTAATTCTATTAATCTGAAATAAATGTTTGCTTTCATATAATCAAAGGAAAAAGTGTGTGTATTTTTCCACTGCTGTATGCATCAAAATAAAAGTGTGGAGATAAACATCAAAAGTTGGGGATATCCTAAGCTTCATGAAACCTGTACATCTCTAGTGTTATACACATATTCCTGTACTGTTTTACAACAGGCCTGTTTCTGTACAGTCACAGTAACTAGATTTACAGGGGCTTATTTTTATTCATAGCTAGATTAAAAAAAAAAATATATATATATGTATACATTCCCTGAATCAAAGTGAATTAAAAGGAAATGACATGCAAGGGGAGAAAGCAGCTCAGATTTCTCATCAGCAGTCTAATCATGAGTGACCCACAGGCAACTCAAAAGCTGCCCACACAATTACTCATGGAGTCTGCTTAGAAAGAGGCATCGCTGCCAGGAAAATCTTTCTTACCTTGAATCCAAGTTTAGTGATGGCCACCTATAATAGGAATTGGAGGGAGGAATGCAAAGTGCAAAGCACTGCATTAAACTGACACTAGATATATCACTGTTGGGCAGGCTGTACATTTTTATGTGATGCATTTTACAGACATAGATAAATATATGCAACTAAAGTAAGCATGAGCAACAGGGTAATTCCTAGTCTAGTTTCTCTTTTCAGTTGTTCCAGTCTCACTGAAGTTAATAGAGCTGCCTCAGTATGAGAGACAAAACTTTTTGAATGTGCTGGGTGAGAGAGTGGTACTTTCTGTCTCATACCATGCTACAGGCACACTAAACACTGTGAACTTCCAAGTAATGAAAAGCTGTGAGATCAAAGCACAACTGCTTCTGTAGCCACCATGGCTAAAACCTGATCGCGCTTTAAGTGACTTCAAAAGCATTAGGTGAGGGATGACTTTAGCATTTAAACTTAACCTACAGTGATACTTCAGCAACATATAAAGGAGGTTTTTCTGCTGTCTATCATTCTGCTAGGGACAGATGTAGTCAGTGTTCAACTACTAGAAAGGAAGTATTTATTAGTATTTTTTCACAAAATACTTTTTTTCACCAGAATAAATGTATGTTGGTGTATGTGGAAGGTAGGATTCAAGTAATTTCCAAAATCGTATAAAGTTCTTTCAACAATTTCAACAAAAAAAGTTTTTGTGTAAAGAAAACTTGAATGTTTTCATGGTTTAGTTGTTGGTTTTTAATGAAGCAAATACAAAATAACAACATGAACAGCATAAAAAGGATTAATACATAATACAAAACAAAAAAAATCTTTTCAGCCTAACAAAATATACCTCTGTACCTGGAATGAACTTTTACTTCTAGTTATTTCCCTGAGAAAAATGCCGCATTAACTAACTCTTGCAGCACTGTTTTATGATGAAATGAAATTATTCTTTCCATTTATTTGACAGCTGATCTGAAATAATTGATTCAATTATTCATTGGCAGAGAGACAGCATGATGACTTTCAACACAGTATCTTAATATATTTTAATAGTGCATTATGTATCCACATGTGATGTTTTAAAGTTTCCATATTCGGCACAAACACTGACTGATGTTACTTTACAGTATATTACGTATTGAAAACATAATATCCCAGCTTGGCAGGAAAATCCAGAAGGAAAGAAACAGGCTGATTAAATTATTGAACTGGAAGATGGCCTCTTCTCATCACATCATTTTCCCAGCTTTTTGTTATCTAATTATTTCCTTCAAGTGACAGACGGATATTTTTTATTATTTATTCCACCACCAAACCACTTTCAAAAAACCACAGTTTATATGTGGCAAATCAGTTCCAATAGAATATTTTTTTAGCTAATCTGAAAAATGTGGGATGTTTATGTATTATAGTTTATTATACTAATTGAGTTTCATGTAATTTAAACAGTTTTCTACTAATAAGTTCAATTATTACTGAAGATACTCAGGGTTACTTCTCTAAAGAATCTGTGGAGTCACCTTTTTTACTATTGTTTCATAATACTGAAAGATGTTACTTTTATAGTTATGCACTTGAAGAACAACATTACAACGTCAGTGCTTTTTAACAGTTAAGGATTTTATAAGAATTGAGATCCCTAGCTGGATAGATTTGCAAACTCTGAGAATTTCCACTGAAATTAACTTTTACTTTTCCATTGCACAACCTCTCTCAATGATTTCTCAACAGTCTTGGGAAACCAGAGAGGTCCCAGCTGACTGGACCCTGCCAAATATTGTCCTGATTTTCAAGAAGGGCAAGAAGGAGGATCCTGGAAACTACAGGCCTGTCAGTCTCACTTGAGTGCCTGGCAAAACTATGGAGAAGATTATCCTGAGAGATACTGAAAAACACCTGAAAAACAACACAGTCATTGGTCACAGCCAGCACAGCTTCATGAGAGGAAAGTCCTCCTTATCAAACCTAATTTCCTTTTATAACAAGGTAACTCACCTGATTGATCAAGGGAAGCCAGTTGACGTAATCTTTTTGGATTTCAGTAAAGCTTTTAATACTGCCTCTCACAGGATCCTGCTGGATAAAATGGCCAGCACACAGCTGGATAAACACATCATGTGATGGGCAAGCAACTGGATCACAGGCTGGGCACAGAGTGTTGTAGTGAATGGGGTGACATCAGAGTGGTGACCTGCCACTAGTGGGGTTCCACAGGGCTCCATCCTCAGCCCTGTGCTCTTCAACATCTTCATCAGTGACTTGGATGCAGGACTAGAAAGGACACTAAGCTACTTCTCAGATGATACAAAACTGTGAAGGGCTGTTGACTTCCTTGAGGAGAGACCCTGCATAGAGACCTAGACAAATTAGGGGACTGGGCAATCGCCAACCATATGAAGTTCAAAGAGGGCAAGTGCCAGATTCTGCACCTGGGATGGGGCAACCCTGGATGTACGGACAGACTGGGGAATGAGAGACTGGAAAGCAGCGCTGCAGAAAGAACCTGGGGGTCCTGGTCGATGGCAAGTTGAGCATGAGTCAGCAGTGCCCTGGCAGCCAGGAGGGCCAACCCTGTCCTGGGGTGCATCAGGCACAGCATCGCCAGCCGGGCAAGGGAGGGGATTGTCCCACTGTGCTCTGCACTGGGGCAGCCTCTCCTTGAACACAGCTTCCTTGTGAGGGAAAAGGAGGGGCAGGCACTGATCTCTTCTCTGTGGTGACCAGTGACAGGACCTCAAGGGAATGTCCTGAAGTGCAGGGGGAGGTTTAGATTGAATATTAGAAAAAGGTTCTTCACCCAGAGGGTGGTTGGGCACTGGAACAGGGTCTCCAGGGAAGTGGTCACAGCACCAAGCCTGACAGAGTTCAAGAAGCATTTGGACACTACTCTCAGGCACAAGGTGTGACTGTTGGCAATGGTGCTGTACAGGGCCACAAATTGGAATGGATGATCCTTGAGGGTCCCTTCCAATTCTTCTGTGATTCTGATTTTTTGATCTCCAAATGTGTTCCAAATCAAATTGTCTAACAATAAGCTTCCTTAAGGGATGTACTTCTGCAATGAAAAATATATAAGGCCCTGAATATTAGAGTGTTATATGTGGAGGAAAGAGAAGGGATTGTTATGTGGGCATTCTTCTCTGTTCAAGTGAGAGCATTGGTTGGGCTGAGACAGTAAGGTTATCCCAAATCAGTGAGACAAAGCAAAGTTTCCATTCAAATTAATAGCAAACTCCTACAGACTCTGACTGACTGTTGTGTTTAAGAAAGGGAACTAGGAAAACTCACAATATCATCTGAAAAAATATGTTGGCTTGGGCAATTTCTTTGAGAAGTATAGGTAATGATACAAGAACTACTATAATAAGTGAAATGAAAAGGAGACATAAAAATGATGATGTGCTGCCTAATTTAGATGTATGGAAACTTTGCAGCTTATTTTTCAAGACTGACTTATTTACCCATTCTGAACACATAGAAGAGATTTTAATAAAAAGTAAATGTAACCATTTGATTTTGATCTCTCCTCTCCTTTGCCCTCCATTGCAAAGAGCTTCTTCCTGCTTTCGTAAGCAAATTACTGCTAAACCCAAAAGTTATTCAGTAATCCTGAAAGGAGGGTGGGCATTTTCTCAAGCCCAAGTTTGTCATTATTGCTTCAAGTGTGAAATTTTTTACAATGTTACACACAGGGTGCATTATAATGTTGGAAAATCATGAAAAAAATAAAATCCTCAGTGTTACCGAGAAAGCCTCTGGGATCTCAGGTGTCAGTTCGAGGAGAGAGATTGCTCTACCTATAAATTCATCTTTCCCAGTACTGACATCCAAGGTCCCAGAGCCTTTTCCATATTGCCAAAGACTTTTTCATGCAATTCCAGCAACGCAGTGCATTCCATTCTTCACAAGAAATGTTCAGCTATTCATACTGCAGACAGCCAGACATCTTGCTGACTTTATAAGAATATTTGAGCTATTGGGAACAGAGGTACCAAAATATGATATAGTACTAAATTTTCAATAACATTTCAGAAATTAAAATCCACTTTATATTTCAAAAGAAAAATATCATCTGGAAAAAGCAAACAAAATAATCCTAACAAGAAAAACAACAACAACAACAACAAAAAAGTGAATTAAGTATAATCTGTTAAAAATGCTCGATGTTCACATTTTAATTTGTCTGTGTCTGTGTGAGTGTGTGTGTCTCTCATGAGCATAAGCTACGTGAAGTGAAAACATATCTATCCTGGGTTATCAGTCTCACTTTGGTGTTACAGCAACTTCCTCTGTGTACTGAAAACACTCTCATTTCAGCTGAAAGCAAGTAATAGTCAAGATCAACTGCATTAAAAGACAAATGTACATTCTTATCACTGAGATTCATCTCTGTTCAAATTTACTCTTTTAGTTACAATTAGCAAATGCTTTGAGGACTTCAAGACAATTTTTATCTTCATGTGAGTTGTAGGGGAAAGCAATAATGAGTTGTATTTAAAACAAGGTAGAGATGTGCTACTAGGTATAGTATAGAGGTGTGCTACTAAATGCTCAGGGATGTTCAACTGAGCAACACTTTTTCCCAGTTAGGGGCAGATAGCTATTTGTAAAGTCAGAATAAGCAAAGAAGCCTTTTCAGATTCACACTACAGCAGCTGCACTTTGAGGGTCCATGACAGATGAAGGGCTCCAAGGTACCATTACACATTTTTAGGCATTAATAGACCAGAATGGATCTGTTGTTATATGACCACAATATGAGCTCTGGATGTATATGGTAAACATAACACACTACTTTACAGGTGAATATTTTAAGTGCTTTAAAGACAAATTCTGAGGTTTTGATGTGAGTTGATTTAGCTGACAAAGTAAACGTGAACCTGAGTGACACTGCACTCACTTATCTGAGTGTGCCTTTTTTAGGGGTGCAGGAGGAAGAAAGAAAGAAAGAAAGAAAGAAAGAAAGAGAAAGAAAGAAAGAAAGAAAGAAAGAAAGAAAGAAAGAAAGAAAGAAAGAAAGAAAGAAAGAAAGAAAGAAAGAAAGAAAGAAAGAAAGAAAGAAAGAAAGAAAGAAAGAAAGAAAGAAAGAAAGAAAGAAAGAAAGAAAGAAAGAAAGAAAGAAAGAAAGAAAGAAAGAAAGAAAGAAAGAAAGAAAGAAAGAAAGAAAGAAAGAAAGAAAAAAGAAAAAGAAATTGAAAAACAAAAAAGGCTTAAAGGAAAGGAAAGAGGGAAGGGAAGGGAAGGGAAGGGAAGGGAAGGGAAGGGAAGGGAAGGGAAGGGAAGGGAAGGGAAGGGAAGGGAAGGGAAGGGAAGGGAAGGGAAGGGAAGGGAAGGGAAGGGAAGGGAAGGGAAGGGAAGGGAAGGGAAGGGAAGGGAAGGGAAGGGAAGGGAAGGGAAGGGAAGGGAAGGGAAGGGAAGGAAAGGAAAGGAAAGGAAAGGAAAGGAAAGGAAAGGAAAGGAAAGGAAAGGAAAGGAAAGGAAAGGAAAGGAAAGGAAAGGAAAGGAAAGGAAAGGAAAGGAAAGGAAAGGAAAGGAAAGGAAAGGAAAGGAAAGGAAAGGAAAGGAAAGGAAAGGAAAGGAAAGGAAAGGAAAGGAAAGGAAAGGAAAGGAAACAGTAAAGAAGGAAATTGGAGGGTAGGATGGAGGGAAAAGAAAAGCCTTCATTTGCTTCATTTTCACATGCTCATCTGTAAACCTGTACAAATGGCCCTAAGGACATGAATCTGTGCAGCATAGCAAATCCCAGCTGAGGTCAGGAAGCTTCACAGAGACTAAAACATCTGTTGTTGTATTGTCAGGTGGGTAACTAGGATTTCAGCTGAGAGGAATTCTAAAGACAGCTGAGATTTTGGCAACTATTATTTTTTTATACATTTCCAGCTGATTTTTTGGAAGCCTAAGTAATACAAATAATCATTATCAATATATATATAATAGGATCAGAATTTTTGGAGGATAGGCTTGCCTGACTAAGCTATTTTTGTTCTGATATTAGGTCTTTTGGGAAATTTTTCTCTTTTGCCTGCCTTTCAGAATCACAAGGCCTTATTTCAGTCATTGTCATGACTGCAGCACAATAGCTGCATCAGCCATCACTTTTGAGAAGATGCATGCTTTCTGGTTGAACTGCAAAGTGCTTGTTATTGTTGACAACCACTTAATATCTGGAACAAATACTTTTTCACACTGAAAACAGAAATATTAATTGATTTTAGATACAGTTATGTTTTTTAACAGCAGATTGGACAGCTCTGCAGTCTGGGAAGCGGCTAAATTGTCCTTTGTTTTCTTTGTACCAGACATGCATAAAAATTTGGGAAGTGCATTTTATCTGTCACTTCTGCTAGCAGCAGACTAGATTTGCCTACATATGGCT
The DNA here is from genome assembly GCF_041296385.1 of Aphelocoma coerulescens. Classification (NCBI taxonomy): domain Eukaryota; kingdom Metazoa; phylum Chordata; class Aves; order Passeriformes; family Corvidae; genus Aphelocoma; species Aphelocoma coerulescens. The sequence continues at coordinate 61,178,774 of NC_091013.1, forward strand.
TCATGCCCTATAAACCAAGTTTCTCTCCCTTTAAGCTCTGTCTTGTTTGGATTGTAATTACACAAAGGATAAAAGGCTAAGGAGTCTGTGGGGTTCCTATTTAGGTGCCAGTGGTTTCCATTCCCCCATTAACCCCACTAAAATCTTTGTGAGTCTTATTTCTTTGCTTTTTTTTAATGAGCACCAGTCCCAGCAGAGCAACAGAGTCAGAAGGAAAGAAGAGGAAGTATATTACACTCACACAGTGACAGGACTTCCCTGAACCCCACCAAGCTCCCAGCACTGGGCAAGTGGCAATTTGAGCTCAGCAAAAAAGGGACACAGAATTATAGAATTATTTGAGTTGGAAAGGACCTTGGAAAGATCATCTAGTTCCAACCATAGGCAGAGATGCCACACACTAAATCAGGTTGCTCAAGGCCCCATCCACAACTTCTCTGGGCAACCTGTTCCAGTGCCTTAACCTTTTCACAGTAAAGAATCTCTCTTTTAATTTAAAACTGTTCCTTCTTTTTCTAGCACTATCTGCTGTGCAAAAAGTTACTCTCCCTCCTTTTTATAAGCCCCTTTAGATCCTGGAAGGCTGCAATGAGATCACTCTGGAGCCTTCTCTTCTTCATGCTGAGCAATCCCCTGATCTCTCACCCTGTCTTCATAGGAGAGCCCTCTGGACATCTTCCAGCCCTCTGATCAACTTTGTGTCCCTCAAGAAGCAGCAGATCCTCATCTTTATTTTACTGAGGACCCCAGAGCTGGACATAGTACTCCCTGGTACTAGAATCTCACCAGAGCAGAGGGACAGAATCACCTCTCTCATCTTGCTGGTGACCTCTCTTTCGATGCAGCCCAGGATGCAGTTTGCCCTCTGGGCTGCAAGCTGGCCCATGTCCAGCTTTTGTTCACCAGAAACCACAAGTCCTTCTTCACAGGACTGCTTTCAATCTCCCACTCTATACTCATATCTGGTATTGCTGTGACCCAGGTGCAGCACCTTGCACTTGGACTTGTTGAACTTCATGAGATTCCTGTGAGCCCAGTCCTCAAGTTTGTCCAGTTCTCCCTGTATGGCATCTCATCCTTCTGTTTTGTCAACTGCACCCCTCTCTGCTTTGTGATGTCTGCAAGCTTGCTGAAGGTGCATTTGATCCCACTGTCTAAGTCATTGATGAAGACACTGAAGAGCACCAGTCCCAAGACTAAACCCTGGTAGACTCAGCCCCTAATGAGGGACATCACTCATCATCAGCCTCCACATGGACAGTCATTGATCACAATTCTTTTGCTTGCTCCATCCATCCATCCATCCATCCATCCATCCATCCATCCATCCATCCATCCCCTTATCCACAGAACAGTCCACCTTTCAAACCCATATCTCCCCAATTTAGAGATAAGCATGTGGGACTGTGTTAAAGTCCTTACAGAAGTCCATGTAGCAGACATCACCCTGCCTTCCCTTGTCAGCCATTGCAGTCACTCCCTCACAGAAGGCCACCAGACTGCTCAGGCATGGTTTGTCCTTAGTTAAGCCATGCTGGCTGTCTCAGATCACCTTCTCATCTTGCTTAAGCCTTAGCATGGCTTCCATGAGGATCCTATCCTAACATAGGAAAGAGTTACAAAGATGTTTTATGAAGATGACCATTTCTTTAGCGTGAAAGGTTTAAATACTCTCATGTAGCTAATATCTCCTTGTTGATGATTATGCCATTCTTTTTTGTATGATACTGTACTTTTAGATGCTTTTGTCTTACATGTGTTCATGCCCACACACAAAGAAGCAATAAGAGTGTCACTGATAAAGACTCATCAGAGCTTTAAAACAGTTAATTCCCTCTGTAGCAAACGTAGAGAAAAAGACAGCGTAAGAGACCAGTTCTTAGGTGGGACAGCTCTAGACTTTAACTAAGCTATTCCTGCTCGTATGGCAATATCATTCACTTCAAAGATATTGCCATAGTCCTGTAGGTAGAATGCAATTACTTTTTTGCTTTATCCAAGATCTTACCCTAGCCACAGCCTCATACATCTGCTGCATCTGATTCTGGGCTCTTTGTAGCATCTGCAAGCATACAAGCATCACTTGAAACTTTTCACATGATGGTTAAGTAGGGTAGATATGAATAAAATACTTTATTTGGGACACCATATGGTGGAAGGATGTCTGTAAAATAGCTACATGACAAGAGAAATTCATCCATTTGATACAGACCTACTCTACAGCCTAAAAATATCTTACTTAGGTAAAACTTATAACCTCTGTTCTGCCACTCTTCTGTTGTGCCACTCTTCTGCCTAGAGATGTAAAAAATACCTCAAACAGTAATGAAGGTTTATAAAAAGAAGTAACTAATATTATATAGGAGTAACACCATTGGCTTTAGATGCTCCTTTTCCTCATCTGTAGAGGATTGCTTGTTTTGGCTTTTCTCAAAATTCTCTAAAACTTTTTGAAATTTCTTCAGCCGAAGATCAACACTTCTGTATCAGTTTTCCCTAATCAGAAGTTTCAGAGTCTGAAGGCAGCTATGCAGACACCCATTAAAGAATAAAGAAGAAAAGGCAAGGGAAAAATCCCAACAAACCAAAGCCAATTTAGGTCTAAATTATATGTCACCTTTGGTGTTCACAGAAACATAGCAAACTAGAGGAAAATAATTCTTTTTTATTTTGTTTCTTTAGTCATGAATGTAGTTGTGGAGGAGAATAGCATATCAAGATTTTGCTTTTACAACTTAAAGTTGTGGAAAAGGTTAACAAGCAGAGAGAAAGGAAAAAAAAAGCCTCCCCCCCGCCCCCGTCAAATAAAACAAACAAACCAAAAAAACCAGAGAAGCATAGATGGGGGAAAAAAAGATTTTAGATCAGGCGAAAATGAAAAGTTACAAGGCAGCTACTTGCAAAGGCGTAAAGGAGGAGCAGCAGAGGTACAACTGAGAGAAGTAGAATCCAAAGGCCCATGAAGACACAGGCAATAACAATGGTCATGGCTTCAGGCTCATCACTTTTCCGCAGTTTTAATAATCTAACATCTCTAGAGTATATATCCATCATCTTTCAGTACCTTCAAGACAGTCCACCAGTGAATAGTGGGGGAACTAGTGTTTTACTGAGGAAATAAAAGCAGTATATAAAAATTTAAACCTACGTTTTGCTATTTAGCATATACAGTACATGATTAGAGTTTATTAATTAATCTGGGCTTTCATAAACCACCAATGTATTTGAGCAGATTTTTTTTCCCCCTCTTTTTAGAAGAATAAGTAGCATGCAGACATTTTAATAACCTCATGTCTCAAGTGTGTATATTTCTAGTACATGCAAGAGGCATGATTCATCTGTCGACCACTTAATTTCCTAACTTGAAGGAGTGTAAGCTATTTAAACAGAAGGGGAGAAATGCATGATGAGAAATAAAGAGGTCATTCTATTTTTAAGAACTTAGCCTGAATTTCCTGGTTTTACTTGTTAAATGTTCTCATCCTTGATAAAATTATAAGCTACCTGCTGTCAAGCAGAAATGAAGATCATGTAAGTATAACCAGGTAAAATGTAACCAGGCAGTTGATCTGTTCCTTGCATCTTCATAGCTTACGGGATTAAAGCATGACAAGCAGAAAAGTACAGGTATCAGAGTTACACAGATCAATCTTCACTTGGGATCGTTACTTTGATGTGATCCAAATTCCTTTTACAATGTTAAGAATGTGGTTGCCACTTACAGTGATTAAGTGTAATCTAGTTTGATTCAATATATTACAATATAACTTTTTTTCCAGGTTCTTTTCTGAAGATTCAGGAAATTTTGCACTTACATGTTTCTGCTCACTAGGAACCTATTTCTACAAACTAATTGAAGCAGTAAATTGAGTGGGGGAGAAAGGTTACAAGTTTTCCTCCTCCAGAAGTATCAGACAAATGCTATTATAAATAAATTTAAATATTTTGCATCTCTTACATCTGACCTACCAAGAAGGTTAATAAAGTCCTACATCTAGTTTGTCTTTCTGAAGGCTTGACAACATCTCTTGACTAGACTCTCGAATGCGTGGCTGGTAGGTCAATGTGAAATAGACCCAAACCCAGGTAGCATCAAAGTGCATCTGTTTGAGCTTTTCCTCTGAGGTAAGAACATTAGAAAAACTGAAAAAGTTTAGAATTTAAAATTTAGTTTAAAAATGAAATTAACTAATACCATAATTTTTTTGAAATAAAGAAACCACAGGATGATATGCAATAAAAATAGAAATAATTTGTTAAGAAATCTTTCTCAGAGAAACCTTTAATCAAAGCTGGCTACCTGGAACTAGTGAAGCATACATAAATATACAAATTTCTCAGCATGGGATAAATTAGAATATAAAGATTAGACAGTCCATCAGGAAGCAGACTGTTTTATCATCACTTTTCCCTTTTTCCCGCAGAAAAAGCAACATGATCTTTTCTCTAAGGCTCTCATGGCCACAGTGATCAGTTTGCACTGATGAAAACTGTCTACAAAAAGGAAAAAATTAAAGATCCCATATCATTGCACTTAGCATGACTAATCAAATAAGGTACATGAATTTATCCTTTGCAAATTGCACTGCACATATAAATTCGATTGATGACTGTGGTGAACAGTTTGTGAATTATATCATGATTAATGGAAACTGGGAGATTTCAATCCATGCTATTGCCAGAGATATGAAATAGTGTGTGCAGTTGTATATGACTGCCTGGCTGAAGGCTTGACACTCAGGCAAATAAATGAGTCTGGCAAGCATCTGGCCACTGCCTTTGCAAAGGAGTCTGCACATGTCTTCGCAAGTGAAATTACTTGCAAGAAAAGCATGTAAAATCTGTTGATTAGCTCATAAATTTGTACTCTCCCTTTATCTCCCCACCTAAGTCAGGGAGATACACAGATAGATTTAAACTGGGGAGCCTTATATACTTCTCTTTAAGTTCTGAGTTTTCTAAGTCTGTCTAGTTGGAAGTACTCTCCAAGTTACTCCCTATTTCAGTCTGCTACTTAATCATATTACTTTGTTGAGAAAATGCTAATATTCAGTGCATCTCCTTGCACTAAAAATCCCCACTCTAATGTCTGAGTGTTTTACAAATAATATCAGCAATGGAAGTTCACACACCACATGAAGTCTCTCATTTCAAGAAAAAATTCTTCTCAGGATAACTGAGACGAGAGCATAAAAGACTGAGCAAGCAAAGGAAAAAGGAGTATTGTCAATGCTTTTTCTCAATTACAATCAAAGTCCAGCTTTAGCTCACCTCCCCTATTGTTAATCTTTGGTCAATCTCTGAGTCCTTTCTCCTCCTGCAGACTTTTTCTTTCTTAACTCTCACATCTTTGCCTCCCTTAAGTCTTAACACTTTATAGCTAGAAGCTTTTTCTTCATGGCCTCTCCCCATGATATCACTCCACCTGACTCCCACACTGGCTTCTGACTTCCTTCCACAATCACTCTCGAAATCCTTTTTCTTGTCTTCAAGGTCCTATTCCTGCCTATTTCTCTCTCATCTCTTTATTTTGATGCCAAAGTGTGTCTTATATTCTTTCAAGCCAGAAGCATGACTTTCACTAGCTCAGCTGTGAAATCTGTGCTGAAATATCATACACACATCCCCTACATTTCAGCTTCTGAGATTCAGTAGAGAACACAAAAAAAAAAAAAAGAAAAAAAGAAAAAAGAAAAAGCCATGCAACCTTCAACATTGCTATAATCAAACTTCAGATAAAAACAGGTAGTAACTGGCTTTACCATAATAAAATTGAATATAGCTCCTGGCAGTATTTGAACTTCAACATAACAAACCACTTAAAAGTATGGATGGCAAAGACTAGGGGTCTGAAACATACTATTGTTTGTCAGTATGCAGACCTCCCTCTTATGCAAGCTTAATCATGTATCACACCTCCCACAACAGCGCTTTCTGAAGTTGTTTCCTGAAATTAATGAAAATGGGCCAATGCCATGCTCATTGTTCCCATGGGATCTTTAAAAAAACAAAGGCTTAACAAAACATGTCCCTATCCTCTGGATCTGTTCAGGTGGTCTTTGCCCTGGATTTATTGTCTTGCCCAACCAGAAAAAAATACACAAAACCACTCACTGAAGCTGCAGAAAAATCACATATCTTTACAGAAAGTAATAAGGGACCCCCCAGCATTAAAGTAACAGGGTGTGAAAAAGATTAAACAGAAGATATGGGCATTTTTTAACACATTTGAAGAGGACACATTACTAAAAGTATTTTGTCTGAAAAGAATAAATAATTTTAATTTCCTGTTCAAGATCTGGGAGAAGAAGGTGGAGCTAATTAAAATTCAGTTTTTGAAATTCCAGCCTGTAAACAATCTAATTTGAAATTCAAGTGCCTCATACAAAGCTTCCCAAAATCTCCATGGACAGTGAGGATGTACTATCAACCACTGATGGAAATTCCACTGAAAACAGATGTTCTGTCCAAGACATTGAAGATACCTTGACTTTGTTGAAGTCAGCAACAAAGTACTCATGAACTTCTCAAGGGCCACAATTTCAAATTGAATTTTTGTAATAAATGTGACCCTGAAGATAAGCAAGTTTTTAGAATTTTGCACTGAACATACTATATATATTTCATATATATAAAAATATATGTATATTCTCAGGTAAGTGTATACAGAAATTTCTCTCAGCATTTGAAGAGCTAAAAAAATATACAGGGGAAGTAGAAAGGTGGTACATGAAATACAATCTAAAAACCTCATATCTTTATGTTTGTTTTACTATATTGTTTCAAACCTCAATAATAAATTGTGGAAAAACAACTCAGACAATTAAAATTCTTATTTTCCATTTATTCTATTTTTTTCCTTTTCTAGCCCCCTAACAGCTGCCTTTCTTTGGGAAGGACATTGAAGCCTTGCTGAAAAGCACTGTGTACTATTTTAATTTTTCAGCAAAAACTTGAAAACACATACCAATAAATCTTAAAAGCTCTCCTCATAGAAAGGTTGACCATTTTAAATGGAATAAAAAGGTTTTAAACAACCCATGAATATTGACCAACTCTCCTTGTAGTGCAGAAGGGCCAATATGCTGCCTTGTTTGGTTCTAATACAGCTCTGCCCAAAATGCAGGAATAACACAGGAAGGTGATAAGGGATTGCACAGTCTAAAAGAAAGAGTGATGAAGTCCACTTTCTTATATTTCAGTATTTCATCTCTATCCAAGGAGTGGATGGCCAAATAAGAGCCTTAAGCATGCTGCTGCCCTGGCAAGGCAAACTCACTTCTCAGGGCAGTAGGAAGGTACATCTCACTCCAACAATCTGAGTTTGAGGCAGTATTGCTCAGATCTTTCTGCAGCTGTGCATGATGTGTGTGCTGCAGTGTGCTTCCTCAGTCACCTGGAGAAGGAAGCAGACTGGACCCTTCATAGATATTGCTGTCCTGTGCCCAACACATGAAGTAGAAAGCAACTTCCAGAAGACAGCCTGGTTCCAAGCTGTCCCTTCAGTCATCATCTGGCTGGTACAGCCAGTTGAACCTGGGAGCTGGGACAGCTCTGGGGTCCCACACTGTGTACGTAGGTGCACCTCATCCCCTCTACGAACACTACCCTTAAAAATGGGAAATATTTATATGTGATGAGGCCATTTATCTTCAAGGGCAGACTCACAGAACTGCTTTCTGGAAATTAAAGTACTTGTAGTAATTAACAACTTTTGCTGCAACTGAACTCTAGTGGGATGGAAATGTGAGCCTGAGAAAATTTTAGATGTCACTACCAGTCCCTTGTGTCGTCATTCTTTCAGTCATTCACTGACATACTCTCTCAAGAAAATGCACTTGCAGGAATAATTGGACTGTGTCTTACACTCAAATTCAATACAACTTTTCCTTCAGTTGCTTTTTGTGATTCATGATAAGGAAAGATAAAAAAAAGAACACAGAAAATTTCTTTTTGTTTCAGAATTGAAAAGACTAATACCTCAAAATGATCTTCTGCAGAACTTCATGAAAATCAGATTTCAGTTGTCCTTGACAGGAAGACAGGATCAGAAATGTTCAGAGTAGCAATTTATAATAAACTTCTTTGGAAACAAATGTGACAGTAGCAATTTTAATGAAAAGGAGAAAGGCTAGAAAACTCAGGTTATGTTTTCAAAGTCTCTGAAGTCTCCAAATAAGATATTTGCTGCCTCAATAAGAAATGCAAGATCTCCTCTTAACAAAGAAAATGTAACAAGTAAAAAATTATTATATACCTGACAGAAACCAGCAGGCAAAATCACAAACTGCTTAGGCAGAGAACTTATCCTGCTGTCTAATGCAACTTGTTTGCCATCACATATTTCTTTGTCTAGTTCTATATTTTTATATTTGTTGTTGTTTTATTTTTCTTATTTCCCTCCTCGAACTTTAGTTCTTATGGACAGAGACGTTCACTTCCACTCCTGTATAATTAATGTCCTGTATAACTGGTGTAATTAGGGACATGGCATAGCTTTGCAGATTTTAAATGCTCCCAACAGAACGAAAGAGAACCTATATGAATTACATAGTCTGGAAGTTATAGTGTTGATGTTTCATGAAATGAAGAGACTCTGTGCTGACTTCATTATTCCTGTTGCAAAGCTTTCAACCTCTGTGGGATGTCTTCATCTCATATTATTGCTGCTATTGCTATTATTCTTGTTTTACTCACTTACAGTCCTTACTATTGTTGTTGTTGTTAATGCTGTCATTACTATGCACATATTCAATATTATTGGTATTATTTGTCCCAAAACAGTGACCAAAATAGTGAGCTTTAGAGACTTCTTGAAAAAGGTAGTCAAAAAAGTTTTAAAAATTAACTTGAAAAAAACCAACCAAACAAAAAAAGGATGAAAAATTCAGCTAGTGACTCAGTCCTATTAATGCCTTTATTTCTATGAATTGTGATTCTCTGGACAAAAGATGTGGTACTATATTTGTGTCTTATTGGTCCAAAAAGAGAACAGAGAAGAAAATGAGGAATAGAATGGAATATGAATCAGAAAGTCATATACAAAATGATAAGAAAGCCAACCAAGCCTTATATAGCTATGGCTGACTTTGTTTTACCTCTGATATTCCCTTGAAACTAATGAAAAATAATCCTCTTCGATGAGATACAGTTTCATAATTTGTAGAGACCACAATCCTCTATAAGGGTAGATTTTGCTAAGGATGTTCTCAAAACATAACTCAGGTTTTGTCCAGTTGAACATTTAATCGTATAAAGAGTAAGTAAAAGACCTCCTATTCTTACCAGACATTGTTAGCATTTTTGCTTCACACTATTAGGAAATATAAATTCAAAAACATTAATAAAATCAAGAAAAGGAAAAGCAATAGCAATTTCAATTGTTACTGAGGAAGTAAATGTTTATCTCAGAGAGTGATTCCTATTTTGATAATCTCTGTAATGACACAGGTATTGCTTTAAAAAGTGGTAACAAATGTCTTTAGAAAATTAAATTGACAATGCATAAATACTTTAATAACCACTTCTGCAGTACAGAACTGAGTAGAATCAGAGTACAGCATAAAGAAAACACTGCACAGGAAGTCTGATCAAGATATCTACAGTGGGTTGACCTTGACTGGACATCAAGTGCCCACCAAAGCCGTTCTATCAGTCCCCTTCTCAGCTGGACAGGAGAGAGAAATTACAATGAAAGGTTCGTGGATGGAATTAAGGATGGGGAGAGGTCACTCCCCAGTTACCATCACGGGCAAAACAGACGTGACTTGATGAAATTTATTAGCAATCAATTCAGTAGGATGATGAGAAACAAAAACTAAATCTTAAAACACCTTCTCCTCACCATTCCCTTCTTCTGGGTTTCCTTCAACTTCACTCTCAATTTGTCTACCTTGTCTGCCCCAGTGGCACAGAGGGATGGAAAAGCGGATTGTAGTCAGGTCCTCACACATTGTCTTTGCTGCACTTTCCTCCTCAGGGGAGGACTCCTCACTCTCTTCCTCTGCTCCAGTGTGGGTTCCCTCCCATGGGAGACAGTCCTACATGAATTTCCCCAGTGTGAGTTCTTCTCACTGGCTGCAGTTTTTCACAAACTGCTCCATCGTGGGTCCCTTCCACAGGGTCATAAGTCCTTCCAGCAAACCCGCTCTTCAGTGTGAACTTCTCTCTACATGGATCCACAGGTTCTGACAGGAGTCTGCTCAAGCACAAGCTTCCATGGGGTCACAACCTCCTTTGGGCATCCACCTGCTATGGTAGGGTGGGTCCTCCACAGGCTGCAGGTGGATCCCTGCTCTCTGTGGACTTCCATGGGCTGCAGGGATACAGCCAGACTCACCATGGTCTGCACCATGGCCTGCAGGGGAATCTCAGCTCCAGGTCCTGGAGCCCCTCCTCCCTCTACTTCCTCATTGACCTTGGTGTCTGTGGGGCTATTTCTCTCATATGTTCTCACTCCTCTCTTCTGGCTGCTCCTCTTTGTCACAAGTTTCCCCCGCCTCTTATCTTTTTCCCCTATTTGTTATTCCAGAGGTGTTACCAGTGTTGCTTGGCCTTGGCCAAAAGTGGGTTTGTCTTGGAGCCCACTGGCATCGACTCTGTTGGATATGGGGAAAGCTTGTGACAGCTCCTCACAGAAGCCACATCTTAGTCCCCACTGCTACCAAAACCTTGTCATGAAAACCCAATGCAATATCTCTGAGATGAATGCATGAAAACAGCATAGCCACTGATAGTTCTTGCTTGAAAAATGGTGAACTGTTTTCCAAGAAGAAAAAGAAAAGCTAATAATTTCTTTTCAAGTGCTTGATTATATAGAGCTGGCAGAGATGGTACAAAGTCAAAAGTAATGTCTTTTTTGAAGAGCTAAAATTTATCACATTCATTCCTCATAGCTTTGCCTGGTTCTATGGATGCACAATCAAAATCACCTACACTGCCTGACAAAATTCCCACAATCAGTCCTCATTCCTTTCAGCCTTATGGGAAGATTTTGGCATTAAATCATATAAATAATGAATGAAGAAATCATTGAAGCAAGTAAGAGTGGTTGGCAAGGAAGGAAATAAATGAATCCCACCCTGAGTGTTTTATTACCAAAACAAAAAGCAGAGAAGATATTGAAAAAGAAAAATGCTTCATCTAGCACTTGACATCAGAGGATTGTTACCTTTGATTTTAAATTTTAAAATTTAACTCATTTGAATTGCATTTTTTAAATAGTTTTGTTAATGCACGTGTGTGTAAGCCAAAAAGCTTTCCACTGGCCTGTGTCTTGCTCAAGTAATTAATTGCCCACCCACTGATAGATCTTCTTTCTCCAAGCTTTGTCTGACCACTGCCCCTCTGCCTTCCCACTCCTTCCACACACAGTTTTTGTCTACAGTCATTTGTTTCCATCCTGTCAAGTGCTGCTCACCAAACTCTACACCTTTGCCAGCATGGTGTAATGTTACTTGCTACACTCCCTCACATATTGTTCCTTTGTCACCTTTGAAGCACACTGCCAACAACACATTATGAGTAATAAAGATCAGAATATACTCTTGCATGTCTCAGTTGCCACCTCTTGGTTCATTTCACTATTATGTTACAAAAACAATAAATTAAAACCAACAAAAAAACCACAAATCCCCAAACCCTAGAACTAGACATATTCTTCTCTTTTCTATTTCTTTTTTTTTTTTTCTGAGACTTCTGAAACAGAAAAGTAATTTATCAACCCTTGGAGTAATTCTTACAGGTCAAAGAAAAATCAATGAAAACTGTGTCCATCAGAGGAAGCCATATGTGTCTCATATATATTCCTATGAACAATTGTTTCTGCACAAATTAAAGATAAATGAATAGTGGGTTATCCCATAATAATTTTTTTTTTCACTGAGTTACTGTAATTCATGTTAATATTTAATGATCATTTCCCTCATGTCTGGTAAGCAAAGAAAACTCTCTTCTGCTGCCCACAATTTGCCTGTGCTTCCAGAGTAGAGCGAAAAAAATAATGCAGTGGTACTCAGTTCCTATATCAGTGGCTGATTTAAATAAAAGGATTAACACAATATTAAAAGTTCTGAAGAAGGCAGATAGTATGGCAACTTAACCTTTCTACTTAGAAATACAGAAGTGAGGAAAAACATCTCTTATTCTAGGGAATACAGAAACAATAAAAGAAACACCATCTATTCCCAAGCTGCACTTGACTTCCATTAGAAAAGCTGAAAGTTGAGAAACATATATCATCTATCAATACCTCTAAAAAGACATTGCATCTGCCTACCTTTCCATACTAATGTATTTGTACAGGAATAACTCAAGTTAGAGATAATAGCTTTGAGAATTTCCAGTAAATCAGCTTTTAACCGAGATCTGTAATATCTTAGAAAAGGTTCCTTTTTTTTTTTAAAATGAAAATAATTTTCATTTTCTAACCAAACAAGAAAAAAGGAGTACAGTAAAAAAAAATTGCAAAATTGTTCTAAATTCACACCAAATATAACTGTATATTTGTGATTATAAACAATTAAATTTGTAAAAATTAGTTGTCCTTTTGTCCCTGCAAATTATGGAAAATAAGAAAATATGATGTAATTTTTAACCATCCTGTGTACTCCATAAAGCATATTACACTACCAATCTTCATGAGGTATATTTTCTCTTCCAAATGAGAAATAAATTGTGTATGCTCAATATTTACAATGCACTATAGCCTTGCACACTAAGTTTCCTTGCATATTCACCACTAATATCACCCCACAGTGCTGAATAGTTGACCAATGAATGAAGGACCTTATGTTCTATAATCCTCCGTTTGGTAATAATGAATATCTGTGACAAACTCTGAAAGTGAAATTCACTGCTAGTGAATTATTGAGAGCCTCTATTTCAATGGATGGTTAAAGAGGCATTCATAGCAGTCAGCGTGTGAAGCTCAAAGCCACAAAATGTGGCAGAGAAAACATCAAGTGTTTCAGAAAACATCAGGGTTTTTGTTCAATGGAGATTGAAGAAGCCAAGATCTCACATCTTCCCGTTTATTTACTGTGATATAGCCAAATTTAAAAAATTCCTACATGGAAAATCTTTCTTGCCTTTTCTCTTGCACCTTAATTTTTGACAATTTCAGGGCCTAAACTTCTCATCAAATACTACCAATCCTCTGGAGTGCATCAAAATGCTGAACAGTGAGTGTTGATATTACCCCTTTAATTTTGCACTGCAGAGCTGCTTCTCATCAGTAAAGATATTTCTATTATTTAGAAGAAGTTTTATACTGAGTCCAGCTGGGAAGGCCTGCCAGCTAAGGTGGGGAAAAAATAAAAGTGCACTAACATATATCATGTTTCATGGTGAGATGAAATGCAAGTTTGGAAACAGATTTGACATTTGAGATTTCCCTGTGTTGGAAAGGCAGAATTTGTTGCAGACATGAAAATGCTCAGCATGTGCATCTGGAGGAAGCTGTGCACAGTTCTCCAAAGCACCCCTGGCAGCTGATAATGGAGAGCTGTTGGCAGTGTTTAGAGAGGCAGATGCTTACCTGTGCTCCTACAGTGTGCAGTCTTGGCTTGATGACAAGGTGAGAAGAAGGACAAGCCATCACAGAGTGGGGGCAATTGGCAGCTGGTACCCTGCTGGGGAAGGGTAAACGGGTCACCTAGGGCTTCTTACTCATCTGTAGCAGAGTCATCAATCCATGACAAAAATATGCGCTTTTCAGGAGATAAAGCAATTCCTTATACAGGAGAATGGACAAAAATTTAAAAAGTTGATAATTTAATGAGAATTAAACAAATTGTTTGCAGCTTGGCGTGTGATATATTGCAGACCAAAAAATATCATCTCTACCATGAAATTGCACCAGGCTTATCTGTGTACTAAATAAATGCAGGACTTGTTGAGACAAGTGGCAGGTGTTGCACTGGCAGTGTTCAATGTCAACTGGATGCTACTGAAACTCCATAGAGGGCACTCCCCTACAAAGTGCTTCTTCATATCTTTCTCTTGTTCAAGCTGCAGGGCAGGTTGTCATATTTCCCCATCTTATGAAAACAGATTATAGTTCATGAGTTGTTCATTATGACTCACTGATAGTGTGGAAAGTCAAAACAAGGAAAGTGTACAGTAAGACAGAAAACAAAAAATCTCTTTACAAAAAAAACCCAAACAAACAACAAGAAAAAAAATAATTCGAACACCTGAACCCTTTCCTCTTAGCAGTGTTATTTCATGTTATCTTGCTGTGGTTGGGTGTGTTTCCATCAAAGGTACCGCAGCAGATCATGATATTCTGAAGTTGAAAGATCGGTGACAAAGAACGTACAGGGCATACAAGCATATTTATTTTATGCTTAGTCAGCTAATTTATTCAGGAGTTCATTGTCAAGTTTAATAGTGGCAAAAAGGTTTTTAAAATGTTTGTAAAAACTCAGAGTACTAAATACTGAAATATTTTATGATTTAAATTTATTTGAAACTGAATGATAGTGGAAACATAAGGCCAGAGGAACACATGAGGTATCACTTTTCTTGTCCTTGGCTGAAGATGAAACCACTTCAGGCACTGGTATTCAATGTGCATTTAAATCTGAGAATGGCCAACCATGGATAGTGAGACAGATGTCATTTGAATAAATGAACAAAAAGCCAGGGATGCACAGGTTATATAATATGTGACAGCACAAAGATCATTCATTTGTCATATCTGTAAGATTGTTTCATACCCTCATCACTGGAAAAAGGAGTCCAGGTGTTTTGATCAAAAGACTAGAGTCTTTAGGCATGTCATAAATATTTGTGAAGTCCAAAAATTTGATTCATCTGTTAAGTTTTGCTGAAAATAATTTTCATCAAAAGACACTTACTCCATAATTTGCTCTCAGTAAGTAAACTTTTACTGAAAATCAGTGTACTTTCCAGGCTAAGCAGTGTTTTCAGTCATATTCATTGATAATTATGTATTCTGATGTCTTAAAACATTCTGACAGCATTGATATTGATCAGTGGTTTAAAGAATTATAGAAGTTTTTCCCCTAACAGAATTAAAACGTGACATCTGATGAAGCATATAGTAAACACCTGTATTTTGTGTAATCATCTGGATAAAGTGTCTAAAAATAGGTGAAATTTACCCCCAGGTGAGATGAAGCACCTTGCCATTAATGACAGTAAGAACAAAATTTCTAGATGTAAAATTCAATTATTCCTCTTTGTATAATGGTTGTGGACATCCTGAAGCAGCACTATAGTTGTTACAACAATTCACATAAACTTATGATTGGACAATATTTATGTGGGCAATATTTACTCCTGCAGTTAACACGTGAAAGCTTGCTCAGACTTACAGTCAGAATAACCTGGATCTGTGTGACTTTACAAAAGCTGGAAGATGGCACTTCAATGAAAAACACAGTCCATTACAGGAAATGTTAATGATAATCGAAAACTACAAGTCTTATAATTTATTGGACATTAACTCTAGATTTCCCAAGCGATCCTCAGAGGTTTTTTTTTTCATTTAGTCAATGTCTTTCTATATCCATTAGAATTTTTTTACCTTTCCATGGTAATAACTCACTGAATGATTCAAAGCTAGCTTTGATCAAAATGATGAGGTATTCATCACTTGTGAAAATGACTTAACCCCATAATAATAATACCTAACACAGAACCAAAAAAGTACTGAATCTGAGAAAGTTGTTCTACAGACTTCTGCCTCATTGTCACTTAATCAGTTTTGATCAGCTTCTTCCTCTTCCACGGCTTTGAAAGAAATCTTAGACTGCAATGTTGCAAAGGCTGCATCTAGAATCGTACCTAGGACTGTCTAATGGGATTGCAGCAAACAGACAAATGTGGAGGGGTGTCTTTCTTGTTTATGTTCCAGAACAACTCATGCTATTATGAGAAAAGGCTTAGAAGAGGAATATATATTTTCTTACCTTGAATAAGTGCAAATATATTCCTGTGCTTGGGAAGATCAACCTAGACACTCATACCAAAGAAGGAATAAAAAATAATCGAATGCATAATGTGTTTAAAGTATTCCTAAAAGGGAGATATTTGCACTCTACCAGTTATATTATTTTTAATTTGGCATAGCTGTTTTCGTATAATCATTTTCTCCACCTCTCAGTGCTCAGTCCACATACATGTAAGTGTTTTCTGGACAGTTCTGGAATTTTAAAGTGGACACATTGATGTCAATCATCTCTTCTAAAAAAGATGCCTTTTTTAATAACTTCAAAATTCACCATTTCTTCATTAAACATATTCCTTGTAATGACCAATACTTCTCTAAATTGCATTCTCCTATCATAAGTTTTTGAGAAGAAAAAATAAGGAAAATAAACACCCACATTTTTAACAATCATGGAAAAGGAGTATCAAGTTTCACTGAAGAATTGTTCCTTTTCATACTTACAGTAATATCTTAGCAAGTGAAATCTTCTCAAACCCCCTTTAATGCTTTTTCAGATACTTTTTACTGATCTGTAATATTTCATATTAGTTCTTTCAAGCTTGTTGAGCTCAGGTAGTCTCCAAAGTATAGGTAAATGTCACAGTCATCTCAGATTCCTGATGCCCCTAAACCTCTTGTTTAGATTCAGCACAAGTCTGGGTGTATGACAACCATGATTTTTAAAGTGACATAGCTATTTAATATCTTTACTATTTTGCACAAATTTCACATTCTGTTTCAATTTACCTTCTAATATGCAAAGTGAAAAGTGTCAGTATTTTTGAGGATCATTCATGTATCTGAAACATAAGGGTAGATATGTATTCAGTGCCTTCACACAAGCTGGCCTTTCTTGGTAATTACTGCACTGTGTTTGATCTCAATATCATATACCTCTTGTCTTACACCACTGGCTATGACATAAAACAGGACTACTGTGGCTTGGCTTTTCACTGCCACACATGAAATCCCACTATAATTAATTAGTGTTGTTATAGCAACACCTTTTATGACATTGCTTGACACTCAAGGGAGGGAGTGACACAGGGGTGAACTGTATGAGAAATCATGTTGAAAATTTCATTCTTGAACTCCCTGACTACTTTTTTTTCTTTTTTTTTTTCTTTTTTTGCTAGAATAATTTTCCTCCTCAAATTAGTTCCCTGCTGTATTGAAGCCATTGAGCAGTCAAATCTCAGTGTTAATCTTATATTGGTCTTGCTCTTGTGAATCCTGAGGGGAACATGATAAAATTTGCTGTCAAAAAGTACAAATGCAGGACGTCTTTTATTTCAAACTAGCTGGTTTTTATTATTTTGGTTTACAGTGATTACACTCAGGATAGAAAGTTCTGGCTGTATTTCACTGTCACTGATGGATACCACTCACTTACACGTACAGTATTAAAGAGGTTTTCTTTGCAAATAAAGCTTCTGTCCTAGCAAAAGTTCTCCACTATGCATCAGTTGCTGCTATGGAAAACTTTTTAACTCTCATTAATTACTAGGAAGTAATTAAAACTTTGAATACAATTAAAAAAAAAAAGAAAGTAAAAAGGGAAAAAATTAAAGGACAGACTTCATACCACTTTTGGTAAAGGAGGTCCCATCTTTTTATTCAGGAATGATACACACCACTGAGCTGCTGCTTTCACTGTCAAACAGAGCTTCATGTGAAGGAACATTCTCCAACCACCATGACTCTGCATGGTTATTACTGGGGTGAAATAAAACCCTGAACATATATGTGTGAATGATCTCTTCGATGTTGTTAAAGCCTCAGCAGTGACTTAGCTATAGGAGCAGTTCTGTTGGGACACAACAGGCTCCTGTCACCACAACTCAGGTGAGTTGCCGAAAAATTTACTGCTAGCATACCAGTTTATGCACTGCTAGAATGGGCGGTTCCCATACTGTCCCCTTCCCTGTTTCCTGTCCCACCTCCCACCAGAGACACACAATTTATCAGCTTGTTCTTTCTTTCCTCCTGGAGCCAACACACTCAGGCAGCAGATATTGCCAGTTCTTTGACCAAGGTGAGTAATTTGGCTGTTGCTTATCCTCTCTGAAAAGGAATGGTTAGGAGCTCCTGCTGCTGCTTCTGCAGAATGGAGCCCTCCGGGTTTCATTCTGTGGAGCTCTTGTGCCATTAGCAAGACAATATAGCAAAATGAGAGTTGAAAGATGTCCTAAAACACATGGTCATTAAAAGTCAAAAAAAGATTCAATATTTTGTTATACATTAATTACATGCATTAGAAATAATTAACACTGCTGTTGTGTTTATTATTATTACTATTATTAAATATTACATTTAATACAACAGTATCTTATTTTATAAAGGATAAGGTTAAAGAAGTACACATCCCATAGTTTACAGTAGAAGCAAACACCCACAAGTTCCTAAGTGATTTTTGAAACTAATTCCCCATGTCATAAAAATCTTAAAAAAGACGAAGCTGCCACTTCAATGCTTAAGAGAGAGCAAAAGTAAGCTTGTTTCTTCAGAGAAATCAACTGTGAGGCTGGGAAAGTCTAATCCAAAATGCTAGAGTCCTTGAAAACAAGGATTCACACTCACAGTAACTGCTAGTCTATAGGTTCTTTTATTTCTTCTTCCTGGCCAAATGAATCCAGGTCTGAATTTTGGCATGGCTTCTACAAAGAAAAGGATAAGGTGATCTTCCCACTTGCTGTGTTATCTAGTGGTGTAAGTCTGCTTCACTAAGATGAGAAGTGGAAATACAAAGTCTGTCAGGGACAATGGGGAACAAAGCAGTCTGTTGAAATTTCTGATCAGTATATAAAAACTGAAAGTTTCTTTCGCTTCCACCAGTGCTTCAAAGGAAAGTGTTAAATAACAAGACAGCTTGAAAGATATCAGTTCTGTGTCTTCTGTATTATGCATATTCTGAGATTGTTTCAAAAGTCAGCTCCAGAGGGATTTAGGCAGAGGAATACCTAATTTCTGCATCCCAAGAAAACTCAAATGCTGAACTTAAATGTGTGAGGATTTAGGAACCTCTGGGTATGTATTTATAGTGTCCAGAAAACTTTGCATTTGAGTAACATGCCTACAGAGATTGTTTAGGGCTTTTCTGTACCACACTCTTCCTTACAGGTATCTGCAGAGTAAGTCCCACTTCAGATTACTCAGTCCTTTTTTTAATATGGCCCTTAGGCAGTTCTGAAAATTTCATGTTATATGTCAAAAGCTGACAAGGAAAAAAAAAAGAATTGAGTGGAAGTGGAAAGGCAAACTAACAAAACTGTTTAGCAAAAATGTCTCATTACTCTTTTGTTCTACCTTCCAAAATTTCCTGAAAATGAAATTATTATAAGGACTGAGATCCTAATTAAATTTGATATGCAAATGAACACAGCATCAGATAGTTACTTTTCTGTACCTATATTGCATTCACCAGTGTGTTGTCACCCTAAGTACCGACAAAGATGTGAGCTGGAAACCTCAATTAACAAACTATAGCTCTATTACAGTAATACCGTATAAGTACATTCCTGCTCTAGTCTGAACTTTCTTTTTCTGGTGGAAAAATAAATATACAGTGATACAAGCAGCCATTTTTTGCTGTGTAGTTCATAAATGGAACTAGATCCACTACTTTTTCCTTCGGCTGTGTTAAAATGTCGCAATTAAAATGAGCCTTATTTAATATTCTGCTGAGACTACATAACATAGGATATGTCAATGGCAAATATTCTTTTGAATGCCTCTAAATACTAACGTGGAAAGTAACTGCCATGCCTGTGATCCCTTGAAATGTGTGAATAAGTACATAGGAGAGCATCACAGATAACAAGAAATGGCAAACATGATGATAGATGTTGTAACTCAGCAGGGCAATTTTCTTACTTTTCCAACAATTGATATAAATTATTATGGATTTAAGAAAAAATGTAAGCCTGGCAAACCGCTACAACACAGAAATATGTATATCACTGTTTTAAGCTAAAAGAAAAACCCACAAACAACCAACCAAACCAAACTAAAATTAAAAAAAAAAAAAATGAAAACAGAAGTAATTCTGAACTTGAAATCTGTCAATAAAGCAAAGATAGCACACACCTGAGAGGAAAAAATCTGTATTTTCTTTAAAGTGCATTTTAAGCTATCTTTTAACTCTTAATTTTAGGGTTTTTTTTCCAAAGAATCTTCATGTGTACATTACTGAAAAAAAGCAAACTGGCAGGATATTTTATACAATTTTTTCCTTGAGCTTACAAGTATCTATTACAACAAAACAAATAAAGCATCAAGAGTTAAAAAAGCTTTCTATGTAAAGATGAGCTTGTCTGTTCCTGAATTCAAATGTACATTACACACTGTATCTCCCTCTGCAAGCACACATTCATTTTCCAAGACCCAACTGTGTGATGTTGGCTTTTATAATGTGTGGCAAATATTATCAATAACTCATAACAGTAAGCAGTAAAGAAACAAGATTTTATGTGACATAGGTATTTCAAGTTTGAAAATGAGTGATGTTGCTTTTAATGAGATAAAGAAAGATCTTCCATTGCTTGTCTTTAGAACACATCATTAAGAATATACAGGGGATTAAGGTCACCTGCAGCTGACTGATTCCATCCCCATGACTTCCTATAACACCAAGAAAAGATGGTCACCTCTGCAGAGAACATTGAATTGCTCTCAATACCTGAGCCTTTTCATCCTTGGTCTCCACAGCATTAGTATGGTCCACCTCTCTCATGACTTTTGCCTTGGGAAGAGTGCTCTCAAGATTTCTCAAATGTTCCTACCCTTTTCCATTTTGGGCCCTTTTCCACTGTGGATTCTGAAGCTGAAACATTCTGATCCCAATTCACCAAGTCCACAGTTGTTCTGTTCCTGTTCTCTCTAATTGTAACATTTTCCCAATTTCTTGGAAGAGCAGTATCCTTTCCTCATTCTGTATAATTTCTTGGTGGAAAAGAAGGAAATGAATGTCAGTATAATGATTAAATAAACATACAACTAGATTAAACATATGGAAAGAGAAATCCCACTTCCTTTGTAAGGTTATTAAAAAGTACTGAAAATAGTATGTGAATTTTGATATTCTTGTTTTCTTCTCATAACTCAGAAAGAAAGCTTTTCAAACTTCAAGAAGGATTTAATGGGTATATGCCCAAAAAAAAAATGTACAAGGATTTGATTTCATTCGGTGAGTACCTGAGAGATTTTGAAAGGGCCAAATTCACACCATGAATAATCCTATTAAATTAGTACCTGAAATCAAGTGGAAATATACCTGAATATTCATATCCCCACACTATTCTGTTACTTACTAGCACAAACTGAACAGAAGACTTCATCAGGTTGTAAAACTTGGGACTACTCTCTGAGGCAGTTGCCTATAAAGCAGGATATGTGCACTCCCTGGGGTATGCAAGATAATCCACTGGGGTGTAGGAACAAAGGCAGTTTTGTACCAATAATAAGTCAAATGAATTAAAATTTTAAAACCAATGTTTATTTCATCCTTTGCATCTTTATTGTAACTCATTTTAACATATATTTTTCCATATGTTTTATAATGTACATAATATATTGGTGATGGGTCCATTTTGGACCTCGCTACAACCAGCTCAGTCATACAATGGGAGAGATCCATGTCTCACCTCAAAGAGGCCACTTCTGAGGCTCACCTTCCTGCTGCCAAAACTTACTGGGTAAACCTAAGACACATGTATATAATTTATAAATAAGCAAATATACATGTACTGTGAGTGCATGCTCAAAATTTTTTTTACTGCTAGGAGTGTGCAGTCAAAAAATTGTGAGACCACTGCTCTACAGTTGCTAGTTATACTGTTTTCACACACTGCCTGGTCATCCTGAAGTTTGAACTGACCATTCTTATCTCTGAACGGGTGATGTAGGAACCACTCTGAAGCCTTCATCTATTTCTCAGTCAGGCAAATTAAGCTAAAAAGTGTTCTAAACGACCCTATTTCTTTTCATTGCCTACAAATGCATCTGCAGGATGATTAGTTCAGATGTTGACAGCTGCACAGTAGAAGTCTAAAGCTGCTTTAGAGGAGCCCTTCTGCTTGAATCAACCTGGAACATATTCTTTATGCAGAAACTCTGATTCTTCTACACATGTTAAGAGAGATAAGCACTTTCTGATGCTGTCATTTGTGACGTAGAGTATTCAGACCGACTTTCAAGAATTTGTAGTGAATAAAATTTCTCTGAGGGAAGTCTTACAAGTTCCTTCCTTCAGATTAATTTAGTTTAATTAAATGAATCCCCTAACAAGGTTGGTCCTTAGTGGGTCACTGCTTTTCTCTACTTTTTTCATTACAAACATTTTAGTAGTAAAAAAAGGACAGGTGCACTGAGTAAAAAAAGAAGGAAATAATTAATTCTTTTATTAATCTAGTAATTTTAAATGCCTTATTCACAAAGGACTAATCAACATAAGCTCTGTCTCTACCAGACATCTGTAGTCAAGAAATTAATGAAAAAAACCCACCAGGATTTACTGAACAGTATTGATTCACTACAATTCTAAAACAGTTTACATATTATCAGAGAAGTAGCAGTACAAGGGCACAGTTACATGATTATTGCTGATATTTTTCTCTACATACTGAATGGGCGCAGACAGGCGTAAGAGTAGAATACATTTCAGTTCATGATAACATAATGTTCCCTTTTCATAAAAATATATATCTTTAATATTAGCTCTGCAGAATACTTTATATTTATTTGGTTTTGGTTTTTTTTTTTGTTATTGGTTTTTTTTTGTTTTTTTTTTTTTTTTTTTGTAGTGGCTGATCTCTGGCTTCTGAAAAGACTTGTTAGGAGTGGTAAGTTGTTCTGTAGAGGAATGAAAATCGTAATTTGTTTCTTTGGCTTTATTTGCTTAGTATTTGTATTTCCTACCCACTTTCTCTCTTTGAGGAATTAAAATATAACTGGAGACTTTTCTATATTGCCTATTTTTTCCATTGTCCTTCAAATTGTAATTAGAAATATGGGATATTCTAGGGATTCAGAGAAAAGCATGCTGAGCTGATTTAGCATTCATGGCAAACACTTGATTTTTTACATTTAAAACAGCTTTTTGTTTTAGCAGTCTGATGTAAGAAGCTATCTCTGTCACCACTGGCTGTTCAGTAGCATGTCTATGTCCAATGAGCCAAACCATCAAAACTATAAATGCTCTGTCATATAAAGAGTAACTAGTTTTAAGAGAAATCATGATAAAATATTGTCCTAAAGGTAGACCATTTACTGAGATCCGGATAAAATGCCTGAAGCCTGAGACTGAAGATTATTATTACACAATAAAAGTAACACCTCTCTCCAGGGGAAATATTTTTATACAGCTATAGCTCAGAAAAGTCACCACCTCATTTATTACAATTTTCTCTTTCTTTCTTCTAAAATGAATGGTGTAAATCTTTCCTGAACAATTCTCTTAAACAGACTTGGTTAAATTATTCATTATGAGTAATATTAGTTGTCAATTTAGACTTTTTTTATTCACAAAGTTCTGCAAGCTGATCTGGAAATGAAATCTTGGCCTCAGTGAAGTCAGTGGGAAATTTTCTATGTACTTCAAAAAGGCCAATCTTCATCTTTTATATTTATGATATGTTCAAATTAAAAATTCATGTTGATGTATGTGAGACTTTGAGAAGGTACAGAGTTTCAATCTAACCCTCTCTTAGAGGGGGTTTTAATGTGGTTTTTCTTTAAAAAAAATCCTGAATTATATTAGTTTGATTACTCAAAAGTAATGAAAATGCAAGGAATGACTCACATCCAGACAAGTCTTCAGCCCACTATCACACAAACATATTCAAGCAGAAGGAGATAAAATACTAGAGAAAAAAATGTTAAAAGCTTTGTGCAGGTTAAAACCAACTCTCCAGAGTTTAGTGTTGATGCTTAAATTGCTATTGTGAATTTATCACAATTCTCTAAATTTTAGCAGACAGCAAGAAAAGGTCAAATTTAAAAGCAAAGATCATCAGTAAAAGGAATGTGATCATTAACAGCAAACAAGAGCTAATGATTTTTATGCACCATTATCTAGCATGGAAAAAACCAAAAAACCAAACCACACAATTATTAGAAAGAAAGAAACATCACAGCCCAAAACAGAGGGGATTACCAACACATTAGAGAACCTGATGTAAGCTAGACTACGCATGACATACAGTTTTAACTTCATGTCCTCTGAGACAAGAAAAAGCAAAGAGGAGAGTAGGCAAGAGATCATCTCAGGGTGTCAGAGAAGAGCAGTGGTAATTCACCTTAATGAGATGACCACAGTATGAATACAAACTTAAAGTTATCTGGAATCTGTTCAGAACTTTTGCCATACAGGATACTTCTAGTAATAATAACAGCAACCCTCCCGCCCACCCCCACAAAGAAAACCCAAACAAGCAGCTTCCTTCTAAGTGGATGTTCAAAATTTCAGTTGGTGAATACTGCAATGTAAAAAGACAGTTTTAATTTTCTAAAAGATCTCTAACTTAATCCTTTAAATCAGTTTTCTTAGCACATTATATGTCAGCAATAGTCACATGAGCCAACTCAAGTATTGTTTCACTAATTTATCCTTTACAAAGCATCCCAAGCCCTTGGGTTTTTGTGTTTATTTTCATGCTGCAGTAAAAATACACAGTCTGAACTATCACACTGAATTAATGTAAACGGAAGAATTATGCCTTTTCATCTGCTTATCATGAACAATATTTGTAATTAGACAGATTAGTAAAATTAATAGTTTTTTTTAATTTTGTAAGCATTCATTTGCAGATTATTTGATTTTTATGTAAAAAAAAACCCCAAAACAACAACAAAATAATCCATCTGCAACCAGTGATATTCTTTATAAAGATACATATAAATCCAGAAAAATACGTAATTTCTCATGTAAAATTATTTCTTTAAGGTCAAAGGCCATATTAAAAGAGCTTGCCAATGGTGAGTTCAAAATTAAAGAAGCCACAGAAAAAAATACTTTTGTTTTCCTTTTCCCTTAAATGGTGACATATTACTGAAGCAAATAAAATACTTCTGCCATTTTATGTTTAAGGAATGGATGATTAGTGAATCTGTTCTTCCCTTTAGGTTGTATCAGATAAGGGCAGATTCAGTACCACAGTATTTGGCGAGGAAATGCTGTTTGTGTAAAGGAAGCCAGTCCACCTTTGGACTTCAGGGTGTAACTGGGTCTGTGATCCAACGGAGGATCCCTTGAACCTGAACATCTAGAGTGCTGGTGAAGTGACATTTTTCAACATTCAGCAGAAGGAGAAACTTATTAATGACAGAAATCTTAAGAGAAATCTGGTGGTTGCTCAAAATAAATCTCACTATGATCTTGAAAACCTCATATTTGATGATGGAAGCATTTGGGGCATGCTACTTAAATGAGCATAAGTTCATTCAGCCTGTTTAGCTGCCACTTTTCAATTTAGCCATATGGGAGGTTTCCAGTTGAGACATTTAATAGCCCTAACAACTTGCTGTTCTAGAGAAATTTGATTGCAGTGAATACAGGTCTGGCATGATGCTTACATAGCTGGCACGGATATGAAACATAGGAAAGCTGTCAGAGGCTGAACTTTTCATCTTGGCTTGTCACCTGACAACCATCAGGATTACATAAGTGGATACTGTTTTACTTCTATGGTCCTACTTCACTGAGTCAAGTTGTTGTTTTAGACACAAAATACTCCACATTCAGAAGTGAAAATTAAGTACTTGGCTTTGAAGATGATGGTTCATTTACCATTATCATATGAAAAAATAACACGGCATATATTGTATCATGACATAGTATGCACTTAGGGAAAAGCTGGAGGAAATACTTCGAACTAAAAAAAAAAAAAATAATAATAATCTGGGCTTCACACAGAAATTTTCAAGAAGATTTGAGTATTTTGTTTAACTGTTTTGAGTATCATAACATAATTTTTAATAATTCTGGCTTTGCATTGCTTCATATTTTCACTAGTGACTATCCAGTTACCTCATACAGTAATTAAAAAGGCTCAGCATCTTCCAGGTAGGAACAAATTATTTGGTCTTCCCTTGGTGAGCCTAATCATAAAGCGAGAAAGGTAGATATCCTTCCTGTCTTTAAGGAATAAACTAATGTATTTGCTAAGTTATTTTAATTTTCACATTAATAGTTTTCAATTCATTCTTTTAATTGACCTTTTGCTACTTTATCTTCTTCAGACCTACATTGTTTGCAATATTCTGGCATTGTTTATGGTTCTAACAGTCAGGCTCAATTAACAGAAAATCAGAAGTAAACAGGGAAACACAAAGACATAAATCTTAGCCTTAATCTGTAGAGCTCTGTAGTAATTTATTAAGTGACAGTTCTAAAACAATTGACAGCATGATCAGTTCTGATACTGACAGTTCCAGTGTCATCAAACAGCCACATTCTTCTCCATTGTCATTTTTAATTATTATTTGGATGTTACAAAGAGAAAGTGACAAAGTTCTGTGGCATTTTAGGAACAGCTGCTTCTTGCATCCTTCTCCCTTCACTTTCGTGTTGGGGTTTTTTGCCTTTTCTTTTTTTTTACATTGTCTATTTATTTCTCTTTAATATTTTGTCATATTCTTTCAACTGTAAGATCAAATATTTTCTTGCTCAGGTCAAAAAATATCTTTTTATTCATTCTCCATTAAATAAAACCATCAAAACAGCAACACCCCATTCAAAATCAGAAGTGGATTTCTTATTTTAGGACAAACAATGATCTAGAAATAACTTTATAACTGAAATTCATGTCATCCAACTTTAGCTGAGAACAAGCTGGCGATGAGACTAAGTTGGCTGTGTAGGGCTTCTTCATAGTCAGCAATAAACAGGCATCTCTAGAGGGCTTACCATCCCATCACCTTAAACGTCTTGTAATGTCTGTTAATTGCTGTACCCTAGAGGCTTTTTCCCAAAGACTAAAGAAGCTCCTGCCAATGGTGCCATTCACTAATTTTACTCAAGATATGATTCCTTCAAAAAATTATTGACAAGCTTAGAGAAAAAGAAATAAAAGGCAGACAATAGGAAATGCATTTTTAAGGACTAGGGGAGTAGTTTTCTGTGGATTTTTAAATGCACTCTAATTTTTTTATTATTATTGTGAGAAAAAAATGTTCAAAGAAAACTGGCACTTAATACTTTAAGAAAGTGATTTTATAAGATTTCTTCACATCATTCCTGTTTTTGCAAAAGAAATGCTTTCTGCAAACAAGAACAACCAAGCATATGAGAAAATGAGCCTATTCTTGATTGGGTCATTTATTTAATTACATGCTCCTTTCCCCTTATGACACCTACATACATTTAACCTTACAGAGACACCCAGGGAAAAACAGGAAAGAATCAGGCATTTCCAGTGTTTAATTAAAATGGAAAAACACTTCCAGCACAGAGTGCAAAACATCTAATATAGTTGTCTATACATCTGGCCTGAGGAAATGTAGCTAAACATAAATTATTCCATTGTATCAAAGAGGTTTTCATTTAGATGCAAGTGAGGGCCATGAGGGGCTATATTATTGCTGTAGTTCCTAAGACATCACTAAAAGCAGAATAAAATTATGTTGGCAAAC
Source organism: Aphelocoma coerulescens (assembly GCF_041296385.1). Classification (NCBI taxonomy): domain Eukaryota; kingdom Metazoa; phylum Chordata; class Aves; order Passeriformes; family Corvidae; genus Aphelocoma; species Aphelocoma coerulescens. The sequence goes on from NC_091013.1 coordinate 61,206,360, forward strand.
TGTGGATTAGGGATGGGTGAGCCAGTTTAAGAAAACAATTTGTATCTACCCTGGAGAAAGAAACCCTAGAGGAAGTTTATTAAGGCTGCAGCATTTAGGGGACTTATATATGCATTTTTCTCCTTATTTAGTATGCTTTCCAGCAAGATAAAAAAAAATCTTTTCCTCTCTCATGAGGGAAAGAAACAAATTTTGTCTAATTAATTTGTTAATTAATGTTTCTTATTGAAAACATCATATTCCTGGTCATGCATCATTTTATATTTTATATCATTATTTTTATCTAAGAGAAAAAGAAAGTAATTCTACTGGAGCCAACAATATGAAATGTTAATAAATATTGCTTTGAGAACATCATTTACAAAGAAAGGAGGAAAGTGAAATAAGTTGTTCTGTCTCGTTATGTGTACAAAAGGGTCCAGTAATTATGTGAACTACTATAATTAAGGCATTTTTTTGTAACTGACTGAATATCTTAATTTCTGAAAAAATAGTGGAATCCTATTAAATAGTGAAAGATAGTAAAGGCAAGTAGAGAATCTTGAGATATTTTCTGCATATTTTTGCAGCACCATCACTGTCATGTAACACTTAGGTAACATTGAAATTTTGAGGAATACCTCGTTTCTCTCCATATCACAGCCTCAGAAAAATGTAGCTGTCTAGACCATTGTAATCATCACCACTTAAATTACTCTCCTCCCCCTTAAAAAACCCAGTAGCAAATGATGTCAGAAGTCCCAGGTAATGGGATTTCATTGGCCTTTAGTCAGAACTCCACACTGTCCAAAGTTTTTATACATTTTAAATTACTTTGAAAGTAAAAATTAGATCTATGTTTTCCAAAGTTTGAAAGTGCCAGAATGCATAGGTCTTCTCTACTCAGACATTCTGAAAAAAACCTGCTGTGATGTCATGCCTGACATTGTTTAAGAACCTAGGGAAGAAAGAATGGGTGCTGTAATTGTGGAAGTTCTCATGAATGAGGTGAGAAGTGAAAAAAGGATTGTGTTGAAAACATATGTGGTAAAATCTACAGGGACATTACATGCAAAACTCTAGGGAATTGCCAGGTCTGGTATCATTTATCTATGACCTATTGCAGGTAAAAGTTATAGACACTCTGACACAACTACTCTGCTGTGAAGAGTCCATGATTCAGGATGTAAATTTAAAGGGCTTTACTGATCACAGCAGCAGGCTTTTGCAACAGAAACAGGAAAAGGCACAATCTACTTTTTTTGAAGGCAGAGCTTGATCAATCTACACAATAAGCTATGTGATGCTGTTACCTGTTTTACCAGGGCCCTGGGGCTGATGACTCATATTGACTTTTCTAGACATTTACTTAGTCTTACTTAGAAAATACAGTCACACACTCAGTTCCTCTTTGTGATTTACTGGAGAACTGGACACTTAGTGAGTGTTTATCTGCTTTGATCGTCCACTACATCACAGCAAAAGGATTTTAAAGTGTCAGCTTTTTAGTTGATGCAGAAAGGCAAAAAAAAAAAAATCCACTGCAGCCCTTTTAAGTAGCAATTAAGTAAAGATCTCAAAAGAGGTTGACAGGATAATATTGAAAAAGTTAAACCTATCTTGAAATAACCACTTGAATACAGAATATCACAAATATATGGAGTCTTAAAGCTCTCATTGTACAAGGAGTCTAGGATAAGCATTACCCTAATGCTGCATGCATCTTCCAAATATAATCTTTATCTTCTTTTACACCCCTCTGTTAACTTCCAGCTTGAATAGCCATTAGCAGTAAGTTAAGGGGATAGGAAGGTCCAAATGACACAAAGGAATTCCTCCAGGAATGAGGGCACCAGGAGCTACACGAAAGACCTTCCCTCGCAGGACACTCAGCATTGCAGGTCACATTACACCTACTGATAGTATGGTGTAGCTGCTGTGAGACAGGGGCTCTTTTTTGTATAAACATGCAGTATGGAAACCTGTAAAACAAAAAACACAAACAAAAACAACAAAAAGACCCCCCTCAAACAAACAAAGCCATCAAAAAACCAAAACCAACCAACCAAAAAAAACCCATCACAAAACAAAACAAAAAAACCAACAACAACAAAAAAGAAACAAAACAAAAAAAAAATCAAACCCCCCACCATAAAACAAACAAAACCAACCAAAATACCACAACAACAGCAACAAAAACCAACCCCTAAAAAAAACCAAACCAAAACAAAACAAAACCAACAAACCAGAGTAAGACTGAACATAAGCTTGAATGAGTCTGTACAGTATTCTACTGTGGCTAGAATCTCTCACCTTACCATCTGTTTTTCTTTTCCTTTCCTACCTTCTTATATTATGGCACTTTATTCATACAGCAGCACAGTCATAGAGAAGTGGCAAAATATTCCCAAAACATTGCTCCAAATAGGCAAAAGAGATTAATTTAGTTTTCCTTTGAGATACCATGAGACTGAAAAAACGAAGGACTGTACTACACAGTCCCCCTAAAAATAATTTATTTTAAAGGCTCACGTGAACTCTCTAAAGAGGCATGGGAGGAACAAACCTAAGTCATGGCTGTGGAGATCTCTGAAGTCTGTAGAGATTACAGTGAAATCAAGCAGATGTGTTATAAATCTTCTGAAGTTAGGAACTGTTCTGGTAATATATGCTTTTTTCAGTTTATTTTATTTCTAAACACCTGCATCTTCTTTCCATTTTGAATACCTCTGCCTTCTTCAGACACACAGAAATTTGCTCCTAAAAGAAGAAGAGCCTCAAGTCAGTCACAGATTATGAATGTAGAAGGAAGAAATTTTGGTTGGTAATACAGCATTTTGAAATTCAGCTTTCCTCTCATTAGAAATTGAAACAAGTAGGAAATTGTTGAAATCTACCATTATAGGGTGATGACTGCATCAGGCTGCTTGGTTGTTAGCCTTGGAAATATGGATGCAGTAGTCCTTGAGATCCTGACAGTTGGGACATAACTGTTCCTACGTTTCAGGAGTACAATGCCAACAACAGAATAATCTTCACAACAGCTTCTATGGGCTCCATGAGAATAGCCTATGTGACTGGCTGACTTGGAAGGCTGAGCTTCCTGGACTTGGCAAGCTGGTGACAAACGACAGAAATTTACTTGGCAGGAACTGCTTGTGGATGTATATTGGTTGGATATTTGGCTTTAGCTGTTTGGTCATTGTCTAATGCCCTGATTTTCTCAAACTGTGGCAAAACCATACTTCTTCCTTTGACACTAATTCAAATACTTCATGATTATTTACTTGCAAAGTCTTTCTTCTTCTTGAGGGCAGAGGATTCTACTTCTCATGCCCGTTTCCATAGACAAGGCAGGGTAAATCTAGGAGGGCTGGTGACAGCTGAGGCCCAGTCTGTTACAATTGGATTTTTCCCAGATGCCTTTCATTTTGAATAAATGAGACTAATGGGTTTATGAATAAAGCCAGCTCCATTGTGACAATTCTCCAACAGCCACAAACAAACAGGGAAATGAGGAAAAGGTTTCTGCAATTTCTGGAGATGGGAGCACCTCCTCTATGAAAGCAGGACCTGCCATTCACTCTTCCATAATTACTATCTGCACTGTAGTGTTATTGATGTTAGGAAAGCCATTGCTCACCCCTGAAATCTGAAGGAACTTAAGTATAAACCTCTTGAATGTCTGTTATGTAACTTGTTAAAAAAAATATATATATAGTAAAAAAATCTAGCAAATTTCAGATTAGTCCATTTAACCTCAATATATGTCAAATATGTAGAAATTATAGATTGCTGTACAATCTATAGGAGTACAAAATAAAACAGAAGTATGGACATGGAGAGGAGGGAACAAAAAAGCTATCTTTCAGGAGGAAATTGTGTTTCAGAAATTTATTAGAATTATTTTAAAGTACTCAAGAAGCATGATGAGGTTATTTATGTGGATTTAGCATACTTGGATTTTCAAAAGCTTTCAAAAGATCTTTTATAATAAGCTTTTAAAGAAATTAAGCTGTCTCAAAATAAAAGGAAAAATCCTCTCATGCACTAAGCAATGGTTAAGGGAGAGAAAATAAATTATAAGAATAAGCTGTTATTTCATCAATGAAGGGTGACAGCCAGTGTCAGGTATCTGTGCTGCTATTTGCATTGTTCAGAATATTTTAAATGGTAGGGATGGTAAAGGAACAGACTGCTGATTGTAAAAAATTTGCATGAGGAAAAATGTATTTCTGATTGAAAAGTTACAACTGGACATCACAATGCTTACTGACTATGTTGTTAGGAGGCAGAATAAATTGCATATCTGTAAAATCAATGCAGCAGTTATGAAGAGGAGATCGAGGCTCACATAAATTTAGTGCTACTTATTTGCCATTTGAAATCAAAAGTTCTCAAAGATAACTAATAAAGTTGAGTCAGAGATGTTTGAGTATCTGATGCAGACATTTTAGGATGTGATAATGATGCCTTTACTGGTCTTAAAATCAAGAGTCAAGTACGATTAGAAGGGAAAAAGGGATTTTACACCTTGGTATTTATTTTAAGGATCCTTAGGTGCACATGTGAAGGTCGAATGCACCGAAATGCACCCTGCAATGCACACCCCCAAAAGATCTGGTGTAACATTATAGGTGTTACTAATTAGCATATCTATCAAAGATTCCCCAATGAGAGGCTCAAGTGAGCCCCCCTCCCCAAGGAACCTTCCCCTGGATGGTTCTATCTTGGTTTACAGAATGTGTTCTGGGGAGGACCTTGGGGTCTGGGGCACACTGATCCCTAACTACAAAGCTTCTAAAATGTTTAGTCTCTCAGCTTGACAAACAAGTCCAAGAATGTAGGCAAAAAGCACTAAGAATACAGAAGTTGTAAAAAGGTATAAAAAGGGTATAAAAGAAAAGGCAAAAAATCATCATGGCATCAATAATGGTGCTTCGCTGGAGCAGAGAGAAATAATATGGTATAAACAATTGTGAAGAAAAAGTATGAGAAAATAAGATGCACATGGATAAAAGGAGCATTAGGAAGTCCTTTGAAAGTGGGAGATTCTAGAGGAAACTCCTACTATGTGAGGAAAACAGAAAATAAACACTATAACCCTCAGTATTTATTTGTCATCAGCAAAGGTTGTGGAGACTGAAAGTAAAAATGAATTTTAAAAGGGATTAGACAAATCAATGAGGCATAGGACAATAAATGCCTTTTAAAGACAATGATATGGATACAATTCTCAAGCTAGGCAGACCTTAACAGATAATTGTTGGAAGCTGAGAAGGTATGCCAGAGAGAGACTATATATTATCTAGGTTTTAGTTTAGGATAAAAATGGAACTTCCAACTAATTTAGCAGAGTGGGATTTATATTCTAATGTAATAAGGTGTCTAAAAGAACTCCCCCTTTATTTTCATTTTTGCATCCAGAATATCACTGCAAAAATTACACTATATAAATCATTTCTGTCCCTCTGTTTGCAATAATAAATGTGAACTCCTGACCAAAATAAAAGCTTTAAATCTGTGCTTTATAGGCAAAAATAAGTAGATGAAAATGTAACATATTAAAGTGAGACCTAGACATACCCACTTTGGTTATATTTTCATATGCTTTGTTTGTAGTAAGAAAACTACTGCTGTCATAAATTTTATATACAATGTGTTAAAACTATATGGTTGAGACATACATGAGTCACAGTGTTTATGGAACCACAGTATTTATGGAATTTTTATTTTCAATTACACCACTGCTCCATTATGAGTTCATAGTTTAAAATTACCTTTTGACAAGAAGGAAACATTCAAGAAATTAATTCCTTACAGCAATACTACATTTTCAGATTTTACTTAGGTCCAGATACTTTTCTACAATTTTTATAATTAATGTGAAAAACTGTCTGTAGGAAAAAAAACCCACAATATTTATTTTATATTTGGCAGAAATAATAAATTAATATAATAGATGCATTACTTTCTGAAATATTAATTAATTTCTTAGGTTTTAAGAACTATGTCAACATAATAAAAAGTGGGTTTTTTTTATCACAGTCTTCCAGTAAAAATTCTTCTTTTCTCTATGTTTATTTCTAAGTTAAAAATTTCCAGTTGTGAGTCTTGGTAGTTTGATTAACTATATACAATTGATCCCATATTATCATAATAATAATTATATGTATATATCTATGTATAATTATACTTGTAAATATGTATTATAATAACGATATATTTTAATAACTACATATGTGATTACATGTTATAAATGTATTAAAGAAATCTCTTTCCTTCCAAGAAAATTTAAAAAGTGAACTTGGAATCACACTTGATTTTTATTTTTGTTTGCTTAAGATATATAGCAGATATGGGGTTTTGATATTAAATAGTTCAGCTCCTCCTAAACAACTTTTGAAGAATATAATACCAACAGAAGCACGGTTTTAATTTGTGTTCTCTGCAAGATGATACTGAACTTTGAGGTCATTTTGGTATGTCGATGCATTTCAGATATTTACTGACAAAGTGCCATCATCTAAAGTGTTTTGCATTTACTTGAAAAATATTATGTTCTTAGAGAACTAATTTAGAGACAGGCTCATTTTTCCAACAGAGATCTACCTAAAATAGGTTTCTTGAAAATTCATATTTAGAGGACAAGGATAAAACATCTCATTATTTGTGGTGCAATACAATACTCAGGATATACACACACTCTTTTATGAAGAACATTTATATAACTAGTCAAAAGAACTTCAAAAACTTAGGCAATGTGATTTTCTCTCAGATGGCTTCAGAGGTGGATGTCTGAACATCACTACACTCTGATGTGCATAGAATGAATATTTCTGTAATAACTGAGACCTAAAGGGGCTCTATACTGCATCCCAACATACAGCAGAGCTCATGTTCCTCAAAGTAGGAGTCCTGTTCCTCAGAGAAGACTTGAAAGTTAGGTGTGGAACTGGGGCAGGCCTACCTTCAGAAATGCCAGTGAAGATAGTTCGAGTCATGAACACTAATACACTTGGAAAATCAGGTCATCCTGCTTTTACAGCTGAAAGCTTGTAGATGGCAAAAGGAAAACATGGTGGAAGTTGGGCTAACAGCTTTCTTCTTCAGGGACAAGAGATGGCAAGAGGGCGTATGATCAGCAGTACATCTCTACAGAAGACCTGGCCTTAAATGGTTTCCTTGTCTTCAGAGAGCCCATGAAGACCATCACCCTTGCTTACATTTATACTGTGGTTTTTCAAGGCAACATCCCTTGTCTCTTTGTATTCCTGATGAGTATTCATTTTAGTTTTGTTTTAGCCAATATATATTTACATTTATGAGGATGTAATTTTTTCACAGAAATTTCAATATACAGTAAAAGGATGTTTTGTACATCAACAAGAGTCCCTGTGACTCTTTTCAGTGCATACATATATTTTCAGCTCCAACTTGATATAAGTAACATGGCAATTTTTGCAGGACTGATTTTAATTTAAGGAAGAGCACTATTGACAATGAGATTATTATTTTAAATTCATTTTTAAATGAGGAATTAAATAAATTTTCTTATTTGCACTTGCCAACAAACATACTCACATACATGTGTATATATATATTTACAGACTTACAGATATTCATGTAGGTATGTGAAGCAAAAACTGACAAAAATAATATATACAATATGTAATCTGTTCCCTATATAATTGTAGTGTTCCAAATGAAATATTTGTTCCTTCACATTATACTTTTTATAATGCAAGGATATCTGGATTTTTAACTGCAGCTCAATGTATAGTTGTCATAGAACTCATCATTATGATGAACTTTCTGGGTGAGTGAAATAACGTTTTCCAAAATACACTTTAATCACTGTTTTGTGAGAGATGAAAACATAAGCCAAACATAGCTTATTTTCATCTTGCTTCCTCTAATGTAAACTAGTAGATTAATTTAAATCATAAGCCCCAACTCAGACTTGGTGCCTTCACCGTATTTTAAGTGTGATCATTTCCTAGGCAATTAAAAAGACACACTTAACCCATATTGTCATGTATGACAGCTAAGAAAACCATTAGGAATTCAAGATGAAGGGTGTAATTTTCACCTCAGTTTCAGCTTAGAAGTTAGGGAATGAGAGGAAAACATACCTGAAAATACAGGTATGCTAAGTATCTTACATCTCATTAGCTCAGATGCAAAAGCTATGTAAGAGCTGTAGGAGAGAGCTATTTTCACATTTGTTTTTTAGTTTTCTGAACAGTTTTTTGTTTGCAGTTTCTGTCAGACTTTTCTGATATCTATATACTCCATTTAATATTTTCCTTTTTATTTAAATGCTTTCGTGACAAGTTTAAAGGGTAGATATTTTTATAGCTATGTGAAATGTGCATAAATGTTTTGTAAAAGCCATTAATAAACTACTTGTAAAGGATGCATATTTTTTCCTTAATTAATCATTAATTGTCTCATAATATTTGATGATCTTGCTGCTTAAGAGACACTGCGCAAACAGTGGAGCCCAGAGACTATAAAAACTCTATTAGTGTTCATTACCACAGTGCATCTCCTACAAGTCTAAAGAAGATATCTGGATTAAAGCTAGGAAATGCCTCAATGCAGACCACAAATCAGACCAGCAGAGCAGTTTTTGTGAATTCTCATGTACACAAAATATCAATTATATTAATATTGGAATGCATTTAAGGCAACACAACTTCAAACCCATCCTTTAATGACTCATTTAGGAAAGAAAAAGGAAAATGAAAGAAATGCAAACTTTTAAAATCACTTTAATATAACCTGGGACAACAAACTACTATGCTATGGCCAGCACTGACACTGTGGAGCAGAATTAGTGATGTTTGTCTTCCTTAATTGTTCATTCTGATACTTAAAACCATTTATAATTCTCTTAAATTTAAAGTTATATGGTTTACAATGATTGGTGATGAGGGATTATTGTTGAATTCCCATTATTTTCAGTCTTAGAAAGTGAATGTACAGGAAATCTGAACTTCCTTTTATTATATTTTTTTAGCCAGAAGAATTACTGGTGTGGTACCTTGCATACACTAGGGAGGCATGTTTGTTTCTCAAGCTGACTATAACAATTTACTCTAACATATCTTAAAAACTTCTAAATTCTTAGGACCTTCTGGTCCTAAAAAAAAACCATCACCATCCACGATGATTAAAAAGACCAGACTATGAAAATAAACACTTATTTGGCTTTTTTGTGTCACAATGGTTGATGGTGGAGGGCACTTTTTTCAGAGAAATATAACCAGTTTGGCAGCAACAAAAACACCTTTTAACACTTAAATCTGGAAAAGGCTAATAAAAAAAATCTGGAAAAGGCTAATAAAAGCTAACCATTTTATGGAAAAACTACATTAGCAGTACAATTGCTAAGTGCTTTGGCTTCTGAGAGCATGATTACAGCAACTGAAGACATTAAGCAAAGAAACCCAAACTGTGAACTACTGAAGCATAGGCTGCAAAACAGAAGTACTTACTTTTTTCCCTCTTTTTCTCACTGCATGTGTATTTCCCAGTGTGTGTACTACACACTTCCATAAGGCACTGTTAAAGCTGCTTCAGGGATAATGTTTGTGGGCCACAAGTTCCTATGTTAAATTTACTATGCAAACTCAGTTTGTAAGGCATGAGGCACCTTCACCATAGATTTTAAAATGAATTAGCATAATAAATACAGTATAGGCTTTAAATCTGCCTTTTAGGTGAATATGACAGATGTGTAAGCCATTTCTACAGTAAGTCTTCTCTGAATAATTAGAACTGCACAAGAGATCAAATTTGAGGTCATAGAAGGACATATAATAGCTAAAGGTAATGTATAAAGAAAATATGTCTATATCCTTTAGTCATTTTGCACATTAAAATTTTTAATAATACATTGTTCATGATTTAGGCTTATAACTGCAATCAGTTCCTTGGAAATCTATAAAAACTTTACCGTTGACTTAAATGCAGCCAGGTTTTCACTCTAAGCATTCTATCTTATGACATTTTGTTTGGAACTTTTCCCAGTGTTTGGAGGATCCATCTGGTGATTACACAGAAGGATTAAATTTTAATCTGATATTCTTCTATGATTCTTCATAAGAAACAATGCAAGATACAGAGAAATAGCATCAAGGGTCATCTTGATGTTTAGTTTCCTAAGGAAGGTAGTTTTGTATTATCATCCAAGTTTTCTGAATTCAGGATCATTTCAGTATTTTGCAATTTCAAAAAAAAACCCAACCCCCACAAACAAACAAACAAAAAACCCCACCCCACCCAAACTCACAATTATAAGGATTTATAAGGAGCTAAATGAAAATCAGCAGGCAAATACAGGTAAGTTAAGGTCTTGAATATTGATCATGCTGGAAAAACTGACACAGTATGAGGATATACCCAGATATCAACATTCATGCTATCTCAACCTTCACATATAAGTAGGAAAACAGCTTTACACTTTTCCTTTGCTTTAACTATTGTTTGGGTTTAGCTCAAGAACACATTGAGAATTTTCACTGTGAAAAGCTGTATCTGCATTTTGATTCTGTAACTAGTAAAACTATGAGATTTTGTGTTTTTTTCACTCTACTTCATCTTAGGATTCCACCAAAATATATGACAGGGTTTGTAAAATACAACTTTCACCTGTCTAGTCTAGGCCAGTCTTGACATGTAGACAATGTAGGAAGAAGAGGAATCCTCACATTTAACCCAGAAGCCTTAAAGAGACAGGGTAAATTACCCTTTGGTGATATCCAGCTCCTTATTGCCGATAAATAATTCTGAGATTAATTCCATCTTGAGTATATAATATGAAGGCAGATGTTCAATAAAAGTTTTCAAATTTGTAAAAGGATTTGATGTCCAAACCTCCTGTGAAAACAACAGAAGAAATCATTTAATCTGACAGTATAAACCATAAACTTGATCTATGTCTTAAATACCCAAATATCTTCTGACATCTACATTCTAACTTTCCCAGTATTGTCTTTTCTTGATCTCCATTTAATTTTTATTTACAGCCAATGAATAGTCTTTGTCTTACCCCTCACTAGAGAAATAAATTTCATTTTGTTAGAATATTAAATTACATGCTGAGGTACATTTTCAAAATGCAGTATTGACTGAGATATTTGAAATTCACACCACTGATTAGTTATGCAATTCAGATTTTGCTTTTGGCAATTGAGCATTCAGGCTGAAGGTATCTTTCATGAATTTTATCACTAGTAAAGCTTGATCTCTGCAATATTGGTAGGAAGTAAGCACAAAGTAGTCACGAAAATGACTGAAGTGAACCCACTTAAGAAGAGGAATTAATATGCTTGCAAATGGTTTACACTCTTCTCCCACCTTTATTTGGTACAAACAAAAGGGAGTATCTGAAGGTGAGTTATACATTATTTATTGCATTAAGAATGAAGCACAAAGAAGTACATGAAGTGTGCTAGAGGAAATTTTCAGTGGCACAGGGGAAGTCACACTCCCACCTTTTTATTTTCCATGGCAATCTGGAGCTAAAAATCAGTGAAAGGTTTTTGGAAAGCTTCCCTAAAACACAAAAGCTGCTCATGCTTCTGAAGTAGGAAAAAACCCACACTAAATAGCTATGTTTGTCAGATAAACTTTTGTTTGCTTCTGTGACAGTGATTGATAATAGTGAGCAGTTTTGTCCTATTCAGTGTCATCAGCATTATTTATATTACAGTGACAGTATTATGCCTTTCTAGGTACACAACAGAATATCAGTTTCTCAAAGCACACAGCATCTTACAAGCTGGAAAAAAACTGACACTTGAACAGCTTGAACTCAGATGGTGAATGAAAATGCTGGAAAAGATTTTTGGTCCAATATGGATTAAAGTTGGGACCTCAGCAGTGGAAAATCCTGGTTCTTTTTTCTTAGCTACAGGAGCCAGGCAACTAAGGAGAAAACAATCTATTACTTCCCCTAACACAATATGTTTCAGCAGAACAGCAATTTTCTTGCTACCTTTTTCCTACCTCAAGGTAATAGACAAGTCTTATGTTTTCTTCAGTTCCCAATTTGAAAAAAGCTTAAAAAATGCTTTTCAGTATCTTTCAACCTGGCCTTAACCTTCTTGTCATTCAGCTCCCACTTTATGTATCTTTCTGAAATACTTTTGTGGTAATCTGCATGGAGAGATGTCGTGTTAAGGACTATTATCAATGGAGTTGCCAATTTGTCCTCAAGTGTGAACACTCTTGAATGGTGATAGAAGGGAGGCCTGTTTTAGTTTACCTTGTGACTTTAACACAAACTGTTTTCCTGTTGTATGTCTGCCACAAAATTTCATGCAATGACATCTCTAACAGAGTCAACTTCACCATTTCATGTTGACAAATTAGGTGTGTCAAGAGATGCTCTTCTGATTCTGTTTGAATGACTTACAGAGTCCCACCGAAACTAGATGTAAGTCCCCATTCTCCCAATGACTTGTAATATTTGAGTAAATCAGCTCTTTGAGCCGTTTTAGTGAAAATTGAAATAATTTATCTGATGTAACCTGATTTACACTGGAGAACTATGGAAGCACTCAGGCTCCACTGGGAAAGTGGTGACTTGTGAATGAAGTATTAATTTCACAAATGACTCAAGTTTGAATGGAAGATCTCATCTAACTATGTCTTTACTCGTCTGTTCAACATAAGGGCTTAACACATTTAGGGAAAGGAAAAGTAGCACATTTACACTAGGAAAAAGGAAATAAAAGTTACATATAGCACAGGTTCTGCAACATATAAGGTATGTACTTTGTGTCAAATTGTTACAAAATTCAAAAAATACTTTTTTCACCCCTGAAAATAATTAGATTTCTGACATAATTAGAAGAATGCTACTTAGTTACTTGAAATTATAGACTAAGTGTGGAAAGAAAGGAGAGTAATTTTGTGGTTGGCAAGGATAGATGAAAGTGGGAGATATGAAACAACATGTACATTCTGCTTTGGTGAACAATACAAATACATCAGCAATTTCAAAGAACACCAAAGGAAGTATAAAGCTGAGAAGCAACATACAGATCCAATTCCAGCAAGGAAATACAGAAATAACCTAAAACTTTGGAGGAAAAACTTACAAAACCAAGTGTAGATTATGATAGTCTACTAACAGTCCAAGTGTAATTTTTGTGGGGATGTAGATACTAGTGAAATCAACTGGAAAATAAAATCATAAAAAGCCAGTTCTGAAGTTCATGCACATTGTCAAACTACTACAGGTAAACAAGTACCACGCATCACATAAACCATGACATTTCTTCATGTGTGCGAATTTTTAGTCCTTGAAAAACATAATGCATTTTCATGTCATTTATACTCTTTCAATTGTGCTACAGCTAGCTGAATTACATTACATTTTTTTTCAGGCTTACAGCATATACATAAGCAATTCCTGCACTGCAGCTGGTGATCAGTAACTTCAAAAGCCAAAATGATGTGACTATGGATCCACAGTCTATAAAGACAGGAAAGAAAAACAGTAGAGGGAAGGAAAAGTGAAATAAATAACAGAAGAATTATGTAAGGAAAAAAAAAAACAACCTTTCTTTTACTAACCTCTTCCTTAAAATTTTTTATTCTGTTTGCAATAAACCAAAGCCACTGACATAGCCATTTACCTTGTTAAAATTTACTGGTACATGAATCTGAAGAGGAAGGCTGATTACACTTTCAGCTTAGAGCTTCAGCTGAGGAAGATATCCCTTTAATTGTTCAGTGGTGTTAGTCATATAAAAGCAACTTTGCAGGACTGAAGCACAGATGTGTACAGATATGCTTGCAGATACGTTGAGACATTTTGCTTGCTTTAAAGAACATACACAATTGTTTATCTTGAATCTGATGACATGAGACCTACTGTGAAGGCCATTGGGTGCTTTTCAGAAGTTATATTGTTTTTCACTTTTAAAGGGCTGTAAACTGACAAAGTCATCTATAGAAATTTACCAAAAATCACTAAGCAGAAGGTGACATGAAAAGATTTTGTATAAAAGAGAAGAGCTGACATCTCTCATGGACTTTGAAAATAACTTTTGTAACTCTTTCAAAGCATTTATAATGTTTAGAACATTATTCTGAGCTGTGGTATTCTTTTCTGTTAGCTAATACAAGATGTGTCATTGAACTATAGCATTTAAAGGTGGGGTTTTGATTGGTTTTCCTCTTTTGTTGTGTTGGATTTTTTTTGTTTGTTTGTTTGTTGGTTTGTTTGAAAACCCTAAAAGCTTTTGCATTTCAACAAAGCACGGTTGATCTACAGAGGAGCAAAAGAAGGCAGGCATTATCCATGGTATTAAACAAGGTTGAGCCAGTTCATTTTATTTGCAGAAAAGTGTAAGCAAACATTTTTCTCTGTTACTTAGATGGCAGAAAGATGTGCAGTTGCAAGTGCAGTGTTGTGCAGAGAGGTACAGCTCAATTATTTAGGTTGGCCCTTCAATACATGAATGGACAGCTGTTGCTAAATGGACACTGTACAATTGATGAGGATGGATTAATTATGGCTTAGACTTATTTCTTTCCCCACTGACTATAAAGAGCATCTAGACAATTTGTTCACATGTAGATATCTGCAGTGTGAGCATCTAAAGGGATCTGGGATGCAAAGAAATTATTTAATTTTTAAGATGTGTATGCACCACTCATTCCTTTCATAGATCTGTCCTAGAACCAGCAGACACTTAACCACTTGATTGCAATATGTCACACAGAATCACAGATGTACTCATGGACAGCTTGTTGTTCACCAGGATCCCCAGGTCCTTCTCCACAGAGCTGCTTTCCAACAGGTCAGACCCCAGCCTGTGCTGGTGCATGGGGTTTCCTCCCCAGGTGCAAGACCCTGCACTTGCCTTTGTTGAACTTCAGAGAGTTCTTCTGTGCTCATCTCTCCAGCCTGTAGAGATCCTTCTGAAGGGCCACACAACACTCTGGGGTATCAGCCATTCCTCCTAGCTTTGTGTCATCAACAAGCTTGATGAGATGGCATCTGTAAGAGTCTGATAATTAGGGAAAGGCTTCAAAAAGTGCTTCATCATTATGTCTGCTTATTATAATCACTCCTGGACACCTGAAAACTAGGTGTGGGATGGACTGTGAGTAGCCGGCCTTGAGGCCCATAAAAAGGAAAGCAAAACTGGTGCAAAATGTGGAGGGGAAAACGAGGAGCAGAATCTCTGACCTCTTACTATTAAATAAAAATATATCAATTTTTTTGGCATCAACATTATTCTCGCTTGGTTTTTATCTCTTTTTTTAGGAATATTTTGAGCCTTTAAAGTTCTTTCTGTTCTATTCACAGAGAGTTAGTTCTCTTTACTCCTCTGTGGTTAAACCAGTTAATAACAGCATCTACCCCTTCAACCAAGTCATTGATGGATAAGTTAAACAGTACTGGACCCAATACTCAGACTTGGGGTACACCACTAGTGACAGGCATTTAACTAGATCCTGTGCCACTGACTGCAGCCCTCTGGGATCTGCTGCTCAGCCAGTTCTCAATTGGTTCAGAATATTTTGTGTGTATCTTATATTTTGAAGAAATAGAACTACTTAAAATATTTTCTCCTTCAGATTTTTGATGGCATGCTGAGAACCAATCTTTTAAAAGCTTCCATTTAATAACTACTGACTGGAAAGAAAAGAATCTATGACAAGGAACTAAAAAAAATAGAATATAATAAAGAGTTTTGACATAAGCTGGATAAAAGAGCATTTAGTAAAAGGATGCAAGGTAAAGGTTCATTTTTGATTTCCAAACTGTCACAAAAGATAAACAAGAAGATGTCATACAGGGCCAATGGAACTGTTTCCAAGGTCAAATCCACAGAGAAAATGATGAAGTTGCTTGAATTCCTTCATCAGCTATTTTCTGCTTGTTCTGAAACATCCAAAAGTTATTTCCCTCCAATTGTTCTCCACAGATGTAATATTTGTTAGTTTCTGGTCTAGTTTGCAGGTCACTACTCTCATTATACAAAAGCAATACATGCCCATATATCTTCTCAGAAAATGATTCTAAAACTGAGGGATGGGGTTTTTTTTGTTTTGTTTTGTTTTGTTTTTGTTTTGATTTGGGTTTTGGGGCTTTTTGTTTGTTTGTTTGTTTGTTTGGGTTTTTTCTCAATATTCACTTTTTTTTTTGCTTTAGGTTTCATAGAATCACAGAATCATTCAGCTTGGAAGAGGTCTTCAAGATCATCTAATCCACTGTCATCCTAGCACCACCATGATCACCCCTAAACCATATCCTCCAAGTGCCATATCCAGATGCCTCTTGAACACTTCCAGAGGCAGTGACTCCATTATCTTTCTGGGCAATTTATTTGAATGCCCAAACACTCTTTCAGTGACTTTTTTTCCCCTAGTATTTAATCTGAACTTTGTCTGATCCTCTTCTTCTCCAAACTTAACAACCCCAGTTCTCTCAGCTACTCCTCATAAGACTTGTTCTCCCGCTCCTTCACCAGCTTCATTGGCCTTCTCTGGACTCATTCCAGAACCTCACTGTTCTTTTTGAACTGAAGAGTCCAAAACTGAACACAGTGCTCTCTACCTGTGGCCTCACCAGTGCTGAGCACAGAGGGACAATCACTTTCTTCATCCTGCTGGCCACACTCCTCTTGACACAAGCCAGGATGTCATTGACCCTCCTGGCCACCTGGGCACAGTGCAGACTCACGTACAGCCAGCTGTGAAACAGCAACCGCAAGCTCCTTTCTGCTGAGCAGCTCTCAAGGTACTCTTCCAGAAGCCTGGAGTGTTGCATGGGCGTGTTGAAATCCAAGTGCAGGACCTGACACTTGACCTAACTGAACATCATGCAGTTGTCCTCAGCCCACTGATCCAGTCTGTCTGGATCTCTCTGTAGAGCCTTCCTATCGTCAAGCAGATCAACAGTTTGTTTGCATTAACAAATTAAGCTTAAATTGTGCCAGATTGTCTTTAGCACCTGCTTTTACTTTTCACTGTATTCACTTGTGACCCTCAGCTGGTGTCATCCTTTCTTCAAACTCAGAATGTCTTGACATCTGCCTGTAAAACATTAGTACAATGATCATTATTGAAATGTCATTTTGTATAATTGCTATATTTATAGAATTGTTTCATATAAGCCAAATGTGGGGTTTGTGTAGTTCTTTTTTTTTTTTCCAAAGAAAAATACAACTGTAGTATAACAACTACTCCGCTGGCAAATTTTCTTCCCATTCCTACACTGTGCAGGTCAGAGACTGTTCAACATCTCGACAATTCCAGCACAGTTTGTTTGCTCAGCTCACAGACCACAAGACTCCTGATCACTTAGACTGGATTTTGCACAGAGATATACTTTCCTTTCCTCATGACATCATTTGGAATTGTGTATGTTTTGTTTCTCTAAATAACAATCTCAAAGCCTCAGAAGCTGTATACATAAAATATCAACATTGTCTCAGTTGGCTAGACATTGTACACACATTACTTTTTATGTCTACAAATGAATTTTTCTTTTTTTTTCCTTTCACCCTCCATAGTCTTTGAAATATGATGACTCAGCTTAATTACAGGATGCTTACAGATATATTTGGACATTAATAATATAAACACTTAAAAGTCATAATTCCCTAAAACAGCTGGGGTTTTTTTCTCATTAATTATGTTCCAGGATACCTTTATTTATTTTATGTTAGTAACCATATATTTAGAGAACAGTTCATTCTGTTGAAGTCAAGAAAATATATTACACCCCCATTTTTTGTACCTTGGAATACACTACTAAATCCTCTATGGGACAAGGGGAAAAGGCAGGTGTCCAGAAGGACAGGTATCCCAGCAGGTATCTGCAGATCACATAGACTGTGATGATAAATACTCACATGTCTAAAGAAAAGGATAGTTAATTAAGAAATAAAGATAACATTTTGAAGGTTATACCCTTGAGGATTTATCAGCCCTCTTACATTCTTACATGTTTTGAGAAAGTAAAACTTCAGTTTGTCTATCATTCTATTTAAATTTAAGTGTCATTTGAGTGCTACTAACCTTAGCTTCTGGCTCAAGCTGATGGCCTCACATTCCTAAAGTTTAATGCATAAACTATAAAAAAGTAATGTTAGACAACAGATTACAATAGTACGCTTTATCTGGGAAGGTGTTTAATGGTTTCTGAAAACAAGTACTATAGCCACATCCTGACATCCAAGATAATTCATCTGACCTTTCCTAAAGGAGCTCAGAGTAATTCAAATATTGAGTTGAGTTGTAGATGAATTGTTCAGCTAATTAGAGACCTTATCTAGAAGTAGGAAAAGATTTACTTTATATGTTCTTGCTGTAGACAATGCCCTTATACTTCTGGTGAATGCTTGCCCTACAACACATGGGTCTATCTGCTGTATGTGTGTGTGGCAAGTTGTGTGTGGCAACCAGCAGCCGAACACCCACCATGCATTTTGCTTGTTATGCTCTCTCAGGGGACAGGAAGAAAGTAGAAGGATGGTGAGATGATTTGAGGACCACAGTAATGAGAACATAGAAGGGAAAGCAAAGCAAAAAAGAGAAATTTACTTACTTCTTCCCATCAGTAGACAGATGTGCAAGCACTTCCTGAGAAGCAGGGCCTCAGCACGTGTAATGGTTACTTGAGAAGACAAATGGCATAACCATGAACACATCCCCTCCCTCCTCTTTTCTCTGAGCTTTTATTGCTAGACATAAAGGTCATATAATATGTAATATCCCTTTGGCTTTTTTGGATCAGCTGTCACTATATCACTTCCCGGCCTCTTGAGCGCACCAGCAAATTAGGATTTAGCAAGGGAACAGGGCAGAAAGATGGAAATCTTGGGGCTGTGCAAAGGATGTTTAGCAATAACAAAAACACTTGTAATTTAGCCACAAATGCAAAGCACAACACCATATGGGCTGTGATGGAAAAAAGTTAACTCCATTTCAGCCAGACCCTGTAGAACATGCAATCATTTGAAGGTGTAAAAGAGAAGGGACCCTAGCCAAAATTTCTTGGTTGCCTGCAGAAGGGATCATTAGATCTGCTAAAACAGGAAATCTGGTCAGGTGAATTCTATCTTATAGCATGACAAAAGCTTCTACAGAATAGCTCAGTACTTTACAGTTATGAACATCCAGCATCTACTTTGGGAACAATAATGAGAATATCTGGCTATGCTTTAGTTTGTGGAAACATATGAAAGGGTGCTTAATGCCTCTTATTTATACACCCAGGAGTGTGGCTTTCACTGTCACTCTTATCTTTTTGAGGACTGCCCTTGCATGATCCATTTTTAAAAGGGTCGTCAACCATTTAGTTATGAAGTTAAAGGAAACATCATGCTAGCCATTCAGTCACCTTTTGTGCAGCTGCCTACAGAACTGGAGGTGTTGCATGCACGATTCAGTGCCTTAGTACCTCCCCTACTAGCAATAAAAGACATCTGACCTTGTTTTCACCCTTTTATATTTTATATATGTTTTTATGCCTTATGCTGTTTCCCTTGAGATCATGGTGTGGTGGATTAACTTTAGAGAAGGGTAATGCTCAGGACAGTCTCAGCAGAACAGCATTAGGGGCATGAGGAGTGTGGAAACAGGATGAGAAAAGGACAAGGAGATTGCTTATCAGCTACTGTCTGGGACAAAACTCAATTTGGAGAAAATAAATTCAATTTATTGCCATGTAAAATAGATTTGTATACTGAGAAGCAAAAATACAAACATTAAAATGCCACTTTTCATCCCTCTTTTTCCAAGCTCAGCTTCACTCCTTCTCTCCCTATGCTTCCAATCCCCACACTTAGTGGACCAGGAGGGGGTGGGGCTGTAACCATTAGGTGACACTTCCTCTCCAGTGCTCCTTTATCCTCCAACCTCCTTTCTGCTCCTATCTCGACATGAGCTGAACTTCTTCAGAAAATATCCACCTGCAGGGTCCTCAATGGGCTGCAGAGGAGTCTCTGCTCCAGTGGTTGGTACATTTCTTTCTTTCACCTTGGTGTTTCCTCTGCTGTTTCTCACTCTCTTTTGCTCTCTCCACCTGCCTCCACCTTGCATTTTCTGCCATTTCTTAAGTATGTTTTCCCCAAAAAGGCATCATCTTGGCTGAAGGGCTCAGATGTGTCCTGCAGTGGGTTGGTTGGAGCTGGCAGGAACCTGCAGGACAGAGCCCACCCCTGTAGCTCCTGCTGTCAGCATCTGCGCACCTGATCCCAATCACAGGGTAAAAGTGAAATTATGGTCTTCAGAAGTAGGTAAGGTAATTTAGTCCTCCCACCTGTTCAGGTCAAGAGATCAGGGAAAGAATCAGTCATATTTAGTCTGTCTATGGGACACTTCTGGACAGCAGCAATTTCTGCTAGTGGTTTCAACTTCATATCCAGTAGGCCTCCACTTCTACTTTCAGTTTTTGCTAATATTGTTTTGACATTATGTATATTCATATGTAGGACATGACAAATAATGATATTATAGTGTTAAAATTGCTTACTTCAAAACAAGTTGGGGACGTAAGGTTCAGACTTTAGGTACCAGTGTTCTCTCTTCTCCTGTGGTTTCCCTTCTTTTTCTGAGGTGGCATCAAGAAGTGGATGGGATGCCAACCATCTAACAGTAAGTTTATGTTAAGTCAGTGTCTAACAAACTGACATTCAGTGGTACTGTTGCACTCTCAGTCTTAAATGCAAAACAAATCTCATTAACAATGCAACACATAAAAGCCATTATACAAGAAAACATTATATTCTTATTGTTTTCAGGGTCCGGATGTTTAGTTTCAGATAAGGGTGAGAAACATTATGGAAGCTGTCAGCATTTTTAAGTCACTAGTTGGAAGAATATGATGAAAATTATTTGGTGTCTCATGTTCATGTTGATAGTTCCTTCTTTCTTCAAAGTTTTATTGAGACCATTATTATATTTTCTATTATGCTTTACACCTTGATCTTTTTTCACTGATCTGAAACTCCACAAATTACATACAATGCATTGTACATGTAAGGCACTTAATCTTTGTCCTTGGTTTTTTTTTCCCAAAATGGCTTTTAATTTTGCATAGCTATCATTAACTGATTGCTGTTCAGTCCTGGAGCTTCAAGGATTATCCTGAACCAACACCTTGACACGCACATATTCAAGGATCTGCTGCTCTCCCAGCCTAATTTTCCTTTGCATTGCATCTCACTGACAATTCAGAAATAATTTGCTCTTACACAGCATGAAAACTTTATTGTTTTATATTTACCATTTTCAGCAATGCATGTAACACCACACATGTAAAACAAACTAGGTAATAGTCACCTACCTACTCATTAAGAAATTCTTGTTGCAGTTAATCCAGCTAAGCTAAAGGTCTAACTCACACAAGACAAATCTGGATAAAGCCAGCCAATACCTGATCAGAGATCTGTGTTGTAGCTTAGTAAAAAAATCTGTGGTCCATTACTAGCAAAACTGATCCTGTATTTGCTAGGTAACACGGCTGTGTTCAAGAGATTTAAATTGTGCATCACATTAATACTCATGGAAGAAAATAAAGCCAGACCAGATTTTGTCTCTAAAGGGAGCTGAATTGATAGATCTTTGTAGTAACAGGAATATAAAGGTATGGAAATTATTTTAGTAAGAAGAAAAAATTATTTACACATCAAAAGACTAAGAGTAGGACATGACTTCAGCACTGGAAACTGTGCATGTTCCTCGTAAATAAACTGAAGATAAAGATAGTTAGCAATCATACACATGCTTCTATGATTGCTGCAAAAATATCGTCTGATCTGTCAGCATTAGACATTGTGGTAGTGTGATCAATGCCAGCAACATATGCAGGTGAGAGCTTTAATAAGGTATTAGAAGCAAAATATAAGCATCTCTTTTACTACGAGAAACATTAAAAGTTGTCTATGGAGAAGATAAGAATTTTTTAGTATTCTTCATTAAATGTATCTAAATCTCCAGCTTAAAATAAAAATTGAAACTGTGGCCTATAGAAATCAACAAGATAAATTTATTTCCAGGGAGAAAGGTTGGTATTGACCACTTCATAACACATCTTAGTAAGCAAAGCAAATCTGGAGCAATACTTTTAGGGTATAGAATTTACCGGTACAGCAACACAGCGAAAAAGAGTTAGAGTTTTGTCTGCTTCATAAATTAATTATATACATGAGAAAATATCTCAGGGATGCAGTAGGCCAGTTAACCCATAGCTGGTATGAGCAACCATTAATATAAATAATTCACAATTGAACATTGTTAACAAAATAAAAAGAATACTAGCCATTCTTTTATTTGAAACTCCCTGTGTATTATGGAGGAAGATGAGGAAACCTGAGAAAGATGTCCTTAGATATAAAAATGAAATCTTACCAAGGGGCAGCAGCTGGAAAACAACAGGTAGCGACAATGGAGTCACAATTAAAGAACTGGAAAACTGACAAAACTTGACAAGAACAAAAAGTGGACAAAAATTGGATGTGTGAACAATGTGTACTTTGTACTTGAAGATACTGAAGCTCCCAAGGAGCGCTGCAGTACACTGTCTCCAAGCTCTCAACATTCCCAGGATGTTGGGTGAGTAGACTAGGTATCTTAGGTATCCCTGCCTGTTTTTCCATAAACGGTAGATACATAAAGCAAAGGTTTTTGTTAGACAGTTGTTTTCTTGAGTTTTGACTGTTCATCTAACCAATTCAGAGAGATGAATCATGAAAAATACACTATGTATGAAAGACAAATAATCCAACAGTAATAATCTACAGGTATTAAAGCCACAGAAGGAAAACTAGAGTGGAACTATGGAAATACATTCAGAGTTGAAATAAAAACTTGAGGTATTCAGACAAAGGAATTACAGGCAAGCTGAGTGAAAGGATAGGAAAAGATCTAGACATACAGGTTATCATGTCAGCTTTTTAAAATTATTATTATTATTTTAATTTAAAATTTAAACTACCTGTTGCTTCAATTAACTCCCTTTTAGGTCAGTCTGTCAATCAATTGGTCTAACTATATTTTTAATTATTTTAGTAGGCACTATTTTGTCTACCAATTTATGTGAATAGACACACTACACAAATCCCAAGAAAGAACTTGACTCTTTGGACTCCCTGTGTTGAAGAACAGTGATCACAGTGATGCTCCAGCTATAGTCTGTAACAAACAGAAATCGAGCTTCAGTGAGACTGGAAAATAATGTAAAGGACTATGAGTCCCAGCAAAAAGCCAGAAAATTATTATTTAAGCTGGAAAAAGCTCCATTCTTCAGCACAGAGGGTTATAATGCAGCTCAGTAATATCTGATAATGCATTTCTTCTGCTATTAAAATAACTGTTTTGAAAATTATTTTTCCTAAATTGGGCTTCTAAAAGATAGTCATTCTGCACTTCATTTGTAATCATTAAAATAATTAAGACAAGACATTCTTTGAAGGAATTTGTTTGTGTTTGTTGACTAGAAGCCTAGAATTATTAAATGAGAATTACACATGAAGTTTTGAGATGTCCACTTGCTGCTTGCTCCGAGGTCACCCTTCCCCCTCCCTGAGACTGGTCAAAAAAGCCAGGACTTGTCCCTGCCATGGGCTCTGAACTCCTTTGTTCCAAGCGGGCAAAACGAAAGTAACTCAGACGCTGGAGCAGTGTCTGACTGGCCAGTCACCCCGAATCCACCTCCAGTCCTCCCCTTTCCCCTTCTCCGAATAAAAGAGGGACCTTAGAGAGGGCCTACCCTCTTTGGCTCTGCACCCCTTCTGCAAACAACGTCTGTGTGTCTCTATCTCTTATTGAAAGCAGGACTATAGCATAAGCCAAGAGCTATATTTCTCCCTCTTTGCTTCTACTGGTGGTATTAGCTTTGCAGCTACCCTTTGCTGTCCTTGCTGAAGTGCCAGGTTGCTTGTGCCATCCCTCTAGACGACTCAGGCTTCCTGAGGCACTGAGAGTGAGTGCTAGCCGGTAAAAAGCTGTGAGTATTTCCACAGTCCACAGTTCATTTCACCCACATACTGGAAGCAAGTATATAACACAAATGTATTTAGCAAATCTGCTGTGCAGTAACAAAATGCAGTAAGGCAATCTTTATACAGAATTGGACAGAAGGCAGAATGGAAATCTGTCCCTTTCCTTGTCCATTTCATATTCAATGATATTCAATTTGACATAATTTTCTAATGAATAATGCCTGTAACATTCAGGATGGGATTAATCTCACCTAATTTACTATATCTGAGCTTGTCATGCTAGGCCTCTGGACTGTATCCACCCTAGTCAGTGGCTAGAGACAGTATGGTGCACTTCATGTAAATGTATATATTCACTTATGATGATGTGCCTAAAAATTCCCATTACTCTCTATGAGCTATTAAATGAGATCATAGTGGCAACTTGGAGATGCGTTATCTGCAGGCATCTAAATCTATTTTAAGAATTCCAAACTCAGCTCCAATTAGATTTTATTTATTTATGAATTACTGAACTCATTTTGTAAGATTTGACCAAACAAGAAGAAACTACTCTTATTAAAAAAAAACGACCCCAAACAACAAAAAACAACCTTAAAACCTCCCAAAACCAACAATGAAATATTTGTCATATAATCTCCATTTGTCTTTAATCATTTGAAAGTGTTCTCATTGAAGATACAGAGAAATCTCTCTTGACTTTGGGAGGATTATTTGGCCCAAGTTATTATAGACAGATTGAAAATTCTTCAATGAGAAAAGAGGAAACCATAAATCCAAGTGAAAGATCTGTGTACAGAATAAAATGACACAAAAGCAGCTCATTAGACTGACTTTCCTCCTAGTTTTCATGCTGTTTGTCAAGTGAAATGTAAGGCAAAAATTACTCAGTTCTGTTTGCACTTGCTTGCCAAAATGTAGACAGTTAGTTAAAGGAACAGCTGTTGTTGCTGTAGACAAGCTGGTCTGTAGAAATTAATTATGATTATTAAGAATAGCCCTGACCTGGGTCACAGATGAAATTACATAAGTTCCATTGTAGGCAGTGATCAGAAAAGTCTTTTTTTCTTGTAAAATCAAGAAGCCTCCTCAGTTTTATGAAAACCTCAGTGATGTTTTTGCATGATGGAGCTGTTTAAGAGATGGGTTTTTATGGTTTCTGTGTTAGGGGGCAGGTTTTAATCTGTATTGTCAATGTAGGAGGGAGTTCAAATGTTTTTCAAAGCAGAATGAAATTTTACATTGTTTCAGGACAAATTCTGGGTGCAGCCCACTATACTTCCAATCATATATAGGAAAATAATTTTGACAAAATATCTTTGGAAAGTGCTGAGTACAGCAAACAAAAATTATGTATTCTTAGCAGTATTCTTATTTTGGTTGGGACAGGTAACAACTGTGTTGCTATGTCCAAGTTAATTGCTGGGTTTTATGTGTATATATATATATATGTCCACATAGATTTCTATATTTGTGTAGATTTGGGCAGTTTGTATAAATCTTGACACAGAAAAGATTTCTAAGTTTTAAGAAGACAGAACCATTTCAAACTTCAATACTCATATTAACATAGAGATATCAAGAGAATTTCTTTGTGAACTGATAACTGAATAAATACTAATATCAGGTTTTAACACACTTTCTGGCCTGTAACAGTTTGGAAATTATTTCTGTAAAACTAGTTCTATCATTACCTGATTTTATTAGCTCTTGCTTCAGAGTGATCACCATCAACCTAAGACGTCAAGTTTTGAACCAAACTTTAAAGAGATAGAACAATGGTTTTATCTTCCTAAAATTACCAGGCACAAAAAAAAAGAAAAAAAAAAAGAAAAAAAAAAAAGAAAAGTGACATTAGCTGGAATTTACTAGTAGGATCATTTCAAGACTTGAGAGTAGGAGAAAATATCCTTTATATTAGACAAAATGGAAAAAAAAAAAAACATTTTCTCTCTAACTTTACTTTTCCCTCTCAGATTTCAGGTTTCCTGAGTGCCTCTTCCTTTACTGTTCTTTCTTATTTCTTCCTCTCTAGTTTTCCTATTCTTTTGTCAGTTTGGAGTAGGCTCTGATAGTTTTTTCCCACTAATTCAGTTTAACAAAATAAACTGAAATTAATAAACCTTGATAAATAATAATCAAAATAGGAAACCCTGTGAAAGATTCTCTTGTAACCTTTAAGGTGATGGAAGTGTCTACTGCTCTCAAATTGCCCTGTTTTAATGATCAGGCAGTTCTACATATTTTCTCAAACCAGTTTCAGTTGCATAGTTTCTGAGAACTTTTCAGAAGTGCTTCAAGAAATGTGATGAGCATTTAGGATATGTGGATACTTTTTTCTTTGGCCCCTTACTCAGATGACTCCTTCTGTACACATTTGGTAGAAATTCCTCTGCCTCCCAGACAGCTGTATTGCTTTTCTTAATCTTACAAAACTTCTTTATTTTTCTTTTAATTTGGGTTAAGATTTTATTTTCCTCAGTAAAGAATATATTCAGGTCAAAAAAATCACAGCTTAGTGGTCAGAGAGCTGATTCATTTGAATATTAACTCTCAGGGACAGGCTCTCTAAAACTGTCTACACTGGACATGTTCTTACCTGGTACAGAAACATGGTAACTTCTTTTGGGCTATATAATCAACAGTTACAACTCTTTCAGAAATGTCTGAGTGTTTCCAAACAAAAGAGTGTTTCCAGAGATTTTATGAGCTCTAAAAGTTGCTTCAGATTCATTAACAGTGATAAAAAGTATAATTCAACACTGTATTGTACAGTGAAACAGAAAGACCAGTTTTATGTTGTATATTCACAAGCAAAGAGAAACTTGCATTCAAATAGACTGGCAGGAAGCTTAAACTTCATTTTAGATTTTTGGCCACAAGAAATCACCTTCCTCTGTTAAGACCACTGTCTTCCAGCTTGTACAGTATGCAATATATTTGGGTTGGTTGGTTTATGGTTTGATGAGAAGTGGGGGATAACTTTTAGTTTAATACATAATCCACATCTCTAATTTTAAATAAACTGCTGTAAAATTTGATGTCATTAAATTCTTGCTGTGGGTAGACAGATAATGCACAGTATTCCTCAAAGAAATATTCTCTAACAGACTGACACCTCTATCAAAGAACACAAACAAGAAGGGTAAAAACATTTACTTGACTATAATTTCATATCTGTTCTCAAGGTAAGGCAAAAATTGGTTTCATCTAGATTTATACAATGGAATATGAGAATAGTGATAGAGCAATAATGCATTTCAGCTTAACACTAAAAAATATGCTGAACTGACTAGTTACTCTGGGAAAACAGACTCACTTATCCATGGATATAGTTAGAAATCATTAATAAACTATTCAAATGTTCACAGGGGTTTCTAAACTGTGGGCTGGATGACTGCAGAAATAACAGTCACACATTGCCATTTTGTGACATTTCTTCTGTGTCTTTAATCCCCCCTGAAGTAATAGCAAATCTTCTCTGTATGTTTGAGACAGTTACAAGTTAATTCAACCTTCCTTAGGTGAAACAAAGGGAATTGTTTAACTGACAATGTCAGCAGAAAGTGAGAATAGCAACAGAAAAGGGCTCTGTCTACATCTATATATCTGTACCTATCTACGTATATATCTGTTGCACCTAAGGATGCATCAGGATGAATCAGGCAACAGCTCAAGATCCAAGTGGAAACCAGTAATGAGACAGTCACGGGGCACATTTTAGTTAAATTTAGTCTCTCAGATCTGCCTGAGATATTTTTATCATTTTTCAGTTGAAAGCTAATTAGGACCACTGAGTTCAATGAAGTTGCTCTTGATCTACAACAATGCAACTCTAGAATAGAAGTTCTAAGTTTGTATTAGAAATGTTTTTTAAAAATCCTCAATTCACATTGACACATTTGTCACATGGAGTTTTGCAACTTGAATGGATTAAACAGGGGCAGAAAGGAGTCCTGTTCTCCTTCACTGAAAGGGGAGTTACAGTGACCAGCTGAAGGCAAATACATAGGGTTCCAATTAACCTACATTGAGAAATAAATTTTTTATACCTCAGTTGAATATCTAACAATTTTTGACACCACATAGCCTAGTCAGAGGTCTATGTCACTTGACAGAAAAAGAAAGTGGTGTAGCACAGTTCCTCTATTCAGATTCCAACAGGATCTCCCACCCCTGATTAATTCCATGCACTTCTTTAAATCTCAGCCGCTCCAGAATCAGTAGATATTTCATGTGTGTATGTTAACCTGAAATAGCTACTGCAAAATATCTTCACTTAGCAAGGATTTCAAGTGTCTTGTTAATTGGCCACTGTGTGTATACAGAATCACTGATATCAGAAATAACTGCAAGGCTGTTAACTGTGGACATTAAAAACTGCTGCTTTGTTGTTAACTGGAAAAACATTTAACATATAACTTATAAATACCTCAAATTTAAAAGTCTTAAGAAAAAAACTCTAAATAATAGTTAGAATTTCAGCTTCACTGAAATTCACTTGAAAAGGAAAGTAAGTAGCCATCTTAGAAAGAAGTGTGATGGTTGTAAAATAAACTATGTATTGGGACTGATAAAAAAAATCAAAGTAATCAACTAAGTTCATAAAACAGTAGAATCACAGAATATGCTGATTTGGGAGGGATGCATCAGGATCATGAATTCCAACTCCCGGTCCTGCACAAGACACCCCAAGAGTCACACCATGTGCCTGAGAGCATTGCGCAAACACTTCTTGACCCAGACAGGCTTGGTGCTGTGACCACTTTCCTGGGGAAGTTGTTTCAGTGACCAACCACCCTCTGGGAAAAAAACTTTCTCCTGATAGCCAACCTAAATCTCCCCTGACTCAACTTCATTCTGTTTCCTTGCCTCCTATCACTGACCACAAGAGTGAAGAGATGGGTACCTTCCCTTCCACTTCCCGTCATGAGGATCTTGAAGACAGCAATGAGGTCTCCCTTCAGACTCCTCTAGGCTGTGATCTGTCAAACACTGCCAAACACCACACATAGCTCAATTCCAAAACAGAAGAATCTAACATGAATATCCAGAAATCCATATAGAATCATAGACATGATGGGTGAGTTTCCTAAAAATGTAACTATGTGCACAACTTCACTCACTAGACTTGTTTGTAGAATGGTTCTCAAGTGTTCTATATTTGACTAGGTAGATATGAAAGAATGATGTTAGGAGATTTGCAAGTGCTCCAAATCCAACTCATTAAGTTCAGCAGAACTTGTGGTCCTTGGCTTGTCGCCTCAGAACATGTAATTAATCTGGCCCTATTTGTGATTTTTGAGGGAAAGATGCCTAACTTTCTAACTATGTCTAAAAAATTCGTGAGTAGAATACCTAAAATGGGGACAGATTCTTGAATTTTCTCCTATGCACTGTTGTGACAATGTAACAGTCATGAAAAGAGGCCCTTTGCTCCTTTATCATGACTTATCCAGAAACATATAAGAGGAAGAACAAAAATGATTGGATTTACTTTCCCACCTTTTATTTTTGGTTTTGGATCCTTCTTATCCCTACCTGATATACAGTTCTTTGAGGAGTGCATGTGCTTGATATTGATTAGTGCTCATCATAGGCAACACTAATCTGCTTAGAAGATCACAAAGCCAGAAGAGAACCTGAGCACAAGGGGCAATCCAGGCCTGACTGAAAAAGTATGTGCAACTAAAACCGGGACAGATGAGAGAGTGAACAAAAGAAGAATTTTGTATATCTTTTGGTGCCCCTCTACAAATTCCTCATACTTTATGTCAATGCTGTGATGTTTTAGGTTCTTGCTGATTGTTGTTGAAATAATTAAATACCATTAGCATATTATATTATTTTATTTTCAAAATAATATAATTATTAATTATAAAATAAAATAACTAATAACATTTGGTCTACATTTGTCATCAGGAGACAGTTAAAATGTATTTTCTGCTGGATAATCGATATGTAGAGAAGTTAGGCACAGTCCTTCTCTGGAACACAGGAAATCCAAAGCATGAAAACTTTTTTGTGAAACTTGTCTTGCTTATATCAGGACAGGATATGAAACTCTTGCAACCAATGTAAATGCCAAATCTCAATATTCTTATCATCACGAGGATATCCAGTCTCAGTGTTGTCCATTAGGTTATCTATGGCCTGGGGAGGAGGGAATGAAAAGCTCTTAATCTCTCTTGCAACCATAAGCACTGAAATAAAAAATAGGAGCCTTGTGATAGGAAACCAGTCAAGCATAAGTAAATATAACCCTGTAACTCTGCAATTGTAGTGTTTTCTCAGTCATGCTTGAGCCCTGTAGCAACCTGGTGGGATTAAATCTTCATATTTACTTTTGTTTTTTATAATTCAATGAAAAAAATACTGAAAGTTATACTGAAAATGAAGAAGGGGAAGTTCAATCTGTTTCACCACAGTTTTCCTACTAGGTGGGCTAGAGAAATGGTCCCCTATTCATGTTCCCTTTGGCTCAATAACTGTTTGGCTCCATAATTGATTGCTTAGGGGTAACAAAGGAAAATAGAACATTTGCTTATTTACCTTATTACATTTTGCACAGGTTCTGCTTTAATCAGAATCCCAAACAGGTTTCTGTTTCACACAACAGGTTGTTACCAGATTATCAAATCCGCTCAGCTCCCTTGCTTTTCAATGTCTGGGTGGAAATGCTTTCCTTCTGCAGATTTCTTCTTTGACGTTCCTAATGTATGCTTGTGGCCATCTTCAGTCCCTCTAGTGTCTGTAGCGTGATTCAGCACAGGAGCTGAAGCTGACTCAGACTGACAACACTTGATTGATGATACATGGTTAAGTACACAGAAGCTGCTTGATGGAAATTACTTTAATGAGTGATTTGAATATGCCTGGTGCTGGTAGACTTCATAAATGTGAGATAGTGAACCTCTTGAATCAAGACAAATTAAACAGAGTTGGTGGCTGAGGTAGTATAAGGAAAAACAGCTGATTTAGCTCGTACTGAACCATGTGCCTTTATTATTTGTAGCTGTTCTGGTAATATTTTTGCCCCATCTTCTTGCATAACACAAATGAGAAGGCAGATAAGGAAAAATGGTGGATATATCTAAATATGGATGTAGAGACTGAGTCTTCTATGCTCTGGCTGTCCTTTTTCATCAGCCTTGTCTTTAGATCTTCTATGTTCCTTATCACAATTCACCTTAAAGCCCTCCAACCAGTAAAAAAAAAAAAAACCAACGGTAATAGTTCCAGCAGCAATTTACCTTGTAAATAAGTTCAAATTAAAACCCCTATCCTCAAATTGGCAGCACGTTGTGAGCTAATGAACCAACACAGAGCCCCACTGTTTTTAGATAGAATAACATTCAGGCCCCAGTTTTAAATAGTTTGCCTGTGGGCAAACTGTTATAACCATATGGAGCTCCACTGACTTCACATAGGGTAGAACTGAGAGGCTAATCCTGCACGGCGCTGTTACAGAATACTGACAATCCCAACTGCAAAATCCCACGTCCAAATTCGTCCCACTAAGCTTTAGGGATCTGGAGTAGCCTCTTCTTAGGCTATAACAGCTCTCCAGGGAAGAAGTAAGACCTGAGGTCCCCAGTGATTACAGGACAAGACAACAGCCCCACAGATCCTAAACCAAAAGCAAAAATTTAAATGAAACAAATTCAGACTCTGCTTTATAAACTTCTTCAGGAGAGCAAGCATAATTTGACTTGTGTGATGCACTTGATGAACTTTTGAATGGAATAAATGCATATGGATACAAATGCCTGGATTTCCAGAACACTGATAGTAGCCACTCTGACTAGTGTTATTCTATAATGGCAAAAATTTCTCAAAACTCTATTTCTGTGAGCATAGGTATAAACATTTCACTGATGTTGTTAATTTCATCATAATAATTATTTTTTGCAAATATAAAAAGTACCTTAGCCCACTGAAATCTAAACACTATTTATGCAAGCTACCATGGTGACAATTGTAAAACACATAAAGATCAAAATTTATTTTGATCTAAATAGCCTGTGTGTTGCAATATAAGAAAACAGCAAAGCGTCCATAACTACTTCTTTCCTCCTTTTGACAGTACAAAAAACCCTGCTGTGATGAGAAGATATTCACAGAAAAATGCAGCATTTTCTGATTAGAAAGTATCTTTTTTTGTTTACACAAAACTCTGCCAACAACAATAATTTTCAAGAGGGTCTTTTGTTTGTTTGTTTGAAAACAAGAGGGAGAAACAAAATGTAATTAATGTGCCTGTAATGAAAAGACAGTGTGGATCAAAGTGACTGGACCAAATAACCAACTGGATGAGACACATTCATGAGTACACTTCAGCCATCAAAGTAAAAGAAAAATTAAGAAAGATTCCTCCCCTACAGTGTTCTGTATAGAATGTGAAATAGTCCTCCTGATTTGGGAAGATATAATTTATTTCACATAAATACATAATTGAGATGGGGAGAATCTTTTAAGAGTGAGGGACATATGCTGACATTATTTCATTTGATTCTTGGTATTGCATAGATCACTTGGAAAGAGGAAAAGGTATATTTTTAATAGAGAACATACATTGTTCACAGTCTATCTTGACCCCAAATTTTAAAGTAATAAAAAAGTTTCAAACTGTACTATTTTGTCAGCAGCCACTATCCCACACAATATAAATAACTTGTTATAATAGCATAGTTCATGGAGTTAAACTGCCAGGAAAGACAGCATTGCTGGATGAGGGCCAGTAGAGAGGAGGAACACCTCCAGATGGATAGACCAGGCTTTCGTCTGATTCCCAGATATCTCCTTGGGTATCAGGGGATGCATAAGCTCTTTCAAAACTCTCTCAGTCAAAACCTAATAAGCAAAGAGTGAAAAATGTATACAGTATAGTATATACCCCACAGAATGCATCAGAGGTGTGTAAGCGCATAACATCAGCCTTTCACCCCTAAAGGCTGGTGAGGAGCAGCTAGAAGCAAATTGACAAATTATTTATTCTGAAATCTGTGGGTTTGGTTTGGGGATTTTTCATATACATTAATTCTTCTGAAAGCCAAACTCTTTCTGGATGTTATTGTTTGTAGGCCATATGTTCACAGTGTTAGGGAGTCCCAGAAGGATCTGTCAGTCTCAGTGCAGACAGTCTTCAGCAAATTACAAAGGTCAGTGCATTAGGTCAGATTCACAGCACAAAGACCATTTTACAGCAGTTTTGCTACTTTAAAAATCTTTAAGGGAAATTAATATAATTAACCCAAACTCAACTGCCCTTCTCTACTGCCAAGAATTTGCAAAATATACCAAAAAAGTTAAATCTATGATGGAAAAAAATCATCAAATTAGTAGACTGAGGAGGTATAACGAAATCCAGCCTTAAAAAGAAAATAAGATGAGTAAGCAGTTTTAGACCAGTTAAAAGAAAAACTTTTTCCTGTCCTATTTCTGTTCATATGAAACTGGTAGAATATTCAGAATTATAAATAGAACAGGATCTACACTAATAATTTTTTTTTTTACTCTTAATTGTGGTTTTCTTGAATTTAGGTTACCTACAACATATAATTGGAGATTGTTATAAGGAAGCAATTTATCTCGCAAACACCTGACATTTCTAAATTTTCATGAGTTATGGTGACCAGTGAACCCCTTGAATGAATTACTGCCTTAAAACCACCTCTCTATTTCAAGGAACAACCTTACAAATGCAGAAACCTCTGCTTCTTGGCAACTGTGGTAGCATTTGAAATGTCTGTGTCTCTGGGCACTTTAAACTAATATTTCATTAGTTGTTAAAACAGGGTAAAGTCTATGCTCTCTATCGATTGCCAAATAAATTGTTGTGAGACATTATTTTTCCCCTCTAGTACACCACTTTTTCTTGTTTGCTTGTTTTCTGCCTCTGCTTCTGGAACATGTACAAGGGGTTTGCTTTATCAGAGATGAATAATATTATTGCTATATATCATTTTGCTTTTTAAATTTTTTTTTATTTGCAGTTGTTTATCCCATGTATTGGAATTTGATTTTTAATGCTGCCTTTATTTGGGTCATTAGCCAGTCTTGGCTAGATATAACTCTACTTGACAATAAACCCAAAGGTAAGAATTTTAGAGATACAACTGCTATGTTAATATTCATAAAAGGTAGTTTGTTGAGTTACAAGTTAGTAATAACAGCATGCTGAAGAGTTGTGGAAACATCCCAAATTCTCATTGCATCCTGGTGTTCATAACCTTTCTTCCCAGATAAAGGTTGTTCATGATAGTACATCAGTCATTCGCATGGTAAATGAGATGGACTTCCAAGGGTGAACAACACTCTGGGCAGTAAAAACTGGATCTGCAGCATTTTTTTTTTTTTCTATTCTTCAGCTCAGTTTCATTAATTGCTGCAGAGATCAATCTCCTTTACCTAGTGCATTTCTAATCACATTTGTGCTGGATGAGAATTCATTAGGATCTGTAAATTGCACAGAAAAAGCTTTGAGACTTAGCCACTGCTACTCTTATATTAAGCAACTTTAACAGCAATTCATGTACATTATTTCTACTTTCCTTTAGATATAGGTAACCCAAGACAGAAATCTGGTACAAAGAAATGGCGGTTTCATCTTTCTAAAACTCAGGGGATTGTTCACAGAGACAGGAACACGTTTGATGAATTTAGCTTTCATTTTGCTAAAGAGTTACTTACGAATAGCTCTCACTTTGAAATATATGAACAATTTATAAAAATGTAATGTGCGTATGTTTTAGTATAAGAGAAGTCCTGAACCGTTCCATTTACTGACATCCATGACAATGTGTTATATATTCTTGACTTGATGAACACAACTTTCATGGCTATGGATATAGAAGGAAGAGAAATTTAATTAATTGAGGTAAGTGCTTACTCTTAAAGAGACACATTATTGTGAAATTTTGGTTTCTAATAAGTATTCTTAAAAGCATATAAATGTTCATAAACATAAGATAGCCTTTATGTAAAGAATATCTCATAAACCATTCTGAATTGCAGTCAAAAAATACCCTAAACTTTATGAGTTCCCACATACATCACAGTATTTGTTCTATTATATAAACTTGAATATTTTTTAATGTACACACTTCTGTATATACATACTCATGTATATGGATATACATACATATATATATGTAGTTATATCTGTACTGGGTCTGGCTGGAATGGAGTTATTTTTTTTCTTAAAAGTTCATTGCCATGGCATTTTGCATGAAAGTTTCACTGATCAGAAAACTAATTATGAGAAATTCCCTAAGTTTATTCTGACTGATTAAAGCATAATTATTCCTGTCTCTTCTCTTAGGACTGGTGTGGTTTTTATTACACAGGAGATCCTCTCATATCAGAAAAGTACTTTCAAGTGGGTGATGGTAGTGGGAGATTTGACTATTAGATATGGACATATGGGTTTGTAATATCTCAGAAAACTGGATGGTAATTCGCCTGCTGAGTGCAAATGCAGTGAACTTCACAAGATCTTCAGAAGAGAAGTTGGGGATCATTCTCTGTGCTCCTTATTGTTACTGATATAGGGGTGTGTAGGAAAAACATTCTGGAGGCTAAACTTGGACTCCAACCCAGGAGATGAACATCCTTGAACTCCACCATAGGGTTCTGTGAAATAATTCTAATCCCACGTGAGGCCCAGGAGGCAGAGAGGAGGAATCAAATGTCTCAATGAATGAATGAGATTCTGCTAAAGAGATGAGGCATTTAGGATGTTAGGAAGGGAAACAACCTACACAGGGAGAAAAACTTTCCCCTTAATTAAAGTGGAACAAGGCTGGTGGCATTGAAAACCAAAAAATAACAGAGGAATATTTGAAATAAAACCCAGCCCAGACAGCTAGGTGTGTTGGGTGATTTCCATACCTGATATTTTTTAATGTGTAACCAGGACTGCCTGACATTCACCACAGAGTTTTGCAGGAACCCAAGTGTGAAGTTGTACAAGCAGAAGCCAAAATATGTAAGACATCATCACAAACTGCAGCTATGCCAGAGTACTGTCAGGTCACCAATATAACTCACAGGTATGGACAGGGCTCTGAGGGGAATCCTAGGAGCTACAGACATATGAAGCTGGCTTCTTTCCTGAGTACCCATCTGGAGGAGTCAGTAATAAACATTACAATCACTGAAATAATGAAAACGTGGATAAACATAGTCTAGAATCAGAAAGGATTCTGAAATAGGAAATCATCCCCCAAAACCCTGAGGAGGTTTGGAAGAGTAAACGGATAGGAGAGATAGGATGGTGACAATATATTTGGAATTTGAAAAATTCTCTACATAAAGCTCAGTAACAAAAACAAGTTGTAACAGGAAAAGCTGTTTTCTGGTTTGAAATGAGGTTAAAAAGGGCAAAGCAAGTTCACATTCTGGGTGAAAAAGGATCACCAATATATTCTCTATAATTCATGTGAGGATTAGTATCGTTCAGCATTTTCATAAATGACTTTGAGTAGAAGTCTGCAGTGAAACCTTCAAGTTTTCCGGTGACACCAAATCCTTGAGTTTAAATGTAAATAAATGTAGGATGATATGTCATGGGAAAAGATTTCTAAATCACATCTGCTGAACTCTGAATTGGAGGTCTCAACCTGGAGTAGACATGTTAAAGTTGCTGTTTTCTAGAAACATCAGCTCACTTTGCAATCGAAGAATTCTAAAAAAATTCTTAAGCACCATCACAAAGGGATAGAAAACAGAATAGAAGATGTTATTTTAGAAAATACTAGAATAATTTAGGTTGAAAAAGACCTCTAAGATCACCGAGTCTAACCATTAACCCAAGCCTGCCAAGACCTCCACTAATCCATGTCCTTAAGTATCAAATCTACATGTCTTTTAAATACCTCCAAAACTGAAAACAGTTCTCGAGGTGCCAGGTGCAGCCTCATCAGTGCTGAGTACAATCACAGTGCTGAGGAACAACCACTTCCATACTCCTGCTGTCCATTCCGTTTCTGATCTAGGCCAGGATGCCATTGGGCCTCTTGGCCACCTGGGCACAGCTGGCTCAAGTTCAGCTGGTGTTGACCAGCACCCCCAGGTCCTTTTCCACCAGACAGGTTTCCAGCCACTCTGCCCCAGCCTGTAGCACTGCCTGGGGTTGCTGTGACCCAAGTGCAAGACCCAGCACTTGGCCTTATTGAACCTCATACCACTGACCTCGGTCTGTCAATCCAGACTATCCAGGTCCCTGTGGAGAGACTTCCTGACCTCCAGCAGATCAATACTCCTGCCTAACTTGTTGTCATCTGTGAACTTACTCAGGGTACACTCAGTTGCCTCGTCCAAATCACTGATAAGATATTTAACAGACTTGGCTCTAGTACTGAGCCCTGGAGAACACCACTTGTGACTGGGCACCAAATGGATTTAACTCCATTCATGACCACTTCTTGTGACGGACCATGCAGGCAGTTTTTATGCAGTGAACAGTCACCTGCCCAAACCATGAGCAGCCAGTTTCTCCAGGAGAAGGTGTCAAAGGCTATACTGAAGTCTAGAGAGACAATATTCACAGACTTTCCCATATCCACTAAACATGTTACGCTGCCATAGAAGGAGATCAGGCTGGTCAAGCAGGACCTGCCTTTCATAAACCCCCTTCTGTCTGTACCTGATCCTCTCATTGTCCTTTACATGCCACATGATGGCACTGAAGATGATCTGCTCCTTTAGAAAATCTTGGAGCGTGTACATCTTGGCTACTGTGCAGCTGTGTTTTCTCCACATTTCAAAGAAGACAGAGTGGAGTTAGGGCACAAAAAAGGGCAACAACAACAATTATGGAGCTGGAACAGAAGGAATACTGCCTTTTAAAATACCTTTTTTTTCAATAAAAAGAGTAAGCCTGAATGTATCCTAGGTTGGTACATCCCTAGAAGGCTGACTCCTTAGTCATTTGATAAGAGAAGTGTTTAAGGCAAAGGCATTTTTAAGACATTTAGTATTTAAAATAAATTTTAGGATATATTGTTTGGGAATTTAAGTTCAATTCAGGACCATGTCTTTGGGGCCAGAAACCTGAAAACCGAGTATTATCTCCAGCAAAACTGAGTTAATTTTCAAATTCAGAAACCAAGGGCTTGAATTACTTGCCTAAACATGAGCAAGGTAAGGTCCTTGCACCACTAACACTTTTAGAGTGTCTGATACATCTTCACAGGGACTGTGCATGTAACACCACATTCTCTGGAGCAGCAGATGGAGGCCAAAACAGATAAATCAGTGCATTTTACAGTTATGCACAGGAAACTAAACTGCACACACTATATCCTATATGCAATTAAAAAAAAAACCAACAAACCAACAACAAAAAAAAAACAGACAAAAGAAAAACCAGCTGAAAAATACAGCAGGGAATAACATTAGGAGGCTAAATATTATGTCTGTGGTTTCACTCATGTAATAGCAGCTTTCTCAGTACTTAGTGATATTGGAATGGTGATGGATTTTGCTGAAACAGATAAATGCAAGTTCTACTCAACCCAAATATGTAGATTACTATCTACAGGTTCTCTTGTAGCATCTAAACTTTAGGTAATATCCACTTCTGCCCTTGGAATTTCTTGCTGGCTGCTGGTCTAAGGCTTTATACAATGAAGTATAATTTACCTGATAATTAGCTGACAAATAAAAATAGATAATATCTTGAGAAGTGTCAAAGTTACTTTGAATGTGCAGTTCACCTATTTCTACTGAAGAAATTCAAATGCAATATCTCAGTTTACTCTAGTAATATAGCTTTTAGTCAGTATGATTTCACTATAAAATGTTACTTTGTCTCCCTTGAAAAATAAGACAACTGAATATGCGTTAAAATTGAATTAAAAATTATTATAGTAACAAAAGTCAGATATAGCTAGGTAAGAAACCTCTCTTAACTACCAAATAGTTGAGTCCACATTGGAGTTCTCTGTTATGTAACATTGTTCCACAAATTTTTCTTAAATGTTGGCAGAGTGCATCTACATAATTCAGACTGAAGATTCTTCTCCTCTCTAGGCAACTGAGGGGGAGGGAAAAAAGGGAAAGAAAAGAAAATAAAAAGGCAAAACATTGGGACAATACCTGAGTCTTTGTAAAATGCTGTGGATTGTGTTGATTATGTTTTCCTTCTAAAGAAATACACACAAGAAAAGAAAGGTGGAAACCTTCCCCACTGACTGAATGTGATGAAGGTTTTGATACTACTTGTGCTGAATGTTTTGATTTTTATTTCCAGTTTTGTTTTCAGTTAGACTACTCTTTGTTAAAGTACAATAAAACACATTTTCAACACTTAGAAAGAATCATGCAGGTGTGAAATATTTTTCCTAAGATTTAGATCTTTATTTCATGGAATATTCAAGTTTATTTCAAATTCAGAATGAAACCAAACATTGATATACTTCAGTAACAGAATCCATACCCTACTCCTCCCCAGTTTAGCTAAGGAGATTTAAATAAGGATGTGAGGAAATGTAAACTTATTAAAACATTGATGAGGAAAAATCTCAAAAATATTTATCGAATCAGTGATAGTAAGAATATGTTTAACACTTCTCATGCATTTCATAAATTTTATTTAGTGGTTTGATGCTAAGAAGTCTCATAACTTTACATGTTTTTTTGATATTGTTTGGATAGCTCTATTTTATGTATATTTTAGAATTCACTTCAGTGGACTATAACTGACTTCATTTGGGGGACTAAAAGAACCGACAAAGAATTTAGATAACCAGGATTCACCTATCAGTTCAGGATGCCTGCTACATAAAAGTAATAAAATTTATTTTTGCATGAAGATCTAGTAGTCTTCCATCATTTTTCTGAATGAGAATGATTATTATTGTGTAAGAATAATAAAATATTTATTAAATGAAACTATAACACATTTAATAATTAAACCCAGCCATTTTGATTGCTCATTTCCCAATTAAATTATTCAATTCACTATCACAAAATACTAGTAAAGAAGGGAAATTGGCAATTTGTTTTCAAATTGATACATCTCTACCTATTAAGACAAAAAAGAGATGAATGATGTTTGCATGGATGTACACTGGTGTCACCCGTAGTTTTTCTGAAGTAAATTTAAAACTTTTGGTTTGTTTAGAAATTTATAAACTGACAAACTAAGAGGTAACCTTTAAATGAATGTGGAGAATGAATGAACTTCTGAGTAGAACACTTTGTAATTGGTGGATTATTTGTCTCCCACTAAAGGTTTTGATACTGGCTATAGTAGAAAAATAAAACTCCTACAGTGGTTCCCATGTTACTGCACCCAATAGCACTAAACCTGAGTACTATAATTCTTGGAGAAGAGGTAAAAGAGGTTCTTAAATGAATAGAGACAAATTTTGATCCCAAATGTGAAAAAGTCACCCATAAGATTTGCACAAAACGTAATGTGCTCCTCCCAGATATTTCTATCACTGCATATATCATCTTCTGCGTATAATTCTGTTTTTCAGTCTTACTTAATTTTGAAACCAGTTGTGATCAATTCTACAACTAGACTAGAAGGTGCAAAGCCAGCATTTCCATGTTTATTATAAGTGTTGTATCAAAAAAGATTGACTTGTTTTTTATCAGTTTCAACTACAGCTGGACTGAAGAAAAACAAAAAGGACTATTAACATTTTGCTACCCTGGGAACATGTGCTGATACAGGGAATGCTGAATCATTTTCCAATATCTCTCTTCTCTTCTTTATAATGTTTATTTTCCACAAATAATTTTTGAGAATTTCTGCAAACAAAGAGAAATGAGAAATTCCAGATACACTAAAAACACATTTTAGGGGAGGATAATTGTTTTTCAGTTTTATTCTTTCTTAGACTTTTGGAACTGTGATTCCTAAGTTTTATTGCTTTCCAGTTTGCAAATGTGTCTTTTGTGTTGACAACAGATGCATTGTAGCTACTGCAAAGGATTCACGGCAAAAATAATTATTTTTACATATTGTGTTACTCCCTTGGGGTTTCTTTATGAACTTTTCAAGTGGCACACCATTTTTAGAAATAAGAATTCTGCCTTCTATAAAACTTGTTAGGGTGTGAACTTTTGTATTACTGGTCATTTATGAAAAAGTAAATTATGGACTCTCCGTAAGATTGTATGGCACATAATATAAAACCGAACGTGATGGTTACTAATTAGTTAAAATTCTGTATATGAGTGACTGTTTCTCACTTTAGAATATTCTAGGTGCAGAAGAGTGAACCAGGCATAAATAAAGGGGAGATGTAAAGCAAAGAAACTGAAAATTACAGCCTAGATAATGTAATATATGGTAGGTTATTTGTTAACTGGGGCAGAATATGCAGCTCCACACAAGGCAAAAGGCCACATCTAAATGGCAAAAGGACACCTTACCTAACCTAATAATAATATCCAAGGCCATTTAGAGTGATTGCATAGGCGTCATTCATTTTGCCATTGAATAATGTATTGGAACAGCTTTGCAATATTTTTAGTAATTGATGAGTATGTGGTTTCCTTATCCATATTTTAGCATTAGATGACCAATCATTGTCTTCTGGTCAATTAGTCAATGAATCTTTCCATAATTTTTGTTTCTCAGTGCTAGCGATTTCCTGCTATAAAATGTGACTCAATGTAAAGAATTTTACAACATTTGTAATATTTGTATTTCAGCCACTAATCTGATGAAAGTATCCAGTAAATAATTCACTAGTTTATGTAAAAATCAAGAGATATTTGAAATTAAGGAAAAAAGAAAGATACAGGGGTAAAGTTTCATTAACTTTTAATACTTACTTCGGGGATTTTTGGTTATAACTGAAATCAGTCAAACACCATGCCATAGGATTTATTTAGAAAAGGTATAGAGCTCTGTGATAGAGTGAACAGTAGCTCGCTTTTACTTTCCTCAAAAATTCTGGATTTCAGGAGCCTTTGACTAAGTCTTTTTTCTGTACAAAGCCACACAAATATTGGTAAAAGGATTTTAAAAATGGTTTGTTGTGGTTGTTCAACAAGATACAGTGGTTTTAAGTGAGTAAGCTATACAGTTATAGATGTCTGGAAAGGCTGTAAAGACTTTATAATGCAGGCAAACACATAGCTTGATGTAGCAATTAAACACCATACATGCAGGTGTTTAAAACATGC
Source organism: Aphelocoma coerulescens (assembly GCF_041296385.1). Taxonomy (NCBI): domain Eukaryota; kingdom Metazoa; phylum Chordata; class Aves; order Passeriformes; family Corvidae; genus Aphelocoma; species Aphelocoma coerulescens. The sequence goes on from NC_091013.1 coordinate 61,248,476, forward strand.
TGAGTATGTGAAAACTGATTTTTGATGGACTAAAAAATTAACACAAAATATTACAGATTTTTTAATTTTTGTAAAAAAAACCCCACATGGTAGGCCATAACCATTTTCTCCACAAAGGAAGAAATAGCTATCACATCATTAAAAGAAGAAAACTATCTGTTTTATTTAGGCATCAACTCTTTTCTCTCATCTCAGAAGTCTACTTGACAATAAATTTCAGTTCTATTTCTTAACCTGATTGTCTCGCCTTTCTGAAACATAGATACCAGATGTCCTCCTTCCAGGTAGGTCAGATCATTTCTATTCTTTCAGACAGTGGCTTTGGTGTGGAGGAAAGGTTACGACCATGCTGTACCAGACACTAGAACTTTCAATCACTTTTTCCTGATTTCCTTAAATACTTCTCCTAACTCCGCTTAGAATGTCAGTGTTTTGGGGTGTTTCCTCCCTCTCTGATAGCAGATTCTGTAGAGGTCACATGAAATCAGCAGCAACTAATTTATTGAACTCTTCCCCATTACTGTCTCAGTAGTTTATTAATTAAAAAATGTCTCCTGAACCTGTATGGACAAAAAATATCTTTTTCCTTGGGAAAGAAATTGCACACTACCGCCTATAAATAATCTTATTTCTCCAAAATTATGTTTTCTGGTTATACTCAAAAAAAATTTATCAGCTAAGAAGACAGTAGAAGTGGCCCTGGAATAATTGTCATAGTAAATCTATTACCATCTGTCTTCATTACATTAACATATAAGACTAGCTGGTGATGTGCCAGTTTCTTTCTGAGGCTGTTCCAGCTTTCTTCCTTATTCAAAGGATCTACAAATTTCGTTTTGAATGTAGATGCAAGTACTTAAATTAACTTGCATGTGATTGATATTGCTGTAAAAACATTCCTTGTTATTCGTAGCTGAAATATTTTTCTACATTACTTGGGCAAAGAGGAGGAAAGCATTTTTCCATACCTTGCTATGTAGAGGTGACACACATGCTTCAGCTGTTACTGCCCTGATGATTCACTTTATTCCAAAGGTTAATACAGTTTCTGAATGTCATTGACTCTATAGCATGCATGAATTTATGATAAAATTACAGGTCAATATATTATGCCTTTCCATTTTTTACTTTATGTAGAATTCAGTGATGAAACAGATGAACTAGTTAGGATACTAATTAATAGAAGGTATTACATTATACAAATGAATGGAATTTCTTTTCTTGAACTTAATTTTCATTGAAAAAAGTGCTGCTCAAATATCATGACAGTGTGTCAGCTATTAACAGAGGACAACTCTATGAAGACCCTGAAGTGACCCTCATGAAACAAATTCAAAAAAAGCCCTGAAGTTCACACGCTCTTTGCTGTTACTTAGGTAATTTCCCCACATGAAGCATGTGCAGGTTTTACTTGAGAGGCCAATTAGCTTCTTAGCATCACTGTCTCATCAGATTAAGCCCAAGCAACACAAAAAAATCTCTGGGCAAATTAGAAAACTACAGGATTACATTAGTATGCAGAAAAATCTCCAGTACTTCAACACAAAACTAAATTTGTAGTATTCATCCATATTTACTTATGCCAAAAGCACTATTCAGCTAATGATAATCTTAAATATAGAAAACAGTCTTGAAATATTTATGTGGTGTTCATATTTTTTTATCAATAATATAATATATGCTTGTTTTGTTCAGGACCATGCTTTGGCCCAGGCAGAACTTCTAATCATTATTTTTATGTAGCAATCCCATAATCAAGTATAGGCAAACAAAATTCCAGATTATACAACTGTATATCATTCAGAAACACTGTAAGTCATGGTCTTGGCTCTGTTCTGGGGCATAAGCTCCTCAATATTTTTATTACCAAAACTTCTTAACTAGAAGTAGGAAGTGATTATTATTCGACATTATTTTAAGTACTCTATAACCTTTTCCAAAGAGGATTTGCTTGTGTTTGGTTGAATTGAGGTCTGTACTTTACATGATGGCACAGTTCTTCAGTCAATTACTTTATGGTTAAAGTCAATAGATCTTTACTGACTTGAAGTTTGATGTTTGCCCTTCTGTTACAGATTTCAGATTCTCTGAAATGTGATAATAGTCAAAGAATATATTAATGATTCAGTTCAAAGCATGGAAAACACTTTGCTTATGTGTTCACACAAGAAATATTTGGAAAAACTTTTGCACTCAAAGTAAAACTTGAATATTTTCAGTTTTTGCCAGTTGTACTTTTTCTGGTATATCATCTATTACTCTGCAGAAAAAAAGAACAGCTTCCGAAATTGCAAATATATTCTCTATGTTCCCACTTACACTTTTCTGAGTGTGCCTTGCTCAGGCATGCATAAACATGCACACACCATCCTAAAAACATATGAGAATAAAATTGTAAGCAAACCACTAGAGATTTTTGTTTGTAATAATATACCTGGTCAGGACTAATATTTTGCAAAAGGAGACAGAAGTTTTGTTTCTTTTGTGAACCTCTGTTCTGTATTATTGTAGGTGGAGCTTTGTTGTGGATTAAGCTTAGTGGGATAGAGGCCAAATTCCCATCCAGATGCTCCCTCACTCTCCTCAATTGGACAGGGCAAAAAAGAAGGATGAAAGGCTTGTGGGTTAAGATAAAGACAGATCACTAAGCAGCTACCATCACAGGCAAAACAGACCAGACTTGCAAAAATTTAGGCTAATTTATTGCCAATGAAAATAGATTTAAGTAGTGTGATAACAAAAAACCAAAACTACAGTAACACCTTTCATCACGCCTTTCCTTGACTCAACTCCTTCAATCCCATCTCCTCTACCCCCCACAGAATGACACAAGAAGGAAGTTATGGTCGCTGCCTACAGGTTTCTCTGCTGCGCCTTCCTTCTTGTATTTTTCCTCTGCTTTGGCATGGACTGTTCCCATAATACACAGTTTCCTTCACAAAAAAATGGTATGGGTTTTCCAGCAGTTTCCATTAGGAAAAATCTGTTCCAGCTTGGTTTCCCACATGGACTATAGGGGAATCTCTGTTCTGTTTCCTGGAGCACCTCCTCTCCCTCAGCTTCTTGACAGTGGGAGAGAAGAAGAGCTCCTTCTCCCTCTGTTGTTCCATCCTTCTCTCTCCATCCTGCATTTTCTGCCCTTATACATTCACTGAGGTGACACCAACTTGGCTGAGAGCTGGTCTGTTGGAGCCAGTTGGAATTAGCTGTGTCTGCCACTGGGCAGCCTCAGTCCCTCCTCAAAGAGTCTGCTCCTCCAGCATGTCTGTGTCATCACCTTACTGTGGACAGGGGTCCTATGATGTCTTTCAGCTGCTAGATCTGTAGCCCAAGACATTTTATTTCCCAGTGATTAGCTGTTATGACACAATCTGACAAAAAATTTTTCATCTGATAGTCTACCTATCATAGAGATCCTATCCTGTGTGTCAATGGCTATGCAAGACTTTCAATCACCTTCATAATGGAATTGAGGGAATTTCAATTAGCTGAGAGACAGACTCTCATGTGTTTTCCCACCTCACTGACCTCTTTTTTTTCCTACCTTCTTGTAAGTAAAAGAAACATTAGTGTGAATCAACCCTACACATCTTCTGCCTTCCTTTCCTCCGAGTTTAACTCAATTGTGTTATTCTTAATAGTCTATCCAAGCAATACTAAATAAATGGCAGGAGAAGGATTATTAGAGTATTATTCCAAGTGTTCTCATTTAAAATTGTTCTGCTTCCCATCTTCTTACTTTATTTGATTGTCCCAAGAACGTATAGCATCCTGTTGCATGTTCAAAATGCAATTAAAGCAATTTTAAAATTAGAGTCAATACACCCACAAATTCAGGAAAAACCTGTATGTCTTCAAGGTAGAAATCAGAGTATATGATAGTATGCCACCAAATACAAAAAACTGTTTATGGGACATTATCATTAGCCAAGTAATTAAGATTTTGAGAAAAGGACTAAGTGTAGTATCTACTTGCTTCTGTTCTGAGAGCTGCCAAGTTTGAATCATCCTTTAGGACATTCCCTTTAGTCTTGACCATGGAGGCAATTCAGAGTGTTTCTTGTGTTGTGACATTTATTCTACTGAATTATTACACTCTTTTCACTTGGTGACAATAAGCTAACAGTAATTCTGTCTATGGCTAGACTCTAAAGTGCATGTTTCAATATAGACAATATTACATCCTACCCATTTCTAATAATATATGTCAAAGATTTCTGCAATAGAGATATCTGTGTGAAGAATACATTTGTTTTAGGAATGAAACAGCATACAAGAATCCTATGTTTAGTAAATTGGCATAAGAAAGCGATCATAGCAGTCTACAGAACCATTGTAATCTCCTGCACACAGATGGCCTAAAAAAGATAACCTTGGTTGCATTTATTATATGAAGTGGTCAACTGAATAAAGAAACTGTCAAGAATTCTACCATGCTTCTTCAATCAATAAGAGCAGTTGATTAATATTAGCATGATTTTGCAAATAATCATGTTCGATTTCTTTTAGTTTGCTGTTATGTCATGATGGGAACTGATTATTACAGTAAGTAGTAATTTTGCTTCCCATCATAATTTAGCATAAATCTTATGATTACATACTTGGTTTCAATTATTAACCACAAAGGAAACCAAAAATATATTATTTATGATAATGGACATCAATCTGTATTTCAGGTGTGTTCTGCTTTTGGTAACTTTACTTTGATAGAAATTAAAAATATACCCTCTTTGTCCAAGTATTCAAATTCATGGAATGACTAAACTTGTCCTGAAACATTGCATGCCAACTACTGCAATTGAACTAATACACCAGGAAAACCGTTATTACTTTTTGTCAGTATAGTGGGAAAGCTATGGACAAATAAGAGAGTAAAGTCTCATTTTGAAACTTTTAATGTATGTAAAACAAGAATATACCTAATCATATTGGCTACCTGTTAGATGTTCTGTTACTGATTTGTACTTGTCTGAGTAAGACAAAAAGAAAGTCAGGGCAGTGAAATATAAATATGTAGAATAATGATTTTCAGTGAAAAGTCTACTAGACATTGGATAAGGCGCTCAGCAAGACTAAAAAAAGGGGTCCGTTTAAGAAACACAAGAAAATCTGAGGGTTTGGAGGATCATTGTGTTCATGCTTCTCTTATCCCAGTTTGCAGAACAATCTGAAAATTTTCATCACAGAGTGAATGAAGGAACCTGAACACAGTAATGAATATGCTAACAGTATTATATCATTATAGGTGTAGGAAGGTTATGCCCATTTGAAACCTATTGAATAAAACATTGTACAGAAGTTACTAATCAAAATATTCTAATAGTATTATACACCTTCTATTTTTAGTTTGTTTAAGTGCAGATGGATCATGCATGCTCTGATTATACTTGGTGATAGATGCACAATTTCAGTTAAAGTTCCCTGACCTTGTTGTGCACACAAGTTATCCACAACCAAATTTACTCTGGATGAAATGTGGGTGATTTAGGGAGATAAACATAACTCAAGACTTGATCTTGTTTGCTAAAAAATATCACTAGCAGAGGAATCGTCACCAAAAAAAATATTAAAAAAAAAATCCATCATAGCAGTTGCTATATCTGGAGAAAGAAACAATTTTAAAGTAAATGGGGTTTAGGTGATACAGGTGAAACTTATCTCCAGGGATGGAAAACTTATCCATGACAAGGTGCCCCCATGAAGCCCAGGCAAGCACACCCTAGGACCCTAGATACCCCATTATCTGGATTGGCACTGGAGCCAGAACTGGTGATCTTTCTTTTTTTCTCACTTTCTTCTTCTCTTTCTCTTTCCCTCTCTAATTTCCTTCTCTCTCTTACCTTTCACCCTGCCTATTACTCAAAACCCACTACCATGAGGTGCTTATTCTAGAAGATAAGGGACTAACTTATACTGATTTCCATGCAATAATAAAAGTTTTTAGGGTTTTTTTTGTGGACCCTTTGACTTTTTTCATTCCTTTTCAAACACAAGCATCTGTGAATCTTGAGTGCTCCCTTCCCCTTAAGTGCAGTCTGTATTGATAGGAGCTTTGAAGGATTACTGCTTCTCTCCTACCACTTCCCTATCACATAGCTTAAAGTTTCTTTCTCTCTTTCAAAACTGATTTGTATGTTTTTATTTTGTTTTGCCCCTGACAATCACTGCCCTTCATTATCCTGGTAGTACAAAAGTGAATGCAGTTGCCTTGTTGAGATTTCATTACTGTTGATAGTGTTAAACGTCACTTCATAAAAACATCATTAAATGTTTTGAAAACAACAAAAAAATAACCTCAAACCAAAATACAGTATCACCTGAAAGAATTAAGTGGAAGAACAAGTCAGTTTTCTCTCTTGTAAAGTGTCAACAAGTGGTGATGGATAACAGCCTCACTCAGGAGCATTCAGCAATATGGATGTCAAAGAGAAAATTGGAGCAAAGAGACATTCAGGAAGATGGAAATGCAGACAAGTAGGAGAAGAAATCAGATACCATCTAAGCACTTTTATTTACTAGTTAACCAGTGACAGAGAAGGGCAAGAGACAACTTTATTAGAGGGGGGAAAACAAAGAAAAAGTTGCTAGTTTTACAGGAACAAGAAGGCAAGCAGAACACATATTTATCCTTGTGCTTGAAGATGGTGTAAAAGTTGCATAATTATTTGAAGTATACATATCAAATTATACTTTTAAGTTAGTTTGAAGAGCAACCCCAGTGTAAATTTTCACCAATTTTACTCAGTATTGTGCAGTGTGTAGGCCACTTTTTTCCATTTAAAAGAGAACAGGAACCTTTTCTCCCTTATTTATGAAGACAGGAAAGTACAAGAACAATATTAATCTATTGGAAAAGCCCAAAGTTTTCACTCCTCTGTCCCTTCCACCCCCAACAGAAAGTAGAAGGACTCTGTAGCAAAGAGAGGAGGGCAAGATCATAAATCTTAGCAATGTCAGTGGCTCGTTATTGCTTTGCATTTATGTCCCAGTACCATCTAATTAGCTTGCTTTGTGATTTACTGACCTAGCTTCATTTGGCATTTTACATCATAGAGAAATAGAGGCCCCAGTGCTTTTCTGCAACTGGGGACAGCAGTCTGCCATCTGCACGGGCTTTATTACAGAGAAAGGCAGAACCTTCCGTGCATCAGAGGACATTATTAGAGAGGGTTGGTTATTTTAAAGCCATCTCCATTGTAACAGATATTATCACCTGTGAGACAAAAAAAATAAAAAAGGAAAGAAAGAAAGGTAGAATTAAAAAACTAAATCAGCCAGTATTGCAGGTGGTGAAACTTAGCTATTACGCTGTCCATGCACTCTTGTGGTTTATAGGTTACAGTCCAGTCTTTGCCCGTTTGCTTAAATGATGAAATCATAACAATGAAATCATAACAGCAAAATCATAACAGCGAGCTTTAAATCCATGGGAGTTTCCACATGAAAAAGAGCAATATAAGGAAATATGTAAGAAGGTTATAAACTATAAAGTAATCAGCAACCACGCTTTTTGTTTCTTTCATTTGCATCAGCTGTGGTGTCATCCTAGCAAAACCAATCATCACAGAATCACAGAATCAGTTGGGTTGGAAGGGAACCTTGATGAGCATCTAGGTCCAACTCTCTGCCATGGGAAGGGGAACCTTCAACCAGACCAGGTTGCTCAGAACCCCATCCAACCCACCCTTAAACACTTCCAGGGATGGGGCACCCAAAACCTCTCTGGGTAACCTTTCCCTGTGTCTTACCATCCTCACAGTAAAGAATTTTTTCCCAATATCCAATCTAAACCTATTCTCTTTCAGTTTGAACCCATTCCCCTTGTCCTGTCATTACATGCTTCTGGAACAGTCTTTCTCCACCTTCCTGTTAGTTCCCTAGAGGTGCTGGAACACTGCAATTAGGTCACCCCAGCCTTGTCTTTAACAGTCTGACAACCCCAATTCTCTCAACCCTTCCTAATAGGAGAGGTGCTCCATCTATCTTTCTGCACACAAAAACATTGTCTTTCATTTTGCTAGACTAAATACATCTTCCAAGTCTCTTCAAAAGAGCTTATTTAAAAATATTAAATAGACAATAATATGAACAAATATTGAATAGATAAATATTACGTAAATCTTAATATTGGTATTCCAGGTGCATATGACCCCTTGTCATGGTATAGGAATGGTATTCTCCAATTTAATATTCCCCCTGAAACCACTCAAAATCACGCGCCACACAGTCACTCTCCTCCCCTTCCCCCTGCAGCAAGTTGGAGAGGAGAATTGAAGGCACAAAATTGAGGAGTTGGAGAGGAGAATTGAAGGCACATAAAGATCATGGGCTGAGATAGGAACAATTAACTGGAAAGAACAATATGATAAGAAAATGAACAGGAACAACAACAATATTAATGCCCAAGTGTACAAGAAAAGAAACTCTATTGCTCACCCTGTGGAAATATCCAGCAATACCCTACCACTCCCTCTGCTACCCCACTCCAACCAGGAGGAGAGCCCTCCCGCTGACCCCAGAAAATTATAACAGGTGATACAGAATAACCTCCATGTCCTGGCCATGCCCCTCCTGGCTACTTCAAAAATTAACTCTGGAAGTGGGACATCCCTTAAACCAAAGTTCCCGGTAAAGTGTTCTGAACATAGTACTTCTCTGTAACAGGCCTTTAATCCTCTAAGATAAGAAATAGGAATTTACAAAAAAAAAAGAAAGGAAGTGGGGTCACAATGGGATAGTTATGAAGAGTGTGATAAACAAAGATGACAGAGTGCTGGGGGTAAAATTCTGACCTTATTGAAGTCAGTGAAAAAGCTCTCATAAACTTCTGCAGATTGAGGATTTCCCTCCAGCTGTTTAACCATTACAGTGTTTTGTAGTCATCATCACATTCAGTGTAATCATTTCCAGAATGGGTCTTTTTGAAGCTAAACTAACTTTTGGTGATGTGATCTGTAGAATTTAAGGGATTTTGTTTTAATTAAGGTGTACACTGTATAAGAAAAAATGCAGCAAGGGATGTGTTTTGTTTGCAATTTTGTGAGACCTATAAGAACAGAGAATGCACTGAAGGAAAGAGAAGATACATGTGTTATCCTGTATTATATCCCTCTAAGAGAAAAACCACAAACGTGTTTCCCTTCTCTCTTACATGGTGATAATTGTCCATCTGTTCCCTTTTCACTGACATTGGTATCAGATGTCCTGATCTCCAGAAAGTCCTGACTGGGAGCTTCATCTACAGGGCTGTAGGACCTCAATTGCAGCGTATGGTCACAGATTTCTCTACTCCAGAATGTAATAGAGAGGAGTTTTTCTACATCCTGGCCTTCCTTGTATGTGGAGTCAGGTCTCATTTGAGTACATGTACAGGCCTTCTTTTAATTGAAATTAAGACATCAGAAAAAATGGCTGGCTTGTAATCAAGTGGTGGCCAATGTCAGCTCAATAGAGGGTCATCAAGTGGCTCAGAGTTGCTCTATTTATCCAAGGGACAGTCTTTTTAATTTTGTTACACAGAAAATAAACTGTTTATATGAACTGTCATGCTGGCAAATGGTAATATTACAAATATTTATTCTTAAACCATTCTCCTAAGGAAATTAGTACTATTCCTCTTTCTGTATCCTCTCACTTGCAAAAGACTTTTTTTATGGTTGGACAGTTCCAGGAAAATTTCACAAAGGAGTAGAGATCTGAAAGATATCATGTTTCAGTGAATTTTTGAGAAAAATTAGGAGATGGGTAAAGATAGAGAATCTATTAATGTCTTCCCTAAGGGATGGCTGGGAATTGACCAGCTGTGCTCCTTGCTAGCCAGACACAACAGCTGTAGCTCTTAACCAGATGTGAATGTGCTTTCATTTGCCCAATTAGCAGCAGACACAAAAAGAAGCTCAGGATACTGTTTGAAGGCTTATGAGACATCATATGAAAAGAGATTTGACTATTGTAACACATGCCAGAGGCATGAAATGGAAAGGAAAGCATTTTGGGTTTGGTGCAGCTAAGGAAGCCAGAGGAGACCACAATAAGTTTTCTTTCAAATGAACTAACAAGGGGTCTGTCAGTAGTGGAGAAAAAGTCTTTACAGAGACAGGACACAGATCCTCAAGGAAAAAGGTTTCATTGGTCATTATGAGAAAACTGCTCTGAATGATGGTAGCTGCCAGAGCTTGTTTAGATACTGTAGAAGGCAAACAAAAAAAAGATACATTTCCTTCAACCAGACTGTACATGTCAAATGGTTTGCAAACTTTTCCTACATCTGTTCATTGGCAAATGTTATTCACAGATTTACAAGTGATTATCTCAAATGACAATTTGCCTCAATATACATGATTGAGCACTGACCACTTAGCCCTTATTGCAGGAAAGGGAGAGACATGGTTCAGTGTTTATGCATTTTCATTCCACGGAATTTTTAATCAATGATTCATTTTAGTGCGATCAGTTACCTCAGTTATTACCTGATAGTTCACTTTATCAGTGGGAATATAATGAGAGGTCTGTTGCTGATGCCTTAGATTGACTCTAATAGGTTGCAAACTAATGTGAAGATGACAGGGTACTAATGAAGACATAAGAAAAGTGAGGAAAATGTTTACAAATAGTTGTAGTGAGACAAAATGAATCTTTAATGATCAATTTCAAATTAAAGTGTTAAAAGGCTGATTGTTAAATAGTACTGAAACATTCAAGTAACTTTTTCTGTAGACTAATAAAATGCAGTTTTTTAGAAAATTGTTTTAATTTTATGATAAAAAAAACAGTGTGTTGGATAATTTATATGAAAGCAAAATCATGATAAGATTGGAAATCTATTAGATGCTGGTAGTAACAAATCCAGCTCTTTTTGATTACCGCTGTTACTATTTATGCTAGCTAAACACTTATTTCAGAAATAAATTGTATACATGTTTTTTAATTTCCCTATCTACAGAAGAAACTATGCCTGCTGCAACTGTTAACTTATGAAGATATTTAACAATTTTTTTATTTCATCAACCAATAATTTTCAGACATCATAAAAAGTGAGCCTCTCTCTTCATCCCCTTACAATAAAAGGTTAAGAGGAAACATATGCAAAACAAAATGTAGCAGCCAGCTCCTTTGTACCACAGAGCATATTAAGGCATTTTCACATTGTTACAAGATGTTCAGAGGATGTATATTTTTTCTAGTACAGACTAACTCTTAAGGATAACTTCCCATGAGGCTTTCCTATGAGCTTTTCAACTCAGACTGACAACATTTCATGCACATCTTAATCTTTTAATTACCAGATGTCATTTTATCCAACATAATAGTACATTTATATCAGCTAGTTTAAAATCTCATGCAAATGTAGGGGTTGTTTCAATATATATAACAAAATCTAGCTCCAAGGAGAATGACCATGTTATTGTCAAGACAACTTGTAGAGCACAGTTTGGAAAAAAAGTATTTTAGCAGTACATTTAGTCTTAAAATGATTTTAAACCAAACACCATAAAAGGGCAAAAAATGTACAAATATGCAGAGAAATGAATACAAACTTAAAGTAAAATATTCAGGATATTATACTGATTCTTGTAGAAATTTATTTCTATGAATAAATTAAAGGAGATTCTTAAGTAATCTTCATGCCTCTCTTATGTGTATACAAGAATGTAAACAAATCTAAAACATGTAGGAGGTACTTTGAACTAAAAAGAAGCACAGTGGGAAATTAAGCTGAGAATGTTTAAAGCAGATGAAAATAAAACAGAAGAGGGTAGCATAGCTTTCTAAAGAAAAAGAAATTTAGAAGACAACAAGCAAACATCAAGTCTCAAAATATGATAACTAAGGGTATGATCCTTCTGAGATCATCATCCTATATTTCAAAAATCAGGCCTTCAGAAGTAGAGTTCTTCATAGCAAATATAGTGTGACCTGCTCTAATGCACTGAGAATGGAGCAATCCTTTTATCAGGTTGAGGGTCTAGTGGAAGGATAAGATTCTCTACTAGATGCTGTCCCTGCTAAACCAGATCAAAGGGCCAGAGTTGTCTAAAGAGATATGAATACCCCAGGTCCAAACTGACTCAGCACTTGTAAATGTCTTCCACAGCTCTCTTCTCAAACACAGGTGCTGGAAGCTTGTCCGGAACGGCCTGAGATCCTTCAGAGAGGAGAGCAAGAGGCAAGATTTTGCCTCAGTAATGTGCTTCCCTCTTGGGGTTACAGTAACAAAAGGAGTCTTAAAGACCATGTTTATGTTGGTAAATGAATGACAGCTTATTCCCTGTCTCTGCTTAGGAGTACTCCACACAGATGCCTCTAAGACAAGTCAGTGTTAAAGGGGCTAGTCTTAAGGACGAAGCACATAAACAGTCAGTGTCATTTTTCTCCTAGGCCAGGGATCAGTTTCTCTTTCTTATTTAGCAGCTAGAGGCATTTAACATTAGAAGCATGCCTGGATCGACAGTCTTATGCACTGCACTATGAATTGTTGCCTGGAATCACCATATGCATGCTAACTAATCCAGCTGTGCAGATGTCCCAGATGAAGGCAAAAAAGTTGATCTTACTCTAAAAATCCAGTAGAGAAGCCGGCTTAGAGCTTGATCATAAGCTTATGCAAACCAAAGGTAAAACTTTTCAACTATGTATAGAGTAAAATATATGAGGTGCTTTTGTAGGTGAAAAAGCAGAAATTCCTTGTTATCTAAAGAGCAGGATCGTTATGCAGCAGCATAAGTATAAGCAGCAGCTGCAGACTTTAAAAGTAAACCCAGAAAGGAACGTACTTCAGGACTAACACAGAAATAAGTGAGTGCAAACTAAAAAGGAAGATCAAGCAAACCCTAGATGTCACACCTCTGTGGCTGAACCCTCAGGGCCGCTGGGCAATCAAGACATTTGCTCAAAATGGCTCCTTCCTGGAGACACCTACTGTCAAGGTGAAGATGACACTCAGGGAAGATTCTGCCTACTGTTGCCAAATCTGCCAATAACTGATGAGTAGTCCCGGAGTTTATCACTGAAAAGAGACTTGTTACACAAGCAAAGTGACCAAACAATATTGGTGCCCAAGGATACTACTGAATTACAGACACAGTTAAGAGTCCAGGGAATTTAAGGAAGCTGCCTAGGAAAAACAGATGGGCAAAGTAATAAATAACCCCCCTGCAATAAGTATTTATTTTTAATTTAAAGTCTGAAGTGCAAAATAAATAAATAAATAAAATTACATTAAAAAACCCCAGCATTCTTTAGTGAAAGCATAGTGAATTTAATATATATTGTTTCATATATAAAAAGCCAGCTTATTAAATCTGTGACTATAGAAACAGTTTATAAAAAATTATGCTTATACTTAAATATTTATATTTTATTGTGAAGACCATTAAAAAATTAGCAACATAGGGATGAAATCTTGTCTGATTTCCTTAATTCAAAGACTATTCCAGTGATGTTCTCAGGATGTCTGCAGACGGGTACTTTGGCATAAATACAAATTCTGAAGCAGGGGAACAAAATCTTGGTATAAACTTCAATGATTGTCTTATTGGTAATATAAAGTGATATTATATAAAACAATAGGACATTTTAATTATGAAGTAATTCTAATTTGTGTATGGGAAACATCTACTCTTCAGTCATGGTATTCTATTAAAAATTTAGCTGTCTGATGTATAACTAAGCTGGTCTGTTGACCTCTGTCTGGCTCATTTCTCATGTGTGACTCTTCTAAAATGTCCCAGTTACTTAACCGTAACTAAAGTCAATCTGTTCTTGTATTTTCTATCATTTTTATTATGCTTTGCTAAGCTGCTATCTGTATTGATGTAAAGTTATTTTTAAGGTTACTTTACACTAGGTAATATGCTGAGAGCTACCAGATGAACCATAGCTATATAATAGATCTTTAGGGTATCAGGGATCATGGTCCATCTAAGGATAGTAGCTGAACACAAGAATTGAGAGGAAAGGAGTATTCCTTCATGTTCTGAAACTTTACCATTCCTGATTGTCCCATGAAAGGGGGGTTTCATTGAACTCTTTATGTTTGATCAGTCTGTCAACACCCCAGGAAAGCTGACACCCTTATGCCCGACCAGTCTGTCACCATCCCATTATTGGGACTCCACTGATCAGTCCACTGTATTGGAGTGCAGTTCAACTAACTTGTTCTGGGACACGTGCCAACAGCAAATCCCAGTCAAATCCTTTAGAGAGGGACCCCTCCTGGATCTCTTCAATTTCAGTTGAGTATGTCATCTGCTGCTGCTGACTGCTGTCACCCTTGAAACACTCAGACTAAACAGTTAAGGGAACAACACACTTTATTAATAAACACACTGATAATAGAAAACTGAGACAGGTTAAGGTTCGAAGACTGCCAATCATTAAATCTGACTGCAAAAACATACTTGAAATAATATACAGACAAGCTCTAATCACCAATGAAAGCTAGCTCAAGACAATCATTCAGCACACATAGAGTATGGTTCTTAGCCAATAGGCATCACTATGGGGGAGAAGGCAAGCTCAGTCCACCAAGCAATTCCAGAAGTTACAACAGAGTCTTCTCCAAATTTTCCCCATCCCTAACTCACTTTAGTACTATTTCTTTACATTTAGGTGGAGTTGGAGTGACTTTAGTCATACATACTATTGTTACTAAATGGTGTAAGATTCTCTTGCTTCTCTCTTAAAGATATAGTTGATAAAATATACAGCTCTTGCATGAGGGGTGGTGGTAACTTGGAGACCGGTAAGTTTGGGTTGGAGATGTGTGTTAGTATTATAATGAGATTATAGTGAACCAAATTTATCAAGAGTTGCTGGCTTGGCAGCAAGACATTTTCTTCTGTCTCTCCTTTTGTGAGCTTTTTCAGCTATAGGGTACCACTGAGTACCTATCCCTGCAAAGATTTCAACAAAGCCTGGCCACAGTGTGTTCACTCTGCTCTATCCTCCATTTAGCCCTGCTTAACACGTACTTAAGGTTGCAGGCTGTGTGTGGAGTACCATTGTGAAATAGATTCTCTGCATGCAAACCGTGTTCCATCCAGGAAGCAGCAACTGCATTTCACCCTTTAACTCCTGTACTGTCATAACCTCTGTTATAATGTGAATGTAAAATCCCAATTTTCTATAATTCTACTGCCAGTCATCTTCCCACACTGTTGCAGTCTTGCAGCAAAAGATGTACCAAGGATGCTGAAAGATACCTCATTCCCTGGCATTTGGTTGAAGACATCTGATAGATGCATGTTGGGATCAAGTATTCACAAGCAGCAATGGAGAAGAAAACACTCAAATGAAATCTTGAAGGAAAAAGAATGGTTGCAAAGTTGACAGGCCAAATATTCCTCTAGTGAAAAAGGAGCTACAAGGCCATTGCCCAGAGTCAGGATTCTTAAACCAAAGCTTTTTTCAAGTAAAGAGGCAGTACATATTTTTTACAAAAAGCAATCCAGCACATTGCCTGGCAAAGGAAATCAGTTTCTTTAAATTTCTGGCAAGAGTAGTTTCCTTTAGCTATTAGTTTGTTAGCCAAGAGGGAAGACAAACACTGGGATTCCTTTCCTAACGACTGACTTATGGTCCAATGGAAATTTCATCATCTCCCTTTTCCTCCGCACAGTCACTCCTTCTCCCCTGGATGCAGCTGTGTGATCAAAGAAAATCTCACAAAAGGTGACCTTATCCTCCACAGACACTGCTGAGTGCAAGGCCCTTGGTAACACTGGCCCACATAACACAACAGGCAGTAAAGTGTCTGCCAGTCCCAAACTCAGAACATAAATCTTGTTTAAAGACTATGGGAAAAACATGGCTTTGGGCAGCTCAGAAGCTAAATGCTGGGGTGTTGGCTGAAATCACAGTATCTCCTCCCACATGAAAGGACAAGAACAGCCTGCACTATACTCCCACTCAACACTAGCTCCAGAAACGGTGCCAGAAGGAAACCAATTATCAGAGACACATGCCGGTTAAAGGCAGTGAACTGCAAGGCATAAGGCTGCAGATGAGGCTGTGAGGGAAATGTAATCATCAGTTATGTATTTATAAAACCCGGCTCAGTGATTTTGCTCAATATATGCCTGATCACTGAGTAGCATAGCAAAAAAATCTGTCACAACCAAAGGGTGCAGTGCTGCAGTGCAATGTATATGAAACCATTGCCTGCAACAGCATTGCTTAATGTTAACAATAAGAGTCTTGGCTGTAATGTTGTAAATCAAATGCTACTGAAGCCTTGTAATAGATCAAGTTCAAGCAGCATAACAAAATAAAAAAAAAAAAAAAAGAACCAACCAGCATTTTTTCAACTTAGAGAAAGGCATTCTTTGTTTTCAAATAATGTCATGGTTTAGCTATTTGGCGTGTGGGTTAATGGAGAAAGGGGCAAGTGTATTCCACATCCAGTAGGTGAGAACACTATCAGTTATCAATCTTGATCACAGAAGAGTTTCAGCACACTCCCAGCACTGCAGCAATAAGGTGGTAGATGCAGAGTCTTTAGCAGCTGAGTGTCAGCATTCACCACAGATATGTCATAACAATTACTTAGGGTTCAGGGGCAGAAAAGTCAAACAGCAAATATCAAGCACAACACTAGGAGATACGTAGTAATTCAGGGTTAAAGTGCAGGCAATGGATTAACTGAGCTTTTACTTCTTTCCCTCACTTCTTCCATAATCTCCAACTGCCAAAAGTGTGATCCCTCTCAAATAGTAGGGGGAAAACTATGGTGCTGTAAACCCCTCCCCATCTGCTTTTTTTCTGAAGTCTACATCCAGTCCTTCTCTATCAGTTAGTTTATGGATGAGTTCCTCTGTGTGGTCCACGTACTCCCTTTGGGGAAACAACCAAAAAACACACCACACTTAGCATATTTTGTGATGAATCTACAAGAGAGGAAGTTTTCATAATTATAAAGCTGAATGCGGGAGGATTCTCTTATTTCAATAAGCAGCAAGTATATCAATGGGGCATAACAAAAGCATGTTTATCCAGACAGAATAATGGATAACACCAATAAAATCGAACAACACAAGCACTATCACATGGTAACAAAGTGGATATCCTTTAAGATCTCCTCATGCAAACTGTGTTTTCAAGTTTTTTTTAAAATTCCTGAGACAGGACTTAGATGCTACTTTTTTCCACTCCGTAGATAAAATATCACAAGCGTGCTACCACATGCTCTAACCACATCTTCTGGCAGCTGTGTTGGCAAATTTTTAAAGACATGGAAAATAACATCTTTCTCCAAATTACATGCTGTGGGAATTAATAGTCAGGGCAGCATGTGAAATATGAAGTACAGAAATGAAGCCATCCACATTGGTGTTCAGTGTCAAATCCCTAAAGGTATGCTGTGTGCCTCACAGAAGAAATAAAATATGTCTCCTGTCCCCAGGAGGTTATAATCCAAATTACAAATGAGTAACTGGACTAAAAGAATAAAAAATAAGAGTAAAACATACGAGACATTTGTATCTCTGTGTCCATATTATATATATATTTGTGTAAAAAACTAATTTCACTTATTAGCCTCCTCTCCACCTCCTTCACTTGTTTTGGTTTTTTTTTACTTATCTCCTGTAAACCTTGGCATTCTGCAGAAATGAGTTTTCAGAATTTATTTATATATGACATTTAGGTTTTATCTGTTGATATATAAATATATAGAAGCTGTGTGCATATGCCTTTTATGAGCTTCCATATAAAACAAGGTTAAAACAGAGAATGACCTTAGTTTAGAGCCAATTATTAGATATGAAAATATATAGAAAAAGTAGGGGTACGCAAGTATTTCAGTATCTAATTTATTTAGAGGTATGAATATTAGTAAGTATGAATATTTTGTCTTAAAAATATTAATAGACAGATCTGGGGAAGAAAACAGCTAAAGATAAAGCTAAGTAGAATAACCTTTAGATTATACAGGAAAGCATAACAGAACTGGGGAGGAAAAAAAATGGGTCTTGGAAAAATGGGAAGTGTTTGGAGACTAAACTGATGTATTCACTAGAATTACATAACGATCTGTGCCTAAAGTGTGTCTCTATCAATATTTTCAATTAAGACACTTTATTTGCTGCAATAAAGAAAGCATCTTTCCCTTATTTATTCTGGAAATTTTCTAAGTCCTAGAGCTGAAATTAAGGGCCTTTCATCAACATTATATGGTATTTTGCTATAATTAAAACTGTAAAGAATAATTATATGACAGCTTTGGATATAGACAAAAATAGAGTTAGATGTTAATAGATAATATGCAGAAATAGACTATATGCCTAGTCATTACCAGTCAGGGGGAAAAAAATCTTAATATCAACTGGTCATTTAGAAATGCTATTGAAAACATTTTTTATACCATTGTGAGCAAAGGACTCAAAAAAGAAAAGGAGCAAAAGTGCCTCCATTTGCCTGTTTCCAACAGTGAAGACAAGCTGCAGTATAAAAATACCTCTTGTTACCAGCTGCATGGAAGTGCTGTGTCATCTTGGATTCAGTCATCCTTGATTATACTAGTTAGGTGCTGAAAACTCATTGGATTTCAATAGCAACTGACAAAATCAAATAACATCACCTGCTCCTTCAGCTCTAGCAATTTCAGTGTGCTCTCAACTGAATCTAGAACTTCAGTTTAATCACGTTTGCTATTTGGAGTGATCAGGTATATATTTGAAACTATGGCCCACTTAAATGTAAGGATTGTAGATTTCACTCATCTCTTCTGTCTGAAGGGAAAAAAAATGTGTAGGCAAATAGAAGGTAAATTGAGAGGTTCTGTATTTTATGTTGGATAAACCAAATTGGCTTCTTAATTAGAAAGGAGCAGAAAGAAAAGTCTTTCTAAATTCTGAAGTAGGAATCTGCCTACTGCTGCTAAGATTTTAATTGCTGATGACTGGTGCTTTCTACTGATCCCATTACCTGATTAATGATTATTATTATTATTTGTTACTTGCATAGTGCCTGAGGTGCTGAAGGTACTTCAAAGAGAAAATAAATGATGCAGTCCCTTCCCCAAGGAGCCTACAGTCTTACAATATGAAAGATGACACAATAAGTGAGAGCAATAAAGAGCAGCAGCAATAGAGTGAGAATAATTACATGGTTACTTAGGTTCATTTTATACACAACTTGATGGTACTGGTGTTTGCTTGATTTGTTTCTGCTTTTTTGAATGGAAAGGAGTATATGGGTATAAGAGCATAGGGGAAATAAAACAGATTAGAGAAGTAAGGTCTTTAAACTCTGTATGTGTGTGTGCGTAAACGTGTGTGTCTGTATGTGAAGAGGGTGAGAAGTACAGTAAAACAGAAAGGTAGATTAGATTGTAACAGCTACAAAGAGAGAGAAAACAGGTGAGATAGATTGTGAGAATGAAGACAAATAAAAAAAGGTGAAGAAATAACAATTTGGAGCTCATTGTCTTCTCTAAGTATCTTCAATGAGTGAACATATTGCATGGCCAAATGAATTGAACACAAAGTCAGGATGGAGTCCTGCCTCTGATCTGGAAAGAGGCTTTTGGATAAGATGAAAGGTAGGCATAACATCTATTAGTGAATTTAAGGCTGGTTTAAGATGCAAGTAACAGTTCCTCTAAAGAACAGCAGTGAAAGAGCACCAGAATTCATAACCTTCTGCTTACAGTTTTCCTTTTTTTGTGAAACTTCAGCATGCTGTTAGTTACTGTAGGACAGGTAGCTTATTCAGCTGGACACTGTATCTACTCCATTATACTTACTGACTTTCAAGTGAATTTCTTTCTTGAATTTTTTCAGTCCATTTTGGCTTCTTGCCTCCTTTAGCAATAAATTTCATGTTATATACTTGTGCTGCAAAAAAAATTTTGCTTGTTTTTAAACATTGCGGATGTAGTAAACAGTGAGTCCATCACAATGCTTCACTCAGGCTCAGCTCCAGTGCTCCAACTAGGTATCATAGAATCTCAAAGCCATAAAGTTTGGAAAAGACCTGTAGTATCACTGAGTACAAGCATTAACCAGCACCAGAATGTTCACCATGAAATCATATCCCCAGGTGCCACATCCACACACCTTTTAAATATTTTCATCTAAGGCCATTTGACATGCCTCAGCTTATTCCACATAGCTGCTGCTCCACATCTTGTGTCAGAGGTCCTAGGGTTTCTTAAATTGCACCGCTCTTATGTGTGGGTTAGGAATGTCATTCCTAAAGGCTTTGGCCTTAAAAGCTCTCTAAGACCCATTCACTGTGCTGGTTAAGTCTACACAGATCTCCATGGTAACTTAGACAACTAGCTTATCTACAGAAATTTACATATAAACACCTAAGTATAGGTGTTCTGAACTTTAACACTATCTTACAAGGTTCCTTTACTGCCTAAATACAGGTCTTCAAAGTATGGCACAAGATCCCACTTTACATAGCTTGCTTTCAAAAGGTAAATTTCATTAAAGCAAATTTTAACCTGCAGTACCAGTTCTCAATGATACTAAGTATTGTGTATAATTTATGTTTGTAATTAAATTACGTTATGAAATAAAAATATATTAAAATATAACTTGAAAATCCTACTTATTAACATGTTCAATATTTACTAATTAGTATTTTAACTTAGGGTAAAAAAATAAATAATTCATGTGAAAATAATTTTTCATTATAAAAGATAGTAATCATGTTTTTTAATTAGGGATGGGACTGAATCATAAAGCTTCACTTCACTTTCAGAATGTGAATGCTTTCAAAATTTGATAACATTTTAGGTTTTATCTAATTTGTAGCCAATTTTATATCATTTTCTCTACTTAAGACTGTTTTTCTTGAGGCACTAGTGTTTGCAAAAGGATTTTTTTCACATTGTCTCTGCAGGCACTGATTTCTACTTGCTGAAATATTTCCTTTATATCCTTTCTATCCTTTATATTTGTATCCTTTATATTTGTGTCCTATATATTTGTATCCTTCATACAATATCAGAGACTTTACCAGGATTTTATTTCTTGGACTATCAAGTCAAGTGTACATACTATAATCCATTTCATAAACTGAAAAAGTTTCACATATTAATTTTTCCTGATCTAACTATTCTTCTGGTCAAGGAAACCCTGTTCAGAGTATTTCAGATAAAATCTCATCTGTGTATTTAATAAGTTCAGCATATTGCTTTGTTTCTACCACCTTATTCAATACATCCTGTTTTCATTTACCATTTTCATTGTCACATCTGATGGCATGTTGTAGTCAACCAAGGTAGCATTCTCTTGACTGCAAGAAGACTGCATTTTCTATTTTTTTTAAACGCTTAGGTAGAAGTTTATTCTTCCTTCACAGAGGGAAGAAGGTCTCAGGGTGCAATTCATCTCATCCCAAGGCAGATGCCTAAAACTGGTTAAAGTACTCACTTCCAAAGAGTGCCTATTTCTCTTTGCTGACTGCAAAAGGCGTTCAGGATGATCAATTCTGTATAAATGTCTCACATGTACCATCCAAGAGTTGAACTAAGAGATGGGTAGCTTGAGTCTTTTTGCCTCTTCTTTTTCAATTGAAAATCTCATAATTTGTAAGTGAAATCCAATTTTCAGTTAATTTTGACTTCATGCTCTTAAATTTAATCTGATTTACTCTTCAAGATTATTCACATTTTTCTGGTGTATTTAATTAGTCCTCTGTTTTCACAGTGGTTTCTCAACTTAGAGTTGTCAAGAGATGTAATTCAATAAAAGGTAAAAATAAAAATATTAACCCCTCCCAATATAAAAGCATTAAATAATAGTTGTCTTCCTCTTGTTAAATATTTCAGAGTTAGCCTCATTCAATTCTGATAGTTTCCTCTCTGTCATTACACATGGAGAAAACCATCTCAAGCAGTTCTTTAAATGATCAATTATCCTAGTACAAATCTTCATTTTCTTCACATAGGCTGATAATTTCCA
Source organism: Aphelocoma coerulescens (assembly GCF_041296385.1). Classification (NCBI taxonomy): domain Eukaryota; kingdom Metazoa; phylum Chordata; class Aves; order Passeriformes; family Corvidae; genus Aphelocoma; species Aphelocoma coerulescens. The sequence goes on from NC_091013.1 coordinate 61,270,393, forward strand.
TCTGGTATTGCTTCCATTGAAGTCCAGATACACGAATCCTAATACAATTCTCTTGTCCAGAAAATAATTTATCAAAAAGAATGAGCTATTTTATTCTATTGCTTTAACATTTTTCAACAAACTTTAGCAAATCCATTCTGCATTCAATCCCATTTTTAGTTTCTTTTTTATTTCAAAGACTAGAGGAACATAAAATTGGTGAGAATCCTAACAGGCTAAAGTGAAACGAGGCAATATAATGAGGGTTTTATAATCAGAGATACATATTTTTTCTTTAATTTTCCAAATAGGTAAGGTTATTCCCTTCAGAGCTTAACACTGTTCTTACCTGATATTTTCAGCTAGAAACAGAGTATCATCACTTTTTGGTATCAAAGAACAAAGGAAATCATGTTTCAATCTTTCATACTTTTCTTCTTGGTGCTATTATTTTATTAGCTTTGATATTTTTCTAACCTTTGTATTATTTTTGACCATGTATTAGTTCATGGATTTGTCTCTGTCATCACTACATGGTTTATCTTCTATTTTCATGACTATAGACCTGCTGCAAACTTAAATAGTACCTTTATCTCTAATCCTTTTTAACTTTGCAGCTGCTTTCTTTATAGCCTTCTATAATTTCACAACATCTAGATTTCAAAACATACACGTTCCTATATGAGCATTATGGTCAACTCACCTGGTTGCCCATTTGTTTCAAAATCAATTGAAATGTTTCCTCTTTTCAACTGGCTATATGAAATTCCTAACAGATCCGAATTTAGTGGCATGTCCTCCCTCTATTATTCCTCAGGATTTATTCACCTCTTTAATAGTACTCATTAATTCTAACTTTATTTTATTCAATGAAATAACATAGTCTTGAAATAAATCTATTGCATAGTCAAAGTCTGTTCTGACTTTGATCCACAAAGAGTAGCCATAACTTTTTCCACCACCCATGATTTTACTGACAAGGTACAGTTTGACGTCCGCATTCAGATCAGAGGAATCCACATCTCATTCCTTCTTTGCTGCCACTATGATTGCTGCCAGAGACTCCTTTGATGTGTCAGTTGCTAACTCTCACTCTTTCAGACTATCACTTTCAGTAAGATTTCAAATTATTTCCCGTAATCTCCATACTCCTTATCCATCAAGAAGGATTGCTTGGTTTTTGCTTTCATTAGATTATAAATGATAAAAAAATAAATAGTTTAGACATCTCAAACCCCATTTTATAAGCACTAGGGTTTCTAGAGAAGAAAATATTTTTAATAATTTTATCTATGTCCCATTGGGCTGACTGCTATATTAACATAATGTCATTGGGTGTCATTCATCTACCCTTCCTTAGGAATCCCCGGCTAAACACCACTGCAGACAAGGCACATGCATTTAGTCACAGTTCAATACTCTAGTACCAGATACTTGATTCTCTTATCTATCTTCCCTGTAGATTGCAGGAACATTTTCCTGAGGAATACACACTTTGATTAGTTCCCATATTGAGAAACCAGCTCATAACAAGTATTCCTGGAAGAGGTTGCAATATGTGCTTTAAGCACAACCCAGATAAGGCTAGTGTCTGTATCATTCCTTGTCTACTCTCATAGTTTTGGATGGGCTGTTGTAACCTGGATTGTGAGGGGGATGATCACATGCAGAGAGAGTTTGACAGAGATTTTATCTCTGACTGAGGAAAAGCATCATCAGGGAAGAATTGAGTGCAAAAGCCAAAACTGGGACAAAATTACATATCCTGTGCACAGAACCTAGCATCTCATCTCCAAATTTGATCTGCAAACAATCACTCCAGATGGCCAACATTGTCATGACATACATCCACAACAGTGAAAAACACACTGTGGTATATTTAGGAAATTCTGAAGGATGTGCTTATACAACCTACAGTATCCCGTGATATTCAAATCTTTAGAAGAATGTGTGCAAATGCCAACTTCTAGTTACCTGGTATGGGAGCAAAATGATCAACTAACAACAGTATTTGCCAAGGATGTTAATGAATTTAGTGGAAATCCTCAAGGCTAAGAATTATGCGATGGTAATGAAGAAATGCCCCCATACCATTGATCAATGACCCAACCTGGGGATCACGTGCATCTCCAGAGATACAGGATAGAGGATATCATAAAGCTGGTATATAGCCTATTCTGAGACTCTCATTTCAGACCTCACTGAATAAAGCTTTGGAAGTTAGACACAAATATGAATTTCATCTATGGCACCTTGTCTATGTCCTCTTGAACTTATTCCTGTATATTCTAATATGATTCAATTGTATGCCCTGAGTGAATATCAGCAGAAGTCTGGTAAATGTGGAGGCAAGCAAGATGAATTGAAGAGAATAACTTAGCTTCCTCAAAGACATGGATGATCACCTCAGGACAGATTTTTTGTATTAATTTCTTTTCTGCACTAGGTGAAAATAATCTTAAATACACTGAAGTAAATAGAGCAACATTTTGAACAGTTTGAACTCTTCTGACACCAGATGTTTAATATTTCATAATTGTATCTAGTGTAGTTCCAAAGTTTAGTCTTTAGCTAACATAATTCCATTTATACGCATAAAAATAATCAAAAATCACAAGAAACTTGATCAATAGGAGGAAGTATGTAATTAGTCTGACAAATATATTATTTTTGTATTTTTGAAATGTAGAGAAATTTTATGATATGTTTAGATGTTGGCCAAAATTTGGAGTAGTTTAGATATCTCATCTCATTGCCGTTCTGCCATTCTGTCATTCTTACATTATTTAAGTAAATTCCAAACATGTATTTTTTTAGTGGTTTAGAGTTCTGTCTGTTACCACCAATTAAAAGTTAGTTGCTTCAAATCAAAAGGCAATTTATGAGATTTTGTTACTGCAAAATTCATCAGCTTTTCTCTATCCCGCTGAGGCTGGTTTTGTACAATCAGTGACATCAGCATGATCAGTTACAAAATCCAACAACACTCTGTGGCATTTTAGTTAGTTTCTCTATTAGGGAAATTTCTTTTTTTCCAGTCCCTAACGATGGGTTGACATTCAGTTATGATGTGACTACCTGTACCAGGGGAATTATTAGTTCATAAGAGTTGCTTGATATAATTTTGTTGGTGTTTAATTAGTCCAAAGTTAAATGATAAAATTAAGTTTGGAAATCAAAGACTCCTTCTGAATTTGTAAAATTTCTACATAATCTATAATGCTAATTAAAATGTTTTTCCTATATGTGTGTTTTTATGTCTGACAACTTAAGCCTGACAGAGTCTACAATGGTTTTGGCACCTAAATCCTTCTTTCCTCCCAGAAAATCTTCCTTGTTGATTCTCATGCTATGTATTGTTTACAAATTACCAGCAAATAGCTCTTTCATCTGGTGTTCAATACTTCTGCAACATAATGGTTGCATGTTAATAGCAGGCTGTGGTTGTCAACGGCAACAACACAGCTTCTGCACTGAAAAGCAAGAACCATTTAGTGAGAGCAGACATACCGATCCCAGTTTGCTGGACTCCACCGTAAATTTTCCTATGGCAGGAGCTGAATAAACAATACCTCTTCTGCTGGATGCCATAAGCAGCCAGTAGTCAAACAGATTACATGTAAACCTGAAATGTCAGGGGCTTTTCTCCTTGGAATGAAGCAAAGGGCTGAGGAGGGGTCATCAGAACAGTTTGTCTCAGAGTCAGCTACCATAGCATTGAGACAGGCACCCGAAATCCTTGAGGTACTAAGAGAAAAAACAGGGTCATTCAGTTAATATTCACAAACAAACAAGCAAACAAATAAAAAAGCCCTTGTCAAATCACCATTTTTTTTCTGAAGCCCGTATAATTTCAATCATTTCTCCTTTGCTAGGAAACCATAGCAACTTTGAGCTCAGGTTTTGTTCTGCAGTGCAAATACACAGTTGGATTTGAAGTGTTAGGATTTATTGTTGTTTAATGAAGAAGTGAGAAAAAATTTCAGTCCAGAGTCTACTGTATTGAAAGTTCAGCCCCATTTTGTGATACACTGATAGAACTTATTTATTTATTAGGTTTAAGCTATGTTTGCAAGGAAATTAACTCCACTTGGGATTCACCCATAAAAGTCAAAGGAGCTGACTGATGTCATTGCAAGGCCACTCAACTATTTTTGAAAGGCTATGGTGATCCGGTGAGATTCCTAATGACTAGGACAAAGCAAATATCACTTCTATTTTCATGAAGGGCAAGAAGAAAGATCTGGGGAACTACAAGCCAGTTGACTTCACCTAAGTCCTTGGGTAGATGATAGAGCAAATAAACGTGGAAAATCTTTCTAGACATACTGGAAACAATAAACATGGGTTTACAAAGGGGCAATCATGCCTGAGTAGCCCAATAACCTTCCATTATGAAATTACTAGCTTGGTAGATGAATGCAGTGGAACACAATGCAATGCAGATGGGCTGTCCTGCCCCAGGCTTGTGGAGCTCTGGGATATGATGGGATGGGCCAGCCAAGGCATAGCAGGTTCTGGGATGGGATGGGCAGGGGCAGCACAGGTGTACCCAGGGTGGAGGCCTCATTGCCCACCTCAGTCAGAGTTCAGTGGGACTGATTTTGCCCTGACTCCTGAGCACTGCCTGGCAATGCAAGGGAAACAGCACCAGGGAAAGGCCAGGAGGGAGGCTTGTGGCTGCTAATGCCTTCCCTTCCAGAGCCAGTGAGGCCCTGTCTGGAGGATGAGGACATCTGAATGGGCAGCGAGGTGCCCTGGCCTTGGAGGAACTATGCCTGGGCTGTGCAGTGCAGAGGGCTCAGGCAGGGCCTGTGGGGCTCCCATGGGAAGGGTAGGGTGTGAGCCCGGTGAGATGCAGGAAGAGCTGCCGTTCCTGGCCCCTGGGGTCTTGTATGCTGCAGCCCTGCAAAGGACAAAGGGACAGAAAGGTAGGGGAACACAAGTGTTGGTGCCATGGTACAGGTCACAGAATCATCTGAGCTGGAAGGCACCTGGAAGGATCCCGTCTCCGGCAGCCATTGGAAGGTTCTGGAAGGCTGTCCGCAGTTTTGGCAGTTGCCACAGCAGTTGCTACTGCAGCTGAAGGCTGCACTTCCAGCCTGGCCCCTGTGCTCTGGCTCTTAAGGTAACTAAACCTCACCCTCTTGTTCCATTCCTCCAGCCCACACCAGCCGTACTGGTGAGGCCAGGGTTTGACCACAAACTGGGGACCTGAGGTGTTGTGGTTGTACCTGGCCCAGTACTGGCAGCTGAAGAAAAGGCCAAACAGGGAATAATGCAAAGCTTCCAAATCCTGGAGGCACTTGCTTGGAGGAGCATTTCCGACAGTGGGATTAACTGCAGCTGAGTCAGAGTAGCTGGAATGACAAGGCTGGGATCTTACTGACTAGAAATCAGCTTTGCAGGAATGACTTATGGGTCCTGGTCTATAACAACCTGATGGAGCAAAAAGCCAAGAAGATAAAAAAAAGGATTGGTATTAGACTGGATTTTTAACTGTCAGGTTGGATTTAACAACTGGACTTTTAGACTGGATTTTTTACTTATATATTTCCAGTCTGTTAGGGTTTTTTGAGATGTGGGAGCACATCAATATGGAAAACGTACTTTCTAGAAAGAACTGTAGTAGAATTAGGTGTGCTACAGTGAAATACAAAGCTTTATCAGTTATTGGTTGGTGATGCTTTTGTTTTTCTTTTTGTTCTTTTACTGGTTTTGTTTTGTTTCATCGTGTTTGGTTTGCTGCTTTCAGATGATCACCAATCTGTAAGTCAGAAACATTATATTAAATGCAATACTGTGTAGCCTAGATCCAAGAGGCCTTAGGATGACCATGAAAATTGCTCTCAATATGAATTTTTGAACATTTCTGAAAAACAGAAGTAGATATGTGTTATGTTGTTGTATGAAGTATGGACACCTCTATGGGAAGGATAGAAGGTATAGCTATTTGGTGTTTATATAACTGCCTGTAATTTTGTCTGAACTTTGTGGTAAACACAGAGCCATTTTCCTCCTTTCTTTTCCTTAACTATCTTATACACCCATTAAACTATTGCTGAAATTTGTGAAAATGTGATTTTCAGGTAGAAATTAAGTCACCTGGAATGAAGCACTGTACAACACTGTTGACTTCATGCACAGTATGACTATCACTACAGAAAGAAATAAAATAGAAAATATTTCCTGTTGTGTTTACATTTGCTTCTCACACAAGCCTTGCAAGTAGTGAAAGAAAAAGAAAAATTAATGTAAATTATATATATTTATACAAACATCTATATAAATGCATACTTGATTCTGGTTCACAATAATTTGCTCCCATAAAAATTCAAAATAAAGACAATCAAAATACTAGATATAGAAGTCATTTACTTTGGAGAATAAAGCCAATCTAATTGTGTGATCCTTGCCATCCAATTTTCCCATCAAAAACCTGTTCCGTCATGTAGTGGAGGGCACAATTCACCGGAGCCATTGTGGCAATGTTCTCCAGACCAATCTGTGTGAGTTGAACAGGCTGGTGAAGAGTGTCTGTCCTGGTTTCAGCTGGGATAAAGTTAATTTCTTCTCAGTAGTGGTTACAGTGCCGTGTTTTGGGTTTGGAATGAGAATGGTGCTGATAACAAGCTAATGTTTTTGCTTTTTGCTATGTCGTGTTTACCCTAAGTCAAGGATGTTTTTCCATTGTCTCCTGCCTCTGCCAGTGAGGAGGGATGCAAAAGAAACTGGGAGGGAGCACAGCTAGGACAGGTGACCTGAAATGACCAAAGGGGTATTCCACACCACAGAACACCGGAATATAAACTGGGGGGAGTTACGCAGAAGGGCAGCCTATCTGGGTTCGGGAAGACGGCTCTGGCATTGGTCAGCAGGTGGTGAGCAATTGCATTGTGCATCACTTGTTTTTCTCTTTTTATTAATGTTTACCATGATTGCTGTATTTTATTCTATTTTCATTTATTAATCTGTTCTTATCTCAATATACAGTTTTCACCTTGATTTTCCTCCCCATTCCCCTGGGGTGGAAGGAAAGAGAGTGAGGGGTCAAGCAAGCAGCTGTGTGGTGATTAATTTTCAGCTGAGTTTAAAACCATGACAGTGTCACAGAGGGTTCAGTGGTTTAGTGGCCCAGTAATTGGCAGCTCATAGGGAATTGCTTTTAGGTCCAAGTCTGGGTAGGTCTGTCAGCCAGGGAAAAGTAAAAAAATGGTACTCAGGTGGATTATGACTGTTCCAGAGACCACAACAAGGCTGTACTAAGATTACATTTATAGGATAGATATAGAATATACTTACAGATATATTATATTTTGTGTGTGTTACCCATGAAAATTTACATTCAAACACCATTGCTTCTCCAGGTTATTGTAGAAAATTCAATTTAGGTAAGAATATACAACTTTTTGAATATATCTTGTGTTTCAAAGAACGGGATTTTTTTTCAGAACTTGAAGATACTCTATATCCGAACTGGTAAATTTGTTAGTATATCTGAAAATAACAAATTTTTCACTTTTGAACATCAAATCTGATTTCAAGTGTTTATTTTGAATTTGTGATTTCATAAACTATAGTACCATTTTACTATTCTTTATATGAAAGACCATATCAGATGTGTTTTTACTGCCTGGTGTTCCAATATCATGAAAGTGAATTTGTCTGTTTAAGCATGTCAGGATTAATGGAGATCAACAGAGAATGACTCTGGTCTATATGAGTTTTATCAGCATTTAAAAAGAGGTTAAAACATCAAAGGTTTGAAACAGCAGCAATGTGAAGACCTTGACTGCAGGTGATAATGCTATAAACTTTTGTACACTGTGCAGTAGAGGTGCCAAAGCTGATTCTCACATTTATTCAGAGGCATAAGATTTGGCATAGGAATCAAATTTTACAGTTTAATTGAGTAAAAAGAAAGTGTGAATTTCTGTAAGGAAAAAAATTTAAATCTCAAGAGCAAGATGAAAATCTGAAAAATATTTTTTCCTTAAATGTAACTTGAGAATGAGGTTTATGTTACTTCTTTACCCATAGGAAGTTACAAAAAAGTAACAAAGTTGCATCTGTACACTCACTTCTGAGTATATATTGTATTCATCATGGTAGACATTTAGAAATGTGATTTTTTTGTAAACTTTTGTAGGGTATGCCCCGCCACTGCCCTGGAGGGACGTCGGCTGAGATAAGATTGAGCAATCTCCCAGCAGGACTCCCCCTGGGAAGGCAGCTACTCTTCAGTTACGGCGAGAAGAAGACAAACCCAGAATCCTCTGGGAGACCCTATGCAGATCCTTTGTAACCCATTGGCCTTTACCCTCTGACACCCACCCCCTGTATCCCTATAAAACCTGCCCCCTGCCCCTGCAAGGGCAGAGAGATGCTCGTCCCTGGATCCCCTTCGCTGGACCAATAAAGCTCCCTCGTGCGGAACAGCCACACGAGCCTCTCGTCTCTCCCTGGTCTGGCCTGGAGGCTGCCCTGCAGAGCTGAGCTGGAATCACGAGCTGACAATCACTAAAGAGCTGACAGTCTCTGCAAGGGCCCTCCTGCCAGCAGCTGAGGGAAGACACCGGGCCTCGGGAAGCCGATCCTCCATGGGACCATCTCTCCAGACCGGTCACAGCTTCCTCAGTCAGAGCTACTGACCCCACACCAGCTGCCATAACCTTTGAGTACAGATCAGCTGACTATTCAATAAAGATGCTGCATAGCATTCATACTATTTCTTTAAAAAATAAATGGTCATCATACCTTCCACAATTTTCACAGATTTATTTCTATTAGTTTTTGCTTATTTCTATTAATAAAAACAGTTCCTTATTTATGACTGTAACAAAACTACTTTTCCATATTATATGCAGAACCACAGACCACATCCTAAAAACCTGTTTCCTTCTCACCAGCATGTCCAAGATCCATGTCCAGGAATTAATACAAAAACTGTTAATCTTTTTATCTCTAAGGCATATTCTGAGATTTTTTTTTTTCTCTCATAGGGAATCATGGCCCAAAATATCATTCTTAATCTGTATATAGAGAAATATATATATATATATGCAACTATATAAAAATATACATAAATTCAAGTATATATAAATTCTGTAAAATTTCTTTTTTTAGCCACTTTATGAAAAGTCTTCTTCACTGCCACTTTCTGGAACAGGAAAAAATGTCAATTATTTATCAAAATAATTGGGTTTATAAACATTCCATTCCACTACCTGATTTTTCCATTTGGCTGTTACAAGACATGTCTGAATTTTCAGTTAGTGAAGAGGACACTAAAGTTGTCAGAGGAAAGGGCCCTCAGTCCATCCCTCTCCTACCAGTTTGATGCCAGGGCCAACAAGAGAGGAGAGGCTGGGGAGAGATTGCAGTCAGCAAAAGAGCACTTGAAGAGAAGCACAAAGAAATTCCAGCCACTCCAGGCAGCAGGGAGAGGCCCAGCTTGCCTCTAGGCAAACATCATGGGGAATAAACATGAGGAATTAGAGGCATGTGCATGCCTGGAGGGCTATGATCTTAATGACATCAGAGAGATACGGTGGAACAGTCCCTGTAACTAGAATGTTGGAATGAAAGGATACAGGCTCTTCAGGAAAGACAGACAGGGAAGACAAGGTGAGGGTGATGCCTCCAAATAAATTGCATCACCAGCAATGTCTTGCTGAACTTAATTACTGCCCTTTGCAAGCAGATCTTGACAAAAATTCTCCTGTTTCAAAGCACCTTCAAAAGAACAGTGGTATCCTAATATAACCTCAGTCAATAATCAAATTTCAATTTAAGCTATTTGAATATTTGGGTTTTTTTTCTAACAGTCCTTACCACATTCCTTAAAAAACCAGAACTCAGTGTACTATGGATGGATGCAGATTATTAGCCCCATCTTTCCCTGGGTCATGGAATATCAAAACACTCAAAACTAGAGGCAATTGAAACATATCTGTAGGTTTACAAATGGTATACTTCTAGTGGACAGGCAATAATACATTAGATTAATCCATGTTTTGGTTTTTCTTTTATCTGATTCATTGAGCATGTGCGTTTGCATCTCATTTATTTATAATGGTCCATCTAAACAAATATTTTCTTATCTATCTTTGTAATTCAACCAACAGTTTGCTGTTATTGGATATTATCCTGGTAAGGAAAAAGAAAGCCTCAAAACCCCCCAAAAGAACACAGCTCAGCATTTTCAGGATTGATTGCAGAATCACTAAGATTAGCTAGTTGACACTATAACCTCGAAAGGGAAGCACAGTGAATATTAAAAAAAATATGTAATGTCAAGCCAATAGTCTTCTTTCTCAGAATGCAAGAGCAACAATATAATGAGCATTTAGAGAGTTTGCCCTTGACTGAATCTTTGCTTGAGTGTTTACTTGGAGTACTGTTGCATTTGGGAAACATAATTTTTTCAATTAATTTCTTGAGGTATCTAACAGTAAGTTAGAAAAGGAAGAAATGGACTATTCAACACAGTCTATAATTAATCTTTAGTGCTCATCTTTTTGACTGCACTCATTAAACATCATTGAGTTTGTATGTGTCATCTTGAAAAATCAGGTAGCATAAAGTAGGCACTCAAAAAGTGATTGTTGTATCATGAATCAATTCATACAGACAGACCATGAATGCATTTAGGATCATTATTAGAAGAATGCTTTTAACATTAAACTAGTAAGGTTCTGGAACTGCTTTTTAACTAGAGTGTTGACAGCAAGAAACCTAAAAATATCATGTGAGCACAAATCTCATGTGAGTTTAAAAGACCACTACACTACACGCTGTAGTACAAGGGGTGGCACATCCTACATACTTAAGAACAATTTTTCTTTATGATTTAATGGCATATAAATATCAGGCATGGAAATGCATCCTATTTTGATTCCCAATTCAGCTTTGTTCTTTATATATACACCCTTCTAAATAGCTAAGAAACTATTAGTCTTTGCAATTGAGTTTATGTGACACGGTTTTGGTAGCGGGGCAGGTTCAGCGGTGGCTTCTATGAAAGCATGCCCGAAGTTGCCACCATGTCTGACAGACCCAATGCAGGCCAGATCCAAGACAGACTGACTGACAGCCAAAATTGATCCCCCCAGTGGTGGAGTAAAAACTGCTGTGTAACAGAAAATGTGAGAGAGGACTGAGAATGTGTGACAGAAACAACCCTGCAGACACCAAGATCAATGAAGAAGGAGGGGAAGGAGGCGCTCCAGGCACTGGAGAAGATGTCCACCTGCAGACCATGGAGGACCCCTCATCAGAGCAGGTAGATGTGCCCTGGAAGAAGTTCTGATCTTATGAAAAGCCCAGCCCAGGTCAGGCTCCTATTTAATGGTTTGATCTATACAGCTAAACAGAAGAGGACTAGTTTGAGTTCAAGAACTGGCTCCCTGATCATTCAGTGTTCACTGTTAGTTTACTACTCACCTCATGTTCTAATGGCTCCAGAGTGTTCTGTCTAAAACAAATGCACCAAGGGGAATGTGATATAAGTAATGATGGGAATGGTTCTGTGCTGCTTGGTTTGGAAGCAAGGTATTGTCCCTGTACCTCTTTAAGAAACGTAGACATATCAAGCAATTATATACAGCATTGGTATGAACTAAGACACTCCTATATGATTCACTGTACTCAGTTACTAAGAGGTATAACGTTTCCTACCCTGTTGATTTAAAATGAAGTTATTGATATGATGCCACATGATGCAATTTCTGCATTCCTACTTTGCTATAAATAAATACAAAGTAAAAACATTAAAGAGTTAGAAAATTACAAAATTAAGGTTGTTTCCATCTGGAAGCTAAGCAAGATCTGAGGTAAAGATTTTTTGAATAGCAATGGGATTTCTAAGATTTTTTTAACAGATTAATAGTTAAGATAGTGAATATTGATTTGATATTCCTGCTTTTACAGAGTAATGTATAACGTGAAATTACTGATTTATGCAAAGTTTTCACAAATGCTTTTTAATCTCTTAGTGAATGCCTGACTTCAAACTATGGCAGATGCTCATGAAAGGGTCTGTAGAGAAAAGAACAAAAATAGCAATGTATGGAACAGCATTCTGTGCTTTCAGAGTAAAGTTGGAAAATGTTGTCCATCAAATGTTTAAGTCAATCTGAATGGAATTAAACCTTTTTAGTCTTGTTTTTCTATCTGAATAAGCCCCCAAAAAATGTTCCTTATCGGTTGAAGAAAAGAAGGATTTGAAAATATTTGAATGTTTAATACTTGTGTCATGTCTACTTCTTCTCATGAGCCAACACCTGGTCCAAATAATAGGCAAGTAAAGTAGCTTGTAGATTGTTTTAGTGTGTACTATCCAATTGTATGTTAGTCTCTCTTTTCCTTTCCTTCTTTCAGTGAGAAGAGACAGAAAAACTATTTTGTAAGCCATTGATTCTCTGTTTTTAACTGGAAAAATATAGTTCATTGAGTATCCAGTCAGTTTAATTTAATTTCCTTGGGCTTCTGTTAGAATATTTGAGCTGGCTTTTTAGTAATTGAACATAAGTCTTGATGTTGCCAGTCAAGGCCTGGAAGAGATATTACTCATGCTACTGGATTAACAGTTTTATCAATTCTGGGACCACTTTGTTGTCATCTTTATGCACAGTGGTTTTGCCTTTTCACTCATATTTTATCACTTGAGGCTTGGCAAATTTACTGAATTTTGTATCACAACTGAAATGGGATGCTCCAGCAACTTCCAAGTTCTGGGAAAGAGTTTGTCCACTTCTCTTTGAGTAAGTTCTTCTCTCCATTTATCTCTATCTGAACAGATAGAATTCCATATACATGTCTTCATTTTTATTCTCCTTGCTTTGGTTTACTTCTTTAGCAGAAAATTAAAAGCAAGTTATAGAAGCAAATTATAGGTTCCGTTTTTAAGCCACAATACATTTATTTAGCCTCATTCCAGTTTTCACAAAAGATAGGATCCACTTCTGCTTTCCTTTTTCAGTTTTAATGCCTGAAGAAAATGAGCTGTTTCTTTTAATTTAATTAGCAATGTTTAGTACTGGAATTTTTTTGTCCTTCTTACTTCATTCCTTTACTTTCTAATCTGACTTCACCTTCAGGAAAGTTAGCTTCCTAAGCAAGGGAGAAGATTTTCCAGTTTTTCACTACCTGTTTGACAATGTAACTTTCTAAAAGTCTTTGCATCTCTTGGATATTTTATTTACATTTTCCTGAGACCATAAAAACTGTGAACTTCCTGTAAGTTTAAAGAATGAAATTTAAATGTCCTCACATCAGGTAACTTGGCAACATAAACCCACAGTTTATTCAGTTTCTAAGTACCTACTAAGGAATACATAGGGATAATTTATTTTATATCAAAAATGCAACCCAAAACTTCCTTCCTGGTACTTCTACTTCTGTACTTCTCTTCTGCTGTCTGACCTCATGTTTAAAGTGTTTATTCAGAAAACTGATGTGAACCCTTGCCTTTTAAACACTTTGTCAAGGTGAAAAAATACTAAATCATTTTTCACATCTTTTAGTTAAAAACATTCTAAGATTTTTCTACAAATCCTTTCATTGTTTTCAGTCTTGTTGGCATAACAGATTGCTTCCTTTGCTTTCCAAAGTATGCCTTTTGTCAACTGGATATTTGTTTATTCCTCACTTTAATTAAAACTGGTGAACCTTGATTACTGGCATCATTTTGTTTTATGTACCAGACTATGCCTTCACAACTTTGACAAACCAATACCAAAATAATTTAATTTCTCATTGGTAAGGTGAGTATCTGGTGGGGAGCCAGTGTAGCTATCACATCCAGAACATCAGCTGTTATATTTGGCTTCTTCCACTTTTAATAATTTCTTCTCAGAATTCAATAACCATGCACACATCTCTGCATAAGAGGCCTGCACCTGAAATGACCATATGTTCCAGCAATTTAATCTCTCCCTGAGCAGCCATGACAGTGAATGAAAACATGGCCTATGTTTTGGGCCACGTGCAGTGAATCAAGCCCTTGATCTGTCAGTCGCAGGAGTTCTGCTCTGGCCTGCTCTACCTTCGCAAGTCTCCAGGGTATCGCATGTATTGCATTTGTTCACTTTGACATCATACACATCTTCTTCCTCAGTGTTTTTGGTGCTTATACACTTCCAGAGGTGAACTTTTCCTCCTTGTCCAGTTATTCAGCCTCTGGCTACAATTTTTAAGATATTTTATATTACTTTCATGTTTCATGTGAACTGCATCATCATTTCCACTTGTATTTGAAATCATCCCATAAATTTCAAAATCTAATTCATATTGAATTAGCTTCTTTCCAAAACATGTCTGAGACTAAGATGCAGCCACAGGTTGTACATCCTGGCTTCTTTTCTGTTTCCTCTCTTCTGGAGAACAACCAACTGTGAAATCTTCCTTTAAATTTTAATCTGTTCTATTTCTGTGTTATTACCATTATAGTGAGGTGGTGGTTTACATTTTAAACTTATTTTAATGCCAAAAAATGAATGGAAAGTGCTCCTAAATTACTGGCCCCTGTGAGACCGTTTTGCCAAGTTATGGGCAAATAACTACACACTATTAAGAAGGTCTATGCAACTTTCTGCCTTTTACCCTTTCAAGGTGTCATGGTTTAGGAACGGTGTTCTTCAATGTAGTACTCCAGCTCCATGTGCAGCATCCTCTTCCTCACCTTCCAACTGGAGGCAAAAATGCAAAGATCATGGATTGAGATAAGAACAATTAATTGCAAACAACAGCGAAATAAAGAAACAGTAACAACAAACAGTAAAAACAATATTAACAAAAAAAGTCATAAGAAAAATAAATTATTTAAACAGAAACTTCCTTGCAATAAACAATACTGGACTACTCTGTCCACCATGTTTTTTTGACCCTTCTCCCTGGAAAAGAGTTCCTTTTCCATCCACCCTTTCCCCTAGCATTGACATGAAGTGGTATAGAATTACATCCGGACCCTGGCCACAACCCCTCCCAGCTACTACAAAAAATTAACCCTGTCCTGGCCAAAATCATGACACAAGGTAATGGTATATTTTAATTTTATTTGGTTTTTAGATTAAGAAAAAAAAACCTCCAGAAAGTGAGATAGTTTTACCATTTCAAAGAATAACTGTTAAACTTGTACATTCAAAAAATATTTTTCAACTTAATGAAATTTATGAATGATATAATACATGGAGTGTGAATTCTCCCTATATGAAACCTATTTTGTACACATGAAATATGCATTTAATAACTGTACATCTGAAATATATTTGTGAAAGCTATCACAAGAAGTTAGAGGCTATTTAACTTACAGTTTGATCAAACATAAATACTTTGTACTACACTGTAAATACCAGTTTTGTACATGTAATTGTATTCTTCCATTATCTGGAATATATCTTGTGTAGTTAATTTGTTATTTACCTTACAGAACAATTTTTTTTCCCCAAGGTTTAATAAAAACTTGTCTTTCCAATTATGATGTTCAGTGCATTCTAGCCATTCAATTTTTTAGCATGCAATATGTAATGAGAGGAAACTTCAGCCCAGCCTATCTGCCTCCTTACTAATGCATGCCAATAATTGCTACTGACCATTTATAGCTCTGAATAATCTGGCTTTCCAAGACTGTTAATCATTAGTTATTGATATTCATTCCTTTGTCTCATTTTTTACTTTCAACACATCACAAGTTGAAGTCAAATATTATCACACTCCAAAAAAGGCAGTCAGTTACGATCTATTTACCTAAGTCTTTCTATTAAAACTGGTTGGTAAGCCTTCACAAGGTCATCTGCAGAACAGCAATGCCACGGTTGCTTAAAAGCAACCCAGGGTTTCACAATTTCTTTCTAAGCACGTGACTGGAAGGGCTCATTTTGGTGCTTTCAAAAGGAAATAGAAGCAGATGGATACTTGTACAAAGCCACTTGGTTCCTGCATATACAGTGATTCACTCAGACTACAGATTCAAGACAGCATGGCTTCAGCAAGGGAAAATCCTGTCTGACCAACCTAGCAGCTTTTTATGATGGAGCAACTACCTCAGCTGATGATATAAGAGCTACAGATATAATTTATCTGGGCTTCTGGAAAGCCCTTGATTAGGAAAAAAATTCTTACTGTGAGGGTGGTGAGGCACTGGAATGGGTTGTCCAGAGAAGTTGTGGATGCCCAGTCTCTGGAAGTGTTCAAGGCCAGGTTTGATGGTGCTCTGAGCAACCTGGTCAGGTGGAAGATGTCCCTGCCCATGGCAGGAGGATTGGAACTAGATATTCTTCAAGGTCCCTTTCCAACCCAAACTATTCTATGGTTGTGTGATCATTGGCATGCAAAAGTCGTTTCACTTTTATACTTCTTTAGACTGACACCCTTAAGTGGTATGCAACTGCGTTTCTTTCTCAAAAAAAATTAAAATCTTCCAAATGTCATCATTTTAATAAGATATTTAACAACTCTTATTTTCACACTTATTTTTGGAACAGAAGCCTATACATTTGCTGCAAACAGAGCTTAGGGTTGAAGTCCTCATTAGTCTTAGGTAAATATTTAAAAAATGCTGTTGTTTTTAGGCAAGAGTATGTTAGAAGCTGATGAGTAAGCCAGTCATAAAATCATTTTTAAAGAGCTGTGATCATGAATGCATTAGTAAGAGGCTGGGGATAATAAAATTATCATAAGGTGGAATTTATGGTTCCTTTTATAGAAGGTATGACTCTTCAAAATGTAATTGAGTGCTTAGTTGAACTTGTGTTGTACATCACGGGTTGCTTCAATCTGAAGACTTGAGTGTTTCCTAAAGGAAGATTTTGGAACATGTCAAGAGTGGGGAAAAAAACCCCAAACCAACCAGAAAACAAAAAAGGAAGATTTCATAGTAGAATTCAGAAATTTTAGTTTGTTTTCCTCAGACAGCCTTTCTCATAGTTTGCGCTGCATCTCTGAATAAATATCACAATATCATCTCTTTGTGATGACAATAATGTATCATGAGATACTTGGTTAGCTGTGCAAGACAAAAATAAGTTTGGTTGAGGATCCTAATCTAAGGAAGAGACTGGTGTATGATCTCCAATTATGTTTTTCCAAATAACAGTATTTTCCCTTATATAAATTTGTTTTTTCTATATAAACTGGAATTATCCTAGGTAAAATAGATATTTTTAATAAAAATCCTATATTTTAAACTAAATCTTTACAGGATCCAAAAATTATTTGAGCAGAATTTTTTCAGCTAGATCTAATCATTACTTCAAGGACAGGGCATATTACAGAAAAATATTAAAAATAAAGTTTGTGAAATTACATTTTAAAATAAATTTTATGCAAGAAATGCAATAATTTCCGATAGACTTCAGATTTTAGGTACTCAACTGAAAAGAAGTTCTTTTCAGAAGCTGCATGAGATTAGTAGCCTGTATACCTGCCAGGGTAGGGTTTTATGCAAATATAAACAGCAAATTTGCCTATTTACAAATACATATTAAGTCTTGTGTTGTACATTATAACTAAAGTTAACCAGAATGATTTCCCTCATAAAAACCTCAGATTTATGAGGAAACAAACAACTCATATCCCAAATAATTTTGGTTCTGAAGTGCAATCACAGTGCTTTATGAAAATGGTATTTCCCAGATAAATCATTCTTAAAAAAAAAGAAAAAAACAAATTATATCTGACAAAACAGAACGTTGCTAACCAAAACCCACCCAATGCTTCCATTTAACCTAAACATATACTGACCCCACCTGAGCTTATGGAAATAGTCATAGGACTTAAATGATAACTAACTAATAAGGACCAGGTTCATTCTTTAGTTCAAATTGCAGAGTAGCATAGTATCAGGGCTGCAACTATGTGCACATGCAGCCCATGTCAGTTATTAGCTCTCTACATGATTCAGCAACACCCCAGCCAGTCATTTACACAAAAGGTGCAACTATCTTGAGATACAAGGTCTTTCACTGAATCTTCACAATTAAATATTTGACTATTACAGGAAGCTCCTGGTTGGGAATTTTAGACAGTTCTGTTAGCTCCCTGTTGCACATTTTTATGTTTATATTTGTGGATGAACATCCTGAGCAAAGTATCCAAGAGGATACCTAACTGATTCCTGTTGCAGAATTGACCAAATTGTGCACAGATACAAATGGCCACTTTTGCAAGTGGTCAATAGAAACTGTAGATAGGGCCACTTACAATATCAGTAAGATATTAAAGAGATGTTTCATATCAAGCAAGATATAAAACCAGCAGAACAATAGCATTAAATGTTGCATGTGTAGAGATGGTCATCTGGGAACTGAGTAAAACAGTGGTTTTGAAAACTTTCACCCAGCTCGCCTAAAAATACCATTGTGATGACTCTTACAACAGTGACACCAACTGCTACCAGCCAGTGAATGACCACCTAGTTTTGGAGATTTGATTCCCTTGATGAGCATTACCCTATGCCAAAATCCTAATTCATTACTGTTTGTTTGATTTTTTTTCCCCTTCCCCCTTTTAGCAAACCTTCTGTCCTGATTATCTGCACAATAACCTTAAACTCCAGGATCAGAAACATATTGCAATCTTCATGCATATGGAAAAAGGTAATTTGAGGACAATTTGAGGACAAGTTAGACGTTTAGAGTTCTCACAATAAAACCATTGTTTAACCGTTAGGATGCTGGTTGCAATTCTTGTGTCCTTCAGATGCATTGTCTCAAGATCTACAAGGTTTTGCAAATATAAAACATCAGGAAAAAAAACCCATGGTGACATGTAAGGCTTGCTAGAAGTTGCCATTAGCTTTGATTATTTGTCTTTCAGTTTTAGTCCATCCTGACAATATGTGTCCATATTTTATCTAAGTTATTCTGTATTCTTACCTTCATTTCCATACTCTTTCCTTAAAACTGTTTCTCAAAAGCCCTGCTTCTTAGCTTTGTCACATGTAACTTCTAAGTTTGGTTTCCTGCCATCTCTATCTTCCTTGATCTTTTATCTCTGGCAAAAGTTTGGCACACACTTCCTACCCACATGCAAAGGCTTTGACACACAAAAAAAGTCCTGGGTCCTCCTCTCTCTTCTGTTTGGCTCCCTCCTTATTTTCAGTTTTAAATAATTTATTATCCTTAGTTGATTAATAATAAGATACAAAAAACTTTTTTTCCTGAACTTAAGATGATATTCAGCTTGAACTACATGACTCAGGGTAATTACCCTCATTATGTGTGGCATTTTATATGTCAGACTACTTGGCTTATTTACATTTAGTGAGAAGAGGAAGAAAGACAAAAGAGATGGGGACGTCTATACCCACAATTTTTAAAGTTTCACAATTGCAAGTTTATTGGTTTTTTTTTTTCCATTAATATTAAAAGCAAGGAGGGACTTACTATGATAAAAACCTGAATATCATTTAGTTTTCAAGTTAAATTACAGGTTAGGATAAGCATAGTATTCCTACAGCAAAGGTGAAGCCATGGTGGTCATGCTGCTGCTGCCACACTTGCCACCTGTGAGCCTGCATCTGGAGAACTGTCCTCCATACAGGAATGGCACCGGGACACTGGAGTGAGTCCGTCCCATGGAGAGAGACCAGAATGGGTAATTGGCTAGAGCAGCTGATGCTCAAGGCTGGAAGAACTTGGCTTGATTAGCATAGAGACTAGAAAGCTAAGGGGAAATTTTAATTTCTGTCTTCAGCCTTCTGAAGGTGGCATTTGCACAGACAGAGAAAGATTCTTCCCAAAGGTGCATGGTGAAAGGACTTTCAGAAGAAGGACTTCACAACAATCAGAAGTTGCAATAAGGGCAGTTTCAATCAAATATGAGAAAAGAAATAGTGACTAAGCATGGGAACAAGCTGCCCAGAGAGGCTGTCCAGTCTTGGAACACAGAGAATTTTAAAACATGCTTTGACAAGGCCCTGAGCAATATGACCTAACTATAAGACTAGTTCTGCTTTGAGCAAGTGATTGGATTACATCATTTCTAAAAGTTGTTACCAACCAAAATTATTCTATGCTTCACTAGACAGAAACAATTCATTCTGAAAATTACAAACTGCCTATCTAATTTTTCCTTTAGTCATGGAGTTAATTGACCAGTCAAGTACAGATGGTTTCAAGAAGCAGTATATGCATCTCCAAAGAAATGAAGCTATAAATTTCTATTTTGGAAACAAATTCATTTGTTTATTAATGTTAAATAAGTGATGGAATGAAAGGATGGATGTGGAGAGGGAGATGTAAAGAAGTTTAAGGAGAGAAGATGCATTATCCTGGAAAAAAAATAATATTAGCTCTAAATGTAATATGTAGTAGGGGAAAAAGATCTGGAGGAATATCTGGAAGGAAAGTGAGTTCTGCAAGTCAGTCAGTGCAGGAAGTGAACTTTCCAGATTAAATTAATTACAGTATAAATAGATCAAGAACATGTTTTCCTTTTCTGTTCTTTTGTTCTTTTTTTTTTTTAGCATAAATAAATAATGGAGCTGCTTTGTCAATTTTGGATTAATATCTTTTTTTTTCCTCCTTGTCTACCTAATAATGTTTAGAATAATTCTAAACAACCAGTTAACCAGATGCCTTTACCTCAAAAATACCCCCAGCCAAGAATGTGTGTAAGGAGACCTTGATAAGTGTCAAAACCCTCAAATTTATTATTTAGACTATCTAAGTATAATGCATTACCAGTTCCAATTGCAAGGGCTATCTTGACAGCTAGTATCATACTGTACAACACAGAAAGAATCTCTCAATAACTGGTGACTGACAAGGAGAGTTTTCCAGCATATCTCAAGAGAAGACCTGAAATTTGAGACCTTTGAGACACCTGAGACATGAACATCCTGGTGAAATTTATGAAGGGATTTTTATACACCGGATTCTGTATGCACAGCCTCTGCCAGATAAATTCCTCACCTGTGTACTGCTATTGAGATATGTGGTCCGTTGGCAAATTAATTTCAAATGACTGGAAATACCCATAGACACAAGATGTACTTTCTTTAAAGTTCAGATGGATAATGCCAGGCTATTAAGCTTTAAATCAGCATTAACTGCTAAAAGCTATGGCAAAAATGAAGAATGAAGAAATTACAGCACATGTTCAGATGTGCTGATCCTTTTACAAGCCAGTTGATTTTGGCAAAAGGAAATTTAGTTCAAAACAAGGATACTTCATATAGGTCACCCATCCACATAGATTAAAATGTGTAATGGTTCACGAAACAACATAGCACAGAGTTATCAAACTACTTGACTATGTTTTGTCTATTTAACTACAAAGAACTTCATATAATATGTGTACACAAATGCACACGTATGCCTATATGAAAATGTGATAATGTATATTTGCCTTCTGCATCTGTTGCTTTCTCTATGGTTTTGTTAGTTTATTTTTTATTTTCTGCTTCCTGTGGAAAACCAGTATACTGCCAGTTCCTGGATGGCCTAGGCCTTGTGTGCGGTTCTTAGGTGTCAACTGGAAGGCCATACTGCTGAATTTGATATTTGATGTTATGCATTACAGGTGCTTTCTGAAGCTATAAACAAAATGCGGTGAGTGAGAACATAGCTTCAGTACCTGCTTTCTTGTCAGCACGTGCTAGAATAACTGTATTTAAAGACAGCTGTATTGGTTACACAATATGTTTTGCAATCATTAGTAAATAACAGTTTATAATGCTTACAGATGAAAACTTAAAAAACTGAAAAGTTAGTGCTATGCTTTCAACCTAAACAGCAAGACTGAAAATATCTGAATTATTCTAAAATGTCAAGTCTGTGACTAATAGAATAAGCTATGAAGACAACTGTTATTTATTAATATGTTGTAACACATTTAGAATAAATGTTCCAGAGATAAAATCCTGATAAATCTGTAAACCCATTCCTAGTCAGAAGAGGCAATCTGTTAACAACTATTCAAAAAAATGAAGAAATGTTCAGAATTCTTACTTTGCATAGGATAAAAAATTAGAGATATAGATATAGATGACATAGATATAGATATAGATGATATAGGTATAGGTATGGATAGACAATTCACATGGAGGTAACAAAGTACTTCTGGTTTTAAGGGAATAGTTAAATAGCATCTTTGTGTAAAGAATATTAAGACAGAAAACATAAAAATATTTCACCTTATCCTCAATTTAGAAGTGGGCTGAGGGGATCGTAAGATATTCATTTTAATATTTGAATATAAGATAACTTCTAGAAAAATATTAGTGCTGTTCTAGTGTTTAGAAAGTGGCATGATCAATAAGAATAAGCTTGTTACAATGGCAAAAATTTTAAGCAAGTAATAGAAAAAGTCTGAGATGGTGTTCACATTTATATTTGTACTTGAGAGTAGAAAGATAATGAATCTGACAATTGATGTGTTTTATGAGAAAATACAATTGCTCTGATTCCATTTTTAAGATTTTTCTGAGGAATTTTTCAAGCTATTTTATGTTAAAAATGTCATATCCTGTTTGACAAAATGCATTTGTTCTATTTTCTAAAATCTAAATAGATTAAAAAGATTAAGTCCTCGATAAGCCCTAGTTTAACTTCATATACTTCAGCTAGGTATTTACAATAAAACTAAAGGCTGATTAAACCAGAAAAAGTCCTGAGTTAATCTTAGAGGTTCCTTCCTCTCTCATTCATCTACAGAAGAATCTGGATGATATGGTCTACAACCACATTAGTGAGCCATGCAGTCCAATGCCAGTGCATTTGTATAGTGAAAGCATCGAGGCTGAGCACTTCCTGCCCACACTGTACACGCTTTGGGGGAAAGGATGACTTTTTGAAGTGTTTGTTTCCTCCATGGTTAAACAATTCTGGATAGAAAGCACATCGAGAACAAATCAGAAATGGAAGTGGTCATTCTCCAAACCTAGAAGGCTCCAATTAAAGTCTAGAAACTTTTTGATCTAAAAATTACACCTTGGTGTTCCAAAGTATGGGTTAAAAACTTTTGTATCTGGGTAGAATGTAATAGTAATCGTCATATACAGCAAATTTGTTGATTGACAAAAAATGCTTCTTGATCAGAATCTCCATGAAAAATGAGGCCCTGTTTTGCTTAGATCCTGCACAAAATAATAATTTGAAAATCTAACAGAAATTTCAGTTGAGATTTATAACAAGATGCTACAGGTGGAAAAGTGTAGAAAAGAAGTAAGCAGAGTAAATCAAGGTAAGTTTATTTTGCATATGAAATCATTATCACAGCACACCCCTTGCATGGCAATGCTAGATTGCAAATATCTTTCTCAGACAATAAACTTTACATCTCTTACAGTATCAATAATAAAAAGCATGCCACTGTTAAATAGATTTTCAAACACTTGTCATCTCTGGAAAGAAATTAATTAGTATGATTGCATACTGACTTACTTCTCTGGAGGAGGATGGAAGAGTCAAAAATAATCTTTTCTGAAGAACAGTATCATTTTTTGAAAGACAGCTTAATATTCAGGGGTCTTGACACTCAACTAACTAAAAAAATATTATAAAAGATGAAGCTTGAAAATCCACTAATCCTTAATGAGCATTAATCTTTTAACTACTTTAAGAAAGAGTGTTTTATACTCATGGGGAAATCCTGCATAAGAAATTATGTCCTGAGCCTGTGCTGTTCAACATTAAAGTACCACTGGAATTAGTTTCAATTAAGAAAATTAATCTGAAATTGATTAGTGAACATTCTGACACTGCTGAAATTTGATTTTAATATACTAAACAGCTCATATTTTTTTATACGCAAACATTGAGGATGTCTTTGTATTCTTATCTAATATGGATGGTTATTTTGATCAGAGTTGGGGAATTCTTTCCCCAGTTTTATGCTGAAAAGAAAGAAGAAAAGAAGAAACATGTTTTTCTCCATTTGTAAAATTACTGCATTTATTTATTTATTTTGAGGGGTTTTTTCCACTAAGAAAGAAAAAGATCTATAGTCTCGTAATATATCCCATTTCTATGCACATCAGAGGAATTACTGTAAAACATGTACTTGAGAATCCTCTTTGTTCCACCAAAATTACACAAAATCTTCTTCACCTGCATGGACAGTAGTAAAGCAAAGACAATAAACAGCATATGTCTAACTGCTTTAGGATCAATAAATTATGCAAACCGACCATGCCACAGTTTAAACTCTGTTAAGTTTTTCTTGCAGACCAAGTAGCATCAAAGATAATGTCAAAGGAGCCTGTGTGACTTTATTTTCAATTTTAGGATTCCTCATGGAAGCCTGAATAAAAGAAGTACAGCATTTAAAACTAGGATCTAAATAAGATTTTAATATAAATTTGAATATAAATATAAGTAAATATACATAAGAAGTGTGTGTACTTGTGTAGATGTGTGTGCTGGAGTATGTAACACGCCATTGATGTCATAACTACAGTTGGTATCATAAGTCATTACTGATATGCAAATCAGTACATAAATGATGATGCCATTCCTGGCTCACCCCTTAAAGTCTCACAGTCTTTAAGAAACCTTACCAAGTTGACATGTCTGTAATGGGTTTGTGTGACAAGGTTGTGAAAACAAGGGGGCTACAGGGGCAGCTACTGTGAGAAGCTGCCAGGAGCTTCCCCCTTGTCTGACAGGCCCACCTCTAGCCAAGATGGATCCTTGTCCTGCCCGAGTCCACCACTGACAGTGCCAGCACCTCCGTGATAGCAAAATTAAGAAAAAATATATTGTGCAGAAGCAAATTGAAGTCATAGGAGAGAAGACTGAAAACATGTGAGAGGAACAGACCTGCAGGCATCAAGATCAGTGCAGTAGGGGGGAGAAGAGGTCTTCAGGTGACAGAGAGATTCTCCTGTAGCTTGTGGTGGAGACCATAGTGAAGGAAGGCTGTCCCCCCCTGCAGCCCATGGAGGTCTACAGTGAAGCAGATATCCACTTGTAGTCCCTGGAGGACCCGATGCCTGATGGAAGCCATGACCCCATGGGAGACCCATGCTGGACAAGGCTCCTGATAGGACCTGTGGCCTTGTGGGGGACCCACACTGGAGCCTGTTCCTGAAGGACTGCACTCCATGGAAGTGACCCAGGTTGAAGCAGCTCATGAAGAAATGCTGCCTGTGGGAAAGATTGATACTGGAGAAGTTCATGGAGGACTGTGTCCCCTGGGAGGGAACACCCACGCTGGAGCATAGGAAGAGTGCGGGGAGTTCTTCCCTGAGGACAAAGGAGCAGCAGAGAATATGTGTGATGAACTGACCACAACCCCCATTTCTGTCCCCCTGCCCCACTGGGAGGGAGGAGGTAGAGAATCAGGAATAAAGTTAAGCCTGGGAAGTATGGAAGCGTGGAGGAAAGGTTCTTCTATATTTGAATTTATGTCTCTTTATTCTGTTCTGATTTGATTGCAATAGATTCAATTATTTTTTCCCAGGTTGACTCAGTTTTGCTCATGAGGGTGATCGGTGAGGCATCTCTCCATGTCCTCACTTTGACCCATGAGCCTTTAGCCATATTTTTTCTCCGTATTTGTTCTGCTGAGGAGGGGAGTAATGGAGCTTTGGTGGGCACCTGGCATCAAGTCAGGATCAACCCACCATAATATCTTTTTGTCTTTATTGCTGTGTTCCTGATTTAGTAATTGTAAACCCCATGGCAGACTGAAAGCAGATGATTTTGAGCTAATGAGCAGCTTTTGGGCGTATTGGGAGTGCAGAAAGGAGAGGGTAAAGATTAACATATATTCTGGGAGTCTCACACATTGGACTCAATGTCCTATTTCTGGCAGCTTCTGCTTATGAAGTATTCTAGAAAAAACTGACACATAGCTGTAGCTTAGTCAGACAGAAGGAAAATTAGAAAAGCGATATATAAAGAAATAGGTCCAAACATCCTGATAGTTGTCCAGCTTCTTCCAAAATGTTGAGAAGTTTTCTAGGAGATTCTAGTCTTGCTTTTCTGAAATAAACATTTTGCTTGTTTTAAAGGTTAAAATTGCATATAAATCAGAGTAAATATTCTGAACTTCTGTGATCTGCTCCTGTACCTCAGTATCTAAGAAACTAATGAGGAAATAAAAAAAGAAAATTTGTGTTATTATTTGTGCAATTAAATTCACTTGAGCCATGCCCTTTCCTAGCAGTTTAAACCTTTATGCATGCTCCTAACATAGGCCTACTAATGATAAGTAATAGAGCACCCCAGTAAGCCTTTTAATGTGCTAACTGGCAAATGTGACCTCCAAGTATTTCAGCCAACATCTTGGGAACCACAACATTTGTATTGGTTTGTATTCTAATTTTACTGATTAATTTGATTCCCCTCAGCTGTTAAAACTAGATAATTTGATCTGAAAATGATGTGACACTTCCATTAAGACCTGAACGTTACTCACATACTGTACAGTACAACATAAAAAATAGACCTGTCTTGCACAGGTTTGTAATACACAATGACAGTGGAGAAATGAAATAGGAAATAAACTCGCTGCAATGCAATGAGCATGTAATGAACATAAAAGAGCAATAATATAAAAGTGTTAATAACTGTTTATTAAATATGAATGTTTATGATTTCCATCAGACAAGTCTACTTCATTTATCACAGTGTACTTAGGTGACAATGAAGGCACAAAGATGAAGACAATTTATTTGACTTCATTATCTAAACTACTGTGCTTTAATACCTCTGCTGTTCTAGCTTTCCTAATGTAGCCTCTCAAGGATACCACTATTATGTGCCTGCTATTTTTCTGGGGATTTTTTTTGTTTGGTTTCTTTTTTTTATTATTGGTTTCCGTAGTAATAAACCACTGGCAATACCCAAACACTTTCTTAATTTGCCCTCTACATATTCATCTCAACACTTACATTTCTATATCTTTTCAAGGACAAAGTAGGTCTATTCTTTACAGATATTCACTGCTGCCTTTATTATTATAATTATTTATAAAGCAAAAGTCACAAAATATGTTTGGATTCAGAGAATGGAACATGAAAGTTCGTATAAAGTTATAAAATAGCCACATAGAAAAGGTATAATATTTCTGTGGATGTAAGGACAGTGATGCATCATGGAAAAAACTATAAATAAGAGGAGGTAAGAAAATCTAAGATAAAATGCAGAAGTTTTATTCTGTTTATTCTAAGTCTTTCAGATTCTTTTATACTCATTACATCCTACTGTTCCCTGATAAATGCTGAATTATCATTTACAACAACTGTTTTCATTACCTTAGAATGACTCTGCTCTGCACTTGTCAGGATGCACCTGGAGTACTGTTTCCAGTTCTGGTTGCCACTATTCAAGAAGATTCTGAATAGACTGGAGACAGTCCAAAGAAGGGCCACTAGGAAAGGCTGAGGGAGTCAGTTCTTTTCTCCCTGGAGAACAGAAGGCTCAGGGGGAACCTCATCACAGTATTCCAGTGCTTAAAAGGTAGCTGTACAGAGGACTGAGGCTCTCTCTTCAGGAGAAACTGGAGAAGACAAGGGAGAAACACTGCAAGTTGCACTGGGAGAGGATTCATTACAATGTAAGAAAGAATTTTTTTACAGTGAATAATATAATTTGCTGGAACAACTTCCCCAGGGACATGGTAGGGTGCTCATTGTTGGATGTTTTCAAGATGCAGTTGGACAAGGCACTGCATAATCTCATCTGGCTCCCTTTCCCGTGAAAGGTTGAACCAGATAACCTTTTGAGGTCCCTTCAAACCTCGGTTACTCTATGATTCTGTGAAATGACCAACCTACTTTAGTGGTTTTCACCTTTCTTTGTACTAACACTTATGAAATAAATACTTATGCTTTGTGTTAGTTGTTTCTACTCGTTTTTTTCACAGGCAATTGTTCCCTATGGGAACGGACAAAGTTAAATGCATTTTTAACCTGACAAATTATCACAGGAAGACTTAGCCAGAATGTTTTTGCTTTTCACCTCTTACAAATATTAGACTTCTTCATGAAAATATTTCCGAAAAATAATGTTTTAGTGATGCTTCCACAAAATACTCCTGTGTTGTCTCATCTTTTATGGACACCATAGTACTGTTCCTTCATGTTTCTTTTGCCTCCAGGCACTGTTGCAGGCATCAGTCTACAATGTATTTATATTTTTCTTTCCTTTTTTCTTTTTTTTTTTTTTTAAAGATTGTCTTTGGGTACAGGGAAACTTAACACTGGAAATCTTGACAGGTATCCATTAGAATAGATAAGATAGAAAACATGAGTACTTCAAACAGGCATCAAAAGGCAATGGCTTACCTTTATGATAATTGTGTTCATCTGAAAAAAATAAACTGTAACTGCAGGTAGCACATGTTTATTCTGGCCAAAAATTACAGTGTTCTAGAGAAGGGAAATCTCTTATAAAACCCAATTTATGGCTGATAAGCAATTAAAACATAATATCTTATCAACCTTACTTGTGGTCAGAGCCCGTAATACTGATGCTTTTCCTAGATAGAGACTTGTTAAATTGGAAATCACAAATTCACTTAACAAATAAGTATTTTAAAGTAGGACTGGAAGCACAAAAGTGCTTGTAGGCAGAGGTTTGTGCACGATACTGGCAAGAGAATGGAGATCTCCAAACAAACCTCCAAAGAATGCACCGGATGGTTTTGTGTTTACAATAAGGGTAACTGTTGAGACTACAGTTAGCATATCTAATATCAGAAAGGTTTGAACAGAAAAGGGGTGGAAAAGGATGCCTTAATGTCTCTGTTTTGGAGATGAAACTTCAGGAGGAAACACTCCAGAGTGAGTGTCTCATCCGAAGGGAAAAGGGCCTCCCCTTTTCCTCCACCAATAAGACAGCTGGGTCACAGCTAGTGAAAGTGGAAAAAAACAAAGTGTTTATTAACACAAAAACAAAACAGGGAAGAACAGGGGGAAAAAAAAACCACCTCAAAATACAACAAATTCCCGGAGAGGGAACAGACACATGGGCTCAGACCAGCTGGGGCCACCCCGTGGGCCCACCAGGACCACCTGCAGGCTCCCCAGACCGGCGAGGATGGAAGGGAGGCAGTGAGGCAAGGGGAAGGAAAGGGAAAAAAGAACAAGAACAAAAACCAACAGAACCTCTTCCCAGCTAGCTGGAACACAAAGAAGCCCAAAAAGCAGCACAGCGCTCCCGGCGCTCCCTCCCGAGCCCTGCTCAGAGCCTGGAGCCCTTGGGCTGAACCGTTCAACCGCCCCCTCCTGTGCCTGGCTCCGGCCCCGCCCCCGGGTCCATCCTAAAGGCACAGCGTCCTTGGGCATCGAGCGGGCGGGTAAGGAGTAAAGCGGCTTCATAACATCACCCCAGGACACTGAAGAAGGTTTAAGGGGAATGAGGTGCAGATGTCTGCATACAGACAGAATAATGATGAGATTTTTCAGACATGAAGAGTGAGGTTCAGACTTGCTTCTGGAAACAGTGCTATTAGGGTATTATTAACTGGGGGAGAAGAGTAAGTTCAAAAATACTGATGTAAGAGGTAACTTGAAGAATAAATACTGTAGAGCTGACAATGAAAGGGAGAGAAGAAATGTAAAAGAGTAAAAAAGAGTAAAAGAGTAAAAGGTTCAAAAAATAAAAAGTTCAAAACATACAAATGAGACAGACAATGGATTAGATACTTCAGCTAGAGAAGGAATGAGATAATTGGGCCAGTGCTCAGTGAGCAGTGCTAAAAGGAAGAAGAGAAAGCTTTCCACCTAAACAGTTTATCTGGCCAGTAGGAGAATTAGAAGCACGGTGGCAAGAATCAAAAGGAAGAAACTGGACTTTTATTTTGTATTTTCAAGTAGAAGGAAGTGTGCTGACACTTTCTGCTGTTTCTGTTCATTTATCTCAAGGAATACAGCCACCTAACCTAAACCCCACATTAGAAAAAATTATTTAATTTTCTTACTTTTATTTCACAAATGCTGGTTCATCAGAAAACTCTTCTGCTTGTATAACTGATGAGTTAAGGAAACTCCCCAGTCTGACCATTCAGGAGACTCCCTGGCAGTCACACTCCCACTGCCCCAGACTGTCACTGCTGGGACCAAAGCCCTTTCGCAGTGGGCGGCTCCAGTGACCAATGGGTCCTCCTTGGCTCCCCACACACCCACTCCACCGTCAGACCAGGTTTCCTCACTGGTCCTACCCTGTCGCTGCCTGTTCCAAGCTTCCCCTCCCCCTCCCCAAGACACTTGCCTCTGCCATGTGCTCTGAACTCCTTTGTTCCAAGCACGGGCAAAACCAAATGTAACTCAACTCTTTAGCAGTGTCTGATAGGCCGGGCACCCCAGGTCCGCCCCCAGTCCTCCCCTTTCCCCTTCTCCAAATAAAAGAGAGGACCAAGGTGGGGCCTACCCTCTTTGGCTTTGCAACTCTTTCTGCAAACATCTGTGTGCTTCTGTTTCTTTTGAAAGCTTCTAATTGTGGGAAATTAGGCAAGCTAAGACCTATATTTCTCCCTCTTTGGTTCTGCTGGTGGTATCAGCTTTGCAGCTACCATTTTGCCGCTTTTAGAGCTACTGAAATGCTGGATTGTCCGTGCTACCTCTCTAGGCTGCCCGAGGCTTTCTAAGGCATTGAACTACGAGACTAGCCAGTAAAAAGCTATAAGTATACTTTCTCACTACCCCAAGTTTCCCACAGCAGTCTCAGATGTCTCATTCCATAAAGCCATTTATTTATAGCACAGTAACACAGGAATAGCCTGAGCTGGTGCCCCCAGGGTGCGCCGCAGTCAAGGAAGCCCTGGGGTTTTATATCCTCGAAGTCCACTCACAGGAAAGGTTCTCTCTTCCTCATGACTCTTCAGCTCCTGTCCCCTCTCCTTGCCCTGCCACCTGGCTGGCATCAGCCATCTTGTCTCCTTTGTTATCCGAAAGGTCGGCAATTCCCAGCTCCTGCTGTGTCTCTCAGTGTCCATTCCTCTGACTGATGGCACCCACCTTCGTGCCCTTTGTCATCCCAAAGGCTGGCAGTTCACAACCAGCTCCCACACAGAGCTCAATCTGCATCCTCAATCTGCAGCCTGTGAGCCAAGCTACCTGGACCAGGAGTATTCCTCAACAGGTGCGTGGCTACATCTTATACAGGAACAAATTACGCATAAGCATTCAGGACCTGAGTAGTGAATCTGTCTCAACCAGTGTAAGAGGCCCCACAGTTTTCTCTGTGGACATAGACCTTTCAGTGTGATCAGGAAATGTAGACGTGAACATTTCCAAGGTAAGGTGAGTGGAATTGTTTTAAATGAGAACATGTGTAAAACTTTTCTCAAGTCACAAAATTAATTTTTCAGCAAAACTCAAAAGTCTGACATGTGTGATCATTTTTGCAGAAGTGGTTATGGTTATACAGTTTTCCTAGTGAGGAATTAATTTTTTTCTGTAGGAGTTTTTTTCCCATGTGTGCTTACTCTGCATCTGCTAGTATCATTTAGAAATGAAAACAGTGGAAAAACCCACAGTAAACAGTGACCTTGACCCCTTAAAATAATAAAACTTCAGAAACAGTAGAGAAGCTAATCTGCAGTTTGATTTACAAATACCTAAGTTCTATTGAATGTTCAGTTTTATCTATGTACCTTTTCACTGCTGGCAAAAAAAGTGGAAGCAGTTTCCAAGGAAATTGAAATGACCCAAGACTACTAACTTCAAGCTCTTTTTTTAGCTAGATAATAAGTTAATTATTTATGTGTTCTTAAGATTTATTTTTAAATCTTTCTTTTAACCTTTTCAATTTCTTAAACTTTAAATGCTAGACCAGTTTCCAGAGACCTTTCTGGTGAAATCAATTCACTTTTGTCAGAATAGATGGGAATTATTTTCTTCAATTTTCAAAATCCTTTAGAGAACTTTGAGGGGAAATTCCAGAACTATTATATATACAAGTGTGATAAGCAAGTTCCCCTTCAACACAGACAGCTGAGTATTCGCTCAAGGTATGAGTTTCTTGTATGACAGTGGTGAATGGGGAAAGAAAAATTACCTCTCTAACTGATATTTAGAGGAGTAGAAAAATAATCAAAACCTCTGCCTTATAAACAGAGCTTTCTTGTTCCAGATCTCTACAGAACTTTGAAAATTTAAGTTCCATCTTCCCTACCAAGGGCACTCATAAACATCAGTGTCTAATTCCTGTTGTGACACTTTGTATCTAGGATACTTCCACAGGGCCGGACGATGTGACTGACTTTCCAGAGAATCACATCTAAAATTAGATGTGATGCCCTACAGAGTCTGAAATTATTCTAAATGCAGTGCTCAGGCAACCAGATCTTCTCCACTTTGTCTAATGAGTTTTCTTAACGGATAATTTTGAGACTTTGTCCAAGGTCTTGTTGAAAACCCAATTTAAAGATATCACACAACATTAATTTTTCTGCTACTTTCTTGGTGTATAGAAATAATACAGACAAATCCTGGTAATATTTTTCTTTTCTTCAAATGTTTTAGTGTTGGGAGGGGTTTTTTGTTCTGCTGGGGGTTTTTTGTTTGCTGTTGTTTGGGGATTTTTTGTGGCTTTTTTTGACATATTTGCTATTGAGGTTAAAGTATTCTGAACCGTTGAAAAAATCTGAAACCAACCAATTTTCTCTTGCATACTGGCTTGAAGAAAAGTCTGCAACTGAAAATACTCAAGAACTGCACTTGAATCTAGACGTGAAATTCATTGCTCAAGCCCATCTCCGGTTTAGACTGTTTCTTCCTTCCATGAGAGACAAACTCAGGGTGAAATACTAGTCATCTGAGATGCTGATTGGTTCATGTATCCTGGTCCCTATGGATGTAATTTGTGGAAAAAAAGTTTCACAGACTTACTGTAAGGATGTCCTGACTTGGAAGCAGTGGGCAGAACTTCTTTTCAAAGTGTAAATATGAAAGAGAAAGGGAAGAATTTTTGCAAACAAAATTGAGACAATGAAACCATGAACAATAATCTGTCTGATCTTAAAAAGACAAAAAAAAGATACCAGATAAACTTATTCATTCCTCTGACTGGAACTACAAAACTAATGAACAAAGAGAATACACCAGATGGAATAAAGCTTTAATTTATGAAAATATTTTACATCATATTTTACATCAAAATCTTCCCTGAAAAGTGATTAAAGTTGATGTGGATAGAGAAGCCCCTCCAGTTCCCTCCATAGCGTATTATTATGCCACCAGGCAGAAGGATGGGACCAGAGATATGCAGGGGGAATGGAAAGAAGTGCCTTCTTGGGGTACCAGAAGAATCCCCTGCTGGCCTCCTTCACCATCCCAGGTGCCCTTACACAATTAGTATGAGGCTCTGGAACTTGACAGTCAGCAAATGGTGTAAATAAAAAAAAAAAATCTCAGTCATATATCTGTAATCTTATATAGTTTCTCATATATAATCTTTTCCTTAACTATTTTACCTGCTTAGTCACAGCTGCTTAAAACCAGTACTGCTGTGTGTCCAATAAAGTATTCTCTATGAAAAGATAAACACAAGTATGTATACATGTATAAATACACATATAATTGGAAAACAGATATTCTGTTCCTGCCTTCTAGATTTTGACCATCATGTACTGATATCTAAAACAAAAATAAGAATTTTTCTGTTCTACTTCTTATTCTCATATACCAATACATTTAGTCACATACAAAAGTATACAGTTGACAACATGATAGTTTGCCATCAATATCACTGAATCATGATTTCACCTTCTTATGAGTGAAACTCAGCCAAGTTTATTTTTGTTTCCCCCTTCCAGACCTGAAAGATTTGTTTTTAGAGAGGAAATTCTTTAATGAATCCATTCAAACACTTGAGGCAAAAAATCTTAAACAAGTGAATATAAATATATTTTTGGGTTTTCTAAGTGAACTAATTTAAAACTTTTAAAAAATTAATATATTCACAGATGGAGAATAACTATAGCATTTAGGGAAGACAAAAACAATTTTGTTCTCTTTTTTATGTCCTAAAATTTATCTGATTATTCTAAACTTTCTGATGCTGATAATCCCTGGCCTTCAAAATTACAAGTTTCTCTCCTAAATTCATAAAAACAAACCAACAAACCATGTAGGCATGTGTAGCATTCACCATACCTACATCCTGTTATTTTGAGCCCAGTCAGCTCTGCTTATGCCTATAGACACTTTGAAATTGATGTACCTTGTCTAGAATCTGGACTTCAAAGTGAAACTGGTGTCATAAAAAACCTCACTGCCTCAGATCAGGTAAAGTTTTAAACTATGTTCTGAAAGGAAAAAAAAAAAAAGCTTTATTTTTGAACTTACTTTCCTCTTTGAAGTCTGGCTTCAATCCAATTTTAAAGAATCTGTCAGCAAAGTCAGCAAGGTTTGCGCTGGAGTCTTGATTTCTGCAGGTAGTCTGTCCTCAGCTCAGCCCATAGAGATTTACTTGGATGTGGCCCATAAACAGATGTGATCACTGCTATTCCTCCTCCTCAGAAGTAAACTCAGGCAGTCTGCTGCATAGGATGGGGACAAACAGGAAAGAATAGAACTAAACCTGATAATTTCATTGTAGAGACTTCTGGCATTCTTTTGGCCTCACTTCACTCTCCTTCATCCATATTAAAAGACAGAAAAAAAAAGAAAAAGATATCTTTGAAACCTGAACAAGGGGCTTGTCTTCAAGATAGGTTTGTAACAAGCACTTTGTGCTAGTTCCTTGCTCTCTGCATTACCTCCCACTGCTGAGTGATTCCCAGCTCCTGGAGTTCTAGTCTGAGCACATGAGAAAATTCACTGAAACAGCTAAAGCCTGTGATGTGAGATTGCAAAGCTCTTACTCCTGCACCTATGAAAAAAATGCTATGCTACAGGATAGCTGTACCAGAAATATTTCAGATGATTTTGGTCACAAAAAGAAAGCAAAATTAGGTGGGTTTTTTTTTTGTTTTTGTTTTTTTTTTTTTTTTTTTTTTTTCTGTTGTTAACATAGCAAGCTTGAAGCATAAGCTTTAAGAAATAGCAGAACGTTTTATTTTACACTGGCCTAGCTCCCATGCTCTGCACAGCTATTATTCCTCTTATGAACTGAAGTTCAACTGCCTTAGTTTTTAATTGTCTTTGGTGAACCAGACTTTCTTCATGGATTGCCTATGACATGATGCTGGTTGAGGGAGCTGGAAGGCTGCAACATGTGAGGGAGGATGCAATGCAACCAGGCCCACAGGACAATGGAAGTGTGATGGAGGGATTGGGCTCTCCTAGGGTATGAGATATGTCAACATTGAACTGAACAGTGTAGTAATTCAAAATGCTTTGGAGCAGGATGAAATCATAGATTACACCAATTTTTTAAAATCATTTTTCCATGATACTTTTCTGAAGAAAAGGAAATTAATTTTAAAAGTTTCTAAGACAAGACTTTTTTCAGAAGCTGCTATATCCATGAAATTTAAAAATAAAAAGTAAAAGAAGAAACAGCAGCATTAAGGAATAGGAATATTCAGAGCTCTTTGATAACACTGAAAATAAAAGTATTCAAGGGTTCCATGCAATATCTTTAAAAAACCTCCAACTTAAACATATGTTTTCTTGTTTGTCTGCGTGATAGGGAGCTGACTTACCAGATAGAAGACCTTGTTAAGGTTATAAAGGTTATAATATATGTATATTATATATGTTAAGGTATAAGATTATAAAGTGTAATTAAAACATTAGAACTTCGGAATAAGGTTCAAGCAGAACATGGTTCAAATGCCCTTTGCTGTAGAGGTGATGGATTTTAATTTTTTAATGTTTACCATTCATGACTAGATTAAGGGTAAATAAGCATTAATCAAATAAAATTGTTAGGTCAGTAGCAAAAAAGCTGTCTGAAGCTCCTTGCAATTTTCAAGGAGCCCCAACAAAATTAAGCACAGGTTTTTCATATTCTTTACCTTATATTAGCTGAATATTCAGATAGACTGACATAAAAAAAGTATTATTTATGAGACAAGGAATTTAAAAAAAGATGACCAGTAGTCAGGACTCATTAGTGCAAAGAGCCATAGATTTTTCCTGGTACCTAAATAAACAATGAATACTCCTTTTTGTATGGACTTTTTTATTATGATGAGGACAACCTTGGATAATCAATTTGGAGCAACAAGATGTGGCATCTCACTTAAAAGTTTGGAATTAGTGCCAGTACTTCTCATTTCTATGAAAAAGGATCCTTGTTTAATTGTTGCAGAACACAACACGCATAAATGTTGCTTTTGTTGCTTCTACTACAGGATTCATATATGTGTTTGTATTTTTTTAGAAATTTGAATTCTTACTTTAATTTAAAATGTAGGGAAAATATGTTATCCTCCAGAATTAAAGTACAGAAGATCTCACATAATTTGCTAATATTTTCTACAAATAATAATTTAAAAAAAGATTAAATCGTTGGCTTTGAATATTTTTTCTTGGCTGGACATACGTATTACATAAAAATCCAAAATATTTGTGGGTTTGCCCATAAGTTTTGTGGTTAAGACCTTTTCACAATTCTAATGCCCAAGCAGCAGTTGAATTCACTGGCTTTCAGAGGGTAAGTAATTTTAAGATTCCTTTAGATTGTTCTGAGGTTTCCCAGCATGCTTAAATTGAAGTACATTCAGAATGCCTGCTCTGCACTTATCTCCCACCTAAGCCATCCTCAGTCCAGATCTGAGAACCTGCTTGCTCACATTCCATGTAAATGCCATTTAGACTGAGCAACCAAGGAAAGCCTGAACCAGATAGAAAACCTGAGCCTCTATCAGATGAATCTTGGAGGTCCAAGTCTGAAGTGTAAACTCCAAGATTTCTCTTCAGTTCCCTCTGGAATTAATGATAAGAAGAGTGCCCTCCTGGGCTGTGGTGGTGGTAAAGGTGGTTTCTTAAATTTAATGCAAATACAGTGGGTACGTAAGTTACAAGCACACACTTCCACCTTTCCAAGTTTGTGGGTTTTTTTTAATGCATCAGAATTTTTATGCAGAAATCAAAGGAAATAAAAATGTTGGCAAAGTTTCATAAACAGTGTAAAACTTCTAATTATTCTTACATCTCTTCAAGTGGTTATGGAGCTTAAACATTCAAGAAGGCTAAAAAGTAATACTGCTGGTGTTACTGTACAGGTACCTGTACAGATCTTGCAAAAAAAACCCTAAAAAATAAAACCGTGATGTATTTCATTCTATGTGTTGCCTATTACTTAATTTTTTACTACATCACGTAAAATGTGGTAGATGCTTCCTACATATATAAAAAGATGAAAAATAGTCTTTAGGATCTAAAATCTACAACATACACAGTACCAAAGGAGAAAAAAATTGTGCAGAAATCAACCTTCTCCAAATACATATTTAAGCAAATGAAATAGGTATAATCCTGCATTAAGTTTATATATTTTTTTTTTTCTGCAAATTGATTCATATGAAAACACAGTTATATCTCTGACCAAGTCTGGTTCCCCCAATAAGATAACTGTACAATAATTTCTGCCACAGTGCCCCTCCTTCCTGCTCATACCATGGCGTACCTTTCTGAAGGCTGTTTGTTCAGGCTGTACTGGGCTCCTGACTTAGCTGAGGATGCATCTACAGTTCAAGTGTACAGTGCTGGGAGGCAAACCAGCTATCCTAAAGTCCTCCTTACTCATCTAATTCTCTTACACTCTTCCTCCTCAGCTCTCTCAAAGAGCAGTGCTTCTGAACTTTCCCAGAGGGTGAGTCAGTCCGTCTTAATTAGGTTCCTACTCGTCGTGGTGGTTATGAACTGAAGCCTTCATCTATATCATGCAGAAGAGAGAATATGACATACAGCTAAATGAGATTTTAGGGTTTTTTAAGGGAATGAACTACAGTTACATTATACAGTAACCTGAAGTTCAAACAGTACATTTCTGTGTTACAACTCCTACAGTTTCTTGTGATTTGTTGTTTTCCATGATTCCCAAAGTGTTAATTCAACAAAGTGTTTTTCATCTGCAATTGTGTAACATAACTGTGCTCATAGAGTACAAAATAGTTATGTGGGAATAAGTGAGCCCAGTGCATGCCAAAAAAGTAAAAAGGGAGGGTGCTATATTTGAATTCTCTATTCAACATAAAATGCAGCAGTTTCCATCTCACAATGGTCCATAAGGGTAATGATAGCACAAGTTAGATTTTTAAAAACTATTATTCAGTTCCCACTTATTTCAGTGGAAGTTGGATATGTAAATACCTCTACGACTTTTGTCTGTTATAGTTGTTCATCTTTTACTTACAAGATTGATTGCATAAGTAGTTACCAAAAAAAAAAAACAAAACAAAACAAAACAAAACAAAAAAAACCAAACAAACAAACAAAAAAAAACCAAAAAAAACCCCCGTAACAAACGAGGGTTGAAGTTTTGACTTCAGTAAGTTTCTAAGTATTTTCTTGTCTCTAAACTTGTGAACAGTTGCATGCTGTTCTTAGGACTCTGGGTGAAGCATAAAATTACATTTATTTAACACCTTACTATATGAGAATTTCTTTGCTACTACATATACAAATAGTTTAGTTCTGAATCTCTTTGCTTATGCTATGGTTTAGCACTGTAATAGTGCTTTCCTAAGTATATATTCTTAGTATATTATCAGAATATTTATCCTTTTGCACTAATGAAAATCAGTGACTAAGGGCTTCAGTGATAAATGTGAGGGGGTTTTTTTAGTGCAAAAAGATTTTTTTAAGGTTTAAGATTTTGTGATAACTTACAAGTTTACATAATTTAAAGATATTTTCTTTTCCATGTTAGAATTAAAAATCCAAGACAATGAAAGGAAAATGACAAGAAACAGTTGTTAAGCCTGTCATGTCCCAGTGGATTTGAATTTTTAATGTCTCTGTTCTCAGTGCCTTACCTCAGGAGAAGGAGAATGGAATAGCCAGAAAATCAGAGTATATAATGCATAAATTTTATCTATGGCACTACAGTAAGAATAAATGCACTTTAATAATGTCTGTACTTCTACCTTCACACATTTTTTGCCATCCTTGGTGGAAGTTTTCATCTTATTCTGAACTGACAACACTAGCATTTCAGCTCTCTGCAAAAAAGCAAAGCCAAAGAGGGATGATACAGCTGAAGAAAATGATCATTAACATCCACATGATTCCATCTTCTCTTCTTTTTACTTCAGTTAACAGTGAGGTGCTTAGTCTATCACTATACTACTGATATATAAGAATTTGCCAGAAAACTCCATTAAAAAAATCATCTCTAAGAATTTTTATAACTAACAGTAAAGGGTACCTCAATGTCTATTTCAAAGCTGATTTGATGAATACAGAAAAGGTCAAACTAAAAATAACTAGACTGAATCAGTTATAAGTGTAGTAACATATGCCTCATTTAATAATGAACTCTAAATTTGCTCTGCAGTTTAAGTAGTATCATGAATGCTAATTCTGACAGTAAAGGGTTATGAACTACCTGTCTGCTCGAGTCTGGCACAAGGTCAGGCAGTTATAGAACTAATGAAAACCCTGATGTACCAAAAGGTGGATGATTGACACGAGTGTGCTAGCTGAAGAAAGTGCTGAGGAACTCTGGTGCATTCAAAATGACAGTGTCCTGAAACACAATTTACAGCACTCCATTTGTTTAGCCCAAGTGTAGCAGTAAGCCCAGGTGCTTACTGCCTTCATAACAGTGGCAGAATTCAGAGTATATTATACTAAACTTTTACATGCCATTCACCTGAGGAATTTTTCTGGTATTGTTTGTGATGATGAACCTAAGGCCATTATTCTCTGAATATGTGATTATGCTTAGACAGACTTTTCCGTATATAATTCAGAACATCCTGAAAGGTCGAAAAGGAATTATTGTTAAATCTTTGTAAGGGAAAGAAAGCATAGAGCTGTAAAACAGTCAGCTGGTAATTTTGAAATTGATTAAATTGTTTGAAAAACCTGGATTCTCCTATATGCGAGGAAAACCTTTGCTCCTTTTACCTTCTGACTGTGCACTTCTCTTCCAGATTTTTGCATACCATAAGATTAATTTTCATCAATTTATTTCCTTTTTAGTCAAATCTACAATGCTTTGATTTTTTTTAGTTAATTCTCAGATTTCTGTAAGTAATTAACTGTTTTTAGGACATGGAAACACTGGACAAAAAAGCATGTTCATCTAGTCACATATATAATGGATATCAGGATGGGAAGTGTCAGAAAATAATTAAACAGCAAAAGATTATTCAGAAACATTGAGAATATCTAATGGGTAAAACAAACACCTTTTTTCCCTGAAGTGCTTTTCTGAGGCAATTCATTCAGCCATGTAGGAATTCAGCCACACAGAAAATTATTAAAGGATGAATCTGAGCTACAAAATTGAGATGATAAACTGGAATATAAAGATTTCACTATTTAGAGCTATTCTGAACTGACTCGCTTTCAGATGTGCAGAAGCTCAGAAAAAAAATTGATTCAGTTCACTTAGGATTCTGATTTTAAGAGACGTTAACAGATGTAGTAGAGAGTTGGAAATAATTTTTTCCTCTATTTTCGTGTATTATTTCCATATTTTTCTCTTATCCCTCCTTACATCATCTTTCTTCCAGGTATCTCAACATAAAGAATTTCTACAAAACTTACTCTAAATAAACACATACTTTCTTCAAAGCTGTAAAGTTAATGTTGGACAAAGCAGACCCTTTTGGAGTCTTCCTCAAATCATCTTCAGTTGTGACATATAGAATAATGTGTCTAGTTTTGAATGTCCCAGTTCATCAAGTGATCAACATCAAAAAGGGGTTGCTCACCAAATAGGTGGCTAGAGCATAGGATGCACATGGAGAGGCTGAGGGAATCGAGTTTTCCTGGACTCAGAAAGAAGGGCTGTGGAGGGATGTGATGGCAGTCCTTCCTCTTCTGCCTAATGGGGGTTAAAAAGAAGATGGAGGCAGGTTCTTCTCAGAGAGTCACAGAGAAATGACAGAAGGCATTGGCCACCATTTACAGCAATGGAAATTCCAGATACAGGCATTATCATTGCACAAAGAACCGTTAAATCAGTAACAAGTAGCTTGGCCAAAGGCTGGACAAAAGCTGAACTAACCTGATATCATTTCACAGCTGATACTTGAGCAGGAGGTCAGACTAAATAAACTCCAGAGGTCCCTGGTAGCCCAATTAATTCTAGGAAGCTTAATGCTAATTGTGATGGAATTATTGGTCTATAATGCTGGATAAACCATCTGTGTGACCTTTTTAATGGGCTAAAGATATAACTGATGTTTAAGAAATAAAAACAAAAGAAGTAATAAAAAAGATGAAGAAAGCAAGTGAAACATTCTTTGTATTTGTATTTTGCCCCTCTGTGGCCTGTGAGCTACAATGTAATGCATACATTCTCCTGTGGTTTTCAAACATGAGTCTGGTGCTGCTGTACATCACCATAGTAAATCTATAACATCAACAGGTTTTGACCATTAAATAGAAAAAAAAATGGATTTTCAAATGAAGGTGAGACACCAGGTTCATGGTGGCCATATGAAGAACTGAAACTGAAAACCAGCATTCATTACTGTTTCAGCACGTGCAAGAATCAGATTTGTACAAAGCTGCTGAATAGAGCAATTTTCACAGTGATTCAAGGCAAAGTCATTTAGCACAGATGTTTCTGTAATTGTGATAGACTTAAAAAATTCAGTGTTCAGTGGTCCTTGAACACACATTTCCCAGCTATATGGTGTATCTTGAGTAATTAATATAATAAAATGGAAGGAGCCTAGTCTGGGTAAAGTATATCTCCCTGAAAGTTATGGGGAGCAGGGAAGAGGATGACAAGGTTTTATCTGGTGTATTTTTACTCTTATATGATTGGTTCTCTACCAGCTTTGTTCTATGGTTTGGGATTTTGAGGGGTTTTTTTTGCTTGATTGACTTTTAGCATAGGAGTTATTTAGCACATGGTGTTTCATTCTAAGCTAAGTGAATCATTCTAGGCTAAGTGAATCAAAAGAGCTGTGATCAGCCTTGTTGGTGCTCTGTTTCATTCCATCATTCAGCAACATGAAGAACACTTCAGATCTGCTCCAAAAAGTAGGCATTGCTTACCAGTTGTGTAGATATTTGCAGCAACCTGAATGGCAGAGCTTGCTTCCCATTACAGTCTGACAGTTTGTCTAATTTTCCTTTGAAATCACAAACACTGCATTGTGAGAGAATGAGGAATACATGGACTATTCTTGGGAGGAGGAAAAGAGATGCTGTGGGAGATCACATAAAACCTGCAACCCAGAGAAACACAAGACGGGGCTTTGCACAGGATTTTAAGCAACCTGGTCTAGGGGAAGGTGCTCCTGCCCATGGCAGGGGAGGATGGAGGTATGTGATTTTTAAGGTCCCTTCCAACTAAAACCATTCTATGATTCGATGATCCAGTCTGTGGGGATGAATTATATCAAGTAGCAACATATGACATAGAGAAAAGACAATATGAGGTAAACCTGGACATCAAATGGGATTATGAGACTAAGTATTCAATTTAGAACAAATAGACTGAAACAGAAGCCAGTGGACTATTCTACTAACTGCAACCACGTGAAACAAAAAAAAAATAAAAGGCATTGTATGACCAAGTACTAGAAGTAGAAAGATTATGCACAGAATCCCTATATTAATTCAATTCATTATCCCATCTCACCATTATGTACTGGCATTCTTTTTCTGTCTATGCCTCCAGGTACAGTAGCAGGATCCCATATCAGAAGTAGCACTGGTCTCACTCTCTGCAGAACTAGGAGTTGCAATGTGCCATCATATCCAGCTTCTTGTCTTAAAAAATCAAATTGTCTTATTTTTTCCACTTCCTTAGCTGCCAAACAGTATTTTCCTGAAGATGTGTCACAGTCTTCAGTCATATGCATAGCTGATACTGAAAAGTACTACACAAAAGAGAGCTCCCAAAGCTTCCTATTCTTTTCCTTTTCAGCTTTTAACAATAAAACTGAGAACAGTGATGTTGGAAGTGGAAAATCGCAGATCATTTATCTTTTGCCTTTCCCAATCTGAACTTTGCATGGGACTAAGAAGAGCAGAATCCTCATTCATGATCCAGAGAAAGCTTTCCCTAAATATATCTATTGTAAAAGGTATATGAAAGGGGGCTGTTCCTTCTTCATCACATACACTGAGGCTTGTCATGAGGTCAGAGTGACACACACTCTTGTGCTATCTCAGGGACCATTTACTCCATAATCACTCACATGAAGTGGAACTACTCCAGCAATAGAAATTGAGACTGACCTACTGCAGACGTCCCAGAGAGTGATCTTCAAATCTCTGCTGCAGGATGTATAGATATTACACATTAAGATGCTCTAGCCCCCTACTACTTGATAAAAGGTACAGACCTCTCTCTTCTGCAGCCTGTCTATTGTGAGATGAGGCATATGTAAGTATCATAATCTAAAACAGGGTTCAAAGTTCTGAACCCTGCTCAGGTACTTCCAGTAGTGCAGACTGCTCCTGTGTCTCTAATTAATCTTTAAACATATATGGCACAGGGAAAAGGCTTTTAGGGTATCAGTGAAGAGTTTCCCCTCATTCTTACTCATGTTGCTCCCAGGTAGTACTTTAAGGTTCTTCTGCAAGACAGAGGCTTTGTGGCGTTTGATTCCCCTGAGCCAAAAACGATATTTAGGGCAACAGTGGCTCATATTCTGTGTGAATGTTCACATTCAGCTATAAAGTAGCCAACTACTGGATAAAGAAAAGTAACTTTTAAGTTACTTTAAAAGTAAGTGACCACTATCCTTTCTTGAAAGAGAAAGCTTAGTCAGTTCCTTT
This sequence comes from Aphelocoma coerulescens, assembly GCF_041296385.1. Classification (NCBI taxonomy): domain Eukaryota; kingdom Metazoa; phylum Chordata; class Aves; order Passeriformes; family Corvidae; genus Aphelocoma; species Aphelocoma coerulescens. The sequence goes on from NC_091013.1 coordinate 61,314,137, forward strand.
GAGAAAAAGTTCATGGTTGAAAACTTATTCAGAGGTAAAACATATCAATTTCTCCAGTACTACCATCACCCACTGCAGAAAGCAGAATAGCCATTGGGTAGTCTTTTCTGCAGCACTTGGCCCTCCTGATGTGTAAGGGATTTTTGCACAGAACTCTCTGTTGAGAGACCCTACTTGCCAAACTCAGGGCACTTTCAGGACTAGACACTTAGAGTGTCAGGTGCTTTGCTCTGCATAACAGAGAATCTGCTGTTACCCTGCAGTCCTTCCAAATACTACCTTTGATGGTTTGCAGGGTAAGATGGTGTGAGATAAAGGACCTGTTTTACAGTCCACAGTAATGTCACCATAGAATAATCCCATTGATTTTGATGATGTTTCACAAGTACCTGACTGTTGCAGCTGAAAGGATAGTCAGACCAGTAGTATCAGGGGTTGAATGGTGGAGCTGAGCTCAGTTTGAGCTACCAGATGGGTGGAGTGACCTGATTACCTGCATATAATAGCAAGAGAGGTTGGATAGGTCAATCTCACTTTCAGCATGATACATGTTATGTCAAAATGGTTTGTGACAGCTCCCACTGGCTCAAGAATGACTCCTGCTGACTGAGAAATACTTATGACAGCTCCTACTGACCCAGCCAGTGGGAAACACCTCTTTAACTCAACTGGGATATGTGGTACTGACAAAATACAAGAGGTCCAGGTCAGATCTCAAATCTTTGTCAGTACATTGCAGTCAGAAAATAAAGTCGCATAGTCTGGTCCTCTTCCAAGTATTAAATCCAAACTGGAGTATCATAGCTTGCCTAATATGCTTAATAATGCATTGGATAAAGATCATAAGTGATTAATCTTCTTTCTGCTTTCTCTCTTGCTCAGCTTTTATTGATTATTATTCTCATTCATCATATTTATATATTTATATATTAATATATCTTTTATATTTTACACAGTTATTAATATAGATACATAAAATTATACACATTTTCATATATGTGTATAATCATAAGTCCAGAAAAAATATTGGTATAGGAAAATACTCCATCCTGAGTATTAAAATAAATCTGTGTATAACCAAATTTAACTTATATAATCAAGATGCTACATTAATGTATTTTAAAAGAATGATATGGTTCTATTCTTCCTTAAATGATGCTCAGCCTCTACTCCATAATTCTTTGCAAAAACTCTGTACACAGAGTAGTAGCCATAACATTGAGAAAAAAGTTCAAGCTGTTCAAGCTGGTTGCCACTGAGACAGAGGGCTGAAAGTGAATGATGTGCTGAAACACAAAGCTGCAGGATGAGATCAATATTTCTGCCTTTTAATCTTGCCTCCCCAACTTCTCTGCTTTCAAGCTTTAAAAATTTGCTGCTCACAATGCTGACCAGTAATAATCACTGTATTTATAATGGAATTCATCTCTTTTACATCTGTTGGCATATGGCTTTCAAGATGCTCCATCTTTTTTTGTCAAGAATGTATAACTTCAGGGTCAATCAAGTGCAGTCATTTGTGTTTTACATCAGCAGAGTTCATTTATGTATGGAAACAATACCTAATGAGTTACAGTGAATCATATAATAAGTATCTCTCCTGACTTATGCAAATTTCTCACATAAATTTGATCCAAATAAGACACAAAAAAGGCTTAAACTATAAAGTGAAGTCTCCTCTTGGTGACATATACTTGATCTTTGTGTGTCTGTATCAGTAATTTCTTATAGTTCTCTAGTTAATAATTCGCATTTATCCCTTAAAGTTTTCTCTTTGAAGAGCTGATAGTTGAACAGACATTGGTATTGAAAAATTTAAATCACTTTTCTGATAGAATGCCTTGCAAGAATGGCTTATTGAAGTAAAATATTATCTATTTGCTCAGCCCTAGTTGTTATATATAATTGATTATACAAATACAAATTCATCCTTCTAGGATTGCTGAACCATAAAAGAGCCAACAGAGGCACCTGCCTACAGCAAGAACTGAACAAACTATTTAAAGCCAAAAATATTTTTAACAACCTTATATTTCTGCTTTATCTTGTGTGTATAATTATCTAAGCAGTAAACTGGCTGATCTCCTATTTTCACCCAAATCAGGACCTGGAATCAAAACAAATCTATGAAAAAATACCAGCTGGATCAGTCTTACCTGCATTGATCTTACGAATCATATGAAATGTCCTACCAGTCTCTGCTTCCTTCCATTCGGTGACAATGAAGCACAAAGCATCTAATGCAGAGAGAGCCCTCTCTGATATCAGGTTTTTGCCTCCACAAAAATGTGACCAATTTTCTGCCTCTGGGCTGAACCTGGTTGGCAGCTAAGCCCCCACTCAGTCACTGACTCCCCCCACCAGGACGCAGGGGAGGATTGGAAGGGAAGATGTGAGACAAAACCAAACCAAACCAAACCACTTGTTTGTTGAGAAAATGACACTTCTATAAGTAAAGAAAAAGATAAAAAAGAAGTAGCTGGCTCAAAGGTAGTCACTCACTACCACCTACCAACAGAACAATGAGCAACAATTACCTTGGAAAAAATCTCTGTCAGTTTTATTGCAGAGGCCAGTGTTGCATGGCATGGGATATCCCTTGGGTCAGTTATCATTGGCTGTCCTGGCTGTGCTGTATCTCCTCCAAACCTCTTGCTAAGCACAAGACTACTCTTTGGGGCAGCAGAGTAAGAAACAGAGAACAACTTAAAGCTGGAGAGCTAAAATACTTGTGAGTTTCAACACTGTTTTGGTCACAAATCCAAACCACGGCACTATAAAATCTACTAATTAGTAAATCAACTCCATAACTGATATTGTACAGATCAGTACAAAAATTATATCCACAACATCATTCCTCAAATTTTATTTGGTCCTAGGTGTCATGTATCATGTCTATATAAAAGAGTAAAAATAGAGTTCCAGAGTATTTCATCTGAAGCAGTACAGAAGCTGATAAAATTGGCATGTTTTATTTGCCAGTTGAGCCTGTGAGAAAGTGAAGAGGGGGTGGTGATTTAGTTTTTGTTTTTCACCTAGACCTATTTTAATTTTCAATACATTAAGTTCCTTTTCCTCATGTTGAGTGAACATAACTGGTGAATGATCTCCCCATCCTTAATCCATGAGATTTTTCATTGCATTTTCTTCCCCTATCTTGTGGGAGAAGGAGAGTGAGAGAGCTGCTGGGTGGTGCAAGTCAAACATTCATGTCCATCCTCTTTACTCAAACTTTAATTCATATCCCACAGGAAGGCCCTTGTGCTAGGGGTCTTTTTGAAATATTCAGAATTGCTCAGGACCATAGTGTTCCACATCTCAGGTGAGTTTATCTGTGCAACATAGGGAATGAAAAATGTATGTTATCACTGAGATGCTTTTTGCCCAATGAAAGTAGAAATTGTGGTTATGCAGTATGGCTGCACCAGCAGCAGCCCTACATTTCAACACAACGGAACATAAGAGGAAAAACAACATTGCAAGGTTTTAAGCAAGCTTCTTTCTGGCCAAATAAATACTAAAAAATAGGCTGGATCACAAGGGATGCCTAACCCAGTAAAGTCTAGTATTTGAAAAACAAACCTAAAAGATGCTATGTTTGTGTTTGAGATCCACTTCATGTAAGAAAGTGAACATGTCTTTATAACAATACGCCCAAAATCCTATCTTGGGGGTTATCCTTTTGGCTCAACCTGAAGCGCATAAGCCTACTCTCATATTCAGGCTTCAACACAGAAAATGTGGACAAAAGAGAAGCTTAGACTCAACTGAAGGTTAGGGCCAGTACTTATAATACAGGGTAGAAATTGTTATTGATTTTCCTTTTGCCATTTAATCAAAATCCTCTCAAATTTGGTTAGGTCACATATTTTTGAAAAATAAAATGGAGCCCACTCATATGATCAGAATATGCCTTTTCAGACTTAAACTAGATACACTGTAGAATACCTTGTGCAAACATATTTTTGTTCCTTGTGTCAACACTGCCTGGTATTACTTCATGATTACACTTTCAAGACACAGAGGCAATTATAAGACTTTCTCTGAAGATTTTAATCTGTTAAAAGAATATAAAAAGATAAAAATGTCTCTAATGTTTAAGACCAAAGTCTATCTAACCCAGCATCCTGTCTCTGAAGTAGTCAGTAAGGGACATTACAGAAAAGAATTGAAACACAAGTGACTAAAACAGAGCAAGACAAAACAGAAATCCACAGTGCTAAAGTGGAATAAACCCTCTCTTTGTTATGTCCTTTCAGCTTCTGGCAATATATCCTTTAAGGATTTCCTGAGCTGGAGAATCACTTAATCATGTTTAATAGCTCTTGATGCTTTTCTTTCATTAATTTGTATAATCACTTTTTTAGACCCATTTATGCATGTGGTCTCCACAATATTCTGTGGCAATCAGTTCCACAATGAAATGATGTGACCTGTGAAAAAATGGTTTTTTCTCTCACTTGTAGACTTGTCACCTAATAATCATTTGCATGTAATTCTGATTGATGGCATGGGATATATTCCCCATTTCCATGATGCTCTTGACTTTATATTTTTTTATTGAAGTCTTCCTCAGTTATTCTTTGATTTCATTTTGCTTCCTTCTTTTTTTCTTTGATTGTCCCTCCTGAGACTCGGAGTGCATTTAAATTGTCCTTGGACATAAGCTATTCTCTACCTCTCTGATCATTGTTGTCAGCCTTCTCTGTACCTTTCTTAGTTCTCATATATCCTTTTGAAATGAGGGATTAGAAGCGTATATTGTATTCCAGATGCAAGTACCATCATAAAGTGAATTTCTATGGATTTCTATGGTTATATAGTGTTTCATATTTTCTTCTAAAATCCCTCCTTAATAATTGCTAACATTCTGCTTGCCTTTGCAACCACTGCAGGATATTGATCTGATGTTTTGTGAGAAATATCCAATGACTACAAAATCCTTTTCTTGGACTGGAGTAATGAATTTAGAGTCCATCGCAGTGTTTGAGCATTTACTGCTGTTTTAACCATGCTGATTGCTTTATACTTGTTGACATGAAATTCCTTACTACATCATATCACACAGTCAGTGAGTCTCATAAGTTTTTTCTGAAGCTCTTTGCAGTCAGCTTTAGTTTAGTGTCTCCTGAATAATTAAACAAGTAATTAATAACTGTAGCATAACATATACACAAGAGGACTGAACAAAGATAGGACAGGCATTTCTTAATATTTCACTGCTCAACTTTGCAGGTTTAATGTTTTTTAGTATTTTAAAGATACAGTTTAAAATTTTAATTATATTGTCTCAAATGGACATCAGTAAATAATTATGTGTACACACACATGAAAGCTTGGTGACAAGTGTGATCACTAAAATAAAAAAGACTAATATCTATCAGGGTACTCAAAATACTAATCAGACATATAGAAATACCTTAAAGAACAAGAAAAGAGCACAAATTATCCATAAAAATGCAAATAAGGACACAGAGAAGCACCCACTCAGTTTAAAAAAGTCTTGTACTGCAATTTCTCCCAGACATTTTAGCATACAGGAAAGTGTCTGAGTAGCAGCGAGTATTCTTCCATTAAACATGAGTAACAGTTGTATTGTAGTCAACACATCTTCATTTCAAGGTACAAATTCAAAACCCCTGACCTTAACTGAAAAAAAAAAAAAAAATCAAAGAAAGGAAAAGTAAGTTCTTTTATTCAGGCTTGGAGATTTGCAGTGTTGTATGATTGACACAGAAAAAATATTATGTTGTACAATTCTATGGCCGACAGGCCCAGGGCTATTCAGATGAGAGAACTAATAACCATGCTGGCAAAAGAAATTTCTTATTAAAACCTTGTTAAGGAACTACAATAATTCATTAAGGGTTATATCATTATAAAAATCCATCATTGTTATAGACTGTTTCCTGGGGCTTCAGTTTAGTAAAGTTTGACGTGCCCTTTATGCTCCAAAATTAGGTAAAGCTAAAAATGATTTATGCACCGAAAATGTTAAAAGATTTTATAAAGCACAAAAATAACTATGCACAGCTTCCTAACCTTGGCATAGTACCTCAGGGGTTCATAGAATAAGAAAAAAATGCCTTTTAAAATGGACTGTTTAAAGCCTTGTGTATTCAATGGGTCAAAACCTGCTTACATTAAAAACAGTGGGACTACAAATGTCTTCAGTGGGAATAAGCTTTTGCACATGGAAAATAATAATTTGAGAATAACTAAAGGTAACGATCTAATGAGATGACACCAAATTAATAAAAAAAAGAAGAAAAAAACCCCCATCAAATATGAGCAACTGTGATTTAAAATATCATGAGCTAAGGCTCAAAAGGTATTTTTCAGGATTAGTTTCTGTCCTCGTTCCATGTATATTTTCACTTCTAGCTAAAGTTATGGAAATCATCCCCTGCACGCAAAAAAACCTGTTATGTTATTTAAAATGAAATTAGGAAAACTGCATCAAATGAAAAGATTATTTAAGGCTCCTTCAGAGAAGAAATGGGTAAAAAATGTGTAAATCTTTGCCTGAATAACACTTTGTGGTAACACCACGTTACCCATTGACGTCACCAGCAGTACCATAGTGACACTGGCTGCAGAGATCAAATTCCATCAAGAAGGACAGCTCTGAACAGAGCTGAGGAAGAATGTCTGTCAGTGGCATTGGTTCATGATGAAATGGGTTGTTTGGACCTCATCTGATGGTGAGTAGTGTTACAAATGAACGCTGGCCAGTCCCTCACTGGTCATCAGCCAGATGTTTATATCCAAAGTTATGCACTTTTTCCTATGCATCATTAAGATCCATTTAGTTTAATTCAATGCTCAGTTTTATTATATGCTCAAGTCACAGTACTTTCAGAATATCCAGACTAGTAATTTTTGCAGTTAATGCTGAAATTGATAGAAATATATCACACTAATTGGCATGCTTCTTGGCTGTGATGCTGGCAGGCCAAGTGATAAATGGGTTGTGGAAACTGAAATAACCTCTCACTTTTGAGATGGTCCTTGTCAACTGGAATTGAATCACACGAGAAAGAGAGCACTGTTTTCGCTTTAGCTGCACTGTCTTTTTGGAAGATGGTTGGTTTTTCTCTCCACAGTCGGGACACTGGCAGACATTCTTTGTAAATACTAAATTTACACATGGCCACTTGTTCATGCTCTTGGTGAAAATGCAAAAGCGATGCCATGCATCTACATTGTAATACTCAAAACCTTACTTTGAGCAAACAAGCACACATATAAAGACAATAATTTCTTGTTAAAATAACAGAAATCATAACAATAGAATCATTATTAGTCTGGGTCTAATTTTTATGGAAAAGGAAATAATAGAAATACAGTTGAAATTTCTATATGTACACTTCCTATTTTCTAGCCCTTTTCCTGGTGGTGCTGTCTCTTCGCCCCTGCTCTTCGAAATCCTAAAGCTGGTGGTTTCATTCTGGTGTGCGTGGGGGGGTGGTTATAACACTGAGTCATCAGCAGCTGGACTCCTTTTCCAGAAGGAATGTGATCTCCATGCTGATTGTGTCTTTCTCCTCATTCTAGGGTCCACTCTTTATGTTTTATGTTTATGTTTTACAGTTTAACACATTTCCTCTTCTGTCATTGCTCCACAGTTGGATTTGTTACCCCTAAATCCAGTTTTACATGGCTCCAGGTCTGCCTTTCTGTAACTGACTGAGTGAATTTATTCCTGTGGGATCTCTAGTGCCAGCCTGCACTCAATGCCTTATCATTCTGCTCCCGTGGTCCTCTATGCTGCATTCTGCATTCCCACATTTCAGGGACTCTTCTGTAGTACCAGGCCCACATTTTTCTACACTACAGCATTACAGTATGTTACAGCTAAATGAGTGAACAAATGTTGCATGAGGATCAAGACCAGTTCATACAAAGCAGGCCTGACACCTCCTGAGGTTTTTGCAAACTCACTGCAAAGCTTATGGTCTTACAGTGGTAGTGCTCTGTTATAGGGCTACAGGGTAACAGTGCATCCTGTTTATATTCCATGCAAGGAGCTTTTAAATATAAAAACAATTCCCAGAGGTTAGTGTGCTTCCTCTGTGAGGGCAAAATACATCTATGAATGTTCTCATAAACACAGAGATCCCAACCCTTTATGGTATAATTTCAACCCCATGACATTTTGTAATATGCGTTTAATTGGTACATGGAAAATAGTGAAAATTTTTCATTTTAACCAGAAAGAAAAACAGCTGACATTTCAGATTTAGGGAGAAGTAGGAAATGAACTCTCCATGTAAGAAAAATCTCCCTTCTTCCTCTGACACTTACCCTAGAAAAGATATTTGACATCAGGGGCAGGACATATAGAAGGATGACACAGGGAACAAAAGGGAGTAGGTTACCAGTCTGCTCTGAATGTAAATGAAATGTAGATACTGGGGTCTTTCTGGTTTCTTTGAAGGTCCAAAGTTGATACTGGATGTAATAGTCCTAATAACCCCTTCCTGACATCAGATAGCTATTAGAATCTTCTTTTCCCTGGCAATATTTTTAAATGAAATAGGTAGTGCCACCTGCTGTGAATGTTTAAGACTTTCTCTCTCAAAGCTCTCTGAAACTGAATAGGCTCATTTATTTTAATGTGACTCCTTTTAGTATGCACTTCAGGTGTGTAATCTAAGCTACCAAACTCATCAGCAGAATGGTAGATAAAACAATGTATAGAATTATCACACACAGGGAATACAGGAAAATTTGTCAGTCCAATTTGAAAAATACAGACTTCCTGTTTTTTCATAATTATATGGGAATAATTCTGATTTCTGCTTAACTGCTGTTTTGCTCTCTTTGCTGGTTGCCAGCTGGTGTGGACTCGGTTCAATGTATTCAGTGTTAAATGTTAAGGCCCTATGTGGTTGCATCCTAGTTATTTAGTTCAGTTACGTTTCCAGATGAATAAATGCAATAAGAAGGTTGTGGCACTTCAACCTCCACAGCATGTTTTGCCTCACCTGTGCAAAATGAAGAAATAGTTAGGACATGCTGCAGTCTCTGAATTGCACAGGCTCCATGGAGGGGTGTGTAAACCTGAGAAAATGCACATTTTATGCATTTTTACACCCAGAAGACAGCAATAAGAAAAAGCTAACTATGTTTATGGCTTCAGCCACTGTTATTCCAAAAAAAGGTCCGAGCCCTAATTCTGAGCAATGGATGAATTGACACAGGATATTTTTCAAAGAACTGAGATATGGCAGGAATGGGAAACAGATGTTTATTGTACCCTGCTATGGCTGAACTGAATATTGTATTGATATAATATAGATATGGCAGATATGGAAACCACTCAAATGGTGCTATCTCATATCAAGGTCTTCCTTAAAAGAGATGATCTTCTATTCTGTTGTAGGTATTTCACTGTAAATAAGGTACACTATAGTTCAGGGTACTCATATGTTTTTCTCTAACTGACCCCTGTGTTACACATCCTCCAAATAGGCTTGATGCTGCTCCCCTAAACTGTGTTATACTACAGGAATATCTAGGTCAATACTTATTTTAAATAGATTGACCATGCTGGTTTTTGTTTTACATATTAATGTCTCAGCCAAATACTTCTACAGCCTGAACTAGACTAGCTGCTCAGGCATATGTCTGTCACCATTTCATGTAGTCTGCATCACACGTATGCCATGACTCAGAGATAAAAGGCCACAGGGCAGCAAATCTCAGATGCATTAGCCATCCTAGTAAATCTGTGACTCACTAAGTTGTTTCACCTTCCTGTGGTATTGCTGGCATCTTGAGCTCTGACTGTGTGATTTGTTGTCGTTCATGACAGAAAACTGTCAAAATGAATATACAGTTAACCACCAAACTCCAACTGACCTGACTCACTCTTCGTCCTTATTAGCACCTCTTCCTTCCATCAATGGCTAAGTCTCTGCTTCCACTAGAGCATAAGGAGCTCTCTTCCTTAAAGACCAAATTGTTTCCACAAACCATCTGTCACTAGCTGAATGCCTAATAGGGACATGTTTTTCCCCAGTTAACAGCAACTAGTGCTTACTCCAGCTATAAATCCCTGATGTGGTTTGAGAGAATTTTGTCTTTATTTCTTTTTTTCTGGTTCTATCAATTTGGCATAGGAGCATATTTTATTGAAGTCAGAGGAAATTTCAGCGTACTGTGAGATTAATAGAGCAGTTTTCACCATCCCAATTTAAAACAAATGAACAACTTTTCACCTTCCTTTCTTCTTTTTGCTAATGATCTGAGCTGTGAGTGACTCTTGTGGAGTATCTGCAATCATAGAGTTGTCTAGTTCTATGATTCCCTTCATTTTCTCTTTCTTATTCTCTTTGTTCTTGTTTCACTTGATTATTATCACAAGAAGTGTATTTGGCATGGGCAGGAAAGAAAGAGAAACACAACATCCTCCAGCAACAACACCTTCCTGTACTTAAGTTCTTGATTGTTTCAAAACAAAAAGCACCAAAACAAGTCCAGAGGAACAGAAAAATGTTTGATTTGTTTGTTAGAGCCAGAAGCTATGCTTTTTTGCAAAACAAATACACATCTATGTTGTGAAGCCAAAAGAAAACTCAGTAGAATAGGAGGAAAGTCCAGATTTACTGATAGGACCATAACTGCTCTACAAATATGAATTATCACAAAACCATTTAGAGCTGATTTGATATACTGACCTAATAATTTATTTGAATTCCAAGAATGGTATAAAAATCAGTCATGTCTGGAAGGGGATTCTGGTTTCCTTTTGTTTTCTGTGTCACCTTTGTGAACATGTTATATGTACATCATAACCAAAGGACGAATGAATTTTCTTCCATGTCACAGGGCAGAAAATAAGAAAGATAGAAAGCAAAAAAAAAATCCATGAAAGATCCCAGTGTTCATGCTGTACCATGCTTTCTCAACAGTGCCTTTTGTAAAATTGCCTTAAGCAGGCAAACTTCTTGAAAAGTTGAAGTTGGACAAAAGGAAATACTATGATCATAGATAGCTGCAGTCACACAGTAGGCATGTAGCAGTGGAGTTTGCAGCTGTTTCTCTGGAGTAAGACATGCAGCACTAAAAACAGCAATCAGCTTTTAGCAAAGATGCCACAGATCAGAAGTTTTATCAAAGGGACAGACTAGCTGCAGAGAATTTCCCATCCCACCACCCTTTTTCAAAGAAGACACATGGAAGTATCTAGTGAATCAGAGACTACATTCCCATAGAGCTTCTTATGACAAGTGCTGTCAAAAATACATGGAAATATATCTTCTTTGATTTAGCTTCATGCTGGTTTGCTGGGGTTTTTTGAAAGGTCTTTTCTTGTGGGGTTTTTGGGTGTTTGGTGGGTTGCTTTTTTTTTTTTATTTTTTAATAAAGAACCCCTTTACTTATAAGCTTCAGCTAAAAAACTGTGGGAGTAAAGACATAGATTCCTCCAGATGTAGCTTGTGTCTGGTACAGAAGATGAATAACTGAAACTAGAAATAAAATACAAATGCTGCCATTTAAATTATTTTTCCTCTGACATAAGCACAGAAAAAAAGCAGTTAGATAAACTGGTCCTTGAAATTAAGTTTTACATACAGTCTTTCATAAAAATTTGTCCTTTCCCTTTTCCTAACAACAGCAACAACAATTAGCTCTTTGACCACACTTGGCAGAATTTGTCAAAATTAAAATCCACTGTTTACTACACTTCCTGCCTGGAGATGCTGCAAGTTAAAAAAAAAAAAAGCAAAACAAAACCAAAATCAAAACCAAACCAAGCCAAACCAAAAAGCCCCAACCCATCCGAAACCAACCAAACAAACAAAAAAAAGCCAACAGACAAAAACCCACAACCAACCAAACAAAAAACCCAAACCCAGAATAACAGGAAAAAATGAAAGGAAAGAGGTTGTTTCTCACCTTTCTGTACTTAGAAATCACACTCTAGAAGACAATATTGACTTACTCTGTAATTTTTTAAAAGAACAACACGCAGTTAATCAAAGTGGCTGTCCCAGGCCTGAACTGTAAAAATTCTTTCTGTGGGAGATGCTGGCATTTCCAACCCACAATGGGAAGGGAGCTTTCTGTATCCTATTTCTATCATCTACCTTTACATGGTTTTGATGACTTCTCTTGCCAGGACAGCTGCTGGTGAACTAAAAAATACATCTGCACGTCCAAGTGCAGGTGGGATGAGGTCCCACAAAAATCACCATTTTATTTGTTTCTTAATCATTTGTGATTTTATCACAATCAAGAATCATTTATTCATTTTTCTATTTAAAGAAGTGCCCATCCAATGCCCTAGGAAAATGTGCAAAAAACTTGAAAGAACCCCATCATGGTTTTCTGAGGACTAACCAAGCAGCTGGTCTGAACAGAAAGAGCTTTCAACGGGATCCTGATTGCTCCCAAAGCAGCTCTTTGCCTCCCACAAAGGTGCATTTCAGCAGACCTGCTGGAAGTCTTATGTGACCCATAGATTCCCCAGGCAAGTCAGTCTCTAAAATCTGCTTTTAGTTCCTCTGGCAGCTTTACTACTCCAGAGATTTCTGAGTTTCTGTTCTTTGCTCTCATGGAGAGATGTATGGTGGTCAGGGTAAACACATGCAAAAGCAGACCAATGGCACATTTCAACGTGGAAGTGAAGATGAGCAGAAAGGGCCTTAAAAGGTAGATATTTTTAGGAGATAGGAGGGCACAGGTGTCCTTTTGTATTAAGTAAAAAAATAATGTCTTTAAAACATGCTTTTGCCTTCAATCTGCCAATCAGCATGCATGGGAATTAAACATCTGGAGCTATGGTGTGTCTGAAGTTTGAAGTTTATTTCAAAAGAAACTGACTTTTAAAAGTTCATTCCCTTGTGTCTGATTTGAGTGCCTTCTGAAAAATAAGCAATAAGACAGCTAAGGACAAGTTGGCTTCTCTTTGCTGGAGAGAATTATCCATGTATTTTGAGGTTCACACAAGGATAGAAGTCATTTGTGTCTTCACATTGTAAAAGCCAAGTCAGTCCTAATTGCAATATTGATTTAGCAGCAGATTTCCTTATCATAATATTCAACACTTATATTGATATAAGCTTAGTAATAATAGTTTGGTGGAATGGAGTTTAGATCCAGATTTAATTTCCCTGAATGTAGGTGTCTAAAGAAAAGATAAATATATACATTTCCTATGTACTTAACAGAGTTTAATCAATACAGCCCATGAAGCCTGGGGGGAAAAGCGAAGGTCCAGCCTTTAAAAGTCTACCTAAGCTAAGAGTAAGCTGAATTGCTCTCTAGGATCTTCAGTTTGTCCTCATCTACAGCCTCCTCCAGAACTGCTAGGGGACCACAGGATGTTCTTGTCCCACTTTTCAGCAATGCCTTTGCATATGAACACAAAATCCCTTACCTGGAAAGTCCTTTTTTGATATCCTTGGTGTAGTGAGATGGGGTCAAGGCTACTGGTAAAATACAAAGTTAGAGGCAGCCTGACTTCAGAGCAGCAGCCTTTTAGTTTAAGGGGCTACCTTCTGACACTTACCTCCCTATTTAGGTCTCAAATGAAATTAGTGATACTTTCAGAGGGCCTGAGTATGTCAGTTCCAGGTGAAGTCAGCATTCTCACAAGACAGGGGAAGTTTTAGAATTTGTTTAGGCAGCAAGCCTAACTTTAAAAGAGGTAGCCATATTCATTTAAAATTTAAAAGAATGGTTATTTGGGAGTCATACTGACACCCAATGGTGTGAAATCAGACAATGGGAAAATTTCAACACTACAAAACTGCATCAAATTTATAATCAGAGCAATATTTTAAAAAATGGTAAAGATTCCTGTACAAGAATCAATAACCTCTTTCAGGAATAAAAAGATATAATAAGAGTTTTACATAAATTGAAAGTATGGTAATGGATGAGAAATTTCATGAGAAAACTTTAAACCTTGAAGATTTAATTCCAGCAGCACCTAATATTCAGCATGCTGATGTCAGGGCCCTCAATGCCCTGCATAACCTCAGCAAGTGAACTTCAAGACAGCCTTGGGATTGTTTTTGTGCTATGGCAATGATAAGACTGGAGAACAATTTCGTGTGTATCTGGGGCAGAGGAAACAGTAGTATACAAATGTGGACAGAGAGGAAGGAAGTGCATGGAAAAGAAAATATATGGCTATGAGGTTTTCCAAAATTATATTTGTGGTTCTACATGTAGATAAAGAATCTCACCACAAGCCTTTCATTATTATCTTAAACAAGTGTGGAAATATATATCATCCCACCTATCAAGATTGCTATTAATAGTGCACAAAAATGGTCTGGAGATCCTCTGTTCATACTTACATGCACATACAACACATGTGAACACACACATGCAAATATTACCTACAGTTAGAGGTGCATTTAATTTGGTTCTTCTCTTGTTCTGGTATAAACCAAAATTATCTGGTAAAGTCAGTGGAGATCTAAGTGTGAATGGGATGAGAATAAAGGGGGGGTTATTCCATGGTTTGGGGATTTTTGGGTCTTCCTTCCTTCCTGCCTTCCTGCCTTCCTGCCTTCCTGCCTTCCTGCCTTTTCCTGTTGTGAAGCTGAACTTAAATGCTGCAAAAATTTGTAATTTGAAAAATAAAAATTAAAAACTAGTCCTAACATATAATTGTTCTTTTCCTTCCACCATGTAGTAAATGTTGTCAAATGTACTGTGATCTTAACTTCAGTCTACTTTATGATGGTACAATTTATTATTTACTTAGTTCTATAAAAGCAAGTAGAGTTAATCAGAATCACATTGGTGTAAATAAGAGGAGAATCTGATTTTGAAAGGTAACCTCTTGCTGTCTGTTACATAGCTGTCAAAATGGATGAAAAAACCCTGTTATGTTCCGCCAGACCATGTATCTTTAAAAGCAGAACTGTCAGTGATTGATGGAGTTCAAATGTAAGATACAACAATTATAATGCTGCTACATATGTGAACATCTCTCTGTACATGAATGTCATTTAGGCACAAATGTTGTAAGTTGACCCAAGCAGGTTTCTTCTGCCAAAAAAACAACAAAACAACCCAAACAAAAAAACCACCAGAACCCCCTTCAAAACCACAAACAAACAAACGAACATTGCATGTAAATTATATTTAAATAGAAAATAGAGTAGGTATCTATTAGAGATTGTAACAGTTTTAAAAACTCAATGGGGAAATTAAGATCATTTGCACCACCCCCTTTTGATAGTGTCCTATTACTAAGGACAGATACTTCACATTGAATTAAAAAAAAGAATTTCTGGGAAAAAGGAGAATTTGATTACCGCCTCAAGGGGTACATAAAATAAAAAGTAAAAATAAAAAACAAACAAACAAACACACCTTCTCCCCCCAAAAAAACAACAATAAAACAAAAAAAAATCCTCAAAAAAAAAAAAAAAAGTCAGAAAAAGTTTCTGAAATATTTGAAGGAGATTTTATCTAGCAGTTTAGGAACTTACCCAGGATGACATAGACTCAAGTTAAATCTGCTCTCCCTCTAAGGTGTTTTGAGTCTACATCATTCAAAAGAAGGACTTCATGAACAGTCCTCCCTGAGTACTTTTATGGCATAAGCTGACACAGTACTTCTTGCCTTTAGAGAAGCCACATAAATAGCGTTTAAAACTTCAGCCAGAAATTTTGTTGGAGCTGAACTTGTAATAAAAGTAAAAAAAACCTAATTTTATAGAAATTTATTTAGATTTTCACTCACTCCTTGCATTCTATGCAATTTGACAAATGATGGAATGACTGCCTCTGAATATTTTCCAAGTTGATGGCTAAGATATTCTTCAGTGCTAGAGATCAGTGACAAAATTGTCTCTAGCTTTTTGACCTTCAAGGGAATTAGTTAAGCCTGTCTTACAGCATAACTTGTTATTCATTTTGCACAGGTAAACAAGACTGGAGGTGAGGGAGTATGTGAAATTGGTAAGGGCACCCAAAGAAAAATTGAATTTAAAAGAAAAGGGAAAAAGATAGAATAGAAATCAAACAGCATAAGCAAAATTTGTACCCCATTCTTCCTTTCTACCCCCATCCTTATCTGTCACAAAGCAAACAAACAGACTTTCAGAAAGATGGAGCAAAAGGCAGGGCTGACAGTTCTGCAGCCAGCTTAACAGCAGCAGAGTCTTTACAGGGTGCCATCTGCAGCACAAAAACCAAGCTGCGTTTCCCTTTTAAGCCCTCTTATGGAAACAACTCGAAACTAGTAATGATTGATGCGTCTTTTATCAAACACACATAGCTAATCCAGTAACTCGATCTTTCACATTTATGTGGCATTTCCAAGCTAATGAACAACAATTAAAGCTGGACACTGGGACATTCCCTTTTTTATCATAATTCACTAAGGGCTGGAGCTTCAGTCATTGCATCTTCTAAAGCTTTACAATATTTTTCTATGACTATAATAAAGCTTTTTATTCTGCAGATTTTAAGACTGTGGTAGAAGTTTTTTTGTTGCTATTGTTCACAGCTGAAGGAGAAGGTTATTTGTTTTACTAAGATAAGGTTTCTAAAACATCCTGCTTAAAAAAATAGAGTAAAACCAGATGACGTTTTCTCTCTTTTTCTAGTTATCTATTATTTTCTAAAGAAACTGAAATGCCATCTTGCCTCCTGGATAAATTATCTCTTTGTTTAAAACACAGGCAAAAAGTCTCTAAGATATAAATAAAGGTCAGCTGAAGATGTTCAGTTTAGTACAGGCATTGCTAAACACAAAGTTGTTTTGCTGGACTTTTTATTTTCCTTTTCTTTCATTGAACACTCTCATTACTTTCACACTGTGCTGGTTTGCAGTAAAATCACCTGGGCCAGAGCCTGGGCCCAAGTACTAGCACTGCAGCTGCCCTTCCTGTGAGTCCTTAGCACAGCTCTGTCCTCTGTGAGCTTAGTCCATCTCAAACAATGCCCACCTACAGACAAGGAGTTAGCTCAAACACCATTCCCAATAGTCAGTTTGTTTGCAGTTATATTACGTGTTAGAGCATCTTGCCATTGGCTATGAACTATACTGTGCTGACTTAGTATAGACGGACTGTTGTCAGACCAAAATTTCATTCATTTCATCCACCATTTGACCTTTCTTTTGAGCAACTCCAAAATTAAGACTAAAACTAGAAATTATTTCATTTATAGTCATACACTGAAGATAGGATTTCAAATTTCTTCAATGACAGATAATTATGGGGCAGCCCTGGGTGTTTGTACAGATCGGGGAAGAGATGATGGAGAACAGTGCCACAGAAAGGGACCTAGGAGTCCTGGTTGATGGCAAGTTGAGCATGAGTCAGCAGTGCCCTGGCAGCCAGGAGGGCCAGCCCTGTCCTGGGGTGCATCAGGCACAGCATCGCCAGCCGGGCAAGGGAGGGGATTGTCCCACTCTGCTCTGCACTGGGGCGGCCTCACCTTGAGTGGTGGGGGCACTTTTGGGTGCCACAATATAAGAAAGACATTAAATGATTAGAGAGTGTCCTGAGGAGGGCAATGAGGATGGTGAAGAGTCTGGAGGGGAAGCCGTATGAGGAGCGGCTGAGGTCACTGGGTCTGATCAGCCTGGAGGAGATTGAGGGGAGATCTCATTGCAGTTACAACTTCCTCGTGACAGGAAGAGGACGGGCAGTCACTGATCTCCTCTCTCACAGGATAAGTGACAGGACCTGAGGGAATGGCCTGAAGTTGTTTTAGGGGAGGTTTAGGTTGGATACTGGAAAACATTCACCCAGAGGGTGGCTAGGCCCTGGACCATGCTTCCCAGGGGAGTGGTCACAGCACCAAGCCTGACAGAGTTCAAGAAGTGTTTGGACAATGCTCTCAGGCACATGGTGTGACTCTTGGGGATGGTGCTGTGCAGGGCCAAGAGGTGGACTTGATGTTTGTGGGTCCCTTCCAGGTCAGCATATTCTGTGATTCTGTATCTAAGCTTTCAATATTATAAGAAGCTTTTCTCCAGGGTTCAATGAACCCCATTGTTGTGGTTTAACCCCAGCCAGCAGCCAAGGCCCACACAGCCACACTCTCACTCCCTACCAGCAAAATCAAAGAGAGCATTGGAAGGGTAAAAGCCAGAAAACTCATGGCTTGGGATAAACAGTGCTTAATAGCGAAAGCAAGAGCTGCACACACAAGCAAAGCAAAATGAGGTATGGGAGGGTAGGTGTTCAGCTGTGTCCACAAGAGCTGGGCTTCATCCCATGTAATGGGTGCTTGGGAGAACAAACGCCATCACTCCAAATGGCCTCCCTTCCTCCTTCTTTCCTCCATTTTATATACTGAGCATGATTTCACATGGTCTGGTCACATATCCCTCTGGTCAGTTTGGGTCACCTGTCCTGGTTGTGTCTCCTCACGATCTCCCATACGCTGCCAGCCTCCTTGCTAGTGTGGCAGTGTGAAGAGAGAAGAGGCCTTGGTTCTTTGCAAGCCCTGCCCAGCAATAACAAAAACGTCTGTATTATCAGCCCTGTGTTCAGCACAAATCCAAAACACAGCCCCATACTTGACACTGAAGAAAATTACCCCAGCCAAAACCAGCACACCCATGAACAAAGAGGACCAGGAAGTTCCACCTGAACATAAAAAAGAACTTTCCTGTGAGGGTGATGGAGCGCTTGTGCAAGTTCCCCAGAGACTCTGGCAATATCTCTTTCCCTGGAGAATTCCAAAACACATTCCTGAGTGATGTACTTTAGGGAACCGTGCTTGAGTAGGGAAGTTGGGCTAGACTGACGTACAGTGTTCCCTTCTAATCTTACGCATCCTGTGATTTTGTGACCATCATCTCAGATGGAATATATGTGTATCACAAGTTTTAGCCTTTGAAGAGAGTTTCTTTAAGAGACCAAACCAAAATCTTCCACCTTTTTTTCACATTGTAATTCCAGTTTGAGAAGGACATGTCTTTGAATCAGCAGCATAACCAACAGCTCTCAAGCATGAATCTCATATTGAATTCTTTTCTACGGTGAGGTATTAGGCAACAGGACATGTCTTCTTCCCCCTTTTCTTTCTTAGAGATATAAAAAGCCTCTTATTGCTACCTAAAACTCCAATACATGTTATGACTTGACATAAAAGCTTAGTGAATTAAACGTAAACTTCATACATGGAAAATAAAATATTGATTTTCTTTTTTTTATTTATAAAGAAAAAAATTTGAATTCCAGATAAAGAAAAAAATATTTATTTATGGAAATTAAAGAAATATAGGACACAAGTTTTAATCACTGCCAAGGTTTTGCACAAGCACACGGAAACTAATTGCAATCCACTGAAATAAACTAACTACAACAGAATCAAGATTCCAACCAGGTATCTTTAACATCTCTTAAGTTTGAATAGAATAAAATAAACTCACATTAATGGATTAATGCACTACATTATGTAAGTAAGATTAGATATGTAGATAAATAGTATGTTGTCCCAAGATTACACAATTACTTAAAAAGAAAATCCAGATTACATATAAACAAATACTCAAACGAAAGCTGAGCTGCAGCCTCTGAAATAATTTTCAGTGAGACAGATTTATCAAATTATTTATATGTCTAAAATGAAGTGCTTTGGTGGATGTTTGAAGACTTTGGCCTTCTTATAACTGTGACTTGAGAATAATGCTGCTTAAAAAAATTCTGGGTAGCTAGAAACCTGCATTATTTAGAAGTCTAAATATATAAAAATCCCAAATTATTTCAGTATTGCCTGAACTTTGACATCTTCTTTACATGCACAGATTGCTGCTGCTTATTTTCCCCAGTAAGGTAAATCACATAGCCAAGGTCACAGAATTGAAGAATGTAGTATTCCTATTTGTCCAGGTGAGACTAAGACCTATCTTTTCTTTCCCTTTCCCTTTCATCCAGAACGAAGAGGTCTCAAAGGACTGTAGTGCCAGGTCAAAGGTTAAGAGCAATACCTTTAGATCCTTTCTTCTGCTAAGGCATCAGAAGTCTCTTTTGAGTACTCTCCTTTTTTTGTCTCTACACAAACTCCTGGTGAGAATTTCACTTCCTTTGGGGCACTATTAGTTATGCTGCTTTCTAGGCTTTGAGAAAACTTATTCACTGTTCTGCCTGCCTGATTCTAGTCCTGAAGTTTACACTGAGTGGTATAACATGTTTGTCTCAATATTTAAATGGAATTAGAAGAGAAATATTATCTAGTATTATATTAGATAGGTGCCTAATGTGATACTAAAACTCTTTTTATGTGCGCTTATTTGGTAACATCTGCCTTACGCTATGTTGAAGTTATTATTTCCTGTTGGGGATATTAAAGGAAAACAATGTCACAGACACTTTTCTAAGGTTTTTTGGGGTGTGTTTTTGTTTGTTTTGAGATGTCCAGTTGAAAACCAGTCAGAAAGAAAGAAAAAAAGAATGAAAATGATCAAAGGAACAAATTACATACTACCCTTATGAAAATTAACAATTAACAAAAAAATTTTAGAATGAAAATGTTAATAAGAACAGCTTTCTTGTCTTCCAATACACAGAATTACCTACCCTGGACAACAACATTTGTTTTTCGCAAGGCATGCTCATTTTGCGTGCAGTGATTTGTGCAAAATAAATAACTTTCTGAGTAAAGCACAGTATTAAATTGCTGCAGTACAAACCTGGTTTCTCTTTCTATGGTGGCTTTCCATCTATCCAGCAAGTTCAGAGGCTTTCTCTCCTTACCTTCAGTTTATGCAACAACTGGATCTCAAAATACATATGACTGTCCTCACCACATATCTATATTAGCCAATAGGAAAATATACAGAGTTAAAGTGACACATTTTATATGTATTTATTAATTCATGATTCACGTATGTTCAGATACTACAGAAAAAAAGGGTTGGAGAATATATATACTGAATAAAGTGGAAATATCAACCAGAGGGATTTTTAAAAGGACCTCCTGCTAGGTATGAGATACAGTAAGGAATAAGCCTGGAAGTGATTGTCTGAAGTGTAGCAATTGTGCCATGGCCAGATCTGAGCTAGAAGCTGAGCCTACAATTCCGAGAAGGGTGATTTCTTGAAAGCAATGGGCTAAAAAGAGTACCTCTGCAGAATGGTTCTTAAAGGTTGTGTTCAGGGAAACACTCAAATACAAAGACAAGGGCACTGTCATCCATACATAAGGTGATCATCACACAGAAGATGTAAAAATAATTAAAAAAAAAAAAATCAAGCTGTATCTTGTAAAAGCTGTGCCAAAAAATAGATGTGCTATATTTAAGCATCTTCAGAGATATTTCTAGGAGTATTAATGTGAGACAAATTTAGGTAAGAATTTGTCTTCAGCCTTTTTCCTCCCTCAGAGAACTTGACCTCTAAACAATTAAGCTAACTGGAAAATCACACTGGTCTTTGTTCAGTGTTTGATATCTAAGTCTCATTCTTGTAACAAATTCTAATTCTTCTAATTTGAATTGTTTTACATTTATAAATGTTTCAACAAGAGGAGACAACAAGTAAAATAAGAAAAAAAGGCAAAATAGCTGGAGTTCATTGTAGAATAACCACTCATAAAGAGGCTTTCCCCAAGCCTAGATAAAAATGGAGGGAGGCACTAAAGATCATTTGTCTGCATTGTGGCTTGGATATCTTCCTCAGAGTGGAGAGGTATTTTTGAAAGATTCTGATTTGTTTGAGATGGCCTGTGATCTGTGTTTTGCATGGTATACTGTTTGCAGATGCATGGTAAGTATATTCAATGGTAAATTTTGATTTGAAATTTTTCTGGTTACCCCTAAGCTTTACCAGTGTACTTGGACTGTGAGCTCTATGATGTTAGACAAACAGTGAACCAAAAGGAGATCCAGGAATAAGGCAGGAGCTTTAGAGGTTTTGTGAAGCTTCAAAAATAACAAATCTTGGATTGTTACCACAAAGTCACATACACCTGAACATAAGCTAAAGTGTTCACAATTTCCCTTTCTCCTTGCCTCTTAGAACAGCTTCATCTCTTGGGCTTGACAAAGGTCCATCATAGATGGTCTGTCTCTGACAATAATTTAGTATTGGGTCTCCCGCAAATACAAAGCCATTCATCTTCACACCTTATTATGACTTTCTAATTAATTATCAATGTTCATAGGATTATTCTTATTTGAAAGGGTGTGTTTTATCTGTCATTATAAACATCTTTTTAAGTATAAACTGAAGTTAGATATTAATAAATATTATCCAATGATCTTTTGTCCTTTTAGGAGTTCTGCAAGACATTTTATAATCATTCTGTCTGTTTCCTAGGAAATGATAAGAAAACATGTAATGTTTGCCTTCAATATTACGAAAACCCAGAAAGGACTCAAAAAATTCCAAGAAAGCCCCATGAGGTTTGCTGATTTCCAAGTAAAAGAAAATTATTAAATGAAATTTAAACTAACTTACAGTAAAGCAGGATCAGACAATGTGCGTAACATTTCAAGGTCAAAAGGCAGTTGATTCTTTGAGACAGTAACTCTCAGAGCAGGGAGCAAGTTTTTTTGTTTTTTAATTGCAAAACCTTTGTGTACTCTTTTGCATTCTTTACAGGTTTTAATTAAGACAGTTTGCTGGTGGGTGCCCAAAGTAAATACATGTGAATATAGCACTCTGTCTCTTAAGAAATGTCTGCGGTATACAGCGTTTAAAATTTTTATGCCTTTGTGACTCTATGTATCCTTTATTTCATCACTCCCTTGGTGGTGTAGCTTATTTTCCAAGTTAAACAAAGGCATTGGCAGAGAAGCTACAAAGTGTTCTAATCTCCTGACCCTCACATTGACAGTTCAATATATTTTAGAACAACTAAAGATATGGAAGTGGAATTATGAAACAAGCAGGCACTTTAGAAGAATGTGCTATAAATTTATAGCTTTACTGCGTAGTGGAACTGCTGTAGTTTTAAAAGAGCAAGGACATACATCTGGAAAATAAAACATAATGGTAGTGGCTCACTGGAACAAAAAGATAAAAAGATCTGTCAAATAAAATTGTACAGAATATGTGAGATTATTGGTTTCATTGGGATTTATTAATTTGATAAATTTCAAATCTTATTTGCTAAATGAGGGTGGGGGAAACTGCCACGCAGGCTGATGACTTGCAATCACTTTATAACATGTCCTGGTTTTATTTTTCACCTCTATCTAAAATTCATGCAGTTAGCTAGGGAAAGGTTCTCTCCCTTCAGCAGGCAGGTTCTTGCAGTAACTCAAAGCACACATATTCAAGCATCAAATGTCACCACATTGCCATCTTACTGTGAGTGACTGGAATTTACTTCCTATTGTTAGCAGTGCTGAAAATTGCTACTAGATACTACAGAGTTCATAATGTGTTGTCTAAACTGAAAACATTTTCAGGGACTGAACTGACCTTTTAGAAAACTGCACTTTCATTCTTAAAGTGCTGGACTATTGCAATATTTCATTTAAAAGGTTATTTAAACTTTTTTCATCTTTTTCTGGAAAAGGGTAAGGATTATTGTGTGAAAGAAGTATCTTCATATAACTCTTCTGTGTCAAAAAACAGGGAATAATACCACTCATTACTCTAAAGTTGCTTCAAGAAAACGAGGCAGAAAAGACCACGGCTGCTATTCTCCCTGAGAAATGAGCAGATAATTGTAATTAATATTTAATACTTGCTTTCTAGTTCTAACTGATAGTTATCAGAGATAAAGTGGATTTTTTCTATGAATATTCTGAGAAAAGATGAGAAGAAGAAAATATTTTTCTTCTATATTATTGACTTGGAACTGAGGTACAGAGAAATGATGAGCTGCTCACAGTCAGTCAGAAAAATCTGCAACAAAATGTGTACTACTCCAGTACCAGTTAAATGTCCCAACAAAAAATATCTTCCCTACCAATTTGGCTGAAAAGGGATTGATTGCTTGTAGAGCCTAACCATAATACAGCAACTGTGCATTTAAAAGAAGGAAAAAGAAATTGAACCAGATTGCAGAGTTGCCAGCCTGAGGAGTGCTGACCACAAACAGCCTTTTCCCCTACAATTTATCAGAGGAAGGGAAAAGTAGTATTAAAGATAGGATTAATCCTCTTTAGAGGGAAGAATGTGGGAAATGATTACTGCAAGAACTGGTTGCTGTAGTGCTAAGGGATCAGATTTTAGAAAAAAATAACAGCCTGCTTCCAAATGATAAATGAATATGTGAGCTTCACTGACGGCACACATGACTGTTTTTAGACTTAGAAGAAGTGACAGAGGAAGATGAGCAGTCATGTAAGTGGCAGGGTAAGTGTATTAAAGGCATAGCATAAGAGAAACGAGCTGACATAAAGACCAGTGACCGTAAGGAGAGGTGATAAAAAAAAGAGGAGGGAATATATTAAGGAAATGAGTTAACTGTTCACGTTCTGAATCTTTTTATAACTCAGGTCAATGAAGAAAACCATATTGTTCCAGGAAATAAGTGGACAAATGTGGAATTAAGAACAGAAAGAAAGAAATACAGAAGTTTTAACTGTATGTTTTGCAGACATCATCTTAGAAAAGTTGATATGTACTTGATACTTTTTTCAAGATCCCAAGCATGAACTTTAAATGGGTATTTGGCATTTCCAGGAGGCTCAAACACACGTGGTTAAGTAAAGCAGTCATGACAGTGTAAGGCACAGCCCAGCCATTAATTACTGGCCTAGCTAGGTTGCCAAATAATGCAGATTACATGCAGATTTTTCCTTTTAAAATTTAAAATAAATATTGTTGTCTTGAAGTGGGCTGGGTTAGGAGTGCACATACATTAGTGGAGGATCAGCTGCTGAATGCAATTTTTTAAGCTGGTATAGCTTATGTATTTTAGCCACAAATCTCAAACAAAAATGAAATAAATAAAATGAAATTAAGCTTTTAGGAACTACTGCAGAATCATTGGACCAATATAAAATATTTTCTTCTAAAATAATACCTATCATATTTCAGAAGAGGATAGGAGACCAAGGACCGCTTAAAAAGTTGGCTATCCTTTTTTGGAGGCAGGAAGACAATGCACAAAGATGTTCCATTGTTGCAAGCTTCTTGAAGCAGTGAGCAGTGCAACTGAGGTTTTACTTATTTTTGTAACTTCTACAGAGGCTGAAACAGCTGCCAGTAGATCCTGAGGGAGAAAACAGAAGCTCAGTCCACACTTTAACCGTAGCACTGGCACAAACAGGAAGCTACTTCTGAAAGATGATTCACCTGCTAACTAAACAGCCACTCGGATCTTTGTAGGAGTTGAAGCTGTTCTTACTGTACAAACATGAGTTTTTCAGGAACAGACCATGGGGAAGTAATTCTTTGGCCCTCCTATTGCTGTGCAGTTGTCACAGCTGCTTACATCTTCTCTAAGTGTAGAATATTTATAGAATCACAGAATAGTGTGGGTTGAAAGGGACCTTTAAATGCCACCTGGTCCAACCCCACTGCAATGAACAGGGACATCTGCAGCTACATCAGATTGCTCAGAGCCTGGTGTAACCCAGCCTTGAATGTTTTCAGGGATTGGGCACCTACCATCTCTATGAGCACCCTATTACACTTTTGCATCTCTTTTTAACTCACTTTTCATAGGTATTAATGACTGTGCATAACTTAAAAAAATGGAATAGTCAACCTAAAATATCTTTTTTGTTGATGAAGTTGAATTAGAGATGAATAAAAAAAAAAATTCTGCTAAGAAATTATGTGTCTCAGAACAGGGTAGTACGGTGATGTTCACTTAAAAAGTCGAGAGCTATAAAAAGATACCACTTTTTTTTTTTCCTAAGAGACCTTTTATATAGCATTATAAATAGCTGTGGAAAGTAAGATGCCATGCAGCAGTAGCTATGGAGATAAATGTTTACATTTAATAGTCACTAATATATTTATGTTACTGCATCAGGAGCATGCATCTTATGGTTGCTGTTTTACTCCCCCAGGTCAAATATGTTGCAGATGTTCAATCTATTAAATGATATGCACCACTATATTGAACAAAACCAAATGCAACTATAAGAGATACTTCAAAATAATAATTAAAAAAAAAAACAAACTCTGGAACTGCAATTACTTCCTATCCTGAGGAAAAAAGACAACTGGCAATATGTTATCAATACTCAGTGAAAAATTGGGGATGGCAATCCTTGCACACTAATTTGACAGATTAAAAGAGATGTGAAGTTAGATGAGAAAACCAAGCTTTTTTGAAAAGCAATCCATTTTTTCACTTGCTATAGTAAAACATTGCTCTTGTTCTACATACATACTGGTTTTGCAATTTTTTTTGAATAAAAACATTCTGGTTGGAAATTTTACTGTCTCCTTTTAAGAACATTCTATTATATTGAGATTTTGAATAGAACTTGTTAATAAATTTCCATCAAAATCTACTGAACGTGGAATGTGTGTTTTTCTTGATATTAACATTTTTCATGGGTAAATGTCAGATTGCTTCTTTTTTTTCTTTTTTCCCCTCTTTTCCTTTTAGGGAGTGTACATAAAACATTTTCTTTCAGGTCAACATCATGGTAATACTTCCATCCACTGAAGCCCTTAATTTCCTCTTAAAAACTGTAGATTGCAGGATTCTTTTGTAAATTGCAGGGGTCTTTTGATGATGAGACTTCATTGCTATGGTACAGTTATGAGAGAGCTTCCTGGAAAGATACCCTCTCTGTGAAGAGTCCCTAACACAGCAAGAAAGACTGTGATCAGAAATCAACAAAATTATCTATTTATTTATTATTATAGACTAGAACAAGCATAGGAATTTGAAGGACCAGATGAGAACAATCTTTCTCCTTTCAAAGCTCATTGCAAATTTATAAGATGCTATGTTTTGTTCACACATATTTAAACATCACTGTGAAACCTGTGTCTGTCCTGTTGGTAGTTATTTCAGCAGAGAGGAGTACCAAGCTATTTAGGGACAACAATTCTAATTTTCATTGATTTCACCAGGGACTCAGGCACCAAAATCCTATTCAGTCAGGCACCTACGGACAGTTGTGAAACCAGCAATCGTTATTCATATTGTTGAGTGCTCACCCATTAATCAGGGTAAAACTCGAGAATTGAGAATGACATATTTGTCAGTCCTCCTCACTTCCCATAAACACTTTTGTTGATTTTCACTTATATGTACAATAAGAAATGAGTGGAACAGTGCACTTTACTGAATCAATACAGAGCATGATGATTTAAAGTGTCAGGATATAAGGCACAGATAAGAAAAAAACAGGAGGCAAGAATAGCAACATTACTGAGAAATGAAATAGAATCTGCTGAGAAAAATGGCATAAACACTTGGAATGACAGTAGAGAAAGTTTTGATAGAAATTTGGATAATAAAGGCAGTCAGGTAATTCACTGATGTAGCTACAGATCTCTTGGGCAGTTAGAGCAGATATGGCAGTACACTCAGCATGGTCTCTAAGAGCTTGGCTTTAATATTTAACAAAGGAAAAATAATTACCTTGACACTGATTTTGGAAGAAACTAAGCAAACACTTAGGAGTAATTTTTTTTTTCAAGGATATAAATTGCTGGGAGGGAGGTGATGGGGAAAGAGTGTTTTTTTTATTTAGTCCTTTTGTTTTTCTTTTTCTGCTAAGTAGCCTACATGGTTAGAGGCAGGTCTGTGTAAAATGCAATGACTTGAGACAGGTATAAACTCAGTTGATATTGAGAGCATGCAGTATGTAGCAAACAAAATATCTTCAGATTTGGTGTACTTATGAGACCTCTTAACAGAGAAAGTGCACTAGGTTTGATGTCAGAAAGTCTGACTACGAGGGAATGTGAAATTGTCAGTGGAACTTTGGCTGATATTTTATAGCACTGAGGAAATATACTAGGGAAACTGAAACAGTGGAAGAATTGACAATCAAAATTTACGCTGGTATAATCCATCCAGGGAAATAGGAAAAGAAGTAACCTAACAAGGAATAGGAATAATATTGATATATGTAAGAAAAAAGGGAAAAAAAAACCTTTTAAAGAAATATAAAAATTCTAGAAAGAAAAGGTAAAAACCAGGAGATGGAGGATAACTCTTATTTTTGCATGGAAACCATTTTACTTCCTAAATTCAGAATCTTCATAAATTATATTAACAATAGTAATTGAATGCAGATTTTCAGTGCACATGCCATAAACACTTGCTCTGGTTTAGACTGGGATAGATAGAATTCTGGGATTGATTTTTTTCTTTTTGTAGTAGCTGCTATGGGTCTGGTTTTGGATCTGAAACTGTTGATAACACAGATGTTTTCCTTACAGCTGAGCAGTGCTGACATAGAGACAAGGCCTTTTCTCACTCTCACCCCACCCCACCAGCAAGGAGGGTGGGGGTGCACAAGGAGCTGGGAACGAGCACAGCCAGGACAGGTGACCCGAAATGATCGAAATTATCAAAAGAATACCAGATGGCATCATCCCATACCATATGGCATCATGCTCAGGAATAAAAATTGGAATGTGTGGAGAGGTTTGTGAGGGCTACTGATGCTTGGGTACTGGTTGGGCATCAGTTGGCTAGTGGGAAACAATTGTATTTTTCTCACTTCTTTTTCTTGGCTTTGATATTTTTTGTGGGTTTTGTTTGTTTGTGGGATTTTTTGGGTTTTTGTATTTTTGGTTTGTGGGATTTTTGAGGTTGGGGGAGAATGATTTTATCTTCTTTGTTTTTTGGGGTTTTTTTGGCTGGTTTTGTGGTAGCAGGGGGAAAGGTTTTGAACGAGTAGTTATGTCATTCTTGGCCGTCTACCGCAGTTGAACCATGACAGTACTGAAGGTGTTGGATGGTAACAAGGAACAATCAGCCATGAGAAGTAAGACATAATAGAAGGGGTTTTTTTTACTTTTCTTTTGGCCACAGTTTTCCCCATCTCTCCTACTCCCAAAAGCACTTCAATAAGCAACTTCAGATTTTCTGTAGATAGTTGAAAAAGAGAAGTGGTGGGTTGAAAACACTAGTGTCAAATTCTGGCTTACTTAAACCATATAAACCTCTTCAATTTGAAGCCACTTATGACCTAAATCTTCACAAATATGGGAATTGTCATTTCATGAACATCACTGCAGATAAACTTTGGGTGCCTGAAGTTTATACTAATCCATTAACCTTTATAATGACAGTCAGCCTGAGCTGACATTGTAATCAGTTGCCTAAAAGTATGTGGCTAGAAACAGGCTAGGAACCTTCTGTCATTCTTTCAGGCTTCCAGCAGCATCCTAGAAGGACACAGATTTCCTGCAGTCCTGTGTTGCTTCTGCCAAGATCATGCATGTCTCAAGTATCCTAGGGCATCTGGTACCGTATTTGTGCACTCAAAACACCCTTTGGTAAAACAGTTTATTTCAACAATTTTATATTAAAGCATGCTGAAAGATACAACAGTTAAAGAAAGAAATAATGATGTACATAATTAAACTGGGCTTTTTGATCAGTACTTTCTAAAACCTAACTAGACATTTGTTATACTTGTAAGCTGTCTTGTTCTCAGTCTTCAGCTCATTTAATCAGATGTAGCTTAACTGTGTCTAATACCAAGTGTTACACATTGGTTTTTAAAATAAAAGATCTCAAATTCAGTTTGTAGAGTCTGGAGTCTGCCTATAAATTTCTTTGAAACCTGTTTATAGTGAAAATAAATTTGGCAAAATTATTTTTTTATTTATCATTTAACAAAGTTAAAATTTTCAGGACTTGATTGTCATTACCATATTCCGTAGTTTATAGAAGCATGTGAACAGAGGATGGAAAGGCTGTGTAAAACCTTGTTTCTTATATTTCTCTAGGGTTTCTGACTCAGAGCTGTAAAAACCCAGGAGCAAACTAGTAAACAGACAATGACTCAGCCATGACCATTCACTCCTCTTCTTGATCTGTTTTATTTCCTTTCACAAAGCAATTTATTCCCTTTTGTTCCTGGTCAAAGATTTCATCATTCCCTGCACTTCTTTAGACACTTTTCTCTCTTTTCCTTACAAGAGGGATTAGTATGTCAGTGTCCCTTGCTCTCTGTTTCATACACCATGTCATAGGCTGCTCTCCCCAGTGTGGTCGAGAAAGGCTGTGGAAATACAGCCTTAGATCAATTTCTAGAAGTCTGCTTACTTACTTCTTTATTTTTTGCCAAATTTAAATCATGTCCCATCTTCTTCTGTTGAATACTCCCTCAGTCTTCTGAAAGAATGATTAAGACCATGAAAACAGGAGTTTTGCAGTGGATACCTGTGAGAAATACCTGCTGTATTTTAGGACAGACACAACTCCCCTTCACCAAATACTTAGAAGCCATCCAGAAATGGGTACCAGTCCAGAAGAGATTGTTTAAGCAATGTTTCTATTCAGAGCACTGCCTCAGCAACCCCAGCCTGTGGCTGCTGGCTGCTTCTGAAGTCAGTGTTCAACTCTGGCCCCCAGGCACAGGGACAACACCTTGTTTCCCACAGCAATGCAAATGGCAGGTGCAACTGGCCACCCATTTGCCAATATGTACTAGAGTTAGAGGAGTCCAAGGGATTTCGCAGTGAAATACATTCCCACAGATGCTGCTTAAAAAACATTAAGGGATAATACTTCTTCATGGAAGGACAACTGTTAGAATATGAGATGCCCATTCTAGGATTTGCAGGCATCACTCTATTTAACCTCCATGGCAGATCAACTTGGCAGCTTTAGTTAATCTCAGATATTTTACTGCTTTCCTAAATCTACTCAGTAAGGGTATAAGTATCCCTTACTGAAAAAAAGAATGAAGTCCGAAAAGATCATAGGATTGGAATAGATTTACTGTAGAAACCAGATTTCTCATTTAAACGGAGGAAATGTTAAATGAGAAAAAGTTAAATATAGAAGCAATTAAAAGGAAATACCCTTGCTGTAATGCTAAAGATGACAACTAAAAGATTGTAAAAATGATTCCTAGGTCTTAAATATATTATGATTTTAATATTAAATCTTTGCAGATTTTTTCCCTAAAAAATCAAGCTGTAAAGGGCTGCATATTTTATATTCCTGACAAAATACATTTGCCTATTTCTATTTGCCATTTTTTTCATGAGTAATACCTGATCTTTCTTATTTTTTAAATACTGCAAAGCATGCAGCTGATAGCAAGAAAGCAAGTTTATTTAAAGCTAATGCTGTCTTGGTCACGTGAGTCCTGATATTTAAAGTATTTTAATCAATATGAAAGAATAACAGATGATAAGCTCTCCAAATACAATTATATTTACTGTATAAATCTTCTTTGATGCAAGTGAAGAAAAAAAAAATACAGGGTTTCTCTTAGCAAACTAAGATTTTATCCTCAAGGTCTTCATTTATTTTCTAAGCTCTCATTTCTATGGCACCTCTTGCAACATAAAGCTTCTCTCCTTGTCTGTTTTCTAGCACAACTGTCCAGTCACCCATTCAGCCTTATATGAATCCCACATTGACTGCAAATGTACAAAAAATAAAAATATTTGGAAATAAGGAAATCTTTCAGTTATCGACACCATTTCTCCACCACCATGAGGCTTATACTATATTCAACAGTGTGCTGGTCAGTCTACTTTAAGTTACCCAGATCATGGAAACTCCTGTGCTTTGCTGGACTCAGTCACATAAACTACAAATTTTTTTCTGTTAAGAAACATTATTTTGGATTATGTCTTCCAATGATTCTTTTTTTCCTACAAAAGATTGTTTGTAGGTATTAATTTGAATTGGAGAAAATGGTTTATCTTGTTCTGCAGATAAGTGACCTTTAATGCCCCTAAAGAAAAACTACTGCATCATATATGGGATTTCTAAATGCAAATCGTACATGGCTAAAAAACACATCACTGGAAAGCACCCACTTCTGACTTTACCAGTGAAAGCTGGCCAGAAAGGATCAAGGAAAAGGAAAAGTTTGGGAGCTGAAATAAAAAGAAACAGAACCAGCCAGTACTGTTGGATGGATGAAAAAGCAGGATAGTTGTTAGTTTAAAATCAATAGTATGTTCAGTCATGTGGTAAGTAGAATTCCATGTGGTTGAATGAGTTATTGATGTGGGAGTTTATTTGTTTTGCTGTATGCAAGGTATCACAAGCCAAACTTCAGTGGAGTGATTAATGTGGCTGAAAAAAATTCTTGTAGCATCAACTGGGAATCCTGTTTCAGGATGTTGTCTCTGTCTACCTATGATGGCAATGAAATGGTGTTAGCAAGGACACTTAAATACCTTGTCTTTTCAGACTAACCACCAACAAGCGGTGATGAAAGAGAAGTTCTGTGAAAGGAGTCTCTACAGTGGGAACTTTGACTTAACCCTTTCATGCAAAATATATTTTTTAGTCTTCCCTGTGATACAAGGGTTTTACAGTTATGTGATACATGAAGAGTACTAGAAACTCAAGAGTTATGCTGGAGAATACTTTCTGAGGCATCCAGATGCCAGTTTGAAATAGTGAAGAGAGGTTTGCCTTAAGTCTGGACACTCTCAGAACTCATGTGCACAAGAGACAGAGCCTTCTTTTCTGAGAAGCTGGCAGTGCCCCCTTGTTACTAGTGTGGTTTGTGCTTTCAAGAGAGATGCAAGGGAACTAATTCTGAGCCCCTGTTCTGACTCAAGCAGACCAAAGTCTGTACTTAGACTCAGGTGAGAAGTGACTGTTGTCCCCCTGTTCAGGTGACACAGAGTGGTTCACATCCCCATGGCTGAAGACCAGTCCTCTATACAGTGCACTGTATTGCATACCAACTAGCCCTTGGTCTCTCCGTGAGTGATATATGGTGCTCCCATGTCCCTTGAGCATATATAACTTTATCGCTAGCATTAATCAAACATCATGAGCATAATATGGAGAATGATCAGAATGATATTTTGCAGCATGATTACAACAGCATGTTGCATGTCTTTGGGTATTGTGCTCAAAAATGTCAGTTTTCTAAAAAGACACTGGAACAGGATGAGTTGGTGATGTAGTTTCCAAGAGGAACTAATAGAATTGGTTTAACATCATCCACACTTCCTGTAGAGAACAGATTCTCAGAGTCACAGTCTGATTCACTTGGAAGACATTACTTAATTTTCTCTAAAGCAGATCCCAAGAATGAAATATGGTGTGTTGTGTGGCTGCTCAGAGGACAGGGCCAACATATATATCAGGGAGTCAAGTTATTTCACATTAATACACATTGAAAGAATATTCTGCACCACGACTCTTAAAGAATTATCAGCTATTTGCACTTTTTTTTCTTTTTTTTCTTTTTTTTTTTTTAATATGAGACAGAGGAAAAACTCTAGAATGGCTTTTAAAAATGAGTTAGGGCACTCACCTGCAATGTAGAAGGCAAAGATTCAAGTCCCAGATTTGCACTAGGCAGAGCAGAAATTTGAATTAAAGTGTCATGTTGCCTACTAAGTGTTCAGCATCCTGCCCACTCTGTTTTCCTGAGGTTGATTCTCTATTTAGACTGGAAATTTTGGTTCTGCTTGTAAGTCAGACTTTCTAATATGTTTTTCATTAAAAGCAGTATAACAAGCAGCTGCACAACACTTTGTAAAATACAGCATATTTTACACATAAACTTTTCCAACTTATTCTTTGAGATACATTTAAATTATTCCTCCAAAACTTAAATTAAAAAAAAAAAATGCATGAAAGTTAATTTGATTTGGATTCAAATTTTAGTGAAATAATTGTCTTGCCCTTCCCATTTACTGAGTCTATGAATAGCTAGGTCCACAGAAGCAGGATCTTAAAGGAAAAAATTTGACTTCTGTAGCAGCCACATATTTTACAGTCCATAAATAATTCTTTGTCTGTCTAGTGAACCACTATACACAGACTCACTAGAAAAAAATAGTATAAATTAATGCCATCCAGAAACGGAGAAATACATGAGATCCTATCAACTCCTCTTCTATTATCAGAAAAGCGTAACATATAACAGGAAAATGTGACACCAGTTTCAGAACTTCATGGTTGTTATTTACAGCATATTCCAAACTTTTCTGACAATTTTAGGATACTGCCTAAACAGAGGTTGGGAAGAAATGTGATGGAAAGAGGTATTCTGAGCCAACCATGACCCATTTTAAACTTCAGTATATTTTCCACGTGTGCTAGAAGGAAAAAAAATGTTATTCCTACTCAAAACCACACCCAATTCAGCCAAACCGTTTCTAGGCTAATTAGTTAATCAATGCATTATTAATTAAGATTCATAACTTCTACAAAATTATAAACTGCTTTGTCTGTTTCCTTGTTGTTTACACCATTTAAGGACAGATCTTCGAGGAGAATGCAGTTACAGCCTCCATAAACTTCAATACATTTCATGAGGAAGGATAATGAAATCTATTTTTGGCAGTTACTCTGAAAGAGTTCAGATTTCTGCCTCTCATTTCCTAATTTTGAGGACTTTTGTATGTCCTTTTCTCTTCGTAGCTTGTGATAGAATTTTCTAAACAAATATTTATAATGACAGAAATATATTCTATAATTGTTTAATGATTATTTTATTATTTTTACTCTAATATTAAATAATTAGAATAGTGATTTTTATCCTCTTCCTGACTAAAATTTGTCAAGTACTTGTTTGCAATACACCACACAATACAAAAAAAAGACTTTCTCCTAAATTAAGTTCATTCAATTCTAGTTCTTACCTGTCTAGTTTTAATTTTGACTTTCTTTTATGTCATTCCAATGGAAAGTGTTCATCAGAATTTCAAAGCTGTCATGAGCACTTAACAGCCAAAAGACAAAATCAGATCACTCACTTTTTTTGGTGACTATCAAGTTGATTTCTTCTGTTTCCTGTTACAAATTGTTCCTCAAATTTATGGGCACAATTTGCTAGTCAAAAATACAAGTAGCAATAATCATACTTGAGAAGGAGATTTTATATAAAAACTTCATATTCCTAAAATACCAATTTTTTATTCTGATACTTTTCCTATACATGTTCTGGAGGGAGATATGTTTAACATCAGCAAAGCGTTTCTCCAATGATTACATTAAACCCCTGGTGAAACTGAGTGATTGTAGTGGTCCTTGATTTAAAGCCTGTAAATATATTTTGTCTATCCTTTACTGTCTACCACATATACCTCAAAGACCAGGCAGATACTAATTTAAGGGCTTTCTGGGTTTGTTTGGTTTTTTTTGGTTGAGGTGGTGGTGGTGTTCTTGTTGTTTCCCGCAAAATTTACATTCCAAGCACTTTCAAATTAGGCAACAAGATAGATACTTCACAGAAATATATAATTCCCAATAACACTATATACTCTTTCAATCCTTTTTATTTTCTTGATACTAGCAGATCTCATTAGCAGAGTTTTCAACAATATGTGGACAACAAATGCAAGAATAAATTTACTTGCTCAGTGATGAGTTTCAAGTTGTGCTAAGCACTACTAAGAATTCCTATCTTCTTGTTTTAATATAATTTATTAATTAGTCACCGACCACCTTCTTCCCACCACTGAAAGCATTTTGCAGAAGTGTAACCTGTGCTATTCTTTACATTGACCCATCATACATTGTGAGACATCACTACTTGGACATGGAGTCCCAAGGCAGTACTTCACATCCTTTTTAGAGCACATATGATATTCCCCAAAATTTAAACACTTCCTCTTAAAACTTCCTCCTATTACTCAACAACTACAATAAAGTAGTTGAACCCTAAATACAAGCACTATGGTAAGCCAAATTAATAGATCACTGACTCACAAAATGGTTGAGGTTCGAAGGCAGCTCTGTTGGTCAGCTGGTCCAGCCTCTCTGCTCAAGTGGGGCTCTGTTGAGCCAGTTGCCTAGGCTCATATACAGACAGCATTTTAATATTTCCAAGGATGTAGAATGCATAACTTCCCTGGGAATCTTGTACCTTGGTCAAGGTTCTTGGTCACCCTCAGAAGAAAAAAACTGTTTCATCATGTTCAGACTGAACCTCCTATGTTTGAGTTTGTGACCAATGTTTCTTGTCTTGTCAATGGGCATCCTGTGAAAAGCCTGGGTCTGTCTTATTTAGACTCTCCCTTGAGACTCTCCCTGAACCTTATCTGCTCCAGGCTGAACAGTTCCAGCTCTCTCAACCTCTCCATGTCTCTTCTGCATTGGTGAGCCTAGGGCTGAACAAAGTACTCCAAGTGTGGCCTGAACAGTGCTGAGGAGAGTGTTGGCAGCTCTCCTTCTAACGAAGCCCAGAATCCCACTAGCCTTCTTTGCATTCCAGGCACATTGCTGGCTTATGTTCAACTTGATGTCCACTAGGACCTCCAAGCCTTTTTTTGACATGCTGCTTTCCAGTTTGGTGGACCACAGCATGCATTTTTGCCTGGAATTATTTCTTCCCATGATATAGGGCTCTGCACTTCTTGTTGAACTCCATGAAGACTGAGGACCTGTCGAGGACCCTCTGGACAGCAGCAGAAGCCCCTGTCAGATCCACCACTCTTACCAGTTTTATATCATGCTCATCCCCATCTCAACTTCTTATTATCAAGCATTTCACTGGTTTGTTATTAGAGGAGCATGCCTGGTACTTTTATCACCATGTACATCAGTATTAATATATTAAATACATGAAGTTACTTTAATCTCTGTTTGGCTCTTTGAATTTGATGAGAGTGTATACACCTGGCAGATGATACAGTTCTGAGATTAGCAAATGGCTGTGTCTGTGTGGATGGTAAGTGGCTGCATACTCTGAATGCTGCTCAGATGCTGTTAATTAGCTTTGGTTTTGTAACAGCTCCCCTTACCTGCAAAATTTGCATTGCAGCTTGTGGCTCTCATAATGTCTTCTTCAAATTTGACATAACTGTACATTTCAAGGACTCTGACTCAACTTCTGTATTTTACATCATAAACAAGAAACATCCCCACAACACATTCACAGAATAGTAGAGGGGCTGAGAGAAAGAGGAAAAGAAATGGAAGCAATCTCTTATTTTTAACCAACCCTAGGATTTGGAGGGGAAAAAAAAATCTATTCCAATTAATAGGTGGAATAAGGCAAAAAAAAAAAAATCTTTTGTAATTATTGTAGTAGTACTTCAAAGTATCCATGTGTTTGGCATCATATTTTCAGATCAAGCAGAATCATCCATTGTAAATATTAAAAATAGCTCCCAAGGTAGTAGAAGTGAAAGAAAAAGAATAAATAAAAGATCTTCCTAATTTATGATGCTTTTCTACTGATGCTAACTTGTTTACATGTCATAGTATAGGACTCTGAAATATTCAACATAAAAAGAGAAGGTAAATAATCTGGCATTGAGAACTCCTAAAGTATTCCAATTAGGAAGGATTAGGAAACTTTGTACAGTCCTCCACAGTTCTTTCTTGACATTGTTATGTTGTGCAGATTTTCTGCCAGGGGACAATTTTTAAACTTGGTTTTTACCTCTTACCACTTACTTAGGCTATCATGGACAAAACGTCCAAGCTACCTGTTGTTCACTTGGAACTCTGACATCCACTTTGTCAGCTGGCTATAAACACAACTTAAGGCTTGGGACCAGGGAAGAACAGAGGGGTCTCAATTACAGGATAGCAGAATAGACTTTGTAAGATGGAGATAATAGTAAAATTGGTACTTTCTACACAGGGTTTCCAAAGAAATGCGTAATCCTAGAATTAGTTTGGTGTCACTGATTACTGAAATTTGTTGGAGATTTTTTTATTGTTTGATTTTGTTATATTAAAGCAATCTGAATAACTGAAATCTTAACAGCCATACAAATAATCAAACAAGTAAATAATTAGGAAACTTTGGTTTTAAGGATGAAAGTTCCAGCTGATTTTGATTTTTAGCCTTCTCTGTATCTGACTTTAGAAAACTGCCGCCGTGCTGTCCAGCTAGCACGCTGTCCCGGCACCGGGCAATCTTCCGCCTGCTCCAAGCAGGGAGGACAGAAGCCGATCGCGGCGCAGGAGGGCAGGCGAAGCACCCGCTTGGGTTCGCCTTGCCCACCGATGGCGAGGGTGCACACAGGAGGTAGGAAAGAAGCGGAGGGACTTCTTCATGGGGGGAGAGAGTTTATTGGAGAGGGAAAACCCACGGAGAAAGACGATGAAACATGGCTTGCAGGGGATCTTGTACCCCCCCAGTATGGGCATGGAAAACACACAATAACCAATGGAACATCAGCTAGAGGGTGTTACCAAGGCGGGGAGAAGGAATTACAGCAAATGGAAGAAGGGATAGGCAGGGAGGAGGAACAAGGGCCAATTAACTACCAAAATACATAGAACTTTCTGGAAAGACAACCAAATATGAGAAATAAAGGGAGGGGAGGGCTGCAGCAAATGTATTTTTCACAGCCTTTTGAATGCTCAAGGCTTTTGGACTGTGGAAGCATCAAACCAATGGGCCTTTTGGTCCACTTGATTTGGCTGGTCATGGCTTACTGCAACAGAAAACTGAAAAAGAAATATTCTTCTGAGGTCAGAAATTCAAAGTTTTTAAAATGCATGTCCATATTATCTTTCTTAATTTCATAAAGTTCTCATTAAGGCATTTTCAATTGCTAATGAAATTTTTGGTAACTTAATACTCTAATCTTGTACTTGGTCCATTATCCGGAGCTTCCAGGAGTCATCTTTTTCTGTTGGCAACATCTGGTTTTTGTAAGGACAGTGTTCACAGAAAGCCTTTCTGCTGAGACTGTATGGTCCTACATTCTCTTCCTGCCGCCCAAAAAAGCAAGAACTCATCCATACTCCAAATGCAATCACATGGGGACAATGTCCAGGATTACATCTCTTTCACATTTATGTTGGTGGCTCTGTGTGGGAAAAGCAATGGGATGTCATCATTCCTGATAGGTCACCTTAGTTTATGTGCAGCTGGCATGCAAAGTGATGAATCTAGGCTTTTATAATAAGATGATCACTTTAGGACCTCTTATAGCTAGTGGATGTGAATAGACATTTCTTCTGTGTAGTTTACCTTGTCTGAGGAGTTATTTCTAAAGTTAGAAGACATCCACTTGATGTTCAATATTTTCTGAGGTAGACTCTGTGTTGGGGAAGATATCTGTTGCCATGGACACTCTGGAAAATTCTGTCACACAGGATAGCTCCTGAAAAAAAAAAACCACCAAACCAACATAAAATTGATGAAACTTACTGTGTGATAGGTACCTCTCACCTTGCAGGTGCCATGTTTTGTTGAAATTTTGAGTATCATACTTCCATAACATCACTTTAAGGACCATCTTTGAATAATACACACTGATATGCTGCAGATTATGAAATATTTTCTCTCAGGTGTTACCAGTTATCCATAACATGTACAATAAAATCTCCACCTACACAATTTTAAGAAATATGAACATGCACACCTACAAATGTGTATCATATGTGTGTGCGTGTACATGTGTATATATATACATATGTATATGTGCATGTGTGTGGATGCACATATGTACTCCAATCATAAAACCTATAAAAATCCAAAATATATGCATTGCTACTCAAAACATAATTGCTTAATTTTAAAACTGAAGTGAGCAAATAAATAAAAAAATCAATGTCATAAAACCATTTTTCTTTTTAATTGAATGTCAGCTAAATGTTATCCCTTAGCTATCATTCAAGTTTACAGCAGAATTCTTTTTTAATGTGTCTTATCTGATTGTTTATGTTTGCTTTTATTGCACATATCTCTTTGATCTCTAACCAGCTATAATTATGATGTTTTCAACATGCTTTATGTTTCTATAACTGCTCTGCTCCAGCAGATTTGGTACTTATACTGTCAACTTCAAGATTTTATGTTCTTTCATCTTTGTTGTGGGTGCCCTTTGTTTATGGAATCTAATATTAACATTTAAGTGCATATTTCAAAGGAAATGGACCACAAGATGTCAAACATGCATTCTCTTTATCATTTATCCAAATTAGGCATTTTTGCTACAGAAGTGCACAGTAAGTACCTAATTGATATGGTCTGCTTTTTTTGTTTCTAATGGCTGCTATTTACAGCTGTACTTAGATGGACATGCAGTAATCATACAAGGAAGGCTTTGCACCTACAAACATGATCATAAATTCAGTTTTCCTTTTGTTGCTTTTGTTTTCTTTTTATCCTCCTTGGCTGGTTGTATTTGGTGTTTGTTTTCTCTACAGTACTCAAGAGGTAGACATCAAGAGGTAGAATTTAGAGCCTTTTTAGAATTTAGAGATGTTCCTTGGATTGGTCTTGAAAGGATGATTGACTTTTGCTTTGTCTGTCCATTTGCCTTCATCTTTCTCTATCTCTCAATGTGGAAAATCTCAATAGTGAAAAAGAGCATTTAAGGAAATCTTGTTAACTTGATTTTAATAAAATTAGTGT
This sequence comes from Aphelocoma coerulescens, assembly GCF_041296385.1. Taxonomy (NCBI): domain Eukaryota; kingdom Metazoa; phylum Chordata; class Aves; order Passeriformes; family Corvidae; genus Aphelocoma; species Aphelocoma coerulescens. The sequence continues at coordinate 61,354,449 of NC_091013.1, forward strand.
AAAATATACTGTCCCCTAAAATATAGGCAATAACCTAGAGACTCGTATGTGTGGAGCGTCTAACTAATTCTTGAAAGAAAATTCATCACCATAAGCAAGAAAATACGTATTACTTAGTATGTATATTCAGTATGCATGTTATTTTCTAGGTAAAGAAAGATGTTATTACAAATAGACAAGTCTGATTCCAACCCAGATTTTAAGGAAGAAATGTGTTTCACTCACAAAATATGAAGGTCACGGAGTCATTTATGCCAAAATTAATATATGGGGTCAATGACTGTCATAACGATGCCTGAGCCTATTGAGGCATTCTGTTACATTTAGAGTAACAGCATGGGTATTGTGAGGAAGAACTTGGCAACTGACATATAAAATGGTTACTGTAATTATATACAGAACTTCAATATGCTTGTGAGTAGCATGGAATGAAAACTTCAGTGAGATGTGTTAAGAGAACAAATCTCAGAGGAAAAGAGAACAGTGTAAATACAGGGTTGATTCAGCAGCCCCTCCTGAAAGACCTTGCTGATTCCCAGATGAACAAGTTTCACTTTTCCTAGTAATTAAAAGAGGAGTCTATGTAGCATCTTTTTAGTCATACTTTTGTCTCATAGAACCCTGCAGTATTGGAGGTAAAGTGCAGAGGCAACATGGAATGCTCTGAATTCTTTATATATAAATTCATTACTTCCTGCAAACACACATACTAATTAGAACATTCACTTCTACACAACAAGGGAAGTGAAGAAAATTCAATTATAGCCCCATTTTATAAGCATATGTATTTTGTTTAATATACTTATTTATATATTTTATAAGCAAAACTCAGGAAGGCCCTTCACTCAAGAGAGAATATAAAACAATCATTAGTAATGATAATATGTACAAGAGACTGAGACAGCATAATGGACTAGCACAGTCTTGCAGCTGGACTATGTAGATGTTAACATCTCAAAATTAATTTGCTCATTTATATGTAATTTTGGAAATTGATAAAATGAGGATACACAGCATTGCTTTTAAAGTAATTTATTTTTTAAGACCATTCAGTCTGCTGGTATTTTTCTTCTCCCTCTTTATTTTCCCACACAAAACTGGTATATCCCCCTTTAACATTAATTTAGGCGAACCTGGACATCTTTTTTTGTAGCCATTTTCTGCCCACATATAGTAAAAATTTTTTTAGCATATTCTTTCATTTTGTATTCTTGTATTCTTATTCTCCTTATAAAATGTAGTATATGTGTCAGCAGAATTTTTCCTACACTTTTCCTAAAGTGTTTGTTCTACCATTCACCACTTCCTTATTGTAACATGTGACTCAGGGTTTGCTGTGCTCCATGAGTGACTACAAGCGCTGCATCAGTTCTCTCTCCTAAGGTGAACACAGCTGTTTTATTCAGCACCCAAACCTTTTCTTCAATATTTAAATGGTATTTTAGGATCCTCACAAGGGTCAGTAAAAAATGTAATGTTTCAAACTCAGAACATGCTGTTCAAGCAGAGAAATGATAATTTCTCAAATATGGAAACTGAGGCACAGAGAGGTCTGTTTAACAACAAAAAGTCACTCCAAAATATGCTTAATAGAATTTGTGTATTTCTCCTGCCTACCACTTTCCTGTAAGCATAGGATTTTTTTCTTAGAAGCTGCTCAATTCTGAAATGGCCTATAAAAAACCGAAACTATGAACAAAGAAATCAGAAAATGATAAAGAAGGGATGCATTGGGTAATCAAACTTCAAACAGCTCTATTCATTTTTGTCATCATTCTATCTGTGTTGCCTCTTACATGATGTAAAACATTTTATTATGCAGAATTAACGCTGGGAAATGTCTTAATAGCCAATCAGATTGTATTTAGTGATCATCTCTAAATTTAACGAGGGTACCATTCTATAGCTCTGAAATTCTAGTTTAGTTCATTTTACTACTTTTATCATAGCAATTACATCAACCTAAACAACAATTAGGTGACTCAACACACAGTAGGCAAATTAGTAACTTCCGTTAAAGGAGGTTTATGGCCCTCTTGAGCAAGACTTTTGAGTAGCAAACTGTACAGAGACCAAATTCCAAGACTTCATTCTAGTAAAATTTCATTGTACACTCTCTCTGGTATTTCCCTCTATACTACAAACATAAATCAAAATAATTCTGTGATATGGGTTTACAATCCAGTTTCTGACATGGTTATTACTTTAAGGCCTGATTCCTTTCAACTGTTCTTTTTTATTAAGATTGCAATGTAAACTGGCAGTTTACCCTGAGGATTTTTTATTCTTTCTTTTCAGGAATTGCTACTAGATGCTATGGTTTTTCTTTTGTTCTGTTTTTCAGTTTACAAACAGTAAACTGACTACATCTGAATCTGTATGCAGTATACTGCAGAACATAAAGCAATCCCTCATGTACCAGAGTAGAGTGTTTGCATATGTTCTCTCAGAACCATTCATTCAGCACCACTGTGTTGTTTCATCCTAGGGCTTTAATGCAAAAAGGGTGAATTTCAGTCATATATTTCCTCTAGCTAAAGGACTATTTTAGGGTCCCAGTTTTGTCTCCTTCTGGCTGGTCACTTCCAGTTGAACTTCCCAGTTTGCTGCTGTCTTAGTTGTACTGACATGATTGTTAGCAGAGCTGTGCTGTAAATAAGCTCACTGAAATTATTTGTGTTAAAAAGGAAAAAAGAAAAAAGAAAGACAATAAAAGATCACAAATAATTTATTTTAAAACTCCATTCATTTGGAGTTTTCGTAGCAGAGTTCTGCTAAGAATTTCAGCATAACAAGGGGCACTGAGCTACTCTGGGGAGGAGGGAAGAAGGCCTGAGGTGGGAGGGTAGGCAGAAATTTGTTACATATTTTTTCAGCTAAGAATCAACCAAATATCTGCTTGTGTCAAGGCAGGAGGAAGGCTGTAGGCCATTTTGGCAGGTATTGAATAGGAATGCTTCCTTTACATCCTTATTTTTAGTGAACTGGATAATGTAATTTCCATTTGTTATGCTTAGAAACAGAACTCAATGCAAATATGACTCTCTTGCCAAGTCATTTTCTATTTCAGAATTATATGGCCTTTAAATATAATTTGATGAAAAGCACATTTTGATAAAAGAAAAATTCTTTTGCTTTTTAGCTTTCAAGAAGGTCATCGGGAGTCACTCATCACTAGGATGCTTTTTTCTCTCTGTGGTCAACTTACAGGAAATAGGAGGTCTGGAGCCTTTAAAGTACTACAGCATCTCCCTACCACTTGTAGGCATCTTAATTTATAGCTGACATTTTTCAAAACTGATGAGTGCATCCCAGCAGTGGAGTTATCCATCTTTCTTTGCAACAGATCAATTTAATAAGTTATTTGACTGAATAACATACTACAGCTATTACACAGACAGCACGTGTTTCAAGACTCCTACTCTGGATCATGGAGTACAATAGCTATACTTCCAAATGAGATGAAGGGTGGCTTTCACTGTCCAGGTTCATCATGGCTAGGTTCTTGCAGCCATTTTGTTTGTCTGTTTCTCTACTAGAAAAAGACCTTGAGTTAAGCTGGAGCTGGAGCACTGGATCCCTGATCATCAACCCCTTTTTTAATGTTTGCTTACTTAGTTCTTTAGGATTCCTTCATTTTGCCCTCTCCAAGACATATTTGCTTTAGAAGAGAGTAACACAAGGTAGTATAAACATGAGCTAATCTCATTAGGGTGCTCTTTTTTTTTTTCTCATTTGCTTCAGTTTTTCGTTTTGTTTTAAATGAATCAGCAGAGGCAGAGCCTGTTAGGCTTCAGTTTTCTGTAAATCCTTGCTTTAGGATAAAGACTGCTGTTCAGCTACTAAGGCATGACTTGCTGTAGTGAAGAATTTACTTTGTAGGCCTAACAGTAGGAAAAGATTCCCAGCCGAGGCTTGTGAGAAAGCTCTATAGTCTTTGGTCTGACTAAGGAACACTAGCTTAAATCTCTTCAGTCCTTTGGATTTTTTATGTGCTGCTCTGGTCTTGCTTAGCTTAACTGTCTTCCTGGCTCTGCTGACAGTCTTCTGAAAATACATTTCTAAACACTTCGTGAAAAGCCTATGTGCTCAGATTGAAAAAGAAGATTCTCTGGTGACAGAGACTGCTTGAGAAAGTGTAGCAAAACACTCAGCAAAGAAAGTGTCTCCTGCAGACTTTAAAAGTAGATATCTCCTTTGCATGGCATTAGGTTTCCAGGCATCCTTAACATATTCTCTTTCATTTGTTGTTTTTAATTTCTTTAATAAAACTTAGTCATTACAATACAATTACAATGAGCTTTAGAAGAGAATCCTTTTACTATGTCTTAACCAAGAACTTATTTCTCAAGTAAAACAGAAGATATTAATCTCACCTATTTTAAGGACCAAATAAAAAAACTGCATGTTAGAAGGGTAGCCTTCTTAAGACCTCTCTTTATAAGTGAGAATTGATGAGTTAGTCTTCTTTTCTGGACTCCTTCTAGTAGTTCTCTTCAGGGATCATGTAAAACGTATACAACATATGTAACAGTTCTTCACGTAGGCATGTGTGAAGACACTACTAGTGTTCCTCCTGTTCCACAACTACACTTCCAGATCTTTAAAAGAAATGAAGCAAGGTGTAGTAAAACGTGAATTTTCTTCCACTTTAATACTTTTAACACACAATAGTATGTCTGGCCTTGGAACTAATGAATAAGGAAAAAAAAATAAAGCTTAAGGACACCTGGGTTTATTTCAAAGTAGAGAATTAAAAATATATGAAGAAATATGTGAAAAAAGGTACAGCCATCTGGACATTATCCTGGATAACTGGCTCTAGGTGGCCCTGCTTGAGCAAAGGAGTTGGACAAGATGATCTCCAGAGGTCCCTTGCAATCTCAACTGTTCTATGATTCTGTGCCATCAATTAAAAAATAAATTAGTGTGAGAGACAAATAGTACATTCCAAGGACATGGAGTCAAATTAACTTTCATACTCTGTATAAATATCATGACATGCAAATGAATTGAGTGGTTTTCTACTGATTTAGAGGTGTTTTGCCCACCTCATCCCTACCCAATATTAAAATAAAATCTATAGAAAATGGTTTATGTAGAGAGCTTTAAAGCAAAACTATCTGTTTGGGTAAAGTTATATTGTGAAAAATCTCTTAGCTCAAGGATGAAATTTCAATTCAAAACCAAAGAGAAATGTATCCCTCAACCACTTTGTCAGTTCATAACATCTATTAATCTGGTGGTCATTTACGTACACCTGAGATAAAAGAAACTCAGATTCAAGTCCCAGCTCTAATTAATGATTAACTCAATCAAATAGAACACCTGCAAAAGCCAAAATTAAGAGATATCACACAAAGAGTCTTACATCAGTATAATTTCACAGACTCCAAGAAAAGTAATTCTTCATTTTACTGATGCATGATGAAAAGTAGCTTGTTGGCCATCTTAAAAAATGTGTTAGCATGCACTAACTCATTGCCTGACATAGGCTGAGAATAGCATCACCACAGACTGTAGAAATAAATAAATACATAAGTATGTGCACTGTTTCAGTTGAAAACATAACACTTGGTAAAAAAGGTGTTTAAAAATTGCATTATCAAAAATAAAGTTCAATGTGCTTGCAATCTTTCAATTCGTGCATTTCTATCTCGGGCAGTGAATATCATGCCGTGAAGGCCCTGTGCCTTTGGCTAACCATGAACATAATGTTTTTTCATTATTAACAATTCCACTAATGATCAGGTATTTGGTGAGTTTAAGGGCTGTTTTTCTATGTGCTTCTCACTCACTTTGCACATAAATTTTTCAGAAAACATTTATTTCATTTTAGTACAGAAAAAGAAAATCTTTAAAATATTCATAAGGCTGGAAAACTTTTTTGACAACTTCTGACTATGTGGCAACAGTCTCCTTTACAAGTTACCTGTAATAATTACTACTCCTTTTATTGAAATGTTCTTTAAAAGCAATTTTCTATTCAACACCTTGGGTAATTACAGTGGGAAATGATTGATAACATCAGTTGATATTAAATATTGTACTGCTAATCACCATGCAATCTTGCATGCAGTTATTCATTAGTTACTTCTTTAATTTGAATGGCTGACAATTTACATGGAATGCTTCAGTTATATGAATTATCATATTTTTTTTCCCAAGAGAAGCCGTGCACTTCATTAGAACAGAATCATTCACATTGCTTTTCTTTCATTTTCAAGAGTGAAGTACTTTGATTTGAAAGTTCTGTAGCTGTAGTCAGGCAAGATATTAGGCTCTTCATTGTCAAATAACACTATGCAATGCTTGTACAGTACAAAGGCACTTCTAGAATAAACAAAGTCACATTGTTATACATTGTTCTGACACTAATAAACAGTTGATTGTGGTCTCCAAGAGAACTTTGTGCTTCTGTGTCACATTCTGGGAAATGATGCCATGCCCCCAAATGTGTTCATACTATTAACTGTGTGCTAGAGTGGCTGTAGATGTCATTCACTTTGTAAACTGTTTCACTCTATCACCCAGGGCAGATCAAAATGTTTTAACACTTAGACTTATATGAGTCTATATATAAGTCAGGCACTTAAATCTGATGAGTCTCCCAAAAAGAACATAAATACTAAATATACTAAATCAGTTTTATTAATGGGAGTTAAAATTATTTTGGAAGTAACTTGTAGTAATTTGGTGGAGACTGTATATTCCTTGTGAAATATGGAAACATCTGTTGTATGGAATCTCATTATGTGATAATGCAGTGATGCACACTGTATAAAATCTGTGCTTAAAAATCTTGTTTGTATTCCAGGGTCAATGTGAAGGTATTTGCTCATGAACACACATAACCAAAAACAGAGGAAATACTTACAAACTTGTGTTATACACTTTATTGCACAAAAATTGTTCTCTCAGAACATTAGGTTTATGGTTCCCTGAAATTCACCCCACATCTCAACTCCTGCTAATGCATTGCTGTTTCATGGCCCATAAGTGCTTACCTGCTCTTGATACACAAGAGCTAATGCTCTTGTCACTGCCCACCTTGTTAATCCCCCCTTCCCCACAGTGCCAACCACTCGTTTCTCTCTACACTCTCACTAATTAACATAATGAAGTCAGACTCAGAATATTTGTTCCCAACTTGGATTTAATTTGAAGCTTTCTCCCCCCTGTTTTCTACCACCTTTATTTCAGATGGCTTCTGTGTTGGCCTGGTTTGTCTGTTACCTGTTCCCTGTTCCCACAAATTTTATGTGTCTGGGAAAGAGAAGCTCATAAAGAGTTTCTGAGACTAATGATATGGAAAGATATTTTGGAGGAATCTGCTTTGTACAGCTATGAAAATAGCAGTTCATCTTAGGTTAAATTCACACTCCACGCTCAAATGGGAACCCATTTGTTAGTATTGTCAAGTCACAGTTTGTATATGTGTGGTTTACAAAATCAAAAGTTTAGAGTGATGCAACTATTTCAAAGAAGTCAATATGATCTATTGATTCAACACCTTCTGAGGAATTCCAAGATTTTTTACATATTTGTATGAGCATACCTATATCTGAGATGTACAGGTGATATTAGCATGATACATTTAATTTCTTTTGTTATTCTGACCTATATTCTACCTATACACAATGAAACTATCACTGAGATTAAACTCTCAGGGTAGTATTAAATATATCTCTCATTAAAAAGACTTAATTTATTTTATTCTCTTCATTCAAATTTGGTAACTGAATTTTACTCTGCCACACAACGTGTCAGAAATTCCCTAACTCTTAGCAAGTTCAGTGCTGTAAAATCACGTGATCCATCATAAATAAAAATGGAAATTTTATTTTAGTGAAAGGCTGAGATTTCTATTTTTATGGTAGAACATAAAACTTCTCACTAGTTCTGTTACCTCATGGTACTTCATTTAAAAATTCATATTCTTATGTGCACAGATAGAACTTTATGGACTTTTTAATTAATTTTTACTGTTTCTCATTAGTGTCTTCTCCTCCTATATATTTGGAATCACTAGCATTGAGACTAAAGAGACACTACTAGAATAGCAGTAGAAGGATCTGGTGCTAAGTCTGCTTCTCCACACATATTAGCATTAAGTAGCAATAGCTCCCCCAGGATCTCAGCAGAGCCACAGTGATGTGCCCAGAGGCACATTCTGTGACTCCATCCTACATCCCTTGCTTATCAGTCTCTGATGAGCTCCTCTTATAAGAAAACTTTAGTGCAGTTATAGGAATTTTTGTTCTAAAAGTTGCTTGGGTTTGGGTTTTTTTCTTCCTTGATTCACACATTTCTCTAAATGCAGTCTTTGGGGTTTGTTCTTAGTTCTCATTCTCCTCTGGTATCTCTTTCAGCCTCTCTTAAAAGGTTCTTCTTTCCTCAGTCCTCATTTCCTGTGTAGTTGTGCACAGGACAGCTTTTTCTGGATAGAAGTTACCTCTTTAGGACTTCAAAAAATGAAAATCTCTAGGAAATTTGTTATGCAAACACTCCAGCTAAATTATCCCATTTTATATTTTACTCTGAGCCTCCTGAACAAAATTGTATTTCTTTCAAATAGTTGAACTTATGACCCTCAAGACTTTGCAAATATAGTGAAAGCTCCGTCCATGAACTTCTCTTGAAACAGAAGTGTGTGGACACTACTTTGAGTGCCCTCAACTCTGAAGTGCAAATCTAACTTTCCAGAAATGGCATTTAATTTTGGATTTAAACTTTTATTATCTGAGAAGCTCTGTGCAAAAAACTCTGCCTGAGGAAAAAAAAATAGAAGGAAAAGCCAGAGAAATGAAATAAGTTTAAAAGTCCAGTCTGAATGAGTACAATTGATTTATCTGAGAAAAATGATGCTGAACATTCAGGTACAGTAAGAAGTTAAATTTGACATATTTTACAGGCCATTTGAAATTAAGAAAGATGCTGTGTTACTAAACATATTTAATATATTAAGGCACTCTTTTCAATAGAAATATTTTTACTTTATTCATAAATATTTTTCTATTTTTAATCTGCTTTTGAGAGCACTAGGAAGAAAAATAAATGAGGTGTTCAGGTTCCTATGGTTCTGGAAAAAGATTCCAAAATATATAGGGTTTTTTTTCCTGGTCATTTATAATTTATGGTCATTTAGGTTGAAAAATGTACCTAAAGTAGAGAGAAGTGAAAAATCACATAAACTTTAAGAAAAGCACATTCAAATATTACGCTATGTTTTTGGGGGTTGCTTGTTGGTGTTTTGGGGTTTTTCTCCTGGTAGTTGTTTGCTTGCTTCTTTTTGCAAAGTTCTTTACAGCTCTCAGCCACAAGATCCACCAATATATAACATGAAAATAAAAGTTTCCTTTTGTCAGCAACAAACAAGAAATTCAATATAGGAATTCCAGGACAATCTGACTTCTATTTAAAAAAAAAAAAAGTTTCCTCTCTGCCTGTTAGTGATTAAGTGCTATCAACATGAACAGCCAAATTCTGTTATGTTATAGGTATTTCCAAAATTCTTATTCTTCCTCTAACCAGGTAGCTACAACAGTATCCTCCAGGCAACCCTTGTTTCTGTCATTCTATTGTTCTGTTTGGAGTATGATTACAAATCTGACAAATCAAACGAAGCACTGTCCTCTATATTTTAGGATCATTAAGACAGAAGTATCTTTAAATTTAACTGTAGAACCCTCTCACAATTTTCAGATGAACAAGTCCAATAGTAGAACATGACTGGGATGATTCCCTGAGAAATCATGGACCAAAAATACTACCTCAACAGGAAACAACAACTAAGTGTGGTTTGAAGAGTTTATGGTCTACGCCATCACTCTGGGGTGTTCAATTCTGATAACTGAGGAGTTACATGATTTTAACATATTAACCTTATTCACAAAACTTTAAACACTTTGATTGCTGCTTGACCTGTACACTGCTCTTTCTGTCCTTGTCCTTCTGTCCTTGTATCAGTCTATTGATCTTGGTGGTGCTCGGACTATTTTTCGGTTTTGGGTTTGCTCAGCACTTAAGATTATTAAATGCTTCTGTAAAACATGCTCATACATATAAATATATAAAAAGAAGAAGGTCTTTTTCTACCAGTAGCACTATTAGAGCAGTCTGAAGAGAAAAAAATTAGAGGATTATCATGGTGAAATATTTTTTCATATTTTTTTTTTTTTTCCCAAAACAGAAATACAATCTTTTTTTTTTCTACATAATAGGAAACACTCAGTGAAAAAATGGCATCATTCAATTTATGTAGAATCATTAGCACTTTTTTATGTGTTTTACTAGATAAAGTGAATGACATACTGTCCCTGACATGTTTAAACTTTTAGATTACAGTCTTTGAGATATAATGCTTTCTTTTTTTTATAGACATACATTTCAAACAGTTCATTGAATTTATACTTCCTTTCTAAACTTTCATTAAATTCCAGATATTTCTACAACATGTTCAGCATTGGAGAGAAATAATAAAAGGTGAATAAAAAGGAAGAAAACTAAAGAGCATCGGAAAACACCAACAAATTCTTATCATCCAGAATTACATTACTTCAGAAGTATTTCAGAAAACCTTAGACTTGACCAAATATAACTTGTCACTGCTGCAAGCTTGGTATATCCTCTTATTCTCTGCTTCTGAGTCTTATAAATGTATTTTCTCCTCTCCATCTTGACAGCTTTTTGAAAATTTATGTCTCTTTATTTTCTTATTCTAAATTGCTCTCTATGATTTCAGGCAGCTCTTTGGTATTGCTAAGTAGCATGGAAGAGATTCAAACCCCTCTACATATTTGCATCTTTTCTTCTTTTCTCAATAATGTATGAGTGAATATAGTGCTCAGGAAATTGAGATGCTAATAATCCTTCTTTGAACCACAGCTAACAAGACCATGTGTGTACCTGTCTCCAGAGAACTGCTGGCAATTCACTTCTTACCTGCCTTGGCATGCGTCTCTCTAGCCCTGAATTTCTTCTGAAGACAGATTGCTAATCCTTTCACAATGGCTGGTATGAAAAAACAGAGGAAAAATATTAGGCTTGACTAGCTCAAAATGATGAGTCTCACTTTCTCTTGTGATCCATTCATGAACTGAATTGAGTCTGAATTAAAGGATAGCATATTAACCTACAGGATCAGAAAGATCCTGGTGCTTGGTGTTCTGAAGTTTTACAACTAAATATCAAGCTATTTGATTTAATTCAGTCTTACAGCTCTAAAGCTTTCTTTATTTGGGCTCCAGACTCAACATTGTTTGAGAATTTCTAAAAGCTGAATAATTGGTATCTATTGACACATGAATAAAAACATATTCTGGTTTTATTCCAAGATATTCTTGTATCTGGGTTAAACACAACCTTAGCTAGATAAGCAATCCTATAAAAAAAAATCTCTGATTTCTTTTTCTTATCTGTTCTATCTTATTTAGTAAGCAGTAACACGCTCTTCTCTGAAAATCTCACAGCGCCCACAAGCATAAAAAGCAAAAAACAAATTCTAATCTTTCAGTGATATCCCTTTATACTACGCTTCTTCTTTCTCTTTTATTTCTTTCCATCAGAAAATGAATTCACTTAACACACTTAAAATTATCTCTAGTGGCAGATTTTCTTTTCTTATGAAGGAGTTTGTCTTCTAGGAACAGGATTCATGGGGCCTGATTCTCTATTGGCAAGACTGTCTTTTTCATAATTTTAAAACAGGTGAAAAGAAGAGGAAGAATGCTGTAAGAGTATTATTTTACACCAGCTATTCCCAAGTGTAATTCACTTTGCTGGTAAATACTGAAGTTGGCCAATAGAAATGCTTTCAATGAAAAGTAGGAGACAATCAAGCAAAAATCTGCTTTCGATGGCAGAAATATCAAATATCAAAATCACTATCACTTGTCTTATTCTTGACAGATGCTGTTAATTAATGAAAATAAAATTTCCTTTTTGTTGAGCTCCACTGACTAGACCATTTATTTCAGAATCACAGACTCAGAAAAACACTCTAATTAATACTAAGCTACACAGACTTGCTCTATACTTCCTAATAAATGATCATGGCTGTGCAACTATTCAGAGGGAGTCCAGCTTCCATGAATTACAGCTAAATCAATCATCTTTCACTTCTGTCCATTCTTGATACTATGCAAATTTTGGACCTTTGAGTACTTTACATAAGAGAAAACAGGAAAGTTTTTCAAACTTGCCAATGCAGATATTTGTAGCAGAAGATCTACAACCATTCAGAAAAGCAAAACCCACAAAGGATTAAGGTTGTGTTCTAAGTGTAAAAAGTGTGCTCATCTAATCTGATTCCTTTCAGCAATCTTATTTAATTTTTTTTATTATTATCTTATATTCACTATTTTTTAAACAAAGCCTTGTGACCTTCATAAGTTAAATGAGCTCTTAGCATGGACTTATAATTGACATGTTAATGAGCACTATTTCACAGTCTCTAACAGTAAAAAAGAAAAGGTAATTGCAAACTAATGAAAAAAACCCTTGTTTTGTTGAAATAACATGTCTCTAGCAGTGTTAAAATTATCAAGCCCTAAAAAAAAAAAATGTTTTACATAGAGAAGCAATTGATGAAAGTCTGAAATGAATTGTTAAAATGATTGTCATCTTTGAAAAAAAAAATTACAATAATATAATTTGAAAACTAACTACATAAACAGCAGGGTGGAACTATCCAAGTTTAATCTAGATTGATTGCATGGGTAAATGATTGTTGCAGAATAGAAACAATTTCAAACACTCCTGTGCTTTGAGATTCTTCCTTCAGGAAGAAATAATTCTTTGTAATAAGATCTGGGTGCATCAGTGTCACTACATCTGGTGACTTACTTTGTACAGCTCGAAGAAGGAAATAGCATTTTTACTCTCAGACAAATCTGTGTTTGAATAATGCTGGCAAATTGAAGAAATCCCCTGTCCTTTCTGATTTCCATTGCAAGGAATAGAACCCACTTGTCATGCTGTGGTGCATCCTCTCAACTTTAGCACCTGCTGGGTGGCTTGATGCCACTTAAACTAAAACTGTTCCCCCTGTATCATAAGCTTCACAGGGACTTTGCAAAACACTTCCCATATGCTTGCAGTGAGGCCAGTATAAGGTCTTCAGGTTATAGAAAATTTTGATGTCAACATAGAGTAACAACTCGATCCCCATAAAATTCCAGTTTCTATCTGAGTAATGTATTTCATGTGCTAGTTTGTGTCTGCCAAATATTTGCAGATGGAATGGCATGTGTCACTAAGGGAGAGGTCCTGTAGAAACATAAGATCTGTTCCATATTTTTAAAGGATTAACAGGGTGAAAGTTGTTTATTCCTGTTGGCTCTAGGCTGTAAAGGGAGATGCAGAATATGCAACCTATGATTAGCCATCAAAACCACAATTATATATATATATATATTTTTTTTTTTTGTGCTCATATTGCAAGTTCTCTGGCTGGACTATGCAAACTAAACCACACAGCTTTTCAAGATTCACACTACTTGGCCAAAACTCAAAGGTGAGCCCAGATGTGGTTTCAAAGAAGCATAACTGATTGATGGTATCTTTTAAAATAATGTCACATCAGATCCCTTAAGCTGCAGAGGATGGGAACTTGTAGGCAGAGGTAAGCATGCCAGAAGTTTTTCTTCACTGAATAGGAATGTAGAATCTGAGGTAGTAAGCAATCCATTGGAGGATGAAAACAATGAAATTCACCTTGTAACAGAAACTTAGAATGAAACTTCCCTTGTAACAGAACAATTTAGATGGTACAGCAGCCTAACAAATGTAACACAGCAAAATGGTATGGTACTGGGATTTGAGTAATTCACAAATGTCTCTGGCAAGTTATCAGTGGGGAGAGAGAAAATCATCACCCAACACTGCCTTATTATGCTAAATAGAACAGTCTGTGCCCTACTCCTGAGGCCAGGTGACCCTGACTGATTCAAGCCTACTCCCTGTAGACAAAATTGGCAGCCTACGCACAAGTCTCTGTGCCTATTCTGCCCCAAGCCGTGCTCCTGAAGAACTAAAGTATGGATCTTTCTGGTGTATTTTTTTCTAGTTATAATAAGAGGTCTGTGTTGCATCATACAGGACAAGTGTTTTTATTTTATAAACCTGAAGGTATGTGTTAGGTGTCCAAGGATATAAGTTTGCTTAAATCCTATTAGGAAAAAGGTAAGCAAATTCAATGCAGGATTACCGATACTGCTTTCAGGAGTCCCTGAAATGAACAATGTTTGGAAGCATGCTCAGGATTTGTCTTTGAGGGAGTTCATTGGAGCAGTCTGAGGAAGTGAGGTGATAGTTAATGGTAGGTGACTGGGAATCAAGTGCTTACACTTACTCCCTGGCTCCCTTCTACTCAGCAGCCTAGACAGACCCTGACCATTTGTAAGACCCTTAAATACATTATTTAGTTTCCATACAATGATTAATTTTGGCTTCTTGAAAATTGTATAAAGATATAGATGATGTAGATAGATATAGATATATAGATATAGATACAGATGATATAGATATACAGATATAGATATAGATAGATATAGATATATAGATATAGATATATATGATATAGATAGATATAGAGATATAGATATAGATGATATAGATATATAGATATAGATAGATATAGATATAGATAGATAGATATAGGTAGATATAAAATAGAGATCTTGAGGATAACTTCACATATCCAGATGGTCATTAAGACAGTGGGAAATGCCATTTTCACTGTGGGCATCTGTCAGCCCAGAGTCACTTGCTCTCACCAACTTTTCTGCTTTGGACTGGTAGAAAAGGAGCCTAGTTTTCTGCTAATTTCTCTGGTCTTCTCGTTGTTTTGGACTGTCCCATCCTTCACCTGTTATGGATGAGAGAAACCTCATTATTACAACATTGCGATTTTCATTCCTTCTGCAACCACTTTGCATGATGTTCTATGCCACTTATTCCACTCTGGCCAAACTTCTACCCTTCACTGCAGGCACAAGGAAGGGGTACTCGTGGAGGGGAGAAGAGCAGAAGAATTTAGTTACTGGTTTAAAAAAATAGCTTGAATATCTATCAAAGCTACCAGGATGTAAGCTTTTACCTATGCTAGTGAGTATTTGAAAACAATGGACTTCATCAGTGCTGTTGATGCCTTAGGTTTTAGCTTCTATATTTTTTAGATCCCGTACTGCCTAGTGTGTAACTCTGAAACTTCATATAGCCTGTTAGCTACTGTTCTCTCATTCTGGTTACACATTAAAACCCTCTCTGGGCCTGAACTCAAGGATACCTTGTTGTCCCAGGCCCTAAAATATGTAAACTGAGTCTCTGGACAGGGGGAGCAAATTTGGGGTAATTACATCCTTACTTGAAATTGCAATTGGAGAATTAACCCTGATATGCAAATGGATCAAGCTTATAAAAGTGTGAAAAACACATGACCCAGGGTCCATCTTGGATGGAGCCCCTCAGAGGCTTTTGACTACCCAAGGTATAGCTTTGAAGGTCCTTCAAATAAATACCTGCTTTTATTCTCTTCATCTTGTCTAACCTCTGTTTTCAGGTAGCCTGTTTTCAAGGCATCACCACAAATTACAGCAAATTTTTGTAGATAATATGCAGATGTTGAATAAATAAGTTTGATTGAAGGTCATAATTCTGAGGGGATTGGGTTTCATCAATTTTAATAGGTTCCATAAATAAAACTTCACTAAGAACATATCATCTAGAAGCAATGGCTTTAATTTTAATTCTCTTTAAAACTGAATAAAAATATTCACAGTAAAAAGGAAGGAAGGAGAATAAAAGTTTCTTCAGGAAACTTCTTCAGCTGAATGAATCATTTGATTTAATTATAATTTTTTTTATGCTGATTAAGAAGAGTGATATTTTCCCTTGTTTGTTTCCTTGGTAAATTTCTTTTCTCTAATTAATGACTTGAAGTAAGTACCATTTTTGTCTTAATTCAGCATAAAATTATTATGATATTTTTTCAAAAGTTTGCATTAACTTAACAAAATATGTAATCTATCTGCATCACACAGGCTCAAAAATTCAAGAGTGATTAGTGGGGTGTGGGTTTTTTGCTCTCCTGGGTATTATCATATGAAAAAATTAAACACTTCTCTAAAAATTATCTTAAGCTCCCCCATAATTTCAGACACTTCTTGAACTTTCTTTACTTCTCTTTTACTCTCTGTACCCTATGATATAACACAATACTAAAATGTATGTTTTGTAAAAGTTTGAGGAAGCTAGAAAAAAATTAATTATGGTTGAAGGTTATTCTGAGAAGGTGTACTGGCAAACACTATGGATTTATAGGCAAGAAAGTTCATGGCATTCCTATCTATTTTGATCCCCAAATAAAACTGTGCCTCTTAATATGATTTTTTATATCTGTGTTCTTCTACAAACAAAACAATGTGCATTTAGAGAAGGTTTAGAGGTAAGGATATCATAAATCATGCCAGCTCCTGTTTGTATATGTCTGTACTCTGTTGTGACCAGCCCACAGCTTTTCTAAAGACAAATTGCCAAGATCTGATGAGAACTAAATTACTTTGTGAAAACTTACCTTTTTTTTTCCTGAGCATTTTTGTCAATGTCTACAAACACTTAGTATGTAAGAGGCAGATTGAAGTTCGCATTTTACCAGCAATCTTTTGCCAAGTGAAACTAGTCTGTGTGATCAGAAATAACATAATTTAAGACAAAAGATAATAAGATAAAATATTCAGGACAGCACAGTTACAAAAACAGAACTGCAGTTTCCTAACTTTATTGTGCATGCCCTGTCTCTCTTTGGCTATTCACATCCTTCAGTATAGCAAGGCACTATACTATACACTGGATAACTATACACTCTATAACTATGCTGAATATCTGCCTGGCTACCCTAGGTAAAAACACATTTTTATAAACAAGTGTACACAGAAGGGTGAAGACAGATTCTTCTGATTCGGTCTAAGCCAACTAGAATCATGCCAGCCCTGTTTCAGGAAACTCTCTTTCTTATTAAACAATGTGCTCAAGGGAACGTCGCATCCTAGTAGAGACTGTTACAGTCAGCGCAGCTCCATCTCAGCTCTTTCATTTAGGATTGGCCTAATTCACACAGCTGTTTTACTGCATTTTCCAATCCTTTGGAGGAGGTGAGAATTTTCCATTCATGACTCTGCAAAAAATGCATCAAAGACAAATAGAATACTTACTGGAAAAGTGTGGAAACTATTCTCCCAGTGGATTATGTTTGTTTTGCAAAAGCAAAATGGTCCAACTACCATCATATTTCTTTCTTTATATTTCGAGCCATATTGCATATGCAGGTTTGATTCCAAACCAGAGACTGACAGGATTTGAACAGTGTCTGTGAACTGGCACTACCTTGCACATAATGAATAGATACCTCTGTTTACCTTATTAATACAACAAATGGTCCATTTCAACAAATGTGCCACCACCTGCTGCTTAATCAAACATGCAGTCACAAGTTCATCTGAAATAAAGCAATCTCTGTTGATGAAAGTATTCTCCCATGAATTGTATTTGTCTGCATATTAAGAAAAAGATGGTGAATTGAGCAACACAGGACATACGTATAGGAAAATAAATTATCTATACCCTTATATACAACCTTTTCTTTCAAGGAAAGAAAAGGAGAACAGAATAAAGCCAAGCATCAAATGAATTAAATCAATATGATATTAAATAGCAGCTCAAAATGATAAATTAGAAATATTTCCTTCATATATTCATATATCTCAGCGGGTTTCCTTTCAAAATTAAAATCCAAATCAAAAACTACTAAAACAGAGAAGAAAAATTAATACCCTGTAAACAATAAAAACTATGATCTGACATTTCATCTAAGCAGGAAAGAATAACTATATATTCATGTGATAAGAACAATACTCTTATATTTATGAACTGAGAAAAATGATTGAAAACAATGTCTTACCATGATTTCAATAAGTCATCATCTTGCATAAAAGTAGTATAATTTGTGACAGCTGCAATATATGGCTACATTTTTTATTGATTTTGAAAAAAATATCTACAGAACAAAGCACAGCTATGATTTTCTGCCTACTTGTTCTTAATTATAATGCCAAGCTCCACAATAAATCACAGGGGAAAAAGAGTGAATATCCCAAGGCAGATTTTAGCAGTCCCTGCTTCTTTCACACATTTATGTGGTGGAATGTTAAGAGGATGACAGAATGGTTAAGGTTTTCTGAGACCTCTGGAAATTATATAGATCAACTTCTCTGCTCAAGCAGGGTCACCTTAAGCAGGTTTCTCAGAGCTTTGCCCAGTCAGGTTTTCAACATCTCCAAGGATGAACACTTAAACTGGATGTCTGGGCTACCTGTGGCAGAGTTTAAACACCTGTACCCAGCATAACGTTCACTATGTCCTAATCCACAGCATGTAAATTTGAATGATCTAACTCAAAGGCACTGAAGGTCACTTATGCTAGTTCAAGCTCTTGGATGCTATTTATCCCTTTGAAACACAACTAATGTTAATTTATAATCACAAAAACTTCTAAGTGAGGTAAAAAATAACTGTAAAGTGTAAAGATCATTCTAATAATTACACTCCTGTTTTCTTAGAGCTGTAATATATTTCTGTCCATTTATTTCCCTACTCCCCAAGGTTTCTTGCATCCTCTTCTGTCCCTGTTTCTCATTGTATTTTATCACTCTCCCTCTTTGTTGAACAGCTCTCTGTCTTTCAATTGTCATTGTCATGATGGGCATTTTGAAAGCATTTTACTGAAAGGATTTGCTTCACAATATTTCCCAAGCTGTGTGTATATGTACATGTCAGAATGATGTGTCTTGCTATCATTCTTCTGACACTGCTGTGTCCTGTACCTTAAGATTTAATTCCTCCAAAGTGAGTTTTCCTATTTATTCAATTCATGGTCTATTATCACATCTCCTTGATATTTTTTCCTAACTTTTTTTCTGCTTTATGCATATTTGAATGAAAAATTAATGTAAAATTTCCTTGCTCATATCATAGCTCTTCAATTGATTGTATTCTCTTCTCACCACTTTCATTGCACATCAAACGTTAAAGCACAGCGAGGAAATCTATTTATTACAGATACATCAAATACTTCAAACTAACCCTTCCATTTAAGATACAGTGCAGATGGTTTGAACTCTTCAGCTCCCATAGGAGAGCTATGCAGAAACTCTGCATAATGCTTCACAAGTGGTAGTACAAGTAATGTAGCAGATCTCTGCTCCTTAAAGTTTCTAAATTTTCTGTTTCTCTTCCAAGTCTTATTCAAGAAAAAAAGTTGTGGTTTGGTTGATTGTTTCTTTTTCCAGTTGCAGGGGGACATACGGGTGGAGGGTTGTGTGGAGAAGGTGGAAAATAGCTTTTGTTTGTTTTGGGTATGCACCAATGTACTTTGGGCATATATTTTGACTTTACAGAGATTTTTACTCTTTGCTTTTTGTTCCACAGTGACCTTTTCTCTATCTATCCTATTCCCCTTCAGTCCATCCTTTCATTCCTCATTATAAAAGGAATTCAGTTTGTGTGAGATAAAATTCAGCTGATTCAAATTAGTACTTTGAACTTAAATTAAATTGTTGAAATGGGCTCCTTTCCAGTTGTCTGTGCACCACAAGAGCAGATCCACATGCAGAAATTACAAAGCTTACAAAACAAATTACAACTTTTCTGTACTTCCTCACACAATTCTGGTTTATCTCTCACTCAAAAATATTATTGGTTGCCTCAAAAGATTTTTTTATTTAACTTCAGTTCTCAAAATCTGTGCACTGAATCTGAACAAATTCTCCTGTACCCCTCTGTAACTGATGAAAAAAGATTCGCACATCCTGAGGGCAACTGAGATGAAACAACCCCTGCAACAGCTTCCCTACTCTTCATTAAATACCTGGGCTTGCTTAATTGTGACTTTGAACTATTACATGGTTAAAACTAGATGAGATAAAATTTATGTTTATTATCTCCAGACACTATATTGCTGTTCATGACTCCCTGTGTTTTACACTGTGAATCTAGGTCATCCCTTAGCAAATTCCAGTGCATACTACCCATTGAGAGAAAAAAAAATAGGAAGTAGAGAAATAGATAGGTAGATAGATAGATAGATACATTTAAATTTTCCATTTCTTTTCCTTTCTTCTTTGCCTCTGTTTCGTGAGTTCTTTTACTCAGAGTTCAGACTGAAACAGGAGACGCCGAGCTTTTCTTCTGATTCAGATGTTTATTATTTCTTATCTATGGCACAGCTGCACAGAACATGCCTCTAAGTTAACAAGGTGGAAATGGCCCCAGAGTTCTACCTTCCAAGGTCTGTTAAAGCCCAAATTACCCAATTATGGAATGCCAACTCATTTATTTTTACTTATAATCCAGTGACTAATCATTCATGTTCTGCACTGTGGGTTTTTTGAACCAACACCAGATCACACAGGGTTGTGAAGAAGAAGGAAGAAGAAAGAAGAACTAACCTACACCCAAAATCCTCCATCTTGTTACATGTATATTACTATATCCCAGAAAACTAGATCCTCTGAACCCAGGGTTCCAACAGATAGATATAAAATATACGTATGTAAAAGCACAAGAAAAGTGTAATCCAATTTTCATTCCACCTGTTTTTCGCAAAGCTGAACTTTATACTTGTTTAAATCCAACAGAACAAACTTAATGAATTTCTCATTGTAGTCCTAATCCTACAGTCCTTACAGACTTCAACCTACTGCTAGTTTGAATCAGCTAAGCTATTGCATATAAGATGAACTTTTCAGAGCCTACTGATGTGGTGTTGTATTTCCCACTGATTCATTTATTACGCCACCTAGACCGAAAGCGAGCGAGTAGCAAGCAAAAGGATGCCACCCCAGCAGAAGAACGCGATAAGCTACAAAAGCAGCTGCTGTGTGAGAATTCAACTAGCACCAATCTCCAAAGTCAACAACAACCAGCTGTCCCATCATTCTCTATTTTTGCATTATTTTACCATTTTTCGATTGTATAAAAATTACGCCCTTCCCTTTTCAATTTAATATGAAAGAAGGAGAAGTGGTGTTGTATTTGCCACTGATTCATTTATTAAATACCTTTCATATTGTTCCTCCTCACTTTCCCTTGCCCCTAGCCCTGGCCACTCCCTCGGGTCCTTCCTATTGGTTCCTGTACCCCAACTCCACCCATGTACTGGCCCTGAGACCTGAGAAAACCCTCCTGCGCCCAGATCATGACGTCTCTCTGCCTCTGGAGATCACTGGGACAAGTTGTAAGATTAAAGATCCTCTTAAACCCTTATGGAGAGACCCTTCTCTCCTCCTTAGCTGTCACTGTGCTGTAGAGCTGAGAGCTAGCTGGAGCAAAACCATGGAGCTGTCCGAAATGGACTGCGGGAGGGCGAAAATGGTCGCACTGCCCTCAGCAGCTCCGCTGAGCTCTCAGGGAAAGCTGCAGCTTGCTAAACTAAACTAAACAACATACTGACTCTCACTTGTGCAGTAGGTCTAGTTTCTTTGATGTTATTTCTTTGTTGCATATTCTAGTTCCATCACTTTGGTATAAGATCATGGAATGAAATGAAAAATTCTAGCTTAAGTGGACACAAATCTGAGACAATCTCCTGTAAACAACATTTCATCCACTGGAGAACTTTGTTCCAATGTTTTGTTTCCTCCATAAACAGAGGGTTTTTTGGATAAAACACTGTAAGCCAAGCAGGTTAACTCCAACAGATAATCTGCGATGCATATCTTATCTATAAAAATAACCACCTGTATGGGACCTTAGTAAGAGCTGTCATCCAAAAATCTCTCCACAAAAAAATTACTGATTTAGTGAGACATGGAGAAGTGGACAAAAAGGGAAAGAAGCAACTTTTCATGCATGAAATTAAATTTTTCTGCAAGAAATAAATAATGTGTCCTATGTGCAATACCTCATTTTAATTATCTAGTCGTAATCAAACTGAACAGGAACAAATGTTGTAGCTTTATATTCTTTAGAGAGAATTCAGTTTTATAAAGATATTTTACTTACACTGGTTAGCTCTTAACAGTGAAATACTGGGGAGTTTACAGTTTAATTAAAGAAGAAATCTTAAAGTAAGTGGGAAATATATAATACCTTGTAAAGCAGACAATGGATACCAAAATATCCATGGCACTTTGCAATGCCTTAGCATTGCCCTATAGGTCTTGTTGCCTTTATACCATTCTTAAAAGGAAAGTATTGGGTTTTTAGTGAGAATAATACATTTTGCTTCTGTGGCATATATCTTCTAACATAATCAACACATTTTACCCCACATGCAAACAAAAGACCATCCCTAAGGTGTCAAAGCTATTTTGTAAGGAAGTGACAATTGAGAGGATGTGGGGTTTTTTCAATTTTTCTGAGAGACCTGTGAATTCTGAAACTTACTTTTCTATATTTTCTAATTTGAGAGACCAGATGCTGAGGATTTTGCATTGAGCATTTGATATTAAAACATTAAAGGCAGTGGAAATCTTTCATTTACTACAGTGATGCATTTATTTTGGAATATTTTGGATGTCATCTATGCTTTCCACATTTGTCATATGCATAAATTTTTGAAGGTTGTCATAAAAATACCAGGAGCTTTAGATTATAGACACTGAAAGAGTCCACACTCTTTATTTTGTAATGTATTTATTTTTTGATCAAGTTCTGGAAAGATGAAAATTTAAATATATTCTTATTATTTTAAAAGGACTGAAAATTTTTATATACAGTTGAGAAAAATCCTGCCAAATCCATGAAATTACACAACCAAAAGAGACATTGCATGTGAAAAAAAGACCATTTCACTGTTTTGAAAGCCAGCATGGCTCACAAAGCCCTCCATAAATTTAATTCTGTATTAAGCTCAATGTTTTTTATTTGTATAAATCCTCCAGTGTAGTACATATACATTTTACTGTAGTACTTGTTACTTTACACAAAGTTAAAATTACAGGGTATTATTGTTGTGCACTCACAAAATCAAGTTCAATTTTAAAAATTTTCAACATCTCATCGCTTGTGGAGTTAATTATTTTATAATTATTGTAACAGGAATTCTCCAAGCCCTCTACATTAAAGCTTTGAAGGAAGAATACATATGGGAAAGAAAAGAAAGACCTGCCAGAACAAAGTCAGATAAGAAGAGTAGGTATTTCAGGAGTAAGGATGACCCACAACATTGCACATAAAGAGTTGGTTCCTTTGTGGCATATAAAGTATACTAAATAATGATCTCTAGGAATGACTGCAGACTGGATAGTCTTATGTATCACAGGACCAGGAGATCTGTAGTAACCTCAAAGCCTCCTTTAGAATGCTACACAGGAAAGAAATCAGAAAGGTTATTCATTCTGGGAGCACACTCTCTGGATAATATACAGTGGAAGCTCATCTGTATAAAGCTCTGTGATGAACTATAAGTGTGTCAATACTGAGAAGATGTGGGAATTGGAATAAGAAGGACAGTATTCATTGGGGTGAGACTGGGTGGAGATGTATAGAATATGATATGTGACAGTATTTCAGTATCTCACATGACAAAATGCCAGTCTCTTTAAAGGACTGTAGGAACTGAATGGATGCTGGCATTTATCTAAATTCTCTTACTATGAGAGTATCTATGTTTCTATTGCCTAGGATAAAAATGTCTAGGGGATATAAACTTTGGCTCTGAGATATAAAACAGCTGATAATGGTATAGGATTATCAAGATTTTTGCCATGGGTATTTTATTGCTTATTTGCCAGCCATAGGCATTTTCTAACCCACAGTGCAATAGTTGGTTCTAACCACTGTCAGAAATACATTTGATTCTGGTGCATTCCCTGTGCTGTGTTCCTTTATTCTCATTTAGAATTATTTTTCCACAGGATGGTACCGAGTTATAAGTAACTGCCCAGTCACATACTAGCCCTATTAAATTTTTATTGCTCTTTATACTTGTCTTCTGCCAACAAATGTTATTCAGAGGTCTAGCAATAGTAACCATAATCTTCATATTTCTAAAACAGTGATGACTCCTTCATGGTTATATGAGTTATGCAGTTTGTACCTGCTTCCAGTATTTAATAGTTTTCATTAATACCATGTAAACTTTGTCATTTGTTTACTTCTATATAAAGAATCATTCCATAAAGGCAGGGCCTTCAAAATGGAGGCAGTTTGACAGTGACGTTGCTGGTTCTGAAAGAGTAAGTCACAATTAACTTACATTTCTTTACAGTAACTAATAAAGCATCAAGTGTTAAATAGATATAAAAAAATCATCCAGTGAGGAGGTGGTAATAGCAAAGCTTTCCTCCTAATAATTGTATTTTTGGGATGCTAGTTTATTTCTGTGTTTTAGTGTAATGACTGCATAATAAAGTACTTGACCAGTCCTAAAGAACACCAGCAAGCAACAGCATCTGGAGCCCTTCCATTTATTTGCACAAGAATCCTACTCTTTTGGTTTCTCTTGATGGAAATAAATATCTACTACCATTTAGGATGTACAGATCAGGTAGATATGAAACAATACTTATTCTCCCAAAAATGCTCTTGTGAAAAAGAAACGAATAAACTGGGATCACTAACTTTTTTAAAGAGAGAAATCTCCAGGTCTTGTTTCAGTTACCTAAAGGCAGCTAAGTAACTTGAGCATACCCAAGGTTTCTTGGCTAATTTCAGACATTCTGAAGCATTCTATCTAGGCCCCCACCTGTTGTTTTAGGAGGCTGGGTATGCTGGAGGTCTTGTGAATTCTTAAATGTGGAATCTCAAACAGAACTAAACACTGATGCCAGCTGAATTATGCCTAAACTGATTACATAAGGTACAATAAAAATGAAGTAGCATTTTCTCCCCATATTCTTTTCAAACAAGTCTTTGCTCCAGTACTTTACACCAGATGGTGTCTGCCATCTCAGTGATTTTCCTAGGCGTAATAAATTCTTCAGTGCCCTGACAAGTCCCTGGGAAGGCTCTGCAGCAGCTTAAATCCTGTATGCCTGACCTCTGCTAGGGTTGCCCAAGGCCTCTGCTCATCTCAACAGTTTCTCAACCTCTGCATGAGCTCTGAATTCCTAGATCTTCCTATAATGAGTCCACATGTTCTTTATATGAACTTCTGCAAGTATCTTTGACTGAAGAAGCTGAGTTACATGGGAAAAAACAACCCTCCATTCGTTTCACTTGATCTACTCTTCTTCAATTAATATAATATTCAAATTTCAAAAGAACATATAATCTATGCTTCCTCTCACTTTTTCTCTGCTTTGTATAACATACAGGTTCCAGAAAAAGCGCATTATAGTTTGAGAGGTACTGAGATGCTGCAGTGGTGAAGCGAAAATCTAGGAAAGCTGAAGCTGGATTGCAATATTGTTGATAAATTAGTAAGTCAATGGTGTCTGTATCCAGCAGCAGAGGAGGAGGCATCCATACTGATCAACATCAGACAGCTTTAGAAAGAGATTATGAAGCTGGAAGTGATGTAATTCCTGAACTAAGAGCAAGGACTTGGATTTGAGTAATTCATTTTGAAAGGAAGATTTTGTCTGACAAAGCAGTCCCAATTATTTTATGTGATACAAAGTGAGAGCTAATTAGATGCCCAAATTATTTATACAAATTAAGCAAAAGCCAAAACTCTAAAAAGGGTAATTAAATTTATTTGAAATTAGTATTTCATTGAAGAGGCCTGGAGAGTTGCCAACAGCAGGATGCCTCCCTCAGAAAGCCTGTTCTGCACTATTCTGTGAATCTGATGGATGCTGAAATAGTTCAGAAGAGCAAAAAATCCTAGAGTAAAAAATATGAAAACACAAAAGACTTACTGTTTGAATTGTATTTTCTATATTTTTTCAACTAGCAACAAATGTTATTAAGGGATTATGGAGAGAAAAAAAAGTAACTGAAGAAACAAGACAAAAAAATCACCTCTTTCTCAACAGAGGTTTAATTTTAATGTTAAGGACACCATTTTAATGCTACAGCTATACTGAGGCCTAGACAGAGTGTATTAAAGGATGTAGCTATCACACTTCTCTTCAGGGATGTATCTAATAGCCACTGTGGCTCAAGATAGAACCACTTATTTTTTTTCTTAGTTGTACTAACTTGTTTGTAGTAAACTAGAGCAATTTATTTTTTACCTTTAGTCCATCAGAAGTAAAGCCAAAACTTTATCTATCCTTTTTCCTTCTCAAAGATCACTCTTCTTCTACTTTCCTCACAGCAAAATATTTGCAGTGACAATTCTGATCAGCTCTCATGCTTGTGCAGAAACATCCAGTGTGGGTTATGTACACATTCGTACCGAGACAAACACCTGCCAGCTTTGTGACTCTCAAGTCTTGTCACTGCAGTGATGTGAAGCAATTCTGGAATTTTCTAGAGAAATGTGCACTTAACTGGTTTACGACTTCATAAAATGCTACCATGTTAAATCAGAAAGTGTCTGTGCTTTTTGAATCCAAAGAAGATTTGGGGAGTCAAGATAACATCCAATATTTTTAAATTGTCACAATAGTAAATTTGTAAGGAGAATACATTTATTACTGTCATAAGAAAATGCGAGAACCGCTTTTCACCATTTTGTGTGGAAAGAAGAAATCAAAGGAACTGTTTTATTCGGACTTGAGATTGCATAGGAGAAAAAGCAGTACTTTTGAAAACTCAGCAACTATTTTTTGCACTTTAACAGAAGTTAGAATATCTTCATCTTTTGGACACAATTGAAGCACAACTGCCCCCAAGTATTACCCAAAACAGTGCCTAAATATTGGGACATACTCAAAATCAGAAATTTCTATATTGAATTCACCTAAGGTACTTATTGTGGTTTAGAAATGGTACTCAGCAATTTAAAGCTCCTACTGAGACTCTCCAAACCACACTTCCCCTTCTTCCTGCAGCGGGATGGAGAGGAGAATTGAAGGCACAAGAGGTAAAGATCATGGGTTAAGATAAGAAAAAATTTGCCGGAAATGGCAATGAGATAAAATAAATAGTAACAATACTAGTACTAAGGACAGAGGGTACAGGAAAAGAAACACACAAAAATCCCCAACCATGGACAATACCCAACTGCCCCCTCTGTCACACTATCCCCACGACTCCTTCTGGCTCAGAATCGGCATGACTCAACTGCTCCCTATGGTTCCTGTTGCCACCCAAGCTCTCCTTCCAGCTAGGAGCCCCTTCTCCACCAAGAAATTTCCTTTCCCATACTGCCAGCAGTGACATAAGGTATACTGTTTCCTCGATTTGTATCATGGTTAACTCCTAGAAATCCCACTGCATGACTTCCTCAAATCCTTTGCTCAAACTCAGAGCAACAATGTCAGTTCTTGCTCAAGTGTATCTATTCTTCACCATTGCCTTTTTATTTAATTATTAACTATTGTACCTCTATGTTGTGGCTCTCTAAAAAATCTGTAAAACCTTTCATGGAATCTTGGACTATGCAATCTGAAGAGATTATTTTTGGATTATTTTTGGATGAAGAGTAAAATTTACTTTACTTCTGGATATATTTATTTAAGGATGCTTTTTCTTTCCCCCTGCAAGGTCAAAAAAAAAAAAAAAAACAAACAAACTATGAATAGGATAAGACTATCTTTGTAAATAGCTTCCTTTTACCTTTGTAAGCATTTTACTCAACATTGAAAATGTATATATGAATATGTACGTGCACATCTTTGTATGTGTGAGCAATATTTCTAGGCCATGGGTTCTTTCTCTTTGTACATTTTATTATGCTGCTCTTTGAAGCAGTAAAATTAGTTATGGTACTTTTATTGATGTTGATTACAGGGATGTCTGATTTCATTTAGCATTCACATTGCACCATAAGTGTCTTTTATAACCACCTTACTTTCACAGATGATTTGTCCCACTGTAAAATCATTAAGGACATTCATTAGAATTTGTCACTCTGTTCCAGAAAACTAATACTTTTCAAAATAAAGGTTCAATTGTTTGTGTTTAATATCAGTCATGTTTTCTTTTAGGCTTTAAGCCATTTTTTATTTAACATACTGCTAAGTGACTCTGGCATTGCTTAGCATTGTAAGAAGACTTTCATTACTATTCCTGGCTGCTGATCAGAATCAGATTTAGAACTACCCTGTTCTTAGTATCTTCAATGCCAGAACCTCTTCCTCTTAGTTTTTAAATAATTCACTGAAGATTGTTTTCTAATTGTAGGAGAACCCTTAAGCAAGTCTATTCTTTCCTTATGGAGAAAGTGCATTACACTACTCAGGTCCATCAGATTTCATTGACCCTGTTTTGGGCCTAATGGGATATAGTGGGTGAAAAACTGTATAAAAGTTTAAAACTCAGAGGATAGTGGTCAATGGATTAATAGGATAGTGGTCAATGGATTAATCTGGCAATCAGCAAAAAATAATTTTTCTTGGGGGTTGATGCAAGGCTTCATCCATGTTCTTGATGATGTAGCATAACAGAACCCCCAATAGCTCACAGATGACGTCAAACTGGGGAAGGAGGTAACATGATAGAAAGATAGTGCCATTAACTGGGACTTCAATAAACTGGAGGAATGAATTAAAAACATTTGTGAAGGTCAAGCAAGACAAATGCAAGGTCCCACAGCTGAACTGAAATAGCTCCACAGTACTGCAAACTTAGGAACTGACTGGATGGAAAGCAGGACTTCAGAAGGGTGCTGGAAAATTCCAGAGGATGACATATCATATGTGAGTCAACAGTGCACCTTTGTAGGATTCTGTGGTATTATTGACTATATTTCCATTAAATCTTGTGAGACACCAGCCACCATTGTTAGATTGGATACTTAATGTTAGGTGCCTACAGATTAGAGCATCTACATTTGAGCTGGTCACTCGGTGTTCCGTGCCTTTTTTATAGACCTTCAAGAGAGCACCCCTGGAAAGCAATTCATCTCACCTAAAGGAGATTTTAAAAATCTAGATCTCAATTCTGCCTGTTTCATCTACTACTTCAAAATACATCTCAGAGCTGCTTATTTATATCTATTCATTAATGAAAGAGCTACTAGGATTAAATGATGTAGACATTAACATTAAAGTAAGATGAAATATGCCTAGGGCTTTTTATTAAGTTGCAAACCATGGAAGTAGCACTCACTGTAAGTGTTAAGTATAAGTAAGTTAAAGAAAACCGCTTTTTCCCATGCTGCATCAGATACTTTCCAAAGGATGTTTCTGCTATTAGGAATAACCTGAAGCAATTATACAAATTTTACTTTACTGGCTGCCAGAATTAAAATGTGAGTCTTACTGGAAGTGGCTGAAGGGCACAGCTACAAGCCAACAGATGAGCATATGGCAACTTCTAACCCTAACCCATTCCCTCACTAGAGTACAGTAGTAGCTGTACTCTGTACTACTGCACCAGGGTACAGGAACTAGATGTATTAACTATGTAAAAAGAACCAGAAAATGTCAGTGAACAAAGCAGCACTAGAAACCCTAGAGATGATAAATGTAAAAAAATGGAAGAGGGGAGACCAAAAGGCACATATGTCAGGCAAATAAATTTTAACTATCCAAGGGAAAAAATCTTGGTCCAGAAAACTCTGCATTCAAAGCAATCTATAGACTTAGTAGAGTTTGAATAGGGGACAAAACAAGCAATATTTCCAGTAAAAACATCTCACATAAGTCACTCAAGGCAACAATGGGGACATGTTGCGTGATTACTCTTTAGCAGAAAATTAAGCAATATCTTGCTCTTAAAAAACTGTAAAATCTAATGTCAGAACACACCAGAGGAGGCGGCTTTTGAGAAGAAAAACATATTCTGAGAAAGGAAACTCAAGGGAAAGAATATTTTTAAGCACATGACATATCCTTTTATCCTCATACCAACACACTAAAGTACCTTCAGGCCCTAGAAACCTGTTCCTGCTAGTACACAACAGGAGTTTGCCTGGCTCGCACTGACTCACTGTACTGCTGACAAAACATCCATATGCTCCTTTGTACACAGAATGTGGTGTTTGATTTGGCAGGGAAGTTGTTGCTGGTTGCCACTGCAGTGGTGAGTTCTGTCCTGACAGTGTTTCTCAATGTTTATGCCACCCTATTGTGTCCTAAATGTGCAATGTAATTCTTTTCTTCCTCCTTTTCCAGTCCACTAGTAAGTAGAAGCAGCCTTTGATTTTGTGTCAGATATTACTTTTCATCAGTGTTTGCATTTGATCAAACAAAGGAAGAATGAACATAGTCATCTGCAGTGTGTTGGAAGGCTAAAGCCCTAATTAATCATGGGGCAAATATAGCAGCATTTATCAATAGCTAACTGGAGTGATCAGCTAACTAGGGTGCCTAGGCTGAATAGCTAAAAGCCACCCAGCTGCTGGATACGCCCAAGTCCACAAGGACTGCAACTCATCTTTTCTTTCTTCATAGCATAGACTGAAATATAATAAATTGGTTACTGTTCTCAGCAAAGGCTGGCACATATTAGTGATTGACAGGACTTGCTACTTGGCCTTTGCCTTGGAGGATGTCTGTTGACATCTACAGAAAAGGTGTACCTGAAAAAACCTTCCTATGATTGTGTTGGTGAAAACAGTAAACCTAGAGGTCCTGACATACAAGAGTTTTTTAACAGAGCCAAGCTCAGTTAAGGCACTTATGAAAGAGCCATGCTGAATTACTACACACAGTTTTCCAAGTGTGAAAATTGCCCAGATATATACAAATATTTTTAGTAATAAAATAACTCCTACAGTCTATATATGTTATATATATATATCAAATTAATACATATATTGATATTATATCTAATATATGTAATATTAGATATATGAGATAATATAAAATATGTCATAATATAATAATATAATATTATATATATTATATATATTATATATATTATATAGATAATGTCTGAAAAAGGACTGATTGATCTTAGGGTATAAAGTGGACATATATGCATATTTTAGGTTATTATCTTGGAGTATTACATACGTACATATGTTTTTCTCATTCACCATGCAGATCCACCGTTCCTGTCATGATCTCTTTTGCCCAACTTATACTGACTCGCTCCATCCAAAGCTTCACCTTCAAAATATGTCAAATGGACTTCATTTATTTTCTGTTCTTTTTCATTGGAGTTACTACAAACTATTTTTACCCTTAAAATTTGAATCAAAGTTAGACCTTTTTTCATTGCTGATTCATGAAAAATTGCAGCAGGGATGAGATTATTTTAGTCAATTGGGTTCTGATAAATGGAACATTTCAGTTTTTCTTTATTTACAAATTCATACAGAAAATCTTTTTTACCCCACCTTTTCACAACTATTTTACAATAACAGTGAAGTGAGTGAGTTCAGAAAAGTTCTCTTAACTAAATTGGCCTTTAATAATTAATAGGACAAAACAGAACCAGGATATTTATACAAGGATTGCTCAAGCTTATCAATTGACCAAAGGTATAAATCCCTTCATTTTTAGTCCATACAATATAATGGGGAAACATAGTCCTGCATAAGAATTCTATAGATCAGATTTTTATAGGTTTGTAATTTGCAATGTAATTCTATAAGGCTATTTTGTAAATAAGAGAAAAAAATCTGTCACTATCAAAATCTCCCACCTTCTATTTTAACTCAGATGATTTTTTTTTTTTTTAACTCCATATCAGTGAATTATATATACTTTTAGAGTGGCAATGTCAGCTGATATTAGGAGCAGCCACCTCCTCAAGTTCCAGGGTCTCTGTCTGAGGGATGTGGCTGTCACTTTCCCCGTTGCGATTTCAACCAGCAGCAATGCTGAGCACACACCCCAGAGACACAGTCACAGACACCTGGGCACAGTCCTGGACATATATGCACAGCCACTTGTAGGACACAGACATGTCCAGTCACACAGAGGGCCACAGATAAAGTGTGGCCACAGATAAGGTGCTGCCCCAGCAGCCCCCACACAGGGACAGGCAGACACATCCTCTCCTCCCCTTGGGCTGGAAGAGACAGAAGGTCACTAGTGCAGCACACACCCCACACTGCCCAGGTTCAAAGTACACACATATTCATGAGTTCTCCAAGCACTGGCATGCTCCCTGTGCTCAGCACCTCTGTATGGATTCTAGCACCCCTTACCTGCCTCATGGATCCCTGAATCACTACTGGGTGCTCACTGCACGCATACAGCACTCACACATTTATCCTACAGGCACCCCACACTCACAGGTCACTCTGAATACCAGCATAGACCCTCCTCCCTGAGACCTCTGCCTGGACAACAGGCATCCTACTCACTTGGCTGGTCAGACTGGGATGACCCTTTTACATGTGACTGGCCCATTTTATACCCTTTTCTGTTTACCTCTTCTTCATTCCTCCTTCATATTCTTCCCCTGCACATTTCCCCATCACCTGGTATAGTCCCACTGACTGCCTCCAATTCCCAGGACTCTCAGGGTTGCATTGCTGTCAATTGCAAAACCCCAGTTTGTCTGCAGCTTCTCGATAGCCCATCTGTTACTGTGACTGACCAAGTTTGGTTTTTATCTTTGTCTGCATTATGCTCACCTGCCAGGTTTGTGTATTTTGTTTCTGCTTTCCCCCCTTTTCCTTATTTTCCCATTTGACAAGGTCTCTGATCAGATAACTGTGCTGGAAGAAGCATTTCCACACTCCCAGAAATCCTCATCAATTAGTGTGACAGTCCAGGTCTGACTTCCTCCCTTTTCATTTGCCAGTCAGGTTTGTATCTCTGTATGTCCTTGTTTGTCTTCTTCCTTTTCTTGTTATCTCCTTTTGCATTGAAAAAGTGCTTGGCCAGACACCTAAAAGGAGCTGACGTTTCCTCTTTCCACATACCCCCATAAAGGCAATAGCTGAAAAAGTACACCTTTAGCCTTGCAACAGAAGGGCTGCTGCTGTGGTCACATAAGCCAGAGACTTGGTGAAGCCAGGTCAGTTGTACCTATTGTTAAAATAATTGATAAGGTTGAAAAATCAGAAAATCTCCAAGGCAACTCTTCTTATTGAATGAAAATCAACCACGTCCCAGCAACAAATGGATATGTCCCAATGTATTTTCACAGTGTCAACAAGGAATTTTCCCTTTCAAAAATAATAATCAAAATCCATTCATTCCCGTGTTATGCATCCACACTTAGGATACACTGACTGTCTCCAAGAAAACAACATAGGGGAAAATGTATTAAACAGAAAGAACTTTTATGAACAAACATGAAAAGAATACCTATATCAAATGTGTTTGTCCCAATTTTTGTATCAGTGATATGTGTGTATATGTATATATATATATAGATAATGAATGTATATATATATATATATATATATATATATATATATATACATCATGTCCCAGCCAGCTGCCCAGAGTACCCCCACACTTAATGTGGAGTAATAGGTTTCTTCAGAATAAACCCAGATATTTCATTTCACCCTAAAGTAGTCATAGGAAATTGGTCAGGTAGAGTAGTTTGCAGTGCTTGACATTCTCCTGTGGCTTTAATATGTTTTTAACTGATTGATTCAAATGTAGACCTTTACAACTGTAGGCACTTTAAAATGTTTCCAAAACAAAAGCAAGAATATTTTAAAAAAAATCCTCTGAACTTTGAATTCTGAGCTCTGATTTTTTAAGAATCTTTAAAAGAAAAACATAAGAACTGGAAGCTTTTAGAAACTAAACCCAGAAACTTCTCAAATAAACTGGATTCCATAAGTGGAGACAACTGAGCAATATTTAAGGTACACTTGGATATCAATTTACACTTTCCATGTCTGTGCAAATATAATTTCTGAGCCAAGGTTTTAAAAGTGTGAGGATTTTATTTTTCAACAGATGATTCCCAAGTCAAAGGCCGTCTCAAAGATAAAGAAACCTGAAAGTCTATGCAAGTCCTTCTTAAAATAAATCCTAGAAGCTCTATATGAATTTATGGCATAGAGACACTATATTACTAATTTGTTGATCCAGACTTGTAAAGAATAGACTTCTTATTTGTGTTTTTGTTTTTATTTCAAACTTTTTTAGCAATATACATGATATACTCCAGTACAAAATATATTATAAGGTCCTTCACACTCTTAATCTGAAAAAACCCCAGACAAAATACAAAACATACAAACCCAGTTTTCTATATTAGTGTGTCTTTGCATTACCTAAATTTGGTGCTGTATCTGCTGTACTGGATGTAATCGCTACATGGATCTAATAAAAAGTTTTTTATTGGGAGATTTAAATGCCATGCTTCTATTCATCTTTACCAGAATTTTACCATCGATATATTTCAAAAAATATTGTATATTTAGTTCTGTATTGCAAATTATATGTACAGCAATTATATATATAGAGAGAGAGAGAGACAGGCTTCTTCAGATTATGTCTTAATGTTGAGTACCTATGAGCATGGAAATATGTTCATTGACGTTATTTTGGTGTATAACAGAAATGTAAAGGGAGTAGAGGAAAGTACATCAGCTGTCAAAATCTTTCTGAATAAAAGTCAAATACACAGCACTTCTCTGTAGCTGAGTGCACAAAGGGAGGAATGTCTCTTTGGAGGAACTGGGCCCGGGGTGCCATCATTAGGGCCTTGGAGTCTAGTCGGAAGGAAGCCACTAGCACCATACTCTGGGGGTCAGTACTGGGTCCAGTCCTGTTCATCAGAGTCACAGGGCAAAGCAGACCCTCAACAAGTTTTCCAGTGACACAAAACTGCAAGTTTTCCAAAAAGTTTTCCAGTGACACAAAACTTAATATGCCAGGGGATCAAACTGTCATGCAGAGGGACCTGAAGAAATAGGCTGACAGGAGCCTTGTGGAGTTGCATAAGGGGAAGTGCAAAGTCCCGCACCTGTGGAGGAACAACCTCACTCACCAGTACATGGCTGGACCACCCAGCTGGAAAGCAACTTGTCAGAAAAAGCCTTTGCTGTCCTGAAAGATACAAATTGTCAGTGAGCCAGGGATGTGCCCTTGACACAAACAATGCCAATTGTAACCTTGGCTGCATTCAGAGGAGTGCTGCCAGCAGATGGAGGGAGGTGATCCTTTCCCTGAGCCCTGGTGAGGTCATACCTGGACTTCTGTGTCCAAGGTATAAGAGAGACATGGACATCCTGTAGACAGTCAAAAAAATGGCCACCAAAGATCATGGAGGGACTGGAACATCTCTCCTATGAGGAAAGGCTGAGAGACCTCGGCCAGTTTAAACTAGAGGGGAGAAGGCTTTGTGGGGAAAAGGGGGTGAGGGGTGGTTATCAGTGTAAATAACTGCCTGAAGAGAGAGAGGGTTTAAAGAAGACAGAGCCAGACTCTTCTCTGTGGTATCTAACAAGAGGACAAGAAGCAATGGGCACACACTGAATCACTGGAGTTTCTTTCTGAGCATCAGGAGACATCTTGCTTGTGAGAGTGGCCAAGAACTGGTACCAGTTTCCCAGGGAGGTTGTGGAGCCTCCATCCTTGGATATATTCAGACACCACCTGAACACAATACTGGTCAACTCTTCTTGGTGGTCCTGCTTGAGCTGGTAGTTCAGATCAGGAGACCTCCAGAGATTCCTTTCAATCTCAGTCTTTCTGCATTCTGTGATTCTGTCAATATTTAGTGAAAGTTCATTGGGCAACTGGAAAAAGTAATAAAGGTAAGAGCCCATGAATGCCCTTGGCAGTTTACACTACCCATTTCAACAGTGTTTCCTCTTGAAAAGCACTACTTGAAACCTGAAAAAATCTTCTGTCTGGAGTGACCCATCCCCAGTTCAT
Source organism: Aphelocoma coerulescens (assembly GCF_041296385.1). Lineage (NCBI taxonomy): Eukaryota > Metazoa > Chordata > Aves > Passeriformes > Corvidae > Aphelocoma > Aphelocoma coerulescens. Next base: position 61,390,253 of record NC_091013.1, read on the forward strand.
AATTCAACTAAATAATGCCCCTAGTAATAGCTGTTCTGTTCCCAACAGAAGGGATGATAAGAAGGATGCTTAGCTGCTTAATTACTATAGGGACATTTTCTGTTTCTCTGTAAATAACTTGCAAGTAACTTGGAAGTTCTAGAGTAGGGTCTATCTAATTATGCTTTTGGGAACCAACAAGGTCTGACATCATCAGAAACACACATGTGCATCCAGACTTACCTATCCATATGTTAAGAACATATTTTTAGAATCCTGCTATAGTGAGATACCTTAGTTTGTTCCATAAAGAGCAAAACCTGATTGACTGTTTACCCATTCTATGAAATCCAGGGTGTCAACTTAAAGACCTGATGTTATTCCCTGGAAGATTATTCTTTTATGAGATTAGTCCCACTGATGGAGTGTGTGCAGCCAAACCTGACTCCAAATAGCTTATCCCAAAAGTACGTGTTTAATATATGTGTGCAATATGACACAAAATATGTCAGTATCATTAACAGGATATGCAAAAATGAAATGTCTTAAAGTGATTAAAATGCAACTGCAAAACAACCTGAATGAGGTAAAGTACAGTAATTTAATACAATCCCAGTTCCAGAGAGAAAAGATATGGAACACACTACAAAAAAGACAGCTTATTAGCCTAATGAAAAGATGAATAACAAGGTAAAAGTAATTAAGTAGGAGCTCAGTAGGACAATTCCCATGCTTGAGAGATCACTAGTAGAGCCTAAAAACTACGTTTTCTTATTGTTGCATCTAAAATGGTTGTGGAAACAGGATGCCTGAGGTATAATATTCATGTTCAGTAACCTTTGGGATTAAAATGTTTTCTTCAGAGATCCTTGAAAACTGATGAGCTAAAGAAATGGGAAGACCTTTCATACACTGCTAAACACAGTCTTAGTATTAGTTTCACCATAAGAGGTACAGCTTTGATTCAGCTATTGTGCCTCAATTCACAGTTTAAAACTATCAGTCAATACCATATAAACCTTCTCAGCCAAAGTAGAAAAGGTGTTATTGTGTAAGATTCAACAAAAGTCTTAGTGAAACAGAGACATATCTTTATATATTTTGTTGAATCAGAGCTTAACTTGCCTATTTTTAGCACTGAATATTGGGCTTTTTTAATTAAAAATATCTAAGCTAAAATTTTTATTTTTCTTTCATAGTCTCTTCTACTGTGTTTCTTTCTAACATTAGCTTTTAAGATACTACTTGTCCTTTTTGCCTCTTTATCTCTAGTTTTCCCATTTTCTTTATTTAGACTAAATTTATCTGTAACCCCTCCTAGGCTTTAAAGGCAAAGGTGAACTGATGGTGGGCCTGAATTATAATGGAACTGAAGCATCTTTCTGAATGTTACAGACTCACCTTACTTAATGTAGACCACAGCAACATACTCATCTACACACTAAATGTATTCCTTAAACCAGTTTTCTTCAAGGAGGATCTAAAGCTCTGCTCACCTGTATCCACTGCACTGTCTGGTGCCATCTGGGATGTGTATGTATGTGCAGTACCCAGGGCATGCACATGGAGGTGGCAGTCACATATTGCATGAGACTTCTTGGAAATATGTACCACCCTGCAATGGCAGCTGGAGGCCAGGCTGGACACACTGACATGATGTTAGAGATGTTTATGTGGGCAAATGAACTGAGCTACCTGGCTTGCAGACAGACATCTGTACCATAAATACCTGAATTTTGTTGAGCTGAAGCTACCATTGTAAATTATATTCAATAGGGATGAGTCTTCTCTAAAACCTTGTGAAGACTGATTTGTAACCTATGGAATACATCAGGCGAGTACTTTCAAATGTGTGCTGAGGAGCAATCAATGGATTTCTTTGTCAGGATTTTTTGTCAGGCTCTGTTTCATTCTAAAAATCCTCAGCTCATGCACAGAAGATCCCATCCCAGTTGTCATATAATATCGTGTAGCTTTATTGTTTTCTTCTTTGTATAGGATTTTTCCTATTATCTACTTTTTCTCTTTCTCTCACTCTTTACATTCTATTCCCTTATCCCCCTTTCCTTCCTCCTTCCCTTTCTATTCCTTTGTCTGTTGTCTCCATCTGCCTGTTTCCAGAAGAGAATTATATAGACTAATATATGCCTCAAGGGATAATAGAAATTAGGATTTTGTCTATTTTGTTGATGATGTTGTTGTTGCTATTATTATTATTATTATAATTGTGATTACTATTACTACTACTACTACTACTATTACCATTATGAAAAAAGAACTAAAGAAGCATGAAAAATAATGACAAGTGTGGGCTTTTTTTCCTGCCACAAATTTAGTTTACAGCAAGTCAACAAAATGGCATATCATCAGTCACATTGTTTAGCTTTGTGAAAATTGTGCTTAAAGATAAAACTCATCAGCCCCTGGAACAGGATGCCAATAAGTGTGCCCAGACAATTCAGCAGAGCCAATATGACAGCAAGAGACCACTGGCCAGCAGAATGAGCCTTACAAGTTTATGAAAGGAATGAAATGAAAGAAAACATCAAGTGACATGAGGGTACAGCATAATTGAAAAATTAAATATAACCCTTTAGTCAACAGATGTCTGCGGCCATAACCTCAGTTTTTGAAAAACAGTATAGCTCCATGGGAGACTGGAGCTGTAGTGATTGAATCCAGCTCAGAACTCAGTCCAATTATCTCTGTATACAATGAGTCATTTGAACAGCTGATCTCCAGGAATTCCTGTCACACCATATCTATGGACCACGTTTCATTGGAGTTCAAAATGTAGCAGGTCTGAGCCCTAACTGAGGATCTTAACCAAATACGGAGAGTAATACAGTATAGTTCATGATTTATTGCAGTCTGCTAAAATCACTATCAACAAACTTTGCTGATGCTGACAGGTCTGAGATGCAGGATTTCTTGAAGCTGTGGACTCCAAACAAACTAGCAAACTCAGACATGCAAAGGGTATCTTCAAAGCAAGCAGTGGAAAGGATCCAAAGATCTGTTAAAGTACAAAGACGATTCCACCGCAGAACAATTCCAACCTGTCTGGATTAACACATAATTTTAAATTATTCATGATACTATTATGGATTAGTACTGTGCAATTCAAATTTGAGAGAACTTTAAAACATCACTTTCACAGTCCAATTCACTGCATCATGGTCTACATTATGATGGTGTCATTATTCTTGCTGTCTACACAATACTTTAAATTAAAACCTGCCCTAATAAAAAGCTCTTTAGCATACTCTACATATGGGTTGCTTGTTTTTTTTTTCTATAGAAAATACAAATTTCTTTAATTAATGTTTATCATACAAGGAGTGGCAGAATTGAAATTTTATTAAATTTTATTTTCCTTAAACGTAAATAAACAAATACACAAGACATATCTGGATTTTTTCGAAGATAACAAAGGCGATATGCAGAGATATCTGCAAACCATCAACACATTTGGGCAAGCATATTTAATTTATCTGACACTTTCCAAGTTTCATATATATAAAATAGATTTGCCTGGGATTTAATATTGAAAGTTTGCCACATTTATCATAAAATTTTATGGAGATGTATCTAAAAGGAAGAGTTTTTGGTCCCTAACCCTGGCAGTGTTCAAAGCCAGGTTGGTTAAGGCCCTGAATAACCTGGTCTAGTGGAGGGTGTCCCTGTACATTGCAGTGAGGATTGGAATTAGATGGTCTTTAAGGTCCATTCCAACCCCTTAACATTTTTGGATTCTATGACTCTCTGAATACATAAGATATTGATTACATGGACAGTGTGACAATTTTATTTTATTTTTCATGTGCAATAAGTATTAAATCAACCACCTCTAACAGAGAAACCTGTGATCTTTATAGTACTTCCAGCTGAAAAAAAAGTGTTTTCTCTTGGAAAATATTAGAGTGGAGATCACTAATTTAACACAGCTATTTCTATTTAGAATAACTGATGAAATTCCTAAAATAATTATCATAAGTCCACCACTCTTATTATCTAGTTGTGTCAGAAAGCTGGTGTGTGTAAGGCCACATTCGCCTGCAGACATGCTTGGGTCCCTGATATGCCAAATGTGCCACTTGCTCACTGCAGTGCAGTGAAATTCTCCAGCAGCTCTGGTTTTCTTCCAGAATAGCTTCTTAACAGATGGCATCTTGTCATTGACAGTGGCTCGCCATCCCAGAGAGCCGTAAGGATCCACGCAGGGACTGACGCTTTTCTTTCTCTTCCTGCGACATCTAACAAAATTAGCCAATAACAACCTCTTGCCTTTCACAGACAATTCCACCTTATGTCAGCTGGTTTCTTCCAAGTCACATCGTGCCCATTTTGCTGCAAGTGCACCAAAAGGACTTATGCTGTTTGACAGCTAAGCCATACACCAGAAAATTGCCATCAGTGAAAGCAGAATACAGCAAAGCAAACTCCTTTAGTTTCTGGTGCTGCTGCTGGTCATCCCTCTCAGCAGTGTGAGCTGGTTTTTAGCATCCTGTCAGCCCTGTGAAGATCAGTTTAGAAATTAGAGTAGACACAGCTAGCAAATAGCTTTGAATCACTTTGAGTGTAATTAAGCGTGAAGCATAGCTGAGGGCTTTATTTGATCCAGACTGGTCATTTTATTACTAATGTACTCTACAGAAAGTTTCTATATCCTTACTGTGGTGGCTTTCTACAACGCTGACTGAATATTCATCCTCCATGCATTTTATTTAAAAATAAATGAGAACAATTAACTTTGATTTGTTGTAACACTTGCAAAGGGTATATGTTAAGGTTTACTCTCATGCAATATTTGCATGTAACTGTACCAAAACCTTCCACAGAACACAGTAGAACTTGCTGTTGTACCTCATCCCTGAGGTGGAACAGGCACATTAATGCTGTAGTAAATATGATGAATCACAGTTCAGTCATCCTAAAAGAGTCTAGAGGATGGATCTAAAGACTCCAGAGATCATTCTTCTGTTCAGAGGAACTAAAGCAGCCATGCATGAGACCTTCCTCAAGGCAGTGATAAAATATGATTTCTCTCTTAAACTCCTGGATCTTGCCCAACCTATTCAGAGAGATGTACTCGTGAGGTTAATGCTGCATGTATCGCATGCTCATCAGTATATCCTGTATTACTAAAATAAGTTACTTAATTTTTGTTATTAATAAAAGAAATAATAATTTTTACTTAAGTTCATCATATTAGGGTTCAGTACCTTCCTTCAACAATATGATTTTTCATAGAAAAAAATGATGATTTGAAATTTATTGCCCCAATATTTACAGAAAGTCCCTTATTTTCATGAATTTTGAAATTTTGTAAGTTACCTTTGTAATAAAAAGAAGGAATTTATACCATGTAAGAGTTTAAATTAGACTCAGAGAAGAATTCTTATTATTATTTCTAATGCACCAAACCTCAGATCATGACATAATAATATTAACTTGTCTCACCATATAAAAATGCTTTCTCAGGTAAATGAGTAATGTAATTTCTGGTACTGTTTCTGCTCAGTTAAGCTGGGTCAAAACCAACACTATGCAGGTCACTGTATCAAAGCCAGTGCAAGCATTGTATAGTAAAACAAGTAGTCTTGAAAACTTGCCAGATGGCACTAATGGTTATTCATGAATTGCTATAGTAATTCACTCTCTTAAAACAAGAGTTGTTCCTAGTGAGTGAAAAAAAAATGCTAGCACGATTGATTTGTTATGTTTTACTATCTAAGTGAAAGATTTAGGTCACTTAAGCTTTCCCACCTAAGACTAAGTTACATGTCCATGTTTTCATAGATCCGGAGCAAGAAACACTTTTCAAAGGCTGATGAAAAGAGGATAGCTTAGTTATCCTCTGCAGACTTCTTCTTTCCACTGATTGCTTATTCTGTTGCCCACATGTAAGGACACTGTACCATTGGATATGCCCAAATATAGCTCATAAGACCTAGAATGTCCAGAGGACTCCTGATCTTCTGAGGAGGCAGCTGATAGCCCAGCAGGGTAACTTAAGAAAATTCAGTTGACTTTATGTGTCAATGTTCAGCACTTAAATCAAGATTCAGACCGTCCTTGACTATAAGAAACATCTACTTATATGTGGTGCTTAATAACGTGGTTTAGTGGTGGTGGGCTTGGCATTCATTATTAGGTTAGTGGCTGGACTCTCTCTTAGAAGTATCTTCCAAACTAAAGGATTCTATGATTCCATAAAGGCACTCTGGACACCAAATTATGTGTATTATATAGCTCTGCGCACTGTGAATACATACCTTTACCTTTAGACGTCTGAATCTGTAGCCCATTAGGTGAAATTAATCTCATCTAAAAGTCCTAAATTATGCATCAAACTGAATCATATGGAAATATTGTCGTGGTTTAACTCCAGCGAGGAAGTACAATGCAGGAGCCCCACAATAGGAGGAGAACAGATAAAAAAGTAAAACTCATGGATTGAGATGAGAACAGTTTAAAAATTTAAAAAATAATTTAATTATAATAATAAGAGAGAGAAAAAGAATAAAATCCAAATGATGCAGATTAATGATGCATTTTATACATCATAATACATTTGCTCGCCACTCCTTGATCAATGCACAGCCTGTCTGTGAGCAGAGATCAATCCCTCACAACCAACTTCCCCCAGTTTATACACTGAATGTGACAGTCTATGGCATGGAATGTCTAATATCCTTCTGGCCAGTTTGGGTCACCCATCCCAGATGTGTCCCCTAGCAGCATCTTGTGCACCTGCTTGCTGGCAGAGCATGGGAAGCTGAAAAGTTCTTGACTTGGAGTAAGCACCATGTAATAACAACCAAAACATCAGTGGGTTTTCAAGTTTAGTCTTCAAACACAGTGACAGCTATTAAGATGAAACCAGGACAAATATTATATGTTCTGCTAAATCAAGGCCCAAATAATTCTGGAAGGAATTAAAAATTAACGCTGTGTAACTGTCCTGGTTAGAACAGGGTGAATTTTTGCAATAGAAGGGTGGGCATGGCTAGAACCCTGGGGTTATTCTGTACCACCTGACATCATGCACAGGGGGCAGGGTGAAGCTGTCCCTTCTGGTTGGGTAGTGTGGTGGAGATGTTGGGGTATTGCGGGCTTCCACATGGTGAGTACTCAAATATGAATCATTCACCTCTCTTGCACACTCTTTCATTAATATTGGTGCTGTTTCTGTGGGTTTCTTGTTTCATTGGTCTTTCTAGTAACTTGCTTTTATCTCAACCCATGACTTTTAGATTGTGTGCCTCCAGTTCTCCTCTGAAGCCTGCTACAGGGACAGGAAGAGGGAGAAGGGAGTGAGTGGAGCACAGTTTGGAGTGTTTCAGTAGGAATACTACATTTGGAAATACCATTCCTAAACCACAACACTTCAACATACAAATGAAACTACACAAGCTCGATTGAGTCGGATTGAGAACCACAGTTCCTGCTGGGGAGTTAAGGCGGTATTTCATTCTTCATCAAGTCTTACAGCTCTTCACAATAATCTCTACAAGGATACCTTTTACAATACAGATGAATATGGTTTAGAGCCAAATTCAGATATCCATGCACATTTTATGTATCAGCATGTGAGCCGTGTATATAAATTCTCAGCATAAGCAAAGGAAATATGATTTGAGTTGGGTTCTTGAGCTGAGATGTGCTAAGGCACCTGAGAAATGCACAAAAGTGATGACTAAGACACAAGATCTGCAGAAACTCTGTATATACGTATAAGGCATCTGTAGAAGACTGGCATTGAGATTTCTAAGTTCTTGGAGCAGCAGCTGGAGATCTGAAGGGAGAGTCAAGGGTGTTTCAAAGTGCAGTAGATGTCCTTGTATTCAGATAACCAAATAAATCTCTGGAGTCTATTATGCCATTCTCATTAATTCATTTCAGTGAGTAGGAAACATCTGATCCATAAAATCCCATTTTACACAAAAATATTTATCAATAAATATCAAACAAGCATGTATCTGAAAAAAAAGATCAAAAATCCAAACAGCAATTTATACCATCGCTTTCAATGACATTAACTCTGGATTCAAGTATTGTTCAATGCAATGAGAAGTTTTGTAGGGATAAATAAAATGAACCAAAATTTCATTTATATAAAACTACATGAAACTCAAGTCCACCTACCTTTTTCTAAGGTAGTTGTAACCATTTTATCTATTTTAATATTTGCTTTTGATGACTTGTGACTGAAGAAAAAAACTGAAAAAGATTATACTTTGATTAGCTTCAGCAACTGGGGGTTTTATTTTGCAGAGGCAAATGTTAATCGTGGATGGTACAGGGCTGAATCCCACTGCAGTGAAATCCATAGGATTAGTTGGTAGAATAAACAGTTCTGGTTTTGGCCACTTAATAATATGCCTAAATGTATTTGCTGTGGGGAATGAGATTTTAAAGGAAGAAATAAATATGCGTTGTAAGAGTTGGTATTAAGTATTTCAGAAAGCCACCTGAACCTCTTGAGAAATTGTTGGCAGTTCACATGTATTCTCTAAGTTCTTTTGTGTACCAAAGTGACAGGGATGTAATTCTTCCCCACATGGATTTACTGTAAGCCAGAGGCACACATTGCCTGTTAATGAAAGTGAAACTTAGAGAAGTACCCATGACTAGGCAACCAGTAATTTCCCATCATTATTCTAGCATGAAGCATCTTTATAATATAGGAAAAATCCATAGCACAGCTGTTGGAAACTGAGAGGTGATGGTTTTCATTTTCTAATTTACTTTTTTATTTCAGTTTTGCATTGTGCAGAAGTGGCTGCCTATTTCAATAAATAAAAAATTGCCATGATGTCTCCTTAAATTTCTTAAGCAAAGATGAGTCCATGGCATGTTCTAATCTCTTAGGTCAGACTGTGCCATGTGGTGTGACTGAGCAGACTAACCCACAGCAATGTGAAGCCTGTAACACATAGCTTGTGTCCCTGCTGCTCCCCATCAGCCCAGAGAGCAAAGATACAGAGAATTATATAAGAACAGTGGGTGGAAGCAGTTAATGGGCTTTTTGCTGCTGGCATTTCTCAGACAGAAATACTGTCAAGCAAAGCCTGGCATGCAGAAATCATTATTTACTCAGATGTGATCATATAAAGTTTGACAGGTATCATTCAGTTGCTGACCTGTAATGCAAATTAAAAAAAAAAAACATTGTAGAAGCAAGGTTAATTCTTGTTCTGTGATCATCGCCCAAGCACTGTCAATATAAAATGGACACTCTGTGCAGCTGTGGTTATTTGAAAGACATTCCTATCAGACTTTTACATGGTGTGTTGGGGGTTTATTCCGCATGATAGAGTGGAGTTTTATTTCCCTGTTTTGAAGAAGATCCTTAGGGAATGAGCTGAGCAACTGGGCAGTGAGAGTGACTTTCTGACTCATGTTTTGTGAAGGAGAAACATGCAAGGAAACAACTTTCTAGTTAGTTTTCTGAGGATCTAATAAGTGTGAATAAACATGAATATTAATCTAATTGGCCACACTTTGGAAGCAATTTTTCCATGACAGGTGACAGCTATGATGTTCATAAACAGCCCTGTTTTTGAAGCATTATTACATGGAAGTGAAAAATAGTTCAAACTGAATATATAAACAATGTCACAGTATAACACTTCCAAGTGACGTATTGATTAGAGCTTAAATGAATAGGTTGAATTAAATTTGGGTCATGCGGTGAGTGGCTTTTTTAGACAAGGCTAGAAGCATGAAAGCCCTCTGACTGAAATTTAAAAAAACCCTTTTGAATAAAATTAAATTCTAGTTCTTCCTCCTCTCTCCTCTTCCTTCCCTGCCACACTACTGTACCAGTACATCTTGAAAGGTTCAAAGGAAGGGCAGATGGTACCTTTCAAAATGTTATTGAGTAATTTTACTTTAGTCTGTACTCTAGTGTCATTGTACTTGATATGGAGATGAAGAATATGTTAGCTCGAGGTTGTGCATCATTTTCTGTGATCTCAGCTGGAGGTAGGATTGTTCAGAACTGGCACAGCTTGAATATTGATACAAATACAATTATAACATTCTGCTAACAGAACTGAAAAATTGCTAATCAGTTTTATTAATAATTATGTGCGTAATTCTAAGAGTCCTGACCCCTACTGAGCCATTTAGGAAACTCTGCAAAACAAAATGTGCTATAAGCACGTTTCCACATGAGCACTGTATGAAGAACTGATCCATCAAGTTGTGTCAAAGAGTGAATTTTTTTAGAAGAATTTTGAAAAAAAAGTGAGGTATTATTTCCATTCATGACATAGACAGAACTCGGAGATGGAGACTCTCACTGAATACTGCAGTAGTGGAGTAATGGTTGCTACCAACACTGCCATGGTAAAGGGAGTAGAAAAAGGAGGAAAGAAACAGGGGGAAGAGGGAGGCAGCAAACTGAAAATGTAAGCTCTTTAGAAAATTCAGTCCCCTTTTGAGGTGATTTTAAGGAGCCCTTTGTCCAGAAATATTCCAAGCAATCTCAACTGAAAAACACTTCCTTTAAATATGTTTGCTTGGGTACTCAAATATTGAGGAACTCAAAATTGCTAGCCCCTTATAAAAGTCTTTGTCATGACTATGAAGGCATACTAAAATCCTTAGAAATTTCTGTCAGCCACGAAAAATCAAAAAGACCTTTTTTCTCCTACTGACTTTTAAATAGGTGGATCTGGCATTCTACAAAGAAATATTTTCCATTTGAGTGAGAGTATGTTTCTACATGAAGGCTCAGAGCAGCTCTTGTGCTTAAAACTGAAGACATAAATAAGAGGTGTCTTATCTTAGAAAAATATACAGCTCTAGCACATAGGGAGCATATATGGCAGTATCTGCAAAAGGGAACAACTATTCAGAATCATTCCAAAGTCTCTTTCAGTGTTGTCATTAAAAATTTTCCCCACGTATTCTACAGGCCTATCTGTTTTAGATAAGTCTCTTATTAGACTGTACTTTCAGAAATCCTATTTATCTGTTTTGTGTCCAACAGTAGACTTTGTCTCTTTCTTGTCAGGCCCTCATCCTGCTGGACACACTGCTTCTGACACAAGCCAGGATGCCATTGGCCTTCTTAATCTCCTGGCTCATGTTCAGCATCTGTCAACCAGCACCCACAGGTCCTGTTCCACTGGGTATCCTTCCAGCCACTCCTCCTCCAGCCTGTAGTGCTGCAGGGGGTTGTTGTGACCCAAATACAGGACCCAGCACTTCGTCTTGTTGAGTCTCATACCATTGGCCTTGGCCCACTGATCCAGCCTGTCCAGATCCTTCTACAGTGCCTTCTTACCCTTCAGCAGACCAACACTCCTGCCCAACTTTACTGGAGCGCACTCAATCCCCCTTTGAAAGAAGAAATCCATGCCTCAGAAGCAGAAAAAAAACCATCATACCTTCTATTAATTTTATTTTTAAATTTCCTGTCAAGTACATTCATGCATCCTATCTTTAAAAGAGCCTTATAAATTCACCCAGGTTACCTATTGATATTAAGGCCTAGAATTCTTTAATACACTTTACAGAAGATCTTGGGAAATCATGAATTTTTCAGTTTTACATTAAAAAAAAAAAAGGAAGAAAAGACTGATTAGGTTGAAGCAAAAAATTCCATATATAAAGTTTTTAAATTAACAAGCACAAAAATTAAGCCTAAAGATGTCACAGATGGTCTGGTCTATTTGAAATGAAAGGGTTTTTTCTCATTTTCAGGTCAACTATTTTTATAATTGTTTTCTTTTTCTATTTATTGCCAAATTATAAAGAAGAAAAAAAATCACATGCTCATTTTAAACAGTAAGCAGAAATGTTTTAACATTTCTATGGGTCTAAGTATTAAATTAAGTTTGATATTTTATAAGTTTTGATGAAGCTTATCCAAATTCTTGTAGATAAAGACAAGCAAATTAATTCAGTCTCATTTTGTAAATAGCACTGGTCTTTCTCATTCTGTATTTTCTGTTGAATTTGCTGCTCATCAACAGAATATGCCAAATTATTTTCTGTAAATGTTTTCAGCTAAAACCATGCAGCCAAAACATAAATAAATTTGAAGTTACATATTCCTGTTGAAATAGTTTAAAAAATACCATATTTCAACAAGTTATTGCCCAAAGAAATCAGACGTAAGTGAAACACCTTACAGCAAGAATTCCTGTTCATTATACTGGATATACTATTCAGAGATATTTTAATCATAGAAAGGGAAGCAATCTCTGAAGAACCTTTTAATATTCAGGAATTATATTTTTGAATGACAGAATCAAATATATGCTTGCTAAATATATAACCATTTTCATACTAGAGCCTGTCTCTTTTCTCACTTGGTAAGATATAAGCAATATTTGGTTTTTATACAATATTGTATGAAAATAAGCTCACAGGGCAGCATTTTGTATGACTCAGCTTTGATTCCATCGGTGTCTCTTTACCTTCCAGCATTATTTATGCAATTTGTTTAGTTTACTTTACAGGCATGCCAGCATTCATAGGGTAGACCTATTGAACGAAACCACAATAGATGTAATACATCAATACATTTGAGCTGAACAGCTTTAATTAGGCCTTCCCGGTCATTTCATCAATTCAGTGGAGTTCCATTGGGATTTGGATAACGCCATGCCTTCTGTAGTGCCTGAGAATTACTGCACTCCTGTCCCGCTCTGTCAGTCACATCACAAGGTTAGACTATCAGCATTAAATCACATGGTAGTCTGTATTCCAGAACATAAATTCACCCCTAAAGTCACATGTTTGAGACACCTAAAATCTTTCCAACCTTAATATCAATTTGAAATTCAAGCTATCATGAAATTTCCTGCTGCAACATTCTGTTATTGCTCAGCAGCAAATTAAAGGTGTGCTTCACTTGAAGATTTATACTTGTCTGATATGACATATGTATTTGTTGCATTTGTCTGGCAGATGGGATCTGCTAGAACTTGCAGGTGTCACAAATCCCAAAGAATGCTTTTCTGCTACTACAGTAGCTCTCCTGGTTTGTACTTCATTTGAGAACCTTTTGATAAACAGATTTAGGATTTAGAAATCCTGAAGCAGGTAATCTATTCACATACATTAACTTCTTCTATCAGGATTAAATTCTTCATGTAAAAGCTATTTGGCTATCTGCAATAGGTGCTTCTTAGCTTCTTTGTAGTTTTGCTTGTTTGCCTACTAAATGACAGAGAAAAAATATCAAAATTCATCAGACTTAAAGTGATTTCATGAACATAATAAACATTTATGTAAGACAAGCAGATGACCATGCTACAGCAGCTTTTAAACTTTCAACTTTTTACCGGACAACACAGCAGTCATAATTTTTTTCATGCAATTTCCATGTATTTCCAGCAAATCAAGGGACAGAAATGCAGAGACAGTGAGCAGAAAATAAATGTTTGTAAGTACAGGAGGTAATTTGCTGAGCTGCATTTGGAAATTACTGTAGATGGTACAGATGATACAAGCTGGTCCGTAATTCTCTCTGGGCACAGTTACACAGCAGTCAGAGACATGAATATGAAACAGGGTCAAACACGCCTCAGTTACTTTTATTTTAACTAGTTCAGGGACCCTCAGAGATGAAACTGTCTTGTCACTGGCTTAAATCCAGGCTTCACAATACACTGTGCTTCAGTCTGTGATGCTATGGCTCTGTGCTGGCTGCTCTGGAAGCAAGGACAACTCACATACTCCCATTATCCCATACAGAACCTGAAATCTCTCCTCCAATTGCAATGGAAGTACAAGAATATAATAGCTAATTTATTATGATATAGAAAACACGAACTATTGGGCAGACAACAAATTAATAACAGATAATAAACTCAGTTATATTATTGTTATTCGCATGGAAAACCTGTAAGCAGTGCAAGTGCTTTTAATTAAAATATATTTAAACAAAAGGACAGGGAATCTGAGCTAATTATCTCCATAATCTTCATATTAGGTAATCATAACTGCATATCATTTCACCTGACCATAAAGAATACAAAATCGACTGATTAGAAAGTGAGGTTATTAAATGAAGCAGGCTTTGTATCCTGGTCACACAGTTTCCTAATCTATTCAGGTTACTTAGGCTTGTTTATTTATATGCAAAGGATGAATCATGGAAAAAAACGTTTGAGTTTGGAAAGGGTATCTGGAGAAAAGTTTCCTAATGTTCTGAGGGAACCTCCTGTGTTGCACCTTGTGCCCATTGACTCTGGTCCTGTCACTGGGTACATTTGAAAAGACCTGAGCTCTGTCTTTTTTAGACTCTCCCTTCAGGCATTTATATCCACTGATAAACTCCCTCTAAGCTTTCTTTGCTCTATGCTGGAGAGTCTCTCAACCTTTTGACATACAAGAGAAGCCTTCCCATCTTTTTCACAGACCTTTGTTGGAGTGTGTTCAATCTGTTCATGTCTATCTTTTACTGAAGAGCCCAGAACTGGACACAGTACTCCAGGTGTGGTCTCACTGAGTAAAGCCGAAGGATCATTTCCCTCCACCTGCTGGCTATACCCCTAATGCAGCATGGGTTATCATTTGCCTTCTTTGTATCATGGGCACTATTCTGGCTCATGTTCAATTTGCTGGTTCATGTTGACCAGCACTGCCAGGACCTTTCTTGCAGATCTATTTTCCAACCAGCTATCCCCCAGAATATATTCATTCATTGTGGTTGTTCCCCCCAAGTTGTGAAAGCTGAGCCCATCAGTGATGGTGGTAGCACCTCTGGGATAACAAATTTAAGGGGAAAAACTGCTGTGCAACAGCAGCAGGAGAGAGGATTTAAAATATGTGTAACAACTCTGCAGATGCCCAAGTCTGTGAAGAAAGAGTGGGAGGAGGTGCAACAGGCACTGGAGCAGATTCCCCTGCAGCTCGTGGTGAAGATGATGGTGAGGCAGGCTGTGACCCTGCAGTCATTGGAGGTATCATTTCACAGTCCATGAAAAACACCACACAGGAGCTAGCCAATGTCATCCCACCACAAAGGTAAAGATATAGGTGCATTGCAGTCTGCTAAAATTATCTCATACTGTACAATTGTTGTACTAGCTCCAGACACTGTGATGCACAATCTGCCATGTGGCAGATTACATATGATCAGTATAGGTCCTGTAGCAGGAGTAATGCTGCCTTCAGTTCCATACGGAGTCCAGAGCAATCAGTTTCTTCTACATCTTGGGGAGTTCATGAAGGAAGTTGGACTGAAATTTTGAGCAGGGTATACGGGTTAAACCACCAGTCCATTCTTTTGAACGTTTTACAGATATTACCTTTTTAAATGGTCTCAGAGATTACATTCTTGCTTGGCTTCTTTCCATGTGAAATGTTCTAAGCTGATATTTCTTTTCTCTGCAGAATTAGAAAAGATTAATCTGTAATTCCCTTGATGGACACACTCAAATTTTAATGAGTATAACCTTAGTAGGACTTGAACAAGCCAGTCTTTCAACTATGATATTGACATTCATACATAAGTCCTCTTTGTCTTTTTGTTGCCATATTTTGGAATATATAGATACATTATTTTATGCTCAGCATAGGTCTCCTATATTTTCCAGGTAATGAAACAGAAAGATACTAATATTCTGCTATTGCTGTTCTTGATAGTCAGTAATTTAAAGTAAAGGTCAAAAATATAAAACTGTATATGCTATAGTAGTTCATGTCAGGGACTCACACATTCAAGCTCTAATTAAAAGCACAGCTAATTTATTACACTGTGTATAATTCTTCTCCCACTTAAAACAAATACCAAAGAAGATTTCAACAAAATTTTACAGTATCTTTATCTTTCACTACATGATGTTTGCAACTACTTTATTATGTCTTCAGACAACAGGTAAGTTTTCTTAAAAAGTAGTTAAAAGAACACCCACTAAATTAGAACCCCAAACCATTAACTTCAAACATAGAGAATTTCAAAATTTAGCAATGTGTTACCAAAAACTAATGTCAAATATAATAAAATATATACATACACAACTAACTTCTCATTATCTGAGTAGTTTATGTGCTTTAGCTTTAGTAATTTTGGGTTTGGTTTTTTTTTTTTTTCACAGCATAAATGTTTAGGTTTTGAATACCTCATAATTGTGATTCTCCGTATCCTTAATACTCTGAGTACATTTGCTTTGATGTCCCTAGAGCTTAAATTTATTCAGCTATGACTCCAGAAGCTCTGCTCTGCTGAAATAGTAATTTCAAGAGCCTTTGGCCACTTTGTAAGTTGAACTGGAAGGGCGGCAGGGTATGTTGTGGTGTGTGAAGTGGGGTCTTTCACCATCTGACAAATCCCCTGACAAGGGAAAGTCTCGGGCTCAGAGTGATTGGCAGCTCCTGCAGCTTTTGGACCTGAACAGCTGTGCATTGCAGCTGAGCTGAAAAGGGTCCTCTAATTATCACAACATTAACAGTCAACTGGTTCTGGCCGAAAGGGACCACAACTGAAAAGTGTTTTTTCAGGCTACTTAAAAGTTTTCATAGACCACATGCAGTCTGCAGTCTGCCCTTTGTGACATCAGACAGTCTAGTAGCAATAAAAGTAGTGGTATTGCTACTAAGCAATTAAATTATGCTAGAGAAATACAGTAAAACCTTTATTAATACTTTTTGTTGTGAAGAAAATGCACTTTTATATAAGAAAACATTGAAATAGTCCAGACAGTTTAACCTAATTCAAGAAGCTGGATGCTGGCTATTTTTAAAAGGATAATGATGATTATTTAGAGGTGTTTAACGCATTGCAGTCTTCTGAAAGAACGAGGGAAGGAAAATAAACCTGAGACACACCACAATCTGTAAGAATGGCAGGATAAGGATGAAGAAGGTAAAACAAAAATATGCAGACCTTTACAAGGTAACATGGAATATCTATCTGACAACTTAAGTACCCTTCTGTTCATTCCAAACTGAGATTTTTCCCTGAAAAAACAATTCTCACATATAATATTTATGGTAATTTAAATTCAGAGCTAACATAAACAAAAATCCTTAAAAATAGTAATTAGTAATTACATGGTAAGTAAATAAGAAACAATATTAATTTAATATTAATGATTATGTATATCTCTGATAGTTGTTAATAGTATTTAACGTCAAGAATCAAAGTTAAAGCATGTTCACTAACTTTATACAATGTTCCACTGAAAAAATTAACAAAGTTCACAAAATTTTATTTTTTTTGTCTCCCTAATTGCAAAACACATTGCATAAAGTCATTAAAAATAGTGTCTGTTGTGAAAATTTTTGGTTTTCAATAAATAAATTTATTGACTCAGTTTAACATGATTTCTTGTGAGATATTATCTGAGGAGACTGTGGAATATTCATCCTGAGAGCATTTCAAGATTTGGCTGAACAAAACCACAGTTGATATATTCTATTGCTAGGAATATTCCCACTTAAAGGGAAATGAGACTGCGTGACATCCAGAGGTCCCCATATTCTTGGTCATTAATTATTCAGAAGTAAGAAAAATGTTTGGGAAATATGTGAAACATATAATAAAACAACAGTCACTGAAATCTTTGCAAAACAGAAATGTGAACATGAATAGTACTTAATTTAACATAAGAAACATTAGAAACCCATTTTGTTTATATCTAGACCTGTTATGTTTAAATGATTGCACTACTTAAAACTTACCCTCACTTTTCAGGAACTTATACATGGCCAAAAGACTGTCTTTTGGAAAAAAAAATTTAAAAAAAAGAAACTTCACATTTAAAAGATTCATTAAATAGTTAATAGGAAGATCTCCAGATTTCCATCAAATCGACATATCAGGATTTTAAAATACTCTGGAGGTTGCTATGTAACAATCAGGGTTAGATTCTGGTTTTATCATTCTACATCCTGAATTTTATTATTTTATTTTTTAAAATTTAATTTTATTTTATTTATATTTTTCTACCACTTTAGGAAAACAACCTAATATCCACACATACCAGTTTCACATTTTCAAAAGCAGTACACTAATATTTGTTTTCACTTGAGCTGTTGTCAGGATTAATTACTGTAGCTACCAGGTCTAAAAATAATTTGTTATTTTAAGTCAGCATTGAGTCAAATACCACAGCTGTCCCATTAACTTCAGTTGGATTTTTGCCTGAATACATAATACAATATTAATTTATTATCAGCAAACAAGATCTTTTGCTATATTTTGATTCTCCTCTTAATGGGGGGTTGGATTTTATTTTATTATTGGATTTGATGCTTTTGTTCAGCTTTTTAAAAGTCAAAAGAATGAATAAATGGAAACTAAGAACTGTCAAGTTATCCTTACACAACATGATGGCATTGAGAGCTCATATTGTGGAATTATCAGAAGTATGGTAAATATGACATTCCTTATGCATATGCTGCAGGAAATACAATTTTTCAAGACCTTGTTCCAGGTGAAGTGGAATAGCGTACTTTTGGCTTGGTATCAGCTAAACTTCAGGTTAATCACACTTTTAGCTATCAGAGAGTGATGGCATGAAGAAGTTGAAGTGAGACTTTGCATTTAATGGATGAAATTCTATTTGCTACAAACTGATAGCAGGTTTGGCAGCTGAATGATGTATTTCCGGAAATGGGAAGATGTCCTCGAAGTAACTCATGGCTGTTTCCAAAGATTTATTAAAACTAAGTTGACACTTGCATCACTGATAGAGGTAATTTCGGAGCTCTTGAAATTCTACTGACCCTAAGATAATGAAACTACCACCTTGTGCACATTTGTATTCTGTGGCAGGTAGCATGGGCTCGTGGCTTGGAATGTGAAACACTATCATTACATACTGAAGAAATTCACACCAGTGACTGAGGGCAAATGCACAGACTCAAAGAAATTTCAAGAAAAGTAGATACGATACTCAGAACCAAATGAGAGCTGTGTGCAAAAACAACGATAACAAGTTATTTGGATTGTTAGTAAAACTTAGCATTCTGTAGGATGAGTGCAGCCTTGTAACTAAGATTTTTTTTAGATTTTTTTTATCCTGTAACACAGCAAGAATTTATATTATGCCCTAAAACAAATCAAATCCAGTGCATATGAAAAGTGCCATGAAATGTGCTTAGAAAAGTCTTGCTGAGGAAGAGACGTGCATATTTATGACACAGACAGCCATGGGCTGTACAAATTAAAGCTTTACTTATAATCCAAATAATGTTTTTAACAGTATTTTCAGATAAGAAGGATGTGTGTTAAAGTCTGATCAAAGTATCAAACCTTTAGGCTCATTCAAAATGAGGATTGGCCATGTGAAATGGGATGATTGCTTTATACTAAAATGCAGCAGAAATATTAGTGAAAATCAAGAGAAATCACTGGAACATTTCATTACTTTCATCAACTTTGTCGAAAAACCCCAAAACCCCCTACCTCCTCCTCATGATTTAATAATCACATGCACTTATATAATGTTTGAAAATTCACAGAGATCAGAGCAACAAAGGTAATCCTGCAACTGGTCCTGAGGAGACTGATCACCACTGGATAAACAGGAAACTGGTAATCAGAAAAAAAAGAAAAAATAATACTCATTGCTGTGAATCTGGAGGTAAAATAGACGACTGAAACTTTTCATTTATGAGTTGTGCCTTTGGTTCAGCTCTGGATCATGTCAGAAAGCAGATAAACAATTTTGTCTTCCTCAAAGACACTGAGCAGTAAGAGGGAGACTAAAATTTTGAGGAAACTAAAATTGAGGCTATATTTACACAATATTGTAATGTAGAATGTTAGTGTTTTTCTGGGACACTGTTTCATTTGATTATTCTTTATTCAATTAGTCACCTTATTAGATGGCTTTGGTGCTGAATGCTTTTATTGAAATAAACTTTTTCTAGTAAAGATTGGTACTGTGCCAAATTACCACTTGGCTGGAAAGTTTGTCTTAAGTTCATTAAGGCCTAAAATAAGACCCCCTCATGTTTAAAATACCCACAGAGCCTATATTAGGGTCTGTCCTACAGCTGCAAGCTGCATTTAGCTTTCAGCTCTTGCATAGGATGGACATTTGATCTTGGGTCTGTGTTTCTGAACCCACACAGTGTCACAGCATTGCCCATTCTTCAGAACCATAATTGATTTATTAAATAAATGAGAAGTATGGGAACATGGTTTTTTTTAGAACTCTGTAGCCACTACTTTTCCTTTTGAAGCTGTGCCTTGAATCTGAGTTCTCTGAATCTGCATTGGGTTTGTATGGCCAGGTTTTGGTAGGGAGGGGGCTACAGAAGTAGATTCTCTGAGAAGCTGTCGGAAGATTCCCCTAAGTTCGACAGAGCCCATGGCAGGTGACTCCAAGACAGACCCACCACTGGCCAAGGCCAAGCCAATCAGTGATGGTAGTAATGCCTCTGAGATAACATATTTAAGAAAGTGAAAGGAGCCCACATTGAAGCAGCCTGTTTCTGAAGGACTTCACTCCCTGGACAAGGACCCATGCTGGAGTAGGTTGTGATCAATTGTAGCTCATGGGAATGACTCATGTTAGAGAAGTTCATGGAGGATTGTCTCCCATGGGAGGGAACCCATGATGGAGAAGGGGAAGGACTCTTCTCCCTGAGAAGAGCAATGGCAGAAACAGCATGTGATTACCAGACTGTAACCCCCATTCTCTGTCTCCCTGTGTAGCTGGGAGGGAGGATGTAAAGAGCTGACAATAAAGTTAAACCCAGGAAGGAGGAAGGGGTAAGGGAAAGGTGTTTATTAAGATTGTTCTACTTCTCATTATCCTATTCTTGATTTTGATTGGTAATAAATTCAATTAATTTCCCTGGGTCAAATCTGTTTTGCCCATGATGGTAATTGCTCAGTCATCTCTCCCTGTTCTTATTTCAACTCCTAAGCTTTTTGCAATATTTTCTCTCACCTGTCCAGTTGTGGAGTAATAAAGCAGCTTTAGTGGGCACCTGTCATCCTGCCAGGGTCAAACCACCAAAGAATCTAATAATTCTTTTCTAAAGTACAAAAGGCTACATGTGTATAGTGTTCACTTACAGTGAACACAGAGTGTTCTCAGTTGATTGCGGTGTCCCAGGATTATCTTCCTATTTACTATTTATTTTTACTATTATATTTTATGGACACTGGAAAAATTATAGCTGGGTTTTTTTACATGATATTTTAGCATAGGTTTTGCATAGACCTGCTCTGTTAGAGGTAATTACCAGGAAGAGTTTAGTTCCATTTCTACTCTTTTATTATCCATGAAGTATACAACAACATTTCCCAATTTTTCCTCATTATTCATTTATTTTATGAATTATAGGAGGTGAACAATTTTCACTGAAATCAGGGTTTGTTTCAGTGTAGCCTAAGCTGATTACATATCAGTTTAATATATTCACAAAATGTCTTTGAGAATGTCTATAATGGAAGATACCCTAGTTTAATTTTAAAAATTCATGCCAGTTAAATCCCACAGCTTGAAGTAGTTTGGAAATAGATTCAGCTATATAGATGTAACCCCTTTTTAGGGTACTTTTATGTCAGCCCCATCAGTTAATTCATTCCAATTAGAAAATATGTTAATCTTCCACAGTTTGCAAGAGATCTGCCTGCAAATACCAGGCTGGAACACGTATGACTTGCCTCAGTAAAAAAACCCTATATATTGTGTAAACGCTAGAATAGAATAACAGCTATATCCAACAATATATTGTGTTGTATTTCTTACAGGATCTCACACATGTGGAGTAGTAGTGGCAGCTACTCATGTTAAAAACACGCCTGTCGCTAGTGAAAACTGAACCCAGATTAAAGTAGACCTATTTTCTTAAATGGCTGTAGCACTGAAGAATGTATTGTGCCTCCACTTCTATCAAAGGAACAATTGTCTTACCACTTGTCAAGCCTCATTTAGGTTCCATAGCTAAATAACTGTAAGTTAGTCACACATTGAAAAAAAAAAAAAAAGGCATAAAGAAAAATCAATCTTTTAAAGGTGTTATATTTTAGGTCTTTTTATTTTCAGTAGATTAATTCAAGTTAGAAGTGAACTCTGATAGTCAGGTTGTCCAAATCCCGGCTAAAAATAGGGTCAGTATCCAATCTAGAGATGATATAGATTTAGATAGTAGTACATTATTACCCTACTTGATAATTTAGATCTGCCTAACTTTATTTGAACATTTAATTAGCATCCATTTATGCTGATTTTCACTGATGCTTACTTTGGGAAAATTATAAATTTGCCAATCGCAAAATTTCAAGAGAAGAATTATTGAGATGCTTGGAAGCATTTTCTCCAGTTTTCTTCTATGTTTTTCTCCACATGAGTGAAGAAGTATCTGGTCTAGTCACAACAATCCACCATGTGCTTTCATGCTACACTGTTATGTTTTAGAAGATATGGCTCTTGAGAAAAGCAAGGAGAAAAGTGCAATACCAATTTCTTCTGTAGTTCCCAACAAATTATGATCTATTCAGGAAAGCAGAATTATTTGCTAAAAATGCATTAATTTTCACATGACCTAAATATGTTTACCAAAATTCATTTTAAATTTATATTAAAGCTATGAATGCATTAAAATTGCTGCCTAACAAATTATCCATGGGCATATTCCAAATAACTCACTTCTGTACTTACTCTCAGGAAAGCTTAGCTAGATCAAAATTCTCAGCTTATGACAAATAGTTTTCACCTTATCCACAGCATCCTTTAGAAAAAATTCAGGTCATCAATGACAGATGATTTGTGATTGTGGATCTACACAATGCACAACTGCATTATGACAAACATCAATCAATAATGTCAGTCACATACTCTCACTGTCCAAAAAAACAGTCATATAATCAAATGAATGTGTATATTTAAATGCAGTTGCTATAATGAAAATATTAACCTAAGAAGGGATAATTTAGCTTTGAGCTTCCTGGAAAGCTGCAAGCTCTTCAGATGCTCGCACTAAAATGCCTTACTTAAATTCATTTAGTTTGTTTGGGATTGTTTTTTCCAGGTGTGTAGTTTTTCCTTCGGAAAGGATTTGAAAAACAAAAGCTATATTTACAGAACATACCAACAATAAGTTTTTTTTTATGAATAGATGGGTGTTCAGCTACTTCTTTACTGGGAAAATATTTATTTCTTCTACTATAGAACTTAAGTTCATTTCTATTGGAAAAAATTGGCAAGAAATTGGCAAAGTTTTTTACTGGAATGAAATTGAGGGATATCCACCAATTTCATCAGTAAAAAATCAAATCCTCTATAAAAACATAAAATTCAAAAATTGAAGAAAAATATTTTTAATAGGTTTGGACCTGAATTTCTGATTCCTGACCATGCCTATGAAAGCAAACAAGTAAGGGTTTTTTTTAACCCTCACTTTGCACTTGTTTATCTGGCGACCAAAGGAGCAATGCTCCTTGTGAGAGAAGAGACAACTCTTAGTTAAATAAAAAATTAAAATAATTTATTGAAAACAGAAAATTTGAAAAAATACAGAAATTAGAAAAATATAAAAATTTGGGATCCTATGGCTCGGTAGATGGTATGCTCCAGGAGTGCAGGGATCTGACATCCTCCGGCTGAGACAGAACTGGACCTCAGGTAGAGAAAAACAACTTGCAGAGCTGAGCTGACTTTTAGCTGGTCCAAAAGTCAGGAAAAAAACTTATTAAAGGCTCCTTAATAGGAGTAAAGCTTTTAATGCCCAGCACTGACACCCACCACAGCCAGCCTGCAGAAGACTCCCTCCCCCTGAGACCCGCCTCGATGTTTTATAGTGCCTTTGCTCCGCCCCAGTCCGCCCACAGCCCGCCCCTTTGGTTTAAAGTGATTGGTGCTTTCCCTTTGGGAGATCATCTCAGCCCACCAATAGCTCATCGTTGTCAGAGGGGTGGTATCAGTTGACATAAGGGCGGTAACGTGCCCTCATTAAAATTCAGGTTGCCATGAGCTTGCCTGCAGGGTAAGGGCTATGGGGCTAAAAATAGCTGCTGGCTGGGGGTTTGGAGTTAGGCTTTGAGTTAGGGTGCAAAGTAATAATACTTAAAAAAAATATTAAAATACATCCAACACATCTTAAAACACTTGTAAAAGTATACAGTAAACACAGGAAAGATAACTCTTATGGTGTACAGGTGGTTTGAAGTTTGAAAAGGGAGCATAAGTTGGGGATTTTTAACTTGAAAAGGGAGCATAAGTTGGGGATTTTTAACTGGGGAATTTTTAACTGGGAATGGTGCAACTCTCTTAATAAACTACTTTGAACAATTGAAAACATTGATAATGGAACTTGATTTTTGTACCTGGGCTGATGGGTTAATTTTAACATTCAATTTAAAAATATTTAACTCAGAATTAATTAATTGAAGCACTTAATATGCAAAGACCAAGCACAATTAGGGATTTCATGTATGACACTCCTCCTGGAAATTAATCATGAGCTGTTACTCCCAATACAAATGGTTTGAGACAGACAATAAAAATGCACTTCTTTCTCGAAGTTCAAATCAGTATGGAAATGTTGCTAAGCCCACCTACATAGAATCCAGTTTAATAATATTACTATACATCCTGAGAAGTCTGAAATACACGTACAAAGACCTAATTTTGTCATCCTTTGAAAAAGCATAAAAATATTGCTGAGAACAAAACCAGCATAACCTATGCATGAGGAATTAGGGGAGAAAAAACATTGGTCACACACTTGTTAAAAAATCGGTCCTTTCTGTCATAAAATAACTTTTCTCCTGCTAATATATTTCATTGTTACAAAGGTCATTGCTTGTTTGAATAAGGGGAAATAAGCTGTGAGAAACAGTTTATATAATGCAAATAAGAGAAATTTGGCAGAGGCGTTCATGTTAATAAGCAAAGTACAACTCTGACTACAGAGCTGCTTGTTGAAAAGGTTTCTAAATCTATGACCATCATGTGGCTGAGGGTAATGGAGACTGGGTATGCTAGAAAACTGCCAAATGTATGTACTTGATAATGCCTAAGTTTCACATAACCTTTTTTCTTTTCTCTGGCAAGTGCTTTGCACAGCAACAGAGGAGATATTCCCTTTGTTTTGCAGATGGGAAAACTGCTCAAGGGCAGTCAAAGGCCCTATCTGAGGACAGAACCAAAGTCCAGGGTCCCCAGTATACTTCACTGACTCTACAGCACTGCAGTTTACAAATCTATTTATTATTATTTCTTCTTTGAGCAGCTTTCCCCCCACCTTAGACATGGAGCCCAAAAAGCACCTACAGCAAACCTAAATTAACCAATGAGATGTTTAACTTCACACTGACATGAAGTATATAGATAACATTTTCAGTGATCAAGATCAAAGTCTTTTCCCAATGATATCAATGAACTCTATTATCACAAAAACTAAGGTGTTCTGTAATGAATCATCCTTTCAGGTTTCATACACACCTTTTTTAGACATTTATACACCTCATAGATAGGATCTATGAATAACCCATATAAATACAGTTGTCCTCACAATGCTCCTTTAGGGTTGGAAATGATTATTGCTCACAATTTTTGAGTGGAACCACAAAGTCTATGATATGAGGCTTGGCTGCATTTCTAAAATTATCATTCCTGGTGAGGATGTAGCCATAAATCCGCTGCATTTCTGAGTAAGATCTAGGCATTGGCCTTATGAATCTGACTTTTCCCTGGCAGGTTTAAGAAAGAATCCCAGTCTTTTCCATAATCTTTTAATGAAAGTAAATTCAAGCCAAAGAGAGCCTGCGATGTAGGTGCCCACCTCCCACCATTGGTAATTTTGTACTAAAGATTAATGGACAGGGAAAAAAAAAAGGTAAGAGAACACTATCACATTTTTTTCAGCAGTAGTGAAACAATTTCTGTTTCTTAAACTGAAAAAGTACTGTTAGGGCATTGAAATATTCACATTTGTCCTACAAGCAGTTTCAGTTTAAATTGTTTAAAGTCACACAAATATATGGCAACACATATGATCAGCCTGTTGAATCAAGAGTCCTGACCAGTACGCATTTCCCTTATGCAGTGTTTTTAGTAAAGTCAATACACTTAATTATATGCTACACACTTAGTATGAATAATTATTTTGCTGAATCAGGAACTAGATGCCTGAAGACTCAGTGAGTCTATGAAGTGCAAAAACACTCAGGTAGCATTAACGATGTGTATCACACAGGCACTAGCATATGTTTGGCTTTTAATTGCTAC
This sequence comes from Aphelocoma coerulescens, assembly GCF_041296385.1. Classification (NCBI taxonomy): domain Eukaryota; kingdom Metazoa; phylum Chordata; class Aves; order Passeriformes; family Corvidae; genus Aphelocoma; species Aphelocoma coerulescens. Next base: position 61,416,400 of record NC_091013.1, read on the forward strand.
TACAGTTCTCAGCAAGGCTACCAGCACACTATTTCTTGAAAAATAGGAAGCTTACAGAGAGGAAAAGCTACTGTATGAAAACGTCTTTTGCATTTCTGTAGTAGTAGATTCCCACTGCTCAGTTTTTCAAGATTAATAAAGATACTGGTAGGAAGTAGCAGCAACAGAAATTATCTCCAACAAAGACAATATGTGCTTTATAAGTTGGGGGAAATTGCACTTTAAGTTTTCTTTTTAGTAACGCTATCAATTTTTGCTAAGAAAATGGTAAACATTGGTCTTTGCTGAAGGTCTCTTTATGCTGAAAATTACTCTGTAGTCTGTTTCTGCAGTAGAAATGTGTGGTTTGGGGAGGGATAGAGGAATAACAAGAAGTAGAAGGAAACACAGAGAAATATACATTGTCACTTGGATGTCTCCACCACAACATAGTGTGATGAGCTGAAGAGAAGGAACTAATAATTAAATCATTGAAAATTACTACAGAGAAAACAGAGGAAAGAAAGGAAGGAGAGAAAAGGGGAGAGACCGGAACAGTTAATGCCTAATCCTGTTCATAAACCATTATACAGATTAGTTGCATTCAATGAAATTTTTCACAAAGTTGTATGCAGAGGTACTACTATGCTCAGTCTGAGCAATATATATAGACTCAAAAAGTAGTGTAAACAATGAAGATGTCAGGGGAAGGCTAAATTCTCTCACACAGAAACAGACCTAAATGCCACTTTAGATTTCTTATAATAAATCTTCCCATCATAAGCCTCTAGTTGATCCTACAGACAGGAGCAGAAATGCTTGATGCCATGTCTACATCTCTGTACCAATGTTTCAGGCACTTTTGTGGCCTCCTGTGGGCACACTCCAACAGGTTCATGTCTTTCTTGTGCTGGGGGTCCAGAGCTGGAGGCAGTACTCCAGGTGGGGTCTCATGAGAGTGGAGTAGAGGGGAAGAACCATCTTTTGTGACCTGCTGGTGATGCTTCTTTTGATGCAGCCCAAGGTGCAGTCCTAACTTATAGAGGCAAATCTGTAGAGTGAAACAGTGGGTGGTGAGCACACCTTTCAGAGTTCTATAATCTGCTCTGGTGATAAAATTCACATTTGTGGCTGGAAAGCTTCAAATACATTTCCTGAAGGTATATTCTGGTTAAATTTAATCGAAAACCGGTTTTATGTAATCTAGGACAGTTTCATGATACAAACCCAAATACTGTAGATGGGAACAACCAGGAGGCACATTCCAAGGGTGCATTACTGATCTAATCTAAGACTTTAATGTAGGCTTACCCTAAAATGAATAGAAATGAAAATTAGGGCCTGTGAGAGATGCCCATAGGCCACTTTCTAAAATGGCAGCTGAAGCATAGCTAGGACACACTGGAAAATCTCAAAGGGTGTTACACGATGTGGTCAGGTACTCTCCAAATTCTTCTGCAGATTTTAGATGCTCTGGGTGTCTCAGTATAGGTGTCTGCCTATGAGCCAGAGCATCTAAACTTCTGCTACAGACAGTGGAGACCTAATGACTGCTGTTAATGCAGACTGCTGAGCTCCTCAGCTCACCTCAACACAGACACTCAGATTTGGTGAGATCTTCAGCTCTCCAGACATCATTGGCTATTTAAAGGAGCCTCAGTTCATTTGTCCAGATGAGGGTGTCTGGTACTGTTTTAAGTGTGTAGCCTCAAACATCCACATGGATCTCCGGTGGGTACTGATGGTTAGGTGCATATTTAACATGTACTGCATCACTGCTGTCGTGGGTGGAAGTGGCTGAATGATTACACAGTAGGAGAAAGGCAGCAACTGCCATTACACTGATTTCTTTAAGAAATGTTTCTTTAAGTCACTTAAAATTCCCAATATCCCCTCAAGTCTGAAAATGCAGCATATAAGAGCCAAGCTCTTTAGAAATCACTTCATCCCAATTGCAAAGATGAATTTCATTTTGCAATGGTAAAATGCTGCAATTCTTAGTGCAAGAATGACATAATACTAAAGCTCAATCTCACTATGAAAATGATAAATCATTCTGGTACTGTCATACCCTCAGTCCAGCTAATTTTGGACATATTCCAAGTCGCATGTATACGACAGTTTTTTTTCCAGTGCTCATAGAAGATATAAATAATATGTTCTGGCTCATATAGTGAAGTAATATTAACAGAAAGGTAACTTCAGGAGGTTACCTTTGGATAATAAAGAGTCACTTTCTTACAGAGAATAGATATTGCATTAACAGAGTTGGATGAGCTCAAAAGCATATGAGAGTGTCTTCTGGGAACCACATGACTGGCATTTTGCAATTTCTATAGGAGATTATAAAACAGATTGGCAAAGACATAGTGAATGCTTCACTGTATTTCCTATTTTTCCCTTTTTCAGCAATGTACATATGGTGAAGATTCCCTCTCTCCACTAGGCTGGCATGCCTTTTTTTAACCAAACTGTTTAGAATTCTGTATTGTACAACTTCTTTGTACAATTAGTGTCTTTGAATTCCTTTCTATTTTTGAGCAATACAACTATTTTGTTGCCTAGCACCAGATAACAAAAATTGAGGGGTTTTCAGCTTTCCAGGCTTTCACCTAGCTTTCATTGCTTTTTCTGGTTTTCAGGTCCCTTCTTTCCTGTTTGTCAGTCTTTAGTCTTCTCTCATGGTTTCTCTGGTACTTCTTACCAGATTGAATTTCTTAGCAGATTGAACTGCTCCTTATAGCAGTTCAATTTTCTTTTCTGAAGAGTTATAGGCTCTTTCAGCATCAAATCAAACAACTTCTTACCTAGCTCCTGACAAACTTTTCTTTTGTGTAACCATTTATTTAACCTCCATAACCTCCTTACTCTAGGCCTCATATCCTCTATTTACATCTATTCATATCTTTCATCCTTTGAAACCCATATCTGCCCCTTCAGGCATCCATCATTGTTCATGGATATTATGGATTTGTCTTTCTCTGCCAGTCTGTTCTCAGAAGACAGGCTCAGTTTCCTTTTCTCTTCTTTGCCAAGAGCTTATCTTTTCTGCTTCCCCTTTGCCAGACTTAGCATCAGAGTTCTTCTTACTATTGCCAATATTTTTTTTTCATTGCCTAACACACGAATTCCCTTAGGAACATGACTAATTTTCCCTTTTCTCTCCCGTCTCTTTCTATCTCTCTCTTTCTCTCTATTTGTTTGAAAGTCATCACTGTCTAATCTGCCCATTCTTCTACCAATAGCTTTTATTTAATCTGTACCTTTGGACCTTTTGGTTCCCACAGTTCAAACCAATTCCAGTAGGAGTAAAGAAAATTATTTATTTATTTTTAATCCACTTTCTCTGGTTCTTTACAAGCTTTTATTATGACATATTCTATCATATGTCTCTTCCATGCTAGCAACTTGCTCATCTACTTTGTTTTCTATAGGAAATACATATCTTAAGAATCAAATTATTGAAATGCTGAAAATCTCAGTTCAAGTAATTTAATAGTGATGGCACCAATGAAGATGATTTACTTATCTTCTTTCATATGAAGACCCAAAGTATGTTGAAACTATGTGTATCATATAATATCTAGCTGCACAAGAAAATGATTGTCTTTATTTTTAACAAACTGAGAGAATAAGGTGTCTCATTTGCTCTGTGAAGTCACAAAACCACCCCAAAGAACTGCTTCAGTGGGCTTTTGTATCTTGTTCATAATAGAAAGCACTTTCACAGTCACTTGTTTGAATTGTGACATAGACTATAATACAGACTCCTGTTATTAGTATTTTTGTTAACTGCCAAATATATGTGCATTGTTTATAAACTCACCTATGTTTTCATCTCTGTTCTTTCTCTCTGTCTTCTCAAAGAAGAAGCCACAACTTCAAAAACCTGGAAAAGGTTATATCAAATGTAGGAGAAGGAGGGTATTTACAAATAAGCATTCTCAAAAGAGAGATTTTCCAATCAAAATACAAAAGGGAGAATTCTACATTCTTTCATTAAACAAACCCACACCAAAAGTATTACTTCATTCAGTCAGGAAACGCAAAAAGTCATCTCAAAACCTTCCAATAAATGTAATTTTGAATATCAAGGAAATAAATGGACTGAAATATACCAAAGTAATCTGTGAATAGAGTCCAATTTTAGCAGGAGAAATAAAAAGATTGGATTTGTCTAATGAAAAATAGATGTCTTCAATATTAATATCTTCCAGTCCTTCTCCTAGACCAATATAACTCTGCTGTACTTTTCCCCTCATCTAAATTTAACTATTCTGAAAAATTTGGCTATTATGTTTTTCTTTCCTGCTTCTCCCTCTTTTCCCCTGTATCTCTGCAGGGTTATCTGGAGCATTTTTTACCATTACATCCCAATTTAGTTGCAATATCATCACTCTAATAATACCATCTTGAGCATGTTCCTGGCATGCTTTCATTGATGCCTGTTGGGTTTTTTTTATATGATTATGATCTGTCATTTCAAAGCTAAGTGTAAATCAACAAAAGTGCTGATGAGTTACCAGAATCTTCTTTCATCCTCATCCTGTTTTCAGATCTACATCTGCTGCCAGCAGTTCTTCTGTCTTACAACTTTCGCTCCTTCTTTGTTACCTGCTTGAAAAAGTGCTTCCAGTGGGGAACTAGAAAGCTGCTCTTTTCTACCTGGCTGAAATACAGTGAGAGCATTTCATTACAGAACAGTCATAATGTTTGACAAGATGTGCAAATTTTTATAATATATACAAAATTATCTGTTTTAAATATGTAAAACCCAAACTTCATTATGTAAAATTAACAGCCTAGGAGAAGACTAAATTGGTAGGGGAGCTAAATATTTGTTTCACAGAAAATGGAATAAAATATTGTGGGCATCGAACTCCTAACGTCTTTTAACCTTCCAAACATTTGTACTAAATCATTTGGGAAAGAATTGCAAGGATATAGTTTCTTATCTCTGACTTTTAGAAAGGGGTCCAAGAAAGTAGTTTTATCTCTTACACATGAAAGCACTTCCCACCCCTCTTTTTTTTTTTTTACTTTAAAATTTTTCAATATTTCTTTTTTTAAGAGGTTTTTTTTTTCTTACCCCTTATCAGTTCCTGTTTTTCCATTTTGCCATTTCAAGAAAAAAATCATATAGCATAAAGGACAGTATTTTAGAAATAAATGACTTAGAAAACAGGTATTTGGGGAAACTAAGCAGCTCATGGTGATGAGATCTTACTTTAATATGACATCTGGATGAGCAGCTGTGATCCTTGGATGCATAAATAAAAAAATACTGAGTAGAAGGAGAAAGCTGATCTACAGCACTAGTAGTAGTACACACACAAACCCCCTAAAAATCAGAAGAGCATTTAAATCGTAAAGAAAATAACTCTTTATCTGACTCAGTACTCAGGAGATTATATTGAGATGAGTTCTCTTTACAGAAACAGACTCTAGGTCTGCCTGACCTGTGCTAAGATAGCATCTTAGCTAGATTAATTACTAGAATATTATGTGATTCTAGTGTCCAAACTACAAAGAAAAAAAAAAAAAAAAAGAAGCTGAATGTGAAAATTAGGGCTTAGACAAAAAATTATTGTGTCAGAAAAACATTTTTTAATCAGTTATTAAAGGAGTTTGATTCAATTAAATTACCTAAAAAAGACAAAAAGGCAGATTTGATTCAATTAAATTACCTAAAAAAGACAAAAAGGCAGATTTGATCACTGTCAGCAGAGCTGTGACATCACTGTAGTAAGTGCTGACAATCTATTGGGACACAAATAGATTCTGAGAGGCATAGGGCAAATGTTGATTTTATGATTCTGCCTATATTAGGATGTTATACAGTACAATGATTTTGGATCATCTCAAAAGAAGGAGCCCACAGAAAACCATTTTACAGCACTGATAACAATACTGGTTAAAGTATGATGGCACAGAGATTAGTATCTGCTAGCAACCAGAGAAAAGTCCTGGGATCTTTGTTGTTATGAGTAACATCATAGAATCACATAGGTTGTAAAACACCCTTTAGGATCATCAAGTCCAACTGTTAACCCAGCACTGCCTAATCTACTACTAAACCATGTCTCCAAGTGCTACATCCACATCTTTTAAATAGCTGCAGGGATGGTGACTCAACCACTTCCCTGAGGAGCCTGCTCCAATGCTTGATACCCCTTTCAATGAAGAAATTTTTCCCCTGGCACAACTTGAGGCTGCTTCCTCTTATCCTATTGCTTGTTAGTTACATCAAAGAAGATTTCAGTCAGTAAAGGCACAATGTAGAAGTGTAAAAAGATCTAGTGACTGAAAGTGGGATCCACTAGGAAACCACTACAAAGGCAAATAGCCACTAAAATAATTTACCTAGGAATAATTTACCTTGATGACTTGATGCTTTGGATTCAATATTCTTTTAAAGAGCAATCTCTAGATCAGCCATGAAATACTAATTTAATATAAGCATCAGTGAAGAAATTTTATGGTCAGGATACATGTTAGTTAACCATCAATGAGCATAAAGGTCTCTTGGATTATCTGAATCTATGAAAAGGATAAAAAAAACCCTACTGATACAGACCAGCAGAACTATGGAAAATTATTTTTCATTAAAAGACATATTATTAAAATTTCCTGAAATATCACTGATACTGTACTGCTAGTAGTAAGGTGGCTTCAGAAAGTGATCTGCTTTGCCTTTCATCCAATTTTGAGAAACAATGCACAGACTAAAGATATAACACAAGTTCCCCTGGCCATGCTGAAAGCAGTTATTTCAGACCCACTGGAAACCCTTCCATTCCTGAAGCCTGATAATATTTTTGCCAGCTTCAAGAGGCCTCTCACTGTGTGAGATTCTGCAGCTCTGAGGCACTGTTTAAATGATTTGTTCAGACTCACTTCTAGCCAGTTTTTGAACAATAGTGATCAATCACAATTGAGTTCCTGGTACCGTGTCACAGCAAACTGATTAAACTCTCCCTAAAGAAATCACAGCTGTTATTGGGCCTAACGATATCACCAAGACTTTAAATTACCAAGGAGATTATATTTGTGTCTCAGAGAAAACATTTTAATTTGAAAGCTCAGCAAAGGATAAAAAATTTGTTCCAACAATGTCTAGTGATCTTTGTAGATATTTAAGAACAGAACATTTGCTTTCAGAACTGTAGTGCAAGAAAAAAATTATTCTTTGTTATGATACTGGCTTGTAAGATGTTCCTGTGCCTTTTACTGTTTAACTGCTCACGAACAAATAATCCTTGTTTTGCAGGCAGCAAGCACAAAGATAACATTGGGCTCCTTAGCCAATCCAGAGCTGCTGCTGAATGGCTGCAAGGACCCACTGCAGTGATGACTCAAGTTGATAGCAGACATCCTGGCCTGGAGAAATCCCACTGATTGCTAAGGGAGAGACTCTTAGAAAAGTAATTACTATTGCATAACCTATGATCCAAAAATTCTGGCTTTACCTCATCTGTAAATTCAAAATACTTTATTATGGGAAATAATGACTAAATTTAAGTCCAGAAATGTTTTACACAGAAGTACTGAAAGTCATAGCCACCACATATGCTTAGGGATTACATGCAATGTAACTACATCCTTTAAGTGTCTCATAAAATTAACTGCATTGACTTATACTGAGTTCAGATTTCATAATACTGCTCTGTTGCTCAAAATAAAATTTAATGGATCAAGCAAGAAAAATGCCTATGATATCCAAGCAAAAAAGAAGCAAATGATATTAGCTATATTTATTTCAAAACAAACAAACAAACCCCACAAAAAAAACCAAAAACAAAACTAAAAAAAAACCAACCACACACACACACACAAACAAATCCCCTAAAAATCAGAAGAATATGTACATTGTAAAGAAAATAACTATTTAGCTGACTTAGTAGTCAGGAGATTATATTGAGATGAGTTGCCTTTACAGAAACAGACTCTAGGTCTGCCTGACCTGTGCTAAGATAGCATCTTGGACAACGAGGCAGAGTAGGCCTCCAGCAACATCTAACAAATGTGTGTAATTTAGAGCATAATTTAACACATAATTTGATGCAGCTTTTCCCTACATTCACAAGATGCTCTCATTTCACTCAGGGCAAAGGAGCAATGGCAAGGAGTATGCTGGTGCCCTCTTTGCATCGTATGTCACTACTTGCCCATGAATAGATGCCTTGATTCCCTTTTTCAGAGAGCTTGCCTGACCATTTTTGTTTTTTAAGCAGTCACAAGCACAAAGGAAAGGAGGACACAGGCTAGGCAAAACTCTGAGGCATGATGAACAAACTCTGATTGGAATCTGCCTGCCAGCTGAGCAAAGCTGCAATTTCCCAAAACATCTGCCTCTTACACCCCCTATTACAGAGAACCAGGTCAGACAGAAAGATTTGATAGATCAGGCTTGCAAACACAATATTCAGACTCATCAAAACTATTAAAAAAATGAATTCAACAAACCATGTAGCTGCACACAGGAGAAGAACATTTTCATTTCATTTGAATTTTGTGGAGCTTTTGAAATTTCAGCAGATGCAGAAGTGGTTCAACTTCAGCTTGATTTCTTCAGATATGAGGATTTTGGTTTCTTGACAGCTCAGATCCCAAGCATGTTTAAAGATAAATGAGACTAAGAATGCTTTAAGAGCCCAAGCTCTCATGTCAGGTCTCCTTTTCTCTCCCATGCCTGTCGCACTGCCCCTACACACAGCATTCAGGGTGCTGGCCAGTGGCTCCTCATTCAGGCCATAACTCTAAGCCAGGAGTTTCAGATGGGAACACAACAAAAAATACAGAAAATGTGTGTTCTCTTTGTGCATGGTGAGGTCCAAACCAATTATGTTTCTGTTGTTCACACTCAGAGATTTGAACCTGACTGTTTTTTCTTATTCTATATTGGCCACATCTGAAGCTTTAGCTGTATTTGCTGATGCTTGCTGTGACCCATCTCAGGTTCACTGACCATCCAGAGCAGGCAGAGGGGTACATGTGCACTATTAAATAAAAGCAGGCTGGGGGTTGAACCTGAGACATAGATCCTTGCTCTGAATTTTCAGATTGTTCATTGTTTTTTTCAAATGCCTCTCCAAGACACATCTGCCAACAAAAGATTTCAGTAACATGGAGACCACACAGTCCTGAACCACGGGGTGTGCTTTCTACTCCTGTTTCTATCTGTATTATAGACATGGTCACTGTACACCACAGTTCCAGCCTCATCCTTTGCAAACTATTTCTTTATGATGAAACCACAGCAGAAAGGAGTGACTCACATGCATATGCACCATCCTAGTGTGGAGTCAGGACAGGCCCAGCACATGCACAGAGACCTGGGAACTGGGATGTGCTCTTAGGCTTTGCTGTATAAGCATCGCTTTACGGAAATAAGTTTTTTTAGAATGAAAGGTGAGTATTGACTTATTTGTACAGTATGAAAAAGGAAAACAACTGTCCTTCCTTTAAACATCTGGAAAATTAGGTTGATCTTTGTAAAACTTGTAAAATTAGGTCAATATAGTGTTTCTTCACAGAAAAAAAAAAAAAACCCACAGAATTATCTTGCTCTTGATTTTCATTTGAAATGTTTTTCAATTCGTCTCTTCCCATACGGGAAGATGATTTATTCTATGTTAATATTTTATATTCCAATAATGCATTATTATTAATATATTATAATATCTAAAAATGATACAAGACATCAAGCCTATGTTTTTGTCAGAAACAGGTTTTCTTTTTCATTCTTCACTTTAGGGACAAGGATATAAGAAACAGACAAACCTTAAGTTCCATTATGGCTCTGAGGATGGTTTTATAATGTAATGCTTTGAGGTGTGTGGCAGAGAAGAACAGAAAAACATGAAAATCAGTGGCTGGAATTCACAGCAATTCACATCCTATGATTCAACTTTACCTTTTTTTAACTGGTTGTTTGGGGAATGGCATGGGAGAATGTGAGTGTATGGTTTTGATTTTTTTGTCTTATAACCTCAGTTTCTGGAATCAAGTGATTATAGCAGATGCTAGATTTTAATTTCTCATTAGGCAAATTCACAGCTTTCACAGCTGAGGGAGATCTTAAAGACATGAATTAACTGTTAGAATCAGTCAAAAAAACACCCTAAGTGTTGTGATTTTCTCAGGTTGGAGTCAAAATTTCTGAATGTTTCTATTGGAATACAATACAATAAGATGACACAAACTTGGCCAAGTTGCCATATGAGAGCATCATGCTGTAAAAGACTACAGATTGAAACCCAGATCCTGTATGTGATAGAAATAATCAGAGAAAGGGGCTATGCTCACTGTGGAGTGTATGCACATAGTCCCAAATCAAAAACAACGTGCTGCTCACAGTGATTTAGAACTCAGAGCTTGGTAAGCAAAAGGGAAGAATAACAATATAGGACCAAGATCTGTTTAGAGCTAAATGTGATTCACATATTTATTACCTACAAAACTGTATTTCTGCAAGTTGTTCTCCTAAGACATATTGAAGATACACCCTTTTCCCTTTTTTGTGCTACACTTGCAAGATACCTACAAGAAACACAAGCTTCTATGTAATAAAAAAATCCCAGAAACAGTTTTAATTTTCGGATGAGCACCTGAACTGGTCAGACTGTTAATCATCAACACCAGTGGGCTACACACCAGTGTCCTTCCTAAAAAGCACATCCCCCTCCTCTGCTTTTCATATCACTTTGCATTGAGAACTTTCTTCAGTTTTCATGTAAAAAAGTCCAACCAAATTACCTAGGAACTGCAAAAAACTCTCACAAGTTTTCACCAACTACACACAGGCACACAAGTGCAGAAATTAAAATTACTGTATTCATTATCTTCTCCTTTCCACTCAGCTTTGAAATGCGGACACCTCTGGTAGGGACTATGGCAGCTGTTCAACACCAACAGGAGTGTTGCCACTGTGCTACTCCTGCTACAGTGCTTTATCTTTCATCTCCTGAAGAGGAATATAACTGCCTGAGTGGAGAATAAAAAAAATTTCCAAACAGTAAAGCAGACAGACCCTAGTAGGTAGAATGTACATTCAGTGAAATATGTGGAGGTAGCAAAAATATCTTTAAAATTATTTGGAAAACAGTCATCAACCCTTTAGAGCCTGAAAAGTTTACAAGGTATTACTGTTAGAGCTGATTTAGAATACTTTTTTTCCTACAGAAAGGGTATATCTACTCTAAAACACCCAATTAATTGTGCATACAATTTATTTGATCTATTTTTTCTTCTAGTTTTTCTCACAAAGTCTGGCCAAACCAGATAGATTGGAAGTACCTTGTAAAGAACTTATTTTCAACAAAGTCAGCTTTTGTTGGAGGGCTATTTTCTACTAATACAGTTTTTGTAAGAATTCATGCCAAAATATTTTTTAGTGAGATAGAGCTCAGGAAGATTGCAACTTGAAATCTGCAATTATTAAAAAGAAGAAATAAAGGAGATAAAAATGTAGCCTTACTTATACTTAATTGCCTTGATGAAAACGTACTTACATCTCTGCACTGCTCCCCTGAAACCCCACCTGCAGTGCTGCATCCAGCTCTGGGGTCCTCAGCACAAGAAGGACATGGACCTATTGGAGCAGGTCCAGAGGAGGCCAAAAAGATGATCTGAGGGTTAGAGCACCTCTCCTATGAAAACAGGCTGAGGGAACTGGGGTTGTTCAACCCAGAGAAGAGAAGGCTCTGGGAAGACCTTATTGTGTCCTTCCAGTACCTAAAGGTGTCTTATAATAAAGTGCAGGAGTGACTTTATTACATGAGCTGATAGTCATAGGTCAAGACAGAAACAATTTTTAATTCAAAGAGGAGATTTAGAATAGATTATAGAAAGAAATTCTTTATTCAGAGGGTGGTGAGGCACTGGAACATGTTGCCCAGAGAAGCTAGGGATCCTCCATCCCTGTAAGTGTTCAAGACAGGGTTGGATGGGGCTCTGAGCAACCTGGTCTAGTGGGTGGCATCTCTGTCCATGTCAGGGGAGCTGGAATTTCAATGCCACTTCCAACCCAAGCCTTTCTATGGTTCTATGTTCCTATAAATCACTGCCATTATTCCCATTTACATCTGGATATTTTATAAAGAAATAGCACAATTCAACATATAAACCCATTCTTATAAATAAGGAAGCAAAATGACATTCACAGATGAAACCCAGTTTGTAATGAACCACAATTAGGATTTACAATAAGTGTTACTTCATTCTTTTTTCACCTTCCTTTGGTAATGTAATTGCTCAAAATGACCTTTAGTGAGAAGTTGAAGAATCTTATACTGCTTATTTCAGACAAACTATTTTTTATTGTTAAATATCAACAGAAAAATTATTGCTGCTACTCAACCTGAACATTCAAAGTAAAGGGAATGCAAAGGGAATTTCTGAGAGTGTAGTTAATTATTGCTATTCGGTGTACTGCCAGGGACCATGAAAGCCAGGCTATGTGACTGCTAATGGAGTACTCAGGGACTCTGATCTTGGTACAAGGCAAGTCATGGTGCTGGTGACCTTCGTCAGTGGATCATGACAGTGACACACTGGAGTTGCTCCATAGCTGCAACGTGTATCTGTTAGATGATTGGTGCTTTGATAGCCATAGCTTTTGAGGGAAAAGCATGACCTGTTCTGACCTCAAGAAAAGAACATGTACCAGAGGAAAAGGGTTCATGGTGTGCTAATAAGAGAAGGTTATGACATTTTTAAATTGAAGGAGAAAGCAAATTAGGTTGAAACTAAATCACATAAATCTATGTCTGCATGAGCATAGGTATATATGTGTTATAAATTTTTGTATTTACTTGTAAACACAAAAGAAATAGGTTTTTATTTCTTTTAGCTGCACAGACCTATAGAGTTGGAATTTTAGTAAAAGCGAATGAAACAGCCAAATCTACTTCTGAACATCAAACAATTAAAATTGAATAAGGATGCAGTTCTTGACTCTGACTGTTACCTTAAGTGGTTTTCAAAACGAAATTTACTTAGCAGGCATAAGACCCCTGTAAAAATTGTGCAGATTTGACTGATATTTTACAAACCAGAGAAATAACATTCATTTTTATAATCCAAACAGACCACAGAGTTTTTGTTACAGTTCTTATGCTTTCTGTATGCACAAATATAAGAAGGTCAACAACTTATTATTTTCTTTGAAGAACACATACAGAAAAGATACCAGAACAGAGATAAATTATTGAAATTTCAGCTACCACAGATGCATTTGCTAGCTCTATTACAGAGACAGAAGCATACAGGGGAGGAAAAATCCACAAAATTATTAAGACAGTGGCCTCAAAGAGAAGACTTGAATTTCATTATTGCCATTATTGCCATTATAGCAGTCTTATTGAACACGTTCGTGTAGCTAAATGCCAAAAGAAACAGGTTTTAATATCCAACTTTCAGGTAACAAATTTGGAATCTAATTATGAAACCTGTAGAAGTTTTGATGATGAACAGATAGCTGTTAACTTATTCCCTTCAGAATTCTCAGGATACGGCTCGTAAATTCTGGTGGTTGAAGATAGATGGTGCCTTAACTTGGAGAGAACTGCTTATCTCTGTTCATCCTTTTCAGATACAAACCTTACACTTAAATTAGGTAGCTAAGACACAAAATCACTTTCTCCTGAAATACAAGACAGATACTGATACCACTTTCTCCTCTAGTACATCTCACTTTGCAACTAGAAAAATGATGTGAAAATTTCAGTTGAGAAGACTTAAAAACCATGCCTGTAAATTGGACCAAACCCTAAAATTTTGGTTTCATGAGATCCCAAATTATTAGACAATCTGAGAGAAGGGGCTCTCAAATTTTTTTGTACTAAATTTATTCTGTTTTGCTTAATTACCTATCAAATGGAAATGTCGTTTTATTTGGGTTCTTCAAATGTCAGATTACTTCCTTGCCATTACTTAGTTTGGAAATGAATACACATACTTTGTTATACTCCACCATCTTTAATGTAAAGCCTTATCTAATGGATATGCTCTGGGAATATCAAGGTGTTTCAACACTCCAAACAGGGTAGGCAGACAGTCACACAACCTAAACACACTCAGCTTTCATCCTAAGCTACTTAGATAAAAAATAACACAAAAATATTGCAATCACGATTCTGAAGTGCTCGAAAGTACAGTTTCACTGAAAAGTATGCAGTCCACCTTTTGTTACCCAGTCATAGTCTATTTGTCCTCCACAATGCCTATTAATTTCTGGATTTTTTTGTACAAGTGAATCAGGTAGTTCCCTTGGAAAGTAAAATGGGTAAGTTCTCTAAAGACCTGTAGCCAACAAAAAAATTAATGGTTCAGCCAACACTTTTTAGCACAGAGATTGAGTTAGCTGTCTGGTACACATTAGAAAGACATTACAGATGAAGTCAAAGTGAATCAACCTCTCTTCATCATTGCCACACCTATTAAAAAAATAAATCTACTTCACATGTCATTAAATAGATTAGTGAGGGTAAGTTATTTCATCAAAATACACACAATTAAATGTATTTAACTTCGGGGAAGTGGGGGAGGCTACTGGAGTAGCTGAAAAAAATTTGACTTTAAAATGATAAGGAAAGCAATCATAACTGAATTGCATTTGTGGACCAACACACACACACACTCTTAAACCGTAAGAGTAATACATATGGAGTTGAAGGAAGTAAATTCACGACATCTAAAATAATGAAAAAAAATCACCACACATTCAGTAGATCATAAAAAATTAAACTCAAAAAGCATTTTACAGGAATTTCCAGGAGTAACCACTTTCCTCCAAATGGAGTGATACTGGATTCCATGCACAGATAAAACCTGTGCTTGGCATAACAGATAATTCAGGCATCTCTCCATGGAACATGCCATACCTATAAGGTATTCTGTGCTGGTTTTGACTGGGAGAGAGTTAATTTCCTTCACAGTAGCCGGTATGAGGCTGTGTTTTAGATTTATGATGGAAACAGGGCTGATATCACAAGTCTGCTTTTGTCACTGCTGAGCAGTATCTGCACGAAGTCAAGGCCTTTTCTGCCTCTCACCCCACCCAAACAGACAGTGGGTTGGGGGTGCACAAGCAGCTGGGAGGGGACATAGCCTGGACAGCTGACCCTAACTGGCCAAAGGAATATCTGTATTATACAGCATCATGCTCAGCACATAAAGCTGGGGTAAGAAGAAGGAAGAGGGGGAATGTTTGGAGGGATGACATTTGTCTTCCTGAGTCACTGTTAACACATGAGGGAGCCCTGCTATCCTGGGGATGGCTGAACACCTACCTGCTCGTGGGAAGTGGTGAATGAATTCCTTGTTTTACTTTGCTGGTGAGTGCAGCTTTTGCTTCACGTATTAAACTTTATCTCCACCCATGTGTTTTCTCACTTTTACTCTTTCAGTTCTCTCCCTTACCCTACTGTTGGGGAGTGAGTAACTCTGTGGTTCTGAGTTGCTGGTTGGTGCTAATGTACAACAATTTGTAACAGCAGTTCTTTCAGAAAGATTGAGGCAGGGGTGTTACAGTCCACTTCTATGACATCTACAGTCCTCTAACTTCATTAGGGTCTCAGGGGACTGCATGTGGCAAGACAAGTTTTGAATTCAGTACTTAAATTCAACACAATGTTTAAAGAAGACATAAGACTGTGATGAAATACTTAGTTGAATTGGGACACCTAAGTTCCTCACTGGACCAAAATGAAACTAGATACAGCTGGCATGTTCGTTCTGCTGCAGCATCTAAGTATCTGACCATTTATCAACATATGGTTCACTTCAAACCCTGAAAGTCTGTGACTGTGGGGAACAGGCTCACAGTTAAACAACTATTTCAGTCATTTGTTTAAACAGCACTAACTGCTGGGTTTATCACTAGAACAACCTATGTGAATTGATTTATCCATTCTTGCATTCTTCTTGAGGTCTTCTACTTCACAGAGAGCTTTTGAAAAGACACTTTTTAGACCTGTCTTTGCATTTACCCCAGACAATGTTCTAACACAATGTAACAATTTTGGCAGTGCTGTCATGGTGGTGGGGGTACCCTGTGACCTGGAAAACACACTCCATCAGGTACTGTTAATACAGGATCAATAATATTCTCTCACCTCATCTAATTTCTTGTACAGAGAGTGAAAGCATCACTCCACTGTTACTGAGAGATTAGAGAATTGTCAGATGGAATTTGTCAACATAATAATATATAACAATGTAGATATTTGAAAATTTGGAACTATTTTACATGATGAAAAAAATTTTAAACAAGAAAGCTAACTTTTCTTAAAGTATTTATACCTTTAATCTTTTGAGCTGTTAAAACAGATTAAATGCAATCCTCCTAGCATGATATGGAGACAATATTCTACAACATACTTGGTAACAGATGTTTACTAATCACTGATGAATTTTGCATATTTAAAAGGAGAAATGGCTTTTAGAGACTGCTGATGTAATTATAAGAGCGCATACAAACCATATGAAGATTTGAAACAAAATCTAAACTGGGGATAAATATAAATATAAATAAATATAAATAAATAAATATAAAATATAAAATATAAAATATAAAAATAAAAATAAATATAAAAATAAATATAAATATAAATATAAATATAAATATAAATATAAATATAAATATAAATATAAATATAAAGCTGTAGTTTTGAATCTGGGACTTGCCCACACTTAAGCTAACTTCTTTAAAAGTCAAATGACATATGAATAAGCTCCCATGTAAATATTAAAAAAAAAATTTCTTCGATTGCATTTCACAAACTTTTAATTCTGTTTTGCATTTTCTATTTTAGTAAATGGATAAATGGACACTTTGAAAAGTTTTTAAAAATCCACTCAAAAGTACACCCTTCAAACAATGCCTTCTAAAAAGAAATACCAAGCTATGAACACGCTACTTACTTTGGAGACAGAGGCATGCAGCCAGAGAACAGCTCCATACAATGCAGCCAACATGTTCATTTAAACCAGACTGGAAATTGCTCATATTCTTCACAGCCCTATACAGACATGAAACAAGGAACCCAGTTAGGCTTTCTACATAATATTTAGGTACTTCTATTATTATATGTGGGCTAAAGAAATCAAATGGGTTTTTAGACTGGCTGCACTTACTGACTTCGGAGAAAATTATGTCTGTGAATGTGCTTTCACCTGAAGAGTGCTAACTGGTACTTCAGTGTTATGGAAAATTTACTGACTAAAGCAAGCAACACTGTAGACTAGACATATATGTGCCTACATAGAAGACTGGGGACATAATTCTGTTTAAAACCAGTCCCCAAACAGGGTGCAGAATTTCCCCAGAGTTTGTAAATGGCCAGAACATATAGAGAGCTTCTTATCTGTCAGACATTCCTTCAGGAACACCACTATTTTAAAAAAAATGCCCCCTCCCCCGCCACCCAAACCAACCAACCAAAAAAAAACCCCCACCAAATACCACAAAAAGACACAAACAAAAATAACCCCAAGGCAGAAATGCAGCTCCAGACAACCTAACTTGAACATTGTTTGAATGCTTCCTGTCAAGTACTTTGTGCCTGTTAGGTAACAGAAAGATTGTCAGATAAACCAAATATGGAACCCTGCTAGGTGTGTGATGCTTGATCTTTTTAATAAAAAATAACATATTTTGTCCAAGTATCAGAAAGTTTTAACAGAAGACTCTTTGGCATGTCAGAACATTAACACACCTATTGAGAAAATTTGCTTTGTAATGAATAACAGCTGGAATGAGACAAAAGGAAATTTTTAGTAGGAGATAGAGTAATCTTTACAGCAGTTTGCATAGTAACAACTGAACCCTGCAACTAGCTGTGAAGAGTGAAATCATATGCATATTAAAATATTTATAATGCTGATAAAAGGATTATTTTTACTGAAGATATAGCAAAGTCTTGGACATTTTTGAAGGTAGAGACTTCAGCTAGCTTGCGAAGTTCCACAGTCTATTACTTCTATAAAGAGAAGAATGTCAAATACATTTCATGCCACATCCATAGATAAAATACAGATTTACATGTCAATAAGGATTGATTCTTATTTCTCTTTTAAGACATTCATGTTACTAAACAAATCTGGCTCATGCACTAGAGAAGTAATATTGTAAAATTAACAAGGATAATGCGTCATTGTTTCCATGAACATACACAAGAAGTTTGTGTTCCACTATTACTCACGTGGCCACATTATTTGAAATTTAAATGACTGGAGAGTTCATCCATAGCAGTTTCACAAAACCTCCATATTTCATGAACATTTGAATAAATGGTTAAAAAATGGAAAATCTGACAAGGAATTCTTTACTGACTGTGCTCACCTTGCCCTAACTCATCCTGAGCTAGGCATATCTCCATCCTATTTGGGCACCAGTGAGCCTTTCCTTAAACTTCCTGGCACACTTCCATACCACAGGGAATTTACTACATAAGGACTGGCTGCAACCATACAGCTCATGAATTACACACCCTCAAATTGATGCTAGAACTAAACCAGATTTCACAGTAGTTAATTCATAGCCTAACTCAAAATCGAGCTTTAATTTCCCTGGAGACATGGTGCTCAAAGAAAAGATATAGCCACACTTTTAAAGGGTTCAAAATCCAACAAATTTTACTAAATATACAGAACTAGACTTGGAGAAGTAAAGCAGGTAACTGTACCCACTCTAGTGAGGTTTAGAATTACGTACACGTAATCACTCACAAAAACTGTTTGTTGGAACAATGCTTAAGCTGTTCTTACTGAGAACAGTTATATACAAGAAAACCCCATCCCTCATTATGTGTAACTTGTGAATTGTGACTTGACTGAGCAAGTTCTCACTTACTTGACTTGGGATATGCTGATGAATTACTTCAATCAGCTTCTGTGCTGGTGGAAATCATATTTAAAGTTAACTGACTGTAGCATCTGTTCCAATGCTGTAAAGTGCTGCATTTGGACTGTGGTTGACACATGCAGTTGCACAGAGGACATAAGTATGCCTAAGTCATACAGGACTTCCTGTGTCCTTAGTGGTATATCCTGAAGGAGCAGGATTCATCTCAACCATCATTTGGTTATCCAAGCAGCTCTCCTGCTGACAGAGAGAATTCATTATTTCCATGAAACGGTCCAACCTATTCTAAAATATTCGCCTTCTCAGGGTCCTTATTTCTCTTCATCAACTTCGGAAGAAGCCTGAAGAGTAGCTGAGACTCCTTGTTTTAAAAAGCTGCTGGAAGGCAAATATCCTAAGAATATATCACTCACTACACTCTAACATTTTAAGGTTATATTTTGAATGAAGGCTTAATATCCAGACAGCTTTTTTTTTTTTTTTTCCCCTTCTTCCTATCTGAAAAATAGTTTTAAAAAAAAAGCACAAGGAAAAACATGCAGAAAAAAGGTGAAAGATTAGAAACTCTGGAATGCTTGCCTCTGCACTTATTTATTTATTTATTATCCTGAGAAGTTGATACTGTTGTTTCTAGTGTTTTCCTCTTAGCTGATGAACTTGTGATGGAAAGGTGTGTGTAATTAGAGCTGTCAATATTGGATTCTATATGTGCACTGCACTATGAATTTAATCTAAGTTTCCTGATCCTCAGTCCTCCCTCGCCATTGCCTCTGGGAGAGGCTGAAGCACTTGACTGCTGCTGTGGCAAATTGGGTCCTAATAAGTATGATGCTTTACTGCTTCTTGTTTTTTCTAAGATACCACTACAGCATTTCAGAAGAACTCACCTGGGCATTAATTCAACAAGAAATGTTGGTAGGAGTATTATATTTTCCACGTTTTGATATCTCACTGAATGACTTGCATATAAAGAGGCCTGGCAGCTGGTTTGTGTCAGTGACTGATGTGCTTGTCATTTCAGACTCAGATTCGGCAGATTCACCACTTCCAGGCTTAAGAAAAATATTCATTTTGCAATTTCCTATTATTTTGCAATTTTAACTAACATGAAAATAAAAGGAAAAAAAAGAGGAAAAGAAAACACAAAATGAGGCTGTGACAAAAGTATTTATATTTAAATGTTACAGGTTTTGTTTAATGTTGAGAAAAAGGTAATCTCAGTTCATGTCACCTTTATCAGTAATAACATGTTTATTCAGATAGGGAGAGGCTCTAAAGTAAGGAATATTCGTTTTTAGTGCATCAAATTAGTTCAAGTCATATGTTTATATCCTTAGGGATCTCATTTGTACCTGATAAAACCTAACAACAACTAGATAGGATATATGAGGTATTTCCATAAACACCTTACTTAAGATGGATGTTTTTATGCTATGTAGAATCTCATCAGGGATCAGGATGAATTCATATGCTATGCAGAAATAAAAAATGCCACAAATTTTTCATCAGAAACCACGGATGCACAGGGCCATCTTCCAATCCACAGGTTATTTTATTATTTATTGTATCTCGTATCTGTTGCTGAACTCAGAAAAGAAAAAGAAAATTACAGAAAGACAGAAAGAGCCCACATCATTCTCATAATTAATGCAAAAAAAGGAGTCTTTTTATTCATTGTATTTTAGAAAAAACAACTCCTCCATAGTTTAAATGCCACCAGATGGGCTCTGCTGCTCTGAAATAATGGTATTATTATGCTGTATAAAATGACCAGAACTGAGGCTTCTTCAATCAGATCACAGCCATGGTGCAATGTACCAGACTTTGAAGCACTGCTTTTCATTCAGAACTGAAATAAAAATATTTTAGAACCATTTACATCAACGCCTCTGGGTTTTTCTCACAAAAGATTTCATTACACAGTTTCGTAGTAAGAATTTAAACACATGTAGAACTGTAAAATATTTGCGCTCAGTATTTTGATCCTTGCAGTAACTGGAATCAGCAGCAAATTCCCCATCAGTCTCCTCAGCAACATCACACTGGGGAAACTGAAACAGGTGAAAAATTAACCCTGCTTGATGTTGCTGCACTGCCCAGTTTGTCTGCCTAAAACAAGGCCTGACTTCCTCTCCCTGCACTGTAGTGTATCTGACACATGCAGTATTTATGCCCTGTAACATGACATTGCCATTGCTAGTAAGAGGCAATATGTTTTCTCTGAGTGAGCTTGTTTTGCAGGGGCATGGCTTGCCAAATCTGCTCTGCTTGAGCTTTTCTTGACCTGCCCTCAGCATTGTTTCTCATGGTTAATCATGGCCACAATTTCTCTAACTGCCCAGATGTCTGTGTCTAATTTGTTTTATTTCCCTTTATCTTTGTGCAGTATATATTGAAGTAGTGAGAAGCTACTATAGGTAGAAGGAGAGATTTTTGGCCCTAACAGAATGAAGCAGAGAAATACAGTCCTGGTATGATAGCAAAGGTCTTCAAGAACCAATGCAGAGGTGCACTGGCATGAGATAAGGCAGAAGGAAAAGGCTGGCACCAACAAACCCACAGCTAAAACCACCTCATGGCTGTTAACAGCTTATCCATGGTCAGACACAGTAATGCAAACCCAGATCTGGGCAAAACTGATTTAGGGGTAATAAAGAGAATAAAAATAGCATAAAAGCCACAATATACAGTCAGTTTGGATATAACATGGAGGTGATGATCAATGAAGACAGAATAAAGGTTTTAAAGCATGCTAACAAACATACAAAAATGATTCCAAGTGGATTCTAGAGTGGAGAAGCCACTAACATCATATTCCTGCCAGAGCAAAAAGAACAAGCTGACAACTGTGTTGTTTCCCTCTCTAGCAATCCAAAGCTATTTTAAGAAGCCATTTTAAGTAGTCAGTAGTATAAGATCCAAAAAAGCAGTGGAAAGGAAGGCATAACACCAGAAAAAGGAACATTAGAAGTGTATGTTACAATTTTAATTGCATTATTAATATTATTGAAACTTCTTTCTTTTTTCTGCATTACTATTCCTTCTTTCTTCTTCTGTTGAATTAGGACTAAATATGATTCTTGAATTGCAGTGTTAAAATATCAGTTATACTAACAATAAATTCTCAATATGATGTATCTATTTATACAGTATGCTTCATCTTTGCCCAAACCCCAGAATTTGAGCATAACATACAGTATAAACAGCTAGTGTGAGCAATCAGTTGCATTTGCAAATCAATTTAAAACAGCTTGAAGACTTTCTGGACAGCATGAAACAATCATTGGAAAAAAGGGGATGCAAGAGTGGCATTTTACAATTGCAGAAAGGATGTTGAGTAAAATAATGATACTTCTGATGGAAAAGTCACAAATACAAGTTTCTCAGTGCTTAGCAGTGCATTAGTGGGAAATTGCTGAAGCTGTTTTCACGAGTGGTTTTGAATATGAATACTCTATATTTCTGAACATATTTTATTTCCCTGTAATCTTTTAGGAAAAACCCTCATACAATAGTAAAACATGACCCAAAAATGGAAAATTGTCCCCTTTGAACAGCCATGAGTAATTACGTTAGTCCCTCAATCTTTAGAAATGCCTTTCTTTGTGCTCTTGTTTTGCCTTTCCTCAAGTTCTAAGCCCCTAGACAGGTAGATGCTGACTATGACACCAGAGGAGCCACAGAAACTCTGAAAGCATTTTTGTTTAATGTGGCTGGAACACTGACACAGTCTTTCAAACACTTTGACATCCCTCACTGGCTGATATTCTGCTTAAAAAAAATCCCAGTCGACAGGAGCAACTGACACATGGACTGTAAGTCATGAGATTCAGATCATCATATGATCCACTGAATGCCTGAGTGCATTGTAAATTACAATATGCACCTGAATGTCAACACAATGGAGCACTGAAGGAACATAATGGCCCACTGTGAGGCTTTGGACATTTATTTAGGCTCCCATACATTTCCATTTTTCTTAGTCATTCTCAACAAGGAAGGAAAAACTGAAAACAGAAAACTGGGGAGAGAGAAAGAGGAAGGAAGAAAGGAAAAGAAAAAAAAGGAAAAGGAAAAGGAAAAGGAAAAGGAAAAGGAAAAGGAAAAGGAAGAGGAAAAGGAAAAGGAAAAGGAAAAGGAAAAGGAAAAGGAAAAGGAAAAGGAAAAAAGGGAAAAGGAAAAGGAAAAGGAAAAGGAAAAGGAAAAAAGGAAAAGGAAAAGGAAAAGGAAAAGGAAAAGGAAAAGGAAAAGGAAAAGGAAAAGGAAAAGGAAAAGGAAAAGGAAAAAAGGAAAAGGAAAAGGAAGGAAAGGAAGAAAGAAGGAGAGAGGAGAGGAGAGGAGAGGAGAGGAGAGGAGAGGAGAGGAGAGGAGAGGAGAGGAGAGGAGAGGAGAGGAGAGGAGAGGAGAGGAGAGGAGAGGAGAGGAGAGGAGAGGAGAGGAGAGGAGAGGAGAGGAGAGGAGAGGAGAGGAGAGGAGAGGAGAGGAGAGGAGAGGAGAGGAGAGGAGAGGAGAGGAGAGGAGAGGAGAGGAGAGGAGAGGAGAGGAGAGGAGAGGAGAGGAAAGGAAAGGAGAGGAAAGGCAAGGCAAGGCAAGGCAAGGCAAGGCAAGGCAAGGCAGGGCAGGGCAGGGCAGGGCAGGGCAGGGCAAGGGCAGGGCAGGGCAGGGCAAGGCAAGGCAAGGCAAGGCAAGGCAAGGCAAGGCAAGGGAAGGCAAGGGAAGGCAAGGGAAGGCAAGGGAAGGGAAGGGAAGGGAAGGGAAGGGGAAGGGAAGGGAAGGGAAGGGAAGGGAAGGGAAGGGAAGGGAAGGGAAGGGAAGGGAAGGGAAGGGAAGGGAAGGGAAGGGAAGGGAAGGGAAGGAAGGGAAGGAGAAGGGAAGGGAAGGGAAGGGAAGGGAAGGGAAGGGAAGGGAAGGAAGGGAAGGGAAGGGAAGGGAAGGGAAGGAAGGGAAGGAAGGAAGGGAAGGAGGAAGGGAAGGGAAGGAAGGGAAGGGAAGGGAAGGGAAGGGAAGGAAGGGAAGGGAAGAAGGGAAGGGAAGGGAAGGGAAGGGAAGGGAAGGGAAGGGAAGGGAAGGAAGGAAAGGAAAGGAAAGGAAAGGAAAGGAAAGGAAAGGAAAGGAAAGGGAAAGGAAAGGAAAGGAAAGGAAAGGAAAGGAAAGGAAAGGAAAGGAAAGGAAAGGAAAGGAAAGGAAAGGAAAGGAAAGGAAAGGAAAGGAAAGGAAAGGAAAGAAAAGAAAAGAAAGAAAAGAAAAGAAAAGAAAAGAAAAGAAAAGAAAAGAAAAGAAAAGATGAAAGGAAGAGAGCAAGAGAGGGAGGGAGGGAGGGAGGGAGGGAGGAAAGATTTGGTTTGTCATGTATTCCAGGAGGGTCATTTAGCAGCTGTACAATGTCCAACACTGATAAATCTCTCAAGTACTGTAGCTGGCTAAAATAAATCTCCTATCTCCTTGGGGAAATTACAATAGCTGAAAATGCTGGTAGTGAGGGAGAATTTTATGTGGTGCCACAAATGGATTCACAGACATTGATGATCAGATGGCATTTGCTGAATACAATCAAATACTCACTTAACATGGGCAGAGCTCTGCAGTGTATAGATGGAATAACTAGCAATGCTACCTTTCTGGACAGTGAAAATGCACCAAGTTTATGCTGTTAACCATATTTTATTCACAGAGATGTGTAGGGAGATTAATTTTCTCCTTTTTCTTCTTGATTCCAATTACTTAAGAAAGTTCAAATCTGCAGCTACTTAAGAAGGTTCCAGTCAGAGAACAAAGATTGAGTAAGTGAATTCACTTTGATTTAGTAATAAAGTTTTTGGGTCTGTTTGAAAATTACATAATGGGAAGAAAGGGTTCAAAAGGAGACTAGACAGTAAACTCCCACAGCAGTCTATCACTAGTAAGAGTAGGAAGAAAATATGGTATTAAGATGATACCACAAAGATATTCAATGTATTTTAGAAACAAGACAAAACCAGGAATAAATGTTATCCTTTTTATCTAAATGTATCCTATCCTATTCCATCCCATCCTGTCATTCTTGTTGCTACTCATCCATATGTAATTTTAACTTGCTCTCTGAACAAAGGTATTATTCTATTGAGAAATACCAGGGCTATAGAAAGACTCCAGAGCCCTCAGTGAGATGCTAGAGGTTCCTTTCACAACTTTATAGGGAGAAGAAGCATCCTAGATTTTTAACCACAAAAAAACAAGAAAAAGTGTTAAACTGAACGGCATTGCACTTTGGTGCTCTGAGGAGCTACCTACACTAATCAATAGGGAGGAAACAAAATATGTTATCCTTTCACTTTGTGGCTGAGGATCTTCATTTGGTACTCGAATCATCATCTTCCTCTGATACCTAGAGAAGTGCAGGGAAGTTAAGCTCCTAGCTTGGATGGCTCACAAGTGAGGCAGAATGAACTTCAGCCTTTGAATGTTTGTTGGTTGACATTTCTGCTGCTCCTCAGTATCTATTTTGGATGGTACATTCCCAAGTCTCTCCTGAAATACGGAACGGAAAACAAATCTTTCACATAAATTTAGTAGATTAACTAATCTCTTACATGAATGGGAATATAAATAATTTTCATATGAATTCTGGGGCAATGAATAACTAATTTTTGAAATGCACAGTGGAAGCTGAATGGGGAAGAAGTACTGCAATACCTAAGTCACTTTGAGTGCGCTCAGTTTATCCACTTGTAAATGAGAGCAATTATATAGTCCATGTAATGATTGAGAGCCTAAGATCATGAATGTTGCCAAAGACTCCAAGAACTCTAGTTGGAGTGCTGCACAGATGTTAAAGGATTATTTTTTAATGCAGAATTATATTTTAAAATGGTTTGAAAATGTTTCTTATTAATAAAATGAATTTAACAAAAAAAAATCTAAAGGAGGGATTTTTCTCCTTTCCAGTGCTATAGCTTTGGCACTTTGTTACAACTAAACTATTTTAAAGTTTGAATCTTAAAAAGAAAACATTTGGAAGGGCTTAAAGAAGTGTTAATATTCGAGCAGCTCTCACTAGCAATACAGGTAAGAGACTAAAAGGCTTTCTGTTATAAACCTGGATTTTTCAGGATTAATTTATCATCTTTTTTAAATCCCATTGGGTTAAAACTTGTCATACAAGCTGTCAACCCATATCTCACACTTTTTTCCTAAAAGGAAATGTTTCAAATACTTCAGAAAAATTTTAGATATGAACCAATCCTCAGAATAGAATTTTAATTGGCTTACATGGGGTTTTTGATCAGATGAAGATAGAAATTCTGTCAGACACATTTGCAAGAATGCACACCAAACTACTATTGTAATGTGGTCTAGAAATTTAAGGGGTAAAATCAGCATATAATGGCCCAGAGATGCCCAGTACCCCTCTCGTCTCATGGGTGAATGGGAGATTAATGAAAAGATTAATGAAGTAGGCTTGCAGCCTCTTAATGTGGATTTTACAGGATGCTAGTTAAAAGGATGGTGTTTAGTTACTGGAAAGACTGATTGCAACCTGCAGTACTGAAGCCACATGAATCATTGCATTAGCATATAGAATTTAGACAACAAGCAATTTTAAAGGTACTTAAAATCATTTCTTGATTGATTAAATTCTTCTCCCAAGCAAGAACATTTTACTTAATGTCAGTAAATATGAAAGGCACAATCTCAGTCCTGAACAGCTACTTAGTCCTCTTTTCCCTCCTCTGGCATGCAGCTACACAGATTTGTTACGCTATGTTTTCCAAGTACCAGAGACCACTCCAGCATCAGCAGCTTTTGCTGTGCCACTGCGAAGACAGAAGACCTTTAAAACAGTGCTCTGCTACTCTAAGTATATGGAATGCAGCTCTATTGAAGAGATTGTAGAAACATACCACAGTGGATGAAAGGCTGCTGGCATTTTGGTAATAGATCCAGGACAAATTTTTCACAATAGTCTGTGTAAGAAATCAGTCTATAGACAGCTGTCCTCTTCTGACAGGATCTAGCAAAGAGTGGTGACATAAATCCCTTCCCCAGTCTCACTAGGTTCACGGCGGTATTCTGACCCCACTTGTCTCAGAGGAACAGAGCCTGTGGAGCACTTCTCTGATGCCTGTCCCATCATCCACGTGTTAGAACAAAGATTTTCAAACCTCCAGAGGCAAGAGAAGCTTTGGTGCTACTCCACACACATCTGTTTACAAGTGTAAATATTTGTGTGCATGTGTGTGCCCACATTATTCCAGGTGAAGGTGGTGAGGAGGTAACCTGCCTTCCCTTCTGTCAGACTGCTCGACTGCAAGAGCTCCTCTCTTGCCCTTGCATGTAGGTTTTGCTTTTGTTTCTTTGTTTTTGTTTTCACCAGTGAATACACATAGACTGCAAGGTTCAGAAGACAGGTGGAGGAGGGAGAGAAAAAGCAGCACATAAATGTTGATTTCACAAGGGTTGTTGGGTATTCATTAGAAACATATTTATAGCCACTCCCAATGCACATGTTGATTAAATTGGTCACACATTTTTTGCTGCTGTTTGCTAAACATGCTGTAGAGTTTTGCAGAATACCTATCAGTTAAATCCCAAATGGTGTTCTGCTTGAATTGAACCTAGGTTCTTAACCATATGCTTCATGCTAAAATGTTAATTGGAAATATTTATGGTACTGAATTGTGGATAACTATTTGTTTTCCATATATACCAATTAGTAAACTTGTTTCTTATTTAAATGATATTTTGTAACCTAAGAAAATAGGGAGGCGGACTTTTCAAGCACTTTTCATACACAAATTACACCACTGAGATTAGCTTGGTTGGGTACAGTGTGGTGCTAATAATAACACCAAGGTTGTGGATTCAATCCCCATATGGGTCATTCACTTAAGAGTTGAATTTGAAGATCTTTATGTGTCCCTTCCAACTCAGAATATCCTGTGTGTATATATTTATTGCACATTTCTCTACAGATTTCTAGGTCCAAGGGAGGTTTGCAGACAGAGATGAGTTAGTGAGATCTGGGAATATATGATGGGAAAGATGTCCTTCTTCTTCCATCCAGGGGTGGAGTTATTGTAATCTATACAACATAGCCTCCTACAGCCTATGGCCTTGGGCAAGGGTGATACTTGTTTTCCTCCCATCCCCTACTGCTCCAAATGCAGCCGTGTTTGAAGTTTTGTAAAACCCCTACGACTCTTTGATAGAGCATGAAAGAAAAGTATTTCAGAACTTCACTGAAACTGGGATGGCAATTACATTGTAAATAGCTGAAGAGAGGCAGTTTGATGTTGACATGGCAATATCAGATTTGTTCTGATACTTTACTTAAAAGAAATTGGTTTTTTACAGATGGAACAGTCTCATCTCCTGTAGTTATTTAAATAGTTTCTCTGTAACTCAGAGTGAAAAGACTATTTTGCTAGTTTGCTGTCTAAAATTCATGCAGTTTTAAATGGATTTTAATGATGAATTCCAGACTTTTCCATTCCAGTTTACCACTCAAATAAAAGGTATTTCAAACAGGAAAAGAGTGATTATTTTTTTCCCTCAAAAAGGTAAAATTTAAGAGAATTTTTTATTATTATTCTAAAACCTACACTATGCTTAAAATGCTTTTAATGACCTTCATACTAACAGGGCGTTGCAAAGAGATTTTAGAGAGAGCATAACTCCGTTTCACCCGGATCTGCAGGTAGTGATTCATAACAAGCATAGGTTTCTTCTGTCTTGTATTTGATACAGTTATTTAGAGCTGTGCAACATGGAGGCTACAAATACAGAGTTCTTGCTGTTACTCAAAATTACAGTGAGGGCACAAACCAGAAAAGCATTAGTCCCTCACTGTCTAATGAATAGGACATGTTTTAGGTTAGTCAAACTCTATGGTGTACTTCTTCTTCCTCTCTGAAAATTTTGCCAAAATCTCTCATTGCAGAATTTAAACTCTTTAAGTCAGATTAAAAAAAAAAAAAAAGAAAACCAAAACCCATCCATTACAAACTCTGGAAACTTTCTAGCTCTCTTAGATCTACCCAATTAATCTCAAAATATCTTGGGAGTAGAACCTCCACTTCAATGTATTAAATAAACTGAATAACATCCAAATAGTGACTTTTAACCTGGATTTACCCAGCACTCCTTTCCAAACTGCATCTGCCATTTTTCTTTGGTAAACTCAGCTGAGACTTCACAAGCTTCAATCAGACAAGAGGCATATTTTCTGTCTTTACTTAAATATTGTTCTTTGTCCTTATGCTTTTAGAGCACATCATTAATCCATTCTCTTTACTTTTTCACGTCTCTTCCATGATATCACAATCTTTATTATTTCCTTTATCATTTCATCTGAATGAATAAGTGTAATTTTATTGGCGGGTGAATCACTAGCATGTAAGGATTTATCTGACCTGTAGTGGTATTTTTTGTCTGTACTCTTTCAGCCTTGAATGGTAGTTAAGCTTTGATTCCTTGGCTGCTGCTGATAAAAATATCTTTCCAACCAACTGTTAGTATTCTCTGTTGTACACAAATTCCTCCTGTATGATAACATCTTTTGAGCTTTGTTGTTTCACTCTCCTTACCTTTTCATTTTCTCTCAATGTCCCCTTGAGCACGGAAGAAAGATATTGTCCCACATAGCCTGCTTTCCTCACATACCCTATCCCACTGACAGAGGCAGCCTGCTTATGGGATTGTCCCTAAGAACCTGTGTAAATTTTTAACTGAAAACACAGCTGTGTCATTCACATAAGCATAAACATATGGACATCATAGGAGAAAAAAAAAAGGCAGCTATTTTTTTAGGCAGCAAGAGTATTTGTTGAAAGTTTGTGCATTTATCTACTTTCTGTGCAGCTACCTCTTTCATTTCTCCTTGACAAAGTTAATGACCCTGAGGGTGTCATTAACTTGAAGGTTAATACCTGAAGGGCATTTTGTTTGTGTGCTTCCTAAGTTGAATATGATATGAAAAATACTGCAATTTTACCTGAATATTTTTCTGGGAATTTCTTTAAAAATTTTGTTGATTTACAGGATGAAATATCTCTCTGAATAAACATAGCTTTCAAGTATGGCACAATGCTATGTGGAAACATACTACACTATTGCAGGTTAAAGATAACACTGAAAAAACCTGTTGATCATGATGATGATGAATATGATGATGAAGATGATTATTATTATTGTCATCACTGTCTGATGTTTTTGCTTCTGTTGGGCTTGCATGCTGGGGCAGGAGGGATACAGGAATGCCTTCTGTAAGAAGCTTCCAGAAACATTACATATGTCTAACAGAGTCAATGTCAGCTGGCTCCAGGATGGACCTGCTACTGGCCAAGGCTGAGCCCATCAACCAGAGTGGCAACACCTCTCAGGTAACAGAGTTAAGAGAGAGGCAGGGGATGGGGGGGAAATGCACAACAGCTGTAGGGAGGAGTGAGAATATGTGAGAGAAACAGCCCTGCAGACACTGCAGGTTAGGGAAGAAGGAGAGATGCTCCAGGTGCCAGAGCAGGTGCTCCTGTGGCGCAGATCATGGTGAGTCAGGCTGCTCCCACGCAGCCCACAGAGGCCAGTGGGGGAGCAGATATCCACCTCTAGCCTGTGGAGGACTCCACGCTGGAGCAATGGAAGAATGTGGGGAGTTTTTCCCATGAGGAGGAAGCAACAGCAGAGACAATGCTTCATGAACTCACCTCAGTCCCCATTCCCTGCCCTGTTCTCCTGCATCACTACAGGGGGAGGAGGCAAGGCAAATTAGGAGTAAAGTTTAGATCAGGATGAAGGAAGGGGTGGGGGAAGACATATAAAGAGATCTGTGGAGCAAAGTATGTCATCATTATCAGCTCAGAACAAGGCATCCAAACAATAGGTTTGGTGGAAGGTAAAGATCTTGTGGATTTGACAGCAACAAAGCTCAGATATATTAGACAGAAGAAGAAAGGAAAATAAGCTTTTCTAATGAAAAAAAAAAAGTGCAGAGGAAAAGAAGGAATAGGATCTCTCTGAAAACAGACCAAGACAAGGAGATAAAGAGACCCACACGTATAGGAGGAAAGGTGTTGGGTTTCTCCTTACAGAAGATGTAGTTCAGATTGGAAGCCCAGCCCACAGGGAGGAAGGGGGCATAAAGCACACCAGCTACATGTCCAATGAGGCTCCAAGGGAGCTCAGCCAGAACAAATGAGTGTCAAGCTGGCACAAAACATTTAATTTCAATTTTCCCAATGGTAAAAAAAAAAAAAAAAAAACAAAAAAAAACTAATGCTAGCAAAATCAATATTTTCAGGTAAAAAGTTGGAGTAGAACAGAGGAGAGGAGAGGAGGACACAGGAGCCAGTGGGAAAGGGTTGATTCCCTGGACTTTGTTTATTTAGCCTGGCAAGTGTGTTATTTTTGTAATTTAATCAAAGAGCTATATAAAGCTCTGATGTTGGAGAAAAGGCAGAATACTGATTAGCAGGGAAACTTGGGTCTAGTAACTAGCAGGAGAAATAGCAGGAGAGAAGCAATGTTGCTTGAACACGTTCCAGATAGAATAGATTAGACTTGTCCCTAGCCCCATATAAGATGTCAGAACCTCTCCTTAAATTCAAATCCTTTCCCTACCTAAGGGGTGGGGAAAGAGGAAAGAGGCAAGGGAAAGGGAGACATTAACATTGACAGAAATCTGATCGTGTTAGACAGATAAAAAAACCTTAAGATGACTGAAAATGTCAATATGGTTTGAAGTGACACCGTCATCAAAGGTATTTTGCTGGCACGTTGATTTTTTGAAAGCAGAACTGTACTCAAAACCTGTGGCAAGTAGCCTAAATCTGTTTTAAGACAGAAGTCCCTCTGTAAAACATAGTTCTATCTTTTCAAGGTACATGCATTAACATCAGTAGTTAGAGACTCTTGGGAGTTTTGGATGCTTAGTCAAACTTTCTCCGGTCTGCAAAATGTTATGAGAATTTAAAGCTTACAATCTTCAAATCTTAAAAGAATTCATAAAATTAATTACACTTTACTTAAATACTAAAATTTCCCTGTGGACTGCAAATTTTCCAGGGGGCCACATACAAAAAAAAAGGATACCAGCTGACTGCAGATTTTAGG
Source organism: Aphelocoma coerulescens (assembly GCF_041296385.1). Classification (NCBI taxonomy): domain Eukaryota; kingdom Metazoa; phylum Chordata; class Aves; order Passeriformes; family Corvidae; genus Aphelocoma; species Aphelocoma coerulescens. The sequence continues at coordinate 61,448,333 of NC_091013.1, forward strand.
AAGAGATATACAGAAAATTGCCGTGATGTGTTAGTTTCATTTTTCTGGAGGGGATAGAATAGAATAGACTAGACAAGACTAGAATAGAATAGAATATTTCAGTTGGGAGTAACCTACAATGTCCATCCTACTTCAGGGCTGACCAAAAGTTAAAGCATTTTATCAAGGGCATTTTCCAAATCCCTCTTACATGCTGACTGTCTTGGGGTATCGCCCAGCTCTCTGAGAAACTCGTATACAGCAGAATGATCCCCTCTTCTCCCCATCTGGTCAGGCTGTGTTTGGTGCACCCCAACGTTTGGTGTTTGCTTTGCACTCTTGGCTGAGAGAGCTGGCTCACATTGAGCCTGCTGCCAACTAACACTCCCAGATCCCTGTCTGCAGGGCTGGTCTCTAGACACCCCTCTCCCAAACATTGCAGTGCTAAGCTTGAGAAAGAGAACAACAGATGAGTCTACAGTCCAGACTCAGAGACAGCCTTAGCTTTATTTAGAAATGACTGATAATCTGGATAAATATGTTTGTAATACCAGGGAGAGAGATCTCTCCTGATTTCAAGCTACAGTGCTAGCTGCAGGACACAAACACAAAAGATGGTTTAGATCTGGTCAGACCCTGCTCCAAGACTTTCCCATTAACTCTGCTTCATTCCCTAGTGGAAAAGCTGATCTATGGCCACTTTACATGAGCTGTTATTCAGCACAGCTACTGGAATCCTGATGTGCTTTGGGTTCTGCACGCTTCAAAATGCAACAATACGGTTTTACCAGAAGAATTTGACCACCTTATAGAGTTGTTAAGACTGGTTGTCATCTTAGTTGTAGCAACTGACTGTGTGCCTTCTAAAGTCTGCTCCAGTTCGGAAACAAAACACACAAAGGCTCTTTAAGTTAATGTTTTTACCTCTCCTGACAGCCTGAGATCAGATCTCTAGTGAAGGAAGTCTTTGATCTAGCTTCAGAGAGCCAGAAGTATTCTGAGGCAGCATTTCCCTTTAAATGACAACATATACTATTACTTTTTCTCTGTACTTCTGAAACTCTTGGAGTCGTCTTGAGCTGCATAAGCATCACTACACAGGTGAGATGACCTAAGCTGTCCCACCTGTCCTTCAGCTGCTCTTCCAGTAAGGTATACTTTTCTATTTGATTTTACGGTATTGAGAGGACATCTCATATTGTCTCTGGCATTTTAAATACTAAAGATTTATGTCTTTAGGTAAGTAACTCAGCTGAGCCTTTAAAGGCTGAAACTACCCAAAATGTGAAAAAGGCTCTGATCAAAGTTAATGTTTTCTTCCTTCGAGTTTATTCCCTCCCACACTGTACCGATTAAGTGGGAGAATGCCTAACACCTACAGAAGAGACATGCTGCTGAGGGATATGAAAATAATTTAGTGTGATGTGTGTAAACTGTAAGAATTTAAAATATATTAACATAATGCTGTTTGTGTTTCTGTCGCCACGTGTCTTAGGGGCTTGAGATTTTTTTTCCACACAGTGAAAAAAGACATTTAACCTCCTTTTGAAAATCAAACATACTTTAGAAGTACAAAAACACATGAAAAATAACCTTATTGTCCCTCTAACTATATCTGTAAAACTGCTGGCCTAATTCTTCAGTGTTTTCCTCCACATCTACTGATGTATAGATATGCAAAGTAGGATAAATATCAACCAGCTCAGAATGACAGCATTTTACATCCAAGTAGCAATGACTCTGCATCAATGTATATGACAATCAGGCAAAACCAGCAGAAAATCTAGCTCTAGAAATAATCACAGAAGCTTAAATTCAATCCATTCTTGAAGACACAAACTACTGCAGAGCAAGTCTGTTCAATAATACAGAACAATTTTGAACTAGTATTTTTCCTTTTTTCCAAAGCAGGAGATTTGAAGACTTCAGTATTGTAAACCACACAGTGACCTTAGTGGACTAAGTGAATTTTCTTTTCTTATATGTTTTAAAAAAAATTAGATACACAAGCTAAATAAAATAAAGAAGAAGTAGATTTAAGGCTTACATGCACTATGAAGTAGGTTTTTCTCCAGGTTTATAAAAACAAATTTTTAATTAAAAGGTAAAATTTGTTCTCTACTTTTTGAAACGTGTATCTAATATGTACTCACGTACATTATAAAAATACTTCTTTATTTATAAATATTTCAAATTTCTTTTAACTATTATCAACATTTTATTCTATTTTACTTTAAAAAACATTTGGTCAAAACCCAATACCCTTTTGCTCGCTTTAAAGCCTGTTCAAATTTTGGGTGTTTTTTTGCAAAATGAATTTGAAATGAGATTAAGCTAAACAGTCTGTTTCATACCGCCCAGTTTGAAAAGGAAAATGTAGCATTTAAACAGTGGGAAGAAAAATTCCCTCTCCTTTGCTTAAAGACACCTTTCAGACTCTTGTTGATTCTTCATTATCAGCAGAAGAATGCAAAGGAAGAGATTTCCAGAGATGTTCTGAACAGGGACACATTGGGAAGGAATGGTTATACATACCAGGCCACATCAGCTGGATCTATCTGCACTGGGACATTTTCACTGCTGAGGATAATAACTTCTACAATTGTTCCTACTGGACCACGTGTACATGTCATGGGCATGACATGCCTCGGCCAACAGGAACATGGCACAACATGAAACAGATCGAGAAAAGGAAAAAAGTATAAAGAAAAAAGAAACCCAAACCACAAACCAAGTAAACTCATTGGAGTGTTTATTCTAGCAGACAGAACATTGAAGATTGCTAAGTAAGTGGCAAAAATCTCATCTCCAGGCATTGATGGGGATGCCATGTAACCAAAAGAAAGAGCATACTACTGAAAGGAGCCAGTGAATGTGTGGTGGAAAAGTCAAATGGACAAATAGTGTTCAAACCAAACATATTTTCACCTTCTTATATGTATTTGATTCCAGATATCCATTCAAAATATTTCACTTTATCTTCCTGGATGATATTAGTTGATTTAAAATTAGCATTCACTTGGAAAAAAATATCATCTCTTTCACAAAACCTTATTTGCAATGTTTGCTGTCATTCTGTACTAGATTAAAATGAAATTTCCCTACCCATCTATGGTAGATCCACTGTAGAAGACCATGGCCTCTCAGTACTCATTTTTCTTCTAGGACTTGACACTGCAACACAGCTCAGGTATAACACTCTACATTATAAGTCACCCACCTTTAGGTGAGATGAATCTGACAATTCCCATCTTCCCGTTGGGAGCTAATCAACTGGATGAAATTAAATAATTCTTAGACCAGAAGAAACTAATAGGTAGCTGAGAAATTTGGGTTAGACTATTTCATGTTCATATTGGTGATCTGAATTATATCCAACATTCATTCTGAAGAATGAGTTATTGTTCAGAATAGAGTAACAATATAGTTACTGCTCTAAAATAGGAAACCTCTCTCACCTAAGATATGCTCACATAGACTCAAGACAACTTTGTTAAACCACATACAGGCTTGTTTTTCCTCTTATTCTTGGGAACGTTTTGTAATCCATTGGGGTTTAGTTTTTTTTACACAAATACACAATTCATTTCACAGACATTCCTTCTCAAATCTCAATTTCTGAGATCTCTTTTGTATTCTGTGATATTTTTGGAGAATATATCAAACAATTCTTTGACGATTTAAGCACAGAAAAAAAAATCAATATTTATGTATAACACTGAGAGTGAGCAAAATGATAATGACAAAATCTGTAGACGAAAGGATTTTGTCTATTTTAAGTAGACATTTTTTTCCAGACAGAGATGAAGATATTTTCTCAGTGATCACATCTTGAATTAAAATGAGGGGTTAGGAATATGACAGGCTAAATTAATGCAGAAGAAAACAAGTGAAGGTTTAGTCGTACTTTTTGAATGCATGCTGAAATAACAAAAAATTGTATTTCTTTGAGAAATTCCAAACTTACAGATTTAGTATCAGTCATCCACAGAAAGGAAGGAACTTAATGCTTTTCAATGTTGCAGTATAGAATTAAATAGATGAAACATAGACTTGCACATAAGCACATAGCATGTTTCCTATTTATATACAGGACATCAGTGTCAGTGGAAGTTACAGAGCAAGTAAGCAGTAGCCATATTTTGTGTATTTAATGTGTAGAAAGATGTTATTGTTTCCCAGTTGCACAGAGTTTAACTCTCAGTAAGCCAAGTGATATAAGACACCCTATACTGAGCAGAAAAAACAGATAATGTGCATATACTTCAGCTTTCTAAAGCAATTAAGTGGTAATTGGATAGCTACCTTTCTATCTGACAGTTTAGTCTCAATTAATTTTGAAAAAATTTACAACAAAGATCTGGTTTTATTCAGCTGAAGTAGCACATTCTGTTTTTGCAGCTAACCAGTAAGTACCTCGTCCTAGAAAAAGGAGATGAAAATACGTAGGGCTGTAACTTAACATGAAACTATGAATTCCCTCAGTATCTAGCAAGCAAAAGTTGAGCACCATAGACTCAGAATTCCTTTAAGGTAATTGACATTTTGAGACTGGGATTCCTGCCAAACACTTCTTACTGAAGATAGATGTACAACATAGAGCAATGACCACAAGCTGTGGCTCAGGAGGTTCAGATCAGACCCTAGGAAAAAAAACTCCTTGGAAAATGGTGCAGTACTGGATTGGGCAGTCCAGAGGGGTTGTGGAACATTCTGACTTGGTAGGTTTCAAGACCTGGTTAGGTAAAACCACAGCTCACCTCATCTGCTTTCATTTTGTGGGGGAGATTGGAAAAGCAGTTTCTAGAGGTCCCTTCTGGCTAACATTTCTTTGGCTTTGTGATCATTAATGAATTTGGCCTATGCACTGGGTCTGCCTGGAGTGGAGTTATCTCTTCTCTTAGCCCATGCAGTGCTGCGGTGCTCTGTTTGTAGCTGGAAAGGTGGTGATACCACACCAATCTCCTGGCTGCTGCTGAGCAGTGCCTGCACAACATCAAGGCTCCCTCTCCAAACACCACATCAAAGGGCAGTAGGTTGAGGGTAGGCAGGGGTTTGATGGGGGCACAGCTGACACAGCTGACCCAGTCTGGTCAAAGAGATATTTCATACCATGTGATATCATGCTAAGTGAGAAAGGCTAAGAAAGGTATGGAGATGGGGAATTTGTTATCAAGGTATTTGTTTTACAATGCCACTCTTACCTATACTGAGGCCCTCCTTCCTCTGAAGTGACTGGACATCTCCTGCTGATGGAATGTAGAGAATACATGTTCCGGTTTTGGTTTTTTGGTGGTTTTCTTGCTTTGCTTCCACATGTGACCTTTGCTTAATTTTGTTAAACTGCCTTTATCTCAACCCAAAAGTTTTTCATCTTATTTTCTCTTCTTGTCTTGTTAAGGAGGGGAGTGAGAGACTGGTTTAGTAGGCATCTAGCACAGAGCTCAGGTCAACTGATTTCAGCCTAATTTTCCACAGATAAAAATAATAACATGTAAATACTTTTTATGCCTCACAGGAGTTATTTTTAAATTTGATGCCAATAACAGAACTCAAATCACAAGGTACAAGAAACAACGAATGAGACACCTTGGCTGTGTATTTAGGACAGTCTTCTGGACTTTTTGCATGATGAGTAGAGGAAAGAAGAGTTCAGTGTCTGTTTCAGCAATGTTTCTTAGTAGTGCCAGTGGGACTGCAGGCATTTCCTTCCTCGTGTTCCTCAGCCGGTAAGCTCTGCTGACTGAAAGAAGGGATGGGGTAGCTAGCTCTAAGTCCCATCTGCATTGCAAGTCTGTGCTGGGGGCCAGTTTATCCTGGCATATAAGGCTGTTACTATTTCTGTCTTTTTTTCCCCAGACCTCTAGAATAATATTATCTGAGACCTTTACCCATCTTTTAAAGTTGTTTGCAATTGGTTAAGAGAACAAAAGCTATATAATATAGGCTATTTTCTATATAGGATTAGTCCTTTTGGGCCATGTCTTCATTCCTCTCACAACAGATTTCTGCCTTCCAATTCACAGCTCCAGCCCCAGGACCCCAGACCCATGAATGTCACACCTACCCACACAACAAGCTGACATTCCTTTACAGTTCTTGTTCTTCAGGCTCTGCACCTCTTCCATCTCCCAACACCTGGGTCTTGCTTCTCTACACTTTCCTCATATCATCTTTATTTACATTGTTTATTGTTTATTTCGTTAAAATACACTTTATTCTCTTTTTAGTGAGTTTCCTTTTATATTATTTTGTATTTTTTTTCTACACCATTACTAGATCAGGCTCCTACACTGTGCAATAGTCTTGCTTCTCTATTCTTCTCCCTATTCTACATCTACCTTCACACCCCAGCAATGCTGATAGGGAATATTTTCCTCTCCTAGCCTAGCAGGAGTCTTGCTGCTCCTTCCATTCCTCCCTTCCCTCTGCTAATGACCAGGAAGTGAGACGAACAAGATTGACAGCCTCTGAAGCACGGAAAGTGCCATCTGGGCTTTGTAGATTGAAAATCTTATTAGTTTTGCTTCCAGCCAAGTTGTGCATATGGAGCAGAGCAACTGGGGTAAGGAAAAGTGCAACTAGGGGAAGAGGGAAGACCAGAAGGGAATGAGAGCAATCACTAGGTAAAAACGCAAATAAAGAAGAAATACAAGGAGATAAAGGTAGGTGGTAGAGAGAAAGATTATAATATCCCATTTAATCCTTCCACCTTGCTGCCAGTTTTTCACAACCTATATCCTAAGGTAATGTCTAGTCTAGATCTACAAAGAGAATTAGGCTTTGAAGTCTCAACACAGATTGATAGTGCCTTGCTGACCAAATGATCCACAAAACAGACTGCTGAGTTTGGGTGGTTTAGCTGCAAGACGCACTTCAACTTTTGCTCTTTTATTTTCCACTGTGGAACAGATTAACATCTTGCTGCCTACCTGCTCCCCAGAGCTATTAGCTGACCCTTTATTCTGCCTTTCTTCCCCAGGCTTCCACTATTGGGGCATGCCTGAAATAATGTCCAAAAAGGACTTGGTCATGGCTCCAAATGTAGACTAATTTTGCAGAGGAATCTGGTGCTAAAGCAGCTTCAGGAGGGAAATAAAAGTCTTCTTCAGTCACTTGGGTCTGAACACAGGTCTCAGGAGATTAAAGTCCTTTTGTTCTGTGTCCCTGCCTTTCTCCTTTATCAGTATGTCTTGGGTTTAACTTTTTGACTGTTCTCATATGAGTCCTTTCCACATGAAATGTGTTCACATTTGCGTTCAGGTATTGCAATGCTAGTGACCAAATTGCTTCAGCCCCCCAGTCCTAGTGCCTTTAACGGGTGTAAGCAAGAATGTACAGATTCCCCCTTAGGTGATCTCTCTCTGCATGAGGTACAATGGCAGCTGCACATCACATCACTTTCCCAGGAACCCTTTTCCCTGCCTGCCTTGAAGGCTTCTCAGAAGCACATAAGAGACAGGGCAGGAACGGTCAGGACAAAACGCACTCTGGCTGCGCTTCCTCTGACAGATTCTTCAGCATCCTATTGACAGCTGGTGCAAGTTATATCAGCCCCACAGCCATCATAATTTTTGCAGAGGCTGGAAGCAGTCTGAAGAATCAGGAAAGCCATAATCCAAATGCACTAGCTAAAAAAAATGCTCAGTATTAGAGATGGAACAAACCAGGCTGTACTGTGCTAAAATTGAATTTCCCCCCAAAGTCCTATCTTTCTCCATACATTTCTTATGGGCTCATAACTGTCATCACAATTACACTTCCACTGCTTTGCAATGCATATGCTAATACTTCCTTTGCAAGCACACCTGATAATTCTGGTAGAGCCTTGCAGCCTCAAACCTGGCTTTAAATATTCATTCTCATTTATTTTTTTCCCTTAATCCTTACATTTCTTTTCTGCATTCTTCTTAGAAGCCAAATAAAACTTCAGAGTTTTAAAGCTCACATTCCTCTTTCTCCTTCCTTGATTTTTTTTAAACTGAATGGATGAAACAAATATTCTCACTAACAGACAAATGCGTATTTTTTATCTCAGAAGCAGCAATTTCAACTTCACACCTCTTTATCCAGTGCTTACACATCTTTTTCCCACCCTCCAAGCTTAACATGCAACTACTAGACAATATCAACACAGGTTAGTTAGTCATTGAAAATGGCTGTAGTTGTCAAACATTATGTGGATCAGCACAAAGCTCCCAACATCCAGTGCTTCAATAATTTTGTTAAATTCACAGTTTGAATATGCCACCATCAACACAAGGTAGCCCATGGAGCATGAAAGTAGCATAGGCTTATAAAATATTCTAAAAATTCTCAGTGTCATTAAGAAATAAAGCAAGATGGTGAGGCAGGGAGCAGATTTCTCTTGGACACAAGATTGTTGCATTCAATTTTGTTGAATGGACTGTTGTACCTTTTATTAGTTCTTCAAGGATGGTCTCATGATTGCAATAATACCTGCATTAACAACAAAAAAAGAAAATCAGATCAGACAGCTTTTCTGTTCTTTAATCTCTGCCTAACATTTCATGTCTTGCACTCCTGGTTGTCTGTGAATCCCGTTTAAATAGGATATGCTGGCACACACTCATACCCATCTTGTTTGTAACCTCACTTGCAAAGTAGCTGCATGGCCTAGCAGCCATCAAAACTCAAGGGTCACTAGTGTACTGCAGGAATGTCCAAACCAGCAAGCTCTGAAATTTGCTTTGCATTTTCTAAGGAATAGGACGTAGGGAGCTTCTTGGAACCCTTACTGTCTGCTGAGGGACCTAAGCAATGGACAGGAGCATCATGTTGCTAGAGCCCTGTGGAGAGAGTTTGCACGGCCTCAATCAAAAAGATCTGAAGGATAAGGTAGGTGCTTCTTATTTATCACCAATAGTGTGAGAGTTTTAAGTGCATCCATGGACTAGGTGATGTTTGTAAATGGGCTTACTGAAACCTTGTCTGAAACACTTGTGGACAAATGCAAATAGTTGTCTCCTTATTCTGTCCCCACTGTGTGCCTGGCCTGCACAAAGCAGCTGTGCTGTGTTGCAGCCTTATTGCAAAGGAGGCCACCATGCTGCCCAAACATGATACAGGACACAGTACATATGACCAGAGCTGGATGACCAGTGTGCAGTCAATATATGTATTTGACTGCACTTTTCTCCACAGACTCACCTTTAAGTGCCTGGTTCTGACAAAACTCCAATTTAGAAATGATTTAAGAGAGACTAAGTCAAGCCTAGAGTAATAATTATCTCTTCCATGATTAATGAGAAGCCAGTGTTTTAGAACCTGACAGTATTCAATCACCAATCAAAACTGCACCAGGCATTCATTCCTATGAATACAAATACATGGAGGTCTGGCTTCACAGCTGGTGCAAATTGGCTTAGCCCCACTGACTTCATGTAAATGAGCTTTAACTAGGCCAGCTGAGGAACTGGCTCAGACATCTACAGCCCACCCAAAACACACTTTATTTTACCAAGAGAGGAAAAAAAAAAAAAAAAAAAGAAAAAATAGGTGTCTAGGTTAAAAACAATTATAAATAAACAAAAAGGGCATATTGTAAATTTTTTAATTACTTGAGCTGTGTGAATGAGCACTGCTCTGTGAAGCCCACCCTAGGAATACATACCCCAGCATACAAGTCACCAAAGGCTATTTCTGTTATTGTCTGCTTGTTTCTTTGTGTAAGTACCAGCTGCAAATAAAAGCAATATAAAAGATATAAAAAGATGGGTTTGTGCACATGTTGTTCAAATATGTGCTCTTATTTGATGATTATGTTTTTAGTGGTAAATCTCTGAAACAAAGTCTGCCTCAACACCAACTCAGCTCACTTACAAAGGGAAAATGTATGCCTAAGGCAGAGGCCCAGCCAGATGAAAGGCAGAAAGAACATCCTTCTTCCCAGGGAGCTCAGGGGGGTCAATGCCTCTCCTCCCCACCAGGCAGTACTTGTGTTCCAAGACAATACAGTCTTTCAACAAAGGTGTAGTAGGTGCTATACAGAAGGGAGACAAATTGCTACTTTTTTCACAGGGGATAAGAGAGAGTGCTCTCTGGGATGAAACTTTACTCAGGGTAAGGAGAATGTGACTGTACTAAAATGGGGACTGAAAATGGGCAGGGGATGGAATATGTTTTCTTGCACCCTTTTCACCAAGATCCACAAACAGATCAGAGCACATCATTCTTATTACACAGTTATGGACAGTGATAAAAACAGCAGCATCCATTTCTTTCTCCTAATTCTCTTAAAAATAGTAAATACTGCTAAATTTAGCCACAAGGCAGAAAAAGCCTGTAATTCTTTTTCCCACCTACTATCTGTCCTTCTTCCTGTCAATCCTCTCCCCATCTCCTCACCCTGCTGCTACAGGCAGTGCTGTTTTGCAGGTAGCTCAGAAGCTTTGAAGTTTCCCCTCAGAAAGCTGATTATATAAATGTTAGTATATCTTCAGCTTTAAAGCAGTTGGATCATCTCAGAGTATTTTACTAATTTTTCAGAAGGTTTTATACTGTTCTTTTTTCAGTGGGGATTTTTATGAGATTATAAAGGGAAAAGATGAATCCAGAAAGCACGCGAAACTGTCAACAAAAGCATTTTTGAGGGAAGTGGTATATTGTGACAGGATGTCATATTCAGATCTAGATTGTGCCCATGCATTTGCCATAAATATCAATTTTGCTAATATTGTGAATAGTAAGTAATTGAAGGGTTTTTTCCCCCATTGTACTTGGAAGAATAGCAGTGTGAATAAAATTTATAAAAAGATTTTATCCATATTTCTAGAAGGAAATTATAATAAACATGTGAATATCTTCCCTTGATAAAGGTTTGGAAGTAAAGGAGGTTTTTTTATTTATTTTTTTTTATCAGTGTGTTAGGAGGGATTATTTGTTTGTTTTGATTTTTATGGAAATATACATTTTGTTGTACTCTCCCAAGGCATGACGATGCCTGTGGGTATTTTTGGTGGGGAGTGTGATTCTGAATGTAATAATCTCCACAAACTCTATGGAGGATTTTAATGAATAAGTGTGTTTTGAAAGAGCTGTCATTACTGGCGTCTTTTATAATGTGTTTGAAAGCTTCTCCCAGAACTCATGCTTGCTGTCTCCTGGAAGAATTATAATGTATTGGAAAGATACAATCTATCTGGAGATATATTTTAAATACTTCTATCAAAAGCATTCTGGGTTATTAAAACATTTTTTATGCAAGCAATTATACCATGCAATCAATGGCAAAATGCTCTAAAAGAGACACACAAAAATATTCAAAACAATAAGGAAAACTAAAATTGTGATTGCTTTCCCACTTCATTTCACGTGGGATCACACCCCTAAACAAGAAAGTAGTGCCCTAAAATGCAAAGCCAGGTCCTCAAATGTATTCAGGTATTTATATCCCATTGATGCCAGAGGAGCCTTATTTCCACTTGATTCTGTGGGTTTGTCAGCTCTGAGCCTAAGATCTGTATTATCTTTTACCTCTACTGCCAGTTATCTTTTTTAGTTAATGCTAAGTGCATCTCAAGATGTGGTGTCATTTGCTACACACAGCACTAAACAGTGAGTTCAAAAACAGAGAGAGTGGTTGCCAGGTGGCTTCCAAATAGAAAAGATTATAAAATCAATTGGTATAGCTGCCATGTAGCAATAATAAATCAACTACCAAAAAATGGAGCCTCTAATTTTGCCCCAAGATATTTTTTAAGACATTTTTCTACTTTTTTTCTTATTTTCTTTTAGATAAGTAAAAATCATTGTAGTGACTGTCATTAAGTCTTTCAAATACTGTAGTAATAACACCTTTCTACATTTCTTGAGTTGTCTAATGATGACATCAAACAATGTACTGCAGGTGATTATAAGGTAGGAAGGTTTTTTTTCTGTTCAGTGAGAGGATAAAAATAATGTAGATAAAAGGAACGTATCTTTTATAAGACAGAACTCAAGCAATTTGAGGTGGAAATCCATAAAAATATCGCAAGTGTTGTTGAAATGATGAGTCACTTCAGCAGCATAAAAGTAATCTATTTATCTACATTTTTACCAAAGGCTTTGAATTTCTATATCTCAGATAATAATATATATAATAAAGTACTTTGAAAAAAAAGCTCAATTTTACTTTAAGGCATGAGCTCTCTAATGTATTTCCCTTCTTTCTTTCTATTTAGCATTATCTTTTATTGTGATTTTTTCTATGCCCTAGTACATATATTTTATAAATACATACATATTCTATGTTAAAGAAATACTATAATCAGCAGGTTAGATAATGTACTTGTCAAACAACATTATTTAAGTAAATGTTCTGGTCTTGCTGGTGTTAAATCAGAAAGCCCAGTGACTAACTAGAATTTAACCCAAATCTATTAGTGACTTCCCTTGGTAGTATAATTTTTTTTTTCTTCTTTTTCATCTGTATGTCTCTTTCACTCGAGACACATATTACTATATCTAGTTTTCTAGTTGTTCTTTTCAGTTATATATCTTCATGAGAAACATTATCATTATTTTATAAATGGGGACACTGAAGCACTTGAAAACAATTTGCAATTTATCAGGATAATTACTGGGAAAACCATAAACAGGATGCAAGTCAACTTTGTCTGGTTCAGTACTTCCAGACATTGACAACAAATACTCAAATACAGTTCTAAAAATTTATATCCCAAGTTTGGTTTACAGTAAACTAATAATTAAGCTTTTATTCCATTAAAAAAAGGATTTAGAAAATTTGATTACATGTGTGTACATTTCTTTGATTTCTTCACTACACAGTGCTGTTTTAAATGTGTCATTTTTGAAAGGAGACAAAGCAGAAGAAATGGTTTTTCAATACTTGGCCTATATCATGCATTCAGGATACTATCAGTACAGTACCTTGAATACCAGATAAATGCTGGCTGTTGTCTCCTCTGAGTTCTTTTCACTTTCAACAGTATAATTTTATGTTAAGGTTTAGTGACACAACAATTGAATTGCATAAATCTGTTCATTATGCCACTTAAAACTGTGAATTTCTGTTGTGAGCTCTAGGAAGAAGAGCTTGACAAATGCTGCAATGCACACAGCAAAAAAAAAACCCCAAGAAAACAAACACACCCACACCCACCCAAGACCAGATGTTTTCATTAAGCATTTGATGTGTAAATATACACATTAATCATTTCTTTTTTTGTTCATGTATAACTTGCCCTGCAATTTTTAATTTCATTTGATATGGATTTTCTTTTTGAGTTAGGTCCTTCTCTAGATAGGTTTACTAACTAGAATCACAATATTTGGATTTTATCTTTTCATTTACTCCTTAAAAAGAAGATAGATCATTCTGAAACCTAGTTTAGACAATGCACAAATTTTATTCTCTCTCCTCACACACAAAGAGGGATCACAAAGTGTTACAATAAAGTATTCTGCTAAATATTTAAGGTCTCTAAAAAAGAAGAAATATTAAGACAGTAAGCCGCCCGAAGCAAATTACAATGGAAAGATGGAATTATGTCCATGAATCGGGAAAAGAGCAGATTTGTGTAAGAATGATCCTTAATTACATGGAACTGACATTGTCTGACCTGCAAATCATTCTGCCCCCAGATTTCAAGCAATTTTTTCATAGCAAAAGTGGGAGGTTAACACCAGACTTTTCCATCAGCCTGTGTGTGCTACTTCTGCTCATCGGAGTTCTTGGCTCATTTGCATGCTTCTGCCACTCACCCTGGAATTTGTTGTGGTAGGACTGCATGTCAGACTTGGCTCACAGCCACAGCCTACTTCTCCATTCTCCCTTTATAGCTAACACAATATGAAAGTCACTAATAAAAAGCCTTTCATGTCAAATTACAGGAAAAAAAATCTCACTTGCCTAATAGGATTTTAAATTCTTATCATACTGGTGACTTTCTGTAAGTAATAACATTTGAAAAGAACAACTTAGCTGATGTTTTCTTCAAATACTCTCTATGCATTTTAAGTTTCCTTACAAGCCATGATAGACTGCTCCTCTATGACTACAGAGACGATACAGGACCATGGATCACAGTTATGCAGCCCTTTTCTTCTGTTCCCATCCCGCTGGGCTTTACATCTTATCACAAGTACTAGCTAAGGTTGTGCATGTATTTCTGTTTGGTGTGGATGTCAGGCCTATTCTCTGTATGTGCAGGAAGATGGGTTTGCATGTGTGTGTGAATATGATGAGTAGATGTACACATATTCAACTATAACCACAAAGGTGTGTGTGGAGACAGAGAGAGAAAGCTATATGTATACATACATATATACTTTTATCATAGGTAATATTGCCCTTCTAACTGCATTCAGAGCTAAACAATGTTAACGTTATTAAGCTTGCCATCACGTCAGTAGTATGGAACTGCAGTTCTGCCCAGACTAGTTTTGTGTCCAACAGCCATAACCAGTTCCATTACACTTCTGTAATGACCTTTTCTTTCCCACCACCTCCATACCTTTCCTTCAAATTCTCTAAAGCAGTCTGGACAGATATTTGGGTAAGGAGATGAAGTCAGTCTTTGATGCCTCTCCCCAAATACTCACAATCTCCTTTGCTCCACCAAAAGTTCAGACAATCTGCAGGTGCTTGTGGAGAACAGTACTGTGGGACGAGGAGGTATTTCAATGGTGATCCAAACTCACCAGTGCTGAGTCATTCCTGATTATTATCCCCACAAATTATCAGAGTTGAATTATGTAGCTTGATAGTTTCTGATAGCATAATTCTTCTCCTGGTTACAATAGACTTCAAGTAGGATTAGAATGTCAGTAGAAGTAAGAAAAAATAATTAACCCTCAGTTCTATAGTTCTCATCTAATGCAGACCCCTGATATAACTTGGCATCTTCTGTGAAGCCTTTGGCACAGCACCCCACAACATCCTTTTCTCCAAACTGGTGAAAGATGGATGTAATGAGTGAACTATTAAATGGATAAGAAAGTGGTTGAATGGCTGTATCCAGAGGGTGGCGGTCAATGGCTCAGAGCAATGGACATCAGTAACAAGTGGTGTCCCTCAGACCCCTGTATTGGGACCACTGTTATTTAATATTTTCATTAATGACATAGACAGAAGGATTGAGTGCACCTTTGAAGGGATCAAGTGCACCCTTAGCAAATTTACAGATGAAACCAAGCTGAGCAGTGTGGTTGACATATCTGAAGGACAGGTTGCCATCCAGGGGGACCTGGACAAGCTCAAGAAGTGGGTCCATGGGAATCTCATGAGGTTCAACAAGACCAAGTGCAAGGTGCTGCACCTAGGTCAGGGCAACCCACAGTATCAACACAGGCTGGGGATGGACCTCTCTTTAACCTGGTTTTTACATAAATGAAAGATCTCTTGGCAGTATGCTACACTTGAATTTCAGATTAGCCCTTTGCTTCTGGATTAGCAAGGCTAACTGACATGCACACTGGGACAGCAATTCTGTAGAAGAAAGAAATTTGCCAGAAGAAAAAAATCAAAATCAGATCTTACCTAATTTTATCTAGGCATATCTATTGCATCCTTTAGGACAGGGCTTTCATGGTAAGCTTTTTTAATGAAACTAAAACCCTTCTCAGCTGGATATCGCATCCTCTGAGACCCAAAGAAATGTAACAGGCTTTCTTTGGCTATTCCTTACTTGAGAAATCTGAAGCAGTTGTGGACATCTGGAAGAAGAGTTACAATTGCAACTCTGAGTTCCTATTTTTGAGCACCTCAGTGCTCTGCCCCTCAATCTGCCCACCTTCCTGGATTTTGGCCAACCTTACACATGTATTATGTTACTTTTAAGGGGTATATCTAGGCTCTAAATTGTTTTTAATCCTTACAGAAATACATGTATAATTTCAAGTTTGAACTGGATTCAGATTGATGGATGAATTCCTTGATGAACAAGGAGCTCCATTTTAAGTAAATAATATCTGGCATTTCAAATAAATTTATTTTCCAAAATAAGCAGCAGTCAAGAAAACAGTGTATCTTTGACTCCATAAAGGCACCCATTTGCTCCTAGGAACATGAGGAACAATTTAAGGAGCATTACCCCTTCCGTGTAATCTCAGTGTAATTTCTAGTATTGTGTTCAAAGGTTTTAAAGTTTCTATTTTACCACCTTAAATGGAGTTGCTTGAGTTTTAGTAATGACACTTTGTAGGTAGTCAGTGTCCCCACAACTCATGAAAGCTCACTTAAATTTTTTTCATCTCCAGCATCCCATCAGTATACTGACATTTGCAGGTCATTGATCTAAACAGTGATTAATTTCAATGAAATTAAAAACTACAGAAAAGCAGGCAAGCAAAAGAAATACCACAGTATAGGAAAGTCTGAATGCATTTAAAAGCTCTGGAGACCCTCAAACTAAAATGACACACACACAAAAGTAAATCCCAGCTGCTGTTGAGAACTAGTAAGAAAAACCAAGTCTAACAATAAAACCCCTAAAACAGAAGCCACAGTAGAGATAATTGAGTACTATACTTCCCACTCATTTTCCCCTTTAAATTTAACGTGTTTTGCTAGAAAACTGTTACAGCACCATGATGGGCTCAAAATGAAAGCACTATGTTATAGTGATATGTACCTATAATAATATCCAATAAAAATGTTGAAGTTATATTGCAGCATGATTAGCTTGGGTAAGCATTCTCCTACTGGCAGTAAAAGATAAGGCTGTCTTGAACAATTCTGCTTATTTGCCTTCTAATTTTACCATAGAATAATGGAAGCCAAGGATAGAAAAGCCCTGTTGGGCTGCCTAGCTCATGTTGCTGCCAATGAAGAATTCATCATTATATTCTGGCTTTTAGCACCGATTATTCTTTTACAACTTCCCTTTGGAGTCTCTTCTATATTATCAGACATATCAATATGAGGAGGTTTTTGTTGCTTTTCAGCCTACATCTGACTGTTCTTAATTCCAGTCCATTAAACATAGTGACAATCCCTTACACCTCTGTAAACATTTCCTCTTTGTCTTGATGTCAGCATCCAGGTACAGGTACAACACCTGCTTTGTGGACTGCAAAGCCCAATCCTATCCAGTGTTACAATCTCTTTCTGAGGAATTTTAACTTGTAATACAACAATTTTAAAAATTTAAGTGTTTCCTTTCCCTGATGTAAACAGATACATTTTTGGTTAGGAAGCTGGGAAGCGTTCAATCTACCCTGCTGTGGTATGAGGTTCCTTCCGGTCTGTTAGGGATGCCTGCTCATGTTCTAGCTTCACAACCAACTCTGATGTGTTTCCTTGCTGGCTTAGCTGTTTTTAGCTACCTTCATTGTTCAACAAATCTCTGAAAGTTCCCTCCTGGGTTCAGCAACCTCTAGGAGCAGAAGTCAAAGCATCTCAACCTAACAGTTGAGTGTGGCAGCCAGAGCAAAAGAGAGTCCTAACCATATCTGCCAAAAAAGTCCCTAATTTACAACACCCAGCATAAGCCTACAGAGAGCTGGTTTGTTTTTTTTTCTAACAATGAAAGTGCCTTTAAAATAAATACATTATATTAAAAAAAAACAAGTATGTAGGAATAGTTTTGAAAAATATGGTACTTTTAGCAAAATTGCAGAGAAAGAATCAATCCTTCATAAATATTCAATAGCATCAAGTTCCCAGGCTATGTCTGAGTCAGTTTTGTGCCTTAAACATATTCTAGGGGTATTTTTTTCTGCCACAACTTCCCCATTATAGTATCTTGTGTCCTCATTATTTTATTTTCATTTCCATGAGTTTTGGTTCTCATGAAGGATTAGAACTGTAGGCTCAAGGTCTGTGAACCTGATCAATTTGCTCTTATTTCAGGATTTGTGCTTGTGAAACAGGTAGGCACGGGGCAAAAAAAAAAGTCATGAGAGCTATTTTAGAGGCTGAATCACCTCCACCTCTGTAGGGAGACTCTTCTTAGCTACTGATGGCTGGAAAAGTAGTTGCCAAACCACCACTTGAGCCTCAGATGAAGCATTACAGAAAGCTGTGCCTGTGGAATCTAGGAAATCTCAAATCCTTGTCTATTTCACATTTTGTGACCCTCATATTTCACACTTTTTTATTTAAAAGGGCCATTTTAGAAGATATTCATTAGAAACACAGAGCAGGATGACAGGGTCAGCTTTTGTGTTTTAAAACACAGAACAGCAAAGGAGCATGCCCTACTGTTTCTAAACCACTAAAAATATGACCACCCTAGGAAGAAAGAGAGATAAGGAAAAGATGGAAGTTTGTGATTCTTTTTGTTTACATTTTTCTCCCTTTAATATTGCTGTCTTGAGTGAACATTTCTATTTTCTGTTGGGAAATGGGGGTGTTTCTACCATGTCAACTTCAAGAGTCATCACTCTTTCTGAGCTGGTTATTCCCTTCACCTATGGACTTACCAAAAGCTCCTACTGAAGTACTTTTCCAGCTAAAAGGCGGAAAACAGGGCAGATCTAGTCTCTAGCTGATAATCAAGCTCCCAGACTCAGGATAAACATTCAGGGAAGAATGAGCAAAACTGCAAGAGAAAACAAAAGGCAAGGATGGAAAGAGAGACAAGGTGAGAGGGAGGAAGGGTGGAAGGGGAGAAGAAAAACAGGAGACAGAAAGAGTGCATAAAGCAAGGTAAGAACCAAAGACTTCTAGAAGAATTTGGGGGAGGTAGGTTTAGTACCAAGGTTAAGTTTTATCTGTACATGAAATATTTCATGGTAGTTCTGCTGGGGAAAAAGGTGCCATCTCTCAAATATTGCTCTGCTTACAGAGGGAAAACTGTAACTACTCAGTCATTTATATCTTTCCTACCTGAGACACTACCAGATGGTGCCATGTAGTCTCAGGTTAATCATTGTGTGAGAGACCTGGCTGGGAGCCAGACCCACTTCACAGTCAACTGTGAGAACAAGCGGTGCTGAACCTTACATAAGATTCACAAGCAGAGCCCCTGGATTTTAAGCAGACATCTGGTATGACTTTTCATATTTATTTGCTGTAAGGGTTCAAACTGAGCCAAAATGTGGCATTACACCATGCCAGTCTTCTCCGGTATATATATCAATTTCTGCAGAATACAAACTTTCACAAGAAAGAATCTTGTGTTCTTACTGTCTGGCATGAGATTTCCAGGCAGGTAGCAATGCAGGGCTGAGTCTCCAAGCAAACAGATTGAAACAGTGCTTTTGGGAAGCAACTGTCCCTTCACTGTGCCACACAAATAAAAAGCATGAAATAGATTGCTGCAATTCTATTTTCCAAGGGCTTGGATAAATGAAGGGACTCCCCACAAATTCATTTTCCGGTACAGAGAAAATTGCTTTTGGGTCTACCACTCTGTGACTGCAGAGTCCTACTGCCCCCATGAAAGAGGACTTTGATTTAATCTGCTATTAAAGTGCATAGACAGGTTAGAGGTTATGTGTATGCACTATGAAGGTGTCAGAGTGACAGTGAGATGGTTCAGCATTTAATTCTGTAGAAGGGGGAACATTTTCCTTTCATATCAGTAGGCTGTTGACTATGAAGGACAGTGATGTTTTGGCCAGCTGTATTTGCTGTACGACTGATTACAAAAAGGAAAAAAAAAGGCAACTAGGCTTTTCTGAGACTTTGAAATTGGGATTAATGAAGAGCTGAGAAACATAGCAGCAGCTTCTCTCCTACACACGCATGCACACTCTAATAGGAATTTATCCAAGCAAACAAAACAGAGACATTATAATTTAAGGATACTGCCCTTCCCCTAATACTCACACTTGGTGCATAATTATCCAGTGGAATTCCAATACTGAATGAAGTCAGTAAAAGAGTTCTGTACATTTCTGAAATGCAGATGATGCACATAGACATGGAACTCTTAATTTTCTTCACTAAAACATCTTCTGATACTGTTTTTTAGAGGCATACATAATCTTTTTCTTTGGAGTATTTAGGAATAAAGTCTGATTTTGCCTTCTTGCAGATCAGGTTCAAATACTACATTTTCTGTATACATTACATGAGAATGCCATCAAAATTGAAGGGTACCAAGTGTACTGCAGGAATGACCATTGCTAACTTTTTCACTTATGCCTCATGCAATAAAATTCTTACACTGTTTCAACAGTATGGCTGTTGGGCAGAACCACATGTTGAGGAGAGTAGAATTACAATACCTTAAAAGAAAGGCTGTCTTAGGAATTCTCTATGATATCAGACTTTCATTGCCACACTCCTTGAGCCATGCAATATTTTCCTCTCTCCTCCTTGCTCCTTTTGGGGTGTCTGCTGCATCAGTTTTATACAAAATAACATTTCTGATGGAGCTCCCAGCCAGGTGGTCATCTGTTGAACTAGCACATTACAGTCTGACCTAAAGTTTTTACGTAAGTATGTATAAATAGAAATACACATGTATCCATGTATATATACATATATATGAATATGTGTATGCATTAAAGAAATATAATAAATTATCACTTAAATATTTTTTCCTGTTCTTATCATTTGAATGTTAATAAAATGATCTTAAAATATTCCCATAATTCTTGATAACGGCTACCTGACAGATTTTATAGTGCACACTTTATTCATTCAATGTCTTGCACAGATCAGAACTTTCTAAAAGCAGGTAATTAAAAAAAAAACACCCTGAGCACATGGCAGAGATTTACAATAGTTGCATTCACAGTAAAACTCTGCTACTAATGGAGATAATCCAATCAGAATGGATGCCCCATTGTGCTAAGTGCTGTACAATCACAGCGTCAAAGACAGGATCTGCTCTGCAATGCTTGCAGGCTAATTAGCTGTAACAATAGATCATGACTTATTTTCACTGATACTGGGACACTCAGTGCCCATTCAGACCCCCACCAAGCTTAGTAAGGCTCCAACTAACACTGACAGGCATTGAAGCAGGTGTCCACTGCGATCTAACTGTTCTGTGAACTAGCAAGCACCAAGCAGGCAAAATGTGAAGTAAATGGAACAGAAAAAAAAAAAAAAAAAAAAAAAGGAGAAGAGTGTGAGAGTATCACAGAACATACTTTGTACATTTATTTTGACAAGGCTAGTTTAAAGAATTTATGAAACTTCATAGTAACACTAATTAATTTAGCATTCAGGTAATGAAGACTTGTTAATGTGGGGTCTTCATCATAACATTCTTCCACCAAGCCTTTTATTAAAAGATTAGAAGAGTCAAATCTTCCATTTCATTTACTTCTTTATTTTGATAAGCTCATTTTGTTTGCAGATTAATACATTGAGAATTTCCTATTGTATCTTATTGCCCCTGGCTCTGTAACATGAGACAATTCAGGACTGCATCCAATGTAGTGTTTTACATGCAGTAAACATTCTTGCAACTCCACTAAAGTCTGGAAGATAGAATTAGATATCTAAATTTCTATAAAAATTTATGGTTCCAACTTTGTTTTCCGGTGAATAAACTGCACCTTTTTTCACTCTTCTCTTGGTACCCACATCCAGTGTCCCCATATCTTGCTCCCCCATGTGCAGTTACTTGGAAATAGATAGAAAGGGCTATACTGTTGGCTAAATCAATAACTTGGAACTTGGGATGCTTACCCGGAGTGTGAGTATAGAGGGTTTCAGTCTGCTGTGGCCAAATAGACTGAAACCATTTCTTCAATAAATGCTAAACCATGTAGGATTTACTGCATGAAAAAGTGTGACAATATATTGCTTGATTCTTTCTATCAGAATATCAGTAATAATCTTCGCTCTATGTTACATGCTTTCTAAAAAAAGATTTGAAAAAAAACCACTTTCCAAACAGATAAGAAGTAAGCTTCCAGCCTTTTACTTTCAAAGAATTCCATTGTTTCTTTAGTCAGTCTTCTTGGATACCTGTTCTCTATATAAACATATTTAAAAGCTAGCACATATTTGATCCTGTCTAAATCATTGGTACTCCTCTCTGGGTTTGGATGACAACTCAAACACGTTTGCACTGAACAGTCAGTACTTTCATGGGAGCTAATGTGTTAACTGGGATAAGATCCACTCACAAGCACATCTGTAATGATGACTGTAAGCGTCTAAGAAATGAAAGACCTGTAAAAGTAAATGATCCATACATGTTCTTGAAGGAAACCTGCTATCATTAAGACTGTCCTCTGCATGGATACATCAATAGTACAGTTACAGATTCTGTTGCAGATCACTTCATCTTCTAGGTTATGTGATAGAGAAAGACAAAACATATCCTGGAGTGCAGTATAAAATGATTCCACAGAGGAAGCCATCATCCATCTGGATTCCTAAGGGGAAAGATAAATAAATAAATGGATTCCCTGCATTTTTGTAATCCACCGTTTTAATAGCTCTGGTTATGTACATACAGAGATGACATTAACAAGATATTTCTGTAAAAATCATCAGTGAGACTAGCCTAGTCTCACTAAACAATATACACTGCACATGACTGGTATATTTTCATCATGTGATTAATTTTCAGTGGGAAAAATATTTTGAAAATCTAGGCGTTTTTTATTACTGAGAAGGACTTAAAGGTTTTATAGAACTTGGACTTTTTTTTTTTTAAATCCTGGGAAAAGATATTAAGACTTCTCATATATCTTGTAATTTTACAATTTGTGGACCTTTTTTCCCATGAATTTTTTTCCTACATTTTTTTTCTTATTTAACTACTGTATCTGTTATAGCAATATACTACAGGTCCCGACAGCCAAAATTCAGAGGTTAAAGCACTGCTTTTATCTTTTAAAACATTACAAATCATCTTTTCACTAAATTCTATTTATCTTTTGGTTCTCTTTTTGTTTTTAGAGAATGGTTGCCATTTGTGATATTTATGCAATTTTAAACAGCTGCTGTTAAATGTGTCAATATCTTATGACTATATACTGCTATAGGCAGGCAAAATTAGGACTAAGTGCCATAAAATGCAGCTACATAGTGCCAAAGAAAAGGATTTGTCATCTTCATATGGGACATTGAATTGTAAGTACACTACAACATGCTCTTTCATTAGGCAAGGTCTGATTCTGCAAGTGGTGGAAGAATTAGGCAAATGCTGGTGTAAGCATTCTCCTTGAGTTCATCAGGACTACAGTATTTGCTTTTGATGGGATTCATGTGTCCCGGGGTGACTTTATGATGTGTATCCCATATCGCTGCCCTATGCCCAGAAATTAATTCTTGTGCCTTTCTATGCCTTTAAACTGAGCCTGAGAGGGGGAAGGAAAAACTGAGCAAAACTTTCTCAAAGCAGTTTGCAGCTTGTTCAAGGTCACACAAATATAGAGACTTTTTTTTTCCCAGCTGCAGCAGGGGAGCGAGGAAGCACCCGGCTTGCTGCTCCCGGCTCAGTTTCTGGCCACTTGTTCAGTTTCTTTTTCTCCAGAGAGAGACTGAGAGTTGAACTTTTTTTTTCCTTCCCTGGAATTTCGGATCTTCTCCCTTTTCTACTGAACTGCTTCAACCTCAGAGCACATCAGGAGGACTTTCCACCAGAGACAGAGGGCCTGGCCCTGGGCCAAGTCCCAGCTCAGAGGAGAGCAAAGGGAGGACTCGAACACTTTCCCAGGTTTTTTCTCCACAGCGAGATATTATTTAGCATTATTTTCCTTTTCCTGTGTGCTTGTTAAAAAAAATAGTTTTTATCTTTTTCACTTTCCTTTGAGGAAAATTTATTTTTTCCTGAACCTGGTGGGGGAGGGGTGGTGACCTGCCTTCTCCCAGAGGATATAGTTCTAAATTTGGCCAAACCAGCACATCATGTCACATAACTGCAAGAATTGAAAAGTCAAATTTTCAGTCTAAGTTACCTAAGCTGCCCCAAATGGCAGTGAAGTGCTGCATGCAGAGGTATGAGGATTCATCACACCCTGAGGTACCTGTGTCCAGTAGGTCAGCTGAATACTCTATTGAGATGTTTTCAGTCACCACTGATTGTTGAGGAAGTCCATAAAACCATGTGTCTGCACTGCATTCCAAAAATGCAGTCACTAGATTTTTTGTTAATAATACTATGGAAACAGACATATTATGAGAGGGTTTGAGGTGTCAGCTTTGCTATTTGTCCTGGATTTCAAGAGAGAGAGAAGATGCATCATGTACAAACCTTTTTGACATCTACTAATATCTTCATTGATCTTGCTAATTTTACATTGTCAATCATTACATCAATGAAACTAACCAAGGAAATAGAATTTCAAATTGGATCTGAACTACCATGGATTTTTCTCTAGTTGTGTGAATAAGAGAAGTTCCTTCAGGAAGGAGCACTTCCTGTGACGGTAAGGCATCAAGACTTTTCTTCTGCTTTCTCTTGTATATCAATTTACAATGCAAACAATCTTAAGACTGTCTTAAGATCTGAGACTAAGACAAAAAAATATCTAAACAAATGTGCATGTTGCCCTTCACAGCACAATGCCCTAAACAGAACTGAACTAGGAACTGTTCTGCTTTGAAAATCAGAGATTTCAAAAATTTCTGCATGATTTTGAAAAAAGGATAGAGAGAATGTCCTATGAGAGCAGGTTGCAAAAACACAATTTACTGTAATTACTGCAGACACTTTCCCTAAATAATGATGAAGATATGTTTCCCCTTTTGTGAATTAGTGACTTAACTGTCCCAATACCTCTCATTTTCAGTTTTTGAGTTTACACAGACTCCTGTCCTGAGGCTCCTAACTGATTTCTGGTGACAGACATTGCATGCAGCATTCCCTCAGCTTCCTGCTCTAAGTGGCTCACCTGCTGTAACAGACCTGCTGCCAGGCAGACAGGGACACTGAAAAAAGGTGTCTCAACCCCCTTGCTACCATCACTGGTTATCACAGCAAAGATGTATGTGAATGTCAAGAAGTTTTCATTTATGAAGCTTCTGGTTCATTTTCAAACATCATAATTAATACTGACAATTTCTATGATGCATGGTGCTGCAAAGAGGTGGACTCGTCTATTTATGTACTAAAATACCTTTCCTCCTATGTCACATGTAAATGGGAAGGGACAAGCCTGGCAAAGCTGGCCCTACAGATTTATGTAGCCAGTGACCAAGTCGTTGTTGCTTGGCTATTCCCTGCTAAAAAGGAAGCATGTCTCCTGAGAAGCAAACCCACTCTCAATTCCAGCTCTAATTTTTAGCTTGAAATCTGGAGGGGTTTTCAGCCACTGGGAGCTGGCAGAAGGGGGTTTTACCCCTCCCATGCCGACACAAAGAAGCCCGGAGGTCAATGCTGAAACCCCTCTGGAAGGCAGCACTCAGTGCCCAACACACATTGACAAAGGGGTAGAGCTCCTCACCCAAAAGGGGCTGTATCCTTCTGTCACTGTTAAACAGGCACACAGGCAAAGGCAAAGAAGTAAAGAGAGGTGACTCTCCGTATGTGTTCCACGCAGGTTTATTCCCGCGAAAAGACAGGGATGAAGAGGCCAGTTGGTGGGAGGGTTCAGGGATCAGATAGGTGGGGAAAGGGATCTCAGCCAATGGGATAAAGACAAGCAGGTGGGATTGACAGGAAGGGAACCAATGGGAACAACACATAGGCGGGACTCAGGGAAGGATCCAATGGGGCATCGAGGAAAAAAGAACTTTCTAGAACTGATACATATTAAAGAAGGAAAATGAATATACATAACTTCATACATAAAAGAGGTGACAAAATATTAACCAATCAGAGGAAAACATGCAGAAGACAGAACAAAGGAATCATGGGTTCTAACCATGACTGAAGGTTACAAGCTAAACTTGGGTTGCTGACCACCACAGCTGGTTGTCTGAGTTCTCTTCAGGAGACAGAGTAGCTGCAGCCACCTGCAGTGCTACAGAAACCCAGTCCATTTACTGCCCTCCAAGAACATTAACCCAGAAGCATGGTACATTTAATAGTTAATTTTTACTTCTGGGTCAGAGGGTGCTGTAAATGGTTAAGTTCAGTCTAATGTGGAATATCTCAGCGCAACCAATGTCTTTTAACACTTGCTAACCTTTTTCATTGTACCGGAAATCTACTTGTATCAAGACAATAATTTTAGGAAAGAAGTATTTGCTTTCCCCTTCATAAGTATGCAGGTATAACTGATAATTACAAACAAGCTATGAGCCTGGGTGGTAGAAAATAATACATAAATTTATTTGATAACTTGAAAAAAACCCTTAACTTCTGAAATACAATCAATTCCGTTTCTTTTATTTTAACATTTAAGTCATACTTGTTTTTCCTTTCTGGAAAGAACTTCATTTGAGGTCACTTGATTGAAAGGTCTGTTGCCTCTTTCAGCTTTAAAAAAAAAAAAACGTTTTTCATAAAGGCTGAAATTTAAATCTCTAAAATCAGAAAAGGTTTTATCCATGTAACATATCTCAGAAGATGTTCTCCTGTAATACAGTGCAATATGCATTTATAAAGAAACCATTAGGATCATTTATTTTGTGAAGATGAACCCTCTGCTACAATGACAATTTTTATACATTACTAAAAGGAATAGCCAAAACCAATTTTTCTTTAGCATTCAAAATGGTTATGGTAAGTTTATTACAGAGATACTTTTAAAATAATTTTAGGGAAAGCTTTGTCTTCCTTCCTTATTCCTAGATGACAACTGCAAGAACTTCACATATGAGAAAACAGTGGGAAGCTCATGTGAATAAAGGAATACCAAAACTTTTTAATCTGACCAGAGAGAAACTCTCCCAAAGCCATGATGAGAAAAATACTGGAAAATGCAGCTGCTGCAGCCAGTATCCTTTGCACCTACAAATAAACACTAAGGTGAAATCATCTTTTTCCTCTCCTGACTAGAAGTAAAAACAACCCTGCAAGAAGGATTATGAAGTTGTGAATTCCCTTCCATGTATCCCAGGAAATACGAAGGAGGTGTGTAGAAAGGAGGGGGACAGGAGAGAGGAAGAAGTAACAGAGAAAGACACAAAAGGCCATGGAAATCTCTGTGATCTCAGACATATGATGAATTCCAGTCAAATGATGGAATTTTGCAGATATTTCACCTACATCCACTTGTTGGGAGCTGAACCACTTGAAAGAATGATATGGTCTGTATTTATCACACCAGTTCATATGACACCAGTTCATGAACCATGCAGGAAACATACAAGTTTTGGGGTCCCTGCTGGGTGTTCTGGAGCAGGGCCCTCAACACACCATACATCAAGTGGCAGAAAGCAGTTTAGGGATATCTCTCTCTCTCTCAGATACAACAGTCTTTTATTCCTGAGGGTTTAAGGTGTGCAAACTGGGAATGGAAGATGTGGGTTAGGGGACACAATGACTTTTTATTTCACTTGAAACAAACCAACAACACTTATTTGGCACATATATACATACATATGCTGAAAGATCACCATACTGCTGAAAAAATATATTTTGCTTTAGAGACCACCTTCATTTTTTGTGGTACACTTCATTTGCCTTGCAGGCTATTGCAAAAAGTGATCTTGATGTAATAATATAGAGCTAAACACAAAAAAATGCAAATTCATTTTTAGATGCATATATTTATGAAGCAAATACAGGATGTTTAACATCTTCCCCTTTGGCTTTATTTATAAGGCATTCATTCTCTCTCCACAGGTGAATGAAAACCATGAGACTCACACAACTTGTTTACAAATATGTCCTGTTTTTATCTATGATTACTTCACAGCACTCCCGTGCTTCTCTGATGTGCTGGGCTTCAGTCACAGCCCTGATATAAGCAACATATTACTTTCCCAACCAAAGAAAATGTAATTTCAGCCAGCTTGTCAACAGTAGGGCCCAGCAGGCAGGCAAAATGCAGAATCCAAAAGAGGATCAGGTTTCCTGGTATTTCTTTGCTAGCAGAGAAGATTGGAAGAAATTAAGCAAGTCTGATCTGTGCAATTTATCCTCAGAAGTTTATGGTGAGAGGGTGAGAGGGAGGTTATTCACGCAACAAAAAAGTAGTGCCAGTAGTAAAACTGTGTGGAAGTGATGTGCTTCATAGCACAGTACACATGGTGCAGCTCCTCGACCTGAAAGTCAGCCTTAGGCTTTTTGTACAAAACTGATTTTAAATTCTAATAATTCTAATAAACCATAATCCTGTAAAGAATGCTCTTATTTCCTCTCTCACCTGCCTCTTCTCCCTGTCTACTAGTTTCCTTCACTGGATGGGGTGACGTCGCTTGTTTTTCTGCTTCTTGCTGGGATCAAATTATCAATCTACCTGCCATCCACTTGATAAAAAAGACAATGAACACCAGACAGAAGCTGCCACATATCAACTCATTATTGCATCCAGAAATAGAATTAATCTAGCGCTTTTTTTTCCCTCAGAAATAATTTGCCTTGTCAACATAAAAACCAGTAATTAGAGATCCCTTTACTTAGCAGAAACATTAACTTCATGTTCAGGAAATCTACAGTTACAGGCTTCATAAAAAAAACCTTCATGAGATGGTTCACTTGCTTCTCAAGTACTAAGAATTTCTTATTCAAGTTGTCTAAGGTCTCTTTTTACTGTGACCCTGTGTGTCTGAAATCTTCAAATCATCATTCATTTAGCGTCTTAAAGCTGTGTTACCATAAGAAGTATAAAACAGTGTAATAGTCTCTGTTGAATCAGAAGGACAATTAATGTATTTTGCATTCTGAGACAATTAATGACATTATAAGCAGGAAAAAAAAAGGCTGTCATACTCTCTCCTCTTCACTGCTTCTAAATTTGTTTAATGTAAACTGTTTAACATTAATTATGTCACTCTGGGGTTTTGGCAAAGCCTAAATATTATTAGAGATTTTTTTTTTTCTTTTCCTACTACAAAGTCATATATGGGGTGAGTTTTTAGGAAAGAAGTTGTTCAAAAGCATGTTACTGGACCATCCAGGTTCAAGAGACCTGAATTTTTCTTTCCTGGGTGCAAATGCCCAGCTGGGTGCATTGGGGAATCTGGAGGTCCCTCCATCCCACTCTCATGCAGGTTGCAGCCGCTGTTGCTGTTTGCAGGTTCAGGCAGCCCCAGTGCTGAGAGTGTAGCCCACAGACACACACACACAGAGGCAGTGTGACCAGGCACACAGACAAGCACTGCCCTTAGCAACATCCATGTTGCTCCACTACCAAATCTACTACCAAAACTCACACAAGTACCTTGCTCCACAACATCCCAGATCCGGACCTCCAGCAGCAAACCTTCCAGATGACTCCTTGGACTGGTAATCATGTGCCTCTGTCCCCTCAGCAGGGAGTCACCTCTTATGGTGAGTTGCCATCTCTTCCTGGATGTCTTGAAAAGTTTAGAGGTAAGTGAACCAAGTTATTTGTTTGTAAGCACACCAGCCTCCTCTTTACCTTTGAGGGTGGTAAACCTATTTCACTAGCGTAAGCCCTCAGGTGGGGAAGGAGCCTTACTCTTAGAATCATCAAAGCCAATCTTCCCCTACCCTAGAGATTTCTCTTACCTTGGTAATGGGGTTGGACACTGCTTGCTTCTCTATTGCAGATAAGAGCTTGGGCACTTCAAGCTATTGAGTCTCAGAGCTAATCCTATCTCCTTTTCACCTTTGCAAATGCTGCTCAGCCTGCTCACTTCTTCCCATAACTCCTCCACCTGGCAGCATAGCTCCTCCAGGACAGTTAACCTCCCACAGGACCTCTGTGGGCTCCTTTCCTGTCTTCCTTTCCTGTATCCACCATCTGAGGCTCAGTCTGCATGAACACCTCTGTCCTGTCCTCAGCTGCTCCACGTCTGCTGAAGACACTGTTCCATGACATGTTCCAGCTGGGTCTGACTGAGACTATTACAGTGGCACCATTTCCACAGAGGCCCCCTTCTGCACACCCTTCTGCAAAAACTGCTGCCTCTGAGGCAGTTCTGGGCCCAGCTCTTACACAGGTCACTCCTGAACACTGACTGAAGATGCACTGACCTTCCATAATAAAGGGCCAGCTGTAACAGAGCTTCTGGTCTCCCTGGGTCAATCATCTTGAATAGAAGCTCCTAGAGGTTTCTTGTAATTCCCCTTACCTTGTCCTTGCCTGACTGCAATGGGTGCCCTCGAGTTTGTCAGAAGGTTCCCAGGTGTTTTCCAAGGACCTTGGAGCTTGTCTCTAGAAGCAGATTCTAGGTACTCAACTACAGCATCTGCCAGCTGCCTCTGTTAGCTTCATTCTCACATATTCACCCACAATCACAGACTCAAGTATTAGGATGGTCTCTGACCTGATATGCATGCATGGACCCTGAGCCCCTTTCCTAGCCACTGGTCCATACCCTGAGTCTGTCCTGGTGCAGGTCTCCTGCTACTTGCCACCTAGTCAAGCTTAAAAGGTGCTAGCAAATGACACATGCACATACATGGACAAAGGATGGTATTTATGTGGGAAAAATTAATGTACACAGGTCTTTCCATTGCTGGCACTTTGACTTCTCACATACATACATATATATGTATATATATATATATATACATACATCCTTGCCTCTCTAGTTCCTGACACTGAAGTCCTTTCACTTCAGCCCTTTATCCCTCTCCTCTCCATTTTCCTGTGCTTTTTTCTTACCAGTCTGCTCTGATCCTTCCCTTTCTCCACTCTTGGCCTGTCCTCTGAACACCCTATAAAATTATTATAAATTATCCCTCTTTAGTATCTGGTAATAGTAAAGTTAGTCTTGGTTTTTCCTTCTTATCAGTTACAAGTTCTGATGGACCCTCTTCAATGCTCTCTCTGAGCACTTAATGAACTGATGGCCAAAGGATTCCCATCTTTATTGTTGTCTTCATGTTATTTCTTTTATACCGAAGAGTCCTTAAGCAGGTGATTCAGTGAGTGAGGTGTTCTCTGACTCCACATACCTTTGCAGTTTTATGTACCTCTGTGTTCTAGAGGAGGTCTGGGCCATCCAGGATGGACAAGACAATAGTGTTGATTTGAGGAATGCTGCTGACTGTGGGCATGGAAATTTTCCTTAATGTGGCCAAACTCTAAGCAGTTCAGCTGTGTGCAGCAGGGGTCAGACAGGAAGCCTTCTGCCTGTTCCATGAGGGCTGTGCTCTCTGAGCTGCTGCAGATGTTGCATCTTCTTGGCACCCAAACATGATCTCTCTGCTCATGGGTTGGTCTCACCTGAAACCCCATGTCTCATGCAGCAGCTATGAGCGGGGACACTGTCTCTGTGATTTCACTGCTCCCTCTTTTGGAGTCTAGCAAGAAAGAAATATTGTGGCAGGAGAGAAGAAATCAAGTGGAGGCAGAGGAAGAGAAAAAGGTGTGGGGAGAGAATGGGTTAGGTAGCCAAAGCAGGGTCCAGGAACAGAGGAGCATGATCCAGAAACAGAGCCCGCTGAAAGGAGACAGTCAAACACAGAGATAAAACAAACTAGGGCTTGCAGGCAACATGGAGAGAAAAAGACCATGACAGTGATGGGAGAGAGATGGGAGGCAAGGTTGTGGCAGAAATAATGGAAAGGAGTAGAAGAAAGGTGAAGTTGAATTACAAGTTGAGGAAGAAACAGAAAAATTTAGAATCATAACAAGGTAAATTAGGAATTTGAGCAGAGAGGGACTAGAAAGGAGACTAAGAGAATAAGGTCAGGAAAGACTAAAAGCACTAGGATTAATTCCCCACTTTAGTCAGGACTTATATACCAAATTTTTCAGTCTCAACCATACTGTCTAGGAAACAGCTGTATAATTCAGCACACTGGTGAAATCTGTATCTCATTTTTTCTCCTGGTTAGTTGACATGCAATATGACAACCTTGCAGTTATTAATCAACATGAGTCATATGCAAAACTTTCTTAATAATCTTTCAATTTAACAAAAGAAATATGTCATGAGTCCTAGCTAGAAACTTTTCTTTTGTATATATTTATTTCTTTCTTGTTTCTAAGTAAATGTCTGACAGATCTGGGCTTACTTGCAATAGTTACGTTTTTGTTTGTTTAGTTTGGTTTTCTCTCTTACAATTTCTTCCCCTGATGCCTTACTGACCTTTTGAATTCTCTCCATCTCAGCAGCTTTGTTTCAGGAAGACAATCCTCCCAGACAAATCCCCCTCCCCCTTTCTCCTTCTAACCAAGTACAGGGTAAATAGATCCATATTATCAGCAGCAATGCACTGCAATTCAGTCACTTTTACCAGGAGCTACCTATTAAGTATAATTTTTTCTCAAGACTTTCCAAGGTGCCACAAGTAAATACTTGAAGTAAATGTCAAGCTGCCATCTAACTTTCCAGAAGGAATGAGGGAAGGTTTCAAGGACATTGCAAGGACTATTACCTAATTATATTTCATATGCCATACTACATAATGGCTGAGTTCTGTAAGTGCATTGGTATTTATCAAGAAGGGGGTATAAATTCAGGTATAACTATTCTTACACATTTTCCTTTCTCAATTTTTTTCTTCTTGCAATCTTAAGCCTGGTTTACATAAGGATTGTTTTGAAATGCAACTGTATTTGTAAATGGCATCATTATTGTTATTTTTAGACAACAAAATTGATGCAGAAAATAAAGTCCTGAAAAACTTACATAACAGAAAATGTATGCATGGAGGTAACATAGTCCATTGCCTCTCTAGTATTTTAGCTGTATTTTATGGGATTAGGGCTATGGCCAGAAAACCTTTATTGTTTCATTATAGGTTAGATGGTAAATTCTTTAGAATAAATATATCTTTTGTGGCATCTCAGTGAAAGGCACAGTCCTGAAGACACATCCTGAAGTGCCATTTCATTTCTTAAGGGGAAATAAAAGGCAAGAGCTGTTAAAAGAAAAGCCCATCCTTTTCACATTGCTAACGGTATCAAATTCATAGGCTCTACTGAAAAAATCATATTCAAACCTGGAGTTTTTCCTGTATTACTCAAGGTAGATTCTCATTTTGTAAAGTGAGAACAGTCCATTCTTATTTTCAAAATATACCCTCCCTTTGTGTAATCTAAGATTTAGTCTGCTGCACTGTCTCAAATAGAGTGTAGAGATTCCATCACTAGTCAGTTGAGAGAGATAACTAACTCTAATAAAGTTAGATTAATCCTACTTATTTTAGGAAGGAGTAAAGATTCTTCTCTCTTTCCATTTACAAAAGAGAGCACCTAAATAATTCACTCTGATTAGGCAACTGACTTTGAGATGGCTAAAGTTAGATGAGATGAATTCTAACTTTAAACCTCCTGCATCTGTTGATTCAACCAAATCTCTTGCTAAGTTACAAGCTAAGGACTAAACTAAATTAAAATACTGCTTAAGCTACCATTACATTACATAGTACAACTTGACTTTTCAGCCATATCCGCTCACAGAAAAACTTTAATTTTCTATTAAATTCTGCTCTGTCATTATCTTTTTTGTATAATGAATAGAAGGATGCAGAGACAATGTGACCTGAAACGCTATTACATTTCCCATTCTGTGACATTTCGCGTTAACACCATTACACAACACAAAACAGATTTTTGTTTTCTAGACGTTTTCAAAACACTATACAGATTTAGACCTTAGAATTTTATAGTAGCAAATATAGTAGCAAATACTGGGTTTATCTTTGGGCTTTTGACATTTTTTATTTTCTAGAAGATTGCAATGTGTTAATAAAACCCTTTACCATAATTTTATTTGTCTAATATCTCAAATACTGTACAAAGCATTTTAAGACACAATTAGAATACTATTAATAATAATAATAATAATAAAGTCTCTTCTTAGCTAATCATTTGTTTTCACAGAAATTCATCCCTTTGTTGCTGCTAGATATTTACATTTAAATGTCAGGTTATGTTTTTGCATAGTTTTTGCACTGTTTCACATTAATATATTTTTGCAAACACATTCCTCTAAGATATGTAAAACTGCCAAAAACCACAGTCCTCTTTTAGTTATAAGTTGTTCCCTTTCAAAATGGAAGGAAGTTGATAGTTCATCCTGCACCCTGTTTCACTCCAATATTTAATCAATGACTTAGTTGATGGATGACAGCCCAAAGCTGAGAGAATCTAGAATGATGTTGAAGGTCAGGATTCAAGATTTAAGAATTACCTTGATAAATGGGAGAAACAGTGGGAAAAAGCTGAATAAGGGCAAATACAAACCCAAGATCGACATAACATTTTTCTGGAAAAAGGATTTGGGAATTACCTTTGATCACAAGCTGAAGATAGGATAAGTGCCTGATAGGAGGTGAGGAGCTAAAAGCTTTGTCAATAAAGTAAAGGTAAAAGGAGAACTTGACAGACAGACATCAAGTTCCAAACAAAAAGACAAATACAGAAAGTGTACTACAAAGAAACAGGAAGAGGTGACCAAGAAGGAACAGAGATACACTGAGACTGCAGGAATGTGATTAGTAAAATCCCAAAACCCACCTCATACTGAAATCTGATGACTGCTTTGGATGGCAACAAGAAGGGTTTCTACAGGTACAGCAGCAGCAAAAGAAAGACTGGAGAATACGTGGGCTGCTGAAGCAGAGGACCTGGTGATAAACCACGTGGAAAAACCCTAGGTAGTCCATACCTTCTCCACTCTGGTCTTTACCAGTAAAATTTGTTCTCCTCAATCCCAGGTCTCCCTGACTAGTGGGAAAATCTGGAGCAAGAAGGACATGCCTTGACTGGAGGAGGATTATATTAGGGAACAGTTAAAAATACTGAACATACACAATTCCATTGTCTCCACTGAGATGTACCCACAAGTGCCTAAGGGACCTGGCTGCTGTTACTGCAGGACTATCTCTAATCATCTTTTAAATATCTTTTGCATAAATACCTGATTGGTGGGAGGAAGGAAGTCAGAGACGGATTCTTCTTAGTGACAGGACAAGAAGGAAAAAACAGAAGTATGGGATATTCAGCTTAGACTGAAGGAAACACTTCTTTACTGTGACGATGACCAAGCACCAAAACAGGGTTCCCAGAGAGGTTGTGGTTTCCCCATCCTCAAAGATATTCAAAAAGCAACTGGATATGGTCCTGAGCAATCTGCTCTAACTCACCCCATCAACCTCAACCACCCTGTGATTCTGTAACTGTAAATAAATTCAAATGCTGCATTACAAATTGGGTGGGTCGTGTTACATTTCATCTCACACTATACACTGCCCTTCTCCCTGTGAGAGAAAAAGTTCTGCATTTTTTCACAGGTATTTCAAGTTTTTGCTTATTAATATTCATTTTGTATTATTTAGTCAGCTGCTTGATTTTATTGTTACCTAATTTGGGGGAAAGCTTACATGGTGACTTAATCTGTTACTTTAGTTTTAGTCCTGAAACTTTTCTACATTTTCGCTTTCTAATTGATTGAAAAAATTAAGACACCATGGCAAATCAATGAAAAAATTATAACATGTCCCTTTCTTATAAATGTAATTTTTTTTGTCTCAATTTTTAAAATTTTAATTTAATCTAGAGTTCTTAATTATCTTTGGCAAAGATATATTAAACTGCCTCTGTGCAAGCACAGAAGCAGGGTATTTACCAAAGCAGGTGGATCTATGTTATTGTAAAGGCTATGTTCTTGTAAAAAAGGCAGAACTAGGAACATTAGACTAAAGGAAATCCAGGCTAAATATTGCATAAACATTCTCAAGTGTTTGATTTTCTAGAACTTACTGACCTAAAGAATTGTGTAGTAGCTCATTAACTTGTGTAGTTTCAGACAATACTGGATATTGTCAAAAATATCAAAATATCAAAAATATGGTTTGGGGAGAAGTTTGTCTAGATGAGATCACAAGTGGTGCTGTATTTACCCACTGCTTTTCTTATTCCACATTGTTCCCCCCACCTTTCCCCTGCCCCTAGCCCTGGCCGCTCCCTCTGGTTCTCCGTATTGGTTCCAGTACCCCAGCTCCACCCATGTACCACGTCTGTGCCTGGAGAAAACCCCCTGCGCCAGCACCCTGTGGCTCTGCCTCTGGGAACAGGCCGGTCAGCATGGAACAATAAAGGTTCCTTAGAGGTCCACGTGGAGAGACCCTTCTCGCCTCCTTTACTGTCACCGTGTTGCGGGGCCGACAGCTAGCGGGAGCAAGTACGCGGGGCCGTCCGGAAGGACTACGGGAGAGCGGAACTGCCGCTCTGTCCTAAGCAGCCTTGCAGCACTTTCCGAGAAGGCTGCGGCTTGCTAAACCAAACCAAACAATGCAACAGTCATGAGATTCTTTTCTGTCTGATAACCACTACTGGAAATTTTTTCAGTTTATAGTTGCAAAACTATACCTATAGTGCCACAATGGTAAAATATACTTGAGTTTGTCATACTTTATTTATCAAAAGATAGAGCCAGTGTTAGGAAGTAATTTCATCCCAGCACTTTAAAACTTCTCCAGTCCATGGAAATATAAATACTTCACATGACACTTCTGTTGTTTCAGAGGACATTATGTTATGTCAGGATCAAAAGCATCTGCAACTTTAAAGGGTTTTATTTAATCTGTGAATTATTGTTTTCCTTCCTGTGTATTAGAATGAGCTACTTGTCTGTATTCTCAACGAGAGGTATAAGTACTGGTTCAATTTTGAGTAGTTGAAAAGATTTATAAATTTCGGTAAGATAAATAATACCTGAAAGTTTCCTTCTAAATGGTAGTACAGGTTAATGCTAGTGATAGAACCTTTTAAAATTGTTTTACATCAGTGCTATCTTACTGAAAAACAAACAAACAAACAAACAAAAACATAATTTTAGAAATATTTGGTAGTTCCAGAAAAGATATACTTTGGCTTTATATATTCAGAGGAAAATGAGTTCATAAATTCATGCTGGTTTACATCCTGCAGGTTCAGCTCTCTACATTAAAATGTCTCTGTGACTCTCCATGCACAGGCATCTTCTGCATGTGCTCATTTGGTTCAGATGTTAGCTGCACTGTTACATTTCATTTGACTTGTCAGAACTTTGACACTTTATCAGGAAACACTGTTGTTTTCAGATGTTGCTCAAAGGATATGATGACATTATCCTGAAGGTTCTTTTCATTTACGAGTGGGCATCCTATACCTAAATATCTGTAATTACAATTTGAAAAGTGCTTTTGGTCAATATGGCTTCATCGATCCTCTTTTTCTTTATTTAGAATAACAAATGGCCATGAAAACACTGTTATTGTTACCTCCTATAGCTTTTACAGGACGAAGAGTTGGTTTTTTTAAAATGATGGGAAAAAAAAAACCTGAACGGTTAATTCATACCAGATTCTCACTTAACAGGACAAGCTGATCACAAACATTGATAATGTTAGAGAAGTTTAGCCCTAAGACACAGAATACTGATCCCTTTATAAAAGATTTTAAAACAGTACCAATGCAACATCAACACTTAGCCAAGTCTTTTGGTGATTTCTCTTTGAATCTAAAATACTGTGGTGGTGAGTAATTGGAAGTACATCAGGACAAAGGCTTCTCTAATAACAAGGAGCACATCACTGTGTATGGCTCAAACACCATGGAACACTGTGTCAGTATGTTCTTACATCCTCTCCTCTCACCTAGCACGACCCTCGTGGTTTGTTTCCATATGGCACAGATAATGACTGTGGTCAATTAAAGAAAGTTACACAGTAGTGTTGCTATTTTACTTTTTTTTCAGTCTTAACAGAGCATTGTTGATCTCAATCAGGTCAGACACCCTGTCAGAGCCCAGTCTTGACACATCAATGACAACACATATCAGAACAATCAAAAGTTTACAACATGTAATAAAAACTGAATTGAAGTCATGTATGCTATGCTCTTGTGGCCTGAGTGGGATTGTAGGCAACCAGTGATTTGTAGGCTCCATTACTTCCCAAATGTTCAGTTCATCTAGCCCTTGGCAGGGTGTCAAGGACAAAGAATAATCAGTCTTCAGATACTGCTTTTGAAATGCTATGCCCTACGCTTCCTTCAGGTGCCTCATTCTTTCCATGTTGTCAAGATCCATTGATGAAAGCTGACTACTTCCAAAGGCCTCTGACAAGTGAAGCATCCTCAATACATGGAGAAAATTATATTGTGCAATCGGTACTCACAGAATATACCCCCAGTGATGGATGAGTTACTGCTTGGCAACATGATGGTGAACTTCTCTTCTAGACTCGAGACAGACCCTTAGAACAACTAAAGAGATCTTGGACCCAGGAGGAAAATGATCACCCTGGGAAGAGACTTGGGGATTTTTTAAACTGATTTCAGAGTTCTCATAAATCTGGCTGCTGTCTTATGGATGGCAAAAAATATTCTATTCTTATAGCAAAACCATGCATTTAAAATAGGGAAGACATACTGCAGAAGCATGAAAATGATGTGAAAATCGATTGTACTAATGCAGGGCAGTGCTCAAAGAGCAATAGCTATTAAGAAGGCATTTCTATTTTAATACATTTTTTAATCCTTTTTATATAAATAGTCGATGCAGTGTAATAAAACATTACCAACATATAGGGATTTAAGATGTTTCTCTTTATTCCCTTCTTTCTTCATTTTTTGTTCATAGCAATAGCTACCCTATTCTTTGAAGGCAATTTGAGTAAAAAATCCGATGATACTGCTCTTAATGCATAAACTTGAATACCAATTCAGAGGCAGCTAAAGTTGCTCGAGTAGGAAGGTTTAAATTTCATGCCCTATATTTTGTTTGTTTTCTAACAAAATTTGGTTTTGTTTTTGAACACTTCTAAGCTTCTAGAGTTTTTTAGAGTGTGGTTTTGCTATTGACACATTTTCCAACTTCTCTTTTTTTCCAAAAAAAACCCAAAACCACAGCCAAAACCAAAAACAACAGCAAGAACAACAGCAACAAAAAACCCCATAAACATCAGCAACAACAAAAACCCAAACAAACAAAACACCAACAAAAAAACAAAACAAAACAAAACAAAAACAAACACAAAAAACCCGAAACCAACAACCAAATAAAACTCCTATCTGGTGAGTTTCTCTCCTGACAATTATATGGTATGATCAGTATAGTGTTCAGAAGTAAAACATAAACAGAGATATGTTCAGATATGAGCAAGGACATAGGTGCAGCAGGTGGGTTTTAGGGAGCCTAAATGATTCTATGAGTCTAAAATCACTGATCTGAAAACCTTTCTTTTTAAAAATTGAGTGCTGTTTTGTCAGGAATGAACATTGTAAGGCCAGAGGTGAAAGGATGCAGAAGGTAGCACTGGTCTGCTGCACAAAGGTAAAAGCATTCACCTGGAATGGAGTAGAAAAGAAGTGCATGTTGTTTCCTGCTCTTTTTAGTATGTCCATTTTAAAATGAATATTACAGGATCACAGAATCATGGAATGGATTGTTTGGGAAGGCACTCTGAATGGTCAGGGACATGGTCAGGGACAACTTCCACTAAGCTGTGTTGCTCTAAGACCCAGTCTGACCTTGAACTCTGCCAGGAATGGGGCATCCACAACTTCTGTGGACAACTTGTTGTAGTGTTTCACCACCCTCACAGAGGGGAACTCACGAGAGTAGAGTAGAGGGGCAGAATCACACACCTTGACGCTCTGGCCATGGTTCTTTTGATGAGTCCCAGTATATGGTTGACTTTTGGGGCTGCAAGTGCACACTGATGGGTCTTGTTGAGCTTCTTTTCTGACATCATCTGCAAGTCCTCCTCAGAGTTGCCCTCAATCCATTCTTCATTTAACCTTCATTAAGGGTTTGCCCTGATCCTTATGCAGGAGCATTCACTTGGCCTTGTTGGACTTCATGAGGTTCACACAGGCCCTCCTCTCAAGCCCCCCCAGGTCCCTCTGGACCTTTCCTTCAGCATGTTGACTGCACCACAAAGCTCAGTGTTGTCAGCAAACTTGCTGAGGGTGCACTCAGTTCCTCTGTCCATGCCACCAACTAAACAGCCCTGATCTCAATACTGACCCCTGAGGAATGCCAGTCATCACTGCTCTCTACTTCATATACTTCACATAATTCCTATGCTCCACATACTTTGTATACACATCCCAAAACTGCTGTGCACAGTTGCCTGGGGAGGAAATGGGCTTTGGAACTTTTATCACACAAAGAAGGGAAGATTCCTCTTCCTCCTTCACCACTTTCTCTCCATACATGTATTTTATGCATGTGCAGGGAGCACAAAAAAGGCTGTGGGAAGCCCTAGAGAAAGCAAAGACATGTATCTTAGTATCCTTTAAACTAGGTGAAGTAGCATCCAAGAAACAAACGGTTTTCTCCCAAGCACCTGATCAGTAAATAAACATATGTGAGCTGTTGTTGTCGTTTTAATGTGGTTGTGCACTATATGTTTGCAAATGCAGGACTAAACCATATGTCAACATTTGCCTTTATGTACTCCTGGAGGCTACCTACGCAGGAATCAGTCAAGTAACTTCAAAACGGCCATAAATACGTGCACCTCCCGTTACATTTCACACAGTTACATGCACAGTGGTTGCCTGGTGCATTGGGCTTAATTTACATATCTTGCCTTTTGCAAGCAGAACATAATTTGGTACACTGTTTAAAGTTTATTATTCCAGTATCGTTTGATGTTCTAATTTACTTTGTGTGCCAGCATTTAATTTACTACTAATCTTTTAAAGACTTGAGTAAGGATCATAGTAGCCTCATTTTGTAAAGACTTCTGTAGTGAACTTGGGTGCTAGCTTAGTTCAACGGGAAGTTAGAGTTGCAGTTCATTACAGAACAGTGAGCTCCAGCTCTATTGAATTACTGCCAGGGAATATTTACAGGCTACAGTCATAGACTTTACCCTTCAATCAATGATGGTCTAAGGGAACATTTCCCGAAGTTTGTTAATGCATTCTGCTAGCCTGACAAGTGGGTATAAGGTAATTCTGCCAACTTCAGTACCTTTCTGAGTGCTGCTTTGAGGCCAACAAAACATCCAAGTATTTTTTCTGAATAAACAACTCATCAAAACATATGAGAACAGAAGGTTTCAAACATAGCAAAGCAATTGGCATAGTCTTTTTAGAGTTAATTAGATGCACAATGGTACTTTATTCAAGCCCCCTAGACCAAGGGCCATCTGCATAACAATATTATATCTCTTATAGCCTCTTTATAACACTATTGAGATGTATATTAATGACTCTCCCTGTACTGTGTCTGCGAAATGGAAAGGGTGCATTTCAATAGATATGAATAACATGCTGAAAAATTTTGCAGTCAATAGACTATGCTTTTACATTCTGTTCTATATATGTTTAGCTATTCTCCACCTTTTTATTCTAACATCCTTTTATCATTTTGGATGTCACAATTTTTGGTTCTACTGAGGAACTGTACTTAAAAATAAGGGACCAGAGCTCCAATGAAGTAGCACCATTGTAGGAAAGAACAAAAATGCATAATTTCCCTAGTCTTTATTCTGTTACATGCCATGGCTTTCTTCTGAGACATAAAGTGTCTTGGACTTCAGGGAGTAAGTGTATCCTATATTTTTCTCTATATCTTGCAAGTAAATATGAAAAATAAATACTATATGCCTATTTATTTCTTTTACTGGTGCTGGCTGGTGGGTGGAGTCTCAGCTCTCTGGGTGTCAGGGGAGAAAGTGTAAGTGGCAGAAAGGTTCTGCTCATGTCTGCCAGCAGTAAATTACCATCAGCTTGCTCTCCAGTTGCTACAGTAACTGGGCCAAAGACATATAATAAGACCCTGTTCTTTCCTTTAGCTGCCTATGGAATTGTACAGCTGTGGTGTGACTTCATTATGGGTTGTTTGCATGAGAGAAATTCCGTCTCACGTTGCCAGGGCGAGCTTTAGGCAGAGGCGGGCCATGGTGAAGGGACAAAATGCACCATGACAGAGTCAAGTGCCTCTGTGAATTGTTAAAGACATTGGAGAGTAAGATGGCTGGGAAAGTTGGGTGAAGTTTAGTATAAATGTCATACCAGCATTTGCTCAAAGCCATGCAGTAGATTGAATATGTCATTATTTGTACCATTATTGCAGCAAACAATTTGCTTGAGTGGGAAATGTAGTAATTTACACTTGGGAGGTTTCTTTCTGTCTGGAGTAAGGCGCCCTGACATTATAAGGTAAGCCATTGTATAATTTGCCCCAATTTAATTTTGATTTAGTTCCAGAAACAATTACTGCTATAACTTCAAAAGACAAATCCAATAATCAAATAGTATATCATATAGAAGAATTTCGGCTTTTAAAAAGGGTGCAATAAATCTTTCTAGATAACTGGAATAAGCTGGTTAAGTATATTTTAAAAAATTATGGTTTTGACTAGTATTTATTTAACTAGAGTAATTTAGAGATCCTTGGCCCTGAAGAAAACCAAACACACAAAGCTGTAATAGCAAAGGTCTAAGATACTAGAAGAAATCATTATTGCTCAGACAGATTAAAAAATCACAGATAGTTTTCTACATTCATATCCAGAATTCATTTATCAAAATTAAATTATTTTTCTTCTTAATTAAATATATTAAAAAACTGTTCTTTAGTGTAAATTGTCTTCACATACTTGGCATAACAGCTCTAGTACCATAAGAAGTACTGATGAGCAATAGGAATATTTCTGGTATGCATGAGAACACAGATCTCTATATTGCCCCAAGTCTGCACTGTGCAATCTGAGCTAGCCTATGACTCCTGCTCTGGAATTGTACTGTCCTCACTGCTGATATTTAGGCAAGTAAAATCTCAAATTTTGTGTGGTCTGTGGCAAGCTTAAGTTTTTTTAGGGACTGAAATGGGGAATTCTGCTTATATAAGTTATCTATTAACCTCTCCATTAAGAACACAGGGAGCTGGTAGGATGTAATTAGTCCACTTAGGACTCATGCCATGATTTACATTCAGCAATATAGTTCAGTAACAGTGAAAGATATGTAGAAAGCAGACTTAACTTGTTCTAATCCTTCTTTCTAGAGAAATCTTTACATTTTCTCTAAAATAAAATATATGAGTATTATGTGGGCACAATGCTGTACCATATCCATCACACAATTAGGCAAGAAACACACTTTCTTGAATGTAAGGAGATGAAAGGATCTGTAGTACTAATCAAATGCAAATTTTGTAGTTCCTGTGGTGGACTTTGAAAAAGTTTAGATGATTCTCCATCCAAATTTGCATGTCAAAGGACTGTCAATGGGAGATAGATGTTTCTCTACTTCTATTGACTGTTACTGTTAGGCACAAAAGGAGACACCAGCTCTGTAGGGAGTTGTATCATTACAGGAATATACAGAGATGTGCAGGGCTACAAGGAAGCAGATGTAATCATTCTCTGCACTACCTATAAGGTTTTCTAAAGCAAATATTTTCTTACCTTCCCCAAGGTGTGCATATACTTCAAATTAGCTGACTCCCAACCTAAAATCTTAAATTTGTAAATACTTTTCAGAGATGTTTAAAAATATCAACCTAAGGAAAGAATGTAGAACCAGAAATCAGTTCTGAATATAAGGTGAACAGCAAAGCTTAAACTTTTCATTTAAATGTGAAATTTATTTTCAATATGAGAAGGAGAAAATGTCCTTACCAATCCAAATAAAACTACGAGGAAGAGGTTTATGCATGCCATCTCTAGTTCAGTCATATGTTGGTGACAAAATTGATTTGACATTCACATGGCAAAATGTTATAAAAAATGACTATGAGAAAACATTCTCTGTAAGACACACTAGAACAATTAATAATATGTTCTGTATAAGACAGATGTTACTTTGCACTGGATTTCGTGGAAGGAAATTCTCATTCTTTATAATCATAATTCAGAACTGGTCAGGAGAAGGAAAAAATTTGTTTCATCTACTGCCTGGAAACTGTAAAAATAAGCTTATTCATATACAGATGAATGGCAGCAAACTCCTTGTTTTCTTCGATCCTTGTGGACCGTGAAGCCTGTGATCCCTTGTTACTTTGTTAAGATGGTCTTGAGTGACTGGAGTTCCTGCTCCTCCCGAGAGTTATCTGTATATTAGGAGGTTTGAGACTCATGAAATCAGTCCTTAATTGTTTCAATGAATTGCAGCGGTTGGAAAAGCACATTTTTCCCCCAATTTCTATTAAATGGTGCTAGTTCATTAGTACCCAACAGGAATAACAACCAGTCATTTCTCAGCTCTACTGGGGATTTCATATCTCATAAAAAAATGTATTCTGTTAAAAAAAAAAAAAAACAATAAAACAAAACAACAAAAAAGCTTAGTCTTTGTTGCTAGTTCAATTTTTATATCTCTTCTCAAATACATTCACCTTCACTGTCCCATTCTCTATTCAGATTTAGCCAGGATGAATATCAATCACAACCTTCATTTCTTGCTTATCATTTTACCTCAGTGTGTAT
The DNA here is from genome assembly GCF_041296385.1 of Aphelocoma coerulescens. NCBI lineage: Eukaryota > Metazoa > Chordata > Aves > Passeriformes > Corvidae > Aphelocoma > Aphelocoma coerulescens. Next base: position 61,492,546 of record NC_091013.1, read on the forward strand.
GTCCTGCTTCACTGCTATCCTACTGTAAACCACGTCTGTATATTTTAGTTGTTCATGTCAATGGACTGAGGGAAAAAATCACAGGAGAGAATAAAGTAACAAATTCAGTTCCACGTCTGAGGATTTTCAAAAGCACCTACTTTTCTAAGTCACAGGTAATTAAGGGACCAAATCCCACTGCTGTTCACTGTGATTCTAAGTATTCTCAGTACAAAAGGGTCAGATTTACAAAGGTATTTAAGGGCTTTAAGTTTCATGTAGATGTTTGGTCGGATTTTCTGAAAGTGTCTTGCTAGTCCACTCATTTAAATTAGTGTCTCTAAAATCAATAAAAGTTAAGTAAACTGACATTTCTAAGGAGAGAAAAATATAGGCTGGTATCTGCATATTTAAGTACCTCACCTTTCTGAGACACATTTGAAGACCTTGCTACGATGCCAGGTCATATACATGCTTTTGAAAATGTTAACTTAGTTCACTGGTTCAGATCCGTTTCAGGATATCCTTGAGCAGCTGCTGTTTTGACTGTGTAGTGGCCTTAGCAAAGTGTTATCATGGCCTCAGAGAATATTAGCAAAAGTTTTCTTATTTAATCTGCACCTTAGGAAATTCCAGACCACTCCGTGAGTGGGGATTGTCCAATGGTTGTTAATAGCACATATTTCTCAGAGGAAGAGGTCTTTTTGAAAACTGCTGAGCCTTAAACTTAGATCACTGCTTCATCTCTACACTTCCTGTCTTCACCATGCCCAGTATGAGCAACTTTACACCCATTGCTGTTTCCTCAAGACTGCTTTATTTTAGTATGCTCCAGCAACAATAAAATATTCTGTCATTTTCTTTTCATCCAGATGCCTTACGTAATCATTAAGCCAAGGAACAGGGGGTTGCACCATGCAACATATAGGATATGGGTGTTAATTTCTTTAGTGAGAGAAAATAGCAAAGATGCTGCACTGTGAAAGCATAGACAGCACTATGTTAAAATCTAGTTGCAAATTAAACATAAAGGCCTTTTCAGAGTCTTAACTTTCCTTCTAAGTTGTTCACCTGCTCTTTAGACCTGTATATTCACACATTGATATACAGATGAGCAGAGGAATTGCTGACCACCTCTCAGAACCAAACATTTTCGTCACAAACAGAGCTTCCTCATCCACTGATTTCTGTTGGTCAGCATTCACAGAGTGTGCATTTATAAAACCCTATGACAGACTCATAAACCTCCAGGATGATAAGGTAGTTAATTTTGTGCAGTAAAGGATTGCTCTCTCTCCACATGGGGGAACAATACTTCATTTCACAAGTGTGGAGGAGACCTCTGTGATTCAAATACACTTCTTTTTTTTAGGGCTTGAATTGAAAGAAGATGGGGGGAGGAACTTAGTATTTTTCTTCTGTTCTTCATGTTTAATGGGGGACACTTCCCTTTAAAAGGAGTCAGTGATGTACCACAAGGCAAGAGACTGCCAGGTATACTATCTATCATATAGTGAGACACAAGGATCTCTAATCCCCTGTCCTTTTCCTTTTTTGTTTCTCTAGAATTTGGGTTTCGTTTTGTATGCAATAAACAGAAAAAGTGGGGCTTTATGGTTACTAGATTCCAGCCTATTTGTATTTTTAATTTTCCAGTATGTATTGATATGATCCATTGAGATCTTAGATCATCAGAAAAAATTCACAATTGCTAGTAATTGTTTCCTGTAAAAGATGATGAATTTTCCAAAGTAATGGACTAAGTTCTCATATTGTCTTACTGTAGGGTAAGAATAATGAGTTTATCAAGAAGCCCTCTGTTACTGCCCCAGCTCCTACAGTACCTATTGAAAATAAAATGGGTAAAATCAAAATTAAACTCTAATCTCTCTTTAAATATCTGTGACAACCCTATTATGCACTACCAAAGTCATCTTGCTCCATCTGTTCCACCTTTTTTTTGCATTTCTTCTGCAGTATGCTACACTTCTTTTGTCCTTTAGTGTCATTTTTTCTGACTCAGAATGGAGCTATGGAAGCTAGGCAGAACTACCACAATTATTTGCAGCCTAAATTTTAGATTGACTTAATAATGCAGAATATTCTTCATGGTCCTCTTTTTTTATTTTTTACTGAGTTGGAAAAGAGAAAAAGTTCAGAAATAACTTTTTCCCCTCACTGCTTTCATGTCTGAATCATGTCGTATACTTAATACACTGCCTTATGTTATGTCCCCTGGGTGTCTGTGTCAGCAGTGGACATGAGCAAACTGTGATCCTAGAGGGACTAAGAGGTACAGCTAGTAAAATTTACAGTCTGGTAACAGTGACAGTATAGAGATGGTGGTATGTTCTACCTGTCTGGGGCAGCAAATAATTTCTAAAATTTGCATGTAGAGTATAGATAATGAAGAGCATAAAAAATTAGGAGGTTCTTAAAGAGAAACACCCTACAAGAGAAAAGGTCTTGGAGTGTGTAAAGATTTATTACAAAGCAACACAGAATCTGTAAAAGAGAATGGAATTGCAAAACTCTAGTCAGGAAAATATTCTTTTTAACATTTTAAACTGAAACATAGTCTCTAAATCATCCCTACTCTTTTGATCACAGTAATGAAAACTTAGACTCAAAATTCTCTTCTCAGGTGCTTCAAAGTGTGTCTATTCTTTTTCACTTAAGTCAGCTGACTCCCTAATGTACACCAGAGTAACTGAAGTCAACATTTCCACACTTTCTACCAATGTTCTTTCCCCATTATGTTAATCTAGTTTTATTGCTGAATCTGCTAGTTGGTTACTACTATTTTTACTGAGGTCGTATGTCCTATTTACTGCTCATGAAATCAAATGGCTGTGTCACTTCTGACTAAACAGGAATATCATCTACTATCATTTCTTCATGCTGAACTGCTTCGGAAAACATAATTTTAAAATGGCAGAGTTTTACAAGTGTTAATTTTGGTTTTTTTCTGGCATATTCCCTGCTTAGAGTTTTCTAACCATTTTTTCTCGTCAGCAATAAATGACTTTAAAAAAGAAGGAAACTTTGTCCCTTCCACAAGCTGTTTTCAGTGAATTGCTATTCTTTCTTGACCAGTTTATGAAATGTTCATTTATCAGAATTTGTGCTCCTTTGTATATCGTTATTATTCATTTGTGAGAATACATTATGTTTAAAGTATACACTACGGGGGGCTTAATTTTCTGATAATTTCATAGAGTAGAACCAAACATTTCATCATTAACATTCAGCACCAGAGCTCTGGAAAGATAGGCAGCAAAGAAAACAGAACCATGAAGATAGTAGATGAAAAGAGTTGTGAAGGGTGGCAGGTCATGATTCATCAGCTATCATGTATCAAATTCCTTTTTTGGTGCATCCTAACTAAAGCATGATGGAAAAATGCAGTGTCATGTAACCATCTATAATTATGTCTGAAAAGGTTTGAGCATTTTTCAGCAAAATGCTGTAATGGCCTCAGAATATGTGCACACATATTCTGAGGAACGGAATGAGAAAAAATTCTAAAGACAAACGAGAGTACCGGCAACTTCTTAGCTCATTTAAGATAGCAAAACTCAATTGTCTATTGCCCCGTACCCAGTGAGAGAAGGAATCGCAAATATGAATTAAGGATTAGATGTAGTATCAAGATAGCTGGAAACACTGAATAAAAAGCAGAACAAAATCAGAAAAGGAAGATTCATTTGGGAAAAGACCAGAAAGCTGGGGTAAGACAAAGTCATGTAGTTTCTTGATTTTTAATAGCTTTTTCTACAGCAGGGAATAACATAGCCCCACAGTGTTAGAGAATAACAGCAAAATATAGCATTTAAATAACTGGCATTCTAGGTCTATAAAAGGAAAACATCCTACAGTGAAATATCCAACTTGATTAACGGGTGAAAGCTGTCCATTCAATATTTAAATCATTATAATGTGTCCTGTTCAGAGATGCCACATTGGCTGTTAAGAACTGAACACCCAGTTTGGGGATGAGCATGGTCCAGTAGCACTGGAGGCCTCCACAGACCTTTGCAGCCAGGCTGAGTGCAAAGTTCTCATACAGTTCATCAAAAAACTTGGTGTTCTCTCACCAATCAGCTTCATATCTTAGCTTTCAGGGAGCAGCAATGGCCTCCAGGAAAAGGAGCTGAGATCAGGGAGGACAAGAAGACAGGCCGGAGCGGTGACCTGACTATTAGGAGTGGCAGGTCAGGATCAGGGCTTGAGATGGTGATCAAGAGTCAGAAACAGCTCAGTGATCACACAGCACCAGGTCCAGATAGAGTAGGCACAAACCCAAGTGTGGATGTGGCTACAATACTGCTGCAATTTAGCCCAGGTGGGAGCTGGTGGTGTGGCTCCCACGGAAAAGGTGGTGTAGGACCTTGTTTTTAGCTTCTTCACAACAGCTCTTACCAGCAATGAAGTTGACTTTAGACTCTATCAGCTAAACTCCTAAACTCAGCCATCTCCTAGAAGGGTGATACACTCCAGGCCCTGAGAATGCTCATAAGGCAGTGCTCATGAGCACCCTTGACTAATTTATGCAGTCCTTCAGGAAATTACTTATCGTTTCACAGAGGTTATGAATCAAAGTTATCAGTGCATGGGGTTTGTGTATCCCACCCTGTCCACACCAGTCCACAAACCAGGTCCGAGAGAAGACAGAAAAACTAGAAACAAAGCTGATACTAGAGGGAAGCAACCAGACCTGCTGCATGGCCTCAGGAAGTGGCAGCACCGCATTAAACTGCACTAGGTGCAAGTTTATTTGCAAGTGGAAATCAGCAGTTCTAGATGGTAAATTTAACAGCTGTGTACATCGCACACAGACACCTAGGGTGGGTGCACAAGGCAGCAAAATTTCAATGGCATATCATGTTAAAATCTAGGCATGCTCCAGCCACCTCACAGTGCCATGTTTCATACTAAACATGAACGCTCCTGGCATGAGACATTGTGGTTCCTTTAGCTTGAATCTTCAACTTTTGCCTGCTGTGTGCAGATCTTTGGAGAATTTATCTATTTACTGGGTCCTTGCTACTCAAATATATGAGGAACAAACCCCTTTACTCTTAGTAAAGAAATAATCTTACTAGTTGGCATCAGCATAGTTTTTCACATTGGCTGGTAGATATTTAAGCTTTCTATACAATCTTTCCAGACATGCAAATTTTGTGCCTTGTGAAATATTCACAAATAAAATTTAAAAAACCCTAAAAAAATCACCAAACCAAACAAAAAAAAAAAAAAAAAAAAAAAGAGAACAAAAAAACCCCCCCGAAAATAAACAAACAAACAAAAAAAACCCACCAGACCAAAAGACCTCACAATTTTGTAAAAGGAAGTAAGTTACTGTTTCTATTTTTATAGGAATTTTCTAGATTCTTACAGATTTTGGGATGGCTTAAAAAAATATGAAATGTCAGCTTCCTAAGTTTCTTCTGCTCATGAGACAAGAATGGGTCTTATTATTAAGATTCATAGGTCTGGTCATTTTGGTCAAATGTCCAGGAGAAAAGTGAAAGTGCAGAACATTTTCAAGATAAAAGACTGTCCCTGAGGTCAGAAAATACTGTGGGTTTGTTTTTTTCCTTCTCTCTCATTCTCTATTTGAGCTACATTACAAAAACATGCAATGCTCCAGAGACAGAACTGTGTGAGTGGGTTGAGGTATCCATTCCTTTTGTTTGTTTGCTCATTTCTTGCCTCTGAGCAGGGACTCACTGGGGCTGCTGCGATGTTTGTGTGCACATTTTGAACTAGTACTTGCCTGTTAAAAATACATTCAACAAGGTGAAACCTGTTGAGACAAGCATATGGAGAGAGATAATCATGAAGTCTGAGGTGATTCACTCATTATCACATCCCAAGATCATTTTAGTATTTTTCTTGCTCACATCAAAATTCTGTATTTAAACACTTTGAACCTCTGACTCAGACTGAGGATCAGAAATTCTTACATGTAGTCCTTATTGACCTTCAGGTTCTCATGTTTTCACCCCCACTGAAACCAGGACAAAGGTCAAGGGGATTGAGGGGAAGAAAAGGTTACTCTATTTGAAATTTTATTAAGAAAACTAAAACAAAGAACTGGAGTTTTTCTCAGAGCTTTCAGAGCTGTATTTCATAAAAGCACACAGTAATAAAAAACTGAAAAAGAGAAAATATTAGCTGTCTAAACTTCATTTTGCATACTATTTGCTTTTTCCATTTTTCTTAATAAAAAAACAAGATTTATTTTCTCTTATTGAAGGAGTGGGGGAGGGCATTGTGGTTGTCTCTCCACCTTTTAACTGATGAGCTAATATTCAACCAAATTCAAAAGGGGGATTTAAGTCTCAGAGGTAGTTATTAACTTCCTACAGTTTATCACAGAAAGCCAGGAAGAGGAGTCCAAAGCAAAGGTCCTAAAATGGTGTACTACTTGTCTGATAAGTGAAAAGGAAGTCAACAATGTGACAGTTGCTGGTAAAATTTCAAGTGGAGGACACATGTTATAGATAAATAGAATGGTTTGGATTGGAAGACACCTTAAAAATCACCAAGTTCCAAAACCCCTTGCATGGGCAAGGATGCCACACATTAGATCAGGTTGCTCAAAGTCCCATCCAACCTGGCCTTAAATGCTTCCAGGCATGGGGCATCCAAAACCTCTCTGGGCAACCTGTGCCAGTGTTTCACCACTCTCACAGGAAAGAATTTCTTCCGGATAGCTAATGTTAATCTACCCTGTTTTATTTTAAAGCTATTCCCCCTTGTCCTATCATTACATGTCCTTGTCTAAAGTCCTTCTCCAGCCTCTCTTGTAGCCCCCTTTTAGGTACTGGAAGGGTGCTATAAGGTCTCCTTAAGAGAGCCTTCTTTTCCCCAGGTTGAAAAACCCGAACCTTCTCATCTTGTGTTCAAAGGAGAGGTGCTCGAGGCCTCTGATCATCTTCGTGGCTTCCTCTGGTTCTGGTCTGGCAGGTCCATGTCTTTCTTGTGTTGGAGGCCCCAAAGCTGGATGCAGCACTCCAGGTGGGATCTCACCAGAGAAGAGGAGCAGAATCCCCTCCCTCACCCTGCTGGCCACACTGCTTTGGATGCAGCCCAGGACGTGGTTGGGCTTTTGGTCTGCAAGTGCACATTGCTAGGCCATGTTGAACTTCTTGTCCACCAAAGGTACAAGGTACCAGCAAACTCAGGAAGCACAGAGAAACTGGACCCCTACTTATATGGCTCACTGTCTCATGCATGGGATTGTCACTGTCTCATGTGTGGGGACCTGGTTGTCACACTGCCCTCCTGGGTGCCTTGCCATGTGTCTGAGCACAGCAATATTGCACAAATATGAGCACTATAAAAGCATAATACAGGAAACAGACATTTTGGCAGCACTAAGAAAGCTGAAATTCAGTGCCCTATTGGCCATCTGTGTTATAGGAGGACTCTCACTTTGAAATACCTGGACAACCCAGCTAAGGGCGTAACAAAAAGGGGTTAAAAACACTTTATGGCAAATTATGATACCCCTCATTTTAACAAAACCTTTATTTTGAATGACAGTCTTTCCAGGGCATTAGCAATTCTTTTTTTGTTTGGATTTTCATAACTGAATTACTGCCACATTGTCAGCTTTTCCAATTTTAATATAGCTTTTTTAATTTTTGTTGAAACAGCAATTAAACACAAGCAATTGCACAACAAAATTAACCCAGTTGTAATTTAAAATAAAAAAGTAAGTGTTTAACTCTTGTAGCCAGGAGAAAAGTTTGAAAATGGTACCTGAATTGAAATTTTTCTTTAATGTATATACAGATAGGCAGACAGGAAATAGAATAATTAAAATTGCATGAAATTATTATATAGATGCACAGTAATACCTGATTAAAATATACTGATATCCATTAAAATCACATTATATCAATGCAGTATCATCATATTCTGGGGCCTGCCTGATGATTTAGTATTGACAATATTTTTATCAATACAAACAACAATTCCTTTGCTAAAATGCTGTTCCAAAACTGCATCTGGTTTATATTGACCTCCCTTTATTGATTTACATCTAACAAGGATTCAGCCCAGTATTTTAAAATGTTTGCTTCTAATTTAAGGCACTTTTAGTAATATAAATTGATTACTCATAACTGTACAACCAATTGACTCATTCTGTACTTTATATTAATCCACTATTTGTCGGCTGCCAATGAAGTTCATAAAGATCCTGCTCATAGTCCATTAATATTGACTCTCAGATTTAATGAGTTCATTAGAATAACCATTACTGTATTATTAAAATGCAGAAGGAAATGTAAGCCTGTTTCATGCAAATAAAGACTGATATAATTAATCAAATGATACTTTTATTATTAGCATTATCGTCACCATCCAGCATTTAATAGCCCTGTTTTATGTTTCCGGATAACTTTGTATGAGGCACTGTACAAAACCAGTGAGTATATAAGTAAGGTATAAGTAAGTAACAGGACATTAATTAGACAGGAACATTTAAGAATACACTGACACATTGCAGATTAGTTAAGAAGATATTTGTGTCAGTCCAGTAAAACCTAATTAATATATTTGATTTTATTTTTTTCTTTTAATTTAAGGCTTATTTTGTAAGTAAGATTGCTTTAATCTTGTTTTCTGATAATAGCTGGAGAAAAAAAGGGTGTCTAAATCTTTAATCTGCATTCTTAGAATCAATTTTACATTCATCCTTTAGTCACACACCCTTTTGTAATCTTTCCTTTTAGTTCTGCATGTGCATTTCTCCAATAGCACTGTGCAGCAGATCCTCTTTCTACCATAACTCAGCATAGATCCTAGAGATACACGGGAACAGGGTTTTGTTGAGTCGGTAGAAAATAGACTTTCTTCCAGAGAACTCTGTTATTTATTCTATGGGTTTTCATCAAATAGAAAAGTGTACACTTTTCTCAGTTCTTTAAAATAAAAAAAGAGAAATGTTCAAGTTGAAATTTTAGTCCAGTATTTTCAGATACTCTGTCAGTGGTTTTGGGCTTTGGCACCAAAACCCATGGTGATACTTAAGAATCACACAACATGAAAACTATAAAAGGAAGGCACTTCGGACCTCTGTCCTCTCAGCTTTCTACCTTGGCTATCTCTGCATGGCTGTTTCAGATGCTGTTCTCCCAATACCTGGGCAGCATATTCAGGTTTCTGGAGTCTGGTTTCTGCACTTACATGTCTAGTCCAGAGAACCTCTCTGACTCTGAGTCCACCCGGTAGCAATATTATATTGTCCAGATCATAGTGACTTCTTTCAAATAAGGAACAGTCCCACCTCCACGCTAAGTCACCAACTATTGCTAGAAATATTTTGGGAGGATGGTGTTTGGCACAGACAATGACTGCATCAGGGACAGTTGTAATGATTTAGCAATACAGATGCTGAGCTTTCAATACTCAGGAAAATTCCCATGCTGTGTTTACTGCTGCATATGAACTCTGCAAGAATCTGGCCCCTAACCACGGCTTTCAAGCCCATTACCTTTAAGTACTTAACATCTATAGTTGGATCAAGCCCTCAAGTTATTGTAATTACTAAATGTTTCTTATTTTTCTGCTATATGAAACCATTCCAAATTAATAACCTAATAGATAAGTTATTTACATGGCTTGTCAAGGAAGGGTCTGATCCTGCAGGTAAAATTTCAACAGGTATTCTGTAGAAAAGTACCTTTGTTGCCAGATGAAGTAAGTACCACTTGATGGAATTGCATCTCCCTGGCATCCTATGCCAATAGTAAATTTATTTCAGTCTGTTAAGAAAAAATCTGTCCTCTGAGCCAAAAGAAGGCATCTCTCAGGTTCGCCAAGAGCTGTGCTAAGCCTTTCTTTCTTGGGAGTCATTAATTGCTTACCTCCAGGAATGGTGCCTGGAAGAGGCACTTGTAAATGCACAAAAAAAGTATTTACTGTGGGAGTCCAAAATATTAAGTCTGTGTTCTAGCTTAGTTTTAATTGCTGTAGAGGTAAACTGAGCAGCAAATGTAAGTTTGATGCTGAAAGCAAACTGTGACTTGTAAATACAGACTAACACATTTTTACAAGGCTTGGGGCAGGAATCTGTCACATTGCCCTCTACGAGAAATGAATGGGAATGAAATTGGTGCATTTCTGCTGATGTCACAGGGCAATGACTCTGTAAGACCTGTCTTACAGAGTATCAAAGGTGTTGAAAGCTTTCTGGTGGATTTACATGTTTACTCAGTTGCTCAATAGTTTTTCATGGACTCTTAACATTTTTCAAAAGCACACATACATATCAGCAAGACCCAGTTGTATTCTCATGGTGCAGCTGGATGTCACAGTCCCAGCTGTGCTGGGCAGTCTAAAACTATGGGAAATAAATTATGGCTAAAGATGTTTGCAAACTACTTTATTTTCTCTGCTTCAGGTGAAGCCCTCTGCAGTAAGACCTGTGCGGTTTCCCACTGACAGCTACATCTGTGAACTCCTGTATTCCTGCATGGAGAATGAACTGTAGCTGCTGTTAGTCTGTCTTCAATGTCACTTTTCTTTCACATTTCTTGCCTTTTTAGGAAGATTCTCATAGAAGCAATCCCCATACTTCAAATTTTGAATCTGCATTGTGGCTTCTGAACCTGAGCATCACCTGTAGCCACTCCCCAAAATCACACATACGTGGTGAGATCCAAACACACAGCTGCCCAGGAACATGGCTGAGTCACCATCTCTGGAGTTATTTAAAAGATATATAGATAAGCCACTTAGGAGCATGGTTTAGTGGTGAACTTGACAGTGCCAGACTAACAGTTGGACTCGATCAAATTAAAGTTGTTTTCCAACTTAAACGATTCTATGATTCCATGCTTATTTTCTGTAAGCCAAAATAGTAAACCAATTAAAAAACTGTTAGCTGATCTGCCTTTATAAATTTTCTCTATGTCTTCACAAAAAAGTTATCAAACTTGTAAGTAATAGAAATTAGGACTGGATATTTTAGAAGTTATTTAGGAATACTTGGTGGAATACTGACACAAGACCAGGGAATTTTTCACAGACCATACAAAATCCTCTGACCTACATCATTATTCTCCCAGGGATAGCTACAAGTTTCTTGAACTGAAAATTAAATCAGCTTGGGGATAAGCATATTGGAATTGAGTAGCAAAAGTAAAATATACTGGTAATCCTGGCATTATTTACTCTCCAGTATTTGAGTAAAGATAGGAACTTTTACTCAGTCTCAATATATTCTAAGCTGCTATTTAGAATTCTCTGCCTCTAAAATAGTGTCAACTACTATATTACTGATATTCAAGAGGAAAGGAATAGCACTTTTAAAATATTACTGCTGTCAATCTCCATATTGTACCAAAGGCACAGTAAAATGCACTTAGATAGGTGTACATAAGCATGTCTATTGCTTGGATAAATAGTTTAGATTGTTTCTGCGTGTGACAAAAATGTGTTAAACTATGGTAATAAAATATTAGACTACTTCATAAACTTGTTTAAATATATTTTCAGAGGACAGTCTGCCTGACTTAACTTCTAAGACTGCATTGCTACTCTGGCTGTAACTTTTCTTCTATCCACTATGAACATGGCAAGCAATATTTTAAATAGTGTAATAAATACTTTGCTAAAATCATTATCCCAAATGTATTCTAGTATGTTTAATAATGTTGGATTAACATATGTGTTGTTATTATTTCCTATTAATTGTTTTTTTCTGATAATAGGTTTTTTAAATGCAAGAGCCTTCTTTACTTCACGGTTTTGGGAAGAGTGTGGCCAGCAGGTCAAGAGAGGTGATCCTTACCATCTACTCAGCCCTAGTGACACCACAGTATTGTGTTCATTTCTAGTCTCCACAGTTCAAGAAAGACAAGGAGCGACTAAAGAGGGTCCAGTGGATAACCACAAAGTGTGGAACATCTCTTATGAGGAAACCCTGGAGGAGGCCGGGTGAAGACTGAGAGTGGTCTCATAAGTATCTATAAATACCTCAAAGGCAGGTGCCAAGAAGATGGTGCCAGACTCTTCAGTGATGCCCAGCAACAGGATGAGGAGTAATCGACATAAAATAAAACACATAAAGTTCCACCTCAACACAAGGAAAGACTTCTTAACCTGGAGGGTGGCAGAGCACTGGAACAGGCTGCCCAGGGAGGTAGTGGTGTCTCCCTCAAAATCCACCTGCATGCATTATTGTGTCACCCATTCTCGGTGACCCTGCCTTGGCAGAGGGGTTGGACTAGAGGGTCTCCAGAGATCCCTTTCAACCATAACTATTCTGTGATTCTGTGATACTTTCAGTCACCATGTAATTAGTGAGATGAGCCACATTCACTAACAAAAGAAAGATAAGAAACTAATAATATATTTTGTATTAAGGATTGGAATTCACCAGAAATGATCAGGCTAATTTCAATAATATTTCCCAAAGGATCCATTTCCACATTTGATAGTTTTTAGAAAACTCAGTCTTTTTATTTTTCTCTTTAAAATAAATGGTTGCAGTGACATCTGCCATCCTTTTGTGCTTTTCCACATTTTCACCAATTTGAAAGGCCTGAAAAATAGAATGGAATTCTTTATTTACAGATAAGAACATACTCACTGCTTGTGATCAATAGTGTTATATCTAGAGATTCAAGCAGCTCAGTTAGAACCATAACAGGCAGAGTTTATTACCAGTAAATCAATATGATGTCTCTTAGCCATGCATCTCTTTCAAGAATCTGTATAGTGTAATGATTATCATTATAAAATAAAGTCCAGTCTCTCCTTTTCTATCTTCTGGTTTTGATCTTGTAAAACTGGGAATTGATTTTCCTAAAAATCATTATGTTTCCACCATGTGGCAGATACACCACTTAGCAACAGCTACAGGTGCCAGCCCTTGAGTGGGATTGGGAATGAATACATGCTGAGGGAGAAATTGCTCAAAAATTTTAAGATCAACATCTCCAGGCTAAAGAGCTATTTATTTTCTGTGCCATGGGTACAACACAGCAGCCTTCCCTGAGTAAACATGATGTGCATTTCCGATTGATTTTTCTGTTTTCCTCAGCAGATTTAACCATCAGCAAGAAATATCTCTCATTCGTATGCTGGATTTCCACAGATGTGAATAAATCCTGCTCATCTCACATGAGAGAAAGTCAAGGAAAGCAGAAAGCCAGCTGCTGCCCTAAAGATAAGTTGAAGGTTCATCTACTTTGATAATGACAGTCATACAAAATATCAGACATTTATGCTCTCAGCAATACTTGTCACAACTTTATTCATTTAGACAGACTTGATACAAGAAGAGATGTAAAGAATCACTTAATTTTGTACAGGTATTAAAGGGCTATGAGCCTTCATTAGATGGATGAAGACTGATAACAAATCTGATTGTCTTTAGGCTATGCTGTGCCTCTGAGATCTCATCAGTATCTAAATATGTCATAAAGCATGTTTAACAAAAAGAAAAAGTATTGTCTGTTTGGACAACTTGCCTGCTTCATTAAGATACTGTTACTGATTTTTAACAGAAGTAAGAGACTTTACCATTGCTATCGTATTTTTTCCTCTAAAAAGCCAAGATACCAGGTCTTTCATGACACTAGCTTTATGAAGAATATTAAACAAACTGTTTATGTTTCCTAGAGAGATCTCTTCCAACTGTTTGTGTCTTCAGGCAAGTCCCAACAGGAAAGCACAATTGTATTCCCAGTAGCTATTTTCTGAGCACGAGCAGTTTAGTTTATTCTCAGAATCCAAAGATCAAGAGTTTTGCTACATATGCACTACACAGGGATTTTTCAACACATCTGGATTTTTTTTTTCTTTCCCTCTTTGTTTTTGGGATTTATTTTTTGTAATGTTTTTCAAGAAAAGCTTCACATTTCTGGTAAAATGGCAGTAGCTATAAAACAATAAAAGTCTTTTTTGTAGTATTTGAGTATCGAGACATCAGCATATAGAGAATGAAATTAAAACAGTGCAGTATCTTCCCAGTTTTTCCACTAAGATTTTGCCTGTGGCAACAGATTTTCCTGTGGTCCCCAGCTACCATCCAAATAGTCAACATACTTTGCTTCTGCTACATACTTATTTAGCAGATATGAAAACCTGTCCTGTCATACTGAAACATTGGAATTGTTTCGACATCAGTCTTCAAACAGCATTACCTAGTGTATTGCTTTATGACTCTACACATTTGGGTTGCTATGGAAAGAATGAACTTTCCCTATAAATCTCTCTTTATGGGCAGTTAATTCAAACATGATCAAGTTTCTGAGGATGCAAAAGCTTTATTGGCAAAGATCTCATTCTCCATGCTTTTGACCATTATGTCATGCCCCATTACCATCTTCACTGCACAGCTTTATAGCTAGCAGTAAGCTTAATTCAGGATTGCAGTAGTTTGCTAAGATTTTGCCAGGACAAAATTGTTTAGATGAAGGTCTTTAGTTACTGTACTCCATGTTTTAAAATTTCTGTCTTTTGAAAGATTATGTCCTTCTTTTAGGATCCAATGAATTTAAGAATTTCAAAATAGTATTACAATACATAGTTTTCAATATTTTCCCTAATCAAAGCTATTATTTAAAATATTATTTGATAAGGTAATAAATCATACCCTAAGGTGAATTGTCATACATTCACGTATTTATCATACCCATTGCTTAATAAGAGTGCTTTTGCCCCAATTCTACAGTGTGTATTTTAAGCTAATGTTCCCAATTTAACAAATCACAGATTTGTCTGGGCCTCACAACTTCATTATTGTCATAAACAGCGTACAATTATTCCAGGTACAGGCACACTATTTGTTTCTCAAACAGGAAAAAAAGAAAGAAAAGTCATCTAATACCTGACATCATCTCTATTTGTAGGAAAGCAGCATGTGGCAGTCATAACACAAGAGATTAACTATTGTTCAACACCCAAACATTTTTAATCAGAATTTTAAACCAGAGTCCCTCAGGATGGAGCTAGCTGTATTCTTACTTGAGAGGATCAATGCATAAGGTTTCTGGGAAGACATGAAGATGTCTGTTTTATTAATCAGGGTTTGAGTAGCATAATCCCATGCACATAAAGTTACTTCATTCTAAGTCATCATGAAATGTTTATATTTCACAAAGCTGCCTATATTTGCAAAATTAAGGCTAGTTTTTTATTTCTATTATTTTGTCCATTGCAGATCATGCATTTCAAATAAAGGCAATATATTCCAATAGTCACTGAGTTCAAAGCCAAGGCAGATACAGGTAAATTTCCTAAAGAAAACAGAAGATGATTTACATTCTGTTTGTTTGCTTGTGTTTTGTTTTGTTTTTTTTTTTTTTCCATTTCCATTTACTAAATGGAAATTGCTCATATGGTTAGCTTCAATCAGTTTTGAGCTCTGATTTTTTCTCAATTAAAAATGAAATTGTTTCTGCACATTTTCTTGTGATTTCTTAGTCATTTAACTCAACAATCTAATGGTTGAATAAGTTAAATGTGATTTTCAAATGAAGAGTGCTTCAGATAATTCTTTTCTATGTTTCTAATAGCTTAGCAGCTGTGACAGACCTTTCTAATTTATAAATATATATATATATACATATATATATGTTCTTCCCACTATATAGTGATCATAAGCACAGCATTTTTTTTTTATTCCAGAGGGTCTGAACCAATATAGCTAAATGTTGATGCCTTCCTGTCATGATGATCTGACAAATTTTGCATACTGTCTAAAGCTTCACATAACATTTCAATTCTGACATCTTCACAAGCATATGATACCCACTAAATCTCAGTAGAAAATTACTCAGGACATGGTAATAGACATCATATAAGTATAAAAATGCACTTGATAGACATAAAAATTTATTTCAGAAAGTTAGGAAACAATATTTTGAACAAATATGAGAAGTTGTTGCCTACTGTATATACAAGCGTACCATGTCTACAGTGAAAATGCATGAAATTCGTGAGTGAGAGATCCCAAAGTCAAAACATTTGTCCCAAGTTTAAAAAAAAAAGAAAACAACTAAAGAGAAAAAACGGTGATTTTTCTTTCATTCAATATTTTTGTTAACTATAGTGAAAAACCACTGTTGCAGTACACAGTAAAACAATCAGAATTTTACTTTCCACTTCCATTCCACTTGCTACATCATATTATCTCCTCATCAAATAAAATGTGTGGAACTTTAGAGACTTTGGCACAGAATATTTTCTCTTTAGAATACTGCAGGAACGTACTAATGACCTATGAAAATGTGTCATTATCAATTCAATTTGATAGTTCTTCCTATGCAATTTCTATGAAGATCTCTCAAATCCATCTAACATTCTGTAATGACTTTACCTCTCTCATATCCTACATAGGTCTTCTAATAGAAGGAAAGATAATTTTATGACAGTACCCTTAAATCACAAAGTAGAAAGGATTAAGCAGTGTTGGTGACTGTTCAACAAATAGAATAACCTGTATGTCCGCAAGATGCACCTACCTCCATGAGCATGTGACTGGGAGGCTTGAACAAATGTGTGTAAGAACAAATGTATAGGAAAGATTTTGGCCTTGTACCACGGACTGCTGCAATATCTGTGTGCATTCAAGAGAAGGACCTACCCAAGGACTTAAAGGCTGTATTAACTTAGGAAAACCCAAGTTAATTAATAAAAACATGAAGGACAAGAACATAGATATGTTTCAGACCTTTTACAGATTATAAATATTTTACTCTGGTACTATAGATAATTCTTCTTTTCTTGTGGGATTGACATTCCCAAGACCTTTTTTCCTCTGTGGTTGCCACTTAATCCTTTTCTTAGGAAGAAAATGAATGGGCAAAACTTACCTTCAAAATGAAGGTAGTATGTGGTGCTGCCTCTATTCTTCCATACAGAACTCCACTCATCCTTGACATGGGAATAACACCTGCCCATCATGTCTGCCCAAGAAGATTTGACCACACAGGTCTGATGTTCCAGAAGATTCTGCCAGTCCTCTCAATGTGAATTATTCAGGAATGGGAGGGAGTAAATTTTTTGGCTGATCTAAGAAATTTGTCAATAAATATTTTTTGGTTCAAAGAAAAATAAGAGGCAATGAATATGACTCCGTGAGTTCTGACAGTAACATTTTGGTATTGAGTGACAGATATATTTTGAAAGTGAATACTGTTGATGGCAGACCAAATGTTTCCTGAAATTAAATTTGGCAGTCTAAATTTAATGTTAAGCATTCACTTCAAAGAAGACTGAAACTGAGACCCCTCCCTTCTACTAAATCTCATGTTCCTTGACTGAAGACTTACTATTTTTCTCTTCATACACAGAAGTACATGACAACATACAGTTTATTGCAGCTGCAGATCAGTCAAGGAACTGAAACTTGCTGCACATCTTATTGTTTTTTGCATTCTATCATTTTGGTTTCTTTACCTCTTAGTAAAGAAATGGGGTTTTTTTTCAATATTATGCTGATTCTCATTATTAGCATTATATTTTGACATGAAATGTAATGAGTTAACAAATCATTAACAGAAACACTGGAATTCAAGGAGAGAATTTGACTGAAAATCACATTTAGGCTATGAGTTTTTCATCTATTTATGAGTGTTTTTTTTTTTTTTTTTTGTTAGAAGAGGTCATTACTATTATTTACATTGACTGCATTTCTATTTAAGCCAATGGATATCAGTCAACAATTCATATAATAACTTGATTGCCTAAACAAAGTTGAATATCCTTTTCCGGGTCTTTTGTTTGTTTCTTTATTTGTTGGTTTTGTTGGTTTGGTTTTTTTGGTCTTCTTTTCTTTTCCTAGGAAAACAGTGAACCTTCCTAGTGTCTTCTGTCATTATTAATATCCATCAATTTTTGGATCATTCACAAATAAGGGAGTTCATAGAGCCTTCTTTGGGAAAAAAACCTTCAGACCAAGACTCAGCTTCGTACCTTTTGACTCATTACAGTTCAGATTTCATATTCCATTTGAAGAGAGCCATAGAGTGCCCAATGCATCGATAGATGACAGTATTGTAATGACACTACTTGAAAGAAAAAGAGAGACTCTCAAGGCTCACAAATGTAAATTATTCAAGAATAAGGTGAAACAAGAAAAGATGAGAGGAATTCAGTTTCTTTAAAATTCTAAGTATTTCAGTACACCAGCCCTGGGCAATTCTTTCAAAGCTAGAAAGAAAGAGGAGATTGGTTTTGCAAAAGAAGACCCAAGGAAAAATTTTAAGTGTGATTCTGTCAGAGACTGACTAGGATGGGCTGTTTGAGTAAATAGCTAAAGGTTTTTGACAGTAAACCCCAAATCATAATATTAAATGCATTAGTGGACCAAGGTCTGTCTCACTTTAACTAAACTTTCTTCACATGCAATATCTGTTGGAAAGACAGGAATGATAATTTCCAGACTAAAGGCATTTAAGATCTAGATAGGTGTGTTGGCCACTGTTCCAGTGTGGTACCTGAGTTTCAATAGTTCTTCTTCCTCCGCTATGTTTACCTCCTAAATATATTTATGAACAATCCCATCTTGCTGGATGGCTCTTCCAGTTCCTTTCTGCCAACATGGCAAGACTTCCTTTTCCATAATTATCATGGCAGTCTGCTCATAACCTTAAACTTTTCACTGTTGCATGCCTTCCTATTATTGCTGCTGAGGTCCCAGAGTTGCCCAATTCTGTCTATAATTTATCTGCACTGACACTACCTTCCAACTGAATGTTTTAATCCATACCAGTACTATACTATACCATACTATACTTAAAGCTTATATTTTCAAAATCACTGTAAAGTCTTGGACATGTAGTGACAAGATGAGGGGGAATGGCTTCAAACTGAAAGAGAATAAGTTTAGCATAGATATTAGGAAAAAGATTTTTACTGTGACGGTGTTGAGACACTGGCACAGATTGTCCAGAGAAGTCAGGGATGCCCCATCCCTGAAAGTGTTTAAGCCCCGGTTAGAGGGAATTCCGAGCAACCTGATCTAGTGGAAGGTGTTCCTGACAATGGCAGGGATTCTGGAGCTAGGTGATTTTTAAGGTTCCTTCCAAACCAGGCCATTTTCTTATTCTATGATATTTCAGAATCCATTTAAAACTTCATTCCTCTGTTTGCTGAGTTTGCCTATTAGTTACCATGTGGGGTGCCAAAGTGTTTTTAGAGGGATTCTGGTTAGTAGAACACATTTATTTATTAAAATATCTTGGAAAATTTACAGGATTCAAATATTTTTATGTCAGTCTTTCTCCTAAATTAATTCTATGGTTCAATTTTTTTTTTAATTATTTTCTATCCATTTTAGTCCTTATATTTTTCATTCCATGTCTGTTTCCTCTCTGATTTTACCTGCTAGATGTCAAAGATATTAACACTGAGAAATGAAAAAGACAAGTTCTTAAGTTCAGCACCTGAGTCCAAATTTATTATTGAATTTGTTATTTATTATTAAAAATGTATTACAGAACTGAATGAGCAGAGCACATAAGCAGGAATTACCCAGGGGAAGGCATAAGTCATTTTGTGACAGGTTACATGTACTTAATGCAGCTATTCACTTTTTTATTCATGAAAAACTGTGTGGATTCTACATTAAGTGTTGAACACCTTGATGGCCTTGACTATTTTTGCAATTGAAGGCATCTTCCTATATATTTACCTGTATGTCATGTGGACCTGTACCCATCTAGAAAGGATTAAAATGAAACATGGAATGTCAACCCTCATTAAAAAGCTGTGCCATATTTTATTTTAAAAAGCAGCTTGAGAGATGATTACTAATTTTATTTGTTACGAAACAAAATCTGAGAGAATGGATGTTGAGAGAGGTTAGCCATGCCCTGTACAATAAGAATGTTAGCATAAAATAACAGCCAGTACATAGAATATTATTTTCAATCACTCTTTATAACATTTTATCCCTTCAATAAAGCTGTAGTAAATGTATCACTATTATTAATTTACTTTTAGAAATGTAATTTCCTGCTATGCGAAACTCTGTTAACCAGTAAGTCCATCACTGAGGTTAAGACTTAAATGCATTTGTATGTGGAAATTTGCAATGAAGTTACTCTTTTCAGAAAGAATGGGAAGGCACATATGCACCCTGCCTAGTTTTAAAATTGAATTTTCATATCTGCATTAAAGAGGTGTTGCTCAAAATTACCTAATTGCTCAAAGGACAGGAAAATCCTCCAGAAGGGCTGTACATCTGAAGAAATCTTTGGAGGTGACTATTTCAATTCACTGACTTCTACTTGCGTCTTTAAGTGTAAGCACCTTTAAGTTTGCTAAGTTTGCTCCATAGTCAAGCATTTCAGTTTACTATCTAAATCCTGATAGGACTTAAGATACCTCAGAATGGTTTTTTGTGTGTTTTGTGGATTGGGGGGTTTTTGGTTGGTTGGTTGGTTGGGTTAGGGTTAGGGGTTTTTTAACACATGCATGTATTTTTGTATTAGCCTTGGGTTCACTTATGTAAAAAAAGTCAAGATTTCTGTTGATCAGTATTCATTTTCCATAAGTGAAAAGAATCCTGAATATCAGCTTTCCAGAGTCCACCCAGTGTGGCAGTAGACAGCCTTCTCAAAGTACAGAGCTATACAATTGTTTAAAGAACCACCATATCTGATCTGTGCATACTATAGCTCTGCAATCAATTCAGCACCTTACTTGCACAATCAAGCCTTTTTCTTTTTACCTAATTAACTTTAATTTCTGTTACTGAGACTATCTGAGTGTATGGGGGATACTGTAGATGGGAATGCAGTGCCAGTCTGAACTGTGGTTCTATGAGGTGCAACCATACAGGAAGGTCACAGATTGCAGCACACTGCTTGATGCTAATGATCATGCTCTTAGCTTTGTTTGGTTATCTCCAATTATTACAATAGCTGAAAATCAGAATTTCCAGGTTGTGGTCTTGGCATTCAACTTCTGTCCTTTAGGAACTTCACTGCTGGGGGAGATGTAATTCAACAGAAATATGGTAAACCTCAGTTCTGCAGTGTTTCAACAGGAATACAGAAACATGACATTCAAAGATTTCCTATATCTTACTTTGTCTTCCCTTAACCTCAGAATTGTAAACAATAAATTAATGAAGAGCCTTCACATTTTTAACTAAAAAATTGCAAATAGCTCTTAAATGTGTGGTGATAAATGCATTGTGCCCCTTGACGGTTGTGAGGTAACTGACAATACTTTCATATGCACATTACTGGGAGTGCTGGTCCTCAGGAGCTTGTGAAGAATTCAATCAACAAATGCCATTAGAGTACAATTACTGGCTCCTATCTTCTACCAATGTGTTTGAGAAACACACAAATGCATGGCCCCTCCATCTGCCCATATTAAAACAATCTGCCTAAATTTCTTCTGCCTCTGTTGTGCCTGAACAGTTCAACAGTTTATTTACTTCAATCTTTTCAAATTCACCTTTAATGAAACCTCCTACAAGTCTCACTTTACCAGCCATTTGATGGGTTTATCACCCTCTTATACTGTTTTCCCAAGAGTTATCTTTGCACCACACACACATATATATATATATATATATATATATATATATATATATATATATACGGTATTCCGTGATGTAACTCATGACAGCATTTTAGAAACAACATATACTTTTATCTATTTTTAAGAGCTGTATAATATTTAATAGCAAATATCTTTTCCTAATGTCTTCATTAGGACAAAAATTTTATCTAACACAATCAGCATTTGGGTTTTGGAAACATGGACTTTAATATGATGAATTTGGAAAGCAGAAAGAATGAGAAGGAGAGAGCAGTAGCAACTAAGTTCTTTGCTATGCCAAAGAATCCCCCTCACTGTTCAATGCTCCTAAATTTAAAATTAGAAGTGTTTCACTGCACCTGAATTACTCTGGCTCAGATAAGTAATTCCAATAGATCGGCTTTAGTGATAATCTTCTAACTTTAAATTTAGACTCAGTGAAATGTCTGGTTCCTTCAGAGCATAATTTTCCAGGCTGAAGAAGTTGTCCTGTGGAGCTGCAGCTAGCATTAAGGGGAGAGAGATTAGTGATATTATACAGTATATTCAGTTACTCAAACCTTGAGTCATTTTTCATTTTCATTTGAAATATTTATGTACAAAGTTTCATTTTAGGGAATGTGTCATATCACAGTTATTAATGGGAAAAGTGTCTGAAAGTTCAAAGTGCTTTACACAAGCAAAAAGATAATGGAGGCAGGCAAATACAACATTGTATGTGAACAGAGGCTAGTAAAAAAACTCGTGATCAAGCCTAAGGAAGAGCCACAGAGCATAAAAACTTATATAATGGAATAAGTTTTAAAAGATTTTTAAACATCCACCTACTTGAGATGAAGTTAATGTGATATGAGAAGCTAGAAAGGTATCACAATTTATGCTTTGCAGGCACATAATAAACTTTGGGGCTATAGATAAAAGATGCTAAGTTCTGCAAAAAGTTGAGTCACTTTTAACATTTTGAAAATAATTTGATTATATCTTAGATATTCAAAAACAACTAAGGGACTTAAAGCCCTAAGTGTTGATTTGCTTCATCTAATTTTTACTCAAACCTCATTCTAGGTAGACTTAAAGGTTGGAAAACTCCTCAACTAAGTTAGCTGCCCGAAAGCTGCTCTCTAGTCTACATGAGTCATTTGCATTCCTTCCATAGTCAATGGAGACAGACACTCCAGAACTTTAGTATTGGGCACTTCTGGTTTTCTTTCTCTATGAATCATCTGTGCCATTCTCAATGGTAACATTTTATAACCTTTATTCAAAAATACAAATATTTACATAAGGTACAGTGCAGAAGAAAAGAAATACAAGGTTCTGTAAGTCCATACCCCACATCAGTACCCTTTATCCCCTGGTCAGTCTTGTCACCACCAGAAAAGGATTGGATATTTGTGTTATATAAATCTATATTCTGTCTTGAAAAGCTTTCTCTACTGTCTTCTGTCTAGAAAAGAGCAAAATTTCATACATCAAAGCTCTTCCTGTTGGAACCACCCCCTTCCATAGAGACAGCAAATGAAATGTCAGTTCATTAAACTGGTGTCTAGTTATATTGGTCTTATGTATCACTTCCACTCCATTTGTCTGTCAGTTTTGCATAAACTGAAGTCTTAGTTAATCTGAAACCAGAATACATTTTCACATTTTTCCTCAGGGGTCATGGAATTTCAAAAACTATTATCAGACTTAATTGACATCTTAAAACACTCCAGCATACTACAGTACCCTTGGGTGAAAAAGAAAAGGAGCACTTTATGTAAACAAATGTATGGAGTTACAAAAAAAAAAAACAAACCAAAACTAATAAAAAATCAACCAATCAAACAAAAACCACAAACAAACAAAAACCACAAACAAACAAAAGCCACAAACAAAAGAAACCAAAGAAACAACAAAAAAAGGAAGACAAAAAAAAACCCCAAATGATGGAAGTAGAAGCAAGGCAGAAAGATTATTACAAATTTGCTGACTTCTGTGGGAGGAACTGTACTTCAACCAGTAGGAAAACCAACCCCAAGCAGCAGCTTTCATTCTTATTCAGACAATGAATGCAGCCCTCTCTTCCATGACACTTAAAAGGGGGATGAAATGAGGCATTGTGTAGAAAAGTGCAAAGACTATGATGATCTTCCTTCAAAATAAACAAGCAAGCTAGCTTTATATGAACTAGGTTTGAGTTTCCTGGACTGTTGGGTATGTGCACATTACTGTGCACAAAAGATACTCAGCACTGGGAGAGAGTACTGAAGAAAGAATTAGAGTGGAAAAGTCAGTATAACCCTGCTTGTAGCCAATTCCAGAAGTGGGACATCAACAGATGAATGTGTTTGGTTTGGGAAGTAGAGAAAAATGGCATAATTTTCAGAAAGCCATGTGGAAAATAAGAACCCTTTAAAAAGAGTAAGTCAAGCTTTTAATGCCTAAGTTAGACCCAAATCACTAGACAATTTTTGTGAAAATTTTGCCTTTGTTGTCTTAGAGTTTGTTTATTTGTTTGTTTCGTTAGCATATAGCTGTTTTCATGAAATAAGTTGTGACATGCACAATCTGTGTTGAACTTTCTGTGGAAAAAGAGGATGTCAATTCAACCCACACACCAGAAATAGTAGAACAGAAGTCAGACAGTGGAAAAAAAAAGAGCCACATGGAAAGATTCAGGCCACTGTATGTAAATAATTTGAGAGAAGGTGCAAAATGGAAATTCTCAGAACATCTAGTGTAAGGCTGAAGCACCTATGCTAGGAATATAAATGTTTGGGGCTCCTTCTGTAGTCAATAAAGACAGAAAGAGAGGGGAAAAAAAACTGCCTAAAGCATGATTAAGCCTGTCAGAGTTGTTAGCTATCCTCTGGAGGATCTCCATTCACTGGCACTCCCCCTGTCCTATCCAGAATCAGACCAACTGGGAGAGTGATTTTTCTTCATCAGTGTCAAGCAAGTGTTTTGGGATGGAGTGAATCACCCTCTTGGAATACCTTGTTCTCTCATTTAACTAGAAAGGAAGGTGATTTGGACCAGTTTGAGCTTTGGCAATGACTTCTTAAACACCTGGATTTGCAGTCCTAAAAAATATATTTTCAGCAGCTAAATTTAGATGGAATGAACTTGAGCTCTAAAGTTCTGAACCTTTGTTGCTGAAATCAGTAGGAGGTGTTTTACAGAGTCTGCTGGATGTGTAAATGAGACAGATATGCTTCATCAGTGATAATATAATTGTCTTTCAAAAAGTAGATTAAAAAAAAAGAACAAAACAACAAACACCTGAACCTGTCCAAAATTCAGGAGTAATAATAATCTGATAAGGAGGATTAAACAATATGAACTTTCCATTTAATCACCTGGTCTACCAGATCAAAACCAAAATATTTATTAATGAAAATCAGAAAGAAACAATCAAGGAAAGTTAAATTGGTAGTTAATAATAAATTATTCCATTTTATATATTGTATCTTAGTTCCATTTTATCTCCTTAGACCCAACTTTGCAGATTAATCTGAAAGGCTTTTGCAATGTTTCTGGGCTTCTGTAATCTTTTAACAGTACAGTTCTTCATCCTAGACAAAATCAGGATGTGAAAAGATGCGTTAAAAAGAAAATTAATAACCTACTTACAGGTGGAGAAGGTGAAATCCAGGAAACAGCTCTTAAGTGGTTTCAGTTTGCTTTGAGGGTATAATCTGCCACATATTTTACTGAAAGCTACTGAAACTACAGCATATTTTATTGAAATGGCAGAGCGGCACACACACTAAATAATATCTAGAGGTCCTTTTCCAGCCTAACCATTATATGATTCTGTGATTCCATTAAGAGGATTTGACTATCATTACACAATTTATGGTATTACAGTTTTTGAGTCTATTTTGATAAATTACCATACTATGTCGCAAATTACTTTTCAATTCCTCGTGTGATTTAGAGAATAAGTATCACTAAACTGGGTGTTAATAAATCATGACTGCCCATCACCTAGAAGTGAATGATAGATGACAAAATATTATCTTATGAAAAAAACATTATTTTACACCCGCAATTAAAAGGTAACTTTATTACTTTTATAGTTCATTACTTAAGCCACCAGTTAGATAACAACCTTCAGAAGTATTCTGCAACTGTCTGATGTGTTCAGTTGTATTACCAGAAGTCAGGGGCTTTGGCTCAAGAAGACTGCCAAAGAAGCACACAGTCATTTCACAGGTAAATACTTGATTAGATGTTGTATTTCTGTCTCTGATAACACCTTGTCTCCAACATGTAATTTTTTGTTTACTTCTTTTACCCTTGTGTAAATATCTATAGAACAAGCAACATTGAAAATATATCAATCACCTTAGAAAATCCTTTATAAGCAACTAGTGAGAAAAAGGAGATACCAACAGTAGTGTCCTAATTTGTTCCAGATTCATAAAACCAAGTGTGCACAGACATGAACATTAGCTTCTAGTTCCAGGTACTCAAACAGACACAAACTTTTGGATGAATCCGGTTTACCCAGTTCTATTGTCCATCGTAACCCTGCTTTAGTTCCACTTTCATGTAATTTTTGCTTTAGTATGTGGTAAAGTATAACAGTATATCATACCCTAACAGATAAAAGTCCTCCTCCTCTCCAAGCAGCTCTATAAAACTAAATGACCCTGCTGAGCTGTGTCCACTCCCTTGCATAACATTTATCTTTTAAGGGGAAGCAGAGTTGAAAAGTAAGACTTGCTTTTAAGATTTATAAGGGTAACAAGCTCCTCTGGAGAAGCAGTTGCAGAAGTTATGAAAATATGTCATAGATATTATTAACTGTCAATGACTCCATCCTGAAGCTATTAGCTAGTAATTTGTAATAGTAATGACGGTTTTGTCAGAAGCCATACTTAATTACATATATAAACTTCAGTTCAATTCTCTTAAATTAAAATGTGTGTCACTCTAATTAGAAATATATGATGATCTTGATAAGTATTCTTAAGCTGGTTCCATTCAGTATCTTTCCTTATGAGCCTTTTTTCATCACTATGTTACTTTACAGCGTTCTGGTACTCGATAAGGACTAATTTTGCTTTTCAGAAGTTGAAGCACTTTGCGACAAACTGACATTGTTAGCTAAAAGAAAACTGGCATTTCTTCATTAATCAAATAATGATGGATGGAAATATAATGAATGATCATTATTTCATCAAGAGCAAAGGCATGTCCTAATGGACATGAAATAACCACAGTGGTCAATGACTGATTTTAGTGTCATTGCAGTCTTATAATTAAAGATCCAAATTGAGAAGTAAGACATATATCTAAGCTCTTAATCAACCCAGTGACAGAAGCTGTAATGATTTGAGGTTGTACCTATGCATTAGTTATCCATTGTGTGTAATAATGGCAATTCTCTCTTTGTAACCGTGTCAGTCAACGTGCTTTGTTTTGAAGGTATTGCTTACTTATTTTTCTGATCCCTTTTCTTTCTTTCACTCCACATTCAGTATCTGTGTTCTACCTTGGTGATCACCCATCCCCAAAGAAACTCCACTGGAGAAAAATGTAGCTTATCCTAATGATCAAACACAATTTATAGATCTAGCCTAGGGAAGATCATCTAGTTGAGATCTTTATCATCTGGTGAGGCTCTTTTGCAGTCTCCGTGATCTGTGCTCTCCAAGTAGCACCGTGCAATTTTGTCTTCCCCATTGCATAAAACTTCAAAAGGGAAACAAAATACCTACTCCAAAAATTTCCCACATAGGACATGTGAATTCCAGGACACTCAGTTAGAATGAGATCAATCAGATCTAGAATCATGTCCTTCCACTTATGAGCAAAAAGCTCTAATTGTAAGGGTATTCTGCAAAATGTGGGACTTGCAATACCATCTCTCTCTTTTTTTTTTTTTTTTTTTTTTTTTTTTTTTTTTTTTTTTTAAATTGCTCCTGCTCCATTTGTCATCATGGCAGGCTGGAACTCAAGTGAATGACATCTGAACATCTTCATAAAATATATAAGCAAATACATACATTTGCTTTAGGAGGATCCCACAGAATGAGATGGCTCATAAATTTAGATACATAGATAAGGCATTACACTAATACAGTGCCTCAGGAACTGTATCTCGTTCTTTAGATGAAATCTCACAATACATTTGTAGAAATGGCACATTGGTGCTGAACTGGGTGCTTTGCAAAGCTTAATATGCATGTAGAACAACCCCCTTAAAATCCATATTTTTTCACTGTCTTATTCCCGTCAATGAACTTAAGAAAAAGAGAAATCAAATAGTGCTGTGTAAAATCATTAGCTTACACTTGACAAATCATGACAGGAAAATTAAAAGATAGAAGTCACTTTCAATTCCACTAACATAATGTAACAAAAAGGTAAGGAATTCACTTGGTATGTTTGAAACAGGTTCGCAGACGATGTTGAAAATGCAACAGGTTTATCTTCTCCTTCTGTGGTGAAGAAATTGTCTTCCAAAGTACCCCTATAAAAAAAAGTTTAGAAATACAAAAGAAGGGAAAGGCTTTCTTATTTGTTTGGGATATTGAAAAAAGAGTAAGAGTTAGTTAAAAAAAGGATTTAGTAAGCAACAGAAGTACTATCAGAGAGAGGTGGGGAAAAGTAGATTTATGATGATGCAATCAAAGCACTTTACAGTCTGAAGGTTAAAGACAAGAAGCAATAATGATGAGAAGTAAAGGGATACAAAAACATTATAAAGGTCATCTGAAAACCTGAGACTGTCTCTGGTAGGTTTTTTACTTAAAAGATCACATACAACAAAAAATACTCTTTAACCTATCTTTTTAACCTTGTAACCATGAGGTGCAATTAAACAAGGTTAAGTGTGACAGGTCCTAGAATATGTAGCATGTGATAATAAAACCTTAGTAAGAAAATTCAAACTGTTATTTAATAGCCTCTAAATATTTTGTTTCAGAGAACTGATCTGTAATTATAACTGCCAGGTCATGTTTTCTAAATAAAAAAAGAAATAATTATGCAGGTTCCATAGTTGTTGGTGAGCACCGATGCCAGCTAATGTGAGTTTAAAGTCTTGTGGTGTTATTACAACTATGCAACTGCTCTTACTATAAAAAAATTGCTAACATGGAAATTAAATGGATTTGGATAACAATTTATTTACAGATATTCAAATAATTTTAAGTATTACATAACCTCCCTGTCTTGTAGTCAGGGACATGGCAAGGTTTGTGAGAAAAGTTGGGTAGGTCAGCTCAGTAGTCCTAGCTGTGCAGTGCACAATCCTAAGATGAATAGCCATGAAGATCTCTGGAAAGCCACTTTGGTGCTCTCTTCTCTCATCTCTTTCAATCTTCCTCAAGGTTCTTTCTTGGGTATTCCTGTAGTCTCTCATATATTCATGAAATTTCTGTCATCTACCCCTGAAGCCATGCCATCTGTATGTCTCCAAGAGCATCTTTCAGAACGCTTACTGTGTGTCTTGCTGAAAGTCTCTTCCCAAGGACCATCTCCCCCATGTGTTTGCCCTAAAATTCTCCCTACATTTTTCCCCCAAAGCCTCTCACCTGTTTTCCCAAGAACCTATCTTCTATGTATTTTCCTAAGAGTCTCTCCCCTTAAACCTCCTCCAACAGATTCAATCCCTGTCTCCCCAAGCACCTTTCACCATGTCTCCCAAAAAACCATATCACCCATGTCTCTTGCCTCTAACAGCTGCTTCTCTTGTGTAAATATGTGTGAGCTAGAGCTCCATAGGCTTCTCTATCTGGCTGCAGAAATAGCCTTCTCCATCGCTACCCCTCAATGCTGCCAGCTATTCCCAGTACAAACCGGGGTGCTAAAGCCACCAAACCACCACACATAGGTGAAGACTGATCATGAAAGAGGGGGATGGTGCTGCATGGCTGACCAGAGCTTTGTGCCACTGCACAGCCCCAGCAAGGCTAGAAAGGCAATGCCAAGTGACCTATTCAGCACCTAGAGCTGAATAAAGCTGTACAGATCTCACAAGGTGTGTTAGGGGTGTCTGTACAGTACCAGAAGGGTACTGGTTTTGTGTGACATGCAGCATACACTGCTACTGTGCATCAACTGATGTAGCTTTTGGAAGCACAGACTTTGTATGTCTCCGTTCTGCCACTGGACTCCTTGTGTACACCAAAATTTGTTTGACCTACACTCACTGCATATACTCTTTAGCTCTGTGTTTTCCTATCACAGAATAGCATCTATTTTGAAAAAAAATCCATAAATTCGATGTAGCATGTTTTCTGCATGCAGTATTTGTGAGCAGACTGGCAATATTTAAATGGGATTTGATTTCTGTTGTTACGATTATTATTTTTAGATAGAATCTTTCACTGCATGAATCAGTATTCATGTTTAAAATTCATTCCTTAGCATAGGTCAGATAAAATTACACATGATTGTTCGTGTTTGGATGAGCGTGGTAGCAATTCTGTAAGAAATCCCTCTGTGTGCCAATCAGTTTTTGAAAATGCTTGTGACTTTGAAATTCGCTTGTGTGTGATCCTGCCTGCTACATTTGATTGCCTGAAGATATGCAAGTAGGTTGAGATGCAAACATGGGTAAAGCAGAATAATCTACAAATGTGAATATTCATGCAATCTGAGAATTCTACCCCTGTAATTACAATTTCTAAAATAGATGTTTATTGCATTTCAAGATAAATTTATTTTTTATTTAATTATTTATTTATTCATTTATTTGTTAGTAGTGGAGAGAAAACTGGATAAGCATCCTTTTTTTTCTCTTCATATGTCTAGTCATTAATCACACCCTTCTCACCTACCCTGAATACAACTCTGATTTCAGTAAATGATGTTGGTTCCTCAGTAACTTTTGCAAATCAGTTTACTTAATTAAATTTCAAAACATAGGCTATTTGGGTGAAATCTAATCTGAGATTAAGACATTGTCATCTAGATTCGAGGGTTTATTCTACTGCCTAAACACAGATGTCTATACCATTTAACCTACCTGTCTAGCCTCTAATGGGTATTTCAGAGGGGCGTGAGTCTTCGATAGCTCCTGTGTCATTTCTGTCAGACCTGTGCAGATGTCTTTGATACTCTAGGGCTTCCGAAATTGCAGTAGAAACTGAAATGAGGCTTATGGCAGAGCACTAGACTTGAAATATTTTTAGTGGCTTTCCAAGTGAGATTCAGTTACCTAAACAAAGGCATACTGTGCCATATGAAATAGCATAAAACCTGCAAAGAGCTGACAGATGATACAGGACCTGCAGAAGCTCACCATATTCAGAGTGGCATCTAGAGACTAATACCACTGGATTAGACAAGAAGAAAAGAGCTGGGGGTGATTCCCTCAAATGTAAAATCCTGCAT
This sequence comes from Aphelocoma coerulescens, assembly GCF_041296385.1. Classification (NCBI taxonomy): domain Eukaryota; kingdom Metazoa; phylum Chordata; class Aves; order Passeriformes; family Corvidae; genus Aphelocoma; species Aphelocoma coerulescens. Next base: position 61,523,392 of record NC_091013.1, read on the forward strand.
AATATTGCTATTGGCAGGGGTGTGGGTTCTCAAAAAGTAAACTCTGCTCTTATCTGCTCGATCTCACAAGATTTTGTTCTTTACTTGTAAAAGTTTTACTTTTCTGTAAATGTTTCATATCATTTTTTTTTAAATATTTAGATTTCGCTCTCATACCATGAACATTTTTTATAAAGAAATATATTTCCAATAAAGGGTTATTCTGTCCTACTGCCTTCTGATAAACTGATGGATATCCTCAAGAGAGTACAAAAATTCTTCTTCATATTTTGAGTACCTGTTTCTAAGATGTAGCTGCACCTAGCAATATGCAAGAAGAGCTATTCCAAAGAAATTAATAATTTTGTGTTCATGGGATTACAAAGTGGGACTGGCACTGCCTATTTCCTTATTTGCAAATATATCAACATTTAAAGATACTTTTGTCTTTAAGAAGGAAAACAAAGAAAATTGGAGACCCCTATCCTTTAAATTCATATACTTAATTATTTATCTGGAAACAGTTTTTCCTCGGACATCAGGCATAGATTTAATCTCAGGAGGATTTTTCAGGTTTTATTTAAAACAGTTTCACAGGGAATAAAGTGCATAGTCCTATGCGTTTGATGGGGCCTGCTGTTTCCGTGGCAATGAAACTCGTATGAGGTTAATTCTTCCTCACAGTAAGGTTACTTTGAGCACCCTCACTGGGAGCTCTGTAGCATGTATTAGCATGTATTCTAGGTAGATTTAGCAATGTAAGGAGTTGTAAAGTAAATGACAGACACCTCTGTGGAAAATCAATATAATCTGAGATAATAAAGGTTTCATAATCTATAGTGTTCAGGTCAGTCAAGTCTCTAAGTGACCTGGATTCTGTATATCCAGTTGATGTAGTTTAACCTCAGTAGGTAACTAAGCACTACACAGGCTCTCTCTTGCTCTCCCCTAGTGGGATAGAGGGGAGAATCAGAAGGGTAAAAATAAGAGAAGTCATGGGTTGAGATAAAGACAGTTTAATAACTAAAAAACAATGTTCAAACCAAATCAAACAAAACCAAAGCAAACAAAACAAAACCAATAAAGGGGAGCAGAAACAAAATGTGAAAAAGAGAACCCAGCTGCCCAGCACCAACAGACCAACACCTAGCCAATTCCTTGGCAATGTCTGCCACAGCCAACCGCTCTCCACCCCCCAAGTTTTATTGTTGAGTGTGATGTCATAGCGTCTGGAATATTCCTTTGGTCAGCTGGGGGCAGCTGTCCTGGCTGTGTTCCCTAACAGCTTGTGCTGTCCCAGCCTACTCGCTGGTGGGGCAGTGTGAGAGGCAGAGAAGGCCTTGACTATGTCAGCACTACTCAGAAATAACAGAAATATCTCTGTTTTATCAACAATTTTCATCACAGATCCAAAACACAGCACCATACAAGGTACTGTGGAGAAATTAAACTCTATCCTAGCCAAAACCAGTGCAATATTCACCTCTTTTTCCACACCATTTACATCACATTCACTTCCCACACTATAAAACACATCCCTAAGAACCACTACCTCCCACCCCATCCTTTTACATATACATACACAGGTATCATTCCCATAGTTTATGGACCACCCCTGTAAAATGTCCCTAAAATGAACACAAAATACAACACTCATACAAATGTCCATTGAGTTTGTTTAGACCATTGCTTTGGTCTCCATCTGTTATGGTGACCACTCCAGACAGGAGACTTCTGTGTGTTGTGTGGCATTATTGGGCACCAAAACTAGCACAGGTGAGATCACGGCCCCTCTTGCACTGCTTCTTGTGCGTCTCACCCTCCCTATCCTGGTATTTCCTATAACATGCAATTTAAATCATGGGTTACAACAGTTTAAAAGTATATCCATTACAATATCTGTTCCTGGACCCTTTGCACCAGGCCATAGGGTTTAACATTCCAATTAATTCCTCCCACATCTTCTAGCTTGGTTAGCAGCAAGAGTTTCCTGCTGTAATAGCTGTGACATATGGCAACCACAACAACATATACAACATATATCATCAGATAATACTGGCATCAAAAATCAGTGGCATTATAAAATTCAAATAATGAGTTATTTTTGCTCAAAAGAAGCATGCACACTAGTTGAAGTCTCTTAACTTGTTTCATCTTGAATCTGAGCACAGGCATAGCATACTATAAAATTAAGAATGGCAAGAGCAATTTCAGAAACTGCAGTCAGAAGGAGATTAAATACATGCTCTCTGTGTAGAAATCCAGTAGTCTTTTTCATTAGCAACAGCAGTACATGCTTTTTCTTTCACAGTTCTGTTACATTAGTTGAATGCACTGCATTTTTTTTAACATTAAAATGTTGGACAAATTACTACAGATTTTCTGTCCCAAGGGCTGCTGTAGTTGGAAAAGTTTCTTTCATATGTCAGCTAAGACAGGTAGTTCAGTATGGAGACTGAAAATAAGGGAGGGGTCAGTTTGCAGACCTATATATCTTTGTATAAAACCACTTTACTTTTGATCAAAATCTCTAGTGTAGGATTTTCTATTTGTTTTTGTGCAGAAGGATCATAAGATGCTCAAATGTGATTTCTGGGCAAGGCACACTTCCAGAATCCATTGATAGCTTTGCAGCCTACTCCATTCCTTGTTAGGCTGTTCAGTGAGTAGGCAATGAAAAATCTCCTCTGCAGAGAGATGAATTCCACCAGTAGCCTGGAAAATGTGTTCTCTTCCCTCTGGACTCACAGAAGATTAATGCCCTTCAAGGCTTGCCTGGCCTTAAATAACACTGAAAGAAGAATAGCAGGTTCCCTGTTCTGATTTCCCCTAATCCAGAAAATTAAAATCCATCAGAATATAACTGTCTAAAGAAATTAAATTTGAACTAGTAATACCATTGTCTTTGCTTATATATCCAGAAAGAGTATCTGAACATTCCATAATCCAAATTGTTAAAAGATATCCTGTCACCATGAAAATATATTTCCAGGTGAGAGAGAGAGGAAGGATTAATTTTCTTTAAGTCCTCTTATGGATAAAATGCAGATCCATCTTAAAAATGTAATAAGTTTTCTATTGGATCAGACTAATAGTACATCTAGTCCAGTACACTCAGACAATAGCAACAAGAAAAGCTATTCAAAGAGAGTATGTAAGCCTGCTAATTTTCTGCAGCCCATCCCTGTTGTACTTCTCTTATATATAAAAATATTGTACTTGGGATTCTAGATGGAAAATCCCTCCCCTAGTCCTTTTAGCATCCGTTTCTGGATCTGCTATCTGGGAATTTGTTCAATCCCTCCTTGAGCTTGGTGAGTCTGACTGCCACCAAAATCTCCTATAGGAGAATGTTCCAGGAATTTACTGCCCACCATGCAAAAATGTTCCTTCTCTTATTTTTTTAACTGCTCTCCTATTTCTTTCACTGAGTATCCTAGTTTCAGTATTTTGGGACTTGGGGAGTTATAGTACTACATTCACCTGATCACTTCCTTCCTTTTATTTTCTTCTAACTGGACAGAAATTAATGTTTCTAGTATGTCCTACCTCTCTTCTGTCAGCTTTAACCTGCTGTATCTCTAAGCTAAACAACTTGAAATATCACAGTCCATTACACAGCAGCTGATGTCAACAGTTCTGGATATTCATGTCAAAAGAGTGCAGGGAAAACAACACTTTTTTGAAGAGTAGCCCAAAACTGGATATAGTCCTCCAACTGAAACTTTCCTCAATAAGGCAGAAGGATTCACGCATCTTGGAGATTATTCTTTTATTCCCACCTTACAATATATCTTTATATAATTATGCAAATGAGAACCCCACCCAGTCCTTCTATTTTGAAGATAAAGCACTAATAACTTTTCTCAAGATTTGGTTGGTTATTGGAATCACTTTCACTGGTTTTTTTTCTGCTTTCTTTTTTTTTTTTTTTTTTTTTTTTTTTTTTTTTTTTTTAAATAATGGCAGGTTTCTCTAAAACAGCATTTTGAGAAAATCCTTTGTGTTAAAAACCTTGAGATATTTTTCTCTGAGATTCTTCCCAAGGACTCACTGCAGCACTTTCAGAAGTGTGTGCAGGTCTGATGATTAATTTAGACCTTCTTATACTGGGGAGACTAGCTTCCTAAGATATCCAGACTGCCTTGACTTCTGGTGAAAATCCAGGACAGGAGTCCAAATTGACTGTGGTTGTGAAGGCCTAATTTTTGTCCTGGAGCTGGAAGATTTAAGATGTTTCTTCCTTTGACTTTTGTCAAGAATAAACTGTGTACCTTGCCTCCTGATTCGTTGTCCTCAAAAAGGCTTTTTACTCTCACTTCTCTTCCTCTCCTTACACATAAACAAAGAATCTATAATCCAATATTTAAGACCAGAAGCTGGAACTGAAAAGGAAAATTTTCTCAAAGTCCAACCAGACTGGTAGGCTACAGATTGACAGCGGTCTCACACAGTGGATGAGCATGAACTTCGCACCAAGAAATAGGAATCCACAGGCTAAAGATTCTTTCTCACCCCCTTTCCTCCTCCACCCGCAGCAAATCCATGCCTGAGCAGAAGAATCACATTCCCTCTTCTCTGACACTATGGAAAGAAAGGACAGGAGAGCACAAAGCATACCTTATTTCCATTACTTGGCCCACATCCAGACACAGTGGTGGCAGGATTTCTTGGTTGCTTGAACTGGGTTAAAAACATCAACCTACCTTGCATCTACTCCGTGCATTCTAGCTCTGATGAGCACAGACACGTTGTTTTTTCTTTAATGAGAATGTATCACCAGTACAGACAACACTTGTGCAGCTGGCATGAATATCTCTGCACTGATGCCAGCTTACCTCAATTAGCAGAACAAGCACATCATCATCCTGCTTAAAATGAAGTCTGCCTAGACAAAAAAAATTTAGAACAGTTAAACTTTTAGAAACACAGCCTAAAAATAGCCAAAAGGCTCTCAGGTGTTACTGGTGCACTTTTAGTCACACGCTGCCATACCCCTACAACCTGAAGGTGAAAGTACTTGTTAAGGTGCTTTTCTGAAAATATAATAAGCACGTGGAGGTGGACAGAAGTTGCCAATACGTAGACCAAGTCTTAATGCCTTTATTGATATTAAATAAAAGGCAATACACGGAGTAGAGAAATGCAAAAAATAATCATGAAATAAGGGAAGCGTGGGAAACTAATTTAACTCAGCCAAGCAAGGAGGCACCAGAAAAGGTATGTTAGGGTTATGGCATGATCAAGTGACATGCTAGGAAAATAATCATTGTAAATGAGTATAAATGGGGCAATATTGCATTTGTCAAGACTAGGAAAATAATGTTATTCATACTGAAGCAAGAGACAGCTTAGTAAATTTTAGATTTATAAAAGAAATAGGAAAGCCATGTAAGGTTTGAACCTAATCTGGATCTCAGCATCTAAATTGGAAGTTGCCAATCTGTCACTCCTTAGAATTTCAGATTGTCATGCCAGAAGGGCTGCTGGGAAAACATGCTAAGATATTTTGCTGTGGCTACACACAGCTGAATATCCACAGCACTGGCATAAGGGCATAAGAGTGACAGGAGAAGCAGAAGGAGACATCAAGGGAAGCTACTAAGGCAGTTCTTAAAGTGTGCACCATGGTAGGAAACACATAAGCATGGGTCTTCAGTCACTGCCCTGATTACATCTCTTGCTTCCTCTGAAACAAACCTCATGCCATGGGCTGATAGATTCCATAGGCTGGATCCACTCTCTGGCCTTTCAAGAGATCAAAATGTTTTTATGAATAATATCCCATCAAGATGTCATATGGTCACACAATTTATGTTTTGAATTAGAACCTGAATAGCCAAGCTTCAAAGTTTAGATTACTTGTTTGTTCTCTGTGTTCATCAGCTTTCTATGTCTGAATACAGTAGGAACAAATCTGCACTATAGAGGTAACTATAGAGTTTTGCACATAGCTTTTCCTCTGAAAGCATTGATTTAGGTACATATTACCTCAAATATGTTTTGAATGTATTACTGAATACAGTATTTATATTACTTTTGATCATCTTGATAGTAGCTATAGATCAATAATTTAATGATTACAAAATTATAATTGTCAACTGATGTGACAGGTTTTATTTTTAGCTTTAAACACTATATAAAGTGGTATTTGTATGCCATTTTCCAAAATACTCTTAAAACATATTTTAGATAAGCTGTTTAATATTTACCACTGACTTTCAATGGCTTAGTTGATATCATCTTAGCACTTGGTCTATACATTTAGGAGTCCAGTAAAGCAGAAATTTTATTTTGTCAGATTCTTTTCCCATTAGTGTCATCAGTCACAAGTTCAAAATTAGCGAAACATGACAAGAAGATTGAATGATAGTATGAGATAGAACCATTTTATGTTCATTATACATCACATCATGATGTACAGCACGGTAAATTCTACTTATGTTTGTTTTGTCTGACTTTTAATCTCACTGAATTCTTTTTTTAATGCTGCCTGAACATTTTACCAGCCCCTCCTTTACTCTTTTTGTCAGTGTACAGAAAATATGTATCTGAAATACCTGTCAGGTCACTGGCGTAAACTTCCATCTACGCTTTCTTCTTCTACAGAGGGTTATATTATGTTATTATGATTCTGTGTATTAACTTTGTTTATACATCAGCATCCTAATTATTGTTGCTATTGTTACTAGAATTATTATAATTATTATTATTTTGTCTGTGAAACAAAGAAGGATATATCTGGAGGCTGAAATCAAACCTCTTGCTGATTCTCTCAAATGAAATTTGTGCACTATATCCCTTCAGAAGTGTTTACTGTCATATGCAATATTCATAATATGGATAGATACTTCATATGAGAATAATTTACTTGTCTGTTCTGCTCAACCATTGTTTAATGAATTCCTAACAATCTGAGGGCAAGCTGTTGGAGAGCTATTATTAAATTTCATATTTGCTTTGCAGTTTTCTTCAGCACTGCTTCATGTATTTAGGCATATAATGGCATTAACTTTTTCTTACAAATCAAAGCTTTGAATATTTGTTATTTGCAAAATGCAAAGTTTAAAGCATCATTGCAGATGCTTGCTGGTCATAAAAAAAGTTAATTAACATTAAGATATTATCATTTAAATACAAAAATTTAAATTTTTATTTAAATCCAAATTTTTCTGTTAGGAAAAATATTGAAACCTACTGGAAATGTGAAATCAATAGCTTTGCATGCTCTAAGAATATTTCAAAAGCTCCAGCAAAATTATTCCAGGCGTGTTAATTTCTTTAGGTATTAACCAGTTCTTAAGTTATGTAAAAGGGAGACAGGAGTATGAACAAATGGGACATCATTCACTAGACTTATATCATTATTATTATTCTTATATACATCTCTATCCTTCCACCTTTTATTCATCTCTTCTATAAACTAAATGACCTAATCTTTTTGATCTCTCTTCCAGTAGAAGTTTTCTAAATATATAAGAATTCACATTTCCCTTCTTTGGACTGTTTCTGCTCTATCATTTCACATCAAAATGAATGCTGCAGCAATGAATACTGAATTTTTGAAACATGTCATCAGTGTCTTACCCTTCAAATGATCATATGTCTTTCAGGTATCTCTGGTGGTTATAGATTAGTTCTTAACTTTTTCAGTATTTTCCATCATTACTCAATTAAAACTCTAAGCCACATTAGTATTTGTGTTTACTACATTTATAAATTGACACAAAGTCTATAAGCTGGTTCCAGGAGCAATCATTACATATCAGGAGATTATCAGTGGACAAGGGAATGGTTACAGATGTCCTCCATCCAAACTTCTGGAAAGTCTTTGGCATGTTCCCCACAAAATCCTTCTCTCTAAATTTGAGATGGATTTTCAGAGTGAACTGTTTAGATGCAAAAGAAAGTGATAGGACAGTCACACCCAGAGGGTGGTGGTTAACAGCTCAGAGTCCCAAAGGACATCAGTGGTGTCCCTCAGGGGTCTGTACAGATGCCAGTGTTATTTAATACCTTCATAGACAGAGGGACTGAGTGTATCCTCAGCAAATTTGCAGACGACACCAAGATGAGTGATTCAGTTGCCAAACCTGAAGGACAGGATGCCATCCAGAGGGAACTGGAGAAGCCTGAAAAGTGGGCCCATGGGAATCTTGTGAGCTTCAACAAGGCCAAGTGCAAAGTGCTGCACCTGGGTCAGGGCAATCCCCAGTATCAACACAGGCTGGGGGATGAGCAGATTGGGACCACCTCTGACAAGGACTTGGGGTGGATGAGGGGTTGGACATGACCAGGCAATGTGAACTTGCAGCCCAAAAGTTCAACCACGTCCTGGGCTGCATCCAAAACAGCGTGGCCGGCAGGGTGAGGGAGGGGATTCTGCCCCTCTACTCTGGTCTGGGGAGATCCCATCTGGAGTGCTGCATCCAGCTCTGGGACCCTCAGAACAGGAAGGACATGGACCTGCTGGAACAAGTCCAGAGGAGGGCCACCAAGTTGATTAGAAAGATGGAGTACCTCTCCTATGAGGAAAGGCTCAGAGAATTGGTTTTATTTCAGCCTGGTAAAGAGAAGGTTGTGGGGTGACCTAATTGTGGCCTTCCAGTACCTGAAGGGAGACTACAAGAAAGATGGAGAGAGAATATTTACAAGGGCATGTAGCGACAGGACAAGGGGGAATGGCTTCAAACTGAGAGTAGGTTACATTGGATATTAGGAGAAAGTTTTTTTCTGTGAGGGTGATGAGGCACTGGAACAGGTTCCACAGAGAAGTTGTGGATACCCCATCCCTGTAAGTGTTTCAGTTCAGGTTGGATGGGGCTCTGAGGAACATGGTCTAGTGGAGTTGTCCCTGCCCATGGCAAGGGGGTTGGAATTAGATGATTTTTAAGGGCATTTCCAACCCAGGCCGTTTTATAATTCCATGATTATTCCATCAAATCTTGAATCAGCAGTTAAGATGGAATTTTAATTAATTTTCCCTACACACCTAGGCCAAATTTTCCCTGTTTCAATTTTCCATTTAGCATAGGCTATTTCTAGTAGACAATCCAGGCGTGTTGCCACCAAGTATACTTCCTTACTGCAATCTGACTACAGTGGGGAGACTCTTTGGATGTATATAAGCTTCCTGTACCTTGATTTCAGAGTTGAATAACCTGGTAGACATCCCAGATGCCATCAGGACTTTCCAGTGATGTTGAAGATGGTGGCACCAAGATTCGGGACATGCTCTGTAATACACACAGAAGTTAGCAAGCATAAAGGAATATTTACTTTTCTTGTCTGTCTTCATTTTCTGCAAGGTTCTGGTTGTGTGTACCTAGGAAAGATGGGATGGAAAACCTAAGTTATGTCACAAGAAAAAAATACTTTCAATTAAAATATTAATATTCAATATTTGTCTCTTTTAAAATGCATAAACACTTCTGGGAGAAAAACTCAAGCAACTTTTCTTTTACTTAGCATGTTCTAGGCAGGTAGCTCAACAGCAAGAACACAGAAAAGATCTGACTTATTTATTCTTCTTGGAGTCAGAAATTCTGCATTCTCAAAGACTCATCTTCAACAGGCAGGATATCCCTTCATCTTCAATGCTCCATGGCTTTATGACAGATAAAAACATGATTTAGAGGTTTAAGTCTCTGTGAGCTTAGAGTTTTGCTAACTTTTGGGACCCTTCTTCACTTGGGACTTTTTTCTGAGTGCTCTAAGTTATTATGCAAAAGTAATGTTTAGGTAATTGTAAATAAAACTGCTGATGTCAGCACCAAATAACAAAATACAATTTTTAACTCACAGCTTAACTGGGGCTTCTACATGCCATTTTAAGAGAGGTTTTAAGCCCAGAAAAGCTAGACAGGTTTCTGTTTTTTGGTGTGCCCTAGTAACATCTAAGCATTCAAGTATGTCAGCTGTTAAGATCCTTGAATTTAAAATCTCAAGTCAGAAATTACTCCATTTTAGGTGTTGCAGCACTGAGCCTTACAGCACTTAAGTGGGGACCCAGACAACCAGACTGTCTGCTCACTACAGTCTGATCACTGAGCATGCCCAACTGTATTGCTGATACAGAAACGTTTTCCAGAATGGCTGTTTTGTCTTTTCATGAACTCATATAATTTTGACAGATTTTCCTGAATTTAGACACTTATATTTCATCTAAGTTGTACTTTAGTATTCAGCATTTTTATGAATCAAAGGGAAATAGGTATTTCACTGGCTTTAGGAGCTTAAAATACTTATGAGGATCTAGTTCATGCATAACCAATAGCTCATGAATCATAAAATCTGTAAGGTTGGAAAAGACCTTTAAGATCATCAATTCCAGCTGCTATCCTAACATGGAAAAGTCCACCACTAAAGCATAGCACTTTAAGTGAAGAAATAGTTCCTAATATCCAATCTAAACCTCCCCTGGTGCAACCTGAGACCATTTCCACTTGTCCTATCACTTGTTACTTGGAAAAAGACCAGCTACTACTTTGATATAAACTCCTTCAGGCAGTTGTAGAGAGTAATAAAGTCCTCCCTGAGTCTCCTTTTCTTCAGGCTAAACAGCCCTAGCTCCCTCAGCCACTCCTCATAAGACTTGTGCTCTGAAGGGCAGCTTCATTGCCCTTCTCTGGACACACTTCAGCACCTCAAAGTCTTTCTTGTAGCAAGGGGCCCGAAACTGAACACAGAGTTTGATGTGCCACCTCATAAGATGAGATGGTTGCATTTGACACTTTAAGAAAAATAGCAGCAGTTTGGTACATTCTCCAAAAGACATAAAGGCCAAGAGCTCCTCTAACAAGCCCCAGAGGAGCAGGGAGACACAGTGAGCATTGATGTGCATGAACTTGGAATATCAGTCATGGGATTAGCACATGAATATCAGGTGCTTTTTCCAAGACTCATTTGTCATAGAACCAAGAAAGTTGTGGGTACAAGGAATCTCATGTATACCTTTCTAATTGCATGCAATTTGACTACAAACCAATTGCTTTATCCATTAATGTGTCAGTCCAAGTGAGTCTTCTTTGAGCTCCCCCTGCTGGATTCCCTGGCTGCATGGCAGTGGTCTCACATTGAGCTGGGATATCTCTCAAGGTTGCTTCTGTAGGCATAGACCTTTTACCAATGATCTTTGGATGAACACAATTTGAATTCTCTCTGGAATGCACTCCAGGTGACTCTGCCTTTGAGCAGGGAAGCCTCACAAGGTCTGAGATGTCATACCTGAGAACAAGAGATCTTTCCTCACTCTAGGTGGAGAGACCTCTTGTTTAAAACTGATCCTCAGTAAGTGACTGATGGCATGCTGAATTATTAGAGAGGAATCATTACTAATCATGTAGGTATTCATTATTAATTATTACAAACTTTGCACATATAATCCTTTAGACATAAGCAGCTGACCAAGTCTGGGACTAAGTCTGGATCCAGCCACTCTGTGAAAAGGAGTTTAAAAAGCAAAAGAGTCCTTTCAGAATCTTGTGACTCAGCGGGAGAGCCTTCATTGCTTTTTTGCATCTCTGATCACTGTAAATTATTCTAGCTCAATTCTAGCTCAATATTCCTTTTTATGTTTGTTTCACATAGTAACTGATAGTGAACCTTGCTATCAAACCTTGAGTCATCCTTTCATAAATTCATATTAAAACCACTTTTGCTAATACCTTTGATGGTGATTCTTTGAGAAATCAAAATCACTCATTCAATAAAAATTGATGTACTCAGTAGGATCCTAAATCAGGACTCACAACATCTGTGCCAAGTACAGGGTGAGTATCACTTCCTTAGTCCTGCTGGACACCTTGTTTCTGATACAATCCAGGATGCCTGTGGCCTTCTTGGCCACCTGGGCAAGCTGCTGGCTCATGTTCAGCTGGCTATTGACCAGTACCCATGGGTCCTTTTCTGCCAGGCAGCTTTCCAGCCATTCTTCCTCAAGTCTAAAGCACTGCATGGAGTTGTTTTAATCCAAGTGCAAGACCCAGCACTTCACCGTGTTGAACCTCCTCCAGCTGGCCTCATCCCATGGATGCAGCCTGTCCAGATTGCCCTGTAGAGCCTTCCTACCCTCCAGGAGGTCAACACACCTGCCCAACTTGGTGTCCTCTGCAAACTGCCTGAGGATGTACTTAATCCTCTCCTCCTGATCATTGATAAAGATATGAAACACAACTGGCCCCAATATTGAACCCTGGGGAACTCCACTAGTGCCTGGCTGCCAACTGGATGTAACTTCATTCACCACCACTCTCTGGGCCTGGCCATTCAGGCAGTTTTTTATTCAATGAACAGTGAACCCATCCAGGCTAAGAATGCCGTGGAAAATGGTGTCAGTTTTTACTAAAGTCTAGGGCAACAACACCCACAGGCTTTCCTAATCCACCAAGCAGGTCACCCTGTCTTAGAAGGAGATCAGGTGATTCGAGCAGGACCTGCCTTTCATAAGCACAATGAGCTGAACTTCAACTGAGCAAGAATTCAAGTATTTTCAGATTTGTTGTACACTTTTTGTTAGCCCTAGTGATATCTTTCCAAGTGCCTCCAGGCTAGAGGAGAATGTAGGTAAAGGAAATGCATATTTGAAATATTTTCTATATTTGTGTGTGTGCTTGTCTATATGCACTGCCTCCAAGAACTGTTATATGCTTGTTAAAAATAAAGCAAGCTGGGGTCATAAACACCTGATGAATACATCCATTATTTGCAAGAAATCACTCATATAACTGCATTGTGAAGCTTCTCATGCAGTGTATCAAAAAAACCTCAGCAAAATAAATACTGTGTTGTATTATATCAGGTCAATAAATACAAAGCATTGAAATATTAAAAAAAAGTACTTTATTAGAATTATGATGTTGGCTCCACATTTCAAAGAAACAAAATTACCTATCAGTGCACTCCATAACTAAAAAAACACAATGTTTTACTTTTCTCAAAGAAAACTATTTTCTTTGCAATAATTGACTGATGATTTTTGTGTCTACCTATGTATCTCCCAAAATAAAGATGAGAAATAAAATGCTTCCTAAAATCCTCTGTAAAGGTAGTATTTTTCAACAATCTCTTCTTTATGTTTTTTCTCTTTTTTAGGGTCAATTATGTGAGCAAGAGGAAGACTAGAAACCACAGAAAACTTACTGAGTCCCTTTATGAGCTCTGGACATAAAAAGAATCTCAATCTTATCAGAAAGAACTTTTTCAATCAAAAATACGAGACTCCCAAGCGAACACAAAATTTTCAACAAAGGCACATGGTTCCCAGCCCTACAGTGATGGGCGACAAGACTGTTCCAATTTAATACGCACTGTGAGTGTATTAAAAGGCAGAACAGATACCACTGCATTTGTCTAAGTGACATTCAGGAACAGTTCAGCTTTTTCACTCATGCAATCATAGTTCTCATTAAGAGAGGTCTATCAGACTCAGAAAGTAACAGCAATTAGCACAGTGCACGCTGCTCCCACCCACCACCTGCAGTCCAGCTGTCTCTCTGTCTGTTTCTCTGTCTGGAAACTCACTGGCATGCTCAAGTGCTGAGCCCGCTGCACCCTTTGGCCCATGACTTAGCCAGCACATCCAGACTCTAAGAAGACAATATTGGCATTTACAATATATGTCGTGCTGGCTGTACCTACTTATGCACAGAAATTTGGCTTTGTGTCACAGCTCTGTTTTAGTCTTGTAGGCCAAGCTTAGCCCTGGTTTAATGACTTGAGCAACTTCAAAGGCGTTGCCTTGATATCAGATGTACTTTGCTGAAGGGCTCATGCTCACCCTTCTTCTTTCAAACTCCTCCTCTTAATCTTTCCATCATTATCTGCTTTTCATCCTCATGCCTTCCACTTTCTTAAATTAAACCACCAGCTTTGCCATGTTTCATTTACAACAGCATGAGATTCTCATTATCTTTAAGAAGGACTTACCGCATCTTGCCTTGCACATTCTTTCATCTCTGCTCCTCATATATTGTCTGATGTAAACTCCAGGGTGGGAAGGTCTGGGTTTTAAATCTCTATGAAGTGCTATTTGAAATTAAAGTGATACATACATATTTAATTAGAATATGCATAAAAATAATAACCAATATTCTTAAATGACCTGAATAAAAGATGTTCTGCTTTTAGATCTAAACCCCTTTTCTTCTCTAAATATAAGACCAGACATTTGCATCAATATTTAAAAAGATTTGGAAGAGAATGTCTCTAAAAAGAATCTTCCAAATAGAGATGTTTATTTGTGGGAAACTATTGTACTCCATTGTGACTCACACTTTGAAGATGAACAAATCCTCTGTGTAACAGAGTAGGCAAGGATAGCAAGTTTGTTGGGAGCCATACAACAATCTTGTACCTCACTACTCCAGCTGGAATTGTGTGTCTACAAACTTTTATGGTTAGATATAGCAGATTCTGCTTGACTTCAAGACAACTAGAAGCACTGAAGTCCAAGACAAAATGAAATTTCCTTAATATAATCCTTGTTGCAAGATGCTAAATCAGACTCAGCACAGGGATACAGAACCTATACAACTGCTGAGTGGTATCAGAGCAGAATGATCTCATGACTCTCTGAAAAAAGAGGAGTCACAGATTCTCTTTCTATATAGAAATATTCAGACACATTCTTGTCACCAGAACACAGAGGCACTAAGTGAATAAAAATTTGGATGGGCAAGTCCTCAGATAAGTTGTGAGGTTGCTGAATTTAGATCAAGATCTAAAAAAAACCAGTATTATTTGCTAAATAGCTCCAGGGAGGTTTTGTGGAGTCATTTCACTTACTCCCCCAAAAGAATTTCCCTGGGATAATGTAGAATTAATGGGAAGGGATTCTAGCCATAAGAAGATTTAGTAAAATATAAACAAAGAGAAATAAATAAAGACAATGAGTATATTAAGGAAAGAAGCCTAAAACTAGTTAAAATTTTCCTCACAGAAATGAAACTTTCAGAAGAAAGAAGACCATGACCTTCCCCCCACCCCCCAAATAAAAAGAAAAAAAATGAGAAAAAGAGAAAGACCCCTAATGGGAAACCAGATGAACACAGAAAAGTAATTAAATAAGAAAAGGTCAGAAAAGGGCACAAGGATGCACATCACAGGTGGATGGATGGCTTCAGTATCTAATCCTGCTCTGCTGCAGTTATGCTCTGCCACTCTGAAACTGAGGGAAAAGGGAGAATAAAGGCAGGAAATAATTTGTGTTGGATGTGATTGAAAAGGTACATTTTCACAGTGGTGTTTTGAGGTGAATGGGCTGAATGGTATTCAGAGGAATGGTTGAGGTGAGCCAGTTTTGCCCAAGGGTTCACCTAGCCAAGTCCCCCATCTTCAGGTGGATCCTAGATGCACGCCTAGGTAAGTCTGAGTATATATTTATATTTCCTTATGATGTTCTTCTACCTTAGGCTATTGATGGCTTTCTAGTAACCCCCTACAGATCTCTCTTCCAAGTATTTGTCCAGTTACCCTTTGAAGCTGGGTAAATTTCTTGCATTCACAATATTTTTTTAACCTCACTGTTTAAAAAAATACTTCTTGGTTTTTTTTCCTTTGTTGGTTGTTGTTGTTTGAAACTTAATCCTCATAGATGCACTTAATACCTTCTGTATTTTGTGTGGGAAGAAACAAGGAGCAGTTATGGTCTACCAGTCCTCTCTGTGCTTCTCATTTCTCTAGCTCATCTCCTTTTCATGCTGAATAGTCATAGTCATATGCCTCCCTCTTGCAGATTTTATTCCACACCTTGTTGTCCTTTTCTGCCCCTAATATTTAATTGACCAATCTCTCAG
This sequence comes from Aphelocoma coerulescens, assembly GCF_041296385.1. NCBI lineage: Eukaryota > Metazoa > Chordata > Aves > Passeriformes > Corvidae > Aphelocoma > Aphelocoma coerulescens. The sequence continues at coordinate 61,539,165 of NC_091013.1, forward strand.
TGTCATAAGTTCTTCTTCAGCTCTTCAGTTTTCTTTCATTTTCATTACCATGTATAAAATAATGTTTTCAGCAGATTTTCATCTCTTTTCAGTAGACTTTAACCTCCACTGTTGTTCTCTGGATGTCATAATTACGTTGCACACACAGTTGAAAAAGAGAAAAGCCAGTCCAAAGTAAGCACTCTTCTTAAATTTACAAGAGAAGTGAAAGAGCTGTTTGGGGTTTTTTATGTTAAAAAGCTGAGAAAAATTCTTTCAAGCATGCATCATTTTTCCCCCAACTGCATATTCATCATACTCTCACATAAACTTCCATTACTCACTGCCCAAGACATTAAGCTAATAACTCATGTACCCTGTCACCCTGGAGGTAGGTCACTCACAGCATTTTTGCTAGGCAGCATCTTTCACAAGCTGGTTTGTTGTTCCATAACATAATAGTGTTTCTTGAAGAACTCTTCTTTACAGTACAATAAAGTAAAGAACTAAACAAGAAGTGAAGAAGTAAACTATAAAATAAAGAAGTAAAGAACAATTCTTTACGGTAAGATAAACATTAGTTCTCCAATTGAAGAATTACTAAGATTTCATCTCCTCATGTATTCACACCCTATAAATATGCAGAAAGGTTTAGGAAAGCCAGGTCCTGTTTGATCAACCCGATCTGCTTCTATGACAAGATAGCCCATTCAGTGGATGAGGGATCGGCTCTGGGTGCTGTCTCCGTAGACCGTAGTAAAGTGACATAATTTCCCACAGCATTCTCCTGGAGAAGATGGCAGCCCACAGCTTGGACAGGCACATGCTTTGCCGGGTTAAAAACTGTCTGGATGTCCAGGCCCAAGGAATGGTGGTGAATGGTGCCACATCCAGTTGGTGGCCACTCACAAGAGGTGTTCCCCAGAGATCAGTGCTGGGGCTAGTCCTGTGTAACATTTTTATTGACGATCTGGGTGAGGTTCACCCTCAGCAAGTTTACTGACAACACCAAGTTGTGCAGGAGTGTTGATCTGCTGAAGAGTAGGAAGGATTTGAAGAAGGGTTGGGACAAGCTGGATTAGCAGGCCAAGGCAAGTTGTATGAGGTTCGACAAGGCAAAGTGCCAAGTCCTGCACTTGAGTTGCAAATATGCTACAGGCTTGAGGAAGCATCTTGGAAAAGGACTCAGTAATGTTGGTTGACAGCCAGCTGAACATGAAGGCGGTAATCAGCCCTGGAGGTATTTACAAGAGGTACAGATGTGGTGCTTTGGGACATGGGTTAGCGGTGGACTTGGCAGTTCTGAGTTTACAGTTGTACTTGATGCTCTTAAAGGTCTTTAGCAACATCAGTGACTTTGTGGTTCTGTGATTCTGATGGAGAGGTGAGAATGTGTTTCATTTGTACTGACAGATCACTTTTGGGCAACAGAAAATGCAGCCAAAATATACCTCCAGTGTGCCAGACAGTAGTTGCACTGAGACCTGACTGGCTGTCATGCCTTGAGATGTGACAAAAAAAATATATTAACAGGGTTGACATTAATCTAAGGGAGTAAATCCTTGAACCTGAAGTTACTTTCCCCATTTAAAGAAATCGAAACAGCCTTCCCAAACCCCAGCATCCAGCCATTTACCAGTCCCAGCAGAAATCTTTTCTTTCCAGCCTTTTTTTTGCCCATATTGACCTTAGGATTGAACACAGCCAGTTTCACAATACACTGTAATAGGTTATGGCAGTATACAGTATATATACCGTATAATATATATACTGTATAATTTATTTACACACCAGGACAAAACTTCAATGAAACTTACTTGCTTGCATTTTTTTATCTAATATAAAATGCCTTTTTCCTTCTTTAAATGTGGGAAAGTATCTGGTTGGTGATGTTTTAAAGCACCATATTGCATTGTTTTCATTCTGTGTGCCACAATTTCAATTGTTTTTCTTTTAATTATGGAAGTGTCACTAAATGTGACTTTAAAATATTTTTAGATTCTCTGATCTGGTCCTTTTACCATCTTAGATAAGCTCAATATATCTGAACTGATAGATCAAGGGAATCTATTTAGTTGGTTTAAATATTTAATGCATTTTTTTTTCCTGAACAACACCGCAAGATCCTATGAAGCAATGCTCCATTTAAAGAGAATATGGAATGTGTCTACATTTTCCAGAGAACTGGAATAAAAAGGATTGTTATGGATTTTGTGTGATAAACTGATGGTATAAGTGAAACCTAAAGCTATTACGTGCATTCAGAATGTATATGGGGTGGAAAAATAATCCATCAATATCTTCTAATTCCAGTACAGTGGTTTTTTTCTAAACAGACAACACTGACCAGCTCCTGCCTCTCAGATTCCACTTCACAGCTCTACAAAGCTACTACTTAATTCGCTCTTCTAAAGTGTGTAGTGACTGTGCACAAATATATGTGCTCTTCCATACGTTATTACAGTTGACTGTAGTTCTCGGCTTTTAGGGCACCTTTTTGTTATACATGGCCTCAGACAGTATAACTAATGTGACTCATCCCCTTTTTTCTGCCTGTTTCCCTAAAATCCCTTAAAAATTACATATTTCCTATAGTAAGGAGCCAGACCACATCATGATGATATTCATTTCTCTAGGTAGTGCTTAGCTTAAGGTAGAGGTGTTTAGGTGGTTAATTTAGGTAGATTCCTGTGGTGCTGTACAGAAGGCTCCTACGTGGCCAAGTCAGAGATCATTAAAACTGCTACTGTGTACTATGGGCATGTGCACATTGCTACTATGGCTATTACAGCAAGTCCAACTTCTGTAGTCCATGGATTCAAGGCTGAATGTGGGACATGATTTTCCATACTGTTTAATTGCAATCCAGCTGCCTGCCAAACTTTTGCACATGCCAGCTAACACCCTTACAGGGAACATCTGAGCACATTTTAAGGTGTTAGCATGATACAGGGAATGTTCCCAATGTGTAGAGAAGATAAGGCTCTTCTGTTCAGAGAAAAAAGGATTTTAGTTGGAAAAAAATTGTACATTTGTAATTTTCTCTGAGATGGGTTAGATATCTAAGGTGGTTCCGCAGGAATGAGGGTGAGCACAAAAGACAGTGCAAAAGTGCATGAAGCTACTGTGCTGATGAAGCTGGCTTGCTTCCACTCCCAGAAACAACTCAGTGACTCAGCAACGCCTATTGGAAAGGTCAATAGAAATCTGACCTGTCATTTTCAGAGGGGCAAATGTACAAATCAAGGAAGTTAAAGTTGGGGTCTGTTACAGTGGGGATTCTGTAACACGATGTATCAGACAACGAGGCCCGTGGAAAAGAAATATCTATGGACGGATTCTTGGTAGATGTTTCAGAGATGTTTATTTCTCCAGCCGCATGGCCGGGGCTCTGCCAAGGAACTGCTCAATCACGGGACCCGAGGGTCCTTGCCCGTGCAGGAGAACACAAAACAATCAATGGGGAACGAGGCTGAGCAGGGGCAGGGAAACCCCGTGTCTCCCCCCCAGGGGCCCTCTCCCAGGGCTACATGGCAGGGGTGAGGGACCCCGACATTTCACCTGTTTATTTTTAACAAAAAGAGATTTAAAAATTAACATTGAAAACAACTGGATAAACATAACAAGAACAGTTTCAAAACAAAACAAGCCACCCTCCTGAGTCTTTAAATGTCCAAATGGATTCTCTGGAACATCTTAAGGCTGACAGAAGGGAGACAGGACTCTCTGAGCATGCTTTGTGGGGAAACTGAGGCAGGAGAGGGCTTAATTTCTTCCCTCCCCCTTTTCATCTCCCACTCGGCATGGGAAAGGGATTTTTGGGGAAACAATTGGCAAAGGCATGGTTTTGTGAGGGAAACCATGGATGAAAAAACAGATTGGGAATACATTGGGGGTAATAGGATATAGGGTAAAAGGGAAAGGTGGGATTAGGAAAGGGAGATTGTAGGGGGGGCTACAATGGAGACATTGTCTAACATGACTACGATTTTTAGCATATATACTGCCTTTTGCAGAAACACCATCAGGCCCAGTGACCTCTGCTGCTTGTAACCCTTTTCTACCTTTTGAATTCCACCACCTCTCCATCTCCCAAGCTTGGGATGCATTTTTCAGGGTTATTCTTTTTAATAGCAGTTCTATGAACGAATATGTCTTGCTGGTGGGTCATATATAAAGCGTCAAAATAAAACCGACCTGTCTTTAAAGAACATTTGCCTTCCCAATTCTTTCATGAAGCAGACTGATAAATGACCTGTTCAATCCACTACAGTTTAGAGACCTGAGCTAAATTAAACACCTTCTACCCATCATGCCCATTTATGTATGGCTTATACTGTTCTCCAGATGGATTTCTCATAGAAAACTATTTGTGCACGTATATGGACCTGGAGTGCGCAAAAAACCCAAATTCATTAACTAAACACATATTTAGACAATAATATAAAAAGTTATTTGATTTTCAGTCATGATAAGCAGCAGTAGCTTGAAAGGATGAAACAGACAGCTTCACAACTTTTGAAACATTTGGGTTTAAAATTATATCTTTTTCTTTCTCTCTGATTTCCTTAATTTCAAGCCCTCTCCACCAGCATGAGTGCTCAGATTATTGCCTCTAGCAATAGTCCTCATGCTCCACTCAAAAACACATTGGCAAGTTTGTTTCATGGCCAAAGCAAAGTATACAGAGTGAGGTGCAAAACCACATCCTGAAAAATTCAGATTTAGAACATAAATCTAGATGTCTGTTGACACAAAGTCAATTCTTGTCTTAAAAATAAACTGTCTGGCTCAAGCTAAGTTATGAAAAATAACACCAGTATTTCTAAACTCACTATCACCTCTATTTGCTTATAAAATGTAGACAGTACATGAAAACACATAAGAGATGAAGAACACACATGTATCTTTATCTGTACTACTTTCTTAATAGACTATTTGAGTGATTTACATAGTCAAAATCTGTCAGTCTTCATGGGTGCTGTTGCCTTACCAGTATGAACTGCTGGACAGAAAGACTGCAATATTTTTACAAGAGTTGTAGCTGTAGAAATCAAATTGTTTTATTGGCCCAAATACAAAGTTTCTTTAAGAGCAGACAGTTCTGCTTTCCCAATATCTATCTATCTGTCTATCTATCGATCTATCTATCTCTCTCTCTCTCTCTCTATCTCTCTATCTTATTTATCCCTAGTTCTTTTTTTCTTTTTAGTCCCTTATTTTATTAGCTAATACTTTGCTGTCACTCATTTAACTAGGAAACATTTTCCTTTTTGTGGTTCCAGCTGGGAGAAATAAGTATATTCCTTTCCACCTAACTATTCCATCCTGGAGAGGGGGTGGGGGAAGGGAGGGAAAGAATGAAAAATATTTTGCTATACTGTTCCATTCAAGTCAAAAGTCCTTAAGGATGCTGTTGACTTCCTTTGGTTTGACTTCATTCTGGATAACTTTTTCCTTGATCCCTTCCCATCTGCTTTTTGCCCTCTCTGCTTCATCAAACTACCCTATTACTTTTTAAAGCAATTTATGACCTTGGTTTTTCATCCATTTTCAATTATAGGAATCAGTATTCTCCTCTTCATTGTACTGAGGTTTTCTGTTCAGGGGTTGCCAACTGACCCTTAGTTTAGCCTAAATCCTTTCAATGCTGGTTTTGTATTTTGCTTTTTACACTCCTTGATTGTAGGATTCACTTCTATCAGATATTAGAACTCTAAAGTCAGCACAGCTCTTTGGCAGAAAAAAAAAAAGAATTTTTCAATTTAATTTTAAGACTCGCATCTCAATTTCAAGTTTGGAACATTCCTAAGTTTTTGTTTGAGGCGTTTTTAATATAAGGTGTTTTGAGATGTTTTGTATGGACAGCATTGTAAAAATTCAATTTATAGGTGTCTCGTAAGGTGAACTTCATCTCTTATAAAGCCCAAAACACAGATTTTGCTTGATCTACCTCTATAATGATAGATTTCCTACCAATTTTTGCATGACTTGTGTAGGCTTGTGCCTTTCACATAAAGAAAACTCATCACAATCCCTTTTTGATTGCATTTAAAGGGTGGCAGAGTTAACTTAAGAAGCCGATCAAAAGCCTAATGCTTTAACACTTATGGGAGTTTTACATATACAAACCTCTGTAAAGACATACAACCCTGCGCTAATATGTAGGGTATTATTGTGTCTTAATTCGTAATTGCTCCTAATTACAGTCTGGTTTAGTGAACACATATTTAAAAATGAAGGAAGAGTTTCATGTAAACTACTTGTCAGATTGACTAAATTCTCCTCTGGCACACACAGTTTAAATATCCATATAACCCTCTATAATACAACTAAGCTATATATTTTTTTTTCAGGTAATAGAACATTTGCTTCACATTTCTAATCAGTGTAATATAATACAATAAATTCTGTGTATATAAATGCAAAGTGATGCACATGGGAGAAAACAATTCTAACCTTACATACAGAATGATGGGCTCTGAGATAGCTATTGCTACTCAGGACATACATCTTGAGTAATTATATATGTTCCTATTAGCAGCAGTCAAAAAGCAACTCAAATGATATGACAATGAGAAAAAATTCAGAACAAAATAGAGAGCATTGTTATGCCATCACATAAATCCACTGTGTGCTTTTATCTTGAGTAGAGTGTGCTGTGTGAGTCCCCCATCTTAAAAAAAAGAATATGAGAGAAATAGCAAGTGGAAAAAGGAACAAGGATAATCAAAATGTGGGATTCATCAGCCTGGAAAATACAACAAAGGGCTGCAAAATTATGCACATCATGAAGATGAACTTGGAATGATTTTTCACTGTCTCTTCTAATATAAGATCCGAAGAATCTTAAACAAAACTAGCTAAGGAGGTTGGAGCAAAGAAGTTTTTCATAGTATGGCTAATTAAACTTTGGAACTGTATTGCACCAGACATTGTGTATGCTAGACATTCACAGGAGTTCAATAAGAGAGCAGACAAATACATGACTGGAGAGAGAAGGGGGAGGGAGTGAAGAAAACCCAACATCAAGATCTATCAAATATTAAGATACTTCCTCTGGCTCAAAAAATCCCTTAGTAGTAATTGATGGGAGCTGGGGGAATATGTTTAAGAAGCTTATCTCTGCTATTCCTATAGTAGGAGACAAGATAATGGACTAAGGTCTTTGGATCTGAACCAAATTATGGATTTTATGTTTTGGTTTTAATCATTTCCTTCCCTTTGCCTCAGAATAAGCATTTTTTGGTATATATTTCTATTAGTGGAGATTTTAGGTTTTTGGGGTTTTTTCTTCCTAGGACTGCTATTATGTATTTACCATTACAATCTACCAAGTAGAATTTGTCCATGGTCCCTTAATATCTAATTTGCACTAAATTTAATGGAGTTAGCCATCTAATTTATAAACCCCAATTATCATCTCTGTGTAACTTTGATAAATAACAGTAAAAATGTACATGATTTTTGTTTTGTAATATTCTCCTTAAAGTTTATTTGGTCTTCCTGCAATTTGCAAACAAGGAGACTAACATAGGCATCCAATTCAAGGTGCAAACATATAAACAGTTTAAGCACAGAGCTGTGAAAACATTAACCAGTCTCACAAGGATGCTTAAGTTAGCTAAATAGTTAATAAAAAGAAGTAGTTGCTTCCAGCAGCCTGCATTTAGTGATCACAGTACTTAAGAAGGAACCCACATTGCTCATAAATTGCAGGAAAACCTATCACATGTCAGCGGTTTCCAGACTAACTTCAAATGCTTGCAAAAAGTGTGTACTGGACTAGCTGTCTAGATTCCCTCTACATTTAGTACACCCTTATGAGAGTAATTAAGCTCTTCTACTTTAGACATGTGGATTGGGCAGAATCATATGATGGAAATGTCTGTTTCTGTCTGCAAATGACAAAGGGGTTCTGCATTGGCTCAAAACCGGATGAGTGTCCAGCACCCCCTCCTGGTGAACTACACAGCCCTTTGCAATCTATTGAAGGTACTTCCACTGACGATATAAGGAAAGACACTGAATAACGTTATTGTTTTTCTGTTTACAAACTTCAGTCTCTTGGGGTGTTTGCAAAAGGGTCAAAAGAACATGAGGATTATTTCAAATAGCTTGCCAAATTCCAGTTCATCCAAGAGACCAGGATGAAAATTGGGTGCAGTTTTTGAAAACGTGCAAAGCTGGTCATCTCTCACTCTCTTTCACAGGACTATGTGACTAACGTTGTGATGCCAGCCCAGAGAGGCAGATGGATACAGGAAAATCAAGACAAATTCTCAAAGAACTGGAAAAACTTTGCTTTAGATTGATCTCTATTTCCTCATTGTAGGCAGATGTCTCGTAACATTTAAGGTATCTAAGTAAGTCAATGAAATTACCCTTTTTAGTGATAGAAATAGGCTCAACATAACTCTAACTCTTACTTTAAGTGACAGTAGAATATTTTCTGTGAAGACACATTTTTCTTTTATTTTTGGTCATATTTTATTTCTTTAATTGGGGTTTGGGGGAGGGGTTGTTGCCTTTGATGGCTTGTTTTTGTTTGGTGGGATGTTTTGGGTTTCTTCTTTTTTTTTTTTTTTTCCCTCAATTGAAAAATTTGCAGTACTGGAAAAAAAGCTTCTATCTCCAGGGCATCATATTGCTTAATCTGGTTAACTAAAGTCAGGACCTAGACTCACTGAATAATATCCAATAGTTTTGTTTCAGTGTAATTACCAGAGCAAACTGGATAGAGTACAGCAGAGGGGTCTCTAGAATGTGATATTATTGCAAAAAAGCCATTTCTATATTATCCTTTTTCAGACATTTCCAAATGATTTTGTCATTGTTCCAAATAGAATTAATTGCTGTGTTTCTACGAAAACTCTGCTAGTTCTCATGGTTCCTGTGACTTGATAATAATTGCTGTGGAAATGTCTTAGGGCAAACTGTTCTTAGTAACCAAGTGGGAATTTAGTATGGAATGGCATGATACATAATAATGACTGAAGAATAGTGCTGTGGTGTGAAAGACAGCAGAATTCTCAAAAAAAAAAAAAAAAAAAAAAAAAAAATTGAAATTCAGAATGGGTATCTGAGTAGCATACCTTCATACCACACTAAATTTTGGCTATATTATATTCTGATGTGTTGGAGCCTGAACTCTCTTTAAATTTAACAGCAGTTTTTAAAGGCTAATGGTTGCACCTGTTTTAGATGAAAAAATATTTTAATTATTTTTTTCCTCATTCTAATCCTCTTTTACATGTATAGCTCTTCTTTTTATTCCTCTGCATTGGTAGAAAATGACATTCTCCCTGAGTGGGGAGCATCATTATAAATCTGGTTACATCCTTTTGAGAGGTCTTTGATCTCAGGAAAATCCAAGCCACCAGCACCATTCTCAGAGATAGGAAGGACTCACATTACATTCTATTCACACCAAGGCAAGGAAAATGACCCAGTGTATCAGCTTGAATCCATAAGTCAGGGATTTAAGGGCTAGATCCAATAGAAAACAAAAGCCCTTCTAAATTACGTAATTTAGCAGCTAATGTTAGTCGCTTACTTTATGCTACGATCTGCAGAAAATTAGTTTGTCAATTTATCCTTGTCTTCTTCTATATGGTGAAAATACACAACCCTACTGCTATAGGGTGTCACAGCCACAAACCCACCATCTCATGCTTGCCTTAATTTAGTTTCACAGAGATATAGAAATCTAGAAAGAACAGGCAACAGAGGTGGTAGCTGTCCATTTGGACCTTTTCCAAAGGATATTGCAGTTCATGGCTTGTTTCTGAGCATGAGGATCCCCCTTGGCTCCACTACAGCTGGCCAGGAGTAGTTTCCAACTTGAGGTCCTAGTCTGTGATATGCTGAAATAAAATCTTCATTATCCCTGGCCTATAAGCTGTTTAATAACTGTGGCATAAAGGGAGGAAAAAGGACTGAAGTTCAAGGTATATTTGTAGAAGGTTTGTCCCCAGATTCCCTAGGGTTTTTTTGGTTTGTTGAGGGGATTTTGAAGTTTTTCCCTCAGTAGTATTATCTTAATAACATTTTGCTTCATTATTTTAATATTCCTTCCTGCATACAAAATTATTGAGGCATGTGGTAGGTTGCAGAATGCAAGGAGTTATTCTGATCAGTAGTGAACGCTGAAGTTACCTACGGCTTCTGCTATGAATACACAAGTGATGATTTCTTTTCCATTGTGAGAGCAGCTGCATCGGAATTACTGATCTCCTTGCCTAACCCAGACTTATTTAGAGAAATAAAATTGTAATCTGTCTCTTCTAATGAGAGAGTAGAATGCTGTCCACATCTTATAGTAATCCTTTTTAAAGCAGGGACACTGTGTATAATTTTTTACATAAATAGAAAAAAGTAATCTTATCTACTGCATATCCCCTTTTCAAGTGTTGTACTGGTTTAGTCAGACTAATGCTGTTGACGGAAATTTCTCCACTCAGATGAGAGGGAAAGATGAGAAGAAGCATTGCAATGGTGATAGAAAAGCTTTATATAATGAGACAAATCCCACAATCTCTAGGGAGCTCATTCAGCACGGAAACCATTTCATGTTTCTTTCATTATGGGAATATTTTAGCTATTAAAAGTACAAAAGTCAGATTGTCCATGAAGTTACTTTAATGGGATGATTCTGAGTGGGTTGCCATTTGGTTTTGAAAGCAAGAGGACAGAAGCTTATTTTTTCAACCATACCATGTTTCAAACAATTCCAATCTATCACAGGCTTTAGAACCTCTGATTGTATAAACCTGTCAAGGCGTCAAGGCATTACAACATAAACAGCACAATCTACCAGAGCTGCAAAGCTATTATTTGGTAGTCTATTTAGTTTCATAGACTTTTTCCAATTCCCTGACACCTTAAACAAAATATGACAAGCATTTATACTATATAGTATACAAGAAAGATCACTTTGTGAAAAAAAAACCTTTATCTAGGGGCTTCACCAATGAGGAGAGAAAAGACAAAATAATGGAAACCGGGAACCACTTTGTGATATTTTGTATTACTTTTTGAAGTACACAAGTAAGGTCATAATTTCTGTGATCTTTGCAAAGATATCTTTGCTGTCCACACTTTGTTTTACACAGGGAGGGAGGCTGCCTATCAGAGACATATAAAATGACCTATGCTACAATAAAGCTGAGACAAATAGAGTTGTTTGTTCTGAAGAGTCAATTTTTTTTTTTTGAAGACTTTTCTTTTATTCTGGGTTTTGTTTTTCACTTTTGTGTCCTGTCTCTTTTTAGCTGTTACAAAATATCTTGTTTCAGTACATAGTCTGAAGTGCAGTGTCATATATACTGACATGTCATCCTGTACGAAGAGACAGTACTAGATAATCCTTGGGAAGTAAAAGAAAAAAAAAAATGACCCTGAAGCTTAAAGCAAAACTGTCTTTGGCTCAAATATCTATTTTCTATACAGTAATTACCCTATATAAACTGAGCTCTCCTAACAGAAAGATACCCCGAGGTGAGTTTGAAACACAGTATTGTATTTTATAGAACTGGACCAAATTTCACAAAAATAGACCATTAACAAGTCTCCCCAAGTATTAACTTGAATAGCACAGGCTGATCACACAGGAGAGCATGCTGATATGAAGAGAGACAAGTATACTTTCAAGGGACTGAGATTTGAAATATTGATTCAGTCACATTAATTGAATTTTTGCCTTGAGAAGTGATTACAAAAATGTTTCTCCAATATTAATTTGTATCTGCTTTGGATAAGATTAACATTAATTTCTTCACCAGTCTCCTTTACTCTTTTATTATTCATTAGCATCTCCCTTTGCATGTGTAAGAGACCTTGATGAACCATGTTTATTCATAGACTAACCTTTTTAAATAATTCTAACAGCTCTCTAACAGAAACCTTCCTGGCATGCTGAATATCTCGTCTTTGTTTCATTATTCAATCCTTGTGCTCTATCCTCCACTTGAGATGCTGAACATGAATCATACTGCTCTTCCTACTGCTCTCTTCCTCCCACTGAAATGTCCTCTGCAGCCTGATCCCACAGGATAGCTCTGTTCACAAAATACTGCAGCAAATTGTCTCCTCTCCTCCTAGAATCTAGGACAGTAATTTCCACAGAGCTTGAGTGCATTTATTGATTTATACTGTCCTTAGTTCATCACATATTTGTTATCATGTTTTGATTCATTGCTCATTTACCTCTCATTAGAATATTTGGTGTGGGCTAGTCTTTGATGAGCGCTCTAGAGGCAATATTTTATTTTTTGCTTTGTATTCACAAACTTGTGACTATTTTTTTGAAGCAGGCAACAGGCAAAGAGAAAGGGGAAACATAAGAAAAGGAAAAAATCAATTAATTTCCTCTTTCTTTGCAAAATTTATATACTTATTTCCAGTACTTGCTAGTTTTTAATGAAAATGCATTGCAAAATTCACTACAAAAACCTTATTTTAAAATACATAGCACATACATGCATTCACATTTCTGATAAGCCCTCCTTCCACAGCAATTATATGTAGTTGCCTCCAGCAAAATGCTGTCATCCCTTGCATTATCTTTTTGTATTTATCTTGCTATAATACCCAAAGGCTTTAATAAAGAAGGTGTTACAAATGCAAGAACTGATTCCTGCTGTAAAGAGCTTACACATTTTAATTTTCCACCCTAGAAGTAAATGAGTGGGCTATTTCTTTCCTTTTGCAATTAAGTTTAGGAAGAACTCTGAAAAAAATGCATTGATAGTGCACTCAATTTTCACATATCCAGAAAAATAATCAATTTCATGGAGGAGAAAAAGTACACATTTATGTAAATCGTGATTTTTTTATAGTCAAGAAGTGTAATTAGATATTGAAGTAGCTACAACTGAAATAGCTTTTATAGAATTCAAAAGAATGAGAGTTGGTAACTAATAAAAATTTTTCAAAAATGCTGGATTTTTTTTCTTTTTTCTTTTTTTTTTTTTTTTAATGGGGAAAAGAAGCCTTTATAAGCCTAATTTTATTTTCTTGAGAAGTTAGGATGTGGAGGGTAGGAAAGATATGTTACCCTAGGAGCAAATTCAGTATTTGGAAATTATTAAGTATAATTATTAAGTGCCTAACTATCAGGAAAAGAGGAGGAGAGCTAGCATTTCTAAATAGAAATATTTTAAAACATTAACTTAAAAAAATTATTTGCAAAATGGAAGAAAAATCTTTTGTGGTGGGTGCTTTGTGGGAAAACACATGGAGAGCTCAGGGGAAATATTATTTCGTCTCTCTCATTAGACTCATTATCTCAACACACAGAAATGTACATCTCTGATTCCCATTAATACTAATATAAACACTAACTTTGACTACTAACCTCCCACAATCTCCAGAACACATTCATTCTTCCCACTATTTCTCTACACCATGTCACCCAGCAGACACAGATGAGTGAACCTAGGCATTTTGTTGTTTTAAAAATGAAGCAAATGCAAACTTAAGTAAACAGAAAGCAGAAGCACTTCCCTTGGCTAATGAATTGACCTGAATCCTGCTCATTCTAAAATGTGGTTACTGACACAGCTTTTTCACCAGTTTCGATATGCTGACTTCCAAAGAAGGAATTCATAAATTTCATTAGACCATTTATTTCATTTGCTGTTTATTTTCAACTGAGGACTGAAAGGGGTTTCTACCAGGGGGGAAAAAAAAAAAAAAAAAAAAAAGAAAATGGAGGGATTTGATGCCTTGAATAGTCATGTGTAATTCTCTGATAGAACAAGTATTTCACCCATGCCCTACATACCCCAAGGCCTGGGTATTTAATATATATCTTTATTAATACAGTACCTGACAGCTGTGATGCCTGTGGTGATACACTTGAAACCTGTGGGGTTAAATGCAGGGCATCCTTTGTGTTGGGAAACATGACCAAGAAAGGGCTTGGTTTATAGAAACAATTTTTCTGAACTCTTCACAGCCTGAATGGTAGGCCACAGTCCTTACAGGATTTGTGGATGACCCCTACCTGCTTAAACACCCAGTACAGAATTTACATTTTGCCATCCTGAACTATGGATTTCTTGCAACCATTACTTAGAGCTACTGACAGCTGATCTAACCTTCTTCAATTATTTTTTTCCCAGAAGGGGCTTTTCCACGGTAGTTCAAGTATACTTTGACTTTTCACAGACTTCCTCAGACTACAACCATTTTTGGAATTTATTGCTCTTCAGTGTAGAACTAGCTCTATGGCTCAAGCAAGGAGAGCTCACACCATGTAAAGCAGGTGGTTTTGCCTACTGTGTGTATTTCTGGCATCAGGCTTGCAGGCAATTGTTTTCTTTGTCAGCTTGCAGACTTTGAACTTACAAGTTTTTAACTTGTAGGTACTCATTACTGAGGGATTCTTTTGGACAAATGTATACTAGAGAGTTAACTTTAATTTTAACCTTTCCTTTTATGAATGGAATTCAGGCATGTAACAGTAAATTTTCAAATCTCTGTGTAGGTTTTTCAGCTGCAAGACTCACATTAAATTCAATCTGCCATATGTTATATTGGCTCGTAGGCTGCAGAGGTTAGTTTCATGATGTAACTTATTGCAAAAATTGTTTCAACAGCTCCATCTTTTGAGGAAGGGCACTGATTTTGGATACAGGAAAGCTGAATAAAGTCCCCAGCTAATCCACATTCTCATCTCATCTTACGTTATGTCTTCAGTGAACACGTTTTTAAGCCCCTTACCTCACAGTCTTCCGTCCTTGATGCAGCACGTGGGAATGATATAACAGGGCTGCAACAATGGAAGCTGTAGCATCAAGAATGTGAAGAGTTGAAGTAAACATACTAAAAGTGTCAAAGGCACTGCATCTAAACACATTGTGAAATAGCATATAAGAATGTATAATGACACGATTGTTGCTTTATTAGAGTGTCATCAATGTTGTTTCAAACACCTTTGAAGACTGTCTCATCTGCAGGTAGAAACTGGGAAGAAGGATTAAGCGATTTCTATAAATGGTACTTTAAGATGAAGATCCAAGCCAAACTGTTTTTTCTTCTAATCAACATACTATGTGACACTTTCTAAATAAATATGATAATAATTCTGGAAAAGGCATTATTCTTCCTCTGGTGGACCAAGGAGTACTAGGAAACACCACAAAGTATGATAAAATGTATTAATTATACCCATATGTAAATAAAAAGTTCTTGCTCACAAAGTTGTTTTAATATTTGTAATTTCCATCTAGAAGCAAATGCTGAAAAAGATTTAAGCTATCTTAATCTATCTTTGTTATCGACATAAAAGATGGTGAAAAAAAAGAATTCCTACCATGGCCTCATACCACTTAAGAACACATGACAATTTTTTTTTGATTTTACACTGGATAATCACTGGCTGGATGTTCCCTTGCCTGTAGGAAGAAATCTTCTTAGTGACTGTATGCACTGGCACAGAATGGTAAGGAGGAATTAGTATGAAACAGAGAAAAAGATCGTCAAGCTGAAGAGATACTTTGCTACTATATGCATCTCTATAAATCTCAAGAAGAAAAAACAGCACAGGTTTGAGCAGTGGTGGTAGGACTGTCCTGAAGATGAAACCTCTATACCATAAATCCTTACAGAACAGAAAACTCAGGAAAATTAAAAAGAATTTAAAAATACCAACACCTGAATCAAGCAAAAGACCTTACATTACATTAGATATGAATGGACAGACTGAATTCAGACTGTCAGAGTGAGGATTACATGTAGTATTTTATTGTTTAATGAACTGGGCTGTTTCTTTCTATCATAAAGAGGTATTGAGAGGCAATTGTGAGCAAGATAACAGCTATTTGCACCACCCAGATGAGTGGATAATGGTTTGTTAGGCTTTATATTGGGAGAGGGAGCAAAAGGAGATAGATGCCTTTGCTGTAAATAAAAGAAGACTTATTTTTGGAATGGACAATTACAAAAGTCAGTGGCATTGAAAAATCTCAGAAACAGACCAAGCTGGTTTTGGGACCTGAGCATACAGAAGGTTTCCAAGTTCAAAACCAAAAAAACAGTCAAAAAGGAAAAGGAAGAGAAACAAGAAGAAACGGCAACCAGTGGAGCGGGCACTGCAGAACCATGGAGACTTGCACTTTTGATGCTGCACTTCATTGTTCAGATAATTGTGAAATATCAACTTAGAAGACACACTACATCATGAATCAGGTCAAAAGTCAAACATTTTTTGATTTTATAGGCTACAGAGTGAGAGAGCAGCAGATATTCTTCAACCACTCTTTGGTCTTAGAGCAAATTGGAAAATACAGTAATTTTCCACTGAGGAAATTTTACACTAAATTAATATTTACACACTAATTAAAAAACAGTGTTAGAGGTGTTGAAGGCATCTTTACAGAATGAGAAAGAGTTTGAGAGTTGTGTACATCCTATATGGACTGTTGGGAATTAAACAAGCAGAAAAAAAGGGGGGTTGCTGCCTTCTTTTTCCAAGACCTTTTTATACAACTGATTTCAATGGTCACTTGGCATTGCAGAGTCTTAAGATGTTGTCATAGCCAGCTAGGGATTGGAAAATGTATGTACAGGAAGATCTTGAAGGAGATAAAGAAGAAAGCAACTCACTTTTGAAAGAGAAAGCTGCAATCAGCTACATTTTGTAGAAGTATTTAGGAGGAAAGGCACTACAGTTTTGTCATATGAATTTGCTGAATGTAAGGAAAGGAAAATGCAGTGGTATCTCCTCAGGCTTATAATCCTCACATCCATGGTGGGTGGGTTCTTTTCCAGGAATATAATAGTTCTTCTGAGGTCTTTCCAGAAGGAAAGAGGGGAGAGCACTAGTGTATAATAACAACGGAGTTTCAACAAAAAGAAACTCTGACAAGAAAATTTTCTTCCAAGGCCAAAAAAAAGACATAAAGGTTTCCACATTTATTTTGTCAATGAAAACCAGACCTTCCCCAGGGGCTGACAAAATGTTTACTAAAATTCATGGATTCCTTCCTTCCAGGCCTGGCAATGACTCAAACTATGAGTGGTGTCTCCTTCAATGACGGCTTTCTCTAGAGTCTCTGAAGAGTCATTTCTGTCTTCTCTGTCATTCTTTCTCTCCTCACTTCACTCCCACCTCACTCCCCCTCCAACTTCTCTAAAAAGAATATAACTGAAATAAAATACAAATTCAGTTAAATAAATAAATACAGCAACACCAAACATTGTGTTCAAATAAAGAATGTTTCAGTCATCATCATCTTAACATTTCACATACCTGAGGCAAGCAGGAGTAGGCATTCTTTATAATGTGCTGCCAGGCAAAAGACAATTCAAAGCTAGTAAACTAATAAGGAAAGAAGTATACAAAATTTTTTCATCTTATAACTTTTTCAGATAAGAATTTTTTTTTGTCCTTACTGGTTAAGGAAGCAAGCTTATTGAAAAACACTCCATTTAACTCCGCTCATAATTATTTTACCTTTTTCTAAATGCCTTTGAATTTTTAAGCTTCTTCATAAGAAAACAAGACTAGTAGCAGACTACACACATATAGAGTGATGTCTATAAAGACAAAATTATATGTCTTACAGCTGCTGTGCAGTAAATAAGATATACAGAGGAATGGGGAAATCTGGATTTGGCCCACAAAAAGTATGCATTATAAGTTTAAAAGATTAGCTGAGGAGGAAGAGGAGAAGGAGAAGAAATTTGTTACCAGGATGAGACTTTACATGGGAATTTTTAACCAGTAGAATATTTTTATGGACACCTTTTCAATTCCTGAAAGTAGGGGTTGATAATGGAAATGCTGACAAACATTTTGGTGTTCATAGGATTGTAATATCCTGTTTAATGCAACCAGAATTGCAAGGTATGCTTTTTATCCTTTTCTGCTAAGAAGGCAGTTACACAAGCATCTTGTTGAAGTAGTTTATAATATCTTTAAACAGGCAACATTAAATCAACTGGTGATTGAATCCTCAAGAGAGAATGTATTTCAGTTAAACTTCTGAGATACCATACTTCTTTATATTTAAAAGCCCTTTAAGCAGGACACATGATGGTGTGATACCACTCATCCTAGGCTCAGGTTGAAAATTAAGGTGCTCCAAAATATAAATATTCCATTTTTGGGTTTTTCCTGCTATCTTAATTTTAATGCTTGCAGAATGTGATGAAAGCTGGTTGTATTTGCATTTTATTTAATCTTAAGGAAGACTAAACTTCACACATCTGGTGAAGACAATCTTCTAAAGTGTTTGCTTATGTAAATTAAAAATAAGATTTTACCTGCTACATTTCTAAGCAATTTATTTGTGCTCACAACTGTAACTAACAAAGATTACATTTTTGAATCCATATAATTCAATTTATACTCACTTTAATTCACATGCTATTAGTATTTTTTTGTTTCTATCCACATAGTCCTATGTTCATAAATATAAACTAAAAAGAGCTCATTTGGGAAAAAAAAAAAAGTGAAATAGCAACTCCCATAAATAATAATTCTCAATTCTGTGTTTCTTCTGTGTCTAGAAACTTCAGACAAGAAATTTGCTATGAAATTCCATATTTTTGGAGAAGCTCTTATTTCAGGATTATGATTCCAGCTCAAATATATATTGTTCATTAATCTTCTTCTATGGGTGAAATGGTGAAAACTAAAATATTTAACTTCATGTTTACTGTTTCATCATAAATCAATTCCAGTCACCATGTCCTAATTGTTGTTGCGTCCCTTTGAATGCTCTTCAACTCTTGAATATGTTTGTTAATGCAGCATCCAGACCTCTAGGCAATGTTCCACATAAACAGTATCAGGCTACCCTTCCAAAGATTTTTCTACCTTTCTGAGCTGTAAAATGAATATGCATCTTGAAATTAATTTAGCCTGATTTATTTATTTGCTGCTCAATTGTGCTGTCAATTTATATTCTTCTGTCCTCAGACTGCCAAATCAACACATCTCCATACATTTCGTAGTCTATTTTGGTTAAATGTCATCTGAGCATTTTGCTATCTGTAGCTGACTTCCCCCTTTGAACTACTGAAGATATGCAGACCCAGGAGGTCTTCTGGCTAGCCTCTAAGAATCCCCCTTGGTGCCCTATTATTTGCTGCTTATCAAAAATCTCCACTGAAAGTTCTTCAGCCTCTTTTCAATCCGTGTATCAGTATTCATACCCAAGCCTCCACAAATTAATCTGAGGGTGAGATTTTGCAAGAGATTTGAAAGCTTTACTAAAATCAAACTATAATGCATCTGCCACTTCACTCACAAACTTAAAAATTCTGTGCAATACAAAGCAAATAAAGTGAGCCTGGTAAGATTTATTCTTTACAAATCAAGCTGCGTATTGCTCATGGTTATCTTTTAGAAAAATTAATTAGACTAACAGGGCAGCTATTGCCAACAGTCAGAATAGTATAAGTCTCCTGAGGACAGCTGTTCCTGTGAATTGCATCCCAAATTAAGAAAGTAGGCACTTTCTGATTTCAAGAACTGGAGGGAGATGGAAGCAGAGAATGGTTTGCAGCAGGTTTAAATAATAGGATCGCTATAGACATAATGTTATGCAACCTTAAAGTTTTTGAACTTAAAAAAAAATCCAAGTTCCTGACTTTGAAAGAGGTACAGGGCAAAACTCACTGCAACTCAGTTCACATGAATAGAGAGTGGAGAAGTGATGATGTAGCCTAGCTGAAAGTTAGTTTTTAAACCTGAATTCCAAAGAAATCTCTCCAGTTATCATTGCAGGCACAGGAGTCACAACGTTTGCCTAAAAGTTGCTAATGAACATCATAAGATAGGCAATGAAAAAAATATATATATACATTTATAGATGTTTAAAAACTGTAAAGTTTTAGAGATGAAAGAGGTCAACCTCTTACACAACTGTTTATATATGTGTCTGAGACAGGCAGAATTTGTACATATGGTTATGGAATTTCCAATGAAATTAAATGGAGTAATGCATCTCATATTAAAATTAGGCTATAAATAGCCATATATCAGGTAATAATTAATGTATTTGCTTCCCTTCATGAAGCTTCTGTCAGCCCATTCCTTCAGCTTCTCAGAGTCCCTCACAGTGACAGTCCTGCCATGAGTGTACTGACTACTTGCACCAATTTTGTGTTGTGTAAACCCAGTGATGGTGCCTCCATTCCACTGGCCACCTAAGGACCACCTAAGCAATGAAGATGTGGAACAGCATTAGCCCTTGAATCGTCCCTTGACGAATGCAAATTATATAGCCATTCATCTGTTCAACACAAAGAAATCAAAGTTACTATTTGAAATTTTACTTTTGCAGTCCATGTCCTGAGGGCTAAGATTAGTTTCATTAATGTTGCAGAGGATTTCAGAGTGAAAAGAAATCCAGATCCAAACTTCACTTGTTTTATCAACATAATTCTGAAGTTTACCATGTCATTGTCAAACATAAATATCAAGTCTGGAGAGAAGAAGTAAAAGACACACTGAAGTAACTCATTATGATTAGATTCAAAGTTAGTCATTTGCACATGTATAATTAAGCTTTTTAAGAAGAATAGTTTCTGGATTTTAAGAAATTAATCAACTGTATAAAAAAGTGGATTCATGAATCTTTGTAGAATTCAAAGCTCTGTTATGTATTTGTTATTTCATCCCTAAATAAATTATTTGCCCATCTGTGACAGGAATATTAAAGCAATTTACTAGAAGAAAGGGGTTTTTTTTCCCTTTTTTAAAGTTTTATCCAAGCAGTAGCCCTTGGCTAATATAAATTATCATAGCTCAGTGGTTATAGTAGCTTTTACAATTTACATTAGAAGCCTATCGAAGGCAAAGTTTTACACAGTTGTGGAAATTTTAAAGTCATAATAATCATCCGTTCTTATACTAGCTGTGTGTATAACAAAATGCAAATAACATAATCCTAAAGTACTACCACAGTAGGAAAATGTGGAATTATTACAGAATCACTGCAGTGCTTAAAGTGGTGAACAGGTTTTGCTTCAGCTCAGGGCAAGAATTAATTTTTCAGGGTTTTCAAAATCTGAACCTCTCTGTATTCAAATGATAGGTAAGGTAATATTTTGTCATCTTCCTAACTTCTCAAAACCAGTCTTGGGAGGAATAAACCCTATTTTCTTTCCTTACTTTCCACCTCAAGTAGAATTCTTCCAGGCTCCTTTTTTTTTTTTTTTTTTTTTTTTTTTTGGTTCAGATGAATCAGACATATTTTTTTTCCGTTTCAAAGATGCAGAAACAAAAGACAGTACAAGACTTATTATTACTTTATCTCTTGAATTTTCCCTGCCAGAATGCTATAAAATTGTGGCATAAAGTATCAGCTGTAGTAGAGCAGTCCGCTTTAGAAAATAAGTTTTCAAACATCACACAGTATAAAAGGTGGTAATATATAATCCAGCTCACTTGACAGGTCAAGAAAGCACAGGATGTGATGAGCCCAGGGGTGGCTAATCACATTTCCAGTTGTAACTTATGTCATTCACTCATATCTATAAAAAGTATTTCCTCACAATAAGCTTGTTCCTGTTAATGAAAGCTTTCATTTTCCTCCTTCTTATTAAATTATAAGCAAAAAGAGATGAAATTTAAAACCCTAGCAAAAAGTATTTGAACACCTACAACAGTCCAGAGCTAACTTTCTGGGGCTTTAAAGCTTTAAAGGAGCTTTGGTAAGCAGTTAGCATATCCTCCTAATCAGCATAATTGTATATGATCAGAAGCTTATTTGAAAACATGAAAATAGCTACATGCCACTAAAAGAACTGTATGGATGCTAATCACATTAGTTACATTTTCAGTCTCTGGCATACTGGCAGAATCTCTTACTTGTCAAACTTCTGGCTTTGGTAGTCTCTTAGATCTCAACTTTGAACCCTGTGAGTTTGCATTAAAAGAGAAAGAACATTTTACTTCCACAAAGATTGCAACTATTTTCAAATATGTCCATTTCATGCATAACAGTTCTTCCCTAATTTGTCTTTTGAATGTTGACAAATTTCCAAGAGTCATAAAGATATTGCACATTCATGACACATGGCCTTGTGTTTCTCCTTGATATTTTCATATGTTACAGTGAGAATAAAATCAGCAGTTTTCCCCTTCTTTTATGGACAAAAAGAATCATTTATTCTGGTTTCTTGAGAACACATCAGAAATGCCCATAACCTGCTAAACTAAACCATGAAGATCCACAATGGAATTTTATCTTCTGTAAAATATTTTGATATCAATATTCTGCCCAACTGAACAGAAGTCTATCTTTAATTTTCACCTATTGAGCCACAATATCAAGTAAAATGGGGCAAGTGAAAAATCAAAATACTTGCTTACAAATTAAGGCCCACCTATGATGGGTCAGACTCTAATTTTTAAATACCAGTTGCATTTCAACTACAGAAATGTCTAGGGCTTGACCAATGGGCTTTCCTGGATTATCACATGTACGAGAGGACTGCAGTTGCAAGTGGCTTTTAAGAAGGGTCCAGTTTAGGCAAAGGGAAAAGAGGATTTATTTTTAACAGAAATGTTGGCTTCAGAATAGTTATAATTTTTTAAAACCTTTTTGAAATAGATAGGGAGCAGGATTTCTCTGTCCAGTACTTTTCTGCTGTTTTCCTTTCAGCATGTAGGAGAAATTTCTTGCAGAAATTGAGGTAGTAGAGCTCAGAGACATGGAAACATTACCTATAGTTCTGTCAAGACATGGGTCTACTTCAATCAATCACCTTTTCTCTGGCTCCTTCTGGAGTGATTCATTCTCTAAGCAGATCATGGCAAGAGTAATAACAGATACAGGAAATACTTTGAAGTGTTCCATCTGAGGACAAGGAAGATAAAAAAAGCCTTTAGCTAAGGACTAGTTAGCTCATTTGAAGACATCTGAATACTGTCTGGAAGACCAGAAGGTGATTCCATGAATCAACTGTTGAAGTTTCCCAGGGATATAAGTTTCTCTTCCACCCTACTGTTAGCTTTACTGAACTTAGAAGACATTTATAACCTTCTGTCATAGGTTAGCAAGCATAGTCCCAGAAGGGATATCCTTGCTAAGGGGTGCTTACAGCTTCCTCTGGGACCTGATAGAACCTATCAGCTGGCCAGTTTGAATATGGACAATTCTTTAAGCCACTTAAAGTTGTGACCGCCTCTGTGATCCACACTTAAGAATAGACAAACTCCCCCCCAAGCTCTCTCTCGTTTCCGGC
The DNA here is from genome assembly GCF_041296385.1 of Aphelocoma coerulescens. Taxonomy (NCBI): domain Eukaryota; kingdom Metazoa; phylum Chordata; class Aves; order Passeriformes; family Corvidae; genus Aphelocoma; species Aphelocoma coerulescens. The sequence continues at coordinate 61,562,352 of NC_091013.1, forward strand.
GCTGGCACAGGTGGCTGCAGGCCCCGTGCAGGGGTCAGCAGGCCCGGCCAGGCCCTGCTTGGGCCAGGCCGGGCCGGACCACGGCCAGCCTGGAGCCATGGGCCTGTTCCAGCCATGGAACCCCCCCCCCCCCCCCACTGCCTTGCCGTGGGCAGCCAGAGCGGCTCGGAACCCCCCCCTCCACTGCGGCCGAGATTCAGCAAAGCGGCACCTCTGTCCGGCAGAGGCCAGGTGACCAACTGCGATAAGCCACATTCCAGCTGTAAGGCCGAGGTGAGATTAACCCTTTTATTGCTGTGAAGAGCTGAAAACCTGAGGGAAGAGAGAGAGGAGATGCTTAAAGCTGAAAGTCTGTTGTGAAGCTATGATATATCAGAGTATCCTGTTGTAATTTCATGAAGATATGGGGGGTGGAGTGTTCAACTCATAAGCAATAGGCAGATGCTGCCGCAGCTGTAATTTCATGAGAAGTTTGGACAGAGAGAGATGAACCAGATGAACCAGATGAGGACTTTTGCTCCAAAGAGGAAAGGAGAAAAACCTCAATTCCTAGAGATGCTTCCAGAGATAGTCTGAAAGATAAAGATGACCCTTTGCTCCCAGGGAAGGAGAAGGGCCTCTGTTTTTTTTGTTTCTGAACAGCTCAACCTTAAAATTGTACCCCAGAAAACTTTCAAGAGTGGACCCTCGAAAGCAGTTGCGGGAAAAGCTGCAAGTCGGGGGAAGGGACTCACATCGTAAGCAGAGAGACTCCTCTTCCTAAATGGACTGAACAATATTTGGAAGTGGGTGGCTGTCTCGGTGTGATACTGTTTTCATAGCACGAGCAAAAAGAGACTTCTCTTTCTAAATGGACTGAACAAGGTTATTATGGAAGTGGTAAACAGACTGAACATCTTAAGGGTTGTCTTTACACTGTCAGTGGGAGAAGGGAGGAAGGTGGAGGGAGGAGGAGAGTTCTAAAGGTGGTATAATTTTTTTTTTTTTCTTTTCTTCTTTTAGGTCTGTTAATAAACTTCTTTATATTCATTCAAGTTGGTGCCTGCTTTGCATTTCTCCTAATTCTTATCTCGCAGAAGATAAACAGTAATGAGTATTTTAGACCAAACCACTACACTAAATTGGTGTTTCCGCCCGGTTACAAACCCAACCCGCGACACCTTCAACTCATCATACATTCTAACACCATTACTAAGGAACTCACCTTTCCTCTGAAGCTGAAAGTTACATCACCATATTAGGCATTCATTCCTAGTGGCCCCTATTTTGGTTTAAATTTCCTTCTTTGCGAGCATTCCATTTTAATATACAGCAAGAATTAGACTATAACATTGATATTAATACCTAAAACCTCCATGTGTTTAACTCTAGTGTTGCTGGCAGCAGGTTTCTGTGTGCAGCTTTGGTCTCTGCTAGCTAGTGCTCTCCCAGACAGCACCAACACACGGTATGGTGGTAGCACAAACAAAGGGGAATTCCTAAACCAGACATTTGGGCACAGGTACTATGTTTCAGGAGGTGACACAGCTGAAATGGTGAAAGCTCAGGAGGCCATAACACCTGCCCTTAGAGGCAAAAAATGTCACTCTGGTGTTTTTCTGGTACATTAATATATCCTGTGAGTTTATTTATTAGTCGTGAGTAGGTGTGATGGAGAAAAGCAACTGTCAGGATGCAGCATATGCTAGAGTCTCCATGGGGTCAAGTGCTATGGAGACCCCCATGGTGATCCACACCAGGGCAGGGCCCAACAGCCAGATCCTGTCCCACTGCCCTGGCCCTGCTGGGGCACTGCTGAGGCAGGGGCTGACAGACTTGGGGAGCTGACTTGGGGTCCTGCACCGTGACAGGCTCAGGGGTGGCCTCAGGAGGCTGGCAGGTACAATCAGACCATCAGTGCCTCCATGGCCCTGGTAACAGCCAGTAACATCCTGGTAACAGGATAGTGCCATTGGAGTTTATTCCCATAAATGTTTATTTTTGTAAGAAATTCAACATTATGAGATTTGCTTCCTCATAATGTATGAAATTGAACTGGACAGGAAAAGCCACAGCAAAACTGCTGACATTTCTGCATGGCTATGCAGACTTCTATTAAAAAGAAAGCTATTTATTTTGAACATGAAATTCTATGAGTTCAAGTAAAGATCACCACAAAGGAGGTGACCCACAAGATACTAAAATTGCCTCTTCTCTCTTCTATTAGCAGCTGAAGGCCTCCATCCTGAACAGTTTTAAGAATGACAGTGAGTGACAGCAAAATTAGCAAAAAACTGACCTTTCTTTATATCCGGTTTTGTCTGGGACAGAGTTAATTTTCTTCCTAGTAGGTGGCACAGTGCTGTGTTTTGGATTTAGTATGAGAAGAACGTGTTGATAACACATTGATGTTTTAGTTGTGGCTCAGTAGTGCTTACTCTACGTCAAGGACTTTTCAGTTTCCCATGCTCTGATGGTGAGGAGGTGCATAAGAGGCTGGGAGCACAGCCAGGCCAGGTGACGTGAACTGGACAAAGGGATATTCCATCACATAGACATGGTATCAGAATATAAACTGTGGGGAGTTGGCTGGGATGGGCTGATCACTGCTTGGGCATGGGCTGGGCATTAGGCAGAGGGTGGTGAGTAATTGGACTGTGCATCACTTGTTTCTCTGGAGTTTTCTTGTTTTCCTTCTCTCTTTTTGTTGTCTCCTTTTTCATTACAATTATGTTTGCTACAACATTATTATTATTATCATCATCATCATCATTATATTCTATTTATTTATATGAATTATTAAACTGTTACTTCAATGTTTTTAACGCTTTTTTCCTATTCTCCTCCCCATCCCACTGGGCAGGGTGGGGACTGTGAGCAAGAGGCTACATGGTACTTAGTTGGCAAATGTAGCTAAACCACAACAAGTTATGCATATGCCACAAATTTTGATTCAGTTACTGAATCAATACTCTGTGCCAAAGGCAATACTGAAAACTCTTAATCATGGACTAACACTAGTCCTGCAGGTATTGGGGATCTGCATTGTATCTGCATCTAAAATCAAGGATCAGATATTTAGACAGGAAACATCTGTGAACTATTTTCTACTGTGCTTTTTTTTGATGGACAGATTTGTTAGACTGTTTCTTGTTTGGCTTTTATCAGCTTTTGATGGGCTACATTTGAAATCTAAGCTATTTTAATAAATGTAGAATTGGCCTCTCAATGCAACTTCTCCCCTCCATTTAAAAAAAGTTACTTGTACAGGCAGGAAGATGATGGCATACATGTCAGTGACACTTCTCATAAACACAAGGGGAGAAGCAGCCATTTAAGCAGAGGTATTAGACAAGGAGGATTAGGGACCCTTCAGGGAACCTTAGAAAACTCTAGCTTGTCCTCTCCTGGGTCAGTAAGACTATTTCTGAAGTATGGATTGTATTAAATCTCCCACAGATAAGATTTTGGTGCAAGGAGTTTCTTTGATACTTAAGTATTTTTGACATTGTATTCAATCTAAATGCATGGATATGAATAAAACTACATTGTTAAAAAAAAAAAAAAAAGGAGTATAAGATACCCATAAGTACTTTCAGGCATACCAACTTAATTTTTTTTTTCTGTGAGTATCCATAGCTGTGAACAGGGATTATTCAGATGATTTTAAGTAGAGTCAGTCCTAAAAGAACATAATCCTGCAAAGTATTTTCAGGGCTTTTAGATTGTATCCACTTGCATATCAAAGTGAATAGTCACACGAAAATGATACTGTGCCTTGAATGTAACTCAAATAATATGTCAAACATTATCATTAACAGCTAAACCATATCTAGGAGATAATTTCTAAGGGCAAAGATAGTTTACAATAGTGTGTTATATCTGGCACTGAAATAGAGAAGGAGCACTGAAAGGCTCCGCTCAAGGTGGTAACATTTGGGTGGGCATAATAATTTGTTAAGCTATCTGAATTACATCACACTTGTTCCTCTGAGCAAGCTGAGCATGGATTACAGAGAGTAGCACAGTCTAAGTGACTGCCTACCTATAGCAATATATTCGAAGAATAAAGGTTTAATATTTCCACTGACCAGAATTTCAATGCTCACATTACAGCTTCATGAAGCTTTATCAGCTGGCACTGTATAAATCCTTCAAGGATTTTTTCTGCTATCCCCAAGCAAGCAGTGAGAAGTAATTACCTTACCTGAGAGAGGAGAAAATGAAGGCACAATGAAAGTTTGAGGGTTTTGTAGGGTTTTATTTTAGCATAAAAAATAAGCAGTAAAGAGCATTGCTTTGTTGTTGTTGTGGGGTGAGTTTTTGGGGATTTTTTTCCCACTTATGGTTCACCTGCAAGCTCTATTACCAGTTTAACCCACCTGTCAAATTCCACTCTGAAACACTTCTAATTCCATTTTGCCTTAACTTCAATACTAATTGAAGCTGCTGTTGAGAAATACCTTCAGGTCAGGTAGCTCGGGATGCAGATGCAGTGCGAGCTGCAGGTTGAGCTCTGGGTGGTCGGAGCCCAAGGCAAGAGGTTATGGACCTCTTTGCAGACCCTTTGCATAACCAAGGGGCCAGGAACCTGTTGCCCAGCCAGCAGAATGGACACTGAAAGGTACAGCAAAAACTGAGTATTCAGTAGGAATACATAACATGCTTGGAATGGGAGAATATAAAAGCCCAGGGGTTCCTTGGGGTCCTCCCTAGGGGCACCAGCTCAGGCTGTTTCTGCATTACTGCACCTTGAATAAAGGCTGGATGGAAAGAGATATCTGCCACAGGAAACGTGGGGCTGAGCCAGTGAGGAAACCTGGTCTGACGGTGGAGTGGGTGTGTGGGGAGCCAAGGAGGACCCATTGGTCACTGGAGCCGCCCACTGCGAAGGGGCTTCGGTTCCAGCAGTGACAGTCTGGGGCAGTGGGAGTGTGACTGCCAGGGAGTCTCCTGAATGGTCAGACTGGGGAGTTTCCTGAACACTACCACACTTACTTCAGTTGAGGTGAGCTGCTCTACTGACTTTTCTGCAAGGGATTTGCTCAATATTTTCCCAAAGAGACCTGAACTGTGCAGTCTCCCAAAATAACACTGCAATGTTTTTTTGTGTGGAAATTTCAAAACCCACACAGGTCAAAAACCAGAAAATATACTACAGAGAATACTGTGGAGAACATTCCTGTATGGGCAGGAAAATGGACTGCTGGACTTAATGTGCCCTTTGGTTCTGTGACAACTTCTAAGAAATCAGATGAGAAGCTATGTTTAGAGCTGGAAGTGTGATTTTAGTTCTGGATCAGTTTCGGGTCTTCATTGGATACCTCTGCACTCACAGTGAACTGGGGAGATGTATATTTATGTATTCAAGTATTTATCAGCTGCTAATCTTCACTTGGTCAGTGTCACTACCTGAAGTCCTTGTGCTCTTAGGAAAAGTTGCTTCTGGAAATGACATCACAATTGCTGTAAAATTGAAGTCAGTCCTGGAAAACACCTCCAAGTATCTGTGATAACTCAGTCACTCTAAACCATGTTAAATTATTTATAGTTTGTAGCATTGCAGGGGGAAAATACAATTTCCATTCCATTCCATTGCAGCAATCCAGTGATTGCTGATCATCAGGGCGATGCATAGAATTGTTGTTCATCTCTGTGGTAGAGATGCATTTTCAAATATTCATAGCTCTGTGCAAGAAATATTTTTAGCCATGAAATTCTACACAAGCATTCAATCTGTAAGTTCTTGTGTAGATACATGAACAAAGCCACCCATTGAAGGTGTTGGCAAAAAAAATAGAAGAAAGAAAGGATTTTAGTGGGAAAAATCTGTTTATTTCTGGCTCCACAGCCCCCAGGGGTTTGTACTCAAGTCGTTTTCACTTTGAATATACTGAGTGCAGCTAGTATTTCATGTCTAGCATTTTGCAAAAGATCATGCTTCTGAAAATGTAGATTTTGGTATCTGAAGTTGGGGGTTAGATAGTCCAGTTTTATTCACTAAAATTGGAAATAGGTTTTCCTCATCCACATAGAAGAAAATAAATCTTAGGGTGCTCTTCAGAGAATTCAATTTAGAGTCCTGTGCTGATTCTACCTCCCTAATGTGACTATACTTGGAACAGATTTACTGAGGGTCTTCAAAGGAGTCCCTTGTCCATATAACCATTTCACTTTTCCGCCACACAAACAAAAATTTGCACACGTGCACCTAGTCATCAGAGCCACCTCTTCAACTATGCCTTCCTGCTTTTTATTCTGTAGTGATCACTTTGGGATGGACAACCCTCTATCTTACCCAACCCTTTTTAGGCCTCTTTCCCTATGCCCAGAGGTCTTGGAAAAGACAGACTGGTGACTTAAGTTGTGGACTTCAAAACAGGTGATCAAATGCCTTACTATTATGAAAAGTTAAAAAAAAAAGAAAAAAAAAACAGCACAAAAACACTCCAACAATACAGTTCATTTTTCCTTGGGAAATTTCTACTCAGTTTCAACTGCAGTGCTATTGACACTAGAGTGGTAATTAGGCTGTGTGCACATCCACAAATGAGCTCTTTCCTCGCTCCTCTGTGTTAAGTTTAACATCTAGCCTTCTAACAGCTCAAAGTTGGTCTGACACATCTTTTTAGTCTCTTTAATATAGCAGGGGGACACAGCAAAAGTATGATAGAGCCCTGGGCTTCTCTAGTAAAAGCAATGTCCAGGACAAGGACAAGTATGAAGGGGCCTTGAAGCATCAAAAGATTTGGAGAGAATCTTCACTGATTCAGATTGAATGCTTGTTAACTTTTCCATACAGCAGTAGCAGCTCAGCTGTCCTGTAAAGCAACTTTATGACAACAATAGCACGATTCACAAAAGGAATTTCTGAGACACCTGTCAGCAAGTCTAGCAGTATCTAAATTGCAATGGCATAAGAAATAGGCATCTCTCTGGACTCACTAGGAAAGGAAGGAATTTCCTAGTCCTTGCTGAAGAGCCAAGGAAATGAAGAAAGTACAAGCAAAGAGAACATGACAGTGAAAAGGGTGACAAAAATACCCAGTTCTCCATAAAGTATTCAGAAAACTGTAAGATATCCCGCTGATGTTTTTCTTTTGAAAATCCAGCTTTAAAACCATGTCTTTAATAGACACATATTTCCTAAACGACAAATGTAAATATATTTTTAATTTCTCCTGAATAGTGAATGTAATCATCCATCTCATCTAGGCAAGTGTAACTGTATTATCAGTTACATCTATCTGAAAAATATAGCAGGTTTCCTAACACCATCAGTGACTCTGAAGGTGTTTTATGACAGTAGCTTTAGCATTTTCCTAAGAATAATGTATTTCAATGTTATACTTTCTTTATTTTTCTGCTATCAGTGAAATCCCCTCTTCCCCTGAGATTCCATGCTTGAAAGTCTACTTGAAATTTTCATTTTAGTTAACCAAACATTTTGTGGGTTTTTCATTATCAGTGGATGATGAAAAAAATACTGACAGCACAAGGTTCTTGCTCTATACTTGCAAATGTCAATATCACAGCACCATAGTTATCATTTCGCCTTCACTACATGAGCAATGCAGGAGTTCCACTTCAAATATTTTAACACTGCACCAAAGCAGATTAGAAAGATAGGTGAACCTAAAGGGATGGGGTCTCTTCTTTGTGGGCCTGAAATCTTAATTTGGCCCACAATTCATCAGAAATAAGATGTTATTCAAAATATATAACTTAGCTATTCAACATAGAATACTACGTACACATTGTTTGATCTGTTTTGTTCTCATGGTCTGTATTCATAGTTAATTCTGATAATTACTGTGTTTTCAATTAAGGAAAAAAATGTATGTATCAGTGATAATTCAAAGACCCCTCTCTTCTGGAAACAAGCTCCAATTTATCTCACAGGATTGTATGAGTATCAGCGATGATTCCTTTCTAACACACTAAACTGAAATGCATTTGCGTAGATGTTGAAATTTTAATTAAGCACAAGCAATATTATTTGGTGAGACGAATCCTTCTAGGACATACACCCACTCTGAGGCAGTCTTGTGTTTGAATGCTGATCCCTGAATCCAAACACTGACTTGGGAGTCAGTGACTTCCACTTCCCCTCTCCAGCACCCCACCCCTGTATCTCTCCTGATGTCTCATGACATCCACAGTTCATCCAGGGTTCTGCTTCCCCTGATCCAACCCTGCCGAACTGCATTTCTCTTAGCATGAAACACCCAGATCCTTTTTGCATGTGTAGTGGTTTGGTCTAAAATACTCATTACTGTTTATCTTCTGTGAGATAAGAATTAGGAGAAATGCAAAGCAGGCACCAAACTTGAAAGAATATAAAGAAGTTTATTAACAGACCTAAAAGAAGGAGAAAAAAAAAAAATTATACCACCTTCAGAACTCTCCTCCTCCCTTCACCTTCCTCCCTTCTCCCACTGGCAATGTAAAAAGACAACCCTTAAGATGTTCAGTCTGTTTACCACTTCCATAATAACCTTGTTCAGTCCATTTAGAAAGAGAAGTCTCTTCTTGCTCGTTCTATGAAAACATTATCACAATGAGACAGCCACCCACTTCCAAATATTGTTCAGTCCATTTAGGAAGAGGAGTCTCTCTGCTCGCGATGTGAGTCCCTTCCCCCAACTTTCAGCTTTTCCCGCAACTGCTTTTGAGGGTCCACTCTTGAAGTTTTCTGGGGTACAATTTTAAGGTTGAGCCATTCAGAAACAAAAAAAACAGAGGCCCTTCTCCTTCCCTGGGAGCAAAGGGTCTTCCTCATCTTCATCGTTAGGACTATCTCTGGGAGCATCTCTAGGAATTGAGGTTTTCTCCTTTCCCATTTGGAGCAAAAGTCCTCATCTGGTTCCTCTCTCTCTGTCCAAACTTCTCATGAAATTACAGCTGCGGCAGCATCTGCCTATTGCTTATGAGTTGAACACTCCACCCCCCATATCTTCATGAAATTACAATGGGATACTCTGATATATCATAGCTTCACAACAGACTTTCAGCTTTAAGCATCTCCTCTCTCTCTTCCCTCAGGTTTTCAGCTCTTCACAGCAATAAAAGGGTTAATCTCACCTCGGCCTTGCAGCTGGAATGTGGCTTATCGCTGTTGGTCCCCTGACCTCTGCCGGACAGAGGTGCCGCTTTGCTGAATCTCGGCCGCAGTGGAGAGGGGGGTTCTGAGCGGCTCCGGCTGCCCACGGCAAAGCAGTGGGGGTGGTTCCATGGCTGGAACAGGCCCATGGCTCCAGGCTGGCCGTGGCCCGGCCCGGCCTGGCCCAAGCAGGGCCTGGCCGGGCCCACTGGCCCCCGCACGGGGCCTGCAGCCACCTGTGCCAGCGCCGGAAACGAGAGAGAGCTTGGGGGGGAGTTTGTCTATTCTTAAGTGTGTATCACAGAGGCGGTCACAACTTTAAGTGGCTTAAAGAACTGTCCATATTCAAACTGGCCACTGATAGGTTCTATCAGGTCCCAGAGGAAGCTGTAAGCATCCCTTAGCAAGGATATCCCTTCCGGGACTATGCTTGCTAACCTATGACAGCATGTAAAGCAAGACAGGGAGGAAAAGGAGCTGATGAAGACTGGTGTCAAATCTATAGATGGGAGCAGGGGCAGAGGAGATATGCTCAAGGTAAGTGTGTGGACTAACAAACTGTGATGGTAAACAGCCTCATTTGACTGAGTTGCTGATGTACCATAGTTTCATTTGTTTAGTGCCCTGGCTTTGCATTTATTGCCTTCAGAAAGGCAGAGGACAAACAAGGAATAAAAGCTCAGTAGAGAATTTTTTTGTACATCTTTCCTTAAGAAAATAATATTTTACCTTGTTTTAATTTGAAAAACAGCAAATCCTAGAGCTGTCTGAGGATGATCTCACCAGTTTGAGATGAACTAGCATATACAGACAGCATCCAAATAAAATTTCTGGTTCGTTAGATACATCCAACAAACACAGTATCATGCAAAGTGGATAACAAAAGTAAAGGAATAATGAGTGCTTCCTGCTTCCTTCCCTGGCTGCTTGTGCTAAAAAATCTAACCATGTTGATCTAAACTACACAGAAATACCATATATTAAAGACAGAATCTTTAATGATTTGCCAAGCTTCAGAAGTTCCTCTCCCACTTCATAACTCATGGAAAGATGAATTTGTTCCTTTTCATGGTCAAGGTAAGCAATCACGATACAACCACAGCCGATGGCTCTCAATTGCTGTTGTGACAGCTTCTAAAAACCAGTTCATCATCATAGTGGTGATCCCCATGTAAGCCAGGTGAATATCCAGAATACTTCAATGTGACTGACCAATAAAACCCTAAAAGGGAAGAAGGCTCAGAGGAGAGAATACAAAATTCAGGGTATGATGCAGGGTGTGACTGACCACAGCTGTTGCAAAGAACCTGACTTGTATGTCAATACAGAAGGGGCTGGAGGGTGGCTTTTGTTTCAGCTATCCAAGATCCAGTGATGGTGTGTTTCTCCCTGAGTTCATTAAAAGGGTTTGAATGTCTCTCTAACTTATAGAGTTCCCCAGCATGAGGAAAGTGAATAGGTAGCTTAGGCCAACATAAAGTATAAAAACAGACAACTAGAAAAAGAATTTTGTAGTGAACAGTAGGCTTGAGCTGGCTTCAACCCACATAATCATGTCAGGCAACTGGGGACACCCAGGATCATGACAGTGAAAATATTATAGAAACCAATAATGGAAATTACATTGGTAGCATGATTGAACTATGTCTTGCAATTAGTATATTTTGCTACATGTAACCTACAGTTGTCATTTGTATCATGATTTCAATATATTTAATTTCTGCTAATATATTTTTTTATTTGTGCAATATATTTTATTTTTGCAAGCTCAGAAATCCCATGTAGTACTAATACCCTACAAGTAAATAAATTTTATGGTAAACATTCATTAAACACCCTGCATCTGTTGAATATCTAAAACAACCTCGACAGAGAGTGTTACTCTGACAGCCAGTCATAACTTGACTTTAGGCCCAGTTGGACATAAGTTCTATCCACTTCTCCCAGAGCTGCACAGTTCCAAAATTTAGATATGGTAAATTCAGGTGTAGGTAATTTGACCCACATATAACTTTTTTCCATCAAAGAACTCTTGCAACAGAAAGTAACCTGTAAGGATTTTTATTCCTTTGAGGCTGGTTTAGTTCTTATTTAAAGGACTATGGAAAAGGGTACATCAAGGCATTATGTAAAAGGAAATTATTTATTTTCAGTGCAGGAATGGCAACTAAAAAATACTTTTTTTTCCGAGACATATTTTCTCTGGTTATCACTTCCTATTCACAGTAGTACAATTTTCTGTTCAAATAAATAGAGGTTTTGTAAGAAAAAAAAAATTGTAGTGTCCTCTACAGAGGCATGTCTTAATAAAAAACAATGGGTATTGTACAAACCAGCATGCTACTTAAGCAATGTTGGATACTAAATCCATTTGGTATCACACAGATCAAATATGGGTGATTAATTACAGACCTAATAGGAAAAATAAACTATCTATCCTCATTGCAGAACAGTAAGCATATATCTTCTTAATCACAGTGGGATTATAACATCCTGCTCTCCACAGGTGTGTAACTTGGTGTCACCAGCATCTGCCATGAATCATATAGAGTTATTATTCTCATTTTACAGGAAATAGAGATGAAAACAACAATACAGTATTCGATTCCTGATTGCACTAAGAGAAAAAAGTAGTTATGTGCAATTTGGACTGTAATATTTCTTTTTTGTTGTCTTATTTGGCAGCTTGTTTTTTACAGCTATTATCATCATTATGCAACACATAAATGCACTTATTACTGGCACATAAGCTTATTAACTAAATAGCAATTATATTGCTGTTGAAGGACTACAGCAGAGCACACAGGTATCAAGTTTTCTTTTTTTACTCTGCTGTGGTATAGCTGTTAAGAGCAAGATGTAAGCTAAGTACATTTTGCCTAAAAATATAAACTTCAAAGTTTTGCTCTGAACTGTTGGATTTTTGTTGTTTTGTTGGGTTTTTTTAACTTGAAAGCTGGCTTTTTTTTCCCAACCATTTGTAACCATTTTTACTTTACCCTGATAGATGCCACTGCTAGACAACAAATTGGAAATTATGTTCTGCTGTAAACATTCAATATGTGTTACAAACTAGAGGAAAACTTAAGTTACTTGGGATCCAGGACGTCTCTTCTACCATTACCAGACTTCAATTTTTTGTTGCATTTTGTTGGAGGAAAACACACCTGTTGGATCTGACAGTGAGGGAGAAGAAGCTACTGCAGCTCCATGTCCCCATGCCACCCCATGGCAGAACTTTTCCTGGTAAAGACACACACACAGAGCCCCATTTGGGCTTCCGCACCTGCCTTCGTCTCTCTCTGCTACTTTGTGGGCATGTGGTTGAGCTTTTCTGACAAACAGATCTGTTGTATCCCTGAATTATATTTAAGGAATTTTAAAACCTGGATCCATCCAATGCAAGGCAGTTGGTTTGTGACCTGGTTGCAAAGTTATACTCTATGCAATGTATTTCGTGCTATTCTTGGTAACTCAGTGACTTGGGACCCAATCCAAAATTCAATGAAATGTGTGAAAAAGTCTTCTTAATTTTCTCATCGTATTTGCATATACATGAAGCAGAAGTGGTTTTTTTCTGTGTTTGAGTCTGATCCATGAAGCTAAGGAGATCCAATCCTTTAGGACATCTTGTTTGATTTTGACATAAAGTTTGAGAAAGATGGTGGTTTCCTTTCTTATTTCTTATTTCTTATTTCTTATTTCTTATTTCTTATTTCTTATTTCTTATTTCTTATTTCTTATTTCTTATTTCTTATTTCATTTCTTATTTCTTATTTATTTCTTTCTTATTTCTTATTTCTTATGTCTTCCAATAGAGGATTATCATGGATTGGGGGTAATCAATTTAAGAACCATATATTTAAAATACATATATAAATATGAAAGAAGAAAGGTCTTGGAGGTGAGAGATGTACTTAAACTGCTTGTGTCTTCAGAACAAATCTTTGTAGAGCAAGAGTTCTTGTCAGTTTGTCTGTCATTTATAACAAATGTGCTTGGTAATTGACTCAGAGGAAGACAAATTCTTGTGCTGATTCAGGTAAAAGAAGTGGCAAATGCCAAATCCACCGGCTTTAATAATGGAAAGCCAGCATTCAATTAGGGTTAGCTGGTTATGTTCTGCAGGTTCTGCTCACACAGCAATTATTGTTTCATTTTGTTTTGAGTGGAAGAACATGGTGTCTAGTTGTATTTTAAAATGAATCCTTTCTGTCAATTTTGCTTTTTCTGCTTCATAGATTCCTAATGATGGGTTGTAGTGAAGTGTAGAGAAAGGTATATACTGTGTTTGGGAAGCAGTACTTTTTCATACATTGAGATTCAATATTCAATATGAGGTACATTCAATGATCCAGACTCTACAAAGCTGGTGTAACTAGAAATGCTCTTTCTTTTCCTTTTCCTTTCCCTTTCCCTTTCTCATACATAACCTAGGCCTGTGCCCCTGCCCTGGCCAATTATATAATAGCAATTTGTGGAAAAGTCATGTCACTAATCGGCTGAAAATCTGATTAAGTGCAGACAGATCCTAAAGCTAGGAAGACACAAGTGATTTTGTGACTATCAGATTACATTTTATTTGGTTCTGATGCTTTTTGTACATTCCATGCCTTCTTGACCAGGAGATTTTTAACTCTCTGCATCATGATGACTCAGCATTTTTAAACATATGCACCAATAAAAAGAACATCTTTTTATAGGGTTTGCTTGAATGATGACTGAAGTTCTTATATTTATGGAATGGAGGGTCTTTTAACAAGGTTTTGATACTTTGAAGTAGGATGTTACTGCTCATCTCTTACCCCTTTATTTCTCTACTGGTAACATAACAAAATCAAAACTTAATTGTAAGTACTTACATTGCTCAAAACAGATCAATCTGTTCCTCTAAATGCGTCACATGAGAACAGCAGTCAAGTCCAATTGATTTCAAAATTATGTGGCACAACTACTATCATAGTATTTTCCCTAACATAGGTTCAGTCAATACATTTACTACTTTTAAAAATAAATAATCACCAAGCTGATTACCTACTTTTTTTTCACCAGTTGACCCGTGCCTATTACAAATAACCTGCATAGGTATGATTTGGGTCCATTAAAAAGTATAAAAAGCTAAGAACATACTTTTCTTGAACTTGAGGCTTCTGCTTTTGCCTTGAATCTTCTAAGTCTGAGCTCACACTCAGCCCATCAGTCTTACTACCAGATTTAACAGCTCCTGAAGTGTGCTACAGACTTGCAGGTGATTATATAAAAGTTAAAATAAGATGGGTTTAGAAGGATTAAGTGATTCCATATGTTATCTCAAAGACCTGTAGTTCAAGACGGAACAGTTCAAATAATTCATTGCTTTTTTCTTTGATAAAAATGTAGGTTTTAACCTTTTGGGAAGTCTTTTTCTACAGTGTCAGCAGCAGCTCTAACCTGTCAGTTCAGCAGTACTTCACAACTACTGCAGTTCACTTTCTGTGTGATAGGGAAAAGAGAAGCAAGAATGATACTCAAGCTCTTCCAGGACCGTGAAAAATGCAAGATATGAGTGACCATATCTGCTATGAGATATTGAAACTATAAGGTTAGTTTCAAAAAAACAGTTGAATGAGGGCAGCTTCAAGGCTTCAAGGCAGAGTAGGTAATAAATAGAAAAATGATTACAAAATGAAAAAGTTCCTCTGTGGTGTGAGAACTGGTTCAGGGGACATGGACTTAATGACTTCCTCTGTCACAGACTGCCTCAGAGACTTTAGGAAAATTACTTAATCTCTTCTGAACCATGATACAGATATAGTACATTCCTTTTATTTTGATTTTTTTCCTTTCCTTTCAATTTAAATTCAAAAAGAAGTTTTTTCCTTATGATGCACCTGCAGGAGTCTTTTAGCATTGTGTCCCATAACTTTCTTATTGACAAAGTACAGACTAGATAAATGGACAGCAGGAATCAAGCAAGTATTCTCTTGAGAACAGGCCAGGGCCTTGCCTGTGCTGGACACAGATGGCTCCAGTCAATTTCTGCCAGGTTCCCAAGGGACTCACCACACAGGACACTGCCGAGCCCATCAGCAAAAGTGGTCGTGCCTTTGTAATAATATACTTAAGAATGACAAGGAAGCACTGAAAGAGAGAAAGAGGAGGGAATTAGAGGGTAACAATGGGGAAATACCAAGCTCAGAGGAGCAGGATGTGCTCCATGGCAGGGCAGGCAAGCCCCAGCACAGACAGCAGCTTGTGGAGGACCATGTAGAAGAAAATTTTCCCTAATGGGAACATAGTATATGGATGATCCCAGGCCAAAAAGTTAGACCTTCAAAGAGATTGTACCCTGTAGAAGAAGAGTGAGAGAGGAGGAGCAGCAGAGGAAAACCCCTATCACACCTTACAATACCAGTTGTCTCACTGAATGGGCTCGGTACAAACTCGGTATGATCAGTAGCAAGGTGAAAGGAGAAGAGTCTGGAGTAAAGTGAAGTTTAGGAAAGGCAAAGGAGAGGTGTTTCTGTAAGCTTGTTTGCTTCTTTGTTTTTGTTTTCCGATAACCTAATCAGTACTCATTATATTATATTATATTATATTATATTATATTATATTATATTATATTATATTATATTTATTATATATTATATATTGTATATTATATATTATATATTATTATATATTATATATTATATATTATATTATATATATTATATATTGTATATTGTATATTATATGCCAATAAACTAAGTCAAATTCCTCAGAGTCAGGTATCTGCTGCCTGTGTCAATAACTGCTAAGTGATCTCCCTGTCCCATGAGCTTTCTCATTCTTCCTATTTGCCTGTCAGAGTTAATACAGCATCGGGACAAATACTCTTAACCATCATTTATAAATGTATTTGTTTTATATGTTAAACCAAAAGCTTCCCAATAAGAATTATGAGCCAATAAATATGAAAAATACTTTTTATAAAAGGAACCTTTTTTCTTATACTGAAGATGCGGGTAAAAACCTTCCTCGTACAGTTAGTGCCTTCAGGTGTGGGAATATCAAAATTAATATATCCTGATCAGATGTCTTCTAGAATATTCATCATACAAAAAAGGTCGATCTTAGGCATGTAGAGGGTAAAATACTACATTCTACAGACTTACTTTATTCATTTTTTCAGTATTGTGACAGACACTTTCTATAGCCATTCTACTCAAAGGATCAAGCCAGCCCCTTTGACAGGATTCATTTTTCCCTATCCTCTGTAGGTATGTTTGGTGTAAAAATAGGTTTATTATTAGATTAATGGTGTAGACTCTGTTCAAATGTTAGAGCTCATACCATTTAGGACTACTGACATACTGCAAAGATTTATAATAGCAGTGTCATTTGGAAACTTGGATTCTTAGCAGAGACCTAACATTTAACTTCCTTGTTAGTTACCCAAGCTCAGTAATCTCCCTCTATTCAAGCAGAAGACGATGCACCTCTCTAGATCAAATAATACTGCAAAACCCTATAATAAACATGCAAAGCATTTGAATAAATACACTGATAATCTGCAGTAATAAGGAATCTATCTGTTTGTTGGGCAGTTGGGTTTTTTTCCTAAAGCTGAAATAGAAGTTGAAATATTCCTGAGCTACATGAGAATATAACTTGGAATATTTCAAGTCTGTTTCTCTAAAGCATTTTCTGGTCTTGTACTTTAATTTAAGCAAGTCTCTAGCTAAAAAAAAAAGTGCATAATTGCCCACTCATTTTACCTTTCTAACCAGAAGTGATCAGTCAAAGACAGTAGTTATTCCTCTTGATATTATATCTGAATAAATCCAAATTAATTGCCTACCGATTTGAATAAGAATAATTTGTACAAGTGATAGCAGAATTGATTCAGTTTTACTTTACAGGAGAAAAGTTCTGACTAGGATAAAGTTAACTTTCTTCAAAGGTCAACCCCTATACTATATTTTGGATATGTGACTAAAATGATGATGACAACACATCAGTGTTTTGGCTACTGTCAAACAGAGCAGCATCAAGGCTTCATCTCTTTCTCATGCTGTTGACCCAACATGTGAGCTGGGAGTGGAAAAGAGGTTGGGAGCGTAAACAGACAGCACAGCTGACCCAAACTGGCCAAAATTAACTACAGCATATAGTACTGTGTTCAGAAATAAAAACTAAGAGGGAGGAGGGGGGAGACATTTGGAATTATGACAGTTGTCTTCCCAAGCAGCTCTTCTGCATGCTGTGGCCCTGCTTTCCAGGAAGTGCCAAAACATCTGCCTGCCAATGGAAAGTAGTGAAGGAATTCCTTATTTTGGTTTCCTTCTGTATGTAACTTTTCTTCACTTATTAAACTCAATCCATGTCTCAATCGATGACTTTTCAAATTTTGCTCTTCTGATAGTATTCCCTGTCCTGCTGTGGGAGGCAGGGAGTGAATGACTGTGTGGGTGCTTAGCTGCTGGTCAGCATCAGCACACGACAAGCACCTGCATCCTCAGAATCATTCCTTGGAAAATAGAAAATTACTGAAGATGGTCCAGTAAAAAGTAAGACTTTTCCAAGATACCATCCTAAAGGTTACATGAAGGTGTCATGCTACCACCATAACTAGATGGGAGGAATTTAGTGGAAGTTAAGAGCATAAGAGTTTTGTTTCTGAGACGAAAGAAGCAAATGAGAGACATTCTAGTGGCAAATTTCACTGAACCACAGCACTAAAATTTGAGTTGGTTTTGGACAGATTATGGGCTGAAATAAAATAAAAATTTAGAATTAGTACAGCGCATGCATAAGCAAAACAAGCTCTTCCAGCTGTCCCCAGGCTGTCAAGAAGTGGTAGGTAAATTTGAGATGCATTCTCATGTGGGGAGAAATTCTTCATATGGCTCTTGATCTGTCTGCTACCCATGGCTTTAATATGGACAGTTTCCTATCAGAAACTCAACAGAGAAAAAATGCATTTAGTAAAAAGTATTATGTTTTTTGCAACAATTTAGTCTTCCATTACTTTCTTCCAATACCAAGTTAATTTCCTTTTTATAGCTCTCATACTTCCTACCCCTATCAGAAATATCAGGAGATGAGACAAAAAAATAAAAAAGAAAAAAAAAGAAGTAAAGAAAAAATACTTCCTGGGAGTATTGTTACCACTCTGCTTCCTATTTGAATCTTAATCAAAATGTACAATGCATTTTCCCCGAAAACATAAGAAGGATGACCTACTCTCAAATGTATGGCATAAATTGGGCTGGAAATTTTTTTTTGTTTTTTCTATTTTGTCCTCATCACATCACAGCTCACCTTTTTAATAAGAATGAAGTTTGCAGCCTCTATGTTTTCCCTCTTAATTATTTTCTAATTTCTTGACTGCTCTGTATCTTTTTATTTTCTGAATTCTTTCTGTCTCAGCAGCATTTCTGCTTTTACCTTCTCTATCCCATTTTCATCTCACTTTATCTTCTTCATCCTATTTGCTCCTCTGTATTTTTAAACAACTCACTGATAGACGTCTATAGATTTATATTCCATTCTCTCCTCATTTTGATGCTTTCTATCAGTCAGTCATCCTTTGAAGTATTCCCATGTTTGCTTAAACTCAAGGGCAAATATTATATGAGTAAATATAAAGCTCTGTCTGCCTCTGTGTTATAAAGCTGCCTTTGACTTTTGTAGCTGTTTTATGTTTTGCATTTAGTTGAGATTTAGGATCTGTGAATATCTCAAAATATTTAAGATCATTGGGAATTTAGGAAAGAGTGTGGATATAAAACACCTAGAAGGAAGATAAAACAAAAGCCTGGATTCTGGGTTAAGTAGAGAAAGTTTAAGAAAAATAGACACTGGAGTCCTACATTTCCAGAGAGCTCTGAGTGATTTTAGATATGCATCTCCCACTTCCTACTCCTTTGTCCTGCGGCAAAGCTTCTGTGTTGTGAAATACAACCTCTGCTAAAGCAAATGAAAAAATAGCAGGGCATTTGAAATGTGATTCTTGTGTCACACTGAGGGCATTGCATTTGCCAGCTGGTGGCCAACCAGCTGGATTTAGCTATTTATCCAAGACCAAATCCTCAATGGGGACAAATCATTAGGGCTCAATCAGATGAGAGCTATGGTTTTTTGCACCGAGTAGCACTTCTCCAGGGAATTTACTTTCTCCACAGGTGAACGATACGTTCTACCCACTACAAGAGGTGGACTTTCTGTGCCCAGTCTAAATAATAACTCTTTCAAATTCTAATCTAGGTCTGCATATATGCACAATACAGATATATATATATATATATATATATATATATATATATACATACATACTATATATATATATATAAAAATATATATATATACATACTATATATATATTATATAGCATGTTGACATTGACATTTCTATAACAGATCTCAGTATTCATAAGTTATAGTTAAGATGTGCATTTCAGCCATACATTAAAGTTGCTATCATTTGGCATTTTTTTAATCTATTCAGGACTTTGGGGGCATGCAAACTGGAATAAGGTAATGTGTTTGTTCAAGGCATAAACTGGGAGCTGTGTTAATCATAGTCATGGTTTGCATTGTGGTGCTATGTGTTTAAATGTAAAAACCAAAATTATTCAGTCCTATTTTTCATACCATTTTTTTTCTAACTCACTTCAATGTATATTTCACTGACCTTAGACACTGAGAGTCAACTTCACACTGAAAACTCCTGGGTTTCGAAGTGTGAGTCATAGACTCCAAGTCCACTTTTCCACTAAAAAGTGAACTTTAGTCAGTAGAGTAGTGAGAGAGCTCTGACCAGTTGTGGGTGGGTATTGTCAGGTAGGTTTAGCTGTTTGGTACACTCCAGCAAGTGTACTGAGTAAAGGCTGACTCCAGAAGTGAGGTAGAGCATTCATATCAGGTGGGAGCTGGGGCAAGATGATAGATAGATACATGTACTAGGCTTGTGTCAAAGGAATAATGTCTTATATGAGAGGCTGGGGATATTTAGGTTAAATTTGTACATCTTTATGAGAGAGTCACTGGCTAAAAAACTAAAGGTATCACTATGTTGGAATGTGAAACTCTACAGGGAAATGAAAAAAAAATTTAGAAGTTAAAATTCATTATTTGTGCGTATTGGCATTACCCACATTCAGTGTTTATTGATGGGAAAGAAGAGAAAGAAAGACAAGAAGGGAATGCAGAGTTTGTGGCATGAACTACTAAAGGTAAAGCAGCTGCAGGCTTCAGAAACTAAGTTTCATTCTCTCCAACCTGCACCTACTTTCTCCTAGAAGACAATTTTTGCTCTGTCTTCTATCAACAGATGCAAATTTCAGTATGTGCTGCAGTTCTGTTGCTCTAGGTGCTGCTGGTTTCCTTGCACAACTGAAAGCTTACAAACCTAACTTGAAAGCTAAGCTCTTTCAGCAACATTATGTCTGATATTCTTTTTATACTGCCATATATTTATATTAAATGACTGAAAAATAATCCTAAACAATAAAAGAAACAAAGCCAAATCCTCTTGCAGCAAGAAAGTTATTTTTTGAGAAAGCAAAAATTATTAAAAGCGAACATTCCTCAATTTGAAAAGAAGGACAATTTCAGATTTGGTCTTTGAGTAGAGTTTAACTAGCCTGCTTTCAATTTCTATTATTAGGTCCAATCCTCACACTCATGGTTCTGTAAGAAGTAGTGTTCCACCTGGACTCCAATTGCTCCTCTAAAAAGATACAGGTCTTACACAGCTCCAGTGAACACCTTGGACCTTAGGGTGTCTCAAAGGCATTTGATGCCTCTGTGAAGAAAACAGAATCAATCCTGCCTGTTTGTTTTTTTTTGTTTTTTTCCTTTCTTCTCCTTTTTCTTCCTGTATATAGCCAGGCAAAGATTTGCTTTAAAAGTTCTATGCCCAGCACTTGGCAAACCCTTTGATCATATCAATTCAGTGTAAACCAAAAATTTAAGCCCTCCATAGGGAGGGAAAACATTTATCTGAATGCTGATAGGTGAATTGTATTCTTGAGGCAGGGGTTAAAAACTTTGAGCTTTGTGTTTCGTTTTGTTTTGTTTCAGTCCTGAAATCTATTCTTAAACAAATCAGGCAAACACACCTTACCAAGCACCATGGGGAAAAGAATATAGGGATTCATAAATATTCTCCTAGTTTGTATGCATGATTCACTGTCTGGTGGCAAAAATCAATTTGTCTTTTTAAAAAGGCCCCCTTGGGGCTAGAGGAATGCAGAGCTGTAATGGTTTACTGTCTTGAGAGCCTTTGTCTGATGACAAACAGAACTGGAATTGACAACAGAGAGTTATAGTCATGAGCAAAATTATTCATGTGATTTGACTTCTTCCCTCACCTGGCTTTGCAAAACTGCACCTGCAAAACAGTGTATCTATGTCATTCATGTAGTCATCTCGATTGCATGCTTCCCTGGTATTTACAGGCACTGACAGGGCTTGCATTTTTCTATCGATTTATGTGTGCTGATATCCCCTTGCAAATCAAGCACTCTGCCGTCTCTACAAATGTACAGGCGTTGGTAGATATTAGACCATGCACAACAGAGAACCCCACTGAGAATGTTCCACCATTTATGTCACAAAGTGAAGTATATGAAAGAACAGATGCATGTCGACACACATTTCATTACCTTAGAGGCGGCATCAGAGAGTAGAGACAGCACTAGGCAGAAACTCAGAAAGCACAGGTTTTATTCATAGTTCAGGCCTTGATCTTCTGTATTACTTTGGACACATACTATTACCTGTCTGTAGCTTCTCCCCTTCTACTAGATCCTATTTTCTTTAATTAAAAGGTAAAATTAAAAGGTAAATTTAAAATTTTTAACTAAAAGGTAAAATTTGAAATAACATCCATTTGTACTGTAGCTAATGCAGAGGGGCTTCTGCCTCTTACAGTCACCAGCTATTTTTGTGTTACAGTTAAGATTATTCAGTAATACCATCCCAAATTTAATGTCTATCTTAAAAATGTCAGTGGAGCATTGGTAGTTGATACAACAAAAAGGTTTGGCCTAGTACCTGAGATTTTTTTAAAGCATCTAGCTTTTTATCTACAAATAAAATTTATTACTTATTAAATTTTACAGTGAAATTGACTAAGGCTTCAATATATTTAATGTGACATAGGGAATCACAGACTTTGGCAGTGAAATGGGGAACTGGTCACAAAACCTTTTGAACTGTTTTTTGCTCTGATTGAAAATCTTGAAGTCACCTGTATGTTTTCTAATAAAGTTGTGGTTTAACTCAGCCAGCAACTAAGCCCCACACAGCTGCTCGCTCACTCCCCATGTGATGGGGGAGCAAACTGAGATGGTAAAAGTGAGAAAGCTCATGGGTTGAGATACAGTTCAGTAGGTAAAGCCAAAGCCACACCCACAAGCAAAGCAAAACAACAAATCCATTCACCATTTCCTATGGGCAGGCAGGTGTTCAGCCATCCCCAGGAGAGCAGGGCCCCACCACGTGTAACAGTGACTTGGGAAGACCAATGCCTTCAGTCCAAACACCCTCTCTTCCTTCTTCTTCCCCACAGCTTTATAATCTGAGCATGATGCCATGTAGTATAGAATGTCCCTTTGGTCAGTTATGATCAGCTGCCTGGGCTGTGTCCCCTCCCAGCTCCCTGCACACCCCCAGCCCTCTCTCTGTTGGGATGGGGTGAGAGGCAGAAGGGCCCTGACTCAGTGTCAGCACTGCTCAGCTGTAACAAACACATCCCTGTGTTATAAGCCCTGCTTTTGTCGCAAATACAAAACACAGCCCCTTGGTAGCTACTATGAAGAAAATTCATTCTACTCCAACCAAAACCTGCATGAAAGCGTAACTAAAAATAATTTTTGAAAACAAAAGGAAAAAAGAAAGAAAAATAAATTATTAAAAAACTTTTTTTTTCCCCTTGAATGTGTTTGGTCAAACTAGAAGTATATCAATTCAATAAAATGGAAACTCTGACTATTGAACCTTGTTTCAGTTGAAAAATGGAGAAAGGTGGTTAAAAACAAGTAAAAAGATGTCTGGACTTTATGAAGGTACTCAGGGAGATAAGAATACACCCCAAGTTCACATTATATGCCACAATAGACTGTCAGTGTACAGATGATAAATTCTGTTGGCACTGGATGCAGAAAAACAATTCAGTACAGACAAAGTTAGTATTATGCATAAGAATATTCTGGATTGATTGTACAACCAGATGTTGTGTGAATTCAATCAAGAAATGGTTTTTGTCACCTCTATTCAAACAGACATGCCAGCTTCATTCCCAGTTGAGATGAGAATAGGAATCCATTGCTTACTGTATTAACAATAGACAATTTTTCTAATAATGAATAGATTTTTTCCAGTCTTCTGATGAGATTGTTGAGTGCCAGATATAGCTGTGAATTTTTTTTAAATTTTCTCTAGAGAGGGATCAAGAATTTAATTTTGGTCTGAGGCTCTTATTTTGAATGCAACTGAAACAGAAGTAAACTGCTCAGTAGCATATGCCCACAGGTAATATTATAGCCCTCTCTAACAGGAGAAGGCATGTACCCCAGGTAAAGGCTAAACAGGAGATAAGTGATACGAGAAAAAAAAAAAAATCAATATCATACAAGTATACATTAATTCAGTGAAAATCACTTGGTCGAGGTCAGCTTGAAGATACTACTGGTGAGGTTCAGTGATATCAAAATACATGTATACTCACATTGTTTTCTATGTTTGTATACTAAACAATATGCACTGAAAGCAGGAAAAAAAGTTTATAAACCTAGAAATAGTTTTTTCTAAATTAGGCAGTGTTTTCATCTCAAAATTTAACTTTTTAATTGTGGCCTCAGACCCACTGTGGGGTTTAGAGTTCTCTCTTCCCTAAAGAAGAAACCACCTTCTTTCTTTCTTTTTAAAGAATTTGAGTAAATGAAAAGCATTCTACCATTACCTACAACCAGAAACAAAAGAAACAGTGTCAGGTATTCCCAGCCTTTCTCCTAATCCTATAGCTTCGCCTTTGCACAAAACTTAATGAACTGGCATTGCATTATTCTACTTGCATTTACTGCAAAAACGTTCCCACTAAAGTAGCAAGGTCGGTCAATAAACTTCTTATGAAGGAGCTGAAGAATGGAGGTTTTGTTGCACAACCCCCTACTGCCTCCAAAAACAGTTACAATTTCTTTTTTTTTTAAAGACCATTCTGATCATAACCCAGTGGCATCTTGCTTAATAGGCACATCCCATGGCCTGCTGGGCCAGCATAACTTAATAGGAAAGGGAGATGCTGCTGGGAAAACGCGCACAAGAGAGATGAGTTGTAAAAGTGTAATTGGCACACACACACAGCAAAATATCCCTGAAGACTCAGAAGACTTCTCAGTCTTGAAAACATTTACAACCAAGCACAGTGATTTATACCCCAATTCCAGCGGATTTACTCATGAGAGCAAGTAATATGCTCAGTAGTAATTAACAAGCTCGAATTTTCTCTGTTATTTTCCCTGACTCTCACGCCTCTTCACACTGTCAAAGAGGTGTGAAAGAAGAAGGCCTGAGAACAGGATCTTATTTCATGTTTTTTTCCTCAAAGACATTTTTGTGCTATCAAATCCGGCTTTGGAGAACAAATGTCACCAAACAAGTAGAATCAACAAATGTGTAAATCCATATGTCCCAATCTCATTTATCTCATCATGTGTTTCCTGACAGTCCCCCAAAACAGCATTCATCTACATAAGTTGTGAATTTCAGAACCGAAATGGTAAAGTGGTCAATTTGTCTATTTAGTTTTTTCAGTTTTCTTTTGGTCTGTATTTTTCCCTAAAAACACATCTACCCAAGCTGCTGACAAATGTGAATTGCTGCATCAAGTCAGGTACCCAGGTGTGGTCAACAAATTAACATTCATTAACCACTGGTTGGCTCTAGGAAATTATAAACATCCTTCCTCTTCCAAATTTTAAACCATCAGTTTAAAGTTCCCTATTCAAAATAGCACTCAAAGTCTTGTTTAGCTTCAAAGCTTGTGATGAAGTTTCAGTAAATGTGACAAATGTGTGCTTAAGTAATGTCTTATTTGATTTCTTAAAATCAAGCTCTCTTTAGCTACTTAAATGTGAATTTAGGGCTAAAGCTGCCATATACAATGAAATATGATAAAATTACTTTTTACCTTGCAGAGGGTGTTGCATGACAGAACACACTTAATATTGCACTATGCTTGCATTCCTAGGAAAAATAAGGGAGGAAGCTTTAGCTGAATCAAGACAATATTTTGTGTGCATTTTTAACTGTAATAGTCAGGAAGGTTTTCTTCTCTGTAACTATTTGAGTTAGGACAATATCCCTTGAAAAAAGTATTTTTCTACATACTTAGTTCCTTTTTAAAAATTTACTTTATTCCCTGTCTTTTCACAGAAATTTTATCCAACTTTACATCTTAGTTTCCTTTATTTTCTTTTTCATGTGGTATGAGTTATAATGGTTTTTTCTGCTATCACATGTACACATAGTTGTGTATTACAGATAGACATATTCAAGGCTCAGGTGTAGGTATACATTCCAAGATTAATCTCTACAGTATAGTTTTTGTCTTCAAGATATTTTGGGATTTAAAAAATGGCATATAACAGAACTGTTAGGGTTGGAAGGGACCTCTGGAAGTCAACCAGTCCAACCCCCCTGCCAAGGTAACATCACCTATAGCAGGTTACACAGCTACGTGGCAGGCTTTGAATGACTCCAGCAAGGGAAACTCCCTTGCAGTCTGCTCCAGTGCACTGCCACCAAGTTCTTCCTCATGCTGATGTGGAACTTCTTGCGCTTTTTTTTATGCCCATGACTACTTGTTCTGTCATTGGGCATCACTGAAAAGAGTCTGGCACCATCCTCACGGCACCCAATTTGAGATATTCATATGCACTGATGAAATTACAAGATATTAATTAGGCTTAAGTGACCTTCTGTTCTTTCTAAGCTAAGACAGTAACAGATTTCTCCTGTATTTCTCAGAGTTGTTAAATATTAATAAACATCTTTCCTTCAAAATGTTCCCTACTTAATTTTCCCTAAAAAATAGTTTCATTAAATCTTCAATTTTGTATATCTCATTATTCAAAATTAGTCTTGTTGGTGGAGCAAAATTAACTAAAATTAAGTGGTTTTCAGTAACCAGAGGTAAAATCTGGATTGTCATTCGGCTCCATGGCACAATGACCTCTGATTTTATTGCAGGCAGGATCCAAAACCTATTCTCATATTTATGCTATTCCAGCCAAGTGCTCATTAAATTCTTTAATAAATAAAGAATCTTGGATATTTTCCTGAGAAGAAGGCTGGCATGGCAGGTTAGTTGGTTTTGGCTGATACCTTCTTCTTCCTCACAACGGATGACCCTGAAGAGACCAGCTGAAGCAGAGGTGTCATTACACCTAGATATGTCAGAACAGTTCTGAGAGAGGGAAGAACTTAGGTTGTAAGCACCCAATAATTCATGAAGCTATCTTTCTCCTTTTCTTCCTACTACTGGGCCCCTGGCTCCCGCCTCCCAGACTTGCCAAAGCACTATCGCAACACCAAGTCATAAGCGAGTAGCTGGAGCACTCGTGCAGAGGTGCAAGGAGGCTACAGGGCAAGGAAGAGCCTTGTGCAAGGCTGCTGAAGGGAGTCCCTGGATCTCAGATACTGCTGTCCTTTCCATTCCTCAGCTGCTTTGTGAAGCCCTTGCCTGAGGAGAGACACCCTTATATGTGGAGACCACTGATCCAGAGATTCCAGTGAGTAATGTTCAGGGTAGTACCTCTCATATCAAATAAACTCAGGGTGTATAAGGACCTTCCAGCTGAGCTGTTATACTGTGTTTGTTCAGTGTCACAAAGGGCCCCATCATGACAAAGGTTTTAGAAAGTGCCCTTTAGGACAACCTGCATCAGGTTACCAAACAGACCCTTGTGAGGATAACACTTGAGTGAGAAACCTGCAGGGAAATACAGGTGCTCTTTTCATTTTGAACAAAACTTCCTCCAGAAAGGACTCCTGGTTAACACATCATCTTTATTCTACCACAAGGGTAAAAAGAGTCTTCAGCATTGCTGTAACTCGTTCCTGAACTCAGACACACTGATTTCCCTTCCTGACTTATTGGGAAATTTTTCTGTGTTGCTAGAGAACAACTCCACAATTCTGCCTCTGTGAGCTGTGTAGGTACTTCTAAGGGCAGATGTTTTAAAAAAGTGTTTCAAGGTTCCCTTTTCAATGACCTAATATTATTTCACTTGAAATAATCTGAGCATACTTGGTAGCACCAGATTTTGATAAAAAATGCTCTTTGAAAAAAAAATATTTTATGCGTAAGTCACATTGTCACTTTATATTAACTTTCTTATCCATTTCACCTTTATACTGTCCTCTGAATTCATTCATTTTTAACTAAGTTATCTTTTTTCACTCCTGAAATAGATTTTTAAAAAGACAGGAGTGCCTGTCTCAGTCTTATAGAAAGCTATTGCTCTGGCAATTAAAAGCTGCTTGAACTCTTCACAAGCAAAGGAAAATTTGTTAGAACCATGTTCATACTGTAAACTAATGAAGTTAATATATAACTCTTTCACATAGCTTTCCATCCTTGAATCTTTGAATGCTTTACAAAAAGACACCTCAGTACTACAATCTAACTTTTTTCAGTGATTTTGGCCTCTTGAGTGGTTTTCTATTATGGATAATTCCCTAGACAGAAATGCTACTTTATATCAAATTGCACCTGATCAACCAAATACAAAGTACAAATATCAAATTCTGTGAACTAAATTTTGTGACTTTCTTGCACTGGGTTTTGATTCGGAAGCACTAAATGTGAGATCTCTGTAAATAGGCTGCTTCTGTCCCACATTTCCTCAAACACAGACATGCTCTTGGCTAAAAGGATCTCCAACCTAAAATCAGTAATGGCAGCACTCAGCACCTCTAAATGCCTGTTGTGATTTTTTTTCCCCTAATTGTTCAATTTTGATCTAATATCAGATTATAGAGACAGATCAGTTAAGTGTAGTGCTGCATGATGCCATTTCTTTGGCTTCAGCAAATAGGAAGACTTTTTAGCTAATGTCCTTTCTATCTTCAGAATCAGTAGATCTCAGACCCTGCTGCTGTGGTTTATGTCCACGTATAATTACAGCACACTTCACAAAGATTCCTAAATGCACTTCAGAACACAAAGTGTCCTTAAATGAGGCGTTCTCCTTCTGCATGTGACTATGTCAAAGATCACGGTACGTAATGACACAGGTACACTGCAAATGCCTTTTGGGAATGATTTTGAAACAGCATTTAAACACCTGGTGTCTTAACAGATCATGTTGCCATGTTGTTTGTGATATGTCAATAGCTCATGAGAAACCACACAAACCTTCCAGTCAAGGTAGAGTAAAAGTCATTTTGTTACAAACATTTTTTGTAGTACTGCTTCACATTCCTTGTTTTCATGAGTGCCTGTGGTACATGAAATATAAATTGAAAGCATATAACTAAAAAGTCTCCTCTGTTAGTTCTGCACTAATCTCAGCTCAGGTTAAGGAGTACCTTTGTATTCTTGAGATAGCTCTACTCCCTAAGCCACCATATAAAACATTTAACAGGCCCCTGCTAACCCTCCCAAAATTTTCTACTGTGGGATTTTAAACAGCAACATAATAACCCTACTGCAAGGGCACTACATCCACTTTCATTAGCTTGGAAGAAATTTAACTTTACCGAATGCATCAAAATCCCTGCTGTGAAACATGCCATCTTCTAAGTGTAGTCAAAATAAGCTCTATAGCCTCCTATTAATTTTAAAATCAAAATTATTCAAGACTCTGGTTTTTCCCTTTAATTTCGAGCTGTAGACTTGGTGATTTTATAAATCCTGAATAAAAGTAACAGACCATTATTAACAGTCCTTTTAGTCTTCATTAGCATAGTCTGACTCACCAGCTTGCTAAATAAACAGAACATATAGGTTAGACATATGTTTTTTCACCTGACTTATTTCATGATGCAGAAAGTACTTCAGTTCTATTTCAGCCCTTTCCTGTGTGAGAACAGAATGCACCAATTAATAATGTCAAATTACAGCCAGAAACCCATGCCTGAATGAGCTTGTCAGGACAATGAGACTTTTCTGCTTATTATTTTCTGAAAATTTAAGTGAAAGAGAGAAGCTGTGAGCAGTTGTAAAATTCTCAGTCCTTTATCAGTGCTACAAATAAATATGTGCAAAAAGCTTGCATGTTTAATGCTTTAAAATATAAAATAAAATGTTAAAAGTCAAGCTTTAGGTAAGGAGCATTTTAAAAAATGCCAATTTTTTTTGTGCTTTGCAATGACGGTATCAGCTATTTAGTAATTAATTTAAAGGGTTTTTAATTCCTATTTGTAAAAACCCTCCTAATCCCTTATTCCACTTTTATTGGCAGTATTATGAAGACAAGTTAACTCTGAAAGACAGCTGAAAGGTCTTGGATTTGATGGTAGGGATCACCAAGATAAAGAATCAAGAGAGGATTTGCCTGTTTTTGGAATAGCATAGCTGTCCTAGACCCTGCCTGGATGTGACAGGTTTGAAAGGACACCCCATGTCTTACAGCTGCTTATTTATTTCTTATTACTCTCATGCAAAATAAGTAGACTTTGTTGTTTTCAAAGACTGAGGGGAACTCCATCTCAGAAAATGGACCAAGCATTATTGTGTTGCTGCTGAGTACCATAGAAATTACATGGCAGACAATTTCCACAGCAAGAGGTGGGTTAAAATAAGTGCAATAATAGAGAGTGAGTACAATAATAAGAAAGCAATCTTCCCCATTGTGCTAGGAGCTCTCTTTTCCCAACCAGTCTTCTAACACCTCCCAAAGTCAAACAACTTGTGGGTAGCTTGTTTGGCAGCTGGCTGAGCTACTGCATGCTTGCTGGAATAACTCACCCACAGATGTCTATGCCTACAATCCTGGCAGTGGCCAGACTTTGGAGCATTTCCCACAGTTTGCAGCAAGAAGCAGCACCACAACAAGGACTGAATCTTCTCCCACAGGCTTGGTGTTTAATTCAGCCGCACTACAGCCATTCTCTATATACTGGAGGGGTACTTACAGCATTCTTAGAGAAGGTTAAAATGGAAACCATTTTAGAAGTACTATTATAACTTCAGTGTATTGTGGAGGCAATCAAAACAACTACGTTCCCTGTCCAGTAGGAATAGATGGATTCTTGCTTTGTCTTAGTCTACCAAATGAACCACGATAAAGGAGGAATCTCTTCCAGGACAGCTGATAAATTTTAAATGGGTTTGATGTAAGCACAGTAAATAAAGTCATCCAGTTACCTGCCATCATCTAAGCAGTAGTGGCTGAACTGGCTGTGGGCAGGGTTTTATGAGGGGATTCAATAGCTCAGCGAAGAGATGAAAAATCAACCTTTCATCTAAATCAAATCAATGGATATCTTCAACTAACACATAATTATAGCAAATTTACTTTTCCTTTGCAGTTATTTCGTGCACCATTGGGTTCAAGAGATCTCTGTAGCAATGGCAAAACCTTCTGGGAAGGCCTCTAGGGTGGACACATCTTTGACTATGTGGAGTCAGGTGGCAGCTCCCCATCTGCCTTAGGTCAGATCTGCCAGTGGACAGCTCTACATGTCAATAGTGCCTTTAAATGTCCTCCATGCTCAGATACCAGCTATGAAGCAGTGAATCATTGAGATGTAAAACAAACATCGTGTGTGCAAAAGATGCCTGTTCAGGTGAGACCACAAACCTTCCACTGTGGTTAACTTAATACAGTTATCGCAGTTTCTTCGTTAGTTATCATGTTCATAGCTAAATCCTCCCTGTAAGGTAGAATCATTTACAGAGGAAAGATAGTAAAAAATTTACAGGGCAGCCAAATACAGCATGACAGTTTCCCTCAGAAAAAATACACCTGTGTTTGTGAGAGCTTTCGTGAACAAAAAGCTTTTGAACAAATACATATGGAGGAGGGAAAGAAAAGAATGGACAAACCTGTTAGAAACACTAATCAGAAGATTAAATATCTTCCTTTTTTTTTTTTTTTTTTGGTGTGTGTGTAGTTTATGGTGGTTGAAAAAATATGTTGGCTTTATTTATTCTGCTGCTGTATCCATTATGGAGCAGGTTGGCACCTGCCCTTTTACCGTAAGGAAAGGGCTAAGTACAATTGTGCTGCTCCCAGAGAGCCCAGCAGGGAACTAACCTGTGCCAGCCCATTTTTTGTTGTAACTTATTTTCTCTCACTGGTCAGCAATTTGGAGGTCACTTGCATGGAAAAAGGAGAGAGCAGCTTATTGGCAGCTACTCTGCTGCCATGGTGATTCCTACAGTATAGAGAATAGTGCATGGAGGATCATAGGGGGATATGAGGAGGTAGGAGTCATCATTTTTATATGGAACAAAATAATAGAGGAAGAAGAGTAATGTAGGTCTGTAACAGCAAAAATGAAACAATATTTTATATATCAAAGTAAAAGATGGCAGCAAAAGAGTTGCAGAGATAGGAAGGACAGGGATGCATTGTAAATTTCTTCAAATTGGCTTTGTATAATTTTAAGAAGCTGTAGTGGGATTGGGGAGATTTTTTTTGCTTGTCTTTCTCATAAATTCATAGACAGAAAAATGCTGGCCAGCTCTAAGAAAGGGGCAGGCATTTAGCCAACATCACCACTGGGCCCTATGAATGTCAGGTGCTGTTCAAAAAACTAATTAGTTTGTTTTCCTTCAACACTTTGTTGAAAGAGTATTTCATTACCATGCAAATGGTGTTAACTCACAACACAAGACATTCGAATTCTTTCAAAACATCCTATGTAGACCCTTATCATAAACTGCCGAACAATAAATGCTAAGCTCACTTAAGAAGATAGAATTCATATTGGTAGCAGGACGCTGACTGTCAGACTATTTACAGCTTTTATTATTTCAGATACTTTGAGTCCCAAAGTAATTCATCTTGTTACCGCTGTTAAAAATGGATTGGCACTTGCCACTGTAACTAGCTGGACTGATAGCTGAAATGCAAACTACTGCCTTTGTGAAAAAATATGGTTGAAACGCATCCTACCCCGTGGTTTTTCTGCTGCTGCAGCCCCCCCTCTCCTTCCTGCCAGCAGCAACTACAGCAGGGCCCCAGAGAATGAACAGTTTCAGGAAAGCTGCAGCTCACTCCTCTGTCATCTTTGCCAGTCCAATCACACATTAATTCAGTCTCTCTGCTGTACTTTCCTGCCCAATGACTTTCTCTTAACACATTGCCGAGTGCTTTCATTCCTTTCTTCTCCTGCCTTCATTTTGGCTGGATCAAGACATTTCAAAAGGCAGTCTGGATCAGCCCCTGCCTGCTCATTAATCATTCATTAAGTCCACTGTATTCCTGGCCTTTCACTTGGCAAGTTCATTGGTTCGAGCCATAGTGAAGCTCAGGTCTCAGAAAGGTGATGAGAGCTACCATGAGTGCTGTGCACTCAGGGTGCCATTGGCATGAGGCGCTGATATTGGATGAACAGTAGTGTTAATGTCACTATTTTCTCCAGGTGAAAGTATTTCTCCCAGCATCCAGCTTAAACTCTTACTCGCAGCAAGAATTCAACCATTGCGCAGGCAGGCAGAAACAGAGATTACCAAAATACAGTATTTTTTAAGTGTTGTGATTTATTATCAAAAAATGTGCTGATAAACAGATGTGCTTTTAGATAGAAACAGTTTAGAGACCTTTAAAATACTAATATTCACTGCAGAGTTTCTTGTTTTGTTCTTGACTCAAACAATCTCAACAATAGGTTAACAGACAGCCTTGCCACTGGAAGGTATGCTCATATATGTGCAAAATAAAAGCTTTTACAGGATTGATAGCATAACTGAGATGAAAGTAGCAATTTCTATCCACAGATATTTTAAAGACATGGAGGTAATTTTTAATTTGATATTGTGATTAAAGAATCATCATTCAGAAACCCCTGTAAAAATTAAAATTTGCAGAGGAACATTGTTTTGGGTAAATCAAAGCATTCTATTTTTTTTTAATTTCTAAAAGTTTCATTGCTATTTAAGTAATTTTCTCTTAATGTCCTATGGTTTTTGAAGAACAGTATTTTTATTTCTGGTTCAAAACACTTTTTGATGCAATATTTATTTAATTGAAATGCAACATTTAATGCAATGGATTTTTTACAATGTTTGGGCTTTACACTGTGATTGGAGGTTGGTTGAACTGATCACTGATTCATCAGCCCTGTAAGCTAATATGTCTTTGGTTTTGCCTGTTTCTAATTCACACTACTGAGTCAGTGGCCCTTTCAAGAAATGTCTCCCACTGGTCCATCTAGGTCCAAAGCCTGCCCTCAGATCCTGTTTAGACTATTCTGTAGCTCTCTTGCAGCCCATAATACTTGGTTTTCTTCCACAAGTAATCAAGATTCAGAGGGAATTGGTGCACATCCCAGTCTGCTCAAATACAGAATGGAAACTTGGGAATCGTAGCAACTACTCCCAGGGGGAGATTGACTTCACATCTTCACAAAGAAACAATTGTTCACAAAGTTCCATTAAGAAACTTTTATTTGGATCCTCTGACAGACATTTATGGAAATAACTAAAAGTGACCAGCTTTTTTTTTTAGTCAAAACTCTTGATTGTTGCACAACTCTTGACTTTGCAGAACAATGTATCAAGGACAAAAGGAAGGGCAAGTGGATATTGTGAAAATGGGAAGAGAAGGAGCAGAAAGAGTGTTTAGGATGTGAGAAATGAGATCTGGGGTGATTGTTGCCAGACAAAGCACCTATAAACACACCTTTGGTGTTAAGTGTTTCATACACTGTACCAGCATGAAGTAAAAGAGGGTCAATGCACCAAT
The DNA here is from genome assembly GCF_041296385.1 of Aphelocoma coerulescens. Classification (NCBI taxonomy): domain Eukaryota; kingdom Metazoa; phylum Chordata; class Aves; order Passeriformes; family Corvidae; genus Aphelocoma; species Aphelocoma coerulescens. Next base: position 61,596,323 of record NC_091013.1, read on the forward strand.
GATCCTGGATGGAAAAATAAACAGAGAAAGGTCTACATTTAGCTTAAGTTCTTTAGAAATATTCACTCTGTTCTCTGTCTTTCATACTCTGAAATTCTAAAACAGAAAAACAAAACAAAAACCAAAACAACAACAACAACAACAACAACAAACAAAAGCAAACCACTAGTTCACCAGAATGAAATTCACCTCACAACTAGGAAGAGTATTTGTTTTGAAATATAATTGAAGTAAGGACAAAGTAAAATTACAGAACAGCAAGGCAAGCACCCACTGCATTTTCTCTGTGCAATACTGTTCCAAAAACTCAGTCATGCAAGATGCTCATACTGTGTATAATATTAAATTATTCATTTGATTTCTATTTAATGGTTCCAAAAAACCCAAGCTGGTAAAACACACACAACACTTAATGCACCTTTATTTTCATTCTTTTTTTTTTTTTTTTGCTTCAGAAGGCACTTGTCCCAACACCTTCTGCATGAAGGCTAAATTATTTTCCTCAAATTTTTTTCCATCCAACATTAGCAGAAAGGTGTATAGCCTTCCATTCCCATGAGGCACATAAATTTTCACACCTCCCAAGCACATCACTTTCAACTGCTTGTTAAACAGAGCCAATGAAACTGAGAATTCTTAAACAAAACACACATTATCATGCCTCTTGTTTTCTTAGATTTTCATTGCTCCATTTACTATTTAGAACTTCATCTCACTCCCGTTGAAGTGAATAATGAAACTCCCATTGATTTCAATTTGAAAGCCTCTCAAATGCATTAACATCTAACTGTTGAAAAAGGGAAAGCAGAGCTGTGTAATGTTATCAACTAAAGTTTTACTTCTGTTTCTGCTCTACACTTTTGTATTGTGGAAGTTACTCCTTTATCAGGGATAGCTTCTGCTTGTGGACATGTTTCCTTGTGTTTTGCACGGTGCTTCAAATTTTATCCAAGTCATAAGACAGGAAGGGATAAAATGAAATTTAGAATATGCATCCCACCTTTAAAATCTTGCATGTCTAGTAGTTATCAATTATTATTTAAACTTTTGAAGCAGAAGGAGGAGAAGAGATGTTAATCTGGTCCATCTTCTGTTTGATAGTAAGTCTCATGTAACACCAGCTACTGCAGAGATAATTGCCCCAAGTAGCAGGGCTGCCCTGTACATACTTCTGAAGTGACTGATAGGCTGGGAATGCTAATGCCACTTCCTCAGCTTCCATCAACTGCACAAGCTATGTCCCTCCTCCCACTTCTAAACACCTCTGTGGCTCTGCAGCTGTCAGCAGAGCATGTGCCACTACCCATTCCTTCTCTTTCCATCCTTTCAGAGTCCTGTTACCACTTGTTTAATTACCTGCTCCACTAACCTTCACCATCTCCCTTCTTTTCCATCCTTCACCCCTGAATGATTTTATGGGTTCCAATTCATCTGAAGAAGATGTTGATGCCAGTGAAAATGTAACCATTCAGAAAGGCAGCCTGCACAGTCACACTAAAACTTTTGCATCAAGCATTCAATCTCTGATGATCTGGCTGAGATGTTTCAGAATAGTGAACAGTTCCACAAAACTGGCTTCCAAAATCCAGTTCTGCTCTCGATCCTTCCCATATTTTATATTATCCCATGCATTAAAACTGTACATATTTATGAAATCCCAACACATATACACCCATCCCTATAACGATTCCTTTGGGGGAAATTCCTTTGAAAGAAACACCTCTATGACAAATTACAGAGTATGGCTTGCCCATGTTAACAGGCATTTATTTATAAGCATAATTGGATCTACTTGAATTATGTATTTTATTGTATTTGTTTAAAACAGCCATGGCTAAAATTTACTTTTGTTTCTCCTTTTTGAGAAAATTGCATTTTGAAGCTCAACAATTTTCGTATCCTCCCACCTCCTCAAGTTGTATTCAAGTAAATGTAATCAGCTTTGTTCTGAAGAAAAATATTTCACTGACGCTAAATATGTTTTAAATTTATGTATGGGTGGTACGTACTTTAAGTAGCAGTGACTTTTCTCTTGCCTGGGCCAAGCCTTTCTGGTCTCAGTCATTGTCAGTTAAAGCCAATAGAACTGTGCTGGAGAGATGCAGCCTCATTTTAGGCAATTCTGAATGATTAAAAAAAGAAGAAGCTCAGCATTGTAGCTGCTTCTTGCTTAAATTAAAAAGCATTTTAAAAATAATTAAAAACAAGTAGTGAGTTTTTGAACAAGGATTTGAATTTTTCATTGCCAAACACATCCAGCCACATGTTTCAGTGGAAAGAAAGTTTTTATTCATTTTTTAAATTTTTATGTCAGAATTCATCATCTCCACAAGAGGTAGGCTTTCTTTCTTTTGAATATAGACAAACCCTGGTCTTCAGTTTCTTGTGGTGACAAGTTCATTGTAGAACAGATTCTTCTTTCTTTTGTTGATATTTTCAAGGACAACTTGCAGAGTGACTTGCTGCTCACCTTCACAGATGGTGGCAAAAAATACCCAAAAGGAGCAATCAAGAAGAAGTTATTCAACTTTTCTAACACTTTAAACCAGGTGGTTTTGAAATATAGATATTGTATACTCCTCAGCTGGTTTTATTCATTCCTTTTAATGCTTTTTTTTTTTTTAAACATTAGCACATTACTGGTTGTGGAGCCAAGAGGAGATCGAAAGAAATATCTCTTCATCTGCTTAGCCCCTCACCTAATGTAGTTTTTTCAGTGTATGTTTTTTGAAGGATGAACACTTTGAATTTTTAAAAATTTTTAAAATTTTAATCCCAAGAGATCTCATGTAATATTTAATAGGTTCTCAAAGACAGAGCTTTGTCTCCTCCTTTTCAGCTCAGAACAGTTTGGGTCACTTCTGACTTAATTCTAGCAGGTGCCAGATCCAGTGCCAGTACTGCCAGCAAGTCACAGACCTACTTTGACACAAGCAGTCAGATCTAATGACTGCATATTTATGAGACCAGTTCCTTCTAGTCATTGTCCAAGTGTCCTTTCAACAGGATATGTATAACTGCTTGCCATCAATATAACCATAGATTTTTCCAACGAAAGTTGCCTTTTTCTCTTCTCATTATCATAATGACTCTGTTCCCTTCTCTAAATCCTGCTCCCCATTGGAACCAAACCTTCTCTGGAAAAATATAGAAGGACATTTCCAGCAGCAGGGGTGAAAAATCTCCTTTCAATGATATATTATTGATTAAGGTGCTGTGAATAAACAGAGATATTTTTCCCTATCTAAACTCAAAAATTTCTTCATGAAGTATCTGATTCTTGATAGCATTTTCCTGTTTGGGATTGAAGATAATGGACTTATTTTATTTTATAGACTTGGGGAAAATAAACATAAGTAAAAGGTGAATAAAAGACTCAAAACTTCATGTAGGAACTAACACAAATCTAACATCCATTCAACAATTCCTGACTGTTGGTATATTGCACACAGACCAACAAACTCGTGCATTCGAAATCCTTTTGAAGGGAGGACTACTCACAGATGCCTCAGCTGTACTCTTATTATGCAAATGTACGTTGACATAAAGTTGCCCAAATATCTGAGAACTGCATTATCCTAGTGATTCCCACAGCACTGCCTTAGATCCTATCCTTCTCTACTAACAGCATTGTGGTTCCATTGTGGGAGGCTTTAGAGCATACTGATGCAAAAGAGCAGAATTTGCCCCTTAAAGTAACTGAGAGATTGACATATGTTTTCTCCATCCATTTGGCTAGCCTACAATAAAATGCCTGGTGCTCCATCAGAGTTTGTAATAGATTGGCCAGTAAACAGCTTGTTGATAATAACATATTCTCGCCATCTGATGTTTTGAACAATCCAGTAGCAATCTGCAGCAACGCTATTTACACTATGCTCCCTGCACTGGGCAGGGATCCAGCTTTTACCACCACCAAGAACAAAGAAGCAGGAGGTCTGTCATAACCTTCAGAAGTTTTTGTGAGTAATTTTAAGGTTTTCAGAGACAGTTTGGCTTCTAGCAGAGGATTGGAACAGGGAAATATTTTTCATGCTCTTTGTTTATGTTTCATATAATAATGGGGGAAAAAAAGATATACAGAACAAGATTTCATAAAAGATAAGCATTTAAAGGATATTGTCTTTGACTTCCTGCAAAGACAGAGGTTCAAGCAATACTGAGAATATCCCATTAGTCATGTTAGGCCACCTTGTACTGGTCTTCTAGGCTGTGTAATGCAGAGTATTTCAAACATGTGCTCTGCCTATTCAGACTGTCTGCATTATCTCCATTTGGGATCCTCCAACGGAAATCAGATCACATGATGTATGTGGAGCTTGATGGAGCTTGATGTATGTATGTGTTTGTTTACATACATATAATTTTCTTAGCTGAGTGACCCCTTTTGGTTTATGCTCTCTATAATCAAAAATTTTTAAATTGTCTACAAATAGGGACATTCAAGTAATACTACTGACAGAAGTATTAGTGGAAGCAAGGTCTCTCCCAGGGTCAGAAACATTCCTCAGCTCTTGATAAATGCTTAGTACAGGCACTGAGAGTACAAATGCCAATGGGCTGAACTGTGAGATTGAGGAACATACCAGGAAGGAGATGTGTCCAGAACAGAGCATGAAGCTACTGGGGAACCAACAATTGCTTTCAGAATACTGTCAAAACTGAGACGCTTCCATTTCTATACAACAGCAGAGCAGGGGCTGGGAGGATCTAAGCCTTGCACTTCAGTTTCAAACTGCCCATTTCAAACCCTCCTTTTCATTTTAATAGTTCTTAACTGTGAGTATATTTTCTTTAATAGAAATCTATATTCTGGATGTAATCATAAGGCTTAATAATGATCTCAAGTTGTGTTGTTATCAATCAAGTTCCAGTGAATTTAATAGATTTATCTGGCTTTTTTATAACACTGAAAATGAGATCTTTTCCCTCCCCAATGGCTATGATAGCTAAATATGTATAGAATAACAAACAAAAAGATGGAACACCTATTCAACACCTCCATTGCTTGTCTTTTAAAATATCCCCAGCTGTACTGTTTCTTGGAGTTCCTGGAAAGAAGATCTACGATCCCAATATCATTGATTATTAGGCTTAAATTCTTTGTTGTAACAATAACAAGGTCTTCTTGGCTAGAAGGAAATTTAAAGTCTTTCATAAATTTAAAAATATTTTCATGTAAGATTCTTGTACAAAACTATAGTCATGCTGTATTTCAGTGTTAAAAAATGTCAACCTTGCCCACAGTTTTTTTTAATTAAAAAATTGCAAGCAAATAAAAAGCATTAGTATTCTACTTAGTAAGTTCTTCTTTGAAGATATCACTTTCATTGTGAAGATTTTTCACGTACACAATCTAAGAATTAACTCTTTTTCTTTCAAACTATTTGTTTTATAAATACTTGTCTGAAGTTATCTCACCATTTAATCTCCAATGGAGCTTTTTATTCTTTGACACCACATTGGCTATATACCAGTTTGGGGGTTTTTTTATCCTTTTCAGAGATTCTTCAGCTCAGCTGTTCCTTATAAGCTGCCAGCATTTTAAAATGGCTGCTTTCATTATTATTTAATGTGTGTTGGTTTCAGCAAATATTGTAACTACAACTGTTGCTTATTATGGGTCTTTTTTTTTCCTCCTATAGTCAGTTAACTGGCAACATTCCAAACTCCTTTTTAATTTCCTATGACTAGAAAACTGTGTTTGCAAGGTCTACTCACTCCTTCAGATGTTTGACATCATTACTATTTAATATGCTCCTTCAAGAAATGTTGTTGCCACAGCATTTCCTGACAGGTTTACAGTTCTGTTACTTCATTAAATGCAACTGTAATTGTGCTTAAAAAACAAAAACAAAAACAAAAACAAAAACAAAAACAAACAAAAAACCAAAAAACAAACAAACAAACAAACAAACAAAAAACCAAACAAAAAACAAAAAACAGAAACTTTGTACAGAGACCTTAAGAACCTCCTAAATTTCATTTGCTACACAACTACTTCCCACTCTGTCCAGCAATATTATAGGAGACTGACTTGCTACAAATTTGTTATCTTCCTGGAGTTTCCTGGCAATAACTGCACCCAAAATCTAATGTAGTTCTCAGAATTTCTTAGAAAATTTTAGTATCTACTCACCTAGGCAAAAAATATGGATAATGGAGTGCTTCAGCACCTCTGTTTCATGTTTCCTTTACCAGTTTCAAAAGTGGACGGATGAAGAGGTTTCAAAAGTCACTGGAACCTTGCCTTAGTCATTTTAGCAATCCAAATTTATCTAATGCTTCCAATTCTATTTAGAATACTTAGATCTGCAAAGTCTTGATAGAATTTTTGCATGGCCTTTGAACCGTCAGCATTTGTGGTTTTTTTCTCATGATCACATACACAATAAGTAGATGTGCTTATCAATTATGCACCAAGGAAATGCAAATCTTCATATTTTCTAAACTTTTCTGCTCACTGCTTAGCCCTCTATTTATCCCCCTAGTCAGTTCTGCTCTGTATCTTGAAATTTCCCCATAGGCAATTTCACAAATTTCTACTAGGGCATTCAGTTATGAAAGAAACCCCTTCCTCATTTTCCTCTTCTTTCTCTCCTCTGCCTCAATCTCCTCATCCAGGACTAAACATACACTTCAAAAACAATGAACCTTATTTTTCTAGCATTTTCTTTATAGTGGAAAAAAGGAAAAGGTATTTCTTAGTCTGAGACATTAAAAGCAAGGTGAGCAGCGGGGTAGGTATAGTGATTAAAGGCATGTCAGCAGGAGAAGAGCCTTGCAGACTGATAAAATTGGAGAAGGTCCATCATTAGGTGGTAGAGATGCAGAACTACCAGAAGATACAGGTGTTTCTTTTCAAGCATTTTTTCAACCATAAACAACATGGAATCCTTTTTTCTATGATACTCTAAAGCTGTCTGACAGGTGTAGCTGAAAGTCTGCAGTTCTAATCCCTAAACAGAGAAAAACCTTCACCACGGGGTAAAGATTTACCTACGGGAGGCGAAAGTTTCTGAGGAAAGGGTGGAAGTTTGAGACTGTGACCTGCCACAGGAACTGGGGCTCCTTTACACCCAATAATATACTATTTGAAATGCAGTATCTTGCCTTTTTTATAATAAATATAATGACTTCATTTAAGATAGAACAGTATGTCTTATCAAATGCAATTTTTATCCTGTCTGTTCAGTTACACCTCCTGGGGAGAGGATATGCGTATGAGAGAGAGAAAACAAACCACATGTAACAGATACTGCCAGTGTTGCTCAGTGAAACTCCGAGAAGTTATTCAAACACTGTTATTTGATGGCCATACATGATTTTATTCAGAAACAGAAAGTAACTTGGTAAACTTCAGCAGCACAGACCTTCATGGTATCTCATCCAGGCATTTGCATCTTTTACAAAGAAAAATAAGTATTAATTGGCTCCTGCACTTAAAGATATTTTCTTTTCATCTTTATAATTGCACAATAGTTGCAGTTTTGAATTCCATTATGCTGCCGTCAAGTTGAAGTAAGAAATGAGTCATTTTGCATCAGGTATCATCAGAGTCCAAGTCATCAACCATAGCCTGCTGTTACAGTTATATCCTTATGCAAATCAGCACAACAGTCCATGAATTCAAAATTTAAAAAAAAATTTATATCAAGAAAACATATTGAATCTGCATTTCTGTCAGATATTTATCAGACTAGGTATGTACTGGAAGTGATTATTTGAATTATGCATGACAATTTCAATTATTTAGTACCTACACATCTCTAATAAAACAATTAAGTTCTATCTGTCTAAAAGAAGCCATTTCAAACTTAATATGAAGATATAGAAGAAGTAGATATTTGCACACTAAGAGCATGTCATTGTTTATTTGTATTTTCCAATTTCAGTTCACTAAACACCATTGTATTTGCAATGAGAACAGAATTTCATACAAATGTTTCTTTCAGCTATGCTGTTTAGTTTTTAAAATCTGTTTTCATCTACAAAATTACCATCAAATTTGTTTACATCAAAACAGGAATTACATAAATTAAATTTCCAATGAGATCTACCTTAAAAGAATATTAAGGTTGAAAAGTTGAGTGCTTGAATGAAGAACTAACAAAATTAAGTATGCCTGTGTTATTCACATTCACATACATCTTCCTTCCCTGGTGAATCTGTGGTGTTTCTAAATGCAAGATCCTCTAAAAATAACTTTTCAAATCCATGCCTATTCAATGCTCAGGGATAGCAATTATTATAATGAAGTCATTATAGTCATATATATGTAATATTGCAATTTTATTTCCATATTAAAATGCGATGCTTCTATGTTCATCATCCAGTGCTTTACTTGTTTTACAGTACTCATCTTACACCTAACTAAAAAAAAATCAATTTTATCATAAGGTTTAATATAGGAATTTGCTGCATCTATGAGGAGTCAGTGGGATAAGGAGGCATCACAGGACCAGGCAACTCAGATAATAAGATTCCACATTACTTTCTTCAGTGGTAAAAGTTAAGGCTATGCATAAGAGTTTTGCTGGACTAAGAAACAGACCTTATTTTTTTGTAAATAAGAGTTAAGTTACAAACAAAAGTGAATGTTTTCTTTTGAGAATATTAATACTGAAATTTAAGTGATCCACTCCAGATACCAGGCCTATAGCTTCTGGTAGATCTAGAATCCAAAGTGTGAAAAATGTCTCTTGTATTTCCCTTCAGATTCTTAATGATTCATTTTACTGATGCATTTTCTCTTGTGTTTATCTTGTCACTGTTTTCATTTTCATTCATATTTACACCAAATATGTAAATGCAGTCCCAACACATTAAATAGCACATATATTTAGAATGTTAAACATACACTGTACATCAAAAAATGCTCCAGAGTTGCTCCCAACAGAGTTTTCCTATCTAAAGTTAATGAGTTTTAATGTACGGTTTCCTTGTACCTTTCCTTTCTCTGCACATCAATCTGTTCATGGCATCTGTCAAGCATGCAATAACAGGGAAATATTCTCTGGGGCTGTCAGTGAAATGACACCTTTCTCCTTTACTGGAGTTTGAAAATAATGCCCATATTTCTCTGAAATTCTCCAGGCAATGTATGTCTGACTTACAAAACCAACACCATCTGCCCAGTCAGATTCTCGGAGCCAATGACACATAAAAGGTTTTATCTGATCTCTGATGTCAAAGACATTACATTAGGTTATCAAACTTCCACTTAACTAGATGACTTACTTGCACACCTGACATTCGAATAAAATGGCTAAATAGAACAGTGACTGAGGTTAGTTCGCTGTATTATCACAATCAATTATTATAAGCAAGGAGTCTAATTTATGAAGAACAGTGCAATTATATGTTCAAATAAAGGATGGAACACTTTGGCATTGAATCGCTGCATGTCAGATGACCTTATTGAAACTATACGGATTTTAGCTTTCCTAAGATATTTAGAAGCACACATTGTATCTGTAGGCAACATACAGACCTGTACTTACCCTGCAATTAATCATTGCACAAGCAAGTCCCCACAGGTTTTCATTTTGAAGCTAGCAAATGCTTTGTGGTTTCCTGAAACAAAAAGCTCAGAAGTGCTCAAAATTAAGAATGTCACCCACTTCAGAAGAAGGCTTAAGTGAGGTGGCCTCTGTTTTTCATTTATGTAAACTAGTGTAGCTCGTTTATGTAAAATGGGTGTAGTTTCCCCATCTGCCTTAGTTGATGGAAAGATGTTTATTCATATTTATTTGTTTCTTCAGTAAATTGTTCTTGAGGATTTCTTGTAGAGCCATTCTTAATTCTAATAAGCCAAATAAAAAAATTTGAAGAAATATAAGAACTGCAATTCAACCTGCAGACTGTGGATTTGCTTCTGATAATCACATCTCCAAGCCAATTATAAAAGTACCAAATGTCAAGGCATCACCATTTACAGATGATATCAGACTTTTTACCCAAACAAATCTTCCTTCTTATTTTCATTACCACATCACCTTCAAGTATGATGACTTCAAATGATTCCTCTCTAACGTGGTGATCTCATCTTCTGTAATTCCATTTCTTCAGCCTGGTTCACCCTTATCCTTTAGTGTTAATGACAAAGAAATAATGTATATTGAGTGAGAACTACACTCATATAAAGAGGAAAACTTATTTTTAACAACTATTTTTTCCCCAAGGGTATATTAGAAATAATAATCAAAAAAATAAATGAGGATGCAACACATATCTCTAGTAGGAAAGAAGATAACCATGTTCTTAAGCAACATTGTCTCCAATAGGTTTGAAATGCACTGGCTAAGTGTCTTCCTGAAACACTGTGATGGATTCAGCTGGTGCCAGTGTGTCTGAATTTTATTAAAGTTGCAGAAATGGGGGTACACTGTTATCACTTTTCCTGAATGTGGCACAACCTAATTTCAACATTTCATTTCATGAGTAAGAATGTTGTCTATAAAGAGTTGATTATTTTTCTGCAATATGAATTCTTTCCTAGAAACAAAATAATTAAGTTTAATTTGCTGAACAACTCAAATTGAATTAATTGGGGGATTTGGGATGTTTTCTTACTAGATGTCTCTTTTACCCCTTTATATGCTATATGAAAGTCTATTTCTTTTAATATAAATATTTAAGTTCAAAATGTATTTTAATGTTATTGAATACCAAATTAACTAGAAGGGCTAATTTGATGAAAGTCTAGAATGACTATTTTTATCAGTCATTTGTAAATCATTATCAAAATATCATTTATGAACTCACTGCCAAAAAAGGTTTCAGCTTAGAGCATTCCAGCACCTCCTGAGAAAAGTACAACCACAGAAGATTTTTAATATTTTTACCAAGTGTACATTAGTCTAGAAACACAAAAAAATAAAAACAGTTTAATATCTATGCAGCAGGGCTTCTATTATTTCATACAAAAGTAGCTTCTTTTGTTTCTGTAGTTCCTTCTAATCGTTCTTTGTTTTACTGCTTTAAAAAATAAAATCTTAATTTTTATGCATCATAGTAGACAAGAAAAACATTGTCTGAGTTGCTCTGATTCTCCCAATAGCAGACAAAGAACCAAATCCTACTGACTGCTTTACAAAATCAGATCTTTATGGTTTATAACTAAACCAAGGAGACCTTGGCCCCAACAGGGTTTAAGCTGCAAAAAAATCTTGTAGGGGATCAGCATTTCACCACTTCCCAAATGCTTTATCCAGAGAGTATCAGAGTAGCTCCACCAATTTCTGTAACACAGAACAGAAAAAAAAAATGTACTGTACATCTAGTGCAGTTTCTTTTTACTACTCCTTTTGCAAATAAGTATCCATTTATTGGTGGTTTGACCAAGGAAAAAGCGTTCAACCTCAGACTAATAGTCTGTAACTGTGAGACGTGAACTCCTCTGTTTACTCACCTTCTAAAACCCCTGCTGTTGGGACCTGGAAGTCAGCCCCCTGATTCAACACCCTAAGTAAGAAAGCAAACCATGTCAGCATAAGTCACTTAAAGAGCAACATCTGTGCTTGTCTTTCTTGTCGTCCTCCGGTACTTCAGACATGCTGAATAATTGAGCTTGCTGGACTTCTACCAAGTTATCTATCTCTGACGACTGGTGTGCTGTAAATTCACATAGAAAACTATTATATTCCACTGAACTGCTGCAGCTCCCTAGATAAAATGGTAAATTTTCAGCAGATCTTCCTGTCAACTTCAACCTGAAGGTAGGATTTAGGAAGGTTACATTTCTCAGCAAACAGGCAGTTGGAAGAAGTTTCTCAGCACCTCTCAGTATTTCCCTTTAGTAAAGCAAGGCGAGGGCTTTTTCAGCCCTTAAAGAAAAATAGAAATTGAACACATTTATTATGGTTACAAGACTTTGCTGTAACAGTTCCAGACATGTTGTCTTGAGGTCACTGCATTGTCAAAAGACTTGAAGAGTCGCTTCTCTGCATGGAATATAACAGCAATTTCAGGTTTCAGCAGCCTTCCAGCCTGCAGTGGAAGAATTTGGCAGATATTCCCTTTACAGGCTCGTTGCTTAATACTTGTTCTTTCTCTTGTCTATGCTTTCAGTTTAACTCCTTTAAAAAAAAATGGACAAAGGAGCATCAGCCTCTAAAATTGATGGCTCTGAAGCCAAATACTTTTGGGGTAAAGAGTCAGAGTATCTGCTACGTTTTTTCCTAAAAGTTTAATGGGTGAATATATGTATTCTACTTGGACTCAAGTTGTTTAAAAAAAAAAATTATTTTTTTCTATTCCCACTTTCATTTTGTACAACTGTGAGAAGCTCAGTGGATGAAAAATGATCTGTAAGGTCTGAAAGGTCCAAAGCCTGTGCTGAGTAAGCGTCATTCCAATCTACTGCTAGAGCTAAGTGGTCAGGCACATGTTATTACAAAGTTCCTGATTCATCTCCTTTCATTAGAAAACTTTCAACAGCAGCAGCAAAAAAAAAAGGAATTCTTTTAATACTTTTTTTCTAATTTTTTTTCTTTTCTTTCCATACTAACACCCACTCTGGTGCTACCAGTTCAGAAACTGCTTTTTCTGACTGTGCTCCAAACAGAAAGCCATTGACTGGCAATTCAGAAAGTGATGTGAATAACTTACAGCATATTGGTTTTGACAACATGAAATAAAGGATTTGCCCCCCTGCTGTTATTGCCTGAAGGTGCTCTTGTAGAAAATAAAAATAACTTCCAGAGGTAAAAGTTTGAGGTGTAAAATTACACCATTTGTGTAAAGGGAAAATCTGTGAGAAAAAATGACATGATTTCTGTATTATCAGGGCTCAGAAATACCACTTTTTTTTTTAATTACATGGCCACCTGTCAAAATTTTGCTTGAGAGGTCAGTGAAATGGTAGGAGCCTGTCCTAAAAATGGGATGAGTAGCATTTAAAAGACTTCATCACAGGTGGTCTTCACATCTGCACGTAATATTTTTAGACATAAATACTGTTGAAAAGTCATCAGCTCTCCTTCCTCACTGTCTCATAAAGCAATCTGATAAATATCAAATTTACTTTTCAGTAAAACTATGCATGAATACCTTTGCTATTTAATCGGAAGCATCATTAAACAATGCACCAAGCACTAATAATCTGCATAAAACCAACAAAATCAGGGTTTGCTTTCAAAGAGCACATTTAATCTGGAAGAAACTCTAATTGCATTACAGAGGTTACTCTTTTGTCTACCACTTGTCATAGAAATGGATTTCAATACACTTTCTTCGCATGCTATATGGATCATTCAAACAGCATACAATACCCAGAAACGCCTTCATGCATTACTGAACTGCAGCCATCTCTCCAGCAGGATATAGTTATTGTTTAAAAATACACAGCAACACAATGCAAGCCTTACTGAAATGAGCGTGAAAAATTAAATAGAAATAATATTTCAGTGGGAAGATCTTGGTTTTCTGTTTTGTCCTGAGTACAACAGCAACCCTTTTTATTTATAGAATTTCCTAGTAGTTAGACCGCTTATCAAAAAATGACACTGCCCAACTCTAGTCCCTTTTTAACCTGAGGGTTTTTGAGGTGTCTGCTCTTACCTCTTCAGAAAAGATGCTAAATACCAGGTGAAGGTCACAAATTAGACCAACTACCCCCTAAGATGGCACTCAAATCACCTCCTAAGAGACTGATGTATTCAGTAAGGTATCATGCAAAAAGGGGTACCTCTGTCTCTAGTTACATTTGTGATTGAAAGTGACCAAGGCCAAACGCTCTTAGCACAGATTAAGCATACTCTGATGATATCTAATGTGCCAGTCAGTCATGCAAAAGGAAGCAAAAATCTTGACTTGGGTGGTTTAGGTCTCATCCTAAAGCATAAACAAAGCATAAACATGGACAACAGGAGCAAGAAGAAAAATTACCTAAGTAGTTCCTTTTAATTTGCTCTGGTCTTTCAAATTCTCTTTCCCATCACTTCTGCTTCATGCACATTCTGTCAATGGCAGCAGCTTCAGTTTTAGTTGGTCACTTTACTCAAATGTGCCTTCTTATTTTCCTTCACACAACCTGCCACAGCCTTACTACTCTGTAAAACTACCTGTGTTTATTTCCTCATCACATCTGCAGGATTCACTTTTCCTGTTCCACGTAATGTCATCTATGGCTAGGTATACATCACAATAGATCTTCCAAGTTTGTTAATCTGGTTATATACTTCTGGATCCCACTTCAATCTCAGATACAGGTCTGCAGCTCAAATACAAACATCTCACTTGACTCATTCTCCTTATACCCCTCCTTTATATTTGGCCCAGATAACTTGCCCAAATATGCATTTCAATACATTTTGAAGATATGCTACATCTGTTTTTCTGAAGAAGTATAAGTCAGAATTGTTAGCCTTTTATTATACTAACGTTTCTAAATCTTTCCCTCCTCATTTCCTTCCAGCTGTGTTGTTCTATGTGCATAATTATGTCATAAAACCTTAAGTGCAAGGGCTATGAGCCCTCTTCTTGGATGAAATTCCATCCAGAAAGAGATATCTATCTGTCCCTCAATTTTACATATTATCACTAAGTAAAGGAAAAGAACAGAAAATAAAAAATATTAAAAATGTGTTTTCCATTCCTTGAATGAACTTCTGATATCATATGTAGAAGAGACTGGAGGCAGGAGAGTGGCAGGGCAGGGTTTGGGGAAAAACAAGAACTATATCTACCCAACCCCTTACTATAGCATCCAAAAATTATAACTGATATAAAACTATTTGTAATTCTAACTCATCCTTAGCATCTAAATATGCTGAATCCTGAAAGGTAAAAGGAACAAAGAGGGAAACAAGGGATGCAGCACATTAATAACACAGATTAAGTGTTGTCTCCACTACTCATCCTATTTTTCTTTATTGCTTCTGTTTTACAACTTATTTCCACTTTTTGGAGTCATGATAACTTCTAAATCATTTTACTTTAATTAGTCAGGCTTTGATCCCAAATAATTTTCAACATGGCCCAGTGCCAGTCAGGGTCGAAAATAATTTCTGTCCAGTTTCTGTTTCAGAATGTAAAACAGGTCACTTTGTACAGTGAAAGATGAGGAAACTGGTGAAAGATGAGGAAAGGTTTTGTTAGAGGTTGATTAGAAAAAGTTCCACCAGTGAATTTTTCCTCATTGAAAACAAGATGAAAGCAAAACAAAACAAATGAAATCAGTTAATGATTTATTTCCTTTGTGGCATGTGGTGCCATTGTAAGATAGTTGTTGCTATATTAATTCCATCAGCTCCTTAGATTTATGCCTTGATGTATATTCAATCTCTTTCCTTAGTACTTTTATCCCTTCTTTTTTTTTGAGTGGATTTGTTTTATTCCTGTACTGGGTTTTTTTGTTGCTTTTACATTGAGACCAAAGGGGCTTTTACTTTTTCTTTGCTTACAATTTTGATCGTGCAAATTTGAAGTTTGACAATAGTGGAGCAAGATAAGAGGCTTTCCCTAGAGCCTCTGCAAATCCTTTGCACAATGCTTTGGAATTTAGACAAAATTGCTGAACCCTTCAGGTTGGTATCTATTTAGCCAACGAGAATTTGTATTATGATCTTTTTATAAAGAGCACCATGGGACAGCAAGAAAAGTACTTATAGATTATACTGAAAAGGTAAGGAGTAGAGTTTTAAGATGCTTTAAATAACTTTAGGGCAGAGCATGAAGCACTAAGTCTTGGTGCTTCTTGGTGAAGTACTAATCACTTGAAAACACCCATGGAATTAAGTCTAAGAATTTGTATAGGTATTCTTCAACATGACAAAAACCTCTAAAACCCAGACCATAAATTACTTTCTGTTTTGCATCCAAGAGATGATGCATGTAAGGCCCTAAACTTCATCTTGAATACAACACTGAACAATACCTTATTCTTTAAGTGGATAGTCACTGTTTGTGATTTATTTTACCTAACTTAGGATACTTAGGACACTTACTGTCTCTTCAGTCAATAGAGAGAGAGATGAACCTTCAGAGGTGACACATTATTTTTGATTTAAACAACAACTGACAGAAAAGTTACCCTACATGCAGAGTATTCATCCAACTCATCATGTATGGTATTCATCCAATGAATAATTAACATAGTTGTCTTTTTAAAAAAAATCCCTTATTTCTAGCCTGCAAATGGTTAGCTCCCACATGCAGCTGTTGGATATCAATATGTATTTTGCAAAGAATGAAGAAAAATCTATTATCAGAAGCCTATTTCCAATGGACAAGGTGATAAAACCACCATTTTAAACTACTCTGACAAACTGAACAGCTTTAATTTCTGAAACTTTCTTTTTCTTCAAGACTTCTGTGAAACATGTAGGTAATTTTTTCTTTTTTCTTAAACATTTTCATGTTGTTATGGGAATTTGAAAAATACAACAGAAATGCCAGTTACGATACTGTCCACTTGATGAGCTTTGGCAGCTTTTTAATGACTTTGGATTTGTCTAAGGATGGTGAACTTAAAAAAACTTACTCAGGGTTACAGGAGTTATTACTGTTACAGAGAGTCCGAAAATATAGGGCAGTAATTAGACTTGGTCATATAGGTATGAATGCCACCAAAACAAAAAAAAACACAAACCCACAAAAACAGAATCATTGAAAATATTAATATTTCATCTTTAAAAAATTAAAATGTTAAAAGAGGTAACCACAAATGAAAAGGTGTTTATTCTAAATAAGGTTATTTCTTCAGGATCCAAACACAGAAATTAAACTACAAATCCATGCACAGGATGATCAATGGATGTCATTATTTGATAGAACTAGAAAGTGATGGAAGTAACAAATGAAAAACAAAGTTCTACTAGCATCAAAGAAGTGAAAAAAGGAGCTCATGACTGAAATCCTGTTCTCTCCATGAGAGAAATTCAAGTAAAAATTATAAAAAGACATATATGTAAATATGATTATATTCATCCATCTAATGAAATCTAACATATTTATATGTGTGCGCACAAATATATATAAAAAATACAAAAATCATACAAAAGTCATAAAAAGTCTACAGCACAGGATATCATGAAACATAAATGTAGTGAAAAGCTCATGTTCCAGTGTATAGATTTTAACAAATCATTTTATAATATTAAATTTTTTACACACTAAATTAAATTTGAATTTATTTTATGTCATCCATAAGGGATAAAATACAATATCCAAACAAATTTTGAAGCCTGTAATTCCCTTTCCCATTCTCAACTTGTCTAAAAAACACCTTGATTACAGGGACATAGGATTTACATAATTTTGTAGTGATATAATGCCAAAATATCTTAGAAAGGCAGGTCCAGCTTAAAAAGTTTTTTAAAAAGATCAAAATAACTCTGTTTAAATCCTTACTAATATACCACTCTGGATAAACAGATGGGCCTTCTACTCTCTATGGGATATCAGCCTCTAACAGACTAAGAAAAATATTATTTTTGCCCCCCAATATTACCCTGTAGATAAGTATCAAAGTTGATAGAATCTTGCTTTAGGTAATCTTAGTTGCTGGGAAGATAAACAACTGTAAATAAAAAAAAAGTCTGGACTTATTTTGTTCAGGGCTTTATCCAACACAGAGACCACAACATTTCTTATGAATCTGTAGAGGTGATAATTCAAAGCAATTCTGTTCCATCTACTGATTCTAAATGCAATTTCATGGGAAGCAGAAAATATGACATTCTCATAATTAATTATACATGAGGGGGGAAAAAAAAAACCCACAAATTTTCAGCCCCTACAATATGAAAATAAAGATATATGGGAGTCCAGGAAAAGCACAATGAGGGAAGAGTGGGATCTGCACAAAAGAGGAGCTGCAAAAAGAACAGGACACCAAGCTAAATGGCATAAGTTTGTGGCATTTTGAGAGTGAGAAGGCATTCCTGAAGTACAAAAGAGCAGGAAGAATTTGCAGGGATTACTTATTTCTGAAACAGAGCATAGTTTCTCAAAGCTGAGAAAAGTTTGGGAAAGGAAAAGAGCACATCAAAACAAATAAGGTTCAACCACAGCAGGAAGAGCAGAGGAAGTTTTATGTGCAATAGAGAAGAAAGCAGATGAGAGAAATGAGAGAAAGTAGTTAGTAGCAGTAGAAACAGAAAGGCAAGGTAAAGAATGAGAAAGATGGAAGGAAATGAAAGAAGTAATAGAAGGATGTGATTAGGAGAAAAAGTAGCATGATGAATTAGAAGAAATGTATGCTTAAGATCCAGTTTGGGATTGCAGAAAGTTTTATAGAAGCACAGAGAGATGAGAATGATCAGTAGAGATAACAAGAACAGAAAAAAAAAGGTGAATGATCAAATGAGTTGGATTAATTCAAGAGGTAGAAGCAGTTAGATTGAAAGCAGAAAGCACTTCAGAACTGTTCTTCAAGGGATGAATTGCATTAAAGCAGATCCAGAAACTGTGTTTTCATAGGTATAGCCTGGCCCTAAGCATCTCCTTTGGATGCAAAGCAGCACTCAGGGCAGCAACAAGCCTAGAGGGTCCTTGCCTCACACACTTTTTGTGTGTCATTCCCTAAGTCCTGTAATTGATAGACCTGAGACTCTACATCCAAGCCTCCTTGTTCCTCATCACTCTACCTGAATGGGTCAGCTACCCTCTCCATAGTCCAGATCCTGTCTCTCCCAAGGTCCAAGAGTAGATTGGCTGAAGGGAAGACACCTGCTCCTGTGATGGCAGCAGACACCACCACCATGTAGGTCCTTCCCTCCTACATGCCCTCCACCATCTGCTGCTCCCAGAGCCACAGGACCTGAGTAGGAAAGTAGAGGAGGAAGAACCACGGAGGGATGGGACTCGACCTCTACCTTCTAGATGCAAAGTGCCTACAAGTCTAAAGGCTGTGGGGATAAACTTCCCATTCATCAACCACATTGTTATACAAGCCACAGTGCTACCCAGTGACATTTTAAATGAATCAGCTACAGGCTATGCATGTAGGATGATGGATTATGGAGCAGGAGTGGGTAGAACAGATTATAAGAGCACAGAGAAATAGACCAGGGCTCTGAAGAGCATCCAAAGATGCAGAAGGACAGCGCTGCCAGCATTTAAGTGCTCTCCACCCAGCCTGTGCAGTGACACCTTCTCTCCTTGATACACCAGCTGCTGACACAGGTGTGTCAAGAGGGACAAAGAGGAAATCAGAATAGCCAAAATCAGAAAAAACAATCAGAAAAAGACATCAAAAAACCCAAACAAGAAGTTAATTAACTCTGTCTAATGATGGCTTCACAGCCTGTTGGAGCACAAGGGAGCCCACTCTGCTGTTGCCCGTAGAGGAACTATTTGAACTTCCCTGAGGGAATAAATACCAACCTGAAAGGACTAAATGCAGCCCTCACTTCCTATACATCCTCTAGAATACATTCTGATTGCATATCCCTGGTGCAAAGCAGAGACCAATTTGCTTTGAAATTTGTCTGTGACATGTAGCTTCAAGAGCTGGGCCCACAGCCAGACCTGAGCAGCATGTCCTGTGACAGGAGGGCTGACTGCCTTGCCCAGGACCTTGTTGAGGAGAGGGATAATGGGGTGCCTTGGCAGGAGAGTGTAAGATCTCCTTAAAGTCAGGGATATTCTTTGTGTCATTGATGAGGATATAAGTGGGAGAACATGGCTGTGGCTCACAATGACAATTGTCATGGGAAGTTAGAGGAAAACCGAGGTCTTTCACTAAGCAAAAGAAAAGGTAGCCTTGCCTGTCTTGTCACATTATCCAACTGGCATCAGATCTAACAACTCAGGCTAAAGCATGAGACACTGGTAATAGAGTTTTGCAACTCTTTTGACAAAGGACTCTGCTCGAACAGCCTAAGAACAGAGCCTATACAATAAAGTCCTTTTCACTCTAAAACTTTAGCTCAAGAAAAGACAATAATTTGACTTGAGAAAACACCCATCACAAGCTGCTATCAACTGGCACTTTACTGCACTGGGGGTGTGATGCTACCATACAAATGCACCAAGGAACACTTCTGTTCCAACAGGATTCTGTATCTTCGATATAGCTGTAGTAATTAAGTTTAGAAACTGTAAAGAAGAAACAGATCACTAAACTGAACAACACCAAAGAGGAATTCTAATGACAACTTGAAGTTAGTTGAAAAAGGCTTAGGGCAAGGTATTGCTGTGTTCTTTTTTTTAAATTCTTTCTGTGTGATAAATGAGGTGACAAAATAAAGCTAATTTCTTTGTCAGAACAGACTTCTAAATAATGAGAAGAATGGGTGTATGTTTACTACATTGCCCATTTTGATTTATCAAAAGAATTTATAAATATTTTGTTTCTATGATCATCCCTTTGAAAGCTATGCATTGTGTCACTCCTTCCCAGCAAATTATTAATAAAGGGTTATAAAATTAATTGCTTAACATTTGATTCAAAATTTCATTAACTTTTTGCCAGTATTTCCCTTAGGTAAGTAGCATCTGAGCTAGACTGTCCTTTCAGGTCTTCAGTAGAGCAATGCATTCAAATTAACAATGATATTTCTTTTCTTCAGAAAGCAAGCACAGAATTATCTGTGTGCCTCCATACTTTCAAAAAAAATCACCTGCTTATATATCACAAGATTGCATGTGTGTTTATAATATTTTACACATATATATACAACATGTCCAGCTTAGTGTTCAGTGGCTTCCTCCTCCAGTTACCTCAGCCCAGGAGTCCTTCCTACCCAGACTGACAATTTCCTGTTTGCAGGTTCAATCAGTTAGCAGAGGTTACCACATAGCCCAGAGACTCATTCACACAGGCACATCCCTTACACACACCCAGCAGTTGTGGGATGATACAGGTGCTCATCAACACCCCCATGACTGACTACAGCAGCAAGCACAAAATTTGTCACTTACGAGGCTCTCAGCAGTAGCTGGCAGTTGCAGCTTGCAGCATGAATATACATGGCATAGAGGGTGAGATCACCAAGGGAGAGAGTTGGGAAATCATCCATTAAGAAGGCATAAGAAAACAGGACAGCTGGGTTCATCAAGTGCAGGTCTTAGCTAGACAAGAGTACTGACTGAGCCAATTTTACACGTGACTGGCCCCTTTTACACTGCTTTCTATCTACCCACACTTGTTCCTTCTGGCTCCTCCCTCTGCACATAGCCTCAGCAACTGACATAATCCCACCAAACCATTCCAACACCCAAGACACTCAGGTTTGCATCCTTATCAGTTGTGAAGTCCAAGTTTCTCTGGAGCCCATCGGTTACCTTGACTGACCAGGTTTGTTTCTGACTATTGCCTTTGTTAGTGCTGGTTGGTTAGGTTTTATTTCTATGCCTATTTTCCTACTTTCCTTTCCCTATCCTTCACAAAAAAATAAACATCCTTACACACCAGATTTCCATACCAAATAGTATGAATGACCATGTTTGTTCTTATTACAACCTCCCTTACCATGTGTCAGTCAGGTTTGTATCTGTTCTTTTTTATGGTTCCTTTGCCCATATCTTTAAAAGAATAGACACATTCCTTCCACATACCATTAGACTTCAAATGGACAAGGTCCAAGTGGATTCAAACTCAAAAGTATATTTTTTCTATACCTTGAAAACTCAAAGGGAAGAAGAAAGAGACAGTCAGATAGATGTGTACTCTGACTCCCTGCACAGCAGAAATCAGTGTATTGAGAAATGTTCAGATACTGAAGGAAGATGAATGGCCTCTTTGCATTTCTTTTGTATTGCTTTCACTCCACCACCTTGGCGTATCAAGCTTTCTCTTTGCACAGAGAAATTTTCTGAAGTACTGGCTAAAAAAGCCAATCAACTCCTTCTCTTTATATTAAATAAAAAAAAAAAAAATGGGGAAATTCTTCCCAGTCTGCTTTATGCATAAACTTATTCATAGAGTTCTAGTTAAGGGATTTTTGCAAGTTTACAAATCTCATTATCAGCAATGATTAAACATGGATGGTTAACCCTGGAGATGAATTTGGGAAGAATGCTAAAGCAGTGATATTTGCCTCTAGATAATCAAGCCTGGGAAACACAATTTAATTTGTATCCATTCTAAGCAGCTTCAGATGTAGGGCTTCTCTGCACGTAGTTCTTTCCTCCAATGTTTCACTTGCGACTTTTTTTTATCCTAGCAAATTACTTCTAAGGATTCAGCCATGTTTTCCTTGTGCACCCCAAATAAAGTCAGTTCCTTTTCAAGTAAGTGGATGCAAAGGGGATATATTTTTCACCACATTAGTTTTGATACTCTAGAATTCATCAGAATATACTCAAAACCTTTTCTATTTATAAACAAAAAAATTCACCACAATAATATGCAAAGAGTCACAGATGCAGTGTTCATTGGTCACATAGCTTCCTCCTTCACAACCACAAAAGCCTGACTTGTATAAGTTTTTCAAAAATGGTTTTAAGTAATGTGGTCTTTCATCATGCTCATTGACTGAGCAAAGTTACTGTTATGACATTGTAAAAGACTAAACAGACAACACAAGTAATTATGTGCATGCCAGTTTGTGGATGAAATAGTGGAACAGCTGTTTCATGACTCAGGTCATAACTAATAGAAGACATAATTAACACTAGCTAACAGATTTTTAGAAAATGGGTGCTGTTAAACAAGCGTTTGACTATTAAATTGGAACTCTAGTTAGTAAAGAGAAGAGAATTACTACAATGGGCTCAAGAGAAACCCATCCTTCCCATTCCCTTCTTTCATATTGGCATCAAAAAATAGCAGTATAGATGCTTAGTGAACAAAATTCTTTGGCTCATATGTAATTTAAATACAAAGAAGCCTTAATTTCTACAATGAAATTGGTTATATCACTGATCTTTGATGCAGCCTCAATAAGATGCATGCATATGTACTGGAGTCAAGATCATGGTTTTGTTCATGCTTTTCCCTTTAAGCCTAATTTAGTTTCCTTTTTCACGGAGAAAAATTTTTAAAAATATTTTAAAAACAGGGTAGCATTAAACTGTCTGTAGGCATGACTACATGAAAATGTACTGGGGTCCCATTAAAATAAGAAAGAAAAAAAAATAAACTTTTTAAGCATCAAAGTGCTTTCCTAATTCAGAAATATCACCAGGGTAACTTCTGATATATTTTGGACGTACCACTTCAAGGTGTGCATGCAAGTAGTGCTTGTTTTAATTCCTATCATTTTATGTCAGTATAAACAAACACAAAGTTACAGAAGCTACCGTGAACCATGTAATATTCCTGCTGATCATGAAGTCTTCTACAGAGAAAAGCAATGAAATGGAGACACTTCTATTGCAGCTCATGTGAAACAGGGCAGATTTCCCCAGATCACATGGTTCTCATTCTAGATACTTTTTAACCTTTTTTTTTTTTTTTTTCCCAGTCATGCATGGAAATCAGAAAGGACTGGAAAAAATGTCCTCCAAATTTTGCATAAGATACTCCAACCAGCCTTTGTTGTAACTGTGTTCCCAAAAAATAATTGTATCCTCTGGGTTTTATACT
Source organism: Aphelocoma coerulescens (assembly GCF_041296385.1). NCBI lineage: Eukaryota > Metazoa > Chordata > Aves > Passeriformes > Corvidae > Aphelocoma > Aphelocoma coerulescens. The sequence goes on from NC_091013.1 coordinate 61,619,802, forward strand.
GGTCCTAGACAACCACACCATGTCTGAACAATATATTTGACTCAGAAACATGCTTACTTTTCTGACACAGATTGTCAGGCTGTGTCAAACACAATCCACCTTTCCCAGCTGTAAAGTCAAACTCACAAATTGCACGTGAAGCAAAATAAAATTAAAAAAATCTGAGTATGCTTATGTAGGTGGTCAAAAGATCACTTTGTGCTCTCTCTGAATTTCAAAACATCCTCCTTGATATTCTAGGGCTTCAGATGCATTCTGTTCTCTAATGTGATATTTTGACTACAGTATTAGAAAGATATTTTTCTCTCATAAAACAAACAAACAAAAACCCAAGAAAATTATTTCTATTCTAAACAAGAAAAATATTTCTGTCAAAGTATGTGCAGATAATTACTACAGCTAAGAGCACATAGAAAAGCTGACTAACAGCTATTTGTTCATTTTGAAGGAAAATTCTATGGATTCTTCTATGCAGCATAAATGTCCGTGGGCCTGCTTGCATCTTGGTTCGAATCAATGTCTCTGCTGAAGCTTCAGTCTACAGAACAAGGTTGGAATGCAGAAGTGTTTAGTGTAGGAAGCTACTCACCAAAAATTGAGTATTTCAAGTGAAAAGTTTGCTAACTTCTTTCACAAGCATTTTATACATGCGCTAAAACACGAATGCCATAGGAAAAGCAGAAACTGCTTGTATTTCATCCGTGAGGAACAAATTAACAAAGTACAGTAATATTCTTCAAGTCACAGGTGTACAAAAATCTGTGCAGTTTTAATCATAGCTCCAGAAACTGATCACCCTATTCTCACTTTTGTTTTCATCCTTGTTTTTTTTTCCCTTGTAAATGTTGTCTAGATAGTACTGACATGGTCATGCTGAAGTGTCATCCTTCCTATCTTGCAGTGACTCAAGAAATTGATACTTGAGATGACTTCCAGGCATAGTTTACTCAAGATGTGAAAGTTGTTTTTTACTCTGAATGCACATCACCAGCAGGAGAAAATATTCTGAACATGGTGTTGACTGAATAAAACAGATGCACAAACAAAAATAATTGAACTCATTTTCTCACAGTTGTCTTGACTCTATGGTAGTACCATAAACTACTTGCTTAAAAAAAAGATCCTCTTTTATTACGTGGTAAAAGGAAAGAAGGAGAGCTTCTAAGTATAAGGTGAGTGTGTTTTGCAGTTAAATTATATATCTTTTTAATCTTTCCACAGAATACTGTGATCTGAGACTGATCTTGAAAAAGTTTGCAACAAGTAATGCTTCTTCACCTTCTACATCAACATAGTCCAGATGAATGGGCCAGATATCATTGCTGAACTCAGGTTACAAATATGTTAAAGATGTCAGAAAGGCTTCCTTGTTTCTGAATTGTCTCTTCCTATGTGTGCACTGACTTTATATAAATATAGATATGTACACACATATCCTTTTTGTTCCTTATTCCTTTTCACTGAAGGCATACAAAATAAGTGGTCATTTATCTGCAAGATCAGAAGTCCAGAACACCAAGATGTACTTCATGAGGCATCAAAAACTGTTCATGCAGTTTGAAAAACTACCAGTCCTTGTAATGAACTTCATATCCAACCCAAAACTTTCACTTATGTGTGTTGAAAGGTCAATGTTCACCTTCCTATCTCAGTAACTCGGGGGGAAAAAAAAGTCAAACTGCTGATAAAAGCCTATGGATATGGATATGGATATTCACCAGTACACACCAGTTTTCACATACCACTGTCAATGATTCATTTAAAATCATTATGTGAGTTAGAATCACATCTAGGTTTGAGTTCCTGTCAGTACCTCTGTATCCATCCCGTGGCTTCAGACCACTGTATGAAAAACAGATGTTTTGGTGGTTTAGGTGGGTTGTTTGGGAGCTGTGGGTTGTTGTGTTTGTTTTGTTCTTGGTGGGGCTTTTCAATTCAACCTTCTTGTTCATACTATCTAAAGAAAGATTTGATTTTCCTCAGCATGGCCCTTAAAAGACAATAATTAAAATATTATGGATCTGAACACCCTGGATAACTATTAACCACAGCACTTTGGGGTTTTTGTTCTTCATCATCATATGCTTTACACATGCTTGTACAAAAGGGCTCATAAACATGGCAGCATCTGTCCTTACAAACTGCTTTAAGGTCATGGTTAAAAAATGCAAGTAAGAGCAAGTGAGAAAAAAGGGGAAGCACATGTTCATACCTAATACTTGCAAAAGTCAGTTCTGCTTGCAGCATCAGATCAGATAGCTTAGAAAGCACTAATTTAATGGCCTGCATCCAATGTGCTCTGTTCCTTATGATCCGGGCAAGTTTGTTCTCTGGTATACCCTAGAGTGTTTTCTCACCATGTGAAGAGAGAAATAAATTTTATAGGCAATACATCCTTCCCATAAAATGCCTGAACTACCTCATTTTTATCTGAGCAATGATGCAAGACAGAATGAGCTGGCCACTTACACCACATATGGTATCACTTCTGAGGAAATCTCTTTTTCAGGTACCATCATTGTCCTTAAGCTTCTACATTTAAGAAGCACGTGGCCATTCTGTGTAAATGTTGGTGATAGGCTCAGGTATGGCAGTTCTCAGTATACTGTGAGAAACTGAAGTCTTCAGATGGCCAAAATGAATCTGATTAATATTTCATCTGGAAGATGAAAACCAAAGCTAAAAATAGCAGCATTCAAGGATCAAAAATTCCAGAAAATATAGAAACACTGTTCAAATCACTCTAAATGCAAAATTGTAGAAAAGCATTGAAAAACCTCTCTCATTTTTTGTACTTTCAAAGAATCTCAGGAGCTGACTAGGATGCCAAAGTATGAGAAACACATAAACCTCACAGAATCCCTTTTGCAAAGAACTTGCATTCAGACAGACAGCCAGAAGTGAGAAAATAAAAATAAGATACTGGGGAATAAAAAACTGTACTTCTGGCACTTCTCTGACCTTAGATCTGTCTGGACATGATCGCAAGGCAAATTTTAATGACATGATTGAAAAAAAAGAGAAATAAGCAAATATGGGAAACGGTAATGGGAAGTGCATCCCAAACTTAAAGATAATAGGAGAAATCAGGAGGGCACTTGATTAAAACTCTGATTGAGGCTGGTTTTGTATGCCAATCAATAGCAGGTGTCAACTACTCTTTACTGAAGGTAAAGATCATTTGTGGGGTGGGGAAGGATCATGGAAGGGTTTTGAAGGTGAATCCAAGCAGCTTGTGTTTGAAGTGTCAGAAAAGCAGTAGCTAGTGAAGGAAGGTGTGGAGAGAGGTAAAATGGTCGAAATGACAGGCCAGGAAAATGATCTTTGCAGAAGCTGAGCAAGATTGCATTTGTCAAAGGGGGAAAGAAAAAAGGATATTTCAGAAACTGAGACGTGAGATATTTCAGCTGTGCAGATAGATAGCAAAAGCCACATCTTAGGGTCTGTGAAAAGAATCTGTGAAAACTAGACATTGAATGAAAGTGAGGATTTATAAAGTGGATTCAGTCAAAGGAGATAATTATCATTTTAGATGTCACCATTACCTAAGGAAAAATTCTTCCAAAACAAAAATGGCTGACTTTTCAATAACAGGTGGCTGTTCATGACTATAAAGTCCTTTTGGAATATACTTAACTTTGCTGGGTTTCTGTATTCTGGTTTCCTGTATTTCTATTTCCTCTACCACTGTGCTTCCTTCCTTTGTCATCGCTTTTAAAGCATAATCAGATTCAAATTATGAGTGATTTGCAGTTCTGGTGCATGACAAAATGCAGTTTTATGATGAAAAACTTAAGCACTGTCTAGCAAACACATAATTTAGGACTGAGTGCTGATGCCATAGTGTTGCAGCCGGGATTTCAGTCACTGGCATCTCAAGTCAATAGCTAAGTAAGTTCTATATGCTTCCTGTGTGCAGTAGCATCTGACGTTTAGTGTTTCAGGAGATGCCAAAACCTTTGACAGTAGGTACCAAATTAATTGTGTGGTGTTGTACAAAAGGGTTAGGTAGATAGATTTTTAAACCCAGAGACATGATCTGAAAATCATCAGGAACCAGCACTGCTGTTTATAATGAGCGGGAAGCTATTTGGATAACAGATCTACTAATTTCATTCAGATACTCAGAATGATCAGAATATCACAAGAACAAAATCTATCAGCTGATAATACAGTTACTGGTATCTTGGGCACATGTCAGTGAATAAAACACAAAGTAAACCCAAAAAATTACATGAATTTTCCATAGGGTCTAGAGGGTTTTAGTGACATCTTCATGAGCCTGAGGTCTCCCTGATACTGGATTTATGTCTTTCTCCACCATGAGCTGTGATGCTATAACAGAACAGCACAGAAGTCCTGGTTAGACTGGATTTTCGTCCAAATTTGCCATACACCTTGCCATACAATATACTTCTGCAGCAATTTGTAACATTTTTCATTAGCATTTAGATATATTTGTGGGTTTAATTTTTAAATTTTTAAGTGAAACTTACCATATTAATGCTTCATGTTCCTCTTCTTCCACAGCCCTTTGTGTGCTGGCCATTGACAAAATATGGCAGAGAAAGAAAAGAGATTAATAAGAGGAAGTGTTCAGGATTAGATTCTTTTTCAACTGGCATAAATACCCAGGGAACTTGTTTTAGAAAGGGTTTATTTTTCATCAGAATTTCTAATCATTTTGTTGACCAGCTTTATGTAATATTTAATGTTGAGTTAGGTAGTTTATCAACAATGGGCAAACTGAAATTTTTAGGTCAAACTGTTTGGTGACAATATACTATATAGAGAGATTGATGCATAGCTATTGGTAACAGCGTGTTTTATGAATTATTTCCTTCTGGAAAAAGCTCTTATATTTCATATTGATTGAATGAATACTACTGAGGATATGAGCTTCAAAGCTCAGCACAAAACTCTGAATTCAGACATGCTTTTTGGCAGAGGCCTTGTTCCATTTTACTATTTCTAGCTGGAAATTTTAAGTATTGCAGTGCTTCCTGAAGAATCCTCATACTTTGCAATATTATATGAACAAAATGAATCTCAGATCTTGTTGGGTCTCTGGAAGGAAGACCTATAGACTAAGCCAATAGTCTAGGCTTATATATTCAGTGAAAAAGTGCCTTGAAAAAATGTTTTGTTCTGTTCTGGGACATCTGTATAAAGCAGCTGAGTTTCTTATAGAGCAGCTCATCTCTGCACAGATTAGATGACTAGGCTAAACCTCAAGTCTGAGAAAGAGCATTCCCACTTTATTTGACTGAAATCTGAAGTCTTGATTCAGATAAATTTCTGAGTTATCTCTCTAAAAATCAGTGACAGCTAGAGGAACAAATAAAGTCTTTATTTCCTGTACAATAGACCAGTCCATATTAAGGAAATAATTTACCTAAATATAAGTTTTATTGGGTAATGGCAAGAGGCAGGAAATTCTTACTCTGTTTTTAGAAAAAGGCAGGAAAAATATTACAGCTTTTCTCCAGGAGGAATAGAGGAATTTGACCCAAATACTTTGAATCTTAATCTGTTCTTTGATCATTGACTAAATTCCTCATTACAAGAGACCATGTCTGCGTTTGTCTGAGGTATGCCTGGGATTCCCTGTTCCAGCATTCGACAGAGATATTTTTATTTCCTTCTGTATTTTTTGTTTTATTAGCACATACATAGGCATCACTAAGTAGTAGTTGAGAATACAAGATTTTTCTATCATCTTCCACTGTAGTTGCTCTAGAAAATGCTCCCAGTTGCCAATATTGCAAAAAGATGAAAGTCAGTCATCCCAGTTCATGCAGTTGTATGTGATATGGCATAATTCAAGGGATATGCTTCTAAAATCCATCCTTTAATTATTTTCTTGGGTGGTTTGGGCAGAAGGAGTAGATTGGTTTGGGGTTTGATTTGTGAGGGTTTGGGTTTTTTCTGTATTTTTAAAAATATTTCATGTCAGCGTGGTTTCTATACTTTTGAAAAGGATAATGGGGCTGGGATGAGAAATTATATGTATTTCCTTCTCCTATTCACAGGTGCTTTGACTCTATCTTCAGTCTTTTATTGATCTTTTGACATGCATCTCTCCTGACTTGCCTGACATCTATTCTAAGCAGTGACATGATTGATCACAAAGATGGCCAAGGATAGATGTAAAAGCTAGTCTTGAAAAAAATTATGTCAAATATATGGTGTTTGGAGAATGTAATATCTAATACTTTCTTAATAAAACCAATACATACAGCACAGGTTTTATCTGACACTAATGCATTTTTAAATCCTTGGACTCATCAATATGATTGTGGCTAAAACACTACTAAAATGTATTTGGCACTCCCTCCTCATGTAGCTGGCAGGAGTAGGCTGTACACAGACCCCTTGGCCTTCATTTTCCTCTGCCTATTTTTGCAGATGAGTCAACCTTTGATGCTGTCTGAGAGTAGAGCTGGCAATTGCTGGGCCCAGATGCCACACTCGGGGCTCCAAGTCCTGAACAGAAGGATTTGTAGCTGGCTGCTGCCATGTGCTACTTTAGATTCACTGTCCATAACCTGGAGGGTTTATATATAATTTGCCTGCTGCTGCCTTGGTCATTGGTATCCATGAGATGTTCAGTGTTGCCTGGCTAAGGTCGAACCTACAGTCCACAGTCTGTGCATGTCCAGCTTTGTTCTCTACATTTGCCACTCCTGTCACACAGCAAATGTGTGCACTGGGTGGAAGGGTAATTCTCATGCCAAACATGCATGCAAGCACTGGACAGAAAGTTTCTGAGGAAACACAGAGTAAATTCTGTGAAGTCTTTCCATAAAGTCACACATTTTAAATGTCTGAATGCAAGTCACATCTTCTAAGAGAAATCTTTGTGATGGTACACTAATTCAAGTTGAGGATCTATAAATATCCTTGAGAAAAATATTTTTTAAAAAAAGGTTGCTATTCAACTGTCTGAAGTACTACATAAAAAAATAAAAAAGAAGGCACTTTCTTCATAATCAAAAAAAGTTATTGATTTTGAAATAGGAAAACTGGAAGAATAGCCAAAGGTTTCTCTAATGTAATCTTACAATCACTTCAAAATATAGAATATCTCTTTGAGTCAACTGGGTATCTAATAATTCCTCCACATGTGGATCATTTACTTGCAGCAACCATTTGTACAAAAATTACTGCAGAAATAAACCTTGATTTTACAGAGATTATACAATTTTATTATCAGGGAGACTAGGGACAAAGAGGTCATATGTTTTATCATTAGCATGTTCAATGCACTCCTTTATGCAGTACAACAGAAGTCCTTTTTTTTTGTTTTTTTGTCTCTTAATCAGGTACTTTTAGTGGAGTTGTTTGTGCAAATAATATTCCAAATTATGTTTGTAGTAAGAAGTAGACACCTGAGTAAAAGACAGAGAAGCAGGCCCTAGGTATGTGAAATTGAGTGTTCCATAGAGGAAAGAGTCAGCCCAGGAAAAAAAGTATTATCAAGTGAAAATCTGCAAGGACTGAGTTATAAGTTAAATAATGCCCTATTGGATGAAAGCCAAAGGAATACTAAGTTTTCCAATGACACCAAACTGGGAGTTGCAGATGCCCTCAAGGGCAAAGAGGCCCTGCAGAGAGATTTTCACGAATTAGAGGGCTTGGCAATCACCAGCCATGTGAAGTTTAATGAGGGCAGTGCCCCAGCAACCAGGAGGGCCAACCCTGTCCTGGGGAGCATCAGGCACAGCATCACCAGCCTGGCAAGGGTGGGGATTGTCCTGCTCTGCTCTGCACTGGGGCAGCCTCACCTTGAGTCCTGGGGGCAGTTTTGGGTTCCAGAATATAAAAAAGACATTAAGCTGTTAGAGAGTGTCCAGTGGAGAGCAGTGAGGATGGTGAAGGGCCTTAAGGGGAAGTGGTATGAGGAGCAGCTGAGGTCACTTGTTTTCTTTAGCCTGGAGGAGACTGAGGAGACCTCATTGCAGTTAAACTTCCTCGTGAGGGGAAGAAAAAGGGCAAGTACTTATCTCCTCACTCTCATGACCAGTGCCAGGACTCAAGTCCAAAAAGTGTTTGGACAAAATTCTCAGGTACATGGTGTGATTCCTGGGGCTGTCCTGTGTAGGGCCAGGAGTTGGACTTGATAATCCTGATGGGTGCCTTCCAACTCAGCCTATTCTATGACTTTATGATTCTGTGATATCTGTTCCTTGGCAGAAACTGCAAAATCCTGAGATGTCTGGCTCAACAAAAAATGGTTCAAAAAGCTTGTGCATTCATTCCCTCATATTCATGACACAGAGTCTGATACATTTTCCATAGAACACTAGAGGCAACTAAACTACTACTCAGTGATATGAACAACATAGGACCAAAATTTCTATGCTGAGACAATATTTTCCATGCTGTACATGTTTTGAATAAAAAATACTTCGAAGAAAATGTTCAATATAAATTTGACAGCAGGTATAATACTTTTTCTGGTTCAGACAAAGAATAGTTATTTAACAAGAATTTTGACCAAATTCAATGGCATCCCTAAGGAGTAGTCCATAAGAAGGCTTATTTGCATGCATTAGATTAGCTTTGCTAATAAAAGCTTTGCTTTATATGATAATGTTAAAGAAATCACATTCTTTTCTTCAGAATGCCACAAAATCTAAATTGATATTATATCATATATTCTGTTATTAGCTATTTCTTTATTTGTAGATCAAGACCCCAAAAATAGATAGGGTTTAAGCACAGAACTGAATGGTCGCCTTATTTTTATATGGTTTTCAACTGGATAATCTGCATCAGGTATAGAGATAGAGAAAGACATGGAAGGAATATGAGGAGTATGATAGGCAGCCTGGAATTTCAGTGCTGCAGCTGGTATTTTGTAAGCATCGCAGCAAAAAGGAGATTTAAAGGAGGCATTAAAGAAGAATAGCAAAGAAGCTTATCCAATTGATTTTGTCTTTTTCTTTCCTCTTTCACTTCAGATAACATGAGGCACAATAACATTAAGATCCGTGAAAGGGAGTTTTCAGAACCATTACACATAATATATGCATATGGCAAAGCTGAAAAATGAATACTTGTGAACAGTAACAATACACAGGCTGTTAGTGCTTGTCTTGCCTGTGCACATCTGACAACTGTACTGCAAAGCAGCAGTAATTTATTCAGAAACATTCAGTGTATCTTCAACTGCTATAACTAACATGAATGTTAGTCATTCTTCCTGAAGGCAATGGTGAGGGTTAATTATTGCTGTCTGAAATATATCTGTCCAGAAATAATTTGGTTGTGTAATGGTTAGAATGTAAAACTTGTTTTTTGTCAGATGAGTTGTTTGGTGAGTCAGCACTGTCTGAAAAATACAAACTTTCTAACATAAACAAGCACAAGAGCATTTTTCAAGTATTGTCCATTTATTCTCATGTCCCTATTCTTAGGTGTCTCTTTTTCTAATTTTGAAGCTTTGGGTTATTTTGTAGTTCTGTTTTATAAGGATGCAGGTTTTCTCTGCAAGCTACAGAGAAAATTCTGAAGAGTCCATTCATTCTTGTTTCTTATGACTCATCATGGTTGTGGATATGGATTAGAAGAATGCAACTTGAAATCATAGTTTTTTGGTTATTGTACAACAGAAATGCTATACTTTCAAAATGTAAGGATTGAAGAATTTTGCAGAATTATTCCAGGATCAGATATATGAAATTAAATATAATACAAAGTGAATGACAGACACAGAATGCAACCTCAGTCCTTTGCAGAATTACTGCAAATAGCAGTAATCCACGATTTTTTTCATAGAATTTAATTTTAACCTTTAAGGTAAAGGATATATATATAAGTGGTCTGTATTTAGATACATATATGCTGGTATGTCTACATAATTGTGTGTGTGTCTGTGTGCATGCACATCTATATATATATACACGTGTATATACATACATGCATACATTCATATGTGTATAGATTTGCATACCTTCAGGTTTCCTCCTCTGATTCATGAGGGGATAGATATTCCCAGTCAGCCTTGGCCTACTTATTTCTGGTGCACAATAAACATGTTAGAAAATAAGTGTTCCTCATTAAAAAGAAACCAAAAAGAAACAAAAAGCTGGTGGAGCTTAGCAGAGTATCCCCAAACACAACCTACTGTGTATAAGGAAACTTCAACTTGTTGCAATTTAACAGGTCACCTGGTCTGACTCCTACAAGCGAGGAAGACATACAGACACAAATCCAAGAGTATGTATGAAATCATATTAAGTCTTCTCAGACTGAAATATGTGCCAAATATTATCTTGAAATGCAAAAAGTAGGCCATCAAGTTTTCTTTCTTTTATTATTGAGTTGTCAACTTGTCAACATTTCTGGGGAGATTTCTGCTGCTTTCTCTTTAAAAACCTCTTCTTTCCTTTTTATAGGCCAGTCCTTTTAATGCAGTTAATATAACAAAAAGTCCAGTTTTCATTTATAGTAAGAGTAAACTGCCTTCAAAGTCAGATTATGTTAAATCAAGTTTGGACAAGAACACTACCAATTTAGGTGTACTTGCAGGATTCTTAAGAACTGATTAATATGAACCCAGGACTAAATCTGTCTCATGAGGAAGTCTTGTGAAATGTTTTTGAGCCTTGTAGAATCCTGAAGGACAGGCCTTTGCACACCTGAGAAGTTTGCCTTGGTGACTAGCCCATGCTTTCATGAAGATGCTTTCAACATACTCAAGAAGTTCTATGCTTACAAAGGAGTTTAACTGAGAAGAAGAGATGTCCAAAATGTAAACAAAATGAATAGTGATATAGAACATTTCATGCTGTCATTCCTATTCCAATAAAAAGCTGAGCTACAGGATAATTCAGTTCTACTGCAAGAAAATAATTTTTCAAAAGTCCTGAATGAAAATAACAACAAAAAGGCAAAACAAACAAACAAAAAGTCCTGGAATAACTCATGACTCAAACAGTTAGGGTTTTTTAAAATAAATATTCCAAAATTTAAGGGAAAATGAAAAGAAATTCAGATGAGGATTGATGAAAGTAGCTGATTAGATGCAACTAATGGTGGAGGCTCTCTGTGGACATGAAATACAGAGGTATACTGAGAAGTGTCACATAAGAATGTCAAAAGCAACAAAACTGTGTGAATTAGAAGAGACCCAGGATAAAGCAGGGCAATACTAGAGCCCATCCATCCAGTTGCTTTAAGAGAGCCTTTCAGAAATGCTCTCAGCTACCACTCAGGGCTGGAGGTGAGACAGAATATTTCATGAGAAACCAATGGAGACAAGAATAGTTCAGGACTACTGTTTTAATATTTTAAGTGCATTTTAATAAGCACTTAAAACATATCTAAGACAATGTTGCCAGCTGATCCATAACTGCCATCTGAATGTTTGTCAAAGTACTACACAAGCCAAAATAATTGTTTAATTTGCAAGCCACTACTCCTACGCTGCTTGAAGATTCCCTAAATCTCCAGATCATACAACTAGTGCAAGAGAGAGGGCTGAAACAGATGCCAAGTCCTTGCTGCTGATGCTCCTGGGAAAAGAATCTTGTTCCATTTCTTGTATTAAAGGTGGCAGAAACTACCAGAAGTCCATGCTGATTATTTTGTATGGGCTCTGACTAAGAGTTTGATTGCTGAGTGAAAACAGGGGAATTATCAAGTGGATTAAATTTTGGAATAGATATTAATGTTTACACTTTAATACAGCTGAATATTGCAGCCACCATTTCATACATAATCAGAGTTGGTTAAATCAAAACCTGTGATAAGGCGACAATTTACTAATTAATTGTTTAAATCATATAATTACTTCAGGATAATAGTTGAAAACAAAATGTTTTAATACTGTGCAAAGAAAGATGTAATTTAAATCTTTCTGTGAGGAAATCGTAGAAATCATAGAAAGGGTTTCATTGAAAGGGACCTTAAAGTTCCTCTATTTCCAACCCCATCACAATGGAGAGGGACATTACCTGCTAGATCATGTTGCTCAGAGTCCTATCCAACTTGGCCTGGAACACTTCCAGTGATGGAGCATTCACAACATTTACACATGAGGTTTTTGCTGCACAGAAATTGCATTTTTATTTTGAGAATTGAGTGTGCAGATAAATTAACACTGATCATAATAGAGTTTCCATCTTTTTTGTAAAAACATACCAAACCAATACAAAAACAGAGAAGTTTATGAAATTCAATATAACTTTTCTGTCCAAATTTAAAAACAGTGTGATGAGTCTCTGCTAAACTTATTTATAAATCACCGTGCAGTGAATCAAGGAGGTGTGTATCCTGGTGTATGATGAAGTTTTACAAGCATCTTGAAATCAAACTCTAATAATTATCTCCTCTTGGAGTTGCATTTTAATAGGTAGTATCATTGATATTAACAGGAATTGATGTCTAGCTGGTCAGATAGTACTAAACAGACATAGCAGGTGACCAAAATCATGCTTGGACTAACTTATTTTTCCCAGCTTCAGTGTGGCTACCATTAATAATCTTAGTATAATTCTAATGATATTTAGTCTTTTTTAGCTTTTTAAAACTCTGTCTCCTAAAGTCACATAAAAATTCAGCTTTAAAATAATAAGAAAACTAACTTCTAATTTTTGTATTTGAGAAGAAGGCATTAAAAACTCAAATAAATCCTGAAGATCTGCAGGACAATTGATTTCCAAAATTATTCTTTAAACACTTTGTGATAATAAACATATCTTAAAATCTCTTTCATCCATTTCATGATTTTAATAACATTATATTTGGTAATATTATTAGTTCAATCATAAATTGCCAGTTGCTGATATTAGCAACTAGCAGGCTGAAAATCACAATATCTATGGCATTAAAAATTTCAGGGCCTTAGATAAGGAACAAGATACTTTTGAGACTGTATATGAAAGCCAATGTCTTCAAAAACATATTTTGAAAATTTCAAGCAGCAGTTTGAAGCTTTTTTTCAGAAGAGAACAAAAGACACTTTGATCTCCAGATGATGCTTCTATCAGTAGTAGCTAAAAAAAAAATGATTATACAAATAGCATATTCCATTATTGTGACATAGCAGTAGCAGAAGTATTTTTCATGTGTGTTATAACTAAAGACAAATTGTAAAAAGAGAATGCAAAATGTAATTTTTGAAACTTTCAGAAGAATTTTTATGGAATTTTAGAATAGTTATTTCTTCTCAGGCAGAATTTTCTCCATTGGTTTCACAGATTTTCTCTGGGAAGACAGCTTTTTCTTTCACTGGGCAACTATCTTGGGAAAAAAGGTCTGGACTATTTCATCTCACAACCAATTTATAAGGTGTAGGAGACTACTGTAGATAAGACTTAAAGGTGACTGAGGGTCTCTCTTAAGATCAATATTTAAGAACCAAGACAGACTTAAGTTCATTATTATCTCTTTTTACAGATGGAAAAAATCCAACCTAAATTTTTCTCATACTGCTTCAAGAATTAAGTGCAAGTCTTCTACTAATAAAAAGATTTAGGGATATAACTGTCTGCATGCTGAGATGAAGCTTTGCACTAAAGTTTGATTTGATTTATCAATCAGCCAATTAGTGCATTATTAAAAATTCACTGCAGGGCCAATCTCTTGTTGATTTAGATAATTAAGTTATCTGCTTTCTAAGTTAGGGTGCTTGGTAATCAGTGAAGTCTGTAGGCCAAATTCCACCTTCCCCTTTCTATCTAACTTTACAGCAAGGAGCTGTCTCACAAACTTTGGCAGAAATACTCACATAAGTAACGTGCCTTGTGAGCATCATTGTCTATGCAACAAGAACAGCACACTAGAATCATTCTAGAAAGACCTTAATTTTATAAAGGCACTAAATGAAGGGTGTGAACACAAAGGAGGAAGGGTCTTGACTTTCTCCAAGTAGATTCAAATTAATATGTAATGATATGCAAAAATGTCAGTTTGTAATATTAAATTCTAGCTACTGTTCATGACACTTAATGTGAAATTTAACTTGAAATTCTTGGCCAGAAATAAGACTTTCACAAAGATGAAGGTATAAAGGTATGACGGAGAAATGACATAAAATGGAAGTCATGCAGAATTTAATACAAGTAATTAAAGACATATGAGACTAGGAGAGGAGATCCATAAGAGAGGGACTATTTTGAGAGCCCTGGAACTCCTTTTTAATCTTGAAATACTGGTTTTGCTCTGTCCCATGTCAACTGAAACCACAGTGGACGCTTCCATAAAGTGCAACAAAACTTCAAGTGATCAGAAACATCATTGCCATGGGATTTTCTAGAGCTTAAAATACCAGTTCCAGCAAATTCATTGTTCCATATGTTCCAGTGCTTTCAGTGGAAACAGAGCATGGTAAACACTAAACACTTTAGAAAACTCCTCCCCACAATTGCTATGTCAGGTCGTTGCTAGTGGATCTCCCCTGCTAAAGATGAACAAAAGATATTGATATCAAGAAGATGTGGGTATGCTGAAAAAATACCATAAAACAGGTGTTAGCTCATCAGAAACTTATGAAATGTGGTAAAGACTTCTAAATTATTTTTTACTAGATGCAGACTTTTGCAAACCTTGTTGTTCAGACAGTTCTTTAATCACAAGATGTACTATAAATACTCATTAATTGGGGTCATATATTGAAAACAAGCATGTTTCTTTGCTTTTTGTGCTTCTTGTAGATGAGATACTTGAGGAAATAAACTTTTCCTGAGAAACCTCTTTCAAAGACCGAGATAGTCAGGAAAAGATTGTTAGCTTCTCAAAGAAGCATATCAAAGAGCCACCTTTGGTTAATGGTTGGACTCAATGATCTTTTCTAATGCAAGAAATTCTATGATTCCAGAATTCTATATAAAGGATCCTTTTTGGTGCATTTCACACTTCCAAGAGACATGCCTTCAGAAAAAGATAAACAGAATTTGAGTATTTGAACTAGTCATAGATATTGATAAAAAAAACCAAAACCAACAAAAAACAAGAAAATTATTTTTCATTACAAGTTACTTCCTAAAAATCATCTTAAAGTTACCTATAAAGTTAGTTTCATCCTTCTCATTTATTGTGTGTTTTCTGTAGGATGTGACTAATTAATATTTTGCCATAACTCTCCCTTATGAGGTTTCTGTTAATTCTTTAATAATGTTCTTTATTTTGAACTTAGAAGGTGACTCTGTTGAAAAATCAAGGAAGTTCTGCTCATTTAAAAAGGACAGAGAGGAAAAAAGTCAAATTGCACTATAAATTTATAAAGTGGTGAGTAATAGTAAAAAACCTGTATAGCTGTTCAGGTCTTTATTTCAAATATACTGTTGTTTCAATCTTTTTGAGTTCAAATCATTAAGATCCACTAGATGAGATAGGGAAAGAAGCAATTTTTAATGAAAAGTCTGGGGCATCCCTTAAAGGTGTGCCTAGATGTCTATGTATTTCAAATGGAAAAGAATAAATGATTAACACTCATCATAAATACATTGAAATACAGGACTTTGACCTGTCATTAGTTAGAAATGATATTATGATAAGTGGCATCCACAGGTAGCTCATACACCACCCAGAGGAGGCCAATTTTTTACCCTAAAAATTCCAACTGGGGTGAATTTTAATATGCAATCTATGAAGGAAGAATCAGAAAATCATAGGAAACTGATAATTCTTGCTGCTGTGGCTGACAATAATAGGACTATGAGTATTTTACTCAAAAACTTAAAAAAAACCAAAATTGTCAGCAGCTGTAAGCAAAATATATCCATTTTAAAGTGACATATGAAACTGAAAAAAGAAAACTTGAACAGTACAAAGGAATAAAAGTTGTGAACACTAGCATTTCCATTATATGTATTAACAACTGATACACAAGCACACATAGGAACTGATTCAAGGCTTTGAAATTAATACTTCTTTTTCTTTTATGGTATCAGAAAAGATGTTGCTTTCCTTTTCAGTAGTTTAGAGATTCATCCAAAGGATTCTGCTCAGGACTGCACATATCAGCAGGTTGATTATTTTCCTTTTGCAGAAATACATTATGTGGTTTATAGCTAGAGTTATTGTATCATCCCTGTATGAATACAGGACACATTCCCATTTAGAACATTGGAGGTTAACTTATTTAAAAGCAGGGAACTGTCCTTACTTGTTAGTCTGATAGAGCTTAATACTATTTAATTGAACACTGTCAGTGACAGAATTATGCACCTATTGTTGTATCTGTAATTTGCTGCATAAAGCGTTTTCTAGATAGTCCAGAAGGAATAATTGTCACAAGAAATTTCTTGTTAAAGACCAAACAAATATGAAAAAAGTGAACATGAAAGTCATCTACCACATTTAAGTTTACTGTGAGCAGCAGAGCTGAGAGTATAATGTTCTCAGCCAAATAAAAATTCCTTCTAAACAAGTATCCTGTCCTCAGTAATGGGCAATCTTGAAAGCTTAGGCAAAAGCATAAAACAGGGCAAACTACAGGGCAATTATTCAGCAGCTTTCAGTGATCTATAATGTCAGTAATTCTGTGAGACAGAGATACCATCATGCTCAAGTAGCACTAACAATATCATCTGACGAATGAGGCACAAGAGAGACAATAGTGCAAGTGAGTCCTAGATTTGGCTTAACATCCAGAGCTTTTTGGCTGAAGTCTTTTGAAAGTGTCCTCTAATTGTAAATGCTCACCTCAAAGGCTGCCAAGAACAGAAGCACTCCACACTAGCCAACAATAAAAAAAGTCCACCTCCTTGCACTTTTCTCATCTGATGAAAGGAGAATAAGAGTCTTGATTTCTGTGTTTTTTTACTGGGAAGTAGAAAGACATGATTAAACTTTGTGAAAATATGACATTTAAATACATCTAAAGAGCTATCAATATAATAAATGGCTACAGTTTATTACCATTTGAGTTAATTAAGTTAATTTATTTCAAATCACAGTGTCCTCTCTTAACTCGTTCTCTGGTGTTCCAGTTTGGCCAAATTTAGAAATATATCCTCTGAGAGAAGGCACAACCACCCCTCCCCCACCAGGTTCGGGAAAAAATAAATTTTCCTCAAAGGAAAGTGAAAGAGATAAAAACTATTTATTTAACAAACACACGGGAAAAGGATAATAATGCTAAATAATAAAATATCTCGCTGTGGAGAAAAAACCTGGGAAAGTGTCAGAGTCCTCCCTTTGGTCTCCTCGGAGCTGGGGCTTGGCCCAGGGCCAGGCCCTCTGTGCCCGGTGGAAAGTCCTCCCGATGTGCTCTGATGTTAAAGCAATCAAGCAGTCCAGTAGAAAAGGGGAAAAATCTCAAATTGCAGGGAAGGAAAAATTCAACTCTCAGTCTCTGTCCGGAGAGAAAACAGCTGAACCACTGGCCAAAAAAAAACCTGTCCTTGGGAAACAGCAAGCCGGATGCTTCCTCCTCTCCCCTGCCACCACTGGGAAACCAATTGCTATCTGTGTGCGACCTTGAACAAGCTGCAAACTGCTTTGAAAATGTTTTGCTCAGTTTTTCCTTCCCCCTCTCAGGCTCAGTTTAGAGGCATAGAAAAGCACCAAAATTAATTTCTGGGCATAGGCAGCAATATGGGATACACATAAGGTCACCCCAAGACATCTGGGAAGTAGGTCCTGTAGCGATAGGACAAGGGGTTGTGGTTTTAAACTAAAAGATGGTAGATTCAGACTAGATATGTAGAAGCAATTTTTCCAGTGGGGAAACAGGACTAGTGTGGAGGGCTGGGAGCCCTTGCCACAAGAGCCCTCTGCACTCCCTTGGAGGAGAGAGGCCTGAGGCCAAGACAATCTTCCCCAGAGATAAGCAACTTTCCTCTGGGTCATGGTGAGAAAGTGAACCACCCCCAGCATGCCTTGTTTCTATTGGTAATAGCCTGTACCCCGATGGCTAGTTGGTTTCTACTCACCCCCTGCCTTTCCCATAAAAACCCCCTGTTTCTGCCCCTCATTAGGGAGTTCTTATGCCTGGCCTTCCCTTCACAGAGGCTGCTGGACAATAAAGGCTGCCTCTGTGGAACTGCTATACGAGGCTTCTGTCTCCCTATCCCCGAGTTCGCTTTGGATGATTTCACAAAGGGCTGAATCACTTGTAGCTGAGAAATCGCTACACTTGCTGAAATCACCTGCTGCCCAGGGAAGCCAGCCACTGCTCCTGGAAGAGTTGTTCCTTGCAGGACACTATGTCTAGGAAGGTCATGGCACACCGTGTTGTCCACCCCCAGCCCCCTGCTACAGCAGCAGACTAGGTTTTCCAGAGGGGTTCTACATGTCCCATCTATGGAAACATTCAGGATCAGATCGAATGGGACTCTGAGCAACCTGATCAAGGTGAAGATGTCCCTGCCAATTGCAGTGTGTTGTAGATTAACTGTAGATTAACTGTAGTAGATTAACTGTTGTAGATTAACTGTAAAAGTCCCTTCTAACCCAAACCACTCTGATACTATGAAATGTAGCCTGTACTGATGGATGTGAGACTGTGAGACTGTGCAGTTACTTAAAATGATCATCACAGCTATGACCTAACTCCCCAAATGCTGAAGACTCTTGCAATAAATATACTGCCTGGATGGTTTGAAGTGTATTTTAGCTTCTGTAGTATATGAAGAGAGTGTTTCCATACATGACTGCTTATAATGAGCCCCTACAGTATGTCCACCAACACATGGATTCAGCTAAAATTCAAACAGTATATGTATGCCAAAATAGTCTTCCAGTATTTATTTAACCTCCCTAGATGGAATGATTTAAAATATACCAAACTTTTTGACTTCAAAAGTTCTTCATAGCATAATAGCATTCACAGGAGCTATCCAATCTTAAAACTTCAGTATGTACCTCCAAGTTAGTAATCGGACTGCAATTAGTGCAATTAGACTCTATTGTGTCCATAGCCAATGCTAATTTATGCTGCTTTAGAGAATATAAAACTGTGTCACTAATGTTTAATTAGAAGGGAAGGGTAGGTAGATGGAGATACTGAAGAATTACAGTGCCATTAAGAGAACAGACATATATTAAAGTATGGTAAAAAAGACATCTGCCACATCAGCGAGCACACTCCAGAGGCAGCACTTCACTGTACCTTAGGAATCCTACCGAAAACTCCAGACAGTGGGTCTGAAAAACACATGCCAAGGGGACCAGAGCAGGCTACCAATATTGCTGCCTCCACACCTTTCGGACTTGGGCCATGCATGGTGATGGGGACCTCAGCACCAAGGTGCCATTAGGGTTAGGGTTATGGTTCAGAGAGCCACAGAGCCTAGAGCTCCAGGGACAACGGAGCTGGAAAATGTATAGCAAGGGGATCATGGTGGGGTTCCGACACTGCTATCTTCATACCTAATATAGATCAGCAGTGGTGGTGGCATTAACTGAAACGATATGTAGATAGGGGGAGATCACTTGACTAGATTACCATAGACAGAGACTGAAGGGAGACATTTTTGCAGTCTGCAGTTTCCTCGCAAGGGCAAGTGCTGGCATAGGAACCAATCTCTCCTCTCCAATGACCAGTAAGAAAACACAAGTGAATGGCCTGAAGCTGTGTAAGAGGAGATTTAAGGAAAGGTTCTTCGCCCACAGGGTGGTTGGGCGCTGGGAGAGGCTCCCCAGGGAAATGATCATGGCACCAGACCTGCAAGATTTCACAAAGCATAAAGTTTGGATAGTGCTTTCAGGCCTGTGGCATCTTTCTTGGAGTGATTCTTCACAGGGCCAAGAGTTGGACTTTGATGATCCTGGTGTTTCTCTTCCCACTCAGTTATTCTTTGATTCTATGGTTCTAAATAAAGCCCACTCTGTTTTTGATGGATGTTAGGTGGGTAAGGTTTTCCCTTCCCACTTAATAGTATCAGAAGATCCAGATTGCAAATCTGAAGCATATAATTTGGTTCAGATTTAGGCTACTCTTTTTAAAATCATTTTCCTAGTAGCAAAGTATTTTTATAGAACATAAGTGGCATCTTATTACTCAGTTCAATCTCAGGTATATATATTTTTATAGGTTGTAATATATATCAACAAGATTTTCTTTCTGTGCATATATCCTAGATTTGCTGTATTCCTCGGCTGAAACAAAAACTCCAAATATGTTGATTTCTGCAAGTTGCAGCAGTGTTATTTCTAATCTTCCATATTTACAGCTGCAGCTCCTCTTTTATAGCAGTATCAATTCCTCACGGAGCAACCCCCAATAACTAACTAGATTTGCAAGCTAACCAATGTATTTATGTAAGCGGAGAGAGCCAACTGTCTGTAGTCTGACAAATCATAAAAGGAACTGTGGCATGCTCTTATATTACAATAAAAAACTTATCTATCAAATGGGAAATTGTAATGCTTGCTGATATTTTCAGCTAAAAGATACAGTAGCACACCCCCTTGATCTCAGCAACCATTTTCTCTAAGTACCTACGAAGCAAAATTATACACCAATCTAGGAAGTACAGAACAGTTTGTATGTCAAATACTGCAATCAAGTCTTCTATGCATACATACCACCTTTTAGAAAACGCCCTTTTGCAAATCACTGATTTTCAGTCAAAACAGAGCTGTAATCTAAGGGACCTGAAGTTTGTTACCAGCTGAATGAAAGTTTCCAATATATATAAGTGACAGAAATGCCATTTGAATAAAAGAAGTTATGGTCTGAGAGAGGGAAGCGGAGAGGAGGGGAGGGGAAGCGAGGCGAAGGGAAAGGGAGAGGGAGAGGGAGAGGGAGAGGGAGAGGGAGAGGGAGAGGGAGAGGGAGAGGGAGAGGGAGAGGGAGGGAGAGGGAGAGGGAGAGGGAGAGGGAGAGGGAGAGGGAGAGGGAGAGGGAGAGGGAGAGGGAGAGGGAGAGGGAGAGGGAGAGGGAGAGGGAGAGGGAGAGGGAGAGGGAGAGGGAGAGGGAGAGGGAGAGGGAGAGGGAGAAGGAGAAAAGGAGAAGGAGAAAAGGAGAAGGAGAAAAGGAGAAGGAGAAGGAGAAGGAGAAGGAGAAGGAGAAGGAGAAGGAGAAGGAGAAGGAGAAGGAGAAGGAGAAGGAGAAGGAGAAGGAGAAGGAGAAGGAGAAGGAGAAGGAGAAGGAGAAGGAGAAGGAGAAGGAGAAGGAGAAGGAGAAGGAGAAGGAGAAGTCATGCAGAGGCTCTCAATCTTCTGTCGTGAGAGGACAACAGTCCAAGCACTTATTTGGGATTTTAAGCCCTAGATTTCGTCTCTCCGGCAGCCATTCAATCTTGGTTTTTTGCGATTTTTTAATATCCAGATGTTACAATTTTAATTTTAGATTAAATTAATGAAGGGATTTCACTCTGCAAAATTAATTGGCAACAAAAAAATGAAAATACAATTTTGTTTTCAGAAGCCATACTAAATTTCATGGTTTATCTTTTTTATGCTTTCATTTAAATCAATCACAATGCTTTAAAATATCTTTTAGGTAAAATATTCTCAACTGAAATTGTGCCATATAGGCATATGTAGAAAAATAATTCTTTTCACAACAGATCTTAATAAAGAGCAAAATAAAAGACTTTTTTTTTCCCTATGTAAAAGACATCAAATTGTGTACTTTGAACCTTGTCTTTTTTTGTCAAAAAATGAATTGTTCAGTGAAAAGATATTAATCCCACCTATCACCTTTTGTCCCCTATGCATATGTATGAGTTTCTGTGTAAAGGGACATTATTTAAGCATAAACCTTATTCATACTATAACAAAAATTCTAAAAAAAATTGTTAGATTTTATTTATATTTTTATTTTCTTATTTTAATTTAAGCAATTTTTTTTTCTAGCTTTTGGCATTTAATCCTGAGTGCTGAAAACATGTTCTATTACTTCCCATTTTCAAATCACACACTCTACCAGCTTTAGAAAAGAAGACTTATGGTTTCTGTCCAACTAAGGAAAAGTATGCACAACTGTGTTCCTTATTGGAAAGAACCCTAAATTTAACTCTAAAACCTGTCAGTGTGTTTCCTTCTGTAAATGGAGGATCATTGATGACTCGCAAAATTACAAATCTCCCACCTCTGTGTTATTGCATGTGCCATTCTCTCACTTGGAGGTGGTTTTTCTTCCTAGAATGACTGCACAGACCCATGGCACATTGTACATGCAGTAAGACTCATGTCTTAATCCTGTTGGATGTGCACTTTAGTTCTGATACATGATGCAATAAATCTATAATTTCTTTTTAATTTGCCGTATTTGCTATGTTTGATTCAAACAGGTTTTTCATAGCCTCCCATTTTCTGATTGAGGCCTAAGATTTCCTAAGTTTGCTATCTTCCCAAAGACAATGAGGAACAGGGAATTTAATTTGCCAGTGTAGAGCAAAACACTTTGGGGTGGCTCAACTATCTTAACAACTTCTTTGTCCAGAGGATTGATTAATTTTTGTCAATGGCATAGCATGTTCTATGCATGGTGGCCATTTAAATGACAGTCTGGAACTACATATGGCATACCTGGAGCTGGTTTCAACTTGAAATAATGAGTTACAGTAGGATTTATCTCCTAAATTTGTCTGCCTAAAAGTTGAGCATAAAGCCCAAGATAATTTTCAATATTTCTTCTAGTGTTAATGAAAGAGACAGATGCCTTCATGGGACAATTATTCCCACCATCATTTAGGTTGGGTATGAAGCACTCTTGGAAATGGTGGTCCGTCAGTTGCCTGTGGATGGCTAGTTTGCAATTGGCTGGCTAACTTAACATGTGCAGTGAATTGTTCTTTACTTTAAAAATTCATTATACATATCTCAAGATACGATGTCTTCTTTCTGGCTTGTTTCTAGACAGAAAGTGTTGAAATGTTCAAGTGTCCTAGGTGAGGTTTTCTGGGGTTTGCTTGTGTTTTTTGATCCTGGCTTTAAATCAGCAGGAGAGTACACCTGGTACACACCTAGCTGTGTGGGTATGTGTGTGTCCTTTATGTATGAGTGACTGTTTTGTTCTAATGCTTCTGAAGCTAGTTGAAGGACAAAACAAACACTGAAAAATTAAATAAACATGAGACTAGATATTGGGTTGTATCAGGGCTGAGTTGGCACCAAAAGACTCCAACAACTAGTTCAACCAAACACTGTGCTTTCATACAGGAGCAATCCCAGGAAATATAAAGCTGTCATGAAGACTCTTTCATCATCCCCAGTTCTCTAGAAATGGAGAAGGTCTAAAACTGTCCATAACCACAGTGTTTTCAATTGCCATAACTGTCCACTGAAGTCATGCACAAGCAAAGTCTGCTCTGAGTTGCCTGCATATATGCTGGGAGCTTGGATTGTGCAGCTGGTTATATGTGATGAAAAACAATATTGTATAAACGCCTAAATTCTAAATGAGCATTTTATCTACTCTTGCAAAATAAATTTGATTTGCATTCAATTAATGACATAAGTGTGCTTCACTGAAAAGTATCCTAATCCAGTAAGTGTTGTGCTATCTTCCATAAAAGTAAAATAAATACATTTTCCTTGAGATGCTGAAGTAATAAAAAGCAGCATATTTTCCAGTCAAATAATTTAAGTCTTTTAGGTCTTTTCTTGTCTCCCATGAGTTCTCTACTACTTTATCAAATGAAAGAACAGAGAGAAAAAATAACTCCAAGGAAAAGAAGAAAAGAATCATTGCTTACAAGCTTAGCAATTATAAAGCAAAGGAAAAAAAAAAAAGAGAGTATCAGATAAATTTTCTTATTGCTAACAGTAGCAAAAATCCCTGGAGGAAAGGATTTTAATGCCATCCCTAGAAGAGAAAAAAAGCCTGAGCCAGCAGCTTGGTATTACAATACTTTTTAAGGTTTCTCCAGGGATGCTAAGGAAGAGAAAATAGATATATATGTAGTGGTGGTAAAGGAGGCCTAGACTTTGATCTAATGCAAATTCCAGTTCAAGTTAACTAGTTAAGTCTCCTCAGATACTTTCATCCTGGAAACTAACTGAATACAGGTGTGCAAGATTAAAATATAGAAAAATACAGAACAATACATGTCACACAAAAATGTTGTCCCATCAGGAGCTTTAGGAAGCCCTTGTTTTTCCAGAAGCTGAGCCTCTCCTGTGACTCCAGATGTTAAAGGAGGAAGGAAACACTATGAGCCCTTTTTTTTTTTGAAGAATGTTACCTGCTTTCTGCTATGTTCTGGCAACTACATGTTCCCTTTGAGAAAAAAAGCAAAGCAAAATGCCCCTTAATACACGGTACATAAATTGCAAAATTGCATCATCTGTCACCTTACTGCAAGCAAAAATGCTATGATTATTGCCAGATAAAATTTATAGTAGACAAACTGTATTACCTCACAGCGGAACATCAAATTACTTAATCCTCAAAGTCTGTTTCTCTTCCTTGATAATAAAAAGATGACCATATTAATGGAACTTGTTCTGATTCTGGTTTATAATAATTGAGGTGCAACACTTTTCAAATTCAGGGGCCAGAGGTTAGGTATGTCTGGGAATTTGACTCCTCAAGTTTAAATATTTGGCATGCCAGATGCCAAGGACAATAACCCCACAGTAAAGGCATTAACAATTAAAAATTTGCAGCTCTGGAGTACAAAGAGATTAAATCAAAAGCTAATTTCTCAAATACTTTTGGGATGGGATGAGAAAAGAGAAACAGCAATCTGCAAGAAAGGAAGAAAACTTATGAAATTTAGCTATCCAGTTGAATTTTAGAGATGTAGAAAGTATTAAATACACTGAAAGGCTTTATGGGATATTAGAGGATTATTTAGGTGCTTGCTTCCTGATGATATCATTGGTTATGACACTGAATCATTACAGATATATCGATGCAATAATATCGCAAGATTGCCTGATAAACACTGCAGAAATACTGTTTATGCTGTTGGATGCTGTGCAAGCAGCTTTTTGGTTAGCTGGAAATTAAATCAAACTCCTCAGAATACAGGATTTTGAAGAAATTTGGGTGGAGATAAGCAGTGTTAAGATAAAGGAAATTAAAGAACCTAATTTAAGTCCCGAGGACAAACAAGCACATCCATATATAAACACAACTAGGCATGCAGTCACACTCAAGAGACTTAATAGATGAAAGACAGAGGAGGGAAAATAGAAGGCCGCAGTTCAGTGGAGATCCTTAATTGATTAGAATGCCCACAGCAGTAAGAGACAACTGGAGGAATCAATTAAATATTACAGATGAGTTATAGCAAGCATAAAACTCTTAAATAATCAAGTGAAGG
Source organism: Aphelocoma coerulescens (assembly GCF_041296385.1). Lineage (NCBI taxonomy): Eukaryota > Metazoa > Chordata > Aves > Passeriformes > Corvidae > Aphelocoma > Aphelocoma coerulescens. The sequence goes on from NC_091013.1 coordinate 61,644,980, forward strand.
CAAAAAAATAGACAAGTAAAAAAGAACCAGGAAACTGAGATATGCTAAAGGTCCGCTTTTTGTGTCATGCACAGTCAAATATTTTCTTTCTCCACATGTTGCACTTCTTGTATATAATACTTCACTTCTTCGTGGAAATTAAAAGAGCACACTAAAATAACTGTGAATATTCAACATGACTGTCACGTTCAAGTGTGTCAGGAAGGGGTGTACCATGTCTCTAGCTCAGTCTGCTGGCCATGAGAGGAGGAAAAAGCTTTCCAGTGAAATATGGTTTAACAAATTTGCATAATAAGATTCTGTATCACCCCCTCACATAGAAGCCATTAATTTCTTCAAGCTGGCTATAAGTTATCCTAACACAGTTATACACTAACCACTGACATTTTGGCTAGAAGTAACTTGTTGCAAGCTTTCATAAACTCTTATGAATCTCAAAAGGGACTGGCAGGCATTTGTAACTGAAGTAGAGACTCAGCAGAGGTCGTAAGCAAGTTTTTTAGAGACCCTATACACACTAGGTAATTTCATCATATTGCAAAAGATTTCTTAGGACTTGTGGAAGCCTATTTCAAAGAATATTGGTTCACATAAACTTCCGCAGGTGTGTTTGGCTTTAACAGAATCTTGGAATGTTTTGGATTGGATTTCTGAAGTAAAATACAGCAAACACAGGAATATATGTCCAGTTATACTGACTCTATTCTAATACAATAATCAAATAGTTTAACCTGCAATACATGCAGAAGGTTTTAACTTCACTTATCACAGAACATTTCAAATGCTACAGTGAAATTACAAGGCACTTCCTCTTACATGTTGCAATAACTTACATTCATATATGAATGGGATTATTTTGCTGGGATTTTTTACCTGAGAGGATTGAAGACTACCTTTAGCTTTCTGTGGGTATTTACTTGTCTGAAGAGAATACTTGAAAATGTTTTTAATATCATATAGCTGTTTAATCTTTAGCTGCAGTCAACCTGTATCTATCTTCTGTTTGCAAAGAAGGACACCACCAAAAACAACATGAAAAGTCACACTGATCTTGATCTGTGTGAAGGTTCACCTCATTTCCAGCAATTTTCAATGAACACAAGTTAAGGGGAAAGTAATTTTTAAGTGTGTGAAAGAAACCCTTAAATTGCACACACACAGTTTCTCAGGATGAAGGTCAAATGCACCACCTGAACACTGACCTCCATCTTAATGTATAAACAGCTTTTTACGGAATTTCAGCTGTCATTTTATAAAAGCAATTGCCTTATCCTGGAAGGTGAGTATGAAACTTTGTCCTTTTGTGACATGATTATGCTGCTGTCTCTAAGTAGGCAGAACAAGAATTAAATATTATTTATAATTTACTACTCCTGTGTGCACACAAACACATGCACCATACAAACACACACAGCAGTCTATACAATTTGATGATTTGAATAGATATAAGTGGGAGGAAAAAAACATCACTGTAAGGGTGATCAAACACTGGAAAAAGTTGCTTGGAAAGGCCTAGTTGTAGGAAAACTTTCCTCAGACAAAAAACCTCCTCAACCAGAAAGGCCCCCTGATCAACCAAGCCTAGTTGAACCTGCTACCTGCTTTGGAACAAGGGTGAGTGTAGAACTCTTTTGGTCCTTTCCAAACTAAATGATTCTGTAATCCTATGATTATGTTAGCCATAAATCCTACTTACTATGGTAATCTCTTCTGTACAGGGAAAAAACCCAGCCCATTTTAAAAAATCATTCCTCTGAAATCCTGCAAGAAGATACAGCTTTCCAGATGATCTTTCAGGTGTGACTCCTCAGGTGTGATTTCTTCCAAGTCCTGAAATAGTACTAAAAGGAAAAGTTGTGACCCTTTTATGAGTGACAACCATGCATTATACATGTATTCTGTCCTAAGGAGATGTTGTGAACAGTTGTCAATACCTTTCATAAGTCTGTTTTAGACAGGCGTTAGGATCTTTGGTAACCTGTCACAGGAATTATTTACCTGTCCCTTTATAACCAGTTGTTTTCACCTTCTTGACCCCAACAACTTTCTCCCTTGTACAAGACTCAGTAAAAACCTCAAAAATAACTAAAACCCCTCTATTTTATATACTTCTAACTCACAGCAGCACTATTCACCCAAAAATGTAGGAAAAGATGACGACTTTCATGGATTTATGTCCTCATCTGAGAGTGAATACTGTTTCTTGATAATCAGTAAATTTAGTTAATTCAGGCATTTCCAGCTACTGAAGTAATTGTTGATCCAACAGTTTTATGAGGGTTTCTTTAGGAGAAATCAGATATTAAGGAGAAGGAAACCAAAAAGAAGGAAGATTTAGAACTACTGGAGCATAATGAATAGGTTGTGGTATTCTGACTGCATTTTTCCCAGCCTGCAGAAAAATGGCAATGCCAAGGCTGCACTTAAAAAGGGACAAGTGTGAAGAAATTGCCAAAACAGAATCCATCTATGGTAACAAAACATTGTTTGAAACTCCAGAGCAAATATCACATCATGGTAGAAATTTTCATATTGTTGCTCCAGTGAGTGAAGGAACAAAGAACACATGGCAATGAATTATTGCAAGACAGACTTACAAAGGTAAATAGGAAATATGATTTCTACTGGAAACTAATGTTCATTGTTCCAATCAATCCTACCATGTACCTACTAGCACCATCAAACACCTAGGTGGTATAATTAAATATATATGCACACACACAAATACATTTATATGGTCATTCCTACTCACAAATTTTGTAGAAATTGGTCTGAAGTTAAACAAAGAAAAAGTCAAAGTTACTTGCCATGATACAAACATACTCATATGTATGAAGTCAATAGGACACACATATATACTTAGAGACATAGGATTTGCCTCCTTGATAAGCCAAGAATGGAGTAAAGTGCCTCCTTCCAACAGAGTTGCCTGAATAGCAAGAGGTGTTTACAAGTTGGATACACCAATAAACTAGGAAAGGCTAATCCACTGGACTCTTACTGCAAATCCACAGGTTATAAACAGTCTGCAAGGGGTTCCTCTCACCTAACTAAGTGCATCAAAATTAAATAGCTTCTCAGTAAAGAACGGTAATTTCAGTCTGTCATCTTAGTGGTCAGCAACCACTCATTAATTTGGGGCTGATTCCAGGCACCAAAAAAAATAGTAGAAGCTGTATTTCCAAGATATTGCAGCTATTGCCAAGGACCATGTATGAGAAGAGGGAACATAAGTGCTTACACCAAACATCCATTTTACCCTCCTTAAAGTGTACTAAAGAAAGTGGATATTATCCACATTACCTCACTCTTTTTCTTTTGGTCTCTTTCTTTCTGCGCTTGCAAACATATAAACAAGAAGGATATAAAGAATGAGAAAAGGATGCATATTTAGTTTCCATTTTCTTGTCTTCAAAGCTTTCCAGGAAAAAAAAATTCTGCTACATTTCATTTTCTTTTCAATCTTTTCCTCAGCTGGGTAGCTGGGATTCCTGCTTATGTAATGAGCAGCAATATAAATTCCACTTCATACTGATAGTCATCTTCTGGTAAAATTTCCCTGTTTCCTGATTTACCAGTGTGTTCAAACATCCTACTGTTAAGATTGTCTTGTTATGTATAGGAAGAAATGATCCCTCATTTGCTGGAGTGATCAATGTAAAATCATTTGGTGACATTTGAATATGTTAATTTATAGGGGGAATGGATAATTTAATTATAATACACAAGCATTTACATACTCTGCTATATTTGCATAAAAAATTGTCAAAACCCACTGCAATTAGTAAAAATAGAAATAAATCTTTAATTTCCCAAAGAAATCTTCAAACATTATGTAGGGAAAACACACTAAGCGTTGCAATTCAGGTTAATCATAGTTTGTCATTTCTGCAGGCTCATGAATGTAGTGAAAATGTGTATCTATTCCATCCAATATTGTGGGGTGGTGTTTCATTTTTTTTTCTTTCATAAAGGAAACCAAAGAAAACAAGTAATAAAATAAAATAGACAATGTGACAAAACAGAAATATATTTAAACCCCAAATATTTGTACAAGAGCGACTACAGAACCGAATCCCTGAATGCTATTTCAACATGCATTCCTTCTGCTATAAGGAAAGTGTTATTATTGGTTTGAAAACCTTTGAATCAATCCACATTAGTGCTGTAGGCATTGCCAGCCTACTTTAGAAGTCCTAAATAATGAAGTCTAGGCTTTCCTTTGTACTTTTAACTTTTTTCATTACCTTTCAGGCATACTTAAATTCTGCATTTCTTGGAAATGATCCAAGGAATCTATGAAAAGAACCAGAAAACTCACCTGGGTTCTTTTCCCCTCAAAAACACCCAGCAGCCTACTTTCCATGGCCTTTCCCTGCAGACAATTCCAATAATGAGCACATTTGCCTTCAAACCCAGGCAAGGTGTTTTTCACATCAACACTGTGTATATATATACTTTTGTGCTTTAGTTGTCCATTATAAAATAAAGGGAAGAACATTTGATTTTTTCATAGGCGTTCTTGAAGATACAGATTTAAGATAGTGAGACACTTTAGAGATCTCAAATAGCAAACAGCAACACACTGGTAACTACAGATTTAATCCATTAGAGTGCCTCTTTTCATCTTACTTATTCTGATTACCTTGTGAAGTCACACTTCTTTTACTTCCCATTCCTTAGATGCCTTTAAATTCTTCTAATGATTTTTTTCTCATGTTGAATTTGAATGATAGTAATAATCACTCAAGAGAGTATTAATTATCTCAGTTTCCTCCTAAGTCAATCTAAGATGTCTGGTACAAACTGTTGTTATTAAAAGGGGATTTAGATGTCAGAGCTTTGGAAGAAAGCCTAGAGAACTTGAGCTTGATGATTTTTCCATGAGGAAATTTTTCAAGATAAGCTAAAACAGAGCTCTTGGTGAGATATTTCAGGCCACATGTGTGAACTGAGCTGTGAGGCTGCCACAGTCATGATTCACTGGAGTTTTTGAAAGTAACCACTGATTCCAGAGTTTGCAATTCTACCCTCCAGATAAATTAAGCTGGTTACCAGGAGTTCGGCATGTGATAATACTGAGAGGAAAGAAATGTAAGTATGTCTTTTTCTGGGAGATAATTCCCTGTATATTCAATGAATGGGAATGTGTGTGTTCATGTGTTCCCCAAGCTAAAAAGAGTAACAAAAAATATTTTACAAGTTTTGGAGGAATATATTCTAGATTAATGATAAAGTCAAACAGTGCGTACCATAAACAAACCATGTAGTTTCTCCATTTTTTTCACATTTTTGCTTACGGTTTTTATAGTAATTAACTGAGAATACAAGTTCTAACTAAAGAAGAAGACCTCAAGGTGTGTAAGAATCAACTTTTGCAAAGCTCTGAGTGTCACTATAAATGACTTGCTCCCTTTCAGTTTTCTATATAACTTGATTACTACTCCCAGACCATAGCAGGAATACAATTCTTTTGCTTGTCTGAATTTACAAGTCTCTCCCACATAAGCTCAAAATTTATGGTAAGAATTAGATAATATTAATGCCATGAAGATTTTTGCCCTTTCCTTTATACCCCTGTTATACCTTTTTACAACTTCTGTATTCCTACTGCTTTTTGCCTACATTCTTGGACTTGTTTGTTAAGCTAAGAGACAAAACATTTTAGAAGCTTTGTAGCCAGAGATCAGTGTGCCCCAGACCCCAAGGTCCTCTCCAGAACACATTCTGTAAACCAAGATAGAACCATCCAGGGGAAGGTTCCTTGGGGAGGGGGGCTCACTTGAGCCTCTCATTGGGGAATCTTTGATAGATATGCTAATTAGTAAAACCTATAATGTTATACCCAATGTTGGGGAAGGGGTCAGAGGTGGAGACAGAAGACGAAGACAGAGATAGAATCGGTGGGGTACATCTCGATGCATATGACCTGGATGTGTACACCTAAGGATCCTTAAAATAAATACCAAGGTAAAATCCCTTTTCCCCTTCTAACCGTGTGTGACTCTTGATTTTAAGACCAGGAAAAGGCATCAATATGAAATTTTGTTCTTGTCTTTCGACAATATTTTCCAGAATACTTTCCCTCAGCTACTAGTCATTATGGCAGCTGGTGTGGGGTCAGTAGCTCTGACTGAGGAAGCTGTGACCGGTCTGGAGAGATGGTCCCATGGAGGATCGGCTTCCCGAGGCCCGGTGTCTTCTCTCAGCTGCTGGCAGGAGGGCCCTTGCAGAGGCTGTCAGCTCTTTAGTGATTGTCAGCTCGTGATTTCAGCTCAGCTCTGCAGGGCACCTCCAGGCCAGGCCAGGGAGAGACGAGAGGCTCGTGTGGCTGTTCCGCACGAGGGAACTTTATTGGTCCAGCGAAGTAGATCCAGCATCTCTCTGCCCTTGCAGGGGTAGTGGGCTGGCTTTATAGGGATACAGGGGGTGGGTGTCAGAGGGTAAAGGCCAATGGGTTACAAAGGATCTGCATAGGGTCTCCCAGAAGATTCTGGGTCTGTCTTCTTCTCGCCGTAACTGAAGAGTAGCTGCCTTCCCAGGGGGAGTCCTGCTGGGAGATTGCTCAATCTCCTTATCTCAGCAGACGTCCCTCCAGGGCAGGGCCTGGGCATACCCCACAATTCATGACTATATGGTTTTAACCTACCAGAAAAATTTGGTAAACTTAGACATTGTCAGAAACAATAGACAGTTTAATCTTTCCAGGGAGATACATACATTGCATCAATCTGTTTTCACTGTACTGTTAAAAGGCCACTAAAAGGCTGTTCCTTCAGGACAAGAGGCCATGAGCACAAACTGAAACCTTCCGTCTGAACAGAAGAAAACGCCCTTTTACTGTGAGAGCGGCTGAGCACTGTCAGAGAGGTTGCAGGATCTTCTTGGGGACGTTCCAAAACCTACTGGAAATGGTTCTGCACAGCCTGCCCTTGGTCCTCCTGCTTTAGCAGGAGGATTGGACTGGATGGCTTCCACAGGTGTCTTCCAACCTCAGGTGTTCTGCAATTCTGTGAAAATCCTCAAAGTTTCACTAACCATGATACAGTATCAATGTGTAGCTGGAAAAATAACTTCTTCTGGAGAAGTAACAACCTATCAGAATCGTCGTCACAGATTAAACTCTTAAAGGCTATGTCCTTGTCCTCTGCTCTTGAGAAGCTGTGATGGATGCCACTCCCGACAAATTATCTCTATCCCTCTTTAGAGGTAACATTTTCAGGCTCTTTGGTGTCACTTCAAATATTCTTCAAGATTTAGTACAATTTCAGTAGTTCCCTCATCTGGACAATGTGGATGAGGGTACTCAACTGCCTATTTAAAAGTGCTCAAAGATTTGTGGATGAAAAGCATAAGAAAAAGGGAGATATCTTTCTTGCTAGAAATCAAAAACTAGGGGAGGCTTTTCATTATTTATTTGCAACTTCAATTCTAAAACTTCCTGCACTTATATTACAGAAATTAAATCACACCTATCAGAAACTTCAAAGTTACATATATTTTATTTTAGCCATTAGCCTGGTAAGCAATATTCTGCAGAGTTAGCTCTGATTCCATTCCAGACTGCAAACCTCGTTAGCTACAATGTTTTGATGTGCTTTTATCCTTCATTAGTATTTTGGAGCTTTTTTCCCTCTTCACTTTACCTCTTTATTGCAAAGCATCTCGCTCTCTTCTAATTTATGTACAGTTGTGCCCAGCCTCAAAATGTCATTAAGTTGATAGGTCACACTTTAAATTAAGTTTGTCATATAAAAGTGTAATTTAGATCCAATAAAACAGTTATTACCACTTTTAATTAGGAAAAGTAGGAGTTGGGTCTGTCTGAGAGACATTCTTAAGACATAACCGTGCAGAGAGCCAGGCTGCGGATTTTTCATTCAAGTACAATCACTGATTATTGCAGCAGCCCTATTCAAATTCAGCTGAGGGTGCATTCATCTGTCAGCAGAACAAAACTCAATTAAGAAAAGAAAGATATTTGGAAATTACAGTTTCACGTGTTCATTGGATCTCAAGTTTTGGTTGATTGCAATGGTGCTGTCTCAAATTTAATAAATGTGCACTGTTCCTTTTGCAAGTGGTTACAGAGGTATTCTTGCAACATCCAAGATCATGAAATTGGGATGAAGTCTGATATTGATGCATCTAAAAGCAATGGATTTTTTTTTTCCCCTGGTTCATTAGCAACACTTGTCACACCCTGAGCAACAACTCATTATCTGTTTATACTGTCAGTTTGAAAAGTAAACACAGCAATAATTTACAGTCATTTTCGAAGGGAGACACATCTGGAATAGCAAACTGAAGTTCTGTGTGGTATGAAGCTGGATATGTAGGATATAACACAGGACATAAATGTGCTATTTGCAAAATGTCTGCACTTGACAAGCCTGCTTCTGCTGAATGTTACTGTTACTCTTTATTTTATCAGCAGTGAATAAATTGCCTATTTACCAAGGAAGCTAATAAAATACCTTTGAAAGCACAATAATCATAAAGGGACACTGGTTTTATTTGAGACTAGTTCTAGTCACAAGTGCAAAGATTTTAGGTTAGTGGAGCTGTACTGAGTTTAAGAGTGTTAGGGCAGTGGCACAGAGGGATAAGGCCTGTGGCACGGACTCATCTGCAGTTTTAATCCCTCACTAAGATGGGTTTTTTACATGCAATATCTTTTACACAAAAATACAGATGTGCTTGTAGCTGCAGAACAAGGATACTTTCATCAGAAAACTAAACAGCTAAATATAGAAGAGAACATCAATAAGAACATAAACAGTCTTCAATCCAAAAGCGAAAACATGAAAAAAATGTGACATTTACCTTAAAATATAGCTAAAATATAGATAAAATATAGAGTTAACTCTTTTATTTAATAATGCTGTCTGGAGTTGTCTTTGCAGTTCCAAAGGATGCACAATATCCCATCTTTTCACAACACATTATAGTACATCAATTCACTTTTTTTGTTTTGGATGCAAATGTAATACATAGAGAGACAGATAGGTAGCTACATACATACGTATATACACATATATATACACACATACATATACATGTGAGTATACAGTCAGAGGGACTTTCCAAGAGTGCATTTTCCAAAGTTTTTAGATTTTCAAAGGACCAATTGAGTGTTAAATGTCAGTATTTTGAAAAACTAGGTATATTTTGTGTATCTTTAGTCACCAGATATTTTTTTTATCTCATATTTTCCATACAGCTGTTCCTTAAAGTATTAGAGTGGCAAGGTTATGTGCTATAGTAGTTACTCTGTAAGGGGAAGTGATCAGCTCACCTCTATAATTGCTTTTCTAGAGCTCCAGGCATAGATTTGCCATGAACCTTTAATTCCCTCTCATACAACACCTACTACATCTTGTCTCCTGCTCCATTCCTATGGCATAGGTACGATTCATTTTCCCAGCATTTTGTTGCAACATCTGCCTGGCTCCCCAGTCTTACGTGCTGGATGCAATAAATCAACCACAAGCAGAATTTCCCAAGAGTCTAGGATAGATTGCTTTTTTCAAAGTTAAACCTCATGTTGTCCCCTTGCCTAATATATGCCCTGATATTGAGAAAGTCCCCTTTCACAGAACCACCTTAAGTTCAACCATTTGCAGCTATACACTATTTGCATCTGCCTCTGCATTTGCTGAACAAAACGCCAAAAGTTTACCTCTTCTAAGGCACCCTAATACCCTGGTCTTGAGAATAGCCAAGAAATGATCCCCAGGGAAAAGTGTAAGACAAAAGCAAGCCTTAAGCGATATCCTTCTAGTCTTCATCTCTTTGTGGCTTAAAAAGAATTCCTTCCTGGATTTGTAGATAATATGTACTCCTTACTTTATTTATATCTTTGTATCTTTTACTAGTTGTTGAATCTTTTCTTTTAACTATTTGTGTTTTCAGCATCTCTAGGCTATGTCAGTGGTTTGAAACTAAACAGAGCCAGAAATATTCCCAAACTGGAACTAGATCATCTGCTAAGCTGTTACAACAGTTGCTAGCACAGTTTTGGCTTGTACCAATTAGAGCTCTTTCAAATAATTCCCAGGCACAATTTGGGAGTTAGGCACAAGCCAACCATTCCAAAGCTAGACCATTCCCAATAAGTAGTTTGGATGCAGTCATTCTGTCTTGGAGGCTACAAGAGTTTAGTGCAAATACTAGCTGTTCTTTGCCAGTTATCCTCAGTGCCAGAAAATTATGGTCTGAGTGTATCTATATCTAGCATATCTAGTCTGAACTTCCAAATATAGCAAGAAATTATCCAGTTTACTTCTGATTTGTACTAAAACCAATGTATTCAGACCATTTCTAATCTACTACTACCAATTTTTTCATTTCACTTTCCCTAATTCTTGTTTATTTACCTTGTTCATGTAATTGCTAAGGCACATAACCAGAACTATAAAATAGCTGCAGTATTAAGAAATAATCTAAGGGCCAGATCTGAGGCTAATGTAGCAGAAAACTAAAGCCAGATGAGGTGTCTTTACTTAAATGTGGTGATTTACTAAATTATTACTATTACTAAATTTTTAGCAAAAACGTATTGATAAATGTTTCAGATGTGAAGCATTTAAGTATGTATATAATATATCAGGATAAACAATTAGATTTATTAATAGAAAATGTAATTGCCTGAGAAGTGGAGTGCCTGTGTCTTTAAAAGCATGCTAGCATACTGCTATATCTGGTAACTCAGTTAGGAAATATTTGGGATATTTTATTAAAAATATGCTCTCTGAAATTCAGCAGTCAGATATATCAATTTGGAGGACAGCCAGGCTCTCTGATCCTATTAACCACATTTGAAAACCCTCATATGGCTGGAAAAATATAAGATCCGTACCACATTTCAGAATAGTAATAAGGGAACTCTGTGAGTAATTCACAGTCAAGGAACTGCAAAGTCTTCTATCACTGGACCAGCACGTGCCAGGGGACAGGGTAACCTGGTAACTGTGGCCTGATATGTCTGAGGACCCCACACTCTCCCACAGCTGGGACTTTGATTCACTCAGAAGCTTTGAGCCAAGACCTCTCTGTAGATATCCATGTGATGAATCCCCAGCATGGGAATTCTTGAACTGCTGAGGAGTCACCAGTTGCCCACCATGCTCAAAATTCACACTTCACATTATAATAAAAAACTAAAAAAGCCTGTCTACAGTCTGGATGAGAATGTTAACAAACCCACACTCTTATCACAGGGCTACATTCCTTACAAGGTCTTTCTTTGTGCTGCTCTGGTCTGTATGGAGAAAAGGCATGATATTTTTAGACACAAGTTATAGAATGAAACAAGGATGAATTTTTCTAAGTGTAATAATTTTTAATGTACTTGTCATCACTTTTCAGTTCCACTATGGTGAGGTCAAAGTTTATTCCAGCCTTTTCTAATGCCAGAAATGGCCAATAGATAATTAGCTAACTGTACATTAAAAATAATCACTTCACCTCTCTGTTGAGTCCAATAGCATGTATGTAGCTTGAGTTAATAGAGAGACATCTAAAAGGCATCCAGTATATATATGTGGGTAAAAAGAGAGAGAGAGAGGATTCACTAATTCTCAGAGGATTTTTTTCTGGGAGTGCATCACCTTTATTGTTCAAACTTTTGATTTATCTTGTTTCTAGTTTGAATATGGCTGGGTCTAGGATGGCTTCAGATTCAAACATTTATTTGACTCCTTCCATTTGAGTGTGATGACATTGCTTCTGATCTGACTGTATTGAGTTTGTGTGGCAAGGCTTTGGTAGCAAGGGAGCTACAGGGGTGGATTCTGTGAGGAATTCCCATAAGCTTCCACCATGTCTGACAGAGACAATGCTGGCCAGCTCCAAGGCAGATGTGCCCCTGGCCAAGGTGTAAGAGACGGTCCGAAGATCCCTCATCTGCCTCACGATCATCACCAAGGACAGAGACTGAACACAGGAGTCCTGGCCCTGCTGAGGTGGGATATCGGCCAAGTATTGCCTACGGGTGTGCCCACTGGGAACTGGTACACATTCCTGAGGAAAATTAGTGCAGGTAACAATGGACTGCGCTGTTCTTGCTGCCCAGGCGGGAAGGACTGCGCTGAAGCGGAAAGGAATGACCTGTCCTGTACACCTGTCCTGTACACCTGTCCTGTACACCTGTCCTGTGCGTCTGTCCTGTACCTGTTTCCCAAAGCAAGGGGGCCCATAACAACAGCTGTAGATTTCCCCACCTCTTGGCCAGTTGCCCCTCGCTTCTGAAAAGGACTATAAAGGGTCTTTCTGAAATAACCAAGTCCGAGATCTCCCCACGGAAAGAAGACGAATCTATTGGCAGAAGACCACGAGGACTTCGTCTCATCCGTTGGTAGCAATTGCCCCCCCCCTCTTTTTCTTCCTCTCTACTTTGTGTTTCTTTCTCTCTCTCTCTCTTTCTCTCTTCTATTGCATTACCGTGTTGTGGGCACTTAATAAAGGTGCACTGTTTTGATTAAAACTGAAATCTCTTGTGTCCTTTTACACTCTGAGATCGATAAATGAACCATCACGACCCCCGCTTGCATTAGCGGATCGTGACACAAGGCCATGCCCATCAGAAAGAGTGGTAGTGCCTCTGGAACAGCACATTGAACAAGGAGGAGAAAAAACTGTGCAACAGCAACTGGAGAGAGAAGTGAGAATATGTGAAATAGCCCTGCAGGCACCAAGGTAAGGAAGTGAGGGAGAGGAGGTGCTCCAGGGGCCTCAGCTCTGATTCCTGCGCAGCCTGTGGTGCAGACCATGGTGAGGCAGGAGGTGCCCATGCAGACTGTGGTGGTCCAGGTGGAGCAGATATGCATCTGCAGTCTGTGAAGGACCCCACACTGGAGCAGCCTGAAAGAGGCTGTGACTCCATGGTAGTCTGGGCTGGAGCAGTATCCTGGGAGGGTTTTCGTACTGTGGAGAGAGAAGCTGATGCTGGAGCAAGTTTGTTGGCAGGACTTGTGACTCCAGTCCAGAATCCAGGCAGGAGGGATGACACCCCATGGAAAGGGCTCTCATTGAAACAGTTTGCAGAAGACCATCTCCCACATTGGAGTGGAGGAAGAACGTGAGAAGCCCTGTCACTGAGGAGGAAGGGGCAGCAGAGACAACATGAACTGATCACAGCAGCCATTCCCCATCCCTCTGCACCACTGAGGAGAGGAGGTAGACAATTCATGAGTGAAGTTGAGCCTAGGAAGAAGGGAGGGGTGGGAGAAGGTGTTTTAAGATTTGGGGTTATTTTTCACTACCCTCCTCTGATTAGATTGATAACAAAATAAATTTATTTTCTCCAAGCCAAGTCTGTTTTTACCATGACAGTAACTAGTGAGTGATTTCTCCCTGTCCTCATCTTGACCCATAACCCTTTCTGTTATATTATCTCTTCCCTATACAGCTGAGGAGGGAATGATAGAGTGGATTTGGTGGGTAACTGATGTCCAGACAAGGTCACTCCGCTACACTGACACTGATAAACCAAAACATGAAAAAAAGACTGTCTCTGTGATTTCAGCAGGATTGAGTGAAAGTAGAAACAGAGTTGTTCAAAATTTAAAAAAAAGAAGTTCACACATTCAAGCACAAATATCTTCAATAATTAGCAATAACAGCAAGGGGAACGCAATTACAGGCAGACTAAATTGCTTTTTATTTAAATGTTCTCTTTTTAAAATGTATCCCAGTGTGAAAGTCCCTCTTTAAATTAGTGAGAGCATGCATAATCTCAATGTCTCCACTGGGGGTTGTAAGAATATATGTTCTCTCACTTGCTTAGTTGCGCATTTAGGGGATTAGAAGAAAATTATACAGCCCTGGGTACTTTATAATGACAGATATCAATAGTAATTTAGCTAATTGAATGCATTCCAGCTTTATTTTAATTTACTGGTGTTTTTCACTTTATTTTTTGTTATTTAGTTCTGCCTGAGTATTCCACTATAACTATAAGCCTTGACCCTGCAAACTCTTGCTCATAGAAATAGACTTTTCTTCCCATATCAGCAAGGAGTTTTACAAGTAAATCTGTAACCATTAGAGGACACTAAAAAAACTAGGGTAAAGAAATGCCTATCTCAGTTTCTAAAACTTTTTTAATCTACCAAGAAAATAATTCCAAGAAATGCTTCAGTAAAAAACTGAAAGTTTTTTAAAACATAAGCAGTTTTAGTTTTGTTCATATCATTCAACTTTGTGCTCTATTTTTCTGTAAAATACAAAATTAAACATGAGTGAAAATATCATTGACCTTCCAAATTTGATAGAATGTACTGAAATTTACTGGTTTTGCCAAGCTCTGATAAAAACAAAGAAATCACCCTTCATGAAGATTTTGATGTTTTATTGAATATTCTGAATATGCTACCAATTCACCTGAAGATAATAATAAAATCTAAGCAAAATTACTACCAGTTTTTAGGACAAGAATAAGATTAAAAAAATGAAGCATGATCTTTATAGAGTATTTTCTGGAAGGAATAACTCCTGTAATTTTCATAGAGTATGAGAAAGACTTCGTCTCTTGCTATAGCTATCCTTACTGCAACACCACTGTACTTCACAACTGTTACAATATGGAACACAGTGATGTACTATTTTGACTTGGATAGAGTTCGTTTTCTTCATGGAAGCTTATATCACGCTGTTTTTTGGATTTGTGTTGAAAAGAGTGTTGTTAACATAGGGATGTTGTAACTATCATTGAGCATTGCTTATACAGCATCAAGGTCTTTGTGGCTTCTCCACCTTCCCTGACAGTGGGGAGGCCAGGAGTGCACAAGAAGTTGGGAGGGGACCCAGTCAGGACAGCTGACCCCAGCTGACCAAAAGAACATTTCAAATCATATGACATCATGCTCAACAAGAAAAACTGTAGGAAAGAAGGAGAAAGGGGGAGAAATTTGGAGTAACAGCATTTCTTTTCCCAGTTTGTTGCATGTGAACATGATGGAGCCCAGCTATCCTAGAGATGGACAAACACCTATCTGCCCATGGGAAATGGTGAATGAATTCCTTACTTTGCTTTGTCTCTGCACACATCTTTGCTTTCCCTATTAAACCACTTTTATCTCAACTCACAGGTTTTCATGATTTTGCTGTTCTGATTCTCTCCCCCATCCCATTTGTGGGGAGTGAGCAAGTGACCCTGTGGGGTGAGCTACGCACCAAGGTTAAATGACAACACAGCTCTCTGAATTAGCAGCTTCATTTAAGAGATGGGGAAAATAGAGCAAACAGAGCAAGAAGACCTATTGCATACCACTGAGCAAGTCTATAATTCTGTAGTGAACAGAAGATCTCTTGCCATGTCCTAGAAAGCAACCCATTGTCCATTTTTCTGTAATCTCTGTTACTTCTGTTTGGAATGTACACCCAGAGAAAACAGCCCATACAAAAATGATAGAATTTTCTTTAATAGCTGAAAAGGATGTAGGTCAATCTCCTCACAGATAATACTATACCAAAGAACAAAATTGCATTGGGGGTTTTGGATGTATCCTCTGCAATCAATATTTTTAGCTACTTCTTTTACAAGGTGGAAGACATACTTCCTATTGTGATTAAACTCCTTCCCAAAAGTATTCCAAAACTAGAATTGCAAATATGTTTTTGTGGTGCTTCAGTTTGCTTGTTTTGTTTGGAAGGCCTGACCTCCTGGTCATAGCAGTCACCGTTCCCTGAGACCATATAAAATCATGTCTTTTCAGCCTGGGACTGCTGGAGCAGAGGATGCTGAACACATCCTTGATGTGGTCCCCAGTGGTCATGTTAGTCTAGAAAATGCAGAACCCTTTGGCAGGTCAAAAAATCTTGCTACTCCCTAACACTGCAAAATTGCTTTACTGAAACTCTTTATTTGAAAGTGGGATACACTGTACTTTTAGTTCTACTAAAAGACTGACTAGGACTGAATTTCAGAAGTGTGCTTATTGTTTAAATTAGACCATGTCCAAACATATCTTTGCTAATAGACATTAGCAATTAAAATAACTTTATAGATATGTAATGCCTATAGAAAACAATGGGTGGAAACCACACATTCTACATCTTTTTAGTACAATGATAAAGATAAATCCCATGGGATAGAAACATGCAAAATGGAAATTTTCACAATAGAACCATAGAGCTGGAAATATTAAAAATAGGAGTAATTTTGCCTTGGCAAATCTAGGGCATAACTTGGAATTTAACCAAAGTTTTTAAAAAGTCCTTTAAATACTCTTTTTCCTGAATTTTACTGAACTTTGGAGGATCAGTTGTTCGAGTTGATGCAGAATTTTTAAAATATTAACAATATGAATAACCTGACACCATAATACATTTCACCAATCTGACATTGTAGGCATCAAGAGAAAAAAATAAAAAGCAATAACTTTGAGGATAACATTTCTCCTTCTGTGAACTATACTGAAGGGGAAAACAGCAGGTGAGTGCACGCTGAGACCCAGGGAGACTTTTGTTGCAGGGTGAAAAGTTGATGTAGCCTTCTAGACCATAGTCCTGTTACATACTGAGCAGCCTGGCCCTCAAATCTGTGAGAACTCTGTGCAGTGTAGGCATGTAGCTCATCCATCTAGAAGCAGTAATAAGTCAGTACATGATTGTTTCCTACAGCGTATTCTTGAGTGCTTTATCCAGTACATTATTTAATTATTCAGATGGTGGCTCCCAATACTTCCTCTGGGAGGTTACTATGGACAAATAGACCCCACAGGAAGTTTTAGTGATGTAAAGTCTGCATTTTTCTTGATTCATTTTCAGTCAGTTGTTTCTAGTCATGTTCCCTTGGACGTCTCTAAGAAAAGCCTGTGCATCCGAGGTGTTTACCCAATTCAATTGCTTGCAGATAGATATTGCATCCTCTCGTAAAAAGTGTCTGGTCAATGGTACCCACTCTCTTATTTTTCACTCTTTCTTCATAATGTGTCTTCCTTAGTGTATTTTTCTGTTGAGTTTCTTGACATGATAATTAGTTGTAAATTGGTGGATTAACAGCTATCTCGAAATCACTTGCTTTAATATGCAAAATATATGGACTAAGGACTAACATAAAAATCTTGGCTGGTACTTCCTCGTGTACTTATTTTATCATCCAGCACCAAGGATGTTTCAAAAAATTTATGTCCTTAGTGAAAACACACCAACAGTTGAAAACTGAAGTCCCAGTTGAGAGTACATGATCTAGTGACTTTCTCTCTCAGCATCAATCTTATATCACTAATTTTCTGAAACGAACCATATTTGACAAGCATGTCCACAAGATATTTAGCCGTGACCTGCTGCTAGTTTTCAGTTGTTCATGCCAAATGGGAGCATACAATGTGACTAGAAGTCCCTCGAAATATTGTTGAAGGTTGTTCTCTGAGGCAGATGCTTGTACTTGACCGCCTTACATATTCAATCTTGTGCACGATGGAATTCCAATGATTCCTTCCTTATTTTTAAGAGCTTGTTGAGATGAAAATTCAAACCAAAATTCAAATGCTTCGTGGCTAATGCAAAACAACAAAAATCTTACAACTCTGAACACATAACTCGCAGGTGTACTGTAATTAATAGGAATATTTAGGAATAATTACATGCGATTTTCACTTTCTTTTAGTGTAAGCTTTTATAAGCTATGCAATTAAGTCTCTAACAGCACCTTCCAGCTTAGTGACTTAGGTGAACTTAAGAGGGAGAATTTTATTATTTAAATCATTATAAAGATTAATTATTCCTTTTATTAACAAGCAATACAGAATTTTTAAGGAAATACTGCAATGAGTTTTCACCTGTCTTTTTAGAGTTCTCTATCTTTCCATCAAGTTTCAATTTACAGCATTTAGTTATAATCCTTACTAATGTTTTGTCCCAACAATTAAGAATGCACTGAAAATAAAGCATGTAGATAGTTAGAATCAACCTAGATTTTCTGTGTTTCTAATTTGGATGCAAATTTTAATGAAAATATATTTCCAGGGACAATGGAGGACATTCAAATCACTCAGTTTTAGACCCCTGGAACAGACTTTTAAATTAGTATAAGTGTGCAGGTTGCTGGCAGAGTTAATGGAGACTTTCAGCTATCAAAGACCTCAGTTATTCTTTATTGCAGTCATGCAATGAAGAAAACTGGTCTCAATTAGGTACTTCTGCTAAATCACTTATAAATAACATAATTCTGAGCTTCATATTTAGGACTGCTTTATTAGTCTAAAACCAGTGTACATGACCTCTAGGTGGTATAACTTGAAGTCAGTTTGAACAATGCATTTAACCACCACTATGGCCAGGGCATCAGAAGTGAAGAAATTTTAGGATTCTATGACCTTTGTTGGGCCACTCCTGAAGTACACCCTAAGTTTTCAAAATTTAGTGGGTCAAGGTCTATGGCAGCATGAGCTACCTTTTAAATCCACTTGCTGCACTCCTTTAAAGGTAATAAGAGTAGAAAAGTTTGAGGGGAAGATTATAGTACTGAGCCACAGAGAAAGAGGTATGAGACAAGAAACCTTTGATACCCAGCTCTACTCTGGCAGTACTTTCTTATGGAAGCATTTGCTGTTATCCATCATTTTAAACATTTCTCTTTCTTCCTTGAAACACTTACTTCTCTTTCTTTAGGGAAGTCCACACTGTAATTATAGAAATGGTTAAGCGAAACCTTCTTTTGACTTTTTGACAAATATACTGGGCAGACTACTAACTATAGCCAAAATTAAAACACAAACTGCCATTTAACCATGCACAAGAAATAAATTATTCATGTCTAACTCCAATAAAAAAATATTATATATGCTGTATTTTGGAAATTATGTGGTGACAGATTCATCATGTTTGTGGGCCCCACCTAACTAAAGATCATTTATCATGATTGAAAGAAGGGAAAAATGCCAAGTCAAAGCATCATTTTATGAAAAGTTTAACAGGTTGCATTCCCTCCAATTAACTGAAAGGAGTATCAGCACCACACACTGCTTTGTGCACCCACATCCTTCTGTGAGCACCTGCTACCTCATGGGGGTTTTTCCCACTTAGGTTTGACTGTTGAGGAGAAAGCTAGCAACATTAAAAGGTTTTTTGAGAACAACTGTCTTGTTTTATTATTTGTCACTTTTGTTACAACAGTTGAAATAAAGTAGTTGCTCTTAAAAGCTTCTGTGAAACATGAGAATGACACTTTATTTAAACCAGTCGATCTTTTCCAGGCTCTAGAAGCAGTTGCTTCAGAGGTGAGTGCCAAAAGGTTTTGTGTAGATTATGGAACAGATTTCATGGAGTTGTTTCTATATCACAAAAATATCAGTGTTTTATAGGATTAAAATGTGGGGTATGTATGCCCCTCATGTGCATAACTGTTTAATAATCTGTATTAATATTCCTCTATATATTCCTCTTTCTTTTTTCCTTCCTTTCTCCCTTTCTTCCTTTCTCCCTTTCTTCCTTTCTCCCTTCCTTTTTCCTTTCTTTCCTTCTCTTTCTTCCTTTCTTTCTCTTTCTTTCTCTTTCTTTCTTTTTCTTTCTTGCTTTCTTTCTTCTTTTCTTGCTTTCTTTCTTCTTTCTTTCTTTCTTTCTTTCTTTCTTTCTTTCTTTCTTTCTTTCTTTCTTTCTATTATATCTATTTGATAAATTGTGCTATCATATCAAGAACACAAGACTAATGTATGTAGTGTCAAAAATTCCACATATGACAGTAACTAGTGACACCTAAGGTCTCTGTTCACAGAGATACGTATGACTGCATGTCACTCTTCTAACCTCAGCCTCACTTTGGAAGCCATATAACCTTGTTACAGTGAGACCTTTGGAGAGGCAAGATTTACTGATTCAGCCAGAAGACCAGAGTTCAAAGATTTTCTTACTTGCAACTCGGAGCATGAACAAAGGTTCCTGCACTTACCTGAACCCAGGAGTGTAAACATATGCTAAATGACAAAATTTGTTCCTACATGTATGATGAATGTTGACCTCTGATGACTTTTGCAGTAAGCAGCAGCAAAAAATATGTAACTCTCTCTGCTCCTACCTACTAGAGCACCAATATTTTCTCCCATCACGATGATGGTTTTTAAAAGCATATCTCAAACCCTGTACTCATTTTTAAAAACAGAAAAAAAAAAGCAGAATTGAAGGATGAAGGTAAGAAGGCATTTCTCTATACATATTCAGACCTCCTTCATTTTGGAGTACAGGCTGTTCTCAGATAATAAATAAATAAATAAATATATCCCAACCAATATAACTTCCATATTTGACTTGATATTTAAAACAAACGAGCAAGACAAAATGAAACCAAAACCAAAAGACCCCACGCCTTTCTGAACAGGACCCAGTGAATAGGCAGGAAGGAAGCCCCTGTGATAGCCAGAATTCTGCCTGTCTAGGTCATAGATTCGAAGTAGATGTTGAATATAGCTCATGTAGGATAGAGCTAGCTGTAGAAGATATGGGGAGGCAAATCAACAAGAGGAAAGACCTGAGAGCTAAAGACACCAAAGATCATGATAAAGTGCTGCAAATGAGAATGTGAACCACATATTTGGGGGGTTTTGTATATATTGACTTCATGAGATGAAGCACTTTTACACTAGGAATTGGAAAAAAATTATACCATATGAAGGTATAAACAGCTGTAGGAGCTGTTCATTCATGGCTAGCTACTGTCACATTACAATGCATTATCTCCATTAGGGCAGTGTGGCATGCTCCACCTGGCAGTCAACATTACTGACTGATGGACAATGCACATCTGTTCCCAACATCTGTAACTGATGGACAATGCGTATCTGTTCCCAACATCTGCAACTACACAACATGTGGGGTTTTAAAAGAATCCAAGGATGAGCTCCACCAATTTATTAAATATGCAGCTCTTGTGGTATCCACGTAAAGCTGAAGCAGGCATTTCACCATCACCCTAACCTTAATTTCTATTATATAAAGAGGACAGGCTATGCCAGAGTGTGATTTAGTACAGCTAAGGTCTGGATTGTCTTCTAGAAGTGCCTGTCTCTGTTGCCCACAGACAGAGCAAAAGACAACACTCTTCTGACTTACTTGTCTTGATTATGTATGTGAAGTACACAGGATGAACGTGGTCTCTGTACTGTGCTCAATCAAGTCCAGCAACACAAAGTCTTTAAAGTGTAATGAGGTATGAGGCCGTAGAAAAGAGTTGAAGAGGGGATGTTATTTAATGGTACTATTCTGGTCTGCTTATTTAGGAGGAATTTTTCTGCCATTCACCTAAGTTCATTTGGAATGATGCTTTAGTGCTGTGAATGCTTTTATATACACCAAAAAATGAAATATCCCCATGAGTCACAAGTTCTGTAGATTCTCACACTCTCACAATTAGAAAGCAGGTCAATTTGATGGATGAGAAGGCAAAATCCTATTTGGTCTCACCACCCACCATCAGAAAAAATGAGAACTGAAGATTCAAAGTTCAGATTTAAGTATTAAGATTCAAAATACATCTTTATTTAATTGCATTTCACATCTAAATAACATAAAACTGTTGGCTAGCAACAGATCCTCTTAAATCACTTATAACTTTGTGTGCTCCAACAAAATTCTTGCACAGGTAAAGCCACTGTGGACATGAATAAAGATTTACAGATTAGGCCAAAAGAGCATAAAGACAAAGCTCATGAACCCTCTCCCAGACAGAATCTGAACTGTTCAGCTGTACACCATAGTCTATATCCATCTGATATTCTCATGTCTATCCATTTGCAGAATAATGGTACTCAGTAGCACCAAACACTGACATTGTCCAAGGACAGGAAAAAAGTCAGTCAAGGAGTCAGGATCTAATTTGTGAAACAATGCAAGTAGTCAGAGGTCATACAGAGGGAAGGTGAGGGTCGTAGGGCCAGAGACATTAAATCACAGGCGATGTATGTATAGATCCAATTTCAATGCAACCTTGCACTTAAGCATATATTTTCTTTTGGTCATGATTAATTATAAACATCAAGCCTGCGATGAGAGATGTGAATGATTTTGCAACAGACTGTGTGGATTAGTCCAGAAAGGACTTTTTCATTATTGTATCTATATACGTACTACAAGTAAAATGGGGTGGGAGATAATAAATTCAAGATTATAGCAAAATCCAGTCCTTAGGTATGATCTTAGGCATTTACAGACCAACCAGTGTTGCAGTAAAAAACTCCTGTCCCACAGCTGACAATCACAGAATCACAGAGTGTCCCGAGTTAGAAGGGATCAAAAGGACCATTTAGTCCAGCTCCTGGCCCTGCACAGAACAACCCCAAAAATGACACCATGTGTCTGAGAGTGTTGTTCAAGTGTTTCTTGAACTCTGTCAGGCTTGGCGATGTGACCACTTGTTATGATCCACTTTTAAGGTTGTTAGAAATGCCTCTTCCTGAATTAAGGTGCAAACAAGACCATATGCCAGTGACAATAGTAAGGGTTTTATTTGATGGTAAATATGAGAGAGAGAGAGAGAGAGAGGGAAAGAAAGAAGTAGAAAATAGGTGGGGGGACAGAAAGAGTGACAGGGACAGAATAAGGAAAATATCACCACTCCGTGGATCCCAGCGATGTTCGCTGATCCTCCCTAGCTGGTCTTCTTGGTGGTGAAGGTCCCCCCAGAAGGCACAGAGGCTGATGGGTTTATATGCTCAGGCTGGGTGGGCATGTCCAGGGCAGTCTCTCACAGCAGACTCTGGGTCTGTTGCACCACGTGCAGCCCTGTGGGGCCAAGCTTCTCATGGGAATGTCCTGTGGATGTGCCCTGTGGGGTTGGGGGTTCCACAGCTGGGCCAGTTTGTGTAACCAGAGGATAGGTGTTTATTGCCTCTCACCAGAGGTTGCACCATGCACCCAAAACCTCCTCCTCCCCCCTCAGCTGGGGGGAGTCAGTCCAAACCTGGCTTCTGTGAGCTGGGCTCTCCCCCCACCCCACACTCAGCTGGGGATAGTTGCAGCTGGTGGCTTTGGCTTTTGTGGATGCATAACTTTTCCTCAGCCTGAGATGACTGAACAATGGTTTTCCCTTTATCTAATCAATAGTTTGACTTTCAGTTCAAAGTCCCAGTCTTCAGGGAGGCTTCTTTGGTTGTAGCTTCTTTATGATGAGCAAAACTTTATATCAATGTTTGAGGCATGAACTATTTTCAGTCTCTGACACCAATTCCCTGGAGAGCCTGTTCCAGTACCCAACCACCCTCTGTGAGAAGTGCCTTTTCCTAATACCCTACCTAAACCTCCCCTGACACAGTTTCAGGCCATTCCCTTGGCCATTCCCTCTGGTCTGTCACTGGCCACCAGAGAGAATAGATCAGAGCCTCTTCTTCCTTCCTCACTTCAATCCTTGTGAGGAAGCATCCATCCTTGTAAGGATCTGTAAGTCTCCTCTCTGTCTTCTCTTTTCTAGGCTGTGTTTGTTAATAGTAGCAGCCATGCGTTTGTACATGCCACAATGCCAACTTTTGTATTCCAATCTTATATATAAAAAGCAAACTCAGTAAAATATGCAATTCTGCTTCACTAGAACAAATTTGACAGAATTTTGTCCAGACTACCACTTACACCTCTACATATGTAACATGTTCTGAATAAGACATGCACAACTCAAAAGATCTATTTCCACATCATTAATAACAGCCCATCATATGTCTGCTCTTCTACCAGAAGACAAGATATGAGCCCCAATTCAAAGCACTATGTGCATCAATAACTATTCAATAACTATGTTAATATATCAAGTATCAGAGAATTAAAATAACAAGTATTCTAAGTGGTGTTGCACAAACCACCCTGCACAAACCATTTGTGATGTTTGCTCTGACACCACAACTTCAGGAACTTTGGAATTATCTGAACTGAAACAAAAGTTAAATGTCCAAATACCACTAATGTATGATAATTTATGGCCTTCATGGCAACTGAAGTATTACAAGTATTATATTTAATAAATCCTATTCCAATTTTGCAGAATAACAGAATGGTTGAGGTTCGCACAGCTCACTGCAGATCATCTAATCTAATCCCCAGCATATTCAAAGACCAGGTTGCACAGGACCACAATTAAAAAGGTTTTCAACATCCTTAAAGATGGAAACTATACAAGCTCTCTAGGCTTGAGCATTGTCACAGTAAAAACAAGTGTTTTCTTGTGTTCAGAAGGAATTTCATGTGTTTTGACTTGTGATCATTGCTTCTTGCCCTGTCACTGTGTACCCCTGACTAAAGTCTGGCTGTCTTCTTTCCCTCACATTATGTGTTTATACATTTTGATAAGATCCCCTGAGCCTTCTTATCTCCAGGCTGCTCAGTCTTAGCACTCTCAGCCTCTCCTGATATGACAGAGGCTTCAGTCCCTGTCACCTCAATATGTCCTTATCATTTTTGTACAGGGTAGCGTCAAACTGCACCAGTCACTCCACATGTGTCTCACCTGTGCCGAGTGGAGGGGAAGACTCAACACCTTTGGTCTGCTGGCAGCACTCCTAATGCATCTGTTTGCCTTTGACTGTTGGCTCATGGGCAGCCTGCTGCCCACCAGGACCCCCAGGCCCTATTCTGCAAGACTGCTCTCCAGGCTGTGGTCCCACACCATGTATTGGTGCATGGAGATTTTCCTCCCCCCACGCAGGACTGCTGAACTGCATAAGATTCCCATCTGCCCATTCCTTCAGCATGTGTAAGTCCCTCTGAATAACAGTATAAGCACATTGCCTATCAACCACTCCTCCCAGCTTTGTGTCCTCTGCAAAATTGCTGGCATAATACTTGATCCCATCATCCAGGTCATTAATGAAGGTGTTGAACAGTATCAGAATTGGTGCTGAGCCCTGGGATAAAATGCTAGTGAGTGGCCTCCAGATGGACTTTGTGTCAGGGATCTTTGAACCAGGTAGTTCAGCCAGTTTTCTCTCCACATCCCTGGCCACCCAACTGCCCAGAACAGCCTATAATTTTAATAGGTTATGTTAATATTAGTATGCATTATATCTTGCTTTAATTTATCACTGCAAAATAGCAAAACAATTTTCCTGTTGTCAACCACACAGAGTCTGCTCTGACAAATCATAGCTGCCCAGATATCAAAGGCCCAGGGTAAGCCCAGGGGATGAAAGATATTATTGACTGGTTATGTCTTTCACCTATCTGAACTCACATCATCACCCCATCCTTGGCAACACATAATTCTGGCTCATGTATGGTCAAGGAGTCAAAATCAGAGGATGCACTGTAGAAAGAAATCTAACAGCAAAAAAGATCATCCCATGGTTACAGAAAAGGGATTGTTGTGCTGAGCTGGGACAGCAACAATATTGCTAACCTGGAACAAATATATTTACCATAACTTGTAGCAGTGTAGCAGTATACCAATGGCTAATGTTGGCCAGCAATTTACTGAGCAAAATTCCAACAGGAGAAGGAATGCTATAAATCTAGAAATCTGAGATTTCCGAGTCTGAACAGATCACCTAATACTCCCTGAAAGCATATGGAGAGGAATACATGCTACTTGTGACTTGTGGTTAATTAATCTAAACCTAAAATAGACATTTAAGATAGAAGTGAGTCAATTTCTGCATATGCCTTTTGTCTCAATGATTATAAAAAGCCCTTAGGGTGACTAGGATACTGCCTTAGATGTGCAATTCTTCAATTCCTACAGGAAGAAATAATAGAATCCATATTCTGAAAATGCTGTGAGTGAGGAAAACAGAGACCTTTAGAAGTAGTGCACCTGTACAAATCCACAGAGAAAGAAGTCTTAAAGAGAATAAATGGGTTATTTATGGAGCTTAGTGATCAAGAGTGTGATGATGAAGGTGACAGTGACAGAAGAAAAAGAGGAGGGGTGAAAGCAGTCACAGAGCAGGACAGTAGATCACACATGGACTTGTAAAGATGAAATTGGCAACAATCTAACAATAAGATGTCAGAATTCTGCATCACCTTGCTAAACCAAGCAGAGGGAGGCAAACCAAGAGTAGAACTTAGGTCAAGATCTAGGAGTCACAGTCATTAAGCATGTGAGTGGGTAAAACCAGTTTGAAAGGTACATATAAAATGTGATAATGAAATATGTATTAACTTAATTAGGATCATCAGAGACAAATCATTCTCTTTTTATGTATTTAACTAATCCAAGTGAATAAAAAATGATTGAAAAAGAATTTAAAATGTAGACTAAGGACAGAAAAAAGACATTCATGTTCCAGACAGATCTCAAATTCACCAGCTAGCCTTTGATGACAGTGTTCAAGAAACTTAAAAATGTTACAGTATGAAGGTTACAATTGTTAACACAAGGGTAAGAAGTATTTGTTCCTGGCAAAAGTGCCCCAAATGTATTTGAGAGAGTTACAGATATTTTCCAGGAATTAATATTTAGAAATGAAAAGATGAATCTATTTTTCACATTTTCTGTGATTTGTAAGGTTTACTCTGCTAGATTAAGAGCTCCTCTCTTTACCCTCAGCATCAACATTCCCATGATAATATCAGCATCCCCATAATGCTGATATTCATGTCTTGTGGACAGTGAGTTCTTTGCAAATTTGCTCAAACCTTCTTTGTCCTAAAGATTATGCCTATCCATGTGGAAATACTCAACTCAGAGTGGTCCCAGTCATGCTGCTCCTGGATTTTTGACTGGTTTCTGTGACATTTTAGTCTGCATCTGAGTCTTAATATTTCCCCTTCTGTTTCCCTTCCACCCCAAGGAAATAAAGCGTTGTCTTGGCCTTGACTTGTTCTGGGAATGTTACTCCAGAGTCTTGAAAAGATTCTTGGTTTAGGATGATATTTTATGGTTTTTTTGGTTCTTTGTATTGGGAATCAAAGGAGCTGCTCTATCTGTGGGATAACAACTTTGAGGAAGGCAAGAAAATAAGTTGTAAGAAAGTTACGTGTAAACTGCTTTGCATGGAAGTTGGAAAAGCCTAGAGGTGAGTACTGTCACATTTTGCTTCATATTGTCCATTTAAAAAGTCTTCACTGTAAGCTTTTATCAATATAATCATTTATTAATATAACCATTTATCAATATAAACAATTGTATATATTGATAAAAAGACTACTCCTCCTTAAGGTAACACAGTATTTAATCACTGTGTTAATAAAGAAACATTTATTAAATCCAATATTCTGTATCCAACAATAGATAGCACTGTAGACTCCAGGGTAAATGACCAGTGCCCTGATTTGTAACACTCTGTACCTCAAGCAGAGATTTATGCTGCATGTTTCAAGTGTAATTCTATTACAACCGAAAATTTAAAGCACTGCATGCATATCCTACTTATTTGCTGAATTCACTACAAACTGTTTATTAGTCTTTGACGATTTTTTCATCATGGGAAAGAAGATGCCCCGAAGGGTTGAGGAGAATGAGTATATGTATGTAGAATCCAGAAACATTCGATCTCATTAAGCAATGAAAATTGTCAGTGTAGCACAGGAATGAAAGAATATGACATTGCTAGTCTTACTTACACAGATGATTAGAAAGAGATAAAGTAGCTGACCCAGACAGCTAATAAATACAGCATTAAAAACACAGCATTTTCTGCCTTATTTTTTCTGACCTACTTTTCTTTCCCATAATTGTCTTACAGTTATGTCTGAAGTTCACATATTGGTTGCATCCATTATTCTGGCTTCCTAGATATTTGTTAAATTTAGTAAGAATTTGTTTGATTAGCTTTTATTTAGTTCCTCTTGGGAGCCCTGAAGGACTGAGAAAGATAAGCAAATCCTACAAGTAGGACCTATACATGTACACTACCTCATTAAGGAATGAAAAGTGCTGGGTTAAGGGAAGAAAGAAGAAGGGTTATTCATATTTACACTGATCTTTTCAAAAGTCAAGGCATGATTCTCTATATTGTTAAATTGGTTTCATTCTGGTTCAGCTAGGTAACCAAGGTAACTACTTTCAACAAACTTTGGAGTTCATTCAAACCCAAGGGAATTGGATACTTCTCAGTATATGAGGTTTGCATCCTTAACAAAATTTTAAAAAATTACTGTACAAAATCTTACTTTTTCCCTATAATTCTTCTTTTTCACATCATTTTGTCATAATAAGAGTGCCTCGCTAATGTGCATTTCAGGTGTGGATCCTCAAAATATTAGGAGCTGGCTTTAAAAATCTTATACATTTATTTAAGAAACAAAGGGACTGTTTCAACCATGAACAAAAAAGGTAGTATTCTGTCCCCAGTCTGCTTATTATAGTTAGCTAGGACTCTTGCAAGAAGAAAAGCAGAGAGAAATTAATTCAAAATGTTAAGCCTTTATTTTTTGTTACCATTGTCAAACTGGAGTGTCTAATTTATTAGATTTTCTGTGTACTCTTTGTGCAAAGTTGACTATTTCCACGCTGTGTGTCACACCACCCTTTCCAAACTGGTGAAGTCTTCTTCTACCAGCTCATTCATGTTTCTGTTGCATTTTTTAAAAGTTTTAATTATATTTGCAATTACAGTATTTGTCCTTGAGAGAGGCAAATTAAAATGCATTCTTTTCAACATTATGATCATTTCCTTCTTTAATTTTTTCCAAACCTTTTTCCGTTTTCCCATACTGACATGATTAGCTAGATAAATACATAGAGAGGTACAGCAGGAACACATTCCCTTTAACACTTTTTCCTCTTTAGAGTGCAAGTATTTTATCTTCATTGTGAATTTAAAATAAAATTCCTACAATACATTAACTTTGAACGGTTTAATTCACCTGGATGCATATTCAGATATAGGATTAGATCCTAATAGGCCTCTACCTCACTGAACTTATGACCTCCCTAAAGCAAGGACTGTCAAAACTACGACTCCAGATCATGGAATCATAGAACCATAGAATGGTTTGGGTTGGAAGGGATCCTAAAAATCATCCAGTTCCAATGCCCCTGCAATGGGCAGGGACACTTCCAGTAGACCAGGTTGTTCAGAGCCCCATACAGCCCGCCCTTAAACACTTCTAGGGATGGGGTATCCACAACTTCTTTGGGAAACCTGTTCCAGTTCCTCACCACCCTCACATTAAAGAATTTCTTCATGACATCCAATCTGAACCTACCTTCCATCTGTTTAAAGCCATTCCCCCTTGTCTTATCACTACATGCCCATCATAGTGACTTTTCCTTTCATGGACAGGGGCAGAGGTTCAGAAGACTGTGTGGCATCTTCTGAATTGCTGCCTCACTTTTACAAAAACAGAAAGGGTAGAGATAACTCTTTTAAAAATTAATTTTTATTTTTGATGAAAAATGAGGTTCTCATGTAACCTCTTGATAAAAACAGTTTTACCTATCTGGAAAGTAATCATCACTTGTGAAAGTGGATACAAAAACCCAGAAATTGATAATGTTTGGGGGTTTTATCATATCCCATCCTTCCCCAGTGCAGGACTTACTGGTTATAATGTTATCACCTTAGGAATGCATGACAATCTTACTTTATTCAGTAACACACTGAAGGATTACAGAAGCATAAAATGAAATTTTCTTTAAAGGAAACCCAGTCCCTGAAGCCAAGTCTAAATATCCCAACAGCATTATGAAGATTTTTGCAGGGAACTGGGGGAAAATCACCACTTAATGCCACCACTTTAGAGACTGGTCAGAGGACACCAGACTGAGAAAGGTGACAAGGTGACAAGGTAAGTGTCTAATCAAATGTACTCAATGAAACCTGTACTCAATTAAATAATTAATGAATTTAAAATTAGGCACCCATCTCAGTAAGCAGTCAAAAAGATGACAGGACCTTGTCCTTTAGGAACAGCAAAGAGAATAGCTTTCATGATTTCAAAGAATTCCCTACCAAGGTGTTGGAAAAGCCGTAAAGCCTCATCAGAGCTAGTGGTTTGAATCCTGGCCCTGTCTCCTTTCCCAAAAATGCCTCACATCTCAGACCCGTGATGATCACCTACACTGTGAGCCCCACAGAGGGCTGGGATCAGCGCAGAGCAGCCGCCCAGCAGCCAGGTGTTCTTCACAGCATGATGGCCAGGGGCAGGATTTTTCCCTTAGTTACAGGTTGACACTTGTCCAGGTGTTGTTTTCTGCTGAGACATACTAAGATATTCTAACTTGTGCCTTTTACAGTTACTGTGAGGCAGCTTGTTTGTTAAAATAAACAAACAAACAAAAGATAAATAGGGGCACACTATTAAAAACTAACCCTGTGTCTGTGTTGTATGATTACTACAATGTTTGAGAACCAATTTAGTGAAGGCTATCTTGCCCAAGAAATGAGAACATTAAATTGGTTTTGTTTTGAAAAAGGCACTGTCTTTATTTTTTTATTTTTGTCTCTAGGAATTGGCTTTCACTTGTCTTTATTACTGCCTGGCATGTGCTGTAATATCATCCTATCCCTTTAGTTTTGTTCCCTTTCCTTTCATACTACCTCTTAATTATCCCTTTTGTACCTCTAGTCTGTGGTCTCTGAGCCTCTAATACATGGCTGCACCAATTCCACCAACCCCAAGGCTAGTCAGGTTAAAAATTAATGAGTAGATTTTACCCAGAGGCTTTACAAAGGTTACACATAATTACAAATGGGTCTTTTATGCAGTGTTGAATATGTGGAAGCTACTTAAAAAAAAAAAAAAAGGTAAAGGGAAAAAATAAAAAAATTTATGAGATTTAAGTCAGCCATTTAAATCTTCTCAAAAAAAACCAAACAAGAAGTTCTACCCTTTGTTCCAAAGATGGTGATAAAAACAAAAACACCATATGGTGGAAATTAGACTACATCTCAATCTTGCAATATCACTGCCTCCTAATTCTCCTCTCAGGTTAAGTAAAATGTTTTACACTAAGAAGATGTAAAGACAAAAAGGTCTAAAATTGTTGGTAACTCTCCAGTTAACTAAACTCTAATATGTGACAATTTGTTAAAGGAAAAAAAAACCAAAACATTTCTCCTGTCGGCAAAACCTTGAAAGATTGCTTAAACTAGCTGCTTGGTGAGAAAGACATATGCTGGCTAATTATCTTAATCTTGTGTTTTCTCAATTTACAGAAATATATTAAAATGCAAACTCAATATCTGGGACAAGACTTTCATAAGTGCAAGTTTAAATTTAGGTTCATAGAGCCACGGTATCATACTAAGGAAATAGTCTGACTTTAAGTTCTAAATTTCACCAAATCCCATTTAAGCTAATGGAAACTACTTTGGAATCTGTCTTCAGGCACTACTTGTTTGCTCCATTGTTTTAAAACTTTCAGAATAGCAGATAAATGGAGATTAATAGAAGAAAAAATTTAAAAAGGCAAAACCGCAAAACCAACAACAAAACCCCCCTCTACCTTTTATATTGCATTATTAGTGTTTGAAAAACGGGCTGGACCTGTCAGAAATGTCCAAGAAATTTGTTACTTTAGGATTTCCTTCCAATTCTGGATTGTAAGACTGTTTTCAGAGGTGCTTTGTCTGTTTTCAGTTAAGCTTAGTGGTGACTGAAGCTCTACAGAAACACTGTAAATTTTAATATCTTTTTTTTTTTCAAATCTGTACTGATGAAAGGACAAAACTTGATTCCTCAAGAATTCTTTTATGCAAAAAGTGGCCCCACTCACTAGTGATACCACTCTTCAAGAGTAAGAGCATAACAAAGAGAACCCATAAAACCACTGAAGTCCTAGACTTGTCTCTGAAAACGATCTAAGCCCAGATGTTTTGTAGGTTTATTTGGATTTCTCATTTAAGCATTTGCAATACAGGTGCTCTGTTTTCTTCTGCTGTTTTCTTTTTCTTTTGCCTGTTCTTCTCTTTTGCCTATGAGCACTATCTGTCTAGCCTTTATTGTAGTCATATATGAGTTTAACTCTCAGCAAGAGGCTGTTGAAAAGACAAAATTTAAAACTTTGCATTTGATCACTAAGCAACTTGAGTTCTTATTTGAAACACAAGATAAATTGTTGGATTTCATTATAATTCTGATTATTAAATATAACACTTTAGCATTGCATAGTCAGGGACCAGGTCCCTAAGTAATTAGATATGCATTATGCAAACAGTAAAACAGTCTTTGGATTACTTCAAAAATTATAATTATTAACTCATGGCTCTTAAGTGGTTTATGATTAGTTTATTAAATGTGAATGTCAGAATTTGACGTAGAGCTCAGACTTTTTTTCCCCACAAGTGAATTACTGCAACTCAAAGAAAACATTATCACTTAAAGTTTAAGATTTTCATTTCCAGAATTGTTCTTTCTATTCAATAATAACATTCTTTTATAGCTGATCACAAAGCAAATTTAGGATCACAATATTTTTGAGAAGGAAGCAAATATTGAGAACCAAAAAGAAAGTATAACTGCCCAGGCACTTATATAAGAGAGCAGCATTTTTCACTGCAAGACTTGTCTTAAAAGTGAGACAGGTTTATTTAAGCTCTTTTATTAAAAAGTGTTGAAACTCTGCATGATATGTAGGGTACTTCTACATATATAACTAGTTTCTAGCTCTTTTGTGGACAAAGTTGAGCTACTCTGCAAGCAAGGAAGCAGTGCTCTAAAGGCAAAAAACAAAAGATGTGAAGAAAGACTCTGATTCAAATCTTAAAGTGTTTAAGCCGGAGGAGGGCTAATTCTTAAATTTTTGATTTATTGTAGTTTTTTGACTACAGAATTATTGCTTAGTGTAAAAGAAGCCATGCTTTTGAGACCAACTGACACTGCCCTACCAGTAAAAGGCAGTCAAGTTCCCTTTTGCAGTATAACCAGAATCTCTTGATTTTCTTTTTTTATATTGGACTTTGAAGTAAAATTTTTGACAAAGTATTTCTTTCTTTTCCTAGCAATGAATAAGAATTTCTTTTTTTAGGAAGGGTATTTCCCGCAGGTAAGGGAGGTGATCCTGCCCCTCTGCTCAGCCCTGGTGAGGAATATCTGGAGTGCTAGGTTCAGTTCTGGGCTCCTTCGTACAAGAAAGACATGGAGCTTCTGGAGTAAGTCCAGTGGAGGGCTAAAAAGATGACTGAAGGACTGGAGCATCTCTCTTTTGAGAAAAGGATGAGGGAGCTGGGCCTGTTCAGCCTTGAGAAGAGGTGACTGAGAGGGGGATCTCGTCAATATCTATCAGTATCTGAAGGGAAGATGTCCAGAGTATGAAGGCAGGCTTTCCTTGGTGGTGCCAAGCAGTAGGACAAGAGGCAACAGGCAGAAACTGAAGCAGAGGAAGTTCCATCTGAATATGAGGAAGAACTTCTTTACTGTGCAGGTGACCATGCAATGAAAAAATTTCCCAGAGAGGTTGAGGAGTCTCCCTCACTGGAGATATTCAGGAACCATCTGGATGCAATCCCATGCCATGTGCTCTGGGATGGTCCTGCTTGAGCAGGGAGGTTGGACCAGATGACTCCCTGTGGTCCCTTCCAACCTGATCCATTCTGCAGTGGGTCCAGAAGCAGGAAATGACCTCTATGTCCAGATTCTAAATATTCTTTTTTGTGGTGCACCAAATTAAGATTTCTCCTGCTGCTTTGGAAATGAGGGAAAGATTTAAAGAAAAGAAGAAAGGAAAGTAGAAAAGAAATTTGGTTTTGGCTATTG
The DNA here is from genome assembly GCF_041296385.1 of Aphelocoma coerulescens. Taxonomy (NCBI): domain Eukaryota; kingdom Metazoa; phylum Chordata; class Aves; order Passeriformes; family Corvidae; genus Aphelocoma; species Aphelocoma coerulescens. Next base: position 61,678,541 of record NC_091013.1, read on the forward strand.
ATAGATTCTGCTTTTCTTCCAAAGCCTATTTTAAAATTACAAAGACATCTCATAGTTCCCATCAATAAAAGATACAGCACAATTCTTCCTTCCTGGACCTGCAGAGCTGAACCTCAGTCACACAAATAGATCCACACTGGCTTCAGTGAAGCAGCTTGTATGTTTGATACAACCACAGACATATATTCATATACAATTCTGTAATTATTGATGTGCATAATAATCTGCAGGACAGCCACCTCATGTTTATGTCTGACCTTCTTTAATTATATTAAGCACAGCTAAAAATTCTTGTCCTCCTGCCAGGCTGCCACACTTTTAACTCTGTAGGATGCTTCTAGGAAAGAAAACAAACCTGTGTGCAATCTTTCAGATTCATGGACTTCTGTTGTTTATTTTACTTCCATGTAAGCTTGAAGTAAACAGGTACATCAGTTAGCAATATGAAAACAGAGAATTTTGTATAGATTACAGTTTGCATGAAAGCAAAGGACAGCACAGCATGCATGCTGGTGCAAAGTACGAGAGTAAAGGCATAATTCATATCCTTATATTGTGAAGAAATCATTCTGCTGCCACTTTCAGTGTGCATGAGAGGCAGGTTTGAATGTCCAGCTGCATTTTCCACTCTGGCTTTTGAAGGCAAAGTCTAGAAACTGGAAATGTTTTGACTCCTAAGCAGCATACTGAAAAATATTTTGAGAAAATGTGGAAAGAATAAATATAACATATTCCTTTCTCTAAAGGGAACAGTCAAAATTACTGACAAAGCAATTTCACTGCATGACTGTGGCTTCTACCTCTGTGTTAAGACCTCTCTTTGTGTCAGTGCTCACATCTGGGTAGCTACAGATCCATGGTGTTGTTACACTCTTACATCAGTATGTCTGAGTACTAAAGGTGTTATTGCAAGCCAATAGTATGGACTGCAAAGGACTCATGAGATAGTGACAGTGCTACATTTCCTTTAAAGTGTGCTCTATTGATTCGGTGTTTTTTCCTGCTAAGCATGTTTGTATCTTGATGTCTTGGATATCACCAACCAAGTGACGTAGAAAACAGTAGCTAGATTATTTGTTTTATTCAATTTTAAATCTATTTAAATTATACTAAATTTGCTTCAGTTTTCAGATGACTATAGCACAAGAACAGTGAACTCTACCAGATGGGCCTACTGCTACTGGGGAAAAAAAAACAAAAAACAACCAGCCAAGTTGAAGACTTTCTTCATCTGAGTCTTATCAAAGTCTGTTATTTGGTGACTTGAATTTCATGAAAATTGTCTCACTAGGTGGCACACGGAAGTGCTCTCAAGCCTTGGGCCTAAGGGTATCAGTGCACTCATATATATATCCACCAGCAAGTAATTTAAACTGAACAAAATCATAGACTTTGAAGGATGGTAAAAGCAGTATAATAAGTACTGCCGCTTTTAACTCCATAGTACGTGTTTTATTCAGGTTGCATTCTAACAAACTTAACAGCTAATGATACATTCCATTAATTTAAATTAATACCTTCTATAATTTCCTTCTACCTTTTATGTTGTTCTTTTTCACCCAAGACAACTTTGTTGTTCTCTGAAAATATACATATGGAACAAATGACAGCCATTCTGCATGGCAGAAACATGAAGAGAATTTGAGTGTATTTGAGGTTACATGGATTTCTGAAACATACAATATAAAAACAGGGTGTTTCTGTATTTAATGAACACTGCATCTGTAGCAACAGAAAAAGGGAAAACATGCAACATGCAGCCATTTACCTTAGTGATATAGTGCTGTGTTTAGCAAGAATGGTCAAGGTTTAAAATTTTATACAGCAAAGTTGAAGTTAATATGCTAGTACCCATAAAGAATATATATTAATTATTGGAGCAATGGAGACCACAAGAACAATAAACTGGGTTAAGCCAAGTACCCAACAGTCCATCTCCAACAATGGCCAGCAACAGATGCCAATAGAAAGGAGTAAAACAGGTCAAGCATACAATGATGCTTTCTCAGCTTCCAGCAATATGTGACTCTTGGCTTTCCTAAGCCAAAAACATTATTTTGAGGTGCTGTCTGGGGCCGGATTATCAAGAGTTGGGAGGATGGGGGGCGAGGGGAGGGGAACAGAAGAAAAAGTCTTTAAAATTGTTTGTACTGAGCCAACAGTAAAGCATCTATAATAAATTTCTAAACTATTACTCTAATTCAGTCTCCTTGTAGATTCTTTACTACAAAAAACCTACAGGAGCCTGTAATATTTAGTGCTAATTGGGGGTGGGGAGGTGTAAAAATTATGCAGAAACATCAAATGCTTTCACTAAGCTATTAAACCTCTATGATATAGCTCACAGTACCTCAAAAAATTACTCCCTTAAATGCTGGTTACTATTCACATATACTAATGTACCTACACTTGTGGGATACTGAGAATTAGAAAAATTATTGAAAAAAATCCTGAAATGCCACAGATGTCCCAGTTTTAGTGCACCAGAGCCACAAAGCATTTAACAAGGGAAAAAATTCCCACCAACCAAAGAAATCCATAACAAAGCAAACAAACGAAACAACTCACCAAGGAGCAAAATGAAAATAAGGCAGAGTGCTGGATACACTGTCATGTAATCCTTCTACCCAGTTCTTACTTCCCCTCACACACTATTTCTCCCCTGAAATTTTGTTCCATGTTACAGCTTGATCCCCGAAAACTTACCTAAGGGGAAGTGATATCAACCTAGAATCAGCTTCTTGGAGCTGAGGCATAACCCCAAAAAGGCATACTGGGGAACATTAATAGATGGGTGAACATACTGTAAATGCAGGATGAAAAAGAAATCATAGTATCTTTAATGCTAATCAGTAGGCCTTAATTGGAAACAGATCTCACCAATAGGAGCTGTGTCCTGTTGAGATCACAAATATGGCTGACAAAGCCATCTATGAGTACATCATCTGACCCAGAAGTTCATCACGTTTTGAATAATAAATTTGGTGTATTAAAAGAAAATTCATTGGGGTATATATTCAATGAATTAAAACTGTCTGATAATCATCACCTAGTAGGAATGATTTTAGTGAGATCTCACCATGATCCCTTCTTGCCTCCACACCAGTCAATATTGTTATCAATGATCTGGAAGAAAATATCATTAATGGTAAGGTCTATAGATTACACAAAACCAGTAAAGTGGTATATTAGGATAAGGACAGGTCAATTCAACAGAACAATCAAGTTCACTTAGCAAGATGAGACCATCCGAGCATCATGCTTTCTGAAACAATTGCATTTAAGGACAAGCATCTGTGGAAATGGAATTTAGGTCAGAGTTGAAGGAAGGAATGTTTTTTTGAAAAAGTGCTGCTTTTGAAGTGATAGATAGTGTTTCCAGCATGACCTCCTGGTATGATGGAATACATAAAATGTCAAGATTTAGTTATATTCAGAAATAAAAAGTAATACTGAGAGGAGGTACAAACTATTTATTTCACTGTATACAACCAACAATAATAATAATTATAATAGAATAGCAAAAAAAATTATAAAAACTCTCTGTCTGCAAAAGAGGATGTTTATAAATTGGAAATGTTCAGTGAAAATATAAAAGAGTTACCTAAGACCTGGAAAATCTAGCTTTTTCTAGGATCGTAGTGCTGAGTCCTGTTAATGTACATGGGAAACATTATGAGCTGGTTTGATCACTGTGCATGTCAGGGAAAAACTTCTGGCTAGCAAACAATGATAAAAACATCTTCCACTGGTGAGAAATTAATCTAGACAAATTTAGAGTAGTAATAAATGATTTTTAACAAATAAAGCTATCAATTGGTAGAGGAATTTATTTTGCAGCATGTTGGAACCTCTGCTACTTGAAGGCCGTACCTTTCGTAAAATATATTCTTCTCTCCACCCAAGCTTGTAGATGCAGGAAAAAGTATTTACAGAAGAGATGCTCACACAAGTCTGTATCTGAGTGATCTAAGATGTTGTTATAGATGAAAAAAAAAAAAAAAAGAGAGAGAAAAGATGCATAAAATGAACCAAGAGGAAAGTACTTCCCTTGAAATATAAAATAAGATTACCTCACTAATGCTGATGATGCACCCCAGGATAGCCATTTAAACATTTCTCAACTTTTTACACCTCAGAGTTCATCTTTGCAGTTCTAAACAAGGCTAGTAGCAGAGGAAATAGTTTTAAGCACAACCTGGCCACAGAAGGAGGGAAGGGGACACATGTGTTGGAAAATGGATTACTGTACAGTTTTGGACAAGCTTTGCTGCTGTTGGGACACTGAGAAAATGAATGTTCAACAATCACCTGTGGTCGAGGACCCTCAGCCATCAGTGCAAGTGAAAAGCAAGTGACACAGGTCAGAGAAGAAGGGGAAAGAATCACGTGCAGGACTGAGTCTACACAGGGTTGATGTAGGGTTGGATAAACATTTTGCACAGTAAGTGCAGCATTATCACTTCCAAGCACTTCATCCAAAACACATTGAGCTCAGCCAAGCGAGAGAAAATATGCATAGATATTGAAGCCATCCCCACAAGAGGTGGCCCCCTACAAGATGTGTAGCAATGCCCACCTGTAATAGGTGAGCAGCTTCTGATGATTGGGTCTTCTCAATCAGTGGGCAGTCATCAAGTAAAAGTGGCACCATCACAGAGACAAGTCAGAGGCTTGTGTATCTGATGCATCTCTCAACTTCCATGTTGTTGCAGTGTTTCTGGTTACAACTTGTGAAAAAATGTAAATACTTTCATATTGCACAGAGAGATTAAATCATCATTTTATTGTGGGAATGTTATCTTGTTTCCTTTTATTTCCTAAATCAGAGTATCATGCCCAGATATAGGCAATCTAATGATCTCTAAAGTTTTATTTTTCTGTTATTATCTCCAAATCAAGAAGATTTGGACTATCCACATAATAGTCTACAAGAATATTGCAATTGGATTATCTCTGATGATATTTATTAATGTACATAATACAGGTCAAAAGCTCATAATAAGAAAACAACCTGACTCCAAATCATACTCCAGACAGCAGAGCCCTGCATACTGCAGGCTGCACTGTGGATTCACAAGCACTTTCCCTGAGAGCGTGTATCAGTCAAACAATATTTTCAGCAGCTGCTAATTAGCACCATTCCAGACTGGACTGCATTATGAGTCAGTACCACAGAACAACTCAGGACAGCCTATTTGTGTGACAGAAATGTGTTCTCAATAGAAGTGCAGATTCTGCCTGATGAAAGTTTTCTAAGTATTTGAGCATCAGTGTACCCATGGCAAATAAAGCCAGGTGAAGCTCTGTCCTGTTTATAGCTGCAATATATAAAGGTCAAGGAGGAAAAGTCTTAGAGAAACCAGTTTGCTCATAACTGGACAAATACTTCTCAAAGCAGGTGTTTTAGACAGACAATAAAACTCTCTGAGCATGACCCCATCTCTCAATGCAATAATACTTTTGAGAGCACTGCTCCAACTCCTGACAATATATACTGAGGCAGCTGGTACATGCTACCTTACTAGAGTATGTGAAGCTTTTCAAACCTGCTAATGGCTATTAGTGTCATAACATGGAGGGAAAGAACTTTCTGTCAGATACTCATATAAATATGTCTTTATTTTTAGGACCAAGAAAAAGAGCTTTCATTAATAGCACCCTCCTGGAGGTTTTCAGCCCAGTCAGAGTACATGCTCAGCACCCAGAAAGGGAGTATCTTCCATGACTGTGAGCCTGCAACTCAACTTCACAGATCTCCCAGCATAGAAATATCTAATACATGTTGCCTCTTTGTGCTATGTAAATGCACACTCACCTTTTCACTCCATTTTGTTGTGTTCAACTTTTATTTCAGAAACACATAAAGGCCATCACTAGTAAGAGTTTTTATAAAGGAGTAAGAGAAAATATCCTTGATTTATCACCTAATTTCTATATATGACTACTGAGGCTTTCTAGGTGGTCTCTCTTTTTAGCAAAAATTTGCCTTGAGTATCTCACTGGTATCTCTGGTAACACAATGTGAAAAACAGTGTCTGCCTCTATAACACAATAAAAGTGACCTATAGCTCAGTCTGTTTCTGCTAGCTGAAGGTTATTTTGCTTTGACATATCCTTGCAGTGTCCTCTGTTTTAATTAATAATGTTGCTGCCATGTATTATGAAAATCACTCTTTTGCACATACTGGTATCTTTCCAAATTAGGCATTTTAAAGTTTAAGCCTTAAGAAATGCATAGACTATTTTCAATCAAAAGTCCAATCTATTTACATGCACAAGAGCTGAAAGATTTTTCATGCAAGTGGTTGCACTCCTAGGCTTTTATTATTTCTGCTTGAGCAGAAAGCAATAAATATGTCTTGAGACAAGGGAGAAAGTTAATAAAAAACTGTCCTTTCCTCTTTGTGCTAGACCCTGTTTTAAAACCAGCTTGTCTTTCATGAACAAATTAATTGGATTAGCTCTGCTTCAGCCACAAAGGACAACACACTGTGTCACAAGCATATTTGTATAATGAAGCATCACTGCACTGGTATGGTAGGGGACTGATCCTGAAATTGTATTCAAACAAGTATTATTACTAGTATTAATATTACAATTCAGTTTGTGGGATGCAAATAAGAAGAGACACAAATTTTAAAAAGTCCCTGCACGAGTGAATGAGTGATTGAAATGAAAAAAAACCTGTAGGGTGAATGAGGGTATAGAAGGGATGCTTATCCTACATAAGCCAGCTAGTCAGAGGGAAGGTCTTCACTGTCAAAAGATATTAAAATGGTGTCCCGAGAGATATTGTCAATGAAAATTTCACTCTGGTTTGAGAAGATGTCAACAAAAGGAATAAGACTTTATAAAAAATTGTAACTACTTTCCCAAGGTAGAAATCAGACTGTATTTTTAAAAAATAAGTACTTTTACTATTTTGAAAAGAAAAAATAAATAGCTATCTTTTTATCCTACTCCCCTTTATCATGTTAATAAAATTTTAAGCTGAAATTATTATACAATTAGTTTTTACCCAACATTGCTAATTTTTTTTTAATGTAGATGGTTTTACCCATCTCAGAATGGTATGCACTCCAACCTCTGTCCTTTACAGCTTTCAGTGATCCTCATTCATGTTTCATAAAAATAATTTTAGGGGGTTTCTGAGTGTTTTGGAAATAGCTCAGAATGGGTCTCTGACTGCTACTGTAACAAATAAATTAATAAGAAATGGAATTGTCATGAAGGAACCTAACCTATGAAATTGAAACAGCTGTAGTTTATACAAAAAAGAAATTTCTCCTTTAAAAATTAAAGTGATCTTTTGTTTCTGTTGCTGGCTATTCTAGGGCTAGATATTGTTACTGAAACACATATAAATGAGTACTTTCCAGGGTATTATTTTTATGTAATGTTCTATATGGACCATTTATCACAGAACCTCATTTGATGTTTTGCTTAAATGTTCAATAATAATAACGCTCAATAAGAAACAATTGAAATTTGTTCTTAATTGAGTTCCCAGTAAAATTTTTTTAAGAGGACTGACTTGTCCCTTAGTGGTCAATGAAAAATTGCCTGTGAATTACACCACAAGGACAAATGTCCTCTCCTAAATATATAGAATATCTAGTCATGGAAGACACCCTGTTGTTTGAAAAGTTGATTTCACAGTGTTATTGCTATCAATTACTGCTATTTTACCTTCTTCCATTACACAAGGGCAGCAGCTTAAAATAAAACCATAATTTCTCATTCTGGGTGTTGTACAAACATCCACCAAGAACTAATGAGGGTCCCAAGAAACTTCCAGAGGCAGATTAAGGAGGAGCATTTATCACTAGTCCTGAAGTTATAACTTTGCAGCTGCTGCTAGGTGGGAGGGAGGTTGTTACACCTACACCTGCCCTGAATAACTATTCACACAGGGCACCATGTATGATGGAGGGTACTGTATTGTAGGCTTTTGCATCCAAAGGAACAGCTCCAGAGATGCCTGGAGCTGGGCCTAGAAGATTGGGCATTCTTTAAAGAGTCCTTCTATCTAGTCACAAATCTGTGGCTTGCAAAGACTCTTTCTTTCTTCTTCCTTCTTTCTATATTGTTTGTGAACAAAGTATGGGTGATGAATTTCTAGCATCTGTATATATCCACTTGTAGAAACCAGATACACCTTTCAGTTATGAGAGGCATAAATCCTTATTAACTATTAACTGCTGTTATATGTAGCATAGAATTATTCAAGCAATAAAAGAGTTTATTTTTTCCCTTGGTTAGCTGTAAATGAGCCTAGAGGGAACCCAGGAGTTCTAAGTTAAGCTCATTTCATACCTGTAGCAATAGCTTTAAAACCTAATCCTGGATATGTTTATACATTTTTAATAGGACCCCAATTTTACATACTGTATCCTCCAGTGGCTTCTGCTGCTGCAGAATTCTGGAGAACAGTTTTTTACTGTTAGGCTTAGCAGGTTCAATGCTTGATTATCTTTTCTCCAGTTCAATATCTTCCCTTTTCCCTTTGTTATACACGAACAAGGGGAGTATATGCAGGTTCTCTGTGGAGGATGCCTTGTACGTGAACATGCAAGCAATGTGGAATCGATCTGAGCTGAATCCAGTATTCAAGGAATTTAATTGAATTATTGAAATTCAGGGTTGAACCCCGGGGACATTGATCCTGTATTGTCAGCTTCAAATCCAGGGTGCACTGGCTGCTTGATAATGTGTTCATACGATTTGCAGTAGAAGGGGCGGTGAATCAAAGCAGTGACAGTATCGCTAACTGACAGAAAACAGAGGAACTAATGCTGAATACATTTTAAAATAAATCAATATAGACTGGCCTGACTGAACAATTCTGGCAATGTGTTGTGCTGGCATGGCTGCTGACTTCCCAGTTTAAGAGTAGGCTCAGGATTCATGGTAGCTGGAAAGCTGGAGTGGCCTGTTGCTGCAGCAATGCATTTAACTTCAAGACAGAGAATATTTGCTCATCTGTTTTCCTTGCCAGAAGCTAGAAACTATTCCTTCAGCTGCCAAGTGAAACAAAGCAGGATTAAAAGAGAAATTAAATTATAAAATAATACTTACAAAAAAGAAACAAAAATCCAAAGAAATGGCTTTCATTTATACTGATATAAGTGTAAGTGCTTTGCTTATTTTCCTCAGATATTAAAAAGATCATTGAGAATTTGAGGCTCAGGTCAACTAAAAAAATAAAAAGAGAGAAAGGAGTTTAAAAACATTAATGCAAAATAATGCTCAGCCTTTACCATCTCTACTGAGACCTAAGTCCCATCCTTCCTCAAGTGCAGCTGCTTGAAAAAGGAGACAAAGCAGAGACAGCTGCAGGACTATTCTGCCCCACTGCATGTTGTTTCTACGATCACTCTCTCTCACCAATTCACCTGCTTCATTCAATTTATCATTGTCTTCTTCCCTTGAAATGGGACCTGAGAACACTCGTCTGAGCTGGATTGCACAGCTGTTGCTTTAGCTGCTGCAAGAGGACGGCAGCTTTACGGCCTTTCTGCAGCCTTATTCCCTTTGGGGGGAATAGGCAATAGACAGTCCTTTCTTCTATCACCAGGAGGTTCTGAAGCCCTGAGCCATCCTTCCTTCCTTCCTTCCGAATTCCGAATTCCGAATTCCGAATTCCGAATTCCTTCCTTCCGAATTCCTTCCGAATTCCTTCCTTCCTTCCAAATTCCTCCCTCCCTTCCTCCCTCCCTCCCTCCCTCCCTCCCTTCCTCCCTTCCTCCCTCCCTCCCCTCCCTCCCTTCCTCCCTTCCTCCCTCCCTCCCTCCCTCCCTTCCTCCCTTCCTCCCTTCCTCCCTTCCTCCCTTCCTCCCTTCCTTTCCTCAGCATAGCCAGCGTATGTCAGTGGCAATACCAACAGTTCCAAGTCTTCAGGGCTGATTCCTCCAAGGGACCCAATGCTTTCTATCCCTGTGGAGTCAAGGGGCTCTATGGGGCTGATGCCATCATCCGTGTATTTCTCTGTAATCAGACTACTCATGGGCATTAGTGCCGTGCTGTATGTACAGGACCCCTGACTCCCATGGGAGCCAAGGTCATCCAGCAGTGCACTGGATCAATGCCTTACAAAACTGCAGTGTGTATTTATCTACCTAAAGCCAAGGTTTTGAGGAATAGGGTTAAGTCAAGAAAACAAAAGTAGGTGCTTGGCACCTCTCACCCTCCGAATGTTTTTCAATAGGAGCAGGCTGCTGAAATGTGGACTTAGTGAGCACCATTCAGAATTCCTACAAAATTTACTGATTATTTGGCTATGATATTAAGGTACCCATTCCTTACAGCTTAATTCTAAAATACAGAGTGTACAACACACACTGGAATTAGTCTCATTACCTCTGGGAGACCCTAAAAAATCTAAACAACTTTTTCAACAACCTTAACATTAAAAAAATAATATTTATTATTTCTGAATTTAATAACTAAATCAGGTATCACCTATCTGGCAACCCATCCACGCCTCTTTTACTTACTGCACCTACAAACACATTATCTTGACATCTGCAGTCTAAATTACAGGTAACAGCCAACATCGGACCCACGCTCTCAAAGCAGGACAGTTGCTGGAGTTCAGCTTTGCAGAGGTTTTTGTATGATGAATCTCAACCCAACTCCAAAAGCTGCATGGTAATGCTTCTCTCTCCCCAGCATTTGATGTTCACTTCTCACTTAATCAAAGGAGTATGTGGATGCTGTAGCCAAAGACAAAGGGAAAATTACTCTAAAGGCAGAAGAAATCCTTGTCTCTGAGGTCTTCATGTTGTAAACCTCAAGCCAAAAGCCGGGTAGTTACACTCTCTACATTATGATGTCTCGCCATGTAATCTGGGTGGTAATATCAGGTCAGAGTCCCTCTCTCCACACCATGAAACTCCCCATCATGCAGATCCCCCTTTCACCCATGAATCTAGAAGATGTAAAAACTCCACTATTATTTTACAGCATGAATTGTTCTGTATTTGTTGAGATATTGGGGTTGTCACTGCTTTCCAAGCAACACTACGAGCAAGAGGGTATTTTAAAATCCATTTACTTCAAAATGTATTCCCAAACAATTTTCAATTTTCATCCTTTCTTGCTTGTTTGTTTGTCTGCTTCATTCTACCCTATTCATATTTTACTTCTGTGAATTCAAAATAATAAATTAATTTATTAGAAAAATGACACTCTGTAAGGGCTGACATAACAGAAGACAGAAGAAGAGATGCTGAAAAAGGTTTAAAATAAATAATCAGTGCTGTCAGGGGACACTACCTTCAGTCCTGGCAAAGCATTTGCTATGTTGAAATGATTAATGTTATGCCAATTTAAAAACAGGCAGGAGTTTTGGCAGCAAGAATGCAGAAAAGCAAACTAAGTGGTAAAACATTTAGTTTTCAGAACTCACAGGGCATGTCTATACTAGTGTATGAAATGAGTCAAGCTGTCTTTCCTCTGGCCATGAGGGGAAGTGACAACTCAAAGTCGGCATCCCTGCAGCTAAGCTCTCTTCCTGAAAATGGAACGGCTCATCTGTCCTCCACACTCAGGGCCACTCCAGATCATACCCACACCCATGTTCATCATGAAGGAATGTGTCAGGGAACATATTAACTATGAAACCAGATCCAGGAGATAGAAACAGGATTTTGTGACTTTCCTTCAGCTCATGGGAACTTCATAGCCTCTTATTCTGACCCAGGTAAATAAGCCCTCCGCACCACAGGCATTCCTGCAATTCTGATGAAAAAGAGCTTTGGTTTCAAAGTATTTGCATTAAAACAAATCAAAACAAAACAAACATGCAAATAAGCAATCAAAGAAACAAATAAAACAAACAAACAAACAAAAAACACCAAAAAAAACCAAAAAAAAAAAAAAAAAAAAAAAAAAAAAAAAAACCACCCAACAAACAAAATCCCAAACAACAAAAACCCCCCAACAACCTTTAAGTAATACCTGTCTTCTCTTTCCACATAGCTCTTTGGAAGGTGGGACTGTACTTTTTATGGTGACAAGTCTTATTTAATAAAAGCTGCTAATGAACCTCAGTATCTTTTTTCCACTAAGGACAAGAGCTAAACTCAGTGAAATCAGTGGAAACGCTCCTGAAGAACTTAACAGGAAATTGATCCAAGTTTCTTGATCTTTTGTTTCCCCTGCAGCGTTTTTCTTTTTATGTTGGTTCCTCTATTCCTTCTTCACTATCATCCAAATACCATCTTTATTAACATAAATCAAATATTAACATATGATCAGTGCATTCAAGTAAAAACAGAAAAATACACTCAGATGCTAAACAAGTGTGAATTCAGAAAAAATAAATACATTGATAGCAAAGTTATTTTGTTGAGACCTTAGTAACTTTCTATTTAGAAGAGACTTTGCTTTTGTAGAATTCACTAAAATATTTCCTGCATACTTAGAATTTTCTTTGGTTTATGTCGAACCCATTACTGTAGTCCACATACAGGAATTCTGGGGGGGGTCTCTAATACACCCGAATAATCCTGTAGATCTTCACAGGATCTGCACTCTGAGAAAAAGCTTTGAACTGGGAAAGTGTTATAGCAATACGCTGTTTATTTGCACAAATACAATTTCTTTTATTACACTACAGGAGGGAAAAGAGAGAAAGAGAAGAACCAAAAAATATCTTTGTTTTAAGTTTATTGGTCTCAGGCATTGGTAGCTGCAAAGGAAAATAAATTCCCCTTGCCTCTTTTGTGCAACAGCACAGAGGGAAATTACCCAGGAATGTGAATCATTTCTGTACTGCTTTTGCTGAAATAAGAGTGCTACTGCAGGGGACTCTGTACCAAACAGAGCTATGTGGAATATTCAAAGCAAAATTTAAAACACATGGGACACATGCCATCACAGCTCCTGGGACTGTACAGGAACTGCAGTGCTCTCTGCTAACCCTGATATATCCACCAGCACTTTATCAGCACTCAGATTGTTTTCAGCTCTTCTGCAGACCAGGGAGTGCTTTAGCATATTGTGTTGTGAAGTGCTTGTGTCTTCAGTGATCCTAACTGGTTCAGGTTGGATGCTCAGAAGAAACCATCTGGATTTCACGTGCTTAGATATTTTCTGGGTTGCTATTGACAGACGACATCAAGTATTGACCTGACAGGCAGCTGCCAAAGAGAGTTCCAGAGCAGTTCCCAGCTCCCAGGCTTATCTGCACATCCTACCCACATCCAGACTCCTTGCTCAACTACCCTTTTGATGCCCCTCAACACTGAGCAAAACTGGATTTACAGACTAAAAAGGAACAACAGAAAAATCTCTGATGGTCCCCAGACAGGAAAATATCTTTCCCCTGAAAGAAGTAATACTAGATTATGAAAGTAGTTTCCTGTCAGGGTTGCTAATGTCAGGGCCACTTGCAGGTGAAGGGGTTCCAGGAGGTTGGGTGGTGGCAGGGCAGTCAGAGGACAGTGTCCTGCCTGGCATGGTCACAGAGCAGTGCTACCTCAGCCAGGCCAGAAAAGTTTGTCTCATTACTCATTGTTTGCGGCTTTGTCCAGTTAAATATTACTTTGATTTCAACAGACCAGACTATATGCATAAGGACAAGGCAGGTCTTATTAAAACCAGATCTTTTTTGGCTTCATTTTTCCAACTTCGACATGAATTCTCTTGCTCTGGGATACTTCTCCACCTCCAGCTTTCCTTCATCATAATCAATCTCATTATCAAATCCTTCTCACTGATAACATTATTGATAACATTAAGCATTTAAACTAATTCAGTTTTTTTATGCCACCACTACTTCTATTATAAGATTTTTGTAGAACTTTTTTTTTTCTAATTTTGATACTATATTTATTATGTCCTATTTAGGTCAAAGTTGTCCCTTAGCTTTAATGGGCCTTCTTTTACTTTTATCTGCTTTTATCATATCTTTATACAAATAGACCAAAAGTACTCTTGGTTTTTGTTACGTTAAAAATTTTTCATAAGCTTTGGTCACAAAATAGGCTTTCTGCTCCTACAGCAGTGCTATTAACTCTTTTCCTCTCTCCACCTGCTCCATTAGGAGTTTAACTTGTTGAGATTTTATGACTGGAATTCTAAACTCCATACCAGATAATGTCTCAACAGTGCAACTTATAATTAATACTTAATGCTTTCGTTTTGCAAAAGCCTCGCTGCATACATCTGAGAATTGTATTTCCATTTTTTACTGCTACATGCACCTAGGTGGTGCATAATAATTCTTCGACTGACTAATACCCCTAAGTCTTCCTGTTTCAACCAGTGGGCCTTCTGATTGAAGAAATTCTCATTGCTCCCTATGTTCATTACCTCGCATTTCAAACTAATTAAATGACATACCTTGTCCCAGTTCTAAAGCCTATCCATTTCTTCCCATGTGATATTCTGATCATCTTCCATATTGTTAATGTCTCCTACATTTGTATTTCCTGAAAAAAATATTAACGCTTTCCTATATCTTGTATACAAGGCATTGCTGATATTTTCCATAGCATTGTGTCTGATTCTTGAGGAATTACAACCAAGTATTTATTTTTACTTTAGCATAAATTTTTGTAGTTCACACACTATGATCTTGTGCTAATCTACCTTTTATTGCCAGTATGCAATGATTTTCCATGCGCACTTGTCATGGTTTAGCATAGTTTGGGTTTTTAGTTAAAGAGGGCTCCATCAGCCACGGAAGTGATTCTTTACAAAAACGTGCTTACAGCTTACTCTAGACCCAATAGAACCAATCAACTGGCTAGTTTGAATATTGGTAACTTTTTTAAGCCACTTGAGAAGCTTGACACGCCTCTGTGATCCACATTTAAGAATGAACAAACTCCGGGAAAAGCTCTCTTGCTTCCAGCTCTCGGACAGGTAGCTGGGGGGCCGTGGTGTGGCCCAGCGGGTCCGAGCTGGGCCCTGCTCTGCACAGCCCGGCCGGGGCAGCCATGGCATGGCTTGGCTGAAGATCTCAGCCTCTTCTGCTCTCTGGACACCCGGCACAGCTCCCTCAGTGCGGCCCGGGCTGGCCGGGAGACATCCACCCTGGAGCCGCGTGGCCCCGTTCCACCTGCGGCCTGCTCCTGCAGGCGGCCCCGCGGCGCGGCTCGGCCAGGCCGGCCCTCACCCAGTGCGGCCAAAATTCATCTGAGGCCACTGCCCAGAAAAGATCGTGTGACCAACAGCGATAAGGGAATTCCAGCTGCAAGGCTGGGTGAGATTAACCCTTTTAGTGCTGTAAGATTCTCCAGAACAGATTCAGCCTGCAGATATCAATCCTTTCAAAGGAAAAGGAAGGGTGAGGGCACATGAAGAAAACACCATAAAGACACCAAAGTCAGTGAAGAAGGAAGAGCTGAAACCTGGAGAGAGGAGAAAGAGGAGATGCTTCAAACCTAGAAGCTGAAATTCTGTTGTAAAGCTATGGCGATGGACTATGATACATGAAAGCATGGGGGGGATGGAGCTTTTAAACTGCAATTGTGAGCAAAAGTACCTGTGCTGGAATAAGCAAATGTTGAAGTAGCTGTGATTTGATGAGAAGCTTGAACAGAGAGACATGAAAGTGATGAAGATCCTTGCTCCCAGGGAAGAAGAAGACCTCTGTTCCTAGAGATGAAGATGCTCCCAGAGATAGGTGAAGAGAACCTTTGTTTCTGAACAGATCAACCTTAAAATGGTGCCCCATTAGCTCAAGACTGGACCCTCGAAAACAGTTGTGGGAAAAGCTGTAAGACGAGGGAAGGGACTTTCACATTTGAGCAGAGAACCAACCCGGGCAGCTGTCTTGCTGTGACGTTGAAGCCATGAGAGAACTGTTTCTTGTGGAGATGTCTCCACAGCATGAGCAAGAGAGACTCCTCTCCCTAAGTGAACTGAGAAATATATTAT
Organism: Aphelocoma coerulescens; assembly: GCF_041296385.1. NCBI lineage: Eukaryota > Metazoa > Chordata > Aves > Passeriformes > Corvidae > Aphelocoma > Aphelocoma coerulescens. Next base: position 61,694,435 of record NC_091013.1, read on the forward strand.
TATAGAGGTGGTAAACTGACTGAAAATCTCAAGGGTTGTCTTTTTACGTTGCCAGTGGGAGAAGGGAGAAAGGTGAGAAGTGTTCCAAAGATGTGGTCTGACTTCTTTTAGGTCTGTTAATAAACTTCTTTATATTCTTTTAAGTTTTGTGCCTTCTTTGCTTTCTCCTAACTCTTATCTCACAGAAGGAAAATAAGTAAGTAATGGATATTTTGAACCAAACCACTACAGCACTGAAACCAAATACATTAAGTGCTAAAACAATCTCATTAGACAAGCACAGTTATCAAAGTTCAGTTAGATGCAATCCACTTGCTAATTCACAGGCCATTCTATCATCTTTTTCATTCATCTTCATATATTTAAATATAATACAAAAGGTGTGCTTAAGCTTCATATAAAACTAGTGTAAGATTATCAGGTTTTATTGGCCCATTTCTAATACCTTTCTCAGACAGACCAAGTATGGTTTCTCTCTATCTGTATCTGTACCATAAGCTAGAGTCACTGCTTCAAGCTTCTTCTGGAATTTGTGTGCCATTCTCTCTCCTGAGTAGTCCCTGGTCCATGCCTGAGGAGTTCAGTTGTCTCAGCAGGATACACTGAGGACCAAGGCATCCCCTTAAGGCAGCCCCAGCAGTGCCAGGCTTGCTAACTGGGAGCTGTGCATGAGAAGGTCCTTCTGGTTCCATTAGGGACCAGGATTTCCAAAGAGGTTCAGCAGCCCTTATTACTCTAGACCGAATCTCCTAGGAAACAGCAAACTGAAGCTGTATTATCTTTCCCCTGAATCCTGTGGATCTCCAGTCCTACAAATAGGCACAAACAGGCAGACAAAAAAATACAGACCCTTGCATGGACCACCCCACCAGAAGAGATGCTGGGAGCACTGTGCAGGGTGACCCCAGCTAGACATTCATCCTATAGATGTTGGGTTTGCCTCTGGAGGGGATGATCTAGCTCTCTTGCCAGTACAGACAGAAAGGATACATGCAGAGTGGAGAACAACTGATTCAGGCACGTCTTGAGAGCAAAGCTCTGTAGGAGGTAACACAGCTTTGTGGAAATTGTGTGCACTGAGTGGAGACTGAAAACTCTGAAAACTTCTATCCTATTTGCACAGAAAGGAAATTCTATGAAGCTTTTACTTCATTGTTTGGATAAAAACCATCTTTTTCAAAGCAGTTACTGAAAATATGGGACTACTTATTAATGAATATGGTTTTTCAGTTCAGGGATGTCATCTTATCGTGGATGATAGAATGAAATAAAACAGAAAAAAAAAACATTTAAATCATATTTTTGTAGATTACATCAAATCCAAAACATAATTTACATATACCATAAAAACTAGATAGAATTGATGTGATTTTATGAACTGGAAATGTCATTTTTTAATCTTTGTTTTAAAAACGTTTGCCTTGCTGATAAGCACCAATGCAATTGTAACAAACACATATCTTTTCTCTCTGCTCATGAATAATAGCAACAGGGCCAAACAATAATTTTCCAACTCTTTCTTTTTCCTTGTCCACCAATAGTCTCTGAATTTGTTCTAATTGCACCTGGGCTCATTAGGTGGTCCGTAATCCAAAGACTTCTGGTGCCACATTCACTTGGCTCCTGAGTGAGATGTATCCATCACTGTGCCAGGTGAACATTTATAAACTGGGGCAAGTAGGATGCTAAATAAAATGGAGGGCATGTGCAGAGAACCATAAAAAAGCATCCATTATACATCATCCCTGCCAGAAAGTCTTAAAGGCTAAAGCTTTCTTGCTGCAAACAGCTTGGCATTTATGTAGCTTAACTGTCAAGAGTGTGTCTCTACCCATTCAAGGATATAGCCCAGTCCATAATATTATCCATGTGCATAACTGCTGATGGATTTAGAACAGCAGAGGTAAATGACTTATAAATGGATCTCACAGATGGCAAAACTGTTTGAAGAAGATTCTTCTCCACTGGTGTGAAGTTGACTCTGAGGTACATAACTGCTGAAGCCTGAGAGAGGGCCAGAGAGCAGGTAAAAAAAAAAAAAAGAGGTGGTGTGCATTTTTGCCTGAGCCCTTCTGGTGGCCCACAGCAAGTCCACCAGCCAGAGTTTATGCAGTAGGTGTAGGCTCCCAAACTGAAAATATACAGAATTTGGAGGTGTTCAAAGTCGGAGTAGTGGGTTTTATAGCAAGGTGGTCCATCTTCTGCATTTAATTTCAGGAGCTGAATGCAACTTTGAGAGTGAGTTCTGCTTAAGAAAGGCCATTATGGGATCCTACAAAATAAGCAATCAATATTGTTCAGAAAGTGTGAACAGGAAGGAAGGAGAGACAGAGAGGGAGTACATATACATATGTAGTATACCCTGTTGGAGAAAAAGGAATGACTGTTTTTAGTTTTACAACAGAGTACCACAACCTTTTTCTTGAAAATATGGTTACCACAAAGAAGAATAACATGAAGATGCACTGAGATTTACAAATGCTTCTATACCTGATTAGATTTACTATAAATTCCCCAAGGCTCCTCTTTGCTTTCAGGTCTCTTTAGTTTCAACAATAAACCAATTGCATTGATAATTTAACAATCTACATGCTCTCCTTTTCAGAAGAAGTAATGTCATATACAGCGCAAACTGAGGCTTCATGACATTTTAAAACTATTAATAAATAAAATCAGGTTTGGAAAACAGAGAAAGCAATGTCCATGAACTCCTCTCATTACCATAAAACTTTATGTTAAAAAATAAAAAATAAATAGCACTGTGCAACACTGGAAATATTTCTGCACTTTCAGTTCAAGTCACAAACTATATATTTCCACATTTATCCTCGCTATCTTAACAAACAAAAGCTCAGTAATATGGGGAGAGCATTCATGCATGAGCTTGCAAACATAGCACAAAATAGCAAGATTTGCAATGTTCCAGGCAAGCATTTTGTCAGCTTCTTCAGTTTGCATGTTTAGAGTGTGAGGTGTTTAGATTCCGTGATAATATGCTCTACATTGGAAAAAAAACCAACAAAACAAAACCTAAGAAACTATCTAGCTAACTTTCTGAGAGATAGATAGATATGGGTTTATTGAGGGTTTCAAATACATTTTTACTTTTGAGGCCTTTGCTGACCACTCAGCTACAAGCTGAACTTATCAGCTTTCCCTGTTTCCAGTAGGTGTTATGTTATGTTATGGATTTCTTATTTTGATAACTTGTAGATATTTTAAAGACAGGTCATATCCCTAGATCCTGGTACAACAGCCAAGAGTTAAGAGAACTGAATATGACTTCTGGAATAATTTTGGCTTGAAATTATTCAAGGGAAGAAACTGGACTTTTTTAAGTCTGGAAATTCTTTTTTCTGCAAATGTTGGCAATAACCAAGTATCCATGGGAAAAATATTAAAAATAACCAGAGACCTCAATGGTACGATTTCTCATACATCTCTAAATATGTCTAAATTTTATTTTGTTTCTAGACTGATCTTAAACACTGGTTATTAAGCAGAAATAACTAATCTATAGTAATTATCCTATAAAAACAAGACCTCTTCTTGTTGAGATTACAAAAATCAGGCAACAAGCTGCTATGAATAGGTCCTGCTGCACGTCAGCATTTTTGGACTGTATCTTTGTTCAAAAATGATGGGTATTTCTGTCAGCAGGATATCTGCTAACAAGGGTAGCCACCCTACTCTCAAATCTATCAGGCAAGACGAGTCTCTTGCATTTTTACACTGTTCTTGTGTGAGATAGCTAAATGAGGCCACCCCCTGGCCATGGTTCACCTTTTGATAAAAACATCAGTGATTTTTGTGCTTGACTTGTATTTTACTGAGACATAACTCAGATAGGACAATCTATGCTTTTGGTCAGTCTGCTTAAGGCAGCTATTGGGGTGGCATACATAGTAACCACAGTGTCCTAAGGACACAAACAAAGCAATTTTTGTATGGACCAAAATATTTTATTATTAACTGATACACTTTTAAAAAATCCAAACCCCCAAGCAAGAGATAGGCTCATGAGCCTGAAATGATCTAGGAAGACTATTGTGCCTGGAAAGCTGTCTGTTTAGTTCATCTGATAAAAGACATTTTCTCTTCCTAACACCTTTGCATTAGCTAGAAAGACTCCAGTTAGTTCATGAGTCTTCCCAATCTTTCCAATAGCTAGAAAGTGGTACCAGGTTTCATTTGTACCAAACGTGCTGCCTTTTGTCTAATACACAGTGCATCTTTCTGCCAGCCTAGGCAAGATGGTTTTGTATCTCTTCTGGAAATTGCTCATATCCAAAAACATGGGTATAATATCCTTCTTGTGATATAAGCTTATGCTAAGCAATGTCTCCACGCTTCCCAAAATTACATGTGCCTGTATCTTTATGTATTCTTTGATCATGTTGAAAGGATGAATCCATTGTGCTTGTTTATTAGCCCCAACAACTGTGTTCAGTACATGGGTGGAAACATTCCCTTCAGCGTGTTAATTACAAATTCACACTAGGGGTTCCTTTGTGTTCTGAGAGAATACAGTTCTTTGATTACACAAGACCTAAGTGGCATTTCAGAATATCAGCATTAATAACTCATTCCTACAGATATACCAGGTAGAATTAAAATTAGGAAGAAGGGTTATAACTTGTCAAACTATGTTTCTAATTAATGGAGTTGTGTTACAACTACTTGCTCCTTCACAGACTGCACCGTTTTCCTAAATACTGTTGTTCTGATGTCACATGATGAAAATCTGCAGTTTTGAAAATCTACTATTATGAATTTATAGGTTAACATAAGCAAATATGTTAAAAATATACAAAATCTGGTAAAAAAAGGGGTTATTACACAAGTATTTTGAACATCATTGTGCAGAATGTTTATAGCTGAGTGATTTCAGATTATTTAGTTGGTATTATGTAGGAGAAATAACACTCTTCTTATATGGAATTAATAATGATTTCTCTAAAAGCCTTTTTTTAATAAATTTTGTGATTCTTATGGAGAAGAAGAATCTTCTCATGGAGACAGAACAGTGAGCTGAATCTTTCAATGCTCCAGTAGTACAGCTGTGTTTTGCTTGGAAACTATTAAAAAACCCCACTCCCTTTCATTGTATTTTACCCTATTTTATTAGTGAAGGTGGGTAATATAAACTATCTATGGGTGGGATTTATCTCTTGCAAATTAATCATCTAAACTCCTATTGTCTAAGTACAGTCTAACTCTTGCTTTCCTTGGCGTTAACGGAGAGCAGTAAACACCTCCCAGGAAGTACTCAGCCTCAGACAGAAATCTAGCAAAGACCAGATGAATTCCTCTTTACAGATGTTTGTGTCTTTCTATTAACTATAAAAAGACCTTCGGGTGATGAGCTCAGGTTTTAACTTGCCACCTTTAATATGCATGGCAAACATTCCTTCACAAATCCACATAATTACTGTCAAATCACTATTTACAACATGACTCCCTGGTGAAACCTACAGAGCTTACAGACAATGGACAAGCTGTTAGCAAGCTCAGACTTCTTCTGTGATAATTTGTTTATTTTGTGGTTATCTTATCTACCCTTTTCTCCCTGGTGGATGTTTTACACACCTGTGTGTATCTTGTCAATCCAAAAGCAAATCCTGGCTCTGTGGAAAATGGCAGGGCCAGGATCTCTTATTCTCCCTCAAATATCATGAGATGTACAGAACAGTTAGGTCTCAGTCCTTAAAATGGTTCACTGGCCTCCACAAATTATTGCTCAAGCCAAAAGTCTACAAAGCACATATAAATAGACTGATCAAATAAAATTACTGTGACAGTAAGATCAGCTTGTTCTGCTCCTAGGGGAAAAAAAGAAAAAGAAACAAAAAAACCCACAAACCAACACAGAAGCCATACAGTGTAAAATGATCCTTTCAATGAAAATTGAGTTTTTATGGTTCCTTATTAGAGACTTCCCTTGCAACTAATTATATTAAACTTCTACATTCTCTGCTTTTTCTCATCAGTAATCTCAAATCTCCAAATCTGGGAAAGTAAATGCTTAGTCAGTGTGTAAATTGAGGACAATTATCATTATGACCACACAGTAATACAAAAATAATTAGACCATTGCTAGCAGCAAAAATATAAATCAAATCAGTTTGTAATAGGAACATTAATAATTTGTTAAAGATACAATCTATTGCACATGAAGATGGGAAAGCAGCTGAGCTGAGCTGCTGTGCTGAAGACAGTTCTTGTTTTGAAATAAAGAGCACAAAGTTCAGTGTTCTGTGCATCAGTGATAATCTAGGGGTGATTGTGTTCAAGAGAATTTACAACCTATTCTAAATGCGTGAACTCAGTGGAACTGGGAAATCAAATGGCTGAATGGTATTTATTATGCTACCCTTATCTTTGCCAAGGTGGAGAGAAAGACTGGAACAGTTCGCTTTGCCTCCAGGCATCCAGTAATGAGCCAACCGGTGGTGCATTAGGAAGTAGTGGGCAAGTGGCATTATCATCAGGTGCATTTTTAGTAGCAGAGTCAAGTAGCACTGGGAGCATTATAAGTAGTGCAGGCGAGTGCTAGAGCATTGGTTATTATAGCACAGAATGCACAACGGCTGGAAAGCTTTGGGAAATATAACAAGCAGAGTTAGGCCTGAAACACCTACTTTAAATACTGTCAAACTTTGAACAGCAGCAGCTCTAAACTCAGACTTTCCCTTTGGTACCTTGGGATCACTCTAACAGGCAAAACCTGAGTCTCAAATTCGAACTCTCCCAAATCCTAGAAAATCCTGGATGCATTTCTGATGAAAAGTAACATGGTACAGATTCTTTCAGACCACAAGAGAGAGTACAGCTGAATGCCACAACGAACGTTTCAGAAAGGAGCTATTTGGCATAGTAAGCATTAGTAGTCAGGGAGCCAAGGAAATACCAAATGTGCAATCTAAAAATTATGAAAGAATTACTTAATTACTGAAGTCTTTCCATACAACATTACCCAAAAAACTCTTCACAATATCAGGCATAAGAGTAAACCTTTAGGCAAAGGGGTCTGTAGGGTGTTATAAGGCTTTGAGTGGGAGGAGGGTCTGCTGCATCACAGTAACTCTGTATATCAGGCTGTCAAGACCTGTTCTGAGAGAAATGTATGCCAGGTGGAAGTTATAGCACAAGGACTACTTCCCAGTCCATGTTTTTCTGTTTCCTTTGCCCAGAGTCCCTTCCCCACAGGTTCTCCTCTGGGGACCAACTGATCTAAAATACACAGTGGGTCTGCTCCAGCATTTCCCTGGCAAGGCATAAATTTTGTGAATCAGGAAGTGGGTGAAGAGCTGTGTCCAGCACTAATCTATCTTTCTCTTCAGAGTGATTATGAAAGGTACTGGAAGAAGGGGATAAACACATGGCACACAGCAAAGCTGGTGTAATAATCAGAGAATAGAGAAAAACAGGGAATAAGTGTGGTATCTTGAATGTTGTTACAATACTGATATATATTTAGAGCAGGTAGCTACCTCACAGTGAATCAGAGAATCATTAAGGTTAGAAGAGACCTTTAAGATCATCATGTCCAACCTTTAACCTAACACCATCAAGTGCACCATTAAACCATGTCTCTAAGTGCCGCATCTACACATCACATCACCCTCCAGGGAAGGTGACTCATCCAAATTGCATCAGCTTGAACAGCACATATTTGGACTCAGGATATTTGTGCACTGGGACTGTATTATCAACAGAAGTGACTGTTGATTGATAGGAGATCTGGACTCTGGTCTTCCAGCTGTATACCACCAGTGAGATCATAGTAATCCTGGAAATTGTTGATATGTTCTGAATGTGAGACATGGCAAAGTCTCTGTATCTTCTGCTGTCCTAATTTCTAAACCCACACAAAGCTGTAAACCTTCAGAATGTTTCTGGTTCTGCAGCCCTAACCTGTCTAGGTTGGCTGGCAGTTTAAGGTCAGAGGGCAGGGTAGATCAAACATCTGCATAAAGCTGAAGTCCTCCACAGAAAAGAGTGTAAAGACTGCGAGGAGTGCAGTGTCTTCTCTCTGAGGTGATACAGCAGGGAGCAGCAGGAAGGCTAACCAGGGCTAAGGAGTCAGGAAATACTATGAAAGGGTATGTGGGAACTGTTTTTCTCCATGTCCTCTTGGACTGAGTACAGCTTATACCTGCATTAAATCCTGCAAGCAGGAATGAAAACTGTGCACAGTGATAAATTCAGAGCAAGTAATTGAGAGTCCACTATTTATTAAGACTTTCCCCAGCATTTGGTGATAATAAAAGGCTTTGGTGATAGTATTAATTATGATAGGCAAGAAAAATGTGTCTGGCATCTTCAGTTAACCTCATGGGGAGGTTTGTTTTATCTGATGCACAAAAGTATATGCTAGCCACACAATCTATGCTCACAGAACATGGGAATATTTCTCTGTGGATAGCCAGGAGGTGATTCCCACATAAGAAAACCAAAGAGGATGAAAAGCTAGACACTGAAATCTTAGCCATTTAAGCGGGAACTAGAGACTGAAATCTGAAAATGCTAGTAAATTGGTGCAATTATGTTGAATTAAATCAGAAAAGCAGCTCATAACACATTAATAGAATTACTGTAATTGCTTAAGGAATACAAGGAATCCAAAGGATATTTTCTTCTTTTTTCCTAATACAGTAATATTTGAAATCTGTCAGAAATAATTTCTCTTTTAAAGAAAACGAAAACCTTCACTGTTGCGGCAATTACTGCATTTCCCGCTTTTCTTAATGTTCAGTTACTTTCAGCTAAAAAGAAAAGGTAGAGAAAAACAAGCATGTCATTGGAGATTTTCTTGGTATTAATGAAAATTTATGTATTAGTATGCATTACATTACAAACAAACAGCTCTTTTGCTCTCTGTGCTCTCTTTTAAAGAAAACTCATAAGAAGAGATTCATAAGAAAGTTGCAGTTTAGTATGATGCTCTTCTTCTGTTTTGCTTTTGTAGTGTCTTATATAAACACATTCGCTCTTGAAAAAGGATTTCTGCAAGGCTGCTTCAGGGAGGGACCAGTGCTTTTGCAGTGCCTGGACTGATACTAAAATCCAGACTGTCTGGATCTGTAACTGGTAACAAATTGAGCTGGTCCAACAACAAATGTAGGAAGAAATGCCAAGGTAACTTAAGTTTTTCTCATGTGGAACTATCATTTACAGGGTATGCTTCTTCTTCAGGTGTAGGTCAAAACTGATAATGTGCTGCAGCTCTTGTAAAAGAGGTACACAGAAGCAGTGTCTGTGCAGATTCATGTCTGAGCTTGGTGGGTGCATCTCCTCATATATCTTACATAAATTTTTGTGAGATATTTTTTCTCTCCTGGAATTCTGGATGTTGTTCCTATTATTCAGCTATTTTCCACATTTGTGCTGTCTGCCTACCTGTTTCTGCTGACAGCAATCGATTATGACTAGTCCTTTGCTATGCAAAATGGAGATCTTTCTCCTCTGAACTTTAAAGGATGTCACTCAGAACACTTTCTCCTTACAGTACCTTTAACTGTCTGCAGAGTTCTGCTCCTAATCATGGTGTGTTTTGACTGATGGGTTTGGTGATGGGCATCCCCATAGTAAAACAAGACCAGATAACTGACTTGCAGGCATTTCTCTCTCTTTTACTTGGGCCCCCTTTCTCTACATAGCTGTCTATGTTCATGAAATATGAAGGGATTTAATTTTTACTCTTTTTTTTGCCATGTCAGATCAACATTGCCAAAAAAAAAAAAAAGGAATGGGTAGACAGATAATAAGCACAGTCACAAAAGATATGTTTTCTTGAGAACAAAGTCTAAAATATTCCACCTTAACACCCCTAAATGATCTATTTCTCTCTGAGTGATGCAGACAAACCTGCATGTGTCTGGGCTTCTGCTATCCCTCATGAGATTTTTAGTGTGTTGATGTCCTGTTTCTTTTATTGTCCTCCACTAAGCTTTATTCTCTCAGGAGCAGAGGGAGTGGAGAAGACACCACTCAAAGCAACAGCCAGAGAAAGGCCTGTCAGTGCATTGGGAAGTCTTGCCCAGGGGAGGGAATTACATTCTGACTATTAGTCATGCAGATTAGCCCTTCTCAGGGGGAACTCCAGGGAGACTAGCTTATAGCACTCTAACAAATGCTTTCTGGTAGTTCCATCACTAAAAATAATGTTGCCCTTTAAACTTGCAAGGCACAGTTTGAAATTAAAAAGTTTCCCTGTTTTGATCGGGGCTAAAGAACATGAGAACTTTACGTACACCTCAGTGTTTCAGTGTAAGCAACCTTCTCCCAAATTCGGACATATGTCCTCAGTGAACATATATACAGTTCATTTGAGATTTTACACATAGTTTTAGAAGTTTACCCAGTTTTTCCTTTCTGTTTAGCAATATTTTTGATATTTGTATCTTTTAATTCAAAAAGACTATCATCAGATTATATTTTATTTCTTGCTATTACCTGTGTAGTAAAGAAAAATGCTCAAGAATGGTTCTGGAGAAGAAGAGGAAAGAGCAATATTTTCTGTACTTATTAACAGTAATGTGCAAATAGAAGAGAATACCTAAGTGTCTTTATATATGGCTTTTATTTACACAGATAGGTGGTAAAAAACTGCAGATTGCAAAACCAAAAAATAACACTACATTCTCAGAACATAAACCAATTCATAAACTTCAATTATACCCTTAAAATTAAACATCTTAAGGACTTGAGAGGTGTAATTGTTTAGAGAGAAATTTTATGTTAGTGAAATAGAAATATTTACACTTATTTTAATAAATTTCTAATCCAAACCCCATTATAACCTGAGTCACTTCATTAACTTCAGTGAGATTTGGTGATCAGGCCATTTGAGCACAAGGATGAATAAACAGACTTTGACATTTCTCCTAAAGTGCAGGGTATGTGAGTTTTTGGCTGGGTCTTCCACTGTAAATGCCCTTTTGTGAAACCCTGAGATGTAAATTCAGGGACTAACATCTTTAGTGCTTTGTTTGATCTCCATTGCCATGCCATGATTTAAGAAGAGGCAGTTTCTAAAGTGCACTTGCAGCTGACTCAGACAGGCCTTTATAGTATTGATTGCAGGTAATGTTTGCTTTATGTACTGTTCAGTATGATAATCCTAGATATATTGAAAGTGGGATCAGGGATCAGCATAAAATGATGTGACAATGTTTAGAAAAAGGATATACCCCTACCAGATCTTTGTAATTACAATACAGGGAAGTTTGATGATGCCATTACTGTATTAATTCAATCTCTATATATGTTAAAGTTAAAAGCAGCAACAGGATCACCGTTTTTAACAGGAAAGACTTATATTTGGATCATAAGAAGTTTCTTTGGTAAAGATCACCAAGATTTCTCATTGATTTGTTTAGACAGATGTCTCGTGTAGTTCAGAACTGTTCCACTGGTTCATATATAATGAGGTCCATAGCATCAATTATGTATGTAATTTCATTAGAAGAAATGTTCTTTTGCAGCTATATGCAGTATGCTACATTTATTCACACTATAAGAGATGCCACTTTTAAATCTATCAACATATATCACTACCATAGCTGAATTCTGCACTGTGAGAACCTTAAACTCCAGCATAAATCTGCACTTTTTCCATCAAAGCCTGGTCTCTTTCATACTGGCAACATTCCTGATGTACCTATTTGTGCTCAAGTTGTAGATAGTATAAATTACCAGCTGTCAATATATGGTGTAAGTATTTTATTTTCCTCCAAGATTATGCTTAGAGCAAGGACTCTGTGTTAAAAAGAAAAGATCGCAATAAGGCAGAAAAGTTGAATTCTCAGGAGGCAGAAAACCAACAATATGTTTATATAAAACTGATGCCTATACTCCCCATCAGAGCTGGAACAGAAACCTCCCAGTTCCTTCATCCAGTGTGCACAGCTGGGTCCCTACACAAAAATTTAGTACCTGGTCCATGAACAGAGTGGGACAGTCGCAGCTTCCCGTGCTGTGAGCCTGCCAGTGGACAAAGCAATAATAGACGGCAGTTCTCTGTTAGAGCTATTAAATAAGCTAATACAGCTGGAAAAATGCACAATGGCATGTATAACATTTACAGAGTTGGTTTTAGTATAAGATTACTCAACTATTCTGGGATTTATAGCTGTTGAACTATAAATATTCCCCACTGTGGACAGAGTTGTGTCAATATACCAATTCATATGGGAGGTTTTAAAATCATTAGGGAAGGTTTGCAAATGATATACCCTCAAGATTTGCTGTGTTTTACCACTGTGATTTACAACTTGAGATGCTTTAGCATAGGATAATCCAAATGCTGTTCAAAGCTCAATCACTTGAAATTAACTAGCCTGTTAATTCCTGACTGATCTATGTCTAACCTCTTTGCACTGCCCAGGATGGTTTATCTTCAGGATCAAGAAATACAGGCTGAAATCCTATAGTTATAGGAATAAAATACTAGTGTGGCTGCTAAACAAAATGAAAAAGAAAAGGTGCCTTAATTACAAAGCTCTAAGCTGTGCAGTGAAATCATGGAGCTATTCACAGTAAAATGAAACTACTTTTTAGTGGTATCCTTACAAGCAAAATTCCAGTGTCCAAGTGAGAGAATGAAATGTATATTTTCTGAGTTCAAATACATTGAAATGATTGATTGTGATATAGTCTGATGTTTGGTTTTATTTCTTCTTAGTCTCAGTAATTTTTTAACCCCCAATCTTCCTGTTAAAAAACCTTTTTGTAACTGATTTTCCTGTGCAAAATCCAAAATTTGTTCAAAATTCAGGTTATGACTGCATGTATTTTGATTAAGTAGGTCTTCCTGTTTACAATTTCAGCATTTGGGAGGGAGTGCAAAGCAAGCACAACAGGTTACAAATGGTATTTTATGAAGGGGGTCTTTTCTCTGCCAGCAGCTCTGGCCTATAGTCTTGCTTCCACACTGATGCAAGTTTTAGTGTGGTTTTCAGCTTCTGATGTCATTCATTCTCCATCTGAACATTGCTGTGCTATTCCTGCCAGGGAATGCCTGTTGAACACCTGCTCTGTTATCACAAATGTCCATGATAGAGTATGAAAAATTTAATAAATGCTCGATATGAAACAGTGACTAAAAAAAAAAAAAAAAAAGTCACCAAACCCCTAAACCCTGGGCCATACTAAATTAATTGTGTTGCTGTCCCATTGGATCTTGTTACCTTTAGCAGCCCAGTAACACAGCATCAGCAGTGGATTGAACTCACTTCAGGGTGCCTCATACCCTGGAAATGGGAGGTTTATTTAGGGCCTAGGTGCACATGTGTCACTCACAGTCCTTGGGCTGCAATCATCTGCATATTTGATGCCTGTGGGGATGTTGGAATGGTGTCAGCAGCTGCACTGTAGATGCACACAAGCTCCGTGCTCATCTTTTCCCCCAAGACTTTGAGGAAGAAGAAGAAGAAAGAGCTTGATTTCAGGTTTCTGTCATGTTACCTGTACCTGAATGACCAAACCCACTTGCAATACAGGATCAGAAAATGCAGGATGAAATGCTGTACTGATGGAACAAGAAGCAGTGGGAGTGTTATACCCTATTTCTTCTTTTGGGAAAGACAGCTATACACACACTGGCTGTTCAATCTGGCACTAAGCCCCAGGCCCCCAGGGAAGACAACCAGTTTATCAGTGCCTCAATCACTATTCCAATTTGCCATGCAGAAGCTCTCTCGGAGCTGCTGTCTGACAGCTCCTTCATGGTGGTTCTGTGCAAGCTCCAACCAGGAACACTGTAATTGCTACAGGAGACCAGAGCTTTGCCTTGATCATTCCTTTCTTCCAAACTACCCACTGTATTGCGATAAGGCAGCACAGAGATGTAGCAGTGTCTAGAAAATCCCTGTATTTGAGGAGAAAGGAGATTCCTTGCATCCCTTGCAAGGGATATTTCACAGAGGACCTGGCACTCACAGGCAGCAGTCCCCTTACACATCAGGGAATCTGGTCTTTCCCATCAGTTCACTTGCCAAGTTCCTTTCTATGCTTTGAAAGGATATTTTTTGTTTAAATAGGTAATCAAACAAGTGTTTGCCATCCCGTTCTCTCTTCAAATGCTTGTTGCTTCGGAAAATGTATTTTACCACAAGCTACAGGGTATAATTTGGTGGGATCCCCCAAGCTAATCTATTGGCAGTGTATCACTGAAGTGTACTTAAAATTAGGCTCCACTATGAAATGCCACGTGTTGTTTAAGCACTGCCAGCACACTTGCTACTGCCCTGAACACAAACAAAGCCAATCGCTGCCCCAAATTGGTTACAGAAAGGGCATTCCAGAATCAATCCCTGTATGACTGGTACTACTTTGCTGCAATCTGCAGTATGCCAAAGAAGGTGTATGCTGTGCACTACAGATTAGGAGCGGGGGGGATGGAGGGGGGGGGGGTGTGCTCCACTTTTCTCACCCAGAAACTTATCAACCCTACAATATCTCTAACGAAGCTGCAAAGGGAGCTGCAGGCAGAGAGGCAGGCAGTGACTGAACACTGCATTCCCAGTCACACACACACCAGATGTAATACGCTGGGACAGTGGTGAGAGATCACACAGACACCTTCTCCCTTCATCCCTTCTCCTAACGCCACCACTTACAAGAACCTTTTATTTCTCTACATCGAGCAATTTCCTCCTAGGTTTGTGAGTGGGAGCCATGAACACCGCCCAGCTCCGTACCTGAAGGGGTCTTCTTGCCTCCATCACCGTTTTTCACGCTGGCCATTTCTCCTGCTTGTTTTTACACCACTCTCCGCCCCGGCTGCAGCGACCCCGAGCCAAGCCCCGGTCTCGGCCCATGCCCGTCTCCATTCCGCTCCCCATCCCGATCCCAGCCCCATCGCCGGCCCCGGCGCGGCTCGGGGCGAACTGCGGGCGGGCTCTGCCACCTCGTGGCTGTTAGGGGAAAAAAACAACCCGCTGCTCGCGTTACAAATTAAAATCTCCGCTCTCATAAATATCAACTTGTTAAACTCTGACTTCCGTTTTAAAAGGCAGAAAATTAAAATGTATACCTCTGTCTCAAAAATTCGGTAATTAGACATAATCCACAGGTGTTATTTTAATGATGCCAGCTCTTCAGACACACGGGTTGAGCAAATGCAGTGTGTTGTTAACTAACTATGTTGTCTTAATTTGCCAATTTAAAAAACTTAAATGTCCTGAACAAATAAAATCATTATCTCGGATTTCTTCACCGTACCTGCTGCCTGGCATCATCTGATGCCTGGCAGCCTGGGTTTGGCTGCACGGAGCAGCATTTGGAGGGTTCTCGGAGGCTCTAGCAGCCCTCCGGCACCAGACAGCAACTGGGTTTGTAAACCAGGGATGCTCACACCATCCTCACTAACAATATCTGATAGAGGCTTTAAAAGTCAGCTTGTCTCCCTCTATTACCTTTGCAACACGTATCTTAATTGACCAGGGAGAAAGCGTCGCTCAGGCAGCGTCTCCTATTGAACGGAGCTGAGCCGATTCCCCCACCCTCCCTGCTTTAAGGCAGCACGCAGGCATGGGTGGCATCTTCTCTTTCAAGGAAACACTTTGCATCTCTCAGTGCCACTGTGGCCAATGAGAAACTTCCATCTAACTTTTTCCTCTCGAAAATGTAAAGTAAGAAAACAAAATCTATGCATCATTTAAAGATGCCCCAGGATAGCTTTGAATTATGCAATCCACAGTTATGTGAGCTGCTGTTTAAGGGATTCTTTGGCTCTTTTGTGACACTGATCAATCCCCTCTTGGTTTTATTTAAAAGACCCAGTCACTGAAGCATTCAAACCACATTATTCACATCTTTCATTCACATGCCTGGAAAATAATGCAAATAAACACATAAGGAAGAATGAAATATATGCTAACTAGCTACACTTTTCACAGGTTGGCCCCTCTGTAGAAATCATTCTGAGAGGAAATAATGGGAGAATCAAAACCAGCTTTCAGTCTATTTTAATCCAGGTTCAGGTCATTGCCCTTGTCATTCAAAGGGTTTGTTCCTAAGGTGCAATCAAATTGCACAGGTTGAGGCTGTTGTGCAGAAAGGTCTGTTGCTCTGTGAAAGGCATTCCCTTGGCCTGTGTCTGAGCACTCCACAGGCTGTTCTAAATTACCCTGGCCTTTAACATCACAAGGTGCCCAGAAAAGAGATCAAGCACCTGTTTAACAGAGCATATCAGCCACTACACCATTTCCTCTCTCATATCTCTGCTTACCAGTGGCCAGCAGCAGGATCCAGGAGTGGTGTGGAATGCCAAGACCAACTCTGTGTGATAAAGGTGTGCCCGGCCCTCTGGGGGCTAATTATCCGGGCACAATTCAAAGTGATCCCCAGAGAATCTGCTCCCAACAATGCTGTGTGTCAAGGACTGACAGTTAGAGCAATTTTCAAACATCCACAGATGGGGTACTTATACAGGAAGATTTCAGAGCCATATTAAATTACCTGCCTTGAAAATCCTGGTGCTGAATACAGACTTGGGTTATTGATTTTGGAGGACTCCAAACACAAATTCTACAGCCCGCCTTCAGTTAGCCTCCTCCCCTGGGATCAGACATGGAAAATGATGCTGTCAACCTGCTGCCCACCATTTCCAGAAGCAGGTTTAGCCCTTTGTCTCCCTCCTCTCCCAGCAGCAATCTGACTTTTCCATAGCTCATCCTGCAAGGTTATTTACCAATGTTGGAAGGACAACTGGGAAAAATTCCTAAGAGGGGGACTATGTCCTAAAATCCAGATTCAGCTCCCCACGCAGCAAATTTTAACCATCCCAAAAAGACAAATGCCCTCTCACAAACATAACCAAGGCAAATATATGGCAGTGAACCCTAGAGGATGCTGTCCTGGACTGATATTCTGTGGACCTGGACTGCAGCCTTGTTCTGCTTCTGGCTTACTTTGTATGCATTTTCTCCACCTTGCAGTCAATTTTACAGTAGCTTCTAGCTCAGGCACTTAGGCATTTGAACTGCCAAATGAGGTTTTGAAAGGTGTGCTCACATTTGCATATATTTTCCAAGAACATGTCTTTATTTATGCCTCTCCCTAGTAGTAAATTTTAATCTTGCTAACAGCAGGAATAAATGTAGTGGGCAGAATAAAGTAGACTGTAGGAGCCTAACTTTTTTTCTTATTCTCTTCAGACAATATATAGCCTTTCAAGCTTGCCTTTAAAGGACAAAAAAACCTAAAAACCTCTACATTGAAAAAGGCTTGCTTTTTTTTTTTTTTTTTTTGCTAAGCCATAGACAAACTTATGTCCCCCTGTAGAAAGTGAAAAGGAGATTGAAACAGCCTTAAGACAACTGAAGTATCTTTTATTTCCTATACTATTTAACAGTGGTTGCTATTACTTTCAGAATCTAGTATTTTGCAGGTAATAAAAAGAGTGAAAAATCAATCAAAACAACAGAGCTCATTCCTAGAGGACAAAAAATCTTCAATATATAACTGACTGCCAGAAAGCAAGTGTTAAAACATCCTGCGCCAGGTAGAAGTGCTGCAATAAGGAATGGAGACAAAGCACAGAACTATAAAAGAGACAGCTCACATTTTAATTGAAGAACTGAACAGCGGCTGACAAGGCACTGTGCTCTGTTTCCGGGGACGCTTTCAAAAGGCTGAGCTGCAATGCATAACACCCAATTCAGGCTGCAACGCTCCTGAGAGGGTTCAGGGACACAAACTGCTTTTATGATTGTTAGTTAGGCATCAGCAAACCACTGGAAGTGAAAATCAGGCTTTCCCCACTAGGCACGCTTGGGAAGCTGACACAAAAATCTTACGGGAAAAGGTGGAGAAAGGAAAAATAAGCAGGAGGTTTTACAGAGTCTTAGTGAGAAATTATTGTCATTGCTTCTCAAAGAGAATGAGGCTGTCTTTAAAGCCTCAATTCTAATGCCATTAAAGTCGGTGGAAGTTTTAGAGATACTTGAATAGCAGAGGGGTTTTTTTTCCCTTCTTCAGTTTTCTTTGCACATCCAATTAATACAAAAAGAAATTGACTGATTCACCTATTGTTCAGGTCTCGCTTGCCTTGTCGTATGTAAAGCTTGCTCCTAAGGTCTGCAGAGCCATAAAGCACCTATCATACTTCTGAGCACTCCATAAATAAGTAGTATGAACTGTAATGAGAATACTAATGAAATTTTTAGTTTTTTGATTGAAAAATCTCCTTTCTTGAGTTGTATTTCTAAGGAAAATTAAAGGGATGATTTGTAGCACCTGATGTCACAAAACCTCTGAAGCTAATATATTGGTTGCCAAGCCACAATATAATGGAAACATTGATATTTTATATGTGGCGCAGTCTTGTTATTTGAGAGGTATTCCACTGCCAATTAGAGATCCAACAGCTGCCACTGGCTAGGCAAAATTTATTAAAAAACAAAAAAGAGAGAAAATATGTGAAAAGGAGAAAGGTAGCACACAGTCAGAGATACTTTCAACTTGATTCAGAAGAGCATAGAGGGGATCCAGCAGGGATCATGCTGCTGACAGAGGAGGCTAACAGAGGGGGGGAAGGCAGAGAGCTAAAAGAGCTGCTGATCCCAAATGCTACATTGAAACTGAAAACAGGAATTACCATGTGGCATATCTAATAAATGAGGCTCAGAGGATTAAAACATCACATCTAAGGCTCTACAAAGAATTGCACTGGATGGAATTAACGCCAGTGCTTCTGATTCCTCTTGGTGCTCTGCTGTATGTGTGTCTCATGTAGCAAAGAAAAGGGTTAAATGAAACCATAGAAGCAAGTGACTTCAGCAGATGTCTGACCTACTGCAGAGATTGCTGTGGAGATCTGCCATGGGAAACTGTATCAGGGCACACAGATGAGGCTAATTTCTCCATGAAGGACAGAAGCCAGGAAATACACACACATTACCAAAAAAAAAAAAAAAAGAAAAAAGAAAAAAAATTATTACTTTTTCATATTCTAAATTTGGACAGACCCAAGGGCCAGAGTTTTCCCAGAAAGAAGGAAAGGGAGTCTATAGAAAATCCTTTTGCCTTGCATTTGTTTGAACTCTGATTTCAAGAAGCTTTTTGCCTCTCTTTGAATTCAGGCTGCATTAACAAGCACTTTGACTAACATTTAGGCAGGTAGCCAGTAGGGATCCTGACATATTTAGTGTCCCTTGTTCCTTATGTACTTCTCACTTCTTAAACATAAGCCTATGAAACCAGGCGTGTAAATATTTTGTGCAATAAGCCCTGTAAGGTCTTATTATCTCCGCCTTCCATTGCAGAGCCTCTTCATTTCATGATGATGCTGTGGTTTTGGATTATATCATAGTGGAAAAATCTTTGGAGCAGAGACACCTTTGCTATGTGTTGCTAGGCTCCCCAGCACAGTGGATATGTAATTCCACTGCTATTTCTATTTTTGCATTTTTGGGACAGCTTTCGGCATACACATGTTGACAGGTGCTGCTTTTGTCTTCCACCCTGTTGAGTCATAACCATAAAAGAGTTACTCAGCTCTAAAGCAGCTGGATGCTGATGGGAACCCATGTTTTCACAAAGTGTTTTTGGAGCACAGGTTTAAATTATGAGTTTAATAACATATAATGGCATAGAACTTCTGTTAGTTAAACAACACAGCAGAGGAATTAAATGTATCCTTCTCAATCAGCCCTACAGCAGCAGAAAGCAGTTTATATTCAAGTTTTAAACAACCAACAGAAATTATCAGGAGATTCTATTAGACTTGGTCAGGGAAAGCTTTGGCACTTGATAAAAAGTTAGCAAAGCCAAACTAAACTGATTTAATATTATTACAGTTCTTCCTCTAAAACATATGTTGTTTAACAACTTCTGATGCCAAATTTTACAAAAACAAGCCACTTTTATTTTCATGAAAACATGAAAAATTTCATTGCCACATTTTTCTGTGAAAATTTTCACTTTGATAGAAAAGCAGCTTTTAGTTCAATGAATATTTTGAATGCCTCAAAACAGATGTTTGCTGATAAATTAATCTCTATATCTGAATAACCCTTCTGTAAAGTTGTTGATATAATAATTAAAATAAATAAAATCCTATTATAAACTGTTGGTACATGGACAATCCTTCCTCTAGTACAATCTGTATATTGTTTTAAAAGATTTACCAGTAAAGAGGGTGGGTGAGATAAAGCAGCTTTTACTGTCATTGTTTTCCATTATTTTCCTTTAAGATTGAATGAGCATGTTCCTTCCATGCCAGTGCAAAAGTTTCCTGTCTCCAGTCTCTTGATAGTGTCCATACTGTCAGTTCAGTGACTTTAACACTAATTTTGTGGTTGCTTCATTTCTGGGAATACCTCCATTCAGTAAAGCTTCTAGGACTGTGACTGCAAGAAACAAAGAAATTACAACAAAATTACCAGTAAATAACTAAAACTAAACCTGGACTTAATACAGCTAGAATACTGTCTTCTGAATACATCTATAAGCCACAGTTAAGAAAAAGATGTTTCTCATAAACATCATGCAAAGGAAAGTGAGAAACTATTTAAATGTCCAAGTTCTCTACTGGAACTATGTGTGTATGGGATTACAGCTGTGTAAAATTATTCACAGGTGTAAATTTTATTCAGGTTGAAGCTTCATATTATTCTTGATCATGTCTCATTCTTTCATTTAGAAATCTCTTTTTGAAACTCATTTCAATGATCAATCTTTTTATTATAAAAATTAAAGTATTTGTTGTAGCATTAATTAATTTTTCCCTGCTGTAATTATTAGAACTGAGCAAATAATTCAAAATGAATAATTCATCTGCTGAATGTGAGCTCATTTTCTGCTTGCTGAATAACTAGTAGCAAACCTATTTTCCAGTTTATTTGTTAATCAAAATCATCTGATCATTTTGGTAAATATTTTTTTTCATGGATTGAGCCTGAACATTTCCCTGTGAGCCTTTGATACACAGTGCTTGGTGCCTGATCTGCATTGGTACATCATAATTGGTTTGGTGAAGCATGTGACTTTATTTAATTTTCTCAGTTTGGTGAGTCTGGTCATGAGTACATCTGTATGTGAATTTAAGTATTGTTTTCCTTCCAGTAGAACTTAATTGTTAAAATGTCTTTGGGGGAAAGACTAACTAAAGGAAATGTGAATATGTGAATCTATCAAATGCTGAGCCAGTATTTCCAACAATTTCCTTACATTTTGTACTCAGTTTTAAGCAACTATTATGTTATTGAAATTGAAAATCAGTAGTATCAAATTCTGCAGCCATATTTTCTGACCTCCAGTTAAAATGTAAAGTGTTTCCATGTTGTGGTGGATATTAGGGAACACTTTGTGTGTGTCAGAGAAGTCCTTGCTTGTCATAATTAAAGAAATTGTGCAAATCATGACTAGTATATCTCTAAAGATTTATTGCCTAAATAGGAGAAACTGAATAAAATTTCGCCAGAAGTGACCACATAGGAAAAATATTAAGAGGTGACTTCTACTTAAAGCAATCTATTCCTGACTGAAAGCCAATGGGCTTGAAGCCCTGTAGGTACTTTCGAACATCCTTATTTTTCAGTTATGGTTTTAAGGCGACACTCCTTACCTGAACAATGAACCTGATGAACCTTGCCTGTACAGTAGTGGAGGTCCATCTCCTGCATACCTGTAGGTATGAAAAATATCACCCTTCCAACATATGCACCATCCTCAGCCACACCCTGCTGCCCAGAATAGCTGGGTGGCTGATAGATGAGGAGACATTTCTTCTCCTCCCCTCTCTGCATCTTTTCTCCTTTTATGTGTTTTATTGTTTTTTTCTTTTCTTGAAAGACACATTACAGACATATTGTCTGTGCCCACAGAATTCAGAGACACCATGTGAAGTAGTCCAAAGGAAATTTTCTTCACTGTTGCATAACGGGAAATGATTTTGTTACATTAATTCAAGAAAATATTCTACCAAGCAGAGTTATAAGCTCTTTGCAGGAAAAGGCAGAGGATATTGGTCTAATGGGCAATGTGTAGCAGAGTTCCGCCTACTTGATTCCACAAGAAAAACTGTTGTTATGCTTGTTAACTGGATTAATGAGTTTTTCTTGATTGGCATAGGGTTCTGGTAATGCAAGAATTAAAAAAGAAGTTGAAATTAACATTACCATTTCTTTAATGCAATTGAAACAATTGCCTTCTCATTCTCCCAATAACCTCTGAATATTAGCTTTAATAAAATAAGATTCCAAAATTCTAAATAGTGTTGTATTACATTCTCAGTTTAATAAAATAACTTGGCATTTAACAGTACAGAAACAAGGGAGACAATATAACACCAGCAGGGTTTCTTGTTCATTAAAAAATTGACTTTTTAAACTCTCAAGCAGATAAATTTGCAGCTCCTGAGCAATAAAGCAAAATGGTACATTTTGTGCTTCAAGATTATTATTATTTCTCAATAATCTTAAGTCACATAATAGGACATTTTACACAGCTGAATGTTTATTTCCCATTCTATTTTCTTCTCTTTATCCTCAGTTTTTTGTTTTTCCATTACCTTAGAGTTTCTCAGAATCAATGCTCGGTAAAGCAAACCCTTCCATTGCCTTGTAACCTTCTGTGCTCTGAACAGGCAACATTAAAGCTGATGAAGATAGGACACTTATAATTCAAAGAAGTTTTAAGAATGATGTCTCAGTTGTGTCAGGCAGAAAACTTAGGTGGTCATTCTGGCATAAAATAAGTTTAATTAAAATGTTTGGAGTACACCTGCGGTACTGATGCCTACATTTGAGCCAAGAGCAAATGTTTCCTTCAGAGTCACTTCCAGTGCACAACCCATGCCAACATAAGTTAGATATCAAACCACCAAAAGTCTTCCAGAAATGTTCATTTTTGTACATTTACTTTTAAGGTAGTCTCTATGACTCGCTCAAATGTAGGATTTTGTATAGTAGATTTATAAAATAAGGTATCGTAAAACAAGGTCCAGGTAGGTAAGTGTTGTGCTTTCTAGATCTCTAGTCCTATTCTCAGGCATAAACTGACCATGGGCTTTTTTCTCAGGTTAAATTGCTAGGAACCACTGCTGTTTCTCCCTTATTCTGAAGCATGGGCAGTAATGCCAAGATGTAGCTGTCCTGATGTCCCTAAAGAGCAAAACACTGAAAAAGGACTGTGGAATGTTATACCTATAATCTGGGTCTTTAATTAACATGGGGTTGTTGGAAGGCATTTTTGGATGACAGGTATAAAGATGTGTGAGCACATGTTCTCTGGACCATGCTTCAACAGTATAATTTCATTATTTGATATGACTGATAGTGAGTGGACTCAGTCACCCATATAGCCTTTTTCAGTCTTCAGGGTTTTGAGCATGTGTTCTCCTAAAAATATTTTGCATTGAGTTATTTATTACAAAATAATTTTTCAGAAGCTTGTTATCTGTCAACTTTAAAGACCTTTTCTTATTTTAAATAAATTCACTGGTATACATACTCAGCACTTGCTTGGTCTGCCTTTAAAAGGAAGTCTGGAATACCATTTACAGGAGCACCCAGAATGGAAAATGACTGTCAAACTGTCAAAATTTTGGAGACTTTTCCTTTGACATGAACTTAGAACTTCTTTCTGTTTTTTCTTTGTTTTTTAGCACTTTACATCTTCAAAGTTCCTGTAAGCATTTTGTGATCACATTTATTATTTCTATTTATGAAATATGACTGTCTCGAGGACTAACAAGACTGAAATTGGATTTTTTTTAGTTCACACACGGTTATTCACTCCTACAGAAAACAACATCTTCAAGCTTAAAATTTCCTTATATAGCCTCTTCTTCACTCCACTAGTACCTTAAAAAATCATATAATGTTAAATCTAAGAGCTTTGAATTAACACTAGACATTGCTTTGATGTCTCTTTACACCACAAGACAGATTTGGGAACATCTGAAACCAGCCATGGTTTCAGCTCAGCTTAGACAATCACTGTTGATTGGACAAAGCACCATAACATTTCATAAATTTCACCAAAACACTACAGCAGCCCCATAAGAACCACGCAGTGCAGACTGGCACTGCCCCTCATGGAAGCACTTGCAGCTGGAAGGCAGGAAGTTTTTTCTACTTCTCCTCTGCCCTGTGTGCATCAGAGCCTGATGAGTCTCCCTTATTACCAAAAAAGTACTCTTACAATCAGGCAATCCAATATTTCTAGGAATGAGCTCTCTTTCCAAAGCCCTATAGCCAGCAGAAATGGTTCAACCATCGCTGAAGCAAGAACTTCAACTGACTTCCATACCTCCAAGCTAAAATGTCATAACCCGCAAACTAAAGAACCAGGCTTTCACATTTATTTCCCTGTCTGTCAAAATGAATACTCAATTATTTACAAAAAGTGGAGCAGCTTCAGCAAGCAAGACTGAAATGCACCAATAAGCATGCTAGAGAGATAGAAAATCTATATTTAAAATCACAGAGAGGGGGGAGTTGAACCTGCAGCTAGCACTTCCCAAAAGCTGCTGCAAACATTAGGATTGAAGAGACAAGAAAAAGGTGGCAAACAGAAGAATATAGCATGATAAATTCACTGTTGTGAACTAATTTCCCTTGTCAATTCAATACTTGCTCCAAAATTTCCTCTGCATTACTGTAGTGGCAAAAAATTTATCCAAAATTTTCTGGGGTCAACCAAGATATTCCCTTCAATCTAAAATGATTTTTAGTTTTGATTCTCAGGAGCTGGGAGAGAAGCAACCAAACAAATTTTCTTTTCAGGTTGACCCAAAATGCCTTTTTTTTGCTGTTTGAACACTGAACCAAAAAAAAACCAGTGATACATCTCTGTTTTGAAGGTCAACAAGATTCAGCAAGGCCACTAGAAAGAAACAAGGAGTGCTTCTAAGAAGCAAAGGATATTTTTCCATACATTTTGTGATTCAATCCCAGGAAAACAGCTGTGAGAATTATAAACTTGAGCAAATAACTTATTCTCAAACTGCCAAGCTAAAGAAATGTAGAGAAGGTGACCTGTAGGATCCTTGTAGTCTAAATAGTTAAAGGTGTCAGGGAGAAACACTAGCACCATGAACTTCTTCTACAACTAAACTTAAAGATGCTACACAGTTTGGAGTACTCACTACTTAATCTTAATTAGGAAAAGCTCATCTTCCTAACCAGTCTCATTATTAGCCCTAAAATAAGGTCACTTTGGACCACCTCAGATCACCTAAGACTCTACCTGGAAGAAGGGACAAGAGAAGAATAGTACATGTATGGGGAATAGATGGCAGCTTCAGAGCCAAAGATAAGTGGGGGAAATAAAGTCCCAGCCCCTAGTCTTTCCTGACAGAGTATTTGCAGCCCAATAGGCTGATTCCAGAAATAAGAGGCTGAGATCCAACAAAGCACTGAGCTTGTCTACTGCAGTAATTTTGCTGTCAAAAGTATCTGGTTTGGGAGGATAAATATCCCCTCATATTCTCTTCTTGCAGGTTCTTTTCCCTGGCCCACTGATATTGTTTCCTACAGAAGCTGAATTTCCCTCATATATTTCTCATTCAAGTCTTAATTTCTGCTGCACACAGCCAGGAGATGCAGCTGTCTCAGTAGGAAATGATTGTGAAGTCAATGGAGCAACAGTATTTACACCATATGGATATCCAGCGTTCAGACTGCAGTATCACACAGAAAGACAAGCTATTCTACCCTGTCCCTAGCAAAATTTACAGGCATAATACAGCTCTGAAGGATCCCAAAGGAAAATATTTAACATATGTCCCAGGACACTCATATAATTCCAAATTACTAAAGTTGCTGCTAAAGGTCCGTACAGATAAGGAGACCTGGCTAGCTGTTCCAGCCACTGGCTTCATTGAAACAGTCCAGGAAATGGCAATGCTACTATGTTATCAGATTTGGGAGGCAAGGAGCAGATTAAGAAAATGGGCTGCAGCAGGAATGCAAATAACCCCATGGTGGCCTTTTTCAACATCCTTTATCCCTTTGTATTGGGAAAGCCCCATTCAGAGACATGAAATTTGGATGTCCGTGAAGGGAGCAACGGCTCTGCTCTTCCATGAGCCTGTGCCAGTCAAAGGCAATCTGCCTTTCAGCATGAGGCAGTGTTTTCACAGAGCTCAGCAGCAGCTCAGTGATTATTGAACTCGACGTGTTTCACATGCTTAGCCATGGGTTATTCCTGAGGCTCTCTGGAACTAAAAGTCTGGCCTCCCCAGGTCACTCTGGCTGTCAGATCAATCACACCAGTGTGCCTGCACCAGCAAAGGCAACCTAGGGACTGTCTCCTAGGGCTAGAAGGACAACATGCGGAGCACAAGAAAGGCACAGGGCCAAGAGTTACATGCCATGCGTGTATCCAGTTTGGAAAACCTCTAATACACCCAAACTTGTACAAACTTGGGGTATAAACAGGAAACCACACTGGGAAGCAACTACACATCTGCAGTGCATAATTCTTTCAAATGGATCCAGGAACCAGCAGGAGGCTCAGTCAGTGATGAACAGCTGTAATTCAGCTGGAAGAACTGACTTCCCTCTGCCCCCCACAAACTCATAAAATGGCCATCCCAGAATTATGAAAGATAGACTTGAAGTGAACCTGAGAGATCAGCTTTCCACTCTGATCCAATTGCTATACTATATCTCTTTTTTCCCACAGGTATTTTTCATATTTTGTTGGGGTTTCTGCAATTCCCAAGCTGGGGACTCCAAATCTGCTGTAGACACGCAATTTCACGGTTTCTCCTCCCTTAAAGACAGAGTCCTTCCTATTGCAGAAATCCCCTGTGTTGCCAGCAAAGTGCAGTCTTGGACATGGACACTGGATTATTCCTTTCCTCTTTATTGCAGCTTTGCATCCTTTAAGATATCTTTCCTATGTAGAACACCACTTAATCTCACTGAGCCTTTTTGCACAACATTCCCAGGATACAGGTGTTCTGCAGATTACACAGGAGCACAGAAATACCAAAACCGTGATCTACTGGAAGCCCTTCTTCAAAATTCTCCTTTTCCGGGCAGAAAAGAGTTGATAGTAATTAAGGTACACGAGCCAACCCTGCTGCTAATAGCAAAGTGGAATTTTATCCTCGTGTTCCTCATCTGGCTGAAAGGTCTTGGGGACAGAGGCTGCACTTGCTCTGTAGTCCTGCCACACGCAGCTCATGGCTACCTGCCTGCAGTGGGAGCACCACAAACAACAGTGAGTAGTTTGAGGGGACAGTAGGGTGAGAGGCAAGACCAAAAAAAAAAAAAGTCATAATTAAGCAGTGATGAAAATTCCCTCTTAGGAACTGGTAGTGTCCTAGAGCGGTATCACAAGGACGTTTGTGACAGAGTAAGGAGCACTACTTTAATTATTTTCGGTGCTCCACCCCTACCAGTTCAATCCTCTGCAATTGTCAAGGAAATGAAAAAGTTAAACAGCAAAGCCATACACTTCCTAAAAAGATAAAACTGAAATATTCAGAATATACCTACGTGAATGAGAAACTTGCAGCTTTTATTGTGTTGGAATGACTTGAAGTACAGCTTATAATGAATCAAAGTAACCACTTTATTTTTCCTCTTTATAATCTCTTCTCCCCTTTGTGATATATTGCAGAGACAGAATGGGTAATTTTATTTATTTATTTATTTTCTTTTTTATTTTTAATGAACTGACTGGTCTTACAGCTAATTTCTTGGCAGGTATTTTTTTTCCTCCTTCTACTAACTGACTTAATGAGAATAAAAACTAAAGTCAATCCATGTTTCAAAAGATAAAACTTTTCCCTGGTGGGAGTGAGAGAAATTCCCAGCATCCTTCAACAGAACACTTAATTTTCTATTGCCATAGTTTTGAAAAGCTTGCAGATCTGCAAATAAAAAAATGTAAACTGCATGTCAATATAGTGTTCCATCCTGGTTTTTTATTCCTTGATTAGTTTCACTTCAGCCATAAAACAGGAAAGTAAACAAATGAAATCATGAATCTAAAGATCAGTGTGTTATAAAGGAAGCACAGTAATTCAATTCAGTAGACATTACCTGTTCAGCAAATGTTTCACGGATAAACTCATTATCAGAGCTGCTCAGGGACATTCCCAATAAGCCATTTTCCATCAGAATATGCAGTACCTTCAAAACTCTTGTAAAATCAGGGCACTTTTCCCAAAATTTCATTTTGGAAATAAAAAAGAAAGGAAATTCTCCAGAGGGTTGAATTCCCTTTGACAGTGTATGCAGATCAAAGTATTTTATTTTTTTTTAAAAATCTATCATAATTTGAATATTTTATTTGTGTATTACTATATTTTGTAGTGCAAAAATTGTCAACCTCAGAATTAAATGCCTCAATATTCTTGAAACAAACTGTTTCTAGCCACCTAAAACAACTTCAAAGTAAATTTCCTTCAGAGAATTTTAAAATCTTTTGTTTCAATTCTCATACAGAATGCAGCCCAATTGTAAAACTTCAGAACACATCACATAGTGGCACTTCCTTTCAAATTCCACTTGCAATGCTCAGGAATATGGTTTAGTAGTGGACATGGCAGTGTAAGGTTAACAGCTGGATCCAATGGTCACAGGAGTCTTTTCCAGTCTAAAAGATTCTATGATTCTAACTCTTCTACTCACTACAGGATATAAATTAAAACCCTCCTTGCACCACTTAACATCTATTTTTGTTCAGAAGAACAGTTTCCTCTGGAGGACAGTGTGAGAGCTATCACATCCACTTCAAGGTAGTACAGGTCCAGCGAGCAGTTTTAGGAACTGATTTTTGAGGTGCTAAAAAAAGGCCTGAAATCCCAGATTCTGCCAATGTTCTACTACAATTTCCTGTCTTGTTTTATGTAAAATCAGGATAATTTTTCATAATGAATACAACCAGGCTAAAAGGAAAAAAAATCAAAAATAACACAACCCAGAATTTCTTTAAATGGTGTTTTACACATTTACCTTGCTCCCATCAGTGTCTGTTTCCTAGGAGCCAACACTGCAAATTAAGTTTAGAAATGTGATTCTCATTTGAAATTGAAGAAGATCCAGTAGTTAGAATCAGACCATACCAGTCAAAATACAAGCATCCTAATTCAATATGTGTTACTTGTGCCCTAATAATGCTTGTCATAAGGATTCATTAAATAAGCACGTGGTGTTTCTTTGTTCTGTCTTTGCTACTGTCACTCCATTTTGAGGATAAAGAAGTCTTTTATAGATTTGCTCAAGAGACTTCAAGCTTTTTTAAGCCTCAATCTTCATTACTTCTGTCTTCCCTATGGATTTTTCAAAACAAGGTCCCCACATTTCCCATCTGCTGCTTCAGGGAAAATCCACATTGAAAACTTTAAATAAGGTTTGCTTCTTTTTAGACAGCCATGATGCACGAAGCAAGTATTGTTTGGTTTCATATGAAGAAGAGAATATGGAAGTAAACATAAAGATTCTGGTTTCTGGAAAGGGATGTTAGTAACCTCTGTAGACTGAGTGTAGCAAAGGTGTTTAATGTTGAGATAAGAAAATGAAAAATATTTCAATTAAAGAGAGCGTTTACTTGAGAATACTTTGAGGACTACACAATCACATGAAGCAATCTAAGTCTGGGATTGAGGAAACATTTTGCTAATGTAAATGAAAGAAAAAGGCATGACCAGGAAAAGATTATTCTTGTAACAAAATAATGCACAAATTTCTTTTTTTGTTGCTTTAAAAACACACAAAATGTCTCTACCATGAGTTTTTTATAAAATTGATCAGAATTCACAATCTGTACACAGCAGATTCCCCAAGTCACATTTCACATGCTCTAAACACTAATTAAAATCTGCCATTTAAAACTGAGAGGTAAAGAAACTCTATATTGCAACATTTATTTTATTTTAAGATAATTTTTGTGGGTTCCTCCCCTACAAAAAAAAATTAATCTGCTTTAAAAATGAATGCTTATTACTTAGCTGTTCTTTTTTATTTTAAAACATGACAATGTAACTCTTCATCTATATTCATACTCAACAGGTGTGGATATGTTCCCTGTAGATGTCTAGGGCTGATCATATTCTCCAGCACATAAGGCAGTTGAACACATACCACACAGACTTTGCCAAATTCTGTAAAACTGATCACTTCAAATCACAGACAGTTTAGGAAATATGTGCGTATGTTTTTACTTCCAGACACAGCAGTAAATATCTTATTCCTCATTCCATACATCAGCTTCCTGAAAAATCCTGCGTAAATTTCAGATTTAGATAAATATGCTTTCAAGTTCAAAGGTGTAACTTCCTGCATCTTTCACCTTATAACTTCTCTGGAGTACTGGTTCATTTACATGCATTCCCCAGCCTAGTCAGCTTCCCATGGTATTGAATCTGACCTTGTCTCTGTGTGATCAGATCTGTGTCCGGGTATGAAGCACTGAAACAAGATTTGGATGTAACTGCTGGAAAAAAAAACCCAAACAGACAAAACAAAACACACCTCTCCTATTTTATTTCAGCATAAATCATTGACACCATCCAGGTGGTTTTTTTTCTCTTGAATAAATCATAGAGTGATGAGCTGCATCATACATGTTGTAGGACATCCTTTTCAGGGTAGCTGGAAGTCTCTGTACATTGAGTTTGAAGTGGGCTAGTAAAAATCCTGTGATTTTTTGCCTTTATCCTTTGAAACCTGCTTTTGCTCCTTTGGTCCTTGTTCTTGTGTAGAGTTTCAAAGTATACTTCCATTCACATTCCCTCCAACAACACTGTTGAATCAGATTTTTCTAACTCTTTTCCCTAGCATGAGCACTGTTTTACCACTTCGCATTCCCTAATCCTAGCAACCTTGCTGTGGAAGATCTGTGATATCTTTCAGACAAGACAGGCAATATGTGTCAGGCATGTCGCCAGCTCTAGGTGACTCATCACATATGGTGGCACCAAATGAAACAGTTTTTTTATAAAATTAATCAGAATTTGTAATCCATAGACAACAGATTCCCCAAGTCACATTTCACATGCTCTAAACACTAATTACAATCTGCCATTCAAAGCTGAGATGCAAAGAAACTTTGTATTGCAACATTTATGTTATTTGAAGAAGAGATTCTCAAAGGCAAAAGGGCTGTGATATGCTTGTCTCGCTAACATGCAGGAGGTATTCGGTGCTGCCTGCATGAGAATTGCTTCTGAAAGTGAGGAGTTTTACTGTGTTTCATATTGCATCACACATTTTTCATCATGTCATTGCAAAGCCATAACTCTGTTCAAGTTAATTCAAAAGGCCCATGAACTCTGGCAAACCTTTTGATAAATATCTGAGTTTTAAGGCAAATTTTATGTTACACCATCAACATTACCAACGGTTTTAATACACCTCAGTATGTTGAGTCTGTATGTGGCAGCATATGTAATCCAGGCAACTGCACAAATCATTGCAGCCATTCATTCAGGTCTGTGAGCCATTGTTATTAATGCAATAATTTTGTACTCTTTATTGGAATAATTTGGTACTATTATCACCAAAATGTACATTTCTTCTGTTTTTCACTTTCATGCATTCATCAGTTTTAGTCACACAAAGATTATATTTTTTCTTTCCATTCCTCTTCTTCTCACCCCTTCTCTCCCTTAATTAAGTTGGAGAACTTCTTTCAGAAAAACAGTGACATAGACCGGCTCACCTCCATCTCTGGTCCTGACAAATATATTAAAAACTCTAAGCAATTATTGGGTTTGCATCTAGTTTTGGATGCACGACACTGCACACCACCCTTATCTCTCTTGTCAAAATTGAAGTCATTCTTCTAACCTCTTCTGCCCTTCATGCCCACATAGCACGAGTGTAATTAATTCTGTTAATTCTCTGATTAGTTTTGCATTTTATATATATAAATATACATATATATATAAAATATATGACATATTCATAGATAGAGCTTATATATGTATATAATTTATATTTGTTAAAATAAATATATGGGAAGAGAAAGACGAGAGGGAGCTTAGCATTGTCCTGTGTTGTTATTTATGATAAATTACATGCCAGCTGTGTGAACAGAGCTGATCATGAGAGAAAGGGCTGGCCCACAGAGCTCCCAGATTCCAATTCAGGCCACCAGTGGGTTTCTAATATGCATCATGCCCACAGCATTAAATTGTCTGAGTGAAAGGAGAAAAATGCTGCTCCCCCACACAGAAGGAACAACCACATGTAAGCAATAAAACCAGTTTACCCTCAAAGCAGAGTTCATAGCTACTTCTGTCAAAAACAGTGCTGAAATCCAGTAAAAATCAACACCTATGGTTGAGAAGTTTGTATGTTTCACAAGGAATATTCTCAATCTCACTAATACATCCACAAAATTCCTTAGACTGGTTGTTGTTTGCCAGCAGGACTGGTAGTGGTTAAATAGGGACAATAACATTAAGTATAAGAAGATGAATTTTTCTACTGGAAATATTTTATTTTTAGGAATACTTTCTGTACACTTTAGACTTATCATGGTTACCTGGATACCTGTATCTTTTAAATTTTGTTCTGAATTTTTCAAGCACACCTTATTGAGGATAAAACATCTCACCCAGGAGATGACACTAACACTGTATGCTGTACAAAAGATGACTAGGGAAGAAGGTCAAGCACTGCACCCACCATCACTTACAGTGCTCCTCTGTTAGCTTTCTCACCTGCTCAGCTCTTCAAAGCTTCTTCCCAAGACAAGGGAAGACCTGGGATATCCGTCACACCAGGGTCAGATCCAGGGAGACAGCATGGATCATATTGTAC
The DNA here is from genome assembly GCF_041296385.1 of Aphelocoma coerulescens. NCBI lineage: Eukaryota > Metazoa > Chordata > Aves > Passeriformes > Corvidae > Aphelocoma > Aphelocoma coerulescens. Next base: position 61,727,176 of record NC_091013.1, read on the forward strand.
CAGCCTTGGTTTCCTCCATCTCTGTTCCCCTGGAAGTAACACAGTCCTCACAGCATATGAGGTCCTTTATGGACAGTCATCAGCAAAAATGTGGAGGTTCCCAGATTTCTCTCACTGATCTGTTGGCCACTGAGGTACTGAGCCTTGAAATGTGGTTTGTAAATTAAGTGTAACTAAACAAAAAAGCAGCTCTAACTAAAATAGCTCAGCAGGCTTTGCACTCTCAGGTACAGTGTGCTATACAGTGAAACCCTAGGTGCGCAGCAAGTACCTATTTCATGCTGTAGTAAAAAAGCACTCTGCTGAGTGACAGCACAGTCTTCACATCATTTGAGTGCCTTTGAACTGAAAAAATCCAAACAAATTCACACAACATAGCTTTTATTTCCTAAGGGCATCACATGGGCTACAGTCAAGGCCAAAACTGAGTGCCACTCCACGTGGAGAGTCTGCTTGGAAGAGATTGAACTTCATCAGTGTGGGGATGAGCCAGGCCATGCTGACCCTCTCTCACTTAGCAGCAAGAAGGCAGCTGGGGGATTTCACTGCCTGCTACCACAGCTGATCACAGCAGATAATCTGATTCATAAATTCATCATTTTCTGGTTTTAAACCTCTGGACAAGGACAGAAGGGAGTTTTGATGTCACTAGTCCACTTGGCAACCACTTGGAAGGATGATCTGAAAAATCATTACTCTGATCAAAAAACCAGTCATTTAGCTTAGAGTTCAGTTATTCCTAGCCAATTTACATATACTTGTACTTAGGCCAAAATTGTTCCTTAGGTTAAGTAGCTCTTCTTTTTTTCCAAGCTACTTACTCCTGTTTGATGCATTTGTCTGAGCTGAACAAGTTTTACACTTTCTCTTACTGGTGATGAGTGCTTTGCCTCCTTGGTCATCTTAGCAGCCCTTCTCCAAACCTATTCTATTTTCTATTTATCATCACTTTAAAAAATGGTTGTTTAATGCAAAACACGCTCTAGAGTCTTCCACCTGCTGCAATTATATTAATGGCACAGCAGAAGCTTGATTTCCAGCTCTTACAGTGAGCATCCTTCCTTAATTGGTCCATACAGTAAGAAGTCAGACATGGCAGATGCCTCTAAAATCTGGATTTCTAGGCTTGCGGTTTTGTATATTAAAAATCTTGTTTACTTTTAGACATGGGAAGCTGTATTGGGCACCATTCCTTTCATTTTTTGGGGGGGTTCAATTTAGCAGCCTCAACATGGGTGGCATAGAGTCAGGGTTTATGCAGCTGCCATCAGTCTCCTGTAGTTCCTGTGTTGAATATGCCATTTCTTTGCTGTTCTATTGGGTTTGTGTGTCAAGATTTTTGTAATGGGGGCTACAGGGGTGGCTTCTGTGAAAAGATGTCCACTTGTGTCTGACGGAGCCAATGCCAGGTGGGTCCAAGATGGACACTCCACTGGCCCAGGCCAAGCCCACCAGTGATGTGCCTTTGGAGTAACAGTTACAAAGGAGAAGAAAAACCTTCACAATAGCAATTGCAACCAGAGAGAGGAGTAACATATGAGAGGAACAGCCATTCAGACACCCAGGTCAGTGCAGAAGGAGGGGGAGGAAACACTCCAGCACCAAAGCAGAGGTTCCCCTGCAGCCCCTGATGCAGACCATGGTGAAGCAGCTGTGCCCCTGCAGCCCATGGAGGTCCATGGAGAGCAGAGATCCAGATAAGAGTAGGTGGAGGCCCAAAGCAGGCTGTGACCCTGTGGGAAGCCTATGCTGGAACAGGCTCCTGAAAAGACCCGTGTCCCCATGGCAAGAGGAGCCCAGGCTAGTGCAGATTGGTGGCAGGATGTAAGACCTCATGGGGGACCCATGCTGGAGCAGTCTCTTCCTGGGAGGCTGCATCCTATGGAATGGACCGACACTGGAGTAATTTATGAATAACTGCAGCCTATGGAAAGGACTCACATTGGAGAAGTTCATAGAGGATCATCTCCCATGGGAAGGACCACACACTGGAGCAGAGGAAGAATGTAAGGAGTCCTCCCCCTGAGGAGGAAGGAGCAGCAGAGACAACATGTGATGAACTGAGCATAGCACCCTTTCCCCATCCCCCTGTGCCACTTGCAACAAGGAAATAGAGAAATCATGAGTGAATTTAAGCCTAGTGTTTTAAACTTTGCTTTTATTTTCTCATTATCTTACTCTGATTTGTTTGGTAATAAAATAAATTAATTTACCCAAGTCAAGCCTCTTTTGCTCCTGACAGTTATTGGTGAGTGATCTCTCCCTGCCCTCATTTTGACCCATGAGCCTTTCATTATATTTTCTCTCCCCTGCCCAGCTGAGGAGGAGAATGATGGAGCAACTTTAGTGGGCACCTGGCATCCATCCAGGGTCAACCCATAGGTACCTCACAGCACATCATATGGCACTAGAAGATTATATTTAGGCAGCTGAATCACATTGTAGATACCTCTACTGGAGATATTCTCATCTGAACCAGATGTCCTATGTAATATATAAACCTTTCCTTTTGCTGAGATGAATTCCATAATCCAGTATTCAAACAGATGTGTGTGTCCAAAGTGTAGTTTTGCCTTCTGGTGAACTTTTCTGGAGATATTTCTTTAAAATATTTTTCTAAGTTTATTTTGAAACAAATTTAATGGCAAGTCAGCTTTTTAATTTATTCACCTATTTCATGGTACAAACAGAAACATGAAATACAGAATATATATTTTCAGTCATATAAGTAATGACATGACAATCTACATTTCTGCTAACATGCATTAACATGAATAATATGATAATTAAAATGTTCTAATTTTTGAAGTGTTATTATGAACCATTACCCAAGACTGATGGAAACATCTTATCTTTATAAATTAATCTATGTTGTAATTAAGAAACATCATACTTTTGACCTAGAAAGTTAGATGATTGTTTATGAATCTAAGGAATAGCTTTTTGCAGTATCCTAGAAAAGTGTTTCTCAGCCAACACCAACATTTTGGAAAGACCTTCTGCACTGGTGAGTACATTGGCCCAGATTCATCCTGCTCCACTTTAGGCACCAAACTGAAATTTCTAAATTGCAATTGGTATTAATTTCTAATTTCTTTCACAGATCTTTTAACTGGCTAGAGCCATAGACAGAAAGGATTGCAGGGGTAAAATAGGATTCTTTAAAACTATATTCTCTTTGAAGGCAACAGGAAAATAAATGAAATGTCTGAACACCTGCAGGGAAAGATCCCTTAATTACAGCAGATCTTTCTTCCTACAAATCTGGAATTTTCTGCAGCTCAGCTTATGAAAGTTGTCAACATCTTTACTATGAATATAAGGAACCCATAGAAAATAGTAACTAGTCCAATCTGCCTGTATCTCTTTTTTTTCACCTTAATACATAGATGAGAGCAAGACTCCCTCCTTCCAGCTAATTTTCTCTGACTGTTGCTTTGCTGGCAGCATAGGGACTCTGTTTCAAAGGCTGTGCATGTACACTTGTGAAGGCTACTTCCATGGTTGTTACACACCTTCCTACAACAGGAATGATGGCTTAAGGAGAGCCTGTTTTGAGACTCTTTCTTCCATGATGAATGGTCTAACTGCTCAACAGTTGAGCAAAAATTGATAGTAAACTTATCTAACACTCCGGATTTCTCTAGCAAGTTACTTCTGCAATATGGGCAGTGCTTAGGTGTCTCAATAAAGCTTGAAGAAGAGCTTGCATGGGAAATAAGAAATAGGAGCTTGCATGGGAACTTCCTCAACTCCCAAGTATAACCATGTATAGGTGCCTGGAGTTAGAAGGCCAAGGTTCAAGCTAAGTACAGAGCTAACTAGTAAATGTAGACAGCATTAAGCTTAGACAGTCCTGAAAAACTGGACGATAAAAATTGATGCCTGGGACTTAAAAAAGTTTCAAGAAACTAGGTTTTTATATACAGGGTTTTCAGCTGATGTTTCTTATTATTTTGTGCTACCTGAAAGTCACTAGAAAAAGAGGTACCTCCAGAGGATTATTCAGCCAGCTCGGTGAATTGTGAATTGTGAATTGTGAATGTGACTCTGGAGATGCCTGACACCATTGATTACAGAGTCAATTAAGGTTTTAAGTTAATTATTCAGTCAAGCTATAAATTAGATGAGATGCACATGAGTCTGATTGCTCCCATTATTTTCATAATCCATGTCTTGGAAGAGGATGCTCAAAATAAGAAATTATGCTTTATACATATGGATCAAGTACCACCAAATATATATAGTAACCACTTCACGTTTATATGTAAATACTTTGGCCATTCATTATATGATGTCATAGTTGGACATCTAAGGGGCAATTTCCCTCACCTCACTTTGACACCTACAATAATTACAATATTTACCCATTGTATAGATTCCCTTTAGAGTCAAAAGGGTGAGGTAGGTGTTTCATGATTGATCTGGCATATTGAAGTTGTCTAGCTTCAGTTGAGAGGTGTTGCACTCTAGAAGTGCCTATCTCCTTTGCTGGTTTCAAAGGAATTCTAAATGACTAGAATTCTAAATGTCTACAACTCAAATGCAGGAGAAATTAACCTCTCCCCAATTCTACTTAGTATACAACAGCATAATATGCAATTCTGTTTGTGTGTTATGAAATAATAAAAAGATACAAAAGGAAAAGCATGTTTCTGATGGTAATTTTAATTTCAAACTGAAATTTTGTAAAATATTATCATTTTCTTTACAAATGGCTTTGGGGAAAATGAACTTTTGAACAATCGGGCTCAGAGAAAAATTGAAAATCTGGACATCTCCTGTGAAGTAGAAATGCTCAGTTTTGAACAACGCTTTTCACTTAACTTAGTATTTGCATAGATTATACTAGGGAGTGATAGAAATACTTGTTCCAGTCCCTTAAAATCAATCAGCTGATGATGTCTAGGTACAAAACAGACTCTTTATGTGTGGTTTGGAATAAAAAAGACCATGTAATTTTGTATTTTACACTTAAAGACACTCAACTGAGAATGCCATGCACACATTACCATCCATAATTTAATTTTGCATGTAATTTCATGCACACTGTGAATCCATCTCAAGCCTACTGTGTCTACAGAAATCTCATATTTTGTAAGCAAATATCACTTAGGCTGCACACCTCAAGTTATTGTTCAGATAACCAATCAAAAGAATGCAGCCCAAAGACACATGTACTAATTTGATAAATTACTTCCACAGATGTATTTATCCCTTGACTAATGAAGACTTTAAACCCCTAAATAAGTGAACAAAGGAGTAATGTTCCCAGAGGCATTTACCTAAAGTAATTTGAGGTTATTTAGCAACCAGCACAATGCATGAAGTCACCATAAATTCAAGACTGCATGCTGCATTCTGTTCAGATTTTACAGAACTGGCAGGGAACTGAAAGAGCAGTTCATCCCCTGCTTCAGTGATTTCTTATGAGGTAGTTTGCCATAGAGCTTGCTGGATTTTTTAAAAAGGTTTTAAACCAGAAAAAAGTTAACCTAGCGGGTGACATATATTGAGGAAAGAAAGTACTGAAAAACATTGTGCGGTATCCCCCTTTTCCTTACATTTATTTTCACTTACAACTCTAACACAAGACTCAGATTTTTTAGTAGATTAGCTTTGTAATGTATCACCTGCCTTGAGACTCCAGTGCAAGCTTACTCTGCTTCCAGCTCCCACTCTCTGCTTAGATGGAGTTTAGAAGTGTTTAGAAGAGAACTGCTGGTTAATCTGTGCAGATCCATTGGAGTGGCCCAGCACGTCAGGACCAGATTCTACCACAGGAATCACACCTGCCCCTGCATCCAGTACCATATGCAGCCTTGGACTCCACATGGAAATCCACTGAGTTGCTAGATGAACGTTCATTGCACAGTCCCAGCAACCCTGATGTACCCAGCCTATACTTCTCTTTCTGCATATGCATGGCTGCCTTGCAGCCACCATGTTTGTCAAGGTGAGTGGAACTTCACTGAAGACAAAACAAATCATCAGAAGTCCTTGATATAAGAGCAAGAGGCAGAGAAGACAGTTTGTGGTTTCTGATAGTTAAGAGGTGAGGTGGTTTCACCTCAGAAACGGCCCCACTTTGAAGACTGACCATCAGCTTCACTGCAGTTGGGAAAAGATTTGAAATGTTCAGAGAACTGGAACTCAATAAATACTACGTTCTTTTTCATATGTTAATTAGACATGCTTAGGGAAACTTAGATGGACTAATTATAAATTAAATACTGCTTCACCAAGATGTTTTTTGTAATAAGGGTGGAAGTTGTGATGCAGTCTGAAGTTATTATCAAGCATAATTGCAACATTAAGAAGACTACAGAGAATCATCAATTGTGAAGGTTGCAAGCTACAGTGTTGTGTCACTTGAGCAAAATAGCCTCTTCAAACATCTTCACATAGAGAACTTTTTAAAAGGACTGACCTTTAGCTGAGAGGAAGCAAAAAAGACCAGTAGATTATAAGACTGAAAAACATATATGAAAAAATCTGTGAAAAAAAAAGTAAGAAAAGAATATTTGTGGAAACCTATCCAGTGAATAACAACTAAATAATAGAATTTATTTAAACAAAACATAAAACAAATATTTTCTTTTTACATAACTGTATTCTTGTGGCATGATAATTTGAAAATTTTTATCAGTGTGTGAATTTCCTGTGAAGCCAGTTTAAGCTCTCATCACATGTATAAAAAGATTATGTGCTCAAAGTAGGCAAATACACACTTTCTTCAGCAATCAAAAACCATTTCCAGGTTCACAGTTTTACAGACCTATTTTAAAAGGCTCACAATCTAGTGTAAAAAAAGTGTGAAAGTAGGTAATTGTCTTTTTTCCTCTTTTCCATATTTATACAAAATCTATTCTGTTGGGTGCAAAATTCAACTAAAAATAAGCTAAATATAATTATAAGTGGAAGTAAAGCTGCAAGAATGTCAATAACACATTTTAAATACACAAAATACTTAATAACATGGGGAATATGTTTCACTTGGCAGATGCTGCCAGTTCATATGCAGCATTACTGCTTCCAATGAAACAAACTTTCCAAGCAGATCTGATCTCTTGTTTAGATATCTAACTATAGTATTTTCAGGGAAGAAAATATTTCTTCATCTTTTGGGATGGAAACATCACCCTTAACTTAAGAAAACCAGGATGTACAAACTTGCAGATTTCACCTCAGGCTTTGACTGGCATTCAAGCTCAGAGTCTGCTGCTCTGAACCCCAAAGTAGGCAAATTAACTGTGCAACATTTTAATGAATGAGAAAACAAGGAAAAAAATAAAAGAAAAAAAAATACAATCAAACAATATTAAAAAAAGGCAAAAAACCCCAAACAAATAATATTAAAAAACACAACAAAAACAAAAACAAACAAAAGACCCCCACAAAAAACCAAAACAAACAAACAAACAAAAAAAAGAGTGCTACTTTGGAAAAAATAGGAATCCATGGTTGCCCAGAGAAACTGTGGATGTCCCATCCTTGGAAGTGTCCTAGGCCAGGATAAAGGGGGCCTCAAGGAACCTGATCTAGTGGGTGGCATCTCTGCCCATGGCAGGGGGATTGGAACTAGATGATCTTTACGGTCCTTTCCAACACAAGCCTTTGTATGATTCTCTGATTCTATGAAGGACCAAATAGCGATAATTAAAAACTCTCTCCATGGGCTAAGCCTTCTTCAGCACCTTGTTCTGGTGGGAGGGTGGCATCAGTCCCTCTTGATTCTCCTGCCAATGAAATACTTCCCCTATGAAGAAAATGTTGTGAGAGAGGTAGCTGGCACAGAGCTAATGAAGAAGGCCATGTGTGGCTCCAGGACAGCTTCAGTTTTACTGACTTGCTCACTACTCTTTGGGTGCCTTGAGAGCCAGAACCCCTGAAGTACCCCATTCCTTCATCAGTGCTGGAGAGAGGCAGGGAGCTTTGGAGGCACAGTAAGTCAAGACATCTAGCTTGGAATCTTCCTCTAGAGGCTTTTAGAGGCCCTGACTTCATGAGAAGTATTTCTCTAGATGTCTAAAACTTTTTACTAAAGCTCAAAGCTGATGTTAAATGAGCTGGTTTTCCCTCTGGCCTCTTCCCAAGACCCCTCATTAGCAACAGACACAAAAGTATGGATAATATCTATTGTATGTATGTGTTGGAGATAGTCTGTTAAAATCAAGAGAAGACCTTGAGAGCTGAAGGAAAACTATAGAAAAAATATACATAAATAATGTATCAGAGAAAGTGAGGATTTAATAAGTAGAAAACGTCTCAGATAATAAATTTGACTTTTAAACAGGAACAAAAAATGTCACTCTTACTTGAGCTGGATTTTAATGCAATCTTCAAGGTGTAAGAAGTGTGGAAAATCAATAGCAAATCCCAGTGTCCTTATGCTGAGATATTCAAAATGTTAGCTCTAATGGGAGTCATATAAAAGCAGCCATAAACCAGTGCTGATCAGTTCACACATGTGCTGTAAAGAGATAGAGTTCAGAATTTAAATACCTCATATATCTTTTGTAAAAAGCTTCCCCCCCCTACAATAATAAGTTTAAAAAACATTGCAGTCTTTCTCAAAACTGAAGCCACAGATGTGAAGATAGATAATTTTTGAGAAATTATTTTCTCTTCTTGGGTAATTATCATTAATGAAAGAAAAAAAATTATTGAATCCTAATAAATCAGAGACAGAATTGACTGACCATGCATCCAAATTGCTGCATTATTCACACTGGAATTACTCCAAAGATTAGCTACAAATTGAATTTATGGTTTCATTTTTCATAACTACTGTGTTGTGACAGATGAGAGGAATCTCTGAGAAAAATGACAGTGATGGACCCAGATTCTTAGTGCTCTATCTTCAAGACAGAACTAAACTATCTCTATTTACTGTTAGGTTTTGTACAATCTGTTTTGGCAAGCATAAAAAGCTTTTATGAAATACAATATATCCTACTTTATACATCAGTCAGTAAAAAAAAAACCACGGAAAACCTCAACATTTCATTTGAAAAAGCAGGCAAATCAAATTAAAGTGAAGTTTCACAGACACTGTACAGACAAAAATACCACTTTATACCTATTTTAAAACTTGCACTCTATCATCACTGTGCATCTTACTCTCTTCCAAGGGATCCTCAATGTCTCTGTGATATGTAAAATATGGAAGAAAATTAACATACCAGTGTATCATGAAGTGGCCACACCACACCAAGGTTTGGGATCTCTGTTGGGGGGTTGGTTTTTGCTTTTCTTGAATTGTACATAACAGAAATGGAGCTGGACTGTCCAGGGTATTGTGGTAATACAAGCTATAAATAATAATTACAACAATAATCTCCAAGTTCAACAAAGCTTCTGGGCTAGTTCATAAAACTGAAATACTAGAGTGCCAGATATTAGAGACAAATGGTTTGCCCTGAAATGGCTTTTATGTATAAGTTGTATCAAACAGGAAAAATAAAAACATGGGGTTTTTTCAAGTTTTCAAACTGGGTTTGTATAGTCCAGGCCTCTTGGGCTAGAAATAATTGAAAGCAAGTTTGAGATTACACTTAGGTCACAAACAGAGTTGGTGCCTGAAGCTTTTCAGGGACAAAAAATACAGGAACATTCATAATGTAAGTTAGATAAAGTCAACACAAGTGTAACAGAAAACTGCAGTTTAGGTATTTCTAGCACACTAACTGAGAACCTGAATTTTTCTTTCATATTAGAAAAATATGGTTTAATAACTGCACTAACAATGAAAGGCCAGAATCTTTCACACTTATTCATATTAAAACTGAAAATCCTTTGCAAGCAACATCATTATCTCTGGTGCAATATCCTAAGTCTGAAAAACAAGAGAATCTATCCCACAGCACCCACAGGTTATGGTGCAGGGTATGTTTTTGGTGAATTTTACTTTTCTTTTGCAGTGCAGAGACCCATCTAATGACTCCACAATGAGCAGAGGAATTCCAGCAGATCCCCTAGCTCTCAGAATCTCTAGCTCTTCTCCCAGAATTCAACTAAAAACAACACCAATAACAGTGACATTAGTGATAACTGATAAGAGTTTTCATTATTTAGTTCTCCAGCTGGATTGGTATTTGTCCATTTTACGGATACCAAAAGCCAGGCATAGAAAATATTTTGCTCAGAGTAGTTCAGCCAGACAGAACCCACATCTCCAAAATTTCAGTCTACCACCATTCACCAGGGTTCTCTAAAAGTAGATATGAGTATTTTATCCAGAAATTCATCCTAAACCATGAGAGTGATAAACACCATAATGTGTTTCAAAATGTTGGTTTCCTGATTGTTGAAATAAATGCATCTGCTGAAGTTTGCCATGGCTTACTTCATACCATGCAGTCATATTTCCTCATAAGATGGGACAGAAACCTGGCAGGGGAAGACAGAAGAAAGTGCCTGCTCAGGCTTTGCTCAGATGTGCAGCGAGTCCATGGTGTGCACCCTAGTCCAGAAGCAGGGTAATTCTCCCTCCCCCTGAATACCCCAAATCTTCCATATGAACTCCACATACACAAAAAAAAATTCCATTTGCTGTCCTGATATCATGATAAAAACAATGGCATAAATATGCAGCAGGATAGATCAAGGAAGAAAAATTACCTGCCTTTGATGATAATTATATATAACTGTCAAAAAACTGTGCAGTTTTCAAAGCACCGCACAAAGTTAAACTAATGAATCAACACAATGCCATCCTAGTTATTACAAAGCAAATTAGGTGATGTTAACCTTATTTTACATAAGAAGAATAGAAAAGGAAGGACTTTATGTTTTAAACTTGGAGTAATTAGGGCAGCAGCACATTTATGATTGCACACACATATTTTCTCTATGGAAAAAGAGTCCTAAATTGTTTATTCAAGGTCACAAAGAAAGTTTAAGGCAAAACAAAGAATAGACCAGGGCTCCACCTAATTTTTAGGCCGGTATTTTAAATGAAAGGCTCTCCCTCAATATGCACACAAGAAATTGCTAGTCTTACTCTTTTAAGTTTTTCACTTTGGCAGATACACAATCTATATGCAAATAGTTATGCACTTATTTTTCTGTAACCGCATAAGCAATGATTTGAACTGGCTGCTTTAGGGAGCAGCATGAATTTGGCAATGGAAATTATAGTTGTGAACATTTTCATGTCCACTCTGTCACAGTCTTAAGACCCTGGTTTGGTGCAATTAAACCAGTAGATGCTGAATCCCAGTCAAACAGAGTATAAGAAGGACTGTCTCCTAGTTTTCAATCTGCTTTCATAATAGAGCATTTTTCACAGAAGAAACATGACCAATTTGAAGCAGAGATAACATTAGGTACTTCTAACAAGTATCTTATTTGACCTGACTGCTGTTTTCTTTGAACTTTGAAAATGTGGTTGTGTTTAAACTGAACTCTTTTATGGGAGCCCATTTTGCAAAGAATCACATAGGAAAACTTACAGACCATTTTCTAAATTTCTCAGTTAATTTCTACTGTATATAAAAAATTGGTAACTTCATTAACCATTTTATTCAGACATTTACTTTACATTCATTTCATTTTCTATAATATTTTTTAAAATATTGAATATTAAACTGTTATTAAAGCAAGTCATAAGTTACATCATTATGACTGTACACAGTATATTGTCTGCTGTGGTATGTTTCTCTATGCTTACTAACAGTATTACTTTCTATTATTATTTGAAGCTACATATCTTCATATCCCCAAAAAAAATGATGTAATGCTCAACAGTTCAGAAGAATACCTGCTTTTGTCATCATTTTATGAGAAATGTACAAATTTAATCCTTTTTATTTAGTTTAGAGGTGAAAATAATATGAAAGAATCAATAAGACTAGAAGAATGGAATACCTTTCTCCTGTTCTCTAGCCAGCTCCCTTTCAAAGTGCTCCTAAGAGTGCTCTTTCTCACTTTGCAAGTTCAACCAAGTAAGAGCATCTGTGGTGCATGACACTGAGGATGATATGCATTTGCAGATCTGCATCACCCCATCCCTGAACATTATGCTAGAACACAATATCCTTCGTTAGGGAAAAAAAAAATAAAAATAGAATTATCTAAATGGAAAAGCAAGCATTGAATGGTAGTCCCATTACAAGTAGGAGAGGGAAAATAGACACAAGTAACTTAACCACTGCATTTACAGTGTCTAGACACTGCAGCATTTCAAATGTCTAATTTAGAATTATGCTCAGTTAGAGGCAGACTGCTCTCATGACTCTCTGTTTCTTGAGCGGTGTCCCTAATGGTTTTTGCAGTTTCTAGCATTAGACTTTGCTGTTTTGTTTTGTTTGCAAGTTGGTGTGTTTTTGCTGTATTTGTTCCTGTTCACAACAATAAACACCAAAATATCATGACAGTGGTTCCCAGTGTGACAACACTTAGAGCTATCAGTTAACAATGTAACAAAATCTTAGATTAAAGCCTGTACCATCTAATTTTTGAAATTCAGAGGATCTGCACATTGAGATAAATCACACAGACATCTCAAGTCTCTGTCTGTGTGTGTCAAAAACAAATGTGAATTGCAAAGCTTTTTCAAAAAGTTACTCGACCAAGAGGTGCAAATAGTTTCGTAAACTGGCACATTACACCCTCCAAAATTACGGTCACTGAAACTGCCTAATTCTGAAGGTCACATGCCTTCTTTAGAGCTGAGTAGTTTGCTGTAAACACCAATAATGAGTCTGGATCATTCTGTAGTTCTGGAGTTTCCCCAATTAAACCTCCATTATCAGTCAAAGTAGCAGTCACCACAATAACAGGATTATTTCCATTGGTTTCAATCTCTTAATTTTGAGGTGATTTGTTCTTCCAGACCATTTTCCATTTCCTCTTCCTTTAGCTTCAGAGTTATACATGACAAAAACAAAATAATCCATCTCCACTCAGAAAGTTCTCAAAATTGTTTTGTACATCTCTAGATAAGTCCCTGTGTGGAACATAAACAACATATGAAGCCTTGAGTGAGCCATCTTCTTTGGAGGAAATTCACAGTGAGAAGAATGTTCTGGGACAATTCTCATAAGAATAAAAGTTACTGACTTTTATGTGGCTCTCATTTTTGAATATCCTGTTTTGCTTCAATATATCACAGCATGGAACTCCACTGTGTAAAATACTTTTCTAGTCAGTGTACACAGAGTTGTTGATTAATTAGGAGAGCAGGATCTTCTTTGCCCCAACAGAATACAATTTAAGAATTTTGTACTATGGAAACGTGCTAATGAGAATTATAAAACAGCAAATACAATGATACTCACTCTGCTTTCAATTGTCTTGCATTTATTGTGAACTAAAAAGATATTTTAGTCCATAAGAGCCTGCTTTTACTTTTATTAGGCCAAGGAGAGATTGGAGATTGACTTCAGTGGCATCAGACATATTGTCAAATGTGAAAAAAGGAAAGATTAACGTACTGAACTCTACTGATGGGAATTCACCAGTAGAGAATTAAATATAGTGCATTTTATGCATTAATATGCATTTTAAATGCATTAGAACATGCACAGTTTAATTAATAGACTACATACTTATAGATCTTTTTTTCTTTTTGCAGGGATAACCAACCTCTTAATCTCACCATCTCAAGTAGTTTTGGTTTTTTTTCATCTAAGAAGAACTGGAAAAAAATGAAGTCCTTTTCTATTAAGATCCAACATGCTCTGCTATAGTTGTCTTATAATTGAAACTAATGCTGAGCGAGGGCAGCACTCCTAGTTTTTGCTGCACAGTGTTATTCATGGATCAATTAAAGTTAGCAGCAGATTATTTGTCAAAAATGTATCCAGACCAGTAGAGATTATGTGTGGGGCAGAGAAAAAAAAAAAAGCAGTTCTCCATTTTTTAGGGAATTAATAATCAATTTTTATATCTTCAGATAAATTAGGAAACTAATTTTTTCCAATATGTGTAGAAGTCATTTTGACATATAGAAGCATGGCAAAGTAAGACATATTGTAATAATTAGCTGAATTATTCCTGGCATGCCATGAACAATTACAGGATTAATAACTACCCAACCAAATAGTGTTATGTTGGAATAAATTGACCAACAAGGGCTTTCAGTTAGGAAATGAAGCTCAGATGGATCATCAATAAAAACTACTGCAGAGAACAGACTTTTGAGAACTTCAGTGTTTTAAATTTACAAAATATGGATGTGATAACTGTGCTTAATGACTGGAAGAAGCTATTTAAAAATTCATTTAGATTATTTTGCTCCCGTTAATTGCCTGGTCAAAGCCACCGTCTTTGACAGGCACACTAATGTGCCATGCAACCTATATTTAATTTTGTGTCCTGATCAAAATAAAAAAACCTGATGCAGCCCTTAATTAACTCCCTGCCTTCTGTACAGATTTTTACATTTGCAATTCTGCTCAGTTTAATGCATGTGACAACAGGTTACCTATGGCACGCAACACCCTGACACAGAATACAACACTGTTTATTAGGAAGAGTGCAATATGCAAACTCAGGCTGAAATTCAGCAAGGTATTTAAGTACATTTCTAATTCAGTGCTTGCAAGAAATCCCATTTGCTACAACATAACTACTACTACTTCCAATTAAGCCCACAGTTTACTACATAACAGTATCAGGATGTTAATTCACAGTATTGGAGCTTTTCCACCCTTTTTGTAAGCATTAAGAGTCACATCGACGGCAGAGGAGGTTAAAACACATATTAAAGCATGGATATTGGCACAGCACAAAAACTAGAGCAATACAGTTATACTGGAATGCTTGTATGGACTTAGAGCTGTTTTAATTGTTTCACTGAAGCTAGCAGCAGGAGTCTTATGCCAGGTGAGCATCAGCCCAACCCTATAATTTTATAGGCCTTCCCAAAAGACGATGGCAATTAGTTTTTCTGACCATGGCTTTTTCTTTTTTTAGCCTATGAAAGAACACTCTTCACTTTTTATGCTATTTTCAAAGTGCACTCTTTCAGAAATGAACAAAAGAAAGACTTCCATTAACTCTCAATAGAAGGTAATATTGGCCCATTATGTCAATGAGGAGACTCTGAAAATGCTGCATTTTTGTGGGCTCAGAAAGCTGACACACAGCAGGCTCTTCCAACCCTTGAAGCTTGTTACTACACATCCTGTTAAACACAAAACAATTGGGGAGGAGAATGCAACAGGGTCATAAGACATGACATTAGGGGGCTGGGCAGAGCCTAAGGACTTGCTGATCCAGACTTTTGGTGGAGGTGGTACCAGGCAGACAGCAATGTGGTCCACAGAGAAAGGAGGCTGCTGGACTGTGAGGATAACTTGGGAAAGTTTCCCTGATGGCTGATCTGTTAGGGATGATAAAAGGCCTATAGAAGGTGGTAGCAGAGCTCCACTTCATGACAGGAGTTCCCAGCAAGCAGGGCAGCAAAGTCAATCTGCAGGAAAAGCAGTATTGTCAATAACTACATGCAAGGACAGCTTACTTACATCTCTACTTTTTTTTCTACATTTTAGATCTTAAGGAAAGACATGTAGTCATAGATCCATTTTTCCTTGAACATGTCCTTTTTCCCTCTTCTTAGGGTTCTGCCCTGACTCCCTACCTAAGGTTCAGGCAAAAGTTAAGCATCCTCATTAGTCAGATCAGACTGAACATTAAGTGCTTAATCGCATGTTGTCTTATGCCTGTCAGAGAAAACCGTACAAATGTATTTGGATACTTTTCAACTTACTCAAACAAGACTTCCATAGGCAGCTGCATTGCTTGTTTGTTTTTCTAAGCCCACCTGCTATCCCAGCACTGTGTAAATTTGAAGTCTTTATGAGTTTGATTCTTCATGTTTTCTATGTTCTTTGGAACCATGTGTTGCCAAGATAAATACACCTTCTAATTTACAATGTGACTTTCCTGCAGCTTAAAGCTTCCCCTGTGAGCCTCCTATGCACTCTTGCACATAATGGGCAACAGGTAAGAAACTAACACCAAAAAAAAAAAAAAAAAACAAAACCACCCCCCAACGCACACGGAAAAAAACCCCACCAAACATGAAAAAAAAAACAAACCAAAAAAAACCAACTTAGTTTCCAATTTGAGTAGGGAAGAGGCTGGAAGCTTTTTTGAAAAAGATATGACCCCCATATTGCATCTGCATGCTGCTATCATCATGCAAATAATAATGAAATACTACACAATTCAGCTAAGAACCCATTTACTGCAACAAAGGTCAAGCTCACAATACCCTACAGACCAGATATATATAAAACTGCTATCAGATTTATTTCCCTTCTAGATCAGTCCATTGAATTTACATACTTAAACAAACTAGCATCTAAAATTTGTCTCCTCGTCATTGCTTCTTTTATAGTCCTCAAAGGAAATTATTTTAGTTTCACATTTTTATCCTGCATATCCAAGCATATCCTCACCTTGTTGCCGTAGATTTAGAGACCATTATCATGCATGGTTATATACCTGCTAAATTGACTTTAGTCTTTCAATGTGATCTAAATTGTGTTTAATCTGCTCCCTTAACACTAATGGTGCTCTGAGAGGTGAGCATTTCACAAGCCGAGGAACTTTAATTTGATGCCTTTTGTATAGCCCAAATCTTCAAACACATCTTTATATGGATAAAGGCTCTGTACTTTCTGCATCAATATTTTCAATGCATGTATAACCTTTAGAGCAATCTTCCTGCAAAATTATTATTTTCCCCATAGGAAAGACAAATCACTCATTTAATTATGCATTTACCCCCTCAGAATTGTCTTAAGCTGTGGCTATATGACACAGCAGTTTTGCCATCTCTAGTATACTCACTGGTGGGGTTTTTGGGGGAAGAAGTCCTTGCTCAAATTTTTTTGCCTGTGGGGTATTTCTACTCTGACAGATTTGAGAATACTGTTCCCAAGTTTTCCAGTTGTAATCTATTTTCCTGTGACCATAAAGGGGGTAATTTTCTTTCCTCATTATTATTTCTGTCCTCTTTTGTCGTTTATAGCATTTGATGAAACATCAAAATGTCCATGTGTAACACCTAAAAACCACATACTTAACACAAACTACTGACACTCAGGCAAAACAGAAAAACTGGAGAATACTGGGATAAAAGCTAACTGTCAATCAAGTTATCTCTTGCTCTGCAACTCCACAAGACCACACTAATTGTTTTCATATCCCCTGCTTTTGTGCACTTTATTGATTGTACGACAGCTGTACGAAGAGCTCTTAACCAACAAGAATCTGCTGCATACGTATGTACCAGGAGGGACTCTTTTGTCTGAGTCTTTTCCAATAGAAGGGAAAAACAAAGAAAAATTTAAAAACACAAATATGGAAAATTAACCCTGGTTAAAAAAAAATAATCATGTCTTATCTTCATCCTTTTCCACTCTAAAACTTATATATATATATATATATATATATATATATATGTGTATATATATATTTATATTTATCTAAAGCACTCATTGGTGAGAATTGTGGTGTCAGAGAAATACAGTTTTCCTTTCCTAGAAAGAAAGGACTGATCATCAGTGGGGTGGTGGTGAGCTGTACGTGACTTTGGAGGTGGTGGGAGGGTGGGAGGTTGCAACTGAAATATATATCACTGGTACTGTGACACCCCAGGGAAGATGAAATCTAGGTCCTAAGACTGGAACACCATTGCTTTAAGCCAGTAAGCCACAGTGCCTGGTACACCCTAAAACATGAAGGGAGAACATATCTGGTCCAGCCACAGAAAATCTCTGGAAGCAATTTGGTTCCTTGTACTCTTAGCACAGTTTTTGCCATAAAATAGCGACCCTTAAATAGTTACCTAAAATTTTGAAAAGCTCACTGCCATTATTCTTCTTTGAACTACATGCCTGGCTTTGACTAAAGAGAAGGAAGTTCCATTGGCCTCTTTTTTTTGCACTCTGAGCCTGGAAACTTAAATTCTCAATACTTTCTGCTGTTGCCATATGTAATGAGGATCACCTGCCTTAGCATTCACCACACTGTCAGCAGTTGTTAACCCCCCTTGGCAGATTTTTGTTTGTTAACTTAGCTTGTCATTGCCAGCCTTGAGGTTATGCACACACAGATGGCTTATAGGCCTCAGTTTTCCTTTGTGTTTATTTGTAATAGGAGCTAAAGAAGAAACTCTTAACAAGCAATTTATTTTATGAATTTCATTTTTTTCCCATTCCTTCTCACTGCCTATCCACTGATCTTGAATCTAGACATCATTTCAATTTAACTGAATAAACTCAGGAAAAAAAATTGTCCAACAATTGGCTTGTAAACAAGTCACTAACACCCTTTGTTTTGTCAGATTTGAGTTGTTAGATAAGCAGTCTGTTCAAATACTCCACTGTTACTTGTTTCTTAGGTTAATTTTAAGACTGGGTGCCTGGTATTGTGTATAAATTCTGGGATTAATAGATGCGAAAATTTGCTTTTGTCATAATTTTTCTACACTTACTTAAGTTCTCTTAACCTTTATTCTTTCCCTACAAAATTCTTCCTATTTCCCAACTTTTACTCATCAGGAGGGTTATGCTAGGAGGTCTACAGTGTACCTTGATGACTATAAGAAATAAAAAAAAGAGGAGCACCTCATGCCTTTTTAAAAAAAGTCTAATATACACAGCATATATTCACTTAATTTGCTATTCTGAATTGGCTCCATGGCTTTTAAAAGAGCATAAAGTAAATTCAGTTTCTTTGGAAACTATCACTTTTGCCTATGTCTGCCTTTTCTTTGCAGAATAATTCCTTTTCTGGTACCAAGAATATCTTAAATCTGACCTGAGTTTTAGGGTGAGCATGAGTAGAGGGAATTCATGCACAAAAAGTCACTTGCACTGTTGGCTGAGTCTACTCTTCCCTTTTTTATTACTAGCAAATCATTTTAAAAGACTGATCCCTTCTGCGCAAAGAAATGAGAGATATTCACAAGCCAGACTTTAAAAACAAACACATTAAAAAACACCAAAACCAACAAGCAAAGAAACAAACACACACTACCACAGTCAGCCCACAGTAAAGCCCACAGCTTTATTTGCTGCAGCAACACCGAAATGATTGTCAGAGGACTTCCAGAGTGGAAGAAACACAACTTTATTGAGAAGGAATTCATTTCAGAAATAGGAAAAAGTAACCAGCTTATTTGTCCTTGAAGATCCCAACAGAGTGCCCAGTGGGAGGTGAGGGAGTCACTGCAAGTAGCTGTCACCCTCTTCACAGAAGGCTTACTTTCACTGGTGAAAAACCTTCTCTTATCCATGTGCAGCTGGCAATAATAGCTCTTGTAATGTGTTAGAACAGCAGTTCTCCCTCAGAGCTACAAAGTGCTGTTAGTGTTTTCTTCCCCCCTCCTAACATATCAATGCACAAGCAGCATAATTAGTAGACTTGACACAATAAAACTCAGTAAACATTTTGTGATTTGCCACATATCTATAGCTATACATACATATATTTGTGTGTGCAAGTATGCTGGGGTTTATTTTTAAAAAAGCTTTTCTCTTTTTTTCTCCCCCTCTATTCAGAATGTACTCTGGACTCCCCATGTGTGCACATGCCCCTCAGAGTACTAAAGAAATACACAAAAGGTTTTGAAATAAAAGTCAGCTTTTCCTCCTTCCTGCTGAAGCCACTGCCCCTACAGTTTGGAAGCCTTTCCTAGAAGTCTCTCTCTCTTTCACTTTTCCATTGAAGCATTTTTTTTCATTGAAGCTCTCTAGATTTTTTGTGTGTGTTCTCATGCTAGAGGCTGCTGATGGCAAGTAGCCAGGATCTCTAGGCTATTACAGGTCATCCTGAGATCAGCGGACATGCTAATGACCCTTTGCTTAAGACAGACGTCAAAAGAAATTAAATTTTTTAGTGGCTTAAACAGTAGAAAGTAGAAAACACCAGAAAATACAGTCAGACCTCTCGAACTACAGGGAAGGGGGTGAACGACAAGCTGAATGGATATTTTACTCCTACTGTGTTCTCCTCCAGTGCTCCAGTCCTTTCCAGTTCATTAAATCACCTGCTAACTGACACCCACTCCCACAAATTTCTGTAAGACTAATATGACATTTCATGTCTCCTCTCAAAATGACAGAGACAGAAAGAGACATGCATTTCACCACGGGCAGAGTCCACAGGCCCTACCTTCTTTACAGTCTTGCTATATATACCAGTCTCTGACCCCAATGTACCAGAATCTGGCTCCAGTTTTAACATAAACCGGATTTGCCACTGAATACAGGATTGCCTTTTTCTTAAAGCTTATGACATTATTTTGTATACATCTGATAAGCCCAGAGAGGTATAGAACTGATTTTTATATCTGACCACAAATTCTACCTGTTTCTAACTAGTGTTTTTTTCACAGTAATGAAGGTACATATAATCTCAGAGAAAAAAAAAAAAAAAAAAGAACCATACTTCTCATATGTGCAAAAAAAGGCGTCTCTTCACTGTAGCCCTGCTCTGATGGTCGAAACTAGCCATCAGTTCTGCATAAAGTAATTTGAGTTCTAAGTAATCATTACATTAATTATCTTATATTCATCCAGATGACATCAGCTATCAAAACAAACTTCTGCTTGGAGCTCCAACCAAAGTCTGAACATAGCAGCAGATGTTGATGCATATTAATACACAAACAGGTGATGCAGCCACTAATTCTGGAAGCCATTTCCAGACATGTGAAGGACAAGGAGGTGCTCAGGAACAGTCATCATGGATTTATGAATGTGTCCAACCTGACAGCCTTCTACAGCCATGTTACCAGCTTGGCTGGTTAGAGAAAAGCAATGGAAGTTACTTATCTTGACTTCAGTAAGGCTTTTGATGCCATCTCCTGTAACACACTCATAGACAAGTAGATGCAATAGATGAGGTAGGTAGACAGTGATGTGGATCAAGACTTAGCAGCCAGGTTAAGCAGGTTGTGAACAGTGGCACAAAGCCTGGCCAGGGGTTAGTCACTAACAGCGCCATGGGTCAGCTGTGGGTCAAATAGTGTTTAACTTCTTCATTAATGACATCAGTGATGGGATCAAGTGTGCACTCAGCCAGTCTGCAGACAACACGGTACTGGGAGGAGTGGATGATACATCAGGCTTGGTTGGGCTGCTATTTGAAAAGACCTCCCTAGGCTGGAGAAATGGGCAAACAGGAACCTCATAGAGTTCAACAAAGGAAAATGCCAAATCCTAGAAGAATAAACCCAGGCACCAGTATATGATGGTGAACAACAGGCTTGAAAGCAGCTCTCCAGAGAAGAAATGGCTGTCCTGGTGGTCGAGTTGAATGTGTCATTGATAACTGCTTGCAGCAAAGGCAGGCAATAGCATACTGAGCTGCATGAGGAAGACCACTGCCAACAGGTCGAGGAAGGTGATCCTTTCCCTCCATTCAGTTCTATAGAGGCCACACTTGAAATTCCAGGTCTATTTCTGGGCGTGCCAGTACAGGAGAAACATGGACACACCTGAAAGAGTCCAACAAAGCACCAGAAGGTGTCGAAGGGACTGCATGGAACACCTCTGATAAAAGGAGAAGCTGAGGGAACTGAGAGGACAAAGCCAGGCTCTTCTCAGTGGCATCCAATTACAGGTCAATAGACAACAGGAAAAAAGTAAGATACCAAAGTTTCCATCTCAACACCAGAAGAACATTTCTACTGTGAGCATGACCGAGCACTGTAACAGATTTCACAGTGAGGTTGTGGAGTCTCCATCTATGGAGACTCATCCTGAGCTACCTGTTTTAGCTTACATTGCTTGAGCAGGAGAGCTGGACTGCATGACCTCCAGAGGTACCTGCCAACCTCCCTTGTGTGATTATGATTCAGTAAGACTGGTTATCAAAGGAAGGAGGAATTGCAGAAGAGTTGTAGCTCTTTACACAGCTTTTCTTAATGTTCCACACAGTTTTCTAAAACCTGTGAGTGCTTTTGAGAACATGGTTTTAAGGCATTAATAAAAGAGTCCCCAGCACTACATTTTTACTTCAGAGTCATTCTTGACCTGATCAGTCCCTAAGCGGATGAGGGGCACAAGGAATCCCTGTGAATAGCAGACAAGCCTTGCAGTGAAGTTTCCCCTCCTCCCTGCCAGTCCCTGAATTCAGACACTGAAGATGATCATATCAGCAAAAAAACCTCACTCTGGCCAGTGCTACCTTGGCTACAGCATAATCTCCATGATGGGTGCTAATATCTGCTCTGATGTCTCACCGCTCCCCTTGACAATCAAGAGGGAAAACAGTCAAAACTTTTCCTTGGAGAAGTGCATCTCCAAACTGTGGGAACCCAGAGGAAGAAAGTAAAACCATTTCCTCCCACTTAGGGGATGGGCTGAGCTGTAGGTAGAGCCACAGTCTGTCCTCCAAGTGCTAAAGCTATTTTGTGGGTCAAACTAGGTACACCCTGTACTCTGCCTGGCAATTTTGGAAGGCTTATTGTCAGCAAGCCCTTGCCAGACTATTTTAGCAACAGGGCAGCATCCTTGTGCAAGTTCTTATTTATCTTGCACATTTTAATTAAATCATTTCACTTTCATATCAGCACTAATTCTGAAAGAGGACTCAACCAGTATTTGTTTATAAAAAGCTTGTTATAAGCACAGCACTCATTAAGGTTTGCCTGATAATCTCCACTGTTCATTATCGCAGGGCAATTGCTATTGCTGTATCATTAAGCTTTAAATACTTTGCTCTCTTTATCTTCGTTAGTGATACATGCTTTAAATTATCACAAATGTACCACATTTTATCCCCCTTAGCTGACACAAATGCCATTTCAGAGACTTCTCCTATAATAGTAAATATCCTCCAAAAAGCCTCTCTAAAGATTATTTCTTTCTTTGAAAAGCCTTTTCTCCACATACTCATTAGCTGAGTGAACTCAAACACAAACCACATCTGTTCTCCAATGGGAAGCCACAAATCTCTGCTGTCAATGAGAATCATAAACTTTCTTAACAAACCACTTATATTTATTGATTTAAGGAATTCTCTTTATTTTGAAAACAGTCTCCATAATATACATCAGGAGTCATTTTGGAAAAGAAATGGAACAAACTGATTCTTTCCACCTCCACACAGTATATCCATATTTAGAAAATGACAGGCTTCATAGTACCTTTTCCAAGTGGGAAGTCCCCAACAAAATGTGCTTTAAAGACACTATGGAACTGTGAATTTTCTTGGAAAGCTTCTATGTTTCTCTTATTGTACTGGAACAGGAGTGAGTTTATCTGAATGACGCAGATAGGTGTAAAAATCGTTTAGGAGGCTGCTCTGGCATCTAAGTTCAAATAAGCAATGAGTGATTCAGAATGGCTGTCATCCATGGCTGCCAGACCTTGGATCCTGACACACCCAGTGCACAAAGAGTTAGGATACCTGAACATTATGCTTCCACCTGAACACAGTCCCTATTTCTCTTTTTTGTATAATACCCCTCCAGGCAGAGTAGCTGGAAAGCAGTCTCCATGTCAACACTGTGTGTATGTAGCTTAGCAGAGAGCATTAGAGAAATTGCCATAAAAAGCATGGGTGAAAAATACGGGGAAGTAGAACAACTCAAAGTTACCTTCCTCAACTGATCAAATATTTTACATTCAACAAAATCTTTTGGTAAAACCAGGAATGCTCACCAGCATAATGCCTAGAAATGCCTCATCACGCCTTATCTCTCCTCACCTTATTTAACCTTGTCATATCTCAGTATGCCCCTTTTCTGCCTCAACAGCCTGTCCACTGCAACCTTCTCTTTGCTGCATTGCTTTTCTTTGGGGATGTTTTGCCATTATTAAGAACTTGAAGGCAAAAATACACACAGTTCAGTGAGCTAACAATAATTATTGGTTAATAGAATCCAGCCAGGAGAGATCAGTCATATATTTGTCACCCCTGACACATGTTACCAGGTGAGTTCCCTCAAGGCAGTTGGTAACATGGGGAAGCATAAAACCTATTGCCCTGCAGAACAGGCAGCTCCTCAATCCTGCTGATGTAATCTTCCACCTCACTACATTTCCTCTCAGATTTTTAGACCTTTTCAAGTCAGTATTCTTCTGAGTCCTTGACTTACTGGTAGCACAACTATTTTACTTCTCTCCATTTTTATTTTTCTTATTTTGAGTGGCTTTAGCGTATGTATTTTTTTCACAGCTCAACAGCATTTTTTTGTCTGTAAATCTGAGCCAAGGTCACACAGCTGCGCTTCACAAACCCAACCCCTGGAGCACAAACAGCTGAACCTCTGGGCTACTCCACAGGGTTACAAGCTTATATTTTTGCTTGGCTGTTTACTGAACCAAAAGCATAGCTGGAGCAAGCTGAAGATTATTTGTTCCATACAGACATCAACACAGCCTTCACACTAACCAAGAGCTGATTATCCAGGGAAGAAAACAAGCAAATAAAAAGCCAAAACAAGGAAAGAAGGGCACCGCTCAGCAAATTTAGCCTAATAGGCATCACAGAGTTATGCTGGAAGGCTCATAAAAAATAAAGACAGATACACAATCAATGGTATGACTCAGTAATTGCTTTATGCATGTGAACAATGTTTTCAAAAGTTGAAAACAATGTCTGCAACAGAGATGTTAGCAAGACGCGATGCTAAATTCCTCATATTCATTAGTGAATGTCATAGTGCTGGGTAATGAATTATTCTTGACACTGCTAAAGTCTTCTGTTGTCTGAATCCTTTTATCTTTGGCAGTCTAAAGTAAATGGCAGAATGGAAACGTGTGCTTCTCAAATGTATCCTGGCATCATCTTGCAGGATAGAAATTGGCATTTTGTGGACAATTTTCATAGAGCATTTCATACTACACTGTCAATACTCCATCTAGTGAAATGTCCTGCATCCAGAAATGACCTAACCTGAAAGAAAGTTAATAACCAATCATAATGCATCTTGTTGATTTTGTTCCCAGATGACACAATCCCCACCCTAAAGAGATTTTGATTTTGCAGCAAAGGATAAGGTAAACAGGTGCAGCAGCCAGGCATTTACAGTATCAGAGGTTCTCAAACTGCCATCTGTGGCCATGTGGCTTTGGCCCTTTTGTCTTATTTTTTCAGCCACTCAATCTCTTTAAGAGACAACTAAAAATAAATATTCTAGCATTGGACAAAAAAAGCACGTTTTCCTAAAATTGCATTTACACTTGTGTTGCTGCCTGTTCTGAGCTTCCCTTCCCCCGCCCCAAGACAAGGCAGGACTTGCCTCTGCCATGTGCTCTGAACTCCTTTATTCCAAGCGCAGGCAAAACCAAATATAACCCAAACTCTTCAGCAGTGTCTGATTGGCCGCTCACCCCGGGTCCGCCCCCAGTCCTCTCCTTTCCCCTTCTCCGAATAAAAGAAGGGCCCGAGAGGGGGCCCGCCCTCTTTGGCTTGCACTCTTTCTGTGAACATCTGCGTCTGTCTCTGTTTGAAAGCTTCTAATTGCGGAAATTAGGCAAGCTAAGATCTATATTTCTCCCTCTTTGCTTCTGCTGGTGGTATCAGCTTTGCAGCTACCCTTTGCCGCTTTTAGAGCTACTGAAATGCTGGATTGCCGTGCTACCTCTCTAGGCTGCCCGAGGCTTTCTAAACCATTGAACTATGATACTAGTCGGTAAAAAGCTGTGAGTATTTCCACACGCTTGCAAAACAATTACTTGCAAGCTGAAATACAAAGTGGGAAAGGAGTGACCTCTGGATGTATGAGTGAAACGTGTCTCACACGACAATCTTAGCGTGATTTCATTTACCTCTGATTGCTGCTATGAGTTTGTTTCTTACCAGCTTCCTGTAAATAAAGCTGCAGATAATTCTATGCTTTAATATGTTTTCTCGTGTGGGTATCTGTACTGTGCCACAGTCCATGCTACTCCAGTCAGTTTTACTACCCATCTGCACAGACTTCTAATGGCAAGATCACATAAGCTGGATGCAACATTCATGATGATGAGGGTTCCAGATGCATATTCTCTTGTTGTTTGATGCTGCTTCATGTGAAAAGCTCATTTATATGAAATCCTAGTCTACCTCCCTTACTCCCAGTGAGTAGAGGAGTAGTTCTTCCATTGATTCCATGGGACTAGTGCACACAAACATTTGTCTTTGATGTACGGCTCAGTGTGACTTAGTGGCAGGATCTGGCATGAGAAAGAAGTCAGCTGTGACTAGGAAAGGCTAGAAAACATAATGCCAATGATATATAAAGAAGGGAAAAAGACAGTGGCAGAATCCTGAGGGAAGCATTTCATCTTCCTATACCCATTCACAAGTAAAGTAAGTAATTAATTTCATGTGTCTAATGTGGTATGGGAAGTCTCCTGGAGTGGTTTTCACTTAAACAGTTTCAGCTGATACAGGTGAACATTTGTTTTACTGCTTGATTTTCAGTGACTCCTTTTTTTCTTTTTTAAGCTACCAAAAACATGTTCATGACATTGCTAGCCATTTGTTTTAAGGAATTCTGTTTGAGTATGTGTAGCATTCAGTGAAAAAGTGCTTTAAGTACATTCTTTCTGACACCGCATACCTTAGCAAGATAACTATGTAAAAATACCTCACCATTCAGAAAATCAGCTCTGAGTTAACTCTTCTTCATAAAGAAAATGCTTGATTCTTCTGCAGATACCTCTCTTAGATTTTCTTTTGATATTTATTGAATTCTTATGTTGTGTCTTTCTCTATTCTTTTGCAGGTGAAAGTGTTAAGGTAGTAAATACATCTAAATGCGTACATACCTATCTAAATGCGTACATACCTATCTAAATGCGTACATACCTATCTAAGCACACATTAGGGAACTGTTTGTATTTTGG
Organism: Aphelocoma coerulescens; assembly: GCF_041296385.1. Lineage (NCBI taxonomy): Eukaryota > Metazoa > Chordata > Aves > Passeriformes > Corvidae > Aphelocoma > Aphelocoma coerulescens. The sequence continues at coordinate 61,753,983 of NC_091013.1, forward strand.
CTTCATTTGTGTTTTATAAAGTTTTTTATGGGAAATGCTATGATAACTTTGTTTCTTGACATTTTTCAGTCAGGATTGAAATCCTTATTGTGTATTTCCCGGCTCAGTTTGAAAAAGGATTTAATGCTGTCCAAAGGTGATGTAAGCACACCACTGTCCTACAGCCCAATCAATTATGTCAGTGGAAAAACTTATTTCTATTGACTTGGTGGGTTTTGAATTATGTGTCTACAAATAAAACCCCAACAAACCAGCAACTGTGACTTATGAACAGGTCTGATACCACCAGTAGGGTGATCTTCGTAGTTCAAGACCTTATGCTGTGTATGATATATTCAGCTGTATGTGCCAGAAGTTATTCAGTTAATTATATACCTCAAAACCTTTATGGTCACAGTTGCCTCCATTAAGCTCAATATAAGAAGTAGGTAGTGATCCCTTTCACAGAGGAGATATTTTTACAGAAATGCTTAGTTTGCATATAAAATAAAAGTGTACTTTTACCCATACATTGTTTCAACCAATGCAGAATAAGATGAAGTTAAAAGTTGATGCTGTGAGCATTGATATAAGTCATGATCATGTATTAAATGGTGGTGTCCTGGAGGCCAGTGAGGAATGATGATGGCTGTCAATTACTTGCCTTTTGATCTTAACTTCATCATGTGCAAATACAATAGGTCCTACACTGCTGTCTTCTTCATGTTAAAGGCATCAAGCTCGTGCTGCATGGACACCTTCATGACAATCTTATCTCAGGGAAAAAACCTTAGAAAACTTAATGAATACAAATAATGTTTTCTTTTTCTCTGTAAAACACTTTATAACTAATTTTGTAATGAAATAATGTTAAAGCTATATGAAACTGAAAGCAGAACACATATAAACACATGTCAAGCAACTAAAAGGAAGCCCTCTGTGCCAGCAGAGTAAACAGAACAAAGAAGAGTAAACAGGGACAGGTGACAAATACGTACAACTGTTTCTGTAGCACTTTTCGATTTTCAGCATTTTTATAGTTATTACTGAGCTATTCTTCTTGGCACTGTAAGGTGTTAATGGCTGCTAACAAGCCTGTCTTTGAACTGCAGACAATCATAGACATCATTAAAGCTGTTCAGAGTGCTAGGCATTTAGGCTAAGTGTAAGAAACCACTCATGTACTGAAAGTGCTGAAACAGTAGAAGTGACTGTCCAGAGCCAGATAGAAACCTGTGATTGAGCTAAGTCAGGGAAAACAAGAAAGCTTCCTTTCTCCCATAATTCTAAATCTAAAGGCTGACCAGCTCCTTCCCTCAAGCTTTGAGCAGCGCAACCATAAAAGGTATGTCAGGAGACACTGAGATAAACATCTCAAAGCGCGGCCACTAATGGAGGCAGAAGATGAATTTCTGGGAGAACAGGACTCCCCAAGAAACATGGGCAAAAAAAAACATCTCGCATCACCTTGAAAAAAGTTGGAGGTTGAACTTGAAAAAAGGAATTAAGTCTTCCAATAAATCCCTTTTCTAGCACATCAGAACAGGAAGGTTGCTGCAGAGTCTGTGCCTACATCTATTTCAATCAATGAGAGTGAGAGCCGGGAACAAGGTCAAACACCAGACTACTGTAGTCTCTACTCTTTAATTCCTTGTTAATTCTTTGACTCTATTTATATTTGCCCCAAACTCCTATCCCTGGGACTAGTTTTCCCTAGGGCCCCAAGCAAGTTGGATCTAAGGCAGTTGGTACAACTTGGCCTTAGAACAAGGATTCACCTGCTAAGTTTCCTTTTCTTAAAAAAAGGCAGAGTCCAGAGTGTCAACAGAATCAAGGAGTGCACAATGAAGAAACGTCCAGAGCAGAAAACAGTTAATGAATTTTCTGTATTTGCATTGCAGTGTAAAGGAATCCAAGAAAGTTCGCATTTCATACCACTTTTCATTCAGAAGTTCTGTCTTAGATCAAGCAATTTGCTGATTTTATTAAGGAGGTTATGAATCAAGTGGATCAATTGAATAGTCACAGATCATCAGTTCTAAAGGAATTTAAGTTGAAATAGCTGAACAACTCACCACTGCATGTCAATTCTCATTTAAAACTGCTTTGTTATCAAGAGTCTTGGTAAGTAGTTATTGTGGCATCAGTCTTAAAAAGTTACAGGGAACTGAAAACTACCGACCAACAAAAATCTAGCATATTCACTAAGTGCATATGAGTACAGAGCAATTAGGACGGTTTATGGATACATATGACATGCTGAAAAACAGAGGAGTCTTTTTTATACAGAGACTTCTATGCCACTTGTCATGTTGATAAAATCCACAGGAATCCACTGAGGGTGTCCTAAAGCAAGTAGACAATAATCTACTGCAATTCCCAAAACACGTGTCAGAGTCCTTTGCCAAAGATTGTTTAGGAGCCCAGATTCCTATAGCATATCAGGGAGGGTCCTCACCTATAAAAACAACTGGTAGACAGGAAGAAAACAATATGGGAGTAAATAGTCAGCTTCCACAGTAAGAAGGAGCCATGAATTGTTTCCCACAGGAATTTGAACAGGTGCCTGGACTCTTTAAAATATCCATAAACAGTGAGGGAAAAGGATGAAAGAACTCGGATCACTCACAATATTAGGTATTCTAGATTGACTGTGGAGAATAACAGAAGTGCTGCATGGATATTTTAATACTCCTAAATAAAACAGAGTGAGGTACTTTTTCCAGCCCTAACCCAAGTGGTACAGGCTGGTAGTATCCACATTATACAGTACTTTCAACTGGCTTTGTTTGATCTTCATGTAGCTACCTTGAAAAGTATGAATTGGGTTTGTTTCTTTTTACATTTATGTTCAAAGGGAATAGAAAAATGTGAGGGCAGCACTACTTTATCAGAGTGGCATTTCTCTAGCAAGAAAGCAGATACTGATTGTACATTTACATTTGACTTGAAGGTAGGCATGGATGTTGCATAGTAAAAAGTCTGTATTATATACTGCTGGAAAACTATGTGGGATGGAGTGGGCCAAAACTAGAGCATTCTCACCCAGCACATACTGTCTCCAAACCTTGAATGGGCCTTAGTTTGGACAGTACTGGTTGTACCAGTTGGCAGGAACCATCTTCTGACATGCTAGAAGTTAAACAGTGGCTTAATTAAGGGCTCTCATGGCCTCAGACTCTGGCACATGCTTGCCTGTTTTGTCATTCGTCAGCACAGTGCGGAGCTCCCTGACACTCTTACAGAAAAAGCCTGGATACTGTTTGGGAGGGAAGAAAATTGAACGGGGATGCTTTCTAGGAGCAATAAACTAGAAAACATATGCTGTGAAGACAATAAGGAAAAGGACAGTAAGGAGAAGGCCACCCTCTTTTTTTCCTTTTTTTCTTCCTTTCATTTTTTTCAGTAGAAAATGAGCTTAGTGCTATTTTTGTAAGCAATGCTAACCATCTTCAGGGACAAGTGATCATATTGGATCTATTAAGTTTTCCAGCATAGATACTAATCCCAGGAGCATGGTGTTTGAAAGCTTTTTGTCGCCCTGACTCATTTACTAGGATAAACCAGAAGGACTACATGACAAGGCAAGGAAATAGTAAAATTCAATGTAGGTGAATTTAAAGGGAGGATCATGGGAGGAGGAAAAGGTCTTAACTTTATGTACAAAAGAATGAGCTCAGAAATGGATAATAATTAAGAGGTATGAGATCCTAGTCTTACAGACCTAGGACAAACTCACCTTGGTGTTCAGTAATGGGTGGAGGTAAGGAAAAAAAAATAAAGTGAAAATTAGGAATTGTTAGAAAGCCTCATAGCAGTCTGAAAAACACATTCAAAGGTATGAAACAACTTCTGTACAGCACTGGAAAAGAGAGTGTGATATGACATATGTCTGTAAAACCACACGTAGTACAGGAGGATGTCTAGGATAGCTACAGCCAACTATTCCAGTACCAAATCTATGGGTCATCAAATGAAACTAGCAACTGGTACCTTCAAAACAAAGGAAACAGAGTGATACCAGTCAGTCTATGGGTTTTAACTGCCAAAACCTTGCCCCACAGCCCTCACCAAAGATAGGTTCAGGGAGCAGCTGGGCAACCTCACTGAAATCTCTGAAGTAAATCTTGTCTCTAAGCCACAAATTACTGGTTGGTAGGAGAGCAAAGAGGGAAGTATCAAATACACTTGTTCTGTTCGTAATCTCTTTTGCAGGCCTCTGGTTTTGGCAACCATCAGGCACTGTGACAGATGGACCTCTGGTGCAGCTTGGAACAACCATTGCTACATTCTTGTGCTCTACCTGGGTTTTACTACTATGTTCAGAGGCGTAGGATTTTCCCCAGCCTCTTTTCAGATAAATAGGATTGCTTTTTGTATAAACACACAAGAATGATGCTTGCAATTGATTTCAGAGCATCCTTACAAAGGTTAAAATATTGACTAACTCCTTGAAGCCAAGCAATTGTACACACTTTACTTTGCCCATATGCACAGATATACACAGGCGCTTGCTCAAATGAACACACTGTAAATCTGTGTATCTTTGCTACAATGCAGGGAGCTAATAAAAAAAAACCCCAAAGACTGACATGTTCCAACAATAGGTTTAAAAACACGAGTTTCAGTATCCCATGAATCTGTTTGCAAATATCTTGCAGGAATGTTTAGCCAAAGGGACTGGGTTTTTATCAGAGAGAGGGCGTGAAGCCAGAACGTCTGCCAGTGTGACAATCTGATGGTTGGACAATTTTTGTCATCCAAATGTGTGTGAAGTGAATTTGAAATGTACAAATTCAGGCCCTGGCAAGAGTTTGAAGTCATGTAACTGTCACCACTTCCAGTAAAACCTGAGCTGCTCACATTCGGCTGCCAGACACTTTGAATCAGCTGCTGCCAGACAACCAGCTATCTGAGACACCGTTCCATGCAAACACTGGATCACAGATTTCTAAAACAACGCGATTGTTCCTGAGTCTCAGCAGCTTGAGGGTAAGAGACATGGACCAAAACATATATTGCATTAGAAATAAAACAGCTCCAGATAACAAGTATGGTAAAAGAAGTTTACACCTTGCAGTAGATTCAGCTCTGATTCAGTGCCTCTGCTGCATGCTGTAATGGTGCCTGTCTGGGGGCAGAGGGTTCGCTTACTTGTTTACACAGGATTCCTTTCAGTTCAAAGCTTGTTTTCTAAAGATGTTTTGCTACTTTTCATGCATTGTAGATATGAGAAGAACTCAGTGAGGAGAAGAAAAAAAGGGAGTTCAGGAAATAAGAGCCGGTAGCTGGTACATATCACAGTTTAGCATTGTAAGTGTATCAACAAAAGACCTTCATGCTCAAGTAGGTGGAAAAAGGAATTTCAGGAATATGGAATCCTTCACATTTTAGCACAATAATGTGATGACAAAAAGACCTGTGACAAATAACTTTGTGCTCTTCTAATGTGAAGTCACTGGGATTAATAGCCTTTAAAACCTTCCATTTCTCTTACATTTGATAGGGGTGCCTTTAGGGGTTGGTTTTAGGTTAAACCATAGAGTGACACTGACTCATTTGAGGTCTCTTAATGCCTGTCTAGGAACTGCTGGGTCTGGAGCACATGCTGCTGATGCTTAATGTGCTTTGCATTAGCACTTCATGTCAGGAGAACCTGACACTGGCAGATAAATGGATGTTTTACAGCGCAATGTTCCCTTCTGCTTCTTAACTAATCAGCAATAGCAGGAAAGGCAGTAGAGGGGATTTGACGAGGTTTAATCACAATTCTATTTGAAAACAAATAAGTATAACTTGAAACCTCACTGGCACAGTTTTTACAATAACTTCTAAGCCTCCTAGCCTATGGAAAACAAAACAAGGCAATCCAAAATGAGTAAACTAATGATGATAGAGCAGCTGGTATGTGAAGATTAGAGAACACATCACAACTTCATAAACGTTACTGTTGTTACTTTGTTGAAGTGGGAGTTATCCATGGTTTATACATAAGGAAACTGAGGCACAGTGGAGTTGGAATCATTTTTTCAAAGGAGATCCCCAGTGCTGGACTGCATACAATCACACACATATGTGGTGGTCAAATGGCTTACTAAGGTAAAATTGTCACTTTTCCACTTACCATGTCCTCAACCGAGCAAAAAATAGGCTTCACTACAGCTTTTCTTTCCTCTACTGGCTACGTGAATTGCTGAATGCAGCCTAGAGAGATGGATATCCTAAAAATGCATGAAGGGAAAGAATACAAAATAATGCAAGTGTCACCTTCAGGGCACTCTAGCGTCACTGCCAAGCTGGACAGCCTGAGCACTGGCTGAAAGTACCAAGCTATGATTTGTTCAGAAGGCTGAACAAGGTTGGATGGGGCTTTTAGGCCTATTTTCAGTGTTAAAATCTAACATTAGAAAGAGGTAAAACAGAGTTTGTTGTTACAGAGTTTGAATTTTCTGGGTGTCACTATCCCACTTCATCCTGTACAATGATCTCCCACCCTTTTTCTTGGTTCAGCAGAGGAAACAAGTACCCTCAACAGCAAGTATAGCTATAATGACAAGTGATTTTACTTCCAGGGGCACCTTGGAAGCTTTATCTACCATCAAAGATGTACCTATGCCATGCTTAAACCATGACAAATAATGTCAGTGAGGTGGTATTGCATAAAAGTCAGGAAATTATGCTCTCATGAAGATTTAATGGGATTCCTGTCTATGTTGTAATTAGGATACAGCATTTTAAATGTTGTAAACAACTCCTTTGCTGTTATTTTGTAGCAGTGTACTTATGGGCAACTTAAGAGTATTTTCTAACTTTCAAGAATTTAACATTGCTTTAAAATTTTATGCAAAATCTGCATTAAAGTATCAACCAACCAACAAACACGCTTTTTCTGATGTTGTTTAAAGAAAAAGGCAAGAAATAAACTTGATAATGCATAACTTCAACGACCCACAGATATATGCATATATATATTATATATATGTATATATATATATATATACAGCATACTTTGACCTCTGGGACTACAGCACAGCAGCATAGACTGTTTTCATGGTGACCTACTAGATGGCTCCTACAGAGCTGTACAACCAAAGTGGTGATGTAGAGATGCATTCATGCACTGAATGAAAAAGGTAGTCATGAGGGAGAAGTCAGTTCAGGTCTTTCACTCTTCTTTTGTTTTCCACAAACCTAGAGAACTTGGTTATTATTGGAGCAATGGGACTTACCTTTCCTCAGCAACAGAAGTACTCTTCTAAGTTCATGTACATGGACCAAAAGCTACCTGGAAGGAGCAAAAGCTGACAGGAATTTCATGTAACAGACAAAATACATTTCTGTTGCCCTAAAGTATTCCTCCTGCAAACTCTCTTAAACAAGAGAAACTTCTCAAGGACATTTGCAATAGAATGCTACGAACAGACTAACTGCTGTTAAAACTACTAGTTTTTTCTCTAGGATGAGGCTTTCATGGTATTCCTTCTTACAGAGTCTCAAATCTTCTTCGTTAGGGGAAAAAAACCCAACCTTACCCAATTGAGTGGGGGAGATTTAATGTAATAGTGGTATGTATTGGTACGAGTGATGCTTCATGTGTCTCCTTACCAGTCATGAATGATTTCAGAGAGTTCAGAAAACTGATGAAGTATGAAAATACACAAATGAGTTTTTAGGAGACTGCTCCTGTCCCAGAAATGAACACATGAATCAGGACTTTTTACAAATATACTGCGAATTAGAGAGGTGTAAGAGGGAGAGGGGATTTTAGTTTGGTGGACTGAAGAGCCATTTTCTAACTGAAGAGTTATGTGGCTTGCACTGCCTCCAGCTCATTAAAGGGGAAATCAATTTTACAGGGGACAAGCTGACTAGACTAGTAATAATGGCATTAAACTTACAACAAAAGGGGAGATTAAAAAGGGGCAGCAAATAAACACTCATTTAGCACAGTCAAGTTGTCAAGAACAAAATTAATCAAGACACTGAATGACAGAAAGAAAATAAATTCTTTAATTGCCTATTCATGAATGGCAGGAGCTTGTGTGGTAAACAGGAAGAGTAGGAACCACTTGTACTATGAGAATGAATTTGACCTGCTCCATATTACTGGAACTTGAAGGAAGTTTTCTGTGATAGTAATGTTAAACTCACTTGCTATAAGCAATTTAGGAAAAACACAGTGGCAAGAGAAGAGGAGAAGAGGCAGTATGTGACAATAACTGATTTCAACCCACTGACAACTATGCAGTAAATGCCTTTGTGTTTACAGATCAATCTCTTGTCACAGAGACTGTGACAAGGACAATTATATGCAGGCAGCTACTTACCATGAAACTACCCTATGGAGCAGGATGATTACTCCCTTAAACCCCTACTTAAAAGGTCTACGAAGAAGAGAAAAGACTTTTTGTACTGTATGAGCTTTAAAAAATGGTTTTTTCACAGGTGAGTATCTGGTTGAAAGATGTAGCTCTACAAGTTTGACATTTCCAGTAATAATACACCTTTGAAATTCAGAAAAATGATTGATAAAAATTTCCTAAATCAAAAAGTTTTGTGTCTCTCCTTAGAGAATTCTGTACAAGATATCCTGACAGCTAAATCAAAATTGATTCCAGGACAAAAGTTAGTTATTCCTTAAATGAAAGTGAGAACTTGATTACATTTGTTGCATGCAAATAGAATGCAACACAACATCCACTACTTTAAAACAGCCACATTTAAACAGGACGAGTTTGTGCCTAATAAATAAGAGGAAGAATTTAAAAGGAAAAAAATATGCAAACAATAATAAAGATATTTAAAAGCACTTTAAGATATGATTTAAGAATTTCTATGAAGGTACAATCTATTCTATACCAGTCTAGCTGAAAAGATGAAGACAATGTGAAATTTTAGATATAAACAGGTTGGGCAAGGAGCCAAGAGAGAAAATGGATTAGATCATTTGAATTTAGGATATGAATGGCTACTGAAGACAGAAGAATATAGAAGGAATTCTATGGCTATCTGAGTATAGTATGCTAAAAGGAACATTAAATATATCTGGTGTAAAAGCAACTTTACAGTAGTGTTTGTCCAATGTTAAATGGAAAGGATGCAGTTGTCAAAAATAACACAGAGGAGACTGACATGCAGAATAAATATTTCAGCTCTGTGACTGTGAAAAAGCCAGATGTAGTCATATCATTTGAAGACAGAGATGAAATGTTACATTTAAAACAACAAAGGCAGTGTGTTCCAAGTATCAGCTATCTAGGCTGTGTCTTTTATTTAAAAATGCATGTAGGTATGTTAGAAAAAAAAAAAAAGAGCCTAATAAACTTTTTTAGGCCATTTATTATTATTTGTAAATATCTTAGTTGGCTGAGATAGATCCTGAGCATTGGATGGAAGTCACAGTTATGTCCATATTTTGCTTTCAAGTGGACATCCTCTACTTGGATTTCTCCAAGACTTTTTATACAGTCTCCCACAGCCTCCTCTTCGAAGAAACTTATGCATGACAGTCTAGACAACAAGTCTGTGTGGTGAGTGGGAACTGGCTGACCAGCAGCACACAGAGAGTGGTGATAAATAGCTCCTTCCCAAACTGGCAACCTGTCACAAGTGGGGTCTCCTTGGGATCAATACTGCACCTAATGCTGTTTAATATCCTCAAACTGATCTGGATGATGGGATCAGGTGCACCCTGATGGAGTTTGCCAAGTATACCAAACTGAGAGGGAGTTCTCTCCTTTGTAAGGGAGAGCCATCCCACAGGAAGATCTGGGTAGGGTGGAAGAGTGGGCCAACAAGAACCTTATGAAGCTCAACAAAGACAAATGTAAGGTCTTGTACATGGGAAAACATAATCCAGGAGTCTCTCACAGATGGGAATCCACCTAGCCAAGGAACAGCTCTGTGGAAAGGGGCCTGGGGGTCCTGGTGGACAAGCAGCTGAGTATAGATAAATGATGTGCTGTTGTGGCAAAGCAAGCCAACAGATTGCTGGATTGCATCAACAAGGGCATCCCCAGCAGAGATAAAGAAGTCATTTTTCCACCCTGCTCAGCACTTGTCAGGCCATACCTGGAATACTGTGTTCAGTTCTGGTCTCTGCTATACAAAAAAAAAAAAAGATGTGAACAGGCTGGGGGAGGCCCAGAGAGGGGCTCCAAAGATGGTGAAAGGACAGGGAAGCCTGGCATGCAAGAAAAGAATGAAAGAATTGGGTTTGTTCAGTCTCAGGAAAAGAAGGCGAAGACCATCTTCCAGTATTTAAAGGGTGGCTACAGCAAAGATGGAGACACCCCTTTTACATGGAGTCACATGGAAAAGAAGTGGGTTGATGGATTCAAGCTACTAGTGGGTGGATTCCAGCTGGACACAATTGGAACAATTTTCACAATGAGAACAGTCATCCCAATGAGAACAGAATGTTCTTCCCCAGAAGTGGTGGATTCCCCTAAACTGGACACTTACGATTCAGCTGGACAAGAGTGTCTTTTGGTTTTTGCCAAAGGGTGGCTTTTGCCAAGAGTGGTTGGACCAGATGATCCTTGAGGTCCCTTCCAACCTGGTATTATTCTATGAATTCTATGATAAATGGGGTAGTCTAGGTAAATATGTGCCTGTCCATCTCACATCAATCTTGGGAAAAGTGATGGAACATCAGATGGAGAAATTGATTAATAAAAAATAGAGGGTAGCATATTTAATGTCGTGCAACATGGTTTATGGACAAAAGAATTTGTCAAATTACTGAGATACCCATTTTTTATGGGTATAGAAGTACGAGATTAAAGCTGCTAGATTTCAGAAGAGAATTACACAAAATCAGAATGCCAAACATTAAATTAATTAAAAAACAGCTAAAAGACAAGACTGATAGGCAATTTTAAACTGAGAATATTAGGAGCATGTGCATTTTATTTGATGTTTTTCCAAAGTTATGTTCCAGATTCCATGATGCTAATACATTTTGACAATAACTGAGAAAAAAATTAAAACAAAACTCAAGAAATGTGCATATGGAAAATTCTGAGAAACTAGTAAATAGTAAAGGGAAATATCATTCAAGCAAAGCCATTCTAAACCTCTGGGTAAACTTGACAAGGAAATTTTTTCAGGCAATGTACAAGGCAGGCTCCACTGAAGGTATATGAGACTATTCCTGAAAGCAATTTCTGTGCATGAGACTAGGTTTGCAGTCAGGTGACTTTGGAATATCTATAGAGCAATGACTAAAAGTGGTTGGTTGGTTTGTTGGTTTTTGTATGAAAAGTAAGCTATTGGAGGTAGATTGATTGTACTTCATATATAAAAAAAGCTGAAATTCCAGTTTACAAACCAGGTACATATAAATCCTCAATCTTCTGCTTCATGTGTAGTCCAGACCTTCTAATATAGTTCTTGGGGGAGAGAGAGTAAGATGGGAAGAGAGAAAAATGCCTCAGCTACAATTAAATGGTCAATTTTATTCAGATCTTGGCCCATCATCATCCAAACTAGGTGGAAGTTAGAACACACACTGGATTTCCCTTAGATTTTTTTCATATAAATGTTCTCCTTATGAAAATTCAATGAAAGTCAGGGAGGAGAAGGATGCAGGGGAGACAGATGGGAAGTGGAGACTGAGTGCTGCACAGGTGTGCAGCAACCCGACTTTTACAGCACAGGCAATGAGACAGTGATCAAGACCTTCATCTGTATTGAAGAGAATTTGCCTCAAATTTGTTTTGAGTTTCCCTACCTGGATTACTTATTTATTCACTGCATAACTTACTACAAATAGTTAAATCCCAAATTTCCATACCTCTGGTGGTTCTGTGTCCATACTCCTTTGTTGCTATTTAAGTTTGCAATTTGGTTGGCTCAAGAAAGAGAGCTGAATAAGGAAGAACTGACCCAGAGAAATGAAATACATAATATTACACTGGATGGCTGATTAACAAAAGGCAAGTTTATCATCTGGGGATTTGCACATATAAATTCTGGAGGTTCATCATGTCAGAATTCTCCTATCACCAAGCTAACTTGATTCTTCACTGTGGGTGTATTTACATTTCTTTAATTTTCCTAAGAGGTATGTTTTCTTAACAGAATAATGTCACCATGCACAAGAAATGCAGTTGGTTTGTGGACCCACCTCAGTGCTAAACATTATGAATCCTTTTATTATTCCCATTAGCCATCCAGTAATGATGCACTAGATCATACTGAATTACAGAGAACTCAGACAGCTTTTTCTAGTGTGTCTCTCCCCAAAAAAAAATTAAAAAAAAAAAAATCTGTGTATTGCCTCTCTTCATATTTCTCACCTGCCTCCTCTTATCTGTGGTTGAAAGCTCTTTATGTCTTCTGATGTCAGAAACAGACAGGTACCATCTTGCAAACACATAGGACTGAGAAGGACGTGCTGGGTCTGTGTGTCCAGTTTTCTACTATTGAAAACACAACATTAAATCATGTGCTTATAAAATTTTCACAATTAAAATTAAAATACTTCTGCTTTCTTCGTTTTGACCCTATAATTGTTATTGAAAACCTGTTCTTACATGCCATGTGTTAGTTTTCTCTCTATTTGTCAGGCTAAATGTAGTTATGTTTCATTTATATCCATCGGTTTTCCTGCTGATGACATCTCCTGAGTTAAATAATGGTTAATAGTTTTATGGACAGTAACATGTCCTTCTTTCCCTTTCAGTTCAGTAGGGGCAGCAGTCTAAACCAACCTAGCTCTATTCATAGCATCCCTTAAAATAAAACTCCCACTAATTCCAATGTATTTCTAGGACTTCTGTGTCCCCACACCACATTAATTGCACCTTTCTTTGAGGCAGGTGGCCAGAACTGAACATTGTTTTTCAAACAAGGTCCCTTAAGTGCGGAGCATCATGGCCTTAGATCTCTCTGGTCTCTGTTTCACTTTCATATCCCAAAACTGACTTACCTTTTTAAACAAATACATCAAACCAGCTCAAATTTATACCATTTTGCTAGTGTACAAAAATTTTTCTCATCTGCTTCTGATTTATGACAGCCCCTCTGTTATTAGTCCCCAAAATCAGTTCATACTCCATTCTATTAAAATTAATCTCATTTCTATTGTTCCTGTTCCCAAGACAGTGCAATTCTTCGTTACATAAAATCCCGGTTCTCTGCTGTACTGAAAATGCCTTCCAACTTTGAGTTATTGTTAAATCTTGTTAGGAAACTGTAACTTTATGTGGCACCCACTTTTCCACAACAATTAAAGTGTTCTACTTTCTTTACAGCTGGTGTTGCTCCGTGCTGAACTACAGCAGTCATGCCTTTCTGTAAGAAAAAGCACACCAATCAGAAAATATGCAGATTCTTAATGACTCTCATCTGGGTGAAATTCCAAGTTCCAGTGCATGATCACAAGTTAAGCTTGCACTAGCATATTACTGTAAATGTAAAACACACAATATTGTCATCTCACTTCAGTTTCAGCACAGAAAATAGGTTTACAATGCTATAAAACTCGAACACTTGATTTTTTTCATCCTACCAATGCATTGAAGCAAAAAATAACCTTTTCAGTATCTTTTATCACTAAAGAATGCTGACTGCTCCAGGGAATTAACCCACCTAATGCATTCAGAATATTTTCTTGCAAATTCTATTTCAGAAAGTTTGCTTGTATTTTAGAAAATGCAAGTAAGGGAAAGATGGAGGAGATGGGGATAATGTTTCCACTTGGTTGCCACATCTAAGTTGCCTCTTTCTTTTCTCATGTGCTCAAATATCTCCCTCTTGAGCATTAATACTCATTATTACATTTGTTGTGAATTTCCAAATGCATGTGACATTTGGTTTGAGTTTGTTCTTTCTGCTGATAAAGAAAGCACATACCCTTGAAGTTAAGGATGAATAAGATTTTAAGTCCTTGTGCTAAAGAACAAAACCTAAACAAAGGGATAGTTGTGGTGCAGCTTGACAGTGTGATACCAGGATCTAATTCTTATTCATCACAAGACAAAACATCTTTCAGTTATTCTTGTCTTTGACTTTACCTCTTGGACTTCCTTATAAAAGATGAAATACATCTTCCTCTTTATACCCCACTATACAATAGGTGTCCTAGTTTAAAAGAGAACAGACAATGAACCAAGGGAACTGGGAGGTTGACAGCAGGGAAGTCCATCCCTCTGAAGGCAAAACACACTGCTTTTTTATTAAAGTGTGTCATGGACATGCTAAAAGGTATTTACAGCCCTCAGTCACAGTGTTTTAAAAACACCTGCTGTGTCAAAATGTTTCTGAAGAGATATGGACTAGACTAAGATGTGGAAAATCGATCTACTGCTCCTCTTTCCTTTGTCTATTCCTGTCAATCACATGTTTCAGAAACCAATTATGCTTATGATAGCAGAATACACTTAGCCTTGCAGTCTTTGTGGGCATGTGTTGTAACTGACAGTCAGTGTTGTGGACTTCATATGCACATATTTAAATATCTGAGTCATGTAGTACAATTTTTGGCTGGTTTTGCCACACTCCAAAATCATCGAAGCTTAACCAAGTAAAAATCTTTTTTTTTGAGAAAATTTTCATTTTCCAAAAAGGACATATTCAAAGGCTTCATCCAGGAAACTGTGAGGACACTATATCACAAAGACTAAATATGTCCCAGGCTCAAACAATTATGCTTGTAATATACCACGGGAAACATTTGAGCTTATGAATCATTATTGTCAAGGTATTGCTAGGAAACCCATGAGACTTAAGTATTTGCTTTCCCCTAAAAGTACTGAGGGACAGTTTTTGAAAGATTATCTATGTTTTAACATTGTTCTTTTTGTTTTCTTTTTTCTAACTTATTATGTGTTCTAACTTTTTGTATACCTTTTAACTGTTGTTGGACTATCCTCAGCATGGAACAGCTGATCACATCTAGCAGCAAGGGGACAGATTACACACCAGGTCAAAGGGAGTACAAAAAAAAATTTTTTTATAAATTCAGACAGTTTTGTCCATTCAGGTGGCAGGGCTTTCTTGGCTGACTGATGAACTATGAAGAGAACACTGCATGGTTGAGATACAGCTGCCAAGTTATCCACACATATTCAATAGTTACACAAAAAACTACAAATTTTTTTCCACAGGTATGCACAGCATCAGCTGTGTGCAGTGGGGTACACTGGCCACATTTTGTATAATGTTTCTGTGAATATTGGTTCACTGCCAACTAAGAGGATCACCATGGGAAACAAAGAACAAACCCTTCTGGAATACAGCTACTCATTTTGAAATAGTGCATCTAAAAGATGATTATTCCTTTCTTGCAAAACAACCTCTCCAAAAGCACCTTTTGCCATACAGCATGAACATCAACATTTTATTTTTCCAATTTTCAAAGACCACAATTGCTTTTTACTGATACAAATGTGAATAGAATATTTTGGTGTGCCTCGACATGCTGTACTAACCCACAAATAAATAAGCAGTCACAACAAATTTTCTCCTGCATCATATCAACATTTGATGTGGCACAAATATAGCAATATGCCTGAGGAAACTGCATGCTTAAAGAGAATATATGTTTCAAATAAAAAGTGTAATCTCGTTTATATTTTAGTGGGAAACAATATATGCACAGGTAAAATAAATAACTAAAAAGCAGGGATGAACAAATTCAAAGACAGAACAGAAATAGAAATAGAACTATATATTTTTTCACTACCAAAATTTTAATCCATAACATACTTAGCAGTTTTGCTATTCCACTATTTCTTGAATAAACTTGCCATTAGATAGCTTGGACATTATACAGCTGCCTAAACTTAGGTGCCAGGTGCCATCCTGGATTATCCAATTTCACTTTCATCTGCCCTTCTTGAAGAATATGAATCTCCTGTAAATTCTGTGCTACATCTTCCTGCTCCAGGCTGACATTTCAGATACTCTTGCATGTACACAGTAACCCTAAGTATCCACATTAGCCAACAAAATCCCATTCTGCACCTCTGTCCCACAACTGGACATCTAAATTTAGGAACCCACAAACTTAACATGAATTGTACCTGCTTTGAACCATTGGGGATGTAGTAGAATACCAGAGACACAGCACTGATTGACATAACGTGGGGCTTGAGGGAGATCTGTGCCCTCCTGAAGCAACAACACTTAAATAGTACTCAACACCTATTTGTTGACAATCAAATCAGACCCATTAATTTCTCCAGGCTTTTCCAATGTATCCAAGTGGTTTTCTTCAGGACTGTAATTTGCATTTATTTACAAACAGCAACAAATATGTAAAGCTTAGAACAGTACAGAAATAAGATCATATTAGTTCAGCAACAGCCTGGCCCTTTCTAACTTATTTGCAGAGGATTTAGCTGACTTTGTCGTTTTCTGGTGTGCACAGACCATACAAACAAAGCATTTAAAGTTCAAATGCAGAAATTTGGCCACAGCTACAAACAACAAATTGACTAGTCTTAGCAATGAAAAGTTAATTGGTGTCTGAGAGATTCAGTTCACAATAAAAGAGCATACAATGCTTAATCCTTGCCAATTTAGAAAATTTTAGCATATATGATTATCAAAAGAATGAGTGTATGGGGCATTTTCATATGTAATATGTAATCAAAGAGTCACCAACAGCCTCGCCTGCAGGGAGGGATCTGTGAACACAGAGCTGCCATACCTAGTTGTTGTTATGGGTTTCTCTTACTCTGAGGCAGAGACCCAACAGCTGTATTTGGTAAAAACATAATCCTTCTTCAGCTTCAGTTCTCCGTATCATTTATTAATTTCTCAAATGCCCTGCCTGGAAATGTTTGCCATTACACACTACTATGAGCAGTAGCCTGGTAAGAATGGTCCTCTTGCAACTTATACTTGATCTTCCATACTGATTCAATATTAAAATCGAAACACTGAGATTAAAATGCCAAACTGAAAGACTTTAGGTGGCTAGACCAGTTTCTCAACCTTTGTAGGGAGAAGGTGGCAGGATGCAAGGAAGGGGAAGCACATGCAGCCCCTGCCTTTTATGAACTCTGCCTTAAGCCAGATTCAAGTTCCACAGAAAACACTTGACACGGAGGGGAGAAAGTAGCAACTATTTTAAATAAGTTAGAAAATGAAAATGAGAAGTAAAAATACTGTGACAGTCCGGCTGTTGTTCATCTGAGACCATATACCACACCTGCCCTCCTGAAACACTTAATCCAAGTAATCTAAAGTTTAAAAGGTCCCTATGCCCAGAAGAGTTCCCACAGGCATCTTAGACACAGTTTTTGTGTGTGTACATATCTGTACACGTGTTTGTCCACAGTAAGGGCAGACACATCTCAGACTTGACACCTGGAGACAGTGGTGTTTGGAATCTGACACGGCACATCCAGGTCAGCAGCCCTGGACATGGAGCCCCTTCATAGCTGGGGCTGGACCCCTGGGGGAAGGTAATATGCTACAGGAACTGAGCAATCTTGTGGGTTTAATGTGTGCTCCTACACAGGTGACTGAGGTTCATCCCTCCCCACTGACACCGTGTTGTCTCTGCAGAACAATTACAGCCCAATACCAAGTGCAGGACTAACCTACAGACAACTAGCAGAAAACCCTGAGCGTCAGGTTCCATCCATCACCCTGTGTTCACTGCATCCACAAAGCCGAGCCTGCTCTAAACAGGGCTGCATTGCAGAGAGTGAAGCAGTCTCTTGCCACGAAGAAGCTTGAAAACTTGTGAAATGAGCTGATTGTGTGACTTTTTCAGCCCAAACACCCTGACCATCCCTCTGCATAACAACAATGCTGGGAGCCATTTTCTATCACAAATGCTTAAGTTGATACATTGCTGTCAACTGAGGCTAAAAGCAAATAATTTTATTGCATTATGAATGACTTTTTATTTTGCTAGCATGAGGGCAAGATTTGGGGTTGGCCATATGAAAAATGATTTAAATCTGATAAATAAAAAGATGTTTTCAGATAATTGGCAATTAAATTATTCCTAATGTTGACACGTTGCCATCAAATTTCCAGATTAAGAGGAGTGCTTTTTCCTACTCAACCAATACTAACCACTCTGGCAGCTCCTGTTTGGGAACAGTTAATAAAAAAGGATGTGCTCTTCTGCTCTTCACACATGAAAAAAAATTAGTAAAGAAACCCTTAATGCCCCAGATGACCATGATTACAAGGTGTGCATAAATACGCTTCCCCTTGCGACATCTGTACTGCTCACCACACTGGTTTTCAAGTGCATGCAACATGGTGCTAAAGGGCAGGAAAGCTGGTGAACTGTTATTCCATACCTGTTCACTACCAGTGAAAACACACAGTATCTCAAACTTACATTTCGTGGCCTATATTTTGTGAGTAAATCAGAAAACAGTGAAACCCAAAGATGCTTACATTTCCTGGATAACAGCTCATTAAGATTCTTTTCCACCTCAGTGGCAGAGCTGTGACACTTGCTCCAGAGCTCTATCAGATCCTCCAGACTGATATAATTTCAATCAGAATGTGAATTTCATGACTGCAGAAGGTCGTCAAGTCAAATACTGTGTCTGATTTTTAAAAGGGTTGGATAATTTTATGACCATTAATAACACTTGCAGTTCTGCATGTTAAGACAAGGTAATCAAATGTCACGCTTTGGAGTGTAGGCTGATTGCTACATAGGTCAGGAAGAATATTTTCGCCAATGTACACCATTGCATAAAATAAACTCGCAAATAAAGTTCAACAAGTGAAAATCTTAATATCAAAAGCTTTAGCTTCTCTATTAAGTCTTGGTTATATTTGGGTACTACATAAAACAAAGGAGGTGTGAAGGACCAAGCAGCTTCAAAAAAGCATTCAAGAAAATGCGATATCTAAAAAGAATCAGATGTGAATCTACTTCAGTGTTTTTAGGTGTCATGCAAGTTCCAAAGATTAGATTTCTATCCCTCTTTGGAAATGTTTCTTAGCATAGAATCACAGAAAATTAAGGTTGAATGAGATTTCGGGAGGTCACTGAGTACATCTCTGTTATCCAAGGTTGGATCAATTAAGTTTGTACCAAACAGATATTTATCTAATCTCTCTTTAGACTTCCAGCAATGGACATTCTACAGACTTTTTTTTTTTACCCAGAATTAGAATTTCTATGTTATTCTCAATTCACAACTTGAATCAGGCAAATTATATGATAAATACAACATATACGTAATTCGATATAAGCACAGAATGCTGTTAAAACTATATTTTGTCAATTTTTTAAATTTAGCTGCTAAGTTTTTACTCTTTCGGAAAATGACCAAGGACCTTATCACACCTGAGCGTAGCGCACACTACCTGAAACTAGTACTTTGTGGCTAAAGGAGTACATTCTCAGAAGCTCTATTTGCTAAAGTACATCTGCAGATATTATCATAATATCAGTAATTTATTTTATTTATACAGTCTCCACAGTCTGTCCATTTCTCAACATTTTCAAAGTCACCTCCCCAAATCTACAGATTTCATCTTTGAAATCTACTAATCTGCCCCAAAAAGGCATTTTGTTGTGATGCATCACACAGGAATCATAAAAATACCTTTTTTTCTTCAGTTAATAAAAATAACATATAAAAGATTCAGCATTAAACTAACTGGAATGGAAATTAGATTTCCACATCAAGGAAGTCAGAGAGCTTTTTCAAAGAAGCACGAGGGAGACATGTTCTGTGCACGATGATAAAAGCTTTCACAGTTTAATCTGCCAACAAGTTTAAAAGACCTTCAGAAATGAAGGCAGGTAGAAAGAGTTAAGTTTAGTTCTTGACCAAAGAGTTATGTCTACCTTTCTAAGAGTTCTGCATCTGACAGTGACTTAGACTCTGACAGGTTGTCTATCCAAATATATGACTCGTTGATATACGCTATTTTTTACCTTTTACGTTTAGTCCACAGATTCATGAAGGTCACTTTAACCGTGGCAATAAAAATTAATATCATTATCATTATAATTTCAAAAGTAGTTTCAGGAAATGAGTTTCTTTATTTCCAACTCGTTTTCCCCTAAGTTTGTCAGAAAGGAAACTTAATTTTTGAGAAATTAAAACTTGTTGGTGTATTACTGTAAGGGTTTTAAATTAGATGTCACACATATGTTTTCTTTTTACAAACAGAAGAAATTCTTCTTTTAAAGCATTAATTTTGTTTAGATATTATTGTAGAGGCAGATGAACTGCATGACAAAACAGATAAAACTGTTGGCCAGATTTTTTAATTATTATTTTTTATATATTTTCTAATTTATTTATTTGGTCTCTTTAGAACATCAAAAATGGGAAAATAAGTTTCAGAATTTTTTTTTAAGAATTTAAAACTTACAACAATATATTTATGAAACTATAAAATACGGACTGTTATTTTAATATGAGTAACAGACAGACAAGCCACTCAAGCATCAATAATTCTAATGTGCAGTGACTGTACACTCCAATTCTTTGGTTTACCTGGTTCTGCTCTTTATAATGAATCTCTTACCCTCAGTTTATGCAAGATGCATAGGGTGGGGGCTGTTACCTGCCTGAAAAAAGCCTGAAAGTCTTCAGTCAATACTGGAGGGCCTCTCAAAACAGCATAACAGCACAACATGGGGAGCTCGGAATCGTGTGGTCCTACAACTAGCAGAAGCAGTCACAGCAAAATTAAGGCAGGGATTTGAGCTTTGGTCTAGGAATGTGGCAGCAAGCTCACATGAGTTTTGATTCCAGGGCACCCAGCTTCTGCCCACTTGGTGCAGCAGAAAATTATCTCTGCTGCCTACTCTTTTTAACAAGACAATCAGCAGATTTTGAGTGCACAGAACAAGGTTCTTCATTGTTCTTTGAGAACAAGAGACAGGCAAACAGTTTATGCTCAGTCATTTCAAAGTTTAAAGAATGCTCTTTTATGTTTTCTTCTGAATTGATGTTAATTTAAATAAAAACACTGAAATCTGCCTGGAAAGTATCTTAATCCTTAGCATTTGGTTGCCTTTATTTTATCCCTTTGTAGGTCTAGACATGTTTATTTGTGAATTATTTCATTTGAAAGTATCTGTGAAGCTCAGCATATATATAGAATGTGAAATGTTCCTGGCTATCAAGCTGAGGACATTATAAAATGCTTTTTGTATACAGGTGTTTCAGTTAGCTGGGCTACTAGAAGATCAGACAGCCAAATTAGAGCAACTGGTTGATTTTCTTGTGAAGATTGATGGGAATGACAGAATAATAGAGGACGTGCAGTTAGACGCAAAGGGAGCCACAACATCAAGAAAGGTGCACAGGCTGTGAATTCACAGCAAAAAGTTTATTTCTAAGGCATGGCATGAAAAAAAATGGAAGTCAAAAGAAAAGGCACTAAGTAAAAGTCTGCAAAAGAAGCAAAGGTAAGGTGAGTACTTAGAACTGAGTGAGTGGATTAATAGTCTTGGAGAACTGAGTCACTCAATATCAGAAAACCTGAGAAAGGCTGAGGAGAGGAGGGAGATTGTGACTTAACATGCGAGGAAGCTGTTGAACATAAAAATAGAGATGTATTCATACTAAAAGGATCAATGAAGCACTTTATAGATAGCCATTTCTGCCAGATAAGCTGAGATAAAGGAGAAGTATCACTCTACAAAAGCTGAAAATATGACTAAAACTTTTGTAACAGGTTAGAAAATTAGGAATTATCTGATATGTCTATTCTGCATGTTCTGCTGGTGATATAAGGTAAAAAGGTACCACAACCAAAAGAGACTAGGTGTTACCTAGAAACAGAAATATTACTGTAGCTTTCACTTGACAGTGTGCGGCCAAAGAACACCTTAACATTTGCAGCTGTGATTAGAGCACTGAAATGTCTTGGTGGCTGCACTCCAGACGTCACTTGTCATTCATTGTGGTTGCCAGGATGCAGAGAGAGATTTAGATGAGCATGCAAATGAAAGGAGTAAGACAAGGACCCCAAAGACAATAGTTTGGGATCATGACATCAAGCTGATTCTGTGAGCCTGCAGAGTCCATGGGTGGGATCCATCCCACATAATCAAGTGTTGTTGATGTCAGGTTTCCAGAGGATGAATCTTCCCCATTTTGCTAAGAGGATGTGGTCGCTATCTCTCTGGAAGTGGGTATCTCCCTGCACTGACAAGAAAGGGAGCTTCAGGTGCCTAGATCACCCTTTTGTGTCTAAATTTTAGATTTCCAAGTTAAATCAGAGGAGTTCCATGCAGGCCTTTGGCACAAGCATACAGCTTGGTAAAGACACTCAAATCAAGCCAGAATTATTCAGGTTCTATAGTGGCTGAAAGGCTGTGTTTTATCTCCTGTCAGAACTCACAGCATGCATGAAGCCAAATGCTTGCTGGTAGGGATGGTAAGTACAAAGCAGGTGGTTAAAAACATATGAAAAAAGTAAAAGTCTACCTAAGGTTGGAGGACGGATATTACATTCAGGATAATAAAAGTACCTGATAAAAAGTTTAAATATTCTTGCAGTGAAAATACCATGCAGTGCATAGGAAAATTAAGTTACATAGTGATTATAGGTAGCATGAAACGAAAACCTGCAATTTTATCTGACAATTGAGGCAGTTAAGTGTAATTTATAGCCAAATAGGAAGTCAAATGATTTTCAGCAGAGAACCTTTAGTGAGGTTAGAAAAAGTAGATCATGGCAACCTTTTAAAGATAAGAGACACCTCCTGAACAAGGCGGAAACATTGATCATGAGGCATTTTAATTACACTGATATTGATTAGGATAACAGGAATGCAATTATAAAGAAGAACACATTCTTAATTGTTACATATTTTTAGTGCAGATGTTTTGTTTCAAGTAATTCCTTGAGCAGGTTTTATAGTCCAAGGCTATTTCATGTCTAATACTAAGAAATCAGCTAAATATAAGAAATCATATTTAAGACATAGAGTGTCCTGGATCTACTTATCAGCTTATCATTGAGTTTGAAATACTCATGAGAGAATGCTGTGTACTAGAAGTGTTTTGACTTTGAGAAAGAGGACGGTTAAAGAAAGCTGGATGCTCTGAGGAATGTTGATTGGAATTCTATAATGTATGAGAAATCTCCTGAAGAAGGGGAGGAAATATAATATTTAAGAAACAACTGATGAGAAGGTAATTGAAATTCATCTCAAGAAAATAGCTGTTCTGCTGAATACAGAGTAGAATGTCAAGCAAATTAAATGAAAATATAACAGAATAATAAGTCTAACTCAAAACTGAAAATTGGGGTATGTTTCTTCTCAAACCTTCCAGTTCAATTACACACCTAAAAGTGACTACATTTTTCTACCATTAAGAGAGAAAGACTAAGATAAACAGAACTAGGATATAAGAACACATTGCCAACAACTAAAAGCAGATTAAATCAATCACACCTCTTGCACATCATTTAATTGAGAAAATGTCATCAGTGAATTGTCTAATATTCCAATCTTGTTTATGCTACTGTAAAAATTCTTGATCTTCAATAAAAGCAAATCAAGCAAACAATTCAGCCATGAAATGGCTGAAGCTTTACAATTTATATTTGTTCTTTCCTCTTCTCAGACTGTGCAGCAGTTCACAGTAGGTGACCTCCCTACTCTCTAGGTCAGAGACAAAAATCCTTGGCTGAATAGAGCAAGAATTTCTGTGCGTGAGCATATCCTGGAGAGCAGCATCCAACAGATATTCTGTATGGACATTTTCTCTTCAAGTTTAGAAACCTGAGAAATGTTCATCTGCATCCTGTATTCTAATACTTTGAAGACCTGGCCAAATGCTGGTTCAAGGTCAACCTTAGCATCTTTGTCTTAATTCATTTGACATGTCCTAGGTCAGAAAAGTTATATTCAACCATGACATCCAGAAATGATTCGTTGTGCTTTTGCTTGAGCAAAATCACTGACATCCTGCAGACCAGATTTACTAGGAAGTCATAAGAGATTAAGTCTTTTCAACTTAAAAAAGATGGGCTTTTTTGTCAGAGAGCAGCAGTCTCCAGCATGCTAATGCCTTCTTGGTTTTGCAGAAGCAGGAAATGCTGTTCCCAGGACAGAGCCCAAGTACATGTATTATACACAAATGCTTACTTTGAATAAAATGATTGCTGTGTTTTTACCCACCAGTATTAGCAGGACTCCTCATCTGAAAGACATCACAGATCCCATAAAATCTGGGGTCTCTCCGGAGTCATGTAAGCTCCAGCTCCGGCTGTAATTGCACTTTATGCTACAAAGCCCTTACATCTGAAAAGCCAGCAGCTGTTTAATTCAACCAGTATGGATCATTCTAGGAAAAAAATGCTAAGGAATAGAATAGATGAGGACAGTTTTCTTCTTACAGCAACTGTAACCACTGAGATTTCAATTATATGAGCCCTTGCTTCATAATTAAAACATAATCCCAGTCAGTTGGTATACATACATCTTGGTCAGCTCACAGCCGGGTGTGGATGTCTGTGGAAGTGAAATCTCTGCCAGTAAAAAGGAATCTGTAAAATTTAAGATCTGTACTACTGTCAGGTCAAATGTGAGACTGAGGTCTTTAAGAGAGGTAACATGAGCTGAACACACCTTTACCTTCCCACTGTCTTCACTGTGAAGTGTCAGAGGAATGGTCAGCTGTGTGGCATTATTTGGTCCTGATGGCTTCTCCTGTAGCAAATCAGATGCAAAAGGTTAACCCATAAAGTTAACTTCATTATTTTGGTAGCCTTCTTTACAGATGATCCTGTTCAGAATAGTAACCTTCCCACAATGTGGAAGCATGGGGGCTTTTCTTACTATTATATTGTACAGCTAATATTTCTGTGCTTTCTCTATGATTTCCAACATTTTTCTATCATATTTAACTTTTCACAACATCTCATTCATAGCTCTGAGGCACCCTTATAGTATTAAATCAACTAAGATACTATTTCCAGGTGGTAAATTTACACCTGATAGTGTTTACATGCAGACCTTGCATGAGATGCATTAGATTTCATCCCACTTTGTAATTCCATCCTCTAAGACAACTAGCTCTTCCTGTGTTGATAGATCAGACTTTTGAATTACGGTGCCTCCCAGCTTGCATCTTCACATTCCTCCCCACAATGTTCAAGTGAAAAATTAACATTTATATCAGTTCTTAAATCCCTTTGAGGATCTCTATTGAAAATTTCCTTTCAAACCAGGAGTCTCACTTCCTAACATAATCCCTTGTTGTTTAACTTTTGGCCAATTTGTTAATTTTCACATAATTACAGCTGTCTTCTCCATATGATTTAATAGTTTCCCATGTGGCATATCTGTTTCTTTTAGAAGATCAAAGAGATTCTTTTGGTTTTTTACCCCCACTGGGAACATACACTATCTTATCAAAAAGTGTTTTAAGTTTTCTTGGCATTCTCATTTTCTCAATTTTAATATCCTTCACAACTTGTTTTGGCATATTGTGGAGAAGAGTACCTTTACTCTCTAAATAGACTCATTACCTGAATCCTTATTATCTAATTTTATGTGCTAGTTTTCACAGTTAATCTGTTACTTAGACTGCCCAATTGATTACATTAATTTACTTGAATTAAATGTTTCTATTCCTATTTCCATACCTCATTTTCACAGGCCATCCTGGGTTGACCCTAGAGATTTATCATGTGTTAGTAGTCAGGCAAAGTAGGTCACAGGTTGTTTTAATGTTAGCTAGATGGTGTGCACCCAGTACAAATATTGCCTTTCTTGGCCCACACCCTCTTTATTTTAAACAGCTAGTAAATTTTTCTTTTAATTTCCTTCATGACCACAAAATAAACTCACATTTTGGTACACCTCACATTTCAGGATTTGTAAGCTGTAGCTTTCTTTACTGATTATATTCTTTTTTCATTCTTTCTTAACTCTTAGCTAATCACCAAAATCCTGTCAGTAGTGCTATTTTACATGCTTATGTCTGAAAATAATGTCAACAATCTATATTAAAAGAATAGATGAAGAGCCATTACAATTTGAATTCATATTTGGACCACTGTTATTTACAAAAAAGCTTTTTCTAAGGTCAGGTGTGCTTTAGTGTAGCTGACTTCACCAAATATTTTCCTCAATTCACAAAGGCTGATTCTTTGGAACAGAAACGGCCCAATTTCCTTTGAAATTTCATATCAATTTTTTTATATGAACTGAGACTTCTCTAGGTCCAAATTTATTTTCTATAGCTAAAGGTGTTTATGATTGAAACTCAACTCTATATTATTATATGAATTTTGAATCTGAGCATAGCCATCCATATTTTATTTCTAACAACTTCTCTATAGAATTTGTTTTGAAATTCATCCAGGTCACATTTTGATACTTTAACAGTTTATGTTTTCTCAAATCTTTCCCCTTTCTGGTCTTTGCAGACATCAGAACTCAATATTGCTACATGACTTCCCTCCTTAATTCTGTTTTCTTCCTTTAAAACACATACTTTAATTTTAGTTGGATAATTGTTGCACTGTATTTCTAACAACAGTTATTTATTATTATCTACCCAGCAGGCCAGTAATGCCTGCTTTGGCTTTTTGCCTAAGGCTAAGCTCTTTGCGTTGTACTTCAAGCAATTGCATTGTTTCTTGTTTCCACCTGCACTTTAACTCCTTTGGAATTTTTTTTTTTTTTTTTTTTTTGTGAGTAAATACCTTGAATTTGCTAACAGAGAGGTAACATTTGAGGAAATCTTGGAGCCCTCCAGGCACCAGAAATGTTCCCAAGTTCTAATTGGAAAAAGATTAATGTGGAGCTGTGCCATCCTCCTGCAATACCACATCATCTTGGAACACTTTGCTCCTGCGAGTAATTTTCTTCAGAAAAAAAAAAAAATCACATTAAACAGTAGGTGTCCAAACTAATGGCAATATTTCAGTTCAGATTTTGTGTTAGGTTTTGCATCATGTTCCATCACACAGCACACGTAGTAAGATTCATCATATTCCATCAACCAGTTTTGCTAAATGTCAGGCTTTTAATAAAGGGAAAGGGCAAAAAGTTTTAAAGGGTTTGCATTGCCTTGTTAATCAGCACTTGAAAAAGTTTTGAAGAACTCTGGCTCATTAATTTAAGAGTGAGTTTCTGGAAGCTATAACATATCTGAAATCCAAATTTTCTTTTAACAATCAGGGGACTTCAGCTGCTAGATTTCAAATGTTAAAATGTAATACTTATATGTGCTGCAAATCTGGTTTGCCTAGAAAATATATGCAGGCAGCAAAGTAATTTGTCAATACTGACTAGAAGAAGCTATCACAAGAACAGACTCTGAGAAGTGTCAGTGCTTCCCATAAAACCATCTCTCCACCTGCTCTACAGGACAGACAAAGTTCAGTAGCAGCCATTACCAGCTATTAAAAAGTATGTCCTCACTCGTAAAGAGATGAGCAGGGCTGACAGTTCAGCATCACTAGGCAAGTACAGTTATTGCTTGCCAACCATTACATGACAAACATAAAAAGTCTAAGAAAACTAACAGATGAAAACTTTTACTGTCATTCTTTGAAATTAAAAATAACCTCACCACTTCTTTTTGCTGTAATTCATAATTCTTTGTGAGTTCCCTCACAGCATCTAGCATACAGAATTGAACTCCCCAATGCCCGTACACAGTGGGTAACATTATTTCAACTGAATAGTTCAATTATCTTCTGTGAGGGTGTCTCAGTAACAGCTGCTCAATGGAAGCATGGGTGGCAGAATCAGACCCTCAGCTTATGTGGAGTTCAGCATCCCTTCACTGTTTACTTTGATTAACTACATCACTACACATTTTCGAGAGGAAATGCAATTTTTGCTAGCAGTAACTCAGCAACTTACAGTAAAGGGGTAAAAGCTTTGAGCAGACAATTCTGGATGTTGGAGATAGTGCAAGTGATAAAATGATGTATAAAATGACATGATAACAAACACTGACCATATCTCTGATTTTTCTTTAGTAGCAGACAATATCATCATTCACACAGCTGTGAGCCATTCAAGAAGGTATTATCCTGTGAGTTCTGACATCAAAAAACTTATCGCTTCCAGCCCTACAGTAAAGCAGTTTAGTAGGTAATAAAAATGAGCAGGAAATTTCCAGAGTGGTCTGAGTTGACAGCAGAGACCAAATTTCCACAAAGTGGTACAGTTATATATAATTTATATCTCTCTGCACCATCTAATCCTCCTGAGAAGATTAATTCTGGCAGAAGGCATGCCATGGAAAGACTAAATACCTTGCCTCAGGGTCTGCAGTTTTTATTTCTTCCAGAGGTTCCTCAGGAATACTGTTGACAAAGGCCCAAAAAAACCCATATTTTTTTCTTTATGTCATTTTGTAAATCTTCTAGAAGTCCATCTCTATTCCTAATTAAGATGAAGCCCCTGGTTTTGTTCTGTCCTTGTTTTTCAATGAGCTTTAAGCTAGACTTCCTGATTGTCATTGGAGGACATGCTAATAGCTAATAAAGGGAAAAAACTCAGCAGTAGTCTGTAGTGTAGTGAAAAGCATAGCACATCTACTATGACCAAGGTTCAGTTCTAACTCTTCCCACTGCTGTTATCCTAACACTGCAAGAAGTCAATTAATTAATGGGTAGCTATGAGCAGAAAAATCGATACTCAATACTCAAATAAACAATATTCTAGAGTTCTGTTTAAATAGCACCATCATGCAAACTGCTGTGCCAGAGGTGTCCTTTGTGAACTGTCCCCAGATCCCCATATTTTAATATGCTCTCTTTTCATTTCACATTGACAAAGGAAATAAATCATGGAAGATATGGCATGTGTTGGAAACAGAGCCAAAAAAAACCACTAAAACCCAAGAGCATGATTCAGTTCTGGACTGTAGACACCTACACATAGGTATGGACCATCTGCTAGGTTTCTGAGCTCCTATTTTAATCAGAGAGTTCCAGTCCTCTATGTAGCATAAACTTTGAGTGGTATTTGAAGCACATGTGAGAGTCATGTCTGGCCTCCAGCTCCTCTCCTCTTTCCTGTAAGGTGCTGTATTATATGTGGATATTCTGGATACTCTACGGCATCTGAAAGATGCCTGCATTCAGGAAGCTGAAGTGAAATCCTGGTTGACGTGGTTAGTGGCATCTGCTGAGCCAAATCCCCAGGTTCAACTGACCTTATTGATTAAATTTCCCTTATCTATAATGAAGCTTTAGTCAGCCAGGGTACTTGCAGGAATACACATGTGCGTTTGAAATGTTCTCTGTGCATCTGGACTGGCAGATGGAGGACAGGGTGCAGCATGAGATGTTTATATTTAGGCACTTGCATCAAGCATCCTAATTATGTTGATATCTGCATTTGGATGTCTTAATCTAAGGGCAAAGTCCTACCCAGGATAGCTTTAGTTTCCTGAGATACTTCAGCCACATACCTAAGCTAATAAATTGCTAACTTCATTAAAACTGTCTTTTCAAGGGTCCATCTCCTTTTCAGTCATCTTTGAAGGGACAGGTTTTCTTGAAAATCTGTTTTTCCATTCTAAAGTAGCTTCAATATTAACTTCATCATCTCTCTACTGTCCCTCACTGTACAATGGATATGTTTTTATATGCCTTTTGCCACCACAGTCTTGTTTATCTTTAAATTTCTTGAGCTCTTTCAAGAGATCAATATATCCCCTGGCTCTCAATTTCAACTGGAAAAATAATGGAAAAATATTTCAAGTAATACATTGTTTGGAAACAAATAGTTAAAAAAACTCTGTTTGCAAATATTAGGTGACTGATTCACTCTGACAGCCCTTCTTTTTTTTGTCCATTTAAATTTTTCTTTCTCTCATACACTAGTAGACATTCGACAATACAGCACAAAAAAATTCAGCTCTGAAACACAGCTCCAAGAACCTTGGAATTAGAGCTTTCAATACAGTCTCCATACAGCTATAGTGTTCTCAGCTAGCATGTCTTTTAATGAGATGTGTTTGGTCTGGTTTACAGTTGCTGAAATACGATCTGTCACAGGTACACAGATAGCCCTCTTCATTCATAGATCATTCCTCACTCCATGATTATTTAATGTCATTATTCCCTATGAGGAAAGTGTATGCAGCATACTCAGAGCTCAGTACAGGGTGGGTGATTTTTTCATGAAACAGGTTGCATTTCCTGACTTTCACAGAAAGAAGGAAACAATCTTTGTAGCAAAATATCTTTTCACACAAGTAAGCGGGGAGGCTAAACTGCAGAAAATTTCTGTGCTAGTTTATTTCTGATGCGTATGTATGCTTTTTCTTGCCTTACTATTGATTTTCCCTGTACTTTGAAACTGTTTACAACTGTGAGTGCTAGCAGACATTTTTGGGTTTTCTTTACTCTGAAAAGAAAAATTCAGTCTTATCCACTACCTGCCCAACATCTCTGGGCACAGCAGTGTCCCATCCTTTGGATGACTCTGGGAAGTACTACAGTTACAGTAACCACCTAGGGTGCTTCCCTGCCTTAATCTTTTCCTGCCTTTTCTGAGAAATATGTCTGATAGAAACTCAGTTTCTTGTTTCCTGACTGCATTTTTTTTTTAATAATTATGTAATCATCAGCCCTACTGGGAGCTGTGAGGTGGTGGGCTTCTCACAGAGGGATGGTTGGTAGAACTGGGAAGTGAAGTATTTTAATTGTTACACCTGCTTTTCTGTTAATGACACTGCCAGTCTGTTTCACTATGGGTAATTTAGGACTGGAGTCACACTCACCTACAGAGAGATCCTTTTCCTCGCTGAATCCCGCATTTTGAATGTTCCATCAAGTTCATCTTATTCAAGAGCAATCCAAATGGAGACAGGTTTTCTACTTCAGCTGTTACCCAACACAAAAACTGGTAAGGACAAATCTGTAGGATTTTTGTGTGCAGCAAATTTCAGCAGTCATGGGAAGATTTGCACGCATATGGGTGACTCATGGGAACAAGTGCTTACCAGGCTGGACCCAAAGTACTTCATTACCTGCTAACTGGTATCTGCCAGCTGACCCAGTGGCATACAAGAAACATTGGACTGCTTAGTTAGCATGCCTAGGATCAGTGAGCATGGGGAAGACTGCATTTTAAATGTCATCCTCCCTATATATAACATATATACCCTTATAATGGAGAAACTCTGATTTTTTAAATTTATTTTTTAAAATAGCTTTAGGTAATACTTCTGGTCTACATAAATAGGCAGGAAGGTTGTAATTTTATTTTAAAAAATGATACAATAACATATCCTTGAGAAATTTGATAAGGCCTGTCTATGCCACCATAAACCTACTAAGTAAAGCCTTTGTATTAACTTCATTTGAAAGAGCTTGCTAAGAGCTAAGGCACATAATAGTGGAATTGAATTACAGTGGCCTAATAAATTATCAGCCATTAGCTGAATTTCCTTAATTGCCGGTGGGCATGCTTTTAGTCCACCCCAATTGTGAGGTAATAAACGTCAGTGAAAGGGATTTTAGAACATTCAAAGCTTATATGACAGTAAGAAGTCTAAATACTTTGGACTGGTGCCCATGTTCTCATATGATATTAAATAGATCAGCAACTGAGTTTTCAATTCATGTTTATATTATTATTTGTAATATTTTACTTGAACCACAGGCAAAGAGAAAAAGGTAGAAAAGCTGAGGCACATGAGGGGAAAGAGATATTGATGAGTCTCAAATTTGGAAGACATGAAAATCCTTCTCAAAACAGGTTTAAAATTGCCAAAACATATTAAAGGGAATAAAAGGGGGGGGGGGGGGGGGGGGGAACAACCAACCAACCAACCAACAAAAACAACAACAAAACAAAACAAAAGGCCTGCAAAGATAGAAGGCAGAGGGTTTTCAAAACTGCACTATCTAAAAATACAGATTAAATGCCTTTATTGAAGAACTGCTATGGTGTTTAAGTCCCACTTTGTGTTTACCTGATGGTATTTGTCGTTGGCTAGCAGTGGGAATACGATTCAATTTATTTAAATAAGTTTATCTATTTTTAAATCTATGTGGATATCTTTATTGTTTCAGCACATTTCAAAATTGCAAAGTTAACATACATAAAAATTCTATTGTGAACATTTAATTAATAATTAAATCTCCAGAGAATTTCTGACTAGATACAATTCTCATTTAATTAATTCATGTGACTCTATAAAGACAAGTTATCATTTGGCTTTCTATTCAGAACTTTTAAACACTGAGCATTCCTATCATTCATGTCTTACGATGTCATGTAAAAATACATTTAGCAGTACCCAGTAATACTACATCTTTGGTCTTTACAGTCTTATAATGAAGTGTGACTTTGTAGTAATTTTTTATATTTAGAAATGGATTTTGACGTAATTACTGTGTAGGAATCAAAGGGTGTGTGATTAATTGTTATTGTTTCTGAAGCTGGGCAAATATTGCAAAACTAAAAATTAACTTCTCATGGTCTTACTTATCTGGATTCTTTCAGACTTCTGACATCTGCTTTCTGTAAGAAACTTTACTGGAAAATTATTAGTTCACATGCTTGGATAGTCATGAAAATGTGAATGATAAACATGGACATGCAAATATTCACATAAGAATATGGCATTTATATGTGAAGGGGAATACCATTTGACACAGATAAAAGAGCTATTTAATGAGCCATAAAAAAAATTTCAATCATATTATTTGCAGCTAGAGTAAACCCTACACATATTACTGAGTTCCAATCACAGCATCACTGCATATGCTACATCAAATATACCTTTTTAAGAAATAAATACTCTTTGGTATAGCAGGATTAGATATTAAGTCACTCAGCCAGAGCTCTGCTAAATGAAAATTTGGCTAGATATTTACCAACTAACACTCCATTTATGCCCCTTCATTCACTTATCTTTTCAGTCCTTCTTTCACATCCATTTCACTTTTCATTGCATGAAGCCCTTCTCGAACTTTCTAAATAGCCATCACTTAAAACATCCACGTAAATGCATGCACTTATACACACACACATTGTACACACATTTCATTTGCACACAGGTTCATAGTGCCTGTAAATAGGTACCACTACTGGAACAGCATATATGAAACAGAAATTGATATTCAGTAGACACAGAAGTAAAACACAAGCAAATTATTAGAAATGTGCTGTTAAAATTTGTTAGAGGCAAGAACAGTATTAAAATGTTTCAACCTAGAAATTTAATACAGATTTGAATTTACTACTTGAAAAACAGACCTTTCCATTAGTGAGGTTCATTTTTGTTTGACCTCCCAACCTCTCCACAGAGCTATAGTCTCCTTTCATCTGTTACCCCAGTGTGACAGGCCAGTAGGTTACTATCAAAATACCTCTGCTCTCTTTCCCTTTCTTCTGTTTCTCAGCCCGTTTCTCTTGAAAAATAAAAGTATTTTTAAAATGAAATTAATTATTTAAATTTCGTGTCTTAAAATTTAAGA
Organism: Aphelocoma coerulescens; assembly: GCF_041296385.1. Lineage (NCBI taxonomy): Eukaryota > Metazoa > Chordata > Aves > Passeriformes > Corvidae > Aphelocoma > Aphelocoma coerulescens. The sequence continues at coordinate 61,787,343 of NC_091013.1, forward strand.
TTTCAAACTGAAGCAATGTACAGTTAAAATGTAGCACTCAAAATATATGTAATTTAATTGCCAAGGAATAATGCCCCACAAAATGTGAAAGAATTATCTTTCAGGCATACAAATGTCTGTAATCAGTATTTCAGTGAACCACAGAAAGGCTTGGGTTGGGAGGAACCTAAAAGACCACCTAGTTCCACACCCCTTGACATGGCAGGGAAACGTTCCACTGTACCACCTTTCTCAAAGCCCCCTCCAACCTGGCCTCGAGCACTTCCAGGGATGGGGGAATCACAGTTTCTCTGAGCAACCTGATCCAGTGCATCAATACCCTTACAGTGGAGAATTTCTTCCTAATATCCAATCTGAATATACCCTCTTTCAGTTTAAGGCCATTCTCCCTTGACCCATCATACATGCCCTTGTCAAAAGTCCCTCTCCAGCTCTCTTGTAGCCCTCTTCAGGAACTGGAAGGCTGCTATAAGGTGTCTCTGGAGCTGTATCTCTAACAATCTAAAAAAAAAATCTAAAAGAAAGATTATACATTCTGGAATCAACAATTAGTATTTCCACAGAACAATGAAACCAAATGCTTGCAAATGACCTAAAAGTAGGTATGGGGTGCAAAATAGTCAATCACACAATGTCCAGCATGTCTCCAATTCAATGCAAATGTGTAAAGGCAACCAATGAAAACACATATTGGCTAAAACAGGTTCACTGTTGATGAGGATGTAACTCTGTGTTTAAATGAGCTCACCCCCATTGAACCTTGTTGACACTTTTTCAAAGCAGGTAAATTTAAGAGGTGCAGAGAACTACTAGAATGCTGACCAGAAACTGGGCACTATCTCAAGAGGGAAGAATAAAAGAGGTTTGCTTGTTCAGTAAAGACTGAGAAGGGATATGACCATAAACATATCATGAAGGGACAGATGTCAGTGGGTGAAGGGACAGATGTCAGTGGGTGAAGGCACCTGAAAAGTGTCAGTGGGTGAAGGCACCTGAAAAGTGTCAGTGTGTGAAAGACCAGTCAGTGTGTGAAAGACCTGAAAAGGCTCAAAAATTATGTCAGCACAAAAATCAAAAAGTGTAAACTGAGTATGATATATACTTAAGCTGTAAGTTACAAGGCTGTGTTATGTGTATTTTGCATTAGCAAGATAATGGATTCATGACCCCAAGGGGCCTGGTGTGAATTCCACATTCCTAACCAAGTTTTACTTTTAGGAATTTGCGCACAGCTACTGCAAGTGTTACTCCTGGGACAGGCAGTCATCACATCGCAGTTAAACGAAGCTGTCATGGTGAGTTACAGAGAAAAAGGTAGCATGTCAATTAAGCATAATGATGTGGCAATTAGCTTTTCATTTCAACTTTCTAAATATGTGCCATGGAATAACTAAAAGGATGCAAGAAATTTAATCTCTTCATCCTCTATTAAAAAATGGGGTATGTGAAGAAATGAAAAATATTTGACTACTCAGAAAATCTATTTGTCTTCTTTGTTCAGCATCGCCTTCTATTGATCACTATCAGTGCTGACAAATAGCTTGAAGCTGTGATTGTGAATTGATATTTAATTAAAATGAAGATCTATTCTAATTGTATGGTAAACACATCAGAGTTCTGTATGTAAATAATGTCAACAGATGTGGGATAAGAGAGGAATTTTAAATAAGTGTTAGAAAGTTTGCAAAGGAGCTGGGGAGCAAATCATGCAGAGAAAAGCAATAATTAAATTCTGTCTCTAATTTATTTTTACACTGGATTCCACTCTTATTACACTGAAGTTTAAAGACTGATTTCTCATTCTCCTTGCTAGAATGAATAAATTACATGTATGATATGGGGTAGGGGGGTTAAATCACAAAAGTAATGTTTTCTTCATCAAAGTGTGAAACCTATTTGTAGTATGAGTAGAGCATGTGTCTTCCTGCCTTTGAAACTTACAAAATGAAATTACTGAAGTGCCCTATAAGAGAATGGTGTTTTTCACAGAACATTTTGTCTCTCAAGTCTGGTCAGCAACTTTCTGTCACTGTTCCCTTTCTCCAAACTCATATATATCCTTAATGGGGAGCACTGGACTGGTCTGTTGCCTACTCAGAAGTCTCAGTCAGTTCTCATTTATCAGATCCTCTACAAGCAGATAGAAACCACCTCATATTTACAAGCCCTGGTTTTCATGGCCTCAGACACCCTGATATCTTCTGGAGGGACAGCACAGAGGAATTTAAGCAATTCAGAAAGCTCCTGTAGTGCACTGATGGTAACTTCCTCTTCTGAGAGATAGAAGAGTCAATGAGATGAGGTGGTTCATGCTCACAATGAGCAGCTGGTTGGGAATCTGAAGGTCAAAGGCAGCCATGGCTGCAGCAACCATGAGATGGTGGTAGAGTTCAGGGCAGAGAGGAGAGTAAAAAGCAAGCACACACCACTTGAGAGGGGAAATGAGGAAGACTGCATCAGACTTTTCTCAGTGATGCCCTGTAACAGGACCAGAGGCAAAGGGCAGAAAGTGAAGTACAGAAGGTTCCTCCTGAAGATCAGGAAGCACTTTTTCCTGTGAGGGTGACTGAGCACTGGCAGAGATTGCCCAGGAAGATTATGGAGTCTCCATACTTGGAGACACTCAAAAGCCACCACATTGACCCAGGCAGCTGCCTTTAGGTGGTCCTGCTTGAGCAGGCATGTTGGACCAGATGATGTACTGACCTATTCTCTTCCCTACTGATACAAGAAATACCTGCAGAATCTTCCAAACCAACAGGTTTTGGTAGTACCCATTTGAACAAGTAGTTTGTGAATAGTTCTCATACGTGAGTGAAGAAAAAAGTGCTCAAGAGTAGAGTATATGGATACACTCATCACAGCTTTTATGTGTTTTGTCATTATTTAGGGAAGAGATCAAAGAGAAAAAAAGTTTGAAGAAAAATATCTCTGTAATTATATGGTCTGTGTGTCAGTTTTTCTCAGCTGGAATTCTAGGATTCAAATTATATTCAGTAGGAAGCCTTCACTGTTTTTGCTGGCACTGAAAAAGTGCTTGAGAAAAATATGTGTTTATTAAATCACAGTTTTTCAATTTTATTAGTCTTAGTAAGTGGTTTTAAGTAATTTTTTAAATTTTCATTTTAAGACTTTTTATTTACATACCACTTTCTGTTGCAATTTTTACTTTGAAATGACCAATCTTTCCAATGCAATCAGCCTTAAGCAGAATTTTTTATTCTTCTTTCTTATCATAAGTGTGCTTAACCATAGTGTAATTATATTAACTGCTCTGTCATGTTTATCTTTGCAAGGACAAAAAGCCATCAAAGGTAATCGTGTCTGTATGCAATGCCAGCATATTACTAACCTGTGAATTATTTCTTCTACTGTGGGATATTAAAATAGATCTGACTTCAGCCCAGTAACCTCAGTTAATGTCTGTGGGAGTTGCTTTTCTACTTTGTGTCTCAAAGCAGAAATGAGATTGCCTGGGCTAAACAGTAAGGTGTGAAAGCTCCACTAACTTCAGTCATAGTTTAAACAGGAAGAAGGTATCAGTCTAAATTTCAGAGTGAAAAGGTTTTAGCATCAAAAGCCTTGGTCAGGTAGCACAGACATGGTTAAATTACTACAAGGAGCTAAACCATGGGAAGTAAATGTACCTTTTAGTGAAAGAGCTTATTTTTCTGTTTTACCTCAGTTGGAGACACGCAAAGAATAAGAAAACAGTCAGGCACTGTGTCTTAGGTGAAACACATTCAGCTGAATAGCTGGTGCATATCTCAGCCTTAGGGAGTGGTTCCTGCATAGAAAGATGAGGTTTGAGGGTGCATCTTCAGGGGTGTGTATGTGTGTGCATGCAAGTGTCCTCACCCACATCCCTGAACAGCCAGACTGTCTCTCATCAGCAATCTGACTGATAATTTAGCAATCATTAATATAACAACACCAGCTTTTTTTCTTTTACCTCTACTGTAAAAGCTTTGCTGGATTCCTGCTTCCATATGCATTAATTTACCCTCCTTCCTAATGATAAATATATAGCACATTCAATTTGGCTCATTCACTTTTTTACTTTCCTTTTTTTACTCAAAATATATTTTGTCTCACCTACTGAAGAGTGTAAATATATTTCACTCAATTATAGGAAAGTCCATGGTAATTCACTGTTGCCTGAGGCTCTTTGAGTTATACCTCTTTCACTCTCATGACAAAAACATAATAAGAGTGCTTCAGGGGTAATATTTTCATTGGCAAGATGTACCTAGAAAACCATACAGTGCTAAAAAATAGAAGGATCCTCTCACAGGCTGGTTTCCTTCCTGAGATTTCGAAAATTCCCATGATATTCCACACTGAAAATGTTCTTTCTTCAGGTGAAATTTTGTTTGGTTGTGAAACACAGCACAGTACAGGTAAAGTTTGACTTCCAAATTTGAAAGAATAGAAACACAATAGTTAATACCATCTCATTTTCAAATCAATAGAAATAAGGCAAAAGTTTATCTGGGGATTTGTGCTCATTCCTTCACTCCTTAAATGTCTACACAGGTAAAAGTTTTCTGGAAATCTAGTGGTACAATTGTTTTTCATCAGAAAGCACCTGCTGGAAAACAGGAAAAATGCTTTGTGAAAACACAAAAATTTTCATTACCTTTCGTTATAAATTGACATATGGAAAGCCTTCAAATAAGACCAAAATAGAAAATCTTACCATTTCAAATATAATACCTATTTCTGTTTCAAAATTAGCTGTCCTGCATTGTTAATTTTAGATGCTAGGCTAAACTAGTATCAGTAAACAGGAAGTTAGTTTGTTTAGCAAACTAAACTGGACTGCAAAGCAAAATACATTTGAAGCCCTATATATGAATTAAAGAGTTAAAATTATGATATATCCTAAAATTGTTAATTTCACTTTCTTGCAGTTCTTGTGGGTCTTTAGGTGGGCAGGAACACTTAGCTTTCTAGCAGTTAATGCTCTTTATAAGTGAAAATTAATAATCTGTTTCTTCTATAATTCTGGTCATATTAAAGCTTGTTTCCATTCTCTGATATTATAAATTATTTTTTAATATTTGTTAGTATCATAAGATGTCAGGCATTACTCAGAAAGAATTAAGACAGTCCCTGATTCAATGAATTTGCAACCTATGTAAAATATTGTAACAGCAATATTTATAATTATTTTCCCTTTGTACTATCTCATTAATGATCTGCTTTCTGTTTGATCAAGATCAGTATGTTGTGTTAATACAAGATCTGTGGAAATTCACTGTAAAGGGTTTAATTCTGTCTCTTTTTATTTTTTTTCTTCCTTAATTTGTTGTCATATTGAAGGAAAAGACATCAGTATCTCAATTTCTTAATTTTGTATAATGCAATAACATGGCATAGCTGCTGATTGTTCTTCATTTGTAGCAGAAGCACTGTAGAGACAGAATAAAATGTGCTGGATAATGTAGAAAGAGGGAAACAAAAGAGTCTGGTAGAATTAGGTTAGTAAGTAGTAGTTAATTCCAGTAGTGATACATTTTAATTTCCAAACGAAACAGACCTAGTAAAGAAATCCAGTATATTTTGAAGAAGGCAACAGTAAATCTACAGATATAGACCTAGACACTATGAGCTCTTAGTTATATTTGAGAAGCCACATCAAGCCATTATCCAAACTGATGGAGGTTCCATTAAAAAAAAAGAGGTGGGGAATCTTAGGTTCCTTTCTTTCGAACACATCCATGAGGATTCCAGAAACAATCAATACAGAGCCCAACCACTAGTTGACAGCCAAAATACATACATATAGATCAAAAAGAATTTTTTAAAAATTGGGCTGCAAATAGTTTTATAGAGTAAATTAATTTAGTCCTTAATTACTACTCCTTTAACAATGGTTTTCTGCATACCTTCAGCTAGTAGCTAATAAACAAATAGGAAAACCAAAGGGATTCAGAGGAATTATTTGTGAAGTATCCATGGAGAGTATGTTTTTTTTGCAGTGTGCATCTCATTCTAATTGCTACTTTCAAATGTAAGGAAAAAAAACATTCATGGTGATGCATTCATCATTTCAGAGGTTCTGCTTCAATTACCACATATTCACAGCTCTTTACAAACCACTAAATATTAAAAAATGATAGAACAGTGAATAAACAAAGAGGGAAGGGAAGAAGAAAGACACAACAAAAAGTTATAACCTTTTTAAAGATTATTATCAGAAAGAAAGTCAAATCTTCCCAAGAAAGATAATAACCACAAGTTATTTGTCCATCTCCAGGAATCCCAATAGTAATAAGTTTGGTTTTCAGCTTTAGAGGATCATTTCCCAGCATTTTAAAGGTAGGTATAAGAAAAAATATTCTTCCCATCAATTTCTATGATCTGACTATGAGCAGCACAAATTTTTATACAGCAGCTAAATATTTCCCAATGGTATAAACAAATTAATAGCTCTGAAAAATGTGTCTCTTGTTTTAAATTATTATTGTGGATACAAAAAGCCAGGGACTAAAAATATTTTCTTTTAAATGAAAGAACATCAGGAAAAAAAATTAATAAAAAGTTCAGTCTATCTATGGAATATCTAGTCCCAGATGTTCACCACCAGATGCTGCCTCTTTTCCCTGTTTTGCTATCCCCTTTATGCTTGCTACTAACAAGATATAAATTCCTCCTTCATCTTTACTCTTTCCATCCTTGTTTTCCCCCCTGGAACCCCTAAAGCAATGGACATTTCCTGCCCTCCCTGCTGCCAGGGCCCTGCAGAAGGCTGCAATCCTGACACAGGCTCTAACACTGGCAGGCAGCAAGAGAACAGAGGATATACTGTCTTGGGGAGCTCAAACTCACCGTGGAGTGGCAGGAGAACAGCTCAACAGCAGGAAAAGTACATTTCCTTGTATTTATTTAAGCTCTGCAATAGCAATGAGGAATAAATCTGAGATCAGGAGGCAGTTGCCCCTTCTGCTGCCCTGTAAATTATATTCTTGCCAGGCCATTGTGTAAACTCTTTCAGTTTCCTGAGATTTCCTGATGGGTCACAGTACTGCGAGTGACACCTACAGCTATTGGAAATAATGGCCCATAGCTGCAGCAAAAGAGAATTAACGGCAGCACTTTTTATTCAGGATAACAGCCTCGTAATCTGTATCATCACTTCAGAGTGAATTCATACAACAAAACCAAACAAGAAGATAGACAGGTTGTTTGTGCTGTGAGTAAAATGAAAATAACATTTCTTTCCCCCCACATTCTATCACCATTATTTTCCTTTTTTTTCTCTCTTTTTGAGAAAGCAAAATAGTACAGATAAACCTAAATGGATCTGAATAAGAATCACGGTGTTGTACTACTGTAGGCACAGCTTAGAGAAAACCCATTTCTGTCACCAGTGGGTAGTTGAGGGATACGTTGCGGAAGACCTGAGCTTTTTTTTTCTACAGAAGTGATATCAATATGTTTTTTTACAGAATCCTAACTGCGATTTCAGTCTTGATCTAAAAATAAGAAAATAATTCTCCATGACACTTTTTCAATATTGCTGTAGATCTCTTTTTGTATCTCTTCTACAGGATGTGTCAGCTAATGCAGTAACATTTTATCTCTTATGTAATGCTCTGACTCTGATGCACCAGACTAAGCTGTGTTCCCACGGACACTTTGGGTGAAGGAAAAGTCTGGTTTAAATGGAGACAAGGGAACCCTGAATATTGCCCCTATCAGGAAATTCTAACAGTATAGATCCCATCACTGTTGTTTTCTTATGTCATGCCCATGAAGATACAGAATATATAGCATGAGTGGCATTTGGCTTCAAATGAAGTTGTCTCTAGCAGGTGTGTCATCTGTCTCCCATATGTATAAGTTTCCATCATGCTGAGCAGAGATAAAGGGCTCCAGTCAGTATCACAGTTCATAAAGGTTTCCAATTCCCTTTAAAATTGCTTAGGGTACCTGTGATAGCTTTAAAGACTTGGTAAATATGTCAGGACATACACAGGAGAAAAACACTTTGTGAGACCAGCAGCTGAAGGATGAGACACCCAAAGAAGGCTTCTTAAACCTCTCTAACTGACCATGTTCAAGCAGTTAAATTGCAACTCATGTTGACAGTGAGTTGAACCATTTTCTAGGCTCCATTAACTCTATGGATTAAATTTCTATCGATGACTGTTCAAATCTCCAAGCAAAGCCCTCTCTCTTTCTCTACTCATGAAGAGTCCTGTGGAGACAGCTGAACTAGCTCTGTATAGGAAACAGTTTTGACAGGAAAAGATCAGGCTCAGGTTCTGGGTTTATTTCAGCCTTGGGGAATGCCCCACAGCATGGCCATCCTGCTTGCCCCTTCAGCAGCTCTGTCCATGGATCTCTAGGGAGATATGGGCATAAGAAGCTTTGTGCTAATGTACCTTCCTCGTGCTGCCAATTTTTTCTCTCTCATTCCCAGTAACACACATCATTATTCTCTGACCTTATTTCTGCCATCTGAATTTTAAAAGTTTTTTTTTTTTATTTCATGGGTACTTTGCAACATTTAGCTTAAATAACTTGTAAACCATAACAACTAGTGAGTAAAGAAAAGAATATCTGCATAACTTCTTTGTTCCTCATTAAACAGTAGAATCCTTCAGAATTTGTTATTATTATTAAAACTAAAATGATCCAAATATACCAAGTTCATTTGGGGTCATAAACTCTTTCAGTCAAATACTAGCAGAAATGTCCTAGACTATAAATCAGATAAAAGAAGGCTAATAAAAGAATTTCTCAGAGATCCTTTGTAAAATATAGACTTTCTAATGAAGGAAGAAAATTATTCAAAAGAGATGTAAAAATTAATGACAACTACCTGATGCTATTTAAACAGACAATAATCATCAATAAAAAGGAAGGTTTAACAACTGTGTTTCATCACAAAGAATATATTACTCACTTTTCACAGTCTGAAACCTTCATCAATCAATAATAGATAATATTTACTCTCTCCTGCTGGGGAGCCTTTTTTATATTTTTAATGGAATACATTGAATGTAGGTTACCATAGTTACAGCAGAATTTCAGAATTAGTTTTGTTTTATCATAATTGCTGCATATTAGTATATAAACAGCTGAACTCTGTCTTCCCCTGGTAGCACTAATTTGTGCCTAGAGACAATTCTCTCCCCTCAGAAAATCGAACAGCTTAAAATATGCTGTAAGTTTGTGGTCTTTCCCAGAGGGAGTGGAAAGTTTCTGCAAGTCAAGCTGTTTGTTGTTTAGAGCCTGGGACTGCCGGGATCGGCAGCACAGAAAGGTGAAGCTGCAAAAATCCATCACCAGCAGTAAAGGGAAATTAAAAGTGTTCCCTACCCCACCCCAGACATGTTGAATTATAACCATAATACTTCCCATCACTATTGTTTCTGAACAGACCTGAACACTAATGAATTTGTCTGGGATTTTTACAGAACCATAAGAGAGTTCAGAAACTAACAAGGAATGCAACATAAGCTCTATAAAGATTCCAGTTTTATCATCACGGTATTTTCTAACATAGAAAACTATTGTTCCCAGCTTGCAGAGGCCAGGAAGAAAGAGCTTCTTCACCATGCATTCCTTATTAATCCCCATAAAGACTAATACTCATCAGATACCTCCTTTATTCTTTAGAGAGTGGAGTTGTGCAAGTAATTTTTTTTCCAGTGGGAGTAATTGGATTTTTAATCACTCCCAGAAATATTGAAAAGCAGGAGTATACAGTATCATGGAAAATTTATGTATGAGGTAAAAGGTAAAAAGCCTAGCTGAGATCTCAGCTATCAGGTGAAGTGCTTCCTTCAAGGAGTTACATGTACAGAACTTCCACTGCACTCCCATATTGCTCCATGTTGAGAAGTTAAACAAAACTTCATATAATATGCTGAGGTACTTGAAAAGCCAACATGTCTGAAATGGTGGCTGTCATGTTTCCCTGAGCAAAAGAGAAGTCTTCCAAAACTGGTCAATGACTGACAGCCCAACAAGATTTTGTTCTGTTTCTTTTAAAATGCCATGATCCTGCAAGTAAAATGCAAAGGGAAGATAGTATGTCATATACAATAAGGAAGGACAAGAAACGAATGTCAAATCAAAGATTGCCTTCTCCAGTGTGACAGCAATTGTATGGATCAGTGGATTGCAGGAGATAGTGGTCTTAAACACGCTACACTTTAATGACTACAGTTTTGTAACAGAAGATGACTCAAGTGCCATATTACATAATGAGGCACTGGAAAAAAAAGCACCTTATCTTAGTAACGCCTATTGTTTCCCTCAGAATCAAAAAAGAAACTCTTTTAATTAACATTATACATGACAAATTATTTTTATAAAATCAATTTAAAAATGTCCAGTAGTATTTACTCTTTTTAGCATATTATATTTTAAAGCTTATGCTTTCAGGATTATTGTTATCAAGACAAGGAGTTAAGGTTTCACATTCTTGGGTTTATTCCTGCTCCAGTCTAGAAGGGCTATATCTTCAAAATCTTCACCCTTGTGATTTTATGGACAGGAATGTTCAAGAAAATATCTATTTTCCTTTTGAACATGAACTTAGATGTTTACACGTTAATATTCTTACCTAAAATCCTTCCTCCTCCTTAACAGAACAAGGTGATTTACTCAAGCCTAGTAGGTAGAAAGGGTCCCACACACAAAATAACTTTTCTCACACAATTAGAAAAGCTGAGTACTTTGACTTAAATCCAGAGCTGTCCACAGATCATCCAGGAAGAGAAAATAGGTGACATCTATTGGATAAACTGCTATTTTTATCTCATCCAGCTCCAGTCTGGGGCCCATTTACTTTGTGTTTAGAGTTACAGCTGGCAGAATAAGTGGGTTTTGTCATGCTCTGGAGAAGAAGCAGGTGCTTGTGCCCACCAAGGGTGCCTGTTTATTGCTTTTAATGCATCTTTTGATGTTTAGTTCATTTTTCTCCCATTACCCATTCTCAGATCTTTCATCTAGCAATATACAGTACTGACTGCAAAAGTGCATCATGAGACCAATAAGATTTATGTATAATAGTGAACAAGCACACAGAAAGTCAGTCTTTATCCTCAAATATTTTATCACAAATAGACAAGTTCAAGACAAAGGATGGGGAAAAAAAGCAGCAGAGTGTCTTGTCCAAAATTACATAAGAACGGAGACCAATCTCCTTCATCCTGTATACTCTTTATAGACAGCTTTATGGTGACTTTTTTACTAGTGCCTTTGATTAATGTATTTGTATCAGTTTTCTATTTTTCATTCCATACCAAAAAGCCCAGAGTATTTTAATGCCTGAGTTGCATGAAACAGAGACTGAAATTTTCAATATCACTCAGCAGTTAGCATCCTGCTCTCTAAACTCTTGGCTTTTTTTTTTTTTTGAGACACAAACGGGACACAGAGTACCATGAAATACGTCTAGAACATAAGGCTTAATTTTGGCCAGTAATGTGCAGGGAATTGGTGTCTCCCACAAACTTCATGCAGAATCAGGGCTCTCACTCACAGCATGGGACTTCCAAGTTTCCCTGGACTGAGCTCCTATTTCATAGTAATTATTTTGACATTCTTCATACATTTGTTCTCTCCTATAAATTCTCTCTTCCATATAGCACCTGTACGTGTAAATGTAGACTAAAGCAGTAACTAATCTGCTACTTATTTCCTTTCTTCCTCAACTCTACACAACAAAAATAGAGAGACGAAGAAATAGACGTTGGTAAACAAAGAATCACAAGTGTGTAGAGAAGGCACTATAAGTAAGAAAGGATGGGGGAGGGGGAAGGGAAGGAGAAGGTTGTCCTTTAAGAGGTATTGAACCATTGACCTTAAGAGCTTTTTATTCTGGTCCAGAGAGAAGTTGCTAAAGTACCTCACCACAGGAAAGAGATGAGAAATTTCGAGGGCTATTGAGCACTGAATTCTCATGGTGGCTCAGCAAAATGTTACTTAGAACAGGTGTTTCTGTAATTGTGATACATTGAGGAAGTTTGCAGTGTTCAATATCCCCTCAAGACTTGGTAATACCTCTCTAATGTCTCTAGAAATAGTATGCTGGACTGCCAAAGAGTACGGAATAAAATGTCTCTCAAGCCTGGTTGAAGATATTTACAAGTCAGCATATGTTTGTTGTAGAGCTGCCTTTTTACAGAAATGAGGAGGAGTTTTGGAACAGGCCCTAATAGAACCCACCTTAGTGCAAGTGACTTTCATTATTTAAAAATGTTTGAGGCTACTATGCTGGACCCTCGACCTTTCTCATCTCAAACAGAAAGGGAGAGCTTTTTATTTCTCAAGCAGGACCTTGGCTGTTTAAGAGCTCAACCTGAAGGGCAGGAAATTCCCCATAGGTCAGGTGCAATTTTAAGGCACTAGGCCCATACATCGTGAGAACAGTTGGGAAGCAATCTTTCCCACAGTTTTAAATCCAGACACTATTATTATAGCATAAATGTGATATGGCCAATTTGCAATTTCAATTAACAATTAAACTATAACTATTTAATAAAAATGGAAAACAGATGGTAAAAATAAAATAAAATGCCTATGGCTATCAAATTTGTTTAGATTAAATGGAGGAGCAGGAAAGAAAAACACATTCAATAAAAAATAAAAGATTTACCACCCCTGAGGAGGTTTGGGAGGACTAGAAGAGAAAAATGACCAGAATGCATTCTCCCAAAGTAACTTAAGCATTTTTTTATGCTTAGATTCAGTACTTCTGTACTGGAACTTTGACAAATACTGTAAATAGGAACAAATATATAGAATACGAGAAAGGTTTGGTGCAACAATGTGGCAAGTGATACTGTTAGGTATCCTTAAGAGTTTAGCACCGTAGAAGGTACATAAATCATTGAATGGGCTAGGATATTTTCTTATGTTAAGAAGAAAAATTTTCTAAATTAGGAGAAAAAGGAGATGGTTGGGGTTTTCACATTGTCAAATATGTAGGCTTCTTTTCTTGTACTTCAAGTACAGCAGGAACTTGAAGCCCTGACAACCTGCAGTGGGAGTGAACTGTAAATAGGTATGGAACACACAACAAGGTCACAGTTTCTGACCTCTGTGATTATCCAGGGATATTTTACTAGCTGCAAGCCACTTTATCTCAAATGAAAGATTCAGAATGGAATTGAATGCAGTATGTCATTTCACGCTTAGACCTGGGCAAACTATTCTTGGGAAATATTTTATCTAATAAATTATACCCTTTTTCTGTTGGCAGATTATTAGTAAAAGTATTATAATCCCTATAAATGTGTTCATTCTCTTTAAACCATTGAAGTTCTTTGTACAAACATTTTTCAGTCAGCTTGCCTGTTGTAAACTTTTCATTTAATTATGTCTTTGACTATTCAGCATACATTATTTCTTATTCAAAGGGTGAGATTGGCAACCTCAGCTTCCTGGCAGTTGCCCTCACTATTTGCCTGAATTTCTAAATGTTCATAAATGTAGTAGAAGAATAGCTAGGGTAAATAAGAGATATCTGCATTCATAAGCAGATGGGTTTGGGTTTGCAGGATTATTGGTTAATGAATGGAGAAGATCCATTCCCAAATTATCCTGCTAACAGGAACACTGACCAAATGTTCAGTGCAGGTTTGACACATGTCATTTTAGCAGTTTTTACAAGAGTCCCTTTAGTCCAGTGAGGCACCTGAATCCCACATTGTCATGGATCTACAGCCCTTCTTCCTATGCATAAGACAAGTCAGGATATTTTGCTGCTAATCATGTCTCCCCTCAAGGACTACTGCCTTTGGCTGTAAATACAGCAGAATTGAAAAGCAATTCAAGACTTGCCAGAGTGCCTGACAGTTTCTTCCGCATTTTCCAAGCTCAATTTCAGACAAACAGTACCATGATGATATAGCAAGTACTCAATACCAACATTTCAAGCCTCAGCAGAGAGAACAGAACTGACGGTAAGGTCCTTAATCAGGATGCATGAACAAGCAACAATTCAGTTTACTCTTGCAAAGCTGTGCTGGGACAAATAAATCTTCCCTTAAAGCTACAGGAGCTGAACTAAAAAAACAAAACAAAACAAAACAAAACAAAACAAAACAAAACAAAACAAAAAAAAACAAAACCAAAAAACTAAAAGCAAACAAAAAAGGCAAAAAAAAACCAAAAAAAAAACAAAACCAAAACCTGACCCCTTTTGAGCCACATTTTCCAAGTAATTGGAAAGTACATTGCACCTTCTAAGCTTTTTTTATATTGTAGTGGTTATGACTTCCGTTGCTGTTTCAGATAATCCCTAAATATCACACCTAAACTGGTGACAAAATTGACAGAGGCAATTCTAGCCAGTGCCATCGCAAGGGATTACATGACCAGCCATTATTTTACCCTTTCACTCCATGCACTAGTACTACAGAGCCCAGAGAGGAGCTCTGCTGTTATACAGCTCTGAAAACCACCTGTCCTGAAAAGGAGGGTATCCTGTACTGAACAGTGCTCTCATCTGAGTGCATCCCCTGTCAGCAGAGGAGATGTGGCCAGAGCTCATAGATGGGGAGAGACGTGCCTGGGCCTCAGTGCTGGACAGATCCCTTGTGTGAGCTGGGTAGTTGTGTCCTGTAAAATGCAGTCTGCAAGCCATGAGACATGGCTGACACATGACTTGTGTTCAGAACATGAGTTTTAAGAATTCTACATACGTGCTATGACATTCCCTATTGGAACAGATACCATAAACTGGTTTAGGGATTCCAGTTTTCCAAGTTTTCTCTCACTCTATCCATCAGTTCAAACCTCAGCTACAGCCAGCTGGCAATTTTAAACATTGGCAAAGACAGATGCTGCCAGAGTGCATAATGCTGCAAAATTCTATCACCGTGTTTCTGCATAGAATTTTCCACTGCCTTGTTCCTAAGTGAGACTTTTAAAAAGAAAAGGTACTAACTCTTGGTGTCTGGACTAGCAGAGCTTCTCTTCCTGTTCTACACTCTCTGTGCAGGATACTTGGCTAGATGGGAGCAAGGCAAACTCATTTCAATGATGGTAATTTAAGCTGGGAAAAGCCAAATTATAAAGTAATGTAATAAGACCATAATTACCCTAGAACTGTGCCTCATGTTTAACAATAGCTGTCTGCAGTGCCATTAAAATAATGACTTTCAGATTTGCCAAGACTTTTATTATGAGAAATCCTGGCCACAAAATCTTACAGACCATTTTTTCAATTGGTTTAAATTGGTGTATATCCACTGAAGTCACTTCATGAAGATATGACCTTTATACTCAAAAGACCCGAAACATTCAGCAATTAGGTAAGCAGATAGAGCTCTGGTAACACTGGATATTATGACACATGGCTCAAATTTGCCCAGAGAAGCTGAAGTTATTTAAGCTGATATACTTAAAAGTACAGAATATTTTGAATGTATATCATTTATGGGGTCATATTCACACTTGTTTACACCTGTCACAGAAGAACAAGTCAACAATATGCTGTCAAATGTCTGAATATATGCAATTTTAAAGATGCTGACTCAGAGAACAAATCTAGTCTGCCTTTCTACAGCCGCCCCTAACAGCCTCTCATATAGTGACAGCCTGATGACCATACCACGCTGTTACATCTTCCTTCTGTTGAAAAAATGCCTAAACAAGTTAAAAAAATACTAATTTGATCATCAGAACTTGTCATACTTTTTTGACACAGTGTCACTAATATGTATGTCTTTGTTTTCATCAGGTTGCTACCACAGAGCAAATGCTACTAATTCAACACTCACTCTCCTAGAGAGGCCGTCCTGACTTTGATATATTCACATATCTAATATCAGAGGCAGAGCAGTGATATGGCATTGAATGCTGACTCTTCACTGAATTCTTCTATAGCTCAGATAACACCTGATTTTTCTTCATGCTTTTTTCCTGAGGCCATAGGAACCTGACTATTGTGCTGTCTTTGAATTGCTGCCTTATCCCTAACTGACTTTTTAAATTCATTGCATTATGGACACAGCCTGAGTGCACACACTAATAGGCATCAGTGTCCACAGGAAAGGGAAAGGGAAAGGGAAAGGGAAAGGGAAAGGGAAAGGGAAAGGGAAAGGGAAAGGAGAAAGAGAAGCTGAGAAACAGCTTAAGAATGCCACATGGAAAGCTTCACATGGACATGGACAGTTACAAAGTATTTGCACAAAAAACCACCTCTGTCTAAGGTATGCTGGTATCCAGCTAAACTCCCCATTACTTCACAAAACTTTTGTTTCAATTGATATTGATTATTAACTAATATTGCTTATTCTCAGTGTGGGACATTCACAATGCAGACTTTCTTCTGCAAAATTAGTGTATGTACTGTCCTCTGCTCAGTCCCGTTACCATTAAACCAGCTCGTGCCACTTGTGAAAGCAGAGATCTGCCTAGTTCTTTTATTTACTATTAGTCATTAAACCTCCTCATCTCTTTGCTTGAAACTAAATAATGGATTCAATAGATACTGAAGAGAAGAGAGTCTGTCAAACTGGTGCAGACACAAGGACCCATTTTCTTCAAATGTTAAGCTGAAAATCATTCTCTTGCTTCTATTCTTTTTTTCCTCTGTTGAGTCAACTAAGGAATTGAACTCAAGTGTATTGGGTGGTTGCTCCATTGTTGGGGATTTTCTGAAAGAATTTAAGTTAGACTTTCACAAGCTTAGACATTAGATTCTGTATTTTAATTTTAAATATTCCTAATTGGGTAAAACTTGTTCTGCACCTAATTTTAGTATAAAAATGTCCAGACAGAGTGATAGCCAAAGTCCATCTAACTGGAAGTCTTCAGTGCAACCTGTAAAACTTTGCATTTATTTCATTTATTCAGTCTTCCATTTGTAAATAGAGGCCATTTGTTACACCAGCATACATTTTTGTAAGGTTTAAACATCACACAAGCAATGTAGTTCACAGTTGGTTTGTATGTACCATCTGGGCTTTGTATATAAAATGAGGCACCTAGCCTTAATTTTGGAATCAATTGCGGGAGGATCTATTATATGCTGTGCTGGTTTAGTCTGCTTCATGTTTGGAAGGTAATAATTCAGTAGTATTTCTAGGACTTGGCATTTGGTGCACCATCTGGGGTGGTAAAGGCTCTGCATATGGGAGATGGTATAGTCCCAAATATTTTCTCTCTCTAACACCCTTCCCACTAAAGGAGACTTTTGCTTAAAGAAGCAAAATTCACTGCAAGTGAAGCATGCTGCCATGAAAAGGAAAGCCAAAGAAATATATATAGTGTATTTCCACTTATGCAGTATTTCTCCCTCATGATACACTTCTAATATGACAAATAAATGTGTTGTAATCACTTAATAGTATTTTTCTCAACTTTCTCCCTTTGTTCTTGCTTCTACTTTTCTGCATCACTCAAAACTCCTCTCCATTCTTGAGATTTGTACTTTTTTGACGTTTGGAGACTAACAGGTACCCTTCTACTTGTTAATTAAGCATACGCGGAGAGCTATATTTTCAGGTAGTCTAAGCTTTTTCATATTGATTACTAAATTCATGGCAGAAAGGTATTTCAATACTTGTACAGATCCAATGCTTTTAATCTACCCCAGAGCAGTTTATCCATTTTAATCTTCCTTCCCTGCATCTGACCATTTGGCTATCACTTCAGTTTCTTATAGTTCCTTTCATTAATCATTCCAAAAATTCAATTGTATGCTTTGAGTGCCAGAGCTGTATAGACTAGGACTGTTTCTGTGCTCAAAATTAAACTACTATTCTCACATATGACTATTCTCCTTATTCCATGAGGCAATAGTACATATGCACCTATAACTTCACTTGCCCTTTTTCCTGCCCTTTGAAGTTGTGTCCATTATCTGCAACAGTTATATTTTATTCTCTCATCTTTTACAGATTGTTAAATCCTCATTCAATATTTGCTTCAAATTATACCATCAGTGGTGCCTTGCACTTTTATAATTTATTTATTATTTTATTGCATCAATCTCTGACCCACTGTATTTTTCTTTCTTCACAAGGGCATTTAAACCTCCTCCCAATTTATGCCATGAGTAAATGTCGCCAATGAGCTGACGAATTCTTCTTTCCAAATCAGGAATGAAGATGTTAAACAAGCCCTGATTTACTACCAGCATTGCAACAAATGACTATGTATCTCCCTTCAACTTGATCCATCAATATTCTTTGTTTATGGCCTTTGAGCTGATCTTCAATCCATGTGACAGTCCACATATTTGTCAATTCAAATTAATTGCATGAGATTTCATGGATGCTATACCAAATGCTTTACTCAAGTCAAACTATATTAGGTCTGCCATTTCCTTCCCATTTGCTTATTTGGTAATGCTATCAGAAGAAGCAATCAAATTTGTCTGATAAGATTTATTTTCATAAATCATACTGCTTATTTCTCAGGGTTCTCTTATCCTCCGTTGGCTGTTCTGTGCCTGTAAGGGCTAGTTCTTCTACACATTGACTCTGATTTTACTATTTATCCCCCAAACAGCAAATTAATTGATCAGCATGTTATTCTTGCGGCTCAACATTAGGTTGGAAATCTATTTCAGCACTAATCAACAACAGCCTTTTATATTTATTTCAGTGAACTTAAGGTTACATCATTGCACCAAAGGTTGGGTTATTTCTCCCATGTATTATGTGGGGTTTACTGTGGGTTAAAGAAAACCAACAAAACTAGTAGAATCAAGAGTCAAAGCACAACGTGCCCCTTTTGTGAATTACAGAAAAAACATCAGCCATTTCCAGCTAACAGACTCCTAGCATTTGAAAGGTTCATTGCCCAGCAAATAGAATCACAATCATTTAAAATACCGGGGGTTGTTCGCAACCACTGCTGTTGCAGTTGCCTCCCTTTTGCTTGACATAGCAGAGATTAAACAACAGACCTCCAACATAGAAATAGATTAAACAAGATACTTTATAAAGCCAAACTCCATAGTTAGAACTGTTAACATGATTACAACTTGTGCATTTTGATTTTCAATACACAGCACATTTACAGGGAGACATCTTCACAGTTACTTTGGGAATGCTATAACTATCCTATTTCTAAGACAACAGAGGAACAGAAAGTCACAACTAATCTCCCAGTAAAATTTTATGTTCTCTGCACAAAATTCATGTGGTCACTGGTCTGGTTGAATAAGGCATGTGGGCATTCTGGGTTATTTCTGATGAATTTCATTTTCTGCTTTGTGTCAGAATAGCAGTCACCAGACAGGGCCCTTCAGTTACCCACCAGCTTCACAGGTTCTTAAAACATATCTGTCCCCAGTGCCCCACTTCTGCCCCCACCATGCCCCTTCCAGCTACTGTCCTTCACAAATATATCTTTATTTCTAAAATGAGTTTCCAGTTCTCACTGGTTTTCAGTTTTCCTGTTAGGTGAGACAGATGACAAAAGAGGCAGGTATTCTGGCAATCATCTTATCTAGCTTCAGACATCTAAAGGACAGATGATGAAGCCCAAATTTCCACTCTAAGCTACCCTTATTGCCAGAAGTCCTCTAGTTTCTAGCAGACAATGTGATCTGTCCCAGAGGCCTATTTTGTAATAAAATAATATCTGTCTAGAATTCAACATCTCCAAAAGATGATATCTATCTCACTGAAGTGATGCAAAGGAACTTAGAACAATGAACTACATTTTAGATGCCAAAGTTATGGTGCATGAATCCTACACAGTGTCTCATAAAGGCACATAAAAATAATGTCATAAGATAAACTGATAAAGGTCTTTGTGTCTCAGAAGAGCAACTCCGAGTAAATGATCTCAGCTGAGTATAACTCTCAAATGACAACATTTGCCAGCTGCACAAATTCTGCGGATATGTCATTAAGGGATGATGCTATCAAGTTATCTATCTTGTGGTATAAATAGTCTTACCTTTATCTATTCCACTAGGTCTCCATTGATTAATACTTGCTGCGAAGTGATTTGCATGTTTCAGACATGGTAATGGTCTTTATTAATAACATTACTTCTTGTGTAAGAACACAGGTGTTTCTCTTCTTTTTTTGTTGGCACAAAATCAATGCCATGATTTACCCTAAAATTGCATTAAATGACCAGCTACTTAAAGATTTTTTTTAAATAATTTATAAATCGGTGGGGCTTCTTCCTCTCTAGAGCCTAAACATACACAATGAAACAGTTTGTTTGTACACAATTTATCCTGAAAGTGGGTTTGTAGAACTACAAAATTTCTCACCCTTCCTTTCTCTGTCGCCTTCCCTGGTTTTCTTTTCTATCAAAACGGAACTTATTGTACCTGTCTGGCTTTAGCTCTGAAAATGTATGGGCCAATCTAAAATATATTGCCCTTTCCCCCGAAACAACAATTGACACAATGTAGTCCAGTTCTACTTACACAGGAGTGAGAGTTTCGTAGTGATCCATGACCTTGTAAGGCTCATTATTAGATAGATACCAATTTGTCATGCTGCGCCTAGCTATCAGCTTTTCTAGTCACTCACTTCATGCTTCTAGTGGCAAATTATATTTGACTTTCAATTTAAAATCCAGGGTACTTTAATGTAAAACCTCAGTATAATAATGGTGATGAAGCAGCAGGGCATGCAATTTGACAGAATGGATTTTTCTAGTTTATTGTAGCACATTCCCCTCCCCCAATCCCAAAGATAAGAAAAGAAGGAAAGAAAGAAGAAAGTGAAGAAAGAAAGAGAAAAGAAAGCCAGCAACACTGTCTTGAAACCCTGGTGGACGCTGGGAAGACTGTAGATACAGCAGCAGGTTGTCATTTAAAAATGGAGGCTCTACTGTTGCTCCCTGAGCACAACTTAAAATACATTAGATACATCATGGCAAGCTATAATTCATGAATTCATGAATGAAGATTTAATTCCTTTTTAATGAAAAAAAAATGCTCCAACTTCTTTGGCTAAGTTACTGAACTTGATATATGTTACACAGTTCCTTTCAGACATAAGTAATGCTGATCTCTTTTGTCTTGATGCCAAGCACCCACTACTGAAGGTGTCATAGGCATGAAAACCCTGATACATGTGATGTATTATTTCAGTACTTTTCAATGAGGATTTTTTTTTTTACAATGCTTTGTACAGGACACTGGGCAGGGAAGATTTCCCACTTCAAGCAAAATTACTGTGTTTTGGGGGTTTAATTTTTATTATAGGAATATATAATGACATTAATTCTGACTGGACAGTATAGAACATTCTGTAACATGTCTATTTTTTTTTCTCCTTTCTTTTTCTACATGTAGCAAAGATCATGCATGCATTTAAAATCTGAGCTTCATTTTGAAAATCATTCAGTTCATCAAATTTGGTCACCTAGACATTAAGTAACCCTGTAAAGCTATTTCTCTAAACCCTTTGAAGAGTCAACAGAAAAACAATAAGAATAACTCAGCCTATGTATTTTAGAGTGGGATTCATCTCAACCAGCTTCAGGCTTTTAATAGTTATGTATTGAAGTTCTAGGAGTACCTTTAAATATCCTTCTTAGTAAACAGCTAGAAATATTCATTTTTAGAAGATGACTCATCTGATTTATCTTATAGACATACTTTGGGATAAAATAATTTGCCCTCTAGGCATATTTATTGCTCTCTAACAAGAAAAATATTGAGTCCTTTGATCAGACTTGCATATCCAGCTTCAAGTCATACAAGTTACCATACGTATTTCCTTACACTTCAGCTCTCAAAATCCAGATAAACTGAATGATCTTGCAGAGAAGCCATGTCTCTCCTGTGAATATCAAAAATTTACTCAGGATGATTAAGTTTCAGACTTAAGAAGATAGTAGACAGCAAGATTTCATTCTGAAAACTCACCGATGTAATTTCTGGCCATACAACAGCATACAGTAAAGATTTTGCCAAGCCTCAGACTTTAACTGCTAGATTCAAGCATATTCACACTGAAGTAGTAAAACTTTAGTTTGTCTATGAATTTTTGTTTCTGAGCTACTGTGTAGTACACCAGACTGACATATGTCATTAAGGTTGGAAAGGACCTTAAAGATCATCGAGTCAACTATAAACCTATCACTGCAAAGTCCAATACTAAGCCACATCCCTAAGTACCACATCTACCTGTCTTTTAAGCACCTCCAGGGATGGTGACTCCACCACTTTCCTGGGGAGCCTGTTCCAATGCTTTCTGTGAAGAAATTTTTCCCAATATGGAATATAAATCTCCCGTGATGTAATTTGCTGACTCTGAGGTCATTTCCTCTTGTACTATCATTTGTTACTCGGGAGAAGAGACTGACTCCCACCTGGCTACAGCCTCATGTCAGTTAGTTGTATGTGGATGGTAGAGAATGATAAGGTCCCTTATAAGCCTCCTTTCCTCCAGGATAAACACCCCCAGCTCCCTCAGCCACTCCTCATAAGCCTTGTGCTCCAGGCCCTCCCCAGCTCCATTTCCCTTCTCTGGACACGCCCCAGCACCTCAATGTATTTCTTGTAGTGAGGGGCCCAGAACTGGACACAGGATTTGAGGTGTGGCCTCACCAGTGCCGAGTACAGGGGACAGTCACTGCCGTGGTCCTGCTGGCTCCACTATTGCTGATGCAGGCCAGATGTTTTTGGCCACCTGGGCACATGCAGGCTCATGTTCAGCTGGTGGTGACCAGCACCCCCAGGTCCTTTTCTGCTGGGCAGCTTTCCAGACTGCGGAGCTGCCTGGGGTTGTTGTGACCCAAATACAGGACCCAGCAACTTCATACCATTGGCCTTGGCCCATTGATCCAGCCTGTTCAGATTGCTCTGCAAAGCTGTCCGGACCTCCACCAGATCAACACTCCCACCCAGGTCTGTGTCCTCGGCAAAATGACTGAGGGTGCACTCTATCCGCTCATCCAGCTAATCAATGTAGATATTAAAAAGGACTGGCACCAAGACCGAGCCCTGAGGAACACGCTTCTGACTGGGCACCAGGTGGGTGTAACTCCATTCCCCACCACTCTCTGGGCTTAGCCATCCATCCAGATTTTACCCAGCAAAACTTGCACCTGGCCAAGCCATGAACAGCCAATTTCTCCAGGAGAATGCTGTAGGAAAGGTTTTACTAAAGTCCAGCTAAACAACATTCACAGCCTTTCCCTCATCCACTAAGTGTGTCACCTGGTCAGAGAAGATGAGGTTGGTCAGGCAGGACCTGCCTCTCAAAAACCCATGCCAACTGAGCCTGATCCCCTGGTTGTCCTGCATGTGCTGCATAATGGCACTCAAGATCTGCTCCATAATCTTCCCCAGCATAGAGATCAGGCTGATGGCCCTTTAGTTCCTTGGATCCTCTTTCCATCCCTTCTTGTAGATGGGCTTCACATTTTTAGCCTCCAGCCTACTGGGACCATCCTGTTTAGCCAGGACTGCTGGCAAATGATGGAAAGTGTCTTGGCAAGCTCTTCCACCAGCTCTCTCAGTACTCTTGGGTATTCTCTGCATAACTTCTCAACACCCTTGCAGCCCTCCTGAGGGGCCTGCACTATCTTTCACAGGTCATAAACTCTCTTTCCTGAGTTCCAGACAATGCTCTTTTTTCACCCAGGCTGGTCTTATTCCCTGACAACTCACTTTTCAGCACATTGGGACAGCTTGCTCCTTCTCTTTCTCCTTTAAGATTTCCATCTTGAAGAATGTCCAGACTTCCTGGACCCCTTCCAAGGGACTCTCTCTCCTAGTGTCCTAAACAGGCCAGAGTCTGCCCTCTGAAACTCCAAGGCAGCAGTTCTGCTGGTCCCCTCCTTATTTCTCCAGGAATCAAAAACTCTATCGTCTCATGAATCTCATTCCCAAGAATGCTTCCAACCACCACACCAGCCCTTCTCTGTTCACAAACAACAGATCCAGAGAGGCACCTCCCTTGGTTGGCTCCTTCACCAGCTGTATCAGGAAGTTAACTTCCATACACTCCAGGAAAGCCTTGGACTGTTGCCTCTGACTCATCGAATTTCCAGAAGATATATGGTAAGATGAAAGCCCCAGTTTGCAGAATATTTCATCTGCCTCTTCATCCTTGTTGGGTGGGCTATAACAGACTCCCACCAGGATATCTGCCTTGTTGGCACTACCCCTGATAATGACACATAAACACTTTACCCTATTATCACCATTATCAAGCCCTAGACAGTCAAAACACTCCCCCACACACAGGGCTATCCCACGGCCTCTCCCTCCTTGCCTATCCTTTCTGAAGAATTAACAGCCTTCCAATTAACAGCATTCCAGTTGTCTGAGTCATCCCTTCATGATTCTGTGATCGTGATTATATCATAATCTTCCTGCTGCACAGTGGCTTCCATTTCCTCCTGTTTGCTGTCTGCTTGGTGTATATGTACTTCAGTAAAGCTATTGATCCTACCACAATTTTGGGGACAAAAACCTTAATTCCTATGTGACCATTCTCAGGTGCTTCCATGGTTTCTAACACACCAATAAAATAAATGAAGCAAAAAGTTGGATTCTAGGTAGTAAAAGCATCTCTTTCTTAGAAAATAGTAACACTGACACTCCAGAAGAACAGACAAAATAGCTTTATTTTTTAACTGGGCAGCTGCAGCTGAAAGGAAAGGAGACAGTAAAAGCAAAATTCAGAAGGAGCACGCTAAATGTACAATTTAATCATCTAAACAGGGCTATTTTCTGTTGCTTTAAGTTCCAAAAAGTATCATTTCCGCCCTTTAGCTTCCATCAAAGAGATATGGATCTGCCATCTGTGACAAATTTACAGCCTATGTGGGTATTCTGGATAATAAAAACTGTCAGTGGTATTAAGAGCCTACATATGAGCAACTGAATCCCATCCTGTATGTCTACATCTCAGCTAGTCATCCTATGTTTCCTTTACAGTTATGAGGCACTCATAGAGAATAATTCATTTGAGCAATTTCAAGTGTCGAGTGTGGAACGAGATGAGTTGCTTCATACAGTACGCAACCAGGAGTTGCTAGTTTTCTTCACTGACTCTAAATGAAGTCCAGGGTTTCTATTTAAAGTATCTCCACTATAGATACAGCCATTTAATCAGACAACTCCCATCCTCAATACAACATATCACGATCTTCTGACTTTTCAGAAAGTAGAAACACAGGATGGCAAACATCACAGCTTCAGTTTGTTTTCATACAAAATGCCCCAAACCACCACAGCTAAGGACTTTGAGTAAAAGGGATCAAAAGCCTTGAATCTAGTGTATGCTACAGAGAGACAAAGTGAACCTTATATGTGCCGCTAATATCACAGGCCCTTCCTGTGACAGAGAGTGCCATAGATTACAATATCCAGCTGACAGGCATGGAGCACAGTCCACCCCACAGAGGAGAGGGAAAACCTCCTAAGCTCTGCCTGGAACTAGGATAAATTTTCCTCTTGACTTAAAATGTGACAAAATATTTGACTTGAAGTGTGGGGCAAGAAAAGAAAGAATGCTTAGTAATAAGAGAACAAAGACCATTTGCTTAAGAGAACAAGGACTATCCAGTTGAGGCAGGAGAGATGTAACAAAGTTTCTAAAATGTAACAGGTAGCAGGAACGCAGTAGTTTGCAGCAAAAATTTTTATACAAGCACTTGTTTGGGGGAAAAAAGAAAGTTGATGTGAATATTAGGAATGTGATGACATATTATTGGTTAGCAGACATATGAACAGTTATAATATTGGCTATCCAGTCTCGTGTTATTCTAACTGTTGCCTTTTGGGACTACCTAAAAACAGAGGCTAGACAAAATTAAGAGAATAAAAAGCGGTTATATTTATTGAAGGGCCTTCAGGTACATTTAAGGCAGTCAAAGCCCCCCAGGGGCTACACCCAAAAAAATGGACCACAGGTCACAGGTTTTCATACTTTTATAAGTTTGGTCCATTTGCATATCAGGGGTTAATCCTCCAATTACAGCTTCAGGTAATGAAGTGACATACACCAAGTTTGCTCCCCCCAACTCACTTTTGTTTACATTTCTCAGGGCCTGAGACAGTAAGGTGTTCTTGGTTTCCAGGCCTAGAGAGGAACTGTTTTGTCTGACCAAAATGGGAGAACAGTAGCTAACACTGTACACGGAGTTTAGAGTTATACACTAAAGAATTACAGGATTACAGATATATGAAAAATATAGAAGCTAAAATCCTAAGGAATCATAACCTGATAGTGAAAATATTATAAAAGCTATATACACTTCCAATAAATGTTTCCAGTTATACCACGACTGGGGACCATGCATCATTCATACGCTGCAATGAAGGTGGTAATCAAAACTGTAAAACTGAAAGATGTATTTCTTGTAATAGGGATGGCCACCATCTGTCTGTAGAAATGTCCAGTTTCGAGTTTTCCTGAGAAAGAAGGTGAGAGAAGAGCTATTCATCTCAACCTTTGCAGGCAGACAGCTGAAGCCTGGACATACTTGTGTTGTTCCACTACTATACAAATCAGGTACAACATATTTCTGGTATTGAAACTAATTTTTCCTCTCCATGGGCATACAACTTAGTTTGCATGAGGAGGCTATCTTTTATTTTCAGTCTGTCCCTTGTCTCTCTGACAAAGGGTTGGATGGCTATAAATGTTGTGGAAAATACTCTAAACTGAAAGACACTTGCGTCATAGTAGTACAAAACCAACCAATCAAAACAAAACAAACAAAACCCCCACCTTAAATTAAATATATAAAAAAGATTTTAATAAATAAAAATAAATTAGGGAATAATAAATTGATGCCTTAAGAGGCCTCCTAGACACAGAGACTAGAGAGGAGTAAGGGAATAAAAGTAGGTATTTATTTGAAAGGCCTTCAAAGGTACCTCCTGGGGAGCCATAGGCTACTGCCAAAATGGACCCCAAGATGGACGACAGGTCACAAGTTCTTCACACTCTTATAGGTTCTGTTCATTTGCATATCAGGGTTAATTCTCCACTTAAAGCTTCAGTTAATGATGTAGCTTCCCCAAGCTTGCCCCTCCCTTTAGAGGCTTTTGGTTTATACTTTTTGGGCCTAGGATGGTCCGAGCGTCCTTGGAGAGCAGGCCCAGAGAGGCTTTGTTATGTCTACCTAGCATGAGAGAGCAGAAGTGAACAGGCTACAAGAAACTCTAGAGTTACACACTAGGCAGTACAGGATTTGAAAAATATGAAAGTTAAAACCTAAGGCATCAAATTAGAAAATAATTGGGTTTCCAGATCAAAGATAGTCCAGACTGGGATTGTAACTGGGGTAAAGCAACAGACCTTAAAGATTAAAAAATACAGAAACCTGCTATTAGCTTATAAGGTATAATCCACGTGCCATGATAATGCCTAGAAAGTTGGGACACAGTCAGGTTGTTGCATATGACAAGTACATGGAGTCACAACTTACTTTGACACATCTACCCCATTCTGTAGAGGTTTTTCTGAAAGAGAAATTCTTACAATGTGCCATTCTTACAGTTTTCTACAAGAATTCTTAACAGTCTATGTTTACAGATGAAGAAATCCCAGTCTAATAGAGAGGTAAGTGGATCCAAGTGAATGTAAATCTATGCCAGTGGAGCCAGGAATGCAAATGGATTATGACAATATGAGCAATCTGAGATAGAACTCTTCAACAAAAAAAAAAAGGTAACTAGAAAAGGTTGGAGTTTCTTGGGTTTTGGTGTTTTGGTTTTTTGCAGGTAACAGCTCACTAATTGTGTGACATAGCTTTATAGAAAGGGTCTTTGAACCAGCTACTTCTGCTCCCATATTAGGCTATTATATTTACACATGCAAGTTAAATAGAAATGCTATTGTGGAAACAAGTCAAGTAACAGACGGCATGACTTGAAAACTTAGACGTGAGATTTCTGGAAGAAAACTTACTGTTTTAAATAAAATAGATTGTTTGGTGATCTCCAACTAGTAATCCATGCTACAGTTCCGGATAGGGTTGCCACACTTTTGAACACACACTTTGGTCTGAGCAGCAAGACTATACAAAAATTTTGTCTGAAATTTGTTAGGTATGAAGTGCTATTGGATCAAATACTTCTTATTACATAGGGAATACTTTCATAAAATTACTTGTCCATTCCAGTTCCACACAGGCACACTTTGTCATGTTCTTTCCCATCTGCTATGTAGTACTACTGCTAAAGATAACAGACCTAAATATGAATTGATTTTTCTTTCATGTTTATTTTGGATTAGTATGCAAAACATTTTCTGTGTTACATCTACTCTCCTAGTAGCTCAAAATTTTTCACAATGCCGCCTGGTGAGTTGCCTGGTTACATTTTGTTCCTGTTGTCTTTTTTTCCAAGCATTAGCTGAGCAATTAATGAAAAAATCAAATAAATTGGAGCTGCTGTATTTTCCTCTAGATGCAAATGTGAAGGATAATTTTTAAAGTAGTTTTATATATCTCCCACATCCTCTGGGGAGGAAGTACAGGCTTCAAGTTCTAAATTACTCATTCCTGCTGGCATCAGATGTATGCCCCAAGGAGTTCATTTTCTGCTCAACAGACAAGGATTTAACTACGTAAATTCATTTCTAAATAGAAAATAATATAATATAACACTTTCCAGACAATCT
Source organism: Aphelocoma coerulescens (assembly GCF_041296385.1). Lineage (NCBI taxonomy): Eukaryota > Metazoa > Chordata > Aves > Passeriformes > Corvidae > Aphelocoma > Aphelocoma coerulescens. The sequence goes on from NC_091013.1 coordinate 61,815,890, forward strand.
CTCACAGGTACTTTAGCACCCAGAAGGCAAAGAGCTAAAAAGGCTCAAAGAATTGATACCTTCTTTTCCATGCAGATTATCTATGGGGATGAAATTTCCCCCACCGGCTTAAGAATCTTACTAGTGAAGGATGCTTAATCCTAAATTAGATCAAACAAGTTTTGGCATGAATCAAGACATTCATATAAAGTTCTTCTCCAATTTACTTCACCTCTTCCCATCTCCATGTTGCAGTAGTGCTTCAAATTCTAGCTATGCTCGTAACAACAGGTTTCATCATAAGATCTAGGGGTCCTAGTTTTGGAATTGAATAGGAAAATTTCATAATTTTAAAATATATTGCTACCCTGTTTGTAGATAACAATTTAGAAATATAAACCAACTATGTTATAAAAATCAAGTCATTAAAAGTAACTCAGATGTGTTTTCATAAACAGTCTCCAACCACATATCCCCCAAGCCATGCTCTTAATACTAGATTTCCTTTTCTTCCAAAAACTGAACTTGTAAGAGCACCCCAGGAGGAGAGCCCCAGGTTGTCTGGGAATTTCTGCTTATCTCATCTGCTGTAATTACCAAATTAGGTGACTATACCATGAGACACATCAGAATACAAGCAAACAAAAAAATCTGTCAACTCCGATGGGTTCATAAAGACATACTGGAAGAGAAAAGGAAAAAGAGAAAAAAAGGTCATATCCACCCTGTACTTCCATGCTCCTGAGACTGCTGTTGAAGAAATTAATAGATGCAGCCAATGAGATGAACCCTGCTGCTCTACATAAAGCAGATGTTTAGCTATTTTCTTGGTGTTAGAATGTGTGCACCCATTTGACTGCAATGATGATTAAATTCATCCTGAATTATTCTCTCACAGGAGAACAATTGCATCTTATGATTAGTTTTTAGCTCCATTTAGTGCAGTGAGAAGCTTGCAAACTAACGTGATGGGCCCCAGTCTTGTAATAACCCAGCTATGAGGATAACTGGCTGCAGGTAACCAAGAGTGTCAGCTTAAGTGTGAATTCACTCCACGTCTACATGATTTCCCTCAGCATGATTTCCTGCAAGCAGGGAAATGTTGACATTTAGTTAAAATTCTGCAAGCTATAAAATACTATGTTCTTTGGTTTTGTTACAGGAACACTCAATTTTGCCAATATCATCATCACTTTTAAATATTTTCAATAAATATTTCATTCTTCCTCTTTGTAATTTCTTCCACAAGAAACTACATAAAGACTTCCTTAACTGGGCTAACTGAGAAAAAAAATGGATCTTGATTGCAATAATCTTGCGCTTTCACTTTGCCAGAGCTAAACCAAATTCAACATTTCAAAAGATTTTTTATGCTCTGGATCAAGAACTAACTATGTTTTCCATCTATAATTCCCAGGGAAGAAAAGAAAGATCAGGATTAGACCTAAACATGAGAGTGGCGATACTTTTGGGCTTGGGAAAAACTCAAAAAGTGAAATTTTGCAGGTTGTATATGTACAAAGCTGACTGGAGTGGAACTTTAAACATCTGGCTGACATATACATAAGAAATGGGCAGCTGAGTCCAGATGACTATCTCTGGAGTGAACCACACCCTGAAAGCTAGACAAGATGATTCCCACTTCAAATACTAAATTGAACTGCAGCTCACTTTCTCCTTTTTTTCCTGTATTTAAAGCCAAGCTAGCTAATACAAGATTAGTTAATATAAAGTAACTTCCCAGCATTTATGACTTTTTTACTGCATTGTACTCAAATTACAGGCTAGCTAATCTTCTTTAGTCTAACTTTCTCAGAATAGTACATTTCCAGCACTCCCTCAGTTTCTCCGACTGACAGTATTTTCAGTCCCTCTGACTGCAGCATCAATTCCAAGACAGACTCTGACAGAGCAACAATTCAACAAATACTACCTCCACTAATTTCATACAGTCCATTGAGTGGCTACATGAAACCAACAGATTTCATCATTAATATTACCATTATAGTGTGATCAGACTCAAAGGGCTAGGCAGATATTCTCTACTTGTAGTATAAACACTTACCCAAAGACCAATCTACTGTCCAGAGTACTTTATTGACCACTGCCACCACATGATATTTAAATCCACCCTCAGATCCTCAGTGGAAATCTTGCTTCTGGCATTGCTTTTCTGTATGTGGGGCATTGCTACCATAATGTTATTTCAAATCATTGGAATAAACAAGTGACCAGAATGACCAGTGTTCAAGTCATGTCTCAAAGCCACCTGATTACACAGAAAATATATTCAAAATAAAATGAAACTTTTAAATGGACTGTGTATTCTGGCAGAGAGGAAGGAAAAAAACTAAAAGCTGCAGCCAAACCTGTCACTCCTGAAAATTTTATTTTCTTATTCCCAAATAAGATATGCAGGTTGGTTTAGTTGCAGCTAGCTTTTATCAAAAACTTTGCCTCATGGCTCTTTATATGGATTCACACACTGTTAAACGATTCAGTGCAAAGCAAATGGAAAGATTAATTTTGTGATGTGGCACCAAAAGAAACAATTTAGAGCAAGGATTAGGGATTGGGCCACTCAGCAAAACTTTTGGAACAAGTCCATTATAACTACAGAACTGTATCAGTGATCACAAGAAAGATGGACTTTTTTAGGAGAATTGAGAAAATTCATACAAAAAGACTTTCCTCCCCTTATTTTTCCAAAAGGAATGAGAAGGAGGGAGGTTTTATAGAACAGAAAAAAAAATGTTGAAAATAGAATAACTGGAAATTTTGAGTCAATTACTACTAATGAGACATCAGACTGGTAGATTGCTATTTATACATAAATACAGAGCACAGCTAACAACCCAGTGGTCATAATATAGCAACCAGGGCAGGGTATTTTGGCAGCATGCGTGTCATTCTATGACACCTCTAAATCTGGTTTATTTTCTTTATTATTAAAAACAATTTTATGAGTAAGAAATCCATTTCCCCTTTGTCTTCATGCTCATGCATATGTTGCGAAGCTTATTGCTATTAAAGCAGAATAGAGCTAAAAAAATCAGCTAAAAACAGCAATGATAATTTCTCCCTCAATTCATTCTCTTTCAGATACACATTCACAGAGGAACTTGTTCAACTAATTCAACAGCTACTTATGTCCTGTGCCCCCTTATACATCAACTGTTAAAAAAACATGTTATCAGCTGCATGGCTCCATTGCAGCCTTTTTCCTCCCTTCTGCTACTTCCTTTCTGCCTTCCTTAGCTGCCTACTGGTCAACTGAGATTTGCTTATTCAGATTTAGCGGTGTGGTATGAGCATGAAATCTTGGCACAATCAACAATGATGCAACCAGGTTACAAACCTGGACATCCAGCTCTGAACACAGTGTTTTGAATTAAAGAAAACCTCTTACAGCTGGTCCCTTTTTTCTTTCTAACATGCAAATGCCATGTAAGACAGCCCTGACCTTAACAGTAAAAACACCATGCAAATAATTTCACCATCCCATTAGCTCCCAGATGAATTGGTCTCAGTTTTTCATGGTATTCACCATACAGTGTCTAGTCACCATAACGTTGTTGTATCATGGCAGGACGTTACCCAAAATAACAGTCCTAAGTTTCATGTACTCAAAAGACACAAGCATTTTAAATTATCATTACAGTACAGGCCCATGAGATTAAGGTCACCCTCAACTTTCTTAAGAGAAGATGTGAAATCCCCCCAAATTTTAGACTATATTAGCAACTGCAGCAGAGAAATGCCTGAGAGTGATTATTTCATATTATTTCCCATTCAATTTTATTCTATTACTAAGATAAAACAAAAGGATAATAATTAAAAAACAAAACAAACATCAAAGCCTTGCAAATTAATGCTATGAATTAAAAGTCCCCCAGGTTTTTCACAGCATGCCTTCATATTTTTTGATGACTTAATTTCCATGCCTTCATGCTGATTGCTCCTAAAACACCTGGTAAACAGGATGTAGCATATTCTATTCCCTTTTACAAGAATTTAAAGTCTGAGCAATTTAATCTCAGAGCAGAAGAATCACCCCAGTACTGCTCATTGCTGTTGAAGATTAATTTTTACTAGCCACTTAGAGGGCTAAGGAGTGCATTACAACGAACGCTATTATTCAAGTTCAGCAGAACAAAATCCATCATTTCTGAGCAGGGGAAAATTATTTTTATTAGAGCCATTCACACAGCTCTATAATTCAGTGACATACACCATCTCTATTTATTCATTTTCCATTGTAAATTTTATCTTGTCCAAGAAGCAAAAAGTTCATTAGTTTGCTCAAAATGGTTCTTAATAAGTGTGCTAATTGAGAGTGTATAATTGCATTTCAGTAGTTTCCAGTGTTTGTTTATTGAGAAGTGACACAAATTTGTCTCCTTTGTATGTTTAATGCTAGCAAGACTTTGTTTACAGGAGAGCAACTGTGGTACCCATTATGCTCAGAGGTTAAAAATAGTAAAAAGCACATCACAAAGTAAAAAACACTTTGTGAAGGGTCTTGAAAAATTAGACTGAGGGATGTTAACACTTCCTCTAATGGATGAATGAGGGGAAGAAGGGTTCAATCCTATTATGAAACATTCTCAGTTGTGTCACAGACCCTAAAGATACTTAATACAACACATGGCAACCCACTTTCGGTTTCTTGCCCTGATTCAGCAGGCTCCATAAGTACTAGCCTTATTCTAAATGTCTGGATAGCACCACAGTAGACATATTAAATTATCTTCCTAAAGTGGGAGCTTTCATTCACATATAGAATAGCCAAACAAATTTGACTAAGTTTGAACTTTTAAAAAGCCATTTGCTTCTAAAACGTCCATATTGTCATTCTAATGGTTAAATCTATCTTCATGGACTTATGCTGAAGTTTGTCCATTATTAAAAATGAAGAGCTTTGCTTTTCAGTCAGGCATAACATACCCTCTCCTTATTAGCAAGTCTTTTTAACAAAGCAGGTTTTGAAACACCAACTTCTCCCTGGAAGTCTGCTGTGAAAATAGAGTCAAAGATGCATGATGAAATGTATGTGTCTTTTCACAGACCCTGCTTGGGAAAACAATGTTTCTTAGATCTGAGGTAGGAATGGAAGGAACCTGAGTCCATAAGTAAATTACTTCAAATTTTTATGAAAATGAAGCAGAGGAAAGGAATAAAGATTTCCTTCACATAATGGGAATCATTTTAGTAAGCACAAAAAAAAATGCCTCATGCCCCCTTGAGTCAAGAATAAATTTCTCCCCCAGTAGAAATAGCTGATACCAAATTAATTCTGACCTTAGATGCATCAGACTGATCCCTTAGAAACTTCTGAGTTTTAAACAGAATTCTCCAAACACCAAAAAAATGTGAAAAATTTATATCTCTGATATAAATATAGCAGCAGAAAGCAAGGTCCTAATTTCTTTCCACTCAGGATAGCTGCTATGTCCAAAGAGTGAAAGGGAAGCTGTTTTACACTGGCCTTTACCAGAAAATTCTCACGGAGTTGTCGCTGTTCAGAATCCAGCTTCAAATCACAGCAGCTGATAGGGAAAGCCCCTGCGGACAAGCCTTGGAACAAGGAAAATGCTGCTGAGACAAAGTGGCCCAGAGCTGTACACTTTGAAGTTGTACCCATTTATCTTTCAAATCACTTTGGTTAATCTCCATTCTGTCACGTTGTTTTTAATTCAATTTCCACTTACATGTCAGTCTCTAAATGTAAAGAATATATATACCAGGCCAGTGCAAGCTCTCAAGGAAAGCAGGGGCCAAGGAGGCACAACAGCCTTCTAGAACAGATTCATCTAAATAACTGTGTGTGGAAAATAAAGAAGTAAAGAAAAAGAAGTATTAACAATCACTTTCCCACCCACTGATTCTATACCAACATTAGTGATTAACAGGCAATTTTCAATTTCAATCAAATATTCAGTGCTAGATTCTCATTTCTATCTCATGAGCAAAACAGCTCTCTTTATGTTTTACAAATTTGTTCTTGAAATGTCATGAAGACCTTCTGACTCCACTTAGATTAGGAGTAGTTTCAGTAGGCCAGATTCTGATAATTTCACTATTGCTGAGAAATGCTCAGCAATAAATCCTGCCAAAACTTGCATTCAAATAGAAGGAAAACAAAGGTAATAAAATTCAGCCTATGCTCTTACAGTCAGCATTAGAAATATGAAAATGCTCGTATTTAAGTTTTATCCCAAATGTAATGGTTTTAATCTATTCGAGTTGGTTTTTGTTGTTGGGGTTATTTTTTGTTTTGGAGGTCTTTTCTTTAGAGCAGAGTCTCAAGTTGGGGCATATGTTCATTACTCTCTAAGATTATACAGGAAATATATTCCTAAATAATTTTTATTCCCTCCTGCACTCTGCCACATCATACTTTCTATATTTAGAAGTGATTAGATTTATTTACTTTGCACAGCAACTCAAATGAGTACAGAGCTGAACCTACTCTTCCAAGTGTCTGTTTACATACCCTGATTTCCATTTAAGTAGTGGCCAATTAAACCTTTGTAAGTAGAAGGAAGCACCCACGGCCTTTGAAATTTGAAGGTAAATATGCCACATACATGAACATTTCAGGTTATTGCTCTCCAATTAGAGCTCAGAGCACACCATCATTGTCCTTTTGACAGTGAAACCTGCCAGTCACATTTGCAAGTACACACATGAATTAAACATATCACCTAAGCATAATGTTTTTGCATCCTAGAATTGGGTCTTAGAGCTGTTCAGTCAAATGCATTATAATCATGAAAGGAACAGCTAACACGCTGCTTCAGAGCCCGCCGGTACTGCGGCCATCATGCAGAAGAATCACCCAAGCTGATGGGGCTCCTCCAGTGGCATACAACAGGGAGGTAAGTTCTTGTCGGGTGGCATCCAAGGTCTCCTCATGCACTGGCAATGTCCAGCTGCCCTTGCTGCCGTTGGTATCTGCTGCAAGTTAGTTAAGGCTGCTTGCCTGCAGGCCACTCTCATATACCCAAGGGTACCAGCCAGGCACTCAACCAATCACAGATCAAGGGAGAGATTAGCTTGATTCCTCCTTTTCACTCCAAATCCTCAGATGCACTTTGTCCTTTCTGGCCATGGCAGAAGTACTGAGCCAGAAGCTGAAACTCCAGGGCAGTGTAAGCACTGTTGTATGCCTGTGTGTGGGAGTAGGTGACTGTGGGTCAGTGGGAAACAAAGGCCAGGGATGAGAAAAGGAAAAGGGAACTGAAAAAGAACTGAAGGGACTATGCATAATGCGATGTTTTTGGGCAAAAGCATGCTGTTGCTTCTCCAAAGCGGCAGCTTTGCTGCTGGAGACAGGGAACACACATTGTCCTCAGAGCCCCACTGTCAGACTGCTCACTGGAGTTCAAGAGCATTGGTGCTGGTTTGAATGACAGTACGTTGCCTCCTGCTGGGCTGCACACCTCAGCACTACTTCAGAGCCAAAGCAGTGACGTTATGCACTATCTAGCCCAGAGATGTTTTTAATTTGGTTTGATTTCTCTCAGACAGGATTAGAAAGATGGAGTTCAAGGCCCCCTGCCTCGTGTCGACACCACTGTACCTCACCTCCCTCTTGCTGCTGTGTCACAGAGGTTGAAGATCTCTGGCAATGGGACAAAGAGACAGTAAAACAAGAAGCCCATATGCTTTTCTTTCAAAGCCATCGCTTGCAGAAAAATATGTTTCAGACTTTGCCTGCTGTGTTCCAAAGACACGAAACTTAGTTCACATTTGCAAGTTGTTCAGCGTGGCTTTATAAAAACTTCTCCGGCAGAATGAACTCACTCAAAATCAGCTCCTCTTTTGAAAATATAATGCTTTTCATCTGGGATGAAACAAGCGTAGGCTACTTTCAGTCAAAAAAGCTGATATAATGCAACACGTAGAGCGTGCACTGCCTTTCTCTGTAAAGCTGTATTTCGGAACAATTACAAAGGAGACATGTAAAACCAAATGTGGAAAGCTGTCCAACTGCTGAATGGATTGAATTTTTCCCTCACCCTTTGGCGAGGGTCATCTCTTCCTGCTATTATTAGGATGCCCACTGGGTGCAGGGTACCTCTATGGAAAATGGTATTCGTTGGAATTAACCAGCAACGTTTTAGGTGCACTCTGCTTCCTTGTCAAAAAATCTAGGAATCAACATTGCTGCCTATTTCCAAATGTCTCCCATGTCCTTATTAAATCTAGCTGTGGCAGCAGAAAGAATATCTCTTAAACAGCATATTGCAGCATTAAAAAGAGCACAGATGTGCTGAGAGTATCAGTCATACAATTCAGTTTGAACAAACAAGTCTTCATAAGGGGAAGCAAGGGAAAGATCTGGTGGATTCACTGGCAGTTTTGTTATGGCAGGGAAAGAACTCAACTAGCAGTGTCCAAACAAGAGGAAATTTGTGTTTTCAAATAGTTTTGTAAAACCCATTAGAAAAATAGTCCCCAATGAACAGGATAAACCAAATCCTGTAGAAGGTATCCTTTAGCAGCACTAGGACAGGCAAGGAGTTAAAATCTTTCATTTAGGCAACATGACCATAAAGCATTCTTCACTACCTGAGATAATTAACTATCTTTATTAAAATTTTGCCCCACAAAACAGAACGGATGTTACCAGCATTGTTTCCTCAGGTCCAAAGGTTATTTTTTGCATGTTTATAGCTGTCCTGGGTTGCAGTGTATTCTATTACCGTCCTCATGAGCTGTTGAAACCAGGTGGGGCAGTGTTTCCTTGCCTCCTCTTCCTCCAGACCATCTTCTGTTAATGAGCCCATCAACACCTGGCCTCCTGACCCATCATCCCATTGTGAGATGCTCCACCCAGAAGGAGGAACCAAGCATTCCATCCTGAATATAATCTGAGATTCTGAGCACCGAAGACATCACTTTCCACTGGATTCCCAGAGGACAGGAGCTGCATAGCCACCCCTGGACCTTCCAAGGAAGAGCAGACCCTTTCTGCAGGATCACTGCTTTGACAGAACCATGTCCGCCACTTCAGGCAGACTGCAGCCACCATTTTATAGGACTGCTACTGCCACCCCGACTCACAGGGTGTCAGGTTCTATCCTGACTCTGTCAGTTTAAACCAGTGTTTTCTGCCTTTATCTTTTTGATTTCCCTATTAAATTTTTATTCTAACTTGGTGCCTCTCACTGGTTTGTTTTCAAACTAGTACAATAGCATTCTCATGAACAAAAGTTGTGTGAAGGCTGATGACTGGAGCAGGATGCTATGGTGTCCTGTGGTAATAGTTATCTTTCCTGGAGGGAAAGGAACATTTTTTGCAACAAGATGTAAGCTGCTCTGAATCCTACTAGCAATGGTGGTCTGACAACTCCTTTCATAGGTCAGCTGAGCCCCAGAAAGCCTGCTGCCTGGCTTGGTAGCTCATTGTCTCCTCCTTGAACCTTAGCCCTGGCTTGACAGGTATGTAAGACCAACCCCAGAAGGCCCCAGACTGGTGTTGCCCCAGTAGGGCTGTGCATGCTTAATGCCACATGTGAGCATACCCCCCATCTAGCAGCATTCAGACAATACAGCAAGGCTTAGTCTCCTCCAGAGCTCTCACAGCTTCTGATTCTCAGTTAAGTTCCTCTCTGCTCTGCTAAAATCAATGTATCTCTCTGCTGCTGCTCTCCTCTTACAGGCTGTGTCCATATGGTCTGAGCACATTTGAGTAGCCAGGACTGGGCAGCAGCTGAGCCCAGGTGGCAGGTGAAGGGTCCCAGGAGGGTCATGGTGACATTACTAGGTCGGTGCTTTCTCTCACCAGCCAGAAGAAAGCCAGTCATGCAGCTTGGATAGGGATGCCCATATTCTTCAAAGGCTTTCTGGATAACAAGGAGACAAAGACCTTGGGGCTAACAAAATACACAGTGAGAAGAAGAATGCGTTGAAACCACTAAGAATGTAAGCCAAATCCAAAGTGATATATAACTAGAAATTAGAAATATGATGGAGCCACCAGTTCTTCAGCATGCCAGGGAAACCCATAAGGACACATCTACCTAACAGTGGAGAAATTGTAAGGAGTTGGGTGTAAAGGAATCTAAATTGCTTTACCTTATATGCATATTTTAGGCCTCACTTTTTTCTTTTAGCTTTCAGTTTTTCATAGCCTTGTTCCCTCCAAGGCTTTCATGCAGGCCTTCCTGCATTTCTTTGCTGAAGGCATGTCTCCAAGGAGATTCAAAATGTAGCCTGAATCTGTCTTTAATTTATGGTGTTGGACCTTAGTTCCCCAAAGGTACTAGTTTAAACATACTGTCAACTTCATCTTTACATTTCACCTCCTGTGCAATGTGTTCTACCTTTAACACAGCTCTGATAGCTGTATATTTGGGATATGGAAATATCTCAGAGGAAACCAAATGTTTACAGAAGTTCACTTAGCTACTGCATAAAGTAACTCTCATTTCTCTCTGCCAAATAATATGTGAGGTGAGAATGGAGTTGTTTATTGTACAAATGCAAACCCAAGGCATACAAGAGGAAACAATAGTGGAAGAAAATTCAGACCTGAGTACTGCTGGAAGTCACACAGTGATATATAAGCAAGTTAATAAAATTTGTGGTCTAAAGGAAAGAAAACTCTTTTTAGTGACTTGTAAATGTAGAAAATAAAACAACCGATGGTTATTCCAGAACACTTTTTCTGTGTATCTGTGCCCTGTGCAAGAGCTCTGCCAAAGCTTTTATTTGAGACATTGGCAGATTAGTAAAACTGCAGTGTGTGTTAGCGCTGCAGATCCCTGGCACCATCAGAAGTTGTTTCCAGTTCACGTGTACAATATGTCATGCTGTGCTGCATGCACATGGAGAATATTGGGCATATTTTGGGGTCTCTATTTCCTTCAATCTTCGCTCTTGAGCACATGCATATAGGTTGTTCTGTTGTGAAAATATTACATACTTAATTACCTATTTGAATTTTACTAAGGTATCTTGGGGATTTGTAATTAATTCTAATTCTAATAATTCTAATTTTAAAGCAATTCTAGGCAATATTTCTGTCATTCTCTACAGACAGATTCTGTATGGATGGCAGATGTGAGATCATTCGTGTGCTCAAATCCAGATCTCAGCAGGTCAAAAGTGGAGGGAAATCAAAAAATGTAACATTAGTTATTATGCTTAGTACAGTTTTATCCTTTTATTCAAATGTAAAAATAATTTACACACATAGCAGGAGCTTAAAGTGCTGTTAGTCTAATAATGCTCCACAATTTCTCTTTTTTATTACCCCTGTAAGAGTTCATGTTCTTCACTGGTCCCTTGCCTATCAGCAGGTTTACTAAGTTTCAGAAGTGTCCCTTGGAGGGTACCAGATGGTGATGGCACTGAGTGGAACAGAACAGCTAATATTGTATCATCATTGATGAGAATCCAGTAAAAGCATGGACATATCACTGTTGATCTGTCAAAGGAAAAACCAGCAGAAGACCTGAACCTGAGGTAAACTCTGCGTCTTAAGCAGAAGCAGCTTGTTTTCTTCCTACTTCTAAGGTAAGACAAGCAGCTGGTTTTATTGTATCAGCTTTAGGAATACTTAAGAAAATAATTTTGAAATTTAGTAGAAAAAAATCCTAGGTGAGCTTCTTTTTCAGACAGGTAGGCCTTTCATTGTAAAATTGAATGGAATTTCTGTATCAGATTTACAATGGAGTTCACATTTCAGTTTCAATTCTGGAATGACTATGGTTCTCCATATTTTATTTCCTCTACCAATCCATAAAACATGTCAATGATCTGCCTATAAGGTGGTGCCAATTGCATAAATACATAACACAGTATATAAGGGAAAATTACATTGGGTCACTTTGTGAACTCCATGAAGGACATGTGTATGCTCATAATAGTGGCCAGTTTATGCTAGGGTACATGGTGAACTTCAAACTGAAGTTTCACTGCAAAATGAAGCCGCACAAGACAAATTGTATAACAAGTTCTTTGCATGCACATGAACTGCTAAACAGTCTATTCATACTAGGGCTCATCACATTTGTAATCCATTCTGTAGGGGGTCAGTGCTAAAATTAAATTATACCTGCCTACCATTCTCAATCAAATCAGGCTGTGAACTGAAAAATAAAACAATTAAAATTAGAGGAAGGACAGCCTCCCACTGTTTATGATCTCATTCTATTTGTGAAAAGTAGGTGGAAATTCACCCATGGTGAGCATTTGGTTTATGTCAATTTTTTCTTGTTATTACAGCTGGGGCTTATTTTGTGAACTGTTTGCAGCTATTTCTGCTAAAAATAGGTGGATACCAATTTAAACTTCCTGGCAATACTTCAAGTCAAAGTATCATTAGTGGATAGTTATTATGCTGCATTTTATTGTAAGAGATCCTGCCATGAAGCCAATCTATACAAATATAAATAAAGACAGTTAGAATTACCTTCCAAACGACTCTATTGGAGGTTATTCATGTTTCGTTTAGCAAAACAAGCTAAGCTATTTGCAAGAAAATTTATTAGTTGCAGGAACACTGAGTTAATGAGACTTTCTAAACTCCTTATCAGGTTAGACTGTGACACTTGGAGAGAGATTGGGGATCAATTTTGCCTTTTTGCCTCAGTCCTAAGTAAGAGAAACTTGTAGTTCTCCCTTGGTTTCCAAGGAATATAATTTCTTTTTATCACTACTCCCTTTTCTGCTATTCAGTCTTGTAACAAAATAATATTCCCAAAACACATTGTCTCACAAACAAACACCAAAAAAAAAGTGACAATTAGATACAAAAGTCTTTATCTTCTAATGATAGCAATAGCTGACACATGAGGTCACATAATGATGATTTGGTCAGCCTTCTCCATGTACTTTCCTAGTCACCCATCACAGGGTTTATATCTTGGCCTGTGAAAACTGTCAGACCCAGTTGCCATAAAAGTTTTCAATAGGAGTCCCAGAGTCTCAGGGAAACTGCTTATACCATTTCCATGTTCTCCATCTCAAACTTATGAGCTGATAGTGTGGCTGCAGCTGTTACACAGTTGGTATTTCATTCCCATATTAGGAAACATTTCATCACTGAAAGCATTGTCAAGTTCTGGAACAGGCTGCCCAGGGAAGTGGTTGGGTCACCAGCCTTGCAGGTATTTAAAAGATAATGTTAATGTGGCATTTAGGGACATGGCATGGCTTAGTAGTAGATTTGGCAGTTGCTGATTTGACTGGATGATCTTAGAGGTCTTTTGCAACTTACACAATTCTGTGATTCTATGATCCTATCTGCTGTTATGTTATGTGACTTCTGACACCAGTGCAGGAATACCAAGATCTTGCTTTGGCTCTGAATCTCAATGATAAATGTATCTATCTATTGTCAAAGTCAGTAACATGTTCAGGAGTGCCCAGCAGTGAAATTTTACAAGGCTACTAAAGTGTGACCTTTGAATACTATGCTGTGAAGGGTTAGCTAAGCTATCCTCAGAGTTCAAGGTGTATCATTAAGGAAATTACATCCAGTCACGTTTTCAGATACAGCAGTGTCTGAAAGGAACAACACCCTCTTTGGGTGTTGTCTAGGAAATGCTAACTGCCCCAAGCCAAAGCCTGTTAAACAGTATAGAGATTCATTTCCCAGTGCTTGTGCCTTGTGCATTGGTCCAGTCTAGTCTGCTTGCAGAGCCATAGCCAGAAAGTTTCTATATTCACATGGCATAGCAGTGTTACCCCCAGGCCCACTGACCTCATGGAGAAAAAGAACACATCAGTGGAGTTGGAACCATTACCATGATAACAGAGTTGTATTTCTTCTTGGTTGTAGTTTTTTAGGCAATACCCTGTTGAAATAATTGTAGTGTGTCATAGTGATGTTCTTCTAACTCACTCGACTAACTAGACAGCCAACTGTCTAGAATACAGGGGTTTGGTCTAAACTAATTGTCAATTTTACTTTGTCTCTCTATCAATTCTTCCTGCCTAATTTAACTACCACTTTTTAGTCTGGAAAGCATCTCTGGATGTCTGTGTCCATCTCTGGTGAGTATCTAGACACTGACTTTCAGGCAATTAAAAGTAGCTGAAATGGGAAGAGACATGGGAAAAAAAATGGTTCTGAAAAGATGAGAGGGAGAGAATGGAATCAGTGTAGTTGCACAGCTCCAAAATCTGTGCTGTTAGGCTGGTTTCCAAGAAAGTCCTTTAAGGGTACAAATGTTTCTTTCTAAAGATCTTAAGGTTAAGAATGCAGATCTAGCATGATTAACTCCAACATTTAAGCAGAATGGTTTCAACATCTTGTTCTGGCACTGTAACACATAAAGCCAAAATAGATGCCTGGGGTTTGAATATATAAAAGGGAGGAAATTTACTTATCCAGTTGGGAATTAGAGGATTAATTCAGTAAGAAAACTTACTGAAGTACAGTGAGAAAACTGCTGTTTACATTAGATTTGCTCCTTTAGTTAACTATCTGGTTTTAAAAATAACACCTCTGCAAAAATGACATTCAAAATGTATCTTATTCTCTCAATGCTTGCTTTCTTTCATCAGGTGCTCACACCACCCACCCTTTAGCTGGGACACACGGGTGCTAGGATCTCAGCTATGCATGCAAAGCTAATACTCCTGTAGACAAACAATGAGTTTACTCATTCTCCACCATTCACCTAAAAAGTTGGGATGAGATTAGATTCAGGAAGTATTAGAACAGACATCTGAAGCAGACAGAGAAGCACAGAACCAATTATGGGAATCAATAGGACCCAAACAAAGAAAATTGTTGAGGAAAATGTTGTGATTGCATGTTTTGCAGAAAAAAAATTTATATACTTCCTCAGGAATATAGCAAGAAAGATATAACAAGAGCACAAACTGTTTAAAGTGTGTGAATATAGGAGTGTTTTCAATGTCTGTTTGGAAAGAGAAGGTTCTTAGACATTTTTTAGAGGCAGTGAAACAGTGGTATCTATACACAGAGAGAATGCTTTCTCATGTGCAAAGCAAAAACAAGAGAAAAGGAGCATCCAAAATGACCTCCACAGCTACAGAATCTTTCAATGAGTTTTGTTAATAGCACTAGCAGGGACTTAGAAGCTCACAGGGTTTCAGAAAAAGGGTAAGGAATTTGCTTTTATTTCTATTACACTTCAGGGGAGGGGAAAAATAGAGAAAATCTTAAGACAATGCAGGCAAGTTTGATGAAAGGAGAGATGGTAATGAAGATGTTGATATGAGAGGGGCTGATGTAAAAATAGCAAATGAAATTTTGTCTTCAGCTGGTTTCTTAAAGAGATATTAGACCCTAACAAAATCCTGCATCTAACAAAGGAAGGTGGTGGAAAAGCAGCAAGAGAAAGTAAGTGGGAAACCAACAGTGAATATCAAAATATCCTACTAAAGGATAGAAAACCACAAAGGAAAGTGTGATCTGAAATATAATGAAGTTTTAGAAAGAGTGTGAGAGGTATGGGGAGAAAAAAGGGAGGTCAAAGCAGTCATACTTAATCTTCCTTTTTGAAAGAGTAATTAAGATATTGCATGGAGAAGGTGAAAGGCTGGAAACCAGGAGTGTTTTAAGAAGGTGTCAAAGGCTGTAATTAAACTAAGGACAAAGGTAGGCATATAATTTGATTTCCTGATATTCTGCTTACAGGGAGTGGCAAGGCAATTGAATTTTTTTTTTATTACTATACTACTACTATTTAGTTTTTAAATTTAAGAACTAGTAGTAGCTCCATTAAATTTATTCTGCTCTTTCCAGTTTCATATTTACATAAGTATATTCAGATTATTTAGCCAAATCTGTCATGCAGATGATATGCTAATACTTCAGTCTTCTAAAACTTTGTATGATTTTTCTGCTATAGCTTACATGCCTACAGTTATCATTTAATACTGATAAAATTGAGTATAAAAACTACCAAACTGGATTTTTTTTACTCTTTTTACTTCACTGAGTGACTGTGTACAATTGAAAGTTACCATACAAGGTAAGAAACAGAGGGACTCATGACATTTTTACCAAAATGAGATTTCAAAAGATTATGTGTGAGTCAACACAGGCAGGTGGCCAGAACACCGCCAAACCAATGGCTGAAATGCAAAGAATAAATTTATTTTATTACCTTGCTAACTGGAGGATCCCCAAAGAAACACCCAGGCAGCAGAGACACATGAGGGCAGCACAGGCACCATCAGGCTCAGCCCATCCTGGCAGACTCTGGGGCTGCGTTTGCACCCTTTTAGCGAGGGCCTGCACAAGTGCAAGTTTGCCACCATGCTCTGATCTCCTCTGTGCTTTTTATGATCTTTGATCACTCTCCCAACAGGGAGCTCGAACATGTCCGTGAGAGCACCTCCAAGTCTCTGTAAACACTGGTGTTATCTCTACACAGAGATTCCACTTCACAAAACAGAGGATAAACAGCAGTAGGCATAATACATGGGATTTCCCCTCACTTTTACACTCCAGACTTCAGCATTCCCAGATGCAAGGTCACCTGAGCTAATCTACCATCCTCCTCACCATTCTTCTGCTTTTAACCATTTCCTCCCAACAGCTGAAGTATATTTTTTAAGAGGATGGAAAAGGCCTGAAGAATACTGAAAATTTATTTCATTTTGCAGATAATTGACACAAGCCAAAAGAATACGTCCCATAAGATAAGGATTCCCCCAGACATGCTATTATGAGCAAATCATATTCTTGCAAGAGGTTGCAAGAGAAACTTAGTTGTTCAGCTCCATCCTGCTTCTTACAGACTTCAGTCACTGGAAACAGATTCCAACTGACAGATGTGAAGATATGACAGCTTTGCCTGGGTATGCTTTACACGTTACCTGCCTGAACCCTTTGAAATCTGGTATGAAAAGGCCAAATTTTGCAAGAGACTAAAGCAAAACAAAAACACAGCACTGTCCAACTTAAAAAAACACCCTGCTAATTTCAGACTGATGTTACACGTTAATGACTTCCACATACTTCTTGTCTTAGAGTTTCAATAGCTGGGTGATCATCCCTCCAGGAATACTGCTTGCTATCACTCAGTTTTGTCAAAATGAAATCACCCAGATTAATGCCTTTTTCCCCTTTTTCTTTTCTTTCTGCAAGCGCCTGTCATTAATGACTTTTTCAATCTTGACAAAGTTGATAAGTAAGTTACTTTTAAGGAACTTCAAATCTGCATGTAGTTATTTGGCAACATAATCAAGTTGTGTTTATATTTTAGAGAGCAAAATAATGGGCAATGAATTCCACTGCCGCCGGCAGTCAAAAGTTCTCTAATACACCTCTACTTCTGCATTAGTTTAGGGTGAAACACGACCAAATCTCTTCCAAACAAAAGGCATTTCTGTCAGCGGACTGTTTCACTGAGATAAGAATAAAGGAAAAATAACTCTTTATGCTTTTAGCACAGATTGTTTACCTTGTGATAGATGTAGGCAAGTCTATCATTGGGGAAAGTTGCATTTCAGTTGACATGATTGAAAAGTATATTAAATCTCTTTTTTTCCTTTTTTTTTTTTCTTTTTTTCTTTTAAGGAAAGTATGACCAGAATTAACTCTTTCGGTTAAGACCCATTTTAATGCATTGGCCTGGCTTTTTCTGTTGCTTGCCTGTTTTTTCACAAAAAAACCAAAACCATATCTGTGCCTGTAAAATGCAGTCTCTTTGCTACCAGCTTAGTATCAGATTTTAGCAATTACACAGTCATTTCTCTTCACTGACAGTTAAAGTCACAGGGCATAGCTGTCATTTACTTTATTGAGACCAGGATTTGAACTGCTTTGTCTGGACTGATCCAGCCTGGAGTCTTCTGTGTTGTCTCTGTTATTCACCTTTCAAAACCAAATGCCACAATTCCATCCCAAGGAGACCAGCACACTCGTAGGAAGCTTCTGTTATTCCTAAGCACAAGCAGTATGTTTAGAATCATTTCTGTAGAAAATAAGGATAATCCATGCTTGGAAGGTCATGAAACTCTTAGACTTCCAAATTCAGAGATCTCAGACTTAAAGGTTAGTGCTAAATCCTGCAAATGTACTTAGAATTTTACATCCGTCAGTTCTGTTGGCTTCAGTGGTTTTACTGTTCTTAAGTTAAGCATATGAATGTGGCTTTGCACAGTCAGGGTTTAAAGAGATGAAGTGAAATTGAAAAATTTGGGATGATGAAAGGAAGCATAAGTTCTTAGTAGAATGTCTAAGTACATAGGTGTCCATTTGGATTTTTTGAGTGAGCATGCACAAGAGTATGAGTGCTGGATGAAATATGTCACTCCGTGATCCAACCGCAATAGCCAGTCTGCCTCCTCTAACTGCTAACAAGAGCAATTTCAGGAAAAATCCAACTCATCCTCTGTGCATCTTGACCAGTAATGCTTACAAGCTGCAGACACTTCAGAGAATGAAGCTTTCAAAATCTACCAAGTCTCTCTTGATTTTTCTCAGGGATGTAGAAGCAAGCAGATCGCATGTTCCCAACATTTGCTCAAATACAGCACTAGAATTCACCTGATAAACTCTAGGAGAATTTAAAAATAATATCACAATGTACTTTCCTAACCCTTTGCAGAGGTTTTACTCTTGCTGATGATGATTCCTCAAAAACAACAGTCTGACATACACACTAGTAATGGAAATATTGGGGTCAAGTAGTAAGAGTTTGGTGAAGTTGCAAGGAAAAAATAACAGTGTTTTACAAAGTGTAGGACATATGTCCATCATATAACAATATTATATTTCTCTTTGATTTCACAGAAGACTCAAATATCAGACTGCAACAGCTTTAAGGAAATTCCTGTCTTTTATAGGACATTTGACAAAGCTTGGATTAATGGAGCTAGGAACCCATCCAGTGATTTACAACTACAGCTAGAATAGAGATAAAGAGAAGAAAGACAAAAGGTTTGCATTAAAACCTTTACTACCAGACTGAAAGCAAGTCTGGAAGTTTTAGCAATACAAGGAGTTTTTTCTCTCACTGTAGGCAAATTCTCTATTATGATTTGGAGAGTTCTTTGCAAAGTCAACACAGAAAGTCAATTTAGCTTTCTATTTCCAGGTTTTACGTGAAGTACTTATTCAATAAGGCAAAACTTCCACTGATTTTTGCAGACAGTTTGTCTTGACTAAGGCACTAGATACTGTGTTACGCTAATTACTTGGAGCCTAAATCATCATCCCACTAAGCACTACAGCTACTATATCACTAGACTTGTTTTGTGGCTCTCTGACACCATTACATTACAGATTGATTCATTTTCATGTGGATTTAATATTGTGTCATATTTAATACAATTTAATGCATTTTAGTTCACTTTAAATATGTTTAACATCATTAAAAATGAAAAGGGAGGCAGTTTGCCACAGAGGTTTCTCATGTTTGTGGCCTGCCAGGACAGTTCTTCCAGTATCTTGCAGTTGCCCATATTGTGGTGTGTAGGCTGTACAGTATATATATTTCTTCAGCAGAACATGGGCCAGAGAAAATCCTGTCTCTAATAAAATATCTGGTCCCCATGCAAAATGATGGAAGAGAAAGCTTCTGTGTATAGAGAAAATATTGGCTTCCCAATCAACCATCTGGTGTATAGTGGGAATGGTCTGAGTATCTTTCTCAGTTGGAACATTTGGAAAATGAATATACTGTTGCTACAGCTCAGGCTGTTGGCCATGATGTTTGTGATAATGTTGTTGATTTACCAGATGTCCTGCAAATTCCTGGTGTGGTAGTGTTTCCTGCTCCTACTGAAGTCTTCATTACGTGATGGGTTTATGATTGCAGTCATTTCTCACAGAGTAGGAGGGAGCTGGGAAATGTGTCCAAGCACAGCATGGAATCCATCATCCACTCACCATTCAGTTTGCAAATCAAAATCTATCCCAACATGTTGCTTCTAGATCTCTAAAAATTACATGGGAATATATGTAAAGACTTGAGTAATACCACTGGCATATTTTGCGTTTTTCTAAACCACTCAATGCCTAATACACGTGCTTAAACATCTGTCTTGACGTATGCACACCCATTCCTTTTCCCTACTTCCCAGCTAGCAGGCAGGAACACAAATGGGAGCACTAAATGCTGTGTTTGCTTATCATGCTCAAGAAGTGTATCTGAGGTTTGAACAAGGATGCTTCACCACTCCACTCCTGCTCTGTTACAGTAGATTAATGAAGATAATATATGATGTACAGCTGAGTGCCTAGGCTTTGACTTCATAAATTAACTCATCTCTTTTACTTTCAAAATGAATAACCACATGTGCTGCTTTCTCTTTTTTGTTTCATGTTGCCGATTCATAGATAAGACACCTATTGGCATTATCTATGTGTTGATGGGGCTCTGAGCGACCTAGCCTAATGGAAGGTGTTGGAGCTAGATGATCTGTGGTTTAAGGTCCCTTCCACACCAAACCATTCTATCATTCTATATAGGTACCTGTAGAGGAAAAGCATAATGGAGGCCAAGGCACATATACACAGGAAAAAAAGTCTATTTCACAGGCAAAATGTATATATAGCAAATGTATCAGTCTATTTTTATTTAGATCCTAATATCCTCACCATTCTTGTTTTCCTGGTGTGAACATTGCTTAGTCAGCACACTTTGGACATAAAGACGCCTTATAGACCTGAAGCAAAAGTCATTGTCACTGGTTGAGAAAAAGCCAGAAAATGCACAAGGACTTAAAAATCCCATGTTGGCTCTGTAACAAGAAATAAACAAGAAATTTAAACAAGCATGAAAAAAATATAAACACTATTTTCAAATTCAAATAGACAACACTTTCTCTTCATCCTTCACTTTATTTGGTATGAATGTTTACATGTTAAAATACCAATTTCAACTCAAGGAATCCATATTGCCTAAGAGATCCCGAACTACCTAACGGATATTTAAAAGATGGATGTACCTTTCTCACAGGCATCTCAAGGTATACAACACCCAGCTTGGCTGAGTGTCAGAATAAGCAGTAATTTTTGGTGGCAGTGTGTAAAGAGCCAAGGAGCTGTTGCAGTGAAATGCAGTTCAGGCAGCACAGTCCTCTGCACACCACAGAACTCTGTTCCATCAAGAGAGCAGATAAGTCTCGTTTTAGTGGGTATTTATGGAAATGAATAGAGAAGATACCAACATATCTGTGATTAGGTAGATCCAAAGTCCACAAAACCTGATATGGGAGTCTTGATATCCCAGACTTAGTATGGCGCAGCATTAATAACAAATTTGCTTCATGGCTCAATTTCTTTTTACAGCTAGGAATGGGAATTCTATGGCAAAAAAAAAAAAAAAAATCTCAATTTGACGCAAGATTTTTCATGCCTCATGCTTCATGCAAGAGGGCATCATTTTCTGTGTGTGAAAATGGGTCCTAGACTACATGTTGACTGTGGGCTATTAATCTCAAACCAGGAAATGGTAGAGTATATATTACTTGTGTCAGTTCCACATTCAGAAGCAGGTAGTCTTTCTGAGATATATACAAATTTCTTATAAAGGAGCATATGTTTTCTCATGAAAGTTTCACCAGTGCTTTATTCAGATAGATTGGAAAACCTCCTTTCTTTCATATAATGTTTATCTCCAGGCTATCCAGATCCAGCTACAGTGAGAAACTATAAACCAAGTTCTGCCAGTGAGAGGAAATTTTACAAAGGCTCTCTTGTAAAGGAAAATGAAGACAGAAAATATTCAATTTGTACTGAAGAGATGGTCATTCCATGCCTGATCCCACTGACTTTGCCCTGTGTGAGATCTGTCATTCCTCATCTCAGTGCCAAGAGCTGTCTCTTAGCATACATAATTTCCCCCAATATTCTGGCTTCTTCCCAGGTGATCTTCACACACAAATATGAGAGGCATAGCGCAGCTGGTCCCTGATTAGGTAGCTAGCAACATTCAGGTAGGAAACCTGAAAACAATTATGTGTTTTATTAAGGTTCATTGTATTATCACTCTTGAAGGTTGTTGCTTCAGCTCAGAGAATCAGTGATAGCACAAAGAAATGGTCACTTGAAGACCTGTCCCAGGTGATTTGGACAAGCATTTGCACCAGCACACAACTCTCAGAAGTAATGTTTACAAGACTTTTATGATCAGCAATTTCCAAGCTGTTTCCAATTGTGACTACACTTCCAGTTGAGACACACTTGCAGAAATAATTTAATTTCTTTCAGATTAATGCTCTTTCTCACAATGATTATCTACAGAATTGCTGCCTCTGCTGCATCTCACTCCACAACATTGTCAGCAGGCAAGACTAAGGCAAAAAACAAAAATAACAAAGCCAAAAACAACAACCAAAAAAGCTCAGGGTTGTTATGTGCTACCTCTTATAAGTCTGGCTGCGTTTAAAATGTTGTTGACTCAAATAACTCCAACACCTACATCTCTGCTGGCAGATAGCATCTCAGTAATAGTCTTCAAAAGGCACAGCTTAAGAATCCTAGCCTGGCTGGTTTTAGCTCTCTCTGCTGGTGAAGGTGGATTTAACTAACATGCCAGAATGTAAAGCAGTGTAGGTGGAGTGCTGGTAATTCCTTTATACCAACTGCCATGAGGGCAGTGGTATCCTCTGGAAGGGGATAGGACAAACAACTGAGGATTGTAACATCTTAGGTTATCCCAGAAAGACATGCCAGAGATTTTGTGCCACTGTTCGTACAGCACAGCAGTTTCTATTCAAAAGCGATGCCATTTAAAAGTTAAACATTCACATTCTCAGGGTTATCTGTTAACCCTTAACCTGTCTCCTGAAGGAAAAAAAGACAAAGAGGAAGTGAAAATTTCAGTAGGTACCAAAAATGGATTTGATCCAGTTTTATAAACAGAAGTTGTTCCCTTAATCAGCTGCTGTTTGCCAAAATTTTGTGTCTTACCTTGCCTGATCCCTAGTTTTGGGTCAGGTCCTTTTCTTTCTGAATTAGCACTGCCATTCCCAATGCTTTCTTCAAAAGTAGTGAATTTCATGCTTATTTCCCAAAGGGATTTCTTTTTCCCCGGAAGCTGTGTGTACAGCAAATGGACCATTTTACACTTATGAATTCTGTCCTTTGTAGTTCTTGAGTTAGTAAAGCATTTAAAAGCATTAAGACTAATCATTCTAGGTAATTGTAGGTTGTACATTGCCTTTTGGGAATCTGGACTCTCAGATATATGGTAAATCTTTCTCTGGATATTGCAGTTGGTTGTCTTTTTCTCTTCATCATTAAGTGATGGGGCTGATGGAGATCAGCTGCTTCACTTTGTAAGTGGTTAGCATTCTCTCACCTGCTCTGCATGACTACTGAACTGAGGTATTTTGTGACAGTCTGCCCACTCTTCCCTGTTCAGATTAATGAATACAGCTTTAACTGTTAATTCAAAGGCAGTCAAGCTTATATCCAACAATTAGAGTACAACTTCCCTATCCAGATAGCCTATATGTAATTTGGCACAGTCTTTTATACCAATTTGGGGTTAAAGTGTGTTTCTGCACTAAAACTGACTTTGTAAAAACAACTTCAGGCTTCAGGGGGCTCTGTGCTTATTCTTCCTCAGAAACACCCAAGGGAGATTCACTATTTTCTCACACAAAGATGGTTTTTTTCCAACTGCCAGTATGCAGATTCAACCTGTGCTACAAAAAAAATTGTCTTCTTTTCACAATATGCATAATTTCCAGTAATAAAAATACTGCAGCCCAATTTTTGCCCTTAGGTAGCATCTGAGAAACCCAACTGAAAGCAAGACAAAGAAGATATTGTCCTGTGAGGGTTGCACAGGCGGATCCCAAGAGACAGCAAATGTTCAGCCCTGCAGCAGACAGGGCCTTGACCCATCAGTGCTGGCTGGAATGAAGCTCTCACTAGCTCTTCATCCTGAGCACATGTAGGAAACTGCTCATTTCACCATATGCTGTGATACAAATAGGCTTCCCAACATTTGCCTAAAATGTAAATTCATTCAGTCATGGCATCATTTGAGTCAGATACAGGTTCCACAAAAGTCAGAGGTAAACTCTTCCAGTTAATAGGACATGTTTTTTCCTGCTCTTCCCACTTCTTTATCACACATTCGTGATGAAATGTGGAATTTGACTTTGAAATATCAAGTTTTTTAAGGTTCTCAGGGAATTCACGCATCAACTGTAAAGTGTCTATTTATACAGCTGAACGAGATTATTTCTGCAAAGCAAAACTCCGAAGATCTTAATTCAGTGCCTAGTTCTACATCTAACTTCCTTGGGCTTAGTATTTTGCTATGACATGGTAACAATAACACTTAAGCTTCATCAAAAAACTTTAATAATTAAAACTTGTCTCTTCCAACAGATGGATAGATGAGCTGTCACTGCAGATCCCTAATTCAGATGATGTCTCCAGGGGGAAATATAAATATTAAAGTTAACAAGTGAATACTTTCTTATAGACTTATCTCCAAAGCTCCATTGAACTACTCCAAAATATACAGTGGGAAATATACTCCTCATAAAATGTGATTAAATCCTGGCAAATTAGAGACCCCTTTTAAATTCCAGAGACCCAGTCTAAAACAGCAAGTGACACTTAAGCAAGAAGGAAAATTCCAGTATAAATATCTGAAAAGCCAGGAATTTTGCTATGTGTCTGTCACCTTCAGCCATCTCTTACTTGGTGGACCTTAGATTAGGAGGAGGGCTTGGGTTGGAGACTTATGAGAACATTTCTATGACAGGAAAATTAATCACAATTTTTTTTTCTTCAAACTTTTCTATTCTTTTAAATAGCACTCAGAGCAATTTCATTCATATGTTTCAGATGCTAGGAAACTTTGTATTTCAAAATGCATGTCCCAAATGAGCACAGCTGACCTCAGAGTTTGGCATGTGAGTCAAAATTGCTGTTCAGAAGTGCCACCAGAGACAGGTGCTTAAAGTCTGATGAAGTTTGCACTTGTTGAATAAGTAGTCCAACATAAATCCAGTGTTTTTTAAGGATGGCTTTGCTTTGGTCATTAATGCTCCCTCCATCTCTCTCTTGGCAGACATCACCACTTGAATCAGTACAATGAAATATCTAAGAAATTGAAAAGGAAGGGACCATTTGAGGAACCAATCCTATGAACCCTTCAGGTTTTTGCCAAACTCAGAAGTGGTTACCCAAACAAAATCCAAAGGCACAAACATTAAAATGCAATCAGTGACAAGCACTTATTAGAAGACCAAGCTACCCCAGACTAAGATTTAAGCAGCCCCAGACCGAGCGTGCTGGAAGTTCAAGTCCTTGTAGCATTGATGTTTCCTAATTAGCCACATGCCATCATAAACAGCCAAAAGAAAAACATATGATGCCAGAATGTCAGCACTATCACCTGGATTTATTTTAGAAACCACCTTTTTTCTCTCTCCCCACTTGCTAGCACACAGAACTAGACTCACAACAGAGTACATACGTGACTGAGTGAGAGGAGCCCCTACAGCATTAGCATTAAAAGGTGGAGAAGGACAGAGGGCAGCAGCTGCCAACTCCAGGGGGAAGGCTGCACTCACAGCACAACACCCCGACCTGAGACCTCGCCAACCCGCCCCTGCTTGCTCTAGCTTTCTCTGACACTCACAGGTTTAATGCCACGTCTCTGTAGCTTTCCCAAAGAAAAAAAAAAGGGCTGTATTAGAAGTTAATAGTCCACTTTCACAGCTACACTGCAACTAAATGTAATCTTTCTCCTCTTGTGTGACAGCCTTTTTGTGCATTAGATTGGAATAGACTGTTACTGCCACTGTCCAACATCACGCTGACTTCAATGACTTTGTAAACACAGCCCACGACATCAGCAGTGCGCAGGCACGCCTGGGCACAGGGGCAGCACTTAGGGCGTCTGTTGTTGGTAGCGAGGCGCTGTCAGGGTTTAATCGGGTCAGGTCACTCTCTATTTCATCCCTGAACTGCTGCAATAGATCTGAGTTAGGCAGCAGGCCATTCACAACGGGAATATCTCCCAAATAGTTTTCATTACACACCCCCAGAGGAGTCTCTGAAAAGACCTGTCGTTTTCACCTGAAACGGCCATAATGCTGCCAGTCTATTTGCTCTGACTTTGTCTTTCATAAGGTCTTAAAAACTCCTGTCTTTGAGGCTCTATAGAAAGAGTAATGCTAGCAGAGAGCACAGCTGTTTTTCAGGGGAAAATCCCCTTGCAACCCATGATTTGGTTAATTGTAGGAGCCAGGAGGAGTGGGGGATGGAAGAGATATACACATTTTTAATATGATAACATGTTTCCAATCAAGCTTTACAAGATCCTACGCAGCATGGTTTGCAGCAGAGTGCTGAGTGCTGCTGCCTGAAAAGAAGCATGCTTTTTGATCATCATTTATTCTTCCCTTTCTTTTTCTTTTCCCTTTCAGAGAATAACAAGATTTGTGCAGAGTGGAAGAGAAGACAGAGTCTGCAAAATATATTCCCCCAAACACACCAGCTAGTTAAAGTGTATGGATGTGTAGACAATAAAGTTCACACTAGACAGTTAATGAAGCTGGGGAAAAAAATGTGAATTGGAACGTAATGAAAAATTCATACTTTCAGTGCATGAAAAATAAGTGAATGCCCTTTAATTGTTCAGTTTACTTGCAGAGAGGACAACTTGAATAAATTGAAAAAAAATATTCCAGGTTGTTAAAAAGAATAATGCACAGTCCTCTGCATCTTGTGCTAAATTCTTCAACGGTACTAGACATGTGAATATGTGAGGGTGTGAGTCACTGTAGTCCATTCGGTAGCCTACAGACCCAGGAACCAAATGAGGAGCAGCTGTGTAAGTATCAAATTGCACTCATCCTCCACCACCCACTCATTGACTGCAACAGAAAGAGAGGTGGCTTCTGGAGAGCTGGGAAGCAAGATACTGGGTTTTGTAGCCAGGGGGAGGAAAGGAATGTTGTCACCACCACTGGTGGGACAAGAGAGGAAAGGTTGTCACTGAGGAGAGGTCTCTTGGTCCATTTTCCAGTAGCATAGCACCTGTCTCCCTGTTGTCCCTATTCTTCTGCCAAAAGCATAAATCTCTCTTAGAATGCTTTTCCAAACAGGCTGGAGAAAGAGGTATGGAATTATGGAGGAGCCAATGCCAGCTGTAAGCCTGCTGTCTGAGAAAGGCTGCAGCTGTATTGGTTAGTGGGAGTCTGGTTAACAGAGAGGGTGAGGTAGGAGAAAAGGGGTAGGAGGAAGGTGGGAAGGTCTGATGAGATGCTGATACCAAAGGGGGAACTGGGAGTAGCTGCATAAGGGGTCTGTCCTTACTTTCTTTATGTACAGATGCCTCCCAAATGGCTCCTTGCACTGCTGAGCAGATTTCAATACCTATGCTCTTGTCCCTGTCTTACATCTGTATCCTTAAGGACTGTTTCTTGTTAAATGTTTGTTTCTGTGGATCTGCGTACGCTTCAGAGAGCATTTATATTGTCTTTCATCAATAAAGCACTTGACAAATGCTTGATTAAACCCCAAAATAGCATCACTTACGTTGAAAAGAGAAAATTTACAAGCATAAATTAATTACATTTTAAAAAAAAAGGAAAAAAGGAGAAAAAAGAAAGAAAAGAGATGCAGGAGAAATTACCTTTAAAAGCTCACAAATGAAACCCATGTCAGGATCAGGACCTGCAGCTCCTTTCTCTCCTGCTCTGTTCAGCTCCCCAAGCATACCTTCACAACACAGGACACCCCAGTGCTATTCAGTGTTCACATTGCATCAGTTGAGTTTCTCACTGTGGGAACTGTCAATTCATTGCTTTTTAAAGAAATGTGACAGGGTTGAGTTCAAGCATAATCCCCTTGAACAAGAAACCTTCACTGATGTTAAGATTAAAGATTTTGTCTGATATCCTCAAAACCAACTAATCATGGAGTGGCAGAAATGAATTTACCTTGGTTTTTGTACTCTGAGTACAATAATTTATTGCAAGAGGGCTTTATTGGCTTTTCACTGTGAATAGTGCAGCAAAGCAACTCTTAAGCAGCTTGCAGTGACATAAACAGGCAAGAAATGTGTCCATTCTGGCATTCTTGGGCTTTTTTTTTAATGACAGTCTAAAATGCAAAGTGAATTGTTTCAATTTCACAGCCATTAGAGGAAGAAAAGACCAAGTAGGTCAAGACTGTCACGTTAGAACCACTTAAATAAATAATAGTAATAGTCTGACACCTGACCAAAGGAGGATTTCTCCCTTTAGCACAACTACTAGTTCTTTGTTGAGTCAGGTCTGAATGTGTTATAATTAAAACACAGTGCAGCCTGAAGTCAGAGAAGTTATAGCAAGGGAAATTTGCCCATTATTCTCCAAGAAGATAATCATCAGTAATCATTAGTCAACCTATTCAGGCAGCAGGCAATATAGATGGATTATTTGTAGATCATGTACATGCATTTGATCTTTTTTTTCTACGGAAGTGAAAAAGAAAGTAAATTCTATGAACTGCTAGAATTGAATTTCAGTTGTGTACACGACAGCAAAGCAGATAAAAGCTTTTTTTGTAAAAGCTGATATGTTGTCATGAGGGGACTTTCTTCTAGAAAAATCTCAACATTTTGCTGATAACAACATAACAGTGCTCCCTTAATTTCACTCAAGCCTCTACAGGAACTAAAACAACACAGGCTCATCAAGAGAATATGCAAGATACACTGAACTAGCAATAAAAAGAAAAATGTGACTCTCCATGTAGGCTTTTTCACACTCTATTATATCTTTCAACTGTCATCATTAGCTGCAATTCTAGAAATGTCTTGTTGTTCTGTTGCCTTTGAAAATAGATACAGTGATTTCAATAGATTTTACTTGGATATACTGAAAAAAATTTTCCCTGACGGGTATATTCTGCTTTTAGTATGTTTCTTCAACACATGTTCATCATTATAATGATTGAATTTGAAAATTTACACATTCCTAGAGGAAAAAAGAAGCTAAAATCTGTAAATTGTTTTCCTGTGGCAATTGGAATGAAAGGTAAAGCTGGAAGACTAGTGGCAACAGAGCTTTACATATTTGTATAAAAGATGAACCCTTCTATCTGTTCACTGTTTATCAGTAAAGGAAAGAGAGAGAGATACAGCACTGCAGCCTAAGAAAGCTGATAACGAGTTTTGGTTCATGATATCTGGTGGTTCTTGTAAAAATAACAACAGCAACAACAAAACCATGGTAGGACATCATGGCAACAACAATCTGTACAGTAGAAATAGGATGATACTGTTGGTACTAAAGGATAGCTATCCTTTGCAAACTGACTGATGTAACTGTGTCAAACGAAAGCAAACTTTGCACTGATTTCCTTGTCATATAAAAGGCAATGACTCAGTGACTGTCACTTAATGTGCATCTGCTTTGAATGAATAGTAGCATTCATCCACTTCATAATAAGGATCCCGTTGTGAATAATATAATAAGCATGTGCAAGATAAAACCCATCAGAAGTGAATGTGTCAGTCAGAGTGATAAATATGCTGATTTGTTGATTCCTCCTCACCTCTACCCAAAACAAGATAAAGCAAATATAGAAAAATGAAAATGTTTCCACACAAGGTAAAAAATTTTGAGATCACAAAATGTACAAGAACAATTTCCAGCGGAAAGTAGAAGTGTTATATGTACAATGTGGCACCAGTGTTAATTGGCTGAACTTTGGAGTGGGATGTCATAAGAAGTCATGACAACTGCAAAGTGCTTGTCAAAGCCTAAATGGGATGAACCTACTCACTGGCAGGGAATTCCACCTGAGATATGCATTGAAGCAATTTTGTTTTCTTTTAGTTGAAATCTAACTTTTTTAATGCAGTCTGTAACTAACATTTGTGGCACCACTGGGCTGATGTATGCTGCCTGCAAATGCTCCAGAAGAAGAGCAATTAGTGACCTGTAAATTGAAGAGAAGCCATGAATGCTATCACTCTTTGTGATGCCAAATGGTGGCATTTGACTGCGTAGACGGGATTCAGTTGCATAATCATAGTCAGCCAATGCCCTC
Organism: Aphelocoma coerulescens; assembly: GCF_041296385.1. Taxonomy (NCBI): domain Eukaryota; kingdom Metazoa; phylum Chordata; class Aves; order Passeriformes; family Corvidae; genus Aphelocoma; species Aphelocoma coerulescens. The sequence goes on from NC_091013.1 coordinate 61,845,834, forward strand.
TGAAACATCCTAACATCTTCTAGCATCCACTCAGGCAAGACTGGCAGACCAATGCTCTCCTGAGCTTTTAACTCAGGAGTTTTTGATCTGGAAGGGCACATGTCCCTCATGGAGCTTGCACCATATCTGCTAGCCCAGGCCCAGATAAAGAATTTCAAATGGCAGCAGATGTCTGTGTTTAGGCACCTGACTCCACCCTTGCAGATTAAAATTGTCCCCTAACTGCAAACTCTCAGAAAGCTGCTGAATCCCAAGCCAGTGAATTTCTTTCAAATTCCTCTCATATGAGCTCTTTGGATACCATATGTAAGACATTGTGTCATTTTATGGTGGTATTATGGGACTAATGCTACTAACCCAGCTGAAGTTCTAAAGTAGTTTTGCTATTTATGACCTTTCCTTGCAAAATAACTCTGATAAGATGAACAGCTCACTAAGAAAGATTATATAATGTCACCTATCCCTTACTCAGTACTATCCATAATCGACAGGCATGAATGTGTTTAACTTTATTCACATGAATTTAATGAATCCATTTTCTTCCTGTTGTAATAGTCAGAATACAGGCCTAAATGCACAGGTCCCCTGTGCTCCCCTGTGATACTTTCCTTCTTCATTCCCAGGATTACATGGTGAAGTCACCATGAAAAATCATCCATCCTATTTAAGAGGAACTAGAAGATTGGATAGCAGCAAGCACCTGACTCCTCATCACTGGATGGTAGCAAAAGCCAGGTGCTTTTTCAAGGGTTGGCACTGTTTCTTTTGCTCCCCACAGCAATTTAGGGGGATTATACTTGCTCCCATCCTTTGCAGAAGTAATTACCTTCAAGCACTGCTGCTTGTATGTTGTACTTCCCACCTGCTGCCCCACTGTTTCACCTGTGAAAGCCTTAATTTGGTGCTTTAAGCATTTATATATCGCTTTACATCTTCAAAGCAGCGTACATGTGTTAATTAAATTACATGCCTAGGAGATAACAAAGTACAAGATACAAAGGCATTTTAAGCACACAGACAGTCTATCAAGTTCTAGTGCAACAGGAATAAATTAATAATGACCTTTTATAATGACTGAACTGCATAGCTTTGTTTTTCTTGCAAACAGTAAGTCAAATAAACCTATTAGGAATGGAAACATAACAACTTCGATGTCAAAATTCTGATGGACCTGGAGACCTTGAATCCAAGCTATATGCCACTGGGAAAAACAAAGTGGGGGGGGGGGGGGGGGGGGGGGGGAAGTGTCCTAAGATCCCAAATGAAAAATTATTTCATTCATGTCCTTGTTCCACAGGAAAAACTTTTTTATAGAAAAGAGCTATTTGTCACAGATGGCTATATTTACCCCACATTAAAATACAGATGGGATGAGCAGTATTTTCACATATGAATGTGTCTTTCTATAGAGTCTTGGGGTCATTTTTGACCAGGTAGTAGCTCCATGAAGAAATTTAGGAAAGGTATAATCATGTCATGGCCACTGGCATGATTCCTGTCCAAATATCAAAATAGTCCTCCAGCCTTCACCTAGTTGCTCCTTAGACAGGGATGTACACACAGTGTTCAGGCTTTTGAACCATCCATGATTTCACACACAGAGGTCCTCTGACACATGCAGTTCTGCTTTTGAGCAAGCCCAACACAACTTGGCCTCAACCACACTGAAGAGTTTTCTGCCTGCCTCCCTTGCCAGCTTTTCAGTGATCCATCAACTCTACCATGATCACTCCTTCAGGCATAGGAGATTTTAATTCAATTTCTGCCCCTACCTAGGAAAACCTGAATCTATTCCAAAAGTTGATTGGGATGATCACACTGTCCTTTTGGAACACAGAAATAAAGTGGCATCTCTTTCTTTTCCTGCACTGCAGCTGTAAAGGCATGAATTACTTTTAGTCCTTCAAAGATATGCTGTCAAACTCACAAGCAGGATAAAGACCTGGGCATCCTCCACAGTTGGAAAGCAGCTTGGTAAATGTAAGCAAGGCTTAAAACTGTTTGGTGGGGTTTTTTTTCCAGGTGAGGCTAATGAAGCTGTAATAAATATCTGAGTTTTCTAGTAACTAACTGAGTTTTCCAGGAACAAGTCATGCTGGCTTTGGTGCAACCCATGCTTAGTTGGTCATTCTTCTGCATTGCCTAAGGGATTTAATGTGGGTGATGCAGATTCTGGGTGGATGAATAAGTACAGGTTAGTTAAGTCAACATTCCACATTCAGCCATTTTAGTAGCAAGGCAACAGCTTCATCAGAGATTTTTTACAAAATAATTACATTTCCTCTCTCTGATCTCTGCAAATAGGACCTTTGGTAGCTAAGACATTTGGTTTTGCTGAGGTTGACGTATATAATTTATACATTGCCAAATAAAAACACCCAAACTAGGTCATTAAAATCTTTCCAATACACCACACTATTCACTGTGTAGAACTCCTTCAATCATATCAGAAGATTAGTCTTGACTCATGGAAGAACAGTCTGTTGTTAGTCTTTTTAAACTGATTTCACTCTCCTCAGAAATATGGAAAATAAGGAGCTGAGAGATTATTCACAGTGATGTCCATATTCATTTCAGTTTGCAAAACTAATGTATGTATCTGTGTGTCATGCATGTGTGCATTTTTGTGAGTATGAGAGAGAGAAAAAAGGAAAGAAAAAAATGTTTCCAATTCTTCTCTTGCTGTCCTCCTCATTTAGAAATATGTATTAGTTTTGTGAAGTCAAACATGCATAAAGCAAAAATAAACCCTTACAGGTTACCTGTGATTTCATGGCATCTTTTCCAGATTTTGAGTAGGAATTCTAATCTCTTTAAGATGAAGTAACTGTAACTTTTCTCTTACCTTGAAAAGTAGGGGCAGGAGATAAAAGGTAAAAAAAAAAAAAAGGACAATGTCATGGGCTGAGCTATGCCATCCTTTCCTTGTACTGATCAATATGTGAAGCCCATTGTAGTACACTTACAACTTTGCCTTTGAAACACAGATCAAGCTGGGTCAATGAGACAATCTTTTTGTATTAAAACTTCTTTCTTCTGTAGTCTGCGGACAACTTGTGAACTGAGTCTTCTGCTGGATAACTACAACAGCACCTGCTTTCAAATGAGATTTTCTCATAATCGGTTCTATCGGTTCTTTGTGTCTTTTTTTTTTGCATGTGTGTGCTACTCGACTTCCATCAGTGACTTAACAAGCACAGAATATTTTAAAGCCTTTGATCCTAAGAGCTCTTACTCATGCAAGTTGTCCTCAGTCACTCCACAAACCTCACTGAAGCACTGGGTAAGAAAAATTATATAGCATTTTGTGTATAAATGTCTGAAACACAAGAGAATGTAGCATACCACAATCAGATCTACTTTCTTTCAAGGACAATGGCATTTTGGGAAAAGAATAAAGCAGTTCAGAAACACAAAAATGTAATTCAGTAATATTTCATGGGAAAATACTTCAGTTTCAGAGCCACGGGTTTAGAGGACAACCTTTTGTATAATCCCAGAAGATAAGGGGCTAATGTGTACATCCCAAACACGTATAGCTGAACCTCTGCAGAGCCAACCAAGGATTGTTGGTAATCACAGACAGGAACTGTGGGTAATAACCAAGGATTATTTGTAATAACAGGCAATAGGAAAGAACAAGATATGACTGGAGAAGGGAGCCATGCAGAAGGCAGAACAAATGCTCTTGTACTAGTTCCTGAAGGTAAACACAGCACAGCACCAGTGCAGGAAGGAGGCCAGAAAGTGGGCATGGACTGTAGGGAGTGATCAAGACCATCAAAGACTCCCAAAGCCCTCTGACCCATTTCCAGAAAGATCTGAAAGAATGGCCCCTACGTGAGAATTAATTTGCATAGAAAGCGAGAAACCTGTCTTCAGGGCAGGGAACCCTGTTTATAGAAACGTACGCCCACCAAGCCCAGGTGGTATCCCAGGACATCCCATTAGCTGGACGATGCTGGAACCAGGACACTGATGACCTTTTTTTTTTCTTCTTTTTTTCTTTTTTCCCTTTCCTTTCCTTTCCTTTCCTTTCCTTTCCTTTCCTTTCCTTTCCTTTCCTTTCCTTTCCTTTCCTTTCCTTTCCTTTCCTTTCCTTTCCTTTCCTTTCCTTTCCTTTCCTTTCCTTTCCTTTCCTTTCCTTTCCTTTCCTTTCCTTTCCTTTCCTTTCCTTTCCTTTCCTTTTTCCTTTCCTTTTTCCTTTTTCCTTTCCTTTTTCCTTTCCTTTTTCCTTTCCTTTTTCCTTTCCTTTTTCCTTTCCTTTTTCCTTTCCTTTCCTTTCTTCTTCATTTCTTCCTCTATCCCTCTCTCTTCCCCTCTTTAAGTAATCTCTTTCTTTATCTCCACCATTTTATCTTACCCCTTTATGCAAAACATACTGCTGTGGGCTTATATAGTAAATCAGGGACTAACATCAATTTCCATGCCAAGTGGGTAATTTACTGATAAAACTCTGTGATTTTTTTGCGGATGAGTATTTGTTAATCTTGAGGGCTCCCTTCCCTTTAAGGGTGGGAAGTCACACCTTTGCCCTGGGGAGGGATGTATTCTGTAAAAAAGTCTCTGGAAAAAGTCACGAATTCTGGTATTGTCCTTAATCTAACTGGTCTGCCCTTGTACCCTATATCCAGTATAATCTGGAAGGCAGTGCAGGTTTCACACCTCACTTGTGATGTGCCTACAAGATACTCAAAGACCAGCTTAACACCAATGACAGCTATCTTCTTCCAGCAGTGACACTGGCGGCAGCACACAAGAGAGGGTTGAAGCTTTTTACTGTCTGTCTCTATTGGTAGAAGTGAGACAGGTATGACCTCATTCAGGGAAACAGATTTACAGCTGAGGCAAATGGCAACATAGGAAATCACAGTACCCAAATTGTTACAAAAGATCCATTGGAAAAAAATAAGAATTATATTTATAATTTCTCCCATTTTTATATTAAGCTACTTCAGTCTTTGCCTCCTCTAAAAATCTACACAACCAATAGTGTATACAAGTAGCTGACTCTTGAGAATGAGTCCGCTTGTGGAGTTCAAAGATACATCATTCAATAGCACCCTAAAATAGACCCATACTGATAAATCATGCCTGGATAGACATCCCTGGAGATGCATCTGTTGGGGATGGTGACACTGATTATGAATTTTCATCTCATATCTACTGAAAATATGCACCAGAGGGTAAGAAACAGTTCTCCCACAGTGAACACCATAGCCCCTTTAAAACATGATGAAGTAAGTGTAATAAAATAAATTATAAAAATATAATTTCAGAATTAAATTGGTTTCCTGTTTACTAGTGTAGCTTAAGATGTGCGGACATTTATTTTTTAATGTATTCTACAATACTGACACTCTCTTGAAGAAATTTAAAGAACAACTCTTCTCAGTTATAAAAAGCAACACTCCAAAGGCAGGAGTTTAAAACTCTTTCTCAGAAGTAAGCCTTATCTAAGCCCTATAAAGAGTAGATGACCTAAGGAAAGATCCAAGCTTTGCTGGGTTGAATTGAATTATTTGAGGGACACGTAGATGGAGTTCTGCCTCCCACTCCAAGAGATGTCTACACCTCCAATCAAATACTTGCTTAATATAAAATGTAAAAATTCAAACTTTTGCTATATGAAAAAATTCTCTGAGAACTGCAATAGTCAGACACCTTTTCTCAACTTTCAAATAGCACCTTGAGTAAGTGGGGAAAAAAATATAAGCAAACCATAATTAAGAAAGATTGAGCTGGCAGAGTCCTAAATTTATGTGAGAATTTAATTTTTCTGCTGGGTTAAAATTTGTGACTGTTTATGTGGGACCAACATAAGGTTCACAAGTTTTCTCAAATATGTCTTAAATTAATCAATTTCAGCCCACAACTGCTGTCAATAACTGTGGACTTTCATGCTGTTAGAAAGTAATTAAAAGCTTTAAGCCAACATTTCTGTTCTGCAAGCAAATTATTCCAGGTACTGACATGATGTTTCAGCATCCTCATGCTAAAGAACATAAAAACCAAAAAACATAACTTCTGTTTTAAATAGAAACTCTGTATGTGTACCCTCAGCTCAAGTTGTGCAATGGAGTTTCCAGTTTACCATGTGACATCTGCAAACACAAGGCTGTAACAATGGCCACAAAACACATTGGCCTTTCTAAAGCCTCTAATAGCACCCACAGAGTCACTCCTGTATCTAGAACTCACACACATCCCAAAAATTATGTCATACCCCTGATCCATGAAAATTTGTCTTGAAATTGAAATTACATTATTTCTTGATTGAAGTGCCATGAAAAAAGCATAAGACTTTGTTCTAGATAAAATGGTTTTCCATTCCTCTTGAAACGCCTGTTGTAACCAAGAAGGCAATAAGGTAATATAGGACTTACCAGAGCTTCAGGGCCACAGGGAGTGCAGCAAGGGACGAGGAAATATCTGAAGTGACAATAGGTGTCTGTATTTAGGCATTCCAATTGAGCCTAGCTACCACAGAAAATACATGCTGCTTAAAAAACTCTAATTTTTTTCCTTCCTCTTTCAAAGATGCAGCACTCCGACTTTGAAGTAAATTAATTTGGATTTAATTCTGTATTGCTAGCAAGAATAAGCATGGCTCCCATCATATTTTCCCTTCTCTGTGTGACTTGGTGCTGCTGTTTCTGCCTTGCTTTTCCTCTGAATGCCAAGCTATTAATTTAGTGGCCTTGCTACACAATAGAATGCAACAAAAGCAGAATAAGGCACAACAGAACCCAAAATTTCATGCAGTAGATGTAATTGTAATCTGTTCTTTCTAATATATATGGCTATGTCTTGTTCTCTCTTTCTTTATTTTTCTCAGAATTGTGCTCATTAATGTCATGGTAAAAAAATGTTAATTATTCTAAAAAGTAAAGCAAAAGAGCCCTCATCCACACGTGTTTATAAACAATGCAGAGATCTCCCAGGATTTTAGACAGTTTGGCAATATCTATATACATATAAATGTGTGTATACATGTATAAATACTGCTAGACAGCAGAGAAACCATTGTGCAGTTTCCCTGTTTTGTGTTTTATCGGCTAGCATTGCAAAAATTGATGAGCTAAAGAAACAAAGGCAGATCAACCAGGGATACTGGCGAAAGCATTGTCTACTAGGATTGAAAGAGAAGTGAAGAAAAATGCTGTAACTACAAGTAACACAGCCCTCGGAGATTCCAGCAACGTTAAAAATCAAGTGATTACCATTTAACTCCTTTCAATCAACTTTGATGTAATAACACAGCATGAGGGACTCGGAAAAACAGAAGTTAAGAAAAGAGGAGGATTATGTGAATAATAACCCCTTCATTAGAAAAGTGTATTTTCTGCCTGAAAGATGATTGATTGACAGCCTCAAATGAAGTCCTCTGTGTAGCAGCAGAGAAAGTTCACTGTGGCCAGCAGTGAAACAAATACTCTCCCTGTGACACCAGTGCCTTAGATTAGGTTGCAAGGTTATCTGTAGGCAGACTGGATGCACAGGTTTTCCAGGGGGAAGTTCTATGGCAGGTGAAAGTAGGCAAATTCTAACAAAAGAGAAAAGATAGTGGTGGTAGAGATATTAGTTTATTTGAGATTTAAATGAAATGTGTTTTAAAATAAATCTAATTTGCTTATTAAAATTGTAATTTATTTATAGTAATATGATCTTATTTATAATAAAAATTGTCACTATTATAATGATTATTACCCACCTTTATAATAATATTTATTCACCACTGATCGACCTATACCAAATGTGATACAGAACATGAATGTTGAAAAGTGCAGAAAATCCTAGAAAATCCTCAGCTTGTCCCAATCTAACAATCACCTTTATCTGCAAGCCCAGTAAAGCAATGTGCCATTAGATCAGTGCATGTGAAGGCAGCAGAAGAGGCTTAGTTTGGCCCATCATAAGACCCTTGTTTTACAGACTTACTGAGGAAAAGCTGGCATGTCACAGACTAAGCTTCCCTCTTGTCCATGGGAGTTTTGCAGTTCTGTAGTATAAATACCAGACTGCATTTTGAAACTTTTGTTGTAGGAACATTTGGGGTTTTTTTAAATTTGCACAAAGAGACTGGCAGGGCTGGATAACGCAAATACTGATGTCCTTAATTTTATATGGATTGATGAATTGCACAGCACTCTTCCAAATCCCGGTCAAAGGATGTGTATTTCACAAGTAGTGTTGCCTTGGCAGACACCTTGTAAATGCCAGCAGACACAAGCACTGCACAAACTGGAGGGCCCCTGTACAAAATCACAGCAGGGGCATTTCCTCAGATTCAGGTGTTTAGATGTGGTGCTTAGGGACATGGTTTAATGGTGGACCTCGCAGTGTTAGGTTTACGGTTGGACTCAGTGAGCTCCAGGGTCTCCCCCAACCTAAATTACTCTATATTCCTATGATCCTATGTAATGAACTATGCACTTAACTAACCTTCATATCACTGCTTTGCAGGACACTTAGAGTTCTGGTCCCTCAGATATACTGCTTTCAGGCTGTGGAGATTCCAAATTTCCCCAAGATGCCAAACAGCTGAAGGCAGCCCGGAGCCTGTGTAGGGCAGCCAGCTGGTGTGACTACAGACCTGTGTCCTACATGTAACTGGATCTATATGCACAGTTAGCAAATGGAAAGAAAGATTTGATCATCACAGCACTGAGAAAAAACAGAATGTGATATTATTATTTTCCTGCTATTATTTATTATTAATGACTTGATTCCTCTGAGAGGGGTCGACATCAATGTCAGTTGCCAGTTCTTGACACTTCTAAGGAAGAGGGCTATTATTAATTAATAATTATTATTATTGTATCACTGCACCAGCTGTGTGATAGGTGATTTACAGACATATTCAGGCAGGGTCCCTACATGAAATGTTTAAAATCTAAAACATGAAAATTACAAACAGCATTACAGACAAACAAGCGTGGGAGAGAGACAAAATGACAGAAGTGATTATGTTTGTCACAGGGTCACTGAGAAAAACCCTGGGCACAGGGGAGTCTGTGGGAACTTTGCTGTTGAGCCCACAGGCTCAAGAGTTTTGCTTCTCTTGTTGCTGATTTGGGGGAAGAGCTGGGGGTTTCAAGTCTATTTTCAGATGCCACTGCAGCACCAGCTCAGTTATCAGTCAGTGAAATGATATTAGATGTATCAGGGTATCTGGGTCCCAGGCATAAAGTTCTGAAGAAATAAACTATTGGAAGGACATGAAGATGAGCTTGAGGAAGTAGCTGACAGTTAATTAGTGGAAAACACAATTTTTTATGTCCAGTTTATGTGTCATTTTTCCCCTCTGTCCAGCCGCTAAAAGGAGCAACTTTTTCACGGTTATATCCACTTCCTAAAATGGAGCAATTTTTTTCTCACTTACATGTATTTTAACTCAGTGCAAACTCTGTGACTTTAGAGAACTTACACATTTCACCACATGAGAAAAATGCTGCCTCCAGTTTGATCCAGCCTAGCTGAGGCTCCTAACAGAAGGAGAGCTTTGCCCAAAGCTCTCTCTGCAGAAAATAGAGGACAATGTACTCCAGGGCATAATTCTGCCCACTTAGGAGATGCACTGCCCTCTGGAGGTTTCTGTCTTTCTCCATTCAGTATGCAGTTTAGAGTGACCAGCTTCCTAACTCCTGCATCACAGTGAGATGCCTAAATTGAGTAGAATGAATCCACGCCTCTATGCCTATGCATAATTTAAATCTACACCTCCTTGTAGCTCTGCTGCAGACCAAGTAATTACTGAGATATGTGACAGCAAGAGATAGTCAATAGATAGGAAGACCATTAAGGACTGCTTGGATTACTTGTACTTTGCTGGGCTCTTCAAGTGTGCTTTCTGCCCGTTAACACATCACTTAGGCTCTTCTTAAATGTCAGAACCTGACTGGACTTTTCTCTTCATGAGAGGCATATAGGCAAGGTTTTCGCCCTGCACCGCGTTTATTTATTTACAGCCTATTTTGAAAAAAGATTAGTTCAGTCAATCAAGGATTTTAATACATTTATATGGCACAATGGTGTATAAGTTTATTGACTGTGATTTCATGATGTGGAATAGGGAGAAAGCTGCCTTGGAAAAATGTATTGTTATTTTATATGAAATTCATGATGCTATTAAGTTTTTGGTCTCGTATACTGTGGAGTGCAGCATTTCAGAGATAAACTATCTTGATGTTTTCATTTCAAAGACAGGTAATAAGTGGAATACAACAATTTCCTGGAAACCCCAGACAGGCATAATCTGCTTTATGCAACCAGTCACCATCCTGAGGCTCTTAAAAAAGTTTTACTTTATAGCCATTTTGAGAACCTGTAGGATTTGCAATCATGGCAGTGGCTATAGGGCAAAGATGGATTATCTGGTTAATAAATACAGGGAGTGGGACTAAAAACAGGAATATATCATGAAAGCAAACAGCACTTGCATTAAGGGAGACAGTACAAAATTGCTGTAAATTGAAGCAGATAAAAAAAAGAAATTTTGCTTTTCGATGATACTTTATGGATCATTCATAATGACACCACTCAGTCTTCCTTCTCTGCCAGCATGATTCTTTTCTCCCACAGTCTCACAGAGGCAGGGAGCAACCTTTGGCTTCTGTACTGAGTGCTTCTGCATTATTGTACCTGCCTCTTATTGATGGGTACATAGATCCAGTGTCTTTTGCCCATGCTCCAAACTGGCAGGATGCTGTAAGAGATACGAGCATGTTCGGACAGCACTGTGTCCAAAGGACTATGCTCCATCAATACATCCCCAGGCACAGAGTCATTTTAGCATTGTTATGTATTTCTGAGACAGTGTTACATGAAACCAGTTCAAAGAGTGAAAACAGAAAATTATGTCCCTACCTATGACTAACTTCTACAGACATCGAAATTTCACCAATTTTTAGCCTCAAGCAATATACTTTTCACAGCAGCAGATCTGTTGTGTGCTTGTAGAGTGTCTAGCACTGGACACAGTGGTCTATAAAGCAATCTTCTGGAAAATAATCCCATGCTAATAACAATAAAGAAGAAATTAGTCAGTAAAGAATGATTTAAGCAAAGGGAATATGATATCAAAATCTAATTACATGGTCATTCAATCCCCAACATGGACCTGACTTCACAATATACTTCTTCATCTTTCTCTATCTAAAACGTACATACAACATCAGTTCCTGAAACACAGGCTCAAATTAGTTTCAACTAAACCATCTACAGTAATGCCAGAAAAATCACTATCAAAACCCTCCTGATTTACCCTGAAAAAACAGGAAGCAGAAGTAGGCTGTAATCTCATTTGGAAACACTATGATTGATTATCACCATTTCATTTTTCAATTACGATAACATAAATCTGAATTAATTTCAGTGTAAATGAGCTCAGGATTAGGATTTTTGACATGGTTTTTTTGCATGGGGAAGGAAGGAAGATAACTCCAGGGAAGAATTTAACTCCGAAATGAACCTGAAGGGACATTTACCTACCTTCACTGAATATGCAGTTTTTTGGGAGCAACTCGATTTCCATCTTGCAGACCTTCAGGTTCTTCCTCAAAAGTCCTTCCTCCTACTATAACCTACAATGAAAGCAGAAATCTTCAGTGAATTTTCCCAGAAATAGGTCTGAACAATATTTTTGAATGAAAGGTTTAGATAGGCAGTTCAGAGACAATCTTCCATGTGTAGAAAATGCCATTTAGAGTAATATTAATAGGATCTGCAAATGCACAGATTGTAGGGGATAGCTAAAGATGGATTTCAGACACACTAGAATAGAAATTATGCAGTTAAAAACAAAAATACAAAGAGAAACCAAAAAGGCTGTCTTTCAAAACTTGCACATTGGATTCTGCTAAGCATCTTTCTGTTCTCTCCTGTTTTCACAGGGACCAGGCATGTCTCAGCATTCACCACAGTCCAGTTCTGCTGTAATCCTAGAATAACTGCTTATTTCTTCCAGAACTGGACATCTGTATCTAGTCTGCAGGTGAGATGAAGCTGAGCAGTGCAGTTGACACAACAGACGAAAGGGATATCATCCAGAGGAACCTGGACATACTTGAGAAGTAAGCCCACGAGAATCTTGTGAAGTTCAACAAGTCCAAATGCAAGGTGCTGCATCCATGTGGGAAGCATAGATATGAGTTCTGACTGAGATAAGGGCTTGGAGGTCTCATGGATGAAAAGCTCAACTTGAGCCAACAGTGAGCACTCACAGCCCAGAGAGCCTGGGCTGCATCAAAAACTGTGCGGAAAACAGGTCAAGGGAGGAGATTCTCCTCCTCCACTCTGCCAAAAGATCTTGCCTGGAATGCCCTCCTGGTTCAGGAATGACACTCCCTCATTTAGTGCTCTCTCACCTGGCACCAAGACTCTCCCAAACCAGATGCCACTCACTCACTCCCCCCAACTTCCACCCCCCCCTTCCTGCTCGAGGGATGGATTTGAGAATTGGAGGCCCAAAAAGGTGAAAATTATTGTTTGACATAAGAACAATTTACTGTGAACAGCAATGAGATAAGAAAATGAACAGTAACAGCAACAATATTAATAACAAAAGTATACAAAAAGAGAGAATGATTCACAGGCAAAAATGCTCACCACAGAGCCTGACCCAACTGCAGCCTTTCTTCCCAACCAGAAGAAGGAACGCCTTTCTTCCTGGAAACAAGAGAAAGAGTCCCTTCCTCCCAGTCCCTGGCAATGACCTAAGATGGTATCAAATAACATTGGGGGTTTGGCCAGACCCACTGGGCTCTGCAGCCTAGAACTCCCGGGCTCAAGCTTTCCTGCAGACAGCCTCGTGCAAAGGTGGGACTACAGGTGTGTGCCACTGCACCCTGCTGCTCTAAAAAACATAACTCTGTCCTGGCCACAACTAGGACAAGTACTGGGTCCGGATCTGGGGTCCTCCAACACAAGAGAGATGTGGACCTGTTAGAGGGGATCCAGAGGAAGACCACAAAGATGATCAGAGGGATGGAGCACCTCTCCTACAAAGAGAGACATGGGGTTTTTCAGCGTGTAGAATTGAAGGCTCTAGGGAGACTTTGTAGCTGTCCTCCAATACCTTAGGGGTTCTTACAAAAAAGGAGGAGGACGAACTTTTTATACAGGCAGAGAGTGACAGGACAAGGGGTAATGGTTTTAAACTAAAAGAGGGCAGGTTTAGATTAGGTATCAGGATGAAATTTTTTACTGTGAGGGTGGTGAAGCACTGGAACAGGTTGTCCAGAGAAGTCATGGGTGTCCCATACCTGGAAATGTTGAAGGACAACTTGGATGAAACTTTGAGCAGCCTGAACTGGTAGGAAGTGTCCCTGCCCACAGCAGCAGACTTGGAACCAGATTATTTTTAACATTCCTTCCAATCCAAACCATTCTATGTGTCTATTTCACCAAGTAATCTAGTAGGCAGAGGGGGCTTTTGATTTTCAAGAATTCATACAAACTTCAGTGATAAAACTTCCCACATGCATTTTCTACTCAGATAAAATACAAGTTAGAATTTTTTTATTCCCCCTAGAAACTGTTCCGACAACCTTTTGCAGTAAGATGCACTTACAATTCTCAGTATGGCAAACGTGTTTCATACCATCTGTTCCATATTTATAATTCTTTAGTTTATATTAAAGAAAACAGTAAACTACAGGGATATTATGCATGCAATCGAGGATTTTATAAGGTTCAATAAATTCCCTCTTAACAATCAGAGTTAAACCTACATAAATTCTAATCTTTCTCCTGCTCTACATTTTACTTTCTCAGTTCCTCAATCAGTTTTGTTGCTCTGTTCTCTACTTTAAGATGAGACATCAATTTTACAACAGGATAACAGGCTAAACTCCCTTTTCAAAGAGACTCTGTGAGGAAGAATTGTAACACCTAACCAAAAGTAAAGCCATGGAAATCACAGATTTTTCAATTTGGCAAGTTTAAGAGTTGGAAAGAATAGTCCAGAAGAAGGAGACTTAAAATGCTTTGGTTTTTCTGGACAAATAGTTGTTTTGCTGACACCATGCATCTCATTCCCAGAGCTTGAAAGAAACAAATGTGATAATGACCTAGATTTAGAAAATTTTCAGAAAAGGCAACCATCTCTCTTGTACCCAAACTTAAGTTCTGTGGGCACAGGTCAAGAGTGTGACTTAGCTCCATTAGGACTGGAAACCCCATAATCCACCGTCCATGAGACTGGACAAATGGTGGGCTGCCTTGGTATCCTTGCAGATCCAAGTATGCAGGGAGTAGGGACTGTCACCCCACACCCATCAGGTGAATGTCTTCCTATTCTGACTAGAAAGTTATACCAAATAACTGGGGATGTATTTTATAGAGTTATGTCTTCAGGACCCAGCAATAAAGACCTCTCTTTGGTCCAGAATATCTTCCTGAATGGAGAAGATCCAGGCCAGGCTTTTCCAAAAGGAAGTCCTTGACTGCTAGAATGAACTATTCTTTGAAAAAAGGTTTCAGCTTTCTCTCTTATTGGAGCTTTTCTGCTTCATATACCACATATAGACACGTACTAAGAGAAATAGCAGAGCAATGAGTCTGGATCTCCAGTCAGAGAGCAGCTCACAGCACAGGAGACAGAGTCCCATCTTTACTCCACTTGTATCTAATTTTTTTTACAAGATGAAGCAGTATGAAGGAAATCCCTAGTAGAGTGGCATTTATGAACTTCTGGTAAGGATTTAAACACTCCAGATAGAGGAAGGAAGAGATAGCACTTTCTTCTGCATTTTAACCACCTGCTCTGACTCCTGCAGTCCTGGTAAATGTGAGTTTGTAATTCATTTATAATTTTGAAACATGAAGTCAAAACAGTTTCACAAGTTGTCTGTGTCATTAGGACAATGATGTTCTGTTGCATCAGATTCTTTTTGAAATGTGGGGTTTTGTCTCATCAGGTCGTATACCATTTTCCTAACATTTCTGTGTTCATTGTAAATCCAAAATAAGTTTCTATTCTTTATCTCCTTTTGAAGAATTCCTCTGACTTTACTCATTGTTCCTCAGATTTATGACAGATTATGACTCACTGCTCTTCCTGTCATCTAGAAAGACAAGTGAAAAGGGTTAGTCTCAAATTAACATATGAAGTCTTTCAGCTTCATTCTATTTCTGGTGACACATTCCTTGTCCTCTGGAACTTATACTGAGATTCTCCATGAAAAAGAGTTGGTATCCAAGGAAAGCCTCAATGACATTAACGATTACATCCTTTGGCACAGTCTTAAACATGCACTGTTTTTGTTGCAAGCTTAAAGCCTAAGTCAGCAGTATGTTCATTGCAGCAAATGGAGAAGCTTGGGGTTTACATCATCACATTGAGAGCAGGATTGGTTCTTACACATTTTTATGTTCTCATTTCCCCTGGAAGCTGTGTTGTCATATTGCCTGATTCATTTGAGCACAAAATAAAAAGCCAGAAGGAGTGATGTCTATACTGCGCAAGAAAATTTCTGTAGCAGGGATGTAGGCAGAGAACAGGGAAGAGGTGCCCATGTTTTCTTGCAGATTACCAAAGCACCTAGGAGCTTTAATATATGTCTCCAGAAAAAAAAAATATTTTACAGAGAGGTTGCTAGTTTATAAAAAGAGTTAGATGTTGCTTACAACTACTGAATACTCTCAAAAATTTTAGACAGTGATAAAAATACTGTTCCTCAGTAAACCAAAGGTACTGCAATTATTACAGATCAAAGATAGCTCACAACTGACACGTATTTTAAAGACACAGAAGTTTCAGATTGAAGAGAAAGTTCTGCAAGTGGCTGAAAGCATAACACAAACTTTTGTTTTCTTGGAATTTATAGAAATAAAATCTATGAGAAGATATATATGTTATCCTAAGATTTTTTTACTAAATAAAAGAACATATTTCTCCATTTTTCTTTAAAAATAGCAGATTTGAATATATGGGTTTGTTGGAAACATTAATTAACTATGTAGGTTAACTGTCTCTGTAAGCACAAAGGAAATTCTGGAAAGGCAAAATTAGTGTTTTGGTGGGGGCTTTGGAGGAAACAAGGGGATGAGGGAAAGCAAGTGATAGTTCTGCTAGTATCTGCTCAGTAAGTTTTCCCATAACAAGTCCAGTGAGCCAAAAGGTTCATTTGTGTTGTGCTTTCTGCCCTCTTGGACCTCACCTGGAACACTCCTGTGCCAGGTGTCACATTATGCCACGGTGACTACCACTTACTGGAGCAGGTCAGCTGACCGAAGGAGGAAAGTCATGGAAATTCCCTTTTCATGTGTGGAAACTTTCTCATGAGTTAGAACACAGACAGGGGCCAAATAATTTGCAGGTTTTATTCATATGGATACCTGCAGTTACCGAATATATTCAAATCCCAAGTCTTTTTTGTGCAGTTGGCAACCTAAACTCTGAGTGCCTCCCACAAGTTATTACAGGGACATGAGCATGCACCTCATCCTCTTTGATAAAAACAAGGACAGGTTTCTGTCCTTTGCTTGCCTTGGGTAAACAGCACCCTCAAAAATCCTCCATCGGTGTTGTGAGAGCTCCCTCTCCTGTTACAAACGGCTTTATCAGCTGATTTAAAGTCTTGGTTCTGGTTTACAGGGCTGAATCACAGCTGAGCAGGCAGAGAACGAGAAGGAGGGCAGACAAAGAGATGGTGCTAGGATCAGCTACAGAAATCGTCTCCCAGAAAAGTGTCAAGCAGAGGAATGTCCCTTTGTCTTTTCAGAAAATGCCCTGGAAGCAAGAATGAACAACTCATATTGTAACTTGATCCATTTTAAGGTGTAGCTGGTTGCAGGGCCGTATTTAAAGAGCTTGAGTAGGGATTTAGGCTGTTTAGTGCCTGATTTTTATTCAATAATCTGTTATTGCTTGTTTCATTTAATTACTTGATACCAAATAGCAAGCTGAAATGGGCCCCTTTCCATACTAGGTAACATTCCAATGACTCAAAAAGATGAAAAACCATGCAGACAAGGGGAAAACACAGCTTCCATCTTGTCCAGACATTTTTTGCAAGTCTCACAGGAAAAGGAAGCAGGAAGCCCACTGGCCCTAAATAGCCCTTTCCTCCCTGGAACACATGCCTGTAATAGTCAACCCAAAAGTGGGGGTTTTAGTGTCAGCTTTTCCAACACATACAGATGAAGCCATGAGTGAACTACTGAGATATCCACTCCAAAAGTCTCCATTAGTTTGACAGAGGGAACTTGAGGTCAAAGGCACCTGCAGTAATACGGCACTGCAAGAAGAAGGATCTTCCATACAGACTGTTTTAAATGGCCTCTCAAAATGAATTAGGCACCAAATGCAAGTAAACGTTATCAAGCATCCCTCTCTCTTCATTTATCATTGATTTCAACTTTCAGCCTTACACTCAAAATGAGAATTTGGTATCTTAAATGGGTTTTCAGACATATCTGAGTGCTAGAGATAAGATACCAAGAACTTCTGTACTCCTTTCAGGGGTGAGGGAAGAAGGTGAGCTTGAACTGCTTTAGCTGGGGAAGTGAGTTGAATCTGTGTCTCCCATAGCTATGTGAATACTCAAACATGAGGCCATTCTGTGCACATTTTCAAGGAAAGCAGCAGCCACTGCTGCACATTTGTCACAGATATCTCTGAGGTATGCCGTAAGCAGTTTCTAAGAATGCCTGATCAGGCTGAGCCTCTTGGCAGGAGGGACTGTCTGTGTGGACTTCGGTGAGAATGAAGCACTTTTCATCTGTCCTCCCCAGGCTGAGCACTTCTGGGTAGGCACAGAAGCAGAACAGGAGGTTCGCAGGGATTTTAAAGGTTAAAAACTGAGGCATCTCTAGAGGCAGTATGTGAGGCTTTTCAAGGTTTGAATGAGAGCTGGGCAGGGATTTTCAGGTTGCACATTTTGATGTCTGAATTCTTCATAGTTCCCCTTGGAGGTAGCAGCATCTTTTTGATTTGCAGCATGTAGGAGCAGGGAGCTTCACTGCCCATGGTGGGACTTCACACCTAAACACCTGCCTAAATACTTTAGAAAATGTGATTTATAGGTCATGACAGGACTCTTCCACACACTTCTTCTCTCCTACACAAAGCTTTCAATTAAGTAGCAGATAATGAGTATTATAAAACCTGTTTCTGATGTTTCTGAAGGATTTTTTTAGATGCAGTCCCTCAGTAGTCTAATCCATTTGTTGGTGGAGACAAAATAAACAAGCAAATTTGCAAGAGGTAGGCTACCTTTGCCTCATGTTCGTTTTGTGGGGGAAAAAAATAATAAAAATACTTTTTTGCCACTTGATCATTTTTGTGGGTAATTGTCAGGTTAAACTGAGGCTGTTCTGTCTTTTCCAGATAGTTAAAATAATAGCACAGTTCCTTACCCACAGCAGTTAATTATCAAACACAACCAGTTGCAAGGCTATTAAATAATTATAACATGTTTTATAACTGCTAAAAATGTATATGAATTTTAGATGGTGATATCATCATATCCCTTGTTAATATTCCTCAGCAGTTTAATAGAATGACTTATGACAATTAAGTGCAGTAAACACCTTTTATTACAGTTTTAACATAATTTTGCACTATATTTTCTACATACTAAATCACAGCTTCAAAGGAATCAAAGCAAAACATTAAAATGTCAATTATCTTGGGATCCTGAAGGGGCAAAGGTGGGAAGTGTACTTAGTACAAGTAAAACGAGACTGATTGATCTTTGGGGATGGTCCCTCCTTAGCTCAGGATGCTGATGCTCTGCAGGGTTTGAAACAAACCTTAAAGTTCTGAGGATAAATTCTTGGTGCAAGCAAATTGAGTTAGCTATGGAGAATACTAACATAGATCAAATTCCTTGCTTTAAAGTCACTCCTACAGAATGGGATCTGATCTCCCAGTTTTATACCCCAGCACCAATTCCCCCAGTGTCATGGGATCCCCAGAGCATGCACGTAGATTTTAACCTTTTGGACCCTTTCCCTTATTTGTGCTGTACTTTCTGAACTGCAGAACATAATCTCGAGTTCCAGATTTCTGTAGCTTTTTTATTCTGCAGGCAAGCCATGCAACTTGTCAGCAACTCCTTGACGTCAGCAAGTCTTGTTCTGAGGGCTTGCAGCAGTTATCATGAGTTGGTGCTAGTTAGCAGAGCTGTTAGCATAAGTCCACGAGCTTTAGTTTACAGTTTCAGAAATAGATTAATCCTCTGCTCCAAAAACAAACAAAAAGAACTTTTAACAGCTTTTGCACATTCAATGAATAGTCAAGCTGCACATACAACCTTTTGAAAATCAAGAAGGTTCAAATGTGTCCAGAAGTGTCCAAATAGTACCAACAACAGCAGCTGATTGTGAGCACCAACAGCAAGTCAGAAAAAGACAATGAGATTTATAGGGATGAGTCACCAGGCATGTATTTTCTGTACCTACATTCCTGTACCTAAGGAAAATAAAGAATTTACAGAGGAACTGCAGGACCACAGACCTCAGGGGGAATCCAGGTAAAAGAAGAACCAAGTGACTTCTGAGGAATCCTGGAGATACCACAATCCAGGTCCAGGACTATGCACCATACAGCTGCACCATTGCACTGACCCACCTGTCATTTGTCCCAGCCCACTTCATTGCTGCCATGAAGCAGGGAAGCCATGCAACTCATAAAAATTCATATATCTGTGATTTAATAGTCTCCATGCTGTCATTTGGTCTATAAATGTGCCAGGGTTCATTGGAAAAATGCATGTAGCAGTGCAAAAAGGCTACAAACTACTGGTTAAAGCCACATGTGTATAAAATCCCACTGCAGAAACATCCAAGTGTTCCAAGAAATCAAAAGAAAGGGTGGATATAATTAGAAATTTATATAGCATTAACAAGTGGTATTCAGTCATATTCTGCAAACTGAGAAGTATCAATGTGAGTGACCGAGACACAGACCCAGACCGGCAGGGGATCTGAATCATTTATTCAAAGGAATGAGCTGGTTTTGTGCACTTTTCCAAGGCACAGTATTTCCTTACATGGTGATCCTCACTACGTGACCTATCCCACGTTGCCACATCAGCAACACACTTCCTTCTATGAGATGATCACTCGCTGTTCACCCGTCTGTCAGCTCCCAGCAGGCTCCTCTCTGTAGGGTCCTGCTGTGTGACACCTCCTCCCCCCAGGGTCTGATGGAGACAAGCCTCTGTGTGCCACCATGTGCTCCTTTGTGCTCCTTTGTGCTGCCATGTGCTTCTTTGTGCTGCCATGTGCCTCTGCAGGTGCATCCCACAGCCCGCGACCCAATTCTATCTTATCTCTCCCCACATATCATGAAAAAGGAGAAATCTACTGTCCTGTCAAATCATGAACAATGTATTATTCAGGTCCCAAATACAGGAGCCTAAGATCCTTGACCACAGTGGCCACCATTAGTTAAGGAGTTTAACAGTGATGGGAAAAAGAGGAAAGGAGCAGCAATTAAAATAATAAGATTCTCTAGAAATGTAATAAGCTTCCATAGGAGCTGTCCTGGAAACATCTATCATTTAACAATGATAATCAATAATTAAATGAATTATTCCTTATTTTGAAATGGCCATTTCAGGGACATACTCATCTCTTAAATGCCACTGTATGATTTAAAAACAATAGTAATTTTTTTTTTTTTTTTAAGGAACAGCTGGGTGATTTTCACCTATCTTACAAAGAGAAATCAGAAAGGCTATTGCAGGAGTCCCAGTGAACTACAGCTTTATGCTACTAAACAACAGAAATCCACTAGTACATAGAAAAATACTTAATCAGATGATTCTGCATTTGATCATCCCAGATATATGCCACCACCACAGAAACAGATGTCTGCATGACAAAGTGTTGAAATAAATCAGTGCAGACCAGAGCTACAATTCCTGTGGAGGATGAATTTCTCTCAGAAGTTCAAGCCATCGTCCAGCTTGTAACATTCGTTGTTCTCAATTTCTAGGAAAATATTTGGGATTGCTAGAAAGAGATGGATTTCAGTAGGATTCAGTAGAATTCAGCTAAAGCTGTTACAAACGAGATCTGGGATGCAGAGTGAGCACAGGCTGTGTGGTCACTCCCAAGTTGTTAGTGGGTCCCCCCCACTGGTTTTGTAGCTTTCCAACCAAGGCTTCCCAAGGAGCCTATGAAGGGCATTAGCGCTAAGCAGTGGGACTGGGAAGCAGTCACTGTCAGCTGGCCTCAGGGGCCCAACTTCCTTCCACCAGTAGTGTTGCCATAGACCAAGAGTCCCTATTTTTGGTGAATTTTCTACATATCTCACTTTGACTCAACCACCAAGGAAGTTGTTGAGTCACCATCACCATCAATGATCTTGGAGGTCTATTTCAACCTAAATGATTCTATGATTCTATGTTTACCTTCTTCATTTTCAATGCCTACAAGAAACAGTGTATATTGAGCTCACTTTCCCTAGCTGTACCTGCAAAGCTGTACTGACCCTCTCTAGATCTTCTAGACACCCAAATCACATTTTCCGCATGCAAGATGCTCGCGTGGTTGCTCTAAGGCTGATGGGTATCTCCCCATGGACACTTCCACAAATGTCCTAGCACAGACACTTACAATGCCAGCATGCTGACTGCCAGCTTCCAAAAGATGATTCCTTACAGATTTGCCTGAGGAAAGCAGAAAACAAAGCTGTCCAGACAACCAGCAAGGCTCAGCAGAAGGGCATCTCCTGCTGTACTCCTGGGTGGCCCTGCAGTTACACTCACAGTCTACCCCCACTACATGCTAGAGAATTGCAAAGACACATCCCAAATCTGGCAGTCAGTTCCCCACGGTGGGCAAGTTGGACCAATCTGTCAAATGACTGATACACATCTATTAAATTGTCTTTTGTAATTCCCAGTAACACAGACTAACAAGATAACGCTTTGAATAATGCATCTCAGGATAAGAAAACTATGAACCACAGATGCTTCACTGTCTTGCAGTCATATGTCATTCTTCTGTCCTACTGCCTTTGACAAATTGAGTAGTATGATAGTTATATGGGTCCTTTGTTTCCTCATCTGCCTCTTCTCAAACCCAAGACTGAAAATTAACATGACTTTCAATCATTTTGCAAGTTATTAAATTTCTTTGCACCTACAGCAGGCACATGCCAAAAAGCGGTGGATTCACCAAACCTAGCTCTTCTACTGAGAGACTTGGTACACCTGTGGTATGATCCAGGATCCTTTTCAGTATAATCTTGACATCTGATCTTTGATGTAATTAGCACAATCCCAAATTTTCACAAGGGATTCTCTGTTCTTGTCAAAATCTTTACCATAACAACCTTTGAATTACAATACAGCAGTAAGTGTACTACAGCATTCAGCAGAGGAAAAGGTACAGTAGGAACAACTCTAAATGAAATTAATTAGAATGGTTAATGTTCGTGAAGCACTTTGAAGATGGAAAGAGCTATAGTAGTGCTAAATTATAATCATTAGCATGCCAGATTGTGAAGGTCTTACTCATTTATTACCCATTTGTTACACAGACTAAACTTACATTCACTTCAGCTGAAGATTTATCTGAATGAGAAATACAGATTTCAAAATTCATAAAATAATAATAGTAAATATGGATTAATAAACCTGTAAAAAGTCTGTGTTCATAGCCCCTGGTACTCCAGCCTGCTTAGGAAAGACCCACTTGGAAATGTCCTGGGGCTAAATAGATCCATTGTTCATTTAGTTTGAAAAAATTATATAAGCAAAAATAAATATAATAAATATGACACTGTTTATAATAAAACAGTGTTCTACATTGGATTAAATAGGCGCGCTGTACTGGGGAAAGGGAAAGGGAAAGGGAAAGGGAAAGGGAAAGGGAAAGGGAAAGGGAAAGGGAAAAATTCAAATGACACACTGAGATGTCCAAGACGATCCAGGGAGCTAAAGACCAGTCAGCCTGGCCTCAATTCTTGTTAAGGTGATAGACCAAATAATCCCAGAAACCATTTCCAAAAAATATCAAGGTGATTTGAAGTAATCAGCATGGATTTTTGAATGGTAATTCATGTCTGACAAACCTGGTAGCCTTGTACAAAGAAATGGTTCATCTGGTGCCTGAGTGGAGAGCAAAAGTAGACCTTAGCAAGGCATTTAACAGCCTTTCATAATATCATCATTGGCAAACTGATAATGCATAGGGAAGATAAACGGACAGGGAGGCAGACTGAAAACTGACTGATCCTTCCCCTCTGCTCAGCATTGATGAGACACATCTGGATTTCTGGATCCAGTCCTGGGTTCCCCACAACAGAAAAGATGTGGACATACTGGAGAGAGACCAGAAAAGGGTTACAAATGTGACTAAGGGCCTGGACCATCTCTAATATAATGAGAGACTGAGAGAGATGGGACAGTTCAACCTGGAGAAAAGAAGGCTCTGGAGGAATCTTACCAATGTCTGTAAGTACCTGAAGGGCAGATGTAAAGAAAACAAAGCCAGGCTTTTCTCAGGGGTGCCCTGTAGCAGGACCAATGGCAATGGGGACAAACTGAAATACAGGAAAGTCCATCAGAACACAAGAAGACAATTTTATTTTGTGAGGATGGTCAAATACTGGCGTTCAGACAGGTTTTGAAGTCTCCATTTTCAGAAAAGGAAGAAGAACAAGTGGGAAGAAAATGCCCTTTACAGTTAGCTGTGATATGGTATAAGAATTCAAACATCTGAGTTTAGAAAAATGAAATTCTTTGTGAAAGATTACCAAACTGACAGCCATGGAAGGTATGAATGTACCTGCATCTCATTCCCCAAGCATAGTCATTTACTAACCCTCTTTTAATTCCCTTGTGTCTCCTTATTTTCATCAGTGCTTCAGACTATTCTGGCCAAAGGATTGTGACAGAATCAAAGATCAGCAGTAATGTACATCACATATTGTCTCCCAACACCCTCATTCAGTGGTGAAGAAAGTTCTTTTATGGGTGAGATGAGTTAATCTATGTTGATTCAGTATTTCTTTTCACTGCAAAAGTAGCACCCATACCTGGTAGTTATTTGAAAATGGTTTACTTAAGAAAAAAATTTTGGTATACTTTAGTAATGCAACTTATTCCTAGTGAAGCTAACAAAATGTCTTTTTAAAGGTAATCAGGGAGACTTTCATTCACATCTTATAAACCTCATTTTTTTGCTTATGGTATGGTTTCTGCAAATAGCACATATCTCACCCAAAATTTATTTGGTGATCAGCCATCCACAGCAAGCACACATTAAGTTCTGAGTTGCAATAATGTCCAACTTTTCCAGCTCTTGCTGGAGAACTCAGCAGCTCCTCCAGTACTCCAAGGGTTTGTCAAGCAGTAAACAGTAGCAGCAGCTGGCCAGGATGCTAGGAGAAGAAAACAAATTTGAAATAAGGTACTTTTTTGTTCTTGTTTAAAGCCATGCTATCAGAGAAGATGCATGTGACAGGGATGGGAGTGCCTGTGAGAAGAAGCTACATGCAGACTTCCAACAGAGACTTTAAAGTACTGGTTAGCAGTATCAATGTATTTTGGCTGCATGCAAGTCCTTGCATACTATCATAGTGCCTGGAAAGTACACAGCACCTCTGAGTCATATAAAAGTTCTGGTTCCTGCACATAATCTGCATTTAGGCAGAAAGTAATAACTCATAGAGTGGAGGAGAGCAGATAATAGTTCCCCCAATAGTATCACATGACAACGTGAGATGATTTTAACTCTGTTGTTGCTCTGTACATATATATAGAGCAAAACTGTCTTGTAAGCACATTGCAATCCCAAATTCCTGTAGATTTGTATAACTTCAGCACAGCATGCTTCTTGTGAGTTCTGATAGGACAAATAAGTGCTTTGATCACATAGGTATCCACATTAAATGTGACCATTTAAATTACTCTGTCTCATATAAGTGCTTACGTGAGACTGGTGAAGTCCCTACACAGCTGAAGGAGAGACACCACCTCCTAACTCAGACTCTTGTCTTCTGCCTCCTCATTGTGCAGCAAGCTTGAGATCCTACAATGGGATTTATCTCACATAATTTTAGCAATACAAATCTTTAGCTTTTGGCTAAGCTAGTCTCCAAGCTCCTTCTACATTCAATGCTGAGATGGGTATTTCCAGTTAAATGTCAGTGTTCTTAGACAGATATTTTGGGGTGGGATAGCTTGCTTTCTTTCAAGGGATCCTTGACAATACATTATAGCAGTGGCCCATGTGAGCAACTCACAAGAGATGCCTGTAATCTATATTATAGACATAAAGTGACACAGAAGAACTTAAAAACATGGCAATCACCAAGCAGTGTGAAAATTGATTTGTAACACTCAAAGCTGCAGCACACTTCTAACTACCTTCAGCAACAAGGAAGAATCATCAGTAATGGAATTAGATGTCTATTTTATTCTAATACACTATTAAAGCTCTCAGAGGTTTAAACCTTCTGAAAATTATGGTAGTGTTGAGTTCAGTGGTATAATACAGATGAGGGTTCAAAGATATTTCAAAGATGATTAGCAACTTCTCTTATCTGTTTCTGACTCTCAGTATTTTATTAAATTAAGAAGGAAGTTTCATTTAAGAGAGGAAGACTAGCCCATCAGAGGGTCTGATCCATGCTAATTTACTGAGGGCAAAACTTGGCAAATTGTAACATTTGTGAAATATTATTAAAATAGTTTGTTGGGAAATGTTAAACTTTTCCAATAAGCTAAACTAGCAAAAAGGGACCAAAAATACACACATTGATATATCTTCCTTTAATAATTTAATATAAAAAGAGAATACAATGAAATGAACTGTCAAGTATAAAAATCCTTTTAGTATTCTCTTTTCATGTTCAAAATCTTTGTTGTGTTTGAGCATCCATAATTGCTTTGCGTCAAGTTCCCTAAGACATTTCCATCTGTCTTTCAGCAAACTTGAAAATGTTTTTTGTACTTTTGGCTTTAGTGAAAATCAGATGTTTGTTTCAGCCAGCAAGGTTACTTCTGGTGATTGTTTATCCTCTGCCATTCTGTTGTGATCACTGGGGTCATCTTTCATTTTGCCATGATACATGTATATCACTGTTTGCACCATCACACACAGCTCATAACTTGGGATAATCCAGAAGGGCATTGCATCCATCATTCCTTCTGTTTAGCCATTGAAATAACTTTACTCAGAATCAAAAGCTGAATGAAACAGCTGAGCCCAGCAAACAGAGCAGCTAACATGGGAGTTTCTGAAGGGTTAGCTACAAACCCTGTGCTCAGAGGTAGAGCAGTTGCAGAAGGTGAGTTGAGAGCATTTGCATGCATGTGTGTGTGTGTCTGCATTATCTATTCAAGTTTTGTCCTTTGGGAAAGCTGTGGGGACAGTCTCTCAATCTCCTATCAGGCCGTACTGATCAGCTTGTCAGAGTTTCTGTGAGACCCATCTGGCCATGACTAGCAGGTCTTTGATCAGAATCAGTGCTTGAAATCATCAAATAGCTAATCCCTCCCAGATTACTGAGGGAATGAGACTCTGCAGCAAGAATTTATATATAAATCATTTGCCTGGCGTCCTTTGGAACCAAGCAGATGAAGGAAGAACGAAAAGAAAGACAGTGACTTCACATACGGGAGGGTTATTTGGAAAAAACACATCTGGAAAGCATCACTGTTGAAGATTCAAGGCAGCAGGGACCCATCACTAAGGAACAAGCTATATGACAAATCAGGGTTTATAGAACAAGAGACAAGGGTACCATTTTATATACCTGCTCAAATTCCGCAAAATACTCATGTCTGAGCCACTGACACAGCCCTGTGCAAGTGATCTTGAAGGTTTATGGATTAATTTTCTAGCCAATATAGTGCAAGCTGGGGCACAAGCCACCAGCAGCTCCTACCATCATATCACATTTCAGAACAGCATCAACAGCTCCTTAAAACCTGCCTGTCCTATATTAAGGAAAAAAGCCGAGAAGTTGACATCTTGATGTGAGTGATATATATCAGAGATCTGTCAGTACAAAAACTACCTTGGAATTTCAAAAAAAAATACTGACAATTTCATAACTCAAAAAATAGTGTCATGGAACAATAAATTTGATTTCATCTTGGCAGATAAAAGGGCACTGATCTAAGGACTAAAAACAAAGATTTTTTAGGAGCAAGTCATCATGACTTAATTACAGTCATTATGTGCAGACTGCAAAAAAAGCTCAAATCAGTAATAAATATGGTTGGTGATTTAAAAGAGACGGGATCATAAAGCTGAAAACAACTATAGGCTGATAGAACTGGAAGAAGGTATGAATAATTTCAGAGAACTGATTAAATATTTTATTTGATGGTCAAAACACTACCATCCCACAGCTGAAAAATTAGGTGACATTAGTTATAAAAAACCTTGACTTTAGCAAAGAGAATAAAAGCAACTCCAAAAGCTAAAATACACTTATGTATAATATATATACATAATATATCTGTGTGTGTGTGCATCAGCGGGGAGGGTTGGGGTGAGGGGTAATGAAAAAAAGAGCAACATGACAGAAATGTATATAAATTTAGGAACTAGAAAGTTTGGGAAACTGATTAAGGAAAAAAGAAAGAATAAAGTAAAAAGCAAGGGATGATGCAGTTGTATGTAATAAAATATCCAAACATAAGGAATTCTGCCAGAGGTGCTGTTTTTTTCCTAAATTAATAAAGTAGGGCTGTCAGTAATAATGCAGAAAAGTGTTCAAAAATATTCTGGTTTTTATTTGGAAAAAACACTATATTTTCAGATTACATGAAGATGATGAGTACATTAATAAGAAATTTTCAGAGGCTTTCTTTATGTTCAAAGGGCCATGACAAAGAACAATACAATCTTTGTTATTTTTGCTTAGAAATAAAGAGGGGTTTGAATGAGATTTAATCCAAGTTACCTGGATCTATATTTCGATCTATATTTAGAAATGTTATAAACAAGTCATTTGTTAGCCAGAGGGGTCCAGAAGAAGTGTTAGGCTGGGAGTCTACATTTTTTAAGGAAGTCACTTTAAACTCTTAAAGTAGCTTCAAACTCCTAAAGCACTGAACAGATTTACTTCTTCATCTTGAAATGCCGATGCTTTCTTCAGTAGAATGCCTGCTATTTGTTAGGCACTTCACAAAGTCTCATATAAATTCTTTCTGAGCATCTGATGAGATGTTGTGTTTCTGGCAAGACAGGATGTCAGTGCCTGCTGCTTTTGAAGGCAGATTTTTTTGTGGAAGGTTGTATATAAATACATATTAAGGAAGAATGTTTTAACATAACATTTGAGACATAAATATTCATTTCCTGCTGCAAACTATAGATGAACAAGGTATAATAATTCCTTCTGAGTCTTGAGCACTTATTTTTGGAATGTTTGCTACTTCTTCCATCTGTTGCTTCTTGATCCCATGTTTTTTGTACAAAGTAAAATACCTCACCGTGGACTTCCTAGATTTCAGGAAGGAAGACATGCAATGGTGAAGCTGACCAGAACAGCGGCTACTGCTCTTCTGTTTCCTATATATGAATGATGCTGAGAATATGATATTTCAGTGGTGGTTCTCCCTGCCAGCCTGAAATTCTTCCTGAATGCATACAGTTTATAAAAGCCAACAAGCAAAGGCCATCACTGGACAAGAACCAATTCTCTTAAGGATTTATTTGTGCAGGGTGGGCAATGTACCGGGACTCTCACCTGAAGTGTTGCACATGGATGACACTGTGGTACTGATGGTGCCAGGCAAGCCCAAGCTGAGGCCATACGATCTGACAAAAGACTGAGCTCTATGCACAATCAAAAGTCACTGCATCCATTTGAGGTAAATATCAAGGTCCCTGTTCACTGCAGCTGGAAGGAAAATGGTATTTTCTGTGGGAGTATTTTATGTCTCACATCAAACCCACATGGGTATTTTCGTTTCTCATCTAATTTAAATAATCAAAATTGAAACCTTTTCCTCCTATTTTTAGTATTTGAAACACAGACAAAAATGTGTTTTCTCACACATAAGCAGAGGAAGAAAATATTTGCCTCCAAACTTTCCATCTAAAAGAAAAACTGCAGAAGCATTTACATGTTAATAAAAGCAACTCCTTCTACTGGTTATTATCCTCCTTTCTCACTCATGCATATTACAGTGATCCAAGCAGAGAATGAGCAGGCTTTCAGACCTTCCTTAGCATGCAAATGAAGCATTGGCTTATGCATCACCCCTTGCATCTGAAAGCAACTTGTGTGTTGCTGCATAACATCGTTCAGAAATTTGGGGGATCTTCCTTTATTCCTTCAGTCCAGCCAGGCAACATTTTCCATGTCTGATGTGTAGAACTAAACCTATTCCAAACAGCAATAAAACTGAGATAGAATAGCAGGTGAAGATAAGGAAGGAAATTAAAATTGATGGGGTTTTTATGGACACGTTTCAGAAAGGAGGAATTGCAGCATTTCCCTCCAGCTGTACACTCAAAATCAGATATGAAGGACTATCTGATTACTTCCTAAAGTGTTGCCTGGGAGGATTAAGCACAGGCCATGGAGCAGATCCTCTGCATAGGCAAATCACTGTATGCTTTTACACCAGCTGAAAGACTGGTCCTTCTGCATCCCATCTGCCAAATACACAGAGATGCAGAACGAGTGACTGCAGTCCTCCAGAGCAGGTACATCCCCTTTCTGCCAGTGTTTTTTTATGCACCCACTGAATTTCAGTACTCAGTTTAGCTCTTTTCCAACTTCATTTCATAGAGAACAGAAGATGGTTTTTGGCAGTGACACTTAGCTGAACTCCGCTTTGTGTGCAGTTAGATTCACTTCTAACACTTCTGAATGTCGTTACCCACACTGTTGCTTTTGTCCCAAACTCTCTTTTTGTTGGTTGGTTTTGTATTGAAATCACAGCTAAGCCATTCAGCATGGTATTTTCTCTACAGAGTGAAAAGTGTGTGAAAGCAGTTGAAGGTCACATGTATTATAACAAAACAAAAGAGAGAAATAATAGGGCATCCATTCTGAAGTCCTCAGACATCCAACATATTATTGCCCTGGTGATTTCAGTGTGGATAAGAAGAGCTGCAGAGGGAAGGAGGCATCTTAATCCAGCTGCTCCTTTCAGCATACACAATGGGAGGGATGCAGGGGTCTTGTTCCCCAGCCTCTTCCTGCCACTCGGTGTCATGTGCCTGGAGTGGTCTCTAGAGGCTACACCTCTGTGCCAGGGTACCACGGAGGAAAATGTTCAGTTTGTGGGTGTCTGCAGTAGCACCCCTGAACTCCTCAGCTCATTTGCTCCCCAGGACAGGCTCTGGGCACTGCAGTCCCCCAGGTCCCATTTCAGTTATGCAAATATTCCTACATGGGACCTGTGACCAGAGACATATTAGCTGGCTGAACAAGGAGATTTCTCTAGTAAAGGTACAGCTTGTTCCTCCATCCCAAAAAATGAGGTGTCTGGGAATATAGTATAAAACAGAAGAAAAAGAGAGTAGGGATGTATTTTATTGCAGTTCCTTCCTCTCTCCAGGTCCCCAACATCTGAGTCAGGAAGAACAACCAACCTGCATTATTTGAAGTGTGATTAATTTATTTCTGTGCAGCTCTTGCCAGCCTGCCAGTGTACCCAAACCACTCTCTTTTAGCAGATACTAGCTCTTCTTCATTGTGTTTGTCCTTCAGTAGTATAGAACAAGGCCTAATGATTTTAAACTAAGAAAGTGTAGAATTTGGCTAGGTATAAGGAAGAAAGTTTTTATGATGCAGGTGGTGAGACACTGGAATAGGTTGCCCAGAGAGGCAGTGGATGTCCCATCCCTGGAAACATTTAAAGTCGGGCTGGACAGGGCTCTGAGAGACCAGACTAGTTGAGGGATGACCCTGCTCATTAGAGCAGGGCTGAACTTTATGACCTCTAAGGAAGTCCTTTCCAACCCAAACTATTATATGATTCTATTATTCTGTTGCTTGGAAACAGACATTTAACACCTTTGAAGGTGGGAGCAACACAGCTTTTTAAACATTGTATCTACACGTTTTTGTAATTATGGTGGTTTCTGTTCCACACCAAGTCACTGGTGCTGGCACAGTCAAGCAAAGAACAGCCTGCTGAGGTCTTATTGTTTGGGCTGGTGGGTAGCCTATCCAAAGCAGCTGTGCATACTCCCTAGGCATCCCTAAAGACACTGGGGTTTCACAGCTCTAAGAGATAAGAAGTTCTCAGTAAGTTCAGACACCCTGCTGCAGCATATCCCTACAGTTCCAAACAGAAGGGGAAGGGAAGGTTGAGTCCCCCTTTGCTCCAGCTGACACAGGGAGGGGGCAAAGCGTTTGTCAGTCACTGTGGCTGTTTTAGGAGCAATAAGTTCCCAAAAATCCCTTGCTTTCTGAGTCCTTGTCTGTTTCCATCTCTCATGGACACCAGTTTTGTCCTCTGCCTGAAAGTCTGAACACTTGGCAACAAAGCCCTAACTCAACACCCAAACAGTAGAGCACAGCCATTAGTCCCAGACTCCTTTTCCCCTAGGCCAGATGGTCCCTCAGATGAAGAATATTATTCCTTCAGAATATAAAACACAATGCAGAGCTGTGAGCTGCCTTGCAGACCAAAAGAATTAAAGCCACTTCCCCATCTATACAGCATCATATATATTACATTAGCACAGTACTATACCCAGGCTAATAAAACCAGTTCTGCATTGGAGATAATAAACCTGCTGGTTGGACTGCAGCCAGTCTCGTATTGTAGCTAACCTAAAAGAGGTACCAAAGCTAACTAGTGACAGACCAGATTAAGTATTTGGGTGCTTAACCTCTGTTGAACTCTGTGCTGCAGGAGTTCCATTGCTCTCAACACCTGAGTTAGTGAGTTTAAAGCTTGCTCGGATATGTATTATCAGCTACTTGGGGGGAATATTAAGTGTGACCTGGTGCAAAGCAGGAGAGAAGATTCTCCTCCTTTTGCCTCCCAGAAGTGGAGTTATATATGAGACCAATTGTCTAAGTATATACGGTCTTGTTGTCAGGGCTGGCTGGCAGAGTGACTTTGTTCTTCCACACAGAGCCCCAAATCATCAATCCTTGGTCCATACAACAAGGGTATTTCAAACAGGGAGTGTCAATATTAATATCTCATTTCATTGTTTCTAATCAGCTGAAATTATACAGTCAGGGCAAACTCTGCTCTCTATTATCCTGGTGCAATTCATTGATTTCCACAATGGCCAAGTGTAATTGTGTGCAGAATTTGGCTATTAATGTAATTTTAATAAAAGTTTCTTCATGTATATTTCATAAATCTATTATTTTGCAGTGAGAACTTTCTAATCAGCAAGAAGGTATCTCTAGGTACTGTTGCTCATTTGGTAAGGTAGGCAATAAGTAATAAATACCACTGCATTAGAAATGTAAGTGAAAGAGAAAATTGGAAGTTGCTTTAGGATGAAAGTAGATTAAATATAGTGCATTTGCTTAAGTATCTTTATAATGTAGCTTGGCTTTTCATCTTGATCTTTGGTTAAAATTACTTTCTCTGAATTTAACTTTTCGTACATGCTAGAACACCTCTGCACTATTGGAATAAACAAGACTGTTAAATTAAATGCATATTGTGCCAAAACCTTCCCTCAGCAATATATGTGCTTAGGAATTTATAGCAGGATTTAAAATCAAAGCTGAAGGTCACCTCTTTTGTATCACAGGCCATTACATTTCTCCCCTGTAAGGAAATCCAGTAACTTTTACTCAAATTAGAACATTTCAGCTCCCTTGAGACCTTACTGTAATGTGCTTCAGACAGACATCAGCTGAAACAGAGCCACCACAAATGCCCACGGCCTTTGCAATGCCGGATAACAAAGAGGCACAGTGCTCTTTTATAGAAGGAAAAAACCAGTGTCCCTGATGCTCTGAGTCAGGATGAAGCCACCTTTGCTTCTGAATGTCTGAACCTGGCACAGTGGGCAAGGACTAAACCAGAGAGTTGTCTGTACCACATAGGAGCAGTGCCTAGTTCTGCCCTGGGGGAGAGTTTTCCTCATCTTGAAGACAAAAACCTATCTGCTTATTAACTTAGTGGAAACACCCAGCTTCTTCTACAGCCTCAGCAGAGAAGGAATGACTGGGGAATTTGTATGTGCTTTGTGGTATTTGTCTAGCTTGTTGTTCTCTCCAAATGCTACTAATCTGTGGAACTACTTTAGTAGTCCTGATCCTCTGTGTTTAGTCATAAATTTCCAGAATCTTATTTAAAACTCATTGCTACAAAGTAACATTTGGTATTTATGGATGGCTTTTCTACCTTTGGCATTCAGATACAACGCTTCATTTAGTGTGGGTCAACAAATTGGAGCCCTTCTCTGTGTCTTCCACCTAGCTATTAGGACTCCTCTCCGTAAAGAACTAAATCCAGTGAAAAGTGAAGTCAAGTGACTGCCCCTCACCCACTTCTTCAGCAGATAGGAGAGGGTAAGTTCTGATCTTATCCCTATTAGATTTTCCACATTCTCCTGGAGATGAGGGCATCTTTTCATAGTACCTCTAACACAGAGGAATGATCACTCCACTATTTGTGCTCAGTTATCCCTTTTGCATATAGAAACCCGTCTTTATTTACCCCACAGCAACCCCTTGCATCCAATGCTGATGACTTAGGCTCATGTACCCCTAATGTAATTTATTTTTCAGGAGTCAGTGTTTCATCTCCCAGATTTTGCGTGCTTTCTGAAAGGCAGGAGTCTAAATCCAGATGTGAAAGAAGCAAGGAAAATGGCTTTGAGGACAGAAATCCTCAAAGGCTTTGAGACTGAATATTTGACTGAAAGATTGCAATTACTTTCCTGGAGCTGCTGAGAACTGCAGGGATGACCTTGCTTAGTGTAATTTGGGATTTGAAAGAGGTTCCTTAGCTCAGAAGAGTTTGCATTCTCTTCAGCTGCTTATTGTTGCCAAAGGGCTACAAATAAGGGCTCAGGGAAAAAATGCTGTTTGAATACTCACAATTGCAATGCTGAGACATTTAGGGCATTTGCAACCTTGGTACTTTACATCATCCCTGTGATAGATATTCAGGACTCTTTTCAGGTATCATCTAGAAAAGCCTGTATTTTTGTTTCCTATGAAAATAGCAACAGTTTACCTTATCAAATTGTCATACAAATAGATCAATTAGGAAAACAGAACTTGCATGCTTAGAGAGTGAAGGATATGTGAGCATAAGAAAAACCTTGAAAAAGGGGCATTTGTACTGGATCTAGCAGCATGACTTATCACAATTAGTTCAGCAGAGTAGCATGTATCATATAAAATGCCAGACTGATAGGAAAAAAATACTCAAATGTGTCATGTACCACACAAAAAGGGTGGAACCAAACTGTGAAGTGCTGTGAGATAAAATGTTCAAGGTGCAATACAAGATGAGCCAGAATAGAAAGAGATGACAGCAACCAGACAGCAGACCAAAATAAAATAAAAAAAAAAAAAAAATGACATGCTGCCTTTGATCCTGTTTACAAGAGGGAAGCAGCCGCACAGTAAAGCTTTCAGAATCTGCAAGTGTAGGAGAGATTGCTTCTGAGAGAGGGCTTGAACCTGGAAGTTTGCATGCAGCTCTGCCATTAACTTCAGCAAGAGCTCAGTGTGCAGGGCGCCAGGAAGATTAGAGTCAGGATAACTCCATAAGTGGCTTGAGGACAAGAAAGACATATGCAAAGAGAAATACCATTGATCAATATCACCCTGCACTGTCCTTCTTTACACTGTATTAGCTCCCAAGCTTGGGAGCTAAAGTGCATTTTTAATGAAGCTTCAGTATTATATAAGGCTTTACCACCCTCCAGAAGTAGCCACATCTTTGCAAAAGGGTTTTAGGGTTGCTAGGGAGGCATCAGTCCAGGTGTCTGCAAGAGGCAGAGGAAGGGAAGCAGTAATCATGTATGTGGAAAGCAAGTTTTAGAGGGATCAGCACTCCTATTTGCTCCTTGAAAGAGAAACTCTTTTTCAAAAACTAAGTGGTATTAAACAACACATTATCTCTCAAAGTCTTTTACTAGTCAGAGGTTTTGCAGCACCTATATAGGGGCAGGGAAGGAGAAAGAAGGACAAACATTAAAATACACGTTTTCTGATATTTTGCAGCCTCTTCTGTAGCTGAGCTAGCGACCCACATTTTTGCTAGTGCTGCTATAAAGGAATAATTCTGTCCAACAAATCTAAAACAAAAAAAAGTAAGCATTGTACTGAAACCTGTGAACATTATATGTAAGAGTCATATGTAGAGGTAAACCTCATGCTCTGCTTAGTGCCATGTAAGAAAGTCTCAATGTAATGTCATGTCAGCCACCAGACCTTCATCATTCAAGACAATGGCTGACTAACATGAAAGACTCCAGACAATAATGAAGACCAGAGGTCTAAAAATTACAGTCCAGCTGGAAAGATGGGAAGAATTGATTCCATTTACTCATGGGACTAAAAGGCCACCATTTTCAAACATGCAAAATTTGCTGCCAAAAAGGAAAGGGATTAATTGATCCTCCTGTTTAATATAGGCAAGACAAGAGGTTAAAAGTTTAAACTATTTCAAAGAAGCTTTAGACAAGACATTAGGAAAAACTTCTTAATGTTAAGGATTGGACGGTGTATAAGGATAATGTATAAGGATTGGATGGGGTAGTCTTACCACCAGACTTTTTAAAAGGGTTACATGAAAGGCAGAAATGTTTACTCAACAGCTATTCTGTTTTCAGACTGAGGGTGGCCAAAACGGCCTGTCTAAATCATTTGAGTCTAGATTTATGAGCCAAGCTGCTGACTCTGAAATGAATTACAATATATTTATTTTAAAATCATACTGCAAAGTTAAGGAGAAAAACTTTAATTAAAATTGCGGGAGCAGCATGAGCAGGAAACATATTTGGAGATTTGGCATATGTTAAAACAACTTCTCTAGTGCAGCCTTTGAGGGGCATATTAATGTTTATCAGCAGTAAATATTTTGGCCACTGTCTCTCTTCTGAATGTGGAAGATGCAGAAAATCTCTTTCTCCTTGAGGCATTTATGGGGCACAGTTTCATTCCTGTTTACTGGACAGATGGCCATGTGTTGACTCTCTAGATGAAGTAGTTCATTCTGCTGTATTCGTTGATTAGCTTTGAAAAGCAGTTCTTTGGGGAGGGGGGAGAAATTGTTCTAAAGCTTTTATTCTTTTTAGAGGGACTTACTGTTCCAAATTGCTTACAGCTTTTCTCTCCATATAACGATTATGGAGTTAAACATTACAGAGTCTGTATAAGTAGAATAATGACAATAACTAGAGCAAGGAATGAAAATGTTAAACTAACAAATAAAGTGTTCGATTACTGAAACAGATGAGAAGACAGTGGGCAAATTCTAATACCAAGACATAGCTGGCACAATGATTAGACCACAGGCAAAGCTTACTGAGTTTGTATTCAGAATGCTAAAGCATCAACAGTGGAATACACAGGACTCACAACACAGAAAAAGCACAAAAAATAACTGGAGGATATATATGAAAGCAGAAGGGAAAATGGTGCAAGTGAAAAATATTATGAGACAGAAAGTCCAAAAAGGACAAGTTTGCCTGAGGATGAGGAATTGAAATGAGAAGCAGCACTCCTGCAGTACTGTGTGGTTCTTTCTAAGGCAGGATCCCCCTCAGCCCTCTCAACCAGCTCCTACTGACCCTAGTCCCTGAAGCACAAGCATGACAGCAGTGCTGTGATTCCTCAAATTGCCCAGCAAAATAAAACTCTCTACAGCTATATTTCCTTCAGATAGGATGACAATTTGTGTGCAGCATGCATGTTGCTGATAGGGCTTTGAGACCACTCTCTGGCCTCACTTATAAGGAAGGAATCTGGGTATCCTACCCCTCTCTAAGGCATAGTCTCATACAGTCAGAGGAAAACCAGCTGCTGTTGATAATGACATGGCAAGGCTTATGCTGTGCAGGGTTGATTGATCTGAATTCAGGTGATGATGGAGGGGAGTTTCATGGACTAAATCATTCCATGACTATAAGTGATCACCACGTTGTGCTAGCAGCAATAAAGTGAAGTCCTTTCGTTTTATTTAGGTTAGAAAAAGCAAGGCAGAGAAGGACTGAAGGGCTTGAGTAGGAAGGCAAACCTTGTTAGTTTCTATTTATTTTTACCATCTAATATCTAATGCTTCATAGCTCTTGTGACATTTCAGACACACGCGACAATTGCACTAAAATCTAAGTCCACAGAAGTAGGCCAATTTACAGCAACTGAGGAGCTCATTCTTCTAGGGACTACTACTGAGACAAATCATTTTGATTTTTAGGCTTTCCTCCAGCAATCAATATTTTTATTGCTTTACTTGAGATAGAAAACAATGATATAATAACAAAAGTTGCTGGGTTTTGCTTTAGATTGTTTGTTTTACTTTTTACTGGCTTGTTTTGAGCACAGTGGGATAGCCTCTTTTCAGAGAAAATATGAAAAAGGAGTGAAAAAAAATTGTACTCTACTTTGAAGGGAAAGAAGGGAAAAGGCTTCAGTGCACTGCCAATAGGCTGAGGCTCATACTGACTGTTTATTCAGCTTTCAGAGGCTGCATTCTCATCCATGCTGCTGTTTACATGTAAGGACATGTATTCCTGCATAGTCATATGCTGTTGCTCAGTTGTTTCATTTTGTTTTCTGTTTCTGCTCTTCATTCATCCCATACCAGAATTTGTGTTTCAAATGGATTGCATTGAAATATCTATATCTGTTACAGACTACGCTGCTTTCCATCACAAAATTCATATAAGCCATCCAGCAGGAATAAAAAGCACAGTGGCAAGTTGACCAGAGTCAGCTGCCCAAACTGCTCTGCCCGTAAATATACGGCTTTGCACTTCATGTGTCGCAAGTGGTGAGGGATAGCAGTCAGAGGATACTGTAGAATCATGATGCTCTGGCCTGGTGACCACAGCCCAATCTTAAACATTTTTTTTGTGCTTTTTGTCACCAGTTGTCATGATTTAACCTCAGCCAGCAATCAAGTCCCTCGCAGCCACTCACTCAATCCCCCAGCAGCGGGATCAGAGAGAGAATAGGAAGCCTAAAAGCCAGAAAACTCAATGGGTTGAGATAAAGACTATTCAATAGGGAAAGCAAGAGCTGCACACACAAGCAAAATAAAACAAGGATTTAATTCACTGCTCCCCATGGCAGGCAGGTGTTCAGCCATCACCAGGAGAGCAGGGCCTCATCACGTGTAATGGGTACTTGGGAAGACAAATGCCATCACTCCAAATGTTCTTCCTTCCTTCTTCTTCTCCCCACTTTATATACAGAGCATGATTTCACATGGTCTGGAATATCCCCTTGGTCAGTTTGGGTCACCTGTCCTGGCTGTGTCGCCTCCCAGCCTCCCATGTAGCCCCAACTTCCTTGCCAGTCTGGCAGTCCAAAAGTGGAAAAGGCCTTGGCTTTGTATAAGCCCTGCCCAGCAATAACAAAATCATCTCAGTATTATCAGCCCTGTGTTCAGCACAAATCCAAAACACAGCTCCATATCAGCCACTGTGAAGAAAGTTAACTCTACTCCAGCTGAAACCAGCATATCAAACTAAGATTATTCTCTCTGTCAGACCTGTTCTTTGAGGAGATTTTCACCATATCCTCAAGGTGGGAAATACTTCTTTTTCTAAATAGGACTCATATTTCCAGCATCACAGGCATCAAATACCTGTTTCTCAGCATTTGAGGGAAGATTTAGTTCATTTATCAATTCTACTCTTGAATTCTTTGAAAGGGGACAGATCTTTGTGTTCAGAAGCATAGAAAAATCTTCCTAAGTATTGCTCCATTTGTTTTGCAATTTGTGGCAAGAGAAGATTAGCACAAAAGAACGGATTAGTTGCTGGCTGGCAGCTTCTCTGACATTTATAATGGTTAGCCAGACTAGCTTTACCTATATAGCCTAATGTCCAACAAAACTGGTTTAATATTGTGTAGTTAAATAATTGTAAACATAATGAGTTGGATCTGTTGCTGGTGTTCTTCCTTATAATTTCACTTTACTAGTCCAATTTTTTTAAAAATGTGAAATCTGCAGACATTTCTGTAAATTTTGCAACGACTTTTAAAGTCTGGAATATGCCAACAAAGGAGTCCTAGAGTAAAGTTCCAAGGCAGAAGCATCTATACAGAATACCAGAAAAAGAGTAAGGTAGCACAAGACAAATCACAATCAAAGAGAGCACAGAAAACCACAGTGCTGTCAATAAAATGCAGGGTTTGCCAATCTCAGTCCTGGTTCAAACTGCTTGTCTTACCCTGAGCATCTCTGTCCTCCATTTCCCTAATTATAAAATTGTAAACTGCCAGGATTAGCTGTTGTGTACAGAAGGCCAGTAGCGTACTAAGTGTTTACACACTTTTCTGTTGACAGAAAAAAAAAAAAAAGGAGTTCAATTATATTTGTGAAGGACTGAAAAAAAGAAGCATTACAAGTATTCTATTGGTTTGTACTTACTTCTTATGAAATATTTCATCTCCTAAGATATTGCTCTGACAGCCTTAGCCGTTTACCAGTTTGATGCCTCTTTGCAAGGACTGTCCTATTGACACAGAATCATTTCTCCCCTCATAATAATATTTTCATGCCTCATGGCATTCCCACCTGTGGCTTTTTAGTAATTAATGATGTTACAATGCAAATTCTACTCAAGCTGCATATGTATTTTGTTCATTTGTTTCCTTATGGGAAACATTTTAATTTCCCCTGGCCTTTATGCAGCAGCTGCATGTCCTTCTGATTATTTCTTCTGTTGAAAAGCGGTCAAAATGTTGTTCAGGACAAAATTCAGTCCAGCTGTAAACATGTGAAACTCTTTTGGCCCAGAGTGTCGTAATCCACTTGCTATCTAGTTTTATTAAAAGCTAGACAAATCATAGAATCCTTCAGACATAAAGTAGCAGAAAGAAAGACAGAGAAAAGATAATTTTGAGGCTACTGAAGCAGACAGCTGTAGTGGGGGTTTTGAAGATTGCAGCAGTTCTAAGACATAGAAAATAAACTTTCCTGCTACACAATGCTGTCTGTTAAGAGCATGCCTATAAATATCATTCCCTTCTTCTTTATGTCTACGAACTAGATGAAAGAATTTGAAATAGAATTTTCTCATTAACATACAATTTAATGTATTTTGAAAGGAATTTTAACATGTATATAGCAACTTGTCTATTATTTTAAACCTCTGTTTTGCTGCAGGCAAACATAAAGACAGCCGTGTAGCTGAAGCATAAGCCTGGGAGTGGGGTGATATACTAAAATCTGTCATGGCCTTTACATTTATTTTACCTCAGTCTTATGAATCTTTCGAGAACTCATTTTAATCTTCTGTGAAATGGAAACAACAGCTCAAACACACATTACAGGGGCTCGGGAAGGTCTATGTCTTCAAAGGTCTTTGATGATCTCTGCTACAAAACATTATAACACTCTGACTATTGCTTTTACACATACCTTCTCTTCAAGGAGATCTGAAGTTGTATGTTCATTACACCTTAATAGCCTGTATTTTTTTTTCTGCTGTAGCTGGAAGCAGTGTTTTAAATTAAGTTCAAAACACTGGGGAAAAAAAGACATCGTCCTTGTTCTTCCTGAGTTGTCCACACTGCCTTTATCTCTTTTCTCAACTTCACAGTTTCCACATGTGAGGTTTCAGCTGAAGGGAAAAAACACCTGAACAGTTCTTGAAAAATAGTGACCTATCATGGGCTGTCACCTGTTCTGCAGACATTTTGCATCTGAAAGATGGTTATGAAATGAAATCACTATAGCTGAGAAACCTCAGGTATTAAATTTAACTGTATAGGGGGAGAGTAATTGGAAAATTCTTTCAAGTGGGCATTTTTTAATGAATAAACAAATATTTTGCAATATTGA
Source organism: Aphelocoma coerulescens (assembly GCF_041296385.1). Classification (NCBI taxonomy): domain Eukaryota; kingdom Metazoa; phylum Chordata; class Aves; order Passeriformes; family Corvidae; genus Aphelocoma; species Aphelocoma coerulescens. The sequence goes on from NC_091013.1 coordinate 61,886,732, forward strand.
AAATATATTATTTGAACCTATAGTTTTCTCCTAGAAAAAAAAAAATTACTGCCTTCAGATCCTGATTGTCTAATCAGTTTTAACCTTCATGCTCTGTTCTCCACTTAACTATGGTGCTACACTGTGATCACTCCTGGGCCCTGAAACAGAAATACTGTATCAAGATTCAGACCTATTTCACAGACAGCTAAGAGAGAGAGGCTCAACTATGGAGGTCCCTGTCCCATACTTCCAAAAGCAGTATGGGAGCTAGAATAGATTCAAAATTGAACAGGAGTATCCAAATATATAGTGCTTCATAGACTGGCAAATGCTTTGTTGCTTCTGCAGCCTAGATTTACTGGACACACTCTGGAGACATTTACACACCTTTCCAGAAAGCTTCTGTGCTCTGTTTTCTGCTTACCCTTTGTTTTAGGGACTTGTTGCAGTCCTCCTTCCTGTATATTAAGGATCTGTAATTCTTTCCTTCTGGTGAGTAATGGCTTTTTTCTGCTTCCATATCCACTCTGAGCACCAAGATACTCCATTCTCCTTCCATGTCTGTGTTCACCTCCTCCATCTTCTCCAATTCCAGAGCCTCTATGTCTCTCTTCATTACTCTGCTTCCTTCCAGTAAACCATTGTGGCTTCTGCAATCCATATGGGGTTATTTGCCTCTAATTTCCACCTAGGTCTTAATATCTTGTTATCCTTTTCCTCTCTATAAAGTTAGATGAGTTTTAGTTGGGACACACCTTGCTTTAACGCAAGAAGGTGCTTTTTCATAGACTTGCTTTATCATCTGGAGAGAACACCATGTTTGATAATAGTGGGTGGATTTACACAGTAGATGCCAGGTGGAGGGTGTGCCCCTCATCATGTTTTCCAGTTGTCTGTCATTGAAATATATTGAGTTCTGCTCCATACAGCTTGCTCCTGAACTTTTGCAGTCAGTGGGCTGCGACTCTCAAGGAATGTCATGACACCTCCAAACAGAAAAACAACGTTAGTCTGAAGGCCAGTCCTCACAAGCTCGGCCAGCTCTCTCACCTCTGTGAGTGCAGGACTGGTCGTGTTGCACTACGGGCAGGCAATGATTAGGAGTGCCAAGCACCTCCGTAAAGTAAGTAAAGCTTGTGAAGAGCTCTGTGTGTAGCTGAGCTCTCCACAGCAATATTAATGAACACTGACCTTGCTTTGAAAAAACACAGTGTGTGTTTCTTCACTGCTTCTCTACAGTCTCTGCTGATTTCTACAGTGTTCGGCATTCTTGGAAAATTCTACCCTGCTGTGAGACCTAGAGGATTTAAACTTTAGTTTAGTAGCTCTAAACTCCAAAAAGTGTACTCAAACAGGCACACATGCACTTAAAGACACAAAGGCTCACAATATAAAAGAGTTTTTATTCATTTTCCAGCAGAGGTTTGTCATCATAAATGATCACTAGCACTTTAGAGCACCACTTGCATTGTGTATGGATACACAGGAAAAGTCTTTGGGACAGCAAGATCAATTAAATTAAAATAATACAATGACTTTTTTTTCAAATTTTAACCTCTTTTTTAACTGAAATAAAACTTTAAGAAAAGCACTTCATTTCTGTGTCATCATTTCTCCCAGCTGTACAATGGGATAATAACAATGCTTTATCTCACTAGGATTCTGTGAAGAAAATTCATTATTCTTGTGAGAGCCTCTACTACTAGAGATAAAGGGTTGTGGAAAAGTCTCTCAAAAATTAGTTGTGTTTGGGCTTATCATTGGTCATGAGTAAAGTTAAATACATTCATAAGTGCTTTCTGTCTTTGGACCAAGTTCAAGATTTGTGCAATTACACAAAAATACTAAGTTAGGAATTCTTAAATTGAAAATGTGATGTTCCAATTCAAGAAATCAATAATTTTGAGGTTAAGGAACAATGCCTACATTTTCTGAGTCTTTCTCTCTCTGAGCATCAGAGTGGCATTTGCTGGCACAAAGGGAGAAAGCACATTCAAAAAACTCAGCCAATGGCATTTCCATGGTTCTGGGTAGACTTATTAGCTTATTGTAAGGAATTTTGTTAACACTAGAGTGAGTATCATAGGTTAGCAAGCATAGTCCCAGAAGGGATGTCCTTGCTAAGGGGTGCTTACAGCTTCCTCTGGGACCTGATAGAACCTATCAGCTGGCCAGTTTGAATATGGACAATTCTTTAAGCCACTTAAAGTTGTGACCGCCTCTGTGATACACACTTAAGAATAGACAAACTCCCCCCCAAGCTCTCTCTCGTTTCCGGCACTGGCACAGGTGGCTGCGGGCCCCGTGTGGGGGCCAGCGGGGCCAGCCAGGCCCTGCTTGGGCCAGGCCGGGCCGGGCCACGGCCAGCCTGGAGCCATGGGCCTGTTCCAGCTGTGGAACCCCCCCCACTGCCTTGCCGTGGGCAGCCGGAGCGGCTTGGCTCTCACCCCTCTCCACTGCGATAAGAAAAATTCAACATTCCAGCTGCAAAGCTGCAAGGCCGAGGTGAGATTAACCCTTTTATTGCTGTGAAGAGCTGAAAACCTGAGGGAAGAGAGAGAGGAGAGGCTTAAAGTTGAAAGTCTGTTGTGAAGCTATGATATATCAGAGTATCCCATTGTAATTTCATGAAGATATGGGGGGTGGAGTGTTCAACTCGTAAGCAAAAGCACCTGCGCTGAGATAGGCAGATGCTGACGCAGCTGTAATTTCATGAGAAGTTTGGACAGGGAGAGATGGAGCAGATGAGGACTTTTGCTCCAAATGGGAAAGGAGAAAACCTCAGTTCCTAGAGATGCTCCCAGAGACAGTCCTAATGATGAAGATGAGGAAGACCCTTTGCTCCCAGGGAAGGAGAAGGGCCTCTGTTTTTTGTTTCTGAATGGCTCAACCTTAAAATTGTACCCCAAAAAACTTCAAGAGTGGACCCTCGAAAGCAGTTGCGGGAAAAGCTGCAAGTCGGGGGAAGGGACTCACATCGTGAGCAGAGAGACTCCTCTTCCTAAACGGACTGAACAATATTTGGAAGTGGGTGGCTGTCTCGGTGTGATACTGTTTTCATAGCACGAGCAAGAAGAGACTTCTCTTTCTAAATGGACTGAACATGGTTATTATGGAAGTGGTAAACAGACTGAACATCTTAAGGGTTGTCTTTTTACATTGTCAGTGGGAGAAGGGAGGAAGGTGGGGGGAGGAGGAGAGTTCTGAAGGTGGTATAATTTTTTTTTCCTTCTTTTAGGTCTGTTAATAAACTTCTTTATATTCTTTCAAGTTGGTGCCTGCTTTGCATTTCTCCTAATTCTTATCTCACAGAAGATAAAGAGTAATGAGTATTTTAGACCAAACCACTACAATAAATTGGTGTTTCTGCCTGGTTACAAACCCAACCCGCTACAGTGAGGAATTCTGTTCAGTGCTCTAATGCTTCGTTTTGATACATACAGGCAAGGATACATCCTGCCCCAGGCTGCTTCAGAGATACAGAGCCCTTCAATTGATGTTGCAGTTAAAGGCTCAGCCTGACCTGCTGGGAAGTATACGGTTACTTCTTCCTCTTTTTTTTCCCCACATAAGTAGGGATGGTATCAAGGTTCTACAGCAATCTTCATCACACAGCTTTTCACAGGAAGAAGAACAAAAGGTAGAACAAAATGTACAGGTTGTCAAAGATGCTGTCACTTGGAACATAGTTCTCCTGAGCTGTATCTTAAAGGGGAGATAAAAGAAAAGAAACTAAAATATTTTATGTGTGTTTGAGATGAGCTCAACGCGATTCCTGTTTTTTCTCTGCTAAAACACATCACTGACTAAAGCAACATAAAGCTCAAAATGCTGTCTTTGAAAATAGTTAGACAAACACTACTTAGAGGCTTGGTTGTTTTGTTGTTTTTTAACTTTGCTTTAGCCTGTCAAACTCAAGAACTGTCTCTCTGCCATTTGCAGATTCTGCCTCTGCCCCCTTGCCATTTACAAGGGTTTAGACAACTATTGTGAGTCCTTTCCCCCCTTAGTTCTTCTGCCATAAATATCAAGGTGTGAAGCAATGAACATACATAAATGCAGCTGCACCACAACGCAGTAATGCATGAGGACTGCATGGCTTACAGAAAAATAGAGCCAGACATCTTAAAAACTCATCAATACTATGTGTCTGTGCAGCTGATGGGCAAGTCAAGCCACAGTCACTGTTGCTCACTCCTGATTTCACCCAGACAGCATTTGATCTGTGGGCTGAAGTCTGACATTATAATAGATAGTCACAGTGCCTGAGAGGGGCATGGTGACCACCGCAGGAGACACTGCTGGTTACAAGCTGCTGCATCTGTGTTTTGTGTCTGCAGCTGACTTTGTGTTCTACTCCACACCAAGCTACTGCTACACAGTTAAGGATTGTATTTTTAAAACAGTAAGGGACAAATTCACTTCAAAACATTGATTTCCTTTTTAATCACAAAGAGCAAGAGAGCAGAAATCCTCCAGGAGTTTGTACCCACACTCCACAGGCAAGAAACCATGCAGATAACAAGCAACCTATTCACCTCCCTAACTGGAAATGTCTGGTCTGAGCTGGTTGTCTGGCATCTACCTGTAGTCAGCAAAGAATGAAAAACACTGAAGGGGCTGATTTATCCAGTGCTAAAGCAGATGTCTCAGAAAAGCAGCATGAATTGCCCTCTGGAACTTATCTCCTCTTGCTAATTATAAGGGTACCCCGGAAAACTGGTTTAGAGTAGATACTGGACTTCCAGGCAGCTTAAGTTAGATGAGCTGACTTCCAGTGCTGGTTGAAAGGAGACTACATCAGAATCCTCTCCATTCCTCCTATAGCAGGCTTTCTGCCTTCCAGAAACTTCAGGCAAAGCCCTGGCTTAATTTAAGTCCTTGGCAACTCTCTAACCAGACTAGGATTTTCCCCCTCATACCTGCTTCTGATTCCTGCACTATTACAGCCTCACAAAACTACCAAGTGGGAATCGCTGCAGTAAAACCCTTGTCCAAATATTTCATAGTTTAAGGAGTCATGCATTTTTGAACAGTTCAAAAATTCTGTTTCAAAGCTTTCAGCAACCTTGCCTTTATTTTCTAAAATATTATCTTGCTTGCCATAAAATACTGCCTTGATTGTTAAAGTGGCTCTTTTTTCACTAGACAACATAAAAAATGGAGTGAGTATTCACCAAAAACCCAAAGATTATCTATAATTTTGAAACAGGCTGTGGCAGAAATGGAGCAGCTCTGGGTTAATTCTCAAATACCAAGTTTTAATCCAGTTAATCTACGGTTTACTGGAGAAACGTGTTGTGTAAGATCAACACGGAAACAGGGAAACAATGAAAAAAGGCAGCCTCAGACAAGATACCTCTCAACAAACACGTGGAAGATTTACAAATACAGAAGGGGGAGACGACTAAAGATTTCTCCATTAAAATACGACTCCTTCTGCAGAAGGGGGTAGGCTTTTCCCAGGCAGGTAAGGGAGACAGAGGCTGCAGCTCTAACTGCAGGCATTAGGGCTGACAATGAACAGGAAGCCTATTTAGTAGCTCTGTCAGCATTTGGCAGCGACCCAAGTAAGACAGACAAGCAAATTGGCCTGTGTTGTTTTAAACCCCTCGTTCCTTTATCTTACCTGCCGTCTTTGCTGACTTGCTCACCCCCAGCGGGGACCAGGTTAGCCGCCAGTCCTTTCCCAGCCATGGCCCTTCTACACATCCTATACCTTTGCAAGTCAGTGGGAGTTGCACCAGAGCTGCAGGTGGGATGCACATCTCCAGAGGGGCCTCCAGTGGGTACTTTTCACTAGGTACTTTTCACTTTTCTGAGGTACCACAAGAACAATAAACTTGTTCTTTTTTTTAAATGAAATATGAGATATGCCCCCAGAATCTGGGACTTCAAGGAAAAAAAACAAAAAAAAAAAAAAAAACCAAAAAAAACCAAATACCATGAGACTCCATTAAAAGCAGAAACTGACAACACTGTGACCCAGAAGTGACATGGAAAAGTCAGCATTATTTCTAGGTACAGTGAGACTCACATTGTTAACTTTTGAAATGCCTTCAAGAACAATATCAGACCAAATTAATTGCTGACATAAGTAATTTCACCAGAATAAGGTGAAAAGTCACCTGGATAAGGAATTTTACCAGGCTTGTCTAAGAAAAACTTTGCTACTGAATGTTTTTTCTCTGTACATTTGAGTGGAGCACAGACAATTTTCATATCAGCATGGTATCTTTTCTGAAAAAAAAAGAAGGACATGACAGATTTTGGAAACAAAATTATTACTTGCAACTGTGACAGATACCATGGTGACACTTACAAGATTTTTTTCCTATTAAGCTTTACCAAGTGCTAGTGCCACAATAAATAACCTTTCATACTTGGAGGCTTCAGAAGGAACAAATAAGGAATAGTACAAGTAATTCTAGAAGTTTAAAAAAGGATTTTATTACTTCAAACTTAAACCAATAATGCAGTAGAAAAAGAAAGTGGATGAACTATATGAAATTACTTACCAGGGTGTCCTCATTCCTAATCTATAATTTATATGCACATTTATTTTACATTTTTGTAAAAATAATTAGATGTATTTGGACTCCAAATGAAAAATATCAGATTATATATAAGGCAGCACAGAAGCCTCTGAGCTTAGATAACACTCCCAGTGAGATGCCTATGAAACTTTTTCATACCCGGTAGTCAATAGGGGATTTTCCTCCCAATTTCCCGTTCTACTGAGGCTTCAATCCCTCTTCCCCTGAGAAATTTAGCTTCACATGGACGGAAACAAAGAATTTTGAAGGTGGAAAAACATATAAAGTCAACTTAAATGCTTTCTGCATAGATGAAATGTGCATGCAGCTGAGTTTACAGAAGGATTTCATAATATCAAGGCTCACAGAGATCAAAAGTAATAATAAGGAGTCTCTCCGAGTCTGTGGTGGCATGAAAGAATCGTGCATTCGGGAGAAAATTTACATTTTGTTTGTTGACGTCTTGTAGATTGAGCTCTGCCAGAGGGATATAAATCAATGAAGATGCTGCTTTAGTGTTTGAGTCCATTATTAATATAGTCCAATATGTTTTTATCAGAATAAGTTTAAATAAAAGAGAAAGAAACATATTTAATTTTTTAAATTTTTCAGACAAGTTCCATTCCCTACTGTACACATACATATATAATCTGAATGTTTTCCATTTTCAGCTGGTACTACTTAGTCACAGACATGTAAATAAACCAGGTAAATTCTTACCAGTGAATACAAAGAAATCCTGTTAGGAAGGCAACTGTATAACCAGAATCTATAACTATAACTAGAATTCCCCTACATAAGAACACGGATTCCTTGGGTATCTCCCTGGCAGTCCTTTAATCTCTCTTCTAAGAAGTCATTTCAGTCTAAGCACTGCATTCAAGATTGAGACAGAAAAACAATGAGAAACCATGTGCTTTTATGGTCCAGGAAAATATTCACTATCTCAACAAGCTGTAGTTCCACAGTGAGCTCCAGAAGTTGGGATTCAAATAGAAAAGGAAGGCACAGTCAAAACATGCAAAAGGAAAAATATAAAATATTTCTGAGCTAACATGCTAGGTTGCTATATTTTTGGAGTATCCTGATATATGTACAGAAACAAATGTTTAAATCCTTTTGAAGTTAACTTTAGGATTCATGAAGCAACTACCAAAGTCAGCAGCTAAGATATCCTCAGCCTATCGTAAAGTTTACAGATAGAACAGAAGTAGAAAGAAAAAAGATAGATAAACCTGAAAATAGTGACTACTGAATGCTTGTATCCAACAGAGCAAAGAATGAGTTCATGTAATAAAGGAGTGTAAAGGTTTTCAGTTCAGAAAGGAGCACTTGGAGGATTTAAGTAAACAAGAGTTCAGTCCTAAAGGCAGAACTTTAATGGAAATCAAGAAGAACCTGACATGTATAAGGCTTACAAAAACAAGAATCTACTAGGAAAAGTTGGACGAAAGTGTTAAAATCCACCATGTTTTCCAACTCCATTGTGATTTATATTCTCTAGACTAAGACGTAAAGGAAAGAAGGAATACGGAGAATAAAACATCAAGTGAAGTAAGCAATTATAGGAGGTTTTTAAAAATCTATGAAATCTATAAAAGATGGGAAAGTAAACTGACAAAAATATAGTCATTTAGTCTATAGTTATGTTGAACAAAAAAAAAAAAACAGAGAAGTAATAGAGGAGGATTGATCACAAAAAAATTTAAAATACCTTTACAAATACTTTAGGTGAGAGAAAGTGGCCCACAAATCCAGAAGGCTGAACACCACATGTAGAAATGCCCAAGAACATACAGCTTTGAAAAGAAAAATAAATAATTATTAAAATGTATTCAAAGATTTCTGAGCACCACCGCATTATATGAAAGAGAGGTGGGAGTGCAGCAGGACTAAGACAATAAAAGGAAGGATCCAGACAAGATAGCAGGGAAAAATAGGGTGATTTCCTACTCAAATGTAGAAGAGGAATAGGCATGTGGAACACAAAACACTGGATTGCCTGCACTCCCTCCTTTTGTTTAAAAGACATAGCTCTGTTAAATGTCAACAGAGCTGCAGCAGTTTACAACAACAGAAGTTTTCTCACTGTGTAGCAGTATGTTTGAAGGGTTCCCTTATGTTAAAGGAAAACACATTTTTCCCTCCTAGTCCATTGAAGAAACATTTCCAGCATAACCCATCTTTATAAAAATACCTCCATGGAAAGGGGAGTAACTTAGTCACCACTGATGAAAAGAGTTTCTCCCTTCAGGGGAATACCTGTGCATGCACGTGAAGGTGTTTCCCTTCTGCTCTTTTACTTTTGAGACATCTCTTTTTAGGATTTTTAGGGTCAGACATAAGTGTATCAGAGGTAGGCCACGTCCTCAAGCCCTGTGCAGTAGCTTAGCTAACTCCAGAAGACCCTGTGAAGCACAAACTGTGCCAGATACATAAAGCAAGGATCAGTTACAAAAAGATAGGGTATCATGGCTCTGATCAATATTTTTTCCCTGGATTTTGCTTGGCAGAGACAAACTTGTATTTACCTGCTGGTTAAATAAGAGAAAAAATGTCCCATGAAAGTGGCATAAAACTTCCACAAAAATAACTCACTGTGTAAAAGTATTCCAAAATCGAATCTAATAACACTGCGTAGAAAAATCTATTCCACCAGTCTGGAATTCAAAGTATCATAAAGCTAGGGAACTGTGCAAGCAACATTAAACAAGACAAACAAAATGTAATCCAGAGCACTTGTAACAAAAGCATAGAATAAGGAATGGGAGAATAAAAGTGTGAAGGCAGCCTAATGCTTCCACAATTAATAGACTCTACTTAAAAAAAAATCAATTCAGTGCAAAGTTAGAAAGATGTCAGAAAGGAGCAATTATTCATGGCTAATTACTTTTTAGGGGATGATGACAATGGGTTAGTTTTCTCTGGTATTGATGAAGAAAAACCTCTGGGGAAATCATTTGCAAACGTTACCAAGGATATGAATTATTCTCTGGTATGTATGAAGTACAAGAATATGAAAGAATGAGTAAAATACTAGTGTAGTGAAGGTCATCAAGACAACTCAGCTAATAGCATAAATTACCACTTTAGAGATTCAAACATGCCATCAATATGTCTAATAATGAATGATCTCCTGGAAGGGATGATTTGTTATGAACTGTTCGGATACTTACTAGAAAGAAGACTTTAGAAAAATTCGCTTCAAGAGAATATAGCAAAAGACAAAATTACAGAATTCAGCCTGTAGTTGTCCCTGTCAGTGAATTAATAAAAAACCAAAACCCCTTAACAGAGGACTGTATTGTACTGAGGTCCATTCTCTTCCTGCAATGTGGGGTGATGTAGCACATCCCCTTGTCTTACAGCCACTTCCCCATTCCTCTACAGAATATCTACCATAGTTTTCTCCATTTTATCTTCTCTCTCTTACTTGTGGGTTCATTATCAGCTTTCTCTTCAGCATATCTATTCACAGCCATCTTGCCTATGCTAGTCTCAGACAGACAGCAACAGCTTTATCTCCTGGAAAATTAGCTTGTCTCACAGTCCCTCTATCCCAGTGGGGTCTCCATCCTAATTTGCTCACAGTTGTTCACATCTCTGCTCCAAGTGCCCTATAACATTTGAAAATCTGATTATAGAGTCCATAGCACTCATTATAAATTCTCCTTCTCATCTGTCTCTCCTGCCTTTAAGCTGCCACATCACCACCTCTGCCATTTAGCCTGTCCATTACACTGCTTTGCACCCATTTCTGTGGAGCTCTCCCTTCATGTTCCCATTTGTTCTCATCTTGACTTTAGTAAGTAGGATAGCCACACACACTGCTGGCACATTTACATGCAACCTTTGTAATAGCTGAGGGGCTTGACAGTAGCTGTGTTAGCTACCAGTTCCTCTTTACCTGCTTGCCTGATTGTGCAGTTAGGCAGCAGTTCTTGGACTCCCAGTAGCGACCATACATGAAACCTGCATGTGTTACGAGATATTACCAAATTGCCAGCTCTTCTACTAGAAGACAACAAGAAGTTGGGTTCTTTCAACTTCAGCATGGAATTATTTAAAAACCACTAGGCTTTATAGCAATTGTGTAGATTTCTGCTATAAGACAGTGCCATTTTCATGTGTTTTGGTGTTCAGTGCTATTTAGCTCACAGTAAGCAACTCCTTCAGACATGACTTGAATATGTCACCCACTCTTTTCAAAACTTCTTTGTTACAAGGGAGGTCTCATCCCTCCCATGTAAGCAGAAAAGGAAGAATAGTTTGTGAGCAAAAACAGGCCATCAATAAAGCCAGGAAAAGTCTGAGCTACCTTTGAAATCTACCACTACGGCTAAGTCTGAGGGCAAGGAGGCTGCAACTGCCTGCCAGGCAGTGCAGGAAAAGGAAAGTGTTTCCCAAAGAGGTCACCTGCCTTAGCAGCTAATAAAATCTGTAGACTTAAACTGACATAAAAGTAGCATGGGGGGAACCAGACCTCTATAGTAGAAATAGAATTGTGTTCAACCGTATACATTTCTTTTCACCTTAAATCATAGCCTCCTTAGGGCTAGGATGGGTGCAAAGGGCAGGAAAGTTTTAATGTAAATAATTCTGGTACAAACAATCAGGTTCAAACACAGATGAGTGAAAAGGTTGATATTCAAGCATAATTTCAAAGGTGAAACCTGCTTTTCTGCAAGCAGGGATACAATACTGCATTTTCCTGTCTCTTGAATCTGGTCTGTTCACTGGGCAAACAACTCTGCATTGCCCAAAATGATGCAAAGAGGAAGCAGGCTTGGAGAGCAGTCATTATCTGAATGCTTTTGAAGACATCTAGCATATATGATTGTAAATACACTGAGAACTAGTAAGAAGATAAATAATAAATCAGGAGGGAAGTACAGAACTGATCCTTTTTTTATGCAATTACAATTTTAAATAATCTCATTTGTCCTCTTTTTTTTTCATTTCCTCTGAGCCAGGGAACCATTAATCTCTAAAAATATTGTTTGTTCTCTTTTGATTGGCAGCCATTTAAAAGAAAGAAAAGAAGGAAGGGGAAGGGGAAGGGGAAGGGGAAGGGGAAGGGGAAGGGGAAGGGGAAGGGGAAGGGGAAGGGGAAGGGGAAGGGGAAGGGGAAGGGGAAGGGGAAGGGGAAGGGGAAGGGGAAGGGGAAGGGGAAGGGGAAGGGGAAGGGGGGGAGGAGGAGGAGGAGGAGGAGGAGGAGGAGGAGGAGGAGAAGGAGAAGGAGAAGGAGAAGGAGAAGGAGAAGGAGAAGGAGAAGGAGAAGGAGAAGGAGAAGGAGAAGGAGAAGGAGAAGGAGAAGGAGAAGGAGAAAAGAGAAAGAAAGAGAAAGAGAAAAAGAGAAAGAGAAAGAGAAAGAGAAAGAGAAAGAGAAAGAGAAAGAGAAAGAGAGAAAGACAGACAAAAAGAAGGAAAAGAGAAAATCCTCCTTGTCTGCAGGGGCATGTGTTTGCAGGGACGTTTGGACTTTATTAGGCATGTTCATTAGGTTCATTAGGTGAAAGTGTCACACTCCTAAAAAGAAAATGAATAGATTTTAGCATATCCAGACCATGTATTAAAATGGTATCACAAGTTATAAATTCTAAAGCATAATGTTTGACAGGAAGCTGTCATGGAAGCAATAGATTCATTATAAAAATTCTAGAAGTGCATACATCTCGTTGACTGTTTATCATTAACTGCATGGCATGCTGATAGGAAATGTCTAGCTATAATTTATATTTCTGATGACTCTCGAATCTATTACTCACCTCTCTCTAGTTTTATAGCTGCTCTGGACAGAATAGAAATTGAACAGGCAGAGTAGGTTTGGGAGGGGAATTTTCTGCTCTTGCTGTCCTCTATTTTCTCATCCCTCCAGCCTGATCTGTCCCTGACATGTGATCAGACCCATACTGCCCAAGTGTTTCTCAGAAAATGAGGTTTGAAAACAAAAAATAAAAGGGAAAGAGAGATATTTAACTACACTTCCATTTTAAGTCTTGCAGCAATCATACTCTAAAAAACACATTATGGGTAAAATCTTAAAGGTGCAGTCGGGTGTGGCATGAAGAAAAACTCAAGGATAACATGAGTTTGAAGACTACAAAGACCTGAAAAAGAGTCTCCAGGAAAACAAAGAAAATAAATTTGGGAAATGTTCAATAAACTAAATATTCATTTGTTCCAAGGTATGGGTCCAAGAAATCTGATTTTGTAAAGAAATCCTTATGTGTGCAGAAACCCCTAACAGAACCCCTAACAGCAACTGAATCCATTTCAATTATCAATTAGAGTTTAAAATTCATATAATTTTGTACTGAGAATTATCTTTGTTTTTTAAAGTCCTGTAGCTGTTAGATCAATTACCTACCCATTAATTGCAAAAGACTTCATTGAACTTACAAAAGGAAGGGTTTATTCTGTTCTCTTTAGAGCTAGTATACATGTTTGTGCAGATGAGCTTTAGAATGCTATGCAGTTTCTCACTGCAGACTTTATTTCTTTTTTATTGACTACACCTATTGCATTTCTTCCTTTTACACCACAAACTTTAGAAGAGGACAGGAAGTAATAGCAGAGGTTAGGGGCATATTTTTCACGTGAATACCAAGTTCTCATGTAGCAAAACTTTGCTAGAGAAATCTGAATTCTCTGTTTCTTTCCCAGAGGGAGAAGGGGAAACAATTCTTCTTGCTTCAGACCCCCACATAATCTAATCTGACAATTAATCCCTGAAAGAAAACACAGAATTCTTGTTACAGGATCAACATTCAATAATGCATTTTTATTCAAGCAGAGGTTCATAATAGTTCATGTAAACGCAATGTATGATGAAAGCAGGTATCTACTGTAAAGTGTGCCCCTTTTCTGCGAAGGACTGTGTGAGTAAAATTCTGCCTCTGTACAAGATTTGAGCTGTATTTTGAATATTTCTTTTAAGAAAAGATGATTTATATAAATATCTCATGGCAAGTCTAATCCAGATTTTACCTTGGAGACAATCAAACAAGTCTAGAATGGAAGCTCAGGCTTCTACACTCATTCATAGAAAATCTATCTATGAAAAAGATTGTCCCTTCTCTCTGCAATAAAATGATGTTTTCAAATCTAGCAAAAGATCTGATGTAGTCAAGGAAATTTTTTTTACAGAGTCACTAAGATCAGTCTCTTTTTTATACCTAATATTGTTATCAAAAGATTTTTTTTTTTTGTAAGATAGCAAGTTATACTGAAAAACCTCTACCCATAACTAGAATTATAAGTTAAATTTTCACTGATACAGGTATCTTTACTGTGACCTGATGGATGGGAAGGAGGGTTCAGGTTTTTAAGCAAGACATGTTATACAACTGAAATGCCCAAATAATGAAGACGTAAAAGTTAAATTACCATCTAACTGTCTACATCAAAGCTATTTTATTTACAATGTTAAGAAGGGTTTAAGTGAATGTCAAATGTGAAAATAGATAGGCAGTAAAATTATTATTCAAAAATTGTGTGATGGCAGCCTAAATCACATACCATAGTTAAAAAGAAATTAATTCTCAGGAGATGGTGTCCAGGTTGCCAGCACCACTATTAAAGGTTAGAAAGATATGTTACACCTGGAGCTGAGACATATAAAAGTGATATGAGTATTTTCCTGTCTCCTATAACTTATGGACATTTGAAAACAGCCTTATTATTTGTAGTCCCAGAATATGTTGACTATAAAATTTCTGCTGTTGTTTCCATCTCAGCTTACTTGAAGACCAAAAAAGCCCACCGTTTAAGGCCCGTATACAGAAGATTATCATAAAGTCGTGTCACAAAATCATAGAATAGTTTGGGTTGGAAGGGACCTTGAAGATCATCTAGTTCCAATCCCCCTTCCATGAGCAAGGTCACCTTCACTAGACCAGGTTGCCCAGGGCCTCATCCAACCTGGCATTGAACACTTTCAGGAATGAGGCATCCACAGCTTCACTGGGCAACCTGTGCCAGTGCCTCACAGTGGAGAATTTCTTCGTAATACTTCATCTAAGCCTACCTTGTCCTAAGACTACATGTCCATGTAAAAAGTCAATTTTTCAGCCCCCTTTAGGTACTGGAAGATGCTATAAGGTCTCCCTGGAGTCTGTTCTTCTCCAGGCTGACCTCAACTCTCTCAGCCTGTCTTCATAGGAGAGGTGTTCCAGTCCTCAGATCACCTTCGTGGTCTCCTCTGGGCTCACTCCAGTAGGTCCGTGTCCTCCTTATGTTGGGGGCCCCAGAGATGGAAGCAACACTCCAGCTGGGGTCTCACGAACAAGTACAATCCCCTCCCTTGACCTGCTGGCCACGGTTCTTTCAATGCAGCCCAGGGTGTGTCTGCCTTTCTGGGCTGCGAGCACACATGGCTGGGTCATGTGGAATTTCTTATCCACCAGTACCCCAAAGTCTCTCTCCTTGGGGCTGCTCTCAAGCTGTTCTCCACCCAGCCTGTACTTGCCCCTGGGATTGCCCCGATCTAGGGGCAGGAACTTCCACTTGGCCTTGTAGAACTTCATAAAGTTCACAATGAATCCGTCAAGGGGAATCCTCTCCTTCCAGTGTGTTGACTGCACCACACAGTGGTGTCATTGGTAAACTTGCTGAGGACACACTCAATCTCACTGTCCATGTCACCAACAAAGACGTTAAACATATGTAAGAATATAAAGGTAAAATGCAAAAGACTGTGCAAGAAATTGCAGCAGAACTTTACAGCATGAAACACAAATGCCTAATATGCACAAACATTTTATGCAGAAATCTAAAAGAGGACACTGGCCATGAAAAGAGAGTCTTTTTCCCATTAGAAAAAATCTTTAAATAAATTGAAGTGAGGAAGGATGAAAATAGAAAAGGTGCAGGAGAAACCCATCCAGGATGGGATGAAGAGGTCCATCCAGATGCATAAGGGACTTGTCATACCTGATAGGAAAAATTAATTGTCTTGTGTCATTAAGAGGGACCGAAACACATGGAATGAAAAAGATGCAGAGGAAAATGAAGATATTGCAATGTCCAGCAGGGTGAGGAGCTTTGCTGCTGGCTGGAGCCGCACCTGCAGAGCTTCAGGTACAGAAAGAGATAGCAGTGCTTCAACCCAGCAGGTCTGATGGTCTAAGAACTTCTCCAGGTGTGGGTAGGATTGGGCAGAAGTTTTTTAAGTGAGGCACCTTTACCTTTATGGTTATTGCATCAGCCTGTCAAAACCATACCCTAACTTCCAAGGGGTATCCCAGTCAGGTGAGACACTACCAGAAGCAATAAGGTCCTTTTCAACACCCTCACTTGGTCCAAGAAAACTGGTGACTCAGATTTACTTTTGCTTCTCTCTGCCTTACTTATATATGTGTCTTGCCTATTTATTTCATACCACTTCAGAGGATAAGGGATTGGTCTTTCTCATAAAATATTTTTAAAAGTCTGATTTTCATTTTGATACAAAAAGAAAACAAGTTTTTTTCTCAGCACTGACATTTTTCACAAAACAGTACGCAGGGAATTTTTGTCAGCCTGGAGCCTCTGTGCTGAAGAGAAAAGTTGTGTTTATCAGTGCTGCTGGGAAAAAAAGAAGATGGCTTTAGGTGCAAGACAGAATTGGGTGTCATTCCTGGAGGCCTGGCTTGAGTTTCATCTTGGGTAATTGGACATTTTCTGAGGAGGTATTTTCTTCTTTTCATCAAAACAGATCCTATTACAATGATAGCCAGGCAAAAAAAAAAGGGAGAAAAGAAAAAGAAAATATGTCCTGGTCACTGCATTTTGCAGGACTAACCATTACAAATCACCACCATCTCTGTATCCGGGCTGCATATGAATACCTGCCACCGAGCCCAGTGCAATGCCATTGTAAATTCGCCCCCTCTGCAAAACATAGTTTTCCTCTCTAACCTGCAGGGAAATAGCAGAATTGCCAGACAATCAAAATACATGTTTTTGAAAAGGTCAAAGGATTCCAGCAAAATATTATATTTCATGTAGTGTACAAACCATGAAAATGTTGATATTTCATTACAGAGAAAAAAAATTGTAGCAAAAACAGAATCTGACTTTTTTTTATATATATTTGGGACAAAGAAGGTGGCAAAAATAGATATGGGCAGATGGCCACCATCATCTGAATATAGATTTTTTAGTTTATAGTCATTTTGTCTTATGTAAAAGCCTTTCAACCACCTGAATCTTTAGTTATCTAGCAGAACTTACTCTGTTTCATGGCAGGGCTACCTCATAAAGCCAGTACTCTAGGAAAAAAATGCAGTTTGCTGTCTCTGACCCCATTCAAGCACAAATGAACCCAATTAACTTTTTTTTCCCCTTTTTTTTAAATCATCTCCTTCATATTGCTGAGGCACCAAGGCTACCAAGCTTCTTTATTCCTATATATATAGTTCTCACCATAGCAATAATGCACTCTACAAGGCATCAAGCCTGTTAATCAGGAAAGCTTTCAGAGCCTCCTTAGTTCCAACAATTTTATTGCAGATAAGTAAGCAGCTGAAACTGCATAAGTTCAGGAGCTGCAGTAACTCAAATAGCCAGTCTGGAATAGCAGAAAATTGAATGCACTGTTCTCGGCAGCTTTGTCTCAATTGGGAGAATGGAATTATTCTTCAAGTATTACCCTGTGCCAGAAGAAAGCATTACTTAGAACTGACTATCGACTGTCTAATTGCAGCACTGAACCGAATAATTTGAAATGATAGCTATCTAAAGCCAAATTGTAAAGTGAATAGTGAACAAAGCAATAAATAATAGAATTACACATACTATATGTGATTGCTCATTGAATCAGATTGCTGGTCATAATAAAAGTCAAAAGTAACAATCAGCCTCATTACTTCACAAAAGAGGAAATGCCACTAACTATTTCTAACTCCTGTCATCAACATATACTGTGAAAACAACCTGGTAAATCTCTTTTGATCATACTGGACCTAACCTTAACCTTACTCCTTTCTTATTCCTAAGGGTGGGCTGTCTCATACTTTTGGGATGGTTTCATTACTAAATGTAAACTGTGCATGTAATTCTTTGGTGTCTCACAATACAGGCTGTTTTCACTCAGAAAATGAGCTGCAAAGCACATCCAAAAGGAAGGAGTGAAGGTACTGGGAAAGAGGAGCATCACTGAGGACAGTCAGGGAAGGTGCTCTCAATTTGTCCAGGTAGATGAGACTGCATGTCTCCAGTGAGATTCTCCCCAGGGACTTGGGTGAGCTACAGATATTGGGCTGATATTTGTAATATATATATGTCTCTCTCTCTCTATATGTGTGTGTGTGTGTGTGTATACACATAAGGAACCCAAATACTGTCTCAGTTTGAGGGTCATCCTTCATTTGCATTAGATTTGAAAATGCCCAATTCAAATGCAACACAAATAAACTAGAGATACAGTTCTCACTTTGCAGCATGTGCAAATGGAATGCAAGTTTATTTAAGTCTTTCCAGTACAGCAGCAGGGTTACTTGTAAGAGGATAATTTTGCATTTTGCTGTCTGAGAGCTTTTTCTGTATAATTGTTAGTATGTGTGGCAACTGACATTCCAGGCACTGTAAGTCTATTCCTTTCCAGTGTTACAAGCAATGTCAGAGGAGCTTCATATGTACCTTTTTCTGTTCTCACTGCATTATTTATCAAATGAATATGAAATCAAAATGTTGATGCACAGAACAATATGTTAAATACTCCAATGTGCAATGCCAACTTAACCTTGTCGACCTTCCACCATGGGTCAAAGGTCAGTTTCCTACTGTTTTAACCAGTATTTACCAGTCTTCCTTGCCCTATTCTATTCTCCTTTTTAAACTTTCCCATTTTTTTCCCTTCACTTCATGTTCAGGCAAAAAAAAAGGAATATCCACATAAGCCCTTGGTGGTACATTTTATTTTATAGCAGATGACAACCCTACCCAAGAGATTTCAGCACATACACCCTTGCTCTCAACAAACCTAGAGGCAGGTTGAATCTATAATTTACTTCTAACCTTGCCTGAATACTGAGTTTTTAATGAAGTGCTTTCTCTAACTCCCTAATATTTACCTATTTATTTCTTGACATCTCATATCTACTGCTGATTAGGTTTCACATCCAGGTTACTTTCTGAACAGGTCAGTGCCAATTACCTGTCAGGACTTGGATATGCAGATTACAAAAACTTAATGGACACCTTAACTAAATAAATCACATTCTCACTACACTAAGCGTATCCTACAACCAGGTAGGATAAACTGGTATGGTATAGGTTTAAAAATCCCAATCTTGAAGCACAAGTCCAGCAACATGGATTTCTCTAGTGGTTGTTGCTCAATTCCTCTTTCTCATCAGACCTTGCTTTACTGATTCCTTGTACCATCAGTATAGAAATTCATGAGGACTCACTTTTACAGCTCTTGGGGGGGGAAATAGAAAAAGGAATCACTGACCCAAAGACCACATTGCAGATGGCACCTGCATTCAAAGCCCCACAGGAGGGCAAGGAAAACATGGGACGGAATTCATTGTCATTGTAGGCAATGATTTCAGATGATTTGCCTTAACAATATTTGGTAGGTTGACTTGACTGGACACCAGGTGCCTGCAAAGCCACTCTATCGCTACCCCTTCCCTGCTGGACAGGGGAGAGAAAATAAGCTGGAAAACAACTCATAGGTCGAGATAAGGCAGTTTACTAAAGCAAAAGCATAAGTTTGCACGTGCACAAGCAAAGAGAAAAACCAACAATTTAATTCTCTACTTCCCATCAGCAAGTGTTGTTCAGCCATTTCCCGGGAAGCAGAGCTTCAGCGCGTGTAGTGGTTGGCTGGGGAAGGCAAACACTGTAAATAACAAATGCCTCCATTCCTACTCCTTTTCTTAGCTTTTGTATCTGAGCTGATGTCATATGGTATGGAATATACCTGTGGTTAATTTGGGGCAGCTGGCCTAGATATGTCCCCTCACAGCATCTTGCTCAACTCCAGACTGATGGAGGGGGAATGTTGGGGAAACAGCACTGGTGCTGTGCCAGCCCTGCTCAGCAGGAGCCAAAGGTGTATTATCAACACCTCTCCAGCTACCAATGCAAGGCACAGCACTGTGAGGGCTGCTACAGGAAAATGAACTCCTTCTCAGCCAGACACAATACAAAATGCCATGTGGTTTTGGGGGCTTCAAAGCAAATTAAGGATAAATAGGGTAAAAAAATGCCCACTATATATTTCTCTGCAAAGTACCCAGTCCCCACTACATCTGTTAGTTTTAGTCCAAAGTTATTTCCTCCACATAAGTCACACAAGCACTTGTGTATAGACTTTCCCAAATTACAAGGTTTGTTATTGGTTGGGGTTTTTTTTGTTCTACTACAATAGAGAATGAGTGAGTTGCCACCATCATTTTACCTTTAGCTTGCACAGCTAAATTTGGGTTGTCTGGTTTTGGCTGGTTTTAAGGTAATGGAAATAAGCTTCTATTTTCTCCATAATGTTTGGACACCAAAGGCTACCTGATAACATGCCATTGGCACTCAGATAATACTGAAAAATTCAGATAATACTACTGTTATCTTCACTATGTGAACCTATTTCTCTTTAAATCCTGGGCCTCAGTGACGTCTAATTATTACTGGCATTAATTTTGCCTATGAAATCCCAAGATGCATGTCATTGAAAATTGCTAGAGCCACAAAAAGGCACTGACAAAAAGGAAATTAGGATAAACCAATTAGAACTGAATGCTACATTGCAAAATATTTGGGAGAAGGAACAAAGAAAGCTTTGATCATTTACTGCTTTGATAGGGACCTAAGGAGGATACAGGCTCAGCTTGGACACATTAGCACTATGCCTATGACTTTCATGGAGTTATGTTCTCTGACAGCAGCTTAGGAGCTGTTACTACATACTTCCTAACCAAAATTTTGGGTAGATTTGCATTTTAGATGCTTTTAAATGTGCTGCTTCCTGTGTATGCTAAAGGCAGTCCTTTCATCATCCAACTACAGATAAAAGCAAACAAATGCAGGAAAATATAGCTACATACAAATGGCCTTAGAAAACGTGGATTGAAAAAAATCCAAGGGGAATTCATTGCACTAGCCAGGTTTCAAAATAATTCATTAAATAGCTACCACTTGTCCTGTCACTGTCTATCAGTCTGGAAATGGATAATGTTCTAAATGTGTCTGCTTTCATCACATATTCTCCCACTATCACAGTTGGTAACATTAGCTATGTTCAGGAAGCACTTTGCAGTCTCCATTGCTTTCTTATCAATACTACCACAAAACAAAGGAAATACATGTGGGAAAAAATAATCATAACAGTCTATGGTTATAGTTGAAAGCATAATGCTTCTGTCTAGCAGACAAAAAAAAAAGCTTGCCCTATAATCCTACATGACTGTGGAAAACAGAACTTTAATAATCAGGTTGAGACTTGCCATTTAAGTTTACAGCAGCAAGTCTGTCATATTTGTTGTTAACATTCTGAATAATCCTTAAAAATAGTAATCTGCTTATCATTTATCTTTTAATATAGCATTATTATTTCAGGAAAGCGTGCAACAACGTTGAAATGGCCTTATTCCAACAACAACAACAGCAAAATCAATCCCTTTCTACAAATTTGATATAGGCAGGCTGTGTACTATTTGAAAAAGTTCAGTGAACCATGAAGACTGGCATATGCACCATAAAATTCTAGCTTTATTTGATGAAATTATTGAGCATTTCATTTACCTCAACTAAGGCTTAAAGCAATCATCCATGTTTTTACTGTCATCTCAAGTAGGAAGCTTTGAATACGAAGCAAATCAGATTGCTACTTCTGGGAGTTTCAAAGGCATCTGAGGAGGGGCACAGAAAAGATCCTTGGTGTTTAATGCAAAATATCTGTTCAGTTCAATTATGATACCAGAGGCTCAGCACAGTGCAAAAAAAAAAAGGGGGATGAAAAAAGATAAAAAAAGACGTAGTGCAATAATAACATGAAAGAATTTTGTTCTCTATCTTTCTGATTAAAAGTGTATTTTCATGTCAACTTTAGGAGAAATTATGTTCAAAGCCTGTTTGCAACAGAGTCTGTTTTAATTTGTCAAAGGTTTACACTGTATAACTCGATCACATTAATTGCAAAGATTGTCTTCTCTATTGTTTCACTGCACTCTTATAGACAAACAAGAGGAATCCAGCTCCTGTGGTATCACCAGGTGTGACAAGCTATTTTCTTTAGACCAGTGCCTGGTCATCCCAATTTAGGGGCAACTAGTCTAACTGGGAGCTTGCTAGAGTCCACTATTTTATTATTGTTAATGTCAGTCAAAAATATCAGAGGCATCAGTTTAGGGATCAAATTCAAAAGCTCAGGAGATGTGTCTTCCTCATGTGACCACGTGACATTGACACCAACATAAGTAGAGAGAGCAGGTAAATGTTTTAGCGATTATACTCCCCTGGATCAAACAGAATGTCATATAAAAGACTCATCTCTCAGACGATTACAAATAAGCTTATATTAATTGAGTCTTGCACAAGTTTAGATTCAACACAGTACAACAGGGCACAACAAGGTCAATGTGCCTTCCAACACACTGCTCAATAGCAAATTAAGCTTATTTAGAGGGTACATGCCTAACACTCTCTGACAGCCCTGAACAACACATCATCAGTTTTGTGGCAAACTTTTCTTCAATAATCTGGTCATTTTAGCAATAGCACAAAAGCCTAGCTTTAATTGGCTGCTCTGCCAGAGGAGATTCCGAGTCACCTCCTCCTTCTACCTTCTACAAGAGTGTCTAAACCACCAAGTGATACATCAGGCTGAAAAGAGCTGGGACCACTTGCCTTTAACTTTGCCCATGACAGTGTCATAAAGTTGAGAAGGACTACAGAGATCTAAATGGAGTAAAACATAGGAGACTAAAACTCTCTCAGTATAGAGGCTAGAGACATGCAATAGGTAGAAACTGCTTGTGTCCACTTCCTCTAATGTGTCATACTAAATAAAATGTTGAGTTTTTCAGCAGAGTCCAGAACTCAGGACTTCCTCACTGCATTCAAAACAGTGAAGTAGGTATTTGAGTGCTAGCAAGATCTCAGCATTCCAGTTAATAACTGGGCCTCTTGGAATTATGACAGTATCACAGCAAAAATAAACATTGTGCAGCAGTGCATGTTACTTTTAAGGGTCATAGAAGCTTTGAAGTGATTTTTATGAACAGAGAAGGAACAGGTGAGGATTTTGGTAATGCAGTAGCCCCTAAGGTTCAGACTTCACTAGAAGCCATTGTAGTTCTAAAATAATTTTCATAGGCAATACGTTTCTGTGGTAGAGACCTCAGCAGGCAGACAGAAACATCACTCTTACTCAGAGGCTTTGTCTACTCTGCTGAGAAAAAGAGGATTGAGCCTGAGTGCTCACCTCATTGTCCACATGACTTAACTGTCAGTCCTTAGTGTTACACCACAACAACTAACTCCAAGAATTTTCTGGTAAGAAGGTTGTTCTAAGTAGTGTTGACAGGAACTGGTCGGTGACACTTGTGTTCTGGGCCAGAAGTCAGTCCTTGGCCCTCATCTGTGCCTGTTGGTGCACTCGGGAAATACCCATCAGTGATTGTGAGAGCAGGGTTCTGTGTCCCTTGAATAGTGCAGCAATGGGAACTTCCCAGGTGAGTGAGGGAGTGTGTATGAGCAGACTCCAGAAAACTAACAAGAATGAATTAGGTGGCAGAAGAACGTTCAATACAAAAATCAGTAAGTAAATAAATGGAGCTGCCTGGAAACAAAGCTGTATATCTGATGGCCTACATTGTAAAGCATCAAACCTGTTATCGAAATCTCCCCCAGATCCTAAACACTGAATAAAGTGTTCCTTCTAGCTCAAATCACCAATTTATCAGCTAACAGAAGCAAGCAAAGGCAGACACAGCTCATGACCATATGTACTTTGGGACTCTGAGCTAATTTTCTATACTGAAGGATTGCAGAAGATGGCAATGTCCTCAAAAATCAAAAAACAGGTTTATTTTCCGACTGCAGCCTGTTGGAGAAAGAGTTCTTTGATGTTGCTGTCCTACCATGAATTTAAAGGATATGGATAATTTACAGCCTTGATTAACAATCTCAGAGGTGCAATAGCTCATCCTCTGCACATCCCATCCTTTTTATTGAATGTGCTTAAGTATTCATGAACACATGATGGTAATCTTGTTAACACTATGAAAAGCAATGACATCCTCATTATAAACTGCTTGAAAATGCTCATGATCCTTTCACCAGAATGAGCTTTGTACAATTAGAAGCCTGAAAAAGTCACAGGTGCGAAACACAGGGTGATAAAATTGTAATTGTAAGATACAATGGCATTGTAATGTCCAGGACAGTAGATTTTGCAGATACAGACAGAGGGCAGGAAAACCAGTGCTCCTTGTAATACTAATTTCTCTTTGGTGCTGTGCAATTTTGTCCTGGTTGTATATTCAGGCTGACAAAATCCTGTAGATTTCAGGGGGCAGGTAGGTAATTCTATCCAAATCCAATGAAAGGGAGCTATTTAGGACTCCCTGTCTTTCTCATCATGGTGAAAATAAGTTTGTTTCCTGGGATCAAAACTGACCTTAGGATGTTTGATCAATGACTCTCTTTGTTTCTCTAGAGACATAATATACCATTTGTGATCTTTTTATCTTTTCTAATAGGTTAGCCATTTGCTGCAGAAATGGGTGTGGAGGAGTTTTAGTTATGGAAATGGCTTTTGGGCAGCTGTCAACAGGAGGTTCAAGTTGGAATTGACATCCTGTCAGACCTTCTGCATCTCTCTTGTATAATTTGTTCTGGAATTTCAAAATATATTCCTTTCCTTTTATTCCTTTCATTTTCTTATCTTTGTGCATCAGATCTCTGAATTGCCAGATATTGACAAGTAGAAGGGGCCAAAGACACATATTAAAATCTTCTATGTGCCCTGTACCTACGACTCAAGACAAGCAGAGGCTGTCCTTAAAAAAACAAAGGTGACTGTCACATGCACCTCCACAGGTGCAGAGGAAGATAGAGACAGCAGGCATGTATCAGAATTTAAGAAACATTGAACCCATGTAATAGTTAGTTTGACATTTTGTGATGCAAGTGAGGCTCTGAGATCTGAATCCCATTTATCATTTTGCCCTTTCAAGAACTGATAGGAAAAGAAAGAATTTCAGCTACAGTACAGCATTTCCACTTAAGTCAGTTAATCAAGCCAGTGTTAAGTGGGATAAGTGGCAATGAAGGAAGAAAAGGTACAGCAGATGTGTCAGACTCAGTCTGGAAGAGTCATATTTGACTTAAAAACCTTCACTGTCCTGGACAGTTAGCAAAAGATTTCATTTACCTCACTGGAGACTTTCTGTTTAACAATCTCTGCAGGCAAATAAAATGAGACAGAGTGATATAAAAAATCACAGAATCACAGAATATGCTGAGTTGGAGTGGACCCAAAAGCATCATGGACAGGACATCCCCAAGAGTCACACCAGGTGCCTGAGAGCACATTGTCCAAATGCTTTAACTCTGTCAGGCTTGGTGCTGTGACCACTTCCCTGGGGAGCCTGTTCCAGTGCCCAACCACCCTCTGGATGAAGAAACTTTTCCTGATATCCAACCTAAACCTCCCCTGACACAACTTCAGGCCATTGCCTCGGGTCCTGTCAGTGGTCACCAGAAAGAAGAGATCAGTGTCTGCCCCTCATCCTCCCTTCATGAAGAAGTTATAGACTGGAATGGGGTCTCCCCTTCAGGCTGATCAGACCCAGTGACCTCAGCTGCTCCTCATATGGCTTCCCCTCAAGGCCCTTCACCACCCTTGTGGCCCTCCTTTGGACACTCTCTAATAGTTTAATGTTTTTCTTATATTGTGGCACCCAAAACTGCACACAGGTCTCAAGGTGACTCTGCCCCAGTGCAGAACAGAGCAGGACAATCTCCTCCCTTGACTGCTGATTCATATTCAATGTGGTTTTTTGGAAAACTGGACCTGCTTCTCTGCTGTCAAAGAAACCTACATAAGCATAAACACTTCTGGAAATAGGTGGAGATGTAGCAAATACTTCTGCAAAAGTGTTGTATATTGCATTTTTTTGGCACTTAGCCTGCTGGATGTACATGGGCACATAAAGCAGCACAGAATTCAGCCCTGCACTTCCAGTAACGAGAGTATACTTTGCATTCAGGAAAGCTTTTAAGCACATTTTTAAGGTTAAGTGTGGTATTCATCACTCTTCTTCATCCTGGAAGTCATTTCTAGCAACATTTGGGTGCATTCCTGCCAATATAATCCGCCAGAGCTGGGCACATTTTTCTTCCTGTGAATGAACTATTCATATCCCCAAAAAGCAATTTCATCCATTCCAAAACAATTTTATGAATTCAACATTAATTTGACAAATAGTTTCAGCTGGGAAGGGTTTCTAAAACTTAGACTGGCATAAAAAAATACCTGAAAGAACCACTTCTTTCCTCCAGTTGTCACCAACCCAGACACAGAAGCTCTTCTTAAAATGGACTCAAACCCCTATCTTCTGCCTCTAAGGAAAGGTTCCTGCACAGCACAGGGTACATTATCTAAAATTATCAGCTCAATATCTCTCCTTCATACTGTTCAGCTTTGCATAAACTGCTTGTGGAATTCACTGGAACAGGGGCTGGAAGCCAGGTGTCAGATCTGTTTGCTAGCTCAAAGATCCTGCCAAGTGGTCTTCTGCAAACCAACATCCAAGGAAGGAAATTAAAAAAGAAGAATGAATGCTTCAATGAACCACCACCCTTGTTCCTAAAACTGGCCTTCCTAAATACGTAGATGTTTCATGCCTTCTGTCAGGACCATCTCCAAATAGCATAATTGAATTCTATTGTCTCCTTTGTTTCTCACATCTGATTTATTATTATTATTCATTGATTTATTTATATTCATTTTATCCAAGCTGGTAAGCTTGGATCCTAAAACAAATTCTGATGTCACTGACATCATGAGATGAGAGGAGGATCTATTTGATCAAGCAGAACTAAACAGAGATAATTTTTGTGAAGTTGTCATTAGCCATTAAATGGCTCCCTACTTCCCTCCTGAGGTACTTGTCTTAACAGTCATTAATACAGTGACATACCTGAGGTCTTTACTGGAGGAACATCTGGATTTGTTTTCTTCAGTGGTTAAATACTGATACAGAGTGATTGCATTAGGAAACCGTTTTGAGTGTGGAGCTGGAATGCAATGTGTAATACTTACAGCTAGTCAGTCACAAGGAAGAGAATTTGTATTTAAAGTGTCGACTGGAAAAGAAAATATTAATGTATTTGGGTAACTATTTTAAAAGGAAACCTTTCTAGGGGATTGTTCTGTTGGTTGGTTTTGAGGTTTGGGGTTGTTTGGGGGATTTTATTCACAAATTTTAACTTAACCTGAAAGAATTGAGAAAAATGGATTTTCCAGAGAAAAATGGGTTGAAGACATAAAAATGTCTCTCTGACATGTAGAAGAGAGAGGGAAATACTTCTTCTTAGCTAATTCAGGGTTGCATTATGCCAAGCACTCACAACAGCTGCTGTGGAGAATAAAGCCTGTTAACGTGGCATGCTGTGTCCAGAGCAGAACCTCTTCTGGTCATTTTTTTGGCATTGGCCCTAAAATCTTCTGAAGCAACCACACCTCATCTTAGACTGAAAGTCAGACTTCATAGGATGATTCATTCCCAGAAGCGCTGTTAAAAGAAAGTGTTATAAATATGTGTGTCCACTGACTTTTGTCTTTTCCTTTTTAAATCAAGCACCTTATTCTATGCAAATTTGGAGTCAAAGGCAAGATGCATTTCAGATGTAATAAAGCCAGCAGGCCCATGATCAAGAAGTTTCTCAGGTGAAGAAACCAAATCTGCTTATACAAAGAAAAAAAGTCTCATCCTGCAGTGCCAGAGTAATATGTTCTTCAAGTCCTGACCATTATGCATTCCATTTATACCACTTCTTTAATCAAAGCTGAACTCGGTGAATTGCAAATAAGAACGAAAACATTAAATGTGAAAGGCCAACTTGCTCATCTATATTTTTTGACAAAGTGACAGTTTTAAAATTACATAGGTAAAATACTTCACTAAATAGGGTTATAAATGTGCAATTCATCATGGCAGAACATTTTTATGCGGTTTTAAACTACTCTTTTATTTTAAGAAGTGAGGACGCAAAATGGTAGGCTTATTCTTCATCTTTTCCTTTTGCAGTTTATTTTTGACATAGCAAAGATGCAGCATGGTTGGAAAAGCTCTTGGAATGGTATTTGTACCCTTCTCATTCTAAAGCTGTTGCTTTCCAGTGAGCATATTTCAAAGGTGAGCCTGGTTAGTATGTGTGCATACACAGCACAAGCCTGTTACTGGATAAGACCATCTTTGCTTCACAAAGTCCTTGTTCTGGTAAAATAGGGACACCATTCTCCACACCATCCCCTCTGCCCACTCCCACCACGCCCCCCCCACACACCACACTCCCCACACCCCCCTTACCTCCTTCCCCAATCCTCTAGTAAGGTACTGTGTTGCTGAAACACAAGAATCAGATTTGTTATCCCACTCTTAATGGGAATTCCTGAGTAATCATTCTGCAGCATAAAGTTGGGTATATGGGTCCCCAGTGGCAATGGATTTGTTACTCTTTTAAACACGTATCACTGGGAAAACTTAGACGAAAAGGTAAGAATTAAAGCTGAAGAAATAAGGCAAATGCTTTACTAGAAACTCTCATTTTTTTTGCTGTAATTTACCTGGAATCCTTGTTTTTCATTGCAAGTGTGAATTCGCATGCTGAGGTTGCAACAAAGGATTAAGATAAAACTCCTGGTTCTGAGTTGGGGAAGAAAAACATCATTGCAAGGTCATATAGAGAAGAACATCACTGCATCCAGGTAGTCTGCTGCATATGATGTTTTTGAGAGGCTGGCAAGTACAGAGCTTGAGGCAGGTTGAGGAACTGTCACAGAGAGGAAGAAAGAAGAAAGGAAAATGTGATCTGACTCCTGTTACATCCTGGGGAGATTGTCTCCAAATTCCACACCAGTACTAGGTCAACCACAAAGACAATGACCCAGAATAATATACCTCAGGTCTGACATTAACCCCAGTGCCTCGTGTGTTGAGGTTCAGAGCATTTCCCCCACGTGATTGTGAACATCTGTCAAGGAATTGATTTCTTCCTCCCATTAAGTTCCCTGGGTGTGAGATTGAGGCCACCATGGAGACCTGAGCAATAAAGTCAACCAACAGCTGCCCTTTGATTTTGAGAGCTTTCAGATGCACACTTATTCCCTATATGGCCCCGGTCCCAGAGGGCATTCACCAAAAAATCCCTGGTATAAGAAGACTGTGAATCTCTGAGCACTTTGATATGCATTTAGGGGCAGATGATCTCAGTGCTGCTGCTTTGAACCCTCTGCACAAAGGTGTGATGCCCAGGTCCTTGAGAAACATGCTGCCATTCCCAAGTCACCCAATAGTTTGCTGCTGACCATGCACCTTGCTTCAGTTTCCCTTTAGTTAGGATTTAATCACAGGAGTCTTTCCCATTTCCCTATGGCTGGACAGGCAACCTCAGGTGGACAAGATTTTCACTGTAGGTAGCATGAACTTTCAAAGTAAATGGGTTGACATCGCATGTTTTATTATGAAAGGAAAACAAAAATATTTTTTGTGTTTTCTGATGCTTTTTTACTTACCTCTGGTAAAAAAGCAAAACAAGCTGTGATGAGGGAGTTGCATAAACCCATAATTTGGCAGCCAATTAGTCTTTGATTTAGACAGTTGCTTTTTGAATATACTTTTTTTTTTTAATGTGATTCCTTGCAGCTGAGAAATTTACATTTTAAAAAGTGCTTAATGCCAAGGCAGTGGTGGAATCCCACATTTGTCAAAGAAGTAAACTGAGACAAAATCCAGCCCTTGTTAACATCCTAGTCTGGGACTGCTCTAACAGCAAATGAAAGAGAGGACAGGGAGAAATTTTCCTCTGCTGGTACTGGGCCTGTGGGGACAAGCAGGGGAGCCAGATTCCTTGTTGCCTCTTCACCCCGACTAGGATGCAACATAAGCAGATGTGCACAGCAGACAGAAATACTTCCCACATAGCTTAGAGATACTGAACAAATTTGTCACCAGAGGTAGAGATTGGACAGTCTAAAGCAGAACAGAAAGGAGGACACTGTGACCTCCTCCTGGTGGCTGTCCAGAGAGGCTGCAGACGCAGGTGTGACACTTGCGCAGGTGTGACACTTGAGCAAAAAACCAAGGCAGCCTCTAAATTTAAACAATTCCAGTGCAGGCCTCGTTTGCAGTCAGCTCTTTAGACTGTGTATAGATCTAGTGGCAAGAACAAACTGCAGCTTCTGTCATAAATGCAGATGCTAGGGTTTGCTTCATTTTAAACTCAGTCATGTCAAAACCACACTGCTTTGTACTGAATACAAAAGGAGAGAAAAAATACTCCGTTCACTCTAATGAGACCCACTGCTGGAAGAAACACTAGCCTTGCTGAAACAGGAGAAACACCATGAGCATTGAACCCTGCTAGAAATAACTGTTTCTGAGTATACAAAGCTAGCCAAACAAAGATATGGCAACTTCCATATGGATGTACATTTTGGTGAAGAATGTAGTTAGGAGTCAGCTCAGTTATAGTGGATGTGGATCAAGTATTGATATCCCTTGAAAATCTCTCAAGACACATTTCTATCTTCTTTTTCAGCTTTCGAACTGGATGCCTGACACTAGAACACTCACAAAGCTTAGTCTTGATCAAGGCCAAAGTCTTGGTTCCTTCCAACTGGGCCACACAGCACAGAGAGAACACCTGACCTTGTTTCTCATGCTTGAAAATTTTAGGGAGAAAAACCATAAGTCTAACAGACCTAGAGATACTTCCCTTAATAATTAGCCTGTCAGCTGCTGCTCTTGCACTACTCCTCCAGGAGACCAAGGGGAGGGAGACCTGTGGTCCTTACAGCATCCTGGATGGGGTTAGTGGGAATCCAGCTCCTGTTGGTGTGTGAGAAATAGATATCTTGCAGGCTGGGTGTGGGAACCACTGGCTCCTGCTCTGGTACAGCAAGTTCAGCAAAGGCTGCCATGATGGTTGGGGCTGGAGTACTTGCCCTGAGTGGAGAGGCCAAGGGAGTGGGGCTTGTTCAGCCTGGAGAAGAGAGAGCATCAGAGGGACCATGCAGCAAACCCCAGTATCTGTGAGGAGATCATCAAGAAGATGGAGACAGGCTGTTCACAACAGTACATGGTAGGAGAGAAGGAATTTCTGAGCAGGTATCAGGAATGCTTTTCTCATTCTTAGGCAAGCCAATGGAACAGGTTGCCCAGAGAAGGTTTTCTAGACCCAGCTAGATAAAGCTCTGTTCAACCTAATATGACCCCACAGCTGGCCTTGACTTGGCACTATGTTTGAGTAGAGACCTTCTGAGGCCCATCCCAATCTGAAAGATGTTATAACCTACCCAGCAAATTCCAGAGGGATTTGCTCTTGTGGTGATTTAGGAAACAGAGGGTAGCACCTCAGACGTGCCTATAACCCTGGAGTAGGGATAACAGCTAGGGGATTCTTTTTGTTTTCACATTCCTTTTCAGAGACAGTATGGGACTCACCTCAGCTAGCAGAGAGACCCTCAAAGTTAAATTTCCTGTCTCAGCCAGCTCTGAGCCCCTTCATAACCAAGGGGAATAAATGGAAGTTCATGTTGTCATAACAGAGGGTCTGAAATGAGAAACTGGATAGGCACCATCACTTTGGAGATGAAAATGTCACTTGTCTAGAGTGATGTTGCTCAGGTGAATAGCTTGAGCATGTATATTTTGCACAACAAAACCTGAAAGAAATGAGTCCTATCCTAAAACTGAGGGAGATGCTGGCTAATCTCACATTTGTGTTTGATCAGGATACTGAGTTGGCTCTGACAGGAACTGTGGGAGCTCAGAGGACAGGGACATCATTTGCTAGAAGTCTGAAAAGCAGAACATGTGAGGGCATAACTCCTGCTATGATCCCCTCCAGCAACTCTGTGCAGAGTGATGCTCTGGTTAAGCCCCCAGAATTAGGCATGGGAATGTCTACACAACAAGTGCAGGGAGAGCAGGAAAATGCAATTTCAGTGAATTGGCTGGGATGGGATTTGCCAGATTAGCTCAGCACGTATAACTAATTGTGTTTATCCTGCCCAAGCAGCAGGCATCAGTGTAATATGCCTGGAGTTGTTATGCACTGTGTGTTTCTCATCCAGGTTTCCCTAATCCGTCCTACACACACATCCCTTAGGGAATCTGCCTGCTCTAGGTGTAATACACTGGTCTAATCTCTGCTATCCTTCTGCCAGACCATGCAACTCAAGCCCCACTGGAGTGTCCCGTGTCTTTATGAGCTTCCAGGTGTGTAGGAGAGAAAGAATTATGTCTGCTCCATTCTGGTTAGTCATATACATCAGTTTCTTCCAAGTTCTTATGCTGACTATTTAGGACCGATCCAAAAGAGCTGTTGGATGTCTGCAAGAATCAGCATGTGGACTGTAGGATGCAAAGACAAAACCTTTCCTTAGGTTCTCCTGTATTCTCCTAGTTACAAAAGTACCCACATACTTTTTACATCAAACTTCCCTCGGTGCCTAAAGATCTTCTGGGTGTGCACAGATAAACCTTCAGTTCTGACAGCACCGATGAGCTCCATCTCACACCCAAGCCCAATTAACATTCAGAAACCCACTCTAACTCCCTCTCAGTTTCATGTTTTTCACCTAACACACCTACACAATTAGGGTCTTTATCAAACACTGTGGTTTCCACAGCTTGCTTTGAAAAGGCACCCAGAAGAGGAGTTTTCTGTTCCTGCCTTTGCACAGTAGATACTGCAGGTCTAGATCACAGGGGGGACCTGCATTCAATCTCCACCTTTACCTGATAGGGTTAAGCCTACCACAACATCCCAAAGGAGGGTCTGAGAAACACAGGCTCTTACACTCAGGCAGCTGGCTTCTTTTAGTTCTCAGCCCCTTTCTGAAGGTTTTCCACTACATAGGAAACAGTTAACTTCATAGGTGTTGGAAGCAGAAGGAAAGAGTGTTATCCACCCACTTAACAGAGCACCAGAACCCACATCCCTCAGAGAATGCACTCGTGTTCCTGCTCTGACACCAGTGATGTTTTTAATGTGCACTATCCACAGAACAAGTGAAAAAGAGTTTCCACACTCCAGCACCCCGCAGTCAGGTGTTCACAGTACCTCCAAGGAGCAGTGAGACATGGATTGCGGCCTCCCCAAGGAAATGTGGGAGCTAAGCGTGGGCTGTTGCTTCTTGGGTGACTGCACTGGGCTGTTACATAAGAAGGTGACACAGCTTCAGCAGCATATCTGGATCTGAAAAAAATAAAACTTAAAAAAGAGTGTGAGACCTCTATACCACTTTGGAAATAAAGGTAAAAATACTCTGAGAGTAAAATAACAAGTTGTGGAGTCCAAGTAGGTGAAGGCATTTGCTGTCATAGTAGCATATTAGAGGGGACAAGACCGATTCCTGTGCTCAGACCAGCTCTGTTGGCTGGTTTGCAGAGCACTGATTGCAGAGGTAATAGCTCAGGTCTTGGGAGCAACTTCACCACCCAAGCCTTTGAAAGCTAATTTACATAGGCAAAGCAGCACAAGAACTGTGACCATTCTCCTATTGCCCCAGAGCTAACCCAGCTGTCTCTAGCTGGAACTTCACCCGCACCAGGTAGACACACTGCTTCCTGGCACATAAGTTCTGGGTGTGATTGTTAGGATCCTCAAGACAGCTAGGCTGAAAAATGTTACTCCATGAAAAACACTTTTCATTGATTTCAGGGAAAACAAGCCTACTTTCCTGATTTCTTGCTCTAGAGAGAGAACAAGCATCCAAAAATGGAATTGATGTTATGAGGCAAAAATTTTCTTTGCATGCCTTTTTACTCACCTCTGTAAATATATTTAAAAGGGTTCACAGAGACAAGAAAAATGACAGGTTTATGATCTTTGGCTGAAAGTATCACAGAATTGAAAAATATACTTGTCATATATTTTTAAATCAAAACACATTTCCCTATTTTTGCCTTTTAAATATTCTTATACGTTAGAACATTTTTTTTATTGCCACTACTTGGAAATAGTTTTTAGAAGTGTGCTCTTACTCATTTATATTTTGCTTCCTTTTTTATTAATGGTTTTAATAGACTCCTACTTTCCTGTATATTTCTGCTTGTAATTTAAAAAGATGAAACAAATGCTTTAAACAAAAGTCCTTTTTTCAGCCAACAATTTTTATTTTTGTATAATATTTTACATATAGAAGGCTTAAGAAAAAAATAAATGAAAATGCTTTTGCAAGAAGCAACACAGAGCATTAAAGCCTTTGTTTTTTTCCATAAATAGCCCAAATCTGCCATCTACTGATAAAACGTAGAATTTAATGGAACCAGCCACTTCGATTTTTCTCTGGAAAAAGCGTGCTTACTTTCCAGCCGTGCAAAAACAGTGCCATCTAGTGGCTTGTCCTAAGACTACGCAGGCAAAAAAAAAAAATATATATATATATATATATATATGTATTTATCAAAATATCTATTGCTGCCGGCTGCACAAGCTACTTAGCCATTTTGGAATGGATTCAATAGGCTTAGTGTCCTGTGACTCCATATAAATCTTTGCAGCTATCCTCTGAGGTGACATATAAAGCTCTACACTTATTTGTAGTTTATTTTAACAGCAGCAAAAAAAAGACACTGTGCAAATTGCTTTTCAGGTTAAATGCACCCTTTATTCTTGCTTATTTTGTACTTTTGGTTTGTTGATACTTTTATATTCCCCTTATTGGATCATCTAAACTTTCAGGGATTTTGGAGGGATAAAAAAATATTGATTGTTTTTAAGCTTGCTTTAAAAGGAGAGAGATCTAGCTCTTTTGTAAGAAGAGCAAATATAATTTTGAAGTCAAATGATCTATACTTTGTAGCATGCCACAATAATAAACAAAAGACAAAAAAAATGCCTACAGTTTTACTGAGTTTCATATTTCTTCCACCATTTGCTGAGTAGGGCTTCCAAATCACAAATGCATCCTGTCGAGCTCAGTAAACATGAAGAGAGTAATTTTTATTTGTACACTTACCACGTGCTAGGCTTTCAGATACATTGTTAAAAACAGGCAAAAGGGGCATTGCCAAAGACAAGGACTGCCCTGGGACTAAGTACCTGAAGAATCAGGTAGTCAATCACTGGGATTTTCAGATACTTACCTTCAAAATTACTTTTAACATTTAGGCCATCTTGCTTAAGGGCGAACAAATTCAGATTCAGGTCTGATGGTACAGATCTTTTAAATGTACTTTGGTAATGATTCCTCCTGGAATCCAATGTGCAGGCAGCCTTCTATGCATGTGTTGACTTAGAGGCAGATGAAGGTTTCGCATTGCTCCCTAGTGTGCTTCTGATCAGAAGGAGAGTCTCACTGCTCACAAACTCACTGCTCACAAAAGAGTCCTGTGAGCTCCATTCTATATTTGAGACAAGAAATGACCTTTCTTCTCTGGGTTAACTTTCCTTAGCTTCAGGTTTGCAAAGATTACCAGATGCTCACATCTCATCCAACTGCCTGAGGGTTCTTCTAATAGTTAAGAAAATAAATGGGTAACTTTGACACATTTTTCTTCTAGAATTTAGATACCTTCTACTTCCTGTCAAAGTGAATTGAGCCACAAAGGCACTTTCTACCTCTCCTCAACTACAAAAGAGTGTAGAAGTAGTACTCAGAGGTAAACAGCTCCAGACAGTCACAACTGATTAGGTGAAACTCTGTTTCTGGGTTGAACTGGGCTTAGACCTAATTCTTGTCAGGAAATAGTGATACTAGTTTTGCTCTTAACAAGTTCTCATCATTAGCCTGGGCTAATTCCACTGTTTTCCAAAATCTTTCAGTGTTGTACCTGGGAATAGTCCAGTTAGATGCTAGACAGATAAGCTGGAGTGTTTATTTTAGTAATCCGTTTACCTGGATACAGAAAGTTAAAAACATGATAGGTCCCTTGGTAGGAACCACCCAACATGTTGAATGTCCCTGAGATCTCAGTGGGAAAGTCAGAGACATATAAAAAAACTAAAAAGGCATTTTATCTTAACATTAAAAATAAGCTTCATGAAATATAAAGCAAAAATGCATCTTTAATTCCAGCATCAAAAAGACTTTGCAAGCTCACAGGAACTGATAAAACTGTGTCATTTAAACAAGTGTGGCACATCAGTAATACAGATGGAGGCATGAGGAGCAAGATATTATGTGGCCATGGGCCTTCACTCCCACAGAAAGCCCATCAGCATTTGCAGAATCCAAGAAAACAATTCTGCACTGAGCACACCAGGAAGGCAAACTAATAGAGCTGCAGTATGGGGGTGAGGGGTCTTATCATACATCTCATGATCCTCATCCTAGGAAATACTTTCACTCTCAGCAGTAGACACTCACTAGGAATTTGTCATGCATTTGTTGGCACTGGTGACAATAGCATCAAAGCCATTTAAAATGTGGTCTTGCAAAGGCACAGCCTGTTCAGAATGAACTTGTGGAACATGCTGGTCAAAAAATAGTAGAGGTGAGCTGCATTAGCAATCAGTTGTTCGAGGAGGAGGGATGTTTTTAAATGTAATAGCAATACCAAAAGTGGGAGGGGAAAAGACCATTCATGGTTACATTAAGAGTACTCACACAATGTGTGAAGTACTCACACAGAAGATTGTTGTACAGAACACACACCACTAAGACACTGGTGTGAGTTATGGCTGTGTCCAATATCAAGTGCTTAGCCCTGGAATATAAAAAAAATCTGACCAGAGCTCCAGCCCTTCCAAATTACTTGCCTGCTGCTGTGGACAGTGCAGCAAGACACCCATCTGATAGACCCTTTCAGGTAGCCAAGACAACGCAGCTAGGTTCCAGCCTCTCTTCAGTGACCCTCGGGGACTGGAAATTTGTTTTAATCCAATGTGCCAAGAGAAGCACAAGTTTGGAGGGAAAGCAGCCTCAGCCTGGGGGATCTTAAACCCTACAGCCTTAGAGGGCATTCCAAGCACTGTGGACTGCCCAGCAGTGAGCACAAAGGGCTGGGCTCCCTCACTGTTGACATTGCACCACTGGATGGGTAAGAATGCAAGTCTTTGGACCTGAAGGAGAACAAGAAATGAAGACTCTGAGCCTCATCCGAGAGGAGGCATAATCTGAGTAAAACAGAGCTTTTCATCCCTTACTTCCTTTTTTATCAGCTACCACCATCATCCTATCCTGTCTAATGCTCAGTCTCAGAGCCAGCTTTGCTGCATTTTCAAGTACCAGCCATCACACTCTCACCTGTGCGTCCCCCATGACTGTGAAATGACTCCTATAAACTTCAGGAAGACCTCTTTGCAGTTTATTTTCAAGATTCCCTCAGTCTTATCTTATTGTCCCTTTGTACTTCCCACTTGTCTTTAACCACTTCTTTTTATACAGAATAGTATTTGGGAAAGGGCTGCCTTTCTGCTCTGTGCTTGTATTGCAGGCAGCATGTGTGAATTTATGTTTCTGAGCAGAGCTCCCAGGAGTATTTGATGAATCTGTAGATATAAAATTATCATTCTGGACATTATGGAAGCATCAAGTTCGTCCATATCTGTTGGAGACTCTGAGATGAAAATAAAGTTAGTCCGGAACCAAAGATGTAGATAGTCTTCTTTCAAAAACTAATGTTATCACCTCTCTTGTCTTCAAAGTACTTTTGCATGAGAGAAAGGAACAGCAACAGACTCCACACAATTTTGCTTGGGGCCAGCTTACAAAATAAAAAGGTGAAGTAGTACAAAGCTGAGCAAGTCAGAGTAAAGACAAATCATTCCTGTGGTGAGTCGCTCCTTGCAGAATCAAAATTCATTTGGAAGCATCTTAGCATTGAGTTTTCAGGGCCCTGTATTGACAAATGAGACTACCACCAGCAGATCCAGGGCAGGAGTTTTACAAATGTTCACTGTTCCTCCTGTTTATTGAAGCTTTGCTCATGCATCTAAATGACAGAACTAGAACTTGCTTGCCATTTTAGGACATTGCTGCCTGTATTTCAAAAAATACTTATACAGTGACCTTGATCAATCTGTTTGCCCCTACTCAGTGCTTTTATCTAATGATAAGTTCACAGAGAAAATATAATGGTACTGAATCAGTGACAAAAGCACCACTTCCTGGCAGTGCCTTTGGATTTTTTCACACATATCTGCTAAAATCAAGGAAAAGCAGTATTGGCAAACAAAAGGGACTGTGATTAATCTTTTGTTTTCCAGTGTCAACATGTTGCACTGTTGCTACTTTGCCTGTGTTAATTGTAATTAAAATCCCTTCCTTTTCAGCTTTCTTACTTGAAAAACATGTTAGTACATAAGGGAATACTTGGACGATGCATGTACAAAATGTGTTAAATGTATAGTAAATGCAATTGGGTGTTTTGAAAGAAATTTGGCATGTCAAATATTTTTAACTGATTATTTTTTCTCCTGTGTAAAGAGTTAGGTGTTGTACCATACATCACTTTCCATGATTCACTGACTTTATATAATATCCATTTGCCTAGCACTGCTTATTTGAATACCAGTTCCACCCCTGCAGCAAAAACTGCAACCTTCAAAAATATCTGTTCCCACATTCATTTTTCACCAAATTCACCTGATGTAAGTAGGACTGTATGAGATGTAAGTAGGACTGTATGAAGACCATGGCAGCCTAATAAAAATATTTATAAGAACTAGTGATCACAAAATAATAGTTTAAGGCATGTTGAATTTTAATTTTGCTGAATCTTACAGTAGGCAAAGATATACAGTGAGTCTACTTCAAAACTTTTAATTCCAGACACATTTTGCACTAAAAGAGAAGCATGAAAATTTATTTCTTCTGCTTTCCCTGCCAAAAAAACCCACAACACTGAAAGTCTTTTTCAAACTTATCTTGATTAAAATAGTGTCTTACACATTTTCAGTTAAATCATAGCATAGTCAAAGTGTGATTCCTTTAAATTTGGATTATAATATACAGCTCATAAACCAAAAAAAAAAAAAAAAACACCAACGGAATCCCTGTTCTATTTTTAAATCTCAGTGCAAAAGTAATAGTGAAGATACTGAAGAATCTCTGTTATACCAGAAGTTGAGATGATGGACTTGGACATGCTTTTTTTAGACATCTTCATTCAGGTTCTGTGTCATCTTCAGAAGATGCAACTACTATTGTGCAATTGCCTTCTCACGTCCCTCTGGTGCAGGTGTGGTCCAGTGAGCAGGTGGTGGAGGCCCCAAACAGAAAGTCAATGCTTTCACTGCCTCTGACTGGCTTCTGCTGATTGATATGGTACATGCAACTGCAAGCCCATAGAGACCATCAGCCCTGAGAGTGATGTATTGTTTCTGAGTCTTGAGCCTGCATCTCTCTCCAGCACTGATTCCCAATCTTCAGGTACCCAAGGCCATTTGAAGTTATCCTGGAGATTTCTACTTCTGAGCATTTTTGTATATTCCTTATCCAGTGCTAAAACTGGTGAGAGAACTGGGAAAGCCCCATGAAGAATTTGGACAATTCTGTCTATATCAAGAAATTGCTAGGGACACCCTGTAGGACTGTACAGAGTTCAAACTCTGTTCCCTGGCAGGGAGGCCCTGCACACCACTTTACTGGGTGTAATGAACAGGCCATTCCTACCAGTGCCTATAAGAAATCCTTGCTCTGGAAGAATTTGGTAAGAACTCTAAACTGTGTCTGTAATAACCAACTAAAAAAGAACAGGAAGCACTCCTGACCCCAAGAACAAGGATGAAGTTCACAATGCTTCTGATTAGCCTCTTACAGATCAGTCCTTCAGAGAACTGACTGGAGCACTCTCAGACAGAGCCAGGCAGGAAGCTAATAAATGTGGATTATTAAGGTTCACTTCCTTAATTAGTTTTCAGGCACTCTTTTTTGTGCCACCTCTACAAGTTGTCCTTTTGTCAAGGAAACGTGGAAAAAGAATAAGCATCTTACCCAAATTAATATGAGGGTCAAGTTGCATTCCCACTCATTGGATTAGAAAAAGCATGCCAGAAATACATGTGTTTGTTCACGTTTAGGACCATGTTCAGAAGTGGTTTGAAGCAGCCACAAGATCAGGGCTAAACCTCACGTGTGGTATTAGCAGAATCTGCCTCCTTGCAGGTCCTGCCAAGTTTATGGCATGTAGTATGTGCTGAGACATACAGAGCTGTCAAGACTTGAGCACTTCCACAAATGCTCACCAGCAAAAATTTGCACAACACCAGATTTCGGCAGAGGAGGAAAAGATCTAAACTACAGATTTGAGTACATGCATCCCCTCTGTGAATCTGTCCCTCTGCTTTCACATTGCAAGTACAGTAACCTTCTTCCCTCTCTGCCTATTAAGATCCCTAATTACATTAAGGCCTATCATCACTTATTCATGAAAGCATCTCTTTAGCACATCCAAAGTGACTGGTCCCCAAGGTTAGAGTTACAATGACAGAGAGGAACGTGTGTGTTTTCACAGAAGCACTCTTTTCTTTTCTTTTTCAGTGAGCAAGGTCAGTTCTGTTGGTTTTGTTCAGCCGGAACTCTTTAACAGTAGAAAATTAGATTGTGTAATGTATATACTTTGCCACCTGATCTCCAACCTGAGTATGGTACCTAGCTCCAGTGATTTTCTTTAATGAGCTGGAAATGTATATAACAGTTTTAAATATGCAGGCTAACATTTTCCTCCATCTATAATTATGCAAATCATTATATAGTTGTCTCTGCATGACAGAAGTAATAACATCATATAGACACCCTGTTAAAATTCACTGAAATCACCTACACAGATGGATATGATTTTAGAGCAAATACAACACAGACTCATTAATTAGTTACAAACCACCACCACCATCTCCTAGGAAGCTAGGTGACACAGACTGAGGCGTGTACTGTGTAATGATATAATTTTCTGTTTGCAGTAGATGACTGAAACATTCTCAAACAGTTAATAAGACCAAAAGTAACAAGAAAAGTTACAAGCTGTTATTATTTTTCAAGACTTAGAGGAAATACCATATTCTTTTCACATACACTTGATTCTAAGACAAGCAGGACCATAACCATCCTTTAGCATTTTATGGGATGTTTTCTTTTAAATTCCACTTCATTTAACTTTAATTGTGACATTTTAGAAGGAATTTAATTGATATAAACATTTTTATAAACACTGGCATTCAAAAAATAATATTCAGAATTTTTAAATCGGTTCCGTGAGTTCCATTTAGAGCTCACAAAGGTGTGAATCAGTGTCTCACACCTCCTCTTCTAGCTCTTGCTTCATTTTTCTCTATGAGACAACTCACAGTCCTTCACAGGCTTTAGAAAAGTCCTAAAGCAAAGTCCCCTGATGTCAATGTGAAGGAAGAAGATACCTGCAATGGCTCTTTCCCAGCAATGAAAGAAACAGCACCTTACAAGAAGCAGGGACTCTCGCTGATGGCAGAAAAACTAGCCACAGGAGAACCCCTTTTCACCATGCCCTCAGTAATTATGCTTTCTACTTTACCCTTTTTGGACATGTTGATCACCTTTTCCCATTAAAGGGAGGCTATACTTGCAAGGGTTTCTGGAGGAAAGAGTAGCTGGCCTATGATTCATACTTGCTGCAGCTCCATGTCTTATCTGTGTGCTCTGTCACCTGGGCAGGCCATAAAGAGGAGCCATAGCTTCTTCTTCACCTGGGCCTTCAACTCATTTCTGTTATGAAAAGATAAATTCACAGATTTTCTCACCCTACCCCTTGGCCCCTTGACTCCCTGACTCCCTTGCCCTTCATAAAGTTCACAAGCTTTATTCATTACCATACAAAAGTACGTTTTAGAGACCCGATCCTTCTCTTTTCCGTATTTTCCCTGACCTGCTTCTAGCCAGGACAGGGTTAATTTTTGCAGTAGCTGGAAGGGGGCAGGGCTAAGACAGGGAGCTTGTTATATATCACCTCATGTCATTGCCGGGGGCAGGGAGAAGGGACTCTTGTTTCCCAGGAGAAAGAGATCCTTGGGGTTGAGCAAGTGTGGCAGAAGGACTGGTTGGGGTGGGATGGCTCCAGCTGTGGTCTTGTCAGGTTGGTCTTGATGAGTGTTTTGCATGTGAATCACTCTTTTTCATACACTTTTGTTGTTAATATTGTTGCTGCTACTGTTCATTTTTCTCATCTCGTTGGTGTTTCCAGTAAATTGTTCTTATCTCAACCAGTGACCTTTGCTTTTGTGCCTCCAGTTGGAAGGGTGGGGGGAAGCGGCCCATGATGTTGCAGGAGTATTAAACTGGAGAATACCATTCCTAAACCACAACATTCCCATTTCGGGTTCTCTTATTCCTGCACACACCTCCTCTAGCCTACCCCTAGCGAGTCTGGTGAACTTTAAGGGCCCTTAATTTCACAGCCACCTTCAACAGAAGTGCTATTTGAATGAACATGACATGCCTATCCATGCGACAAACATTCGCACAAGCACAAATACACATCAAGCATGTAAATGCCCTCAAAATGCATGTAAATAATTTCTACATTGACTAAATTTTATCTGCACAGTTTTCAGGGCCATTCAGCAAGCTCCAGGCTG
Source organism: Aphelocoma coerulescens (assembly GCF_041296385.1). Classification (NCBI taxonomy): domain Eukaryota; kingdom Metazoa; phylum Chordata; class Aves; order Passeriformes; family Corvidae; genus Aphelocoma; species Aphelocoma coerulescens. The sequence continues at coordinate 61,928,968 of NC_091013.1, forward strand.
TGAGGAAATCTGCATGCTTGGAAGGAGGGACGTGCTCCTTGTACACCCACCAATTCAACAGGAAACATGAGCAGAGGGAGGAGGTAGGACACTAATATCTGGGGACAGGCTGTTTCTGAGGATGAGATGCAAGAAAACACAGGAAACTGAGAGAGTCTGCACATGGGGCACTTACCCTGTTCCTCATACCACATAAAAGAGCCCAAATATTCAATGGATGAGTCTTGAGCCTGAGTCATCTTGATCCCTAAATTAACAGGGCAACTGAATCCATTTCTCTGGTTTACCAAAAAAAAAAAATCTGACTATTTTTAAAAATGTTAGGAGCCTTTTCCCTGGGGAAACAAGAAAGAGAAATGCCTATGTCACGGACCTATATTTAAAAAAAAAAAAAAAAGCGCAGATTCTTATCTCCAAATTACATAATATCTCATAGTCCAATAACACAGTTGGGATGTGAAAAACACACATTTATATAAAAAAATGAAATCACTGTGGAAAGAAAAGAGAATTCTATTTGGATTTTAAGGCACAAAATTTCATGGGACAGGAAAATCGCTTCTCACAAAGATGTATTAATGCTGCCCTTTGTGGAGAAAAGAAAAATCCCAGAGGTCAAGTAGAAAAGAATATGCCTCTAGCTTCAAGAGAAAGAACACTAACTAAATGGAGATCTATTGGAGGATGCTGGAGTCTGCTTCAGAGAGACAAAAGCTACAAAGAAAGAGCAGTCTTTATAATGAGAAACCTCTGCTCATTCTCCGAGTGTCAGGGACTTTGCCATTGACGTGCGACTGCTCTTCCTTCTGCTCATTCAGGTCAGGTCCATTGTGCTACTGTTCACAGCTTTAATAGCTATCTGCTCTGGACATCATTAAAAGTGCTGTGGCTTGAGGCAGTAATAAGTCTCATATCTGTTTATTAATGACAGTAATCCACAAACAAATAAGTTGCATTTTGCTTGGAGACTTGCTGTGTCTCAAAAACATATCTGAGGATCATTTCTGCTTTAAGTTTCTGATTGTAACTAGTCCCATTAAGTCACAGGAAAATATAACTTGAACATTGCAGTGATTATTCAGTGGTTAATAGGTCCCCTACTGTTCATGAAAAGTCTCTGTATAAGTGCCCTCTACACTGTAAAACTTACATAGCTCCAAAGCTACTGATGCAGCCAGCTGGAGTAACAGGCTTCTCAAAAGTGACAGATTTAAAGGAAGAAATAGTAGCAGCTTGCTAGAGGCAAGTTATTTTATGTAATGCAGCAATGACAGCTCTCTACGTTTAATCACTAAGCTCCTGATTTTCTCCTCAGCACTTGAATTTCACACGAGTTAGGGATTTGGGTAGATGCTATTTAACATTCCCCCTCCTGGCTGTTGAGTGTACCTGCCAGGTTCATGTTGGGAGCTGTGTTTATAACTTTCCCAGGTATTTTAAACAAAACCCTAAATAATTGTATGCATGAGAGACAGGTCTCAGAAGAGTAATTGATACAGGTTTTCCAGGACATTTGTCTGCTCTGGCATTTTCAGCATGGTTGAGACACACTGATTGCACATTCTCATCATTTCCTGCCCCAAAAAGAATTCTAACTCTTTTAAATATTTCTGTGGTGCCTCTCAAATATAAGCACAGCTTTTTATTTAACTAACAGCCCCTATGGTCAAAGAGACAGAAGAGTCCGGGGCTTTGGTCCTTGAGTTTCACAGACTTATACAACCAATCACTGGACTTCACCATGATTTGTTTTGCCAAGCAGACTACAATACCTCGGCTTGCACATCAGAGTATGTATGTTTGGGACTCTCTGCACATAGGGCACACATGTAAGGTCATGAAAAAAAATTTTTAATTCCCCTACATTTGAGTGGCTAATCAGAAAGAAAACAACCTGTATTGAAAAAATAAATCACTGTAGCTTCCTCCTCCTGCAGCTCTTAGAAACAATTTTTGATAAGTGATAGTATGTTTGAGATGTAGCACTTCCAGACAAATCAGGAAGCGCTCCTTTCTCAGCAAGCCAGCCTCTGGGCTTCTAGGTGTGTGTTCTACCAGACTCTCTGGTTTCAAGGGAGCCAGTCCTTTGTTTCCATAGCCATTCAGAATTCTCTTTAACTAATCATTTTCCTCAGAAGCATCATCACATCTCTATTGATTCTTCCTCTCAACTCCTTCATAAAAACCGAATTCGACTCATCGTTCCGGGTGTCTTCCCTCTACACCCAATGCAAAAAGAGAAAAACAAATGGCCGAGAAGTCCTACAAGTTACAAAGGTAGAGTCCATATTGCCTTTCCTTTGATTTCTGCAATACAGACCTGTTCATCTGAGCCTGTCACTCAGGGCTTTCTTATTAGACTATTCCAAGGAAACTTTGTTTGCAGAGCAAGATTCATCTGACTCATTTTTTTCTGCCAGATTTAAGACAAGATGCAATTTGTATTTCTCCCCATTTTTTTTGAAATTCTGCAGATGCTGACTAGCTCCAGTATCCACATGTACTTTGTAGAAGGCAACAACAGCTGGTTAGACAAATCCCAAACAGGATGATCAGAATATCCAGGGTCAAATGTGGGGCTTCAAGCTGGAGTACAACCCTGGCAATACAATGAATTCACTGGCAGGGAGACAGGAGAGAAGAGAGGGGTTGAACAAAGTTTGTCTGGGCATATGATTCCCAGTAGACAGAGTATGAGGCAGAGGATATAAGGACAGAATCAGCGTGACTGGGAGAGGTGAATGTGAGCATGAGATAGTAAGTGAACTCGAGCTGGAAGTTGGACATTGACCTTTGTCCAGAAATTTAGAAGACTGGATGATATTCTGAGCATTAAAAATAAATCACAAGTCAATACAATAATATAATAGAACGCAGCAAAACACAATAAGAGTACAATGGAGGGCTTTTATCTTTACAAATTCTCGTGGCTTTTGAAGTCTGACTTGCAAATTACTCTTTATAATTTTTTGAGGCTAATAATACCACAGCTCTATTACTGCAACCCTAGGGTATTTTACTATGTCCTGCAGCCATAGGGAGGAGGAGAGAAGGTCCAGCAGGCAGGAATTGTGCAGCAAGATTGATCTATTTAATTATTTTACAAACTCTTTTATAGACATTTTTCTTCATAGTCTAATTGGACAAAGGATCAGCCACCCCTTGGGGTGATTGGCTAAAATCCTAAAACACCCATTGTCAAAATATTTTTCTACTGTATTAGAAACAAGAATTTTCAAGGCTGCAGGTGTTTAGTTGTTTACAGAACTCTGCTACCTCTTCTGAGAGAGAGAGAGAAAAGTCTCTCATGGACTTAGAAAACAGCAAGAAAATCCTTGCTAGCAGAATTTTTGTATCTACACAGCTCTAAGAGCAAACTCAGTTTAAATCAAGCAATATGTTATTGGCAGTTGTTGAGAAACGGGAGGGGGAAATTACACTAACGGCAAACACAGAAAAAAAAGAAAAAATGAAAAGAAAAAATGAAAAGAAAAAATGAAAAGAAAAAATGAAAAGAAAATCCACATGCTGAGAAGGAAGCTATGCAAAACATTGCTTGGCTGTTACTGAGCTCAGATTGCAAAATATCAATGAGAAAGGTCTAAGCTCTCTCTGCTTCTGGCCCTCTGTGTTCCATCACATAGCAGAGAAAACTGTCCATATCTCGGCAGGGGACTCAGCAAATTTGACACAAGATCATGTAAGCCTGTAAGTTTCTATCTTCACTTCCATCTCAGATGAAATATTGCTTTGCACTGGTGCCCTTAAAAATGGAGAAAGCGCACAGATTACCATTTCCAGTCACCATGGTCTTTTTTCAGCAAATCTCAGGCTTGTATATCTGGTGCTAAATCCATTTTAAGGAATAGAATAGGAGGGAGACTGTAGACTGCAATTGTAAGACATTGATTTGTCTCTCATCTCCTCTTGCTGTTCTAAAACCTGACGACAAGGAAAATAATGTTCTTTCATTCAGTCCTGCATTCCAACATCCTAAGCTGCCTGGCTACTCTTTGTCTTGCTCCTGTATGAGAATAATGGCAATTAAATTTTAATATCCTGGGTTAGTATCTAGTTATCATGTGAACCTAGTCCTCAAATTAATACCCAGCAGAACAGCAGCCTCCAAAATGTTTATATACTGTAAACAATAAATAGATGTTAGTGTATCAGACTCTAAATAATCGACCTTAAAGTCAATAATTCTTTTTTATTTATTACTTAATCTGATTCCTTTCCAACCAAACAGGTTGACACAGAAAACATCCATTCCTTTATGTTACTGGAGGTTAATATCACACATGGGACTCACTTCACCTGACTTGTCTGTCTAAAAATTAGGCAGCCAGTCTCAGATAGCTGCCTAAGTTTCATCATTTGAGAATCTGGAATATTCATCTGATCTGTGTTCACTATTTATGTACTGCTTTATTGAAGAATCTCTACTCCTTTGAGAAGGAACATGAGTGACTAGATAAAATTAAGGTAATCATAAGGGGGCTAATGTTACCTGAGATTAATCCCTCTATACTTATGACAATTTGCTCAGTACCAATCAAATTCTTTCATATCCAGTTTCTCCCTTCAAACATAGTGCACCATTGGACATTTCAGTCTCACCAACCACAGGATGTTGAACTAGTTGTCCAGAGATGTCTGCAAAGCTGAATTATGCTGTGATCCTGTGCTTTCCTGACACTGGCAGATTCTGATCTCTTGACCTAAGACTGAAGTCATCACCACATTTTAGAAAATCCCGTGTCCTTGACACCTCTCCCTTATTGGTTCTATGCTTAGCAGTCGAATGAATGCTTTAAAATTCATCTATTTGTCGATAGAGAGACATTCAGAATTACTAAACCTTGCAAAAATCAAACTATGTCATTAAAAATCTCTTTCATGACCATGACCAACTGTTCATGTTCATTGTACTGCAGCTCAATGTGCAACCAGAAGACTCCCTCACCAAATGAAGAGTTGTGAGAGGTAATAACACATTTGAAGTCTCCACATGCTTCCAAGACAAAGTTATTTAGCATTGATGCCTCTGTAATTTTGATGAATTAGGAAAAGTCATTGTTCGGTAGAGCTCAGACTCTTGCCTTCACCTGTGGAGAAAGGTGGCCAGCTGCCAATTTCCATCTGCTGCTTCTTGAATGGTACAGAAAGACTGGCTGACTCACAATCTCTTTTTTTTTTTTACCTTGCCTTTTCTTCTTTATTTAGCTAAATGCTTTCTTTAATTGTTCCTTTCACTTGAAAATAAAGATAAAAAGGAAGCTAACAAAGGTTCTCTACATGGCTAACTTTGTAAGAAAGTGCTGGGGCACATTCATCAGTTGCTTTAAATAAATTCATACAGTCTGGCTGTGCTTTTAACTCATGGCATGGATTAATGCTTTTTTATTCACATGCTGTAGTGTCTCCCTGGACTTCTGAAACATTATTTAAATGTATATTGCTAAGTAGATGAGGTTTGTAAGTTTTCAGCAAAAGCTGTGTAATACACATTAATTATGCAATTACTGTCTGGGGTCTGAATTTGTATAAGCAATCAATTTACTTAGTTCTTTCTGCACCATTATTCACCAATATGCAGGTATGCATTACACATGCATGCAAAAATAGTATTATAGATAAACTGAAGTCAGATCTTGCAGAATTTCCTATTCTGTTTGCACAAAACTTTCAAACATTAAAACTTACTTCACTCAACCTGGAATTTTTTGTTTAAAACTTTATCTATTGTCTTAGCATCAAATATTCCAGAAAATCTGACCAAAAAAAGATTCAGCTTAGAATAAAAATAGTGAAAAATGGGGGGGTTGTTGTTTCATTGTAGTCCCAGGACAGTCTTTGTCTTCTAACAAGCATCACTAGGATGCTATTTTAATCCTAGTTTATATCCAAGATATTGAAATTTCTTTTGATGCCTTAGGTTTTAATTTTCATATTTTTCCAATCCTGTACTGCCTAGTTTGTAACTCTGAAGTTTCTTGTAGCCTGTTAGCTGCTGTTCTCTCATGCTAGGTAGACATAACAAAGCCTCTCCAAGCTTGGTCTCCAAGGACACCCAGGTTGTCCTAAGCCCAAAATATGTAAATCAACATCGTGGGAAGGGGGGTAAACTTGCGTAAATTACATCATTAACTGAAGCTTTATTTGGAGAATTAACCCTGATATGCAAATGAACCAAACTTATAAAAGTGTGAAGAACTCTTGACTCAGGGTCTATCTTGGGTGTAGCCTTTGGCCTGCCCAGGGTGTACCTTTGAAGGCCCTTCAAATAAATACCTACCTTTATTCTCTTATTCTTGTCTAGTCTCTGTTTTTAGGTGGCCACTTCAGGCATCACTGTGACTTTTTTCTCAAGCCATAACCCTTTAAATGTGGAAAATTTCAATGCTTTGACAAAAGTACATAAATACCTCAGTAACAACCAGTGCTCCCCAGTGCGTCACAAAGCCCAAGTCTCTGCCTTGTGAACAGGCAGAGTGGAATTTCTCACTCCTGCTTTGTTCTGCATGAATACACTGGGACATGTCCTCCCTCATGTAACCCTACACATAAGTCATGCCCCATACATGCCTCTTATTCCAAACAAAAATCTGACCAACTCACTCCCGAGACCACTAACTCTGAGGCTAGACCTTATCTGTCTTATCCCCTTTTGTTCACAAGTGAATGCTCACTCTTTAATGATTACTAAATGCTTAAATTTTGGGGAGCTTATTTGGATTAGAAGCATCTTACTGGGTGGTGGGACATGTGGCTTCAATTCCTTCCTAGCAGAGGAGCCACTGAACTCACAGGCAGCCAATGCTCATCCTATGCTTTCAGATAAATCTGTCTGTTAGGCATCTCAGGAACACCACAGGATTAAGCTCTGGCCAGAAACAAAAGGGATGATGAGAAAAACTGATCAGCCCTACCAAGACTGCAATAGTCACAAGAAGTACCACCTTATGCAACTGAAGTGGCAGCTGGAAGTCTAACAGAGTACCTAACATACCTGAAGTAGCATTACAGACCAATGTTCAGGCAAGTGGATCAACCCATGTGTCTTGTACCTGGGTACCTACCAGCCTGGTAAGTGTGTAAGCTTCTGTTAAATAATCATCTAGAAGACCTATTGCCATAAAGCCAAATGGCAGTGATCAGTATAGTCAAGAGGTCCTGTTAACCAAGAGAAGACCATTTCTCAATGGTGCTGCTTTGAATGGGAAGAGCCTGCATGCCTACAGCACTACGATCTACTTCCTTCAGTCCTACAGTCTGCTTTCTTCCCACTTTGGTGCCTTCTCCTTTTCAGAGATGTGGGCATATCAACAGGAACCAGCAGACTTCTGAAAAACTTGTTATAGAAAATGTGGGAGCCAAGCTCGTTCTAAAGGGTGGAGAAAGGACATGGTGGTATGGATAGAAGAGCATTTTTGCACAGACATGGAGTCAGAGACTGAAATATTATAGTTTATGACAAATATTTTCATGGAGGACTTTTTAAACTATTACAAAAGCTGCAGAGAAGACTACCGCACCCTGAATGGGGCCCTGAGGCCTGACACTGCTCGCTGATGAAGATAAGATAAAGTAACAACTCAGGGTTGAGGACATTTCAGAAAGCACAAGCTTAACATCTCCAAGGTGGAGACCACAGCCCCAGGGCTATCAGCTGCCAGGCTTGAACAGACCCCCTGCACCAAAAGGTGGAGAGACAAGAGGTTTTGGGTATCTTGGAAAAGCCTCTGGTCAGAGGTGCAGTGACTGCCCATCCTCCACTGTACAGAGGAGCCCAGCTGAGGGGTCTTCAGCAGGGGGGGGAAGCTTATCCACAGCAGGAGGGGGTGACATGGCCCATCACAGGGGCCGCCCTCAAAGGGGTGCCCAGACCCTGCACCAGAGCACCAGAGATGATGCAACAGACCCTCAGTGTTGCAAGGGACAGTGTCAAGCTGGCCCCTGCAAGAGAGGCACATGGGCGTTCCCACCTGGCCCAAAGTGTATATTAATCCACAGAATTCTGCACTCTTTGGCGTGTGGCAGCGTGGTGTGCTGGCGTGTGGTGCCGTGGCCACGGCAGCGACGGGGGACCCTCACCACCAGCAGACCAGACGGAGGGGAGCAATGAGACGTCATTGGGACCCTCGGATGGGTGATCTGCTTCCACCTAACCCCTGTCACCTCTCCCTGTCCCCCCAACCCCCATGCACACTTCTTTCTCTATTTCTTTCTTTCTTTTCTCTTCCCTTCTCTTTGCCTTGTTTACTATTAAATAAAATACATCCATTTCTTTGCATCATCATTTAACCTCATTTGGTTTTAGTCTCATTTCTCAGAATATTTTGAACCTCTTAAGTTCTTTCCGATTTATGCACAGAGACTTAGCTTGCTTTGCTTTCCTGGGTTTAAACCGGATCGTAACACATGGGTACTGGGATTGAATTTCATGTAAATAAAACACGACCTACAGATGAGCTGGTTTAGGACTGGAGCCCTGGAGGGTTTTTCATCTACAGAAAAACTCTGACAGAGGAATGAATTCAAGGCTTGACACCAACCCAAGTTTTCCCAGAGGGCCAGGGTCATGGAATCATAGAATTAGAGAATATCTCATGTTAGAAGAGACCCATAAGGATAGAGTCCAACTACTCGCTCCTCACACAACTATCTAAAGATAATCACATGACTAAGAGCATCGTCTAGATGCTCCATTAACTCTGACAGGGTTTGTGCCATGACTCCTAGCTCTGGCTTTAAATTTTAACTGAGCAAAAGTGCCTGGGGGCAAGGATTGGGGCATGGGAGCATTGACTAAGTCTTTTTAAGAAACTTTTCGGAGTTCAGTAATGAGTTAAGCTGCCAACACAGATATAGCCCTGAGAGAAGGGCAGAGAAACAGAGAAAAAGAGAAGGAATATATTTGCAAATAAAATTCGTGTTTTAGCCATTCCATTGTGGCCAATTTTTTTCTCTTTTTTGATGAAAGTAGAAAGAGAGAGAATGGGTAAGGATATCTGAGAACTAACAACTTCCAGTGTGAATGGAATGCTGGTATAGTTGGCTTCATATTAGGATAATGTTCAGGATCTGAATATCTAAGAATCATTTTAAAAATTCTCTGCTAGAGAAGATCTTTGCCTCCTATCCAGCACACGGCATAACAAGGCCCTTGCTCACACAGCCACACTTCCTAAAACTAGATTACTTGTAAAATCTATTGCTCCCTCAGGTAAGGAAAATTTTAAAGCTTTTCAAGTGGCAGAATTAGCAAGGCTACTTGGTAGTGTTTCTCCTCCTAGGAGACTTCTCAGCTGTTGCTTCAGCCTGGCAGCCCACATGAAAGAACAGATGAGGAGAGAACAGATGAGGGACTCTACAGGCAGGGGTAAAAGGATCATTTTCACACCATTCAAAAGAATTGCATCCCTCCACTGCACAGGGAGCTAAAATTAGCCTACTCTACAGGCCTTCAACTTTTCAAGCATTTCTAGCAACTAACAGACTCGAATCATGCTTTACAGAGCTGTAAGAACCACCCTTACTGAAATTCCACTTGCATTGCTAAAGAAAAGAAGTAGAAAGGTGTTAGGATGTTAGCTCTTCCTCTGCTTTTTCTTTTTCCCACTAGCTCCTTGCAAAAGTTCCCTCACAGCAAGGTAAAGCTTTGATTTTTTTTTTCCTCCCTCCCTGCTTTTTATTGTTCTGGTTCTCTGTCTCCCTCTCCAAGTGAGATATCAAAAAAACATGAAAATTTATTGGTGTAAGTTGTGATCAAACAATCACATTTCAGATCACAGGAAAGATGAACTGAAAGCCCTATTCAAAAAGACATTTGACCAGTTTTAAAAGAACCTTAATGAGAAGTTTTATTAATCAACAATTAATGAACATTATCATAAATATTTTTGACAAAATGGCATGCATGAAAGTTCATTTGTTCTAGCAGCAGAAGCAAAATCAGATTAAAATCTTAATTAAAATATGAAGAAGAGGCTTGTCATGATCTTCAACACACTGAAAGATTCCTTTTTTTGAAAATCAGGCTCTCTCTTGCTGTCACATTACACTATGTTGTTAATGAGCCCTTTCGTTTCTCTGTGCACAGCAATACATTTAATCTTAGCTGCATATTTTAAATGATTGATGTTCCCCTAATTACATTTTATGATATATTGTGCTGTGTCACCTCTAATGAGTAGCAAACATGACATTACCTCACTAGTACTGAACCACAGAAATCAATAACTGACATTTATTCAATGAACTGCAGATTGTGATTCACTAGCTTCTCTTTGTGTTGAGTAAATTTGAAGTGTAATTAATTTTCATGCATATTACAAACAGAAAATGCCTGTATGGGCTAACTTTAAAAGTGATTTGCTCCTTCCTTAACTAATTACAGCACAGGAAAAACTCTCAAGCCATCATTCAAAAGGCTGAGAAAAATCAATGGCTAGACAGAAGTAATCTCCTTAGATGGGTAGAGAGCACAGTCATGGTTTACACTTTTGAGAACACTTCAGAGCCATTTTCTAAGACATGTCTTATTGAGTGAAGGTGATATCATTCACAAACAATCTTGCCTACATATATGTTTTTGTGTACAAGAATGAGAAAGAAACCCCTTGTTGGTTTTCCTAACAGGGAACAAACATCCAACAGTAAGAACTATATAAGTGCTTTTTTCAAAGGAAAAACATTGTCAGGTGTCATACAGAACTTGTAAGAAGAGAGCTGACTCACTGCAATTCACAGGTGGTGGTTTTTCTTGTAAGCAAAATCAAAGTTTAAAAAACTAGTTCTTGTTGCACCTTTCAAAACTTCTTGCTGTGTCTTTAGTTAGCTTGTGATTTCTTTACTGAAAATGTCCACTCAAATCAGGGGAGAGTAACAGGAGACTTTATAGCTAATGCCCTGTTTGCACACCAGTTGAAGAGCAGAGGTGTAGAAATCAATCAAGCGTTAAAGCTAAAGGCCCTGAAATTCATAGCAAAAGTCTGTGGGTCGCTTTAGGATCAGTGCTGTCCTTTGCACTAAAGCAGAGACCTTTTTATTTGGGCATATAGTGATAGGACAAGGGGGACTAAACTTGATTTAGAGTGAAATAGGATAGAACTAGATTGGATATTAAGAAGAAATTCTTCACTGAAAGAGTGGTGAGGCACTGGCACAGGTTGCCCAGAGAAGCTGTGGATGCCTCATCCCTGAAAGTGTTCAAGGCCAGGTTGGGTGGAGCTTGGCACAACCTGGTCTAGTGGAAGGTGTCCCTGCCCATGGCAGAGAAGGTGGAACTAGGCAGTCTTTAAAGCCCATTTCAACCCAAACCATTCTATGAATTTATGATCTATGATCTGTCCATTTATTTTTCAATTAACCCTATGAACAAACCTCATTTATATAATGAAGTAGCCAGTGCTCATTCCTCAGATTTGCATGAAGTTCAGTGATTTAGAGGAGTGATTTAGCTTCAGCCTCAGGTCTACATCTGCTAATAAACCAGAATTTCTTCCTCAGCCAATACAGCACAGGGTTATTCTTATCTTCAAGAAAGATACTCCTGGTCCTCTTGGCTTCCTTTGGGCGGAAAGGAATCAAGACAGATGGGTGAAGTAGAGTTATGACCATGATTTTAAACTAACTGATTGAAGTTTCTTTTGAACCTTACCTCCATGTTTATCTTCTTTTATAAGTGTCTCAAAGACAAGGATGGCCCAGAGTTGGCTCCAGAGTAATTGCCAGAACTCAACTTTAGATATGAGAAATGTCAGAATAACAGTCATCTTAGACACATTTCCAGACTGTCATTGGACCTTCCACCAATACTTAAGGCAATGGACAAAAGAGCAAAACTACCAAACCTGCAATCCTGACTTCTTTTAGAGAAAAATCTACTTTGATGCCAGTTTTCACACACTAATTAAGCCACAGTAAAACCCCTTCTTGGCTTCTAAAACCTGGTTGAGCTGTGATAGAGGAAAATTACAGAAATGTATTTCAAAAGATCCTTCAGCTTCTGTTAAAGATAAAAATAATGTGAATGTATGGAGTTAATTTAACCTACCCTGGGCAAATGCAATCTCTATCAGTCTTGAATGGTTAATCCATAGACAAGCCTGCTAATGAGGCTGCTATTCTGCTGAGGTTAATGAGCCCTTGAGCATCTGGTGAAAGCACAGACACTTAGCAATTACTGTCTTTTATTCAAACCAGTTCACAGGCTAGACAGCAGCTGATTCTCCCATTTTTACTATATTGCTGCCATAGTACCTTGCATGCCAGCTCTGAGCCTGCATGTGCTGGTTGTGTTGGTTAAGAATGGATTCCTTCACCTGCATGCTGAGCTCAGTGAGAAGGCCTTATGGACTGGGCTTGAACCACAATGTGTTCTTTCAGGTCTTTATGGCTTATTAATGTACGCACGCATGTATGCATGGTCCACAAATCTCAGAAATCAATTCTTCCTCAAGCAAGATCAATTCAGTTCAACCATCAAAGGTCGAACAGGACAGTCAATGTAGCAATAGAATAGGCTGTAGAAAACTATTTTGTATTCCCCATTAGCAATACCAAGATAGCCAAAGACAGGCATACTAGAGCAGTACTCCTTCCTAGCATTCACTGCTTGCAGGGTATGTTTGCTCCTAGAACACAAAGTACATATGGGAAATGCAGGATTTTAAATTGCCTTTGTGCCACTGGAGGAAGTTGTACCTGAAAAATAATTAATATGTAATGAAAGAGTGGGGGGAGAGGAAAAAGAAAAGTAAAGAAATACTTTTGCTCCTCCTTAATGGATGATGAAAATGAAGTTCAGAAGGAAGCACATCATCCATTTTCAGCTACTTCAGCGTCTAACTTGCATGCTCTGAATTGCCCCCTGGAGGATCCTACTTCTTGTCATTGGCTGTATGTGGAAATTACCTGCCTTACTTATTACCTTCAGACTCTAAATTGTAGCTAAGATAAATCACCACAGCAGCTTAAAATAAATGTTATATATATACACTTCAAACAAGTCGAGGGTTCTGTTCCAGATTGACAGCTGCTTCCCCTGGGACAACTCTAGTGACTCTTAATCCTAGTTACTCATCCCACCCTTCTCTCAACGTATAAATGCCTCAGCTGGGACATTGCAACTGCAAATGAGGCAGCAACTATGCTGTCATACTTCACAGACTTGTTCAGGTAAATAGGCTTCCCTTAATAAACTAGGCTGGCACCTGTGACAATCAAGTCTTATTTAACAATGATATTGTGGTAGAGCACATGTATCAACTAAACTACATTATCCTTGCCCTGGTTTCTGTTGTACCATACAGGCTGCTGGCATTCACATAGCCTATCTAGGACAGTTCATATACTCACACTTGGAAAAAGACAGAAAACACTAAAAAAAATTATCACATTTAACAGCAGTCTAATTTTCAATGTAACTTAGATAAATATGTTTAGTGGAGCACACAGATTAAACTTCTAACCCTAGACTAAGATTCAGGTATGTATCACATATCTAAGCACAATCTGAAGTTAAGAACCATCATTTAACTCTTTTTAATTCAAGAATCACCTCAGTTTTCAAAAAGCATATATTAAGTTCCTAAGTAAGTATACAATGTAACTAAAAGCTAAAAAAAGAGCATCATTTAGAAGAATATGCAGCAAAAAAGTAGCTATGACCTGGAATGCTTTAAGCTATACAAGTGGTGTGTAAAGAGTGTCTTAACATCCAATAAAATCACTTACTGGTCCCAGATCATCGATCATTTATATTCTACTTCAGATATTTTTGGGGTTTTTTTTTTATATTGTGAAGTGCTTGAGGTATGTCTTTCTGCAGTGAAAAATCAACTCCTTATAAAATGATCCAGGAAACTACCAGGATAATGTGTTCATTTCCAAATAGGAAATCTTTGCTCTATTCCTTCTTTATTTAGCTTGAGTGTAGAGATCCCCAAGCCTGTCATCAAATTGTCTTCATCTGGGTCAGTTGGCCTAATAACATCAGTTCACTACCCAATTTTAATTTATCTTCTTTAACTAAAATCACTATTAAACTGCTCTAAAATATTGTTTTTCATTGAAAATTGAGTTAGCCTTATCTGAAATGACCAGAAACAGGTGGTAAATTAGCTCTTCAGCATTTTCTGAGAGCAAACATTTTGAGATGGAACTGATATGATATGGAATATAGCTTTGGGAATTCCCTTTGGAGAGTTCAAATCAACTGTCCTGGCTGTGTCTACCCCCCAATTTTTGCAGACCACTGTCTTAATCACTTTGGGCATAGAGTGAAGAAATAGAAATCTTTAAGGATGTGCACACATTGTTCACTAATAGACAAAGCATTGCTGTATTATGAACAGTAATAAATTACTGATTTATCCACAAATCCAAAACATGGAACCATAAGGGCTGCTATGAAGAATGTTAACTCCATCCCAGCCAGATCCCTTACAATCATGAAAAGAAATACTGAAAGATTTATACATATATATACAGAGAGATGTATTTAATTATGTCTGTGTGTGATCGTTTCCTAAATAACCTACATTCCTCATCCCTCAAGCACAGCTATTTTTATGATTTTCTTAGTGATCTAATGCTTTTGCTCATACAGTAGCATAGAATTCACCCAGCCATGTGGGCATAAAAATCTACCTGCACTCTTACAGATGCAGACCTAAGGCCAGTTTGATGTTATTTTTAAATAGCAAAAAAATATAAATAGGCCATCTGATATATCACACAGTAAGTACTTCAGGATGTGTTTAACTGTAGATGTACACTTAGTTCTTTTTATTTATTTACATAATCATTTCAGAATAAAGACATGGCTTGGTTTCATTTACTTTTTAATTCCTAGCAGCAGGAATTGCAGGATTTTTCATAGTTTTAACTTAGACTCATTGACAAAATATAGAAGATTATTTTAAGAAGATTATTTATCTAGACACTGATTGATTTTGCCATAACTTAAAGTAACATTTGATCCTGCTGGGATTTTATTTACACATCTCAGTTGGCAATGCTTTCTCATAAACACGGACAAAAGTACCCAGAACATTTTTATGATAGTCTGCGTTATCTTTCCATTGCTCTTTCAGAATGATGTCCCTATTTCAGAGGCACTTACGGGTAAAGTGCTCTGTGAAGGCTGATTTAATCCTCTGTGCTGTCTTGACAGGCCAGTACCTGGGCTGTTCTGACTATCATTTAGAAATCTTTCAGATACGCTCTGCAGTCTTTAGGGCTTGGGAATATGCTCTTGATAGTAACATTTTTTCCACTTTGGCTGCTGGGGATGAAAACTAGAGTTTCCACACTGCAGTATGTCCCAACTGGCATTGTAGAATATGTCCTCATTTTCATAATGCAGAGGAAGTGTTTTCCATGTTTTCAGCTGTTAGGAATAAGAACCATGATAGCTCTTTTTGTCCTCATAAGTGTTTTCCTTTGCAGGGGATACAGTACCTGGAAAGGAAGAAATATTTTTAAGACCTTCAAATTAATATGAGGTATTTTTCTAGAATTCAACAATCTAATATGTTTTACTGAATCACAAACAATTTATTATCATAGCAAAGGCTGACTTTTAGCAATCTTATCCTTGGGACAACAATATCACATTTACAATAGGAAAATCTTAGGTGTTTCTATTCTATCAAAACAAAGCCATTTATTATATTTACAGATAAGTATACCTACATTTCTTTGAGCTGATTTTGAAGAAGATATCTCTTAAACTATGCTAGGATACTAGATAGTGTGCTAGGATCCTAGAAGCACCTGTGTGCAGTGAGCTGTAATAAACATACACCTCTGTAATACATGTGTTTCAACACTCAGCAGTTCAATTGTTCATATGTCTCATTCTTTTTTTTATAGTGCACATACATATGACATGCACTTTGCAACACACACAGACAGACATGGACCAAAGGTTTCAGGCATACCTGGTGATTTTAGTATCTGCATTTTCTGCTGCTCAGGTTCAAGAAGCATTAACGCTCCTCACTTGCTCACTCTCAAGCCTCTCTGCAGTCTACCAAACTGAGCACCCAAAAAAAAGCACTCAGAAGCCAGTCATATTGGGGTTTGACAGTGTCATGGCACTGAGCCTCATGCATACTTACATCATGTGGCTGTGTGTAACATCACTGAGGTGTTTCACTGGTGAGTCTGGGACACTGGTGACTAGGGGTCAGATATCTCTACTTTTCAATCTGTCCCTGCCTTTTTTCATCCAGGACCTTTGTAAAGGAGAATTATAAGGTTTGTTTCAGTTCATTGCCTCCACCTATGCCTTGCACTCCAAAACTGAGATGTTAAATTTTTTTACTTTCCAACCTGATTTTCCATCATCTCTGAAGGTGTCTTCTTTAACCTTCTTCCGCTGAAAACAGAATGATTGTCATTAAATTCACTGTCTCCTCTCCTGCTGTCCTTCACAGTCAATTGATCTGGGTCTGAATGGGCACTAAAAACAAAGGGAAATTATTAAAACTTTCTTTTCCAGGCACCACAAAAAAATTAAGTACAGTAGTTCCAACTGTTAATTTGGCAAAATACACAAATTTACCTTGAATTGGAAGTAAAATTTTCTTCCTGCTGAAGGGCAGAAGGATGAAAAGAAGAACTTGACTCTCCTAAAGTAAAAAATACCTTTGCTTATTTCTTTACATAGATTTAAATATCAACGTGGCACAAACATGTTTCAGATTAAAAACGACTGAAGTGCAAGAACTAAAGAAAAGTTCAATAGTATATAAGTATATGGTATATAAGTACAATAATATAAGTACAGCACAAACTTCTGAATAATACTTAGATGTAGTATAACCTGCATATTTACAGAATGAACAAAACTGGTTTTCTCTCTTTAAAATAAAGAAGTTGAAGGACATGGGAATCAGTCATTTGGGCACCCCATCTCTGGGGGTCTTCTCAGAGCTGCAAATATTCAAGTCAAGCACCAGGGAGAGGAGCAACACATCTTCCATGGAAAAAGTGCAACAAAACTGTAAAGAAGCTTTAGCCTACTCCGATTCAGAGAGGACTTTCCTGCTTGTACACAAATGGCCAATAAGACTGAAGAGATTGGTTACAGCTAGAAAGTGACAGAAATTTAGTTTCATGAAGTGATGCCAAATGGAGATGTGTAGCCCCTCTGTACTTGTCTGGCTATTTCTGAGTTCATGTCATTTTATGCAGTAGTGCACTTTGTGGGAAGCAGTTACTCCGCTATACTTATTGGCCTCTGGTCCTAGCAACAGCGGCAAAATTATCTTTGAACAAGATCTTTTTATAGGAATCATGAATATTTCTTTATCCTATAAGCTCTATACAGAAAAATCTCCCATCTGTGAATGATTTGATTTTCCAATACGTCTTTTTTACTTGATAAAGGCAGGAGGTTTCTTTTAGCCCACCAGAGCTGACAACTACTGTAGCATTTCAAGATATGCTTTTGACAACGATGTTTTAGCAATTAGGGGCCAACAGTGCATGACTTATCTCTTGGTCTTACGTTTTCATAATCAAGCCTGAGGTGGTAAAGTTTTCTGTTAGCTCTTCAGGGACTTGATTCTCTCCAGGATCACACTTGCTCTGGGCTTCATGCCCCTGCAGGCTGACTGCCATGGGTGCATGGTCATCCTGTTATTTTCTTGTGTGTGCTGTGACCAACCATTTCCAAACAAAGCAGTGTGTGCTAATGAAGGACATCTGCAGTTTATAAAAAGACATTTTATGAGGCAAGATCAACGCTACACCCCTGAAGTGACAGGCAGGTTAGAGCAGACATTGTAGATGTATCCCCTGGGTCATCAAGCATTGACCTGATGTGGATCACACACTCTACAGCTTAATCATAGCATCATAGAACAGTATGGATCAGAAGGGACCTTTAAATGTCATCTAGTGACATCCCCTGCAATGATAAGGGACATCTTCCACTAAATCATGTTGCTCAGAACCCCATCCAACCTGACATTGAATGTTTCCAGGAATGGGGCATTCACCACCTCTTTGGGCTACCTGTGCCAGTGTTTCACCACCTTAATTGTAAAAAATATCTTCCTTATATCTAGTCTGAATCAACACTCTTTTAGTTTAAAACCCTTTCCCCTTATCCTATCACTTATCCCTTGTAAAAAGTCCCTCTCTGACTCTCTTGTAGCCCTCTTCAGGTAGTGGGAAGCTGCTCTAAGTTCTCCCCAGAACCTTCTCCTCTGCAGGCTGAACAACTTCAACTCTCTCAGCCTGCCTTAACAGGGGAGTAGTTCCAGCCTTCTCGCCATCTTCGTGGCCCTCCTGTGGGTTTGCCCCAACAGGTCCATGTCTTTCCTGTGCTGAGTATTCGGCAGGCCTGCTTTGGTCCCCGGGGTAGTCCTGCCCATCAGAGTGATCAGAGTCCCGGAGAAGACGGACCTGGTGCCTCCCCACGCCAGGTGGGGAGGGGAGCTCCCAAGACACACACGCCCCCCGTCCCCCCATTCCCAGGCTGTTGCCCCGCTTGCCACACGCACGCACAGACAAAGGACTCCGTTTTTTAGGACGAATCAGCTCCTGGAGGTACCTAGAATTCCCCACTTGAACTACAGAGGGAGCCCGGGGCTCTGCTTTGGAGCGCAGGAGGGCCGGCGGGGGCTCGGTGCCCGTCCCCGCCGCGGGGCCGCGCGGCCGCCCGCGCTCAGAACCGCGTCCCAGGCGCGACCTAAGGGAGCTTCCCTCTCCTCCCTGTGAAAACAGGACAGGGCAACACCCCCGGGCAGACCCTGCCACGGGGCAGAGAGAGCTGTGAATATGCAGGGCTGTACGCCGCGGATTTAGTTGCCCTCTCGAGTCTGCTCCCGGTCTCATCGTGCACATTGCACATTCGCCAGCTCTAATCATTAAACTGTCATTAGCATGTTTTGAGAACAAATGAAACCGCGGGGGTGCTGCTTCCAGCTGCCTGAACGTAACGTGGTGAGATGGCTGGTCTTAATGGAAGCATAAACTTCTGCCATACCTTGGAAACTTCTGCTCTTTTTCTTCTTTGTTTTCCCTGTGAGGTAAACAATTTCTGTCTGATTTTATCCCTGGTGCAGATTCCTGTAAAACCTGGATACAATTTGCATTGCTCATCTGTCTGCACATTTTGTAGCTTTTATGGCTGTATGCTATCATGGGCAAAAGCTTCAAGATTTAAACACCAGGAATGGAAACAATAAGAAGAAAGAGATATGTGTGAGAAATTAATCTGAAGCATAGAGTTTGTGGAGTTTCGTTTTAATTTTATGATCATTCCTTGAAACTGAACCAGGGTTAATAATCTAAACCAAAAGCATAAAAATTAGGTAATTCTCGATGTCATATTATCTCATGTTCCTATTAAAATCTTTGATATTACATTCTTTTTGTGGCTAGGACCAGGGGGTTCAGCCTGCTAAAAAAGAAAGATATCAGTAAAAATACTCATCTCCTTAACAAAGTGCATTCCAAGAAGATAATTCAGGTTCACACAGAGCTAAATATGCCTTATATTCAGTACTGTCGTGGCAGGTTAAAATACAGTTGAGATTACTAAAGCGCAGCAGAGTAGGAAAAAATCTACTTTATCAAATCAAATCAAAGCCATCTTTTCTTTAACTTCGTGGAAATTAAGGAAGAATCAGAATTAAATGGTATCTGGACCAGATGCAGATGACGATTTCTTGAATTACATCACCTCCATCTTATCTCTAATCTTTTAAGCCTTTTTTTACCCAAAGGGCCTTTTCAGACATGCTAAACTGGCAGCATTATAAGGCTGCAGCAGGACAATATTGCTATTCTAATTATTTATAACCAAATACTTTACTTATTAGCAAAGGCTAATACTGGATCCATCAGTCCAGACTCAAGTAAATTAGCCATTAACTTTCTGACACCTAGCATAAAACAACCAGTTAAGTCTGGCCATCCAAGCAATTAATTTAGGTTCTCTTTGTGGACACCGTGGGGATTTTAAAGTGGGCAGAAACTACTTGTGTATCTCTGTTGACTAATTTATATTAAATGCCCATTATTTAGACTGTTGAAGCTAGGAGAAAATTAACTCCTGTATCTTAGCTCTAGTAGGAGCCACTTCCACACAGGTACTTAAGTGTCTGCTCCTTCTGGTTCCAGTGGGAGATATTTCAAGGTCTATGCTCCTACACTTTTCACCTTTAGATTATAAATTATTTCACAGAGGAAAACATCAACTTTGTTCCCAATTTTTATATGGGGAAACTAAGGTACAAAGAAAAATTAATTCTGTAAAATCCCGTGAAGATTAGATTGACAATTCCTGTGAAGGGAAATTAATTAATCACTCTCCTTTCCAAGACTAAGAGCATCCAGGGAAACTGGCATGCAAGAGGTCCAAAATGGGAGTGGGAGCTGCACCCTGGCAAGTGGAACACTGCCGGGGTGCAGCCAAGACTGCTTCACAGCAGGAGGGAAGCTGAAAGTGGAGGGTAACAGCACGCCAGGCAGAGGCAGTGTCCTCACTGGCAGGGCGACAGTCCCTTCCCTTGGTACCCAAGCAGAGCCGCTCTGGGGAAGCCAGGGTCACCTCAGAGCACAGAGACTACCAGACAGGTGTGCAGAGGTGAAGCAAATCTGAGGATATTCAAGGCAGCAAGCCAGGGCCAGTGAAGTTCTGATGATTCACTGACAAATATTCCTTTGCACCATACGTAAGTAAACTGAGGACTTGTCCCTGTCACTTGATAGTACAGATGCTGAAAGTTTAGCAAGCTTAAAAAACTGACAGGAAAAATTCATGGGGTTAAAAAAACCTAACCAGAGCTGTTACATACAGCAGTCCCATCTTCAATGGAGGAAGTCTTGGCACTTTGACTTGTTGGAGCCTAAGTGGATTCATTCAGGAATATCAGTAATACATTTATCCCAATCTTATAATCTTACCTAGGCTCCTGCCATCAGAACACCACTGAACAAGTTGGCCAGGCAGGTAGAGCTGTGGCACAGCACAGCTGGGTGTATGCCCTTGGCACAGCTCAGAGGTGGCTACCAACACCTCCTCACCTGGCCCACAGGTTATGATCCATTGTACTCAACTCCTTCATTGTCTTAAGGAGAGATGCTTCAGAAATACCTGCTCTACAACTGGGCTTCATATTCTGTGTTTGGAGGATTTAATCTATTCTAACCACTGGGGTTTTTTTCTTGTGTTTAAGGCTGTTTTGTCTGCCTGGGGTGATGACAATTGCACAGCCAAACTGAAATGTTGATATATCTACATAGAGAAAGTGTATGCATCTCTTTTTTTACCCAATTAGACCAATTCTTTTTATAGTTGTGATCCCACAATACCTGTCTATGAAAATTAATGTAAACTTATCATGATTTTAGTCTTTGTTTATTTGGTCTATACTTTTTTTTTGTTTTTTGAGGGGGGACACAGTAGTGTTCTTTTGTCCCTTCCCAATTCCTTCCACATCCATTCACCAGATAAAACTACATCTGAAAGTCAAGAAGAAGTCCAAAAACATTGCATTTTTACAATAAATAGGGACTGAAAAGACAGTTTGAAAACAGGGGAAAGGCTGCAGTGCAAATGCTTCACTGCTTTTCTGGTGGCTCCATATTCTTCTGGATTTTTCCCATCTAGAAAAAGTGATCAGGCTGGATTTTTTTCATACCTTGGCTGATCAAAGAAGATTATGTATTTGTAAAGAGAGATTATAGAAATTGTAAATGGATATTCTGCTCCACTTTCCACCCAGCTAATTTTAAAAAAGGTCAAAGCTGTCTTCATCAAGAGAGGCATCATTTACAGAAATATCACAGATTTAAGTGTTTTATGTATGGTTTCTTTCTGAAATCAGAGGAAGAGATCTTAAAAGATACTCTAAATACTCTCATCTATTTTGCTGCCAAGGCAAGTTTACTTCTACCACATATTTGCTAGTGCAGTGGTACTCAAATCACAGTGCTTGGAGCTGCTTCTGTCACAAGCATGAATCATCACTCACTCTTTCAGCAGTGACACCTTCTGCTCCTTATAGCCTAGAATAAGATTCTTCCAGGATTCCTACTAGATAGTTCAACCAAGTAAATTCAGAACAACAAGTATTTCTCTGCAATCCACACAGCTGCTTCTTGTCTTTTTTTGTTGTTTTTTTTTCTTTCTCTTTTGGGATAGCTCCAGCCAGGACCAAAACTGGGGATTACCACAAATTGTGTAGGACCAGACTCCAGGAGGTCCTCAAAGACTGTATCTAAGAGTACTGCAGGCCACAGGAGAAAAAGAGATGCTAATAAAATCCTTCACCTGGAAGGAGATCAAATACAACATGGATCACCGAACTACTTCAGTGCTATCCCAAAATTACTTTTGCATGTAGCAATGGCAGCATGAACTTTTAGGAAAAAAACCTGGAGGACATGCATGTTTCACCAATGAACTTATTAAGTTAGTCATTTTCATACTCATAGGAAACTGGTATTGGTTGCCTGTGTGTCTTTGAGTTGGTTTCTTTAAAAATATTTGTGAGTCTTGAACTTAACATTATTCTTGTTTCTCATTATCAGTTAATTGCCATCATTAATCATTGTTTTCTTGATTAAAAAGTAACAGTCAGTTCAATACCATGTGATATGGATGACTAATCACAACTCAGGAGAAACAAAGAGTTGAAATAAGTGTTCACGAACAAGTTGTCATCTGTAATTTGTCCTCATAAACTAGTTGGCAAATACTTATGTGCAATGAATACTTCCATACAAATTAAGATGAGCTTGAATATGATTTATAAACAGGGAAAAATAGTTGACTTCATCTCATATTCATTTGCAATAAATAATTTGGACAAATACAGTTATCAGAGGGGGGAGCAGAAGGCCTTTATGGAAAGTATCTACAATGCAAATTAGTTGAAAATCACTTTTGTTATTGCCTTATGCTATCAACTTTTTTAAGTGCCAGGTGCCAATGTAATTTAGCAAGACTGCTCCATAACCCTAATAGCACTCCCTCTTCAGAAAGTTTTTGACAGATTTTTTTCTCTCTGAATTATTTCATTGCTCCTTTTGCCACTTGATCTTCTCTTGTAGTCATAGGGTGGTAGATTGACTCCTCATGCAGGCTGTCTTCACCTACTGCTTCAGTGCACTTGGTCCCACCAGTATTGAATACTTTTTGAGCAGGATTCAGTTATCCATATTAATGGATATTAATGTGTGGCAATCTGAGATCTTTAGATGGGTAAAGAAAATGAGACAGAGCCTGTGGAGAGCCCATTGCCTAGCTGAAGACCAACCACAATACCTTAAGCTTCTCAAGTAGTAGTAGAAACCTGCACAGGGGCAGCTGATTAGAAGAAACCTTCGTTGTCTGTAATGAATCTCAGGAAACCTCACCTGCATGTGGAAGGCATACTTACAAACCTAATCTTAAATGGCCTAATCTGGATCAGTACTCAGCCCCCAGAGAGACTCCTACTTCTATGCCGTAGCATTTTTACATGGCACCTAAAAAAGCATTCTATCTCTGTATTTTCAAAATGATGTGATTTTTTTGCATTCATTCACACCTAAGTTAGGCATCTAAATACATTGATTACATGGGGTTTTTGCTTTTCCCCAAATGGATCACTCTTTATTCCATTTTATCTTTTTCTTGACTATATGCCAGCATTTTTCCTCTATCCACTTGCAGCCTGAGCACATTTCCCTTCGCATCATGGCATAGCGAGGTACTGTGGAAACAAGCTATGTGGTCTCTTAAAAAACTAATTAAGCTATTAGATAAGAGCATGGGTAATGATGTACCAGATGATACATCGTACACATCTCTGAATTAGAAAAGGACTCCCCCAAAAGCTTCCACAATTTAATTGGCAAAAGGAAGTACTTTTGCTTGTATGGATCCTTACAATAGCCAAGTCAAGAACTCACCTGAGTATTTTGGTTTTAGAAAAGAGTGTGATCTAATCCATCTAACTTGGATACCTTACTTGTACCCCCATTTAAATTGCCAGGTGAAGCAGTTTTTCTATAAGAAGTTTCTGTATTCTCTAGAGAGAGGAAGATGCCTGTTAAGACCTCTTGAGGAAGAAAAATACTTTCCCAGGAGCAGGCAACTTGGTTTGCTGGAACTGTTCTGCCCCTGAAACCTTCAGGGTCATCTACCTCTGCCCTGTGAGTATCCAGCACTCTTCAGAAACCTACTGAAGCGTGAATGGGATAATCACCCAAAGAGTCCGTGTCAGTCAATGCCTGAAACAAGCAAGCTGTGTCGCACTTTTCAGATGTGTTCAAAAATGCTTGTTCTTATATATAGGGGGCTGTTACCATCTAGATAGCTAGTGATAAATTTCTCTTAAGACATTGGTTCCATTTTTTTCACTGTGGAAGCAGCAGTTAGATTCTGACAGCAGCAGTTACCAGATTTGTGATTTTTTTTTTTTCCTTTTGAGCACAAGCACATTTGCTTTGTACATTTACCATTGAAAAAGTGAAAAAGTGATGTGATATCTAGATATTTAAAAAAAAAATCCTTGCTCTGATATGTTCTGTTCTATAAAGTTGAAATTATTCTCACAAAAAAATTGATTTTCTAGTGTGAGCTTTAAGAGAAGAAAAGTATGTGAGTGAATGTGGGCACAAGTGAGAACCTCTGTGTATGTGTAATTTTTCTAGTTAGAGATATCCTGTTCAAAGCTACCTCCAGCACAGTGATTAGTAATACTATCCAAAGTGTAAATCAAGAGATACAAATAGAAAGAAAACATCTTGCCCACTTTGAATAGCTGCTACAGCAGATTTTTTTGTTGGCCTACAAATTACTCTAGTGTTTCTGCGGGAGTGAAATACATCATCTTTTACTATTAGCTATTATTGTTAAATGCCTGAAGGGACAGAGTTGTGTGTTTCTATTTCAATTACTCAAGCTACTTTACTGGATATGGATTGAGCTGATTTTACCCTATAAGAACAAATGCTGTTATTACAGTTAATGATTAAAATCCTGCTTGTACTCAGCTAAAATATAAATTAGCAGTTTGGAAGAACAGGCTTCAAGCTAAATAAAATTGCTTTGGGAGGCCAAATAATTCAGGGAATTACCAGTGGGCTATTCAGGCTTTCACCTCTATAGCAGGTCACTAATTGGATTTAGACCAGTTTCATAGTGGTAATGTGAATTTGGAAGTAAAATTATTATGTCTGCTGTGCAGCCTTCAGTGCCTAGTGGTCTCCGTCAAATTCCTGGAAAGTTACTGTATCAGGATGGGCATGACAGAAAATTACTCACCCAGCCACGTTAGGTAGCATAGTCTGAGATGTGTCATATTTTGGAGCTGCCAACTTCTCTCCATTAAATAGAAGTATCTAGATTACTAGCTCAGAGCTAGACTTTTTCCTTTTAGATATCTGAAATTATAGAAAGGTACAGAGTAGCTGGTTGATGAGAGAAATTTTGTCATATGCAGAAGTTGGATAAATGCGTTTTTCTTGAATTTTTAGAGCTCAAAATTCAGAAATTCTTTTCATAATATGAAAAAACAACAAAAGAAGTACACACATAAAACAAGAGTAATACTGATATCTTCCTTGTCTCATCATGAAATACTGGATACCAGTAGGATGCTAATAATTTCAGACATAGCCTTTGTTTTCATTTTACTTTCAGGCTAAATTTCAAAAATCCACAGTGATTCAGGAGGGAGGGCAGAATATAACCCTTCAGTATATGGAACACATTTACAGCAGAAGGCGGGTTGGTCCATAATACTAAGAATTTATTACTTCTTTATCTGTTCTATCAGCTGATATGTCCTACTTTCCTCCTTCAATTTAGTACAGACTCATGAGTCAGGAAGGGCCCTGCAGGACTATTTTATCCCAAGGGAATGCCAGGATTTCATATCATATCTCTTCAAGCTCCTTTTGATTATAATTGCTTTGTGATTTCGTGCAAAACTTCAGCTCTAGTCTGTATTGTTCATTATATGAAGCTTTACTGGAACTAACCAAGCGGTTTGCTGTGGGGTTTGGTGGGTTTGGTTCAGCTAGTGGTAGATTTGCTTGAAAGCTTACATCTTGGACACACTTTGGCACTGTGGCAAAGGGGCTCACTGGGTAGTCTGAGCTCTCAGGGTGTGAATGGGGAAAACATCCACTGAATGATACTTAAGTGGGAAACATTTGGTCAGTTCTCATTTCCTCTCCACCGTCCGAGTCTGCTACTTTTCCCTGCCATATGGTGTGTGAGAATTATTTCTGAGCTTCTAGACAGGGACAGAGCATTTGAACTGTTCTGAGGCCACATCTTTTCTCCAAAACACTTCTAAACAAGGCTTTCAGAAGTCTCTGTTGTAAAGGTTAAAGTGGGAATCTCTTAGAATTCAGTTTGCTCCACATTGGCAGAGGCATTTTTCAGTTGTCTTTCCAAGCAAAGCAGTTTAAAGGAACAAAACCAAAAAAATACCTTGCACAGTACAAGCAAGAGCACATGAACATACTCAAAACTTGGTACCTGCATGGTAGGTAGACATTCACTGCTGATTGAAGAGGTCCAGCTATAGGCAGCATCCTATTCTAAATAAAAACAGCATGACAATGCAGCTCTGTACAAACATGCCAAACATTCCTAGGGACTTCTGACAGCAGGCAGCCAATTACTTTGAAAAGAATGGGTTCTGTCTTATGACTACAGCAGCAACACAAATGCATCTCCCTTGATCCCAACATCAAGGTAGAGCTTTGCATTTCCAATATTTTAATTCAATACAAAGCAAAGGTTTCAATGTTTTGTTGTTTTTTTTTTTATGGTGAGTGGCAGCTTGTTGGATTTTTCTGCAATCAGATGTAACAGCGGCAGGGTTAAAAGAGGTATATAAATAATAGATGGCTTCTCTCACCTAAAGAGAGATCTGCCAATTCTTGCCCTCCTTTTAATTTTGGGAAGGGAATATAATTTAAAAGATGACATATTTTTTCCCATCAAGTCAGAGAAGAAGGAAGCCTCCAGAAGAACAATGGTTGATGCCATAGCATGACTATCTGACAGGCTTGAAAAGCGACTGTAAAGTTGCCAACACAACAAGCCTTTTATCTTTGATGATAGTATTTGAAGCATGTGAATTTCATCCAAGGAATAGGAGGAGATATATGATGTCCTCCCACCACCCCTTTTCTCACTGTTTTAATTATCTTTATTTTAAAAAAATATATAAATACTCACAAAATAGACATCCCTGAGTTTTTTAATTCCTCTAAATGAGTTACAGGAGTATCATCACTACACTGCTGAACTTGGCTTTATTCCTAACATAAAAATACATTACTCTTTTCAAATGTCTTTGCCTTTCTACTTATTTTCTGAGTAAATGGATAGCCCTACATGCAATTAAATTTCTTTGGAAGTTTACTCACAGGCCCATTCAATTAATGGGAAAGCTTGCCACACATATTAATACAGCTAAGGTCTTCTTTCTATGTGAGTTACAATCACCGGGCTTTGCTGAGCAGGCTGCAGCTTTCAGCACTCAAAGGAACACACCCAAGACCCAATTACAGCCTGGATTTGTGTGTTAAAGTAAGTGGAATGTGGTTAATTAAGAGTTTCCCCCTACTCCTGTGCGAGCGCGGAGCCCGTGTTGGCAGCCCGCATCCGCGCACATTCCGCTCTGGCGGTGTCACGGGCGAGGCGAGGCTGCGACATTCTCCGGGGTGCCTCGCTCCATTCAGAAGCAGCAGGGCTTCCCTCTGGGTACAGCCAGGTGATTTGGTTCCTACACTGCAGCCTGCCAGGACAAAGGGGACGGTGCACCTGAAACACGGTGTCCTGCTAAAACCAGAGCACTCTGACAGCTGCCAGTGTGCAATTCGGAGACAGAAACCTGATCCTGGCTTAAGCTTTGGATTTCCCTTGAGGAGAAGGCCTCCACAACAGCTCTCTTCTGCTCAACATCTTACCCAGGAAATGGTAAAGCTGAATTCAGTGTCTTTCTCAGACTAACAAGGTTTGAATTTATACCTCCCAGAAGTACTGGAGGGTACATGAATCTGCAGGCTCACCTGGGTAGAAAGATGCCTTCACATCTGTTCAAGCTGAATTTTTGTGCAGCTAGGCATGCAGAATTCATGGCACTCAAAGGAAGAACAGCAGAAGAGCCCAATTCTGTACCTGGGAATAAAAACAACTGTGTATCCAGATGTGTTAACAGTATGCTCTGTTCACATTCTACCCTACATTGGCATTGAACGGAAAAAGTCATCCAGCAAAAAGAAAGAGGCTTTTTCTTCCCCTGGTGAGGTACCTAATACCTAAGCTGAATATCTGCTCTGTCTCACCTCTTCTGTCTCTGTAAATTTTTCACACCTGCTTTGGAGAGGAAGGATGTAGGGGATCTTCTTAAGATTATATCTGATTTATAGCAAGGAAATCCTTTTCAACTGTACAATCCCTTATCTTAATCTGAACAATGTCAACCTTAATTTAAATCCTTGGTCTTCTACTTCCTGAACAAATGCCCCACATTTGGTGGAGTCAATCATCATTTGTACATTAAATTCCACAAGTTCTTAGCTGAGGTCAGTGTCATCCAAACAACTTAATCTTGGAGCCAGCAAACTTAGTAATTAGATCTTATAAGAGAGGATATAGATGCTTCCACA
Organism: Aphelocoma coerulescens; assembly: GCF_041296385.1. NCBI lineage: Eukaryota > Metazoa > Chordata > Aves > Passeriformes > Corvidae > Aphelocoma > Aphelocoma coerulescens. Next base: position 61,957,624 of record NC_091013.1, read on the forward strand.
AGTGGTCTAAGCCAATATAAAGTCTTATTGCTCTCAAAAGACTGATTTCAGCCTGTGCTCCTCATGCCTGCTTCTCAGCATCTAGGTGGCCATATGGTTGTCATCTTGGTGATCTAGCTGACCACGTACAGCCACAGAAGTGCCTGTGCTCACACCAACATTTCATGGGTCCGTGTGCCCATGGTATGAGGGACAACAAGCAGGAACAGGCTTCCTTTTGTGGCACACAGACTGGCTTAAACTGCCTGTGTCCCATCATTTAATATAAACCAGCAATTATAACCACTGGACCTCCATCGTAAGAAGCGCACCCCAAGAGAGTTTGCTCCAAAATATCAGTGACATTCTGGGACATAAGCAGGAGCTTTTCAATCAAGTCCAAGCAGCTTAGAAGGAGTTTTCTGTGATCACTGCCTCTATTTGGCCTTCCTACATGATACTTTAAGTGCCTGGAGCTGTTATCTTGAATTTGAATCCTCTGTGGAATAAGGAGAGTTAAAATGGGATTATTGGCACACTTCATGCATGGTGGCAGTATGCTGAGCTATCCAGGCAGCAGGAAAAATATGTGAAATATTCTCTTTCCAGCTTTAAAAGTTCTCAGGATAATCTGTGATTTCTTTTACAAGAACTTAAAGAGTGCATCACTGAGACCAAAGGCATGTTTAACCAGTTCTTGTTTTTGACAGCAACCAATAGCAGAGGCATCAAGAAGACATTAGGAAAGAAAGAAAAAGCACATCAATAGCAAACCTTCCCTGTTTCCCTCTGTCAACAGCTTAGGGTCTTCTTCAGCCACAGGTTATAACAGGTGCTCATGTTTGACATTCATGTTTGACATATTACAAGGCAGCAAGAAATATTTCCACCGCAAATCTGCCCTCTGCCCATTAGTGTTTGACTCTGGGATCTCCCAGTATCCCTATTGATGAGTTTCATAGTTCAATGATGTGAAAATACAGAATTTGTTTGTTATAAGTTTCCCAGGCAACTTCAGTGGATGTTACACTAATTATTGTCACTTCTCTTTTTCTACAGATTTCACTTTTTTTCTATACCCTTTTCCCCTGTAGGTCCTTCCCCAGACTTCAGTCTACAGACTTCTACAGCTGGGCCAGACTTTCAGCTACCATTGATAGTGCCTGGGAATATTTTCTACCTCTTTTTTTTGTCCAGGGTTGATGATGAACATTATGCATGAGAAAGAACTGTAAATTATCTGTAACCGAATCCTCACAATCAAGAGCCCTACCGACTCAGCTGCAAATTCAGGCACTCTTTCTTCTCTCACTTCTAGTCCTGTAGCTGTTAGACACAAGTGTTTGCCAAAAGATTTACCTCTTCACTTCTCTCCAATGCCCCATCTGTTTACTTAGTTTTGCCTGGGATCCTCCTTTGGAGTGAAACAACTTACTTGCTGCTAAATTTGTTTCTTCCTGCTCTTACCCTCCTCATTAAGGCCTCAGCAATGGCACAGGTACAACTGCATCCAGTTCAGTCCTCCTCTGGTGTTTTAGACAGCAACAGCTATCTCCAGGTTTTTATTTCAGATGCTTGAAATACTAGAGCTACAATGAGCCCAGAAGAGCCTGAAGGCCAGCACAGAGAGGCTTAGCACTGAACAATATGATTGCAGGACATTGACTTGGGCTTTGACTGCAGGCACTCCTGTATGTGGATGCTGCTGTGATCTCAGAGCAGGAGCAGAAAGAGCCCTCCAGGAGTGTCTGCTACTGCTTTTTTTCTGTGAGGCAACCTTGATGTGAGTCTCTGAAACAGAAGACTGAATCCAAGCCTATTGATTCCTAGATCAGTGCTCCGGTCTCGAGGTTATTTCTACCTCTCTGAGCGCTGTATTTTGTGCAAAGTCCATCCTGCCAGCTAGGTGGCTCAGATCATGTCTGACAGACCTGACACGAGGTCTGCCTTTACAAGTCGTAGATAGACTGAGACCCACAGCCTCTAGCCATCTGTGCAAGCAGAATTTAAACCACAGAGGAAAAGGGGTACTTGCAACTGCTAAGAGAGGTAAAAAAACTCAGAAACTGAATCCCTCAGTTAAGAGCTCAGTGTTTAAAGTACAAGTGGCAAGTGGTGTCAAACTACCATTTATTTTTTTTCTAAAAACTCTCATCAATTTAGGATCGTATGTATATAAAGGGGAGGGAGGTGGTCTGTCTATATATGTGTACCCAATTTCTGTGCACATAAATCTATTAGATATACATTTTATATTTGTGTACATGCAATACATATACATGTGTAAGTATATATGTATGCATATACACGTGTGGGCTTATGTGCATATATACATTAATATGTATGTACATTAATAGAATAGACTTTCTCACTTGGCTATTTAAGGCAAGATTTCTGAAAGAAAATTAGTGCCAAAACCCCATTAAATTTTCTGACTTACTCTCTCTGACTTCTCTTAAAACTCAAGACTCAGCCAACAGATATGGTCACAAAACCCTCTATATTCTATTCACAGAACGTCCAGCCTCATCTTCCTGAAGTCTTCATCTGAGCCTTTTAATTTTTCTTTTATTTCTTTTTCCCACTTTTTCTTCAATTTCTCTTCAGATATTTTTAATCAGTTATTATATCATTTTTTTATCTAGGCTATTCTTCATGTGTTTTCCATAATATTTGCATTTGTGGTTCTGATTTCCATCCATCAATGGCAATTTGGGTATAAAGTCTGCAGAAGTGAAAGGAGATACTACATCATCTCTGGATGTCTCATTCCAGTTTTCTAAGCTATGGACTTCATCTCCTTATGTCCTGGAGTCAATGGAAAGAATTAAACCCCTTCCCAAGGGAACAGGGGACATTAGTTCTGGAAGTGCCTACCTGTTTTCTGCATGCACAGTACCTGCAGAGCTGTGTCATTTCACTTAGACCCCTACAGTGGGATGCATAAAGCAGAGCTTGACAATTTTTAGCTGTCTTGATGACAGTAACTTTTATTCTGAACTGAAATCTTAGACTGAAAACAGGTTTAATTAAAACAGTGAGAGCTTGTGTGTAAACCAGCCCTTAGGCACCTTCACAGAGTCATATAAATCAGAGCCAAACAAGACACGTTATGTTCCTGAATGCATCTGCCTGTCAGAGGCAGCCCACCCGTGCAGGATATCTTGTAGCATTTTATTCAGCCTAGTTTTAAAAGCCCAAATCATTCCGCCATTTATTCCAACTTGCACAATACACTCAGAGCAAATGCCCTGACTGCTTAAGGTCATTTAAAAACCCTGCAACACTGTACATAAAAATTGCTACCAGCAGTGTCCTGCTCAATTTACAGACAAGATATTGCAACACTAAATAAATTCTTTTTACAGTTTCAGCTTGTTTCAGTGCTTTTATTTATTATGACTGCTATGATTTTATAATAACACTTTTATTGTAGTTGTGTCTGTCACAGAAATCTAAATACATTGCATAGGGAAGTAGGTAATATCATTCCTTTGTAAAGGACTGGGGCACTGCTGCCATGGCAGTGCAGAGCTAGAACTGAATACCAAGTCAGCAGCACAGTTAGGATCATATTTGCTCTACCTGAACTTCAAGATTCAGCCGTGTTAAAATGGACATTTTGAAGTAGCAACCATGTTCTACTACTGCCATGAATAAACTTAAATGTTCCCACAGAAAAACTAATAACATGGAACAGATGAGAGAGGACAGACATGATGTTTTCTTTAAAATCGTTTGGGGGAACACATCGGAAATGACCTCCCCATCCCTGAAGAATCAGTACAATCCACTCTCTGCCATCACAGACCTAACAGCCATTTGGCTTCCAGGAGATCTGCCAGGGACTGGAGTCATATCACAGGTGGGTTTAGGTTCCTCTGCAGCTTTGTGGTATCCCTTACCTTTCAATGACACTCAGACACAGAAAGGGGAAAAAAAATACAGAAACTAAGAAAGGTAAAAATGACATAAGGTACCTCATCAGGTGCAAGGTCTGCAGGAAAGAAAGAATCTCTGCCTAGGAACTGGTGTAAGCTCATGCAACTCACACCATAAGTCTGCTGGGTGGACCCCAAACACTTCTCTACATCACATTTTCTGGCACAGACTGTAAACTTAGAGATTTCACTGGTGGACACGTTTGTAGCTGTATATCAAAACAGATCTACAGGGCCAAACTACACCATAACACATTACTTCTCTCACAAGATTGCCACAGGTTTTAACTCATTTCCTCTTGTAAAGGAAAATTTTGGAAAAGCAGCAGTAAAAAAAAAAAAAAAAAGCCATTGATACCACTAGAAAAGAAAAAGTGCTCTGAAAACACATGGATGTGAAAAGAGCTGTTTCCAGCAATCATGCAGTGCCTCTGCCATTTATCCACTTCTCTGTCTTCCTCTCTTTCAAGAAGCAGGTGCCCAGATAGATTTGCTCATGCATTCAGATTCCATGTTTCTTTTCAAAACTCTCATCATCAGGCACCAAAAAAAAAAAAAAAAGAAAAAAAGGAGAAAAGAAACCACACCTAGACTTCACAAGGCACTGATGAAAGGCTTTTCCTTGATAGTCAGAGAGGTATAATGAAGGGGGTAATTAAAAAAAAAGAGGTAGGATGTACTTCACAGTAGGGCTCCAAATAAAAATGGAGTCTGCAAAACCCAAAAGAGATGAGAGGTTGCCATTTTAGTGCATCATGCAGCACTGAATGAGCACAGAAGCTGTTTATCCTTGCAAATGCTCAGAGAGGAAATTATTCTTGCAAATAAACAGTCTCCGAGCCATGGCTTAAGACAGAGTGTAAGGGTGCATATGTTTGAGTGCAGTCATTCCAGATTTTGCATTACTTGCATTGTAGCATATTGTGACCTACATTAAATGGTTTCCATGCACTGGCCACAGAACAAGCAGGCTCCAGTGACAGAGCCCAGCATGCAGACAGCTCCATTTCATTAAGAAAGCAGTGCAGCATGCTACAGCTTTGCCATTTAAACAGCAATGTACATCTGCTGCAGTACAGACATCACTGGAGAATATCAGCTGGGTACTGCAGCACCGTGAGAGGGGTTAGAGGAGTCTGTGCTCCTGCCTAAGGTCCCCACCTCAGCTGACTTCCATTCCAAAGATGACAGTGCACCTCACAGTGCCATGTGGCAGATCAGATGCTAGTGCCCTGCTGATGTGTCTGCAGTGTTTCCGTTTTCCACAGAAGCTCACCAGTGGAGGTCAAATACCAAAGGCCACAAGGACCCTCCATGTATTTATAGTCACACATTCACAATACCATACAAGAGGCAATAAACCTCTGCACCTAAGCTGGCTTACATAGTTCCAGCTCGAAAATGTATGGGCAAAAAACCTACTAACCCCTTAAAGAGATAACAGGGAGTACATGGCAATAGTAACAACGTCCACGTGCTAGTCCACAGACCTTGTCCATGGGAGGACTGCGAAGAATTCTAAATCCCAGTTTTACAGAAAAGAAACTGAGATGGCTAAAGCTAATTGATTTCCTGCACTGTAGCACAGATATACTAAAAATGAAATATAGTCCTTACTATGTTTCTTTATATTGGAAAGAAATAAAAAATAAGTGGATGTGGACATGAATATATACAGAATAAAGTGCATATATATCTCGCAGACATACACAAACAAATGAGTAGAAAATAAGCCTGTATAAGAAGAAATAACTGTGTAAATTTAGAAAATGCCAGCTCTAAAATTCCTCCTGTGACCTTCTATCACTTTAAAGATGCAGTCTTCCATTGCCACAGAAAATGCTAGATTTTTCTCAGGTGTCAATAACGGCTGTAACTAGGAGTAAATACGGCTATAAATGCCATTTATATGCAAAGGGTCAGAAGTGATATTGCATGAGTAAGTTTAATAATAACTCTATTTATTCCTAAATACTGACTTTGCAATCTTATTGTTCATTAAATGTGTATGTTAAATGCAAAAAGGGTCACATTCTGTATTTACACAAATGTACTTACCACTTTTCTGGAATAAGTACCTTTTGGACAGACTGGAAATACAAGGTCACCGTCAGCTATGTGTTATACAGCTGTTCAGCTGTGTTATTTATCTGTGTATAGATCCAAAGCCTCCTAAGTGTGATCTGTGGGATAGTTTGAGTCACTTTCTTTGTCCAAATGGTCCATCTGACATGTCCCTCATCACACAGGGTACCGTATGCTGGGGTATGCTCTGAGGACTTGGATCAGATGTTATCAAGCCCTCACATTCAGTTTGCTTCTGCAAAGTGAAAACAAACACCAGCATGTCCATTTGGACTCAGCTGTGGTATTTCTATTTACCACATCAACTCCAGGCAGCCATCATAATTAGCAACCTCGTGAAGCTTATGCAGCATTTGGCTTCCTCCTGCCTGTTTGAGCAAATGGAAGGACATTTGGTGCGAGTGGAGCAGGCGGGGAGCAGCTGGGGAGGTGTCTGCATTCCCACCTTCATGCAGGGGTTCAAAGCTGCCTTTCTCCACCCCACCAGCTCAGTGCCTCTGATGACCCTGGACCAGACACAGGGAATCTCTGTGAATACAACAGTCATAACCCGCTCCTCTCTCCAGTATCCAGACTCCTACACTACCATGCTTTGGACACTGTCTGCAATGCCAGACATTTGATTTTACAGTTTTGTCATTTCTGACCCTCAAAAAAAAAAGATTGGTTTGAGCTCACTTTAACCCAGGGAAAATTCCCTTTTCTCTGCTGATGCTTTTTGTTAGCCACTGTAGACGGACAGCAGAGATCTGTGGTGTGCACAGTGTTGTCTTTCAGGCTAGGAAGGTGCGAAAGGTACCAGGATGCACTACACAATCAAAACCTTTGGAAGCAGATTGTCCTGTTCCAATGGTCCAGTCTTTCTGCTGCTCCTTATAGTGATTAACTGTACTCCTTGTTCACCAAGGAGACTGTAAAAAGAAAGACTTTTAATTTTCAGCAAAGACTATTTAATTTTGCTTTTAAGAAGGCATTGCAAATGGAAGAGAAGTTGCACATCAGAATTTGCTGCAAGGAGCAGTTGTGAAATCTAGGATTCATAATGGCTGAGCAATGGAGGGTTTGTAATCACTGCACAGACAACACACTGTCACCAAAGGTTGAGGTACACCTGATACTGCCTTATTGCAGATAGTGGCAATAAGAAATTTTTGAGGACCTTTGCAGTCAAACATTTCTAACATTTTATCATCTTCCTGTCTGTAAGCTTTGTTTAGCTGATCCTGATGAATTTAGCAGAAAGTTTCATCCATGACACCACCCGCCCCTTGTACCACAGTACACTTGAAAACAGAATGCCACCCAATTCAAACTCATCACTAAAATAATGCATCTATCTCCTACGCAACGTCAGTGTGAGGAGGAGAAATTCCTAATGAATGTCTCCAGATCCTCAGAGGATGTCAGAAACAACACTAGCCCATTTTTTTTCCAAGCCCACATAAAACTGAAAGGCTATGGTTCTGCAGGGAAGTGGGATGGATATATCTGTTTAACAAGGACAAGCAGACAGTAGAAGGTAAAAAGTAGGGAACAAAATAACCTTTCAGCAGTGCAATTTCTGAGAAGTCTGTTCTGTCAGGAACTTGAAGAACAACATACGGGGACAGCTTCCCCATGATGCTCTGAGAATGGAGTGTTAATCAGAAGACTAGTTGCAGCTTGTCAGCTAGTCACTGAGCATTGCATGCATGAGAGTTTGGGACATTTTTTGTGATTACAAAATCCACTGTTAGCTTTCACCACATAATTTTACAGCAGCATCCCAAATACCACACAGAGCAAGTCCAGCATGGCCATACCAAAATATTTTGTCGCATATAAAACCTTCATCGCCCTCATAAATTTCTTTCCATCACCACCCACACCCTGCAAGTCCTGATTCTAGAGTGATATAGAAGAAATTGCAGTCAACTGACTGTGGGTATGCTTGGTCTTGCTTGGCACAACATACTCAAGGATGAGCATTCTTGCTAGGATGCTGACCTTGAACTGCAGAAAACAAATCATATTTTAGTATTTACAGACAGATCCTTGCTGGATAAGGTGAGCAGAAAACTGAGACTATATGCTTCCTGTCTCTAGCAGCAACATGAGAATATGGATAATCCTGCAACATGTCTTCAAAGTGTATAATGGAGTTAAAATTTAATAGCTGTACATCACTCTCTATATAAATCACAGGAGTAAATAAACCAGATCTTTCTCCCTTTCTATCTCAAAAGCCAAACAACTATCCTATCACCTATACCTACACCTTCTTTGCAAATCCCATATGCCTTCTCTCCACCCAGAGTGTGTTTCCTCAGGAATGTCTCTTTTCCCATATTTCTTCAACAGTGCCCCAAGGTAGAATAATTATTTTTCCTCAAAACAGATAAAGATATAATGATGGCTTTACTATACACAGAAGTGATGCTGCAATTTCTCTATCATTTTCAGGATGTTAATAATAAAAATACATGCTTCTACTGCAACCATTATGCCACTGCCTCTTGCCTGTGCTGTGATGACAGGCTGATTTAGACACTATTCCCAGGAAGATGAAAGAGTGAGGAGAAGTTGTAAAATGCAGGTATGAAATCTGCAATTTCAGAAATTCTTATGGTGACAGTGAGTCCTTGCAGTCTTAGGAAGAGTGAGGTTTCTAGCAGCTGGGATTGCCAGGCAAAGGTGGGTTGGGTGCAGGAATCAACTGCGCCATGGGTGTGTTGGTCACTGCACATCAAGCCCATCACATTGAAGCCAAGGTCAAACCAGGACTTCAAGCCAGAAAAGCAAGGTCAGCGTCAGCAAACTTAGGGACTGCAATTTAGCTAAGGCAAGGATACAGGACAAGGACTGAGCTTAAATCACAGGATTACGGGATAATTCTGTTTGGGAGCAACCTCAGGAGGTTGTTAGTCCTACCTCCTGCTCCATGCAGGGTCAGCTATGGTGTCAGAGAAAGTTGCTTGGAACTTTATCCAGCCAGATCTTGAAAATTTACAGGGATGAAAACTGTACGGTCTTCCAGGAAACCTCTTCCACTGCTGGACTGTCTTTATTGATTCTCCTTACATGCACTCTGAACCTGTCTTTTTTCACCAAAAGCCTGTTTTCTCTCATCCTATCTCACACACTACTACAAAGAGCCTGGCTCTGTCTTATCAGTGCTTCTCATAGGTGCTGGGGCCTTCTGTAAGGTCCCCCCACATCCACCTCATCTCCAAGCTGAACAAGTCCAGCTCCCTCAGCCTCTCCTCACAGGGCACGTGCTTCAACACCTGACCATCGTAGTGGCCCTGCTGAACTTGCTCCAGTTTGTCAATTACTTTCCTGTACTGGGATCACAAAACAGGTTGCTGTACCTAGATGTGGTCTGTTGAGTGCAGAGTAGGGGGAGAAGGTCACTTCCCCCAGTTTACTGACTGTGCTCCTGTTCATACATTAAGGAGGCTTTTTCCCTCTGTGCTGCAGGGCTCGTGCAGCCTGCTGTCTGTCAGGTCCTCATTTCATAAGGCTCCTGTCAGCCCATTCCACCAGCCTGTCTTGGTGCATCTCTCTGGCTCTGCCCTTGAGTGTATTGACAGGTGCCTCCCAGTCAGGCTTGATGAGGTCATTGATAAACATGTTACACAGGTCAGGTCTCAGGACAGAGAACTGATAAACCTCACTGAAGATGTGGTGGTACAAAGGAAAAACACATAGCTCAAGGAACTCCAAGCATCCCCTGCAGATGATCCATAGCTTGGAAAATTGAGGAATTGCCTGACAACAAAATGAGCAAAAGAGAAAAACAGGGAAAAAGGAAGATGGAAGATGGAAAAAGGAAAAAGAAGAGAGGGAACAACAGCCAAACTTCTGAGTGAAGAGGTCTGAAATAAAGAAGCAGAATGTGTGGTTGAAGAGATAGTCAAACCAAACAAATAGAAACCTGCCACCATGCCCAGGGGGTTTTGTACCACACCTGATTCAGGTAGCATTAACCTAGTGCATATTCTGGCTGTCACCATGGCTTAAGTATAGATGTGATTGACAAGCAGACTTTATCACATTTTCCTGAAAACACTGATGACTTTCATTCGAAGGTCACTTTTTGAATATTTAAAAAGCAGCATGACAGTAAAAGGCTTATGAACATAAAAATAATGGTCCTGTATATACAACTTCATGTATTCACATTCATGACAGAACATTTAATCTTGAAGAACAGGAGGAAATCCTCCACTGGTCTCAGATACATATAAGATATTTTTATTTCATTGACTTTATAAATGTCTGAGTTTGGGTGAGCTCATGATTTGAGACTCCTTTTATAGCCAGTAGACAGAAATGAGCACATCCAGAGAGTGATTTATTAGAGCAGTCTTAAATGCAAATCTCCTCTGGAGACTTCAATTTCTCTCTTCAATTTCAGTGAAGGGAAGGTCGTGTGTCTAGCTCAGACTTGGTTACCTGACTTAGAGCAGAAAGTAAGGATCCTTCCCCCTGTAATTACACAGAACACTGGGAATCCCACCTGAGCCTTCCTGAGAGCAGCTGATTCTTGTGGGAACAAGATTTTTATTGCACAAGACTATAACAGGATCTAAATCCTCCTGTCTGCTTTTTTTCATTACCTTTGGTTTACAGACACTGTTCTAAGATATTAAGTCTTAGAGATAGTGGGGAAAAACTTGAGGAAAGATGTTGTTGTGCAAGCAGCACATTTCAAAAATTAACGCCAGAGATTTCACTAAGGCAAAAAAAAATATCTCTGGCTCATCATATCATAGCACCAACTTGCATCCCATGGTTGTAGAGTAGCAAAATGAAGGCAAAAGCATTAAAATCACTCATGAACAACTTCAACATGATTTTCACTCATTTTTGATTCTGTGTCAGAAACACCTGTGCAGACACTATATCATATAGATGCTCCAGAGAAACGACGATTGTACTGCCACCTTGGAAAAAGTAGGAATCCCAAGTGTCTTTGAGATGCACATGCCCAGAAAAACAGAAATGGAATTCACTTGATCACAGCTAGAGATCTACCACAGATGTCTCAACATCTGAACTAGGCTTCTTTTGTACTCAGTGGAGAACAAGAGATATTTTCTGGGGAACTTCTGAGCTTGCAAAAAAGCAGACATCTAATGCTCAAGTCTGTTGCACATATGCAGGTATCTAGTGCCATTTCAGGTGTCCTAGAGGGATTGCAGTATCCAATGGGGTTGTCACATATGACAAAGGACCTATGTCCTCCTGGAACAGGAGCTAGTAGCCAAGTGGAAGTATCTTAAACTGCAGCAGGTGCCACAATTATATAGGCACATTGAACTGGACTTTTACATAGCAGGGATGGAATTCAGGTCCAGAATGTAGAAGCATGTTAGACACTTGAAATCAGCTGGTCACCTGTAGGTATTTCTTTTAGACTGAGACTATTAGCTCTCAAGACTCTACTGTATTGACTAGACCTTCATCCATTGTAAGGGAGGCTTAGACACCTCACTTGCATCCAAACACGTCTCAATGTGCATTCACTCTTAGAGTGGCATCGAGTTGTCTAAATGCCATAAAAGATGCCACAGGACTTCCAGCTGCTCCAGGTGAACTTGCAACTTTGTTAATGATGTGTCTTTTATAAGACAGACCCATATGGGTGTCTGAGATTCCTTCAGGCACCTCAGATTGAATTAAGCACCTGTATTTTAATGACTGAATTGAACTTGCAAGATAATGTGATGGTTTCCAAGCCCAGGATTCACAGCAGGAGAATACCAACACATCCCTCAGCAGGTGATGTACCTGTACTACAAAAACAGTCTGGCACCTCCTCCCATGCATGCACACAGGTGAGACATTAATGATGAGCTGCAACAGCAGCAATGGTTGGACAGCAGCAAGAGAACCTTAGGTACTTCTCACCCTTCCACATGCAAGGTAACCTGGAAGAGGAAGGATTTGTCCCGTCCCATTTCAGAAAACACCAGTATCAATTTGATACAGATGTGAACAGGGCACTGGAGAGAAATGGATGCTATTAGGGCAGAGTTCACCTGACATTTTCTTTGGCATAGCATCCTTCGCAAGAGCCAGCTTCCCTTCCCTGACTTCCAATGCAGACTACATGACCTGTTCAAATGTAGATATCTGTACTGTGAATTTCAAGATCTGGTCACATCCCACACTGGAGGACACAAGAATCTCAGCAGCAAGGTTGCCTCATGCTTTCTCCATCTCCTAGGAAAATGGATAAACTGGCTCAAAGAAACTGTTTGGAAAGTCTCCCGTAGATAATATTACCTACACTTCTCCCAGTGCTGGACTGCCCCATGAAGCAGATCTGCTTCTGCCTCTCACTGAAGTGCTTTTACTTCAATTTTTTCAAGAAATGTTATATGAGGGTGACAGCTTTTGAGGAAGGACTTTGAGAGACAGAAATACATACATATAATCTCTGTGTGTATATGTATATGCTTTTTCCCCACCACTCCACAATTCTGCCCAATCGTTTTTAATGGTCCAAAGTTACAGGAGTTTCGTCATTTCCATAGGAAAGCTATTCTAACATTTATTACTTTACAAGTTCACTCAATAGTTACTCTGTTCTTAGCCTATATTTTATTTCTGTGAGAATTGAAAATGTATCAAAAGCCAACAGTAAAATAGAAGGAGAGAAAAAAGGAAAAAACGTGTAGAGGCATACAAGAAAGAGCTTGTGGCATATGCATGAGTGTAAAACTTCAAGAAAAAGTTAAATTAATGAAGGTAGTTCACAGTTTAAAATTAATTTTTTTCACATTTCCTTTTCTCAAAGGTTCCTCTTCTGTATTCCAAATATAAATGGTGGTGGGATTATTTAGAAACCAAGTACATTATAACTAAGGCCTATAGCAACCTCACTGAGCAGTGAAATTTGTTGTCTCCCTCTGATCCTCAGATTATGGAGATGAGGGGAAGAATGTACATCAGTAAGATTCCCTACCGAGATAGCTTTTCACTCTTTTCAGTAAGAAAAAGATCAAAGGGAAAATAGCTAATTAACATACCAAAGGAGACAAAACCCCTAGAGCTTTATCGTTGTTGCAATCCAATAATAAACAGCCAAGTACAAAAAAGATTATTTGATAGTGACACACAGAATTGAAAGCCTTTGAAATGTCAGCTTCTCAAAAAAATATTTTTGGAAGGAAAAAAATATCCATAATTATACAGAATAATGCTTAAGCATTGGGGAGTAGCTCTTCACTCCTATGAGAGCTTGCTTGTAAAACTACTGTGCTTAAGAACAACAGCTTGGGTTGCCTTTATTTAAAATAAAATAAATTTTAAAAAATACCACACAAAAGGCTTCAAATCCCTTCCTAAGCAAACACTCAATTCTTTCATAAATTAAAAATTAAGTACAGTTGTACTTGTTCTATTAAAAAATAGCATCAACATCCATTCCCAGACAATCTTCCTGCTTTTACAGACTTGAGGGCAGTGGGACACCAAGATTTCAAATGATGGCTGTCGAGGCTGGTGAACTCCTATTCCATGCTGTAAGTTCTAGGTAGTTTTAGAAAGCCAGAGGCAAAAAAGACAAATTCATGTAGCTGTAAATCATGTGAAACTCTTCCCTGGGGGAAGCAACTGCTCAGACTACATGGATGCATCAATACCAATAAAAGAAAAAGGACTGGGGCATGGGCCCAAGCATATTAATTTGCAGGTGGTTTCTGTGGCACACTTCTGGCTCAGAGCAGCTTTCTTTTCACAGCACTATTAAAAAATTAGCACCACTCTGAGGCCATTCACAACAGATACTTGGGCATAGACAGCCTGAGTTTGGGGATAATTTTAGCTTCATGGACGGGAACAGTTACAGAATCACAGAATCACAGAATGATTTAGGTTGTAAAAGACCTCCAAAATCATTGAGTCCAACCTTTGACTGATCACCGACTCATCAATTAGACCAGAGCACTGATGGGATGAGCCTACAAGCATTGAGGCATCTGGCTAATGTCATTACTTTCAATTACATTTAAATTATCATGGCAATAGGTACCCGAGCAAGGAAGGAAAGTACACATCATTCCTGTCTTCAAAAAGGGCAAGAGGGGTTATCCAGGGAATTATAGGCCAGTCACATTGATCCCTGGGAAGGTGATGGAGCCACTAATCCTGGAAACTACATCCAGGCACAGTAAGGACAAGAAAGCCATCAGGAATAGGCAGCATGGATCCATCAAAAGGAAGTCATGCTTGACCAACCTGATAGGTTTCTATGATGAAATAACTGTTCCAGTAGATGAGGGAAGAGCAGCAGATGTTGTCTACCTGGATCTCAGTAAGACTTTTAATGGTGTCTCCCTTAAGATCCTCCTAGAGAAGCTGATGAAGTATAGGCTGGATGAGCAGACTGTGAGGTGGGTTGAAAACTGGTCGCATGGCTGGGCCCAGAGGTGGTGATCAGTGGCACAAAGTCTAGTCAGTCCAAGTATTAATTGGCACTGTACCCCAGCTTGTCACTCTGGGCTACAGGCTCCAATCCTGTTCAGCATCTTCATCAATGATCAGGATGATGGGACAAGGTGTGCTCTCAGCATATTTCCCAATAACACAAAACCAGGAGTGGCTGATACACCAGAGGGTTGTGCTGCCACACAGGAACTTCAACAAGCTGGAGAAATGGGTTAACAGGAACCTCATGAAGTTCAACAAGAAATGCAAAATCTTGCATCTGGGGAGGAACAACCCCAGGCAGGAGCACATCCTGGGGGTCCACTCAGCTGGAAAGCAAATTTGAATGTGGACACCAGGTTGAGTATGAACCAAGTGGGACCTGGTTGCAAAGAAGGCCAATGGCATCCTAGGCTGCATTACACAAAATAGTCATCACATGGAGAGAGCTGATCCTTACCCTCTATCCACCACTGATGAGTCCACACTTGGAGTACTGTATCCAGCTCTGGGCTCCTCATTACGAGAGAGACATGGGCATACTGGTGAGGAGAGTCCATCAAAGGGCTGTGGGGATGATTGAGGAAAAAGAGCACCTCACGTACAAGGAGAGGGTGAGAGAGCTGGGACTCTTTAGCCTGGAGAAGAGAAGGCTCAGGGGGATCTTATCAAGGGATATGAATAACTGACGGGAAAGTGCAAAGAAGACAGAGCCAGATTCTTCTCAGTGATGTCCAGTGACAGAACAAGAGGTAATGTGCACAAACTGAAATACAGGAAGGTGCTCCTAAACATAAGGAAACACTTTTTCACTGTGAGGGTGACTGAGCACCAGAGCAGGTTGCCCATGGAGGTGGCAGAGTCTCCTTCCATGGAGGTATTCAAAGCCATCTGGACATTGTCCTGAGAAGCTGCCTTTAAGTGATCCTGCTTGAGCTGGGGATTAGACCCAATAACCTCTTTCAAACTCAGTTGCTCTGGGGTTCTGCAATATTATCTCACACCAAAGGTATTCTCCCTTTATTAGGGCTGCTATTGTAGGAAAAAATTTATTTACTTTGCTTTTACTCCTCCTACTCTCTGAATAAAGGTAAGTTTCAGTTTCTACTGGAATCAGTCATTACAATAAAAAAATTTCTTCATTTCACACTGCAATTCCTTAATTTATTCAGCATATTTGTGACTCAATACTGAGTGCCGATCTATAGTCCTCATTGACAGCAGAACAACTTTTCTTGAACCCTTTTCATGCAAGGCAGGGATGCACAAGAGATGCAAGGAAACACTCGAAACTTGCTGCCTGACTCAGCCATTGAAAGCAGAATTCATACTAGTTAATATACAGTAAATACTGTGTTTTACCTTTTAGGTCCCAAAACAGGCACATCCATACCACTGGCACTAGAGGATCAAGAAGCAAGAGTGAATGGAGGACCCCAGCTTTTCAACAGGGCCTGGCTCAGTCTGGGGTATTTCAAAACCCAATCTGCTAGAGAGGAGCTAGCCCTCATGTGAACACAAGCCACATTGTGCTACACAAATCTTGGACCATGGACTGACCTCTGGCTGTCTTTCTACAGCAAAGCAGCAAATTGGTCACAGTCATAAATTACATCCTTGGGTGAAAAAGCTGCATCTGTATTCCCAGTTAAAACATGACAGTCACCAACTTGATGCAAAGAATATTCTAAATTAAACCACTTGGATCCAAAACTGAACAAAAAAGCCTCTTTCAGAGGGCCAGTCTTCCACTTCAGTCGTGCCAAGCTTAACGAGTCAGCTATTATATGTAGAGAGAAAAAGCTTTCCATTGAAAAGACACAATTATCATAAATAAATCCCTGAAAGATGCCCAGGATATGACATTTGAGAGGCTAAACCTGACTACATTGTGTTTTAGCAATGCCCATTGGTTCCTAAGTGCAGTGCAGGTTGGCCTGAAGAACCCAAAATAACCACCTGTAGCTGCAGCTGACAGGATTGTCACTGTCACTGACAGTGACACAGGTCAAAAGAATCCAAAGTCCACACTTCTGAGTCTGCCCTGATAGTCCAGCAGCAAAGGCCTGCCTTTCACCCTGCTAGTGGTAAACTCAAGCTCACAGCATAATTTGGCCTGAAATCCCAAAATAACTGAGAACTCATTCTACTCCTCAATGAAGAAAACATCCTCATGTAGCCAGCATAAGTGCTAAACCCAGACTGATCTGGAACTGTACAAACTGGGTTTTAACAACTCCCCTCTAGTTGTGACTGAGTTACACCCCCTATTAAAAAAGTCAGTCTAGAAAGAAATGAGGAGAAACTTAGCAGTCAGCTAATAAACAAAATACTTCTATGGGTTCTTTGTATAGATGCTTTGGGCAGGCTGTGAGTGCACCTCTGCTCTTCCAGAGTTAGTCATTTCAGTGTGAGATGATAAAAGTACCCAGTTTTAACCTCTATTGTTTTTCCACTTCAAAAAGACTCCAAAGACTCTCAGAACTTCTGCAGGACTGCAAAAATTCTTAATGATATTTGCTTGTGTGTCTCAACTTACCCAAATATCACATTTAGAAGTGCTTTTTCTAAAGCCGAAATAAATGTATATTACAGACTAGGAGAGATATTATGCCATAATGACTCTTTGGCAAGCTACCAAAATATAAAGGGCTTCTGACAAATCAATATAAGAAGTGTTTTCTACAACATAATAATTGCTTTAGCAATCTACAAGACACAATTTTTATATGTCCATTATCTTTTCACTATAAAAGCATTAGAGAATTTAGAAACATCATATGTGTATTTTCATGTCTGCCTATTCTCATGTGTTTTACTAAAAATAGTCCTTTCATCAGTCATTAGTCATTAGTACTAGGCAAATGCAGCCCTCTTCCCAAATAAGAATCACATATATTCTTGTAAATGGCAAAATTAATTCACTTCAGTCCCTATTGTGATTACTTTCTCCTATTGTTTTAAGGAAATGCTTTCAGGGGAAGGGGGAGAACTGTTGAGAAGGGCAACTATCTATGAATATCAGAAAACAGAGAACTTAACTTACAACAGAATATAACCAAATATTTTTACTACAAACCCAGTTCAGTGTGTTGTGACACATTGTAACATGACACATTACTTAAAAGATCAGTCAAAACCATCCACATTCTGAATAAGAAACACACACAAAGAGTCACTTATGAAATGGAGAATTATTTCCATAAATTAATTGGGAACAGATTTCCTCACATCTATTCCCACACAGAAGCAGCTTGTTCCACAGACAGGTTTTTCTTGCTTCAGTATGAGTAACCAGGAAAGTATTTGACCCTTGACAAATGATTTTGAATAACGAACATGTTTTTAAAATATTCCAATCTGCTCATGGGCAAATTCATCAGCAGAACAGCAGGCAAAATATTCTACCTTCATTACTTTTCATTATTTAGCCATCTATTCTAATGTCTCTTCAAAACCTCACCCTTTATAATGCCCCTGCCCCCTCCCTCTTTAACTCCAACTGTAGCAGTAGAGGCTTTTGTAAAAACCTCTTGATGGCATTCACTGCGTGTTAGTCTGCAAAGTGATGAGGTAGAGAATGCTTGGAATTAAAATAGGAAAATGATTACTACAGAGGAAATGCAATGGCAATAATCATCAAGTACACTAAGTTTTCACTGTTTGATTGCGAATCTCAACCAGCTGCCATAATTTCATATTCAGAGACAATTGGGGTGGAGGAAAAAGGAGTATGTTTTTTAAGGCTTTGTGAGGCTCCCTCACTTCCTCCTTATGTCAAGCTTATCTACACAAAAATATACACTAAATGAATATTGCTCAGATTGTAAAGTCAAGCATTTCAGTGCTAGTAAATGCCAAAATTAAGATTTCTTGAAAACATTAATTCAGTCCCTTATACATACGCATTGCGCCACACTCTTTAATTGCTTGATGACATACTGTTTTTTCTACATAGTCCTTGCCTCGTTCCTCTACTCATGCTTGATGGTGCTCACTTAATGAGTAAGCTATTCAACCTTTTCTTTTATCCTTGGTATTCAGTGTGGCCCCAATGCTTTATTTACAGCACACTATTTAAACCCTCCTAAGAAAGATGGAATTCGTTTTCTCATGGGTTTTTCCATGGCTGTCATCACTATCATATCTTAAATATTCATTAGGCCAGAGATAGAGGGATATGCTGTTGTTTGGTGGTTGGAAATCTCACCTGGGAGAGACCTCCAACACAGTCTCTGCTCCAATGAATACTGAAATAGCCTGTGTCAAACAGAATAGCTCCAACAGGAGACACTAACCTGGTACTTGCAAACACCTGGTTATAGCAGTCATCAGAAGGCTGGGAAACTTGGGTTGGAGACCTTCCTAACCAGGTAAAAACTGTCCCTAAGCTTTTGGAGGGCTAAATATGACATACCAGACTGGTGCTTGCTTTTCCAACAGAAGATTACTGTGGATAACACACTTAACTACAGGAGATGACTTACCACCATGTGAAGAAATTAAAAGTTGGCTTTCTTCTAGATGAAGGCAACTCTCCGTGACCTCAGGAATCTTCCCACCAAACTTTCTGTCTTCTTCAGACTCTTCTTGAACATCCAGTTCTCTCCATGTCCCCTACAAGTGCCCAGCATATAAGACTGTAAGCCTTCAACTGTAGGGTAAGTCTAAAGTACCAGGGAAAGGACCTAAGCCTAGTCTAGTCCATAAAGACCCTAAAATTGGGCAATCGTTCTTTAGCCCCACGTTTCCTAGTATTTGGTGCACGTGGTGTTACACCACTGCATAAGGTGCAAAGGTATCTGCCCCAAGCAGCTCAGCACCCACAGCTCAGCACTCACC
The DNA here is from genome assembly GCF_041296385.1 of Aphelocoma coerulescens. Taxonomy (NCBI): domain Eukaryota; kingdom Metazoa; phylum Chordata; class Aves; order Passeriformes; family Corvidae; genus Aphelocoma; species Aphelocoma coerulescens. The sequence continues at coordinate 61,976,889 of NC_091013.1, forward strand.
TCTTTCTCTGTGAGGTTTTTAACAAACACTGGGTGTGTTAAACAGCCTCAGAGTGTGGACAGAAGCTTGAGGCTGAAATACACAACTCTTTTCTTTAGGCAAAGAACCAAACTAGGCCCCAGCATCTCAGTGCTTCTTTCCTCCTATGCTTAATCATAAACCTCCCAAGTCAGTAGCAGTTTCAAAAGGAGGAAACAATAACACCACTCCAAAATATTTAGAGTCTCTTGACTAAGGTGACTTCCTGATAAGCATAGTACTGGGTCGAATAAGCAGCTTTTTAGCTGGAAGATAGATTAGCAGCTCGTTAGACTGGCTGTAGATGAATGCAGCTGTCTTTGCCTTTTAAATTTGTTCTCAGCTATGACAGTGGTAAACACCAGTTTTGCAAAGTGAGAGTCAACCTCCACCCACTTTAATTTAACTTCTTTCTAATTCAAATAAAACTTATTTGTGTAATGCCTCCTTCACACTTTCTTACTCATTTGAGGGCTTGGTTTCTTAATTGCTGAGGATTGAAATACTTTAAGTGATTTTCTTTTGCTGACAAAGATTTCTTATAAGCAGGTTTCAGCTAGCTGTCTTTTTTTCAAACTTCCATGTCTGCCTATGCTCCATATAAAACATCTTTGTAGATTTCAGACTTTTTTCCATGGGATTTTCCCCCTTTCCCTTAAAATCATCCATTTTGGAATTTCATCTTCTCTTTTAATTGTCAGAACATACATTCAATTTGTCATAGAAACATGAGCTTTCCCGCATCTAACACATCCCAATTTAAATTTAAATGAACACTGATGGAGACAAAAATAATCTAAAATTTCATCTTCCTGCTGGGGATCTACTGGAAAGGTGTCAGGAATATGAAAATCTTTTCTGCAGAATTAGTCATAAACACAAAAGCAATCCCTGACTCATTTTACCTAGGTCTCCCAGGTAGTCATCAGGTGATAGTAATGCCTAATCACCATTAACAAGGGTCAGATTTTAACTGGTGATCTTAACTCTCAATGTTTTATCTGAAAATTACCAATTCTTTGAACTGTCTAGATGGTTTAATATGTTCCTTTATTCACTCACATTTAATTACTTGTCTCCTCTAAATATTTGGTTAGATTCATCAGAACACTGTGTACCCAGGAAGCACCAGTCAATTCATAAAACCTTTATTGAAGGTTACAGTTTAAACAACATCTTGCCACCTCGCCCTATTTATCATTCATGGGTCCAGATTCCCTCAGCAGGCCATGGGCCAGCATCATTGAAGGGTAAAGTCTTAGACTATGCAGACTTAAAAGTCCAATTACTGTAACTCTGTCACCAAAGGGCATCTGAGAATTGGTACTGTTTAGCAGCTAGACAGTAGCCTAATGAGCAGCATGTCTGAGTTTCATCTCAGGGCTCCACAAAACATATGTGGCACTGTATAAATAGTGCATGGGGACCAGAAAGCAACCAAAAATAGAGCTTCAAGAGATATAATTTGAACTGAACATGTGGTACTGGTAATGATTGGCATTCAACTGCACACTGAGCACAGGGTTAAAGGAACAAACAGATTACGCTGTAGTGGCATGGAAAAGTATCATAAGGAGAACACATGACACAACATATAATGAAGTAATTATTTATATGGCAAGGTGAGCCATGCCTGACTCTTTGGATGTGCTCTGTGGGCCTCTTCACCAAGAGGAGACAGACCTATACTTCCTAGGTGGCCTAAAAAAAGCAACTTGTCTTACCCTTCCAGTGCTAAGCCAAGCTGTGCCAGAGGTCTCATGGTGTCTGCAGGAAATACCAAGCTTGGAGCAGGTTTTTCTCTGAAAAAAAAAAAAAAAAGGCAGATGATAGGTGAAGCAGCCCAGGAAATAGTAAGTAGTTCTAATTGATCTTTCTTTCTCCCCATCTGTGGCCATACCAAGAACCTTGAGTTTGTTCTAAGTCACTCACACTAATCCTCCCCCACTCCATTCCTACTTACTGGAAAACCAGAAAATATTTCATATTGGGCTGGGTACAAATAATTTCTTAAGGACATACAGGTTATCAACATGAAAACTGTAATTAAAATAATAACCAAAATTGTCCATTTACCTGTGTCAAGGGCTTGGAGTTAGATGACAACTGCATCCAGCTCCTGGGGATCATCACTCTTTCCATGGCCTCTTTTTATCACCAGCAGCCACAGCAGTTCCCTGCCCAGCCCCAGAGGTCCTTGTCACCTCCTGCAGCCCTGCTGCCATCACCATGAGGCAGCCAGGTCTGCACTCACCAACACTGACTAACAGGCAAGCCTGTGGACAGGGAGGGGAAAGACAAAGACCTTCTCTTGCTACTTGGGCAGCCACAACAGAAGCAACTGCGAGTGAGGATTTGTCTCCCCTTCTTCTCCGAGGCTGGTAACCTGCTCACACTGCCCTCGTATCTCTAATGCGACACACACTTAATGGGATGGAGAGCAAGGAGAGGGTTGACTCCTGAAGCACATTCCAGCTGTCTTCTCCACGATGCTCTGGTGTTCTCCTTAGTACCTGAGTGGGCATTTCTTCCAAATAGCTTGGGGACAACATCCTCTGGGAATTTCATACAGGCAGAGAATTCAGCGTAGACTTACTCATTAATGTCAAGGCTACATCTCCTGCCATCCTTAAAATGTCCAAGCTCCAGAACACAGACTTGTCAGAATGATGGGTAAGTATCCCAGGGAGTGGAACCTCTTCACCCTGCAGCATTCAGAAAGAAATGAAACCTTTATGGAAGGTTGAGGAGAGGAAGAGGGAAGAAAGTGAGATATGAACGTAGTAACCCGGCTGGTAAGTAGCTCACCTGTGTTCAGATTGTGCTCTGGGCTCTCAGGACTAGTCCTTCTTCATTTACAGCCAGGATGTGTTTAAATGGTGTTTATTCCCTGACTGTGGATTCACAAACATTACTGGAGGCAATTCATCACAATCGGCAGGTCAGGTTACGCTCTTCAGAATGATGGAAGCTGTGAGTAGGATTCTGTTGTGGTAAGGAGAACCCTGAAAAAAACCTTTTCTCCAAAGCAAGTGCTTCAACCACTACATTATTACACAGAAAACTGGCAGAGATACTGCCTCTTTTGACTGTGGGATTGTGGTTTTTTTCTCCCAACACAAGAATAACCTTTTTACAGCTGCAGGGATTCCAGCTCAGTGCACTGCAAAGGGGGCACAGGGTAATCCCCTGAAATCTGCAGAGCTGCTGCAGGAGCATGGGGAAGGGCAGGGGTTCATTCATCTCTCTTTGCTCAGTGTTCCCCCACTCAGTCAGTCCATGGGTGGGTTTGGATTCCAGCCCAAGGCATTTTGTCTCCCTCACACATAGAGGAGGGAGCATGTGTGTCTGCTTGGGGATTGTGTAGTACATAAAGAGAACCAAACACTTCATTTCTAATAACATCTGGCTTCTCCTGTTTAAGCCATAGTCTTTCAGTCTCTGATACTAACATATCATCCAGTCTTTCTGAATACTGTATCATTTTGGGATCGTGATTAGTAATGTTACTATTTTTATTTCTTTACTGCTATACATCTAGATCTTTCACAGAGATCCCTTAGTTTGTCATTTATCTGACTAGCTCCTTTGTTAATTTGTATGTGTCTATGAACTTCTCTATTTCTCATTCATTTTGAAAATATCTAAAATATGTTGATGCCTTCTTTTTCTATCTGACAGAACATCTTGATTTTAGGGGGAGGAGGTGAGCACCTACAGAAGCATTCATTAAAAAATTGCAATTCTCAGATATATATTCTTATGTTTAAATGTTTTCTCTCACTACTTCATTCGTAGTTATTTTTATCTTTGGTAAACTGGCATTCTTAGGGACCAAGCTCAATTTAATGATGGTCATGTTTTGTTCAGAAAAACAAGATCTACCATGCTACAGAGCTGCTAAAAGTCTCAGGTCCCTGAATGCACAAGTGGCCCTGAGATGCACTGAGCAGATTGGCTTCATCTCAGACCCGCCGTGTCACTGAGCACCTGTCCGGAAGCCACTGGGCTCTTGGACAATCATCAGTCCCTGTCCCCACTCTGCTGGCCTCACTGGAGCACCACAACTTCAAGGGGAGGACACTGTCCCTGCTTGCCTCGACACCAACTGTGCTCCCTTCTCCTGTCAAAAAGCCGTGTCTGTGCACTGACACCAAGAATTTTATCAAGCCTTTGTGCTCTGGCATGCTATTTTATATAATAATTCGATCCTCTGAACTATTTTCTCTTAGTAAATCTTAGCATGGGTCCAAGTGACAAGAGTGCACCAAAAACATGAAGAAATGTTTCATGAAGGAAGTGCAGCAACACCACTGACCTTAGGCATGGTGGGGTTTTCACAGCAGTTGTATGTCCTGGGATGCCCATGACTTTCTGTATTGGGACTGCTCATCTATGTCTCTGCACTGCTCGGAGTTGGGGCAGCCCACACAAAACAGAGTGAATAATTGATTTCTCAGGTCTACCAGCAAAGGGGGAAAAAAAAGCCCCAAGCATCACTTCAGACCCTTTGGAATTTCTTTCATCTCTTTATCTCCAGAAGAATAAAAAAATTTAAATTATAATTATTTTTTCAGCACATATAATTATATTCTACTGTTAAAATCAACAAAGAATGAGAGTGTTTTGGACACCAAAAATGAGCAAACACCCATTCCCCTGAAGAGAGACAGACAAATTCACAAAACTTACTGGTGACATGATTTTCCCTCCAACCTGTTAGCAGAATAGGGGCCAGGATTCTGCAGTCCTGGATTTAAAAGTCTGCCCTTCTTCATGGCCTTTGAACCTGTATCTCACAGACCCACAGTGTGGGCCAGCCTGGGGCTGAGAGCACCCCTGAGCATTTCTCCATATGTCCTAAGCAAGACCATCTTAATGTCTGCTTCATAAGGTGGAACAGCTCTGGGAAGGACACTCAACAGCACATGCCTCCCCAAAACCCTGCTGCTCAGGGCTATCTGATCAACAGGACACAAGCTCAAGGCCACCTTCTGATCAGTTTGTCACAGGCAAAAAATCCAAGGTTGCGTGTCTTCACTGAACAACCCAATCACCATGTGTTGGAGTCTCCTGCATGGCTTTCCCTCAAGGTGCTAGAGGAATCATCCTGTGTCCTAAAATTTGCAGCACTTGAATTCTTGGGTGATGATATGAAAATGAGACATTAGCCACAGCAGGTGAGAACTACCTAGCCCTGGGTAGCTCAACAGGAGGGGCCTTCCCTGGGTAGATCAGGAGAAATGAAAATTGTTTCAGTACAGCTGAAGATGTCAGTTCCAAACCATCCAGAACCTGAGCAAATGCTGCACCACCCTACACTGCTGAGTAAAAGTTGTTTCCTGAATTAAACCTCTCACATTATTCTGTCTCCCACATTATTCTGCCAGATTTACCCTGTTAACCCAAATTTATGACTAGCTTTAGGAAAACTAAGATCATATTTTCCAAAGATTTTAACTAGTCACAAAAATAAATACCAGTTATCACCTAGGTTTTCTATTTGTTCTACTTAAATAAGTATGGAAAATCATGCCATGTAAAACAGATTACAGAGATTCTTTGAAACCAGTCCACCACCCAAAATCACTTGCACAAGCTCAAAACTTGTGCCAAATGTTAATAATCGAAATTAACAGAATTTTGCAGCCAATTTATATTGGCAATATGTATTGTAAGAGAGAAAGGCTTCAGACTTATTTATGTCTGTAAAACTGTCTGGTTGAGAAAGTACTCACTGCCCTCTTCTCTTTTTCTTGTCATCTCTCTCAGTCACCATCCTAATCATAAGCCATCTCTTCAGATTTCCCTCATGTAATGATCTCTACATCTATCTGTCATCCAGCCTTGAGTGAAGTGGCTCTTTCACTCATCTGACAGAAGAAGAGTTGGTTTGCCAAATTTCCATCACTATCACTGCATGGCACAACTCTGGGATATTAATAAATAGTTTGTTACCTAGGGCCACCCAACATGGATTACTTTGGAAGCATCTCTATCTTAGTGCAACAATTATAGCATTTAATAGGTTAAGGGATATAGTGTATGTAGGATTTCAGGAAATCCTTTTGCGATGTTTTCGTTCCTTAGTTGAGATGCAGGGCACAACTGTATAAGGATTAGCTCTTCCTTCTCCCAACACATGCTTCTTTGATGATACCACATCCTTCTATCTTCCTCTGTGGAACAGAAATGGAGAGTAGTCATGCTGGGGGAATTATTAGTCTCAGCCTCCTTTATACCTTTAAGGCGAATACATTCCAAGACAAGAGTAGCTAATGTGCAGCACTTTTAGCATGTGTAACTTAGGCAGTTTTACAAAGTCATGAAAACCTCCAGATATATTCCTTTTTTAAAGACTGTCATATGCTATAAACCTTAAACCAGGTTTAACACAAGCGTTGATTTTTTTTTTTTTATGTTTTGAAGGTGGAATATGTTTTCAAATGAAATATATGGGTATTTTTTACTCTGGAAAGAACTCCATGAACCCTTTTTTCTAAAAGGAGAACTAAAGGTAGAATTTTATAATAACCAAGGATTATTAATTTGTTTGTTTGCATGTTTTAATTTGACACTCACCATCATGGTATCTGAATGGAATATTGCTGCAATGAAGGAGCATACAACTTTCAGCCCAGTACTGTAAAGAATGAATACTTATATACAGGCATCTTCTGCACAGTACTCTGGACTGGGTAGATAATATGTGTGTGATTTGTGCCAGAGATATCCCAGGAAAAGCCACCCCAAATGTATCAGTCTTAGTCAAGATGTATGGAGGAAACCAGTTCACATATTTCTGAACAGACATCTCTGGCATCTCTGCCTAAAGTGATAGAAGACTGGGCATAATAACAAGCACAGAAGGTGCCAATATTCCTCTGTGTTAATCAGGCAGAGCTACTTGAAAATTTCCCATCAGCAGGATTTTGTGAAGGAAAAGCTTGTTAGATAGTTATAGACAAAAGAACACCTATCTGTATGTATTTTCCTGCCTGAACAATCCTGATCTTTGTCTGTTCATCTGCTCAGACCTGCTCTTCTCTCTCATAGGCAGAGTTTCTCAGAATCACACCTCCACTGCCACAGTCAAACTTCTTCTTTCTTGACACCTTTGTTATGAAGAATTTCTCCCCATTCCCTCTACCCATTCACAGGCTTTCTTTTTGTCTGTCAGTCCTTCTGACTTCAACTTTGTTGAGAAATTTCCCTCTAAATTTCACCAGGTTAAATCCACTTTTTACCTAGTCATCCACCACTTGGTTACCCCTCCTTGAAGTGCAGAACTGAAAAATTGCTTTGTCCAATGACACTCAGCCTTTACTGGCAGTCATTCAAGGGTGCTAGAGTTCTGTTGTTATTCATACACTAGATGCAATAATTTTTCCTATTACAAACCATGGATTTCATTCTAATAGATGAAAAAAAGCATAGAAGAGAACAAAACCATATCCCCAAAATGTATTTTTTAGCTGAACACTTGCATGCATGGCAAATTCCCTCTATCAGGCTGAGCCAGCCTTTGTACACAGGTAGGATGTCTCCACTGGACAAAAACTGTCTCTATGGGAAAACATCTGTCTTACACACAAACAAACAAACAAACAAACAGTTTCCATCAGGAAAACAAAACCAAAACCCTTAATTTTCCTCCTCACAAATAAACATGTTCTCAGCTACAACTTTCTGTTCCATCAGGACTTTTCACAACAAAAAGACTTGTTTCTCTAACTGTTGTATCCAAGGGGCTTGCAAGGCCATAGCTGACTGAGTTTCACCTGGCAGCAAACTGGAAGAGATATTAGAATGCAGGGAGAGCAATATTGCAGTGGTGTTTAGTGACCAGCCCACTTCTATTTCTAGCAGATATTTATAAATCCTTTTAATGCAGAACATGTTGCAAAAATCTTGCTTGGAATGACAAAGACATGAGTAAATATGACAAGCTCCTTGTCAAAGAATAAAATGTTTCAGTCCTCTGTCCAAATAGATTTCAAAAGACACAATAAGATACCAGTTTTGTCTGGAAATGGACATGGAGTGACGGGTCAAGTATGGCTTTTAACTGATGACCACATAGTAAATAGGAAGAAAATTACTCCAACAGACAATTTAGACACCAACATTATCCATCTTTCCTGATTCTTCCATAACCTTTTCTATCTTGCCTAATCTGTCCATCCTAGTCAGCTAGTGTCAGGAAACATGAAATTCTACAACAAAATAAAAAACCAAAGCATCACTTCCATTAGCAGTGCTGCCATCCCTGATGGCTCACAGCCTAACGTGGTGGACCAGCTAAGTCTCTGAAGGGAATGAAACACATCTGACCTTGCAGGGTCTAAGAAGGAGAATATTCCCTTTGAAGAGGAGCAGGTGACCCAGATAAAACACCTGTACACACAAACACATGTATCTACACAGTCTGCATTGGCAGATGGTCGTGGTCCTCCAGCCACCCTGGCTCTGGCTGGGTTGTGAGCAAGGTGCACATCTTACCCAGCCTGTGTGGAAGCTGTACCCAGCAGGGCAGCTCTGTCCTTATTCTCCACAAGACATTGAGGGCACCTCTCCAGCTGCCACTCCAACACCACGCAAGTCTATAAATCCAGCAGCCTATCTCTTATACCTCTGCAGGTGTCAGAGGTGCATTCATGTATCTAATACAGAAAAAAAAAACCATGTTTCAGGCACCTGTATCACTCCCTTGGCATAATACTCAGTCTGAGACTAAGACATCTAAATTTAGGAGCAGTATTCAGCTGACTAAACAAAACCATTCAGTATCAAGGGCAGTCGGGTGGAGCATCCTGAGGCGCCTCTAGTGGCAGGAGACTCTATCATTTAGGTGGCTCAGATGTTTTACCTGTGACCTGTGTAATTCCCATTATTGTCAATGCAGATCCTGACTCAAGTCGGTTGCACACACATACACTTGGAGTTACATTTAAGACGTCCTGTAATGTGGAAGACAGTCATGTGAGGAGGATGGATATGACAGGAGGCCTACAACAAGCAATAACTTTCCATAGCAGCAAGTGAAAACCAGGGAGGGTATCTCAGGGAATCTAAAACATCGAGTCCACGTGTAGGCATCTGAATTCATTTGCCAGTCAGCACATTCAGCAGGGCCTAGAAAGTGACTCAGAAAATGCTGAAAAACCTGCAACAGGGCTTTGGTAAGATTATAGTAAATACCTTCATTTGGACACCTACATTTAAGCAACTCTATCTGGAGCTGAATCCCATCTTACTGATCAGACAGATGCAGCCAGAGCAGACACAGGATCAAGCTTGTCAGCCATTTAACACCAAGTCTGCAAGCCTTGGTTCAGAATGGCAGGAGAAATTCTGGGTCACTACAGCACCCAGAACACTTGGACAGCTGTAAAGTCATCGTAAAAAGGAAACAGTAGGGTGATAGTGCTTCCAAGACTACGTCTGTCAAAGTGGTGTGGATACAGACACTGAAGTTGCACTCCCTGAAATAGCTCTATACAGAGCTAGTAATTAAAATGATCCTAGAAATTGCATTGTTCTTACCACCTATGTGGTGGCCACATCACTTACCTCAGCTGACCACACAGTTGAGTAACTAATAAATCAAATTATTCCATGATTCCTGGGGGTAAAAGTAACTGGTTCACTATCATTTCCATCTCTACTGTTTAAAAAAGATTCAGTTTATCACCAAACTACCAGGAGAACATAGTTTCCTTTCCTGTTCTCGTTTTACTATTAAACTGCATAAATTGGAAGTCACTAAATGGGTAATGAATGCCCCCATTCTATAATAGTCCCCACCATGACCTGCAGGTGTGCTTTTAATCTTGGAGAGATGGAACAGACTAATCAGAGAAGATATTAGGTCTGCTTACTTTTCATAGATTCCACTGAGATTCAGGTCAAATCAAAATATGTCAAATATTTAGGCTGACCTCTACAAGAGGGGAAACCAGAGAATTCCACCTGATACTTTTTTGTCAAAAAGAGAGAAGTTCTTCCATTATGGCAGTGACTATCAGCAGGGGCAAGAGAGCACTACTACAACTGCACTAGAGTTTTTACATGACTAACAAACTGCCCATGGTCAGGTACATATAGGGAAACATCACCATTCATAACATCAAACCAACAGTAACACTCCAGTTATTTTTAAGTTTTGTGTTGTTCTTCCTTGTGACCTAAATTTACAAGAAGTCTGAGGTTAATTTTCATCTTGCTGGAGTTCACTGCTTTTGGGAACATTAAATGTTTCATTGCTATGTGGAACTCTGGCTTCTGCAGACTCTACTGTCATTCTGTCACTGTTGCCTCTATGCATCCCCTTTAGGTGATGTTAGATCTATAATCTATTACATTCTGCAAATAAACTGCCAGTATGCTGGCACTTGCTAGTCTACTTTAAAAACCTTTCTTTCAACAGTAGCTGACAAGGACTGGGCAACTAGTCAAAGCCATTCCCCTTTGGGGACCAGGAAGGCTATGCCTAGGAGATGTGAAAGGAAAAGCCAAATTGTGTTAAACTCTAGTATTAAGGGGGCCAGGAAATGAAGGAAAGCAAAAAAGAAGAAAGAGTTGGAATTAGTGCAGTAATTGTGTTGTTGTTGTTATTATTTATAACTAATGTTTATTCCCAAAATCATAAGCATGAAGAACAGATGTGCATCTATCCAGATTAGACCAATTCTTTTAAAGTAGCTAAGCTGCTCATATTACTATAAAGGAACTAAAAAAAATAAACTTTACTTGCACTGAATATTCTGAAAAACTAGAAGCAGACATTGCTGTGTCAGTAAACCTTTTTTTACTCTTTTTTCATTATTAAATGAGTATATTTATTATATACAAGAAGACATTATCTGCCCTACTGCCTTGGAACTTTAGGACCTTCAGAGTTAGCTTAACCTCTTTCAGGACTAACCGTGATAAAAGACACTGGGGTTTTTCCCGCAAAAGCCTGGGAGTCTGCCAGCACTGAGAAAGGCCATCACAAATGTACAGATAAACACAGGTTAACTGATGGGGCACTGCATGTTAAAATCCAAGGCAGACAAGGATTGTCTTGCATCCACTCGCAGCTCAGCAGCGATTAGCCGGCACACACCTAAGCACCGCATTGTTGCCAGCTGAAACAAACAATGAGCATTGCGTTACATAGCGAGAGAGTAAGAAATTAAATTATATTCGAGCAAAACGCCTGCCAAAGGGACTTGTGACGGTGCTACCCCTCCTGTGAGCTGCCAGCCCCAAGAGGCTCAGTGGCAGCGGCAGCGAGGCAGGAGGCAGCCCCGGGAAGGCAGCCGGTGCCCCGCTGTTTGACAGAGAGTTGCGAGCAGCCAGTAGATGGTAGCAGCTGTCGGTCACTACTAACCTGAGCTGGATTCCTGCCACAGCCGGCATGCGGAAACACTCCGCCTTCCACTGTCAACCGCGTGAGCCGCTCAGGCTCACAGCAAATAGCCTTTGCTGTAGCTGATAGGGGAAAACGTTTGCAGAAATAATGCTGACCTATATGTGGGCTTCTTAAGCTGCACTGTTCGCTTAAGTCAATATTCAAGGGAAAAGGAACACTGGGGCAGAACTGCGTTGTCAGAGTGCGTGAAAATGTTCTGAACAGATGGAAAGACAAGAAGAAAAAGACTGTCTTGTCTATCCATGGCTTTGAAAGAAGGGAAGTTAATAGAATAAGAACAAAAGGGTTATTACATATGTGCAGAACTTTCAAAAATCTGTATCCCCATGTTTTCGAAAACCTGTCAAGTGTCTTGAACATTAATTATCTTTATGAGGAAAATATAAAAAATGCAATCATCACGCTATGAGGAATACATGAAAAGAGAGAATATCTCACAGTTGGAGAAAATAATGCCAAGATTTCTTTTACAGGAATACTCTCTGGTCCATGATGACTGTTACTGATCGAAAATTATTAGCTTGAAACTACAGGATGTGTCTTATAAAAAGAATTTGTAAATTTAATAACGTAATTTCTGCATAAATTAAAATATTTTAATATAATCTACTTGCTAAATAGTTGAATAAATGCTAATTGAGGGAAACATCTGCTCTGAACAAGAGCATTTACCACAGGCAAAGTGCTTGTCTGCAGTGGCAGTTTGCATGAGGAATAACAGGATGCAAAGCCTCAAACTGTATTTTTACTCTGACAGGGAGTTTAGGGATATGGCATGTCGGGTTTAACACACATTGTGTCCTGGATTTCCATACATACTTGCTTAGTTTTCACAGGAAAAACTGAAGGAGGTGGGAGGAAGTGGGAAGGAGATGTTGCAAATGATAAGAGATGACACTCAAAAGCTTAAACTGGGCTGCTTAAGTCAAACTAGTTTTCTTTATTATCTCCACTAATAAAGGATATTAGGCACATCTGTACATCCTCAGAAACACCTATGTCATGCTCACCTGCTGACTGTGAAGCAGGTACAACTTTTAGAGGTCCTGCAAACAGCTTTCTATCAAAAAAGAGGGCACATGATGCAAATGCAACCTAAAGAGCCTCTGTCAGCCTTCCCAGTTTTTCAGAGCTGCCAAGTTACATGGGTTTGGAATCTTTTTTTTTTTTTCCTTGCTTTTAGAAAAGCAGCATCTCTATCCCTGAATAGACCCAGAAAGCAGAGCTGCTGAGTAAGAGGACTGGGAGCTGGTGTAGATAATAGCAAAGCTCTGCCTGCCATTTTCACATCCCTGCTAAGCTGTCTTTAATGAGCATTACAATTAGCTTCTGATAGCTGCTCAGAGGCCTGCACTGAGCAGGCTGCCTGGCTGAGTGTGAGTTGCCTCTTCACAAAACTGCCTTCACAAGTGACACCCTTCTCAGCAGCCTCCGTGGAAGCGAAGGACTGAACCCATTCAGAGACTGAACAGCCTGCAAAGCCCGTACCCTAAAGAACACAATAACAAGAAAATAATGTAAAGGAGAATGAAGGAGCAAGACAGGATTGCATAGGAGAAGCTGTGATGATGCCAAACAGAACATGATTGTCATAAGGGTGTTTTTTTGACCTCTAAACTATCAACCTGATCATTTTCTCTTGGGCTAAATATGCTTACAGCTAGTTTCAGCGACAAGCTATTCTTGTGCCAACATCTGTAGCTTCTAGATATGAAAAAAAAATAGCCTCCTTTTAAAACATTGATTTATTCCCCACAATAAAATAAAATTATGGTGTAGCTGAAAATAACAGCAGCCCACAGTTCTCAAATACCTGGTAAAAACAACTTGGCTGGCTGACCTCTCGCCTGTGTTTCCTGATTATGCTGTCACTAAAATCTAGTTATAATGATATTTTCTTTATTAAATTATGTGCTCCTGGCAGGTATGCTTGCTTTTGTAAAGGACAAAGAGTATAATGCATTATCTCAATGCAGTTAAACATCTAAGTCCTCTTTAAAATACACTTTGTGTAGAACAAAAACAATGCCAAAATGAAAAATGTACATGCATTGAATGAAATAAGTTTAAAGCAGGGGTTGGGGTTTTTGTTTTCTCTTATCATTATTATGTTATGCTGTATGTAATGTTATTCCAGACATCATCAAGGACTTCTCACAAAATTCTGCATTTGTGGAATCATTTTTTTCTAACCTCCAGCTGAGAAAATGTCTTTTAGTTTCATTTAAATCTGATCATTATTTTCCTTCCCCTTCTGCATACATACTCCCTGACACAAAAACTCTCAACAGAAAAGTGAATATATAGGTAATTGCAGTGTTTTGTTTGAAGACTTACAGTACATAATTCAAGATTTAATTCTAGTAAAAGGCAAAACTGACCAGTTTCCAATCTTTGTGTGAAAAGTCAAACTTGTTCTCCAGAGTGGTCTCTATCATAGAAGCATCAAAGTGAATATAAAGCAGAATTTTTCCTACCAATGTCGTGTATTCTATAACACTTCTCTGTTGGATCTGTGTATACAGGCATGAACATGCATATAGCCAGATTCATACCTACTAGAAATGCTTTCAGCAAATTTAGGAGGGTTACATCAACTAAGATCTTGACCAAGAGTTTTGTGTAATGCAAATTCAATATTCTGAAATTGCAATGATGCAGGCACTTCTAATAGGAATAACATTGTTGGCAAGCCCTCCCTGAATGGTAATGTAATAATAGTCTCATTCTGAAATCTGTAAGAACAGTCCTCAGGGGAAGATCAAGGATTCATAGCAGCACGGACAAAATCAAATTTTACTGTCCCAGGAATGAGGACAAATTCTTGCAGTCTCAGTACTGGATAGGGAAATGCAGTGTCGCAGTAGCTCCGAGCTCCACCCTGCTGCAGCCAGTTGCTGAGGATGCAAAGGAGCTGGCACAGTGGAGGGTTGATAGTAGGGGTGGCCATGAAGCAGTGGGATCATGGCTAGCCACTGATGGGGACACGGAGGTCCACCAGTCATGGCATTCTGAGTTGCTCGGGAAGGACTATACCAACAGGAGAAATCTGCCCTGCCTCAGGTGAGCCAGTATAAGCTGAGTTCAGCAGTGCAATAGCCATTATGATACCAAGAACATCCTTCTCATTCTTTCCTTTGCTTTCCTGGCATGATTTTTTGGCTGCCATGCCAGTCCTGGACATGTCTGATCATGCTGAAAAGTGCCCCAGAGCAGTTGTGTAGAACAGCTCTCTGGCATACCAAAGCATCTTGATCAAGACTACAGTAAGCTCCACTTCAGATGAGAGCAAAATGTGTAAGCATGAGGCTTTAGCAGCCAAGCAAGACAATCAGACAATGCCATCTGACAGAAGTGACCAAAACCAAAGCACACACTAACCCTGGAGGAATTTATTTCTGCACTGAATCATCTCACTTGCTTATCTCCAACAATGACATAAACCAGAGCCATGAAAACAAGCTTTCTTAGGCCTTCTGAAATGTTTGAATCTCAGGGTTTCGGCTCAGTCTGACCCTTGGTGAAATCTTGACATCTGCAAATACAGGCCTTTCACATGCAAATAGAGGGATGTAAATAGGGAGCACAAGCATTTTGGAAATGCTTTGACATACTGGGCCCTTAGACCAACTTTTTCTGTGGTCACTTTTTTCTCAGAAGTTAAGAAATGTTAAGACATATGCCATGCAGCATTGTCAGGGATTCTTCCCCTCACTACCCATGTGTCTAATGATTTAGATGGAAACATATTCAAAAGGGTCATTCACCAATCTCCCTGCAGGCTTAAATATTTTCAACTCAGTGTCAAAGGGTACTAGAATGGGAGTGATACTCTGTCCAGTCCTTTTCACAATACAAATCATCCAAGCCATACAAACAGAGAGTGTGTGAAAAAACACAGACGAGCCTGATGTTATTGTAAGGTTTCAGTGTTAGCACTGGGTTAGCACTGTTGTGCTGGGAAAGGGCTCTGCTCAAGTTCTCCTGTGGTGATGAGATTTGCCTGTGCCTACAGCACGTTTCCAGATCCTGTAAAGGCAACTGCATGCCTTCACCAGATAACTAAGATTTTCCCTGCACAGAATCCTCTGCTGCAGCACTCACACCCCACTCTCTCTTCAGGTGACAATCTGAGTGTTAGTACAACCCCCAGTGCTTTTTATGCTACTTTAATTTTTATTATTTTAAATATGAAATTGTCAAAGAGCAGGTTCTTTTAGAGTCTTGCTAAAATCTCATGAGCAATTGCGATTTTTCCAAATAACCTTGGTCCTCCCTTTGGGATACTGGCTTAAGTTACATTCCATCTCATTCCAGCTGATTTCCTTGGTCAGAACACAGACCTTGTTATTCAATAACTCCTACTATCTAGTTAATTTAATATTATTGAAATTCTGGGATTAGCCCAGAAAATATGATAGAGTCTGATTTTTACCTAGATTCTAATTTCCTCTTTCATGGAACTCACAGCACTTACAGTTTCACCAGTTGAAGAGCCTTTAGTGAGTCAGTTTATTCTTATGCTCTTGATATCAGATTTATAGTCCGGTCACTAAGGACTTAAATGACTAGAAGATCTTCTCCAGGGAAAGTCTTTCAGTAAGAAAGATTTCTTGGAAGAGTTTTAACCTTTCTTAACCACAAAAGCATTGTAAAATTCCATCTTAAGGCAATATGTGACTGAGAGTTTTTTCCATTTTATTGCAATAATCTTGCAATCCTGCTTTACAATACATCTTAATCTTCCACTTTCTTCTGCACTATTGGATTGAGATCACCAACATCAATAAAGAAGCAGAAACAGCATCTACTTATATTTATCAGGAGGAAAGAATTTCTGTTGACAGTGATGAAGAAAGATTAAATTCTTGTTCACTTTCAGCCTGTTCCTGGGGATTTCCTGATGTATTTTAATCTGATGGATTTTCTCAGGACCTATAAACAAACTAAACTAAAAATCAAAACAAAAAAGCCCTACAAGACCCTGCTTAGGAAAGTTTTTTCTTCCATTCAGTGTGAAAATCTTTCTCATACACTTTTCCTTACTTTCTCATTTCCAGATTAGAAATCAGTGCCTGCATTCCAGACACAAATGTTCTTAAATAGCACAGTAAAATATGGAGGCATCCAAGACACTTATCACATGTATGTAGTGATAAGTGATGGAGTTGTTTTTGCTATTATAACATATCTGTTAAAGGGAATCGTTTCGGGAGGAAGGAAGGAAGGAAGGAAGGAAGGAAGGAAGGAAGGAAGGAAGGAAGGAAGGAAGGAAGGAAGGAAGGAAGGAAGGAAGGAAGGAAGGAAGGAAGGAAGGAAGGAAGGAAGGAAGGAAGGAAGGAAGGAAGGAAGGAAGGAAGGAAGGAAGGAAGGAAAGGAAAGAAAGGAAGGAAGTTTGAAAATATGCCCACATGTCCCCAAAATGTTTAAATTTGGCTTATTCTTCCCATGCCAACAGGTCATAAGTCTGAAGAACTAGACAGCATTAGCTTCAGGTCTTTATGAACAAACTGTTTATTGGATGCAGCAAGCACAAGTACATTTAAGGATGTCTATTCCAGTGTCAGCTTGGCATGCTCTGACCCTTTATTCTTCCTGCCAGCTCTGCTGTGACTTTGTAGAGCTGGTCAAAACATAAGTTTCTATAGCACCCAAGTTCAGAAAACAGCATGAAAATTTCTTAAAAGTACTTTCTTTGTTTGCTTTTCTTTTCTTCTTTCCTTCTCCATTTGACCACATTTTCATTTTCTGTGGAAAGCTTCCGCACTTCAAGTTGGTTTTCCTCTCGGCAGACTAAGGTAATCAGGCCTCTTGTCAAAATCTCAGTGTATTTCCAGGAAGAGGCTATGTATTTCCCCTGGTGTGCATGATCCCACAAGGATGGACTGGCCCAATAATTTTATGTTCTTATGTTACAGAGTGCTTGCCACTGAGATAAAGGGGCAAAGTAGAGGGGAAATGTAATTTTACTGTTTCAATCTTGCAGAAGGAGAATTTAGGCCAGTATTAAATATCATCTTAGAATATCATACTGTGTTTTAGTAGCATGAAGAAAAGTGTAATACTTGGCTTCACAGTCAAGCCTTAAGACAGCAATACTTCTGTTGGTTTCACTGGTGCAACGAGCAGTAGATACAGCTGAATTCAGGAGTTAACAAAGTCAGAGAAAACTCAGTCTGGAGATTCAGTGGAAAAAAAATGTGAGCTTGGCTCACTGCAACTTGCTACCTCGTGTAATCATTGTCATTTCTACAGGACATTGTGTAAATAGGAACATGTGGCAATGGAATGTTCTGACCCAGAAACATTTTGTACCCAAATTATGTAAATGTCAGACAGAAGAGACAGTGGCTCCTGCATGGCCAAAGTTTGTGTTCAGGTCCAGAGGACCTCTCCAAGGGCTTTAGCAAGCTTTTTGGACCACTAGGAGTGGATCTACAGGCCTCAGGGGTGGTACAGAGGCGTTCTGGCCCCCCAATAAGCATATTTCTGAGTACTTCACTTACAAACAGTTCTAGTCTGGTTATATGGACCAAGTGCCTGTCTGCAGCTCAGGTATAATATCCTCAGTCATCACT
This sequence comes from Aphelocoma coerulescens, assembly GCF_041296385.1. Classification (NCBI taxonomy): domain Eukaryota; kingdom Metazoa; phylum Chordata; class Aves; order Passeriformes; family Corvidae; genus Aphelocoma; species Aphelocoma coerulescens. The sequence goes on from NC_091013.1 coordinate 61,994,904, forward strand.
TCCATTTCAGTTCCAGCCTAAAAGAATCATGAATTGATCATGAATGCTGAGATCACTTCATGATAGAAATCAAAGCACAGCATGTGATGGAGAGCTAGCTTTTAAGGTTATGGAGAATTGTTGGAGGTTCATAAGCAGTAGAAACACATTCGACTTACTAATGCCAACAATGCACTTATAGTAGGTAGTGCCTATCACACCGATGACTCCTTCAGTGGTATTAATTGCAATTTGTTATGCATGCATTCATTAGGCCCATTCCTCCAGATCTGGCTGTGCTCTGCTTGATTCAGCACCTGGGTGCAGCATAATTTTCCTTGCACTTTCCGGTGCCTGTGCTCATCATTTCAGCCCCTGGCATAATTAGATTCCCTGTTGGGAATTACTGATTCAGTCAGAGATTGCTCAAAGCAGCAATGATCCACCAGTGCTCTTTCCTTTAGGAAAATTTATCTTGGGGTAAGCATGGTTCTGCACCAGCCAGGGATTACTCCCAGCTTGGGCAACCTCACAGCAGCATGAGGAGGACAGGATAAGTTCGATAGCATATTTCCAGATTATCATACATAATATGTAGCTTGCTGTTGTTCTGATTTGTTAATCACTGTGTATCAGCAGCAGGTATTAGGCTTGTGTTCATCATTCCAGATTAAATCTAGCAAAACTCAAAGTTTAGTTTTCACTTTTTCCCTACAGCTTGATAAATGTCACAACCCTGTGTGAAATTCTCCCCTCCTAGATTTATTAATTTTTTTAGATATGTCTCTATTCGGTGCATAGGATGATTTCTGTAGGAATGTAAAGATGCAGCTCCAACAGAAAAACTGCCTAGGAAGCTCAGAGTTTCTGAAATCAGAAGATGAGAAAAGAAACCATTCTGCAGACTTAATTAAGGCTTTTGCTAGCAGCAAAAACTATAATGCAACATGACAGTTATTTGAATGATTTTTCTTAAGTTGACTATTGCTTTTCATTATCTAATTTGACATTAAGGTTGGTGCTGTGCATCTAGCCTGCAAAACAAAAATAAAAGTTAATAAAACACATGCTAGAAATAGAATACAAGTTCAGAGGGAATGCTCTGGGGGTTAGGCCTTTCTCATGCTTTGGGGAGAAATATACTACCATACCCTTGTCCTAATTTTTTCAGTGCAGTTTAGAAAAGGCCTTATGGCTAATATGTCACATCTAATATAATTTGCTATTTCTGCCTTGCATATTATTGAACCTTACTTTTTCATATTATAACTGCTCTGCTAGAAGGGCTATAGATAAAGTTGTGTCAGCATTTCATTATTAACACTGGCTTTTCAGTGCTTTTCAAGTCAGACATTAACATAATTCTCATCCCTGGCTTTAGACTGGTAGATATTTAAAGCTTAGGTGAGAATCACTTGGAATAATTTTTAAAGAAACATTCTGGCCCACTTTTTATTTGAAGATCCATTTTTTCTTCTCAACAGGGAAACAAAGCAGGATTTCTACTGAGTGCTGGAGCTCAAACCACAGCAAAGGTGATTTCTCACTGAACATGGCAGTTTAACTTTCCAGGATCTCTTCTTCCCAGTTCTCCTCCAAAGTATGCTGAAAGTCTAGTGAATGATAAAGTCTGACCATTGCAGGTGCTGAATGTACCTTACACAAACTGAGAATCTAGTGGATCTCTCAGACTCAAGACTGTGCTTTCGTAGGACAGGGAGTTGTCTCTGCAGCATCAGTAGATCCACACGATTGCCACACTGTTCAGTTGCAGGCTTGAAATCAGAGATTAAATGCAATGTTGTCTTAATGATAATATTTTTAAATAAAAGTACATTGCTTGTAAAGGTTTCACTGCATAGGAATAAATGACCAGATCTTCTGGGACTTTTACTTAAAACACAGCAGGAAATAAATAAATAAACACAGTAATTCTTCCTTGAATTATTGAACAATTGAATTGGCTAATACCCTCAATGCCAGCTGAACAAAGAAAATAAATGAAGTATTTTTCATGAAAATAAAAGCTTTTGTCTCAACAGTGTGCCCGTCTCTCAAGCAGCGTAGATGCTGAACTGGAATATTGATTGATAGGTAATTAACAAAACATATCTAATTTAAATGATGATTAAAGATCTAAGTATCTCTTTCAAGTGGATTAAAAGAAATTCAAATATAAGTATTTCATTTGCGAAACTGTATTGCTTAAGTAATTCTGTATTAATTGCTTGCAAATGAGGTATTTTTGTTTCCTATGCTTTAAACCTCAACAAACACCCTTAATGAATTAACTGATAATGAGTGTCTTTTTAAAGCAGATCAGATACTAATTTGAAGTAGCTTAATAGGATCTTAAGGCTGATATTGTCATTACCTACTGCAAACATCAGCAAAACAAAATGTTTTCCTTTTTTGTACTGTCTTCTTTTACTATTTTCTACTAATGCATGAATGTTAACCCTACAGTAAAGATTTCCATAGTTTGTCTTCAGTATGGTATTTTACAGGATAATAGCAGGAGCCCTTTGTGCACGTAATGCCAATGAAAATAATTTATGCCCCTTATTGATGGACAAATTAAAGAAAAAAAACCCATGTTTCTATAATTGAAGTTGGGGAAAATGGTACAAAATACTAGAGCAGCTAAAGTTGGAAGGCACCTCTGAAATAATCTCATGTGACACCCTGATGAAGCCAGGGTTGACCTAGCTCAGGGCTTGAGATTTTCTCAGGGCTTGAGATCTGAACACCTCCGAAAACAGAGAATCCTCAAGTTCCCATGGAGCATTGCAAGAATTTCACCCTCTCTGCCTTTCTCTGTGTATTCTCTCAGTCTTCCTTTGATGGCTTTCACTAGCCATCCTGCACCTTCTGAGGCAGACCCAGAGCATTCAAGTGCCCAGACTCTTCAAATGTTCCATTCACCAGCACATCCAGCTCACCTTTCTCTCATCACAGTATTCCCCCTCCAAATTTCACTGTTTTTTCTTGCTTTCTGTATCACTTATAAGTAGATACTATTACAATTTCCTTAACTAGAAGTAATGGTTTTCCAACATCTTTCACACCCTTTAGACCGAGGTCAGCATACTTCTATTCTGTATTCAGATTTGTTATTGGAGTCCTCTTCTGGTATTAAAGTACCACATATTTATATCAGCCCTTCTTAATTTCAAAGTTACATTCTAATTTGCAATTAGATGTTGACTTAAAATGCCTACAATGTTATGGAAAAAGAAAAGAAAACAAACACAAGAAACCCCAAACCTTCTGGCTAAAGAAACAAACTCTGAATACTGTTAACCAAAAATGTAAACATTTTGGTGAAACTGAGTGATGCTGGCACTTGGAATTTAAAACCCCAATGTCATATGCTCCAGTTCACAGCCATACTCTACTTCCCCTTACATAAACATGTACTTTGAGACAGCTATTTAGCCAACCCTGATAGTTAATACAAAGGTATAATTGCTCCAGAGAGCTATCCAGCCATTTTACCTGATGCCTGTCCCAAGGTACTATTAATGCATAAGCTTTTCTCCACCCTTTTCAAGATGCTACTGTCTCTCCCTGTACTTTGAGTTTAATAGTCATTGACTTCCAAAGATCTTGAGAGGGTATTTCTAAAAAGAAATATTTTGTGTAATCAATTCCCTTGGACCATGCTGTTGGCTATAGTTCCTAGACACAGCAAATGCAATCTGTGAAACTGGTTTGGCGGAGCAAATATCTGTGAATGACGACTGAAAATTCATTGTGCCCAGTCACTGAAACATAGAGAAGACAGAATCAAGGCCAAGACAGGAGAGAAAGGAAAGGTGAAAATGCTGAAGGCAAAAGAGAAGTATAGTGGATACAAGAAAAGCAGAATGGTCTGAGCAAAGAAAAACGTGGCAACAAGTCTGAAGTGTGCAGAGCGGCTTTAGATAGAAAGAATAAAACAAAACGCATTCATCAACAGATGACATGACAACTACACATGGAGAGAAGGATGCACAGCCAGAACAATGAAAAAATTAAGCTGAATATGTCTAGCAATTATTGCTAATTATCAGTATATCACTCCTAAGAGCACCAGAGTGATTGCACACAAAAATGTGTTAAATTGTTTAACACAAAGGGAAAGAGATGAAGCAAAACTATTCATAACTGATCCTGTAAATATAAATTCAGCATGTCTCAGTCTGTGTCCACTGACAGACTCAGCCAGAAGAAGCATTCAGAGCAGACAATCTCCAAGTGCCATCAGACAGGTGAGATACACTGGTTGGAGGTAAAATGGGACCACCTGCCCAAGACCACTGCCTGGTACAATGGGCATCCACCCACTTTCCACAAGAAAGTGAATATAAATCTTCGGGCAATAGACTGCTTCTCACCTTTCATGCATTCCTTCACAGGCAGGATACAAACCTCTGGGATCTGGGACACAAAGCTACTGATTAAACACCTTTATTAGGTAGCTCACAGGCACCCCCTGGAGAGCAGCACTTAATTGTATGGTGCAAGAGAAAGAGGACAGAACAGGCTAACAAATAATTTTGGAAAGTTTGTCTCTTGCCCCCCCCATTCACTCCAGTGTGATTCACAAAGGCACCTCCCCACTGCCATGGAGTTCCTACTCTGAAGGACAGGACTGTACCCTGCATCCTTTTATATGGAAAACTGGACTGCACTGAAAGAACAGAGTAAAAGGGAAAGAAAGTATTCAATTTGCCCCTCATTTAATACATTTTAACACACATGCTGTCTCTCTTCTGTTTACTATCTGTATCTTCTGCAGGAGAAGATTCACTTCCAGGAAACTACCTAGCTAAAAATATGATACTTTTGAAGGGGACATATTAACTGCACTTCTGATAGGAACATATATAAAAACCCCTTTTAGACTGATCTTCCTGATTTCATTGACGCCTTGAGTGTTTTATTTGAAATGTTAGACAGAACTATGAGGTTTGGCTTTTAGCAAGACAATCAAGGTTTATTCTTTTAATCACCATCTGTTGTTCAATAAATGTCAAATTGTTCCTAATGCTATCTTCTAGCATACGGGGTTTTAATTTGATTTTGTATTCTGTGTTCATTACTGCAACTGAGAGCTTGTCATGTAAGATTTTCATTCCTTACACTGTCTTGATTCCAGTAGGAAATAAATATACACATCCATTCATACATAGACAGACACACCTACAAAAGATGGGCATGCTTTTCAAAGCAGAAAGCATGCAAAATTGTTCTTGCAGTGGTCACTGTGACTGAGAACCCCACAAAGAATATTAAAAGAATTAGATAAAAACAAATCCCTGTAACACTTTTGAGAAACAGAATTTCTGGACTGCATTTTTCAATCAGAAAGATAAAAAAGACAATTTAAATGAATATACTCTGTATGTTACAGTGAGGTTCAGGGTGCAGCCAGAGGACTGTGTCCGAGCCACTTACAGAAAATAAATCTCAGAAGGTGGTTTGGAAGTCACAGTGAAAAGTCAATACACCCTGAAACACCATGCAAATCCAGACTGGTTGGGCTGTGATGTTCAATATGAGAAGGTTTTCATCTGATCACAGCAGAGAAAGCAGAAATGAACTGCCTTTGATGAGCTTCTTCAAATGTCAACAGAGAAAGCAGAAATTCTGTGCTGCTCCCTGATGTGGGATATCAGGTCATCTGACAGTGACTGGTTAAATAATAGGAACACACTGTTTTCCTAAAGAGTTTTACAAATATTTCAGTACTCCTTTTCTGGAGAATTTTCTTTGCAGTCATCAAGGAGAGGTGAAATACCTTTCAACTGTCAATATGCTGTTAACAATTTGAGCTCTACATGACACATCTGATTGCTTAGGTCAATTTTGAAATACCCTAAAAAGCCTTGGGAAACTGCATCTAAAGCCAGTTGGGATGGATTCAAGGATAGAAATACAGAACACCAAGGTAGGTCACTGTAAAAAGCATCATAACTATTCAGGCTACTACTGTTTAGATCCCTGAGAGGTATAAACTGATTAAAAAAGCAAACCAAGATGTCTTGTGAACATATGTAACACAGTAAGTTGCAATTAGCAAAATTCAGGAACGAAGATGGAGCTCAGTGTTAAATCTAGTTCTGAAATTGATGTAAGTCAGAAAAAGGAAAAACTTTTTGCTGAGCTATAAGACATAAGATGGACTTACAAACAGAACAAGAACAGGACCACTGGCATGACAAGAGGCTTTTCAGACTAGAACCAGCAGGACAGCGCAACCAACCAAGTTTGTGTTATTCTTCACAATATTTGTCCAGCCTTAAAGATGCTTTTATCCCCAGTCATTCTCTTAGGTGTTTGTCTGTCCTTCCAGTTAGAAAATCTTTCTAAATCTTGATCCTACTGTTCACTTGCTGAAACTGGAGGCTGTGGCTTCTTGTCCTATGTCCTGCTGACATGTAAAACAGCTCATTCCTTTCCTTGGCAGAGCCCTTTGCCCATTTATTTCTCTTCTCAGCACCATCACCAGAAAGAAAAGCACTGATAGAATAGGGGTGTTTCAACCATTTTCACAGTTAAGTCATTCTGAAGCTGGCCAGGTGGGCCATGATAAGCAGCACTTTTGCGTGGTGAAGTGGAAAGAAGCACCAAGCATAGAGCTAAGAAAATAATAGCAAAGCAGTTTCTCAAAGATAGCCAAACACCCCAGATATTTTTTTCTTTCCAAACATACAGCTGGTCATCAGTTTAAAAGGAAAGGGATTTGATATGCCACAAACCACAGCCAGGTGACAGCAGCCTTTGCACATGGCAAAAGCAGCAATAAGGTGACAAGTATATTGTACACACAATAAAAAGCACCATAGAAACAGATAACACAACCAGATAAGATTTCATTCTTTTCCCTGCCTTTGTAGCTGAAGTACAGCCACAAACTAGACCAGACTCCTTTTGTACTGCTGCAGGAGCCTGCTCCAAGGACCTGGCTGGTATATTCAGGATGTAGCAATGTCCACGTTGCCTCACCTCTCTGCAGCCACAATCTGTTGCTGATTCCAATTCAGGTCAGTTGGTGGGCAGAAGCCAAGTCCTACAACATTCCAGAAATGCTGCTAATTCGATGTGCACAGCTGCAGACTGGGACCATAAGGTTTTCCTGAAAATGTAACCCAAAATTCCAACCTATTGCCTATTTTACACTAAATTTTCAGAAATCATCCTGAGGTGTCTAAACACAATGATGGTTTGTGAAATGAGAGGTGGCTAGGGCATGGGTGGGAAATAATTAGTGTCAGGGAGGAGGGGAAAGGACCACTATTGCTTTACAGAAAGAAGCAGAAAGATTTTAAAATGACCTGTATATTGGGATTTGGAGAAAAGATCCAGGTGAGAAAAGTCTGATGCCCAGTGGCAGAGAAAGGGAAGAGGGCTTTAGGGATGGCACTAAGAGCTCCATTTTGTCTGCATTAAGCTTACACTGATGGCTTCAAATGCATAATTGCTTCTAAAATAGTCAAAAAAATGCATTATGAATACATTATCTCCTGCATTTTGATCGCTTTTTCTGCTGACAATTCACAAAACAATCCAGATTTCTGCAAATGTACCCACTCAAAGCTTAGCAATTGGTCTAAAAACAGATCTTTACAGCACAAGGAGAAACCCCTCAGCCATCTATCAGATGGATAGATCTTCCATTAGACAGTCATTCTCTCTCACACACATACATGCACATAAGTCAGGACATACTATCCAGCTTCTATATTATGGCAGCCTCCTAAACGTTTCTCAGCTTACAAGAGCAATTGCCATGGAAATGTTGTGACAATCCCCTCAAGGCAAGTGAGTGGTCTACACAACAGCATTTCTGAGCTCAAGAGGTCCCTTTTCAAGGCTATGTTGAATTGAGTAAGTCACACCATTACTGAGGCAGTCTCAAGACTGGCAGTGCAAAACTATACAGTGATCTGCCAGCCTTAATCGCTTTTCAGCTCTATGCAGCAGCTCTCTGGAAGTCCTGAGACATGCTTTTCCAACACTTCCACACTATAACTGAAGCATCCATTGTTAAGGAGCTGTTTTCAATTTTTCTTAGCAGTCCCTTTTGTGGCAGGGTCAGCGCTTTTTAAGGACGGCTAGCACTCCTTTAGTGTCAAAAGGACCCCAGTTTCCAAGAAAAAGATCCCACAAATTAAAAAGAATTAAACAGATTATTTAAATAACCTAATACTGTATTATCACAGCTCAGATTATTTCTGTCCTCATTCTTCAGCACAGCTAACCTCCTCTATCATTTCATATAGCTTTCAGGTATGAGCCTTTTAGGGGTTTAGGATTTGCTTTATTCTTTCCATTCTTTACCTCTTTACATCTTTTCTTCGCTCAAGGTTTCTCTCTCCTGTCATTTGTGATACATAGGTGTTAAAAATTAGTGCATGCTGTGCACCATCATCTTCCCACTGCCCTACAGCTGTGGTAACCTACCCCAGATCAGAATATTTTCTTATGTCTTTTATATAAGAGAGACTTCAGTTTTCAGTTGTTGCTTCTAACCAATACTTCTTCCAGATCAAAGGTCAGGAGCACTTGAACTGGGGAAGGGGAGCATGCCAGATATATAGACCCAATTGCAAGATCTAAGGTCCTGTTTGCTTATGCTCCTATCTGGGGTCTGGTTCAGTGCCATCTCTCTCTGTAAGGGGAATAACTGCTCACTAGAATTGCAAGAATGACAATCTGGGAATTTAGGAGGCTTGCTCAGGGACAGAAATGACGTAGCATAAGAACAGGACAAGGACTTTAGTTCATGGTGTGTGTCAACACTGAGTTTGAGAAAACATACCCATAGGAGTAATAGACATTCACTCTTCCCTGATGTGTTTGCTGATGTGCCCAACAGTGCAAAGCACTACAGGGACAATGCTGATGTGGAGATAACCTTTCTTCTAAGAGCCAGGCTGAAAAATAATTCATTTCCCGTAAGCTGCCAAATGGCCTTTTCCACACTCACAGCCCATGGTATGTAGATGGAGGCTTTTGTATTCAATCTGCCCTTACAGACATCCTGCTCAGCCCTGTTAGAAATACATATTCTCTTAAGGAGAGGAATAATGATGATGACCACAAATGTGAGTAACCTGCCCACAAGGAATTGGTTCTCATAATTCACTCCTTGAACCTGCCTCCTGCACTGTCACCAGATCAGTCCCTCCTCACCAAAGGGCAACGACTTTCAACGTCATCGCCCAAGCAGAAGCTCCCTCCCTCTTAACAGTTATGCTCACCCCTCCAGTGTCTACACAGCTTGTGTTTACCCACCTCGAGATGGGCAGACCTGATCACAAGCTCCGTGATCCATGTGCCCTCCACCCCCACACACAGAGATGGTCTCAGCTCAGCATGTCCACCAGCACCCAAATCCAAGCATCCCTTATTTCTCCAAGCTGTCATATGCCTGGTCCCACTGTAGCCATACTCATGAGGAAGGTGCGGGTCCATCCTAAAGTCAGGAGCCTGCTCAGCTGTGCCTTCCCAGAGAAATGTATAGCTCTGCTTCCTAATTATAAATAACAGGCATGGAAAGGGAAGTGGAAACTTTTGTGACCAAACTTGGACCTGTTTCAAATTTGCCTTGCCTGCCCAAATGCAGTACTGTTTTTCTTGAAAGACTCATTGCTAATATTATAATTCACACTGGCAAATAAATGTACACATCTCATTGATTCTAGAATGAGTGAAATGAAATTACTTCCTCACGTCTTTCTGTCGTCTTTCTTATCTCTGCACATGTAATTTTCCACTCTATTGTACTTGCTCTGAACTCTGCTTTGAAGAGTTTTTCCATTTACTGAAATACTAAACAGTCACAACAATTTATTTGCACTTCTATTGTGCCTGCCTCCCCTCAGAGAATATCAACACAAATTACAAACATCAGTGATTTTAGCCTCCATCCAGCAATATAATCCCCAGCCTACAGATGAGGAAACTAAAGCGTGACTTGTCCAAAGTCATATAGGAAACTCACTCCAGAAATCCGTGGTGTCTTAAGGATGCTGGAGGCCATGGGTACTGTGAGCATGTGCATCAGAGACACTCTCTGTACGTGCAGTGAGACCAGCTCCCTGAGCAGGAGGTGTGGATTCACTCCATCTGAGTCTCCAGTCTTGCAGTTCTACTCCCCAGATAATCTGACCTTTTTGGGAGTCAGGCTGCTTTTGAAGGAGAGACACAAAATCTGGGCCTTATGGTATCATAATCTAAGAAATCACTGCTAAAAATAAGAACCTAGTTCTTGCACAGGTCCCTGCCTGCTGAAGTTTTAGGCCACACTTAAGAAAGTGATGTGCACATCAGCAGAAACTTCATTCCACTTTCTTTTCTTCCTGTAGGTGTCTATAGTCCTTCTATCCCTAACCCTCACCAGTGGTCTGGAAATAATGTCATTCAACAATTAGAACAGAATCCAGCTCAATGATCTTGGCTCCTATGTTGAGCTTTATGAGGCTTATGATGAGGCAGGTCTCCTAACTTAATTGTTTCAGTCCCTAAATAGCAAATATGGAAAAGTGAAGACTTCAATAGAGAGGTTTTGTTCCCAAATCAAGTGACCAAATATAGATGGACTACACAACTTTTTAGAGTTTTTCAAAAACATTTATCATTCCCAAACATCTACATAGAAGACAGCCTTATAAATACTTATGTAATTACTATAATAATAGTATTCTATTTTAAGCAGCAGCTTAAAATATAATCTAAAGTTAAATACATAAAGTAGAAAAACTAGACCTTATCTTCATCTTGTTTTTGTTTCCAATTCAAGCAAAAACACAGACAAAAATTATTTCCTTAGAAGTCAAAATTATTTCCTTAGAAATCAAAATTATTTTCCATTCATAATCTGTTCAGTAAAAATCATTATATAGCCAACCTTTTCAAAAAAATACCATTGGAGTTGAATTTTCAGTCATTCTTTTACAGCGTAGAGAGTCACAGGGAATAAGTTGTCATCTTCCTCTTACAAGTGAATTCACACTGTGCTAGTTTTTAAGTTGCTTGCTCACACATCAGACATGAATCTATCCTGAAAATATAGGTGAATAATAGATTTGATAAAATATGTTGTTTTCACATGATAGAAACTGTGTAAATTTGATTTGCATTTATTTGACATTTCATTTGAAAAAAACAGGAATCAACTTTCAAAATGGCACATTTCATTTCAACACTTTCAAAAGGAATCTTTTGCATTTTTTATTTCAAAATGGCTTTTTCATATCAAAATTGACCTCATTTAAAAATAAGAGGATTCAACTATATAGGAAGTTGGTGGTTTTAGTTAGCTACACATTTTCATTATGCCACTATGAAGCAAATCATACTGGTTTGGGGTCCTGCATCTTCCCCCCCAGTTTCATGTGAGTTGAGCTAGCTTTTTTTTCTCACAGTTTTTTGTCTCAACCTTGGGTCATATTCATCTCATTCAACTTAATTTCCCCCAAATGCAAGAGTGGAATGCAGATATTTGCGTGTAGATGTCCAGGGTGCAGGTCTCTGCATATGAGATGAGTTTCATCCAAGAGCTAAGGAGAGTAGAACCAACAGAAACTATGAAGGTACTGAGCACAACCCAGAGTAAACATGTACACCTGACTAGGAAGGAAATCTCCAATTTCATTGACCATGACAGCTGAGGGACATTTGTTCAGGTGTTCAGTTGTCCCACCCTGTAAGCACCTCGGGCAGTTTGAGGTGCCCTGAAAGAGGCATCTGTGACAGGGGCTATGGGAAATGCATCTCACTAGGCCAGATAGAGGCAAGGCAGTATACCCTAGGGCACTTCAAACTGCCCTAAAAATAACAGGGTGGGACACAGAATTAAAACCCACATGTTTAATCTAACCCACCTAACATGGAAAAACACTCCAGAGTGCTATCTGGCCTACCTATTTTGGCTATTTCATGTTTTCCTCAAGGACAAGGTCAATCAGTTGGGCAGTGTCTAGCTCTTTCTATGGATAGGGCCTATTCAACTAGCCTAGAGCAATACATGTTTTAGATTGATAAAGGGGTATAAAATAAATTTGTCTCCATTTGATTCATGTGGCTTTGCAGTACAATAACAAGTGTGAACTTTGAATATTCACAGCAAACTCATCACACTGAGAGGACCATGAATGTTGCTCAACTGGTCACAACAAGCACTTCATGAGCTATTCATTAATATTTAGCAAAGAGGAAAAGTGGGTTCGGTTTTATAATTAAAGCATCCATGCCAAACCATTTGTTGTATTGTAAGAAAACTACTCATTATAGAGTCATAACAGCACTTAGTTTCATTTGTGGACGCCTAGGCACTGTTCTAAGTGGCACTTGGGGGATTCATATTGCCAGCTTTAGGCATCCCAGTGAAGCACCTAAATTAGGGGGCCAGTTTCCCTGGGCTCCTTGCAAAATCCACAGAGAAAAAACAAATGGAACCAGTCTCCCTGTAGGACCTCAATCTCAAACACCAATCCATTCTGCAGGCTTTGGAGCCCTTCTAGCCCTATAGATGATTAAAATCGTTAATAAATTAGTTTGTGGTTATTCTCACGTGGGTATTTAGGACCTTGCAACATACCCTGGGGTGTCATGGCTCTCAGATAGGAAGCACAGACCCCTCTGGAATGGCTGTGGGGGCCAGGCACAGCATCTCAGACAGCTCTAGACCTAAACTACATTAAAGTCTAAGTGACTTCCCACTTCACCTCAAAATTCCAAGAAGTTTATCCTTAATTACTCATGCACACTAAAAAGGAACTCTGTTAGGAGACTAAGTATTTATTGACTGCCTAAAATTCTATTGCAGTCTGGGATTAGGAAGACAAGTGACATTCAGGAGACTAAGTCCCTTGGAAAAGCTCAGTGTATACTGGTCTGGCAGAAATTCTATGGGAAGCCAAATGTCCCTCTTGCTGAAAAGGCTCTTTGGTGGCAGATGAAAAAGTAAATGTAACGATTTAAAGGTAATATTTGAAATTCACTTCACTGTGTTTAGACTTGTTCCCTCCACAATCACCTCCCCCTTGTCTGGGCTGAACAATCCCCGTGATGTAACTATGGAGGTCCTTGAGATGTGCACCATATTTGGGACAAAACAATGCTATTATCATACAAATGATGCTGAGGAGCTGCCTCTTGTGCAGGCTACACTTAAAAATGAATGAAAAAAAGATTAGATTCTGTGAGATCCTTCCTTGCAGGAACAATGTATTGTAAAGCAGATCTGCTTCATTTCCTTCAAAATCCCTCCGATAATGCAGGACACGCTTTTCAATGGTTCCCACTATAAGCACTGCGTGTCTGAGTAAATGAGAACATGGTACACTTCAGAAATCATTGTAAAGAATTACTGTTTATCTGGATAAGGAAGGGTAGTCTTAAGACCTGATTATGCCTACTGATCCAAATGCATTGAAAACTGTTCTCATTTTCACATTCCTCAAGTAGCAAAACTTGACATCTGTGCAAAAACTGTCCCGCCAAACAAAAAATATGGCTGCTAGTGCAGCTAAAAGGGCTAGAGTTTGTTGCTAATGAAACTTTCACCACATTTCTATCTGTCCTTCAGAGGAGTTGTGGTTATTGTTTTTTTAAAGTTCCCACAGGAAATCTCTGCGGTTTTATCTGCACTTTGAGGGTCATGTAAAAGGTTGGGGCATGTTTGAATGCTGAAGAAATTATTTAGAATGCAGATTTGTAAACGAGGGTGGTTATTTACTCAGAACAATTGAGCCTGGGCATAAAAGCCAGGAAGCACATATACAGTGAGAGGGCTAGATGCCAGCTCTGTGTGCTCACTGTGGTTCTGAGCAGCACTGAGTATCTCTCAGTCAGTGACACTAATAAGGGATGAGGATTTTCAGCATCTCACAGGCTCTGACTGCTCCAGGGCTGTTTGCATGGACCATTCCAGGGTTTGCATGCCTGCTACAGTTCATGGGAATATGGCAGTGGGGATATATCAGCTTGCACCTGGACTTCTGCTCTAGCTTTAAACACATGGCACTGGTTCTGAATGCTGGTATTTGTTCATCTCTTTAACACTAGAACTGCCATAGTCACAGTTATCCTCTGTAACTTGATAGTATCCTGGCAACAGTTTTAATTAAAGTACATCACCAAGTATTCCTAAACAGTCTTTCCATCCTGTAAAACACAGCTGATATATCCCTGAAAGATTTGTATCTGTTTCATGGAGAGAAATGCTGAAATCAATCATTTGGTCATTTGTGTAGTGAAATCATTTGTCTACTGTAGTAGGGAAGCAGGCTGCAAACGGTGCTGATTTCATTATGCACAAAGAGCAGGTATTGAAATGATGCAGCATTCAGGCTCTCCCTCCTAAAGATTGCCCACCACACAAAGCAGAGTAATATAATTGTTAAAAACGGAGGGGTACATTTTCAGAGTGCTTTGCTCAGCAGTTTATTCTCCTGACTCTGATGAAAATTAATGGGAGTCATGCAGCTGAAACCCCATGGATTGCTCATGGTTTGATGACACAATACAGTTGCAAACGAAGGCAGGATTGTGAAGAGTCAGGTACAAAATGGCAATTTTTTCTCCATTTAACCATAATCTCTTTTCCAGCTCTCAGCACATTAACCACTTTTCTGCTGATCATGTCTAAACCAAGTGCTGCTCTTTAGAATGACCTATTTCATCAGTAAAACTGAGACCTTGTCAATACAGCCACTAGTACCTATGGTAACACCTATCTTGTTATTTGTTCCCCAAAGTAGAAGGAATTTTACTATGTGGATTGATACAGGATGCTTTTCACCCGGTTGCAGTCTGCTAATAATTCCTTACCAAGATACATGAAGGATTAACTCCTGGGAATGCTCCACAGGTGCTACTGCCTAATCCTGTTTAGTACATTGCTCAATTAACAGGATTTTTCACTTTATGAAATAAACTTGTGTGATTTGTGGATACAGAATAATTCTTGGCCAAAAGTACATTGTGAATGTTGTGAACAAGCTATAAACACACTATTTAAAGGTGAAATATGTGAAGACCTACTTGATAAAGTACTTAACTACCAGGATATTTTGGTTAAGCATTCTCTTGAAAACTGAAAGTCCAGAAACCCTGTGGTCTGTTCTTGTAATTTGTTCACCCCCAAAACTTTTTCAAAGCCAAATCATTCAAAGCCCTTCTTCCGATTTTGATAACAAACCTGTATCTTCCAGTTTCACTTTTGTCCTGCAAATATCATTTTCAGACTATCTTGGGCACACCACTTAGGATACTCAGCCCAAACCCCACCATAGGCTGGCAGTGGAAAAATTTCTTGTTCATGTTTTACAGACACATTTCATGTGGAACTCTGTTTCCCAAGCTGGGGAAAAAAAAAAAAAAGAAAAAGAAGAAGAAAAAAAATGTATCCATATGATCCATATGATATCCTGTGAGTCATAGAACTCCCAATGCTGGAAGCTGAAGCTATGCACTAACAGAAAATCTGTACTCGTAAATATCCAAGGATGAGGAACCATGCTGCACTGCTGATCATCCACACAGTGTTTCCTCACTCACTGTCTCTGCTCTCCAAGCAGATTTCTTCAAAAATTAGCTATGAAGGAGCTGGGATCTCTCACCAGTATATCAGTCTGTGTCACTGGGATTCAGCCCTATTCTTCTTGCAATATACATAGTGCCAATTTTTTTTCTGAGGGTTGCAAAAATGGATTTCTGTGATCTGCTTATGAATCCACCTCCATTCCCAGGAGGAATAAGTGCACTTAAAAACCCATCTATTTATGAATATAACTATACTCAAATGCTTTTAGGAAGGTTGCTTTGCAACACAAAGAAGTTCCTTGCTCATATTTCTCCATGTAGAAACATGAAGGACTAACACTGGATAAAAATAAAAATAAAAATAAAAATAAAAATAAAAATAAAAATAAAAATAAAAATAAAAATAAAAATAAAAATAAAAATAAAAATAAAAATAAAAATAAAAATAAAAATAAAATAAAAATAAAAATAAAAATAAAAATTAAAAAAAAAATAAAAATAAAATAAAAATAAAAATAAAAATCAAGAGCTGATTCTTTTGTCTTGAGGCTCTTATGCCATGACCATCACTCCAGATTCCAGACATCACTCCAGGGATCAGAATAAGAAAAACTATTGCCAACCTCCTTGAGCCTTTTTCTGTGCTACAGACGCACATCTGAATCTCTCTGGGCCGCTTCTCTTACAGCTGATACAAAGGGAAAAGCAGGAATTATTCTGAGCTACGGAAAAGAGAAAATACTTCCCATCTCCAGCAGAGAACAGACACACAGTTAAAGCCCCCGGGCCCTCAATAAGAAGACATCAAAGAATCACTTCCAAAACATAATCTGGTTGCCAAAGATTTGCACTAAGAAATCCCTGCAGGAGCTGGTGATGCCAGAAACAGTACCATTCCCCATCCTGGTTCCTGTCCTGAGTGGCAGAACATAGTGTGAAGCTGCACAGTCTGCACCCCCAAGTTTTTAAGGGAGTCATATTGGTCGAAGGGAAAAAAAATCTCAGTTGTCTGCAGACAAAAGCCCAGGTGCACATGCTTCTTTTGTCCTACAGAAACCTGGCTATCCTCCATTCTGGAAAGCTGCAGATTCTTCAAAGGAAGAAAAGCTATAAAAGGAATGTTTTTCAGATAAAGAGATCTTTCACAACTTCCAGCTGACTATTCCCTCCTTCCCCATTTTTAAAGGCATGGAATTTTGAATTAATATGAGGATTATTATTATATCTTCCCTTCCTCACATTGAGGTTTCCAAGTTAAATTACTGTTAGTGAAAGACTGGGTGGCCCACAGAGAAAAACCACTATATAAAGAGCTAACCATTATTATTCCCATTTAAAAATCCAAACTAATCTTTTCCTTTTTCCTAATCTTTAAAATAGACCAAAATGGAGATGCAGAAAATCTTAAATCAAGGTGCATTTTATCACTCCAAACTTTCCTGAGTTCCAAAGATTCGGCATCTTTAACATCACTGTTTCTTGGGGGTATTTTTCATCACAATAAAACAATTCAGCAGAGAATGTTTCCATTCAAAATGTTTCAAATTGCATTCCTGTCAAATGTATAAAATGTCCTGCATTATGCATAAGAAGGATTTGTACCTCAGCTTTGCTAACATAAAACAGTATTTCCAGCAGAGGCAACTAATAGAACAGGTTAATGCTCTGGGATCTATTCATAATACAGATGGTAATGATTTGAGCAGCTCGTGTATGTGCTTCCCACATAAACATCAAGAACCTGAGCTTTTTTTGTCAATCTTTCCAACAATGATCTTCCATCACACGGGCAATGGCAGCAATCTTCCATCACCTTGGTCTTTCCAGAATATTCTTTGGCCCTCCCTGATTACAGATCAGGAGCTAATTAATTCACACAGATGCATGTAAAATTAGCCAAGAACCCAGTAGGTTGACAAAACTACAGCTCGCTAGGTAAAGGCACAAAATCCATTCCCACACCCAGTTGCAGAGACTGAAGAAGCCTCCTGTCAATGTACCCATGGCACACTGCACTGAGGGGCTCGTCAGGAATTTCTAAACAAGCTGGGTCATTTCCATGGCAGAGTGCTTGCACTCTGGAAGCCAGTTAGCCACATTAGCATAGCCTGCTAGCCAAGTGCTCATGTTAGCATCTGCTAAAACAGCTATCCTGTTTTTCAGCTTCAAGAATATGTCTATACTGCCAAGTGAAAGACAGCAAAGAGGATTCTGTCCTTGGTCCAAGAGGCACTGGCAACTTTGCATCATCACAGCTTAGTGACTCAAGTGTCACTGTAAGGACTTGCACTGCAGGGTACAGGCAGATCCACAGTTCCCCACGTAATACTGTGAGAGACCTGAGCTTCTCAGAGGAGGATGCAGAACAACCAGCACACTGAGCCAGCCAGAAGGAAATGCCAAAGAATGAAATCTCCCAGTAAGCTGGCACTGCGACACTAGGAGTCAGAGCCAAACCCCATACAAATCCACATATCCTTCAACTCTCAGCACAGCAGGGAATAATATAGGGGCTGGGGTTTGGGTGCAAATTCTCCATTCCCCCTCTGAAAACTGTATAACCATGCAAGCAAGAGCACAATGTCCCTGGGCCCTAAGGGAGCATGACTGCCCAATTCCTCTGCGCTTCTCTGAGGAAGAAGTGCTAGGGCTGGTTCCTCTACAGGACAGCTTCTGCCTATCTCATGCACACCATTCATGAGCATCCAGTGCAGGAGGCAGGCCATGGGACTCTCCACGTTCAGGATGTTGCTTGGGCTAGGGTATTAACCCTATCTTCTTGTTTCTTCTCTTCGTGGCTCCTTAGTCCTTTCCTTTCAAACCAGATTGGGCTAAAACTCATCAGCAATAGAAAAGATTGTGCCAGTTCAAAGTGTTATACACTATGAGATTTACAGCTAACCAGTCCATCCTCCTGAAAGATGATTAAAGGAGTTGTAGGTCAACTGAAATGAGAGATCACCACAAATTTTATAAGGTTTAGAAAACTTGACCAAGGAGGAAGGGGCAGGAATATGAACTTTCTTTATCTAGAAAAAAGAAGGCATTGTAGCTGTATGAAAAGCATCATCCACTACACAAATGGTTCTTACACAGAAGAGAGTTAACTGTGCTTTGAATCCCTTGCAGACAGACCAACAAAACATTCCCAAACTTAAAGCTACAGAAGTCCAGTGGCAGGATTATCACTACATTGTTGTCCTGCTGCTACGTGTTTCTGTGAAGCCTCTGCTATCGGCCACAGCTATGTAGAGATGCTGGGGCAGCTGAGCCTTTGGTCTCAGCAACATAGTCATGCTTATCTACTTAAATCCACTTAATTTTCAGCAGACAAGGTTTATGAAAAATTTTCTACTTGTGAGGGTAGTGCCAAAAGTGCCAAAAGAGGCCACTAGGGAGACCGTGAAATCTCCATCATTAAAGATTTTAAAGAACAGATTTCACTAACAGCTGTCAAAGGCAGCTCAGACATACATGTTCCTGCCTTCAAACAGAGGGGTGGACAAGGAGACCTTCTGGGATCTGAGTCTAGGATTCTACCCCTCTTTTACACAGCTCCAGCCAAAAGCAGTATGCTTGGATATCTTCTTCCAGTGAGAGTTCCCATCATTGGTGGATCCACCAGCTGTATAGCACTGCTGTCCAACACCTCTCTCCAGCATAACACATGACCCAAGGCAGAGAGATGTATGTGGGATATGGCCATGTCCAGTTACTCTGTAGGAACCACACTCAGCAGGCTGAAGTTAAAGAAGTTTAGGAGCTGCAGAGCTGGATACTGGGCCACCAATTTCCAACCTCACTGCTGAGGAAGAGCAATGGTTTAAAGCCAGATTTGCCTTCACATATGTTCCAAGGACAAGTACAGCTGACCTGGCCAAACATACTGGAGAATGTAGGCCAGTGACAGGACCCATTCCCTGAAGGCCTGAAAGAAGGGTTGCCCATGCAGCTTCCTTCACTTCATTTGCTTCCCTGTACATGGCTGACAGCTTGCAAACTGGCAGCAACCCAGACAGCAGAGGGGAAGACGCACATTCACCCTCGCACGTGCTCACTTTTACAAACCGTCATGTGTGAGTCCTTAATTCTCATCTCTCCAAACTCAACTCACCAACAAAACAAGCATTTTGTACGATTAGGAGAACTCCTAGTCCTGCAGGATGACAGGTTGTTTGGCAGCATGAAACAGGTTGTGGCTGCAGACTGTACACATGGCTCGCATTTGTGCCATTGGTCTGTGGCTTTCAGGGAGCAACTGTTCTGCAGTGACAAAAACGCAAAGAAAGAAGGGAAATAAACCAAATATTTACAGGAGAAGAAGTGATTCTACCCCACATGGTACAAATTTAGGGATGCATTGTAGCTACATTATGTGCGTATAGCTACTGAAACAGTTTCCAACAGAATGTTTACACTGTTGTCTGGAAGCATATTGTTTGCCTACTTTTCAAAGCCAATTTATATGCAGCACACATCGCAGCATGCACGAAAATTCAGACAAAAACACAGATGCATGCAACAATCTGTGGCCAGCTCTTGTTGTTCCTTATTGCTTGTTTCTCAGAAGTACCTAGGAAAGAGGAGGAAGACAGCAGCCCATTATGCTGGGTGCTGTACTACCCTAAACTTAAAGACAGGTATTTCACTTGAGGAACATGCAGTCTCTGTTTAAGACAAGATACAACAAGTGAATGTAACAGAGAGTGAGGGAGTGACATACGGGAATGAATAATAAGAGAGTTTATGTGTGCCAGCTTCATGTGCTCATGTGCCAGCTAATTGAATACATGAAGAATATAAATACCAGTCTCCTACTGAAGGCAAAAACTTAACTGTAGCCAGCTAGCAATTTATCAGGAGCTTCACAGAGAAATAAGTGAGAAATCTGAAGGAGTCCAGGGAAGGGCATCCCAGAGAAAAGTGTCAGGTGGGATAGATAGAAGGGCATGTAACAAGGCAGCAGGAGGATGAAGGAGGTTGGCATTGTTGTGTTGTTTAGGCAGCAAAGCAAGGAGGCTTGGGTAGCTTGGTTGCTGAGAGGAAAGGATGTGAAAGTCCTGGATCAAAGAATAGAGGGTTTATATCTAACTTATTAAGGAAATAGTGGGACCAAGGAGGACTGCAAAAGGTGAAAGAGGATGTCATTGCACTTTGAATAGACCAGGCAGAACAAGGTCAATGAGTGTAGGAATGTCTGAGTGAAAAGTGTCAGAGTGCAACTTACGTCACTGCAGGCAAAAGCCCTCTGAAGAAACAGTGTAGAGCCACCAAACTACTAAGAGTCCATGCTGGGAAATGTAGGGTAAGGTCTTCTCCACATCCAAGGAGGAAGAAAAGGAGGGAACACTCCCCAGACAAAGCAGAGGTAGCACCAGCAACAGGAGAGGGGGCAGCAGGGACAGCAAGTGAAGCCCGCCCAAGGTTGTGTGCCATGGCCAGCTCAAGAACATGCTTTAATTTTAACAGACAGCTCTACTGAACCACCTTCAGCAAAGGCCTGAAAGGACAAGTCTGAGAAGTGAAAAGATGTATTACTCCCACTTCTTGAAGTGCTCCTTTGCAGAAGATCCCTCTCTCCCTACATGCCATCAAAGCATGGATCAGAGCCAAGTCTCCCACCTTAGGTGTCTTGAGATAGGTGGTGTGAAAACCACTCATCAGCAAAATTGCCTCAAAGTCCCTGTACTGCAGTTCCCTGTGTCACCACGCAGACAGATGTCCTCTCCACCTACCTCTGTGGCAGGAACTATTTATGTTCAATATTGTTTATAGACCCCAAAACCTCCATGGGGAGATGCCAAGTCAATAGGCTAAGAGCTGAAATAAAGTCATTTTGTGCCTTTATTTTTTCTGCTTTTAAAAAGACAGTGATCTTTTTTACAGTTCTGCAACCTCTTATTAACAGAACTGCCAGTGCCCCAGGGGCATTTATGTACCTCATTGCCCACTGTGCCCACCTGCTGTGGCTCCCCCCATTCTGCCCAGGACCCCATGTCAGCCCCCAGGGCCATCAGCCCCTAACCAGTGATGCCACATGCAACTCCCCACAGCCCTGACCAGCCATGAACCCCATGGAACCTGGCCCACTCATGGGCCCATGTCCCAACCCAGCCTTGGACTGTCCCCAGGGGGGTGCCCAATGCCTGGGGCTTCCCTGGTGCCCCCTGGCTGCCCTGATCCTAGCAGGGGCAGTGGGATGGTCTCTGGCTGCCAGGCCTGCCCTGACAGATCCATGGGGAGTCCCCCCTGCACACTGGCATCTGCTGCCTGAAAAATATTAGCACAGAATAAAAATCAAAGGACAAGCTCAGCCTTGCCAGCACTGAAACATCCTGACCCAGCCCCTCTACACGAGATATTTAAAAGTCTTGAAACTGCGGAGATGTTTCTGCTTTCCTTCTGGCACTGAGCTACCAAGGTCCAAACCGGTTGTGCTTTATCTTCTCTGCAGTGACATTGAGCCATTGACTGAAGAGATGGCTGCTGTCACAATCTTCCCACCTCAGTGGTCACAGCTGGAGCCTGGTGCCAAGTGACACAGGGTTCAGGCCACACCGCAATTGAACATGGTGGGCAGCCAGAGCATCCCCACCTCCCCTTCACCATAGAAGCCTCCAGTCCAGGACAAATGTGGTTTCCAAAGGGGAGAAATCTGTCCCCAGGAATCATAGAACTGTAGAAGCATAGAATGGTTTGGGTTGGAAGGGACTTTAAGATCCTCTAGTTCCAACCCCCCTGCCATGGGCAAGGACACCTTCTACTGGACAGCCTTGCTCAAAGCCCCATCTGACCTGGCCTGGAACACTGCCAGGGATGGGGCATCTACAGCTTTTCGGGGAAACCTGTACCAGTGTCTTACCACCCTCACATAAAGAATTTCTTCCTAGTACCTAACCTTAATCCATGCTTCTTCAGCTTAAAGCCATTGAAACATTAAAGACATTGAAGGAAGGACTCGAGAACTGCAGGCAATTCACCAGAATCTATTACTTTCATGCTAACATCAACTCCCTCCTAAAAGGTGGTGAGCTGAGGAGCCTCAAGGCCCATGCTGATGGCATTTCTTGATAACAAGTGGAGAGCTGCTCACCTTCCTTGACACACACACAGATGAAGAGGGAAAAAAAACTTTTGCAGTGTTTTCTTCTTCCTTTCTCAGCCAAATCCTTATTTGGTCTGTTGCAAATTATTCACACAACAGCCCTGCCTGTACTGCCTGATCTGATTACTGCACCAACACCTCCATGGCTTTCAAATTCATTTCACAGGTTTCCAAGAAACAGATGCTGATACCTGATAAGTGGCAGCACCTGGATCCAAAACATGTTATCAGTTCATCTGCTTCCAATATCTTGAGTAGCATCTCAGCTTGGTGGAGAAGTGTTGCCCTAACCAGCTAACATATTTCCGTGCAGGGAAATAAAGCTCCCCTTCTGTACTTGTTGACATACAGATTCACACCTTTGTGTTGTTCCTACTTAAGCACACAGAGTCCAAGTGAGTGCAGTGATCCTCTTTCAAATATTTGGTGCCCAGGCTTCCCATTGCATCCCAGAAGTTACCTATTTGACACAAGCAGCTTTAAATGGCTTTATAGAACAACTGAGATTCTTTCAATTTTTTTATTAAAACAAAAGCAATCATTTGCATACATGTTGATTTTGATTATCAGAGGACACAGACACAGTTGCATATGTAACAGAAGAAAATGAACCACATGAACTGCTTTCTTTGTCATTTCAGGGCTCTGAATTTCAGTTGTTTAGCTTGCTTTCTGACACGATGAAAATAAGGCATTGTTACAGTGCACATATTCAGAAACTATCACATAATACCCATTAAAAAAAAAATCAAAACCCTATCATATATTCAACTACTCTGACCAGACTCATGTTTTCCACAAGACCTCTTACCTTGCTGTAAGACAGAATTACCCAAGGAACAAATTGGAGCCTAGACTAACAAGGCTCCCAGGAATCTAATTACAGGATGGCAAAAATGTTGAAAAGAGGCACATCAAATAACAGATCTGTTATTCTATGGCAATGCATTATATACACCAAGAGCCACTCGTGGCCAAAAAAGTCAATGGGAGGATTTGCGTAAACTTAGAAGAGCATAAAGAAAAGGAAAACAGTGTTCTTTGCACTGCACTGGCTGGAAAATGGAGTACATAGCTAGATTGTAGTAAGACCATTCATAAGGCCAGGTTTAGGCACACAGAATTAATAGGGGAAGCAGAGTGGGACAGCAGGGAAAACTGATGAAAACCATACTGCCAGTTTTTCCCCCACAGGCACTCCAGTAAGGCAGCCTGGTAGTGTGGCAGCTTAGGAGAGGGTTGAACTGCTTAGAGGCAGCTACAGGTGGGGACCAGGGGCCACTGTCCCACTGCATCACTGCTGTCGAGGGCAGTGAGCCCTGTCCCTTCCACAATGCCTTCTCTTCCCTTCCTGTGGTAGGATTTACACAGCAAAGTGCATTTTTACCCTCCCTCCTGAAGCCTTGAGCCAGATACCACTGTTTCCAACTAACAAATGGATTGCTGTCTTCCAACCAAGTCTACTTCCTAATCTATTTTAATCCTTGAATTAATTTCTCTGAGGCCTCATTTCACTCTGATGAAGATCAGTAGAAATTCATTCTGTTTCTGAGTGCCTTGCCTGTGTTACTCTGACAAATGCAAATCAGTGGGTAATTAGCTTCTCAGTCACTAGATAGTCTGTGCCCAGCTATTTCTGCAAACAAAATGCACTAAATCTATGCACTGAATCTACCCCCAGAGACAGGACAACCGTAAAGCACCAAGCACCAATAAACACCGAGCAAAACCTAAAAAACCCCATAGCGCCAACTGCTGCCAGCAACATTAGTGGTCAGAGTGGCCAATCCCTTTGAAGAGTGTAAGTGTCTGTATGACAGCCCCACATACAGTACATCAGACCAGATGAACTCTGAACTGGCAGTAGCACTGTCTCAAGGCCTATTGGATCACTCATATTGGCTGCTGCCAGTTTTATCATATCCATATGTCCCTGAGGTACTAAGGCTGAAAGATCACATCATATCTTACAAGGTAACCATCACTGTAAACATACAGTTTCTGATCTGTGGGGCTATAATCAATACTCTGGATTGTATCTAACTTTTTATCCATAATGATACTGATCCTACCTTCTTGGCCAGTACTTGTGTCATACATGTAGAAGATCTCCTCTTTCTTAGTGTTCAATGGCCTTGTGGCGTAAAGAACACCACATAACATGAAAGCATTGGAAACAGATGGCTTGTACTGTCTCGTCTGCCAAGTATTTAGCACATCAAGTGTGGTCTCATTGAGTTTGCTAATCACAATGTTGCCCACGTTATTTTCAGTTGAATATATTACCCATAACCCACTTTCATCCACAGCAAAATCTATGTCCTGCCATGCTACGCCCGCATAAGAGAAGCGGTTACCAATAGCAGCACCTGGAAGCTCCTTCCTCAAAACCCCCGTGTTTGTTTTTATATCATGCTTCACCATATATCTCGAACCATAAGCATGATAGTACAAATAATTTTTATAAAGGGCAGCACCGCCTCCTTCCCCATATGTTATCCTCCTTTCATACGTGTATTTAAACAGCAGCAAATCATCAAAGGAACTATAAATTCTGAAGTATTCTAAGTATCTCCCATCTGTGTTCAATGGTGCAACCCAATAGACTTCCTTCTCTGGGTTAGAAGGATAGTAATCTCTACCCCAGGAGCCATATTTGTAGGAAAATCCTCTCCAGTTCAGCTTGGCAACATAGGGCTGGCTAACATTCATCGGTCCACGGTGAATGCAGGTACCTGTAATTAAAGAGAAAAAAAACAAAACAAACAGGTTTTCCAAATGTCATTATTAGGAGAGAGGTTTTGCAGACTGTAGCCTCTAGGCTGTGTTTAGTGAGGAACAGCTTCATGACCAAGCACAGACATAAATGCACAGCATCAAGTGGAAAAGGCTCATTTAGGGCTAAGGCCAGCAACTGGATGGCACCAAGTGTTCCAAGCTGACTCAAAAACATAGCAAAAAAAAAAAATAGGATACATATTATTACAGTTATTTGAAAGGGGAGGTGGGGGATTAATTCACAGAAAATCAGTACTCATTGTTCTGTTCCACACAAGGGAGAGATTTCTGTTTCTACCCATTTGAGGCAGGCCAGCCTAATGCATTAGGAAATCCCTTGGAAAACACAATTTCAGAAGCATTTTAGGTTATTTTCTACCTCAGTGGAACTGAAAGCATGGGACATGGGGGAAAAAAGAACGAGGAGCATCTGATTTCTGTGTATTTCACTGTGGAAGGGAAGAAAGGAGCAGCAGCAGCAGTAATTCCAGAGTCACATTTCAGATTAGCATTCTGCTGTCAGAATCACAGCTTTACAACTGTGTGTCACAGCCACATGGTGCCTTCCACCTCCGGCCCTCAAAGAAATCTGCAGACAGTAACAATCACAACCCAGGAAATGTAGACTGATATTACTCTGACTTCTCATGTGGGATGACTCTTTAGAAAATATGACTTCAAGCTGAATCAGAACAGCTCTGTTTTACACATATCCACAGCAAAACCATTTTCAGTATCATGGAAAAAATAATTTAAATACAATAAACAGTTTCCTTTTATTCATGCTGAATTAGTGACATTCCTGTTTCCTGATAAATTCTCAATATTGTAAGTCACTGGTAGGAAAAACCTTTCACTCAAAAATGTCCCTGGGCTTCTGATGAGTCTGAAGCAAAAACCAGCATGCACTTTTCTAAGTGTTAACATGAGCTTTTTGTATTACTGCCACAAAGTGTCCCAGATTTTTTTCTGTAGGGTTATCTTCACCTGAGGTAATGGAGACAGAGATACCAAGTGGCTGGCACCAGCTCACAAGCTTAGTGGTACTCCAATGCTTCCCAGTTCACTGGGGTGTTCTAGCCACTGGATAGTCTTCCTTATTAAAGATGGAGTATAGTATGAATAGACCCAAGTCTCATACATCGATTAGTGAATAAATTAATGGCCACAAAAGTTGGTTGCTAATAATACCTCCCTCAACACAGGAACTCCATGCACTGACAGCTATGGTGCTGATGAATGTCAAGATTATCTTTCGAGGTTTTAATAATTTGAGTGGGAACCATGTCATGATTTCTTGCAGCTTCTGTGACAAGAATGGATCATATGCTCAGTCATATGAAAGGATGTCTGGCATATAAATAACCTCTGTCTTAGCACAAAGAAGAAAGGAAATAACAGAGAAGGAATTTATCTTTTGCCCTCAAAGCTGACCATCCCTAATCATAGGCAGACAGTACTTATGGACATGAATTGGAAATTCCTGAAACCACTGACAGAAAAGTCTAGGAGACATTTTGTTCTCAAAGGCTTTGCAGTCTATCCCACAGAAAGAAGGAAAATTAGAGACAGACCAATCGGAAGTATTGTACTTGGAAAAAGACTGGGGAAAAAAGATAATTGGTGAAAAAAATGCACTGTTGCAAATGCGGAGAAATCTTTTTCTGATCTGCTTTGCCCAGGAGAAAGGTGCAGTACGTGTGAGACTAGAAACCTGTGTCCCAAATGTTAGTAGTGCACAAGCACTGACATTTGTGCCAATGTCTAAAGTCAATTTGGACAGTGAAGCTCTACATGTCTCCCCCTTTCTCAAAATGTATTATTTCTCTGCTTCTACTACACCACACCTTCACTCCTCACAGTTTTGCGCTGTCTTACGCTAGTGATTGTGACCTGAGGGACACGTGATGCACCTGCAGCCTCCTCTCAACATATGTGAGAAAGGCGGGGAGCAGTCTTATATTTAATATAAATCACTACACTGAGATAAATCCCTATGTCCCCAGGCCATGTTGGCAACTTCCTTGGGGTCAGTATTGCCCATGGCAGCAGCTCCTTATCACTGAGTCTCCATCTGATGGCAGAGAAGGTGGCACAAATTGTAAACAATCCCATCTCCTCCCCCAGACCTTTTTGTGGCCTGGGTTTCTTGCAGCTGAAACATGGCATGACCGTGGTTGAATGCTGCTTTCCTTCGTGCCACCAAGAATCCATTCGAATCAGCATTCCTGGCTCGGAGCAGATGAGCATTTAAGCATGCACTTAAGTGCTTTACAAAGGACGAGGCCCTGGAGCAGAAACCTCATTTCCAAATATAGCACACAAGGCAGGCACTGCTGTATGGCTGGCCAGGCAGCATCTCTGGAAATGGCACGTAGCATGTCTAGTAACATGGCCTCAGCACTTGGCACAGCTACCAGTATTTGGAGGTGCTCACACCTCAGCTCATGCAAAGGAAGAAAGCTAAGGCAGCCAGTGCAAAATGGCTTGCAGCCTGCCAACTTCATAAATCAATTTGAACTGCTTTTTTCTCATATCTCTATTATGTATTGCTACCTATGGCATGAGGATTTCTTTAAAGCTGGTGACATATTGAATATACTACTGTGCTTAAATCACAATAAACTTATCTCAGAATTAAATGGTTATTAAATGCTCTAAAACTCTTCATTTGTTTAAAAAAATACAGCACCAAAGCTTGCAGGTAGTGAAGCACTGCTAAGCTCATCTATATGCGACCTCAAATAATTTTTCATGTCATTAAGCAGAACACAATTCCAGATTTATTTTAATAATTCATACATTGTTTCATAAATAAAAAACAAACGTGTGTTCAGCAGAGAGACCTTTTTTTACAAAAGAAATAATAAATTATTATTTCTTCCCTTAAAGAGATCTCTCTGCTGAACACTTGTTTGGTTTTTATTTATGAAACAATGAATTATTAAAATAAAGTTACAAGCGTGTTCCGTTTTAATGACATCAAAAATTGTCTGAGGTTTCTATAGAGTATGTGCTTGATTTTTATTTCCTTGAAAACTCTCCCATAATTATTATTTTTTTTTACAAAAAACTCTCTGTGGTAGTCGGGGGTGATCTGTCTTTTGCACAGGTTCAGAAGAATTCATTGTTGTTTATTTAATCTAAACTTGCCTCCCTGTCTAGATCTTGTGGGAAAAAGAATTCACAAAGGAAGCAAAGTGTCATGTAATTTTGTAAATATTAGAAGGTACTTGAAATAAATCCAAATGCATTATTCAAACTTTCAAGTTTTTAACTCCTTTCTCCATTGTTTTGGGCCACTGATAAATGACATCCTGGTATTTCTGCCTTCTGCCTTCCTTTGTCTTGTGCTTATGTAGCAAACAGACAAGGGAAGGTCTAGCACAGGTCCATACACACATACTTGTCCCCACATAAAGAATCAGTCTCTCAGCTCAATTGTATACTAATCCTTCTGATTCACCAGAAAAAGAGCTGACACCTAATTGTCAGGACTGAAAGGAGCCGGACTTGCTTGGCTAACGGGCTGCAGAACTGAGCATGAGACACATCCTGCTGGATCTCCCTTTACTCACTTCACTCTGAAGCACTGGCAGAGCACATCAGCTTCTTACTCCAACAATAAAAAGAAACATTCCAGCAGCCTCCTCCCACCAAGCAGCTGCATCTGATTGCAGAAGACAAGGGACCACCCTTGGCCTATGCAGCCAAAGGTCACAAGACAAGGTGGGACCCACACTGAAAGGAACTCCCATGAGGGGCACGGACGCCACAAGCAGGCTGGTGCTACATTCTCACACGTGCTCCCAAGCACCAGATGTGCATCTTCCCCTCCCATCCAGATGTGGGAGCTGTTACCAGCCTTACTAGGGCTTGAGATATCGAAGACAGAGCTTTAAAGGAAAGGCTCATCCTGGCTTCTACTGTCTTACTGACACAGGAAGACCCACAAAGACACTCCAGTCTTCCACCAGTATCATGGGGGACAGACACCGGCTTAGAGCAGCGTAAAAGACAACCTATGCTGGCAACATTTAACAGGGGATGAGGTGGAGGGAGGGCTGGTTTTCATCTGACATGCCTTAAGGCAACTAAGCAACTGGGGTCCTTCAGCTCAGCTCCCTCCAATGCCACTAAATAGATGCATGTGTCTCCAGGGGCAGTTCAGGAAGTCCTGGGGAGGACAACTGGACAGTTCTTTTCAGGTGCCTCTAGACATATCTCTCTCTTTGTGTATGGATGCATTCAGTTCAAAACACAACCCAAAATATTCAGAAAACACAGACAGCTTGGGTCCATAGGAGGTAAAATATAGGCTGAGAGTGAAATCACTGTAAGACTCCAATAATATTGCCGGAGTTTCAGAATTAGGCTACTCCAGGTATTCCTCCTGCTGAGACCTACTCACCAGTAGCTTGAAATTCTTAATTTCTGAGTGTATAAAATCCAGGGGAAAAAGAACCCAACAACATTGTTCCTTTTTTTCTTCCTTTCTATTTTGCCTTTGAATTTCATCTGACTCACTTCTCCCTGCTTCCTCTCACAGATCATTTCAGTGAGATGTAACACAGAATCTGCTGCGGAAACCTCAAAGGACCATCCTGAGGTCTTTTTTCTCTATACCTACCCAATGCAGCCACATGAGATCAGCCCAAAGGAAAATGAATGAATAAATATTTCTTCCCACTGGAGTGGTAAGGAGAGAGATGCCATGAACCACTGCAGATAGGAAAGCCAGTGACAATGATGGGAATGACTACCTATGTATCAGACACTCAGATACCCACCTCTCCAGTCAGAGCGTAAGGCAGATGGAAACCAGTGATTTCTTTCTGCTATGTTGTTTGAGAACAGGCCTGCTCACTCTGAGAAATACAGCAGGAAAAGCCTTGGGGGACAGAGTCAGAGGGGCTGCGTACTACGGCAGTGCGATGCAAGAAGCTTTAATTAAACTTGCATTTAGACTCATGATCTTAGACAGCTTGGGGATTAGCCAAGCTCTCTCTAGTTCATGCTGCCTACCCAAAATATTCAGGAGAGAGGATGAAGGGGGAAAGAAAAAGCAATCTGAAAACAGGACAAAGAGTCAGTTTAATACAAACATTATAAATATAATATGAACTAAAATTAGGGCAAGGCCAAGAGGTCTGGCAGGAATTCAAGGCATTCAAGCTTGCAGAGAAAACATACGGAAATTGTATTCAAACACACAAATGGGTGCTAGAAAGCTCCAGAGGCCTAGGTGTGAGCGTCCATGCAGCACCTCCAAAATGGCCAGCTAGGAAATGCAGCTCTCTCAAATACTTGCTCCATCTTCCCAAGCAAAAACATCTTACTGCTTCTGTGTGTTTTCAGGTACAGTCTGCAGGACGTCTAATTGCTCTACAAAATCCTCTGCACAGGTGATAGTTGATCCCCACCAGTCATGCAAAGTCACAATATGCTAGTCCTGTGTGGATTAGCACAGATCTGAGCCTAAGCAACACTTGTGTTATCTGTAGAGCTGGCATCTCCCAACACAACAGTTTCTCTGCCAGTCCTTTGTGCCTTCCTCAGAGACCACATTCACCCTGAAGGAGACCATGTGATAATACACTCACAGACATCCTCCAACCCCTCCCACATTCCTACCTCTGGACAGAAAAACTCACAAACACAAGAGGTTGTCCTCAGCTGATGTCAGTGCTGGTAACTCTCTGGAAGTTGTTATACCAGGTAGGGTTTTGACCTCCTCCATTCCTTTCTGCTACAATGCAATGTTGCCATCTGCAAAGGTGCCTGAGCTATCTGGCACACCAGTCAGGAATAAGGCAATGCTAAAGCAATACCATTTTGGTACCAGATAAAGTCTATCCATCTCCCTACTGTGCCCTGAGAAACAATGCTGAATAAGTCTATTACAGTCACAATTCTATGCAATTACATTTAGCCATCCCAGAGCTACCATCCTGCTCTAGACATGACTTGCCTATCCCTGCACGGAGCTGCACTGTGAAGTGTAGTCTCTCCTTTCCTACGCACTGAAAGCTGCTATGTCACACAGACACACCAACCACCCAGATGTAAAAGCAGCCCTCTCCTCCATCCCTCATGGAAGGACACAGTACTTGTTCTGGAGCTCAGTACTTTCTCACCAAAACAAAAGCTTGCTGTAGGTTTGAAGAGAATGAGATTGCTCCTTTCCACACACCATTGCCCTCAATAAATCAGTGAAATGCCCGTCAAGTACTTCTAAAACATTGTGCAGTTTTTTTCATTGAAACATTTTAAGCC
This sequence comes from Aphelocoma coerulescens, assembly GCF_041296385.1. Lineage (NCBI taxonomy): Eukaryota > Metazoa > Chordata > Aves > Passeriformes > Corvidae > Aphelocoma > Aphelocoma coerulescens. Next base: position 62,026,582 of record NC_091013.1, read on the forward strand.
TTTCCTTAAGCAGCAGAGAAAGGCCTTGAGATTTTTTACTGCAGGTTTTTGTTTCAGATTTCTCTCCTGTCTGATTCCCAGACAAGGTGTTACTCATGTATTCTGTCAGAGAAACGCAGCAATTGCTTGCACTGCCATGAAGCTCTAAGGAGGGACTGCTCACCCTAAGGGAAGTTTGTGTTTCTGCCTCTCACCTTTCCAATGAGATGTTTGAATTAGCTGACCCCAAGGTGATGAGAGGTAAACGCTGGTAGGTGCAAATTTGTGGTCCTTGAAAGCAGGACACCACTCCTCCTTTATTATAGGCTCCTCTAGCTGATTGTTAACCAGCTTATGTGAAAAAGCAAGATTCTTCCCCTGGGTATTGTGTACAACACAGCACTTTTGCTCTTGCAATACTCTGCCTAAAGGAACCCTCTGTGTATAAAACACTTAGGGGACCAACACAGTTTTAGAAATCCTCCTGTCTGTTAGCAAGTAGGATTCTTGACCTGGCATTTCTAGTCTAGTGTTTCCTAAATGTTTTGCTCCAGTATATCATATCTGACTCTCAGAATTTCTCAGACTATGATTCACTCACAATGTGATTTTTCAAACTGAACACAATGTCAAGACAAAAGTTCTTTCAGTTATAAACTAATTACCACACACCCCATAACTCTTATCACCATTATATGAACTTCACTCTGGGAGCCACTGATCCAGGCACCAGAATATAACCTTTCCCAGTTAAGAAAACTATAAAATCTTAGTTCCACTGAAATCAGTAATACAGCTTCCCCTTATTTCCCTGAGACCAGAACTTTTCCCCAAGTCCCTCGACCACCTGTTTTAGAAACATCTTTTCCCTGTGAAGCAAAAATAATCTTGACACAAAGCTCCCTTCTGGAGTTTGCATATCAACAGCCTTAGTACATCAACAGTTGCTCATACATTTTTCAAGCAGCATTAGAGCAATATTGCCGTGACACAGGTCACTTTCACAGGAACTACTAAAAATCGAAGCTAGTCAGTAAAAAAAACATAGTTTCCCATATTTCATTGTTATGAAAAAAAAAAAGAGAGAAGAGGGATAGAGATTCACTTTTCACACTATAGGTAAGAGTAAGACTGCGACGATTTCTTCCAGCTGAAAACAGCTACTGTTTTTGAAAGAATTTGATTCCTGCCTTCCTTTTCCTTTTGAATCATTGATGAAACTTCAGGAGCTGTCTGCTCAATTTTTCAAGAGCTAAGGAGTTTCATTACAATTGTATTTAATATTAACAAAAGGAAATCTCTGCATTTACAGTTCTAACAATGTATTGTATTATTTCTTATGTATTATCCAACAGAAATACTTACCTGGTGAGAAATAAGGGGGTGGTGTAGTTTTGGTTGCGTTCTCTTCACACTCTTTCAATCGATTCTGCAGAGACACAATTTGGCGACGAATTGCAAGGACATTGTTTTTGTCCAGTGATTCCAGTTCATTTACCAGTATGGTCAGATTGGTGATCTAGAGGGGAAAAAAAGACAGCAAGTTTTAATGTCAATGTCGTTTTACAGATATTTGCAGTCAGCTTGATCAGGTCACAGAAGACACTTCAGAGAGAGGTTCTAAGAAATATCCCTAAGAGTAGGCCTTATCCTCCTGGCCTCAGCTTGACATTTCCAGCAGAGTATGTGACCACAAGGATAAGCTTTAAGACTAAGTTGTATAACAGGATGCAAAAAATAGTGTTATTTTATACATAGTGTAAAAATATCCAGTAGGTCTTAGGCAAGAACTAACTTAAATATAAAAAGTACTTATTCCAGCCTTACAAAAGTATCTGCAAATTTTATTTGCAAAGATAAAGAGTGTTTTTAATCACCTGCTTGATGATCTAGAGGACAATGGAGCAAATGATATTTCAGGTTCCATCTGAAGTAATTATTCTCTCTAGGTGAGTGATTAGCTACAATTTTGAAAATGTGATTTATAGTCTGCTGGGAAGGTGATAATCTTTCCTACTTCTTGATTTCATATTGATTGGGCCACTGCCTTAGCAACCAGCAGCTAATTTTTTAATTATCTAAATTAAAGCATAGAGACTTTCAAGCATGGGGGTCTGTAAATTAATATTTATTATAATAATTTAATCAGCTTCAGTGTTTAACACTATGAAAAACTTTTAACTTTCAGGCAGATATTTGTCAAAACCAGAGTGGTCTCCATTTGCTTTGGGGTTTCTTTGCTTTTCTGTGCTCTATATCAAGGAATAAGTTGTTAATACATTTAAGGTCAAACTTTCTTTTGATTTATGCTGATGAAATGCTAAAATAGTTCCACTGGCTGCAGTAGAGACAGACTGCATTTCCTCAGCCTAAAGAGAGAATAGACTATCTGTGTATTTGAACCCTCTGTGGCTAATTAAAACCTTGGCAATACCTCCAAATATATTTGCTCAACGATGGCATTGCTTCCAACAAGGCTGGGTTTCAGCTGAGTGACCAGTTTCTCTAGGTCACTGATTTCCACTTTCAGCAACTGGAAGTCCAATTCCGTGTAAGATACACCACCCGTCTCCACTTGCTGCACTCTGATGGTTAGATTGAGGATTTGCTGCTGATACAGTTCAATTCTTTTTGAGTACTCCCTAACCTGAAAGAAAGAAAAAAGAAATACATATTCAAGTCCAGGTTAGCAAATAAGACAAGCCTGTTTGACATCCTTGTTATATTTCTGAGTACCCTATGCATAGCTTCCACATACTTGCCATATATATTCTTCACATAAACAGCATAAATGAAATTCTCATCACATACATAAAAAAAATATGAAATTTAACCTTCATTTATTGTTAGCAGTTTTGCAAAATCCCCTCAGGAATGCCCGGGGACAACTGAAGGCAGAATTTTACTCACAGTCATCCATTTTTTTATTCTTTTCTAATATTGTCTCTGTGAGCTAATTTTATCCTCAGTATGCCAAGAACTTACATTGGTGAAAATTGTATTAGGAAATCTGCAGTGTAATGTCTCTCAAAAGCAACCAGAGAAGGCTGCAAAATGCAATAAAGAATTCCCAAGTTTTTCAACTTCATTTCCTATTAACTCTGAATCCAAATAGGACTTTACCCTGTGTACATTTGAATTGTGTCAAATGTTGGCAGAAGTGATTTGATGCTTGTCTTTGGGCAGGGGGAAAATATTTAAACAGAGTGTTAAAAATGAAATCTGGTTTAAGTGAAAGTGTTAAATATATGGCAGGCTTTAGCTGGAGTAATTTATATAGCAGCCTTTTCAGTCTTTGAACCATTAAATAGTTGTCCAGATAAATATATTTTCACACATATATCTGCTGAGGTAAAGGTCACAGCACAAGCACTGTGATGCTGAATGTTAAGAATATTATAAGGATTTGGGACTTCCCTTAGAAATGTTAGTTCCTTGAAATTTAATGCTTTGGTAAAGGGGCATAATTTCTCTCCCATATGCTTCATACAAGTCATGTCTCTTTTCCCTTAAATCAATATCATTATATCACAAAAGATAAGTAGGAATAAATATAAATAGTTTGTTGCACTATTAGCTTCATATTTATACCCTCAGATGGTATTTGTGCCTCTATCTGCAGCACTTTAATTTTCATGACTATTACTTCTTCAGCTGAAAGCCTTAGCCTACATCTTCTCAAGCATTCTTGCATTATCTGAACATTAAATAAAAGTCAGTACTTTTTCCCATTGTGTCTGAAATCCTGCCATGGTTTGAAGACCATGGACTCCCTGTTTTTCTGTTTTGACAGCAGCCCTTGAGACAGGGACCTAACAACACCCCACATTTATCAAATAATTCAATCTTAATTGAATCCCTTGTGTACTAAAGAGGAGGTGTGGGAGCTCCTGGCATGGAAATTCATGAAGAGGATCCTTTAAGATCATAAGTTATTTAGTGATGTGGATTAAGGAGGAGAAGCATAAGAGTAGATCCTCTGTTCAGAAGTATAATTATCAATAATGGCACACTGTAAATCTTAACCCACTACAAAAACCCTGCATGGACATACGTAGTATACACCAAAACCAGGATGCTGAGTTCCATGTATATAAATCTGAGTTTAAAACAGATCTTCTGTTCTAAATGTGTGCAGCCAGGCTTCGAGCTGCTCAAAACTGTCAAGTTTCCACAAGCTGTAGCAGAAGCACCCTGGCTCACAGCACTGGATGCTCTAGATCTCCCAGGTCAAGCCAGGATAATTTCAAGTTATTGATTACAATTAAGAATCAAAAAATAACAACCTACAAAGACCTAATTCCTTGTAACTGGCTGGAAACAGTGATTGCTGGGATCCCTTGTCCTGATGCCTTAGGTTTTAACTTTTATATTTTTTCAAATCCTGTCCTGCTTGGTGTATATCTCTGAAGTTTCTTGTAGCCTGTTAACTTCTGCTCTCTCATGCTAGGTAGACATAACAAAGCCTCTCCAGGCTTTGTCTTCAAGGACACCCAGACCATCCTAGGCCCAAAAAGTATAAACCAAAAGCCTTTGAGAGGGGGGCCAGCTGAGGGGAAATTACATCATTAACTGAAGATTTAATTGGAGAATTAACCCTGATATGCAAATGAACAGAACCTATAAAAGTGTGAAGAACTCGTGACCTGTCATCCATCTTGGGGTCCATCTTGGCAGTAGGCTCTGGCTCCCAAGGGTGTACCTTTGAAGGCCCTTCAAATAAATGCCTACCTTTATTCCCTTGCTCCTGTCTAGTCTCTGTGTTTTTATGTGGCCTCTCAAGGCACCAGTCCTAACTGCCACCATCATCTGGTAGGGAATAGTAGGAAGAACCAAACAGTGCTTTTGGAAAAGCCAGAGGTAGATGGACCTCACACTTACACTGATCACCAAAATCAGTTTGGAGTTGAAAGAGAATCTCAAAAAAAAGCCATCTGGAAAAATTATTCAAAGGTAAATGTTTAAACCGTGTGTTTAGAGTTTGCACAACAACAAAAAAAGAAAGAATATGTGATTACAGCCTGAGAAGTATGAAGCAAGTCCATTTTTGAGCAAAATTGCACTGCTGTGCGAAGCTATGTCTATCACAGAGGTATCTGGAAATTTGTCTACTTATTAATAACCTTTCTCACAGTAATACTGGTAATAATAATGCAATACAGACCAAATCTACAGATTTGGTAGAAATAAACAGGCTGCTGGAATTAGTGATGGCTACTCATTAGTGAGAAACCTGTGAATTTGAAGTTTTCTCCAGGGTTTTCAGAGCCTGGACAAAATGCTGAGGGCTGGAACAAGGCATGCATAGTTATTTCAGCCCTGACTGCAGAATGCTGCAAGACAGAGCCCTGAAATTCTCCTCCCATATTAGAGGATTTTCACTCAGTCAACCATCTAGGTCATTTAAGGACATGTCAACACCATCCAGCAGAGCATAGCTCAGCCTGAACTAGCACCATCACTCTGCAGTGCTCTGCACAGCCACACCAGCATCTCAGTGAACTTAAGCTAATAGCTCCCCTGGCGAATTATTGGACAAATAAAATTTTCTCAGCAGTACTGCACTAACAGGCCTATACTGCTCTTGCAGATAAATCCAGTACACATGTTAAGCATTGCAATGCTCTATGTGGAGATTCCCACCTGCTCAGTACTGGTTTAGGTGTTTCTGTGGATTAGAAATATCAGTTGAAAGAATACGATGTTGCTCTGTTGATTGGCAGGTAGATTTAAGCAGCTTGTAATCCTTGCTCTTCTACTGCATCTACCTGCTAGGGACTGGCTGTAGTCTTTTGACAGGCTGGCACAGAAATTCTGAGCATATCCTATATTTAGAGATACAGACCAATAACTAGTACTGATTGCTGCTGCATTTTTCATAAAAGCCTAAAGTAGGATATCATGAGTGCATAGAGCCTGGATTAGCCCTTTATGGGAAGAAAATGGAACCATGTGAGGTATATGTAAGGAAAAAATCCTCAGTTTCAGTTTTTCCTCCTTTCCAAGCGTTGTCACCTTCGTTTAATGAAAAGGGCAGGAAAAATATGCAATGCTCATTTATTGTGTCATTTACCTGCAGCTGGTATTTACCAAAACAGGTTTTGCAGCATGCAAGCAGACACTTCTCCAGCACACATTTAGAGAGTACAGAAGGGGGAACAAAGGTGCAAGATGAAGATGTAAAATAAAAAATGTGGGAGGAGTGAGGGAAGATAAGAAAGAAATTACAAAACCAGCAACTTTATAAAATCACAAAGCCAGGGCACTGGCTTTGGGCAGGCTTGACCTCTACAGAGCTGTAAGGAGCAAGGCTGGCAGTCTGCCTTCTGAGATGGAGAAGAATTACATTACAGGTTAACCTGTTTTGAAAAGCAGGGGGCTTTTTCACTCCTGTTTCTGTTACATGAGAATGTTGCGGCCATTGTGAGCCATGTTCTGAAAGGCACTTTCTCTCCCTGTGATCATATGCTGATCCACCCCTGCCATGTCCTCTCCCCTTTCCTATTGATAGGAACAGCCAATTCCCACTTTGCCTTAAAAGGTTAATTTTCTTCTGTAATCATAATTATGCTGGCAAAGGTTGATGTGACAGAGGAAAAATTAGTCTGATATTTTCAGCCTACAGTTTGTCTGAGTTGGCACATGAGAGCATCTCTTTATCTGCAAGCTTCCTTGCCTGCTGATTCTATAAAAGGACCCCCTTGCTTTTTGAATTAGCCAACAATCAGGCAAAAGGTTAATGATTCAATCAGGTTGTTTATCTGGCACTTCTAGCACATGGAAAGCATCCTTAAGAGGGTCCAATCCTGCAGCTCTTATCCAGGAAAAGTTCCCATGATCTTCAAAGGGTGTTTTAGAAGAGCAACAAAAGCATGGATTCCGAGAGTCAAAAAAGGAAGCATTCAGTAGAAATTCCCACTTCCATGGTGAGACTAGGTTATGTCTGAATGCAATTCCCCAGGAATTTGCTCAGGATTGTTTCTAATAATTATCAGTATTGAAACCTTGGGTTTCCTCCATTTTATTATTTCCTTGTCTCTGTAAGTATCATTTTGACTGAAGTAATATACAGGATTGCATAAGGATTTTTTCCACAATTGGAAAGGTAAAGAATTTTTGAGCACGGAGATTTATGCATCACAGGATCTCAGACTACTTAAGTTCAGATATCAATAGAGAAATGCTCAATAACTCTGTTCTTTCTACAAAAAAAATAGAACATTAGAAATGAGAAATCTTACACACATAAATTTACACCTAAATTCAATCTGTTCACTTCAATTTCTGACCTAAAGTGTCTCTTTTCCCATATCACACCAAAGTATATGTCACACTTCAACTAGATGCATTGTAACACTGTTTGGCTGATTGGTCTCGACAGGATGAAATTCAGTGAAGCCTGAGTTAGGTCAAGAATTTTCACTGTCTGAAGCGAGAGTTGCAAGTCGAGGTCAGTGTCTACACTGTGGTACACTGCTGGGCATGGGTGACAACAGTCACAGCAGCCCACACCAGCTGGCAACCTAGACATTAAAGTCTAGGGTGGGGACTCAGCTTGCCCTGAATTTAGAGGTGAGTTTCAGGTACAAATCTGGACACCTAATTTTAGGTATTTTTAGTAACCTGTGTCATTATATGAGCAAGATGTCTGAACTCATTGGAGATCTGAGGTTGTCCACACAGACAGGTCAAGCAGCACTTGAGATGCTCCACACATCTGCCTGGCATTAGCTTAAAGGAAACATGCACCATTCTGAGGAAAGCACCAGTAAGAGATAGGTTGCACCAGGGCAAGTGACTGGGAAAGGTGATAGACAAACACCTTGAAGAATCATGCCAATTTTTGTCTGGGACTCATGCCCCTCATCCTGTCCCAGTGCAGTTACCTTCAAATGCTGGCACTGACCACAGTGGGAACAGCATGGGGGCCTGAAATCTCAGTGATTTTCATGGCTCACTAACCCTGAGCTGTACTTCCATGCTCCAAGGGATCAGGTAACTCCTGTGCTTGGAGGCAGCAGGACTTATGTCAGTTTGCCTTTCACGTGCCTGCTGACAGCTGAATGGGTTTCACTGTTAGCTCCAGTTCTTTCAAAACAAACTATTTGAACTGAGAGATCTTGCAACAAGATCCTACGCCTGTTGTTGTGGGTTTTATGCACAACTTCTTATCTGTTCTTGATTATACCAGAGGAGGGCTATGAATATTTATGATTACAATTTATAATTTAATGCTTTGCCTTTTCTGCTGATTAATTCAAGGACACTTCATTTCTTAAGATGCTTGGTTTCCAAAGAAAACACTTTCTGCTGGACACCAAATCTGAATCCTGAATATTTATCCACTATAAAAAGTCAAAGGCAGATTCCTGTCTTCACAAGCAGCTTCACCCAGTGCACTTCAGCATGTGTAGGTTTGCCCCAGTTCCTCAAAAAACGGATCTCAATTCATGCAACAAGCAGCCAAAGCAATGTAAGGTGTGTTTGTCTTCAACAGAAATGCATAATTCAGCAGTCTCACTGCCACAGCTTCAGATGTTGACAAGAAAGATTTTTTTATTATTATTTATTTATTTTTCCTCTGTGAGAGCAGAAGCAGTGAAGGAGCAAATATTCACCTACTTCTTCACTCTGGGCTGTGGTGACCTTTCTCCTCTTTCCCTTCACTGCCTTCTCACAATCTGGCTGGTTTGATACAAATAATAACACATGAAAGAGCAGGAGGCTTGGCTTCCTGTAGCATCATGTAGCAATCCCAAACTAATAAAACTGAGCCAAAAGAGGAAAAACATAACCATTCTTCCAAAACATACCATATGCCTCTAGCTGAAAAGGCCTAGAAAAGAGACCTGAGAATATTCAAATGTATGATATGCTATTACAATGTCAAAGATCAGAGGTTTAATCACCTTTCTCCTTGTTCTTACAGAGCCCTCTTTCCAACTGTTTGAAAGAGAGACCACAATTAAGTGCTAATTGCTGTACTTTTTCATAGGCAACCATTTTTCCAAAAAGATGCAAGTGTTGTTTTTAAGACAAAAGAACACCTTACTTTAGAAAGCTCTGTCTCAAACTTCTCCGAGAGTGTTGTCACTAGAATTTCCAATTGCTCAGCCTTCTGCACTGGAAAGGTGGTATCCGGCAAGTACACAGAGCACTGACAGGTTCCCTCATCATTCACAGAGCCAGACACATTGGCAAAGAGCTGCAAAAATAAATTGGTAAGAAAAAAAGTGTTAACATTCTTCTCTAGAATCAGCACCTAATAATTTCTGGAAATAATATGAGTTGTGCCAATCACAAAATCAACAATTTCTTTACTAGTCATCTTCCACCTTCTTCTTCCAAGGAAGTCAAAATATCTAGCAATTTCTATGACTCATCCTTACAAATCTCTCTAAAAATAGTTAAATATTGCTTTAAAGATTTTACCATTGGAAAAACAGAGGCATATAATAGTCCTTGCTTTCCCAATCTTGTGGACAATGTTCCTAAGATAATGAAATAGCTTTTCCAGCAGATAGAAAAGCAGGCAATAGCAGAAAAATAATAATGTAGTAAGTTAGGTCTTACAGCTACTATTCTGTTCATCTAAATTGGTCAAATCATTTAGTCATTTACATCCAAAGAGAGGAAAGCACTGAAATAGAACTAGTAACAGGGAACATTTTGAAAAGAAAAATCTTTCATTTGAAGATTTGCAGCCAGCCACAGCAAACAGACGTGCATTTAATTATACACCACTGAAAGGTGATAAATTAAATAGGCAGGTTTGGCCTAGGGTAGAGATTCTTATTTTGCTACAAAATATTGCTCATAAGACCCGCACATCACAGCCCACCCATCCATCCTTGTGGATAGTTGGCAAAGCTCTTGCCCATGAATTGCCTGTCCCACTTGTCTGCATGCTCACAGCATCATCACTGAGCAATGTGCATGAGGTACAGAAAGGTCAGGGCTGGCACCTCCTGATCTCACCATAATTTACAGCCAAGGCACACTGCATTCTATAAACACCAGGCTGAATACTGAGTGTGTTCGGAGCAGTTCTTTTCTGTTTGTACACAAAATGTTTCCAATTCATAAACCTATCAGGAATTTATTAATAAAGATATTTGATGTTACTTTAAAATATTCTGGCACACACTTCAATGCAGCTGCATATTTTAAAGCTGCAGACTTGCTCTTTAAACTCACTTCTTTCTATAATCTCTTTTCCTGCCTTGCAGAAATCCCAGTGTTATTCATGTGTTCTCTCTTTTTCTTCCCTTCTTGAAAATAAACAAGCAAACAACAAAACAATGTCCTGAGACCTGGCATTTCAGCACTTCTTCCCTTACTTTTCCACAGTGGATTCAACTAATGTCCTCGCTGAAAAACCAGCCCAGGACACACAGTGATGGCCAGCAGCAAAGCTGTCTTGATCTGTGAGCCCAAAAAAGGAGCAGCAAGCAGGAATGATCCCAGTTCACACTTCTGGCAACCTCTTTACTGCAGCCACAACAAACAGCATGCATCTCATTTTGAAAGAAAGCGTAGAAAGTCATTTTATCTGTGTTGTTCAAGTACCATGGGCCTTAAAACTTCACTCAGACTGCTGAAGACATTTAACATGAAAGGAAGCAGAGAAGTATCTCATGGCATTCCAGAATGTCCCAGCACATAACTTCCATTGATTTCTCTGCCAGGCAGGTTACCAAAGCACTTTCGAAAATCCCACTGAGAACACATTATGTCTAAGTTTCCAAGTATTTTTGAAGATATGGCTATCAGCATGTAAATTACTATGAAAAATAAGTTCCTAAATCACTTAGATATTTTCTACTCCTCTGAGTCCTCAGCACATGGGCATGGTTGGGATGGCAAGTCAAGTTGCTCAGCAATAAAATACAAATGGATGGGAGAGACCAAAAGAATAAATAAATGTGGCTTAATGAGTATATGGGAGCTTCTCTGAGACTGTTGCACACTGGCATGCTAATTTTTGCGTGGAAGGTATTGTGCTCTGCTCTTTCTGTGCATAACACAAACAGGAGTACATGTATACAAGAGAGAGTATGCTATACATTGTACAGCATAGTGTCTGCTATACCTCTGTATGCATTATACACTCTGCTGTAAGCTACAGTCTTGACTGTATATACCAATCAGTTCTCTAGACTTACCATGCCTATTGTGCTAAAAAAATTCATAAATGTATTCAGGTATCTCCCAAAAAACCCACAACTCGTGGCTTTTAACCTCCCTATGAAAAACAATCATTATATTTTAACATTTGAGTTAGGAAGGAGCTTTGAGTTGAAGGAAGAGATTCACTGCAGTAAGCGCAGCTTATATTGAAGCCAACAGGCAGTTTCCCCAAAAGAGTAGACAGCCTGGGCAGACAGGACTGCTTCCATTCTTCCATTGACATTACAAACATTGGGATCATGATGTTGACAAGACCAATAAGCATTGTTTAGTTAAAAGCCCCTTGGGTCAATAAGTGCTTCAATCAAAATATAATACCAGCCAAATTACAACCATGTAACAAAAATGTCTTCTGTCATCCTGTAGAAAAATGCATGAGATGGACTGCTACTTTTGATGGAGTTGTATGGTTCTTAAAGTTTAATAATTTATACAGAATGCTTAAAAGAGACCAAACTGTCCTAGCCTACAGCAAGGACTTGACAGCAACATTTCACTCTGCAAAATTAAGCTGTTACATATACATATTTGAAGCTATGAGAAATGCTCTTTCTCCACATCCCTTCAAACTAAGAAAGGGAGTAGGAGCGAGCAGTTACTCAATTTTCTGAAAACCAGGAAATTTGTCACTGTAGCCTAGTGACTTTCACAGGTCTGAATCAGCTATTTGCTCATCCTAACACAGAGATCCACAGAAAGCACACGACAGGGCCACAGCAGGGGCAGAAGCCACCTCAGCTGGGCAAGGAGGTGGATGACGTTTGGGTCCTGCTAATCAGACTCTCAGAAAAAGAATCTTGACTCAACTTTTGAAATGCTCTGCTGGAGCCAGAGACTCAACTCTGTCTCAGAAGAGGTCCCTTCACACATCCCATATGCCCCACTGGGCTTGCCTGGACGCACAAAAGATCTGCTGTGAAGCTGTCTACCACTGCCAGCCTAATCTGGACCTGTGCTTTGGATGAACTCTGTTTTTGACTATAATTTGGAAGACTATACAGAGCAAGTGTGACCCATTGAATCTGCTCCAAAGCAAATATGTTATTAAACAGTCACTGATAGAGAGAGAGAAGGAAACCAAACCCTAAAATCTGCAGACTATGGACTTAAGCACTCTACCAGAAGGCACAGAAATAAGATTCATGTCCTTCTACCATCAAATAGCTGATAATGTTTTAACTAGGTAGAACAGGGAGAATCAAGATATTCTCACTCCCAGCAACCACAAGTGGGCACTCCTCAGAAGATACTTTCAAGGCTCTGTTCTAGTTTAGGAGCGAAGACTTCCTCCAGGAAGGCTGGAACCACCAAACTGTTTGTCATACTGGCAACAAATCCCTAGGGTCCCATCTGTTTCATGTCTGGGCTCCAGTTCAGTAGTTACAAGGTTAATGCTAAAGTTTTGGATTTGACTTAAGGCACTGAATGACATGGCAACAGTAGTGATGATTTTGGAGATTCACTACTTCCTAAAGTACTGGATACACAACACATAAATGCTTTTTCCAGGCAGCACAACTGGTTTACCTGTGTTAGAGTCAAGTCACTAAGTGACTGTGTAGCATCTAAAGAATGGGACAGAAGTTCCTAAATTTGGTCTTTTCTGAACAATATTGAAGACTAGTAATGGTTATACCTTTGGGGTAGTCTGCAGTTTGCCATTCATATTCCTAGGCTGCGTCAGATATGGAAGCACCGTACTGAGATGAGCAGTCTGAAAAGCAAAGGAAAGACTTTTTTAGTGTGATTTCCTGCATAAGGCACCATCCCTTCCCCACCAGTTAGCCCCCAATCCTCCAGCTCTGACTTTGATTTTATTATGGGAGCTATCCTGAGCAACTGTAAAATTTCTGGTCTGCTGCTGAGGTGACAGTTTCCCTGGGCACAATGTCACTTCACAGACACCTCTTCTTGAAAAAAGGCTCTGTGTGACCAGAGCAAGGCAGGGGACACTCAGCCTGTCCCGGAGGTGTGAGCTGAGGCTGTGACAGGCAGCCCTGGCAGATTGCATGGCAGTCTAAAAGGACAGTGCCGTGCCCCTCTGCCCTAAATCCAGAGAATAATGTCCTCCCAGCAGGGATGTCCCCTCCTCACCACCCAGCTCATGCTCCAGCCTCTAAGCAGAGGACTCACAGCCCCTTTCACAGCAAGCTATCAGGCTGTGAGCTGTGATGGCTGGGGAACATGTCCCACTCTGCTACTAGCACCATGGAAGTGACAGCATCCAGCTGTGGAGAGGGAGCACTGGGAGAAGACACCACACTGCCAAGGATACAGCTAGATCCACCTTGGGAGCCTTTTGTGTAGTAAGACTATATACATCCCCTTTAACTTCCATCTGTGGCTGCCACCTGCCTTCCTGCCACAGCAAGGACAGTGACTGTAACCCTGGCACCGTCCTGGGGGTTACCACGTTCCCACACAGTGTGAAGAGCACGGTGCTTTCCCATGATGCAGCACAGTCACCCATAATGGGATCTCACCAAAACCAGTGGCAAACTGGGAACTGGAGCAAGACACCCTCAAAGTCAAATGGTCTAACAGACAGAGCATCAAATGGGCTTCCCCTGCAACACGACACTCACAGCTGGGTCTTCCTGCATTTCCCAAATCCCAGCTGGAACCCTACTCCTGAGCCAGGGAATGGTGGGGAAATCCAAATGGCCAGCAAAGGGCAGGTCTGTTAAGTGGCACAGTGTAAACAAGCTTTGTGGGACAATTTGTCAAATAAACCCTCTTGAACAGGCACTTGTGTGCTCATACAATTACACTGATCGTGATGGGCAGCTGGTAGCAATTAACAGTGTTAGGCCAGAGAGCATCACAAATTGTGCAAATTACACAAACTGAAGACTAGCTTAAAGCTAAGCAGACTAAGGAGGAATTTCTCCCCTATTGAGCTTTCTACCCTCAGCTTATCAATATATATTTACACCTCCATCTTGAATTTTGCAACTTTTCATTCCTTGAGCAGATAAAGGCAGCTTCCCAGGAGGTGTTAACTTCACTGCCTGCATCCACAACACTCCTAAACTCCAAAAAATGTAACTAGGGGCACACAGGAATTTTCTGGTTGGTGACTAAACCAGATAAATCAGAAAGAATTATTGGGAGCCAAAATGCTTTTTTCCCAAATTTTAATTAATAAATACCAAAAGGCAGTCATTTTCAGTCAAACAAAACCAAAATGCTTTGCTTCATTTGAAAAAGTTCATAACCTATTAACAAACTTTTTTTCTAAAAATTTGAACCCCCATTTTTAATTTAAAAAAATTAAAAATACAGTACAAAATCAAAACTATCTTTCACTAATATAATTTTTTGCTTAAAAAAAATATTTTTCAAAGTTTTCTCCCTTCCCCCCTGAATTTGATGTAGCTTTTGTTTGGGGGTTATTGTGGGTTTTCTTCTGATTTGGTCTGCTTTGAATTTCTCTCTTGCCCAACCAGATACAGTTTTTTAGGGAAGAGGGAGAGTACCCAACAATAACCAACTGATACGGCTTTCATGTGCCTGGTCACAGAGTATGACAGCAATCATGCAGCTGGGAAAGCTCCCACCTCCCAACTCCTTCCACATCAAAGATGTGGATCTGTTCCTGCTATAAGCCCTTGCTAACTAATTAGAAGCTACACAGAGCATTTAATATCCACTCAGATCCTCACTGGGAGTTGCACTCATCTAACCAAAGGCAGAATTTGACTCTGACTTTAAACCTGTGCCTCAATTTGACATTTATTACCCAGTCCCTATACATTAGTTGGGGGGAGGATGGAGGAATTCTTTAAACTTTCTCCATGCAGAGATCTCAACATTTGTCTAATCATTTTCCAGTAACCTTAAAAGAATTTTCAGCAATCTAAACTATGTGAGATGACAAGATGGCACCAAAGCTCAGGTTATGAGACCCTCATCTTACCTCTTCTGCAGCTGCTGTCGTCATCCCAGCCAGAGCACTCATGCTCTGCATGAGGAGAAGCACAGCCACCTGTGTGTGCTTCATCTTCTCAGCCAGCAGATGTGACAGCAAAGGGAGAAAGGATGTATTTTATAGTAGAGTCTGGGGATTTCCCCAACCAACCCTTAAGGAACTTGCATGATATTTTTACAGGTTTTGGGTAAGTGATGTCATAAACTCATATAATAACCAAATTACTAACGCACAAAGAAAACATAAGTTACCATCATAAATTAACTGTGTCCAGTTTTCTAACAGGAAACCTTTCCCATGGGGTACAGTATCTGATCTTAATCTTGGTTCTACAGAACATCAGGTGCTTATTTGATATGAGAGGCAAACAGGCATTTTCCTTACAGTGGCTCAATCATAAAAATTCTTGTAGATTCTTTGAAGATTCCATCAAAGTTATGAAGACAATACAGGTCTTTGTGGTATTTATTACTTCTTATACATACAGAGAAGAGCAGATGAAGCTAGACTGCTCACACACCAGAACCACATTTCCTTTTTCCCAAAGGCCAATGGACCTTTGCCAGTGAGTAAAATACACAGAGGTCTCTACAGTTTTTCAGTTCCCTTGATTCTCACATAGCGCAGGTGGGACACAGACTACCTCCCATTTCATTTCCAGCAGCTTTGTGTGTCATATATTAATACTATGTGCCCATTAATGCTTACTCGTGCATTAACACTGTGCACCTATCAAGGCTTACTCACCTGCTCTCTTTTCATGGAGCTGCATTCCACCTGACCACAATGATTGACTCTCCTGTCTCTAGAGCACTGATCCATAGAAATGAAAAAAGGTCACATGTAATTAGTGTGGCCCCCACACTCCCCAGCTGTGCCACACCACCGTATGAGAGGCAGTGAGCTGCCTGCAGTTCCCACGGCACCCAACCCACCATGGGAATTCTCTACTCCCAACAAGCTACTGCCTTGGTAGAGTCAGCTGCAAGCCTCCAATTGTGCAGAAGAAATTACAATTTCTCTCCCAAGTTCTTTGGATCACTGGGAAAATGAGCTTGTGTTTGGAAGAAACGTTCTAGTCGGGACTAAGGGAATGGCTATATCTATGCACTTGTAAAAGTCAAAAAGTCCCTAGACCAAAACATGACCATGATGAAAACATTATTTTCCTTTTTCTCCTTCATTCTGTCGGGCTTAATTCTTCTACTGAGCCAGCAACAAAAGGCTGTTGCTGTGCCTAAGTGAAGAAAGCAATCAGGAGACCCTTATTCCTTTCTGGTGTTGGTGGGCAGAGGTCAGGGCAGGAGCAGCAGTACTTCTGAGCAACAGTGCTGCCTCATATGAAACTCATCTCCCTGGTGAGGAACTCTTAAGGCTTCCTTGTATTACCATGGCACTGTCAGCTCCAGGTGGCAAAGGGAAAGCCGAGGCTTAGGGCAAATCCATACTAGAAAACTCTTGAGAGAAGTCATGTCCATTGGGGTAACATGTTTTTAACCACAGCTTTGCATAAGCATAAGCTTCCAGACATATTCACAAGGCTGGCAGCAGCATCTTGCAGGGTAAGGATATAATAATTTCTTGCAAAGATATTTTTTCACAGCAGAAGCTGCATCTCTACTGGAGGATTTCATGGCTAATAATTCAATGTGAGATAGACAAGACCTGGAAGGCATGTGATAATGTGTAAGCAAAAAGAACCAGAGCCATGCTGGTACAGCAAGAAAATGAATCCAGGCTTCTTCCTCTCAGGTTACAGTGGTGTGCTTTCCCGGGTAAATCACAGTGCTGTCAAGGGAATGGAGAGACTGATGCTGTTAAGTACAGCCAGGGCTAAAGCCCTGAGCTCCAAGAGAAGCAGACTGGCCCCTGTCAGAGCAGCTGACAGCTGTGAAATATCCTTTGCACTATAAGAAAAACTCTTTGGCCGCACCAAAGCAGACTTCAGGTACAAACCGGCACATACATGTTGCAGACAACTGGTAAGCCTATGCTGGCCAAGTGACCTCTACTCTCAGTCTGTGATATCCTGATACTGCATAATTGTCACTTCCTTCCCAGACCTTTTTTTTTTTTTTTTTGGTGAACAAAATGATCTCCATACAAAACCGAGGGAAATCCTGGAAACAAATCACTCCCAAAATGTGTCATGGATGAGGGTTTGTTCCTCATCAGCCCAGCCTAGTCCTAACCAGCCCTCCAATTCCAGACATAAGCCCTTCTATCACATCTCTTGTTATGGAAATACCACCCTGGTAGGCTTCAATCCATGCCTCAGGTTATTTCTGATGCTCCAAACAAAAAGAAAGCTGAACACCCAAAAGACCTACACAAACTCACATAGAAAAGTAATGGTCACATCTTAACACCAAAGGCCCCAGAAGAGATCTAAAAGGACAAGTATTTAATCATGTGAATACATGGGAAACCACCAGGCTGTTGTAAGGGAACAAGCTCTGAGCAGCATACAAACAGACCACTTTTCCTGAGGGCCAGGCATTATTCCCAGGGGTGAATGCATTTAGCTGGATAGATGAAGCAGCAAGGGAAAGCACAACACAGAGATACAGGTAAATTGAGCTGACGGTACAAATGCATCTGTATATATGAAGACTCCAGATGAGTAGCATGCTCCATGCCCCATGCATACAACAACTCCTTGGCAGCCTGAAAACTGCCAGAAGGCAGATGCCCAGGGCACCTACAGACCCACTGGCCTTGCTAAGGCACCACGAGTCCTGCTGGCTACAGAGAGGGCAACTCTGCAGCACATGTGGCCACACTCGCATGCCCCACTGTGTAGCAAGAAAGTGAAATTTTGTAGGCAGCTTTGTGCTGTCAGCACAGACAGCCTCTGAGTTTGGAGCCTGATATCTAATCAGAAGAAAAACCTGTTTTCTGAGCATAAGAGTGAGTCTCTGTTCCTTCCAGAGGCTGGGTTTACAAATCACCCATGAAGCATAAAAGTTTCTCAACGGTTTTTCTTTTATGTTTAAAAAGCAGTTCCGAGATAGGAAGCAAATATTAGCCAAGTAATGATAGTTAATCGCTTGCTTTGGCATAGCTCAGTAATCATAGTTGATCAGTTGCTTTGGCATTTTCTGCACTGTGTTTGCACATGACCTCACAGAGACAATGGGGATCTATATTTTTGTTCCTAATCAAAGCATAATTAATGCTAAATAAAAATACTTTCTCTGGATCTATGTAGAACTCTTAATCTGAAAAAATAAAATAGATGCATTTTCTACATTTTAGAGGCGAGAAACTTTATTTATATGTCATACAGGAAAGTTGCACTTACTTAAGAATTTCCTCTTGGGAAAACAGGGAAATACAAGGATTGGTTTTGTAGAGCTTCACTCTCATCAGTACTTCCTCGTTTGCAACAGTCCTAGTGGGCAATTCAGGGCAAAGTCCCTTCTTTTGCAACAGACCTTGTCTTTGATTTCAGTGGGACCTATACAACAAAGTGCCTTTGCAAAAAGCACACTAATGTCTCTCAGACACCTGTTCAGCAGAGCCCTTCTCAAACCCAGCCTAACTTAATGACTGGTTTTATCACAGCAGAGATTATCATGATTATTATTCAACAGAGAGATAGGTGATTCATATAATCTGCTCTGAAGCTGGTGGTTTGATCCAAAGTCACAGGAGTTGAATATAACTTGATCATGCATGGTGATATGAACATAACCTTTTACATCTCAGTTTCCCACCAACATTTGGAAAATATAGTATTTCGCTGCCTCAGAGCCATGTTTTGCAATTGTATGCATTAACAAGAATAAGAGGCATTCAACTATGGGAGAACAGGGACCACATTAAACGTGCAAAAATACAAACAAAAAAAAAATATATAACTTGTCGCAGTTTAGTAGGCCAACAACAGGATGAATGTAGGTTATGTGGTTCTATCTATCAAGTAATCATACACAAATATATTTATCCTAGCTGATGTCACAACCTCAAATTCTCTCTGAATCATTCCATACAGTCCCAGGACAGGTGTATAACCTGCACTTTCTTACAAGAAGAAAATAAAAATCAGTGGATCCAAAGTGGGATATAGTACCTCACCATGCTAACTTGACAGAATGGTTCAGACAGAAAGTACTGCATTGCACATTACATTTTGCAAGTCTAATGTAAAAGCATTTCTACTGTTTGCCTGCAGACGCGATAAGACTCCGAGCCTGGTGGAATCAGCATTTCAGTGCATGTCGTCCAGTACCCTCTATACTGTGGATTTAGCAAAGCTTGCCTAAAGCTTGTTAAATCCCTCCTCCCACCAAACTACATATTCCTGAAGTAAAGCCAAAAATATGGAGAAAACATTAATTCATATTCATCCTATGATACAAGAACATAGCAGCTAATATTCCTTTTTATTTTCTGAAGATGCTTCTTTCTGAAAATAATGAGTCTGGTCTTCTTTGATTATAGGATCATCCTGTAGTGAAATAAGGAGGTTAGGAGGGTCAGCTTTCTTTGGTAAGGTGCTGTGGAACAACTGTCATCATGAAATCCATCTATTTCATGATACCAATGTTCAACATAGACCTGTTCTACTCTGCTAATCCCTTTAGAAATTGCTTGCACTTTTTCCCTCTCCAAGTGATTCATATTCTTATGCAATATATTTTGGTGTCATCTATCATAAAGCTCATCTATTTGGAAGACATTATGCAAATACTTTCATTTAATCCCTTTATCAGTAGAATGTCAGGTTAGTGTTTTAAAAAACATCCCTCTGGGCCATGTTCAAAATAAGAAAGTGTATGGGAAATATTAACACCTAGTTTAAAAATTATGTTAGTAAGGGTGAGCCTCAATTTTCTGAGACTGTAGGAAAGCGACATCTTCCTGGAGCAGAATGAGAAACTGAGTAGAATTTGCAGAAAGGGTGAAATTTCCTTTACACCCTTAAAAATGCCACTGACACCAACTCGACTGATTCAGCCACCAAAAATGAAAGAAAAAAAAATTATCTGTAATGTCAGAAAAGAAAGACCTTCACTAAGGAAGACATAAGACCAAGACAACAGCAGCTGATGTACCACCAGCCAGAAGGATGAGAGATTATTAGTCACAGATTCCATGGCTTGGCAGAAGAGCTTGTTACCCTGAAACAAAGCAATCCAGAAACTCTTGGACAAATGAATTGAGTCTAACCATAATCTGCCTGAGTTAAAAGCCAAAAGATATCAAGAAAGAATAGTCCTGGTCTGGAAGAACAGGAAGAAAACAGGTGGAAGGGAGAGTGGATGGCAAAATGAGAAGTGCATACATGAAAACTGGAACATTTTGTTAGAGAACATCAAAATGCACAAAAAGCAAAATCTAGAAGAGAAGCACAAGGGTGTATATATGAAACACTGACAGCACTATGAAAATATGCTGGGGTGGTGAGTGAGAATCAATTCCCATTCAAAGACACTTAAGAAAGAACTACTTCCTTAAAAGAAACAAGAGCAAACCCAGGGAACAGCATATATTCATACAGCATGGCAAAGGAAGGCAGAAGAAAACATCCAGGGGAAGGAGCGTTAGAGGACAGTTTGGTTATGAAAGAAGTACACTGCTGCCTTGGGATTATGACAGATTTTCATGGACAGCTAGCCACATGTATAAAGGCAGGAGAAACCTGCATGCAAATTTTTTTAAAGAAGAAGGAATAATTGCTTAACAATAACCCGGGGCAATGACAAGGCAGGGGACATGTTATTGCTGACAAGAGAAAACTTCTCCTTCAAAAGGCATCTTGGAAACCAAGCCAGCATGACATTGAAAGAAATTATTTACTTTGGTACTATATTGTGGATAAATAATTTTCAGAAGTAAAAGTTGATGCACAATTAGGAAAGACCTCAAACTTATAATGGGTGTCTTCTCATCTGAGCAGCTCTTTGTTTAGCACTTTAGTACACTGCAGTTCAAACTCTCAGAGTCTTGCATTTATTTCTGTCCCTTCCCCCTAAAAGTGTATCCAGTGATGAGAATACTTACTCCCTCAGAAAAACTTGCCCTTCATACACATGTCCCAGTCCCAAGGAACAGAGGAACATGGCCTGGATATGGTCCGAGTTATTAATATGAACGCAAACACTTACAGACACCTATATAATAAAGACTTAATACAGAAAGGTCCTTGAAACATCTGTTCCACATACCACCATATCACAAGTCCCAACAAAAATAAGATCTTTATTAAAATAGCAAAAACCACTTCTCTAATGCCTGCACATGCCTGTGGCTGGTGAATATAAATACAGCCACTCGGCCAGAGGGAAAAGGCTCCCAGATGCTTTTTATGGCTTTGCACATTGCAGACAAACTGCTTGCTGCCTCTGCCAAGTTGCAGAGCAGCAGCCTTATGCACCAGCAGTGCTGGCTGCTCTGTGAACAAAGAATGTGGCTAGCCCAGCCTATAGATAGCAAGTATTTACTAATCCCTTGATTAAAAGTGCACACACCTCAATGTGCAGAGTTAAGGGACAAGAAAGAAAAAGGATCTTCTTCCCCACAATAATCCCACATTGGAAAGTTGTGACCCTCTCCTTCTTCCTCTTTCTACCCATTTTGAATCTCAGATCAGGGTTGTCTTGACCAGCATAAGGAGGTAATGAGAGAAATGTGTTTTCATGATAGTTTTATGAATACTTTCTTTCTCACAGATGCAAAGAGAATCTCTTCCCTCTTTGTGGACCAAACAATGTAAAGTGTTCAATCACACTAAAAACACTGATGGCCACTTTCTCTTCAATTGACAAAATTTTCTGGGCTTGGCACAGATGCAAAAAAAGGTCCTCCTTCAGGTGTTCATCTTCAACCAGATGTCACAATGAAGAGCACATGGAAAATGTCTGAGCTGGAATAAGAGATGAGGAAACCTATAGACTATCAGCAGGATACAGCTGCAGCTTTATTTAGCCTTTAGCATTGTGAATATTTTCACATTAATATTGGATAACCCTAAAGAGGCCTGTAGCCTGTATTTCAAAGGCCTCATTGATCCCAGGCAAGGAGAATATTCTCGTTCCTTCTCAGAAGAAGGAGAGGGTCACAACTTTCCTTTCCTGTGGCATGCACACAAAAGTTAAACCTATCCTACACCTACTCACTCAGCCTCCTTGGAGCATTGCATCCACAGCATTATTACATCCAGGATCAAAGTGTGGCCATTGTATCTTTGAACTGCCCAACACTGTGTGGCACAGACCTGATCCACTCATGTCACGCAGGCTGTACAAGGGCTTGGCTGTGACCAAATAGACCAGACCAGCAGCTATTCACTTGAGTAGTCCCTTCATTTCAGCCACATTCATCACTCAGGGAAAAGAAAGCCCACACCCAGATAACACTTGACCCTGGAAAAGAAAGTCATCATTTGGTTTTATAAGCTATTCAAATGTTCTATTTTGCAGTACCTGTAGACATGGACAGGTGTGCTTTGGGCTTTGCAATGGACACAATGATCCATTCTGACCAGATAAATAATTTGCATAATGGTAACTGCCAGCAATGCCAAAGCATCCCTGGTCTCCCACAAATAAATAGATGGACCACACAAGAATGTGCTTATTGGGCAGCAGAGAGGGGAGTCATGCTCAGAGACATTCTCTGCAGCTGATTGACCCGAACTGTAAATACAGTGGCATGCCAGATTTCTGCAAACCTCAGGATGGGATAGGCACTGCATCACCTGCAGCTGTTATTATGCAACTCAGAATGCTTCTCAGAACAAATTAACATACCAGCTCTCAACTTTTCAGACAACTGAAGTAAATAGAGTTGCCCAAGCAGCCCTGGAGACCCTTAAGCAAGGCAAGCTTTCCTCCAATAATGCTCACACTATAACACACACCCTGATTGCTTTCTCCACTGTTGACTTCTGCAGACTTTCTATAGGCTCCAGAGTTTATTAGTCCAATCCATCCTCAGCTGCAGTGGGCTTAATCCAGTCACAGAGAGAACACAGGTAATGACCCCTTTATTAAGACATTTACTAGGGCAAATGTCTCATTTTCAGTCCTTTGTAATATAGCCAAATTTCAAGTGTCTGAGCTCAGTGCCTGCCTTAATGTTTTTTTAAGACTCCAGGGGACCAGAACAATTTTTTTGTTGCTGTTGCTTTGAGAACAAGGTTAAAGGAGACCAGGCAGTTCTTCTGAAAGCTATTTTTTGGCAGAATTCTGAACAGCCTCACTGGCATTCAGAGGAATCTGATACTCAAATGAACCTAGAGGAGGGGCTGAAAAACCTTGCTTGTTGACCCCAAGAAAAACGTGATTCCTTTGTAGAAAAATATCAAAGACACTGTGAAAGATCACTTCTACAAGGATGGGGAAAACAACATGAGTCTATAATGCCCAGACCGCACGTGAGGTACTGAGCCACACCACCTCTCAGGCATCTGCTGACAAAGATGCCTGACAAAGCACTGCTGACAAAGCACTGCACCTTGTTAATCTCACCCCAGCAGAGCTATGTTGCTTCCATCTGCTGCAACAGTTTAGCAACCCCAAAACAAGAGCCAAAGAAACAGAACTGCACCCTTAATCACATTCCAGTTCACAGTCCAGTGCAATTCATGAGTGAATCCAGGTTTGTGCTAAGACAGTGCACTTCTCACTGGAACTTGAATGAGCTGATGTTCCAGTCTGCTATCTGCCACCCTGGCAGGAACTTCTAACAGACCGACTGTGATAAATAGCAAAAAAGGTGGGGAAGTGATAACATCTTGAATTGCTGTAGGTTGAATTGCACATGAACATGAGTTGGAGTACTCACAAGAGCTTGTAAATGTAATTCAAAACACATGGTATGCTCTCTCGGGCTTGTTTACACCACAAAGTGTGTTTAAACTGAGATAGTGTCAACTTTAAAGAAAAATAAGGTTTTCCTCAATTTTTGGATACACTCTCTTATTTCAAAATAGGCTTAGTCTGAATTAGTTTAAATCCACACCGACTGGAGTTAAGCTAACTCAAAAAGAAGACACTCAATCAGTGCATCTGCCGAGAAAATGAATCGCTGTTAATAGATCCCTATGAAGACAAGTCCAAAAAAATTTCTCAAAACACATATCAAAAACAGGTAAGAGTGTAGCACCAGATGAAGCTATGGCCAAAAGGAAAGAGAACTAGGGAGAAAATCCAAGTTTAAAAAAAAAAGTAAAAAGTAATTATAATGTTCACTTATTTAGCCATTAAGTTCTGGAAATGCACTTTTTCACACACATTTCTGAATAGTCAAGAGCAATATCTGCAAAAAAAAATGCTGGGGTTTTTTCCACAGATCCTGCCTCTGGAACCTGTTTTTCTTTACAGTCTAGATTTCAGCTTCTTCCTGAAGGTAAATGAGTGTCACATCATAAACTTGACAAGGACCCATCTGCATGTCTATGTATTAAAAACTCAGTCCTCTTCTCATAAGACTCCCAATGACTGTTTTAGCAACTAATTTCCAATAGCCTGTGGAAGTTTGCCATTGGGTTTGAAATTTCCTGCCAGGCTGATTTCTGCCAGTTTGTGACAGTATTTGTGAAGCTTTATCATTATGATCTCACCAGGAGTCTGAAGCAATGGTAAAATGTATTTACACACAAACAGACTTTACCTTGTTTCCGCAAAATTACACAATGTTATATCAGAATAATTTCATTTGCCCACAAGAAAATTATTAAATCCTCTATCATGAATGACTCTGTGCATTCCTTTAAAATAATCATAAATTAATCCTCTATATTTTTCAGTAGCAGTTTTTAAAGAACAGTATTAGCATCCGAGTCAACTAGGATCTCAGTTCTGATCTCTTCAGTTGTTTAATTAAAAAGTAGATCTTCACCCTTCTTATATATTATGTTATAGACTCAAAAATGAAAGTAGAAAGACTGCCCCTCCTTTAAAATGCAATTAAACTTTCTCAACTCATTAGATTTCATTTTAATTGAAGTAACATTGCTCCCTGGGTTGCTGAAAAACTGGAGTGAAACATCCATCCATCTTCTTATACCACTTGTTCAGTTTCTGCCCATCTGGACTCTATTCTCATTATCAGAGACATGTCAAAAGAGCTTCCTCAGTGCAAGTCTGAGGAGAAAGACAAAAAACTCTGCCATCTTTACACACCAAGACAACTGAAATCTCTGAGAGGCAAGTTGTGGCCATTCTTGGCATGACACTTTTAGAGGTTTCTGCCTCCAACTGTCCCTCACACCACTGTGCTGGCAGTACCACATGGTAACGCAGCAGAAGGTGTGACACTCTCCAAGCCTTCTCTGCTCACACCTCAGCACCTCAGCTTAAGTGGTTGGAGGAGGCAAAGTCTGCATGCAGGATGTATTATCCTTTTCTTGCTTCCTCTTTGGCTGGGAGGGGCGAAGGAGAACAAGAGGCAGGATCAGCAGTGAAGGACTGGCGAGGACTGCAACACCTCCCACATGGCTGAAAGCAACGGCCCCAAGATTTCAAGAAACAGGGTGTGCGAGATGGAACGGAAGCACCTGAGGCAACACAGCTCTCAGAAGAACAAAGCATGGTGTGAAATGAGTCTCAGAAGGGGACTCACTTCCCCAACAGGTTCAGCTGAACACAGCTGCCCAACCTGAGCCAGGGTGAGGTCACCTCTCCAAGCCCAGTAACACTGCTATCTGATGGCAGAGCAAGTGACAGGTCTCAGACCACAACATGGGAAAACCATAGCTGAGAGATGCTTCCTGTTTCCCTGCTACACTCACACCAAATGTGCTATAGATATTATACAAGCAGCCTCCCTTCTGTTGGATTTGCTTGCACCTGTTATAATCTAATTAGGAGGAAATTGGACTTCCTGTGCTAGCATCATAAACAGAGGCAACATAAACATATAAATCTTTCACTTAAATTCCTTTTTCTTCTTTTTTGAAATGCCAGAAGACTGCCCTGTGAACCCAATGTGCAATTCTCTTTTGCATAGCATGTTGAATAATGGATCAAGCTTATGTCTACCACAGATGAAAATCATGCTTTTTCTGAAATCCATTCACTGCTTCACGGACCCCAAATCCTCTAGGTGCTATACCTTTCAGCTGTCATAAATCCATGTAATGTTCCTGTGTATGACACTATTCATTTAGACCACCAATTTAGTTAAATTGACAGATGTGAAAAAAACACATGTAACCAAACAACTCCCCAGTGATCACACAGCTGCTGATGCTGAAGGGACTGTGTGTTTTATTCAGCGATAGTCAGGCACTTCCATCCACATTTGCCACCTGCTGTCAATATAACATCAGGTGGAGCTGTGCAGTTCTCACTAAGCTTACCTCTATTCAAGACATTGTCCTTAAGGCTTTTGCAAGCAAATTAAGTGCAGTAGCTGGGATCCTGCGCCCACTTCCCCTGTGGCTTGTAAGAATCTCCCTACTGGTTTGATCAGGGCCCAAAGACCAGCTCTTAAAGATGAGGAAAACTAGCATCTGGTCCTCATTTCACTTTCTTTGCAAAACGCTCTTGTGCACATCAAGAAATAATTCAATGAAAAAACAGATAACACGCTGAACAAAGGGTATTTATTACCCTTATCTTTGAAGTCTAGATCCTGCCACTCACACTGCAGTTCAACAGTGCTTACTCTCTATGGAG
Source organism: Aphelocoma coerulescens (assembly GCF_041296385.1). Lineage (NCBI taxonomy): Eukaryota > Metazoa > Chordata > Aves > Passeriformes > Corvidae > Aphelocoma > Aphelocoma coerulescens. The sequence continues at coordinate 62,053,312 of NC_091013.1, forward strand.
TCCTGGGCATTCTCAAAGTAGTTTGGGGACCTTCTCAAATTCAGGCAGACAAGGTACAGAAAATCAGGCTATTACACCCCTATTCAGCAGTGTGTTTAAGCAAATCCTTATGACCCCTTAATGTAAGTAGCCGAGAGCTTTGGTGATTCACATCTTCAAACAGCAAGGAAGCCACATTTCAAAGTGGCACCAAGTACCTCTAAAATGAGCATATGGCTCCTAATGTTTTCTGAAAGGTTTTTGCTTTACAATATGCATCAATTTATTGCGGAGTATCCAGATTTCCACAATTTTTAGCATAATGAAAGTCATCGGGAAAAACTAAGTTTGCTTTTCTATAGAATGAGCAAAATGTGTTCAGATTATATTTCTCTTTGGCATACAACAAAGAACAACCAGAGGATGTGCTTTCTTCACACAGAATTCACCATTGTCTCAATATGAAATGGGAGAAATGCATGCTTTTCTGTTCAAATCACTATAAATCAGCTTTCATAGTGAACTTTCTACATAAAATTAGCCTGCCCAACCATGTAAACAAATAAATGAATCAACGTTAGCATTGTTTGTATATGGCATACTGTCATCATTCATTAGTAATCTAATTCTGCATGTGTTCTGCAGTTTGATAGACAAGTTGTGCATGGGGAAAAAAAACAACATTCTTAAGACTTTGGCACCTACAGCAAAGCTATTAAATTCATACTAATGCGTCAAAATAAGTAATCAGCAACTCTGAAAATCAGGTCACTCATTTTTGTGCCTAAATATAGACCTAGATTATTAACTTTAGGCATTCACAGTTGAAAAATGTTCATCCAAATGTGTCATCAGGGAGGGCTGAATAGATTTCTAGAAGAAACACTTGAGAGAAAAATTCTAAACGATAACAATTTAGATGATAAACAGTATTATAATTTATTATTCATATAGTTCTATTGGTGTGCCTGGCATTCTAAAGGCAAGAGAAGAAATACAGCTAAATATGTTATTCTAAATATACTTTAAAGGCTAGAACTAAGGCTATAAAGATTTAGAACACAATTGCTGGTGTTCAGCTGATTGTATTATTTTTCAAAGGAAAGGATTTAAACAGAGATTTTTCTCCTCTGCCCTGTGAAAAGGTAAGATAATACTTGTGAACTTAAACTTCATAAAACAAAATTTTCCAGCTTTGACCTATATCCATTAAGATATTTAGATGCTTAATTTCTAGTCAGCATCCAGTTTCACATTGATATCAGGGGATAAACAATGGGAAACAGGGATGGGATTCATCTCTAAAATAAGTAGACAGCAAAGTAATTCCAAGGAATGGCATACATCACACCAAGCTAAGTATCTTGGAAAGATTTATAATATTGCTCTCCTTCTGTTAATTAGAGAGGAAGACAGCTAGTTTCAACTGGACATCTGACTTTCAGAGGTGAAATAAATCCTTTTATTGGTGCCTACATCAAAGTTGGTTTTCTTTTACAAAGATTTATTTCTTTTGGATTGAAGCATGCAAAAATCCCAGCATTGCTAGATGCCAACATTTAGGAACATTCAGCATTTAAAAATCCTATGGCTTTGCGTAAAAATTCATGATCTCTCACGGCCAAGAATGAAGTATTTTAGCAGAGACTTTAAAAGTGCCAACAAACTTTTTCAAAGGGAGCAGTCACACTCTTGACAAAGCAAAAAGCAAGTGTTCACTTGAACAGAGGGGAACAGGTATCAGCACCAAGAAAATATGTGCTCCTTCTCAAAGATGTGTTAAACCACTCATGCTTTCCTGGTGAATCCTACTCCTGGCAGGCAGTACAGTAAGCAGATAGTGACCATTTGAGTTTCACTCTGTGCCAGCTTCTGAGTCTGGCACCCCAGCCAGTGAGTACAATGGATTGCTCTTCCTAAGGATCTAACAGCACTAATGAAGAGGTACTGAACACGACTAAATGCAAAAGAAAATGCATTGTAGCAGGGGCATTCACATAAATAACTTAATAATAACTGCCCATTTTGCAAAGAGGAAGATGGATGTTGTTTAACAGGGTCCTTTTGTCAGTAAAACATTTCATTTCTATCCTTCCAGTGAAATGTGTCACCATGTGTTACAGAGAACTCATTCCTTTTGTGTCTGGGGACAAAACAGTTGCCATGTAAAAATTTCCCGTGAAGACAGTAATGAGGCCAGAACCTGGAAAGCACTTTAAATGTGCTCACCTGGATTACAGATAAGAAGAAATGTTTACAGATTCAAGTTCACCCGTGTTACCGCTCCCTGAGATGACAATGGCAGCAAACCACCTCTTAAGTCTACCTTCACCAGTGACACTCGATTTCTTGTGGAGTGTTGCAGTGATGGACAGTATGCATTTTCAGTCAGGACATATGGCAAAGCTGAGGCTCAGGAATCTGTTAACTACCAATGATGTAGCCACCAAATCCTTTCATAAAGGGTGGAAGCATGAGCTGGTTCAGAGAGGGTCGTCTGTATAAAACAGGCTAGCTGGATCAACTCTCTCGCTCCCCCCACTGGCAGTGGAGTCTAGAGCCAAGCTATCTAATTATAGGCTAGACACCTAATTTTTAGACATTAATATTGAGGTAAGACCAATGCAGGAAATAGCCTGCAGCATCTTTAAGTTGACGATTAGGGTATATTAAGGGTATGTTTTGCTGAAACAAAAGTAATTCTTATAATCTTCTTTTCGAAGCAAGGAAAGTGATAAAACTACAAGCAAACCTCGAGCAGTAGCAGAGCAAAGCAGAAGCACACACTTAGTACATCACCACAAAACAGCATGTAAAGGCCTGCTACCCTCAGAGTACAGCTGAACAAGCCATGCATCATCTGGTTACCAAATCTGAAAAGCATAAGCTGTCAGTGCTTTCCTGACAGCTCTCAGCTTCTGCACCACTCCTCCCATGCCTGCAGTGCCTGTGTTTGTACAGTGCATTTCCCACCAGCAGGTCATACAGCAGTACAGTTGGGAGGGTGCAATGGATACAATGCCAGCTCCTGATCACCCCTGTCACCAAAAAAATTGACTACCTTTCCAGTGCTCCCAAGAAGTCTCTGATGAGGACCTCCTACCAGGAGTTGTCATTTTGATAGAAGGCATCAATGACCCACTTTCTCCAACTGACACCTCTGGCAGAGGTCCCACTCTTCCTTCCATTGTCTTGCACATCTTTGATGAGAATTATTAAACTCTCACAACCTCAGAGTCTGTCTCACTCAGGCCCTTCTTGCAGCAGGGTGAAATAGCAGTAGTGAGACTGAATAAATCTGATGCAGTGAATATCACTTTTCTTAGGTCTGGTCTGGAGCAAAAATAAAAAATATTTTTGCATCTGTCATCTCCATAAATCTCATTATTTGGGCCCAGCTTATCTAGGCCTAGGACAAACATTTTGTGTCGGATTAGGCAAAGCATCCTCTCCACGATAAAATCAATGTGATAAACAACTGATCTTAGAAAGCATTGTTACAAAATTGTATTATATTTTTACAGTAACTCTATGACAGAGAGCATAGAGAAGTCATATTTAATTATTCTATATGTTTTAAACAATTTTTATTAACTTTTGTCATTTTTATGGACTTGAAAAATTTTGGCCACTTACAAAGGCAAATATTCTTTTTTAATCTAGTTAGTGTTGATGGGAAAACAAAATAAAGAGGATGTTTGCAGTTTATGGGTACATCTGGTGATGCTGCAGCTCATGAGCCAAATTGGTATTGTTTAACTGACTGTCATCTACCACCAGTTAAATATAATCCTTACAGTTCCCATGTTAAAGAGCTTGAAACTGGGCATATTTGAATCAGGGTTTTAAATTTTGTCCTTCTTGTCTTTCCAGACATTTAAAAAGGAAACTGTAATTTATAACCATAATGGGTTATTCTGCTGCCAAGCCACGAGGATGAAAAGGAAGAAGTCTTCCTACTTGCAGGGCCTTCACATAGTTAAGAGCATGTAACCCCAGTGACCTGCAACAACAAATGAGAAAACACAAGCTCAGTCTTTCAGCTTTTAGCTTTATGCACTTTGAATCTGCAATTAACTCAGTTCTGAGCATCTGGTCTTTTTAACCTCTAACATTCAAAGGTCATTTGATCTTTTAGCAGTCAAGATTTGCTGATATGACAAACATCATTTCATACTTATTAAAAATGGAGACAAGTTAGTGACATGTAAAATTGGCTATAGCAGAGTTATATGTTTTTCTGATCCTTCCATTTATTTGCAATTACATTGAAATTCTAAAAATAAAAAATAAAAAAATTAATTCTGTCTATTTGCATGACACCTCTTCTAGCAAACATGCAATGGTGCATGGCAAAGTTTACACACTGATCAGTTACCAATTTACAAGTAGCTCCAGCCATCTTTTGTCTTTCTCTCAAGCATCTCTCATGGAGGTTAGCTTGGAGTGACTGGTTTGGTTTGAGCCACCGCTGCTTTTCTAACTCCATTAGGTTCTGGCAGAGACAAAGTAGGTCTCTGCTGCCACTGGAGGCAGTAGCAGAGTTCTGAGGTCTATACTACAAATAATTGGCTGAGAGATAGTCATGGTTCTATATTTTCATCCTAATATTCAACCACTATCAGGTATATTGCAACTGCTTGGATCTCAGATCAATATGAGTGAAAAAAAAAAAAAAAAACAACAGGTTTCTCTCACAGAATTTTCAAATACAATGCTTTTAAAACAAAGTCTGAGAGTCTTAGTGTTTGAGATTCATTTGAGACATATCCTTAATTCTCCAGTAGTATGAAAATATTTTTGTGACTGCTTCAAACAGTAAATGAGTCAATTTGAACATCCATTCATCTTGCTCAGAAATGAACTCTTCCTTTTGTACTATACAGCTGGTAACTATAAAAGATCCATCACTCTTACAAATATTTAGGTTTTGTCAAACTAGCTCATTGAAGTCAATCAGACTATTAGGTGCACACCTTGAAGCACTTGAGTTCAGCACCTTATTTAGAAGGCTGTGAAAGAGATGAGGAAAAAAGAATCAATTTCACTTAATTTGAGACAACTCACTGAGGTAAAAACATAATAAATAGGGAATTCAATAATCTTAAATGATTTTATGCAATGGATAAAGCAAAGACAGTATCTCCATAGAACAATTCTTGTAAATCACTCTTAACTGGCATTGTCACACCCCCAGCCCAATACTTCAATGCAGGATTCATAAATAATACCAGAATCAAGCCATCTTTTTCAGCTGCTTCTAGATTACCATTCATACCAGAATTAGAATATCAAGGTAGGAAGAAATGCATGAATATTTATTATCTCCATTTCTACATGGAAGCTTAAATGAAGAATTTGCAAGAATATGAGGGGCAGACCTACGAATATTATTTATATGTTTAAGCAAAACCTTTGAGCTAAAATTCTGATGGCACAGTAATGACTTTGAAGGAGTGAAAAAGCTGTGTCTGTGAGCATGTTATTTCTGTGAGATATCACTGAAATAATGACAACAATTACTCTAATTGGCTGTACTGACAATGAGTGCAATTCATGGAGCCCTGGAAAATAGGCAGCTAGGAAACAAGGGGAAGAGCACAGCTGAAGGCAGCTGAACTATGGCAGTGCACATAAGCCAGGCGACGCTTTGGCACAATGAGCGCACTCCCAGTCCTTTCTCCTTTTCACCCTTCAAACTTCCAGTGGCAAAATTTCCAACCACTGCCCAGTAGCTCCTTCTCATTGCCAAGGCCTCCTTCCCCCTCACCAGTCACTGCCCTGAGGACCACAGGGAAGGCTCTACCAGGGTCCAACCTGCTGTCAACAACCATCAGACTTTCCATGGAGAGGTTTAGGGTAGAAACCATCCTGTCTCCACTTTTTCCCCTGCTAGATGTCAGATAGCCATGGATAACCATACACACTGTCTCAATATCATGTCATTCTTGAATTCTCAGCCATTCTTGTATCTTAGAAAAGACTGGGAAATCTGATGTACCACTGTGAGACTCCATTCATTTTCTTGAACAAAGAGAGGAACATCTATTATCCAGGGGGGTTACAGATGTGCCCACCTTTCTCAGGTATCCTCATTTCTACATTGATTAGAAAGAAGGTGTTCCCTGCAGAGAGACAGGATTATCCCTTCCTCCCAGGTATAGGTAGCAAAAACACAGAAACATTTGCACTCAGGTTAGGCAAATACCATAGTAATAGTAAATCCCACCTCTAAATACTACACAGGGGAACAATAATGTTTTATTGCATCATTTATGATTGTCCCATCGCAGAAAATCCCCAGCTGATTCCCGCATTTTGCCTAGTAACCTGTCAATGGACTAAAAATAATGTTCTGTATTCTTCATATCAGAGCAGCTGGTCCACCTCAGACCAAGCAGCATCTGTTTTGGTTTCAGTAGTGGAGAGAGCATGAGAAAAGGGAGCTTTGCAGGAAGGAGAAAGGAGGGTAGGATAGGGAACATAGACAGGAAAAACAGAACAAGGAGGGGGAGATGAGAAAGAGCATCACTGAAAGCAACTTTTACTGCAGTTTAAGATTAATGACTGCTCATCCACAAGCACTCTACAATCTGAAGTAAGTGGAAGAAACTGGAGCTGCTACTCAATAGCCAGTGTAGCCCTTTACAGACATAAAAAGCACACGCTGATGTTCCCACTCAGACATATAAAACCAATGTGATGTATGTAGCTTTTAAGTGTTGGTGCAGCATAAAAGTTTTATTGCTGCTTTGGCTTGAAGAAAGCTTCAAACCTCAGTTTAGGCATTGCAAGCTCCTGTAAAAATGGTTATGAAAGGCATTTTTCCTAATCACGTTAGCAAACCCTTCTCTCCATTTTCCTTCTCATTAAAAAGCTTAAATATTTTACAACTATAGTGTGCAGGCTTATGTCCAGATTACCCTTCATTAAATGACTTTTACAGTAACTGGATACAAGCCTTTTCTATTATTACACAGCAGCTAATTATGTCTCCTTTGTTTTCATTTCATCATTTTAAACAAAGCTTTTAGGGACCCAGCTACTCTGTGAGAGGTGTTGCCAAGCTGAACACATTTCCAGCAAATCCCAGCTGGGCTGCATTCATTTCATCTGATGATCTTTGCAACATGAAGTAGCTTTTTGGAAAAGAGAAAAAAGAAAAAAAAAAAAAAAATAAGAGGTAGACAGGAAGGAAGGAGAAGAAAAATATCAACATCCAACCTATAGTGCTCTTGCATTGCTTTAGTGCAAAGACAACTTCTCACTGGGGAAAAATCCATCAGGATGTTAGTGAGGAATGAAAAATGATGTACAGCAATTCCAAACATCATAGCTAAGCTATGTGAATGATCAGTTCTATCGGGCATTTTCTGAATTCTGACAGCATTGCTGTTTTCAGATTGCCGCAGTAATGTTTCCAAAGTGTATTATTACATTCACGGCAAGAAAAGAAGGGGAGGAGGCCTGAAAATTACTTCCCTTCTGGCAATGAATTGTCATTTATGTCCCACATTGAGCCAGCTCCTCACATTGCCTGGGAAGCCAAGGGAACCAACAAAAAGATATGATTTCCCCAGAGCTAGGGAGCCAAGGGAAATGATCAGGCATCTGAAAACTCCCCAGGGTGCAAAGAGCAATAGCAAAAGGCTTTGCTAAAGAGAGACACTTTTCAGTATCTATGCAAATAAAATCTACATTTAGACTTTATTTTAATTGCTCATTCTCATCTATGATACACTGGATAATCAAAGTAATCATATAAGAAATGATAGCAAGATTTGTTATGTATGTTTCCATGTACAAGGCAGTATATTGTGCCTTCTGAACAGTGTGCAAGATGGCTGGCCCTTGCTCCACAGAGCCTTAACAGCCCACAAGCGTACGAGCCTTCTTTTCTCCTCCTTTCCTCATGGGCATTTCACTGCACTCCTTTAACTTTTTTTGCATTGTTCTTCCATCCTTTTAAGTCTTCCTTGACCTGGTAGCTTTCTAGCCCTTCTTGAGCATACAGTATTCAACCAGCCCTCGAGGGGAAGTCTTGCATCTTCCTGCTATCAGTATTCTTTGGGCTTGTGAGTCCCACCCTTTACTTGCTATATGTTTGCAGTTTGGGTCACATGTAAAGCTTTCTAGGATTTAGGGGGTATAAAATCCCAAAAGACAGTAAATCTGAAGATCTTCTATTGTTATGAGTCTAGAAGTTTATAGGACTCTTAAGGGACTGTTAACCTTTCCAAAAGATTTCAAAAAGATGTCACTGTAAGGAATTCAGTTGGAAACTGAAAAGACTGAACACTTGACCTTATCTCTACAGAGCAGAGTAGATGGTTCACAAAATATGTGATGCTTTTCAATGACTTACAGTGCCACCATGTATTCTCACTACATACCAACAGGGAACCAATCCTTCTTTGCCTCCTGAACACTTTCTCACGTAGACAGGGGAAAAAATGAGTTGCCAAAGGCAGTAGATATGACAGCCTTTCTTCAACCTTCACAGCTTATAAAGAGGGTAGGCATGGATGGTTTTGTTCATGTTTTCCCATCTCAGTTCTAGGTCTTTCTTCAGCTAAATAGGAGCCAGGCTAGCCACTTTTCCCAAAAATCAGCTCTAGCTGCCTAAATAGTCCACTATTGCCCTTCGTCCCAAATATTGCCAGAGCAGTATGACCAGTACGCTCTCCACGCTCTTGACCCACTCTTCTTCTTAATACCAAACATCATGGATTCTTTCAGAAAGACCCGTGAAGAGAGAAGGCACCTTTATCTCTCACTGACAGAAGGCAGGAAGCCTCTTCTATTCTATTAACCACAGACCTCCAGCCCCATTTGCCTTATACAAAAGCAAAAAGTAAAGCATAATTCCCTCCCCTTGTTTCAGGTGCAGGAAATGAAATAGGAAAATGAAAAATGGTTTAGCAAAAATGTAGCTCTGCAAGACCCTTAGCCAAGTTACGTTTCCAAATCATGCTTGTTTTACAGAGATATTTGTTCATAGAATAGAGAAATACAGAAAACAACCCATCTGCCCACGTAGGTGTGGCCTTCATTTTCCTCTTAAAAACCCCTAACATTTCTCTCCCTTTTCAGCCCAAGAGGAGAGGGCTAATCACATAAGTGGACCCCCAAAAGCCTGTCTCCTTGTCGCTGTTCCATAGCACGGGCTTTGGCAGAAACACAGCAGGGGTCCGATGCAGCTGTTGGAGAGTCTGCCCTGCCTGCCCGGCTTTGCCTCTGCTCCTGCTATTTTGCTACTATATATGCAATATAAATACCAAAAAGAAAAGCCTGTCAGGCAGACCATTTCCCATTATTTGGAAATTAGCAAGCTTTGTGCTGTTTCTAAAACTAATTGTTTCCATTATCAGAACACTGCAATGTTGTATGCATCCACAAGAAATCATCACACAAATGTATTTCTTTCTTTAATATACTGGGCTTTTTTCTTTTTCTGTGAACAGTTTTCCTCCCTTTTTTTCTGAGATTCCATTCAAGAGAAATATAATAAAAACTCAGGTACAAACAGACTGTTGGCAATTATTTTCTTGTGCCTTTCAGTACCAGAAAATTTGTTCTCCTTAATTTCAAAAGGGAGCAACAATTAATTTAGCTAATGAGAATTACAGAAAAAAAAAAAAAAGAAAAAACAAACAAAAACAAACAAGTACTTCAAACGATTTCTAACCTGTGAAAAAAAAATCTTGTTTTGGTCCTGATCCAAAAAAAAATCTTTGCATAAATAGTCTTACTGAAGCTTTATCCTTTAAAACTTATTCCCAGGATTGTGGATTTGGCAAATGCAGGCTTCAAATTGTTGTTGTGTTGATGAATCGATTTGCTTGCAAAGTCCTTTCTTAAGGGAGGATATTATTACCAAGCTGGAAGCTAAGACATAAGCCCAGGACGCTACCCAGGAGCAAATGGGGCAAACGTTTGTATTTTTTGACAACAGCACACATACTTAGACTTTTTGACTGTCACTTTACTAAGGAGAAGAAGAAAAAAGAAGTGCATTCACTGGTTCAAACATCCCCCTTAGCAGAAAAAGGCCTGCGGGGAAAAGAAAACATATAAAAATGCACTGAAGCAAAGTAATGCTCCTTGAAGCTGGCTGTGCCCCTAAACTATGCTCCTGAGATTATATCCCGAGGCGGCAGGGGGCATGGTTAAGAGCAGTTCTACCCGGCTCCGAAAGAATGAAAGCAAGTGTCAGCACTGCCATAAAATCAATGCATGGATGATTGCTCCCAGGATGACTCAAAGCAGCAGTGACATGAGTCTGGACATGGTGCTGGTGAGGAATCAGCTCTAATGGCTTTCCATCTGATCCCTGGCTGCAGGGGTCAGTTCAGCTGCACAGGGCTGAAAAGCGAGGTCACAGATCTGACGTGTCAGCGTGCAGCCAGCTCGTGACACTTGTTGCGCTGTAAAGAGGAGATTGCCAAATGGGATGGTGGAGCTTAGGATACAACACAAATCTGGCAGGCTTCCTTGTACCCTGTTAATCCACTGTTCCTATACCTTATAGAGCTCTATTTAGTGGGATTTTCCCGGTTTTGAGGTCTGAATTACAGCTTGTTCATCAGTTAGGTGCTGTTAAGAAGGGACAGATTAACGTGTACCATCATAATATAAGGGAGACTTTTAACCTTTATATTATGGTAATTATATTATGGTGTCTGATACTCTTTCCAGGACGTGCTAGCCTGGTCTAGAAAGCATGGACCAGAGTTACACACCACTAATGACATCTCTCTCCTTACCACCAAGGTGACTGTGTGCTTGCTCACAAAATTTGCACTGGTGTAATTAAAATTGGTTTTCAAATTGACTCAGCCTTTAGCTAGCACAGCATCTTTGCACAGGGGCACTTTCATCAGCTTACCATCAGGTTAGAGTAGATTGCACAGGCTTCAGTCCCATGAAGCATTCAAGACTGCCCTGCTCACCAGTTGCCATCTGTCAGCTGAACCATGACAACAGATTATAAACCCGTTCATGGCCTGCCTCTAGTGTCTAATAAAATGCTGTTAAAAGCCCCACTCTCACTCCTCTGACCGGCTTTTCAAGACCACACAAGACCCTGGGGATGTCAAGCATAGCTGGGTCTTTTCAGAGCAGCTCCCCTCATTCCACCAACAAGCTTAGTGTCTTCAGCTCTTTTCCTCTTCATTGCACTATGCAACACACCTGGAAATCAAGCCTTTGATGGATACCAGTGACTATTAGGAGTGAATGAGAGTTCTAATTACAAGCACTCACATTGTGAATGGGGTTAATTTCCCTATACTCCCTGAAGGACATCAGGAGGTGAAAGACGGGAGACATATGTCCTGAAATCCCAAACCGGCAAAACAATTCCCTTTCTCCATTGTATTCTGCCACTACTCATGAAAGAGATGACAAGAATAGTATGATCACTGGTCCAAACAAACTTCTGCACTCGGCAGCACAAGAAGGATAGTGAGAGATGGATATTTACACCAGATGTGTAAGCAGGAGATGTCCTATGGCTGGGTAACAAGGCTTCTAGCCTTCTGGTACTGCCATATTTTGGTATTTTTCACTCTTCAGCTTCTTGCATGTTCCTCTGGCCACTCAGAGCAGTTCAATCGCAGGCAGCAGCAGAAGCAACAGAGTCCAAAGGGGAGTATCAGAGACGAGGGCGAGGCTGTTTGGGACAGGCAGTTTGCACCATTTCTTTGTCATATATCAAAATTTGCAGCACCTGGAGCCACCTCTGACATCCCAGCCTGCTGCCCACACAGCAGCAGGAGCCAGAGGGAGTGCTGGACAGCAGACAGGAGCAGGCAGCAACAGGACAGTGGCAGCAGTACTCAGCAAGAAGAAGCACAGCCCACGTGTGTGCAGGCTGAAGCAGATCTCAAATTTCAGCCACAGCAGCCCACAGCTGCACAGAGAGCACCTGCCACAGGATGATGCCACACAGGTACTGCAAGGCTATCTGCTGTCTACCAGCCGCACTCCATGGCTGCAATGGAGACTTCGGAATCTTCCCGAAAGTGCTCTGAAAAGTACCAACACCAAACTAGAAAGTTCATCCTGGTACACAAGGGATTATACTGAGGAAGGATCTCTAGTGGGATCATAACATGATATCAGTGAAAATCAACTGAGACTTATTTTTATTTAAACAGTAGTAAGCACGGCTTAGATGCTGCGAGAAGTGAAACAGTCCAATGGGTTTTACTCACACTGGACCCCCAGTCCCATGGGGCTGGAAGGTCACATTTCCCATGCAAATCAGCAGCAACTTTTCCATTAATTTTATCTGTAATTTTTAAATAGCAGTACCTACAGACTAAGAACAGAATTCCTCCCACTGTCCTGGGTTGAGGTGTATTCTATTACCATCCTCATGAGCTGTGGAAATCAGGTGGGGCAGTGTTTTCCTTGCCTCCTCCCCCCAGACTATCTTGCTGTTAATGGCCCATCATTGTCCTGCTGCATGACTCAGAGATAACTCCCTCCAGACTATCTTCTGTTAACGAGCCTAATCAACACTTGGCCTCATGACTCATTACCCCATTGTGAGATGCTCCACCCAGAGGGAGGAACCAGGCATCTCATTGTGGATATAATCTGGGACTCTGAACACCAGAGACACTCTTTCCACTGGATTTCCAGAGGATAGGAGCTACACAGCCACCACTGGACTTTCTGAGGAAGAGCAGACCTCTTCTACCACAGGATCACCACTTCAGAGGATTGCAGCCACCGTTCCACCAGACTGCTACCCCTACCCTGCCTAATAGGGACTCAGGTTGTATCTTGACTCTGTCAGTGTTTTCTTTTACTTTCTTTTCCTTTCCTTTAATTTCCATTAAATTGTTATTCTGACTTGGTGCCTCCCACTGGTTTGCTTTCAAACTAGCACACCCACTTAATGCTGAATGTCTAAACCCAAGGTGTCTAGTCTGAGCTCACTGCTCCAGGCTAGCCTATTCAGTGGGAAGAGTTAAGCACTTGCAGTTGGGCGAGTCATCTCTCATGGAGCAGGTGTTGAAGACATGCCCTTTAGTAGTGCTAGCTCACAAATAGACATAATTTAAACTGCACACCTCTAGAGGCAGGTGAGATTAATCCTATGCCATACTTTTAAATAACTGGGCCTGAATTCTTTGAAAGCTACCCCTGTAGTATCAAACCTTTCCATTTTGATTGTCCAAAAGGACAATCTAAATATTAATGCTAAATAATTTACCTGGGGAATTAGGTCAAGGTGTTCAACATTTTTGAAATGAAAGAGGTTTACAGAGCAGCCACATCTACAGTATGTCCCACCTCAGTCCTACCCAAATGGCTTCTCTCAGAGATGCTGCAAGCCTCTACCTTTGGCAAGTAGGACAGCATACCACATTTCCTTGCTTGTGACAGTAGGGTGCCTTAGGTGCCCTAGACTGCACTTACAGGATCACAGCTCCTCTTTGCAGCCAAGCACCCCTGAACCCATTTCTGATATCACATCCAGACATGACACATGAATGCTGAACAACAAATTACTGTGATGCACCATGACCATTCCCTAAAAGGCATAAACGTTTCCTTCCAGGAATGCCAGAGACAGCACTCACTTTACCAAATCTACATCTAACAATCTACATCTGGTCTACTAGAACCACCAGCTGAAGTGTTTTTCCCTTTCACAGACATGCAACAGCACCATAATGGGAGAGCTTTAACTCAGCTAACTCTAGCTGCCAAGGAATGAATCACCTGATGTAAGCCAGTTGCTTCCTGGGCTTCCTCCTCCACAGTCACTGTGGAGATATATTTCTTGGTGCTCACCACAGGTCAGCTGGGTGAAATGAATCTCACCTGAAATTTGCAAAGCAATTCAGCAAGATCTACTAGAAGACCAGGAATAAATATGACATTTATTATACTGTGTTCACTCATCTCCATATTAAAAGGACAAACCAATGTTCTCTCAAGGTCACAGAAAGTGGAGACCTTAAATAGGAATATAAAATGTTACATGAATACTTCAGACTACTATGTTTCTGCCTATTTTACTTAGTCACTCATCATAAGATGTAATACTCAGAAATTCTCACTCTATTCCCTGCATATGTCTGTATTTGTTTTCATAGCCTTTCAGGAACAGGAGGCTTTTCCAAGCAAATGATTACTACAGGAAAAAAAAAAAAAAAAAGTTATTGCTAGGATGCTAGATTAAATTTTCAGAGGCAATCTAATGTACTTAAGAGAAATAATGCTTTTACTATGTTGGAGGGGAAATTCTGATGCAAGTCCCTTTTTAGGTCACAGTTTAAAGACCTGCAAGATAAGGAAAGTTACACCAGGCAAGACACAACCCAGCCTACCTGAATTTGCATTCTCTTCCGGTCACCTAACCCCATTCTCCTTAGAGAGAGAATCTGCAGATCTGAGCCAGCCTGCAGTGCTACTAGCCTAACTGCAGAAGTTGGTCTCCTTCAGTATGAACCAAGATGAACCAAGCCACACTGAGCCCAGTGCTGCTGCCACTAGGCCAACACAAATCAGCCATTTCAAAGGCAATGTAGGTCAAATTAGATGTTTCAAAGGTAACTTAGGTATAGCAAAGGTACTTATTTGATGCCAACAAGCAATAAGAACATTGTTGGTGTTGCATTAAAAATCTTATTCCTCTCAGTTACCTTTCCAGCTGGAGCTCACTAGCCAGAATCTAGCCCCTGATTAATTAATCCAATTAATTCCTTAAAATTGTTGAATTGTTTTTAGCTTTACCAAGTTTGAGGACTTTCAAAGGACATCAAGCTCCCGCTTGCCTTCTATTTTTAATTAGATTAGAGGTAATTTTTGCATTCAAATGAAGAGCAACAGATGTAGATCTGCCTGGTAATGCTGAATCAGAAAGTAATCTTCTAGTAAACAGTTAGGCTTTTTACCAGCGTTGACTGTTCAAATCGAATAACAATACGTGCATTACTAAATTTCATTGCCTAGTCCTCTTCTCTTTCACTTGAATGTAAATATTGATCATGGATACTTAGACCATTTAGCTTTTGATATTTTGGCTGATTTTAAAATCTAATGGAACTAGAAAAATTCACCTTTTAACGCAATGAGTAATATTTTCCTTATTTTTCATTGAATTTTTGGATAATGGTTGTAATTAGGTGTTTGCACCTCATCTATGATTTTATTCAATTTTGGATCCAGTCCACTTCCAGGGTATTTAATTCCACACCAAGTTCTCTCCCAAGAAGCCTGCAACTGGAGTTTGGCAAGTTTTTGCCTGAAAAATACATATAAACAAAGGCATTTGAATCCTTCTGTGTATGCTTGTTGAAGCACCAGACATTTAAATGGCACCCAGAATATACAGCACAATCTGCAGGAAGAAATACATTATCCTACTTTGTTTTCTGAGAGTAATAGGTTTGTAGACAATACCATGAGTATGCTCTGAAAGGGACTTTGATCAGATTCCATGAGTTAATTGAAGCAAATGGAATTGCATAGATGGGGATTGAGGAGCAACCACAGTTTTACTCCCAAGTCTCCTTAAAACTCTTACCAAGTTTCTTCTATTTATGGACTTGTTCCAAAGCTTGTTATAGCCAGTCAAAAAACTTCCACTTTCAGAGAATTCAAGAGAGAACCTAAATACACAGGTTACCGTCTGCAAGGGATGTAAGCACACGCTTGACTTTAAGTAAGAAAGTAGTGCCACTGCAGTCAGTAGCATTACTGAGAAACTTGAAGACTGACTTGTATTTTTATGCCTGACTGAATCAGGTCATCATTTCTAATTATGATCCTGATTATATTCTGAACTGAAGTCAGAGGGAATAAGAGCAGGAAAGTATGTCTCTGAAGGGTCACATTGACATAAGAATTAAATCAATACCAGCTCCATTCCAATGAAATCACTGGAGTTAACACCAGTAAAGACTGAAAGTGTACACTGGTAAATCAGATCCAGAGCTCGTTACGTGGTTTTGACACATCTTTCAGTTTTATCAGAAATCCAAACACAAAACTTAGACCTCTGAAACATCAGTGGATTTTAGACACTCCCTGAAGGGCTTTGAGTACTGAAATCAATGAACGGATTGAAAAGGACTGACCTATAAATGTAGTTTTTCAGCTGTGACAAATGAAATATTGATAATGGTCTTCATTTTGCTTAACTCTTTCTCACTCTTTCAAAACCTCATGTGTAATAGACCATAGCAGAATGGAAATTACTTATAAAAATGTGGCAGGGTTTCACAGAAAGCAACAATGATTTTTATTTCCCGGAGAATCATGTCACATACCAAGAAATGCAAAAATATATACTGCAAGAGACTGCAGCAATGATTGGGCCAGGATACAGAATACTGATGGGTTGTATCGATGCTAGCATATCTAATTAGGTTGAATTTAATGAATTTGGGGATTCATTATGATGGTGAATATATGAGCCTTATCTATTCCTAAGAGTTCTCTTACCTGGATGCCCCCCAGGGTCAGCATGGCTTTACAGAGGGAGGCCCACAAAACAATGGGGGCCTTCCAGAAACATAAGTGCTATCAGTTGAGCCACTAAGGACTTGCCTAACTCCCAAATAATCTAAGATCCTTAAGCATTCAAAGCTTGTCATAAACAACTCCATATGTGTGCAAATGAACCCTCTCCAGGCATGGGCTTCACAGCTGAATGGCCAAACTCAAGCTTTTTTGATCCCAAAGTCCCGCTGCTGCTGAACATGACAACAGTACATCTTTGCAGACATCCTCCTGAGGGATCTGTCCAAGACCATTCTTACTAGATTCCAGAGGCATCTGGGGGATGAAGGAAATCTCATGTTTCTCAGAAGAGAAATAACCATGAAAATCCATCATACCAGGTATTAGGAAGTGCACTCTGGATTGTTTAGTCCACCCAAAATATAAGGTAAGAAACACCTAACCACATCTAGACACTGTAGGCAAGATGTAGAGACAAGTTCATAACCACAGTTTCAGAGGGAAAGAATAGCAAGTCTGGGGCATTGCCAAAATGCTGGTATCTGAGAAAAATAAGGTTGAATTTACAAGTTAACCAGGCAGACCTTCAAAATCATAAAATGGAATCTGTCGTTACAAATTACCAGGCTATCTCACACAACTATAACTCTCCTTCCACAGTCCATATCTCTAATTCTTTCAAAACAACTGGGCTAAGAAATCAGGAAATTTGAATAAAATAAATAAAAACCTTGCAAAACTCATTCCAATCATTTTCAAATGTATTCCATACACCTCTCCTTAACCCTTCATAATAAAGTTTCATTGCTATCTCTCCACAATATAAAAAGAATCACCAGACATAAAGCAGCATAAGTGAAGTGGACAATTAGTGAAGAGCTGGCATGTTCTGAACCCCTATTCATTTATTGGCATGGATCTTTTCCTTTTTCCTTTTTTTTTTTTTTTTTTCTTTTCTGGAATTGGCTTTCAAAACGTTTCCATGGAAAACGGAGAGGAAGGCAGCTATCACAAGCAACAACAGAGCCTACCCAGCAATGTGCTTTTTGGACTCTCCTTGTTCTCCCCCTCTTTTTTTTTTTTTTTTTCCCCTCCTTTTCTTAAACTCGTCCAGGCTTAAGTTGAACAGTTTGCACCAGCATATGGCAAAGGTTGAGGTCAGACAGATAAAACGTTTCATTGCACCAAAGAATGGTTAACAACACGTGAATGTAAATTCTAACACATCGTAAAACTGTTGCAGAGCAGGCTGAAAGGGGTCTTTAGTTATGGCAGGAAATCTGCTTCCCAGCCCCACCCCATCCCTTCCAGTTCATTTCAGGTATTGTGGAGCCCGGAGGGCCTTTGGAGTCCCCTCCGCTGGCAATCTGCGCCCGGCCCCGCCAACAGATTTCTAATGACTTTCTGATGAAGATTTAGGAGGTTTTGTGTCCTGGAGCTGTGAAGGATTTCAGCCGGGCACCCCTCTCCGGCAACCAGCCCCAGCCACCTCTTTTGTCCCCTCCTCGCTCCACTGCACCCCTGGCCCCGTGGCTTCCCTGCAGACCGTCCAAGCGGGAGGGGACCCCTCCCCACAGCCCCGCGCTCTCCCTCTCCGGGCCCGCAGCCACGGCAATTTGTAGCCATGCTGGTGGCAGGACCACCCCGCCAGGGGCCCGGGCCCCGCCAGGGCCGTGGGACACAGCCTCGCCCCCTCAGCGGCCGCCGCAGGGCCCCCGGGCTTCCCCCGCTCCCTCAGTCTCCCCTCCTGGCCAGGACCCGAAATGCCCTCTCGGCCTTGCTCCCCTCGGATGTGGGGTGCAGCCCGCTCCCCAGCTCGGTTTTCCTCACTTAAACCAAAAACAAGGAGGGGCAGCGACGGCCCCACCTCTGCGGGGACCGTTCCTCCGTCTCCGCCGTCGCTGCTTTCTTTTTTCCCTTGCGTTTATGTTCATTCTTCCCCCCCCGCACCCCCGCCCCATTCCCACATTTTGTCACCATTATTACAATAAATACAAAGGTTCTGCGCCTAAGAAGAGACTACAAAAACATAAATGAATAAATAAATACTTAAATATCGAATGACATGTTTGTGTCAGACATTAGCGCAGGCTCTGGCTTGATGTTTTCGTTTATCGTTTGCTCTAAGTTCCTGCAGCTGAAAAAGATAAACCCCGGCTATTCAAAAAAGAAATGTATAAATCAGAACAAAGCACCCAGTTTAAAAGCGCTTTTCAATTTTTATTTTTTTTTTTACTTCTCCAGAGATAAGCCACAGAAGCACAGTGCTCAATTTTGTGAAACTATTGAGGTGGTGGTAGATCATATATATTGCCGCAATTATTACAGAGTTTGTTGTTTGTTTGTGATACAGACAGGGACACACACTAACACGTGCACAGAGACACTGATCACCTTAATTCCCCATTCCTCTCTAAACTGCACCGGATGTCCTACTTCCCTCTTCAGAGCTGCTCCAAACCGAGAGTGATTAATGCTCTTTTTTTAATCTAGGAAGATGTTAAAAGTGTGAGGGACATTGAGTTCAATTATGAAATACGAAATGCTGAGAGGGTCAAGTCTACTCAAGTCCCGCAATGGAAGAAACACTCCCAGGAGACTTTGATATTTGGTCGGATGACTGATCATCATGTCCTCAGAAAGAATTAAATTTTATTACTGGCTTTTTGGCAGCATTTAGAGTTTAACGTGGCTAGAATTAAAGAGTGCTTTGTCTGATTTTGATTTCTTCCCCTTCCCTTTTTGTTCAAAAGCTACTCTATTTTTCTCACTGACTTGGAGGTGCCTATTAGAGAAATGCAGGTGGCAAGTTATCTCTGGAGGGGTTGTACTGCCAGGATGTTATTCACAGTTCATATTTGCATAATCTCTTGTCTCCTCTTAAATCTTCTGTTTTATTCTCCTTCCCTTCTTATTCCCTCAAGAAGTTCTCACAACAATCTGGCTTAGATTTCTTTCCTTCCACATGCCTCAGTAACACTGATTGTTCTTATCGAGGGGTTGCAAGGCAGTGATCAGTCACACCTTCCTTCCATTGAGAGAGGCAACAAACACTGCAGATTTTGTTTACTTTTAACATCTGCCAAGACTTTTAATGTCACAGTGCAAGGAAAGCCCCAAAGACAAATCCAAAAATGAGCATATTAATAATGGTTGGCAACCAGGATCCTGCAGGGAACCATCGCTTTACCTTTTGGTGCTGTTTGCCCTTCCTTAAAGTTCTTTCTTGCCCTACCTTATGAAAAGACTTCTGCTGGCTAAGAAGAAACTCACTGGTGTCATTGAGAAACCTGGTAGTAAATGTTAAAATGCTCTGTTTACAGAGAACATTAGTGAAAAATCAGCAGAAGGTTTGGGGCTAAGCAGAAGGAATTCACATGCCCATTGCACAGGGAAGCCTTTACTTGGCAAGGAAAGTTACACTCTTAGTTGATTTCTTTTTAGTTTAAATATGCATAATTCTGTTTGCTTTTCAAGATTCTGGAGTCTGTTCTAAAGTATGTGACTGCAGTAACAAAATTAAACAAATGCAGCAGAAAATCAGAGAAAGACAAGAGGGGACAAAGAAAGGAGAGGAGAGAAAGTTATCAAGGTTATGACTTTGGATTCACTGCTCTCCTTGCCTGGGATCCAATCCAGTTGCCAAAATATAGGTAGCCTGTGTTTTCTAAGTTACCCTCATGTCTGCTGAAACCCCAGCTGCTCCTTCAGAAGAGAGCAGGTTTTCTGCAAGTCCTGTGCCCTATCTGCCTGCCCCTGCAGATTTCCCACTGGCCTCTCAAATGGGACAAGACACTTCTCTGAGCCATCTGAGTCAAACCCTCATGGGCTACGCAATTAATTAACTCAGAGTACAGTGAGATTCCAGTGTTAACATCTAAATTGAGGTGTCTAAAAGTAGGTGTCTGTTCATTACAGTTAGTGGAGACTGATCAAATGCTCATATTTACATTTGGCTGAGCTGGATACTCTGTGGAATATAACGGGAGACAAAACACTTAACACTCTTCTGGAAATCCAAACCTACAGTCTAGACCTGGGACTCCCAGACAGAGAAACTGGAATTAATCTGTGAATTCGCTCACTTTGGTCCTTTACCACCTCAGGCACCACATCGTGCTTTATTCCTTCATAACCATCCTGGAAGCAGTTAGCCCTTCACCCCTCTTATGGAAAAACCATTGCAGAACCTCACTGTGTCAATCATTAGGAACATTCTCATAACTCCAAGGCTTTATACAACCGTAGCAAGTGTATACCCATGTGGTTCTTTATTAAAAAAAAATGCCCTAAGGTATATTACCATGTCCTGCAAGCATAAGGAGGAGGAGAGAAGATCCAGCAGGCAGGAATTGTGCAGCATGATTGATTTATTTAATTATTTTACAAACTCTTTTTATAGACATTTTTCTTCATAGTCTAATTGGACAAAGGATCATCCACCCCTTGGGGTGATTGGCTAAAATCCTAAAACATCCATTGTCAAAATATTTTTCTACTATACTATAAACAAGACTTTTCAAGGCTGAAGGTGTTTGGTTGCTTACAGAACTCTGCTACCTCTTCTGTGAGAGAGAAAAGTCTCTCATGGACTTAGAAAACAGCAAGAAAATCCTTGCTAGCAGCATTTTTATATCCACAGTTCTTATGCCAACATCAGCCTTTGCATGAGAAATTCTTTCTTCATTGTGGTGTTTAACCCCCTGCTCCGCATAGAGCAGTTATATCCTCCCTCAGTCTTCAGTTTTTGAAGGAAAACAATCCAGGATATTCTACTTTTCTCTCGTATGATAATCTCCTCTCTTTGCCCAACCACTCGTGCATGAGTCTGTCAGTTCCCAACCAGAAGTTACATGAGGTAGTCCAGATGAGGTCTCACAGGAGCCTTGTACAACCTTGTCAGTGCTTTGCTGTATCACTAAGACTGTTTAAAGTAGAGGAAAAGCTGTAAAAAGAAGGTAGAAAATATGAGGGAAGTTTAATGCAGGGAGGAAATTAATAAGAAATGACACCATATAAAAATATAAAACAATGAAGGATATAGGGAAACATAAATTGTGAGTTAATCATCCACCATAACTAAAACAGCCACTGCATATCAGAAGACAACTATCAAAGACATCTCAGAAGACAGTAGTTGGCTGATTTTTAAGAGACCCTAGACTTGTCCAAATAGTACCAACCCCTGCAATTAAAAGAGATAAAATTAGGAAAGAGGCCTAAAATCACTGTTGGTTCATGATATAGGCTAGACATTTACTGACAGACATACAAATAGGAAGGAATTCCTATGAACAAGCTTTGTTTGTATAGCAGACCCTCCCAGCACTCAAAGCACCATGGTGGTACCAGACAATGACCAAAAAAGGACTATGGATAAAACTGCACTGCCGACTTGAGTTGGAAATTTCTGCCTGTGATTCTGATCCATAAAAATTTTATGATTCTTCTGTAAGCCACTCACAGGGCTGCTGTTCTAAAAAGCTACAAACTTATATAAACAAAAAAATCTAGTGCATATTAATGGACAACCAAGTAGGATTTACTTAAAATGGAAGGAAAACTCCATCCACTGACTACCAGAGTCATAGTTTAACGTGGCAATTTTTTGTGGGACAAGGCTGACTTCCCCCATCAATTTCACTTTTGTAAAGACCCCATAAAGATGTACACAGCAGCAAGGGAATGTGGAGCAGCAGCGGCATTGAACAAAATGCTGTCACCCCCATTTTCACAAAGCTGGCAATTGTTCAGTGAGATCAAAGATTTACTTGCATATGATGGGTCCTCATTTTCATTGAAAAACACTCTTATTGGGCCAGGTGAGGCAAGAAGATCAAGAACATTGTCATTTTCTTTGCTGCTTCCTACCAAAATCCTGACATTCCAGGTTCCTTTATTCAAACATATTCAAACTTATGACTCTACCAAATTCCTTTCCATCGTAACTCAGCTTTACTGTCTTCATCCAATATCAGGTTTTGTCTCTACTTTATAAGAATGTGGCTCAGACAAAGCAGAAAATGTTTGGCATGATAGTTACTTTCCATAACAGTATGAAAGAGATGCCAAGCTGCCAGAACTTCATAGTCTCCAATGTTACGTTTTCGGTGATGCTCATTTTCCTTTAAAAAACAACAACGAATGAAATTTAAATAAATCTCTATGCTCCCACTTAACACTTCAGTGAGTAAATCCAATGTTACTTAGGATATTTTCAAGCAAGGATTGTTGGGGTGGGTTTTGGGTGGGCTTTTTTTCAGGAGAAAGAAAAAAATGCTTTGTACAAATAAAAATATACTGATGTGTTAAAATGGAGGGTTGGTGGTTTTTTTTGAGAATCAAAAATTGTTCCACTGGCTGGAAATGCAAAAGGTGAGCAAGCACCATGTATTCCATCCTTGATGTTGGTAAGAACTTGCATTGCCCTGTGAGCAATAAGACACAGCGACACACGTTTACAACAGAGGATGAGGCAGCCCTGATTTCCAGTCATGCTGTGCCTATGAGAATTCAGCTTCTCTGAATACCTCTGAATACCTTGCAACCACCAGATCGGGATGACCTTACCACATGGAATGCAGTATTAACACTCGACACCATATTGGCCATGAAATGTAATGATAATTAAATGTTTGTGAGGGTCCTCAGATGAATGTGATGCTATTTTGTTAAAAAGAAAAGAAACAAAAAAGGCTATATGAAAATTCATGGCTATGGAGGTAAACCTCTATTCTCCTAGATTACTCCTATGTAAATCTTTCACCTACTGGACTTCAGTGCTATTCATGGGTAACAGGCTCTGCTGGGTTAGTTCCAACACTCAACGTGCACTTCTCAACTACTACCAACCTCCTCTGTGGAAATGAAGTTGTCCTTGAGACATGTTCATATCCACAGATGACAGCATATTGATTTTGCATAACTTAAATGGTTGGGTCTTCTAATGCAACTCATTTACAGAAATCACGTGAAAGTTTGGAATACGTTTGGCATGAGTGATGTATTTTCCTTTTGTTTTTCCCATCCAGCCTCTAAGAATTCTGTACTGAGAACATCTCCACTGTCTTCTCCCTCCTTTGCAACCTTTCTTCTCTTAAAGTTCAGGGGCAGACAACAGGGGGTAGCAAATTTTACTCTCAAGAGCTTGAGGTTTCACCTGAATTCATATAATTCCCCCAACATTGTTTCAACCCAAAATGAAACATGATTGGATTGTAGATATTAACATATATACTTTAAAGGTGAGAAGTAAACTTTCAAACCATATTTACTAAAAGACTGTAAAGAAAAAAACAGGCATACATCTTTCCTTGGCAGAAAGAGCACAATTTTGATTTATGGATAAAGATTATTAAGTCATATGTATGGTTTATGTTTGTGCCCTTCCTTATAAATCCCCACTCACTCACTCACTGGCCTGTGTCCCATCCCTATATAACCTCACCAGCATCACTAATTCATAAATGTTTCCATTTACTTGAGTTAAAACTGCAGTTTGGGATTCAGGAAACATGAAACCAGTTCCTGGCTTGGACACAGACTTTCTTTGTAACCTTTGAAAGCCGGTTATCCCTCGTGTCCAATTCCTCATCTCAGGAAAAAATAAAGTGACCCAAACCTATCCTTTGTCTGCTTCTCTAGAAAGATAATTACTTGGGACAGGAAGTGTTCATGTGCAGGGTGCTTCATCAGCAGGCCATCAATCTTCAGAATCATAGTTGCAGAAACGATCAAATACGAGAATATCAAATGCTTAGTCAGCCTATGAAGGGGCTGTGGCCATAGAGAAAGTACACTGGGCTCAGCAAAGGTACAAACACCAATCAATCTAAGAATAACTAAACCCAAACTCTTCATGAGTGGCTTTCTCAAGGTGTCTGAACAGCCTTTTTTTTCTCTCTCTGTCTCTGCCAACCATCAAATGAAGTAAATGGTTTGTGCCTCCTTCACAATCAAAGAGGAAAAAGGTCCCTTTACAGTTTTCTGTGGCATGTTTCATGTGCTGCTCTGAGATCTGCTGACACACTCACATCGACAAGTGGCACTCCAAATGAATAGTGATACATACCTTACTTACATTTATTACCATTTACATATCTGCTAAGTGCTCAGCAGAAGTGGCATGACTTACTTCCCTAGGCTGTTTTCCAGGAAAGAAATGGAGGTCTCATGTGAGAACAGGCTTATCTGTGCAAGACTACACAGCCTTTCCCTTATGAGACTGACTGTCCAAGAGAATAAAATCCAGAAAAAAGAACTAGAGTTTTCTTAGCAAACAGGGTTGAAATCAATTTGCACTCTGCAGTAATTCACTATTTTTCGTCAAATAGATGCAAAAACATTCATTGTTTTCCTTTGCTAGATTTGGTTGTGGATGCTAAAAAAAATCCAAATCAAATAATCATGGAAAGTATGTCCATTTGGGGTATGATGAAACTAGGACTTTCTGTGACTTATCTAAGCTACCTTTATTGACATGATCTTGAAAGTTGGCTAGAAATTCTGAAGTTTTAATAAAGACATTGTTCTTTGTCTGTCTTATGGAAGTTTCTTGAGATCCTGAGAGTCATCAGGGATATGTTATTCTTAGGATGAATAACTTAGCAAAGGCACAGCCTGAATCTGGAATGTTTAAATCAAAGTAAGACAAAGCTGTACAAAACAAGCAGAAGGAATAAGTGACTTTAGGCAGTATTGATTGGAAGTTTCATAACACTGATGAAAAAGCAATGTGATATCACCAAGTACTGTAATGTAATACAACCATGACACATGCTAGCAAGATGAAGAGAGTTTGAGGGGACAAGCATTAAAAGCTGAACAATTCTTTCTACCTCAGCTCACCTGATCCTGCTGGACAATGGAAGGAAAGACCAGTCTCTAGGACACAGTGGTAGAGTTTTGCAACGCAAAGTAGCATCACAGGAACTTCCATGCCTCCATGTCATGGGTGTATAAGGCCCTCTTCCAAGCATGTCCTGAACACAGGCATAGTTCTACTCTGGTTTCACATACAGAGCAGCTCTGCTCTGCTGCACCTCTTTGCTCTGAGACAGGATGCAGAGAAGTAGGAGAAAGAGTCCATCTCCTGATCTCAAAGTGGGGTTTCTGGGAGCCTGCAGTCAAGTGCCATTTCAGCTCTAAGAAAGACAGCAGAGGATTAAGTGGACAGAGACAACAGCAGAGCACAGACATTGCAGCAGAGAGCCTGGCTGGTGCTAGGAGTG
Source organism: Aphelocoma coerulescens (assembly GCF_041296385.1). NCBI lineage: Eukaryota > Metazoa > Chordata > Aves > Passeriformes > Corvidae > Aphelocoma > Aphelocoma coerulescens. The sequence continues at coordinate 62,079,009 of NC_091013.1, forward strand.
TGCATTGCAAAGCAGCAGCACTGAATGATGTTACAGCTGTCTGGTGCCACACAGAACAGCAGTATTACCTTGATACCTGCAGGCCAGCCCTGGTAAGATGAGACCTGCTAATACAAGAACAGTCAGCGGTTATGCCTGGTAGCATAGATGAAGTGCACTGTCAGCAAGTTTCAAGGTTTCAAGTGCAGGTTAGCTCAAGATTTACGGCATTTCTAGCTTTCAGATGGCATGGGAGTACCTTGAGAATAGCTTTTTTTGCTGTATTCAGCAATCTGTTTCCATTCTGGCTACAGTCCAGAAATACACAAGAAAAAAATGTGAAAAAAAAAAAAGGATAGGCAGTAACTAAATATTTCAGAACCTTCACAAAGATTCAATTTGAGCAAGGCTTTAGAAAAGGGCAGAGGCCAGTAGAGAAGTGGGGTGGGTTTTTTCTTCCAAAAAAATTTGCCCTTTCCCTATCATTTCAGTTAACCAAATTAAACAAGTACCTTCTTGTGCAAGTTTGAGTGACTTCTTTGTTTTATTAGCTGTGATCCTTGTCCACAGCTTTTCCAATGGCCATGTTCTCTTTCCTAAGTGGATTCTCTAGTGCCTGCTACTTGGTTCTGCTCTCACTGAGGGTTTTCCTTTGGTGGCAGCACTAATCTGCTTGTCTTTCCTCTACTTACCTGCCTGTTTTTACAGAAGTTGACCACAATGTCCTAGAGACTTTACTGTTCTGTTGAATTTGCTTAAAATGGACATTTCAATTGTTAAACAGAGTTCAAAAGTATGGTAAACACAGCCTGTGGAATCATGGGAATCTAATTTCCTTAGGAAGACTGGCTAAGAGTAACCACTAGTATTTCTTTGGAGCATGAAATCTTCCTGGTTCTGTATGAATATCAGTTATTGAGTCCACATAGCAGGCCATTTGGGTAGGTTACACACACATAATCTTCACTCTGCAAAGGTGAATGAAACAGCAAAGGGAATTAACTCCCTAAGAATGCAGTGCATCAATGGCAGGCAAGCACCAAGATTTCTCAGATGCCTTTGGGGATGAAATCCCAGCCCCATTGATACACAGGCAGGTCAGCACTTAGAAGGGTTTCCTGCACAGCCTCATATGCATCCTCCACAGACACAGCCACTGTACCCCTCTGCACAAAACCATTGTCCGTACAAGAATCACATCAGACTCAAAATGTACACAAAGCCCTCCAGCTCTGTGAGGCACAGTGATCCAGGGATACAAAGAAATGCAACTGAGTCGAGCCTGGATGGGGAGTCTGATGTGTTTGCAATGCACGTACCAGTGGTCAAATTACAGAAAGGAAATCTTTGTAAGCTGACATCCAGGACTTATTTATTAATATAGTCTGAATGACTAATTTATGGCCACATATTTTTAGCCTTTTACAGAGCATCTATTTCATTATTTAAGATGTTTAATTATGCACCTGTATAATTAGTATCTGAAGAAAATAGGTTTCTTTATTACCCTATGTCTTTAGTGAAGAGCAATAAATACTCGTATCAACCAAAAACTCTCCTAATAGTGACAGGCTTTAAGTTGAAAATATTTAACACCCTTCATGCTATGTCAAATAAGGGAGGCCTGATAGAAGAGTTATAGTTGCAAAAAACAAAATAAAATAATGAAGCTGACCAGAAAAACCACCAAAATTATTGGAAGCCATTTCATTTCAGATTTTTAATTGTTCAGTTCAGGCCAGAAGACTGATTTCAATGGGAATTGCTTTTATACAAGTGGAACAATTTTGTTCACTCACTGCAGATGTGTCAGGTAAAATCAATATTTTCACACAAAGAATCTGCTCTCAAAGCCTGTGGTTCTCTCTTTGGTGTGTCTTCTCAAAGAGTTTTAGTATAACACTGAGCTTTAAAAAAGAACAAAATGTTCCTGAGCTGGAAAAATTCAGTTTCATCTTTAAAATGACAGATCAAATAGAATGAAATATGTTTTTTAAATACAGCATTTTATCATATCTAAAAAAAAGGGTTTGTGCTTTGTCTTGAATAAATGAGGTAAGCAATATGGGGCAGGATAGGGCTGTAAACCACATCTGTGGCTCTTTGAAGGTCTTCATTGGAGAGAGCCACAGCACAATGCAGAGAGCCCTACCTTGGTCAGAGCAGCCTCCTCAGGCTACTCTGCAAGGCACCACCTGCTTGAACCCCTCAGGAAACAACATGGCATAATCTCATCCCAGATACGTGTGCCTGGTCATAACCTCAAAGGCTTTATTGTCTTCCTTTGAACAAGAAGTGAAGGAATCAGGAATACTGAACTGCCCAAAAGGAGAGAAGGGAGGTTGGAATTTAGGTGGAGAAAACAAGTACAAACAAGCAGTAATTTTCTGCTATTTTCATGTTCATACTGCAGAAGGAGAACCACTGCATTTGCCTGCATACATTCACATGATAGAGATGAATCCTGTCCTGAAAAGTTAGACCAGATTTTTCAACTGGCTAGATGTCAAGCTTTTCATAACAATTTTTTCACTCCGAACAGATGTAGCTGTTCATCCTTTTGTGGACAAAAACAAATGATGAGCTCACAGCCACCTCTACTGCACATGATTTGAGGGGCTACTGTTTATTCCCCACATCACACACATTATTTTTGCCAGGTGCCTGAAAACACTCATCTCCTTTTTATTTCAGAACACCTTTTATGAGCCATTCATGAAGCCATTGTGTATCCAGGTGTGTGTATAGTTCTATAAAAGGAAAAGTCATTTCTGCTGATGCTTTTCATTTTGTGATTCTCTGTAAATGGTGTGAGTGCAACAGCCTACCCTCAGTGCCAAGGTCTGGGAACTCACTGCATGAAGCATCTCCCATAGAATCAGCACCAGAACAGAAGTGGCTTCAGCAAAGAATGCCAGTTGCTCAGCATCTCGGCAACTGAGGTTTTACATTCATTTTGTTTCAAAATAATTTTTTAGAAGGCTGGACCAGTCAATGTGGCTGTTCAGCCCTGTACAAAAAGTCCCTTCTCACTCATCCGGTTCGCTACTTAAAGGGTCCCTGTAGAAGCTGAACTAACTCATGAAAATGTCAGAAAAGAAATCCAAAAGAAAATTAAGAGGGTTTGATAATTTCAGTGGTTTAAACTGGCTATGGGAAGGGTCTGGCAAACAGGAGTAGATGAGGGAACAAGGCATGAGAGCAGAGGAGCAACAGAAACCTCCCCATTTGGCAACAGCAAGTTGCTGCATGAGAATATTGTATGTTACATGATACCACAGCCTCAGTTTCTTTGTAAGCATCCTGGAAATATCCCATAGCATGGACAGGATATTTTGGGGCAAGTGGGTCACTAAAAGGGGAAGGGATGCAGAAGGTGAGGGGAAGAACATAGTCATCTGTACTGGAAAGGAGAAGGCAGTGCAGGGAAGGACATAAATTTTTTGTTAGTATGACGGCTGTAATCCCGAACCTGTCTTCCCTTAGGCATGCCACTGGAAATATTGTGCTTTCAATCCTACCTCAGAGGGCAGATTCTGCTGATGCAGACTGGTTGAAATTGCTGTTTCACTAGAAAAGGCACACATGATCTTTATCAGACCTTGTGGTCTCAGACTGAGTTCTTACAGAAAAGGATTCGTTGGTCTGTGCCAAGTCACTCCCTGGCATGTTTGTTGCTTAGTGGGACAGTAATGTCTACATTGTGGGAGATCAGCCTTGTTCTCTGGGAACTGTGAGACCACAGAGACAACTTTCCACAGTCACGTCCCTCAATCACTATCCCTCCACCCAGGTACATCCCAGAATCAGCTTGTCCAGCTGCCAAGATTCAGTGCCTCTGCTAGCTCTCTCTTAGCAGAGGCTTGGATGCCACATGTGATAGTGCACTGTCCCTGGTGACAATTCTCCTGCCCTTGGGGAGCTTCAGCATCTCCTGCTGCAGCCAGTTATGATGCAGTGAAAAACAGACCCTTCAGTGCAGGGGTGCCTGAAAGTCCCAGTGCTGTGTGTGCATTCCCTGAGTAGCAGCACATGTTGGGTGGAGGAACCTGTGTACTTAAACACTGAAACATGATTCACTTTGTGATAACTATGAACTGCAAACTTTCCAGCATGCAAATAATCTATTTTGGCCTTGGACAAGTAAAAACAAAGTATCCAGCATTTACCTGTTTACATTTGGGTTGTTCCACAACTCATAGAATACTAATGACCAGTTACTGGGTTGCTGGCCAAGATTACTTTAAATATTTCATAGGCTATGAATGAATTCTGAAGCACCAGTCTTTATGCAAAGCACATCTTGACTGTTATACACAGGGATTTGCAACTAGAAATTAATTTTTTGCTTGCCTTACTTGAAAACCTGTTCTTTATGGTATCTTAAAGGTGCTCATTCCAGTGTTTTTTTGTTTTATTTAATGATAAAAGGTACATTATTTCATCATAAACCAGGTACCTTCTATCTTCCTTACTGCATCTTTACACATGCACTCTCTTAAGAAAGGCCAAACAGAGGGAGAAGGACTCTGAGAGAACAGACAAGAGTTTATTTTTTTCTGATGAGGCACTTGCACAGGTTGCCTAGACAAGTTGTCACTGCCCCATCCCTGGAAATGTTCAAGGCCAGGTTAGATGGGGTTTTCCACTAAAGCAGGAACCTGGTTTAATGGAAGGTGTCCCTGCCCTGGACAGAGGGTTTGAAACTAGATTATCTTTAAGGTTGCTTCCAAGCCAAACCATTCTATAATTCTACAATTCTTTAATAATTTTTATCCCAGCTGAACTGCAAAGAGATGACAGGCCTCAATTTCCTTTTTGTTCCCTCTCACTCTCTGGCTTCAGCAAGTTTTTTGTTGGTTTGTGCTTTGAAAAGTCCTTCTTCCACCGCTTTCCAGGACAACAATGAAGTCCCTGCCAAAGACATTGTGCCCCTGACTAATCCCATTCCACCCTTTGTCCCTGTTTTGGACCAAGGTTCTTCAGCTGTATGAGAGACCCAAGAGAATATTAACCTACAGAAAATAAAGATTTCTCTTTCATTGTGTCAAACAGCATGCAGACTGTATTAAACTCTCTGTTGGCCTTCTCTGTGCTCAGGGCTGCCACAGCTCCTTCCTCCTGCCTGGCCTTTCTCGGCTTCTTCTATCTGTCGTGTCCCCAGAGGCAACTTCAGTCTCTCAGTGACTCAAAGTTTCCATGGTCCCATTCCTCCTGTCCTCCTTCTCACTCTCCCATACAAACACAGCCCAGTCTCCTCTGCCTGCACAAGGACACCAGCGTCAGAGTAGCTTTCTGGGGATCCATGCACAAATATAATCAAAGCCAAGAGAAGAGGCATCTCTACAACAGCACTGTAGAGTCTAAAAGTAGGTCAGGCAGCGTCTGGGCACTGGGATAACTGGGCAGCAGAGCTCAGGTCTGTGCCCCAAGCTGTTACAGCCAGCAAGCAGTGGGGGGTTGCTGCTGGAAGTGTGTTTGAACCAGTAGAGGAAATGCAGCATCCGTGTGGGCACTGGGCCATCTATCCAGCTAGTTTAAACTGGCTGAGCTGAACTCCAGCTTATAGCTGGGCACATGTCAGCAGCCCTGCAGAGCACAAACCAGGGCTAGGTGTGTTTCCCCAAAGGGCATGGTCCCTGCCCTGTGGAAATCAGGTGGAGGTTTGTCATCAACTCCAGCTGGAGCAGAGCTGTACCCTTTGTCACTACAATTATTTCAGGTCTACTTCATATGGATTTTAGAGATAAAAATCCCCTCAGGAATGCTCCTTGTTTACAAAATCGCCTCCTGCTCTGACTGAAACATTTGTATCTCAGTTGTTAGCTGCAATAATGAGTTGACAATTTCGTCCAATTGGCACATTTCATTCAAGACACATTATTGTAACCACAGCTGCCTAAGATAGACAAAGCCAGGTTCACCAGAAGTGCTGTTTACTGACACATGAACAGAAAAGCCTAGAAGTCCATTGTTGTCTTCTTGCCTTTAGACTGGGAATGATGCTTCCTAGACAGGTGGGGGGAAAAAATCTTTAGATATACAGGAGGAAGCAATGTTATGGGCTCTCTGGTGTGAGTTTCTGCTCATGTTTCCATCCCAGCTTCAGAAGCAGTTTCAGCAGTTGACACAGACTAGTGTGAGATGTCCCACAACCCTTACAGAGCACTCCTAGCTCAGAGGAATGCTGGATCCCCAGCAGAACAGGAGAGCCAGCTTCACCATGAAAGAAAAGAAACAAAATCACTTGACTCCGTCTCATCTTCCCAAAGGGTCAGGGAAGGTGAAAGAGGAGGGGGGAAGAACTCCAACTGCCATGGCTTAAATCTATTTTAATAATGTCTCACGGCCTTGCAGTGTACATGAAAGACAATGGGCGGGTACAATTAATAATGATTGGTTTGCCATTACAGTGATAAATTACTTTAAATAGCTCTTTAGAGCAATGTTTAGGGCCTTCCTTTCCTTCTTTTTTATCTTTTTTTTTTTGGTGGCAGATGGTGTAAAATCCCTGGGCCCTTTAGACCTTGACCTCCTGCAGATGTTGGGATGGGACAAAATGGTCCTCAGGATGGTAGAAAGGGAAAGAAAATGAAAACCCTTCTAATGTACCGTATCAGGGCTACCAGTGGGGTGGATCACTAACTGCTTTTTTATTACTGTCACTTACCAGTCCTGATTCTTCTGTACTTAAAGAGTTATGTCAGCAATTGTGAGGCAGCTGAAAAGGAGAGTGGATGCATGTGGTGGTGAAGTATTATTGGAAATCAGACCGAAAGAGGATGAATGAAAGATTATGAGAGGGGCAAACTACCATAGTTAGTAATGCTGCAACAAACTAGACATTGATATATTGTCCTCTTGGAAATATTCTGACAGCCTATTATAGTTCCCTTAATGAGGTTGTCATGCATTTCTCTTTTTGTAGCTATTAAAACCTTGTCTACATCTGCTGAGGTTTGCTTCAGAGAGGTGGAGGAGGGGACCCTTGATATTTTGTAGTCTGCCCTTGTTTAGCCAGGGTCATACCTGACCTAGTAGCAGAGAGGGATATTTAAGTTGTCCAAGATGCAAAAGTTCAGTGGGTTTTCAAAGGAAAATAACCTCCACAGTGAAAGAAACATTTCCATGGTTGTATCCTCACAGTGAGCTGAAAGCATGATGGATGTTAATATGACTAATGGGAACTTTCTACAACAATTCCCAGATCCATGCAGATAGTAAGATAATGTGGTATGTGAGTCTCATTAAGTATAAAAATCCTGCACATCACCTCTGAATTACAATGTTAGCAAACTGCACTGCTATGAATACTAGCAAGGGTAATCTGACTCTCCAAAATAAGGAATGAAAATACTCCCTTAATGGTTTTCTTCAAAATAATCAATGAATCCCATTAGTAATATGCATGAAGATAAGCAAGTAGCTGGATAGGTAGGTGAGTAGATATGGCAGATGTGTGAGCAGCATGTGAGTAGTAGGAAGCAAAACTTCCACTTCTTGAACAGCTTTCTTTCACAAGGAAAATAAATAGAATTTGCAACATGAACTTTCCCCCTCTAAGGCACTGACTGTTTTGCCTTTGGGTCTAACTTTGGCTCTAACTTCTGGCTGTCTCAAGAGAGTGTGATGTACATGAGAGGCCTCCAAGCAGAGTTTTAACTCAGATCCTTGCATGTGTTTTGCTAATTCAATTCTCTGACACAAGGTCAGTATGTAGGAGTGAATAGGGGAAGGGTATCTATGGCTGATACATGCAACTGGGGAATCGCCAAGGGCTCAGAAATTTGCCTGCATCTGGATAAGGCTGGTTTAGGGCCACCAGCTTCCAGCTGCAGGGCATAAAGCAGCCATTCCTTCTTGTATTCTCTGAACCTTGATAGGACTTTCATTTTGAGTGAAAGCTCTCTGTCTCATAAACATTTCCTACTAAAACATGATATACTAGGAAATTTAATACATCAGATGCAGCAAGTTAATTTCTTGCAATTAGAAACTATACAGTTGGGTAATTGCTCCACAGGGCCAACTGATTTATTCTAAAGCCTCTTGGAAAATGTTCTAATACATCCAGTTTGTACATCTTTATTGTAGTTTAATAAACAGAAAGCACACAATATGTGCTGTAATGGCAAATCAGACAGCCAGGATATAAAATCATTTGGGATTTGATGTCTAAGTCATCATTAAACTAGGATTTGCAATGAATATGTCAGGTGTCTTAACACTGCTCCACAAGCGGTATAGAAAACAAGCTCCCCCTGCTCTAATGAGGCAGAGCGAAATGGGTGAATACATTTTGATACACAATGTATCAGTGTCTGGTTTGTTTTAGTGAAACAGTAACCTCTCTCCCTTTTTCTGGGTAAATGCAGTACAATAGACTAACGCCACATGAATCTATTATGTCTTATAGGGCTTTTAGCGGGAGTATGACTGTTTAACCAGGCAGTGACACGAGAAGAATTACTATCCGACACTCCAGCTGAAAGTAGAGATTTTATTGATTCACTGCACTGGCCTGCCATTTTAGCTTTGATTGAGAGTCTTTCATGAATCCAAAAAGGTAACACTCCTTCATTGAAAACAACAGCAGGCAGTCCAGCCTGGACTCAAACCATCTGCCAGCTTAAAAGAGAGATGAAGGTGTTTCTCAAAGCATCTACAAGCCTAGATCTATCCAGTAGATCTATCACTCCAACTAGCACATATCCAGGCTGACATACAAGAAATGCTTGTGAAGTCTTTGACTGGAGGTTTCATGTAGATCTAATTATCAAAAGTGATATAATCTGGAAACTAATTACACCCAGCAGCACAGTAGCTACAACTTCCCTCATTCAATCTTGCACATCTGAAATCTTCACATCCCAGAAATTAAGGGATATCCTTTTCTTTCCCTTTTTTTCCCAAAACCTCTTTTGAAAAATTTTGTCTTTGTTTGTTGTAGATCAGCTGTTTCAATTAAAATATTTTCCTAAAAGCAGAATGTTCTATTTTAAACAAAAGAGATTTGCATTCGCAAGCAATTCTGAGTCCAGAGTGGCATGTGAACAGTGTGCTTGTTTACACTTCAGTAGATATTCATGTAGTCCTGGTTCCATGTGTGCTGCCATTCCAGGCAATCCCGACCTCACAGTGCAGACACCATTTGATACCTGTACCTTTTCCTTTTCAGACCTTACCCTTCCATAGTTTTTTAAGATCACGACTAAAAGCATTGTAATACAATGTAAAAAAAATAATAATCCTAGAAAATGTAATGTAAAGTCAGTGCAAAGAAATCTAAAGTTAAGTACAGTAACATACAGGATTTTGGAGTCCCACTGTCACCTGACAGAAGCCTGAAACACATTCCATATAAAAGCTACCAAAAATAAGTGTGTCCAGCAGCACTTACTCAGAAACTTCTCTTTTAAAGGGAACAGTTCTTTTCAAATCAGTACAGGACACTGAGGAATTTCAAATCCTGAACATGAACAATTTGGCTATTTTTCATGTATTATCAGACAAGAATATGTCTGTCTCTATTTTCAGAAAAATGGGAATTTAAAATATCAAAAGACATGGAGAAAGTTTGGAAAATACACATTCTGGGGAAGAAAGCATGGAGAAACCCTGTGTGATTCCCTGGGAAAACCAGGACCTGGCACAGACCCAGAGCTAGTAAGCCTCACTGTTCCTGGAGTACCTCCCTAGGCTCTTCCCCAAGGTGTAGAATTTCTGGACAGTTTGTTAACTCAGGTGAAATTTGCCATCCCAGCAAACTGGTGCAGTGGGTGACACAGGATGTATTTCCTGTGGCACTTTGACCCCGGGTATCAGACATTATGAGCACCAAGTTTACTTATGGACAGAATGAAGTCTTGGTAACACCTTCACCCAGCCCTGAGCTGAAAGTAATGAACCCTGGAACTCTGCAGAGTTTATGCAGTCAAAGCAGCATGCTAGCATGGTCACAAGGCTTGCTCTCGGCTCTCAGTAGAGGCAGAATGAGACTGAGTCCACTCAAAATGCAGGCAGAGCAAGCTCACCTCATTGCAAAGCACTGCCAAGTGTGAGCTCACCTCTGCAGAGTACAAGCAAATCTGGAGATTTTTCAGGAGCCACCCTGGTTCCAGCAGATTGTACAGGAAAATAAACCAAATCCAGGGTGGGGGGTTGAGCCCTGCCCTGCAGTTGTCTATACTGGTTAATTCTTAGCACATTCCCTGGCATGTGGGTTTGCCCCATAACAATTTACTGTCTCCCACACAATGCCTTGGCACCCTTAACAAACTAGCACAGACCTTGGACTTTGCTAAATATGCAGTTTGCACGAGGCTGCTTTGCTTTGGAGAGAAGACTTTGTTTTGGGACTCAAGCCAGGTTGTGTCACTTCTCCTCAGAGCCTGCACCCTGTCCTTGGGCTCTGTCTAATTTAATAGCAGAGCTGGGATGACCATTTTTGTATGGGGCTTAGCTCCATGAAGAGCCCAAGACAGGCTCCCGCCATTCCCAGGGCATGGACACACAGCGCCCACAGGCCTGGGCTGCCTACAGTGTACAGGCACCTCAGCGATGCAAGAGTGACTAAAATTCTTCCCTGTCCCTGCAGGGCAAGGAAAGGATATAGCCTTGCTCTGCCAGTGCTGTCTCTGAAAGAATAAGCCACAGAAACCAAACTAGATATGCTCAGAGTCAGCCATGGTGGATCTGCACCCACACTGGATCTGCACTGAGGACTAATTGTGCAGCTCTGCAGCAATTAGCCTCAAGAGCTTACAACAAATGCAAGACAATTTAGAATGACAGAAAAATGTTCCAAGAGACACGATAGTTGCACAAAATTTGAAGGCTCCAGAAGGATCTCAGGAATCAGAAATAGCAGAAAATTACACTATGCTTTCACCCTTTTTTCCTCTCAGCCAAGTTTCAGACCAGGGTAATTACAGCAGGCTTATTTCTTAGACACAAAAAAAAAAAAAAAAAAAAAAAAAAAGAAAATCCAGGTTTGAAATAAGATCAGCTCTTTGGATTCAGTCCTGCAAATCTGCACGCGGACAAAAATCAAGTAATACTTTGGAAGTTGGATAGCAAACGCGGGGACAATTGTGCCCGGCTGGAGGCACCAGTGGATCCAGGCTCTCTAGGCCCTTTGTTCACACAGGCTCAGTGTCTCAGGGTTCTGAGAATAGCCCACTGTGGATGTGTTACCAGACTTCCAGGGATGCATGTCATTCCCTTGCATTCCACTTGCTGAAAATCACAAGCTACTGTCAGATACAGAGTATGTAATCTGAGAAAATGCCACAAATAGCAAACTGTCAGCTCAGGAAAGATTAAGCCAAATGCTCTTCTGTGCCTCGCTGCAGAAATGGAAGCAGCTACATGACTGGAGATCTCAGCATCACAGGACAGAGAAGGCTCCCCAGTACATGTTCATAACTGATTGGGCTCCTCAGAGGGTGTAAGTGCTGGTAAATGGAAAGCAGTAGCTTTATATTCACAAGTGACATGCTGTGTTGTATTTCAGTTGTGGTGTGTTATGGAGAGGAAATTTCTTTGAGATAGAAGCCTCTTGTCCCGTTTCTGTTCCTCAGGTTCTTATGGAGATGCAGTCCCCCTGTTTGTTTGTTCCATATGGCCTGCCTTCAAGCTGTTTCAAACATCACAGAGGAACAGCTGACTCAAAGTTCCTGTAAATTTCCTGAAAATAGGGGGCATAGTAGAGACATTAATGACACCACGTAGGAAAGTCTGCTGAGTGAGGGTCAGTTCTTATTAGACCCAAGATATGCAGGACATGTGGGTTTATGAATATCCAAATCAAAAAGTCACAGTAAGGTTTGCACTACAGCATAAAAAACCCCACTTGGGAATCCTTGAGAAATCCAGTGGCAGTCAAGGCAGGTGGGTCTTCTGGTGTCACACCACAGTTCCCCTTTAAAAGTCAACCAACCACAAAACAGTATGGAACAAACCACCACAAACTGGGGCTGTGCCACATCCTGGGCTCACGCATCTCTTATTTCTTTTGTACTGTAGGTAAGCAGACAGGGAAATAGACTGGAGCAGTTTTCTGCAGCATGACAGATATTCCAGGTGACATTTCCCACTGAAGGCTGGCAGGTAGAGTGTGACACACATTTCAGTCTTGGGCAGTTATCCTCCATCCATGTAAATACACTGTCACAGCCTTGTCCAAGTGCTGTACGGGAGCACCAATAGGCCTCCACAGGCTCAGCCCCCCAAAACCCTGAGAAGTGCCCAGGTCTGAGCTTCTTCTATTATGTGCTAAGGAGAGTTTCAGTTAATGGTACACAACCATGAGAAGAAATACCTCTGAGTTTGTCATTGCAATAAAGCTAATGAAGCTCTAAAGAAAGTACACGTGACACAGTATCACAGACTGTACAAAAGACATGCACTTTATCAGACTCCATTGTGTGTTGCTGCCTGCTCCAAGCTTCCCCTTCCCCTCCCCCTCCCCAAGCTGAACCCCTTTGTTCCAAGCACGGGCAAAACCAAATGTAACTCAACTCTTTAGCAGTGTCTGATTGGCCAGTCACCCCGGGTCCACCTCCAGTCCTCCCCTTTCCCCTTCTCCAAATAAAAGAGAGGACCAAGGTGGGGCCTACCCTCTTTGGCTTTGCAACTCTCTCTGCAAATATCTGTGTGCTTCTGTTTCTTTTGAAAGCTTCTAATTGTGGGAAATTAGGCAAGCTAAGAGCTATATTTCTCCCTCTTTGCTTCTGCTGGTGGAATCAGCTTTGCAGCTACCATTTTGCCACTTTTAGAGCTACTGAAATGCTGGATTGCCCGTGCTACCTCTCTAGGCTGCCCGAGACTTTCTAAGGCATTAAACTACTAGCCTAGCCGGTAAAAGCTGTAAGTATACCCCCACAATTGTGGTGGATTTTGCCATGCTGTTATCTGAGTTCAATGTTCAGTCATTCTGCAATAGCGAATGCTCACAACGCCAAAAGCCAGCAACGGACTTAGGGGGAGGCTGCTACCGCCAGCTGGATGAGAGATTCACAGCTACCCAGACTATGCTAAAATATTCTGAGAGAAGCTCAACACCAGCCATTCTTCCTGTCATCCCTTCACCTCCTTGTTTATTTCTTATTCTTATATTTCAGACCATGCCCTTCAGGGACAAGAGCTTCAATTTCCTCTGCATTCCTCCTGTGCCAGTGGTAATGCAGGTCCCCACCCCAGCAGAGCATCTACGCACTGCCACAATGTAAGTGTTGGTGTGAGACAACAAAACTGTCTTGTTACTTCACTGTTTTCAAACATCCAGCTCATAAGTATTCCAGTATCACAGCAATACGTAAAAGGGATCCTGTTACTGCAGCTAAATTTGTTCAAATTCATTTCACTTAAAAAAGGTACTAAGACTGTCTTCGTTCAGCTATAGCCTCACTTTCATTAATCACTATCTCATTCAGGCTGTGTTTTATACACTCAATTATTCAGTTTTGCCCTGGTAATAACTAATGTACCATTTTAGGCAAGAAGTAAAATGCTTCAGTGCAACCCCTCCATTCCTAATGGATTCTCTGTTTGTTTACATTATACTGTAATAGCTATTGATCTTCACACGATTATGGAATCCAGACAGCATTAGAAAATTCATTAATGATGACTATAGAAGCTTTAACCCCATTTAAAATGTTCTTCACTTTCAGGCTATTCTACATGAATGACAACATCTATTATGGACAAAGGCACTGTAACCACCCCTAATTTGCAAAGCATATTATCTGTGATCAATACTGAATGATAAAGCACAGCTGACTGAAAAGGCCAATTTTGGAATTCAAGTGACATATGGTTTAAATCCCACAGTAACCACCCCGCGCTAACTAAACAATGGGGACATACAATACCCAGGATTTCTAACGCAGTGCTCCACAGTTAACACAGATCTTCCCTTGGGACTAATGTCACTATTTACATTTTTGGTTTTCAAGGACAGAGAAAGGCTTTGCTGTTTCCTTCATCACATGTGACAAGGTGTAATGCATAATGAACAAAATGCCATAATTGCTTAGTAAAGGAACTTTATTAGGCATACAGAGTAACTTTATTAAAAAAAAAGAAAAAGAAAAACATTTCAGTGAACATTTTGTTCTAAGAAGATACTGTTTTCAGGGTTTTTTCTGAAAGAAATAAACATTATCAACAAAATTACACTATATACAATTGTTTCACAGGGCTCCTTCCTATAGCACTAGTCTTGTATGTCTTAATAATACTTTCCAGGAAGTCTGTTTGTTTTAGCACTAGCCTACTTTGAAAGATAGATAATGAGGAAGACTAAAAAGTGCCAAGTGCACTGCTTCATTTAGATTCCACAGCTGTTGTCCCAGCTCTTTCAAGTTATGTATTAATGACAAAGGGTTATGAAAGGATTTTATTAAACATTAAGTACCTTGGCAATGTAACTAAAGGCATAAACCACAGCAACCTACATGACAATTACATATTGCAGCTCTAAAAAAAGGAAGCATTTAATAATTATGGCTTTATATAATTCTGATACCTATAAAAATTCTGGATGAAACTCACCCCAAAGTGTAACTCACTGGGCATATAACAAAGATTAATTTAGTGTTGTGCATTCATGGGAATAGCTTTGCCTGTAAGAAACCAATACATTTTTCAGCAAGCCACATAATACGGACTGACCTGAGCCAAATAATTCACATTTTCATTCCCGTGCAAACTTCCACAGAAGGAACTAAATGCACAGTTCTTCTTTGGAGAGTACACAGTACAGCACCACATCTCCCAGTAAAACCTCTCCATACAAAGCTGCTGAGTTTATACAGCTTGTCTGCCGAACTGTAGGAATGGTCATTCAATACGTTTGCACAGCAGTGAGCCCAGCACAGTCTCTAGGGGTGTGCTTAGTTTTCCCCACCCTGAGGTATCTATGACACAGGTATGAACTAAGTCCATGAGCCATGGCTACATGTTGTGGTTTTCCTTGTGATCTGGTATTGTGCCCTGTCACTATCTGGTCAGCGGAGCCTGGAGAGCTGTTGTGCCTACATCTGGAATAATAGGAGCTCAGACACTGAGCACAAACCTGGTGTGGGGCTGAAGCTGGGCCAGCTGAACCCCATCCAACCGAGAATATAGGTGTTAAATACATTAGATGTACTATGGTAGCTCTTTCTATATCAAGACCCATTCATAAGACGGGTGGTCCATGAAGAGGTAGGTGCAGGAGGCAGGGAGTGGCTGCCACTATACAGAAATTGGGACACAGAAGGGGCTGCTCCACATCAAGTGTTCAGCCTACCTCAACAGGCAGAACATGGCCATGCTCTGTAACCAGAACCAGCAGCCAGGAGGAACTACCAGGTCCCACCACTTGTATATAACCATTGTACATCAAGAGATCAGTGTTTACACCCTCACCTGCTAAATTACATGGTGCATGCAAAAAGTGTCACTCACTCCAGCTGGTGGCCCAGGCCTCAGTTTGCCTACATGAGCCTGGGGATGTAAGATGAGAAGCACTGGGAGTTTTGGAAGGTGAAGCCACAGGTGCTGAGAGACAGCAATAATGAGAGCTGCTCTGACAGATATCCATATCTATGTGTTTCTACAGCTATAGATACGTGTATCAATTGCAATTTACATGCATGCAATTTCTGAATTAAGAACAAACGCCCACATTATACACAAACACATGCATGTGAACAAAGAGCACTGTCTCTCTCTCCCACATCACTGTCTTTAGCAAAGACATCATTTTACCCCTTATATACAACCAAAGCAGCTCAAGTTCAAAATTATAAACCTAAAGTAAAATTTGTTGGGAAACAGCCGGTGAGCAATCCAAGGGCTGAAATTTATTAGCTTATATATAAGCTTGCAGTTCACAGAAATTATATAAAGTCTCCAGTCTGCTTAAGAATCACAGATTTACAGAAGAAAGCACAAATTCCACTCAATCAAAAGGAGAGCATAGAAAAACCTAAGGGAAGAAGAAAATACCATAAAAAGAGTGGTCAAAAGTGATCAAAGCTGAACTGATCTGAACTAAAAAAATCTTGCCAGGAAAACCTCAGCTCCTACAAGACATGTCTAGAAGCTCTAGGAATAGGAAAATGTTTCCTAGACAAATTTTTGTCCAATCTAAGTGACATTGCCATGTAAAGCAATCTAAGCAACTTCATGAGTCCAGGAGGATAGTAGAAAAAAAGATATGTCCTTAGCAATTTCAGCCTTAATGTAACATTGACCACACCAGCAGTCGTAGCCTTCAACTAACTTGATATGGCAAGGTAAGCCACTAAGAAGAGAAATTCATACATGGTGCAGATAATGAGGTTAATTCTTCTGTGAGCTATCATGGACATTATTATAGTACGTTATCAGTACTTTGCTAAAATTTTTCTCACTATGGAAATCAATCTTCCCTTCTTGGCTAGAGCATAAAGGCTGAGATTTATAAAGCCTTTTAAGGTGCCTCTAAAATTAATGGGAATTGGATGTCCTCATTACCCACATGCTTTGAAAAACTCAGCCAAAATGCATAAAATGCATAGACAGTGGCTATCATTAAAACCTCTCCAATTCTGCCTTTGAAAGTGGATAAGGATATCATCATGTTCAAATGATTCCCTGTAAAGAATTTAGCACCAGGAATACTTAGCGAACTCTACAGTGCTCACCATAAATTACTTTCAAAGGCATGTGCAAAGACTTTATTGCTGCCTACACAAACAACTGCATGAAGTAATTCAGTGAAGTGAATCTCTGGGGATGAGTTGCCAGCACCACAGTCCTGAAGGAATGGAATTTACTGTATATTCTAAGTAGCCATTTTGTTGCTCCAGTTGGGAAAGGTCTGGTGACATGAGGCTATTCATCCTCAGAACTAATTGTGTGCTGGTGTACAGACTGCCATCCAGAGGCATGAGTGCAATGGAGCTGTTCCACCTGGTTCTGTTGAGCCTGTTGTCGAAATCATGCCTAGTTCCCCTCCACCTGAAAACCTCAATAAACCATCTCCATTTCACCATTGTCACCCTTGTGGGCAAAAGCCATGTTGTGCTAGATCAGCTCTCCTTCTTAGTCCTTTTTTATCATTTTTCCCTATATTCTGAGTAAAAGGGGCATCCTTGCCAACTGCCTTCTTCCCCGGTTTTGACCATGCCTCCTTTCTCACCCCAGCTGGCTGGTAAATAAAAATGGAACTAAATCCTGTGTCTGTAATGTTACAGTGATGGTCATGCAAACCTTGGGTGAAGTTTTTTGCTGCCGTTGCTACCTCGCTAGCAGAACCCAGATGGACTAGTTTACATCAAGCTCTGGCACTGATATCATAAACATAAGTAGTGCAATCACATTCCACAGTGGAGTGCAGATGAGAAAACCAAAGGAGAAAAGCTTCAGCCTTGTGTAATTTCCATGATTAAAATCAACAGCAATGTTTGACTAATTGGCCCACCAAGGCCCTTGCATTGGCATAATTTAAATAAGCTTAAAAACAGAGCAAGGTTAAAAAAACAGCACCATTTACCTACCAACAGGGCTGCATAGTCTCTTCTCTGAGTCTGTGTTACACAAGGCTTGTTTCTCTCTTCAGGAACCCCACAAAGCCTCCCAGGCTTTCTGGTGGAGTGCCCCACTGAAAAATGAGACTGACCAATGTGTTCACTGTCAGCATCACCAGCCATTTCACCTCTGAGCAGGGGTACTGCATCATTAAGGGACTGCAAGAAAACGATGGAAACACACATTCTCCCCCTCCTGCTCCATGGCGCTGCCTTATCTTCATGCATGTCCTGCAGGTTTACATGGAGGCAGGAAAACCAGCAGTTTCTCTGTTACAGTCACCAAGAGAGATGTGTGTTATATGACCTCATGTGTCATGGAAAAGAGGTTTTATCTCATGCACAGGGCAGATGGAGCTTGTCCTGTGTCTGCTTTCAAATTAGTTTCAAAGTATTCTAAAGAAGTCATGGGAAGGCTGAGATAGAAGAGGATCAGGTAGGGTTCTAGACATTTCTTTCAAAACCACTAGTGACATCTCTACTGAGAAGGTCCTGGGCCATAAGGTAGGCACTAGCGTCCCCAAAAGAGCCCCTGTGAGGCCTTGCCTGCATCTGCCCAGCTCTATCTGATTGAAATAATGATCCAGAAAACCGAGGTTTAGGTGAACTTTGTTATATAACTGTCATTAAGCTCACATTTGGGGCGGCAGGCCAGTGGGTGACAGAAACCACTCTGGCAACTGCTAATTGGCCTTAGTAAGGAGTAAGTCAGAGAGATTGGCCTGGGGCAATGTAATTAGCAAAGTCATTGGCAGCTTATGCCAACAGTCTAATTTAGAAAGTAATAAATAGTTAAAAACAGCAGTCTCCTGGGGGCAGGAGAACGTGTGTACTAGGACAGCTGACACAGTGAAGCAGCTATTGCCCCAGGTGGAACTACCCTGTGTAAGGGGCCCAGCTGCCACCAAGGACCTGACATGTCCCTCTGTCAGAGCAAGCATCTGCCCCCCAGGGTCTGGGGTGCTGATCTAGACTGCAGTGAGGGTGGGGGGTCTGATTAATGTGTGTTGTGCATCTGTATGTGATAGAGCAGAATTCTTGGGAAAAAAAAATCACTATCCAGCCAGTAAACTCACCTTGCTAAGTAAAAAAAGTTTGATGGTACATCACTGAGTGGTGTGGGTCTGTTCCTGCAGCCATCCCACCCTGTGCC
Organism: Aphelocoma coerulescens; assembly: GCF_041296385.1. Classification (NCBI taxonomy): domain Eukaryota; kingdom Metazoa; phylum Chordata; class Aves; order Passeriformes; family Corvidae; genus Aphelocoma; species Aphelocoma coerulescens. The sequence continues at coordinate 62,097,705 of NC_091013.1, forward strand.
CTCACAACAGAGGATTCAACTGCAGCTTAAGGAGAGGAGCTGCACAAGAGAAGAGGAACTTCCAGGCTGTGCCTTGCCCAGGCTCATTTCACCATGCATCCGACAGAATGAAAACCAGTGGGCATGGGCCCATCTGTCAGCTCACAGAGCTGGGGGCTACAGGGAGGGGGAAGCAGCAGTGAGGGAATAAAGAGAAGTGGGGAATGGGCTCTGCTCCCAAACACCTTGCTCAGCACAAGACTTGATGTAATTTGCTGCCCATAGATTAACAGTGAATTATTGTCCCCTGCAGCAAAGCTGAAGTCGGGAGGTGTGCAAGAGGCACAGTGTTTCCCAGAGCAGTTCCTGAGATGAGGCAGCTACCCAGCTTCTGCATTGCTCAGAGCAAAGCCTTGAGATGCACAGTAGCCCAAAGTAATGAGCCTGGCTCTGGCAATAAAGTGATTGTGGCAGTAAAGTGAAACAGCCATTATGTACTTGGCAACAGCTCTAGCCTTGAGATAACCTGCTTTTTAATTGAGCTGAGGAATGTTTTCATTCTTTCTCAAGTTGCATATTATTTATGGGTACAATGTGTAATAATAAAAATTACATATCTTGGAAAAAACAATGAGCAGAGAGTCAGCTGGAAGAACACTACACAGCGGGCGTATATTTTCTAGAGAGGTAGTCATCTATTTTAAGTACCATTGTGCTCTGTTTCACTGTGGTAAACCCACACAGAAAGCAGCAGAACACTAGCGATGTTTTTGCATGTACAAAGAAACCCTGTTTAAAAGCACAACCTCTAGGCATGTGCTATAAAGTACCTCACCTCTGAGTTCCATGCACTCATCTCTTCACAGACCTCTCCCAGTCTGTATTCCAGCAAAGATGCCGGTGGAGGGAATGGTCACAAAAGGTGCACCCCATGCCGCTGCTCTGAAGTGTTCATTCTCAGCAGAGCATCTTCCCTCTCCTCCATAAAGGGAGCAGCAAAAATTGCTCCCAATTTCCTTCCATGCTTCAATGTGCTGAGCACCAGCACCACTGACAACTGGGGGAAGGGGGAAGAATGCACTGCCTTTATCCATTTTTAATTGCTGGAGACTGTAAAGTTGATCTTCGGGAAATAAATACTTTACTATATTCCTCTCCCCCTCTCAGCAGGCCAGCACATTTGGTTTATCGATGGGCATTTAATAATAACTTTCAATACCGGAATTTTCTCAATTGCTTCTTCAGGTTTTTGCTCCAAACCACTGTGGTTGGATTACTCATGGGAAAAGCTGAGCAAATGGATTTTATGTAGTGTGCATCTGCACGGAGAGAGAGTGAGAGAGCACAGAACCACTTAAATGATAAATCAAATATATTTTTTTTAAGTATTTTCCTTTGTGCAATAACCTTTTATTACAACCCTGCTGTCACAAATAGGCTGTTTAACGCTTTGTGCCCTGTCATCCTCTGTGAACAGTAGAAGCAGGACTGTGATGCACACGTTATCTTAAAAATGTTTGCAGCCAATAGGTCTTGAATTTTAAATGGCAACAGGGCTGCCTACAGGTTTGTTAGCCTGACATCTACTTGTCTTTGGGCATAGAAACCAAACATGGGGAGAACTGACTGAGGAAAAGAAAAATGAACGCTGAGAAAGAGAAAGAAAAGGAAAGAATGCTGTACCTATAATGTAAATCTCGTGTTTAATTAGGAGGGCTGAAGAATTGTGGCCAGGAAAAACATGTTTCTCTGTAAGTGGTTTTGAATAGCTCCGAAGATTAATATAATAAGGCTGACAAATACACCTTGGAGGGTGACTGCAAAAATAAAATCGATTTATTTAATAATTTAGAAATTGCTTCCAGCCATATCTCCCATTAAAATCTGAAGGCCATTGTATTCTGTATTTCTTTGGTCTTTTTTCTCCATTTTAGTTATGCTCCACCAGCTTTAATAAATAAGTAATACATGGGGAAAAAACACTTACCTCGAGTGCTTTGCCACAACCCTGTAGGGCTCTTTGAGTCTTTCTAACTCTAAATAGATCAAGTCAGGAGCAATCCTGTCCCTGGAGAAGAATGATGTTTCAGGGTTAATACTTTAAATATAAGCACAGAAGTCCAAAAATTAAAATTAAAATTGTATTAGTGACTGTCAAAGATCAAAGCAGGTAAGCAACATATTAAATGGATATTCTACTTCCTAAAACCAAAGGAAAAATCACCTGGATATGTAAACAACAGTCAGTAGCTACATGTTCTTATGTAGGACAAGTTAAGGGAAAATGAGGCATAATGAGAGTAAAAATTAATCCAGAGACAATTTTTTTATTCTATCACCCATTTTGAAGTTTTCTCTTTATAAATGTTTCTGCAGCTCAAGCTGCCTGAGATTTTTCTCCTGGTGGTGTTTTGACCTTTATTGTTACAGATTCTCGTTTTATACTGTGCATTTTAGAAAGAAAATGTATTGGACAGTTCTGCTTGTTAATCAATTAAACATTAAGTACTCACCACCTTACTCAAGGAAAAGCAAATATAGTCCAGGCACAATTCTTCTGCAACTATTTTATGCAAAATTCATGGTGTGAATTCTATAAACAATTTATAAAGTCAAGTATGAGTTTGATATAGGTGCACATCAGCAACGTAGGCCAACTTCATTTACACTGGGAAGTTAAACAAAAGCACAGAAAATGCCTTTCTGCCCACTTGAGTTTGATGGTAAAGCCAGCTGCATGGTCAGAGGGACCTTCCTTGTCTGCTCTGACTGTTTGATGCTTTCACTTGCAAGACCAATAGAAAAGCTGAGCTCTGCTGTAGCAATAGCTATAACAATATTCATTAATTCTTTTCAGTCAAGTACTTCCATTTTCCCCTAATACTGTTCATTTTAACCATTCTAAAACTAAATAAAATGGAGAAAGGAACGAGAAAAGAGCACACACTAAAAGCCACTATAAAAGAACTGGCTGAATGGATGTCTTTCAATTGATGTCATCAGACTTCAGATAAATAAATGGGAAATTTTGTTAATGTGCTCTTACTTTTCCCAACATCCCAACAAAAAGTAGCTTTAGAAAGGGCTTACATAATAGCCCATGTAGTTTTCCTTCAGCAGCTCAGACAAGGCAGCACTCCCCACCCCAAACTGCTATTTGGCAAGCCATGAGTGGACCATGGGAGCAGAGCCAGTAGTTCTGATCCATGACGAAACCGTGATTCGGATGGGATCCAGGCCCGATTACACCCCATCTCCCAACAGCTTAGCTTCTCATTTCCATACCTTGGCATTCTCAGACCCTCTTCCCATGGCCTTGGTAGCGCATGGCTTTTTCCACACATGGTTTGGGGGAGAAGCAAGCCCATCTAGCTGCTTGCCAGCGTGGCCTGGTGAGTCTAAGAAAGAAGCTGACTCCAGAAATCCCACACTAAAACACTTACAGCTTTTCTGGTTGCACATGGACAAAACCCTGCTGACTGGATGAAATGATGCCTGAGTTTCTCTGGCAATTTCCAGAGCATGGGGGAGATTTTCCCACATCATGAACTTGTGGGTGAGAAGAACAACATGAGGGAATAAAACCAAACACAGCCCCTTTGGGCCCTCATCACCCATAAAGAGGCAGGCATGCATCCCTTAGGCACTGGATGTTTTAAGCTTCTTTTCTTAAAGCTATGGGCAGTTCTCATCATTCCTGCAGACCTAAGAAGAAGATAGTCAAGCTGTATCACGACCTTGGTGGTTTAGAGGACAGGGCAAGGACAAGGATCCAGAGCACTGCTGTGTGGGTAGATGTGACACTCACCCTCAAAGGACAGTCCCTTTGAACAGTCTCACAGTGCTCCTTGCAAGAACTTTTTTCAGATCTTTAGGGGGTCTCTTCAGCCATCTCCAAGAGGACCCCCATAGCCCCTAGCAGGTCTTGCAGACAGCAACCATTTTAAGGATTTTTTCCATTAGGGGGCCCCTGAGAACTGGTGCTTAGGGCAGGCCCTGCAGAGTGGTAAGCAAACACAGACACTATCTACTGCTTGTTTTTGTGCTAAGGTCTCATCAGGGAATATAGAGAACTGATTGCTGGGCAGAGAAACAAAAGCAGGTGATGGGTGGCTTGTGAGCTTCCCTCACTTCCTATTTTCCATCTCAGGTAGCTTGCTGCCTTGTCAGGCTTAGCCCAGATAAGCAGTGCAGTAGCTGTGGCCAGCATGGCCAGCGAACCATATTCCAACAGACAGCTTTCCCTATAATCCTTATTATTCCTTACTGCTGAAATGGGGGAGGGGAAGGAGGAGGATTTTGCTGCTTCTTGTGCCTGTACCGGGCTGTGAGTTCTCTCTTGTCTGCACAGGGGCAGGCTCTCTGCTCCTGTGTGTGACCTGCAAGAAACCTAGCAAAAGGGAGGAGGCATTGCTGAAGCAAGCAAGGGACGAAAGTGACTTGGTTGCTACTGCTGCTGCTGCAGATTTGCTAAGAGGAGGCACAAAGGCCCCTGGAAATAATCACTGGAAAGTCACTAGGAAGTTCACGGCCACATCCCTGGCACAGATTGCAAGTCCTCTTCTCCGAAGGCATACACAAGGGCACGGGGGCTCAGGAGGAGGAGGGAGGGGGGCTTGGGAGGAAAGAAGGGGACCAGTCCCTTCCCCAAAAGGATGGGAAGGAACTGGAAAGGAGTGGGTGGAGATCAGCTTGGGCAGACTGTGGGGTTTTTGGGGTGTGTTTCTTTCTTGTTATAAAGTTTGCCCCTCCCCTCAGGATATTCTCTTTTTTTTTTAAGTTTTATTCATGAGTTGTTAACCGTTTTGTTTAGCAAATCGGTTTATCCCAATGACCTTTCCCTGCTTTAATTTTCGAGATGGCAGATGGCTCTAAAGAAATCCCCCTTAAATGCAGAACCAGACCCAGCCTGTTTTTTCACACACTGGACCTGCATCAACATGCCAAGCACAGCTTCAGAAAAAAGGACAAAGTCCCCAATAAAGAAGCAGGGAGGGAGAAGGAGGGGGAAGGGAAGAGAGAGAGAGAGAGAGAGAGAGAGAGAGAGAGAGAGAGAGAGAGAGAGAGAGAGAGAGAGACTAGACAGAGCCCAGGTTGACTATTTTTTTCATTGTTAGTTGTCTGGGATTTCTCTCTGGTGCTGTTTGCAACCCTCCACCACTACTGTCTGCACAGAGACAACAAGCTCCATGGAGGATGGCCTGCAGGATTGATATCCCAAGGTGTATGTTACAAGAGGCTGATGTAAGAGGGAGGAGAAACAGATGGGAGTGAAGGACCTGTGCAGGAATGAAGGGCAGGAATGCAGAAAACAGGCAATGCTGAACCAAGCTGAGCAGCTGCACTGGTATGAAAATAAAAAATGGGAGCAGAGGGCTGGAAGGAAGTACAGAAAAAAGCAGCCTGAAGCCCTAGCACCCTGAACTGCCAGCTCAGCCTCCTGGTGACTCCTCATCTGCCACCCATGTGAAGGCAAAGTGGCTTTCCAAAGGTAATTTATCACAACCTTTGGAGAAGATCTTAGTCCCATTCACCCTTGCTGAACACATTTCAAGCTTTAACCCATTCAGTTGTCATGGATGAATAAGTGAAGCATGCTCAAGAGCCATCACTTGTCTCTTCCCCATCTCTTTTTGGGGAAAACTGATACGAATTCTGCCATCTGATGTTTTTCTCAACTGGTAGTAATACCACCTGGATATGACAAATTCCAAGAAGTGATTCTGCTCATTTTTGCTCAGCATCAGATGGCTCTGGTTGAAAATGTGGTCAGAACAGCAACTGTTTGGAAAAAAAAATAAGCTAATGATGAAATCCATTCAAGTTCTGCAACACTGGATTCCTCTCTGACCATTTTAAGCTTATGCTTAAAATGAGAGATTCTGAGCAGGACTTGCAAATGGCAGAGTGAGCTCCTGACTCAAACCAATTCATTCCAGTCTCCAGAGGGGCTGTACAAATACAGTTCTGCTAACCATTTAATCCTGTGTTTCATTTCAAGTATTTTAGTGAACACTATTGCCTTTCCTGGCTGGCTTCAGTCATTTTGAGGGGGAAAATTGAAGAGTGGATGCAACCACAGCATGTGACATGTCATAGTCCATCGCACCAAAAAAAGACGGGGAGAAAGGCACAACCCCCTACCTCCTCCCTCTCTTTCATTCAACCCTAGGGAATTCCATGGCAGAAACACATATAAGTGCTTTCCTGACCCAAGTCCTACCAACAATAACTTCAGCCCATAGCCAAGGTATAATCATTGGACTACATCACAGGATACTACTTTATGTGTTGCACTAGTAGGAATAGATTGCATAAGATACCAAGAGCAGCAGACAGGATCCTTTTTACCTCAAGAAAGGTGTAAGTCATGCCTGGAAAAATGCAAATTGCTGCAATCCTAAGCTTCGCCATGGACTCTCTCAGCTTCTTTTCATTCTGCATGGTTTGTTTTTCACTTGGTTTTTTAAAGTTCTGTCCTGAGACCAGAGAGATGGTTGAGGAAGACAAAAGGGCCCCAACTGCATCAAAGTCTAAAAGCTGCCCTAAGTCAGTCTTGATGATGAATGAATCTGTAAGTGCCACTGTCACACAGATCAGTCCTAACGCACACTCAACAAAGGAACTATTTCTGTTTTGGGGGATGCAAGGTACTCCTCCAGCTTAACAAATCCAACTGCCCCCCAATGGCTTGCAGCAAGTGGTGCCTAACAGGCCGAAATAAAGTGGCCACAGTAATGTCCCCTCAAAAATTCAAAGTTCTAACACTACTGAAGAACAGAGCCAGGCTGTTGACTTCACTGTTTTATCTCAGGTCTACCTTCACGTGAACTGTTTGCCTAGCTCAAAACACACCCCAGCCCTGCTACTATTAGAGACAAGTGACCAATTTCCCTTAAATGACTTACCTGCAGAGCACAGAGTGGGGTTTTTAAGATTTTGCTTATTCTCCAAATGGACTGTGATTTCCTCAAATGTTTTCACTCAAACCACTTTTCCCCAGTGTTTGGTTTCTGTGTAATGTCAGTTAACCGAGATGGTCCATGATTGTTTCTGTTCCCTGATGATGTTCAGAGTCTGGAGGTCTATCAAACCACTGTGGCTTCCATTCACTCAAGGAGAGGTAGCAGCAAAACAGCATTTGGAGATTTTATAAAATATTAAACCTCCTGTTTTCTAGGCCACACAGTCCTTGCCTGAGGCAGCATCCATATAAAAAGTTAAGCTATTACAAGATTTATTTCCTGGATGCAAAGGAGCACACAAAATTGAAGTCTATGTCTCAGCCAGTTGGAACACAAACAGATATTCCTTCTAAGGTGCCCTGAACTGGGCTGGAGACAGGCAACAAGACACGTGCGGTCTGCCCAGCTCAGACCAGCCTGTGCTAAAATAAAAGCACCAGCCTGGAAGTATTTGTGCCCTATAAAATCATTTGATCAAAGAGGACATAGCCAGACAGAACCCACGTACACTGTGCAGCTTCATCAGTGCAAGGATTTGTCATCGCCAGCACGCCATCCATCACTAGCATGAGGGATCCTGACAGTGGATGCAAACAGCTGGCTAAGGAGGAACCTTCAGTACATTCATTTAGATTCATTCATAGAGCTTTCAGTCACCATAGGTTTAACCATGCTGTGCTCCAGATGGGCTGAAGATGTGTGGTGTTTGGGAAGGGGAATCACTGCTCTGCCCTCATATGCCAACTGTACTCAACACTGATACACGGACCAAGCTTCCCGGGGGTGCCTCAGAAAGATGTGCATTTCTAAAACCTAATGCACATTTATAAAACCTAATGCACATAACCTAATTTCTAAAACCTTATTTCTTCTCTGTGCCACTCAGTGTCTCCAGACTGACAGATGATTTTTTTCCACTACATTCATGTAAGGAATATGGTTTTACAGGAGTTCAGAATCAAGAGGATCATTTTCAAGTGGTTTTATGAAGACATATGGAAGCCAGGTACCTCTATATCCCTGGTGAGACTTCTTCTATCCTAACTATTGCACATTAGCTTTCTGCCTCCAAAGTGGTAATTCTCCAGTGCTTGACAAAGCTTTCAACTCAACACTGCCGGGAAGCAGCAGCATGGTGAATCTGCTATGCCACCTGTCTCAAACTGAATATTGTAAGATGAGCTGCGTGTTCTGAAGAACAGAAGTAGTCTTCATTGGTCATACCACACTCCCCTCACTGGAAAGCCTTTGCCTCCAGCAGAGATTTGGTATGCATCCTGGAGCAAGTTTTATCCATCGCAGGTGTCATGGTCCCTCATGTACACAGAGCCAAAACATTCACTAGTAGCAGCAGGAAGAGGATTCCCATTTTTACATGTGCACCCATACTCACACATACAACAGTGGCAGTACCTTTTCAAGACAAAGAAACATCTAATGCCACTCCAACCTTGACTGAGCAATAAATCCCCACAGAATCATAGGCTTAGGCTGGAAGGAACCTCTGGGGTCACCTCGTCCAACCAACATCCCAGAGCTTAATGCTGAAAACAATCACCAGCTTCAACCTTCACTGTAACCAGGCTGTTTCCCCTGGCATTGAGATGACAAGCCACTAACTCTGCTGAGAGTGAGTGGATCTGACTCTCATTAAATGAGAGGATCTGTTCTAACTCCAACACCTTCAAATGTTTACTGCTATGCTCTCTGAAGAGAAAAACAAACTCTTTGTTCTTCCTTTCTTACCCTATTGTAGAACATACCTTTTCTCTTTTTGCATTGTCAGCCAATATAACTGGGTACCATGACCTCAGAAATGCTATGTTCTACAGGAATGACCCAAAATTCAACAGTACGACATAAGGTTGACATCTGTGTTGGCCCATTGGTGACCAGAGAATCCTAGAATAGTTTAGGTTTGAAGGGGCTTCTAAAGTTCATCTAATCCAACCCCCATTATCAAAGACAACTTCAACTAGATCAAGTTGCTCAGAGCCACATCCCGCCTGACCTCTTATGGTTCCAGAGATGGGACAACTACCATTTCTCCTGTTCCAGTGTTTCACCACTCCCATTATAAATTTCTTCTTTACATCTCCTCTAAATCCACCCTCTTATAGTTTAAAGCCATTACCCCTTGTCCTATTGCAGCAGTCCCTGCTAAAACATTTGTTCCTGTTGTTCTTATAAGCTCCCTTTAGGTCCTGAAAGGCCACAATAAGGTTTCCCCAGAGCCTTCTCTTCTCCAGGCTGAACAGCCTCAATTCTCCCAGCCTGTCTTCATAGCAGAGGTACTCCATCCCTGTGATCATTTTTGTGACCCTCCTCCAGACCCACTCCAGTCCATGTCCTTCCTCTGTGGAGGACCCCAGAGCTGGATGCAGCACTGCACGTGGGGTCTCACCAGAGCAGGCAGAGGGGCAGAATCCCCTCCCTCAACCTGGTGCCCACACTGCTTTAGTTGTAGCCCAGGATGTGTTTGGCTTTCTGGGCTGCAAGCCCACATTGCCAGGTCACATCCAGTTTTTCAGCAGCATCTCCAAGTCCTTGTCAGCAAGGCTGATCTCAATCCATTCATTCCCAAGCCTGTGCTCCTACCAAGGGTTGCCCTGACCCACATGCAGCACCTTGGACTTGATCTTGTTAAAATTCATGAGATTTCCATGGCTCCACTTCTCCAGCCTGTCCAGCTCCTTCTAGATGGCATCCCATCCCTCAGGCATGTTAGCTGCACCATTCAGCTTGGTGTCATCTGCAAATTTGCTGAGGGTGCACTCAATCCTACTGTCTATGCCATTGATAAAGATATTAACAGTACTGGTCCCACTACAAACCCTGGGAGACACCATTCATCACCAATGTCCATCTGGACATTGAACTGGTGACCTCTATCCTCTGGATGAGACCATCCAACTAATTCCTCGTCCACTCACCAGTGCGCCCATCAAAAAATCCATATGACTCCAGTTTGGAGAGAAGGATGTTGTGGGGGACCATGTGAAATACCTTACAGAAGTCCAGCTAGAACACACAACACAGTACAGATAAAGGTTTAAAATGGTTCCTGGAACAGGGGAAGTAAGGTGCTCCTCACTTACCTTAAAGTATTTTTAAAGAAGAGTACACAGTGCACAATACAGAAGTATAGTTCATTAAAATCAATTAAAAACTAGGAAGAAAATGCCCAGAATTAAGATTAATAACAAAACTCACATGTACAAAGGAAAAATATTACTGCTGCCTTGGCAGCATAAATTTAAATTCACTGCTGCAGTCCTCTGTCACATCAGTTGGCTGCCTTCTTGGGAAATATTTATGTGACTAAGGGTCAGGATCAGGCCCAATATAAATAATAATATGATCACTTAGAGGGAGCTTTACATCTATACAAACACTGTCTAATGAATTCCTGATGGGGTTCTGCTGTTGACTGAGGAAATCATGTGAGAACCTCCACAATAAGTGAAGCAGCAACACATTTTGTATCAAAGAAAATCATACAGAAAAGCAAACTAATATACAAAGGGCTGCAGTCATTCTTGGCATATTTCCTCCTAAGTCATTTAGACCCTCTTTAGGCACTGCTGCTATTTAGTTTAGAGAAAAATATCCTGGCCTTGGGATTGTAAGACCTTCAGTCTTTGATGTCAGAGCTCTCATGTTTAACCAAGAGGACAGTCTTGGGGGGAAGAAGGTGATATGTGCAAACTTCATCTCCATACAGTGTGAACTCTTTACTGCAGAGGTGAGCTTTTCATTTTGCTATTGTGCAGTGTGGTCCAGCTCCATGCCAAAGATTCCAAGGCACTCAGGAACACAAATAAATAGCAACAGTCCATATTTAACCAGGATATGACCACACTGAAACTAACACCAAATGTTGTACCTGGGTGCTCTGGTTGAAGTGAATCTCTTTGGAAAGTGCCTGCATTTCTACATGGCTTTTAGGAACTACAGTATTCCCTGTAATTGCAGAAGCTGTACTTGTTGAGAATCTCCAGCAGACTCTATTCTATCTGTCCTCACCCCAAGCCACATGCAAAAGACCAGATAAAGGCACAAATTGTATTTTCAGAGTCAGAGCATAAAGGACGAGTGTCTAGATGTCATCAAATACTTCACTCTGCTTTTTTATATCCTCCCATGTCCTCTAACTTAGGTTCCAACAACTACCTTATCATAGTCTAAAATCCAACTGAAAAATTATTTGCTAAAATTACCCATACTGTTCACATACTGTGGCTTTTAGACCCACAACTGATGTTTAGACACCCAAACATAGGGTGCTATAAACTGGAATTCAGTCTATCTTAATTCCCTGAGACTGGATGCCAGCCTTCAATGCTGACCAGTTTTTGATGCTCCAGTGTACAAGGCCATTCAATCCATAACTCTGGCAGGAGGAGTCTCACCAGTTGGTATGGGAACCTCTTGGCTGTTCTGCTGGGCACCAAACAGTAACATGCCTTCTAACATACAAACACACAAATCCTTCACTGGAGCAGGCTCCTCATCAGGGATGAACCCTGAAAATGCCAGTGTGAATGAGATCAATCCAAAAGCAAAGGTTTAGACCTGCAGAAGAAGGCACTGCAGAAATGGCAAGAGGAAGAGTGGAGATCCATAATGCCAGAGTCAGCATGCACCAAAAAAGCAGGTGAGGGTAAACACATGGAGGAGTTGTGCTGTAATCAAATGAAACCTGCACCCCCAGTGATGCAAAAATGTTGAGTGATGAGATCTAAACAGCAGAGACCATCCAATACAGATCCCAGCCCATAAGGATATAAATATATGGATGAACTGCTAGCCTTGGAACAAGTTAAAGGGAAGTAGATGCTGCAGTTACAGATCAAAGCAGCAGAAAACTCCTAATATATTTTTTAAACAGAGAATTTCAACCACTGTCCAGTAAACCAGTCTAACTGCCTGTAGGGAGAAAATTTAGAGAAATGATTTCTCACAATTTTAATGCTCTAAAATTAGCATTTCCAGGAAATAAGCAAGTCAAGAGGAGAGATTATTCTTGGCATAGAGTTAAAACACAGCAGATAATGTTACCTGAACCATTTTTACTGAGTGCAAAATAACTAAAATATGTCCAAGGGGTTAGTTGGGCACCAAAAAAGGACCTGCTAACAGCATATTTGAAAACAAAAGACATGTCAGCAAATGAGCAGGAAAATATCCTGAAGGTTTAAAGGAAGGAAATTAAATCCTGGGAGGTAGCAAGAATACATCTTTTCATGAGATTGATAAGAAAATCTCCAAGGCATGTATATTGCTGAACATAAAAATAAAATTTAAATAAAAGGATGAAACACAAAAACAAGAAACTAATGAACACAGCTGCCTGGCTTGGCTCGAGGGCCTCTTTGAACCAGTTAGAAGCCCTTCAGCACTTGGAAATCCGACCAAACTGATGCAAATAACAAGAAGGATAAAGTACAGCAAGGGAGAGGTAAGGAGTGAAAGAGAAGAGGCTGAAAGGTTTTCCCAGAGAAGCTATACCTAAAAGTCATAGAAGGTGCTTATAAACAAGAACTCAGTGGGGAAAAATGCAGTGTCTGTTGGATTGTTAGGGATTAAAAGAAGTGGTTGTTTGGCAGAGACAGAGAAAACAGGAGCTATACAATGGATCTCTAAGTTTTAACGTGACTGTTTTTCTTCATAGGTGAATACTTTTAACATTTCAAGGAACAATCTTTTATTGTCATGTTTTAAATGGCTTTACAGATTACATGCCCATCTCCAAGCACCTGGGCAAAGTTTACAGAAACCAGTTATTAGTTATTATTGTTTTGATTGTTACATGCACATATTTACAAGCAACTAAATAATTACCATCATGTTTCAATGCAGAATATTTTTTTGCAATCTGACAACATAATGGCACCAGACACACTGAATAGAGAAATGTATTTTTGATTATGTCTTGGTAATAATTGCCTTCACTGCTTCATAGGAATTGAATATTTAAAATATCCTCATAAAAATAGCAATCCTTTAATAAGTATTATCCTCTTCCGTAATGCAAGTACAGGTCATAGAACACCTTCCTTTCCCCATTATTGATGCTGCTAGAAACAAGGTTCATAACTTCATTGTCACTGCAACATTTCTGAAAGATTTTACAGGTGTCTAAAAACACAGATATTAACCCCTGCTTTAAGCATTTGCTCACCAGCATATGATTGAAAACCCTCTCTCTAAGAACTCCAGATAAGGTGTTTGGCCTGAAATAAAAGAGCTTTTCCAGTTTCTTGGTAAGAGAGAAAAAGAGAGTTCTTTATCGAAAGCATATTAGCATATTTTGCCTCATTAATAACTTCACTGCAGCATTAATTTGCTTAATTATTGCACTTAGAATTCAACATGGTAGCTAATTAATTCAAAGGCTGGGGAAAAAAATTGAATCATAACATATACACACAGCACTGTTTTGGGAGCACACTTTTTGGGAAAATCTTTTTTTTTTTTTTTTTGTTCTGTTTCATGAAACACTAAGTCTGTGAATACAGTAAGTTAAAAGTTATCTTTTTAATTATTTATTTTAATACGTTTTCCCAGGTTTGCCCATTTAGTCTTCTCTCCTGATGGATCTTCCTATAATAAATGGAGTTAATGCCTCTCAACAGTCTGCTATTGGGACTTCCAACTCCATTACCCACTATTAAAATCTTGTTCTCTTCCTCTGCAAATCTTTCTGTCTATTTTACTGACAAAAGTCAAAAGGCACACTAAATTCTTAAGGTAATTTGAAAACAGGAGTTCACTTCTCTCCAAACCACCCCAAAATTACATTCTCATAGCCCAAAGGGACAAAAAATAAAAAAAAAAATCCAACACCAAAACACCACTCTCCATTTCCTTAAGTCTTTCATTGTAGCTGACAATCAAAATCTTGTGATATTTGGGTCATATGTAAAATTCTCACCATCAGAATCAGGAATGATATTCCAGTATAGCATCTCCTTAACTGCTTGCTTATCAGTTTTACATTTCCACAGGACAGAACCATCAGAAACCAGTTAATGCTCCAGGGCTACTCTGAGCTGACTGTCTCTCAGATGATGCTACAAAAGCTGCCCAGTAACTCAGGGGATTCTCACTGCGATGCTACAGTGATGCTCACAGAGGCATATTGTCCATAGCTGTGTTAACAGAAAATCTCAACTGAATACGGCTACAGCAGAAAATAACTATTTCCATCCCTGCTACTCTACCTGAATAGTTCTATATTGAGAACAAGCTGGTATAGGTGGACTGATCACCATGCCACTCTTTTGTTGCTGGGGCAGCTCACCTCCTGCTACAGGCACTTTTCTGCTTTAGTCTCTTGCCATCCTCATCCATTTATACTTTGTCACATACCAGCTTGGTGACACAACAGAGTATTTCAAGGTGCTGGCCTCAACTGTCCATGCTTTCATTCTCTTGGGTTGTTTTCATTTGTATAACAAGCTTGCCTACCATTAGCTGTACTTTTTAAAGAGAGATAAAAGGAATGGGGATTGACAGAATCTGCTGAAGGTAGCTTCGACCTTTTGAAGCCTGGTGCTGTAGCTCACGTTAGGTTGCAAAAGTGTTGTGTTTAATGAGTCTCTCTGCTTTTACTGGCAGTATTTACACAAGGACCAGAGCAGTCCAGTAGTGTAGGGGTAATTTTATTAGGGGTTTTGGTGCCCCAAAAGTTACTTAGTCCTGAAAGTACCTAAATTCAATAGTCATTCTCTTTCCAGTTGAAAACATTCTCTTTCCAATGTAAAACATTCTAAAAATTTAGAGTTCTGGTTCCTGGCAAGCCTAGATCTGCTCCAGCTGCAGGGAGCTCAGCCATACAGACTAACAAGATGCAGGCAAAATATACAAAAAACTAAGTTCCCTGTGCAGCCCTCTCCCAGACTTATTGTCAAAGTACACCTAACACTGACACAGTCCTCATGCTCACAAAATGCACCCTGAGGCATTCTACTTTTAAAAAGCATCTGGAAAAGGAGATGCTGAGGGTGGTACCCTTCATCTATGTAATAGCTTGAAGGGGCTTTTACAGAGGTTCACACAATTATCTTGTCTCTTGAAATTCCTGTTCCCTCTTCTATCCCTTCTCCCTGGAATCATCTCTAAGTGGTGTTTTTTTCCCCACCTCCTAAGCCCATCACCTGGTAGTTGTGACCTACAGATTCAAACCCTCTCCACGAGAGCAGAGAACAAACCCTGGTTATGGATAGCTGCCATAACCAGAGGCCACCATGCAAGAGACAGACCCTTCATCATGCTCCAGATGTCTTTTGCAGAAAAATAATGAGCCTTGTTCATCCTTCAAGAAAAAAAAATTGTTGTTTTTTAGGAAGGTAGGAAAGGTCCTACTATGAGGTGAGACCTGTCCCTTTATTGCAGACAGGAGGTGGGCATTTGGGGCTGCAGGCTGGGAGGGTTTCAAGCTCTGCACCCCCTCAGCCTCCCAGTCCCAGCTCACGGGTCTGGTCAGCCCTCTAAGCCATGGAAATCCCTCTGAGTAGCCAAGCCCATAGCCATGTTTGAGAGCTTCAGCTTGGCAAGGGAAAGATGGGCAGGAGACAACCCACAGGGGATTGGAAGGCTTCTTCCAGATCTTGCCTCTGGTTTTTGGGTACTGCAGTGCCCTGGGCTGGAAATTCTGTAGCATTCAGTGTCACATTCATCACAAAAATGAAGGATGTCCTTAAATTAAGCATGAGGATGAATAATGAGAGCATACCCTCTGTTATTTATCGGACTTTTTAAATCATTTTACATATTTTATATATCAGACCACTTCAAGAACAGAATGAACCATAAATTTTTGTGCAGCTAATTCAGTGTCTGCATCACCAGATTTTCCAATACACCTTCTGTGGGATAATCTGGTATCCAGGAAAGAATGGGGTACATTTGGTACTACCTGGATGTCCCTGCTATGAAGTAAGCAGCAAAAAGAGATAGTTTTGCCACTGAAATGTTAACTTTCATTTGCTGCATTGATCCAGTTTATGTATGAAGCCAGTCAAATCCCTTTAGAAGAAAACTATGGCTTGAGGCTATCTACAGTCACTTGTGGATAGTCTACTTTTTGGGACCCTTCCTTTTCTGCTGTTTGTGAGGGAAGCTAAAGTCCCTGGTCACAGTTCTGTGCCAAGCTATAGCATCCCCAGCATGTTCTTTATCAGGGGAATTACGGACTGGACACCCAGAGCAAGCAGAGAACCAAAGCTGAGCTGAATTAGCAAAAGATCTATTTAAGGAAACATGCCTAGCATCTGTTTTATCGAGCATATGTACTCTGCTCGTTGCTGTGCACCATTAAGACTTCATGCAGAGATCATAAGGCACACATGAGCACTGCAGAAGCTCCGAGATCACTATATTTTTCCTTCTTTATTTTGCCTCATCAAAATTTCATTGAGGACCACTCTAGCCTAAAATTACCCCAGTAATAAAACTAAAATCCCCCTGCCAGTGATTTGAAGGACAAGGGAGCATCAAATACAGAGGGAATTTTCAGAGTCACTAATACACATTGGGGACGTGACCTTTTTTCAGCTACAGGAGTCTGGATAACTGAGGACAGATGCACTATGTTATACATGAAAACACACGTTTAACCACTGTTACTAATGACAGGATCTAACAAGACAGGATGCTCTGTCCTCTGGCTGTGTTGATCCCAGCAGGAGAATGCCCCAAGTCAGCTTGCCTTCCCACAGACTGAGGGAGGACATCCAGTGGGAGAACAGTCACCCCTTCCACCATCCCACATCCCCTGGATATCCATACCCAGGAGCACCTTCACCAAACACAGAGCCTCCTCCCCACCCTACCATTCATGATGGATGGGACAGAGGAAAACCTGTGGAACATCCTCTGCCCCATGCTCCTGGTTCCTGGGTCTGCACACTGGGAGGACCTGGCAAGGAGCCTTTCTCCAGACTGTTCCTAGACTAAAGCATCCCAGCTGCATTATGTGGAGTCTGAACCAGAAGAGAAGAAACAACCCCGTTCAAGCACTGAACTGTCTCACTGCCTTATTTCTGGTCTTGACCCCCCAAAAGGCACACAGGCCAGGAGGTTAATCTAAAATAACAAGAATGTTCAGAAGCTGGCAGCTGGATCTCCTCAGGGTTCATGAGGGGCAGATCAGACACTCGTTGCTTTCATTATCTGGATTACAATAAAAAGAGAGAAAAGAGGGTAAGAGGCATTCACTTCCCTGCAGACTCCTTGCCCAGATGTTAAACCAGCTGGCTACAAAACCCACACAGAGGCTTTGCTGTCAAAGCCAGGGTTGACAACAGAAGATGGAAATATGGCCTCTACCTTTCCCTCTCCTGACAAAACAGATCAAATTATCTGTACCACAGCCTGAATCTGCCACAGCAGATGCCACCTGGAATACTGCTCTGCGGAGTCACATGTCCCCATTGGTACCATGTCCCTCAGGATTTGGAGAAGGTCTTTGCCACCTGCACCACCTCTTGACAGCGGGCCTGGAAGGGCAGTTCCATGAGGATCACAAGGTGTGGGACCATGGGGCCCACACTTTGCATTGCATTTGCCCTGAACCACTGCAGCTCCATCCCCTCTCCAAGGACCTTTCATCCTCCTTCTGTTAAATATTCACCTTCTCATTTGTCCAGGACACATTTCAAGTTTGTTTTTAAAGTACACTTCTCATGAGAAATTCACTTAGTCCACCAGGAAGGGCAGGAGAGGTAGCTCAAACAGACACCTGCATTAGAGAGAGAATAGTTCTGCCTTCTGGTAATTCATCATATTCTGGGCCATATGGAGGGAATTCAGCGAATACTCCTTAGGAAAACTCTCTTGTGTCCCTAAACTGAAGGGCTGGCACTCTGCACCCTGTTCAGCCACAAAATGCTGGCTTTCATAACAGGTAAATAAAAACATTATTGCCAAATGCTTCTCCCTTCTTGTTTCCAAAAAAATCAGCAGTCTGTTGATAAAACATTTTGATTTACATAACTATCAACAATCAACCTGATAACAGAGAGAAGTCAACACCGATAAAGAGAAATTGGGACATTTACAAGCTTCAGCATGCTTGAAATCCTGTGTTGTCTCTTTAAAAACAATGAAAAACCATTCTGGATAAAATCTTTAAGAATGTTTTATTTCCTCAAGAGAACAGATCTCTGTTCTTGAAAAAAAAGTCTCTCTAATATTAAAATATACTTAACCTGATAGAACAGAACGTCTCCTTTGAAGTTGCTTCAATCTTTTTAAATATCTAAAGGACCTAACCCACACAGGGCTTGCACGTTTTCAGCTTGAAAAAAAAATCAAAGCTTTCTCCCCTTTTTTCCCCCATGTACACTCGCTTGCCAATTATGGGAATTAGAAAAAAAATCAGTGTTTGAAAGAGGTAGAGCTTTTTACACTTTTGTAATTATGCACAGGATTTAATGATTTGGGGAGAGGGACTGCTTGCGGGGAGAGTTTTATTCCAAGGCACTTTCATCCTGGACCAAGTGTCAGCCACCAGGTGATTTTTCACAGGGATCACCACGCTCCTCTGCTTAACAGCTCATCTCTGATTTGCTCGAACGATCAACAGCTCCTCATCTTCTTTATTAGTCTCTCTGTTTATCTGCCCAGCAATGAGCTCCAGCTCCCGCAGCCAGGGAACAAGCCAAGAATAGCCAGATCCAGAGCTGTGAAAGATATTCTTCCAGCATCATCTGGCTCCTTGGCAGAGTCTGCGGGCAGCTGTACTCACAGCCCTGTGCCTGCCGCTGGGTATGTCATGTGGCCATGCCATAGTGGCACTGGCTGAGCATCTCTGTCCTCCTGGACACAATTTTCCTTTGATTCACCTTGAATTCGAGAAACCCGTTATATGACCGTTGTCTCAGATTTTATAAATACGGGCTTTTTTTTTTTTTTTTTTAATGGCCGCCCATAAAAAATAACCCACACCTCTTGTTTCTGCTGTCATACTTTATAAATCTACATGCTGCCTTTAAGGACCATTCCCTTTGCCGTACAGGACATACTCCAGCGGCACTTTTTCACAGCACACGAGCAGGATCTTTTCCAGTTGATTTGTAGCACAGGGGCTGGACTTCTTCACTGAGGGATAAACAAAAAGCCTGAAAAAAGAGGCACGGAGCAGACGACAAGAGGGCTACCTCTCTGCTGCTCTGGAGATTAGAGCAGTCAGTCCATAATTTTCAAAACATCTTTACCTTTTGGGTTTTTTTCAGGAAAAACATACCAAAAAATTAAAGTAAGCAAAATGTTATCCCTGATTTAAAGGATGCAATCCTACATGGCTATTGCCTTGTACTTTTCACTTCCTCCTTTCCTTCTTCCTCCTTTTCTTCCTTTCACAAGAAAGACCAGTAAAAGCTCTGTGTATATTAGCTACAAGCCTCATCTATAAAAATCCTGTCTTAAAATATTACTCATATCACACTGTGACACAGTCAAATTTCATGGGAAACAAAGAACTAAATACAACATAAATTACCTCAGCATTACAATTTGGGCATAAATTATCTGAACTAAACAAAATCTGACCTTGTTTCTACTAGTTTGGTCAGTGTCTCCATTTTAGATGCTGCAGGTCATCCTTAAGCATAAGTTTGTCCTTTCAGTTGATTTTTACATTTAGATTGGTTTAATAAATCATGACACAACAAGCATTAAAATATAAGCATTTTCTACCTAAGGAACTAGCAGTCTGTCATCTTCGGCAGTAGATGTGACACAGCTGAACAGTTGAATCAAAAAAAAGATGATATTTCCATGGACTGCAACTGATGCAATTCTATACAGGCATTTGTCTGCTTAAAGTTTCAACCCCGATAGTTTTTTCCTTTCTTATTGAATTTGTCTAAATCCAATTGTGAGCTCTTCAGGGCAGCAATCTGTCTGCTCATATGTTCATAAAGCACCATATACACCTATGGAAGTCTGTGATAAGTAATTTCTGATCTGTTTATGATTAAAGAGGGATTTCAGGTGAAATATTATTAATTGAAATAGACAGGCTATGAGGACAGCTTACATTGCCAACATGCTTAAGTCGGACATGATGCTTCAGCACAGGATGGCAGCCAACATGCTATGCATAGTCTGAGCTTGCTCATGTGCAGCTCTAAATGCATTTTGAGAGCCACCCTACAACCATCCCCCATGCCCCGACACCATGCCCTTAAACAACACATTCTGCAGCATGGGAGCACTCTCCGTGAAATGCATTGTGCTGCGATACACATCTGTTTATAAGAATACCTACTGTTTTTTCAAGGGTTACTCTCTGAGAGCAAGCCAGACATCTGCAGAGTGACTGGAAAGACAGGAGTGCACTGTCTCAATAGGATGTGGGAAGAAAGTGGGACAAGCCACAGAAGGGGGAGCAGAGGGAGAAGGTGAGAATTTAGTATATTAATAGGATCACCCGGTGACTTGCTGGAGGGATGAACATAACCAGACCAGTCTGTTCCCCACTTAAAGGCAGTTGATTTGTGCAGGTGATACATCCAACATGAGAATCCAGCTGCCTGATGCATGCATGGATGAAGCTCCTGGCATGCTTAGGATTACCGTATTTGTGATAGCAAGAAGGCATGTGATAGTCTTCTGGGAACAAACATCAGATCAGGCCTTTGCCTGCACCCCAGAACATGATGATGCCTATTAGTGGCCATCCTAAAGTCCCCCATCTTCCAGAAACTCAGCCATACACATGCCCTTGCTGTCCCCCAAAGACAAGGGCTTTTCCTCAGCCCTTCCCAGTCCAGATTCCTCAGCTTCCCACAAAGTGCCTATACCCAACATTTGTGGCACCAGACCTCTTAAACAAACTCAGAGCTCAAATTCTCCAGCTACTTCCAGACCACAGCTCTTAGCCTCTCCCCCACTCCAGCTGCCATCCCCAAAGCCAGCATTCTCACCAGATCTCTCCCATCACTTTCCCCACCAAGACCTCAGCTCCCCAGGCTTTCCCAAACCCCATAGCTTTCCCCAACCCTGCACCACAGACTTGCCATCTTACAGCTTCCTTTCCTCCCTCCAGGGTCTACCCATACTTCCCCCTTTCAAATAGTCCCACCAAGTCCCTTTACCACCCAGTCCCCCCACCTGGTCCTCCCTCTCCCACCTTTGCTCACAGCCCAAATTTTCCCATCACCCATCTCCCTGCTATGTCCTCTCTATACAGAGAGTCCTACCTGCCTGCATCCCTGCCATTCATATCTGCCACGCTGTTGACAGGCCTGACATCCCAATGGAAGCAGACCACCAGCTTCCCTCACCAGATGAAACTCCACAGCTCCCTTTCCCTGCCCACTTCCTCTACAAAAGAGTCAGTCTGGAGGAAATTCCCATCCATGAAGACTTCTCTGAGATTTTAGGTGTCTGGGAGGGTTTTAGAAAAATCAAATCAATAGCTTTGATTTGTTTCATTTCAGCATTTTAAAAGGACCTGGCTACAGGCTGAAGCCACTGCCCTCTGTGGAGTGCTATTTTAATGGCAACACAAGGAGATATCTTGCCCAAGAACACACACAGAGCCCAAGGCCTGAACTTTCAAACACACAAGGCACACCTTCACCAAACTGTGCCTGTGCATTTTTGGTCACCCAAAATGAATTCTGCACAGCTCTGCTTTAAGGCTCAGCTGGGTCTTCAGCCTTTGACCACCTTAGAAGGCTTTTTTCTTCCTCAAAAAGCTGCAGCCTCCATATAAAGCTTTGCTGCTATTTATTCTCTAAAGCCACATTCCCAAGGCAGCAAAACAAGAAGTACCATGCAGAGGTTTCTTCCTCAAGGCGGGAAGAGCAAAGAAGGTTTACAGCTGCAGGGAAAAGGAGACCAAGAAGGTCACTGTGTACCTGGAGGACAGTGACAAAAGAAGTCACCACCTGGGCAGCCAAAGTTTGTAGCTTAATGAGCAATCACTGATCTAAACCCCCATCAAGCCAACTTGTGCTATTACAGGGCAAACAGGACAGGGTTTTCCCTCCACAGACCTATATATTTCCATGGCTATGGCACCCAAGAGAACTGCGCTGGAAGTACATTGGTAAGACTGCAAAGTCAGGCACTTACACTAGGAAATATGGAGCCTAAGGTGGTCTGGGCAGCCCCAGTCACACTGTGATGCAATCCTTATTTGCACAGAGAAGTGACACTTCTCCACCATCCTCCTACTCTGTTCCTCAGACCCAAGAGCTTCAGTGGTATATTCTGGGTCCTTGCTCCTTGGTCAAAACTTCCTCATATCACTCAAGCCCTGCTCAGGATGAAAGCAATAATTTACTCATAGACTTTTCTTTGGCCTTCCCTGCTCTTAAATTAGAGGGATTCACAGATGTTAATTATCTTATTTCCATAATGAACCTGTGGAAGGAAGGTGTACCATTAACTCCGAATTACAGCTGCTGAGCTGAGACACAGAGCTGCAAGTTAGTAGATTAATATCTACTAATTTTGCACACCTAAGGTGAAATACTCAAGGCTAGCTTTCCTTTCACTCTATAGGGCCTGACATTTCAAAATCCATGATGCTTTATTCACATCACCTTGGACTTTAAGGTACAGATCCTGGAAAAGCGTAACTTCACCAGCAGGTCTCCAGCAGTTGTCCCCAGGATTGCAAGCCTTAGGTCCGTTGTATAGACCATGTCCTGTTTGAGGAAGCACGGAACCAAGACCAGCATTGGGCTATCATGGCCAACCATTCTAGAAATCAAGAGAGTTAGGGATGTTTTGCTAGAGGGTTTTGATGGCTCTTTCCTGACACCAGACAAGTAGTTGGCTCTGTCTCTCAAGTAGCCAGAATACTGATCCAAATTTGCAGCAGACCAGGAAAAAAGAGGGAAAGGTTACCTGCTTAATCTCTATTCTACTTAACTCCTACAGGCTGCACCATTTAAAATGTGTAGTCCAATTTGGCTGAATGCTTACCAAAATGGCACAAGTCACCTGCCTGCATCTTCTTGCAAAATGTCAAGTCCTCAAATGAAACCATGAGAACTCCATGATTTAGGAAAAAAAAAATACACAAACAAATCAGAAGAGAAAAAGAAGAGCCTGGATATTTATCCCACAGGCAAAACAACCATAAAAAAGCCTAGGATAAATTTACCCTAGCTACTTTTCTGGAGATAACTAACCTACTTCAGCTGAAACTTTCTCTTAGAAAGAACCAACAGTCTGAAGTCAACACCAGGGATGGAAAATTTCAGCTTAAACAGTTAATACATGGTGAAGAATAAGTTCCTGTAGACAGACATCTGTCCAGTGTAAGTACTGTTGTTACAGGACCTAGTGAGCTCTGAGTGCCTTTCCCCAACAGTGCCTGCTGTCTCTGCCTCCACTACCTTTGCCTGGCTCTCTGCTGCCCCTTCCCAGCCCGGCTCTCCCAATGCAAGTCTTACATTGCCATCTACACGACCCAACCCGACACCAATTTCTCACCCTGGCTGTTTTATCTCGGGTATGAATGGCACAGCAAACCCAATTCTGTGGAGTCACTAATCCAGAGCCTTCAATCCAAGCTACTGCTCTCCTACACACACTTACAGTTCCATATACTTTTGTACTTTTTACTGTCCTTATCTCCTGTGGGTCTGCCACAGGTTTTTTACTGGTTAATGGCTTTATCCCCAAGCTGAGCACACAATCTCCAGTCATTAGTAAGCTGCATTTGGATGTGGTATATCGTCCTCTTTGCAATGCCAGGGGTGTCTTGCACAAGCCTCCCTCACTCTTTTGATGGACTGTAGACAGCTTGCTCATTAGTCTAGTATCTAATTGCATATCAGTCACACTCTCAAGCTCCTCATTACTTCACTTACACAGCTACAGTAATTAGATTTCACATTTCTTTACACTCTCATGGCATTGTTTTAGCCTACTGAGGAGGCACTCATATATAATACACATATATTATAAATTGTCTCCTGTAATTATCATATTCATTATAATATATAACACATGCATATACATACATAATGTTGCTGAGGCAAACTCGAATCTCTTCAGTTCTAAATGTTCAGGATGCTCCAAGAGCATCTCCAACTGCTTGTTTGTTAGTTTTAACTTCTGCAAGGCTTCACCCATCTGTGACCCTTCACTTACAAACCGTGCCTGATTGCATCATTTCCTACTTTTCCCCCACCACCACGTACCTCTCTGGAAAAACAAAGCCTTCATATCTGCTCACTGCAGAGATGCAAATTATTTTAGGCAGAAAAACGAATTTGATGTTTAGTACAGAAGCAAACAGAAAAGTCGCTTGAGCCGTCAGCCCTTATCTTTTGGGATAACATAGATTTTATGCCTCTTTTTTGGTCTAATTTGATGCATTTCTTTAGCACCTACTCTCTAAGCCTCCAGCTTTTACATGAGATCATTCCATACATTTATTATGGCACTTAAAAAGCGATAACAATTTATTTAGCTTTTCAGAACAGAATTCTGCAGACTTTGGGGGCAGATGATTTTTTCCCGGGGATCATGCGTGAAATATGTGATGGTGTCTGTATTTCCAGATGCAAAAACCACAGACATGGGGTAGCAATGTGTGCCTCTTTTTTAATTGAGTTAAATAAGTGAAGGCACCAAATGGCTAAACTTGAAAAGGCAAACAGGTAATACCCCACAAACTGTAAAAGGGCTATATCATCATAGAATATGTCTGCAGAAGTAAACTAAGCAGAGCCAGAGTATGGAGCATTTTATTCAGCGTTGTAGATGTAGCCATAGAGACTGCAGTGTTATCCAAATCGCTGCCTTGTCCTGCTGTGATGCACGTTTACAGGTGCAGGAGGGACAGGTGACATTAGGGGTCTGACTGGCTAATTACTAAAGATGGGCAAACATGCCCTTCAGGGCTGTGGTACAGATGCATCCTTCAGCCACGGGAAACAACTCTACTTCTCTCCACTCTGTCACCAACTCCAGTCCCAGGTCACATCACCCAGGGCCAACATTCTGCCTCCTCAGCCAGACCCCTTCAGTGAAGTGTATGTGGAGAATGAGTAAATGCCATGCATGAAAGATGAACGGTGAGTACAGGAATGTTTCATAGGTCTGGAGGTGCTGCAGAGGTCAAAGAATGCCAGTTATGGTAAAAAAAAGTCTACCAGTGGCCTCAAAAAGCAGTCTGATCTATCCTGAGCAACACCCTAAACTCATGAAATGCAGCACAGTGCAGTAGCAGAAAACCTGAAAGCAAAAATCCTGGGTGAAACACTCAAGAGCACCCAAATGATTTAAGAATCAGATTTGCCAAGCTTCTGAAAAGTTTACTTCTTGTCCACTCGGTACTAATATCTAAAGCCTTTCCATCTGTCTTGCAATGGGATGTGTTTGTTCTCCATCCTCCTCTGTACAGCTGTGTGCTCTTTTCCTGCCCTGATCTGCCTGGAGCTGGCAGCATGTCAGGCAGCAACACCCTGGCAGACATCGAAGGTAAAATCTGTCACCCAACACATTACAGGTGGGGGCAGAGAGGGACATTTAACTCTGAGCTCTCCTGAAGATTGGAAAGGGAGATGATCCTAAAACCAGGATGAAGGAGAGCAGCCTGATGGAACTCACCACCACTCCCCCACGTTCTTCAGTTGCAGGGTGCTCCTCACTATGCCAAAATAAAACCTGGTGCTGGGCAGACTCCCAGCCCTAGAAGCGGCCGGCTGAGGGAGGATGCTTGCAGAGCGTGCTCCTGCCCTGGCAGGCGGCCAAGTGCGGCAGCCGCCTGCGTCTGAGTTCTTCCCCTGCTCTCACAGCCTCTTCAACAGAAGTGACACGAGGCACACTCTTGCTCACAGCCTGCGGCCGCTCAGGAGCTTGGGAGAAGAAGAGACTTAGTCCTTCACAGCTGGGGGCTCTGACTTTGCAAACTGAGGCGCGATTAAGATGGAGGACGAGGGGGGAAGCAGGGGGGAGAAGGAGAGGCGAGATGGAGGAAGGCACTCATGGCACATGTCTGAGTCCCTGATTCTCTGCAGCATTTTTCCCCCATGCTGCCTCTCACTCTCACTGTAATCCTCTGGGAAACAACCAGAAGCAGACCAGGGCCAGAACTTGCAAGCCCCCTCAGCCTGGGAATCAGAAGCTGTGGCACTGTGCCCAAGCTCATTAACTGCGCTGCAATATTGGGCTAATTAGCTCCAGTATGGCATCACGCTAATGCAACTTCTCGGTTTCCAGGATCTCAACAAGGATTGCTTCCCAATGTCCCCTCCTATGCCACAGCTGTATCAGTGGAGGGTCAAGAAATCACATGTGCAGGGTAATACTGAAATCATATAGACAGCAGAGAAATTGAAAGGCTATTTTCATGGGCATAGTAAAAATATATTAGCATGTGTGTAACTATCCTTGTGCTTATATAAGAATATGATCTTACTGGGAAGGACTCCCAAAAGTGTAGGAAGGAGACAAAGCCCAAAGAGTGACTGGGCCATACTTGTTCAGTGTGGCACTGGGTGGCTGACACTGTCTGGCCAGGGACAGCAGAAGGACATGCAGAAAAGGACTTTGCACACCAAATAGCTGGGGAGCTGTTTCTCAGATAAATCAGTGGAGCCCATCACAACCACCACACATAAGTATTTGCAGAGGACTGTACATCTTTCTGGGATCTAAGAGGTGTATTTCTTCCACCCATTCATCATTTGTAAGAGTCTAAAATTCCAAACAGTCCTTCAAGGAGGAGAGTGTGAATGAGACCCAGGAGGAAACAAGGAGCTGCTGGAGGAAAGCCAAATACATCAGTCCAGACACCTTCAAAGTGCTGTGAAAGACATCCCAGCCAGGCATGTAGCAGCAGCCATGGAGCAGGAGCACCAATTCACGACAGCCAGGGAGAGGAGCTGTGCAACTCCCCTCTTTAATATCCCAGTGATCTGACCAGACCTCAAGCTATGAAGAAGGTAAGCACTTCTTCTAAAGGTCCAGATTGGAGACTGACATGAATAACTCTGTTACCTGCACTCCCTAAAACCAGAGGCACAAAGGCAAAACAGCCAGAAAGGACCTGTATAATAAAGGTAGTTACTTCTAAGGGCTTCTAAGGGCCTCTGATCTCCTAACAGTCCTTGTAGCAGGCAAACAGCAGGACGTGGGCTGTCACCTGTCCAATGCACCCACAGTCTTTAGACATGAGGGCTTGAATCTGAGAGAGCCTTAAGCCCTCAATCAAGCTAAAATATGTCCAACTTCCACAGCATTCAATGACAATTGAATACCTAAATATCCCAGACCTTGGTGGGGCTGAGCCCTGCTCCAGATGAGAGAGATGAGAACTGAACGTGAGAACTTGCCTCCCGGTTTAACAGCTTAAAAGCCTCATTTATCTCTTCTGGGGCAGAACAGGTAGAGGGTAAAAACAGTTGGAAAAGGAGCAGGAGGTGGGGGAGTGGGCAGAAGAGCAGAAAAGGAGAGGGACACCAAGGAATAAGGTTATGTGGGAACATAAGCTGGGTGAAGAGGCAAAAACTCATATTCAGATACCTTGCAGGCAAGACAGACTAGGAAACACCCCCAAAAACCTGCAGTAGACCCTGGCTGAAGATGACATGGGGAAACCTTTAGGAATGCACCGCCACAGGGATACCTCTGGGCAGCTCGCACGAGGCCCACGCTGTGTGGGGAATGCAGAAAACTGGTCTTTTGTTTCATGCCCCTTTGTTTTAACCTCTTGAATCAAAGACCCCAGCTGCTACTCCGGGAGAGGCTAGAAATTAATCCAATTAAAAAATAAATTCCCTGTGGAATCAAAACTGCTTGCCGGGTGGGGGGTATGGGCACACAATTTCTTTCTTCTGCAAAACGAACTCCTTCTTCTAACCCACATTTCACAGAGGGGAGATGCAGGCAGGCAAGCATTTGAAGCAAATAAACAAATGATCAGAATGATTTATAACCACGATACCAACCCACAGCTCACAGGAAGGTTTGCAGCCATGTCTTCTATAGCCCGCATGGCGAGAGACAGAAGCACAATGCCATGTGCCACCCTCCAACACAAACAGTCAGAGAGCAACAAAACCCTTCACCGCTTCGTTCCACTCTTTTGTTTTCCAGGGGTTTTGGGCAGCCCAGGCTTGTGGAGCTTGACAGGTTAACCCACACTTCCTTGGTTTCAGCAGAAATGATTAAACAGGGGGGATTGTTTAGACCCTGAAGCAGAAGGAATTCCTTTGTTTTTGTAGATCACTCCAAGACGGGCCTGAGCATGGAGATGAGTTTCCAGGGAGGGAGGTCCATGCCACCACTCTGCAGGCTGAGACAAGGGGTGGGGGGCATGGACCTCAACTTTACATCTGGAGAGGGGGTCAAATAGACCCTCTGGGTATGTGGGTGAGCAGGACCAGCTGGAGACCATGCCCAGGTAGCCTGGCTTCTCCTGAGAGGCAAAGTCATATGTAGGGCTTGTGCTACAAGGGGAGCCCACCCCACCACCCTGAGGGCATGCACTCACCATTCAGCCTGTGTTGAGAGGGCCAGAGGGGGGCACTTTCAATAGCCAAGGCTTGATGCCCTTAAGATTTCCTGGGAACAGGGAAGCACATATAACACAGCAACCTCTCTTAAAGCCTGCCTTGCTTCCACTGCCCCATGCTTCCGTGAAGCTGCACACTCTCCCTCAAGGTACATATGATCCTGGGATACTAAATGGGAATTCTGTGGGAGCTTTACCTTCTCTCACACTTCTGAAACATGAGACCTTCTAGCTTGTCTCCATGAACAGAGATCCCTGGGCAGAATCCCAGGTACCTGTTGAGAGGAGGGAAGTCTTACCCTGTTGCACTGGGGACACTTAACACCTTGAGACGTATGCAAACCTACTGTGCTGTAAATGATGAGAAAAAGGGCCACAGCAGCTGTCAGTGCTCAGCTGGACAAGAGAAGAACAGGATGAGATCCCGGGGTTTTGCCACCCCTTGTAAGGCAATAACTCCCTGGAGAGAGGGAAAACCACCCACAAACTTTATTTCTAAGAGCTGAACTGCGGGGGGAAAGAAGTAAGTTTAAAGCTGAAAAAGGGAACCTGGAGTGATTTGCTAGTGATCACTTACTTGATTGATGTTGGCAACAGGCTGGTGGTCTATGAGTGGTGCTCCCCCTCCTTAGGAGCAACATATTACCCAAGAACCCAGGTTCACAGAGATGCATGGGGAAGCCTTGCTTTTTCCTTTGCCTGGCACCCATCTCTCGAAGCAGCTTTGATTTCTGTGTCTAATAGGTACAGAATGAAGCTTGGCAGCAGAGCTCAGACCTCTGGACACTGCAAAACACCTCCTTCTTTGCACGCTCTGAGTCTCCGCAACAACACTAAGTGCAAGAGAGCTGGTAAATTATTAAAACAACCTTGCAACAGCTCCAGAGAAACCACCAGTGCCTCAAATTCAAAGGAAAGGCTGTGGTGTGAGAATCCCCATTAGTAACAATACGCACAGTTTGCAAGAACATATGTCCCCGCATGGAGCAATCGACCAATCTGGGCTGTTTAACCACAATATTTCAAAGAAGTGCTTTTAATGCAGCTGATCCGTATGTTTATTTTGAGCTGTGAAACAAGATTCTTCACTAGCCTTTCAGAACACTTCTGTGGTGGACTCTATCCAAACTATTGGGGAGAAGGCTTTGCTCCAGCAGAGAGACTGATACACTGGAGGTTTTTTTTAAATCAAAGTCACAGTAGCAGAAAAGGAATAACCCAAGCAGGCAGAAAGCGCATTTGGCCTCTAAAACAAAACACACACCAAAAAAAAAAAAAAAAATAGAAAAAGGCATGAGGAGCAAGACCCCACTGTGACCCTCTTAAAAATGGGTTTGGATCAAAAGGATGTGAGAGGGGGACCGGGTGGATGGGGAAGAGGAAGGATTTCCAAGCCTCTTTCTGATTCAGATACTTGAGCACACATTGAAAATACAGCCCTTTGCACCCTTTTCTCCTGCAAAGTGCGTGGGAGGTGAACACAGGTCCTGGTTTATCGATTGATTGGTATTTTGTAAAGAATAAGAGCTCCTCGTCAAATAGCCATGCCTTTGCAGGGAGGGGGAGGTGGGGGGAAAGGTCTGGTCTCCTTCCCTGCTCGATCTAATCCTAATTAAAAATAAATTACATGCTGTATGGAACTTGAAATGGCAAAGATAATCCTGTTACACACGAGGGGCCGCCCCGCTGCCCACTGCCCGCTCCCGGCCAGCGGCCCCGTTCCCAGGCAGCCCGGTCCCAGTCTCTACACCTCGGACCTCTGCCCGGTCCGGACACTGGCCCGGCTCTGGGCGGCCCGGCCCGAACGCTCTCCGCCCAGCCGGGCGGCCGCCTGCGGAGCTCCAGCGGGCAGGGGAAAAGAGCTCCGCGGAGGTTTGTTCGTATGGAAACCGGGAGCTTTTGTTGGCGGCGGAGCGTGCCCCCCTCCCCGCGCCCCCGCAGCCAGGGCCGAGGAGCGATTTAAATCCCATTTCCATAAGCCGGCGCTGCGGGCAGCCCGCCGCCCCCCGCTCGCGTGCCGCCCCGCGCAGCGCCCCGCGCACCCCGGGATGGAGCCCCGGGATGCTACCGCGCTCCGTGTGCCGAGCCCAGGGCTTTTATTCCAGATTTTCCAAGGAAACCGGAGAGGGGTTGGATCGGACCGCATTCTGTCACCCTCTTCCTTTAAAATGCATCTCTTGGGTTCCCTGAGACAAGGGAAGGGAAGGGAAGGGAAGGGAAGGGAAGGGAAGGGAAGGGAAGGGAAGGGAAGGGAAGGGAAGGGAAGGGAAGGGAAGGGAAGGGAAGGGAAGGGAAGGGAAGGGAAGGGAAGGGAAGGGAAGGGAAGGGAAGGGAAGGGAAGGGAAGGGAAGGGAAGGGAAGGGAAGGGAAGGGAAGGGAAGGGAAGGGAAGGGAAGGGAAGGGAAGGGAAGGGAAGGGAAGGGAAGGGAAGGGAAGGGAAGGGAAGGGAAGGGAAGGGAAGGGAAGGGAAGGGAAGGGAAGGGAAGGGAAGGGGAAAGACATGAAGTTTCCCGGGGAAGCAGTTGCCCCTTAGGACCCCCATCTTCCCTCCCCGTCAGGTCCTCTCCCTGCAGGCCGAGGCCGGCAGCCGCCCTCCCCATGGCTGCTGAGGCACTACGGGGCTGGGAGCGGGCTCCGCGCAGGGCCTTGGTGCCTTGCGGGGCAGATGGTTTCGTTCCCCCCGGTTCGTGCCAGGTTTCAGCCTCATGCTGTTATTTTGTTCTTCTGGAACGAGACTGGTGTTGCTTCCCAGAGAGGCCCTATTAGGACAAAAAGAAAATCCTGTGAATAGGCGTAACAGGGCACCAGGAGGGATAGGTCTTAAATGTATTTTAATATGAGCAGGGCATTGTGTGTAATTCAGCGCTCATCATCGTTTAGTCAAAGAGTTATGGCAGTGATTGGGAATGAATAGAGCGACATAATGGATACATGTGGCGTTTGCTCATTATATTCAACTTAGTCCAACTCCTCTGTGGAAACTGTTCAACTTTCTCTCCCTTTAGCCTGTCATAGTGAAATAATACAGACATTGGTTCCTCGAATGGGATAGCCTGCCATGCTATTATATTTCTACAGCTAACGAGGGCTTCATAAGCCTTTGATACAGCCTGATCTTTGAAACCTTTCCAAATCTCCTCAAGCTTATGCTAAATCCTATTTGGAACTTTTTTTTTCTTTTTTTTCCTCCTCGCCTGCTAGTGCCCCAGGCTTAAGAAACCCGGGTGGTGACATGCATACTAAAGCATGCGGGGACACCTCCTGAAAGGCGACTTACGGCGCTGATCACAGGCTCTCACGCGAGTGACACACCACTCCGGGCGCAGCTGAATGCCGCTCCCCCCTCCCCCCCACACCCCGCTAATGCGCGCCCGCCCCGCGCCCCCGTCCGCGCCCGCGCGGCACGCCGCGACACAGCGCGACATGCCACGGCATGGCACGACATGCCACGGCACGACATGCCACGGCACGGCATGCCACAGCACGGCACCTGTCCCGACCTGTGTCAGATTAACAAACCCCACCGCGCATTGCGCTCCGTGTTCCCCGCGCCAGCTCCGCTGCCGCGCCACCGGAGAGAGGGGAGAGACGGGAGGGGGAGGAAAGGAGGGGAAAAAAAGAAAGAAATAAATTGGGAAAAAGAAATAGCGACAGTGCGGCAGAAGAAAAAAAGAAAAGGAAAAAAGAAAAGAAAATAAAATAAAAGAAGACCCCCAGACCCCGCAGAGTTAAGGAAAACAAAGGCGAGCGCCCCGCGACCCCGCTCCCGCTCCCGGCCCGGCCCGGGGAGCGCCGGGGGCCGCCCGCCGCCCGCGCCGCGCCGCCTCCCATTGGCTCGGCCGCCCGCTCATTTGCATAGCGCCCTCTATGAAAGGCGGCGCGGCGGCGCGGGGGGCGCAGACGGCGGCGGTGCCACCTCGGACTGTCGCGCGTCCCGCCCGCTCCCGCGCACATCCCGCCCGCTCCGCGCCGTCGGGCTGAGCCCGCGCCGCTGCCATGAGCCCCCTGCGGCTGCTGGCCGCCGCCAGCCTGCTGGCCCTGTCCCGCTGCAAGACGGTGAGGTATCGCACCGACGAGGAGGGCGCGCCGGGCACGGTGATCGGTACGCTGGCCGACGAGATGCCGGTGAAGGCGCCGGGGGAGATGAGCTTTCGCCTGATGCGGCAGTTCAGCAACAGTTCGCTGGTACGGGTGCGGGAGGAGGACGGGCAGCTGAGCATCGGTGAAGCGGGGCTGGACCGGGAGCGGCTGTGCGGCCAAGCCCCACAGTGTGTCCTAGCCTTCGATGTGGTGAGCTGCTGGCGGGAGCGCTACCGCCTGGTGCACGTGGAGCTGGAGGTGCGTGATATCAATGACAATGCTCCACGCTTCCCCCATGCCCAGATGGCGCTGGAGGTGTCGGAGAGTGCTGCACCCGGCACTCGCCTCCCACTGGAGGTGGCTGTGGATGAGGATGTGGGCTCCAACTCTATCCAGAGCTTCCAGGTCTCCCTCAACAGCCACTTCGGTGTGGAGGCACAGACACGGGCGGATGGGGCACGCTGCGCCGACCTGGTGCTGCTCCAGGAGCTGGACCGCGAGCGCCAGCCC
Source organism: Aphelocoma coerulescens (assembly GCF_041296385.1). Lineage (NCBI taxonomy): Eukaryota > Metazoa > Chordata > Aves > Passeriformes > Corvidae > Aphelocoma > Aphelocoma coerulescens. The sequence goes on from NC_091013.1 coordinate 62,130,738, forward strand.
TCCTACACCCTGGAGCTGGTGGCCAAGGATGGTGGCAGTCCAGCACGCTCAGGCACAGCCACCGTGCATGTTCGTGTCCTTGACGCCAATGACAACAGTCCAACCTTTGCCCAGAGCTCAGTCACGGTGGAATTGCCTGAGGATGCACCACCCGGCTCCCTGCTGCTCGATCTGGATGCTGCTGACCCTGATGAGGGCCCCAATGGGGAGGTGGTCTATGCCTTTAGCAGCCAGGTGCCCCCTGAGGCACGGCGGCTCTTCCGCCTTGACCCACGCTCAGGGCGCCTCACATTGGAGGCTGCCGTGGACTATGAGCGCACCCGCACCTACGAGCTGGACGTGCGTGCCCAGGACCGCGGAGCCAGCCCTCGTGCCGCCACCTGCACCGTCGTTGTGCGCCTCACCGACGTCAATGACAACGCTCCACGCATCAGCATCAGCGCCCTCCGTGGTGCTGCCAGCACCACCGGCGTGGCCTATGTCAGTGAGGCAGCAGCCAGTGAGAGCTTTGTGGCCCTTGTCAGCGCCACAGACCGCGACTCGGGTGCCAACGGGCAGGTGCGCTGCAGCCTCCGTGGCCACGACCACTTCGCCCTGCAGCGAGCCTATGAGGACAGCTACATGATTGTCACCACAGCAGCACTGGACCGCGAGCGCATCCCTGAGTACAACCTCACCGTGGTGGCTGAGGACCTGGGCTCGCCGCCCTTCAAGACCGTCCGCCAGTATACAGTGCGGGTGAGCGATGAGAATGACAACGCACCACTCTTCGCCAAGCCCCTCTACGAGGTGGCTGTACCAGAGAACAATCCCCCAGGTGCCTACATCACCACAGTGGTGGCTCGTGACCCTGATCTTGGCCACAATGGTAAGGTCACCTACCGGCTCCTGGAGATGCAGGTCATGGGGGCCCCCATCTCCACATATGTCTCGGTGGACCCCGCCACCGGGGCCATCTATGCCCTCAGGACATTCAACTACGAGATCCTCAAGCAGTTGGACCTGAGGATCCAGGCCAGTGATGGTGGCTCCCCGCAGCTCTCCAGCAGCACCCTTGTAAAAGTAAGAATGGTGGACCAGAATGACAACCCTCCCGTCATCATCCACCCAGTGCTCACCAATGGGACTGTGGAAATTGGTGTGTCCAGCAAGACGTCCCGTGACTCCCTGGTTGCCCAAATCAAAGCTCGAGATGCAGATGATGGGGCCAATGCCGAGCTCACCTTTGCCTTCCTGGAAGAGTCCCAGCAGGACCTTTTCACCATCAACCCAAGTACTGGGGACATTGTGCTGAGGGGTGACCTCTCTGAAGAGCTGGGACAGCTATTCAAGGTCATCCTCACTGTGACAGACAATGGCAGACCTCCCCTGGCCACAACCGCCACAGTCAACTTCCTGGTGACCGCCACTGCTCCGTCCAGTATCCAGGACATAGCCAAGCCCAGCTCCTGGGAAGGAAAGGCTTTGCAGTGGGACATTCCTCTGATCGTGATCATTGTCCTGGCAGGCAGCTGCACTCTCCTCCTGGTGGCTATAATCACCATTGCCACCACCTGTAACAGGCGCAAGAAGGGGAATGACATCAAAAACAACACTACCTTGAAGGACCAAATAGACATCTCCCACCTGGAGAAAGGCTGTCAGGAGGAGGGCAGCCAGAGGGGGAACATGTTTGAGGTACGAACCTTTCCCAGCAAAACCTCTTTCACCAGCCCCGACCCCTCTCCAGCTGCTGAAGAGATCTCCACCACTGAGAGTGGCAGCGACAGCACTTGCCTCTACGAGGGTCAGAAGAGGCTGAGGGGACAGAGTGGGGAGGTAAGGTCCCACCACGGGGAAGTGGGGCAAAAGGTGGGGGGTGTCTTGGAGAATGTGAGTTGCAGAGGTGCAGTTAATGTTGGTTTACCCTTCACCGCTTCCCTTTCTCATGTCTCCTTTGATTTCCCTCCCCACCAGCAGGGTTTTGCTGCCACTCCGAGCTACAACAAGGAGCCTGCTCCCCCTGTGGCCATTTGGAAGGGACACTCCTTCAACACTATCTCCGGCCGGGAGGCAGAGAAGTTCAGTGGCAAAGACAGTGGCAAAGGCGACAGTGATTTTAACGACAGCGACTCAGATATCAGCGGTGATGCCCTGAAGAAAGACCTCATCACACACATGCAGAACGGTAAGGGCTCTGCCCCTGCTCCCCACTGGCCCTCAGACAGAAAGATGGGTGGGTGGGGAGGTGGGTGAAAGGACCCATCCATGGGACACGGATCAGGCAGGGCAGCTGGAAGGGGAGCCAGACACTGCGTGACTCAAACTGCCCATCTCTTTGCAGCAGGCTGTTAGATGTTGGTTCCTTTCTACACTGAGAGCCCAGCACAAATTAGCAGATGCTGGAAGTACTGTAGGATTTGGGTTTTCTTCCCAAAAAAAGGTTCCCTTAAAGTTAGAATTGTGAGGAGTGTCCCTATCAAACAACATTACCTAACCAAGCATGGCTTTTTGTTGTGATGTGGAGCATCGCCTCCCCACTCCTGCTGTCAGTGCAGTGAATCATCCTGTAACTGGTAACTCTGAGGATTGTGAATGGTGTGGATTTATTTCTGCAGTAACAAGGGGTTTCTCCTCCCCTATCTCTCTCTCTAGGTCTGTGGGCATGCACAGCTGAATGCAAGATCCTGGGGCACTCAGACCGCTGCTGGAGCCCCTCCTGTGGCCGAGCCAACCCTCACCCCTCTCCACATCCTTCAGCACCCCTCTCCACCTTCTGCAAGAGCACGTCCTTGCCCAGGGATCCACTTCGCAGGGACAACTTTTATCAAGCCCAGCTGCCCAAAACAGTTGGGCTTCAGAGTGTCTATGAGAAGGTGCTGCACAGGGACTTTGACCGGACGATCACGCTCCTCTCCCCGCCTCACCCTGCACGGCTCCCCGACCTTCAGGAGATCGGAGTGCCCCTCTTCCCGGCCCCCTCGGTGAGATACCTGGGCCCCCAGACTGAGATGACTGAGAAGGCGTAGCCCAGCGTGCTCCCCCTCAAGTGCACCCATCCCTGCGCACACAACTAGGTCACTCCCGAGAGCCTTTAAGTTATTGACCAGATCCGGTGTCATATGTGTAAATATGCAAGATGTGCCTTAAAAATGAAGTCATTTGGGAAAGATTTCCAATCAGATCAGTACTGTTTGATATTTGCAAACAAAAAAGATTGTTTGTAGTTAATGTAATTTTTATGAAATGTGCAGTATTTAAATTTCTTTTCATGTTTTCTACATTGGGGTTTTTTTTTTTGCTTTTGGTTTACCCATGGCCTGCCATTTTTTGTAGTGTTTTTAACCTGTACATTGTGTAATGTAATGTTTGTACATAATGAAAATTTGTTATATTTTTATATAATAAATACTTAAAAATGGGAATTCTTGCCAAAGGAACTGTCTGAAAGACACAGTAATAACAATTAATACAATTAATAATAATAATAATAATATCCTGCATATGTAGAATCTTGTAAGGGAAATTCCTCTTTCACGGTGTAATAATAACCTGAGCAACCCAGTGTACTGAGAAGTTTGCCTTGCCAAATGTGACTTGTATTTCTTGAGTCTGTGGTCAACTTAAGTGTTATTTAATTGCCTTTGGTTCCTGTAATCTGTATCACTGATAAACACTAATAAAGGTTTTGTGATGTGTCAGAGGGATCTGTTCATGGATTTCATGCTTCAGAGCATAGAGGTCTTCACAGATCAACAACAGTATTTTGTGCCAGGAAGTGCAGTGGGAAGGAGCTACTTTTAGTCTGGCCTAGCCTTGGTCTCTGGCAATACCTCTGGAGGTTTAGCTCTAGAGCTTTTGATTCTGGGTGGGAGGGAGGGCTGGGTGACAGAGCCGGCCTTTTCTTGTCTGCTCTGAGCTCTTCCAGCTTTATCGTCATGGGTGGGGAGTGGTATAATTTTAGTGAAGCAAGTGAAGCTCCGTTCATCAGCAGGAACATTTGTGCTGTGCCGATGCCTTTGCATCAGCAGCCACCAGAGCACTTTGCTTTCTGTTCTGGCTGAGACATTGAGTTGGGCTCCATGGGTGTGTGCTCAAATGTTTACCCCTTGTTAAAGCAGCCTTACTAAAGGACAGTAGCTTGTGTTTGTGTATATATATTTATACATCAAGGGAAAGGTGCATAAAATGGGAATTTAAAATGTTGATTATGTTGACATTTTCTATGATACATATTTTGCTTCTCCCTGAAATGACCGTCCTGGAAAAAAAATCATACAGAGCTTTGAAATTTGTTCAAGCTAAAAGCAGATCTCAAATCCTTCTGCTGAAATCAGGTATAGAATAGCATTTAATGAAACAAACAGAAGCATGAATGTTTCTTCCTGTGTTCAAAAAAATGCTTACATCAGAGGTAACACTTTTACTGGAATTTTAATATTTGATTTAAGTTTTCCAAAAGGGAGAACTGCTCCTTACATGGATCATATTATTTCACATTTTGTACAAATCAATAATCCAAAAATCTGTACCTGGCAAAGCTTTGGGGTTTTATCATGAGTTCTTTAACTATATATCTAATTAATATGGTACATATATATAGAGTATGACTCACCAAGAATATATAAAACCTTCTTAGACATAAATGAGGCTCTATTTGGCTTTGTGTCTCAAAATGTAAGTAGAAAACATTATCCCACCTGCATGTCCCTTAACCAACAACAATCCCCTTTGTCCCCCAACTTCCAGCTTTCTCAAGCCCACGTAGCAAGAGTGCCAGAATCCGATCAAGTTTTTATGTACACAGGGTCTGAGTTTTAACTGGGGTTTCATAAAAGCCACGGTGTGGAGATTTGTGGTGGGCAGAGAGTTTCAGAGATTGTACTTGAAGGGAATTGAAATCAAGCTGATGCAAGACTCAGTTGGGAAGCAATGTCTGTGATACACCTCCTGCGGTCAGGAAAACAGGTGAGCATTTCTGGTGGTTCATCTAAAGTCTGGTAGTAAAAATCATGATACATCTAATGAACTTAGAGAGTCATCTTGGTTAAATTTAGATCTGAAGTTGGGGCTGAAGGATGGGTGCTGAGAAGGAAAGTTGGTAGCCTCCTTTCTGGCTAATCACCGGTGATGCAGAGCAGCAACACCTGCGTGGGAAGTAATTAGTCATAACTGAACTCAGAGAGAGAAAAGCTTTCTGTCAAAAAAAGCAGGGCTGTGTGATAAGCTGGTTCTTCCTCATCTAGTTCAAAAGCCTGGGTTACATACCCCAACACCTTCACTGCAGGTCCAGAGGCTCCCCTGGCGGGACCAACAGGAGGTAGTCACAGATGAAGGACGGTTCATTGCACCAGCCTTTGGCGTCAAATTCACGCTGTTTCCCGCAACAGAGCTTGTGCCCTTCTATGAGTGGATGGGTGCTCCTCACTGCCTGACCAGGAGTTTCGGCCACCCCAATGCGAGGCAACCTTGAAATGCTAGGAAAATAAAGTCACCTGTTCCTGGGGTTTGGGATCTGTCTGTTCTGGCATCCCACATGCTGTATAATGTGGGATTCATCCACTTGATATTTAAATCTGAGCCCATCATTTCACAGGGACTCTCTGGTTAGTGGAAAGATACAGACTTCTGAGAGCTTCTCATCTTGGCCTGGCCAGGCAATAGGACATTTCAGGTGTACCATTGAAGCTCTTGATCTCCCCTTTTCTTGTAAAGGCAAGGGGCAGCAGCCTAGACTCCTTTAACTTTTAGATGCCTAGAATTAGATTAGGAAAGTCACCAAGCTCCATCAGATAAGAGCACACACCATCCAAAGTGCAGCTGAGTGCAGAGGGAAGCCCGAGGCTTAGCTCCTGGGCTAAGTCCTTTGGATCAAACATTTGCTTCACTGATGCTATTTCACTGTGTATGTCCTAGTTTTTTTCTTTTAGTTTTTGATTAACATAACTGAGATTTTCGCTAACATACTTCAGAAATTAATGCAGTATACCTATCAGATAAATTCCATTTATTTGCCAAGCATGGTGTGGCATCAGCCCTGTGATGCATGGTGAGACCATACGACCACAGAACCTCTTGGTCATAAAGAGCTACCTTCTCCTGTCTGCCTTTCCCTGGCTCTAGGGGCAGAGGTGAGGAGGGGGGGCCAAGACACAGGGCTGGAGACAGCACTCCTTCACTGAGCCATCATTAATTCCATGGCCGAAACTGGCTACAGCAGCAGAGCATCACAAAAGCTCTGACACTGAGCTTGAGCCTTCTCCTGCTGAAATCTCTGGTAGTCACCTACAATGGAGCCAAACACCCTCGACACCCTCCACAGTCAGTGGGGAGAAACAGGCACTTTTAGGACACAAAACACAGAAGTGGGTAATTCCTGCAGGCGTGGGAATTCCCAGGTGTACCTTCACAGCCATTAAGGCATAACTGCAGTATGTCTCCTGAATGCCCCATTGATATTCTGGAACTGTGGGCTTGCATCTGACACCCTGGAGACCTTGGGCAGACCTCCAAATCTGTTTTAACTCTCAATAATTTAAATTAATTTCCCCAAAGTCAAGTCTGTTTCACCTGTGACAGTAATAGGTAAGTGATATCTCTCTATCTATCTCAGCCCATGAGCTTTTTTCATCTGATTTTCCATTCCTGTTCTGCTAAGGACAGGGAGGGAGTGAGAAATGGGGAGGGGGTCTGGCTGCTGACCAAGGTCTACCCACCACACACACCAAGGAGACAAGATCCCAGGGATGCCTTCTGTGCTTCAGCCAAAAAATTAGTCAAATTCCCACTGACCTGCTCTACTGTCCTGTGCCTCTTGAATGCCTTCAAGGATGTTTTATGTATAGAGATGTGTGATGGAGTCAAACACCACTGAGGTGCCTGATTCTGGTTCCTGCAGTGCGTGCTGTAGGTGCAGCACTCCTCCTAAAATGGGGTGGCAGCACTCACGCTCATAACTGGATGTGGCTGTGACCTCTGGGGTTGGGACTTAATCCTGTGACCTCAACACATGCAAGAGGTACTCAGAAAATGCTGCCTGGACCAGATCCTGAAGGCAGAGAGACACCAGGTGGGATTTAGCTGAAGATTCAGACAGATGTGACTTCTGTGGCCAATGTGTAGGGTCTACATGAATGACAGGCATCTGTGCTCCTGTGGCAGACAAGGAGGGCTGGTCAGGGGGGTATAGGGCAGCTGTCTGACTTATTTCACAGTAGGCACCTGCATTCTCTTAGCACAATTGCTCTCTAGTCTCCCATAACTGTGTTGACTACCTCACCATTGTGTCTGACAGCAGACTAAGCACCTGCCCTACACACAGGCACAGACCTTGTGGATATAGAAATTCAGGGGGGTGCACTGTCCCTGAAGGGGATCGTCCATCCTCTCCAGCTCCAGTTTCATTTTCCCCTGACTCCTTTGACACCAACACCCAGGAAAGTCATCTGCTCATGGACAGATGTACCAAAGTACCAAAATCAGGTAGATTGCTGCACATTTAGCTCACTCAGATGTCAAGCAAATCTTAGGGAGGGGGCAGAGAGGGAAGAGGGCCCCTGGGCCTGGAAAGAAGGCAGGACTGTGTTTCTGAGCAGCAGCCAACAAAGTAGATCAGCCTATACGTGATGTAAAACCTCTGGAGGTTTCTAATCCATTTCAAGGCTGGTCAAGGAGAAAACACTGGATAACTTGAAGGCTTAGCATCACTGTGGTAATGCCCACTGACTCTTTAACTGTCACCTAAGCCAAAATTTAACTTGAAGAACGTGGAGTAGTAACTGAAGAGAAGTGTTACTTCCCACCATATACACCAAGATCTTCAAGTATTCCTTATTTAAGTGGATGCTTTGGAGAAGCTCCCTGGAGTTGGGTTTCCCATTCAGCAGTGATACAGGTCCCTCCTGCTGGACACACAAAGCTGATTTCACACTCATGCCCGTGATGCCCATGGAAAGGAAGCAGATGGCCACCAAGCTAAGAAAAGCAGTGACTTAGCCTGGCTGTGAGAAGCCAGTGGGTTCATTTAGTTGATAATTATTAATTATTTTTGAGTGGGCATTAGAATCCTCAGGGTCACAGGCACGAGCACTCAGCCTGCAGCAGGCAAGCCCCACTTGCCTGTCAGCTCCCAGGACCTTTCACCTACCTGACTGCTGGCTGCAGCCTTCTGCCAGGGCGATGAGTGCTGGCCCTGTCCGGGTTGGCTGCTCTGTGGATGGCCACTGTAACCCTAGCCATGTGCTCCAACCCCTTGGGATGGGGCAACTCACTGAAGAACAACCAGTCCTAAGGTGCCTGCAGACAAGTTCTCCCTTTTTTCCGCTGGTTCATGCTTTGTGTAGAAATACTCCTTTGTGGTTAAGGCAACATGGCTTTGGCATAACTTAAATTTGCTCCTGCAAGAAGAGAGGAGTTGTGCAGCAGGTCAGCAGAGGTCATGATGATAGAGAGTTCTGTAAAACTCCATCAGAGGGACAGAGAGACACAAAGAGAAGAATAAAGGGCAACAACTTCCTCCCTTCACCTGAAAAACTCTTCTCCCACTCATAGTGAGAAGACAAAAGAAGCAGGGAATTCGGGAAGACAGGAAAGAGGGACCCACATGATGTGGGACTAAGCTGTCTAGAGGCTGCAAACACACAAAGGTTTGAGAGGACGTTCCCCAGTTAAATAAGCAATTTCATTATGTACAGAGGATCCTCAGCTTAATTCATCCTCTTTCTCTATGCAAAACATGTCCACTAGATTTGGAAGAAATTCAAGAGCCTTGACTTTCCAAATGTCCTACAGCAGACACTAAGAGCAGGTTCAGTGGACAACTAGCTAGAGAATAGCAAGAGCCACCTCTGTAAACCAAGATCTTAACATTGCTTTTGTCTACAAATTTCCTACCTGAATCTCTGTGTGTGGGACAACAGTACACAGTGTATTTGGTGTGTGACCCCTAAGTGAGATCATCCCATCCCCAGCTCCTAGAAAATAATTTACCAAGGTCTCCTCCCTCCCTAGAGTTTAATTTCACTTCTGTGCCAAAGATTTTCCTCCTCCCTCCCTTGGGGGCTAGATCACTTCAGAAACAGGATCCAGCCAGGGCTGGCAGCCTGCTGTGACCTTTGTCTGTTGGAGTATAATGTACAATAATGAGACCCAAGATACTTCTGAACACACAGCTTGGCGGGATGTTAATTAAAACAGAGTAACACTACCTCTACCCTTTGCAAGGCCGTAGCTGAGAACATTTTATGAACCCCTGGGAGGTAAAGGAACACGTTCAAGGCTACGCAACGTTATCTGTGAGAGAGCTGGGAGGAAATCCAAATGTGTTTTGTTTACATATCAGCATACAACCTGACACATGCAATGAATCCAGGACAAGACCAGATGGATGCACCAGAGACCAGTGGCATGAGAAGGTAGAAAAAATTTCTTCCAGTCACTTCACTTGAAAGGGAAAGAGAGTCTTGCCTCCATCCTCTCTCACCCACACCAGCAGCAAGCCATCACTGTCCAAATCGCCTTTGTAAAAGTCCCCACGATCCCCTGTCAGAGGATAACAAAGAGGTTCAGTCTGTTGCTTCCAAATTCATGGCTCCTTTGGGCCCCAGGATGGCCGAGGTACTGCTTTGTTTTACCACCCTGGCATGACCTGGGCTTTCTTAGCAGTTATTTATTTTTATTTATTTAACTGCATAAATTGATTATCCATGTAACAACTTTAATCAATTATCTGTGGCAAAGAACTTCTCCGCAACTTAATTAGCAAAGTTCTTCCCTGACCTAGCGATATCTGATTGCATCATATAAGAGCTTAACTTTGAAATGGCAACACATTTCATTAAAAATAACTAATAGCTTCAGGGTTTAAAGATGTAAATGTTAATTTTCTTAATGAGAAAAAAAAGGGCATGCAGACTCTACCTGTCTATATTCATTATACTGTGTCCACATGGGATGACTCACATTTGCAAAACTCAGGTTTAATTAACATGCTTATTTTTACAATGATATTTCTCATTATAATAAATTAAATGTTTAAACAGCCAGTGCAAACATTTTGATCCAAGACAAAAATGCTTGCACAGTGCTAGTTTAAGAATTTAATTTATTATAATCCTTTCCATAACAAATGCCTTAGAAGTTGATTTCTTCACTGTGAAAGGCTATTAGTATTATTTCCTCTGGTAATGTTTAATCCAAGACAATCAGAAGTGTAAGGCGTGAACGGAAGGGGGCTGGAAGCGATGATGCTGGATGCGATAGCGAAGGAACCTGCCCCGGCCGCAGCAGCACCGGAGCCCGCAGCGGGTGCCAGCCCTTCGCCCGGGCACCCGCGCTGCCACCGGCAGCGCACACATGGACCCATCCAAGGGCATCCATGACCCAGAGCGCCTTTGGCACCCGAGGGCGCTTACCCCATCCACCCCATCCACCGCCCCGCCGGCGCACCCAGGGAGGGCAGTATCTCCGAACAGGACCTTCCAGTCCTGTCTTTTAAAGCCCCGCTCCGCCGTGTCGCGCCGGGGCCAGGGGGGCAGGCGGTGCCGGAGGCCGGGACGGAGCCCCGGGGCAGCGGCGCCGCCGGGGCGCTGCCGGCGGGTCCCGCCAGGGGGCGGTGCAGGCCCGGCCCCGCCGCTGGGGCCGTGTGGGGAACGGCGGGGCCGGGAGACGCCGCATTCCCCACACAGAGAGCCGAGAGGCAGCGGGATGTGCTGCTGTCACGGTGTGTGGTAAGACTGAGCAGCTCTCTGGTGACGGAGCTCCTTATTTCCTCGGGATTCCCAGCCTGGCGCGGGGTAGGAGGCTCAGCCCTGAGCTCGGCAGCTGCGTTGCTCCCTCTGCCACAGGGTTCGGCTGCAGAGGGAGCGCTGGAGCACCTCTGCTGTGAGGGCAGGCTGAGAGAGCCGGGCGTCCTCAGCCTGGAGAACGGAAGGCTCCGGGGTGACCTTACAGCACCTTCTTATAGCCCCTTCTTATAGCCCCTTATAGCCCTTCTGAAGGGACAACAGGAGAGCTGGGGAGGGACTTCTGACAAGGACGTGTAGCGTCAGGACAAGTGGGAACGGCTTTAAACTGAAAGAGGATGGGTACAGATTACATATTAGGAAGAAATGAGGGTGGTGAGGCACTGGAACAGCCCCATTCCATGAAGAAGGCCAGGCTGGATGGAGCTCTGAGCAACCTGGTCTAGAGGAAGGTATTCCTTCCCGTGGCAGGGGAGCTGGAACTAGATGATCTTTAAAGTCCCTTCTGACCACAACCGTTTTATGATTCTATGATTTCTAAAAAGCTTCTGACCCAGCTCCTTCACGGCCAGCATCCTGGGAGCAAGCTGGGTCAGGGAATGTGTCCTTCTCCCCTCAGTGTAAATTCGCCAAAGGCAGTATTTTCCCCCAAACAGATGCCAGCTGACTGGGCTCCATCTACTCCCATGTGGGACTGGGACATGAGGCCCTGTGTGAAGTAGGGAAAGCAGACCATGGCAGGGCAGAACAGGGACTCTCCTGGGGCATGGGAAGGAACGGGGGGGTTGCTCAGCCTGGCTGGGAGCAGTGAGACAGTCTCCATCTGACTTTCCTAGGGTCTGTGCTCCCAGAAGACATCTCCTTCACCTCCTCAGGGGAAATTTCCACCTCTGAGCTGGAGCGGTGTCTGCAGAAAGAAATGGGCCAGGAGGCAAATTCCTCTTGAAGTAATCCGAGAAGAAAAGTCTTGCAAGAGGTAAAGCCAAGGCAGGGTCGTGCAATCAGGTGAGAAAAGCCCATGTGTTCAACCCCCCCAGCAGCCGGAGAAACACAAGGCAGGGAGCTGCTTGGGCTGGGGATAGGCACGCAAGGACCCACCGTGGGTCCCCAGTGTAAAGCCACCGGCATCCCCTGTCACCATCCCACCCTTGCACCTGGGAAAGCTCCCACCCCACCTCGGGAGCCTGGAACCAGTGTCAAATAACCATGGCTGTACAGGGTATTTTGATGATGCCAAAAAGTTTGTCGGCAAGTCACTCCAGTTTACTTCGTAATTCAACAGTATTTAATTTGAATTCATAAATAAAGCCCTTTAGGGGATCTCATTACTCTGTGAAAAGCATTAGCAAAACACAAGTTGTCAATCACTTTAGCCAGCTGACAAGCTAGAAACCAGATGATGATCCGGGCTGAGCCAAATCAGCAAAGGGGAAGAAAAATTTCTCCTGGATTTACCTCCGATGAATGACCATTGATGAATGACTGGTGATTTTTTAAAGAAATGGGCATTAAAACATTCATGGATAAATCACCAAATCTCCTCAGACCACTGAATTGAGTTTAGGGGTTGCTCAGGTCTGAAAAACATCCGGCCAGAAGGCACCCATTTATTTTTCATTGCTTGCTGCCTGACAAATCACTGGGCTCACAAAAATTCAGCAGATTAATAAACTGATCCCACTGCTTAACTAATTGCAAAAAGCAAAAAAGTGATTTGAGTAGTAGTGCAGTGGTCATTACAAAAATATCCACTGACTTTGGAAAATTGCAGGCACAACATTTTTACCTCAGAGGGCAGATTTATGTAGGCCACAAAGTGCCTTGGGTATTTCTTAGAGTCCTCAAGTTTATTCATGTATTATTTCCTCCGAGATTCAGTATATTTTTCCAGCAGGCAAGAAACTGGGGCTTCTGCGTACAAGTTTCATCTGCTCAAAATGTGAAAAAATATAGATCCCCTTAGCACATTCTGCTACAGTAGAAGCAAAGTGTAAAAGAAAGTTCCAAATATGTAGATTTAAAAATAAAAACACAGAACTCTCTCCTCCCTAAAAGGGATTTGAAGGAAAAAAAATCCCTCAGCTACAGATAGGTCTAGACTTTAATTGTGGAGCTGCCTAAGAAGAATTGTTGGCCTGAGGTCATTTTAATCAGGTTGCATGTCAGCTTGCAAAATCTCCAAATTAGCTTACAGCTTGGGGAGAGAAAGATGTTTTTCTTTCCTGAAGAACGCAAACAGATTGTTGTGACATGTTCTCAGTCATCATGACAGATCAGATCCCTGCTTTGCGCTGCGAGCCGGGAAAGAAGGCAGCCACTTCTTCGGCTCCTTCAGAGATTTGGGCATCTCCCAGTTTGTCAGAGCTGGGGATGGAGTTTACAGAAATCCTTATGAAAGTGAGGTTTATATGCAAAGACTCTGATAAAAGAGATTGACCTTAATTGGGAAGCAAGTTTCTTTCACATTTTTTAACAACCTCCAGGCCTTCCTAGCAGTCTGATGAAAGGGAAGTTGTGAAAAGAAACAATCTGTATTTATGCAGCAGAAACTATCATATCCTGAGCCACGCAGAGAATGACAAGGAACCGACTCATCCTTTTAAAAAAGGGATTAATTTGCCATTTTCTTCCTGAGGTTGTAAAAAGCAAGGATGTGGGTGGATTTCAAAACAGGCTGAGTACTTTAGTTGGATTTACAGTGAGCTCTGAGCCTGTGTAAGACTCTGCTTGTTGGTGTGGAGTAGCTGACCTGGTGTCTTGTTTGCAAGACAGGTGTCTGCTAAGGAAGGCAGGAGCCTCCCTTGGAATGGAAAATGTAAACCCCCTTCCCTCCAAATTATTATAATTTTGAAATTAAGGGGCTTTCAGGCAAAGATATGAGAAATGGGAATAACAGTTCTTTACTAGTGTATATAACAAGGCAATAACACAGAAACACTGGCTTAACCTGACAGAGTCAGGATACGACCTGACACCCTGCTGGGCAGGGTGGTGGTAGCAGTCCAGTTAAGGGGTGGCTGCAGTCCTCTTTGAAGTGGTTCTGTTGAAGCGGTGATCCTGTAGAAAGGTCTGGTCCTCTTCTGAAGGTCCAGTGGTGGTTATGTAGCTCTTGTCCTCTGAGAATCCAATAGGTAAGGGCTGCCTGTGGCATTCCAAATTTCAGATTATACCCAGGTAGGAATGCTTGGTTCCTCCCCCTGGGCAGAGCATCTCACAATGGGATGATGTAACTTTGTGAGTCAGGCAGTGAGGTTAGATGGTCTATTAACAGAAGGTATCTCCCAGAGAGAGTTACCAGGGATGTGTCACGGAAGAGATAAAGACCACTGACCCACCTGGTTTCAACAGATGGTGATAGGAAACATACTTTTGGTTACATCTTACATTGTAACCTAAGACACTTGGGGTGATGGCCCTCCCAATATGTCCCTAGCTTATGTGTCTGATTCCGTTCCTCAGCTGTAGCACATTTGGATACTCTTTTTAATTTTTTTTTCTCCATGTTCAGTTTTTCATCAGCATCAGTAGATGGTTCCAATGGGATCACAGGGGAAAGAGAAGCAGGAGGACAGGAGGTGGGGTGGTGACTTGGTTTCATCTGGAAAGACTCCCAGAGAGAGGCAAGTGCCTCTCTCATGACAACTGGCTGGTAGTAGGACACATCTCGCCTGTTTGGTGGCCCCCAAAGGTCTGCATCTGAGCTAGGAACCAGCAGTGCCTCAGGGAGGAGTGAAAGAAATGGGTGTCTCTAAATGGCGATTCCTCCAACTTCTAGCTGCTACCTCCTTCTCTTAACTAGTTCAGGCACCCTATCTAGGGGAAAGGAATCTGTCCTTGGTAGTGGCCAAGGGCTCAGTTCTGCCTGCAGCTGAGAAAGGCTGCAGACAGAAGCCTGAGTCCTGCCTTGAGACCCTGGCATGCCGCAAACAGGTGCACGCCTGATAAAGATGGACTTGGGACCATTTTGCCAAACCAGGAGAGGATGCCATGTGCAACAGGCACCCATGCATTTGCCATGAAGGTGTTCATCCTGAGTAGCTGACATAGAATCACAGAATCATTTAGAGTGGAAAAGACCTTTAAGATCATCAAGTCCAACCTTAACCCAGCACTGCCAAGTGCACCACTAAACTATGTCCCTAAGCGCCACATATACATGTCTTTAAATACCTCCAGGCTCCCCACCTCCCTGGACAGCTTTTTCCAATATCTGACAACCCTTTCAGTGAAGACATTTTTCCTAATATCCAATCTAAACCTCTCCTGGCACAGCTTGAAGCCATTTTCCCTTGTCCTATTTCTTGTTCCTCAGGAAAGGAAATCATCCCCCACCTTGCTCTATCCTCCTTTCAGGGAGTTGTAGAAAGTGATAAGATCTCCCCTGAGCCTCCTTTTCTCCAGGATAAACACCCCCAGCTCCCTCAGCCACTCCTCATAAGCCTTGTGCTCCAGCTCCATTGCCCTTCTCTGGACACGCCCCAGCACCTCAATGTATTTCTTGTAGTGAGGGGCCCAGAACTGAACACAGGATTTGAGGTGTGGCCTCACCAGTGCCGAGTACAGGGGACAGTCACTGCCGTGGTCCTGCTGGCCACACTATTGCTGATGCAGGCCAGATGTTTTTGGCCACCTGGGCACAGCTGGCTCAAGTTCAGCTGGTGTTGACCAGCACCCCCAGGTCCTTTTCCACCAGACAGGTTTCCAGCCACTCTGCCCCCAGCCTGTAGCATTGCCTGGGGTTGTTGTGACCCAAGTGCAGGACTCAGCATTTGGCCTTATTGAACCTCATACTACCGGCCTTGGCCCATCGATCCGGCATGTCCAGATCCCTCTGTAGAGCCTAAGACATAAGACTCTCAGACCTTTAAAACTGTGTGGGACAAGACAGTGGGATTATCTCTGTTGGGACAAACCCTGGCATCAGGAGAAGAGACTGTATTTCTCTGTTCCCGCTCTTTCCTTAGGTGGCTTTGCAAGCCAAGAGAAGTCACAACCGTCTCAGGGTAGAAGCTGCCAGTTTATTTCTCCCAACAGCCTCCACATTTACAGCATAAAAATCTTCATCTTCCCTGTGGTAAGAGTTTGGGGAGTTATTTTTTTTGTTTTCTGGCTCCCTGCCATCAGCCCTGGTGGGACCCAGGGCAAGGCAGCAGTGCCACGCAACCCAGATGTCAGCAAACCGTTAATCCCAAGGGACAGACCCCTGGGGTGAGAATCCCGCTGCCACTTCTCCAATTAGACATCTTACCTCCTGCTTTGCCTCTGCTTTAGCCATTTCAGACATATTTTATTGTTTAGACTCCTAGTTAAACGGCTGGGAAGCTCTGGATGTAAGCACACGGAGATTACTGGTTCAATAATAGAGTCAGGCACATTGGCTTTATGTCGTTTTGCTAATAAAGCTGCAAAATAAAGCTGTTGACTCTTCTTTCATCAGCATCAGCCCCATAAGGCTCTGCCATGTCTCGCCTGGTGATTAGAGCAGAGGACTGGGAACATGGGTCTGGAGTTCAGCCCTTAATGAGCCGCCTGTTCGGCATGTTTCACTCGGGGCTCTTGACCTCTTTGCACTTCAGCCAACTCAGCTGTAAAACTGGCTGAAGGATGGACCTCGTGGAAACCATCCACCATGCCCCAGTTGAGCCTTGGGTCCAGATTCCATGGGTAAATACAAAATAAAAATCAACAACAATTTAAATTTGCGGTGACCCAGCTCAAATGCCACGAGGACGTCAGGTCTTGCCAGTGTAAACAGTGCTTGGTCTCTGGGGTTCCCCATTACAATGTCAGACCCAATCTAAGAGCTATCCCTGCAGTTTGTGCTGCAGTGAAAGAAAGCAGTGCTGCAGCCTCCAGCACAGACAATGCAACGTGGTGCCAGCTCCGGTATCCAGGTACACCAGCTCCTGCAGCACCAAGCAGTGCTGGGAAAACTGGGTGCCACTTGCAGTCCCAGCTGAGGGAAGCAACATCCCCCTTACTCTCAAATCTCTGAGCTGCCAGACAGCCAACATCTCTTCCCTATCTGCGAAGGCCCCTCGTGGAGAAGTTAGCATGAATCATGCCAAGGGCAGGAAAGCCTTAGTGCTCTCTCACACCATGTCCAAAACGTTTCCAAACTGTCCCTCAGGCAGGATGGCACCTCTGTCAGTACCCATCGCTCAGTGCAACAGAAAGAGGTGAAAGGAGGTGCTGGCACAGCTTGTTTGCTGTGTAACACCTTCCAGGTACGATGCTGATGCTGAAGAGAAGTTCTGCCTCACCACCTCACCCTGTCCAGTACACACAATCTACTCACACGAAACACAGTGATTTCTCTCAAAGTTGAGAACAATTGAGAGCTTTTTCCCTCTCAACTGGGAGGTTGCAGGTCAGGCTTCTAGGTGACATAGAGAAGCCAGGGCTTCCAAGCTGGCATTTAAGGGTGGGAGCAATGAAGAAGAGAGAGGCACCATTCCTTGGGATTTCAGCAGTGTGGAGTCAGCTTCACATGTGCTGTTTGTCACAGCAGGCTTAGCAAAACTGAGCAAGAAACTGTTTCCAGGCAGAGCAAGAGCACCAGTTAATCCAGGCCTGTGGCGAGGCTGTTTGTTCCCAAACCTGCTCTGCACCTTCTCATACAGTCCTGCACTGTGCAGCTATGTGGAGATGAGACTCCTGAACCAAAAAGCTCTTCCTTGGGCATCAACAAGAATTCCAGGTGTACTTCTCTGTCTGTCTTAACATTATCCCACCTTGCACCGTGCAGACATACCCGGCCAAGCACAGGCTTGGAAAAGGCTGAGGTTGAGAACTGTTTCAAAGCCTTCTCCATAACAAGTACCTATCCCTCCATAACTAGTACTTACCCCTTAGCTGCCCCACAACGTGCCCTTTAGTGACTGGTGACTTGTAGGTGTGGAGAAGAGGCTGGAATGAAGCATCCTATGGAGTTGGGAAGGTATTTGCACAGCATGATGGGATCAGTGCAGGTGGCTGGGTGTGAGCGCAGGCCTTCAGCGCACAATGGCAATCTCTGTTCTGGTGTAAGGATCCTTTTGCTGAGGATTTTCCATCCCTTGAGGAAAATATGCTAACAGGCTTTAAATAATTAAACAAATCACATTGCAGGCAAACCCAAGTTGATCTTTAAAATGCATTATCCTCAGAAGGCACTAGAAATGCTCAGTGCTTTATGCCCTCCTCAGAGCTCTTCACACATTAACTAATTCATCACACAAGGGACCACCCAGCTGCATCTCAACCACAGAGCAAATGCTGTGCCAGTCACCTCTGCCTTTAAAACTGTGTTGCCACAGCTGGAGGCCAGGTTTCTTCAGCACCAACAAGCAGAGGCAGTGAGACAACAAAGCTCTTTTCATCAGGCCAAGCTTGTGTGGAGGACGTTTCTCCCACAAAGCCAGTTGCTGATCCCAGATGGAAGGTGGGTTTCCCTTGTGGCCACGAGATGCTCTGGGGCAGCTGCAACCACCTCCTTGCAGGAAAGGGGAGTAATGTGTGGTAAGGACCACAAGTTTGGCTTTCCATGGGCAGAGGCCAGGAAATCAGCTACCTTGAGCATCTCCTCTGGGCCACCAAGGCCATGGATGGTGGAGGGACATTTGCAGGAGAAAGAAGACAGGAAGGCAGAGCAGCTGTGAGGCCATTCTGTCCACCTATTGTGATGGTACAGAACATATTTATCTGGCTCTCTGCAAGCTAATTGTTTTTATCCCCCAAACCAGCCCCAAAACTGCCTGGTGACAAGCCCTTGCTGTCCCTGACACACTGTGAAAGGAGAGGTGTACAGCTTGAGGCAGCAACCAGAAGGTCTGTCAGCCACAAGAAAGCCTGGCTGGCGAGGAGCGGGGAAAGTCCATGCTCATCCTCAGCTCCCCCCAGTGTCACCACAGCCAGGTGTGCTGGGCATTGCCCTTGCACTCACAGGACCCTGTAGAGGACAACTGGTGGACAAAGGGCACTGCCACCCCTTCTGCAGTTAGCTTTCCTGTGGTGGTGTTTGCCACCCTCAACTCTCCCCCATGCTGTGCATGGCCCAGAGCAGATGGGCTATATCACGTGGAGTTTAAATTATTTGACAGTTTCCCTTTTGGGATTAGGGAGCGCCATGGAAATGGCTGCTCATGGCGCTGTGGGGCAAGCCCTGAGAATGTGCTGGGTGTCCTGGGGGCAGCTGCAGCTGTGAGCCTCAGAGCAGTCAGCTCTTCCCAGCAGCTCACAATTCCTTCTCCAAACTCACCTGGCCTCTAGGGCCACAGGCTGCCATTCCTCCCTCCATTCCTCACTCTTCCAAGCTGTCCAAGGTGAAAGGTCCACAGCTTTTTTCATGCTATTTCTCAAGCATTTGTTCCCCTCAGCAGTCCACACTGGACACACATGATGACCTTTCTGCCCCAGGCTTACCAAATAACATCTTTGAGATAGGAGATTTGGCCCCAGCCAGGCCAAAATTGTTGTTGTTGCTAGAGCTTGATTTCATAGCGAAAGCTGAGTCACAGCACTGTCTGCTGGACTTTCCAGCAGGAACTCACCCCTTTTCTTGTCCATGTTCCAACCTAAGCCCAGAGGCAATGCAGCTCTCACAGCCTTCAGTGGGGAACAGAGGCCCTGGTACACCTTGATGGACGTATTGTAATCTCCATGGTCATTTCTGAGAGCCAGTAGGCTCAAGAAAAGGATTGTGAAGACAAAAAGCCCCACAGCACTAAAATTTCTCATGGTTGTTTATTGATTCTTTCACTCTCCTAGGCTTAGTTTATGAAATCTGATGTGAGGGAGAGTATTTTGGAAAAAACCTTTTTTTTAAAAAAAAAGATCTAATCTGGGGGAAGAAGTATTGTAGATTGGCTAAAAAAAAATCCTGATGTAAGAGGCAAAATAATAGAAGAGAGAATAGGTGAATAAGGATTCAATCTGCTGGAATGTACTACTGCAAAAGTCTTACGCAGGTGATGGAAGCAAAAAAAAATGTTTAAAGTGTTTTCAGAAGGGTGAGTAAAACACACAGTTCAAGAGATTAGATTTGTAAAAAACATTCTAGTGCTGCAGATGCCTGTGGGACAATCTCATTGGAAGTATTCTCTAAAGTCAGGTCATGAAATTATTAGGAGAGCAGCCCATAGATCGAAAAAGAGAAATAGAGTTGATTCATGGGTGCTTTTGGGTGAGGGGGAAAAAAAAAAGGAAAGCTAGGCTCAGCCTTTGCCACAAAGCAAAAAGAGACTTGGCAGATTTCTCATCAAAGTGTAAAGAAGCCTCTGGGAAAGAAACAGATTGATGCTACCAAGTTGTTTAAGATAATAACTACCTCCAAAGCACAAAGCTGTGGTTGGAGGTTAAGAAAGAAAGTAGCCTATGAGCAATTTGCACAGAACAGCTACAAAAGAGACCACATCGTTAAAGGTAGGGATGAAAGCGTGTAATGACAGCTAGTTATTTTATTTTATTTCTTTAACTCAAGAAAACAGAAGGCACAGCCACTAGCTAAATTAAGAAGAATAAGATGAAGACATATGGATAGATGGGAGCCAGCCCTGAGGAAAAACAAATCAGCCTTTAGTGTCCTGGGGTGAGGGAGAGCAAACTGTGATGGGCCATATGTCCTCACCCCACCACAGGAGAGAAGAGGGAGGATCGGGATGAGCGGCATCCTGCACCAAGCACACTCAAGGCCATCCTGGGGCCAGCTCAGCTGCACTGGGATGTCCTGCTGGGGATGCATCCCAAGCAGGGCAAACAGGGGTGCCAGTCTTCTCCAGAGAATAGCATTAGAGCATGGACCTTGCAGGGCTTTCCAGGGAGAATTTTACAGTCTACCAGGAAAAGCAATGGTTTTGGTGTTTGAAATTTCATGAGTCGCTGGTCAGAGAAGGAGGACTGTGTCAGCTGGGGAAGAGAGGAGGAAAAGCAAGCATCCTAGGAGCACCAGAGTGTCCAGGGACACCACAGAGATGAGAGCCATGGTGATGACAAACGTATGTGGGTGTTCATCCTTTGGCCTCACTGCCAGCAAGAATCTTTAGAGTTTATCAGAATTCTTAGGCCATCACAAGTTAAATAACTGGTTTGAGGAGCAGAGGAGCTGTGGGGGTGGCTTCTGTGAAAAGCTGCCAGAAGCTTCCCCAGTGTCCAACAGAGCTGATGCCAGCTGGCTCCAAGACAGATGTGCCGCTGGCCTTGTCCGAGCCCATCAGGGACAGCGGTAGCACCTCTGGGGTAACAGAGTTAGGAAAGGGGAGGAAAAGCTGGAGAAACAGCAAATGGAGACAGGAGTGAGAATATGTGAAAGAAGCAACCCTGCAGACACCAAGGTCAATGAAGGAGTGGGAGGGGGTGCTCCAGGAGCAGATGGATGCCAAAAGGAGGCTGTGACCATGTGGGAAGCCCACACTGGAGCAGGTTCCTGGCAGCACCTGTGGCCCCCATGGAGAAAGAAGCCCAGCTGGAGCAGGTTTGCTGGCAGGACTTGTGATCCCATGGGGGACCCAGCCTGTTCCTGAAGAACTGCACCCCATAGAAGGGACCCAGGCTGGAGCAGTTTGAGCAAAACTGCAGCCATGGGAAGTTCTCATGCTGGAGAAGTTAATGGAGTACTGTCTCCTGTGGGAGGGACCCCACACTGGAGCAGGGGCAGAGTCTGAGGAGTCCTTTCCCTGAGGAGGAAGCAGCAACGAAGACAGCATGTGATGAACTGACCACAGCCCCCATTCCCTGTCCCCCTGTGCCACTGCAGGGGAGAAGGGAGAGAAAATCAGGAGTATGGCTGAGGCTAGGAAGAAGGATGGGGTGGGGGGGGAAATGTTTTTAGCATTTGGTTTGACTTCTCGTTATCCTACTTTGATTTGATTGGTAGTAAATGAAACTAATCTCACCCTGTCCTTATCTTGACCCATAAACCTTTTGTTATATTTTCTCTCCCCTGTCTAGCCAAGGAGAGGAGTGATGGAGCTTTGGCAGGCACCTGGCATCCAGCCAGGGTCAGCTCACCACAATACCAAAGTCAACATTTTCATTTTCTGTAGGACTTTTTCTCCCCAAGGACTTTGGTTATTATTGAAGAGACATCAAGTATGTGGAACCTGAATTGGCAACATGTTATGGTGGTGTAAAGCCGAGGAAAAGCAGAGCAGTGACTCAGGTGCCCAGTCTCAGTAATCCTCACCAATTTTCATTCAGGCCATAATGTAGTTCAAACAACTATTTGGAACACTTAGAAAATGAAGATGAAATGCATAAGGCACCACAAGAGACTTACAGAAAGGCACACAGCATGACCAAATCCTTCTCATTTTTAATATTTCTATTTCTCCTTCTAAACTTTTTCTTTAAACTTGAAAATAATGAGAAAATGTGCTTCCTTGTGACAAGCCAGTACTATCAGCTAAACAACCTCACATTCATCGTAGCACTCCAAGTGCTCTGGAATGCTTTTCAGCCCAGAGGATAATAGTATTAGACGACCAGAAAGGCTGTCCTGTAAAAGACTGTTATTATGATTTCCAGTCTCAGAAGTTGGCTTAATCCAGCTGAGCACACACATGTTATTTAGAGAGGAGACTGAGCTCAGACACTGCTATCATCGTCATCTTTATTGCAAATGAAGGGTTCAGCCAGTGAAAGGCAAGTCATGTTTTTTTTGTCCTAAGCCCTGCAAACCCTGGCTGTTGCACTCGTCTTTGCACTCTGCATCGAGAGTCTGGAGCTGCTGAATGTGGAGCTGTTTGCACAGATTTGCATCTGTCTAAAAACTCCTGTTTTCCCTCTTGTCACCTAATCAATCAAATGGTAGAAGATACACTCTCTGCACCCTCCTCTGTGCCCACACAAAAGGCAAAGCATAAGCATAGGGGTGAACTAGAGGTGGTAAGCTGTGAACCCTGTAACAGGAACATTTTTTTTCACTGTCTGCTTGAAATTTCATGTTGTCCTTTCTCTGCCTGTGGAACAAAAGAAGAAGAGGCAGTGATGCTCTGAATTGGGAAAAAAATAATCTGAGATTGTTCCCTGCATGAGAAAAATATGTTTGGAGGATTACTTGGGGAATTTGAACCTTAATTTGAGGAGAAAATGCTGCACAGCTTCTCTCCCAGGGTTTAGGCAGAACAGCTCCTTCCCAAAGGATGGGTTCTCCCACCCACATCTCCCCAGGCGAGCAGGACCCCACTCACATCCCAGCCTTTCGGGGACCAATCCCTGTGGATCAGCTTGCAGCTGGCACCACTGCTTGGAATTGCTCGAATCTGCCCATGCCAAAACCTGCATGGGCCACTGCTGCCCCATCAGTGGGGTCCTTCAGGTCCCATCAGATGGGGCCTTCTGACCCCATCCTTTTTGCTCCAGAGAGGACACTGCATTTCACCACACAGCACTGGAGTGAAGGTCCCTCCGTGAATATCCAGCACAGAATTCCACCAATTCATTCTTGTGCTGATAGTTTCTTTGCTAATGCTCCTCCTTGTGTCAGGGCAGCCTGAGCCACACTTTTGCAAGACAAAACAGCTCGGCCTCCCTCTGCCCTTCCAGTCACCTTGCAAGAAAGGAGCCGCTGCGGACTCAGATTCATGCCAGGATGGGAGGGACAGAAGCTTCCTCTCCTTAGTCTCAGGGAAGCAGCTCAAACAAGATGAACCCCAGTGAGCAGCAGCTCTTCCTGGGCAAGCACTCCTTCCCTGGCACATTTTCCCATGGGAGACAAGCACAGGGGCCTTAAAATAAATCTGTCTTTTTAAAGCAGTGATGCTAAATGAAGGTTTGAGATCAAAGGCTGGGATTCTCACATTTTGCCAAGATAGACATATCCATTCACGAGATTTTTGGTGTAACAAAATACTTGCTAATGAAGAGGATGATAATCTTATTATTAGCCCCAACCTACCGCAGTGTGTCATTCAAGAGCGGGTTGGAATATGTCCTAGTTTAGGAAGTTGCACAGTGGGCTTTGCTTTTGATTTAATGAGCTGTGATTGTGTTTATTTTCAGCAGCAACTATGCCCGTTAAATTTTGGTTGAAGGTCTGATCGCTAAAGACAGTAATCGATGGAAAGGACGAATTTAGGTTGAAGGGGAGGAAAATGGGAATCATGTGTCTTTGGGATTCAGTCCTCAAGCAAGCAGACACAAGGTGGTCAGGAGAGCTTTCTCTGCTTTTGCAGTGCTTGATGATGGGTTTTCAACTACTGGTTAAATCAGTTAAGTGATTCAGGCATGAAAAAACAAAAATTTTCACTGTTATGGAGTGGGGCACAGAGGAGAGGCAGGTGTAGGAAATCAACAGTGGGGGCCAAACTTTCCTTTTGCGGGATGAGCCGTGGTGGGGACAAGGTCATCAGCTGGCTTCCATTATCAAGACCCCAGAAATTCTAAGATTGGGGGGGACATGTCAGTAGTGTGTAACAACAGAACAACCAGCTAGACAAACAAAATGGAGAAGAAAGGGGAAGAGAAATATAAATGGAGACATATACTTTGAAAAAAAATTGCTACGGCAGAGCTGGTAATTGTAGGCACTGCTCTGGAGTGAGACGGGGCCCCACGTGGCACAGTCTTCCCAGATTAAATCCCCCCTCACTGCTGCCTGTCTGGGTAACTGGAGCTGGACCACTGAGCAAGAAGGGCAGGGTAGGACAGGCCACAACTCAGACACCCCCCCATCACAGTCCTTTTGCAGCTGATGTTCGTGTCTTGTTTTCCAGCCTTACAAAGGATGCTGTGCTTTGTGTTTGACACCATCAGCCCCAAAGGAGTCCAGTACAGTTTCTTTTCCAGCATCAAAGGGTGCACACACAGACACATGCTTGTGCATGTATGTACAGGCAGGATATCCATAAGGGGCCTGAAGGAAACATAGACATGGACAGACATGGATAGACACACATAGGCAGTTGTAGCCCTTAAAAGCTTGCTAACACAATATTAGAACGAGCAAACAGATGCAGATGAACATTTCTTCCACCCAACATTTATGATCCTACCATACCTCAGATACTCAGAAAAAAAAAGCCCATATGAGCATGGTGAGTGATGGGAAACAAGAAATCCTGGGGATACATCTCTTTCAGGTATAAAGGCACAAGGTATCCTTATTAAATGAAAAGATTAAATTAGCCCCTCACTTTACCCCCACTTAGGCTGCAGCAGGCCTGGGCTCGCTGCTCCCTTTCCCAGGCTGTGCCCAGCCCGGACACGGGGCTCAGCCGGAGGCTGTTGGCTTGTGCCAGTCAGAGAGGTGTGCGGAGCAGTCACCGACCAGCAGCTTGTCAGCTCCGGCGCCTGTGAATTCCTGTGGCAAGTGTAAAAAAGCAGTTAACACGTTGTTCTATTTTAAAAGCTGTTTTTTTTATGACGGCCGTCTGTCTGACCGGGCACCCCTCCTCTCCGCCACGGCGTGCGGGGGTTGCTTGTCCCCTACATCCCCGCCCCCTGCTCGGAAGCTGGAGACGAGAGCCAGGGGTCGGTTGGAAGGGACGGGGCCAGGGCAGGAGGTCACAGCCCCGGGGAGATCCGCCGGCTGCTGGGCCGCTTAAGGGGCTCATTGTGCCCGGGACTGGGCGGTGCTGCCCTCGCCGCGGGCCGAGGCCGCGACTGGGAGCGGGGCGGGCCGGGGCGGTGCAGCCCCGCCGGGGCCGGGGCCGAGCCCGAGCAGGTCTCCCTCCCGCGGCAGCCATGGCAGAGGGCTCCGAGAAGGTGCCCATCGCCCGAGCGGGGCCCGACGATGTGGAGCTGTGCCTGCCCCCCGTGAGTGCTGCCGGCAGGCACCGGGCGGGACAGGGTGGGATCGGGACAAAACGTGTGGGCATGAG
Source organism: Aphelocoma coerulescens (assembly GCF_041296385.1). Classification (NCBI taxonomy): domain Eukaryota; kingdom Metazoa; phylum Chordata; class Aves; order Passeriformes; family Corvidae; genus Aphelocoma; species Aphelocoma coerulescens. The sequence continues at coordinate 62,156,257 of NC_091013.1, forward strand.
TTGGGATGGAACGGGACCGAGCGGGTCGGGACGGGACGGGTCGGGTCGGGTCGGTAGGTAACGGGTGGGCTCGGGACAGGTCGCGACGTAACGGGACGGATCGGGACAAAACGGGTCAGGTCGGATCGGGTGCCGGGCTCAGGACGGGACGCTGCGCTCCGCACGGCCGGGCCGGGCCGGGCCCCCGCCGGGGTCCGTGCCCGCTCCCACCCGCGCTCTCCGCAGGCGTACGCGGCGGCCGCGCCCCCCGGGCCGGGGCGGCTGCTGAAGGCTGGGGCCGCGGTGCTGATCGCCGGGGCCCTCCTGCTGCTGGCCGGGGCCATCGGCGCCTTCTACTTCTGGAAAGCCACGGAGCGGCAGGTGAGCGCGGCGGGCCGGGCCCCGCAGCACGTCCGCACCCGGGGCCGCGCGGGCGGGGAGCTCTCGCACGTAGGGAGAGGCACGGGCTGGAAGCACTTCTTGCGACGTCTAAGAAGAGGTCTTTAAGCAGACCTGTAGGGTTTTTTTCATGCTTTCAAAAATCCCTAACACCTAAAAACCCAAACCTACAATCAATGTCTTTGGTGGCTGTGTGGATGGAGCTTCCTGGAAGCACATTTATTAGAGAACACGGAACACATCTTTGAGAGCACAGACTCTACATTGATTTCTGCTCACAAATCCTCAGTGAACTCAAACCCTAACAAGTCCCCAGGGATTCACATCCTGGGCAAACTCCAGCTCTCAGGACAAAAAAAGCATTGAAATGTGTAAATTCTTTTTTCACAGTATCAGCATTCTTGGTCCAGATTCTACCTGGACCCTCAAGTATGTAATGCTATAATTAACCCATAAACAGACACCTTTAGTTCACGCTGGTGCTTTGTATGACTGTGCATACACTTAGGTTTGCAGCTGTGGATCAATTTTAAAAGTTAAGTTTTATTATTTATAGTTTCTGGGGTATGTGAAAAACACTTTATGCAAAGAATGAAACTGAGAAGTTGGTGATCAGTTAAAGAACCAAACTTCAGAGCATTAGAACATGTTTACAGATTAACTTTTCTTTCTGTTTATATAGAATTTGTGTTTAAAACATCTTTGAAACATGATGGTACACACATGAATGTAACTTTCTCCATAAATTAAATTAGTACCCTTGAATTTACTTTGGAAGAAGTTCTGTACTGCCTCCAGCCACATGCCAGCCTTCATCAAGGAGAGCCTTGTGTGAATTCCAGCAGCCAGAGCAAAGGTGCCCCTGTAAGATACACTAATGTGACTTCATGTATCTCAGCTTATATGTAGGGATAATTCAGATAATCAGAAAGAAAAGTACAAGGTTTTACAGCAAAAAGACAGGACACATTGCTGACCTCCAAGACGTGCTGCAAGAACCATGTGCTTCTCTAGGCTTTTGAAAAGGGAGAGGAATGCAAATGGTGCCATAGGCAGGGGGCAGTGCTTTCAGCTCTGAGCAGGTAGGTGCATTTGTGGAGTACAGGACAATGTTTCCCTTTTTTAATGCTCCTATCAGCTAAATTTAGCCATACAAGATATGTCACATTCACAGTTTTCATTAAGCTTCAAAGTTGATCTCTAGGTGAAGACACTGAGAAAGCTGAGAGTTATTTTTCTAAGCTGCCTTCAAACTCAGAGAGCTGCACTTGACTTGCAAATGCCTAGAAAGCAGCTGCAAAAATTATATTCAGAGTCATTCATTTAAAAACTACCTCAATTTTTAAATTCTTGGTTTTATTTTATAGCTTTAAATTCTTCCCTAACTGACAGGGGTATCCAAGTCTCAACTCTAGCTCAGCCCCTACCAGGGGAGACCGCATACACTGGTCTGGTTTTATGGACCATGTTGGACCATGTTCAACAGGAGTCCTAGAAAGCAGAGAATACAGGAGCGGCTCTGTTTAACTGAGTAACCATAAATCTTCAGCACACCTTAGACTTTCCTGAGCGAAGGTGAGAGAAGAAGAAATTTGTCTCTAGCTGTCAGTGTAAATTTTTTATTAAAATGCTGTAAAGGCTTTTTTAAGACCTAAAATAAACTGCTTGCACAGCACTTTTAGCAGAGCTGCACAAGAGAATCACAAAACCCCTCCACAGATTGTGGTCCTCCAGCAAATACAAACCACGCTGTAGCTTTCCTCATTGAAAATAGGATAAGGGCAAATACGCTGACAAGGAAAATACGAGAGTATACAACTTCACATCCAATTTAAACAAAGTTCACATCCATTACAAGCTGGGAAGTATGTTCGTATTCAAGAGGAACCTGTTTTCCTGTGCATCAGCAGAACATCCCAAGAGATAAATAGGGGTTGGCCTTCTTCAGACTAGGACATTCGCGCCTGCTGTCCTTTGGGAATCATCCCAGCATAACAAGCAATTCCTAAAATGTCCTAGAAGACGTTTTTTAGGTCAGAGTGAACATGGGTGTGGACTCACCCCACCTTGTTTATGAAGTGAAACTATAAGCACTCCCTGGAAGGGGGTCCTCAGGAGGTCTCTAGTCTTACCTGATGCTCAGAGCAGGGACAGCTGCGAGGTCAGAGATGGTTGCTCTGGGCTTTATCCAGTGAGGTCTTGAAAACTTCCAAGGATGGAAACTGAACAACCTCTCAGGGCTGGCTGCCCCAACAGTGAAGTAGTGCAGCGTTGGTTGTTGGAGGGTTATCAAACACCTGCAGAAGCAAAATTCAGGAGCTAAATAGGGATATAAGAGTCAGATTGACCCATTGCCTGGTGTAGGAAGAAGGCAGTAAGTAATTACTGGCATGTGCTACCACTCTTTTATTGATTCCAGGTGTACAACATTCACTATACTATGAGCATTAATGGAAAAGTACAAGATGGATCAATGGAAATAGATGCTGGAAACAACTTAGAGACATTCAAGACAGGAAGCGGGAGTGAAGAGGCTGTTGAAGTCCATGATTTTCAGATTGTAAGTAGTGCCACCCTTGTCCTTCATGTAACACGCTCCAGCGCTGGACTCTTAAGGACACTTTGCTCTGCCTTGACTACTCTGTCCCAGTCAGTCTCAGGTTCCAGCCTCCAACCATCCACACAAACATTTTTGTTCTCCTGGCTTGCTTTCAAAGGGAGACAGGCAGTTTCCTCCAAAACAAAAATCTAAGTGCTTTTAGGAGAGAGATCAGTCATGGCAGGTACCACTCTGGGAAGTGGTGTGGATTAGGCTGCATTGGGTTTAGCTCCATGTAAGCACTTTGCATTTTCAAACCACTGAGCAGAACTATGACATGTGACCTTGGGGTCTTACTAGAAAAACATTCTGTCAGGCTGCAACAAAACCCTCACATGATTTCATGTGGTTTGAACTGGAAAAAACACCTCCCCCAAACATCCCTGTTTGAGGAGCATAGGGTCAACACAATAAGCCACGGAGATACCAAGGAGAGATCCCCATACAGTGCCTGACCTGGGGAGCTTCCTGTGCCCTGAGGGCAAGGATGGGAGCTGCTCTCCATGGCTTGGCCTGGGTTCATCCGAATGGCAGAGGATGGAGGCATTTAGCACAGTTTATGCATCTGCACCAAACACAAGGTGCTGGGCCACTTGGGCTGACAGCAAACACACTTGGGCTCCCCAGCAACTCGTGGCTGCTCAGCACAGAGCCTGGACTTACAGCTGCCAGCCCTCAGCAGAGCTCAGCAGCTCAGGTAGAGTGGTTCTCTGAGCTGTACCACCCCTGTGCTACTAAAGGCACATCTAGGTGATGTTGCAGAAACCCATTTACAGGGCCCAGACCCTGCAGTTAAATGTTGTCAGGTGCAAAACATTCAACTACAGAGTTAAGCCCTCTGTAAGTCAAAGCAGCACCTAAAATAAAGATGCTGCTGCTAGGAAGCATCTCTGCTTCTGGAGCAGCCAGATCTAGATCCTTGCTGGATCTAGAAAGGCAAGGAAATTCAGCTCCTTGGCTTCTCAGCAAGAACAAATAAATCCATGCCAGGAGACTCTGGACTCCAACTTTCCCAACAGCTGTGGTTCTGCCTTTATGAAACTCTCATTAGCATCACCATAGCAACATTATTAGCAGCTGAGTAAGACCATCTACAGCGAGCTCTTCTCATTTGCCTTTGCCATTTCACATCTGCACAAAAGCACCAGTCCACCAGAGAGGTGCTGAACTCATTTTGCCTCCACATGTGCTGCTGGTGAGCTACTGCCTGTCACAACCAGGTCAGAAATCAGCTCCTAACACCAACCAGCTAAAGGGACCTCCCAGGGACGGTGCATGCTTGAAATTACAGAGGGCCAGGGACAAGCCCAGTGAGAGCAAAGGGATAAGGCCACTTGGGTTTTCAGCCAAGAATGCACACAAAGGAGAAAGCAATTGAACAGATGTGCTTCCAACAGACTGGTATTTACATTAGCAGTTTTGGATTGACTGGCACTGCTGGAATGACTGCATGGTCAGAGAAGGCTTGGATTTGACAATATAAGAGTATTCCTAGCACACTTGGCACACCACAAAGCCTGATGTCCTAGTGCACCCATCCTTGCATAGCCATCCCTTCTCTCACTGCTTTACAGGTAGGCATTTTGCTTTGATGGGGGCGTGTCTGGCTACACAGAACCTGCAGACACACAGGACATGGCTCAAGTGCCCCAGTACCATCCATCTCAGTGGTGCGAGTTCAAAGAGACCCACAAGTATCATTGAGTCCAACTCCTGGCCCTGCACAGCACCATCCCAAGAGGTGCCTGAGAGCCACTGTGGAAATGCTCCTTGGTCTTTGTCAGGCTTGGTGCTGTGACCACTTCCCTGGGGAGCCCATTCCAGTGCCCAGCCACCCTCTGGGGGAAGAAGCTTTTCCTGATATCCAACCTAAACCTCCTCTGACACAGCTTCAGGCCATTGCCTCAGGTCCTGTCAGTGGTCACCACAGAGAGGAGATCAGTGACTGCCCCTCCTCTTTCCATCACGAGGAAGTTGTAACTGCAATGAGATCTCCCCTCAATCTCCTCCAGGCTGATTAGACCCAGTGACCTCAGCCGCTCCTCATACAGTTTCCCCTCCAGACTCTTCACCATCCTTGTTGCCCTCCTCAGGACACTCTCTAACAGTTAATGTCTTTCTTACATGGTGGCACTCAAAACTGCACACGAAGGCATCCATGATGCCCCTTCAGGGCAGATAAGAGGGGTCATGTGTGCCTTCTCCTGGCAGCTAGAGGCCAGGCAGAAAACCAGCACACCTCAAAGGGCCCTAGGTAATTACATTTAGGCGGTTCACTGGAGCTTGTGCAACCACATGAAAAACACAGAAGTTCTGCCATTTACAACGAGGTATCTAAATTTATAGTGTAGAAGAGAGCTCTTTTATGGGTACCCAAAAACCTACAGTAGAAACATAGGAACTACAGACAAGGTTCCTGTGGCAAAATGTGGATGCCTGAGGTTCTGGCACAGCGCTGGAAGGGGCATCCCAGAACTTGCAGGAGACTTGCTCCTTCTCTTGATTAAAACTAGGCATCCATGGTTTATGCAATTGCTTTTCACCCTGGTAGGCCAGACAAAGTCCCACACACAGATTTCTGCACCAAATTGCCCATCACAAACTTCCCATTGCTGTCACAGTCACTCTTTGCACAAACTGAACGAAGCTGCCCCCGCATTTTTGTAAAACTGTGTCACAAGGGTGCCGTGCCACCAGCTAACACAATCTCAGGACTGCCTACGTTAGGTGCTAAGTTACAGTTCAAATCATGTCAACTAATTCCTTAACAGAGCTACTCCAAGTAGCCTACAGCCTGCATGGAAGCACTTACATAAAACACCCCCCCACTTTAAGAAATCAAGCAAAAACTTCTAGACCCATTTGACCAAAATTGTGAAGCTAAAATGATGAGGGAAGAGCATTTTATTGCTTCTGGTTTTAAATAAGATTAACCTTCAGACTGAAAATTCAGTGGCAATTTTAGCAGAGCTGAGGCACTTTCTAGGGGGTGGTGAGGAGCTGGAGGGCTGTGCACAACCCCCTGCCTTCTGCTTTTGCAGGGCATAACTGGGATCCGTTTTGCTGAAGGAGAAAAGTGTTACATCAAAGCTCAGCCAAAAGCTCACGTCCCCGAAGTTGATGCTATGGCTAAAGCGAGCCTCTCATCTGAGCTGGTAAGGGGGAGTTTATTTTTTTTAACGAATCTTTGTATAGAGAGAGCCTTAACGAGGTATTTAAGTACAAATAAAAAGGGCATTTGAAAGACACTCTGGCTCATGGTAGGGTTGTTGGAAGGTAGGGTAGGATAGCTGAGCATTCACTGACTGGGTGCAAGGAGTCCCTGAAAGACAAGCAAAGCAAGGTTGGTGTCAGGGACATCGTGAGAGGCTGCAGATTAGTGAGTGGGGAAGCCACAGACCAATTTCTACCAGATCCACAGGAGACTTCCGTGACAAGAGCACCTGCCTGAGACCAGGCTGTGCACAAGGCTGGAAGGGAAAGTGTGGAAGAAGCAGCTGCTTTAGTCAATGCAAAGAAGGACAGTGGTAGATCCCGGGAGATTTCTATCAATTCTCTTGAGCAGAAGCATGGACTCCATCACTCTAGTCAGTAAAAGGGAATTGTGGAAAACATGGCAAAAATTCAGATAACTCAGAAGAAATAATAACTTTTTTAAAAAAAATATGACTTTGCCTTCTTAGCATAAAACTTAATTTTACAACATGTTAACTAAATTTCATAGAATTTGCATTACAACCAGCACAGAAGCTGCAGTTCTCACCCAGATACCGCCAACCCTCCTCACATTTGCACAAAAATCCGATTGCTTTATGTGCTCAAAGGCTGAGTTTCCCAGAGCTCAGACTCCCAAACCCATTGCTCACACAGGAGTAGCTCCAGTGACTTGAGTCCTGCTGAGCCTGGACACTGCTGGGGGCTCAGCCACTGGCAGGAGAGCACAGGAGATCCACAGCCCCTTTCCTTGGGTTTGCTCCACTCCTGGGAGAATAAAAGCCAGACACAATTAGCTGGGAGAGAGGCGCTGTTAAGGCTGGACCTCCCTGCAGTGGTGTTGTGACTGCTGAACATCTGCTTTAAAACGAAGGGGGAAAAGGTCTCTCCAAATAGAGTCAGAAAGGCTGACAAATGTTACAAAGCCTCCTGAAGATGGCAGGATTTCCCCCATGATGGGAAAGAGAACTTGCACGAATTCCAGAGGGAGAGCTCCATCTTTCCTGCCTTGCCTTATTTTAAAGGCAGCTGGCCTTGACCTCATCAGCACTATTGCTTGAATTTCAAATTTTTCATGTTTTTTAAGAACAAAGTCACAGACCTGAGGACATTATCCTAATGATAGACTTTTCCTGGTCTTAAAATCAAGAATCAAACAGGGTTAGAAGGGAAAAAGGGATTTTACCTCTATATTTATTTTAAGGATCCTTAGGTGCACCACATCCAGGTGGAATGTGCCGAAATGCACACCCTCAAAAGATCGGGTATAACATTATAGGTTTTACTAATTAGCATATCTATCAAAGATACCTCAATGAGAGGCTCAAGTGAGCCCCCCTCCCCAAGGAACCTTCCCCTGGATGGTTCTATCTTAGTTTACAGAATGTGTTTTGGGGTCTGGGGCCTTCTGATCCCTACCTATGAAGCTTCTAAAATGTTTAGTCTCCTAGCTTGACAAAAAAGTCCAAGAATGTAGGCAAAAAACCACTAAGAATGCAAAAGCTATAAAAAGGTATATAAAAGGGGTATAAAAGAAAAAAAATCATCATGGCATCACTAAAGTAATCAAAAAGTTATTTCTAATCTTCTACCTGGTGACAGTAAAACTATTTCCTTGTCCTGTTTTTTGTGCATCTTCTCCAAAGATCAATCACCTATGTGACTGATGCAATGAATTGCATGCACAAAGCAGCTGACTTCATGCTACCACTAAGACATTGACTTTTTCCTGTCACTCAACTTTCCAGGCCAGATGTACTACAGGAATGGCAAAGTAGTATTTATTTTTCTGGGCCAAGTCCTCTCTCTGATACAGAAGTATTTAAGGGAAAGTATGCATATGCTGTTTTCCTACAATGGGCATCATAACAACACTACCTACAAAAATTGTTGAGTAAAATGAGCTTTAATAGATACCCAGGTTCTGGCTGCTCACAAGTCAGGATCATTTCAAACAGAAACAAAGGATATTTTTATTTCTGAAAATTAGATTCAGGTATTTCTGATGTTGATAAAAGCTTAAGTAGGAGAATATAAATAAAGAGCAGTAGACAGATTGGATAGCAAACTTAAATGACTTGAGACCTACAAAAGAAATCAATAAACACACTAAAGAAACAACAACTCAAGGGAATAAATTGATCTAGTCGGTTATATAACAAGTTTTGATGACTTTTATGAAAGCAATTTAGAATTTTAACTTTGAAATCATGCTTGTTTTCATGATTCAAAAGTTAGTTTTCTTTTAATATTTCACCGTTGCTATAAAATACTTACACATTTTATGTAAAATAATACTTTGAACTAACAACTTTAAAGAATCAATCACTGGCATTTTCCTACATTACTTTGAAGATATGAACCAAAAACCTGCAGGGTACACTTCAAAAAGGCAGGCTCCTTTAACTTCCACTTCAAGCTTTTGGTCAATTGAATTGCTTTTACCAAACAAGACCTTTAATCAGGCCGATCACATTGACTTAGAACTGGGAGCTGGAGCAGTTCTCAAGCTATAATCCTCTCTCAAACTTTTGACCAAGATTCCACCCCTCACCCCCCTTACACACATTGTAAATACAGTTAGATAGTGGGAGTACATCAAATGAGAACAGAGCATAAGGAAAGATGAGGGGCTTGAGTTTTGCTGGTATTTCATTGCTGCTTTGCTGAAGGTGGTAGATCTTTGGTTTCTACCACCTGAAATTCTGGTGCTTTGGGCTGAAAGATCTCTGACACCCAGCCCTCTTGCATGGCACAGAAGCCTTCCAGGGTGAGATGGGTGAAATCATAGCCCCAGCAAAGCTGACAGTGGCTTTGCCCTTCGTTTCAGTGATGACAGCCTTTCCCCAGGCTTTGGCTCAGCACAATCTGTTCATATTCATGACATAGAAGGATGCTCGGTATTAGTTGCAGCAGATAATTACAGTTTGGTGCTCAAGAATTAGCAGCGAGCAGGCACATGACTGCTCACTGAGCAGCAAAGGATTTATGCTCTTCTATTTGCAGGAAGATGAAATCATGCCTGTGAGATTTGACAAAAACTCCCTTATCTGGGTGGCTGCAGATGAACCTATCAAGCATAACAGCTTCCTAAGCCCCAAAATTTTAGAGCTTTGCAGGGATCTTCCAATCTTCTGGCTGCGACCAACATATCCCAAAGGTAACATTTCTTTTATTTGAAAAGTATGTTATCCTTCCCTTCATCTAAATGCCTTCCCCTACATCAGGTTTGCTATCGAAACTAGCACATCTGGGAAACCAGACTCCTTTCCTCCCTTGCCCATGGCTTCCCGGGCTTCTGCCAGGATTGTGGGTTTAGAGTTTATCCCCTAGATATTTTCCATACCTGTATTTACTCAGACAATTTGTGTAGCCCAAGTGGGTGACTTGCTAGGAGATGAAACATTTCCAGAGAGGTTGGCTTCCTTCTACAGAAGGATAAGACAACAGCTTAAACTTGCCCCCAAATGTGTAGGCAGCTGACACCAGGTAGCAGGAACACTGGCCAGGAACTGGGGACCATAGCCTGTCCTGTTTTCTACCCTGCTTCCCCAGAGGAATTCAGTGGAGTGGAAGGAAGATACTTTAAGCCAGGCAGCTAGTGGATGGTTTATGAGATCCTGGGGGCAATCCCAGCTCTGAAGTTGGGGTCCATGGGCAAGCTTAGCAAAGGTGTTCAGGAGTCACCAGGGAGATTGCAACTCTTCAGGTGACTTCCAGGCCTAGGACAAGGCTCAGAAAATATTTATTCCTCCTTGGTCCAGTTAATAGCAGAACACTTGGGTGGGACAACACATGTGAAAAAAAATTTACCACATTTTAGAGCACCTGTGGATTCAAGCTACCTGTATTTTCTACTTTCCTCATGATCTTACATATCCCACTGGGCAACAAAAGAGCAGTATCAAAGCTGTCCAGAACCAGATGTCCTTGAGAGGAGGGCACCATCCTGCCATAAAATCATTTTAAGAAAGTGAGATGTGCACAGCTAGCCTTGCTAGTGCTGGCAACTGCTGCTGAGTTAGTATCAGTGACTACAGGCTGGGTCAAAAACCCCCCAACAAATCTCCTCACACACATTTTGCCTTAAGGAGAGGAAGGAGGGAGGGAAAGGCAATCACATTGCTTTGGACTGGTATTGGCTGCAGACACAACATAGGAAGGCAAGCAGCTCCCATGGGGATGCTCATCAAGTTTGCCAAGGCAGTTTTGGCTTTCTCTCTGCCCTCCACCCTCTCCTTTTTTTAATATTTAAAGAAATCCCTAAAATATTAGGGAACTACAAGGACACACTCAAGGTAGGATTGTCCTCTGGTGATTATTTCTTCAGATAACCAGAGGAGAGAAATTAAGAGAAACAAGCGCCAATCAGAATCAAACTTTGATGAGGAAGACTTGGAAGCTGCTTCTGAAGTAAACCCCAGGTCACACACTGTGCAGCTGACTCAAGAGCTTGGTCACCAGTCTAATGAAAGCAGGCCAATGGGACAAGAGACAGATCAAACACTTAATCCAGACAACCCATACAATGTAAGTATTTGCACTGTAATCTGTCAGAGCCCGGGACTGTGTTGGACAGGTAACGCTGGTAATGTGGGGTGCATTGCATCTTTTCTTTCTTTTTTTAAATCTGCACAATCTTTGCTTGTTCAGCTTTTCTAGAAAATAACAGACTGGTAAAACACCTAAGAAGCTCAAAAACGTCTTCCCCCTGTCCTCCCAGTTTTCATTAGATTTCAGTCTGAAACAAGCACAAGTGCTTGAGGTCACAAGGTTAACCCAAGTTGATGCCAAGTTGCTTTTTGAGGTTTCTAGGTCCATATGGAAACAGTACTGGAGATCTGACAAGGGTAGCACCTTCTAAAAACAATCCAAAGCTGGTCTTGATCAGACTGCTGAGCCCCATCATTTACCATGTGAAGAGAGTCCAGTAGCTAGAAACATGCTTTGCTCTCAAACAGAAATTAGTACCAGACGTGACTGCTACAGGCAAACACAGCAGAAGTGTCTGGGTGCAAAGAAATTAAGGTCCAGCCAAATAAATTTCTTTCTCAGCCTCTTCTCTACGAGGGTAAGCAAACGTAGAGTAGCAAACAACTGACAGGGAAGAATCTGTTTTGAGACAGCAGCACTGGGTGGAGGATGACTGTCGTAAAACTTGTTCTCACCCTTCAAGAAGCAGCAGCCCCCCAGAAAGAGCAGAGCAGCCACCCTACTGTGTCCCAACACCTCTGCCACGCTGCAGGAACGCTGGCTGTGCAGAAGGCACCTTCCAGTCTGCTGCACCAGCGCCAGACAATTTACACCCACCATTTGGTGCAGCAGGAGTAAGTCATTTTAATACAACACTGTCACAAGATAAATGCCTCCTGCTTTGGAAGTAAGTCCCAGCTTTGACTTGACATTTATGCAACAGCAGGAGATCATTATACTGTGACAGCATTCTGCCGAGTTGACATCCCTTAATTAAACTTAAATTAATCACTCCAAATAAAGTGGATCTAAGTCAACTCTCTCACGAGGTCAGTAAAACAGCAGTGGCACTGGAATGTAGCTTCTCCTCACAGCCACTAACGTGACCATGTCCATGAGGTCTGAGCTGCCCTGCCTCTGGAGGGCAGTGGCAGAACAATGGCCACAGGTCCGCTCTTCCAGCCAGAGGGCAGCCGGGCCAAATGGAGAGCAGCCAGACAGATGCAGCCGTGAGACTTCCCTCAGCCCGCAGGGCAGGATGCGCCTTCACCAACAGCTACTGCCCCGATGCCTATCCCAGGCTTTCCTAGAGACTGAGTCACTGGACTGAGAAGGACCATTAATTATGCTGGAGGTCTCTCCTGAAGGATGAAATGAATCCTCCCTAGAGCTGTTTCTCTTTACTCACTCTAAGTGGAGCCTGGATGATGAGCTCAGGTGATATTCATGCTGCAGGTATGTGAATTCAAGGATGATGAATCCTGACCAAGAAAACATCTCTTTCCTGCTCTCAGGACTGGGAAGGAGCTGCTGGGGTCCCTAACAACACCCAGCTGTCGATAGTGTCCCGTACAAGCCCAGACAAGAGCTGGCACCTTTCTGCGTCACTTTTTTGTTGTGCTGCTACTTTTCTGAATGAAAAATGTTCAGCTGAAGAGCTGACTGGTACTTCAGCATTTGCACATTACTGCTGCTTTTCTTGAAATAACACCAATGTGCAAAGAACAACCAAGTTTCCAAAAGCAGAATATCCAGGTTACCTTTTTTCCCCCCAGAAAGGAGGAAAGGAATTTTGGAGGGTAAAGGGTTCTAGGTATTTTATGCATACTTTGCTCCATTTAGCTCCTTACAGTCAGCTGCAGAACAGGCAGAATTCTCATTGTCCACAATGCACCTGAGTGTGGCAGGTTGGGAGGGAAGGAACCAGACTGAGAGACAAGAGCAAAATCCTCAGAAAACTGCAGGGGACCAGGGGAATAGTTTCCTAAAAATGCTTTAAAAGCATTGAAATACAAAACCTAAAACTAACCATAAAAACCACACCATATACTTCAGGCATTGTCACCTACATGAAAGACTCAGATAATCTTTTCTATCACTAATATTTAAAGCTTGGGAGGAGCTTACTGTTGCTGAAGCTGTTGCAAGGACTGTAGAATAAAAACAATGAAGTTAGAGCTGCCTGTTGTTCTTTCCATTTTACAAGGGTGATTGCACCAATTCCACACTTCTGCCAAAGAGAGCAAGACAAAAGAAAAAAAATAATAAAGCGAGATGCACGGGTCACTTAGTGGGAGTTTTGTCAACTTCCGCAGGCCCAAGACTACAAGTTTTACCCTTTGTGGGGTTAACAGGAGCATGGATGTATTCTGTTATTCCGAGAGAATAAGAGCACCAGGATGACATTTAATATTTTACGTTCCAGCAGCTGGAAGGTGAAGGGATGGCTTTTGACCCCATGCTGGATCACCTGGGCGTGTGCTGCATCGAGTGCCGGCGAAGTTACACGCAGTGCCAGCGCATCTGCGAGCCCCTCATGGGCTACCAGCCGTGGCCTTACAACTACCAGGGCTGCCGCACCGCCTGCCGGATCATCATGCCCTGCAGCTGGTGGGTTGCTCGTATCATGGGTGTTGTGTGAGAAAATCCCTTGAGAAAAAAACAAAAAAAAAAATTGGAGCCTTGACAAAACAAGCAGGAATGCAATGACAATGAGCTGGTAAAAGACTAACACCAAAGCAGCAGTACCGATCCTGCCTTACAAAAGCAGAGCGGGTTTTACTGCACCAAAAGCAAGGTTAGATATTCCAACCACAAATGAAAATCTCGAGTTAATGTTCCATTAGCGTTACAAGAGGCAAGGGTATATTAGCACTTACTAAATTAAAAAACTGAGACATCCCAAAAAAAGACAATATTAAACTTTGCTCACAAATTGGTTTAGCAGTCCAGAAGCTTGCACATATATCCAAATTCAGTCTTTCACAACAAACCCCTCTCTTTCCAAGCTATATGTGAAAATTTACGTCCAGTTAAGCAACTAGCTCAACTTGTACACTTGGGAGTGCCTTTAATCCATGTAGGTTACTTAAATAAATCACAAGTTAAGTTGCTCCCCGTTGCTATTCAGACTTGCCAGATCATTATGAATGGTTATAAACCAATTACAGCATACCTTTCCCACAAAGCTGCTCCAGGGGACACAGGAAAGCGCACATTGTGCTAAATCGGAAACAAACAGCAGGAAAAGGGGCTGTGGAAGGGAATGTGCATGGCCACAGAATCAAAACCCTTTGCACATCCCAACATCAAAGAAGCCCCAGCATCAAGAATCCTGTATCCATGATACCACTGTAGTGTCTAACAAGTATCTGCTATCCAGCTACTACAGCAAAAGTATTTACATGCAGTTGCAGACCAAGGAGTCTCAAGCCCCTTCAGAATCTACAACAGCCGCTGTTATTTATAAATCCTTGAACTAGACACTTTTGACACAAGATTACAACCCCTCTTTATTTCACATGGATAGCAGCAATTCACACCAGTTCCTTTAGCTCTGCTGAAGCTAACATCCCCACAAGAGAAACTGCTTACCAGAGGGGAAGGAAAAAAAAGCCTTTTTTTTCCCCCCTCTCTCCTTTCTCACCTCATCCTTTTTGCTTAGGCAAACTCTGCAATTATTGGGATTGATCCCATTACATATTAAATCTCTAAGGAAGGTACTAAGCAGAAACACTCAGAGGTGGAATGACTTAGTATTTCTAGCTTTGAAAAACAAAGATAGAGGTATTACACTGCCTTTATCCATACTATGCATCTTGAACCCTACCGCCAAGTTTATGGAGCCACCTACATGGTCTTTATTAACAAAATGGTTCAATTTTTCTTAAAGTTTGCTTTCTGGAGCATTCATTTTTGTGACTAAAAAGCTCTTGAGATGTTGCAAGCCCAGTAATGTTATTAACACTACGTGACACACAGAAAAGAGGAATTAATTTGACATAATCGTGGCTTAAAGAAAATAAAGACAACCTCATGTGGAATGCTAAACTGCATATCTAAAAAGCAAAGTGTTAAATGAGAATAAGATGAGAACAGAATTCAGTTTTTTGTTCTATTGTAGCTTTTTAATATAAGCTTCACCTTCCCTTAATCTGAAGGACAGACTTGCTTTGAAATATTTAAATTATAAACTTCTTAAAGTGGGATTTCAGGGCCTGTTAAATTTGAGTTTCTGCTTTTTAAACTGAAAATGACCTTGATCATTATGTTGTTTTAGAAGTACGTCTATCGTATGCTTAGAAAAGTCAGTTTTCCTTTTTTTTTTTAACTGCAGATTAAACACATTAAAAAACCCCAGTTGCTTTCTGTGCTTTTTTCAATGTAGAAGGTGTAACAATTCTTTTACATACTCGTTCAAGAACTGTCTGAAGAGGAAAAGAAGGGCAATAGCAAGTGAAACACTGGAGGCTAAGAGAGAAATGTGATTCTGTAAATGTCTGAACTAGACTGTTGCTCTCTTTTGCATCTTCAGGCAACCTGTCATGCTTCTCCCCGTGTCCTCAATCAAACAAACAAACAAACAGCCTCCTTCTAAAGACACAGAAACAACTTTCTTGTAGGTGATTTCCATGTCTACACATACTTAACAAAATTAATTCTTCCTTAACAAAAGCTTGTAATCATTTGCTTCCTGTAGGCAATCACAAAGCATGCAAGTAAAAAAAGCATCCTGCTCATGGATCTATAGCTGCCACATATGGCATGTACATCTCGAGAACACATCTGTACATGCCATGTCACGAAAGCCCCAGTGACCATAATGTTTGTTTATTTCCAAAAGGTAGGCAACAAAATGCCTTCTCCAGCTCAAGCTTTAAGCAAGCAAATTCCCATTTACCTACATATCAGATTCAAATAGAGAAAAGTAAAGATCTCGTGCTGCAGCAAGGTTGGAAAAAAAATCTTACTTCACGTAACATCTGATCTCAAAGGAAAAGTTCTGAGGCAACACAGGAACAACAATAAAACCAAAAAGCCAACAGTGTGAAAAGATGTTGTGATAATCCCTGCAGCTGTGGCTCAGACTCCAGCTCTAACCATCCACAGTGATCCTTTCACTACTGTACAGCGTTTACTCCCAGTGTTGAAGTTTCTCACTGCCACCGCAAATGCAATACCTTGGCTCACTAAAGAGGTTACAACATGTCAGCATTTGGGGAAGTATGTAGTGGGGTGCTCCTTGAATCTGACCCTGTGCTAGCAGAAACCAGCTGAAAGCCTTCCTTTGGCCAAAGTTTAGGGAAGGAGGAGAGAAAGAGGAATGAGCTTGTCATCAATTCCCCACCACAGGTGGGTGGATGCACTGCAGTTCCACTATCCTTAAAACTTAATTACCCATGTGATTTTTCTAGGAGGATTAGAACAGCAGAGCAGATTAGAGAAGAAAAAAGGGATAAATTCAGGCTGGTGAAAAAGAGATGGAAAAGAGGAAGCAATCCCATATGATTAAAAAGATTGAAAGCCAGTGATGGGAAGGCAGGAGTCATCTTTTTTTCTCAATCTACAGTTCCCTTTCTCCCCAACTTATAACAAATGAACCTTTTGTCCTTTTTCATACAGGAATCACCCTCCACTTGTATCTACACTGAGAAAGCAAAAGAAGCTGGGAGTCATAGAAGGGGGGGGGGTGATCTGGCTTCTACCTCCCATGTAACACTTCACCCCTACTGCAGCACAAAAAAATTCCAAGAAAGTTTCAGTGAAGAACAGACTAATCACTTGTTCCATGCAGTGCAGGGGAAAAAAAAAAAAAGGTAGTGAAGCATAAAACTACAGTTGGCAATGAACTGATTGCTGATTCACATGTCTGGGTGGACAGAATATCTGCTCAGAAAGGGCAAAAGAGAGACTGAACCAGGAGCAGCATCATCTGCTTCCGAGAGGCTCAGCTGGCCTTTTACAAACACACATCTACAAACTGGTCTTTCACAAGCAAAGATGAGAGAGGCAGCCTTAACCTGCAACAGGCATCTTCCCCAAGAGCAGGAGCAAAGAGCAATTCTACCTATGGTATTAAATGGGAAAGCTGCTGTTCCCTCTTGCTGTCCTGTTCTGGTATTTGCATCAGTACAAATCAGAGCACTGAAACTGCCTCGCTCTTGCAGACAGTACTATCTACAGATGACCAAAAGGCTTCAGGTAAAAACCCTCAAGCAGTTTGAATACAATTAAAACATCATTCACTCGGTCCTTGCAGGCAGTTCTCTTCTTCCAGCCAACTCATTATTAGTGCTGCTACATATTCCACTCACCCTCTCCAGTTCCAAAGGAAATTCCCTTTGTCACAGGTTTTTTTCAGAGCCTCTATTCAACCCCCAAGCTACCATTAGCTTTCTCTTGAGCTACAGCTTCTGGTACCATTTTGTGTGTGTGTGTTTTGTCAAGAACAAAATACACTGTTCACAAAGTTCATGAAGCACCTTTTCCCCCAGCTTTCCAAGGAAATTTTGCCTACTGCTTTAATCCAATCCCTTCCAAACAAAAAAGCCAACACCTCTCCCCCCCCCCCCCACATTCCCCTCCTCCTATAAGGAAACAAGACCTGCCATTATTGATTAACCCAAACTCGAAGGAGGAACACACACAGATTATCTGCCTGTGCTCAGAAACATGCTGGAATTATGTCTAGACCTGCAAACTTGGCTTACAGGATTGAGATGGACAGGGAGCTCTACCACTTGATTGCTACAAGTTTTAGCCTGAAGCTAAAGCATTATATTTGCATTACATATGCCTCAAGAGTACAAAAGTAGCAATGCATTTTATTTTACTTTTTGCCTTAAGCTAAGTGAATTGAATCTCAAAGCAGTGAAACAGGACCCACTTAATACAAGAATATATTGTGTTTATCTGACATAATACTCCCATGGTCTTTCAGCAAGTGAAAGACAGAGAAACCTCTGCTATGTTCTCTTCAGTAAGTAAGAGCAACTTGATTGGCAGAAAACATCTTCAAATTACTTTTTAATTTCTATTTAAGAGATTTTTACCTAGGCTTTTCCCCACAGCAAGCATTTGCTAAGCTCTGTTGTACTCTGAATGACATTTATAAAGCAAGGCTGGCCAAGAGACAAGAACCCAATTTTGTGACAAAGTGAAGCACTCAGACATTTGTCTTCCTTCTACACTAAAAAGGAAGAAATGCTTTTGTACATAAATAAAAAGCAGCAAAGCACTTATCCAGGAGAATGGAGTTCAAATACCTATTCCAAATCAAATCAACTCCAATGTTAGCATCCCATAAGCATGGGCAAATGCTCTACATATCGAGCAACCAGCTACTCAGAATTCTCTGAAGGTCAAGAAAAGCCTCACACCAAAGCTAAAAAATCTTCACCGAAACATATCCCAAGTATATGCTTTGAGAAACTCTTCCAAGAAGCAGACACTGTTCCATAAATATCAAGAGGTAAGGCACACAAAACCCTTCCTAAATCCAATCCACCTCGGTTCATTGCATTCAAAGAGCAGGGTAACATTCAGTTCTGAAGGTTACAAAACTTGAGCTTTGGAAAACATGTATCAATTCTGAAACCAGAAGTGATGCAAAAGAAACTAGTGCCCAGCCTGCACTACAGGATAATCATGATCACAGAGCATCGAGAAACTGCAATTATGTCAAGACTGTAGTCATAGTCTACATCCAAAAAACCCCTCTCTTTTTAACATTTGTGAGATTTTAAAGTCTTGGTATCTCTCTACTGCATAGGTATAGTAACAATAGTGGGGAAAAAGCCGCTGCACCTTCCCAGCATCACTGCAAAATCTAGACTCCTATTCCTCAGGAGGAACAAAATATATCCTTCCTTCCTCCTCTTTAATTTTCAATCATCATTTAACACCTAACAGCTGCAGACTTCACTCATCCTATTAAAAACACCTGTTCTAACAGCCTTTCTATTTTACCAAGCTCATGCAATTGACACTATAGGAAAATAACACGTCCAATACAAAGACAACCGGTAGAGTAACAATCGAGAAAAACCCACATAATTAGGAAAGCAAGGAAAAGTAGCAAACTTAAAACAGCATCCAATGGTTAGCAAGGAATGAAGTGGCTTTCATGGTGCTGCCAATATTTGCAATTCATGGTGTTTCTACAATCACAGAACATTTGGCTATCTCTGAATTCTCAGGAGACAGTGGCACATGGACAAGGCACATTCAGCACAACATTGAGTTCCTCTCTCCCATGGAATCACAGAGAGGCTGAGGTTAAAAGGCACCCCTGGAAGTGCCCTTGTCCAACCCCCTCACTCAAGAAGGGGTACCTCAAGCCAGGTGCCCAGGAGCATATCCAGATGGCTTTTGAGCATCTATCGGTCCCTGCAGACTTGTATTCAGGAAGTACAGGCACAGACAGTATTTAGATTCTCAGTTCTTTTTCTCTATTGTTATTTACAATTTGATCATGGCAATAAAGCTGCACTGATGGAAACAATTAAGAACATACAAGTTCTTCTTTAAACAGTTTCTAGAATTCAGAAATTACATAACTTAAAGCAACTGCTTGCTGGCTTTGATTCCAGGCAATCGCAAAAGATTCTTTATTTTGAATACAGAAGGTAGACAGAGGACCTACTTTTCTGTAAAAATTTCCAGTCACAACGAATTTGCTGACTTCCATCACATGTGACTACAGTTCAACTTATCACACAGGTGGGAAGGACTCCAAAGTGGGTATTTTGTGTCTACATCAAGAATAGTAATCTCATCCTCTTCACTGAATGCATTTTGCTCCTATACATGTCATCTTTTCTTTTGAAGCAGTAGATTCACATCCTTACCTATATGCTTTAAGTGATTCCCCTATCAAAAACAATACTAAAAATGAAATAAAGCAGCTTTCGTATAGAAAAAGTTGTATTTACAGTTTTATTTAGCAGAGTTAAGGAGCAAACAATTTTAACACTCTTGTGAAAAGTGTTTTTACCCAAAATTGCCAAGATGTAATAAGTTATTGAACAGAAATACCAGCTGTAAGGCAATAATCCTGACCAGCCATTAGAGATCACCCTATCCCAAAGAGCAGAGCTGATAAAGGTGGTAGAAAATTTGGACTGATGGACTCAATTCCCAGAAATTAGTCGGAGATGATAAAATAGGGTTCCACTCTTGAGTATATCTTTAACATCTGCAGATGAAGGAATTTCTAAAGCACGCAAAATGTAAAGACAATTCCTGTTTTCAAGGGAATATTCAGTGCTTTGAATCCAAGAATGCGATGTCCATACATAGTGGTCAGTACATGACTATGGCAACACACAGATGGTAAAGATCAGAAACAGGGTTAGAATTTTTTCCATTCCACGTCATCAGGAGGATTTACTTCTACCTTCCTTTTACCAACATCAGACCAGTTGGTGCTCAGAACTGTGCCACCAGACTCCATCTGCAATATGAGAGAGAGCTTGTTTAGTTTGCTGAGAATTCTAGTAATACAAAAGCCAATTTCTTACAGCAAACTTCAAAGAACAATGATTACACAGAAATTGTGTACGTATGAAAATTTGACAGAGCCATCATTCCATCATCTCCAGTCCAACAGTACTTTTATCACTACTGGACACAGTGAGATGCTGCTTCATTAACAAGAAGCTTTTAAAGGGTCAGTCACGTTCTTGCCTGTGAAGACTACAAATTAAACTAGATACAAGCAATCAAGAGGAATTTGATCCTTTTGACCCCTGGCAAGTCTTCAAGCTCTGCATGAGCCAAACCTCTACTTTCTTTGATAACACTAATTGAAATGAAGAGACCAGTGACAAAGCACAACCTTGTACTTGAAGAGTCGCATTCATTAGTGCACAGCCCTATAGCTTTCAGTGAGAGTAGCTGTACCAGTATCTCCAAGAGAACCACAGCCATTCATTTATAGGCCCAAAATTCTGGTAATGGAGGCTCTTCCTAACTTATGCAAAGTTTAGTGAATTGTGTCAGTGTGCAAAAGTCACACATTTCTTCAGAGAAAATGAAGACTTACGAATGATTTGTTCATGGCACGTTTTACTTCATCGGTACCATCTGAATAGATTTGCTGGAAGAGTTTATTTAAAGCAGCATCTCCTTCTAACTTCTCATTTTTCTCCTCTTCTTTGATTTCAACTACCAGTTTGTCCCAGTTCCTTGTATAGTGAGAGGATGATGGGTATAAGTGCTGGGTATCTGAAAACAGAAGTGTTAGTTAACTAAGCATTTTCTCACGACTTTGAGAGCGGCAGAGAACGCAGACACATGTACCTGATGAATCAGAGATGATAATGGAACATGAAAATGCAAATGGATTCCTCCAAACCGATAGCATTGCATTGCAGTAACAAAAATAAAGGAAACTAAGAAATGCAGAAGTTTATTTTTAGGTAAACAGAGTTACATAATTTTGTTATCCAACATACATAAAAAAAGCTGGCCGACAGCAACACAGATAATTAAAATCAAAATGAGGCAAGAGATATTGGCTGACAGAAAAAAAACAAAACAGCAGCCTAGACCCACAGGAAAAGTTGAGCTAAATTTAAAAAAAAAATCTGAAATCAATAAATCAGGAAATTCAAATTCTGTCAAAAACAGAATGTTTATCGGTATTAGAAACCCCAAAGTATTAGTTTTCAAGAGAAATGCAATACTTAAGGAAACTATACCTAACTATTTAAGCAACAGGTCACATAACTGCCGTCCTGGGTATGGCCAGGACAGAATTAATTTTTTGCAGTAGTGGTGAGGGGCAGAGCCTGAAGCTCTGTGGACATGGCCAGAAGATACTCTACACCACCTCAGATCATTGCTGAGGCCAGGAGTAAGGGACACTCTGGCATCCCAGAAGAAAGGCAGGGCTTCCAGTCAAGAAAAAGGTGTTGGGGAAGGGAAGCCATCCATCATCAGTTCATTGTCACCCGGGGTTTTGCATGTAAACCACTCTCTCTTTTGTAGCCTTTTGTTATTAATGTTGTTGCTGTTTGTTTTCTAATCTCATTGCTGCTTCCAGTAAATTGTTCTTATCTCAACCCTTCCCCTATTGTGCCTCCAATTCTCAATCCCACTGCTACGAAAAGGGGGAGGGGAAAGGAGAGTAAGACCCTGACAGTGTCCTTTGGGAGAGTCCCAGTGGGGCACTGAATTGGGGGGTACCATTCCTAAACCACAGCACATGCATGTCACAGCATACAGAACTGCAAAACAGGGACCCAAACAGATAAGCAGAATTAATGACAAGCACATATCCTTAACAATTCATCAGACTAACAGAAGTTATGAATAAATTTAATACCTATGTTTCACTAATGGCTTGCAGACTTTCTGTCAATTCTTGGCAGTGAAAACAAGACTATTAAATGGCTGTTCATTGCAAATATGAAGCTGTGATTTTATAAACAATATTTAACACAAAACTATTATTAATAACTGTAACTCACTCAATACAAATAAACCATTTAATACTTAATAGTTCAGAGAACAAACCTGGTGTAAATTGTTTTAACATAGGAGAGTCTCCCTGGCCCTCCAGCTTCTCCCATCTTACAGCCTCTGGCTTCTTCATTTTTATCTCAACCTACAAAACACAAGATAAAGAACAAATTAATCCCGATGGCAAACAATTCTGCCAAGCAGCTCCAAAATTGGATCCTGCAGCTGTAAGAAAATACATACATTTGGTTTTAGAAACACAGCCACTAATATGAAGCCTGTATCACACCCAAATTTACCTACCTTACAAGATGAAGTTAGTTGAGTTCAAATCATTCATCAAATGAGCTCCCATGTCCCTGTGCAGCTTTTTTATCAGACTTCTACCCTTTTGTTCAGGACCACTTAACTTTCTTGTGGTTACTATTCACTTGATTCTTTTTGTAAATTATGACATCCCAGAAGTAAAGGTCAGTCCCAATGTCTCCACACTGCCAGGCTCCAAGGTATTGCCTTTCAAGCATCCCTTTCTTGGCAGTCAGCTCTCATAAACAGCAGTTTTGAAAGACTACAAAATCCAACTTTATCTAAGTTTACATTTCGTTTACCAAAAAATTCCATGTTTGATGTGTAGTACACAAACCAGAGAAACACCCTGGGACTATACAGATCTTCCCACTGGAGAACTTCAGAAACTGTATTAATTTGGTTCAATGAACAAACACTGCTATGGAGAAAACTGTTGAGTATTCATTGACAAAACTGGCAATTAAAAATGGATATGGTTACAATTACCATAGGAGAAACAAAATTAAGTGAAGTATGTCATGCCCTATTCACAACTTCACATATCCCTTTAGACAACCATACTGAAATGTTTTTTCATCATTAACCTTCGCCTTTGGTTACAGGGTTACAAAGTTGCAAAACAATGTCTGCAAAACAAGGACTGTCTAATGTCACTCCAATTCACTTAAGGAGACGTCACAAAGTTCATATGCTGCTATTAATTAACTGAAATCGGTGCTTGCTAAACTTCAGTGCTTCCTTATTTGTTAACAGCTCAGCAGAAGCAAGTTCTTAGTTCTACCTAAAGCCACTACAACCTGGGGATCCCTGTAGACCCAAGAACAAAGACACCACTGTAAAAGCTAACCTTAGTTTCAAACAGCAAGCTCCTTGCACAGCATTATGTTGATCTGAAATTTGAACTTTATTTAATCCACTGGTCAAATCAATCACTGGTAAGCAACATACTGAGGTATCTTATCAAAACCAAAAAAAAAATTAGCTCATTGAAGTTTCAAGGCTTCCATGTTTGCAATCAGGATGAATTTTAAGAATCAGAATATTCAGTTATGAATGTTCCTTTTTATTTTTTATCCCTCAGGAAGCTACAAATTCCCTAGATAAGTTTAAATACTTATTGTCCACCACTAACATGTACTGAGAACAACAAAAAGTTTAAGATAAGAGGCATGAAATGTCTTTCAAGGCAGGGGAGAGCTTCAGTAAGCTTCTAAGTCCAACACCCACGTGTATTTTATTTCCCACTCCCTGCATCTGTTGGATTTGCAATGTTTTCAGCCACTTTACAAGTTACAAATTAAGCATCAGAGCATCTATTTTTAAAATAAAGTCACAGAACCAAAAACAACCAAATAAAATTAAAATGCTATTAGTCTGGATGCCCAACCTACCATCCCTAAAAAAGGCCTGTATTTCGGAGTTTAATATCACAATCTGTAAGGATGCAGAGATTTCTGTTAAACTATGCAGAAGAATTATTCAAACTGTGCCAACAATTATTCTTCAAGTAAGACAAAAGAAATCAGCAAAGCTACCTCCATTGGACTCTTTTAAAAACTTTGAAAACTGCAACCTTTATGTTAATTTTTTAGCACCTACACTCATAAGTCTAATGCTCTGTGATTAGCTTAAGGAAGCAAAAAATATGTGACTATCTACATATAAGACAATCAAGTAGTTTCACAAGTGGCAGAACTAGCAGGTTTTTTTCCCCAGTGGATTTGGATCTCCAGAGCCAAACATTTAAGTTAATTAGCTACTTACAAAGGAACTAATTAGTTACAAGTAGATAAGAGTACTGCATTAAAACAATTCTCCTCTGTTTCTTATATAAACTCTTCACAACCTGAGGAGACTCAATTGAGTTGTGCACTTAAGTTGAGGAGGCTCTAATGTTAAGATTTTACACTCTGATTATTAGTGCGTCCCCCAACATGTTTTAGGGGAGGGGGGGAAAAAAAAGCAAATGCTTGATACTGAAACTGCTCAACCCCATACCTTTTCCATTTCTCTGTTTAGTTTTTCTTACACTAACTCCTCTTGCCCTTACACTTCAGGCTTTCCACCAATATCTTTCACTATCTCAAATAGAGATTATTTCATCCACACCAAAATTGACCTCTAATGCAATATAACGCTTGATGTGAGCTACTACACATGGACTTTTTTCTACTCAGAATACAATCCTCCTCAACGAATCCTTATAAAGACCTTTGGCTATTCATCAGAGTACTCTGCCCATGCATAAAAAGAAGAAAATAAGGAAGAACTTCAGTTTTGCTGCTCCAGTAATCCCCCTTCTCCTTTTCTAATCTGCTAGATCTTACATTTTCCTCTCTGAAACTGTCCCTAAGCCAGTACTACATGATAAATATCCCTACGGAAAAGCAAATGACACAAACTAATTCCCAGTGTAAGATGCAGATTTCTTAACTCTAAACCATTTCAACCCTGCCAAGCTAGAAGTACACACAGCTGAAGAGCTGAGACAGAATGTATTTCTGACATGATTAAACTTCTACTCTGTCTACTACATCCACTTCAATTGAAGTTACTCATTAGGCGAAGTGGCAGGCAGGAGCAAAGCTAGAGAAATCATTAACTTCATACCATTATACAACCACATTTTCCAAAAATATAAAGCTGTAAAGTTCTGCTTGTGAAGGCGCATATTTCTTCAGCTTGAGAGCTCTATTTGATCTAAGAAGGAACAACTTTGTGAGTCCCCATTACATGCACAAATGGCAATAAATGCATTTTAATGAACGTTTTAGCACAGATACTGATAGCTATCACACAGAAAAGTTAACACATCAGTATGGACATTTGTGTCATATCTAGCAAAAAAGTACTGCTAGCTTTTTCCTCTCCTTTGAAAAAAATTCACTTGGGCAAGAGAAATACATCAACACTCTGCCAACTACTTTGATTCAACATTTATATTTCATAAAATGTATGCCCTGCGTACCTCGTGCCAACATTAGAATATAAGACAGGAAAATTGAACTGCAAATTAAATTCTCTGCATGCCACTTAAGGACAAGACTAATTCCTCAGCTTCTCCTTGTAGCTCAATCCATGCAGCCACCTGACCATCTTGGCAGCCCTCTGCTAGGACTTACACTGGCAAGCCTGAAACGGGACATGGTACTCCAGATCTATAAAAAAATCCCAATGCAATGAAGATGTAACACACTTTCTCTTTGAAGTCCCTTGTATTTTGAGTTCAAAGAGAGCAAAGCAAAAAGGAAAAGACACGTGAAATCTTGAGAGTAATTCATGCACTACTTGTTTGAAATACCATCTTGAGAGAAACCTACCCCTCTGAGAAGAGGTCCAAATGAGGGATTTATTGTCTAGAAGAAACATCACCCACAGTGAAAGGACACAGGTAAGTTTCTACTCAGAGCTTTCTAGTCATAAAAGTAATCAATTTTTTGAAGCCTACCAGGAATTTGGACATGCTTGCTTGCAGCTTAATCCCAGTGCTAGCTATCAGAAAAGATGCCACAGTTACTCTCAAAAGCTACTCTGAACCATTTCATTGATAGTATAAAAATAAGAAAAAACACCTTATTTTAAGACAACTGGCATAAAAGAGCATTTAATTCAATTTTAAGAAATAATTTCTCCCCTTTGGTAAACATCAAAACAACACTAGTTAGCCAACATTTATTTTCTAGGTAGATACTTCCTGTTAAAAAGTCCAAACCTCCAATGAACTTGATTTCACTTGAACTTACATTCTGAGACAGGCATTGTCAATCTAACTGAGATACATTAAAAGGGAAAGAATTTTTATCTTCCACCCTAAATGGAGATTTTGCTGTACACTGACAAACTGCAACTTTTTTTTTTTTTTCTAATTTCTACTCTGTTTTGTATTTTCCAGTCCCTGCTAAGGGAAAGTTCATTTACCACTGGCCAATTTCTGTCAAGCTCTGATCAGATGGATGAAGGAAATCAGAACTGGCAAAGCTTAAGCAACTGCTCAGCCACTAATTTTAAGACACATCAAAAATACCCCTTGCAATTCTGGTGTTCTGCTGTATCAAACACATGAAAACAAGAATTCAGTGTTTCTAATCAACTACTTTGTTATTTACTGAACTACTGACTGCCTTCTCTGAGTCATAAATTTTAAGGGTTTAGAGTTGTCATTTTGCGATCATCTCATGAATTCTGTAGGATAAAATAGAACAATCTTCTAAAAATGTAAGACCTATTCAAATGTACCTCTAAGAGCACATGTGCCTACAGTTTTGGTGTCCTAATTATTCAAAGATCTTTTATATATTGCTTGTAGGCTAAGTTCTGAGATTTTTGGTCCATAACTTTAGACAAAATATATTAAGATAAAATAATTCTACAGTATTATCACACACAAGTAATTATGAAATTTGTTCTATAGGGAGTACACTGCAACAGATGGGATTTACTTCATTTCTTTGCCAGCTATGTATTATGGAGAACTGGGGGAAAAAGGTTCACGTTTCCTGTGACTGATATTACATAGCCAACACAAAATTTTTGAATTTTAGAGGAGAAGCTAGCAACACAGATCATTTTAGTATTCTGAAGCTATTTGTCACTTCATTCTCCACGTAAACCATCATTATTCCAATAGTTCTCAAGACAGATAAAACCCCTTATGCATAGCTTTCTTATATGCATTTAAATAAAGCATGGGCAATGATTACATGCTTGTAAAAAGTAAGTTCTCAGAGAATTAGCAAGTTTATGTCTTCCTCACATCCATCTTCATTCATACAGAAGAATAAAAATCAAACTTATTGTTAAATAAGTAAATATCATGCTAATCATAGTGAAGATTTCTATATGGTCTATCCAAGAAATTGCTCCAACTAGTCCTGCCTAAAAGATGCAAGAAACTTCAGAAAATTATCCATTCATCTTAAATATTAGTTTAGAATTTATAGAAAATGCTCAAGAATATACATGGGAGATATCAATCTGCATGAAAGCCTCACAGGGAAAACAAGTATACAAGAGCAGCCAAGTCTGCATTCAAGTGCCTACAAGCAATTTAATGAAAATATCCTAAACAAAAAAGTATCTTTAAGGATCAGACTGCAATGGTAAGACCCAACTTCAGTTAAAATAAATCTGTTCCTCTTGTTTATCTATTTGTAAACATTTGTCTGTGAACAGAGACTCTGATGACAGTGCAAGAGTGTGTGAAACAGTTCCACTCTTTGCCTTTTCCCTCACATTCAAAAACGGGCATCAGTTCCAGTTAGTTTCACAAGGTATTTCAGAGTTTGCAAAGCAAAATATTGGTTCAAGGAAAAAACCAACATTCCACTGATGCACACAACCATATTCTCAGCATGAAGCTGCTGAAAGTGTGCTTCTACCTCAGATATATCTATTAAGCAACAAATACCAACTGTAAAGGAAGCTGAGGCTTTCTAACACCTCCCCAGTTTGCAGCACAACTTTGATCTCTAATTAAAGGACAGTTCTGGGGTAAAGAAACCACTTTTTACCACTTTTTCAAATGACTCTACACTGCTGTAAGTCATTGCTTGCAAAAAGCACAAGGCACTACAGACTGAAAACTCACAGCAATTGTCCTCAGTTTGTCTGTAGATAGGGGAAAAACAGAAAGCACCATCTCAAATTTTCTTCAAGGTCGTAAGCACACATGCTAAAAGTACATAGTCATCTTCCCTCTCCTCAGTCTAAGGAGAAGAAAACCCCAAGCATCACCTAGAACACATCAGAAGACCTAGAGAAATTGCCCATGTTACACAAGTTTCCAAGAACACTGCAGAATATTCCCCTGGAATCCCAAATACACAGACTCATAGACTGAGCAGAAGAGGGAAAAGAATGTGAAGCTGATTGTGCACATTTAATGACATTAGAAATCCTTATACTATTTGTGCATTTCTACTTTCCTGGCGTATTTTCTGGACAGATATAGATTGACTAGTTTTCTCTTAAACATATTTAGCCACTCATTTAAATTTTTATGCCTTTTTCCTTCTATGAAGGAAGCATGATGACAATATGCACGCTGAGCTGCAGGATAATTGCACCCAGGCAACTTGCAAAGAGCAAACTTGGTCCAGCCTTTACATTTTGGCTCCCTCTCCTGGAAAGAAGTGAAAAAACAAGTAGCACCACTAAGGGCACCTTCCTGTGAAATGCTGAATGCAACACGGTTTTCAGCTTCCATTTGTAAGACACCAATCTCAAATTTCTACAGTGCCTTTTGGAGCAGCTGTTACCTTTTGCTTGATCAGATTGCTACAGTCAGACACCTCTGACAGATGACGACTACAATCAATAACATCAGTTGATCTAGTTATGATCTACCAACTGTGCTGTTAATGTACAAAATGGTATGCAGATATAGCAGTATCCTTAAGAGAAGGGCTCCATTTAGTGGTATCCAGCGTTTTCTCACACAAACATTAACCTGAGGCCTCAGGCCATCAGAATTATATGCTGAACAACAAGAGGCAACTCTTAAGTTACATGCCACTGAATGTGAGCAGGAACCAAAATCAACTCAAAGCTGAACTTGTCAGCAGTGTTACCTATTGAACAGCAAGTAAAATTTTTAATTAGGTAAAAAAAAAGCTTCAAGGTATGGCAATAATAGATACAGTCAATATTAAAGACAACCTGTATCCATCTGTAAAACTGATGACAATTGGAGAATATAAAATACTAGAAGATGTATGAAGACAAATTTAAGACTTTATCTCAAAACTGGACTTCATCCACATATTATGCTGTTCTTGAGTCGGCATCAAATATTTTACCTCTTCTAGTTCACAGCTTGAAGTCAATGTCTGCAGATGATAAACACTAATTTACTTCTGCTCAAACAGAAACTATTGAAACAGCTCAAAACATCTATCTACGCTACCTCTGCAGCACTTGCTAGTGTTACACTGTTTTTTTCCAAACAGACTTTGTATCTCAGAGCTTGACACAGCATGGACTGATAGAAAGGTATAATTTTAATTTCCTTGCTGGGAAAGAAACAATCCTTATGCTAGCAATTGTATTTTTCACCTCTGTCAACGCTTGCTGAAAGAACCAATTCAAGAGTCTCTGAGTTCTGTTTGCTCTTTGCAGTTACTTTAGAATTTTTAGTTCTGCAAATACAGTTAAGGCTATTTTCTCCTCCTTAATTTGCATCTTTACCTTTATGCCTTTGCATTTGTCAAGTGATGCTGAGTTTCAAGTAGTATTGAGAAAACACTCTACAGCTTCTCTTAGTTCCAAAATATGCAGGATTGTTTTTACTCTCTGCCAATTCTCGTTTCATTCTCTATCCAT
Source organism: Aphelocoma coerulescens (assembly GCF_041296385.1). Classification (NCBI taxonomy): domain Eukaryota; kingdom Metazoa; phylum Chordata; class Aves; order Passeriformes; family Corvidae; genus Aphelocoma; species Aphelocoma coerulescens. The sequence goes on from NC_091013.1 coordinate 62,186,015, forward strand.
TAAATTTATCAGTTGTATGAAGTTCATGGACCCAAACTATGCACCACACAACCCACTCATACGTTCCACTGTTTCCTCATATATTTGCTCATGTAAGTAAAAACGAAAGGCCAGAGTCTTTGTTGCCCTGTGATGACTAGACGATACTAGTGGCAACATGGCTCACACATTCAAAGCAGCAACACAAAATAAAGCAGAAGGAACAAATAAAATTCTCCTCACCTGAAATTACTAATCTGGAGGAATAGATCTGTTTCTATCCCATGAAAACTCAACTTCTTTAGGAGTGCGTAGTAAGAAGTTCATATAATTGGGAACATAATAAGATTATTTCTTTCCTTCCAAGTCCTTACAAAAGGACTTCATGTAAATACTACAAAATAATATGCAAACGGTTTGAGAAGTTCTAATCAATAAGATTAATTTACCCAAAGTAGTATCTGCTTATCTTCCATGCTGCTCATAAGAGCCAAGTACATACACAAAGCTAAGAAAAGAAATCTGAATTTCTGGCGATCAAACACTAAGGCTGCCGCATTCCCTTAAAGCGTTTAATATTTTTCTAAGGAAACTATTACAAACCTGTAAAGAAGTCTTTGCATACTTAACATAGAGCTGCTTTTAATTTTTTTTTTTTCTTCTTCCAGACTCCCTCTGGTGGTCAGAACAAGAACCAGCTGGGGCATGGTTTAAATTGTATTCCTTCACTATGCCTTCACAGACAGCCGTACACTACTCCTTTCTGCAAAAGCAAGGACATGCTGAAGCATTGACTTTTGCAGTTAGAACACCTTCTGTGCTCCCTCCTACCCGTTTTGTCTCAAAAAATAGTCTCTCACAAGTATTTAGGAACAGTAACATTTGAAAATAAATGCAAAATATTTACAGTTCAGACACTGCCTGAACGTAACTCAGGCTTTCACCCCACTTTTGGAACCTCGAAGTTCAACTAATTCAACCTCAAACTAGGCTCTAGACTACTAGAGATTATTTCAGAGATAAGCCCAGGCTAGAGGTGCCAGTGTGGAAAGACAAAGTCAAGTGAATTTCACAGTGCTCAGTAACATGTAGATGCTTCCTAAGAAAGTAAAAGAAAAAAGTAAAAAATTAATTTCAAGACAAAATTAAAAGTGTAACACAAGCTAGGTAAGATAAAGAAAACAGGACCTCACAGCTACTCTTCCAGACAAGGTCCATCCCCATTCTACTCAAATTTATACAAATACTATTGGACTACCAGATCTTCTACATATTTTGTGCCATGTAAGCTCTTACGCTGTGGGGGGATAAGTAAAGTGCTCAATCACACAACCTGCCCAGGTTTCTTTTACAAGGAGTGGAAAAACAAGACCAACTTTCTGTGGTAATCCTCTCCTGCCATCCTGGAGCCCCTCTTCCATGAAATGATGCAAGAACTATTATAGGTGCCTTTCTGAGAATGAAACAGGTAAACTGGAACATGAGTACACAAGAGAATTTCCATAAGCTCTGCAGAACCACTGCTGAAATACAAGAGAACAATCAGCATTATATTCCAGCATTGGGGATTCAGGCTTGGCTGTGTGGACAAAGCATATGTCTGTCTATCCATTATGCCAACAAGAAATGCTATGCCAGACCCCTGTTTCTTATTTTTCTATACTTGTAATATAAAAGAAGCAAACTGCTGAGACAGAAGCATTCTCTCACACCATCCCATTTTCAAGTGTCTCCAGGCACATACTATTTCCAGGAACAGCATGGAATAGCATGGAACATGCTCTCTCGAAAAGCCACGGACAGTTAACCGCACGGTTAACCTTCACCAGCGAGAAGCCATGAAAGGGTAGAAAACTATTTCAGCAAAATCTTCCAAGTCTGACTTTTATTTCTTGGGCACACAAAGATAACAATGCTTCACCAGGCAATACTGCCTCCTAGAAGTTTTGTGTAAGGGCATTCATGCTTTCCTAATACCTGAATTCTAACAGTGAAATCACAGTCTTCTTTCTCTAGCAACAAGTGAAAGAATCCTCAACATAACTGTCATTTGCACTTCAATAGGCACCATCATATTACTATTTCTGATATTTGTACAAGTTTAGAAAGCCTCCCACCAGCCAAAAGACAAGCTGAAGAAAGAAAAAGCATTTCTGTATGAAAAACAAGATATTATGACTGTTGCAGAGACACAAGACAATAGAACAGAAACATTTTCAGGATTGGAATAGTCCAAGAAACAATTTACACTTTAAGCAGCTTACCTTTGTGGAAAGCACTTTAAATGTACTTTGCTCTGGCACTATAGAATGAAGAAGATCAAGCTTTAAGTTGAAGTCTTCACCTGATGGAAGTCTCACTGATGCATTCATCTGTTAAAAGTTGAAAACATATCTCTGGTCATCTCTGACAGCAGCTCCATTTTCAAGTAAAGGATTTCGCACAGAGATTAAGTGATTAAATTAATATCCCTTCAGACCATGCCATTACACTACTGCATCATTGGACAAGGTCTTTCTAAAATACACTAGAAAATCAATAGAAGATTTCAACTCTTGCTACATGGACTCAGAAAGCCTACTATCTTTGTCAGCTTGATCTGAAGTCTTAAAGGAAGGAATTATAACAAATGGAGTATCAACATGTTAATAATGGAACATGAAAACAATCTGCAACTTCTAATACATGCAAGCTACAGAATGATGATGAATGATGATGAATGATGCTTAGATGATTTCAACAACCTAAAGCAGGTAATAATAACCAAGTATTTCCAGTATTTCACGAAGTAGCAAGTTAGTTAAGACTAACTCTTCAATATTGTCAGCTAAATTAAACATGGAATTCATTGGTACAACATATGGTACTTCATTACAGAGATTACTGTACCTCCTTAAAAAATATATTTTGCTGCTACAATTTTAGCGATGCCAAAAGGAAGAAAAACCCACCCAGAAATATTCAGTCTATTTCTGTAACTATCCTAGAGCAAAATATTACTCGTTCGTACCTGTTTTGAGAATACCTTGTCTCTGCCCAAGCCTGCTCCAGACACATGCATAGTCTAACCTTTTAAGTCCAGATCACTTCTTCCCCCTCCCCTCCACACACACAGGCAGCTGAAAACCAGATGTTCCCTTGTAGGATGCCCACCTCATACTGCTTGTGTTTAAGTCCTATGGACACTGCTGTGGTCATTGATCCCAAATCACTTGACTGGGCACACACTCATGTGCAGCCCAACTGTACATAAGAGAAGCTCAGGCAGAACACCACCCACCCCACTCTTTCCATGCTACTGCAGCATATAATATTCACTGGCTTGAGTACTACATCTCAGGGAATTTAGGGATGAGTATCGATAACCAATACAAATCACCTTTTTCTCCAAAAACTGCACACTGACATCATCCTTCTGCGCATTCTTGATCATTATGGTCACAATTACTTGAGATTCTGTTTGGTACCAGTCATACCTTAAAAAAAAAAAATGAATAATTTTTTTTTTTTTTTTAGATCACACAGTATATAAAATTAGATCCCTTTCTTAACCCATTCACTTTTTAGCTCAGAATCTTTAACATATCTCAAAAACATTACCTGTACCAGCCACAATGGAACAGGCTTTGAGTTAAGCTCAGCATGAGAATGAGAAAACAGAAGCCAGAATGCTGATGCTATTCCCCTCTTTCCTGGTTAGGTTTAACCTCCTGAAAGCACCATTTAGTCTGAACAAAAGCGATGGCACTGAGAAACACTTCACTTGGACTGCCACGTTTCTAAAATTACCCCAAAAAACCCTTCTACAGTCATTATCCTGCTACTCCAATCCCCAAGCCAAAGAGTAGCTATATGTCAATTACTTTAAACTTCACAGTAAAGCTGAAGTCAACTTACTTGATCTTTGGTGGCAGAGGCTGCTGCTGTATATTCTAGTTGAAGCACATTCAAATGGAAAGAAAGTTACAGCAGTGTAAGTGAAAATATACCATGAAGTACTTTTCAAGGCACAAATAATTTTCAGCAATTGTTCCCCTTTTCTTGATTCCGACTGCTCCCCCCTTCCTCGATTTATGTGTGAACATTAACTTGCAGGTGAAGCTCTTCACTGTTAGGTCACTTACGGCAGATTACAAATTTAAAAGTTTCAATTTACATTAAATATGTCAGTCTGTAACTTGAATGTATTTTATAAATAGCAATTAAGTTCAGCTTAAACTCATTTCTTTCTGGGTAAGACATATACCTGGAAAACATCCAGTGACTATGCTACTAATCTATAAACCATGAAGGAAACTTGAAGTAAGTCTGAGAACTCAAGGTTTAACTTTTAAACATAAAATCATTTTAAGGTTTTTCTTCACATACTACCACCATGCTTCCTGTACATTTTTCTCCTCTGCCCTATTCTTAAAATGTAAAAAAATTAGGTAACTTTTAAAGAGGGAGCAGAATATCCAATACAAAGTCCACCTTTTTTTTTTGTCCCAAGGAAAAAAAAACACACACAAGAGGAGAGGTCAATTTCAACATTTCTTGTGAAGACTTACAATAAAAAAAAAAAAGAAAACTGAAAGCTGAGCAGGTTACAAGAGAAAAAAACCTGCATAAACTATTTGCAAGCTTCTGGGAAAAAAAAAAGTTACTTTTTAACAGTCCCAATCAAGTTAGTACTGAAAAACAATTAACCACAACTGGTTAATTTGTAAATTAGGCTGCAGACTGCAAGCCAGAAATTTAAAATTTACCTCAATGAATGCACAGTAACTGCCAGATTTGTTAACCATTCCTAAGAGCTTTCAAGTTTCAAATTTTGCAACCTTGGTCTCAAACAAAACACTTATGTTTAGAAGAAAAGTTAAATCCTTCAGAATTACATGCAATAGGAAAAATTCTTTTTAAAGCTTGGAAGTGAAACCACTGAAGCAGAAAATATACTCTAGCTTAACAAAAAAGTCATAATAGTACACATATTAGAGGAAAACATCTTACCAAATCTGTCTGTGATGCTGCAAAAAGAAAAGAGTTGCATTTTCAGGAAAAGATATATTAAACTTACAAGGCACAATCTTATTCTAGCTTGCTTCAGTTACTCCAGACATCCTGCATTTACTCCAGTCTCAACAGCAGAGGAAGTAAAAACACATCAGTTCTACCTCTAGTACTTTGCTTTCATGACACTTTACTTCTTAATCAGACTTCAATCAGCAACTTGTACAAACCAACAACTCTAATATAAAGCATGTTCTGATTAACTGAATCAACAAACTTTCCATTACATTCCCTTGCTTACCTGAAACTGATACAGGCCTTTTTTAATGAAAACAACATCACAGGAAATGAAAGTTAAAAAAAAATCCCTTTCTGGGAGTCTGCACTAGGTTTATCATCCATCCATCCACAGAAACGGCACAAAGCTCTCACCACATTTTTATCTCATGCCAGGGAAACCCCACTGGGGAATGAAAAATTTGAAAATCTGGCAGAGAAATTCACTCACATGACCCTAAATATACTGTAATACTTGTATCTAAACTATAGCTCAGTATCCCCTCTTCTAAGTATTTTTTTCCAAAATACTTAATATTTCAGGTTAAGTATGTTTGAAAACAAACTTTTCCTCTGCTTCTTTATAATGCACACTGACAAAAAGAGATTTTAAAAAAAAAAATTAAGTTGCAATGAAGAAATCAGAGTTACTGCTTTGTTGGTGGGTTTGTTTGCTTTGTTTTGCTGGTGTATCCCAGAATTAAAAAAATGGCTCAAGAAAGACAAGACAGTGAATATTCAGGATAAAACAGGAGAACCCAGTTGCACCAGATAAAACACTGCAAAATACAATTATGACATTTAAGAAAAAAAGTGTAGTATAACCTCTTTCAGAGGAAATTGTCACCCAAAGTAACTCTGCAAAAAAGACTGTGCATGCCAATCACTCATCTAATTCCTCCAAATAAAATTAAGCCTAGCTTCATGACAAAAAATGTCTCAGGAAGCAGAAATCTGCTCATCCCTATACAACACAAAAGGGTTCTCCTTTATTTGGGTTTTAATCAACACACTGACACAAACTTGTTCTACTGTCCCGTTCTCCAGTGAGCAGCCCAGAGAGGAGGGAAAGTCACAACAGATGGAGGAAAAAACTACATGAGTTATTCTGCTCTCTCTCATGAAAATCCCCAGGCAATTTAAACTCTGTGGATGAGCTGATTGTCAGGGCTGTCTGTCCATAGGAAGGTATGAAAGGAAACACTGCTCACACTCAGTGACTGCCACGGGTTAAGTCACCAGAACAGCCATTAGCACCCATGGTACTTTCCACACAGAATCAAGGAGTAAAATCTCCAAATTTCTACCTCTTTCCAACTTCATCTTCTGCAAGACTTGAAAACTCACTTTAATGTAGGCTTCAGATAGCAAGCTGACACACACTTCTACAGCTAAAATTAGTTTGCAGTTGTGTATGAAAATAAGTTAAAATTAATTATGATTGTCTGATCTTTAAATAAGTACTCTCCTGGCACAGCTAATTATTACACTAAAAACCCAATACTAATGTTCCTCTAAATCTGCTAAGGGTGTCTACTCCAAGAGAAACAAGAGTTAGAAAAACATGACTTCTAAAGAAAAAACAAATTATTTTGTTCTACATAAGAGGAAAGCAGTGAATTTTTGAAAAACATAACACAGCTTCCAAGCACAGGGCATATCAAATCCCTTAAAAAATAGATGTGTTTTTTCTTACCATTCAGTGTTTCTTCACATCTTTTAATCCAAATAGTAAAGGCATCATCTACATCTAGAAGAGATCAGACACAGTAATATTAAAACTCTTCAAGCACTACATGCATTGCATGAAGAAAAATTCCTCTCAGTTGCCAATTGGAACAAATCCATCCCAAACTTGTATCAATTTACTAAAAAACGTGTTATTTCCTATTATCTTCTTGTAAGCTCTGTCATTCCACTTAGGCTTTAAGTATTTTTGTACAACTCCACTATATGCTATATTCAATTAAATTCTAATTAATTTGCAGGAGACTAGATTTTGACTAACTGACACAAATATGCTATTGCTTTCCAGTCTGTTCAATCCCTATGTAACTGTTCAGAAAGCAAGAAGTACAGTTCTACACATTTTTCTATTTTTCTTCAAATTATTTTTTCAAACAGTCACACACTTCCTCTCCATAGAAATGTCAGGAGAGATGGCCTGTTGTGTGGACAACCCAAAGCTGTGCAACATTTCACAAACACCAAGTATTCTCTCCTGGAAGCAAGCTTCCCAGATAGAAATGAATTCACTGGAAAATAGCTAAAAAGACAGCTCCGTAACAACAGAGCAATCATCTTATTTCAACAGTATTCCCAAAAAATATTTCACAGTGAAGAAAGTAAAAAAGTGGCAACATTACTGACCAACTACTAAGAATAACTGAACTTTTTCTCGTTTTACAAGTGAATTCACATTATCAACTATCAGGCAAAGAACACGAAGAAGCTTGACAAAAGAGTTCCCGGGAGGCACACACATAACACCAAATCTGACTCCACTGCAGCTATACAAGGTACTCCAACCCTCCAAATATAAAATGTACATAAATTTTGAGGTGCAGCTTAGGTCACAAAATCACTATCCCACTCCTCAAGCCATTTCATCTCCACTTTTCTTCTGCCATCCGACCAGACATCTTAAGAGTTATCTAAATTTTTTACTAGAAGAATGGGCAAACCCTGAAGCAGGCTGCCTAAGGAGGCTGTGGAATCTTCAGTCTTGGAGATACTTGGAACACAATAGTAAAAACACCCAAGCAAACATATGCAAATTCGAAATCAATATTGCTTTTGGCCAGAGCACAGAATTATGTAAGCTCCAGAGCAGCCCTGATACATAAATTAATCAATATTTTCAAAACTTAGCATGGTAACCTAAAAAGACTTTCAAGTTTTGCAGTCTAAGTAAGGTCTCCACTTATCTGGCCTCCCTCATCAGCAGATAAGGAATTTTCTTTTTAACCATGGCCTATGACTAGATTGCTATGCAATACAAACTTCAAAAGTAAGTCCAGCATTAATGCCCCTATTTTCCTAGATCACACTCTTTCCCTGCATCCCAGCACATTTTATAATTTGAGGCAATTTTTTTTCTCTAAAATTGTATTATCCTCCCAAAGAACTTATAAACAATTTCTACTAATATCTGCAGTTCAGAAAACCTAACTGGGTCTTCACTTACTAAAACTCTACTAACTCTTAGAATACAAGAAAAGTAAGAAGTTCCTTTAAAAAGTTGCCATATTCCACCTTTACTAAATTAGTTCAGTGGTCAGAGCAAAAAATCCAAGAAAAATTGAGTATAATTGTCCTAAATCCACACAGCACACTGAAGAGTACCAGAGTACACTCATTTTTCAACCAAGGCAACAGGAACTGCAAGTGTCTGCATGCACTGCACAGCTGAGCGAAAGGAGTATTGCTTTCTAAGGTTCTTTTGTAAAATAAAGAAACACTGTACCTTCCACAGCTCATCCCATCAAGTCCTATTTCCATATCCTTGTAGGTGGGTAATGGGAAAGTTGCTGTGGTACCCTGGGCCTGTCAGTCCTACCAGTGATGAGCACAAGTAGGAAGCTCATCGTTGTCAGCATTCTAGACTGAGATTTAAAACAGCCCTTACATTAGCAAAGAATAGAAACATGTATCCATGTGCTTCTGCCCACTTGTGTGGCAAAGAAACCAGCTTTGCCAGCAAAGAATTCCCCACCACAGCGATTCTTCCCAAGGCAGCAACAGCTGCAGTCTCTTCATCACCTGCTTAGTGTATGTGGCAAATTTTCCCTCTGTGCTTTGATCATTTTGCATTAGCTGCATTTAACTGGAAGTTAATTGTGTTGCCAAAATGCCAATGCTCACAATTGTTTCCACCTGGGATCCATGAAACATTCCACAAAGGCAAATTCTGTTACAGACACAAACTTGCCAGCAAATTAGGTAATATATGAAAGAGAATCAACTAAGTCTGTAATTTAAGAAAGGCCTTCAGGAGACTCCTCATCTCACAGCAGGCCACAGAATTTTGTAATGAGATAGAGGAAGCACAGCAGAAAGTATCTTCAGATACGGGAGTAATCAGGAAGTGCAAAGCTTCAGAAACACTTCAACTGAGTAAGCAACAGAACAACAGCAAATTAAATTCAAACAAGTAGAAATGAAGCAATTCAACATAGGAAACTATGTGGTAATTCAGGGATTCTGAAACAACCAAGAGGATCCTGGTATTCACTTAGTTAAAACGCTATCTGCAGTTCTGTGTTGTACTCTACAGCATAAATAGAACATAAGGTTACCCATGCACATGAAAAACCTCAAAGTGATACTGGTTGCCTGGGTGGGGCAAGAGGATGAAAAATAAAGATCAGTCATTCAATTAAATTCAGCAGTGATGAGCTTGGAGATGTACAAAAAGTTACCTCCCAAGTAAGGAAAACTACCTAAGTCAGTGGAAGGAATCTCTTCCTTTCATGGGAAGTTATTAAATAGAGAACTTGACTAGACTGCAAAGACAAACCTGTCTCTCTACTGTAAAACTAGTGGAGACTACCTAGTTATCCAACTAACAAAGAACTTAAAGAAATTTCTTATTTTCAACTCCTATTCCAAGGCAGCCTAAACTGACAGCTGAATTGCTGCAATTTCATCACATCCCCCTTCTACCACCATTCCACTGGCCCAGCACTGCTCTGCCACTTCACTTTTGATGGCTTCAGCACTCAGACCCTTCATTGGGCCATTTCAACACATTCATCCAGGGGGAAAGACTTTAAAAATAGTAGGTTTCTGCAGACTTAATGCACTGAAAGAAGAGGCTAAACAAGCACAAGAGTAATAAGGAGCATGATGACTTGGTATCAAGCACAAATTAGCTTACACGTCCATGAAACTCCACTTTAAAATTAGAGGATTAGATCATTTATTTGGGAGAGGCAAAGTAATTAAATTTTTGCTAAGCCTACATGTCCCAGCCACTACTATTACAGGTAAGACAACACACTGAAAACATCTGAGACCATGACAGCTCTTATCAGATTAGTGCACTTTGCTCTGTGTAACCTTTCAAGGTGTTTTTTTTACCATTTTCTCTTGCTGTTTGGAAGAGAGGAGAAGGTTTTATTTACAACGGGGGGTAGGAGAGGAGAGAAAGGAGTCACAATCATCTTGCAATTGCTTTGTTTTGTGCTTCCCCAAAGATTTTTGTCTTCTACCAAAGCTTTCTGTTTTAAGCTATTCTTTTCCTGCTTATCAAATAAAGTCAGGTTTTAAAAAAGTTCTAAGTGTTCCCAAACTAAAAAGTGCCCAAGTCCAGCTGGAAAGCCAACACTGTAAGAAGAAAAAAGAGAGATAATAAATATGCTTCTGTAATTAAGTGGTATGTAATGTAAGGTAAAAATCAATTTTGTCAGTTTGAATACCTGCCAAGTTGGACATTCTTTAAGACTGGTCTGTCAAACTGTTTAAGAAGTTGTTCCAGCTATACATAAGGAACCTGCTTTATTCAAAAGCTTTTTTATCACACTTAACACTACAACATTGGCATTATTTATCTTCAAGACCTCCAGCTACTAATTGCTAAGAACTTTAATACACCTTTTTAAACAGTTTCATGCAGTGACTGCATAAAGGTTCCTAAAAGTCAGACAGCTGATGTTAGGGACCCAATACATTAGCCTTTAAAAAAAAAAAATCTTTGGTCTTCATTTTAATCTAACACATTACCCATTTTTCTAACATAAGGAGTACTGTACACACAAGAAACTTTAATACTTACTGTCCAACCTCTGTCCCTCTCTGAAAGACTCTAAAGCAGATGCATAATTTTTGATATGGTATTCACCTAACCTGACACAAATAAAGAAAAACACAAGAAAAAAGTGATTACTTTTCAGTGTAATTCACATTCTACAGATATCATTCTGCATAGGTTAAAATGACACGTAAGAATTTAAATTACCCAACAGGTGTGTTTTTGAAAAGGCCAGGGCATTAAGATAACCACCCCAAACTAAATGGCTTTATTACAAGTGGGTTGCAAGCAGCATGGCATTGAATTTATTCGTTCTCAGTGTTGTAAAAAGTTTGCACAGAACCATAACCCAAACTCTAGTACTGACCTACAGATTATCACAATATTCCCAAAGTACCATAAATGATACATACCCTTTTCTAAGAAGTGCTACAGCATTATTTGGGTTGAGTTCTAGAGACTTCTTTGCATCCGCAACTGCATCTGTTGGAAGTCAGTTTAAAGTTGAGAAACATAACAGTAATGTTATAAAAAGCAGTGAATTGTCAAGTCTCTAAGTAGTGAATTTTTTCCAGGATGTACTACGTTATCTTTCTTATCTTGCACACAAATCACACTGAATTAAATCTAGCCACGACTGCCATACATGAATCCCTCATGGAGCTGCAGAGCTCTTATGTAAGATGTAGCATGACTTTCATTTAGTGAAATCCTCTGCTTAGATCTGAAGTGTGATTCTGTTTGGTTGGTTTTTACTGGCAAGAAAAAATAAACCAGATCTTATTCAGTTAATTTTTTTCCCAGGCATTATTCACTTATCACATTCCTACCATGACAGGATTCAGTCTCTACCAAGAACACAACAATGGAAGACACTTACAACACAAAAATCTCAAAATCTGCCTAAAAAGTCTACTTCCAAAAAGCTGCCAAGATAATACTAGGCTGGAATCAAATAGAAAGCTGGGACTCTAGAAAACCCATTTCACTGAAAGCTTTGCTGAAACAAAACAATCTAAGAAAACTACAAGATTATGTACTAATACCAAAAGCAGCCTGTTAAGTTACAGATAATGCCTTCTCTTGTTACTGTATTTGGCTTCAGATTGAAGACACCTCCTGTAAAACAGGTGTTATGATACACTTGTAAAAGGATTCTTAGACTGAAGATGTTACCAGCATATTTCTTTAGAAGAATATGAGCATAAGCTCGTTGACAATAATATTCGGCATCATCTGGATTCTTTTCCAAAGCTGTTGTCAGTTCCTGTAAACACACATAAAAAAATATGAAATAGTACTTCAGAAATCCTCATAAAAACACAGTACCAAACTCTGTTAACTAAGAGACATTTCAGAAGATAAAATCCTAACTGGCATTTCTGTTTACCTGTTGCTTAGTTCTCAAGTGCAAAGCTAAACATCAGAGCCTGAAGAAACCTGCCAATTATACAAAATTCAAGCAGACTGTTTCTTACTGCAAAGGAAGTGGAATTTCAAATGCTCTAAACATGAAGTCTAACACAGATGATCCTCTCTATTCCAAAGACCTTCCTACAATTCTCAGCATACTTGTACACAGATCTGCTGGATTTGAGAGAGAAGTGCAGTATCAGGAATTTGGAAGTCAACGCACAGTATGTCAAACAGTTGTGTGGAGATAAGACGCTATGAAGTACCATATAACACATATTATAGTGCATAAGAGATTGTGTCAATTTATGCTGAACACAAAAGCAGGAGAATTAAAGATTTATGGAACACAAGGCTCAGAGAAGGTATTACTGCACAATGGAAATAAGCATAAAGTAGTCCTTTGTTAAGGGAATCACTGGATATATGGATTGAAATAATTATACATTGCTCTCTCTAAGAAAAGTTCATGACTTTGCACAGAGAATAAAATCACAGTGACTTGAAGCACACACCTGGGAAAAGCATCTCCAATTCTCTCAGTTCTTTCCTTTGCTAGAAGACAGTCATTCTTTCAAAAGGCACTACAGTGCATTGCTACAGTACAGTAACTCTGTCTGCTAAGATGACTTCTACTCATACTTCCACCTGGAATCTAGCAAGCCTGAATGTAGCTAAGATACAAGCTTTACACCTGCAGAAATATTTGTACAGCACAGTTGCCAAAACTCTGTCCCACCAAGCCAGAGAAAAAAGAAGGGAGGGAGGACTTGCCTTAGTTCTAATTCAGATCAGTGTCTTTCTGTCTAACAGATGTCACATGAAGTGCTTATGCCACCTAGGAGTTACGTGGCCAGAAGAGCTTCTTCTAGCAGTGGCACGAGTTCTTACCATGTAAGATACATACACCTGTATGGAGGCACAGCACATAAATCTAAATCCTTGGGGGTCTCTGAAGAAAGGGGCAGGCAGTAGACAGCTGTAACTTGGTCTAATTGTACCCATGCCTTCCTGAGATTTAAAGACATTCAAAAGTAGTTGTCATTATGAAAATACCCATGGCTACAGGTATTCCACATGGCAGGGACGTGAGGCAACCCACATATCAAAATTGGTTTGCATTGTGCTGAGAGATGAAGTACTTCTGACATTCAAAACCAAGGAGGGTCTGACACTGAACATTAAAAGCACATCCACGTGCAGAATCACTGCTTTGACAGATTACCTCTCCCCCAGATATTATTTCCTGTGATTTATGCTGATGACAGATGCACTGATTAGGGCCAGCAACACATGAATGGATTCTCCTACAAAACTAACTCTCACCCCAGGAAAGCAAAGCAAACCAAAGCCAAGCATTTTCAACAGTGTGAAATTTCTCTCTTTGTGTGCTTTTTATTAGTAAGTCACCACACCTCATTGAGGCACACTTACATGGAGAAAGTAACTCCTGTAAGATGTTTGAGAAGCCGAGTAAAACTGGACTAGCACTGGGAACTCAGATCATGGACATCAGCAACAGTTACTTAGAACAAGCTTAGACTTTGTCCTCACACTCAAGTATGTGCTTTCTGCATATTTTGACTCTAAAGGCCCTTACCATGCGACTGAATTGCAAATCTGTTTCTAAATACACTGGAAAATTTGATAAAAAGTTTACATTAATTAGAGGTGCTTTCTGTCACCACAAAGTAGCCTACTTTTTCAATTTAAAATAAGAAGTCATTCCTGAGTTCACAGTTTTATCATTCAGACAGTATCTCAATTGCATCAGATCCAAGTGCAGAGAGCCAAAGCACAATCTCCAGGAATTAAAGGAATCAAAAATCCCAAGGACACAGCGCAAAAATGCCAGGCCAACTGGACAGAAGTCTAGCCAGGTATGGAAGCATTACACAGCATCATTTCTACAGAATCACCTCCGAGATTAGAAATATTAAGCACATGAACACAGAGATCACACATAAGACCATGCAAACATGGTGTAGTACCTGGAGACCTGAGCTCCTCAGTCAGCAAAAGGCTGCTCTGAACTGTGGGACTTACCAGTTCAGAGACCACCAAGCACAATCTGCCTGCTCAATCCAGGAATTTGGAAACAAGGCCTAACAACTGACACCAGTATTACTGTGTCAGGTATTAAATAATGCCTATAGAATGTGTTACATAATGTTCTGAAGCACTGAATGCACAAAGAACTGAAATACAAGCTAGAAAAGCAAAACAACTATGTTAATCCAGGAAAAAATACAAAAACACATTCTGACAGTATTCCTTAATACTTCTGATGAACTTTTGGTGTCAGGGATTTTTGGTCTGTTTGCTGGTGGTTTTTTAACCACAAAATGTGAAACTTACTTTTTTTTTAGTCCTTGAATTAGTTTTATTATGCCAGATAGACTCAGATATTCCAAACTGGTTTTTAAATGTCATTTATCTTTTGAAAAACTTCTACAAGTTACAGCCTAAACCCCAAAGAACTGAAAAATTTAGCTTCACCATTTTCTTTGTGGAAAGATAATTTAGTATCATTTTATGGTTCTACCACCCACTCTCTTCAAGCAGAACTAACCATTTACATCCTCTCCCCTCCCAAGTAGTTAAACAGAAATACTTATCCACCCTCCAGTTCTGTCTTCTCATCAACCAGCTGTTTTAAGTAAAAATAACCTTAGAAAGCACACTAAAACATATTAACTGATGAAGTCATAGAACAGGCCAGGTTGGAAGGGACCTCGAAGGATTATCTCATCTAACCTTTCATGGGAAAGGCAGCCTAAATTAGAGTATCTAGGAACCTGTCCATTTGTGCCTTGAAAAACTCCAGTGATGGGGACTCTACCACGTCCGTGGGGAGGATGTTCCAGTGAGTGATCGTTCTCACTATATAAAAATTATTTTAAGTGGAAAGGAAAGGAAGATCAATCGTGGTGCCCACAAATTACAGGGACAGGAAAAAAAACAGAGCAGGGCAAAATAAAAATTAAGATGGAATACCTTTCTTCAATAAGCCTGGGGCTTTTACACCCACAACTCTTAACTGATTCAGTTATGTGAACTACCATCTCCCTACACAGAAGAGAAAGTTGGTTTGTTTTGCTTCCCCCCCCCCCTTCTTTGCCACACAGGCAGCACGAGTACTGTGCCAGGACTGCGCCGGGCTCCCCTGCAGCCCGACCTCACCTGAGCGAGGCTCACGGGGGACCCCCGCCCATCCCCGGGCAGGCCCGGCCCTCACCTGCGCCGCCGCCCCCGGGTCCCGGTCGACGTCCGCGTCCGAGAACCTGTCGAGGAAACACAACGCCGTCAGCGGGCGGGCGGGCGGCGGGGCCGCGGGGGAGGCAGGGCCGGGGACGGCGCTCACCGCGGCGGGGCCGCTCCCGATGCCGCTCCCGCCTCCTCCTCCATGCCGCCCGTCGCCCCCGGGAATCTTCTGGAGCCGCCGAGGCGCCCGCGCCGCACGCACCCCGCAAGGCCGCGCCGCGCGAGGGCTGCCGGGAGGCGCGGGGGGCGGCGCGCAGGCCCCGCCCCGCCCCCGCAGCGGCCCTGGCGGAGCGGCCCCGCCGCCCTTCCCGCCCGCCTCTTCCTGCCCCGGCCGCTTCCTGCCCCGGCCGCTTCCTGCCTGCCTGCCTGCCGCCGGGCAGCAGCCTTTGAGCCGCGAGAGGTTTGTATCAAATCCTGCCGGTTTTTTCTTTTTCAGTTGTTAACCGGTAGCTGTAGCTGGACCAGTTATGATTAAGCAGTTGCGCAGTTGCGTTGTGAGCATCGTACGCTTGGCTGATCTTTCGTTTTAAAGGAAAAGGGAAGACAATCACCAGAGGAATTGGCTGTCTGGACGGGAGCCGCCAGGAGTGAAGTCAGCAGGGCTGGGCAGTAACTGGGGCAAGGTCATTGCGGCAATGGGACATCGGGACCTCTGACCCACGCCTCGAAGCAGACCCCAGGCTCGGATGGAGGGAAGAACTGCACCCGCAAGCATGAGAAGCAAGAGATCGCAGAATCACAGAATCAGTGTGGTTGGAAAAGACCTCTGAGAGAGATCATCGAGTCCAGCCCCTGACTGAACACCACCATGTGATCCAGTGCAGTATTTCTTTAAACACCTCCAGGGATGGTGACTCCACCACCTCCCTGGGCAGCCCATTTCAATATCTAATCACCCTCTCTGTGAAGAAATTCTTCCTAATGTCCAACCTAAACCTCCCCTGGTGCAGCTTATGATACCACTAGCAATAGGGGTTAGAGTACTAATTAATGAAGAAGTTACATAATCTGTAACCAATGAAGGCTGATGCCTTTGTTAAAATTTATAACCAGTGTGAAGTTTTGGTAATCAGAGAACCTGCCTTTTGTGGGTTACCACCTAGCTCCCTACTTTGTCCAAATCAGAATAAAAAGTAGAAATACCTCTCTTCAGTGTGGGAGCTGGTGCTGTGCACCAGGTACCCAGGCAATGTTCAGGACAACAGGGTGGTGGACAGGGCTTCCAACAGGCAGCCTGAGGCCTCCATCCTCCTCCTCCCTGGACTTCCTCCAGTGAAATGCCTCAGAAATAAAAAAGTCCCTTTTTTTTCCTCTGTGGCTTCACACGTGTGTGGAAAAAAACTGCAGCCTCAATTTTTGTTTTCTGACTCAGAAGTGGCTGGGATTTGAGCTGGCATGTTTTGTTTGGCTGCTGCACAGGCACAAAGGCAGCTGTGACAGGGGGAGGGGTTGCTCAAACTCCAAATATGAGCCTTCATTTTATGATTTACTCCAGCTTCTCCCTTCCTTTGCCATACCAAAGAGAGTTTGAAGTACAGATCCACCCAGCTGGCACACTGGAGCCCAAGGGATACAAGGAGGGAGTGATTTCTATTTACTGTCTGTTACACAACAGGCTGCTGCTGGAGACACGTTACTGCTGCTGGAGATTTTCTCCACTTCTCCAACTGACATAAACTAAACTGCCAAATCATTTTCCATGTGCAATAGCTGTATCTATGGCATGAAGTTTTGTTGGTGAAGCTGTAACCTTATGACACGTTTTTTAATTTTTTTTCCACATTGCCAGTAAACACCAAAGCAACTTCCCCATATCTAAAAACACTGATGTCAGTCAAGCATTATCACTTCAGGTTTCCTACAATTATGAAATAGTTGTAGAATAGGAAAACACCCCTATTTTATAGTTTGATTAAGAAAACTAACCTCTCTCTTCTGACAGAAGTCAATCTAACATAGCCCTCCAGATGAGGACTGTTACCAGATATGCTTCCACAATGCTTATCCACATTCCTAGCAATATTGCCAGCACTCCCCAGCTGCAGGGAATGCTGCCAGATAAACAAACACCAGTGTGGGTATGACCAGCCTTCCCAGAGATGGCGTGAGGCATGCTGGGTTTGCAGGTGGAAGCCTGACTGCATGGGAATCAGAGGGAAGAAACAATGAACTAACGTGGCACCTGTGACAGAGAACTGCTTGTTCAATAGTTTGTAGAGTTTCTTTTGTCAAGCAGCAAGACCAGACTATCTCTGCCACAGTTCTGCTCCTGTTAGTTTTTCTAGTACTCATGTGCTTAAAGTTATATTTAACCTTATCAACCCATCGATAAAACTCCAACATTAATGCAACCATAGAAAGTCATAGTCCCTTTTATACCGATAGAATCATACTACCAGGCATCATATTTATTATTAATTCAGCCCCTGTTGAAACATTGCAACATGCAAGTTTTTGAAGCCCTAATAGTTTGGGCTGTCAGTTGTATCATACAAGCTACAATGACGTTTGCGAAATGCACTCAAAATTTTGTGCTGTTTGTCTGTAACATGCTGGGAAATGATGGAAAAGGAGTAGTTTAAGTCCAGTTCCTGGATTTAGCTCAACCTTTGGTTCAGCTACAAAAACATACAGTACTGCTGTTTCAGAGGATACCCACAGCACACTGACTGCATTCAAGTCTGTTCAGAAGTGATTTGTGAATTGCTCGTGTCCCACCACAGACCCACACTGACTAATCACAGTCCTGTTTCTCACTATGTTTTAGTTATTTATGATGACTGTCAAAACACTATAAAAACATTTCAGAGTAAATACAAAAAAATGTTTTTCCATTTGATTTATTTTCATAATAAACCAATTAAAAATACAAAAGAAGGACCCAAGGTTCAATGGGCTCCATCATTTAAAAATTTGTCTTTAAATACAAAGTCACTCTGTAATATGAATACATATAACATTAGACCTCTAAACATAACGATCTTATTGATCTTATTTGTATCTATCAAAAATTTGTATGGAAAAAAATTAGCTGAAAAAACTTCCCTGCAACATTGAATATACAGTATTTACAATCAAAACCAAGAACTCTTAGCAGAATTAATCTCCAAAAACCTGCATAAATTGTATATATTTAATTTCCCTCCCCCTTACAAAATAATCTGAAGTAGAAAGCAAGATTGTTAAGCTTCATAGCTGCAAAATGGCATGAAATATTTGCACCTGTAGTGATGCCGTTAGCTTCTGTAATTAAATATATCTGATGTTTTCATATAAAATAGAGACATGGCATTGTCCATTACTGGAATATATGTTTCGAGTACTCTCAATAGGAGTGTATATTCAATTTTGCACACACAAGAGTTTGTGCTGCAAAAAATGCAAGAGGATACCTGGTTATCAAAGTCTAAAACTGATGTCATTCACTGATATGAAACAGATACTCGATCATAAAAATTCAAACACATGGAATGAAACTGTCTTACTAAAACTAACTGCTGCTTCGAAGGTGATACACATACAGATTAAAGAGAAAAGGTTACAACAACATTACTGTAATGTAAATCGGCAACAGACTGACAACAAAATAAGAAAGAAGTTTGAAACTTTGGCCAACAACCTCAGGAGAAAGTCTTCATAGCATAAAAAGCATATTCCTTCATGCCTGTACTTTGAAAAACGAGTAATATATAATTTTATTTATATGATAACATTTTGCAATTAACAGAAAATCAAAATCCATCCTAAAGCATGAATTCTAAGAATTAACTGCAGAAATTAAGTAGCTTTGCAACATCATGCTTCAGAATCAAATCATATATACATAACTGAAAAGGTCCCATCACATTTATGAAAATAATCATCCACAGGGTCTTTTTTTTAAATTATTTAATTATCAATACAAATCGGGTTCCAATGGCTCATTTTCTTGCTTCACTTCCACGTTAGATGGGAAATTACTCGAACTGGACACTACCATCACAAATGGTTGCTGCTGGAATCTCTGCTCTGACTGCTCAGTATCTTCTGCTTTGTCACTCTCTTCCTTTTCCTCTTCTTGTGGGCCAACCTGCTTCGTGTCTGGTGCTTTAATGACTGAAGTGATCACCGTGCCCGACGGGTGAGACACCACCTGTGAGCTGCTGGGCGAGAACGTCACCACGGGGGTAGTGGCACTGAAGGATGGAGACGAAGCCATGTTGACTGTTCCATTGCAAATTGTCTGCACGCTGCTGGTGAGCACTTGCTGAACTTGTGCTGGGCTCAGCACAATTGAGGAAGGAGGCGAGACTGGCTTCTGAGACTGCAGCATGACGTTTTCTTTAAGAACCGTCATGGGTTGGGAAGTAGGAATGGCTTGTAAAATGAATTTCTGTGCTGCTGAGGCTGGATCTGTGCTGGCTATCACTGTAGTAAGAGGCACTGTCTGGAGTGTTACAGTATGCAGCTGCTGATTTCCAGGAGAAACAACCACTGGAACCTGGGTTGGAGTCTGTAAAGTCCTGCTAAGATTAGAGAAGATTATAGGGTCAGAACACTTTTATGCTGAATTTTGAAAAAATCATTATAGATTTACTATAGAAAAAATATTTGGCATCATAAACATTTAATTTACTCAGCATTTCCAAAAGAGGTAGCAGAATCTCTCCTAATAAAACAAGAACTGGATCTGACCCCTGAATTCAGCAAGCTGGGTCCCAAAGTAAAGGTACCCCACATGAGCAATACTGCCATCACCAAGCTGAACAGCCTGCCTTTGAGACATTCAGTTCATCAAGAAACCTAGGAATCACATCCAAGACCTCCATCTCAAGCATATACCAACATCACAAGCATGACCCACTAGACATCTGCCATCAGTTTCAAAAATTACCCCAAGTAATTAATAAATCAAGATCCTAAATTATTCATAAGTCACACCTCAACTGTCCTGACATCCATATATACATTTAACTCCACATTGTAGCAGCGTCTGGGCACGACCTTCCCACACTCCCAGGACACAGAATTCTCTGTCTGCTCACACACATCCTCTGGTAAAACAACTGATCAGAACCTGCTGCCAAAACATCATTTTAAGTTAGGAGTGATTCCATCAGTTGCAGGCTCACAGACTTGGGCACCACATTACTGTCAATAGATGTAGAGCTTGTGGGGACAACATGAGAGGATTAAGAGCTGTACTGCTGGAGTACAGAGCTCCTGCAGTTCACAGCGGTGACTTAAACGTTGAAACACGCGAATTAAAACAAAACAAGACAAAACCCCCAGAAAACATAAATGGTTACCAGGGGAGTACATGAGTGACAGTGTTAGGGCGATAGGGAGATAGCTGCTTTTTCCCCAAAAGCGGCTCGGGCAGGAGAGCGCTTTGGGTGCGGCAGTGTAGCACGCTAGCTAGTTTCTCCTTTCAGCCCCGCGCAGATGTTCAAGCGCTGATGACACACACACGCACACTCGGGCCAGACAGCTCAATATTACCAGAGACAAGGAGCAAAGGAGGGCCCTCCGCACGGCGCGTTCCACGGTCGAGGTTCGTTTCACCCTCCGCAGAGGGCACCAGCCGCGAACGAGAAGCAGCGCGCCCATGATCAGCTTCACAGAACCGATCTGAGGGCACAGGGGCGGTACAAAGGCGGGACCAGGGAACGGAACCAATGAGCAGAGGGAAGGGGCGGAGCGGGGCACCAGGGCAAGGAGCAGCCGCACAGGCTGCTGGGAGAGGTAGTTCTCTTTTACCCAGGGTCTGGGGCTAACGTTACAATTCAGCAAGGAATTGTGGGAGAGACTTTTCCTTTACAGAGATAAGAAAGGCATTCTCAGATACCTGAGTTTTTCCACCAGCAGGCCTTTGCTATTTCGGGGTTCTCCAGCTCATCAGCTATCTCAGCTGCTGGCTTAGTGACCCCAACATGGGAGGGAGAGAGGAAGGGAAGGGTAACTGCTTTGACACCCTGCCACAGCTTGTTCCAGGCCACCGTGCCACGCTGTCTCTGGCAATCTTTCCTTCCTTCTGTTTGTCATGCAGAGTTCTCTCCCATCTTCCTGCTTCTCTTCAGTGTTTAGTCCTGCCTACCCTCCTCCCCTTTTTTAGTCTTAAGCTCTCCCTTGTGTTTTCTGAAAAATAAAAAAAATATAACTATCTCCACACCTCCTAGCTTATTTCTACCCCTACTGAAATCACTTAAGATGGAAAGCAACTTGCTGCCAACATTTGTACTTTCATGTTCATGCACAATACTGCCTGCTCTTCTTCCTGAAGACTGGACTTCAGATATGCTGTAAGGGTTGCCTGCTATACATCTACCATAGAATTTCCTCCATTCTACAGTCCTTCTACCCATATAGGATCTATTTTTCACAGCTCTGTGAAATTCTACTTGTCAGCATTAAGCCACTGACCAGTCCAATCCAATTCAGCATATTCAAAACTTCAATTTAAAACCATACTCTGGCTACCACAGTTGCAACAAAAAGCTTACCAGCAGGACTTATGTGGTGCTGAAGCTGTGGGACAATGTGGATGCAGATGCTGTTGCTGGCCATAGTCCAACCACACAGGGAGCTGCATTCCCCCTTTCTTAGGGCAGCAGTAAAGTGAAGGAATGTATGTAGAGGATTTCTCATGTTCCACTCAGCTCAGTCCTCTGGGAAAGGCCTCTAGCTGAGCTCCAAAGACTGCTCCAGCCAGAGCAGCTCCAGTAACCCTGCTGGTATCAGGCTCAGAGCACATGGGTATTTCCCTGAGCATCTTCCAGCTGCCAGTCCCTGCTGCAGGCAATCTTTTCCCCAACTCCCATATGGCTTGGTAATACAAGGAATAAAATTTCCATCTGTAGCTTTCTCTTCCTTCCAAGAAAGAAGGCTGCAGTACCTAGCAATGCTGCAGTAGCAAAGCAAATCCAAATCCTTGCCAACGAGGCTCCCACACAGGTCTCCTCACAGGGGCCATTATAACCATGACACAGAAATTTGATATGACTGACACCAGAGTCAATCTTGAGCTTCTTTTTCACACAACAGAAGAAATCCCAAGGAAGAAGCTCATGGAAATGGGACTGGTTGAAGGTGAAGCACCTCCTAGAGCGATTACTTCTTTATTTCAAACTTCTGGAGAACTTGATGCTGACACAGCAAATACCAACAACCAAGCCTAAAGTGCAAGGCTCAGAACGACAGTACTAAGGCTCATACCAAGTCTCCTAAGGGTTATCAGTGCTAACTACTTTTTTTCCTTCGGCGATTCCCCTGGGACCTTGATAGAAAAGTCACTAACGTCTGTGCCAGAAGTAGCAACAGGATGAGGGCATCCACTAGGTCTTCAAAAAATAAAAAAAGTAAACTACCTACAGTTAAACAAACTTGTAGTAAAATCAAAATAGCAGATAGGTACAGCTCAACCCAGGGAAGCCTACAGAGACCAGCAGTGCAACTGGAACAGATATGAAGGAAAGGTAACTTGCCATTAGAAAAGCATCAAAAGTATCAGAATAGATACCAAGCCAGTTCTTTAATCCATGAAGAAACTTGCCTGAGTTTGAAGGATTAAGAACAACTCAATAGCTCCAATTTTGAAAGCAGCAGCTGAAGCTGCTATCCTGTGCTAGTATGCCCTCCAAGTATTACCTTGAAGCTATTTTCTTGTTCTGTAGTTGTTTTGTAAAAGTAAAAGCTGCTAGCTACGAAGTGGCTTTGAAGGATAAATGTGTGAACTGCATCTCATCAATGCAGAAGGTATCTGCAAAGCAGCAGGAGCAACAGCTCTGAGAGACAAAACCAGACAGACCATTTGTCTCAGCACACTGTAATTAGTATCTGCATATTAATCTTAAGCCATTTTATTTCCCTTGAAAGCCAGTCCCGTACCTGAGGTTTACTCCAGATGCTTTGTCTTCTCCATCAGCCAAGATACAGATAGATATATGGTACACATATACAGAAACCTGTACATACACATATATGCATACACACACTGTGAACTTGCCACAAGGGAAGCATGCAGCAGTTGTCTGTACAAGCACACCATAAATACTTATTTATACTAATGGTGGCCAAGCAAGACATTTGCCTTAATTGTTAAACCTGTTTACTAACTAAAAATCTACCTGTTTAAAGTATTTGCCTTGAATATAACAGAAAAGAATACAGCTTGGCTAATAATTTTGTCTGTTTTACAAAAAAAAAAAAAGTACACAGTATTAAGGTGATTTATTAACAATGGGCTACACTATTTCAGGTGCTTTTAAGTCTATATTTTGCTATGTTTCTGTATTTCACTGGCATTTTGCTAACACCCTTTCTTCTCTGAAGTACAAATCTTTTGGGTGCTTATTTTAGAAGTTGCTGCTGAGGTTTCAACAAGAATAAGAACATTGAGCAACAGTGATGGAAAGGAAATGCTGCCATAAAACAATCTGATTACAACTGACAAAAATTCTGAAGTCATTTTAGCTTGGCAGAAAATGATCATCTATTTCTTGGGCCATTTTTTACTGTTAATGGCCTAGAATTGTGCAATATCTTATTAGCTCATCAACAGGTAACTAGTGACAGGCAAGAAAGGCAAGTTTATTTATGGTAATTTATGTGAAATTTATGATATGGAGAAGATACCAAAAATATTGAAGCTACAAGCCAAGGTAAACAAAATATTTCATAGCACAGTAATAAAATGAAACAAAGCAATATTAAGAAATACATAGAGAGAGTTAAGAGAAGACAGAGGTAAAGGACTGAATTCTCAAGGTGTCTTTTTTACTGAACCACAAAGTCTAACAGTCTTCTTTCCAGAATTTTTCAAAACTGCACAGTCACCTGAACTAAAACTCAGGAACTTTGCTACTAACAGACCTACAGAACCTCCACCTCTTTCAGCAGTGCCAAAGACATGGAAAGAGAGCTCCTATGAATATCTTCTTATTGTGCAGAAACAAAATTAATCTGACTAGATGACTCTGTAGTCCTTTCTGTCAATAAGCAGCTGCCTTCTTGCGTACCACAGAAATTACATCGGAAGTGGGCTTAAGAAAAAGTCTTCTTTAGCTGCAGGAAAATCAAAATGTTTGGCTATAACCAAAGTCTTTGCTGTGACAGAAGTTGTCCATATTGTAAATCTGTTCTGAGAAACACACCCTGTTGTAAGCTAAATGACAGTTTCTTGTGGAAGCCCACTGAGACCACATCAGCCTATTTATGACCAGCACCTCCCTCAGGAAGGACATTTTTCTCACCAACCTGAAACCTGGATTGCAGTCAAGCCTTAAGAGATTACAGAGATGAGCTCTTTGTAACAGTCCCCTGTTTCCCTTCCTTTGGGGAAGCCTATGGTAGCAGTGAGTCAGATCCAACAATACCTACTAGTCAGTGTGCTGGAGAGCTTTTAAAAATGCAGGCTTGCCTTTGGAGCACTGACAGAAGACTGCTGCCTAACTACAAACAGAAGCAAAGCACGTGCACTGATTGTGGCTAATCAAAGGAGGCTATTCAGAGGTTGTTTCTGATTATCTGCAAGTCCTCAGCTGGCATGATCCCCTTTTGCCCGTGTTCCCCATCAAGTCCCAGAGAGATCTAGAGAGCCCTTTACCAAGACTTACACAAGACTTACTGTGATGATTTTTATTCAGGATACCTATTGAAATGGCACAGGAGCAATGGGCTACAACATTAGCTGACATCATGCAGATGTGACTCTAGCTCTTATTCAAGAAAAAGGGACTGAAAGCAGATGGTCAGTGCAAAGTCTCAGTAGGACAGAGCCAAACTGGTTCCCTGTGTCTGTGGGACTATGTGAGCTCGAGCAAAGCCAATACAGATAGGGTGTGAAGGATGATTACAGAAGATAATGGTGACATTCACTGTGCAACTTACACAAGCCAATATCTGTATAAGGCATGAGGTGAAGACACTTCATTTGAAATAGCAGCTGTAATCACATTTTCAGAGATGATAAACTCCTGCTAGACAAATCTATCCTTTTTTCAGCATCACTGAAGTCAGACCACCAAAGCATCACAGCCTGGACGTAGAAACAGATTACAGAACAACAGCAGACAGCATGTGTTTGCTTGGGGTACACATGACTTTCAAAGGCAATTGCCTCTGCTTATTGGGATGCATACACAGTGTTGGCGAATTCTTGGCTTCATCACTGTTCTTACACAGAATGCTCATGTCCCGAAAAAACACGACTCACGTTCAGCTACTTCCTCCTCCTCTTGAATCAGGACCCTGCCACTGCAATCCATACTTGTGTCACCTTCAGAAGTGATTTTCTACCTCGAAGGTTGCAAAAAGACCAAGATGAAAACTGTGGCTGATTCATCGCATTGAGTTTCTCCCATTCAGAAGTGAACACAGACAGCATATCCCATGTCCTCTGTGGTCTGTATTAGCTTTCCCCCAGCTACAGAACTGAGTCGGGATTCTGGTCTTCTAACGTGCTCTGTCCAAGCTATCCCAATGACAACTTGCAAGCACAGAAAAGAAACAGTAAACTGAATTTTGACAGAAACAGATTAAAATCTGGGGAGTGCTAAACATTGCACAGGGTCTGTCAGCAGTCAACTAATTCCAAGTTTCTTGGTATAGAGAGCTGCCAGCTAGAAGGTTCAGCCATGTCCCACACAGTCAATAACAGAGAAAGACATAGAACTTAAAATTACTCCCCATATGATATTCTCTGAACTGTAAATAGCATAAGAATCTCTTTTCAGTCCATCTTAAATCGCTTAAACTACTACTCTAGATTAAAGGTAAATGAAAATGCATCTCTCTACCTGCAGTCCTCATCATTTAAGGGAGACATTTACTTGTCCAAACACAGGCACCTTCCAGCCCGATGCCCTAGACAAGGTAAATTGCTAGCCCTACAGGAGAGGTGCACTTTCTGCAGCAACAGAAGGAATGTCCTTAAATATTCAGAATGATCCAATGTACACAGAGCTGAATCCCAGGCCAGTACCTCCTAATTCCAAGGCAAAACACAGTTACTCCAATAATCCAGGTATTCTGGTTAACCTGCGTCAGTTATTTTGGTTTAAACAGAATTAATTTTACAAGCGCTAAATTCAAAGGAACTTTTTCTTCCTCATAAAAGCTGGCTTATCAGAAAAAGTAAGCAATAAAATGCTCATCCAGAGAGGCATTTTTTGTTTTGTCTTATCACTGGAAACATGTGGTGCCAAATTCAGCTCCCAGTTACATGACTGGAGACTGCAGTAACTGTGCCTGCATACATCAAGCGAGAACAGTTAGACCTGCAGAACAGCAGTGCGTTTACAATTCCACATATTCCCACTGGGGATACTAGATGTTCTCTCAGTCAGCAAAACCCAGTTTGCTTGACCTGACCCCGCTCCTGCCCTGTTTCCCAAGCTTCAGTAAGCACCTCACAGCCTTTCTGTTTAAGCACTGTGGCTGAAGAGACTTTTATCCTTTGTAAGTAACACTTCTCCTTGCCTCTGTTTCATACAGCAGCACCAAAACTTGTCCTAAAAGTACATCAAAAGCCATCCAAAAGCCAAGACCTTTCCACTTCAGAGTAAGATACAAGCTTTGCGCAGCTATAAATGAAGTTACTGCCTGTCTTGTGAAGAGCCAACCACAGATTTATTTTGGCATGCCCATTCCTTTGAGAAATGCCAAGAGGCCTTGGGGGACTTGGGCCTTTGGCTGCAACACTCTCCCAGTGATGCTTTGGGAATGGTCTGTACCAGGCAGTGCTGCCTAGCGCCAGTTAGGGATGGTGACACAAGCACTTTGCAAGAGTCTTCAAATATGATTCTTTTACCAAGTCCCTTAGCAGAGAAGATGCACATTCAGACATTCTCTGAAGGCTTTGGTTAAGTGTTAAGAAACCAATCATTTTGACCTCAAAGATGCTCAATATTTTCTCTATTATTTTTTTCTTCTCAGAACAGAAGCAAATTGCTGCAGAGGGAAAAACTTTTTTTTCCATGAAGAAGAAGAGGGGTGAACATTTACATGAATAAAACTTTAGAAGCTAAATTGCGTAAGACTAATTATATGGGTTCAAGATGTTCATGCTTCAGGGCAGAGTCCAACCATTAACCAGTATGCATCAGAAAACCTTTTGAGATCATTACCAGACCCTGGTTGCTGTTTTCCCCAAATGATCTTGACTATTTACATGCCCCAACCACTGAACAGCAACTGGCAACCAAAGCTGCTATTTGTCCTCATGATTCCCACACTATAAAGTGACTCCAACCACAACCCCACAGACTGTGTGCATACATCAGAACATTTGTCAACTCTTAGTCTACAATGGCAGTCATACCTGCTATACATTTTCAAATCATGCAGACCATTCATTTCAACCCTTACAGAAGCCCTACTGCAGCAATTCAGAATGTGTATGCAAACACATTCACCTGCTAAAGAGTTACAGCTGTCTGAACAACCTTTCGTTTCAGCCTTATTATAAAACAAAGCCTAAAACATACACTCCAAAAATGTTCAATGTGTCATTCTACCTCAACCAACTGTTTCAACCTTGCCCTTTGAAGCTGAGCAGAAATATATATGTCATAAATTGTATTTTGAGAGCCTGGAATGGGCAGTGTCTATTGCACAGGACTCATCAGCACCTATTTTGCAGCTTGTCCCATCATGGTTAAAAGCATACCAGAAGGTCTGGATTGTAATTTTTATTTTCACTCTAACTGCTCAGACCCTTTCATATAACCTTTCTTAATCAGCAGTACTTCTATACCATTCTGAAAAGGCTTGATGCTTCTTTTTTTAACCCCTTCACATTGTCATCTTGGCCAAGCACAGTTAGAGACTTCATGGAATAATGCTCTGGTTAAAAACAATTGATGTGAACCAATGTAATACAGAACTCTAAGGATTTAAGGCTTCTGTTTCATTTGAACTTCACACATGTATCATCTCTACTATTTTTTCCCTTAGCTTATTACCCAAGGTCTGACTTGGAAATACTGTAATGCAATAACTGGATGTCATAATGTCACTGAACAGTTTTCCAAATGTTAGGCTGGACTTCTTGCCTGCCTTAAGTCTTACAGATACTTCTGTTTGTTGTTATCATTCTTTATACCATCTATACTACTGATATTGTTTGTGATACATAATCTAGTGTAGGTCTAGCCTAGACCTATTTAACTCTGCAAATTGCTGAACTTTCCCCCTATTCATGTTTACTATTATTGTTCTACCGACTTATATGGTTCAGTATAGCCTCAATTACATCTGTACTGCTTTCCTTTCACTATATTGCCCTTGCCCATTTTTACAAGTAAATCCTGCTACCAAGGGGTAGGTGCAAAAGAGTCATGATGCTTAAGCGCTGTGTCATGTTAGCCAGCTGACTCACAAATTAAGCATGGAAGCATGACTGTCTCCCAAATGTCTGCAGATGCACAGCTCCCAAAGGATTGTTCTGTTAATTGTTTCCTAAAATCAGAAGCACTTTTTCTTGTAACAGCAGCAAAATGCTAGAGCAGGTAATAGAGAGCTTTTCCTTGCAACTGGGGACAATACAAAAGATGAAAAAGATAAGGAAAAATTCTTACAAAAAAAAATTAAGAAGAAAGAAGGAAAATAATTTTGAAGGTATCATGCAGACCCACCATGTATACTTCAAAAGCAAAGACACCAAACAGTGTAAAAGCAGACATGAAAACACAGCTTCTGCTGTGGGACAGAACTGACAATATTAAGTTGTATATTTTTCCTTTCTAAATGATATTCATCAGGCCTAACACCATGGAAAAGATGAGCTTCCCTCCACCACAGGCTGTACAGTTATGTGTGTACCTGTCATATTATGCTGTAGTAACTCTCAATTCCTAGGATGAGCCACAAAGACATTGTTTCACTTCAACCAAACTGGAAGACTAGCATTTCTTGGAAACAAAACAAAGAATCAACTCTATCTAGCCATCATCCAGTGAATTTATTATTATTCAAATATTTATTTTCTGTACATTTTCTTACCTTATATTCTGAACTGAGGAATTTAACGATTCATCCGGAACATTACTGGTTACAGCTGCATGTCCTTCTGTGAGGGGCTGCAATGGCTGCATTACGTGAACTGTCCGAAAAAGCTGAGTAGGTTGTACTGGCTGTGGAGATTGCATTGTCCTCAAAACTTCTGAAGTCAAGCCAGGTGTCTGCTGCTGTACAACTTCTGCATGCTCCTTCAGCTTAGCAGGCTTTGAGTTTCCTGGTTTTACCACTGAGGTTGATCCTCCCTTTGCTCCTGTGTTTGCAGACGCTCTAGTTCTGCTTGATTGGTTTCTGTTGGCCGCAGCAGGCGAGAGCAGAGTTGAATCTGATGATTCAGTGCTAGGGCTCGCATCTTCATCATCAATATAGATGAGATCTTTTGGCATGTCTTTAAATTGATATACCAGGCGCTGACCTTCTACTTTAGCAAGGATTCCTCTTTGGTAATAGTATCTGTTTAAAATGCACACACATCAAGTTACACAGGTTTTTTGCCAAAAACTAAACAAAGCAACAGAACTCACAGAAAGTAAACACAGCAACAACAAGTAAACAAACTTTTATGTGTCTAGTTTCTTCATTATAAAAAGTGGCCAATTTAATAGTGTACTTTTTCCTCAAACAACTTTTTTTTACTGGTATTTCATGCCACCTTTTAACTCCAACCTTAGATAACTCTGAGGAGAAAGAGAACAACTCCATGACTTGGCAACTCTGCTATCAACTCACACTTTGTAAAGAGTTGCATGAAAACTTTCAGTTCTCCTTTTGACTCCTACAGTTCTTTCAGTTATCTGAATTCGCATTTATTCACCAGTGAGCACAGGGAGACATTTTAGCTACAACAAAGCAAAGGGAACAGGACAGGGGAGCACTACTTCTGTTATATTTACAAATTAGTATGACAACGTGAAATTGCGCACACCAAGGTGAGGGGAAATGAAAAGAAACGCATACTGCTCAGCTGGATTATCAATCCACTGATAAGACTGAAGCTTTATGGATGTCTACTTATTTTGCACAGGTTTTTATGTATAAGAAAACTCCCAGCCTGATAGAATCGCGTGCCACTGCCTATGTTCTAAAATAGTCTGTGCACACAAGTTCAGAGAAGTGGAACCAGAACTGAATTCTAAAACTGTATTTTCCATTGGAGATGGAATCATGTGTAACAAGTAGAAATAATTTAATGAACATACATGAATGGTGGTGGTTTTTTTCTGAAAAGAGATTCAAATTTTATGTAAAAGGCTTGCCCCACTTGAAATCTTCAGTCTCTTACGTAGTCTGTGCCTGACTGTGAAGATGCAGTTTTGCAGCAGCACTAAAAAATGTCTATGCTGAAACTGAAGGTGACTGACTTGGAGTTAAGGTTAGAGAGGGTTAATTTTAGTTAGCTAATTTATTTTGCTGAAATAACTTTTTTATTTCCCAAACTAATAGAATACTAAATTTTTCTGTTATTCAAATTAGATGAGGCATTTAATGCACACAAACACTGTGGCAACAAAACCAGTTTATTACTAAAAATGCACATACCTGAGAGCTCTACCCATTGTTTCATAATTCATGTCAGGTTTGTTTTTGTGTTTTC
Source organism: Aphelocoma coerulescens (assembly GCF_041296385.1). NCBI lineage: Eukaryota > Metazoa > Chordata > Aves > Passeriformes > Corvidae > Aphelocoma > Aphelocoma coerulescens. The sequence goes on from NC_091013.1 coordinate 62,217,061, forward strand.
CCCACAACCTGGACACAGCCTTGGAATCTACCAGTTTGAAAATGCCCTTCTCTCTTTGAGTCCATTTGATATATTTAGGACATGTGGCTTTGTCTTGGAGCAGTGCTAGCAGGAACTCCCAGAGATAAATTGTATTTCCTAGAATAAAAGGATTTCAGACACCAAAAAAAAAAGGAAGAAAAAAAATATTAGTTGGCCATATTTTATTAATGATGCAAATAATCTTAAGAAGCTAGTATCTTTACAAAATATGTTATAATATATCATCAAGACTAGGAAATAGTAATGGAAGGGCATGGGAAGAGATCCTTGTGAGTTATTATAATCTAGGTGTACAAATACCCCAGCCACTCTGTAACCTACAGCTAGGCACCAGTCAACCTACAGCCACCCCATTTGGACCACCACCATTAGACAGCATTTGTCACCCATGTGCCCATTTCCCTCCTGCCTAAGCCAGTCACAGAAGAAGTCACCATTGCTTTACCTTGAATAGGAATATGTTCAGTTCTATCCCCTAAAAACGCTGGAAATTAAGCTGTTGCTTAAATGCTTTGCTGAATCGAGGTGAGTGTTATAATCCTTTAAAAGGCTAAGCAAAATCCTTGCCTTTAACAATGAGATTTATGTGGGGCAGTCAGTGATATCTGCTGAGGTAGGCAAACCTTTAACAACAAAGTACAGAAAAAGGTAATTTTTTTTAATCCAGTGAGTGCTTGCGCTTGCTGGTAGACAACATTCAAATTTCATTTTACAAACAAGCGGGGACAAACACTTCCATATGGAAATCTGACACATCTGTTCAGTGTTTACCACATATAAAGAAAGAGTATTAAAATCACAGATTGTGAATACTTAAAATTAGTACAAAATCTGCTTTTTTTTTTCCAAAACCATATTCAAGGAGTCTAAACTCATAGGACTAATGAGACCCTTTTTCCTGCTTTTTTTTAAAGGTTTTTGGTGTTTGATGTTCTTTTGGGAATCGGAATCTGCACATAAGCTTCTTAGCTGTTAGTCTGAGAAAGCAAGAAAAAAACTTCTTGTATCACCTCCCACAAGTAGCTGTGCAAAACCAGCAAGGATAGCAGTGCTAAAGCTTCACAAAAAAATGATGCCCAGCAGATCAGAAGGTGACAGGATTCCTTTTCATAGCTTCAATTTAATTCAGCAGATTTTTTCAACTTTAACGACCACCAGTCTGAACTTTTTTTTTCAATAAGAGAGCTCTTAAAAATTGAAATTCCCATAAGACTATATTCTAAACTATATTTAGCAAATATTCATCAAAGTCATCAGCACTGGCAATACAAAAATGTTCGCAGCTCCTTCAGCAGGTGGAAGCGTGAAAAATGAGCATCCCTAGAGAAAAAACACTGCCTTTGCAACAAATGTCTCCCAGTTTACATAAAACAGCCTCCTGGCCTTCAGATACCCCAAAGGTAAAGGCTAAGGCTGCTTAGGCAAGACACTATGTCAGACAGGAGTGAGAGCATTCCCAGCCATTTACCACCTAATCCAGGGTTCTTTTGTTGTAGTCTAGACTAAAAACGCTCAGCTGCATCAAGGCAACCTGAAAATCTGTCACTGCTTAGCCACTAAAAATCACTGTGGAGAGGACTGGCTGCAAAAAACAGGTTTGCTTTACATACAGGCAGGATATTTAACCTCCTCTGAGCCACAGCAGAAGAAGAAATATGTGGAAAACTCAGTTTTCTCTATGCATCATATCATGTAATTGTATGGAGAGCTTGTAATTTTAGCATACAAATTCTCCTTGGGGAACAGACACGCAGCTCTCATGATTTTCTAGCTGCTTCCCTGCCATGGCTGGTCATATTACTATGTTTTTTACTTCAATTCTATGTTCCTAAAAATGCAAAACAAATGGTTTTCATAACAAGCAGTGGTTTCAGGCAACATGCTCCATTTTATTCCCTTCAGAATTAGCAATTTTGTAACAATGGACAAAGGTGAATTATGGAGTATCCTTGCTACCATCGACAGAACCATTAGACTCTTCCACCTGTTAATTTTGTGGCTAGCTCCTTCCATATTTCCTATAATTTCATTTGAGCACCACTTGGATGTCCCTCTGATACTCCTTTCATTTTTCCTTACAAATCAGGTTTTAATTAAAAAAAAAAAAAAAGGCAACGAAGCATACTTGAAATTGATGGCATTAACATGTTAAATATTTATTGATTGCCAGCAGGTTTTTCTTCCTGTTATTGCAGAAAATGCCCTTTCAAAAGAAAATGACATACTCATTTGTCAGAGCAGAGATTTTTCTGACCTTGAGAGTTTGACATTCTTTTGCCACCAGTGCCCAGGACTGGCTGGGCTGCTGTCCTGGCAAGTGCTGCATGCAAGCACATCTGTCCTCAGGTGTGCCAGCAGGCACTTGTGACACAGGGGAGGCTCATTCCCAGCTCCCACTGAGCGCAGCACCACTCACTAGGGCTGGGAATCAGCCTTCCCTTCAAACACCAGCCTGGGCGCGGGTGCGGTGTTGGACCCCACAGCAAAGCAACCCAGCTGTTGACAAAACTCATAGACACTACTGAACAGTTCAGGCTGAGAGAATTATTTATTGTATCAGTTATGTGGCTTTTATTTCTATATCTTTTAAACACAGGAGGAATGAAAGTATCAAACCCCAAACTTTCTGCCCAAGTCTTCAGGATGTGCTGTAACTTTTTTCAAAATTCAGGACTTGGTACTTCCTGCTGCGAACTGGCAGCCTTGGTTAGCCTCATGCAGAATTAGACACATACAGATGGAACACATTTTCAAAGATCATCTGTCAAAATAACCACAGCCTAAGAAACATTAATACAATGCAAAGCATTCCCCAAGACTTCACTCAAAACACAGCAGACTCTGCAGGGATATTGAAAAGTTTCCAAGAACCCTTGCAACTAAAGTGACAAATACACCAAGAAAACTCATGTGCTCATCTTTTCCTTCCCTTGAGATGTTAACCACTCCTGAACATAAGACCTATGTTTACATCACAAGTGAACTGGTGATTTTTTTTCTTTTTACAGATCACTCAGAAACAATGTTCTCCTACAAATTTTGGTGACAACTCTTTAGACTTACCCTTTCCATCTTTGTTTTTCTTTTTCACAGATATATTTGGAGTTGTAGTAGGGGACTCAGAACGAGATGGTTTTGGTTTCTTCCCTGAAATAAACGACCAGTAAGTCAACTGCAGCTTAAGGAAAAAAAAAAAAAGAAGAAAGAAAGAAAAAGGACCTAAAAAGGGAAGATATTTGCTTCTCCAATTCAAAAAAAATACAATTTTTAGTAAGTTGGGAACTTAGTTCCGTGCTGAAGTTCTTTTTCTATGGCAGGATGGACCTCCTATACTCTTACTGTACTTCTAAAAAAAGACTACACTACATATTTTCCTGAAGTCCATGTACATTGGAAATTTCTGTGGCTATTTAGGTACTCTTAAGAGCACTCGAAACAGACGACAAAAATAAGCTATTAACCATGTGTAAGGGCTTAAACAGGAAAAGTTAGATAAAATACAGAGCACTATCATGTTCACTCATTGCCAAAACAGAAGTTAGGGACAAAACAAGCTTGTCTGCTTGTTTAATCAATTGCAAGTCTACACTGACAGCAGCAAACTACACCATCATCTGAAACAAACATTTTTTTCAGGCCTATTGTCTTTTACATCTTTTTCACAGTGGCTGCAGATAAAGGGAAGTCACTTGTTTATGAAGATCAGAAGAACCAGTAACAGGCTCTGAAAAAATACCAGTTTTTAAAGTCATAAGCATGGTGGCTCTCTGGTGAGGAAGACTGAAAGGAAGAAGTTACTTAAAACTGATTACAAAAATGAAGTGCACTCATTTGAAAATGTTGAGAAATCATCTACCAACATATAAGGGAATAAAAAAGCTAAGTCATGCTGAAGTATTTTTCAGTATAAAACCTTGAACCTATTCTTTTTATAGTTCTCATTCCCTGCAATGGCAGCTTTTACAAGTGATGCAATTAATCAGAAACCTTCCAAACTTTCTTATGAAATAACAATTTATCTTACCAGGTTTTGCAGTGACCCCTTACAACACTGACATTACCTATATTATTACCTATAATCTTTTGAGAGGCAGAATAGACTAAGAAGACACAAGACTCAGAGAAACATATTTCTAGTTCAGATAGAATACTGTCATAGTTAAAAATATAAAGGAAAATTTTTTTTCTCTATTTATTGCATTTCAAGAGTTGATGTTCCAAAGAGGCCAGACCAAAAGTTCTGTGCAATCCCATACACTCTAACTTTCCAGTTTTGGTTTTGTTTTGAGGGGCTATTTTAGTAAGGAAACAGCTCTGCTGAAGAGTGAGAGAGGGTTTTTCACTTGCTCTGAAAAAAACCAAAACAACTCAGTGCCAGCTGGCACTATTTCCTTCGTCCTAAACTTCCAGGTATCTACAGAGAAGTCATAAGAAACTTTGGCTTAAGCACTCACTTTTTGACATTAGCAGTCTTGCTAAGTCCACCTTTGTACCTTTTTCCTTCTCTTTTTTTGACAGGCCATGGGGGAGAAGGGATAGCTAGTTGAGACAGCTATAGTGAGTAAACTAATAATACCTGCAGTCCTCCAATTTTCATCCTTCCATCCAGACAGGATTAATGACTGAGGACAGGACACAAACAACACCCACTGTTTTGGCCAGTAATGTCTTCCTTGATTTGAAAGAAGGTAGGAGGGAGGAAATCCTACAACACTGTTTTCTTCATATATCATGATATGAAAGGATAAAGAACTACTGGTGTACATTTTTAGCAGCTTTTCTCCACTCATCATTGTAGGCTGCAGAAATGTCTGTTCCACATAAAATATCCTAGATGAAGTCATTCTTGCAAGGATGTGCTTCTAATGCACAAGAAGCCCCTCAGGGTAACTTTGGCTAAGTGCTTTCCCCACCTAGAGCTGTGGGAAGACTCTGTTGACTTGTTTCCTCTTGAACAGGTGCAAATGTAGCCATTAAGAAATAGGGAGTGTTAATGTCTAAATTAGTGACATCAAAATATGTCTAAGTAAGTTCAGTTCTTAAAGTAAATGAAGTGGATGAGAGCTCAATTCGGTTACCACTGAACTACTCCGGGTCAGCTTCAGGAGACTTAAATACTGATCCCACTTAATTTATGCACTTCTGATTAGAGATAACCTAGGGTACTAAATATGAATGCGACTGCAAGAGCAATTCTAGGCTCTCTTTCTTCAGCCTAGACTACTTCAGGACTCTACCAGAAGCCCATCCAAAATTAGAAACCTGTGAAAAATGTGAAACTTGTTTACAGAAATGCATTGCTGTTACTGCTGTATATCTGGGCTAGAGATACTTTATTTGGTAGTTTCAGACTACACTGTGAGCTATAATCTCCAGGTGCTGACTGATACCATCAAAAAAACAGTTAACAGAGACACATCAGATATGTTTCCTTTGTTTAAAAGAAGATTTTTTTTTTTTAAAGCACATTTAGCACTAGCACGCTTCCTCCTTCGCTTCAATAGAGCATGAATTTGTTATTTTTCAGAGTACATCACCTAATTCCTTTTTAGGAGAGAATTCTACATAGAGGAAGGATAAAAAGTGTGCAAGAGCTAAGCCTTAGGTGGGGCTACCATAATTTGGATACCTCTTTGGATTTATAATTGGTATTTTCACTTTCCTATTTCCGTGGCTATAAAACACTTCAGGTTAGAAATTCATGCTACAAATTAAGGTGGTATTAGGCAGTGAAATGTTCATCCTGATTAAATGCTTTCTACCAGACCAGAAAATGTAAAATCCATTTTCTTGCACTATTTTCAGTGAGTTTTGTTAAAAAAATAATGTATGTACAAACAAACTAAATGGGATATATATAAAATATTATGCATAGAACTTATGTGACCACCTGCTGCCAAACATCTTCCACAGCAAACACAGAACTGAAGGTATTAATATAGCAAATTTCAAAGTTTCTTTGTCTGGCATCCCTTTGTTTTTCCTGTCTTTCTGATTTGTAGCTGGGCAGCTCAGTGCTGAGACATTCATGAGTACAAACATCATGCTGAACATGGGTTTGGAGTTGAGCAGATGGGTGGATACAGCTCTCCTGCTGCAGCAATAAGGCCAAAAGGAAAGGAAGTGAAATCACCACATTGCTTCTGGTGAGCATTCTTTTGGAGGAGCTCTACTTGGCAGGGCCATTCTGGCCCAGTTAGCTGGCAATGCTCTGCACTGTGAATCCCTCTAAGTTTAGCTAATGGCTTATATATGCTAGAAGTCTATAAAGGAGGTCTATAAAATCTATAAAAACCCTATAAAATCACGAGTGATATGGATAGGGCAAAATGATCACCATCCTTTGCCGCACCTCAAAACTGACCAAAAAAAGGAAACAAAGCGTACTTAAAAAAACAACCCTACAAACGAACAAACCCCCAAAAGAATCCCACCCACACACTGCACATTATCTCCTAAAGTGCACTACAAATGTAATAACATTTTGCAGCAATTCTTGTACAGCAATGTCTTACAAATCCCGAGATTCTGAAGTAACACTTCTACATCACTCAGACCATACTATCTACCTCATGAAGTCTCAAGCTCACTGAAAACTAGTACTTAATGAAACACCAAGCTGATGCATCTTTTGTTGTATTTTTTTTTTTCTAAAACAAATACACACATTTTCTGTGAAGCAACTGGTTTTCTAACCTACAGCTAGGGAAAAGGAAGGAGTGGGAGTACGCAGAAGCACAACACGAAAGAGTATGAAAGCATCAAACAGACAGAGGTTAAATGTCTGGCAGACAGCAGCTCCTCATTCTGACCCACACAGCAGTCAACATTAAAAAAGAAGAAGGGAAGAAAAGAACAAACAAAAACCCCCCAGTTTAAAATCCTCTTACAGTTGGTTATCTCACAGTAATGTGCACAGCCACAGTAGCTTCCCCAACAGCACTTTCGGGGCAGCTGCTGGTAAAGCTCTCCTCCACAGCAGTTTCAGTTCAGCTTTCTTAGGGGAATCAGAGACTTCCTGACCCACACCCATCCCTATGAAACCTTGTGACATACACGGGGCTCAGGAGGCTTTCCCAGGACCTTCACAGGCCAGTATGATCTCTCTCACACGTAACAATTCCCAACATTTGGAATTAGCAGCAAAAGTAGCAGCAAAAATGCACTCCTATTCCACAGGAGTATGTCTGGGTAGCAGAAGCCTTATTCTGGAAGGCTGTTATACAGGAGAACCTGTAAAAGTCCTCATGCTCTAGGATAAGCTCTAGGATTAGCTCCAGAAACATAACCTCCTTAGTTTATTTTTCTTTTTATATTAATTTGGTGCAAGAGCATTTAACATCTATCTACAGCATGACTCTTTTCCTGCAGACACCAGCTTCAGAGCCTCTAACGGGTTCCATGCTGAAGCAGGGTGGCAAAACAGGAGCAGAATGTCTGGCTAACAGCACTTCATTACTCTTTGGCACAGCCCTGACTGCAGTGGAACACCACTACACTATGTAATCTAGTACAAATAGGCCTAACGCTTACTATGGCATGCAGCTATTAATTAAAAAAAAAAAAAAATCAGTAACATTTAAGAAAAGCTAAAAATCCCTCCCAATTCGTCCCATATTCTGAACTGATCAAGTATCTTCAGTTGAAGCTAAGAGCTAATAAAAGTACTTCAGGATTCACAGCAGCAAAAGCTCCACGGCTTGTATTGCAATTCTGCTGTGAAGAAGAAACGATGAATAGGAACAAGCAGAGATTCCTGTAGGATAAGCCATCACTGCTACCTCTACAACATCATTAGTCTAAGCACCCTTATATGTGCTCCCACCACCCAGGTAGAAAATGCTTTCTCTGCATTTCTGGCTGAGCCCACTCAGTTATTTTGGCCTAACACCCAGAATGGTTCCAGACACCCACAGGGAAGTGACCATGCCACCCACTACTCTCCTGCTCCACACTGCTGTTCTCTGGTAGCATCTTACCTTTTTTCTTCTTTGGTTGTTCAAATTCTGGAGTCTCTGGTGATTCAGAGTAAGGGTCTGGGGCTTGGTGAACTTCCACCACCTCAGGGATCCCATCGAGTGTGACTGACACATGTGTCATAGGAGGCACCATTTCTTCCTCTTCGGTTGCACCAAACATAGTTGCTTAAGGGAAAGGAACAAAAGGAATATTTTCACACAGCCATGAGGACTTTAAAAGCTGCCTTTAGAAGAAAAATTCTAACACAGAATAAAATAAAAATATGACATTTAAGTCCCTCAAGTGAGAGAAGGCTAGTTTATAATTCAATATATGTGCCAATGACATTTTACACAAGCAGAAGCACTACTAGAACAATTTAATGACAGAACCCACTCCACAAAAAGCACAATTATCTGTTTTTTCACATTCATATTTAAGGCAGTCTGCAAATGTAAGTGTATGTTCTTTTATCATGACAACATAAAACATCAACCAAACAAAACTCTGCAATCTAAACCATTCAACTTCATTCACATCTTCCCTCTCTAGTTCTTGACTCTTTCTTTTCCTGTTCAACTCTGCCATGGCAATGAAATCCTTCATTGCTTACAGCACTGGATATCTGATATCCAAACTATGTACATAAAGGCTATCTGGAAGTTAAGAAAAAATCCTACCAATTCCATGCAACCATGCTGCAGTGAATCCCTCCTCCTTTCACAAATAAACCTGGGAAATACAGATTGGATTTTCATAAAAAAAACTTACTCATTCTTTTTTCATCCAATATAGGATCAGGGGAGTCCATATTGAGAAGTGCTTCAGCAGCCTCAATTGTTTCCATTGTTTCATCTCCATTATGACAAGATGCTTCAACTAAAACCAAGGGAGAAAAAATAGTTCTTAAGAAGCTATGAACTAGACTTAAAGCTTAACGTGGTATTTATTCCTATTTCGTTTCCAGAAAAAAGAAAGAAAAAGTGATAAACATGGTCTTCTACTAGATGTGTAGCATCAGATTAGCTGGGGAGAAAATGTACACTGTAATCATTTATTTACTACAGTATATTTTTCAGATTGCACATACAAAAAACCCCAAACAAACCCAACACAAATCCTTTGTTTCTGCCTCATCTTTCTAACCCCTCTCTTTGCTGATCAAGCACATGCAGTAAAACACAACACTCATGAAACTAAGAAATATCACTAACACAAGCAATATTCCAGAGATTATTATTTAAAAACACAATATTGCTAACTTCTTACGGTGGTCCAGTGTCTTATCCACAGAAAAACATGTACATGACACTTGAGGACATGATTTAATGGTGAACATGGTGGTGGTTCTGGGTTGACAATAGGACTTGATGATCTGAGAGGTCTTTTCCAACCCTAACAATTCTGTGGTTTTAGGAACAGAAGTGAATTCCATAAATAAGACATGCCCATTGAAACTATCCAGTTATTTAGCCTGGAGGAGAGACAAGAAAATATTCCACAAGTTCTGTTACAGACCATGTGATGTAAAGGTGTAACTGAATCCTAAACCATTCAAATTCATGGGAATTACAGGTAGGGCTAACAGTGCAGGCTCCAAGAACACACTGGAAAGCAAACATGAAACATGAAAAGCAATATGGAAGGTTGGCAAGCTTTTCAAAATTGTTGTCTTCTAGACAATTCCTCATCCATCTCATGAGGGCAGCCATTAGATAAACCCAAAGCTCCTGAGCATTAATTATAATGCTTAATGTACATGTTAAAGTAATCTGAGGGTACACAACAAAAAAAATCCAATAACATATAATTTTGCAAAATAACAGCTGTTCCAAGAAGATAATACTGGTTTAACTGGAAGAGTACTTGACCAGATGATTTTTTCAAAATAACTGTAACATGAAAAATAACATAGATGGCAGTTCCTGGTACCATAAACATTTAAAACTGTTCAACACATCCTTTTAGAAATTACTGTTTGTTGAATGGAAATGCTTGGGCTGGGCTTCCTTACCCTTTAACATGAATTTGATGCAACTTTGGGGAATTCACTTGCATCTATCAAAGTCATAAAAAGGGCTGCATTAGTATTCCCTTCCCTAGGACACCAAGAAAACTCAGTTACTTCCACCAGCTTTACACCTCCCTATCCCTGTTAAGCTTTGAGGAATTTTGGGCGGGGCAGTCACATTAAAAAAAAAAACCACAAAAAAAAAAACCCAAAAAAACCCCCAAGAAACCAACCAAACAAAAAAACCCACCACACTGACTGACAGAGCAAGCAAATATGCATGTTAAAACACGATGTAATGACCTTGGAATATTTCTGCGCACAAAACCAGAAAGTTTATGCCAGAATTTCTACATTTTAACCTTAAAAATATCACAGCAGCAACGAAGCACCCAGTTCAATTAGCACTAAACAATTACATAACTAAAAAAGCAACCAAACAAAAACTCCTGGTTTCATCCCAAATGTTTATAGCTTCAGCAACTGTATCATTATGAGATGGCAAAGATGAATGCTGTCATCCACGCATCAGCCCTACCTCCTCCACCAGCTGTGATTTACAGAAGCCTCCTTATGTTCTGGATTTTTTCTCAGCCTTAGTCCCACAGTGCCCCAAGCGTAGGAGGCTCAGGCTAAGACAGAATAAAGCAGACAGGTGTTGAGAATCCCTGATCCACACAGCAACTTACCCTGTTGTCTACAGGACCACCTCCACCCTGTATCTTGCAAAGACACTCAGACAGTTAAGGATCTGCACCTTCTGGCTGACATCTCCAAACAGTCTTAAGAAATGAGAAACAAAGAGCTGAGGAGGAGGATAGCATGAAGAGAAAGTAAGTATGGACTAAGGTCCTGACCTTGGAAGCGCTAGAGCAAGAGAGGGCAGCAAATCACTGACAATTTTTTCAGGCAGCTGACATGCTCAGGAGCTCAGACCCAGGGCATCTCAGCCTCAAGAGCCACACAGCATCCCTAGGGAATGCCTCGCCATCTGAAGAGGAGACGGAATATGCACAGCCCATTCAGTCTGTGGCCATGTTCACGCTTGGGCTGGTGCTGGTGTCTTGATGCTTCTGGTTCTAAGTTTTATCTGGATGAGAATTTCCCACATCATCTACCAGAATTACCAAGACCTCAAGAAGGATGTCACATCATACAAGTATAAATAAATGCACACAGCACTGCCAAAGCAGCTGTTCTCAGTTCTGATATTGTTTGAACGGACAGGAAGGTTAGCTTTCCATGATCCAGCTCAGCCAAAGTCATGGAGCGTGGCTGGTTTATATTGCCACATACAATTTAAAAGCCAGGAGTGGTATCCCCCCCAGGTTCTCAGTGCTGCAGGCAGGGAGGAGAGAGCTGCTGCTGTCTGCTCTTTCCTCAAAGAAAGCTGCAGGAGGACCAAACCCTCTTGCTGGCTTTCAGGTACCAAGGTGATGGAGCAGAGTCAATTCTTCACTCTGAATAACAGCACGTAAGGAAGAGACTACCAGCTTTACATCACTGTTACACCATATGGCTAGAAGTTTACCATCCCTATCCAAGACTAATGAAAGGAACTTATAATAGCCATATAAATAATGTAAATATAGAAATTAATATAATTTGATGCTCACAAAAAATATAAGCATGCTAAGGAAACTTCCCAGTCTGACCATTCACAAGACTCACTGGCAGTCACATCACAAGACCAGAGACTGCCACTGCTGGGACCAAAGTCCCTTCACAGTGGGCGGCTCCAGTGACACATTCCCCTTGGCTCCCCATACACCCCACTCACACAGTCAGACCAGGTTTCCTCACCACTTCGACCTCAGATTTCCCATGGCAGAGTCTCAGATGTCTCATTCCATAAAGCCATTTATTCACAGCACAGTAACACAGGAACAGCCCAAGGTGGTGCCCCCAAGGATGATCCCAACCAAGGAACCCCTGGGTTTTTACAGCCTCACTATAAAGTGAGGCAAGTCTCTCTCTTCCTTTCTGTGTCCATCGACATCACTGCCACTGCTGTCACCTGCCTTCTCCTTTCTTATCCAAAAGATCAGCAGTTCCTGGCTCCTACTGTCTCTCTCACTGTTCCTTGCCTGCCTGGCCCAGGTGCCACCTTGGTGCTCTTTTTTATCCCAAAGGTTGGCAGTTCACAGCCTCTTGTGTCTTTCTCCCACCCAGAGCTTAATTTGCAAGTCGCTCTGCAGCTTGCCGGCAGAGCTACCCGGACCAGATGTACTCCTCTACAGGCAGCAGCAGTATCTTTCTATACACAAACACAGAATGGCAAAATTAAGTTTCTTAACCACTCCAATGCTCTTGCCAACACCCTTCAAGCATCTTCAGAGAAGATGATTTCACAAAGTGGTTTAAGACAAGTTAATATTTCCCCGTTGCTGAAAAAACCAAGGGTTGTAGTTTTTCCTCCCATCTCTGCCCCTGGTTCACAATCCAAACTTCTGTCACTTAACACATACCAGGCTTCATACTTTTTTGATCACACAGTGAGGCAACTGAGATTTATAAAATGTCTGAAAAGGTTTTGGTTGTATTTGCTGGGTAAGCAAGCTGAATTACAAGAACTCAAGAGCTAACAAACAAGGTGTGGGGTACCTCACAGAATAAGTGGAGGACCACGTCTTTGTCCTTTTAACAGCAAGATGCTCATTCACATCGCTCAACATGAGACAGTGCTCAGAGATATTCAACTCATCTACCAAAGGCAAGCGGGTGTCTCTTATTTTAGCTTTTCTGTAATGTTGCAGAATGGTATTCCAATCACTGGCTGTTATGATACAGTCCCAGATTTAAGAAGAACTGGAATGAAACGGCTTCTTTTTTACACTTTGCCGAAGTCAGACCTGAAAAAATGGGGCAGGGTGTCATTTCTGAGAAGTATCAGGTTTCAAATGTTATCTGAAAAAGGCAGAAACATTTTTTAAAAAAAGGAAAAAAGGGGGAAGGGGGAGAAAAAATGGGAGGAAAAAAATGAAAAAGGGAAAAAGAGGCAGGGAAGAAAAAAATGGGTAAGAAAAAAGGAAAAAAGGGAGAAGAGAAAGGGGGAGAAAAAGAGAGGGGAGGGGGAAAACCACACCTAAAAATATCTTCCCAGTTTTTCCCAGGGTACAAGTCTTTGTTTATCTGAGCAAGCCACAAACATAAGCCTCTGTATCTGCATGCCAATTTCTGCCCAGTTACTGCAAATCCAGGTTCCCCATGAATCAGCATTAGCACAAGGCTTGCCCAAACACAGCCTTCTGCTGTGAAATTATGCCTCATGTTGGAAGTTACCCACCTCAGTTCAAAGTCCTGCTTTCCCTCTTCCTGTCTAGTGCCTTTTTTAAAATTTTTACACCACTCTGGGCAATCCTGTCCCACCCCCATTGCTTTCCTGGTGGCTGGCAGCTCTGCAGAGTGGACAACGCGAGTCCTTGTCCAGCCTGAGATAAAGGTTGTGCTAGTCACAGCTGTGTTTAAGTTCACTGCTGGTTTTACTAGAGACAAAAACAGGGACTGCAGAGCCTCAAAATAATGTTGGAAGAAACCTAAAGTTGCTAAAAGAATAAACAGATCCATTAGACATGGACAGACCCCCCCCTTTTGCAGAATAGCTGTCTGTTAAATTTAAGCACATACTTTTTAGTATCCACTCTGAGCTGATTGTTATCTGACACTGGAAAACTGAATTTAAAAACACAGGTATTTCAGGAGACCTGCAAATCACCATTTTCTTTTTTAAATAAGGCTTTACAATTTGTAAAGAAAATTATCTCATTGAGGTGGTATATAAAAAAACCCTCTCCGGTTTTAACCACAGCTACAGGCAGCCGTGAATAATTTCTTTACAAAGTAACTGAAACCAAAACCCATTTTTTTTACAACTGGCATCTCAGCAACTCACAGTCCTCACAGATTAACACTATGAAGTTCAGTTTCCACCTAACTACTCCTTCAGATTTCTTTGTAACATCAGAAATGACCACCAAAGACACTGGGTTTGTGCAGGACTGCTAGAGCTTCACAAAATGTACTAAGCAAACACTACCAAACTTCAAAATGTTGCAAAATAACTTCTGAACTGGTTATTAAGTACCATTATTGATCTATGAAAACGCACACTTCCATGCTCCCTATTCAGACTAGGACACAGGACATCTAAATGCAAATTTTCTATCCCTGCTCTCTCATCCTCCTCCACAAGCTGTCTCAGTGCAGCCACTTCCCTGATCCCATGAAAACAGTGCCAGAACAGGTGAACCACGAAATGGCAAACTTTGATTAACTGTGGTTTTTCGTAACTTAAACTCACCAGACATGACAAAATTTGAAAAAAAATTATAACAAGAATAAAAAATAAATGTTTTCAGGAAAAATCCAATTAGTTCCTCCGTCTTGTGCACCTTATATCCATAACTAGCCACATTAATGAGATAGTGTAGCAAACTGTACCATCTGACAAGTTGGCCTAGAATTCCTCTGCACAAAACATTATCCCCTGTATTTTTCAGAGAAAAAATATTTCAGTATTCCCTTTAGAGATAAAACTTCATTCAAAGCCAAATTCTCTAATTATTTTTGTTAATCACCCTTCACTACATGATAGTTAATAATTTAAAATCCCGTAAGACTGGCAGCAAACTGACCATAAAATTGCCATCGCAGTTCTTCCAGGGAAAAGTGCTTCTAAAGAGGAGGGTGATAAGGCACGTCTGCCTATTCATTACAAAAAAATTACAGCGTGAGCATTAACATAGCTAAAAAGCTGATTGCTGGCCATGTCTCAGCAGGGTTTCATGTGCAACAGATGCTGTTCTTATAATTTAGTTTTCTGCAGGTTATAATTTATATGACAGGTAAGTAATCACCAATGTGTGATAGCTGTGCTTTTGAAGGGCTGAAGCTACATCCTACAGTTGAAAAAACCTATCAGCATCCACTATTCTGCAGATAGATCCCTAAAAACTAATTGCTTCAGTTTCATGAGGTTTACTGCTAATTTCTGTTAATCTAGGAGAAAAGAGAAGCCCAGTGGATGACAGTTGTAAAATAGTACTGAAAAATGAGTAACTTTAAAAAACTTAAATCCTTCACACTAAGCAGTCATCACTCAGTAATGTTCAGTCATAAATTATGGTGGTTTCAGTTTTGTTTTGCTGTGAACGTCAGCCTTGTAAATATTTTAATGTGGCATTAGTACAGTCTTTATGATGTCTGATCCTCTCTCAAAGGCATAATGTGGAAGTGACTGAAAAGACTGGTACTAACTTCAAAGAGCAAAACAACACATTTCACTGTTGAGAGCAAACATGCCCATGAATAAAATCAAGAAGGAAACTTCAAAGAAGGGAGAAAAGAAAAAAAGCAGCTGAAAAATAGAGTAGGTGGGAAAATTCAGCTATGATTAGCCCCATTTCAGAGGCAGCCTATAGCAAGCTATACTTGAACTGGGTCTCTTGCACACAGCAGTCTTGCAGCTCAAGTGGGCAGCTGTGGCCACAGCCGATGCTTGTCCGCAGTGGGCAGGGAGATAACAGGGGCCTCCCTCCCCAATGTCCTCTCCTCCTGGGGGGTGGCTTCACACCCCTGGGCCCCAAATTCTGCCCCACTAGAGTCAGGATGGATAGCTTCCTGCCAGAGACCAGGGGCTGAGCTACCAGTGTTGCCTGCCTTGTCCTGAGCAGGAGCTTTCCAACCATAGTGCTGGTCCCTGCTCGGCCTGCATTCATCCCCTCTCCCTGCTAAGGAAATCCACAGCATGCACAGGATGGAGACTGAAACAGGTAATTAGTTAGCATCTCCTCCACAACAATCATCTCTGCAAAGTGGCAGCTCTTGATTTCTAAGAACTTCACCTTTAAAGAAAAACAGATTTCTTGAACTACAATGGATGATGGGAACAATACCATATTTGTCTGCCTCCAAAGTATCCCAGAAACCCTTGGACACCATCAGTTACAAGGATTAAATATTTTCAGTTTCTGGCAGCAATTTGCAAACCCTTCTCATGTGACCAGCAACAAAAAAAAAAAAAAAAAAAAAAAAAAAAAAAAAAAAAAAAGATTATTAACAAGGGCATTCGCAAAAGTGGAGTTTCACAATTACTCATACATATAAAAATTCACACACAATATATTACAGTGAATATGGATTCACAAAAACGATCTGCTATGAAATTTACACGGATGCATTAAGTGGTGCTTAAGTAACACACTGGGGAAATGCCAGTTGTAGTGTGAATAATTAATATGAACAGCAAGTTGGCAAGAGGTCTCAGTTTGAAATACAGTTTGAGTATGTAAAACCTTCTTGAATAATAACCTATTTGTATGGTCACAGTCTGTTCACAGATAATTCACTACTATGAAAAAAAATGAGCCATTTTCATCAGATAAAACCATTTACTGAGAACAGCTCATATCAATTTACTCTGTAAACTGTTCCTCATATCAAGTTATGTTGAATTCTTGTTTTGCTTTTGGTAGTAAAAGATTGTATCAGAGCATGTCTTTGGAAATAATGTCAAAAGCATGAGTGAAACCAGCAAGATGTCTCCATCCCTGGAGACAGTCCAGGTGTGGAGCCTAGTGACTGAAAGAAAATTTCTCTCTAAAGTATCTACCCTTCTTTTGAGACTTTTTCTGCAAAAGTGCTTCAAATACATGTATTCAGTGAGAGGTTGTGTTTAAAAAAATGTGTCTTATCTTTGTGCTTTCCTCTTGAGAATTGTTTTTTCTTTGGGGCTACCTTTTCTAACAGAATTTACAAAAAACATCTGTATTTTAGGTGTTAATCCTTATTAGAGAGCCAAAATTAATACTATGTTGAGCATACTTACACCAGTAAGCCATCCTAGCATGCACATTTTAATTTACAATTCTATACCCTCAGGAAGTTAAAGCAGTACATCTACTCAAGCTGCATATTCCTGCTTTTTGGTATATATGTTTACTTAGGAATGTACCACCTATTAAGTAAAAGCAAATAAAACCTATGAAGAACAAAGAAAACCTTGCTGGTACTCTGAGCAGGACTCTGCCTTAATCACTGTTGACGGATGAAACTCTTCACCATTATCAGCTGTGTAACTGGAATTACAAGCCACCTGCTCACAGTATTAATATCATTTTCTCTGTCTTGTACAGAACTAACAGCATTCAATACCACTCTTCATTTTGCTCCCTGTTGGTTTTTTGTCCTTTTTTTCTTCCACCATTAGTCACAGCCATCTTGGTGCAAAGACATGACACAGAAATGGTTTCATTGCCAACCTGTGAGGGTGATATCATCATCTTCTATGATTTGCTCTTCTGCAACATCCAGAGAGTTCTCAGTGATCATGTCACTAGGTTCATCCACGCAGGTTAAGCCAGAGTAGTTATGTAGAAGTTCTGCACTAGGAACATGCTCCACGATGACAGCAGGGAAAATAGATGGATCACCAAGCTGGGGGGTGTAGAAAAAAAGAAATAACAAAATATAGTTAGATTGTATCCAAGCTAACCACTTAATGACTAATACTTCAACAGACCTATACTACACCACCTGGATATTAAATTGTCAGGAGGGAGTACTAAAGGACAAGATGATTTTTAGCACACAAAAGCAAATAGCAGCAGTGTCCCACCAGGAGCCAGAGGCTGAATATTGCTGTAGTATCTGCTGTACTGACTGTACTTCAGTACATAACACCAGACCTGCACAACATGGTTTTGAAGCATTAAAGCTGACAATACAGAGGAGTGGCACAGCACAGTAAGTGCTAGACTTAGCTGGCAATAATACTGGGTGAGGAACTTGCTGCTAACACCTTCACCTTTTGCTCTTCCCATCAAGCTGAGGGTGAAAGAGTCCTGTGGCTGTGAGGACTGGACAAAGCTCTCACAGGCACCAAACTTCCTATTTAATATTTAATAACACTATTTAATATCACTATTTTAGGGGCTGCTTGCTACAAAAGGAAGGGGTGTAATGGGTTGATGTAAGTGCTGTAATACATTCCCTCTCTAATTCTTATGGCTTTAGTCATTTGACCTTACTCACACCACACCCCCCTCAGCACTTTCCTTCCTAAGTCTGCTTTTAGACATCACCCTTCAGTCTTGACAGCTATTTTGCATCAGATACAGAAGAAAAGAGGCAGCCGGAAAACAGAAATCAAACCGACCAGCAATAATAATAAGATACACACTCTCTGAAAAGGCAACCACTCAACAGGAAGAGGTTTGCAGCAAATAACATCTACTACAGCCACTGTATTTTCCAAAGTGAGTCTTTTAAAATGTCATTTGCAGGAAGAAAGTCGTAGCAGACTGACAGCAGAACAGGTTCAAAGAAAGTCTAGTGTAAGTCTAAGGTTCCCTCACTACAAAAATAAAACACATTATGAGTGTCTCAAGCTTAAAAACCAGAAAAAAAAAAAGTTGCTAAAACATATTTCTGAGAAAACCAGTATATCTACATTTGGTCCCACCCTCCACAGAAGAGCACAGATATGTACAGTCATAGAATCATGGAATGGCCTGGATTGGAAGAAACATTAAAGATCATCGAGTTCCAATCCCCCTGCCATGGACAGGGACACCTTCCACTACATCAGGTTGCTCAGAGTTCCAGCCAGCCTGGCCTTAAACACTTCCAGGGAGGGGGAATCCACAATTTTCCTGGGCAACCTGCTCCAGTACTGTTCCACTCTCACAGTAAAGAATCTTTTCCTAATATCTAATCTAAACCTACCATCTTTTAAGTTTGAAGTCATTCCCACCTGTACTGTCACCACATGCTCTCGTAAATAGCCTCAATCTTTCTTGTAGGTTCCCTTCATGTATTGGAAGGAAGATAAGTAGTTTTTTTAACCACACAAGTTAAAAACCCAAGGGAAAAAACCAACTGTATGATTGTGCCCTCGTTTAGGAATTACTCATCTCTCACTCTTGCCACTACGCACACCGTCACAGACAGCAAATGGTATCAGAGCTATCTGCTCAACACAGACAACAGCTATGGGAGTAAGCCTCCCCTAGGGGAGAGTCTGGACCGTAAGTACTGAAAGTAGAAAGTGCAATTAGAAGTTTTAAAAGGCAGTAATTACCACGTTAAATTGCTCTGTGTTTTGTAAAACATGTCTCAGAAAAAACTGTGGTAAAGGGCAACCAGGAAAAAAAGAAGAACTGAAATACAAATATTTTAAAGGGCTTCTATCATGGACAGTCTCCTAAAAAAAAAAAAAAAGCCAACAAAACTAAAATTAAAAAAAAGACCCAACAAATGACGACCTATTTTATCAAACATTTCAAAAGAAAGCAGTATGGTAGAAGATCAATAAAAATGAACAAAGTGCAAACCAGTTAAAGCCCTCTTGTGCAATCATATCGCCAGATGACAGGTGTATATCAAGTCAAGCAATGGGACAGCTGCCACACTACACCTTTGGGGTGTAGTGGGCACCTCTAACCAATGCTGCATCATGCTGGAGCTGAGAAACCATAAATCATTGATGGCCAAGAGGTCCCTACTGTTCCTCAGAAAAAGTGATGCTCACATTTTGCATCCTATTTGTTTACTGACCCTAACATCCTTGATCCTATTTGCTTCCAGGCAAGAATAAACAAATAGATTTGATTAAATAAAAGCCAATTCAATAAAAAAAGATAAAGCACTGTAAAGAGAGAGGAAAGATAAAAAACTACATGCATTAAAAAGAAGTTCTGTTTTCAACAATACGTTCCATAAGCTACAAGGTAGATGGTCCATTATAGCCTCATTCCTGAGATACAATTATGTTCTAAAAATAGTTCAAATACCTCAGTTTCAGTAATATGCCACAATACATAACTTTTGGGATTTAAGTTACAGACAGCTGTGGTCCAGGCACTTGGACATGAGCTAGGAACCCCAAGGTTCCTTCCCAGCCAACAGACAGAAATGGTATTTCTAGGGCACAATTTCCCTGCCCAGTTTTAGGCTCCTGTGCTATGCTAGAATGAGTCATGGCCTAAAACCACCTATTTCTCTACACTGACTATGAAATGGTGGAGGCGTTGGGGTGCTTATTTCTGGTGTAGGCATCTGTCCCCTGCACACTCGTCAGCAAGTGGCCAGCTTCCTCCCCGCCACATCTGCGCAGCGAGGCGCGCTCCTCTCGCCCGCTTCCACCCCTGCACCAGCTCAGTAGCTGCAGTGTCTGCAGCGACAGATCGAGGTGCCTGTGTTTAAGATAAGCCATACATTAGCTTCTTCTGGAGAAGAAAATTACTCTGGCTCAGCACTGTCCTTCTCTAATGACCAATGCTCACGCCACTGGCTTGGCCTCTGAGAGGACAAGTTGTAGAAAAACGTTGCAGAATAATAAAACACAGATAAAATCAACTGATTGTCACATGCTTTCAGACCAGTTTCTCAAAGCCCTATTTATATTACACCCTATTCACTTTGCTATGAAACCTAGTTACAAAAGCCCAAACATCCACGTGTTTCTAAACTACACTTCACTACTGACCAAAATGTTTCCTATGGTACTGATCTGTGCTGCTTCAGACAGCTCAGCAGTACTTGGTTTGATCCGTATGATCAGATCTGAACTGCTCTGCAAGATTAAACTGTATTTTGACCATGTCTAGAAACAATCATCATACACAACTCTGATGTGGTCACTGACTATGTCTGCAGGCAGAGAAACCCCCATGGTAGGGCAATACCTCTTCACCTGAACTCTGTGCCAGACTATCCAAGGAAGCTGCTGGCACACTATGCTTCCAAAAGACTGGAGACAAACAGAAAAGCATTCACTCACGGTAAGACATTTTAAACGTGCTTTTCTTTAACTTAATCACAGTTTTGAACTGGAAGAATCCAAGTAAACATCACTTCTTGTGCCTTTTATTTTAAAACTGTTGTTACACCTGCTTCCAACTCATACCCTACAGTGGTACAATGTATGGACTTTCCTTCCTGCCATGGTTGTGAAAAGGAAAGGAGGGAACAAATTCTAATTCGCTCCTATTGAGAAAAGCATTCACACAACGGCAAACAAATTTAAGTTGAAACGCGTTTTTGTGGAAGTGGTCATTGCTTTTTTGCACAATATTTGCAATTGGTTATGATTTCATTAACAAGCCTTTCACTCAGTTTTAAAAGCTGATACTAATGTACACAGACGTACATATGGCTGTTGTGAGGTAATCTCACCTCGGTACTTTACTATAAAGTTTTGATTTCACTGAGAGTGCCTGAATCCCAGTTGAGAGCCAAGCTAAACCTTCCTCTAGTTCTGTTGTTTTGTAAGACCCAAAAATACCTTTGTACACATTTGGAACTGCAAAAGAGCCCTTTTTTACTATGGCTCCCTTTGAAGCTAGTGTGTAATGAGAATTACACACAGGGAAAACATTAAATTAAGAACTACAAGGTAGTGATTCAATTAACACAAATTAAATTACCTCTCTAATAGCAAGATCACAAAATAATTTATTTCTAATATAAACATGCTTCTATAGGCCCTGGCAAAAAGGAAGAGTGCAAACTATCCCACCAAAGTTTAAAAAAATTCCCCAAGTGGCGGCAGTAATTTTCAAGAAATTGATACAGAGATCCACAGAAGAACAATTTGCATATCTTTAAATTTCTCCTACTTCTGCTGCTTCATCTTTCTCATACAAAAATATAGGTACAATATGATACCCTAGCTCCAGCAAAGCTTTGACTTGGCTTCAACCCATCTCCCATGTCAGTGGGACACAAAGCCATTGAGCTACTGCTGAAACCTTCCCAAACCTTAGACACCAAATCCCTGTAGACCAACCTTTACCAATTCAGAGGAGTGCAAACTTCATACAGATGCTGAAGTCCATGGAAAGCCCCATGAGCAGGTCCCTGAAAGCATTGGTTATACTCCATAATTCCCTGAAAACTGAACCCTGTCCTGCTCCAGGGGTTAAAGGCAGCAATCTTCCTTCCTGCTCTCTAATTCTTCTACTGTGTTTGATATGCTGACAAGGTGTTTCTTTTTTTCCTCTGAAAATTGTCTCATGAACTGTCACCAACTGACAGAAGATCAAAACACCATCCTGGCCATGGAAATGGAATATAAGGAAGGGGATTTCTTCTGCTTTGGAGGTACTGTCTTCTCATACTACAAGTCTTTTAGGATGACAACTTGTCCCAGGAATATGCTGACTAGCTTCTAACTGGTGTGGAATAAATTTTGTGCAAGTGAATGATGGGTGGGAGGAAATGTATGCAATAGATAGTAGAAGGAAAAGCTATCTGAGAAAAAAAAAAAGGAGAAAGCAACCTCTGGGAAAAACCAACTGTCTTTTTAACCAAACAACAGAATCCAGACTCACAATACAGATTGCCATTTATAGTAAAAAACAAACAAAAGAAAAAAAAAACCAAAAAACAAATAAAACACCCCAGAAAACTAAACAGAATGAGACAAAGTGACCTTAGTGACTAGAAAACAGCCTTTGGTTTTCCCCTGCTGAAGGTCTCTGTGCAGAGGCAGCCTCTTAACTTTAAAGGTGTTCCCATTGCCAGCATCTGAGAAGTGACCAAATTGCACAAAGGGATGCTGAAGGCAGACATACGATGCTTGCTTTTCTGGGAAGACAGCCTTATTAGAGATTTCATATTTTCCTTAAAGTCTTCATAAAACTGAAAGTGGATAAGGGGGGAGGAACCTTCTGCCGGAGCTGGAAATAGCCAAAAAAACGTAGACTTTTATCTTGACCAGCTGGCTTAATCTTTCTGAAAGCCCACGGCAATATCAGGGAATGTGGAAGAGCAAACCTAGGCTTAAGATAATGGTGCAGAAGTCATGACTCAACCTAAGGTCTTGGACCCCTCTTTATCAGAAGGGAAGAGAGAAACATCCCTCAGAGATATAGAAGGGGTCTTCAGGCACAGGTTACTACATGCATCAGAGCCACCTGAGAGAGCACAGCCCGACACAGAGCAGTCATGCTGGAAACCATGTTAGCAATTTAATGGTTGTAATGATTCAACTTGTCCCTGGCACCATTTAAAACTTCTTACTAGGGATCTAGACACTGTGGCTGCTTTTATTCAGCTTTTTAAATTAAGAATGTCCTTATCAAATATCACATTAGCTGTAAGTCCACAAAGGATTAAATGAAAAGGCATTGAAAGAAGCAGCTGCAGATAGGAAGAGAAGCAGGTTTAGACAGAGGCATTGACTCAGCCAAAGCCTGTAGGAACAGTTTTATGTGTGCAGTCTCTCCTTGTCTCCCAACAACAACAAAAAACCCCAAACAAACAAAACAAAAACACAGAAAGGAAGAAAAAGCAAACTCTCTATTTTAACCAGATTCCTGACATGCAGCAGAAGCCAGACAGGTTATCAGTAGCCTTAGCCCAAGACACTTGTTCCCTTCTGAAAATTACAAGGGTACTTTCATTTCATTTCTTCCTCGCCACAGATCTACTATGTGGTAAGTGAACCCTCCAAGAAAAACAAAAAATTTAAAAATCATTCTTTTCTAAACTGATAAGAGCAAGCCTTTCCCGTTCACACGGGTCCATGTGACTGAGCCCCTCCCATTGGCATCTGCCGCTGAATGCTTACATTTGCAAATGGACTGTTCATAATTTATGGTTGTTTAACCAAGACTTAAAAAAAAAAAAAAATTAAACAAAATAGCCATGAATTATGACTTCCCTGAAATAGTGAGCATAGCTGCCACTTAGACCCCGAACCTCTCCCCACAGCTGTTCATGTCCCAACAGCTCTTGGCACAAGAGAGCTACAGGCAAAGCTTTGACAAGAAAAGCACCAAAGTTCTTGCAATGCCAGCTTGTGGGGGCATTGTAAAAATAATTATCCAAAGATGAGTTAAATGACACCTTTTGTATAGGATTAAAATCCAAAAAAATGCTTTTGCCCAACATAGACCACTTAGAGAGCTAAAATTTTTGCTAAGTACACAAACTGCGTTATCCATCCCTAAATACAACTCATCTAAGAATTTAAAAACTTTAGGAGTAGCAATAGCTCCTATGTGGTAAGAAGCAGGTCAATCAAGTATAAGCAAGAGGCAATCTTTTTTGGGCTAATGTACTATGAACCCTCAGCCAAACTAAACCTTGCACCAGCTTCCCAGGAGGGAAGCTTCCCTGTGCAGGACTTCTCTTCTACAACTGAGTATTTAAGATTTTCCTTTGGGTAGCCAGCTAGCTGGCTACCTGCATCTTTGATATCTGAACTAAGTGAACTCAATGATTTAAAAGGAGCTTGCATCTGACTGCAGCAATGGCCTTCCTGCTATGCACCCTCTATCTCTGGCCTTTCGCATCTTTGATTTCATCACCTTTTCGGTATGCTGCAGGGCATCTTCTTTGCTTGGACTTCATCTAGAGCAGAATTTAGTGGGGTTATGAGATAAACATCGAGGTTGAGTTTGTTCTGAAGCTGGAGAAAGCTCTGTTTAGAAAGGTTTTACTGTCCTGTTGAGCTCTCTTTAGTATTTTTAAGGTTTTTCAGGTAAGCATCTGAAGAAATTGCAAGAAGCAGAATGCACGGCTAAACAGAACAAAACCACGTGTGCTCTCACTACCCCTCCCAGGAGCCAAACTGAAGTGGCCCTCCCTACCTCAATTCTCCCCTCTCCTACTGGCTTGCAAAGTAAGGCCACCAATTAACAACCAGCAGAGATAATAAGTAAGGCTCGTTCTCAACTATGCTTGTGCAATTCCCATATCTAAATCCCCAGGCTACCACAAGCTCTGGAAAAATACAGGGAAGGAAGTTACATTATTAATTCCACTCAAAACTGAGTTAGCACTTTAGACAGACAACACTCAGTTCATTGAAATGATCGCATGACTCTGACAGCAGAAACAGGGCAGTGACCCAGCCAGATATTAGGCCATACAGAGAACCAGAGACAAGATTATAAAGCCAAAAGTGGGCCTTTTTTTTTAAAGAGAGGAGAGTAAATGCTTTTCACTCTAACAAAAGAACAGTTTGTCATGGCACTTAGCCTTTTAAGAACTGTTTCTCCACAGCACTCAGACACCTAATTTCTTGTTAATAAATGCAAGCTCTAATATTAACCAAGCTGTAATATTAGCTGCATGATTTTTACAATAGGAATCCTACACTGAAGCTTCAGAACTCACAGGATGTGGTTTAAATAATCAACACCTAAATGAAAGTCTGCTCATGTAGAAACAGAGGTGTTTTCCCTGCAGTGTAAAAGAAACCAATTGAAATTACCTTCAAGCTTATTTCTGAATAACCAGCATACAGTAACACAATTTAGAAACCAATCTGTAAATAACAGTGAACAGGTACATACTGCACCTTCCAGTCATCTGCAGTGTGACCATTACTTCTACTCAGAATTTTATCCTAGCGCACTAGAGAAGTTGAAACTACTATAAAATACCGTAATTTTGGGAATTCTACATCACACATGCATGGATTCTACTGGCACAAATCAGAAAAACAGGAAAAACATTTTGGGAGGAGGATATCTCTACAATACTGCAGAGGTTATAACATTTCAACCAATTTCTGTTCTGTGCATGCAAGTTACAGGAAGCAACAGGAAGCTTTTGAAACAGCACAAAGATCTGCTGCAACAATAATGACCTCAATGTTTCCTTTTTGTGTTTTACACCACATTTTTTCCTCGTGTTTCATAATACTCTTAGCACCAACTTGTACAAATATGGTTTCTTACACCATCCCATACCTGCTGCTCATCCTCCATGACGTTGCTGGCAAATTCAAACACAAGCTCATTCTGCTGTACAACTGCTGCCATAATAACGCATTCCCAGGTCTCAGCTCCACATACAAAGAAAAATGTTCTTGAATGTGAAAGAACAGAGAGCTTCACTGAGGTCCAGCTGGGCAGAAAGGCAGGATCACAAAATGAAACGAGTATCAGTGTTCGTATTTCTTAGAGCATCAGTGTTCCTGGGTTCTTCTCTTCTCAAAGCAAAACAAACCAAGGCAAATCCTTTCCTGAATTGTTCTTCCCACCTCAATAGCCTTTAACACTGTGAAGGGAAAAATGAAAAATTATCATTAAAAAATTATTACTTTAGCAATGTGAAACAGTGGCAGTGGTAATAAAGCTTTCCGCATATTATAACTGTTCTATCTACGTCCAAGGAAGTCAGACACCTTTTTGTCTCCAAAGGTCTCTTTTACTGATTAATGTATGTGAACTTTCATTCCCAGAAACAGAACTGTTTCAGGAAATAAGACATCCAAGTGTTTCATATTAAAAGCATGATACTAAGGAAAAGTTACAAAAGTTAACAAGAAGAAAATCTGTATTTCATTTGATTTGGATATGCAGTTTTCACATTCATTAGTACCTCTCATCTTCACAGTTTCTTCAAAGTAAAAATACAAAACTTAGACTGACCTACTCAGCTGTAGGATATCCCAAGTATATCACATTTCTTCTTCACACACAGTTCAAATTTAGCAAAGTTGTTGTTTTGCAAGTCAAATGCTCTGGATCTTGAATCCCCGTGTCAAAATGACAAAACCAATAAATAAATTCTTTGTACAATCCACAGAGTCCCCACGTTCCTGCATGAAGCAGATCTTCAGCTTCATGTTAAAAATGTGCTGTAAATGTACCCTTATCTCTACCAGAGTCTCGCAAGCAGCCGGAAGGAAACAGCACTGACCACGTCATGGCAAATTAGAACCGGCAAAAAAACTGCACAGTACAAAGAAAAAAAAAAATCCCCAACTACAGAATGTAAACAGCTTCAGTGAAGGGCTGAGTGCCCACAGCTCCCATGTTGTTACTTACTCATCAGGCCAAAGGTAAACGCGGTTAAGGTGAGCTGACCAAGAGGTTGCTGCACCACCTCTGGGGAAAGAGGCGAGCGCAAAAAGAACTCTTCGTGTACAACTCAGGTGACCCATACATTAATTTAAAAATCTACCATTTCTAAAGAATAACAGAAACAAGTGTCTAAAATTAGGAACCTAAGGAGTATGTTGGTGCCTAGGAATTTAAATCCATATATTTTAAAGGAAGCAAAATGTGTGGTTCCTAGCTTTTTGAGCAAAATTCTTTGAACTGCCTTTGATTAGGAGATGCTGTGACAAAAGAATAAGGGGCAGAGGTCTAACACATACCCATCCAGAGTGAGACCCTCAGGAAAACCAACTTCAGTGCCACTGGTGAGGATTAGCAGCTGCCTTTGTACAGGAGGTTTAACTTTGCCTTGTTTTTACAGTAGGCTGAAACTCAAAAAAATGAAGAGCATCTTCCTCTCCCCAGTGCCAAGCAATTTAATTAGGGAGGATCATGTCAGAGACTTGTACTCCCCTTTACTCTAGGAAATGTAACAGCTGTTTTTCCTACACAGATTGTGGTATTCCCAAATTCCTAAGTAGTGATGGCAGAGCATTTAGGCATTTAAGTCACTAGATCCTGCCCTTCTAAGAAATCAGGAAACCCAAACCCAAGATTATGCAAACAGGAGAACCTCCCCGACTTCCAAAGCATGCTCTAATTAGCTGTTTGTAAGAGTAGCCACAACCTTAACTATATAATATTTGCTTTAATGAGAGTTGTATGCACGAACAGAGAAGGAAGTACTGTAGGAACCATGACTGCTCAACCTCAGCACTTGCCATTTTACTGGCTGACTTGAAGAGTCAGCAAGGCTTTCTCCATACTTCAGCAGGGTTATGACACTGAAAGCATTACATGCAATCATATAATCCTGGGTGACTTCCTTAAATCTAGTTAATTGGCCTTGCCTTTTAGAAGATGTGGATGCCATTAGGAAGTAGACACACATTGCCAGTATAGTGCCAGTATAGTGGCCCAACTTGGCCCATCCTAGACTCCTACCACTCTGTATACCAGCCTGAAAATAAAGTACATAACTATATAATATATAGTTTAATATTTCCTACGGACAGCGATTCAAGTGGGTCAATCCATGCCAACAGGGATATACCAACTTTTTCAGAAGAGAAGACAGGTATGGAAATTTATTGAAGTACAACTATTATTCAGGTTCCTGTTTAGAATAAATTTTAACTGTCCAACAAGATTAAATAATATTTTAAGCCACACCCTCTAATCAGTGAAGAGCAACTTCACTGTAAAGGACCACAAGGCAAACAGGGAAATACAAGAACCTCCTCAGTTGTCCAAATGGAGGCTTCTGTTTAAACGGAGGTTAAGCTAATTGTCCAGAGCCAGAATACTGCAAAGGCTTATAATCATGGCCATTACACTGACTGAAGTCACATGTATGAACAAGGACTACAAGTCCTTAAGATCCAGTAACTTTCTAAGGTCAGTAACAACTAATAGACTCAATGTAAAAATAGGGATAAAGAATGTCTTAGAGACCCAGGCTACCCGGTAAGCTTACATATAAGGAAAACTGGAGGCAAAGCTACCCTAAAAAATTTTAGAAGTTCCCCATGTGCACTGGGAACTGACACTTTCTCCCATTAGTGCCAGGTTATTCATTATTCTGTAAAATATTAATGTTTTTCAGTAGATACTACAATACCAAAATATACACTAAATACATAAGACCCAAAAGCTGTGGCAGTAAACTTATTAAAAGCCATAAATAAATATTTCCTTATTTTTTATTTTAAAAAAGAAACAACAGAACTCTCAATGCAAAACTAATTATCATGATTTAATATGATTTAAGAGACTGCAGCAGCATAATGCATTTGATCCACACAAACACTACTTAAACCAGTCACACTTCATGCTAACATGAAACTCCTAATCATCTGATAGAACTGCAGGAACAGTCAGTCAAAAGCTGTTTTATGAATTCTGCACTGTGGTGATGCAGTGATGTGAGACTGTTCCTTCTCCCCTATACCCTGGCCCCAAAACCACTAAGGGCTCCATAAATAAAGTCAAATGATACATTCTTCTTACAAAAGAAACATCTAATGATAACATTAGTACCAAAGTCAGAGACAAGCAGGTGAACAGGCTTTAGTGAGCTTTTATATCTAACCTTGCAGTGGTTAGGGACTCAGACTATTATTGTTTGCAGGATTATTTTTCATTACTTCTGTAGCAGTATATAGAAATAGCAAATTATCTATTGGGCAACAACAGCACAGCAAAATAATGCAAAAGTACTTTCCTTTAACCCATATTACTTTCTCTGCCATATAGAAAACAAGAGCAGCTTTTCACAGAAGCCAGCAGAATTCTAAACCAGCTATATTTTCCTCCACATCTATTTTTATAAACTGTGCTTTCATTATTCCAACTATCACAGGGTCCTGCTGTCTATAGGCTAACACAAACACGAGTATTGTTTTTGCTATATAATGCCACTTATCCCTTGCCTGATTTTACGTACATCTGCGAGTAGAAAATAAGTTATTTGCAAACAGCATAAAATGCAGAAATTGTATTCATATACACAGTAACCTTGACTACATACAAATAGCCCTAAGAGAAAGGGAACCCAATATACATTATCATAAAATTTACATCAAATTTTCAGAACTATGGAGGAAGTAAGGTTTTGCTTTCATTTTTACTAATTGTTGTACAAATATATTATAAAAAACAGCACAGCAATATAAACAAACATCTTAATTTTGCTTAATCCTTGAAACTGAACTCAAAAAAAATTATTTCAATCCCCCTGGAAACTCCCCTCACCCACTGATTTCAACACCTAGAAACAAGCTCTTCAATCAGCCTGTCAAAAAACACATTCAGTCATAGTACATGCTACTCTGGCATCCCAGAAGATGCACTGTAGGATTCTGTCCTAGACATCAGCTAGACAGCAACATTTTCCCTACCACTCTTCACCATTTATACCCTCCAGTTAGTCCTAGCTCTGCTGAGCCACTTCAACAAAGCTTGCTAAGAAATACCTCCAGAGCCAACGTTTTTGGTCCCAACAGTGAAGCTGCAATACTGCAACTAGGCTCCATGTTGGAATCCTCCTTCAAATCCTGATAAAATGAGCCAGTACAGGCCATACTACCTCAGCATTCAAGCACTGTAATGCAGAACACCAAAATAAGATGATGGCACCACACTGGAGCAGGCGTAGCAGGCATCGAAGTACCAGGCAGAAACCCAAAAATTTGCTAAAGGTCAGCTATGAGCTTGGGAGACTCAAGTCTTGGTAATGAGAGCATCCCAGATGAGCTGGAAGATGCTTCCAGCAAGCTACTGAATCAAGTCCCATTTAGGTTTACTAAAGATGACTGTAATCATCCTGCAATGCCTTTCTCATGAAATTAGTAAGATTATTCGTACATTTACAATAAGAACCAGCTTAGCTGCTTTAAAACTCAAGTGCAGATCTGAATTCTGGCTTACTGATTAAACAATTCCACTCATTCAACACAAGGACAAATCACTTGAGATTGAGATTTCCCATTGATTTCCTAAGACAGTCTGCAGCATTAGCTCTAGCCTAGAAATGTCAAAGTTGTGACTTGACAGAAACAAAGTTGAACCCCTCCTCTACACCATCTTGGATACAGGAAAAAGAGAGGAGTGAATGAGAGGAAAGGGAAGATTAAAGACATCACCTGGAAATCTTGAACAGAAGGACTGAAAACTATCTCAGGTGAGGTCAAACACATGGATGGTAACCACAGCATTTCACTCAAATTTCTAACTCCATTCTACCAGTGGAGGTCAAGGACAATTCAACCCAGAGTCAGTTCACTTTCTGAAGAGTCACCTCCTTTTAAGATAATGAACAAGTATCATCGTAGACTCAGGTTTTCTTAAAAAGGAGGGCAAAGCTGAATGATATCACAGTTCTCTTAATCCAGAAATCCCAGACCAACAATGATCTTTATATATAGTCCACACTAAGGATAAATGTTAAGACCTTAGTATTCTGTGTCATTCTTCATGGATTAATTTTTCCTATTCAGTAATATTACAAATTTGCACAGATCAAGGGCTTTGAACCATGTCCTTAGACCCAGGGCATCTGCAGTTGATGAAATGACAAGAACAAATTAACATGTCATTTGGCACAGAAAGTTTTTGAAGGCTCAGTATTTCAACTGCTCACACAAATTAAAGAAGAGAGAAAAACAACATGGTAAGAGGGTAGCACTGAGGAAGGAAAGAAACAACATAAGGAACAGACTCAAATCTTCTGAGAGCATCCACGTTGCCTAGGGCAAACTGTGCAAAGGGCAGCTGACATAATAAAAGCCAACAGAGTGACCTTTGCTGAGCTTTCATTAAGGACAAAGAAATCATCAGTATCAATAAATCCCTGTTTTGCAGCCCGTCTGGAAATCAGCCTGTGTCACCACAGGCTCCCAGTGCATATGCAGCAAGGAGGACAGAGAGTAAGAGGGTTCATCTCTTAAATATAAACAAGCATAAAACCCCAAACTGACACACAATTCAGTCAATATTAAAGAAGTGAAATGAACCCACTCAACATTAAAAGATGTTTACTCCAAAGAGAGCAAAAAGCACAAACGCAAGCAACAAGCTCTTTGCCGTCACAAAAAAAAAAAAAAACCCAAACAAAAATCTCATTTTCATCCTTTTTTTTGCAACTACCTCTTTTAGCCTGAATATTTAATTTGAGGCAAGATTCCTTTCCAGACTATTAACAGTAATAGCTCCAGCACTGTTTACAGACTCCCCCACCCCTGAAAACCCTTTTCTTCCAATCTCCCATGTTCCCTCATATTTTTTAAAGGCCCTTTTATTCAGCACATTTATGTAACACAGCTGTTATACCCAAACCCAGCAACCTGGCAGAGCACTGCTGGGAAAGCTGAAAAAAATTACAGCATGATTGAGGCTTTTTTATCTCTGCATCCTCTCCAGCCAGCATGCTCAGTGTGTCAAGGTAGCCCCAAATCAGTGTAGGTGTATAGATACATAGCACTGTAAGTAATTGATTTATGCTGCAGCAACAAAAGATCAGCCTACCACCAACAGGCCAGGCCTAAAAAGTGACCTAAAAGATACAGAGGCGAGATAGGCTCTCCCCAGCTTTACTACTGAAGCTCCTGAGCTCCAAAGTAAGTATTTGAACATCTGCTAAGAGCAAGCCTCCCTTATTTGATAGGGCAAGAGAAAGGGCAGGCTGGGTTTTAGTCACTTCTTCACTAAGTGTTTGCTCTAGCAAAGTAGAGCCAACTCAACAGGAAAAGTTAGCTGACCTAAAGCAAGAGAGCGAGGACACTCCAGGGGGAATAGAGAGTCCAAATCCCCTCTCCTGCTTCCCCACTCCCCAGGCATGAAAATAACTGGATTTTGCATTTCCACAGATTGGCTGCATAGCATAAGAAGAGGTTAAGGAGATGGGACATGACAACTCCATCCCACCTCTCCTCCCCAAATCATGTGAGAGATTGGACCTCTTTTCCTCCTTGCCAGCCAGCCCCCAGCTCTCGTTCCATCCCTAGCCCGCAGTCAAAACTGTTCAGTGGATTCAAACATCATTCTACAGCTGCCCAACTTTTGGCACATTAGACACCTAAAAGAGAAGATAGGGGGAAATTTTTAGAAGTGGTTATGTCACCACCTGGCTACCTGTATGGCTTTGAGAATTTATAGATTGAATTTGGGTTACTGAAGCCTCAGGTCACAGATAAACCACTTACTTCAACTACAGTTAGATAAAAGCCATGTAACATTGCTGCACTGCACAGCCCCCACTCTACCTGCCTGCATGGACACACGCTCACACACATCAGCTGCAGTTGCATGACCCCGCTTTACAGCCATGTGCACATGCATCACATATACACCAAAGCACACGTATAAAATGCATGCCCTTCTACTGACTTGACTTTTAACTTTTGGTGCAGCTGTTTTGCCTACCGAAGATAAAAAACCCCCACAACCTCCCACATCTCTATACAACGAGAGGATACACAAGAGTCCTCCTTCTCTGCTTCCAGTTCAGTCAGCTCCACCCACTGCTGCTTAATCAACATCCCAGGGCTGCTGGGAAAATATCTAGCTTGATCTTCCCCATACCCACTAAAATCCAAACAAACAAGATTAACTGGTGTCCCCCCCCCCCATCCCCAAAAAGGACAGTGTCCTCTAGGCAGTGCATGGGGCGATCACACAGTTTGCCAAGCCTGCAAGAATTCCACAGTCATTCTATTGGCCAGGGGAATGGAGCAGCACCAACACCTCAGGGCAGCATGAACATCTTGGTCTTGGAAAGCTAACATCTGTGCATAGGTACTGTCAAAAAGGAGAGAGGGGTTTAAGTCAGGCCTTCACCACCTGAAAAATGCTGGCCACAAGCACAGTGTCACACCAAGCTCCCTGGCAACTGACAGCACGACCGCCTGTCTTTCTAAGAACTTCTCTGTAGGGTTATCTGAAGGTCCCTTATCCTAATAACCTAATTATGCAGAATGTTTCTGGAAGCATGGCCTGGTTTAGCAATGTAATTTGGATCCAAGGACCAGCTGAAAACAACAATTCATAGCAAAGGCCTGCTCCTCCTCTTGCTACTGCATAACGGCACACATGCATGCTAATGCCCAATAAATGCAGAGGCTGGGAAGTGTGGTTTGCTGGTCCAAGACTCTTGGCAGTCACTAACTTGGTCTGCCTCTTGATTCTGCCTTTTGTAGTTAATTCATCACTATTGGTAAAGAAAGGAAAAAATCAGGCGATCATATTTCCCAGCTGATAAAATGAGATAAAATGAGAACAAGGAGACATTCAATTAAGTCAAGAAGCAACTAGTTTTGGAAGGATGAAAGGAAAGCAATTAAAAATGCATTGGCCTAGATGTACTTGCTCAAACTCCTTGCTACAGACATGACAAGTCAAAAGCTTAGGAAAATTGTAAAATGTTTTAAAAACAGCTCAATTTAATTAGACCAAACCAGCCCCCTTACATAAGGATTTCTTTTTAAACAATGGAAAAGAGTGGTTTTAACACATGACAAACCTTCAGTAATGCAGATCGCAATCACACATCTCTAAATGCAGGATTTTGCTGTCATTTTATTCCTGTTACCTGTTCACTTCTGGGTTCACATATTCTCCACCAGAAAAACAGTAATATATTAAACACTGCAAAACCAGAATAGACGGACTACAAGTCGGATATGACACTGCAAGTGCCCACTTAGTATCACTTACCTCTTGATGAGCTAGACTAAGTACAGCGAGAAAGGAAAACAAAAGATCTCTCATTACCTCCTCTCCTACAACAATTAGTATATGCTATTTTATCCAATAGTAAATTTGCAGAGACAGGACAGGTTTTATGTCTTGTAATAGGATAACCACATTACCAGCATTAATAAGTAACATTAGTATCAAATATATCTTACTATTTTTTACACTGCACAAAATCTCAAAAAGCTGTTTTAAAAAAAAGTATGGAGAAAGCAGTAAATTGATGAAATCCCAAATCCGGTTCAGAAATTTCTGCAAACCAAATTAACTATTCCAGTGACACAAAAGAAATGTTTTAAAAGGCACCTTTAAGTGGTTTCTGGCATTTAATAGCACCTTTTGTGGAGCATTAAGACCACAAGCCTATAAGCATCTATAACAACACAGCTGCAGATAAGTCAAATTTCACTGATTTCCAAGAGAAAGATCTCAATACAGAAAGAGTTGAAGGGCTGAGCTCCAAGACAGCTAAAACAGGATATGAGGAAACTTGTAAAAGAGGGGTGGAGGGGGGAAGAACTGTCTGACCCTGAAAGATTTTGCTCTTTTGATTAACACATACACACAGGAGAATGAAGTAGTGGCAGTGGGA
Source organism: Aphelocoma coerulescens (assembly GCF_041296385.1). Lineage (NCBI taxonomy): Eukaryota > Metazoa > Chordata > Aves > Passeriformes > Corvidae > Aphelocoma > Aphelocoma coerulescens. Next base: position 62,251,814 of record NC_091013.1, read on the forward strand.
GGAAGAAAGATCAGAGAAACTAAATATAATTGCTTTGGTAGGATGCCAAACTTCACAAATTACCAGTTGCCAGTCTGTACCCAATACTGACTGAAAACTGTAAATTGTTCTTTAAAAACTATTTCGCCAATAAATTAGTAAGACAGTCATTATTTTTAAAGCACCTGCAGGTAAAAGTTAAGTTTACCAAAGAAAAATGGATGGCCAAAAACAATAACTTTTTTTTTAACTGCACTATAAATGAAAACACAATTTATATACGTTAAAGAGGAAAACAAAAAAAAAAAAAAAAAGAGGCCAGCAGAGATCAAGTTCAAGTTAAAAGTTTCTTATTCCAGGCAACCTCTTCCAGCCAAGAGTCAGTAATTCTAGATCAGGGAGTTAAACTCCCACAGGACTTTTTCAGCATTCTGCAGAGGTTGCTACAGGACCCAGCTCAGTAAAAACCCCATTACAACTTCTGCAACACAGATTTTTAGCATTCTGTGGATTTCCTTTTGCACTTAATTCTTAAAAAAAACTTTTCTAACTGGACCATCAAGCACAACAAACTGGTGCAAAAAAAATTTTATTAAGTTCAAAATTACTCTCTGACATAGCCATAGAAATGCTGTGTGATTTGCATTTCTATGTTTGAGTACTTGAGCAGTTTCAGAAATCTAAATTTAACTGATGTGCACCAACTAGAACAGGGCACAAACTAACCCACACAGAACCTGCTGAAGCCTCCCCTTTCCCAAACTCACAGATCTGAACTTCAAGCCTCAGTTTGATACTTTGCCCTTGTCGGCTACATGTATGTTCAAGGTTGCATTCGGCAAGTGCCAGGTTGAGAAACATAAAAGTGTCTTACCTTTGCAGTGTCTTTTAAAAATCTGTATGAATACAGAGCAGATTAGTCTATGTTTCTGTTGTTTGTCTCTATTTGCTGTCAGCTGTCAGCAAAATGAACAGTCAAAAGCCTCTGGAGCAGGCTGGTATTAGTCAGCTAGACTTGAATTTCCAGTTCTTTTACATTGCTGTCTATTTTCCTCCATTAGGTTAGCCTGTCCTACCCCCGGTATCAGATTACAGGGAGCCAACATTTATAGCACCTTGCAAAACAGTCGAACGTATCACATACCTAAGTCTGCCTATACCTGTTGCCTTCAGTGCTTAACCCTTTCTACCAACAGGACAAACATTTATTCTAGAATGTATCACCTAAAAAACATTTGCAACAGAGGAGTCGTTTTTCCTTCTTACTTCACAGCTACAGGATGGCATGAGATTTCATTTTAGGAACTGCAGAACATAAGCAGGCTACGCCAAGAACAGAGGCTCTGAGATGCCCACAAGAACAAACCTGCAGACCCTACCTCCAATGAGAATCCTGGTCTGGAAGCACTTGCGGGTCTGAGAAACCCCAATCCCCCTTCTGGGTTCAAGATCATGTAATTACACTAATCCTTGTCTCCCTCAGACCTTGCTGCTAGAGAAGGAGGCAGGCAGGCGTGTTCTCAGCACGTGACCAGCATGGTGCAAGGAGATGGTGTTTCCAGCCCACGGCTCCACAGCACCACTGGCTTCCTTCTGTGCTGCTGCCCTGGGCTTGGCTCTTCCACCATCTCCCTGATGGCTTTTAGCCCAACTTCCCTTCCTGGAAGGTGTCCTGCAAACTCTATTTCCACAGACTAGGGCCTACAATTTAGACAGTGGCAAGTCAAACACTGCAATGCTGAAAGAAAAGGAGCAGCAATCTCCCTCTTTACACGAGATGCATGGCCATCCCATGGCCATCAGCAAAAAAGGTACTGCTTCAGAGGACTACACAAGGTACTTCATGTGTTATGACAGGTACCTTAGCTTTCCTACATGCTCATCATGCATCTTGGACTTTATACGTATTTATTTGTTAAAGCTCTGTTTTTCTTACGACTCATCCAGGGTTGTTCAGGCATCCTCCTTCTTGGGACCAGTGGTCCATTTTGCTAAAGCTGAGAATATAAGGCGATACACCATTACACTCTTACAAGCAAGCTAACTCAAGAGAGCAGAGATGAAACACACAAGAAGAACATTAATTACAAGCTGCTTTAACCTAAATCTCTACTTAAGTAACTTTTACTCCTTTAGATAAGAATCACAGACCCAATCAAGGCAAAGCAAAAAATGAACGGCTAAGAGGGCTTGTAATGAGAAAGAGTACAGCCCATACCACAAAGCACTGCAATGAACACTTACCTATAAGCTACTCTAACTCAGCACTGAACAACCATTTTGGTCTTTGAGAGATTATACTCATTTATAAGAACACTTATTTATATTAAAGTTAGCACTGCGGTTAACAATGACACGTGGGTAAAATATATAGATACATATATGAGATTTTCAGTCTTATGTATAAAGCTTATCAGTTAAAACATGTTTCTGCAAACCATGCCTGAAGCTTTTTAATCTATTTGCCACAAAGATCCTCATTTGACTCTACCCATAAATATAAGAAATTAAGTACGCAGTCACACATTTCCAGTGGTTATACCGCAGGAGTTGATCAGTGAGAACTTTTGCACCAGGCAAGAAGTCTGTTTTCTGCACTCTGTAACCAGGCAGAGAGCCCATACAATGCCCCAACACACACCTTCCCTAAACATCCCCAAAGGTCCATTTTGTCACCCATTCAGTCACAAAAATTGAGATTACTTCTTTTCAGAAGTTTTTTCTGAAACAGTTTGATGAGTGAACTAAGGCAAGTACTACAGTGAATTTTTTGGTTTTAAGGGCTTAGAGTCTCCAACGCTATTCCTAACACAGGTAGGGATTTATTCATGAGGCTGGGACACGAGAGACAAAGCTTCATCAGCACATCTCTTGGAAAAATTAAGGCACATCTCCTACTGTCAAAATCACAAAGCTGAAACTTGCACTAAGCTTTCATAGAGATTCAAAAAACCCCAGAAAGCAACAAAAATACCCAACCCAAGAAAGAGTGCCAACACCTCCTAATATCTCACAAACAGAATTACTTAATTCAAAAGTCTGTAGAAACAGGAGTGAAAGGTGATTTAAGAAAAGGTGCAAAGTACCAAACCATACCTACAATCAGGCAGACTGATAAGGAACAGCTGCACACAGGAAAGTCAGGGCTGCCAGTCAGACTTCTGAACTCCCTCCCACTAACCTCCAAGTCTGACGAGGAGTCTGGGGTAGTTTTTTTTCAGTGCTTGTCTTTTCTAATATAACTGCCTGGAGTTTTTTAGCACGAGAGCATTCAACTTGATTTTTAGCTTAAACGGGTTTTTTAGGGTAGCTCAGACAGAATTTATATAGGCCAGGATCTGGTCTCTTAAACAAGACACCAAAACAAACTCAACATCTTTAAGACAGTCTCCCAAGACGTTTGTTAGTCCTTTCTGAGGTGAAATCTTCTGTCTGATTTCCAGTGTACTGTAATTTACAGATCAGTCTAGCTGCAACTCACATATCATCTAAAGCCTAACAAAAAAAAAATTGAAATTTATTGAAAATTATAGACTGAGGGACATAAGCTTTTAAACTTGCAGGCAGAAGGGCGAAGGCTAATTTGGGTTGGAAGGCTGTAACTGTATATTTTCCCTCAGCACAAGTCACAGCTCTGGCTGGTATGTGCTTTCTGCATGGGCAATTTGTAGCAGCGTCACAGCTCACCAAAGAGAAAGACAAGAAGGAACAAAATACTCCAGATATTCTCAAGTAAAAACAATAAGTAAGATGTCCTGCACCATGCAGGAAAGGGAGCAAAGTCACGTGCTGACACGTTTGCTCTGAACTCAAGGAATACTTTCATAACATTAGCTTAAAACTGAACTTGAGATTGGATACAACTTTAAGAAAGTACCAACACACAAACAGCACTGAGACATGGAAGGAGGGACACGGTCTTGGTTAGAAAATGTGAGTTATTACATAGCCAGAGGGACTTCAAAAAACAAAACAAAGAAAAAAAAAATAAAACAAACCAAACCAACAAAACCCAGACCTTAGGCTCTCGCTGTAACTTGTTTGGTACACAAACCAACTTGTCACTAGACAGTCAACTACTTAAGGGTGTGGAGCACATAGCACAAAGAGTTCTACGTGCAGGTTATACCAATAATCTCATCCAGTGAAGACACACTGAGTATCTCCCCATTGTACACGGAAAAAAGGAATGCAATTAACTTGTCTCTAAACCTTCCAGAGATAACTCTTTCATCCCTTCACAGAAACTGCAGGTTTGAGCTTCTTATCTCCAGTCTTGGTCATCATCTTTCCTTCTTTCTCCCTACTACCATCAGCATTGCTCACTTGAAATGCTTTAAGAATAACATTTTGAGAGGCAAATGCTTCTACACTGTTCTTATTTCCCTCTTGCATATGTTTGTCTCATTGCAGCCAGCTTTTCAAAAGGTAATCATTACCTTTCAGGTTCCAAGTCAGAAATTCACTGATCTGTGCTGTTTTCACACAATCACAGAACTGTGAGCTCCCAGGAAAGCAGAGCAGAGGGGCAGAATCACACCCCTCACCCTGCTGGCCACAGTGGTTTTGATGCAGCCCAGCATGCAGTTGGTTTTCAGGGCTGCAAATGGACATTGCTGGGTCACGTCCAGCTTTTCATCCACCAGTCCATAGACTTGGAGTATTATGGTGCCTTTGCTTCTTAATCCTGCACAGTAAGAGTCCTGAACCAAATGTCTTCTTTAAAATAATGCCCTTCACCTAATTTGGTCAGTATTGCCCTTCCCCAAAAGCCGCTGCTGGGTTAAATCAATGAGGTGCTGAAGGCTGCCTGAATTGGAGCAGCAGCATTAACAGTATGAAGAGTACAGACATTTCTACTGTAATGAACATCTATCCAGGACATAACATTACAGACCCAAGTCATTTAAATGTCTGCAGAAAAATATCTTCGTTAAAGAACCAAACAGAGAATATCTAAAATCATGCCTTTAAAACCTCCTCAAGGTGAGAGACTGCTTACACAGTTATAGTGAAGAAGAACATTCACTCAAGACATAATTAAAAGTTAGCTTTTGGGGCTTTTAAGCTCCCAATTTTAATGCACTCTGAAATGCAATGTATTCATTCAGGTTATTCTGAAAATGCATATGCTTCATGATGTTTAGCATAATTACAATAATAAATACATTAACTTGCAGCTATGCGGAATAAGACAGAAACTAGTATTCCCATGCCATTTGTACATTTTTCTTTTTACAGATCAGCGTAGCTTAAATTCATGTTCTAAAGTATTTGCATGGGGTGGGATTAAGAAGAGAGACTATTAGTCTGGGGAATTTCAAACTATTGAACTTGGCTATTAAGAGAATATAAATTATCTTCTGATTTGTTGCTAGACTAACAATTCCCAGCATGGCGTTTCAAATAGTGACAAAGCACAACTTAGAGACCAACAAGATTAAAATAAAAAAGCAAAAAAATTTTTTCTTAAGAGTGTTATGGAAAAGGAGCAGGGTCTGCAAAGGTCCCTCCAGGGAAGGCAGTGTCTGGACAGGCCAGTATTTCTCATTTCGTAATGTCTGGGGAAGTGTACACTGAAGCCTAAGTCACTCTCATATGAGCACACACCTGCTCCTGGGAGACTCAGAAATTCACTGCTAATGAAATGAACTTGACACAGAATTTATGAGTGTTGCATGAAAACACCTACAGAATCAGGGTATTCTGGGAACTTTCAGAGCTCCCACAAACCAGATGTAGAGAAATTCAAGCCTCACCTCTTCCTCATTTCGTCATGCAAGCTCCCATGTCTTTTGCAGAACTAAATAAGGCATCAGAGGTGGCTGCTACACATATGCCTGTGCCATTCAGCTACAGCCCCTACCACAGGGCTCTGTGAGCCAGTCTGACTCCCCAGCTGTGGGGGGAAGCAAGGCAGCAGGCAGGGCTGGAAGGGAAACCAAATGACCTGGGGAAAACACAAAATCTCCCCATTACCTTGTGCTGAGTTGTGTGCCCAACTTGGTTTCATTCTGCAAAAGGAACCAGCACAACCTCACCGCAGCCAGTGGCTCACAAACCCGGAGACCTCTTTCTACCGCCCCTCGGCTCTGCAGAGCGAGTAATACAGATATTTCAGCATGCACTTGCCCCCTCTCAGGCCCTGTCTGAATGGGACTGTTGCACAAGTCCACTCATGCTTCCCAAAAGAGAAACCCTGACGCTGTTGTACACAGAAGGGCCATTGAGGAGACATGCACCCACACAGCTTCTATCACCAGGAAAAAATTTTCTCCTACAGCAGCTTTTCCCCACTTGACCCACAAGAATAAGATTGTTTCTACCTTTCCTTCATTCTAAGAACCTCTAACACTTCCATAAGAAAGGACTGAGATTGCTGTAAGCTTTCCATATAATGAATGGGAGCAAAGGTAGGCTGCATCTCCTGAAGAAGAAAGGTCCTTCCTTAGGTTACATTTGACTTTGCTAAATTATCAGGATTTGATGCAGGCTGCAGTGCAGAGAATCAGAAAATGGTTTAGACTGGAAAAGACCTTTAAAGATCATCCAAGTCCAACCCTGCTGCCGTCAATGGGGACATCTGTCACTAGATCACATTGCTCATGGCACCATCCAACCTGAGCTTGAACACTTCCAGGGATAGGACATCCACAACTTCCCTGAGCAACCTGTGCCAGTGCCTCTCGACCCTCATTGTCAAAAATGTCTTCCTGATGTCCAATCTAAATCTCTGCTCTTTCAGTCAAAAACCATTGTCCCTTTTCCTGGCACTACAGGACTTGGTAATGTCTCTATCCTTCCTGTATGTCCCATCTATATACTGAAAGGCTGGAACAAGGTCTCCCTGGAGTCTTCTCTTTTCTGGGCTGAACAACTCTCTTAAGACATTCCTCACAGGATAGCTGTTCCAGCCCTCTGACAATTTTCACTGAGGTCTCTGGGAAACAAACATTCCAGCTTTTCTTGCAGCACCACAGCCTCATAATGCAAGAAGCTCCTCAGCAGACATCATCTCTGTTATGAAAACCCACAAATTATCATAGGAACCAGAGGCAGAATGTTTTTTATCTATCACGTCTAACCTGCCCTCTCCTCTCCCAGCACAACATTCAACCCATACAGAGTCAGGAGGGGGAAAAAAAAGAAAAAAAAAGAAAAAAAGAAATAACAACCCACTGCACACCACAAAACAAACAAAACCCAAACAAACAAAAAAGCAAAAAACAAAACCCAACCAACAAACAAAACTCTAAAAATACCCCACAATAAAGAAATTTTAAAAAACAAACAAACAAAAAAAAAAACCCACCAAAAAAAAAGCAAAAGAAGAAAACACAAGGGAAAGCTGAGTGGTAGATGGAAGATTAACTAGTACAATAAACAAGATAATGCAGAGATAGGCTGCTTTACATAGTTTCTAATCAATCCTTTAATTTATCCTCCACCCTCCTTTCTTTTTTTCGTTTCTGTTGTCTAACATTTCATCTGCTTCTGTGAAGTCTCAGTGGTTTACTATGACCACAGATACAATGAATTAATATCAGAATTGTGGGTGTGTGGGTAAAACCCCCCAAATCTATGCTTTTTTTTTAAGATGCCATAAACTTCAAGAGGTTTTGCGGAGGTTTTACTATGTGCTCCCCTCAGGGTTGTACCCTGTTTGTATCTTTCCTTTCTCAAACAAGACAGTACTGAGAACAACAGTGCTCAAAAACTGAAAGGGAAAAAGGCCAGCAGAATCATCCTGTCCCTGTGAAAGGCTTCCAGTGCAGCTATGTTAGAAATGTGAGAGCTGGTGCCTTTCACGGAGGCAAAATGCCGAGTTTTGCCCTTGTGGTGCTGGCTCCTGGCCCTGCAGAAACCCAGGGGACCAGGAGCTCAGAGTGGTGCCTGCCTCTGAGAGCAGCTCTTCTGCACATGCAAAACCTCTCATGCAGGCTGCGATGCACAGTGCCTCACACAAGGCAGGAGAAAAAAACCCCAAACCAATACAATAACAACAAAAAAACCCCAAACCCCTTACCCATTCAATCTCACTGGCCTAGAACCTTTCTACTCTTCCCTACCCTGAGGAATGTGCTCCTCAGACTGAGACACTCTATTTTAAAGAGCATATAGTACATAAACATTTTATCCTGCAGCAAAGACATCCCTACTCAATGCTGGCGAGTCAACAAATATACAGTTTAAGAGATAAAAACAATATTTTGGGAGCTATGCTGTCACATGAGGAAGAAAAGACCACCAAATGAGATAAAAAGGCTGAAATGTATGCACAGTTTCAGTTCTAAAACAATTTTGATGTGGAAAGTACTCGGTTCTCTAAAATATGATGCTGGGAAAGATACTACTAGAGTTCTAGTTTCGATAAATTAATTATGTTGCAATAATGTGCATATCTTCAGAAATCATGCAACCTACATAAAAAAATTACACCGTTTATAATAGAAGGTTTTATGTGATTTTTCTGTGTACTTCTAAAAAGCTGTTTAACTGAAAGCAAGAGTTGTCTCAAAACCACAAGTGTATTGAGATGAAAAAAATTAATAATTAAAAAGAAAAAAATCATTCCAAAGATCACAGATTTTACAATAAAAACTGGTCAGGTAATGTGGCAATTACCTGCTCAGAAAGATATTAGTGAAATTGCACAACTTGCGGCCCAACCTGCCCGTTTCTCACATGCATTTAAAAACTCCCACAGTGGTAGCTGTGGAAAACGAAACCCTGGACCTCAGCTCTCACTGTGTTAGGATAACTTCCATGGTTACTCTCTTACAATTCACGCTTCAGGAGCTCAAGTCCTGCTTTCTGTTGAACTAATTAAACCCCGATCTTTACTCTCAGGTGTCTCAAGAAGGGGCTCGAAGGGACAACAAGGCCCCGCGCACATGGGCACAGAGTATGCCGCTGAGCAGGCAGTTGGTTACACAATGGCTGTCTGGGGCGGGCGGCAGCGTTGTCATCTCTGGCGCATCTGCTCCCCTGCTCGTGGTTTAACCGACAGGAAGCGCAGCCGAAGATCCCCAGGCCCAGCCGCGAGTGTTTCCTGCCTGCACAGCCAGGTCTGCCCCCACGCACGTCCCCCTGCACGGGCCGTGGCCGCCCCTGAGGAGCAGAGGCTCTGTGACACCTTCTGAAGAAAAAGAAATGAAAGAAGTTAGGCCCACACGCAGAAAGCCAGCCAGATGGATGGGTAAAGAAGTAAACAGGTCAAGCGTATTGAAATGTGGCCCCAGAAGGCCACCAAAGCAGGGTACAAAACACTGGTGGCACATTCTCATCTAACAGGGCCCAGGACAACAGGCAGGCCAGCTCTGGAGGTTTTAGAGTCTGGTCTTCCTCAAACAGGCATGTACACCACCAAGAAACCAAGTTACTTTACTTAACAGATGAAATATTTTAAGATTTCTTTCTGAAATCTTCAGACAAGAACCACAACGAGTGGCAAAAAACACCAGATACAGTACCAGCCTTTTCTACAACCACCCCGTCCTAGAAATGGGGACAGGTTAACAATCTACAGGGCTTTTCCAACACTAATACCTGGAGTAACACACCTATTAGTCTACCACAAAATTGAAACCCTGAAGAAGCATTTGGTACCCTCAAGCTAGCACAAAAACCAACTGCTAGACAAAGCAGAACTTCAGTGAAAAGCAGAAAATCCAGCACAGCTGTAATTTCCATGGTAGCTCTATGTGAAGCAATATGCTATACTCAGCCCCTATGTAAGTTGCCTTCTGCTCAGTCTTAGATTTCCCCCTAATATCATCTGTCAGAAAACATCATCTCCTTAGTCAGCCTAAAACTGTATTTTCAGGTAGGATGAGAAATTATTAAGATGGCCTCATATCCTTCCTCCACCAATGGGCAACTGGTAGTATAAAACTGAGGAAAACCACTTTTGAGCTGTTATCTGCAGGGTTGCCAATTAAAGCAACAGAAGACATGTCAGCCAAGTAATTATGTTGAGAATATTTCTCAGTACATCAACCAGTACATATTTAGTTGATTTAACACTAACATGTACTGCTATAGTCTAGGAGATTTTTCTGCATAAACTTAAAAGCAGTACAAACCTTCACTGGACTTCAAGGAGCTTCTGACACATTTTACCCTTCAGAGAACCAAGGTGCTCCATCCTAACATGGTCTTCCCACCCCCATCCCGAAACAGTTCAGAATAAAAATGCCTTCATTTGGTGACTGGCACTGTTAGTAGAACAACCATCTCCAAGTCAGAAGTTTGCAATTCCCTGAAAAAGAACAGGGTCCAAATTCTCCTCATTTCTAACCTAGAAACATATTCCTCAGTTAGGTTCCTCTGATAGAGCATGTTTTGTCCCTGGCTTTCATGCACTCCCATGTGAGCTCTACGACCACCTGGGTTATTCCACAGAACTACAGCTGTCCCCTGCCTCAAAAGACAAGACTACATTCCTCCATGTCACCGAACACTTGACTGCTTCATACCTTGGAAATCAGAATGAAAGCTCTAAACTAGGACCCATCAGACACTAAGAGAAAGTTTGCTTCGGCATCACTTCTGACATCCACTTAAGACACAGGTCCCACCCTTGACAAATATTCAAGTAACCCCAAGCAGCCAACAAATTAAAAAAAAAAAAAAAGATACAAAAAGTAATGGTTGCTCAAAAGCATTTCTGAACAAAAAAGCCTTGCAACATGAACTGAACCTTACTAAATTTTGCTGGATTGGCAAAAGGAGAACTGAAAAAAAAAAAAAAAGTATTTTCCATCTCAGATTCCAACAATACTATGTAGCCAACAGCATTTTGCAGATTTACTTCTTAGTTCGTAAGTCACATTGGTCATATCTTGCAACATGTACTGGCAGGATTCAATGTTTTCCTAAGAGAACTGGGGTGGCAGATGCTGACACTGGTCCAGAAATCGTTTGCTCTCAAGCTGGATATTCTTTTTAACCCTGAAAGTTCATCTGTGTCCTGCTAAACAACAGATTTTAGGTCCTAATGAAACTCCTACTGATTTTTTGAATAGGTTGAGAGAAGCTGCTACCAAATACACAGACATAAATCCTGATACAACGGAAGGGGGAAAGCATCTAGTTTATTTGTTTGTAGGTCAGGCTTCAAATGATATAAGAGGAAAGTTGCAAAAGTTAGAAGGGGTTCAAGACATGAGTAAGTTGTTAGAAGTAGCCTGGACAGTGTTTTTAGATAGAGACTCCAGTGACAAAGGGAAACCCTGTCCGAGGAAGAAGGGTAGTCAGGAAAAGTCATCTAAGAAAGCCTCTCCCCCTAGGGACAAAGACACGTGCTTACTACAAGAAGAAAGGGCATTGGAAGGCTGACTGTCCGATGCTGAAGAAGACACCCCCAGTTCCCCAGCTCCCACTGGAACAAAACTCAAACTCAGAATGATGGGGACCAGAGGCTTCTACCCCAGCAGAGCCTTCAGTTATAGCCAGGCTGGGGAAAGATGATATAGAATTTCTGGTAGAAACCAGTGCGGCATAGTCTGTGTTAAATACTTTAGAAGGGAAACTGAGTCATGAAACTGTTCATGTCGTTGGGGCTACAGGGGTAACTTTTTAGGATTTTAACATTCCAAAATTCTCATATTTATTTTCATGGTGTATTACTACAGTACTAGCTCAAAAAGTACTATTTACATGCAAATTCATATATATTACATGAATTATAGATTATTAACTTAGAAATTTAATGTAAGAAGCATAGGGCTAATATAAGTGGGGGAGAGGAATGTTCTTTTATAAATTATTTTTGAGGCATCTTAAAATCATCTAAGTTTCCACACTCTGCATAGTTTAAGCAAAAATGCAAAGGTAAATACTGTGGTACTTATATTTATAAAAGCAAAACAAAAATCAGGATGACTTAATTCTTAAAAAATTGAAAATCTATTTGTCAAGACTGCACGGCATCAGCAAGGTACCCACATGCTCCAAACAGCTTGCCCCTGCATTTGTTCGTCTGACTCAGTTACAGCTAACACGGGAGGAGTGGTCTCCACAGAACTGCTTTTCCAGCAGAACAGCTATGAGTCAACTTGCTTCATGTCTCTGCACCTAAGAGCCTAACTGCCTCACTCTGGTGTGCTTTTTGGGGAGGTAGGAGGGACCACACCTCACCAAAGTACTGTGAAAAGAGAGGAGCAAAAGTGAAACCAAGCTGACCGACAACCGCTGACCACGTCCCCAGACAGAAAGAAAGAAATTGCCTCCATGGATTTCTACTGGTTTTAACCACCTTCAACAGAGGGGAATATGATTTTTAATTCTACCATATCCCTTTAATAAACACCCCAAAGAAGACATTTTCCAGATAACTGAGGAATTTTTTACAGTGTTGACTTACCAAGCAGAGCACAATAACCAGCTATTCTGTTTGTACTATGAGGCAGTACAGTGCAAGGAGTTAATAATTTATCACGGCATTGCTCTTGGCAACTGACCATAACCAACTTCTAAAATTCTTCCTCATTCTTACATTTTTAGTCTCAGCAAGAATATGGATGGCACCCTTAGAATCTCAACCCTACCAGAACACTTCCTAGCTGAGGTAAGAGGTTTAATCTTCGCAAACACCTGCTTTCCTTCTGGATTGTTTCAGGCTCAGAGCAAAGGTCATCATTTCATTTCAATAACCTGATTTAGCAGACAGGAATAACTAGAATATTTTTAAACAAAGCAAGAAGTTAACATTCTTTCAAAACTGCAGCAGTGCATTTCTCATCCCTGCATTTCCTTCCCCTTCTTCTCACAGAAGCAAAAAGAACAAAAAAAGCCCCAAGTTTCTGCCTTCACCAAAAGCTTTTATTTGCATGTGATCCCAAAATAACAAGCAAACACCTTTTCCTCCCATTTTATATTATTGAGACTTATTCCCCTACATAACTTCGGGCAATACTAAATTTATTAGTTAACACATTCTTCTTCTCAATCAGAAGCATCTAGCTGTGGTGTTCAGATAATTCACTGGAGACCAAGTTTTGATGTGACATGTAGAAGAGAGTTAGTCAACCATCCTAAGTATTGCTTTGCTGAAGCACTGGCCATGAAAAATTGTCTTTTTCCAAGGACAACTGTGCTACTTCATCCTTCCCCTTATTGCTCAATCCCAGCTCTTACAAACTCCACACCTCCACCACTCTGAAATCAATCCCTAATCTGGTTCAGTCAACCAGCCCAGCAACTTCTGTGGCATCGACATCTGACTTGTGAACTTGGCTCATCTTGGCTGAACCAGATAAGGAAAGGGTTGCTCTCACTAACAGCTTGGACTGCGGATAGGAGGGGAAGGCAATAAAGCACTAGGAAACAACCTATGCTGTCAGCTAGAAAAAATGAGGATGGCAGTCCTCAAGCAGCTGGATGAGTGCTCCTGCCAAGGAAACATTCAGGAATGACCATGCCCACCTCTGACTGTTTCACTAAAGGCACATTTTAAATTAGACTGGTGCAAGTTTACATGCTCACAAAAATGTATGTCTGGAGTTTAAACTGCAACTTTACCTCAACTAATACAGCTTTACTGTTGAATCTTACCTAAGGGCAAGCTAAGGGCCTGGGCAGATGCTAAATAAGCTGTTTAAAGATTTACAACCCATCACCTCCAGAACAGTTCACTATCCAGAGTAAAACTTGCTTAGCCCAAACCTCCCTCCCATGCTCCAGGGCACATCCACGCAAACTGCTGCTGTGTGGGTTTAATCGGATGTGCCACCAAGCCACCAGGGAGGTTACACACACTGCCTTCACTTATGAGTGAAAAAGCAGCTGGTGTGAGGCTGAAGCACCTTCAGTGTGCACCTAAGCTCTGTAAGCACATGGTGTGTGAAAATACCAGAGCCAGCATCAAGGTGCTAGCATTATTCTCCCATCTAGTTAATAAATACCGGGCTTGTTCATGACAGACAGTGTAACAGGTTCTCCCAAGGCAGCCTCTGTCAGAAAGAAACTGCTTTCTCCACACAATAGAAGTTTCACCCCACCTAGAGATCCTCATTTAAGGCAGCAAAAATGAACCCACAAAACTTCCCACTGATTTTTTTATATTTCCTTTTTTTACTGCCATGTTGCATCTATGCAGCATGCATGCATCAGTGGTTCTGGGTTTCCTCTCTCAGGGCAATGGGTTTTTACCCAGCTATTTGCAAGTAATAACTGCTACCGTCTCTCCCCTCAAATGCACAGATTTTACATTATCATATATCAAGAAATGTCATCACAGTTTTTCTGTTTATGAAGTCTTGAAGTAAAAATTAACAAAATGCTTCCGAAGCCCACCTGAACACAGGGCACCTGTAAGAGAAGCTTTAAACATTACAAACACCAGAATCTAGACACAAAATATACCTTTCTAGCTACATCACTTCAAAAGCATTAAGCCTTTTCTGCATATACTCCTGTTATAATTAAAAAACATTTGCAAGTCCAAGCTCTTGTAGTCTGGCAAAAGTTTTCCAACATTTCTTAGTGTTGAGAATTATTTCTAGTCCAGTACCACTGAAACAACATTTAATGCATGCCGTTTAAAGGACCATACTAAAAGACAATTAGCTTTTTATAAAAACAACGGTAGAATGTTGCATTACATGAAGCATTCATAATCAGATATATGTATTTCAGAAGGGCACAAATAGGAAAATATTCTGCCAAAAGTAACTTTCTTGCCGCTTTTTTCCCTCTGGAAATCCCTTCACAGTCAATTTTTAAATGGTCTAAATAAATGGTTTCTGTGTAACAATCATGGAATAGTTTTTGTGAGAAGGGACATTTAAAGGTCATCTAGTCCACTCCCCTAGAGTGAGCAGGGACATCCTCAACTAGATCAGGTTGCTCAGATTACAGCCCCTTCAGACAAATTAAAACTGTGTTTCACTTAGTTGTTTCAAAAAGCACTTATTTCATTGTTGCTTTTAACTGATACTAAAAGAAATACACTTTTTTCACCGAAAAGGACCAGCACTTTCAAAAATGCAGCAAGCCATCCTCAGCAAACTTTAGACTGTTTTTCAACATAGAAAGTTTCATTTTCATTCATATGTCTAAACCACCTCTTTTCTGTAAAGAAAAAAGGTCCCCAAATAGCCACTTCCTCTCCACAGTTCCTTCTTTTCCCTTTTTGAAATAAACATAAGTTGGTCTTTTTAAAAAAAACCCAAACCAACAGGATGGCCTCTCAATAGCTCACCACCAAGAGTACCTGGAGCTCTTTGCTGGGCTCTCATAGCTCTTAACAAGCTGGTTCGGAGGCACCTCGAGACAGGGAAGTGAATTCTTGCAATGTGTGCAGTTTGCCACCCTTTGCCCTCCACAGCCCATAAGCTTCACAATTATTTTCTTGATAGCTAATACTCTAGTTTGCATGCTTAATTTACAGGCATCAGGACAAAGCTTGAATAGTTACAGAGAGTAAATAGTTTACAGAGGCTCTGGAGACGTGGAATGACAGCACAAAACAGAAAATGCATCAAGAGGATGCGAGTGGATAATGTAACCACCACCACCGAGGACAATGCCAGGCAAATTCTGTCATCAGCAGACAATGTGCTAGCCCTGGTGCCTTCAAGACACAGTTTTCATGAAAGCTCTTCCTAAGAGGGTCACCTTCTGGTTGGAAAGACAGCCTCCACTAAAAACAAACCATGCCATCACATCCTTGGGAAACTATTCTTGTTAGCTCCAAAATTATGTAAGGCAGCACATGTAGCAGGCACAAAGGGGAAAACTGACAAGTATCCTTGAAAACTTGCTTTTAACTTGAAATTGAGTCTGGTTGGAAGGGCAAGTTAAATATTAATTTTCTGACAGTGGTCAGCACTGGGTATCACAAATTGTAACTGTAGTTTCACAATCATATTTTGCTGCTTCTTTCCCTAACGGCAACTTAAAACTGAATAAACACCAAGACAGCTGAAAACTGGAGAACAGCAGAAGCAACAAAGTTCAGAAGAGCAAGGTAGTTTTCTTCTAACCTGTCAGCTCTATTCATTCTGTCCAAGGATCGCAAGAAAAACACAAGTAACTCTAGAGGTATATACAGCATGACAAAACTGTATACGCAGCCACAATATGTAAAAATATTTCTCTCAAGAGCAGACAACAATTTGAATCACCCAAGCTCACCCCTTTCTTCCAGCATAGAAACTCAAGTGTTGTGTGGGACAGCATTTTTACTGAGCCCACTTCAGAAGTCAAACCACTACCACGCAAGAAGGTGAAAGAAATGCGGAAGGAGCTCACAAGTGAGGCGATGAGACCGTTAGTACACTAACGGCAACATTCAAGAAGTGCAGAACATTCCCCTCAAAACAAAAAATGTATTTGGTATACTCACACAGAAATGCTTATGATGAGTTAAATATAGGGTGTTCTAGAAATAGGCTAAAATGTCTAATTATAGAAGAAGACAGTGACATTCAATCCATCCCAAAGCAACTCTTTCCCACACTTTCCAAACTATGTACTTAGCATTCCTATTCCTAGCAGATTATCCTAACCATAATATCTTTTCCCCCAATACAAAGAGAAATACTTTTTACATGCAAATTTAGGAATTGGAGGTTCTTTCCAGGCAACAAAACTACTATCATTTTCACATTGAGGCCTGCTTGAACCTAGTACAGACTCACACATGACACAAGAGGAGTGATCTCTTTTAAGGACAAATAAATGACCTGAGCTCCAGCCCTTTGACTCAACACTGGACATGGCTAGCAGGTAAGGCCTAAAGCACATCAAGGTAAGAAAGCATAAACTTTGGTCCCTATCCAACGGGATCCTCTCAGCACAAACACTGACACAGTGGGAAGCTTTGCCACAGGACAGGCTCATATTGAAGAATAAATAATTTTTACCTCTACATGGGTTAGCCAGGTCAGGTCAGGAAAGTAAAAATGTCTAGAGCCTTTCACATGGCTGCTGCAATTTTGATAAGCAAAAGACTTAAAATTCCAGTATGTACAGTCTCTGTCAACTACTTTATCTGTGAAGAAACACTTAGGTAAGATTTAAGAAAGCAGCGTTTAAGTAAGATTTAAGAAAGCAAATAATCTCTAAAACACGTCAGTGGCACTAAAATTGTAAGCACCATAAATCACTGGCATACGGTAGTGAAGTTTCAGAGCTTATGGTGCAGATTGTAACCATGGCTGGAAAGGTGAACTCCACCTCCTGCCACTCCTGTGCTGAATCACCATGGTGGGGGAAAGTCCTTGCTCCTTCTCACACACCTAACAAAACTCCATCGAATTACCAAAACTGTCAGTGGAAACAACAAAATCTTCAAGCAAAAACTGAGATATTTTTGCTAACACCTGCAAGAAGAGAAAGCTGTTTTGGAGATCAAAGCTTCTCCTCTGACTCAGAGGGAAATCCTCCATTTTTCTTTCTCTTCTATCAGCTCACTGAGCACAGTCCTGCCACAGTTCCCTCCATTGAATATGGCTGTGCTGAAAAGCACCTCATTTATTTAGTTTTTTTCATACATAAAGTGACCAAAAAGTAACACACACAACTGAAGTATGAGTTTGCAGCAATCCTGAAACATCAGACTATACCAGACCAACAACATTCTTCAAATCTGGACATCTACGTCTTTTCTTCTTCTCATTTGAGGACCAAGACCATGGACTTGACATTTCTAATCTCCAACAGATGAGAAAAGAGCACATTAGAAAACCAACACTTCTGTAAAAGCATGGATCTGGAAATAATGTTCAAGCTAACTGGCATCTAACGATGCCACTCCCATGGCTCATCTCTCAACAACCACAAACTCAATCCAAATTGAAAGATCCCTGCCTTGGGGGTGAAGAGGGAAGGTGGGAATTTTTTTTTTTTTTTTGAGACAAACATGGGTTTCAGCTACACAAAAACTAACACCATTTCTCTGTACCTTCTAATCCACTTCTCTGCCTTCTAGATCTGTCCAAGCTGTCATCTGTAAGTCTTTCAAGTAACTTTTTTCTAGCTCCACCACTGTACCGCAGATGCATCTGTAGCCCTGGCAAAGTTCTTGTACAGCAGCAAGAGAGACCAAACATGGCAGCTTTTGCCTTCAAAGAGGAACTGCTCTTCCCTGAAGCCCTGATCAAGAGAAAGTAGCAGCAGCCACTTACCCTTTAGCACACAAAAAGCCTTCTGCCCATGATAAGCAGCTGCAGCTTGGGAGATGACTTAAAAAGAAAAACTTAAAACCTCAAGTTTTTAAGGCTGGATGTCTCAACAGGGTCTGGTGCAAAAGAAAGAAGGGCAGAAAAGAGATAAGGAAAGGGAGAGTCATGTTCTATAAGTTGCAAGCAGAGCCGTAGGATCTGAAAATAAAAGTCAAGATGATAAAAAGAAAGATGCAAATACATTTAAGAATTTTTCAGAAAAAAACTTCTATTACTAACTCAAATAATTTTTTCCAAGTAGTTCCTCTGTAATTTTATCTGTCATTTTTCAACATGTAACAATGCATCAAATAAATCTCCCAAATCCTTGCAAAACTTGTTGCTTTTAGAAAGAAAAAAAAGCAAAATGTAAATTGAAAAGATAGTGGCAACACATTGCACTGTAAGATGTAGAAGGAAAATATGTGTGAACACCGGGAAGGCTGAAGACAAGAGACAGCCTAGCCTAAAACATGACCATTTACTTAATGGTTGCCTCCCTCTCTCCCTCCCCTGCAACTGATCACAGCACTAAAAGCAAGACTCCATTATACTTCTCAGATACAGGCTCCATACAGTAAATGAACCTATAAAGTATTCCCCGGTGAACAACAGCTCAAGTGCCCTGTCATTTAATTTTCAGTAAGAAGATACAGAATTTGATTTCTCAAGTGAAAGACTGAAATATAGGGTCCAAAGTTATATACTCAGACAAAACTTCTAAAGAAGAACACTTTAGTTCAGCAAAGGTTTGGAAACAGTGATTCTTTTTCAATATACTGTGCTGGAGTTCAGAAGTACATAATTAGGAGAATCAAGGCAATTTTCATCCACTGAAAGTTTAAGAAGCAATTTAAAGCACCACAATTACCTCCAAGATTTTCCTCTCCCATTACAACTACCACTAAGCCCACTTTGTAATTGCTCTGCCATGTACACCATCACCATAACTTCAATTTCTTAATCATTTTGAGGAAAAGGTGAGTACCTGCGCGCGTAACAACTTAACTCCTTCTATTATGAAACGACACCGTAGCGGCTGCCTTTGAATAGCTCTGTTTCTGCAGAAAGAGAACTTCAATTGAAGGTCGCGGGCGCAGAGAATGATCTATCTTTGAAATTAGATTTTGAATCTGCCATTTTAAAGTCGCCACGGACCACATAGGGCGAAGAGCAATGGAGCGAAGGTGCTCAAAGCGGCAGCGCTGATAGCCAACACTGCCCGAATCGCCCTGGACCGTGCTCTGCTCCATGCTAGCCGAGTCCAGGTACACGCATCTTCAGATTAATAAAATTTCGTGTATTTTACAGTCCGCTGAGCGGCAGCTGGAGGGCTCAGACCGGCAGCCTGCCTGGCACCCCCTCACGCTTAAAAAGCGACAAAAGTATAAAACGCAGCAGAACTGCAAACCAGCTGTCACACTTGTGCAGCGCGCTGCTCAGAGAAACACAGCCGCGGTGCCCTTTGCCCGCAGCAACAGGCTCAGCTTCAGGCAGCTCACGGCGCTGCTGCCCCGAAACGTCCCTTTACTCACGGCCCAATTTATATTTCGCTTTTCCCTGGTGCTGCGCTCTTCCTGAAGTTCCCTCTTCCCCGCAGTTTCTCCCGACGGCTGCGGAGCGCTGCCCCGGGCGCGGCCGCACGTCGAGGCAGCGGCAGCCGCCGCCCGCAGCCCGGGGCGCCGCGTCCCCCCCGCCCGCCCGGCTCTCGCTCCCCGGGCAGCACGTACCGCCCGGCCGCGGGGCCCGCGGCGCCGCCCCGGCCTCCCCGCAGCGTCGTGCAGCTAAAATGGCTCCTGTCGAGAGAGGGAAGTGGTGCCCGGGCCCCGGACGGTGACTCACCGCGGGGCCGGGCGGCTCGGCTCGGAACGGCACGACACGCCCCGGGGCGGCGGCCGGCGCTCCGCCGGGCCCGGCCCGCAGGTGGCGGCGGGGTGCGGGGGGGGCGGGCTGGCGGCGGCCGCGCGACCCGCCCGGGCTCGGCCCGGCCCGGCTCCCCCGTGTGCGGAGCGCGCCCGACCCGGCCCGCGCCGTCCCGCCCGGCTCCCCGCCGCTGCCTCCGATCCTTACGAAACATCCCACCCCGCTCCCCTCCATGACTAATAATTCACAGAGTCAATTAGGTTGGAAAACACCTGTGAGATCATCGTGTCTAACCCACAACCAAACACGCCCTGTCAACTAGGCCATGGCACCAAGTGCCACCTCCAGGGACGGGTGACTCCGCCACCTCCCTAGGCAGCCCATTCCAATGTCTAACCACCCCTTCTGTGATGAAATTCTTCCTAACGTCCAACCAAAACCTGCCCCGGCACAGTTTAAGACTATATTCTCTCGTCCTAAATTAAATGAACAAACACGTTTCTGTGGAACATCTCATCTTTTCAACCGGTATCATCTTGCTCACACCAAACTGTTTAACCTCTGAAAAAGAGCAAAACTTTGGAGAGCCCAAAATGCTTGAGGAAATTTAGTTAGAGTGCAGCATCCAATGGAGCACAGACAGCAAGCCAGTGCCAGAGCGAATCCAGTTCCCTGGATTCCCAGTAAATTTCTGATATGCTCTTCGTGTTCTTTAAACAAACCCTCGTGCCTAAAAAACACCACCATGAAAGCCAACTAGCCCACAGCAGTGTAGGCACTTGGGATGGGCTCTACAATCGCATAGGGCCTCCTGAAAGGCCTGACAGAAGTGCAATCTTAAAAACGTGGTGCAGAGGGTGAGAACAGAGTTAATTCCACCTTGTTTCAGAAGGGTAAGCACGTGCTCTGTTTGCAGGCTGGCACGTGCACTGGTTTTCCACAAATTCCCAGAAAGGCAGAGTCCAAAGCAGTGCACTGGCCATAAGGGAAGGTATGGCACAAGAACCCAAGCCATGCAGCCAACTGAGAGGGCATAATGGCAGGGTAAGGAGTTGGGAGGCGAGGAGGAAGCAGCAGGAGCAACCTTGCAATGAGCAGGGAAGATGAGAGTAAAAAAATCCTGAAGCTACTTTTGGCAAACACATTGAGATAAATTCAAATATATTTCAGCACAACTGTCATTAATGCTCCCAGTAATAATTAAACAGTAGTCTCACAAGTTTTGCACTGAGCAAAACCCATAGTTTTATGGACATTAGTACCTCCAACTACTGGTTATGCTTAATTACCAAGAAAAAAATTTTGGGGTTATTTCCAAGTAATTGAGTCCTTATGACACCTGCATGGCACTTAAAAGCAAAACTGGGTCCCAGTTTATTGTTTAAAGGGCGGTTATCCACATATGATTTTATTAGATGTAGTTTATCATCCTATTTTTGCAGCCTGCTTTAATGGAAGACCTGAAAAAAGAAGCAGCAGTACATTTTTTTAATGACTTACTGATTAAACATATCAATTAAGTCAGTACTTAAATATCTTCACTACAGCTCTTTATCAAAATATGACTTCATTTGTATTTCTCAGTTGAAAAAAGGAGAAAACACTGTGCCGTTATTTTAGTCACTATATATTTTCTACCTCTCACAACAGATGTATATTCCTTCTCTCCAACAACTTAAGTCTAATCCAATCTTACATCTAAAAGCATTTGTTTCTTGTGCTGCAAAACCCTTTGCAAATCATGGGGCACGGAGGGAAGAAATCTGACCCAGGTGCACAGCGGTTACAAGGAACTGTAACATTGGCACAGGGAGAGCACCATTTTAATAATTAAAGAAAGTCTAATAGTTATGGTTTAGAGGGGGAAGAAACAACGCATTCTTATCCAGGCAATCAACTAAATTGAAAAATCATTTTGTAGTGATGTATTAGCACAAGCTATGCAAACATTTTGCCGTTTCTAAGCTAAATCTGGAAGCAGTACTTTTTTGAAAAGCATATGTAAAATGTAAACATATTTAGCGAGAGAGAATGCAGGTGGATGTTCATCCCTGGAACCGTATCAGGTTTCTTGCTAATTATAATTTTGGCTTGAAGAAGAGGTGACCTTGCCCATTGCTGGGATGAGTATTTCCACGAAACTTAGATCACCATTTGCCCAAAAGACATAGCTAGACACTGACCAACAGCACAGCTTTAGCCAATTTAAACCGCTTTAGCCCTCCACTCTATCCCAGCCTCATATTCCTTGCACTGAGCTACTCCCCCCACTGTTTCCCAGAGCAAATATTTGTGCAGCCGCACAGCAAGGCAGAGGGTGGAGTCCACAAGCAGAAAACTTAAGGCTGCACAAATAAATAAATAAACAATGCATAACACAATTTTCACATTGCTGTTGGCCCCAGCTCCCAGAGAAACACATGCCAAATCGTGCTCCAAGGGGAGCAGTGCAGCCAAGCGGGCTTGGGGTGGCAGAGACCTGGATGTGGCTCTCACTTCTGCTGGCCTCAAGAGCGACCCCAAGCAAGCTGCTTCTCTTTTCTCTCTGGTAATTGCCTCCCTCCTTTGCAACTGGCTTTGAAAGCTACAGGTCTGCAAGGGCGGGATGGGATGGGCTACCAGGGGGCACAGGAGCAGACCAAAGCAGTTCTCCTGCACAAGGGGCAGCATGAAACTCAGAAGCCATGTGAGGACAGACCAGAACGATGTGTTCTGGAGGTATCCTGCCCCACCTGAAAGACATACTACTTAGCCTCATAAAAACAAGCCAAAAGGAAGGTTTGTGACTGTGTTCAGCTTTCATTTTTAGATGGGGCTTGGGGAGGAGAAAATACTGTTTTTTGAAGAAATGGGAGCAGAAAATTTAGATCTAGAAGTTCTTAGTTTTTTATTTTTCTGCTATATTATACACAAGTTCACCACATGAGAAACCCTAGCAAGCTCCCATTTATGTGATACCCTGTGCAAAACCCTGTGGTACCATTCCTAAAGCAGCTCAAGATGCTGTAACTCCACTACTGCAAGAGGAGATCCCACCACCCTGCTCTCAGCTCAGGCTCATACAATCCCCTCATACAGCCTTGGAGCTTCATCAAACTCTGTCTCTAGACTGGATAAAAGTCTGATTTGAGAAGCTTCTGGTTTGCATTTGTTTTTGTAGGATCCCAGTATCTCAAGCTTTGCAAAATATTTCATCTCAGGCATCCCTGGAAGGGGAGGAAAAATTGTAACAATCCCATTCACAAGCACGGCCCAAAAGAACACCTGAGCAATGGATATGCCCAAGATCACACTGTCTATGTATAGAAGGACAACACATGAACTAGCTTTTACCGAAGTCTTAACACCTAAACTCCTGCCCCTTCTCCTTGTGTACAACACCAAGGAACACTAGTAGCAGTGCTATCACATTTTAATCCAATAAATATGATATACATCTCCATGGTGTTACTGTCCTGGTACTTTGGGTTTGCGGGCTGGCACCTCCTGTGGGAGTAGATACACAGACTGACACTGCTGTGGGTTTTTAGTGCTGCCAGATGCATAATGACCTAAATATTTACACATGGAAAAATTGCATCAGGAGATTATAAGGTAACTTACTCCTACGCACAAAGGAAGTCTCTGCTGGGACTTCAGGTACAGAAAAATTCTTACCATTGTGTTATTTAAAAACTTTATCACAAATTCAGACAATACACTTCTGATATTTTTAAGACAACTGTTTGCCATCTAAAAACTTGCATTTTCAGAGATTTTGATAGAAAAGCATCTCAGAGAAGAAATGTGGATGACACAGAGCAGCCTGTGCAGCTATCAGTTCTTAATTTGCAATCTAAAGGTATGCTTCAGTGATATTTTAGTGCACACTGTGAAAGCAGAGCACAATGAATTTGAGAAAAAACAGTCTACTTTTATTTACACTGTGCTGGCCTTCTGAACTTTAGTTGAATTGTAGGAAAGGAAAAGCTGGTAGTAAACAAGTACATATAAAAAGGCCACTATACTTTTCAGAGGGAAGGTATCCTGGCCATCCTGTGTTTAAATGGAATCTTTCAGATAGTAAATGTCATCTTTCAAAATACACAAGGGAGCATTTCTCAAGTCTACGGTCACATAAGTCTCCAGAAATGATGCTTTGATAGCAGAAGGGCAGGAGAGGTGTCTGAAATTAAATGGATTCACAACCAAACACCAGGCAGCTTTAACCTCATACATTTTATGCTTCCAACTTTGCCTCCAGTGTTTCCTATTGAAGGCAGATTTGGCAAAGATGCTGCCTTAGCCAGCAGCACAGCACCATCCCACACAGCTACAAACCCCTGACCTTGTATAGCCTTCCACAAACTCTTCTTGGATCACCTCTAAGGTATTCCTAGGTCACATCCCAGCAATGGCAAGCCTTTAGGAAAATCTACTTTTCCTCACTCTTTCAAGTTCCTTCCTTCCTCCTTTTGTTTGCCTCTGCTGAGAAGTAATGCTTCTCAATATTTCTGAGAATGGTTTAAAATCTCGGTATATTCTCCTTTCTACTGACAAGCAAGCTGTGGAGGAAAAGAATCGCAAAAATCCAGGTAGTAGATACAGCTCTGACACAGGATAATCTCTGATTCACTCTCAGCCAGAAACTACAGGTTCCAGCTTCTCCCTGGCACTTCTTTACCAACCCCAACCACACTTTTCCCTACCCATCCTCTCCTTGCACTGGTTCTAGTCCATGTGGTACCCATTAAATCTTCCACTGATCCTATTAAATGCCTTACTGTGGCAGAAAGCTGACTGGGGTGGATGGGGAACGCTGGCTGCTCTTGAATCAGCTCAGACTGATGAGCACTGCCAGCAAAGGACATCAAACCTCCCCCTGACATCAGACTACTACACTTGGGCCAGCACTCAGGTAAATTTTTCACCCTAAGATTCACATGATTGCATAACAGTCACCAAAAAAAAAAAAAAAAACAAACCAAAAAAAAAAAACATAAAAAGATACATTACTTGGGAAATGTTATAGGCAGAGAGGAGGGACAGAGGTAATGCTTAACCCATGACTTTCTGACCTGAGCTAGCTCTCTAGCTCTTGTTCTGTCCTCCCGCTGCACATTCCTTGCCTGTTTGTTTCAGAAAGTGCACTGAAATTTATTTAACATCCTATAAATACCCCTGCCAGGAGGTGTGACAGAAGTCACACTTGTAAACCCACAGCTCAAAGGCAAGTCACACAAAGAAATGAAAATACAGACAGGACAAATTTATACCCCATACTTCTTCTATCAGTGAGCTTTAGACCCCACAAAAGTCATGAAACAAAAAGAGTTAAACTATGATCTGCCAATGTTTGCAAAATACATGCAATGTTACCAAGTTTTCCCAGGTGAAAAATGAGAAATCATCATGCCTCACCTAGTGTTATTGGTAAGTACACTCAGACAGACAGTTAAAGCTCTAGCATCCTAAAATCCAACTCACTTATACTTTGCTAATTTCTAGTTCTTCATTCAGAGTCACAAAACTGATCCAAAAAGGCCAACTTTCCTTACACCTTTGAATGCCATGCAGACACTGTTCCAGCACACACCCTACAAGAAACTAGAAGGCAACTAATCAGAAGGAAATGGACAGAGGAATGCATTTTATACCAAAAAAGAGGTAACTCTATCTGGATTTACTTTTTTTTTCCAATCTAGAAGAGCTCACTGTTTGAAAAGGCACAACCTGTTTCTGAAACAAGGCAGAAAAATAGTATAATTGCAATTAAGGCCCAAGTACAGCTTTGCATTATAAAGGCAACACTATTTTATATACAGAACACCTCACTACAACATACTTGTAACAAACAAAGCCAAAATTAACTCATTTTTGTATGCTAATAATTATCGAATATCCCAAGAGAACCAGCAAGAGCATAGCAATATCACGTCTTTATTTCAAATTCTCACGCAGTATGTGTATCAACCCTGAAAATTCCTTTAAAATATTCTTTAATAAAATACAAGCCTGTACAATCCTGACTGCAGTAAGATTATGCTAAATGCTTAACTGGAAATGATCACTTGTGTATACAGCTGGTTTGAAAGACAAGTATTAGGTTGCCTATCTATCTCTTCAGATTTGCACTCAAAGCTTTTAAGCAAATACGGATTTCCCACTATTGTGCAAGAAAGATACAAAGGTGAAGGGGTACAAGACATGACGTAAAATTTATAAATGCTGATAAAATTCAAAAACATATGAATGAAAGAAAAGTTTAGACTTTCCAACAATAAGAACCAATATTTCCAGAAAGAAAGTCAGTTTGGATACTTGAAGTAGAACAGCACACCCAACATCATACCACAAGCTTCAGATCCCTCAATATTGTACTCCTTCAGAGCTATGCTGCATTAACAGGATGGTTGTATTTGCTCTGGAATCCTTGCAAGGATAGTTTTTGAAGAATACTGGCGTAATCTGAAACCATTAGAGATGTTACTACACCAGTAGTGGTAAACTTAGTCTTTGCTCTTTTCCTTTCTTATACACACAAACACAAAATCCAGAACTATTTGTAAACATGTTGTTCTGTAGTTTTTCTTCTTGATGTCGGAATGTTGCAATCCCTGATACAAGAAAGAAAACAAATCGGGGACATGAATGAACAGAAGTATATACCAAGTGAAACTATGTTGCAAATACATCCAGAAGGAACATAAAACCGAAGACTGGGTGAATTTTATACAGTCCAACAGCTGTTTTCTTAACTGGGACACTTTGTAGTTGGCTGAGGAATCCTCATTAAAAAGCTGTAACTGTATTTTTTTCCTCTGCTCATTCTGTGAGTCACTCATTACATTTTTGGATGTTGCAACACATTCATGAATAATAAACACATACTGGGAAGAAGAAAAAAAACCAAAACAGTGTTCACAGTGGATTTTTTGATGTCCATGTTTATCAGTATAAAAATCAAGAATGAAGCTGAGATTTTTAGAAGTTTCTATGCAAGGAATGCTATTAATCACAGACGAAGTATTTGGTACACCCAAAGACAAGCGCACAGATACGCGCCAAAGTTACAGCACGGTGGTGTCAGTATTGCTGTTATGGTTTGGCCTTTTTACAGGGCGGGAACAGAGGGGGAGGGATCATCATGTTCCCCATCAAACCCTCTCCTGAGGGAGAACAGCTAGGCACCACCCTTAGCTAGACAGTTCTGGACCCAAAGCTGCACTTCTGCAGCTGCCTCTTTTTTTTTTTTTAATTAATTTTCTTTTAAAGACCAGAGAGTTAGGTTGCAGAGGCTGTGCAGTCCCAGAAAGCCATCCGCGCTACAGGAAATTACTGTTGATGTCTTAAAGAAGTACCAGGGAATTATTTATCCACATTTGTGTTTTAGACAATAACAAAAAGAGCATCCAACAGATGCACATCAGGGTGGTTGCTGCAAGTTTTTCTACTGCTCCAGTCAGATGAAAAAGTGTTTATTTCTATTCTAATTTCTTTTATCCTTTCAATCCTGCCGCCTTATGCAGGCCACACTGGCTACCTCACACACGCTGACTCCCTGTAAGGATGCAGACCAAATTCATGGAATTAAAGGAAATCCAGATAAACATCATTTTTAGAAAAACGTTGAGCTAGAGTTCCACAAATATTTCAGATGCTTACAGGAATACAAGCGGGTATTTCTGCACTGCTCAGGATGTGAACACAAAGGAAAGGAAAGTGTGTTTATTACTGCTCTTCCAGCTGCTCTAATTAATGGAGAAGGATAAACGTTGTAACTTGGAGAGACAGGAGATAGAAAATAAATTGTGAAAAAAAGTAAGCTCATGTGAATTAATCAATTTTCCATTGCAACTCACTCAGGCAGAGACCTGGCTATTAAAGAACAGTTAGCTAGAAACGCAACCCGGTTACTTGCTTGTTCAGGAAATAATATTTTTAGTAGCAGGCTTACCTATCCAAATACATGCTACATTAACCAATTGGTGAATACATAAATCATGGAGAAGAGAGAAAAAAAGATAAAGACTGAAGGACACAAAAAGGAGGGGTGTTGAGGAGCTCACCGCTTCTGGGAAGGGGAACAGCCTGCTGGAAGGCCAACATTTTTATCTCTGAGCCACATTTCAAGTTGCAAAAACAACAGCTTCCATCTCTATGCTCATCTTCAGCCAGGCAAGCAGTCCTACCAGCAAATCCTGTGGATCACTCCAAGAAATGAAACCATCGCCTCTACTATTGTCACTTGCCCATAAAAGCAAGGTACAGCAGTTGGACATATCCTAAACAGGCACAGAGGTTCAGTTCCAAAGAGACTTGCTGCTACTGTGATGTGTTTTCCAAAAGCCTCCCAGGAATCATCTTTCTTGGTTCTGTGGTCTAGGGAGCCCTGAAACCAAAACTGGGAACCAGAGGCTATGAGAACAAGAAGACATTATGGCAGGCACGGTTTCACACATGTGATTTTCCTCCTGCTTTCCTAACAGAGGTCATTTTGTTATTAATGGAAGCAGCTCAATATTCTCCCCAAATAACCTGTCATAAAGACTCAGTATTCTCAATGCTACATTCAAAGTACTATATATACATTTATGTTTATTATTTCAGTCTAATATTATCTCTTTAGCATTTCAATATATATGTTTAATCTTATAATCCATTTTGTCCTGCATTTATTGAGGGGCCATCAGCTTTAAAGATATGTACGCTCTGAAAAACACCTCACTAGAATTGAGTGATTTCAACTCTCTCCACCATCAAGGAACAGATACCTAATTTGAAGGAGTGCTCGCATTCTAGGATGGTAGCCTAAATTCAGAGTGTTTCATCCACTGCTTCTCTGTAACTAATTTTATTTCTTGCGCTTTTCCTTTTAATGCTCCCCATTTTTAGCAAGACTCATTAGAAATGTTTTCCAGCTTTGCATAACAGACAAAAATATACCACTTGTGACTAAGATCACAGAAATCTTCCTGTGTGAGTAACTGAAGAGCAACATCAAACTAATTTAAATACTCAGAATAACAATAATTAAAACAACCTTTTTTAAGACAGTAGTCAATGATCTCACTGAGGAAGGGGAAAGAGAAAAGAGAATTACTTTGGGGGGAGGTTCATTAATTGCTCTCATCCTCAGGCCTCTTGGTTTTATGATATTAACCCTTGCTGTTTTGCATAAGCTAGGAGCAGCTTACTTCCTGCTACTCTGTTTTATGAGAAAATGAACTCCCCTACCCTAAACAAGCACCCTTTAATTCTTTTATTGCTAATCCTTACTTGCATGCAGCAGGCTGCTGCTTTCCCAGAAGATCCTAAATAATCTATCTCAGGGTTCTGGTTCCAGGTGGATTGTAACAGTGTTAGGTGCATTATTTCTACTTAACTTTCTGAAAATATACTTATTTTCCTTAATAGACAAAAATATACTAAATTTCCCCTTTCTAGTCAATATATAACATTATCCAGTGAATGTTTTCAAAGCTACCCAAGTGTATTATTCATGCACCATTCCGGCAAAAGTCAGATTTGGAGGTACAGGACTTACAGAACAAAATTATACAACACATTGGAAAATTCACCATAGAGCAAACAGGAAAAATGCTACCTGCATCATCAGAAAATGCAGATTTGCATTTTTGTGGTGAAATGACAGCTGGATACCATATAGGGAGAAAACGGAGGAGGGAGCACTTCACTTTGGGTACAAACCGACAGGTACAATGCCCAGGGGACAATTCATGCTTATAGGCAGAAAGGAGCAAGCTGAATATCTGATCTGAGGATCTGCAGGTCAGACTTAATGCAGCAAAAAGCTGTTAATCTACATAGACAAAGCAAAACAGAGGAATGGGGGAAACAGCATATAATCATTTAGTAGTTGTGTTGGCCCATTTTCAGTTTAAAACCATTGCCTCTCGTCACTATCTGACAGTATAAAAAGTCCCTTTCCCTCCTTTCTGTAAGTCACAACAAGGTCTCCTTGGAGCCTTCTCTTTTCCAGGCTCTCTCAGCCTGACTTTGCAGGAGAGGTGCTCTAACCACCTGATCACCTTCATGGTCCTCCTCTGGAGCTGCTCCAACAGGCCCATGCCTTTTTTTTTTGCTGAGGACGCCAGAGCTGGATGCAGCACTGCAGCTGGGGTCTCCAGAGGGGAAGAATCGCCTCCCTCACCCTGCTGGCCACACTGGTTTTGCTGCAGCCCAGGATTCCATCAGCCTTATGGGCTGCAAATGCACACTTGTAGGCTCATGTCCAGCTTCTCATCCACAAGAGCCCCCAAGTTCTTCTTCACTGCACTACTGTTGGTTTTTGTTACAAAGCTCCTCTCTTGACACACCATCAACATCACAGAATAGATTGAGTTGGAAGGGACCTTCAAAGATCATCTAGTCCACCCTCGTCACCACGGATAGGGACTTCTTACACTAGATCAGGTTGCTCGAAGCCCCACCCAACCTGACTTTGAACACCTGTTCATCCAGACCATCTCTCTGACTCTGAGCAGAGCAGATATACACTTTTGCTAGCTGTGCAAGCAAAGCCCCAAAAAGATATCTCCTTGTCATCCATTTATTTTCACTTTTATTAAACACCGAAAGTACAAACAGTTGAAATCCTCTGGGAAAAAAATAAGAGCAAATATCACTACTGAGATAAAACAGAGCTGGGGGCAGGCTGCTAATTTATACACTCTTTTTCTCCACATCCTTGATATGGCTTTATTGACTCACTTTCCCCATTACTCTCCCCTTGGATCTGATCGCTGGCACTAATCCCAAGGTAACAACCACACCTGACTCCCCAGAGAGTTGCTCAGGGCTTTCTGCACCTTTCTCCTCATTTATAAAGCACAGCAAAGTAAGTCTACAAGGAATTGGAAGATCTTGAGTTTGAGCTCTTAGTCATATCCAACTGGGAAAGCTCTGGTGCTTCACTGATGGCTACCATTCACTTAGAAAATCTGATAACAAATTAGGTGAAAAAACTGCTTGTCCACACTTCATGCATTTAGCCTCCTCAAAACTACATCACACTAACACAATGTTTAGGAGACAAGGGGAAAGAAACTTAAACTGTAATTACAGGTGACTGGTCTTCAATGTTATTTGGTAGCAGCATTCAGATTTGAGTCAATTTTTCTCACATTTAGCAAAAGGTAACACTTGGTTCTTAAAAAGGATACAAAAAAAATCCTTCAGTAAACAAATATCCACACACTAAGCTGGATGAGAGGGATGTAAATTTCTCATTATGGGTAATGAATTAAACTCAACATTCTGCAAGCACTGATCTAGCTCACACTTATTCAATAGGAGTTTAAATTATCACTTTGCCACTTTACCAGTGGGACTATTCAATTTCTTCTGCATCTCATTTCCCTGTCTCATATCCTTACAGTTAGAAGCAGAAAGCTAGTTTGGATTGCCTTTTTCTACTTCCTTCCCTTTCTCATTTGTTTTACCTTATTTTCTTTCATTCCCAGCTCTATTCCCCGTTCTTCAGGCATATAAATGAACATTCAAGACACATTTTATAACAAAGATGATAAAATTTGATTGTGGTGGCTCCAGAGCAAAAGCATGGGGACATCTGGTTTTAAGCCACCCAAGCTCTGATCGTGTTCCAGTCAGAATCCACATACAACTGTCATTTCCTCCCTGCTTATCTGGAGATGGTAAGTAATATTTTTCTGGCAGATGAAACCAGTAATCCCTAAAAAGGGATTCTTCCCCAGAATGGTGAAAATAAAAAACAAAAGCCTTCAGAATTTTTACGTGTCTCCAGTTCAGTAACAAACTGAAAGCTGTGATTTAAAAATGAAACTAGGTAAGAAAGAGGGAGCACACAAACAACAAAGTACCAGGGACAGTGTTCATAAAATAGTGTTCATGCCACCTTCTCACATCCGTCCTCCAATTTCTTTAACACAGTATCCAAATTCAGTGGCTTCCCTAATACTTCCCATTTAGGATAGGTTTCTCTGCTAAATCAGTCATCCTGCAAATGTGAACACAGTGCTATGCAAAAGAACCACAATTACGCGTTTTCTCCCTTAAACCACACCTGCACAAATACTTCTGCCTATTGAAACACCTATAGCATGACTACTGCTCAGTCTGATAATAACATATACAGAATGGAAACTTGTTTCTGAACATACATGTTCCATCTCCAAAAAAAAAGAAGAAGAGATTTGGTATGGTTATCCACCACATCATAAACCAGAAACTCCAACAAACTAGTGTCTAACTACAGTTAATGTTGCTACATGTCTTGATGTCAATCTGAAACAAAGAAAGTGTGAATCCATGTGACCTAGAGGATTAAAGAATTAAAAATATAAGTAATATTCTTGACAGGTGTTGATGCAAAGACATGAGACCTGAAACCTAGTCTGAATCTTAAAGTATGTGAAGAAGTACACAGTATTTTGCAGTAATTCTCCACAGTAAAGGCATTCTCTCTATAAATACTTTTTTTTTTTCCCTTCAGGAAAACATAGAATTAGTAGTTTTCTTTGACTAGTGTGTATAGATTTGGGAAAAGAAGAAAAAACCCCACCTCCCTGGCAAACACAGTGAGAGGGCTTGTACAGTAACAGCCTCATGTATGACTTGATCTTTCAGCTGCTAGTCACACAGCAACGATAAAACAGAGACTACAACCTGCCATTTCTGATGCAGCTTTTATTTAAGAGAGACAAAACACAACATCTACAAAGGTTAACACAATGATTTTCTCACAGAAAACACACGAAGACCTTTTATGCCAACAACATCCTGAAAACATGCTGTCCTGAAAATCTGTTCTGTCTGGCCTCAGCTTTAGACTGCCCTAAAGAGTACATCCAGAGGCAAAGCAAGCAGCTACATCAGACGTTTGGTAATGCATTTGCAATAATTCGCCTCAAATGAGGTACACAGTGATGCGATCACCTCCTCCCCTTCCAAAAGAGTACAATAATGATAAAAGCATACCAGCAAACTTAAACTTAAGGACATGAAAACAATTTAACATCAATAGATGTGTCCTGGAAAATTTTCATAAACGGTAATTTGCAAAGAA
The DNA here is from genome assembly GCF_041296385.1 of Aphelocoma coerulescens. Classification (NCBI taxonomy): domain Eukaryota; kingdom Metazoa; phylum Chordata; class Aves; order Passeriformes; family Corvidae; genus Aphelocoma; species Aphelocoma coerulescens. The sequence goes on from NC_091013.1 coordinate 62,284,874, forward strand.
TATAAAAGTGTATTTCTGTCTCTCACCATCATGGCTGTAGTATACTTATGGTCAGAAACCACCTCGTTCATTCATTAAAATATTGCACCTGTAATGGTTGCCAAGTTTTACTACATGATAATATTAACATTTGAAAACTGAATTTGAAAAATTCTTAGTAATCTTTTTAACCAAATCCGTTAACCCACAAAATTGGGTTACCTAAGAAAATCTGAAAACAAACCCTCAAGGTTTGTTTTAGATGGCTTATGATGAAGGTTTCATTTAAAAAGGCATCCAGTGAAAGACAGCTGCACAGAGCACATGGAAATTCAAACACAAAGGAAAAGAACTCAGCTCTACTTCAGTGGAGGTAATCAGGTGCTAAGGGATCTATTCTCTACACAAAACTACATGGGTATAATTCCCCTCTACCAGAGGGAAACATAGAAGTAAAATGCTAGCACAGGTCTGCCAGCACAAGGCTGAAGAAAGGTTTACAGTTCCAGATTCTGCAGACACATCTCATTTCCAATATCTCAACTAACACACCACTGATTTCCTTAACCCTTCCCCCAGCAGTTTCTCAGCACAGTTACCAGAACCTGCCTCAGCTTTGCCACCTAAGCTCCCCAGTCCATTTTGAGTGAAATAAATCTACTGTTTTAACCAGATAAGTTAAGCAAAATAATTCTGGCAGAAACAGAAGGGTTCCTGTGTTCAGCTGGCAGGTCAGGGGTAGCAAATGCAAGCAGAAGATGAGTGACAAGCTGCTGGGGGGGGGGGGGCGGTGACTGATGCAGAAGACAAGCAGACATCAGAGCTACAGACTATGCTCTAGAGAGTCATTGTTCATTACACAGCACATTATTATCACAATGTAACTGGATGTTGGATTCAACAATGACAAAGTTGGATCAGTCAGTGTTCCTATGGCAGTACATGAACACCAAGTACTGTCACCATCCTTTACTGACTAGTCTTGCTGTCCTCTTGCCCACAATACCAACACCACTTCCCTTGGCATTTATCTTAAAAAATACCAAATCCCATGACACCGGATGGCATAACCTCGTCACCTCTTCGGTAAACTGGTGACAAAGTCCACCCTCAGTTTCCCTTAAAACAAATATATCTGCTGTAACTCTCTTGATCAACAGTGCACCTTAAAAACAACAGACCTTGAACTTCCCTTCCTAACAGGATGAAAGAGCAGAGAACAGAAACCAGAATGCTGTTCAACACCCCCTTGCCTGAAAAAGGTCTTTGAAAGTCTGCAGCAAGTTGCAGAATCCTACAGCTTTTCCACCAACAGTTCTACTGCTCCACCACCAGCTCATGCCCCTTCCCCAAAGAGCCCAAACACACCCCAGAATCGTCCAATGCAGGCTAGTGTGCAAGCTGCTGGAAATGGCACAGTGGCAGTGCTTCTCTGGGCAGCAGCAGATGCTGAAACAGAAGCTGCAGCAGCAGATACCGTGTGAGCAACCTTCTGCCAGGACTTGGAGAGTGCTTGGCTTCCTACCTGAATATATGACACGCAAATGAGTCACAGAACAAGGTCAAGCAAGCTGAAACACCTCATTAAATTTTGTTGATGCCTGCATCACCAGGAACTCCAGACAATGTAACTGCTTAATGTCACTATTGTATTCATGGAGGAAAAAGACCAGGATATCCACTACCTAAAGTACACAAGTGGGTTTTAGTACTAGGTTTTAACAAGAAAAAAAGATTTCTGTACACTCATACAAATAAAAGAAGGAAGTTAAATTCTGGAGAGTGGGCAAAATTACATCTTCACTGGCCACAGGTATGCTGGATTAGGGACCAAATGGGAAGTTTTCACAGCAGGTACAGAGTAATGCATTCCATAAAAACACCTAACTCTTGACTATTCTGATTATAGTGACACTTGGCTGTGGTGAGGTGGAAAATCAAACCTGACAGATAACACAGTCCTACTACTATTTCCAGCATTTGTTAATTCAGTTGTTTGGGTGCATAATTATCCTACACACATAAATTTGTGCTGTTAAGCACACGAACAGTCAGCTATATAGCTCAACTATTTAACAGTATTATGTTCAAATTTGATACACCTCTGAGATGGACACTTACCAATTCTGACAAATTTAATCTCAGCCTCAAACATTGTTTCACCTCACAACCAGGAAGGGAATGAAACTCACTAAATATTACAAACACAGTAAAAGATGTCACAAAGTGGCAAACTACAACCTATGACTGCACTTTCAAAACAGACACAATGCAGCAATATTCATTATCATTTTATATTACCACAAGTTTTATCCAAGTACTGAAACAGCAAAACAGAATTCCAGATTTATTGTTGTCCGATTCTGCCATTTTCTGAGACAAAATTAAATAGCCTAACTAGAGCTCTTTAAAACTGAAAACATCTGATTTATACTTCTGTTATTAAGTTGGCTCCTGCAAGTCCTAGAAATCAATAGTGCATTATTATTAACTCCAATGAACACAGCAACAGGCATATAGGTCAAATCCTAGAAGGCTGTATTGTCATTATTTTCTCAAACATGACATCTCAATAGGGCAGATGAGGAAAATGTATTTAAAAATCATATTTGAGAGGAGTGCTTGAGTATTTCCAAGTCAGTGGAAACACTCATATATACATGCTTTCAAGTCTAAAGATAGTGACTTACAAGAACTTGGTCTCCTCAAGTTTCAGTTGTTCTCAACAAGAAAATTTCCAGTAAACTCATCCTATATGGAAAGCGTTTTATCACCTTAAAACATTCACAGGATATCTTAAAGTGTGAATGAAAAAGCCAAACTAAACCACTGTGTGAAAGATTGAACATCAGACTTTTGATACCATATATGCTAGAGTACATGCAGTAAAATTAAGATTTTTACAGAGAGAAATAGTTCAACACTTTAGAGTATATTTGTCCTAGTTCAGCTGCCAGAGGAAAAAAAGTGTCTGGTTGTTATATCAAAAAGAATGGACTATGGAATTATAAAGCATCATCTCACAGCTATCTAGGCTGAAGTTCAATTCCCAGGCCAAATTAACCTTCAGGTTTATTGTGAAGCTGCCTGAAAAGGAGCATTGCAGGTAATGCTTCAACTTGATTCAGGCAGTCAGTTGTGTTTCAGGTTACAAAATGATTTCACCGACATAACCTCTGTTGTTTTAGTCACTGCCAGGGGTGCTGTGCTGCCAGGCCGTGTGCACATTCCCTGCAGCAGATGTGGCTGCAGGAGAGGAATGCCCGAAGGACAGAGAGATGCTTAAGGGGAGAGCACTGAGCAGCTGACTTCTGAACAGTGAGCGATGTCCTTGCCTATCTAAAGGCAGGAAAATTTTTTTCATCCCTGAATATAACTGACAGTATCCTGAACAAAGAAAGATGATACACCAACCTGGGAATAGGAGGGGACTCTGTAAAGTGAGGACCTGATATCCTGTCACCAGCTGCCACCAGATGTTGATGCTATAGAGGAAAATACACAATAATTATTCACACTCCCAGAAGTCAAATTAGGTGCCAAGAAAAAATGGTCCTCCTGACCCAAGAGAAAACCAGCCAAGTTCTGAAGTATGGCATTCTACTGTAATCTTGTCAACGTGTGCTACAACACATGGAAAGCACGGCAAGTAATCTTGTTTTTTCAATCTGGGGAAAAATGCAGGTGAATGGAGTACAGTCCTTCCCCCTTCTACACACACTGGAAACATCCTCCACCAAAGCAAGTGAAAGCACATCTTTCAAAAGGAAACCCCATCTCACTTTAAACACTCCCCAGCAACTGCAAATCCACTACAATCCTTTAATGCCCTAGTTGCTACTTATTATTTCAAAGTACAACATGCCAAACTTCACCTCTGACACTGGATGGTCAAGTAAATATCATGTATTTTCCTTACACACATGTATGATACATACAGGCATCATTTCCTCTCTTAGATGTACAATCTGCGATTGTGACACCTGGTCTCCATACCCTGGATCACTTTTGTCACTGTGCTCTAATTAATATTTCACATCCTTCCTCACGTGTGAGCAGCAAAACCAGACATGGAATTCCTGTGATCTTACTAATGCCACGTACTTTCCTATTTCTGTGCAGTATTTATATTGCTACACAGCCAAAGACCACACTTCAGTCGCAGCATTGCAATGAAAACTCCCGTTGAGATGATTCTCTGCATAAATTCTTAAGCCTTCTTTCAATAAATTACCAGTTTGAGGACAGTCTCCTATCCTGCTGGTGTAACCCCAATCTTGATTCTTTTGTATGTGGCTGCATGAAAAACACCTTCTGATGAATGCTGGTAATTTAAAAATTATTTGGAGTATGGTGTACTAGTAACTTGTTCCACACGTGCACAAACCTGCACATGACATGCTGGTAATGATGCAATATCATCACAAAAGCTGTGAATACATTGATATTAACCAGCCTTACATCAAGATCCAGCCCCCAGGGAACCTCATAAGAAACAGATGCACTCCCATAGAAGAAAGGCATGCCTAAGTTTCTCTCTAAACTAAGAAAGATTTATGAAGCAACTTTGCCAATGTTTGTGGAATTTATTCCACGGTGACTCCATGGCACAATTGTTTTAAACTCACACTTCACTGCAGACTTAATAGATATATCAGGGACACAATATAGGGTGAGTCTGCTACAATAGAGCAGTTGATTAATAGCTTAGGAATTTGGGAGATGTGGGTTTTTTACAATTCAAAACACTGGGAAGCAATTTGCTTTAGTTCTACTGTAAACTGGTCTTTAACAATTGTTAAGTCATTTTGAAAGATTCAGAACGAATAAGCCCTGGCTTGTCATTTATTTCAGAGGCTCCATTTTAAAGTTTTCAGATTTTCAGCCAGGAAAACAACAACGTGAGTAAGGAAAATAATTCATAGCATTAGCCAAAGATATTCAGGTTCCATTCTCTAGTGAAAAAAAAAAAAAAGACAACAAAAACAAACAAACAAACAAACATACAAAACAAAACCAACAACAACAAAAAATCAGTTAGTAGACCAGGTAATCAATCAAGTAATATTGTAATTCAGCAGCATATTTCCATGTACATAAACTTATACACAGGACTGATGAAGCTTGTAGCATCGCCTATTAGGCAGCTGCTGAACATTTCCAATGCAAGATGCTGCTTCCAGCTGCTTGTAACTTGGCCAGACTTTGACTGTTTGGGTTGAAATTTTCCAAGTTGAATGTCTGCCTCAGGCTAAATTTTGTTCCATGTGCTGTAGAAGTTACCTCTGAGTGAGGGGTGCAGAAAGAGGCAGACTGGGATTAGAAGAACTTGGCCAAAATACTTGAGCTGTTTTCAGAACAAAACCAGGGAAAATGCTGCAATGGCAACAGGCATCTGGCAAACTTGAAAGGCTGTAATGCCCTTCCATCTCCCAGTGACAGATCTGAAATCTGACATGAGGGGTGCCTTTTGCTGCCCCCATGAAAAGTCAACCTGCATTTTGTCAAATGTCCAAAACCAAATTGCAGTGTGTGCATTTTCATTAGGTGTTTGCTAGGCCATGTCCACATTCTTCTCAGCCCCTCCTTGTGACCAGACAACACAAGGGATATGAGCAAGTACAGCAACACAGGCCACAGCCACAACCTACCACCACTGGTTACCTGCAACAGGGGACTCTGACAGCAGAGTCCTGGGTGTTACATTATGAATCTAGCTGATGAAAGACGGTGACACACATACGCTACCCTAGGCTGCCTACCTGCTTTTTGGCACTTTTCTTAAGGGAAAGAAAACCTAGGAAATTACTCATAAAATGCAGCATTAAGAACACAATAAGCAAAGCAGAATTTAGAAGTTATTAGAACTAAGTGGTCTACGGTAACTAAAAATGTCTTCTAGTGCTAATATGCATCAATCTCTAATTAGATCAATCTGTATTTGCAACTGACCTGGTCACATTTTTTTCCCCACTGAAGCTATGCTATAATTAACACACAAACTCCTCTTTCTGCCCTTGTTCTCTAGAGCATCACCACACACTTTCAAATCACAGAAGAAATAACTTCTTTTCTCTCAGGTTCTTTTATGGTTCTCATCACTACAGTAATCTGTAAGATAAAGGATACTGTTATCCACATCTTTTTAATATAGGAAACTAAGATAGTGACCGTAGTTTTTTTGCTTTAATCTGAGTGAGCAATTCTGACACTCAAGGCTTGTATTTCTAACATGCTTAGACCTGCAAAACATCTTTGGTGCATAGAGAGCAAACAGACACTCACATTCCAGATGGTTAAATTCAGCATAACTGTGAAGCAGATCCCGGGGACTCAGGCCAGGCTCCCAGAAAACCCAACAGACCACGGGCAAAAACCTTTATGTTTATGTGGAAAACAACAGCAAAGGCCGGGGCTGCAAAATCTGATTCTGCAGCTGTCTCAGCCATGAAGCTGCCTCTCCCTCTACACAGACCTGTTTGCCTCATTCATGGTACCTCTTCTCACTGCTGTCCAGCCAGACACTGGTACACCTTGGGGGATGCACCTCTGGTCCCGAGCTGGCCGGGAAGGATGGTGGCACATCCTGTCACGACTGACACGATCCTCGGACACAGGCCCGCGGTGGACAGATGAGCCTGGCATCCTGAGCACTTGCCTTTGCAAACTTACCGACGGGGCAGGGCTGAGCACGGGGGGAGGTGGTAAATGTATAGAATGTATAGAGATCAGCGACATCCACTGGGGGGCAGGCATGTTTCACGGGATCCAGATACGTCCGTATACAGAGGTATACAAAACGAAAGCTCCTAAATAATGGGCTTGTTCCCTGTCTCAGAAGCAGCAATTGAACGGACATGGTTAAAGAAAAAAAAAAAAAAATCAATCCCACGGAGCGAAGTTAACATAATTTGCCTTGATTTTAACACCAGCTTCTTGTCCGGGATGCTGAGGCATTGGAACTGTCCTGGCACTTGGAGGTTAGAGCTGTGCGGACACATAGTGTCCCACGTCCGTTCTGTAGGTGGGTGCCCTCACTCGAGGTAGCAGGGACCTTGTAGGAGTCTTCAAAGTCTCTGCTGCGCTAATTAATGACCAATGCCTATAGAGGCCAAGCTTTTCAACTCTTCCCCAATTTAACAAACTCGGGGGAGAAAGAATTTTTTTTGGACTAACAGCTGTAAATGCGTCCATGTGTGTAAGCAGCTAAGCTTTAAAGTTAAAAGAAACATAAAATGCCAGTATTTTTCGCGGATTTCCACGTAGCATCTAAGCAGAATCATTTCAAAAGTTGCTTAGATGGAGAAGAGGCCATCAACCAAATTTCAACCCGGGGCATATATTTATAGCCATGTTGCAAACTACATAAAAAGTACACTTCTAATGGAAATGCTGACAAATGCAAAACTCCTGCAGCTAGCTATGACAGTCTGACCACAAGCCCTCCTTGTGAGAGGGAAAGGCAACCTCCCCACCTCCTTTCTCAGGCAGCTCGACAGCAAGCTGGGGCAGGGGGTACTAGCTACAGATACCACTGCCTTGTCCTTGTAAGATGGATCGAGGCAACTCTTACTCCCCGTATTTCCCACATCTTGAATAAGCCATCCCTCTGTTTTTGCCATAAACAACCGGAGGGCCTCTTACAGCCATGACTCACTCCGAAGGCTTCTCCTCCACCCCTGTGCGTGACTGTAGCAAACAGCCTGCCAGCTGCAGCCGGTGAATTAACGCGACTTTTTTCGCAGAACCGTGGGGAGATCAGTCTACACAGGGCTGGGCGGGGGAGGGGGTGAGGGTGCGCTCTGGAGCACCAGCCCGAGGTGACTTTTATTTGCGGGGGAAACAGCGGAGGAGGCGATCCGGGGCCAGTGTGCCGGGGACACCCAAGTGTGACCGTGTCGTCCCCGTCCCCCCGCGCCCCAGGACGCCCCGGCCCTTGGCCCCCCTCTCCCTCGGCCCCCGCCGCGGCTGCCCCAAGACGGCGGGAGAGGCGGGCGGCGAGGAGGGAGAGAGGGCAGGGCAGCGGCGCCGGGGGCAGCGGGGAGAGGGAGGAGGTGAAGCCGGCACGCAGTAGGAGCCCTCCCGACACGCGCGCTGCCGAACTCCCAGAAAGTTGGCAGCGGCGTCCGGCGGGACGGGGCTCCGCTGGCCGCCGCCCCAGGGCGCGCACCGACACCCGGCCGGGGCCTGCCGCCTCCCCAGCCCCTTCGCACCCCATCACCGCCCTTCTCCCCACACCTCCCATATCCCACGGGTGTGGCGGGGCAAGGACTGCTGGGCACAGGGCGCTGCCGGCGGCGGGGCTCGAACCCGTGGCACGCGGTGGCTCTCCCCATCGCAAGGGGGGGGGTGCGAGCCTCCCAGCGCCGCCGAGCGCGGGACTCGGGCGGCGGGCGGCACTCACCGAGCGGCCACAGCTCCTTCTCCCTCTCCGGGCGGCTCCCGCTGAGCGCTCGCCTCCTCGGGAGCGAGGGAGGAGGAGCGGGTGAGAGCAGGAGGTGGAGAAGGGCGGGGAGGAGAGCGCGGCTTGAGCCCTCTCGGCTCCCGTCACCGCCCTCCCTCCCTCTCCCGGCACCGCCCCATCCCACCCCAGCGGCGCGGCGACTGGAGGGGAGTGCAGGGTAGCGGAGCGGCGGCGCTGCCGGGGGAGCGGCGATGTGAGTGCCGGGGGCCGGGAGGGAGCGGGCACAGCCCCTGCCCTGCGAGCCGGGGTCGGGCAGGGCCGGCGGCGTGCGGTGCGAGGGCCGGGCCGGGCCCCTGCAGGCCGTGGGGCGTTTGGGGGCAGTGGGGCTGCGGCCGTGCCCCGGCTGCGGCCGGCGACCCCCTCCCCGCTGAGCGAGGTGTTTCACTGTCGCTCCGGCCCCTCTGCTCCCCTCCGCCCTGCCGCTCTCTTCAGGTTGTTTGTTTCTGCTGCGCTGTCTTGCTCTTATCGCCCCAACACACGCCGGGCAGCTTCGCGTCCCGCCGGCGGCGCACTCGGCGTCCCTCAGCTCGGGGAGGGCTCCGGCGATGGGGCCCGTGGCCCCTCACCCTGCACCCCCTCTCTGTACCCCTTCCCCCCCTCCCTCCCTCCCTCCCTCCCTCTCTCTCCCTTGCACTCCCCCGCACTCCCTCCTGCCCCCTCTCCCCGTCCCCCCTGGCCTCCCTCCTTCCCTCTCTCTCCCAGGTCCTCCCACCTTGCGGCCTCCTTTGCCGCCTTTGGTCCTGGGCGAAACGTGAGGAAGAGGAGTGTCTGTGCCTTGGTTTTACCTGGCCATCACTACCTCCTTGAAGTCTTTAATTAGGAAATTTATGTTAATACCTGACCACGTGTGGAGGAGGGGGATGTGTAAAAATCCCCGTGTGGTTTTTATTAGGTGAGAATGGTGTGTCTATTTGTTTGTTTCTGTTACTTTTTAAGATATCCTAACTTCCCTGCTGAAAAAAAAAATCTTAAGCTGGTCAAAAATTTCTTCAGAGGTCTGTCTGTGGGGCAGTACTTGATGGTGATCTGTGTGAGCCTGTCTTGCAGACTGGTACTATGTACAGCAGTGTTCTTAATTTTAGTTATTGCTAAAATTATACCTAAACAGATTCCTGACCCAATTTACATTGCTGGTTTTTTCCTCCCTTCTAATTCTTATCACATTCTTCCTGACATAGCCCATATCCTTCTTCTGCATCTACAGCAGCAGACCTCTGCTCTCAGGAGATATTCCTGACTTCAGATATTTAACTTTTGAAGGCTGACTCAGGCAGTTCGCTTTAGGTTCCCTCTGTAAGGATGAAACATGCACCTAAGGAGTTCAATATGCTTCTCAAGTGTCTTTTTAGGATGCAAAGAGTGGTGTTTTGGAGATGACAGTTTCCATCTATTGACAGGGAGAACTGAGACAACTCTGTCTCACTATTTAGACAACTGAAGTTAGAGGAGATGACCTAGAGAATTGGAGCTCCATACATGCAGAAGACTGCCTTCCCTGATATCTTTGTGCATTCTTGTATATTAAAAGTATTTCTGGCATTGGAAGTGGTTGAGTCACTGTCCCTGGAGATATTTAAAAGATGTGTAGACACGTCGCTTGGGGACATGGTTTAGTGGTGGATTTGGCAGTGCTGGGCTAAGGGTTGGACTCAATGATCTTAAAGGTCTTTTCCAACCTAAACGATTCTGTGATTCTGTAATTTACAATTTTGAAAAGTGGTCTGGCAAAGCAGATTCATGCCAATACAGGTCAGGCTGAGCAGCTTCTGCAGACTCTCTTCTCCATGGGATATCGTAATTCATATGTAGTTCACAGGGGGCTAATATAATGATAAAAAGAAGCAGACATTTGAGTTGTGAATTAGTATTTACAGAGGGATTGAAAAAAACATAACTGACTTGAAGGCCAGAAGAGCAAAGCCCTTCAGAGAAGTGCCATGTTTCATGTGAATGAAACTCCCATCCAGTTCTACCTTGCAGGAGCTCACATATAGTCATATATTGTGTGATCTATTAGAAAGCCAACAAGCTGGGGTTGGGCAGAAGGACAGTCCCATGTACTCACTGTCAGGGGTGCTCTTTTCTTTACACCTTATTTTTAAATACCTTAAAAAAAAAAAGTTAAAGGTATTTATCTAAGAATAGTTTTTAGGGTACAGTTATTACACTATGAATGAACAGAGTTGCTGTGAATTACTGGGGAGCGTGAGTCATTAGGGACCATAGCACTGGGACCTACTTCACAGTACAAGAAAACATTTTTCACCTTCTCTGCCAATCTTAGCATTGCAATTTTAGGTCTCACCAGTACTGGGATATTTGAATTGGAATTAGCTGTTCTGGAATAGCTTCCCATGTGGAGGAGTGTCTGTTGTGAAATACATGGGATTTTTTTTTTCTTTTGTTTTCTTCTACTTCTTTCCATTACAGAAGCATTACCTTTGTTCAGAAGTACACAGTATTTCCAAATAGTGTTCAGACATCGTAACGGATTCTGTCCTTTTGAGTGGCTGTTTTAGAACAGCCACAATGTTTATGCTGAATTAATTTGCTTGTGTAGTCAAAAACTTGAATCTTACCTCACAAACCTATATTGAAGGCGATGATGCATGTAGCAGCTCCTCAGTGCTCAAACTTGCAGAAAGCTATAAGATGCTAAATTCTTGTAAAGTTTTTTGAGGTTGTAGATACTCAAACCAAAGAAGACTGCTATGCTGTTTTTTTACCCCCAAGGGCTTCTAATTTGGACATCCCTGATACAAACCCCTTGCATCCCTGCCAGATTTCAAGTCAGATATTTTAGAGCAGAGCTATTCAAAGCAAATGGTTCCAGATTTTGTTTGTACAGTCAAATTCTTTTTCATTATGTTCAGAACCACCTAAACCAGTTGTTTCTCCTCCCCCCTTAATTTCAGTACATGGTAGGAACAAAATCCTTCAGCCGAATTTCCAGGTAAAGTTCAGCAAAGCTATCTTAAATCAAGATGGCTACTTTATGAGGGTTTTTAAGCTTCCCTGTATAAGGAGAGCTGTTTGCACCACCCATTGAAACATTAATGGTACAGTAACTTGTGAGGAGAAGCACCCTGCAGGTTGAGGGTTCAGGGCCCTGGACTCCAGTACTTGAGTTACTCTGCAGGTTACTTCCTGAACGTGGTTGACAGAGCCTGTCCTTTTTGCATACTCCCAAACACATGGTTCCTGCGCTGGGATGTGTAACCCAGTCACTGCAGCATAGGCTGCATGATTCTCGTGGCTCAAGAAATGAATTGTACAGAGTATAAGTACCTGAGTTTCAGTGCTTTCTCTCTGAGTTTCATAATTTTCATATCTTTTGGAATGGTAAATTGGGCAGATGTTGTTAGTGCAAAGTTGCTTCTTGTTCTTTCTTGGATTCTTGTTCACTCTGATGTTTTAAATGAATTTCAGAAATATGAAAATTGTTTTAACATTGATGCAATTTGCACTCTGCTGTTTGCAGCAAAGACTTTGGCATCTCATTGGTTTCAAAACACCAGCTTGATGTTTGTTTCCTCCTTTTCCTTCCTTCCTTTTCCTTCAGTCCCCTAAATGTACATTCTTCTGAGTGGTGTGACCAGTAAAAGTTGAAAGAAAATCACTGTTCTTGAGGAGACACAAACCATTTGTGAGTTAGTATGGGATTTCCAAGTCTGGATGAGTCTACAGCAGCTTGTCCAGAAGTTGCCTAATACCCATCTGTATCAGTGCTGCCCTCTTCCCTGGTAGCAGGGTGCCAAGCTGACTTGCTCAGCCAGCTCTGGAAAGTTGGACTCCAAACAGACTTGGTCAGAACCCTTCCCAAGAATTAGAACTTCGCAGTAAAACTGGCACACCTCTCTGGGTCTGTCTCACCAAGCTCCCTTTTGGGAGCCATGCCTGGGGGCATGTGTGCAGTGCTGGACCTCAACCCTGCAAACCTGGACAAGGCAGATATACTCTAGACTGTCTCCTCATTTTACTGAAAGGAAGAAAGGGAGTTGTACTGGTGCTGGCTAGCTGGCCAGCTTTCTGGTCCATAGGAGACTGGCCCAGATGTAGAGCTGAAAACAAGAACCAGCCTTAACTTTACTTCTGGCAGAAGACAAGGAGTCTTAAAAGCTGTACCATTCTGACTGCAATGACTTTATGAAATAACTGTGTTTCCCATTACTTGTGGGATATAATAATTGTGTTCAATTATTCAAGAATAAAAAACATCCGTACCGCTTTAAGGGCATTTACTCTTAAGCCTGTATTTGTCAGATTGATAAAACAATCACAGACTTAAAAAATTGTCCATGGAGCCCATAAAGCATTTGTAGCATCTCAATAAAGTGGGGTTTCACTTTAGTTGCTGCTCCTTTCCAAATATTCCTCCTTGGTTTGATCTCATGGCAGCACCATTGGAGCTTTGCAGGCTCTGCTGTTGTTGTAGTGGCAGATGTTATTCAATGGATATTTCAGCTGAGCTTGTTCTTTTTTTTTACAGTGGTGTGAACTCAAGTAGAAAATATTTAAGAGAATTATTTGGTATATAAGATTAGTCATGCTCATAAGTGACAGAATTGAGATAAGTTACACAATTAATTTCATTAATCATGAAATGCAGGATTTAATGTTCTTAGGATATCTGCACACAGTACCACTTACATTTATTTCATATGTAACAATAGAGAGCCAGCTCCAGTTTTTATGAAGACCAATAGGAGATGAAGCTAAAAAACTTTATCAGGATGTGGATTTGTACTGAAGCCACAGGTGTTCTCTCAGGTTCTTCAGAGTGATTACTCTATGTATAGCTACAGTGGTTTGCAACAGATGTGGCCAGCAGGATTTAGGAAAGAAATTGGTGTAAAATAGAGCTGTGAAAATATGGTTTGTCAAATTCTCAGGTCTTGACTTGTGGTGGGTGCAGCTGTACAGTCTTAATTTTAGCACTTACATTTGATTCTTTTGAAGAGAAAGAGCCTCCTATGTTAGGTTAAACTTGGAAGAAGGCAGAGGTTCTTGCACATCCAAAACATGCAGTGAGGCTTTTTTCTAGTTTATGTTTTCTGTCAAAATTGGTCCGTTGCCATAGGAAGTTTAACCCTGCATTTAGCTGGAAATTTATTGTAGATGATGTCAAAGGATTTAGAGACAATTTATAGCTCAAGTAGGAAAAAGGTTGTTGAGGTATTTCTGAGCTTTGAATTTCTCCCTCCCACTCAGCTGATTTTCCAGCCAGAGCATTAGATTACTCAGGCTTTGCCCCAGTATGTTCAGGTATAAGTCTCAAAAAACACCTTTTAATTAAATTTGTGACTAAGCAATCACACAGTTTTAAAGTACACCGTTTAAGGATGAGTGGATTTCTGTTCAAATCAGGGAAAGCCCAGCTGCTTCCTTCTGGATTTCCAGGAAATTGCTCGAAAAGCTGTGCATTGCTAACACTCTATTGCTTATAGGTTGATACATTTTTGCAGAGTACATCCTTTGTACTTAGACTTTTAAATAAACATAGCCTCTTGGTAATTGTATTTTTGTGTGAAGCACTGGTGGGAGAGTGTATTTTGATACCTGCTTAAATTGTAGGAGTTAAGTTGATCAGGTCTGTTTCTGTAATTAAAGATCTGCTCACATGTATCTTAAGGGTTGAGGGTGCTATTGTTGTGCATGGAAGAAGTTATGGTTTTATTGAATAAGAATGTCAGGAAGTATTTTCCTTGAACTTTGTACAGTCATCTTCAGACAAAAAGCCAAGTTTCAATTTTTCTGATGTTCTCAGTGTAACCTTGAATATTTTTTTTTATTTTGTCCCTCATTCTTTCTCATTTTAACTTAAAAGCAAAGAAATCTGTTGCTCAAACGTGTTCTGCTGAATCAAAGTATTGTGTCTGTTTTTGCAAGCCAATGAGAAATAGAATTGTTTCTACGCAAGTCTCATCTGGCATTAGAAAGTGGTTTTTGTTGAAGAAACAGCCATTGGAGGTTGTTGGTTTTATTGTTAAATACTTTGATATACTAGCTTTTGAGCTCTGAAGAGTTTTCCCCAAGTTTCCTCACTTATCTAATTACATGGTTCAGAAATTCTTATATTTTTACACTGAAACATCTGAACAATTTACTACCATGTCTGTGACCCCACAGGTCAGAATCTGGTCTGGGATTCACTCTCCACAGTAGCTCAGCCTTGTCCAGAACTGCACCTTTGTGTTGCTGAGTTCACTGTGTACAGTATCCAGCATTTTTATGAAAAACAGTGCAAGTTGCACTTTTCTGACCGTTCTGTGTTTAAGTGGGGTATCTAGAGCTGCTTGTTTATCTCCGGCTTGCTTTGTCTTGTATCTCTGGTTCTTACAGCACCGCCTCACTTGTAAAAATTCTGCAGTTTTTGGAGGTCAGATGGTCAAAATCCCAGTACTGAACTGTGCTTTATGAGACACAGTTGTTAATACATCTACTCTTACTGGCTCCCCAGACTTGGTTTAAAAAAAAAAAAAAGAAAACCAAACTCTTAATATTTAATCACCCAAAGAAGATTAAATTTAGTTTCTGAAGATACATGTAAATATATACGAAAACCTGTGGCTTTGGTTATTGTTTCAGATTATATATCTTTTTTTTCTTTCCCCAGGGCCGATTACTGGAAATCTCAGCCTAAAAAATTCTGCGATTACTGCAAGTGCTGGATAGCAGACAACAGACCTGTACGATGGTCTACCATACTATGTCCATTATTTGAGATATTAGGAATTTTAATTACAGGCTTTTCACATCAGTTTTTAATACTAGTCTGTTGATGCATGGGATTTGTTTTTATAAAAATGCCTTTGTAATACCTGTGATGCTTAAAATATATTACATCAGAGCCAGATCCCCACATACAAGATGGTGTGTGCTGTTCTACTTGGCAGTACAGATATGGACTAAATATCTGACCCTGCTTATGCTTTGAGTTCTGTAACTTAACATTTGGTCTGTCTTGAAACTTTGTCTGTGCCTGTCCTTCGCTTTCATGTGCAAGTAGAAAGCAAAACCTGGTATCTGTACTGTTTGTATGTGGTAGGCACAGTACAGCCAGGCCTCTGAGCTCTTAAAGCAGGTTTCTTTCATTGCACACAGCCCACAGAAACATTACTGGGTTACAGAAGCATGTTTCTGACTTGCAGATGCCTTTTGCAGACTACTAGACACATTGGTGTCTTCCTTAGCAGTAAGTGTTGCATTCCTGACTGGATGCCAGGGGTACTCCTTGAGCTGAGCTTCCTCTGGCTTACAGTAAGATACCTAATTAGCTCACATGAGCTGCAGGTATCTTCTTGGAGTAAGTGAAGGGAAATATGTGTCAAGGGAGGGATTTGAGTAACTTTATAAAGTCTGACTCTAAACGAGATGAGTCATCCTGGGATGTGCATCCTCTGCACATCAGTTTGTGCACAGAAATTCTAGGCATCTAACATCTGAACATCTAAACATCTAAACATGAACATCTGAACATCTAAATGAGCACAGATGTTCTTATGTGAGAACCACATCAGGACTTCCACTGTTGTACCTGTCGGGAGCTTCTGAATTCCTTCTGGCTCCTACTGGATTCAGTCTTTCTGGCAGCTTTTTGGCTTGCAGACTGTTCTGTTATCCTTAGTTATCCAACTCTCCCACTTTGTCTTTTCCTCCTTCTCTCTCTCTTTTTCAGATTTTTCAACCTGCTGACTAGTTAAAATTCATGAGATGTTTGTGAAGTATAGCATAGTCTAATTAAGGGCAGTAGCTAATATTTGGAACACTAAATAACCCATATGGTTTTTAAAAGTTTGCATGAGAACAGGAAAAAAAAATCATGATGATATGTGAAAAGATAGCATGAAGAGGGAACCCAGATTCCCTGTTATTTGTCTCTAACATGTATGCTGAGCAGTATTACTTGAAAAAAATCTTATAAATATACGATGAGATTTTATTACACCATCTTGGAGTGTTACTGATTTTTCATAATTTCTCTGTTGAATGTTTCCCAGTGTTTCTGTATTCTGTAAGTGTTCTCAGAGCAGGTTACATTTAGGCTTGTTCAACAAAATTTAGTCCAACTAAATTTTAAGTAACTTAAAAGAACTGTTTAAAAATTGTATAATACATATTATTTTTCTTGGTTTTTTTCTTGCTTTGAAGAGCATTGAGTTTCATGAAAGAGGAAAGAATCATAAAGAAAATGTGGCAAAAAGAATTAGTGAGGTAACTCAAATATCTTAATTGCACAAATGCTTATTTTTACTCTCTTTCATTATCAGATTGGTTTAATTTATTCTCTTGGGTTTTTTTTTTTTTTTTGTTTTGTTTTAGATTAAAAAGAAAAGCTTGGAAAAGGCAAAAGAAGAAGAAAACATGTCAAAAGAATTTGCAGCAATGGAGGAGGCTGCAATGAAAGCATATCAAGAGGATATGAAAAGGCTTGGAATTAAGCCAGGTAGTTCGTGTAGCTGCCAGAAGATTAAAGACAGAATTGAAAGAATATTGAATAGGAAAGTTTTGTCTTAAATTAAGTTTAGGAACGAGAGAGGAGGTCTCCAGGACTGTTGCTAATTTTAAAAAAAAAAAAGAGTCTGCAAAATGCCAGTAGTAGAAGTTGTAGTACAGAATATTTATAGGTATGGCATCCTGTGATCCATGGAACAATCAAATTTGGAGCAGAAAAATTAAACAATGTGTTAACAGAAAATTAGGCTGTAGTTGGTACTTTGAATCAGCAGTGCAGCTTCCTTTGATTAATTTAATGTTTCACTTTTGCCAGTTGGAGGCTAAAGTTCCTATGAGTAGGAGAGGTTGGATTCCCACTGGTGTCAAACAGTGGAGATGAGAATCTCCTAGTCAGCTTGCAGCTCAGCAAGTACCTTTGTTCTGTACACTGAAGATATATTATCCTTTAAAAACAAGTTTGTAGTTTCAGGTTTCTGTAGAAGCTGTCTTTTTCGTAACTCGTTTAGTTTCTCTTTTGTTGTCGAGTTAGACCTCAGTGCTCCTTATGGTTTTTCTCTTTGTTACTCATCATTTTAAATTCGGACTTTGTTATGATGTTATAGTAGTGCAACAAGGCAAGATTCTCTTTAATATAGTTTTTGAAGTGTACTTGCTATGAGTATAATACTAATGATTTTCACTCATTAATGAAAATACTCGTAAGAACGAAATTTCCTATTTTCTGTTGTGCAAGAGTGACTAATATTTAAGT
Organism: Aphelocoma coerulescens; assembly: GCF_041296385.1. Classification (NCBI taxonomy): domain Eukaryota; kingdom Metazoa; phylum Chordata; class Aves; order Passeriformes; family Corvidae; genus Aphelocoma; species Aphelocoma coerulescens. The sequence continues at coordinate 62,302,525 of NC_091013.1, forward strand.
TCAGAATAGTACTCTTTTTTTAAAGGGTATTATTTCCTTTAAGATGATGTAGGTTCCAGTTCAACACAGAGTAAAATGCAGAGCAACACAGTGGAAACTAAAGGAAAGAAAGAAAAGAAAGAGAAGAAAGAAAAGAAAGAAAAGAAAAAAAAGACATCTCAGGATGCCTCAATGCCACCAAAAATTGATACGAAGGAGTGGGTGCAAGGATTATCTCCTGAAGGCTATACATACTACTACAACACAAAAACTGGAGGTAAAAGCTACTGAGGAGCAAGTGCAGATATAATTATTGGATACAAGTGAGAAAAGACTGTCTGCATTTCTTTACTCCTCTGCTCTTTCAGTAGTAAGCTGATTATTGAAATGTGAACACTTAGATGGAATTCTGGTATTTAACATTTGAGACTTGGACATCCAGAATTTCAGACTGGTTTTGCTGTTGATTAATAATGGAAGAATGCAGTAATTCCACAGTTTCTGGAAGTGTTTAGCCTGCCAGGGGTTAAGTATACAAAGATAGCTGTGTTCTTCCCCAAAGAAGCTTTGTGATCAGGAATGTGAAATAAACTGATTGTGTCTTTCCACATTTACAGGATTTATCTGACTTCTCTTGAGGAGCTGTGTGTTGTGATCTACTTTAGAACATAAAAGCAACCCTCTTTTATCATTAATGAGAATGTTACAAACTGTTTCTTATAAATTTAAGGATTGACATTAGTATTTGCTGTAGCCTTTCATCATTTCATTTTATTTTTTTCTTTAAAACCAAAAATCCTGGATCTCTGTATCAGGCCTAGTAATAGAGTCTGGAGGGTTGTTAGTGCTAGTAAAGCCAGCTGCAATTATGATACTTTGGTTTATTGTTCATACCATGGTTTGGTCAAGAATTATTTATATTCCAGTGAGGTGTATAAATATTTTTTTTTATTATTTGTTTCTATGTGTATACACATCAGTGTCATATCCTTTAGATCTGTTTTTAGTAAAGATTATTAAATATAAACCAAATTGAATGAAATATGCTTTTGTTTTTTAAGAATCACAGTGGGAGAAACCTAAAGGATTCCAAGGCAACTCTCAAAACTCACAAACGGTAATCAAATTATTCATATTTGTATTTGTCCTTGTAAACACTTAAATAATCGAACCAATTTTCAAGTCCTCTGGCTGTGGAAAATAAATTTTTTGCCCTTTGTAAACTTAGGAAAACATAATTTGAATATGTAGAATAATTTATTATAAACTGCAGTTTTACTATAGAAATCCTATTTGGCTAATTTCTTTGTCCAGGGAAGAGAGGTAATTACTGGTGGTTGGGTTCCTGCAGAATATACTTTTTTATACTTCAGCACATAAAATTGAAAGCTTTGAGGAAATTCTGAATAAATTCTGTTAAACCTTTTTTGAATGAAATGTAGTTATAAAAACTAAATATTACACAGTTGAAATAGTTAAGCCTTTATCTGAGGCAACACTGAGATTGCATTGTCAGGTAGTTGAAAAGAAAAGAATATCCATTTTTTGTTTGCTTTACCATACAGTTACATAATAAATTGTGTTTTTCCTGGTTTTCTTATGATCATGGAACCTATATGCAAGCAATTATTCATCATAATTAGTCATTTAGTATGTTACTTAATTTTTCTTATTTGAGGCACAGAAAAACTTGTGGAATAGTCCAAAGGCAGAAACATTTCTTATTATTATTAATGGGTTTTCCTGTGATACTTACCACTCCAGGATTTTTGTGCTTTGCAGCATTAAAAATGGGATTTTTCCAACACTCCTGTGATGTTACGCTTCCCTGTTTTCAAGATAGGTGTCATATGTACACTATGATTTGATGTCAGTTTTGTTTGGTTTGCCAGTGTTGGATTTTACACTAGAGTTCAAAAAAACCTGGTGTTTTCAGAGTGCTTGACATTCTGTAGCTCTGTATCATCACATGATGTGCTACTCTGGCTTTCTGATTTCCTTGTCCTGTGGGTTTGCACAAGTTGTTAAGCAGCACTTCAACTTTATCTTTTCGGTCAAGGCATAGCATTGCGATATTTAAAGCCAGTCTTACTGTAGCCTTCCACTGAAAGAGGTGGTCCTGAAACTAATCTTGTTTGGTCCTTGGGACGTATTTACCCTGACAGTGCACTAGTTCAGGCAGTGAATGCATCAGTTTAGGTTAGTGCTTTGGAGACTTACTTCCTTGCTATCAGCATTCTGAATAATCAGAAAAAATGCCAACGTGGGGAGAGCAGATTGGGGGGGAGAAGGCACTCCCTTCTTGGCAACAATTTGAAGTTAGCTCATCCTAGCCATATCAGAAGCACACACCTTCAGCCCCCAGTATCTTAACACCACACAGCTGTATTTTGCCTTTCTTCCCTCACCCTGCTCAGTGACTTCGTCCTGTCTTGAGTTATTTTCACTATGGCTAAAAACAAGCATTTGATTGCTCCTTTATTTAGTCTGAGCTAAGGATATTGGGAACATTCCAGATCTCTAACAAGGACTCACTGCCCAGAAATTAAAAGGCATGCTTGCAATATATTGTGCAGTTGAGATTCAGGAGCCCTTCTGGTTTTACAGCACATTAGGTTGTTGTTCAGACTTGGTAAGAGGTGGGGAGAACAGAGTAATGAAGGGGCATGTTGAAGACTACCTATAAGCAGTTAAACTGACAGTGTCCTTGTTAGGATTTATGTCATGGGACGCTCAGTGTGCCTAGTGTCAGATATTGACTGAAAACCTCTAACCAACGGGTCTACAATGCTCAGGATCTAATTCTTTAAAAAAAAAAAAGTTATACTTAAGACTGGTTTTTTTTTTAATCTTCTTTATACTTAAAATAAACTTTCCTTTTGCTTCTTTTGTCAAAACCAGCACACTGAAACTTCTAAGGGTGAAACCTTGAGGAAACTTGATTCTGAAGGCTTTTCTTGCCTTTGCTCTGAACTTGCCAGTACAATTTTTTTTGTGTTTACAGAGTGGGTGCAAGAACTTCAGCTTCTGATTTTTATTGTGTTTTTATTTAAAAACCCAGCAAAGTTTTAATAAGAGTGTTAAGCAAATGTATAGATGTGCAAAAGCCTGTCTGTATATCTCTGTATACACACAGACATTTATTAGTGCCAAAATAATGTATGGTGAAGTTGCCCAACACGGAGATGGCCGTATTGGTGCTTAAGGAGCAGGGAAGTAGTTGTGTGGGTAAGAGGTGATGGAAACCAGTTTCTTAAGGAAAATGTTAGGGCATGGGTAATGACTGATTATATAGCTGTAGCTGATTCTGGAAAAAAAATTTACATATCCACAAAGATATACCAGCAAGTTGTGCCACATTTCATGTTTATTTATTAATCAGTAGGGGAAAACAGTGCATTGTTGAAATTGGTGCTTTAGTAAAGAAGTAAAATTATTGGCATGCAAAGTTTGATTCTATAATTATTTGTCGTAATGTTCTGGTTTGGAATAAATTTTTATTTGTTTGTGTATATTTAATTTGTGATAGAATTTATTGGTACTGGTTTTCTGTAGCCCTCACAAAGACCTGAGTCTCCCAGAGAATTTTTTCAGCAGCCTCCACTAAAGACAATGACACAAATAGGAAATTACAGCCTCAGGGGTGAATACTTTGGAAAAAACCCAAACGTAAAACAATGGCCTATATAATAATTTAAACTGTGTGGCAACATCTATTATACAGCCTCATACTAATTATCCACTGTTTGAAAAATAATTGTGTATTGCATTTGCTGTATTTTAAGTTACGGAATTCCATCTCATTGGAGTCGAAGGGAATACTTTCTAACAGCGTTAGGGGTTCAAGCTTTAAACCAGTAAGATGATCACAGACTAAAGGTACTTAGGAATTGAATAGATTTATAAGTGATGCTTTGGCTGATCCTGAAGACTTTTTCATGAGCTCTCCTGTATCTTTTTCCTAGGGAGCAGAGTGGGTAGAAGGTGTCACTGAAGATGGTCATACCTATTACTATAACACACAAACTGGAGGTAAGGAGAGCTTCCTTTCCAGTTAAGCTCTATTTCAGGAGAGAGCGTTTTCAGAAAAGCTTTTTGTTTTGCAAATAACTGCATTTTTTACTAAGTTTTGTATTTTTTAAGCTGCTGTCTTAGTTGAAATAAAATAGTTGCTTAAGTCAGCACTGCCTTTATAGCTGCATTGTCAGTCATAGCGCCTGGACATTCAACTTGTAATTCTAAACTAGGCATTCTTCTTTACTACATATATATTGAAATTACAATTTGGAAACTAGAAAGGGGAAGGATTTTGTGTTGACAGGCATATAGGACTGAATAAGAATCTCCTAAACTTTTCCTCTTGCTGATGTAGCATTGATATGGAAGTCCAGAATCTTACCTCCTACTTCTTTTTCCCTTTTTTCCCCTACATGGGGAACTTCGTGGTAACTTCCTCAGAATAGCATCTGCTTTCTAAATCTGTTTGAATCATTTTAAGGTCAATGATGCCTCTCTGGAGAGCAAGTGATTTTTATGCTGGCTATGAATTTTCCTTCTGCAGTTGGGTATGAAGTGGCATTGCTAATGATGCCAAGAATAGGGGAAAACAGAACAAAACAAAACAATCCAAAACCTTTCAGTTCTTCAATGGGCCATTCCCCTGCCCAAATGATTTGCAATTTCTTTTGAAAAGGAAGAGAGATGTTGGTTATTTTTAAACATTGCCTTCCAACTTTAAATACATTTTATGACTATGTTTGCTGTTCTTTTAAGTACTTCATGGACATATGACACTTGGGAAGAATATGTTTCTAATCGTCACATTTGGCAGAATTTTGGCTTTTGAGATTGCAAGTTGATCCCTTTTTTTTAGAGCTGTAAGTAAGAGTCTTGGGATTGCTTTAAAATTACTTCTCTGTTCTGTTAACAGTAATCCCATCCTCTGAAGACAAGACAAATTTTTAACTGATACAAATAGCTAAAAGTGTCTCATGTCAGACACGTAGCTTAGGGGACTGATGGCTCCAGGCTTGGTGCTACGAGTCGTGCTTTGGGAGGCTGCACCTACTCCACTCTGTCCCTGGGAAAGTGAACTTGCTCAGTTACTAATCTGAAGCAGGTGACAGCAATACCCTTAAGAGACTGCACTGTTCATGCAGCAGCCATTCGTTGCCAGTTTCTTACGTTTTACTTCTTCAAGATACATCTAGGCACTTACATGTTGTGTTGTCTGCAGTTAGGAAAAAGAGTAGGTTTTTTTACATCTGAAAGCTTATATAAAATTCTAGACTGAAAGTTGGTGTACTTTTGCCTTATTCTTACTAAAACCAGTTTTAAGACCATTGAGTCAACTTTCATTTAAATATTTCTTCTCAGTATATTTACTGGAATGCTACTTTTAAATTGAAAATGGGGATATATGTGTATGTTCATATTCTGTACATACTTCCATGTCTTTTCAGGTTGATGTTTGTATTTCCTTGTTTGCTTGAGAGCTCTTTTAACTTGAGACCTAACGTTACCACGCAAAGTAGCACTTGAAAGGGGTCTAGCTGCCTGGAGACCTGAGGCTTACAGTTACCATTCTTTGCTTTATCCTGTCTTTATAATCACTGAATAGCTCAAATCAAATAGGCACATCTAGAGGGCAATAAATTTATTTGTCTGTCCTGTGTAAGGATGAGAGGGACCACAGTCTTGTGGGTCACGGTTCACCATGTGTGATATTTTTTGTAAGAGCTAATTAAAACAAGCTTTATCAGCAGTGAACTCAGCTGTCATGACTGTGTCTCTGCTGGGAAGAAATGTTATCTTTCTGATTATGGTTATTAAAACAAACGTACCAAACAAAGGCAAAAGCCTTTTGCTAAATTATTTGCTGTATTTTTGCATAAGGCAGCACTGCTTCTGAAAGGTTATGTTGTCAAAGCAATAACAGATCAAAATGAGAAGCATAAATAATGTGGTTGTTCAAATGTCTTGGACAGTATCCACATGGGAGAAACCGGATGGTTTTGTTTCCTCTTCAAATGAGAAGGGTCAGCGTGACAAGCCTGCTGAAACAGCGTCTGAATCAGACTCAGAAGATAGTGAGAATGAAGCAGAGAGTCCAGAAACAAACTTCAAGGTAGGTTTTTTTCAGATTTCTTTTGCATACATGATCTTATACTAGAAAATTATAACTGTATCTTTTATGGTTTTTTGGTAGGCTGTACTCACTGAAAGGAGATTTGAACATGTGACTGAAAGTAAAATTTTGCACTTCTTAATAAAATGAATCTTTATTCAATTATTTGGCTCATTAGTGGCACTGTTACAGAATAGAAAGCATGATCTTTCCTTCAGCTCACCAGAAGTATCTTGAATTCTACAAAAAATGTGATGTTCTCTGAGAAAGGTCACCGTCATCTCTCTGAAATAATCCGCAAAATGGTTTGGATTTCAGTGTGAGGATGACTTCAGCCTTTCATTGGTAAATGTGACTGCCAATAGACCTTCAGGGAATGCTTTGGACTGAAAATGGCATGGTTGTAGTTTCCTTATTAAATTGAGAAAAAACATAGACAGTTCATAGTACAAAATCTCTATCAATTACATATTTAAAACATAAATTTAAGATAAAGGGTGTGATAATGTCTCTGGTTGGGTTAGATGGTTTGCCTGCAGCTGGTAATTCAGAATGGACAGAGACAGTTTAAATACAAAATGTATTCCTAGACAGGTGTTAATTGTAAAACACATCTTTTTGTATCACTGAATCATTATAAACTGCTACCAGGTATTAGCAATAAAGTGTGTGCATCTGCACGTAGAGAAAGTTGCATGTGAATTTTTTCCCCTTTATTTTAAGATATGCTAAGCTTTGTTTTCAGGTCAGTTTGTGAGTTTGATAACTTCAGCCTTGGTAGATGGGATTTTCCAACTTGAACTTCTTGTAACATTCAAGATTTTTTTAAAATCTATAAAGCTCAAGAAGAAAAATTTCTAGATACCACAATATGAATTTATTTTTTTAAGTTACCCTTGGTTGAAAAATGTGAATAGTAGATAATAAGTAGATAATAATAGTAGCAAACTAAAAGATGTAAAATAAAGCTACATTATGTTTTTATTTAGGCATTTTTGCTTAAGATGGGTTTTTTCCTCTTTAGAGGAAAGGAGATAATGGTGAAGAATCAGAGGAAGGGAAAAAATCTCCTAAAGCTAAAAAGTTAAGCCCTTATGGGAAATGGCGAGAAGTTAAGTCAGAAGAAACCGTGGATAAAGAGGAGAGTACATCAGCTTCCCAAGAAACCTCTAGTGATGGATCTAACAAGACCAACCCTTACGGAAAATGGAAAGCACTTAAGGAAGTAGGGGAAGAACAAGAAGAAGAAGAAGAAGCAGGGTGAGTATCTTTTTACCATCATTATTTTCATAATGTTGTTTTCAAGAACTGAAGCTTGTTCATCTGAATTCTGGCAGAATTAGCACAGCTGTGATTGGAAATGTTGCCCAAATACAATTCTTTTCACAGTGATTATTTTAAGTAATAGCTCTCCATTACAGGTAGAGGTAGTGTTTTGGTTTTTGTGCAGAAGTTCACCATGAGTACAAAGTAAATTGAAGTGATTTAAGAATCAGTCATGCACTGTTTTTTCAGAGACTAAGTATCAAATATTTAAATGTTGTTACTCTCAGCTTATGTTCCTTAACATCATCTCCTTCAACAATCTGGTTCAGCTGCCCCAGGAGCTCCTATGATCTCTCATTCTCTTTCTCTCTCTCCCTCCCGTGTCAAGACCAATGAACTGCAGATGTTTTCATGAAGTGCATCTGATCAGAAGGGTTGTTTTGTTTTTCTGCATAATGCCTGAGGTGGATCTTTTTTGTTTTTTTTTTTCCCTTGTGAAGTATGCTCTTTTATTGTCCGCTTCTTGTTGTGGGTCCCACAAGGAGTCTGGCAACAATAGGCTTTGGAGAATGAAAAGAGTATTCTTCCTTCTGCTTACTCCATTCTCCAACATTTTAGTTCTAAATTATTGAGCAGGTAGACCTCCAAGAGTGTTCATATGAAATTAAGCACTGATGCACTTCTTGTTACGTGAATATTATCGTCCCCACCTCCTGTATTGGGCCAGCTAAACTGCTCGTTGACTCCTGAGCTGAAAAATTCTTTTGGGTTTTTGGAAAGCACTGCGTAGTAAAAAGTGCTTTCATCTATTGAACCTCATAGACCAGTCTGGACTTTAACAGGCTTGAGATGAGCACACGTGTCAACGAGACAAATGCAGTTGTTCATTATTTTCTTTAAATTCAGTCTAGGCACGGTGCCAACCACTTCCAGGAGGTTTACATTTTTGGGATACTGCAACAATCACATTTTCTTGACTTGACATCATTCTTGTGGCGCCAGTTTGGGTGCTTGAGCGGATCTGTGTCTTCCCAGAAGCATGGGACCCCAAACTGGGCATAGTACACGAGCTGGCATCAGACTAACACTTGGTAGCAGCAGAAGTATTCTTGTATGGATTGGCCAATATCTCTGCAGCAGTGTTGTGCTGGTGTGATAGCTGTGATTTAGGTAACTTCCTGCCAACTCTTCGGTTCTTCTTCTGCATATGTTTGTGCCACAGGTTATCCTTGTGGAACACGGTGTTTTGCTGCTGACCCCTTAAAACAGATAGGTGATTTTCAGTTGATGTCTTTGTTTTGTTTGGACAGTATTGGCTGTGATCCTGCCCTCCAAAGGCACCTCTCCCAGTTTAGGGTCACTGTCTGATTTGGTAAGCTGGGTCTCTCTTCTGTCATGCAGTCCCTTCAGGATGGATGCTTGAGGAAAACAGCTCAGCAGTGTTTTGGCAGTGAACCACTGCTATTACTCACTGTCTACTGTCTTTCAATATTCTTAAATTTACAGACATACAGCCCTGTTATCTCTTGCAGCACTGTTGACAGGATGCATGCTTGGGCCATGCTGTAAGCTCTGTACAGAATGAGGTGTTAGTTTGTTACTTTTTACAGCAGCCCACACAGAAGAAACAAAGAACATGGGTTTTTTTCTTGATGCCTGTCATGATGATGACTAGAAGACTGCATCTAGCTCAAAGCTGTTTTGTCAAATAAAAATAGCTGTTGCTGTCTGCAATACACCATGTTGTTTTCTCCATGTACATTAACCCTTTTAAATTTTCCTGTCTTGTCCCAGTGAAAAAGTGGACCTGGAGCTTCCAAGTACAGAGAGTGACAATGTGGCAGCCCCAGTGCTAGAGGATCCAGAAGAGGAAACAGTGATATTTAGGGAGAAGACAGTCACCTCCCTTGGAGACCTGACAGAAGGGGTGCCTACATTTAAGAAGAGGAAATTTGAAAATGGAAAATCTAGAAACTTAAGACAAAGACTAAGTGATCAATAATACTTAACAAATCATTTTAGATTCTGTTTAAGCTAGAGTGAATCAAAAGTTTAATATTTTGAACAGGCTTTTATAAAGAAAATATTGGATAGAAGTTAAGAGTTTATAGGTATTAAAACATATGTGAGTTTAATATTTTTTTATTTTATTATGATGTGATGGGTTTTGGAATGGAAGTTTGTGTTAAATTACTTATGCAATATTGTAAATACATGTATTCTTTATTTTAACCATGCCATCCAAGTTGTATTTGCTCTGTGTGTGCTGTTTTAAATACATTTCATTAGGTTTTTTACTCCTTTTCTAAGTATGTGAGAATGTAGTAATCCTTAATGTGACAAAAATGAAGCAGACCTTTTATTTTTAGAGAGGAACTGGATCAATAGCATATCATAGTAAAATCATCCTTCAAGATTGTTTATGTGGTGTAGTTTCTCCACTAATGAGTAAAATATTGTGCTTACTAACCTTTGTCTGGTCGCTTGCAAAAGAGTGGGTGGTGAGACTGCCAACATTTCAAACTGATCATTTGGGAGCTGTTTTTAGAAGAGTTATTCATATCAGTGCCACCCATTCCAAATAATGTTCTGAAAAATTATTTGTGTATGTGCATGATAAATGTATTACACCTCTGCAGAAGATTTAACCCTGATGAATCCTAACTTGTAGTAACAGCACCAGAGCCACCCGTTGGAGTAGACATTTCTGTCATGTTTTCCTGTCTCCTTTCTTGTCGTCTACTTGAATTTTTCCTTCCTTTTACTTACCAAGTTTTCTTTTTTAGTCTTGCTTTCTTTTTGTCTCTTTCCCAGCAAAAAACCACTTGCCTGATACTTTAATGAAAAAATACTTTAGAGACTTGGCCCTCCTACAGCATACAGGACCATTTTTGAGGTAGTTGTGTTTTTTCTGTTGATAAGAAGTGTGTGTTTTAGGGTTGCAGTGTTTGATAAACTGAGAGAGCCTAAGTGTATTGAAGCTTCATCATTCTCAGTACCATAGGGGAGGAAAGCAAAAGATCAGCAGAGCTGATGGCAGTAGAGTCCAAGATGACTTTGACATTTTCTTAAGGATTGTAGATTTGATTTCTTCACTTGGGATTGGTCTGCATTTAGCATCACCAGGATTCGTTGTCTGTGTAAGAATATAGCAGCACTCATTGCTCCTCTAGCCATCAAACAGTGAACCATAAAGGTCCAAATAATGAATCTGTTAAAAAATGCTTCTCTATTCTTAAAGCTTGCAGTGTTTTGTTCAGGAGAGTCTCAGTCAAAAAAAAAAAGGAGTGCAGTTAAGATAGTTGTCAGGAGTCCAGCAAAATAGAGTTGGTAACTGCTGAGCTTGAATTTCTTTGAGAATACAACTATTAATCTATTGGATCAATTGAGAAAGGAGTGCAAGACAGGGAATCTGGCTTATTGTGTATTACAGTGGAAGCTGAAGTCCCTTTTTCTATTCTGTGACTTTTACTCTATGTTTAGAAGAAAATTAAGTATTGTATTTAAACCCATGCATTTCCTTGGCTTCCTCGGGGTTGCTGTATTTTGTCTGATGTTTGTTCTGATAAATTTCAATGTGTACTGTAATATCTGACCCTGGATTACCATTTAGAGATGCAGGACACATGCAGGATGCTTCAAAGTCTTAGATACAGGAATGTACAACATGTACTCCAAGGAGAGACTTTCTTAATCAGATTTTTTAGGAGATGTTCTTATTTGACCATTACTCCGGCATCCAGGAGCCTGCTCTAACTTGAAGTCTTGTTGTGTTTGTGGCCAGTTTACTCTTCCAATTTACACAAGTCCTGCCCTTGAGCTAAGTAGATTTTCTTCATCTTGAATCCATCTCATCTTCTCTCTTTGAAATCACAAACAAAGTCCTTGTGTGACAGGACCTTCAGTGTTCCACCAGTGCTTCTCTTCACCCTTTCCAGCCTGAGTCTGCCTGGACTACGCTTGCCTAGATGGGTTTCCCTGGGCTAGTTTACCTCAATTAAGGCCATGTGTGATGTCACCAATACTTCCTTATCATATTGGAAGTAACTCTTGATATGTCCCTAAATCTCATTTGCCTTTCACATGACCCCATCATGCTGTCTGCTGTGGGCACCCTTACCAGTGACCTACCACTACATCTGATTCTCTCTGCTCCTTTGCTTTCACCAGCTGCTGAGTTACCAGCTGGTCATGCTTTCATTTCAAGCACAATTCTTTTTCTTCTTAGATGTATTTTTGTACTGCTGTACTCCTCCTCCTTCTGTTACTCCAAGCCTAAAGTGTATACATTTCATTATGATTTCTGAAAAGTTATTTTTTGTTTGTTAGTACAGTTTTATCAAGTAGTGCAGGGTTTTTTTGTAGGCTTCACTTTTAATATCCTCTGAGGAGGATAGCTTTCCTCTTTTAGTGAGGTACCCAAAATATTAGCATCTTTCCTTTAAAAAGTTTCATCACTTTGAAGTGGTCACAGGCAGTGATTTAAGATACCTGTAACTAAATCTCTCGAGCAGATGTTTAAAGACATCTGAAAATGAGTGTTCAAAACTTGTTTCCTTGTGGAGCTGCTGTTAGTTGTAATATGAACCAAAGGTCTTTGTATTGTGTTAAATAGACAAACCAGAACATTAGGAAAAAAGATTAATAGTTTTCTTTGCTCACAGCTAGTAAAGTTAGTTTAAATACCATACGTGTGGTTTTAGCTGATGTGACTTTTAAAGCCTGCATTTCACAAAGAAATAACAGCACTTTGCTCTCCACTACCTCTGAAAGTCAGAGACCAGTTAATTCTTTGTTCTTAAGTTACAAAAAGGGCCAGTTGAATGAATTTTGATATATCTGAAGCCGTTGTTTAATTTTGCACCATGCTGTCATTCAATTTCCTTGCTGTGTATCTAAATCAAATATTTCTTGCTCTACAAAAAAAAAAAATACTGTCTTGTGTGAGATTTAAGGCAGACGCTGCTTTTCCAGGACATCTGTTTTGCACAGATCTCTCTCCCTTCTTTCCTATCTCCATGCAAGTCTTCTGCTTTTGGATTTTGCTTGTAGGAACCCTCTAGGTATTGCCACAGTTATGCTCCTCATCTGCTAACCCTTCTTTGGGCTGCACTGCCTTTTGACAAAGGAATGTTCCTTTTGCTGTTTCGGCAGAGTGTTTTCTTTTCTGGCTGATGTATTTTCTATCACACTGTGGTTTTTTCTGCTTGCCTGCTTTTATTGCAAGCTCCTCGAGTGAGGACTACACCCTTGGTTTTATATGATGTCATAGACATTATTAGCAATATGAGAGCCAGAGAGCAGGGGGCAGTCATTGCAATTTCTGATAATGATTTCTTCTGTGTGGTTTCGAGCCAGTCAATTCACTGCTCTGTATTTTTCTTTCCTCGCCTCATGTTTTCATCCACCTTGTCTGTTTAGAAAGGCAGCTTCACAGTGTAAGATTTGTGTGTGTTTTTACAGCAAGGCCTGCCTGAAGTTGGTGATGCTCTTACAAGCAAACATAATTGCATATATGGAAAAAAGAAAAATTATTTTGTTGGGCATTTGCTATGCCAGGAGCTGTGCAGAGACCACTCAATTTTACCCATGTTATAGAATAATCCTTGTTCCTATTTAGGCTAAAACATTTTAATCCTTCACCTGGGGATTTGCAAATTGAAATCCACACTTTCCTAAAAGAGTAAAGTTTTGTTTGACCCTCATAGATAAAATCTGCCTGCAGCATCATCCAGTCCCAATATTCAGTTTTAGAAGTGGGAGGGCTGATCATGACATGGATCTGAGTTAAATTCACTAACCTGTGCATGTATAAAATATTTCTTTTTTTTCCTTCCCTGAAAGAGATTTTATTTCAGTGCAAATTGTGGCATCTCAGAAAGGGAGTAAAAAACTATTTCATGCTGCTTGGTTTCTTTGATTTGTTTTTTGAGTTGTGTCTCCCCTTTTTTAGTACTTTTCTTATTATTGCTGTCTTCCTCAAATTGTCTTCCTCCAGTATTCCCAGATATGCAAATCTCTGTATCACCACTGTGCCGTGTTTCTGGTGTCCTCCACCTTCTCCCCTGCTCTGCCGAGATTTCCAGAAAGCTTCGTGTTCTTCTGCAGCCGCCCACCATGTGTCCAGGTCCTGGCTCCCACGAGCGTTTCTGTTGCCTGTTTGCACTGTGCCCTGAAGAACCCTCTCTGTTTTCCAACAACACACAAGCTATTTCAAGACTTGACTACATGTGCTCTTTTGATTTCCTTGATAATTCCTTTTCCCAAGACTCATTCCATTCCTCGTACAGGGCTTGCAGCCCTTAAATCCTTCTGCTTGTTTGTACAAAAGCTGTCTGTATACCTCCTGCTATCAGCTGTGGCAACACTTTGGTTCTGTTTTGTCAGCCAGACCTCTTCAGTCTCTCTTCTAGCTACCTCTTAAGACCCCCAGCCTTCTACCTGGTAAATTATTTAACTTAGAGATTGTGTTAACCATTTGTGTGATTAACAGGTTTAGCTTTGTGAAATGTTTCAGGATAGAACTTGAATAAAAGTTTCTGTACAAAGCAAAAAGTGTTGCGAATTATAATCTCAAAAAGGCTAAATTTGCCCAAGAGGATTCCCAGAGAGCCAGGTTCCAGAGATTCCTAGAGAATTTGGGGAATTCCCAGGATTCCCAAAAGCATATTTGATTTTTCCTGTAAAACCAGAAATAGCCTATGTTAAAAACCAGCAGACAGCATTGTACAGACTACAGGCTGGAGACAGTGGATTTTAATGGCTTGCTTGGGGTGATTGAAAAGTATTTGTTTTAGTTTATAAGTAATATCTGCAGAGTTGAACAGCTGGTTTCTCTTGAACTGCTTCTCAGTTGCAATTACAAAATATTGCAAGCTCTTGAAGTGGAGTTTATATAAAAATACTGAATAAAGCTTTCATTTGAACAATCTGTGTTACCACTGTGCATCTGTTCAGGGGGTTTAGGGCAGCCTAGGAGATTTAGGGGTGCATATTCTGTTCAAAATGGGGCCCGAGGTAAACATAAACTAAAGTAGGTCTGTAAGTATGGAAATGCTTCTTAAGAGAAATACTTGTATTTTGTGGCTACCAACAGAGTGTCTGTGTGCATTTCCTGTAGCGCCTTAAGCAGTAACTGGAAATTGGTTTATTCTGTGCATCAATTATGAGTAAAAAAACCCTGAGTTTAAATTTTTAATTTAAAAATTTTTAACTGAGTTCAGGTTAAGGTTTGTTGCAGTTACTATTAGCAACATTCAGAATAAAGCTGAATATATGAGCTTTTTTTAATATAACTGACTGTGATTCAGTATTACATATTTGCTGGCCTTAGGAACAATGAGCAGTGCCCTGAGAGTCAGATACACACTCGATGACTCAATGAAAGCAATTGAGGTGAGGTACCCGGGCTGCCCTCCTCTTGCAGAGGGTAAACATCCATCTCTCCACTGCCATGAAAGCGCTACTTCCAGGCACAGGCAGCTTTTGTCTGGCTTCCTTCCTGGCTGGGTAAGACGCTGCTGTGTGAGACCTCAGCAGAGAAATGAAAGAGATCCAGGACTCCATTTCATACCAATCAGCAGGATCTGCAGAGCAGTGAAGCCGGTGCCTTGCACGAGCTGTAACATGACGTCTGTGGGTAAGGTCTCGGTTCCCCAGATGGTGCTGAGGGGAAGCCAGGCAGAGAGGTGGTAGTTTATGTTTGTTGTAACACTATTTGACAAGGAAAGCTGCAGAAGGCTGTTTTTAGCAGAGGAACCTCCTCTTGCTCTCTTGTGCTGTCCCCCGGGGCTGTTTTGTTTCTCCCCAAGAAACTGTTTTCCCTTTCCTCCCTGTGCTTTGTTACTGTAATTTTTCCTGCTACTGATTTCACTGCTGAAAGTCCTGACTGCTTGTAGGAGCCAAAAAGCCCAAGCCGAGATATTCCATCCTGAAAACATCTCAGAAATAGCAGTGTTGTGCCACACATCCATTCCTTGAGGACAGCTGCCAGGTCATGGTCAAACAATCTCTAAGCTTTCAGCTCTTTTGTCCCACAGAAAGACTGGGGTGGAAGAGCTTAGAATAAAATATGGCTTCAAGTATTTTTTAAGTTAGGAGAAAACAGTTTCAAATAACATGTTCTCAATGAGGAGAAGTAAATATACCTGGTTTTAGTAAAGCAGAGCATTGCAGGCAGTGGCCTCCTGTAGAAATGTTTCTGCTCTATCCCAAGCTGTCATAGCCATATTTTTCTGACACACCCATGTAGACGCAATTGCAGGAAAAGCTTAGGACAAAGACCCCTCAGGATCTTCTGGGCCAGGCTGGCAGAAGGAGCTTAGCTTCTAAATTTCAATACCTACAATTGGGGCATCCAAAACTTAGTAAAGAGGGGAGCTGCTGTCTGCTTTCCCTTTTTTTGTCAGTCTGCACAAAACCACCAACAAAAACAGAATATTGACCAATCACAAATATCCATAAGGTCCTACAGAAATATCACTATCTTTCTTCCAGTAAAATAAACAAGGCTCATATTTTTAAGTGTTTCAATGATTTTTCATAGTGAAGAACTTCATAGGCACTAACTAATCCTGGAAGTAGAATCTTATTATTCAAAAATTTTTAAGAAGTTTCTAAGATTGTTTGAGAGATACAATTAATAAAATAAATTGGTTAATTTAATTGCATAATGAAAGTGAGCATCGTAATTGGATAACCATGTTAGCTGGATATTCTACTACAGCTGATCATATTAGTTATTGCCAGTCTGTTGGCACTGCAAGAAATATAAGCTCAGTTGCCAATCTTTCTGGAGGGTTCTTTTTCTGGACTGGTTACTGAAAGAAGTCAAAGTCCAAGTGAATCCTGAATTGCATGGTGATACGTTTCCTGATTGACTTGCAGAGCTATCAATTAAAAAAAAAAACCAACCAACCAACCCAACTGAAGCCCCAAAGCTTTTGTAATTAAAGTGTTGGAAGCAAGTCAGAAATTGTCAAAGCTTGCTCATAAGAACACACAAAAGAATTGAAAAATAATTCAAGAATGGAGGAACTGAGTATAGTTTTCCTGCTTTCTTCTCGTTACAAATTCTATCTTTCTTAATATAGCTGAATAATGTTACAATTGTTCCTATATATACAGTAATAAAACCTACACCCTTTAGAAGAACTCAGTATTGAAATAATTATTTTTCTTAAATTACCTGACATTTCCTCACACTGCATCATTCATGATTACAAAATAAATATGCAAATATAAATCAACCACAAGGCATAATTTAAATTGTAACAATGAACTGGTTCTTCGCATGCAGAGGATTGTGCAGAGCAGCTTTAGAGCAGAACCTGGGACGAGCAGGATGCAAAGAGGACACCGTGATCTGGCAAGTGAACCCAGCTGAGCAGAGCACCCATCTTTGTGTCAGACTGAGCACAGAGCACTCCAGAGTCAGGCATACAACGAGTGCCTGCCTGTGCTCAGTGCCTGCCAGCACAGCACACGTGCGGGGGAAAACATCAGCACGAGTCCTGTCAAAGCCGAGTGTGCCCTGTAGACATCTGGATCCCCTCAAGGACAGGCAAAGGCAGACATTCCAAAAGACAGGAGCTGAATTCCCAAGCTACCTGGTTTGCTGAAATGCTTCTGCAGTATGAACTTATCTTCTCTGCCAGGAAGCAGGAAGCTGCCTGTTACCTCATAACCTTAATTGAAGGTTACATGTACTTCTACATGCCACTGCAGCATGTGGGCCACTCCCACCACAAGATGACCCAAGAATGCCAGGAAGAAAGCTAACAGGCTTCTCTTTTGACATTCTGGCCCCTTCACTCCCTTTGCTTTTGTATACTTACTCTAAAAAAACAAAGCATCATAATGCAAAGTTACTTATAAGGAATTTCATTTAGGGAGCTCATGCAATAAATGGGTAAAAATAAACAGTATTCATGAGGCCATATTCTAGACTATGTTAGGGCAGATCAGTTTCTTACCTGGAGAGGAACATCTCCCACTACCAGACAAAAAGTGCACTATGTGGTATTTATTCTGCTCCACCACCACAATTCTGCACCTTTCCAGCTGTGATACGGTCGAGAGAAGGCCCAGCTTATCAAAGCCCAGCTGCCAAGACAGGAGAAGTGTGCACACAGAACTCCAAGCTGGTTCTCTACTGCCAGGGCTGCTGCAATAAATTCAATTCACTTGCACCAAGGTACAAAAAGAATAGTATCACACACTGAAAAACAGAGGAATAAGTTTTAATCAGGGTATCATCTAACAAACACATCTGTATTATTCTGTTACCAAACACAACAATTCTAACTCTACTCAAGGTCTTCAGCCTCCTCCTTCTAAAGCCTGCAAATTTTCTAGATACTGTGTGACAGCCTCTATCTCTGCAAACTCCAGTAGTCTGTTGATTAGCTTATCCAGTGCTTCTTTCCCACTTAGAATTTCCTATGAAAAAAAAAGCAGACAAAAGCATTACTGACTGTCCTTCAGCATTACTCTGAAACACTCAAACCCCTGAAATGCACTTTGCCTGCAGTCCTTCCACTTGCTCATCCTTGCAGGTGACTGCCACGTGAAAGCAGCAATGGTGGACAGCAGCAGGACATCAGCTGCCTGCCTGTGCAAGGCACGTGGCTTCTGGCTGCAACAACAGCAGCTTTGCCCCTGCTTTCGTGTAACCCATGCACTTACATGAAAATCTCCTGCAAGAACAATCAAGGATTGAAGAACCTCATTCAAACATTCTTGCTCATGGCAAGAGCAAGGCTGTTTTGCAAGGAAAGCTCAACTAACTTTTGTTAGGGAGTTTATGGTTCCAGTTTCACTCAAGAAAGATCCAAACACTAAGTACCTCTCTAACAAAAGCCACTTCTATGTAATTATGGAACTATTTCCCTGGCCATGGTATTCTACACTCCATTAAATTTGAACCACTCCATATTCAGTATGCCCTGCATTCTCTGGAGTTACCCAGGACACCTGTAGGTACAGTTTGAAAAGTGTCGCTCCTTATGCACCAGCACTTAACAGCAAACTGGATACCTAAGACAAAATACTGAGGGATCACCCTAAACTTTGTTTTTCATAAATTTAATACAAAAAAATCGATTGATAGGGGTTTTTTTCCACTGTAAAAAAACCCAATAAGTAGAATCATAGAATGGCCTGGGTTGGAAGGGACCATAAAGATCATTGAGTTCCAACCCCCCTGCCATGGGCAGGGACACTTTTCACTAGACCAGGTTGCTCAAAGCCCCATCCAACCCAGCCTTGAACACTTCCAGAGATGAGGCATCCACAGCTTCACTGGGCAATCTGCTCCAGTGTTTCTCCACGCTCACAGTGAAGAATTTTTTCCTAATATCCAATCTAAATATACCCTATTTTAGTTTCAAGTCATTCCCCCTTTTCCTGTCACTACATGGTCTTGTAAAAATCTCTCTCTTTCTTGCAAGCTCCCTTTGGGTACTGGAAGGCTGCAATTAGGTCACCCCAAAGCCTTCTCTTTTCCAGGTTGAACAATCTGTAAAATTCAAGCCATATGTAGATATTTACTCAGAAACAAGATCTCAGAGAATCTTAAAATGAAAACATTCAGTTTCAGTTTCTTTTAACTGTGGCCTGTGATGCAAACATAAAAGTTCTACTCATTCTTCACTCCAGCATCAGGAGGAGGAAAGAATGGCCTAACAAAAATAAAAAGCCCTTTCTGCAAGGTTTTTCTTTTGGATGTACTATGCTTCAAGAATCTCAAATGTCACTTGCCCAGTTTGGCCAAGGGACTCATGGATCTCATTGAGGACTACATGCTTGGTCATTTTTCACTCACGTAGTAGGAAAAAAACAGACAGAGAAGTAAGCCAGTGAGCTACAGCCTTTGCCAGTAATCTCTAAGACTACAAGAAGGCAGGAAAGAAAGTTTAAGCTTTCTAAATCTACAGTGTTCTGTCAGAGCACAACTGGCTACTTTCTTCATATATGTGTATCTTAAGCTGTGCTCACTAAGATAATTTTTTCTGCTTATGGTAAACATAAATATCTGAACACTCACATAGGCAACCCATACCTTGATATTGCGTACATCATATGAGATCCTGTGGTCAGTGACTCTGTCCTGGGTGAAGTTGTAAGTACGAATTCTCTCTGACTGGGCTCTTGTTCCCAACTTCAGCAAAGCAGGAAAAACCAAAATCTGTTATGTTGTGTTTTAAAAAAACCAAACACTTCTCTAAAACAGGATACTTAAAATAAACTGTAATGGATCAGCCTTTTCCAACTACAAACCTAGTGGTCACTGGCTTGGCATATGGGTTTTTTAAAAATATTGTGGCATTACTGAACAGTATTGTTTGAGACTCTGTATCACAGACCAAGTTTTTATATCCTCCAGCATATTTCTGTTCCAGCCCTGTAGCTGGAAGAACCACGTAACTCTCAAAGGTCATGTAAGGTAAGAGAGTCTTTATTTCAAAAAAATATATGAGTGGGATTTTTTTTTTTGGGGGGGGGGGGACTGTAGCTCCCACAAAAAATAATGAAAGTAGTCTCCACTAATAACGGAAGCAGCACGGTCCTTGCGTGGCTGTCGGAAATCAGCACCGAAAAAGACTGAGATTAAGAAGTTAAGTTTCCCTCTAGTGGTGAAGTGCGAGAGTGCAGACAGCAATTCTAACTTTCGAAGCAGAAACCCAAATGTAGCACAGTTGGGGTTAAACACTCCACTAAACACTGTGGTCTTCATAAAATGAAGAATTACATGCTAAAAAACGCTCAGAGAAACAAACGGGTGTCTGCTTCAGTGGGCTTTGGTGAAAATTTCATCTGCACTCCACATGTATACTTCAGAACGTGGAATTTCTTGAATAAATTCTGAAACATTTGGAAAGGTAATTTATTTCTGCCTGATTTTCCACACTATAAATATAAATATAAATATAAATATAAATATAAATATAAATATAAATATAAATATAAATATAAATATAAATATAAATATAAATATAAATATAAATATAAATATAAATCCTTTATGCAGCTTTGAAGGCTCTCAAACTGAAATTAATAACAAAAGATAAATGGGTCACTGCCTACAATGATGGGGTTAGTAATCTGCAGGGACAATACACTTAAATGCAACCTGAAGTAAGTGATTAAATAGCTGAGCTGGAAAATTTGGAGTACTGAATAATTCTCTAATTCTGAAGCATTTTTATTCCAATAGACCACTGTTGAAGTTTGCACCACAAATGGGAAAATACTCTAAGAATGGGAAAAGAATGACAGGACATTCTGAGAGAAAAGCACACTTTGCAGCATAACTTGAGGTAACTCTTCCAGGAGCTATTTCTTCCTCAAAACTTACCTAAACTGTATCAAATAAGCTGCTACTTAACTGCATAGTGGCAGGATTGTTTATTTACTTGTTTCTTTCAAAAGCCCTGTATGGCCTTAAAATACTCCCCTTTAGAAACTTCTGAGAACTTCCGATCCCAGTTCTCATTGAATGTAACTTTTTACTGATGCTAAATTTGTGTAACTCTGGCCTTAATGGGGGCATTCAGCACACGATGTCAAGTTTTGCCTTTTGAATAACTTCAGCCAGTCTTCTTTCCAGCCACAGTTGATGTCTCTTCTCATTGCCTGAGAACTCCACAATAGCATTGAGCTGGGATAAGTAAGGGCAGACTTACCACTTTAGACTACAAGATTCTTCTCCCTTGTAAGCACCCCTGGTTAGACACACACTCTCACTTGCTCTGTCCCTGTTACCCAAAGAGATCAGAAACAAATCTACAGCACAACACCCTCTCCAAATCTCAGGCACCACTTGTCCTCACCTGCAGTTTCCTGGCGCTCTGCTCTTGACTGATCTGCTTTTCCATGATCTGCTGGTACAGCTTAGCTCTCAGTGTCCGCAGAGCTATTTCCCTGTTCATCTGCTGTGACCGCTCCTGCTGGCACTCAACGGCCAGTCCTTCACAGAGGCATCCAAGAGCCCGTTGTAACAAAGGACAAACAAGCTAAATTAATTCTAACACATTAGGCAAATGAAACCTACTGGAGTGCTGGTTTGTAGGGCCTTTCAGCTGTAGGATAAAACGACATTTTAACACACTGGCCAGAACCATTAGTGCATTTTTAAACTTGTCACAGCTGCACCGGGGGGCTTTGTTCTGTGCTACAGAAAAGTCAGGGATATTTTAAAATTTCATGAAGCAAACAAGTTTCTAACATTGCCTCTAGAAATTGGGTTCACTCCAATTAGCTGTCATTATGTTAAAAATGCAATTTGAACAGTCTACAGAAGCATGTTAAAACAGTGTAACACAAGTTTTAAAAACCTTAGTCCAGATAAGCTCTTGGTGACTGGAAAATTCATTATTCTAGTAGAAGAGGGGGGTCTAATCAAGACTGGTGAGTCTTGAACTTAATTATGAAAAATGAGATAAAACAAAATAAAGGTCTTTAAAAGAAATGTAGTACTTCTCATTTGATTTCTGAAAGAAAAAGGCACATAGGGAACAGCTATTTTCAGGTCACTACTGTAATTTTGTGTGCCTAGTTTTGTGTGCCTCTGCATCTGTACAGAGAGAAGCTCACTGAGTTTCAATAAAAACAAATCCCAAAAAAGACAGAGTGGTCCAGTCTACACACTATCTTCCCATCAATATACATTTCCCTTTCTATCCAACATATGATAGCATTATCTAGTACTGAATGAAAATCTTCAAGCTTTCTTTTTAATCAGTCATGTAACTACACAGATTCCAGCTAGGCAAAGCACACCTTTGCTTGCCACTGGCCATTACTGTTGAAGGTACAGAGCACACAGTGAGAATTATTTACATTTTCTATCGCTTCCCTGTCACCCTCCATTTGTTCTTTCATCCTTCAAAGACAGGGTATTTATTAAACACTCCCTCTAAAGACAAAACTGGCATAATCACTGTGCCCCTGGTACACAGCCCCTTTCTCACACTGCCTCACTACAAGAGGGACAGAACCAGAAGGGGCTACTTCCTCTTTTTTGGTATAAAGCCCAGTCTTGCATGAGACAACTTGCAGGACCACAGGCTTCCTTTTCAAGACACAGATTCAGTGTGATTAGAAGTACAAAGTCCAGCCAAACTTACCCGTGGGAAGGTGCACAATTCTCACAGCACTATCAGTTTTGTTAACGTGTTGCCCTCCTGCTCCTCTGGCTCTGAATGTATCAATACGCAAATCTTTGGGATCCACTTTAACATCAACCTAGAATCAAAGAAAATTACTACTCCCTGATCATTCTAAAAATATTTGGATGTCAGTGACACTCACCATTAATAAGAAATCACTTCTCAAAAAATTGCTCCTTTACAACTGCTCCTAAATAACAGTCATAATCATTATAATTTAAAAAATGCAGTGTTAAATATCTCTGAAAAACAAATGATGCCTTAAAAATTTCACTTAGTTTTTCAAACTCTTACTCCAGGTCCTTCACAAAACAAGGTATGTGGGTGCGTGAAACAAAACAAAATCACTGTTTTGTAAAACCACTAGCTTTGGTGGAGAGTCTAAGAAATAAGCAAATATTTAAAAAACACTTCTAAGCAGCAGTGCAAGGATTTTGCTCATGAGTCAAGCCTGAATGATTCTTGCAACAGTACTTAGAATCATCTGAGGAGAAAATAGGCATATCCAGATCCATCCACGTAAGGATTGCCACATTGAAAATAGGAGTCCATGATGACCTGGACCTGGACTTTGAGCTCAGTGGATGGGAAAGGAACATTCAGATCTGATCAATGTTGCAAGGATAGCATTATAAAGAACAGGAGAAGGTGTGGGAAAAGCCTACAGGACCTGGTTTTGTTTACTTTGTGTGTAAATTGCTGGTCTAAGTTAGAACTATCAGTATCAGCGAGATCTCAGACAGACTAGCCAACACACTCATTCACATTCAAAGGAGACTGTCCTTGACTTAACAGAGATGGACACCAATAATTTAAATGAAACAAAAAAAAATCAAAAGGACGTGCAGAATCACATTACTATGCAACACTGAGTATCTTCTTGGATATATTCTGTCTCAATACATGATGTAATTTAAAATTGGCTTACTCATAGCAGTGAGCCTTGTCAGTGTTGGGGCTGGAACTTAATGAAATGATCACTCATTTACATGCTCTTTCAGGCAACAGAAAATCTTTGCAAAGTTGCTTCTGATGATCCATTTATACATATAAGGTACAGAGCCAAGGACTGTCACCTTCCAGAGTCAAAGCACTCGTGGTTCATTTGCTGGGACTTGGACAAAGCACTTGGTTATCAGTGAAATCCCCAAAACAGTAACATGGTCTTAAATAACACCTACTCCAATGCCAAACTGGGTTAGGGGGGGTACAGCACCATCTTACCACCCCAATGAACAGTTTACCTCCTCTGGCTGAGGGAGGACAATGACTGACATTGTCCCAGTGTGAATACGCTGCATTCTTGAGGACATGCCCGTCTCAGGGATTCGCTGCACTCGGTGAGTCCCTCCTTCATACTTCAGATGCCTGTAGACATTCTCTCCTGAAATATGAGCAGCAGCATGATGCAACCCTCCTGGAGAGACAAATAGTGTGTGACAAATACAGCAGAGAAACACTGCATTCAACTTCATTGTCTTAGTAGAATCTCTGAAGAACTGCTGTACCTATCTCAGCCGGCGTATAGTTCACAATGTCAAAGGTCCAACGTTTGTAGTCAGCATAGTTCTGGTACATCTCAAACATTTCTTTAGTGAACTGCTGGCAGATGTCCCCTAAAAATAAAAAGGCATTACCACATAAACAGCAGGTTTTAGATTTAGCTGCAACTCTAACCCTAGTCATTAGGCAGGTTAATGCTCGTCTTTAGAAAGTATTACTTTATGCCAATAAAGTATAAAAAAAAGCTTTAAGAATAACCTATAAGAGGTTTAATAGAGTTGGATAGAGGTTTGAAGTAATCTTCACTGTGGGGGCTTTGCTGACCTCCAGTTGTTCTGCCAGCTGTCACTTCTAATATGACAGGACTTCTATCATATTTTTCCTTTGGCACTAGAAGCTGGAAAAGCTGGAAAAAAAAAAAAAAAAGCCATTATCTTCTTCATGACCCCAGATCTTCTCTTAATCAAATTTACAGCCAGCCTTCAAAATTGCCACAGTCTGAGCACACTCAGCCACTGATTTCCTTTGGCAAGCTAGTTAAGTAGGACTAAAAACTGTCCAATGACCATTGCAACTCAGTGCAGTCAGTGTGGAAATGCAACATGCTAGTGCATCCATATGAAAGCTAGCTGAAAATCCAGTCCTGCAAAGTCAGGTGCCAGGTCACAGGTAGCCCCAGCTACCTATGAAGACAAAGTTATTAGCTAACCCAGCTAATCTTTACATTAATCTTATTTTTGAGAAAGTCCCATTTCATATTATTTCATTCTGAACATAGAATGAGCCCAAACACAGAGGTCTCCACTGAATCGTTTCAACTCCTTTGCTTATACTTTCCCCACTCATGGGGTGCTGTCAGCTGAAAAGAAAATGAAAGACTGCAAGTTCCAATCAGAAATCTTTCAAGAATGCATGTTCCACTGTCACAAACAGTTACTAGGAAGTCATGCCAAGTCTCAGTAGCACAGACTCACCACTTTTTTAATCCCCTTCAGC
The DNA here is from genome assembly GCF_041296385.1 of Aphelocoma coerulescens. Taxonomy (NCBI): domain Eukaryota; kingdom Metazoa; phylum Chordata; class Aves; order Passeriformes; family Corvidae; genus Aphelocoma; species Aphelocoma coerulescens. The sequence goes on from NC_091013.1 coordinate 62,327,566, forward strand.
ATTTGCAGACAGACAAGCAAGCAAGAGAAATGACTCAATTAATTAGTTTCTAAGACAAAATTGTCACTAAGAAGCTTACTAATAAGTGATGTTGCCACTTCTTTTCAGGGAGAATACAGAAGCTGGACTTCTATTTCATTAAACTCAAATGTCAGAATCTATTGGTAAGATCATAAAGGAAAGTTTTTATGATGTCTTTATTTACAAAGCTGTAAAATTTTACCTCAGGCTCACCTTTCTGCACAACACGTTCATTTTTTTATCCAGGCTTTCCTTCTCTTCTAAGGCAAGCTCTAGAAGTTGTTTCTCATCTCTGCTGTCTAGCTCTAAATTCCAACAACAGGAATAGATGTTAGCCAATCTCACCTAGAGCAAATTATAACACAGCTGTCCAAAGACATGCACTGCAGCACAGAAAAGCTTGCAGCGTTTTGCCAGCATGAAATACTCAAACAAGAGCAGCCCAAGCCAGGATGCACATTGCTAACTCAATGATCATACCTTCCAGGTGTGCTGGAAGGAGCAGCAGATATTTTACCTGTGATTAGACTGCCCCTTCCCACATTTTAGAGCTTACTAACAAACTAGGACACATTCTCAGATAAAGCTCACAGAAGCTCCAAGCCCCTTCTGCTGTGGAGGCTCCATTTTACAGTAACTAAAAGTGCTGATCATTTGCCAATAGATTATACACTAAGTAGAAACTTGGAAGACAGTTGGAGTCAAGTGGAAAACCAGTCACTGCTAAAACAGGGAGCCCCCTCGGCTCTTCATATTTCTCCCTGCTTTTCTAACACTTTTCTACTCATTAGAAAGTGAAACAATTCTACTCACTGAAATTTAAAAAGCAAGTCTGGTTGAATAAACACATGTTTTTACCATGCCAAGTTGAACTAGATTTAAATTACAACTGGACAATTACCAACACAAATGAGGGAATGGTTGAAGCCAGCTTTGAGCAGCTGGGAGTAAGAGTCAGGGAACAAAGCAAGGATGAGGAGGTGAAAACCTTTTGCCTTGTGGCCAGAATGGAAACCATAGGCTTGTCTCAGATGCAGCATAAAACTGGACTCTCAAACACTTCTAGCTGGTCCAAGAAGTATGTTTGCTGATCAGTTAAATAAACAGTATCAAATTAACTACTGTCAACAGCAGTGTGAGGTGGTCTGGGGGTGGTGAATGAGCTTATGGTTCAAAGGATTGGTATCCCATTCCTACTTCCCTGCACAACAGAATTCATTTAACCTACCTCGTGACTCCCATCACCAGAGGGAAACTGGGAAATATTTTTCTGCTTCACTGGGTGTTGCAAATATAAAATCCTACATCAATTGTCAGGAATTCAGGTACTAGAGAGAAGAGGGTCAGTTAGGGAGCTAAGTGGAAAACAATGGGCAGCCAAATGAAGGGGACATGTGCGTTTTAACTCAGCCACAGGATACATGGTACAGAGAGAATAATTTGGCTTCATTTCATTAATTTATTGGCTGTATGTTTTACCATTCTTTTCCCTTCTTTCAACTAGAACTCACTCCATCCCTCCACATCATAATTTATGGAATTAGAAAAATTCTTTATTATATTCACTTGATCCAAAAATAGCCTTTCTAAGTTGAAATATGAATTTTCCAGAGCTTTCTTAATACTTTTTAAGTCTTTGAAGAACACTGCTTTTTCAGCATTAAATATTTGTACTGTCTCCTTCAGTCTTTCTCCTCTTTTCTCCACTGAAGAGTATTAGAGAGGGTTGAGAATTAAAATATTTTAAATAACCATTTTTTTCTCCAAAAGCATAAGCATCTATTTATTTTTAAAACTAAAGAATACAAATGTTTTCTACCTGTCTAAGTAAGTCACATTTACATCTTTATTTCAGTATGGCTCTTACTGTTTTGTCCAGATTCCTTAGCTCTCTCTCTGAAAAGCTCTTATGAACTTTTGTCCTCCTCCATTTACACTGTTGGGTACCGATTTCTCCTGTCCTTTGATTTTCCCCTCCTTCACTGCTTTAATGTAAACCCCATTCTCTCCAGGTCAGTGTTTCCCTCTCTTGCCTTAATACTTACTACTGTAGCAGAATGGATGCCATTTTTTCCTTCCGACTGTGTGCACCTCCCTACACTCATAACAATGCTGGGGTTTTTTTCCCAAATGTTGCACCATTACTTAGTTTGTAATTTTTTTTATTCCCCTTGTACTTTCTTATTCCCAAATCATACAAAAACCAGCAACAATTTTAAATTTCTTTTTACCCCAACTTCTACTGTAGTAGACTATTGAAAAACAGCAACTTCTTAAACAACCATCGGGTTTTATTCCTTAAAGGACTCCCCAAACATTTTCAAAGAAATATTAGCTTTTGCCATTTAAATTTAGAGCTGACAACTCAGAGCCTAATGAAAGTTCATGTCATTTGCTCAATAAATATCACTGAACTGGTCAGATGGAATCCCATTTTAAATAACACGGCTGAAGTCTATCAAAGGTTTTAGGCTCGCTAATTTTTTTTTCTTCAGTTCAAACTGCTCTCAGTCTCCTAAAAAATAACCTCAAAACAAACGCTTCCCAACTATTTCTGCTAGATGGGTATCCTTCAGGTTCCAGACAATCCCTACTCTCCCAAAATTACCATATTAAGAACTCAAACTAAAGTGAGGTGAGATGAAAAACAGAAGGATGTGGCTGGATGCAGAAAGGCCTTGCAGCATGCAAGCTCCCGGGAGCAGGGAGGACCAGGGAGTGTTCCAGGGCTGGCTGAACTTACCCACAAGCTTCCCTCAAAGGCTGGGCAATGAACTTTATCACAAGCACAGCTGATGTTCTGAAGCAAGCAAGTAGATGTGTTTACCTGTGCACATTGCTTCTAACTCCTGAACTTCTCTTTCAGCCTCTTTGATTTCTTGAAACGCAGCTGCAATGGGGGATAGATCGGCAGATCTTCTCCTCAGGGTTCTTTGTTCAAAGCCATTTAATGAGTCTGCACTTAACAGATGACTAATCTGTTGGTACTCCTTGCTGAGACTCTCCAGATACTTCTGCACAGCCTCATGCTTCCACAAAACTTGAGAATCCTGATGGTTGTTCCTGTGCCAACTGTTAAAAGACAGAGTGAATCTGGTTGTGTCCAATAAAGGCTTTGGCCTCCAAGACCCATGGTTGTGCAGTCCTGCCACACAGCCTATCTTCTTCGCAACAGGAAGGAAAAGACAGCTGTCAAGTTGGCTGTGACAGTAGCAATTGGCAAGCAGGGTCTTGAAAAGACAGACCTTTTGGAAAGGTTTCATTTTGTTTCTTATTTTTCCACCACCTGAAATTAAAAGTACACAGTGCATGGGCCAGAGTTATTATCTAGAAAAAGAAAGCATTCTATTAAAAAAACCCCACAACAACAAACAAACACAAGGACTGCATCAAGCCCATATCATGATTTTGATTACACCAACACAAATGCAACTGTCATGGACAAAATTATTCCTGTTTTAGTCCTGGTTTAAACCAGAAGCTTTTATCACCACCATTGTACTGACTGAGAGCTGGAAAAAGTCTTTTCTCTCACCTCTTCAAACAGTTTATTTATACTATGGAAAAGCTCCTGTGGATGAGGCTTTGCAGACAACAGCTTCATTTTGCCATATGTCTCATTGGAAAAATCCAACCATTCCATGCCTTACGGGTGAAAGGAAAATGTTGCTGAGAAGACAAATCAATACTAGAGGTAAAGAATTCTATATAGAGAATGCATGAAATGTCCAGAATTATGTGCCAAACTATATCCACTACCATAAAAGGACACCACACAACAGATCAGTCAATAGGACTGCAATGCACTTGCAAAAAATCACTCACTCATATATGCAGAAAACAGGGGAACTGCTTTATGTGCTTTATGTCCCCTGTATACTCCTTACCATGTTATATTTACACTTAAGCAACATAGTATTTTCCATCCAGGAAGTGAGTAAGAAGCAGGTACTCTGAAATACAACTCCCATATTTTTCTGAGACACTTGGCCTACAGTTTTATAGGACCCAGGCTCCCCTTAGCATTACTCCTGCCCTGTGAAAGATCATTTCCTCTTAATTTTATATCATCAACATTGCAAACTATGTTATGAATTACTACTGTGCTCTAAAATTTTGTATTGGAGCACAAGGCTCTACCAGGAAGACTAAATTGAAATCACACTTATTCTAGGACTACCCACACAGAAAAGGTTTAACAAAAAAAGAAGCACTCCCTAGTAACCCTGTCAGTGCCATGGTCCCATCTGCTCACTGATTTTTACAAAAAAGTGGATTCTGAGAAAATAAGAGCATGAACCTATCTGCAACAAGATCTCCTGGAAACACGTTTCAGTTTGCTAGCACAATTATTTTTTACTCATCAGTGACAAGACCTGTGCATCTTCGTGCATTTTATTAACAAATTACTGTGACACTACTCAAGTCATCCACTATTCTCACCTATTTACTTTCATCCATTTGTCCACAATGAAGAAAGAGCAATGTGCAGTAAAACCAGCAGTACTGCACCTTGCTTGTCTGAACGCCTGTTTTACTACCTACAGAAGGAGGCAAGGACCTTTATTCTACCTCTGCACCCTCCCAGATTCCCCAGCCAGCAGGTGCTATTGAATCCACAGCAGCAATTTCAAGACTGCTTTAATATACAGAAAGCAAATGATACCCCTCACGGACTGCTCTAGTGCCTAAAACCAGCTGCAGGAGAGGGATCCTGTTCCCTTCACCAGGAACACAGCAAAAGGCACAAATCGGGCTCATCATCTACGATCCTGGATTTAGTTGCTCAGGGGCATGAGTGGACTCAGTTCCAAAAGACCTAATTCTGCTGATGAATATGGACTTCCTCCAGATCAACATGGCCCATAGTTGTTTGGCTAAGTGCTAACCATCATCAACTCAATTTTAAAATATTAATGTTATCTTTTATTTTAATTAATTCATTAAACATATTAATTATAACCATCTAGCTAATTTTTACTGGTGTAGTTAAGAAGCAATGTACTCAAATAATAATAAATTTGTTGCATTGCTTTGCCCGAGCTCTCAGAAATAAAATTCCTGGGTTTAAATGCCAAAAACAAAAAAGTAATGAAATGACACAGATCTTCAAGGAAGTCAGAAGTTTCAAAATAATTTTGCTATGTAAAACAAAAAAAGGTATCTCCTTCTCAGAGAAAGGTTGCTGCATCACATTTGCACAAAAATAAGCATACATAAAACTTTTACAGAGCTATGAGCATTAGATGACCTATTAAGTGATCTCCAAACTAGATTTTAATAACTTTTTAATGTGATTAAAATTACTTCGTACACATGCCTGCCAAATCTAAACCAGTAAGCGAAAGTGACAACTGTAATTGTCCCATTAAAATAATAATTAAAAAAATAATTTTAAGACAGAGTTCTCAATCTCGCGAACACCTTCAGAGGTTACAAAAAGCATTTCCAACAGCCGAAGATGCTACCGGCGCCACGCAGCAGCACTCGGGCACATTCGAGCCTGCAGGCACACGGCAGCAGGAGGTACCTCAGTGCACAGTGACGGGGTCAGGAACAGCTCGAGGCCGCGCCGCGGGAGCACCTCCCACACACCTCTGCCTCCCCCGCGGCTAGCCCGAGCGAAGCCCCCACAGCCCGGCCCCGCTGCGGGGCTCACGGGCGGACGGGGAAGGCGGGAGCGGGCAGGGAGAGGCAGGAGCGAGCTGGGAGAAGAGGCAGGGGCGGGCAGAAACGGCAGGAGCGGGCAGGGAGAGGAGACAGGAGCGGGCAGGAGAGGCAGGAGCAGCGGCGGGGCCCGCGCTGCCCGGTACCCGCGGAGGGCTCCGGCACTCACCGTCCGCACCCCCGGGCGCCGCACGGATCCCGCCCCGGCACGCGGGGCCATGGCAGACGGGAAGCGGAGCGGGCGCGCTCCCAGTCCCAGCATGCCCGCGGGAAAACGCGCTTCCCGTCTCCCCGCACCGCGCGGCAGCGCCTGAGCCACGCTGGTGGCGAAGGCGGCCTCTGCCTTACAAACCTGGTTAGTAAAAGAGTAATTGCAGAGAAGTCTGAGTAAAATAACATTAAGTTCCACTTTGTGTCAAAGCTCACTATTCAATTATATTTAAAAGGAGCAATTACTATGCTACTGAAGGCAAACAAAATATTAATAAACATTACCGTTCGGATTATGACTATGCTAGTTAGCTGCAGCTTCCTCATAAACTATGTTTCAAAACATACTATGTATTTGGACATTTAAAAAGATATTATTAAACATCATACCACTACCTCCCTAATTAAAATTTTAAAAATACTTAATAATGGGGGTTTTATACCTATAATAACCAAAAAACCCCTTCTTCCCAGCTACTGTCATTCTGCAAAATTAAAAAAAAAAAAAAAGGTAAAACTTCGGTATTTGGCACGTAAAACATCACTGGGATTTGGTGTGGTAAATATTCCAAAAGACTGAAAACTGATCAATGGGTAGGATTCAGATCAAACCTCAGTGCCTGAATGACGACTAACTGCTTGTTAGGACCTGAGGACAGCTTCTGGCTCTGCTCCACCCATGGGGACAGGAGGCAAGGCAGACAGATGGAAAACCACTTCCAGAGAACAGGACCGACCCCAGAGCTGGTCTAGTCTTCAAAGGGTCACAGCAAACAGCACCCTGAAATCTCCAAGGCGCTTCCCCAGGCCTGAGCCAGCAATGATGTGCCATGAGAGATGCCATCAGCCAGACACCATTCCCACTGTATCTCACTCTTCTCCCACTATGACTTCTGGGGCTCAGTGAAATGAAATAATAAAATTATACTTGCATTGGTACTCTAAACATGCAATTTGATACTTAAAAGTCTTGGGAAGGTACTCTCTGGGAGGACAACCAAGAACCTAATAAGAACATGAAACTGCAAGTAGACCACGTGCTCCAAAATTGGTTTTAAAAGAAGACGGTAGGCCAAGGAAAATCAATCAGCTTCTTCTCCAGCCAGTAATGGTTCTTGCATTAACTCCTCTGATCAAACATGATCATGTTCAGTTTTTATTATGCCTTGTGGCCGAATATTTTAACTTAAGTGTGAAAACAGAGATTGTAACAAAGTCCTGCTCCCTCCCTACCAGGCAGCAAAGCATGCAGGGGCCACCCAGCCAAGACAAGGGCTGGACTCTCTGCAGTCAGCAGGGTTTCCAGGGACCATCCACCACAGGACCTATCCATGCATCTCATATTCAAAACATGTAAGATACACTCTTTCCCTAAGTTTACCATGTACTTTTAGATTGAAATATGAGAACTGAGTATGAAGGATGTGAAATCCCATTGCTGTCTGTGCTTCCACCCCTCTCGCAGTTTGTTTCGATACCTTAAAACCTGCATGGCTGAAGCAGCAGCTGCTGCTGGAGCTGGTGAGGACCAGGGGTCATGGGGCACGGGCTATTTGGGGCAGGGTGCCACCACCTTCCTCAGCTCCCACAGCAGCCCGCAGTGACATTGGGTGCAGAAGGGAAGAGTGACAGCAGAAAGACAGCTGGGCTCACAGGCTTCAGAATAGATGTGGTGGTCCTGTGTTTTAAAACCTGGCATTCCTAACCTGCCAATTTAGAAACTGGAGGCAAAGGGATGGCTCATCAGACAGAACACGCTCCAGGACTTACAATGTGCTTGGCTCAAAGGCAGGTCCATGCCCACGCGGGGGCCCTGTTTCGCCCAGGGGTCCCTAACTGGGTTTAGTGGTGTGCAAGGATCTCACCACAACTTCACAGGAGTAAAGTGACACACACGGCAAAAATAGCAAACTTGTTACAATGTATGTAACACTTTCATATCACTCCTCCCTTCCAGCCCGAACAGCTCAGACTTCTGAGTTCTCTGAAGGAAAAAATGGTGACAGAATCATACACATCTTGAATGCAGTCCTGTTTATTAACAAAGCCTGTAGAGACAGCTTTGTTTTGCCCAGCACAGTGGGATTAAATGACAAGAAGTTTTCTTGACTGCGTTCCCAAACCTCACTTTCAGTTGGAGCTCGGCCTTCCCACAAAGCTCATTTCTTTGTTAATTCTCTCTCAGCTAGCCTACAAATGTTTCTTTTATTGCCTCCCTACTTTCCTTTTCTTGGTGCTTTTAATATGGACACATCTAGATGCAAATTGAACCCCTGTCTCTTATTTGCAATTTGCCTATTTTCAGACAGCATTCTTTCCAGTGTTTGGACTATCAGGAAACAGAGACCTTTAGCTGTCAAGAGCAGCCTTACTGCTTCAGACCAAAGGTCCACCTAGCACAATATTTGCCTGACAGTTCTCCATGATGCATCTGTTTATCATTCAACCCAACCAGAGGCATAACATGTTTTTTGCTAAGACAGAAAATAGGGTTCATAGAGTCAAGGCTTCAGCTGGTTGTAAAAAGTGCTGAAGACATGCCATGGTACAAATAGGCTCTGAAAATGATGCTGTGGGCAAAGCCAAGGCTGCCATCCCTGTCAATAATACTCCTGCTTTATAAAAATCAGATATACAATACAGCACTACTACACCATATAGCAGAAAGAACAGCGAATTGGGTACTGCCTGTGGAAAATACACATACTGTGATCAGTGACCCAGGTGACTGACATAATTAGAAGCATGCCAGAACAAAAAAGTGACAAATAAATACTGTAGAGATATTCCTTATTACAGACCATACATCTAGAGAGATTAAAAAAACACTACAGAAACCAACAACCATTCACAAAAAGTGTCCATAAGCTGATGGCTCAGCTATAAAGAACTATAGGAAAACATACTTTATGTTCTCCTCATATTTGCTATTTTCATCTCAGGAGGGTTTCTAAACATACCACTTTTTTTTTTTTTTTTCTAATTAGTAGTCCTCAAGTTAGGCTGACATCCAGGTTACTCTCTTCCAAGAAATTGTCCACTCTCTTGTTGCTTCTGTTAGCTAGAAAGGAAAGCAGCTATCATGTCATCAGCTTCAGCAAGGCTTGTATCAAGGACGTGGTGCTTGGGATTTTCAGTCTCATAGACATCTACTTACCGAGTACCAAATAAAATATATTCAGTGCACAGATTTTCTAATTGGCTCTTGTGAGTTACTGTTTCACACATACTTGCTTTACTTGGGGATATCTATCATGTTCATCATCTGCAACTGTAGGTGGGTAACCATATTATTACAGAACTAAGATACTTTGAAATAAATTCCACAATATAAATTAATATTTTTAAAGGTTAATTACGTAAACAGAGATTTTAATTGAAGTCACCTAGTTTATTTTCCCTGTAAGATGAAATTGGTTGTAACCTTGACAGTTTAACCAGCTTTCCTTCTATGTAATGCCCCAGGCCATGTAGTTTTAGTGTTCCTGGTTGTTGGTGGTTTTGGTTATGTTTTGTTTTTTAAGAACGATTTTTGGGAATAACAAGAAAAAAAAAAAAAAAGGACCTTAGACCTCCTTCGGTGGAGCCAAGCGATGAATAAAGGCCGCTGTTCTATGGACGCACGATGGTGTCGGGAAGTTTTACATAACCAACTGCTGAAAATGCCTTAATGCGACGGGGGCCGTCCCCGCTTGCTCAAAGCCTGGCTGCCAAGTTTGCTGTTGTTTCCTTAAATACCAGCCAGGGCACTGCAAGCCCGCAGAGCCTCCCCGAGCCCCGCCGCCGGCAGAGGCTGCGCTCCTTCCCAACGCCGCCTCCCTCCCAGGCTTGCGGGCAGCCTGGCTCTCCGAAGCGGCTGTTCGAGCGCCGAGAGCGGAACGCTTCAGCCGGCACTCCGGGAATCGCACAGAGAATCACGCATCAGGGAATCCTCACTCCCCGCCCTGCGGCCGGCCGGGCGGGCGGAGGGTCTGTGGTGGGGAGCGGCGCTGCGCCTGCGCCGAGGGGACCCCGGCGGCCATTTTGCAGCGTCAGGCGGGCGGCGAGGCCGCCCCGGCAGCTGCGCAGAGGGGCCTGGGGGAGCCGGCGGGGAGGGCGGGCGGCGCAGGGCAATGAGTTAAAGAGCCGCCGCCGCCGCCCCGCCGAGTTCGGGCTTTTCCTCCCCGGCGTTTCCCCTCCTCCCGTCCCTCGTACCAATACCCGCCCCTCCCGGGCCGCCCCCACCCCCCGCCAGCCGTGCCTGTCCCGGGGCCGCCCGCGCCATGCCGTCCGTGCCGCTGCCGCCCAAGGAGAGCAACCTCTTCAAGCGGATCCTGGTGAGCCACCGGCCCCGCTCCTCTCTCCTCCTCCCGCCGCCGCTTCTCCCTCCTCTTCCCTCTCGCACGCCGGCCTCGCTCGGTACCCTCCGGGTCACTTCGCCCGCCGCCGGAGTTGGCCCCGGCTGAGCGCACGCGGATGCGGCGGCCGCGCTCGCCCGGGAGGAGCCGGGCTGCCGTCGCCTCCTCGCCCCGGTTCGTCCCCGCTTCCTTCCTTCCTTTGTCTGGGGCCCGCCGAGCAGGCCGGGCGAGCCGGCCGCTGCTCGTGTCGGCGGCCGGGAAGGGCTGGTGTGGCCCCCGGCCGGGCGAGGGTGGGAAGGAGGGAGGGAGCTAGGCAGCCTCTCCGGGCCGCCGAGCGCCTTCCTCCCGCTCGCCGCGGGGACTGCGGGGCCAGCCCGGGCTGCGCCGCCGCTCCCCTCCCCGCGCGGCGCGGAAGGAGAAGACCTCGAAGCACGGTGCGAGCGTAGCGGGGGTTGCTGTTGCTTGGTTGATTCCCATCGGTGCTTCGTTTCCAGCGAGAGCGTCGGGTTTGCTGTAGGGACCGGGTTAAAAGTAGTTCGCTCGCTCAGCAGTTTTGAGTGTAGTTGAAGATGTCTGGTGGATTGAAGTATCCTGCTTCTGTGCGTCCTTTGGAGGACTTGTCTCAACTCCTTTGTGCTGGGCTACTTCAGCTCTTTGAGACTTAATGGTGCAAAAGACGTTTAGTGTTTCTGAGATAACTTTGAAGGAGGAGGAGCTCACTTCAGCTGTGAGTTTGTAACTCAGTCACTGTATACTTTATCATGCTACCACTTTATGGAAAGAAAAAGCCCCCACTCCTCCCTCCCCAGACAAGAAAACACCACCCTCCCCCTTTCATGAACTTGTCAGCGTAATAGTAATGGAGTTCCCGCCTCAACAAAATTGAGGTGTTTTGTGTCAGTTTACCAGTCTGCAGGCAGAGGACGTCTATGCAGCACACTAAGTAATCCTGCTGGCAGGCACAGATTTCTTTAATTCTCTCTGAATTGGTTATCTAGTTTCTATACTTTGTGGTCCAAAAGTGGGCATTTTGGCTTCAGGAAGCTGAGCTCAGTGTGTGTAAGCCCGTGTACTCTGTATGGAGCTGGTGTATTTCAGCAGGTGCTTCAGAGCTGTTTTCTTTTGCCTGCTTTGTGTAGTGTGTAGGTTTTAAAAAACTTAATGGTTCTTAATGGTGATTTGTTGCTTACTGCATGCTTATGGTATGCATCTTAGTAAGTCATTCTAGCACTCCTCTTTCTCTCTGCTAAAAATAAGTGACTAATATTAGAACAGTTAAGTGATTATTCTTACTAGCAGCAGACAAGTTCACAGTAGCAGCCACTTCTAAAGTTTTTTTTGATTGAATTATAGCATGGCTTCTCTGGAGATCATATTTTCGACAGGTTTTTATATATATATATTAAACAGTGGATAAAACTTTGAAATTAGTGCTTAGGCAAGGAGAAGAGATACATTAAACTTCATACAGAAATTTACTTGCTTTGTAAAACTTTCAGAAGCCTTTAACTGGTGCTGTGTAGTGGCCAGTTGCAGTTCCTAAAGTATTGATCACAAAATTCCTGCCTTATCTCTTCATATATGGTCATTTCTTGAAACTTAATTTCTTATTACTTTTTTCTAGCTAGCTCTGACTCTTTCGTGGTGCACTTCTTTCTGGAATACTAATGTCAGCGTAGTAGAAATGGAACCCTTTGGTTGCTCGACATGTCTCAGTGTATTTTTGTGTAGTAGTATAGCCTGTGGTGCTAAAGGCTCTTTAGTTGAACCAGCTTTTGCTTACTTTGGCACTGCCAGAATACTAAAAATGCCCATAGCATCTCTAGTAATTTCAAATATTGAGGGCAGGGATTATGTGGGAGGCTGCATAATAAGACCCTACAAGCATGTAGTGATTTAATCACTTGGAACAGATGCAAGGAAACTGTACTCATATATTAAGACTTAGGTATTTTTATGAACACTTTGCAGAGAATTAGCAGTTGTGAAATGAGAAACTCATTAGGAGACCATGAGAAATCCTTTGCAGTGACTTGGTGTGTATGTAACATGTGACACAGGTTATCAATGATCTGAACAAGATGCCCGTGTGACAGCAAAGCTGTCAGAGCTGCCCTGACTAGTGCGGCCTCTTGGAGTTCAATGTAAGATGGGAAGTCTGCTCAAGAAGCTGAGTAAATAGTCTTTAGGCCACATCAGTCAGTTTGTGTGCTTGCACACTTGGCAGTGCTTGAACAAGCTGACTTAAAACTAGCAGTTAGGTGATTAGGGAGGTAATAGCAATTGTAGCCTAGGTAGTTGTTCTAGTTGATCAGGACTACTGTAAGGTAGTGCTAAAACTCCTTTCTTGCTCCATCTTGTCTTCCAGTTCTGTTTTGTTTCTTAGGCTGTACTTCACTCCTCTGCAGAGACTTCCTCAGTCTAGTTGCTCTTCCCTGGAAGATCTGTTGGTGCTTACAGGTGTGATGTTGTTTGGGAGGAAGGGGCTGAGCAACTTCAAGCTCCTCTCTTCCACTTCACAGACGGCATGGATGAAGTATTTGAATAAGTTCCCCTCTCATGGAAGGAGAAAAGCATCGTAAACAAGAATTAATACAGGAATGCTGGTGTGTTTCTTGCCAATTAAAGTCAGTCTTCAGCTCAGGTGACTTAAGGGAATGGGGCAGATGCACTCTAAACTAAACATACTCATGGTAACTTAGAAATGCTTCTTGTTAGGGTTGAAGTTTGGTATCATGTATTTGGTGTCTACTTCTAGTGAGCTTAGCTGGATCTTCTATTTTGTGTATTTGAAATTGAGTTGTAAACTTGCCTTCAGAGTATATTTCAGTTTAAGCAGCTTTGATGTTTTTTTTTTTTTTTTTTTCCTTCACCCAAGAAACCATACTATAAACTGCCTCAGAGTTAGTCTTAAACATTGGCTTTATGGAATCAAATCAGCTCTGTGTGGACAGGGCATGACAGTAATCTTTGTAAGTGCTTTAGAGGAAAGCCTTGGGGTTCTTGTCATGCTTTCATGGCTCACTTGCCAAGTTGTTTTTGTTTTTAAGAAATGCTTACTGTCTTCCAATAGGTATTGGTGTCAGCCCAGGATCATGCAGTATAAGGTATGGTCTGATGTTTGTTTCATGCCTCATAGAACTGTGGATAGTATCATGCCTGTAAATGACTAATCATTTGATTTCTTAGCAAATTCCACATATTAGTATTGCATAAAATAAGGTTTGCTGCTTTAATTGCAGCTGACTTCAACTAATAAGACACAACAAGTCTCCAAGTATATAGCTTTGCGGCAGTGACCTGTGGCTGCTCAGTTCATTCAGGCATGTATTTTCCATTTTTGAGGGTAAGGAAATGTTAGAAATTATTTAAAGTGCCTTGTCTGAGGACTTCTTCATTTTCTTTGTAATGTCCTTTTTGTTCTACAACTTCTTCAATAATTTTAAGAGATTTATTCTTTGAAAAAATAGAAATATACAGGTGTTTTTAGGATTTAATTAATTCTTATGCACAGAATTCTAAAAGCTTAAAAAAAATTAATTTAATGAAATAATAACGGTTTATAAGCATGCAGCTAGTCAGTCTCCTAGGAATGACGTGGGGGAGTTACTGAGCTATTAAATGCGATAATTGGGAAGTTATGTTGTTATGCTAATTAGGGCCTCCCAAATGAGATAAATACCATAGCTGAGGGTAGCCATTATAATCCACTACTGGAGCAGTGGAAGTTTGAAGTCTCTAACATTAAAGATCCTTCCTTTTAAAGACAGGAGTTTGGAGCAGTCACTTAAAATCTTCTGGTGTAACTTAAGACCGATTCTTGGTGTGGTTGTTACTTGTGCTGCTAAGGACAGGCAGCCTAGGAAGAGTGAAGGCGGTTTCCTTGATACGGACTTTCAAACGAGGTGGTAAGGATGCCTGGCCAGCTGCAAACTACTGAAACGACAGAATTGTGGAAGATAGATGCCAGGCTAATGGTAACAGTCAGTAAAAGTGCTGTAAGGGAAAGTCACACTTCACATTTGTCAGTGATTTGAGAGAGTCTCATTTGGAGACGACTTTATCCCAAATAGATGTTCTTGGTTCAATTTTTCAAACGGAGTTTGTGAAGGTCATCATGCAAGGCTCAGAAAGCAGGCTTCTGTGGAATGCTGTGGGTTGTTTCTTCACTCTGGACTTTAATTCGTACTTCTTTTAAGAAATAGTAATTTTTCAGAGTTGTGATTTATGCTGCAATTTTTTCTTATTTGGCTGTTTATGTGGAACAGAACAAGCACTGAATGGCAAGAAGAGTTCAGTTTTAAACTATTTGTGGCACAAAAGGTGAAGGCCACCTAAAAACTTCCATGTTTCTGAAGGAAGTTGAATCATAACAAGTAAAATTGGTTGTAGATCAATGTTAGACTTGGAAATCCTAATTTAATATAGACCTAGTATGGGCTGTGAGATGGATTGCCCTTAAGATTTGAGATTTTTAGAGGTGTTTGAAGGTCTGTTAAGACAGTTTCCCTGTACACTGAAAAGTGGTGAATCCTGGGAAAAGGAAGATGCTGATATGCCGCTGCCCAAGTACGCTACAAGTCTACATTTGCAGTGCAGTGTTATTTGCTCTTTCCCATTGTCCTGCCCCCAGGCCACCTCAGAAGGAGTATGAAATTACCTTCTAGAGGGAGAAAGAACTTAGCAGAAGATTCACCAGTTGGGCAATTTGGAGAAGTTAAGTAGGGACATAGCTATTTCCAAGCTATCACGATTTATTTTGATTTTGGTAGAAATGGTGGCTACAAAGTAGCAGGCTCCCAACAAAAAGTTGTTAACAAGAAGGCAGTTATACTGTGGAACCCTTTGCTGCATGATGTATTAGCCATGTAAAAAGATTTGCACACTTTGAGAGGTGCATGGTGGGGACCCTCTTTACTCTTTTTGGGTGTGTGAAGATATATCCTTTTGCCTGGAGTGTTGGTGAGGCACCAATAACTGGAGGCTGAGAACATTCTGGTGAGAACTGTAGTAGTGCTTGTCTTACTCATAAGCCCCTCTCTCTGCATCCAGCACTTGTATCTTACCTCTAGCGGCCTGTGCCAGGCCTGTACCAGGTCTGATCCCTGCTCTGATCTGTTGTGATTCATGTGATTTTTGGCTGAATCACTGTGTTGTTAAGTATGGAATGTCAAGATTAAATTAATGTTGAAGGCTTGCATTGGTAATTATCTTGAACTTGCTTGAAGATGCCTAAAAAAAAATCATAACCTTTGAAGCCTGATGTTTATTTTAGTGTGTATTGTATCAGATCCCACAAAACAGTGCTGATGTTCATAGTTTCATTTACTTTACTCTCAGATGCAGTTTCACTAGGTTGTGGAGCCACCTGCTTAGTCTGAGTTCTTGCTAAGCAAATTGCAGTTCATCCCAGGAGACGTGGCAGATTAGTCTCTTCAGTACTTCTGCACAAAGTGCAGATTGAAAACTAGTGGAAAATGTCTGACGGGCCTATGACTTCTCATTTCTAGTGTTGCTGTTAGTTTTTGCTTTGCAGGGGCACACACGTGTTCATAAACAGGAGAGAGAACTCTATTAAGTCAAGCAGTGTGAAAGTTACAAACACTAAGTACTTGCCAGCAAGAGCTCTTTCTACTCTGTTTTCTTGTTTCTGCTCTTTTGAAGCAACAGATATTTTAGGAATTCAAATTGTATTGAGTGTGTGTGCACAGCATGAAATTACACTAGGTCTTAATTTAAGGCAAGCTTATTGATAATAGTTTCCCCTTTTAAAGGAGTTGTAGTTTATAAGGCTGTTAAAGGTGTCTATGACAATAAATGGTGAAAAAAAAATTTTCTTACCATACATGCTCTTTCCTATAATAAATACAGTATCAATTTTATTCTGCCAATAATAAAATACAAACAGCAGTGATTACAGCTGTTACTACCAGCTGCATTATGTAACAAGTTTTGTGTCTTCTGATGATTTGAATTTGATTAATTGTGTAAATCTGGTTAAGGGACAAAAATGCTGTTGTATACAGAGTACCACAATAGTGAAAACAGCTATTACTGTGACATTAATACATTGGTCAAAAAGTTACCACCATGTAGTGCTGGTTTCTTGTTCTGTTGTACATCACCGTCTGTGTTCTGACTCAGCACTGTTCTGTGTTGCTAAGTCCCCAGGTCTGGGGAAGAATGATGTGGCCTGTCCATTTTGACAATCAAAGTGAGCAAGGATGTATCTAGGTTGTCTTCTTCTTTTTATTTCAGATGATGAGGTTAACTGCTCTTACTGGCAGAGTAGGAGCAGGCATGGAGTATCCATGCATATTCAAAATCCTGGTAGGGTATGGAGAATGGCTAGAAGAACATGTTGATACTCTGGAATGGATACCCTGGGACTAGAAATTTAAGATGCTTGAGACAGGGCTTTCTTGGCCTCCATCACCCAAAGCCCCTTCCAGCTGATACTTTTTTTCATTCTCTTAAACATCAGCAAACTGAAATCAGTGTGGAGAGAGGGATGCTGTTTGGAAAACCTCATGGAGAGGTTTCAGTCTGTCTCTGAACGTCAGTGGTATCATGATATTTATTTTTTGTGTATCAGTATTGCAAATATCCATATATTTTGTAATACAAGGAGCATTTCCACCACAGATGCTGAACTCCTTCAAACAAGACAGATTTTGCTGTCAAACTGGTGAATAATTTAATAATTATTTATTAGCTCAGAAGTAGTAGCTACTGAGTGTTGCCTAAAATCTAAGGTACTTAGACAACTAATTTTATCAGCTGCTGTCAAAAATAGATCATCTGTTATATGTTGATGACACTGTTTTATAGATGAGCCATAAAACAAGGCTTTTTAAAAGGTCCAAGTGTTAAATGCCAAGTATGCTGACAGTGTGCTGATGTTCCTGTATTGATTGTGCCTGGTTTTGGACAGAAATCTGTATCAGTAATTTGATCAGCCCCAAAGTACTTGTCAGATAGCTCGCAGGAAAAGGTGCTGATCAGAGAATCGGTGTCATTGATAACTGAGGGGTTTTTACTACTGAACTTGATCACCATTGTGACTGGGGGAGATTTCCAGCATAACTGACTTCCAGCATTCTTTCCATAAGGCTTGATGTGTAAACCTTGTCCTTTTTCTTTAGGCTCTGATGTTCCACATTTAGTCCTTGGTTTCCTTCCTTAAGCAGCACTTCCATCAGTGTTACACAGCATTGAGAACATGAGTAATTTTTTTTTAATGAATCCTAGATGTTGCCACTGTCCCCTCCCTCCCCCCCTCTGAGTTCTACACCAAAATCTTGGCAACAGGAGCAAAGACACTACCTGGCAGGAAGAATGTTGAAAATGCTGAGAGGTCTGCAGGCAGGTTTATATGGAAGTACAGTAACAGGGAAGACTAAAGCAAGGGATGTCTTAAAGAAGTCTAATTGAGGAGTAGCTGAGGGAGTTGTGGTTGTTTAGACTGAAGAAAAGGAGGCTCAAGGGAGACTTTGTCACTCACTACAGCTGCCTCAAAGGAGGTGGTATTGAGGTGGGAGTCAGTGTCTTCTCCCAGGTAACAAGTCACAGGACATGAAGAAATGGCCTCAAGTTACATCAGGGGAGGTTTGGATAGGGAAAATTTGCACACTGAAGGGGATGGTTAAGCACTGGAACGTGCTGCCCAGGGAAGTGGCTGAGTCACCAACCCTGTGAGTATTTACAAAGGCATGTAAATATGGCACTTGGGGACATGGTTTAGTGAGAACGTGGCAGCTGGACTTGACAGTTATAGAGGTCTTTTCCAACCTAATGTTTCTATCATTTGTTCTTCTAATAAAACTTGAAGCTGTATTTATTCAGTTATGTTAAAATTGTTTAATTGGTTTGAAATGCTTATTTTTCTTATTGGTGGTTCTGATGCTCCATCATGTTTCTGGCAAGGCAACCTGTTGATGTGCAGACCTGTCTTAACAGAATGTGGGCTGTACAGGTAGGATTGGAGAATAATGTTAAAATATGTTGGTAGTGGTTTGGATTTTGGGTTTGATAAGTGTTGGGGTCTCCCTCCTTTCTTGTTGAGAGACAGCAAAACCAATTTTTAAATTGCAGTATTGTTGTTAAAGAAATTGCACATAGAATTATAGAGTAGCTTGAGTTGGAAGGGAGCCATGTAGTCCAACCCTCCTGCCATTAGGAGGGACATCTTCTACTAGATTTGGTGGCTGAGAACCCCTTGAATGTTTCCAGGAAGGAGTCATCTATCACCTATTCTAGTGTTTCACCACTATAATCATAAAAAGTCATCTTATGTCTAGTCTGAATTGATCTTTTACTGTAAAAACATCACCTCTTAGCCTATCACAAGATGCCCTGCTAAAATGTTGTCCCCATCTTTCTTACAAGCTCTCTTTACACAAGCTCACCATCAGATGGGTCAGTGTACAATTTGGACTGAACGTCACTGCAGCTTTATTACAGTCACAGACCATCTTAAACAACTTCAAATTATTAAAACATTTAAGCTGACCAGGGAAGCCTGATTGCTGTGTTTAGCACTATTTGGTTTGATGCAATAGCTGTCCTCATTCTTTGAGTGTGATACTACTCTTTATCTAGCCTTCACATAAGAATGCTTTGTGAAATAATTCATCACTTAAATACCTTCAGAAGCACTGGGGCCATGGAGTGAGGAAGGAAATTGGTTGCTGCAGCTGCAGTCTCTCTTTGAGTCGCCAGTTGAGATTATTTTTTGTTAAGACGACTTCTTGGAAGTGAGTGTTAATGTCTGAGATAATGGGATGTTCTTCAGCCATAAAATTCCCTAACTGTGTATTAAACTATGCATGTGAAAAATGTAACTGTTCCTTCAATGCAGGGTCTTTTTCAAAGTAGCAGATGCTAAGTCTAGGGAGATGTAGTTTGTAAAATCATCCTTGTACTAACTTGATGTTGTAAGTAGTTAAACGTAAGTAAGATGTAAATGACATATGTGATTGAGTAGTGATATGTGAAGTCCTTTTGTTTTACAAGTAATGCTAGTGATTCAGAGCCATGATTCTGTTTATACTTAATAGTGGAAGGGATTTTAGGTCTTTAAAAAAAAGGCATCATACAAAAAATTAGAATTTATGAATGGCATTTTGCTAAGTAGGTGCAGCAAAGCACATCAGCAATACAGGAATCAAGTCTTTTCTTACTTTTCATTGTTGTATGCTTGTTAGTAGTGATTTTTACCTGTACAATTGCAATTATTTCTTAGATGCAGTGCCAATTTGACATCTGTGTAGAGGCACTTGATACTTAACCTGAAAGTACATCAAATGGTATCTAGCTTAATTGTATGGCAGTCTACAAGCAGATTATATCTTTGAGTCAGTGTTGAAAAGGGGAATAAATGAGATTTTTGCCAGATGAGGTAGCATCCTTCCAGGAACATCTGGTAGCAAAAGTTCTGGATAACATTTTGGCCTTTCCACAATTTCCCTTTGAGGTTTCAAGTCTGTAAACATTCATGATTTGGCTTTAGTTTTAGCAGGAAATGATTGCCATAAAGAGGTGATGGGGGAGCATCACATTAAGCACAACAGATAAGGCAGTTAAAAAAAAACCCAACTCAGCATATTAACTTGAGCTTTTAGTGTACCAAAGACTTAATGCAGTGGGACAGACACTAGTGAAGGCATTTCAGCTACATTTGTCCTGATAAGTAAAAAATTTGAGAACACATCGGGCTTCCCAACTATGAAATGTCCATCTATGCTGCAGAATGAGATGGTATCATATGCCATCAAACTCTGGTCCTCTGTAAACAAAATACAGGTGGAGCATAGTGTGCTCATCTGCAGTTTTTGGACAGAAAAGTTTGAAAGTAGTCTTTTCACAAGGTTTGGATGCTTTAAAAACTTCAGGCTTGTCCATGTACTGAATCTTTAGACCTTTCTGTGTGTGTGTGTGTGTGTATATATATATGATGAGAAATAATTTGTGTTTCTGAGCAAAGCCCGTTTTTCTTCTATTGGTATACATTTAAGCCAATTGGTTATTGGTATAAATACAAAACTTATTTGCAAATGCATATTCACATGTGTGTTTGGAGGAAATGGGGCTGAGAAGTCACTCTGATTAATCAGCAAGACTTGACCCATAAGTGGAGAATTGCATCAAGTTGCATTTTGTACTGCTTATTTATGTTTCTGTAGTTGGACCCTCTTTCATCTAGTAACAAGCAGGTGGTCAAATGCTTTGTCTGGTTTTGAGCTAAAGCGTTTACTGTCAAGTATTATGAGTACAAGTATAGTCTTATGAGGAAGTGGCTGAGGAAACTGTGATTATTTAGCCTGGAAAAAAGGAGACTACAACTGCCTGAAAGGAGGCTCTAGCAGCATTAGGGGTTGGTTGGTCTTTTCTCCCAGAAGCTTCAGGACAAGAGGAAGTGGCCTCAGGTTGCACCAGAGGAGGTTTAAATTTGATTTGCTATGAGAAAATTTTTTTCACTTGAAAGGGTTGTCCAGCATTGGAAGAGGCTGCTCAGGGAAGGGGTTGGATCACCAGCCCTGGAGATGTTTAAAAGATGTGTAGATGTTGTTCTTAGGGACATGGTTTAGTGGTGGGCTTGGCAGTACTGGATTAAAGTTTGGACTTGGGGCTCTAAGAGGTCTTCTCTCAACCTAAACTAAGGATGCTGGTTGTCTTATCAGCAAGCCAAAAAACTGTGAAACTTGAACTTAACTCTTCCTCTCAGTGTGGAGTGCATTAATTTCTCTCTCCCATTCATCTGTTGTGCTTTAGAAAATGTGATCTTGTCTGTTCTCCAAAAATCACATTTGTCTCTAATTATCTTCAATTCAGTTCTTATTCTAGGCCTGAGGCTGAACTCTATAGGATAAAAATGTCAGCATGAGGATAATGGATCTAATTTTCTCCAGTAGTTAATCTATTTTAAGTGCACACTTGACTCAAATAGCTTCTGGTTAAGCACTGCTGTATATTTGGGGTTTCACTCAACATTGCAAGAGTTGTAGAACAGTGGATGAATGTTCACAATTGCTACTTTTTTAGGCATACTTGAGTAAGTTTAGAAAGCATACTTGGCACATTGTTGGTATTTTCCTAGGATTCTTTAAAAAATGATACTAAGCATCTTAGATGATGGATAGGAGAATTTCATCTTCCCCTCAAGTTTTGCCACAGCCTAGGTTATTTCCAGTAAAGGATGCTGAAACTAGTTCTCAGTTAAAAAAAAAAAATCTCAGAGCTTTTCTGTTGCTGTTGTTTAAATGTGAATTGAATTCCCATGTTTTAACTGCTTCTGATGGGAACTCTCTGGCCATGCTGCCAGAAGCCAGTCAGGCAGATCAACCTGATCTAATATCAAGGTTAGCTCTCTTTTGTTTTGAGAGTTTATTTTGGTGACCTCCGATTTAATCTGCACTTAGTCATGGTTAACTGCAAGTGTCTTGAGTTTCAGGCAACAAGAACCTAAACACTGTCTGCAGTTAAACCCTTCCCCACAGACTGGGGGAGGACTCTCATTTTGCTACCTTAGCCAATACCCCGAAGTGAGCATAAGTATGTTTTTGTATTGCTTTTACCCTGTGAAGTAATGGGATGATCTTTTCTGATTGCAAAGTAGTTACTATACTCCATATTAATTTAACACAGATTTTGTCTTTGTCCTGGAAGATTGATGGAGTGGGAATGATCTATGGAGACTGTTAAAGCACTCAAGCACATAACTGAAATGACATAGCTTCTCCTGAGAATAGCTGTCTAAATTACAGCAGGACAATACTCCATGTTAACTGAAAATGGTGCCAAGTTAAGTCTGGTTTGGTGGTTTTCCTATAGTTAAAAAGCTTAAGTGACCTTAAATCACTTCCGTGCTTACTGACACAAGCGTGCCTTTAACTGGTTTAAACAGATTTGTTTTAGTGATCCACTGTAGTGATCAGTAGTTGATTTAAATTACTAAAACTGTACTGATTTAGGTAATATCTTCCTAAAGAAGAAAAGGGACCCAGGTTCACATTTTGTTTGTTCCGTATGTTCCCACAGTTGAACCACATTGTTTGCCAGTTTACCTAGTAATTAGGTAAATTGTATTCTAAGTAAATCTATTAGTAGCCCTTAGCTGTACTGTTTCAGGTAGAAATTAGATGCTTTTTTTAATACCCAGGTAAATTCTCCCACCCTGATATCTCTGTATCGATTTCTGAGGTTATAGTAATGGTTTCTTTCTTCTTTCCAAAAGTGTATATTGGCAACTAGGAAAGTCTTCTGTCTTGAGATGTCTTGCTCTGGGAAGTCACTAGGCCAGGGAAGTGGGATTTTGAAAGGAATATCTAGATTCTGAGATTAATTCTCCTCAAAAGTTCTGTTGAGTCAAGATTTCTAACTCTGCTTTCTATTTTAAGAATTTCTGAGTTGAAGTAGTTATTGCTATTTCCCTTTCCTATTTCTGTTGAAAAGGAATTAGTTTTTTACAAAAAAGTAGACCATGAGGTAGAGTATTGGCTGCATGTTCTGAATGCTGAGAAAAGGCAATTTAGTATGAATAGCTGTATTTGCCTAGAGCTTGTTAGTGGTCTGATCACCATACCTTGCTGGATGAATGACTGCATTTGTAATAGTATGTTAAGGTACTGTGGTTTTAAATGCATTTCAGTGATTGTATTTCACCTCTTTTGCAGAAATGTTACGAACAAAAACAGTACAAAAATGGACTCAAGTTCTGCAAGATGATCCTCTCTAACCCAAAATTTGCTGAACATGGAGGTAACTGCACACTCAAGATTTTTTTTTTGTCTCCTGTCATGAGCTTAAATGTATTATTAGTCTATATCGTACTATTAGGAAAGAAAGGAGCCTGTTGTGGAGTGTGACTCTGTTGTTATTACTGAATAATTACTCTGGAATTTCAGTCTTTGTACATTCAGACCAGGCTTCTACTCTGCCTCAGTGAAATGCTCCTGTGCAGTTAGATGTTGAAGATGAAAATACGTGGTGGAAGCAACACTTCAGTGAAGCTTCCAACTTGCCTTTCTAGGTTTCTGGGTCGGAATGCTAGTGTGGGTTTTTCTTACATTCCTATTTAAAGCAAGCCCAGCCTTTTTTTGAATATTACATGAACATGTTCTGCCAATAAATTAAAAATCTGGAGGGTTTTTTTGTCAAGTTCATACTCTTAAATTTTCTGTACTGCATACCAAGTTGCTGCTTAAAGGGAGCAGAATTAAGTGTAGTACTGTTGCTGTTAATGCTTGAAGCCAAAGACAGAATCTGGTGATCCTGTTCTGATAAATATTGTAGGAAACAGGACAGAAAAATATTGCTTCTATTTACATCTGTTAAATTCTATTTACATCCTCAATAAGATACTCTAGTCTTATTGTATTACAGGTTTCTCTTATATTATTCAGACAGTCTTTCCTTCTGATACAGTAATTTTTCTGTGGTTTTTTTTTGCTGTTGAAGCAACCTGAGTGTGCATGTACTGTGTTAGTAAAATTATTTTCCTATTTGATGTTGTCAAATCTTGTCAAAATGTTTGACTAATCCTTTTCATGCTTCCATCCATGTCTGCTGTTTCTTTGTTGTCTTCATTACTTCCCTAGAGATAAAAGTAGTTTTTTTGTTGCTTCAAAGCTAGAGTGGTTTGTTCAAGCTCTGACCTAATGCATTTGTCTCTACTAGCACTTCTGTTTTTATAACATCTCAGTATACAGATCTATCTTTTCTGCTCTTGCTTCCTCTTAAACTTTTCCAGGACAGCTAGCTGCCTTGGCAATCCACATACTACATGGGCTTTGAGCCACTACTGGCTTTGAAGCTTGGGAATAAAGCCTGGAATGAACAGCTGAAGCAGAACTAAGCCAGTGAAGTGATCTGCTGGAAAGCTGCACTTTTGTCACACTTAGCTTCAGAGAAAAGGAGTTTCAGAAGTTTAGTAAGAAGGTGGCAAACAGATGGATTGGTGTGGCTGGGCAGTTACCTCAGTGGTGTGGGAAGGCAGGATTAGCTTGCTCCCATTCCCACAGTGGGGATATTCTTTATCAAACTTCTTAATATTATTTGAAAGGTATCATTCTGGCTTTCTCTGTTCTTACAGTGTGGATGTAGGACAACTTAAAAATAACAACAAAAAAACTTGACTCACTTTGGGTCATCATTTACTTATAGGTGTACTGTACAGAAAAAGTGTTAAATGGGTCTATCAATAAAACTTCAAACTGCTGTTACACCTGACCTGGAGATCATGAGCTGTTGCCCTTAATGCTGGGGGAAGAGGTTGTAGTTGGCTACTGTGTGCCTTGAAGAATGGGAGAAGCGGGAGATTAATACTGAAGTCATACCAGTGTACTGGATGAAATCTTGTGCCTCTCAGAATGTTGATTAAAATGTCATTGCATTGAGAAGGTCTCTTAGAATCCAAATATGGTAGCAGGAAATATGCTTCCCTTAACTAATGATTTTTAAGAAGTCTGTAACAGGGGAACTGGTTTTGGCAGATTTTTTTCTTGTGGTATGACACAGCCATTTTTCCCTTGGTCTTCATATCTGGAACTTTAATACACATTGAAGAGCTCTCTAAATTTGCTTTGTTATTGTTAACGCCCTTGAAGCCAGCGGAAGTGTATTTTTTAATTAATAAAAGTTTGTGTTGTCTTTGTTCATCACATCTGTATGATGCTCTACAAGTGTTAAAAAGACCAGTTTCAAGAAAGGAAATGCTTCCATGTAACAGTCTACAGCTGTGCTAGGCTGCTGTCCTAAATTTAATGGGGGACTTCACTGTGTGACAACTTCAAAGGATATCTGCACTGTGGAGCTGGCATATGGGAAGTCAGAAACATAAGTATCTGATACTTCTTACAGAGACTCTTGCGATGAAAGGACTGACCTTGAACTGCCTAGGGAAGAAGGAAGAAGCATACGAATTTGTTCGTAAAGGACTTCGTAACGATGTGAAGAGCCATGTCTGTATCCTTTGTAGTACAAAAGCTGTTCGTTCTGCTATGGCACGCTATTGATGGAAATCCAAGATGTTGAGATTGTGACAGACTTCTGATGCACAAAATGCTAAGTTTCCCTTTTGTCAATGAATCAAGTGGGGCTCTGTGTTTATTCCTTACTGTAAAATCTGGAGTCTAATTGAGGTTACAGATAGGCAAGAGAGGAAAAGTGGAACTTGTACACAAAGTACATTGTTGTAATGAAACACTTCTATGAGTAAGAATTCCTACTGTAATTATGGTAGCCTGTTTTAAACAATAAATCTTGGGGAATAGTTCTTGCAGTGGAGTTTGGATAATTTAATTTGTATAAAAATGCTCAGGGGGTTCTGAATTTGAGTTAAGCAGTAAAGTCTCATTAAAAAAATATTTGAAAGCATTTAATATTTTACAGTGTGTTAGTAAAGTCTGGCTGTGGTAATCCATCTTCATTTATAAGGGTGCTGGTCTTCAAGGAAGATGCCAGGTTGTTTGGTCTGTAACACAAGTGCACTGCAGTTATTTTGTGAAAATTGTAAATGTATCTTCCTTAACCTACATTAGGTTGGCATGTCTATGGTCTTCTGCAGCGTTCAGATAAGAAATATGATGAAGCCATCAAGTGTTACCGGAATGCACTCAAACTAGACAAAGATAATCTACAGATCTTGAGAGATCTCTCTCTGTTGCAGATTCAGATGAGAGATTTAGAAGGATATAGAGTAAGTATTCTCTTTGAATTCCCACTTATGGCTGTTATCTTATTATTCTCTTGTTCTTTTCATTGTAAAGCCTTTTATTGGTAGTATTTCTGTTGCTACTTTTTTTTCTGTTTCAAAAATGTTTTAAGCTATTGTTTAGGAAAGCAAGAAAAGATACTGTGGTAAAGCTCTATATAAGGTCAAGAACAGAACTAGAAATATTTGTTCTGTGCAGTTTGATTCACCAGTCACCTTGTAAAAATAGTTCTTAATTAATTTTTCACTAAAATAGTAAGAAAAATGGGCAATACTTATACTAGCAAGTAGAAGTACTTACCATACCAAAACACTACAAGTGGTGTTTTGGATGCAAAAGCTGAAGGTCTTTTTGTTAAGAAATATATTATCAAGTTTCTTGTGAGTATGTGGGTAACTTGCCCCGTGATGACTGATTCTGGAATCCCAGTGATGATTATTATTATAAATAAAACCTTAAAATGTGTCTAAAATCTGTGAGTAGTTTCAAAATGGCTGAACTGATTCGTCTGTTTCGTGTGAAGTAGAGGAGTAAACTGTGGGCTTGGCATTAATTGGTCTCTTTAGTAAGGATGTTAATTCCCCTGAATTTGCTAATGCAAAGGGAAGATAAAACAGCTGATTTGAGTATATGATTTGACTTGGGAAGAAGTTCTGAGAAGTGTTGCAGTAGTGTGTGAGGACCTTGTGCCTAGGCATGAGGAGAATGAATGCCTCTCTTTCAGTGGCAGTGAGCTCCTGCTTTCTAGAGGAAAGTGCTGTCTGAGGTTTCAAAGCTCTATCTTTGGAAGTAATTTAGGCCTGTAAGAGCTGCTCTTGAAAATGACGCCTTCTGTGACTTCACAAATAGATGTTATGCTTTGTTCCACATATTTAGAATGTATCCCCCAGATTTATCAAACAGAAATGTGCTGCTTGTCCCCATGCTGTTAGAGTTTCAAAGATTGCCATCGGCTTTTAAAAGTTCTTTTAAAATATTGGCTGTCTTGGTGTAAAATCATGATAAATGGTATTAACTCCAGTTAAAAATTCTTCTTTAAATAAATTGCTTTTCTTTTACTGAAGGAGACAAGATACCAGCTGCTTCAACTGCGCCCCACACAACGCGCTTCCTGGATTGGATATGCCATTGCATACCACTTACTAAAAGATTATGATATGGCCTTAAAATTACTTGAAGAGTTTAGGAAAACCCAGCAGGTAAGATTTCCTGGTCTGGAAGCAGAACAGTTTTTGTATAAGGGATAGAATCAGAGGAATTAGTTCTTTGGAAATACAAATCAATTATGAATAAATATATTTGTGGAGCTTTCTGCTTTGAGCAGAAAGATTTCCAGGAGCTTAGGAACAGACACAAATTATATGGGAGTACTTTTCTCCTCTCTCAATAAACAATTAGGATTGAAGATAGAAGTCTCAAGCTGAGAAACTTAATGTTTGTGAGACTTGTAGCTAGAGAAAACCTGTGATGATCCTGCCCCTTTTCAGTAAGTGAAACTACAGAAAACAGTTTAATATTTTGGATGTGCTAGTTTGCCCTTTCTCCTGCAATAGTCTGGATGCCACTACATCTCTACAAAGAATGAGATACTGTCAATGGTTTGTATACGCCCTGTATATAATACACTTAAAATCAATGTTTGGTTTCAGAGTAACATGAAAGTGTAGCTGAAAATTCTTTGATCAGACTCAGTGTTGCTGAGACCTGAGTAAATCAAATGGTACAATGCTAAAATCACTGAGTATAACCTTTTTTGAGAGAGACTATTCCCTTGTTCTATTAGTGGTAATGCAGAGCTATAAAGTCTAAATTAGCAGAACAGAGTGGATGTGTCGATTATTCTGTAATGTGGAAAGAAAAAGAAACATGTTTATAGATCCATTCAGCTAGGGAGGCACCTTGGAAGTACTGTGTAAAAATACTAAGATATTACCTGACCTCTAGACTGTGTGTTTTTA
Organism: Aphelocoma coerulescens; assembly: GCF_041296385.1. NCBI lineage: Eukaryota > Metazoa > Chordata > Aves > Passeriformes > Corvidae > Aphelocoma > Aphelocoma coerulescens. Next base: position 62,355,472 of record NC_091013.1, read on the forward strand.
AAAAAATCTCATATCCTTTCTGAGTTGTTCTATACAGGATTAACTGTAAGAAAGGAAATAAATGGCTAGGAGACACCAGTGTTTGTCTTGATCACATATCATGGTCAAAAAAAGGATGTTGCAAGCTGGGTATATACAGCTTGATTATTTCAAAAGAGCTGTAACTTCTGCATTGAGTAAAAACTGAAAAGAATGAGTTTTAATCAAAATTGGGTCATCTTCTGTGAGTGTTTGACTACCAGAAAGTCGTCATTCTCAAATGAGTCAGCAGAGCCCAATCTGAGTTTGGTGTCAAAATGATTGTTCAAGTTAGAAAGAAAGACTATATAGTAGATGGAAAAACAGCAAATGTAGCGTAAGAAACTGAGGCTCTTCAAGGACTAAGAGAGCTTAGTAGTGGTATTGGCCCCTTGGAGAGAATGGAAGTGATGCTGTTACCATGCTGTGTTTTCTAAAAGGCTGTGTGTAAATACGGTTGGTTGAAGGCCATCATGATAGACTGTTCAGTCTTGTGACTAAGCCAGATTTAAGTAATGTAGATGAATGCATGATATCAGTTGAGTCTGCTGTGCAAGTTACCACCATCTCAAATCTCACTCTAAAACAAAGATGATCCTAAGATGAGCGCAAGCACTGATGCCATTTTCTGATAAAACTGGAGATATGTGGGAAATTCCCATAAAAAAGCAGATTGCTTGTACTTGTACAATGAGCTGGTTTAACTGTTGATTAGCATCGTGTCAGTCAGAGGCAAGTGGTGGAAAAGCTGCTTAAGCATTGAAGGACAGAAATATGCAACAAATGTTGGGCAATGTAGTTTTATAGGAAATTAGTCCTGTCAAGTCTGTCCTCTTTTTTCGAGATTGTAGAGACGCTTAAGTGGTATATTGTCTTTTCTCCTCCAAAACACTAAAAATACACATGAACAAATTACTTCAATTTTCCTTGAAAATAGTCTTGTGCTTTTTTGTGCCAGCTCCCTCATGTGTACAGGCCCTGGTAGAACCCCATACACTGGAAGGGAGAACCAATGTGTTGGGTCCAGAACAATCAAGAGAGCCCAGGCAAACTCACAGCTCAGTTTTGCCATTCATTGGCTCTTCCACAATATTCTCCAAATGTACTGGTTTTGCAGTGTCTGGGTTTTTCAGTCCTGCAGTTAAAATAATTAAATCCAGGGCATTCCATGGATCTTTGAGGAGGCACACATCTTGCTTACTTTCCTTCCCAAATCTCCCCTCTTAGCCTGTATTTCATATGTGCTCAACTTGACAGATGAACTTCTGTGACTGACTTCACAGAATATTGCAGTGACTACAGAGGGGTGGTAGTTTAAAAGGAGGGTGGAGAGACTGAAGGGTACCCAAATGACTTGTGAGCAGGACTCAACAAACGGATGTTTTTGAGGAGTTTTATGGCAATCTGTATTAGGCCTGATACTGTTTACCATTCATGTTAATGAATAGACAAAGAAATGTAACATGTTATATAAAATGCTGCTGTCATAATAATTGATAAATTATGGTAATGTAGAATGATGATATTTATTTACTTGAATTACTCAGGCAGCTCTGTCCATTCAGATGTGAATGCAAACAGCCAAAACCAAGCAATAAAACTAAGAAAAAACTCAAGGAACTGTCATCTTAGTGACTGTAGGTGAATATCTGAAGATGCAGTATTACAAAATAATGGAGCTAATCTAGCTACAAGCTGTTGCCAAAACCAGCAGTCTGAGTTTTTCCTGTGTGCTTGCACCACTTCCTTGTGCAGCACTGGCTGAGTTGTGGAGGGTTGGTTCAGGAAGCCAAAGTGCCAGAAAAATAATCACTCTTTGGAAGGATTGATTGGCTGGACTGAACAACTGTGAGGTGAAAGGGGAAAGAGGAAGGGGAATAATAGAGGGAAGTGAGCTGCCTTTGTTGATCCAGACTGCAGTTACACTGACTTAGTTTATTGTAAAACTGTCCCTCAGGGCAAAGCTTATGAGTGAAAAGTAAAATATGCTCTTAGTTCTGACAAGCAGGGATTTTATCCATAAAACACTGATTACTGAGAGATCAAGACTTACTGATGAGCCTGTTGTCAAAAAAAAGTTAGAAAATGACTAGAACAATATGGCAAGATAAGATGACTAGAGAAAAAGCTGTCTGTGAAGGGCAGAGAGTCTTTGTTTACTGTAAACAGAAAAAACCTAGGTGATTTTACTACAGATTGGATGCTGGGTTTGGGAAGAGTAATAGCTAGGAAGCTTGCTTAGCAGGGACAATAAAGGAAGGAATAGTGTCCAGAAGTTGATCAACAAATTGAAATGATAAATTGCTCTTTATCATTGACAATTTTATTCTCGTGGCTAAGTTATCATTGGAAATGGTGAATTTTCTGTCTCTTGGTGTATTAAGATCAATGTTGCTTGTCATCTGAAAGCTGTAAATTGTCCAGATGCAGAATATTTCAGTCAAAAACAGGTTATGAGGTTAAAAGTAGACATCACTGCAGGAAATGTAACAGCTTGTGCTGTCCCAAGTTAAGTCAAATTATTTAAGAGTCAGTTCAGAATTTAAATTTTGGGAACCAAGGTGTAAAACAACTATGCAATTTGTTTTACTGTTGTATGTCCCATTTTTCCTTCCTTCTTTTCCAGAGCAATTTTTTATTCTTAATTTTTATTTTATTCCTAATTTTTGCATCAGGCCCACAAATACAGATATGGACAGAAAACCTCTGGAGTTTTGGGGGTCTGCTCTTAGGTATGTTTTGGCTGCATCTTGTCACATTGTTCCAGTGACAGTTGTTAGGGCATCTGCAGTTCTAAAGTTGATCCTTCTTTGGTCCAGGAGGACAGGAGGACGTTTATTCTGAAACAGCAGAATTGAGTTCAGGAGAAAGTTGGACATCTCCTGTGCAAGAATCGTAACTCTTCTGGGGGGTGGGAGGAGTAAAGATGTATTGAGGAGCAATAACAATGGTGTGGACATTCTCTTATAAAATCTCTTATTACTTATAAAACAATCTGATTATTCAGATTTAGTACTGCTTTATTAACTGCTTGCCTTCTGATGAATTACCTATTTAAGTAATCATTAAATTGATGAGATTTCAAAATTTCTTTGAAAATGGACTTTCCTTAAAATTACTTTTAAAAATAGCTTTTTAAATGGAGTGATAATAAGTGCAGTATCTTTCTGGTGGATTTGCTCTGTGCGAGAGTAATTTTTATTTTTTTTATCCTGCTGAGCCAAAACAGCTACGAGGAGGTCAACTGGTATCTGTTTGTGTATATCTTTTTAATGGGTTTTTGGGTAATCTGTGTTTTGAAGGCCTAAAACCAATTCATGATGTGCCAAAAAGCTGTGCTAGTTGTGGAATTTAGATATGTGTATTGTATTGGAGGAAAGGATATTTTTAGGAGGAGGTGAAGGAGAAAGAACTAAATTGGTGCCCTGCAGTTTCGTTCCATGGTGTTGCAGTAAGGATAAACAGGAAGACATGCTTAATGTTGCTTAACCCCTGTTCCATGAGTCCATTCTGTGAAGCAGTTAAAAATGCTTTCCTGGTAACAGTGTTTTTATTAGTGATTTCTAGTGGGTAATATAGGCTAAAAATTGAGCAAAGGTGGAAATGGAAGTGGAGCTGTAGGTAAGAGATACACTTTGAGAAGTGGGTAGAATTTCATGCAACTTGCTGACTAATATGTGCAAGATATAGTCTTGTTCCATTAGCCATCATTTGCTATTCTGTATTAGCTACTAAAAAAAGTACTTGAATGATGTTATTTTCATAGTAATGTTCATTGTCAGATACACATCTTTACAGTATTTTATTTAGTTATACTATCTTTCAGAACACTAATCTGTAAAAGCAAATCTTTCTAAAAATGCCCAGCAGTGCTGTAAAAGTTGCCTCTCAAAATTTGAAATGTTAAATCCTGTAAAATCAGTTTGTGCTTAGGGAAGGGCTGGAAGTAGTGGTTTAGGACAGTATTCTTAATAATAATGTTCCTTTCAGCCAATTTAATGCTTTGGCTTTTTGTGTTATTTTTTATTAAATTATTTGTCTCTTTAAAAACCAAAGATAAGCTTTTTCAGAGAACAGAAAAAAACAGTAAACTGTTTAGTGACCAATGTGACTTTAAAGTGTTGGTTGCCCGGGAAGAAACAAAGTATGTAGTGTCACAGGAAAGAGTATCATAAACATTTGTCAAACTGAACTGCTTCTCATCTTTCATTATGTAAAAAAATCATATTAGGTTATAAGTCTCTCCTACAATTTCTATAAGAACAGTACCTTTCATATAGCAAACTGTTTTATTGGTCTGCTGGGCATTGTCTGGAGATTGCATTTGCTCTCTAACATTCTTGTGATTGCAGTAGCTTTTTTGTATATTAGTGAAGAGCATTTAGTATGAAAAGAATTACCATAACTCTGGCAAGACTTTTCATTGCCCTAATCCACTTTAGGGAGTTATCTCTGAAAGGAATAACTTTGAATGTCACCCTGCTTCCTTGGCTGTTGTAGCACTGCAAGGTGGATGAGCCACTAGTTATACTGTAGCCTTTATAAAGTCCTAGGTGTACAACTGGAAGCCGACCTAAAAATAATTATCTGTTGCTTGAAAACATTCTGTATCCTTGTGCACTGTATTTTCCGAGGTATTGAAGTTTAGTACAGAGAACACTTGGTTAGAGAGAGTGTAAGTTTACGATCTGAAAAAATTGTTAAGCTATGGATGGGTCATTGCTCTTGGAAATAGTTTGATACAGAATTCTGGTGTGCTGAAAATGATACTGTTAGACCCCAGCCATCTGCTGTAGAACTTAAGTCAAAATTGTTGTATTGTGCATAAGTCCTTCAGAATGGAAATAAATTAAGATCTTTGCTTTCTCATATAATTCAGTTTTTTAATTGGCTTGCCACAATGATAGAAAAAAGAGAAATAAAGGACTTCTTCTAAAATGTTATCTTAAAAAAGGATATTGTTAAATGAATCTGATTTGATTGTGAATAATGGGAGTTTTACATTTTGAATGTTTAGATGGGTATATAAATAGACCTGATTATGTTCCATAGCTTAAATCTTGTATTCTGTAACACTGCATGCTTTTGAGGTACTGGTAAATGTTAACTAATATATTGCTTTTCCATCCCACCCCAGGTTCCTCCTAATAAAATAGATTATGAATATAGTGAACTGATTTTATATCAAAATCAAGTGATGAGAGAGGCAGATCTTTTTCAGGAGTCTTTAGAACATATAGAGACATATGAAAAGCAAATATGTGATAAATTAATAGTGGAAGAAATCAAAGGTAAGTCATTATTTTTTCTTCCCTTAGCCAATTTTGTTAGAAATTTTTGCTAATGGCTTTCATATACAATTAAGCAGTAAAAGGGGGGGGGGAAATCAGCATGTAAAGTCTTTAATTTATTTGTAACAATTATTGTAGGAAAACTGGTACCAGCAGATTTACAATTTTGTGCACAATAAAGTAAGTTTTCCTACCAAAGTAGGTAGTGGATGCAGGTAGTTTAACTTGGATTGACACAGGAATAGAGGAAATCTCAGAGATTATATTTGTACTTACTAGACTAGCTTTCCATAAGTCAGAACTGTTATAACCCAGTTTTAATCTTATGAAAAAGAATTTTATAAAGAATACTGTTTGAAGTACAAACACTTGGCATATTTTTCTTCCTTTTTGACTGAAATACCAAATTCTTGTTTCCTTTTCAAGCTTTCTAATGCACTTACTTATTGAAGTGAATGCTGAAGTTGACTTTTTTGGCTAAAAATAACTCACAGTTGTTTTGTGGATTTGAAGTGCTAATACTGATTTCTGAATACGTGTGAGTAATGGCACGTATTCTTCAGCTACTCCTTGCTTGTGCAGTTGTGGTGGGCTGACCCTGGCCAGTGGGCAAGCCCCACACAGCTGCCCACTCACTTCACCCAGCCTCGCTTGTCAAATTAGGACAGAATAGGAAGAACAAAAGCAAGAGAACTTGTGCATAGAGATGAAGACAGCTTGAGTGATGGAAAGAGGAAGGAAGGAAAATCAAACCCAGATCTTCAACTGATGCAGTCACTGTACACTTCCCACAAACCAGCTGATGCTCAGCTGGTTTCCAGGCAATGGCTACTTGCCCCAACACTCCTTCTCCTCAGTTTTTATTGCTTAGCATGAAACTAGATAGCATAAAGTGTCTTTGTCCAATTTGGATCAGCTGTCCAGGTTGTGTCCACTCCTGTGTTATTGTCCACTGTGGTCTACTCTGGGTGGTGGCAGAGTAGGGGTAAAAAGACAGAGCCTTGATGGTCTTCAAATGCTGCTTAACAGTGGTGGAAACATTGGTGTATTTATCAACATTCAGTCACAAATCCCAAAACACAGCCCAGCATGAGCTGCTGTGAAGAAAACTAATTCCATGCAAGCTAGACCTGGTAGAACCATTTACTTAGTAGCAAAACAGTGTGATTTAACTGGTTAAAAAACTGGTTAGTTGATGTAAAAAATGTTCTTAAGTAAACAGCCTGATTAAAAACTGATCTAGTTGTGTGTTGGAGTCCTGGAATGAGGAGTTGCTTGTTTATTTGATAATCCCAATAGCTATTTTAAATACTCAGATACAGACATTTAGGTAGTCTTTGTTTTCACAGGTGATGAATGTTCCAGGCTCTGAGCTCTATGTGTGGTAGCTTCAGGTAGCATTTGTAACACACAGCAAATGCCTTTGGGAAAATAAAGCCTGTTTTAAAGAATCTATGTATGCTTAAGCCCAATTTTATGTATCTACTCTTGTAAACTTTACTTGTAAGTGTTTCCTCATGTAATTCATAGATCTGTACTGTGTTGTTTCTAGGAGAGATGTTACTCAAGTTAGGAAGACTGAAAGAAGCTGGTGAAGTGTACAAAGAGTTAATTGAGCGGAATGCAGAAAACTGGTATTATTATGAAGGCTTGGAAAAGGCCCTACAACCCAGTAAGTTAAGCTACACGGATGCAGTGAAAATATGTATGTTATAGGATACATTTAGAACTCCTGTTGGATATGGTACTGCTTTAGATTAGAAAGTTCTACTTGGCAGAAAATTATGTACCTTCTGATCTTGAATATTACATAGTGTGTTCATTCATTTTTAAAATGTTCACTGAAAATCTTGTATTCATGAAAATACCAACAGCAAGGATTTATCTTCTTGGAATTAAGGGTGGCTTTTGCCAAGGTGCTTACACGAAGAACATTCCCTTGCTACATGTGAACTTGGAAACCAAATGGCAATCAATTCCTCTCTAGTTGTTGATTGTCAGACTGCTATCATATGTTACAAAATAAAATTTTAATTTTGAAGCTTGTTCAGGTGGTACCTCTTTCTAGAGGCATGTGGAGAAATACTCAAATACCTATTTCAGATGTCCCTTTAAGGTAGACCATCTGAAAAATACACCTTTTTTCCCCTTTTTTTTTAAGTAGGCACTTAAAGGTGATAAATGTGTTAAAACTAAAACCTTTGTTACTCCAGTGCCAGCTCACATATCTGCTATTGTGTTTTTCCAGGAAAAAAGCTTATTTTTAAAAAACTACAATATTGCAACTATTTATGCTGTATTAAGTGTTTTGCAGTGGTAACTTTCCAGAATGTTTACATTTATGCAGGAATGGTTTCTTTGTATTTAGTTTTTCTCTAATTAGTGAAAGTTTATTGGAGTTATTCTGATGACATCATAAATCATAAGCCCATAATTATATTATTTGTAGTTGTTATGGCTGCAGTACATTTCTCAACCAGCTTTCTTCTAGAAAGTTTCACAATTAGGTCTTATGAGGTCTGGGAATATGGCTAGTGACTGGGTAATGAAAATGACTTCATTTGTTACATATATTCAGAGTGTAGTGTTGCCCTTTGAGTGGTTTTCCTGGTGTACCCATAGAGTTGAATCATATGGTTATTGTCTCAGAAATTAAATTATCCAGGAACTTAGTTATTCTCTCTGATACAACAAATAAGTTGATGAAAGCATGTCGTTTTTAACAAAGAACCAGTCCAGTAGTTTTTGGCGTATTAAAATCCTATGTAGACTAAGACTTTACTGATTCTATAAAACTAATAATGCTACTTTATTTTTTAGGTGGTCTTAGGACTATTTCCTCCCCCATGGTAAGTTCTGGAGCTCCAACTTGTGACTTCAATTAGGGCTTTCATATGCTTTAGTTCCAGTCCAAACAATATTTTAGTGTAACTTTTATAATTCTACATCTCTTGGAGACACTGGGTGATAGATTTCCCCCCCCTTCCCCAACATCTGAGCTCAGTGACAAGATAAACTGTTTTTCTTATGAAAGGAAAAGAGATATATTTAATATATATGTAGTCTTGATCTGTATATTCAGTTTTAAATTCTGATGATTTAATATTTAAGTAAAATTGATTTTAATTATATAAAATGGCATTTTAAAGCAAAAGATTAGTGTTATTTAAGTTCTAACCACATTGGAGCTCCAAAGCATATTATGGGGGAAAGGGGAGGAGTGGGCAAAAAATCTTCAAGTAGCTTTATTTTTGTTAAACATTAAGGTATAAAGAGTTCTGGTGCTCAGTCCTTACACTGGAAGTACCGTGCCCTGGTTTTGCTGTCACCAGAGGACCTGTAATAGAGGCATGCTTGTACAGTATTCTATTTTATACCTATGGTTTAGAAATGCAACATATTTCTCTGAATGCTTTAAGTGTGTCTGAAATGGATGCATAGTGAAAAAACATTTGTTGATGCTATGAATGTCATACACTGTGTGAATGGGTTTGCACAACATGTAACTGAAAGAAACCAAGCTCCAGCTCTGTGTGATTGAATGTGCAAGGTAATGGTCCTGTTTATCTTTAGAGTGATTAATGCTAGTAGCTGTGTATTTTATATACAGTGTGTCCTCAGTACAGTTTTACACAGTAATGTTTATGATTAACTGGAAAAAATAACATGAAATGTTTAAATTGTTCCAAATCCATATAAGGAGTCTAGCTTAATTAATTCTCAACATTTAAAGACATTTAAAAGAATAGGTTTTTGTCTGTTACTTATATCTGTTATATTTGCTGATAATAGGCACTTTAGAAGAGAGGCTTCAGATTTATGAAGAAGTTAGTAAAAGACATCCCAGAGCAGTTTCACCTAGAAGATTACCTTTAAACTTTGTTTCAGGTAACAAGTTGCATATCTGTTCTGTAATAGTTTTTTTTCTTACTTTTTTTCTGAATTTTTCATCAGGCTGTTTAATGTGTATTTAATACCTACTTGTGCATTTAATACCTACTTGAACATGTAGACAAATCAGATGTATGCATTTCTCTTGGAACAGACAAAATTCTTTTAGGTTTTAGGACTTGATAGAAAAACTTCACACATTCAAATATGGTAATATGAGCTATGTAATATTTGTGTTGATAAAACTACAGTACAGAATGATATGTAGATTGTAGGAATTCCTGTACATAATTTTTCTGCTTCATGCAAGTTAAGAATCATGAGTTAAAATGTAGGGTATAGCACACTTTAATTCAAGGTGTGAGTGTATATATATGCATACCCCCTCCTGTATCTTTAATATACATACTTTTGCTGTAAAAATGTATACCTACGTTCTTGTAGAGCTACTAGAACTTAATTTGACAACAAAAACTACCTTTCTGCTGCTAATTTGATTAGAAAAGGAACAAAAAGGCCTGCAGTACTATGTAGGACAAATTATTTCATTTTATAGCTAAGTTCTTTGTGAATTTGCCCTTTCAAATACAGTGCACCCTCAGTTTTGGAAAGAAAATGTGTATATACTTGTTAAAATAGAAATCTGTGCCCTTCCAAAACAGAAGGAAGGAGACTAAATGAAATGGTAAATAACATAAAAATTAGTGCATGGCTGTCTAACTGCTGAAACTCCAGCAGAAGACTTTTGGAAAATACATAAGCTAGATATCAAGTGTCAAGAAATTTGAGGCCAGCTGCAAATTCCCAACATACCTCCTCATGGTTTTAAATTTGTAAGGTTAGTTTTAATTTAGCTCATTTGCTGAGCACCACATTCGTTGGTAGCTTTAAATGATCCAGAGCATAGCTAGTCCAATTCCCTGTTGTTGCTTGTGTGTCCAAATGTGTATACACATTTGCTGTGTAAAATCAAAAGATTTTAACTGCTTCATAAGAAGTTGCCACTTGTGCCTTTTATCATCCTATATACTTCAGTTTCTTTGAAGATACAGGGGTAAATTTTAAGGCATTTCAGCTAGATTTGAAAAGCTGGGTGATGAGTAATTGGGGTTTTTTCTGTAATAAGATTGTTATGGTAACACAGCAAATGAGGAAATAACCTGCAAAATGCTTTCCTATATCTTTATTAATAGCGTGTTTTGATGTTGAGTTCATTTCACTGTGTGTTTTGCCCTAGGTTGCCTTGTATCTTATATCAGTGTAGTTTCACAGCTTATGTTCATTTAAGTAGAAATATGTATAGTAACAAGAATTAGTTGCTCACACTGTAACAATATGATAAATGAAAACAAAATTCATTATTAGATTGTTCAAGAAAAATCTCATGGCTGCTTTCTCTAGCATTTTATAACAAGTAAGAATTTTTCAGAATTAAATCTTGTTTCTGTTAATGTATTAAGCTTATCAGGCATGAATGTGTAAGACTGTTTTTGATCCCATAGAGATTAATCTATTTACTAAATGATTTTCTATGTTTACAAGTACAGGAGATGAGAATTTCTGTAGGTGAAATTTTATATCGAGAATGTGAAGGTGTTAGAAGGAGCATCTTTGCAGAAAAATAGTTGCAAATTTTAAGAAGATAGAATTTCTGCTTAAGTGCAGTTACTGTTCCAGTGTGGTCAATGATCAGTTACAGCTGTCACTGTTTGATTCAGAATTAAACTACTCTTAAAAATTAAAATACTCTAAAATGCAGGCTGGTATTAAAAGGACAGGTCTTGTCCAGACCTTGCCATGCATTGCATCCTAACCTTGTATTTGATACAAATCAGCTCCTTTATCGAGCTGGAAACCACTTTTATGGAGGAAGGCTGTCACCATCAATTTTACTGATCAAATGTGTGTGTGGCCATGCAGTTTTAGATTTGTATATGCTCCTGTGGTCAGGTGTGTGCCTCAGAGACTAAATTGTAACTTGGCTTCTTGTCACAGGTGGGTGCCCAGCTGTGTGCCTTTTTTTTTTCCCAGACTTTGTTTTAAAACTGTTTTGCTTTCTATCAGCAAATAGGTATTTGATGGAAACTTGAATCTTGTTTTCCTAAATTCTAAATTACAATTCTTCCAGCGAGAAAATAAATTACAGCAATTCAACAGGAGAAACTGAGATGGATTTTTTCTTTATGTAGGGGAGTTTCTGTAGTGTGAGACAGCACATTTTAATTAATCCATCTGTAATAAAGCATGTGCTTACAGTCCAGTTATGGATCCCCATTCACAGGTAGTAGGAGTTTCTATACACAGCAGTTTGGTTAAGTACAGCAAGGTGAGAACATGAGTTACTTTCATTAGTCTCAGTGTTTATTAGCAACAGTGCTGATAACAGTAAGTGTAGGACAATTGAGAGTTGATAGAAGTAAATGAAAATGTTGTATAAAAAACAGTAGTGTCTGCGTTTTCTGAAAACAATCTGTTCATCAAATTTTTAATGTGTTCTTATTGAAGTTAAGTTTATTTCAACAGTTTTGTGTCAGTTTTATGGGTGAATCTTAGCATTACATTAAGTGTGCTACTTCCTTGTTGAGAAAGTTGGAGAAGTCCACAGCAGAGGAGGCACTGAGGTGTGGAACAAGTTCATTCCTATGCAAAGCAAGCAAAGTCAATAATAGACAAAGCCCAATCAAATGACACCAGCCAAGCACACCCCCCTCCAACTGAAAACAATCACTTTCATCATAGAAATAAAAGCATGAAAACCAGGTATTTTCCTGGCTGGATATCTTCTCTTTGAAGTCTTGCTTTTTCTTTTTTTTTAACAACATTTCTCAGAAAGGTAGCACTTACTGCAGGTATTGTAATTTTTAATTGAAAATATAATTAGATTTTTAGCTTTCTGCAGTATATTTTGGTCAAGATGGTTCTGATATGGAGCTTATGTTTCTGAAACAATAAGTCTTGTTTCTAATGCCAGAAACAATCATATCACATGTCATGTCCTACTCATAAAAATAGGACTAGAAGAGAGACAACGGGTTCATTTCATTCATCCTTCTTCCTCAAATCAGGAAACTTTATATCTGCACTACTTCTAACACGTTTGTCTAACTTGCTCATAAAAATCTCCAATGATGGAGCTTTTACAAGATTTCCATTGTTATTCTTAATAGGATGTTTTCAGTGTTTGTTTAAATAGCTTTTGCTGCATCCTCTGTAGTCAACACTTAATATTTTCTTTTTTTAATAGACTTTGCAGGTTTAAGGATTGTTACCTTGTCTGCCAGCAGACTCCTAAACACTAGCAACTTAAGAATTTTACTCTGATTTTTTTTATTTTTCTTTTTAAATCTGGAGCATATTTGTGGCTTATTAAATAACAGGAAAGATTAAAACCCTTAATTGCAGTTTCTCAGTTCCTCTGTTATCCAGAGTTGCACAGCAGTTAGTGAGTATATTTATATAACACTTGCAATCACTGACATATAACCAAACACACTTTTGTTCCTAGGTGAAAAGTTTAGAGAACTAACGGATAAGTTCCTGAGGGTTAACTTCAGTAAAGGCTGCCCACCCTTGTTTACCACTTTGAAATCTTTATATTACAATCCAGAAAAGGTAAAATTTAGTATTTATTTGGTTTTAATGAAGTCTTCTGTATTGAATTTCTAATAGACTAAGAGGTTTTAATGTAGTTTTTCCTATGACCTACCAATTACAGTTGTTGAACATTTTTCCCTAATGTGCTATTTCGTCATGTGTGAATGATCACTTGATGTCAAAATGCTTGAAGTCAGATTGGTGCGGAATGCACTGAGGTTTTTGAAAAATCAATGATCATTAAGTTTGTGTACTTTGAGTGCAAGTGTTACAGGATTCTTTCAACTTATGGTTTATGATGTCACCAGAAGTAATGCTTTTAAAATAACAGGTGGCTATTCTTCTATGTACATTTCTGAATTGCATGAATACATTAGTATCTACCACAAAGACTTCTTTCATATTTCAGTCTTTAGCTGAAACTTCAGTGTATAATTTTTGTACTTCTAAAGTCACAGTTTTTGTGTCATTGTGTCACATTAGAACAATGGTTTCAAATGTAGCTCTTCCTTCCAAACTTGACAGTAAGGTATAGTGAAAATAAATTTTTGAACCTAAAGCATGTTACTAAAATATGTAGAAAATAGAATCATTAAGATCAGTCTCTTCAGATACTATCTTGGCTACAAACACTATGGGTGTTCTAATCCATTCATGAGTTGGTAAGAAGAGGGGTTTGTATCTGGAAAAACCTTAAATAAATGATGCAGCTTTTCAACCAGCAGTGAATACTCCTTTATTTGGACTAAAATTATTCTTCTTTCTAAGAGTTTCTTTGCTAGTGTCCTAACACAAAATCTTCAGTACACTTCTGTAAGCTCTACTTTTGCCATGGTTGACATAATTTTAGTGAATTCTGGAATCATGTTGTCGTGGTTTAACTTCAACTGGCAGCTTAAGTACCATGCAACTGCTTTGCTCACTCCACCCCTGCTTGGTGGGGAGTAGAATCAGAAACACATAAACCTTGTGGGTTAATATAAGGACACTTTAATGTTGAATCAAAATAAATGATAATAATACTAATAATTGTAATGAAAAGGGGAGGGAAGAAAAAAATTCAAGAGAAACAAGTGATGGACAGAACAATTGCTCTCCATTCACTGACCAGTGCTCTGCCCATCCCTGAGCAATGACTGGCAGCTCCCAGCCAACTCCCCCAGTTTATATACTGGTCACGACATTGTATGGTATGGAATATCCTTTTGGCTAGTTCAGGTCATCTATCCTGGCCATGCTCCTTCTTGGCTTCTTGTGCCCCTGCTGCCTCACAGAGGTCAGGAACCTGAACAGTCCTTGCCACAGTGTAAGCACACTTTAGCAGTGACTGAAACATCAGTGTGTTATCAGCATTATTCTCATGCTCAATCCCAAACACAGCACTGTACTGACTACTAAGAAGCAAATTATCCCAGCTGAAAACAAGCACACTTGTAGAGTACAGGCTTTTCTAAAGTGACTATTGCTAATGGACACTTTTCAATGTAAATGAAATGGAATTTAAACTTTATACATTGTGATACTCTGGGTATCTAGATAGAAGTACAGTCAGTGTTAGGGAAGTTTTAGCTCTGCTGTTTGAAGTGTGAAAAATCTGAAGGTTGAAAGATAAGTATAAACTCACTTCTCATCTGAAAAGATTTTTAGCACTTAATTTTTGGCTAGAATAGAGGGCTACTGTATTTTGGGGCAGACTTGCACAAAAAGGTGCCTTTCTGCTAGTTACCTTCATTATATCAAATCAGAGTTTCTCAAAACTGCCAGCTTAATCCTAAAAAAGTACTTGAAATCAAGAGCTTCACCTTTTCCAAACATGCTTGGGATTTGTTTGTGCTGCTAACTTCTGCAAAAGCTTTTTTGCCATATTTCAAATTGTTTCCTTACCAAGGATGCCTGTCTTTTTACATTTCAGTTGGAGCTTGGTAGTAGCTTCTCACATAAATTACTTGTATGTTTTGACTAAAAGAGGATTGTAGTCAGTATTGTGTTATGCCTACTAGAAAATACCTAGCAAATTTCTGATTTCTCTACCAGTTGGGAAGAAAGTTCCCCTTGTGTTTCTTTGGAAAACATGTGCAGTTTGGTGTAGTCAACTGCAGTTGGATTTTGGAGTTGCACAGATATGAGGACTTGATGAAAGAGTTGGTATTTAAGCCTAGAAAGTTCCTTCTTTCTAGAGCTCAAGGTGGGTCTGTGATCTTTTATGAACAGCAAGGAAAAAAGGGTGATTGTATAGAAGGCAGACATTTGTTAGATGTGCTCAGGAAAATGTTGTTTATTCTCTAATTTCAGTAAGTTGGTACCTCAGCCTTTGGCTGTGCTAGGTAGGTTTTGTCCCAAAGTATCTGTTACATGAGTACTTCATATCTGTGAAACTAACATTGAGGAAAGTTCCCCGGCTGCTTTCAGAAAGAATTAATGAATGCCCCACCAAAAAGAAAACTGAAATCACTGCAGTGCCAAGTGAGTGCATGGCATGTTACTTCTTTCAGCTACTGAATTGGAATTTGTTTACGTACTTGTGTGAAGTTGGTGTGGTGAAGGGTGTGGAGTACAACTTGTTCTTCATCACTTCATAGAAGAGTAAGCCTTACTGTGGTTAAGTAGGAAAGATGTTTTTAATCTTCCTTCACAGTGTAAGTAGCATTGTTTAAGGTCCTTTGGATGAAGTATCTGAAGGGTGCTGTAAGTGGGAAATGTAAAGCTATTTGTTTCATTAAAAAAAAGTAAGGTTATTGCTAAGAAACTTTCTTTGAGCAACCAAAGACATGAGAATCTGAAATCTGTTCAATAAAGAAAGATTGCCAAAATACAGAAAAGCTCTAGGTATACTCAAAGACCTGTTTTGAGGTAGAACATTCCTCAATAAATAAGTCTCTAATGAGTTAAAATATACTTAATATTGCATTATGCAGTCTGTTTTTCCTATAATTCTGGCGCAGAAAAAAATTATATGTGTCTTGGCCTTGTGTTCAGTTTCTGATGTGCAGAGGCTTATATTTGACTGCACAATTGGGTTGAAAAGGAAACTGTTAAAGGCTTGGTAACTGTCAAACTTGGATGCTTGAGAAAGTGACAGAGATAGTGTGGTGAAACCTGGGGCAAGTGGTGCTGTATTTCATCATTCCCAGCAGTACTGTTGCCTTCTAGGAGGGAATTGTTAACCCACTGATGATTATGTTAAAGCAGACTTTAAAAGAACTATGGAACCTGATGAGGAGGAAGTGTTAAGCTGGCTTTACTGTAAATTACTGAGCATGCTTCTGCAGCAAGATCCAGTTTCAGACTGCGTGGTCCATTAGTCCTTGCAAGTCAGTGATCTGACTTACATTTTTCTCCATAGTTTTAGAAGGGAGTTATATAAGACATGGTTTAATCCTTCAAAGCTCTTCAAATGAGGTTGTGATTTCTTCAGGTTTTGTGCTGTTATGCTACTGCGATAAAGTAGCATGGGAACTGGTTTGCTTTTTTACTGTGTTTTTGCTATTTCTTCTTTGTCAAGCCACCTAGACTGGAGGAGACATAAGTAGTTCAGGCTGAAGGGTGAGAAGCCATAAGAAAAGAAGCTAACAATTGTCTTCTGCCTAGAAAATATACTGTCATTTTAACTTGATTAATGTATTGTGCTGTGGATAAAACTTTTGAATATAAAAATACTGCAGACCCTAAAAAATCATGCTAGCTATTCAGTATCCTGAGTGCACTTCTATACCATGCTGTAGTGTGAAATTACTCTAATACTGGAATAAGGAGAGGGGTGTTGAATTGCAGGATGAACTCTTGGACAAAGGCCATTTGAGTAGATGTCTGTTTACTTTTTTTATAATATTGGCAATTGATTTTCTACAGGTTATGTGCATGAATAAGGAGCAAAAGGAGTTAGGATGTAAAGAGTTCAAATTATTTCTCAAGTGATAATTGTTACTGTGCTCCCTGTTTGCAGATATCAAAGGCACGCGCTAATCACTTCCGAACTTGCTGTGTTGGTACACAGCCAGATTCTGTGTCTTTCCTACTGAAGAGAAGGTCAATTGGAGGGTGATAAAGACTGCCAGACTCAGTCTTACACTGTTTTCATAGTGTCTTGTTCAAAGGAAGTTTATAATATCATATAGACTGTGTTCAGTGGTACAGCATTTCTTATGGTCATAAATCACTCTCTACAAAATACAGAGAAATCATTTGATGGAACACTGTCTTGATGGCTTTGTTTGTATTTAAAAAGAATACTTGAAGTATAATGTTCATCATTACCTGTTTGCTTCAGATGGTTCTTTGAAGTAACCACTGTATCTTGTGAATAAATTGGCTATGCTTTCCTTCTATTTGTTGTATGGCAGCCTGAGGCTTTTTAAAGTGAAAACCCTTGGTCATAATGAAGTAGGGTAAATGCGTGTGGTTGCGTAAAGGCAAAGTTCACAAATGTAAAAAGCATTGCACCAGATTCTTCTCGAGCCTGTGAGCTTTGGAGAAAGGAAAGGAAATGGCTGATCTGAACAAGAGCTGAGAGCTTCCTCTACAGGTTACTAGTGTAGAGGAACTTGCATTCTGAGCTTGATATTAATTTTTCTCAACTAATCTTGAGTTCAGTCACCTTTTCAAGTACCAGCCTTTTCCTGTTTGTACAATTCCTCTTGAAGCACCTTCTTGGTTCTGGCTATCGTTTAAGACATTCTGAGGGGATCCTGTGAATGTTTGTTTATTTCTCAGACCTTTTCTCCCTCATATTAACTTTATTTGGATAATTTCTATGATAAAATGGAAGAATTCTGGAGTTACAAGTTACTTGTAAAGGAAAGGCCCTCTGTGATAAACAACATCATGGTGGTGTTGACACTAAATCTGCAGTTTCAAGTCTACTCTTCGTGTATTGTGTCTGTGGCTTTAATTGGCAGAAACAGCGCATGCCTTGTCTTCCTGGGAGGAAGACCTGTCCCAAGCAGGTACTTAAGTTTTTTACCTTCTCAACCTGCATCTTCTCATATCTGCTAGCACCAAGGCAAACATTGGATATGGTGATGTGTCTTTTGATCTTCTAGGAATCTTTTACTCCTCTGATAGGACACTTCTTAAATCAGAAGGAGACTCAATTAAGGCACCTGCATATATTCTGTAATTGATTGCATGGAACACAACAGCAGTGGATTGCTCAACTGATGCCTAGTTGGTGCTTGTAGTGCTGTCTTGATGATATTTGTGTTTACTCTTCTACGTGTCCAAGAGTGGATTCCTGTTATGTATCAAGAAGAAGCAGAAGATACCAATTGTCAGGGGCTTCACTGACAGCTTTTGCTGTTATGCAAAAAAAAAAGCAAACAAATGAAAATACAACTCCACAAGTCTTCATGAGACAGAATCCAGTAAAATTCAAAGCACTTTCCATGATACTGTTTTTGGTCATCTTTCCTAACAAGATTCTCATTTCAAGCTCAACACTCGTGTTAAATCTTCTGGTAGTCTTCTAAGAGTTGCTGATCAAGTATCAAGTTTGGTGTATCAAGACAGCAGAGAATGTATACCACTTCTGTGATTTTTGAGGTTATCTGGGTGTCACTTTAATTGCTCTCTTAAATACATGGATCTTAGTAGTGGAGGATCAGGTTATAGAATGTCTGAACATAGTGGATGTGCACCTTGAACCTGATTGGGATACATCTCCAACTCTTAGTGGAGCTAGACAGTGTCACTGCATTGCCATTCAGTCTTTGAAAGATCATCACGATGGATGGAATTTCTTGAGGTATATGGAGGAGAGTGTATGTCTCTCCTGTTTTCAAGAAGTACAAAAAGGAGGATCTGACGAGCTTATGGGCCAGTCAGCTTGGTCTCAATCTTTGTGAAGCTGATAAGGCGAATAATCCCGGAAACCATTACCAAACACACAAAGGACAGTAGATAGTATGGTTTTATGAAGGGGAATTCGTGCCTGATTAAGTTAATAGCCTTCTATAACAAAATTACTATCTCAGCATACATGGGGACAGCACTTGGTCCTGTGTATAAGCAAGACTTTTGACACCGTCTGTGATAACATAGATAACATGTTGAAGTACACCTTAGTAGACAGTAATTTGTACTGAAAACTGACTGAGCTGCCAGGCTCAGTGTTGTCATCAGCTGCATGAACTCCAGCTGGTGTCCCTAGGTAGGTAACACTGGGGCCAGTAGCGGGGAACATCTTTGTTAATGACTTAGTTGATGGGGCAGTGTATCCTTCAAGAACCTTGTGGATGATACAAAACTGGAGAAGTGGCTGATCCATGAGAGGATTGTGCTGCTATTGAGAGGCCTAGATGGGCTAGGGAATGAGCTGAGAGGAAGTTTAACAAAGGGAAATAGCTGGGTCCTGAACCTTAGGAAGGCTAAGCCCATGCTCTAGTATAGGCTGGGGCCTGACCAGCTGGAAAGCAGCTTTGCAGAAAAGACCCTGGGGGTTGTGGTAGTCAGCAGACTGAACATGATCCATCAGTGTACCTCGTGGCAAAGAACGTCAATGGTATCCTGGGCTGTATTAATGAAAGCACTGAGTGAGGTTGAAGGAGGTGATCGTCTTTTCTCTCAGCCCTGGTGAGATGCACCTGGAGTGCTGAGTCTAGTTCTGGGTGCCCTGGTACAAGCGCTGTACACACTGGAAAGAGCCCAGAGAAAGGCTTTGAAGCTGATGAAGGGACTGGATTGTCTGGCATATGAAGAGAGGGTAAGAATTTGGGTTGTTCAGACTGGAGAAAAGAAGGCTCAGATGGGATCTTGTGTATGTAGTTAACTAAAGGCAAGAGTGAAAAAACATAGGCAGATGCTTCTCATTGGTGCCCAGAGACAAGGTATTATATGCACAAATTAAAATACAAGAGAATATTTGAGCTAAAGAAAAGACACTTTTGCCATAGAGGTTGTCAAACATGGGAACAGGTTGTTGAGACGCAGTAGAGTTGCCTTCTTGGAGATGGTCATAAATGTGACTGGACACGGCCAGGAATAATCTGCTTTAGCTGACCCTGTTGTGTAACAAGGGCTTGGACTAGGCAGTCCGTAGAGGTCTCTTCAAACCTTCATGCTTCTTCATCTTCTCACTTCACTTTCAAGTCCAGGACCAGCTTGTAGCCATTTACTTGCTAGCAGGCAAGCCCATCTGAACTGCTACTGCAGTGCCGGGGCAAGTTGCATTTCATGTAAGTCTGGGAGCACTAAAACACTACAGTGAACAGTGCTGTGAAGGTGCTGGTATATGTGGATGCCTGTATGCAGAAGCACTGAGATCCTAAATCCACATACTGTAATTTGGAATCTTCAGTTGTGATTTTTATATCCATTTGCCAGCAGAGCTGTCCTAATCACTTCCTAGAATTTCTTGCTTCAGGCTGTTCACAAAGGGAAAAACTTGTCACAGAATCTGCCTTTTAGAAATGGATTAACTTCAAAACACACCTGAGTAACTGCAGACTCCCTTAGGATTAGGTAAAATGTGAGTAAATGCATGGTTCACCACAGGTCATGGGAAAGCATGTGAAACTGCTGCTTCAGGGTAGGTACTTGGCAAAGAACAGGTTGTTTATTCAAGAGTGCAGTGGGGTTAGGCTGAGGATGTGATCTACAGAGCACATATGATTGTTTCTGTCTTCAGTCTTGATTTGGAGCTCTCAAAGTGGCACATATGGCATCTGTCTTTATTTCTGCAAAATTTCACAGTGCAAATTCTAATAGAGAGTGTTGTGCATTTGGTGTTTTGTCAGTGATCATCTGCTTGTAGTCTCAATTAGAGAAAAAGAGCTGTGCAAAGAATACTTCCAGCTTAGAAATTAGTAATGGTTTGGCCGGGCTGTTGATGTAGATGCTCACTGAAGATGAGTTTGTCCCCATCTAGATGGCGAAGGAAAATGGAGGACAAAATACTGATAAAATTCTAGTAAAGTTGTAATTCCATCCAGATTGGTTTCTCAGGCCGAATAGTTCGTGTTCTCTTTGAGTATGTTTCTGCTGATGGAGTCAGTTTGTTGTAGCAAACCTGCTGGTGTTGGTAACATTAAGCAGCAGGGACTATTGGTGTGACACTGGTGGGGTCAGTGTGCTGTTGCCCCGACCCTTGATGTGCTGTGTAAATGCCCAGCTGTTGGGAGCTGCTCAGTGGCGTGATTGTCTAAGGCTTGACAGATGCCATATGAGAGGTTATAAATGAGGTGCTGTGCTTTGGAGACCAGGACTTCAATTTTTAACAACTCTTACTTATATCTGCTATTCCCAGTACCTGGTGCATTACTGTGATCTACAGTGACAACTACAATGGCATATGTTTAAAGAGAAGATGGCCTTTAACCCAAAAATAGCTTGCTTTATGGGAGGTGATAACACAAGTCCTATGAGCTGTCATCCTCATCTTGGTGTTTTAATACATAGAAATTCTGTGCCAGAAAAGTTCTTGCTCTTTCTGTACTGTGTATATTGAAGGGGAGAATAAGAGACACAGAATTTGTAGGACTCCAGGAGATTATATTCTTAGGGAACTGATTTATCAATCTCTCATGCAATTCAGAATGGATTATCTATGAGCCCTGACTTGTGGACAGTGTAGTTCACATTCCCAGTTGTCCATTCCACCCTGCCATTTTTGCTGAAAGAATAGTGCAAGTGTTTGAGTACAAGTGTCTGAGTCTGTACAGTTTAAATTTGTACTCAGTTTTTTCTTAGCATGGTGTGCTTTTAAGCTAAGAGTGGGAGCTGCTCAACAAACCATTTCTGCAGTGCCACACTTGAAAAGATGGATGGATTAAACATGGGTAAATAAAAAATAATACTGGCTGTCCTCATTTGGAAAGTCCACAGACATGATTTATAAAAAGATCCCCCACTATGAGAGGTGCTTGTGTGTAGTGGAGCCAGTGATGATAGTGTGTTTTGAAGAACTGTGGTTATTTCTGGAAAAAAGTAGTTTCTTAAGAACATTTTAAAACATGTTCTCGTGTTGCCTTTGGAGATTTATTCACTGGATATTCTTGATCTTGCCATAAAATACTAAGGTTTTGGCATCATCAATTCATAAACATACTTGGAGGTAATGTGTTTTAAAGTGAATTTCTGGTATTTGTGACTTTTAACCAAGGACTAAGTAGTAAGACTTGTAGGTGACTAACTGCAGTGAATTAATTCTAAGGAAGAGAGACGTGGGAGGACAGCAGAGAGGCTGTAATAAAAGAACTTCATCCAACATAAAGAAAGTTCTGTGGTTGTGTTTTGGGGGTTTTAACAAGATAACCCACTTTCCTCTGCAACTTTGAAATGTTACTTAAAACACAGCTTTAAAAAATACAAATATAATAGGTTTTTTATGTATGGTTGATATTTCTGTAATGGCGTGAACAATTTAATTTTCATGATTTGTGGAGACTTTTTGGAATAATCACTTAAACTACTACTATCTGAATGAAAGGTTTTGAAATGTGACTGTATATATGGGGTTTCTTTATGCTAAGAAACATAGAGCATTTACAAGGGAAATGTCTCAACACAATACAGTTTGTGTGTAAATTTAAGTACTGTGATATGGGTGCCTTAGTCTCCTGTGCAGGGAGAGATTTACTATCTAGCTGCCAGGCTTTACTTTTATGCTACAAGTGGTTTTGTAGCTTTTATACTTTTAGTGCTTTAGTATCTGAAGTTTGTTATTATTAAAATATTGGTATCAGCAAAGTGTAGCCATTTTCCTTGAGTTTCCTTGAGTTATCCGAAACCTTTTATTTAAAAAGCCTGCTGTATAACATGGAGGATTATTAAATCTTTTTATCAGTCTTTTTTAGTTTCTGATTAGCAAGAGTACTTGCTACAAGAGAGTACATATTTAAATGACAGTTATCCTACTGATATCTTTCCGCTTGAATAAAATTTGCACAGTTGGTATAATTCTTACTATGTCAGGAAGAAGCTGGAGGCTTTGTATGTTTGGGAGCAAAAACTAGCATTTAGGAGTGCCACTTCATTATTATGAGTTTTGTTGTTTATGCAAAGTTACTGTCCAGAGTGAATGTAACTGTGGCTCTTGGCAGAATGTTTCTGCTGGAAGCTAATAACCTGAAGTATAAGCAATTACATGAGATGTAGTAATTTTCACATTCTGTAAGATACAATCCAGATGTATTAGAAAGATCTGTGAACAGCGTTATTTGTTACTCTTCCTCGCAAGAAATGGATCTTGGAGTGCTACCCTCACCTCCTCCCCAGAAAATTCTCTTTGTACTTGATCAATGCTCAGAAATCCTCTTTGGTTTCCCATACATGCTGATCTCTATATCCATGAGATAAAAAATCCAAAGAGTGAAGATCTTCAATTAGTCAACATCAAGGTTTACGTCGATTGTGTTGCAGGTGCATTGGTTGATTCCATTGAAGCTCGACATTAGTGCACATGTGCCCTTTTTCTGAGTATCTAAAATCATGGAGACTGTGAGGAAATACTGGATGAGAGAAAATGTCTGGCTGGAAGAAACATCAGAAACAACAGTCTCAAAAAAAGGTGTAAGACTGTCTACACAGGAAGGTAGGCTGTCTTCAGTGAAGATCTTTCTTTAACCTTTCTGGAAAGAAGGCATATTTCTTCCTTAATGTGGAAAGCTAAAGGAATATAAAGCAAGTTGCCACTGTTGGTTGTTTGGGTTTTTTTGTTTGTTTGTTTTTTTGGTGTTTGGTTTGGGTTTTTTTTTGTTTGGTTTTTTTTTTTAGTTAGATGTCCTCTGCAGATTATTGGTGGATTACATAAGGCAGTAAAAACATTAGTTCTGTTAGGAAACTGCATTTTAAGAAGAAGTATCTCTGTAAGATTAACCAAGGACAGCCTTTTGTTCATACTGACTCCATCACTTCAAGTGTTAGGAAGTAGTGTCTTTGAGTTAAAATTCCAGGAGGGATGATCTGGTAAGTAGACTTAGCCAGGATCTGGCTAACAACTGGTATGTTCATAGTGAAAGATAGCATTTGTATGGTACAACTGGATCATAAGGAGGAGTAAGGAAACTGTAAAATAAGTAGAGGAAGGAGACGGATGAGAAACATCATTGTAGGTACAGCAAGAGTTACAGCAAGGATGTGGTGCTTCCGCTCTGCAGTGAGAATGGGGAGTGTAAAATGTGCTGAGGGCTGACAGTTTGTCTGTGAGGTAACATGTAAGCCAAGAGCTGACAGGTGTAGCAGCTGATTTATGAACTACTTTATCAAGAGAGCTTTTTTAGTTGGAGTGATCTATATTGGGATTAACTGCCCCAAATAACCCATTCTGATACCCACAAGAAATGTTCTAGGTATCTCTGCTCAGAGTTGATCCTACTGATGTTTTCCTCATGTGATATGATTTGCTTTCTTTAGTGCAGTCCCCAGACTTGTCCAAAAGCTTTCAGAAAACCAGTTTCTTACTAAATTAGTTGTGTGGTGACCACAGTATTATCTTAGAGTATTGGTTTTCTTTGAATTTGTATTTGTATTTTACTACAGCTGCTATAAACTTTCCAATTGATTATGCTTGTACATAGCATTATTTTTAAGGGCATGTTGGTTCAGCAGAGCAAGCATACAGAATACCTGTTACAATCTGCTTTTTGAATGACAAATGCAAACTAGACTCACTCAGATAAATGGAGGAAGTTTTTTCATCTGGAGTTCAGTGTTTCAGATAGCCTGTGTGATCATTTGTGCTGTTGACCCTCAAAAAAGTATCACTTGTTTTGTTCCTAGATTAGCTGTTAGCAGTGCTACCAGCAGTGGACAGCAGTAGTTTTAAATATAGTAGTGCAAAATTGCTGCTTTGTGGTTAGCCAGTCGTTATAAGCTGGTAGCTCTGTGGCACAATTCCTGGGAGTAAAAGTGTGCTTAGCCACCACACACTGAGAAATGCTGAAGTTGATGACTAACCATGATACCATGGGATGTGTGTTCTGCTGCAGGTTACAGATTTTTGTCTTCCCCTGTGTAACATGAGCATATGCACACATTTAAAAATGGTTTTCTTGGGGAAGCAAAAATGATTGTTGGCTCAGTTGAATAAATTTAAAAACAGAGATGTACCTACATGTGAATTGCTGCTAGTTTTAAAGCAACACTTTCAGTTGGTATTACACAAAACAGTAAAGCTATGTCCTTGACATCTATATATGTCAAAGATAAACAAGAAATTTAAGGTGACTTGTGTCAAGTAAAAGGCTGTCTTTCCTGTTTTCCTGGTTTTATTTTCATGGTGTGAGGGTTTACAATATTTATTTGATTGTGATTTTTTTACTGCATTCAGATGTTAGCCATCTATAATATGTAAACGATGGAAGTTGTCTGTATGAGGCTGACTAGGCTTTCACAATTGGAGTAATTTATTTGAATATTCTCTGTGGGCTTGTTCATACCTCGTTGGGCAAGGGAAATCTGTGTCTGCTATATAAAAAGTTGTGGAGCAGAAACTTTTCAAGTGAGACAAAGGAAGCAGTTGCAACTAAGTTAGTGTACAGCTGCCGTGATTAAAAATGGAAATATTCAGTCATTTGCATACCTTATGCCTTTTCTATTTTACACTGGTAAATATGAATGTTAATATCTTATGTTTCAAAGCAGGTAGATGGGACGTTTTTTAAATAATGGAGAAATGTTGCTTTTATAAAACAAAATCTACCAGTCTGAGCCTTGCTGCAGAATTTTTTGGTTCTTCTCTGAACTGTCTAAGCTTATAGATGCTGTGATCTTAGATATTAATTTACATAAAATTATAGTAAGTCATAGGAAATGCAATTTTCTAGGTGGCTGCCCATAAACACCTTCCTGTGTGGATTACACTGGAAGAGCTTAAACTCAAAACCTTTTGTGCAGGACAAGTGTTCCAGCCGGCTTGTGTGCTTGGCATGTTTTCTCTTTGTCTGGATAAAAAGCAGGTCTCAATTCATGCCAGTCACCTTTTGGCTATAGACAAAGATGCATCTTGTCTTTATTAGGCTGTAGTAGAAGACTTTTTCTGAAGTGTAGCTGCCCTTTCCTCCTGCCCTTTTCCCTCCATGTAGTTAATTGAATTTATGAGCTGGTTTTGAGTCTATTGGCAGCTTCTTTATTTGAAACTTCCTTACCTTTTCCATCCAGAAAGGTATGGTCAAAATGCCCTGGACTGAAATACCATTAATCATGTGATGGGGCCATGCTAGATACAAGAGATTATCAGAAGTGTGCCTCTGCTACCATTCTTAAGTATTTTTGCATGCTTGAAAGTTCAGATCTAAGCATCAGCATTTTTAGGGATGGGAACTTCAGATTACAAATTTACCACATGGGCAGAGCTGAACTGGGTCTGAACCTGGGATCCTCCATCACGGTGTCTTTAGAGACCCTTCTCAAGAAGGGAGTACAAGTTCCTTGCCAGGCTGTATGTCTGGCTCATCCATCACAAGCAATCAAGTAACCCTTTTCAGGAAGGCTATGAAAGTGTCTGTGTGAGCAACAGGAGACGTTCTTGTTTGTGCTGTCATTGTGTCAGAGCTTTTTTTAGTGCTGCACCTTTTCTGGGGAAAGTTCTGTTTAGAATGGTGTGGAGAGCATAGAATCAAAAGTGAAACAAGGAACCATCTTACTATAGTAGAATTCTTCATTGTTTTATGGATTCAGCTTTCAGCTCTGTTGTGTTGGCTGGCTGTGTGTGTGTGTGTGAATGATTGCCACTGTCTCAGAAATGGACTGATACTGGAGACGGCTCAAGAAAGGCTTGGTTTGGTGTTAAGTGTGTGCCACAGACCAGCTGCAAACCCTGTTCAAAATGTTGTCATCAAAGGCCTTCTCCAGAACTCTGAGCCAACAACTGCATTATATTTTTTCAGTCTTAATTTATTTGGTAGTAAGCTCATAAATATTTTTCAGGGTGTATTTATACCACTTCTGCTTGATGTGATATTGATACTGCTTTATGCACCTCCTTATCACTCTCTTAGATAAAATATTGTTGTAGCAAAGACTTCAAGTATTGACATAGTACCCTTGTGGACTGTTTTTTTTTATTGTTGCTTCTCCATTTCCCATGAGGCATTTAGCATATTGGTTCAGGGCATGTACTAGATGTTTCTTTGTGTTGTGAAAGATATTCCTGATTTGGTCACAAGGACTTTCTGTTAATGTCAATGTGGTTTTCTGGCCCAAGGACAAGACTCAACTGCAGTTAAAAGGCAGTTTGTCATTTGGTGTTTAGGTATCCCATTTTTTCTCCATGATGAGGCCTGCCTATTTTGAAGTTGCACAGTAGCAGTTTCCTTTGGGTACTGTGCAGCAAAGCCATTTGCAGATGGTTTCTGGATATCTCAATCTGTCAGTATGGAGTTATCTAGATGATATATCTAGATATAGGGAGTTTGGATATTCTGAAAAGTACAGCTATTTTTCAGTTTCTCAAATAGACATAAGGGTGACAAGTCTAGTGGATGCTGCTTCTACTGTGCTGGAAAAGTGGTGTCACAAACTCAACATCTCAGTACCAGTATGTAAAGTTTCCCATTTGGTCATTTGGCATTGAGAACGGAGCAGATAATATTAAACATGTCCTCAGGAAATCAAAAGGCAGGGACTCAAACCTGTGCCAAATGTCAACACATAGATTGCTTCCCAAACTGCCTGGCTTCTGACTTGTGTTTGCACTGGAAGTGCTGGTAACTTTTTACTGAATTCTGATAGGAGCAACTGAAACAAAAATACTTAAATGTAGCGTTCGTAACTGATAAATTAACAGGCTGAAGTCTTTTTTAAAAAAGAATATTGACACAGTGTAAGTCTAACCACTTTATAGTACATTACAGTAATTCAGTTCCTTTTCTTGCAGTTGTTTCATTGAAGGAAATACTGTATTGGTGTTTGGAAGGTTGTCATTGAAATAGAAGCCTATTAGGAAATATTTTACCCAACTGATGTAGTAATAGGATATGGAACCAATGTAGTAATTTAGCTTCCATAAATAAACCAGAGAATTTAAACCTTTTACTTGAAAAATTTGCATCCTTGCTTTGTGGTGGTAGGCTGTTGAGTTCATCTTCCATTATGTATTTCACCTTGCCTATGTTACGGATATTTCTTAATCATTTTGTATTGCTGTTCTCCTGACTTTTATTATTTTGTCATTTCATTCAACTTACTACTACATGGAATATAGAAAAAAATCAAACTAAAATTTCGGCTACTGTAGTTCTTACCTACTGTTCTTACCTTTGATAGGCCTCTTTTTCTCTTTGTCTTAAGAAAAATTTCTGTAGCAGGGGTCACTTGGTGTATGGCATAGCATGCAGCACAGATTTCCATTTCATGATGAGCCTATAGGTGCCACTATGAAAGCTACAGAAGATGATAAAGAATTCTAGTCATCATTGTTTACCTGGAAAACAGGCACTTTCCCTTAGCCTGTCCATTACAAAAGTGGACACAAAATATATCTCGGTGTAATCAGATAATTACAAACTAGTGCTCACAGAGAAAAAGGTAATTCAGAATTGGAGTCTGAGTGAATTGCATTCTTGCTACTTATAATTTAAAAAGAAATTAAGGTGTGTGTGCATTATATTTAATCCAGTCTGTATTTCTCAACTATTCATTTTAAGGCATTTATTCAAAGTTTACTTTAAAAATGTACTTTCCAATGGAAATAAACTGCACAGGAATGGAAGAGCAGTGCAGCCTTTGTGGAGTCCTTGCTTCAAGTAGTATGAAGTGTGGAAGATGCTTTTTTAACTTTCAGGACTACTGCACTTGACAAGAATATATAATGGTTTATGAGCATGTACAATTTTAATCTTTAGGGTATAGGAGGAGAAATGAGCACTTCACTTGCTTGTGTAAATGAGGAAGGCTAAAGCCCGTTTCCTCCTTCTTGGATTCTTGCTGCTCAGCTCATTGTTCTTCTGTAATGAAATAAAAGGTGTAGGTAGTGACCTGTGAAAAGGTTTGAGATTTGAATTCTGATTAAGAGGCTTCTGAAACTGGTGACCCCAGGAATTAATTCAGTCCTTTTGTAATGAAATTAGAGATTTGTTGATGACTTCAGTGACTCTTCTGTGATACCTTCAAGTATTTTCAACTCAATGGCCAGAGAACAAACACACTGTTTTCTTAGAATAATTCTGTTTGAAATTAACTTGTGGTCAATATAATGGTATTTCCAGATACCTCAGCTCAATTTTTGGAAATTATAAAATTATGAAGAATGCTGTAGCTTTTAGAAATAGTACAATATTACTGCCTTTAAGATGGCAGTGACGACTCTAGAATAGCAAATCCAAGAGACAGATTTTGCAACTAAATTTGCAGTTAATGTGGACACAGAAATTATGGTTTATATTTCCAGATCATTTGCTCCCTAAAGCAGCACACAAACCTGGGATTATTTTCCTAAATTACTAGCAAGAGACTGAAGCATAAGCATGAAAAGTAAGGGGAAAAGATACTGTGATTTTTCATTATGTCTGTAATAAATAATGTCTCGTTTGCATTTTCTCAGCTGTTGCTTTCACTGAATACTTGTTTCCAAATGTAATGTTCATAGTAGCTTCCAGAATGACAATTACAGTGTATTTTCTTGAACTGCAAAAGCCAAAACCACTGCAGACTTCTGAATGTGGAAGAACTTGGCATCTTTTACATCTTTTATATCTTTGTATTCTCCATCTCCTCAAGATTCAGAGTATTTGATTTCACTGTTCATGTCAGCTGATTGAAGACCCTCATATGAGGATGTCCCGGGTCTGTCCATTGCCAGTGCCCACTGCTGATGAAATGAGTAATTGGGCATTGGTGCACCGCGGGGGAACTGGGAGGAAATCACTCCTAACCCTGGGTGCTGTTGCTAGCGC
This sequence comes from Aphelocoma coerulescens, assembly GCF_041296385.1. Classification (NCBI taxonomy): domain Eukaryota; kingdom Metazoa; phylum Chordata; class Aves; order Passeriformes; family Corvidae; genus Aphelocoma; species Aphelocoma coerulescens. The sequence continues at coordinate 62,385,092 of NC_091013.1, forward strand.
TTAGCCAAAGCAGGGACCAGGCATGTGTGGCTCAGGGGTGGTGATGCCATTCTTTTTGGTGGTAGCATGGTCTTTGTCCAGGTATGAAGCCATGCTCCTGAGTGTGCAGTAATAGAAACATTTATATGTAGAGTTTGGTGGTGAGCTGTACTTATTCAAGAAATGAAGCAGACTTTCTCCCTTTACACACAATTCACTGATAATGAGGCTACTAGCAGCCAGATGAGGATAACTTTGGGATACTTGGAAATTGCAGTGAAAATCAGCAAGGAAATAACACTTGCACAGTTGCATATACACACTGCAACCATGCTACCTGAAGCAGATGCTTCTGTTTCTAAACTTTTTTTAGAGAGGAGAATCTTCAAATATTTTCTGAGGGTGTTGATTGCTTTCAGTGAACAGATGTCTGAGGCAGGCCAGAGAACAACTTGTTTGCCTTCATCCATTTACTTGTGACTTCTTCACATTCCTTTATCACTTTGTAGTTATTTGAAGTCCAGTAACATTTTATTATATTTTATGAGATTTTGCTACCAAAACTCATTTCTTATGAGATTTGCTCAGGGCTTTCCAGAATGTGTATGTTTATACATTTTATTACACTTTTGAGATATTTACAGTGGCTGTGTGTGACTTGGGTGCGTCGCTTTCTCTGCTCTCTTTGAAATAATGTTTGCCGGTTTTGCCTGTTGTGCTGAATTAGGTTAAATAAAGTGGTGTCCTTCAAATTGTATACTTTGATCTTCTAGAACAAGGTGTATTCCCTTCTCCCTTGTCTCCCAAAGTATATCTTGAAATGGATGCATGCGCTGTCAATTTGTGCTTTTTAAAAATTTTGCTCTCCCTACAATTCTATTTTACTCTTGCAACCAGCTTTTTAAATTAGGATCATCTTACTTTTAATCATTGAAGTCTTTGGTTTTTACCATCTAGAGATTTCACCTAATGGTGAATGTAGCCATTTCCCTGCTATGCTTACAGTCAGGTCTCATTTTTTTTAAGTCCCTTCTGTGTTTTGGGTGTATATACGTAGATCATATTTCTTACTGTAATGTTGTTTTTGTTACGTAAAGTGGCTAGTTGGTTACTTGCTGGATATGGCAGACATGTTTCGAATGAGGCTACAAAACAGGTTGAGCATTGCATAAAGTGTTTAGAAATACTAGGTGGCATTTGTGAGCCATGGACCTGGGATTGGAATAGTTGTCATGAAATGCACAGATCCTAACGTTTGTCCTTACTGTAAATGTCAGACTTGTATAGTGCAAGTTAAAAACTGTATGACTGAGTTTTGAGTCTTAAACCTAGGAGTGAAAACCAATATTGTTGACAGTGTCTGGTTTCAGAAAGTACTAGCCGTCAGGAAGTCAATGTACAGATTTTTGTCAAAGGTGAAACCTTCATTCTAGGCAACAATACCTTTCAAACAAAACAGAAATCATTAATAGTACAGAGCAACCTGCCAAAAAACCACAGAAGTTTCTGCTGTTTCTCCATTGTTATGGGAAGTTTGTGCATGATCTTTTTCAAAGCACCTTTTTGTAATTGGCTCAGTTTCAATGCTTAAAAATAAATAGCATAAATTAAGTTATATTTTGGAATTTTTACTGAAGATATTAATCATGTGTACTTGAATACCTTCTGCTGTAAGCTGCCTGAGATTAACCCATTTCTCTGCCACATCACTAGTTAAAATGGGTGATCAAAAATATCTGTGAAAGGGGAAGTAAATTATGTGAAGATATGTCCAATTTTTTTTCCAAATCAAATAGTTATTTTTGTATAGTTTCTCTAATTTGCTCAAGTATTCTTTTCAGTGTATTAGTTTCTGTTAAAATGATAGTAAAGCAAAACTTAAGCACATACTGTTTTTTACATGTAGGTTTCTACAATCCAGGAACTTGTTACTGGTTATGAAGCCTCTTTGAAAACTTGTGACCTTTTTAGTACATGTGGTAAGTTTCTGTGGTCTTACATTAATTACCCTGTAACTGCTAATACTGTTCATGAAAGTTATCAAGAACTGTTGAAGTGCTGATACTTTTTGCAAAAAAAATAGTTACTATATTTTCTAGTAAATAAATTCATTGCAGGAAATATTTGCTGAGTTTGTCAAGCTTTGTTTTTATGTTCATTTTTCAAATGCAGTCTTCAGCTTTACTGGTTATTGTAACCTTTCCCATTTTGTTGCAGAAAATGGAGAGAAAGAGCCCCCAACAACACTGCTTTGGGTTCGGTATTTCCTGGCACAGCACTTTGACAAACTTGGCCAGTGTTCTTTGGCCTTGGATTACATTAATGCTGCAATTGCAAGCACTCCAACATTAATAGAACTATTCTATTTAAAAGCAAAAATTTACAAGGTAAAAGGGGAATTTGGACATGTGGAATACCTAGTGTATAAAAAAAATCAACCCATCAAACTGGTGTGAATGTGTGGGTAATATTTCAGTTTGCAGTGGTTATGGGCATCAGTTTTCATGTGGGTTTCTTTGGGTACTGTTTTGTGAGGAAGAAAATGAAAACCCTTTTCTTTGGGTTTTGCAAAGCCAGTTACAACTTACAGTGAATTGTAATGGTGAAAAAAATCTGGGAGTGGGAGGAGTTAGAATAACACTAGCTTTTAGTTCTGTTGGAGAAGTACCAGCAACAAATACAGATTTCAGGAGATGGTCAATACTGGGCTTCTACTGAAAGTTAACTATTTAATTTCTTCCTAACAGCATGTAGGTAACATCAAGGAAGCTGCCAAATGGATGGATGAAGCACAGTCTTTGGATACTGCAGACAGATTTATCAATTCTAAATGTGCTAAATACATGCTGCGAGCAAATATGGTGAAGGATGCAGAGGAGATGTGCTCTAAATTCACAAGGGCAAGTATATTGCCTTAATTAAGAGGTGTTCTGCTTGTCTCTGGTGGTTTTTCACTCATAATTTTTAATTTTTATTAATATCCATTTTTATTATAATGCTCTTACACCTGGTGGTAAAATACATAGAATGGTTTGTAGTGGAAAGGACGTTTTAAAGATGGAGTAGTCCAATGCCACTGCCATGGGTATGGACATCTTGGTCTAACTCAGGTTGCTCAAAGCTGCATCCAACCCAGTCTTGAACACTTACAGGGACAGGGCATCCACAACTTTCCTGGGTATCTACAATCCAGCATATTGCCACATCCTCACAGTAAAGATTTTTTCCTTATATCCAGTGTAAAGCTACACTCTTTTAGCTTAAAACTTTTGCTCCTTGTTGCTACTGACTGGTGAAAAGTCTCTTCTTGCCTGTCTTATGAACTTCTTTATATACTGGCGTGCTGCTGTAAGGTCTCCCTGGAGCCTGCCTGCTCTTCTCCAGGGTGAACCCCAACTCTCTCAGCCTTTTGTTACAGGACAGATGTTCTAGCCTTTTGAGATTTCATGGCCTGTCTCTGAATCTGCTGTAACAGGCCCATATCCCTCTTGTGCTGGGGGCCCCAGAGACAGATGCAGTATTCCAGCTGTGCAGACCCAGTAAATTCTGGAAAAAATGGTAGTTCAAAGGTAGTTGTCCAGGAGTATTTTTTATTGCCATACTTCAAAATACCACTTTTGAAATTCATCTGATGACTACCTTGTTGTTTCCCTTTAGTACCATCTGATCTAACTGCACAGGAATGTATACTATATTCATTATGATTTAGCATTAACATAAATTAATTTAGACTTGAACATTTAATTCCTTTAAGCTAGTATTACACACAAAAATTTTGTTAAAGCAAAGTCTATCCTTAAAAGATGGGGTAAGCACTTTAAATTATATATTTTTGACATTGAACAAAATTTGGATTCTTAAATACCAGATTTTCATATGATTTATGTAACTAAACATGAAGACGACTTCGTGGGATATCCTGGAGCATATAAACAAATTAGGCTCCTTTATTCTTTTTGATTTTAAGTGTGATAACACTTGAAATTGGATTCAGGCTTTCTAGATATTTCTAGTAATGACTGAAAACTTGATTCCTAAAACTCATCATGTTTGCTTATCAGAAGTGTTAATGCAAGAAAGACAGAACTTTATCATAGATATCTGGAAAGAGAGGATAAATCTCATCATCAGTAATTAAGTGTTGTGAGTGTAACTGGGTCTTTTTTCTGCTATAAAGACTGTTCTGAAAACCTGATGACTAATATTAATGATATGTGCAATGTTTTTCCAGTTCCCTTATTCTCAGTCTAGAGCATTAAAACTACTAAGTCTCAATCCTAGGATTTTTTTCTTTTGAAAATATCAAGTATAAATCTAACTTCGCTTATTTAGACAAAAAAGTTCTAAGGAACGTGTAGTTACTCATAGTGCATGATAAAGCAGTGAATATATTGGTGGAGTTTTAGACTGGTGGATGCCACTTACGTGATGGGGAAAACCAGCTGAAATTGTTTGCTGAACTTAAGGAATTTTTAAAAATAGTGTTGTTTTCTGCCCCCAAATTGTAGAAGTGAGACTGTGTGTGCAAGCATGAGTTAATCTTAAAAGCCTGTTGAGACATTAATCTTCAGATAATTGGGGTTTTTTTTGATAATTCCAATCTATTCCTTTCTATCTGGGGGCGCACAGAATACCACAAGTATTATTCTCAGTCACTGAGTGTTTGTCATTTCCTGTTGTATTCCAAGTAAGTTGAAGGATTGATTGTTTGCTCCTAATGGCCTGGAACCAGGCATAGTTGAAAGATGCAGCTGGTAAATTACAATAGCAATAATGACACTTATTTCAGGAAGGAACTTCTGCTATGGAGAACCTTAATGAGATGCAGTGTATGTGGTTCCAGACGGAATGCGCCGCAGCTTATCAAAGGCTAGGGAAGTACGGAGATGCCTTGAAAAAATGTCATGAAGTAGAAAGGGTAAGTAGGTGCAAACACCGCCCATGGCTTCCCCACTGTTTCTCATACACAAATGAAGATATTTGTTGATGTAATCAGCACAGTTTTGTTTGCTAGGCATATAAAACTTCCTGTATAATGGCTTTTAAAAACAGGCTAATATTTGATGATTTATTGTAACAGGAGAGGTCTTCTCCAGCTATTATGTGAAAGATTATTACTGAAGCAAAAAGGTTTCAGTATAAAATACGTCTCCTAACTATGAGCTATTCATACATTAACTTTATGCTGACTTTTGACAATCGTGTTTCTAATCAGAACAGTCACATTCAATTGGCTTTTAGAGTGCCTAAGTCACTAATTGAATAATCACATTATAGGCTTTAACTGAGATTTTTCCCTACCGATAGTTTCTCTTAACAGTCAGTATTTAAAAGATATTTCTCTACCTGTTAAATATTGCCTGTAAATAGTATCAGTTGTAACTTTATTTGCCTCTGTCTAATAAAAGAATAGACTAAATAAAGGATGAGTATATTGTGTTCTTTTTTTTTTAAGCATTTTTTTGAGATCACAGATGATCAATTTGACTTCCACACATATTGCATGAGAAAGATGACTCTTCGTGCCTATGTAGACCTTCTGAGATTAGAAGATGTGCTCAGGAAACATGCCTTCTACTTCAAGGCTGCCCGATCAGCAATCAAAATCTACTTGAAGCTCCATGATAATCCTCTTACCAATGAAAGCAAAGAGCAAGAAGTGAATTCAGGTATCTACACTTTAATGAAGGCTCATATGTCTATGACACATGTAAAAGCCTAAGCTAAATAAGTTATGTGTTATAGAGTAAATAGAACAAAAGTTTTTCCTCTTTTCTGTCACAATAACTGAAGAGATATCATAGCACACTACAGTTCTCTCTGTTCACACCCCTTTACTTTGTAGAACTAGAACGTGAATGAATCTAGGTGTAGTTGGAGTACTTGGGGAGGAGTGGCATTTCAGAACATTAAAACCAGATTCAGGTCAGCCATTAGATAAATATTAATAGCTAATGAATTATGAAGCAATGGATAGGTTTTGTGGAAAAGCAGTCTGAATTGTAAGAATTTAATTTTGGTCTAGTGTATTTACTTTATTACGTGGTAATACTAGTTACTACTGCATTAAGTTTTATCAGTTTTCACATAACTTGAGGACCAAAGAATACATGGGTAAATGTAGCATTAAATGGAAAACAGACTTTCTTTGGATGCCAGTGGGGTGTGGTTTGGAAATCTGAGGATTCAGTAGCAGATTATTTAAGGTATTTTTTTACTTTAAGATAGATAGTTGCTTTTCTTTTAGTGGATTTGCAGCTACTATCAGCATTGCAGTGGCTGTTGACTAAAGCAGTGAAATTGTCTGGCTTTTTGCAAAGGGAAAAGTATTTGACATAGGGAAAAAGGGAAGCTAAACCAAAAATGCCACTTAATATTGCAAATACAATCTTACCTTTATTCAGAGGTGGATAATAAGCTTTTCTGTATCTGGCTATGCATACTGAAGTACATATGAAAAGAGGCATATTTGAACAGTTGGAATTGCATCTTTTTTCTCTCCAACCTTAATTTGTTTCTGTATATAATGTAAGATCAGTGTGTGACAGAGGATCTGTCACAGAGGTTAGCAATATATCATAGATACAAAGGTGGGTGGCGTCTAAGAAGTCATGTTAGTTCATTTGCCTGCTGTTCATTGGGATTCAGTAGGCTTATCTGTGGGAGAAGGCAGCACTGTGTGGCTGGGGTAAAAAGAACACTTGCTTCCCTGTGTCACAATGGAGGATGACCTAAGCAGAGAGGTCATGGTGCCATAGCCACAGAAAGGATGTGTTAGTCCCTTGGGAGCCTATTTTTCTGTGCCTTGCTGCATTTAGCAAAAGTCCTATTCTTAGTGAAACACCACAGTAAACAGACTGGAAGCTGCAGGATTATTCTGGCTAAACTGATCATTTCCGTTTAGCTATCCCATGCCATTTGTATGAAACCAATGCAGTTGTCATAGCTGTATATTAGTCAGACATTTTAATGAAAAATAGCAAGTTCAGCATGTTTTCAGATGGAGTGTTAAATCCATCTGGATGTTTCTAGATGGCATTAGAAGCAAGCTGAGCTATAGTCAATATGAGAGCTTAGTCTTATTATTACCATTGTTCATTTTCTAAGGTAAAACCTGTGACAGATGTAACAACTTCTTGTAGCTAACCTTTGAAATCATTGAGATTTCTGTAATAGCCATGTAAGAGAAAATATGCAAGATCAAATATTGTTAAGAGAAAATATGCAAGATCAAATATTGTTAGGCTGTAGGTAGTAATCTAGCAGCAATGTTGGCCTGTGTAGTGTTGGTAGTTATGGAAATTGCTGTAAAAGTTGGCCATTTTGAGATGGGGACAAGCATAATGACGTGTCTGAGTTGTTAGAAACAAGATATTTAATTAAAGACTTTTTAAATATGTTGTCTGTTACTTTAATCTGTAGAAAATCTCTCAGCCAAAGAATTGAAGAAAATGCTTAGTAAGCAAAGAAGAGCACAGAAGAAAGCAAAACTTGAAGAAGAAAGAAAGCATGCAGAAAGAGAACGACAGCAAAAAAATCAAAAGAAAAAGAGAGATGAAGAGGAGGAGGAAACTAGTGGACCCAGGGAAGAGCTGGTTCCTGAAAAACTGGAAAGGGTTAGCATGGTCTTTCATGTTAAACTCATGTGATTATCATAAAAAGCCTATAATATGGGTTTGCTATCAGATTCTCCTAAAAGAATCTAGGTGCTTTTATAAAATCGTTTTTGCATGCAGAGGTACCTTTTTGTAGTGTACCTCTTTTTACACTTAAGAGAAGTATTCTTCCTCAATAAATCCAAGTTCTATATTAATATTGTTACTTTCCTTAAATTTCAGGATTTTTTCTAAACCTTAGGCTATACTTCATTAAAATAGATACTGAACAAAAAAATGTGTTTTGCCTGAAGAAATCTGGTTTTATAGAGTAAATAGAGGAAAAAGTAACAGAAATTATTGCAGTTTACAAAGTTTGAAGGCATGAGCCAGTATTTCTCTATGAACAAAGAACTATCTCCTTTATCATAGTAACTTCAAGCTTGTTGTCTAAGGTGGTTGTATTTGTTTCCTAAATGCCAAATTGCAGTACTGAGTATACAGGCAGTGCCAGAGTTAGCAATGATGCTGTCTTTGTCAACATGAAATGATGAGTAAACACTTTAAAAAAATCTTGCTGTTTAAATAAAAATGTTGTAGTGCAGTTTAATTCAGAAAGCTAGCTTCAGTTCACCTTTGACCTCTGATTATTTAAACACTGTGAATAACAAACTATCATTGTATTTGACATTTATTTTAAGCAGTAAATTTCACTGTTCTTTTATTAAAACAGGTAGAAAATCCATTAGAAGAAGCCATTAAGTTCCTTATACCACTTAAGAATCTTATTGGAGATGATATAGAAACACATTTATTAGCATTTGAAATATACTTTAGAAAAGGTAAAGTACTGCTTAATTTTATTTTTGCTCTACAAAATTTTAATCCTTCAGTGCAGCCTGTGTTATCCAAGTGTAGTGGAAAATTATCTGGAATAAATACTTATCTGACTGAAGCTGAGGTTTGCATCATATCCAGTAATAATAGGGTAAATAGTGTTTTTGTTTAGTCACCCTTAAACAAAAAAAGCCCTAAGAGCAGACTATGTTGTAGTATATACTCTAAATACTGTGGAAAGGTATTTGTGGTGTGATCTTTTAATTATCTAGAGGCAACCAAAGGTAAATAGATGGTAACATCTGTGCAGTGTTGCCAGAGTATGAGCAGCAAGAACTTCTGTTTTATTATGCAATTTGAATGGGAAAATAAACTTTCTTTCTATTTCTGAAAACTGATGTTTCTAGTATTTGTACTAGATTTACTAAAGAAAACAGTAATTGATAATGAAGAGAAAAAGTTCTGTATTCTCAGTCTTGGTTTCCTAACATTTGGTTTTTTTCCTTCCCACAGGAAAGTTTCTGTTGATGTTACAGTCTGTCAAAAGAGCTTTTGCTATTAACAGTAATAACCCATGGCTACACGAGTGCTTGATTAAATTCTCTAAAGCTGGTATGTGTGTAGGAAGTATGTAATTATAAAGATACAAGAAGTTACAGTCTACGAGGACATAGTTACATATTTTTGAGATTTATACTCTTGGAACACAAACTGATACAAAAAATGAAAACAAATGCTTTGTTTTTTTCCATGGCAATACCAAAGAAAACACAGGCTGTGCTACCCGGTGTACTGTGTATGTATTATATTCCTTCCTCCATTAATCCACCAGGTGGACCCAACAACTCATTTTGGCTAGATTTCACAGAAAAGTGAGTGTTCTAAGGATCCTGGACAACCTTAAGTTTTAAGAAAATAAGTGGCAGATGCAGGAGAGAGATTCTGAATGAAACAATGTGTGGTGAACTTGTAATAGCAAGTTTACATGACACAGCACCCTTTATGAATGTTTCATCTGTAAATGCATCAGCAATGTTTGTGTTGACACATTTTGATCTGAGATTTGTGTTTCTGTGCACTCATTTTAAAACTGGCACTTTTAGCAGTGATGTCTGTGGTTTCAGTGTTTTCTAGAGTTGTTTAAATGTGGTTTGTTTTTTTTTTTTCTTCTCTCCCCCTTGTCTTCCCTCTTCTAGTATCTGACCATAGTAACCTCCCAGAAATTGTGAGCAAGGTCCTAACTCAAGAAATGCAGAAAATCTTTATTAATAAAAACTTGGAGAGTTTTAATGAGGAATTTCTCAAACACAATGCTACCTCCATCCAGCACCAGCTGTCAGGTTTGTTTAACTTTTTTATGCTCTTGAAAAGGAGATGATATAAGTGATGTAAATCCAGAATCTTTATCTGCAGTCTGCAAGGCCAGGTTGGATGGGACTTTGGACAACCTGGTCCAGTGTAAGGTGTCCCTGCCAATGGCAGGGCATGTGGAACTAGGTGATCTTTAGGGTTCCTTCCAATCCAAACCGTTCTGTGAATTCGTAGATAAATTCCAATGAGCCAGAAAATTGCATGTTTATGTTGGGGTGCAAGGGGCATTTGTCTGATTTTACCATTTTTTAAAAATGTACTTCTCTTTTTTATTAGATGCATAAGGAACTTGCTCTTCACTGTCAAAAAGTGCAGTCAAATCACCGTAGATATTCAAGTACTGAGGCACTGTCATCCTTCCTCTTGCAGCTTCTACTTTTTAAAGTATTAGAAAATATAAAACAAAATCCCATATCTATTAGCAAGTGCTTTTGCCTGTTTTCTTTTCAGCCAGAATGTCTCTGTTCCTACTCACAGTGACAGCATCAATACAAGTCCCATGATGAACTTGTTATGTAGCCTTTGCTTTTCTGCTTCATGGTCAGCAGTGAAAATATTGAAATATGACACTCAGACACTATTTATATAGAAGAGCCACAAGTAGCTGCTGGAGCTAAGTCAAAGGAAGTTGGAATTAAATAAGTACAGAAAGTTTTGGAATAAAAGTTGGTGTGACTCGATAAGCTGGTTGAGAAAACAAAATCCATTTCCAGCAGTTAAGAAACAAAAGTAAGTGTAGCTTTATCAGGCACTTAAAGTACTTAGTGCTAGCCTCACCTGGTCTTTGAAAGTTACCCAGGGTCTGTCCAGAATAACTGGAAAAAGTTAACTTCAGAGGATTGTTCATCTCTCCTAAAAGAAGGTTTGGTAGAATACCACAAACTTCTGTTGGGTCCTATGAGGTCTGTGTTTCAAGACAGCATTTTGAGAAAATTACTTGCACCCCTTTTCTGTAAGCAGGCTCAAGATTTGAGAAGCCAAGTACAGGTATCTCAGCAGCCAGTTGCTCCCAGTTCTTAGAGATGTGTTCTTCCACTCTTCAAATTGTTGAGCATCTCACTGGCTGCTTTACAGTCTTATTTTCTGGTCCTACAGTGTTATGGAATACAGTACAGTCACTGGGTAGATTCTTGGTAGCTTTAGGACTTCAGCTGTGGGTCAGTCTTCTGTTTATGCTGGAACAGGTTTGAGGCAATTGACTTACCTACTTTACAACTTTTAAGTTTCTTGAACTGTTGTCTTTTAATTAAGTTTGCAAATCCAAGGTCTGAAAACCTAAAACCTAAGTCTGAGAGTACAAATGAGTATTTTCTCAGCTTAAAATTACTAGTAAAAAATCTATAAGCAGACTTCTAACCTCTTTCCAATTTCTGTACCATAGCCTCCCTAACTTTAAGCAAAAGTGACTAGGCTAATAGAAGTGTTTTGGGCAATAATGGCTCTACATTGAATCTAGCAATTTATTTTCTGAAGCCTACAGAAAGCAGTAAGAACTAGAAAACTTCATTTACTTGGGAAAACTAATAACTGGGGAAATTAGTTGAGTAAAAACAAAAGACAAACATCCAGAATGTGGGGTTTTAACTTTTTAACTTTTCCAGCAAAATGACTAAGCTTTTTGGGTTTTGCAATAGGTTACATAGTGGGGTGGGTCTGGACTTTGTATTTGGGCAAAAGGAAGTAGCAAAGGAAAGTGAAATGCCAACACATTCATTAAGATGAGATTTTAAATTAAGGCAGCTACGGTAGAAGGAGCAGAATGTTGCGGAGATGCCCAGACGGGTTTTGGTAAATGGTTTGTGGTCTGAGAAGCTCTATAGTTCCATAATGCAGTGTTTTCCTTTCCACCAGTGTAGGCTGGTCCAGGCGAAGCACCAAGCTTGCGCTGCACTTTCCTTGTAGCCAAGCTGTGTCCTTGGCTCTGGGTGAGCAGCCATGGCCGTGTGTTCTGCCATATGGACTGGCCTGAACTTCACTGGGCTGTGTTCCACAGTTAACTGGTGTTCACTTACCTCCAGTACTTCTGAAGAGAATTCAGTGTGTCTCTGAGAATTACTCACTTCTACATTCGTTGGATGGATTTCATTTAGTGTGCTGATTTGAAGGGTTTCTCATCAATGTACTCTGATATTTTTCTTGACTGAAGACCTGTCAGTCAACTAAGGCATGTCACTTTTGCAGGAACAGGTCTCCTGTATTATGCAATCCTTATGCTTCTAATAAATTTCAAAATGGCTTTAGTTGTATTAGTTTTCAGTACCAAATAAGGGAGGAAGATACAGTTTATTAAAACTTGTAACAAGTCTAGTTCACATTTATGTGTAAGTTGTCAGGTTCTGTGTGTCTATATATGCAGTATGGCATTTAGGAAAACTAAACATTGTGGGTTTTGTCTTGTGATAAGGTGCAAAGATGATGTATTTCCTGGACAAATCAAGACAAGAAAAAGCAATTGCTGTTGCAACTAGATTGGATAAAAACATGAGAGACAAAAATGTGAAGGTAAAAGATGCAGTATATAAAGCCCCCAAATGTGTGGGATCTTAAATAGTATGTAATTTAATGCAGGATAATGTGCATGCTTAATTATCATGATAAATTAATATTTGAAAGAACAAAGTTCCAAATTTTTCCTGTAAGTAAAAGATGTGAATCCAACAGAGAAACCTGTTTGTTCAGACTAGTATTATTTAACAGTATGTACCTTTAGTAATAAAACAATTGTAAATTACATTTATTAACTGTTACTTTTGTTTCTTTAGACGTTAACAAAGGTTTTTGAGGCGTTGCTTGATGGCAGTTTTGGAAGCTGCCACGCTCAGTGTGAAGAATATCAAGCAGCATGTCATAAACTGTTCCCTTTTACGTCTGCCTTCATGCCTGCCACAAACGACGACAACAGCAGCATTGCATCTGTGAATCACACAGCCATTAACCATGATTTGCTGTCCAATGAAATCTGAAGTAGTGTGTGCAAGCCCCTGTATGTGTGTATACCTACATGCACACATGTGTAGGAAACTCTGACTCTCATTACATGCTGGTTGGATACAGATCAGGGTTACTTTTCCAGGTTGTATTTTAATATCTTTAACAGGTATCTAAAACAAAATATTTGGATAGTTAAATGGAGTATGCTATTAGGGTTTTTTTTCCTCCCAATGAAAACTGCCAGTATTTATGTAAACATCTTTAATTAGCATTTTTCATGTTTATACTTGTACAGGTTTAAGTCTTTTAATAATTCATCAGCCCTCCCTCACAATAATACTGATATTAAAGACTGCTTTCACTTAAGTGTTGTTACATATGCAGATATATGTGAACATATCTTGTTAATAAATTATCATTTGAGAGTTTTTAGCAGATTAAGACTGAAGTGCTGCTTGAATTGCCCTCTCTGTCTTTACTGTTCTATAGGGTTTTTTTCTGGGTTGTTTTGGTTGGATTTCTTTTTTAATCTTTGGTCAGTTTGGTTTCTTTTGAAGTACAGCAACAATGAAAGCATTGGGGGAGTTGCATGTTTTTGTCAGGTGTGTGTCTTATATGGAACCAGTGTTGACAGATATGAAGATTAGGTTTGTGTAAAAAAAAAAAACAAACAACAAATATCTAAGGCTTTTTGAAAACTATATCATCTACCTTGTGTTCCATAGCTATTGTTTCCTTATTTTATGGTCAGTTTAACATTCTAAAGTTTTAGTATCCTGAAGCAATTCTCTAAGAAGACACAATGAATTTGAATACTGTTGTTTGTCCTTTGTTCCATCTCCCCCTACCTCTTCTGTTTTCTCCTCATCTGTTCACCTATTGACACTTAGGCTGAAAAAAGCTGCTCCAGTTTTGGGCAAATGCAGAAGGTACAGTAATGGGGAATACAGTTTTTCTCTACATCATAAAAACTCACTGGTGGGTGTTCTGTATTACCTCCATTAAAAGTCTTAGTTGTCTACTTACGGCCAATACTCCAGAACTTCTCCTGCCTAAATACTATTGCTGTAGGTGCTGCAAGGCAAAACAGTGTGTGAGAAGTATGTTTTACATTTTAAAACTGTTAAAGGGAGCACAAAGAGGCTGACTACAAATCATAACTTTTTTCTTACTTTGTATTCTGGTGCATTAACTATTCAATATACAACACATCAAAATGGAAGTTTAAATCTAATATACCTATTTAAAGCATAGCATTGCTAGACAAAATGGCTACATATCACATGACAGCTTTACATTCTATAAGAACTGCTATCAAAACATAATTATACTGTGGCTTGTACAGAAAATCTGTTTTCTGGAAACTGTAATGGAATTATTCAATCTTGGTTTGTTTTTATTTCACTGCAGTGTAAATAATTTCAGTAATATTAACTAGCCCCTCAAAGGCAAATACCGGTTCATGAAGAGGGGATTTTATTAAGACAAATAAACTGTTCTAATTAAAATTCTCCTTTGTGTGTCATCTGTTTAGATTAAAAAATTGTTGAATGGAAAATTCACTGTAAAATATTGGCAACATATGTTATGCTGTAATAAATTATTTTGTACACACTTGCCTTTGGTTTGGAATTTTTGCATATTTATAGGTATCAAACTTCAGCCCATCATTCTCATTAGGGTTCTTTTTCTATTGAGTTGGAACATTCACTGCTCCAACATTAACTCTGTAAGTAGTTAAGAAAAAAATAATGACTATTTAGCAGATTGAGATCTATAAAAAGTAATGGCTTCAGACTGCAGTCAAGTAGGTCTAGATCAGGTAACAGGCAGCAATTCTTTACTGTGAGGGTGGTGAGGCACTTGTACAGGTTGCCCAGAGAAGCTGTGGGTGCCCCAGCTGGCAGTGTTCAAGGCCAGGTTGGATGGAGCTCTGAGCACCCTGGTCTAGTGGAAGTGTCCCTGTCCATGGCAGGGGTGTTGGAGCCAGATGGTCTTTAAGGGCTGTCATTGCAGATGTGAACTTCTTGGGGTAACAAATGGCTGGCAATCTGATCTCCAAAATTCATCTTTGTAGCAGAGGGGCAGGGTGTGCAATGTACCCTAACAGCCTGCTGCTGCCTTAAGGTGTCCAGGCAGAAGGAAAATATGCAAATGCAGCACAAGGCTGCAGGCAGAATGCAGGACCTCATTTATCCCAACAAGCCTGGTAGCATTAGATCGTTCAGAGAGAGGGGCTGATAGAGATACTTGTTTTGACTGCTTTGGTTTCTGGTGGTTAATGAGTTTATCAGACAGGCAGGGGAAGGGTGGCAGCAGTGGTCTGAAGCAGGGCAGCTCCTCTTCTGCTGCAGTGCAGCTGTTGCTGCAGTTTGGGAACAGTTTGCCAGCACTGTCAGCTATCGTGGCTTAGGATTTATCCACACTGACTAGCGGGGTATCAAAAGTGCTGCACCTCTGGTGCAAGCAGCTGCCTATTGGGCTTGGCATTTCAGTCTGGGTCTGCTGTGGCTATGCCCTTCCTCAGGGTCTGTGAAACCATGAGGGTAGTAGCAGCAGTGCTTCCTAAATACATAATGATGAATGTAGGACTAACACCGCTGGGATGTGTGTAACAACAGGGCTTCGTCACAACTCTGACTTCATCTTGGGTTTGCTGCCCACCCCCAGCAGATGTTCTGCAGCCTTTGCATTCATATAGCAACCCTATGATTGTGTGAAGTATTCTGTGGTCTCTCGCTATATTGGTTAATTAGGCTTCATTTGCTCTTTACCAGTCTTAGCAGCACCTTCAAATTTCCTTCATAGTCTGGATGTGAATCTATAGATGCATTGATTTTGATTGCTATTAATTACAGTACATTTATTTACTTACCTGTCTTGTTTCCTGGATCTTTAAAAACCTTTTGTTTTGAGCTGGCTGGTTGTGGCTTTTCTAAAATCTCTATTCCTGATCCCTGCACAAACCAAGTAACTGTGTTAACAGCATAAATGTCAAGAGAACTTGTTGACCCAGCATCTAATCTCACAGAGGGTCAGCCATCTCACACAAGCATGCCCTCTTTCCTTCTCTTGTTGCCGCAAGCAAGCAGGTGTACCCTAAATCTGATAAACTTCTCATCATAGGAAATAAGCTTGTTCCAAAACCCAGGCCCTAATGGAAAATCCTGACCTGATAACACGTATGAATAGCAAACGTTTAGTCCTGAATTTTCAATTAAGGCGAAAGGGGCAGTTCCTCACATCTCTTCAGCTGTAGCATCTAGGAAGAGGTCAAGCGTTAAGTGTGACACAGAAGTTCAAGCCATAATCGTGTTGTCATGTGGGAATGCACTTGCCACTTTGTGTTTCAACAGCAGCATTAGATGTACTTTTGGCATTTGTTTTTCTACAGCTTAACTACAGCTCCTAATGAAAAGTTCGTGAATTTTCCACTAGAGGGAAGCCCTGCATCCAGAATATTTTCATAGTAACAAATGTCTTCTCAGGTGTTGTTTTGTGGTAAGAGCATAGGAAAATGCTTTTATTTTTTCTTCCTTTCAGGCATTGGAGAGAGGTCGTTGTTTTGTATGTGCTTAGATGTCTGAATTAGACTTGTGTTTGTATAACCCAGCTGTCTGTAGGCATTGATGTGGGGCTCTCAAGAGCACAGTTGGTTGGACTTGTTTCATACCATCGGGAAACATACTGGGAAAAGATGTCTGAGCCCACAGATGATCAGATTGGATTTTTTGGGAAATCCCATGTCCTGTGCAAAAGTGTCACTCAACCCTGTTCCTGCCTTCAGGCTGTTGAAGAGAGGCAGAATGTGTTGACCTTGAAGATTAGCCTTCAGTTAATTTATCATGAACTAAATATGTTGTCTGTTCCCCACTTGGGCTTTGCTCCTTTAACATATTTCAAGTCTAGACAAAGTATTTGAGAATGTGCTGTTAACACTCAAGAGGAGGCCCAAGTTTTGAGAGGGTCCTAGATGTATTTTAGGTATGCAGTAAGATGGAGGAAGGAAATAGATGGTTTTTCTAGGATTGATTTCATATGATAAATGGTCACATTTAAAGCAACACAGAAGGGAGGAAGCGAGGCCAGAGCAGGAGCTGTCTTCCTGTTCCCTGTACAGTGCCTAGCACAGAGACCTCCTAGTTTGAGACAAGGGTTTATTCCACAGGTAATAAACTGTCATAAAGCCTATCTGTAAATGAAAGCAAACTATATCTGCTTGAGGCCAGGCTCTGTATACAGTAGTGCAGGAGACATCCAGGAATCCACAAAAGGCATCAAGCACCAAAGGAGTCTGTTAACTGTCACTGGAGATATTTAATCAAATTGTAGCTAATTCATGCATTTCATTGTATTTAAAATGAGGTCTGAGAGTTCCTGAAATTTGAGGAACTTTTACTTCTATTAGTAACACATTTCCTTCATGTCTAAATAGCTGTCCAGAGAAATTCGAGCCACTGGGATGAAGCTGCTAGATTTGCCATGGATAAATTTTTTTGGGATCCGTAAGAGAGATGATTCATTTGCTCAGGGATTGGACAGCTACTTCAGGTTGTGAGCCATGCACTGGTGATTAGCTCAGGCCCTGCAGAGTATCCACCCCCAAAGTGGTACAGAAATGTCAGCGGGTCCCTTGCTGTCCCTGCACTTCTCAGGACCACAGCATTCGGCTGAGTCATTTGTGAGCGCCGAAGGACCCATAAGGTGATTCTCCAGGGGACAGGCAATGAAAAACAAGCAGCCCTGTATTGATATCAATAGGTGTCAGTCTTCTATTTGGGAGCTTACACCTTCACTGAAGACTTTCTGTTTTAGTAGGCACTGAATTCATAAAAAATCAGAAGGCTAGACAGCTCTGTTATATATAGGGGCACCCCTATATCCAGTGCAAAGCTATGGGTAACTCAGGATGCCAGACATCTAAAAATAGTTATTGCAGTACTGAGACCTGCAAGGCTGATTTTCTTTTTGCTTCTGATGTGCCACCTAGACTATAACAAGTTATGCTGAAAGATGTATATTTATCATTGCTTCTATGAACAGATTCAAGTCAACAGCTTAGCATGAACCTCACCTGGCAAATGTAGGTTGGTTGTCTAGCAATTACAGATGGATAGACAATGGAAAGACAGCAATGATAATCAAGTATTTGATGAGCAGTCCACAAGTAGGTGTATCAGGCTGTTTTGTACATGGCCTTCCATTCAAGGAAGGTACAAATTCCTCTCAATCACCTTCCATCATAGGAAGTATGTTTTTTTCTAGAAGAAATTCTAGAAACCTTCTAGGTTTGCTATGACCATGCCTGGCTCTTCCTACCATGTTTCACAGGCAATCTCTCACAATCCTGGCCATCTCTGAGGAGCTAGGGCTGGAGAGGGGAGAGGGACATCGGGACTGGAAGCAACAAATAACTCAGATCAGAAGATCAGAAGAAAGTTGTCTCTGCATTTGGCTCTTTATTATTAGGCACCCTCTCATGAGCACTGACCATAGTGACAGAAGCCCTGGCATTCCTGAGGAGTGAGGACCACAGTGGGCAGTGGCCGTGCTGGTCTGACCAGGTACATGGCCTACCATGATTAAATTGGCTGCAGAAATCCTCCAAATAACATAAGCTATTTCTGTCTCTGGTGAGTACCTCTTTTCCTCTGTTGTCTCCTCCGACTCACTGAGGGCTTGTAACCTTGCTCTAATAACAGGAAACTCACATCTGTGTCAAGTGCCAAGCCTGGCACCCTGCTGTGTAAGTGTTGAGTAGGTGTGTGCTCCTTGAAGTGTGCTTTCAGGAAGACCTATGGCCCGAGTAACCCTGGATACAATGGCATAATACAAATGTTTTTCAGTGCCATGGCAGGATAAATCTGGATGTGCAGAGCTGTGTTTTTCAAGTGTCTACAGTGGCAAAGCCTGTGTTTTTCAGTGGTATTTCATGTTCTTTTATTTTTTTAAACTGCCTCCCTCTTGTGTTAATACTCTGACTCTAGTTTTGGATGCAAGTCCTCTGATGTAGACATGCAACTAGTAAAGCTGGGCAGTCTGGAGTGAGCAATTCTGAAAGCCTGTTATTTATGAAATAAGAGTTGAAAATAGAAAATGAGCATATGGAAGAAGTTGCTGTCACAGATCCTCCCTCTGGCTGGGAGAATTAGAGCGTGGTTTACTTTCATTTGTGACGAAAACAGGACGCTGCTATGACTTGTCACAAAAATTATTTGAAGCTGAGAAAAATGGGGAAAAGACCCAGGGCTCAATAATTATTCCTGAAATGAAGTGCAGTTGCCTCACTCAGAGGAAAGGGCTGGATGCAGTACATGATCACTGGCTGTAACACTGATGCTTTTCTTCCCATCTACACAATCCCCTGCGCACTCATAACAGGAGAGGCTCCAATGGACTCAAACATGGTTATTTCCCAACCATAAACATGCAAATCCCCATCCCTTAAAGCGGGTTGGATTACTGGCCAACCAAAGCTCAAGAATTAGTGCTTTTGTTCCACATTTGTATGGTGACTGACTCAATGGGGTCCTGGTCTATGATTGGCACCACTGCAACACAAATAATTGAAGAGCTCCTCTTCTGTTCTAACCTCTGCAGCCACATGCCTTCAGCAAACAAGCAGTTTTGGCTTCTCCCTTTGCCTCCTACTGCCTTACAGCCAACAGAGCATGGGAGGGAGAGAAAGGCTTGATTTTTTCAGCCTGTTTCGGTAGCTTGTTTCAGTGGGATGGATGGGAACAACACCCAGCACCCTCTGCCATTCCTGACTTCCCTTGTTCTTGTGGCTATACTGGCCTAAGTTTCCTTGTGACTGGTGTAATACACCATGAAAAAACCAAAATATTGGTTTAGTAACACAAGAACAAGTAGAAACAACAAAATGGAAACCCATGTACATTTTTAAAAACAAACCAAAAAATCACCACAAAACCCAGAGGGTATTCAGTGTTCCCAGGAAAATCTAATTAGATTTATTGGGCAAGAAACATTTTTATTCCTGTAGATGTTGGTCAGTATCTTTTTGGTACCATATCTTTTGGTATTTTGGCCACAAGTATTTTTTATTATCATTGTAGTTATTAATTACGTCTATTTAGAATCTCTTATTTCCTGGCCAGATTTAAGGCTCTGGAGACCCAGAGTCTGCAAACAGTGTTGGATAGGAAGTACCAGATGACTGAGCCAAACAGGCTCTGTGTGAGTGTGCAAAATACAATATAAAAAATACAGAATGTGTAATTTTTAGTCACAGCAAATAGCTTTGGTGTGAAATATATCTACCAGAAAAATTCATTACCTTTTATTTTACTAATGGAGGAGACAAATTAGAAAAGATGTTTTACTGTTTTAATACATTAAGAGTTCCCTTATATGTTTTGCTTCACAAGACTTTAAATTTCCTTCCAATGTGGTTTGTGTGTCAGATGTTTTTCATGAAATACAAGCCTCTCAAGCTTTAAATTCCCTTTTTTTTTCTTGTAATCACCCCCTGTTGAGTGAACATTCCTTCTCCTTTGGACAAAATTACCGTTTTTTTCTGAAGTATCCAGCAACCTGAACTCCTCAGTTTATCAACAATTCAGAGCCAAAATAAGTGGAAAACAGCAACTGTTTTTCATTTTCATTTGAAGTAATACAAGTTTCTTGATGGAGTGGTAGTCATGAAAGGTTTTGAAGCAAAACTGGCAGAAAAGTAAAGAATTCAGTGTCTCCAGTTCTTGGTCCAGCACATTAATATACATGGACCCTGGTATGGTGGCAGCAATATCAGGTAGAGGTAGAAATAGTGGCTTGCCCTGAACTGAAGCCCACAACCTAACTAACATAGGAAATATATTTCTTACATTGCAATCATAACTATGCTTTTTCCTTTTTTTTTTCACATTACCGTTTAGAACTGATATTTACAGCTACTGGACTCTTTTGGATGACATCTGCTGAGGGAGGACTTAATGGAAGAAGAACAAACTCTCTCCTCCACTCAGCCTTGTGCAGAGTCTCGTGTGCAATCTCCCCATGCAAAGGATATGTGCACAGCCTTGTTTTCCTGAAAACACATCCAGAATAGAGGCAATTTCTCCACCTCTAATTGCCACATAGCGCTCCAAACGCCAGGCTCTCTCTCCCTCCTGGCTTACTGCCGTGGTCCCTTTGCTTAGATTTTCCTGGCTTTTAGTCCACTTCTCTCTGCTTGTTCTCTGGTTGCTCCTTTGCACTGCAGGGGAAAGACAACCAGACAACACTCATATCCTTGCACTGAGATCCAGAAACACTAGGACAGCTTTCAAGCAGTGTTTTGGTTAGTTTCTCCTACATCTGAAGCGATCTTGCTCTGAAAAGGAGCTTCTTGCCTCTCTCCATTGCCACTACTGTGTTATCTACTACCTATAAACTTTACAGTCAGTACATGCTCTGTGCAGTTGGATTGTGAGGATTTTCTGATGGACATGAAGTTTTGCTGTGACTTTTAGTGAATTCAAGATTGAAGCTTGCCTCAAACCTAGCTGTAATGTCTATTACAGCCCAGTCACTCTTGTAACTCTAATTTTGTAATGCAATCCGTTCAGTTTGCTTTGCTCCTACACATGCTATTTTCAGGATGTGGCTGATGTTTTGTACTAGCTAAACAAATACAGGCATCATTGGAAAAAACTGGTGACCAATGGGGAAAAGAGGAAAAGGTCTTGTCATGCAGCTCGATATAAAAGGTGTTTCTGCAAATGTGACCAGGAATTAAGTTGTCAGCAGTTGTCTCTTCTGACCCAAACTGCTAAAATTTAGGCTTAAGTTACACTAATGTGAAGAACAACACACATTCAGGGAGGACTTTCCTGAGAACAGAAAAAAAAAGTTCATGTTTTCAAGTCCAAGACTTTGGTTGGGACCTACATGTCTCTTGTAGAGTTGGGGTACACTTGGGTTGGTCTTCAGTTTACTCTGAAAGAAGTCAGCTCATGCACAAGAAAAATGCTTAGAAACTGAAATCACCAAAAGACAACTGGAGACAAAATTACTATGGTCCCAAGTCAAATTGATACTATGAACATATTTTTCATTAAGAGACACTAATCCTTTAATTTTCTCTCAAAATAGCATCAAGCAGTGATTTTGAATCTTGTTTATCTCTTATTTACTCCCTCCCATCCCTCTCCTTACCTGAACTTCTCTCCCTTTCCCATGCAGTGCTCAGCCAAAGTCCCTTGAACAGAACATTCAAAGTCTGGAGTGGTTTTGCATATCTCTTCACTGTGAACAGAAGCTCAACACTCAACATTCCAGTGATGTCAATTTAGGTTACAGTTCCACTTTATCAGTTTAAATGACTTTTAATCCAGCTGCAACAATACAGATTAAATCCAACCTGATAAATATGTTTCAGTGTCATTAACTTCTTTAAAGACATCCATTCAGAACTCCAAGAGATTCTGTCTCTGGTTACTGAAAGGCAGAGGAAGAGACACAGGCTATATCATGTTCACATTTAGGAGGTTAATTTGACAAGCAGAAAATTTGGAAGGATAATGGGCCAGAGAAAGTGAGTGCAGCTTTGGCAGAATTCAGCAGGAAGGTGTAGGGTTTGCTCACAAGGCCACAGCTGTGAGTGGCTGTGAGCAGGTCCATGAGTTTGCATCCACTGCACATCAGTCAACTGCAGAGAGAGAATCAAAAGGAAATGCATCAGTTTGTAGTAACTCCAGGTTTTAGTTCAAGGTCTACAGAACATGTTGGGAGAAAAGGAAGTAAAGTCCTGTGAAAGACCTTTGGCAAAAGATTTTTTATTTGACAATCTTTCAAGATTAATATATCGCTGTAAGTCACTCACTCTTCCCACTGGTGGTGTGGATTGAGCTACAGATCACAGGGCTTTATTTAGCCCAGCTGGCAGCAAACGTAGCAAAACACTTTGGATGGTAGTTAGGCAGCTTATGCAAAATGCATGGCTCATCTCTGACAAGGTTTAATTAGGCAGCTCTCCTCATTACAAAACAAGTTTAGCAATTAACTGACATAGGCAATTCCACTGCAGTGTGAAGGATAGAATAGGCTGGAGTGTCAACCACTGCCTCCCTTCAAACGAGCATCCCGAGGGCAGGGTTGTGATGTGCTGCACAGGGAGACAAGTTATGCTGGTGATGCTTGGTCTATTCCTACTCTGAAGCCCAAGAAGTTGGGTTTCCCTGTGTGTCAGCCTGGCTGGCACCTGTGCTTTTCATCTTCTGGCAGTTTCCATTTTTCTCTTTGACATCTGTCTTAATTTTGGGTTGCCTTGCTTCCTTCAGCTACAAGTTTGGCAATGATGGGCTGTTGTTTGTCATTCACAGGTTTTAAATTATCTACTTTAACAACTTGGTATTGTTACTTATGTGAAGAGTTATTATTTTCACAGACTAATAAGTATTAAAAGACTTGTGGAAATTATTCAAAACTACAGGCTGCTTCCATGGGCAGGGATCTGGCACTATGGCTTTTTCTAGTATCAATACCAATGGGAAGACAGGTGTAGGTTTCACAAAACTTCTGTTTTTAGCTATGGGAACATGGTACTTATTCAACATAATTGATATTTTGGGTTATTCTTGATCTTTGAAAAGGTGAAAAGATTCATTAGACAAAAACTTTTCAGCCATTTCAGATTTGCAAATTCCCCCTTCTGCAGTTCTAGTTTCTGTGTATGTGCTGCACATGCGCTGTGATTTTTAATTTATTTCCAGTAAATTTCTTATTCTGCTTTTTTCCCCTGTTCTATATGAATGCCTCAGAAGTTGTTCATGGATCTGTAGGCATCTCTGGGCCATGCTTTGGAAACAACTAGATTATTCAACCTGCAGCACCAATGTCTTTGTAAACCCCTCCTAGGAGTCTCTTTGGTGTAGCAACACAACATGTTGTGTCCCAAATTACTCCATGTTTTGTTTAGAAAACTAGTCCTTCGTGAGCCCTGCAGCTTGGCTATATCAAAGTGCCTGTTTTAAAAGCCTTTCCCTAAGCGTATTTACAGGCAGGCTTTGTTGATTTAAATAGCTATGTGGGTCACAAGTTTGTGAGGTTAAAAATGCAGTAGGAAACCACTGTAAACATTGCATCACCAGCTGAGGAGGAGCTGGAGACACAGCGTCGAATGGTCAAGAAGAAATTGACTTTAAATACAGCTTGGACGGCTGCCTAGAAAATGGGAGGGATTCAGTAGCTGAAGTTTACATTAGGAGTTGTGTTGGATGTTTCTCCCAATAAACATGAGCAGCCAGGCGTGTCAGCCTGCAGCGTTTCAGGACACTGCACTTAAAAGTGACTTCTTCGTTTTGCCAGATGTGGGCTGTTCCTGTTGGCATCTGTGGCAAAAGTGCAGCCAGTTCAGCTGGAGAATGCAGGGGCCTTTCAAGAATATTTATGGATGTGCATGGCTACATGGTCCATGACATAGAACCAATAAGCATAAAAGCCAATATTTGTTTCCTCTGGTATAAGCTAATGGTTTATGTGGAAAATTGAAACTGGCCAGCTGTCTTGGTTGCATTCAGCAGAATCAAGGCTGCTTAGGAGAAAGCATGAGCATTTACTGAAAGAAATGTTAAGAGATTAGTCTGTGGAGCAATAAACACAACTAAGTCGTTTTAAGCCCAAGTTGTCTTAAGCAAAGAAGATTTCCCAAACACATGGCTGTAAAGAAGGGAGGTTTATGGAATAATTTCTTCATCATGCCTAGAAATTGTTCTGAACATGGTAAATTTGGGTGTAAAATAATAATTTAAAGAGAATGCCAGGGATAAGTTCTTATATCACTACAGGGAAGGAGTTTCTTCCCCTACCTGTCCATACCCTCCTTTTTTTAGCTCCCTGAGCTGAGCCCATTCTACTCAGTTCAACAGAAAATCACTCACTTTCTTGCTGAATTAATTTGCTGTTGTTCCAATGTGTTGAATTGGCTCAGCAGAAGAGGAGAAAAACTTGCTCAAAAGACATGCAGAAGGCCTAGGCCAGGAGCACAAGAAGAGAGAACTAGGCACGCCATTCCCCTTTTTGTGGCAGCAAGGCCCCAAGCAACTCAACTCTTCTTGTATAGCTTCATCCCCCTTTGTTCTCTTTCTTTATTACATGACCTCATACTCCATCCCAAAAGGCTGTGGGATTGCTTGACCATTTTTACAAGAAATAACAGGAAGGGCATAGGAGAACTTCTAGCCTTTGGTTATTTTGCGTGTCTTCCTCAGAAAATGGACAGGTTCAAGCCTAACCTCAAACACCTTTTGCCCCTAAGCTAGGCTGTGCTATAGACTAAGCACCAGTGCTCAGTGGAGATGGGTGTGATACAGGTAGGGTTGATCATAGGTGATCAAGCAAAAGAGATTTGACATCTGCAGCTGCAGGGCCAGGTCCTTGTCTTTTTGGGCTGTGAGCTGTTCCTAGTCACATCCTCGACAGTTCTCCTTTCTGCCTCGCATCCATTATCTTTCTTCCTCCTCGTGCTATTGACGTCATGCCCTTGTACCTCGTTGTCCCCTACTTTTTAACCTTGCTTTCCATCTGTGTCACTATGGTCTTTAAAAAGGATTGTTTGTAGTTGCTTTTATTAGCAGAAAGTAAAACAGAGGAAGACCACAGAGACAAGGAAGCCACAGAATAAATAACAATTGAACTTCACCATGAGAACTTCTTTTGATTCACTGCAAAAATAAATAAATGCCTCCATATCAGCCAGTAAGGAGAGGTGAACAAATCTGGTTTATTGTCTAGAATATTGTTTCTCTCATTTTGTATCTTGCAGGAGCAATGACAGCATGTCTGAAAATGTTGAAAAGTTTCACAGATGTTTTTTCTTACCTCTCCCTGACTCTTCTAATTCTAAATATTTTCATCAACACACAAATGTAATCATAGATCCTGACGCATTCTCATGGAATAGCACCTGATGTCTGTTTTCAGTATTTCTGGCCGTAACGAAATATGACAGAGCCTTCCCCAATGAGTATTTAACAGGTATTTTAGCTGCTCAGACACCTTACATTTAAAACGTGCAAGAGACAGCACAAGAGCAGCACTCCGCAGCTATGGCATGTACAAACATCAGGTTTAGCTGACTACAGGGCAAGTGCTAGAATCTTCCTTCTAAAAACAAGGAAAGCACTCCACTGGAGCACACCCTGGCTGATGTACCTGGGGCCGTGACTCCCTATGCCTGAGCATTCCCTGCATGTCCCCTGCCACCTGCTCTTCTCCTCGGGTCATCCTCTGGAATTAACTGGCCCAGCTGCCCCCATGGCCGTGTCCGTTGCTCACCAATGTACGGAGAAGAGCAGTAATTACAGACAGATGCCGGCACAGTGCCATGGGGATGGGGAAGGAAGGGGATCCCGGGGGCGGCCGAGCAGCAGTGCTGTTGCATGCGAGGCCACAGGCTCACTGCAAGCGAGCTGCTGCCTCCTCGTCCTGCTGTCTGCTGTGTGCCCTCGTGCTGCTGGCAGTCATGGGGCTGGGTAAGGCTGACCCAGTCCTGTGTTCCCGCGACAGTCCCTCCTTGCAGCCGGCTCTGACGCCCGCTGTATCCTCCCTCCGCAGCAGCCCGGCACGCACCCGGTGCTGGGGTAAGCGCAGCGCGATCGCCCCGAAGGCGCCGCGATCCCGGTGGCGGGCGGAGGGCGACGGGCGACACTTCCCGCTGGCGGTGGCGTTGCTGGCGGGACTGCGGCCGCGGGGACACCCGGCCCGGCGCACCTGCACCGCCCGGGGGCCGCCCCCGGTCCGCCCCGGCCCGGCCCCCGGCCCGCCGCGCTATAAGAGGGGCGGCGGCGGGCCGGGCTCTCATGCTGGCGGCGGGAGGCGGCAGCGGCGCTGGGGCATCTCCGCCCGCCTCCGCCATGAAGTCTCCTCCAGCCCAGCGCCCTGCGGGGCAAGGTGGGAGCGACGGGCTGAGGGGGCAGGCGGGACCCCTTCCCTTCCCTTCCCTTCCCTTCCCTTCCCTTCCCTTCCCTTCCCTTCCCTTCCCTTCCCTTCCCTTCCCTTCCCTTCCCTTCCCTTCCCTTCCCTTCCCTTCCCTTCCCTTCCCTTCCCTTCCCTTCCCTTCCCTTCCCTTCCCTTCCCTGGGGTGGGGGGGGCGGGGGGCGGGCGGGGTGAGGGTCGGGTCGGGCAGGTCCGGTCCGGTCCTGACCCCGCTGCCGCCGCCCGGCAGCGCCGGGGGAGGACGGCGGCGGGGGCCTGGCGGAGGCGCTGGGCGAGTTCGACGCGGTGCTGGCGGAGTTCTCCTGCCCCGCCGGCCGGCGCCGCTTCTTCTACGGCGAGCACCTGGAGCGCATGAAGCGGAGGAGCAGCGCCAGCGTCAGCGACGGCAGCGGCCTCAGCGACTCCGAGAGTGAGTGTCTGTCGGTCCGGCCGTGCCGGCCCCGGGGCGCGGGGCGGCCGGGAAGCGACGCTCCAGAGCGGGTGTTAAACCAGCACGTCGCCCTCTTTGAGAGAGGCAGGGACCCGGGAGCGGGAACGCGTCTGTTTCTATAAAAGCAGTGCCTTTTCGTCTACGTTCTGGGTTAGAAGTCGCAGAGATGCGGAGTCTGGCCCCGCTGGTTTTACTCTCTAGTGTAGAATAGGGGAGTTCTGGTGTTTTAGGGGAGCCTAAAAAGCTCTCTTTGGGAGAAGGTCGGGCTGCCAGCCTGCTGCGGGACACCGGGACGTCCCGGCATCTGCAGTAAAAGATGTCTCTTGGGTTCGCAGGGACTATCTGCTGTGTCTCGGTAACCAGGATTATCTGTATAGAGAGAGAGAGCCAAAATGTGCTTTCCAGAACTGGTGGAAACTCGTCTACATTACCCGTTATAAGAATGGTTATCTATCCATCCCTCCATCTGGATGGAGGACAGTGTTATCACTGTTTCCGAGGTGCTAATTTGTAGCTACCTGGTGCCCAAGTACACTAGATGTATATGAATGGTGTGTGCAGAACATGGAACAGGAAGGGTGGAAAGCTGCTTGGAGCAAGAAAATATAGAATTTGAACTAATTTTTTTTCTAGTTAACTTGGGAAAAAATTCAGCCCTTCCTACTGGCTTTACTAATCAGGAAGAGAAAACATCTTTCCTCTTCCATACAGTGAGGCTGGAAACTGTCGTTCTCTTTGGGAGCAGTAGGTTACTTTCTCAGAAGTAAGTTCTGCTAAAAGCAAACTATAACCAGTTTTGTTGGTTTGGGTTTTTGATTTGGTTTTGTTGTACTGGTTGTTTGTTGTTTTTTGTTTGTTTGTTTGTTTTTTGTTGATTTCCTAACTATATGGGAAGCTTGGTGAAACTCACCTGTTTTGCAGCCATTTGTAATAAGACTACTTCTCTAATTTCTGTTCTGCCTCTTTATCAGTTCAGGGACTCAAGGTGCAGTTCTGTTGACTTCGTGCTAAAACACTAATCCTACCTCCTTAGTACTTGAGCTGTGAGAGCATAGCTTTCCCAGATTATCAGAGCCCTTTATTTCATCATCATGGATATGCTTCATTTGGTTGACAAGTACTGTTTTACCTGCCCTGAACTTGGATACCTTGGCTAGCACTGCCTTTAGGTTTTTTTCTGTAGTCAGTGGAAGTACATGGATCAAGATGCTATTTTTCTGTTTCATAATGTAGAGTGTAGTACTTCTTCTAAGTATCTCTCCATCTCCAAGGAAGATTTAGAAATGTGTGACACTTGTCTTTCGGATGGACACTTGGCCTGGACACTTGTCTTTCAGATGGCTGAGGGTGCGTGAGGTGAAATCTGCCTTTAGTGAGTCAAGCTGGCAGCCCTAGTGTTACTATTTCTTGTACAGTCTTCATTGTTGCGATATGTTAACCTCTCACTTATTGTGAGATACTTGTAACGATACAGGGAAAAAATCTACTGGTGAGAAAATGATCAAAACCCCAACCCAGTATCAAGAACTTACTCTTCTTGCATGGAGAAATGCTAAGTAACTACAGAAGCTATCTGCTGTGGTTCAAAAAACTTAAATCTTGAAAACTGCTTAAAATTGCTGTTAGAATTGACAAGATGGATCTTGGGAGGAAGATACAGTGTTCTCTGGCAGGGTAGAAGGCCTGGTGAGAAAACAGCATGCTTATGTAAACAGGCAGATCAGATCTTCAGGAAGATCTGGAAAATAAAAATTCTGTGTGGCAAATCCTCACTGATTTAGGTTGAAGACAGTAGTGGGTTAATAGGATAGACAGGGTTTGAAGGCTTCATACAAAGTCCTCAAAGATCTTGTATAAGGAACTTGTCAAGTTTTCATATCCCATCCCATGCCTGAGTTCCTCCCTTGGTGATGCATCAGGTGAATGGTGGCTCTGGAGAAATCAAAATCACTGTCGCCTGGGCACTGGCATGTATGGGACCAGGAGGGTGCACCAGAGTCTATGAGGGTATGTGTAAGGGAAGGGAAACAAAAACAGCCAGCTCTGCTCATGGCTCAGGTAAGGCCTGGTAAAACACTTCTTCTTAAAGGAGTCATTCAGTGTAGTCAACTTTTTATTTTGAAGTTAGAGTAGGAGAGGAATTGTGGATTTATGAAGAGCTCCTTTTATAAAACAGGCTCTAGTGTCTGATGTAATCCAGCTACACTCCCTACATCTATTTTAAGAATAAATGCAGGGAGTTGCCTACTTACCCAGGTTCTTTCTGTTCAAACTCAAGTATTTATTTTCCCCCAGGTTTATTTTCCCTTTGATTTCTGTAATATTAGTGTTAGCCAGTGTAGTGCTGAATTCATGACCTTGCTCTTCCTGTGGTAAGGCTTAGGTTAAAATACCACTGCAGAATCAAGGAGTAACTGGGCTGAAAGAGCAAGTTCTGGTAATGTGAATCTGTAAAACCTTATTATCTGCAGAGAGTTTGAAGGATCATCTTGTTCATGAGGACTCTTTACATCTTTGCAAAATCTTGTTATCCAGTGCCAAGGCTGTTGCAAATACACTTTATCATGTGTGTAATAGAACAGTTCAGACTATTGTGTTTTAGTGCTATCTGTTGGTTGTTGTTTAATCTAGTCCTCCTAACTGATGTGGTGTGGCTGAAGGTTAGGCATATGTATCTTTTGGCCACTCCTGCCATGATATCTTTCCAGTCAGATGGAACTGTAAGAGGAGGAAACATTTTAAACTGTTGCAACTGTTTGTTTCAGTGCCCTGAATCAGCCTTAAATTCAGCTTCATGAGAAGCTACTAACAAATGTCAAGTGGTCATACTTGAAAAATCCTGTTTAGTAGGGTAAGGAAAGCCTTTTCCTCTCCTGGGGTTTCTGCCATGAGGATGAGCCCATTTAATTTAACAGAAAAATTTACAAACTATCTTTATCAATGTTGTTAATCCTGAAAATATTCTTTTATCTTAAAATTTCACCCTAGCTCCAAAAATACTACTTTAAATTCTTGTATTACATATTTCTGGCTCTTGGGAAACAGCAGGATTTTGAAGACACTACTGTGGAAAATGACTACGCTAGTACTTTGTTCTCCCACATCTTGTCCTGTCATTTGATTAAATAATCTTTGGATGAGGTCTGGCTTGGCTGTGGTTAAGCACTGAACATAGCACAATGGACTGTAGACCTTGCAGTAGCAGAGAGGCTCGTGTGTGCAGATGTGTGTGATGATCTCGGCCCACGAGTATTACATTAACCACCACAGCTGATTGGGTCAGTGCTGGAAATCATGATGCAACTGCTAAGTTACTCCAGCATTCTGCAGGACTGTGATTGAGTACCAGTTACGTTTCAACCTGATGTATTCAAACAAATCGATGCCTAGCAGCTTTGTTCTTTAGGTTACTAATTGTGCTGGAACTTCAAAGTTGAGGAATACTTTATAAATCTCTGCTATTCACAGCATATGCTGGCTGTGATAAAGTAGGATTTGTGCTAGAGAGTGCTGTGCTGGCAGAAGCCACTAATGTAGATGCAGCTGTATTAATGAACCTACAGATAGCATTGTCTTCTGGTGTTGGAATGAGCTTGCAAAGAAGAGCACAGGCTTGCCTGTGTAAATTGCATGCCCAGTCAGTGCATTGTGCTAGTACGGTATATGGCAGTGTCAGGACAGTCTTCCAAGTTTAGGCTTAGGATAATGAATGGGAAGTTGGACTTTATGAGAGGTTGAGAAGGGAAGTGCTTTAGTGTTTCTCGGGCCAAAGTTACAATAACACTAAAAGCTACATCATAATCTGTTGTTGTTCTCTCAGAAATGTTTGACGCTTGTAGCTCCATGTTTTCTTAAGACAGGTTCAGCTTCCAGCCTCTCTCTTAAAAAGCATTCTCTCTCTCTCTTAAAAGCATTGCAAAATAAATGCATCAGTTCAATTCTTGTGCTCATACAGCCTGCAGTGTTCCTTTGTAGTTATTTTTTAGGGGTAAATGATTTCTGAGCAATGCCTCATGGCTTTTGAAAACAACAAAGAAATCCTGCGGGCATCTAGAACTCTAAATTTTATGATTTTAAAATCAAGTAGGTGCAGGGGTTGAGCAGGATCTGTTAACACCAGTGCTTGGTGTAGTGCCAGCACTTGTGGTTACACGGATGTGGCTGTGGATGTCCCCATGTGCTTGTGCTAATGCCTAGGCTATCCAGAGATGAAGCACCAGCCACTGTTAGTACTGCAGCACTCACCCTGAAAAACCTGTTCACACTGTCAGTCCTGTAATGTGTGACTGTTACAAAAGTAAAGAAAAAGGCAACAGAAATTACTGAAGACATAAAATAGTTTCCAAATGCTTAAATAGACTGGGACTGTCAGGCTAAAAAAGAGATGTTTTGGGTGGGGACAAGACAGATTTTCTTTCAGAAAATCCTAAGTGACATTGTGAAAGTGACTGCTACCTCACCAGTATGAGGAAATCAAATTAAATTAGCATTTTTCCAAGAAATGGTGTTACTTCTTTCATGAACAGTTAAAGATACTGCCTTAAAGTATTACAGATATTCGAAGTTCACATACTCAAGAATAATTTGATAAAATCCCAGCAGGAAGGATGAGGCCATGGAGGACTGCTTGGGCAAATGCCACTGCTGTCTCAGGAAAGAGACTGGTATGTGCATTGTGAGAGCTTGGTAGAGCTTCTTCTGAAACTCCCAGTGTGTGGCTGCACCACTCTAAAGCTCTTCTACAGGCATCTGCTGTGAGTTGTAGTGAGAGACAGGATGTGAAGTAGATGAGCCTTTGGTCTCTGCAGCAAATGCCAGTCTTGTAACTTGAAAAGGAGGTAGATTGTGTCTGTGAACTTCCAATGGGCTGTCTCAAACAAGAGGCCAATGCAATATTTATAAGGAAAAAAAGTTAAGTGAGACTCTCCTGGAGAAATGTCCTTTTATTAAATGATCTGAGAAATAAAGTTTTATTATGTTCCTGATATGTCCAAGGGGAAGAAAAATTGGAAGTTTCAGGTGCGTAGCCTTCTCTTACAGGTATTTCAGTGTGCTGAGAAATGCACTTTTTGGTAAGATTTCCCATTCTTTACACTCCAGCATGCCCATTGCTCTTGCTTATTAGAAAGGAAGATTAGTAAATGGAAGGTTGGAGCTGGAAACTGCCTCGTGGATTGTAACCATGGGGGAGAGTGGGAAGGTAGGTTTTGTGTATGATGAGAAAACATGCTTGGATTTCAGGCTTCCTAGATCACTTTTGTGCAGCTGTGTGATTTGAAATCCTTTAAATAATGATGCTTAGATGTGTCAGTAGAGAAAAGGTGTAATTTTTTGGTCAGTATTGGAACAGATGTTTGTTAGTTAGGCAAAATCCCCCCAAAAATAAACAATGAAGCCAAGTGTAACTGTGATGATGATAAAAATAAACACTGTCTTTGGGGGCTGAAACATATGTATTGTGAAACAAGCTTTTTGTACCATGAATATTTCTCACTTCTACTGGTGACATTACAATTTCAAGGGATTTTTTTCTGATTTTTTAACAAGTCGGCTGTGTTCTGTTAGGAATTAGCTGTGCAGTCTGCTCATTAAGTGTTGAGTTACTGTTTTATAATAAATTCATGGTTTGTAGACACTTCAGTGGACTTGTGAAGCTTCTCTCTGACAGCTTTAGGGATGTGCTTGAATTTTTTTCCCCTAAAACTTTCCCCACTGAAAACTGCAGTAAAACTTTTACCAACTCCAGTGCTCTTCAAAATTGTCTCTTGAGCCATGGTACTAGAAAGAGCATGATATTAAAGAAGCTAGACAGCTGAACTTTTCCATTGTCTGTTTTAAAAGGAAAAGTTTGAGGTTTTCCTCCTTCAGTCAAGTACTGCCGAGAACTTTTCAAGTTCTCATTTTGTGGGGACATTTCTATATTTACATGGTACTGCCATGGTTTATTTTGTGGTTTAACCATATACTGGAACAGCAAACTTATACTAACTACAGATTACTTTGCCAAAGTGAAATACACCCATATTTATTCCTACCCCCTAATTTTGCAGTGTAGCTTGACTGATGTAAATCAACTCACTAACAAAAGTATCAGATTTGAAGGATATTTTTTTTTAAGAGGCAATTTGAGTTTTGTTGTTTTTTAAACAGCTGAAGTGGCATAGTTTACATATAAGCATGGGGACTAGAATCAATGCACAAAGTGAAAAATAAGTAATGAATGATAAACTTGCCGTGGGAGAGAAGGAGCTGGAGGAGGAAGGACAGCATCAGTGGGATCCCTGGCATCAGCCCCTGGTTATTGGGTTGCAGAGGATGTTGTATTTGTCTGGCAGTGGAACTCTTCCAAAGGCCATTATTGGAGGTGAATGAGCAAATCTTGGCTGTGGCAGCTGGTAGAGAGCAAAGACTGAAGTGTTCTTTTCCCAGAGCTTTCTGCCCTACAGCCATGCTTTGCCAAAGAGGGTATTTTTCTGTGGTAGATGTCATAAATATTTTTTAACAGTACATTGTTTTCAGCAGTTATGGTGACCTTGCTGGTGGAGTCAATGCATTCCTCCTTACATCACTAGAATTTCTGATGCTTGGTGGCATGAATAAGCCACAGTTAGTAACTTAAGTACATTTTTGCTTTGAGAAAGATAAATGTTGATATTTTCCTGAAACTATTACAACTCATCAGAAGATAACACTTACGTTAAAACATTTTACCTTTTGAAACTGGAAGAAAAACATTCAGAGATTTAAAACAACAGTTTTGTCATATTTTATCTTTGCCCAGTTGTAAATATTTCCCAGCATAATGTTTGTGGAAGACAGTGGTGTCAATACATTGCAAAGTAAGCAGTTAATACTTTCAACTGCTTATAGAAGGATAATGAAGAGAAAAAACCCAAAAAGAATCAAAGGTGTCTGCTAGCTTGAATGTTCACATGGATATACAGAAAGAACTATGTGAATAGTTTGTGGCCAGTTTTAATGGTTTAATAAAGCTTTTGCAATTTGAGTTGCTCTGACAAGCACAAAAAGATTGTTTTAATCTATCTGTAAATAAGAGTAACTGGAGCTTGGGATTTTGTGTATGAGAGGGATTGGTTGGCAATATAAATTCCCAGCCTTGCTACATTTGGTGTCTGGATGCTAGTAGCATAGATTTCACATTATAATTATACTCAGAGTTATAACCAGAGTTTTCTGTATTTTTTATTAATTCAACGAGCTGTAAGAGCTTTAAAATATGAATTAATTTGGAAATTCTTGTTCTCATCTTTCAAATAAATAGCCTGGAAAGTGTTTTATCTTTGGTGTGTTCTGTCAGTGTTTCAGTGAATTACAGTCTTGGCTATGTTTGTGTGAGCTATTACAAGTTACTTGGCCTTTTGGTGATGGTAGGAGTTTTGTCCTGAACAGCTAGAATTTTCCATTCTGTGTTTCTTAGTCACTGGGGTTTGCATCTTGGCTGAAAGAAATGTGGTATTAGTAGGCAATTGTTCTGTAAGCTGATTTCAGGAGGAACTTTGCCATGCCTTTAATGAAGAGGAAGTATCAGTTAATGTACAGGGTTCATGTGGTATAGTACAGCACTGCTGACACATCATTGCAGAGCACTATCAGATTCCCTTCACCCTCAGGTTCTTTTAGGTTCTTTTTTTTTTCTGTTTTTAGGGGCTACTTTTAAAATGTCTTATCTTTTTTCCCCATTTTTCTATCTAAAATTATCTCAGTGCTGCATTGTATTCATGAAGTCTTTCTTGTGTGTGCAGTTTCAAGTAGCTTGGTTTTGATCTGCTGAAGTTTAGAGAGAACAGCACTTCTTAAGAGTGAAGATAAAGAAATTGCAATTAGGACATAGCTTGAAGAAGCATACCCATCTCTATAAACAAGAAATACCACGTGGTGGCTGACCAGGTGGCAGC
The DNA here is from genome assembly GCF_041296385.1 of Aphelocoma coerulescens. Lineage (NCBI taxonomy): Eukaryota > Metazoa > Chordata > Aves > Passeriformes > Corvidae > Aphelocoma > Aphelocoma coerulescens. Next base: position 62,420,089 of record NC_091013.1, read on the forward strand.
CCCAGGTCACAGATGGCAGTCACGTCATCGCTCATGTTTGCGAGGTGCTGTGGGTAGCGTGTGTTTGCCAGACCAGGATCTGAGCTGATGGCAGAGCAAACTAAAGACACAGCACAGCTGTGGGCCAAAATGCATGGGAAAGAGGAAAGTACTGCAGGTTGAAGCTTTTGCCCCAAGCCTTTTCAGTGTGTATTGTAACAGACGTAAGCATGGAACAAACAAATCAGCTTTTATGGCTGAGGAAAGATCTGAGAGGCTTTGCAGGTGCAGTCGTCTCGTCTGACTTGTCACTGTACCTGTATGTTCCTGTGGAAGGTGCTTTTGTGCTGGAAAGGACAGTAGGCTAGAAGAGGTGGGGTGTGGAGACACACCCTTCTTCCCAAAGACGGCTGAACTTGAGGAAAAGGAGTGGTCTGCAAGAGGGTGGTCTCAGTGTCTGCTGTCTGCAGACATCCTGGCAACATTCAGGGGAGGTGTAGATGTGCAGGTTTTGGCAGGGCGAGCTGTGTTCCTGCCCCTTCTGCCAATTCATCAAGACATGCTTAACTGAACTGAGGTAGTCCTCTCCTGGCACAGCAAATGGGACAGACGTCCGAGGATGTGTGACAGCGCTCTCTTGGATGGCCTTGGTGCTGCAGCGTAGCCGCCTCCCAGGCTGTGGCTCCGGGGACAAATGCTGTGTGTGCTGCCGGGAGCAGAATTGCTGGCCTCGATGGCAAGCAGTAGTCACCACCCAATACAATAAGACATACTCTTATGTCCTGGGCAAGGTGCCAAGTAAATGGAGACCATGTTTGTATCACAATGGTTTCTTTTTGTAGAACTACAGTTTTCAGGTCACTGGCTTGAAACTGCAGGACCAGCAGTTTTAGTGTCTCTAGCACAATGACAGTGCCTCCTTCCAGTGGAGCCAGGACTAATACTTGGGGTGCCCTGTACATTTTGCAACTTGTTATATGAAGAAAGACAAGGTAAAGATACTTTTCGATACTTTTGGAGCTTAAGGCCTCCTCTAAATTACCAGAACATCCAAAAGATATTGGAACCTTTTCTGTTCCTTTCCAGGGCATATAAGGCTTTCTTTAAAAGATCACCTAAAATAAGATTGCAGGATATCTTGTGTACCTGTGTACTGCATCATGAACTCCAGAGAGCCATAGAATAAAAGAGAATTGAAAATGCCATACCTAAAGCAGCAGAGTAATGTATGGAGAAAGGGGTGCATTACTTTGGGGATACGTGTATTCTTTATTCTGGGGGGTTGTTCATGTCCTGGAGCTCTCTATTCAGGGTGGGTTTTTTTGGTTTTGTTTTTTTTTTTTTTTTTGGTAGCTTTTGAAAAATTTAGGTAACAGAATTTCTCAGAATATTGTGAATTAGTCAAGTCCTGCCAGGTCTAGTTTAGCTGATGTGGGAAAATTGTCATTTCTGTATAATTTTTCAAATGGTGCTGACTTCAAGGAAAGCTAACCCTTTCCTTACTGGGGATGAGGATTGAGCCTAGGGCTGCTTTCTTTTTAACAGTAGGAGTGGGAGCAACAATAGAGAGTTTATTTATTTATTTCTCTGGTTTTGAAGACTGTAAATCAGTTCTACAGACTTTGAAGTCCATATAGGAAAGGCTGCATTTTGGGTTTCAATTATATTGCAAACTTGCAGCAGGTGTTAAGTTTACTTTATAATGTTGCTTTTTTACAGGTGCAGATTCACTCTACAGAAACAGTTTCAGTCTCAGTGATGAAAAGCTCAACTCTTCGACTGCATCTACTCCAAGCTTGCCATCCCCTTCAGTAACTCCTTGTAAAGGTATCTTAATTTTAACTGTTGACATTTCTTCCTAATCCTCAACTATATGGGCTTCTTCCTGGGTGCTGAGATTCACATGCTTGCATGGACTTTTTTGTATTTTTGTTTGGGTTGGTTGGGTTGTTTTGTTTGGTTGGGTTTTCTGTTTGTTTGTTTTTGTGGTTTTTTTTTGTTTGGTTGGTTTTTTGTTTTGTGTTTGGTTTTGGTTGGTTGATTTTGGTTTTTTTTTTTTTTTTCAATGACAACAAAACTAAGGATTACTATTGGGCACACTACAGGTCCAAGTATTATTGTCTTGATTATAAATGGCAATAGCATGGCATATCTGCACTTTGCAGGTGGCCTGGCAACTCTTTTGGTTTTGAAACACTGAGCTAAAAAAATTAGTTTTCTGGCTGATAAGGATTAATTATTAACTCATGTTACTTCTTTACTGAAGCAACTAAGTGGCTTAAGTTCTCTACAAAAATACTTAGCCTGAATTCAGGGGTAGAGGGACTCCTCTGAAGCCATGTGCTGCCATTTAAGTTAACACAATTGCTCAGATCCCTACAGACCTCGCACGGCTGATACAAGCCATATATTAGTAATTCCTTCCTCCTTTGAAGCTATGCTGTTCCAAAGTGGCTTCTGTCTTGCAGCTGATCTGACTTCCCAGGATAGTGCTTCATTCAGGTTAACTTGGATTAACTCTGGAGCAGACATATCAATAAGTGAACACTCATACATATGTACTACATGGTGCTTTTGTTACAGCTACTCTCCTCAGGAGCATGTTCAATAGCCTTTCATGCTTTCATATCTTTTTCACAGTGACCAGTCACAAAAACCCAAGTTACACGCTTTCTTTTCAATTTAGTCTGATATTAGGGAGAAATAATGAGTAATAGTTTCTATGAAGTAGCAAAAAAGAGTTCAGTTAAACTTACAGGAAATATTTGGCAAAGAATTACACTAAAGGACAAGATGCTCTTCCTGATGAGAAGACAGAAAGAGTTGGAACTGGCTTGGAGAAGACCACAGAAATGAGATATGGAAGCAACTTCCAATAAAACTAGGCTGAAGGGAAACAGTGATGTTGTCAGGAGTGGAAACCTAGGTGGATGTTTTGTTCCAAATTTATAGAGTATGGACCAAGGTCAAAGGATCTGGCAGCACAGCAAGCCAGTGATACTGACATGATTTTATGGGGCTAAGATCTGAGTAGGTCTGGGAGCTCATTGGGTGGGATTGATTAGGGCCATGCATGCAGTATCTGAACAGATGAAACAAGAAAGATGGCCACAGTAGCAAGGACACAGAGTAGTTGACATGTAACTTTTATTCTTCACTTCAACCACTCCTTTTTAAGGAGACTAAATAAAGTATTGCTTTGTGTTGCTTCTGTCAAATGGAAAATTATAAAAGCTGGAGTTTCAGTTCAGTCTCCCATGTTCTCCAAGTGCTTTTGGACATTGCAGCAACCCTATTGAACTTTGCTGACCATAAGCCACAGCATGTTTGGTACCACTGAAAATTATTTGGAGGGTCGTGTGTTTCTAGTGTTTCTTCTAGCCAGAGAAACATGCCATCTCTAAGCAGTATTGACCCTTATTTTACAGCAAAGCTTGGAGACACAAAAGAACTGGAGGACTTCATTGCTGATCTTGACAGAACATTAGCAAGTGAGTAGATTTTTATTAGTAGCTTGTGTCTCACTTGGTACTTGTTATAAAGAGTGTTGGAAGCCAAAGTATGGGGAGAGAGGGAAGGAAAAAATAGAAAAAATTATATAATGTGGGTTCCTTTTAGTTTATTAGTCCTGTGGATCATTATATGGATAGGAAGGTAAACCAGACTAAATTCTGATCTTTGCCTGAATGTTCAAGGCATGCAGTTTAGCCTGTGACAAAGGCTGAACTCAATTAACCCCTGTCCCCACCTCTGACTCAGCTGCAATTCACTTCTCTTTGACAGTGGATTGATAAATAAACATCAGTTTCTTAAATACTCAATACTCAGCTTAAAAGCTGGTGATTTATTTCTTCATTACAAAGCTAAGTAACTGGAGGAGTATCTATAGGTGAAGAAAACCTTTTTGTTCTAGACTCTACTGTATGAAAGAATTAAGGAGCAGATATCTGTATCTGTTGACTTAAACTAAAAATCAAAATCCTGTTTGTGCTTGTCTTTACCAGGAATGGAATTTAGATCACTTTTTCTGCCACTGTCTAGAAATTGTATCTTTCAGCTACAGTAATGAACTATTCATTATGATTTTTAAAGAAAAACAACAAAGCCAAAAAACTGGCCACCTATTGTCAAGCATGCACTCTGCCTATTCCTTTTGCTTCTTCTTCTGTTGTGGACATAATACCATTTCTTTTGTGTTTCAGGTTGGGGTTTTTTTTTTGTGTGGAACTAGGCTATAGAGCCCAAACCACCAAGCTGTAGGACTAGACCTAAATAGCAGCATAAACAAAGCCCTCTCAAACTATGAACTGAGAGTTTTGTGTATTCATTAGGTATTTTCCCTTCCCTGTATTTCTTGACGATGTAGACTTAATTCAACACAGCTGCCCTTACAAATGTCCTGCTTCCCTGCTGTCTTACTTGTATCTTAATCCTGGTTTCACTTCTCATACTTAAAATATATTCTCTAGTTTCCTGCCTTGTGTCATGTATGTAAGCTTGAGCTAACTCCATCTTTACCACTGAAATTTAATTCACTCCTCTGAAAAAAAATCCAAGTTTTGGAAAGTTTGTGTAGGACAATGAAAGCCCAAACTGCCAAATATTTCCATTGCTGTATCTTGCGCAGCCATGTCATAGCTAACTCTAAGGGGCTGCCTATAATATATAGGTTTCATTTTTCCCTTGCAAGGTACATCAAAGATGAAGGCAGGAACTACCACCTGTGCTCGTGGTTTTGTGCTTTTTTTTTGGTGTGATTTTTTTTTTTTTTTATCCCAACTAGACAAATCTCCAGCGATCTCTGCAGTCTCATTTGTACAGTATCACTGTACAGTGAGGAAGAAGTCCAAATTCCATCTGGTATTTATCATCATATTTTTGAGGAGTTGTATTTATATGCTTGAGGTTACACAGAACTTTGTACAGATACCTTTTCAAGCCTGGTGCACTTGTTAGAACAGTACTTGCCTTGTCTTTTTTGCACACTAGCATTTCAGCGTTCACATTAATTTAAAAAAAAGAAGACGTAATTTGGCTTGTCAGGCAGTCTAGGAAACTGGGTATAGGCAAGTGTCTGATACATCAACAACATGCAATCTTATTTAATAGAGAGCTTAGTGATCTTTCTTCTGTATTTTCAGGTATGTGAAAGGAGTTTTCAGCATTGTGCTTGTACGTGAATGTCCTCTGAAGGATAAGTGACATCAATCAGTGAGAACTGCTGCCCTAGTCTGATAACTTCATTCCTTGAGATGCTCTCTGAACATAACCTTTGTGAACTCCTACAAGTATTTAACTGGCAACATTGGTTTTGGTTTGTTGGTTTTTTTTTTCACTTTGCAGCAGATGGAAGAAGATAACTTAAATGTTAGAGCTGTATTTTGCTTTAAAATATAGCTTGAATTTTAATTTTAATTTAAAATTGCTTTTATGCAAATATATTTGTAATTTTATATAGTTGAAAACTTTAATGCTTTTTTCCATTATAATATATTTTTGTATGCAAATAAATCCTGAACTGGAATCCAGATGTCTGGAAGCTTCCTATGAACATGCAAACTCTGAAACATAAGTACAAATTAAACTCTTATTGAAAACAACATGCTTTAAAATATCTCGATAATGGTGTATTTGCTGCTAGGCAAAGTCTGTTATGCTAGTTTAATGTGATTGCTTACATAAGAGAACTTTGTACTATGTAAAATTAATACAATCAGGAAAATAATAAATTTGGTCAAACTGTTACTTCAGATTTGTGTTAGTACAAATGAAATAACTGACTTAATAGACTTTTGAACAGTAACACCTATTTTAAACCCTATGTGAAAGCTGGTTTTACTCTCAGACCATTTGACATGAAGCACTCACTAGTTGGGAGGTCAGACATTTAGGCCCTTCAGTTTAAAGGTACGCAGGACCTGTACCACTGAGAAAGTACTCGTGTCTGGATGTTTCTAATACCAGGCCCTTGGGTCTGGAACAGTAAACCACTCTGAAAAGACTTCCTGGACATCAGTGTGGTGCTGAAAGAGGGAAGGTGAACCTGTGTTTTTACAAGGAACCTGATTCTTTCCATATGCATTAGGCACTGGGAATGTCATTATGTGAGCTCTCCTCCAGCTGCTGCAGGCATTACACCTGGCTCTGCTGTCTGAGCTGTGCTCTCCAGTCTGTTCAGACCAAGTGAGCTGGGGCTGGGCTGGTTTGAACTCCTGCTTAATTTTGGCCAAAGCTGTCTCGTGAGCAGTTGCTGGAGTGGTTCAGTTATTGTGCCCACTTGATCTGTTGTCTTTGAGTGTGTCTGGAGGGTGTGTGTACCTGTGACACAGCTACCTGCTTAGGGGACCTAAAAGACAGATTTGGACCTGCCTTCTGCAGCTTGGATAAAATCTGCTGTGTATTTCCTAATAGGAGCACCACAAGGATGGTGGAGATCCATCTCTCTGGCTTTTAGATTTCCTAAAAATTGACCAAAACATTTGGCTCTTATTAAGCACCATATGATTCTTTTTTTCCAGGTTTATTCATTGGTAAGAAGAAACTCTGAAGTGGGTACATTTTTATCAGCCTGAAAAAAACAATTGAGGTTGTTGTGTGGGTTTTTTCCTTCTTTCAGGCAGAAGGGCAACATGAAGTGGAGCACTGTGTGGTGCAGTATGTTCCTGAAGAGGAAACATTCCTTTCAGCATTTCCTACTGCAGATTCTGTTGGTAAATTGTCCTGTAGAATAGGAAGGGAGTAAAATGATTTAGGAGGGTAAGGTTTCATGCTTGCAGGAGGTTAACTTTCAGATCTGTGAAGAAAGTTATGATTCACACTTGAGACAGTGATGTGCTTCTCCTTGCTCCAGGATCTTCCTAGAGGCTCCCGCTTCACAGGAACCCTGTTATTAGCAGTGTAAAATTCACTGCTGCTATACTGTAAACGTACAGGAGCAATTATTCCTTTTCGTTGCCTCTGTGGAACTTGAGAGGGGAGTCTGCCCCTCCTCCCCAGTCCCAGATGTGAAGGGATGTATTGCTGTACAAAGTCAGCAAGGGGGATTCCTTTGGCTGCTGTAGGACTTCTGTTAAATGTAGAGACACTGTGCCTTTCAGCAGGAGCTGAGGGAAGAGGAACCAGGACAGGAGGGACAAGCATGTGCTTCCCTTTTAAGAAACATCCTTAGCATAAGGCTTGTTTTTAAACCTGCTGGAATAGCAGCAGCAGTTTTGGCTGTTTTTCTATATTTTAATGCTAGTTGATAGTGTGAACAAGGGAGTGGCCACTTCAAGTGATTATAAGGTGGCAGGAGATGAACAGCTCTTTGCTCCTCTGTTCCTTGGGTTGGATTGTTTGAGGCATGAGTTTTCCACTTTATTTCTGCATGTTCAGTTGTTGCTTGATCCTGTGAATACTCTGTGGCTATAATCAGTGTTTAAAGTCAGATCCCTCCCTTTATAGAGTGAAATCACCACATTAGTGCAGTACTTTGGAATGGCAATGCTTTGTCCTTACAGACACCCAGTTTTGAAGATTTTTCCAATATAAGCAAAGCTTTTAGCGAGGCGTGTCCCTCACTTTGTCTAACATCAGCAGTGATGGAGTGGGGATTAAGTCACCATCTGTTTGGGTTTTTTAATCTTGTTTATGCATGAACAGGTGGAGACTTCTTGCTTATACAGCAGATCTGGAGATGATCAGCTGCAAAATCTGGGAGTATCTTCTGTGGAGCTGTTTATCTGAATTCCTGCCAGTTTATGTTCAATGTTGAATGTGTCAGAAGGAAGGCACTAATGTAGATGTCATTTCACTGGAGGATGCTTTATGACTTAAGTTCATCTTCTGATTACATTTGGCACTGAAAAATGCATTGCTGGAAAAAGTTCTGTCATACTTTATCCCCAAGGAACGTTGCAGGAGACTGCACTGTCCTTATGGACCTAGCTGACTTTTTAATCCTTGTTTTGACCTCCCTCTGGTGCTGCCATGCTGATTTGAATTCAGAAGAGTCTCAGCATTGTTGTGCCAACACCATGCCTCCGGAAATGGAAACGAGCAGCTTAGACTAAGCACATGTATTGCCACAGCTTAACCTGTGTACGGTGAGGTGGAACAATTACTTGCACATGTGTTCTTTACCTCCTACAAATTCAAGGTTAAATGGATTTGTTTAAACTTCCATCACAGAGGCTTGAGCTAATGTGTCTTATCTTGGGTTTGCTGGTGACTCTGAGTGTCCTTGGTGTGCTGCCCAGGCTCAGCTGACACCAGGTAACACATTATGCGTGGTAACCTTAATAAGGGAGAGAGACAAGACAGAGGAGGGATTTGTTTTTTTCCCTGGGTAAATGTGTATCTGTAGCCACTACTGAAGCACTGATAGGCAGGTGAGTTTTTGGGAGAGAGGAAAAAAGTTGCATTGGCAGTGATGTATCTTGGTTGTACGGAAGGGCTCAACCCCTGCTGGCTCCCATGGCCCTTGTCCTGGTGCCTTCTCCCCTTCTTTGTTGCTGTTATAGGCTTTTTGGTACATGCTGGGCATGGAACTGATTTCCAGCAACATTACCTAATCTGAAGGGTCAAAGAGAGCAGGAGAACCCATGTTCAGAGCTTCACAGATTCATTTAAGCCTTGGTTTCAGCAGTGGATGCTTGCAAAGAAAACAGAAAGTTTCCGCTTGCTAGGAAATATTTGGAATTCACCAGTGGGAAAGGTCCACCCCACACGGGTCTCTATAGAGGATCTCTGGATCCCCTGGGTCAGATGGCTCAGGTGTACCCAACTGACCATATGGAAGGGTATTTGCACCATGCTGGCGCCCATCATGGGAGATTTAACTTATCTGAGGGTGCCTAAATCCGAAGGGGCTAGACATGACATCTGCTAGACCGTTAGAGAGAAACTTCCAACATTGCAATGTTTGGAAGCAAAGCCAGTATGACTGCTGCAGTTCTTGAACTAAATCCAGCTCTGCCTACTGACAGCATGAAATCCATATTCTCCATGGGGTAATCTCCTGTTTTCTATGTTACTTGCTACATTTCTGACTTTATTGCAGCCTGGCTGACAGCTCTAGTTCTCTAAATAACTTCCCAATAATGTAAAATGATCCTGGCTGCTATACCTCATCAGTTTAGATTCTAAACTGTAAATCAGATCTGTGAACCAGATCTTTCCAAGGTTCTTTTCTTTCTGACAGGTTAAAAGAGCTATCAGTTAAATGCTGTAGATTGACCTGTGGGATTAAAATCAGCCAGTCTTTACAAAGGAACTCCAGTGCCTTGGTTGCTTTTGCTCTTTCACAACTATGTTTGGAAAGCTATAATATTTATCAGTTTAGCTTTTAAAAGCTACAGACCGGAGGCCTGTGCCTCCATTCTCCCAAGGCATCAGAGCTGAGAGAACTGAGAGATGCTTAAATGTGCTCCAAGCCAGAGGTGAATGTTGCCTTCTCCATAGCTGATGGCTGTACCACTGATTGCCATCATTTGGTTCTGTTGATAATGTATTTGAGATCATTAGTTTTAATTAAAACTGTTGCCCTTGTCTCAAAAAAGAACCAATTAAAGTATTACAGTACATATGTAGTCTTCACATTTTAAAAAAAAATCTTGCTACTGTATCAAATCAGGTCAGGACCAATTTAGCCTGAATTAAACACTTACATAAACCACTGAGGTTAGGATGTTGCCCTTGGCTCCTTCAATAGCCATTAAAGGAAGGAGAGGAAGACTGAATTACCCCCTAATGATGGTCCTTTGCTACAGCAAATATTGTAAAACACAACAGTTAAGCAGATTTTTTGCTTGGTCTTCTTAATCCACTGACTAAAGAAAAGTGTAGGTGTCAAAATAAACCTGCCTACAAGTGGCCTTACTTTATCACCTGGTGGGGCTGGAAGACCAGAGCCAGAAATACCCAGCTGGGCGGGGTTCCTGTGTTCAGGCTCTGCATCACATGGTGCAAGCACAGCAGCTTGCTTTAGCCCTGGGATTTGGGGCATGGCACTGCTGGGCCAAGTGGGGAGGTGCTGGGACCACAGCTTGGGCACTAAATCCACGTGGGATGTCACAGGATGAACCCATGGGAACTCTGTGCTGTGAAGCAGAGTTGCCAGAACAAGCTGGAGAAGTACACTCCTCATCCTCACCATGGCAGCACAGTGCCTGCTGCTTCCCACTGTGTCAGGCAGGGGGGGAAGCTCCAATCACCTCCTTGGGCAGGACCAAGGAAACAATGGAAAGTCTCAGGCTGGTGCTTGGGTGTCACGGTGCTGACCCCCAGGCCTGTGCCCTTTGGCTTTCTGCACCCTCAGAGCACACTCTCCCTTGTCTTTTGCTGCTCTCCACCGGTGCTCCCCATCCGCTGCCCAGCTCCAGTCCCTTACCTGCCCATTCCATGCTCACAGTCAGGCCAGCCCTGCTGCTGTAGCAGGATATCTGGAGTCTTGGGGTTGTTGGTTTTTTTTTAAAAAAAAGCATTCTAGGACGATGCCAGTGGCTATCTCAGCTGCTGACAATTTCTAGGTTAATTATCCATGTGTGGCCTAATGGCTGAGGACTGAATGGATGCCACTGAAGTCCATGGTACAATTTGCAGGTGGGCTGGGATTTAAGTGGTGGCTGGGATTTAAGATGTGGCTCTTGCAGTGCTCCAGAAAGTCTACAAACTTGGGGTGTGTCAGCTTCCTTGTGCAACACAAATAAGAGTTTCAGAACACTATTTAAAACATCTCAGGAGACATTTGGCCTAGTATCCAGGTTAAAATTGAGTGAGTGATTGTGCTGTCCCCTGGTTTTTCTCCATCTCACTGAGAAGCAGAGTGAGTCACGAGGGTGGATGGAACTTGTTACTGTTGCCCCCATGGGATTTGGCAACAGGGTGGTGCTAAGAGTTTATACCTACAAATATTTTGCGTTTTCAAGCTGTGACTTCAGTGGATTCTCATGCAACATTAAACTCTGATGCTGGCAATCTGTCTCCATAGTCTGGTTCTAAAGGCTGTGTATAGTTTAGTAGTTTTATGGTCTTGGAAAACTGATTTATGAACAGTAGCTTTATGTTTGTTTATGTGTAGAGTTTATGAGGTGAAACAAAATACATGTTTTTCTCAGAGGCCAAACAGAACAGCTCAGCTCTCAGTCTCCAAACAGCATCCTAGATAATTTATTTTGTTGACAGCTGTTACAATGTGCTGCTAATACAGCAATAGTTACTACACATTAGCAGCCAGACATTGGCTGCCTCAAAGCACTTCGGCATGCTCCAATAAATAAATTCCCCTATAAAGCTCAGGGCAGATCTCTCCAGCATGCAGCAGCCCCAGTTTGGAGGGAGAGGTGAAAGTTTGGTGCTTGGCCAGAGGAGGCTGGCCGTGTCCAAAGCCTGCATTAATGCTGAGTTTAGGATTAGGGCTTCTTGCTCACAGCACTTCATCTTTAAATAACCTTGTAGGAAATGTCTTGCCATAGCAAGTGTGTCTTATATTCCTGAGCCCTTGGATGAAGTTAAGAGAACCAACTGGGTGGGTTTTTCCTGAGCTTGCTGCTGGGTAACTCCAGCCCAGATGATTGCAGAGGAAAGTTGCAGAGTTTCCAGAAACTTGTCTGAAATCCATTAGTATCCTTGTTTAGTGTTCTCAGTAATGCATTTCATCAGGGACCATGTGTTTCTTTACACCTCCACTGACCATGAAGGTATAAAGAAACACATGATCCCTGATGAAATGCATTACTCAAATGCACCTCCACCAGCTGGGAAGTTACCTCTTAACACAAAATGCTTCCCATAAACTGTTCTCTTCCCTCTACATTTTTTTTTTTTTTAACTAGAAAAACCCCTTCTTTTAGTGCTCCCTTCTCAAACTGGACCAAAAGATGGGCATCACAGCCTGTCTGACAGCTGATCCATCCACAGAAAGGCAAAAGGAAAGAAGAGAGTTAGAGGTTTCAGATTTCTTTTCCTCCTTTATCTTCTTTTGTGACTGAAAATTCACATGGTCTTCTCTGGGCTGTGAGCCCCTTGCCTGTAACCTCACAGGTAAAAAGCAGGCAGAGCCAGAGCTGAGCTGAGCAAGACCCTGCTCATCTCTCAAGGTTTTTAAATCTCCTACATCCCAGCTGGCCCCATCCCCCTGAGTTGTGGAGCCATAAGAAAAGTGTAGAAGCATTTAGACTGTTGTTTCCTGGACTCTGGCCTTCCCCAGCATCATCAGTGCCTTGTTGTGCATCGAGGGGGCAGCAGCTCCCTCATCACCCCCCTTCTTGGTGGCTAAGTGGGGCTGGCTCTGCTTCTGTCCCCCGCTCGCCTGCCTGGCTCAGCTGCAGCCTTGCACATGCCTTGGCTGTGCTAGAGCAGCAGCCAGCACCAGAACACAGTTTACTGGAATTTCACATATTTTTTGGGGGTTTTTTAAATTTTCTTTTCTTTGTCTTTAAATGTTTCAACTTAGAGGATGGGCCCTTGGTGTATGTGTCACTTTATTTATCCCTATCAAGGATAGAGACGGAAGGGAAGGGAAGAAATACCCAAACAATGGGCAATCTGGATAGAAAAACATTTAAAAATTTAAAATGTCAGATCTGTTTTAGTGTTTCTTTAATATGACGCATCCACAGTGGCTCACATTAATGTCCAGAGTCAATGGACTCATGTTTAAGACTAAAACAAGGTTTTCTCACAGTGATGGCTGGACCATCTGCCACTCTTCCCTAGTCCTCATGACTGAGTGGTTAAAGAAGAAGGAGCCATTCAGCATCTGCCAATTGTGTTTTTCCAGTGACCTTTCAAAAAACTGACTTCTTTTTGACTAAAAATAAATTTTACATTACCAAGCCAATGAAGCAGACTTCCCTATGTATTTTGAATAACATTGTTGTTTTGAAATGTCTCTTGGCTCCTATGTAACAAAAGCCTGATCTTAAAAAAAAGGTGGTTTAAATTGGTTCTGACTATTGGCTGATGTTCAAAATACAATAAGACAGTTGAGCTTCTGTGATATCCTGTGACATGCCATTGTTAGCACCTCATGAAATGAAGGGAAGGGAGAATAAAAACACCCAAACATTTCTGGAAATCTCCTTTGAGCTACTTTTTTTATTCAGGAATTTTTACATTCAGAGCACCTCTGTGGCAGACTATTTCCCCATAATGACGTGTCTAGACTTTGATGGAAAAATTTTCAGGCAGCTCTTATTTCTCAGTCTTCTTTTCTCTTTCCATGCAGGGGTGAGCAGTTGGTGTGGTGATGACAATGTCCAAAATGGGAAACAGACTCTGAACTGAGCCAGTTCCTCGAGGAAAGCCTTTCCTTTTGGAGTTTGAAGTGCACAGATATGCATATACATAAAAGCCTGGCCTGAAGTAGGATGGTATTGGTCCTCAAAAGAAGAACTCAGTAGCAGAGGTGAAGTTGCAGAAGCAGGGAAAAGGTGAGGTAGGATTTTGATTGTGCTAGGCTGTGATGATTTGCTTTCTCAGCTTCTGGCACAGAACAGAGTTAGTTCTCTGAAGAGATTTCAGAGGCAGAGTTATATGAGCTGATGTGTCTGCATGCAGTGCCATGTCAAAAGTGCAATTCTTGCTTTATATCTGTACACAAAAATGCATTTGCAGTATGTGTCTGTTAAATCACTGATATAATTTCAGATGTTTCCTCTACAATTTACAGACCATTCCTTAAAGCCAGCCCAGTTCTGTTGTATCTTTTGAAAGTTGTAAGTACTGTCAAGATAAATAAATTTTTCTGGCTTTTGTGAGAACCAAATGGCAGGATGACAGACCTGCCAGCCTTGTGAATGTATGTGTGGGTTCTTGACCCCCACATGTCCTCCCCAGATGGGGGAGAAAGTCCTTGCCAGGAGTAAGAGACAAACGGGACTTTTGGATCTTCTCGGTCTTCAGATTGTTTATTATATCCTATCAGTAATTTACATGCTGCCCACATAGCATGGAAGCAGAGCAAGTACCAAAAGACAAAATGCAGGAAACTCAAGGCCCTTTTAAAGATAAATCACCCAATTGTCACCAAGAAGGTCCATTATTTCAACTTTTCTACCAATGCCTAATGAACCATCAATTCACGTAGCCCTGTACTGCAGCATTTCCTAACCAATCATTCTGTGCTACCAACACTGCAGAAAATGGAGTAGGTGAAGAAGAAGGAAGAGACCTGAAAAATGACAGGGATCCTCCATCTTGTCTTCATCTACTTACCATATTAATAAACCTAAAACTAAATTTTTCACCCTGTGACAAACTATGTATCATATTACCACCTAACTCATACCCTTGTAGATTCTAATTCATCCCAAAGCCTTGGCAGCTCTCTCCACAGATGAAGGTTAAAAACAGTGTTTCCCTGGGGGGATGGGTCCCTCAGGACAGGCAGAGAAACATTCCCTGCACTTTGGGTTCCAACAAATGTAGATTTTTTTATCAAGACGGAACACTACTACATGGTAGCCGTGTGTGGTTGCAAACTGACTGTGCTAAAGGGAGAAGGCAGGAAAAGTGACCTCTCTCATCTTTGCTCAGTTAAGGGCTCAGCCTCTCATTTTCCTATTCTTTGGATTTTCTCCAATTCCCATGTTTTTGAACTTTTATTTTCCTCCATATTCAGACTGATATCATAGGGATTTGCTTGGAAACTGATGCCCTCAGCTCATCTCAGTGCCAGAGTTACAACAGTCTCTTGTTCCTAATGGAAAAAAAGATGTAAAATCTGCAGGCAGCCCCAGTTCATGTGGTGAGGGATTTGCTAGCCTATATGCAGAGCCTAGTGTGATGCCTCCGTCTAATTTCATGAAACCAGACAAGAAACAGAAAAAAAGTGTATGTTAATGTGGTATGTGCATGTGTAAGTGTTAACCAGGTCAGTGTTTCTCTGCTGCCCCATGAGGCCTTGCCTCTGTCGCCTTGGTGGCGTGAAGAAAAGACCCCAAGATGCTGGGTTTTCCCCAAAGGGAGCAAAACCACTGTTGTTTTGGGGCCCTACAGTGACCCTGTGCTGTGTCAAGCTCCCTGCAGACACAAGCGTCAGTAATGGTCTCTAAGTTTTGCTGAAATTGTTTGGTACAGTATCCAGTCCTTTTCGGGGTTAGCTTGTTGGTTTAAAGGAAGGTTGACCCCAAATTCTACTGTCTGAAGTGAACCATTCCTCCTCCATCTAGCAGCAGGTGAAGGGAGGTTCAGGAGATGGTAGGACTGGTAGAATTAAACCCCCCTGAAAGCCTCATGCCCTCTGGCTTGGGTACCCTCATTTGGAACCACCAAAGGAGGGCTGACAGAAATGGATCCTGAATCATGTTCAGATATCCCAGATGGATGGATTATAGTGTTAATGTCATTCATCCAGAGGGAAGAAGCTGATGGATAGGCCATGTGTGTCTTGGCCCTTTTAGCATATTTACTTCCTTGCCAAAGCTTTGGGGAAAATAAACTGCTTTAAATGGAAGCTTGCCCAAATAATACCCAAACACTGACACACGTTTCTGCGTGGCAAATTTGAATTTACCTGGCTTGTTGGCTAACTGCTTCAGAAACCAAGCTGCAGTGCAAGCTGTGAACGAGTCGTAATGTGACGCTCCTGCCTGATGCAATGCAAAGCAGCCGAAGCTGGAATGTGCACCAGAGAGCCAGCTCAGTAGAAATCAAGACCTAATTTAGCATCAAATTATGAATTCTCAGCTTTTAGAGGCTTGGCTTCAGGCCTTTTTCTCATATTTAGCTCACTCTGTGCTTTAACTGGAGCTGAGAAAGTTGCTGACTCCGTCCTGTGAAACCTCAGCTGCCCGGACGAGGAGCTGACCTGACTCACTGCCAGCGTCGTGCTCAGACCTACTGCCTGAGCTCCTGTGCCTGACCCCATCTGCAAGCCAGATTAACCCAAGTCCCTACCAGTTGTAGGAAAATTCCATTGGCTTGAAATAATGGGCTTGACATGGGTCCTTTTCCTGGGTGCCTAAGCTTGAGCCGATGGTTTTTCCTCCTACATGCACACAGGTATTCTGTCTTTGGAAAACATGCAGAAACAGGAGACCCCATTTATGGTTTTTTGTTAAGCTTCCAGCCTTGAGGGGTACAAGTTGCTTCAGTGAAAGGAAATAGAGAGTTTTGAGGTGTGTGTGGGCAGGAATTCTGCCTTGTCCTTGGGGATGCTAAAGTTGCCTGATATCTGGGGCTTTTTAACTGTTGGGTGTGCGGGAGCTGTGGGAAGGAGCAGTGAGTGGATGTCTGCAGGTCTCTCCTTGCCTCCATCCTGATGTGGAGTCACTGAGGAGCGTGTGCTCCTCTTGCAGCTGCTGAGATCCACCCCCAGATCCATCAGCATGCACAGCAAAAAGATCTATTTCCACATGTGTCAAAATTAGAGACAGGAAAGTAGTATTTATTTATATACTATGTGTAGGTGCTTTCTGGCTTTCCTTGGAGACATCCTCTCTACCCCCAATTCATTTTCTCCTCTCTTGCCTCCCATGCTCCCCCCTTGCTGCCCCCACCACCCCCTCTCCTCCCATCCCTGATGAATTACTCCTGCTCCCAGGAACTGGGGCTGGCAGGCTCTTCTGCGGCTGGAGGGATCATCCTTGGAAGCTGCACAAGAGCCGGGGTGGTGCAATTTGGGTGCCCTCCAGGCCCCTGACTCACTGCAGGGGGGCAACCACATCCCTCTTGGGGAGCTGAACTGATCCAGTTTGAACTCCAGGCCTCTTTCCACCTCTTTCTCATCCACTTTCGGGTTTTAGGATTCAGAGAGGAGGAAGGGCTCTCTGAAAGGGACCAGGGCTGCAGATGGACATCTTCATTCCACTGCATGGCATTTGCCACCTGCTCTGCTTGGGAAAGGCAATGTGGATGTTTTTCTCTGCCTGGTCATCTGAGTGGTGTTGCTTTGGCATGACTCAGGAGTGACTGACTTTGCCCAAAATAAAGATTCCTTGCAAGCATGAATCCCTCTTCCAGAAGAATGTGACTCACTGGAGGTTTGCCTCCTCCCTTTTTGGGTGCAGTCTGCAGCTGTGATCCCCTTTGGAGGCTTTTTTGGGTTTCTTTCACCCCAAAACACAGGCTGACTTTGAGAAGTGGATTTGTGTATGCTGGGCCAAATTCTGCTCCCATGCTCAGATCCCTGCAGGCCACATCCAAGTTCTCCATTCTGTATTGAGCTCACGTGTCAGACAGGGGTTAACAGGCACTGTAACAGGCATTTACTCTGATTTTCTGCGCTTAGCATGCACCTCAGGGTTTCCTCCAGTGTTCTGCTCCAAGCCCTTAGTCTGTGGCTGGTCGGGGACATGGGTCTGTATCCTAGATCTGAGGTGGAGACCTGTCTCTGTGACTGAATATTGGCAGCAGCTGATCGTAAAAGCTTTCCAGTGCATGGGAAGGCTTCCAAGGGGACTCCAGCTGACTCCACCTGGTCATCTCCAATGCACCACATACAGGGGATCTAAAACTGTAGCTTATTTTGCTATCCCTTTTCTGTGTTCTTGTTTGGCTTTAAGTAATTGCATCTCATTTAATTGTGTTTTTCTGGATAGTTGATTATTAACTTATGGCATTCCTTGCTGCCTTTACTGGGCTTTTCATGCTGTGTCCCCTCATTTTTATCTTCTGATGCTCACTCTCCAGGGACCTGTGCTTCTGCCTGAATAACAGGCTAACCTTGGACACCAGATGCTTGTTCTTTTACCCCAAGGTCCCAAATCACCTCTGGCAAAAGCTGACACTGTCTTAAAACCTCTGAGTCCAATATAGATGATGTTCTGGACTTAGAAACATGAGGCTGCCTGCAGATTTGGCCCCAAGCTTCTCCTCTGCCCCGTTTGTGACCAGAAATGCTCTAGTACCTTCTCCAGCCCTCTCACCAGCTCTCAGACTTCAGTGCATCACAAAGGGAGGAAAAAACGCTCCCAGACCATCCCAGCAGCCCAGCTATAAAATGTTGCAGCCAGAACCAGTCTGTACTGATTTAGCAAAACTTTTGCAAGGCTTAGAAACTGCTGGTCCAAGGCTTGCCCCTCCGTGGTAAGGAGACTCATGCAACTAGGAGCCTTTGAGGACATGCCCAATGAAGAAGGTGCAAACACTTTATGGTGGATATTATGAAATCTGGAGAGTATTTTAAAAGGACATTTAAATATTTAATAATGACAGAGTGGCTCAAAGAATTGCCCAGGGAATAGCTCCCAGTCCCACTGCTGAAGTGCTGTTTGCTAAGAAAGGTCAAATAGCAAACTGCTGAGGAGACACACACTGAGCCAAAAGTCATGTTCTTTTTCAGGATGGTGTATCTGATCTGCTCAGGTCAAACAGTCATCCATGTTTTTCTCTGCCTTGCTTAGACAAGAACATTTTAGGAAGTTGAAGCTAAAGCTAATGCTATGACAAGTATTCAAAACACATCAAGGAGACTCCAAACTGTCTCAAACCTGATTTCAGGGCAGACAACAGAAATTATTACGGCATTTTAATCCTTTGCTTGACTTGTGTCATATTTTAAAAGCTTTTCCTGAAACCAGAAGTGCTGGAAGCTTCGCTTAAAAAGAAGGAGGAAATTTCACCTAGTGTGATTTCAAAGCAGACCTCTGAATAAAAAATGAGGGCTCTAAATCAGTAAGTTTGAGCTCAGAAATGGGAAAAAAAAGTGTTTCTTCACTTATAACCAAGGTGTTTTGTCTTTGTTGGTGTTCACTATCTAGATAGGTTTCATTCTGAAATGTTGTAGGAAATTCTTGGTTTGCTCTCTTTCAGCCTGACATTTAAGGAGCTGGACAGTAGGTCATTCTGGACTTCAAATAAGCCTTTGATTTCACCTTAGGCTTCTCAAGCAGATGTTGTGACAGGTATGTAGGTCCATGGTAAGCAATGAGAGTCAAACAGATATTTCCAACTATTTTTGTAACCCCTTTGTAGATTTTCCACAGCATTATGAGCTAATTCTCACCTTCCCCTCAAGTATTCCCCAGTTATGATAGAGACATTAATTTTAGATTCATGATTGAGATCAGATAACAGGAAGAAATTATTCATTATGAGGGTGGTGAAGCACTGGAACAGGTTGCCCAGAGAAGCTGTGAATGCCCCATTCCTGGTAGTGTTCAAGGCCAGGTTGGATGGGGCTTTGAACAACTTGGTCTAGTGGCAGCTGTCCCTGCCTGTGGCAGGGGGTTGGTCTCTTCCAACCCAAAATCTTCTGTGGTTCTATGCTGCTGTGGTTGACATGCAGCCCCTTTTTGCATTCACCATAAATACAAACCAAGGCCCCTCACAAGCTTTGTGGAAGGTCAGGAGCTACACTGTCATCTCATGAGCCCCCGGATCTATTAATCTGTTAAGTAGGCTTCACGGCTTTTTCCAAGCTTAGAAATGTAAAATGACCTTCTGTGAGTCCTGCCCCGTGCATTCCTTCACAGTGTTACCATTGCCTCAATGAAGTACTTTGCCACAGGCAAGGTGCTTGTCCTCCTGCAAAGGCAGAAGCTGAAAAAGCTCTTGGTGGGAGAGAGTATTGGCAAAGTGGGGGAAAGAGTCTGGTGAAGGAAGACTTGGTGGTAAAATTATTATTTTTTTACAGGCAGGAGCAGCTGACAAATCCATCCCGTCTGTGCTTTTTGTGTGGCATTACAAAATTAGAAAGTTGTTTTTCGATGAACATGAAACTGCTGAAGAACAGAAACTGAAGGGCTGTAAATAGTGCTGGGATCTTTGAAGCCACAAAGAGGAGACTGTTCTGCTGGGAGATGCCAGGCCTGGGAACACGGGTTTCCTTTGTCTGTGCGTCATTATGCAGCAGCTGGCGTGCGCTGAGCACGATTCCCAGATTTGCTTGTGCTGCTAACTCGGGACAAAGAAGACACAGTGGCTGCCTGGGAGGGGTGGCCAAGAGAGTTCTAAGTCCTTCGACCCGCCTGGCTCAGTGGGGTGATGGTCTTCTATGGATATATGTGGAAGGGTAAAGAACCAGTCTGAAAGTAAAATTTGCTCAAATTATCTGAGATAATTGTTTCTGTTTTGTCTTAGGAGAGATAAAGAAATCCCAGTTCTTTCTTTTAGGAGATCCAGCTTAGACTCCAATGTCCTTGTCACCAATGCCAGTGCGTTTTGCATTGGGGATGGTGGCAGCTGACATGAGCACCCTTGTGGGTTGTCCATGACTCCTGAAAACAGCATTCCAGTGCCCTGTCTGAGTTCTTTGGCTTAAAATGCAGCTGACAAAGCAACAGGCACTGATGGGGTTAGTCCTGAACCTGGCTGAAACCTCTCTGTGGATATACCCCAAGGGCGAATCACAGAGTACTTTGACTGGATGCAACTCACCAAAAATGTCACATAATAGGAGATGGTTGAACTGAACCCAAACACACTAGACAGCTGTAGAAGGCCATTATGGTTTGTCTGGTGCAAACGCATGTCTTCAGGGAATTTAGATCCCATCCTACATCCCTGTCTGATTTCTGGATTGATGGCATCTCAACTTGTAACTTGGAGCTATTTTCTTCCACCAGTTGTCTGTGGCTGTGCCTCAGCTTTACCCAGCCCCTGCTCAGCTTTCGGTGTTGAAAGCAAGGTTGGTCATTAAATGCCACTGACCTTCAAAAGAGCCCCAAATGAAACCCTAACAATGTTTTTAATAAAGGTCCTGGCTCTGAAGGGTTTTGTCTCATGTACCTCATGCCAGATAATGGCACAAGAGATGCTTGTAAATGGGAACTTTATTAAACTTTATTAAAGGAGGCACAGGAGTGAGGGCTGCACCTTTCAGCCTTGCCATGGGAGAACAACTGCAATAAAGCTTAGGTTTTAAATTAAGCTATGGAAAGCAGCTTTAAACACTCTCAGTGATTTTATCACATGTGCATGCATGGAAACATTTTCTTAACTAATGAACACATGGTGAAGTCGTTAATTGATTGTAGGAACCTGAGAGCCTCCATGCATCGCACTGATTAATTGCCTGCTCAGCTTTTAGTCTTTGAAGGGGTGCAGGAATGAATGCTCCGTGGAGTCAAGCCTGAGGACAGACAACCACCAGCAAGAGGGTTAGGCACAGTTCCACCAAGGAACAGTAGCCAAGATCTGGGGGAAAAACCTGCCAAGATCATCAGCTGAAGTAAGTAAC
Organism: Aphelocoma coerulescens; assembly: GCF_041296385.1. Taxonomy (NCBI): domain Eukaryota; kingdom Metazoa; phylum Chordata; class Aves; order Passeriformes; family Corvidae; genus Aphelocoma; species Aphelocoma coerulescens. Next base: position 62,441,171 of record NC_091013.1, read on the forward strand.
TCAAGAAGGAGCTGGGCAGGTTTCCAGAGCTGCAGAGTATGAGGTAAAGCCATTAACAGGATTTTTGGTTTTAAAGATAATGAGAGATTGGTTAGTGATTGGGATTTCCTGGACTCTCGAGGCTTAGGAAATACTAGAAACATGTATGTGGAAGGCTGGCCTTGGGGAAGTGGGCTCAGGGGCTGCTCTGTGCCAACAGCCAGCCTCCCCGGCCCAGTGCCCTGCAGAAGGAGGTGCCTGGCAGGATCCACGTCGCGTTGGTGTTCCCAAAGCCAAGGGAAGGGTGACCTGCCCCATTTGGCCTGGCACTTGACAGCCATGGGGCAGTAGCTGGTGGTCTGCAGCCAAGGAGGATGGAGTTACCTCCAAGGCAGGGGGTCTTTCAGCTATTTTTATTAAATTCCTCCTCTTCCAGTTGTTTGGACAAAGGAGCTTGTACTTACCAGGGACCAAACTCACAAACCCAGACAATGACCACAAGAGCACAATGGGGTGTCTGCTTACAGTCTGAGTATCCTGGGGGTTTAATGCCAAACTCGGTCCTTGCATTTGGAGAAGCTGTAGAGAATTTTTTTCACTGTAAGGGTTTCCTGACAGTGTTGGGGTGAAAAGAAGGAGGATTGCATAAAAATGAATCGACCGCTGACTGTGGGTTCTAAGTCCAAGCAGAAATGGTCAATGTGTGCTGGCACCCTGCTGAACAGCCAGCAGGAACTTGGATGATGATGGATTAGCCATTTTATTGAGCTTCTTACTTGTCTGTGCCCTTAAGTTCCTCCTGTGTATCTGCATGCTGGGGGCTGGAGCTGACCCTCTCAGATCCTACCCAGAGGTTTGCCATCCTGCTGCCCCTTGGAGCCTGGTGGCCCCTGAGTCTAGAAGCCAACATGTTTGCCATGCCCACTAGGAGAGAGAAGAGAGCCCCCAAAATCCTCTGATTGTTCTCCTCTTATTTTTTTTAAAATATGCGTGAGATACAAATAGCATGAATTAACAAAGCCTATCAGCCTAAATGAAGAGACTTATCTTTAGGTGGGCCTGCAAGATGGAGCTGGAATTTTCCTAAAGCACTTTGTTGCAATTAGATTGTGTCAAACCTGGCACAAACATGTACCATTGCCTCTGGCTGTGCAAAGGTTAATGTGATTTGTAGGATGTCTCGTGGCATTGCTTATTTCCATAAGCAAATGATCATTGCAAATCTCTTGGCATGCTTTGCAGCAATCACCAACAGATCAAATAAATATTAATAAAAAAACTAGCTTTTCAGAAAAGGGTTAAACCACTCTACCAGCTGTATCTTCACAAACACCACAGCATCTGAACTGCAAAAGTCACGTTTGAACCCCAACTGCATGTAATGGAAAAAGTTACTTCTATGCCTATGCACAGAATTTCTCTATCTGCCTCCCTGAGGAGTTTGCTTCATCTTGGCATTTTCCACTGTTAACCAAGGCTCGATGGCTGATGGATACTTGGGAGTTTCAGTTACTAGACAGGGATACTCAAGTACTTAAATATTTGTATGCATTAGCCCTTGTTAAATTAAAACTGTTTTAAACATGGGTTTGTTGCAAGAATTTTCATTCCTGTCTTGGCCTAATGTAATCCTGAGCCGTAATTCTTTAATGCTGAGAAAGCCTCTGCCTGTTCCATTTTCCCCCAACCCTTTCCTGTAGGAGGTATGCCCACCTTACAGGGCTTGGGAGCACACTGGCGTATCCTCCTTGGTGTGGACAAGGGTGGCTGATTAGCACCCACGTGAAAATATCCCAAATGAAAAGGTTAAAACTAGCAAGTTCTTCCCACCTGCAGTGGTCCTGCTGAAGCAGGAGATGAGAAATGGGAAGGAATGGTGTATGATGGGAGCTGTTACCCTAAGGCAGTGGAGGACAATGTTAGTGGCTACATCACTTGTTGGGTACATGTTGGAAAGCCAGCAGCAGTGAGTACTGCAGCCTGGAAGGAACTAGAGATTCAGGCCTGGAGACTGGTCCCTTATGGTTTGGGTCCAGATCCACCTGAAACTCTGGAGATAAAAAAAAATTTAAGGATGGAACAAATGACACTTACCTAGTTTTGGCCAGAGTGTGAAACTTGAGCAATTCAAAGGGGATTGGTTAGGGGTTTTTTTAAGCCATGAATTCCTGTTTTGAGGAAAAATGACTAAACTTTGACCTTCATTGCCTTGCCAGTCCAAGTTTCCCACATTCACACGCATGCTTTTCCTAGAAGAAGTCATCCAGAGGAACAATGTGCCTTTTGTTAGGAGCAGCCTGCTGAGTTAAATAATGCTGCTTTCAGACCCCTCCATGGCACGGAAAGAGCTTGGTGCCCTTTTCTTTGTTGTCTCCCATTATCTCAAGTTAGGCTGGGCTTTGCAGGCTGTAAGCTGACAGACAGGAGGCCTCAAGCCCTCTGAAGAGGTGTGTTTGTTTTCTGAAGCATGCACTGAGCAGGTCTCAGCTGAAAGCCCAGGGAGATGCTGCCCTGCAAAGCCTGGGCCTCCAAAGGGTGGCTGGGGAAGAGCTGCTGGGTGGGATGAGGAGACGCCAAGTCTGGAGCCTGACACCTATTCAGAGCCACTCTCCCCGGCACTCAAGAGGAACAGAGATAGAAAAGAGCTCTTTTTAGGGTCTCTCCTGTCTCAATCTGTGCCTGGGCACACTTATTCTTGGCTATTTGCTTTTGTTTGTCTCAGGTTGGCTTTGACTTGTTTCCTGCCTCTTTCCAGCCAGCCCTCTCGCATCTATTTCTGCTCTCACTTATTTTAGAAAAATAACTTCTTTCCTGGTTTCCCTCTTCATCATTTTTGGTGGTGGTGAAAGGAAGGATCTTTTCACTTTTTTTTTTTTTTTACAGAGAATCATTGCTGCTTCCTTTTTTTCTTTCACCCTGCAAATGAAGCACACTAATGAGGGTACACACCAGTGCTTGAGAAGTAGGAAGCTTTTAAAACCCACGTGCTGGCTCCAATTTGTGTAACGGATTTAGCGGCAGGTGTGCTGTGTGGAGGGTGCAAACAACGCCTCAAAAGGCTCATGTGGCAGTTCTCTGCAAGGGTCATGCCTAGGTGTTAATGCAGTGACTTGCTGCAGATGCTTGGTGTACATTACAGTGTCTTGCTTTAGCAAATCACTTGTGCAATCTTTTAGCCAAACCATCTGGATGAGGCTGCTAAAGGAGTGCAGGGTCTCATGGAGGGGACTTGCACGTGCCAGTGGGTGACATTTAACTCGTGTTATGTGACTGTGCATCTGCCTGTCAATCCTGAGACACCCCTTAGGAGCTGCACTAGAGAGGAAGGATATTAAAAAAAGATAAAGGCTTATACACTGTGAGCTGCTTTTGACCAAGCACCAGGATCTTTCAGCTGCTTTGTAAATCATTCAGATGCATTTATGGAAATGTTTTGCTTATATTTTGTGATTCCAAGTATTGGAATAACACTCTAAGATGCTAATTTTAAATGATATTTTGGCCTTTGTCACTGTCTAGCTCTAACTGAATGATTTATCTGTGATATGCATGTGGATAAAAACTCACAGCTGATGAATTAAAAAGCAAAGGAGAAAGGACATTCTATGTTTTCATTGCATTATAAACTTCTAAATGACTTCAGAGCTTTAATACCACGTGATTAAAGCTTTAATAAAAGAATCCATACTTCTCTGCACGCAGTGCACAAGCAGCATTAACGCTGGCCCATGTTTGCGTATGGATGCTGCAGTTCAGGGCTTGGCTCCTGAATGTTGGGCTGTGGGGCTTCTGCTATGTTAATCCAGATCTTGTGTATTTGAAGACCTTATGCTTCCAACCAGTCCTGCCTGGAAAACACCAGACCCTACAGAGGCTCCTTGATCTGATGGTACTAGTTGCAGCAGAGAGAGGGGTGATTTGAGGAGATGAGATTTTTTGTCAGCTGGCACTAAAGGAGATGAGAGCTTTGAGTTTTTAAACACACTGTAACACAGAGGGAAACCTGCTGTTTCGTGAGCATGGAGACCTTCTTGAGTGCAGTGGTGACTGAGGGGTCTTAAAAATCTAAGAGTCAGGGAGAATAAGGCAACTTCTTAAAAATTTTTTTCAGTGGCACTTGCAGTGACTGCCCCAATTCACTGCTCCATCAGTCCATGCCTGTTCAGTGCTCAGCTGCAACCTTTGCAGCGAACTTTTGGAATCACAGCAGGAGCAGGAAACACTCTCTGTCCTCTTCAAACGAGAAGACAACAGCAGAGGAGAAGTCAGTGATGACGGGGGGAGCAGCTGCAGCATGGCAGACCCATGTGTACCAGGTCAACATGGCCCTGGGCGAGCATGAGCTCCACTGTTTGCTCTTCCTAATATGATTGCTGCCCTCAGACACCAACTTGACAGCTACTTTAGAACATCTCCTCACTAGGGGCTTGCTTGCCAGTCTGTGCCTGCCTGCTCAGTCCCTGTCCCATGAAATCTGTGCTTAAACAGAAATATGGTCCTTCTCCATTGTCTTAATAGCAAATGTATTGATGAATGTGAGGTCCCTTTTCCTCTTACATCTGGCTCGCTCTCTGGAAACTATGCCACACTGAAAGTGGGTGATGTCAGAAAACTGAGGGAATGAGGAGGACTATGGAAGCTGTATCACTGTTCTGATTTTGCTGTTTTGGTCACATTAAATGCCTTCTTTCTAAAGGGATGCAGTGAGGGTACTCAGTCCTCGGTACAGCAGAGGAGGCCAGAATTTCAATGTTCCCTGTTCACCCTCCTGAGGAATGCCAAGGAGGCTGGGGACAGCAGGGAGTGGAGGAGACCTGCAGAGCAATTTCAGATAATTCCGATGAAAAAAAAAAAATATGGTCATTTTGGTGCATCAAAATTCTGCTGCACTTTTTGCTGCTGAATGCAGCAGTCAAAGGGAGCATCCTTGCTTCTAACAAAATGCATTTCTTTAAAACCCTCAAACTTATTTAAAGTTATCAATTTGGAAACCAAAGTAGGTGACCTTGCAGATGTTGAACCAATCCAAGCTGAAATGCAGATGTTGGTGCAGATGGCATGGAGCATGATTTAGTCATGATGACAGCAAAAATATGTGGGACACCATTCCTCATATCACTCTTCAGTATAACACATTTTCCTAACCATGAATGTTATTTGTGGACTTTTTCCAGACCACAGTCTGCATATAATATTGTCATCTTACTCAGCCTGGCCGGAGAAGTTCATATAAAATATTCATTTAATGATTTGAACTGAAAAGGCTAAGAATGGGCTTTGTATCAAGTCCTGGTATAAAAAGAACTTCTTTTTCTTCATATTTGTGAGATGTGTTTAGTTTACAGGTAGTCAGTGAATATTTCCACCCTCAGTAAGAGGTTCCAGGGACTAGTAAATTTTGGCTTGTGCTAGAAATTAACTTGTATGTTATTTAAAAAGAAAGCTCGCTCATGCAATTTGTATGCAGGGAACAGAGATGTTGTATTCTAGTCCCCATGGCACTGTTCCATGAGGTTAACAAGCCTCAATTCACTCTGAGCACGTGCCTGGGAAGTTTATTTGATGCCTGTTGCTGATGAGGAGGCTTAAGCACAAGAGCTGAAGGGCTGAAGTGTGAGGCTCAGCCCTTATGGCTCTGATGTGGCCCCGACTTTGGCAGCTGAGCTCCATCTCTGAGCCTGCCCGTCCTGCGCCAGGGTGGGTTTGTGCTGCTTGGTCCCCTCAGCGGGGATTGGCCCTGGCATGGCAGCACCTCACTGCTGCTCCATGAGCCAAATGTGCCTCCCCTGACCATCCTCTCCTGGCCTCACGTTGGGGTTTTCACTGGGGGTAATTTTACTGCCGTGGCTGTGCCTGGTAGATCTTTCTGGCTACTTCATCTGCTTTTCTCACCTACATCTTGATCATGCCTGCTTTGATGCTCAAGTCAAGCCAGTTCAGAAAGCTGAGCAGGTTGAAAATGAGGAATTTGTCCTTTTTTCCCCTGCTTGCTCTCTTTCCTTATGTTTCTTTTGGAACCGAGGGAGCTCTGGTGCCAGATTACACCCAGCTAGTAGGGATCCACCGCCTCAGGCAACCAGGGTCTGGGTCTAGTTTCCAGCCCTACCTGGATTTAAACAGCTCAGCCTGTCCAAAGAAAAACTGTATGTGATGGCTGGAAAAACCAGGGTCAGTATCTGAGATTCTTTTTTCTACATTTCCAACTGTCAATATATTTACTGCAGTGAGGTTTTTCTTGACTAGGGTCATGCTACAAGTGTAGTAGTAGATCTTTGTTCTGATACACAGAATTTTTCTGCATGCAGTCACACCAGATGTTCAGACTAAGGATGTTGTGAGTAATGTTAAAGGTATCTGTTTTTGAAAAATAGATTTTCATATGCTTAATTGTCCCGTCAAAAGGTGGAGAATAGATGGTCATGAATATGAAGTTATTCTAATTTTATAATTTTGTCCTTGTCTTTGGAAAAAAACCCACCATCACCTTCATCCTGAAGAATGTCAAATCTCTTCTGCAAACTTCCCACAGACACTCATTTCCCAGAAAATATAGCTGACTTAAAAAAAATTTATTCAGTGACAATGCTGTTCACATTGACACAGCAATCTCAAAACCAAAACCACTTCTGAATTAGGCAATTTGTTACCTGTTTATTTTGGTGGTGTAAAGCCTGTCTCCTAGAAGAGGAAATCCTTCAGCTGAACTGTTTGCTTTGCAAGCTATTTTTTTGTAGGGGAATTTGTTTGCTACAAATTCTTGTAAACAATCTCACATTCCCAAGTGAGAGATCACCTGCATTTGCTCTGATTGAAATCTCCTCTGTCTGGACTTTCTGGTTTCTTTTTTCTTTTTTTTTTTTTTTTTAATTTTTGCACCAAAGTTAAATAATAATCCTAAATGACTGTGTAGTGTTACTAACTGCCTAGTGGGTATGAACACAATAAATATAGAAACAGAATTAGACCAAAATCTGCATTACAAGAGGTAATTAAAATCACTACTGCTGATGTGACTAATGCTATCAAAGCATTAGTGATAGGTCAGGCCCTGCTCCAACTGGCAGCTCTATTCATTCCCAAAAAAAGGTCTTTCCATAAAAACTGATGAGTGCAAAAGTGCCTTATTAAACTGTGAGATGAAAAATACCTTAACACACTTTCAGAGGGGGTGAGTGACACACAAAGCTGGTGCCTGCATTGCAATGAGAGCAGCCACTGGTGCTTCTGTTAGCCAGACAAAGCCATGTTACTTTTAAGCATCCCACTAATTAAAAATAAATGCATATTAGGAAGCTCTGCAAGTCCCAGGAACATGAAAGACGAGTGTTTGCTGAATTTTTGAGCAGTGAAATAACACTGCAAGTCCTGGTGAGACTGGGAAAAGCACAGTTGCTGCTTTGATTTCCCTGGGGTAGCAATGGGCATTAAAGAAGGTGAGAGATGTACAGCCTGGGGAAAATTTTGCCCTGAATTTTTACGATTTAGAGGGACGCTGTCAGGTCAAATATGCTCTGCAATGAAATGTTACTAAAGCCAACACCCAAACCCTTTCCTTCTGAACTGAAAATTTAAAAAAAGGTTCACTCATTTCTTCTCCCTTTCTCTCAAAATCTACTGAAGTACCTCTTCCCCTCCACTCCTGACAGCCCCCACCTGCAGTGCTGCATCCAGCTCTGGGCCCCAGCACAGTAAGGACATGGACCTGTGGGAGGGAGTCCACAGGACAGACACAAAGATGGTCAGAAGGCTGGAGCACCTCTCCTCTGAAGACAGGCTGAGAGAGCTGGGGTTGTTCAGCCTGGAGAGAAGGCAGCTCCAGGGAGACCTTACAGCACCTTCCAGTACTTAAAGGGGGCGCAGGACAGCTGGAGAGGGACTTTTTACAAGGGCAGATAGCGATAGAGCAGGGGGGAATGGCCTTAAACTGAAAGAGGCAGGTTTAGAATTTCCACCCACCCTCATGGCCAGGCCTGGTCCTGGACATGGCTGTATCCTATGGGCCCAAGGAACATGAACTGAAACACAACAGACATCTCCTGAAACAAAGAATAAAACCAAACACTACAGAAACGTAACTATAAATGATGTAACTGTAATAAAAGGTAACTGTAAATGATACTTATACATGAAGTATAGTTTAGAGGCATAATCAAACAAAAGATTAAAAACTGGATTTATCATAGTTTTTCACTTAAATACCACTTTTTTTTAATGATAAAGATAACAGTATTTTACTGCATGAAAATCTGAGGTGAAAAAGTTTATCCACTCAGGTCATGTAGAAAGTGTACAGTGCATTTGCTAATTAACTGAAAGAAAAAGCTTCTTTTTTTCAGGACTGCTGGCAACAAAGGCAGATGTGCTGAAGGAATTTCCATGCAAACACACATTTAGTAAGAGCCTTGTTAATATATCAATTCTTTATTGCATTTAGTATCTCATGTTTACAGGACCAAGGTATTTTTTATTTTGAAGCACACTTCCCCTTAGCAGCAGCATCTGTGTGTACGTGCATACACGTGCATTTGTCCCAACCAGGGATAACCTTCTCAGCCTTCTCCTCCCAATTCCTTTCTCTCCAAACAGGAACTGCATCTTCAATATCTTTGTTTTCACATATATATAGTTATCATAACAATGCCAACAAGACTTTGAAAAATGTCTTCTGTCCCCTCTTGTCATAAAGAGTTTGAAAGCTGACCAGACTTTGAAACTCATCCTAAATGGGACATTTTTGATGCACTGGTAAAGATTTTTGCTGCAGGACTGATGAAGTAAAGAATGACCACCATAAGCCAGACCCTTTAAAACAACAATGGTTGTACTTAACGAGACCAAATGAATCTGCCTCCTCCCTTCCAAAGATACTGCTCAAGGTGCAGCTTGATCAACTGCAGGACTAAGAGAAATATTAAAAGAATTGCAAGTCCTCATTCAGATTTTTATAAGCACTCTTCCTGAATGTTCTTCTATTCAATTACTTTCTAATTAACATCAGAGTATCAGTGATGATGCACATCCCCCACACCAGCTTAATTAAATCACACATTCAATTCATTGAGTATTCCACTGTTCCCAAAGAACTACAAAATATCTCTTCTTTAGTAGATAAAGAGGAATTATCGCCTCATAGGACAAGCCAAACATCACCTGATTGAATCATAAAGTAAGTCTTTATAACTAACTTGGATATTAAATATACTCTAACACAGATATCTTGCTAAAATACTTTTTCCTCTTCCTTTATAAAAAATAACTTACTTTGTCATGCCTAAATCTCTCCTCCAGTTTCACCTTCAAATGACCCAAGAAAAACAGACCATGAACGAGCTCTAGCAAAGCACTGGTAACCTTTTTGTCTCCTGACTGAAGAGCCACCTCCATGTGCTGAGGCCACCCCAGGGATTCCATGTAACAGGACAGTGGGTGCACCATCATCGGCCGTGCAACAGAGACATGGCAGGAATTCCCTCCTTGGAAACGCTGCCTCTTGGGTTCTTAGGAGGATTTTGACCCTTTCCCCTTACTTTTCATAGGCAGAACTGAACCAACCTATTTTTGTGTTGTTTTACTTCTTAACAGCCACTTTCTCTAGATCTGACAACTGGGAGCACAGTGCTTGATCAGATAATGACTGTTTACATGTGACGGTCAGCGTTTCCAAACTGCTCCTTTGTTCCCAGCGTCGGGGTGAAGCCCCGATGCCTGTCAAGACAAGAAAGCAACAGGAGAGGAAGGAAGGATTTCCTGCCTGGCAAGAGCAGTCCTGTTTAAATCAGAGATGGAGTTAACCACCCATTCAAACACATGCACATGAAACACTGACACAGATTGCCTGGGTCTGCCTTGCACAGGATTACCAAATCCCAGTGAACCATGTTTAATGAAACAGGATTGAGATGATTCCGTAGTGCTGGCAACACAGCAGGCAGAGGAACGATCGCAAACTGTCCTTTGTTTGCTCCTCTGGAAAAACACTCGTTCTGTCGCCATCCTCTGCCCTGATGCAGTTCTTTGAATATGCTAAGTTGCTTGAGAGATTTTGGGGGAAAATTTACAGCCTGGCCATCATGTAGATTACGGTTGCTCGGCTGATCAGAGGAGAGTATGTATTTTATTAATAATTATGTTTATCCTCAGTTTTAGGGTTTGTACCTCCAGCAGGAGTGGGTTTCCTCTTTGAGTTCACACCCCATGACATCAGTGATGCTTAGGCACTTGACAACATGGTAGATGTGAAGATCTGCTGCAAAATCTGAGGGATCTCTTTGGTGTCCATGGCAATAAAAGACCGACCTGCTGGCAGTGTCCTCTGCAGCCTAAGGAGCAGAATGAGGGACAAGACACAATTACCATCCCAAATTATCTTCCCTAACACAAGACAGGATTCCTCTTGAATATCTTCCCAATCCATGCTGTTCACACTGCTGTCACTATGCAATTAAAGGCTTGGGAAAGCAACAGAGGGAGAAAACACTGAGAGCAGCTAGGGCAGAGAGCTCCTGTCAGCAACACAAACAAGAGGGTGTCCTCTTTCTGACATGCCAGAACCCCATTCTGATCAAGGTACCAGTGACCCCATGAGGTGTCACCACAACTGGTTTGCTGAGAGCAGCTACAGATTTACACTGGAAATGAAGATACTTATCCTAAATTGACTACCATGAACCCACAGCTCTTTCAGTTCAACAAGGCCAATGATTTTAACTGTGCTCTTTGTACTGCTTCTTTGACATTGCTGCAGATTACATGGAAATGTATTTTTCTACTAATATTAACCTGACACATTTTTATTCACAGCTTAACCCACCCTTAAAAGTCAAACTAGACACGTGTTACAAACCCCATGTCCCTCATGTCCAGTTAGCAGGCTGGGGATTTATTTTTTCTCTGCTTTTTAGATGAGATTATGCTCTATACTGTTCTTCCAATGTTAAATAAACCCTCACTTTTAAAATTAGTTTTAAAAAAGCTGCAACAGAGAATTCCCTTCTCCTTCCCCCACAGCAGTTACAGGAAGGCTTTGTCTAATTCTGCACTTCCACATACACAGAAATGCATTTCAGTTACAGCATTGTGTGCATTTTCCATACCCAGTAAACTAGGCCATTATAAGATCTCCTCTTACACAGCAGGAAAGATTTTTTCAAAATCTTTTGGTCAAAGATTTTTTCTTCTTTTTTTAAATTCCTATCAAAAGTAAAGGGACTTTCTGTAATTATAATCTTTCAGAATGGATTCTCTTCTGATGAATAACACAGCTCTGGTGTACAGACCTGCAGCCACAACTCCTGGGGGCTGTGCAGTTGTATCTTTCAACCCTTTACTTCTTAGAATTATCTACTGAGGGCCAACTCCCTTTCTGATTTCTCTCATTCTCCTCTAGTTAAAGACAAACAGAAACAGAAAAGACACTGTTGATATTTGTGGCTATACCAGCTTTTTGCTGCAGGTACTGGTCCTCAGTGGATGTGGAACCTGGAAGAACACCTGGGACAGAATTTCTTTTTTTCCCCCTTGTGCCCAAACATTTTAAAGAGCAATTGTGTAGCAGAACTAAACCCAGGCATATTGTCTCAGACACTCCAAAGAATTTATGTCTCTAACACAAGGGGAGTATCTGAGTCAACTTTTTGGCTGTTTTGAAGACCATTAAACTCCAGCTTCTTTTGTTTCAATCTCTTTTCTTAGGCCTACACACATTGGAACTATATACCGGGCAATAACAAAGGCACCACATCTTTGTTGTGATTACATAGTGATACTATGAAAGGATATAATGCACATCCTGCAGCAGGAGGATGGCTTCAGCTGCTCCCTTTGGATGCACAGGATGCTCTGGACTTTCTGGCTATAAGGTATGTCTGCAGGATCCACAAGCCAGTCTCCTCCCTGACACAACTCAGGATGTACGGCTTCTCACCAGTACATTACTAATAATAATAGTAAAAAAAAGATGGGTGAACACCTGGACATGACCTGTCAATGTGCACTTGCAGCCCAGACAGCCAATTGTACCTTGGCTCTCTTTCATCAAAAGCAGTGCAGCCAGCAGGGCGAGCGAGGTGATTCTGCCCCTCCACTCTGGTGAGACCCCAACTGGAGCACTGTGTACAGCTCTGGGTTCCTCAGCACAGGAACCCCATGGACCTGTTGGAGTGGGTCCAGACGAGGGACACAAAAACGGTCAGCAGGATGGAGCACCTCTGCTATGAAGACAGGCTGAGAGAGCTGGGGTTGTTCAGCTTGGAGAAGAAAATCCAGAGAGACCTTATTGAGGCCTTTCAATAAATACAGGGGGCTCATAAGGACATAGTGAGAGTTTTTACTGGGGCCTGTAATGAGGATAAAGTGTAGCAGTTACAAACTGGAAGAGGGTAGATTTAGACTGGAGATATGGAAGAAATTTTTATAATGAGAGTGATGATGCACTGGCACAGGTCATCCAGAGAAGTTGTGGATGCTGTATCTCTGGAAGTGTTCAAAATTGAGTTGGATGGGGCTTTGAACAATGTGGTCTAGTGAAAGACATCCCTGCTTATGGAAGGAGAGTTGGAATAGGTGATATTTCAAGGTCCCTTCCAAGTCAAACCATTCCATGATTTTATGATACTATGACCAAAACCTCAGTGCAGAACAACAGCACGGGCAACTCACTGCAATAAAAGCAGAGTTTAGATTCATGCTGAATGAAAGCAAACAGTACTAGGCATAAACCAAACACACTTACCTATCTGCCTGGTCTCCCAAGGATCCTATAAATATGGCGAAAGCATTGACTTGAGTATTGGTGGTCAAGACTTGTGCAAACCTTGATGGCTGAATTCCGTATCGCTCGAGATTTGCGTCACTTAAGACGATAACAAAATACTCATCAGCCTCCTCCTTGGTGATTTCCCGAATGGCATGTTCCGTCCCTTCCAAGGTATGGTCTCCACTCATGCAAAACTGAGCATGGGCATGCATGGTCTGTGTGCACAGCATAACCACATGGAAACACGTAAGATGACTTTAGGAACAAGCATTCATTTCAGCTAGCACAGGAGGGAGTAAATATTCAGTATGGCTGTATTAGGGGATGCATCAGAAATGCAGACAGTGCTCCAGATACAACAGAAGATGCATCTTTACATAATATGTCATATTTTAAGACAGGCAGCACTTCTTAAAAACACAGTTGGGCAAACAATCAAAATCCACACAGGGACCTAATTAGACTGGGCCTTAGGGAAGGTGAAATACTTTGGTCAGCTGCAGTTTGAGTAGCTACATTCCTGTGTATTTAAGGAACAAAATAAGGCTTCGTTTCCTAATGCTATGAACAGCTCCTGCCTGTTCCTAATTTGCACTGGACTTCCAAATCCTAGTAGTGTCTTAGTTATTATCAAATATCCGATTCCTGACAGTGGCAGTCACATTTAAAAATAATGAAACATTTTGTTTGAGCTGTTACAAAATAAATACACCATATTCACTGTTAAGCTGGTATTAGAAGGCAAGGAATTTTAGATGTTACTAAATCAAGTTGTTCTAATCGAAGTAGCTCCCAACCTTTTAAAAATAGGTTTTGAAGGAAGCTCAAATACTTGCTTCTAGCTCATCCAGCTGCCAACCAGGTAAATCCTACAGTATACTCAATTTTTCTTCATCCTACTACAGAAAAAATTTGGTGAATACACACTTCACCATTGTGATTTAACACATTTCCCATTTAGCACTGACACATTTTCCCAATGCTACTGTGATGCATAACTTCTTGAAGGTACCAGGCTAAATCACTGACCTGGGATCCCTCTACAGTTTTGAATTAGTCACTTATGCACTAATAATACCACATGAATTGGGCAGAGCTATCTATATCACTGTATAATCTTTGGAACTTACCCTATCTTTTGACAGGTAGCCAAGATGACACATTTATGGCACAGCAGTCCAGAATAAGGCATACCCAGCTTCTATTATTTTGGCACAATTTGTTTTCTGCCATGTCTCTGAAATGTCCTGTTTCAATTTTATGCAAATACACAGATTTTGCCTTCTTGTCTTTCTTTTATTTTACTATTCTCATGTTTTCCATTCTGTGACCCACCTACAATTTTATCCTTGCAGTCATAAACTCCTTAATTACCCAGCATCACTTATTAGTAGGATTTACCTTAAGAATCTCTAATCTTTGCTTATTGTTCTTGGGAACTTTGTCACTCCCAACCAAGGCGATGTTGAAGCCATCTCCTGAATGTCCAACAATGTCGTACTACAAGACAGAAACATCATCAGTCACCTGTTAGTCACGGATGACCCTTGGCTCACAATGACATAAGACAGATCAAAGGCAATTGGCAATTCTCAACAAAAAACCCCAGGTACTCTTCCCTGTTTCTGTTTATGAGTTGCTTAAGGGAACTACTTGCAATTACTTACTGACATGCAAACATAGGAAAGAACTAATAAATAATGAAATTAAGGAACAGCTCCTTATTTCCATGGTCTGTTTTCCACATCATCCCACTGATGCCTTTTCCTGGTCTTAAAATCAAGAGTCATACACAGTTAGAAGGGGAAAAGGGATTTTACCTTGGTGTTTATTTTAAGGATCCTTAGGTGCACATGTCCAGGTCATATGCATCAAGATGCACTCCTCTATCTCTGTGTCTCTCTGTCTCTGTTCCCCCTCCCCAACATTGGGTATAACATTATAGGTTTTACTAATTAGCATATCTATCAAAGATTCCCCAATGAGAGGCTCAAGTGAGCCCCCCTCCCCAAGGAACCTTCCCCTGGATGGTTCTATCTTGGTTTACAGAATGTGTTCTGGAGAGGACCTTGGGGTCTGGGGCACACTGATCTCTGGCTACGAAGCTTCTAAAATGTTTTGTCTCTTAGCTTAACAAACAAGTCCAAGAATGTAGGCAAAAAGCACTAGGAATACAGAAGTTGTAAAAAGGTATAACAGGGGTATAAAAGAAAAGGCAAAAATCTTCATGGCATCACCACCAACTGCAGAGCAGTGATGTGTAAGATCAAGACCTTGCCCTCTCACATTGTCCACGTATTTCTTTTAAAGCAGCAATTTTCATCCTCTTGAGTCTGACAAACAAGAAACACATTGTCTGAGAGTAGCTCCTATGTTTGATGAATCTTTTTGGTGACCTCATTCTTCTCTGAAAAAAAAAAAAGTATTACAAGTCCCCTTTTCTGAAAATCAGCACTCCTTATTTTTGCGCATAACAGATCAAAGGTATTGCTGAAAGTATGTGCAGAAGTGAATTCCAAGAGCCTCTGTATGTTTTCAAAGGAGATGGTGTGCACATCATTCTCTTGTGAAAGATGCTGCAAAACTGACATGTAGAACCACAACAGTTCAAATATCCTGTTGAACAAATAATGCAATATCGCGAAGGCCTCTGCTTTATGTGAGAGCTTCATTGTTGTAACATGAAAACCAAGACAAGCTGAGTTATGGCAAGGTCCTGACCTGCCCTTTGTGTTGTGGATGTGGTACTCACCCCAGGGAGAATTCATGAGCAGGACAGAAATGGATTTAAGAGCTGTCTACACCAAGCAAGAGAGCACAGTATACAGAATCTGAGCCCAGAGAGACCTGAGCTGGCAATTCCTCAGCATCAACATGCCTGTATTTCCCCCTGCCTATCTGGCACAGACCTGCCTTTAGTTGACAGGGAGTCCTGATGCAGTATTTTACCTTTCTGTTTTCTTTTTTTCAAGTACTGTTACAGGTTCCTGCTGGGTTCACCATCTCTAATTCCCACATAATCATTTGGTAAAAAGGCATGTCTATTTTTCAAAGTTTTTCTGTCTTTTCTTTCCTATTGAAAGACACTTTATTTGGTATAAGTCAGGTCCTAGAGAGTGGAGAAATGGCATTCTTTACAGACAAAGCTCTTTTTGTTTCCACATCACTAATTTGCTTTAAAACATATCAAAAGAAAGCTAGAGCAGCTGGAACAATACTTTTAAAGGAGACACCTTCCTCTGTAAAAGAGCAAACGTGCCACATACTGTAGATATTTCACCCAAGGTCAGACCATTTTATGACAGCCCCACGTACACCAGACTTCCTTCCCCTACAAAATCTTTATATAATCTAGTCCCCACACAATACCATTTCTTTCTGCTCTGTTGGCTTTTCCCATTTCTGCTCTCCTCAGACCTTACATACCTAGTATTTGCTACCCAGCCTCATGTAAAGCTTTCAGTCTGCCACACGCTTTCTCTTCAAAACCTATTTCTTATGGCCAATAATGCTTCACACTCTCTCTTGATGGATATGAAGACATGGCAAATGAAAACACACAAATTTTGAGAATAATGCTGAGGTTAATTCCTAAATAAAACAGGAATAAATTCTGTTTAATAAAACCTGAACCACACACAGGGAATGTGTGGATCAGTATTGTTTTAAAAATTAGAGACTATTCAAATCAGAGGAACTAAATAAAGCAGAGGTTTAATGGAGCAGAAAATACACAGCACTCGTGGTTCTTATGCAATGTCAGAAATGCCCACACATCTTCAGGGTAGGCTCTTAATTATGAAATCTTGTACATCCTCTGCTGAGCAGTTTTGTATTTGGTATCACTTTTAAATCAACAGCTTAACTATGCAAAGTAAAATGCTGCCATTCTCCTGTGTAAAAAGGCTGATCCCTTCATAGAAGGCTCCTTCCTGGCTTCCTGTATGTCTCACACTGGGTGCCCTCGTGTCAGCTCTGCCATACTGAGTTCCTGGGAATAGGCCAAACTTTGCTGTTTGGGAATATCATTGTGGTTCTTGACATACACCAGTAACAGACCAAGCTTTCATCTCAAACAGTCTGAGCTTAAACTCAGTGTGACAGCCTGTATAAGGGGAACTGCTGCATCTCCTAGATGAAACACTAGATGTTGACCCTGCAGTAGGGTCCCCTCCACATTCTTGCACAAGGTGGGAACAGACAACCTGGGTACAGGCAAGGCGAGGCTGAAATGATCTGAGCAAACTATTGCAGGCATGGAAAGGCATCCACCTGGGAACATCATGTCCTCTCTGCTCCCTGCTCAGAGAGCTGCTTATTATGCTTTGTGTGTGCCCATGCATGCACCCGATACCTGCGGTTATCTCTAACAGATGTGATCAGTTTCCTTGTTTCTTTGCTGACAGCTTACTATGCTATTTGTGATTTAAAAATGTTTGGTGAGGCAGCAGGGAAGAAGTGGCTGTTTGATTCTTCCTGACTGCTGCATTCTGGGCCAAGTAGGGCCTCCTGAAAAGAGAGTGAGATCCTGCTGTGCTGGGGAAGAGAAGAGCTGCGGTCAACAGCCCTTGTGCACTGGTCCTCACAGTCCTCTGATCCCACTGGAAGTTGTCAAGGACCAGGAGCAGCCAAAATCTAATGAGTGTGAATTTGCTTTTGGGAAGCTCAGCTCCCAAACTTTGAGGCTGCATGAGTTCACAGCAAGGGAATGTAGCTGCACTGACTTGGATTGACTTAAGTCAACATAAGACTGCAGGCTGGGAGACCCTCCCTGGCAGTGGGGATGGGAGAAGGTTCACAGCAAAAGGTGACAGAAGGGAGATGTTTGCCCAGGGGAATGTATGGAATCTGTCACAACTTAGGAAAACATAGTTTGGGAGAGGAGCAAAACTGGAGCCAAGAAGGTCACTTTGAAATGGCAAAGAATTAAAATCTCTCTTTCTTGCAGTAAAATAATAATATCTCCTCCTGATTTGTGTTCTAGTAAATGAACCCTTAGGGATTTCATATTGGTGGACTTATTGTAAGCAAAAGGTGCAGACAGCTCCGCAGTCCTGGTCAACTGGGAACCCCAACACATGCAGGCCCATACAGACTTTGTCAAAACCAGCTTCCTTCCTTTGCAGTAGATAAAGACGAGCACAGAAGAAGGGCCTTTGAAAAGAAAGGATCCAATCTGATGCTTTTTTCCAATAAATTCCCTAAGGAGGATTTATGTGGATGGAGTAACAAGTGAGAGAAAAGCTGTCATACCATCTTGGTTTCGTTTTACAAAATAGCAAGCAAAGGCTCTCAGGACAAATCCAGCAGCAAAATACATTTGTCATAATGCAGCTTAATTGAAATAATATATTATTGTGGTACACAGGAACTTGTTTTCCAACAGCCTCAGGTACACTGAGACAAGGACTGCTCTATTCAGGGTACACAACATGTAAACCCGTATCTCAAAATAGCATCATTTTGTTGGTTTCTTTCCATAGGGAAAGGTTAAAACAATCTCTGTTCCACTGTCACTTTTTGCACTGAATGGATGATTGCTGCTGCCTAAAATGGGTAAAATGGAATACTTTGTCTTCCACAGCTGCCATGCCAAAAGGTTTAATTTCTGAAGGCATTTAAAAAGCTGAAAGAAGATGTGTGCTGAATGGAAAAGGCAGTGTGAATTAGACTCTGCTGGAGGGCTAGATCTTCGTAAATTCGTCTCTTCTTTGGACAACACTGAACAGTCTATTTTTCTGAATTTATTTCAAACCTTTTGTTTATTATTTAAAAGAAACAATTCTGCCAAACATGTGGACCATTTCTTCTTTTCCTGAATTAGCAGTGCTGCCTCCACAGTAAATTTTACAAACACAAAATGCTAAAAGAGTCATATAAAATCTGTAATGTCCCTTTAATATAGCTATAAATAACAATTCAGGCTTTTCCTACCACTTACATAATATGCTATTTATTGAGTCACAGTATTTTTAAGGCTTCATAAAATTGCTGTTGGATAATTTACTGGACATACTTCCTCAATCTGCCATCATGTGTGCAAATCACAGTAATCAGGGATGATATAAAACCATACAGTTTGTGACAGACATAGTACTACCTCAGATAAAAAAGAGAACAAACTGCCCTTCTGTGCATTTTCAAACAACTGGCATCTAAAATGGGATGTTCAGAAGATGGGCCTCCTGTTTTCCCCTTGACAAGGAGTGATTCACTGCCTGCACTTACGGGAAATGGAAGTAGGGAGGATGTCCCACACGAGCATAAAAAGCTCAAAAATACCTGCTGCACTTGTCTGACTTTTTATATTATTATTTTTCACTACCTGCTTGGTGCAGTCACATACCCAATACATAGCTCTTCTGTACAAGAAGGCAAGAAGAAAGTGTTTTCTACCTTCACTCAGTGCTGTTAAGATCATCAGACAATCAGCATCATCCCTGACACCAAGGGGTACCACTCATGGGGAGAGCTCAGCTGGGTAGGATAAAACAGCCAAGAAAATGTCCATCTGATTAATTCACAATCATATTTAGCAGAGAAGCACCAACAGAAAGGTCATCCTGAGCAAAAGCCAGGAATTGTTTTCCAAAGTCTGCACTGGAGTCAGCTAGCTGAAGGGAACTTTACTATGTAAATACCCTTCACTCAACAAGTGAGATGATCCCCTTGGTTCAACACATTGTACAAGATACCCCTCAAATTTGCAGTATATGTTGTTGTGAGCCATGCAGATGGAGCTACAACAGAAACAGATAAGAGCAGGCATATATAAAGGCCAAAAAAGTATATTTTTATAAAACCAGGCAAGAAGAGGATAAGGAAAGGAAAGAAAGAAAGAAGTGATAAACTGCAGATTTTTCATTGCACACTACACAGTTGTGTGTTCTTCTTTTTCAAATGGTTCCTCTCTTAGACATGAGAAATGGATGCTATTTTTGTAGACATACCAAACCTTCAGCTTTGTCCTGAGAAAAATCAGCAGCATCTTGCAAAATGTCAAGAGTTGTACAGAATGGAGTCAGTGATATTTAAAAAAAAATCACTGTCTCCCCTACTCTCTGAAGCCTGACCCATAGATTTTAAAATCACAGAACTGAAGAGAGCTTGTAATGATCTTAACTAATTCTCCCCAGTGCGCTGGCTGCATGTCTAGTTCTACATGTCATTCCTTTACTATGCACTTGAGGGTTCTGGGTTCTCAGCTTCAGAGCTGCACTGGAAGTAAGTACAGGTGGTTATCTGCCACTGTGTTACATCTTTCTCCAGTGTACCACTTTCTAAGCCACTGTCCTCAGCTGTGTGAATGTAACACAATTTATTGTTCAACCCAAGAGCAGAACAGCTGCAGTAGAACAGAATGAACAACTGTCCCCTGGTCTCCCTTTCTGTGTTACTCAAGATTTTATCAGCTCCTTGATTTTTATCTCCTCCATACTGAGCAGTTCTTGATTACTTAGCCATTTCTTGTATGGGGACACTTCCATATCTTTTGCAATCTTTGTCACCCTCTCTTTTTTTTTCAGCTCTACAAGAGCTTTTGGGAGATGGGGAAGCAAAATTGCACACATTACTCCTACTATGAATGCACTATGGATGTTTACAGCAACATTCTCATGCATTCTCCTTTCTTCTCTCTTCCTTTGCTAATAGTTTAGAACATTCAATTAGCTTTCTTGACAGCTGGTGAGAACTGAGAGTTCAAAGAACCACACAACATAATTACAAGACATCTTTGTTGGACACCAGTCTATAGCTGGGAGTGAGGGCTAATAGAAAGCTGAGACTTTCTCACTGTGTATTTAAACTCAAAATTCTTTTCTTCCACATACAGAACTTTACATTTAAAAGTACTAAACATTACCTACCATTTTATTTCCCAGTCACCATTTATGGCCAGGGCCTTCTCCAACTTCTTGCAGCTGGATTTATCTTTTTATTTTCCCAAATAACTTTATATAATTAGCAACTTTTCTCACTTCACTATTCATCCCCTTTAACAGATCACTTATGAATATACAGAACAACATGGACTCTGGCATAGATCCCACCACAGCTCCACCACTGACCCTCTAAAAATGACCACTTAGTCAATTTTCTATATTTTTAGCAGTATTTTTTTTATCTAAAGGATTTCCCTCTTATCCCCAAAATTCTACCATTTCTTCACAAGCCTCTGGCAGTGACTTTGCCAATTGCCTTTGGCTAAGGAGACTCTACCAACCAACCTTGCTTGTCACACACATAGATACCTTACTTCCCTTTACAAAACCATGTTGACTACACCACAGTATATGATATTTATCCTTGTGCCCGCTGCTTTTCTCTGTGGACGATCCTGCATTTTGCCATACTAATATCTTTGTTGCTCAGATATGCCTGATTTACCAAGCTACACAAATTGTGCTGCATAATTACACTGTCACTGTAACTATTTGTCCTTAGCTTTTATATTATCAGTGACCAGAAGATATGTGAGCAGCTGAATCAATAAAGCCCTGATTTCCCATTATTTTTTAAACTACATTTGAGTTCCCACATGGCTTCTCTCAGCTAAGGTATAAGTTTATGGTTGCAGCATTTTCCTCCAACAGGATTACACAGCATCACTCTCTACCCAGCCTATTTTCATTGCATTTTAAGGAATGTAGTGACTTTGGGAACAAAACCATAGTTTCAAATTTGTTTGAAATTTTGCAACGTGCTCCATTTAAGAAAGTTTAAGGGCAAGAAAGCATTACTGCCAAAGAAGATGGTAGCATGTGCCTTGTTTTCTTAGGAAAATAGCATAAAAACATAATGCCTGTCTCCTTTTGTCAACTTTTCTCTTGAAAAATAGAAGTGTTAATGATTGTACTTTAGAAGACATTTTAAAAGCATATGCCTGATTTTGTACATAAGATTCCATGGAAGAACAGAAACCTGTAGAATTATGTTGTTGGAGGAACAAGGTGAAGCAGACCGGACTGAATTGATCTGGACTAAGTTTCTATTAGCTTTGTTTAGGGGATTTTACATTTTGTTCAGATATAATTGAATTCTTATCTGTGATATGCTCTTCAGCAAAGGTAGCGGACATTTCTATTCTTCCACTAAACACATGGTATGTCCAGAATGAACTGGAGACTGCCATTCCCGTCTTCTTTATGACTAAAGAAACACAGCCTAGACCTTGTTTAGGCTTACTGAGACAAAAAGAGTGTTACATATATCTACATTTCATTTGCAGGCTACCATTACATAACATTGGGAAACTCGTATGTTTCAGTACAAGAAATTATTTTCTTGCTTTCAGTTAACTAGAAGAGAGAAGGGACAAAGAAGTCTGGTCTCTTCCCATGACCAAGTACTGCTGTGTGCACTCTGGGCAGATGGAAAGACATGGTATCTCTGCATATCCTGAAGCTCATATTTACTTGTGTTCTGTAGGCTTAAGTGTTTCTGCTCAAAGAAACAGATAAAACCTGAAAAAAACGCAGCAAATCTCACTAAATAAAAGTTTTAGATTGAATACTCACTCCCCTGCTGAAATGTGTAATGTTTCTTATCCTTTCACTAGTATTATTTTTCAGGTTGCTAGAAATAGATTAATGTCTTTATTTCCTTGTGGGAATGAATAATAATCTTTGGCTAGACTGACTGCTGTAACACTTTTTCCACTGCTCCACACAGCCTGTGTAATAGCCACAGAGCTCCTAGCCCAGCTGCAATTACCTTGAACTTGTGCTCATAATTCTCAAAAGCCTCCATGACCATGCAGACGGCCTCCATGGAGCGTTCCAGCCGCCCATCCACCCCGTTGAAGCGGTACATGCTGCCGGAAACATCCACCACCAGGCGCAGGCGCTTGGGCTTCTGCTGGGGGCTCCCCGGCTGACAGGGAAACACAACAGAACAAAACCCAGTAGAAAGGGGAAAGCTAAGCATCAGTAAAGATAAACCATTCCAGACAGAGAACCCAATGCACTTTGCAAATCAAGAAAATTTTATCCAGAAAATGTTGTTTTGTTGGGTTTTTTTTTCCAAGAAAAAAAACCCAAATATTTTTCTATTTCAGACCAGTTTTTTAACAGATAACTCAGTTCATTCTTTTCCCTCACCTTCAGTGACTGGAAACAAAATACCTCAAAAAATTCCACACATGCCTGTCAGGAAAATACTTTTCCTGTATCAGTTTTGATTCTTAACATTTTATTTCAATAAAGAAACGCTGAAATTTGATCTTTCTGACAAAGTTCATAATGGAAATGCTTTTCGTTGGCATGCAGTGCTAAGAGGGACTGTATATGACTGTGAAAACTTGTCTGCTGAGGTTAATAACATTCCAAAAATGTTTGAAATCTTGTTCTGATTAAGTATTAGTTCTATCTTCATTCTAATGCTGAAACCATTATTTTCTTTCCTGAAAACAAATCCCATCTGTTCTAACAATTTTTGGTACAGTACATTCAAGGGAGGTGTTTTATTTAGCATGCAATGAGATGTGTCTGGATTCAAGTATGAGGCTATTAAAGATGATCTGACAAAAAACCAGTCACAATATAAACAAATAGCTAAAATGTTCCTTTTACCTGAAAAGGATTTGTGTACTTAATTCTTTTAATTATTCTTTTAATAGACTGTGGCATCCCTGCCCTTCCAGAAACAAAAGAAGAGAAGGCCCATTAAATCCTACACTTATTTTGGTTTTTATACACACACTTAAAGGTGTCCTTTTTTTTGGTAATTGAATTATTTTTACAAAGCTTTAGAACTAATACATTGAGTAAACACATTTTGAAACAAATGAGAATTGAGGATTCAATCACTTTTCCCTTATTGATCTTTCCTGCAGGCAGTGCTAAATTCCATAAATCATTCAAAGCAACCTAAGGACCAAATAGCATAAAAAATAATACCAGGGATTCATCTCATGTGGGTAGCTGACATGCAAAAAGATGCTGTACTCAACTATTTTAAAAAAAACAACTTTGTGTACTTAAAAACTGCAATCTGTCATTAAGTATTACTGTTAAGTATTATGGACTAGCCCCACTAGTTCTGGCCAGGTTTAGTTGGTCTGATTCAAGTGGTTTCTCTGCTGCTGACTCACATAGGTCTAACTGTAATGCCTTCCAAGGAATGGCTGCATCAGGCCATAAGACAGTCAACTTTATCATATCTTAATGGCTCTTCCTTACACTTTTTTATTCCACCATAATTTTTATTCTTGTAAATCCAAGTATCTGTGGAAGTCGAAATTATTTGCACATCATGCAATATGGAAATTGCATTTGTAAACCACTTTCTTTTTAACTTCCTAGGGGATCAGCATAGTTGTTAATAAAAATTAAATTATTGAGAAGATAGTTTCCTTTTTTCTCTAAGAGCAGACAAAAGAAATGTTTTCTGCTAATTGCCTTCTGGTCATTAAAATACAAAATAAAAACATAATAACTGTTGCATTGGATCAAAACTTAGCACTGCCTAGATCAGTGTCCTCTCTCTGAGGGTGGCCAACAGGAAATATTTATGTAAGACTATTTGAAGAGGTACAGCAAATTTTCCATTCTGTGGTTGCATCTGTGTCAGGGACATCCCAAACCAGAGACATTTTTCTGAGTTTCTCATCCATGTAACTTACTCAAACTCCAAACACAGATACTGTACAGCCACTATGAAACCAGCAAACCGGTTAAGCTCTTCTCCACCTTTCCCTGTTTCTTACTTGTGGCTCAAGTTCTCCCCGTCGTTTATATATGGCTTTTTCTCCTGTCAATCCATCAATGATTTTGGCATCATCTAGCTCTCCAACAGCTTGGTGTCTCAGCCATTGCCTTTCTTTACCCTTGGCCTACAACAGAAAAGAAATCTTACTCAGTGATGGGAGTGTGTGTTAGACAATTTAAGACCTACTGCACATGACATACACATTAATTTCTTTGTAATGATGTGACAGTTTTGGCATAAGTCAAATCCAAACACATGTTCAACTCCAACCCAGCTGTCCTGGTCTTCTTCTCTGAAAGAAAAATTCACACTGACAAAGAACATGTTCCCTCTGTAACTTGGTCTTTTTTCAGTAGTTTCATACATGGGAGTTTAACTGTGAACTGCAGAAATGTTAACCCTTCTTCTTACAAATATGCTGAAAATGTGTGTGGCAAGCCTGTTCAGAAATACATACAACTGAAGGGACACACATAACTGACCATTTGTTAGGTGTTTTCAATCCACACAGAACAAGAAAAAGTAATTGGGTGACTTAAAGGTAAAACTAAACAGTATCCAGTTCAGGCAATGATAAATGGTTGCTTTTCAAACAGGATTAACAGTATAAACTAATCACATATTTAAAAAAGCTACTTTTAAAATTGTGATACTCAAGAGAGTCCAATAAACACTTATTTTCTTTTAGTTAAAAGGACATTGCTTATCTACAGCCTGACTTGATGAAAATACATTACAATCCATGTACTCAAATATTCATGGAATTCCTGTACACAGAGCATGCAGTTAAGATTGAAGACTCAAGTATTATAATAATATAAGCAACATATTTAAGCATGTTTTCAAAGGATAGCTTCATCATGGTTCATAATACATAGGATCTCTCTAAAGACAGCGAAGTCTGTATATATGGGGTTTATGGTTTATTTAATTTCTGTTTAAATCTTCATGTTGAAATTGCTCATCCTGGTAGTAAGCCCAGCAAGGAAAGACAATTTTGAATTTATATACATATGAGGCTTTTTCCCTCTCAGCAAATTGTCGGTCAGCAATTGGAGGAAAATCAAATATCCAGCAGGACACAAACTCCCTTAAACATTGATTTTCAGGAATGAAAATCAATTCCTCTCTGATGAGCAGGAAGTCTTACATTACAAATCCCCAGTAAACTGCAGGCCTGGGATTTGAAAGGATGAATCTTTATAGTTTTGTATAGTCGGATAAGGCAGAAAATGACTTCTTCAGGTTCAGAGGATGTTTGATTTTGCTTTGGACAAAATGTATGGTTTTTTTGTTTTGGTGTGTAGAGAAGGAGTTCTGGACTACAGACTATTGCCTATAATTACTCAAGATTAATGGTCTACTTGCCCAGGAAAATAAGTGGGCAGAAAGACTACAGAGCCACAGAAAAATGTTTTGATTAACAAAATCAAAAGCTTTACAGATGCTTCCTCATGGGAGGCAAAAACAATGCCAATACATGGAAACCTCAGCCTTTTAGTAACTCACAGAAGGAAAAAGGGGAAAAGATTTCTGAGGTTGTGAATTCAGCCAATTGTGTTCTCTGATACATTTCCATGGTGCTACAGTCAACCTAGCTTTAAGCCACTTTGGCAGTGGGGCATCCAAGAGTTTGTTTGTACCACCAACCAGGAGTTTCCACTATCATGAAATATGCCTGGGATGAAAGTTAAATCCCTTCTTCCACAAGATATGTTGCCTTTAGAGTTGTGTAATATCACAAAGAGACACCTGCAAATTCCCAGTGACCTCTACGCGTCCCACCAAAATGTCACACTGTAGGAGTTTTCCTGCTGTCAAAAGCTCAGAGGCAAATTTCAACACTCCAATTAACCATTACAAAAGTACTCCTGGAGAAAACATGCTGCTGAGTAAGCAAAGCCTGTCTGGAATCAATCATGCACCTTCCAGGGTGATGCAGGTGAGATGGCTTTGTTCCTACTCAGCCACTCTAAGTAGTGGAACAGAAGTAGATCCTTATTACTTCCTTAGCACTGGTGCTTTGTCAAATTTTCGTCATTTGCTTTCTTTCAGTAGGCAGGAGGGACAAACAACAGAAGACTGCAAAGCTTCACTGAGCAAATTCTCAACTAGTTTCACTATTTTGTTCATTGACAATGCTTTAGCTTTGCACCTATTCGATGTTCAAGGAACAGCAGTGTGAGAAGAAATGGCTTTTAATTATGTATGTAGCTAAAACCAGTTAAATAACTTTGGAAGTTTATTCAACAAAAGCCAGTATTTGAGCTGCAATTTTATTGGAGAAACATGGAGTTGACATCCTCTCCTAAAATAGGAAAGAATGCTGACAAAATCTGATCTCACCTGTTTCCAAAATAATGTTAAAATTACTCAGGCTACTTAGCATCTGCCTCTTCCATGCAGAACTACTAAGAATTTGTTTCCTTTTACAAAACCTGAAAAAATTAATCCCCTTAAGCATGGGTGTTACACAATGCACATATTTTACATATTACAGAGAAACTTCAAATCCTTTTTAATATGCAACTTTCATATGTTTAAAACCAACTTAAGTTTAATAGCACTTGCCATTTTAAGAGAAAACCAGAACTAATATATATATCTTGCTTTGATATTTGACTAGAAAGGACATACAATGTATTACTGTTTCAATATACTGCAACCATATTGATGACAAAGTAAATTCATTGCGCTGCTTTTGAAATTAGAAAAATGTGCTAGGTACTGTATCTTATCAGTATGGCAGTGGCTGATCACAGTGCACCACTACAGTAATTCTTTTTACTGGAAGATGTCACAGGTATATTTACAAACAAATATAGCTGTTAAGTCTGTAAATGTCAGAGAAAAGGCTGAGTATGTGAAGTGATCACATCTAAATATGTAACTCAGTATAGGATGTATGAAACACTGCCAGTTGTGGTCAGCATTTGTTTCTGGGAAAACATGACACAAATGTTCCCTTAGCTGCTGAAATCACAAAGCTACTACTGACAGGGCACAGGGTTTTTCATATTTCCAGCTCTCTGAGCCATGCTTATTACGGGACTGCTACTACTTCATTCTTGCTGCTATGACCAGACGGTTCCCACATGGTCTAAATCAGACAGAGCCCAGCAGGCTCAGTAACTCAGGCTCAGGCTTGCCCAGTTTAAATGCAGGGGCCTAAATGATGCTCAGAAGCTACAGGGACAGTTGTCCCTGATTCTCTCTGCAATAATCAAGACAGAAGTACTTTCTGGAAAGCAAGTCACCTAACATTTAAGAAAGTCTTTCTGAGTGACTGACTGACCATAACCTTGTGAATTTGGAGTTCAGACAGACAAGCTTTAGGGGAGAGAAGAAAGCCCATCAGTGACAGGATTTCCTGGATTTCTGGCTTTGCTACTTCCACAGAAGATAAACAAAAACTCGTAATGTTTTGATAATGTTGTTCAAAGAGCTGATAGAGATCAGTGAGTTATAATAAGCAAAATGAACAATGAAATTACATTCTCAGACTGTGTTTATGTATCATTTTCAAGGATCTGCCTATTCCAAAAATCTCTTTCTGCTGCTACTAACTTTTGGCGAGCCATAGACAACTGGACCTGAATCCCAGCCTCTTGATTCTAGGGAGGTAAAATTTAATCAAAGGAACATATTTTAAACAAAACCACAAAACTAACAATAAAAAAGGCATACACTGAAAGGAAAATCCAGGTTAAATAAACATGGACAACATATTTTGATTATGTGAACACAGTAAGTTTGAAACAAAGCAAACTCAAACATTTTTAAAAAGCCGAACACGTTCTCTACTGAGAAGGTAATTTGGGATTTTCACAAAGTTAAAAACACATAGACATCTGAGCTGCAAATTTTACTGCAATGAACTTTGCCATTGGTTTCTTATTTGAGATAAGAGTAATGACTGATAACAGAAAACTGTTCTAGTTGAGAACTCATGGTGTACACAGGACTATACAGAAAATAACGGGAGACAGATGCACAATTCTTCATGAGGGCTGGATGAGTTACCATGCTAAGAATTCAAATAAATTTTTTCCCTCTCAAAAATATCACATGAAATGTGCTTAGACTCAACTTCCCTATTAACAAAAGGCATTTTGAAACTGACTCCTGCTATCACTTATCTTCATTTTCCTAGTTAATCTTCTAATAAAATCCCTACCAAAATCTATATAAAAATTTATAATGTTAAAAATTTGCTTTCACTATTGCTCTTGTTCTATGATTTAGCTTTTACAAATTCAGTAATTTGGTTTTTCCATCATAAATTACATTTCCTAACTCTGTGGTTAGCTGTTACAGGTTTTGGCAGGAAGTTAGAAAAGTCTCATAAAATACTGAAGCTTATAAGACTTTGCCTTGATATTAAAATGACCTTTTTTAACAAAGCAAGAGGATATGACTCCTTATATTAAAATATGTTATATTTTGATTATTAACACAATCCCTGAACATAAGAATTTTGGCTCCAAGGGACAGATAAGGCAGACTCACAAAAAAGACTTCAAACTGAAGATTCACTTATTGATTTCATACCCAGACTGTGCCTCCAATAGCTTGTGTGCTAGAAACATGGCAAAAAACCCACCTAGATATCAACGATGTAGAAAAAAATGAGATTTACATCCAAATTTTTTTCAACAGAAACCCATCCTTACAAGCCAAAAGCCTGTGTCCTGAACTGAGACACATATTAAGTGCATGAATCACCTAATCATGCCTATCTTAAATGTTCATTACACGAGGAGTTCTCTGAATTGGTATATTCATAATAAAACTGGCTAATGGTTCTCTGTGTATATATGTGGTTATAGTCATGTGGTTGTAGCTACAAAGGGTTAAAGGTATAAATAACTCAAAGAAGTATTATCCTCCTTACTTGCAATACCAGGGGATTGGATGTCTTTCTCCAGGAGGAGGCTGTTTATCATACAAAGTGATTTCTCACTGTATTTCAGTTTTATTGCTTAAGACACAGCACAGTGACTAATGAACGAAGATATATATAGTAATGGTTAGTAGCCTTCAACAGAAATATTTATGATCAAATATGTCTTATAAGGAGCAAATCACTTTTCCTCTAATTTCCACTGAAGATTAGCAGATGCCTCCTAGAAACAAAGCACTTAAAATTTTATTTACCCTGTATATGAACACTAGTATTAAAAAAACCCCAGAACAACCACCATGCCTGTTACCAGAAGAAAGGCAAACTGGTGGTTTTAGTGAGTTTCCACTTAGGAGATTTGGGCTGTACCTATTTCTATTAGCAAGAGTTAAAAACAAACCTGAGAAAAATCCATGTTTTCAGCTGCATATGCAGTGAGGCTCCTCCCTGGAGAGGGTGCCTCCTTTAACACCTATAGCATTTGCACTTCTCAGCTAAAAAATGCTCTTTTGGACTGGAGGTAACGAAAAAGACTGGGCTCTACACACCTTCACCTTTTAAAAATGTGTAGTAGTATTTTCTCTCACAAAACTGTGCTCCTGAATAAGTTATCTATAAGGTGTGGAATGGGAATACTATAATTTGTAAAGATGAGCACTGGGATCCACTTGTAGGCTGCCTTTTAAAATAGTAATATGAAACTGTTTTTCCTACCTGATTATAAACTGAACCTGCTTTTAGCCTTCAAAGGTATGACCACCAGATGTTAACAGGATATTAGCAGGATAGTAGTTGGGACTTAATGTAATGGCCTCCCTATGTTCCTTTATCAGAGGATCTAAGATTACCTGCAGATTGTCCAAGATGATGCGGAGCGACTGAACTTGACGTCGGACTGCTCCAGAGAACCTTTCGTAAGTTGATGCATCATATTCACTCATCTGAATCTCTTTCAATCTAAAGCAAAGGACAGGGAGCTAAGAACAGTTTAGGAAACAAGCATATCTTCCATTTACTTACGTAAACTAAAAGTTTATTTACTTGATGACAGGAGAGTTCAGACTGCAACAAGCATGCAGAAGAGACAAATCAGAGAAGTGGCAGCTGCTCTTGTGAATTTTTGACACAGCAGATGTTCACCAATGTCTACAGGGACTGCATCATATTAAAAGTTATTAAAGTTACTAATCCTATAACTCTCTTGCAATCTGCTTTCAAGTTTGAGAAGTAAATCAGAGGTTCTGAAAAATGTGATCAAATTTGAAAGGTTTTGTTGGCTCAGGTGTTGCTATCTGTACATAAAAGGATCACGAGTGTCTATTCATTACTTCACTGTTGGAGTATTTTAAACATATCCTGATTCATGCTTTAATACAAAGGTTAAGTAAAGTCACACTATAAAATCTGTCCTTGAAGACCTACAAATAGTAACTGTCTCAAATACTTATCTTTGTGCTTCATTAAATGAAGAAACCCTGAAACAAAGAAGTTTTAAATGAACATTAACAAAAGTGTGCTCCCCCCATAGAAAATGACTCATGTCAGTGAACACTATCCTGTCCAGAGGCCTGTAACAGAGAGCACACCTGCATCATGAAAACAAATACATGCTTGCTTTATAAGCAAAGACGTGTCCATTTCAAGTTCTGTATCACTCTTTTAAACAACATAGCTTAGCAGAACCCGTGAAATTCACCATTGGAATGTAATTACAGAGGTTCAACAGTGAGGAACGAGCTAGGGGACAGGCAGATATGTTAGGAGTGTGCACTGTTCAGTATTTGCCATGATGCAACATCATGTAGAGAGGCAGCAGTTGTGTACCTGTCCACCCTACCACGTAGCTGGGTTCACTCCTAAGCTAAAACAAATTGGCCTATCTGTGCCCAGCCCCTTTCAAACAAGCACTACATGACAGCATAATCTCCCTCACAGTGTTTAAAAAATACTGAGTTTTTAACTGAACCATAAATTGACAGTAAAGTTAGGCTAATTTTATTTCTAATGGCAAGTTTTTATAACACTCTCACAAGTTAATTGCCTGGATCATAAAGTATACCTGAGAACTGCTGTTTAGACCAGCCCTTTAAGGATAATATTAAAATCAAACATCAAATTTTTGTTGCCTCTATCATGATAATGTCTTTTTCAATTTAAAGTTTTGCCAACCACTATTCATTAGAGGTAGGAAAAAGTAACTTTCAGTGCTGCACATTTAATTTCATGAATCCTGCCAACAGAGTTCAGCATCTTCGGATCTAAAAAAGAACCATTTTGTTTCAAACAAAAAAACCTCATGTGCTGTTCTACTTTGTTGCAGTCTACATCAATCCACATTGGAAGGTAGTTCAGAAAAATACCATGAAAAATACTGCACCTACTCTAGAGTAGTGAAATAGGGCAATTTAAAATGTTTACCACTAGAAATACTATCTAGCCAGGAGAGCATCAATAACTTTTATATGAAATTTCTCCCTTCTAAATATCCTGTATAAACAAAGCAGTGAAATCTGCAGTTTCCTTTTTTTTTTTTTTTGTCAGCCTTAGGACTTCAACCTCCCTATTCTTATCTGTTAGTTCCCACAACTATCCAAGTGGTACAGAATAATTATCCAAGTCAAATGTGGTTTCATAATAGGCTACATTTCCAGCTGGTACATGCCAGCCCACTTGGGTTTTGCAGCACAGGAACTGTTACCTCATGTACAGACACCCAGATTTTACAGGGCATAGCTGCACTGTTCTCCCAGCATGTAACAGTAGCCAGGAATTTCCTGTAGCACTAATTTAGTAAATCACCACACAGGCAGTAGAAATTCATCAAAGCATGCCAGGTGTGTATATGGACATATGCACAGAGAGATGCACAGTATCCAAGACCACATATAGCAATTGTTTCTATTACGAAGCAGATCAGAAGCAATTTTGAAGAGGGGGGGATGCTTATTTTCATACAAAATACAGAGGTTGACTTGAGAGTTCAGCTGGTGGAAGAAATCTGATCTCTGTGCACATTCTGGGGAAGAGGTGATCAGTAATCACACATTACACTCATGCTGGGAAGACCTGTTGTTCAAGTTAATTACCTGCTGAGGCTTAATAGTTCAAATTACAGAATCACAGAATATTCTGAGGTGGAAGGGACCCACAAGTATCATCAAGTCGAACTCTTAAGTGAATGGCCCATACAGGGATCAAACACACAACCCTGGCATTATTAGCACTATGCCCTAACCATCTGGCTACAGATCTTTCAAACAGAAGCAATTTGCTTGCAGTGGTCCATTTTGAAATACACTTGTTAAGTGATGAATTCCTAACAACATACAGTCTGGATTCATCATAATTCAAAGACATTTTCGTATAATTTATTCCTTTTTAAAAAGAAATATTCACATCAATCTCCTTCTCCATCTAGCTATGTTTTACTCTACCAAATCAAACAGTCATTTTAACATTGTGGCTTAATTCAATAAAACATTCTATACATCTCGTCCAGAACAGCTAAACATGTGCTGGTAATCTCTGTTAAGTGATAATGAACAGGGTAGGGAAATGTAGCTGATAAATGCAGCAAAGAAAGAAAATTCTTTTCAGCCATCTTTTCCAAATTCTTCTGGGAAGTGGAAAAGAAAAGAAAGACTTTCCCATTACCTCTGTTTAAAGGCCTTTTCACCCATCTCTCGAGCAGCTCTCTTAACTTCCTCAGGAACAGCGTCCTTTTCAGCTTGAGATACTTGGTAAACCCTGTGGCCAGCGTCCAGTCGATATGGCCCACCTTTGCCTCCTAACCCAGCAGTGTCTCTCCCACCTAAGATGGTTGAGATAAAAACCATGAAGAATATACATTCGATAAAAAACAAGAACACATTTTCTTTAAAGCTTCCATTGTCATCTACAGATATTCAAAACATGTTGCTAACAATCCCCATTTGAAATATTTTTTGACAAAGCTTTTCAAAACCAAACAGCTGTCATGGTAAAGAAGAACTCCCATGGAATACTTGAGTTTATAGTTCCTTGAGACCAGATTCATAATGGTTTCTGCCCTGTACAACGGGGACCATAGAACATTTAAATCTTGGACCCCTCCTGAAAGCTCCTGGTCCCAGACTCTGTCTTCTCACTAAAATTTGTTGGTTTACACTGCTTCCAAATCACTTTAGCTGGTGATCACTATCATGACTATTAGAATTAGGAGGCACTTTGCCTGTTCTGTGTACCTCTTGCTTACACTACCCTAAGTTTCTGCAGCTACAGGAACAAAGAGAATGGCAAATGACTCAGCCTAGTTTCTGTGGCTGCAAGCTTCTTGCTCTCTCTATGGCCAGTAAAATGAAACAACAAAATATAATTGAAGAAGAGATCTGCTACATACAGTTTGACACTGCAAATACTTCTTTTCTCTTCTTTTACTGTCAAGAAAGCAACCCTGTATTGGGTAAAATAGCCCTAGGCAGAGGATAGCTTTGTATAAAACCATTTTTTGACTGGCACAGCATCTCCCTTGGATATCTGTCAATGAAGCATTAAAATAAATAAAACTATGAAAAACCTGTTCCACCAGCCCACATATTTCCACCAACATGTGGCATGTTGTCTGGATCCACTTTTCCATGTTTGGGGGAACTGACATCCAAACCACTCTCCCTCTCAATGGTTATCTGTAAAAGAGAGAAAGAGAGATGTAAATCTCCCTTATATTAAACCCTCTAACAGCCTAATAATAACATAGCAGGTGTGCTGAGTAGCTGCAGGACCAGCATTACTGCAATAAATGCAACATGCCACCTCAGAATAGAGCAGAGTAAAACAGGGCTCCCGAGTTGCACATCAGATCCACACCCAAACTGAGACTACTGCCACATCTGAACCACTCTGCATTCTGTTCATATCCACACTAGAATTTGCTTCCTGATAACTGCCCAACATAATTCAAAATCCCCCTGTAGACAGAGTGACCTGCAGTTCAAACACTTCTCAGAGTACTGCATATCCACAGCACTGCACATCCATTTACACATTTCATGTTCACCCAACTGCAGTCCCCCATTCCTTAGTGGTGGGTAGATTGATGTTCCTTTCGTGAACAGGGACTAAAGAGATGAGACTCATCAGCAAAAATGACCAGTTCAAATGACAGGCTCATGCAATCCTCAACGTCCCTGCCTTGACCACAGAAGTTCTACGGTGCTAGGTTTTCTAGACCTGTTTGCTGACGACACTTTCCCCACAGATTCATAGCACAGCTGAACACCCAACAGCTGCCAGATGGTCAGGGCTGACTCACTTTAGGCTGGGGCTGGATTTAAGTGGGTGACTGAAGGCAAAAATACTCCTTCCCGTTATGAACTCTGAGTCATGTGGTAAATAAATGATTCATGTGTAAACGGCCCCTTACTAATCTTCTATAATTTAGTGCCACTTTATTTTTTAAAAATGAAACCCAGTGACTGAGATGGAAAATTAATGTCTCTAACCACTTAAAATTAACTTTCTTCTTATCTATGATAATGCATCTAATTATCCAATGAATTTATGTGTCCCAATAACTATGATTTATTGCCTTCTCAGAAGTTCACTGGCATTATAAGGGTTTTCACTGTAGAGCAGCTTAATCCTTGAATTCACTGTCTTGCAGACTTGACTTCATGCTGACATGAATTCCACACATGTTTTTGAACTGAAAACATGTGCTCTAACAACGCTGTTCTGGCAGCTATTCAAAACATCATTTTCTTTCCCTTTACAGAATTTATATCAATTCAAAGAGGTACAATGCATCCTCTGTGAACCATATCATTAGTGTAAAATCAAGATCTAATCTGATAAATTACATTCATTTAACATTTGTATAGGGAGAAACATGTAACCACAACAGGACGTAACCCTTAGGGTTATATACTTTTCTGGTTTAAGAAATTTTCTCCAAAATAAACCATTCTTTTTTGCATAACTTGTAGATTTAAAAACTATCAGAAATACTGAGTAACAAAAATTGCTGAATTTAATTTAAAACAGAATTATACACCCAAAATGATAGTGTCAGCCTCATGAATCAAAAGAAAATATTATTCTGTAATGAGAAACATGAAATTATGCAAAAGTTTTACATGTTCATGCTTCTGTATTCTTTAGAGAAAAACATTCTTTCTGCAAAAGGAAGCTCTATGAAACAAATGTAACTATAACCAGGGATGCAAATGTCATATTCTATTGTTGTCAAGTTTTTCCATTGAAAAATTCCATGAAACATTTTGAAATACAAGCATTGTTTACATCTTAAGTGAAAAGGTCTGTAGACAAAGGAGCTTTGTTGCTCATATATCCTTCTCAAGTATAAGTTGTTCATAAATAGTGTTTCTAGTACACATGCACTAGACAAGTTTCTAACATAAATTTATTTCACAATAGTATTATCTGATTAAAGTAGGTATTTGTAACTTTGAAATGGCATGTGATTAACAGAAAACCTTCTATCTTATAATGATTTTTTTGCTTTCTATTCTTAAAAGGACACCAAACATCCAACACTTAATTTCTGTTAAAACTTTGAAGAAAGTTGAGAAAAAAGAAAAGAAACAAGGAGTACAATCTGTCATAGCTTAAGAATTCACTATTTTTCGTTTATGTATAGTTAATAGCTGAATGGATAAAATAATTGAAAATTCAATGATACTAGAATGGAACACCACCAGCAGATGTGTAAATGTCATGCCAGTGAATTGCAGCAGTTTCATTTCCTTTTCTTTTAAGTACCATCTATGCAGAAAAAAGGTAGTAGAATTTTGCTAACTGAATACTTTAACAACCAATTTTTATTAGCACTGGTTTGCTGGGGTAATTTACCGTATATGTAGAAACTGCATTGTATTAGCACACTGTAGAACCCTCTAATGAAAATCTCCTGGATGTACTTTCCTGGTTTTTCTTCAAGCTCTTAGAAAATTCCCTTAGTGACTTGTCAGGCTTTTCTCCTTCCCATTCCCATATCTATGGAAGGAAATTTTACAGGTTTCAAGGTAATTTTACAACCAACAACTTGTCTCTACTCTGAAACTCTTCTATAAATTAGAAGTTAGACTACCAAGGATCTATATTAGAATTGAAGATATATTTTATAAATAAATAAACAGTAAATCAATGAGCCTTGACATGAAATCAGGGGGAGGATGAGGAAAATCTGAAGTGAAAAACCTTTGGACAGCGATATATTCTTCAGTGTGACAAATATAAAGAGATGGAAGAACCATAGGTAAGTCACCCCTCTGAGGACTGGAGGAATTCTTGACATTAGAAACTATTGGAAAGGTAGATTTAAGGGGCAGGATCCAAAACTGCATGGATTAGGAACCTGAGAAACTGAAGAACACTCAGCAGGAAATATCTAGTTTGTCTGGAGTGAGAAGGAAGACAAGAAAAACAAGTACTAAAAGTACTAAAAGTGGAGAAAGGACTCAAGCACCCTTAAAATCCACAGTAGCTTTGCCAAGCTTGTCTGATTATAATTTCTAAAATATGTTTTCTATTACTGTTATGATGGGTATTTTTCAAATATATAAATAATTTCCTTGCTCAAAAGCTGACCTGTCCCATCCTGAATATTTTCCGTTTAAATCTAATTGCAAGACTTCTATGAACTTTGTTTCTTTCAACAAGAGTTTTGACTAATCACCCTTTCTTGAGAGAAATCTGTGCTCCTCCTAGCTATACATGCACTGAAAGGCACTATTCATTACTGCATCATTGTGCAGATTCCATGCTGCCTGGTGTGCATATTATGGCTTTGCGGAACAACACATGAATTCAGCCTAGCAGCCTTGAGCTCCAGCTATGAGGCACGGGTCAGAGTAGAATAGCTGGAAAAACTGAATTTTCCCTTCTGAAAGTTCCTTTTGATTTCCAAAATAACCACTGTTTCCAAAACATTCAGGGCACACTTTTCAATTGTATATTATCTAAACTTGGTTATACATACTGGTGATTCACAGAGTGTGAAAGCACTTTTCCCCTCCCTGTTTGGGCAAGTCTTTCTTCAAAGTCTTCATCACACAAGAAGCACAACTGTCATACTCTCCTGGAATACACAACTCTTATTTTACTCTTTGTAGAGTTCAAACATTACTGCCAAGTAGTCATCAATGATCTTAGTCTCTGGTTTCAAATATTTTTGTTCTCTCATTTTCTTTGACTACACTATATTCTCAGGCACTTACAGCAATAGGTAATGGGCACATTCAGAAGGACTTTGTGATGCAGGCTCTGTAGGTGTTCCAAAGTCAATGAAGCAAACAAAAATTTTGTGTGAGAAGAATATGAATACTTCAGGTCAGAAAGACGACAAAGGAATGTGCTTTTCTTAAGGGGCAATGGCATGAAAGGAGTGCTTAAGAAAAAGGGAAATGAAGAAACAATAACAAATACCACAACTTGTTAATGCTTTGAATTAATTTTCTGGTCCTGCCTCTTACACATCTATTATCTCCTGACAGTAAGGGTAGCCAGGCAGGAATAGAACTAAACGTGCATTTTACATTCAGTGAGAGATACATGGTGTCTGAACAACTTGCTCTAGATCAGTTCCTTCTGAAAAAAATGAACATATGTCAAAATGATTTTACATGGCTACACTTTTTAATTTTTTTTTTTTTTTTGTGACAACACTGGGATTCTAAGAGCAAACTGCATAGGGAAAAGTGATACAAACACATTCAGTTTGGAAACTAAGTGATCTTATCATCCTTCATGAAGAAGATAAAGAGGCTCAAAAAAGGCAGTTACATGATTTACTGCACTCAACAACACAGTGAAACCAGGTGTTTCACATCTGTGCCATATTTATGCCAAACAGCCATTAAATACATACCAATCTGTAATAGAGGCCATTGTGAAGATGAGTCAGAAGCTGGTAGTTTTGTCTAGACTTCAGCTGGTCAGGCAAACTATGGTATACTGTGTACTCAACAAATATTAACTATTTTGGAAGTGGATCTAGAACCACAATAATGCCAGTTAAGTGAATTCTGATGTGAAATCATCTAACTTAATAACATTAACCACTGGAGAATAAGGAAGCACTGGCATACTTTTGACACTTATAATCCCTCAGTAAGAGAGGGAAGCTGTATTTGTTGAGGATCACACAGCTGACCCAGATACACTGTGCATTGTCCCTACAAGACACTGTCACAGCCATGGGATGAAAGGAGCTCCCATGAACCCATTAGAAAATACCCCACAATAACAGCTAGGGAACTATGGAGACAGATGTTGTACTCTATTATTAAAATTATTTATGTCCCACACATATCTATATTTCATTCTAACATAGGAATTATTTTCACAATACAGTACTTACCTTTTGAGTTCAGAATTAGTTTTCTTCTAGTGTATTGCAAAAAAATCTGTCTCTCCGAATAAAACTGACCAAAAGCATTAACAAATTTAGCTTCAGCTGATTTTGTACAAGTGACCTTAATGATATTTTAGCATCCAGTAATCTTAATCCTACATTGCAGCAAAACTGAGAAGAAAAAAAAAATCTTTAAAAAGAAGATTCGCCACTCAAAGGCAGTCCCAAGCAGTACAACTGTGCAGTTCTGTATCTTAGCAAATACTACTCCAAGTACATCTGGATTGAATGAATATTAATAGCTCTATTATTAACATGTTTATAATAGTATCCAATGTAATGAGTAAAAGACACTTAGCAAAGTCAACTGAAATGAACATTTCAGTAGATCTATTATTCAGTCATTCATGTTTCAGAGTATTGACAACATTCCCCCAAGCATTTTAAGACATACATCAGCTCCTCATTCTTCAAGTCTGTTACAACTAACTAAAGACTAAAATTCCTCAAACTGTATTTATTGCGGAGACAGGGAAAGAGAGGGAATTTCATCTCCTGTCTTGTCCCACTTGAAATTTTATTTATTCCTGGGAGGTTCATGCAAGACATTGAGCCAACAGCTCTCACTGTCCAAACCTCCAACACAGTTGTGTAAGCTGACTCTCTAAAACAAGGGGCAGAACATGTACTCAGACTTAACTGCTGGCAGAAAGAGAACTCATGCTTACAGGTTAGGAAACATCTTCTCCATCTTGTAAGCGGAAGTCAGACAAGCTTGAAAATATTTCTGGCTTTGAATAGAAATGTAATCAATGAGTGACAGTTTCCAGTAAAATGTGAAGGACTTCTTCCTTAATGCTGACTGGGATGCAACTGACATGTAGATAATTTTTTTTTGGTTGTAGATATTCCTGCCATCCTGTCCTGTAACTGACACTGCAACATTGCAAATTGGCTAGAGTGGATAGTCTTTTAACACAGCAGATTACTTTCGTATCCCGACAGGGTTAACTTCATTAAAATTCCGGAAGGGCGAAGGAGGTGTCAGTACCTCCCATTCAGGACTGCTTGTCAGAAAAGCTCCTTTGTGGGGCTCACAGCAACAAAAGCAAGTTTCTGCCTCAGGACTGGCAAAGAAACTCTGGTTTCCAATGGGGGCAAGCCGCCTCATGTACCAGGAACAGACCTTTCACCTCTTAGTTTTAATTATCTCTGGCCCTGATAGGACAAGCCCATATCGAATCCTCTTACATAAAACACAATGCTTATTTTAATACTCCAGGTACATAAAGAGGGAAAAAACCCCACTCTAATTACAGGCTTACATCCTGCAGGTGTAAAGGGGTGAAATTTTTACTTTAAAAATAGTCTGTATTTCCATTCTTCAAACCTCCCCAAATCAATATTTCTTATCCTTTTGGGAACGTTTAAGCAGAGCTAGGCATTCCTTACAAGCTTTTACATCTTCATAATAGAAATAAATGGAATTCCTCCTTGTTGTATGTGGTGACAAGGAACCAACCTCTCTACTAAGCCCTTTTAAGCATTCAGTGGATGATTCCACATAGAACACATTTACTAAAGCTACAACCAGCATGATTTCATGTGTCACAATAAATGCATACAAATTATACAAGCAAACAGGGACACAGCTGCAGTATTTGCAGCTGTAAAGAATATTTATGTAGGAAAATATTTAAAAAGAAAATTTTAAGGTGCCCAAATACTGTTTTCATAAGCATTCATTCTACTATTACTAATAATACTGCAGTATTGATTGTTTCTTACTGTTGATCAGAAGAAAATAGGGAAAAGAATGTGTGCACTAAGATTTGAGGTAGAATACAATTTGTACAATGCAGGTGCTTGGTTCAATGTAAATTAAGAAGATGTGCATTAGCTTAATTAGTTGCATGATTAGACAGTCCCAGAAAGTAGGCTGCCAAGATCCCATTCTTCATTTACTCTTTTTATCATAAAGGAAAGAACTCTTCCAAGATCCAAATTAGGAGATATCCACTCTTATTATAACATATCTGAGATGTGGAAGGAAAAGAGTTAATCTGATATTTTTCCTTTTCATTAATATAAAACATATTAAACAGGGCTGTTTATAGTCAGTGAAGAATATGGGTTACTTTCCATAGCAGGCACTAAATTATTGCTGAAAAATATTAGTTATATGAATATAAACCCACTAGAAACATTATAAAGTTAAAATATCTTAACTCGCTTTCTTCATTACTGCTGTAGACAAAGATTGAGCATGTACCAGAAGAACATTGCAGGAAAAGAAGGGAAAACCTTGTAGATTTTTGCCTTCCGGGTGATTTGGGAGATGGTAATTTCTTCATCAAAATAAGTGCAAAACCTGCTTTTACTCTCACACATTATTCTGAAAAAAGATTGACTTTGACTGTAACAAAACATGACTGTACTCCATGTGAAAAATGCATTAAGTAATC
This sequence comes from Aphelocoma coerulescens, assembly GCF_041296385.1. Taxonomy (NCBI): domain Eukaryota; kingdom Metazoa; phylum Chordata; class Aves; order Passeriformes; family Corvidae; genus Aphelocoma; species Aphelocoma coerulescens. The sequence goes on from NC_091013.1 coordinate 62,482,333, forward strand.
CATCCCACAGCAGCACAAAAGATTAGGAAATGTATTCCAAGGAATGCAGAATGGATTTCTGCAGATGTGCAAAAGACTGATTTTTCCCTGAAACAATATAATTGTTTTCTTTTATTCCTGAGCTTCTCCAACCTTAAACCTCTTAGTATTATCCTAGGCTGCATTTAATAGGTCACAGGAAAATACCTTCCTCCAACACATTCTTTATCAGCAGCATAAATATATGCATTACATTCCCAAAGAGCATACAGAAGTTCGACATCAGGCAGATCGAAAGCTAATCTGCCTGTTCCATGGTGGTTTTACACTCTACCATAACACTGTTTCTACTAAAGAGAGAAAGAAAACTTTTTATAATCTACATATAAAATCTAGTAAGAGAAAGGCATAAACATGCAAAAAACTCTCTAATGGCTTCTATTACGCTCACTTGTACTGTACCATGTGCAGCTTTTTTCTAGGTACTAAAAATTAATAGTATAATTTCTGTTCACAACAACAGCACAAAATTGAGTCCACAGGTAATTTTTTCCACAGAAAAGATATTCAGTCTTAGACAAGACAATACAAATGTGTGAAATGCATTCTGTTTCTTCAATTGTATCCCAAAATGAAAAAAAATTTTATTGCACTGCAGTATAAAACTTTTAATGTTTTCTTTATTCTTTTGATGTCATTTTGATTTTCGATCTTGCCCATAAAACTTTGCAAGAGTTCAAAATGAACTAATGAAGCTTCATACATCATCTGACTCCTGTGAACATTTAATTCTAAAAGTAGCATTTAAAATTCATGCAGGCATTAAGCTTCTGTCTTGAATACAAAAATTGTTGAAAGCATCATAACCTTGATAGCACTTTAGAAAAGTGAATCTGGATGGGGAAGAGGCAGAGATTTGGAGTGAAACTTATAAAAAGGTGATCTGGCTTGCAAATGAAGTTTATATACACCAGCTAGAAAAACCAAACCACTGTACAAAATGCTGCTGTGGGCTCTTTTTTGAACGAAATGCTTTCACTCTAAGAACCAACTCAGAAACTCTGCACAGTAGATGCATTAGAATATTTTGCCCACAAATATACACTGTGTAGCTTAAAAGCTGGAAAACTAAATAAAGTAATAAGAGAATATAATACATTTATTTCATGTAATGGATCTTCTGCTATGTAAACACCTGTGTAAAGTCCATTTTCCTTGTTCATTATTTAAAATTCCCTAGTCATTTCCATTCAACTATAAGATGTGAGGTCATAATCTTTTTAGTATTCTGATCCACTATAAAATATTATCAGAGCAGATAGATAATGTCTAGTTTTGTTATTTATCATGACTACTACACACCTCCTAACATCAATGAACTCAGAAAACACTGAAATTTGATTTCTTCTGGAGAACTGTGAATAATCAACAGCTAGAAATATGGGATAAGAGAACACATTATGTCAGTTTGGAACGGCCCAGACTGAAGACTACAGGGTAAAAAGAAAATTGAAAAAAATTACATGTGGAAGGAGAAAAGCCTGAATTTCTATATACCTAGGACCTTGCCAACTCTGTCCTTAAGAAGTAGAGGCAGACGTTACTTAGTATCTACTACATTGTTTTCTTTTCTAAAGGAAGGCCTCTTATATTTGGCATTACTGTAATATATCTGCAAGTATGACAACTGGGGGGAAAAATGAGCATGTGTGTGTGTGTACAAATATATACATGTACCTGTGTGTGAATACATGGATACACATGGATACATGGATACACACACTCAACTCAATATGCACACCCCCCACCTAACTTAACGTGACTGGGCTTCTTTTAGCTTCAACATTAAATGTGAGATTTTGGGCATTACTCTAATATATAATAAATTATTTAAATTTTCCCTATGTTTGTTCTTTCACTAATCAGGGAACCACTTTCATAAAGGCAAAATTATTAGTATGCATTTGTCTTGCTGGGACAGCAGGATTTCACTGGTCTTAGGAGCTCTGACCTTTACCTCAGCAATGTGCACTGCTGCAGACTTTTTGAGATCTTCAAGATGGTGTGTTGAAGTAATAGTATTTTCTCCCATGAGAATTTTGGGCTTCCACAGGAAGGTCAAGGAAGAAAAGGGAACTTTGTGCTTGATAAGGTTATTTCCCTCCTGCTCTTTGTCTCTCTGCTCTAATTACACTGGAAGATCTCTTTAGGAAAGAGAATGTATTTCAGACAGGTTTGTACAGTGCTTCCAACAAGGGCCTCACTCAAGCTGAGGAAATTTATATTAGAAAAGGTATCTGACAGAGAACCAATGATCTTTATCTGAGCTGCCTTATCCCATAAATACTTTTAGAGATATGAAACTATTTAGCTCTGTGAGTTCGTGGCTTTCCAGTCTCATGCTTCCCCATCCTCAGATGCCTCCATTCAAGGGCTAGTACACAGCTGCTAGTCCTCAGCTGAATAAATTATATGGTCTGGGAAGAGGTTACAGACCTAAACTGTGGATTTGGGGCTCATGGATCTCAGAACTGGAATGATATCAAACCATACCTTGCAATCCACCTATTGACCACATAACTCTGCAATCTGCAGTATTTCAAGATTTTCAGGATCCCGTGTGGGTCTGCAGAATGCCATCATATGATTATTCCAAATTTACAGAAACTCTCCACTGCATGTATTTCTCATAATTTATGAGGTTTGCACTGACAGTATTTAAAAGCTGAGGAAAATCATTGTTATTAGCCCACTGATGCCCTCATGTGGTCAGAAAGACTGCTTGGTGAAAAGGGAAAACCGAGGACAGGGAGGTGGTGGGAAGAAGGACTGGCCGCTCTTGCTAAAGGTCATACTTTTGTCTCAATTCAAGAACTGCAGCTTTGCCCAGTTCAGTCTCAACATCAGGAAAAGGCTGGATTTTAGTTATGTTATAAAGTACAATGTCACTTTTTTAAAAGGGCAAAAACCCCCGAACTATCAGTATAGATTAAAGTAGATTCTGAGCAGTAAATATAAGCAAGCTGGAATCACTGAAACTCCTGAATCAATTAGTCTTTAGATAAACATCCAACCTAAACAATTAAATTTCATCAAGTGAACTTGCATTACCCTGAACGTTAAAGTACAGCTTCAGAAAATAAAAAGAAATAAAAGATGCATTCACTAAAATAAAAAATATTAATTCACTTAAGGGGTGAATAGTTCAAGTAGAGTTCTACATGATTAGTTGCATGGAATACAAATAGAATAAATGAGACTATTCAAGGAAGGGAATAAGGCGATCCTTACCCAAATTGACTTCCAATTCTTGCTCTTTATGAAATACAGTCCCTGAGGAACTGGCTACCTGCAAAGTTATGATGATCTCTTCAGGTAATTCTAATTCAAGAGAACCAATGTCCAAGTATGACAACTGGGGGAAAAAAATGATCATGTATGTGTGTGTGTGTGTGTGCAAATATATACATGTACCTGTGTGTGAATACATGGATACACACACTCAACTACATATGCACACCCCCCACCTAACTTAACGTGACTGTGCTTCTTTTAACTTCAACACTAAATGTGAGATTTTTGGCATTATGAATACTTCAGGAATGTACTCAACTTTGACTCCAGCTCAGGCTAAGTTACAAAAGCAAAGTGAGGAAAAAATGGGAGAAAACATTTCCAGGCTGATCCTTGTTTTTGGAAGGGACTGGTTTCATACTAAGGTGTCAGGGTCTCTCTTACACACTTCCTTTGGACTGACACACCTACAAAGAAGTATGTGATTTTTTTAAGCTGAGTGTTGCCCATCAGTCTTAAGACTAGGGAACTGGGATGATGTAGGTGTTGTATTATTCAGGCTCTACCCAGCACGTGCACTTGCTCATGGGTAAATGTACTTTATCTATTTTTAAACAGCTGGTATTAGCAAAGCTAGTGCCCACTCAATTCACATGTGCTATATCTTTGCTCTGCTCTGTCCTACACTATGTCATCTTGATATCACATTGGCTGAACCTGAATCATCTAGGAAACCCATCTGAGATCTTATAGGAGATAAAAACTGAGCCAAAGTTGCAGCTTTTTAAGTTGCTGAAGAAAAACACACATTACACAGAACACTTATGTAGAGTGGGGCTTTGTCACTGGCCAAAGAAAATAAGCAATATCCATCCTTGAAGAAGTGTACTGTAGAACAACCAGGCCTTGACCTTTAAGATCTGGGGTGTACCAGGAAATTGTGACCTTGTTTTAGGACAGCAGAAAGATAGGAAAATGGAAAGAAGTCTCTCTTTTTTTTTTTTCTTGCTAACTATTCACTTAGATGTAAATATGAATTAATTTCCAACTAAGTACCTGAATGTTTCTGAGGAAGGCTTCCAATACTGAAAATGACAGAGAACATTCCATAGAAAATCAAAATGGTTACAATCACAACTACTTAACTCATTAGGCCCTTACATATAGCCACAAACAGAGGGGACTGCTGCAATTTCAAAAACCCATCTCATGCATGTAGGAGATGATAAAACTACTGCAGGTTCCACAAATACATCGAACGACAGACACACAAAAAAATCCCCCTCCCAAATAAAGCCCTAAAACCATCTTAGTTTACAAGAATTATTATTTTTTTTTAATCAATCAGATCACTTCTTTGGACAATCTTGGTACTGAAATGACAGGAGACTACCCTCAACTTCAGGATGTCACTTTGCATGGTGATATTACCTAGATCAAGACTACATCTGGATTTAAAAAATGATGTGAATTCAATTTTGAGTTCATATATATATTAGCATAAACTAGATGACAAAGCTTTAGCAATCTTTTGCTAACTACATTTTTATGCACTCTACAGGTTTGGATATGTCCTGAGGCTTCTGAAAACAATGGCATTCTGAGTACACAGCATAAAACATTTTGGACAACAGTCTACAGCAGGAGAACATAAGTGGAATGAATACAGAACTAAATGTTTTTGCTAATAGTCACAGATAAATGCCTTACCATCTATTGAAATACCTCTAAATGATGCACCTTTTGATTATTTTTACCTAAGCATTGTACTTTATCTAAATGAGACATATCACTAAATAATGCTTACAGAAAGACAATATCTGAACTATATCAGAATGTAATCAGTGCTGTTAATTTCCATCAATAACCCTTTCATAAAAAAAAGTAACACAAGCTTATCAATGTCTGCCTATTGCCATGAAACTTTTAGGGCAAGATTCTAAAAATAAATTGTCTTTCAAATTCTCTTCAGGTATTTGATAATGAAGTGACCTTGTCAGAGACAAGGAAAAACAGTGAAAAAGCTCAACAGTTTTTGGAGTAGAGTTAACAACTTCAGAAAATACAGTATTTTGTTTAGATTTTGTATTTTAGACACTCCAATTTAATAATTTGAGAGCACTGTAGTATTATTTTGCATTTAAAACTTCAATAAATGACAAAAAATTCTGACCTGCCTGTATAAATGCAGTCTTATGCAAATGCATAGCGTATTTTGAGAAACTAATTTGGTAGCCTCAAGACTTCAGCAGTTTGAACTCTGCTGAGTATGTCAACAATACAAAACAAATGTTGACTATTTTGAAGATTGCCACAAATTATATCAAGGGAACCTAATTACTGATTGTAAGTGGAACAGCTGTTTGTTTTCCTCCGTTTCATTGCTTATGTATATCCAGCCTCCTTCTCAGAGTTAACGTGTTTGTGAAAGCAAAAATGCAGCCCTAGAAGATAGTACAAATATCTCCAACTGAAGCCTGGTTGAAGATTTGATTCCAATTCTTTGAAACTGTATTTATATTGAAAGCACCCTAATTCCTTTTTTCTCTAAAAGATCAGGAAGACTCAAAGAGTTTGCGTGTGTTTCTGCAGATCAGTGGTTCCCAACCACCTAGACAGGTCTCGGATTGATCTAAGAACATCACCATGAAGGGATATTGAGCTTGCTAAGCCTGTGGCAGCTTTGTGGGATGCAACAATGGCAGTTTTTAGGGAAGGGGAAATTGGAGGTGGGTGGGTGATATGTGGAACACTGACAATTCTCTTAAAGTGAGTTTCTGAGATGATTGGGAATGATGGGTTAAGTCAAAGAATTAGAGAAACCTCACCAGACTTCAAGTAACTTAACACGAGCATGCACACGAAACATTACACAAAAGGAGGTGATTTTCATACACTTGAATGAATAGATCAATACATGGCTGAAAAATGTGTCCAATTTTGCAAAAACAGGTATCAGGAAATATTTAGTTGCAGCATTCTTAGCAAAGTAATTATCCCTAGATCAAGAGACAAGTTCTTGATATGCTCAACTACACAGGGAAGCTACATGAATATGTTTTTAAGCTAATAGGATCCTTTCATTTCCAGAAATAAATGCCTTAAGACAGTACTGCTTTTACATCTAGACCTATTGAAAAATTAAGTAGGAAAGGTGAAGGCCTTCATAGCCAATTAGTAAAGTACAGAATTTACACAGCAACTACGTATCTATTATCTTATTGGAGATTACATAAAATAAAAGACCTAATTTGCTTTTTATTGCTCTGCAATGCTTTTGTAAACAAGGCATTGGCTTCTTAGGTCTATCTTTCCATTTAAATCAGAGCAAAAAAGTAAAGTAGGGAAACAGAAGTTAGTGATAATCATGCAGGTCAGAAGATCACATAGGAGGCTTTGTTCCAGCCCCTGAGCACAAATCAAAGAGCATGTTATTTCAGTTCTGACAAACCACTGGTTTCACACAGGAAAAAAAGAAAGATATTCTAAGGAGACTTTATCCTGGAATGTGCCTAGTAGGGAGGCAGGCTGTCAGTGGAGAGAAATTCTACAGCAGATCTTGAAAACTGCTTTGTGACTGTGGGAAAAATTCTTAGCCTTCTTTAAAATGGCTACTTGAGATTACTAGTTAAATGACTTAAATTTTCTTATGCCGTGTACTTTCCAAGCCAGTATTATCCAATAATTTGTTGGCTACTACTGACAATAAAATAATATTGTTGAATAAAATTACAAGTTATTTTAAAAAAAAAGCAAAAAGGAAAAAAACCCAACCTATTTAAACTAGTCAAACTCTCTGGGATGGTGTAAACCAACTGTATCTGACCATAAGATGGTGCTAGTGCTCCTGCACTGGGAATGAACATGGCACTGGCAAAGCCACAAGTGTCAAGAACAAAGGTGCTACTGGGTAAGAGTTTCCTTTTCTCACGACTTTTATGAATGGCATTTGCTGAGGTCCAGTAACAAGAACACCTCAGTTCTTGCCCAAGTCTCTGTAACCACAGAACATCTTCTAGAAAGGGAGCTAAGAGTGGGAAAAGAAAGTAAAAGACAAAAAACCCCAACCAAAACCAGAGAGAGATCTAATTCTGTTTTCCCCTTCTAATGAAAGATGCAATTGAACAGTCCTGAATGCTGCCTCTGTGTTGCAATGGTGATCAGACGTATTAGCCAGTACATTAACACTCATATATACATATATACATACATACATACATGCATACATACATACATGCATACATGAATACATGCACACACACCATATATGTAAATGCTGTGTATTTTCTGCATCTACCTAAACATTCCACATGAGAACATGGCTCTATGGGGATCCTTGCAACCCTGCTCAGCTGGGAAAATTGTCAAGATTAGCAAAGGCTCTACTGTGAACTCAAGGCATCTTTCACCTAGGTTTCAAGTTTCTTTTTCAAAGTAAAACCTCGATTTTTTTCCCAAGAATTTGAGCTCTGGAAAATTATATCCTTTTCTTAAAAATTAATTTCATTATTCTACATTCTGAAAGTTACAGTTAAAAATCAGCAGGAGATAAAGAATTTACTTGCATTTAATTGCACTGGAATTTGGCAAAAATACAAACAGTGTAAGACAAAGAGCCTGTCAGTAACCATAATTACAGGGGTTACAAAATGTTTTTAAATTAAGCTACTGTGCCTCTTATTCAGGGAAGAAGTCTATTACATTTTTGTCACAGATGCACTTCTACTTCACAGCTCTCCCCATCAACTCCTTTCCCAGCTGAAAACTCATCCACAGCTCATTGTGTTACATGTTTTTCAGTTCATCTTTGTGAAGTCCTACCTGCACAGGACGACCATCCTCTTGGCCAATCATGTTCCTCCAATCCTGCAGTGACCGCTGGAGGCTCTCCAGCCCAGTCTCCCAGAGCCTCACACCTCCTCCCATGTCCACAGTAACCAGCCCTACTTTGCCCAGTGGTGCCAGCAGGGCATCAGCATCTGAGATCTGGGAGAGCCAAGATGTGTATGGAGAGAGAGACTGTGACCTGAAAAACAAGAATTAATGTGATTTTTCTTGCAGCTGCAATTAAAACAGGGATGATTATTTCTGCAGTTAAAGTGACAATTAAATGAAATTACATCCTCATTTCATGACAGACTATAACTAAGCCCTGCAGACACAATATTTTACCTGAAACTGTCCAGCTACTGAAACTGGACATAACCAAGATACCTGACTGTATAAGAAGCAGTATAAAAGATGGGCTGAAAGGCAATATGTTGCCAAAACCATTGCTGTAGTTTAAATACACTGCTGTATCTAATCTATCTAAAAATAGTCCATCTTTAGAAAAAAACCTATTAAGAATATAAAAAATGTAAGAAGATGCTACAGAAAAACAAAAAACTAAAAAAGAAGTAGAGAGAACATGATCCGAGCACTGAGGAAAATATACTTCCATCAAATTAGAGCAACACCTTTCTCTAGAGCTTTAATAAAATATTAAGATTTAAATGCTCATTTAACAATGGCACAGCTTTATGTACAGAAAATCATAGCACTTTTTAAAACAGACAACTTGCTGACAAAAATTTACTGCTGAAAGAGAGTGCCTTAAAGGTACATAATATGAAGGGAAATTTAGATAATGTAGGGAAGAATCTATGCATTTTTCAGTACTGTTAACTATATGCATAAATGACTTGGCAACCTGCACTAATGGCAAAACTAGCAATTTTCAAAAATGTAAGAAGAAGCAACACATGCTTCTACCTATGACTGAAACCACCATGTACTAACTCAACTGAAAAAGAGTTATCTTAGCATTTGACTGGGCTAACTTTGCCAGAAGGAAGAAAGATTGTCAGATTTTAAGAGAGAACTGTTCATATATATGATGAAAACTCACTTTACTCATCAGTTCTTACTGGAGTACACTTTTAAATCTGGACTTCTGCTCAGATCTGCCATTCACAGCTTAAATCCTAATGCTAGTTTGAGGGTCATAATGTTAAAATACGGCTTTGTAATTTCTGTTATTTCCTATAAAGTCCTAGTGAAAAAAAAGTGATTCCTTACTATTTTTATGGTAATGACTTTCATTTTTGAATGACTGTGTAAGATGTAAGCCAATGGACCAATTATAAAATGGTGAACAGTGCAAAAATAATTCTCTGTTAATTAAAATGTTCCCCAGATTATTAATGAACCAGAATGAATTTAAATGAGAATAAATACTGTCAAAATCAACATCGAATGGATAGAATAAAAAAAAGTATAAAATTCTTAATGTGTGAGTTTCATACACATGATATTTAAATTTGCAAAGTTGAGACACTGACATTTAAAACAAAAATGTTTATTATTATTGCAGTAGAAAATGACAATTTGGGACCAAAATATATCTTTATATGATAAAACATTTGGAAATACTCTCTACAGTTGTGACAGAGAGACAGATGTTAAAACCAAACAGAAGCCATAGAATCTGGCTATTTTAATTTACCATACAAGATACTTTCCAAAGGGAGAACCACAGAGAAGCTCAAGCTATTTTCAAAGTGAACTTTATACTGGACCAGAATTTGATTCTCAGTTTCCTAATACCTAACACTGGATCATTTTGTCTGTCTTTCTCAGGTCCTAAGGACAGTGAAAAAGGAAAAGAAAATAAAGACAGCAAACCATAATGAAACAGCTTGAGAATAAAGTGGATGGAAGAGGGGGAAGGAACAAAGGGAATGAAAATCAGAAGATAAAGGTACCTTTCATATTTACTAATTAATTGCTACATTTTCATTGGCCCTATCTAGTAAAAACAGATAAATAATGTTGACAAAAACACACTGCAATGTTTGCAGAATTTTACACTAGGTATGAATTAGTCTTACTTCCCACATCAAAAGAAGTATTTGCTTGTCCTGAAGTAATAATAGACACTAAATTCTCTTTTCCTCTAAGATGACAGTGCTCTAATCAATAAAGTCAGTTACCTAGGAATTGTAATGTATTTGATTTTCTTTGAGTTAAGATCTGTTACTTCCAAGTATCCAGCAGCTGGTGGAGGAGTGACATCTGAAAATAAACAAACATGTCATTTTCCTGCTGCATGATTAACTGGTTATTGCATTTGCATTTAGCAGATTAAATGTAAACATTTTATTATACAGCACCTGTCAGAAAATGATAAGCTTTCATATGCAATACAGAAATATAACTTGCAAATAAGGAATTGTTTTCTTATTACAATGAGTAATCAGACAGTCACAGTTACAAAAGAACAACGTATTTGTATGGCAAATGTCAAAATTACACACAAATACTGCTCACAAAAGCACTATTCAAGCATTACTGCAATCCCTAACTCGCTGCTTTTATCTGTCACTGAAGATAATGTCAGTTGTGTATCTGACTTTAAAAGCATATTGAGGAACATTTCAAAACATTGTGTTTATGACTTCCACTTGAAAACTTCTCAATAATACTAACCTAAACACTGTTCCCTTGAATTGAACCTCTCTTTTTGGAGGTAAATTCTCAGTATGCAAAGATTTTATAACTTTATATTAAACTGCCCTAGACTATCAAGCATTAAATATTCTGTTTATGGACAGTTTAATGAATACAGCTAATATACGGTCCTCCCCGCTGAAATAAATTTGTGTTTGTGTGCCTACACTGGCTTTTGCCAGCTTGTGAGTACACTGTGCCTGGGCTCAGAAGTGGCTTCCAGTTAGGAGCTGACTTTCATCTGCCTGGAGCAAATTGAGGCAGTTTTTCAGAAAAGAAACCAGAAGACTGAACCACACTGCCCAGTACGGGTAAAAAATGTCGTTGGCACAAGATGAAAGCAAGTCTAGATTTTCTTCTGAAACAACGCATCTTTCACCTCCTTGAAATGCAAGAGTCTGACCTTACCTGCAGAAGTGTTGATGCTTGCATAGAGCACACACAGAAAAGACCAGTAAGATCAGCAGCATAAGGAGATCTAATATTCAAATGAGCACACAGAATAACCCACAGCAGCACTTTATGCATACCTACTGTATCTAAGTATTCATGCCTACAGTAGCATGTCTACTGACTTTACTCATCTTCAGAAAAAGGAGAATACCAAACACATCAGAAACAGCGGAAAAAAGTCTGGAAATATGCAGGTTTGTGGGCCAAAGGCCACTTTTTGTTTTCCCTAGATTTTGTTACTTTTTCAAAATGTGCTCTCTTTTGTTAGTAATGAAGACTAAGGTACACTTTAAAAATTCTGATGAAGATCTAGAACAAGGGCAGATACTGAACTAGAAAGGGTAGAACTGTGGGATAAGGATTAAAAATTAATAAATTAGAGAAAGAACTCAAATCGAACAAATTAAAGACAGTAAAAAGACAAAGGGCTGCAGAGTAGGGAGCGGACGAAAAGACATTCAAATGTTTAAATGCTACACAAGAACAGCTGGCTAGGCCCCGGAACTGCAACCAAGAATCTTGACAATGAAACATGAATATCAGACATGTGCAGTTTGTTCTTATTTTGCCAAAGCCTGATGGAGAAGAACAGCTATGCACAGCTCTAGACATCAAACTTTAAGGAAAGCAGACACAATGTTCAGTTCTGGGCTCCTCAGTGCAAGGGAGACACGGAGCTCCTGGAGCAGGTCCAGTGGAGGGCTATGAAGATGATGAGGAGATTGGAACAACTATCTTATGAGGAAAGCCTGAGGGACCATGGCTTGCTCAGCCTCAAGAAAAGACAGCTGAGAGGGGACCTCATCAGTGTCTATGAGTATCTAAAGAGAGGGTGTTAGAGGATGGACCAGGCTGTTCTCTGTGGTGCCAAGCAATAGGACAAGAGGCAACAGACAGAAACTAATGTTCCACCTGAGCATGAGAAAATACTTCTTCACTGTGATGGTGACAGCACTGGAACTGCATGCCCAGAGAGGTTGTGGAGTTTGTTCCCTGGAGAAGAACTGCTTGGACGCAATCCTGAGTAACATACTCTAAAGGACCCTGCTGAGCAGGGAGATTGAATCAGATGACCTCAAGTGGTCCTTTCCAGCCTTACCCATTCTGTGATTCTGTGACATGAAATAGTCCTGAGGATGACAAAGAGGTCAGAGCAGATGGGTTACAAAGACAATGCAAGGATTTTTTTTTTATCTAAACAGATTTTTTTTAACCAGTCCTATTGAGAAGATCCTTATAAAGAGAGCAATATTATCTTGAATGGTGACATGAAGTATTCAGTTTTGTTTAGAGAACGAAAAGATGGATACCATGAAAAGCTTTTCTTATACAAAGAGAGTGAAGCAATGCAATAGGCCAATTGTCTGACAAACATCAGTTAAGAAGAGACTACACGTGTCATCCTGTCCCTACATAAATAGGTGGACCAAATGATGTGTCAAGGCTGTTCTGGTAACATTGTGTGTTACACTACATGTTCCAGTTACTGTCATACTCACAGAGATACACACTCAGTAATAGGCTGTTATTTTATGTTCATCTATAAAAAGGCTGAGAATCCAAGTAAATATTTGCTCTCAAGTAGCCCCTCATCTCTATAGTCTTGATTTTGGAATAAACATTAATTCCTCTTTGCTGGATTTTGCCCTCATCTCTTGTCTGAGTTTATATTTTGTGTCCATACATCTACTTGGCAGTCTTTGGGGAAATTATTACTTGTTATAATCTCTTTTCAAATCTAACTATAATTTGGTTTACAGTTCCAATAAAACATATAGGCAATTATTTCTTTGCTTATTGTTCCTGGAACAGCTTCAGTAATGCATATTGGAGTATGCTAGAGTTTGGCTGAGTACTTTGAATTATTAATAGAAATGGAAGGCTGTATGCCAGAACTGACCAGTTGTCCAAGAAGATGAGAAAGAAAGTCTGATCGATATGGAAACAAAATCAAAAATATAAAACAACTTCTCAAAGGCAACAGAAGACAATGGTGCAAGAACTTCAAGGCACTGACACATACTCAATTTCATGTAGCAGAATGCCTTTGCTTCACTTTACCATTTCCTAGGGAAGGACACAACTTTCATAGGTAAGTAACTACAGGTTTCCAATTCAGAAACAACAAAACACAGTTAGGAATAAGCAACACTGAATTTCCAGAGACCAAAACTGTTAAGCAGCAACTGGTAGCAGTTAAATGTGCATTCAATTAAATATTCTATCAATTAGTGAGACCTGAGAGGCAAACTCCAGAAGAAAAAATAGCCCAGCAGAGAAAGTTACAAGAACAGAATTTCAAATGGGCATCATAAGGTCTACTACCTTATTATCTCATCTTCCAAGTGAGCACAAAGACACATGCTTCTCTTTTTCTGTCTTCCCTTTTTCATTTGGAAATATTTTTGATTTGTGCTGTAACAATGGCAATACCAGGTCCCTCTAATCTAGTATTCTGTCTCCAAGAGTAGTTAGATGCTTGAAATGTGTAAGAATAGACAAGTGAACATGGTATGTTCCTCAAATCACCAACCAGCTCCAATCTAGGGGCTTCTTAAACTGCTTCAACTGCTACTGAGCTTTGAACTGCTATCTTAATGAAATCATTTATCATGACAGCAAAACAATACTTGTAAGTGTCCTCATCATCCCCATCTTTTTTGATGTAGAATTAGGATTTTGTCTTCCTCCACATATTTATCTATACTGAATTTCACCTGTTATTTCTATTGCATTCAGAATTGTAGTCCTTTTCATAATTCTTCATGGTAATAACCATAATTCCTACCATGAATAATAACCACTATCATCAGCACTGTTACCTCAGTGTTAATTAATTTTTCAGTTTTTTTCATGACATGCTGAGTAGCACAGGCCACTGTAGGATTTCCCTCATAGCTCCTCCTCCTCCAGAAAATCCAGCTATTCACTGATAAATGGAAATGTCTTGAAAAAGTCCTGAAAAAAGCTATAGAACAGAAAACCTAGAGTCTTGCTCAGGTCCCATTTAATTGAATAGCTAAGGTCAAATTAAACATGATTCAGTTAAAATCAGACTTTGTCACTCATAAATTAAAACCTCATTCAGAAAATAAATATCAATGATAATGATCTTCAAGGCATGAAATCTTTCAATTTAAATGGCCATAAAGCACTGTAAAAACCCTCATACAATTTTCTATACATTTAAAGCCATCAATCCATATTCATGAAAATATTTCACCACAGCTGAGATAAAAAAATTAAACTGCTTGGTCAGACAGAAGCCAGTTCTCAGACTGACAATATGCTCAGGTTACTGGTATCGTGGATTCATGAAGAATGTCCCCTGGGTTTTAATTATAATAACCTAGCAATACAAGGTGTTACATACCACAGCAACTTAAAAGGCTTTTAGAAATAGCAGTTAAGATCTCAATTTAGGTATCATTTGGAAGCACTGAGGGAAGATACCTCCCTCACTCCCAAATAAGTAAACTGGTTTTAACAAAAGCTCAGAAGATTTACCTTCTAAAACATCTACTTCAGATTCAGATCCTTTTTTTTCTGTGAAAGCCTGAAAAAAAGTGACGCAGTCTGACCTTTCAGAAGTTTATAAAGTAAGAGAAGATTGCAGCCTGAAGTTGTATAATTAGTTCCAAGATTCTAACTCCAACTGATTTTATTAAGTTTCATCTTTTTAAGAGGTACTCTTTCCTTCAGTTACAAAAGGACGTAACTGAAGTTTTCTACCCAGCTGATATCTTTGACTTGGCTTCCTTAGTCAAGTAAATGTTTTATTCTCTTAGTAATAAATAAAAGGGTTTCTCTACACAGGGAAGTTGATCTGCATTAAATGAGGACAGGCAGATTAGATCATTCATTCTGTTTGAGTTAATTTGGAATAAAATGTTTATTTGGGGACTGACAGTTCACACACAGACTAAATCAGGAATAGCTTCTTGTGCTGATGAAATCAAGCCATTCTACCATATACAAATAGTGTGGGCATTTTTTCTTTGGATAGTAAACTTCGGAGATTCCTAGAGGTAATTAAAGCAAAACTCACAAATGCTGTTATTTAGCACTAATTGGTATATTTTTAGTTATTGGCTAAAGAAGCTGAAGTTATAATGATAACAGAAAGCTTGGCATGGCAGCACAAAAACGTCTGAAGATCTGCAGCCTACACCTGCTTTATTAGTGTCAGAAAGGAGGATGGTTTTGCTGCATGTGAATGTTGTTCACACAACATTGTCTTGGACAGGAGAAGAGCGAAAAAGTCTGGGTTTCTTCAGTTTGGAGAGAAGGCAGGAGTGACTGAAGTTTGCAAAGTCATGAAGGTGATGGTTAAGGTGAATGCAGAACTGTTACTCATGTAAGCCTGAAATGCTAGAATAAGGGGCACCTGATAAACCTGGTAAGAGATGAGTTGATCACAAAAAAATCATGAACTTTTGAGTTTGCTGTGGAGATACACAGGTTCAAAGAGGGACCAGATGAACTTGTGGACAACAGGTCCATAAAAGGAGATTTAAAGCCTGAGGCAGGGATGTCTTCTGCAATATCCCCAGCAAAACAAGTGCAAATATTGAGACAGTATGAAGAGAAAAACAAAGAAGTCACAGGGTCACATGCATTCCCAAAATAACCTCTCCTATTGCCCCTGCTGGGGATAGAATTCTGAGTTAGTCAGACAACAGGTTTATCACTGAGTCTCTGTGTGACTCTGAGCAGAAGCTGGAAATACTGGTGAAGGCCAATTGCTGAACTGGAATAATTATATTCCATTAGTGGGTTTCCTGTGCAGACAGAGAGAAATCCCATCCACTGAGATATTCACAGTGTAGATACCCTGTTAATTTCTCAGAAGTATAATTCAGCATGCTAATAAGATCCAAATTAATTTTAAAACTAAGTGCAGCTACACTCATTCCTTCTCAAATACTTGCTCTGTGACTATTTAAGAACATTCTGGAAAAATAAATGAGTGATAGCAGATTACAAAACAAAACCCAAGTATGTTGCAGCACAAATATATGAACCTCTTACCTTTGGGGTAGATGTCTTTCAAAGGTACATCTCCAGGTGCTAAAATTCTGACTATTTGATTAGAAGCCAATAAAGTTACACAATTGGTTTGTTTTGCAGCTCCTGTTTTCCTCTGGGCTCCATAATAAAATGGATCAGAAGGAGAAGCACGTTTGTGACTCAGAGAGGAGTTTCTTTTCCAGCTATACACTTCACTGGGAGACTGCAAAAGAGAAGGTGTCTACTGAAGAAAACACTACTATTGTTAAGTCCAAGAACAAATATTTCTTGATAAGTTCCACTTCTTATTTAATTTCAGATCAAATGTGGCTATTATGGTTACTTCTTATGCTACCATATGACAAGGAATGACCTGGATTATTTTGTCATCAAAAACTCCTATAGGGGTAAAAACCAACAAACCATCTACATGAGTTTTAGGCATGAAGATGCTCTGAAAATCTGAAGTTGAATCGACTTCTTTTTTTAATTGAACCTGGAACAGAAAGCATTGAAATAACCTAATTTGGAACTAAACTATGTAAAAAACTGTTAGGTTTCCACTAATATACATAAATGTAAACAGGTATTTCAGTAATAAATTCAAAGGTAATCAATAAGGCTGGGACTAAGCTCCAGGTTCAGAGATTTAAGTGTAGGTCTCCACATCAAAGCCAGTGGCTCCATCTTCCAGTGTGGTCAAAAGAGGCTGGAGGAAAAATCATCTTGAAGGTCTTAGAGTTCGCTAAACTGAGCACTGCTATTACAGATAAGACCTCAGATAGCTTGTTCATACTAAACACCTACACCACCAGCACTGAACACTGAATCTGAAGTTTTGCCCCATCACTCTAACATTCACCCTTAGCACTCCTTCTTTGACATTCACATGGACTTCTAAAACTATGTATGAGGAAAGATGGTGCCTCAGTCTAAATCAGGCAGAGCCAAAAATGCTTCATCACCCACATTAGTGTGTTAGTACTGAAGTGTACAGCTCCTTTAGTACTTCCTCCTCTAGACCACCTCTCTTTTTCAGCAATAAATTCACATCTATTGTAAGTAATATGAAAAGCTGTAATAACTATATGGTAATATAAAACCAAACCAAGGAAAACTCAAAAGCTAATTGCAAAGACTGTCTTATTGACAAAAACATATTTTTGAATCATTTTGGATTTCAAAGAATTTTCTTCTGTCATTTAGCTTTCCCAAAATTCATGTCTGTTAACACTTACATTTTCTAATTTGCCCCAATTTATTAAACAAACATGAAATGCAATTATTTATTCCATAATCACTACTCTTTTTATGTACCATTAGGGGGCAAATATAAAAAAAAGTCCAAAGAATTAAACATTCTGCTTGCATTTTCCCTGTGTTTGCCTTCACTCGTTGCAACAGCCCTAGTTGTTACACTGCTAAGTTTCCCTTTCTTTTCTGGTCCTTTTCTAACTGTGTCACGGCAGTAAGCACACTTACATGCAGTATTTACACTCAGCTACATTTTTCAGTAGTGATGGGGCTTTATAGTTTTGCTATTGTTTTCTGTACCTTTTTTTCTTTTTCCTAAATCTAGTCTTGCTACCTGCTGCAGACTGGGCAAAAAGTTCACACTGAACAGTTCAATATTATACTGATATTCTTTTTCTCAGTGGTTAGGCTTGATTAAAGAATGGTAAAACACATCACTTAGAAAATTACTCCAGCCATCACTGTTCAGAGCTTACCAAAAATGAATTTTGTCTGTGCTAGACATTGTGTTGTGCCATTTATTATTACTTAAAAAACCACAAACACCCCTCTAGATTAGACTACCCTAACAAACAGTGTACACTACATTAATTTGTTCCTTATTGTCATTCCCTTCTTTTTCCAAATCATTTGGTAAACAGGTACTTAACTGGTTACAGAATAAATGAGACCATATTATTTCATTGTATAATAATGCTGAGTATTTACCAAGAGGTCTGGGAAACCAATAACAATAGTAGCATAATTATGTTCATCTGAGAAGATCCTGTTGGGGGAGCTGATCTTTTGTCCCACAGCTGCACTGAGGTTTTCTGAAGATAGCTGGTCAGTTGAAACTGCATGAGGCACACACAGTTCTGACACTAAACAGGGAAATTAAACAAAATTAGTCATTAAATCCAGATGTGCAATAGGAAACAATATTAACTGTAAGAGCACTGAGCACTGAACATTGCTATTACTTTGAGGATAAAATTACTAAAAAGCAGAAGATCTGATTATACTATACCATAACACAGAGGAGAAGGAAGTAATCTTATTTTTGTAAAGTTAAGTACTTAAAATCAGGAAATACTAGTTTTGTAGTTGCTTATACCACTTAATTTTGCCCTCTACTGTACAAATGAGGCAGGAAGCCTGTGGAATAGAACAGCATGTGATCTCATTGAAAATTGCAGGCAAAACACAGGTTTGCATAGGTAAGTGTCAATGTGACATTTCTCAATGACTCTCTTGCTGTCTTTGCAATTTAAATAATGTTGTTTGTAATGCATTTCTGTTATAAATGCTGCTTTGGTTTTCTTTGTCTTTAAGCTAATGAAAACTGAACTTTATTCTGTGCATCTCTAAGAGCCCCTTTACCTTGCCTCAAATTACCAACATAGTCAGAACCTGCTATCTTTAGTTCTGCACTGTTTCCACTTCGATGAGCAGACTATCTTGTTTACATGTCAGTGGGAGAAAATCTTTCCTCTCTCAAAGGATAAAAGGTCTGGGTCAGCAGTAAAGCCACACTGGTCTACCTTTCTTTTGGTTCTCCTGCCACAGCTTCTTCCTCAAAGAACAAGAACAGGCTGAAGATGTTACAGATGGGGTTTGCTGGATGATTTGGAAAAAGGTGGACAGGGGATATGATAACATTTTAGATTGGAAGAGATGAAATGAGATAACAAAGGAGAAAAATAGCACAGAAAGCATGCAGCAGTAAACTGCCCACAAACACTTTGAGACTGGAAATTATAATAACATTTCTATCCATCTGAGGAATGATACTCCAGAATGGTTTCTAAATAAGGTAGTAAGAGGAAGGAAACTACTGGGCTCTGATAGCACTTGATAAGTTGGTAGAGTAAACTGTACAAGAGTTAAAAAGGATTCTAGATATTTAGACTGTGGTTAGTTTTTGGTATCCACCTGGTTGCTATTTATGTAAAATAAGACCTATTATTTGTCAATAACATTTGTTTGTACCATGTTTACACTGTGTTAATCTCATTTTTCTTACTTATGCTAGCCACAAGAACCAGAACAAAACTTGTTCCTCCTTTAAGAGATATTAAAGTGGTTTCCCTGCTTGTTTCCTCTGTCTCTCTGATACATAATGGCCAAAACCTATGAACTGTTAGGTGGGATGCACACGTACTTCCAGTCTTCTTAAACCAAGTAAACTAAAGATTCTGTGCACCAAGATCAAATGCTCCAGATTGAAAAGGCTATCAGATTTTAAGACAGACAGATCTTACCAGGCAGAATGACGACCTTTGGAGATTTCTGCCTTACTCTGTAACTAAGACATGCCTCAATGCCTAGCACCATCTGGGAATTTTACTGATCAAATTCCCCCTAACTTTTAACACAGGTGTGACGGCCTCAATGGCCTCCTGCACACTATCAACAGAACTACAGAAACTGTGACTTCTGTTTTAACAGTAGGTGGCTTGCATTTTTCTAAGGGTTGGGAAATCTTTTCTAGCTCATCTGAGTGTGAGTAGCAGACCTGCAAAAGTCTACAGCCTGGACTCATTAACATATTTGTTCCCTTCTATTCCTGTTCTAATTCCTGCCTAGTCATCTTTCTTCCTTTTCCATTCTACATGCTTGTCTGTTTGCTGAAAGTCCACGACTGAGGGTCTTGAATGCTACAATGAAACAAAAATGATTTATTCAAAGAACTTGAAGTTTGATCATGGAATGTGCCATGCCTTGACAAAAGCTGTTATTATTAACCAAATATGATAAGGGGGGCAAAAACAGAATCAGAGAGATGGTTACTCAGACCTTTAAAGAGCCTTGTTTGTGCAGCTGCAAACAGAAATGATAAAAAGAAAAAAGAAAAAAGGAACTAGCCAAATTTGCATTCAATACCTGTTGTTAAGCCAAATCCCATGTCAGCTGGCTCTTCACTCAATGCATGCAGCTGGCAAACCTCACTGTCTTGAGCTTCCATATGGGCACGCTTGGTTAAAAGAAATTTCCTGGAAAGGATACACATTTATAATAATTCCCAACTAAAGTTGTAACTTTAAACAATGACTTTTATCTTCGGAAACAGTGAAAACATTCTACATTTATATAAACAAGGTTATCAACACCTTTTGCTAAAACTAAATATAATTTCCCAAACATCTGTACGATAGGAAAGGGTAGGCCAGCAAGTGGCAGATTTGTCTTCTGGTAACTATTTACACACTTTCATTTGCTGTGCATTCATGAAAATGAGACAGCAGAATAACATTTCTTTCATATGACCGTGAAAGTAAAGGAAGCAGGCTCTAACTCTGGATAATGTGTCTGTATTTCCAGAGATAGGTCCACCAACATTCTCATTTCTGAAGTTCAACACCACCTCAGTAAAATTGATATTAACACACATACAATCAAAGTTAGTCTAGACTTTCAGAGGCTGGCATATCCTCTTCATTTCCTACTCTAAAAGCCTACCTGCAAATTCACCTCAGCAAATTTGCATCTTAAACACCTACTTTTCAAGTCCATCCAGTCTCACAAACAGAAAAAACCAAGTAGGAGACCAGGAGTGAAACTCCTGAACACAAACGAGACACAAACAAGAAATAATGCTGTCAAGAAAACTAGGCTGAACTAACTTATTTGTTTTGTTTTCCACCAAGAGCCACCGGTCTTCAGCCACCAGGAAAACAGATTTCAGACTGATGGGAAGTGAGATGGTGTGAGTTTGACCCTCCAATACATCCAGTACAATAAGGTGGTTTCTATAAAATTGGAAGGCAAGAAAAGAATGATCAGATAGGGATATACACAAGGAGATCCGATATAAATCAATTTAATAGAAGGATATAATTTACTCTCACCCTGTTTCTTTGTAGAACACCAGCCAGTTTTTGTGTGAAAACTCTCGGCACATTTTGTAGTTGCTCTGTATAAAATACATCATAGGGCAATTAGTGTTTGTTAGATTTGTCCCAGTGAGTTTCCCTGACTCCTCTGAAAGTGTACTAGTTTTTTTCCTTTATTTAGAAGAATCCACAGCTTTAATTACCTCTCAAAATGCTATCTAGCTTGCCTTGTTCCTACTCATAAATTGCATCATAACTGAGTTCATTATTTTGCACATAATTAATTGTAACGAAATGTTCCATTATTTCCAGTTCTAGGCCTAAAAAGGGATATTTTAAAGATACATATCTTCAGACAACTTATTTATATTTCTTCTATCAATATTCCATAACAATGCTATTTTATGTGTAAGACATTTAAACATAAGAGTAAACAATTAAATGCTTGGGCTGTAAAACCAAGAAAAATGTAATGATCCTGGGGTAGTTTTTCCAATACGGACATTTGCTTCTAAAAAAACTGAGTATAATAGCAGCAGGTGCTATTCCTCACCATCTCTTCTTTGTTGCTCCACCAAGATGTTCTCTTAGGAGAGTCTTGAGCATCTGGTGAGAGCAAAAGTCGGCGAAGAGCACCACTGCTTGTATCCAGCAACAACACAACATTGCTCTGTAAATGAAAAGCAGATCCATGTACATCTCAAGCCCATTTAAGAGACTACAACAAAACTATCTGAAGCACTTTCACAACTCGAGCCACTTAGGACATTTTGAAAAGATCATCTAGATTTTGTTGCAAAACATAAGCTGGATTTTCTTGGTTCATTTCAAATTTCATAGAGAAATTGAATTGAAGAGGTTAAGTACATGCAAGGGCTGGAATGATATTACAGTTTTTCCATAGCATTTTATCTGTACATCTCATATTCACTTCTGCATAATTTCTAGGAACAGGACTAGTATCATTTGCACACCTAAGATGCAGCTACTGGTAAGAGATATTAGTTCTGTCAAGTCACTAAAATATTTCACTTCAGTTTTTATGTTTGCTTACCATTTTTCTACTGTACCCATTGCTTAAGTCCCACTGAAGGTGAAAAACTGGTGAAAGAAAAAATGACTCAGTACTTTCTCTCCAAGTTCATATTTCTGATACTGTGGAGCCTATTAAATATTCCAGAGTGTGACATCCTTCTGTGACCTGCACACTCTTGATAGCTTATAGTGTCCGAGATAGGACAGCTGTTGGAGGACAGCAGGATGACTGAAGAGGATGAAGACCAGAAGCAGACACAAATCTCCATGTATCACATGAAAATATAGTCTGCTAAATTTTGAATTTCATCAAATTTCTCATTTGTTCCTCAATGCCCAAGGGTCAACACATGCTGTCAAATGATGGGGGCTTTTTAAGCATTTCTTTTTGCAAAGTACTACAGCTGCTCCTAATGTTTTTAACTAAGAATTCAAGACAATTGTCATTCAGGGCCAACCTTAACTGCATCAAATGAAATTTAAAAGGTACAAAGGAATAAGTTAATTAAGCCTTGGGTTCAGTTTTTTGTTTGCCATTCAAGGAAACGTTCAGCTCTGCAAGGACATTAGGTTCTGCAAGGATGTACTAAAAGTAAACTGCCTACGTACAACATGTGCAATAACGCACAATAGACGTTAAGGAAGTAAAACATAAATTCCCACGAATTCCCCTAAATAAAACAAATACAAACAATCTGAGTCACAGCAGTTTTGTTCTTTTTGGGTACTCTTCATACTTTCACTAGAAATACTTGTGAGAGTTAACTTTAATAATGACAGTAATTTGAAGCTAAATATGGTAAAGTATTTAAAATATTATCATGTTATTTGGAGCATTTGGGAATTTCAGTTCAAGTTCAGTATTTCTAAAAAAAGAAGCTTGCTTATGTATTACAAACCAAAATTATAGAAATGTGGTTCAGGAAAATAAAATAGGACATTTGCTTTGGATTTTGGTTTCCTGCCATATTTCATTTATAAAATCCTGAAACAGCATTAGCCTTCCACGTGAGATAAAGAACACATACAAATCAATTACATTCTTCCACTTAGTGTTAAATTTATGAGAGCAGTTGGTAGTATAAAAAGCTTCTCTACTCCACCCCTTTTGATGTTAATAGTTTCCTTCTGTGCTAAGTGACTGATGTATATTCTGTCTGTGTTTAAGAATAGATTTTTGCGTCACTTGTGAACACATCCAAGAGCAGCTCTGGCAGCTCTTCAAGTGGGCTGGGAAAAGACACTGGTGTGCAATTCCACTGCGTTTGTTCTTGACTGGGAGAAAAGTAACCTTTGGGCGACCTCCCGACCCCAGTGTCTGGAATTCCAAGCTCTGGACAGATGCAATAACCAATCTTGTGAAATGATGTGCCTTTATTTTTAGTTACTGCAAAGTTTCCCTTTACTTACTGCTGATTTTATTTTAACCGGCATTTCCCCTAAGAAGTTCTTAAACCAAACAGGGCTTTGACTTCATTTTGCTGGTGTGGGAAGTTGTTCCTTATGGTTTTGCAGTAAGAGGGGAGAGCTTGCAGAAGTTTCAGAGTGGGACAGTGCAAATAACTCAGTTTAACATTCTTGTATTCTTCTCAGCAAATTCACTCTCAGTTTTGATCTCTTCTGCCCTCGATGCTCATGTCCTGAGCAAGCAAGCTGCAAACACAAGTTCTTCTTAGCTGTCAGCTTCAGACTGAGGCTGATCCTTAGCTAGGCAGGGTAATCATACATCCACTTGCCTCCTGTCCCACCTTTTCTCACTCAAGGATCCCTTGAGTGATAGAAACATAACAATCCTGACACTGTAAATATTAGGCACACATACAAACATTAACACACTGTCCAGCAGGTTCAGTTGGAAAAAGTCTGTGCCAGAATTTATGGTTTGGGGCTCAAACCGTCACATCTTCAGAGGTAGAGAAATGTATGCAAGTAGATTACTGCTGTTCTAATTAATGCAAGTGGTATCTTTCAGATGGTTTGGGAGACTTTATTGTACTCAAGATTTCAGAGAACTGAGAGCAACAAGTAGAAGTATAAGCTTCGTGCTTATGGAAAATGAGCCTTCTTCCATTCTACAGAAGGTGCATACATTTCTATTTAAGCAGACCTTTACTATAAGGTGTATTCCTAGAAAAGGAACGTCTTATATAATATAATATAAAAAAAAAAAAGGGAAATAGTTTTTTAAGAAAATAAGAAAATACACCCTTTGCTCTGAAGACAAATGTCAGAATATTATGGGGACTAGAGGTTACAGAAGTTACCACTACTATGTTACTGGTACTTCCATATTCAGGTCCTCACTTGTGCTTCAGGCCAGATCACAAACTGTTAAAAGAAGTCTTCTTTTAAAGAATGGTTGCCATCTTCTACACGTGGTGAGTGAGGTGGATCTCTGTGTCACTTTCTGTGCCACAGACTCCCTCACTCCCTTGTTATCAGAGAGCTTTGACAGACCTGCAGGAGCACGTGGGACAGGGAAAAGCATTTCCCTCCCTCCCCACCCCACTTCCTGACCAAGAAAGATAAAAGCAGAGTTAAAGCATGCTGGCAGGACACTGCCTGGAAAAAGCTTGTTGTGCTCCCTAAGGTAGACTGCAGGTTACTCTGTTTATCCAGTTGTAGCCTTTCAACACAGTGAAGTGCTTGTAAAAAAACCTGGAAGTGTGCTGTTAATTTACAGGCAAATCAATTCTACACGTGCAGTTTGCTCCTAAAACCCCACATTAAATCATGCATGAAGGTTATCAGAATTCTTTTTGGTCTGTACTTGCTCTCCTTCTGAGCAGTAGAAGTGATAGATGCAGAAAGAAAAAGGAAAGTGCATATGGCGGGGACAAAGATTTAGCAGAAAATAAGAGTAGGCCTTGAAGTACTTGTGGGGAGGACAGATGGCAGAGGCACTGCTGCTTTGAAAAGATGAATGCAATTCCCATCTTACAAAGAAGTTACTTGAGATTTCTGAAGACTCCTTGCAAAGTCTATGAGTTTAGTCTGAACAAAAAGATAGAGTCAAACCAGCTTGCACTCATTGAGACCAATGGCCACCGTGAGGAATAAAATCATCTATCCTTTCTTTCAAGAAGATGTAAATATGGCTTAAAATCAGATAAATCTCCCACTTGTGCCATTAAGTTAAAGCTTTGAGGAGTTTACTTTCAGTAAAATTTTATTTAAAAGGACAGGAAGGAATGATGATTTTTCATTTTATTTCACTGGAGGGCTCTACTGAATCTAGATGGATGTCATCTGGGAACAAGATAAAACATACAAGCTTATTTGAAGAGCCACAACATCATCATCATCTCATCTTTTCCAATAAGGTTATCATCCATTTTAAATTGTTCTTTTTCATAACTTAGTCAGAAACATTCATCTCCAAAGATCTCTATTAAAAGAAAAAAATGGAAAAAACTGCTTTTGGTATTGTCTAATTAATGGATTATATTATTTATGAAATAGCAGCTGTCAAATGGCCCTTTTATTTAATAAATGCAAGTTCTTATTTCTACAAATATTGTTAATACTTCTTAGTCTTCTTGCAACTAAACACAGATGAATCTCTAAAGCATCAAATACATTTTTTATATTACTTGTTCTTCTTGTTTTGTTTGATGCACCCCTGGTACAATGAGCTAACACTTGTAGTGTTGCCCAAAATGCAGATGTGCTACTAATCTACTTTTCTTAATGTATGAATGCTGCAAGTTCTGAGTTTATGCCTGCCAGTGATCTTAGTACACCCAAATGTAGGCATCTTGATTATATGTCAAGCATCCTTCCGTAGTCAGTGGAAAGAGAGAGACACATCCAGAGGGCAATTAAACATATTCTACTTTAGCTGAGATGAAACGCTCTTCAGGTCACCTTTATTCTCCCAGCAAATACAGAAGGTACTTGGATTATTATCTTAGATCATATGCTTACCTGCTAACATCAATAATAATGGATTAAATTTCATACACAGCAACATTCACCTCATTTCACAGGTGCACAGAGCACATGATTTTTCCATGGCTCCATTGCAGGGAGAGTTAGGAATAAAACCTAAGCTCTATGTGAAAAAATTACACTGCTTGAGAATCCCTCTTGTGATTCAGTGGGAACTAGAGATCCTAACACTTGAAACACAACATAAGGAATGATAGCAGTGGCTGTGAAGACGATAACAGCAGCACTCGTCTAACCTGTGCTTCAGTGCCTCACTTAAAAACCAATCCCAAACAAATTACCAATGTAGTCCGTGGATACGAGCATACAATATACAAGAGAATAATTCTTCTTCTTTTTTTGTTTTCTGTTCAAGCTGCTTAAGTTCTCAAGAAATCTAAAATTACTTTTGAATGGTGTTCTAAGTATAGGACTTTTTGCAACCCAGTTTGTAATTAAATGAAACATATTTTCACAAACAGTGAGTAAGGTCTGCCTTAATGGTAAAAATATGTAAAAAGCCCTAAGGTAATGCAAAACATTCTGAATATTTTAATTTTGTACTATTTTCCAGTCTAAAACAGGCTTATTTCCAGACAGGATATATTCACCTGTAGCACTTGCCAAGAAAGGCAAGTCTGAAACTGGCAATATTTAGCTCTGTCAGAGAAAAACATGAGGTTACAGCATGACTGAAGTCATCTGGAAAGGGAAATGAACTGCCACAGTTTCTCCACAGAACAAATTTTACTTCAGAGTCAGAAAAATATATCTCTCATACTATCACTAAAAGATATATTCCACGAGGACAGCCAAAACCAGACTGAGATAACTACCTAAAGCTTCACAGAAGAACCTTCATTTCTGACACCAAATGCTACTGTGATCTGGTTAAAAACAAAATGGTAGGAATTTTGGAGACTTAGAAAGCAAAGAATATTGCTGCTTTATATTAAAAAGTGTGAGACATTCTAAACATTCTTAGCTACAAGACAGACTGCCATCTGTTTTAGTTTCCTGCATGAACTGCGCCAAAGAGAGCCAAGAATTATTTAGAACCAAACAAATGTGCTATGTGCATCTCAAAATAGCCCAAATGGTATTTCTATCGCTGTTCAACAAGCAGGTAACCTCAGAACCATATTTTTTCCAGTTTGCCTTGGAAAGTATCCAGTAGGCAGCTGCACCTGCATAGGCAGTTCTACAAAAGGCAGAAGAATTGTGTTTCTCATAAGGCACTGAGCTTAACTGTAGCATTTGATACCAGAAAGTGGCATCAATACCCAACAAGTGTTCCTGGAACAACAGTATTGCAGAAACACTAGAAATGACTGAAAACTATTAACACCCCAACTCAACGTAGGAAAGGTTCTTCTAGATGGAAGTATTTCACCTACTGAAAAATCGACAGAAGAAATTCAAAGAAGGGAAAAACCAAACAATAATGATCAGATTTAACGCCCGTATCAAACCATAGTGACTGGTAGCATAATAAACTATTATTAATATTAAATAATGAACAGCAGCAGCCCAGTATACATTGTTGTGTCTTCCCACTCCTGGGCAAAGAGGTTTTGAATTGGAAATTTTACAGTCAGTTCACAGATAGTAAGAGAAAGTGCAAAGTATGTAATAGTTGTCTTTAAAAAAAGCATTTGAGTCAAACCAACACTGAAATTGTCAGTGGTTCTCAGTTTACATTGCTGATGTCAAGGCTTACCCTAGTCTTCCTTCTAGTCTCGACACTTCATGTTACAGAACAAGAAATATAAGGATTCACAAAACAAATCACAAATAGTGTCACAGAGCAAACACAAGCAACATTTTACTTTGTGACTCAGAAAACATCTCTTTGAAAAGTAAAAGGGGGACAAGATTGGAGCAGAACTTAAGTTCACATAAAACACTTTACTCTGCACTTTACAAACATATGCTGTTTCACTGAGACTCCTGAACTTTATCTACTCTCCCCCTTTCTCCCATAAAGGCCAATCTTCGTCTATCAGTAAGAGAAGATAAGCAGGTAGAACTCAGCTTCAAGAATAGAAGAGGACATTGTCCAGCTAAAGAGTGCAAGAGGAAAATCTCCATATAAAACCTAATGCTGAAGGCAACTCCCGAGCTACAAGTACAGTAAAAGAGAGAACATTCAGCAGGCGATAGCCTAGTCTAGACTATTTCAGTCTATAGAGGTTGAGTCCCCAGTGATTTACCCTCATGATACTACTTTGCTCATGACTAAACATTTAGCTAGAATTTAATTTTTTTTACCTCCTCTTCATGTAGAACCACTTGACCTTTAAGTGGATTTCCCAGTGGTGCTGCAGTCACAAAAGGTTGCCAGACACTTCCAACTGTTCTTGGGAAGAGGTCATAAAGATCCACAAAGTATCCACTCTTACTAGAAATGTTCATGAAGTACAAGGAAACAGGATTGCATGTAGTAACATAAAGAGTATTTTCATGTTCCTCTTCTGAAATAAGAAAACAAAATAGTGAAAGGCTACTGACATTGTCCATTTCTCTTCTGGAACTAGGTATGTCATAAACTTGGCAGATGATACAGCAAAAAGTACTGAAAAATTACCACTGCTGACAAGGGAGATAAAAAGAAATAATCTCTTGATATTAACTAAATGTTAACAGCCAGAATCTCGCCACAACACTATTAACTCTAAACAAGTAGCCCAAGACATACTTGTGTAGGCGTGACTGCAGTGTCTGCCAGCTGCTAGCATGTTCATCTGATTTTGTTTGTGTATAATCTTGGTTCTTCTTCTTTCTCTATCCCATCCTCCCTTTAAATTCATGTATTTATTAATTAAACATGGATTGAATGCAAACACTGCACAGAACTTTTCGCATAAACCAATTCCGTAATAATTTCAGACAATTCCTGAAATCAATACAAAGCTACCTAATTTCTGTTTCGTTGCCATGAAAGTCTGCTAATGTATTTATAAATTGGACTGCAAGTAGAAAAAGCAGCATTCCAGGTTTGATCATTATGATCTCTTTGTAATACATAGTAATGTTTAGACATGCTTAATGATGAACCCTAAAAACATTTATGAATACTTCCAATGGTGCAATACACTCTGGGACATATGCTGTAGAGGTAACCAAGGCATGTTTGGTCCAGGAAGAAAGAATCAGTATGAGCACAGAGGAAAAAAGCACAACACTCTCCAAGTTAAAAGATTTATATTAAAATTGAATTGAGAGAGGAAAAGTCAAAGAATCGCTTTTGTCAAGTCATGCCATGTTGAACACACAAATTTAACAAACTTGCAATTTTGTGGCTGTGTTCTACTTTAATTACACATCTTTCTCTTAGTTTGAGAAAGATGCATATCCTTACAATGACCACAATGACTCAGTGAAATTATGATCTGATTTCAGGGATTATTTTTGCATTTCACCTATAATAAAAAAAAAAAAAAAAGGTAAATTATTATTCCTATAGTCCACTCCCATACTCCATATTTTTAATTCCCATATTACAATTCCTAGTATTATTCCTATACTCTATTGCAAGCATACCTAGAAATACACACTACTATAAATGCATTGAAGTATTGTTACTACGCTTGAAATTCCTCATACTGCCCTTTTATATTCTGCCAGCAGCTATTGGCAAGCACTTATGAAATCAACAGCCCAGTCACTCCTCATCTCCAGGACATCTCACCTATTTGTAACATTGCAGATCATTACAGAAGTCAGTAGCTTTCCTTACTGTACCTTGTGTTACTGTGACATCACAAATTAAGTTAATTTCATCTAAAGGCAGTGTCCAATAAGCAAGTTCTTCTGTGAAACTGATGGACCTGGCTTCATGTCGTTCCAGTGGAAAGCCTTGAATATTTAAGTACACAGGGCCCTAGAACAAATAATAGCAATGAAGGCTTCCTAAAATATTCCACTCCCCATTCTTTATGAAAATATAAAAGCCTTCTTCATGCTGTAATGCTACTAACAACAAAAAACTACTAAATAATTTTTAAATTTAATATGAAACAAAGGGAAAAGGAAATGCCTTTTCTATGAATTCTCTGAATGTCCATACTTCCATTTCCTTTACAGTATAGAAACCTTGTGACTCTCTTCTTTAGTCTTTCAATGGTTTGGAACCATTATCACTTAGTAGCACGAAGGAGGTATCATGTACTGATAAAACACAGTTCATACAAGGAAAATGCCAGAGTATTTCTGTTTCAAAGAAATTAAATGGCAATTTCTTATTATATAAAGTTTAAATCTCACCCATAGACCACATCAGAAGTACAGGTTTTTCCTTACTCGCTGGAGTAATAATTACTGAACTTAAGCCAAGAACTCAGAGCTGAAAACGACTTAGAAACTTTGGCTGCAGATCAAATTGTACCAAAGGTTCAGATTCAAGCTAAAGACCTGTATGAATTCAGCTGCATGCAAGATAGAAACAGAAAACAGTTTTCTTTTCAGTCTCTGATCTTAGCCAAAAATTGAGATCTGGGGCCTGTAACTGGCCACCCCCAATCATCCAAAACAGCTACAAAGTTCTTTCAGACAAGGTATTTTCAATATTTTTCAAGAACTTCTGGCCAAGCTTACTGATTTTCAAGCACATCTTACGTTGTGAGGCATACAAATATGGTAATTTTCCTAGTCAGTGTAAAAACTCCAAGAACAAGTGACAAGGACCATGCCTTGTATACACTGCTTTTCCTGAAGAAATTAATCACATTTTAGATTCTTCACATCCTAATACATAAAACCAGTATTATATAAATTAAAAAATAATTTAAAAGACAAACCTTTACATCTATTTTTTGAGTTTCTGATGGACACAGCATTTTCTGTTGTGCATTTCCTGGCCGATCGACTTTCCAGTAGCCCATAAATTTATGTTCTGGTAATGGCAGTCTGTCAAATAATGTAGGAACAAATGAATATTTACATTTATTAACCAGTAAGTGATATGGAATAAATAATTTAGACAACTGCATTTTTCCAACAAAATATATCCGAAGATTCCCTTGCAGAAGATGTTTCCTTGCTAAAATATTTCATTCGTTTTTACATTTTAAATCACAAAAAATTAGCCTTCTGGACTACTAATACAGACACAACCTAAGCAGTATCATAGAAGAAGAAGCAATGCATATAATAGGGCTTGAAAAGGAAAAGTTTTCCAGTCTGAATTATGTGAGACATGCAGCAAAATAGATCCGAACCATCTCTTGCTTTGCTTTATTCAGATCAGGCAGGGTGGGACAGCACCCCTTAAAGGAACTCCTGTCAGTAGCTCATTCTTCTAAAAGAGCAGCAGAATAAGCACAGTAAACACTGAGGCTTGTTAACCATGCAATGAAAGTTCTGCAAATTATTTTTGTTTATTGTACTACGGCTCACATGAACAAAGGCAAAGGAATACAGGCATGAGAGTATCCCACTGCCCTCTGGCCAGTACAATCTACAGAGCGGACAGGGACATCTTCAAAACCCACATTTGCTTGCCTTGGTCTTATTTCCTCATTTCTGTACCTTTTATCTAAGGAAGAAATATGTGGACCACAACAAAGCTCATTTTTACAGGGAAAGAAAATGCTGATGTGTGACAATGTAACATCACAGCAAAGGAGAGACAGCACACTTTTTCTTTCTTTCTTTCCTCTGAAGTGATTTACAGCCACTGAAAGCAGTTTGACTTCACTAATTGGCATGAATACCTTCAAACTAATGATCTCATAACTTCTGGCTTCTTTTATTTGGGACCAGTCACTCCTAAAGAGGCCTCCTATCAAAACAGCATTCTGTGTTACATGCTGCTGCACATTATTGTACAGCTACAGGACTTGGCAAGAGAATAGAAGACATTCCTTCTCCCAGTTTCTATAAATATCTTCAAAGTCTATTTTAAGGAAGTTCTCTTAGACTGTTTGTTAAAAGTATCTACGTGGTCTCTTCTGTCCCATCTGATGATGCTCATTCCTACTGCTACAATTATTTTTCCTCTCCTCACCAACCAACCTGACACTTTTCGATA
Organism: Aphelocoma coerulescens; assembly: GCF_041296385.1. Lineage (NCBI taxonomy): Eukaryota > Metazoa > Chordata > Aves > Passeriformes > Corvidae > Aphelocoma > Aphelocoma coerulescens. Next base: position 62,514,625 of record NC_091013.1, read on the forward strand.
TTAGAGGTTTGTTTTATTTCTTCTCTATATTGTTTTCAGAATAAGAAGGGATCCCAAATAAAAAAAAAAAAATTAAGACAGTTGGACTTTATATGAAACTTAGGGAATTTTAGTTTTATTTTATTTTCCCCCTAAGAACTTAAAGGAAAAGGCAGGGAATTAATACAGATATCCCTTAATCTTTGCTACTCATTCAGGAGAGATGTGTTAACATTTCTTAATGGTATATTGACACCAAACCAGGCCAGAAATCGCAGGCAGTCACTCAGCCTCCATCACCATTCTGTGTTTGGACATCTGCCAAGGCAGTCAGACTGCCAAAGACACTGTTTTGCAAACAGAAAATGGTTTGAATGCTATAGATCATTGGTGCTCATAGATAAATAAATTGCCAGCTGCCAGCAATGTGCCATTGGGGCATGTAATGAGGAAAGCACATCTCATTAATTTCCCCTCTTAGTCAAAGAACCATGAGAGTCTTCACTGCCTGTTTGTTGCCTGACTAAAAATATCAATAGATACCAATGTTTGCAGAGTGATTAATTTTGTATTTTTCCTCACTTCATTTTGCATTTTTCCATTCTTTACACCTAGCTAGTATGGCCAAAATTCTTCCCAAATGAAGAAGAGTAATTAAGCCAGATTAAAAAAAAAAACCAAACCAAAAAACCCCAAGTACAATACATAGCAAGTAAGAACATTCAACACCATTAGGAAAAAACATTCATGATGCAGTATTTCAACATATACAAAATTCTTACATAAATTTATTCACGCAGCTAGAAAAACAGGCAATCAGTCAAATCACTAGACTAAATGTCAGTTTAGATGTCTGTGAACCAGAATTTTATTTCAGGCTTCCATTATGGTTTCAAAATGATTTGTTGGCAAAGAGTTGGTTATGTCTTGAGCCACAAGCTGTCTTGTGTGCAAAGAAACCCTGGAGACTTCTTTTTGCTCTATGACTCTTGAGTAGCATAATCTCTGATATGTCTATAATCAGCAATAGTTATTTCCCATTAGCTCAGTGGAACATCAGCTCTCACAAGGATTTGGACTTTGGTTTTAATTCCTTACACATTACTCCCATGGACAACATCCTAGAAATCAACAACTTTACTAATGATCATGAATAGCTACTAAAATTTAAAACAAAACATATGTTAATAACAAGCTCTAACCAAATACCCAGCTTTTTATAGCAACAGAATTAGAGATTGCATTCCCAAATAAACATTTCCACTCTGTTTCAGCTTTCTGGAGATTTTCTTTGCTAATAGTTCCTCTCCTCCCTCAGGAAAACTGATTTCTCCTTTCTCCTAGATTTTTGAGGTTTTGTTCTCTTCCCTGTTTCTGAATGATTTAGTTTCTCTCAGGCAGCAGAGCAAGTCATCATAAACAGAAAAGAGGAGGGAAATATAGATCAGAATTTCAGAATAAAACAGAAAGCAGAGTTCATAATATAAAGCTCTTTGTCAAGAGTTATAGGGATCTCATTCTTCCAGGGCCTGACAATTTTTTTTTATGTCTCACTGCTCTCTCATGTAAATCTGGTCTAAGAGAGACTAGTATTGAAGAAGCTGGTGGCATTAAGATCTTACAATCAGTCTGCTTCCTGAATGACTTTCAGGAGGGAGTGAGGGTGCAGAAGGACTGGAAGAACATGTCCACACTGAAAATGCATATACATCTTAACAGCCTTCCTCTAGTGAATATATATGAAACACATTGAAGTAAGGAAATTACCTTCTTTTCCCAGCACTTATAACAAGCAAATTTTAAAAATAACTTGAACTGACAGGATTAGTAAAAACTTCACTAGATGCTCCTGCCACACTGCTGTATTTCAAATTAATTAACCAAATAGCATTTACATAAAAGGCAGATAGAATACAATGGAAATGTCAACACTGGCAAAAAATCTGCAATGCAAAGAGATCTGATAGGTACAAAAAGTGCAGTGGTTGGGTAAGAATGGTACTAAAACTCCACTGGTCTCTCCAGCTGGGGTGTACAGAGCAATCCATGATTTTTGCCTTCCTCAAAAGAGGGAAAGCGTTACTAGAAGAGAAAAACTACAGGTAGACTGCATTAATTTTGTAAGAAATACAAGATTTAAGAGCAAGATCTAAGGAATTATTCCTGATCAGTTCTTTGATTACGGATCTGTCAAAGCCCGTTGCTTAAGAAAGTTCAAAATTGTTTTTATGTTTATTCAACCCTTAATTTTAGATCCCGGTCTCCTACCAGATTACTGCTGTCCATGAAATGTATACATAAGCATTTTGTATTTTGATCAGAAAAGTGATTGCACAACACCTACAGTTGATGGGCCAATTCTACAAAAAATTACTATTTAACCTGAACTTCTCCATGCACAGCCGTCGAAGGGGAAATGACCTGTCAAAAGATAATTCTCTTGTGCTGCTAGAAAACTTTTTGAAGTGACACCTATAGAACACAATTTCTTTCCATTTTTATATTTTTGATTTAAGAAACAAAATTCATTTTAGGATATTTAAAAAAATGATCAAACAACAAAAAACTTAAATCATCAAACAACTGTGTTCAAAAAGTCAAGAGAGCCTGCTTTATAAAGTTATTTATTTAGCTTTCAGAGAACATACTGAAAGATGGGTATGAATCTTGTAAAACTGAAGTTCCACTGAAAGCAAATTCTTCACTGCCAGACATCATATTAGTACAGCTGAGGACGTGAACTATGAAAGACAACAAAGCTGCTTAATATATGATCTTGTAAACCAGCTCAGTGCTGGCACAGAATGTATTATTCAAGGTCTCCAGTAACAGCCCGTGCTCCATCTAGCTGAAAAGACTTTCACCCCACGTAACCTTTTTGGACTTAAGTAAGATACAGCTTGAAATCAGGAAAATTCCTTGCCAACCATTCTCCATAATTTATCCAAACATATTTTGATTTGAATTATAAGCAGTAGACATTCAGAAGAGTTGTATGTTAAAACTCTTGTTCCCTGGCAATTCCCCTTCCTCAGCTGACCCCACGACACAGCGGGATGACAAGAGATACGTATGATATGAGCCATATCCAGTAATCAACTACAGATTACCTGGGGTGGGGAAAGCAACACAAAAGAACAGTCTCAAGAGAAAAACAAAGCTGTTAACATTTACATATTTACATTACATATAAAAAACTCAGTTCATATAAAACAAATATTGAAGTTATAGCAAGCACCTGGAAGTGAATAGTGACAGGAGGAAAAATGGCAATTTCATCAAGGATAAATGTCAGAATTAGGATTAAATGCTGTTTTACCTAGAAATTGCAGATGGTCTGAACTGCACCAAAATGGCAGATTAACGTGAATTTAGACAAATATTTAACAGATGTCAACAGGAAAAACAAAATGTAATTGTACATAAAGAAAGATAGTAAGTTAGTGCCATGAATAATTCATTTTACCTACTATGTCTTGGCAGACCATCATAGACATCTGCTTTACACAGAGTACTGATAAAAATTATAAACTAGTGGACAGGTGGTACCAGGAGAGACAGACAGTATTTTAACACCTGACAATACTGAACATGTCAGTGCCTTGAAGAATGGTTATCCTACCTGGGAAAAAAAGACAACTGAAGGAAGCAAAAAGACCAAGTAAAGCATTCCTTTACAGGTCTAATATATGATACTAATTTTGCTAATAAATAAATCAGTATCAACAAAATAATTTCTCTCTTGAAAAAACTACTGCAAGAATCATTTTGTAAATGGTCATTACACACCATGTAATCTTCCCTTCCAAGATTAGGTATATTAATTCCAGAGTCTAATCTAAAATACCCATAAGGGTCACTGCTAGCATCTGTTCCATTTCCCCCGGATTTCAGCAATTTCAGCTGGATATATCCCTAAATACTTCTTCTATTGAAACCCTGTATTGTAGCATGTTGCTTGTGTGTCTCATGGGTTTTTTCCTATATTTACAGCAGTTATGTTGCAGCAGCACTTTAAAAAATTCTGACTTGCACAAGTTTTCTTTTCAATTAAGTAATAGGTGACAGACTTCTCCAAAGCTTATTAAAATAAAAATTCATGAATAGTTTGGTCCAAGACATGCTTAGAGAGTACCTGCATAAAGGTGTCAGCATTTCACTATAATGATTTTCCTGTCCCAGAATCTCCTGGAAATGCTTCCGTATTGCAAAATTTAACTGTACAGGATTTGTATTCTTATACAATGATTTTGCTGTTGGTGTGACTAACACCCTCAGGCAGAATTGGTTTGGACTATTATCCCAGTTTTCATTATTACTTAGTAGAATCACTGAGCAATTTATTATGAGAGCTACTAAGTCTTTAAAGTCTACCAAAAAAAGACACAGAAGTCATCTGTGGAGATATGCTGCTGTAGCTAGAACATAGAAATCACACCTAGAAATCACACCTTCAGATTGCCAGCTTGTGAGGGCATAGAAGCAGGTAGGAAAACAAGCTTAAAACAGAAAGTGATCTTGACATGTCATAGAACCAATCTGAAAAAATCCAATACAATAAGAAAAATGTAAGTGTGAAGAAAGCTGCTCACATAGAGCAAAGACGGGGTAAGAGCTATGGAGGGTTTTGCAAAAAGGATGTGAAAATTTATGCTTAGAAAACCAGAGATGAGTTAAATATTGCACAAAATGCAAATATACTGGGGTTTTAAAAAGTCAATACATTTCTAATCTGTACTCTCCTACTATCTACTTGGCTCCAGGAAAAATGAACTTGACCAGTTTCGCACCCAATACTTATGGATGGACACAAATCAAGTGAAGACAAGGATCATAAAAGAAAAATAAAACCAAACAGAGGCCCTAAAAACAGGAAAGATCAAGAGGTGACTTTCTAGTGGTGAGGCTACTTACAAACAAGACTGGCTTGCCCTAGGAGGTTATAGAATTCCTCCTCTGAAGGTTTTCAGGCATGAATCATGAAAGAAATAAGATAAGGTTTTAGAATAACCTGCATCTTTTCTGAAGGAAGTGGGCTGGATTAGATGAACACCATTATCCTATTCTCAGATTCAAGGAAAAAAAATATAGAGGTCAGTACTCTAGTACCTTTTCTGCAGTAGTCCAAACACCATATACCCAATTACCTCAATGTGTCTGTCCATCATGGAAGCTTGCAATATAGGCTGGAACAGATTTGGAGAAATTATCTCAATGTTCTTTAACCTCAAGGCAGAATCAACTGTGCCTAAATCTAAAAGATGTGACTGTAATTCAAGGTGATCTACCTGTGGCTTACAAGCTCCATAGGATTAAATCTCATAACCAAAATCAAGGTTGTCTTGCAATGGAGGAGTAAGAACCTGAAATGCCAGCTGTTGTGGATGTGAATGAGGGATTGAGACCAAAACAGCTACATCATCAGAGCCAGGTGCTCAGCCCAGCAAGGTGAGATGTAACAAAAAGTTGCTTTTATCAGCTGTGTGTGAACTGCTCCTGTAGTTTCTCCTCCCCTGGCCTTCAGTGTATGACGTATGCTCACAGCTGCCTGTCTAGTGAAGTTTTTGATGAGCATCTTGTGGGCATCTTGTAAGTCTGTCATCCTTGGTGTAACCTGTCCTATAAAACCTCAGTGAAGAATTCAAACTGATCAGGTGATTATCTTTAATTCAATATAATTACATTTTTCTTCTATGTTCTCACTTCTAGACTGAGCAGTCCCCAATTACAGCAACATTTCTGTTTCCTAAACCTCTGATTGTCTCATCACTAAAGAGTCCTCTCCCATATCTAATACTTCTAAAATTATACAAAGAGCAAATTTCTCAAAAACGATGACAAGCATTGTAATTCTTTAAAATAGAAATTACCAAGTAACATTCAGCAAAGAAACTACAGCAAGAGTTTCAAGTGTGTTCTGTCAATTTGACACACATTGTATTTGCTCAGGTACTGGTTCCCCAGGCATGTAATAGTCCTGTCATGAAAATTAAAAGGTACACCACAGGCACTACACTGCCAATCTTTTAAAATAATTATATGTAGGATGTTAGTTATGATAACAGTGGTGCTGCAGCAGAAGAAACCTACACATGGACACTTAACACCAAAGAATGGGTAAAGCTGGAAGGGACCACAATGATCATTTGCTCCAACCTCCCTGCTCAAGCAGGGTCATCCCAGAGCACATTGCACAAGGTTGCATCCAAAGGTTGCTGTATATCTCCAGTGAGGGACACTCCACAACCCCTGGGCAATTTGTTCCAGTGTTCAGTCCCCCATACGAGAATCACTATCAATTCATCATGCCATAAAAATAAGTCCCTCCTTAGCAAATATAAAGTATATGTGTCATGTGGCAAACTCAATTCTCCATATATCCATAAAGCTTTTTCCATGAAAGGGAAATATTTGTTTCTTCATAAATAAATTATGTATTAGAGCTCAAGACAGAGTAAGTTTTCTAATCACTTTTTAATATGATCTACTTAAGCCTGTTTTCTGTGAATTTCAGAGGAATGCATTACATTTGTTTCACAGATTCATAGAATAGTTTGGGTTGTAAGGGACCTTAAAAATCATCTGGTTTCAACCCCCCTGCCATGGGCAGGGACACTTTCCAGGTTGCTCAAAGCCCTGTCCAACGTGGCCTTGAGCACTTGCAGGGAGGGAACATCCACAACTTCTCTGAGCAACCTGTTCCAGTGTCTCACCACCCTCGCAGTAAATAGTTTCTTCCTAATACCTGATCTAAACATACCATCTTTCAGTTTAAAGCCATTCCCCCTTGTCCTGTCACTAAAGGCCCTTGTAGAAAGTCTGTCTCCAGTTTTTTCATAAGGCCCCTTCAGGGAGTGGGGGGTGGCTTGAAGATGGGAGGGCATTACTATGTAATGTAGCTGTTTTGATTCTAACCTCTGGAAAAGAGTATATGGTGTAACATGTCAACTGGTAATACAGTTAAAAAATAACAGTGATTTACAAACACATACAAAAATGGGCCTTAGAGCTTATGTGCATTGCCCCATTCAGGAGAAATATTTTTGTAGAGCCCTCTGTGAGCATCAAAGACAAAAACCAGCTACCACTGAAGACAACTTTTTTATCTGCAGACTTAGGTGGTAACTAACCAGACAGAAGTGTATTGCAATTCAATTAAAAACACAGAAAAAGAAACAAGTATTTCCCTTTATTAAGATATACCTGCTTACCTTACAAGCTATTAATATGTACATGGACATTAAAGATTAAACATTAATAATAAGCAAATACTTGATCATGAAGTAATTTATATTGTTGTAACTTATTTGGAAGATTATAAATTTGAACCAGTGGAGGACTGACTTCCAAAAATTCCAGGATGTTTTTAGATCAATTAGCAGCAAGATAACACACTAAAAAAGTGATCATGAGAAACATGTCTTCTTAATATATATCTTATGTTATTCTTACTCCTTGGCCAGCTGTACATTGGTCGGTTTTGCTCCAATAGGTATCCCATATTTGTGCAAAGTCTTGTATAAAATTTCACGCATTTCATTGTTGTAGGAGTCAAAGTCAAATACGTTTCGAACAACATTTGCGAGCCCTTCAGATGGAAATTTCTGTAAAGAAACAGACCCCCAGATATCTTTTACTGACTATTAACTTACAGCATATCATTATGTACTTCTAAAATGAACAATTATAACATTAACTTTGCTTGACACACAAGTGCTCAAGTAATCTTTACTTTTTATTTCCAGAACATCGTTTCAAGTTAGAATGAAGTCACTGACACTAAACTTGACTTAAACAAAAAAGCATGTGACAATTATTTAATACTAAACACCATTAATGGTTTAAAGAATTGTTTTCATTATATACATAACAAGATGGTGCAATCATTGGAGAATATAATTAATACTAGCCTGTATTTTTAAAATTTGCTTTCTGTAAACCGTGAAGATCTGACACAAATACACATATTCATATAATTCACCCATACAATCAATTTAAGAATTCTGACTCTTAATGCGGGATATAGAGAAGCAGATAATACACTCCTTGGTTAACAAAAATATTTTAGGTCATGATGGATTTTAGTAGAAACAGAAATTCACTTAAGATTCACAAACTTTTTTTTCTTAGGGAAAAATACTAGTTGAAATGTGCTATGTACATTTAAAAACCCCAAATATTTATCAGACTTTCATTAGTACCTTCAAAAGAAATGAAAGTTTTGTTACTGTGCTGGACTGGTTATTCTGGATGAGGAATTAAATGGTTGGATGGTTGCATCCAGAGGGTAGTGGGCAATGGCTCAAGGTCCTGATGGAGATGGGTGACTAATGGTGTTCCTCGGGCATCCGTACTGTGACCAGGACTGTTTATTATATTCATCAGTGACATAGTGGGATTGAGTACACTCAGAAAATTTGCAAATGATACCAAGCTGAGTGGTACACCTAACATGCCTGTGGGATGGAATGCTATCCAGAGGGACCTGGAGAGGTGGAGAAGTGGAGCCACAGGGATTTCATGAGGATCAACAAGGCTGTGTGCACAGTCCTGCACCTGGGTTGGGGTAAGCACTGGTATCAGCACAGGCTGGGGAATGAACCGATCAAGAGCAGCTCTGACATGGACTTGGGAGTGCTGGAGGTTGAGAAGTTGGACATGACCTGGCAATGTGCACTTGCAGCCCAGAAAGCCAAATGTGTCCTGGGCTGCATTCAAAGCAGTGCAGGGCGAGGGAGGGAATTCTGCCCCTCTACTCTGCGCTGGCGAGACCCCATCTGCAGTGCTGCATCCTGCTCTGGGGTTCCCCACATAGGAAGGACATGGACGTGTTGGAGTGAGTCCAGAGGAGAGCCTCAAAGATGATCAGAGGGCTGGAGCTCCTCTCCTGTGATGATGCCATGATGATTTTTTGCCTTTTCTTTTATACCCCTGTTACACCTTTCTACAACCTCTGTATTCTTAGTGCTTTTTGCCTACATTCTTGGACTTGTTTGTCAAGCTAGGAGACTAAACATTTTAGAAGCTTCATAGTTAGGGATCAGTGTGCCCCAGACCCCAAGGTCCTCTCCAGAACACATTCTGTAAACCAAGATAGAACCATCCAGGGGAAGGTTCCTTGGGGAGGGAGGCTCATTCGAGCCTCTCATTGGGGAATTTTTGATAGATATGCTAATTATTAAGACCTATAATGTTATACCAAATCTTTTGTGAGGTGCATTGCAGTATGCATTAAGGTGCATTTGACCTGGATGTGGTGCACCTAAGGATCCTTAAAATAAATACCAAGGTGTAAAATCCCTTTTTCCCTTCTAACCATGTTTGACTCTCGATTTTAAGACCAGGAAAAGGTATCAGTGAAGACAGATGGAGAGAGTTATTCAGCCTGGAGAATACTCTAAGGAGACCTTATAACACCTTCCGGTACCTAAAAGGGGTTACAAGAGGGATGGAAAGGGACTGGAAGGACATGTAGTGATAGGAAAAAGGGGAATGGCTTTAAACAGCAAAAGGGCAGATTTAGATCAGGTATCAGGAAGAAATTCATTACTATGAGGGTGGTGAGTCACTGGCACAGGCTGCCCAGAAAAGTTCTGAATGCCCCGTTCCTGAAGCTCTCAAGGACAGGTTGGATGGGGCTTCGAGCAACCTAGTCTGGTGGAAGGTGTCCCTGCCCACAGCAGCAGGATTAGAACTAGAATGTCTTTTAGGTGCCTTCCAGCCAAAATTATTCTATGATTCTATGAGTTAAAATAAGAGAAATGAAGAATTTTTAATATCACAAAACCGCTCAGAGAAACTGATGCCATTGATTAAGAAAGCAATTGAGGTGGAGGACCCCAAGCTGGAGTAGGTATATGCTGAAAGGAGGCTGTGATCTCTGGCTGTGGGAAGCCCACTCCTGGCAGGATTTGTGGCCCTATGGGGAGAGGAGCCCACGCTGGAGCAGGTTTGCTGGCAGGACTTGTGACCCTGTGGAAGGGGCCCAGGCTGGAGCAGTTCCTGCAGAACTGCAGCCAGTGGGATGGACTCACAATGGAGAAGTTCATGGAGGACTGTCTCCCATGGGAGGGACCCCACGCTGGAGCAGAGGAAGACAGTGAGGAGTTCTCCCCCTGAGGAGAAAGTGGTGGCTGAGACAATGTGCGAAGAACTGATCACAGCCCCCCTCCCCATTCTCTTGTGCTGCTGAAGGGGAGGAGGTAGAGAAAGGCAGGAGTGAAGCTGAGCTTGGGAATAAGGGTGGAGTATGGGGAAGGTGTTGTAAGATCTGTATTAATTTCTCATCTTCCTATTCTGATTTGATTGGCAATAAATTAAACTAAAGTCTTCAAGTCAAGTCTGTTTTGCCTGTAACAGCAATTGGTGAGTGCTCTCTCCCTGCCCTTATCTTGATCTACAGGCCTTTCATTATATTTTCTCTTCCCAGCTGAGCAGGGGAGTGACAGAATGGCTTTGGTGGGCACCTGGCATCCAGCCAGGGTTAGCCCACCACAGATGTAAATGGAGCAAACCAAATAAAAAGAATTCTAAAAAATAATTATCAACTTGCTGTATATCCTAGAACTCTACTGCCTAACTGATTATCTTTTTTTTTTGGCAAGAGAGGGGAGTGAGAATCTTTTGGTTTAAAAATGTCTCATTTTTTCTTCACAGGCCCTTCATTCAAATACTAGATCTTTCAGACAAGGACCTGGATGCTTCCATCTCAGTATGCCACATTTACAGTGATGAAGATAAACTTGTGAAGAGGTATCTTAAGAAGTTGTAGTCTTAATTGGTTTTTTCCCCATCAGTGAGCTAGACTGGTACAAAGAACTTGAAGAACAGACTTAAGTGTCAGAGAAGTTTATAAAAGTATTAAAAATACAGATATTTGAGTCCTGATTAAAAACCAAAACAGAAGAAAACATAAAATTTTCAGAAATGTTTTGACCTATACTCTTAATCAAGTATCAGCCTTAGGAGTTTAATATTTTCCCAACTTTATAAATATCTGATCTAGATAATAAAATACCTGTGACATAAGCAATACTAAAATTAGCTAGTTACTGTGATAGACTAGAATACCACTGCTAAATTAAGCTTGTACAAACCTTTTTTTATCTGTGGTGTACATGGCACAGAGTATTTTAGTACTAGTGTTGCTATAAAAGCATGTTAAACTATGTTCTGCTTTTTAAACCTGTCTGTGAGGAACCTATTAGAAGTTCTGCATCATTACAGCTTAGTATAGTACAAGTTATTGTGGGATAATATAAAATTGCTCTACAGCCTGTGCCATCCTTGTTACAATGTCCAGTTCCTACTGAATGAAACAGGTACTAAATCCCTTGTCCCATCAGCTATTCTAACTAAACACTGTATAAAGCTTTCACACATAAGGTAAATTGAAAAGTTCATGACAATGTTTAGTAGTGAAAGTGCTAACTTCTATATTGTTAATTGCACTTGGAGTCAAAAGTAAGCATCATTCTGAAACAACAGTTACGTGCTGAATGCCACATTTTCTCTGTTCTCAGTGCAAAGCACAACCAACACACTGGCAGCAAGCTGTCTAATCACTCATCAGCTATGCATTCACCTGCCCTGCACTAGGTACTGCAGAAACCTTGGTCAAGTACTTCAGATAATATCTGGTTTTCCCTAGAAGTCTCCAAGTATTCCCACAGTTTTCTGAATCATTGTATAACTTCTGACATTGATACCCTTTTCTGCAATGAATTGCCTCAATACTTCCATGTCTCTTGTATCAGCAGGACATCATAAAAAATTTCCTGAGGTACAACTGATGGCTTCTGGGAACACAAGCCACTTGTCAAAAGTAATTAAAAAAATTCAGTAACTAAAAAAAAAAAAAAAATCAACTCTCCTGTTTCAACCAGAACAAATCCAATCCCTTTTTAATAACTGCTTGGACAACTGCTTCCTAAAGAAAGGAAATGACACTTCACTTTAAGGGAAAAAATGAAAAAGACAAAATAATCCAAAAAGGTTAAATGTTTGGGAGTTGAATTGAACACTAAAAAAATCATTTGGTTTCTATTGATTTTTAAAATGAGATTACTAGAGGAAATATTGATCTCTTATCAGTCTGTCTGGTTCTCATTCACTGATTCTTCTCCTTACACGTAACACCTCTGTGTGTACCTTAGATTATTTTCACAGCTTAGATTCTTGGCTATTCTTTAAAATAGTAAGTAACACAGTTTTTTGCTTTCAACAATTTTATATTTTTATTTATATTGTGTGCTTTATTTGATACAGAATTTGACTTAGTGAAAACTGTAGTTTCATGGATCTAACATTCCATGAGGATATGTATTCCGACAGTCTGTGTAAAATCTATGAGCAAAATTGTAATTTTCTAGTAGAAATCAAGAATCTTAATTCAAATATGCTGTACCCATTGAGGTCTACTGTACTTCTAACACTGCCCTGAAAGGAAGTGATAAATTATCTGGTATCCAGTCTGTAATGAATCCAGACTTTTTTTTTTTAGACTTCTGCCTTGTTTTCTCACTAACATTCACTTCCCTATGTATCCTGGTGCCTTCAGTTATCTGACTATTTTCCATCCTGCCAGCACCATCTCAATGGCTGACCTATAACAGATCTCTGCCTACCTGTTCATTCCCCTGTGCTCTTGGTTTCCACCTGCACCCACCCCTGATTCCCTTTTACTGAATGTTGCCAGCTCTCTCTGTGCCTCCTCAGCTGCCCTTCAGCAGAAGCACCATGTCTATGGCTCATCCTGAGTGACAGAGATACTAATGGATTAACCAGTACTTGCATCTTTAGTGGGCATCATCTGCTGCCAAGCAAAACAGCTGAATTCTCCTCCTGCAATTTCAATCAGTTCCTCTTTGTCACAGAGCCACTGATTTTGATTAAACCAGTAGAAACCTAATTATCTTTGAAAATTGATAACTGAGATCCATTGTGGCTGGCCAAAAGGGTAAAAGGTTATTATTGATGTGTGTTTGGCAGCAAAGTGAGAAGGGGATACAAACTGTTATTTGATAAGCCTAGTTTCCTTTTGAGATTAGGCTGAAAATTAAAAAAAAAAAAGAAAAGAAAAGAAAAGAAGGCACTATCTTACCACAAAAGCTTGCTGAATAGGCCTTAAAACCTGATGATGAGTAGACTTCAGGTCCAAAAGGTTTCTTAGACATTTACTGCTTGAAAACATCTATCAAGATCTCATGAAAAACAGCGTATTAGATTGCAGAGAAGCAGTCATAGCACATGCTGGCGAGAGGCAGCTTATGGTAACCCAACAGAGCAAGAGCACAGCTTCTGAGCTTGCCCATAAGCTACTAAAGACTTTTGACATTTGACAGTTTGAAAACTGGAGGTGAGCAAGACAAAAAAGGCCAGGTCACCTGCCAACTAGAGCTGCAAGACCCAAATTCCCCATACAGTATGTGAGGAGAAAAAGTTGCAGTAATCAAGGTAGGTACCTGCATTTGACAACTCTTCTATGCCTGCAGTTTTGGGTCTTCAAAAGAGTTTGGTATCTCAAGCTTCACCAAAAAAACCTTTTCCTAAGAAAAAGTTAGTATAGAGGCAACCTAGCTCTGAGTATAGAGTCTAAGCTACAACAAAATTACTGTATGTTCTCTACTTGAATAATCTTTAGCGGAGGATACTCTTGTAACTGCACTCCCTATGCATATGCTGAAGAACACAATTAGTCAGAGATAAGATAAACAATATGCTAATACCATAGCAATCAGCATATTTTTAACTGACTAGTCCTGATGCTCAGATGTGCTCTCAGACAGCAGTAATCAAAAGCAATTTTTTCCTCCAAAACATCCAACCTTTTTTTACAGAGGGAAAAAATTCCAAAATTATGTGAAAGAAATCAACACAATAGTACAAAGAGAGCAGGGCTGTGGAACTGCTGTAAGGGAAATAGTTTAACAACATGACTAACTTCCCTCCTTCCTTCCTAAGGACCAGCAATTTTACTGACTCATTTCCCTCCTTCCTCTTTCTTCTCTACCTGAAGACCTAAAAGTTTCTTACTTTGGAATAACCATTATGTTTCTATTCATTGTTTACATTTGGCTACTCCCAGTCTTTTTATTATTCAGACTGAAAAACAAGTTACAGTAAACAAAATGTTGCATTCTTTCTAGGAGACTGGGATCTTGAAAATAAATGTTACAATACAGGTCAAAGCTGCATATTGGAGATGTATTTGGATATTTACACTTTGAAAGAGGTGAAAGCTTAGCAGATGGGAAACTTCCCCACTGATCTGCACCCAGTGTCCAGGTTGAAGTGACTGTACTAATCTGATTAAATGAAGGAGACAGAAGCAGAGAGTAAGACAATTAGCAATGCAGCTCTTTCAATCTTCAATTGGACGCTATTCACACTCAAATAAAAGAGGAAATAAGTCTTATGTTTCCGCACCAGCTACCAACAGAAGACAGTTCAACTTTAGGTTACTTGGAGATAGATGATGAAGGAAAGAAGCTAGGAAGGAAGGTAGGAACAGCAGAAAAGTATGAAGACAAAAAGGAGTTCATTTAACAAACACTCTAAAACATTAGCCTTTCAGCAGCACAGCAGCTGTTCCTCAAGTCTGTGATTTTTCCACTGCGATTTTGAATGTAACTGTGTGTTTAGAGGGCAGCAGGTACATGTTCTATCAGCTTGGTAAACAAATACCTATCAGCTGGCAATGGATCCTAATAGACTGTTTTGCTTATGTGTTTATCCGGATTCCTCAGCCTTTGGGTCTGAATCTAACCCTTAGTACAAAGTTACAGAGCGTTATTTTTTCTTTATATTATTGATATCATAGTAGCACCAGTTTGTCTTGAGACCTTCTTGCACTCTAGAGACCCCAGAGCACAAAAATCTATCACCCCCAGAAATCTGGATGAAGATTTTTAAAAGGAGTAATTCCAACCTGCAGGATCTGAATGTCTGTGTATATGGTTGAATGTTTGTGAATATATTCATGACCACAAACACAAAACTATCATGCAACCCTGCTATACTATGCAGTATAAAACACAGGAGCAGCAGGTCAAAATTTGTGAGAAATTACATTCTAATTGTATTAATTACATTGATTTCCACTATTTTTTTTTAAATCTAGGATTCAATAATTCGAGAAACAGCCTATAAATTAACAAATTACAAATTCTATGATTATAAACAGAACAAAATAAGAGCACTGCTATTTCAAAGAGCATTAAGACAGTTTGAATTTCAAATACTTTAGGCAAAAAACATCCTTCAATTTATAAAGACAGAAGTCAGACTTAACTGTAATATTTAAAAAACCTGATCATCATTAAATCAGAATTCAAAATTTTATAGTTAAATGTGTGCAGGAAGTAATCATGAATCCTACATATTCCCTTGATGAGTTGTTATCCATCTAGCATTTTCCTTAGAAAAAAGTCCACCAGTGATGAACAAGTTATGCGGCAGGAACTTGTTTTTTCACAGGAAAGGATAAAACTCACACAGTCTATAGCAGAATAAAATGAACAGTTGCACTGTCCTGTAAGTACTGTATGTTGAATAAGAAATTTTATAATGAGGGCCAGCATGAACATTGCACACTGTATTCACAGTATGTGATTTTTTCTCACACAGTAGAAAAACAGGCTCACAGGGTCTTTTCTATCTAAAAATAAATACGCAGAAAAAATATCTGCCCATGTACATCTGTGATCCTTACCCTCTGACTATCTGAACATCTGAATTTTATGCTTCTTTCAAAATGTAAAATGTTTCATAAGAATTAAATAAAAATGCATGAACAATAATGGCATCTTTTTTTCTAAAACCATCAGGCATTAAAAAATTAGTATTGATGAACTCAAGTTTCCAATTAAATCTGATGTACTGTACCTGTAAATGTTTTACAATGTTCACAACTTCTCTAGTTGAATAGGGATAGTTAATAATTCCTTGGTCAGCTAAGCTCCTGAGCTCTCCAAATGCAGCTACCAGTTTCTGTAGAATTGGCTCTGGAACATCGGGACCGTATTGTTTAAGCATTGACAGTTCTGACTGTGGTTTGGGATTATCAACAGCATGGCAACTAAAAATGTCCCCTACAAAGAAAAAATACCAGCATGAAGTTAAGTAATTTCTAAAGAAGTAGTATCACAACAGCCCCTTTAAGTTTAATACTGCACCTTTAATAGAAAAGGTATGACTCAAAAGAATGCTGAGTACCCACTTGTTAAAACTGTGAAAAATGTGAAGTACAAGCTACGAAGATCATCAAGGTTTCTGGAAACACAGAGATCTCTCCCATCATTTTAATGAAGCTGGTATCATGAGGGAGAAATTAACTTCAAGAATAAACATATGTCAAATGAATGCAGAAAAAAATAAGAGAGAAAAAATTTTAAGAAAACATAATGTTGAATGGAACCTATTTGTGAACCCCCTCAAAACACCATAGAATGCAGGGAAATTTTGAAATGCAGGAAGGCCCTAATGCAAACCCAGCTAAGAGGTCTAAAGGAAATACCGAATTTATCTTTTCTCCCTGCCTGTCTTGAAGTATGGTAAGAAATTTGGCAAGATATTCTTTCCATACACTGGCATGACATTCATCCCAATAATACAATCTATAAATTGAGTTTATTCATAGAAAGTCTCTGAACAGTTGTACAAAACTTTGCAGGAGCATGATCAGATCCTGCAGAAAAAGGACTTGAATTAAAAAGCAGAAGAGACCCTAAGCTGGAAAAACAGTATCAACGAAGAACCCCAAAATCTCAACCACATCTCTGCCATGTGTGTCAAAAGCAGTAACACTGATCAGTTTTGTTTAAAGCGTCCATGTAAGGAAGGAAATCAGGGTATGAAAAAGAAATGCACTACAGTAAATTCTCTTGGGGCAACATAGCTTGGTGAAATTCAGAGCCAATGAGTTTCAGACCTGCAATGTCCATTCAGTGGGAACCTCACCTGAAAAACAAAGAACTACTAGGTAATACTGAAGTTGGTTTGCACCTGCTTTTTTGAGTATGTTATTTGTTGCAGAACAAGCATTATGGCCAAAGTTAACAGGTAAAACCACAAAAATTAAGGTTCCTGCACATAAATGGCCAAGCTAACATAGATAATACAGTCAGTGGAATCTGGAGGGTATTCAGTTCACAGCCTTTGTGTAACAACACTGCCAAAACCTTGCTAGAGGCTCATTTAGACTAACACTGGACTATACAGGCCAATGGATTCTTCACCACTTGCCCTTATGCAACTTAAATTCTTGGTTTTGCTGTGAGATTAAGCTCTAGGGGATCTTTATTGACCCAAAGAATTTCTGGGACCTACCAGGAGCTTTCCAAAATAAGGCTTCTGTTGATATGAAAACTGATGATGTGAAATTTGGACAGCCTTACCTGCCACTGAGATGAATTCAGTATCTTGACAAATATATGTATTTTACTAAGGCTATCATAGCTGGCCATATGCATAGAGAGGCAAATAAGGATTAAGAAGAAGGTAGCACAGTGCTAGCAGTAGAAAATACAGTAGCCTTTACTGCTGAAAGGAAAGAAAAGAGCCATCTATCAAGCTACCATCTCTTATATCAAAGAGGACAGCACCTGAGCTGTGCCTTGTTTGATATGGGGAAAAAAATAGTGAGCAGTTGAGAGAGATGTCAGGTGTCAAGCTTATAGTTTATTTGTTTGCTGTATTTGTATACTACATACACTCATTAATGAAGATTTCCCATAACCTTGTGTCTGCAATGTGTGTCCAGATCCCATAAAACAAAATAGTTTTAACTCAGATGATCACATACATAAAGCTTTGCCCTTCAGGGCAAGTTCGGGCACTTTTATTAAGACATGTAAATTTACATGATACTCTTAGTGTCTTATGTGAAACAAAGTATCAACATGCATAAGGGCCCCTTCTCCTCATGAAATCTAATTAATAAAGACAGATATTCTATTCATCAAGTCTATTAAAGATCATAATTTAATATGAATCACTTACCTAATGTGCCAAAAAAGTCATTACCCAAGAAAGGAAATCCAGGCCTATTTGCCAGAACTATCATTCTAAAATCAGGATGAATAACTATTACATTTTCTCTCCCCTCTACATGAGCATGATCTGGAAAAGAAATAAAATGTATTACTTGCATATTTAAGATTTGCAATACTGAACGAATGAACATAATTAGAATAGATGAAGACTTCTAAGAATCAGAAGAAAAATTCTTCTAATTTGATTATGTTTTTCTTAGAATTAGAAGAACAGTTACCAAAAAGGCTCAATAGCTTCTTACATGTTATTCAACTGAGTTTTCTAGGTTTCATTTTAAAGTTCCATAGTTTGTTTACAAAAATTTAACCGAAGTGTTTAATTGAAAAAACATAAAAATGCATTCACTGTTCTTGGGGTGTGGACTACCTGTCCCCTTTATATTTAATTTCACTAAAACAGTGAAGCCAATAGTGAATAAAATGTGTTTTTATATAGGTCTGACATCATCTAATCTGGGAAGACAGGACTGAAATTCCTCCTGGTTACTACAAAAATTTGTGAGATGCCAGAGATACATTATTTAACACATGTGAAGACCCTGGTTCTCCAAAACTACTCAGATTGGCCCCATTCAGAACCTTGTTCCCTTTCAGCATGGTTCCAGTGGCACATGGTTTTTGGGAATCCTTTAAGTGCCCCTAAAAAATGACAGTAATAATTAGGAATGGCTAGCAAAATGTTTTAGAATAAGTCCACCTAGAATTTATAATGACAAGCAAAACTCTGGTGTGCCATGTGAGTGTTGAATGATTGCTACACTCAAACATTATTCCCAATATTTTTAAAATGAAACTAATTGCATAAAGTATAGTGTCTAGTAGCATCAAGAGAGCATTTCAAACACGGTCTTTTTTCAAAACATAATGAAAAATATTTATTTCCTGAAATAAATTTGATGATGAATTAAATTCCATCAAATTACAGATACTCTCATCCTGCAGCATATATTTAAATAATGAAGTCAGCATATAATCAAGTAAGCATATGCAATACCTGATTAGATAAAACCCGTAACAATTTGAGCCTAGGTATACTCAGATCTTCCTTCTAGACCTGATGATACCCCAACTCTTTAGATGGGCATAACCAAGACCATAATTTTGTCAACTAGATCTTTATTTCTTATGGTGAATGAGAAGCAGAAGTCAAGTTACACTTTGTTGGGTTTAGGGTTTTTTTTTTTAATTTTTCAGTAAATTCACAAGAAAGCTAATTTAAGAAAACATTTGTGGTTATTGCAAAAGCAGTGAAGAAAATGACTGTAATTTCTTTAATTGTTAACTTTTTAGCAACAATTTATCCATGTGGACTGTTTTGTGTCTCTGCTGAGCAATGTAATTGCTGCAAACCAGCAACACGTCACATTTTACTGTAAATGATGAAATGCTTTCAATCTACTTACTGGCAACAATTCGCCTTCCATCTGACAAAACCATTTCCCCACTTTCTACTAAAGTTTTTAAGATACAGGTGACATTTGTTGGTGCTTTGTCTGCCTCATCAATTACCAAAATATGTCCAAACTTCACTGCTTTCACCTAGAAGAGGAAAAAAATCATAACATCACTACCACCCAAAAACCCTACAAGGAGCTGCATTACTGATTTCTCAGTGAACAGCAGCGACACTTCGGTGGCACTGGGACAAGAAAGGGACTCAGAACAGGGGTAAGCTGTGACCAAACCAAAGTACAAGAAGAGGAGGCAGGTGAGACAAGAAAGGTGGGTGTTTCCATTTCTTCTGGATAGGGAGGGAAAGGGGTGTGCTACGGAGGGAAGTGAGTAGCCTGACTGTGAATGACTTGAAGTGCAAACAGAGAAGTGCAAAACCAGTTTGCATCTAGACTGTCAACATGCAGCTGAAAGAACTAAAGAATGCCAGCTTTTTGGAGCCCAACTTAGCATGTAGGTGTGAGGTGTTACAAAGAAGAAGGAGGAAAATACCACTCTATCAGTTAGAATGTGTCAGGTTAATACTACATTACTTTCCATACTCATTTTGTGTGTGGAGACTCCCAAGATTATCATCTTATTCATATTTGGCACAGCAAATGTGACAAATGTGACCAAATAAAAGTTAATCAAATGTTTGTTACCATCTCGCTCACTATGCCATGAAAAATCAAATCATGAACATTTTAAATTTTACATCAAAAATATTTCCAAATATAAAATCCAAATGCTACTACTGACCAGTGGTGAATCCTCATATATAATAAGACCATCCTTTACAGAAGGTTGTAGAGTAAGGCTTTGTACAGTGGTATCCCTGAAATGTGGAAAAGCAGAGAGTATTAATTAAAAATACACAGGAATTTTAGTTACAATAAAATGGAAAATGAATAAATGAAAAACGGAATGTTCTCTTTTTCTAAAAGGAAAAAATATGTTTTTTAGAACACTTGAATAACTGGGAACAGCAGTGTGCCAGCTTAGTGGTCAAATGTAAGTATTCCTGTTTCTGCCAGGACTTTCACAGTAGTTCTCCATTTCTCATAAACCCTGTAAAAAAAGATCACTGAGAAGAGAATCAGTATCTTTTGTATGTAGGCACATTACTGATGTTACTATTTCTCGTTAAGTATGCCAAAACTGTCATTTATGTGACAAACAGGAATTTTTACTGTTTTAGCTGTTCTTTTCCACATATGATCAAGCAAAAAACCTACAAACAAACAAACAAACAGACAAATCCAACTACCAATCGTGGAATTCTAAAAATCAATCTTTTTTAGTTCGATCTAAGCCGTACTGGCTTGCTACATTTTATATCATGAACAGTGTAAGTTCTTAGATGGGACAGAGGCTTCACAGTCTCTTTTTGAAATTTTGTGTTTGACTTGCTCAATTGACTTTTTTTCAAATTTAAAATAGTGCTAATTAGACCCTGTCATGAGAATATTCCTTAATCTTCTCTATTTTCATCTATTTAAACCACCACTGAATGTACAGATAAATAAAAAAGTTGCAATTCAGAAAGGTGAAACAACAGACATCACCACAGTAGATTCACCTACATAAATTATGTCCATAACCCAGGGAAAGCCCCTCCTGATTGTATAAAATATTTGCCCAGACTTTTGTCAAGATCTGTATAACCAACCCCATTTACTTTGGGTTCACAGGGACCAAGGAGCTAGAGAATAATCCAGAGGTGGGTCATTACAGAAGGTCTCCATGACTCCCACAGTTTCATGGGCAACAGGAAATTCAGTCTTAGGGCAATTAGGCTATACCATCCCTTTCCTTCAGCATTTCAAAATTTGGATTAGTATGTGTCAAAAGAATGATGGGCAGATCACAGGACAAAACCCATCAGGAGAGCCTCACAACGCTGCTTGAGATCCACATACTGGTCCATCGGTAAGGTTGGTAACCTCTGCACTGTATGTAACATTTGGTGCAACAAAAATCTCTTGCCTTTCACAGCCATGCTGTAACAAAACTGTTTGCTTAAGCCTAGCTGACTCACTCTTCCAAATATCTACTTAATTCTGTCTTTAATTTTGCAACACTTTGTGAAAAACCAACAATTCTGATAAGCTCCATGGGTACAGGAAATCAAACAGAACTGTTTGCAGCACACTATTAAGTGGCCAGCTTCATATTACAGTTTTAAACTGAGAGCATAACTTGCACACTTCCTTTATTTAAAACTGCTGTCAGCAGGATTTCTGTCCCTAATAACTAATATTTTCTTATATAGCTTTAAGCCCACAATTGATTTATCTCACAGTTTCCATGTGTGGGGATAAAGCAGAGGGCAGAAAGAAGACTTCTAATGTTTAGCTACTTGATCTGAACTTTAGTCAAGGAAGAGAAAGGTTACAAAGCTGGGACCACCTTCACGTCATTTAACCCCATCAAACGTTGCGTGTCACAAGTAGGCAACCCTGCCCCAAATATTTATATTAACATTGTATTCGCTTGCAACATATAATTTTTTTAAATCACTAAAATAAGCAGTAGCACTAATCTATTATCTTAGAAATCCTACCATGGACACAAAACCAAAGCTTCTACTGTCATCCTGTTTGTCTAACCAATTTATATGCTGGGCAGAGAAATAAATAATGGATCAAAAAGAACCAATAAACGAGTGATCTTTGTTTCTTGAACACCTGCTATTTAGGGACTAAATTCTCATATTGTATCTATCAGCCTACCTTCCTTATCAGTTAACATTTCTGGTTCAAGCCTATACGGTTGCAGATGCAGAAGAATTTTAAAATGTGTAAACCAAATGCTAGAGTATATGAAGGTCACAGTCACAGGTACTAATCAGTCAGAAGTAACTAATGGAAAAATGTTCTGAGGAATTAATACAAGGTAAAAAGGGGAAAAATTTGTCAAATTTGAACTGTGATCTCTTTAAAGTAATAGAAAGGTGAGAAAATGAGAGGATCCGAGGAAAGCATAGACCAAGAACAATGTAAAGGAAGATGCACTACAGGATGCTTTACAGATCATAAATCTGCACTTAGGAGCTAATGCATGAAAAACAATAAACTGAACAGAACACATCAGGAAATTAAGATCTCTAGTGGTGCTGTGGATGGTCACAGGTGATGATGCAAGAAAAGACAAAAATATCAAAAGATGTTTTACTGTAACATGAAACAGTTTATTTTACTTTTGCTGAGCTAATGACTTAATCCTCTGGCTCTGCAGAGATTACTTATAACCCCCTAATATGGAATACTAAATTGTGCTTGGTATTCTATAATAACCAGCAGCCCACACAAATCCTTAGGACAATCTCATTCTTCAGAGAAGAGAGAATTGATATATTTTTGGGGAAAATAAACATTAAAAGAGTTTACAGTTTGTTTAAATGCTATTATAAAAGTAGCATAATCAGAAAAAATACAGAAGGTATCAAACTAAAATAAAAACTGACATCCTGAATCTGTCTTCTCATTTTTCTCTTATTTTATCTTTCTTCTACTTTGTTGATATTCAGCCTTAACATTAAAGGAAATATATTGGGGGATTTGCACTGTATTACAGAAGTTAAATAGAAGTCAAATATTAATGCCATTGGCTTGATAACTTAAGTGTACGCAAATCTCCTGTATTTGCTTAGGCTATTACAATCAGACGTATATAAGAATGATTTTACAAGGGTTATTACAGATTAATGCTATTTTCCTCTTAGATTCATATGCTGTACACTTACACATCATTAATTTCTGTTCTTCAGAAACCTAACATGACCCAAACACAGTAAAGAATGGCTAAAAATAAATTGTCTCCTTAGGGTTTTTTCTTAAATTTACACTTTGTAATGAATTATGTAAATGTAAAGACACTGAAATATAGAAAGATAAAAATAGACTAAGTCTGAAATATTTTTGAACAACATGGCAAGCAGCATTTCCTAAATGTAAAATATGTCTGTCACTCAAAATTCCCACAGGAAAGGAACTAAGAACTCCAATTCACTTTCACTTAGTAATAATAGCACCTTAATATTAACTAACAGGCTCTAACAAAGACATGAATACCAAAACCTCCTAATTTAATCACATTTAGCACCCAAGATAAAAATAGGTCTGACACAAAGAAGCAAGACTGTAGGAATGTAGAAGTGAGTGAGAAAAGCTGTCTGACATACTGTCATCTTACTCAACTGAACCATTGCTCAATTTTGTCTTCGCCTGATTGTAAAATAAAAATAAGAAAAGCTCACTGATGTCTTTCTTAAGACTGTACTTTTATTTTTATCGAGGAAGCCATCGCACAAGTGCTCCATTTAAAAAAAAAGGAAGGAAAAAAAAAAATTCATTACTGAAATACAGCAACTCCTCTGACAGTACCACTCAGTTCATAGTAAGACTTCTGAGAATTCTTCTCATGTTTTTTATTAGCTCCTATCACTGTCTTTTATTTATTTTTTGCCACTGCTGCATTATTTATGCTAAAGGCAGCTATTTCTGAGGTCTGCAGACTGACTCAAACATAGTACAGTGACAGTTTCTGTTTCATTGACAGCAATGCCTTCCTTCTGGAAGAGAACTATGAACTGAGTCAAGAGAAATTTCCATCAATTGCAGAGAGTTAGATGTTATCCTCTAGTTTAACAAAAGGTGCTCCAACGCTTTATTTTAAGATTTGAGTCCCCAGGAAGGCTTATGCCCAAATACAGGATACAGTGTCAGGGCCCCAGCTAACATCACAAACACTCACATTCCCTGGAATTACTCCATCTTGACAAGTGCAGAAGAATACAGTCCTGGCTTCTGCATGTACTTTCTCTGAGGCTAAAAGGGTAAGAGATTATCTGTGCAAGGCAACCTTGTGTTTTAGGGGTCCCTGCTCTTGGTAACAAGGTTACATAAACCAAGCTCAGGTTTGGCCTTCTCATTCACCAAATGAAACTTCATGGTAGTTGAAAAGAAAAATAAGAGACGCAGAATGTGTGCTCTAGAAATTGTTCTTAATTTCTGTAAGGCATCTATTATCTAAATACCTATGTACATAGATATATATTCCTCCTCAATTGCATGTCAATCAGACCTGAATATACCCATCTGCTGTGACCTAATTTTAAAGAGTATTTGAAAAATAATTAGTCCAAAGGCCATATGAAGCTGTTAATTGGTTAGTTAATCCACTGATGATTATCCTGATGAAGACCAGGCAATCTCAACACAAAGAATCAATCTGCATGCTTTTGACATTTACAAATTAATTTCTTCAGCTAACCCATCACAGAGCCATTGCACTGCATGATCTGACTGCTATGTTTAGGAAATTCTGAAATATCTGAAAAGCCATCCAGATGTCTCATTGGTCTATTAAAAATGACCCAGCAAAGCCTTTTTGACTTATCTGTATGCACTGATAATTAAATCCACTGGGGTTTTTTTCCTGCTAGGCTGTGGCATCTACTCAGCAGGACACAAGTTTGTTTAAAATGCAAGAAATTATTTGGACTACAAAGGTACTCATTAGTCAGTATGACTGCAGGTGGCAGAAAAAAGGCCAAAGGGAATTATGTTTAATTCATGTTATGTGCTTAAATCTGAAGTTACACAATTACTTACATGTGATCCATCTGCCAAAACAAGATGCAAAATTCACTCACCCTAATTGGAAAATCCATAAATGGGGAACATGACACCCTGCAGCTTCCCTTATTGTTTGTTAGAATACATTTAATTGAGTAAACAGTGAGAAACTCTTACTTCAGGTTTAGAGGAAAATGAAAAAACAGCGTCTTCTACCTGAGCTATTTCTCCATAACAGCCATGCAGCAGGATATTAAAGCTGAATTCAGTTCCTACAAAAAAGACAAATGAAGTAGCTTTCTAACACCTAGAATCTGACAATAGCAGAGCAAGTCATCCAGCTTATGAAAAGCTAACACTGGAAACAGGGACCATTGGCTGGCATGAAATCTTGGAAGCTCTGCATTGCAACTCTGTATTGACTGAAAATGTATTTAAGAAAACAACTAAAAAACAAGTAAAAAAACATAAAGACACCTATTATATAGTCAATACACTCAGTGCTTCACAACATAAATCTTCATGACAAAAATGTGTCATCGCTTCTTTCTAAACATGAGCTACATAAAGAATAAAGCACACACAATAACGTACAACATTAAAAGAAAATAATCCAAACATTCAGGACTCATGAATCAAGAGGATAAATTACCTAGACTTCCATTTTGTGGCTGCCAACAAACAAAAACACAACACCCCCCCGCCTGTTTGCTATGTTCAACTGAAATAAACCAGTGCAGCTATAGAACACTTCCTTCAATAGCCCACTACAGAGGGCTTTTCTATATTGTTCGTTTTTAAAAACAGACCTGAAGAGCTATATCAGCATTTAAATTATTTCAGGCAGTCCTATATTCTTTCAAGAGATGATAATCAAATGCAATTTTGAGAATAAGTACACTACAATTCTAATATCCACCTGTGTCTTTGGCAAAGGAAGCTATTTCTTCTGAAAAAACTTTTAAAATTAGAATTTAAAAAATCTGAAGTCAATAAAGCTGAAAGGGTAGTTTTAAATTATCTCAATAGGGGAAACAGATAATTAGATTTTATACTGATTACATGTGCCGAAAAAGAGGGAAGGAAAATTAAGATCTAAAGATTAATGGACAGTCTGTAGTAAGTATTGCTTGTAGGGACACCATAAGCTCATTTTCCTATCCCAAACTTCCCATTAATTTGATTGTTAAAGATCACAGCAAAATTACGTTTATTTTGAAAAGGATAACATATGCAAACTCAGGTAAGTTCTGGAAAAAAAGATCATCAGATTACTATAATTTATTAGGGAACTGGAAAAGGCACAACACAAAATGTAGAAGATTTTTTAAATGAACCCTGTATCACATTTTCCAATCATCAGTCACTAGAATAAATTTAGTAACTCTGACAGGAAGACGTGATATCAAATCAAGATGTGATAACCAAATTCTTTGAAATAAAATGTATTGGGACACACAGAACAAGGTAGTGTGGTATCTTGTAAGAGAATAGTAAGATCATCAGATACAAAATAGAATTTCTACAGCAGTTAGTATTCCCTTGACAGTGTCAAACATCACATTTACAACAAAGACCAATTGCTTTAGTGTATGCGTCAATGCTTAGAAAAATAAGTTATCTCAACTTGTAAGAAAACATATCACATGGAGAACTAAGACTTAACATGGCTAATTTAGGGGTCATACCTGTTTTATCAAAAGCTAAAGAAGAAAACTTCCTATTTTCTCTATTTTCATGAAAAGGCATCACATGATATTTACAAGCTGTGTTAACTTTTTTGACTTCATAGAGAGCAACCCTCATACACTAAAAAATATTCCCCCTTTTTGTCATATGACTCTATAAGGATTCATACTATCTTTTTTCACAATAAACTAATTTCCTAGAAGATTATTTTCTTGATACACAGAAGGAGAACAATGGGACAGAACTGATAATTTCACAACTGCAGATTCACTGAGGTTTTGAGCAGCAGAAAATCCACTCATTGCCATCAATAAATTATTGATGAAGATTACACTGCAGTCTACCCATCAAAAGCTTCTATTTCTGTAAATGATGGTGATGTTCTTATGCAGATCTACATACTGAAAATAATGCATTAGACTTGAAGTTGACTAGCTTTACTTATGACTTCAGTGGCCACATCTGTAGCAGCTCAGGGGAGGGATCTAGTGGGAGAGTTCTCCCACTAGCTAAGAGTAACCAAGTTCCACAGAAAAGGATCAGTACTTTTTCTTCCTGGACATTTTCAATTGTATAGAGGAATGCCTGTGATAGACAGTCTGCAGAGGAGATTGCGGGCTCCAAATTTTGTGTTTCCTGCAGCTAATCTGTGGCCAACACAGCATGAAGCTGGAAACATATCTGAGAAACTTCTGCTTAACAACCACTCATTATTTACATGCATATCATAACAATAAATAAATGATCTAGAAGTTATCAAATTTAATCTCATTACACACTGTTTTCTGAAAACAATGCTGAGTCTGAAGCTGTTTCCTAATTTCCACAACTTTAACTACTGTTCCTACTGACACATTTGAGCATCAGCTAAAGACAGTGCAAATGGTCTCCCCACATGCAACAACCACTGCTGGATTATATAATTTTATGAAGATAAGATAAACTCATTTTAACTTTTTTCTTTTTGGAAGACACATTACTATGACATCCCTAGAACAAAAGCTAGCTGGGGTCATCCAGCTGCTACCTTGCAGAAATTGTTGCTAAATCACAGAATCAGAGTGGTTGAGGTTGGAAGGCACCTCTAGAGGTCATCTAGTCCAACCCTCCTGCTAAAGCAGGGTCACCTAGAATCAAAGTACTCAAGATAGTGTCCAGTGTCCAGATTTTGAATATCTCAAAAAATCAAGGAGTGCAGTGTATACCCAAAGAAAAGGTTTTGACACAGAAAAACGAATGTCATGCCTTCCCGAACCTAGCAAACGTGTTTCTTAGAACACAGATGTTCTTTCTGCAATTGGTTTTTTGTAAAGGCACTATCAAGACAGAGAGGATTTTGTTTGCTAACAGAGCAATTAGGAGCACAAATCACGATGGTAGATGATAATTTCAGAGATTTCATGTTACCAGTAGCTCTTTTTAGCTATGTGACTTAAAGCAAATCCAACACCAGCAGAACAGAGGTGGCAGCTTTCACAGGTCTTGAGGTGACACTGTGTGTTCTCCCCAGTATTTTTCCAGTTGTTTTTAGTTGCCTAAATTAGTATATCAGAATAAATTACACATAATTTTTTTTCATTTTTTAATGCTTCTGATTAAAGTGTAGCAGTGTATTTTGATGAATGCCAAGATCAGATAACAACATATGACTCCAAAAACTTGATGCATATATATTAATCCATATGCCTACACATTTAGAACCTTATTTATACCACCAGAAACTACCATTAAAATTGTGCCCAATAAGTTTACATCTTCCTAGTCAGAACCTAGGCTTTTAGGAAACTTTCTATCAGAAGTCTCTTCACAATCAAAATAAACCACAGAACCCCCACAAAACCAAAAAAACCCCAAACAAAACCAAAAATTCCTTCCAAAATCCCCAAACTGGAATAACAGATCAAGCTTGCACTGAAAACAAAAGGATAAATGCTGTAGTTCTGTAATATAGTCAAGACAAAAATAGTAACTGCAAGGAGGAGAAATAATTCTAATTGAAATATAAAAAACAGCCTTAAAAAACTTAATTTCAAATAGATGCAAATTTAAATGTTTAAATGACAGATAAAGAACATCTTACTCCAGCATAACCATTCTTTGTGTGCAATTAGTTACTACTTTGACGATAAGAGAAGTAAAATTTATCTTTTCTTTCTTTGATCATACCAAAGAAGACAACAATTTAAAGTCCATGATACTCTCTTCTGACATTTTTATGTAGGAGAGCTGGCAGCTTACAGTTTTATACTTATCTATTACTCTCATCAGTGCTAAGAAGAATTTTACAGTCTTAACAGGGCATATGCTCTTGCCTGAGTATTCTCTAAAGTTTTACTTTTTTTTCTTCTTTCTGCGGAATCTTCTTAGTTTTAGAGACTCAGTAATTCAAAGCAAGATACTGTTATGAGGAATAAAAAAAGCAAGATCTAATAAAACATAAACATATAGTAATGAATGATACAGCAAGATATCCTCTTGAGGGGAAGCAGAGGGGCAGGCACTGAACTCTTCTTTGTTGGTACTCAGTGACAGGACCCAAGGGAATGGTCTGAAGTTGTGTCAGGGGAGGTTTAGATGGGCTATCAGGAAAAGGTTCTTCATCCAGAGGGTGTTTGGGCACTGGAACGGGATCCCCAGGGAAGTGGGGAATTCAAAAGTGAATTCAAAAAGAATTTCAACAATGCTCTTGGGCACATGGTGTGACTCTTGGGGATGGTCCTGTGCAGGGCTGGGAGTTGGACTTTGATGATCTTTGTGGTTCTCTTCCAACTCAGGATATTCTATGATTCTATGATCATCAGTTTCCATGAAAATTATTTCCCTGATTTAATGAAATACCAATTTAGTATACTAAATTTAACTTTTAGTTTTTTCTTTCCACATCACTCATTGGAGAGACAGTAAAAGTAGTAACAGAAAGATTCATAAAATAATGAGTTCACTAATTTAGGAGCAATACAAATACTTGACTCTGTTACATTAACTTGGAGAACATCAAATTTTCTTACAGACAGTTTCTTAGTTACTGGCTGTAAAGAGACATGCTTAATTTCTATAAAGAACTCTTAGAATTTCTTTAATATTAGACAAGGTAAAGCTGGTGTTTATTCTGTAACATGTAGACAGTGTCCTGGGTGAACAAAATGGAGACAACCATACCAGGAGGGTAAGCAACATTTAGGTTTTCTCCGCTGAAACTTACTCTTGTAGGAAAGGAGTGACAGGGAAAACCTGGCAGATGAAAGTTCTTCCTTAACACAGAAAAGCAGCAAACTTCTTCATAAGTGCCGTCCTAGGAAGGGGCTGTGCTGAGCCTATGCCATACTACCTGTTTCCATAACCCCACAATTAATGCAATGAGAAAACTGGTCAACTCCTGATCAGCTCCTAATATTAGGAAGTATACAGGAGGAACCAGCCAGTATTTTGAATAATTTCTAAGCACACATTTTTCTTAATTTCTGTCATTATTGAATCTAATTGCAGCTTCCTTCCATTAAGATATTCTGCTTTATGGTACCAAAATGATTTATAAGACTTACAAACTTCAGGAATATAAAACTTTCCAATAAGGTGCTGATGGTATGGATGAGGCATGGATGAGGTATGAAAGGTTAAGAGAAAGGATTTATAACCTCCATAAGCAATCAAAACCTTTAGGCCAGGCTGACCCTTCCCACGTGAATCAGTTGCAGAGCAAGTAAATATAAATGTCAGAAAGAAAGTTTAAGGAAAAACACACTCCATTTTCTGTCTTTTATCTCCTCTCATCATCTTGAAGTACAAGATATAAAATGTGAGATTTTAAAATTACTCCTGGTAAAAGTTTATTGCCACTAAGGTAAATACTCCCTGCTTGAATATCATTGAACACAGGTAGAGTTAGAGCAGCAGAATTCCTTATACTCTTTCATCAATACAGTAAAAAAATCTCCAAACCAACAAAAAACCTCACCCTAACCAATTTGTCAAGATCTGTAATTCAGGTATACAAGCACCATTAAAAGCAGTATATTTAGAAATATTTTCCTTGGCATGCTTAAAGGTACTTATGGTAGCTAGCTAGGAAATCTGAAGAAACACACAGGGCTATCAAAGATGTAGTGCACATTCTAGAATATTTTCTAATAAAGTACATCTAAGCCATAAGCTAGTGACTGAATTTCCCCTACAAAGTATGTAAAAGCTTACTAGAGAACTGTTTGGGTCTTTTGTAAACTTGGTCTTACTTTGTTTTGCAATCCAGAAGAGTGCACTAACAATACTGTAATCCTTGTTTAAACACCCTGTAAAGTTTAACCAAAATATTATATAGACTGAGTTCTTCACACAGTATTTCAAAATGCTACCCAGGAAATAGAAATTTCTGATTTTTCTATGTTTGCGAATTATTTTTGCAAAACTGCATAGCATTGCTCATAATTTTCTGCTTCATTTTCTACTTCAGCCTATCTCTAAACCCCTGTAATCATAAGCAG
The DNA here is from genome assembly GCF_041296385.1 of Aphelocoma coerulescens. Lineage (NCBI taxonomy): Eukaryota > Metazoa > Chordata > Aves > Passeriformes > Corvidae > Aphelocoma > Aphelocoma coerulescens. The sequence continues at coordinate 62,545,837 of NC_091013.1, forward strand.
TACCTTACAGAGGCTATGGAACACTGTATTGGCAAGACAATAAATGCATACTTTTCTCCTAGTGATGTATCAACTAGCATGCTGTGATTCATACATTCTACAGCCCCATGAACACCCCAAACATGGTGCTTATACAACTGAGCTATATGAATTCATATTAAAGCACTGTTCTGCTTCATCACATCTCACTGGAGAACACACAGAAAGACAGAAGTACTGTAGTACTTTGTGACATAATTGAGATTGCAAAAATGACAGTGTTTTATCCAGACAGAGTGGGTGGCTGCTGCAAGCACGAAAGTTAACACAAAGATGAAAGTAGGAGGTCACAAAAGCAGTATTTCACATAGAAGTGATGGAAGTATAGAAGAGGCAGAATAAAGGAAAACAGCGTAGAAAAGTAATGAGATAGAGCCATCCAGGTATCAAGAATACAAATACAAGACATTTGAAGACAAAAAGCTGGGTGAGAAAGTGAGAGAGAAAGTGTTACAGACACCATGTTGTTAATGGGCAAAATACCAAAGATCAACATTTTTATTAGCATTATTTAAAAAACAGTGATTATGGAAAGAGACATGGTGATGAAGCTAGGAAATGGAAGACAAAGAGATAAAGATTAGGAATGAAGCTGAAATGGGATTCAGTTCAACTGAAAATGAGTCTTCTTGACATATTTATTCCTTATTTCAGTTTATTGGTTTCAAGTTCATGTCATAAAAAGTAGGCAGATAATTTCCTATTATTTCAGCTTTTGAATTGTCTTCAGTTGGTTTATTGTCTCGAAGTCTGTTTTTTAGCTTGTGATGTAATTTTCTAATCCAAACTTTTATGGGTGAGAAAGAAATACATGCACTTAGCAAAAGTGCCAAAGGAAAAAAGCCGAAAAGCCTTTACTATGTAAAATGTTTCTTTTCTGATGAGTGATACGGTCAAACAACTTTTCCCTCACACAATACCTCATGCTTAGGGAAATCTCTCCAGAAATGACAGCAAAATATTACTAGTTTTTTGAACAAAGTTTAACATCAGCACACTTTGACTTCTATTTCCTCATGTATCAATGTGATTGCATCACATTCTTGTACCCACTCCTCAACCTGTCAGCTTACTGCCTCTTCCAGACACATTCCTGTGGTCTGTGTGCCACTTAGCATAACAGGGAGTCTTTGTTCAAACAGCAAGAACACACTAAACTTCAGAAACATGAGTTTTAATAACATGAGAAGTTTTACTAAAACCACAAAGTACAGAAATCGAACACATTCTTACCTATGCAGCTGTAAATACTCTCTGGGTCTGTTTAAAAGGTGAAGGAATCTGTCAACAACCTTGTTTTTCCCAACACCCTGCAGTAAACAAATACAATATTAAGACATAATACAGATGTACATATTTAAAAGTTATAAAGACAGAAAAGCTAACTTTCCAAAACTGTCAAAATACTCTCCGTACTCCTTTATAGGTAAATACAACTTCAATCTATTTCAGAAAATTCTGAACACACATTGATTATATGTCTTTTATTTTATATAATTCACAAAATACTTACCTGTCTTACTAGAAATAACCAGAAATAGGACTGTGTCCCCAAAGTTATGTCACATGTGCTGTGCATCCTTTAACTAAGCCAAGTTTTTCCAGCCTTTTTATGTCACAAATGTATTGCAATGTCAATGCTAGGAAGTTGTCTTGTACTTAAGAGGAAAAGTTAATTCTTGGTGGTCATAGGAAACATCCTGGAACTGTCACACGGAATTTGGGCACAGCCTTGGTAATAGCTGCTGATCCCATTCCACTGAAGTTACCAAAAGAGACCCAGATGGAATCAGAATTCAGCTGGAGACAAAATTGCAGGATGTCTGCACTAGCAAGCTGTGCAAAATGATGACAGTGAATTAGGTGTTGCCAACACCCTGGGGTGCCCTATAAAAGCATTTTGGGAACTGGTATATCAGTCCAGGTCTAACCTGGTCCCAGGGAAGAAGTTGTCAAAGAACATGAATTAGGTGGGCTGATGGAGAACATACTCCACCTCAGTCTCATCCTAAGAGAGATGAGTATGTATCAAACTGCAGTAAGGAGATTCCCTTCAAAAGTACATTCTAGATCTGGTCTGAAATGCTAATGTAGATGCAGACCAAGATGACAGTCACATGCAGAAATTCTTATTCCTCCTGCAAGGATGTGACTGCAGACCTGAAAGTTCAGAATGCCAGTGAGAGTGCTAAAGGTTGCAAAGAAAAAGAAACAGTAGAAAGAAAAGCTCAGTTATAGCTGAGCCAAAAGCTGTTCAACAAGACCCAGTCCCTCTGCTGAGATTCTCACTCCGATTGCATGAATGCATCTAATAGTTCACACCAGTGTAAAGAAGATAAATATAACCCAAAGAAAGATTAAAGAGATTAGACTAAACCAATCTGAGATTCACTAATCTGTTTCACTTGGCACTGAATCAGAATAGGAGCCTTCAGAGCTGCAAGTTATGACATTTATGACTGTAAGTTCTAGCGGAGTGATGGTAACTGCCAGCTGCAGAACTGCAAACTGTTTAAGCTTCTTAAAATGGGACCACAGTCTCTCTTCTGACTACATTTGTAAGAATGGAAAATCAGGCACATATGTATAATAGTTGAAATCACAGAAGCAGAGTTCTCACCATGAGAGCAGAGGAAAAAATACTGCAGAGGAGACAAAAATAGAACTACCTACATTCTACTGCAGACTTGACTCTAACACAGAAGAGTCAACTCTGTTAGTGCTCTGCCACACGCCTCCTCACAAATCTTCTTCCACCTGATTCTTCAGAAGAATCTACAGCTTTACATAGGTGTAGTAAGAAGCTGCAACACACTTAACACTTTTCACCAGTAGTTTCTGAAAACTGTCACCTGAAACAGTTCTCTACTGTTGTGAAGGGGGATGAAATTGTGCTCACAGGTTCTTGCAGGAACTTACAGGATATACCCATTTGGGGGGAAATATGCAAGTTCAGAAATTTTATCAAAGACATTAAAAGACATTAACCAGAAACAGGGTAAGAATCCCCTAGTGGTGCACACAGACAGTTGTATTCATGTATGTTTCCTGCTACTTGCAGTCAGATACTTAAATCATAAATGGGTGAATAAACAGGAATACTCCTAATGTCAAACACAAAATACCCATGCTGAAAGCAGCTTCCTTTTCTAAGAGAGCTAAAGATGGCTGGGCAGATGTCTGCACACAGTTTCTGTACCCATCCCAAGCAGATTGCGTATCCTGTTTCAGTGCAGAGTGGGACTCCAGCCAGCTGTGGCAAGTACAAAGATGATGAAATAGATCAACATATTGAATCAATGCAAAACATACTTAATATTAAACAAAGTGGTTACTGTAATTTTAAAAATATGGCTTTCATGTGCATTAACTGAACATGTGGTTTTTATGTTTATGATAGATTCTTAGAATTCTGCCTGAAAAAAAATATTTTCCCAACTATAAAATAACACTGCTAGCATTTTTCTTCCTCTCCCATTCCAATAGAAAGAGGAGCAAACAACTGGTTTTGCATATTTCTTGTTATCATCAAGTGTATTAAGAGGAGAGCACCTCACTTCTGAGAACCCTCAGAGGAACAAGCATGGTGCAGGGCAACTGTGGAGGAAGGAAAAGAGCACACTTACCAAAGTAACCCAGTGAAGTCAATGGCAGCTGTGCCATGACCACATCTCACCCCTTCTTCATTTTTATCTGTGCATCTCGCCACACTCCACACATATCTCCTTTTATTTAATTTTAAGTATACTTCAATTTCAGAACATCATGCATTTTTTAAAAGGTGCATGAAGTATTTAAAAGCCAAAAGGCATTCCCACCAGGTTTTAGCTATTATAAACAAGTTAACATTGCCCAACTTCTAGACTGAACTGCTTCAGAGGGTACATTGTGTGCCTTCACAGAGGCTGTGGTGTACCACATAAAATCTTTGGCTGGCAACAGTAGCTGGAGCAAAGTTCACGTCAAAGCTTTTTGATTCCATCCCTCTACATTCCTACTTGATGACAAGTTACCACTCCTCTTTGTCTCAGCTACTCCACCGAGAAATCACAATATAATAGAAGGGAAGGAAGAGACCAAAGATATTCAGAAGGTTCTTTAGCACCATTAAGAAACTGCAAAAAAAAAAAGAACTTGGGTGAGTTTGCTCCTTAAGTGCTATGCATTAGTGTAAGTCCAAGAAGAGCAGGTTTGCTCCAAATTCACCTGACCTCCATGAGATAAAGAATATGTGTAGTAGTCTTCTTCAGGCAAACAAGAAATGTGGAAAAAGCTAACACATTTTGGAAAAACAACCTCCAAACCAACTCTAGTTACAGGCACCTCAGAAACAAAAAATTACAAAAACAGCAACAGTCACCCTCCTTTGCCATGACTGCCAAGGATCAAGCTGGATCTTTTAGACACCCACACAGCTAGCAGTAAACTATTTGAGCACGAATAACCTGAACTACCTTTCATATGAACATACTAAAAGACTGTGTTGAACATGGATTGGATTCAGAACATAATCTCATATAATTTTGCAATTATTGCAGCCTAAGGTAACGTTCAGAGGACAAGCCAGTTTGCCATTAACACTTGCTGCGTGCTATTTATATACACACTATTGCAGTCACTTAATTTAACAGAAATACAAACATATGTTAATTAGAGAGAAAAGAACATCTGTGTTGGTGTTTCAGCTGAATGGAATAAAAATACTTCAGAAAGCAAATATTAGACAATTTTTACTCCACCAGACATATGGGACAACTGAAATAGAAAAATGGGAAGTAAATATCTGGACTAATGAATAACAAACAAGAAATTATGCAATTAGAAGTCAAAATAATCCCTTAGTTAAAAATCCTTCTAACTGACATTTTAAGTCATTCATACCAAGGATGAAATGACTTAATCTCCTAGCAGAAGCTGCAGTTTCAAATATAAACAAGATTATTACAAGTCCCAGCAGGCATTTTGCAATTCAGGATGCAGACCTGATAGTAGTGGGACAAAGTTATCCCCTGCACAGCCCAATAAAGTTATAGTCCAAAGGAACTGGACCCAACTTGTTGAAATTAACAGTCTGCCTCTTAGCAAAAAAACCCCAAACTAAACCATGCTGCCTCATTTTTATTTTTTTCTAAATGATTTGCAGACCTTGCTGAAGCAGCTAAACAGGTTGCCATGTGTTCTTCAGTACTGCCCTTCAGCTAAAACACTGCAGTCACACCTTCTCCATATGAGAGCACAGCTGTTGTGCAGAGCAGAGCACCTGTTTCATTACAAAAGAATGAAACAAATTTTGAAACTGGTAAAAAAGCAGTTTATCACTTTTTCACCTTAGGAAATTTAATTTTATAATTAATTTAAAAATTGCATTATTAGAGAATGAAAGACAAATTTGACTTAACAGAAAATTTTAGTACACAGAACCCTCATGTCAAAGTCCTCAGTTTCTAACTTCATAGAAAGTGTTGCATTATCATTATCACAGAAACTTTTGGCTGAACAATGAAAATAAAGAAAATGAGAACACTTTTGATAATGCACAGTTTCCAGCACTGGGTCTGGCACCAAACCACCTTTCATGGCCACAGCTTGCCTGTTTCTGCCAAACAAAGACATTTGCAATGCATGTATTTTGGTTGAGGCTGCAATTTTTAGACCAGAGGAAGTATCTCTGGTTTTCTAAAAAAAAGGTACTGTTATCAGCAAAGCAACAAGCAGTACCTACACAGAATTACTTCACACACTCCAGGTGTTAACGAAGCCCTGCTTGGAACACATGTGAATAATGCATTTTAATAACTGCAGAAAGTGTGCCACCAGCAAACACTAGACATTGCTACCAGACGATCACTGCAATCGATCCTATCATTGCTACCATGCCTGAATGTTAGCAACAAACTTAAATAGTTGTGCAAAAGCAGTGGTGATTTTAAATCTTGCCCCAGCTGCAATCTACATATTTATCAGTTACAACAGTAAGTGTTCTGTGGTTTAGTATTGCATTTTTTATTATGAGTTTATCATCTGGGGCATACAAAAATTATAGCAACAGCAAAAGAAGAAAATTTCATACTAAAAATCAACTTAATTCCCTGATAGGAATCATGAATGGAGTGCTTTGGATACATCTCTGACTGTAGTTCTAGATAAGCTTGTAGAGTTTATGCCTTTTTCTGACTTTAAGTACAACCAGAGCCCTTCAACCCAGAGCCCTGTCAGGTTAAATATAATCTTTATATTTCCAGTGAGATAAGACAACTGTGGTCCAATGGAGAGGAGCATATGAAAAGTTTATGATGGAAAGAATCTGTGAGAAGAAATATCCAAAAGAAAAATCACTTCATGGTTTCTTTTTTAATTCTGGTTCTTCAGTTTAATGTATAAAGGCAGAAAGCAATACTGTAAGCAAAGACACATTTAAAAAGCATGCCTATTCTCCTATGTGTACACACTGTTACGACTGTACCAAGTCAAAGAGAAATATTTTCTGAGTTTTCCACAACTGTCATACCTAATTCCCTAGACAAGAAATATTGCAGTATTTGGCCCAATTTAGCTCATTTGGAGCTCAGTTTCTTCTAGCTCATAATAATAATAAAAATTTGTTTTAGGATAGTACATTCTTGACTTGCAGAGGAAACTGCCTATTTTTAAACAAGTTTAAGCAGGAAAACAAGACCTTTACTTCTAGAAAAGTTGAAATGCCAAGAATTTGCTATTTCAAGTTTTTTGATGACCGATATTATTACACTCTCAGTTTGTACTTAATTCAATTTCGCAATGAGTTAGGAATAAAAATATTATATTAGAAGAAAAACTCTAATCAAGCATGTCATTTTAAATATCTTTAAGAAAAACTCAATCATTTGTCCTACTAAATTCTTCAAAAATAAAATAAATTGCTAGTGCAAGCCCAAGAATTCATGTAAGTTGATCTCTCAGTTAAAGAAAGGCAGCAGAAAGCATGAAATTACATTCTTCCATCAGGGAAATATATTAGCAAATGTACCAGAAGGCCATTACATTTCTAAGTTCTTTTAATCACAGAATGTTTGGGGCTGGAAGGGACCTCCATCTAGTCCAACTGCCCTGCTAAAGTAGGTTCACCTACAGCAGGTTGCACAGGATCACATTCAGGAGGGTTTTGAGTATCTCCAGGGAAGGCGACTCCATGGCCTCTCTGGGCAGCATCTTCCAACGCCCTGGTCACTTTCACAGTACAGAAGTTTCTCCTCATATTCAGATGGAACTTCATGTGCTTCAATTTGTGCCTTCTGCTCTTGTCCTATCGCTGAGCACCAGTGAAAAGAACTGGGCCCCATTGTCTTGACATCCACCCTTAAGTATTTGCATACATTGACAAGATCTTCTCCAAGCTAAACAGGCCCCACTCCCTCAACCTTTCCTCATAAGAGAGATGCTTCAGTTCACTCATCACCTTCGTAGCCCTCCGCTGGACACAGTAGTCATAATTAATGTATTTCTGATAGTCTACTTACTGTTGGCTCACATCAACACTTTTAACAAGTGCTTCCAGAGTTTCTTTCAGATTATTCACAACATTTAGCACCTTCATAGAATTCTTCATTCTACTTATGAACAACTCACTCAATAAATCATGGCAACACAGTGATGCCAAATAAAATAACTTCAGTTTTGCTTAGCATGCTGTTGGGTTTTTTAGAATTTCAAGGCAATAAAATAATTCAGAAGTGAGATGGTTGTGAGCCTTCTCTATCCAGAAAGCCACAGATCCTACGTAACTATAAATACTATGTTTGGTATCTTCAAAGACAGCTCGTGGTTACCAAGACCTCACCTATAACTAATAAAGGTGAAAGCATCCAACACATCTCTTTACATAACTTCCAAATTAAACAATTTGGGAAATGTTATATTTAACATTTAAAATTGTGAGACAAAATAAAACCATTTCAGCCACTTTTACAGTGGCTGTGAAAGGTTTTCCACATAGACAAATTCTATTTATTTACAGTTTCTCTTGCATTTGCCAAAGAAAATCCAAGGAGACAGTAAAAGATACCAAGCAGTGGCCAATTCATGAACTGCACATTGTCCATCAGGAAAAATATCACAAAAACACAGCCTAAAAATTCTCCTTGGTAGTAAGAATCACTACTCCAGTCTGTCTCATGAAGCTCAAAAGCCACTGCAAGAATTGTCTTTAATGAGTACGTAAACAGTCACTGCAACATTTGGAATAAGTGGGGGCTCTTGCCTGTTCTTTGCCTGCTCGTGTGAGTAATGTGCAGCTTCTTACTCTCAGCCAAAGAAGCTGCTTTGCAGCTGCTTTGCAAAACTACAGGTTGTCATAGACAGTCTCATTCACACTCAGACTATAGGCTCATTCAGGAAGCAATATCAGAAGCCATATTTAAAGCACTGGCATGTCCTTTACTGGAAAGCTATTTCATAGCTGAAAAATCGTATCCATCCACTGAACTCAAAGAAACCTGTTTGTTTGTATATGAAATATACATATGTATATGAAACACATTCCAGTTACCACCCAAAGTAAATCATCAACCACTGTAAACAAATATTTGGACAAAGCCATAAAACATAAATGTAAAACATTTAGGCTGTGAAATCCTGGGCCATATAAGCCCCAGGGAACAAGCACGAATGGAGTGTTGTAAAGTAGTTTACTTCAGCAGCTGAGCACTTCTAAAAATATCTGCTGGTATCTCACACTTGTCTTCAAACTCTACTCGGTTTCATTAAGAAAGCCAGTCCTTAACATCCACCAAGATAACTGAATTATAATTTACTGATACTAATCGTCAAAGTCTGTATCTTGAAAACAATCTTAGTAAAAGGACTCATCAGCCAGCTCTTAGCTATATAGAAGAAAGCACATCTACAGATTTTGAAAAGACAGAGGTCTTAAGCTAACAGGAATTTTGTCTGTGTACATGTGTTCTGAAAATGAAAGAGGCAATGGTGGAAAACCACATTTAGTCAACAAACTAAAACCAAATCCAGACTCTAAAAGAAAGACTGCAGGTCAAGCTTGCACATTAAATCACAGTTGAATGGAGATACTCACACAGTCATCATTTTGAAGGACCAAATTATGTCCTAAGGCAAACTCATTTAAATATCTAGGAAATGACACAAGCATTCAAAGGGATGTTAGTCATATGTTTTGAAATACCCAGGTTCAGAGCATTTGAATTTTTAGTTATTACACTGAATTCCATGATTCATTCATTCACTAACAAGAAGTTTAACAGAAAGGAACTCAAAACAGTACTTTGTATCTCCTCAAAATCATTATCTGTGTCTTCCAAATGGGAAACACAGGTACACGGTGATCTATGTATCAAGCAATCAAAACCCCAGCTTCTTAAACAGACCGAGCTGATAAAAGTAACTGAACATAAAAAAGAATCCTATTTTAAAATAATTTTCTTTTTAAAAAATGGATGAAAAGTCTAATATCTTCAGTGGGGAGGTATCTGCACACACAGCATGAAAGTACAATTGATGTAATATGGTTGCTTTTAAAGTACTTGAACATGATTCATCACAAGCTGCACAGATTGACAATAATATATTTAAGGAATTAGCCAAGGAATTTCTGAATGGTTAGTGATCATTCCCGAGAAATCAAGAATGATTGCTGCGGTTATGAAAGACTGCAGAAGGGCAAATACAGTGTTTCAAACTTAAAAACAGTATTTCAAAAGGAAAGGGCCTATTGGCCTTTTCTTAGTCACACATAAAAACTGTGGAACAAATTTGTAAAGAGTAAATCTGGAAGCACTCAGAAATATGTCAGCAATTAAAAAACAAAACCTGTATTACTGATTTGCCAAAGAGAAAGCTCATCAAATCAACTCATTTTCCAACTTAATGGTACAGCCGAGCTGACGTCTGGAATCAAAGCAGTATATTCCAATACTTCAACCCAGTCAAATCTTTTAACACTCTCTTCAATTAGAGACTCAAAAGATGGGAGAAAATGTGACATGCATTAAATTATTAGAAATGAGAATATAACTGCTGGAAAAATACCTTATATCCTAATAATGGTACTTGCATAGTCTTTAAAACTTTTCTGCCAAATGAGGCATGTGTCAGAGCTCTGACTGTACCACTGGGCTACACAAATTCTTTCCCCATGCCTAGGGTTTTGTTTGTTGGTGTTGAAAGTCAGCTCTGACATGGTTTTTCCTGCCTCATTGGGGTTGTTTTCGTTCCCCATGCCTTGGGAGCTGCATTTACACTCAGGCCCTTTCCTTGGTTCCCTTCCCAACCGGCACTGTGGCGATGCTGTGCATGGCCCTGCATCTTGCTGATCCCAGCCTGGACCTGCTGACTTGACTTCCCAGCTTGACCTCAGACTTGCCTCGTTCACCATGGACCTGTCTGGCAGCCACTGAGCACTTGGGTGCTGTTGTCCCCAGACCTGCTATATTCTTCCTTTGGCACTGAGGGACTGCAAAAGTTGTCATTAAGGACTCTGTCTCTGCCTCTATTTTCCTGTGGCTGAGCCCACTCCTGCTATTCCTTGACAGCAGGTGCTGCAGGCAATCTGTACTATATAACATTTTCAATACCAGCTTGGCAGCAGGCAAAAACAGCACTGTTTATGAAATAGAATAAATACATCTTGTTTCATTTATGAAATAGATCAATTTCTAGTTATGAATAGATTAAACCTTTTGGAGAAGCTGGCATCATCCATCACATGTCTAGAGAGGTTTCAAATACACCATCTTTTTAAATTCAAGTTGATAACAAGGAAGTTAAACAGATGAGACTCTACTTCAATATATGCACATTAATAAAAATTAGCATTTTATATTCCTTGCCATGTTGGTTAAATTGTTAGTGCTTTGTGTTAGACATTTTCTAAAGACTATTGCAAAACAAAAAGTGAAACATCTGCCAAAAAAATTATTGTTTCCTTACTAAGGGACGGCTAAACTAAAGGGAGATTATTTTACGGGGGAAAAGTCAACCTCATCAATAAAGTATTGATCAGCAAAGATACTAGCCAAAGAACTATACAAATCTGTAACTCTTTTAGAGAAAACTAATATTTAGCTATCAATAAGATTCAGATAATACTGAAGTGTATCTTACCTACCACTGGAGATTCAAAGGAGTGGTTTGATATATAGTCAAGAGGGATAACCAAAACCATTAACCAAAGATTTTAATGGTAATGATGTTACATATAACTATTACTTTGTCAGGGGAGGCTTAGACTGGATATCAGAAAAAGGTTTTTCACCCAGAGGGTATTTGGGCACTGGAACAGGCTCCCCAGGGAAGTGCTCAGGCCTAACAGAGTTTAAGAAGCGTTTGGTCAATGCTCTCAGGCACAGGGTGTGATTCTTGGGGATGGTCCTGTGCAGGACCAGGAGTTGTACTTTGATAATCCTTGTGGGTTCCTTCCAACTCAGAATATTCTGTGATTAATGTCTTGACGTTTTACTCTGACAGCCATATAAAAAATATTTACAGCATTTACATTTCCACAAATATGAGTCCATAAAAACCCCTGCACACTGTTGAACTAGGAATTAAGAAATGGGTCAAATACCTCAGTAGTAGAAATGAATGCAATTTCAAAGAAGCAAAAAGATTTAATTTAATTATTAAATAATGAGTTTGTTCCACGCATTGCAAGAAATATTTAACTCACCTGGTTGCCAACTAAAAGAAGATGTTCTCCCAGCAGAAAGTCCTTGAGCATATCTTCCATCACCATCATGTGCTAGAGAAACAAAATTACAATTTTCACTCGATTTTATGCTCTCAAGTTTATGCATTCACTAATGACAGTGGTACAACAGAAACTTAACTTCAAGAATTTGGGACCAAACATTTTTGAACTTTATACCTACAGCTACTTATTCTCTCAGCCAATAATAGCAGAGGCAATATATCCAGTGACTAGAAACATGAAACATTTACATCCTCTGCTTCAACTGATTGTGGGTGCCTGATTTCCCTAAATATTTTTAATTCTCTGTAATCACTCCTTGTACGTTTCCTTTTAGCCTAGTTGAATGCTTGTCACCCAGAGTGTAAGAACGTTTTTTAGTTTGTGCCAATTTTTCAGCAATATCCTGGTAGAACATTACAGAAACCAAACAGAGAGAATAAAAGACAGTTGATATGTTAATTATACACATATATTTTATTAAACATTAAACACCAGGTTGAACTTAATAACAAATATACTTTTTCTATTCTAATCAAATTTTATTTTCAAGGAAAACAAAGATAGGAAAATGCATGCCCAAATCTGAAAGTGTTTATGTGTCCTGCAATATCTGCCTAAGTATTTAATTTTTATTAATTATTAATTCATATGTGCCTAATTGAAGCCAAAATGCTGGAGGTATATTTTTACATATATCCAATATCATAACAGGTAACACACATGGTACATTATTTAACCTTATCTTGCTTCTCACAAATGATTTGTTTAAAAGGATAGAAAGGATTTCAGGATAATGTGGCAATGCACACTACTTTACCCACAATAAAGTCGTGTATATTTCTCCACTGTATCTAGTAAAAATAGGTCATCTCTAAGTAGGTCAGTCAACCTACTTAGAGAAATGAATGATTGTCTTTAAATAAACACATTATCCTCTCATCTCTAGTACTTGATTAAAAGAAAAACTAAAAATCAGTAGTTTGCCTATAATTTCTGAGCATAGAAATGCTCAGTTTCTGTGTGAAGGATATTTTAAATTTCCAGATCTCTCTAGAACACAGGCTGCGGGTGGGGAAAGAAACTCTTGTAAACACAGCTTAATACCATGAAATCCTAACCAGGCATTTCAAAAGACTACTGAATACTCAATACACAATTTAAGGAGAGCACTTCAAGCCAAATTATTCTATTTTTTGGCATGTGTATACACTAGCAATTTATAACTGATGAGAATAAATTTGACCAGATACAGGAGAAATTCTAGGAAGTCAGTTTACCACACATACTGATTACATTTTAAAATTGTATTGCTAAGGCACAAATACATCCTTTTGATGACTTTTTTTATCCTAAATTGAACAAATATGTGTACATTATGGTTCCCCTGCAGAGCAGCTTACCCACAAGGAGCACTATGTATTGATACTTCTTTTGTGTTGTGGTATGGTTCTTTTTTTGCACCAGGACTTAGATTAGCATTGTATTATGATGCATGCAGACATTTAATATTAGCTATTTACACAAAAAGTCTTGTAAGTAGACACATCCATATTGTGTCACCTTTATCAATCCATGTTCCCCAACGCCTGGCCTGAAAATGGCATTTGGCATATTACCTAAAAAATATTCCCATCCCTATGCCACTTGTTGTGGATCAACAGCAACATTCTGTGGCAATATTAAATTTCACTGTAAAGTGAATTGTTTCAAGACCAAACATACAAAGGCAAAAATCTATGTGTTACATTACACTGTGCAGCACTGCAAAGGGATGAGGACGTATCTTTTTCTCTGTTTTCAGTTTATTTCTGTAGCTTTTAGGTAATGAAGCACTGCACTAAACTCAAATCAAATTCATTCTCCAGCAGGTTTTTTTAAATGATCACTGCAACACTTGACTGACCAAAGTAGCAATACAGAAAATAAAAGCAGAATTCATTTAGAAATTGGAACATCTATCCTGACTGGTATTTGCTTGCTGTTTCCTTCAGCACTTAGCACTATAGCTATTCAAGGACAGATAGAGAAGAGCAGGTCATTCTCTGCAGCATTCTTAACAGAGATTCCCTAAATAAAATCCGAACACAGTTTTGTCTACAGTTTTCTGAAGCTATAAGCAAGAAGGTGGAAAAAGCAGTGCAGGTGTTAAGTGCTAGCACAACTCAGGATTTAATTTCCAACAGACACAAATTATGTGCTCTACCAAAATGGCAACACAACAAAATTTCACATGAAATGTTAGTAGGGGAAGATGAAGAAGTCTGTAATCTGTTCCCCTTGCATGGCCTGTCACCACCTTTAGGAGATGATACCTATGTAGGATAGTCTTTCTGGGGCAAAATTATAAGTGAGGTATGAAAAATGACTAGGAAAGGAAAAGTATGGAAAACCCATACCAGTCCTCTAAAAGCAAAGTATTTCACAAGATCACACTATCAGTGTTGCCTTTCAGTAGCAAAATATTCCAAAGGACACAAAATGCTATGAGAAAAATTTAAGACTAAAGAAACTACTTCAGAAATATATCCTTAAAATTTAGTTAGTACATTATTTACTACACATATGTGCATACCCATTAGTACACATTTAACAAAGTTTTGTAACTCAGAAGTCAGAGATTTGTACTTACTTGTGCATTTTCATAAAACAAAACATCTGGCACTTTCATTTTCTCGGCTGAGTTATAAATCGGCATGGTCACAGACCCTATCTTCAGAATCCCATTGTTTATTTCACCTAGTTGTTTTTCAGGAAACAAGCAAATGCATTTCTTACAACATGCTCTAAGCAGACATGCAATCAATACCCAACATGTGCAACTAACAATTTACAAATTTTAACAAGGCTCTGGTTTGCAGTAAGTGATTTCTATCTAAAGAAAGAGAACACTTAGAAGAGTATCCATTTATAAACGGTTGCATTACCATGAATTTGAATTCTCTTTAAAACTGTAAAGTGTATTACAATAAATGATTAAAAAGTGATCTTATGGAAAAGTACCATAAAAACCACCAGAAGCTGTGACCACTGCCTTGGTTTAATTTCACACTCTCATTGTAGTACTGGAACATCACCAATACTGTTAGGCTACATTTCCTCAATCCACAAGATTTCACACTTCCTTTCATTCTGTTGTCTTCCCCTGTCCCACTGTGGAGTGAGGTACAGGGGTGAGGTAACAAGTGGCTGTGTGGGTGTTCAACCAAGAGTGGAAGCACACCCACCACAACCATACAGAGCCACTGTGGATTCTCCCTTTCAGCACTGTGTAGTTGAAATATCCCTTAACTACAGCTCTGAGAGAAAAAGTACATTAGAAAAATTTCTTAGATCAAAAGAACCATAAATTCAGTCCTTAGGAAAATAACAACTAAGTGTAAATAATAACATATGCAATAAAAACAATCTTTTTTTTGGCTATTAATTTCTTAATCTAGCATGGTATAAAACTGAAAATACTCTTATTTCTAGACAGACGTTTTTAGCTGTTTGCCTTTACAGCATGAAACAGAGAAACACAGAAATTTCAAGGGATGTAGCCAGATTTTAAAAAAAAGTAAGCAGGTAGCATCACATAACTGGCAAGAGTATATATATATACAAAATGTAAATAAGAGACACAATAATACATAGATGGTTGCACATATATGTATATACGTATGGCTGCATATACATTTGTATATAGCTATATATACACATACTGCATATAATAGAAACTATATATCCATTAATATATGGGTATCTACATATATGCTTTTATATACACATACACCTAAATAAACACATAAAAATAGAATTCACATGAATTAAAACCAAAGATGTGTTTACCACTGCACTGTAAAAATACAGAAATCAAATACATCACAAAACTGGGAACAAATACACCGAAGAACAAGAGCAGAGATAACACTGGTGAGGCAGAGTAAAGGAAAAACGCAGTGAATGGAAAATGGCAAATTGCTCACAGTGTGCTGCCTGACAGAGGATATGAAAAGATATACAGCTAGCATGAAGGGAATCACGCAGGAATGAGAAAGTAGAAGTGAGAAAAATGGCAGAAGCAGAAATATATGCATAGCCCTGAAGGCTACTACAAATGAGTACAAGTTGGATAAGCCAAACAAACAAAGACCTGCTTGATAAAGGTGACATGCAACTACCACAGCAATTTAAAGAGAATAAAAAGAAGATAATAACAAAGAAATGTGTTCCAGAATGAAAGCAAATCATAACACAAGACTTTTACAAGAATCTCAAAAAATGGTTGATTTTAACAGGGGAGAGAAAGAAGCAATGGTAAAAAAACAGAACAGAGAAATGTTAAGATCAAACGAAGGCTGTAACTGTACAGAAGACTAGCTATCAGTGATGAAAAGAAATGAAAAAGCCTGAGACCATGGATCTTATAGACTGAGAAACATTTACACATGATGGAAAACAAAATTCCATGAGCTGGGAATTCAGCAGACAATACAGCATCCTGAGAGCAGCAATACATTCTGATGAAACAAAGTCAGAGATATAACTGAAGCAAATGACATTTAATTTTGAGGATAATTAATACACCTTTATACGTCCAGCAATCTAAATAACATTCATGCAGAGCAGGAAAAAAAGATAGCAGAAGCTTACATGTGTAATCCTTTTCCTCTAGTTTCTTTGTGTCATCTGGACTTGTTTCAATACCAGAATCCTGTAGATTTTTATGTAAAGCTGATCTGGCGAGGTTTGGTAAAAATCTAAAACAAGGGGAAAAATAGGGACATTTTATTTTAAGGGTTTTTTATTTTTAAAGTTTTCAGTATTTTCTGTAATCTAAAAATCTAAATCTAATGTAATCTGTAATCTAAAATCTAAAATGAAGATTCACTTGCACCTCCAAACCCTGAGCATCTATTCCTTTCACAAATAGCCTTCCACATTTCACCTATCCCTAAGGAGAGGAATTGAGCTTCTATCACAGGCAATGAACTACGCTTGTGGCTGTGCACTCATTTTAAAAGGCTTCAGTGTTATTAAATATTGCAATTGGGTTGTAATGTACGGTGGTTTAGAACTGGAGGCATGTAATGTCCTCACTTCATTGCAAGTAAGAGCTACAACAGAAACAATGGTTTTTTGGAAATACCCTTTCTCATTACTCAATTCACTAGGACCTCAGGCTCCAGAGAGAAAGAGAAAGCTCTGAGGTGTCTAGAACCAGGCCCTTCCAGTTTTCCAAACCTTTTGATCATAACAATTTGCTTTCTTTTGAAAAGAGGAAAAAACCCTGAAAAATCCCCAAACTACAAAAGCCCAAACAAACCAAAACCCACAAACAAAATCCCAAAGCAAACGAAGCCCTCATAACTTTTCTAGACAGAGCTTTTAGAACTGAAACCAAGTGTCCATGAAACATCAGTCAAACTACACATCAATATGGCTCTGCTTAGAGTGTTTGTAGACAGTGAAGCAATGCTGAAAACGGTGACCTAATTTATATAATGTAATGACCTATCTTCATAGAGATGGGAAAAGAGTACCAAGTCCTTTCTACTTACCTTCCAGGTTTGAGAATACCACAGGAATATTTTTTTAAAAATGACCAACTTCAAGGAGCAAGACAAAAATTGTATTATTTACTACAACACACTAAAAGCTACCTTGTGCTTTAGCAACTGACCAAGAAGCTCTTGAACTTCCACCAAAACTAGCAGTTCTACCTGGAAAGGCAGGCTTTATTAACAGCATCATAAAGGCTTTCATCTGGATACTGTGACAGTCGACGACAAATCCGCAAGAGTTGTCGAGTAGATAAAAACGAGGCCAGTGACTGTGCCTGTCAAAAAATACAGGGTAGTTTAATTATTTAATCCATGTGAGGGATTTAGATCGAACAAGTCAGGAAAAAAACATAATCCAAAAGGAATCATTTCAACTTTTCTCCTAATTCATAGATGCTTTGTGCCTTCTACAGCAACTCAAGCACTTTAATAGGCACCCTTGTAATTCTGTATTTTTTTTGCAGTAAGTCACTGTCATGGAAATTATTATGTCATCAAAAGATCAGCCTTAAAATATCACTTGATAACCAAAAGGAAGAAAAATAATCTGTGAACTGAATTTTATGTGCAATATAAACCGTAACATATTAATGTTAATACCAGCAATAACAAGCAGGTTAGCTACTGTGAAAGGATCAATGTGCTAAAAACTCATCTGCTCTTCACAAACTGAACATGAGCTCCACATGTAATGCTCTGGCAAAAGGTCTGGCAGGATTCTTAGATGTATAAACAAGACAACACTGGGCAGCAGTACGGAGATTTTATCACCTCTGCACACGCCTTCTGGGCAGGCCATTACTGGAACACTGTGTCCTTTGCTGTTGTCCACATGTTAAAACAAATGCTAAAAACTGAACATGATTAGCAAAGATTTACAGAAATTATTCAATGCTTGGGAAGGCAGACCTCAAAAAAACACAGCAAAATTAAAAAACCCAAACAAACAGAACCACAAAACAAGTGACCATGTATTTAAAGAAAGATCCAAAGACTGAGAAAGAAATCATTCTATAATTACATATACCGGATGAAGGTATCTAATACAAATAGGTTCCTTATTTTAGCAGGAAACACACAACAATGAGTGTGATCTGATAAGTCACGCCATGTTTTGCCCGGGTCAAGTGAAATATTTTAATTAGGTAATTTCAAAATGGTTTTTTTGGGTTTATATAAGTTTATGTAAGATTTCTAATTGCATTAAAATTACCTTAATATATTATGCTGTTTCAATTGGAAAAAAAAAAATCCTGACATTAGAAATCCAGGGGAAAAAATAGAGAAAAGCAACACTTCATGAATTTCAGACCCTTTTTTCCCTTTATTAATTTTTATGCATGAGAAATATCTTATCATCAATTCTTTCCCCTGAAAAACAGCCATTTTTACAAAAAGGCATTTAAATAAAAAAAATTAGTCACTTCTATTAAATAATGTAAAACTTCTCTCAAATTATGAGAAAGCAAAGAATAATACTTTTATGCATATCTGTGAGCTATGAGCAAGAATTATTTAGAATGGGCTAACCGAAAAGATTACTACTCCTGCTCCTCCTGCTTTCATTGACAGAAGATTGTGAAGCATCTTCTGAACAACCGCAGTTTACCACCCAGCACTGTGGACACTGTGATGTGAATAATGGCATTTCATGTGTTACTTCAACACCTACTCAGCCACGCCTGAAGCAACGGCAAGGGGCAAGGGTAAGTGCTCTATCCTTACTATCCATCAATAGGACCATTTAGGAAAAGTTTTATCACATCTTCTGAGTATCTGCAACTGGTAATTGAAAGTTTTGTCAACAAAATTTCCTCTCCTCTTACCTGATTTTTTTTTTAATATTGAACAGCTGTAAACTCAAAATTGTGTTAGTGGCAATTTTTTTAATAGATATTACAAAGCATCTAATTCAACAGGATCTTGATTGTGGTCTCCAGATTCTATTGTAAATCAAGCAAACAATTACAAAGATGCAGACAACGCCCACATGGTGAACAATCTACAGGTATTCTATTGTAACAAAATCACTTTAAACAATCGTTAATATTTCAGGATAATCTCTGTCAGAGGCTTATTTACTTAGACAACTCTATAAATAGCCTAACGTACATGAGGCACACATTTCATCTCTCTGCACAGGTGTGCTGTTCCCAACATGTCTCATGTCACTGCTGATCTACAAGAATCCTCCCTTAAGCCATACTGTGACTCACTTCTCATCCAGTATCACATAATTCATTTAGATATTTCAAAATTCTACAGATATCCACATATTTGGAAAGGATTTTTGTGATGCTCTATTCAGGCATGGTATGTCTCCAAGTACGTCAAAACCGATACATTTATACATTAGATGTAGGAAGCTCAATAGATAATTATAACAACTGTCTCAACAGTGTACCTAGAAATCAATTCTTTACTTACTTTTTTAAGCTCAAAAGAGCATAACAGCCTCTCTCAGCTTCTTAAATAGTAAAACTATAAAAACTATTACCAATGTTAAAATCATGAAAACTAAGGACAATGGATTAAATTTGCATACCAGTTAAACTGCTGGATTCCACTAAAAATGTTTTACATTTTTCTTACATCAAAAGCCTGCCGTGTTTTAGTTGCCATAGCAATGATTTCTTTTTCTTTTCACCATGATTTAACTCTATACTTTTTAAAGAATTCTGTGGTCACTTTGTTAGCAGAATTTATTTTTCTTGACATTACTTCTTTAACAGAATAGCCTATGGCAGTAATGCAGCCAGGAGTTCTGGAGCTTTCTCTTTTCTGAGTCTCTGCTGCTGCGCATTGTCATTTTATAACAAATACATAGCTCCTATTGCTCAAAAAGCTCCAATAATTTCAGCTACTGATTTTCCAATTACTAAAGCAAAGCAATTAAAAAATATCTGAATACGTCATTATATCCATACACATTCAAAAGGCACCTCAGCATGCTTCACTGTGAGCCATATACCTAAATCTACTGACAACATGTGTTCTGTTCTTGGTTCTCTGGGATTTGTGCAAATTCCTAAAAGCTTTACTTATGGAGATTCCAAGTACATACATCATAAATCAAAGAAGTTTATCGTATGCAGCACAGTAATTGCCAGCAGCAGTTTTCTGGGGCTGGTTTTCCAATTAGGCAGCCTTTGAAATACACTATAGCTTAGCAAGTTTCACCCAGCCTTTGTTAAGAAAAGTCACAGTAGGAGACAGTAAATTGAAAGAGAAAAAAGAAAAAAAGGGGCTCACAGTAGTATCATTTGTCTCCCGAAGCTTGTGTGTTACTGACAACAACTTTTCCACAGCAACACTGGGTACATTTGGAATCTGGTTGAAAGAAAACCAATGTTAATCTTACTGCAAGATATCCACGTTCCACATATGCAATAAGCATACAGTTGCCACAGTTGCTTTATGACAGAGTATTTTTTATTACAGTAACATTTAATATTAAAATAAGAATTATACCATTAAAAGATAAGCAGATATGCTGCTTTGATAAACTTTGAAAAATCAGCTCCTTTATGCTATACTGAAACAGCAATACATTTTTTATGTAGCAAATAATCCTATTCAGTAAGTATTAGCTGGTAAGTGCCTAAAATACTGAATGTACTTACCATTTGTTTGATAACTTCAATTTCTTCACTCTTGCTTAAAGATCGAACATTATGAAAGAGAAACAGTGTCAAAAACTCTGGACCCAGCCATTGTTGGGTACTACTTCCAATGACAGGAGGTTCTGCTAAGACCACTATTCTGAAAGAAGGATGGATAGGAAAGATAGATCTGCAAAAAAAAGATTTAAAAAATGCATTACCTGGCTTAAGCAAGGAATATCAGATTTAATTTTTACAATAGATGAAAAAAAGATAAATTATTGTACTGAAACATATGATAGTATATTCAGATCATTTGCAATGCAATTTTATTTTTTAAAAAAGACAAAGGCTGCATAATGCAACTTGAAATTCTATAACTTTACATGTTTTTAATGCTCAGAAGTGTACCCAAGTCTCTTCATCTGCAACAGGACCTGCATGCCTCAAGATGGAGAAATACCATCAACTAAGCTACAGTTTACTGTGTTGTATGTCTGAAAGGGGCACATCTTAGTCATTTATTGGACTTTTACAAGTGCTTTACCTAAAACTGGGTGTCTCAGAGGCAACTCAGGGAGAAAACAAGACCTACCAGAGCTGCAGTAATGAGTAACTTCTTTTACTGAATTAAACTGGTAGAAAGAATGACACTAGAGATTTGCCTAGATACTGTGAAGAGCTGAATTTAGTAACAGTTTAGAAACACTCCCTTACAGATGCTCTTTGTGGTCCTTGGATTAATATGTCTAATTTCATAACACTCCTGAAAGTTATGCTTCAAAGACCAAACCAGTCACTTCACCCCTGGCTCATTTTAGAGTCAGCATGAGGAGACAGGTCTCTCCTGTGGAGATTTACAAGATTTACAAGAACTTCAGAATTGCAATCCTGGCTCCTTAAATCAACCAAGCACAAAAGTCTAGCCACAAGCAGTAGTCTGTCCCCCTTATACTTTTTCAACACCCACAACCATATCTTCAAAGACTTCAGGGGACAGATCTCTATTTGCTTTCATTTTGCTTTGCCCTAAAATTTTTTCTAATACTGTTCTGAACTTCCGTTCTTCACCTTATCTGCCTCCACAGCTTCCTGTGAAAACACATGCACTGTTCCTGGTTGTAAAAGGGATTTTTATTATTATTGTTTTTTAAATCTTTATTGGACTGACCTGCTATCTTATATCAGTGTTTCCCAGTTCTCACTTTGGGATTTGGTAACTAATAGTCTTGACTCCACTGAAGACAACGGGAACTTGCAACACAAACTCAAATATACAACTTTTAGATGTGTATGTTAGGGAACTAAAAGACTGCTGCCATCGATTTTGATATCTTTGCCTTCTTTGCATCTTTTGTATCCCTTATCTGTGTAATATTTTCACCTCTGACTGGGCACTCATTGGAACTCATTAATCAGCATACCTGCATGATAACAGCATCACACAGAATCACAGAATAGTCTGAGCTGAAAGCAATCCAGGATCATCAAGTCCAACTCTTAAGTAGGTGACCCATACAGAGATCAGACCTGTGATCTTGGTGTTATTAGCACCATGCTTTGACCAACTGAGATGATCTCCAGAAGCAGCAGAAACAATGGAGTAACATGTCAGATGCAAAAGCCAGACAAATTTTGTGCAAGGAGGGCCTGTTTTCATTAACTGATTTTACAGTACTCTTATTAAAATAGAGGATGATTATTTGGAAAAAGCAAGTGAAATTTGCTTAGGCAATTTATATTGCTGTTACCATGTCATTTTCCATAAAAATTACTGAAGACATAAATTGACAAACCAACTGCACAGTTGGCTCATCTGTTCATCACAATATACCTGTGATACAACAGGGCAATTACAGCAGTCTCTTGTAGCAAAGCAAACAAAGGCAGTGGCATGAGTTATTCTCAGCTGAAAGTCATAAGCCTAGAAGCTACTCCCTGATTGATAAAAATAGAAATAGATGTCTGAAAACATCACATGAAAGAGGAACCAATGGGAATGTCATTGTCACTAAGCATAAAAGAAGATCAGAGAACATTAGCCAACTTTATTACAGAAGAAAACATTTCCTAGATTGGATGAATACATATACTTTCAGACTTACCTTCCCTTACATTACTAAGCAAAAAAGCAACCCTCCTCCAGAAACCCATCAAATTCTGGCCCTTCTGCAATACCGTAAGAGAACACAAGAAGGAATCAACTTTTCTGGTGAAGGAATCGTATCTCTTTTGTATCATTCCTGGTAAAGGAATCGCATTTCTTTTTTATCACCTTGCAGTCACTGCCCTCAAAGGGCATGGTGAGAACAGCCAGGGAGGGCACGGAAAGAAGCGGCAGGAGAGGAGATGCAAAGTCAGGGCAAGCTAACGTGGTGATACCAGTTAAACTCACTGACCTATTCTCTAGACTTGGACAACATCACTGCTATAGGTTTCCAGGTTGTAAACATGAATAAAACTATTTCAAAAACCTATTGCTTGGACTGATGTTTGCAGTGCTGAAAATGTCCAGGCTAAGTGTATTATTAAGCAAATACCATAAATTACTCAGTTCTGCAGTGCTCTGTAAGTTCCCATCTTCCATCAGCACAATTGAAGAGCTTCAAAGTTGTTCCATCACATTACAGACCAAGTCTCCTACATGGAGCTGTACTTTATAGAAATCTTTGACATGACAAGAAATCTTGTGGGGTTTACAGATGAAGTAAGTGTATCTTGTTAAAAACTTGGCATCTTTTAAATTAATGAGCGGTGGGAAGATTTGACGTTAATTGATTCATGCAAAGAGTCTCTATCCTTCTCTCTATTAAACATTTACTGACAACACAGGCAGCAAGGCACCCTCCTAATAAAATCAGTGTCCTTTTGACATCACTGTTTAATTTCAGCCAAGGTTTAGCACCATTGCTCTTACAAAGAAAATCACACACAGTGTGTTCAGGGTGATTTTAGGGAAAGATTTTCTTGTTATTGACCATGATTCTGAGCAATTGAATCTTCTCATCAAAAAATAAAATAAAATGCAGAATTGCATTTCTAATGCCACTTTGCAAGACCAAACTATTTTTGGTTGTCCCTTCCTATAACATGATTTAATAAATCTCATTTTCTATCAAATTTTGTAAGTTAGTAATTATAATAATTATAATGTAATTATATGTAAGTTAGTAATTATAATAACTAGGACCAAAATGACTTATTGTTATTTTCTTACTGCTTCTTTTAAATTTCACCACAGTCTAAAATTAACAGATGACTTTATCTTAAAATTCACTAAACTGGAAAAAAGCCAAACCCCTAAACAACAAATGAAGTAAAAGCTAAAAAATGTAAGCAATTAAAAATTCTATTGCTTGATGAATTCACTCCCTGCCACAATTCATATTTGTCTCATCTACTGTATATTCCCTTTCAACCTAATCACATGGAAAATAATCCTGTCTGCAAGGCATTAAAATCTCCCATGCATTATGAGAGACTTCTTTTAGTTTTTGAACTATCCTATTATGTACCTACTCCTAGATTTTCCTGTAATAGTTGCCTTTCTGCTCACCACACCAAGACCTTAGCCTCTGTGTGTGTTGTGGGGGGTATATCCACACAAACAGATTAAATACTGCATCCTGAGACAAACAAACACTTGGCTGCTTGATTTGTAAAGGCTGTGTGCTACTTCTACAGTATCTGTCTCGGTGAAGAAATGGATGATTACAGAAGAAATTCTATGCAGAAATCTTGGATATGCACAGTACTTGGACACACTTTCTCTTATTCTCTGAACTTGTTCAGGGAAATGAATCATGCAACCATTAAATGAATAAAGTATCAGCAGCTATAATTTCCTTCTATGTAAAATATCTTTAAGGACCATCTGTCACTATCTCAAGGGCAGCTTTTTTTCTTTTCCTCAAACTCATAAACATGAATTGTTGGTTTCCTCAAAGGAACGAATGTGCTCTTTCTACGACCACTCGCTAACTTAGTGTAGTGGTTTGGTCCAAAATACTCATTACTATTTACCTTCACAGCCAACCTGGCACAATAAAGAATATAAGAAAAAGGACTCTGTGGCCACCACTAGTTACCTTGTAGCTTAGAGATTTTCAGCAGGCCAAGGAGTATCCCAAAATGTCCCAAGGGCAATGCACTGCTTGCACTTGTCACTCCTGAGAGAGCTATTGTACCCACCAGCCTGAAACCCTTCTTAGAAAAATGCAATTTTTTCTACAGATGTAGAAATCTAATGAAATAATCACAAACATATTATTCAATGACAATAATTAACATCCTTTAAAATCAGAATATACTTTATTACCTCTTACAAAAGCAATAAAACTTTGAAAGGTTGTCAAAAATATAACTTATGAATAACAGTGCTCTAAACTGCAAAAACTGAAAACAATCTGAAAACCAAACCATACTTTCCTCTTTGTCCAGCACTTCTAATAACACCATCATGTTTTAAGCATATTCACATTCTCTACTGCAATACTATTTGCATTTGTACACAGAGCCACATGATTTCTCCAGATCACAGTGTGATTTGAAATACCATCCCTTTAGTAAAAAAACCCAAGCAAACCTCTTGATCCTCCTCTTTTTTCTCCCCTACTACACATATGAGTATTGTGACTACTGGAGCACTAAAAATTAAAGATACTAAAACTGCAGGAACACATTAATATTCCCTTACTGGAAAATTAGGTAAACTTAATGTGTCACGCAAACATTGCAGATTCAGTCCCAACAAAGTTGGGAATGACATCATATATTCACAGGTCTGACAAAGAGCAGTCATACTGGATTACTTCAGTCAAATCCAGCAAATTAGGATAAGTAAAGCTGTGTTTTCATCTTCGTCTAACATCAGAAATCCAGCTAAGGCCACTAGCCACAGTCACTGACATACAGCAAGAGAGATGTCTCTCATCAATATGGAAAGCATCTCCTAGTTATGATTTAGGTAAGAATTTGCCCAACCAATCTGCTAATAAATTCATGTTACAACATACTCTATGTAACTCCTCCACAGACAACATATTGCAGGCAAAGGAGGAATGGTTAGCACTGTCGTGATTAAAATCTGTGATTAAATCAGCTGTCAGTATCTCAGATGCAATTTAATGCTGGGTTCTGCAACACTGGAAGGTACTGAAGTTTGCAGTGACTGGTAACCACTGCTGAAAGGGATTAATAGCAAGAAGGAATACAGTCCTGGAATCAAACAGCAATTATTGACATCACATCCTGGAGTCAGTTAAAAGGTAATGATGTTTTCAGATTATGGAAGGCACCAAAACCAGGACGAGGTCCTGAAACACTTTCAGTTCCTCAAGGGCTGATGAGAACAGTACCCTCTCTATAGAGGAGTTGTCCAGTGATGCCAAAGAAGCCCAAAGCCAAAATCAAAGAAGTAGTTACATGTTTGCATTACTTTAACCTAGGTATTTTAATAAGTCAGTACAGAAAACATGGGCAGACTGAACATTTCACCTAGGAGAAGGTAAGATTCTCAGTCAAATGGACTTCAGATAATTCAGGAGCTAGAATTCTCATTTGCATCCAAGATGGTGCTAGATGGTCACACTGAGCTTCTACATATAAAAATGCTTACACAATGGGGTATCTAAGACCAAGTACTAATCAGAAATGCATTCTTGTCCAATACAACAGACATCCTTGACTTATGGATTAGAGGGTGAAAGCTCACTGTCAGTCAAACAGATAATTAGGAGCTTATCAACTCACAAAACACTATACTGCAAAATATCAATGTGGATAGGTAAAAGCAGTACATTGAGATCTGAAGGAAATAGAGACAGCCTTTCAAGGAAAGCCAAAAAGCCCCCAATTTTTGGAGCCTCCAAAGTAGCCAAAAGCAATGCACAATTACCACTGAACAGCTGAACCAAAAGGTTACTCAATGAGACTGAAAGGGAGGAAAGTACATACCGAGGTGATACAGAAAGGAGAAGGGTCTGCAGAACAATCATTAAAGAAGACAGCTTGGACAGTGCTCATGCTCTAACAGATAATGAAGATTAAAGGGACTCCACTGCCAAAACAGCCATTGTTAGAACAAAAAAGGAGGTGCAGGATCCAGATGTAAATCTCTATTCTTGTGAGAGAGATTTGATCCACTATGAGTGGCAGCTCTGAAAAGGAATGTGTGATGAACTGTCCAGGTTTTTGGAGTATAATGGCAATAAACTACAGGGTAAACAGCTACAGCCACTGCCTGAAAGCACCTTGGACAAGACCATGAACATGGAGATTGGCACAACAGAAGTATTTCATAGTACAAAGCCCGATGCAGACTTGGGACACCATCCCAGATGGGCCCTTGGAGATTTTTGCTGCTCTTTTTAAAGTCTGTGCTTAATAATCCTGATAAACAGAACTTCCCTGATATATAGTTCTTCGCTCAAATAAAACAAATGCAGGAAATGACCATCTAGCAAGGTATATGGCCTCAGCAGAGTGGATAGAATTTACAACAAATGAGTTAGGTTTTTTTGTTGGTTTTGTGGGGCATCTCTTGCCCTTTTTTTTTTTATCTTTAACCCACTGTATTTTGATCAAAAAGTGAACCAGAAATATGGAAACAACTAGACAGTAAAAGAAAAGCAGCTTTTCTAAAGGGGGGGCTATAAAGGTCAAAGAAAAAAATCAGATTCAGTGAGACAATTGAGAGAAAACATGTGGCACATCATGAACGCACCCCTGCTATAACCTATCACTCTTTTCAGAGAGTGGATCCATTTCAGAATCATAATATGTTTAGCTCCTTATATATTACTGAATATTAGACTGTGTTTGCTCTGAGACACAATCAACAATATCCCTCCCATTAATGAAAATTGGTCAGCATTGTTTGACCATGTATCATATATGGCCTCAGAGGACTAGGAAACACTTCCATCTGTGGAATGTTTTTAGCAGACAAGTAGAAGTAAAGGAACAAAAAGAATAAGCATAATGGGTCCCAACCCATCCTTAGGATTTCCTGCCCCATATTAGCTGTAAATTAAATACCAGCTTTCTAGCTCATGAGGCAAAAGAAAGTAACAACTAGTATTTAACTTCAATTTAGCTTTATTTTCCAAGACTTTTATTAAAACGTTCCAAAAATTAAGTATCATATAGCTTTAGATCTATTTTTGTATCTACTTATAATTTCTCCTCAATTTCTAACTCCTTCTCTTAAAGGATATTGAATGTTTTCATTTTACTTCAAGCACTCTAAACAGGATATAATTTTGCCATACCACAAAAAGAAATAGAGCTCAGGAGGAACCTGATGTTTAAAAGATGTTTCTCTTAGCAATTAGAAGGCATCAATTAAATAGGAAAGCATTTTTCAGGTTTTTTTTATTAGAAAAAAAAAAAGAAAAAATTGAAATGCTGTTTCATTATATTGTTGTAGCTGACACATTACCTTTCCTGTAGTTTCTCATCAGAGAGCTGTAATTCTTCTTTTAGGTTTTGGTATCTATCTTCCCTTAACAATCTGGTGCCATCATAGAGAGTCAGTTCTCTGTCATGTATTAGCCTGAAAATAAAGAATAAGCTCTATCTAGCCTTTGATTAATTTTTAAAACACTTATAACAACTAAAGGCTTTTTTTAAACCTATCTCAGTTAACACGGGCCACAGTAAAAAGAAAAAAATGATACTAACTCAAGGTGCATCCATGCATGGAGGTAAAACAATATAAGTAAGTTTTAGCACAGAGTCAGTCAACTTAGTTTAAATCCATACAGTAAGAATACGAAAAAAAAAAATCTGTCTTACCAGTGGAGTGTGCATAAATGACATGAAACAGCTTTTTAGTTATGCTTGTACCAAGTAATATACTTTTATTTCTTGAAGGACTATCTTTCAGCTGACTTTAATGATTAACATACATACAGACCCAGCTTTTATTTTGTGATATGCAGAAGTTGATTATTCACAATGCATGCACATGTCAGAACTAAAAATCAGAAGGGAAAGCTAAACATATGAAAAGGCAAAACCACAGGCAAGTGTAATTCTCTGTTCTGTCCTTCTGCATATATATATATAATAAGACAAAGCAGAAAATGCTTTTGCTACAACCTGCTTTTAAAGCTCACAATGTCGTTTAGTTTGCAAAAGGCAGTACATGATGCATGCAAATAAAATAGCATAAAAATTTGACCTGAAGTATAATTATTAACATAGTATTTGCTATTATTGTGTTCTGCAAAATTTAATTTATTTTTTATTGAATTATGAAATAATGTTTAGAAAGAGTTCTTTGCAATCAATATAAAATATGCTGTGTAACATACTTCATAACATGCTTGTTTAGAAGCAGAATGCACTCAAAGTATTTAAAATGTTTTCTGACATCCTGAATTTTTAAATTGTTGCACAAATATTACTTATTTTTAGATTTCATAATTTTAGAATAAAATCTAGCTAATTCCAAAATTCAGACTTAGACTCTAAATTTACAACAGGCTGAAATTTCCTGTATTATTTTAGGCTTACAATAAAATCAAAGAATTGTTTCTTCTTTTAAGTAAAAAAAATGAGCACTACATATTCTACGAAACCTCAATGCTCAGCTTGATCTTTACAGTATTCTTGAAGTTCACCAGCAGGAGCTTAAGGTCTCAGTATGCATGCACTCAATGCACACATCACGTGCACCCAACCCATCCACGCTGCCATGCTGACCTTTGGAGTACAGCCAGAGTGCCGGGGTTGATGCGATGGATGCCGTCGAGAAGAACAAGCTTTCCTTCCAGAGCTGCAGTGACCAGTGGCGACGGTCTCCAAGCAGTGTCTCCATTTGGAAGCGTGTACCTTTGCTGTAGCAAATCTCTAGCTGTCATATCCTGGAAGTATCATCAGAAGAATGTATTTATGATCCATTTTCTTAATTTATGAGTACACGCTTTCTCCTTATAAAACTGCATTCCGTTCTTCCCAAGAATATTAGGAAGGTTAGCAGGAAATCCTCAATTACTTTTCCAAAGAGTATTAGAAATACACACACAAATCTACTCACAAAATGTTTAATAGCTAGTCTTTGGAAGTTCTAGACTTGTCAATATCACCTCTTTGAAACAAGAACAAAAGCCTTTCTCCCCTCTGCCCCTTTAAAAAAACACAAGCAAATGACAACTTGTACACAGCCCTGTGTACAGAAGGGGGCAGCAATTTACACCTGGAGCAAACAAGAATAATTTCTTTCATATGGAAGCCACCTGAAAGAGCAAAAATTTCATGATTAATCTTGAACACAAACCAGCATGACATTCAACCTCTCAGCAGGAAAATGCAGTGGAACCATCAGAGAATAACGATCAGGGTAATAAAGAAGCCTGTAACACAGAATTTATCAAAAATACATAGCCTATCACAAAATAATGCTGAAGGAATAAAACAAAACCAAAACCAACATCTAGCATATCCTCCAGCACACATATTCTAGATGTTCCATTACAACAGGTAAGCACTAGAGAAACAAAGATGTAATAGTAATTTTGTGACCTGGAAGACTAAATTCCTTCCTCGGGCTGTGCTGCGAACACAACCGAAAATCAAATAAAAACATATTTTCTATTGTAACTGTAGCTTTTGCATACGTCCCTTTCACAACTATAAACCCTTTGAACTTTAAAGAATAAAAATAGAAACATTACATCATATGGCCTGAACCATTTCCTTTTTCTACATTTCCTTAAAAGACCTAAAATAACAGGACAAAGCCTGGTTCCTTCAGTGTTTCCACATTTGTCTAATTTAAAGTCTCACATTCAAATCCACAAAACCATACCATATTTTTATTGTTGCATTTCTGTTGTTTTACTGCTGTGTTCACTCTTTCCTATTTTATTAATGAATTAGACGTGAAACATTTTTATAAAAGACAGAGAAAAATGTGGGTTTAGGACTTGCTTAAGAACTGTGCATTCAGCAGCTAGTAAATGCCATAATGAATATTTAACTAACACACCTTTTGATAATTCATCTCAAGAGAAATGAAACAACACACAGTATGAATTGACTGGGTGTGCTATACAGCATGTCCATCTTTAATTCCAACTATGAGAACCATGCATTAATTTTCTGCAGATAAACTCAGAGGAGTATTTTGTGCAAAATGTTTTCTGATATGTAACACTGTGGTTTAAATGGTTGAATGAGATTCAATTTAGGGATGATTAAATAGGAATACCATTGCTAACACCTGCACAGTTTTTGTAAGGAACTTATTTTATGGCTAAATACCTGACCAGTGATTTATTGTTTCTATTTTTTTACTTTAACCTAATTTTTAATAAATTTTATTCAAATAATTTAATATATGATATCAAAACTAATGTTATAATACTCCCTTTGGAGGGGAAGTAACTGAAGTATAAGAATTAATTATTCCTCTTATTTTGGACAAAGCAATGGCAACAATATATTGCCTTGTGAAACAAAGGTTATTTTCATTTGTAAGTCATTATAACTTACGTGTTTAATGTTTCATTGTTTATTTTCTAGAGAAGTTTTGTATACAGGAAAAAAAAAAGACTTTAGGAGAAAAAACAAGTAGGATAACTTCTGTTCCACTCCCTTTAACAGCTATATCAACACAAGCCTCCAACCTAGTCATTTTTCATGGCTTGTAGTACTAATCATGTTCTTGGCAATTATGAGGTGAAGAATCTATGTTTCCTGCGTTTCATGCCAATTTGGACTCATCATTTGTTAGTATTTCTCCAATAAAAAACTGGAAGCATTTGGTAAAGAAAAATTATGAGGTCAGGCAAAAAAAAAAAAAAAAGTCCTAGAAACAAAAACATCACAGTACACAAACACCAGTGATGTGCTTACAAAACTGTTTTTGCTAGGGAAGAAGAGGAGCAAGTTGCTGGAAAACTTGTAACATCACTTTGACTGTTACTTTTTTTCCCCCTCTGAAACTCTAGGGGGAGAAAATATTTTATTTTAAGCAATTTGAACTAAAAGTTCCCTAGCTACAGTCCACAAAGCACTAGCTGGCTGCTGCTTCTCATTTGCTGTTGCTTAACTGCATTAAGAGACAACTTAAAAACAAACCTTTCCTAATCAGGATGAGTTTCCTTTCTCAGCAATTTACCTACATGGAACTGCATATAATGAGAAATCCGTATAATGATGTCAGATATCACAACAGAGACAGGAACTATTCTCTCAGCCAACTATTAGGATAAGAGATGATATATGTTCCAAAAGGTTTGCTATATGTAAATTTGATTTTCATCTCACAACATAAAAGCTTTTGGAGTTGTTTTTTCTGTGAAATCAATTTAGAGAGATACACCTTTTCACACTATTCAAGTCCTTAAATCAACTTCAGTTCCAAAGAATGATGAAGCAAATATTAAAAGCAAAGACTACATACACATTAAAAAACCCAAGATCTCATTTCTTCAGTGAGCCCAAGGAGAAACAGTGCTATTGCTGCAGACCAAAGGGAAGTGTCCCTCTACTCATTTTTCTGCCTGCAGAAATTACCAGAAAATAAATATGAACCATAGAACAAAGAAAAACCTCCTTAATTTTAGAAATGGATGGCCGTATGATGTCTCTCTGAAAAAAACAGAACACACTTTTTTGAACCAAAGTCAAAAAAAATGCTAAATTTACAGCATTTTCAAACTTTTCATAGTCTTCACTGCTGAACTAGTGTATGAATTTAACATTTGTTCTGTCATTAAATTATCCTATTACTTTGTTATGCAAAGCCCTGATATGTTATTATATATTATAAGAAAAACAAATGCATTCTAAAATTCTATTTATAGCTCAGCTACATTTAATAATATTTTTATATACTGCTTTTTTAAGAAGTTTTGAGTTTATGTAACACATTTTACATTAAGGAAACATTTCTATGTATAGATATATATGTGGATCTTACCCAGGCTTGGCTACACAGGAATTTACAGAGAATAAGCAGCTCTCAGCCATTTACTTGCTTTTTTGATACTGTTTGATATCACCAAAAGCCTTTCTATAAAATCCCTTTGCCCTTTGAGCTTGATCAAACCCTGGTGAAACCAAAGGAAAGGTTCACTTCAGTGGGAAATACCTCAAATCCTTTCCTAGATTTTATTTTTATAGGAATTACAGATCCCTTTGAAAGAAAGATGTTTACTAAATAATAGTTCCATTGTCAGCTCTGCTCATGTGCCTCAAAAAATGAAGCCTTCTGCTCATATTCATCAAAGCCATACTAATTAAAGGTAGGAAGTTGAGAAACAGCGGCCACATTTTTAACCAAATAGGTATCTAATTTTGCTGGTGAATACCCAATATTTTATTGTGTGCACCAATACAAGGGTTAGGGTGTGCTTGCCCTTGAGCAGGTTTGTCAAGTTGCAGAAGTTATTTTTCTGGGATGAATTAAAACTATGTTTACAGTGACAAGTACAGAGAGAAGTATGCAGAGTAGCTGGACACATAGCTCTGGCTCAGAAACTATATGCTTATTTTAATAGACCACTATACAAAAGATAATATGCACTGCTGGAAATCCAGGTATATTACTATGAACATGACATTACACTGATGAGGATATGTAGCCCTGGAACCCAAATCTGCTCACACTCAGCCACATTAAAGCATAAGAAAAGGGCAGAAGTCATCTGTCTGACTCCAGTTTTGCAGACAGAGTTTCAAAGTCTTCACCCTTATCAGCTGAAGCCATATCGGGGGAAGGAAAAGCAGTGGGATCCTGTCTGGAGAGGTTCTCTACAGTGCAGGAAAACATAAAATGGATTGTCTTTTTACATCATCATCACTATTTCTCTTTTCTATTTTCCTCTCACTTCTTCAACCATTCAACCTCACCACCCATCTCTACCAGTGTTTCTCCCCACATGCCAGTATACTTTTAAATAAGATGCTGCTGCCATTTCTTCCTTTGGACGTCTCCATGTCGTCTGGGAAAAATTTAAAGCAGAAAAGGGGTGGAAGAAAGAGACCAGTATATTGCATTAAACCTGATGCTAATGTTTCCCTGCAGCTTCGACAATTATCACTTACAACAATAAATCCTGTTATGTTTGGGTTTTTTTGACCCATAAAGTCATAGGAGACTCTTGACTTCATATTTTATTTAAGCCCTTTCATCCCTCAGGGTTATGGAGAAAATCTTACACATGTGATCTCTGTGTGAAAAGCTAGCAAATTAATTAATTCTATTTTTAAATCTTGTAATTTTTCAGCTTATGCCATGAGGTTAAAGTGTACTACAACCTAAGACAGACAATTCTTGCCAAACGTACCGAGTGACCACTAGCTATGGCAGTGCTGTTAAGCTTCACAGAGCTTGGGGTTTGCAAAAACACCCAACACTTTTAGTGCTGTGAGAAATTCTCTATTTGAGATCATATTTAAAGCATGATCATCAGCAGATAGTTTCCTTACCTGGTATAGCATGATAGGTTCTATGCTGTATCCCAGTATATCAGCAAACTCCTTTGCAATAACTGTTTTGCCACAGCCCTAAAAAGTTAAAAAATATTGATTAGATTAAATTCTACAGATCATGGGGAAGAAGGGAGAACAGAAATTTAAATTCTTACTTTTCCTCCAATTAAACACATATCTTTAACCATATGGGATTGCATCATTTCTGCCAACAGTTGATTATGGCTGGAAGTCCTTATGAAAGTATCTGATCGAGAATGATTTTTTAACATTCCAGTTCCAGCTGGAACCTGTAAGGGAAAAAAAGTAAATCAAAATGCTAAATAAGCTATACTGTGATAACTCTAGGCTTTGTGTGGACTAGGTTATACTTGTCCAAAACTACTGTAATATTTTGCTGATAATTGTCATCCATCAAACTTGAAACTGTCGCTGTCACAAAATTAAATCAACTAATTTATAACAGAAAAACTCCTTCACATCTCCTTCACCCACTCTTCATGAAAAAAATAAAGAAAATGTGAATCAATACAATTACAGCATTGGGGTATGCAAAGAACTTCAAGCTGTTCATGCAAGAGACAAATAAAAAGTTGCCAATACTCACTGCTCATCAGAGAAACATGGAAGAGATAGAGCAATTAGTATTGTGAAAATCTGACCCAAACTTTGGAGAGTTTGAATTGTTCGCCACGTTAAGGCACATGCTCTGTATTTCCACTTCCTGCTCTAGTCTGGGAGCATCTGTTTCATCTGCAAACTTCTTATGCCCTCCTGTTCCCAGAGATATTCTGCAGAAGTACTTCCAGAAGGTATCCCCTACGCGTCCAGTGAAACCAAAAATCTTTGCCTCAGGAAAGAACTGAATCAAGTTCCTACACACTCAACTTTTCCTGAAAAGTTCCCATTTGCTGTTGTTCTCCTCTTCACTTTGACATGGTACAAACTCTCTGAGGACATTCCTTACCAATGTTATTATAATCTCTCTGACTCCCACTAATTCACCTTCTTTACAGACTCTCTAGACTCTCCAAATTCAACATTAACTTCATATTCTCAGATCAGCATCTGTTTCCTGAGTAAGAACTTATTTCACCACCTAGCAGGTCATAAACTTCATTGGAAGAAACTCAAACTAATCATAGTTGATGTGATTACTTTGTTCCATTTTCCCAACATCCTGTGTCGGAACATTACCAAGCACTCATTAGATTTTATTTGAAGTGTAAACAAAGACAGACTATTGTTTTTACAAAAAGAAAAAGGGAAAGCAGAATTAAGAGCATCATAAGTACTCTCTGCTATTCTAATCCAATAAAACAGAAAAAGAAATTGAAAGGCTTTTTTTTCATCCAAACTGTAATGACTCACATGGAAGAAACTATGAGTTTATCTAGAAATAAAATCATGCATATCCATAAACTAATATTCCAGTATCTAAATGTGTCTCCAATAAATACCATGTGTTACTCTACCAAAAAAAATTGCTCAGTGCAAATGACTTTTAGTATCAAGTGTAAGTGTCAAATTCTTCAAGAGACGAAAACAAGTTAGTGATTTTTAAAAACATATATTTTGATGAATTTATAAATTCATACCTGGAATGTCACTTCTTTTTCACCAATTTGGACAGTTACATCAGCCTTGAAGCATTTGTTTCCATGTGCTCTTTCTACTTTAGTAATCTTCCTGGGAAACAAGTGTTTTTCTGAATCTTGAAGCTCAAAGCGCTGCAGAATTCAGAGGTGATGACATTAATTATTAAATACAACTTTCTGGTTTTTAAAACTGTTCCTTCTAAAACAATGCCAGAAGCATATTCATGACTAAATGCTTATGAAGTCCTAAATCCATTTACTTTATTTAAACTTTTACTTCAGATATCTGTGTTCACGTTCTTGATGGCCTATACATTTTACATTTAAAGCCAAAGCAGAGAGATTGTATACCAGCTACTTACTCAGACTGTAGTGACAGATGTAAAGTGAAAATGTCACATGGTGACTTTGCCAAATCTTAGCCTGACAGTCCAAAATAACATGAGAAATGAACCATAGCCTTCAGCATGTGTAATAATAGATCACCTATCTCTGCAGGTCATTATAACCAACTGCAGATCCAAACGTTTGACAACCAATAAAAATAATCAGAAAAATTGGGTTTACTTAGCTTCCTACTGCCTTATACTAGGTAAATTGAGGACAACCTGTACAAAATAAGCCTTCAGCATGTTCTGGGTATGTCAAGGACATGAAACAGGACAAATGTTTTCTCAATCCTTTTTTGAGCATTATACTCTTTATTTCTGCTGTACATGGAAAGCACAAAAAACATTTAAAAATGTTCAGGAAGGAGAGTCACGCTCAGGAAGGAGAGTCATATTGGGGTTATGCACAAAAAAAGCTAATAACTGAAACTACTGAAATCGTAGAGCCATTTTATTCAACAGAGTGAAACTCGAGTAAAGAGAAAAAGGAATACTGTCCAACTCCTTAGAATTCCTAGAAAACAGAGTTTTTTAAACAGAAGTCATTAATGAAAACAACTCTTAAAAGGCATGTATTATTATTACTACTAGGATTCATAGCACTGCCTATTGAAATTTAGAAAGAAAACTGAGATGGATTTTTACGAAAGCTTGTGCTCTTCATCACTTTGTAAATTTCCATTCTGGAAAAAAAGCCTACAAAAATATTATGTTTAAACACGTATTTAAGATAATGTGCTTTAGTTAAGGGCTGCACCAAATTATATTCTTATTGAAACAGCTGAGTCTGCTTCAGATACTATTAAATTTTTAAACAAGAGAGGGCAGGAATGCCTACTGAGTACTGTCTCCAAGTATGATTCTAAGAAACACTCCAACTATGATTCTGTGAAAGCAACTACCAAATGTCCTCACTCTTATCTTCATTAGTAAATTGCAATATCCTTACTAAGTTAATGGCATTTTGGATAGAGTCAAGGGTGATTATACACAAAATTGCTAACTGCTTGTACACTAAAATCCCTTACCAACAAGAGAAAATAACTGTGAGTGAGCAAGATTATCTGGACCAGCAGACCCTGGATACTGCGTAACAAAGATTTGAAGACAGCAACAGCAGAACTTGTACACAAAAGGATTTTAAAATTTCTAAGGTCCTTTTTTGTTTGGTTGAGGTTTTTGGTTTTAGTGGGTTTTTTTTTGTTTGGTCTTTGTTGTCGTTGAGGGTTCTGTAGCCTTTTAGACATTAAGTCAGGACAGTGAAAGAGGAATGTCTATGTGCATATTGTTACTGAATTTACGCAACTTAAATTCATCTAACTGAATTTGAATTTATCACATGTAATCACATAGATGCTGCTGAACCAAATGCTCTAGTAATTAAATGACCTCACATCTCTAGTAATTACCACACTTACACCTGAACAGGAGCAGCAAACAAAACTGCCTGTGGCTTTCAGAGCAAAACAGATCTCTTTGATGCAGTTCTTCATTTAGAATTATGATAGGCAAATATGGAATCAGAGTGGCATGAAATGGGTGTACAACACACTGAACACTTCTGCTGAGCCAGAAACAACTTCCTCTATAAAATGTTCAAGCTGATAGCTGCAAAGGAAAAAATATTTGTGGTTTGAGAGAACAACTACTGAACACATTCAGTATCAAAAAGTTTGGGAGATACTTGTAGAGCCAGAAGCAGGCAGCCTCATTGACTCAGACGAAAGCAAAAAGAATAGACCAGCCGCCAAAAACCACGGAAGTGGTTTGGCAGTTCATAAACATCAGGCCACGTTCTGCGTGCCTAGAAACATGTGAGAAAAGGTGAAATGTAAAAGTTGGAAACAAAAGGAAGAGGAATTCTGACCACTTGGAAGCATCTAATGATCAGTAATATCTCAAAATGGAAAATGCAAAGAATACACCAGTAATCCAGCTGGTGAAAGGAACAGAGAGCTTAAATGAGCCATAGTTGCAGATGACCACTTAGCTGAACCTACAATGCAGTCAGGCTATTCAAAAGAGACATCAAAAGGCTGGAAGATTCTCTGCATGGGAAGGAAAAAGAATTTTTCAAAGAAGAAGAGGACTGAACTGTTTCACAAGGAGCAAAACATGAACTGCAAGTACAAGATGGGACGGATTGATAGAAGAAGTCTGACAGATTCCACTACAATGGTATGTATTGGCACTAAGAGTATCTATTAATGCAAAACCCCAAAGATTATGAAATACTTTGGAAGGAATAAGAGAGAAACAAATCCTTCCTTAGAACAAAATTTGCAACAGAAATATCTTAGAAGAGAAAAGAATTCTTCTGAGAAATTCTTTCTTGTCTAGACATGAAATAGAATTCCAGTCTTACAAGAGCTCCTACGTACCATGAGGCAGGGAAACAGTTTTCAATGAGGAGGTCAGGTAAGATTAAAGTGGGTGTGCAAGTAATACAAAAATGAGTAAAGGCAATAAAAAAACTTTTATTTAGTGTAAGATCAAGTCAATAAACAGAGAATTAATCAAAGCATGAAAAAAAAAAAATGAAGCAAAATTCCAGGGCTTTAGAGTGAAGCTAAAAAAGGATATAGGTTAAAAGTTACTTGTTCATTTATTAAGACAAATCTGTTCTGCATGTTATTTCTAAGATCTCATGGAAAAATTCTCCTGATTAGAAGGTAAAAAAATCCAAACAGTGGGTGTTTCCAACACTGTGAAAAACAGGCGCGCAAAAGGCACGTGAGAATTAAAAGAGCAAACCCAAAACACCCAATGAATCTGGAATAAAATACTAAAAGTTTATGGGACAATGAAGAAATAAGTATAGAAAGTGTGGCACCTCTTACACGCCTAAATGAAGCCAATCAGTTTTATAAAAACCTCTCAGTTGCATACAGAAAATTCCAATGCTGTGGGAGATACATCATACATTCTCAATTTTTTTTTTTTACTTAATTTTTACAATCATATTTCAGATGTTCATCTGTCAGTCAAAATAATTTGTCATGCCGGTATTTCACGCAGGTACAGAATAATTTTAAAGCCTAAAATTCCAACCAACTCATGTTTTCCTTTGTAAGATTTGCTCAGTTAAGGATTATCTTTAAGAATCAGAATACAAATTGATACAGTTGCCAAAGTGCAGAAACTTCAAATAAGGGTAAACAAAGGCACATAATTTGCAAGTTTATTTTGGTACTTCTGTCCTGTCTGTTGCAAGCTAATGAACTGACAAATGCTGAAAACTTTAGCACTTGTACAAATGCTTGTGTATGTTGTACAAATGCAAATGTATGTTAAGCACCTCTAAAGACCACTGCTGATGCTGGATTAGCACGCAATCCTTAAATACTTTTTTTATGGCAACTAGTTTGAAACAAGGAGTTACATTAGCATCAAATTAAAAAGCTGGTTGATAGACACCCTTTCTTCTTCAGCATTATTCCAGGTGGGGTCTCACATGAGAGAAACAGAGGGGCAGAATCCCCTCCCTCGACCTGCCGGCCACGCTGCTTTTGATACAACCCAGGATCCGGTTGGCTTTCTCGGCTCAAAGCTCATATTGCTGGGTCACATCAAGTTTCTCATCCACAAACACTCCCAAGAAACTACCTTCACCTCCAGGGAAGGTGTAAATCAGTATTTCGCATTATTTCATTATTGAGAATAAGAATTAAAAGCAATGATTATATCTTGGTGTAGTCTCAGTAAGCAAGGAGGTGTGTAAGGAAAGGATTTCCCCAAGCTGAAGGTAACATTTGGGAAGACAGTGCCTTAAGAATATGATCTCCTCAGGAAACACGCACAGTATCTAATAACTGCCAAAACTACCTGTTTGGCATAACCACTGGCTATTTCACTTCTCTGCTCCAACAGCTCACTGGAAGGGAAGATATCCTGAAACTAGGGTATGTTATCAGCTATATTACTACAACCCTGTATCTGTCTCTGAGTCTGACACCTAAACTTCACATTCCATTATCTGAAATTTGGGTGTTTTTTTCTTTAAATGTTAGCTGGTGTTAAGAAGTGATTGAATACACAAATTAATCCATCAGTGCCAACACAATTCCAGTGCTTTTTTTTTTCAACTCTTGTTACCACCCAGTTAAGGTCAGCATTTCCTTTTACACAGAAAAAAGTATTCAGTGCCAGTTATTACCTGGACACTCTTAGGAAACCCATAGAAAAGTAGAATAAGAAATCACCTTGCCTCTGCTAGACTCCTCTCCCTCACCATTCTCATAGAATGTAAAAAATAATCTCTTATCAAAATTTATATTGTTCTGGAGCTGTTATTACTATAACATCATTATAAACAGACATTCCTCAATACAACCAGTTATTTTCTGTATTTCTTAAGGTTCATTGCTTAACAAGATTTGTTGTGGGCAAATAGAATAAAATTCCAAATAAGATTACATGTACTTGTTGACTTAGTAAGTTTGTAAAGTAGTGATGAAGAAGATTAAAAAAAAAGAGGAAAAGTAACACAGAAAAATCTAATTATGAGATATTTAAAAGTAGATTATTATTGAGAAAGAAAATTTTGCAAGTCAAACCAATCTTACACAAGAAGCAAAAGCATGCACAATACAAAGTTAAAAAAAAGAAATGGAAAATGAAGGAAGTGGATAGTACTGAACAGAAAGACATTCACCATCTGTAATAGAAGGAGTAAACAAAATGACAAAGTATTTAAAATAAAGGCATATTAAGACAGACGTGAATGTTACTGCTCTGCTAACATATAGAAGTTTATTTCTGCACAGATGATGGCTCTTATGGGCAACTTCAATTACCCCAAACTGTGGTGGAAGGGCAACACAGCATGAAACAGTATCACGCAATGGGTCAGGCTGGAAGGGACCACAGGGGGGTCACCTGGTCCAACCTCCCTGCTCAAGCAGGGTCATCCCAGAGCACATGTGCAGGATTGTGTCCAGATGGTTCTTGAGCATCTCCAATGAGAGAGACTCCACACCCTCTCCGGGCAATCTGCTCCAGTGCTGGGTTACCCGCACAGTAAAGAAGTTCTTCCTCATATTCAGGTGGAAGCTCCTGTGCAACAGTTGAAGGCAAGTGACAAATGACTTCAGATCCTGGACTTCAGGCCATATTGGCTTATTCAGAGAAGCGGTAGGTAGGACCCCACAGGAGTCAGCTTTGAC
The DNA here is from genome assembly GCF_041296385.1 of Aphelocoma coerulescens. Lineage (NCBI taxonomy): Eukaryota > Metazoa > Chordata > Aves > Passeriformes > Corvidae > Aphelocoma > Aphelocoma coerulescens. The sequence continues at coordinate 62,587,320 of NC_091013.1, forward strand.
GATTCAGAAAAGCTAGCAAATCATTCAGAAAAACCTCCTAGTCAAATGCAAGGACTGTCCACCCCAAAACTGAGGAAGACAAGCAGGAGAGCAGCCCAGTTACACAGGGAATACAGGACTGAACTCCAACGCAGAAAGCAGGGGGGAAGAGGGGGAAAGAGGGTGTCAGCAGGGATGGGATGCAAACATTTCCCCGATACATAAGCTTGGTTTTAGGAAAACCAAATATTCACTAGCTACAAAGCTGGTGAATACCAAATATGAACATACAAATAACATCTAATTTTCAGGACTGAAAGAGCTGGCTAAAATGCTTTAATGCCCATTTTCAACAACATATGTAACTCTTACAACATATTAAAAAATTTAAGAAAGCTGACACTGTGTTTAAGTTTTAAAAGATAAATTAAATAACCCACCACAATTATAGGCTTTGTAAGCTACTATTAAACATGGACAAACCGACAGATCTGACCAACAATAAGCAACAAAAAAATAACACAGACCAAATCCAGAGACTAATACAATCTATAATCATGCTATACTATAGTGAATGTACTCGGTGCATGTGATATCTATAGTCTTTTTAGAATCTTCTCTTAAAGGTCAAATGCCAGAGGTATTTTTTAAGCATTTGACTACCTTAACCATAAAAGTAACTACTTTCAAATTAATTAACCACTTATTATATAATGAGGACTTTCCTGTAGTCTTTAACTGAGGTCTAAATATTCCAAAGAACCTAGAGGTTTCACTTTTCACAGTAACAAAATTAACTAGCTTATGAGGGTTTTTTAAAATACTGCTATGAAAGTTTTAAGCATTAGCAATAATATAGCCATTTAGTTTACCTAAGATTTCTGGTTTTATACAGAAGTAGTAAAGTAATATTAGTCAGGAGAACTACTACCATAATCCATCACTCCCTGGAATTACAATATAAACGTGCAATACTTACTTTTAACATATCTTTGACTGCAGTCCTGCCTTCCTTTCCAAGGAAAAGATTATAGGGGTAAAGCCGGTCTATAACATGCTGGACTGACATCATAGGAAAGGTATCCTAATTCAAATTTAAAAATAAAAATTGAAAAAATTATTGACTCATTCTGTCACCAGCCATTAACCCAAAATCCTGCACAGCTTTGAACTTTAAGGACCACTACAAGCAGTATTTGATTAGATGTCAAAACAGGCATTTCTCAGGTGTAATTCATTACGACATAAATGTCCAAAGTAGATTAGAACTATGCCCTAAAAATTATTTTCTTTACTGTGTATAAATGGAAGCTATAGTGAGTAGCTCAGATACCTAAAGACAAATATGGCCAAGAGAGACAAATCCCACCACAGTTAAATGAGTTTCACAGTACTGCTAGAAAAGAAGCAATATGACAAGAAATACTTCAATACTGATCTACACATTTACAGCTATTTATAGTATTTTATTTTGATTCTATTATATTGTACAGATTCTACTTAACAAATCAGTTCATAGAAATTTCTAAACATGTTGATTAAAACTGTTTTGTTTTGAAAAGAGTTACTAAGTATGCAAAACAACCTATTTTTTTTACTATCTCCTTGTTAGATTTAAGTACTAACTCTTTTTGTCAACTGCTGCCTAAACTAGACAAAGATTTGACTATTTTGCTGCAGTAATGAAGAAAAAGAAATTCATTTATGACTACTGAAGACACTATGCATAAAGCCCTTCTGGGTGGAAAAAAGGCATTTCAAACTCCCTAAGTTAACTGATTGTTTGCTTCAAAAATGACTTGCAAATTTTTAAGGACTACTTGTTTGTAACACTAGTGAAAAACAGTCATTTGACTGGCACTATCTTTTTAAGCCTTCATCAAAGTAAATAAAACAATTCAAATAAATTTAACTGATTTTCAGTTATACACTCGTATTTACATAAGCACACAACTGAAAGAAGAGTGCCTTGGAAATGAAGCCAGGAGACGCATATTTTATGAAATGCGTAATTCAATTTATAAGCAGTAATACTATTTATAATGTTCCACATTATTAAAAAAATCAGTAAAAATAAATCATTTATTGCACTGTAGTAAGCGTACAGCTTCAAGGATTAGGGAGCCCCTTTGTTGCGTTTTAAAAGCCCTCCATCTATATATAAAGACACACCATGTAATTTTTCCACATTATCTCAAATTAATAATAATTACAATGGAATGTATAAAATAAGCCTCTTCAGAACAGGACCCTATGAAAAAATTCTCCCTTTTGTCAGGAAGAAGTCCTCAAAACAAGAAACTATGTTTTGGGACTGTGTGAATCTGACAGAGGATAAGAAACTACTCATCACAATGCACTCTCTTCACACTTTTAAACAGACCAACTAAACTAGAAGCAGAGTATGGCATTGACCCAGCAAAGAAAAGAGAAAATGCTGTAGCTCAAAATCACTGGGAACAGTTTAGAAATCCAAGTGATTAAAACTAATTCTAAAAGAAACAGTTTCCATCTACCTAAAAAAGACACTGTCATACAATGGTAACACTTCACATTCTCTAATGTAATATAAAATGCTTCCTTCACTTCATAGTTTAGATAATAGCTTAGGGCTCATTTTCTTTCTGCTACTCTGAAAGCCATCTGGCATTCATTTAAAAATAATTTTTCACTTTGGGGCTCAAAGAATAAAAAGTTGCAATCTATTTTAAAAGCCAACACATATTTCTTGCCTAAAGCCCTCCAAATACTACTTCATTTCATTGAACTTGAATTTTCATCACTTCTTAATATCTAATATAGGACCACTAATTCAGAAAACTAATTCTGTCACTAAGTATCCAGCACAGCTGAGGAGACTGAGCACCACAGTAACACAAGTAATTAATATGCTTTAATGTACCCAATTCAATAAAATATGTAGGAAGTGATCTGCTGCTGAGCAGTACCACAGGTGAAATGACTGCACATGAAACAACAGAGAACTATCCTGAGTTCCTTCTACAGACACCTGTGCCTTGGAGAGAGGGTCTGAGAAACTCTCCCGGTACTTTACCCTCCTGGGTTGACCATATCTTCCTGCATGCAAAAGGGCACCAAAACCCTATCTCTTTATACAGATCTCACGTCCCTAACTTCCTTCAGGAGGTACCTTCAATTTTGTCTTTGACATTTTACCATGTAATTATAAAGTCCAAGAGACAAAGGACTACCCAGGAAAGCAGAAAGACTGCCACAGCTTTAGTACTGACCTGCCTGACTTGTCACTGTGAACTCTGCAGATGTACAATTCCTGTTTCCCTGTGGACTGTAGCAGTCAGGAAGCACTGCATCTTCAAGCGTGCACAAACTGCATATTCATGTAATCCTTCATTTCTGTTTATTCTAAATCCACCAGTCAGCCCAAAGGCCTAATGTAGGCTTATTCTCATACAATTTAACTGTTTCCTATGCCCATGCTTGTTCTAGGTCCTTTAAGCTGTCAGTGGAGAGCAACAGGTGTCTTTGTAATGCAATCAATCTGATTTACATGTGTAACATTAAATTCAAAGCACTTTCAGGTTGTGGTTTTTATTTCTCTCCACTCACTACCTCAGTGCCATCAGATAAACTGTAGATGCCCTGAAGTCAGGTAACATGATTTACCAGAGGGGGAAAAAATAATAAATTGAGCACTAAGATACATTTAATAACAACACAAATCTTATGTCATACCATACTTTGTCCTTCAGTATTATGCTATATGCTTGGTTAAAGTATTATCCAGAGATATATGACTGAGACTTTTCTCCCTCAAACTATTCTTAGCTTTTTCAGGCTTTTTTTTTAAATATTCATGTTAATCTTCTTCTAACAACATGAATAAACCAGCTCTAATTCTGAGAATTTTTAAACCCATACAGTTTCACAGCACGTGTATGCACATACCAAAATCTGAACTGTAGCCGATAAGCTGTCTAAAGGAAAATCTGGAAGTCCCAATGTAGAAGATTCTTGAGAGCAGAGAGTTGTAGCAAAAGACAGGAGCTGAGAAATTCTGCATAGGAAAAAGTAATTACAGAGTTTTATACATGCTATCTATATTTAAAATACTAAAGCATAAAGAGTTAAATACAGTAAACGATGCTGAAAATACTTCTGAGTGCACACAAGAAAGGCGTGACCAGTTTTAAAGCATTTAAGATTCATTATATGAAGGCTGCATACAAAAAGCTGTGTGAGCATATATGTGTTAAAATTTTCTTCAGCTCTGGTCTCTAAGCAGTGATAGAGACACAAAAATAGCATGGAATCCTGAAAGGACATAGCTTCATTCATTCATTCATTCATTCATTCATTCATTCATTCATTCATTCATTCATTCAATTTCTTTTGTAATTATGAAAAATTACCTCTCTGTGGAAATGTTTGATCCAATTGAATATAATAGTTGAAGATGGTCCTGGAAATAGAACATGAAATCACAAAGTAAGTTAATTTTGGCATCATACTGTGGGTCACAGATCATGAAATATGATGCATTTCCCATCTTTCCCTCTAATTTAGACATGAGGATTCTACTCACTCCTTGACACAGAATTAGTTTTATTTAAGAATAAAAAAAAAGATCAAATTCTTTCTTCTGGGGTTATTTGTGTTATGGAAGTTACTTTTCTGCTGCAATATTCCATGACAACTCTAAGACTGCATGTCAGGAATTAAATGTGCAATATGAAAATACAAAAAATGCAGTTTAAGATAGATTTATTACTCAAGAATTCTTTTCAGAAGTGACGTAAGTAAAACATAACATCAGAATATTATCTCTACTCAATACAAATGATCCAGTCTTCTGCTATGACACTCACCTTAAAGGGCAGGTGATAAACATCTCTAGCTTGAAATCGAGAGCGAAGGGGTGGATCCAAAGGGTTACCAGAGTATTTAGGTACTGGCAGGCCCAAGGCTATCACTCGAAAATCTTCACTAACCCGAACAATCTTCCATGCATCCAACTCTGATTTTGTATGCTCCTAAATAAATTAAGATAAAGCAACAGGGAGAAAAAACCCACATTGCATCATTAAAAACTTATGATGACTAAGCTCCACCTCAACTAAAAGCCCCAATCCTTCAGCCTAAATGTGGTGATGTTCTCGAATGTTCTCATCTTTCATGCAAAATGGCTAGAAAGACTTGAACTGGTCAAATCTGTGGATGATAAAAAACAAGTTTTTCCAAAATGAACATAGATGATGGTGCTGTTGTGACGTTACCTCACATTACATCTTGTGAAAAGGTACAAATACAACACTCTTTTTACAAGGAACAAAACAGAAACTGATCACAAAATTTATTTTATTCTAAAATATTAGAAGTGCGTTACAATGAACAAGTTTTTCTTTGTTCTTTTTCCCCTCTCTCATAAGTGTAAAGGTAACTAAAATCTCCATTTTAGAAGTTTGATTTACAAATTATACTTTATTTTATGAAATAATGCAAAACTAGACTCCCTCATTAAATGTTGTATTATGTCATGCAAAGGATTCTTTGCACACAAAAATGCACTCTATCTGTCCACATCACAGTAAATTCCTCCCTGAAACTATACATGAATACATTTCCTTGAGACCTAAACACACAGTAATTATTCACACAGGAGAAGCGAAACTGAACATTATTTTATATAATACAGTAGTCACCAAACTACAAAACAATATTAGATTTAGTATTGTAGCAAGAGATTTATTTCATTCATATACTATTCATATACTGCGGCACTCATTTTGAAACATTTTATCATTAGTGTTTAACAAGAAGAAAGAATACATTTTATAACCAAATCTAACTATGAATTCTCATTTTCAGTCTTGAAATACAATTACATTTTAAAAGCTTATTTTTGAAATATAATAATAATGGTTCCAGTAACTGCATCTACTAATTAAATATCATAAAAATATTTTTAAAATATTTTTGAAAAGGCATGGATCAGAAGAATTTTAACCACAGATGAAAGGCACAAGAAATAATGATATATTTTCAGAAATTCACTATGGTACTTCAACACAGCTGGGAATTGCATGCAATAGAGATCAATGACTGAAGGCTTATTCCAAATTTCCTTGCTGTGCCACATGTGTTTGAATCATACACCTAACAACAGGTGTGACAGAAACATGAGCAAGCAGGTGAGCAAGCAGGTGTCAGACTGACAGGTATGTGACTGGAAACTACAGTACACGGAAGTAAGATGCAAAGAACTACTGGAACTCAAAAAAAAGTAATTTACTTAGGTTCCGAAAAGCCTGAAGAGCATCTAACAAAGCAGTGGGACTCAAAGCCCAAAGAAATTAAAATGGTTTAAGCTGTAATGACAGCAGACACGAAAATCCCATTTCCTTTTAAAGGAAAAGCCTCTAACTATTTCCTATAGTTTAGATTGCTGTTTACATACACTTTTGTAAATTAAAGGCAAAACAGCACCAATATAGTGACTGAATATAGAGATGCTCATCTTGACCTCATTCTTTTGGTATCCTAATATTTTAAAAGCTTAGCAACAAGGCTATTGCCATGCTGAAGCATTATCTGAACTTCATGGCAACAATTTCAACTTAAATATCTTTTCACAAGTACATTTTAGTTATTCTCACATTGTGGCTTTCTTATTTTAGAAACATACAGGCTTCATACAAGGTTAACATGGACTACTCTTTTTCATATGTAGACAACATGGAGATGAAAACTTCTTGTTGTTGAAAACAGTATTTCGACTTCTTGCATAGCTTTCACCCTGTCTACTTCATTCTATGAAATATCCCAGAAAAAAATGCAGAAACCTTGGTGAGATTTCCCCCATTTGACTCCTAAGTAGTCTCTCCTTCACAGTAATATTCCAGCACTACCAAGAAGAGGAGGAGGGGAAAAAAAGGAAAATCCAAATAGCATTTCCATACCTGCAAAAGTTTGTCATAACGATCTGCAGACATGAGAAAACGACCATCTTCAAGCTGCATTTCCCTATTCTCCAACAAATTGTTTAACACTGGCAGGACATTGCGCTCAGCCTTCTCCAAGCCTTCCAGAACAAGGATTCTGCCTTCGGTAGCTGCACGAACTGCACACTTTAAAAAAAAATAAAGCCCCACAACATTTTAAGAAAAATAAACTTTAATATTTAATTAAATCCAGTTGAAAAAGAACCGTCAAATTCTTCCAAGAACTTTCCCAAAACAACATTTATTTCTGTAAGAATCAACACGACTCACAGCAGTAGTGATCAGGGAGGGTGACAGCTGACCACCTTAACAGCGCTACACATTCATGAGCTGGGGTTTTACTGCCTGTTACAGGGACTGACAGAAATAAGTTCTAGTATTTTTTACCAACAGAATAAGATATAAAACCTTGCAGAATTTTAGACTAAACACAGTATATATAAATATATGTGGCATCCTTTCTTTTTGATGTCACATAATATTCTGCATTTTTGGGTATTTTAACACCACCAAACAATTCTGGGATAGCATTTTTAACATAAAACAATCAAGGTGGTTTCACCTGTTTACAATCATATTAAGACATTTAGAAACACGTCCAGTATTCCTTTAGATTTTTCTGAATATGTACCAGCATAATTCATCCTCAGTACATCACTTTAGTGTGATTAGAATATAAGTCTGTTGAAACCAAACATGGATGATGAAAGCAAAATAGTGCTACAAATAATAAGATTTTTTAAAGAGTGATAAAACTAAAAGGATGTAAAATTATATTGCCTGACTGAATATGGTCTTCTACAAAACCAGAATAAAAATGCAGCCATTAACTTGATAATCCATTGGAAACTTAAGAGTTAGAAAATGGTTTCTTTTCTACTTTATTGATTGTTTATATATGGCTGCTTATTAATGTGGAGCCAAAATGTAAAACTGGTGCTGATGGTTTTGTGCAACTTTGTCACAATGACATTAACCCAAGTAATTAAGTGCACTTGATATCTATATTCGCAATTTCTTCCCAGTAAAAGACGCTGAAATACAATGCATTCTTTTCTTCTTCCAGTTTCAAGAAGTTTAAGCTGATAATAATGTGGCAGGTTTGGGCACAGTCAACATTTAGAGGCACCAGAGTCTTTCTTCCTATTACATTTAAACACAATTTTAGACACAAGCACAGTTACAAAGGGAGAACAAATGAAATCTTTTCCCAGCATATCTCCTATAAACTCCTACAGAAGAACCTGTCATATAATGCTAGATGGAAATCTCTGATGAATACAATAGATGCCAAAAAATGGGTCAGAGAGAAAGAAAGAAGATATGAGAAAGAATAATGAAGATGCACCAGAACACAAAAATAACCCACCAAAAAATTACATATGAAAGCAGATGTACAAAAGACAAATGCAAAAGAATAAAGTAGAAACAAAGACAAGTTCAGCACAACAAATTAATTGCTGCATGGGTTTAAAGCACACAATTGACTCAGAGACCCATCGGAGGAGACACAGAAGACACTTGCCCCGCTTGTGGAGAGGTGTCAGAGATCAAAACCACATGGGCCTGGCCAGGCTGCTGTTCTTTACCACACATGTCCTCACGGGGCATGGCTTCAGGGGAAGCAAAGGGTGAGTACACACCACGAGCAGGACACTGTCTCCACTCTCTCTCTCTGTGGAAGGTTGCCAGGACCAGCCACGTGGACCCTGCCCTCCCTCGCATCTGCCCATCCCTTCCCATCCCTCAGGGAGTGCGGCTCCGGGTGATGAATGCAGCTGAGCCCAGTGGAGCCTGGCAAAATGGTCTACAGCGGAGCTGGCATGGAATCAAACCTCAACAGAGACAGTGTGGCATGGTGCCACTGCGGGAAGTGGCCATGGGGAATGAAGCAGCAGCAAAACCAGGACAAGAGGAGCTGAGCCCAAAGCAAGCCCCAGAGGCATGGATTGATCAAAATCAGCGGTACCGCATGGGATGGAGTCCCAGCAGAGCTGTCCAGAACCAGTTGGCATGGTGCAATGTCACCTGGTTTTCAGGCAGTTGTCCATCATGGTTTTTCATTGTCTCAGAGCTAGGGATGAGAAACACTGACTGTGGGAACACCTGCCATCTTGTCTTTGTCTGGAGAAGCCAGAACTAAGCTGAGGTGGTGAACACCTTTTGCGTGTAAAGCACCTTTTTTTTTTTTTGCATACTTTTGTTGTTAATATTGATGCTTTTACCGTGTATTTCTTATTCCATTGCTGTTTGCTTTCCGTAAATTGGTATCTCAACCCACATCTCAGACTCTGTGTTCCTCTCTCACCAGAGAGGGAAGTGGAGAGGCTTATTTGCAGTTTAATTTCTGGCTGGTGTTATACCACCACAACACTAAACAATAATTAAGATGCTTCTGTACAGTTTAGAAGCATAACTAACAACTGGCAAATGAGCCTTAGAGTAAGCTTTTCACATCACCATTAAGATGGAAACAATTCCTAATTACTAATGTATCTAATCTGGACTCAGGCAAACTACTGAGAAAAGACATTCGTTAGTCCTGGTACAGATCTCCAGATCAAGTTCTCTTCTTAGAAAGACAACACTTTTATATCTAGCTTCATAATCAGTATCAGAGAAACCTGGAATAAGCCCATTAAACAAGTACTAAACCTCAGATTATTTCTCTTCTACTGAACCCACTAACTCTTTAAAAAAAAAACCAATAAATTTTTTTCTTCATTCAGGACATCATATACTACTAACAGGCAACATAAAACACCTCTCTCCTCCTCCCATAAAATGTGTGCAAAGGACAAATTTTCTACTAACATTCTTCTCTAGGAAGATCATTGGTCATGTCAAAAAACTGCTCCAACCTGCTTGAACAGAAAACTTGAGTCTCCAGCAGACAGTCCAACACCTGGCACGAACAAAATGCTATTTTGTCTAAATGCAGTTTGGAGACACAGCCAGAACATGCTTTAACAAACAATTTATTTGCCAAGCTGGTTGGACTCTGCATATTGTAAGTCCATGAAGACTTTATGACTGATTTTTACTAGCTAAAGGAAAATACACATTCTGTTCATATGGTTTCAAAATATTTTGAGTATCCATAGAATCTTGTTGACTCACATTGAGACATGCACACTATGGATGAAGGCTTGCCGAAGTAACAGGCTTCCAGTACTAACAGAAACCTCCCTCTTGAACTGGTATATGAAGAAAATCTGCTGTAAGAGTAGACAGCAAATATTAGGAAGCATGTAACAATCATTAACTTCGAGAAAGAGGATGTTCTCCATTAGCAATGCAATCCTGAGAAGCACCTTACTACATATACTGTGCTGACTGCTGATCATCAGCTTACAGGATCAAAATTTAAGAAGTACAGAGGTTGGAAACTGTTTGAAGTTTTTATTCAAATTTCTATTTCTCAGGAAAATAAAAATTTCAAAAGATAGGCTTCAAATGATCTTTGCCTACTTATAAGCACCTTTTACAATCAGATTCAGGAAAGGCTGGATGTGCAACCACAGTTTTTTACGTCTTAATCAAAGACACTCCATAACAATGATACCACCACCACCACCTGGGCACCAATTTACTCTGATTTGCCTTCTTCCAAACTGTGTTCCTCATTTATCTTCAAAGCATATCTGAAATACTGGAAATTGTTCTCTACAACACAACAAAGTAAATGCACACTCCATCTACCTCTGAAGTTCTTGTGTTACGTAGCATAAAGTCTGCTCTTAAGACCAGACCAGCTGAAATACCTCTTGCTGAATTATGCCATTTCTGCATTCTGGTTGGTAATGAGTAGTAAGCTTTTCCAATAAGCTAGGCATATTACAAGGCATCCTCTGAAAACATCAGTTTTAGCTGTGTATTGATAGACTGGTATGGAAGCTAAAACACATTTAAAAAATCAGAGGAAGGAAAGTAAGTTTGCAATCTGCTGCTGAAAATCATTCTTTAAAAATGCTTCCAATAAACAAATCTTCATAATTCTATAATGAGAACCCAGAGAGAGTTGGATTGCCTCCCTCCCTCATTAGTTTTGTTCACTCTAAGTGTCTAACATAAGCCTCAAATTTGCTGGGGTGTGTTACATCATGTAACCTTGTTGCTAAATCTGAGATCAAACATTAATTCTTGTTAAATGGCCAAGAAGGATTTGTTAAACGTTTACTTGTAGATTATTGTCACTGCAGCAAGGGGACTATTTTGCTCATCTGAGGACAGCTGCTGCTGCCTCCCACCTGTGCTCCCAGAACTCTAGAAGGATGGTAACCTGGATACCTGCTCCAGGGGAATACCTGCAGCTACAACAGGGTGGGAGCAGAAACACTTCACACAGCACTGCTCTCATCGTAATAGCTTTATGCAACAAATACATTATGCAGAATGCTTATGATGGTTTCACACTGCACCTACAAAAAAATAAATTTAATCTTTAAAGGCAAAAACACCCTAGGAACAAGACAACCCCAGGCAGCCTTTCATTGGCTTTCCTGTAGCTGCAACATGGCAAGCTCCTCCACTTGAGCAATGCAAAATACAACAAATGCAGGAAGCTGTAAACCCAAATTTTGACATAAATCACAATGTATAAGCATATGGATGAAGTTATATAGTGTCAGAACAGGAACACAGAAAAAAGCTTACCACACTGCACACACTGAAATCCAAAAACATCGGAGAAAGGAAGACATTTTTATAAAGCTCACCAAAATAGTTTGTAAAGCCTCAAGAATTTTAACACTATAGTTTTCACATACCAAAACTGAAGTAGCAGTTCTTTTCTCTCAGGAAAATGCTTATTTGCACACCAGAAAATTCTGGTTGCCCTGAAATCCATTTGGAAGTTTCTTGGGGAACCCTAAAGGACCTTTTTCAAACCTGGGCCTCATTCAGAATATGATAGACAGGCTACATTTCAGAACTGTATTATACTTAAAAGATGCTAGAAATTGCTCAACTGTAATCAAGAACTGTCTTTTTCCAGGAGCTCCCTCAAGGTACATTTTGGAGATTTTTACATGATGACTTGCACCTGCTCTGAAAACTGGATCCCTGTAGTGACATCTCAAGCACAGCAACCATAAGAATACAGAAAAACAACAGTACAAGCAACTCAGCAAACACAAGAACTAACGAGGTAAGGATTCTCTACATCTGCAGCCTACCTTTCAGATGTCCCTTCCAATGCAGTATCTTGTTCCCACCACCCGCACAATCCCACACAAAGTCATCCACCCAATTCTTTCCATTCAGTTCTGTATCTCATAAACAATCACAACAATGTAATGTCCAGATGTCACTTATGGTGAAAAGAGAGCCTGGTAAAAACAACACAAAACTTTGGCTGGTTTTGAACTAACATGATGCTGACTGGCTGCAGCAGGCTAACAAAACTTGAACTATTAAATACATGGTATAGTCTATCTTCCAGACATGGGAGGTTTGAGTCCCTGTAACCTACCATGCTAACAAATACCACAAAACTCAGAGGAAATTGATATCTTCTAAATTTATTTCCATGGGTCAAATACAATTAATTGAATCTTTACAATTTGAATTGTTAAAACTACCCAACAAGCAAAAGATACCAGGAAAAGAAATTACAGAGATGCAGAATGGAATACACTATGAACTTTTACTGTCTCCTACTGGGGAGACTACTTTGCTAGACTTTAAAGATATGTGTAAACAGCATGTCTAATGATATGTCTCTACCAAAGACTGTATTTCAAGGTATTTGTTCAGCTTGAAGGCTTCTTAATTCCCTAGATGTTGTTCTCCCTCAGGAGTTGAGCAAACTAGAAACCTGCTGAGCCACACTAAAACAGATGACTACTTACTGCACTGAAGTAATAGAATCCTACAATCACAAATTCACTCTGACTTTTCTTACAGATAGGCGTCACATTTGCCAACTTCCAGTTACCTGGGACTTCCATGGTTGACCAGGACTTCTGGTAAATGATTGAGTAAGAGAAGAGGCTTCCTCCAAATAAAAGTATCAGCAAAAACTGTGTAGTAAGATAAAGGCCTACTACGCCACATTCAGCCACTCTAAAAGCTAAAATGTCAACTTCTTATGAAAACTTTTTATGAAAACGTTTTATGAAAATATTTTTATGAAAAAATATTTTAAAAATCTTATTTAAAATAAAATGTATTTAATAAAAAAGTTCTGAATGCATAGTGTCAATCCAAGATGAGATGACAAACAGGCCTACCATTCATCAAAAATGTGTATTCTAAGTTCTGTCACAAAATTTTTCACTTTGTAGATGATCATAAGCTATAGTTTTGCATTTTACAACTGTCTTGGGGTGACTTTATGATGTGTATCCGCTATCGCTGCCCTATGCTTGGAAATTAATTTTGTGCCTTTCTGTGCCTTTAAACTGAGCCTGAGAGGGGGGAGAGGAAAAAATCCAAGCAAACTTTTCAAAGCAGTTGTTCAGGGACACAGACACACACTTCTCTGCTTCTGCAGCAGCAAGAGCAGAGTAAGCACCCTGCTTGCTTTTCAGCCAGTTTTCAGCTCCTCTTCTCCGGAGGGAGATGGAGAGTTGAACTTTTGTTTTCCTGGGACTTGGGTTTTTCCCTTCTTCTCTTCTGGACTGTTTCAACAACATCAGAACACATGGGGAGAATTTTCCACCAAGGTCCTGGAGGTGGGCCCACACCAACCCAGCTCTGTGGAGGAGGAGAGAGACCACACCTACAGAAGGACTCTGAAATTTTCCCAGGTTTCTCTCCACAGCAAGAGGTTTTATTATTTAGCATTATTACCCTTTTCCTGTGTGTTTGTTAAATATTAAATAAGAGATAAAATAGCTTTTATCTCTTTCACTTTCCTCCGAGGAAAATTTCTTTTTTCCTGAACCTGGTGGGGGAGGGATGGTTGTAACCTGCCTTCTATCAGATGATATTTTTCCTCCAAATTTGTCCAAACTAGTACAACAACTTAGGTCCACAAGTAGTAGAGTTACACATATTCCAAATGTGATGTTCATATTTAATTAAAATCAATGTAATAGTAACTAATACGATTAATCAAATTAAAAAGATAACTTAAGAACTAATTCAACCTTTTTCTCTCTCTCTGATGGAGCAGGGGGCTACATCTTCACTGTTCAGCCTACCTCCCCACTGAGTTAATCAAGTGTTTTCTGGTTAGGTTTTATAGCTATTTTTCTCCTGTGAGTTTAGCAAAAGTACAGAGCAGATACTGTTATCCACTTCTTTTTTTATTTGAAAACCCACAAAAGACAGAGAATTGCAGTGTACCACAGTACTGTCAGACAGGCTAGCTAGTGTCCAAACAGGGAATCGGGCTGTCGGCAGTAGTTGGTGTTCCAGTGAGAATGAATGGCCTGAAACGGTGAGGATCTATTTCATGATGCAATACCATAGCATGGAATGAAAAGCAGCTAAAGAAATAAACTCCTGAATTTACTGGAGTTTCACATCAGAAAACTTGGCTAGAAAAGTTTACCCTAGGAAGTGAATCAACATAGGATGAGAACATAAATACATAAATGGGACAAGAACTGGAACAGTCCTTCATTTAAGTCATTGATTTTTCTTTCCCCAGTCACTGATTTCACCTTCCTCCACAGAATTTTCTTTTCCATTTTTGAAGTACTACACGTCATGTGATCTGTTTTACTTCCATTACCCCTTACATTAACACGACAGTCAGGTGTTTTTGCAACAGTGCCTGCAAACTGTATTTGCAAGAAACTATGTCCCTGCTTTGGCAGCAGCTACACCAAGTATCTTAGTACAAAGGCACAGTTACATCAGATACGTGAAACATTCTGCCTCTTGGGCAGAAACCCGGCCCAGTAGAAAGCAAACTGAGGTTCTTAACAGATTTATTAGTGTAAATACCTACAAAGAAATAAACCCAGGGAAGGTTTATCTTCTGGACAGGAATAAAGGAGAAGGGTAATTTATATTTTTCTTCCCAATGAGTAGCAAAATAAAAAGGAAAGTAAGTAGTTGACAGATAACTAACTTCATAATTTTTAGGTATCACTCATAAATCACTTTGACTTGAGAGCACCATCCATCAAGTCCATATTGCCTATGGATATTATGATTCCCATGTATTACAAAGTATTGCTCCTTTTCCCATAGTAGGAAATAACAGCTGAAAAGGAAGTGGAATATATACATAACAGACACAAACATAAAAAAAAAAAAAAAATAAAAAATCTCACACTTTTTATAAGGAATTATAAATACATGATCTTAATACTCCTCACATGACATCACTGACATTCATCTATATGCCCTGTACATAAAAACAAGATAACAGAATCTGAACTGCTAGCCTAACAAAACCAGTTAAATGCTGACACTTTCAGAAGCATGAATGACTACTGCAAAATGATTAAACCAAAATCACTTGTACGAGTTAAGAGGCTACCATATAGGGGTCCTTAACATGCATTTTTCTTTTAGGTAAAAGATATATGATGTCAACATCAACAAAGATTAATTTAATCCAAATACTGTTCATTTCTACCTAATATTTCCTTCTTTTGCTTCAATGTTGGACAAAATAAGAAAATAAACAGGAACATTCACACTTTTGGAGCACTGCATTGCTTGTCTCTTCTTTGTATAGACTTCACTATCTCACTTCTTGTTCTAGGTACACAGATACTGCAGCAATAGTCAGTCCATGAAGTTACACTTTGTGACAATGTGGCTGTGGCTAACTTAGCAGCACATCAAAAACCCACTGTCACCTCCAAGGCTGTAAGTCAATAAATCACAGAATCACACAATTTCTACTCAGTGGTTAATTTCTTTTAAAAGCCGAATCATTCTTACACATCTCTTTAGTAAGACATAGAAAGCTTTTTATCCATATACACAAGCATTCATCCATACATATGTGCATACACACATACACACTCTCTGATATTATCTGACTCTCCAATATGATTATAATTTCATTCAATAATTTCACATCTTATAATTCCCTTTCTAATCTGCTTTGATTAAAAGAAGCCAAAGTCAAGTTTGTGTAGTGCTCCTCCAAGGGATTTCATGTTATGTTTGTTTTATAGACAGGATAGTTTAAGCTGTCATTTCTGTCACTCTGGGTGTTTAATTGTTTACGACATGAAATCTTTCAAGCCATGTCAGAAGATTATTCTTCTGTATCTTGACAACCAATTTTACAATATAATTAACCCATGCAATAAATTAGAGAATAAAACCAAGAGGTTATTTAATTAGCTCAGTAACAGCAATAATGACATTTTTGAGACTTTTTACAGTGAATTAACAGCTGAAAGCCAAAATTAATGGCCCAAAGTAAAGACAAGAAAACAGAATTTTCTGCTGTCAGTACATGAATTAAATAATTTACCATTACCTCATCATAAGTTCTTTATTTTACATTATTTTTATTGGCAGTGAATTTGACAATTCAATGTTTACCTTTATTTAATGATCTCCTATTTCTGAGATATTTCTATTTTTTTCCCCTCCCTCACCAGATATCTCTTCTAACTACCTAACTCCAATTCTCCCACTGGATTCACTCTAGTACTAAGCAATGCTGATATGCAAGAATACTTGACGGCCCTTCAATATATATTTCATTATGTAATTTCAACAACTGCTTCCAAATCGCCACCTTTTAAATATATTTTAAATAAGTAACTGCAATCATATTCTATAGCTTCATGTTAAAATATAGCTGATGTTTTTAAACCTCTGAGATAATAATTTACATAATTTAATCTGTCACTATAAATGTGGAGCTACAACATCTTAACAATTGCTCAGAGACAACTTTGCAAACCTTTCTAGGTCTGCAAACCTGATGATCCACTAAATTAAAGTTCTTTCTGGCCACAAGATGCCAGGTTTTGTTACAGTATATGATTATTCAAAGTGCAAAGTAACTATATTACTATATTATGACTTGCTTACAAAGAGCCTCGTATCTTAAACAATAGATAAGTTTTATTTAACCCATAGAATTCAGACACAGGAGTTCTGGAAACCAGACTTTCAAGCTCTGCTGTCTTCTTTTGGCTGTCATGAAGAGCAAGCATGAGATTCTACAGGAAAGGAAATGGCACGAAAATCTGAAAAGCAGAATCTGCTATCTTCAGTCACATGCATTCACCTTCTCTTTGGCTCAGCTATGCAAACTGGAGCAATCCAAGATCTTTAGGGAATATTTTATTAAGGCTTCCTACTGACTTCCTTTCTCAGTTCATGGTTTGTAGTTTAAAGAAGAGTAGCATCTGGCTTCTGTAACGCTCTGAATTACTACAGCATCTGCAAACCTCAAAATCATTAAAAGAAATCACTGAAATTCAGGCACCTGTGTAATCTGCAAAACTTTATAGCTCAATATAAAATGGAATAGTTAGATCTATGACAGTTCTAAACTTAACTATGTACCATATTTTATGCATCTTTAACTAAAATATAGGATAAGAAAACCTCAGCTGGAACATCACTATCTATCAGAGTCACCTTTCACGTTTCCAGTATTTTAAAAGTGTTCATCTAAATATCAATTATTTATTTTCTTATGTTCCATTCAGAGCTTAAACACACATTGGTTATAAATACAACGAGTAAAATATGAGCTCAGGAAAGACATAATTCTGACTGATTTTAGTACTTTGGTATCTTGCTAAAGGAAAGTCTTGATCTGAAGTACTGCTGTGCTGCATTCTGGCAAAAACTTATCAGGTGAAAGTTTCTAACTCACTGAGGAAGGTGGTCATCTTAGACCTTGACCTTAAAAAGTAAATCTTCCCAGAGTGTTCATACTGGAGTGAGATGACTCGAAATAGCTTGTACAAAGTGCAGCTGCCTCATACACTGAGATCACAGTCTACAGACAAATATGGTGGTAAAAGACCATCTCCCATTTTGGTGAGCTTACAGTCCTTGATACAGTGGCTCTTAAAAATGTTAGTTAATTAATGCTCTTACACCATGGGTAAATTACCTTGACTATCCTGTAGCAAGTTTGACGTTAAGGCTGTCCATAACAGCAGACAGGCATGAAGCTGACATTAGTCCATGAGTTAATCCCACAACCTACACAAATGCTCTCACCTTCTGGTAAATGAGAAGCCATTTACAGCCGTAATACACAGTACACTACTTCAAATTATCTCATATTGTGCAATCCTCACATTTTCAGGTAAGCATTAAATAATCTGAATTCCTAGAAGTAACTAAAATAAAATATATTTAGATTAACTGTTAATTCTTCATTCTGAGGATATTCCATTGCCCAGTCATTTATTGTGGTTTCAAGAAAATCTATTTAAAAGTTTCTTGAAAGTTAGTAGGCTTAAAAAGAGACCACTGGGAATTAAAAAAAAAAAAAAAGAAAGGAAAAATGTTTCTTTAAAAGAGGGAACAAAGCTTTCTGGTTTTCTCTCACAAAACATTTGTACAACAGTGAGATCATTAACCTCTATAGCACCACCAACTGAAAACTCTTTTTGATAACTCATTTAAGCTCCTACTACAACACAGAAACTCACACGCCCTATATAACTAGAAACCTAACTTCTATAAAAATTTTAGGTATCTAGGAAAACAGACATTGCACATGAATTGTGTATTTTACCTGCATAATCAGAAAGGAAACATACCATTGACAACTTATGAAGAGAAATTTTACCTAACCCAAGTCACTCTATGGCTACACTAAATCAGCTACTGGTCTGGGGCAATACTGATGGCAGGAGTGTTTAAATCATTATTTGATTCCATGTCTGCAGTGAGGTTCAAATCCAATCTCACAATTGCCTCCCTTTACTGTGCTTGGGTTTCACAATACAGAGCAGTCATAAAACACATGAACTAGACTCTTTTACAATTAAACTAGGTCAGAAGATTCATTTCAGGAACACATTTAATATGCTGCAAGTTTTGAGGAAGAGACATAGCAAGGGTAGTGCTTATCTAACTTGCACAGAAAGGATCTTATTCTTACCAAAAATGTTCCATCTAAATCAACCCTGTAGTACTCTTAAGAGACCGAGTAATCTTAGATTTGGGTAGAGATAACATTTACAGTTAATCATGAGATCATCGTGCAAGAGACCACCTACTCGGATTAAAAACATGTCAATCCACATACTTATTTTTCATCATATAAACTACGACTTCCTTCAAACCACTTGTGAATAATGACTAGGTGGTGCATAACTGCAACTTGCCTGGTCAAGATAAAAAGCACTGCCATCTCGGATCTCTCGTCGCTGTTTGAGGTCAGTTTCTGTGGTGTCCCTTGAGAGTGCAATATATTCAACCTCCCGCTTTGTCAGCTCCTGTGGACAACAGTCTGAAGTTATTGCAAAAATAAGACTATAACCCGAGTAAGTGAACTTTAAGGACAGGACTAATGGTATAATTGTACAAAAGAGCTCTAGGCAGCAGCACAGTGATCTAAAATAACTGAACAAAATCTAATATGTCTTATTTTAAAAATGTTAACAGTGTGTTCTGCCTCAAACAAAATGGTTTGAATTTCTGCTCAATAAACTTTATATTCCCCAAACCTATTCTAAAAACATAAATAACCAGCTATATACTCTTTCCATTGAACACCTGCAGCACCCTGTAGGTTTATCTTCTGGTTCCAGACTCTGAAAAAGAACCGTCACCTACAAATCACAAATAAAAATCAGAAGTTTTCTGTAAAAGATTGAAATGTTCAACTCTCACTATTCAGTAACACTTATACTGTGTTTACACTTATAGCTGTGATTATTACCTGCACATGCTCTGCCAGTACACTGATGAACTATATTATTCTTATCCTCTCTTCCTTGGCTGTCATGAGATGCACTCTGCATCTGTAAAACTACACACTATTTAAAAAAGGAGAACCCTCGGGTTATTGTTTTGCTTATTTTGATTCAATATGAGATATACTTAGAATTTACTATCTTAAAGGAATAAGGCAATTCCCCCATGTATTTACAACTGATATTTCTGCTACTTCCATCTCTGGGTTATCATGCATTCTGTTTAGGAAATAGATTCATAATGAAATTCTCTTAGCCCCTACCCCTCAATTAAAGATGTCATTGATTTAACAGACCTCTCTTAACAGGTAACTTTCAACTACAGCTGTATGA
Source organism: Aphelocoma coerulescens (assembly GCF_041296385.1). Taxonomy (NCBI): domain Eukaryota; kingdom Metazoa; phylum Chordata; class Aves; order Passeriformes; family Corvidae; genus Aphelocoma; species Aphelocoma coerulescens. The sequence continues at coordinate 62,607,433 of NC_091013.1, forward strand.
AAAAAATAAAACTAAGATGTAAAGCCCGATTAAAACTATTTCCTTTCCACTTTTTCAGTGCCTATTGGGTTACAAAGCCACCAATTCCTTTATGTTGCAGGTAGATAACAGTTGTACTTTCTTTTAATTAAAAAAAAAAAGTGTTTTTCACCAATTAGCCCTGTGTAGGAATGCACAGTAGCTTTCAGCAACAGCAAATAGAAGTTTTCCGGGCTTATATATATTCATTAAAGGCACCACAGCATGTATCAGCTCACATGGAAAGTCCAGCCTTCACATAATTTTTTGGCATGGCATTGAATCAGTTGCAGCCTTTTTAACAGATCTCAAGTGCATACAGTCTGTGGCATAAATAACAAGGCGCATTCTATATCCCATGCCTGGATATCAGGTGTTTTTCCAAGTCCTCTTTTTAGGTTATATCAAACTCTTCTCATTTATTTTAAGGAATGCATCACACTGTTAAATATCGCATCTGGTTTGCTGAATTAAGAAATCTTTTCTCTCCTTTATAAAGTTCAAAATCTCACAGCTTTCTACTCTATGCTTTACCTCAGAGAGCTAGTGTTTGAATTAGTATCTTGATTTTTAAATAAATGGCTGATCTTTATGACAACTGTTTACATGCCTCCATTTGTGATCCCTCTGCTCAACCAGATTCCAGATAGAGCTCATGGCAGACCAAGTCCTACCCACATCACTTTTTGGGGCAGACATCCCCCTCCTCCTGATCACTTAAGGGCACTGATGTTTTAAACGTGAAATTTTGTACATGATGCTGCCATGGTTTATGCAGATGGCTGTGGGCACATCCTTCCCACATTCCAAGAGAGGATCATACACGCATCTACTCTTTCTAATCACTCAGAATAACTGTTCCCAAATGTTACTCAGAACACTTCTCTCCCAAATCCTTTCCTTCATTTCTTTTTTTATGTAATGAAGCAAAAACGATTTGTTTTCTGTAGCAGTAGGCAGATAACTTAATCTTCTAACATACATAATGCCGAGAACAAACTGCTTCTCCATTTGTGATAGCATATGGTAACACAGTTTTCCAACTCATTTTTTTCCCCTCGAGTTTAAGCAGAAAAACATGTATTAAAATGTCTGTACTTCCTATTTGTCTATAACAAAATCTGAGCTTTGGAAAGCACATTTATGAAAAAAAACTTATTTACTTCCTAAGTAGCCTGCTGTGTAAGATTTCCTAGGACTACCTTTTACCATTTGTCTAGTATGAGAATGACTGACATTAATAACTATGTCTCCAACACATTTAAACCAACATACTCACCAGATACTGCATGGCAATAGATCGCCGGAGAGGCCCAGGAGGCCCAATAAGAAAGATGTCTTGGCCAAGAAGATCTTTCTGCATTATCCATCTTAAATGGTGGACTACAGACTGGGCCAGAGACTCTGTCACTTTGAAACACAAAGATAAGAATACATTAATACATTTTGAAAAGTGTTAGATACCTGGCCATTCAACACTTTCTTTGAGCTTATCTCCAAAATTAAAATACAAGACACAGAGCTGTACTGCCCCAATCTGGGCAGCTGAAAAGCAGAGAATTCCACACACAGTTTATAACAGATCATTTAATTTACGTATAAAAGTTTATACGTCTATCTTACCCACTGCTTTTTACTCTGCACAACTTCATCCTTAAAAAAACAACCGACATAAACCAGAAAAAAAACTTGCGGATTTGTATTTCACATTAAACTGATCAACATAAAGACTGTTTTCTATTACTCAGTGTTGAGTGGACTCCTCAGCACCAGTTAATATAATATACATACATTATTAACATTTTGTAAAATATTTATCCAGCCTATATCCCAATGCTTCTGTGAACTTCAAAAAAAGTTCAAAAAACTCTGATTGCGCCAGACTAAGATTAGTGTTCAGGGACAAACTTAATTTGTTACTTTTTTAAAAAGACAACTGCATTCCTGTTTATATTTTCACCCAACAAACCACAGAATTAAATTATTAAGGAAATGCAAACTTTGTCATGTCACTACATTGATACCATACAGCTTCCAAAATCAAAATAAAAAACAAATCAAAGCAGATCTATTTACTTCTATTAAGAAATATCATATGCATTAATTTAAAAAGTAATAACCTGATGATAATCAAACTAAAACTTTCACCATATGTATACAAATGTTGGCAGCAGTGGAAAGCATCATGCAAAAACAGCACACTAAAGGAGGGGCATTGTTCTCATTGCCACATACCACCCTATCCCCAGAAAAGTCTTTCACATATGCCCCAGCAAAGCCTGGCTCTTTCTCAGCCACAAGCAAAAAGCACTAGTGCAGGAGGAGAAGGCAAACATAAGCAAGTCAGGAGGGAGATTTATGTGCGCATGTATGTGTATGGCTGCTTTCAGAACAGTCTGACAAGACCAATGATGAGGTTTGAAGCTGGAGGCTCAAGGGCAGTAACTGGGATGCTGAAGTGCAGCAAGAAAGGAGCATGAGGCAATAAAATCTACAAATGAATATTGGTTATTTACCTTTTTCCAGTGCAATTGCTAGGTGCAACTAGAAGCCAACATTTAAAAAAAAAAGCCTCGGTATTACATCTGAGACAGGGGAACCAGCATGTGCAGGGCAGAGTTAAGGACAGCAGGCAAGAGTGCTGCTCAGTTCTGAAGGGGTTCAGTTCACTGTTGAATCTTTGCAAACTAGAATTAAAATCCATTTTTGTAAGACCATAGAAACAGTATTAAATAACTATGAGAATCAAGGAAGACTTTTCAAGCATAAAGGAGGATTGAGAAAAATTTTAACAAAAACTAAATGAAGGTTTTGGTCTTTGGTCTGGCACTTGGGGAATCCATTTGAAATCATCTACTTCCAGAGAAATTCACAATATCCTTACCACCAATGTGAACAGGAATAGCGTACACATGCAGGTGAGCAATCCATGCATTAGGATTATCAGATTAATTGTAAACAAATATTTCAGGTTTGCCTTATTATCTAGTTTTGTTTTCTGAACAACTGTCATTAGTGTGCCCAGGATTAGCTTTCATATATGATGTGCTGACATCAGAATGTAAAATGTTTTCTTCTTCCTCACTGAAGTACTGTATTCCAAAAGCAATGCACATCACACCACACACAACCAGCCAAGTGCAAATCAATTCCTTGCAGGGAATAACATGTTCCTTCTACAAGGTTTTCAAGGAAATTAGGGAAGTTTCTATTAGATATATTCTTTGGGAAATAAAGCATAATACATCACACCAGACTAAGTGCTCTGTCCAAACTTTGCTACTGATCAGGTATGGAAATTTGAAAAGCACCAAACAAAGAAAAAGTATTATCTTAAAGGTACCATTAAAATTTTAGGACAGATCTCACATTCATTATTACTTCTACCTGGATGAAGCCAATGTGCCTCTAGTGTATTTCTATAATAGCTGTTCTCAAAAAAAAGAAAAGTACTTTGCTTACAGTGAAAAAATACACTTGGAACTCTTTCATGTCGAAATTCATGCATTAAAAGCATAGCAAAAGCAGCTTTGACACAGCCTGACTACAAATGCCTCTGGCATAATTCTCATTAATATGTGTAGCTATCTTTTTCATTTTAGGGTGGTCTCAAGAAAAAACTCAGCTCACACTTAAAAACAGTATCATAAATAGCAAATGACTTTAGAATGTTCAGCAGCATCTGCAAAAAATACCCTGTCGTGTAAAAGAGAACACAAGTGTACAGCATTCAAAAAAATGTAAAATGTAAAGCGTGATCCCCACGAAAACCTTAAGGAATTTCAGGGCACTTATATTGCCATCATTGTGTTAAACAGTCCAAATGTACTCTGAAATAGCAATATAAAAAATACAACTTAGTGTCTGAGAATTTCCTGCTTTTTTTTGAGAAAAGGACACGAAAGACAATTCCTTATCAATACATTTCGAAGAAAAAGGTTTCCTTGCTTCTCCAATCACATCATTCTCCTCACAAACAGATTATATCTAGATCAATTGTAATACACGTTTCCAATCACAAAGTAGCACATTGACATCTGCAAACTCACTCAAAGGAAGCCTGCTACAAATGATGCCAATGATTCCAAGCTAGCATTCCTTAAGGTGAACTGTCATGACAGCAGCTTCCACTTGTCAGTTCCTTCAGTTCTAACACGTAATATCTGTACATTGTTCCAGACACTAAGCCTACTACACCTTCCCAGTTATTTTTAAAGTCTTTTTAAAATCAGAAGAACGTAACATTTTCTTGTACATGCAGTCTGTGCTGCACAAACTGTTTCCAAAGCACAGGATGCTTTTCAAAAGCAACCTCAGAAGCACATACTCAGTATCTTGTATATTATTTATATATATTTAGACTACTTGTACTGTGTTCTCTGCATTTCAAGGCTTTCAAGTTCTCTAATATGACTTGAAAAAAATTCCTCTCTATTCAAGAGCTGTATATCAACTTTACCACAAGTACCAAATAATAATTTTCTATGACATTTAGAAGACAGGGCAAATTCACTGAGGAAAGCATCAGCAAGTATATTACAGCAATATTTATTAATTACCTGATGAGTCAGATAGCATCTAATGCAAACTGGCATTGCACAATCTGTTTAGTGGCACTCTGCTGATTTGCAGTAGTTAAATAGCAGGCCCAATACTCTTAATCTGCAGGATGGTGCATAGTAAGCCTCTGCAGTGTATTCTCTAAGACACCATCTGGCACATGCAGGAGAGTAGTTGGTGCTACAATTTGCTATTCCTGTGTACTAAGGACAGACAGAAAAAGAAATTGCATTCTATTGATTTGTAATAAGTGATAAGTAGAACAGCACCTGGCAGAATCTGCACAAACATTCTGTAAAGTGAGCAGCTGAATCTGAACAGAGAAATCCCCAAATAAGAAAGTAGAAAATGTTTTAGATAGATTTTGAAGCAAACGCAGCAGCTGCTCTTGTTTGATCCACAAATCAGCTTTTGACAAAGCCAAGACTGAGACAGCTATGCTAGCCTCGGAAATATTCCAGTTCACTCATACTTGAATTCTTGGCACACTCACTGAAGCCATAAGATTCGCTGGAGATACCAGACAATATTTGCTGGCAAGTCCTTGTGTCCCACTTACAGAAGAAATCCCATAAATGAAGAAGACGTGCAACTCTTCCCGCTATTCAGACCATCAGGTGAATTGATTCCCAAGAATACCTATTCCAGATGTGGTACAAAATACAGCAGAACTCCCATGCCTGTATGACTCTGGTTGATCACAAAATAACCAACAGGTGCTTAGAACACATCAACATACCTAATTTTCAGCAGAATAAAAAAAAACCTCTGCATACCCTGAACCTTGAGTACAAAGCATGCTCATTGTCTGAAAATGGCTCCTTGTTTCAGGAGTGCTAAAAATTAAGGACAGGAACAAGATTGTCCCCCCTCATCTGAATACCGAGGGGTCCTTTAGCTGTCCATGGCAGTCTGCAGTACATCGAGCACAAGGAGCAGCTGCCGTAAATACAGCTAAGGGAGAAGGGGACAAGGAAGAAGGTCTTTGTCTAAAAACATAAATACATTTCAAAAGGGGGATTTTTTATTTGATTTTTTAAATGAACTCACTGAGACTCATTTCACAGCTTGTTCAGGCTGGGGGACAATGAGGAAAGAGAGTGAATTGGCCAGGACAGGGTGAAGGAGGCAGCACGGCCAAGGTGGAGAGAGAGGCACTCCTGTGGTCCGCTTTCAGCTGCTGACATTTAGCAAATAAAACATTGCTGCTTGTCCCATTTTATGCTGATGCACAGAACCCAAAGAGTTTTCAGTCTCACAAGGTGGTTACATCACAGACAGTTTTCACTGGAATACTGCTTCTCCTCATAAATTTTTCATGGAAACAGTCTTCATTCCAAAAATTTTTGGTCTTGTGGTTTTAAGGAAACAAGTTGCAAGTCTTTACAGGGGCTTAGAAAGGGGGAAGTTCTTGGATGAGACCATAAACTCATTTATCAATTCCTCTGAGTTGATTACTTCACAGAAAGGAATTAGTTCTACACAGAGAAATCATATTTCTCCATGTGAGAATAAATTAAAAGATAATATAAAGGAAACATGTAAAACCAAATAGCTTTCTGGAGGAAACCCTGAATGGGATTCTGAAGACAAAGCTTCTCCTAATGACACATAAACATGGAATAAGTGAAACTATTCTTAGCTGGATGTACTACTCAGAGAAATACATAGTCAGAGCAGTCATCCATAGCTCAGACTCCAACTGGAGGGACATAGTATGTCTGCTTTTGAGCACAACAGCTCAGGCCAGCACCAAAAAGTATGTGAGAATCCAAAATAAAGAGGAAGAAAAATTACCATAAGATACATAGAAAATAAATAATGGTTTTCCAATACGCAAGACAGAACTACCATGAATGAAAAAAGTTCTCTACATCAAGGTTATGCTAGATAGAATAAACCTCTGGGAACTAAAGTATGTCCCAAAAAACCTAAATGAAGCATTTCAACAAGTTTTGTCACAAAAGAATCATTAATTACTGGAGCAAAGTGTGCAGAGAGGTTTTGATTCCTACATCACCAGCATGCTTTAAGAACATGGAGGACAACCATCTCTCAGGAGTGATTCAGAGTCGACTGACCTTGTTTTGAAGCCCAAGGAACAGTACAGACAACTTCTCTGAGCTCCATCCAGACCTCCTCTGTAGGTTTCCATGTTCCCATGTATGCCTGTACCTCACTCTCAGTACAGACAAAATGGGGATAATGATGTAAAAAGTCCAGAGCTCTACTGACAAAAAGCCCACTGTTTCAGATTCTGGATGAGGTGGTAACACCCAAATAGCAGAACAGTTGGAAGTGTACATAAAAACTCAAACTGTTGAAATAATCATCATCTCTGACAGCAGACAACTTCCCTGAGGTTAAGAGTAAAGAAATGTAATGACTAAAATTTTTGTTAGCATGAAATTACAGTCATCCTGCACTACAACCTGTCGCTAGAAAGTGTTGCATTCTGGCACTCAGATGTAAAGTTAACATAAAAAAAGAATGAGCACACATTCCAGTGAAAATCTGAGCACACTTATAGCAAAAACTGAACATACACCTGTCCTAGCTTCCATATGTGGCACATACCATTCTGTGAGGACATAGAGATTATTACATGCATGAATATTCTGTTTGAATTCCTCACAGTAATTACTGTTTCATGTATTTCAACTGAAAAAAAGTAACAGAATTCATCACTTAATCCCTTGTATACACACATGTCACTTTTGATCACACATTGGGGAGGGTGCTCAGACTGAGGACAGCTGGCACAAAATGACACTGTTTGAAATTAATCTTCCACAATTCAATGCAGTTGCATGTAATATCTCTCAAACGCACTTGCACCTTCTCAGAGCAGCAAAACCCAGATGCAAAAGAATATCCCTTTTCCTCCCCTAATGAGGATTTGACATCATTGAACAAAATGTCCTGGAAGAGCTGTGTTAGGAATCGTTTTGTCAAGATTAATAAATAGATAAAATGTCAACTACATCATCACTTTCGTAACATTTCCAGAAACTATTAAGGAAATTAGTACACCGTCATGAACTAAAAAAAAAAAAAAAAGAAAAGGTGCATTTTCTTGCAATTCAATTTCAGATCTAAACTAGCACAGAAAGTCATACAAAGTTTCTCCAAAGTATAATTAAAGAAACAATCGTGCTTTCAGACATGGTGAGACTTTAAAAATATAGGGCTTATTTTTACTGATGAAAGAACAAGCAGTAAAAAATAAGTGCCCTCTTTCTAGAATGTGTCAGACACAGTTATGATAAAAATCCCATTAATAAAATTCCCTTGTGCATGACTCATTTTTACTTGTCACTTACAAAAATAACTCATATTTTATGTACCTTTAATTATTGTCTTTCTAGAAAAAGCCATTTCCCAACAACAGCAAAACAAATTAATATTTGACATTAACACACAAAATGGAACATTTCGTAGAGAACTTGCCAAGTACCTAGCAAAAAACCTGAAAAGCAAAGACATGGAAATACAGGGCAACCTATCCTATCCATTTCTGCAAAATGTAATAAGGTGCAATAAAGGAGTTAAAAATCAGTCTAATTTGGTAAGACAAATTTTGGTATCTATGTGACAAAATGACAACTGTAAAGTTTTGTAGGTACTTAGGACATTTACATTCTTTATTCTGTTATGATTTTTTCAGATTTTTAAGGCAATTTTTAAGCCTAGAAAATAATGCTGAGTTAGAGTATGTTATAATATATCTAAAATTTGCTGCAAATTTTAGATATGCACTTCCACAACATGACCACATTATAACATGGCTTTTATCTTTTGGCAGAAGAACAAAAGCAGAAACATTCTACTTTACACAAATTATGACCTAGAAAACAATACTGCAATACTAGTAAATGAACTGTAGTTGCTTCAACTCCCCCCTACTAGTTCTTACTCCACTACAAACATTACAATGTCAGAGACCTTCTCAGGGATTTTTCCCGCTTAAGCAAATGATCTAATTATTTCTAGTCTTAGTTTAAAAGAAATCAGGTAAGTACATTTATCATTCACATTTAATATTAATTACTAAAATAAATTTTCAAAATATATGATGTTTTAGTTTACAAATTAGTCTAAATATACAATTACTTCCATTTGGTTTACACCAAAACAACTTGTATCTACAGCAGTCATTCACCCAGCAAAACAAGAAGTACCCTTAAAAGAAGGAAAAAAATGTTAAGTGATTCACACACACTCTCTAAATATCTCACAACAAGATGATAATCAACATAAAGTCAATACAATCTATTTAACTCCACTACAAGAATATATCTTTGTTCTCCATAGTAAGATAACCAAAGAACTTAAACACTAAGGGTTAAAAAAATTCCTAAGTTTAAATACACAAAGAAACTGCAATGAAGTATTTGAAATAGATTTTCTGCAATGATATACATTAGTATTCTATGTTACTTAATTTTAACTCATTTGATAACTAAGTTTACGAGCAAAATTTTATACCTTAAGTAATCCTACTTTCAGTACACGACTACTGATGAACAACAGTATCCCAAGCATGACACAGGCTCCTTTCAGTCATGATTATTAAAAATTAAAAAGAGAGAAACAACTAATAATATGTATTCTAATAAACATTACTATTACTTTGTATCAGATTAACAATAATAATAATGTTATTATTACATGTTATCAGATTTTAGCTAAGATGTCATTATTCTGCGCAAGTTCCATGTTTAGAAACCTTTTTGCTATCAGTTTTCAACGACTTTTTCCTTCTTATAATCATTAACTAGAAAAATCTCTCCTTTGATTCTACCAAATGCTTTCATAATTCTCTTACCTTCTCAGTCCAAAGAACTGAAAGAGATGCTGTTAGAGTAACTTAGAACTAACATTTAGCTTGCTGAAAAGTGCGAGTTGAACAAAATATGTAATAATGACTCAGAAAGCATTGTTAAAATTAACACATTTGGTACAGCACAGAAAACCAGAAAGCAGATCAATCTACCAGAATTATAAATAAGTGAAATGGATCACATCAGTCATTAGCATAGACAACTGATGGCCTTCATGATCAGAATGAGAGAAAAAGCATAAAAATTAAAGGGTGAAAAGTGAAAATCTATTATTTAAGGAGCTGTGAAAAGCAATACAATGCAGCATTTCTCAACTGTTTGGCTGCATTCCCAGGAAACTCACGAGGAATGCGAAGTGACATTACAGTCTAAAAGAGAAACCCTTTCCTCATAGGCTACCCTGTAACAGCAATGGCTGGCACATGGCACTGGAAATTTTTGGTACTTTAGATCACCAGGTAGGAAAGTGACAGAGTTATGAGACTTCAGCAGCCCACAATCCAGATTTAGATCAGTGATCTGGCCCACAAGACTACTGGCAGATTTCACTAGTCAAATAGTGAAAGCAAACAAAATCTTCCTCTTGCCCCCTCAGCAACTTGACCTAGCTGAAGATGTCCCTGCTCATTGCAGGGGGATTGGACTAAATGACCTTTAAAGGTCCCCTTCCAACTGAAACTGTTCTATCATTCTGTATTTCTGCTACACCTCTCAAAGGGCTCATATTTCAGAAGAAATGTTGCATGACAAAATAGAGGTAAGAAACAATAATCTAAATATGTCAATATAAACTGAGTCTACTATCCCAGTTATTACAAAATCAGGAATCACAGAAACACAGAAGAGTTGAGGTTGGAAGGGACCTCTTGATGTCAGCTTGTCCAAGCATCCTGCTCAAGCAGGACCACCTAAAGCCTGTCTGATGAACTGCAGCACTACTGCCTAAGAAAACAATATAAATTTTTTATATTGCCAGCTGTGCAGTGGCAAGTCTATCATTGATACTATCAATGCCATCCTTCTAAAAAAATAAACAAAACAAACCAAACAAAAAAAAAAAGACCAGTGTCCCAGGAGTTTTCTTGATTCAAAATGCCATAGAATGGATTTAGACATGCTTCTGGAAAGCACATGCACTTGAAGTGAATGATTACACCCACTTTCCACCTGTAGAACTGTGCAATGACTGTCATTCGGAGTTCTCAGTGCTTGTCCCTGTGTAAACAGTAATATAAGACTTGCATACCCTTTTAGAATGTCATGTGTGCTTGCTTTTGGTCTGCAAATTTATCTGAATGGAAAATGAGTTGTTAGTGGATGTTTTTAATCTTGCATTCTGGATATCCAGCAGCCTACATGTGAAAGTACGGAACAAATGGTAACTGATCATTTTGGATCCTCAGAAAACATCTGGCCTGTGTACTGGGAAAAGCCACAATGCAAACATGATTCACCTCTGATCCATGGTGCAAAAGGAAAAGCTCAAGAAGCACGTATTCTCCATGAACAGTCAGGAAATAAGGATAGCTGCAAACCAGTGACGTTTGTAATAAGGTATCAAAAGATAATGTAAATCAATTTTAGGTACATGTATGTGCCTTGCTGATGTGCATAATTGGCTGCGTATTTTCCATCTGACAGCATTTTTCATGACTATGCAACTGACTTCTCATTAACTTGATGGATTGCAAAGATCTGTATGTTTGCTGACAACAATTATGTGATAATCTGGGAATACTAAATATCACAGTAGGAAAACACCATACATCTGCAAACTCATAGGACATACAATCATATCGTAACTGAATGATAATTCGTAACAGCCACAGTTTTATGACCAAACAGCTTGAGATTATTTTTAGAAGTAATCCTTGGATAAAAACCAATTTGAACAAAAACATGAGACATACCCAAATGATTCTCTTACTGTCCCATTGACCAATGGGACAAGTTATATTCAAAGTTAAGATTCCTATACAACCAGCTGAACCAGAGATGTAATAATGAACTAAGCAAAGACAGTCTACGCCAAATTGCATGCTTTTTCAAAATATACTTCTTAGATCATTTCAGTAAAGTCAGTGAGGTGATTGAGTGACTAGAAATTTTTTTAATAAAGCCTTGAAATTCCTTCAAAAGGAAAGCAGATTCTTACTGTAGTTCTGAGGAACAAGTTCTGGGTTCTTCGGTGTTTTGAGTTTGAAAGACACATCTCCAATAGTGACAGTATCACCTGAAATAAAGAAAATAAGCCTTTTAGTTCTTACATACTTAGATATTTTAAAGTAGTTAAGGTTCTTAAATTTAAATCATAGGCCTGCTGTGGTGAGGCTGACTATGGGTTCACAAAGAAGCCTCAAATGTGTTTGTGTTTACTAGCAATGCTCGGCTGCTTTTCAGTAGATCAGGTACCTGGACAATTTACATTTAATTAATATTACTTTTTCCTGTTTTTTCTTTTATTGCTGCTGTTACAACCTTAAGCTGTTGGGAGCTATGGAAATCAAGCCCAATGTAGAACCCCATTCCAGCCACCATTGCTGATTAACAGAAATTAAAACTTTAGCACGTTTGCCTGTAGAACTATTAATGCCTTTTCCTAGTCTTAAAATCAAGAGTCAAACACGGTTACAAGGGAAAAAGGGATTTTACCTTTGTATTTATTTTAAGGATCCTTAGGTGCACCACGTCCAAGTGGAATGCACCTCAATGCACACTGCAATGCACACCCCCAAAAGATCTGGTGTAACATTATAGGTCTTACTAATTAGCATATCTATCAAAGATTCCCCAATGAGAGGCTCAAGTGAGCTCCCGTCCCCAAGGAACCTTCCCCTGGATGGTTCTATCTTGGTTTACAAATTGTTCTGGAGAGGACCTTGGGGTCTGGGGCACACTGATCCCTACCTACGAAGCTTCTAAAATGTTTAGTCTCCTAGCTTGACAAAGAAGTCCAAGAATGTAGGCAAAAAACCACTAAGAATGCAAAAGCTATAAAAAGGTATAAAAGGAGTATAAAAGAAAAGGCAAAAAATCATCATGACATCACTATCAGTGAGAAAACACTTCTAGGTGTGATGATTTTCCTGAGTTTTCATGCAGCCTGGAACAGTATCTGCTGGAGGTACAAAATTATATATTCATGCCAGTGGCCCCTTCCTGCACTTCCTGACTACAAGGCTGCAGAACCTGGCACCTTTCCAAAGTCTGAATGGTCTCAAGCACTTCTTGCTCTGGATTTCAACACACCTAAAGCATCTGGCCATTTTACTTAATGGTCTCTTCACTAGGACCTGCCTGTCTTATCTATCTTTCTGCAACCATAGGCTTGAATTAAATTGCAGGGCATGCCCTGTGCACTTTCTCATGGAAATCATAAGTGAAATCTAGTTTGCAGTGAGGAAATGGGCAAGCACCAATGCAGCAGTGGTCACATTGAAAAACAGCACAACACCCAAAACACAGGAAAATGAGGTTTAGACTAGTAACAAACCCAAAGTTTATTTTCTTTCAAGAGTTTGGGTCCCACAAATGAGTTCACAAGTATTAGACCATGAAACTAAGATGACTCTAGTAAAATGATGTTTTTCCCATTACTGTTGCTAAAGATAACACCACCTCCACTGCACTGTAGTGCATGCATGAAGATGGAGAGGATTACTGGAGTAAGACTGCTGCACAGGGGTACAGTTTTGCCACAGCACTCTGATTACACCTCCTTTCCATGAGCTGAGGCCAAGTTTTGGAACTGTCTCTTGTGTTTGTGCTTTTCTCAGAAGTGAGATGTAGAAAGTAGAGAGCCCACAAACAAGATTAAACACAGATCCAATCCTCTCGTAGATCTGTCCCTTGGCCTATTCCATCCAAGAGGATCCAACCTACAGTTGCCTATCTCTAGCATCATGAAAGAACTCAAATGTTTGGAAGTCCAATGCTGGAATCAGAAAGGGAGATGCTGGAGAAGCAGCTTGCCCAAATTAAGAGACAACTAAAACTCCTCAACACATGCAGTAGCTCCCCTTTCAGTCAGCTATGGCTCTAGCTTTGCACTCAAATGCCGTACTCTTCCAGCATACCCAGCTGTTACTGCTCATCTCACAGGACTGAGAATCCCCAAGTTCTGACTAGATTTGTAACAGCCAGAGCAGAATCACCTGCAATAACAAATAGGAAGCAGTGAAGAAAGGATTATAGCTGACTTCCTCCTAAACAGGAGGGTTTGACTAGCATGCAGAGATTGGGATTCACAGCTTGACACACATGCCTGCACATGGGTCTTTCTGTTGCTTCTGGATTCTAAATAATCAGCCCTCCATTTTTCCCTAAAATATTGGCAAAAGGTAGTAAGCTGGTGATTGTTCAATGCAACAATACAATACACTTTATGCAACAATACAATTGGAGCAATACAGTGTTCCAATAGCTTGCCAGAAAGTGGGACACAGGCAACAGCAGTACTGCCATATACAAGGTGGACGAGGATTCATACCTGGTTCTAAGGGCAAGCAGAACCAAGCAGTTCCCACTCACCATGCTAGAGGTAAGCACCCTTCTTTGATTGTGCAAGAACTCAGAAGTGGAATGGTTCCAAACAGAGCTGAGGGAAGCTAAGAATTAGACAGCTGTCTAAGGCTTTAGCTCCTTTTTTGGCCCTTGCTGAATTTTCATTTCAAATGCACCAAAGAATACTGCACCCTCTCCAGCCTGAAGCATTCAAATGCAGTCCAAAAGAAAGTTCTACAATAGCTTAGAGCCCTGGTCCTGACTCTGGAAGCTCTTACATAATTTAAAGTCACTGAACAACAGACACAAGCACTGCAGGGACTCAGATCTAGTCTTTGGCTATCCCAATGTTTTGCCTATCTCTTTAAGTTTTAAAGTAAGGAAGACTATTTTACTAAGTATCATCTCCCTTCCCCTTTCCTCTACTGCAGTTCCAAGCTCACTCTTTCTCACTAGGGAACAGCTAATGGAGATCATGACAAGTCACCAACATTTCTGCCACCACACCTTTTTAATCTGGGCCACCCATGGTGATGAGGAGGAGCCGTATGAAGAGTGGCTGACATCACCTGGCTTGTTCAGCCTGGAGGAGACTGAGAGGAGACCTCATTGCAGTCTGCAGCTTCCTCATGAGGGGAGGGACAGGGGCAGGAAGTGTTCTCTTCTCTCTGGTGAATAGGGAGGCATGAAGCTGTGTCAGGGGAGATTTAGGAAAAGGCTCTTCACCCAGTATGTTTGGGCACCGGAACAGGGAAGTGGTCACAGCCTGACAGAACTCAAGAAGTGTTTGGATAACATGCTGTCAAGCACATGGTGTGATTCTTGGGGCACATTCCTGCTCAGGGCCAAGAGTTGATGATCCTTGCGAGTCCCTTCCAGCTCAGGATACTCTATTATCTATGATTCTATGAAAATGCCTCCAAGTTGATGAAAACACCCTGGGAGCCCACTGCTTCCTGCAAAAGTTGACATCTCTCTCAGTAGCTCGGCCTGGAACAATTTTAACATTCTAAAAAGAGCAGGTTGTCTTACACATCCCTAAGAAATTAGTGACAGTTTATTTTCTCTGAATTCCCCAGCCAACATGCAACGAGACAAGATTATATGATTAATTAGCTCCTAGATGAAATCACCTCAGCTCAATAGTAAATACTATTTCATGCATACAAAGTCTTCCAAAACCCAGTAGGGCCAAGATGCAAAAACAACAAGATGTCAGACTTTTTCAATACATTGGGATGATGATATCATCTATAGGATAGAATTCTAATTACCTAGTTTATTAGCACAGTACTGAAAAGCCTTAGATGATTTCCTGTACTCCCTTAAAAAAACCAAACAAAAAGCCAAACAAATCAAAACTGAGTTTGGTCTAGGTGAAAAATGGAAAATGCATACCACCATGTAACTTCTGGTGGCATTTATGTGAGTCCATAACATGCTAACCCTTGATCAACACATCTAACCATGTTGAAAAATCCCACAAGTATTCCAGACATCAACAGACCCTAGCAGCTTTTGTGAAAAATGGGCTGGGAGAGAACTATATGTAAGATGTGATGAGAGCTGAGCACACAGTCAGGGTATTCAGCTTTTAATAGGTTTGTTGCTGCCTGGAGACAAATGTTGCCTCCAGCTTGCATCTGTCCAAAAAGCAAAAATATTAGCAGTGTTTAAAAGAACCATAAGCAATAATAAACCAAGAAGGCAGAGTCCATTTTCCTAGCTAAATGAGCACAGGGAGGATTAGCCCACTAATCTTATCACATATTTCCACCTGGGCTATACTTTCTTGTCTCAATTTGTTTCTTCTGTACTTGTTTAAAAACTCATGTTTGGTTACTCCATTTCCAAACCCTTTGAACAAAGATGTCATTCTGGACAGCCTCTTCTCCATGTTCCACCAGCTGGCAAGGAACTGATAACAGCCTGCTTAGTAAAATGGTGGTGTTCAATCAGCAAAACCCATAATTTGAGCACATGTATCCCAAACTGTTTGACTGTATGGCAAATTATGGAACAGCCCACGTATACGCCAACCCATCCCACAAGCTACTACCACACTGTTGTGGACAAGAGCTATACCCACAGGATTTTGTGATGGATACTTTGTAGGCTGTGTCAGGCTTGCTTGGGCAAGCAGTGAAGATGAGCTTCTGCTTTCTTGTCTCCCACAGAGAAAACCGTAATCTAAGGTACCACAGCCTTTGGGGAAACAGTGGGATACAAGCATTGCATAATGTACACAAAGAAACATGGCTGCTGAAACAAAACAAGAGCCACATAAGCCAGAATCCAAAAGGTAAAGGGGACATCCCATTCATGGGGCAGACAGGATATAGACACAGGAAGTCTTTTGAGAGTCTGTGCAATAGGGGTCAAAAATTGGCAGCAGACAAAGATTGAAACCCAGTAGCAGGATCCTGAAGAGACTCTGATAAAAAAGGAGATATGAAAACAGCCTCAATACATGCAATGAGCTCTTTCTACTGCATCTGGAAAAGACAGGTGTGAATTGTACCTCTGGAAATATGGAAATTCATACATGGACATATAGCTATGCAGTAATTGCAGAGCACTGAATTATATGCTCTCTTCTTTAGACCTACATTTTAGACAGAAACAATATTATGATCTTTATCTGCTTTTTACAATAACTGAGAAGGGCTCCTCAGGTGACCAGGCCTATTTCTTCCACTCAGCCTGAATAGAAAGGCAGCACCAAGCCCCTGAGCTGCAGAGGAGGCAGCCAGAGCCTGGGAAGGCACTTTGGCAGGGCACCTCGGCACGAACACCCTGTGCTTTTTTCTCTCTCCCAGCATCTCCTACTCACTGTCAGCCAATATGGAATAGTAGGTTTGACGGACCTTTGTTCTGACCCACTGTGGATGATGTGATGCTGCAATCTCAGTTAGAAAGCTTCCTGAACATGCAGGCTTACTGTGCACTGGGCACGTTTGACGGGTCTCAAAAGCTAGCAAGTACCACACCAATTATCCCTCCTCACCTCTCCACTTCCCAAGAAGAGACTATTCCCTAATCCTACTATTTATTCCTGTATGCTGGAAAGAAAAAGCCACTGCTGTTTAAATTATTTACAGCAACACTGGTCACATATAAAGATAAACAGATTGCATATCAACCACACATTAAGAACTTACAAAGTAGAAAGAAGTTTTATTCTACTTGCCATTTTTCCGGTAAAATAACATGTTAATTAAAAAAGAATGAAATTAATACATTTTAAAATGCTATTTTTAAATAAAGAAATAAAGAAATGAAGAAAACCTACTGTAAAAGAAAACAACCTGAAAAGATCTATACATGTATTTAGTTTTTTGAGTACACAACACAAACAGTTCCAATCCTACACGTAAATCATATTTGTATTACCTGTGTTTTATAAGACACTACAATGAAGCTTCAGGAGCATTATGTTTTAGGTTGCTGAATTTATTGCCTTTTGGCCTCTTTAGTCCTGAAAATAGGTGAGATTAACACACTCTCCTTAGTATATTACACATTCACTTGTTCACAGACCATCCATCTGGTTTCAAGAGCCTGGAACAGCAAGAGCTCATTAAAACTGTGAAGGTGCTAAGCTCTGCTAATATTAATTTCTGTGTGATAAAATCACTCCTGTTAAAGGAAAGTCTGGAATCTATATTATACTCAAATGTATATTTCCAGGTCTTAACTTCATTCTTATGTGAAGGAGGGGAAAAAAATTATGCTTTGAACCAGTATTTATCCAGCACATTTCCATAAACAGACAAGAAAGTCAGCCCTTACTAATCCTTGAAAAGCTGACTTATTGTGAAGAAACAGAAATTATACTTTCCAGTTTTTTTCTTTTTCCTTAACTTTTCCAAACACATTATTCAGGGGAGCAAAAAAAAAAGGCAGCCCTATAACTTACTTCTTTTTTACATTTCATAGCAGCTATTATTGGCTGTCTTTATGGCTGCAAATACTACGTTTATTGAGCAACACTGTCACCTATTCTGTACCTCATATCAGTATTGGAAACCTCCCAAACACATGAATATGAGGGACAGAAACCTATTCCCTGCACCCACAAGGTTTAGGTTTGCTTCTTGACCACCAGTGCCTTCACACACAGATGAGGTAGAGCTCAGCTCCTGTCAACAGGCCACTGCAGTCTGATGGCTGCTGCTGACTGAAATAGATTTTGTTGTGTAAACATTCATTTATCTCCAAGCTAAGCAAAAAAATCCACTAAAGTTGTGGGGTTTTATGGGTGAAAGGAAGTCTGTCTAAAAAACTAAAATAATGGCTTCAAACATAAAATTCGAATATCACTCAATTTCTACTCAACATTCTTTTTAGACCTTCTATTCTTTTAATTTTCAGGTTTGAAGCTAATGCTAGATTTTCCAATTGTCTGTTTTGGGCTGGCTAATGAGTACCTTTACAGGTTACAGTCCAACGTGTCATAAACCCAAAATCTTGGTAGTTACTCCAGGAAGAGAATATTTTCATTCACTTTTTTGCATTAGTAGAAGATCAGCAAATAACATGAAGGCAGAATCTTATCTGACCCTGATCTCTGCTCTCTGGTGACCAGTGAGAAGACTCAGGGAAATAGCCAGAAGCTGTGTCAGGGGAGATTTAGACTGGATATTAGGCAAAGGCTTCTCACCCAGAGGGTGGCTGAACCCTGGAACATGATCCCCAGGGAAGTGGCCACAGCACCAAGGCTGACAGAGCTCAAGAAGCATTTGGACAATGCTCTCAGGCACATGATGTGACTCTTGGGATGTCCTGCACAGGGCCAGGAATTGGACTTGATGATCCTTGGGGGTGCCTTCCAACTCTGTGTGTTCTATGATTCTCTGATCCAGCCATGCAGGAAGCAAACAATCTTTACTTAGCAAGAGCTGTTATTTGTTTGGGCCAATACCCTGAAAGTAGGGAGTCTGATAAAACTCAATTACAAAAGTCTTATGAGGTGAAAAGTCAATTTTAAATGTTTACTACCATGATGCGCTTACACAGACTTGATAAATTTCAGAATATCTCTTCGTAATACATTTGCCATGTGAAAGAGGTGTTAAGCTGCCCATTTCATCAAATATCAAAACACTTCAGAAACACTGGTCTTCAACTTAAACATAAGTTTACCACCAAGATGAGATCTGATGAGCTGTCGCTCTGTCTGACTGAATCTCAAAAACCTTCAAGGACAGATGTTCCACAGCCATTCTGGCCAGCCTGTTCCTCTGCTGCATTCAACCAGACATCACTCAGCCAGTCCCCTCCCAGCAACACTTTAGTCCATTGGCAGATCTTCATATTTAAAACCTTCTGAGGTTTCTGTTGTCCCAGTTCCCATGTTTATCAGGGTCCTTCTGCACTCTGACAAGATGGTAGGGATTTTGTCCCTAATGCTAAATTGCTCTGTTACACTCCTGCTGTCTGTCTTGACTTCCACTTTTGTACGTTCCCATTTCGTGTTTTGGTTCATTGAGAAATTCTCTGCTTGGCCAAACAGGCCTCCTGCTACTGCAGAATGGTTCATTCCTGAGCTGCCATTAAGTTTTCTTTAAAAATTTTCAAGGTCTCCTGTGTACCTTTCATCTTCATAGTTGTTATCCAAAGGATTCTACTTAGCTATCTCCTGAATAAGTGAAAGCTTGCAGTCCTCAAGTCCAGAATCCTAATTCTGCTGCTCACCTTCCCAGCCTTCCTCCAGATGTGCAACTCAGTCATGTTCCAGTCACTGAGATCCAGGCTGCCACCTGTGACCAAACTGGTCACAGCTCTTCCTTACTTGAAAGCAGCAGACGAAGTGAAGAGTCAACACTGACTCTGGCATCTGTGTTACAAAATTTTTACCAACACAGCCTAGGAATTACCAAAGTGCATGCATAACACCAGATTGCCCTCCTAGCTGATGTCTGCATGGCTGAAATCCCCCACGAGCGTGAAATCTCATGAGTGGGAGGCTACCGCTAGCTGTCTGTAAAAAGCGGTATCTGCCAGCTCCTCTTAGTCACACGGTAACAGATGCCCACCACGTCACCAGTGCTCCCTTTCAAATCTTCTGTAGCCAGAAGCTACTTTTGTGAAAAATTAGCTCAGTGTTTTAAAACTGTGTAAAGATTTATGAAGTTCATTTTGCTCACTGGAGAAAAAACAGACTATCTGTTCTAAACTGAGCTTAGATAACAAGTACATTAGTATAATTTCAATAATTTATTTCAACTAAAAAGAATCTACAACTGAAAATCAACAGAATTGCTTTTGAAACTTCCCATTTACTGAAAAGTTATCCAAAAATAATTTAAATCCAAATTAATTTAAAATTAGCTATGGCATTGCCTACAACTATCCTTAGTCCCCGAGTACGCCAAGCAGCTACAACTTCAATCTTAGGCATTAAACTGGGCACAACTTGTAGAACACATCACCATGTATCAGGTCTCTAACAGTTGTTTAACAGAAAAAAATTAAATTTCAAACAACTGGTAAATATTAAAACTCAGAAACTATTTACTGACATCCAGTCAGTAGTGAAGCCCTAGAGAAGTTGACCTAACATTTCACCCCTCTGTTCCAGCTACATCAGCATGTCTAATGAAACACACTATTTTTTTTACCATGAACATTTTCTTTTCTAAATGATAGAATTATTTGAAATAACCCAGGCATAACTCTGCAAACTTTCAGACAACTGGCTTTGAAAACTCCCATCTCCATTTGCTGCCTTCTAAGTTGTGCTAACGCAACAACTGTACATAAGGTCTCACCATAAATCAAATCCCTGGAATCATTTCAGTCACCACAATGCAGCCCCCTAAGTACAACTACAGAGGCAATGAACAATTATAGGAATGTCATGAGAAATGAGAAGGAATGAAATCTCTCAAATAGGTTTTGCCTATGAAAAAAAATATTGTCAGAACCACACTCACAGCTTTCAACACGTGAACTTCAACAAAGATAATGACACTGGTAAAATTGGAAAAGGCAATATGTCAGCAAGCATTTACACCCATCATCAACCAGTTCTTTAGTCTTTGGACAGTGACAAACCCAGAAAAAAACCCACTTATAAACACACAGTCAAATTCATAGTCTTCTTTCAGATTATCAATTTTTACCACAATCATTTAGATCCTGTACACTGATGATGAACATTATAGGATTCTGAAGAGTGACCGTTTTTACAAGTGACTGTGTTTTACTCAGCAGATACACCTGTATGTACTACTGAGATCTTCTAGGCTTTAAACACAAGTTTGATTAGGAACTGGAATTGACCAAAAATTTCATATATGGAAAGCAGAGGACGTGAGCCTGGACAGCAGTATTGCAGAAAACAGCAAATGTAGCTAGCATATATTTTGGTCCACACAAGTGACAAAGCGTAAGTTATTTTATGTACACTGAGCAGCAAAGCACACGAGAGACCTTCCTTTGCCTGTACTATCTGACTGGCAATGGTTTTTATTTTTCCAGCTCTTCAGTTTACATCTAATTCAGCATTTGTTCCCTCTAACTCCTTTAAACAACTCCAATATTATATATTCTGTCAGCTTTTAAAAAAATATTCATATTATGTATAGATTAAAATAATTAAATAACAGTGAACTGAGTTACGTAGAACTTCACTTTGTGCAGCTCATACTGCACTTAAAATAATTCATCACAAGTAACTCTACAGTCTACAAAAACTTGATACCTTTTAGTCTTTTAGAAGGAAAAATGAAACCTGCATTAAAAATTACTCTGACAGTCAGCCTTCTACAACATTTACTACTATAAATTGTTTCCCTCATTAATTAAATTGTGCAAACCCAAACCCTTCCTAGATATTCCCATTACCCTTTTGTCATGGAGTCTCTTTCTCTTTGAGACTTCTCTTAAGCTTTACCACTTGATAGCTTTAGTGATTCCTCCACAGCCCCAGTGAACCAGCAAGCCATATTCACTTTGCAAAGACTGAGCTGAAATGCTAAGCATGGCTTCTTCATATGTAACACCACAAGATCAGGCAGCACTTTCTCCCTTACACTTAAAAGGTACCAGGACAGACAGTAAATCCAACCTGGCAGGGATGTCACATCCAAATTACTGGGTACACAACAGTTTGTTGTTTAGTTGACTCTTAACAGCTTCCAGCCTTTTAAGGCACCTTTTGTTTATTTATGGAAGACACATGCAACACCAACACCGCTTACAACAAGAATTGTAATTACAGCAGCTGCATAGAAATAGTAAAAACACATATGGTACAAAAAATTTTGGATCATCCCCAGTAACTTCAGTACCTGCAAAGAAATGCTAGGGTCTGCAAGAGGACCTGTAAACATTTTAAAAATTAATTTTAAGAGCATCCACAAAACAAAACATGAAAAAACCCAGTATGCTTAATATCAAGGTCCCAAATTCACAGAAACACAGGAAGCTCTGTAAAGAATAAGATGCCTCAGGTGTCAGGAGGGCAAATATCCCTAAGATTAACTACAAGATTCTCTAGAGCTTTCAGACTTAAATCTTTCTACCAAAACTCTTACCACCATTGATTGTAACTGGGAATACTCCTATTCTTCACATACATACAGAGTGTATTCACGAATATTGCTGAGTTAAGCTCAGTTGCATTCCATAGCACATGTAAAGTGATGAAATACTTTTAGCTACATTTGTGTTGGGGTTTTAGGAGCTCTCCTGTTTTTTTTTTTCTGTCAAAGGGACTTTCCTCATACGTGTTGCTAGGGGGACAAATTGCTGGGTACTTCAGAAAAACAAAAGACCTACCCACTGAGGGTGGGGTGCATCTGGCTACTCCTTTGTTTCACCTGGGTGGCGGACAGTCCGTCCCTGGTGTTTGGACTGAAAGGGAGGCTGTTTCATCGGCTGCTTTTTCCTTCTGCCAGGGAAACCCCGGGATCCCAAGCCCGCCTTCCCTGCCCCGCTGGGAGCCGGGCTGTGGCTGCCCTGCCCCACCGTTGCTTCGAGCCTTCTCTGTGTTGTAGCCCTGCTTGCCCAAACCTCCGGGGGGTTCTCCGTTTGGATACATCCCGGCTGCCACCCGGGATTTGTGCTCACCCCTGCCGTTCCAGCCTGCTGTTCCTGAGGGTCCGGCCGGACACCGGGATCGGCTGCCCAGGGGTTTGTGAAGCCTTTGTCCCATCCTTCCCCGGGATCCCAGGGCACCGGTGCCGCGTGCTCCCCGAGCTCGCTCCGGAGCGCCCCCTGCAGCCGCGGGGGAACCATCGCACCTGCCCTGCTCACCGGGAGCCGCCAGCGCCCCTGCCGGCTGCGAGCGGAACTGCACCCGAGGGGAAAGGGCCCGACAGCCGAGAAGGCCGGGACTGGGTTTGGGATTGTTTGCTGTTACTGCCAGAGTTATTGCTGTTTGTTTGACTGGTTATACACATATAGATATATAATAGTAAAGAACTGTTACTCCTATTTTCCACATCTTTGCCTAAAAGCCCCTGGATTTCAAAATTATAATAACTCGGAGGAAAGGGGGGGTCGCATCTGCCATTCCAAGGGAGGCTCCTGCCTTCCTTAGCAGACACCTGTCTTTCAAACCGAGACAATTTGCTACCATTTTATGCTGCTAAATTTCTTTTTGTTCTTAAGGTTACTTATCCCAATGAAGGGCTGAAAAGTGCTGAGCTACCTTCTTCAGGTGTTTTACTTGACTCACTTCATTGTTAACTTGTTCACTTTCACTGTAATTTGTTTGATGCTAAATAACTCTAGTCTTTTTAGTACTTGCACAAATAAAATATTATCTGTTCACAAATTCTTGAAGGAATTTTCTAGCTATCAATTCCTCAAAGACTTCCTTCTTGAGTAACTTTTCAGAAACTAAACAAAGAAATTACCTGATCAACTAACAAACAGATTAAAAAATATTAAAATGGAGAGAAATGGGATTAAACGGGTTTAATTAAGAGCTTGAGCAAGTACTCCACCATCAGAATCACTTGCAAATCACTACTCATCACTCACTCTGTACTTAAGAGCTTTGTTGCTTTTGGCATTCATCCTGAAAAATGTCAGATACCACAGGCATATGTCACCCTTTCCAAATGACACTTCTACTCGGCACAGGCCCATCACCTGTCTCTAGGGTCACCAGAGGATATTCCAGGGCAGTTCAGGTCATCCTTCATGCCATCTGCAGGCTCAAGGTCAACCCTCTATCTCATTACCATATGCTGCTGGCACACTCAGACATGCACCAGCCTTGGCAGCCCCTGACAAACACTGAGGCACTGCCTCAGCAGAAAGAGGAAGCCATGTGATGCAGGAACAGAAAGCATGGGAAGATGTGATAGACACTCTGCAGAGCACAGTGGTTCTCACAGGCACGGGCTGCCCCTTGCTTCACTGTGGGTGAAGCACTTGGACCAGAAGCTATCATAAGCCACAGTAAGCGTCCCTGCAAGCCTGTGACTGAACCCTGCCCTTTCCCCTCACGCCAGGTTGGAGAAGACCTCTGAGATCGGTGAGTCCAACCTATGACCAAACACCACCACGTCAACTAGACCACGGCACCAAGTGCCACATCCAGTCATTCCTTAAACACCTTCAGGGATGGTGACTCCACCACCTCCCTGGGAAGTCCATTCCAATACTTAATCACCCCTTCTGTGAAGAAATCCTTCCTAAAGTCCAATGTAAACCTCCCCTGGTGCAGCTTGAGGCTATACCCTCTTATCCTGTCACTTGTTACCTGAGAGAAGAGACCGACCACCCTCCTTTCAGGGAGCTGTAGAGAGTGATAAGGTCCCCCCTTGAGCCTCCTTTTCTCCAGGCTGAGCAGCCCCAGCGCCCTCAGACACTCTTCACGGGACCTGCACTCCAGACCCTTCGCCTGCTCCGCTGCCCTTCTCCGGACCCCCCGCACACACGAGTATGAGACACAGGGGCGGCAGCACAGCCTGGACAAGCCCGCAGCCCACAAGGCGGTACCTGCCAGCCGGCCTCCCCACGGCCCGATGACAGCGCTGGGAGCTGTGGCCGGGACAGGAGCAGCCCGAGGAGGCTGTGCGGGCCGAGACACCTGGGGGCCCGGGGTGGGTTACCTGAGCTGTGCAGCGCCCTGACTTCCGAGCGGCCGCACCGCGCCGCGGCCGCACCGCCGCCCACCACCTGCCGCAGGAGCAGGCGAACCCTGCGCGCAGCGGGACCCCCGGCCCCGCCGCCCAGGCACAGCACCCGCGACGGCATGGAGACGGCGGGGAGACAGGGAGAGCCGGGGCAGGGAGACAGGGAGCGCCCGGGCCGGGCCGAGCGCGGGGGAAGGGAAGCGCCGCCGCACAAAGTCCCGCCGGAAACCAGGGCCGGGCGGGCGCGGGCCGGTGCCGCCGGGTGCGGGGCGCTGCCGGAGCGGGGCCGTGGCCCCACGGCCCGGGGCGTTCCATGGGAAGGGTGGGGGGTCAGCTGCGAGGACAGCGTGTTTTCTTTTTGTATGAGGGAGGCTGAACTCCACAGCTGGAAACGTTTGAAAGAGCCCGGAGAGCCAGGCGCGGGCAGCGGTGCTGAGGTAGATTCGTGCGGCGAAGGTATTTCCTAGCTCTGATCTCTCAAATGCTGCTGCGCTCGTGGGCCCTCCTGCCCCAGTGCCGCCCCTCGCCTGCGTTTTGAGATTCAGTCATTTCGTACTTCAGGAGGAATTTGAGTTACTCCGGAGTGACGTTTGGCTTAGATGTGAGATTTTTGTAAAAGGTCATGTTGCAGAAATAGATTTCAAAACTGGCTTATTCCAGCTACAGGTAATGCTCTTGGATTTATGTAAAAGCTCAGGAGTAAAATTTAGAATAATTTGTGAAAGGCTGAAGCTTTCACGATAACTAAACCTAATTCCAAGGAAAATCCAGTTGAGACTTGCATCTCAGCACCAGTAGAAAGACGGTGAGGGACCTTTGTGGAAGTAGAAGACAGAGTGAAGCCACCACCTTTATCAGCTGTACTTCAGGTTTTGCGTGTTTCATCCAGGAGGATTTTGCTCCCGTAAATCTCTCATTTCGTGCATGTTTGCAGCATTGAACAATTATCCCAAAGGAAAGCCATTAAAGTGGGAGCTAAACATCAGTTTAAACACAGACAACCTAGAGTTCTAAGCCCCCATAGGATATTATGAACTATGAATGTTGGTCTCGTTTCTGCAGCTCTGTATTAGGTGCATTAAACATTTACAAGAGGTGAGATTTCATGATCTTCAGCATTTCCTGTTGGCTACAGTGTTGGTTGGGTATAATTTCTATTCTTAGTACCTAATATAGGTCTGTGAACCTGTTTTCTGGGTCTAAGGCAGGATAAACTAAATTGAAACATCCTTTTATGGATATTGCCCTAATTTCTTGTAAGCTGAAGATCACAGATGCTGGAGGCTAAAGATAGGGTAAGTAACAAGGTCTGCTGGAACAGAGTAGAAGGCCAGTGAGGCAAAATAACAATGGAATGGTTTACAAATATATTTTAGCAATCTGGGATATTAAATTAGAAGACTACATTATTCTTCTTTGTCATAGTTATATATTTTAAAAAAAGTAATAAACAGGAACAGATAAGCAAGCGATTAAATGCATCACCTGAATGCTGAATAGGTTTACGCTATGCTGAAAATAAGGAGACATTTCAGTTTTGTACAGATTCACAGTAATTGCACACTGTGAATTTACAAAGTCTCCTTTTACCTCTGTGTGTGTGTATGTATATATATATACACCTGTCAAGCTAAATGCTTTAAATCTCAGCCCTTTCTGCGTCATGTATCTATAAAATGTTTTGCTTTTTAAAGCATTGTCTTAAAATTCTAAATTAGTCAACTTTTCTAAAACTTCAAATTCAGCCTGGAGTTCAGCCTCCAACTTTCCATCTGCAGCAAGAGAAAACTATACTTACTGATTTTCAAACTGTTGCTGTGAAAGACATAATGGAAACATTGTTATCTCTGTGCATAATTACAGAGATGGTAATTTTGTTGCATATATACATGTGTACACAAACACTTAGATGCACAACTTGAATGTTGCACTGTTTTTAGGCTATACTCTCAGTCCTGACAGCACTCAAAATTTGATACATTAGTGTGAATGTATAGAATAAAGCTTTTTCTTGCACATGTGAAATTTTATCTGGCAGTACAATATAAAATTATTGCTTGAGTATGGCATCCACCTCACTTGCTAATCGTAAGTGATGCATGTAGGCTTTACATATCTGGTACTCGCTCAGTCCTCTCTGTGGAAAGCATGATTCTGTCAGTGGTTGGGTGCTGTCATGAAGTGGAAGGATTTAGCAGTTTGCATCTGGTGTGTTTGCAAAGGCTTTCAGCAAGATTTACAGCACTGGTAACAAACAGCAATTTCATATTTTCATTCCCTGACTTAACAGCACTCTTATTTGGAATGTCAAGTTTCTTAACAAAAATATTTTTCCTTTGATTAAACAGAAAAGAACTTCTTCCAGAGAGTGAGAGCTCTAAAAGCATCTCTCTGAGTTGACAGTTTCCAGACTATTCTCTCTAGTAGCTGTCAAGTACTTTGCTGTGTAGGTCTAGCTGCAAGACTAAATTAGACTCAGGTGCAGACTGTAAAGAACAATACATCATCTCTGCCTGGTTGTGGTCGGTTCTCCTACACAAGAACAGAGAAGATAGCTGAGATGAAGTCCTGGCTTCATCTGAACTTCATAGAAAATCTCCCACTGAATGCACTGAGGCCTGAATTTTACTGAAATGGTCTGGCTGAACTACAGTAATAGGAGTAAGTCGGTTTTCATTTACTGTTAAAGCTTTGTCTAGAGGGTAGGTTTAACATTAAACTCCTTTGAAACTATGTCCAGAGAATGTGAAGAAACAAAAAAGGGAATTCTCTTAGAGTTCATACCATTCTCTAGTGGTGTGAGTTCCATCTGGTGATACTAGCAGAGAAAGTCAAGCCATTGATGCGGGCCTTGCTTACCATTGATTTTCCTGAGATCAAGAGGTTACTTCTGTATCATTTCTTTTCAGTTAGGCAAAATTAGTTTCCTTGGAATAAAACTTAGAGTTGTTTTCCCAAATTAGCTGTAGCCACTGATGTTTTGCTTTAGATAGTAGATGTAGAGAGAGTCAGACTTCTTTTCTTCTGTTATCTACCAATTTTGAACAAATGTAAGTACTGATTTCCATGGAGCCACTCTAATTCACTATAATGAGTCCTTGTAATACCAGAAGGTGCTTCTCTTGTATGAAATTGATTTGTAACAATATAAATCAAATAAAAATGGAAAGGCACAGCTGTTTCTTTGTTGACTTGAATCCTAAATTTGTCCCCTAGTTTAATCCAAGTTGATATAAAAAAAGAAATGGATCCACCAATGATACAAAAGTTCTAATGTAAACTGTCTTACCTCCTAGTTCTTGCTAAACTGACTTTCATTCACTCTTTCTTTGTATCTAATGGTTATTAGAATAGCCACCTCTTTCCTCTGCACTGTTATAAAATAAGGAAAAGTCAGTGCTAGATTTTGTTCTACAAATGGTATTTATAATAGATTTCTCACCCCAGAATGTATAATTACTGCCTTTTTAGTTAAGGATTGAAAGAGTTTTGCTATCTGTTTGTATGCAACTTCCTTCTAGAAATTAAAATCCACTCTATTAAAACCCACTCCATTAGCTTTCTTAGTATCTGTTCAGACCCCTTTCTCTGAGTTTTTCTGTGCTGTTTGCACTTTACACTGAACTAAAACAGTGAGTAAGGATAAAGTCATTATTGATTTTTTTAAGAAATAATGCCATTGAGGTAAGGAGGTGCAACAGAGGTTCTTGCCAGCTGATTGCAGAGTGGAAAGTTGACCTAACAGCCTCTAGCTACTTAGACTTACATTTCTTGAAGATCAGTATTACAGCCAGAAAGCCTGAACACAGAAGGTAAGAGAAACAAGTACTCTGCTGAGTGGTACTGCACATTTGAATATGTGTTACGGTATAAATGCTTAGAGAGTATAAAGGCCATGAGTGATGGCATCTGTAATTTCTTATGCCAAACTCCATCTGTTTTCAGTAGTTTTTTACTCCACCATTCTTTAATAATTTGGGCAAAAATTTCTCATGCTGAATTTCTGCCGCAGGCAGAACACTTCTTTTGAAAGCTTGAACAAAAATAGCCTAGCCACTTTTCGAAAAAGAAATGGGAATGTTTTACTCAGGAGCAGCTATAACCCTTATGTGACTGGGAGGGCTGCATGGCTGAGCAGCCACATCACATGAAGGAAATGCTTACTACTTTCCCTGGTGTTACTGGAGAGTGGAGGGGAGAATAAAGAAGATTAAAACCTCTGTCCTGCCTGATAAATCTGCATCTGTTTTTACCCACATGAAAACAGTTCTAAAATTAGGAACTTCACCATACATGAGCTTTAGATCAAGGAGTAGATTTCTGCTAAGAAAGTCATTCTGGTTTCAGAAAGATGTTTTTTGATTACACCTTTTTTTTTTTTTTTTTTTTTTTTTGGTGGGTGTGAATTATGAACTTCTGAAAACTGAGGAAATATATAATAGTTTAACAGCTAGGTCAACATATTCTGTTTATATGACGGATGACCTACAATAAGACTGCATTGGTTGAGCCAGACTTTCCTCTCTCATTTCTCCTTCATGGCCAGAGAGCACTACAAAGACACTCTCTGATGTACTTTCAGTGCTTCTTCAGAGCAGAGGGATTGGGAGCCAAGCCTAAAGGGACAGCTAGAAAATGGTGAATTAAGCACAAGGAACCCAAAGGGGAAGGGGGCAGGGGAGCATGAAAACATTAGATGGATGTAGGGTGAGAGTAAAAAGTTATCACAGAATCACAGAATAAGCTAAGTTGGAAAGGACCTGCAAGGATCGTTGAGTCCAACTACCTGCCCTGCACAGGACATCCCCAAGAGTCACATCCTGTGCCTGAGGGCATTGTGGAAATGCTCCTTGGTCTCTGTCAGGCTTGGTGCTGTGACCACTTCCCTGGGGAGCATGTTCCAGTGCCCAACCACCCTCTGGGTGAAGAACCTTTTCCTGATATCCAACCTAAACCTCCCCTGACACAACTTCAGGCCATTGCCTCAGGTCCTGTCACTGGTCACAACAGAGAGGAGATCAGTGACTGCCCCTCCTCTTTCCCTCACAAGGATGTTGTAACTGCAATGAGATCTCCCCTCAATCTCCTCTTCTCCAGGCTGAACAGACCAAGTGACCTCAGCTGCTTCCTCTCCAGACTCTTCACCATTGTTATTGCCCACCTTTGCACTCTCTAATAGCTCCATGTCTTTCTTATATTGTGGCACCCAAAACTATCCCCAGCACTTGAGGAGAGGCTGCCCCAGTGCAGAGCACAGCGGGACAATCCCCTCCCTTGCCCGGCTGGTGATGCTGTGCCTGATGCACCCCAGGACAGGGTTGGCCCTCCTGGCTGCCAGGGCACTGCTGACTCATGTTCAACTTGCCATCGACCAGGACCCCCAGGTTTCTTTCTGCAGCGCTGCTTTCCAGTCTCTCATTCCCCAGTCTGTCCGTACATCCAGGGTTGCCCCATCCCAGGTGCAGAATCTGGCACTTGCCCTCTTTGAACTTCATATGGTTGGCGATTGCCCAGTCCCCTAATATGTCTAGGTCTCTATGCAGGGTCTCTCCTCAAGGAAGTCAACAGCCCTTCACAGTTTTGTATCATCTGAGAAGTAGCTTAGTGTCCTTTCTAGTCCTGCATCCAAGTCACTGATGAAGATGTTGAAGAGCACAGGGCTGAGGATGGAGCCCTGTGGAACCCCACTAGTGGCAGGTCACCACTCTGATGTCACCCCATTCACTACAACACTCTGTGCCCAGCCTGTGATCCAGTTGCTTGCCCATCACATGATGTGTTTATCCAGCTGTGTGCTGGCCATTTTATCCAGCAGGATCCTGTGAGAGGCAGTATTAAAAGCTTTACTGAAATCCAAAAAGGTTACATCAACTGGCTTCCCTTGATCAATCAGGTGAGTTAGCTTGTTATAAAAGGAAATTAGGTTTGTTAAATGGGACTTTCATGAAGCTGTGCTGGGTGTGGCCAATAACTGCATTGTTTTTCAGGTGTTTTTCAATAGTAATGAAGGATGAGGTTAAGACAGAGGCTGAAAGGACCATGACCACTGTGTTTTACATCTCTTGAGCACCACTAGAACTCCCAGTATCCTTCTGCTGACAAAAATAGTTGTGAAATCCACTGAAAATATACTGAATTTATTCACTTATGCTGCTTTTCTGAGTGGTAGGGGCATCTCTGCTGTCCTGATGTTGCATTACTTGGACTTTGAGGCAGGAGGGTTGTTTTTATTTGATTTCTGTAATTGCTATTTCCTTTAACTCTAGAAAAATTAAAAATGCTACAGTAAGCTAATATAGCAGTTTAGTGATTTCAGAACTGCATGAAGTCAAATGTTCAGGAATTAAATACCAAAATGGTATTGTTATGTGAAATATAACAGTATTGTTGATATATAACAGTATGTATGAAATATACCAATGTTGTTATCGTTGCTGTTGATACAAAATTTTCCTACAGAACTAGTAAGATGACCAGACACTGGGATTTCATTAGCTTCACAGATATTCATAGATTGATAAAGCCTAGCATGCATTGACAATGCCCATGTATGAGCTAATGGATTTAGGGAATACGTAGCATAGTGTTAACACTTCAGGTATTAACCGTTCAGTGAAGACAATGACCCCTTCAAGAAGAGAGAGACAGAAAATCCACACATTGAGATCCTGCTGCCGTCTCACCTGCTGAAGAGGACAGCACCCGGATAGTGACTACTTCAATCTGAGGAACTCAGTGATGTGTGTTTTAGATTATAGACTAATTTAGGTTGGAAAAGACCTTTAAGATCATTGAGTCTATCTGTTAAGCCAGCACTGCCAAGTCCAGCATTAAACCATGTCCCTAAGCACCACACCTACATGTCTTTTGAATACCTCTACCGTGCTGGAAAGCTCGTTCCAATGCTTGACAGCTCTTTCTGGAAGATTTTTTTTCTAATATCCAAACTAAACCTCCACTGACACAACCTGAGGTTATTTCCTATTGTCCTATCGTGGGTTACTTGGGAGAAGAGTCCAACCCCCACCTGGCTACAGCCTCCTCTCAGGCAGTTGTAGACAGCAGTAAGGTCTCTCCTGAGCTTCCTTTTCTCTGGGCTGGAAAACCCCATATTCCTCAGCTGTTCCTCATAAGCCTTGTGCTCCAGACCAGTTTTGTTGCCCTTCTCTGGACCTGCTCCAGCACCTCAATGTCCTTCTTGTAGTGAGATGCCCAAAGCTGAACACAGGATTCAAGGTGCAGCCTCACCAATGCCAAGTACAAGGGACAATCACTGCCCCGGTCCTGCTGGCCACACTATTGCTGTTACACATTAATCCTCAATTTAGGGTATCAGCTCACTTGTGTCTTACTTGATTTATCTGTATTTGCATCAAACGTATGTTCACTGGCACTGGTGTCATTCCTGCGTCCTTCATGGCTGTTGTGATCCTCGAAAACAAATCTGGTATCTTCTTCACCCACCTCAACACTGACGTAAAATACCTGCCAAATAAACGTCACTGGTTTGTATTTAGTGTTTTACTTTATAACTGGAGTGTTATACATCTGTACACAAAGCTGGTTAGTAGAATGGACAGGTAGTGTCCATTCTGAACACACTAGTTCCTTCCCAGTCTTATGTGCCTATATTCTAAAGCTTTTCCAGATGGAGCCCACAGCTCAAAGGCTGCCAAAAAATGTTAGTAGAGCTGTTAGTACATTAAGAGCTAAGCAAAATCTGATCAAAGATTATATGAAATCTTTATCCCTTTTCATGTTGAAATGGTAGGTTTCCTTTTTCCTTAAGTTATAAACAGCTTTGCTTTTCCTAATGGTTATGTCTCCATGGACTGCCTTTTGCTGTCTACAGAAGATTGCACAGAATAAAGTGTCATTAGTGGCATGTGCCATTGACCCAACATCATCAGTAAAATGCCAGATTTCCTGAAGACAGGATTAATATTGCTCCCCTATAATTCAGCGTCATCCCTGTGAAGCACAGGCTGATTCCATGTATCACAAAGGTTAAGTTTCAATAAACTGTGAGGCAAACTCACAAGCTCATGTTTGCTGTTAATGAGTACAGCTTTACCTTTAGCTGCAGAACTTACAACATTTGGGCAGTAGAGCCTGAGGCCTTCTATGGGGTTTACACATTCCCAGAAGGTGTAAATACTTATTGCCTCATTTCTGAACCTTTGACCTCTCTGTAGGCATTACTTTTATGTAAAATTGTCAACACATCTGGCCGGCCACAGCGTAGAGCTGTGAGTGACACCCGGTGAAAAATTTAGCTCAGAATGAAAGCTGAGGTGAGCACCCAACTGTTCCATTTAGACATTAATATCCTAAGTCCTTGCTTAAGGGAGCTGCCAGTGAATTCCCTGCTGGCATATGTTCTGGGTCCATCTAACAGGAGAGTTCACAGTCAGCAGCCTGACCCCTCGACTTTGTCAATGTAAATAAAATACACGAAATTGTGCCTTCTGTGCTGTCATCTGTGGGAAGAGGCATTGTGGCCCACATGTCGTGACTGCATTAGCATTACATGAACACTGAATTAAAACCTTCACAGGCTATACATGCACGAAAATGCAGATTTAAAATAGCTCTAAATGACCTGGTCTGAGATTTGAAATCCCACAGAGTTGTATTAATATAATCTCTTGTGTTTAATATAAATTAGAATGAATGAGATTACTTTTTTCTGGGAATTTTAAAGTGAAAATTGGTTAAATCTGTTTTTACAGAATGGCCTAAAAAACTGGTAAGAAATTAAAACAAAGAAAAAGCCAAGCCAGCTGTCATGAGGCCATGATAAGATTTTCTTTCTAAAAGAAAAGACCTTGAAAATGTTTGTCATTCATCTCTCATAAAGTCCACATCTGAAGTGAAGTACGATTTTTACTTTCTCAGGACAAGACTATGTAACACAGGTCTTCCAGGGAAACTCCAACTTCACTAGAATTCTCTTAGTGTTTTCAATACAGCAGCATTGTCTTTTACACAATAGGCAAAGTTTATACAATCTGATTGTTGTTTCAGCTCCTTGTTTTACTTCTCCATTACGTTCAGATGAAACAGTTCAAATTGAAAATTAGAAACATTAACTGCATGAACCAAGAACAGATTCCAAAGAAGAGGCAGGATACAAAAACATCTTTCTTTTTAGGTCAACCAGAATTTCAGTGTGTGCAAGTATGAAACTTACTTTCACTTGTTCTCTTTGATGTACTGTAGCTGGCTACATAATTTTATCAGACAGTCTGGGAAGATCCAATTTTATGAGAAGTGAAAGAAATGTGAAAAGGGCAATTATGAGGAGATTAAACTAATGCAGTACCTGGTTAGCTCATACATTAGGAGGTGGATTTTCTTCCTTTCTTTTACAAGTGTATAGTAAAATAAACACTTTTAAAGTCCACAATGGAGACTCTTAAATAAGAAAAGATCTCAAATTCCTCTGAATATATTTTCAGAATTGAAATATGATATCTGTCTGAGCTGGACAGAGTAACCCAACCCATCTCGACTTTCACTTGCTGTCCTCAGGAATGGTCCTTTGCTGTCCTAATATCTTAAACGGATTAATGTTCTAAGAATGCTTAAATGGGATTGTGGAGCTTTTGTTTACACTAGGGACAATATTCCTCTTCATTGACAAATTTTTTCCCAGTGTTCATTGTTGGTTTTGTCTGAAGGTCAGTTGAAGGACATCTTAAAAGCCTTGCCTCCATTTCTACTTTTACTTCCTTACTTCATAGTATGCTGAAGTAGTTCAAGAGCAGTGCAAAGCATGTCAGATGCAATTTTGTCTTCAAAAGATCAGAATTTAAGGGCTTAACCCCGTTTGCATGCAACTAGTCAGTCATACTTTGATTTCAAAGAATGAGTACAGTTATTCAAGTGGGTAGGCGTTAGCAGAATTGGTCCAAGCAGAACAATATACAAGTTCACGGGAGAGCGGATTTTTTTTATTAAAACTTGAGAGTGCTTTGGCTGTGTTTTCTGTTGCACAAAGACTGGTTGACAATCTAATTACCATTATGTTGTGTGCTATGGAAGCAGGTAGTACAGTAGGTAAGGAAGGGAAGGTACTAATGCCTCTTACACAATTTGTCAATCTAGATCAACCCCTGAAATCCCTTCCGAAGTAGACATAAAGAGGGGAGTGGGGATGGGTATGAGCTCCTCCCTCCCCTCTCTAAGCTGGTGCAAGATGAATCAGCTCACTGCTGTGTGAGGGTAGAGTCCCAAGTTAAAGTGTGGTAGCTTAGTATCTCAGTATGCAGGAACTTGACAGTGAGATTTATTGCTATTGGTCTTAATTATTATTCCCACAAGTACTAGAAGGGAGTTGAAGAAGGGAAGGTGGAAGTCCACTGAGTAGGGAACAAATAAACCTGGAAGTAACTTCACAAGCAGTTTTGGAGCTCAGCTCACACCACTTATCTAACTTCAGATTTAATTGTGCAGCTAATTGCTTGATTACAACAGAATCTATGTTATGTCCTACTTGAACAGCAGTGCTATCTGGGATGAGCACAAAAGGCAAGAAAATCAACAGTATAAGTCGAATGTATTCACAGGAAAAAACTTCTGCTCTGGAAGAGTTGTGCCCCTTCAGACCCAGCAGTACCAATGCTCATGAGATTTTCCTTCTTCAGATCCACTTTTGTAAACCTGCAACCTTTTCTTTGCCTATAAAATACAGCAGTCACAAAGATGTTTGGCAGCCTGTGCTAATAATAATAATAATAATAATATTCAGCAACAGTTCTGCTATAAGTTCTTATTGCCTTCTTCCATTCCCACCTTCTCTTTGTTGAGTCCACTTTTTTAGCTGCTGTACCTTTTGTAGTGTAAGATCTTTGCAGTAGGAAATAAGCCGTTTTGCTGTGGTTTATAGGTGTTAAACACACAAGGGCTCTGGTCCATCACAGAAACACTAAGATCATAATGCAGATGATACAAATAAACCCAAGACAGATTCTATGTTTTTTATAATTAAATATATTCTTCCCCAAACTACATATGGATCCTTTGAAAAATAAGACCATATTATCTCATATTCATCAAACAATAGAATATATCTATGTTGCTGAAAGATGATACTTGCTGGAGGCTTAGACAAGGAATTCCATATTTGTGACATGATCTAACTGTGCCTAGCTTTATTTTGTTTCACCAGGTCCTAATTTAGACAACTTAAAAGGCTGCTTTACATAGGCCTCTACTGATCCAGTCCCTGAACTCATCTAGAAGACAGAAGAATGACCAAAAAGCAATATAGTATAATTGTATTTTTTTTAGATGAGAAGAGGTTTGAGAATACTTTGCATGAATTGTAGCCCAGACAGCTGATACCTGAGGCAATAGGAACAAATATAATCTTAAAAGATGAAGTCATCAGGAATGAAAAAGAGTCATTGCTGTGTATAGATTAGTCAATTATAATAATAACAACATTGTAGCCACACACTACCAGCAATGGAAAAATTAAGAATTGAAAATAGAGTATCTGCTGAAACACAAAAGGGGTAATCCACTAGAGGGAGACAAACTGAAGAAACTATTGCACTTGAAATTACCAAAAAAATTAAAGGGAACAAATGGGAAAAGTGTTTAGACAACTAAACATAGTGAACTTTTTATTCCTGCATGTGTGTGTAAGTAAATCAGCATTCTTACTTCTCTTACTCCCTCATCAGGATCAGGAAATACAGGATTTAATTTTAATTCCTTGCTAAGTGTGTTAGCTCAGGCAAAAGGTTGCCAATAAAAATATGACATCTGTATTTCACAAACCCTACTGCTTGGTTCTGTAAAGATTTCTCATTATTAACAAGTCCATGAGAAAGAGCCGCCATTTAGACTCTTTCTGTTTCTTGACAGAAAAAATGTGTAGTGCAAAATATATTCAATGATAGCAGTATTTCAGATTGCTTTTATAGCTCTCAGGGTTTGTAAACAATTATTTAGCAATCTTTTAATTCAACAGATTGATCAACATACAAAGTCCTCCTGACAAGTAGGTGAAATAAAGGATTTTAGTACGACTGACCAACACATTAAGTTGGTCAGTCCCACTTTATGTGGTGGATTGACCTTGGCCAAGTGCCAGTACCAACATAGATACTTGTTTATTCCCTGTGTCATGCGAGAGGGGAATAAGTGAGTAGCTGTGTAGATGTTCAGGTGTTGTCTGGGGTTCACTCACCACAGTCCTCCCAGATCCAGTACAAAAGTCTTCCTCATCTCAACAAGGTATTGATGCTTTATGTGGTGACAGTGCATATCCTGGGTTGCCTGGTATTGCTCTAACCTGAGCAAATAGAAACGTCACCAAAGTTTGAGCAGCCAACAGAAGGTCCACCTTGTATTCAGAGAAAAAAAATAGACAGCCTGAAAGGACACTTGCTCTTAACCTAAGGCAGGTATCTGTTCAGATGAATTGTTACTTTCAAACATCTGTTTCCTTCCAATGGGAACTTTGCCTCACTAGTTCAGGTCAAATGAATTATTTTAGACACCCAAAGGCAGGTGAGTCGAAGCCAACTAACGGCCTCCATCTCTGTCTGATTTGAGTTACTCTTTTTTGAAACCTCTTCAGTTGTGACAATAGACATGCCCTGTATTCTAGTTCCCCTTTATCCCAGAATTAAAGATTATCTACTTTTACTTTTATGTTCTTGGTATTTTTTTTGTGTTCTGACACTATTTTTAATAATATGTACTACTTTCTTCTGTAGCAGTTATTATGTATATTAGTTGTAGCCTGCTGTACTGGTTAAGCGGTAGGCTGAGCAGGCCCAGCAAAAGAAAAGAAGCTGAAAATTTATCTGTGACCTGAGCTAAATTTTCTCATGTCTCTATGCTTACTTTCCCATTTTATAGTTAATCACCATATGTATCTCAAAGTATTTACACTCCTCTTTCTTTGCTGAAGAAAAGGATATTTTTTGTTGAGGAGCAGAAGGAAAATTTTTCCTTACCTGTTTGTCAGGACAAGATACAGGTGTTGTCCTACTTCTACCCAAAGAAATCTAATAGAAATGTGTCTCATTTATTTTCATTGGGGTTTTTGGTACATCTGGAAGGCCTCAAGTTTTGAAGAAATGGAACTTTGCTCAGGAAGATTTCAGCAACACCACTGAATGGCTAAATATGCCCTCCTATATTTTATATCCTTCCTATATTTTATATCCATCCTTCCTTCCTTCCTTCCTTCCTTCCTTCCTTCCTTCCTTCCTTCCTTCCTTCCTTCCTTCCTTCCTTCCTTCCTTCCTTCCTTCCTTCCTTCCTTCCTTCCTTCCTTCCTTCCTTCCTTCCTTCCTTCCTTCCTTCCTTCCTTCCTTCCTTCCTTCCTTCCTTCCTTCCTCTCTCTCTGCTGCTTCTCTCCTTTGTGTCACCCTCCTCCCTTTCCTTCTTTGTTCCTTCTCTCTTCCCTTCCTCCTTTTACTGCTTCTCTTCCAAGCCCTTTAATCTGCCAACTGTTTTTTGTTTCCCACATAACCACACAACTTCTTAACATTCTTCTACTTTTCTTTATACTACCTCCATTTCTTCTGCTGGACTGCATTATCACTACTCATGCATTGCACACTAGAAATTCCACATCCAAGTCCAGTCAGTGAGGTTGGATTCAAAATTTTGATTGAGGGCAGGGCTCCATCTCATCTTACTGAAAACAGCAGACTTTTCTCTGGCTAAGACAATCCAACCCCAACCTGCATTTAAGACTCACATTAGAGCACTGCACTAGGTTCTGTAACTTTTAACCTGAAAGGCAGGAAGTTACTGGAAAACAAGCTCCTCTTCTGCAGTCCTAGTGGATAACACCCACTTGGATGAAATTGCCATCTGTTGTTTTCTTGGATTATGTCAGAATATGTGAAATAACCTGGAAGAGAGAGAAGCAAAATGACAGACAAATGCAAGAGGGAAATAATGTCTGGAAAATTACTGTTGAGTCTCTCCAAAGCAAGAGAAGGACACAAAATATTCTGGTTTAGGTCTGGAAAAGACCTGCTGGAGCAATAAATGTGATTGCACCAATCACCAAAATGTGGCTGGAGAATAAATAAAGCTCCTTGGCTGCTGTAGCTCCGGCATTGTTATTCTTTATTTCTTTTTCATATAGTTTCCTAGGCATAAATGCTAGGATGTTGTCAGTGGACAGTGGAACTAGAATGATCCTTTAGCCCATAGCAAGAAGGACAAAGTAGAGGAGCAGTTACAGTAAATAGCACGTAGACCTAATGAAGGGAACTAAAAGTGTGACATTCCCATTAGCCTCTTCCTTACAGCAAAACTGAATTGTAATAAAGAATCCAGCCTGTATCTTATAGCCTGTCTCTAGTTACAAGACAGGAAAAGGGGACAATCTGATGTATAGGGTTACTATCAGAAGTTTCATCAGTTTGGTGATACCACATATATTATCAATTTAAATAAATTGTCTTAGGATTCAACACCAAATAACATGATATCTGCTGGTGAAAATGAAATAATATTTTTTATCCAGTGAAACAGAAGCTTTCTTTTGTTTGTTTTTCTCCCCCCAGCTATCAAGGAATACACACCCATAATAGACAAAAAACATTATATATATATATATATATATATATATATATATGTATATATACATTTTATATATATATATATATAAAATCAGTATTGCACAACACCCAAAATTGCTATATTGTAGAGAACATATATGTCCTGAAAATATTTTCAGAAATGTTTAATAACAAATGTTTCATCAAGCTGTTATATCATGTTGTATATGGAAAGAAAAAGACTAACACAGAGGTAGTTCATCTGTTAGCTTCTGAATTTAAGCAAACACTTAATATACCACTAATATTTATTGTTTTTATAAATGTTAGCCATGTCTCTAAGTGGTATTTAAATCTGATTCTCTTAAGCTGAAACAGTTTTACTGACTCAATGATACAAGCATTTCCTGAAAAAGAAGGACATATTTCCTGTATTTTGTTAATATTTGACAGCACTGATCCCAAACGAGTAGCAACATGACACTGATTTGCAAGACAGACTTTAAAGTACAGTTGAAATTCTGTATTGTTGTATCCCACGTAAACTCATTTACTGAGCAACAATTACATAATAAATTACATTTAAAACCAAAAAGAGATCCTGTTGTCCTTATTTCAGTCATAGAATTAAGCAGAGTTAAAAAGGAGAGAGGATCCTGCAAATGAACTCTCAGCTGACAACACTTGTGTCCATGCACTGAGGTTTCCTCAGTTTCAGAGCAGCCAATCTGCAGAAGTCAGGTCCATGCTTTGGGTTCCTCAAAGTAGGAGAGTTTTGTCCCCAGTGCTTAGTTTGAAAATAAAACCCCCAAAACCCCAAGAAAACTTCTGAACTAATCTCCACAGAAGGGCCAAGGGTAACTTGGAGGTATTGCAAGCTTTTTAATGTTAATACCAATATTTGCAATGGCATTCTAGGTTCTACAGAGAGACAGTGGGAAGGTTGGGGTCAAAGAAATTGCTTGGTGATACTGAGCAGGAACATCTTGCCTCTGAATTTGCAGTGCATCAAGTTAAATTTGTGCATAAACCTTCACAGGATAATCCTTAGTCTTGAGGTCACATGTCTGAGAGCACACACACTAAAATAATTGGATTAATAAAAGTGGAAAGAAACACATAAGCACCATTTTCAGCAACAGGCCCCACCTTTTTATCACAGCTTTCCTCCTCACTGGGGGCACAAGGAGATCCTTTTGCATTAACTGTAGCCAAAGCACAAATGTCAGAAAAGAGCCCCTCGGCCCTTCTATCTCCGAGAAGAAAAAAAAAAAACCAAACCATATTGCAAGAGCCTATATTGGTCAAGAGAATAAAAACAGGCATTGCAGTAAAATAATAATGCAGTGTGCTCAATCTTCTTAAAGGATTGACTAACAAAAGGTTTGATTTTTCTTGATCACAATTTCTAATTCCCATTACATGGAATAGTGATTTAGTTGGAGACGAGTCTTTCTTCCTACACAGAAAGATGCAAGAAATTCCAATGATCAGAAATTAAGGCTAACTTTGATGGTTGAACAATTCATTCTGATTGTTTTGTAACCTTTTGATTCTTTTGTGACTCTAGCAGATGTCCACAGTGTTCAGGCCAGTGTCAATGCTGGCTACTATATTATAGTGACCATTGTACCAATGTCAGAGATGATACAATAAAGATTGTGTCCACCCTTACTAAAAGGATACAGCTAAGAGCATATGTTCAGTCTCTAGCTTCCATGACCTCAGACGCTTTCCTTCTTTCTTCAAAGTATTGTTTTGCACATGACTGCCCTAAAGCTTTCATAGTTAGCTTATCAAATAATTGAGAGGGCTCAGTCACCTGTATTCTGCAGTATTTTTCCATTCCTGCAAAACTTATATCATCTGGAAACAGTTATAACACAGTATGCTTGCTTGCTTTGGAATTACTGATGACAGTTGAGAATAACAGCAAATCCCTTTAGGACCTAAAGCAACCTTTTAAAGATAAGGCACCTTTCAATCAGTGGGGTTTTAAACCCCTGATTATTATCTTAATTTCTCATTGTTCTAAATTCTCAGTTACCTTGCCAAGAGGTACGAGATCAGATTCCTTATAGAATGTGCACACATAGCCACACTTGCTCTGTGAGCTTTTAGTTTAAAGACTGCATCCCACACTATTTGTAGTTACTGTCTTGTTTCCCATTCTAGTCTCCTTAGAAGTGTGAGAGAGAGTTGGAGACTTGGATTCATACTGACCTAGTTTTTCCTAGAATCACACCTCCGTGCCCTAGTGGTGAAAGGCTCTCTACAGTGCAAGGCAAAAAACAGTTTCCCATGGACTTTACTGCTGTAAAAGAGCTTAAAAAATCAATCCAGGCTTGTGGAGTGGAGACAGAATGAGGAACAAGAATAGAATTGTATCCCTAATATTTGTAACTTTGATAATGTTCAGGTAAATATATAATGTATATCCAGTTTCTTTGGATCAGAGAGTCACTATCATAAGGTTGAAAAACCCCAGGTTTTACTCCAGTGCTATCCAGTAGTTTTAAAATAAATACTGTGTGTTTTCACAACAGTAAGCTGTGTCCCAGATCTAGACTTTCTCAGGTTGAAAGCTTCCCTACTGCCAGAAGAGGATAATGTCTGCATGTTTTGTTTTGTACAAAATATTCCCTCTTTCCTCTACATAACTTGAATCTGGCATTTTTAGTAAGACTCGATAGGTAAGGGCTTTGAAACTCTCTTGGCACCCCTTTAAATGCCACTTTATACTGTCATGTTGTAAGAATCAAGCCCTTTCTCTTGTACTGACAAAAAACTAAAACTACTTGCCTGCTCATGATCCTAGGCATTATTCCTTTTCTATTCAAATTATCTCCCTCCTTCCTGTTTCCTTTTTTTAATCTCTTCCCAACATTTCATTTACAGCCAAGGTGAAGTTGTTGATCAGTTGCCCAGGTAACCAGAGCCCATATTGCTACAGCAGTCATGGAAGGACAAAGTTCCATGAGAGCTTTTTGCCTACTACTTTCTGGAGTAGATTGTAAAATAGTAAATTCTGCTAATGGTCTAATTTAAACCTCCAAATTCAGTCCCATATTACTGCGTGGGTTTTCTTTAAACCCTTGTTGCAAAGATTTGCGAACTCATTCTTTAGTTTATTAAAACAGAAACTTCTCTTTCTATCAGTGCCTATGAAATAAAAACTTGGGAATCCCATTTTATATGTATACTTATATATAAGTATACAAATTTTAGTAAAGATTAGTCAGTCCTATCCTGGGCTGCTTCTATTGTTTTGAAATCTGGATCTGTTTTGCAGGAAAGTAAAAAGTGAAATCACTTTGTGTGTAGACACCATGCCAAGGACAGGGATAGTTTTTAAAAGTGTGGTGATAGACGAGTAGTGATGCAAGATAATGCCAAATTGCACCACCTACATCGTACCACTTGACACATGGAAGATATTTTTGTAACATCCTGGTGAATAATAGCTTGTAGTATCTTCCCTTCTTTTCTCCCTCGAGATCCACAATTTCTTGTGGAGGATATTTCAGTTCTAGCCAAAAATGTGAACAGAGACAAAACTTCAGTCATGCAGCACAAGTGTACCCAGACTGTTATACTTCTGATTGAGAAGAGCATTTTTTCTCTTAAAAGTATTCTCTCTTCAGTCTGCTTCTATGCCAAACAACCTGATATAAAACGTAAGTTAGAAATTCAGCAAGTCAAGAGGGGAATTGTGTGGGTGTCTTAGCAATAGTGTTATTCTAAAAAAGAAATCATGCCCACATGAAGTGATGAAAAGCAACCATACTACTTGTGGGAGCAATATTAAAGACCACTAATTCTGTTTAGTTTTAGTCTATAATAAGATGGGACACTCTTTATTGACAGCAGGTTGGCTTGAATTTCTTCAAAATTGGAATAAAATTCAAGTTTCTCTGAAAAAAAGAGAGAAAATATGCTTTGTATCAAAAGAAACATGCAGATGGGGAAGAATAAAAAATAATTTAGCATGTTAGGACTGAATCAATGCAGGAGGTTTCTTCAGAATTTTTCCAAATAATATGTCAATTAACATCTCACAGGCATTATCTTCTAAAGGGGAAATTTGGCAAGGCAAAGCAACAAAGGGGATAAAATAGTTTATGCAGAATTTTTCTTCTAGGTGTGCTGGGTGACAACACAGTACTGTGTTGCATCAGGGAGTGTTTGATTGTGTAGCATGAAGATGATGAGTTTTGACAAGTTAACATATTACAATGGAATAAAGGTGTTGCATTCAT
The DNA here is from genome assembly GCF_041296385.1 of Aphelocoma coerulescens. Classification (NCBI taxonomy): domain Eukaryota; kingdom Metazoa; phylum Chordata; class Aves; order Passeriformes; family Corvidae; genus Aphelocoma; species Aphelocoma coerulescens. The sequence continues at coordinate 62,651,259 of NC_091013.1, forward strand.
TTAATGGAAGGAGATGTATGTTATTCTCCGTATTCCCCTCAGTCTACAGAGGCACTAATAGGAGCTCTGAGAGAAGGCATCACAAAAAGAAATTAAAATAGACTGGTCTTGTTGAAATTACCTGTTGTCTTTATTTATCATTTGTCAAATATTTTAAAATCACATTTGACAACCTATAATGGCAAGGGGAGCTCCTTAGGACTGTTGCTGTTTGTGCTCCTCTTTCTTCCTGTACCTGGGGGAGATTGCAGTATGCATACTTAAATTAATGGCTGAAATTCAAGGATATGAATGTGTCATGCAGGTCATTTATTTATAGCAAACTGGCCAACAAACATGGCTCGGAGGGGATGAAAATGCATTCTACATGCATGAAAGGCAGCAGATGGATTTATTGACTTCAGATGCAGTCAGAGGACACAAAGTGACATTTATTCCTTAAGAACCAGACACCACAGAATTTGCTAGTCAGTGTACCTACACTAACGCAACAGATTGTGACTGAAAGGTTTAGCCTCCTTACGTACTTGTGTTTAATTTAAATCTGTTATTATCATGCTCAATGTTTATGTTTCTATCCTGATAATCTGATTTTTTGCCTTTTTTTTTGTTTTGATTACTTTGTATGAAGCAATCTGAATTTGAGGTCTGTTTCATATTAAAGATTAATGACTTCCAATTGTCCTTTACCCCAATGAACTTTTTTATTCTTTCATGAAGAAGATCTAAGAACTGAGTCCACATAGGTGTGACGTACAGCAAAATCTCACGGATGGCAGACATAAGCTAAGAAAGACCACAAGATAGCAAGTTTGGATTGTGCATTACCTATCAGAAAGTTGTCTGGCATGATGTCTCTTCTGCCTTTCACATCTCTCTATTTTCTCCTGTCCTGAACAAATAAAAATGGATAAAAGAACTTTACTTGTTAATCCTGTACTACCTGGGCTTGAACAATTCTACTGTATTTTTCTAAACCATTTTTCCAGCTTTCTTCAAATGGAGGTTCTTTCAACTTACATTTTATCACTCTGCAGCTCTTTTCCACCCTTTTTTCAAAATAATTCCCTCATTTGTACTAAAGTTTTCAATCAGATATTTCCTGGAGCTTGCAGAATAACCATGATCTAGTACAAGTGAACAAACAAAGCACCTCCCCCTTAGGACTGTGCATAAACTATTTACACTGCATTTTATGGATGCCTAAAAATCACTGTGCAATACTGTAATCCATGCATGAAGAAGTAATTTCAGCTTCATTGCCTTCTATGGAGCTGCAGAAATGATACATTTAGTCTGATGATCCTAAGAGTGTGGAAGAGTGTGTCTTTCTTACTTTCTCATTTATTTTGGTTGTCTTGTACTCACTTGCTTACTTGAAGTGGAAAGGAATGGCGTGGTTGAGTGAATTAGAAAGCTGTATGTGAAAAAGAAACCTATATACTCTCTTCAATTCTTTGCTGGTGGGAAAGCTATGCAGAGGCACAACGCCACAGCTCTCTCTCTGCTGGATACATACGCTCCTCCTCTGCTCAGTCCTGTCTTCCCTTCCCTTTATCTAGCCTTCAGTGGACTCCCATTTGCATTTTCCCTCCTTTGAAATGTCATCTCCTTCCTGCTGCTCACTTCCACCAACATGCCTCTCCTCATTACTTCCACTTCCCTTCTCATCAGGATAAATATAGCTGAATAACTGCATGCCTCGGCCACTTTTACATTGTAGTCCCAGTCTCCTGTGATAACCCTCAGCAGCTCAGTCATACACTGTGCTTTGGAGAGTTCAAAAGTACCAGCTACGTGGAAGCAGGAGGAAGTGTGAAAGGAGATGCAACTCTGCCTGAGCACAGAAGGTGAAGAGTGCTGAAGTCTTGCCTTTCTATGGCAAAACGAGGGTCAGAGTGATGGGACCGATCTTCCCATGCACGCCTATGGCATGAACCAGCTTTGAATGGATGACTGAGGTCTTGGACTTCTCCCCTCTTCTACACCTAGCGGGAGAGTTGATTTGAAAATAAGGAAGAAACCTGATGCACCCTTGAGGGAAAGTTAGCTGCTAAAATCAGTAATGAAGTACCTCTCTTTTGCTGTTTGTCCTCATTTCATTTGCTAAGTGAGAATTTTCCTGGGTCTGTGTGGTGTCTTAATTTAAAAATGTTCCCATTTTTTGGCAGCTGCAGCTTCCTCAGCTTCAGCAATTCAACATATAAAATTGCTATCAGCACTAGGCAGACTCTGCATGCTTTTACCCTGTCTTTTTGGAGGGAGAATTATCAGGCATCTTATTCCTGTAACTGCAGATTACTCAGGCTCCTGGAGAAAGTGGAGGCTACAGACACACGTGGATGAACTCTGTGAACCGGTTCACTTAAAAGGAGTCATATCTGAGATAGTATGATACAAATAAGCAATATGTTTGATCTCATGGTAAACAACCAGATTATGAAAATAGTGGGGGGGGAGGGAAACCATCTTACAGCTTGTGCACAGCCCTGTTTGAAGACCCATTTGATATCATTAGGTAGAAAATACCAGCTCAGAGCAAAGCTGGCAGCTCTCTTTCCCTCCTCCAAAAAGCCTCATCTGTCTCAAAGACACTGGACTTAAAATAGGCTGGTAGGGCTCGTCTTCTTCACGCCCCCACAGAAGATGTGTGAAAGGGCAACTTCACCCCTTCAGAGGCCAAACAGAAAGATTGCAACAACCAGAGCAGTGTGTCTGAGGCTGCTCAAAGCTATGGTTCTATATTTTTTTGCCATTAGCCTAGTGGGTTTGGGGGAGGGGGAAGTGGTGGGGATGTTTTGCCTATTTTGATGCAAAGGGAGGTTCTGTAAAGTTCTGCATGTCAGTGTCTGAATCTGTTGCAACCCAACGCAAAATAGGCTATTTGTGTGGCTTAGGAAGATGTCAAATCATACAGGTTCTGTTTATATGCCTAGATGAGTTGATGAAAAGGGTTAACTGTATCCCAAATACTTGGGATCATAAATCATTGCATCGTTAATAGCAGCAGCAGCACTTTGCACCCATTTAGACATCTGTTTTCCCATTGATTTCTCAAACAGAATGTCTTTTATGCCCTGTTCAAAGGGTTTGGGTGTTGGGATGTTTTTCTGCAGCCTGGTACTGATAGTTACCGGCTCATAGGAAAAACACAGACCTGGTATTTAGATGAAAGTCTGCTTCTCCCTGGAACCCATGCTATAGGATTTGGTTGTCTGAAGCCAAGAAGGATGATGGAAGGAGGGATATTCACTGAAGAGCTTTGGTGCATTGGGAAATGGGATTTTATGCTTCACCCAAGAAAATAACTCCACCTGGTAGTTTAAGGTATACAGCTCAAGAACAGATATTGCTGATGTAAGTTTTCCTTGCTATCGCAGTTGTGAATACTAGGTGAGGAATTCCTAGGTTGGAATTGAGGCAGCAAAACAGCTGGTAGCATCTGTAGGCCTGGGCTGCGTAATACTTTCCACTGTTAGAGATACCTTGTTGTTTGAAGGGAGGCATTTAAAAACACAGCAGGGAAATTCCTTAAAGTGTAGATGATCTGAACTCAGCTTTACCACACCAGAGAGGGAAGGTATGCAGACAGGATCAGAGTCAATTTTGTTTGTCAAGTGAGCCATGTTCATGCTGACTGACTTCCCTTTTTTTGGATGGCGAGTATAAGGTAATGTGTCAAGCCACTAAGAGGAGTTACTACAAATGATGAATATCAAGAAATACCAAGTGGCTTCCCATCCACTGAATAGCTGGATGTACCTGTGGCTGGAATGAATCAGGAGGAAAAAACATGTGATGAGAGACTGGCTTAGACTAGGCTTTTGCACAACAGGACCATATTGAGTTTGCACAGACTGCCTGAATTTTGGCATTGCCTACCTCTATGACTGCTTCCTTTCGTAGCCTCAACATTATTTAAGGCAATTATTCCACCATATGCAGTGCACAGCTCATACTAGGAACTTATGCAGCTTATTTATGGAGGCACAGTCTGTCACAGGAAACGCTGAATACCATGTGGGTTAAGGAACATTAAAGAAGAGTCTCTTAAGGGACACATGGGTGGTATTCCCTGGAAAGCATCCTGAAGTATTTTTAGCTATGTATTTTCTCAATGTGGGATGAAAATAAGCCAAAAAAAATAGGCAAGATTTATTCTATGTACTGTATGAGTGTATGAGAGACTGCATTCTGAAACGACAAGAGAATGGGAGCTCTTGAATCTCCTAGTAAAAGAAGAAAAAGGCCATCAGACTTCCTGCATATTTTTATTAAGTGGTGCTTTCGGAGGTCTTCGAAGATTACCTAGTAACACTGAATTTTGTGCTTTGAGGAGTTGGCATGCTACTGTTCTATCTACCTGGAGGTTAATGTCTCTTCATAAAGACATCAACATTTGTGGTTTCACATAATAAAAGATGTGTGAAATTCAGCAAATCAGGGGTGACGCTTCCCTTTCTGGACTATTTCATGCCCTGAAACAGGTTTTTTAAATTAATTTTCAAAATGTAGAGCAATGATACAGAACCTGATCTGGCTATCACAGAGATATGTTCATCTACCTCCATGAAGATAAGTGGTCTCATTCCAGAATTACACCACAAAGACTTCACTATCTGTCCAGTCTTTTTTGAAGTCCAGTCTTGTTTCTCATGTTTCCTACATTGTAAATACTGATATTGTAATCCCAAACTGGCCAAGGCATTCTTCCTTAAAAATCAGTCTGCCAAAATCCATTCCTACACTCACCACACTGATGCTTGTATTGCCTGGGTTTTATGGAACACTCCCTCCCAAGCTAATTTCAAAGCAAGTCTTTGTCACCGTGGCTTCTTTCGGCTTTGAATAATAATATAATCATTGTGACCCAACCTCCAACCAACTCATCTTTATGATTTTTAAAATTGTTCAGCCAGATGACAAAGAAGTTATTCATTCTTTTACATCATTCATTTACTAAGACTACTACCATCCTTAAAATTAACTGGTGTACCCAGCTCACACAGCACCCTCCCAAACCACAGAACTCAATGTAGGTCAAACTGGAGGGAACTTAATCTCTTCCAAATAGTGCTCTACATCTAAAGACACATAACTTGACTTTGAAAGAACAAGTTCAAAGTAAACCATCCTTACTTCCAGTTCTTTTCCTGAAAGTGTTCCTGTAATGGCTGAAGAGTTTCTTTTTTTTTTTCTTTTTCTTTTTCTTTTTTTTTTTTTCTTTTTTTTTTTTTTCTTTTTAGAAATCACTGGCAAATTCAAAGATATCCCAGGGCTTGGCATTTGTGGTTGGAGAGCAGGCGCAACGAGATTACTCTTTGGTGTCTCTGTTTATACTCTCAGTTCAATTTGGCTCTCAAGATGTGGTTTAACAACACAGTGAATCCGTTTTTTTGGGTACTTAGTGTCAAATCTCAAAGCCACTGTAATCATAAGAATGCATTATATGGGTGCAGAGTCATTACACCAATTTGTTAACAATAAATTGAAGTGAGAATTTTGTCCTAGCAGATTAATGTAGATTTAATGTCGAGCAAGAATTCTCTGCCTAGGCAACTCTAACTTCATGCTGTCTTCCTGAAGCCAGCATAAAATCAACATAAAATTGTAAAGTGAATGTAAACACTGTGCTGTGTGCTCTGGCTAAACTAGGTGAAATATAATCATATGCTCTTGCCTGATTTTTATCAAATTTGTACTGCTAAATGATGTACAACTGTGTAGAGCTGGTATTTAATGATCACAGAACCACTGTCTGAGTAGTCTACCAAGAAAACAACTCTGTGGTTAGAGAACTAAAGACATTTCATCTTAACATCTGCTCTTCACTGAGAATTACAAACACCCTCATCAGTGTCATATCTGATAAAAAGGCAGCTTCAATCATTCCTATCTAGGATATCATCGGGAGAATAAGATGGAAGATGCAGAAAACGTGCATCAGCTGTACAATTCTTAGTGCTCTGGTTTTTATAGTGACCCAGACCTCCTTTAATGACAAAATAGATTGCTTTTGTGACAGGATAAGGATATTTGTATGCCCTTATTTGCTCTAATAAAATAGGGTTTTTTTCCTAACCTACTGAAGATATATCATATTTCCGTGATTATAAACTCAAAAAATTCCCTGATGATTACCTGGTCAGAAAAGATTATACACCATATATGCTGCAGGAGATTTTACTTGCTGTGGGTGGGTTGACCCTGGCTGGATGCCAGACACTCACCAAAGCCACTCTATCACTCTCCTCTGCAGCTTGGCAAGGGAGAGAAAATATAATGAAGGGTTCATGGTTTGATGTAAGGACAGGGAGAGATCACTCACCAAATACCATCATGGGCAAAACAGACTTGAATTGAGCATATTAATTGAATTTATTACTAACAAAATCAGAGCAATATAATGGGAAGTAAAATAAATCTTAAAATGCCTTCCCCCCACCCCTCCCTCCTTTCCAGCTCTACCTCCTTCCCCAATGGCTCAAGGAGACAGGGAGTGGGGGTTCTGGTTGGTTCATCACATGTTGTTCCTGCCGCTGCTCAGGGAGAGGAGTCCTTACCATGTTCCCATGTGGGTTCCCTCCCACAAGAGACAGTTCTCCATGAACTTCTCCAATATGGGTCCATCCCATAGGCAGCAGTTCTCTACAAACTGCTGCAGCGTGGGTCGCTCTGCCACGGGGTGCAGTCCTTCAGGCACAGCCTGCTCCAATGTGTGTCCCCCACAGGGTCAGAACTCCTACCAGGAAACCTGCTCCAGTGTGGGCCACTCTCTCCATGGGTCTGCAGGTCCCTGCCAGGACCCTTCTCCAGCATGGGTTTTCCATGCATTCACAGCCTCCTTTTATGCATCCACTCACTCCAGCATGGGGTCCTTCACAGGTTGTGGGTGTATCTCTGCATCCCTGTGGACCTCTGTGGGCTGCAGGGACACAGCTGCTGTGTCTGCACCACAGGCTGCAGGGGAATCTCAGCTCTGGCACCTGGAGCACGTCCTGCTCCTCCTTCTCTGCTGACTTGGGTGTATCTGCAGGGCTGTTAGTCTCCCACATGTTCCCCGCACTCTTCTCCAGCCACAGTCACATCTGCACAATAACTGGTTTTTCCCTTTTTAAATGTGTTATCACAGAGGCGTTACCACCATTTCCCATTGGCTCAGCCTTGGCCAGCGGCACCTCTGTCCTGGAGCAGTCGGGCATCGGCTCTGCAGGACATGGGAGAAGCTTCTGGCATCTTCTCACAGAAGCCACCCCTGTAGCCCTCTTGCTACCAAAATCTGGCCATGAAAACTCAACACACATACATAGAAAAGTGGTGGTTGATTATTTAGTTCTCTATAAGGCAACTCATAAAGATACACCTGAGTTTGAATGAGAACTTTTTGAGAACAGCACACAGTCTTCAGATTAAAATTTTTGAACTCAAACCTTGGTGTGTTATTCCAATGATTACTTTATTATTGGTTTAAAATCTGTCTTTTTATCTAGTCCTACTTTCAAACTTAAAGTAGATAGAATTTCTGATAGCTCATACATACAGTGAAGAAACCTCTTGCCCTTTTTCCTGTGTTATGACCTCCAAGCTTTGATCTAAGTCATCTTTCAACTTCTCATGTTAATCAGGACAAATTTCCTGAGTCTTTAACTATAAAGAATGTTTTGTGGTCTTTCAGGTGCTTTGCAGGCTCTTCCCTGCACCTTCCTAAACAGTAATTATCTGTCTTGGATTGTGGACCACGGAACCAGAGGCCATGCTGCAGCTGTGTGTACCTCAGTGCCAAGCACAGAGGCAATATCCCTCAAAAGCACCAGAAATTCTACTCATAAATCTAATTTACCATTTGATTCTGGCTGTAGACTTACACAGCTGATTAATGACCCCCAAGACCTTTTCAAAATGGAGACAATCTATACAAGGAATCCCTTATAAAAATAAATGTTTCCTACAAAATTTTTATTTCAGTGCAGAATTTTGCATTTTTCCGTTTAGAAATACATTTGCTTATGTTCATCTCACCAGCCAATCCAAATAATTTATTTCAATGACTTGCCATTTTCATGGTTTACCATCCCCTTGGTCTTCTTGACATCTACAAATATTCTCACTCAAAGGTTGCCTGTTTCTAACTCCTCCTCTGTTTCCATGGGATTCAGATGCTTTCATCTTAGAAACTGTTGCCTAATAAATCTGGCTGACCAGGAGCTTCTCAGTCTCTTTTAAGTTCATCAGGTTGGTACATTTCCATTCAAACCACAAACATTTCCTCCCGGCATAGTTTCACTCACCAGGTCACAAACATGAAACCCCCTCTAAGTTTCACAAACTTCACACAGGGAAAAAAAAGTTGCTTGTAAATTGTATAACTGTTCCTACACTGTAGTAGTACAGAAAAACATAAAGCATAAAGCATCTCCAAACTTTGTCCTTTACCCTTTTGCTATTCACCTAGTCAAAAGTATATTTGTTAGTCAGCATTGCCTTGCTCCACTCCTTGTGAGGGAAGCTGTAGCTCCTCAGGTATTTCACAGCCTGGTGGATCTGTTCACAGTAACACAAGCAAACAGACCTGTCTCCCATGCTGCACAGCATCCCAGCAGTCAAGGAGGGCAAACCTGCCTTTTCCATCACTCCATACCCTCTGGAGCAGGGCTGGCAGAACCCACCAGCACTCAGAATTCTTCCATCCAGTGACAAGAGATTTCCATTATTGTACAAAAAATCTCACAAGCCTTTCATCACCACCCTGTGAAGTAAGATTTTAGGACCAAGTAGGTTCTAGCGAATATGGTTGGTCCTAAAATATCAAAGAGGGGGTAAAAGTATACATGCCTGGATATGCTTTTATTTGGCAGCAGTGATGAAGATTGGTAAATTCTATTAATAAACTCCTTAAAGCTGCAAGTCCCTAGTAGCAATACATACTTGCTTATTGCACCTCATTGTAGTACTAATAATATAAAAATTTTAACTGCGCAAATCTTCAGTAAGACAATAAAATGTTTTTCCCTAAAAACAAATATTATTCACATGGAACTTTTGCAGTAAATGACACAATGATGGGCATGTTCAGGACCCATTAGCATCAGTCTTCACCCCTGTACATTTCAGCTTTACTAATCTAAAACATACACAAATGTCCCTTTTGTTTAGTTTTTCATTTATCTAAACTAGGCTTGGTTACACCTAACCAGTGGTAATTTGGAGTTCTCCCATACCCTATGGCGGTTTCGTGGATTAAGACTATTTCTTTAAATTAGAACTATAACTTAAATAAGGATAAAATAACAAAAATTTATTTTCTTTTCTGGTAAGTCCTGTGACATTCTCCCTTTATTAAAAAGTAAAAATAGCTATGCAAACCATCTGATGGGATCCCTTGAAAGTAATGTGGGAAGACTATTAGAGCAATGCCAGAATTTCAACTCCACATTAAGTTAATAGAATCTATGAAAAACTTTGTGGAGCAATTTGTCCCTGAGATAATTGAATTTAAATCACAGGATTTATAGTAAGAATTATTTTAATCTTGTTATACTTGACTCAATTGCTAAAAGCATCCGTTTTACTTAATATTGGTCTTTGCAGAGTAACAAACTTATTTTATTTATTACTGTCAGAGAAATGTATCATCTTAGAAAAGTAAACAGGCACATCCTTCATTCTCTGCTCTGTTTCTCATAGACATCTTTCTTCCTTCCTTTCATACCTTCTCTATACAGAAAATATTTCTCTTCTGAAATCTGTCAATTGGTAAGGTTCCCCACTGACACTATGTTCTTTCAGCATGTGCTGGAAGTGAAATACATGGGACAAACCGTGTCTTCAAAAGTAAGCATATACCTCACTGGCTTGGCCACAGAAATACTCTGGTTTTCAGTACTACATCCACCAACTGTTGGGGAAACTAATTTTTTCTTTTCTGCTAGGACCACAGTATTTGTCTCAGTGTCCCCTAGCTCATCTCCAAAGAAGATCAGGACCATGGACACAAGTGCATCATGTTACTTATTCAGATTGGCCACAAAAATGCATTTATAGTCACCCACCACTCCCACACATCTAGTTGCCTCTTCCTTTCACTTGTGCAAGCAATAAAACTCCACTGGAAAAATTCTGTCTCTTTTCTCTATTAAGCAGGGGAGTTGGAGGAAAAAGATCTGTTTTAACTTTAATTTGAACGCATACCTTGATAGACTTAGAAAAGAAAAATTACCAAATTAGGAACTTTAAATATTGATTTGCTGTAATTGGAAAGCAATAGTGTGCTTATTAGAACAGGATAAAAGAAATGGCACCATCTAAGTGCCAAGTTGTTGGGTGGGCTAAATTCTTTCCATTTTCCAAACAAATAATTTTGCCACCTGCTTCCTCCTTTTTAAGTGTTAGGAGCAAAGCTCTTTTCTCCCATTCCTGTTTTTCTTTAGTTGTTTAGAGATTGCTTAAATCAAACCTCTACTTCATTTTTGAGCACTTCAGAAGTAGTATATTTATTCATGTTTCTGTGATTTTAAAGTATCACATCAGTAACCTTTACGCTTTACTAGTCATTTCTCTTTCACTTTTAGAATAAATGTTTGTCAAAAAGTTGCATCTGCAAGGTATCAATGAGTTCAAAGTAACAGATAAAAATTTGTGCCAGGCATCCCAAAGTGGGCAACCACAAATGCAAAGCTCTGTCAGAGGTGTTTGGCTCATATGTAAAAATGAGGTTAAAACATATCCTGTGTTTAATCATTTCAGTTCTTGTACTATGAAGTGAAACTTTAAAAAAGGATAAAAAGAAGGAACTTGGGAATTACTGATCCATCACATAAACTTAAATTCCTCACAAAATAGAACTAAAATATTTCTAATTACTTAGAGGATAACAGGGAGGGGTGCAACTAATACAGGCTTTTCAAGGACAAATAATGTCAAACAAATCAGGCTTGTGGATGGGGTAGACTCACTGTAGGTTTTGACACTGATGTGATATTTTCCTAGGAAACCCTGTTTCACCTGAAATATTCCCTGGTGCTCACAGATCTAAAGAGATGCCACTGGGAGGAAGTCCTGCTTTACACATGAACAGGAAGGATGTCTGAATATCCTCATCAATGGTCAGGGTGATCAATCAAGGCATATATTCATCACACTTGGGAAGACTCAGGCTGATGTTATATAAGGTGAGGCCTCAGCTGGAGCATGGTGTCCAATGGGCATGACATTTCAAGCAAGCCACAAGCAACATCTCTGCAAGTGTGAGCTGAGATCAATGATGAGAATGAAATTTGGTTGGTTGAGAGTAGAAGTGTGTGACAACAACTTCTAAACCCACCAAAAGTTACTAGTGAAGAGGCATGGAATGGTTTTCACATATTTGTGGGGAATGAGATGCAAACTGCAGGCAGCAGGTTTAGGACATTCACTAACTACATCATCTAGGAAGGATCTAAAGTCCTGGTCATCAGGTGTCTAAGAGATTGGAGTGAATTACTCTTTCCAAAGATGTTTATATGAAATGAAGCTAGAATGTCTTAAACCTGGTTCACCAGTGTCACCAGGAGCACTGGCAGACGTGGTTAGCTAAGGTTAGCAGTGATTTGAGCAATCACCATCTGCAGCCATCTGTGCTTTCACGTCATTTCTCTTCTGACTTTCAGGGTATCTGTTGCAACTTCAGCAGAAAGTCAGGGCAGTTGAAGCGGTGGGATGACATTAATACATTTATCATTTTAATTACCCACTGCAGGTTGTTACTACCTGTCTGGCTGGCAGAAACTACCCAACTACCGTGTTGATGAAAGCATACCTTCAAGTGTTATGCAAAATTATTTAACAGAAAAAAAAGAAAGGCCAACTGGAATGTTTACAGTAAAAAGAATAAAGAACAACATTACCTGGAAGAATTTACTCAAATTAGGTTGGATACTATGTGCCAAGTAAAAATGGAAGTTTCATGTTTGCATAAATTGAGGAGAGTTAGTGCATACTTGCTATGTCATATGCCAAAAGCAATGCTGGTGGGAAAATACAGAAAAATATAAAAAATATTAAAAAGGTCATTCTTTTAATGCCTTTCTACCTAACTTAGTAAAAAAATTAATGCTCCTTTTTGCACCCCCAGAGAGTGGAAATGTTTAAAGTGGTGGGGGCTTACTTGTGAACGTCCAACCACAGCACTGGAATCACAGTCCATATGTTTCAGTGTGTCAAACATATCCAAAATATTTTGTGTAAAAAATGCAGGCTATTTTCAGTGCACTTCAAGTAAAAAAAAAGTCAATAATAAAACATTTACTTTGTTGTTTCAGTTTTCCCTGAGTCATTAAGGGCAGGGAATAAAAGAGAGAGAGGGAGATGAGGCATCTTTGAACACAGTAGATAGACTACTACCAAGAAATTCAACCCCTAATGTCTAGACTGAGCTGAAAAAATTGGAAAAAAAACCCCAAAAACAAACCAAAATAATCCAAGCAAACAACACAACTTGGAACAAAATCAAAAAATCAGAATGAAATGAAATCAACCCCCAAGCTGTATTAGGGATGTTTTGGTGCAGTTTGATAGACCTGATAGGAGGACCAATGTCAGCTCCTGAACCAATTGCAAAGATCTGCCTCCAGTGAGTTCTTCTCCCAGCCCAACTTCCCATTTTCTCAAGGGAACAGCTGGTCACTCCTTGTTTTGGCAGGCAGCTCCTCTAGCCCTCAGCAACAAATCTTAGGCATGTTTTTCCCCTTAAGGATGGGTTGTCACATCCTTGCCTTGGGCCTGACTTCAGTTCCCTTTGCCCTCTGTAAATGCAGCAGTGTCCCCCTGAACAAAAAAAAACCAAAAATCCAGTGATTCTGACATCTGTCTTCAAATTCTTGGTTGGCTTTGAAAGAATTACATTTTACAGAAAATTCCTTGGCCTGTGATTTTCAGCCAGTTCAGCCAAGAAGCAGTAAGACCTCAGTCTCATCAGGAGCTGTGCTCTTTGACTCAGTGAGCAGAGGGAAATCACACAGGGTAAGGCTCCTCAGCAAAGACAGAATTTTGTCTCCTTGACAGAAAGAAGAGAAAAATCAGATTTGGCATTCAGGAGCCCAAAAGGGCGGGGCTGAACTGAATTACATTGCAGAGATTTTCACTTAGACCCAGCAGGATCTGTGCAGCAACTGATGCCTGTCCTTATTCAACAAGACCTTGAAACACACCTTCAACCTAAGTAGGTTGTCATAATCTTCTGGGGCCTACACTAGCTTTCCACTTATGGAAACCAAGCTTTGAACTCCAGGGGATGAAATGAGGTGAACACAACTGCATATCTAGTCACAGGTATAAGATTCAGGGCACACGAAACAGAAAATGGGGCTGGAGGCACAGTGAGAATCTGAATTTCAGGGCAAAAGTGGATGTACAGTGTGTGAACTGAAGAAGTAACTTCAAGACTCTTAGAGTTTTAAGACACTCAATTTTTGTGGTTCAGCAAGCAAGGAAATGCAAGAGACTAGCATAACACATACTTCATGGCAGGTGACTTTCTCCACAAAGCTCCAGTATGACCAAAGCTAAAGAGGCCAGATGTCGAGAGGTATAAACAACCATCATGTGAGATCCTCTGGTGCATCATGAGGAAAGCAGGGGAGCTGACTAATCTTACTCTGATGCTCCTACTTAGTGTAAAGCCCTTTACAGTATGACATCCCTCAGCAGTCTCTCATACTCAGGGAACAAAGTGAAAGAGACCAGACGTCCTTGGACAACTGTTGTTCACCATTAGCTTTAGAAAGCTGTCTTCCAAAACCCAAAATGCCCTAAGTCATCTTGTTTTCTTCCTTCTGAGGTTACACTCTTACCATCAAGGCAGTTCATCAACACACTGCTGATAAACTTATTATGAACAAAAATAGTTCCTTTTTCTACATCTGGAAGAAATGAAGCAATTTCAGTTCCTCAAATGAGCTGAGGTGCTGTGGCAATCTGTTGGGCCTAGCTTAATGGCACACCATCTTAACTTTATGGGAGTTTTCTATAGCCTTAGTTAAATGAGTAGATAATATTCACATTTTTTCACCAACAGTGCTACCACATCTTTGTAAATACATGTATTTTGCAAAAGCTAAGGCTCAGATGCCAGTGTGCCCTTTTTTTTTTTTTTTGGTATGAAAAAGCTTTAAAACACAAAGAAAATAAAGATCTATAAACCCCAAACTAGTACAAATACAAATTCCTTCATTGTTTCTTGTGAAATACGATTTCTTTTCCATCTTTGCACTTACCACATAGATGATCTGAAGATAACTTTTTGTAATCAAACATGGTAGCTGCAAATTCAAAAGGGCAGACTGAAAGTGAAGGACACCATTATTCTGGATGGTGACTAAGCTTCATTTTTTCTCTCTCTCCTCCAGTCCTACTTTTTCACATATCCTGCAATTCCACAACAACAAGGAGAAACAAATGAGTGAAAGTGTTGAGTTCAGAGGAGATACAACATCCACTTGAAGAGTTGTAATGCTTTGGCTGGTGTTCAAGGGGATGCTGGTAGTAAACTGAGAAGGCTAGACTATACACACTGTGTATTAATAAAAGGTGTAATGGAGGGCAGAGAAATCTTGCTACTCCATAAGGTAGGCGTGGTGGCCCTGGGAATTAGAACCCCCTGTGTCAGACATGGCCTGCACATCCGTGCTCTCTGTTCCACAGTGGTTATGCCGTGTCCCAGCTCCCGGGAGTTTGTCTTAACGCGACCGTGGAACCACCCGGCGCCGCTGCGGGGGAACGAGGCACAGTTTAACACTCAATTTAACATCCAAAGGGTGTTAAAAGCCCAGTACTGCGCTCTCGGAGCCTTCGCGGAGGAGTGGGGCCAGAGGGCTGTCCCAACACCAGGACCTTGACCTTGGCCCCCTCCTGGCTCGGCTCGGGGCAGGGTAATGCGGGAGCAGCAATGCTCCCTCCGGGGCACCCCGCAACACGCAGCCGGGCCCGTCGGGGCCGCAGACCCCGCACTCCGGCCCCGCACCGAGGCCAGCGGGGCCAGCCTGGGGGCCAGGGGAGCCGGCGTGTCCCGGCGGGCCAGGAGCGGCTCCCGGGGCACCGAGGGGCTTTCCCCCCGCGCCGCGGGGCGCATCCTCGCCCGCCAGCCCCGCCGCGACGCCGATAGCAGGAGCGGCCGTAAACCGGCTTACGCCCAAGGCGATTTGCCCGTGATCCGCTGGGCTTCCCGGGCGGGAGGGGGCCGGGCGTGCGGGGCGCCCGGGACAGCGGCGGGCGGGCGTGCGGGGGGCGGCGATGATGTGAGCGGCGCGGCAGCTGCAGGCCGGCTCCCCCGGGAGCCGGGGCTGAGCCCGGTGGCCGTGGGAGGGAAAGGAGCCGGGCGGGGAGGGAGGAGGGGGCCTGGACAGGGCCGGGGGAGAAAAGGGAGGAGCGGGGCCGGGGGGGGGAGAGGACGAGCGGCGCCGGGGAAGCGTTGCCAGCCGGAGCAGCGGCAGCGGCGGGCGGGAGGTGCAGCCCGGCGGACCCAGCTCCGCTGCCCGTGGGCGCTCTCCCCGCGGAGGTTGAGGACCTGCTGCGGGGTGATGGAGGAGCATGGGTACCCTTCCTATAGCGCCCGCAGCCCCGCCTGGGAGGAGCTGGTAGGTACATGCGTGCCTTACACAGGCGTTTCCTACCCTTTTTCCTGCCTGTATTTTTCAGCCGGGGAGTCGGGCTATCATCCTCATCTGTGCCCTCCAGCCCCCCTCTTCCCTTCTTCCGAGCCCGCTCCATGCTAGAGCCCGGCCGCCGGCGCTCGTACCCTCCCCGCGGGGAGCGGGGGGTGGGAGCCTTTCGCCCCCGCCGTGTCTGGCCATTTGCTGACGAGGTCGTCCCTCTGGGAGACGGGGAGTTCATTGCCCGTTCTGAGTTTCACTGCCCGGGTGGAAAGCCTAGGATTAGCACCGAGAGCCTTGCCTTCAACTTTGCCGAGGGGGGTGGGTTGGATGTTGACACCATTAAACGCCTTCTCTTAGCACAGCAAAAGCAACGTGTCCGAGCAGAATTGGGGGGCAGTTTCCAGAAAGAGACACACACTTTTCTCCCTTTCTTCTTCCGTAGCTAGGCTGGAAATTGCTTCCACCGGGGCGGCAAAGCGGGACGGGGCTGGGGGTACACTGCTGCCACCATGGTCTGTGGGGTGTGGGGAAAGCGCGTTCCTTTGGGCCGCTACCAAGGGAGAGGAGTGCCCAAACTGGCCAGAAGGAAAGCTGCGCTGCGGTGCCTTTGCGGTTTGTTTAAGCAACTCGAAGACCCTCCTTCCAACCAAAGGAAATCATGTCACCGGCATCCTCAGCAGGCGATAAAATCAGATTTCCCTTTTCAGGGCAGTCTGCTCCCGCTCCTGGGCTTTTCTCCATTGTGCAAACACACACACGCACACATCAGGCGGGGAGGGCTAAAAATAGGCTTTGGGTAGTTGCTTGGGAGATTTCAGGCTATCTAAGAGGTCAAGGCTAGGCTGCGTCTGGCCCTGAACTTGGCGAGGCGACATGAAGCATGGATCCGTGCCACTGCCAAGCTCCCCTTTAGATGGCTGTACCATGTTTTGGTAACTCGTTTCGTTGTTCCAGGTTTTACTTGTAAACTCAGTTTTAAAGAGCAGATGGGGGAGACCCACACTTTGTGTGGCTTGGTGTGCTCACTCTCGGGAAAGCAGCAGCTGAGCCCTGGAGATACCCACAACGAATTAAGTTCACTCCCTTCCTTGTTAGGGTTTGTAGCCCTCACGAATATATTTTTACTATCCTCATTTTTGTTGTTAAGTTGAGCATCCCCCTTCGCTGCCCTCTGCAGTCCTCAAACCCTGAAACTGTTGCCGGAGATGCAGCTGTGATAGGGAAAACAGCTGTATGTGTGTGTTCCGGTAACATGGAGCTAACATTGAAAGGATCAGGGAAGGGAAACCCGAGATTTTTGCCTGAAGAGATGAAGACATCGTGGGAGGAAGGCAGCGAAGTCAATTCCTGCGAATGCGTTGTCCTATTAAACAGTGACATTTAAATTGCTGCCGTCATCCAAAACTCAGCTGAAACTCGGGAGGCAGATGGATTGCAGCCCCTCTCCACTTGGAAATGCAGAGTCCTGGCTGAAGCAACCAAGCCCGTTTCCTTCTGTATGCAGGGCTTAGATAAACAAGGAACACATCTTTTTATTTTTTTTCTCCATTTCCCCCTCCCCCAGTAAGGGCCAGGATTTGGGTCATGTTTATAATTTCACTGCTGCATTTGTTAGACAGTACATCCATGAATGCAGTTTTAAGGTTAACCACTGCACCGATTTCCTTTACAAGACTCTAATTTCAGCTGATCCACTCAATCCTTTACCCGGTAACCTGCTGGTAAAATACATGGTCTTTGTGGCAAGAGCCACATCGTTCTTTCCATCTGCTCATAAGCAGGCTTTTTATGATAATGGGGGCAAAGGGAGATTTAGGTGAAGAACTGAATGATGAAAGGGAAAAAAATAGTACACAAACCTCTCTCCCCTGCTCTTAAAACACAGAACAAAGAACAGAAGGATAGGGAAAACGATTTATTGCAGGTTTTGAATCTGTGCAAGTTAATAATCTATGTAAATTGTCAGATTATTGAGAAGTGCTCTTCCTATAGTTGTTCTGAGAAATGAGTGATGGACATTAAATGCAGCCACAAGTCCTTTGCCTATTGGGGTTGGACTTGTCTGTGTACTACTGCAAATTTCTATGAAATCCTTTCCTTAACTCACAGGGCACTTTTTAATGGAAAAACTCTTCCTGAATCCAGTAAGAGTTGTGTAAGACCCCATGACCGAGCTAAGTAAAAGTGACTTAAAATGTCAGGCTCACCCTGCATTCTTCCAAGAGAGGTTTGGTGCCTTTGTAGTAAAAATGTGCATAACACGACTTGCAAAGCTCTAGACTCAACTTTCATATCTTATATGAGATTTGAGTCTTGGCTTTACCTTTCTCTTGAAATGCATACATAAGTTCTAACACATTTGCAAAGCATCAGTCTATTTTTATGACCTGCACTGGTTTGGACCTTTTCACTCTGAAGCACACAAAATACTTTAATAATTTCCTTAACATTGCAGCCTACAGGTTACAGGATTCCCTTAGCTAATACCAACCCAGCCACAAGTGATGTAGTTACTTTCTTTATCAGTGGTGTGGATACATGTTGTTATATTCTGGCTTCCTCTTTGCTAAGTAAGGAAGTCAAGAAAGAATAGTATCGCTAACTCAATCTGCAGAGGGAGTTCAGACAGGCAAATCTGAAATGAACTTGTTCAGAGAGGTGAGCCCAGTTAAAAAACATAGTTATCACTAACCACCAAAATTAGGAAAGATTCAATAAAATCTTTTAAACATGATAAATAGTGCACTGTTAACCTGAGACACTATTGATTTAAATTCCCTCAGAACAACTTTCTGAGGTGAAGGATAGAAAAGTTTTACACTTTAGTTTATAGATACCAAAGTGACTTAGGAAAACAGAGGCAAGTATGCTTGTTACAAAGGGAATCAGTTTTAGGACTGGAATCAAATAGTGCAGTAATCTGTATTATAAAATATAATCTCCATTGCAGCTAGAGTGCATGTGTATTTGGATTTTTTTCTACATTGCATATGCATTTTAGCAACACATATCCTATTATTGGGACTCATTTTGGTTGAGTTAAAATGTTATCACAGTGTATATATGTATATTAAATGTATACAATATCACAGTGTAAATATGTATGTATATATTGAATATAAAGGTCAGCTCATCAGCTGATATTAACTGCAGTAGCACAAATGATGTCAGCAGTGCTGTGTTTTATCAGCTGAGTATCTTCTTTTAAATGCCAACCTTTCTTTATGCTTTCTACTCCCTTGCTTTAGTTAGGAAATTTAAGATCATTACTAAGAAGTGTGGAACTCTTAAGTGAAAGACACAGCGCATGCACATATTGTATGTGTTCTTAAGGGCTGCATATAGTTGCACACATTGTTCAAGAGCCCAGCTTGCACAAGTCCAGTGGTACCATTTGTGCCACAGTATTCGTAGCTGCGGGTCACTCAGCTGAAACGTGCTATCTGATATTTCTCATATTGAGTCCAACATCGATCACCTGGGAGAAATTCAGCTGTGAGATGAAGGGATAGAAGCCAAGTTGCAAGTCCTTATTGAGGTGAACTTCATGGCTACCTTAGGCAGCTTTATCTGAGTAAAGGCTGGACCTGGACCCTGATTATCTGTTAATACCTTTGAAAAGAAGAACAAGCGGAAATGGTGAGATCTTTAAAACTGTCTTTGTGCCTGGGCAATGTATATGTTTGTAGAAACAACCTTCTGTGCTAACATGAATGAGTAACTCATGTATTTTCAACAATGCTTAACACTTACTTGGTTTCTCCATTTTGGAGACCTCTGTAAACATTAGACCACTGCAGACTTTAGAGCCTGTAATTTCACAGAATCCACTATGTACTTCACAGAAACAATGTTCTCATATTCTCACTGAACTGTTCTTGTGGGACATTAACTATCATTTGCAGATTTATGTTATTGCTACTAAAATCTTCACATTACATAAGCTGAGAAAATATTCCTAGTACTTTTTTTTCCCCCATAGCACTCTAAAGTTTACCAATATATGATGAAACAGACTTGCTTGGTATTGAAAGGCTAGTGCCTTCTTTCCTAGTAACCACACTTTTATGTTTGGACAGTCAGGAGTGAGGAAGATCACAATGGGGTAGCCCAGGTGAAGATGCATGATGCCCTCTGCACAGTGCAGAAAGTGTGCAGCAACCAGTGCTCATAGTTAAACTTCAGAAGTGAACAGAAGCTGGAGAATTGTATTTATTCTAACAGTAACTACTATTGTTCAGCCAGCACTGTTTAATTCAGTTGAGTTAAATGTAGTCAGTCTTGCTTGTGTTCCGGTAGCACCAAGTGCTCCTCAAATCACAGTTACTATTAGGTGCAATACATGTTAGCATTAATTAGGAAACTATGTCTTGTTGTCCCCTTGTGATATTCAAGTGACATTTACCTTCAAAAGAATTAAGGAATTACAGCAAGACATGTTCTGGCACAATTTGCTATTCCCAAAATTAAGATGGGGAAGAGGAAGAAAGCAGGGTGGAAAGACAAAGTGTCCATAAACAATGCTCTTAACTATCTTTCTTCCTAGATGTGCCCTAAATTAACTCACTGAGAGCAATGCATACTTGCACCTGCTCAAGTTTGATCCCATGTTTTGAAAAAAGGTGAACTCCCTCTCAGGTGAAGAGTGAGGTAAGACAGAATTAGTCCTTAGTTCTTAATTAGAATTTAGTTCCTTAGCTGTGAAAGGACTAATTAGTCCTTTCACAATTCTTTTGAGATGTGGTATTAATTATATGATTTAGGCCTCATTAATATTTTAATAGGGCATGCAGGTAATTTGACCAAATTCCTTTAAAATATAACTTATTAGATAGTTCAAAATTTTAAATGTTACTTTAGATATTTTTAAAAATATAACCTCTAGATTTGGTCCTATGTGGAGGTGGGTAGTAGAAGTATATTTGAAGTATCTGGTGCAGGAACACAGAACTGAGCCACAAGAACTCCAAGGCTTCATGGAAATATTTGCTTACCCCTACACTACTACTAATAAAAAATCCCAATAAAAGAAATGGGACACTCTGGACTATATGAAATTCAGACTGTGGCAAGGTATCTGCAGTGTAGGATAGGTTGTACAGTTGTTTACTTTTCCTCAATAAATGTTTTGCATTTAGGTACTCTGGCATTATATTGGCATGTTAAGAGATGTCAGTTCCCTTTCTGGAAATATAAATAGCATTGTGGGAATATGGAAGCCACAAGTATTGATTACTTTCTTATTTTTAATCCGGTCCACGCAGCTAGGAGTTGTGTGTTTTATTTAGTATTGCTGTGCTTTAAACACTTATTTTGAACACTGACTACATACAAGCCACAATAATTTCGAAGTCCCACAATTCAGAACATGTGGTGACATTTCGAGATTGTGTGAGCTGCCAGAATCTGAGATGAAAAGGGAAAAGTGACCCTTTCTTTCCCCAGAAGTAAGGGCTGCTCTTTCACAAAGACAAAAATGAATAGAATAGTAAGAAAATTAAGCTATTAGGAGAAAACCGCTGGAAAGCAATAGATGCATTCACTAAAACTGTCCAGCGCTTTGGCGCTAATGGATAGTTACCATGGGGTTGACTGGCTGGAGGAATAGCATACAGATAAGGAGTCCGTCGCATCAGGTGCCATCCGTCCAGTCCCGAAGAGACATCCTGCGCTCCCAGGGGAGAGCGGCAGAGCCCTCGGCCGGGACGGGGCAGCGGCTGGGCACGCCACCCACGCCCGCAGCCGCCCGGTTTCGCTGTCCTTGCGTTCAGAACTCGGCATTCGCCCCTTCCGAGGGTCACCGGGTGGCACGGCGCGCACGGGGGGTCCCACCCTCCGGCCACGCCGGGACATCCGAAGAAGCACGGGCAGGTGCGGGGGCGCCGGGCGCCCTCCCCGCTCCCCGTCGCTTGTTTCGCCGCCAGGACTCGCCCCGGCGCTCACCTGAGGGGCGGGCACTCTCCTGCCCGGGGCAGCCCGGCCGGCACCGCCACCGGCGCCCCCTGCAGCCGGCCGCCGCCCCGGGCCGCTCCCCGTCGGCAGGGGCGCAGGGGGCCGGGCCCGTCCGCCCGGCTCCGCCCGCCGGCGGTGGCCGTGCCCCGGTCTCCACGAGCGGGCGGAGGCGGCCGGCGCGGCCCAGGACCCTCGCCCGTGGGAGGGGGCGGCGGAAGATGGCGGCCGGGTGGGCCGCCCCGCTCTGCTCAGCTCCGCCGGAGCCCCGGCCGCCACCGCCCCCGTCCCCGCCCTCCCGCACCGCCTCTTTCCCCACCCTCCCGCACCGCCTCCTCCTCCTCCTCCTCCCCGGGGAGGGGAGCGGCAGCGGCTGCCCTGGCTGAGCCGGGCTCGTGTGCTTTCTCTCGGTAGGAGTCCGGGAAGATGGCCGGGGCCGAGTCGGGGATGAGCGGCGCCGGGATCCCGCAGCAGCCCCAGCCCCAACCCCCGGCGGCGGCGGCGGGGCCGGCGGACGAGTCGTCGGACAGCGAAGGGGAGCACGAGGGCCCCCAGAAACTCATCCGGAAAGTGTCCACTTCGGGCCAGATCCGCAGCAAGGTAAGGGGGGCAGGAGCCGGCCAGCCCCGCCACCTTCACAGCCGGTTTTTCCATCCCCATCCCAAAGCGGGGCTAGCCCGGAGCCGGGGACGGCCGCTGCATCTCGCCCGCATCCCCGGGAGTGGCGGCGGGGGGGGGGGGGGGGGGGTGAGACAGCCGTGCCTCTTCCTTCCTTTCCTCTCCCCTCCTCCCCGTCCAGCTGTTGCGGCCACATCTGTCCCCGGCTGGCAGGAAGAGCCCCCCGGGGCGGCGGGGCTCCGCTTGGCCGGAGGGGAAGCTGCCTGCCCGGCAGCCGCCCTGCCCTGCCGGGCGTCCTGGGTGTGGGGGAAGCGGCGGGCTGCTTCCCTCCCTCCCTCCTTCCCTCCGGCTCCTCTTCCTCGGCGGCGGGCACCGCTGCCGCGGGGATCCCGCCCTGCCACCCCGCGGCGAGGGTGGGCTGGCTCAGCGAGCCCTTCCTCACCACTTTCCCTACCCGCCACCCACCCTTCCTAGTTCACCCTCGGTCCCGGGGGCCGCCGCCGTGCTCCCCGCCGGAGCGGCAGGCACCGAGCCCGCGGTGGCACGTCGGGCTCCCCTTCGGCAGCGGGAGTGCCGCCAAGGAGGGAAAGGCGGCTTCCACTTTGAAAGGCACCTCGCGGAAAGAGAAGTAAACTTCTATACATCCTCGCTCGTGGCACTGGATGCGTCAAGCAGCTGTCAAAATTTTAGGTTAATGCAGTTTTTTGGCTGTCTCGGGCTGTCGAAGTTGTCCCAGTGGAATTAACTTTTTTCATGGATGGTGTATTTATTTAAATTTTTTCCCCTGTAAAATCAACAACCAGGCATTTAAAAGCATAAAAATAATGAAACAGACTTACTTTCTGTGTAGAAGGATCCCATGACTTTCTACATAGTGTGGTCTACAGTCGGTGCTGGGGTCTGCACAAAACCCCATTGGGGAGAGCTTATTGATGCAATGACATCAAGATCAGGATTTTTCCTGGAGCTATCTGTTTTGAAGGGCAAAGTGACTTTATGCAGGCCCGGACTGATCACAACTTAGGGTTTGATTTCTGCACAATAAGTCATGTGGCATTGTTTCCTTTACCGAGCGTCCATTAAAGTTAGTAGTTTGTGAAGTCCTGTTGGGTTGGTGCTGTTCTTCCCTTGGGCTTTTGCTCCATGCACTACGTGCAAAAGGCAGCCACCTTTAAACAGAAAGCGTGATTGTTAAACAGTAATGTTATTCCGTTTTGTGAGGTGGAAAGCAGTTTTTTCCTGAAACCTCCTGAACAAGATGTGTCATTCCATTTTATTGCTAAATGTTAATTTTGCATTTGCAGATGTTAGGCCTGTCTGAAAGGTTACTATAGTAAATAATGATACAACTGTTGCATTGTGTTGGAAACATAGTCCTACACAAACTTTCGGCTTTAATGCCCTTCTGTGTGGCAGTCTTCAGAACGTTTTAAAAGTTACAGAATATGATGCCTTTATTAGCTGTAGTGGTATTAAGTGCATTTGACTTTGCTCTCATAGAGGTTGATACTTGAAGAAGGAAAACATGCCTATTGTGAATGTTATCGACACAGGTTTGTGAGATTGAGATCCCAGCCAATTCTTGCCAACTGTTACAGATGGGTGGGATATTCTGTATTTGAAGGCTGTGAATGAATGCTAAGCTGGGATCGCCTGAAGATCTAAGACAGCTCTGCAAGTCTTGCTTTTGCTTATCTTAGCTTGAGTCCCAGTTCTATTTCTGTGAATCAGATATATATAGGGAAAACTGACTGCTGACATAATTAAAGTCAAAATGTTTCTTTACTGGTTGCAATTTACAATACTTTGCAACTCCGAATATACACATCTTTCTTTCCATTTAATTAAAAGTGATATATCATTGTTAAAGATGAGACTCATGTTAAATAATTCAGTAGCACTTTATTTTATAACTCACAATGCATTATTTAAAAGTAGCTATATTTAGACAGACAACTCCCATTTAGTTTAAGGGTGTTGTATGTTTGCTGTTGTAGTAGTTGGTGATCAGTGGTTACATGAAACCACTAGAGCAAGGAACATCAGGGAGCTGCTCTTTTACCCAGCTAGTCCCTTTCATTCAAATTAGATTTGTTAAGCTTCACTTACTTAGTGGATGTGTTTGTAAGCTAAGGTTTTAATTAACTGGATTGGGTTTGTCTTACATCTAAGAATAGACTTTTGAAAGAACCCAAAGCATGTATATTACATTTATCATTGATGCTTGTGGGCCATTTAGGACTGTGCTATTTTTCTCCAGAGGTTGCTTATTTACTTACTTGAAGCATTTCAGCAACGTGGTATTGATTCCTTAGCTCAGAACTATACCCAAAAGTCTCTGGTGGTAATTGTTTTTATTTTACTTAAGGAAGATGTTATTTTTAGATGTTTTGGTACAGTTGATCATTTGTGAAAGCTACCATATGGTGATACTTTGCAGATAGAATCACTCAGGAGGGGATTTTTTTAAAGTGTGTATGACAAGATATAGGAAACCTTTCAATAGCACAAACGTAAGCCTAAAAACTTCTAACATCTGTAGTGCTCAAAGGAAGTTTTTAATCTTTGCTCTTTTCTTCCTGAATAAAAACAATTAATTACTTAGCTGGGGGCAGGGGATGAAAAAGAGAATGAGAAAATGAAAAATGAGAATACTATATTGGCAGATGTAATTACACCAAAGTTTATTACTTGTTTATGATACGCTAATGACTGGTTCACAGTTCTATTTAGGAGCCTGTTGTCCAGCTTTGCCATAGCTTATCCTCATTGGATAGCAACTTCCTTGGCAAACTGTTTACTTGATTTCAGTGGAACTACTTTTACAGTCAGTTGCTAGGAGAAACAGATTGGTGATATGGCCGGACATAATTGTAGCTTCTGTAATAGGTGTAGTTTTAGTTTATGCATATCTATCCCTCACATTTTTAGAGTACTTTTAAGGCATGTCTGCATCAAAGTGTGGCCACTGTTAATTACCCCAAACAGAAAATTTGAAGATGAACATATGTTGGTGCCTGCCAACTCGAGGAGGGAACAAGTTGTGGTGTAAAGGACTAAACTATTCTTTGGGCCTACATGTTGTTTGTCACTAGCCACTGTTTGCTAAAGCCCCATACTTGGCTGTAGAGTGGTGCTGTAGCAGTAGGTACCTTTAGGGGAATGAGGACCTAAACTGATTAGTGCTTCTGTGAGATTAAAGCTAGCATCTTTAAACCTCATCTGGGAAGCTTTTTGCATCTGTGGAGTTTGTGTGTGTTCCATGGAGACAACGCTAGTGAATAAATAGGTGACAGGTACCCTGTGAAGTTTGAGCACTTTTGAGCCAAAATCCCTAATGGAAACAATTCTTGGTTTTGTAATGTCTACACATCTTTCCCCCTCATTTTGGGAGACCTGAATATTTAGTACATAAAAAGTGTCTCAGTAAAAAAAACCATTCTAAGAATATACATTTTGGTTTTATGAGAACTTTGGAAAACTGTAGTCAGACAGTTTTGAAGTAGTATATATGATGATACTGGGTTACAAACAGGGTTATATTGGAGATTGAAGTAATGGAAAGTTTTCCATGCGTGTGTTAAATTTGGTTTCTTCATTTTTAAAGATGCTGGTTAAGGCAGGCAGAGTCAGTGCCTTCCTTAAACAGATGACTTCAGTTCTTGGGGCTACAGCCTGAAAACTGCCTGTCATCAGCTGGCTTCTAGTTGCTTTAAAGTTAATCACTCTAGTGCAAAGTACATTCCTTAAAAAGATGGCCTTGCTTCAGTTCTTTATAGCAGGAACATGTTGAGAATGGAAGGTTCAAATTAGAGCTCACACTTTTTCTCTTTAAATTCTTCTCACCTTGAGGATCAGCACAAGATTAATAAATGAAATAATCCCTGGATACTTGGAAGTAGAGTTGTCAGAGGAGCACAGTTACAGTTCCCACTTTTGTCTTGAGTACTCTGCAAAAAAACTGGATATGAAGAATAGCACTTTTATCACTGATCTGGCTTCCTATTTTAATGGGTCCATGTCCAGTTAATGCAAAAGCTCTGTTGGATATGTGTTTTGCTCTCAAATATGCATTGGGTATCTGGCCTGTGTTTATTTTTGGATGAAGCAGACATTCTGGAGCAGAAAATATAAATTAGGAAATGCAAGAAAATGTGGTGTATTGAGCAAGATAAATACACTTGTAAGGTATGTGGGACAAAGCTTTCTTCCTCTCTTTCACCCCCAGTGGTTTTTGTTAGTAATGAAATTGCTGTAACATGGGAGATTTTCAGAAGCATGAGTGTGTTATAATTAGTGGAGATAATATGATGTTGTTTAGTTAAATGGAAAGAGTTGTTACTTGAATTTTCTTATCTGAGTTATTAATATATTTTTTTAGAGATCCTAAATCATTATGGAGTAATAAAAGTAAATTAATTAAATTCCCCACTGTGGTTTTATTTGCCTTAGCGGGTAACACCAGCCATTTAGGAACTGAGCCTTCAAAAAGTTTCTAACCTTTTCCATATGGTGACATTTGACAGTGCCAAGTCCAAGCAGTCACTTCCTGTTTGTTTCTGGTATACATTTCTCTCAGATTACCATAGCTTGTTAATTCACCTAAAAGTAAGTGCTGTGAGTGATACCAGTGTTCAACTGCATGAGCATCATTCTTTGCAATGTAATCTGCTTTTCCTCGTTTTGATGTTTCCCAATTTACTCTGTTAAGTAGTGGTTCATTCCTTTCTGGTTAAGGAAACATAATTTTTTTATGCATCAGAAGTTCTCAGGAAAATGCCACGGTAGCAAAGTTTACCCCAGTGGAGATCCTTTATATGCATTAGTATTGTGTGAATCTGCACAGCTTCAAAATGCATTGTAATTTGTAATGTATTCTGCAACTGCAGTAATATGAATATTGTCACTAGCGAGGAAGTGCACAGCAATCATCCTCAAGTTCTTGGCACCTGGTAGTGTTCACAGAACAGACTGAAGGGTGCTGCATGCTGCAGGATATCTGTCTTCAGCATTCATATTTTCCATAATTTTCATTCTGCAATTAAATTGATTGTACTGTGTATCCATCCTTAGTAAAACATCTCAGCAGCTTTTTTTTCCCACAACTGTTGTAAAATCTGGCAAATTTGTTTCTCTCACCACATCCCGGGGACTTTAACCTATTTTTAAAGTGAAATATTCATTAATGTGTATTCCTGATACATGCAACATGCATATGTATGCACAGGGCAATATATTTGAGTTTTCATATACATATATATATATTATTCAGTTCTAGAGTATGCCTTGACAAAACATACAAGTTTTTAGCATGAAATGGTGTGCAATATTTGTTGCTTCTCATAAGTGCTGTGTGTCTACATAAGCTTTCAAAATAGAGTCCATTAAAGGAAAAATTCAGCCAAAGACATGATAGTTTGGGGAAGTTAAAAATGACTGAACACACTATGTAGAAGTAAGCAGGGTTAGAATGGAAAGAGTTACACTATTTAAGGCCCAGTGGTCATTACCACTCCAAATTCTGACACATGTTTGTATAAAACTGAAATGAAATGTGCTAAGGCATTTTAGTGATGCATTTATTGGCAAAGCTAAAATTGCTAGCTAAGAACCAGAAAGGAAGAGTTTGTAACATTTTGTTACAAAGGGTTTTGTAACAGCAGGTATTTGTAAGCAGGTCTTCGAAGAATGTTGCTTTTGGTGGTGTTTTTTTTTTTGTTTGTTTTTTTTTTTTTTTTTTTTTTTTCTGGAATCTTTAAAGTATTAGTGCTATTTTGTGCTGTGAGATAACATGAATTACCTTTTTTTTTTTTTCTCCACCAGCCAACTGGGTGAGCTGTGAAGGTGGAAAAAAGATAATCACACTTTCATCTTTAATACAAGATTTTGATTATTTTATGTTTTGTTCCAAGGAGCTGGAGAATGCTTTTTTTGTGAAAAAGATCAGGTTTATTTTGTACTTTAAGGAGAATTTATGTTTTTTTAAGAAGCACAAGAAGAGACTTAGTCAGGAATAGATGACAACTGGGAATCCCTTTCTGAAATACCTTATCTTGTGAACTTCATGTGCGGAGTCCTGGAGACACATAATAGCCATGCCAGAGCTCAAGAAAGGACTATTCTATAGCCTGTTCTTTATCCATGTAAGGCTATATAGATTATTGGCAAACATTTTGAATTGTTTCCAGCAGTTACGTCAGAATGCAGGATGCAAGACTGTTGTATGACTGCTGTATGACTACTGGATGACTAGCTGGACTAGCCAAATTAGTTTGGATATCTAAAGCAGAATACCTAGAATTACAGTGGTTTTGTATTTGAAGTAGTGATTAAAAGAACAGTCTGTCTGGCTATCACAAAGCCTTTTTCTAGATGGAAGTATTGAAATTCTCTTGACTAGCTGAAGACAATAAAAGGCAGCTTAGACCAATGTTCTTGCTCCGGAATACTCCAAAAGGCTATACATATATTTTTTAAAAAAACAAAGTTCCTCTCATTTTCTTTTGACTCTGACCAGCCATGCTTGTGGAAAGGAACCTATAGAAGAACATACATAGTTTGTAGACCTCAAAATCTTAGCAAAGCAAGAAGGTAATGTGTGGATTCATTGAAGCTCAGAATATGGAGCTTTGGGTATAAAAGAATGCTCTGTAGTCATGCTGTTTTGGTTGTTTTCCTCTGACAGGGTTAGTTAAGACATAGTTTGATGTCTTGTGAGAGTACTTCAGTAGCTTACTTGCAAAGGAACCACAAGACCAGTATTTTGTTCTGGTTGGCCATTAAATTTTTGAGATTTTTTTGTTTGTAAAGTAGGGGGAAATGATGTCAATAACTTTAAGAAGTTGTTGGCAGCATGGCTAGTTTTGTTTGGTGCTTTTTCAGTCTTATACTTCGGTATCTGAACTTTGTCTTTATTAAGAGAAAGAACTCTTTCTTTCACCTTTGTATTTGCCACTTTTTTACATTACTGTTTTATCCTTTCCCTTCCAGCCTTGAAAAAATCAATTGTGTTTTCCAAAATCTTTTAATAACCTAAGAACAGGCTACAAAGTGCTAAAGAACTACTACTAAGGTGCAGTAACTGTAGCTGTATAATACTAAGTTCAAGCCATGGCTCTCAATTTGCTAGTAATGGCAAAAAAAAAAAAAAAAAAAGCCTGCCTTGGGGACATCCATAAATTATATTTTCCATATCATACTGAAAAGAAACCTCATTCTTTCTTAATGCAAACACTGTATTTATTGCAGCAAGCAAGCTTAATGCTGACCCAAAATAAATATTATTTCATTGATATGCTAAAAATAAGACCACTACATTAGATGCTATTTAAAATGAATTAAGAGATTTGTTTTAGTACACCATTTGTACACATACTGAAACACTTCAGTCATTCTGTACACTTTTATGTGATTAATTACTTCTTAAAGTTAAGCTGGTGCTTAAGTGCTCATCGGATGTGGGCCATAAAAATTTTGTACATAAAGTCAGATCATAGTTGACTTAAAAAACTTCTACCATGTAGGAATTATCATGATATATTGCACAATTATGAAGAAAGAGCAAATAATTTATTTTTTTAGCCAAGTTTTGTGTTTGAATAATATCCCTGTTTAGGAATATTTCACCACTTAGATACTGAAAGCACATTAACAAAACCTGAGCTGTACTCTTGGGAGAGTTAGCATTATTGTAATGAATTCAGCAAGCTTTTACATTTGATGAGAATTTGTTTATTAGATGGGTAGCATCAGATTTATGATGATCTGGACAATTAATTTCCTTGCCTTTAAGCGCTTGGGGTTTGCAAATTGTGTGAGATCGCACTACTTTCTTGTCACTTAGCAACCTGAATAGGGTTTTGAAACTCAGTAGTAGCTTGTGGGTGGCAAGTCTCCCTATATATTTTCTGGGTGGGAAGCAACAGGAGCACATCTGTGGGCAGCCACCAGGAGGATGTGCGTCCAGCACTCGCCAGGGTGTTTCTAGATGTGCTCGCTGAGGAGAACCGGCTGTGTCCTCAGTGTCGTTTTGCACTTCTGGCATAGTTCCATGCTGGGAAGATCTGCTGAGGTTTTTCATGCCTGCAGAGATTTAAGTGGTTCTAAAGGACTGTCATGCTGCTCTGGTCAGTTATGTCCTGTTGTGTGGTTGCTTAAATTTAGTAACTGAGTTTGAATGGCTTCAGTTTGACTGCTGGTAGTCCTTACTGCTGCTGTGATACTCTGGAGTGAGAGGAAGGTCAGCAGCTTCTCTGCTTGTGAGACGGGTAGCTTGTTCTGGTTCAGCTAAGGATGTTGGAAAGGATAAGCATGGCTATCCAGAAGTCCCAGACGTCCATCAGGCAGCGACTTTTCCTCCCTGTGCGCACTCTCTGTTGACCGTGAGGATGGGCACATACTTCTGTGTTTGTTTTAATGCTCCCATAGAGACATCTTGCTTTGTGTTCTCTCCCTCCTTTCCTGCCTGCTGCTGTCACAGTTTCTTCAGGAATTTGAACAGAGAAAGGGTGACATCCCTTTTCCTTTTAATCTATGCCTCTGCAATATTTCTCCCAATAGTTCCCATAAGGAGAGGAACTGCCAAAGACCATGAAGTTTGTTGGGCGTGTAGTCTTGGAGAGGGTGCAGATATGAGTTTTCTCCTTTTAATAGCTTCACCCTTCACTGCCTTCTCTTGCAGTGGTACTGATCAATCCTGGGAGCAGATGGTTCACTGTGGAGCTATTGACTTGACAATTAATGCACTCTTTTTGCTGATTTTTCAGCTATTGTCATTTTTTGCCTGGAGCGTCAGGGAGCTTCACATGAGTTACTCTCTAGACAAATATTGATTGGCCTCAGTCGCAGAGACCTATTAAAGTGAATAAAAGAGAGCACAAAGGGTAAAAGGGGGTTTGTGAGTCAAGGATCTGAAAGAATATGGTGGTGATCAGGGTGTAAACAGTAATTTTTTTATTGTATATAATGATACATTTATAATATGTGGATTCTGCCTGGGATGAATGCAGATGGGATGCAGACCTGCAGTGGGGAGCTAGTGTGATTTACTTGGGTGTGAGATGAAGAACCAATGTTTCTGATTAAATCTGAACTTTTAAGGAAGTAAAAAATATTTTCCCCTTACACAGCTTCTCATAACAGACAAAAACAGGAATGACTTTCAGACCATCTACCTGATGTTGTTGAACTTGATTTTCTTTCCCCTGAGTGAAGTTGTTTAAGCAAACCTTCATATAACCTAACCTAGAAGTTTGCATTTATGAGGATTTTATAGAAGGAATTCAGAATTTAGGAAAACTTCTTCGTGTAGCTCAGTTGACTGCATCTTAGGTTTTTTTGTGTGTTTTGTTTGTCTTTTTATTTTTATTTTTTTTTTTTTGGTATGACTGAATGTTGGGCTAATAAACATGATTCTGTGGTGCTTCTGTAAGCAAAGAAAGAACTTTTACCTGTACAGAGTCCACTGGTTAACGTTCTGTAGAGAGAACATTGACCAAAGGTAATGTGCAGGTAAGATAAAATTTATACCTGAGCTGGTTTACTGCTTAGGCTGGTGGTCTGCAACCCTCCCTGATCTGCTGGCAAATAATCTTTCAGAAATTTAAAGGCAGATTGCACAGGTTAGGGTCTGTGCATGTATCCTGTCTACTAGATGGCAAATTTTTCTCTTGCCCAACTTGGTAATTCTATAAAAGGCATTAAAAATACTTCAGGCTTCAGAGGGTTGTCAGGTTTCTATCTATGCCTCTGATGCTGAATTGCAAGACTCTGTTCTGCTGCTTCTTCAGCATTTCAAAGGAACTGAAGATACTAGTAAGTACAGAACTTCTGACGAGCTCCTGTCAAAAGCAAGCTATTAAATGTGCTGGCAATGTCAAGCTGTATGTTTAAAGACCCATCAGTGCTTTTGTGTATTATCTCATGTTACCTGCTGTTGCCAGGTAAATGCAACTGCAGTGAATAGCTTTTTTTTTTTTTTTAAAGAATACATAATTTTTATTCCAGCTTCCTTAAACTTTGCATTTTTCCATAGTTTTGATCATATGTATGCTCCAGATGATCTTACTTCTTGCATAGAGACCAGTATTTAGAGCCCAGTTATACTTTGCATGTGTGCGTGTGCATGCTAACCAATGCTTTATATTTTTTTTTGCTTACACTGTTCTAGGTAAAAAAAAAGAAATAACTTTTTTCATATGATTGCTGTGTGCACCACTGAGGAGGAGATAAAAGGAGTTAACATCATAGGCTCTACTCCTTCATCAGCTGGGGATCTGCTGCCAACAGTTTTGCAAAGGGCTCATATTTCAAATTACCCTTTGAGATTTTGATAAGTCTGTGTCCCTGAGAGGTTGTCTCACAGTGAGGTGTTGGAAATGACAGGGAAATCTTATATTTTCTATTTGAGTAAAAAGAAATAAAAATATGTCAGAGACAGGGCAAGAGGCGTATGAGCTTCTGCTGAATTTTGTTACAGATGATTATATCTTTTCTTTAAAATATACCCCAAGGTTATATGTAGCTGATCTACAGTTTAAATTACTGTGTGTAGGTGTGAGAGGTTATAGAGAGGGACTTTTTATAGAAAAAAATATTTATTAATGTTGTTACAGGATCATGATAGTAATCTGGGTTGGAAGACATTTTGGGAGGTCATCTGTCCCACCCCCATGGTCAGAGCAGGGACATTTTTCAAGGCAACATTTTGTTGCCCAGAACCATGTTTCTCTGAATGTCTTACAGATCACTAGAATATGGTTCCTGATTTGTTTTAAATTAAGCATTCTCTCTTCCTTTTACACAACTGTTGAGGATAACCTGTGTCTGCTGAGGAAGATTTGTCAGTATTTAAAGGCCTGATTAAATACTTTCAGGAGCAAACCACCCCCTCTCCCCCCCCCCCAAAAAAAAAAAAAACAACCTAACCAAACCACCATGAGAAAACTTCATAGTACAACTTTAAGAAAGGTCTTAAAAAGGGAAGTGCCTTTCTTCTCCCCTCCCATACCTTATAACATGGGGCAGGAGTGAAATGATGTGGTTGCTGTCTATTTATAGATTCAGTAATGTGCCAGTGTATACTTATACCTAATTAGGAGTATTCTAAATAACTTGTTGTTTGCTTTACAGATACAGCTATATGATTGCAGATCAATGGCATGGAATTATGTCATGCCTTATCAAGGTCTAAAGTCTTTCTCCTCTCTCTAAATTAAACCTCCCTGTCCTGATTGCTTTTTTTGAAAAGTCTCCCTACTATGGCTGTGATTTATTTGCTGTGAGACTGTTTGTATGCTGATTTAGTTAATATTTGAAAGCTAGAATTTGAAGAGGGACTCAGGGCACAGGGGAGCTGGGATGTGCTATAAAAGGAAATTGCAAGAATTTAAATGATTGCCCCTTTTATTTTTTTGGTTTGTTTATTTGTTTGTTTCTGGTGTCATTCTGTATCCCATTTGATGACCTAGGATGTGACAGAGGTGCAGTTGATCAAGATGCAGTTGAAGGTGCCTACATGGAACTACCCCATCTTCACCGTTTTTCCGGCATCACTGGGTCTGGCCATGGAGGTGAATATTCACCTCTTTGAGGTGGTGACAGATGACTTGGAAGTCATGAGTATGGTACAAAAAAAGGCCCATATAAATGCAGCAAAAAAACGTGTGGCACAGGGACTTGATAAAATGTAGACTTCTTGACTTCTTGGCCATTCATGTTCTGGTTATGCTTTTAATGCTTTCCCTCTGGTACATTGTTTATCATGGAAATTATTATAAAGCTTTTCAATATGTGCAGTTTAGTTGATAGACTATGTCTCCTGTTTGAGCCCAAGCTTCATCTTTCATTTTATTTAACCTTCAACCACATAAACTTTGTCGGTTGTTGCTAACACCACGAGTCAGTTTTACCACAGCATATGATGATGGAGAAATAGTGATTCCAGCTCTTCTCCCCAAGGGGTTAAGTAATACTAAACCTGTGATTCTTGGTGTGCGCAAAATTTTGTCA
Organism: Aphelocoma coerulescens; assembly: GCF_041296385.1. Lineage (NCBI taxonomy): Eukaryota > Metazoa > Chordata > Aves > Passeriformes > Corvidae > Aphelocoma > Aphelocoma coerulescens. The sequence continues at coordinate 62,685,461 of NC_091013.1, forward strand.
TGTACGGAAAAGCACTTTGGTTTTTTTTCTTTCATTGGAGAGATATGTAGTATAATTTAAACAAGAAGAAGTTTATACTAAGCTGTGTGACAAAAATATGCAGTATCCACAGAAAAAAAAAAAGTAGTTGGTAGCACTGAATTTTGCTTGAAAAATATGATCAATGATTAGGGCCTAAGAATGTATGCAAGGTTGTATTAGAAACATATCTAACAGAACTTTTGTTCTTTAGGTAGTACACAGTTTATAAAATTATTATTCATCTTGACAGTTACAAAAAGGAAAAATGTTCTGACACCTAAGGTTTAATGGTGGCTTTTGTTTTAATTGCTAAATTGCCTTATTCTTAGGTGGAAAGTTTGAAAATCTCTAGCAGTATCTTATAGTAGACTTAGTTTTTCTGTTCTTTAGAGCCTCCTAAATTTCATCTGCACTTAATTTTTACTCTAGGGAGTGGAGCTTACATAGGGAATTTCTATACATGCTATCCAAAAATTGCTTCATCTCAAAGTTGGTTTTTTTTTGCAATTAAGAGCATCATAGCATGTCTGTTAAAACTATCTGCTTTCATATATCGGCAATAAAACTAATTCCAAACTGAATCAAGAATGTGGTCTTGCATGTTTTATTGCTCAGAGTTAATATATAGTGAACGCTCATTTGAGAGTATTCAGGAATAAATGCTGCTCATCATTGCAGTCTCTTGGCAACCTGTGTCGGGTTCATTGCATGTAGGCAAGCAGCTGCCTGAGCATTGGTGGGAGGTTTTTATCTTTGTTATTTTCACAAGTTGCATAGAGGAGAGTTTGATTTGAAATGTCAGCATCCTGAGATATGAATAATGGGGATAGATATTCTTAACGTTCCTAAAAGCTTCAATGTAAAAGAGTGCAGGATGCAAGGGTCACTCTGCACATTTCATCAGTGCAGTTGAAATGGAATTTAATGTGTGGAACAGCTTCCTTTTGAAGGTAGATCAAAGCAGAGGCAGAGGATTGTTTGCAAACAAGAAAGTAATGTAAGAACAGATTTTTTGGAGCAATGTCTTGGAGACCTGGAAGTACACATCCCAGCAAGTGCTTAACTTGAGTATCTGTTTCAGTGACCTTTAAATCTTTTGTTTGGGCCTCTACATAGCCATAATGTTGCCAATGAACAAGACCATTCTTACAGCTTCTAAGGGTGCCTTCATGTGTGATCACTGCCAACAGAAGCTTAAGTGAAGGCTTAGTGAAGGAGAGAGTATTCGGTGCGTCAGCAAGGAAGGACGTTATACTTAAATCACTCATGTGTAAGCTCCTGCTTTGGGCAGGGGACCAGACACACAGAAAAAAGGAGTATCTGTGGAGTAGAAGTGAGAGTGAGAAGTGTGATTTTAGTGCTTCGTGAAGAGCTCTTAGTATGCACCTAACCTGTGCTCATAGTAAGCAGATCACACGTAAAATTCTATAGCAAATAGGAAGCAGGATTTAAGTGCCTGTAGATTTTGCTGGCCACTGCACATGTGTGCCTAGAAATACCATGGGGTGGCTTGCTCAGGACAATGACCTTTGGGAGTTCCCTCTCCAGTACCATATCAGGTACTGCATCTTGTAATGGCTTTGTGACAGCTTTTCTCCCAGAAGAGAGGTGCTTACAGGACAGCCTTAATTCTGTGGGTGGATCTTAAAAGGGACTATATTGCCTTGAGGGTAGTGTTTAGCCTCTAAAATTTTTTGTTTTTTTTCTGCAGTCTGTATCTTCTGAGACACTCCTTGTTTGTTTTCCTTATTTTCTTCAGGTTGGTGTTTTCCATGAATTTAGCATATTTCTAATTGCTGCTGTTGGAGGCCAAATAGTAAAATCCAACTACCCCTTTCCATCTTCCAGGAGTGAAATGATGATGTTCTAAGCTTTTATATGGGCTCTGAGGATAAGAACTTATTTTAATTTTTAAAACATTTATTCCCCTAATCATTTGCTACACAAACAGAGAAAGTGTAGTAGGCTAGTGGGATGAAAGGACTGGGATGTAGATTCAAGTTACTGGAAAGCCTTTTGTAACTATTAAGAAATTCTCATTTTGCCAGGCATGTGGTTCTGAAATGTATATTGTGATGCTATAATTATCTGTACTTAAGACTTGAAAGTTTATCTGTCAAACTAGAAAGGCCAATTTTTTTTTTCTCTTTTCTTTTTTTCACTTTTTTTTTTTTTTTCTTCTCTCAAATGAGCTTGGGGATTCTTCAGAAAACATTTTAATTCCTGAAGAAGGAGGTTATAACTCATAAGTTGGGATGACTACTATATAATCTATTGAACACTCGTTTAAAATGCCTTTTGATTATTTTCTTTAGTCAAATTGTGTACCAGTTAGTCATTATGTCAAATGCCTGTTTGACAGGCCTGTGTAAAACTGTTGGTTACAGTGGTGGGAAGAGGGGAGATACCTGCCGTGAGTGAGCTGTTTGAAGTTGTCTTATGTTCTTGTGGCTTGTCTTTTCTAAAACAACTGGATAGCTTCAAAGGGCTTGTGCTGCAGTGGACACCAGGGTAGGGTGTTGGGCCATAGTGATGATTAGACATGGCAGAACACCAATCAACAGCTGGCATGAACATTGTGGCCTGTGGCGAAAGCAGCAGTGTAGGAATCTGTGCTCAGTCAGGATCTGTGCTCTGCCTGCTCATCAAATGGAGGCTCTCTCTTCCAACTTTGTTGAAACAACCAGCCTTTTTGGGGTTTAAGTGGATGCTCTCACCTTTCTTTTTTACAGCATGTACTTCACGACTATTTTTCCACTGAAACTATGCATCTGCATGTGGCGGTGATGATGATGATGATTATTTTTATTGTATCATGCTTTACCACTTTAGCTGATAACATCAAGGAGGTGCCTCTCTGGAGGAGAGCAATGCTGCATTGAGGTGCCTTAGGTAGCCCTAAATGAACTGCTTGCCTTCTGGATCCAGTGGAGCCCTCCTGGGCTTTGTTCCTAACAGAGCTAATTAGTTGGGGTATTACATCATGCTAAAGCAGTTATTTTGCTTCCAGTTCCAATGTGCTTCATTTAGCGATAGCTCACATATCTCTGCAAAATACAGTGTTGTATTGTTTAGGCCTGTCCAAAATACTTAGAAGGAGAGATTTATAATGGGTGGTGAGTTCTGCTTCCTTATTTCTTTGGTGTTTGCACAGTGGTGAATTAGCTCTTCAGTTTGGGGGGATTACTTCTGTACTGCTTGCAGGCCTCTTTTCTACTCCTCTTCTTTTCTTGTTTGTCTTTGTTTGCATCACCACCAAACTCACCTTTCTGCATCCTAACCAGCCTTTGATGTTTTGCTCCCTCGCTCAAAGTAATGATTGCCCTAAGAGCTATTAATGCCTGCCTTCCCTTCTCTCTGTGCTTATTTTAGAAGTGTGGTATCTGAAAGATTACATGAGGAGGGAGAGGGTATTGTGTGCTTCTGCTTGACCTGGAGAGGAGAATCCAAAGACTTGCATGTTCTGTGTAGGAACGGTATTTGCCTTTTCCTACCTGCATGGTACAATGAAGTACTACTAAGCGATGTGCAGCAACACTTCAGAAGCATCCTGGTAGTCACCTTACTTCATTCAGGATCTGAGGTCAGTGGAAGTGGAAAATGGCAGGGGGGTTGGGTCTAGATAATCTTTAAAGTCCCCTCCAACCCAAGCCATTCTATGACTCTACGATTGAATGAAGAACTGTCTCCTGTTTTCAGCCTCTTCATTTTTTTTGTAATCTGTGTCCCCAGAAAATAGTTAGTGTAAAGCTGAAGCAGAAGGACATTCAAAGTGCCCTAGTCCAAGTAAAAATGCAGACACTTTGAGATGGTCTAATCAAGATCAGAACTTCCCTGGTACAGAATTTTCCAATGTGTGTTTGTTGTCTTTTTTTTTTGTTTGTTTTGTTTTTAATTGTCCATTGAACTAAGAAATACAGTTATTGTAGCTAACAATACTGTTATAATACACACTGACAAAATCCAGATAACTCGAAGTTGGTCTGACACTTGATCCTTTACTCATACTATTGTTCCATAATATTTTTTCCTCCATGACATCATGAACTATAAAAGTGCCAACATTTTTTTTTAACTGCTAAGCCTTTTCTTCCTTCATGCTATAACCTTTATGTTTAAAAATAGCTTTTTTCTTTTTTCTTTGTTTTTCTTTAATTTTTTAAAAATTTAGTGTACATTTCAAGAGGAACGTGGCAGCCATGTGAGAATGTTTAACATCAGTGATGGCTTTACCATCCTGTATTCCAAGCAGTTGTCACATGCACTTATCTGCAGGGGTACAATGACATTTTTCTCAGCAGCTGTATCCATGACAACAACTGGGAAGGTCCATGCCTCCCCTTTAGTTTTCAGAAGATGTGAGTTCTTACCTTCCTAATGAAAGGCCCAGAAGCAAAAGCTGTGTAATTTTAATTGCGGCATATTCTCTTTAGTCATTCGATGATGACCACTCCCAAGCGTTTTAGTATCAAGAAAGTATCAAATTAAAACACGTGTACCCACATGTACAGAGAAGAGCAAGTGTCTGTTTCATGACCTGCTAAAACCAAGGAGGATTTGTAGAAGTATTTGAGAAATGAGGGTACTCAGGAAGTTTATTTTATTTTCAGTATGGAAATCTGTACAAGGTATGTAATTTAAACAGTTAAGTTCAGAGATATGCAGAAGAGTGTGTCATTATGAAAGGCATTTTTGTATCACAACAGAACTGTTCTCCCTGTTTGCCTGATAATCACAGTTATTCCCAAGTAGCGCACTGTCTGTCTGTCAATGTCATCTTTAAATCCAGTGAACAGTATGTGAAGTGGTACAGAAGTAGTAGTTGGGTCAGCTCTTCAAGAACACACAGCATCCAGCAAATCCAAAGTGATTTATTTACTTGCCTAAATGGGAGTTGTTGGTACTGAATGCTTTTGAAAATTTGAGAGTGTTTAACATGAACAGAGAAGAAATTGGAGAATAAAACAAAGGGCCTGGGTAACTTTATTTTGCCTTAAACATAAATCTGAGTTCAAGGATAAGGCTAATATTCACATCCTGCTAATATATGGGCTGCCAAAATGAAGTAATGTCTTAGGAGATGAGATTTTGATTGCTGTGAAAATGAAGGTATAAGGCTTATTGCTTTGGGAGACTTAACATCCGTTTTGACACCTCTTCATGTACTTTGCTGTTCTCACAAGTAGTTTCTGGACCTCCAAGAAGAGCCAAATTATATCAGGTTTTCAGATCACTTATTGCTTTAGGAAACAAACACTATGACAGATGGTAGAAGTATTTAAATTGATTTATTCATAGTTACCTGTACAAATAATGTCTATTTTTTTCTCAGATGAATGGGAGTGTGGGAAGCAGGATAGAAGACAGCTTGCTTACTGTTTTCTGCGTCTTGCTTCCTGGTGAGGAGTGGGGAGGGGAATTGGTACCTTTAGTTTTTGGTAAATTGCAGGAGAACAGGGAAGCCATAGAAGTGATGGAATGAGATGGAAGGGCTTCTGAAGAACACGTGCAATTGAGGAAAGCCCTGACAATTGCCTATGTACAAAGAAATTTACCCTTACCTCTTTTGAGGTAGTTAAGGAGAGGTTTGCATGTAAAGCTTTTAAATGTTTCACTTGGTAGTTCTGAATTTTCACTATTTTTAGGTTTATTATATGTAATAATGCAGTATTATTTCAGGGTTCAGGGTTGTTTTGTGCCTTTTGCTATGTTCACCTGCAGGAAAAGGAGGTGGAGGCTGGCTGGCTAATGATTCTGTTATGCCACCAAACCTCGGTTCTTGACTGTTTAGGCGAAGATCAACAGCTTTTCCATTCCCAGCCAAGAAGAAGAGGCAGCTATGACAAACTCAGGAATCCCAAAGGACAACCTGGATCCTCCTCTAGAGAGAAATCATTCCCCAAAAGAGAGAACAGCATGTCTGGAGAGGCTGTTACAAAGCCATTACGTGGAAAATCTGCCTGTTTACCCATCAGGGCATACACAAGCCTGACTTACCTGATGATTTGTGAGAGAAGTTGGAGGCAAGATAGAAGCCCTTGGGAAGGGAAGAGAGAGCCAGATTTACATGGGTTTTGGAGTGGAATAGAGAGAGGTGTTTTCTGCCTCATTATGAAGCTTCTGAACTGTTCCATGAGAGGAAGATCAAAAGACTTCTTGCTGGAAGGGATGTTGGGATGATGTCTGTTTTGTTTTGAGCTCCCAGACTACCAGCAAAAGACTGCTGTAGATCTGCCCCAGTGATTCAAACTCCAAACCTTTAATCTTTTCTTGTGAACAGCTTCTTGTCAACTTTAGTGAATGAAGTAAATGGAAGATCTTAATCTTGGCAAATTCATGGATATGATAGAGAATATGACCCTCTTATCCTTGCAGGAAATGAAGAAAGCCTTGGAAACCAATTAATTGGAAAAGCAATTAAAAAGAGATCACTTCTGTTACATGAGCATAGTTGCCTCTAAGAGAACTTTGATTTTGCAAACAAAGGTAGCATGGTAAGAACTGGCTGTCCTTTTTGAAATCTCAGTTGCTTGAGTAGTTTATTATTGTGGGACTTACGAAATGTCCGTAGTCCTGGTTATGTGTCCGTGGACAGCTTCTCCTGTTGGAAGTGTTTAACCAGAAGAAAAGAATGTACAGTAAGTGTCGACGACTTTTCAGTAAGATGACCCCAGAGAATGACCTTTGGATTGTAGCACGTTGGCTGGGCATCTGCCAAGCATTTAAGGTTCCTCTCTGCTTCTCAGCTATGAGTGGCATGGCTGGAGGGGTCAGCTTCCCTTTCCTGGGGGGAACTGACAGGCAGCACCTGCCACAGTGAGTCAGCAGGGCAGGGCTGGCATTGGCCATGGCATTCTCACACCTGTCAGGAGCGGATGCCAGCCAACCTTTGACAGTGTCAAAGGAAATTACGATTCACGGAACAGTGGCACACTCCGCAATTGGTATTTTACTGCTGTGCCCTGAGTTAGTGCCCTAGGAATCTCTTCCCATCCCAGTGTTATTGGGAGCACTGTGCTTGCTTCTGTTCCACAGCTCCTTTTCCTTTTAGCCTCTGCATTTGTTACATCATTTCATTTCAAACGATGTTTGGTTTATGGTGAATGCATACCTGATGGAACTACTCATTTGAGTTCTTGGTCTCTATGCCAATAAACAATATACCTTGGCAGCACCCAGCATTTTTTCCCAGTGAATGTGTCAATGGTTTCAGGGACTGGATGGCAGTAAAAACTCATGGATAACCTTGGAATAGGTGTATTTTTAAGGATTGCTCCACTTCGTTGTTTTTTTTTTTTCCCCTTTGTAGCTTTTTGTCCAACAAATTTATCGACACCAGAACCATAGGTTTTCTGAGGTAAAACTGTATGGAGCCATAATTCAGCTGTTCAATGAACTTCTTAGTTTCAAACCTCAATATTACTTCAGTGAATCAATTTATCAAGAGAACAGGCTATTTCACTAGAAAGATCTGAAAGAGGGATAATTAACTCTGTAGCTGGTTCTGTCTGTCTGTCTTTTGTCCAATGGCGTCTGGAAGCAACTTAATAGAATATAAAGTATTTAAAATTTCATTATCTAAAATTGCTTTCCTTAATTCCATTCACTTTACATGTTGTAACACTGAATTAGTGTATATTCTGTTTGGAGCTGCTAATGAACTACATTCTATTTACCTGGTTACTCCTAGGCTTCTCTAATAAAGTCATGAACTAATAACCTTCAGAGTTGAGGTACAGCAGATGTATCTGGAAAGGTGTCTGGTAATAACGGTAATAATAAACAAAACAGATCATTATCTGTTTTGTTACAGATAACTAACAGTGTTACAGTGGAAAAAGAGTCTAAATTACGGTGGTTTTATTTTGTTTGATTTTGGTTTGCCTTTTTTTTTTGGTGTGTTTTTGGGGTTTTTTTGAGCAAAAGAGAGTCTTATTTTTTGATATCAATATAATTTTCCAGCTAAATTGTCTTGCCACTTATGTTCACACTGTCCACATATCATGCCCATGCAACATTTACTAAGAAGGCTTTTCTGAATAATTGCTTCATAAATACAAATATTAATACCTCTTTCATTAGAGAATTCATACTTTTGATCGTGCTTTGCCTTCAAGAAATTGCTTCATGATGCAAATAAATATAGATAATATCTGTCATCTGAAATGCTTTTAACCATCAGTCTGAATATAAAACTGTAGTGCTTTTTGAGGTGAAAATAGATTGTCATAAAAGCTATATGAAAAATTAATTAAAAAACTGTTCTGCTAAACCAAATTATTTTAGATAAAAGTTGTTCAGTACAAGTAACATAAGGTAATAGAGAAATGTAGCTTTTGTGTTGTGAATGTAATTATCTCTTTTTTATAATCTCTAGAAGGAGTAGTTAAGATGGAATTCATGTCTCTTCATTTCACTACAAAGGTTAGTCATCTACCACACACCCTTTAAAGCCAGTGGAAAGAAAAAGATGCTTCTCCAAAGCAATTACTCTCATTTCCAATCCCCATCCTTTGGGCATCCCTTTTCTTTTTCATCACTTTCTATAATCTGACCAGCTTCTACTTTTTCTGTCAGTAATGGGACTTGCTAACATGGAGCCTGATGGATGTCAGGGATTTTTGTAGGATATTGCTTCTTCCCTTATCTGTCTTCACAGTAATTTAGTTTGGGTGTGTACTAGCCGTTCTGGGGTGTATTCATTCTCTTCTGCTGTAATGTACATAACTGCTCCAGGTAGTTGGAGATTATCTATTCTGCTTCCAAAAAGGTGACAGGTTTGGTGCTCAGCAGGAAGGGAGCTACCAAGTCCTACCTAGCTTTTAGGTCACCTCTTAAAGTGCTGTATTAATTACCTTAGAAGAGCTGGTTAAATAAGGAACTGAACAAGGTAGCTGTGTATTTGGATAGCAAGTGCAATTCAATCACAAATAACTTTCTGAATGCTCACAGTCAGGATTTCACTCCCTATTCAAGGCAAATCTCACAGATCTAATCTTTCTCATGCCCTTTCCCACTAAATGAAAATGGCTTTTGATAGGGTAGTTCTACCAGTTAAGACTGCTGTGTAGAAGTACAGTGTCAAGTGTTTTGTGATTTATTTTGTTCATATCTTCATAGAAGGTATGAATCAAAATAGCATGGGAAAGAGAATTGCATTTTCATTTACTAAGTATATCAGTGAATTGAATTTACATGAGACTTAGGAGCTCAGCTGATTTCTGCAGAGGCAAGCGCTGTATATTAGGAATTAAAATTGTTGTTTGCAAAACAAGGAAAATTTATCTTGTAAAGAACACCTAAGCCATTATACTTTCCTTATGTATAAGTAAATAGATAGTATGTGTAGAAGAGGCACATTTAATGAGAACAAAGGCAAGTGCCATTCACTGGTGATGGAATATAAATAACTGATTTTTCTTTATTAGAAGGTTGCTTTAATCAACTCCTGGTTTAGACAAGAAGATATATGATTTTTTTTTTTTATATAGGCACTAGTTAAAGATATTAATAGAAGCTTTTAGGATGTGTAGACAAGTTATGGTGTTATGTCAAGTCGTTGAGGTGACCTGGGAAGGCGGAGGGCTTTTGTTCAGTAAATATTACAGTATTTTCACTTCTTCATGTTGCTTCCATGCTTTTTCTTACCCATCCTTTACTCCAATGCTTTTGGACTTCAGTCACTTGTGTTGTTCCATCCACCCTCCTTTTTTCTTCCTATATGTCATTATCTCCCCTCTTCTTTTGGGTTCCCACCTGTGTCACTTGTGCCTTTTATATTCCAGTCCTTAAATTACCCATGGGGTGGAGGTCATCCATTGCAAGAAGGCTTTTGTGTGAACATGAAAGGTGCTGGGAGATGAGCAGAAATGCTTTCTTTTCTCTGTTTCATCTACCTTCTTCACAACCCCCCCATCTCTTACCTGACCCTGGGCAGGCAGCGAGGAGGCAGGAGTGGCTGCTCCCTCCTTCAAGCTCTTGGATGGTTTCGTCTCATGTTTCCCTCCAGTTTGAACCACGCCAATGCTGATAAGAAATGCAGATGTTTAAAAATATCTCAAATAGCTGAAAATATTTGGAGTGTAGCTTTCTATTTACTCCTAGATGGAAATTCTCTTTTCCTTCAAAGTGTTGTGCTCATGGAACATCCCAAACTGGAAGCTCAAAATATTGCTTTATATAGCAACATTTCGCTCTGCAGTTTAACCAATCGAGTGAATTCTTTCTATATTAGATTATGCGGGAGTAATAAATCTGGCTGAGGGCAGTAGCTTACAAAAACCTTGAGAGGCAGAATAGCCACAGTACATACTTGAAATCTTCTATTTTGCAGATTTGTGGGAAAACTCCTGGGAAATAAGAGTTAGACTTTTGGTTTTGTCGAAGACATAGTTCTAGAGAATCAGTGAAGCAGTAAGTATTGTAAGAATATTAAGCTTGTTAACTCTTAAGTGTGTATCTGTAAAACCAGATTTCTCTATAAAGGCAAATGTGTCATAGAATGATAGATTTTAACAGAGCTAATATCAGCAGTAACATTTAAGTTCAGTAAACTTGTGCAGTGAGCATAATTTCTTCTAAAATGGATGTGTTTTATAATCATCACTACGTTGGAGGAAATCACACTGATATTAGTATTTCTCAGCTCTTCTGGTCTTATGTCTATTAATGCTTTATCTTTTGTTTAATTGTAATTTTTTATTATATTTTTTTATTAATCTACAGCTGTCTGTCTTTCTCTGTAATACATGCCATTATCTGTAACTGGTTTATCTTAGTAATATGCAGTGGATATTTTGTTATTTGTGTAGCACGAGTCTTCTTACATTTTCTTGAACTGCAGGTATATAAATTTCACTTACCTGAAACTATTTTACCCTCTTCCTCATGGTATTTTCTTCTCAAACTTTTCATACTCAACAACAACAGCAAAGATCCAGAATATTGCTGTGCAGAAGTCAAACTTATTTCTTTGTGTTGCTGCTGGAGGTACAAAAATATTATCCTAGTTTTATTTTGATCCCAATTTTTATGAAGATGAAAATTATTAGTGATGAATGTTTAGTGTAAAACATTGCATAATGCGTTATTACAAGAGAAATGCTCCATGGTTTGTGGCTGCCTTCATACTAATTTTCTTAATTATTATGTCAATTTAAAAAAATACATTTTGACAACAGCTAGATCATCAGCTTTCTCCTGAATCTTTTTACACAAAAGTCAGATACTTTAAATCTTTCTTTATTGAAATAACTGTGTACTTGACATTGTTGGAACAGGTATTTAAAACCTGTCAAGGAGAGTATTATACTGTGTTGCTGAATACTTACTGATGTGTACTTGTAGATAAATTGGTAATTTAAAATTCTTTATTTTCAAAGCACAAGGAAGCAAGATAAGTTGCCTGTTGAACACACAGCTGCATTCTTCTTTTATCTAAGTTACTTTTAAATGTGACAACTAAATGTCAGCTTTTAGCATTGTATAGTATTAAACAATTAAATAATTTTGGTTTATTGATGTTTCTATTATTATGCATATTCCACTGTCTGTGTTGCTATGAAGCAGGCATGTGCTCTGAATATCACCATCATCAAAAATATCTTCTTTAAATTGTTCATTTCATTAAAGAGTTCTAGTAAAAAACTGTAAAATACTAAACATAAGATAATATCAAAGAAAAAAAATTTCCCATCTCAGTCTTGACTAAGTTTCTCATGTAAGTACTACAAGAAATACTGTAAAAATGGGAAGCCCATTTGGAAACAGTGAAGTATCCCCACAGGAGAAGGATTTTGGTTTATATTATCATATCTTGTTATGTATTATAGATGAAAAGAAAGACTTCCAAAAGATTAAGGCAGATTAAGTACATGGTTGATGCTGTGATGTTTACATGTGATGGAAGATCATCCACTGTGATGGAAGATCAGCTTGCTAGGATGTAGAGTGAAAATGGTAGATAAGGAAACAAAGGAAAATCCTGAAATGAATCCGTCAAAAAAGTTCACAAGTAAATGCATTTCATTGTTTGCAGGAGATTTCGGTTAACTCAAACTTGTATCAAAGCTATGAAAACCATCAAGTTCCTTCTCCTGGTCCTGTGTTTGATACATCTGCCTTTCTAAAGAAGTTATGCCAGTGTTGTTAACTAATGAGGTTAAATTACTTGCTAATATATTTGAAAATTCTGTCTAGTTTTTTCTCATCTCAGCTTCACTGAAGAGCATATTTTATCAGCAAGCTTACAATTTTTCCCTGTTTTGGACAGAGTTTTGCAAAACCTTTAGGAATTGCACTTTATTCTGATTTCAAGTGAGGTTTTGCAAGTTCTTTTTCTTTCTTGTCTTCATTGCAATGTTTTTCACTCAAACTACTAGGACGGTGAAGCCATACTGATTCCATTAACTATTGGTATCTGCATTCAGAGATGGATCATAGACTCATACACCATTCTGAGTTTGTAGGAACTCTCAAATTAATGCCTCCTTATATGCTTTGCTTTGATGCGTTTTGCTTTGCTTTTCTTAAAATTTTATTTTATTTTGGTGTTGCCATTTGCTTCTCTTAATTATGCTGGTGCAGTTTTATGGTTTTCTCTGTACATGAGATCTTTGACATGAACTGATCTGAAAATAACTTAAAAATTAATTTTTTTTTTAACCTCAATTATTTCATTGATCCAGGCTGAATCATCATAGTTGACAGAGGGGTGGAATACAGGTCAGTATGTGGGTGATGGAGAATGGGTAAGAGAGTTTGCATGCAGGAGCCAACCAGTTGTGCAATCAAGTTAAGTTTCCTACCTTTTCAGGAGAAAGAGGAAGATGCCTCTGAAGGCCTCCAGAGGGAGATCCTGTCCACCTCAGTTGAAGTGCCTCAAGTTTAAAGGGGATTCCAAATAAAGCTTATAGTATAATTAAGATTACCAGTAAATTCCATACCGGCTGCTGCATCTCCATAATTAAAAATGTCTAAAATTAAATGGATTAATTTCCCATTAAAAAAAACTATTTAAATTTCCAAGTTATAATAATTATTTTTATTTTAACCTTGTGATGCTAGATTCCATCATTTCACTCCTGAGTTCAGATATTCCTGTTTATAAACATAAAATTCCATGTCCCTAAATATATGTGAAACAGGGAATATGTTTTATTTTTCATCTGTGCTCTATGTCAATATCCAGATTGCTGTTGAAGGAAATAAACTTTAAAGTAAGGCAAACCAGCTAAAAATAGGACCCACTAATACACAGCTCATCCAAGTAGAACATGTGGAAAACTTCTGTTGAGCATGCTGTAGATTAATTTTACAAAAAAAAAAAAAAGTTAGACTGAGGATAAACACAGCTTTTTAACAGAGGAGGGGAGCTACGTCAGTCTATTAGTTTAAAACCAGCAAGGAAATGGGGAAAGGAAGAGGGAGGTTTGTGCAGCCTGCGTGGTGAGCTTGGTCTGGCTCAGAAATAACTGGGGAAAAAAATTGGGAAGCAGAACCAACTGAGAAGAAAGCTGGGATGTCCTCTTAGGGTGTGTCTGTATATCCATTGTTCTCATGCCATGTCAACCCAATGGTGAACTTAGAGTATGTCCAGTTGAGTGATTGGAATTTGGGAAATAAATTGGAGATTTCATGGTGCCTTTCAACTGCACCATCAGAACAAATACTTTAATTCTGGTTTTTATGTTTTTTGCACACACATTTTTTAATCCTTTTTTTTTTTTTCTGTTGAAGCAAATGTTTTCATCTAGATAGTAGAGCATTTTCTACCCACTGGTTTTAAGTATTTCATTGGATTATTAAGTCTAATTAAAAAGGTCAGATAAAGGAGAAACAATCTGTTTTGAAATGAGATGGGGGAAAAAGATATTAGCAAAAAAAGTAAATACATTTTGTTGGAAAGGCAGAAGATTAGAGGGAATGAGTAAGAGAGAAAGGCATGATCTGTGCTACCAGTGTTGGTTGCTATAACTGAGCAAGTTGGAACAGACCTGCAGCGTACCAGGAAGTGAAGACCAATTATTTGTAGCGCATGAATTGTGTGGGAAGGAGAATAAAGTCCAATCTTTCTGCTTCATTTAACCCAAGTGCTGAAATTTCTACAAAGGCCTGGTTTAACTACCATCCTGGTCTATCACTAGAGCAAGGATGAGGTTAAAATTTCCATCAAAATAAGGTAGTATTTTGGCAATAGAGTAGATTCCAGTGTCTTGAATTGTGTTGTTAATTTAAATCACATTTTAATAAGCGTACCTCCTTATTTTGGGCCTCTCGGTAGTGTAATGTTTCTTCATCACAAGGTTCAGTTCTGCTTTTAGAAATACGAACGGTTCCTGCAATACGAGAAGCATAGAACCCCAGAATGGTTTGGGTTGGAAGGCACCTTAAAGATCATCAGTTCCAACCCCCCTGCCCTGGGCAGGCACACTTTCCACTAGACCAGGTTGTTCAAAGCTCCATCTAACCTGGCCTTGAAGACTTCCAGGGATGGGGCATCCACAGTTGCTCTGGGCAGCTGTACTGAGCAGCTGCACTGGACAGAGGTAAGAGTCCAGAGCAGGGCCAACAGGTTGATGTCTGTTCTGTGCTGAGGAGCCCAGAGCTGGATGCAGTATGAAAAAAGAGAAGAATTTTTGCCAACAGTTTTCATATCTTTGATTTTTTCAGAAAACTACTTTTGAAGAAGTTTTCATTTATACATTTTTATAGGATATTGACCTGTTATTCAGGGGAACAATTCAGCTTGTATGGGACATAAAACAGAGAGAAAAAATTATTTTCTAATTGAGAAAAAGATGCAGATTAGATGACTGTTAGGCATCAAGCAGATGACATTTGGGAACTGGGATATTTTATTTCCTATGAGATTTTTTTTTTAAGTTTAAAACCTGTCCTAACCAGATTACCAAGTAATGTTTCCTTATTCATCCAAAGGAGGACTGCATGCATGAGACCATATATAGAGTAACCGTACCTAAAATTCATATTGCACTGAAGCATTTTACAGTGTATGAAATTCTGATGCACAGAACTGAGCCAGTTGATTGTGCTGATCAATAAAAACATGAGATATGAATTGCTTGAGAAAGACTTGAGTGTTTACAATTTGTAGAAAAAAAAGTGATGAATGCAAGGAAAAAGCAGTAACTTGTAGGAAAGAGTCGGTCACTCTGGAGACAGGCAGCTCTTGCCATTTGTTGTGATTACTCTGTTTTAATAATTATAACTCACGTTAATCCAGAAACCAGATGTTAAGCTGATGAGAACAAATCCATTGTTATGTTTTGCCAGTTCTATTGTGAATTTTTAGTTCTACTTCAGTAAATAGTCCCAGTGCAGTCAGTGGAAACCCTGGGGTAAGAGTCAAATGAAGCCCCCAGACTCTGCTCAACTTCCCTCAGTGCATTACACAGCTGAATGAAACTCTGCATCAGTGAAACGGTGGTGATAACCCTTCTGTCTCCCAACAGAGTGGGAGCACAGCTGAAGTACATCAGATGGGATGGTCTAGTGAATTGGAGATAAATTGGTACTGCACCCAAATCTACTGCTTGGTTTCATTAAAAAAAATAGTTTATTTCTACTGTTCTTTGACTTGTCTACTTCACCTACTGTCTGTAGTGGGTGATGCACTTTATGATGAAAAGTAGGGGGTCAGCACCTGACGTGGATTAAAAAGCCTGTGTTGTCAAGAAAAAGGAAATTTAAAAAGATGGGGTGAGGAGTGAGATGTAAGGGTAGAATCTGAGAGCTTATTTTTTTTGAGGTGTAAGTAACAGTTAAAGCTGATGTTCCTTGTTTTGAAAGCACTTTCATTTTTGAGGTTTTTCTCATATGTTTTAATTGCTTTAGAAAATTTAGGAGTTGAATCAAATAATACAGTAAAGCAATTGTTAGAGATGTAAAGAGGCCAGTGAGTAATCCCTGTAAGTCAAAAAAGGTAGAGTTCTTTCGTTGCTTTAATTAAGTTTCAGATATTCACTTTCATAAATTTCTAAGCTATGGCCTATGAATTAATTAGTGCTTTTGGGGACTTTGGAGACAGGAATACAGTGTAGTAGCTCTCCTCATTTCCATGCTTGTCAGTATTGAGCAGCAGTGTGAAAAAGAGGACTAGAAATGAGTGGTTAATGTGCTCTGCTGTGGAAACAGGCCACAGTCCAAATTAAATTAATCACATTTTATTTTTCTATGTATGTATGTATGTATGTATTTATTTATTTACTATCTGGTTCTCTTCAGTCAAACTTGACCTTATTCCTGGGATGGAAATTTTGAGGAAGAGACGTGACTGAGATTTTGTCTGTGTGTGCATATATGTAAATACATTTATATACATATTCACATATACAGAAATATATACAAAATATGCATAGCTGTGCTGCTTTTGGCTGGGATAGAGTGTTTTTTGGACACCCAGTGTGGAGCTTGAAGGGTTTGAGATGACAACAGATTTGGTAGGAGTGTGCTAGATTGACTTTATATCTGTTATTGCTGTTTAGCTATCAATTGGCAGGCTTCTATGTTGGGGCTTGCTGGTCTGTTAGAATCTAGTGCTCATTAGTTGCTGCTTTTTGCAGTGACTGTCGTGGTTTACCTCCAGCCAACAACTGAGCACCGTGCAGCTGCTCGCACTCCTCTCCGGTGGAATTTGGAAGAGAATGAGAAGGCTAAACGTGAAGAAAACTCATGGGTTGAGACAAAAAGAGTTTAATAGGTGAAGTGAAAGGTGCATGCAAACAAAGCAGAACAAGGAATTCATTCACCACTTCCCACGGGCAGGCAGATTTTCAGCCATCTCCAGGAAAGTAGGGCTCCATCAAGTGTAGTGGTCACTTAACACCATCATTCTGAATTTCTGCCCCTTTCTCCTTCTTCCCCCAGGTTTCTATGCTGAGTGTGACACTGTAGAGAGCATCCAAAGGATGGCAACAAAAGTGGAGAGCCTTGAGGGGTGGCTGAGGTCACTTGGTCTGTTCAGCCTGGAAAAGACTGAGGGGGAGGCCTCATGGCAGTCTACAGCTTCCTTGTGAGGGGAAGAGGAGGGGCAGGCACTGATCTCTTCTCCCTGGTGACCACTGACAGGACCTGAGGCAATGGCCTGAAGTTGTGTCAGGGGAGGTTTAGGCTGGATATCAGGAAAAGGTTCTTCACCCAGAGGGTGGTTGGGCACTAGAACAGGCTCTCCAGGGAAGTGGTCACAGCCTTGACAGAGGCTGACAGAGACCAATTGGACAATGCTCTCAGGCACCTGGTGTGACTCTTGGGGATGTCCTGTGCAGGGCTGGGAATTGGACTCAATGATCCTTGAGTGTCCTTTCCAGCTCAGCATATTTCTGTGATTTTGTTATATGCTATGGGATACCCCTTTGGCCAGTTGGGGTCACCTCTCCGGGCTGTGTCCCCTCTCAGCTCCTTGTGCACCCTCAGCCCACTCTCTGTTGGGGGTGGGGTGAGAGGCAGAAAAGGCCTTTATGCAGTGTCAGTACTGCCCAGCTGTAACAAACACATCCCTGTGTTAATATTGTTTTCAGAAAAAAACTAAGGCGTAGCACCTTCCTAGCTACTGTGAAGGACATTAACTTTATCTCAGCCCAAACCAGCACATTCGTTTTTATAGATATTTATTTTTTGAGCTTTTTTTATATTATATGCATACATGGAGCCTTTTATACACATATAGACTGTACACAGACTGTACACATACATATATCTGCGCATGATAAATGTATGTATTAGGCATGCATGGAAATCTTTAGGGAATTTAGAGGTGTTAGGCGTTTTTGACATGTTTTTCCAGCAGAGAAGCATGTGAGGATTTTTTTGTTCTTCGTTTTCCCCACTCTTCTTTTTCACCCCAAAAAGTCATTGAGATGAATTGACATGTGGTGGCATCCCTGCTTTATCTCAAAGAGGAGAAAATTGTTTGGACATTAATGTTGGTTGGAAAGGCCATGTCTTCATTACAGTTTTTAAACAGATGTGTAATTGCTGGATAGGGTTGACTGCTTTCTGTCAGTATTCTGTGAGTCACTACAGTTGAAAGTTGACAGTATCTTCTGGATCATGGTTGTTTTCTAATTATCCATTTCCAGCATCTTGCCTTTAATTTAATTAGCTTTTTTTGTGTGTGTGTGTTGTAAATACTGAGTTATTAGAGGTATAACTGTCCCCTTAGTTTCTGAATTTTACTTGTAGATGTATATATCTTGTACATAAGAATCTGCTTAGGTACTATTCAATAATAAACAATTTTCCATCTGTTTTTGGGGTTGAATAGCGAGTTACATATGAGAACTGAAGGCTAGCTTTTCCTTTGAGTCTGGAAGGGAGAGAGTAAACAGAATGATGGTTTTAAATGATCTTACTGCATTAACTGGGATCCTGTCAGTTTGTTGTAAGAAAATATTAAAAACATTAAAGTGGGTCTGAGGGCAAATGCCTTTTCTTAAACAAACTGCTGATGAATACAGATATGAGATCCAGTGATGGAATCAGTTAAGAAGTATAATCAGACTTATAAATGGACATTTCCTTTTCATGTATTGACTTGATTGGTTATCTCCAATAATTTTAAGACATATGTTTGAGAAATAAGTCTTCAGTGCAGTATTTTTGTGAGGTCATTAGTGCAATGCTCCTTATAGTCCATACTAATCTTCATAGTTTAGCAATGTGCCTGCTTTCCATCTAAAACACCTTTACCTCCAGCCCACAGTTCTTTTCAAAACCAGCTGTGTGCTGAGTTAAAAGTTATGTAAACCTTGGTTTGATCTCTGGCTCAGATTTAATCTTAAATTCATTGTGCAGTGTATTCTGGGTGGTGTGAGAAGATAATTTGTGTTGTATAATTTTTATCCTGTCAAGTTTATTGTGCTCATAGTCTACTGAATGGTACTGCTCATATTCTACTTTGATTTTGCTTCTTTATTTTGCTCATAATCTACCTTGATAACTATTAGAGGGGAAAAACCCCAAACTTTTAAAAACTTGGTTTTATCTTTACCTGTTTTGGTTTGCTCAGTTAAGAACTGTAAGGCAGTGTGTACACTTCTAGCATTAGTCAGAGATATTAAACAAAAGTTTAATAGGTGGTCTGTTTCGCTGTTATCTGCTGTATTAATTTTGTCTTCTGTGTTACATTTGTATGTGTACAGCAGCAGGTACTTTCACCTAACAACTGGTAGGTAGCATCTGGAGGAGTCATCCATATAATACTAATGTTATCTTTTCTTCTCTAAGAAAAAATACATATTTAAATTGCTAGAATATTCAAACAGACTTATTTTCAAAATTAATTTCTTCTCACTGATGCTTGTGATTATTCTGCACAACATTCCTTTGATCTGAATGTTTTTTTAATGTCAAATTGATGTTTTGTAGAAAAGCTGCTTGTAAATACAGAATGACATAAAAATGTAAATTCTTGAATGTTAGAAAAAGCTATTTTTAAAACTCTGCTTTAATGTTTCGGTGATTTACTTTAAGGAACAAACAGTTCATTTTTAAACATCCTGCTAGATGCAACTTTTACCAAATGAGCTGGACTGAGATTTTTTATGTGTCTCTTCATTGCTGTCATATACTGGATGTCTGGATACCTTCCCTTTTGAGCATACAACTGTATTTCCAGCGTGTGTGAAAGCTGTCAGATTTCTTAAACTTGCCTGCAGTGATCTGAAGCACGAGATTAAAGGTTGACTGTCCCCAACAGAAGGAGTACTTGACATTCTTGGCTTTATTAGACATATGACTGTACATTTTGAAAAGAGTTAAATTGCATTGCTTTATATAGTCAATCCATCAGCTCATTTACTTGGCCCATGTAATATTTCTAATGATGAGAAAGTGCAAGAAATCAGAGGATGTATTTTTAACCATTGACCAAGTTAATCTTAGATTTCCAGCTCTTCAGAATTATTGTTGAGATATTTAGAGCTGTTTTCTTTTTTCTTAAAAATAATTCAGATCTATTTGATTTAACCACTGAAGCATATATAAAAAACCTTAAAATAATTTTTTTTCAGGTAGTTGTTTATGTATTTTTGTGGACGACTATTATATTCTCCCCTTCCTGTTTTCATTGTCTTTAACCACCAAATGTGGGCATTGATACAGTCACTCCCTTCTGGAAGTGTAGAGACCTCAGATAAAAACAACTTGCAGTTGTTAGCAATCTGCTGAGGCCTGACCACTAAGATACCTACAAATACTATTTTCAACTACTTCAATCCCAGTCTTAATACACTTTATCAAAGAAGCAGAATGTGAGAAATAAGTGGTTTGAGTCTGATCTTTCCTATGGATAATTTTCCTTATTCATTTTCAAAGGGAGGAAGTAGCCAGTCAACCTAGAAGCAAAGGAGAAATGAACATGTGTAATGTACATGCAAAAATCCCAGGAGTCAGAAATATAATGATGAATACCTAAAGTGGAGAGTAATAAATAAAGCCTAGATCTTTTTATTTATTTATCACTGTTTTGCAGTGACTCTAATCCCTGCATTGGGTGCATCATCAATCTATTTGGCAATTTGTATGCAGACAGAATTCTGCAAAAACAAGTCATCTGCTTGGATTTTCACTGTCAGGACTGGCTTTCATTTGCCCTGATCAAAACAAATCCTGAAGTTTGCTGTAACCTAACCTCTGGATCTAAATGTTACATTTATAATTAGCTTTTGTGTTTGTGAGTTGGGTTGGGGGTGGTGATGAGGATGGCTTGAGTTGGGTTGGGGGTGGTGATGAGGATGGCTTGTGTTTGATTGTTTGTTGTTTGCTTTTTAAATTTTATTTAACTAAGATATGGTATTTTTCATGCAGAGACTCCAACTGACATTTGGTAAACATGAATATCAGGGGGTGGAAAATAGATATTGGAGTTTGTAACTCAGAGAGAATTGGCAAAGAAAAGTAAACAGAATAAAAAAGGCAAAGTAGAAATGAGTCTAGACCAGCAAAAGTGACAGTCACAGCTAATTTTCATCTTTCCTGATATTGAGCCAGTCACTTCCACTTAATAATCAGCAGAGAGAAATGGGCACCATTAGGGTGATGTCTGGTCTGGTTTAGATACTTCAGGATAAAACACATCATATGTTTGTATTATATAAATATATCAAAGAATAGATTATAAATATATATATATAAAAAATATATAAGATATATTATAAATATATCAAAGAAAAGGGTTTTCTAACCTTTTCCTCACGGTCTACCCAGGCAGGCTAGGGGGAGTGGTTGGGACAGATCCCTCTGTGCTGCCTCCTACCTGCATCAACTTTTGCAAGGAGAACAAAAGCTTATCAAGAGAGGTGCTTTGTCCACACAGTCCAAGTGTAAGGTCCTGCACCTGCGTCGGGGCAGCCCCAGATATGAGTATGGACTGGGAGAAGAAGTCACTGAGAGTGGGTCTGCAGAGAAGGACTTGGAGATTGTTGTGGGTGAAAAGCTGGAAATGAGATGCTGGTAATGAGCCAACAGTGTGCACTTGCAGCCCAGAAGGCCAACCACATCCTGGGCTGCATCAAAAGCAGCGTGGCCAGCAAGTCGAGAGAGGTGATTCTCCCTCTCCTCTGCCCTTATGAGACCCTGCCTGGAGTGCTACATCCAGCTCTGGGGTCCTCAGCACAAAGTTGTGCACCTCTTAGAGTGGATTGAGAGGAGGGCCACTAAGATGGAAAACCTTCCCTACAACAGGGCAGGCTGTGAGAGCTAGGGTTGTTCAGAATGGAGAAGAGAAGGCTCCAAGGAGACTTTATTGAAGCCTTACAGTAACTCAAGGGGGCCTATAAAATGGAGAGAGAGGGACTTTTTATACAGGCAGAGAGTGACAGGACAAGAGGCAATGGTTTTAAATGAAAGAGGGCAGGTTTAGATTAGATGTTAGAAAGACATGTGGATGGTGAGGCAGTGGCACAGGTTGTCCAGAAAAGTTGTGGATGCCCCATGGCATATTCAAGGCCATATAGGACGGGGCTTTGAGCAACCTGATCTAGTGGAAGGTGTCCCTGCCCATGGCAGTGGGATTGGAACTAAATGGTCTTTAAGGTCCCTTCCAACCCACTCCATTCTATGATTTTTATTATATTGCTTCAAGTCAGGGCTGTGGTACAATCACAGGTAGGATTCTGAATTGCAAAGGAAGCAGCCTAATGACTCACAAAATGAAACTCATTAGAGGAAAAAGTTTTATAGCTTTCAACAATAGGGAGAAGTCTAATGAAGTGATGACAGAGGGTGAAATAACATTTTCCAGCTTCGTTGTGTTAGTAGAGTTCATCCCATCCTTCCAAAAGAGGATCCAGCTGTACTCTTCAGTACGTGTTGAAAGCACAGTTAAGCATCACCTAGTTTTTTTTCTTGGGTGTATTAGTCTAGAGAAAGAGTCTGTGTCTCTTTTATGACTGAATATTCTATTGACTAAATTATTTCTGTGCTTGATGTAAAGAATGAGAGGTGATTTCCCCTTGCATAGTGTTTGATAGATTTTCTTTCCCATACCACTGCTGGGGAATATTTATGAGAGGGATAATGGACATACTAGTCCCCTTTTTTTGTCTCCACCATTACATGTGGGCCGCTGATTGCCACAGGGGGAACAGCTATGTAGCATTTCTCCACATTGTGTCTGTGTCCAGCTGTGTCACTTCTGTGCTCTTCAATTCCTGTTGCGTGGAATCATAGAATGGTGTGTGTTGAAAGGGACCTTAAAGATCATCTGGCTCCAACCCCCCTGCCATGTGCAGGGACACCTTCCACCAGACCAGGTTGCTTGGGGCCCCATCCAACCTGGCCTTCAACACTTCCAGGAATGGGGCATCAGCAGCTTCTTTGGGCAACCTGTTCTAGTGCCTCACCACCCTCCCAGTAAAGAATATCTTCCTCATATCTCATCTCAACCTATTCTCTTTCTGTTTAAAGCCATTCTCCCTTGTCCTATTCAATTGGATATTCAACATCCCCAATTTATTTTTAGGGACAGCTGAGATCTTGATCACAGTTCTCAAAGACTTTAATAGACCAAGTCATAGTGGTATCAGAGACTGCCTTCTGTCTATGTTTAGCAAAGTAAGTTTAATTCTAGTAGCTAATCAGACATTGGAGGCAAAGTGCTTGAATTTGTAGAGGAGTTCTCTAGGAATTCTCCTAGAGGAGCTTCTAGGCTAAAGATGTGCATTTTGTCCTTGTGCCACGATATGACTAGATGTGCAGAGGAACACAAATCCCTCTTGAGTCATTAGCAACAGTGCTGTCTGTTTTAGGACAGTCTAATCCTGTAATTGACATTTCAGAGCAATGAATTCCTTCCAATTCAGAGCCAAATCAAACCTGTTGAAAACATTTAAATAATGAAAGTTTTGAAGAAAGATGCCTCTGTGTGGATGTTTTGTAATGCCAAGAGAATGATTTGACAGGATTACTTAAAAGTCATTTTTGAAACAATTACACACTCATTTTTTGAAACAATTAATCATCATCCTGTATAGTCCACGTTTTCTGGTGAAGAAGGGATGTTGCTTTTTTACTGTGTTTAGTATTTTGGACACAAGAACAAGGACATTTCAGTGTCACATGTTACATAAAGTTTGGAGACTTTGACTGTGTGTGACACCTCCCTCCCTTCCCCCTTTCCCTCCCTCCACCCCCCTCCCCCCCCGTCAAGCTGTTTGAAGCTGCATTGTAGAATATTTTCCATAGAAACCTCCATGGAGATGTCTTTGTGCACTTTTCTTTGTAGTTCAACACTTGGGATCAAAATTTTGCTGGTTGGCAGTGGCAGTGGGTGCACTTTTAGTAGCTACCAGTTCAGAGATTGTGTTTCTCTCATAGGTGCTTCTCTCTGCTTTTCCTGCCTTATCTTTGGGGGGAAAATATCAACCATATGCAAGAGTGATACAGCCTCAGGCAACCTTATTTTAATTGCATGTACTTGGTAGACCAGGAACAGTATGAGATGGGAAAGGAAGAAATTAGGTCAACATTGCACAGATGTGGAAGTATCATTTCACTGAGGTGAATTTGGGATTTGCACATTATGTGACTGCTGCTTTCTGATGAACTACACTTTTAATTATTTTTAAGGGCATTAAGGGTCTGCAGTTGATGTCCTTTTTTTCTAGTCTATGTTTTTTAACAATTTTCATTAAAAAAGATTTTTGTACCTCTATTAAGTCTATTATTTACTGCAGGGCTTTGGAAATCAGCAGAGATAACTGCAAAGCCAAAAAAAGTGCTTTTTCTTTGTTGCTTGAAATCCTAGAGTGTTTTTTTTAGCTGAGTTACAAAAGATTGAAAACAGATACTCTTTTTCTCTTGTTGCTTTTGTTGTCTGCAAAATTTTGGCAGCTTGTCAAAACACTGCCTGAGCTCAAATATTCTTATCAAAATCTGGTCCCACACCTTCTGTCAGCAGCGTACGGTGCTTTACTGGGAAGGAGGGAGGAAATAGTAGCACTTGGAAGAAGAAAGTTGTATCACTTCTCCAAGAAGGGCAGGGCTTTTTATTTATTTTATTTCACAATACATGGTTAACAGATGGACAGGACTAAGAAAGTTTGGTAAGAGTGATGGCAAGACGCTGGGGCTGTAGTCTGAAAGAGCCACGTCTGTAGGGAAGCCAGAGATTACAAGGATAGGAAGGCTGATCTTATGAATTGTGATAATGAGATGAGTGATATGTAGAGGAGGCTGTATATGAACCTCCCTTCCTCTTTAAAGGATTAGCTAAAACAGCTTTAGGATGGATGGCCACTAAAATTGCAAGTTCTCTGCTTTTTGGATGCTATTTATGCCAAAATTGGACTCTTGCCATTTCTTCTGAGGTACATGGGAACATTACAACATAAGTCCCTCAGTGAGCTACGGGAATCAGCAATCTGTAAATTTGTGACTGGAGACAAGTTCTGAAGTTCTGTCCCCAGCTCCATCAGTGATTCAGTGCCCTTAATTATACAAGAAAAAAGGTATGTTCTTATTCCACAGGGAAGAAGATAACATGCACTGATGCTTGAATGATGCAATGGTGAAAACTGTCTTATTAAAAGGAAATTAACAATTCTGAAGTCAACAGGAAGACTGGGTAGCATAGTATCCCCAAATGATCAGGATAAAAATGAATACATGATTTTCTTACTCTTTGAGCAGCTTATATCCTTTTCACTGTCTCACCTGCCTGGAGTTGAGGCTTCACTGGAAAGAAATAGTGTATCATTTTGTAATTGCAGTTCTGTAAAAATATTTTTGTCATTTATGGAGCTAAATAGCAATTGTTCAGCCAAACTATTCTGCTTCAGTTAGTTTCTTAGTGCTTGACTTTGTCACTTAAAAAATTGCTCAGTGAATGTAACGTGACAATATTTTTGAAATAAAGATAGAGCCAGTATAAATACTTGTTTCTTTGCTTCTCTTTTTTCCCCTTATAATTGCAAAATGCTTCTCATGGTCCAAATTGTAACATTTGTGTTTCTACTGCTGATTGTATAATTAGAGCTTTTAATTTCCTGTAAGAAAAGTGGGAGTGGATTTTTATTTAAGCTTTTTTTTAAAAAATTGTTTTGTGTAAATAGTAAAGTGCTACAGAGTATAATTAGATGTCTCTGCTGGCCTGTCTTATTTCAGGAGATAGCTTCTCTGTTTGGTTTTGGTGTTGTATTAAGTCTGGCTAGAAGTGGATATTTTGCAGGCTGCAAGGGGATTGTAGCAAACTTTCTCTCAGGCTTCTTTCAGCTGAAGCTCTTTACCAAGAAATTCTAGCAATAATTTTAGTAAGAAAAATTTCTATTTATAGCGCAGCTCTCTCTATTCACATGTTTTGGGGGTTTTTTGTTGTTAAGTTCCTAGAGAGCTCTAGGAATGAACGGAAAGTACATCTACCAAAGTCTTCCTTAAACAGACTTTTTATCTTCTGCTTATTCTGCAAAGAAGACATTACCTGTTTTTAGGCAGTCTTCTCCTAATGGTGTGAGCAACTTCCTGTTATAAACTCATGACCTCCTCACACTGTTTAGTGGAGAATGGGGCTGATATTCAGGATTTTCCAGTGTGTGCCCTGTATTGTAGGGTTGATCCTCCTCTTCTGTATTTTTAGTTGATTCTTAGAAAAGAAGTCTTTTGCTTAGCAAAAGAAAATAAAAGAAAATTTCCATGGAAGAGAAAAGATAATAAATACTTGAAATCATGCTTTGATTTAATCACTTTCTGGTCTCCCAGTGAAATGTCTGCTTGGAACATTGCACTGTGAAGAATTTTTTTGTGAGGCAGTTCTCCAAGCTGTACGTGGATATCCAAACCTCTTCAGCTGCTGAGCCACCATTTATTTTTTGACTAGACTAAATTTGTTTATAAACATCTTGGAATTTGGTTACTTACTGTATAATAAGAATTAGCCCTTTGCCTGGAGATGCAGAGGGGGGAGAATATTGTCTTCATGTCATTTTAATCTGATTTAAAATAGAATTTGATTCTTTAGATATGCACTTGTCCATGGCATCTTAACTGAATATTGGAAGACTTGTTCATTATAAGAAAGTGAGAGAGCACTTAATGTCTTTCTTTTTAATGGTTTTCATGTAATGAGTTCTCATCTGTGCAGCGTTCAAATTCTTTCAGTTCTCTTGGCTGAGTTAGAACTTTCTTTCAGTAGAAATTTGGGCACTTTGTAGCTGACAAACTACAGAGTGTGGATATGGGAAAGGAAAATGAAAGATGGAATAGAAAGGTTTCAAATTTTGCAGTTTGGCAACCAAGAGAACTGGCCCTTTGGAACTAAACCTTTGATAGCATCACTGAGCCACAGAAAAAAAAGTGTATTAATGAAATATGTTTGCCATTAGGGTGATGTCTTAAAACTTAATTTTGTTTAGCAATATTCTGCATTTTCTTCCTTTCCTTAAACACTTGACCCCTTTGTGCAGATGGCTGAATCAGCAAAATTTAAGTAACTGTAATCTGTTGGGTAGACTTAATTCAATTTTATCAGGTCTTTTAGAAGAAAATTATTTGGTTTTGTGACCAAAGGTTCAGGAAGATCTGCTTCACGAGAGCACAACATTTTTTTGGTACTTAACATGATCCAGGGTACAGGCTTCAGACTTTAAATATCAGTTGCATGTCTTAAATTGGTTATACATGACATACATACATGAAACTTTAGTCAATAAACTAAAGCACAACTTTCTAAAGATGTACCTTATTTTGTCAAAATTGCAGGACCAGACATTATGTGCAAATTAGCTCTACTTCTAACTCTAACCCGAGTAACTACTCGAAATATCATTCATTTTAAAATCTGGTGTCTTGTGGCTTGGCTTGTCGTCTGCCAATAGGAGAAGACTCCAAGGAAAATCATTTAAATCGCAGGTGAGATACCAAACATTGTTGATGTAATACAGTAAGTCTCTGTCTCTTAACAATCAGCTGTACATAGCAGGTGAATAGGATCATGCCAGCTCTTCAGTTCCTTCTTTTAGTGCTTAAAATCCTAAAATTCTTTTACAATCTCTGCAGGCACAGCTTATACCTTGTGTTCTCAGTCGAATCTGTAGAATGACACATCCTCTAGTGTATTTTGTTTATACTTGCTGTTGACATTTCAGTATTTGCTTGAAAATCTGTTCATATACCTGCTAATACTGGCTATTGTGAGAGCCCATTTTTCAGTTATGACCTTTGAAGTCTTAGAGTAACCCATATGAACTTTTTAAAAGTCACGTTTCCATTTCTGTTTTCCCCAAGCAAAGTTTCCCAGCCACTTTTACAATCATGCAAAACTAACTTCTTGTCTTGTGGTGAGCATGTCATGAGGGATTGTCAAAATGTTTTAGAACATGTTGCTTTTCTGTACCCATGGGTTTTGTATTTTTCTGAATTTTACTAAGAAAAATAATTTGACCATTATTCTTTGGTTCTTCTTTTACCCTCTTTTTAGCAACAGGGATGATGTTTTTCTCCTTGGTCTTCCTGAGGGATATTTCCTCCCTGGCTTCTCAGGGTTATTGCTGATCTTCTGTCATGAATTTTGTCATATCGCAAACAAACGTTAAAAGCAGATGTCTTTTGCCCCTTGTTTTTGGGATGGTGCGTGAAGGGATTTGGAGTCTTTACTTCTGCAGCCGCTGCTTGCCAGCTTTAATTTTCCTTTCTCCCCCTTCTCCAGCATGAGAAATCTTAATCTCTCTGGAGCAAAATAGGATCTACAGGGTTTTTGGTTTTTTTTCCTCATTGCAGTTTTTTTATCATGTATTAATTTTGTTTTAATGACTAGCTGCAAATAGGAAAAAAAATATCCAGTGGAAAAGCTTTCCATTTGAAGCAGAGTCTTGGTTAGAATTAGATTAAATGATGAAATGATTGTTCTTTAATGGCCCAACAATTTCAGGAATAAATGTCATGTTGCAAAAAATAACCTCTTTAGTGTCCTTTGGTTATGTTGAGGTTATAAGCTCATTTGCCTATGTCTCTGTAGTCTGCAAGTCAGTGTCAGCAGAGATAGCAAGTACAGGCCGTAATTACTGGTTTGTGGCAGGATGCTGAGTGTGAAAATAACTGGGTGTCATTGAAGAGGTTAGATTAACTGTTAGAGCTGACAAGATATAATTGCTTATGAGCCACTTTCTTTAACAATGAACATTGTGTTACTTGAGGCTGTTTCTTCTTAGCATAGTCTCTGTGTCTGGCTGTAGAACTGGATTTAATTAGAGCTTGAAACAGCTGAGAATTAAGTGCTCATTTATTTTTAGCCAGGATAAATATTAACTAAAAGAGATTTTTCCTCAGAATTATAAGAATAAAGGGCAATGTCAGAAAAATATTTGAAAAGGGAGATACTGGTAGCTTAATTGAGTTTGAAACTAAGGACGTCATAGTGTATATACATATATAGAATGTCTTTTAATTGATTTCACCTTGATAGTGCTGACCACAGAAATTATCACAGTTCAACACGATTTTCTAGATTGTGTCAGTATGTAGACTCGAAATAGGCCTTTTCAGTTGTCTGCTCTTGCATGGCAATCTGGGGTTCTTGGTAGTAAAGTTTAAGCCTCACATTGTCATAGCTGCCTTGCTAAGTGCAGGTTTTGGTATATCAGGGCTGCTGGTAGATGCCAGCAAAGTTCTGAGATTTTGAAGTTTTGACAGACGACATATACAAAGAGGACCCAGTTAATTTTGCATATTGTTCTGGACCAGATTTTATGATTACTAGCAATGCCTGTTTCTCCTTTGTTGTTTCCTTTTGTGGGTTAGTAGTCAATTTGCTACACTTCATAGGGGCTTGATTTCTTCTGAGAGATCAGTCACTGTGATGGCTCTCTTTGGGCATCCAGAATCTGTGAAGGTTTTGTGCCCATCTTGTGCTAGTGTCTTTGTACCAAAACTTGTGCAATGGGAAAGAACTACTGAAGGAAGCTATAAGCCCTTCCCATATTAGGAGTGGTGGCCAGAAATAGCTCACAACACAGATCCCTGTCTAGCTGGGTGCTACAAGAATTGTTCTGGAAGGTTGTTATGCTTTTTTCGTAGACCTGGGATGACTATGCCTGGCCAACAACATGAAAACTTCACCACACAGCCACATCCTATTTTGTATTTGGCATTAATTTGGTGGGTATACAATGCTTGAAACATTTCCTGTGATAGTCTGGAGTATGTAAGAAAGTTCGTGATGTCCAGCCCACACTCCATGGTCCAAATACAAATAAGCCTTGTGTTTTGATAAAAATGTACTATGGCAAGAAGTTTTGTCACTCCTTCTTGAGTTGATTGATTTTTATATGATGTTTTACAGACTGGTGAGCTAATGGTAAACATTTTTATATGTTATTTGCATTAATGTTTTATTCTATGGAATGTACCTATTTTGTTGAAAATCCGCTTTCTACTGGATTTTGAAGAAAATTTGTCAGTGCTTTTCAGAGCAAAACATCAATTTTGGACTTAGCCCTTTTTTCCTCAGTCTTTGGAACAACCAGTGAATCCAGAAACATCTTAAAAATTTTTCTTGGAGACCTTTGGAATGGGTTCAGGTCTGAAAGACTCCTTGGCCTGGTTTTACCTTTTCTTTCTTGCTCTGATCGATCTCTTCATCTCTCTGTATGTCGACTGTATCTTCCATTGTTGTATGTCATGGAGAAGTTAGTTAGGTCTTGAACCAGTTTTAGGAGAATTGTAGAGCCACAGAGTGATTTGGTTTGAATTGGAAGGGACCTTCTAAAGCTCACCTAGGTCCAACCCCCCTGCAATAAGCAGGGACTTCTCTCACTAGAGTGGGTTGCTCAAAGTCCCATCCAACCTGACCTTGAGCACTTACAGGGATGGGGCATCCACAGCTTCTTTGGGCAACCTGTGGCAGTGTCTCATCACCCTCATTGTAAAAAATTTCTTCTTCATTTCTAATCTAAGTCTACCCTTTTGTAATTTAAAATCATTATCCGATGTCCCACAATTTTTTTCAATACAACTTCATCAAAACTATATCTGACCCCCAATTTGTTTTGCTTTTGGGCTCAAAGAAAATAATAAAAGAAAGTGAAATCACTGAAGTCTAAAGTCCCAGTGTCTGAACTTGTAGACAACTTAATACAGATTAATACAAAACAGCATTTCAAAACAATATAGTTGAACTTGAGCAATCCTGTGCTCAGTTAAGTTTAAATTTGGTTCATTTTAATATATTTTATCTTAGTAAAAATACTGGTCTGAACAGAACATATGCATTCTAAACTAGTA
This sequence comes from Aphelocoma coerulescens, assembly GCF_041296385.1. Classification (NCBI taxonomy): domain Eukaryota; kingdom Metazoa; phylum Chordata; class Aves; order Passeriformes; family Corvidae; genus Aphelocoma; species Aphelocoma coerulescens. Next base: position 62,716,214 of record NC_091013.1, read on the forward strand.
CACATCCTTGGCAAGATCCAAATTAGGGTTTACTTTGCACCTTAAATGAGATGTCACCTTTAAAAAAAGTCAATCTATGCTCAAGACATCAATGTAGCATATGTTGGCTGGTAGAGGAAGAACCTAGAGTGCGTAAAAAGCCACCAGGTCTGAAAAGTTGCCAGAAATTAATCTCCTCAATGCTGATTTTAACTAGGCAGCTGCAAGACTTGTGCACTGAGAACCAGAACAGCAGGGACTGGCAGAAAACTTGCAGTTCATCAGTGGATGCTGCTTTGGAGTTCTACTCTTAGTGAGTAGGTAGTCCTGAAAATGTGAGATGACTTTCACAGATACAAGAAACACTTTCCCAGAAACCTGATAGTGCCTTAGAAATACAGAAACAGGCTACCCATTAGTGCTTTAAGGCAGACAAAGAGCGTGAGACTTTTCACCTTGACATGTCTAATTTACTTTCCGTGTGCTTCTGATGAATAGCTGACCTGGTTAATGTTGATAGGTGGAAATTCAGAGCTACTGGATTGAGGAAGTCTGCATTGTTATCAAAGGATACTTTTCTTTCCTGGTCACAAGCTAGAGTACCATACAGAAAGTTTAACTGTTAGGATATTAAAGCTGAGCTTTCCAATTCTATTGGCACCATCGGCATGTCTTTTCCTGGGAAAGAATTTCAAGGTGAAATTTTTGAATGGTTTACATTTCCTTTGTAGTGACAAAATTATTCTTCTATAGCCTTTTGGTGAGGACACATGGGTGGGAGAAAAATGCTGCAGCTTAGTTGAGGAATTAGGATGGAATGTGCATTTGGAAAACTGAAAAGTGAACTAAGGTATTTGATGGCCACACTCTGATCTACCTTTCCCTGCATGCCTTCTGCTTTTTATGTTCTGTTTCATTAAGATTTTTCTGAGAGCAAGGAATCCAAGCCTGTGGATATTGGGAAAGATGGGTAGCATAATGAGCTGTTTAATGAATGTTTTGAGAGCCAAAGGGATTCTTCCTTAGGATCACTTGCCAGGAAACATCTTGCTTTGCTTGTGTGTGAAGCCTTATTGGCAACATTGCCTATGCTGGTGTGTGCACTGTGCAATGTTAGAAAGCTTGACGAGAGATTTACAAAGTCCTTCAGAACTGCTCCAGCCTGGGTTGCTTCCAAAGGAGACAGTCCTTTAGGAAGAGACTGCTCCAGCATAGGTCTCCCATGGGGTCACAAGTCTTGCCAGCAAACCTGGTCCAGCATGAGCTCCTCTCTCCATGAGGCCACAGGTCCTGCCTAGAGCCTGCACAAGTGTGGGCTTCCCACTGGATCACAGGACATCGACCTGCTCTGGTGTGGGGTCCTCCACAGGCTGCAGGTGGATCTCTGCTCCCCTGGGGACCTCCATGAGCTGCAGGGGCACAGCTGCCTCACCATGGTCTGCTCCAGGGGCTGAAGGGGAATCTCTGCTCTGGCTCCTGGAGCACCTTCTCCCTCTCCTTCTTCAGTGACCTGGGTGTGTTTGCAGGGCTCTTCCCCCACATTCTCACTCCTCTCTTCTGGGGAGTTCAAGCTAATGTTGCATCCATGATGACCTAATACAATGCATAAATTCTGTAGCTTTTATAATATTCAGGTAAAAAGCTAGGCTGTCCAGCTAGTCAGAAGAACATCGAGCCTAACAGTTGGAGGATATGACAAATAGCCAATCATTTCTTTAGGACAGCTAGACATAAATACTTGCTTTGCTGAAGTTGTTGGTGAAGGGGCTTCTGTGCCAAAATACACTTTCAAAATCATTATAACAATGTGTAAAAATTCAAATATTTTATAGTAAAAATCCTGTAAATTCAAATGACTGTACTGCAGGTTAAGTTGAGTGATTGCACTTTTGAAGTGTAGATAACCCTTTAATTTAAGGGGTATGTACTACTGGGAAAACCCCTAAGTCAGATACTTGATTTGATGCTTTGCTTTGGATTAAAACTCTGAGATTCTGTCTATCTGAGCTTTGTCCCATATATTACCTACATTAGATTGTCTGTCCTTGTTAAAATTTTTAAATTTCTGTTTAGATTTGAGCAGCTTTGCAGGTAATAATCTAAACAGTCTCAGAACATTCTTTCTGGGGGTCCTGAGGCTAAAATTGTGCTCTTCATCTAAACAGTTCAGGTGAAAATTGTCTGCTTTGTGTAAAATTTTTTTAAACATGAACAGAAAGGTTGTTTATTTAGAAATAAACTGTGTATTGTACTCTAGAATGTCTAGAAAGTTATACTTTCTCGCTTGTGTAAAGTAAAGCAATGCTCCCACATGGGTAGGCTATGTAGTAAATTAAGAAGCTGTTATCATATGTGCAAGCATTGAACTGATTTCCAGAACACAGAAGTATAAAACAACTTTATTAAATTATTTAGGAAGGTATATGAAAAATATTTAATAGGGCAAGATATGATTTAACACTGTATTAAATTCGTCATGCCATAGAGTGTGTTCATTTCTCATCTGATGTGAATGCTCTTTAAAAGAGCTCTTTTAAATGTTCAATAGACTGCAGTATATATTTATATTGCATAGGAATTGTTTGAAACTTCTGCCAATAACATCTGCCTGTCTTGCATTCTGGATATTAGAATGTCTCCCATGGCTATTGTATCTGAATGAATCATCAAAATAGCTAAATTTATCTTTTTCCTGTTCTATGAATAAAAAAGTATTTTTGCTATTTTTAACTCTAAAATGAAGGTATAAAAGAGAAGTGAAAAGTTACTTAATGCAATTATCAAGAAGCTTATACCATATGGGACCCGAGTTCCTGTTCCTGAATCATAAGTCATGCCTTTGCCACACTGGTCTTTACAGGCTCCTTACACAGTTTTGTAAAATTCATATTTTTTCAGTACTGTTTATATTCCATAAGAGGTCTGTAGTCATTAATTTACTTTCAGTTTTGACATGAGATTGGGCAGTGTATAAATTGTTTCCATCCACTCTGTCTTTCAGGTTCCTCTTTTGTGAGGTGACATTATGAAAAGCCACTGGAGCCTCTAAATTGACTCAAACACAGTTGTATGTGTGAGCATTTGGAAGAGGTGTGAGGTGTTATTTTTAGAAATATTGTGATAAAGACAAGTGCAGAATATAAAAACAAGTGCAGAATATAGAAACTATTTGCACAGTCTCTTTTTGAAATTTTTGTTCCTTAAGACCAAATGCCATGGAATAACAACTTTTGACATTCTTATGTTCTTGGATCAGATCTGATTCTACTGAGAATAACTTTTACATAAATATGTCAGCATTTTATTATCTACAACACAAGTGAAAGCAAGATGGCACAGTCCTAAAGGGTATCACTGGCAGAAATGTTAATGAAATAAAAACATAACAGTAATTTTGTTTCCTAATTATTTATGATTGACTTTTGGCCTTGGTTGCTTGCTGTTTAGAAGGAAGTTTGAGAAACATATTTCAGAAGATAGATACAATTTTTTCCTTCTTAAGAGTGTATACATGTAAACTGCTATTAAATATGCAGTGTAGTAGGTCTATTGTCTCCATCTCTGTTTAAAGAAAGAGGTAAAAAAGAAGAGTTTTTTTGAAATGCAATTATTTTTGCATTTCTTTATTTGTCTAGTGTATGGAACTTCCTTTTTATTTGGTTCTTGCAGACTACAAACAATTTAACAAGCACCATTTGCCAACCAGTAACTTTCCAAAGAAAATGTTTGCAACATTGTCTGAAACAGCTGTTCCTAACCCAGAAAACCATATGATTTTAGTCTGTTGCATTGTTTTTTTGTAATAAAAAAGAAATCATTCTGACTTTAGGTCACAAGAAAGTGAGATGTGACAAGCTGTTCTGGGCTAGTCTAAAGTACAGTAGGCAGCAGGTGGAGTAGCACAGATGGTTAATTCTTCATGAGTGTCTGAGTTAACATGAAGTTCTGGAGTGCTCCCAAATTTGCATCTAAGTGGGGTATGCAGAAATGGAGATTTTTCTGTTCATACACTTGAGCTGAGAATAGGAATGTGGGAAGATGAGATAGGATACTGTGAATAGCTGTGTATGTCCTGGGATGAAAAGGTGTTTAAAAGGGAAGCTGAACTGTGAATTCTTTGGGAACGCAGCCTTCCTCCTCCCATTGAAAAAAAAAAAAGGAATTTTTGCTATTGACTTGGAGAGGACCTTGAATCAGATCTGAGCATAACAGATTGCTGTGTCTGCCTTTGGGAGTGCTGTATCACTGCAGAAAAGGAAGAAGCTGTGTTTCCAGTTAGGAGTTCATGCTGGAAAAAAAGAGGAATTTGGCAGCTATACTCAGAATTGTTTCCCTGTTCATGACAGTAGTATCCAGATGTATAAAACAGGGTGTCATGTGCTTTTGTTGTGTCTTAAACAGATCTAATCCTCTCATTGTCATTAAATAGCTCTGTTACTCAGGGAAGCATCTATTTAGGATTGTCTGCAGCCTAGATATTAGTGTTGAACTGGTAGAAGGGGGTTGTGGGGTTTTTTGCCATAGTTCATTTTAAATAAAGAAAAATTTCAGCACCCAAAGTACTTGTAGAGATTAAAAGGGACTTGAGAAGTCAAAACTCATGTGCTAAAATCAGATTATTAATTGGTGAATGAGTATCGAATATAGCATTGAACATTCAAAACTAGTTATTTTTGGGTACTGGCGGTTATTTTAACGTAAGTGGCATGTTGACAGTGTAAGAACAATAGCCACAGGAAACTCAAAATGTACAGATGTAAAGCTGGTATGCTAATTCACAAGTTTTTGTGGTCTAAGTACGTCTATAAAACTATATTTTTATTTAATTCTGGAAGTAAAGCTGTGCTTTTTGTTTTTGATAGAACACTTTCTGGGGAAGTATCTTGTTGACTCATGGAGTCATGCTGATTTTTCAGAAGCCCTTTGGACATTGCTATGTATTTTTTGCCAAGTAGTGCACCTTCAGCTTTGCTGTAGGCAGTTGCTTCAAGACTAAACAGTTTGTAGTGAAGTTCCTCCCTTCAAAAGGAACATACAGCTTTGGGCCTCCTGCAGCTGAAGAATGGAGTGCAATCATGGGTTTCTTGCCTCATTGGACAACACATTAAACTGTGACCTACTGGACCATCAATGCTTTTGTATGTCCCTCAATATGAGTGCTAGTGATGGCTCTTCAGTGCTTTCCTGGGGGTATGTTCGTAGGCTTTGAGCAAATTTATGCTGATAACACCTGCCAGGTCAGACACTTCCAGGATATTATGGGAATCCCAAGCCTGCTTGGATATGTGCATCTGGACCAGGCAGACGTGGCGTAATGTGGGCACTTGTAAAATCAGGGCTGTAGCCCCCTATACTTCACCATTTGGAAGCTGAGGAGTCTGAAGAACCAGGTGGTGAGGGGTTTTATTCAATCTTATTTTTGGACCTTAAATAGAACTTATTTTGTCCCAAACCAGAAAAATTAGCTTCTTATTCCATCAGCTGAAATGTCTGTGGAGGGTATTTGTCAGCCATCAGGATCATGCTCTGGTTTGGTTTTGGTTTTCTTGGGAGAAAATCTCTCACTTTTTGGGTGCTTTTCACCCAAAGGCGCAATGTCTATGAGAAAGCTTTGCTTCCGTATGCCCCCCTTCATTCTTGATGGACATGAGGAGAGCAGAGACACTTCTTAAAACTTGGGTTGGACAATGTGTTTTAATGAACATAGATTTTAGAAATGTTTGGCATATAGGATAAGAGGATTTGAAAGCTATAAGGATGTGCTCCTTATTTATCTTCAGTGCCGATTGGTGTGGTTGTACTTTCGAAAGTGCAAAAACAGTATCTGCATCTGTTGTGGTACTTAGACATATGTTAAAGTAGCAGCTATAATTTCAATTTCTGCAGAAGTCTATTCCTTTGCCTCTTATGCTTCTGTAGTAGCACAGAGTGTTTTAGGAAAAAGCAATAAACAAATAACTTTGGAACATAACCTCCAGTATGGTCTAATTTGTTAGGAAACCCTTTATTTTGCTTGTCCCCATTAATTGGTCTTGTACTGTGATGAACAATCAGACATCATTGGGATGGGTGGAAGTGCAGATGTTTGCATCCTTCTGTATAACTTGTTTTAATTTTGATAACATATTTGTTCAGGCTGTTGCTCACCTGTAGGTTGAAATCTTTTATAACATTCAAGTTCTCTAGAATAATCTAGAATAATATCTTCTGTGGTTTTACTATATGGAAAAGTATTACAAGGATATCTTGAAGTTATGTTCATGGCTGAAAGTCAGCAGTTTTACTGAAATGTTTCATATTTAGGAAGCATATGTACGTGAGGTTTGTCTTAAAGTGTGTTTTACGCTTGTACTGTTGGTAGTGTGATTGTATGAATGTTGCTTTTGCCCTTGGGTGGTTTTTTTGAGGAGTTATTAATGCTCCTTCTTTCTTCTATGTCCCCATGTTTTTTAGTTGGTCACTTACCTTCCAGACCTATGAGGAAATCCAGTATCATGCCTGTTGCTATTTTTTTCCCCCTTAGAGAGATACATGTATGTAAGGTATGTAGCCTGTATACTGCTGCTAATATGTAGTTTCTGATGAAGAAAAGCTAGCTTTTCTTTTGATTATTTTTGACATTTATCCCTGTCTATGATCTTTGCTGAATGGGATTGTGCTTCTTGTCAAATGCTGTGGCTATTCACTGATGTAATGTTTCTAGATATGTCTGTATGGGACAACTAGAATTTCTGGAAGAAGTGTCCTCAGTGATGTGCCTGATTATTAAGCTCTGTTTTGTTAAATATTACTTTTTTCTGTATATTTCCTTATTGAAGTAATTTGTGTCAAAAATTTAACTCTTTTGCTGCCCTCACTTTTATTGGTACAACCATAAAAATGAAAGGTCCATATTAAACACTGAATTTTTGCAATAGGTTCTGTTGTATCTTTTTTTCATACTTGGATTTTCCAGGGCAGAGTAAGAGGGATCAATAACTTCTAGTTTATCACTTGAGAATGGCACATCAGTGTAATCAGAAACATGATTATGTGAATCATGAGCATTAAATAGACTTGAGATGTGCTTAGGGATTTGAGGGGGAGGTGCGTTTTTTTTTTTTTTTTTTTTTTTTTTTTTTTTTTTTTTTTGTTTTGTTTTTGTTTTTTTTTTTTTAGTTTTGCCTTTTTTCACTTTACCTTTGGCATTTTGGCTCTTAGCCATGTCAGAATTTTGCCCACTAGGAAACCTCTCTACATCACTAGTGACAGATTGTTTTTGTTTTGGAGTATTTACACATGCTGTGCATTCTTTGGGAGCTCAGTATTTATGATTCCCTTTACGGAGCCACGTTCTGTTCATGCTTACCCGCGCGTGCACCTTCGGTTAACAGGGCAGTGGGAGTGGCACAGCTGCAGAGGAGGAATGGTTTTTGTAAAGTGAAGAAGTGGAGGTTTTGGCAGCTGCTTTTGGTTCTTGCCTGCCAGCCTTCATCTTTAACCCTACGCTAGGCATGAACTCTGCTCTTTCTCCTAACCATGCAGGGGGGGTTTTCTTGCTCCCTGTATCCAGTGTTAGCTGAATTTGTAAATGTGTATAAGCAAACACTTCCAAACCCTCTGTTGAAAAGCTTGCTATTAAGCTTTAAGCATTACTAATGCATGTGTTAAAATGCCAGCTGTCCATAAGCAGTGGGTGTTTTCATGGGAATGAAAAAATCCTGCTTCTAAGAAATGTACAGTAGAGTCTCTGCCACTTGACTGTGGACAGAGTGGTGTTTTCCTGGCGAAGTTTGCTCTTCTTGAGTAACGAAGTTCAAAGCTTCATCTCACTTCTGACTGATCAGTTGAGGGGATATAGGTATGAGACATGCACATTGTCCCCCTTGTGGAAGTGTGACAGAGATTAGGAGTGGATATTTTATGGGTACTAAACAAATATAATATGACCTGTGCACTTCACTACTGATTTTTTTGTTTTGTTTTGGGGCTTTTTTGAGAAAGAAATTGCTCCACTTAAACTCAGAGCTTAAATAAATCCTCCCACAATGGGTCACATTTTAGCCTTGGCCTCTGTTTCCTGTGGCTGTGATGCTTAGAGATGTAAGGTTGAGTTATTCCATCATCTTGACATAGCCCTGTACTGCTGGCTATTATCCAGAAACCTTAAAGAAATATTTTTTCTCCTAAAAATAACTTGATTTTTAATTTTTTTTTTCCATGCAGAGATGTGATAATACAATCTGGTTGAGGCCAGATTGCATGTTGCCTGAATAAATTAGGTTTGGTATAGCATTGCTTAGCCCCATTTTTCTTGTACTGTGAGCTAATATTTTTTTGTTGTATACTTCAGAGTTGAACTGACTAAATGGTCTTGAAAGAACCCCTTATAACTTGGTGTTTCATGGCATGAAAAAAATTAAAATTTTACTTTTGATTGCAATTTTAATTGTGTTAAACATTTATAGCAGCTATTGAATGTGTTGGCTGGCCATTTAGAAGTGTTCTGAGGTGCCTGTTCTCTCTACAAAAGTTCACCTCCCACCACCAAAGTGAGTAGGTTATGGAATCTTGCCAGCGAGAAATCTTAAGGGAAAAACACAGTGTTCAGAAAATGCTGCTGTATTTGGAATCCTAGGACTTGTTCTAAAAATAAACTTAATTGAAAAGATTTGTTTTCTTTTCTAATGTGGTTTACATCACTGTTTTATTAATATTTAAATAACAGAATGTCGTAACCCGGAGTACAGAAATACTTCTGTACAGAGCTCCCACCAGAATCTTGGAAACCTTAGATGAAGCATTATGATGTTTATTTTGCCACTGGCAATTTTCTTGGTTTAATGTTGCAGTACAAAGGAAGATGAAACTCTGGGCTTTCTCCAGAATAAAAACCAGATGATTAATGGGTTAAAAAGGAAAGTAATTAATTTTACTAATTCAATGTGCATAGTTGTGAATAAGGCTTTATTTGCCAGGATTTACTTTTGAGAATCTCTGGAAATTACTTGGAAATTTTTTTTTTTTGCTTGAACCAAGCCTTACAACCTGACAAGAAGCTGAATATAGATTATGCAAATTTTGATAAATTATACTTTTTTGTTTGCAATTATTTTACTGTATTAAACACAAATTGCCTAGCTTCCTATCTGTTTCCAAATAATTATTGTTTTTCAGTACTTTGAAGTGAAATAATTGGATTGATGCAAAGTTCAATGACTGGCTTGTAAATGAAAATCAATTTTTCCGAAGGAAAACATTATTTTTAGTAACTTTGGAGTTGCAGCTTCAACTGAAAGCTCCTAGCAGACTGGCCTCTCTTCCAGTGGCTACCTATATTACTGTGTATCTGTTTAGTGTATTGATTTACTTTTCCTTTTCCCCCTGCTGTATTATCCTCCCATAACTTGCTATGCTTATTGTAAATGTGATCATGACAAAAATAGGCGCTTGATAAATTCAGATGCAATGATTCTAAGGTCAGTTTGACATTATCAGGAGCTTACTTATGAACAGGTTTATGACATAGGTTTTATCTTACAAAGCTTGAGTGGGAGTACAGAGCAATTTGGGGACTAGCCAGGGATTTCAATTTGTCTCTTGAGTATTAAAGTAACAGTAAAGTGGTGAGCAGTGGTGCTTTATAGTCATTCTTCAAACAGTTACTCTGTATGTGTGTACAGAAGTTTCAGTTTTGTTATTATTTGATAATTCAGTGTATAAACTTGAGGATTTTCTCTGAATCATTTTTAGCTATGTGAGGAAATTAGAGTAGACTAAAAATGATGGCAAAAGTGAAAGCTTTTCTTAAGGCCGAAAGAAATAACGTTAATTACTCTTTCTGAAGTAAATCATTACTTGAATGTGATAAAAATGGACCATTTGCAGACTGTAGATTTGTTTCAGCTCCAGGCATCTACCGTTGACTGTTCTATTTGAAGCGATGTTGAATGAAGTTGAGGCAAAACTTTTAATGGACTTTTTTCCCCATAAACACTCAGCTGTAATTCTGCTGATGTTAATGGAAGTTATGCCACCCTATTATATTTTAAAGACATTTTATCAGAGGTTTAAAATATTGAATTATGTAACTTGGCAATGTGACTTACAAGCAGATGGAGACAGAAAGTAAACCAGACTGCAGTCACCTCTACTTAAAAGGTATATTTTCATTTTCAGCTGGCCAGTGCTTCAGATGAGCTGCTATTTTTAGCAAAATATAGTAAAATATAGCTGTTTTCCAGAGATCTTATCTCTTCCTTCTCTTCCTGTGTAAGATTACTTAGGTGGAATCAATTAGATGATGCCCTTTCTTTTTCTTTTCATGCTCCCCCTCTTATGCTGTGTAGAAATTTCCCTGTCCTCTCCTGTTCATCTGCCTATTTTGAAGAGGGATCAATATGCATGATAGACAATGAGGAATGTTCTTCCTCTGATTTTTCATCTCATCCCCTCCCTAAAAACAGAATTTCTCTGCTTTTTGCAGCAGTAGGGTATATGTGCAGCTCCTTAAACTTGCCATGAAGTTGTCTACCACTTCTTGAAATTTCCAGGAAATTCCTCAAACTTCCCATAAAGTTGTCCATGGGTGGCTATTTTTGTCCCAGTTGCCACTTAGGATTTTTTGTTGAGTGGTTTGAACCTACTGACCCCAGATGAAGACAGGTGCCACAAAGAGAAGATATTCTTTTTTTGTGGAAAAAAAACCCCATCTGGTCTCCCAATGTCACTTGCCAAGAAGATGGAGATGTGGCTTCTCTGTGTGTAGGTACACCTGGAGCATAGAGGATTTTTGTAAGCATTAGGTGTATCACTTGTGCTCATGAACTCACACTCCTGTGTCCATATGAAAACTTCTTTTTCCATAGTTCAGCAACACTGTAAACTGTTTTCCGTGTTCACCATGTATGAATTTTACTTCAGCTTTTTAGTATGGATGTAAATGTTCAAAAGGCTGTATTTCCTTAGGAAACTATTATAACATTATTTTTTTATGGTTTTCTGATGAAGGATATTGTTAAGTTGAAGTAAAAACAATGAAATGCAGTTTCTGAAGATTTATTGAAGTAATAATCTGGCATAAAGCATCTGATTAGTGCAGGCATGGGGTGAAAGTTTCATTTGAAATTGTGATAAAAATGCACACATTGCATCCAAACTTTTCCAGTTTTTAAAAGGTTATTGAATTCTAATGTGCTCTATTTCACAAGTGGAAAGGAGTAATTAACTGAAGTGAAACACTTGTGTTTTTCAATGAAAAATAGGAAGAAGCATTAGAGCTTTCAGAATTTTCGGTGTGCTTTTGTACTCATTTTCCAAATAATGTTTTCTTGCTGATTCTAAATTAGGGGTTGGTTATTTGTTTTTAATTTAAAATGGCCTGATGGGTTGAAATTAGCCAAGTTACACAGAATTGCTATTGATTTCCTGGTTTCATAAGCCTACCAGGAAGGTTGTGAGAGGTCATGCTGCCGGGGAGAGCGTGGCTGCAGTTTGGGTGTGCTCTGGCTGAACTAATCAGAAAAAAAATGTTTATAAAGCAGGGAGTGGTTCTGTGTTAGTTTTTGCATGAGGAGAGGGACTACTTGCATCTATATTTCTGTTTTCTAAGGCAATGGGAGAAGGGTCAGTGAATCAGGTTATTTAGTGTCTCTTGCATTGCAATATGACTTTCATTTATAGGCACCTATAATATCTCTTTTTAGGTCCCTGTAGTGCCATAGGCACATAGTTTTATGAAATTTGCAGAAGCAGTTTTAGGTACCTGCTGTTCCACATATTTTTTTACAAGTAATGTAGCAATTAGAGGAAGTGATAAGTCTTTAAATGTAGTTCAATCCTATTCTTGTCTTTACTGTAATACTTTCAGCAAACTTCATGAAAAGCCCTCTGTGAGTGGGGATGTACTTGGACTTGTCTACTGCTTTTCCCTTGGAATCAGGAAATCCTTTTGAAGAGAGGGAAGATGGATAACCTAGGAATATATTCTTTCAGCTGTGAAAGGTAGATCTAGCTCTCTTGTGGATCAGAGATGGAGGAAGTGATTTAGCAAAGCAGCTGTCAACCCCTAATTTTATTGTGTAGATGGAGATGCAAATTTCTGATGGCAGTAAATAGAATATACTGATTTGTATATTCCACTGTTAGACACATGACACGTCAGTGGAAAAAACCCTGTTCTCTACATGTTTGAAGGCTTTTACTAACTAGTGCAGGAGTTTACATTATTGGGGTAACTGAGAAACAAGAGCAGAAAAATTGCACAAAGTCCAGTTTCGTTAGATGCCCCAGAATATGGAAATTATACGCAAACAAGATACTGACATTACACACTGATGGCTGTATCGCACATCTACTTCCTTCTGAAATTATGTTTGTTACAAACCCCACACACTTCTCATAATGTTTTTAGATTTTTTTTTTTATTACAAAATTTATCTTCCATTAGACTTTGTCAAACAGGACTGTCTTGTGATATGAGTAGTCCCACTTTTAGAACAATTGATCATAAAATATTTTAAACCAGCAATGAATAATCATTTATTTTGGTAAACTGTGGGTCATTTAACATTCTTTTTTAAACACATGGTAGTGTTCTGTGTTAGAAAAACACAGAAGGAGGTGTAAGAATAATATATCTGCTTTTGGAGAGCATGCCTATAAAGCTGGGTCTTCTAATAAGCAAAAAGTAGTGCTTTCCTCTATGAGTTATGATAATTTGGTTTGTATCCATTGCAGGATGCATTGAAAATAACCTGGCACACTGTAAAACGCAAGGAGATCAAAGGCTGTGTACAAAGGCTAAATAATGACTTCCTTGCCTTCTCTGATGGCAGAGGTGTTGTCCTCTCCTCAATGTCTACAATACATGTCATGGGAAATGCTGGTGTGAGAAGATGTCAGTTCGGAAGGCAGTCCAGGGTTACTAAATGAATCAGTAAGGGAGGGTTTTTGAATTGGGAAAGTTGATCCCAGTAGTTGTTTTCTAAAAAACCCCCAGTATTTCTCTACACCAAGATACATAACTGGAAATGCTTAAGTTTTTTAGATTTGTTTCAAAATTACTCCTGCCCAACCAATGAACAGTGTAATCACATCAATGCTCAGTTTGCTGGTCTAGGGTACTTTGTGCTCTGAGTCAGTTTATTTTTTAAAACAGGTATATTATTTCTGAGCAAGAGGAATACTTTTGCCACTATATTAAATAATGTAGTTAATTCAGAAGTATTTTTTATCTCTGTGGAAGAGTACAGTCTGCACTAGCATTTTATGGAGCTTATTTCAATGTTCTCACGTTAAATGCATCACATTTCTTAAAGATTTGTGGACAGTTGATATTGGAGTTGTGGTCCCAGAAATGGAATGTGAAGGTCTTTAAACTGGATACTGGCTCAAACTAATTAAAACCATTTCAAGCTATTTATAACTGAAACCACTCTGGCTATTTATAATTGTCAAGTGAGTGGAGTATACAGTCTGGTAATTCTTTACCATAGATTTAATTTGTCAAATTTGACAGTTCAAATAACCATTTCGGACCTGATTCCTTCAAGGGAAGGGTTGGACAAGTGCTCTTAGGGAATTCTTCAGCCAGTGTCTGCACATCTGCACAGAGGTTTGGGATCTGTGAAACCCAAGGGAAACTTCTGTCATTGTGAGGAAGGGATCAGAGGGTGATTGTTTTTTCATCAGGAACTTAAACAAACTATCAAAAACCACCAAAATCTTTCTAGTACAGTTTGTTAAAATTATTTCCTAGTACAGTTTATAATGCTTCAGACAACTGATGTAACTTACACTGGCAAAAATTCAGTTTGCTAATATACGTGTGACTTTCACAGCGTTTGTGAAAGTCTGTTGTCATACAGACACGTGTCATTACAGCTCTACTTCTTTCCTGTGTAACTAAAGTTGAGTGGTTTTAAAAGTGCTATTTTAAAACCTTGGTGGAAATTGTCAGTAGATTTTTCTTCTGTTCCTTTTCTTTCTTCTGGGTTTTGAATGCTTCCTGCTATAGCACCTACGAGTTCACAGCCCTCATGTGCTCCCAACTGGCAGCTAATTTTCAGCTCTTGAGCAATCGGTAACAGAAAGTTTCACACTGGTATCTTTAGAGGGGAGAAGAGGTGGTGTAAGAAGTGCATGCATTGGCCCCATAACCACTGCCTGTTCTCCACCATTCCAAATTTTGTGTTCTTTACCTTTCCTTGGTTCTATAAATTTTAATTTTCTCACCTACTGGGTTTGTTTTAAATATTTAAAAATATGTAAATATATTAAATATATTAATTATTTTATTATAGTCTTTCAGGTTCTTTAAGAGAGCTTCACACTCATGAGGATATTGTTTAAACAGTGCACTAACCACTTCATAGTCTCCAGACTGCTTAGCACAGGCAGGTGTATCATGCCTCTGATTTTTGCTCTAGCAATATAACATATGGCTCAAGAAGTCTTTGTGTGATGACCGTTTCCAGGCAGAATTTCACATCTTTCCTACTTCTCATAATGTGGCTGATAGTCTATGCTGGTGTACCCCTGGGAGGTATGAGGAAATTGCAACAGAAAGATAAGAAATTCGACTGTTTCCCACATGCAGCATTTAAATATATTAACAACTGAGAATTTTGTGCCTTCCTTTTGGATCATTTGTGAATGAAGATGTGAAAAGAGTTTTGAAATTGTAGCAAGGCTGGCCAATGCCTGCACTTAGGGCAATTCCAGTAAAGGCTATGTGACTCCCTAGTGCCCTTAAGAGTCAAGTTTTGGGTTCTTTCTTGATCTGGCTGGGCATGTCCTGGGTTACCTACCAACCAAATGGAATTGCCTTCTCCCAGCCTTAAGACCTAAATGGCTTCTGCTGTGCAGAGATGGCTTTGCTGCATTTATTACACTCCAGGGAAGCAGCTCTTGCCACTCTCAGTGAGGTTTGAAGCATGAAGGTTGACAGATTTAGATAAAATGTAGAAGGTAAGCCCTTGGCATTTGCGTAGACTCTTGATCTGAGTTGTTTCTAACAGCCTGAAGCAGAGTAAGACACTACCCTTACTTTCAGCAGGCAACACTGAAGCTTTCAGTGGTAGATCCAGGCTAAGATTTTCTTTTTTAACTTCTTAAATGCCTTTTTTTTTCTGCAAGAAACCTCTCATGAAGTTGGGAGAGCAACCTTAGGATCTTTGGCATAATTTATTAGGATCTTTTGGGATTTTGAAATGGTCATTTTGTATGAAAAAAATAAGGTATGTTGTTTTATTTTTTTTTCCTGAGCCAGAACACTAGATTCCCGAGCAATAGCATGTATTGATTTACAGATGTAATGATATCTATGTTTTAGCTAATGTATTTTGTGATCAGGGTCTTTTTTAGTAGAATTATACTCCTAAGAAGATGCATTAAAACGATTTCATATCAGTCATATGGAAGACCCAGCTTGACTCATTTATCTAGCATTAAGCAAGGATATCCAATATGACATGGGAAGTGAGATCACAGAAGTTCATTAAAAAGTAATGGAATGTCTTCTTGGTTGATTTACAAGAGTGGGCTGTAACACGAAAAATTCTACTTACAGAAGCAGCTTCATGATTTGAGTGGGTTATTGCATAAAATACAAGCAGAGTAACTGGATGTGGGAAGTGAGTCAATTCAGTAGTTTGAGAATGAGATTAGGATTTCGGTCCACTGTTCTGTTGGTGCTGACTCACTGTGACCTTACGCAAGTCAGTGAAGTTTTCTACGTATCAGCAGCTCAGCCTAAAAATATGCTATTCTACTCACTTTCTTTGCCTGCAAGCTTTGACTGTTGCAAGAGAAAGGGCAGAAGCACTTTAAAAATTATAAGAAATTCTCAAATCTTGTCATGTTCTTAAAACACTCTGTAGTTTCTCTAAATTGCATTTTCCTGTCTTATTACCATTTTGCAATGTCTTCTTCTGCTGCACTGTGGTAATTTTATAAAGGGAAAGAATTGTCTCTTTGCCTTATTTTACAATTAAGTAACTGTTTCATAAAATAATTAGCAAACACACAAACTAAAAACAAGAATAGCTATTTAATCCCCTTTGATAATATTTAACACAGACATTTCAGTTAGCATGTTATTTGGGCCAGAACAAACTGCTCAGCCTCATCTGGCTTATGGGGAGGTTATTAACTTAATAAGTTAGTTCCTAAGTGATATTATATTATATTATTTAATATTAATTGATATAATATTATGTTAAAACGTAAAATCATTCAGATAAAGTGAGATTACATTATATTTAACCAGGCAGTTGAAATTCCCAATTAAAAACCTCTCCTTTTTCAGAGAGAGTTAATGTGGCAAATAAGTTTTGTGCTTTTGAATTTTGTTGGTAACTGCTGCTACCCTCATTTGTCCACATCCAGTTTTTGTCATGAGATACCTTGCCCCATTCTGAGCTTTTTTGTTTCTTCCGGTGTTGATTTAATGAATCATTCTGACAGCAAAGAAGAAGTTCTTTAGCTGGGGATTAAGGCAAACAGGAATGTGATGCTTTTGCTTGGGGGTAAGAGTGACTGCACATTGGCTACTTCTCGGCGGTTACGCTTTTGTGTCAAACACTCCCATAATGTGCACCAACTTTCAAGTCTGGGCAAGCCCTTAACAATACTTCTTTCAATTTTAGTACAAATGCTGCCTGTTCACAGATTGTAGGAAGGCAGGAGTTTGACTTTGCAACATATTACTTGCGAAAGCATTGGAGAAAAATGGTTGGAGAGGAGCAAGTCTGTGGGCTATAGCTCAGCTTGGCTTGGCAACTTAAAGACTCCTTTCTTTTCCTGGCTGTATTCTCTTGGCAAGCTCTGACTGTAAAACAATGCTATCAAATGCATTTGGGGCCCCTATATGTGTAAAAATAATATGTATTTGCAATATATTCTATTATATATTAAAAATAGAATATATGAGAGTAAAGCAATAGAAAGTCTGTGAATCAATGTAGCTGAATAGCAACAAAAGATATGGCACAACCAATTTGTTACAATGCTTAGCTGAGCTGTATCCTCTATGTACTTAGAGCTATTTATACAGCAAGGAACCACTTTCACCTTTTTTTTTCTCTATTACGTTGTGTGCAGTACAAATCTAATAAATATTTATATCCTTATCTTAAAAAGGCAAGTGACTTTCACAAGACTAACTCTTTTGAGTTATTTATGATACTGGCTGATAAAACTAAGAGAAGAAAATATTGACCCTATTTTACAGACACACACAAAAAAAGAAATTAACTTGTCTTTTAATAACAGCAAAACCTGAGCATCTTCTTTCATGTATAGAAAATTCAAAAATATATGTACCACAGATAACTTAGCAACTTGCCTGAGCAAAAATGTTTGCACTTCTGTAATTTAGCAATTGAAAATGTCAACTTTCAGTAAATGACTGCCAAAGCTCTTCTATGTATGTTCTCGCTAAACGTTAATTTGAGACTGTTCTGGTTTTCTACAACAAAACCTGTGTAGAATGAAAGGATAATTTACATTTCTTCCTTGAGTCTCACAAATTTCAGATTTTGATGCTGCAGTTGGCCACGTGTATGTGTGTTCTGTAGTTAAAGTATTTATGCTATGAAGACTCAAAAACCCACTGCAGAAATGCACTTATTTCACCCAAGCCACGGTGCTCGCGCTGCTGAGGGCCGCTGGGCTGCACCTGAGCATTGCATCACACTGCTACCCCCGCGTGGTCATTTGCTGTAGAACAATTTCTATGAAAAGAAATTAAAGTTCTTGTCGATTACTTTAACTTAAAAGGCAGGGATAATTTTTAAAGGGACACTGTGTTTTTTGTTTTATCTTAATATTTGTTTAAGACATTAGATGGAGAGTGTTGGGAAACTGTAAAACTCAGCATGTGTTCTCCTTTTAGCTTAATAGTGTGACAAAATGTTGCTTAGGAAGTTGCTATAAAAAATACCTTTTCCAACAGTTTTTATTGCTTCGTTAGAGAAACAATATCTGGAAATTATAGGTATAGATTCTAAAGTAATTTTAATAAGCTGTAAAACATAAACCAGAATGTGTACAAACAACATTGACATGAGATTTCATTGGTATCAGCTATTTTTTATTAAAGTACTAGGCACGGTATTTGCTCTCAACGTAGTTTTTATGTGCAGAAACATTGTATGCATTGGAAGGGTCTGTGACATTCTGCTATGTGAAAGATTGGAGTAAAGAACAAGAGTACTCAGAAAGAGACTTCAAAAATGTTCAATGTTTCCTAGTCATTTCTTGCTCTCACTATGTGTAATAAATTTTGAAATAATTGCAATGTATTTTTTGAAACAGTGCAGAAAACTTCTGCTTTGTGGTGATTTGTTGCTTCATAATGATATACTTTAGAACTTATAAAGGATTAAATATTTTTTGTGCATGTTAATGGTGTTCCTTTTAAGTCCAAATCATCACTGTCATATTTAAATTTAAATCTTGTCAAAATTTGACTGCTGACAAGTAGTACTAAGTTTGGTAGTGGAGCTGTCTTTGTGCCTTGCATTGTAAGTGAACTCATTTGGTTATTGGGATTTGTATAGTCTCACCTATATGTGGGTCCCATGGAAAGGTGATATTTTGTTCTTTTCTCTAAATTCTTTCCATGCTATCTCCATCCTCATTATTAATGCAATTATAGAAGGTAATTTCTAGGATTAATTATGGTTTTTCTCAGCCATTGAGACCTGAACTAAATCTGCTGCATTTTGCATGTAAAAATTAGCATCGTGTACTCTGCCAGGGCACTTTGTGGAGAGGGATTTTTCTTCTGTCAGTTTCAAAAACCTGTCTTGATCTTCATTAAATACCAAAAGGTGGTCAGTGGTCATCATTTAATATTCATATCCTGATCTGTAGATAAGAATACATGAATCATACTTAAGAGACAGGAAAAAAAATCTGTATTTATATTATCCAACAATTGTTCTGAAATAAACAGTGCTTTCCACTTTTTCATTTTTTCCCCAGTTTTTACTGTTCGTATGTCCATTTATACTCTAATTGGACTCAGCTCATAGATTATTATTTTCCATACTAGAGGAATGTTAGTGGAATTTTAACATTGGTTGTATTTTTACTTTTTTTGTGGAACTTCTTCAGAGAACTGGTTAGAGCCAGTTATCCTTAGAACAGGAATGTTTTACCTTGATATAAAGTACATCTCCTCACTACTGGTAAGCAGTATCCTGTTTAACACTGGGGGGCTTGCTTATCCAGAAAGATGTCGCTCCTCTCGATCGTGCATGTTCTCTCTGTGGTTCAATATTGGTCTTGTTTGCTTATTGAAAATGTTTCTAGGTAGGTGAGTTAAACAGCTCAACTGAATTGTATGATTTCAGGGACACCATGTGTTCAATAAAAAATTTATGCAGGGACTCCAAAGTATAGTTTTTTTCAATCATTTATTATTCATAATGAATATTATTGTTCATATGAATAGCTCTTGATTATTCATTGCATATCTGAATGGTTGCTGTAAATTGGAGGATGTAGGCTCACACTGCAAGAGACCCTTGTTGATCTGTGTGTGGCTTTTTCCATCATTATCAATGATGCTCGACTTAATAATCTTTTTCTTACTTGCCCTTCTGTTGTGCCAGTTCTGCCTTAAGAATCCTCTTTCTCATTTCACTCATATCACACCACCTTTGTTTTTCCATTTAACTGTCTATGTCTCCTTTTGTCATTCAAACAGTAATACAACTTTTGTTGCTTCTTAGTTTAAAACTAAAATCCTTCCTCAGGGTGTTTTAGTAAGTCCTTTTCATATCTGGGTTGTTTAAAGTTGCTCTTTGGAGTGCTAACACCTTGTTTTGTGCCCTGGACCAGATTCAGCCCATTTTTGGTCCAAATATGAATTGCATCAAAAGGATACTTCAGTCACAGTAGGAGCATCTTGCCTTCATCTTTGGTGTTTAAGGCAGCAGAAAGTAAAACTACTATAAAACTTCTTTAAAAAAAACCACTAACCAGCAAAGAAAACATTTCCCTGCCTTCAGTCACTGTGCTTTATGTATCAGAATATTAATTTTTAGTTATATTTTTCATTAACCTATCACCCCATTAAAGTTGATTCTTAAATAGAGAGAGGATTATAAGTAATAGCAAAAAACAAAAAGGTCTGTATTGGAACTGTAAAAATTGCGACAGTAACCAGCCTGACTAGCAAGTTACAAAGTGTACAGATGGCTTAATTGTTTGAGAAGCATCTCTTTAGTGTAAAAAAAAAAGGGGGGGGGGAAGAAAAGGAGTATTAATCACATTTATTCCCAGACTTCTTGCTGGTAATAAGACCATATCAGGAATCTGATTGGAAGAGTTGAGTGGTAAGTTCAGGTGATTACTCAGGTGACTCAGAAATTGACTCTCAATATGGGTGCTTAGACTTTGTTGTCACCTCTCTTTCATCTAGGTCCTTGTGATCAGCACCTCTACCTACTGTCTGCAAGCAATTAATAAACTCACAGTACCCTTGTGCAAAGGACATTTTCAACTAGTCTTTTTTTCTTAAAATATTCCACTTAAAGGGGTTTTCTAACAAGAAAAGCATTAAAAAAAGTAGCTAGAATTATTTTTCTTGGAATTAGGATAGCATAAGACCACAATTACCTAGTCTAGTCTTTAGAGCCTGGCTAATTTAAAGGAGATTGAAGATCATCCTGCAGTTTTAAAATTTTCATCATACAGCTTAGATCTGATTAATGTATTTTTAATTGTTTTTAGCTGGTTTCCTATGGCTTTCTCTGCATGTGGAGAAAGTTCTAATGTATCTCAGCCTCCAGTGCAAAGATAATGGGATGCTCTGGCTCAGAAGTTTTGGTGGGTTTGGTGCTTGGGAGACCTGCCCTGCCTTTATGCTCCAAATTACTGGTCCCAAGACATATCTGTTGTGCATGTCATGTTGTACATGTCAGTCATTGCAGCATCTGGGGGTATTGTCTCAGCTCAGACTTAACTACTGTGGGCTGCTTGACCTGAAACAGTCCACAGTGGCTGCACCCTCCCTTCCATGACTGTCACAGCGTAGGAGACAGCATGAGCAAGATTTTCTAGGGTGTATCTTGCAAAGTCCTCCAGCTCTTGTCAGGGGGAAAAGGCAGCAACTCCAGACGTCCCTTAAGTACTTAATGCTTCGAAATGGGATGAATCTCAGAAGCTTATTGTACCTGTATTAAACATAAGTAAGCAATTATGAGGATAAAAGTATTTTAAGCAGAAGAGAGTAGATACCAAAGAAACATGATCAGGGAATATAAGAGGAAATCTGATCAACCATATCTATTTTTAAAAAAATATTTTCCATGCTTTTCACATTTATGTGAAGGGCCAGTAAAATAAATAGGACACTTGATCCGCATTCCAGAGGAAAGTAAAGCTTCTCACTCATAAATGCTGTTAAAGATGGTACTTCATTGAGAGGTTTCACAGAGCATAATCATGTTTACCTCTAGGGCTGTATGTTAAGCTTAATCTTAGTACATAACAGGATAGAAGACTTCCTTAACATACATCCATTGTGAAAACCATTTGCAATTTTCCATATTTGTTCTGTTTAAAAATACTTCTAGATGTAAGTTTGGTTTGGGCATTGATTGGTTGATTGTAAATTGCTATGGTCAAAAAGCAGAACAACCTTATTACTCATTTAATAGCTGTGTGTTCATATTATTTTCTCCTGCTGAAAAGTTAGTGTGATTTTAACAAAAGAGTGTACCAAGTTAAGAACAGTAACAATTGTCCTATTGAGTGCTTTGTCATTACAAAGTACTTAGCAACAGCCTTTGAGTTAATTTATTGATATTTTACCTCTGTATCATTGTCCTACCAAAGCACTTTAAAGTGCAACAAGAAAAGTTTACACGAGGCAATCCATTTTAGTGGTAGAGAACTCTGTAACCGAGGGCTTTACAAACATCTTAGGAAAATGTCTTCTGGGAATCATTCAAGGATAGCTGAAAAAGGCAGATGAAGACTTCATTCAAATAGAAAGAAAAGAAGGACGATGTATTTTTTTTAATGACAGGTCATGTGAAAACTCAGATTTTAGAGCCGCCATTATTCTGTCTAGGGATTCCGTGACTGCAAACTGACCATGTGAAGATTGTCTCTACAGAAGCAATGAAGGCAGGCTTATGAGATGCAGCCTCTTTACTGTTTGTGTGTTTCTGGCTTCTGATGCAGATGTTGGATGACACTGGGCCAGAAAAAGTTTCAAATAATAAAATGGGACACCTGAATGAGATGATAAATAGTTTGTTCTGGCAAATTTGTATAAAGTTAGCTTTACCTCGGAGGAGAATGTGTACTAAAAGATCTCTCTATGCCTCTTTTGGTCCTTTATGAGCCTTTGATTTTGTTAGTGGGAATGGAGAATACGCTATTAAACAAAGATTTCAGAATACTTTTAAAGTTTTATTGAAGCTGAAGTAGAATTTGCCTTTTTTAGCTCCCCTAGAAAGTAGCTGTTGCATCACAATCTGAAAGCAAGCACACTGTGAAACACATAAATGCTCTTGCCTTCAAGGTGCCAAATCCTCTTATAGGATGGATATACAAAGTGACAGGTTTTATAAAACCAAAAACTTCTTTATCTAGAAAGTACTTTCCTCAATAGGAAAAACCCCCAACACCTATAGTCAAGTTCTATTCTAGCACATTTATCACATGTTTCTAGTTTTACTTGGGTTTATATTAGGGCTATTTTGTTAATAGCAATTTAAAATTTTTAAATGGAAAAAAATTCCCATTAACCTGTTTAAAGGCAAAATTCATATTTAACAGCTCAACTCGTGAAAGGAGAAAAGTGAGTAACTACTGTATTTTTTGTATTTTAGCAATAAGAGCTGTTGAACAGCAAGCTGAATGGGATGTGCTATTCTACTGTATGATGCAGGAGTCTTAGAAAAGCTTCCCCAGTGTTCAGGCATGATTTACCTTTGGTATGTCCATGCTGTGTCTGGTTACCTCCTTCTCCTTCCTGTGCCCAGAAATATGTTTCGAGGGGATCCACTTTCTGATTTTCCTGTGGATTGAAGTGAAGTATTATGTTGTATTCACAGCTCAAGGGTTTGGACACGGAGTAAGAGCTGGAGCCTACATAGAGCCAGAGAAGAGGGTTCCTTGATGGATAGACAAGCATGAGCTGCAGTGTATAAAACTCTGAGAAATACTGATCTGCCCCATTCTGGTCAGAGCTGTTTGTTTTTGAAGAAGTAGCTTTACTGTGTTTTCTGAATGAGAGAAAATAGCATGTACATGAATGGGCCTGGTCACAAAGGGAATGTGAATTCAACAGTAATTTCAGGCTCTTATGCCCCATCAGTAAACAGAAGGGAAGGGAGGGTCTGGTGTATGTTATTCTTCTGCTTT
Source organism: Aphelocoma coerulescens (assembly GCF_041296385.1). NCBI lineage: Eukaryota > Metazoa > Chordata > Aves > Passeriformes > Corvidae > Aphelocoma > Aphelocoma coerulescens. The sequence continues at coordinate 62,739,563 of NC_091013.1, forward strand.
CCAGTCTGGTTGTCTCAGAAGAGCAAATTTCTTCCACTCATTGTAATGTGAGAATTCTGTTTTCACCAAGGTTGCTGCTAATGATTTGGGAAGGACAATAAGGTTTTATCATCAGAATCACTAGAAACAGCTGAAACCCTGTCCTTGATTAAAAGCACCTTGCTGTTTTGAGGAATTCATAGGATTACAGAATGGTTTGGGTTGGAAGGGACCTTCAAGATCATCTAGTTCCAACGCCCCTGCCATGGGCAGAGTCACCTTCCATTAGACCAGGCTGCTCAAAGCCCCATCCAATCTGGCCTTGGACACTGCCAGGGATGGGGAATCTACAGCTTCTTTGGGCAACCTGTTCCAGTGTCTCACCACCCTCCCAGTAAAGAATTTCTTCCTTGTATCTACTCTAAATCTACCCTGTTTCAGTTTCAAGCCATTCCCCCTTGTCAGCCATGTCCTGACACTTCATGGCCTTGTAAAAAGTACCTCTTTCATACTCTTTAAATACTGAAACTCATTAGGTCTGGTAATAAGCTATTTCCTAAATTTAGAATGGTTCAGTAGGTATATGTGTAATGTTTATATGTAGCTGCATAAACAAGTGAAAGTATCAGCATAATGTCTCTGGTTACAGAAGACTGTTAGTGGCCTGGAAGTAAATTTCAGATCTGTTTGGCACTTATTTAGTACTACATCACAAACTTTAATTTTCTCCAGAATATACCAAACTATAAAATACTTACCTACTAAATTTAATAACTCCAAAAGTAATTACTCCAAATGTAATAACTCCAAAAAGTACAGTAACTGGGACTGGAATTTCTGGTGCCAATTTGGCCTCCAGACATTGTCTAGAACTTTTAGATTTTCACAGAAGAAAATCTGCATTGGGAAAAAATTGTGCAAGGTGTAGGTTCCTCAGTAAAATTTGTAAGGAATTCTAGGAAAAGCAGTCTTAGAAAAAAGTGTGGTTTTGCTGCAAGGGCTTTCACATTTAGAACTAACAGAAATTAAAGACAGAGAGTCAGAATCTGGCTGTTTGTGATAGTACTACAGTTTTAAGAGCAGTATGTTGGATGGGTGAACAGGACCTTAAAAAGGAATACATAAAAAGGAAGCGTACAAAAAGTGGAAACAACGACAAGTGATCCAGAAGGAATTTAGAGAAGCAGTCATGTGGAGTGGGATTAGGAAAGCCAAAGCCCATCTGCAGTGGAATCTAGCAAGGGATGTGAAGACCAGAAGAAGGTCTTCCATAGGTACTGGCAGAAGGAAGAAGACCAGGCGGGGCAAACTCGTAGCTGTTGCTGAATGAGGCAGGGAACCTGATGATGGAGGACATGGAAGATACTCAATGCCTTCTTCACCCTCATCTTTACTCTTCACACTAGCCCTCTGCAATCCCAGGTGCTTGAGACCAGCTGGAAAGTGGTGGAAGGTGAAGGAACATCAAGTTTGGGAACACTTAAACTACATGAACACTGGTCCTTCTGGGCTACACACCTAAGTGCTAAGGGAGCTGCTTGATGGCATTGCAAGGCCATTCTCCATTACCTTTCCACGGTCATAGTCACTAGGAGAGGTTCCTGAGGACTGGAAGAAAGCAAATGTCACTCATATTCAAGAAAAGGAAGAAGGAGGATCTGGGGAAGTACAGACCAGTCTGCCTCATCTCTATTACTTGGAAGGTGATGGAGCAAAATGTGTGGTGATTAGTGGCACAAAATCCAATTAGAGGTCAGTCACTGGTTTACCCTTGGGGTTGTTACTGGGGACAGTGCTGTGTAACATCTCCATTAAGGCCAGGGTGATAATGCAGAATGTATCTGCAGAGTGTATGGACAATACAAAATGAGGAAAAAGGTCTGATGTCCCAGATTGCAGTGCTCCCATTCAGGGAGGGTCAGCCTGTAGGAGTGGACCAACAGAAACCTCATGAAGTTCAGTAAAGGCAATGTCCTGAATCTGATGAGGAAGAGTCCCATCCCACTGTAGCAGTGGACAGGCTGGGGGCTGACTGGTTGGAAAGAAGTATGGCAGAGGAGGGTCATGGGGCAATGAAGACCAACAGTATGCTGGGCTGCATTGGGAGTATTGCCAGCAGGTCAAGGGAGGTGACCTTCTACTCATCCCTGGTGAGGACACACCCAGTGCTGTGCCCAGTTCTGGGCTGCTCAGTACAAGAGAGACATGGACATGCTGGAGAGAGTCCAGTGACAGGCCACAAAGGGGATTAAGAGGCCAGAGCATCTTTGATATGACAAGAGGCTGAGAGATCTGTGACTGCTTATACTGAAGAAGAGAAGGCTGAAGGGGATCATATGAACATATACAAATATCTGAGGAGGGTAAGGGAAACAGTCAAACTCAGTGGTACCCAGTGACAGGACAAGAGGCAATGGGCACAAATTTAAATACAGAACCACAACATTTAAACACAAGAAAAAACCCTATTTTTGACTTTTTTTCCTCCCTCCCTCTTTTGAGGGTGGTTGAACGCTCAAACAGGTTGAACATTTGCCCAGGAAAGTTGTGGAATCTCTGTCCTTGGAGATACTCAAAATTCTACTGAACATAGATATCCTTGGGTGAACTGCTACAGATGACTCTGCGTTAATGTCTTTTATTTTCACTCTTATTACTTCTGAAGTTCCTATCTTTCAAAAAGCCATTTATGAACATTTTCGATTAAAATGAAATGCCACCTCTAGTGAGATGCTCAGTAAAATGTAAGAAATCACAACAAGACTCATGTAGAGAAGAATAAAGATTTTTTTTCAGAGTGGAGATCATAGAACACATAGTAACTGATTTGCCTCAGGTCACACATAAAATCTATAGTCAAACCGGGATTAGATTTCCAGTCTCTGGAGTAGCTACTCGGTATTTCTGCTTTCTCTAAATATTTTTGATGATAAGCAAAAAGATTTTTCACTATCTGTAATAAATTAGCTCTGCTAAGTGCTGGCTGCTGGACATTATCAGTCTTTTCTGTGTGGTGTATTTCACTAGTATAATTTTACTGTCATCTCTAAAATTAGATTTCCAGCTTTCTCACTTAAGAATTATTTTTTTCATAGTGGGAAGTATATTGGTATTTGTCTCCATATATAGAGGTAAGTGAGAGAGCCTTACATTTGAGTTATTAGGCAATTAAAGGTTTTGTTGACTTAGCTATTCTAGAAGTAGAGTGTTAAGCTAAGACTGGTACTGGGAGAATAGTAGAAAATGTAACTCAAAACATGATTAATATGTATGCAGGACTTCAGGTACCATAGAGTAAACCAAAATTAGGACCAATATAGACTTCCAGTGGAGTGCAGCCACTGAATTAGATTAAAGTAGATAGTCTCTGTATCTGTGGGCATCAGTAACACTATAAAAATTCAGGGTATTCAATTAACAAACTTCTCTGTTTCTAATTCTAAACATAACAGGATTTTGCAGATCACAGGGCTACCGTGTCTGTGAAACTGGTGTCAATTATCTCTGTGGACTTGAGTACTGAGAAAGATACCTACTGCAATGACCAATCACTGTGTAACAATGACTGGTAATTTAGAAAAAGTTAAGGAGTGAATGGTTGGGATGGTATTCTTTGATTTTTCATCTCATCAAAGAAGTGATAAAGATGCTAAGAACTTACTTCTTTAAACCACATTTGTGTGATACTGAAAATTCCTGAAACTGTATCTTTACAATGTGTACGTTCTGGACTAAATGAAGCCTGTAGGTCCCTTCCAACTGGACTGCTCTATTCTATTCTACAGCTCTTCTTGGCCTTGTGTGACTTTTGTTGCTAAAAGCTCTTTCTCTTTCCTAACTTGATCAGTGAAATTCAGATAGAAGTGTGGAAAAAGCCTGCAAGAAGGAAATGAGTTGTTCCCCAGCTTTCCCTGAAGAGCTGCAAGCTCTAAATGACTCTGTGGAGGCTCCTCTCTATCGAGTGTAGCTCTTAGGAAGTCTGACAGCATAACTGGAATTAGTTTAAAGATTACCAAAATGGCAAGAATGAAAACTGCAAGAATTGAAGCACAGAAGGTTTGTTATGGCAAGCTTAACTTCGGGTTTGTTTTCAAGAAGGGATCACTTAAAAGTTTGTAGTGGTGTTTAGGTTTTTTAATTACATGATGCCTTTGTAATTTCCTCAAGTAATTGATCAACTATTATTTGCATATTAACAGTGGACAGAATTAGAGGAAGTTTGCTCTTTTCTGTGGAAGTGTATTGGGATTTTTTTTCTGTATCTTGCTGTATGAGGTGGCAAAATGGTTTCTTTTGGACATACACTGCATATACTTTACAGATTGGCAAGTGTGTTGGGTGCTCCTCCCCTCCAGTTGAGAGAGAGTCTAAATTACTCTGGTAAAGGAAAAAGTCTTTCCAGCTGAGTACTTTGACTCTTTATTATGGGTTTTATTTTTAATATTTTTTATTCCTGAAATATTTACCATGTATATTCTTCTGTCTCAAAACCAGTTAGGCTTAGTTGGTTTAAATATCTCTGCTCAGAGCATGTGTAATTTAAAAGGAACAGCTACTGAAGTTCCAAATGGTAGCAGTGAAATACTGCTCAAAGTTAGCTGAGCTGTGCTACAGCACCAAGACTTTTAAATCTTTGGCAGCTAGTTGCAATCCTATGAAGTGTTTTATCCTTTTTCAGTGTATTGCAGCTGTTTCATGCCCTGATTAATGAGAACAGAGTGAGAGCAACATGTTGTACAAGTGGAAATTAGGAGTTTAAATACTTGAACTGCACATTAAGTTTCTTCTCCATTCTCAATCTAGTATCAACTTTATATCTAAAATAGGTTTTGTTCGTTTTTTTTTTTTTTAATTCCCAGTGTAATATTTTATCCTAATATGGCAATATCTTACTCATTTTTGATATGTGCTACAAGCCCTATTTTTAAATCAGTCTGCTTAATTGCATTTCACATTGCTACTAAGATATTAGTATTATGGCAATTTCTCTGTAATTTCATATTTACTTCATGTCTTACTACATTACCATCTATTCCAATTAGATGAAGCTGAAAGCTTTTTGTTTTATTATTTATTTTAACAATAGTAGTGCAAAAATCTGTTTCCTTAGCGTAGACTGGAAGGGATCATGAAGGGAGAATGAGGTTGAGGAAGAAGGGCACTGCCTAAGCTGTATAATTGCATTTATTTGTATTACAGTTTCACTTGGGCTAGAATTCATCCGCATAAATGACTCCAAAAATATGGAGTATAACTTTGAAGAAACATACTGCTTATTATTACACAGAAATTGTGATGCTTAATCACAAGTTAGTGTTTTGGTGGGGTATGTGGCTGGCTTTCCTTCTGAGATTTTGGAAAGCTGTTTTCTCAAACTAGCTAGTGTGGTTTTTTTCTTCAGTAGGACAGGGATAACTGTCATTGACAGTGACAGACCGAGCATGTGCAACTTGCTGCATTTTGTGATGTCTGTCACTGATGTAACCTGGGGATGTGTTAGCAGCAGCAGCCTGGGGCATCTCAGTTGAGGCAAGTCTGGTGCTTTAGACACCCCAGGATACAGTTCCACTTGTTCCACTGAGCTACCAGTTCTTGGTGGTACTTGTTTTATTGTCTTGATATTAAAGCAATGTTACCTTGTCAACATACTGATTTTCAAATTTATTTTGATGCTTTTTAGCTGTTTAAATTCACAGATTCTTTGTTTGGTTTTAATTTTCAAATGTTAGTCTCCTTTCACTGTGAACAGGAATATTCAATAAAAATGTAACCTTGCAGTAAGATGCTGATGAAGTTTTTATTCTTGGTAGATAAAATCTATTTTTATTTTGACATAACTAATGAAAAATCTGTCAGCCTAAGTGACAGTAATGGAAGCTGCTATACAGAGATTGTCAAGAAAATCACAGGCTTGGAGTTCCCTAGTCATAATTATAATATAAATCAAGTGTTTGATTGTCACATTTTTAATAATAAAAATAATTTTCAATCCACTGAACACATTGAATATTTTAAGGGGCTCTGAGTTAATATGAGCTGTGAGATTTTACCTTGTAAAGTAATGAAGGCAATGTCTGCCTAAAGCCATACCTATGCAGATGGTGAAAATGTTCCAAACTGTCCATAATACTGCAGAGAGGGTTGGTTGTATTTTGGTACTCAACTTGGCAAAGTCATAGGAATAGGAAGTATTACAGGAGAGAGTTAATATCAAAGAGAATCATCATGTCATCTCTCTCTCTCTTTTTTTTCTTCTTTTCTTTAATTGCCTGGTCTGTCAACAATCCGAATACTAATTGTTTTGGTAAATGAGGGCCTAGGCCCACTTGCAAATACAAACATCAGGATTGAGAGCAGAAGAGATGCTGTCTACATAGCAGGAGAAATTCAACCTGTGAAATTTTTTGCTAGATCGCACAATGATCCACTTTCAGCAGTGGAATAGAAAAGGCTGTTCAGGAGCAGCATGTGAGTCTGGTGGCCATTCGTTCTCCTAGTACTTCCTCATGGCAAATTAAAGGGACCACGTACAGATACACTGTTCTTAAATTTGTCTGTTCCTTTTTTTTGCACTTGCTGATGCTGTCTGCCTGTACAATCTCTTGTGACAGCAAGCTTCATAAAATCACTGCTTGCTATGTAAGGATGTGCTACTTTTTATCTTTGTTAAGCTGATCTTGATACAGTTTTGTCACATTCCTCCTTGTTATAATATTGTGGGCTTTGGTGAGCTATAGTTCTGCAGTCACCTTATTTTCCTTAATGCTTTTTAAAACATTTTTCATATTGCCCTCTTGGTCTTCTGCTCTTCAATCTCTCTTGTTGTGAGGCAGCTACTGTTCTGTGAATCATTTGTGTTGCTCCTAACCCTGTTTCTTGAGTTAGAGAGAGCAGATCTGTCTGGTACAATGGTGTTGTAGAGCAGCAAAATTAAATTCTGTCTTGATTTGTTGCTTTTCTTAGTGATAGTCAAAATTTTATGGAATTTCTGGCTGTGATTGAGCTCAGAGAGCTGTGATCTGGCTCCCAGATCTCTTCTTTGCACAAAGCTGATGTGAGAATGTTAATGAGGTTTAGATTTTTCCTTGAAGCATCTTTCAGTTCACATGCCCCTTTTCCCAATTAAGTTCTAATAACATTTCTTCATTATCCTTTGGTGGGAAGCCTCATCAAAGGCTTTCTTAAAATCCAGGTCTGCAGGATCTTAATTTGTGTGCCTGCTTTCCTCTACACATCCTGAACTCATGGTAGGCAGCAGAGCAGTATTTTCCTTTACAAAAGGAATACTCTGTTGACTTTTTCCGGTTGGATATGTATGCGCACAGCAATATTCTTTTGTATGGACTCTACTGTTTTACCATGAGTAGCATCAGTGGTCCTTTTGGGACCTTCAAGGCTCCCAGGTCAATGCCACCTGGTGCACTTAGTGATTTGGCTGGTGTAGTACTTCCCATATGTGCCCTCCATGTTGACGAAGCCGTTCTGATGTTGTGGACAACATGCTGTGTGAGATACCATCTCATTATCCTCACTGGTAAAGACAGATGCTGAGGATTTGATGAGCTTCTTTCCTATGACCTTTTTTATCCTTGAATACCCTTTTCATACTTCTGTTGGAAAATGATCTGCCAACCAGCTAGCTGTGTTTCATCTTAAAAGTTTCATGAACATTTTAGTCTCAGCATGAGCATCTGTTGCAAGGTTATCTTAAAATTCTTCTTCATGCTTTTAATTTCCTGTTTGCATTTGACTGCCCTGTTATATGGCCTTTCCTGTTTTCATTTTCATCCTCCTCACTTTCAGAAATTTCCTCATGTTCTTTTTTTCACTCTCCTGACACATTTTGAGCAGCATGTCCACTTATTTACATGAAAAGAAGTAGAGGGTAGACTTTTATCTTTCATTATTTAGTGTTTTAGTTTGTAGTTGCCAATAATGGGTGCATAATCAGTTTATTATTTTTGAAATTTAGAATATTTTCTCCTTTCTTTCTGTCTTTCTAGCAGAAGTAAAAAATTTACCTCTGCAGAAATGTGAGGGTTTACAAAGTGAATGAATTAGAATACGGCAATGTGGCTGGCTTCCTTTGAAATAAAAACCATTTGACTTTTCAGGTGTTATATACTGGACATTTTTAAATCTGCTGATATAAAAATGGATGTTTTTCATTTTTAGTGATCCAAATACCCACAAATCAATTTTTTTTTTTTTGTCATTGAAATTTTGGAGATGCAGAGTTGCATTTGACATTCTTGGATAATTGAACACATACGTACTCCTTAATTTTATGAAAAATGGCTGTAATTTTTATAATTAGATTTCTTCTGGAAAATATATCACAGTGGAACACTGTGATGTTGTGACTGTAATGTTGTCAATCATTTTCCTTTACTAATGGCTAAAATGGTAAAGATTATTAGGGATTTGATTCTATTCTGTTCTGATACTAGTCCCATACTTCTGGAGGGACACTGTATTAGATGATACGAGATGCAGTATGGGGAAGTTCAGAGGTTTTGGCAAGCTGATGAGATGTGATTCTGTAAAAGTGAGAAGTAGCGTGGGATTGTGGGATCTGTACTTCTTGTTTCTCTTAAATTATAGTAGGAAAGTAGTTAATATAATTGGAGTGGTTATTGCTTATACTTCAGATTTAATGTCCAGCTGAGATGAATTATAAAAAGGCTTCTCAGAACAGTGAGATCTTGGAGCACTGTCTCAGTTGACATGGGGAGAAGAAAAGGAACCGAGTACTTTCTTAAGGTGTAGTTATAGCCTGATCAATGCTTTTGAAAAACTTAGCATGACCTGTGTGTAGGCAATAATGAGGACCCAAACTCAACAACCTGGGAGGTCCCTTCCAATCTTAAATGACTGGAAATGCTCTAACTTGGGTATAGACTCAGGAAAGCGTTATTAGCAGATTACTTAATGACTCAATTGGCAGGTGGAATTTTAAACATTTTAGAGTCTAAATTGAGTTAATTAAGGGTATTGGGCTAAATCTTTGTGCTCAGTTTTGATGCCTGCAGCCGTGGATTTTTCTATTTAAAATGCTCAAACCTCAGCCCAATATAGATATTTGTGGTAAAATATAAATTTAATGTGTGCACTTCGTTAAGTGCTTCTACTTGGGTAAATGTTTACAAGATTTTTTGAAAATTTTGATGCAAAAATAAATTCTGTAGAGCCCGAAAGGTTATCTACTGCCAGCTTAATTTAATTTCAAGTTCGAAGTTAATTTCAAATGGCTGACTTGCAAAATAGATTTAATTTTGAAGGTATTGGTTTGATATTAGGGATATTGTTTAAGGAGTGAGTAGAAATAGGAGACAATGGTTTAGTAGGCATAAAAATGACAAGAAAGAGTTCACTAATTCCTTAGTGAGTAATAGCTCAAGGTTTAGGGAGCTTTATGTTTTTTTAACAGAGTTGTAAATTCCCAAAAGTATTCAGCATAATATGTGTTCTGTGTCTCCTTGTACACCCAGTGTGTTTTAGGGAGTATGGATTTCCTTCCATTTTGGACATTTTCCCAGTAAGTCAGTGTCTGTCGTGAATGTGGAGTACCATTTCCTTGGAACTGAATTTCTCTGGTCTTGATATCTTCTGACACACGTCATCTACTCCCATCCTTGTGATGAGCTTCCAAAATCTCAGAGAGTGATATGAAGCACAGGTGCTTCATGGCTACAACAGACAGCTTTGAAGAAGTGCTTGTATTTACTAACTGATTAAATCTATTTATATCATGGAAAACTTGCTTATCTAGGTGTCTGATCAGAAAATTGCAAACTGTCTTAAAATAGTGTATGGTGAGCAGACCCTTTCCACTGGGAATTGCTACCCCTCAGCTTGAGCAGGAGGGCTGGCTGAATCCACTGGTCCAGGTTGTTGGCATGTGAAGCAAACTGTGACAAATCTAAACTTTCAGCTACGAGGTTCAATCTGAAAGAGTCGCTTTTTTGAGAGCATTAATTCAACTGCTTTGTGGTCGATGGACCACATTTTTGATTTGTGACATTAGGACTATCTAAATGGAGGGTGCAATCTCTGGGCATAACAGCAATGTTTCTCATTTCAAGGAAGTGGTAGGAACAGTAAAGTGCTCTCTGCTTTTTCTGTGTTTTTATTACTTGCATTAAAGTTAAGGAGAATTTCATATCTGATAATAGAAGTTGTTTATGAACTTTAGGTCAGGTCTTGGTTAGGTTTCTAGAAGTTCTAGAATAACTACAAATGATGTTTGTATCACATTGTCTAGAAATTGTATTATAAGATTCTCATCATGTTATTATATTACAAATTGGAAATATTCTGAAAAGAGTAATTTTGGAATACAATATCCAAAAGTACTTGCTTTTTCTCATCCCTCTTGTGTGCTTCAAAAATGAAGAAAAATTTTTTTGAGATTCATGAAATTAGTATGCTGTGTTCATGTAGTTTTGTCTGATTAAGTAAAGAATTTCTGTAATCGGATGAATCCCACACACAGCGGTGAAAACAGCATACACCTTTAAAATACACTAATTTGTCTCTTACTCATTGCAAAAATGGGCTATATATAGACAGGGTTCAGTCTGCAGTGGAAAGGTTTGGATCAGCGAGTCATTTTTTGCCTAAAAATATTTGCATGGTAAAAATATCCCTATCTGTTATTGTTCTCACACTTTCCAGATAATAATTATATCTAATGGTTAGCTGATTTCATGCTGAAGGCTTCAGCTCATCAACACACTCAAAGTCTTGCATTATACTGGATTATTCCCTCTATTTTGAAGAAATTCATGTGCCTGAATCAGAGACATTTAAGTACCTTGTTGAATTACTGTCTGTATGGAAATTGTTTTTCTCCTCAAAATAATCAGTTTTGGAACTGGAAATTACCTTCTATTGATGGTTTTAGTGTTTTTTTCTAAGTTGTGCCACCATCAGCTGTTGCTCACTTTAATGTTTGTGACTCTGCAGCTATCCAGACAATTGAATTATTTTGTGTGTATCTTCAGAATAATTATATGTCTCTTGACTGCCTTTTCAGTTTACATGTAAAATTAGCATTTTGCCAACATTGTCATTGTTTAAAAAATAGCAATGCAAAATCTGGTAGTCCAAAGAATTAGTCTCTTTTTAATGTAAATAAATAAAAGTTTAAATTCACAGTTATATGAGGTGTAACATAAATTTTAAAAAGCAAAACTTTAATCTATGTGTGTAGCTATTTCTACATGTATTTACCTTGGTTTCTGTATTTTAATATTTTTCAGACAAGTATAAAAGAAGGATTACTACTGAAGCAAACCAGCTCTTTTCAGAGGTGGAAAAAGCGCTATTTCAAACTTCGAGGTCGTACCCTTTACTATGCTAAGGATTCAAAGGTAATTCTATGCTATTAGTGTCTAAAGCCATTTTCTTGTGACTTCAATTTTGTTTAGGTTTATAAGTTCAGTAATAATAATAATAATGTAATGATTTCTTCATGGTTGTTTTATGTAAAAACTGCTGTATATAGGATGTAGTGTGTTAAATCAACTTCAAGGAAGATTAGTAATTTCTCTTGTTTTTTTTGATGAAGTTTGTCACAGTTATTTTAACCTTTTTGACTATTCAGACAAATAATAAAGTAATTTTAACGAGTTGTGGAGTTTTTTTGTGGCTCTCAGACAGTCAAAACCAGTAAAAACTGGATAAGGCTTAGAAGTTATCCCTAAGACCAAATTCTCTTAAAACTCTTCCACTCTGATGCCCATAGTAATAGTTATGTGAAATCAAGATAGGCTGATTTTCTGCCAAAACTGATATATAAGGGAAAAAGCTGTTTCCCTTCAACTGAATTTTTTGGTGGGAGAATTGGGGATGGGCAGTGAGGAATACTTCTCTTGTCTTTGAAAGGTTTTTCCTTCCTCTCCCCCAAGGCCACGGCCAAGAGCATTTTGTCTTGTTGGGCTGACTCAGACTGTGCTGTTTCATAGCTGTGGGTGTTACTTTCCTTTACCCTGTGGGGTTGTAGCATCTCATGGGAGGCGTAGGTGAGGTGCTTCAGGTCTCCATCATCTTCTATAGCTTGGCTTTCTCAACAAAACTCTGTCAGTAAAGGCACAGAGACCTCTCTGGAGCTGTAAGACTGTAGCTGCACAGTGCACAGTTGTGTGGCTATAATGAATCAAGGGAGCCCAGCACTACAGTACCTCTGTTGTCAAACCTCTCTGCACTTGGTGCTACCATGAGCAGTTTACATCAAGGATAAACATTGCAAATAAGAGCTCTGAGAAGGACAACCTCAAATCACAAATATGATGCTGAGATGTTTTGAAAATGTGAGCCTACCATGTTAGATGAGGAATATGGGGTATTTGCACACCTTTGGATCTGTGTTGGTCTCACCCCAACAAGGTCTGTGCCCTTGCTATCTTGGGAGCCACAGAACTGTTGTAGAATGTCCAGAGGAGGAGCACAAAGATGATCAGCCGGCTGGAGCACCTCTCTTATGAAGACAGGCTGAGAGATCTGGGACCTTATGGCAGCCTTCTAGTATCTAAAAAGGGTCCAAGGGAGCTGGAGAGGGGCTTTTTACAAGGGCATGTGGTGGTAGGACATAGGGGGAATGACTTTTAGCTGAAAGAGGAGAGATTTGGACATTAGGTAGGAAGATACTCTTTACTGTGATGGTGGTGAGACACTGGCACAGGCTGCTCAGAGAAGCTGTGGATACCCCACCCCTGGAAACATTCAAGGCCAGGTTGGATGGAGCTCTGAGCAACTTGGACCATAGCAGGGGGTTTGGAGCTAGATGATCTTTAGGGTCCCTTCCAACTAAAACCATTCTGTGATTCTATGGTAAAGATGAGAGAAGAAGGTCTTATGAGTAGGCAAATTGTGCCAATACTCTAATGCTGAATCCAGACATGCTGAAACTCCCCCAACATCGATTCTCCTTCCTGTGGCATGGAAGAGGAAATACATGGTAGGACTAAAAAAATAGGTATTTTTGTTAGGCTGTTCTTCTGTGCTACAAAACCATGAGCATAACAGAACTTAACTGATCCTTTGCCAGAGGCGAGCATTTAGAGTAGACATGTATTTCTCTTGTTGGAACATCAAACAAAGGAGTGGAAGGGATCCCTTCAGGTCTTTGAGATACATCTTCTCATATGGATACTATATCATAGCTACATGACTTTAGAGTTCCATCCTAAAACTAAATAATTAGTTTACATTTTGCTGTGTGTGAATCTCTCTCCTCTGACACCACATTTATACTACACACGACACTCTAAAGCTTCATCTGTGTAAAAAAAACCCCTTATTTTAAAAGACATTTTAAAGCAATGTAATTATGGGGCCTTTAGATATAATCATGTACCACTTCGATAGCAAGTAGAACTGTGTTTAGAGGCCAGCTATGAAATTTTATCACATCATCATTGTGTTCTATTTTTTCCACTACTTTTATTTTCTATTTTTATTTTTGTTTTCATAGACACAATGACATTAAAGCACATTTTGTAAGCCTACCTGAAACTAGACTCATACTTAATTTAATGCTTCTATGTTCTTTTCCCTTCACAGTCTCTAATATTTGATGAAGTTGACCTGTCAGATGCCAGTGTAGCTGAATCAAGCACAAAAAATGTCAACAACAGCTTCACGGTATGGAAAAATTTAAATACTGTTTTTGAAAGCTGTGGATAGACTGTTACTAAGAAAATCAAGAGTCTTCTCAATTGCTTATTTTCCTCTGTTTGGAAATAAAATGTCTTTTTTTGGAAATGGTTTAGCATATGAGAACAATGCCACATCAGCTATAGAACATTTTATTTCAGTGAGAAGAAATGTCAGATGACACTTGCTTCAAAAGATGATGATACAAGGCCTTAAAAATACAAGAAAATTCAGTATCAGTACTTTCTTAGTACTTATTAGTACAGCTTGGGTTTGTGCTGTAGTTTCTCTCTAAGGTGACATGCTGAATTAAATCAAATGTAATTGTGTTTTTGTTTTAATTTTCCTAATCATAACATTTTTCATTTCCTCTCATATTGAAATGCATTTTATTTTTTCCACTGCCAATCATACCCATGTATGTTTCCAAGTCATGTGGAAAAGCTGTCCCTACAGTTGCACCTTGGCTCTGATAATGCTGTAAAAAACGTGTTCATAAATCCCCATTCCTGCAAGTTCACAGGTGTGTTTTGCATACACAAATGGTCTTCCATTTATTGTTCAGCTGTCTGTTATAACCAAGTGATAATGTCTGACACAATTCCTCTGCTGAGTCTTAACATCTGGAAAAAAAATTTTGAATATGAACTAGTTATGAGTAAGACCAAGGGTGAAGTTATCCTTTTGAAGGTCTCGAGATGTCCCGCTGACTGTAATGGCATCATTTTTCTTAACCTGCATGTCCCTTTTTTCTCTATTAAAATGTTGCTTTTTCATTTTCCTGATGTTTTTAATTCCACCGGTGAACATTATTAGTCCATTTTACCAGTCTTGTTTTTTCTTCTCCAGAGCAGTCAAATGCAAGCCTCATGAGAGTTTCATAGTTCTTGCTTGCTGTGGTACTTCCCAGGCAGCTGCACAAGCAGTCAGAGCACTTCAAAGATGTGCTCCTGTTGGCCATGACAGTCCAGTGTGTTGTGTCAATCTAAGCTGCTCTATGGACTAAGAACACAATTAAAAAGCCTGCTTTGATGGAAGGTCTCAGATGAAGTGGTGGCTGTGTAAGGTACCAGCCTGTCTTTTGGAAAGGTTCTTTCTGTTGCCTAGAAGTTCTGCTTATTCAGAAAAGTGAGATACTTGGGCTCTTCCCTGGTTTTTGGTTTTATTTGGATTTTTTTGGACTCGTTCAGTATTTGGTGTTTTGGTATCCTTTATAATCCTTTAGGCCCATTCAGCATCTCATTCTTCATCAAAAGCATGTTTTGCTTCTAGGATCAAGACTTCTGGGGAAGACAGTAGTGAAAAAAGAAATCTCTGGCTACAGCTTTAACAGCTTCAGAGACACTGTTTATTTTCATGTCCTGAGTACTTTAGGGCAAGCAGTGTTTTCTCTAAGGAGTCTTCAAATTAATTTTGAAAAATTATTTGGATGTAAAGCTCTCCTGGATTGAAGAGTCATCTGATTTGACTGTGAAATATGGTAATAGTCGTCATCTTGCTTAATCTTTTGGCTTCTTTCTTTGTGTTTGCCTAACCCAGTCTCCCAGCAACACAGCTTTGTGAAGTGAGACATCTCTGACCTTGCCTGCACTGGGTTGGACTCAGGGACTGGGGGTGGAGTGGGTGGTTAGATCTCCAGCAATACTCCTTATAAATAAAAGGAAACATTTCTTTTTGCTTTTTTATTTTCTTCCATCTTAAAAAGGTAATTCTGCCTCTCTTAAAATGGTGAGTATTTTTATTTAAGTTTTAAGTGATCTGTAAGCATTCTCTTTGTTAAAAAAAACCAAAAAATAATCTTTAGCCTTCTCAAGTTATTGTAATCCTCTTGTTTCTTTGTCCCAGTAGATAATGTTTTTAACACAAAGTGACGCAGATGAAATATACAACAAATGACAATTTTTCTGGGAAAACACACCTTTAAAAATTTATATATTTTTTTTCTTTAAAAATTGTTTTGTCATTTCATTTAAATCCCACCCTCTCCCCTCAATTTCCCACCCCCAACTTGTAGAAGTTACTGTTTTGCTGTCTTTTGCCCTTTCTAGTTTGTCTGTTTGAAGGCAGAGGTGTGTGTGTCAAGTATTTCCATGCTCTTTTTTTGGATAAAATTCAAGTCCTAAAATTAGTCATAACACACAGATTTAAAGTTGAGTTTATTTGTAATGCACAAGCTTGCAGAATATTTTATGTAACTAAATACCACTGTTTGTTCACTGGAATTACTCTTCCTATCTTTCTGCAAACAAGTTGAGGTTAAAGGGAAAGTTGAGGTACATAATATCTGCTAATTAAAATGCAAAGCCGATAAATCAGCTCATTTGTTTCATTTTTTTCTTACTGCTGATGATATTACCTTTCAATGAACAATCAACTCACTTCTAGCAATTGGTTTCTAGTGCACAAGCTTGCCTTTTAAGACATTATAGGTATTTTGTAGCTTTGAGCATCCTTACCTAGAGGTTAATAGGTAACCTAGACGGAAAGGTGTCCCTCGACTTCAGAGCCTTTACCTAAGACACTCAAGGCCAGATTCTTCCTATTGCCTTGTTAGGTACCAGTCTCCCAAGTCTGTGGGAAGAGAGAGAAGAGATTTAAGCAGCCAATTCAGCCCATGAGAGATTTGCACCACCCTCTCCATCAGCCACATCAGGAGCTCATGGGGGGTTTTTGCTCAGCCCATGGGCTGAGTTCAGTGGTGTGGGTGAAGGCTGACTCCTTGTAATGATATTGGGTACTCTGCTGAACAAGTTTTTCCCCAGCATTTTGCTTCTGCCTCAGAGGGTGTTTTATGTTGTCTCTGCACAGCCAGAGGAGTGTAGTTGCTCAGCATGTTACCTCTTTGGGGAGGCTCCCAGGATGAATCAGTCTCCCACCCTTATTGCACAGAAGCAGATGGGGCAGTGACCAGTTCTGCTGAGAGCTGTAATTCCTTGTTCATTTTGGTTTGCAGGGATGGAAGATGGCTTGTTGATACCTAGAGTGCATTTAGGAAAACCTCTTTATTGTTCTCAGAACAAGACTTGAGACCAAATGAGGCTGAAGAGTGCTCTCTGGCTTGCAAGCGTGGGCTTTTAGAGCAGTGATGGTGTGCTTTTGTTCTAACACATATAAGGAATGGGATTTTTAAATACTAAAAGGATTCTTGAACAGGCCTATTCAGATAATGTTGCCTTAAGGCAACAAAGGTGATTATGGATTGTGATTTCAAAGGAAATTATCTTCGGTGAACTTTGGGTCGAAGTTTCTACCTCTGCCTTGCTTTTGATGATGAAGAACTGATGCACATTGCTGAGCAAAAATAATCTGTAGATATTAAGCATGCTGCCTCTCAGTAGTTGAGCCACATGGTTGTACAAAATTCCCTGGGTTACTATAAGCCTATGCTGGAGTCTCATGTTAAATGCACAGGCATCATGTGATAGCACGTGTATTTTAATCCATCCAAACTTTTGTTTGAAACTTTTAATTCAGTTATGGTTTTTTTGATGGTAAATGTGGTGGAAGACAATAATTTTATGGGAAAATACTGGCTTTCAGGCAGTACTTTGTATAGCTGGCTTTATCTAATTGCATTTAAGAGTAACAGAGGAAATAATTTCACTGTCATTCTGGAAGGTGTCCTCCAGGAATATGGGAGTTAACATACTACATGATATTCAGGGTGGGGATTCAGCTTCTCCTAACTTCTGTGTGGGACTCAGTGATGGGTTTATAGGCCCCTAAATGTAGGTATCTAAAAGAAAATTAATAGGTCTTTAAAGCAGATTTCTGTAATTGCTCAGTTCAGTTTAAGACTCCAGTGACTATTAACTACTTCTCCCTTAGCTACAATAGGAGCTTTGTCATACAGGGCACCTAAAACATAGGCACTTGCTTTCAGCTTTCTGAATCAGGTGCTGAATCAAGTGCTTTTTGTTGAATATGCATCTTCTGAAAGTTGTCATCTTGAGAGGGAGGAAGCTGCAGTAGGCAGATCTGCTATCCTGGAAAGCCTACTGCGATTTTCAGTAATTAGAAACTGGCTGGAAAGGAGACTTTATGTTCCAGCTAATAACACTGATTACTAGGATTCTGGATATGCTTGCAGAAATGTCTAACATAATAGATTTTTGCTGATTTATTGGTTTTAGCAATGCTTTAGACCATATAGACCACAGGGTCTTGATTATTTATTGTGTGAAAAAAATACTTCCTTGGAGAACTTTTAAAGTGCTGGGCTTCAATAAAGTTTTCTCACCTAGTGTTATGATGCAAAGGCAGTAGAAACTTATAAACCATCTGGCTTTATTATTTTGTATTTTTTATTACCTCCATTTGATTTGACTGTTTTCCAAGGTAAATAATCTTTGTCAACATTCTTCTATACTCTTGCCTATTCTTGCTGTTGTCCTAATTGTTATTCTGCAGCATCATCTTGTAGGTGAAGTGACATGCTTGACACTCAGGGAAGCCCAAGTCACAGACATCTGGGATTATTTTATAAATTAACACTCATTTACATTCCTTATGGACCCCATGTTTTGTCTGTTTTCTGCAGTGGCATATTGTGCATTTTTGTGTCCCCTACATTGATAAGATCCTTCTTCTATTAATTTGGAGCTGTCTGTAATTCATAAATATTTCATCTATTCTTCTGTGGTATGTATTTCTTTGTTTTTACCAGTACTGAAATTTTTCAAGTTACTGTACTTTCTACTTAATACATTGCTTGGCTCACTTTGAAGTGCCTTAGAGATCAAGGGGGGGAACTGAGTAATCAAAATTTTGTGCTGTCTGCAAATATTTCTGTATCTCTGCTTTACACTTCTCTTCCAGTTTAGGAATCACACCATAAAATTTTGTTGGAGAATAATAAGCTGCTTATTATCTATTAAACTTTTTTTCATATTACAAATTCTTCTTATTCCTTCTTACTTTTATACATCCCTTAGTTTTTCATCTCATTGCATGATGGTGAATAAAATAATTGGTCTTTCAGTTCAACGTTTCAATTAAACATGATTATGGATCAGCCTGATGTTTTAGCTTTTCTGAACAGAAGTACTTAATTTTGTTCAAATTAATCCTTTAATTAATTAATCCCCTTATGGGTTAATTTTTTAAAGTATTATGTTAAAAAAAACCCAAAGAAAACATGAATGGCATTTCATTAAAGTTAGTCCCTGAATGTATTTTTGTTACAAAAAATTAAATAGTTTT
The DNA here is from genome assembly GCF_041296385.1 of Aphelocoma coerulescens. Classification (NCBI taxonomy): domain Eukaryota; kingdom Metazoa; phylum Chordata; class Aves; order Passeriformes; family Corvidae; genus Aphelocoma; species Aphelocoma coerulescens. The sequence continues at coordinate 62,758,403 of NC_091013.1, forward strand.
TTCTCTGATTTCCACTTCTTTGGTCAGACTTACAAGTTCACTTGGACTGTAAAACAGGCGATTAGCTTAATATATTTTTAAAGAACAATAACAAATCTTTATGCAGCTGTCTGTGGTTTTATTGATATTCTGTAAATTTGGATACATTTTGTAAAAACTAAATATTTATACATGCTGATTTTCCTTGGACATATTATTTTGAGATGATTAGGGTTTTTTATAGGTTAGTGAAGCCAAATATTCTATTGGAGCAACTGTGCTTCAAATGTGGTTAAAGTATATTGTTTTCTTCTAGTTTATATTGTTTTCTTACAGACCTCTGATTACCTTATTTCCTATCCGTAGTTCTGAATGTTGCGTATCCTGTGTCTTGGTTGGGGATGTAAAGTTTATTGGCATATAATTTGTGTGGAACCAGCTCAAAGGATAAACTAATTCTTTTCACCTTTGAATCCTCTTGTACAGCTGCTGTTTTTAATGGGAGGTGGCCCAGTTGTACTGGAAGCCTAATTCTTACAATGTGTCAGGATTTCAAGTTGAATATTGCAAGCAGTCCTGAAAAGCATATTGCTTTTAGCAGTTTATTTCAGTCCTGCTGCTTCTGACAGCAGTCAGCTCTGTGCTCATCATGGAGATTATCTGCTTCTAATTGATTTGAGGGAACTAACTTTTAATATTCACTCTGGGCTTGGGAGACAGAATGCATTGCCAGAGTTTTGCAGTGTGTTTCAGAGACAGTTTTAATTTCTCTGGACTTGGACATACTTTGCTTCCTTTCTTGCCACTCTGATTTTTTCAGAGTTGTTATTGAGTCTTTTCTTCAGGGACTACAAAAATTTCAGGGAATGTGAGAACTGCTTAACCTCCCTCAAGCCACATCAGGAAGAAATGAGAAGAGCCTTTTCCCAAAAGAGTTTAAAACCCTTCATTGTCAGGTTTGGGCACTCCAGTATTCTGTCTTTTCAAATATTACAGGCAAAGAGTGGTATTCCTAAAGCTGGGAATAATTATCCTAAAACTTGGGTTTTTTTTTCTTTATTTAAATAATCTAACATCAATTTTATTACTGACTCTTGATCTGTCCAAAGTTCAGGGACCTGAGCTTTATTTAAATGCAGAAAGCTTATGAATGCTAGTGGAGGTATTTCTCTGTTGCTGTCTTGCATGTTTACAAAATCCAATTTACTGCAGTTCCATCTGAGTGAACATCAGGAGATGGTTTCTTAGCTGATAGCCTCAAGCCTCTTTCAGATGCTCTTCTGCCTCAGTCTGGTTTAGTTTTTTTCCAAAGGGCTGCTCACCTAAAAGTTACACAAGCATTTTCTGTTCTTTCTGCTGCTTTTCTTTCACTGTCTTTCTTACTTCTTCAGTTTGGCGAAATCATCTTGCTACTCCTGTGTTGGTAGTCTCCTAGGATCATGGGGTCAGCAACTACCTTCAAAGATCCAAACTTCAGGTGAATTCCCCTGGTTTCAGCTATTGCTAAGCCAAACATTACCTTGTTTGTAGCCTGGATAGATTAATCTTTCTGGTTTGCTCTGTAGGAATACTCTGGAACACAGCTATCTGCAATTTTTTTCCTTTGTAAAAATATATTTTGAGTAAATGTCTATATATAATCTGTGTTGATGTTCCCTTGAAGGGAGACACTCTAGCTTGACTTCTCCCTTTAATAAACCACAGGGACATAAAAGGAATGGGTTTGTGTTTGGAACCTTTCTGTTGTATATCCTTTAGATCTGCAAGAATCTCTTGGGTTTGGGTATGTTTTGAAATTTCCTGTGCATTCCAGTTGTGTGCTGATGTTGTTAACAGTATATACTGAAGATACTAGAGTTCAAACACATTTGCTGAAGTCTACTTTAAGTACTTTCCTCTGTGAGCTGAATCCCAGTCTCAGAGGCATTGTATTTTAAATTTTGCCCTTGGTGTTATCAGAAGGGTCAGTGCATGGCACTGTTTCAGGATGAGGGAATGGCATATCCAGACATTCCCCTTGCCCTGCTGGCAGTGTAGAGCAGGGCTGACAGGTCCTGCAGTGATCTGCAAAGGTCCTGGGGCCTCTTGTCTCCGGGAGGTAGACCATGGCTGGAAATGGCTCAGGTTCCTGTGCTGGCTTCACCGGCATGACTCAGCTTTGCACAAGGAGCTAACTCTTGGAATGGATTTAGTTTTTCCTTGGTTGTGAACTATCTGCTGTTTCATACAGATGGTGATTAGCCTCTAAGTGATGGAGGCTTTTTGATGCTCCCAGCCTGAGCAATACCCAAACCACAGAAAGAGAGGGGAAGTGCTTTGAATTCCATTTTGTTCAATTTTCCACTCAAGGTTGGTGGATTTTTGGTTGATTTTTTTTTTCTTTTTCCTATATTCAGGCAGCTTAGAAGTAAGACAAAAACTGAAATAGCAAATTAATATGCTGAGGAAAAGAAAAATTAGACAAAAGCAATTAGTGTGCACTTGTGATGCATTTAGGGTTTTTTCCTCCATTTAGCACTTGCTTATTTCCCCCCACCTCCCATCCTCTGACAGTGACAAGAAAATGTAATGAAGCTGAGAGCTCTTTGGGTGCGACTTCCAAGTTTTAAGCTCCCTATATCTGACTTGATGCACTGACTGCTTTTCCCTAGAGTGTCTGGAGATGTTGAAGTTTTAAGTTTCATTATGAAAAAGCAATAAAGCATTTCAGCTGTGATGCTAAAAATCCATAGATAATTTGCTTGAGATTGATCTGTTACAAGGAAGTTGAACACTTTTCAGAAGAGGGAAAAAAGGGGGATGCTTAAAAATGTGACCATTCTGGACTATATTGTACATTTTGATTCTAGTTACATTTTCCTGGAGCTTGTTTTCCACACATTTCATGCTTAGCAGAAATTTTTCAAAAACAGATTGCAGAAAATTTTTCTTTTTCACTGGTGAACCATTTGGGATGTGTGGAGAATAAGCACTGAGGATTGCCAGATTTCATTCTTCCTGCACTTTCACACTTAACCTATTCTCTGATGTTTCTTTCTCTTTGTGCTTTAAAAGTGGTTAAAATACCTAGATAAACCTCAGAAAGTATCCCTCACTGCAGTTCCCGTTTACCAAATAATTTTATAAATAAATAACTGGTGTAAACTTTGCAAAAAATTTCCTGTTTCTAGTGAACAAGGATCCCTGGCTTCAGGCAGCTGGACGATGTTTAAACAAGAATCTGTTATTACAGACAAAAAAATAAATAGTCCTTTTCTGGTTTATTTTGTGTAACTTTGCACCTGATTCCATTAAACATATAACTACATGTTTTCCTTAAAGCACAGAAAGCCATCCCATCTGATAGATGTAGTGAGCTGGTGAGACCAGAGCTAAGGGCACAGCAGTGTGAAGTAATGTGCTTAACAAATCTTTATGTAAGGACTTTAAAGAAACATGCAGGCCTTGAACTATATATAGCAGTTTCCACTTCACATTTACAAGAATGCTTTATTGGTTTTATTATATTTAAATGCTGATTTAAAATAAATTTCTAATTCTTTGGTCCAAATTCATGGAACTTTCCTACCCTGCTTCTTGTAACTGTGTCTTTATATAAAGTTATACTTCTGCAGGAATAATGTTCTGTTAGCAGTTGGTTGATGTTGAATACATGAGGTCGATTTGGGAAACTGGATTTCTGACAAAGCAACCTTTGCTGGATACTTTTGCAGTTCAAAGCTGGACAAGTAGCTGGATGACTTAATTTACTTGGATTCTGTTTTCACAGAATCATGGAGTTATTTGGAGTTTGGAAGGGAACTCTGAAGGTCATCTGGTCCACCACCTTTGTTGAAGCAGGGCCACCTAGTCCAGGCTGCCCAGGATCATGTGTAGGTGGCTTTTCAGTATCTCCAAGGACAGAGACTTCACAACTGCTGTGAGCAGCCTGTGCCAGTGCTCAGTGACCCTCACTATAAAACACTGTTTCCTGATACTCACAGAGAGCCTCTGTGTGTGCCCATTACCTACTAACTTTTCACTGGGCACCACTGGAGAGAACCCGGCTCTGTCATCTCTGCACCTTCCCTTCAGGGATTTACATATATAAGATCCCTCTGAACCTTCTCCTGGCTAAAGAGTTATAGGTCCCTCAGGCTCTGCTCACATATCACATACTCCAGTCCCTTCACTGGAATGTCTACAGTATGTCCATGTCTCTCTTGTACTGAGGAACACAGAACCGGACACAGCACTCCAGGGGAGGCCTCACCAGCGCTGAGTAGAGGGGCAGGTTCACTCCCTGGACCTGCAGCCCAGGATGCCACTGGCCTACTTTGCTGCAAGGGCATGGAGCTGGCTTATGCTCCATCTATTGTGTAGCAGCGCCCCAGGTCCTTTTCTGCCAAGTTCCTTTCCAGCTGGGTGGCCCCCAGGGTGCACTGATGCCTGGGTTTTTCCTTCCCAGGTGCAGGACTTGGGATTTCTCCTTGTTGAACTTAATGAGTTACAGTCAGCTTATTTCTCTAGCCTGTTGAAGTCCCTCTGGATGGCTGTGTGACCCTAGGATGTATCAGCCACTCCTTCCCAGTTTTCTATCATCAGTAAACCTACAGCGGATATACTCTGCCACATCATCCAGATCATTAAACAAGCCTGGATACAGTATTGTCTCATGGGGTACACTGCTAGTTACTGGCCTTCAGCCATGCTCTGTGCCACTGATCACCACCCTCTGGGCCCAGCCATGCAACCAGTTTTCAATGCACCTCACAGTCTGCTCATCCAGCCTATACTTCATCAGCTTCTCTAGGAGGATCTTAAGGGATAGTGCTGAAAGCCTGACTATAGGCAAGGTGAACAATATCCACCGTTGTTGCTTCATCTATCAGGCCAGTCATTTCATCAGAGGTTGGTTGAACATGACTTCCCCTTGGTGAATGAATCCATGCTGACTATTCCCAACTACTTTCTTGTCCATGTGCCTGATTGTATTCTGGGAGATGCTCCTTCATTTTTGCTCAGTGTGGTGTAAAATAAGCCACCTAAATTACCCAGGCTGGATTCTACTGCAGACTGAAGTCCTTTTACCTTTTTCAGTGATGTAATGGTTTTTGTTCTGTCTTTTAGCTAAGCTCACTGGTTCTGGTGTTGTACTGGTACAGGAGATGCTGTGTGGGACTAACCTTTTTCTTTTTACTCCTAGGAGTTTTTACTGTGGGAGCCAAAACCACACATTACATCAATATTTGTGAGCTTGGGAACAGTGAAATAGGAGAAGGCCAGGAAAAAGAGGGAAGCAACATTTTAGTGGAGAAGACAGAGCTAATTGTTCTGATTATAAATTATCTGTTGTACTCAGGCAAATATAATAACCATTTATTAACCACCTTACTTTTAAATCCTCCACTCTCTTTGTAATTTATACTTTTGCCTGACTTGACTCATCATGAAAAATAATAGCGACGACTCACTATAAAACACCAACTAACTACACCTTTTAGAGTGACGGCACTGTTATAATTTATAATTTACTGGATACTTTAGTATCCAGAAACCAAGAAATTATGACTACTATAGAAAGCTGTCCAGCTGTTAGCACTGTGATTTTTACAGACAAGTTCTGGTAGTTGTGGGACCATCAATGACCCCAGCAGTCTACTCTGATAGTGGTGCATTCACCTGCCACACTCATACAGACCCACCTGCACAAGGACAGGGGAATGGAGGGGCAGACAGAGAGCAAGGGAGGCATAGCGTGTTATCCTAGTATTTTCCAGGGCTGACTTGGCAACATCTATAAGCCCAGAGAAGTTAGAAAGCATTTATTTATGCTCCTGCCCCAGGCATTGAATATGGTCCCCAAGAAGAGAGTTGGGGTGCTCTCTCTGTATCATCCTCTCTTCATTATTTCCAAAAAGATATTTTAAAACTACATGTCCAAAGAGCAGGAAAACCATTTCCCCACCCCTTTGAGAGTCTAAGTGATACTCCTACATTACTAATTTAATTCAAGTTCAGCCATACAAAGTGCTATTAGTGTAATGCCTGATAATAGTTCAGAGTAGCAGAAGGTGCTTTAATGCAAATATCATGTTGCAGGAAGCAGAGTGCTTTACAATAGCTGCTATGTTGATACTTAGGTATAGACCACTGTTCTCTTGATTAGCAAACACTGTGTCTGCATTTTGAATTGGTAAAAGAAACCAGAATTGGAGACACCAAGCTTTGGGAACTGTATTTTCTTATATATTGCTGATAGTAAAAAAGTAGATAAAAATTAGACAATAGGCTTTAATTGAACTCTTTGTGATTTTATTTTACAGATCATAAGTCTAAACCCACTGGGCTGAAGGCATATAGAATGATACTGGTTAAGTTATTGCCACTGAAAGAAGAAAGGGCTTTCAAATTTACTCTGAATTTGATGACAATTCTATTGCGTTTCAAGGTGTTAAGCTTGTTCCTAATTAGTGTTGTCCGAAAGAAAAGTTGCAGTAGTGGCCCCAAAATTAACTGTAGAAATGTCATCCAAGTAGTTTCAAGATGTGTACATACATATATAGATATGTGGGTATTTGTATATTTTTAGAAGCCAAATTATTGCAGTGTTTGTGTGAAAATCCCAATTTAAGGCAAGACCTGTGTGGTGGCAGGGTGAACAGTGGTCTCTTGTTCTATCCTTCATTCCCCACTCAAAAAAGCCCCCTACTTTTCTGAACAGAACAGGAACATTATTGCAGTAATGGGTAATTGCAGTTCCTGTTCAGAAATTCTTTATTCCCTGGGATGTTTTAGGGTTTGTGTTGGTTATCTTCAACTTTTAAGACTGTATATGCTCATTCTTTCCCAATGCCTACTGCATCAAAAGAGTTTTTAATTCCAACTACCTCTATTTCATTACTTTCTAATATACTGCAGTATCTGCTTTTGGTAAGTCTCTTTTCCAAAATCAGCAATGACTTCTTGGCTACTTGACAATGATGAAAATTCTCAAAGGATCTTAATCTTATTTATTTTTTAAGACCTTTTGACTGTCTTCATCTTTCTTGATTTGTCTCTTGCTTTGTCAGCATGTGAACCATTGGCACCTGAGTTCCTTCAAAACTTAGGAGTTTTCTTATTCTTATGTTACCTCAGTGGTCTTCCAGCGGTTCCTGTAAAACTTCCTTTGCATTGTATTATACAGCTTCTTTCTTTCTTCTTGTATGTTGAGAGTTGAGCATATTCAGAGTGATATACAAATAGTAATATTTGGAGCAGCGAAGATTAAAAAAGCAATATGTAATTGAAGAAAAGATGCTGACTTGGGCCAGTAGAAGAGAATATACAGGAGTCTGAATATGAATACATGCAATGAGATAAGTTTACTTGTCAAATCCGAATTTACATGGCAGGAAAATTGTTTAAGGTCAATTACATCCATTTAATTTTTATTATGTCTGTATACAGGTTCAGCAGTCTTTAATGAATGAACTTTAAACATCCCAGTTAGTTAATAATAGCATTGTGTAAGCATTCAGAAGAAAGCATACTGTCTGTATAAATGCAAATAAGACGGTTTAGGAAGCCATTCTCAGTTTAAGAAAAGCAGGAGAAGTTATACTGAGTTAGCGTAAAGCTCATAAAACCATGTTGAATCAAAGAATGAGAATAATAGTAGCAGATACTAAAGAAAGAAGTCAAAACATCAGAGAATATACAGTGATTCTTACCCTTGAGTCACTTCCCAACATTGACTCGTTGGATTTTTGAGGACCCGATAAGTTGAAGATTTCAGACATTGTCTTTTATAGTATATGATGCATTATTTGTGATGAATTTTTCAAATGCTTTTTTGGACATTTTTACTTTTCCTCTCCTCAGCATCCTTTGGAATATGTTTCAAGCCTAAATAATGCTTTGCATTTAGGGAAAAACACTTCTTGTTTGCTAACAGTTTCCTTGGTTCCCCAAGTTCTTATGTTACATGAAATATCTAAAAAGTAATGAGAGTACATTTTCTCCATGATTTTGTAGACTTGTGGATACAGAAATGCTGTTGGTGGGAAGTTTTCCTGCTTCTTTCTAAGCCCATGGGATACTTTTCTCTCTCATGAGGATGTTTGCTGAGTTCTGAGGGCTATGAACACCTGCAACCTTGTAGAGCTATGTTTGTGGTACCGTGGAGAAGTATTTTGACAATGGATGTTTTGGGATTCTGGCCAGTTACCCCAGGGGGTGGCTGATCCTTTGTCCAATTAGACTGTGAAGAGGGAGGTCTGTAGAGGAGTTTGTAAAATAATTAAATAAATCAATATTGCTGCACAATTCCTGCCTGCTGGATCTCTCTCCTCTCCTCCCTACAGCTGTGGGATACAGTCATATAGACTGAAATAGATGAGAAGCTAAATGGGTTTCTTAGTTCTTATTTTATGTTATGTTATGTTATTTGAAAAATTCCAAGCCTTGTTGATACTTCTTGCATATAATGCATTTTGTCTTTTGTCATGGTGTTTTTTATCAGGTACCTTCTTGAAGTTTGTTGTTGCAAATATGTAAATCAAAGAGAATATGTAGCTTAATCATATCACAGATGCTATATTTACAAATATGTATGTCTTCCAACTTCTCACTTTATTTTTGTAGCACTAATAATAATTGATCCTACATTTGTGTGATTGACAGAATCCAATTTAGCTGTTAGACTGTTACAATGCAGTGAACTTCATTAAGTTTGTTGCACTCTGATTTTAGTAAGAAGCTGGAATGTATGAATTTCTGGTATGCTCATGTGCATTGGTTAGCAGTGTTTGGTGATGTGATTTGATTGCCAATAAATGGGTGTGCAGTGCCTTTTGAGATGAGGTTTGGTGTCCCACCTTGGTTATTTATAGCTACTGTTCTGGTCCTCTGTCATACTTACCCCCCACCAAAACTTTGGATACTCTTTTGGAAGGGTGTCTTCATTGGCACTAGGTAACTAGGTGTGACTAGTTAGTAACTAAACCAGGGCCTTAATTTTGGAGGGGGAGGGTGAAGGGATGCACAGTGGATTTCTGTGACCAGCAGTATTGAAGACATGAGTAATATATATAAATATTACTTGAAAAGATCAAGATTAGTCATGAGTTTTCAGCAATAAATGCAGCTGTTGTTGCTTAATGACATTTCACAATATCTGGTTACAGGTTAGAATCAGTAATAACTGGCAGAAGGATGGACGCAATGTGCCAAGTCTTGGGTGGATTTATCACTATTTAATCTGTATTATAATCTCATGCTATATAACAGGAAATAATCTGTGGTTTGTATTTGCCCAAATAAGATTTCTGCATCCACTTAAACCTGGAAATTTCAGTAGAATGCTGACTGTTGTTGGAGCCAGCATTATATTATGATTTAATGACTTTTCTTGGCTTCATTGGATGACCTGACCTAGAAAAACGTTTTGAAGTAATAAAGCGTCTGTTTGGCTCCAAACTAATGAGAGAAGCATTGCTCTTTGCATAAACTGTTCTTTAGGAAAAGCCATGGAGAGCTACTAATAAACCTTACTAAATAGCTTAAGTGAGATTGAAGGAACAGAAAACAAAGAAACCGTTCCCTTCCATGTGAAGTGAGTACATCAAAAAAAAAAAAAAAAAAAAAGGCAAAGGCAAGCCCAAAGGGTTTTTGCCTCCCCTCCATGTGACTTGCAGCCTGCTGCACTTCAGTTACGTCGCCTCTGAGATATGTTAAAGTGCAGCTCAGTTTAATGAAGGAGTGGATAGGACAAATCAAGGCTAGAGACAATTTACAGCAGGGATTGGGTAAGTAACTGCTGCTGTTTACCAATATTGTGCAAATGTTGTAATGTCTAGCTTGTAGCATTTAAAAGAATACTCAGAATTATCATTTTTTGTAGGTCCTTTCTCTATTTTATTTAAGTAATTTGCAAGTGTTGGTGGTACATACTATGCAATAGACTAGTGCATAATACTGATACAGGATTTAATTTTATTTTTCAGACTTTCTACAACAAAACAAATAACTTTCCTTATTTTCTTGTACTTGTTTTAAATTCTTTGCTATGTAAGTAACTGCTTTGTCTATTTTAATGCAGTGCTCAAAATAATTTCAGTGGGAGTTAGCTGATAGTTTCTGCTGCCTTCCTGTTGATTATTTTTCTACTGTTTAGGGAGAGGGGAGAGCAGCTTGTATTCTTGAATCTCCTTGGTACAATATTTTCAGATTTCTAGACTCCAGCTCCAGACCACTGAAAAATTCCCAGCATCAACTTGTTCCAGGAATTCATTCAATTGTCCTAGTAGGATATGATTCAAACTGTTTGCTTTCGTTCTCTGTGCCTTTTTATAAAGATTTGTATGTGTTCTTATACTGAGTTGATATAGTTGGATATAAAAAGTGCTCTATTAAATTTTTGTATGTATAAATTTGTGCAAATATAATATCAATATACAAGATAGAGAAATATTATGGCAGCTTTTGTGGTTGTTTAAGACTTCCAGGCTTTTGATTTTGGTATGTTTTAGTCTCTAGCAATTGGAATGGACCTTGCAGTTGCTATGATGGTGTTATGAAATAGAATTGCAGTTTTAGTAAATTAGTAATTTCCTGAATGGTTGTTTTAGCAGTTTCAGTGCCTGCCATTTTGGCATTTAAATCTCAGTGCATAGACAAAGAGCTGAGAAGGGGTAATGATCAATGTAGATTCCAGAGACCTATACCAAAGCCGGATTTGAATCTTGGGAACTGTAAAAGGAAAAGCAAACTCTTTTGTTGTTGGTAGTGCATTAAAGAAAATATTTTTAAGTGTTTAATCTCTTGTCTTGTAGGGCGTGCCATCCTTTTGCATCATCTCACAGGAAAGAGTACATAAATATCATAGTCTATCATGATTTTTACTATCTGGATTAATCAGGACGTGTTATCTTTTTCAGATAATCACTCCATTTAGGAGGCTAATATTGTGTGCCGAGAACAGAAAAGAAATGGAGGACTGGATAAGCTCCCTGAAGTCCGTTCAGTCCAGAGAACACTATGAGGTAAGCTTTCATCCCTCTTGGTGCAACCTGTTCTAGCCCAACAGATCAAGCTACAGGACACAGAACTGGACTATTCACCCTCCTCAGTGTGAAAAGTGCGTCTAATGTCGGAGTGAAGCTTCACATTAAGAACTTCACTAGCAAAATGAGAGCTTATTATCACACTTTGGTTTAGAATTTTGGAGGGAGAGCAAGCTAAATACCCTTTGGAAAATCCTTTTGGTGAGCATTGCACTGTCGTCCCCTGTAGTATGGAAGCGTACGTAATGTCAGTCACTGTAGCTGTGTTCTGTACTTGCAAATTTGTCTTAACTTCTCCTTTACTAGACCGCACAGTTTAATGTGGAACATTTCTCAGGGATGCATAACTGGTACGCCTGCTCCCACGCCCGACCCACCTTCTGCAACGTGTGCAGAGAGAGCCTCTCTGGAGTCACTTCTCACGGCCTGTCCTGTGAAGGTAAAACAATGCTTTCTTCCCCTTGGTTATCATGCTATGTGTGTAGACAGATGGCTGCAAGTTCAGTACAAGTAATGATCCTGAAAACAATGAGTAACAAAAGAGCCTGAAGGGAGAAATCTCTTCGTGAGAGCGACCCTCCTCCGGGAGGAGGGACTGCTAATGGTCTGCCTCACCTTCCTGTTGCTCCAGGTGCCTTTTTCAATAGAACACCTTTTTCTGTTGCAGCACCCAGTTTGGAGTGTTAAGAAAAGATAGGATTTATTTGATTTGCACATCAAAAATGTGGAAAAATAGTCTTACTGGTTTGCAGAACCAGCATTTCTGAGAAAAAAATCATGATGGTATTTTCTGCCCCAAATCTAAAAACATTCTTAACATTGAAAAAAGTGTTGTGACCCTTCCCCTCCAGTTCTTTGCTCTATTGCTGCTGCCTGATCCTGCAGTACACACTGATTTGTTGCTTTAAAAATTCTCTCATGCTGTGAGGGGGTAGATATGTAGATGCCTGCATTTTGATAGTTGAACAGGGGAAATCCAGCACAAAGGAAAAGGAAGTGTGGCTAAGACTTTAGCATTTAGATTATCTGGAGAAATGATACTTCATGAACAAATAATTATGGTATGTCTGAAACAGCTTGTTTCTTTTTTTCCTGAAAGTTCTGTGGAAAAGTGGTAACAAGTCTGCTTGTGTTAGAATCCAGCAGAAAATAAAGCATATCTTAGGAGAGATATGAAACGTAGAGATACTTAATTACTAAAATAGCTGACTGCCCAGAAAAGAGTTACAGTTACACCATTCATAATTTGATTTCTTTGGATGTATGTAACCCAACTGCAAATGGATTGCTGTTATTGATGCTGTTAGAGTACTTGAGGTCTGAGCATAATAATGTGTGTTAAGGAAATCTTACAAAGGAAACATTAACCCACTGTCCTGAATTGTCCATACTTTTAATGTAGCTAATGGTGCAGTTTCCAAGGACAGGACAAACCCGTTTTGTAGAAATTAGAAGTAGCATGGTTAATTCCAACTTCTCTGGTGTATATTTTCTACTGTGTATAAGTCCTTTGGACGGTTTTAAGGCAATTATGGTATTCTCAATGTCTGATATTGGCAGATGAAATTATCATGTGCTTAACTAAAATGCAGTTGTATTGCCTCTGTGTACAAATACAGTTACTTTCCTTTAGGCAAAAGAAAGGAACTAGTTTCATAAAGAATTTATCCATTCATGAGTTAATATTATAGCTATTTTAAAAGGCTGTTTAATAAGAATTATTAGTGTATGATTATCAGTGTTAATCTCTGCAGTTCACCATTTTATGTTTTTTCAGTGTCTAATTTTACATCTAAGTATGTTTTTAATATACAGAGTGTTGGCATTAACTCTACATTAGGGAAGTTTCCATAATTTCCAGATTTGGAGTTTGTCACCTTTCTGCATAACTTATGACAAACTAACACAACATTTATCCACATTTCTGTGTCAGTTAATCTTTCAGCAGTTTTTACAAATAGCTTCTGAAAGCTGTTCAGATTTGCTTTTGCTTTTCCACAGTTTCATAATCGTGTATGACCTGGAATGTTTTATACGTAGATACTATGACATTCTTTTGTCTATTAATAAGTTTACCTCCTCTTACTTCTTAGGTACTATTTTTGATCTATTTTCTTTTTTTTTTTTTTTTTAGTTAAAGAAGATCTTTAGTTATATATCTAATTTAAACTGCTCAACATTTCACTCTTTTACTGGAATACTTCATACTTTGTCCACAATTATGTATACATGTTAAAAAACATATTAATCATCCTTAATTTCTTCATCTAAAAACTGCATTTTGGTTTGATACTTGCTTCTGCCATGTGCACTTCTAATGCATTTAATAATTTATATTATATTTATAATATATAATATTAATAAATATTATAATATTTATATTATATTAATAATTTTTATATATATATATATCTTTAGCTTATCTGTGTTAGCAGTATATATGGTTTGAGAGGACAATCTAGGAAGTTTGGAGTCTTAAAATTCCCCAGACTTGTTCTGTGTTGCTTTTTCCCATTACATAATTTAAAAAACCTGTTTAAATATTCATGCCTGGCATCTCAAACCTTCAGCACTGCTTTACACTGGGAATCCATTTATATCTATACTAAATTCAATTATTTGTGTGGTCATTGATCCCAGGCTACTCTGTTATGCCTTGTACTGAGAAGCAGGAGAGGCTCCTTCTCAAAAGATAATTGAGCTCTTCCTCCTGTTAGTGGTTTGGGTTACTGACACACCAAGTTGTCTTGAAACTAGCCTAGAGTCTTTGTGGTCTGATTCTTGACTGTTAACTATAGGTAAAAATAAACCCCATTGCTGGTATCTTGCAGCTTTTGATAGTTCAGTTGTCCTGTAACATCTAATTCTCTGAGAACTGCTGTTTGTCAGGAGCCCTGCACAACTGTTTTTTTTACGTCTGACCACAAATCAAGCCGTGTTTCTTTTGGAGATGATGGGTGACATTTTTTTTCAGGGCACCTTCGTTCCCAGCAGCCTTTGTCAAAGGTTGGCCAAATTAATTCCAGGCCACCATGAAGATATTCTAAGTCTGGGAAACCAGTGTAGAAAAAGAGGGTGGTCTAATGCCTTTTCTAGGTAAAAAAACTACTGTGAACTTCCATCTTTTTAGAAGTCAAAGAATTGATATGTATGTCAATCTTAAGATGTAAGTTATAACAAACCATACTTCATTCTTGCTGCTGCTCAAAAAACAACTGATTTGTAATAAAAATTGATCATACTCTCCTTTGAGATGCAATGCTATTCTTCCCATGGGTTCTTTCTTTTGTGTCTTCTCAAAAGATAATCTACTTTTCCAATGTTGTTTGTGTGTTGTGTTGCTCTAGCTAGCACTAAAGGACTGACCTCTGCCAATGTTTATCCACAGTCTTTACTAGGACAGAGTAATTATGATCTTTTTGCCTTGCTTTAGAAATTATTCCAAACTAGCTGAATCAAGGAAGGGTTTTGGTTTTTATGCTCCTCAGAGTTTAGCTTCAGCATGGAAGAAGCCTAAAGAATGGTATATCATTATCTACAGAAACTCTTCCAGAGCTCTCTAACATCAGTTACTCTGTATTAATACTGCATTTCTATCTAAGTCATTTCCAGTGGAACACTGTCTTTATGATTATTCTCAAAAATTTATTTCTTCATGTAGCATTTGTTTATCTTGATTGTTGAATATCAAGTATAGCTAATAAGTGGGAGAAAGCCTCTCTCTTAAACTGCATTCTCCTGCGATGAATTGCACTAACAAACAATGTTGTAAGAGCACTCTAGGATCATGAAGTCAATCAGTAAGAAAATACTGGGTTTAAATTACCTCTGCAAATGCACTTTGTGCACTTAGTCTTCTTCCATTATGATTGTGGGGTTTTGCCCACAAAACCCAGTTGTTCTTACCCATTGCCCAGGGAATTGTTGGATTGTACGGGTACTACTTGCACAGTCATTGTCTCTGATACTTTTGCCACATTTTTGGCTTGGTCTGGAGAATGAAGAGTGAATGAAGCAGTCAGAAGGACAAGGGATGTTTTTTGTTAAAGAATGAAGGAGTAATAGAAAACTGTTCTGTGGCTTTATATCACATGTACCTTTCTGTGATGCTGGGGAAAACATTTATATAAGATTTTTTAATCAAATCAGTAGTTGTGCATTGTTTATAACCTGCAATCTGTATCACAGAAATGCTGTTTTCTATAACTGCAAAAATTACTTGAAGCTGTTCTGAAGTCCTTGATAGTTTGAAGATATACAGTATTGAAAAAATGTCTTCATGGTAGTAGTATTATTACTGGCTGTAATAACATCAACAGCAACAACAACAACAATAATAATGACAATAATAATAATAATTTTAAAAGGCCATGAAGAAATTCATATTGGTGTCTAAAAAGCACTATTTCATTAGCTATTGGTCGATAAGGAAAACACCTGTTGAAAATTATTACGAAGCAGAGTATGGCACAGCCCCATACTAATCAGGAACCATCCATTGCATGCAGTGACTGATGGTCCAGTTCTCTAAAAGCATATGGTCATACAACCAAACCCTTCACACCTGCATTCAGAAACTATATTGCAGTGTTAAGTTTCCTGAGTCACTTAACTTTTCTCGTATTTTAGCTTTTGTTGGAGGAGCAATGGCAGTTGATGTCTAGCTGTGTGTCTGCATGTTTTCCAAAAGACTTCAGATACCAGACTGATTCATGAATGGGATTCAGTGTAATCTGAGACAAAAAACCAGGGGATAGTGGTAACTAATACTGAGATTTGATTTAAATTTTTCCTTTCTTTTCTTGCAAGTTACATCTGTGTCTTAAGGTTATTGTTGTTGGTAATGTTTAATGCTCAGACCAACATAAATCTTGTTTTTGTGGTACTGAGGTTGCAGGGGGGTGACCCAAAGAGTCTGATCTGAGATTTGGTAGGTAGGTTATTTACAGTACTTACAAATCAGACATTATCTGTCACTTGCCATCTATAGTGTAGCTTGCTGCAGCTCTTCAGAGCCTGGGATTGAATTTGTCCTTGCCTTGTTGCGAGAGAAGTTGAGTACAGGGTTCCTAAGATCAAGCTGAATCATAGCTCAGTAGGACTTGAACGTTCTATTACTTTGTTATCACTTTGTAATTTGCAATTTCTTAATCCCCCTCATCTCTGATTTGTTGTATTTTGATCTGTGTGGCAAAGCAAGTGCATATGATTTATGAGTAGGAAGCTGAATTCAGTGGCATATCTTCTCTGAAACATTCAAATGGTGAAAACTGCTCATGGTCCATCACTTGAAAACGCAGACTTTATTTCTGTGCTTCTGTGAGAGCTGGGTTCTGTAGATGCTCAGGACCAGCTTAGGTTGGCAAACACACAATGTGATGTTGAGCTGTTTAGAAAAAGTGATTCTACCCTGTTAGCTGAAAGTTATGGGATATTTGCACACTTTGGATCTGTGTTGGTCTTGCTCCAACAGGTCCATGCCCTTCTTAGGTTGGGGGCCATTGACGTATTGGAGTGAGTCCATATGAGTGCCATGGAGATGATCAGAGGGCTGAACCACCTCTCCAGTGAGAAAAGGCTGAGAGAGTCGGGATTGTTCAGCCTGGAAAAAAAGAAGGCTTTGGAGTGATGTAATTGCGGCCTTCCAGTATCTGGAGGGAGCCTACAAGAAAGATGGAGAGAGACTTTTTACAATGACATGGAGGGACAGGACAAGGGGAAATATGGCTTCAAACTGAGAGTAGCTGAGATTAGATAGTAGGAAAAAATTCTTTGCTGTGACAATGGTGAGACACTGGTTGCCCAGAGAAGTCATGAAGACTCCATCCCTGGAATTGTTCAAGGCCAGACGGGATGGAAATCTGAGAAACCTGGTCTAGTAAAAGACATCCCAGTCCACATCAGAGGGGCTTGGAGCTAAATGATCTTTAAATGTCCATTTCAACCCAAATAATTCTATGATTTTATGAATGATGCTTTTTGAAATGACTGGTAGAGTTACTGTAAAAGCAATGAAACTTTTTGTTGTTTCCTTCTCTTTCTTTCTAGAAAGTAAGAAAGTGAGAGCTGAGCACTTAGTTTCATGCATCTCCCAGAACACTGAGGATTGCTCTCAAACTCAGATGTTGCTTACATAGTCTCAATTCACTTTTTAAATTATCTGGCAATGGGTCAGTGGAATTAAAATGGGAAATCTATTATTCACAAGACATTTTGTACTATGGCTTAATGTTTTTTAATGGTAGATAAGCGATGGGCCAAAGCCTTGATAATTTCCTGTCAAATATTTGTTTGAAAAGAGGCTACTACTTCTGATCTGCTGGCTACTTCTCATAAACCTTTAATGGTCTTTGCCAAAATAATTTATATAATGCACTCTAAATAGAATTACATCATGCACTTCCAGTAGAAGAAATACCCACAGTTGGGCGCGTCAGTCTGTTTGGTCTAATATGTTATCATTAGCTAGGCATATTAATTGAGTTGAACAAAATTCAAATAGTTATTAGGTTGTCAAAATGTCTGCCTGTACTACATGCTTGTGCTGGGTATTCCAGTTAGTGGACTTCTGAAAAAGAACAAAAAGTAAGGTTTTTCCTGATTTAAGTTCTTGGAAAATTCTGTAATCCCTGGTATCCTGAATAAAAATATCACCACATAAAAATATCACTTTCTCACCTTCTGAGAAAAATAGGCCCAGCATGTTGCTGCAAAGGCATCTTTTGAGCAAAGAAACAGAGTTCCTGATTCAAAATACTTCTGTAAAACACTCTCCCATCACTTCTTGCAAATTTAAACCAGGTATCTGAGTTAAGTTACTGGAGGAATGGAAAAGGCAAACCCATAGTTAAAGATACATTGTACCTTGCACATGAATAAATGGGGACCAATGTGGATTTCAGGGCATGCTTAGTGTGGGCTACAGCTTAGCAGTTAAACCTAGTTTAGAGACTTAAAGCACGAGTGATTATGAGCTGAATTTTCTTTGTTGTTTTGTGTCGTGTGCAACACTAAGTGACACGTACTTGACTCTTTTATGGGGTATCTGTGTTTAATTTTTTAAAAGGTGTGTATCACTGAAGTACAACACATAACACAGGATATATGTTTATCTGTGTCTTGCAGTGTGTAAGTTTAAAGCACATAAAAGGTGTGCTGTCCGAGCAACAAATAACTGCAAATGGACTACATTAGCCTCGATTGGAAAAGACATCATTGAAGATGAAGATGGTGTAAGTACTATTCATGTTTCCAGTCTTTTCCAAAGCTGTTTCTTTTTTGTGGAAAAAAGAAAAAAAAGACCAACCATAGAAATATTGCCATGTGATCCATTGAAGTCAATGGTAGGTGGCTATTTTCCTGAACACTTTTCAAAGATTAACATGGTATTGAGAACAAAAGTTGTATTCCTATCCCACAACACAAGTCTAGCAACTGCAAGCACTAGATTGCAGATGTGTTACAAGATTTTAAAGGCCACATGTGGAGAAACTCTGCAGCTGGAGAATTGCTCCCAGAAGTTCCTAGTGCTCTGAAGCAAAGATAGTATTTTGCACTGTTGCCATGCTGTATTTGCAATCTTTTTTTTGCCCTCATTACATAGAGCTGTTTCCCAGGAAGCCTGTTTGGAATTCACTGAAATGGGAGGGGTTTTTAGCGATGAAAGCAGGAATTTTAAAATTAGCAGGAGAAACAACAAAAGCTTTTGTGAGGTTGATTGTGATAAACGGACTATTTTTACAAACACAACTATGTATGAACCACTGGTGTGAAGATACTTGCTAGAAGGCTTGTTCTAAGTTGTACACCTGCGTGTCCTGAGTTGGCCATGGTATTAGTGGGACAAAGAGTGCACTGAGAAAAGCTTTGCACTGCATTTGGGACTGCTTTATAGAGCTGTGACTTACCAGCCATGGTGAGTGGGTAAGTGAAGCAACAGAAGTGTTCTGCTGTCCTGCCTATTCGTATGAATTTTAGGTATATTTAATTGGTTTGTGTCATGTAGTCAACATAACTGAGTGGGAACTTGTTTATATGATGGAGTCTCTGGACTTAACTGCCCCGTTGTGTTATAGTTAGTTTCTACCATGAGTGAGACGTCTCCCTTCTTCAGGGGTCACGTTTTCTGCCTAGCATGTGGAACACCAAAGTAGTCCATTCATTGCTGTTGCCTTGTGAGCATCAGTGCCCCTTATCCTGGCTGACTAGCATACTTGCTTCTTTGATGAAAGGGTACAGCTCTGAGAAATAGTTGAAATCCACCTATATTTGAGAGACAGAAGCCTTTAATTTATCTTTCTGGGTATTTAACTTTAATGACTCCTTCTCCACAGATAGCTATGCCTCACCAGTGGTTAGAGGGAAACCTGCCGGTCAGTGCCAAGTGCGCAGTCTGCGACAAGACTTGTGGCAGTGTTCTACGCCTGCAAGATTGGAAGTGCCTTTGGTGTAAAGCTATGGTAGGTGCACTGAACCACATCCAAGCAGCTCGCATTTTGACAGCTTTATTGCTTACCAGTATTTTTGTTTTGTCATTTCACAACCTGCTTTTGGATTAAGTAGGAGCAGGCAGCTTCTGCAAACTCAGGTCTCTCTAGCATTCAGAATTTCTGATGACTGTCCTACTTGCACGGTTAATTTTTAATACACCCACAGATGCAGTTTTTCTTTAATAGGTGTTGTCATCCAATGTGTTTTCTCTGCTTTCTCCTAGCTGATAACTGAATTTTCAGATGCCTGTTCCTTATACCTAATAATCATATGTTACTTTCTTGCATTTTTATTGTAGCTATTGCTCTATTAATATTTTAGTAATATGTTACATTAATATTTATTAATGTATTAGCATGTTTATTTCTGCAAAAGCTTGACTTTCTCTTCTTCAGGGCAATCTTTCGGTTACTGATTGAAATTCTTTAGCATACTACTGCCATTTCCCCAATATATAGTTTTCTTTTAATTTTATCAACTTGTCTAATAAGATGGGTTTTTTATGCATGTCAGCAGTTTATTTACTGTCGAAGGTTCTGGCATATAGGTGTCCAGGGCTCTGTGTGTAAGCAGTAGGAAGTGATTGGCATCTCCAGAGGTGACTTGAAATTTAGGTGAATTGAAGCCACCTGTGCATGTGCCTCACTTTCCAATATCCATAGAAGAGACCTCTACAACATGGAATTTATGGGATCCAACTTTGGCAGATGGGTCTGGCTTGGTAGGTGTGCTAGCTTTAATGCAAATACGTCTTCCAGAAATGTCTTCCAGAACAGCCCAGTGGACCAGGCAGGTACAGAGTTGGTGTTCTGCTTGCTGCAACAAGCACAGATGCTGGCTGCTGGGAACTTGGTTCTTCGTTCCTTGTGGATGGGGGCAAGCGATTCCCTTGAAAGAATGAGTCATATCTGCTCTTGGGGTAGCTGAAGTTCTCCAAAATAATGTTTTGTTGAATTAGTAATAATCCTCTGTGGTTGAACATTTGGGATTTTTTCCTAGTCTCATTCCTTTTCCCTCTACACCTAAATGTTATATATCAATCCATTATTGTTACACAGATAACATAGTATCAGTTGTGTTTTCACCTCAAAATTCCACTGAAGGAAAATATTTTTTTGTTTTTTTTGTAGGTTCACACGGCCTGTAAAGATCTGTACCCTCGTAAATGTCCACTTGGCCAATGTAAGGTATCGATCATCCCTCCAACAGCACTAAACAGTATAGACTCCGATGGTACGTAGTACTCTAGTGGGTTCAGTGGTACCTCTGGGCTTCCAGTGCCTATTGAGATCCATACAAATAAACAAAGCTAAAATCCTTCTGCCGAGCAGGGGAATGCAGTCTGCAAATTTAGAGAGAAGTATAATTTTCTGTGTAGGTTTTTCTAGAATTATTTAACTGTCATGTTTTAAAAATGTTTTTTAAAGTTGCCCCAGTAGAACTTTTCTTCCATTTTACTTATGACCCTTAGAAACATTTCAAGTAAATGATCACAGTCCTCAGATGAAGGGGACTGATGCCTGCCTGACATACACCACTCCTGTGAGTTCTCAGATTTTGGATAATTTTGCATTATGCAGAGATAAGGTTGCTAAACATCTCAGAGCCTACAGCTACTTTACCAGGCTTAAGAGAGGAATTGCTTCCATAGCTTCTCTAATTTATGTTTTTTAAAATACAAGCAGTGTAAGAATCCTGCAACACACAGCTAAAAACCCAGCAAATGCTCAAAACTCAGAGGTGCTTTCTGGTGGTTCAGGATGAAGACACATCAGCAGTGGGAGACCGTAATTCCAGGCAGAGAGTGGACTTTAAAATGAAGTAATCATGAAATCTTAACTGCTTTAATTTTATAGTTTGTGTTGATGGCAAACATAGACCAACAACTTTAATGTAATTCAATGAATTTTGTTACATGATGTTTGTAAAAGTGATTGTGTATGCTGTATATATTCACTCTATTTACTTGCTTTGTGGTGTCTTAGACATCATGTAGTCATTTATTATTCATGCTAGGAAGATTTTTCAATATGTGAAATTATTTTTCTTGGCATTTAAATTAATTAATCAAACCTTATTTGAAATTAGACATTATGATAATGTGGAATTAAATTAGCATCCTTTAATGCCAATTTTTTATTTGTAGCTTTAATATTTTTTTAGTAATTGAAAACAACAGAATCATTTTAATACTGCCAGAGACAAATGTCAAAACCTATACATGTGAGGTCTGATTTTGAAGTGTTGCTGGGAAACCATTACCTCCATGGACTGGTTGTGTCAGTGACAACAGTGCCCATTAGTGCTTCTGACTAAGGACCTTGTAGAAATCCTACTGTAATTAGTTAAGACCTGAATTTGCTTTAATAAGTTGTGAATCACAGCTGAAGGTCTTCTGTTGTTCTGTTATACTTAATAGTATAACCTCAGTCTGAAAAGAAGGCTCTTATGCAAAGTCTCACCTGGGAGGAACTGAGTACAAGTAATTTTTAAAATCCGAGTACTCTTAGAAAGCTCATATAGACGTGGATGATCCAGCTCAAGCCAGTAAAGTTAAAGCAAAATAAGATTGAAAACCAAACACTTGTAACTGATATATATATTGAGTTATGTGATAATAAACTATGAAGATGAGATTTAAGAAGTATTCTAAAAGGTTAATAAATTTTCACTGTTAAAAAACAATAAAGCTATTGTCTTCAGGATTTTACTAAATCTAGGCACTGAAAATACCAGAAACAAACAAAAAAAATGAACTGGAAATTCTTGTGCAATTATGTTTTCCTTGCAGGACTAATACTCAGTTTAGCATTTACATTATGCATGATAAAATGTACTCCTTTTGTCCTTCATCCCTTTCTTCCTCTTTCCCATGATTTCTTTTTGTGTTGTTCATATTAGAAAACCTTATTTATTTCATTCTTTCTAACTATGTTTACAGGTTTCTGGAAAGCCACATGCCCGCCATCCTGTGCCAGTCCTCTTTTAGTTTTTGTTAACTCAAAGAGTGGAGACAATCAGGGAGTAAAGTTTCTTCGTCGATTCAAACAGTCGTTAAATCCAGCTCAGGTCTTCGATTTAATGAATGGAGGACCTCACTTAGGGTAATGATCTTGGAAATCTTGAGCAAGCCCTTCTAAAAGGGAATTTAGTGCAAAGTGTAGTGTTGTGTTCCCCTTGTTTTATAGTGTTATATCCCTTTGTTGCTATAATTCTATCACCAATATCTACTCTGACTTCCTAATTAAAATCTAAGAGGCAACAGAATCTCAAGATAAATTCCGGTGGGTGAAGGGATTGTAGGATAACATTTTCCTTCTAGAAAAGCTTGACAATTCAAAACCAAAAGCTCTTGGCTAGCTTTGACTTCTGTTAACTGGTAAGGCTCAGAACTGTTATAAATGTATAGATGTTTTCCTGAATCACAGGAACTTTGATTTTGCCTTTATGCACTGTTGCCCATGTGCTTTCCTTCCATTTCAAATGCATAATTCAGATATTCCTCTGACCTTTTTGTGTATAGCTATGGAATAAAATTGTTGTCTAAATGTGCTCTGTATCTTTTTAAATTCTGAACACAAGTGTCAGCAGGGGGGTGTGCAGTGGGTAATGGACAAGTACATGAAAAAATTTTCATCTTCAAAGTACATCCAAAATATGGTTTAGGCAACATATGCAGATGGTCAAGAAAATGACCATCCCACAGAATTTGGAGCAAGAACACAGTTAAAACCACCGGGCATTTCTCCCCAAAATCTGAGGGTTGATTGTTGGAGAGATAGGGAAGGAATTTGCATAATGGTGGCCACAACCCAAGCATCTTTGCACATTCATGAAGATTAAATTCATGCCCATTTTTCTGTTCTCCATTAATTCCACTCAGATATAGTGATGTGGTTAAATGGCCTAATAGTACCAGTCATAGCAACTAGAAGCACTAATTTTTGTACTCTTTAAGATGCAGAATTATACTTAATGATAAAAATGTAGATTAAACAAATTCACAAATATTCAGTTCAAACAGTGTGCAAATAGTACAAATATAATTGAATACAGCTGTGGATTATAATAATTAGTACTGTGTACTGGACATGTCATATTAACTCTTTGAGCTGTAATATTCCTTTCATTATAACCCCGATTATATGAGCTCAATCTAAGTCACTTTTAGCTAGCATTTTGTATGTGTAATTATAATGGCATATTTGTCTTGTTGATGAGAAAGTCTTTGAAAGGAGACAGTCTGAAAAATATTTTTGCAAGCTCTCTTCCTTCGGATAGCTGTACCATGGCTGAAGAGGCTCACTTTGATTTCGTACAGTAATTGCAGTTCATGTTGGTTGCTTTTAAGTACTCCTCCCGAACAGTTTCCAAGGAGAGGTCCCTAGCAGTTATTCCATCAGGTCACACTGATGTCTTTTTTTTTCTTTAGTTGATCTAAAAAGCAGAGGTGCATTCCATAAGTGTTTTTCTAGGGGTTTAGGATAGGATAAATTGTTTGGTATCAACATTTTTTTCCCTTAAATATCTGCTTCTTTTTTTCTGAATAGGTATGTGCCCATCATATTGAAGTGATATTATTTTCTTTAGAAAAAGTATAAATGCTTCAAAAATTTGTGATCCTGATATGTTGCTTGTTAGAAATGGTTCATAAATTATACATATTCTGGAAAATAACATGCGTTAGAAATAAATATCTTTGTTTTAATACTTTAAGAATTTATACTTTCCAATTCTTTTATTTTCTTTTCTTTTTCTTTTTTTTTTTAGTTTAAGTCCCTGTTGTTTTTACATCTTGGCTGTTTCTGCACATCTCACTCCCATTTCCTCTGTGTCTCACCTTTCTGCTTTTCCTGTCTCTCTTGTCCTCCTTTTCTGTACTGTCCAAGTATTGTGTCCTGGAGGTGTTAAAAGTCTGAGAGAACGAGAAGAAAAGCCATAGGAAGTGAGAGCAGCATACGACTTTAAGGATATAATATGAAATACTTGTATTATTTGTCTTATATTGTTGTGATCACCTTATGTTTAAGAATTGCCCTCAATGGTCTTTATATTTAGTTAGCCCTGTGTTGACAAAAGCCCACCCGTATTGTGGAGCACATCCTGTCATTGTGTCTTAACCTCTTCTCGTTTAAAATTCCCAGTGGTGTGTTATGCTTCTGGCTGAAGTGAGAAGCATAGAGCAGTTGCAATTTTATCACTTAAATTTTTGTTTTCTTTTTAAATATTAATAAAATCTATAAAATCAGACTTCTAAAATCCTGAAAACAATATCAAGGGAATTTTTTAAAGAAAAACTTGGCATGTTATTTATCAGAAATGTCAGTGTAAGTGGAATATACAGCGACAGATGGGCTGCAGATAGGTTAATTAAGTAGATGTTTGTATCCACATACCCTGGAAAAATAAAAGGATCATAAAGATGCTGTGCACACTATTTTCCTGTAACAATTGCTAATGAAGGTCACTGCCCTCTTGCTAATGGACATAACTAGCTCTGCATTTTCTCTGCAGTTTGCGGTTATTTCAGAAGTTTGACAACTTCAGGATTCTTGTGTGTGGTGGCGATGGAAGCGTGGGTTGGGTCTTGTCAGAAATTGATAAGCTCAGCTTGCACAAGCAGGCAAGTGTGTATATTTATTTTCCTTGCCTAGACTGACTATGCCTAATTTTGTGTGCTTACCTTTTCTTTGACTTGGTTCTTTGTTGTATCTCTTTCTATGGGCCAAACGTAATAGTTACTCTTTAATGAAAGTTCTCACTGTTATAAACAGGATGAGTGGTATCGAAACAGCACAATTTGACTTACAGGCTTTAGACATCAGCTATAAAATTAACATTTGTTGATTGAAATAACAAGCATTTGTAACCATTTGTATTTTCTTTCTAGTTTTCAATAGTAGATTTGTTCCTGTGTTGTGTTTCAGTGTCAGCTAGGAGTGTTACCCCTTGGTACTGGAAATGACCTTGCTCGTGTCCTTGGTTGGGGAGGATCCTGTGATGATGACACACAGCTTCCCCAGATTTTGGAAAAACTAGAACGAGCCAGCACAAAAATGTTAGACAGGTAAACCTAAATGTGCATATATATGACTTACCATGAGATTTATATTGTATTTATTTGGGTTTCTGATGGCCTAAAATCCACCTTAGAGACTTGGTGTTCACTGGGTTTGTTTTTTGAGTGCAGGTCATAATCATAAAGGAAGCTGCAATCGTAATGGGGACAGCTCTTTAGACTGCTTTTTAAACTAAAGAGTCAAAAGGATAAGTGGTTGATGGAACTGGGAAGTGTGCTGTCCAAACACGTTCAAAAGTTGACAGTTTATTGCATGACTGAAGGAGCTGTTACAAGAAGTTGTGAGCATTAAGAAATTGTGTAGATTCAAAAATGGTTTGAGCAATTTTATGGACTCCGTGCATAATTATTAAACACCATTAGTGGTAGCATCTTTATTTAGAAAACACCTGAGCTCTTTGTCCTTGGATGTGGAGAAAACTCACTTTGCGTGCTTTCACTCTTTCCTAAGGCATCTGCTCTTGACAAGATGCTGGGCTAATTGGATCCATAACTAATATTTCTGTTTGAGGCATTTGCTTAGTCAAAAAAATGAAATCTTCCCACTCCTTGTGTTATGTAGTTTTCATCCATAAAGGAAAGCAGAAATCCCCATTTAAAAAAAAAGTCAGAGATGATGATGGTCATGTTGTTCCAATGGAAGTCTAGCACTGCTTTTGAGAGGAGTATTTCTTATGCTGTTCCTTTCTCTCAGTTCCTTTTTCTCTTCTTGCCCTAGTTACAAACACTTGAATGTCATCATAAGAGATTTTACTTTAAGTTATTTTTGTGAAATAGAGGGAAAAAGTCCTCTTTTATTTTATGCTTTTCTGCAGACTACTTGATTGCTTTACAGCAAAGTATGTAGAGAAATGCTTGTTACTGATCCTCAGATTCTGAAGAACTTATAGATTAGCTCATGTTTCCCTTTTTCTGTAGTGGAAACATGCTCTGTTTTGTTTTTTGATCTAATTTCAGCAGACTTGCTCCCAAGGCCCATCTGCAATGATTACTTGTTCTTTTCAGTGGGCTTTGAAGGATGTTGTTTCTATTAGTGGTTTCATACTATCTATGCTGTCAAATGCTGTCCTGTACCAGAGAAAAAAAATATATATGTCAGGGAAGACACTTCATCATTTGCTTTGTTTTCATGCCTGACTCCACTAGTTGAGATGGAAAGCTAATGCCACCTTAAAGCTTTTTCTCTAGGAAGATGTCTAGTTTCCTTGGACTTCTGCTGTATGTTTGCACAAATTCTTTTATAGTCTGCATGTTTTTTCCAGAAAATCCTTATTGCCTATATTGAATGTCCCACGATTTTTTCACAAATGAGACTGATAATTAAATCACTAAAAAATAATCTCAGCAATAAAACCTTTAATCTTAATTATTTCACCCATATAGTTTACAATTACAAATTAAGCTGCTTTTTTAATATATATAAATATTCTGTGGTGTGACAATGAATTTTCTTTTTGCTAATATATTGGAGAGAAAGTAAAACTAACAGTCTGGAAACTTATGTTTCTTTCAGGTGGAGTATAATGTCATATGAACTGAAATTACCAGCAAAGCCTTCTATTCTTCCAGTGACTGCAGAAGAGTCAGAGGAGTGCCAGGTGCACTTTTAGTTTTGTTTTGTTGTTTCATGTACTTAACTTGGAGCTTCTGGGATGAAAATAGCTATAACTGAAGCATTTGTGTGAAAAATAGATGTTTTATGATCTGCTAACTGAATTAGGGCCTGTTCATACTGTGCATCTCAAGTAAGTAAGGTTTCCCATTCTGTATTATTTACCTAGAAGTAATGAAGGTAAGGAGTCTCCAGCAAAGCTGTCGGAAAAATTTCTTCCTGAATATATATGTATATTTTAATATGTATTAGAAAGTGTATTTATATAACATGTTAGACAAGAATGTAATCTAGTGTCATGTTATTATGTAATATAGTAATGCTATGTATTTTAGGTAATTCTTATATATGAGTATATAGTATATATAATTTTGTGTATAATAGTATAATTTAGTGCTATGTTACTGTATAATATTATATATACTATGATAATATATGTAAATATTTAAAATACATTTTTTAATATATAAAAGCAAATGTCTGCTATGTTGAGTTTGGATTAAGCATTGAAACAAAGTCCCCAGCATTCTGCAGACACGGGTTGTATTCCTAAAGAAAGAGAGAATCTTTTTGCAGCTTGAGTTTGATCAGGTCATATGACCAAACTTTCTCTTTGTTCTTTTAGAGAGCTCAAAATCCTAAGTATCATCAAAGTAAAGCTTAGTCTGTCTTCCAGACTAGATTTGTGCTTGTACTAGCTGATGAGGTTTCAATTTTGAGAGCGGGAGATGCTTTAATCAAATTAATTGGCATGAAAAGTCTGACTGAAAATGAGAAAATAATATATTCCCAAGAAAGTTAAGGCATATCAACTGTAGCTCAAAAGTACTTGAGAAGCCATAATTAATCAGCAGTCTCTTGAACAATTTAATAATTCAGGATCTTTTAATTGGCAAGGAGGTTATAACCTTTGATGGATTGCTGGATATAGAGATGGAAAAAGGCTGGGATTTTAAGGGGGTTGCTTTGCACACAGTTCTACTTCTGTTGTCAGCAATGCAGATCAAGGCTTTATCATCTATCATCTCTAATTTTTCAAGGCAGTTAAAATTTTCAAGTGTGCCTTCATCGTAATTTTGTTCTAGTTATTTCTGTCTTGGAAATTTTTTTTAGCCCCTTCTGAAAATGGAAGGAACTGCTTGCTCATAGAAAACTTCTTTTTTGGAAAATGTATTCTGTAGGCTATATTACCTGTCATTACTTGGGTTGGACAAAACCATTTGCTTTTGAGTATCATGTTCAATCTCTATTTCAATGTGTTTTTTACATTGCTTACTAAGTTAGGATATTTCAGAAAAAATAATAATTAACCTTACAGTAGATATTGGATTATATCACAGTTTGAAAAGCAAATGGAAGTACACATCTGATTATTTTTTTTTCCCTTCTCTCCTCCAGTAGTTTCAAGAGACTAATGCCATTTGGTTTCCAGAAATCTTGTACTGGTGTTTGAAAAACAGTAGTTCATTCTTACAGATCAGATGTTTATGTTTTGTTTTCTCCTTTGAAATGAAAACTGATTCAATGTCAGAGTCCTAAAGTGAAGGCTGGGTTTTTAGGAAAAAAACTGAAGTGGTATATCTGCGTTCTCAGAATCAAAGACAAAAGCGTGCTAAGAGATTTTAAGTGATTCTTAAAGGAAGCTGTCAGAACTGCATTTATTTTTAGATTTAGATTTGGAATTTGATTAGAATTTGCTTTTAAAATTGAGATCTGGATCCACAGCTACGTTGAGATAGGATGTGGTATGTGAGGATGAATTTTTGATCCATTCCAAATATTCTCCTGAATATTTCATAATTTGTAGTTTTTAATGCTCTTGTAAAGACTAAGCCCTAAATGGTTTGCTCCTTGAGGATTGGTTTTGATAACATTATACCAATTTGGCAGCCTTTGTCAGTTGTGGTTCTTGGGGAGTAAGAGGCCACCTGACAGTAAAGTGAAAATTCCAGGTTATAACTGCAAACTTTAGGTTTATTCTTATTGACCAATTTGTTTGAGGAAAGCTTCGCTTATTTTAGAAGTAAAAGATATTAGATTATAATACTGTAGGTTGTTATAAATCTGAGAAGGTAAATTTTTTCTGCCTCACAGACTGATTTTAGCCTAGAAATAACTTACTCTTTTCTCTGGAGGAGGAAAAGAGCTGTGGATCAAGTTCTCAGAGGCAGTCTTACTTTGAAGATTAAAAATCAGGTACATAAAATACAGTATGCAGGTAGAGTCTGCATTGCCAGCCACTTGGCCTTGTATTAGATCTGAAATGGAAATCCTGCTATTTTTGAGGTGTTTAAACTCACTACTTGGTGTTAAACTGCTGGAATGTGTGGAAATTGAAGTCTCTTTTTTTTCAGATATCTGCTTATGAGGATTCAGTTGCTGCTCATCTTGCAAAAATTCTCAATTCTGATCAGCATTCAGTTGTCATATCATCTGCCAAGTGAGTCAATCAGTTTTATATACAATGTGGGGGATAAATTCCCTGTGTAACATCATCACCATAATAGCCTTCTGTCTAAGCCTGATTTTCTTATGGATGGCCAACTGGCTTGGCTTAATATATCTTGATTTATATTTTTCAGAGTGGATGTTCTTTTCTGCAAAATTTTTAGATGATTCAGTTGTAATGGATGGCTCAATACTAAATTTAAAAAATAATCACACAGTATCAATATAAATTGATTTTAAATCATTCCAAATACAAAACTTATGGTTAGTAATGCAAAGATGTGATCTACTTCACACTGCATTTCTTCAGGCTTTTTTTGTAATGCATATATTTAGACGACAAACAACTCCACCAGTGTGAAGCAGAACTTCAGCTTAGGTAGCTTTATTGTAGCCCTGTCTGTATCAGTTCAATCAATAGTGATCTAAGACAGCAGTGGGATTTTCTCCCCAAACTGAAACATTTCAAAATGAGAGAAATTTGGCAAATCATGGACATCATCTGAAATCAGAACTGTTCTGTGTATACCATCTCTCCAAAAAAACCCTATGTTTTGTGATATGCAAAAGACCTGTCATAGAATCTTTAAAAATACATCTGAATATCATTACATCTTTCTTTTTCTCCTAAAAGCAAGTTAACGAAATTTCATTTTTAAGCTATACAGAGCACATGTGGAAAATGACACTGCAGGATATTATTAACTGCCGATTCTAAATTGGTTCTGTACCATGTTAAATCTGTTTAATTTCTGTCAGAAACATGTCAACCAAATGAACAGTACTAAGCAATTATACTCACCTCATTAGTAAGTTTGCTGTCTATCTGCAGTGCAGGTAACAAGAACCTGCAAGTCTTTTTCTGATTTACACAGTGAAAATTCATTGCAGCCACTGTAGTTTGCACAGATATGCTTCAGGGTCGGTTCAAAAGCACGAGCTGTGCAATGGGATGTGTGTGGCCATATGCTTTCATCTAAGAAGGGCTCCATTAAAGTCAGTAGATTTTCTCCATGGTTTCTAAGCTCCAGCTTTGCATGGGAATTTGCATGACTGTGTTTGAAGTTACCAAAATGAATGCAAGTTTGCTAAGTCCTCTCACAGGGAAGGTGTACAAGCAAGGGATTTGATAAAATCAGTCATGTTTATTTCGGATAAGAGGCTGAGATACAGTGTATGCCAAGGCTTAAGTGAAAGAGTTTTGGTTTCAAAGCTTATCACCTCAATTTTGGAAGCTATGGAAAAGAGTGTCGTCTGATTTACAAGTATGATCACAGACTTCAGTTTCCAATAAGAATAATTTATAGCAGTGTACATATAAATAAAATGCCATAAGAATTTAATATTCAAAACATATCTATTTTATTTGATTTGATTTCTTCCCTCTCCTTTTTTTTTATGTGAAGAGTATTATGTGAAACTGTAAAGGACTTTGTTGCCAAAATAGGGAAGACTTACGAAAAACCAGTGGAAAATGCAGAGGAAGCTGATGCCATGGCCATTAAAGTAAGACTATGACTATGTTCAGGTTTAAAGTTGTTGGGTTCTTAAAGTTTATAGCTCATGGATGTTTAATTTTCACATTGCTCTAGGATGCCCAGTTTGGCTTTAATTTCAACCAGTGACTTTAAAATTCTCTCTTCTTATTGCATAGAGTAATTATTTCCAAACCATCTTTAAACTCTGAGATCTGTTTATACTTTCTTTCTTCATAAAGGATAAAGTTCATGGTAGCATACATATAGATAAATGGATTTTTTTTTGCGTTGGTTCTGCTTCTAGGGATTAAGTTAGCTACGGGGAAACAATGGGATAATGAAGAGTATACTGTGAGAAAGAAGGGGATACAGACCACAATTTTAAAAATAGTAGTTTAAGCAGCAAAATATAGAGATCATGTTGCAAAAACATTGGGAAAGAAAAACAACAGAAGGATTTTGTATGAGACACAAAATTTACATGAGCTGAAAAGAAGAAACAATCCCTGACAATCCCAGAGTCGGAAAAAGGACTTTCTAAGTGGCAATTTGTGGTTCGTGTTTCTATCCAGGGCACATTTTAGAAAATTAGTTTTTCTTTTTAACTGTCCACAGCCAGAGAGTATTTTCTTTCTCTTAGGCACAGAAAATCCCTTCTTTTCTACTGTACCTAGGGATAACAACTGCTTAGTGTTGGGTAGAAGCATTTGACAGCATCTGATTCTGGCTTGAGCTGCTTGCTCTGTGACAGCTCACTTGCTTAAATGTACAGCTGTATTGCAAAAACAACCCCATGTGTCTCAGTCTAACAGCTGGGCATGTCTCCATAGATACCTCTCAAAATTGGCATACTGAACACCCATGTGTGGGCAAATCTCTGGTGGTTTTCTGTGCTGCAAGTCATTGGGAGAGGGGTAGGATGTAATCCATAACCTAGTTGTGGGACAGGCTGAGTTTATCACGGAGTGTTACCTGAATCTGAGTGTAGGGGGTTTGCTCTAATCTCTAATCTGCTAGAGTGTCACAGGGTCTGCAGAAAGCCCATGCAGGCCTACTCATAATCTGATATTCCAAAATGTTGAACCTTGGTTTGGGTTTTACGTAAGGAATTACATAGACACTAAAGACACCTAGAGTTTCAAATATAATCTGGTACCGTATTTCCTGAAAATATTCACATGTTCACTATTGAATTTTTTTTTTTTTTTTTTTTTTTTTTTTTTTTTTTTTTTTTTTTTTTTTATGTGTGTGTGTGCACTCTTTTCCACTTTGTCTTAGTGCTCAGAGTTAAATGAGAAGCTGGACCTATTGCTCCAGGCTCTTCACACAGAAGCCCAGGCTGCTCCCATTCTCCCAGACATTGCTCCCCCTATTGTGGAAGAAGAACCAGAGGAGTTTTCAAGTGAAGAATCCTTGTCTGAAAGTAAAGAGCAATTAGTGGAGTGTGTCTCAAAGTCTTCCCAGAAACTCTTCAAACCAAGGGAACAGTTAATGCTCCGAGCAAACAGCTTGAAGAAGGCTGTGAGGCAGATCATTGAACAAGCAGAAAAAGGTGCACATCAGCATTTTGATCCAGACTGGTAGAATAGGATAGGATAATGATGTTTGTTTGTTTGTTTCCTTGTTAAACTGGAATAAGTTTTCATTATAAAATTTGATTTCTACATTCTTACATAGATAAAATTATTGTGCTTATTACAAGCTGCAAAGAAAAGAAATGCAGCTTGTTTGAATATTGATGTCTGCAGGTGTGAGTACTTATGGATGTACGTTTGCACATATAAAAGTGCATTTCTTTTAACTGTTAGCCTCCACAAAATGAAAATTTCTGACAGCAAATCTTTATCAACTGGCAAAGGATTGACTGACTCTTTCACTGAATTGACAATAGAACTCTTTTGTTAATATTTTTAAACTAAAAGCTACAAAAAAGTGCTAATTTTGATGTATGCAGTTTTTCTTTAGAAACCTTGAAACTTTGTCTTTGCTCTTAATGAACAGTTGTGGATGAGCAGAATGCTCATAGTGAAGAACAAGTGAACCAGTCTCCAGTAGAATACAGCAAAGAATTGGATGAATCCAAAGAAGAGGAAAAAGAGGAAGATACAAAGGAACTTGAGTCCCCATCAAGTGAGTCAATTAGGAATAAAATAGAAATATGCTATCTCCTTATAGTTGTATTTGGAGCATAATTGGCTCCATTCTTAAGATTACTTGCACTACTATAATATAAAAATAATTTGTGGAAACTACTCACAAATTGTAATAGATTTGGATAAATAAAAGTTAAGGGGAAAATGAGGGAAATAACAGATAAACAGTCTTTTGGAATGTATTTACAAGGCTGAGAAGGCACTTGTTGGGGAGAGAAGTGCCTGAATTTAATGCAGTGTTTACACTCACCTTTCTACATGAACCTGAGCAAAAGCTAGAGTCTAGGCGATGGTGGCAGTATAATGTCTCAGTTGTAGACTGAGATTCTCAAGCTACATAGTACTTTTAGGAAAGCTGCTTCTTAGTGTAGGTGGATATTTCAGTCTTTCCCATGTTACTGAAGGACAGCTTTTGAGGATTTTAGTGTGGGTTAGGGTAACAAAAGGAGATGCAAATCCCAAAATGCTGTTCTCATTTTGCTCCAAGAAGTTTCTCATCAACTATCTAGAGGATGGGCTTTGCTGCCCACCAGCTACCACTGTTTCTCTGTGACTCACAGATCATCTTGTGACCTCACCCACAGTGCATCACTATCCTCACAAGGCTCTTCTCTGAAGCTGGTGCCTGTGTTGGTAGCTCCTACCTTGGAAATAAGACTTTAGGCTTTTGGGGCTTCTGTTGACCCGGGATCTCACGTTTTCTCCAGAAACACATCAGGCTTTCTCCAGTGATTGTCTCTTCACTGGTTCCTTTTAGTTTCTCTTGGTTATAGGAATTAATTTATTTGGTTGTCCTTTTTCAAAAGTTGCTCATAGAGGATGCTGGCCCTACAGAATACCCAATCCTACTGCCATAGCTGTATAATAAAGATATACACGTCTAGAAATTTATTAAGCTCCTTGTTTCTTGATGGTATAATTTCTGCATCTAATGGGGAGCTGTATTATTCTTATATGTGTGGAATAGAGTGCATATTAATGCTGTCACTGGACGATAGATGTTTAGGGACAGAGCATGAAACATTAATTCAATTATCTGCTCTAAAACATCAGTTTTACTCATTAGGGATGTGTTGTTTTTATCAGAGCATTCACAGCAAAAGTTTATCTTTATTGCAGTTATTCCCATGAGTCTCATCTGTCAAATAAAGAGCAGCTGCTCTGCTGATTTTCCTATTTAATACAACTGCCTTGTTTGCAAGTACAGAGAGAACAGACTGTGTGAACAGTGTTGTGAATTTTTCAGTAGTATTATGAAAAATGAATGTTAATTTTGTTCTGAGTATTATATTTTACCCTCAGAGGATCTTCCTGGTCATTTGATGAAGATAATGTTTTTCCATATGTTAATATCTTCATCTAAATATTTAATGACTCTTGTTAGATATCACTTGCCGTTTTTATTCCTTTTTATTTTTTGACATTATTACGGTGTTTTGTCATGCACAGATACAAATAATTGAGTTGTATTGCAATCATGCAATATCACTTTTGTGATAAGTGCTATGGCTGTCATGCAGGTGTTAAAGTCCCAAGGAGCTGTTAGTCCACTTGATCAGCCCTTTCATATAAAACAATCCAGAAAAATTCACCCACTTTTCTTTGTCCTGTGTATAATAATTTCTGTTTGATTTCAGCAAGTCAGCCAGAAAGATGTATAATCTTACTCCTGGGATACAAGAAAGTGAAGAATTTGCTATTGCATTTACTGTTCTCTGCCAGATTATCATAATTTAAAAAAAACCCTGTGAATGTGCAAATCCTGGCCTGAAGTGATTTGAACACAATGTCTAAACCCTTGTTCTAGTTATTCCTTTTGTCTCTAGATTTTCCCATTCAACATTTTCTTTCCATTAGTGTCCTCATACAGTACACCCACATTCCTCTCAGGCTAAGCTATGATAGACATGACCTGATTTGTCCCAATCCTGCCACTGAAAATGATGTATTCTATCCTTCCCACCCCATTCCTGGTGCTGTTTCCCCACCGTTGTCTTGGTGCTAGTCCTACTAATTCTATTTTTGCTGGATTAGTTTTTATGTTTTGAGAGGAAAAATCAGAGCATCTTGAAATAATTTCATTTTTTTGTTCTGAGCTTCTTCAGATGGTCAAGGTTGAAGTTGTCCTAAGCTGAAGTAGTTTTAACATGTGACATAATTTGGAGCAGAGGTAGCCAAGAAGTGTCTGTCTGTGACCATCTGTTGTGTGAGAGCTTTCTACATGAACATGGAAATGCTATAACAAAGCATTTGGTAATACCCAACTTTTTTTCTTTGGGGCACCAGTTTCTGGCTTTGTCTGAGGGGGCTGAATTGCACAGAGATTGACTTCCCCAGGATAAAGCAGGCACTGGCATACTCTCTCAGGCTGCATGAAACAAGTTCTGCCAAGAAAGTAAATTACAGCTCCTGTGGTCAGCCCTCTGCAAAGCCCATCCTTCTTCATCGCCTCTGGAGGCAGCCAAAGAACAACTGGCCTCACTGAGCTACTGGTTACTCTTTGTGAATATCTTCTCTTTCTTCTTGATTTTCTTCCCTTTCCTTTTCCTGAGCCTTTGTCAATAACAGTTACATCAGCTACCAAACATTGCTGTCTGTCAAGGTTTCACTGATCCATCTTCCAGAAAATTTTAATAAATAAGTTAATTATTTGGGAAATTGCTGGTTTTTTGTTTTCTGGTTTTTTTCTGTGAAAAAAGATGATGGAAAACTGATGACCCCCACTATCTCTCTAAATGTAGAAGACAAAGGTGAACATGGCTTTTTTCCTTCCCTTGCAGTTTTCAGTTTTGCTGTAAATAAAGATGTCAGTTTTCTCTAATGTTTTCAGAAATCTGATGCAGGCATGGGGGTCATTTTAGCTGCTTGAAGAAAATTTTGTGGGTGTTGATGAGACAGGTATTCTAACCTACAGGCCATGGAATTATCTGTATTAAAATTGTTATAAATAGTAATATACTATGTAATATATCTATATTTATAAGTAAAGATAGATTAAATTTAAGTTGTTTTATTATTTCAGTAATATGTTTATCAGAAGCTTACTGCACCATTAAATACTATTGCATTTAAAGGTGGATACAATATGTTTTATGAATATATTTACATTTAATACGTGTAATACTTTTGCTGGTAGCTTGAAGTGTGAGTTGGGAACTCCTCATGTTGAGTGCCATGCACACTTGCTCATTTTAATTTGAGTTCGTCACTTGATCTGTTTCTGAGTTTTCTTCCCATATTTAGAAGAAAAACTGTGGTGGGAGGGGGAAGGACTATTGTCATGGAGTGGTAACAGATTAAATTAATGCTTTTGATGCATTTTCTGGGCTGTAAAAACTATGTGGTTGGTAATGTTATAATAGGTCTGATTAGTGTTGTTACTTCTGTTTTTTCTGCACAGCTAAAACTGCACCAAGGTCTCCTGATAGGCGCACAAGCCGAGGTATCCATTCTCAGACAGGTTCTTTCTCTGCTCCAGCTTTAGCAGCAAGCAAGGAAAACCTCCCAGTACTTAACACGAGGATTATCTGCCCAGGTAATTATGATTTTGAAATCTGCTGTTCCTACCTTACTTTAATATGATCTTCCAGTCTCCTGCTTGCTGTCAAATAATGACTTTTACTTCATGCCCTGAATTTGTTTGAACCAACATACACGTCTTTGTGTTGTATTATATAGGAAGAAATGCATAATAGTGTAGAAGATTTCTGATCATTTGGCAGAACACCAGAGGTAGCATAAGTGTTGCATTTGATTCCAGAGGGTGAAAAGTAAAATTCAGAATCACAGAACTGCGGAGTGGTTTGGGTCAGAAGGGACCTCCAAAGATCATCTAGTACAGCCCTCTGTCATGAGCATTGGCATCTTTCACTAGATCAGGTTGCTCAAAAAAGCATTCAGCCTGACCTTGGACACTTCCAGTGGTGGGGCTTGTACAGCTCCCCTGGCCAACTTCTTCCTGTGTCTCACTACCCTCATCACAGACATTTTCCTCTTTTGTCCCATCTAAATGTGCTGTCTTTTTGTTTAAAACCATTGCCCTTTCTCCTGTCACTGCAGGCCCTGGTGAAAAGTCTCTCAGTCTTTCTTATAAACCTGCTCTATATTTTGAAAGGGCACAATAAATTCTCCCTGGAGCCTTCTCCACTCCAAGCTGAACAACTCCAGCTCTCTCAGCCTGTCTTCACAGGAGAGGTGCTCCAGCGTCTGATCATCTTTATGGTCCTCTGTGGACTCGTTATGTCCTTCTTATGTTGGGGCCCCCAGAGCTGGACACAGCACTCCAGGTGGGATCTCACCAGAGCAGGGCAGAGGGGCAGAATCCCTTCCCTTTCCCTCCTGGCCATGCTGCTTTTGATGCAGGTCAGGATGCATTTAGGTTTGTGGGCCACAAGCTCACATTGCCAGGTCACATCCAATTTTACATCCATAGGTACACCCAAAACCTTCTATCATTTCTCCTAATCAATGGATTAGGATGAAGGGGCTGAGAGACAAAGCTGTGTAAAGTTCAACCCTCTGAATAAGAGCTGTCTGTGGACATCTCTCTGGAACTGGATAACTGAAACCACACAAAGCTGCTCTATAAAACAGTTGGAAAAAAAAATCTGTTCTGCTCCAAATGTAATAAATACTAGAGAGCACTAGTAAAACGCTGTTTTAATTAACTTTATTAGTATAGCTAAAACACAGTGGAACCGAGCTTACATTTTTTCTTTAGGCAAATTTAAGTGAAAGCTTTTAGTATTTTGCTTTGTTTACATGCATTACAGAGTATTTTGTTGAGTGAAATTGATATTAGTCAAAGCAGGCATGCTGAGGCCATGACCTTTCCACAAATTAAGTTAAGCTACAGCTCTGCCAGTTGTAAAAATGGCAGAATAAAGAATATTTCTTATGAATACTTCCAAAGGATAGGACAAAAGAAAAATCATGAACAGTTAGGAGATGAAGATTAAACTGAATGAAAACCTCTAACAGTCTTTTTGGATGCTAGGTCACCAATTTGGTTACTATACCAGCCAGTGAGTGTTGGCCTGAAACCCTAAATTTTCTTCAATTTTTTCTTTTTCAATGGTGGTATCTGAAGAGAGCTACCACAATGTGGCGTAGCTGCCTTTCTGCTTAAGGAAGCCAGAGACCTGAAAAGATAAACAATATAGGTAAAAATTGAGATAGAATCCCAATCATTCCCTGTACATATTTAATGAATTTTGTTTCCCAGTATGTGGCTTATATTACATGTTTGTCTATTTATCAAATAAATTTTTTTTTTTTATTATGTTCTGTTTTGTTTTGTTTATTTTCTTTTTTAATCAGGTTTAAGGGCTGGTCTAGCTGCTTCCATTGCAGGAAGTTCAATTATTAGCAAAATGTTGCTAGCAAACATCGATCCTTTTGGTGCTACACCATTTATTGACCCGGATCCAGATTCCTTGTAAGAAATGTTTTTTCTTCCAAATGTACTGTTTTGCTTTACTTTGCTTTCCTTAACGGCATCCTTCTTATGTTTTTGTAGTCTCTTATTATTTTGCATGATGAAGTTCTTGTTTGCTGTCATTTGGCAGTAGACCTCAATGTCTGAAAACAAGCTGGATTGTGCTGGTTAGGTTATGAATAGTGCAAATTTTTTGCAGCAGCTGAAAATAAGGGGAGAGATTTTTTCTCTTATTGCTTCCTCACCAGGAGGGGGAGGACAGTAGTCTTTCAGAGCTGGGTTTTTCAGCCCAAACCAGTTTACTCAGGAAGATTCAGAGGAAAGATCTCTTGAATTGTCTTAGTTCGTATTCCATTCTGGGACCAATCACAGTCTTGGTCAAAGATGTTTGTGTGTCCAGGTTCTGTACAAATGTACACCTAATTTTGTCTGTTCCTCTAACAGGGAGGGATATTCAGAAAAATGTGTCATGAACAACTATTTTGGTATTGGATTAGATGCAAAAATTTCACTAGAATTTAATAACAAGCGAGAAGAGCACCCTGAAAAGTGCAGGTAATCTAAATGTCAGTAACAGAGCCAAGATGTTTCCATTCTTTTCTTTTCCTTACTTCTTTGTATGAATTTCTTAATTTCTTTTCTTCTTCTACAAGTACAAGACACAATAATGTGTATATGTCAATAAGTGAATCTTGTTTTGCCTCCTTTCAGAAGTCGGACGAAAAATATGATGTGGTATGGAGTTCTTGGCACAAAAGAGCTACTGCAGAGAACTTACAAGAACTTAGAACAAAAAGTTCAACTTGAGGTAAATTTTATTTATGAAGGGAGTTGCTTGCACAATGTGTAGTGAAGAATTAGTGCTTGTTTTTGAAACCTGTTAGTGTTCTTGTGTCAACCCAAGCTGACCTCAAAGGCACTGTGTAAAAGATGTGCTATGTGAAAGTTGGTTCTCCAAGTCATGTTTTTGAGTAAAATGTCAGTACTTTAAAATCACAAAATACCCAGAATTATGTTTCTTGTAATTACTGGGTTGAAAAAAAAAATAAATTGTATAGTTAGGATATATTTCTTAATATTCACTGCATCAAAAGAGAGACCAGGTTTTAAGGGCAACAACAGAAATGACCATAAAATAAGAAGAAAAGAGATAAGGAGTCTTAATCTTTCAGGTTGAATTTAAAGTATCTGAAAGCTACACATATAGGGAGAGCACATAAATAGTAAAAAATTCCTGGCAAAAGAGAGGAGATTCTGAATATGCATCACAAGAAGCCCAGCTGCACCAGTAGGGACTTTCTCTAGTAGTCACACAAAAGAAGCACAGTGTTATTACAGCAACAACAAATTACATGTCTAAACATAGTTATTCTTCAGCTTTTAAGTTCTAACATAAAATCTAAGTCTTCCACCTGGTACTAGGAACTTAAAGGAGATATAAATGATTCCCAAATGCAGAAAAAGACTACAAGATGGTTACTGTGATTTTCACCCAAAGAATATCTAAGGTGGATTTTGACAGAGAACATATATAATTTCTCTTTTTATTTCATGCTAAGTATTTCATATAGAAGTTTATTATATTTGTATGAGGGTAATTTTTTAAGTTGAAAGAATAATTTTAGGTTACTGGAGCTCTTTCTCACTTTGAGATTTAGGAGGATTTTGTCTGGTAGCAGCAGATTGCTGTTAGCTAAGGATTGAGTAATTATCAAGGAATTATGCAGTAGTTAGCAAATATAATGACGGGAAAGAACGTTATGTATACTGCAGATTGAATTCTAATTTAAGGATCTTTTGAATTGGATTCAAATAAGATTCAATAATACTGCTGACCTTTACAAAATTATTTATCAGTATTTCTGGAAGTAAAAATTTCATATTTACTGTTGCCTTGCACAATATTACGTATATTGTGCCTACATATTCAGGCATTAGAGGCAGACCTTTACTATAACACAAATGGCTGTGCAGCATCTATTAATATCACACCATATTTTGGATACTGTCACATCTTGATTAAAATGTTACAGTGTGTCTTGTTCCTAAGATTAAATCACAAAAAGAGAACACTAAGCACGTTCTGGAAATAATTTGCATCTCTTTCTCCTCCTGATAAAGGTGCTACAGATTTTGTCCTTATTTCTTTAGATTTTCTATTTCATTTGTATAATTTTAATATCCTTCTGTGGGACTGGTAGTGTGAAGTAATCCAGCAATCTTCATTAAAGGCAGCTTGACCTGCAACTTCATGGTCCATAAAGTGACACCTGGGTCCGGAATTTACCACCTTGTGTTTCTAATTTGCTTCAATTCTATGCCTGTGGCACTGCTGGAGGATTTGACTTTTGACTCCCAGTGGAATGGTTTGAGATCATTGGGCTCCCCTCTGCAGGCAGTTGTACTGCTGTAAGTCAAGAGTGATTTCACTGATGTCCGTAAATTTACTCTTGACCAAAAGTGAGATTGACTTATGTCATCCCAAGATTGTGTTGAGTAGGACATGGAGTTGTTTATGGGTTTTGGGAGATAAAGAAGTAAGAAAGAAGGACTGAATGGTCAGACATAAGACCGACCTCTTATCTGCAAAATCTACAACTCCCATCCACAGCCAGGGTGACACCTGTGGGGCCAGTCCTAGATTTGTCTTTGCACTTTTGGAGGAGACTGAAATTATTTTTACAGGAAGTCAGCAATACATGCAAACACTGACATCTAACCACATGTTTGTGACTATGCCAGAAATATTCTTGGATATTCCTGACACAACCCCCACCGCCCCTGGCCTTAAATGGACTTGACTAAATAACAAGTCTGTTGCAATTTTGGGAATGCTGACATAGGATGGAAGACTAGTTACTGACTGTATAAATGAATCTTTTTGTTATGTCCTTGGCAACGTTACTGTGTGCACTCAGGGAGATTGATTTTTTTCTGCAAAAAGATTTTTAATCCTTGATGGTCTGACTATGGTCTAGGTGCATAAGAAATTTCCTAACAAGGGATGTGAAAATGTTTCTTTCAAGACTCATTGAACACCAGTGCTGTAGATACTACAGCATGTAGATCTACATATTTTTTAGCTCTGCAAAAATCAGTGCTAAGATTGGAAAGAAGAGGTTCGTTTTACAGGTGCTTCTTTGCATGCAGGGAGTAGTCTTGTGTCAGACCTCTTAATGACTTTGCTCTCCCCTGCCAGCTCTGTTGAAGCTTTGTGTGCTACAAATGGCTGATTACTTTTGTCATATTATTTATGTACTGAAGGAGCTTTTATCCATTACAGTGTGATGGACAGTACATCCCCCTTCCAAGCCTGCAGGGCATAGCTGTGTTAAACATTCCCAGCTACGCTGGTGGGACTAATTTCTGGGGTGGAACCAAAGAAGATGATGTAAGTAGCATTTAAGAGACTTAACCTTCTGGGCAAAGCCAGCAATAAATATAGTGAACTGCTTTCCTCACTTGATTTTAATAGTACTAGCATATAGATTGGATAACAACTTTTATTTGAGAAGGCTGTTTCAGTTCAAAATGTATTGTCTTGCTGTTTTTTTTTTTTACTGAAAATATATTCCATGATGTTTTACTGTCCATTGTCTTCTGTCATGTCCATTCTAGCAGAAATGTTCATAATAAAGCATAATTATTTTGTTTTTTAAATGGTTCTATGAATATTTTTAGAAACTAATTTTATAAACAGAGACACAAATAATTTCTCTCTAAATTGTTTTACAGACGCCTGTAAATAAGGTTTCTGAAAGCATAGATTCCTCTGTTTGCCATAGTCTAACAACAAGCAAGGTAGACAGGATAATCATTCAAAGTTTATACCTTAATTTTCTTCCTGTTCTTCAAACAGCTTTGCTGTGAGGGATGGTGTTTCAGAAAATGAAGACTGATGCATTTAGTGACTGATAATTTAGTGGGGGTAGTAAACTGGTTTTTGAATATTTTTTTCAATGAACCTTTAAAATACTTTAAGATACCTTTTCCCCCTTCTTTCTTTCCCAAGAAAAGTTTAGTTTCTTCCTAACTCCTAAGAAACATTTCACCACATGGATACCTAAATGCCTTACAACCTGGAACAGTGTTACTGCCTCTATCCACTTCAGTCACAGTGCACCAACTGTAATTACGAGCAGATTATCCTAATCTGCATGTCCTGATTTAGTGTGTGATGTCTGAATCACCTAAAACTGTAGTTGCAAACTGGCTTGTGATTTTAGTGTAGACAATCCATTATTTTTTTGCCAAAAAGTTTTGGGTTTCTAGTGAGTTGTTATCCTTTCATTTTTTAATACACACATACATATATATAATATACATAATTTAATATATTACAAAATCTATTATATATAATTGCCTGTTTATATTATAATACATATATAATTGCATACATATATGTATGTTTTATACATGTGTGTATATATATAGGCACACATATAAAAGTGAAAAAAGAATTTTAGACATGTTTTAGTGTCCTTTTCTTATTTTTGGTATGTGACAGAGGATGGAAATTTTGTTTATATCTGGCAATGGATATCTA
Organism: Aphelocoma coerulescens; assembly: GCF_041296385.1. NCBI lineage: Eukaryota > Metazoa > Chordata > Aves > Passeriformes > Corvidae > Aphelocoma > Aphelocoma coerulescens. Next base: position 62,801,652 of record NC_091013.1, read on the forward strand.
AAATTTTTTATGTATACTCCATGTTCATAGTCATACCTTGAAAACTGCTCTAATATCTGCTCAGCCCCTGTTCAGGAGTTTATTTTTCTCCCTGGACTGCTTCAGTGAGAGAGAAGATCTGTCCTAGCTTTCATACTGGTATACAGCAAATGTGTAAGTCCTGGAGCAGTTTTACTGATATTATTAGTCTTCTAGTGAGCAGATGTGGCAGCAGAATGACATTTTTGTTCTGGACAGAGATGGGAGCATAATTTACTGCTTTAGTTCAGTCTTGAGTGACTCTTCATCAAAAGGTGGTGGTGGTGGTGGTCTGAAGTGCTGCTGGTTTTTCTTGTCTGGACAAATGAAAGATGTTGCCTTGACAGCTGTGATTATTGCTGAAACATTAGCAGTGAGCCAGGCAGGGCATCTGTACCCTGACTGGCTTGAGCAAGACTTGTTAAGGCATGTTATTTTGGTGTCCAGAAGACAGGCTGGAAACATGACCTGCAACAGGAAAGAAGTAAATTTGAATGTTGATCCATAGAGACTGGTTTGCCTTTAAAGGAAAAAAAAGGAGGAAAAAAGAGATTGGTTTTCAGTACAGATATTACTGGTGGAGAGACACAGAAGAAGACTGTGTTGTGTTTTTCCTGCCCTTTTGCTGAAATGGCAACACAGAGTAAATGAAATTTTACAACTACTTTTTCTTAACACATGCCAGAACTAGCCCTGTAAATGTCAGTTACTGGATCAAGAACTCTCCACACTTTTTCTCATGGAATAACATAATCACCATCTTGGTTCTTTTCAAGATGTTCATATGCTCATGCAAAAAATGGAAAAAATTCCATGGAAACTGCAAAAAAAAGTCAGATGGAGAAACTGGGATTTTCTCATCTGGTCTCAGGTGTTTCTGATGCAGCTTGCTCTGCCTAAGGTGCCAAGTGAGGGAGTCCAAGTACTGCTCAGAGACACGCTCTCCCTACCCATTAAACTCTTCCTGGAGTGATTTCTCCTGTTGATTTTTCACCCTCATTGCTCCCTATTGCATATCAAGATGAAATGGCCAAGCTCCCAGTGACCTTAGTGTGGTATCACCCACCAGACCCAGCTGAAGTCCAGCCTGAGATCTGTCCTGTGGCTGAATTCCCTGGCAGGACACCAGGTGGCAAGACTTCCTGCACTTTATGTGAGCGTGTGGAAATTCAGCACCTTGGCTGCACAGGAGGACATGTGTTCCATACAGAAGTGGTTTTCCTATTTACAGTGGATAATTATACACAGCACAAACAAGATTGTCTTCAGTATCAAAGCTGTGTTAAACAAAGTACAGCGTGGACTTGGATGTTGGTTTCCAGAGAATTCACTATACAAACATAGAAGCGCTTCTGAGAAGAAAAAGACAGAAAATTACTTCTCTTACCTTCAAGAACCTCTTAGATATTAAGTACATTAACCAAGCAGAGATTTGAATTGGCCTTTCATCTTGTCTTGAAAAACATTTTTTAATCTGCATGCTGAAACATGCCATCCTTCCTATATAAGGATATATGCCTTGTAATTCAGATATTTTAAATGCTATCAGCATTGCTGTTTTAAATAATATTTGCCTGTTGTCTGTGGTATCTTACTCATGTGACTTTGGAGAGACAGTGTAGTTATTGTATAATAAAGTTAGAGCATTTAAATGTTGGAAACAAATCTGTAAATGAATCTGTGTTTCATTGCAATCTAAGCACTGGATTTGCCATCAAAAATGGAATACTTTCTTTTCCTCACAGATATTTGGAGCTCCATCGTTTGATGATAAAATCTTAGAAGTTGTTGCTGTATTTGGCAGCATGCAGATGGCAGTGTCCAGAGTCATCAAACTGCAGCACCACAGGATAGCTCAGGTTTGTTGCTTACTTGCCAGCATGCAGGATAGTTGGGCAGCAGTTTGGGATTCTGGCAAGTAGCAGGACTCTTGATGACCGCCTCTCTATACATTAATAAAGTGCTGACATTGTTTGGTTTTTAGTGGGTAACAAATTGTCTTCAATGATGAATGAAGTATAGGAGGGCTTAATTCCTGAGACAGTTCTGGAGAGAAGCCACAGCTCCTCGTAATCAACAGATTACAGGTGGCCTGTCAGTCTCACCAGTATTTATTGCCCTGTAAAATAACGTGTTTGTTCTTTTCCAGTGTCGGTCAGTAAAGATCACCATACTTGGTGATGAAGGGGTTCCAGTGCAAGTCGATGGAGAGGCGTGGATCCAGCCCCCGGGAGTTATTAAGATCATACATAAAAACAGAGCTCAGATGCTAACACGAGACAGAGTATGTTGCAGAAAGAGCTACCACTGATAACATTGGTTTCTGTAATAATTTGTTTCAGTTACAGTGTGAACAAAACAGTGCTTACAAAAATGTTTTATAACTATTTATATAATTCATACAGTTAGTTACAGTTGTATAATTTCTATAATGAGCCGGATAGAGAATTATTCTTTTGTGTAAGTGGCAAAGATTTGTTAATTTTTATTGGGTTTATTTATAGTGCTGTTCCTATATTCTTATTAATATATAGTAAGAATGGTCAACATTTTTTCTATTCCTTCCTTTCTGCCCTCCTCCCTCCCTCCCTTCCTCCCCTTCTACTGCTGCTTTCTTTTTCTCTAGGTGTGTTATACCAGTCACATACTGGAAGTTTTAGCTCAGTTGGATAAATAGCAAAGTTCTACACTGTCCATTTTCCAGAATAGCTTTCTGCAGATTTCTCTCCTGTATCTCTCTGTCCTACTAATCCCCCTCTCCCCCATGAGCCAGTCTCAGACAGAAGAGACACAAACAGAACCTAGTCGCAAAGCCACTGGAGAGTTCACACTTGTCTAGGATTATTGTGTGAAAGGTACAACTGCCCCTCAGTTCTCCATCCACTAACTGGATCTTGGATTTAGGGTGGAGTTAATGGAATTTGAACTCTATTTTAGTAAATTTGTTTTTTTTCTCCACCATTTTTAATATTAGAATCCTGTGTCAGTTTTGGATTTCAATCTTGCTATCCACACAAAATGTGCTTGCATTAGGGAATCACAAAATTCTGGAATTACTGGGGTTGGAAAAGACCTCTGAGATCATTGAGTCCAACCATTATCACTGTCTTTGTGTTCTTATTGGTTTGGAAGACACATTTTTAGGATAAAAGGGCAGAGATGGAGCAAAAAGCTTTCAGAAGTGATTTATTCTCTGTACTAAATTAAAAAAATTTTGAATGTAAAGTTATTATTTAATCAGGTTGTATTATTTATATAAAATTAAATCATGCAGTTGTTTATTTGTTAATTTTAACTAAAATAATTATAATTTAAATTTATGTAAAATGTAAAACTAAAATTTTTAATGAGTAAGAATACTCCAAGTACTGTGAATTGAATGTGTAATTCATTTTGATTAGGCCTTTGAAAACACCCTGAAGTCTTGGGAGGACAAACAGAAGTATGATTCCTGCAAACCTGTCATTCGATCTCCCTTGTACCCTCAGCAAGCTGTTGAGTTGGCCACAGAAGAAGAAGTTGCACAGATCCAGCTGTGCTCACAAGCTGCAGAAGAACTTATTACCAGGTACAGTAAAATTAATAAATTGGATTGGCAACCTAGACAACAAGACTGAATTATTGATGCAAATTCACACATACACTTAGAAGTGTACATTTTCCCTGGTTTTAGATTGTTTTGTTGCCACTACATCAGTTGTTTTTTTCCAATTTAAAAATTTTATTTTCTTTTTAAGACTCAACTTCTTTTTGTGTGCTTTTCCTATGTATTTTTTAAAATTTTATTTATGTGTTTTTCTGTTGTTTTTTTCCTTTTTTTGTGTGTGAAAACCAACTTTCTGAAGTAGCAACAGAAATGGAAAACTGGAAAGCTTCTTTGCAAAAATTGAAGCTTCTCTTTCTATGAAAAAACAAAAATACAATTATTGGAAAAAACCCTTTGGAAGTCAACTCTAGAAGTCAACAGGATGGACACTTCAGTCATTCATATGAGCTGAGATAAAGAAAAGCTTTTTTTTTTAAATCAGACCATTTTATAATGCTGCTATTCATTTTATCATAACAACAAATTATCTTTAGCATCAAAATCACCAAAAATATAAGAAAGGAAGAGTACATACTCTATACTGCAGACATAGAAGAATAATTTAGTTTACCAATTACCCAAAGTGAAGTTTAGCCAAGGCAGCTTAAAACCTTTACTGTTCTTGAGATGATCTGGAGGTTGTAGTTACAACTGGACCTCCCACAATCTTAAATGATTGCAGAAAATTTTCATGCCAAATCTGAAGGATATGCCTTGTGAAATAGGTGTAAATGTTTTTAGGATAATTTCAGGTAAGTTAGTGTAATGTGCTAGATTTTTCCTCTGTAATTTATTTGAATTAATAGAGCAACATTTTTTGGTCCTTTTTTTTTTTTTTTTTTTTTTTTGTATAGCATTAGTGTTCTAAAACAAATAAATGTATCTCAATATTTGTACCATCATAAATAATCTGTGTGATGGATATAATTTATATGAGGTGCTCTATTGCTTGAAGAGATGCTTGACTTTCAATTTTTGTTAAAAAGGACTATATTTTTCTAAGAGTGTTTTGTGAAACACATCTTTGTGTACTTTGTCATCTGATGAAGTTGTGTACTCAAGTATTATTCTTTAAAGAAATTAAGAAATATTATTCTCCTTTTAAAATGTTTTTGTAGGATCTGTGAAGCTGCAAAAGTACATGGCCTCTTGGAGCAGGAGCTTGCTCATGCTGTTAATGCATGTTCACATGCATTAAATAAAGCCAACCCAAGGTTTCCTGAGGTAAGGAAGAACAGAGATTTATGTATAAGTAAATAAGCTATAACAAGGGTGCACAAGCTTGTAGCTTGGGGGCTGTATTATAATTCCTGTCTGTGGATGCATTCACAGACATTTTCAGGCTTAATTGCTATCTAAGAGCTATATAGAGAAGGCAAAGGGGCTGAGGGGAAATGAGTTTCCTGGTTCCTCTCTTCACACTAGATAAATCTGGGTGTTTTTAGGGATTGGACCCAGAAAAGATTAATTAGGTAGAGGCTGTCCATATCTAACCTAAATTGACACATGGTAAACATATTAGTTGACATTTGCTTCTTTAAGTATGGTTAGTAGCTTACTTCTGCTAAGGATAAGGTGAAAATTTGGAATCGACAGTCATTGTAAATGAGATTCACAACTTTTCTGCTGGCCTTTGTCATATGTGGATTGATATGGTGGCTGGTCACTTGATGATCTTCAGGATTGTGTTACTGTTATTCTAAATGAAGTTGAGGAAAAGACAGAAGATAGATACCACATTTTTGGTTTCTATTCTCAGTGCTGAACAGGTTGTCAGTTTAAAGCTAAACTGATGTATTTCTCCTAGGAGAAGGCACTTAAGAGCTGTGCTGTAAACCGAGAGTACTTACTCTCAGTCTGACTTGCATCACTTCAAAGAATGTTTATGCTTCTTATTCCCCAGAGCCTTACCAGAAACACTGCCATGGAGATTGCTGTCAATGTGAAGGCCTTACACAACGAAACAGAATCTCTGCTAGTAGGAAGAGTTTCTTTGGTAAGGTCACAAAACACATGGTTTTATTCCTTCATTCACATTATCTGTGATTTGTTCATTGCTGATTTTTGTAAATTGGTGCCAAAGTGAGGACACGCTGCAAAAAGATCTATAAGGCTGATAGGAGGAGATTACACTGGAGGATTTTGTGGTTGGATGAGAATGAGTTTTGAAATCTTGTGCTAGGCTGGCATCCATCTTGCCTTGCTTCAGACAGCTAAGTCATTGCTTGGACTCTTGTTAATAGTCAGAGGAGAGAAGTAAGTATCCTTGTGAGGCTGATCCACACTCAGCTGTCTTGGAGGCCTATGTTAGAAAAAGATGATTTATCTTCTAGAGATGTAGCATTTAAGAGAACTTCTGTTGCACTATTATGTGATTATCTTCAGAGTTTGAGGAGAGCCTGGGGTGAGAGCTATTTAGACTCATACACTCAGCTTCTACAGATATAATCTGGGCAAGTAAATATCACTCTTTAATACCTGTCAGGAGGTATTTTATAATCTTTAACTGGTAAGTGTTTAGTAAACCCCTACTAGTACTTGAAGACTTTGCATCTTCTTTGGCAAGTGTTTCTGTGCCTAAAATGATGAAGATTTCTCAACAATTGTATCTGGATGTATAATTAGAAAACTTCTGTAATGACACTGTGAAGAAGAGAAAGATGTCAGGTTTTCTATGCAGGTCCAGTTTTACATTAAGAAGATACTCAGTAGGAGCAGTTACATTTTCTTTAGATTCAAAAGCATATTTATTACTAACTTGTTTATTTAAATGTTGTAATTAAAAATGTATATTAATAGGAATATTTTCCTTTAGCTGAGTTAGGGTATGAAACTTACTGCAGGTTCACATACCTTTTTAAACAAGTGATAAATGGTATGAGTCTATTTTAGAGTAACCAAAAGTGAATATAGTCTAAAGGCTAATAATCATTTAAGTTATAGAAATAGTCAAAGATTAGGTTCACGTTTTATTTTCCAGTTTTTCAAAGGGAAAATTAGTTCGTTAGATGTTTTTGTCCAAGTAAAGGAAAAAAAATCTGCTGGTATTTTTTTCAAATTGCTATTGCTAATTCCATATATTTCAGGTTTAGTGGGGAATTAAAATAAAATTTTTAATTACAAAAATTAAAATAATTTTGGAAAAGGAATTAGAAGAAAAAATTTAAGTTGGTGATGCCATACTAGGACTGGTGATATTTATTGAGACAGTCTGGAAATAATGTTATTATGGAACCCTTCCCATGGAAACATTACCTTTTCTGCAGCAGGTTGTGATCTCATTGTGTTGTTGAACTGGGCCCTTGTTCAGGCTCCAAAGCTTGATTTCAGTAATTTTTCCATTTCTGAATTTTTACATGTTGTACTTGAATTTTTACATGTTGTACTTCTGCTTCTCATTATGGTTGTGCAAATATCTTCACAAGGCTACATCAAGCCCTTTTTTTAATAAAAGGGCTGTTTGGAACATACCAAGATAATATTCCAGAGGTGTCCATTATGCTCATTTGACATCAAGCTCCCTTAGAACAGTATTTCACAGTCACAGTACAAGGCACTCTGGTTAACCTTATTGCCACGTATTTTATAAGTGCTGAGGCTGCCTGTATGTTGGTCCCTCATTCTGCTAAAACAGAGACAGATGAAGTGTAAGATGTTGCTTGATGCATCGGCCGCTCCCATCATAAACTGTTCTCCTAAGGATCTTTCTTCTCTGACGACAGACATTCTTTCTCTCAGATCTCTTCACTTCTCCCTCATCCCTCTTTCCTATGATCAAAGCTCTTGAGAGCAGTAAAATCATGTCTTTGTTGCTTATAATACTTGGTTTAACCTCAACCAGCAACTAAGCTAGGACACTTGGAAAGCTGCTGCTTCAGTTGCCATTTACTGGCTATTGAGTTTTGCTGTTACAGCTCCTCAGGAAAAGAAAAAACTTTAAATGCATATAAAACAAGTCTGTGATTCCTGCCGCTTCCTGTAAGAACTGTGATCAACAAAGTTCATACAACAGTATGAGCATTAGATCACAACGAATGGTAAAATACAATTTTTAGTGAACTGATAATATCATAAGGTCACAGAATGATTTGAGGTGGATGGGACCTTAAGGATCTTCTGGTTTCAACTCCCCTTTCATGGACAGGGACAACTTCTATGAGACCAGGCTGCTCAAGATGGGACAATGAAGCTGACTTGTGGAATCTCACAGATGCTTATGGCTAGAATACAGTTTGCAAAATTTAAAAATGCTATCTTTTATCTAGATAATTTCCAAATGCACTGTTTCCATTTCTTAATTTTAAAAAGCATTCCAGTCTGAAACAGGGCACAGTTTTCAAATGTATTAAGGGAAAAGTATGATAGAATGTTTCATTCCAACTGAATAAAGTTATCTGAACTCACTGAAATAAAATATTTTCATATCAAAAATTTAAATAGGGAAGGATTTAAAAAATGTTTTATTTTTATTTCATCATTCATAGTGTGAATTTTTATCTTGGAAATACGATTTTCCAAGATGTTGTAGGAGGAGAATTTGCCCTGAATTGCTAATTCTTTCTGTACCAAAATTATTATTTTGGCTTTATTTCAGGAGCACCATCAGATGAGCATTTTTTTTCCCCAGGCAAAACATTCTCCTCTGAGAATCAAGCAATTAGATACGTACTTGTTGAGAGAGACTGAATTCTTTGCTTCGTTCATTTATAGAAAATAGATGACTTGAGTAATTTCTCAGAATTGAAAACACAAGAAAAGTTGTAACTTCTTCAAAGAAAAGTGGCTCTTTCCCTGTGCTCCAAATTAACTGAACTGTTCGCATGGAAAAAAAAAAGACAAGACGAAAGATCAAAGTCTGCTTAAGGACACCTGATTCTCTGAGCTTTAGCAGAGAAAATAACATGACAGCAAAGGGAGCTTATATTTCCAGTATCCCTATACTAGACAGTAAGATCTTACCAAAGATGGTCTCTTCTTTGAAAGATGGGAACAGATGCAAACTACTGAAGCAAAGGAAAGAAGTTTTTGTTAGGTAGGATAAATTAATGGGGTTTGTAATTTATCATCAAACTCCAAGAATGTCAAAATATTCTTCTGGCACTGGAGATCCAAGATTTTCTTAAAACTCCATTTAAAAAATGCATTCACTAGGATGTAACAGAACTAGATTCTTTCAGAAGGATATTCTTCACTGCTTTGGGACTACTTTTACTTTAAAGAGAGAAATAGATGTTCAGATTGCTTTATTAATGATTCCAAGCAACTTGGTCTAGGATTCAACTCTTTTCCTCAAAATGGTATTTCAGCAATCCCATATATGCTCAAAACATATTTTCAGAGGATCAGCTGCCTGCCTTACCTCTTCCACACAGGTTCACTCACACAACAGCTGCAGAACAATTTTCAGACTGGAGTTTTAAAGGAAATAGGTATCTCTGTAGGGTTCTCAAAGTCTTAATAGAGCCAAATTAACGTAGGTCATGAAGTCCCAATGTTTTTAAACAGCCACCCCTTTCTTTTCCTCTTTGATCTTTACTGATGTCCTTGTCTTCTTGTCTCCTGCCAGGGAGTCCTTCCCACCCTCAGCCAGCAGCAGTGCCTATTGGTCCCTGTCTCACCTATTTAGAATGGGAAGTGCAGGTATCAGACCACCACTGGAAGACCTTTGGGAAAGGAGCATCTTCAACAAGATCCATTTCCTCTTACTTGAACATGAGAGAGTGATCTACCATCTGAACACATTTGCAAAAAATAACTAAGGCTTACTACCATCTACTCAATTTTTTTACACCACTTTTCGTACAAAGATTTTCCAGATGCTTGCTCTTCTCAGCAGGTTTTCTCTCCCTTGTGTTGGTAGTTTCCATTTCTAGTGTGTCCTCATGGTGGTGTTTTCAAGTAACTCTTGCTCCGTAAAGACTCGGGAGAGTAGTGAAGGATGACAGAGATTGACAGCTATGTCCAACTGGTCTGCACCAAAAGTCTCAGCTATCTTAGTCATCCCTTTGTGATTGGGACCATACTAAATGTAGTGTCAGGGTGGTCTTACACATCTCTGAAGGAAAGTCTAATTTTGGAAGATTATTTGTTCTTCACCATTTGTTGACACTCACCATGAAGTAGTTATCTGTGTGTGTGGTAACAAGGTATCTAGATTTAAATGTTAAATCTCAATGAAACTAAAAGTCTTATTTTTCTGGCCTGTTTATGAACAGCAGTTAGAAGCTCCCCATGAAGAACTGTTGTCTGATGCTTTGCACAGTGTGGAAATAGAGTTGAGAAAACTTGCTGAGATTCCTTGGCTTTATTATGTTTTTCAACCAAATGATGATGAGGTAAGTTTGATTAATACATCCTGATTTTTATTGAACTTAGTTTTCTTTTGAAACGGAAAATTAAGTTACAGCCTTTCATGATCTGGTGAGGAACTTTCAGTAGTGATGCTGGATCATTTCTGTCTGTGAACAAACTTCTAAGCTTAGGGCTTTTTTTTGGTGTTTTGTTCCCTTTTGTGAATGTAAAGGTTTTGACTGATAAATGAATAAATGAAACATGTATATTTAATTTATATTTAATAATTCAAACATGTATAGAGTTAAATCCTGACATTATTCTTTACACAAGTAAATTTGGGTCTTGCTTTTTGAGATTAACTATGAATTAACATCACAAGTATATTATTTAACTGTTGTTTTCTCTTAATTAAAGGTAACTATGCCTCTTTTGTCATGCAGGATCCCCCTCTGGATTATGCTAAAAGAAACAACAGAAGTACAGTGTTTCGTATCGTGCCAAAGTTTAAAAAAGAAAAAGTTCAGAAACATAAGACCAGCCCTCAGCCTGGTATGTGTTTTGAAATTGCAAGAAAAGTAGTAGTATTTGCAGAAAATGTGATTTAATGGGATTTTTTGGTAAGGGGTGACATGACTTACCTAAGACAAAGTAAAAGTGAAAAGCAGCTGAGCTAACTGGCATCTTCATTAGGATAAATATTCCTTTCAGTGCATTTAGAAAGCATTCAATAGGACCCCAATACTTCCAAGTGAACCAAAGAACTACTGTGAAAATACTTAGAAGTTTTATCATGCAACAGGATCTGTGTCTTTGCTGGTGGTTACATTTGATTTACTCATAGGCATACAAGCCATGGGTAAACACATTGTTTCCCTGTGAAGATCCAATTCAGGTTTTTCAGGTTAGTTTTAGGTGTGAAATAGTTTTTAGCACACTGGTTTAATTAACCAGTTATTCTTAAATTTTGGATGGGTTATATGCTCAATAAACGAGACAGATCAAACAAAAAATCATGATAGTCAATACTGATTTTTTAATTAGAAGTTGAACAAACTCCACTCTCCTCTCTTCCCATTTTTTATTTGTGAACTTACTTCCTTAAGATTATGTCCAGGAGGTAATCAGTGATTAGATGGTCTTAAAACTGTTTCTACATCTTTATTTTTCAAGTGAACTGTTGATCACAATCTGCAAAATCTTGCAGTTGTTGATCAGATGTAAGTTTCAGATAAGATGTCAGATTTCTCTTCGTTTTAAAGTGAAGCGATTAGCATTGAATGAAGTTGCAAAATTATAGCAATAAGTAGCAAAACTTTTTTTTTAATATGTGTGGTCTTAATAGGACTAATGTGGGCAACTAACCTTAGAGAACAATGTTTTACAGAGAGCTTCTTAATGGCCTTTGTAACAGTAGCTTAAAGAGTACTTTTTGTCTTAAGAATACTAGAATCTGTTAATTAAAACTGGACTTGCTTGCTGCCATTGCTATATTTGAGGTATGGTTGCTATTTTAATTTTACAAAGGTAATTAGTTTTTGAAGGCTTCTCCTCTCCTTGGATGACTACTAATAAATTAATGGCATAAAGCTGAACAACATTAGACTTTGCGTCACTGATCCTAAGCTGGTTTAATGTGAATTTATTGGGACATGAGGTTTTAAAGGCTTTAATGAAGAAACAGGAGTAAAGCTGAAAGCATGGCTGCAAAGCAAAGAACCCCAACTTTGTTTAGATACTTTCTCATGTTAACTGCTAACCTGTAACCTGCATGTAAAAAAGGAAATTGTCAGTTTTTGTGGAAAAGACACCTCTAACCTTTCCCTTTGCTAGCACGGCAATTCTACTCTGTTTTCCACTCTCTTTGGCCTAACCTTTGCTTGTGATGCATTTGAGCATGTAGAAATTAAGGGGGTTTTGCTCTTAACTTTGGTAGTTCAAAAATGGGGCACAGATGAAGTTGCTGCTTGGCTGGATCTGCTCAGTTTGGGAGAGTACAAAGAAATCTTCATCAGCCATGACATCCGAGGCTCTGAGCTTTTACATCTGGAAAGGCGAGATCTTAAGGTATTTCCTTTGTGCTACTTTTCTGCTATTGACCATTTTCTTTGAAACAACAACAACAAACTTTTCTTCTTTCCCTGCACTTGTCATTGCTTGTAGCTTGGCTTACACTGTGCAAATATGCAATAAACTAATATGCGCTGTCCTTGGGCCTGACTTTCTGAAGTGCTGACTTGAACTCATAACCAAGAATATCTGTGTTATCCAAAATTTCCTTCTTTTTTTTTTTCCACTTTATGTAGAATAATACTGTTGCAGTTTATGTCAGAAGGCATAGGAGAAGCACATTTGATACCTTACTGGCATCTGTGTAATATAATGTTTTCTTCAAGAGTTCACTGTTTCCTTTAAACATGGTCAGTATGGATCATAATAATTTTGAATCTATTTCTTGCAAAGGCTGATCTACTCCACATGATTTATTGTGTATATATTGGATATGGTGGATATGAGAGAGAAAAGAAGCTTAATAAATTGCAGCATTGGGCTTACATGGCGTTGGTGTTTGTGTGTCAAAATAGGTTTTCTCATCCCTGGCCGACCTCTGATTTTGGCTGCATAAATTCTTAAAAAAGAGTATTTTATTTTGACTCCAAAATTGTAAAACTTTTCTCCGCTGAGGTCAGATAGATAAGTTTTGCAGGGAGAAATGTTATCCAGCAGTTTCAGGCTGTTATTTAAGCTTGCTGGTCCTTTTCAGGAATGACTTAAGTGCATCCATTATATGTAATAGCAGCTATATCCTTGGGGATTCATTACATTACTTTTTCCAGGAACTAGGTAGTAATGAGTTCTTGGTAATGTGTTTTGCAACTGCTTTCAGCACATAGGAGAGGAAATAGGATATTGTATAAATTGCAAACATTTACATTTAGAGTGCAAGTCATTGCTCTAGCCACAGTGCAGTAGTCTCCAGGTAGAGGCAATATTTTCATACAAATGTGTTATTTTATGTAAAGTTTTTTTATACAGTGTGAAATCCTGGTGTTATAAGGTAGTGCTTGCATTGTGTGGCTGTTGCAGTAGAAAGCTGTTTCTGAAAACAGCTGTGTTTGAGATAATCTGTTTGGCTGGTGTGTATTATTTTACTCTTTGGTATTAGATTGCCTAAGCTTCTTCCCATGGAAGTTAAATTCCTTTCTTTCAGAGTAGTTCTGGACAGAGAGGGACAGCTTCAGGACAGTCCCTCCCTGCAAAAATTTAGAAATAGAAGAATGTCCAAGCAATCCACCACAGTGTTCCAGTGATGGATGTTGCAAGTCCCTGTTCTGAATGGGTGCTGCACAATCTTAAAATTCAACTGAGAAACTCAGCATCACACAATGCATAGGTTTGCTAAGATGTTAAGAAAATTTTAAAAGTCCAACTCGTTGGAATAAATGATGGGTGGGTAAGATCAGTGTTAAACTAGACATGGCTTCTGGCCATGCCTTATTTCTTATAGGTACCAATTTGACTGCATGCCCAGAGGACTGGCACTTAAACCAGGTAAATATCTGCAGCAGGATAATTATCAACCCGTTATCCCTGTTGCTAAGGCTCATGCTGATTCAGTGTAAATAAAACCCCATCACAAAGGTCTATACCATGAAATATCTGAAGGCTTGTCTTAGAGGGCCTACAGAGAGCCTGCTGTCTCCTCTACTAGTGCTGCCTGAAGACACGTAGGACAAGGAGTTGCTCTACAGAGGTTGCCAAGGGCATGTCCTGAGCTAACCAAAATCTTGCTCTGGAATCACCCCATGTGCTTGTTAGCAGATGCTGAGAGCTTCCAAATCAGTGCTGTTCGTAAGCTAGGCCAGGCTCTTGGCTGGGCATGGCTTGTGCTCTGTGTAAGTGCACTGAAGTTAAATAGCAGAGTTTAGTGCTCATCCTGCTGATTGTGTGCAGGTCTCTGCAGGGAGCCAATCAAAGATAGCTCAGGCAGCCTGCATTTTGCTGCCAGCGACCTGAATTGGTGCCAAGATGTGGTACTTGGGAAACGAGTAACATGTCACAAGCTGCCCTGTGAATCTTTCCTCCTTTTGGCTATCGAGATGTGCAGATGAGCCTTCAGTGCTCTTGCAGGCTATAATCTGTCTACAGCCTCTCCTCCACTGCCAGGCCTGTGCTTCCTGACAAGCTAAATGGGGTTACCATTGATTCATGAGCTCTTAACTCATGTGCAATAGATTTACCTCTATTACCTTTCATGTCTGCAGAAGGAAACATTGCTGCCTGTTTTAATTGAATCCTCTGGGCCCACCTTTCTTTCTGTGGTCAAAAGTAGAGATAAAAAGCAATATGGAAAAGGATTTGATGAAACACTTTTCCTTTGCACACATTGCTGGAACAGATTGATATGCTGACAGAAGAATCGGGCACCTCTAATTAAATTTCTGCATAGCTTGTGAATCCCATTCTCAGGGAGCTCTGTGTGGTGACTGGCTAATGAAGAACCAGAATGCCTCTTTCCACTCAGTCCTTGCAGTAATGCCCTTTCTACAGCCTCCTATGCCTGATTTAATTTTAAGGGGATCTTAGAAATTTACACCCATATGATTTTCCTTTGTTTGAAGAATGGCTGGGCAGTGAATTGTGAATTTTTCTGTGGAAACTGTAGAAAGAAGGCTTGGTGTGACTTTTATTTAACTTTATTTTACAAGCAAACTTGTTGAAAACTAGACTGATTTTTCTGAAATAAATACTGGCCTTCTTAGCACTGATAACCATGTTTCTATGAATGCAACTTAGTCAGAACTGCAACACATTTTGTAGAACGAGGGGATGATGTCACCTTAAAACTCCATAGCAATGTTGCTTTCCTTGGAGAAAGGGTTTCCATGCCACAGATCAGCTTGATAAGCAGTGCCAGTCAAGCTAAAATCTGTGCTGAGGACTATGACGCTTCATCCTGTGTTTTGCAGTAGCATGTTTTGAAAAGTTTTTTTCATGGAAAAGGTTTTGTAAGACTTGTTAGACTTCAGACATACTAGATGGGGATGTAAGTAAGGTAGATTTCTCATTTAGAAGATGTTATTGTTAAGGAGTGTTTATGTAACTTGTTTGCTAGTGGTGGTACATTTGGCCAAAAAATGGCCAGGAAATGGCACAGTGGTTAGGGAGAGCAGGAGAGGTGATGCTGTAGTTCTAAGGCTGTAGCTGGGAAAAAAGAAAGGCTATTTTTTTTCTTCAGACTCTGGATAGAGTCTCTTCTTCAAAACCGTATTTTAGTCAAATTGAGGTTTTTTATTAGATATCAAATATATATGAACAGATTATGTAGAGAATGATGAAATCCATGCATACACAAAAATGCAGAGACATTTGAGAATCTTCTTCTTTGATGGATGATTTGCTGATGTAGCAGATCCTTTTAGTCTGAGATGAGAGAATTTCAGCAAACTTCTGTGCACGAGCAGTAAACTGAGAATACTAGATAGCATCTAGTATCAGAATAGTATAAATTCTGGTTTCCACCAAACAAAAACTATTATAAAAGCATAAAAATTCAGAGTTTCTGGTTGGGGATTTTTCCCCCTGAAGTGTAGCAGAAAGTGGTCCCCCAAATTTTTTGATGAGGCTCTGAGACTTGCTGTTCTGATATGAGTTACAGCAACTTCAGCTGGAACAGAAATAAACCCAAAATCTCTTGCCTCTAAATCAAAGGTGTTGTGAAATGCTTTACAAAGGCTGGTGGGAAAAGTGGCTGAGTTTTATGGGAATTTCGTAGTATGTTTCTTTCCTTTGATTTTGAAGTCTGGCAGCATCTCACTATGTTGTTTATCCAACAGAAGTTCTACTCATGAAAAAATATTTTTTCTGAAGAATTTGTAAGTTCTTTAAATTGTCAGGTTTATTGTGGTTTGGAAAGTGTCCTTATGGGTTTTCCCTTATGTAGAATTTCTTCCACATAGCAACTAGGCTATTTCATTGGTTTCAGTAGTCATGTGTGGTTTTGATTTACTTGAAAATTAAGTTTAACATAAAAAGAACAGTATTACAGAAATGTAAAATTATAAATATTACTGTCATTTTAGGATGAATTTGACTACTACCTACATTAACTCTCTTAACTTAAAACTTATTACTACATTTGTTTATAAGAGAGATGACTATTAGAGAAAATAAAATATAAATTGGATGTGATGTGGAAAATCAGGAGTTTTTTTCAGGTAGGTTTATGAACAGCACTTGATTTGGGAACTCTTGTGGACAAATCTTGAACTCCTTAATGCTGACACCTTTGTGCCAAAGTTCTGTGAAGGACGATGATCTATTTATAGTGCTGATAGTTTTCAACTGAAGAAACAACCAAGTATTTTTTCTCTCTAACGTAACCAGAATTCAGTCTTGACTCTGAAAATTAAACCATCTGTTTAATCTTGGCTGTGCTACCTTTATAATAAAATAATTAATTAATGCCCATTTTACCACCTCTTTCTTTCAAAATTAAATACATGCTAACTTTTTATAGTAATATGGAATACAGATTTTCTGAGGTCTCTGTAGAAATGTAGATACAGTCTGCGTAGAGTACGTACAGAATAATATATATGGTTTCATTTTCCACTCTGTATGAGAAAATTTTTTTCAAGCTGCCTAATTACACTCCTTTCTTTTTGATGTCTTTGTAGTGGAAAAATCTTCCTATTAAAATGAAATGGTTTCTATTTCAGAAAAATAGTGAAACTTTTCTAAGTTTTTTTTTTTTTTTTGTTATTTAGCCACAATCTATTTATATAAGGATTTTTGTACAACTAAGTAGTGTTTGACTCTGCTGATTGCTCAACACATGCATTTTAAAGACTTTTTCATAGCTGGGTTTTACAGATAAGGGAAGCAGATTTCCACCAAACTGAAGTGAAAATTCATTAGTGTGGTGGGGGATCATTAGCACAGCTGGGCATCCCATTGTGCTTCTCTGATCATTGGACCAGTCAAAATTGAAAAAGGATGCTGCTAAAGCTATTACTAATACTGGGAGAAGTTTGCTACGAAAAATTCTTGTCTGTTGTTGCATATAGACATGGGTCTGGAAACCAATAATGGAAACATTTCAGCTGATGTGAATGATTTAGTGGTGGCTACAAGGAGATTTACTCTTGTGCTTTTTATATTTTCCTTTGGGATATGACGATCATGTTTCTGAGAATTTTTCTTCCAGCTCTCTAATCAGGAACATCCATGCTAGGAGATGTAACCTTTTTGGAATGAAAAACAAATGCTTACTCTTTCTATTGCTCTCTAAAGGGAAGTTGTCCTACATGCCTGTAGCCATTACATCCACTTTCCCTTGAGAAACTGGGGATATGTGTGTTTGTTGATTAAAGCAGACATCATAGGGCCTCAGATCAAGTGACATTGCTGGACAGAAGTTATAATCCATCACATCCTACCAAGCATTTGATTGCTGTGTTAGAGAGGAGGCGGAGATTGTTCTCTTTATTTTGCCAGAAATTGTGAAAGATGTTTGTATTTAGAAGTCAAGCCAGAGATGTTTTTGATATATATTGAATTGCCCTGGGTTGTCACTGTTGCAGGTAAGTAATTTTTTGTCTGCCAGACAGAGAGGGATTCATTGTATGCTCTGAGCAGTCTTTTTGTAAAGCAACTCTTGCTAACACTTCCTGGTTAGTGTTGATTGCAGTGAGCACATTTCTAGACATCTGTTGCATGGATAGATCATAATCAATGGGGTTTCTTTTCCCCTTTTTTAAAGTAAACGTCCTTCTTTTTATTTTTTTTTCTTTTTCTGTTTTTAAATTTTCTGCAGGACCTGGGGATAACGAAAGTGGGTCATATGAAGCGAATTCTCCAGGGAATTAAAGAGCTCAGCAAGAACACCCCTTTGTCTGAAGTGTAATTATGCTGGTGCTTTCCTTAAAGAGAGAAGAGAAGTTTGCTGGAGAAGCAAAGCTGTTGCAGGCACTTGGCTGTTGTTGTAGTTTACTCTATGGAAGAATAAGCACTGGTGTTTGTACAGGCTAGCATCTCTGAATTCTTGTGTGGTGAAGAACTTTGCAGAAAGAGTATGAAAGGATTTGTGCCAAAAAAAAAAGGAAAAGGTGATGCATTCTGCAAAGACATTTTCTTGGTGTGTGAATTGGCCAGTTTGGATAAGCCCAGTTTGGTAAATTGAGTGGTTGATGGTGAACTGCACTGACTGGAAAATATAATCAAGATATGATTGCTTTGCTTACATGCAGCTCAGTATGCCTCTCTTTATGCTGCAGCAAGATGCCACTGTACAGCATGAGGTCAGCTGGTTATCCTTCCGAGGCGTAGCTCTGTAAAACCTCCTGTGCAGGAGACCAGGATGTTTGGAAAGTTCAACACGTGAGCCTGGCAGTGCCGCAGGTATCCAGCA
Source organism: Aphelocoma coerulescens (assembly GCF_041296385.1). NCBI lineage: Eukaryota > Metazoa > Chordata > Aves > Passeriformes > Corvidae > Aphelocoma > Aphelocoma coerulescens. The sequence continues at coordinate 62,819,960 of NC_091013.1, forward strand.
CTCACTGGCCATGCTAAAAGAGGGGAGAGATACCTTGTGATACCATGAATGCAAACTATAATGCATGGTGTGCCTGCCTGAATTGTCTGTTGTTCTGTTGCATGACACATCTGATACTCTAAACACTTGAACAACTTTTTTATTGGTTTGAATGAGATTTAATTTATTGCTACTTGAGTGTCTTTTTTTTTTTTTTCTTTTCAGTTTCAGGCACTTTTCTATTCTTCAGTGTTGTGTTATGCCTAAAATGTGTTCTACGACAAAGGGTGTGTGGGTGTGGAAACTTAGCATTTGTGCCATATTCAGCAGATTATATATGATTGAAACACTGTACAGTTAGATTTTTAAATATATCATGTACAGAAAGTTTATCAGGTAACTAACTTATAAGAATTTTTGAAAGACTGGTACCTCACAAAAATATCAATTGGCTTCCTGCATGGAAAATGATAAAGAATCTTCTCATGGTGCATTTTAATGTAGTTATTCAGTTATCTTAAACATCTGTAGCATATTTGAATTTTTAGACACTAATGGTTTTATTTATTCTATTGTTCAAAAGCAGGTTTAAAGATTAACGAAATTTTCTTAAAGGAAGATTTAATTTTATTTATCATACATAAGAAGATATTTAAAATGTAGCAGCTGATTTGATTTTTGTGGGGTAAACTTTTATTTGTTGCTAATTAACTATTAATTTAAAAATGCATCTGTGTGCATTTCTTTAAAAAGGTGTCAATTTGTTTCTTGACAGCACTCCTACATCAATAGACCGTAGAAATTAAAAAACCCCAGACTCTACGGTTTTACACTAGGCATGCTAAGATGAATCACATGCAAGATAGTAATCCATGAGTGTAAACAGTTTAAAACAATTAAAACTGTCTTTGGTTAGAAATTGCTCTAGACCAGAGTTTGTAAGGTTATTTACAATTTACTTAAATGAAACAGGTTCATAATTTAATTTCCTGGTTAACTTTTCACAAAAGTATTAATCTAGTTGGAAAATAATTTTTAGATATCAACAAAAAAAATCCTAATTAAGTGTTTGAGATGAGATGATGTTGCACCACCTGCCAGAAAACTTGCACAGAATCGCTGTCTCCTTGCTGCTCCTAGCAATGTATCATTGCAGCACAAGGAACATTTGACTTTTACTTAATCAAGTAGCTTTGAGGTTTCTTGCACGTTAAAGAGATCTTAACATCTATTTCTGTTTTCCTCATGGGCAGCAGAGTAAGGTTTCATTTGATTTTTACCAAAACTTATTTCCTCATACAAAGGGGCCAGTGTCAAGTACAGCATCCTGGTTTTGCCCTCCATTTCTCATGCATATGACAGGAGCTGTTCCATGGCAAGTAGATGGGACTCATCCCTTGGAAAGTAAAATCTATTCTCTTCATTGTTTTATTGGAGAAAAAAAAAAAAATCAAAAGAAGCAAACCAGGTTTAATTTATATCTTATTGTAGTTCTTTGTGTTCTTGCTGCTGTAGGTTCAACAGGCACCACTCTGGGAGTTCTGTGGACATAATGATTATTCTGGTTAAAAAAAAACAAGTAAAAGGCTATTTGCTCTTATGTTTTCCATAAAAAACAAACAAAAATGTTTTTGCCAAATGATAGGATTTATATGCTGTTGTATAAAAAGCATATGCAAAAAATGGAAAGTTAGGCAAACAATGGAAAGTTTGTTGGTTTTGGTTTTATTTTAATGTACTTGATATTCACCCCTTTAATGACATTCAGGTGACATCTGCCAAGTCTTTGTAGGTTTTATTTCCTTTTCTCTTTGGTTCTCCATAAGCTACACTGTATTTTAACATATGGCAGCATTCTAGCATATTGATATTACAGTAGAAAACACATTTAATCTTCTGGTCTATTCAAGGATATAATACATACAACTTTCTTTGCTTTCCTGATTGTGGGATGCAATCTCTTTACAACTTTCAGCCTTGCTGTATGCAAGGCATTAAGATGGGCTATGGAACAGGATCTCTTCAAGTCACTGTAGACATCTACGCTGGGTATATTAAAAAATGGGAGCTGCTTTTAGGCAGGGAAAATGGGCAAATGTTTGTAACACGACTTTCTCATGGCACTCCTCAAATTACCTCAGTATAGGACAACTGATCAATGATCATTTTTCTAAATGACCACCAAAGAATTCAACTTTGATTGTCCTAAGCATTTTTTTTTAAATGCATGAGTAGAAAAAAAACCAAAACTGTAAGCATCATTTATGCTGTATTTATTAGAAGCCCAGGAAAGCAAATTTTATGCAACTCTATGCCTTAGATGAGTGTTGGCTATGAAGTGCAAATGTGTCTGACAGGGAGGCTCAAAATATTTTACAGAGGTTCTCTGTGGAGGTCATGGGTTATAACTGTGTTTAAGAGATTTGGCTTTTCTGAAGGCTTTTGAACACAGTCTTACTCTCTCATGATTATTCTAAGTATTGAGATTTTTTCCTTACTGATGTAAAAGTCCCAGCTCCTAGAACTAAGTACATAAATAGCTACATTTTTTAATGAACTGTATTCTCCCTAATTTAATCCTGCTGTTAAAAAGTGCTTCAAAGCACACATCCCAATATTTCAACAAAACCAAGGTAAACACATCCCTAACAGCAGTTAGTTTTTTAGAAAACAAGATCCTGTGGAGCCTGATTCAACATGCTAGATTTATCAAGACAATCTCTATACAAGTTTACTGGATGAATTTTTTTTGCCCAAGTCGAATACACATGATTTCTGTGGTCAGTATACATTAAAGTCTGAAAGGAATGCAGAGTAATCTGCATTTTTTTGTAGTGGCTCCCATTCATATAGATGAAAAGCTCTGCACCTCAGAGAAAGGAACATGAGAAATGCATGTTTTAAAATGGCAGCAGGTTGCTAAATGTATGTTTCTGTTTTGTCATTTTCAAATAGGATTTTCTCAGTTCCCTGTATTTGATTGCTGTAGCAACCTCTGATTTAGGTTACACAAGTTATGCCTTTATAAAGCCTCATGCCTTCTTCTTAGAAACGTAATGAAATCAAGCAAACTCAAGGTTATAGGTAGGTGTTGGAGATGTTTTGCAATACTTCAAAGAAAAGAAGGTTCAAAAATCAATTTTTTTTTACATGATGGCAAGTGCAAGTTTTCTTTGATACATTTTTATGTATCTCCCCTTAACCACTATTCTTTCCTCCTGAATGTCTCTTTCTTTCAAAGAAAAATACTTTGAACTTGGAAGAGCAGTAAAGTGTAAAGCATATGATCAAAAACCCCCCCACACTATTTCATTCCAGTATTTCTTGTTTTGGGACTGGAATTAACATGCTTGGTCCTGTAAATAATAAATAGAAATCATCTTTCTCTCTCTATCCCTGCCCAAAGAAATTAATACTGCAATATTGCATAGCTGTAATTCAAAGGAGAGGTATTGATTTTTTCGTAATAAACATCCATTTTATATCTTCCTATGCTTTTTGTAGAGAAATAGATAACCTGCCAATTTTACTTTTTAACTGAACTCACTCATGCTAATTTAATGAAAATGTCATGAAGCTTTGATAATGAGCATGGCTTACTTCAAGGGTAAAATTATCAGTGTTTTTCAATGCATCTGGTCTTCATTTTGGGAAGACTGGCAGGAGACCTTTTTCACATGTAATGGAAAATTAATATATAAAACAAATATGAGAGGATGTTCCATAGTCCTACTTTAAAAACAGTTATAATAATGGAGATGTAAGACAAAACCCCCCACGGTGATTCCATTTTGCTTGATGCTTCCTGTTTATGATTGCATTAGTAGTGTTTACAGCTGTTTCTGCAGTGCTCTCTCTGTGCCCCTAAATATTGAGTTCTTGCCTATGAGTTCAACTGTTCTGGTAATTAATAATTAACAGTGCAAAAAGTCTTTGTGAAAGGTAAAGTCACAAGGAATGTATATGGTTGAGGCTAACTGAGCTGGAGCAATTTATTTACTTTACAACCAGGAAATCATCTTGTCACTTGTATGAGTAAGTGAGAGAGACACACAGAAAATAAGATTAAATAAGTCACTCTAAATTTATTTTTTCACCCCAATAACTTAAGTACCTCTCAACTGCAGCATCCTGTATACATTTATAACACAGGCTGTCCCATATTTTTGATTCTATTTTCATGGATTGTACATTTTGTGGTATGATTTTCATATCATCAAGGGTTGATGCTGCTTATTCTAACTACAAAGATTTAATGTTTGCAAGAACTGTACCTGACTGTCTTAAGTAAAGGAACAAGTTTTTGATGACTTGAGGAAGCTGAGGAGTTTGGACAGGACTTAAAATATCTCTGCTTCCTCTTCAGAGATGAATGGTAGCATCAGCAGGATTGATAAAGCATCATTTGGTAATTATCAGTATAAAATCTTTACTGGTTGTATAAATTCCTGTATTTATATCTAGAGTATAGTGTGGAATGGATCTTTTTTACAAAAAGAAAAAAGTTTTCTAGTTGTTTTCTACTACTGTAGCATTAGGTTTCATAGCTCTTTTAAGTGTTAGGTTATGTACTTGAAATGTTTGTTTCTGCCATACAGAAGTCCAGTCTGTTTCTCAGAAATTATAATCCATTTAGAAGCCATCTGGAGACCTTGAGAAGACTCTTCCTGTAGCCAGTTGCTTGTATTAGTGGGGCAGAAGAAGCTGGTGCCTCATTTATGTTTAACACCAGTCATGACTTTACTAATGTTTTTTCATCGCTTCTCTGCTTCTGGCAAGATGAGACCCTTGCATTTCTCTCCATGGTTTCCACTCAGAAGAGCTGGACAGGCAGGCTGGGAAAAAGTTGTAGGATCCTTGAAGAGAGCAAGATAGACCAAGGCTTCAGGCTCCAAAGCCTAGAATAGCCATGGTGGACTAAAATCCTTTAAGTTATAGTTTTGCAATTCCTGCTGGAAGCTCTAACAATTAACACTAGCTACTGAAATGCCCTTGGAAAGAGAAGTGTTTTGGCAAGCTCTACCAGCTGTGTAAGACATTGAAAATACTGAACATTATGATAGCTATTAGTAGGACAAATATCCAAGTGACCAATGAATATTTTATTCTATGGAACAAATACTTTGGAAAAATACAGTTTGTAGGATTATTCAAAGACTAGTGTAAGGATTGAAAAGCTCATGAATACAAAAGCAATGTGGTGCAAAGTTTAAAGTAATTTGCTACTATCTTTTTCCAAATTCATTGGAAACAACTATTTTAGGGAGCTGTGTTTGATCCAGGTATAGCTATACAAGAGCATGTGAACTGGAAAGTGGAAACAGGAAGAAATGAACTAAAAGTAAAATTGGATAGTTTGTTTTTGTTATGGAAACTGTGTGAAAAGCCAAAAATAAAATCTCCTCAGCGCCCCAAATCCCTTCTATGACTTTTTAAAGTGAATTAGCATTTTAAGTCCTAATTTTATTAAACTAAAGCATTAATTGGATAAAACATATTTTAGTTTCATTAATAACCTGACAGTGCCATTAACTGGGAAAGAGTTAGAGACATAACTATGTTTTTCTCCTGGTGTTAGTTGAAGTAAGCTCTGTTTGAGACTAATACTCATTGCAGTCACAGTCAATTATTTTGTGAATGGGGAGGTTGAGGAAAGCCATTCAAAGCTGCTTGGTCTTGCTTTTCAGGGAGGGGTAGAGCACGTGTGCTGAAAAGTAGGGCCTGGAAGCTCTTAATGAGAATTTTAAGGATACAAGATTTTCTAGATGGACAGTTTAGGAAGATTTACAATGAGCACACAGGCATGCAGATACTCACTGTGAAGGTTCCTGGTAGCACTGTCCTCTCACAAGATGCCATGGCTATACATTGAATCAGGCATTTGGACTGTGTGCTTAGCCAGATTCCAGAAGATTTTCTACAGGCATCTGTCACTTGTGGTGTCTGTACTTTCTGTCTTGGTTTTATGTCTCCTTAAATCCTTCACCTTGAAAAATGCAGTTGTTCATATACAATAAAAATTACCAATTTTCCAACTCAAGGAGCACAGCTTGTGAACCTGTCCTGAAATAATCTGTTTCATTAGCCACCTTTTTACATCACAGCCTTTGAATCCTAAAAGATCTGAAACTATGGCACCTTCCTAGAGCTGCCAGTTACCTTAGGAATTAATATGTTTGTATGTTGACAGGATCATCAAAGGGCAAGGTGGTATGCACAGTGGCAGATGAGACATGCAATAGATGGGATTTGTACATAAAGTATACAAGCTGTTGAGGTGCTCCTGAAAGGTGAAGAGGGCCTGATCTCTGCACCTCCCCTCTGGCCTTTCCTCATTGCTGTCATTGCACACAAATAATTTAATGTCATCTGATATTAGCAGCTTTTTGTCTTAATTCATGGTGACAGCAAACCTATCCATCACTACTAATGAAACTTCTCACTGTCACGTCTGTCTGTCTAGAGCAGGTATCTTCAAGTGTTGAGTACTGTGGAATTGCATTAATGTATTTTTAGTGATGTTCTGGCATTTAAGAAAGGTAAGTTTCATCTAAAGGTATTTCAAAGGTTCTGAGAGGATGCCAGTCCAGCATGGGTGGTTTCTGTCATTAGCCAGGCTTGTAACTTACACTGGTATTTCAGTCAAGTACAACTGTTAGGTAATTCTGTAGTAACATCCACTTACATGCATGTGTGGATGCATGAAGTACACATGGAAGCCTTGCAGAGATGTGACACTGTCTAGTTCTCTGCATAACTCATATTTGTGTCTAAATAGCAGTTTGTAGCAAAGAGCTGAAGCACATGATTTCCACTCAATCCAAACCTATATTCAATTGAAAATGAAAACATCTAACATGGTTTGTCCGGGTTTAGGTAAAAACTGGTGTGTATTCAGTAGTTTCTGCCCCTTGTTTCCCCTTCTTCCTGCTCGTTCCACAAGGAAGTTCATCATCTTTGCAATCATATAGATCTGTTGGGACTCAGGCATATGCTGTGCTTTAAACAGAACTTTAGGCCCCTTGGAGATTGTTCTTGTATTTCAGTTTTAGCATTTACATGTAACCCTACAGATGATTTGGGTGGAGAGAAATTTCTCCTCACACAAAAGTGATCCTCAGATTGATCATGGGTAGACTTTTAAATGCCATATTTGTGAATGTTGTTCTCTTGCCAGTATTTGTGTGGATGTGTGTAGATACGTAGTATCTAGTTAGTAGTGTGTATGTGAGAGCACACCTGTACATAGAGATGTATATACATACCCTGGTTTTGCCCAATATAACAATGCCAACTTGTGTGTAGAGCCAAAAAAACCTTAAAACTATACAGTGCTTGAGATGCTGCATTGTTTTTATTATAGTATTTTTTATATCAGATGAATTGCAGGATGTTTACAGATGCTTATTAATATTTAACTTATACAATGGGGAGGCAGGATGTTTATGATTGTTGTCAGCTAAAGAATTGTATATGATTCTGGGTGAAATTTTGGCTTTTTTGAAATCCTTGGCAAAACTCCCATTGATCGCACTGGGGCCAAGATTAAACCCCTCTGAATCTATTGTTTACTGGCTATTTTCCTACTGTGATAATTTTTTTAAAATGAGTGAAATGTATTTATTTTTTCCCAATGTGAAATCTGCAGTTTCTATTTGGATTTTTCTACGGAACCTGCAAACTACAACACAGGTGGGAATATATGCCTCAGAGAATGTATAGAATTTTTCATTGATCTGGTCCTTGAATATGTCTAAGAAAATACCTTCTAAAATAACTTTTGTAAGATTTAATACAGAATCATCTAAAAAGAGATCACCTTTCATGCCTCTCTCCACAAAGAGGGAATGCAATGTGGCAGGTGAATGTGAAGAAGTATTCACTGATAAATAAAAAGTAGTCCTGTCTGTTTTCTATACCTACTGATCTCATGCAGCTCACCTGTCTCTGCAGATCTGGTATGAGACACTTGAAGTACCTTATCCAAAAGTACCTTATTGGGAAAAAAAAGTTACATAGTAAATATGTGGCTTTAAGCTTCTTATCAAGATGTGGAGGTATCTTCAGAGCCAGTGTGTTGAATAACTTTTAATATTCCATGGATGAGTTAAAATGATGAAAATGTTAAGTGGTAAGGCAAGCTGGACAACTGCTGTCAAGAAATCGCTTGTCTAGAGGCAGAAGGATCAGTTCTTTAATAGCACAATGGAGGAAAAATACCGTAATGCAGCGCTTCCTAAATCCCTTTCCAGGGTGTCTTTTAATCGTGTATGCTTGAAGTGTATTCTTCCTGTAAAAAAACCATTTGGCTGTGAAACAGCTAAACAGATGCATCCTAATTTCTTCATCTAAGGCTAAAATATCATTTTCAAACAAGAGCTGTGGTGCACTTTGAAATACATGTGTTGGGAACAGGTAAGTTTATATTCATCATAGATAGCTGTCCCAGGGATAGTCGGACTTGTAAAGTGAGGTAGTTATGTTAGGGTTATCAAAAGCTGAAGAAATAGCAAAGCAGACACAGTCCTTCATGAGGCTCTTTCTGAAGACATCTGTGCAAATGCCCACCACTTCCTGGAATCTTTTCCTTGAATTTTGTTTAAGAAAGGATCATATTCAGATTCCTACTCTTCCCCTTCCTAATAAGACAGGTAGTATGCACCTTGGTTGAACTTTCTAGGAGTTTGCTGGCTGTAGAAACGGACCTCAAAAGAATAAAAATTCGAGGCAGTCAGTAGGCTTGTGAAGGATACACAGGGCTCTGTCTGGGCTCGTTAGACTGCGAATGTGGATCTGATCACAGATTACTGGGGGAAAAGCTCCTGTGGTGCTCCTGCTGCACTTGGTGGCAAGGCTCCATGGTTGTTAGTGGGAGCAGATGGGTGCCCAAGTGAGCAGACAGCTTTCCTTTGCATGTTGATTGTCTTTCTTCAATTCTAATCAGGACTGGAGTTCAGGACACACCTTTATTTGTCTGCAAAGCTTGTGATATCTGAGAAAATGAGGAGGAAGTGGCTGAAGGTCTGGATTCTGCCTTTGGTTTCCTGCCAATGGAGCTGGTGTAAGACTGGGGGCAGTTTAGTTAACCTTTGAGTGCCTCACTTTCTCCACCCATGAGAATAGGGATGCTCACCCCCTCTGTACAGCCCCCTTGAGTCCTGTAGGAGAGCAGTGTTATATAAACAGCTGAGTTTTACCCACACTATTATATGTAATAGAAATAAATGACTTCTGTCCATAACACTGCAAGAATTGCTTTTCCTAGTTCCAGTTCCCTTTGATGACCTACATCCTGACTACATCCTAGGTAGTCAGTTTTGAAGCTTAGCAATTGCTCTAATACTTAGAATTACACACACAGCAGGCTCTGTTGCTGCAGAAAAGAGTAAAACTTTAAACTGCCTGACAAAACTTGCCAATGAAGTATATCTAACAGAGCAGGGGTGTAACTTTTGGCTTTATTTACTTGTAATAATGGTAAGGAACAGTGAATTTTGTTTGTTTACATACTGTTTACAATGGCACAGTTTTATTTTTAATATATAAAAACAATTGAGGTATTTATTGCATATACTATTTTAAAGATGTTTTATGTGTTTTCACCTTTGGAATATATTGTTACATTTCCTTGTACAGATAATTTGGGTGGCTTTGTTAATATAGTTAGTAATTTTTATGACTACTAAGTGACCAGTTTTCCGTGCCTTTTTATTGTTGGATGCATGATTACATATTTATTATTGTATGGAAGTCACTGAGATGTGTATTTTTGTATTCTGCTGGAAGCAATGGTTGATTTTATTGTACATGATAAGAGATGCCTTCCATAACAGGCACTCGTATGAGATCTTCCTTCTCAAATAAACAGAATGCATTCAATGTATATAAGTCCTTGAATTTATTTTGTGTCTAGAAATCAGTGGAAATGCTTGAACATCATGACACTGAATTTTAGATGTTACCCATTCAAAATGTGGGCTGCTACCAATGTCATCAAATCTAAACCAGAATTCCCCATCAAAATCAATACAATCTCAAGTCCTTTGGCACAGTACAAGACTTTGGAATTTAAAAGAAAACTCTGTGTGTTAAAACTACATAAAATTTGGATGAATGGCTATCGAGCATTATTTCTACTCAGTCTGCCAGGGACTGCCTGAAAATTGTTTTAAATTAGAGCCTTTGAACACAGCTTTTTTACATCCTCTAAATGGCTATGTGCAAACCCAGATGTAAGTAGGTCACTGTGCATACAGGTGTTTACATTTGTAGGGATCTTCCACTGGATCTTGCTGCCACACAGCGTATTAAGTGCGAAAACAGATTTGCATTTGCATCCATGGTAACAGCAGTCATTAAAACAGAACATTCAGTAGCACCTGTTTTTCTACAGGTAAGTGGCAGTAAAGCAAACACATTTCTCCTCAGCAGTATGGACTGTGCCTTGCTAGCACAAACCCTGATAAACACTCACGGGGTTGATTCCAGAGGGCCGTTCTGCAGGCAAGCATCAGCTGCTGTGTTGTAGGTCAGTGAGCTACTAAGCTGTTCTTAGCACAAGATGTGATGTGAAAGTAACCACAATCAGTGGCATATACAGAAGGAAAATTATAGTGTACAGGAACCTAAGTCAGTTCATGAAGGCTGTAATCTTGTGATCGATGAAGTTGTCTCGTGGTTGGGATTCCATTGTCCTGGATGATCATAGCCTGGAGAGGCAAATTTATGGATAACCCAGAAAGCTTAAAGGTCAGTGCTGGGGGGTTTAATGAATTCCAGGTGCTTACAGTTCTCTTAGGATTGAAGCCTGTACTTTAATTCAAGGTGTGTTTTGGGAGTCTTTAAACTGAAATGGTTGGTTTCAATAATCAAAGCAGTGGTATAAATGAGAGACTGCAGTAGGAGAAATAACTCATGGGGTAAAGTAGGGGACACCACTAGGAATGGCACTCTGCAGTACATGGGGAGACTGGGTGTGATAGTGCTTGGACACCAGGAACTGTCTAGAATTTCTTCTAGTAGTTAGACTGCACAATAAGGTAGGCTTCCCACAGTTCATCTTGACCATAAATTAGATTTCTGGGAATAAGAAGTCAAAGAATGTGAAAAAAAGTAGTTGGATTATAAACCTTAAGCTGGGAGATGCACTGAGGGAACTTTTTAATAATTTTAAGAAAAGTTTGGTAAATGAGTGAACTGTTCATACCACATGTTAATACTTGTGGCCTATAATCAATCCGTTCATGTCAGTGGCACCAAACAGCTGATTAAGAGGTCTGAAACTGTGCTTTTAACTCCTATAACTAAATTAATAAAAATCTGAAAAACAGAAGGTAGTAGACAGGCAAGCACTGAAATTGGACGTGCTGAAGCAAATCTAACACAGTTATTTCCCAGAGTTATTTTATCAAAAAGGGCTGTCTAAAACAGCCCTTGTCTAATACAAAATCTAAATGTCTTGTCTAAACCAAAATCTAGTAGCAAATTATTTCAAAAGGTTTAGTGGGGATGGCGTGATCAACTACAAGGGCAAAAATGAAACAGGTGCAGTATTAACATTCCATGTTAATACTAAAATATTGGAACAGTGAGCATAGTAAAAAGTGATAAACAAAAATTATTTTTAAATTATGCCATTCAGGCCACTAAAAGTTTGTGTTTAGATTAAAATCTGCCCATTCTGGAGGCAGATATAGAAGTATGGCATTAGCCTGAATTGGCTGTGTATTTAGTTGTTTGCCCCATTTCCTTCTGAGTTACTGCAGACTGCTTCCTAATTACATAAATGCAGTTCTGATCATATTTATAACTATACTTTTTGAAAATAAAATATGTCAGTAGAGCCATGGCCTTGATCATCTGCAGCCGTCTAATGGTGGGAAGATGTCATGGATTGAATCTGTCTTGAAAGCATGACAAAACACAAGGCAGGTGCAATAGCTTCTGTCCTGGCCAAATGCACACAGATGAGTGAAAGCAGCAGCTGGCCCATGCCCTCCTGCTTCAGATGGGAACTGAGGGGATCTACACGGAAGTGCATCTTTCTTTTTATAGAGGGAGAGATGAGACATGTCATGGTGATGAAATGGGTCATCCTGGGATGTGGCAGATGCCTCACTGAGGCACCAGGATTTTTTGCTCTAGCTTTAGTTTGCATTTCCTTTCCCTGATAGGAGTGCACAGCTGTGCCTCCACTTGCCCCTCTGAACTCATTCCTCCCCTCTGCCCTTTTGCTGTTATTTGCATCTCCCATGGCTCAAAGGCTTCAGCCCTTCTCAGGTACCTACCATAATTTCCCAATTACACTCTGCCAACTGCAATTTCCTTTCTTCAATTTCATTAAAAAAAAAAAAAATCCATCTGCTGCCTAGCGACATTAATGTAACTGCAGATATGAGTTCTCCTGGCAGTCAGGCTATCCTCTGAGTAGAGCAGTCCATTAATTAGAATCAGATATGTAATACCTCTGAATCCCTAATGCATGTCCCTGGTAGGAATAATAAAAAAAAAAAAAAAAAAAAAAAAAAAAAAAAAAAAAAAAAAGTAATAATAATATGCTAATGGTGTAATGATTCAACTGATGGGGTGTTTTCCCTCCCTCTGAGGGAACAGTGCTTTGCTCAGACTTCCTGGGCACAGCATTTCCAACCTGCTGTTGAAGCCATCAGTACTCTGAAGGTCAAGTCACACAGGAGCCTGCAAGTGGTGTAAGAGTATGTACTTGTGATTTATGCTTGATGACTTATTTTCCAACTAACTTGCATAAAAGCATTAATCCAGTCAATCAGAAATTTTAGGGGGCTATTTTCAGGTGAATAAAAAAGGAAAAAAGCTCAGGAAGTTGAAGATGCCATGGAGCTGTTCCCAAACATGGGTTTTTTGGAGTAAGGGGAAGTTGTTTTCATATGGATCGTAGGTTCAGAGGTCACTTCAGAGTACCTGCACTGAAAGCTCAGTACTAATGCTTTCAGGCTATCCTTTCTCCTTCACCAGCTTCTATAAACTCTGGGAGGAGCAGGTGGATTCTGGGGCCAATTCCTCATCCAAGGCAGAGCAACAGTTCAGAGGAGAGTGCCATACCTGGAGTGTGTGGGCAAACTCTTCCTGAAATTAAAACCCACACACGTGAATAAAACAGGAAGTTACAAAGTGAGTTTTTCTTTTTTAAGCACTGACTGTCTGTGAAGATGAGCCTTATGTGATTCTGCTCTGGCATTCCATCTCTCACTTCCTCTCTTCTGGGCCTTCACTTTCCACACCAGCATGTTTTGAGCATCTTCTTTCAGGTACTCCACAGACTGTAAACCCAAGGAAATGTAGGTACAGAGGTGACACTCCAGATGAAGAGGAGGGAAAGCACCAAACAGCATTGACTGCCTTGTAGAATCCAGTTGAAGTACAAAATTATTTTTCCAGATGCCAGTTGAAGTCCCATCTTTCATTTGTTGTCTTACTTATCAGAAGAAAATAATTGAATGAGTTTATATATGAATAAAAATCAAATATGTTCCTTAAAGAATTTAGAAAGAAAGGCTACACAGGGAGAGATGGAGGAGACAACACCTGTGCAAGCTCTGCTCTATCACAACATCAAGAAATAACCAGCATAAATTTTATAGTTGCAGTGTGAAACCTTCACAGAGTTATCTTAGGGAGGTATATATTGCTTTTCAAATAAAATGTCCTCAGAATTAAAATTTTCAATATAATTTTATCTACCTGTGACCACTGAACCATAAAAACAATTACACTCTCATTCCCAGAATCTTAAGCCTATTTAAATTATTGATAGGAGTATTAATTAAATCTTTCAAACATTGTGGAAAGAGTAGTCAAGGCAAATGATCTTAAATTGTTGAAAAGTACAATAACAGTTATGTCAGGACAATCAATCATGATTTATTTCTCAGTCAATAAGAACCATTGTTAATGGCTGATTAAGCTCAATTAAGGTTTGATGGAAGCACTAGTTTTTAAATAGAAGTTAAATTATTGCATCATTTGCTAGCAGGATCAACAATACATCATGGCTTCTCTTTTCAATATAAATCCCCTCTCAAAACGTATTTATTTTGAAAACAAGATTCAATGTGCTGTGTTTTCTTAGATGGCTGGGCAATCTGGGTTTTTATTAGAGTTTTTCCCTTGCTGGATTAATTGGAGAAAAATTGGGAACTTAAACCCTTGCGGTTCTTTTACATCTGTTTAGCTACTACCCAGTTTAAATGCTTCTGATATCCAGACTAATCCCAGGAGGAGTGGAAAGAAATAATACTTTTCCTTAATTTAGAGAGGACTCCTATCCTCTGTAGACCTACTTGCTTTGTGATTTTGGGAATCTGACCATCAGGTTGCCTTTGGGTTCGTAGAGGGGTTTTGCCTCAAGGAATCACAGTGCTGAAAAGATATTACATGACATTTTACCAATCCGTTAATATTCCGATTCTGGCTTCCAGGTTCACTTGTTGGTGCCATCAGTTTCCCACCTCCCAAACTAAACAGAGAAAAATGAGAATTTTAGGGTGCGTGTCATGTTAAAATTCTGTTGCACCTTAGTTTTGGGCACTGAGTGACTCTGGTGTGTAAGGCATCAGTGATCCTAAGATGCGTGTAATGATGCTGTTGAAATTTCTTGTTAAATCACTTACTATTTCACCAAAGCTTTGTTTGCTTTCAATATGATCTAATTTTTTCTTTTGTTTATTTAGTGGTTCAAGGCCTGTATAGTAAATCAAAGTTTTTCTTTTGCATTGACTCTTTTTACTGGCCCAGAATAGAAGTTATTCTCTTTTAGAGATACACAAATTACAACTGTTAGGAGGACTTTCCCAGAAGATATTCAATACTACAGCTGAAATACAGTTTCTCTGTCTGAATCCCACACTTTGCAGGGCAGCTGCATCTCTTGCCTTCCATTTTCCTTTGGCCTCGGTTTCCTTGAGGGCACCTAACGCCAGCACTGGTGGTGTCTCTTCCTTTTGACAGAGGATTAGCATTTTACAGAGGCAATGAAGTTTTAGCATGACTAGCATGATGTATAAAAAACATGCACAGCTTGTGCAAATTGTACTTTTCCTATTCTCTTTCACACAAAAACGGATGGGATTGCCCATTTCCTTTTAAAGCAGGCCACCTAGTGCTTGCAGAGCTTCAGCACAGAGAGAAGACCACTGCCAACACTTGGTTTCCTCTCTCCCTCATTTGCACTCCCTTCAAACCATGGAGCTGCTCACCCACTTTTCAAAACACACTGTGCCACCATGCAACTTAAATGAACAGAAACTTTAGCTTGTTGATTTCACAGGCCTGTTCCCTGTCTGGCTCTGTGCTACTTGCTTTGCTTCAGCGCTGGGTTTTGTCAGACCCCTCTGTCAACCAGCATTAACGGCCTAATATGGCCAAGAGGCATCAAGGAACGTGACAGTATGGTTGGGATCAGCTGGATTAATGAACTAAGCCAAGGGTAGAAGGATCTAGCACCAGGACTGGCCCAATGAGGAGGCAGTACTGAGAGAAAAGAGGAAAGACAAAAAGGAAAGAGAGGACAATATTCCCCTTTCACCACCACCAGCAAGTTGGCAGAAATCACATCTCAGGTTCACCAGAGAAAAAGAGAATTAAGGTAGAAACACTGACAGGTTCTCGTCCTCCAGACTGACACCAGGGCACTATAAGAGGAAAAAAATATGCCCCAGTCCTTTACACAGGCTATTAAAAAATGATGAGCCAGTAGTATCCATACTGGAATGTGACATCTCTAAAGACAGCAGAAAAGAACAGCCTAGAATGATGTTAACTTGTATGCCTAGACATGTAACCAGTGTCCCAGGAAGATACTTCATCCCAGCATTTTGCTGGAGCTTCCTTTCCTCCTCCTAGTGAGACAAGAAGACCCAGACACCTGCTGTTACTATTGGTCCTGTGGCACTTCTCATAGAATGTCTAAATTCTGGTGAAGGTAAATCCTGTCTGAATTTTGTTTTGGATAAATTGGTTAAATCTCCTGGTGAGAGGTGAGCTTGGGGTGTTTTCTGCATATGTAAGAAGTGTAAATACTGAGCTATGCAGCCCTGTATATTGTATAGCACAGCTAAATTCAGTCCTGCATGGCTGCCAATGTATTTGGCAATATTCTCCTTTTATTGTATGGGTTTAGCCTTTTAGTTAAAGTGAAAAATCAGTAATTTTTCATTCTAATCTGCTTTTAAAGAAGTGCAGAGCTCTTATTTTTATTTAAAAAAAAAAAAGGAAATTTAACACTAGCTAAACTAGCTAAATTAACACTAGAGGATCAATCTGTATCACTAATAAGAAAATTCCTGGAAAAGCTGTGTCTTAGACTGTAAATTTTGAGAAAATTACGAAATGACAGAAGTGATAAATAAGTGTTTTCTATATTTGTTCTGCATTGGATAATGGGCCCCTTCTTATATCTTTTGTAAACTACTGTCAAGAATACAGGCTGGACTGTCGGATCTGGGATGGAAATGCTGACATTTCTATAGTGGTAGGAAATTTAATAGAGAAAGAATTCTAAACAAGCTTCTTTCAAAACAGAAAAAAGCTGTAATCTTGCTCCTCAGTGCTTTGTCTTGTTGGCAGAACTTTACTTTTGACTTAGGATCATTTCACATTAGCTCTGTATCATCCTGACAAGTCTCCTTCACCTGCAGTGTGCATCATTATCTTTCCTGAGAAGAACTGGAGAATACCCGCACTAAAAGGCCTCAGCAGAACACTTTATTTTAATGAATATAATGTATTTTCTCTAGCACAGTGTGTATTTTTCACTCACATACACATATATACTACCCTCAAATATACCATATAGCTATGCTAAGTTGCAACTTATTATTTATATTAACTACAAATATTAATTTCAAATTTTCAAATAATATCTTAAAACTCACCACCTGTAAAACTGTAATTAACTTTACTTGGAAATCCAGCCCTATAATCAATCATCAATATATATCAGGTTTCTGCAATCTCATCAAGTGAATTTACATAGAAAATTATCCTCCCCTGGCACACCTGAGACAGAAGGGGACAAAAAAGAAAAGCAGCCTTGAATTAAAAGCAAGCTAAAAGAGAAAAAGCTATAATTTGTACTCTGGATCCTGGCACATTTCTCATTTCACATACCAGCTAGCAGGAGTGGCCTTGTGTGTTCTAATACTGTCCCTCATAAAAGACGCCAAACTTCTATTTTTGTGATGGGGAAAAATGAGCCCCAAAGCTGCAAAGCTGCAACATGCTCCTCCTCCCTGGATAATGAAGGAGACAGCAGGAGAAAGGCTGCCTTCAAGCAAACCTGTCTTGCCAGAGCCTGAGGGAACCAAGATGGGAGAACAAAACATTGGATTGTTTCCTAACAGGAGCCACATTCAAAGTCCTCTGTGATTCTTCTGAAACCCTGCAGTTCTTCCCCACACAAATCATTCATATCCATCAGCTCTCAACCACAAAAAAATCCTTTTGATGCCCTGAAAAATCAACACATTTTGCCAATGAATAAACTAAATCAGATGAATAAACTAAATCAGATCAATGTAACTTTGTTTTCTGGTATAAAAATGGTAAAGTTGGGCTTGTAGGGGAATGGAAATCCATTTCCATTTTTCTCCTTTGGTATGATGTGTTTTAAAGGGTATATTACTAAAGAATCCATTATCAGTACGTTATTGTAACTTATCCTTCAGTGGCTTTATTATACTCATTAAGAATTCTTAATGAGTACTAATTAAGAATTACAACTATCATACAGCTTTTAGCATAAAGGTATGAGATATAAGTATTACTGATGCTTCAGCCACTAATTTCTTTCCTGTTCCCCATCTTCATTGCCCCTAGAGAACAGAAAATCACAGTTGGTCAATCCTTACCTTAGCAGCAGGAAAATATTCAATAAAGCTTTTCACTGCAATCTCTCAAGATAACCAATTTGCAGGGGCAAGCCTTAACATTTCCATGTATTCAAAGCTGATGAAATTAAAAGATACTGGTAATTCTGGAAACTTTTTGGCAGATAAGTGAAAAAAACAAACTAATACTTTTACAACACAGCTTTCAGGGTCAGATTCTGATTTATCTATAGCACATCTGTTTTATTATGCAACATATGACCCGGGCAGTTATCTAAAAGCAAATACTAATTCTCATTTTCCATTCACTTATAGGCAGAACAGCGTCTTATCAGTTGTAAATGATGACACATTGTTGAAGCTCAAACAATTTGATTTTAAAACACTTTTTTTATATTTTCAAATATTCCTATTGAAGTTTCTTGCACCTAAGCAAACAGGCAACAGATTAGTCCCCTTTTGACTGATGAAAAAGATTTTGACTTTATATATTAAAATATATATTTATATGTAGATATATTTATATTTATCTCCACAGCTTCAAAGCATAAGTGACCACAAAGAAGATACTTTCCTTTCAATGAAGTTAAAAATTAAATTTCTTAATTACAAGAATAACTAATACTTCAATGGTACAGGGTCTAAAGTACCCAGTAAAATACAATGTTACCAAGATGTATAATTTTAGGCTACATTTTGACTCTTGACAAACTCAATTTACTGTCACAATCGAGTAAGCTTCAGTTTAAAAATGTTTTAATTAAATTTACTTGGTTCTCAGTAGGCCATGTAAACGTGACATTTCTGAGCTGAGAAGTGTACCTAGAAAAATTTGACTGGGAAAATGAAATTGCCTTGAGTGAAGATAGCTAAGAAACAGCTACTCAGAAATCTTACAGTAGCAGGGAAGAACTCAGCATTTTTTTCATGTATTTGTGTTCTGTGTTTCATTTTGGCCAAGATTTTGTGTCTGCAAACAGTGATTTGCAAAGAAGTCATTGAAAAGGAGTGTACAGTAACTTTTTCACAATGGCAACCCCACATGGTAAAAATCCCCTCTCTCTGACATGATGTTTTTATACAACCATGTGGATGGAGGAATGAGAGACTTCTACTTTGTCTTAGGTGATGGTTTCCTTTTTTTTTTTTTTTTTTTGAGAGAGAGAGAGAACTGAAAACAAAGTTTGGGAGAAGCTATTAATATTCCTGCTTTGCTGAAAAGGTATCACCAACACATGTAAGGACTTGGTACTTTCCAGTCAATATTTTGATGGAAATAGACATAACATTATAATTAAAGTGTGCTCATGTTTAAAGAGCATTTCTACTATAGACTGAATCAGAGGGAAAATTTAATAATCTCTGAGTATGTGGCAACACTGAGAAAACTGAGAATCAGAAGGACTTGAATGACACACAGCAGCAGTTATTCATGTGTGGAATATAAACAAGGCAAGTCAAATGGTCATATTGAGACTGACTTAAACCTTAAACATATGCTCAAGTTACTTCATCTGAGATGAAAAGCACATTTCAAGATAAGTTGCAGCAGCACACAGCAAACTGTGTAACAACTCCAGCAGAAATGAAGGAGAAAGTGCATCATGAACATTTTCATTGTGGAAAAATACTATGAAAATGATTTCCAGTTCATGAATAAACTCTGTAAAACCAGCAATAAACTGGGCCATGCTTAGAAAATATACAGGTCAATGAAAACTGATATTGAATTCATCTGGAATCTAGATGCTGTAGCATCTCCACAGTAGTTGAATTCGAGAGAGAAAATAAGTCACATTTGTTTACATGTGGAAGGCACAAGATTTGAAATGTGTCTCAGTAAAGCATCTGGTTTTCCTCTAATTTCACAGCAGGAATATTAGAGACTACTTAAAGAGATGAAGCTGAAGAAAATTTAATTACCACTGAACACTTACAAGGAAATTCATTGTTCCCTGGAGTTCCCACAGTTGTAGTAAGGATGTTATATGACATCTCTGGGCTTTAAAGAGGAAGTATAGGCAGCAACTGGTTGTAAACAGACAAGAGATGTGTATAGCATGTATATTGTCTGCAGATTTAAGGAATTATAAGATTTTTCCTATAATAGAAATTATCTAAACATTTGAAAAAAGCAGATGATACCCTTCATGATGATAGCCATAAACTGCAGCAAGATGAAGATGTAATTTTTTTTACAAACTGGTCTGATACCTTTCCAGACATACATCAAAAGGGAAAAATAACTGGGGCATTACAAGAACTCTACAGTAATGTTTAGGTTTAGGGTTACAGAGAGCAAACAGCTGAGTACTTGAGCACAGTTCTGACAGAGAAGGGTGCTCTCCATATCAGTGTTGACCTTCACGTTACCAACTTCCCAGTACAGATCAGTATGACTTCCCGAGTTCAGAAGATGTTTTTGCCTCATCATTGCATTTTGGCAAGTTCATCTTAAATTTATCTGCAAATATGGGCTGAAGACAAGGAGACAGTGTGTTATCTGATAGCAGACGAGTTTATTCCAATCTCATAGTGTACTGCCTGCAGTAACTGTGTAACTCTGGTTAGCAGGGCATACACAGGCAGATACCATGAGGTATTGCTGGCACACAAGGTTATTTGAATGACAATCACAAAACTAGCAATGAGGGACACTCTGAAAACTCCCTCAGGGGCTTGGGTGTCATCATTAATTCTTAAGGAAAATTCTTTGATTGAATCTGCTCATACAAGCAATAGATACGTGCTTAAGTCACAAGGCAAAAGCTGAAGGAGGAAACACACAAGGAACAGAAATTGCAGTTACATCCTTTTCTGACAGGAGTCAATTATTGAGAGGGTGTTTGGCCATCCTCTAATTGAACAGATTGGCACTGGAAATTCTGGATTGTCCTGGTTCCATCAAAACTTTCTACAGAAGCTCTAGCCATGATCTGGCTGTGGCTGCTGGCCAGGCTGGCTTCTTACCATAGCTCAGCTGACTGGCTATCCAGCTCTCTGGCATCAGGCTGACTGCTCAGTTGGTTTCTTGGCTTCCCAAGCTTGTCAGCTGGCAAAGAAATAGATTGTCCCATTTTTGCCAAAAGGGCTGCAGAGCCAACATGTTTTGTTCCAGCACTCAATGAAACAAAATATTGACAAGCTGGAATTTCCTGTAGAGTAAGAATTTCACTTCCCAGCCAGCTCCAATTATTATTGTATGGTCTTGTGTAACACAGTGACGGCATTTATCGCATCCTCTAATAAACACAATGCACAGAAAGGATGTGAATTCAGAGAGCTTTCCAAGGCTTTGGATAATAATCTCATAGCATCTGCAACTGTCTCTATGGAGTACAATGCATCTTTTGATAATGTTAGTGTGTGATGCTTTCCATTCTGCATTAAAAGACCTCCTAGGCTGGCTCTGAGAACTTGTTTGTCAGCAGGACATAACTGGCCAGTTCAGTATAGAATCCTTTATGCATATTGTTTTGGAAACTTACATAGGTAACAGATCCAACTCTAGGGAAAGCAGAACCAGTAATAACTGCAGCATAGTTACATATAGGAAGATTATTAGGTTTCCTAAAAAAATTATTAGGTTTGCTAAAAAAAGAAGTTAAAATATCCATAAATATGCAAATAAAAATGACTCCTCAAAGATGTCACTGGAAACAATGGATTTGTGAAGCATTTGGTGAATAGAAACCAAAAAATGTCATCACATTATACCATAATGCCATAAACACAACCCTTGTTGGAGACAAACACCATGGTCCAGCCCAGGTTCATGACAAGGTGACTCATAGAACTACCCACTGAGACAGAGAGTTCCAGTTTTGGAGGTGGTAGGGGTGTCAGGAGTGTTTTTAAGGAGACACTGAATAGGCACTAAATAGCAAAGCAAGTCAACACCTGCGTGTGCACTTGCAGCAGAACAAGACTATTTAAGCTGTGTCTGTTCTCAGTTGTGTCTGTGCTGTCCTCAGTGCCACGCTGACACATTTATTATGTTGGTGAACTGGATCAGCAAAATGGAAGGAAAGCAGGTTGTACTCTGGTCCTCTCAGTTCAATCTCATTTACCGCTTGATTTCACAAATGTTCATGCTGGCACGGGCCAGAAGCAGTGCAGTCGCAGGAGCAGGGAGCTGGGAGCTGGGCTGGAGAGCTGAAGGGTGTGTTATAAACAGATAAGCCACTAGAAGTCATTCATGAAATTATTACATTATGAGCTATAAGCTTTAGATTTTTTTTGGGGGGGGAGAGGGGAGGGAGAGGGGAGGGAGAGGGGAGGAGGAGGGTGGAATATATTTCAAGCATGGCAGATCCTTCTCAGCTTGCTACAAGGGATCAATGGAAAAGGCTTACACAGGTTTTAAGACAGGAAGAATATGCTATGCCTCCTGTTAAAGGTAGGAATACATGGACTGTAAATTACCCATCTGCCCTTGAGAAGGCTATCCTTATTATTATAAGTGTAGCTCACAGGATGTAATTCCAGGTCTTGCCTGAACTTAATAAAGCTTTAGTTATAGAGGGACATTTTCCAGAGGCAGTATACTCAAAAAAACCCCAACAGAACAACACTGACACAATCATGCAACTGTGTAGGCTTCACATACAGAGGGGGAAAAATGTAAGTAAGTGACTAGTAAGAAAATGGGCAAAATAAAAGTCACATAAAGCCACAGACCATTTATTCAACACCCTTCATAGATCTTCAACACCTTTCATAGAACTGGCATTCAGGACCTGAGAGAGATGACATATAACTCAGTCTGAGCCAGTTTTTGAACAAGTTCTTCCAAGCCAGTGATCCTGAAATACCAAGCTTAATAGACAGGTGCAGTCAGTGAGTCAGGATAGTACCAGGGATATGACAGTAGTTTAGACAAAAAGATTCTAAAGATACCTATTTTTCATACCAAATGAGCAGGCAGAAGACATCAGAGGTGCATGGTGCACTCTGCCTGATGCTGGTTCCCTTCATGGGGCCTGATCCTGGCCCCCACACATGGACTGATGTTCCAGCCTGGCCTAGACCCCTCCCTGTCCCCACAGGTGCCTGATGCCCCAGGGCTGGGGCTGTCCTGAGTTTGGCCTCCTCCCTGGCTGGGGTCAGTAGGATGGGCTCTGACTGGCCAGACTGTGCACTGAAAAAGGTAAAAATTAATGGGACAGAAAATACCAGAGCTCAGAAACTAACACTGTATTTCTTCATAATTAATATTAATGTTAAGAAGTGTTGGCTGACCAGACAAGTTTCCTGTGCTTTTACATAGGCAGTCCTTAAATCAATTGTTAAAAAAAAAAAATCAAAAAAAAATATCACTATTTCAAAGCTATCCCCATTTTTATTATTATATAAAAAAGAACATTTTTTTGTGACAAACAATGGCATGCCATGGGTTGTGTTTCATAGTTTCCTGATGAGGGTAAACCTTGATTTTTCTCAAGGTTTTGGCAGGGAGCCATAGGAACTCATTATTCTGAACAGTCTAAGGGGAATTCTAAAACAAAGGGAATATAAGGCTTGAATTTATTTTTAAAGCATGTTTTCTCATGCTTACACTGTTTCCATAGCTATTTTGTTTTGGAAATTTTTTACTTACTGTTGATACGTAAAAACCAATGATACATTAAAAACAACAAAACTTTTAGCTTTCACGAAAACTGAAAAGTGTATTTAATGATGCAGTTGGTCAAAAGGAGGTATTTTGTTCTTAGACTGAAGATGAGCAAACTGTTAAAATGTCTTTACTCAAACGACAGTGTATTTCCAAATCAGGCTGGTCTCAATGGGCACTGAAATGACGACTAGCTTGAGTTAAATTTGATGCTATTATTCATTTACTTTCTCTCCCTCCCATAGAGACCTGCAGTCCCTATGGGAGGGAGAGAAATATTTTATTTGTTCCACTTATGCCACACACTGTGACACAGTTTAGAACCAATCTTCTGTTTCTTTTATCTGTGTAGCCTTTGCATGGCTTCGCTGCACAGCTTAGTAGTTTTTACGGTAAACGAAAATGTAGTTCACCCACAAAAATGAACATGCACCCCCTGACTTCTGAAGTGTCTAAAATGATTGTAGAACCCAGAAACAGCCCTTCATTAAAGACTAAACAGAAATAAAAGCCACAGTTTAAGTAAAAAGAGATGGTAGGCAGAAGCAGGAATTATCTAGAAAAGTAAAGGAGATCTAGCAGCAAAAAAAAATCTCATATCCTTTATAGGTCGTAGGTGGTGCCCAGAAGAAAAGTGCAATTTATGAGGGGGTCAGGGTAGTTTCCCTCTTTCTTTCAGTAAAATGGGGCAGGCTAGCGTTTGAAACCACCCAGGACTGAAAAAGCTACAAGGGTAGAATTTTTCTTATTTTTTTTCTTCCCTAACCCCTTCCCTAGTATACGAAGTTGGGGATTTTGTCTGAATGCAGCTTTGGGGGCTCTTTCTTTTCTGTGTTGCAGAAGCTGCTCAGGCACAGGCTGCCCCATCTCCGCCGGTGGAACTCTGGTTCTGTCGTTCCTCCCCGAGCTTCCCCCTCACATGCCGGGTCTCAGGAACACCTGTCCCGATTCCCGGAGTCTCTCCTTTGTGGGGGGACAGAGTTGTCAGCCCACACTGCTCAGACGATCCATTGTGTATTGCTCAACACACCTCCTCGCTGTGTCCCTGCTGCCAGGTTAGTGCCTGCACGAGCTGCAGCTGCTGCTGGAGCGGAGTTATGCTGGGAAGCTACGTTACCTCTTCCACCCGAACGAAAAGAAATCCCAGGCCCCGACAGCACCTACACTTGCACACACATCAGAACAGCTCATGAGGAGGTGAAAATCAGTTGCGCATCTGCTGAGCTAAAAGCACACCTGATGTCCCGAGGAACCCGGCGGCATTGAGTTTAAGACGGAAGCGTGAAGGGAGGGAGGGCACGGAATTCTCAGGCAGGGTCTTACAGTCTTGTCTGCGCCTCGTCTGACTAAAACCAGGCTGCAGCCTCCAACCCACGTCCCGTGCTGAGGCCGCCGGTCGGCCCCGAAGGCGACCTCGAGCAAGCGAGCGGCAGCCCCCAACCCCGACGGAGCAGGCACGAGCAGCCCAGCCCCCTTGTCGGGCCCACGGCTCCCGGGGACTTCCCAAGGACCGTGCCCACCCCCACGCCCACGCCCGGCGGGGAGGGGCCGGGGCCGGGGCCGGGGCGAGCGAAGCGCGCACCACCCCTGCGCGCGCCCTGCTGCCGTGGCTGCTTCCGGGGCGGCCGCCGCTTTCCCGCCAATGGGAGCGCGCGGCGGCGGCGGCGGCCGCGGGGGCGGGGCTGGGCGGAAAGCGTCGCGAGAGCGGGGGCGCGCGCCGGGGGCGGGGCGGGGCCGGAGGGGGCGGGGCCCGCTGGGGCGGGGGCGGCGGGTCCGGTCGGGCGCTCCGGGGCCGCGGCGCTGCGGGGCCATGGCTGCGGGCGCCGGGCTCTGAGGAGGCGGTGGCGGTGGTGGAGGCGGCGGTCGCAGCCACAGGTACGGATAGCTCGCTCTTCTTCCCACCCCCTCCGGCCGCTCCCCCACGGGCCGCCCTGCTGGGGAGCTCGGGCGCAGGGCGGGGCGCCGCCGCCGGCCTGTCAGTTGGGGCTCGCTGCCACAGGTGGCCCGGGGGCTCCCGGGAAGGCGCGGGGCAGCGCATCCTCCGCCGCCCTTCCCAGGGAAGGTTCCCCTGGGGCAGCGCAGCTCCCGCGGGCCCCACCGGTCACCTGGGGGGGGGCCGGGGGCGAGGCCGGGGCCGCTCTGCACCGCAGCGCGGGGGTGACACGAGGTGGGGAGGGGGGAGCGCAGCGCTTCGGCCCCGGGACCCGCGGGGCGTGCGGGGTTCGCGATCGCAGGTCGCCCCGGTGCCCCCGTGGGCCAGGGCTGTCCGTCTGCAGTCTCGGTTGGGGACTGACTGACCCGTGCTGGTGCTGTCGTGGTCGGTGCACGGAGGCTCCGTGAGTTCGCGTTCCTTCCTACGTTGTTTGGGTTGTGGTCGATGCGCACGGGTTAAGTAAGTTCAGCCTATTCTCAGCATTTCGCTGTAAAAGTGTCTCCTCGCCCTCCCCTCCCTCCCGCCGCACGTCCTCCTCCCAGTTCCTTTTCTCCCTCAAGGGAGGAGGAACAAGGAGCGTTCCTCCTTTGCTTTCTTGGCTCTTTTGAGGGGCTTTCTGTGTCTTTCTTATAACAACTGAAGTACTTCTCTCTGGTTTTCAAAGAGAAATCCAATATGCAAAAGGAAAAAGAAAGGGTGAGCTGTAGATCCGAACTGTATTTAGTGATGTACTGCTGGAGTGAGATAGGGAGGAAAAAATCCCACTTACATTGTATCTGGAAAAGATCAGTGATACTGAAATAAATGGTAACAATGCTCGAAATTTATCCATTTTACACATGGGAAGAGTCTTACATTGTTTCATGTTTGTAAGATTATTTCAGATTTGTACAGTTAGACTTTGGTGATAGATACCACCAATATTTAATTAATCCTTGAGAACTAAACAAGGTATTCTCTGGTGAAATTTTCTCTAGGGCGGAATAAGTTTGCCTGAGAAAATGCTGCAGCATAGTCACTTACTTTTATTAGAAAATAATAGTCCCACCTTACTTGGTGTAGTACTGTTATGTACACAACAGAATGAAGTACAGAAACTTAAAGTTTATTGCATAAGCCACAAAATCTGGGCTAATGGATATCCCTAGTACATAACATTTTTTTCCTGGGAAGTGTTTGAGAATCCAAACCCAGGACTGGGGGGAAGTGGGTGATTACTTTCTAGTGATGATCTAGGAAAAGAAAATGAAGGATTCTTTTGAAATTGCTGCTTCTATGTGACAAAAATAGTATGTAAGAGAATTAAAACCAAACAAGAAAAAGAGGACCCAGCCGGTCATTAATGCTCACCATAAATTATGTATTTTGCTCTCTTCTTAGTGTGGGTCTGGCTATAGTTAAGACAACTTGTATTTCATAACTGGACTTCTTGAAGACTGGCGACCTGATCACTGAAACTGATAAATCATTAGAAATGAGAAATAGAGAAGGATCCGTTAGACTATTCTGCCTGATTGTCAGCATAGACTTGCTTAATTTGGTTTTCAATAGCAATTGTTTGGTAAGGTTATAAATACACATGCAGGACAACCAGGGAATCAGGCCCAACCAATATGGATTTATGAAAGGAAGGATCTGCTTGACCAACCTGATCTCCTTCTATGACAAAGTGACCCGCTTAGTAGATGAGGGAAAGCCTGTGGATGATGTCTGTCTTGACTTCAGTAAAGCATTTGACACCATCTCCCACAGCATCCTCTTAAAAAAACTGGCTGCTCACGGCTTGAATGGGAGTACTCTTCAGTGGATAAAAAACAAGCTTAATGGCTAGGCCCAGAGAGTGGTGGTGAATGGAGCTAAACCGTGCGGGAGGCCAGTCACTAGTGGTGTCCCCAGGGGTCAGTTCTGGGACAAGTCCTGTTTAACATCTTTATTGATGATCTGGACATGGGGATTGAGTGCACCCTCAGTAAATTTGCAGACAGCACCAAACTGGATGGGAGTGTTGATCTGATTGAGAGTAGGAGGGCACGTGGAGACCTGGACAGGCTGGATCAGTGGGCTGAGACCAGTGGTATGAGGTTCAACAAAGCCAAGTGCCAGGTCTTGCATTTGAGTCACAACAACCGCTGCAGCGCTACAGGCTGGGGTAAGACTGGCTGTATGTTCAATAGAAAGGTACTTGAGGGTTCTGGTTGACAGTGTCTGAACATGAGCCAGCTGTGCCCAGGTGGCCAAGAAGGCCAATGGCAGCCTGGCCTGTATCAGCAATAGTGTGGCCAGCAGGACCAGGCCAGTGACTGTCCCCTGTACTCGGCACTGGTGAGGCCACACCTCAAATCCTGTGTCCAGTTCTGAGCCCCTCACTTCTGTACATGAAACCTACACAGTTGCATGATTGTGTCAGAGTTGTCACTTCCAAAAGGACATTGATACACTGGAGCATGTCTGAAGAAGGGTAACAAGGCCCATGTATGAGGAGTGGCTGAGGGTGTTTAGCCTGGAGAAGAGGAGGCTCAGGGGAGACCTCATTGCTCTCTATAACCACCTGAAAGGAAGGTGTAGTGAGTGAGGGCCAGTCTCTTCTGCCATGCCTGCAGTGAGTGGACCAGAGGAAATGGATGGTTGAACTAGATAATCTTGTAGGCCTCTTCCAACCTTGATGATTTTATGATTCTAAAAAGTGTTGTTTTTAAATTTCGTATTTGGAATGAATCATTCAAAGCTCAGTGTTTGATTAAGCCTAGCTTTTGCAAATCATCATCACAGTTCTCTGGGCTGCTTCAGGTCAGTGTGTTGAAGACAAAAAACCCATACTTTTTCTTCAAAACAAAGATGTCTATTTTTGCTCTAGTACTACTAAAAAACTTCCTTTTTAAAACATAATATTGATACACCTAGAATCTTTTATTTGAAGTTTAATTTTAATAAGAACATACTACATATATTTTAAATTAGTGCCTGTATAGTTCAAATTTCTCATAACCTATATGTGTTTAACACAGGTGTGCAGATGTCCACATACGCCCCTATAACAATTGAAGAGATTTACTCACCACATTCACAGAAAAAAAAAAAAAATTTCTTCTTTTCTGCCAGCTAAGGTGTGTCAATATAGACTGACTTAGAGTGAATTTAGGCATGGGATAGATTTACACAAAGAGATTAAATCTATGGAAAATTTCCTATTGGATTCCCTTAAGTTGATTATTTAATTTTGCTCCTTACATATATTCAAACGAGGATACATGTATATGAAAAAGCTAGCTAAATGCTTATTACATGCTCTGATGAGAAGAGTGTTCCTCAGCAAATCACTGGAAAAATGGGTTTATAAATTCATAGAATGCTTTGGGTGGGCTAGAAGGGACCTTTAAAGGCCATCTAGTCCCAACTACCCTGCAGTGAGCAAGGACATCTACAACTAGATCAGGTTGCTCAGAGCTCTGTCCTTGAATGTTTCCGGGGATGGGGCACCTACAACCTCTGGACAGCCTGTGTCACTGCCTCACCACCCTCATTGTAGAAGATTTTTTGTATCTAATCTAAACCTACCCTCTTCTAGTTTAAAGCCGTTCCCCCTTATTCTAATACAACAGGTGCTGCTAAAATGTTTGTCCCTGTCATTCTTATAAGCCCCATTTAAATATTGAAAGGCTTCTGTAAGGTCTTCCCAGAGCCTTCTCCAGGCTGAACAACTCCCACTCTCCCAGGCTGTCTTCATAGCAGAGATGCCCCATCTCTCTGATCGTTTTTGTGACCCTCCTTTGGACCCGCTCCAGCAGGTCCATGTCTTTCCTGTGCTGAGGACCCCAGAGCTGGACGCCGCACTGCAGGTGGGCTCTCACCAGAGCAGAGAATCACCCTGCTGGCTGTGCTGCTTTTGATGCAGCCTAGGACGTGGTTGGCTTTTTGGGTTGCAGTCGCACGTTGCTGGGTCATGTCCACTTTCTTGTCCATCACCACCCCCAAGTCATTCTTCTCAGGGCTGCTCTTAATCAGTTCATCCTGCAGCTTGTATTGATAGTGGGAATTTTCCCAACCCAGATGCAGGACCTTGCATATGGTCTTGTTGAACCTCATGAGCTTCATATGACTCCACTGCTTGAGCTTATCCAGCTCCTTCTGGAAAGTATCCCATCCCTTAGGCACGTCAACCACACTGATGCCTTAGGTTTTAACTTTCATATTTTTCAAGTCCTGTACTGCCTAGTGTGTAACTCTAGAGTTTCTTGTAGCCTGTTCAATTCTGCTCTCTCATGCTAGGTAGACATAACAAAGCCTCTCTGGGCCTGCTCTCCAAGGACGCTCGGACCATCCTAGGCCCAAAAAGTATAAACCAAAAGCCTCTAAAGGGAGGGGCAAGCTTGGGGAAGCTACATTATTAACTGAAGCTTTAAGTGGAGAATTAACCCTGATATGCAAATGAACAGAACCTATAAAAGTGTGAAGAACTCATGACCTGTCGTCCATCTTGGGGTCCATTTTGGCAGTAGCCTCTGGCTCCCAAGGGTGTACCTTTGAAGGCCCTTCGAATAAATACCTACCTTTATTCCCTTACTCCTGTCTAGTCTATGTTTTTAGGTGGCCTCTCAAGGGATCAACATCACTCACCTTGGTGTTGTCTGCAAGTTTGCTGAGGGTGCACTCGATTAACTAGGTCTATGTCATTAATGAAGATACTAGGTAACACTGGTCCCACTGCGAACTGCTGAGGGACACCACTTGTCACCAGTGTTCATCTGGACATTGAGCTGTTGGCTGCTCTCTTCTGGATGGGTCCATCCAACCAGCTGCTTATCCACTGAACATTCCACCCATCAAATCCATATCTCTCCAATTTAGAGAGAAGGATGTTTTGGGGGGTTGTGTCGAAAGCCTTGCGGATGTTCAGATAGATGACATCTGTAGCTCTTTCCTTGCCCACTGATGTAGTCACCCCATCACAGAAGGCCACTGGGCTGGTTAGGCAGGACTTGCCCTTGGTGACGCTGTGCTGGCTGTCCTGAATGACCTCCCTGTTTCTATGTGTCTTAGCACAGCTTCTAGGAGCGTCTGTGCCATGATCTTCTCAGGCACAGAGGTTAGACCGACTGGTCAGTAGTTCAGCCTTTCTACCCTTTGTTAAGGTGGGTAAAACGTTTCCTGTTTTCCAGTCACCTGATTGCCATGACTTTTCAGATATGATGGAGTGACTTGATAACTACATCAGCCAGTTATTTCAGGACTCTGGGATGTGTCTCAACAGGTCCTTTTGACTTTTGTACATTGAGATTCCTCAGGTGGTTGCAGACCTGATCTTCTCTTTGCTCCCCCAGTCCATCCACTGGAGAGGTGTGGGAAGAAAGGTTGTCAGTGAAGACTGAGGCAAAAAAGTTGTTGAGTATCTCAGCCATCTCATCTTTTGTTACCAGTTTGCCAGTTGTGTTTGTCAGTGGGAGTGCATTTTCTTTGACCTTCCATTTCTCTCTGACATACCTGTAGAAGCCCCTCTTATTCTTTGCATCCCTTGCCAAGTTCAGCTTCATCTTCACCTTGGCCTTCTGACCTCATCCCTGCAAAACTGGGCAGTGTCCTCTGTCCCTGCTTCTGCTGCCTGTTCATCTCCTACTTACCCTTTAGTTTGACCTCAGCTAGTCTTAGTTTGGTCTCAACTCAGCAATGCCTGTCCTGTGCCTTCCTTTCCTGATTTGTTACACCCAGGGATTGGTAGCTCTTGTGCTTTATGGAAAGTATCCTTAAAGATCTGCCAGCTCTGTCCTGCTCCCACGTCTCTGAGGGCAGTTTCCCAAGGGGTCCTATGGATTTAGCTCCTTGAACAGCCAGAAGTATGCTATTCCAAAGTTGAGGATCCAGAACTTATTTTTTTGCCTATTCCGTGTCCCTCAGGGCTGCAAACACCACAAATGCATGACTCCTATGGCCCAGGCTTTCACCAGTCCTGTCGTCAGTGATTAGCTCACTTAGGTTGGTGATCAGCAGAACCAGTGTTGCATCCCCTCTGGTCAGGATTGTCTGTGTCTTAAGCTATCCTCTATGCATTCCAGGAGTCTTCTTCTGAAATAGCTTGCTGTGCTACTTTTTGAATACATTTGGGGTTGGTTGAAGTCCCCCAGCAG
Organism: Aphelocoma coerulescens; assembly: GCF_041296385.1. NCBI lineage: Eukaryota > Metazoa > Chordata > Aves > Passeriformes > Corvidae > Aphelocoma > Aphelocoma coerulescens. Next base: position 62,851,469 of record NC_091013.1, read on the forward strand.
GACAAGAGCCCGTGAGTGTGATGCTTCCTGTAGCTGGAGCAAGAAGGCTTTCTCAGTAGGCTTCCCTGGATCAACTACAAGGTTCTCTTGATACCTTGTTTTGTTCTTTTTGCCACGGTGCTTTCAGGCTGTTGGTGGCTGTTCTTCAGAGACAGCTCTTCACACTATCCATTTCTTGTTGTAGAGGGCAACATTCTGCCACTCCTTCCCAGTCTGTCCTTTCTTAACAGCCTGTAGCTGTCCACAGTCACACTCCAACTGTGGGATTTTTCCCTCCAAGTTTTAGTAATGGCAGCTAAGTTGTAGCTTTCTAGCAGCACAGAGGCTTCCAACTCCTCCTGTGTGTTGTCCATGCTGTGTGCATTTAAGGTGATCCAACTTGCTAAAAAGGTAAAGATGGTGTGGGTGTTCATTAATTAGTTGCGTGATCAATTTTTTCCTTTTTTTGGGTGTCTGACGATAGTTGTTCAAGACAGGAAAGTCCTGTTCCTCTTATATCTGATACTTCTGCCATTGATTCCCTTTTTTGAGTTAACAATAGGAGGAAATTAGATTTAGTAGTCAAATTTAATATCCAGAAGTAAAAGCAATTTTAAACAGTAGGTTTTATTTATACAAATGAGGTATTTCCAGGCTGTTTTGTTGTCAGTGCTTTCACTTCCTTTTCAGTTAGTTTTAATGTTTGTGTACTTCTCAGATGATTGGACCATTGTTGTATTGAAAATGGATAATAATTTTATATATTAAAAAGAAAACCTTCAGGTTTTGCTGCATTGTTGGACAAGTGGGACCCTTTAGATTTCTCTGAAATGCATGATGGAGAGCAGAGATGCTGTAGGTAGTATAACATAGGTATATATTAGGACCTCTATAATTCAAGTGCTGAAGGACAGGATGCAGACAAGACAAAATGGTTATGGTGTTATGTTGATAAACCTGCATGGTTTCTGTGCAGTGTCTTTCAGAGTCTTCATACTGTGATTTACAAGTCTGTTGGTTTCATAGGTAGGGGATCCTGCAGGTTGATGTTCAGGTCTCCAGTGTTTAGTAGCAGATGACATAGGAAAATACTTAACCTGAAGGCAGTTTATGGTATAACTGTGACCTATTGTACCTGAGTAAACACTGCAGTGCCCAACAGGGTTAAAAGGTCATCTCCATAGTGTGGTGTGTTGGGCTTTGTTAAAATTGCTGCAAGGAGGGATCCATCCAAAAATGTAGAGCTGAAGTACCTGATCATGTGTGAAAACCCAACTTTTCCTATAGATGGCTTTTCTTAGGACAAGGAGTGTCTAAGAGTATTTCCCCAGTATGGTTTGTATTTTTAGTGGATTAGCCATTTAAGATAGAGCAGCAGGGACAAGTGAAGTGGATTTCATTTTATTGCCTGATACTGTTTTGTGGATTTTTTTTCTTTTAAACGCAGTGCAGAAGCATTGTTGTGTTTAGTCTTCTAGCCATAGTTTACTGTGAAATGATTTTTTATTTGTATTTATTATATTTATATATAATATATATAACCTGTGGAACATGCGCCTGGCTACTTCATGTAATTGTCTTAATCTTCCAAACTTCAAACATCCAGTTGAGAGAAGCTCTGCTCTAGAGATGAAAATGTTGCAGTTTATTTGCCCAAGTGTAACAACTTCTCTAAGATTCTAGCAAGTTCATCTTTGTGAAGGAAAGCAGAAGTCAAACTGAAATGTGAATAGATGTACCTAATAATAATCTCTTGCTATTGTATTCTTGAAAAGGTTTTACTTTTAGAGGTGCTGGGGTGGAGGAAGATGAAAAATACAGTTACTTGATGACACTACTAATCTTCTTATTTAAATTACTTATACTGAAGACCAAACCCATAAAAATATTTGTTTCCCATATAAAGGTTAAATATGTGCTTGAGATGAGATCAACAAGACCAGTCTGGTTAGTTGTGTGGAAAAGACCCATACTCTGATGTCATGGTGTTTATTTTCTTTATCTTTGCAGTAATTTTTACATGCACTTGCTCCTTGCCCGGTTTATTTTGTATAGTCTAGGAGCTCTTTTTCCTGATTAAATGGTGTGACCATGGGAAAAGATGAAGTATTAAAACTTCTATAGAACTTAAAAGCCCACCACATACTTTCTGTCTTTATTAGCGCTCTATATTTATTGCCTGTTTGGGAGGACGCGGACAAGAATGAAACAAACTGGATCCATTGCTGCTGATTAAAGAGAGAAACTTGAAAAAGATACTGTTATAGCTGTTTTTCTATCTTGTTGTTGTTAGAATTAGGCTTAGGATAAATAAGAGCAGCTGACTCGAGCAGAAACTCTTGTCACCTACTTGGTTGCAAGTGCTGGTTAATGCATGTGGTCTTGCTGTGTTTTGCCAGCAGAGACTGGGCTGCCCAGAGCAGAACCAGAGGACAAGAGTGAGGATCCATGTTAGCCTGTAGTACCTCAGGGTGACAGGCATGACCAGGCCAGTTGGTTGTGTGGGTGAGTTGTACATTTGCCTCCCAAGATAGTTAAAGGGTGGTTGCAGTGCATTTTATAGTACAGGAGCCTGCTGAAAAACTTTCCAGAGTGTAAGTGATAGTGAAGCAATATTTAATGTAATGTTCCTCCCCACCCCCAATGCAGCCTTGAAATTCTAGTTAAAATAAAATGATGAAACTTACTGCAAGGTGTCTGTGTTCTGCATTTCATGCCTGGTTTTGAAGGTCATTTGGCAGTACTTTTTTAAAGGCAGCTGTCAGTATGGATGGTGTGCTGTTTAATATTTCCCAGTTTTAAACTGCTTTTTAATTGTTTTTATTGGTTCTTGTTTTGTCTACTTGCATTTTCAGGGTGGATGCAAACTAAATGGATAAACATAAAATAATCAAATATAAATGTTTTTTGTAGGTATTTTTGAACTGACATCTTTCATCGAATACCAAGATTGGTAAGACCATGGATATGTATGCCAGGGCTCAGGGCAATCGCATGAAGTCCAGAATATCTGTTGAAAAGGTAATTATCTGCATTTAAATTTAAAAAAAGTATTTCAGAGCTTTGTGATCTAGTAATGAACCAAATAAACTGGTTTATTTAGGTTTTTTGAGTGTGGGGATTTTTTTACTATGTTTTAATTTTGGCTGTCTGCCATTTCAAGGAGGCAAAGAAATTGCTTTTGCTTTACACTTTGGCATACTTAGTGTAATTGAACTAGGAGACAGCATAATTTTAAGGGAAGAGTGCACGCTTTTGTCTTTCAGGGTGATGTGATAAAATCATGATGTATGAATTTCCTAGAATTTGCCTTGTTTATTGGAGTATATCTTTTATTTTAGAGCAGATTTTTTTGAGTTTGTTTTATGTAATAAATGAATATATGATGATATAGCCTTCATTGAATTCTGTGAAGCCTGTGTAAGGGCTTACTTGTAATATCTTTATTTTTAGATCTTGGTGTCTTGTCTGGTTTACCATTGTGTTTACATGAACATTTAGGAAGTGCCTTTGTGAAAAAGAAAATATGTCTAGCACTTATGAAGGATATTAGTGGGGATTTCTAATATTAAATTAAGTTTATGTATCCTTTTAAATTTTGTGAATTTAACTTGGAGAACATAAATACTGTTCCTAAAATTTTCTTGCAACTTCTATAAGCACTTAATGAAATGAAAGTTGCAGTTTATCCTGAAGGAACAAATTTATTTATCTAACCATGTTTCTCTAGGAAGTTGAACACGAGTAATTTTCTAGGTCTTTCTTGATTATTAATAACTTCCTTATTTGCAAGTTGCTGCAACAGTAAGAGGAGAAACTGATCAAGGAAGCATCTTATCATGTGAAAATTGCATTATTTTGTTTCATAAGCAGATTTTGTTGTTTTAAGGAAACAGTGTCTATGGTATATGTCCTGTTTGAAGGCAGAGGAAAGTGTTATGAGACAGCCAGGCAGGTAGTCAGTTGTTCCAGGTCCTAACATGGAGTGTTACCTGCCATATATTAAGCAGTTTGTAATTATGGATGATAATTCTTCACTTTAAGATATGTGGTATAAAACCTTGTATTTTATTGGTTTATGAGAACTTTCCAGCTCAGATGGAGATCTTCCACTACAGTCAAGTAATTTTGCATCCTTAACATGAACATAAACTTACTTTTAAAGGACTTTTAAAATCTGCCCTTTATTTGGTTTTCTGTTTCAATTTACTAAACAAAACACACCCCCCCCCCCCGCCCCACGAGGTTTTTAGACCTTACAGAAACAACTTTCTAATAATGACAGTAACCAGTGATTCCTCATTGATTCTAATAGTTGCTTAAAATATTACCTCTGTGAACTGCTCCATTAATGGCTATTAAGCATTCTGAACTCTGTGGTTCTAGAAACATGAATTGAACCCTTCTTTCAGAATTCTGCATTTTTCTACAGCCAGACTCCATTGTTTTGATCTGTGGCTGCCTCCTCTGTATGTTTACCTGTGAAGAGTCTACCTAGGTTATGAGGTGGAACTTTCATTCTCATAGAACCAGGCAGTAGGGTGGTCAGAATTGCACTGTGTTTCACTTTCTGTTGATTTACAGAAGATTGCAGTCTGATTCCTGTCCTTTTCATAATACTTTGTCACAGCTAACAGGAATTGTTGCAGTAGTAGCTCTTAAAAGTCAGTGCACAGTTACGGCATGCATATTTAAAGCCTGAGTTTCTATTTTTACAAAATTACCTTAAAATATTCAATCCATTTTAATCTTACAGTAGGTGAAATCAAGAAGAGCTGCTTTGTTACTTAAGAGCAGAGTAAGCATGACTGTCCAGCACTGCACTTTGTTTCTCTAGATACTGTGGCATCTTGCAGGTTGTTTGGAATATTAGAAAACAGTTGTTTTTTAAAACATTTCATGAGACCAAATACATCCTCCAATGTACTGTGATGGATCCTTAGATAATGACTTCCTGATTTGCTGGAATGAAGAGACAATGCAGATCTTTGAATTCCTCAGTTGAGCTAGAGGTGTGACAAGGATTTGCACTGTTCATGTCTGAGCAGCCTGACAATATTTGTGGTTTTCCCCTGGCACAACTTAGTAAATTTGAAGTCTGTGCTTGGGAATGAAATAGGGTTTCTTGCAAGACATGACTTTTGAATTTCTGTGAGGAAGGAGTACCAAGTCCTACAGGCCTACCAAGCAGCGCTTTATAGATTGCTTGGGTGTCTTTTGCCCATATGTCGATGTACACTGGAAGTAGTTGTACTATTTATAAAAACAAGTTACATCCTTTTGTTGAAGATGACCCCTTGTCCTTACCTGAACTGCGCTGATAGTCTTGGGAACTTGTTAGATTTTAGTTTTTAATGTAGTTGCATCTCCTAGTTCGGGATTGTGAGAGAACTTGCATCATTGTCTGTTGGATAGAAGGATTTCTCTGAAATTGAGTCCAGTCCTCTGCTGTCACAAGCACAATTTTGCTAAGGATAAGAATATGAAGAAGTTACTAAATATAGCCTCTCAGTTAATGAGGGGTTTAAAACACCTCCCCCAAACCTACTGCTGGTTTTATCTTTTTAAGCCACACTGCACTAATAACTAAGACTTAAGAATTTCAGGCAGAAGCTACTCACAGCAAATTTGTACCTGTTTGTTCATCAATATCCTTATTCTTTTACTTAAATGATTTCTTTTGCTGATGTTCACCCTTCTTATTTTTTGACAGTTGGTGATCTGTCCTCTGTTAGCCTTGGTTTTTGGAAACTGTAAACTGAGGTTTTAGTCTGCTTTTGTATGAAAGCCTCTTCATTCCAGTGATTATCCTTCATAGTCCTACTTTCTGTGCTTGTTGTGAGTTAATCTTCTTTTTATATGTGGGTAATACTGTATGTGCAATTACACAGGATGTCCTTCTGAGTGACTCTGATGTCAGTTCTTTCACTAAAGGATGCATGTTTGCTATTTTCAGTGCAGTATCATATTGACTATTCATTCGTTGCTATGCCATGATCAAGAAGTCAGCTCAGGTCTTTTATTTCCCAGCTTGTGAATTTGCAATTCAATTTTAAAGCTTGCTTTTGGTTTTTAAGGACATAAATTTGTGTTCCTTGTGGTTGCTTTTTAAAACACTCATGCTTAGCAAGTTCTTCCTGTATGATTTGCTATTCTTTGCCTTAGCTGATGACACCTGCTTACTTCAAATTATCAATAGTCTTCATCTCGTATTTCTTTCCTCATTATATTTATTAAGGATGATGATGCTTGGTATCAGTCCCAAGATAAATTTTGAAGAAGTTGCTTACTGACCTATATCAACTATTCTCAAAACCCCCTCCTTACTATCTCCATCCAGGCAAAGTCTTCATTTCCAAAACCAGCTCTTTTAGTTAATTGTCTTTATCTGTTTTTGTTAGCTCTTCATATGTTTAAGTGATCCACAGAAGTCCAGATAGATGGGATTTTTTCTTCTGTGTATGTAGTGTTCCTGTTAATTTCCATATCATTATTATTTTCACATTCAGAACTTTTTTATATTCATTAATATGATCTGAAAAACAAATGTCATTTCATTCCTCCTCATTTTAACTGTGGATATTTTATCTCTTCAGTTGCATAGTGCCACCATGGGCTGCATATAGTCTTGTATGCTGGTCCTCCCAGACCTTAGGGAGATGTTTCCAGTTGTTTCACCTTTCTTCTTCTCCCGCTTCAACTTAAAATTCTCCAAAATGTTGAATTGTCCTTTACCTCAGTAGTTCCTCATACCACGCTCTGGTTCTTACTTACCAATTCTGCCTTTCAGGTGTTAAGCTAGGGTAAAGTACTTGTTTATAAATAACATGTGTGTAATAGTTTGTAGCTTTAGAAAAGCCAACTAGAGAATAACAATGATCCCTTCTCAAACTGGAGCACTGTTGGCTTGCAGAAAATTAGGTCATGTCATATGACTTCTTTTCTTTCCCTAATTACTATTTTGAATGTTGTGACTGATTAAATTATTGTAGAAGCTGAAAATGAGACATTTCAACGTTTGCTTGGCTTCACAAATTAACTTTTGTACAAGATGAATGAAGGAATTACTGGGGAACAGTCTTTGAGCAATAATTGGTATTGCATCCACTTGTAAATTTGGAAAATCCAGATAATCAGAGAAAGGCACTGACAGCATATTTTGGAAAGTACAAAGATGTCATACTAAACTGTGGAAGCAAATTGCAACCTAACAAGTGGGGGCAAGGGAATAGATAAAAGTGGAAATTGGGTGAATGGTTCATTAATTCATTTCAAATGACCCAACAGCTGCCTAACGTACTTTTTAAAATAGTTAAGCTGTTAGTTTTCTATAAAAGTTACTGTTTTGACTTCTTTAGTGTCACTTGACCTTGGCTGTCAGTATGGCAGTCTTGTTGGCTAGCATTCTGAAATGTATTTTGGCAATTTCAAAGATCCTGAAGTTCTGTTTTGCTTTTGTCTGTTGATTCTAGAAGTGCTTTCCTAATTCTGTGTTGCCATGAGCACAACCACGGTGACACCGGCCCTGCTCTAGTAATTTGACTTTCAACATAGTAGTATTTGACACTGCTTTTTATACAGAGAAAAAATAAAATCTTTCTTGAGGTTTAACTGTAGTATGTAAGAACCCCTTTTACTATAAAGGGATTGTTTTTGTTGTGGGAGTACCAGAAATGCAAAACATTCTCTGTCTAAATTTGGCTATCTAGCACTTCTGCTATTGTTTGAGAAACTATGCAAATTTGAAATACTTTGTCATAAGTTGGACACACTGATTCCTCATGTCATTTTTAACAGGGCAGTCTTATAGAGAATAATTAACGGGATTAATAATTTTTAACCGTATGATGTTCTTATTTGTGTTCTTAACCTTACAATTTGCTAGAGAAGATGAAAATTTTAAATTAAAAAAAGAAAAGATTGCCGACTTCCTAAAACAATTGAGAGGATATTGTGTATTTTTACAAGCTGGGTGAGCCAGTTTTTGTTGTTCTGTAGTCTTATTTGCCTTCATAATGGTGATTCTTTTGTTCTGCTACGCTTTGTTACACTGGGAGAAAGTCTTGGATTCTTCAGCCTTTTTTAGCCATCCCTGGGTGCTTGCATGTCACCATAAGTGTAATTACAAGAAATATTTACATGGGATTAAGTTACAGTTGTTTTATATCCTTCATAGAATGCGAAAGAGTGTATGTGGATTTTCTTGGGGATTTTTGCTTGTTTGTTTGTTTTCTTCCCCTCTGACTTTTGAAGCCACCTCCATTACTTTTCTTGGCTAAACTTCATCCTGTTTAAAGAAAAGCTGAGGGCTTTTCCTTATACAGGCTACAATGCAAGGAAGCAAGGAATAGATGGGGTTTGGATTTCTTCTTGGATTCATCTGTTCTTTTTTTTCCAAGTCTGTGTGTTCTCATCTTTTCTTTTTGTTTTAAATACAGAATGTCAAACTATTTTTGAATAAAAGTATTGCTTGAAAAAAATGTACCTGCTTCAGCTTCATATCCTGAAGTAAATTTAAACTTCAAACCTGGTGATTTGTGTAAAAAATAATTTGAAGTAATAATCAGAGTAGCAAAACTTGTGGGGAGCAGAGAATAGATGGATGGACTATGTATCTAATACTAAAAATACATTGTTTTCTTAAATTTTTTTTCATTGTTTTTCAGAGTTTTGGTGAAAGTATCCTGCACTCCATGAAGTCACTGCTACACAGCAGGAAAGAGTTATGCAGTGTATCAGCAGAAGAATGCTTAAATCAGGAAGAACAAGATAATTTTATTGAGGTTTGCTGTAATATTCCCACTTACATATATTTTGTGGCTATGATAGAAAATAATTTCTCGTGACACAGTATGGAAAGCTGCAGGATAGTAAATAGGAACAATGCTGCAAGTTACTGGACTTAAAATCTGTGCCCCCTATTGTCATTCTTGAATTTAGTCACTGAAGCCTTAAAAAGAGCTGTGACATTTCAAGGTGACATTTCTCTGCTTTGGAGGATTTGTGAAACTAGAAAACCAAGATGTGTAAAATAGATGACTTGGGTGTACTGCATTTGTGAGCGCTGCTGTGATCAAGGTTGTAGGGATGGTATCCTCACAAAATAGCAGAACACTTTGATTCAGATCTGAAGATAAAAGCTGAAGCCTCAGAATTGCAGATCTAGACTTGTTTTATGTGATTATTGATGGGCTGAAAGCTGGACAGGGTCTGGAGAGAAGTAGACCTGACAGAATGTAGGACTATCTAGGTAAATGTCAAGCTATAAGGAGGAATTACTAGAACTGTTTGAGTTACAAGGCTAACAACAATTTCTCCAAAGGGAAAAGAAAAAAAATAAAAGCAATGTGTACCATGTAACTTGTAGTATGGGTTTTACAAGACTTCTAATGAGTAGTTGACAGGCCTGACGAGGAGCTTAGACAAGGAGAGGATGACCTGAAAAGGCCATGCAGAGGAGCTGAGATAGGGAGAATTGCAGCAATGACAATTGAGGAAGTGGTTAGGGGAGACTGCTAATTGCATAAGCAGTAGTAAGAGGCAGATTGTGTGACCAGCAGAGATGAGTTAGGATTGCCTGGATAGCACGAGAGGTTTTGTAACTGAATGGGTACAGTCAGAGGTTGTGACTCTAAAACATTTGGGGAGCAGGCAAGAAGCTGAATTTGTGAAAGATGAAAGCTGTGGCAGATTAACATAAGAAGGAAGAGCTATGCAGTGGAGGTGTGAGCAAAGCCTTGTCTTTATTTGATCAGGCAGACCATGCTTTAGTAACTAGGAAGGTGTTTTTTTCTTGTAGCAAATACCTGACAAGTAGCTGGGAAATGTTTTATATGCCTGCAGTGATGGTCTCTGTGGAGAAAGAGAGCTGACTATATTTAGTTACCTTATTAGATCAAGCAATTAAGAGCCTCTGGTTGAAATGTAAGAGGGTCAATATCCTGTCACAGAACAAGTATTTTTTTCTTATGAAAATACAGAAAAAGATACTTATATGGAGAATGATGTTAAAAAAACTGAGACTTGAGAAAACCAGAATTTAGGTTTGCCTGTACCATTTCCTTTGTACCCATGGCTTAAGATAGCCTTCGAATACAGTGTCTCATGCGCTTATTTTTAGTTGAAAGAAAGGGCTTGTGTTACTGATGACCTTTTTATTTCCTTGGCCTACTCCCCAGCAACTTTTGAACTGATATGCTAACTTCAAACATGTTCAAGGTATTAAAAGGTGATTTTTTTTCTGTGAAAACTGGAGTTTGACCACAATAAAGAAATCCAGATTAGCCTTGTCATCAAGGAAAAAATATACAGACTCAGTAGTGGTGTGGTCTTTTTGACAGCTGTCTGCTGACCTCACAGTGTAATATTGCCCTTCATTTGTGTGAAGCTATGACTCCTGCTCACTGCCCTGTCTTGCACAATGAGTTATCCCATGGGAGAAGATAAGGGTTGGAATCATTATCTTGAGGAAGAGGAAGGGGCATGTAAGAAGACAAAAAAACCCCACCCATTAAAAAACCAAAGCAAAACTGCCAAAAAACCCCAAACAGCAACAAATTCTAGAGCCGCTCAAAATGTTCTTTAAGAGAGCTATTTTTTTTCCCAGGTAGTTTAAATTGTTTGGTATTTTGCCCCTTCTGTGGAGGAATTCAGTTCATATTGTAGATATTGTACAGATGATAAAATGTAGTGTCCTGCAGATATTGTGCAGATGAATTGTGTAGGAGTTGAAGAGAAGGTTTAAGAGTTGAAGAGTAACATTGCTCAAACAGGATTATGTCACAGTTAACACAGTGAATATGGTACTGGAGAGGTGTAATTTGTCTGGAGCTCTTTGGAATGCTACTGAGGAGCATTGTTTCATTTATGATCTTATCATACATGACATAAGGATAAGTGGATGTAAGCAGGAAGGCATTTACTGGAAGCATGAGATCTTTTTCTGAGACCCCCTGAAATAAACAAGTCAGAATTTTTCATAGTATGATTTCAGTTGAAAATAAAGCTTGGGGTTTCTTTTTTGGTCACACTTCAAAAGAACATATTCAAAGCACAAGTACAGTTCAAAATAGAATTCCGGCCATTTCTTTTTTCTAGCTCTTTAGTTACGGAGAATCTGTGTATGTACAAGCAGTAGCTGAACCAGTTAATAATATATCAATATAAACATAGTGATGTTCTTTGGAGGAACTGGAGTAGTTGCTACAAATTTATGAGTTATGCCTTAGAAATCAGTATGTTGCATAGTGCTCTGAAAAAATGGAACCCAAGCCATGTAAAACTGAATTTCAAACATTGGTAGAAGTATTTAGTCTCTGTGCTTTATTCCATATCTACAAAAAGGAAGCAAAGTTTATTTTCTGACACCCTTGTTTTGAATGTTTTGAAAATAAATGCCTTGGGATTTTTTTTATTTTTCAGTATGCAGATGGCCTGTTGATTTGTTGTTAGGAAAATAATAAATGAGAACTAAGGAAGTCTGATGTTTGAAACAAAGTTTGAGTAGTGACTGACTCTCTTCGGTCTGTTCATGCTGAATGGTACAAAGCACCTGTAGACAGAAGAGAGGGACAGTGTGTGATAAAATATCTCCCTTGTCCACAGGCACAAGAACCTGAGGTAAAACTGATATTTCTGGCATACTCAAGGTTCCTGAGCCTGGCAAGACTTTTTTTTTTTGCTAGGTTGGATATTTTAATTCTTTTATGTTAGGGTTTGTTTACTTGGTGCTGGTATGCAAACATGTGGCTTAAGTAATCCATTGAGTTTTGGCCTTAGGCTAATCAATTTACATGGCAAATTGCATAATGTGTTGGCACTATACTTACTCAGTATATCCAAATGTGTAACAGTTTGTCAGCATGGACAGATTTCAGACTGGAACTGTTTTATATGTGCCCAGCCTGAAGCAAGGACAGATGAGCACTGATCTTTGCAAAATCGTCTTTATTTTAACAGCTGTAATGAGGCTTGTATGTGTTGCTCTGTATATACCAGCCACTAGAATAATTCCTGTGTAGTGGTTTTTCAATGTTGTGTATGCTCTTCAGTCTAATCTGACCTTTCTCAAGTCAAATAGTATAGCATTACCATTCTTTATGTATGACCGTGTGCTACGTTTGAGCTAGCTGTGCTACCCTAAGGTATGGTTTTTGTGGCAGTAGAATAAAGCTTTAAGTTAAAGTCTGCTGAATTTTTAACTCTTAAGTATCTGCAGGAAACAAATCTTTACTGTACTTGACTATATTAATGTATTTATTTTACAGATTACATTTATATGTTTTGCAGAAGAGATGGGTACTGCTTGCTTGCAGGTACAATATATATCTATTTATATTGGAAAATTTCTTCTAAGTAGCACCTAGGTTTTTAAATGGAGGAAATTTGGTGTTCAAGAAATGAAATAGATGTATCTTTAGTATTTAAAAGCCTAAGTTTCAAATGTCATTGAAAGTTTGAAAATAATTATTTTAGTATGATAATCAGTGTTTGATATGTATTTACAGTGTTACCTGGGTCAGTCTTTGTGTTAGGATGGTCTGGAACAAATGCAGTGGAGGGGGTTGATTGGGTGGGGGGGGGTGGTGTTTGGGTGGGAAGAGGCTTGGTTGATTGTGGTTTTTGTGGGTGCTTTTTTTTGGTTTGGGTGTTGTTAAACACTTAAATGTATCAGAATTTTGGTGTGTTATCCTTAGTTGAATTGTGCTTATTAATATGGTGCAGTATCATATGTGAAACTAAAACTTTACTGAACTGACCACTAGCTGTGAGGGTTTAGGAGTCAGTATTATGGTTATGCCTTAAGATGTTATTCTGGAGATTTAGATAAGGAAATATTATTTTAAAAGGTGGAGTATAGCAAGCTAGGAGGGTTATGATGTGCCATTTTAATAAGTTAAGGGTTTAGTCTTCCTGTGCAATTTACGTATCAGTATCATTCATAACCTACATTTTCACAATAAATTTCTATGTTTCTACTCTGCCTAGATCTTAGTAGATAGAGATTGCTTGTAACAGTTTGCTGATGTTTTAAAATGTAAAACAGAAACTCTGAATCCACTTGTGTTCCATATTAGATCAATGTTGCTAATTCATCAAATTATAATACTAGACATTTTTTCAAGTATGGGTAGGAACTGTTTGATTGTTTTGAATTAGATGGAATTTAGAGAAAGTTGGACAGAACAGGTTTATGGAGTTTTGCTTTGACCCATAAGGATCAGTAGTGTTTGGATGGTTGGGGAAAAAAAAGCGTAAATCTTTCATAGGCCTCTTCTGTATTAGATAGATCTAAAGGTTGTCCAAGGTCATGTTAAAGACCATGCTTTTGTAATAGGGATATAGAACGCTGTTCCAGTAAAGCACACAAGGAGCATGTGGAGGTCCATTGAGAACCATCATTAGCTGAGGTCAGTGTAGTTGGGTATTTTGTAGGATGTACAGCTGCTTTTCAGCACATACGAGATTCTGCTTTATGACTTTTAAGCATTCTTCCAAGTATGGACTGAATTAAATCTTGTTTACACAAGCTTTACATCACAGTTTGAGAGAGTACGTGGGGGATAGAGCAAGAAATACAAGAAAGAAAAGAAAAACTTCACCAGAATTAGCAGCTGTTAGGATTTAGGGGAGGTATGAGATCAAAACCATTGTTATTTGCATGCTGTTTCTTTGACTTTATATTCTCAATGTTTTTTTATTTAAATTTAAATCAGGAGTTGTCAGCTGTTTCTGTAGAGCTTCCAGATGTTCTGAAATCGCTCCAGTTGCACAAACTAAAAGAAAATGAGGCTGTATTTCTAAAAGACATAAAGAAAACCTTGGCAAAACCTTACATCATGAAACATCAGGTAAAATTTGTGTGTCTCCTTGCATGTCAGAAGCATTACATTTTGCCTCCTAAAGAGCTTAGTCTTATTACACCCTGGCTTGCTTTTGGTTTTGGGCCATCTTAGCCAATTTCTGTTGTTTCATGAAAATAAACGGTGCTGTATTGTTTACAGAAAATAATTAACAAATATTTAATTATGGTGCTGATCCCATGCTTCTGCTAGGCTACAGTCCCTTTCACGGGCAATTTGGAAAGAATATGAAATTTGTCACTGTACCTATCTCTGCTCAGATAGCTTTCATCTTCAGCAGACTTTTTTTGTTGAAACAGGGGTGCCAGAAATTAAGGGTACGTCTGGTGTTCGTAAAACTCAGTGATCGCTTTTCTTAAAAAAGAAAGTATAAATGCTGTTAATGATGTAATTTCCATTATTTTTATTTTTATATTGTTCCCATTATTACCATGCTACTTGTATTCTTTCCAATTACAGACATTGCATGTTAGATAAAAGGTACCTCGAAGAAACAGATACCCTATAAACTGAAGTATTATACAGCATAAACCTGCTCTGAAATACTGTGTTCCTCCACAAATCCACAAATTTTTAACATGCATTCTTTAATAGATTCTTGGCTACATGTTATCATAGTTGTATTACATTATTGTAATGATTTATACAGAATGCAGAAGTTACAAAAATGAGTAGGTCATTTTGGCTATCACTTTACACAAACTGTTGAATTTATTTTCATGTACTGAATATATTTTTAAATTATTTACTCTTCATAAAAATGCATTGAAGGGATCCCTTGAAGATTGCTGTGTTTGTTTTCTTGTTCTCTTTTTCAAGAATCAGCTCCCTGAAGTGTTTTGTGTGATGAGACTGTCTCCTTCATTCCCAAGGATCAAAGTTGATTATATATTTAACTTGCTAAGCAAGTACACCACAGGCATAAGGTATGCTGTGGAAATAAACTCTTCACAAAAACATCAAACAGAGACAACCCATGGAGAAGATGACGACACCAATCAGTCAGTTTCTTCAATTGAGGATGATTTTGTCACTGCTTTTGAACACTTAGATGAAGATGAATCTTCAAAGATACAAAGTGCTGGTAAATTCTTGCACGCTTTTAGAAATTGGTATTTGAAATTTAGGCTGTTGGGATTTAATAAGAAAGTAAATGTAAATAAATTGTAATTTTTTTTACTTTAATCATGCTTTGTAAAGGGATATTATGCGATTGAAAAATTAATTTTTTGCTCTTTTCACTACAGTTTACCAACTCATAAACCAAAGATTCTTATCTCAGTGTCAAATGGATATCAAATAAAATCTTGTTCTACTTTGTGTAGATACATTAAATACATTAATTTGTCAGTGATTAAATTTGTATAATAGGATTTAAAGAAAATGGAAGATTGCTTTAATCATGAAAGATAAGCTAGCATTTTGCAACAATAGTAAACCCAGTAGCTGCCATTAAAATCTGTCCAGTTTGCTGTAGTTCTGTGGACATTCTTGGTTTTGAAGCAATCTCTTTTTACCTTTTTTTTTCCCTTCAGGTACATGCAGCTTTACTTCTCAAAACCATCGAGATGCTGCTTCACAGACCATCCCTGCTCAAAGTATAGAAGCTGTTGACTCAAAGATTCTTGTGGGTTCTGCACATCAAAAGTCATCTGCCAGATCTTCTACTTTGATTGATATCTTTGGACTTAAGGACCTGTCCTCAGTAAAGAATTCAGTTACAACCTCAATTTCTGATCCTTGGATACAAAGGAGTTTCTATAAGCCATATAATCCTTCTGAACAAGGTGTTAATTTTTTACGTAAAACATTGTTTTCTTCCTCTCCAGCTGAATCCTCTGAGTCAGATTGCTCCAGCCCAAGCCCCATCATCTTCTTAGATGAAGAAGGATATCAAAAAAGTTTGAAGGCAAAACTTCAGCTGCCAAAAATTCCAGTAGTAAAAGATGGTATAGAGGATTCAGACTCAGAAGTAAGTGAATTTTTTGATAGTTTTGATCAGTTTGATGAGCTGGAACAAACCTTGGAAAACTCTTGTAAAATTACTAGGAATCCCATCCTAGGGAATCCTGCCCAGAAAAGGAGGACTGCACATGAAAAATTGTCTTCTGCAAGCATTACAATGAATCCTCAGAAATTCAAGTTTGATCGTCCCACTCTCCCAGCCAATGTAAAGAAACCAACTCCTCGTAAGCCAGAATCACCATACAGCAGCATCTTTGAGGTCCCAGATTCCCCTCGCCCGGTTAAAACATCAGGGGAAGAGAATGGAAGCTTCTTCAGCCCTATTAGAACATCGGCCTTCAGCCCACTAGGGAGCTGCGGTTCTTCTGAATGTTTGTGTCGAATTAATCTTGGTGGAGATGGGACAGGTCCGAGTCACCGTGATGCAGCTTATAGCAGTTACTCAGCATATGCTGACAGTGTTTCATTTGAAATACTGGGTTCTGTTTTTTTTTCTGAGTCCTCACCAGAACAAGTGTGTGTAGAGACTGATTCGAAGCACAAAAGGGTTACTTTGAAAGAGAAGAAGAGGCAGGCTGCAGATCTCAAAATGAAAACTGGTAAGGAACCAGAGAAGCAAGCAAAATCTAAACATAAGTCACTAATGATCAGAGATAGCATTCAAAAATTTGCAACTGAATTGGTTGAAAAAAGTTTTGGCAGTGCATTTAAAGACCTCCAGAAAGGTGTTTCTTCATGCACAAATGCACTTTGCCATTTGGCTGCTAGGTTGACTTCTTCAGTCTTTCAAATGGCTTTTTATGAGATTGGAAGACGTAGAGCAATCTCGCTGAAGGAGCGTGCCATTAATGGCATAGCAAACTTTTTGGTGAGCGAAGCTATAACTGGTGCTTTGAAAGAATTGCGTCAGGTAAAGAAACAAATATTTACCAATACCGTTGCACGGTTTGCAGCTGACCTTGCTGAAGAACTTGTGTTTGAAGGAATCATGGAAGTATGCCAGTTTTCATATCCATCAACACCTACTGCACAGCCCTCATCATTTGATTATGAAAACAAAGTGGTAAGATCCTATGCCCGAGATTTGTCTGAATCTGTCATTCAGGAGGCATTTATTGAACTATCTCAGGTTGATGTGACCTTCACCACACAAGCAGCCATTAGTGTTTCCATGGACAATATCAAATATGTAAGTGCAGAAAGTATGTTAGAGTCAACACAGACTTCCACAGTTTCTCCTAATTTTAATGATAGAGTAGCACTAAAGCCAATCCAAGACTCCAAGGAAGAATATACAGTACAGCAAGCTCTATTTTGTACCTCTGGTGTTGTGAGTTCGATACCTGTGCCTTTAGCTGGAAGAGCTCTTTGTCAGCAACAGGTTTCCTCTGATGCTTACAAAGCAAAAGCATCTGCTGTTCCAAATGCTGATGACAATATGAAAGTATTGAAAGACTCCACTCATCCATTTTTCACTAGCAGAAAGAGAGAGGAGGAAGTCGCTTCTTTCAGAAATATTTATCTAACTTCAGATCACAGTCAAAGTACTGAAAGTACTCCATCACTCTTTTGTAACCAGAATGATACCAAACTAACAAATAACAGATCTGGAATGAACAATAATTCAGAATTAACAAGTGGGTCAAAAGGCATTAATACTTTCTCTGGAACTATGGTAGATATGATAGTAAATGAAGCTTATGAAGCCATAACCTCATGTAGAGTAACAAAAGCAGTAGAAGAGTATTCAGATTTTTTAACAAGAAAAGTTATAGATAAGAAAACTTATGTGCAAGGTATTGGTGAAGACTCCCCCAAGAGCATGTTTGCAGATCATTTGGCAAAGTATGTCATAAAACAATCTGTGGAAGAAAGTAAAACTCTGTTATGCAACACCAGTGAGAATTTAACGTGTAATGTGAACTCACAGACTTACAGAGAGACCAATCAAAAAGAACAATGTGTGATAAAGAAGCAAGAGGCTGAGAAACAAAGTAATGTTTCTATAATTGTGGAACAACAACAGTTGCCTTCAAATAATCCATGTAAATTTCTTACTCCAACTCATTCTGTTCAGAGTTTTTTAGAATCTAAAGATTGTTGGCAGGAACAAAAAAGGAACAAATTTTCTTCAAAATCACCGCCGCCTTGTTCTACTGTGACTTTTGCTAAGCATGTTCTAGAGGACTGTACTGACACAGGAAGCTGTTCAATAACATGCTTAAACAAGCCTTCCAGAAAAAGTGATACCCAGAAACTATCAGCAGGAGCTTTGAATTACAGGCAGACTGATTGTTTTCTGCATGCAAATAGCTTTTCTTCTGAGATGTTTGGCAGTGAAGGTGCTTTGCAGATGGAAGAAAAATCAAGCCTGAAACTTGGAAATACTTGTCTAATGCCCAATACACCCCCACCGACTCCTTTAGTACCATGTCTAGGTAGTTCTGAAACAAACCTAAGAAAACTGTCCAAGAAACTCAAGGGAGAATTAGCAAAAGAATTTGCACCTGCAACACCACCTTCTACACCCTACAATCCATCCATTACTGATTTGTCTGGAACTGAACACGACTCTTTGGAAAATGAGGAATTTATGCTGAAACTCATGCGGTCGCTTTCTGAAGAAGTGGAAAGTAGTGAAGATGAAGATCATTCTGAAATGCCTGTTGAGAAAGAGGAGCATTCAGCAAAAACAATTCATTATGCAGATTGCCTAGCTAGCCACATAATTTCAGTAGCGACTGAAATGGCTGCTTCCCATTTAGGTGGTAAAACAAATGAAAGAGAAGCTGGTAGGCAGGCTCAGTTAGGTATGCAAAAGAAAATATGTGGATGTACTGCATTTGTAAATATCCCAGAAGAGACATGCAATTCCTTGTGGAATTATGCAGGTGATATGGCAGGAAAAGTCATCAATGAGGCCAAGAAAGTAGTGAAATCAAGGCATTGTAAGCTGTTGAGGTTGAAGCGAGTTAACTGCCAGGTGGATTGCTTTTATTTGAGAAAAGGTGATAAAGATGGCAGTTCAAAAGAATGGTGTGGCCCAATGCGGGACCAGTGGCCCGGGGAGAGAGATTCATCTGTGCTTTCTTTACCACAAGGTTCAGGCACGACAGGTTTAACTTCCAAGTACCCGAGCTGTGAAAGTGTGACTGACGAATACGCAGATCATGTTATCCGGGTTCTGAAAAGAGAAGGAGGTAACGCTGAGCTGTTGGTGGATCAGTATGCCAGCAGACTTGCTTACAGGTCTATCAAATCGGGCTTGCAGCAAGCTGCTAGAAAAACCAAATTCAGATACAGCAGAAAGACATTTCCTGGACAAAATGCACAGGTAAATGGTAAGCTGGAGCTGATCAAAGCAGAGAATAAAGATGCAGTACAGCAAGGGAAAAGCAGCATTCATCGCTGTGAAGGCCAAACGTTCGAGAGGAGCGCACAGAGAATGGAATGTTCAGAGTTGTTGTATTTTTCCGAATCCCTTGCTCACAGTATCACTTGTGATGTCAGGAAGAAACTGAGAATGTCAGGAGCGTGTTTGCCAAAGTCTCTAACAGATTCCTGTCTATATAAAAAGACTGAATTTGATGAAGTCACAGGGGATCTCATTAAAAGAAGGTTTTCTAGGACATTTCTTCCTTTCTCCCCAGATCATAAACTTTATCATAGTACAGGTAATATAAATGAAAATGGCTACAGTGAAGGCATAATTCAAGCTATAGAACAATATGCTAGGAAAGTAGCAGATGATACTCTAGAAATGAGTTTAGAGTCAGCTGTTCTCCATGTGGCTGATAACAGAAAAAGTGGGGATAAGGTCTCATATACTGAGAAACTGTCTCCTTTTTCTGGAACTGTCTGTAGATGCTGCAGTATGAAGGAACATCGGTACTGTACAGAAAGTATATCCCATCATCTACCTGCACAAGAATCCTGCATTGCAATGCGGCATTTTCTTCATACTGGATTGGGTGGTGCCTGTCAAAATTCAAGAGTGTTTCAGCTTGATATTCCCAAAATTCACGTTGATGTAGAACAGAGGACAGTGTTTTCTGACAAGGGGGCTATTGCAGCTGTAGAGAAAGCAGAAAGAGAGCTGAGTTACACAAGTCTGACAGCTGACAGTGGTATTGGACAAGATGGAGTCAGTTTTGCTGGAAGCCTTACTACTGAAATAATGACATCAGCTATGACTAATATTGGTCAGGCAGTTACCACAAGGTAATATTAATTTTCTCTTCTTTGTTGCATTTTGAACCAGTAAAAGGATTGTTAATACAAATATATGCTCAGAAGGAATTTTAATATATTTTCTTAGAAAGATACACTTTATGTTCTGAATATTTTCTTTTTATTCTTCTGGTTTTATTTAAATTACTCAGAACTAGGGGGAAGAAGCTTTTTTCCACCTGTGTGAGCTTGAAACTGAGGATACTATGTATATCAGCACACATATGTTCCAGAAGGTGACTAATAAGTGGAACTTACTGTTTCAACTTGAAAATAGTACCTACGGTAGTGAATACTAGTCCTTACAGGTTTTGTTGATCTGTGAGCAGTGACAAAATCCAGATTTGTTCCCTATTGGTACTTCCTCTTCAACATCTGATGCTGGCCACATGAGTCATTGCTTTGTAGCATGAAAACTTCATTTTTTATTATGGCTGTGTTGTGATATTGTCTTTACTACTGAAAAAAAAAATAACCTGTTGCTTTAAGAAAAAAAAAAAACTAACTAAACCACACTTTAGCTTATAGAATAGTAGTACAATAACGAAGGAATAATTGACTTTGAAGTTCTCGTGTATTTAGCAAAGGGTAACATACTTTAGTAGGCCTATAAATAGGAAATACTTGTCACAATAAATTTGTGGCAAACTACTCTTTTCTAAAACAGAGTATGCTTTGATCAGAGTGAAATCTCTTCAGGTTCAAGAGCAATCCTTACCATTTTGTTTTTTAAATTTTGAAATAATATTTATATTCCTACTTTTTTTTTTTTGGTTGGTTGTTTTGGGTGGTTTTTTTGGTTTGGTTTTTTTTTTTTTTTTGAGGGGAATTCCTCACACTGGTTTCTTTCTCTGGTGTTTAGAGGGGCATCATGATGAATAATAATATTGATCTTTATATGTTGAGTGGCTAAAGGCCACAGTGGGATTGAACTAAATTTTTCAAGTTTGATATGAAACACATACGTACTAACAGCATAAAAGTGCTATTGGGTAATATATTGTTGGTCTTTGCACAGCAGGGTTGAGTCCTTACTCAATGTGTGACAAAAAAAAGAAAGTAGTCATGTGGTGATGTTTTTCTATACCTATGGTATCAAAGATGACATTTTGTTTAAAAATTCTAGTTAGAATATGCCAACGACAAAATGCAGGGTTCAAAGAGATGCTGTTTATTATTAAGTTTGTGGCAAGAAGATTATATTAGAATTTTGCTGTGACAGAATTTATAAATGTTTCTTATATTGTCATCTAGTGTGTGATATGTAATGCATGTGTTTCTTGAGAAACTGCCTTGTGTAAAGTAGAGAACTGGTGCTGGTATAACGAAATAAAAATGAGGAAAATGACCTTTTTTATTACCCTGATGGGGTCCAGTTCAGCTACATATTTGTACAAATTCATGCTCACTGGAGCAAAGTGTTAGGAATGATGTGGTTAAGGGTGTCTTTTTAAATAGTGAATGTTACTGTGGCTGCTTGCTATGTGTGAGTAGGATGATAGTTTTTCTTGAACTTCCTACTGTTTCATGTATATATAGATAATCACAGTGTGCACATGAAAGTTAGTTCATAACTGCATGTTCCCATTTTGTAAGTTGTTTTTGGTTTTGGTTTTTTGGGTTTTTTTTTGTTTTTTTAATGAGGAGTTCACACATCTTTAAATGAATTTAAGTGTCTTCTAAAGATTCACTATTATGGGGTATGGTTGCTTGATTGGTTTTTGGATAAAAAATCAAACTTACTTCCTGAGGGGAAAAATTCTGTACAAGCCATGCATTGCTACACTTTCTTGAAGGAGAAAACCAGATCTTTTTATGCAGAAAGCTTTTTTTAAAAAATGGAATCCTAATATTTTAGACACCAGTTTATACTTAAGCACTTTGCCTGCAGTAGCAGACCACTTAGCTGCTTGCACTGAAGGCAGGCCAGGGAAAATAGCCAAACTGTCCTATGGTGAGCAAGTTCAGAAATGGTAAGTCTTCTGCTTGAAAAGTGTACCTCAGTACAGAGTCTGCAAGGCTACGATGCCTTCTGTGCTGTATAGCAAAAAATTTTCCAAATGAGAAAATTCTTTGTGCCACTCCCTTAGACTTCTGGTGAAAGAATTCTAAATAGCAATCCCTGACCTAAGCCTGTTGTTGTTGCAGATTCATTTGGTTGCACTATTTCTTGTGTTAAGAATAGGGCACAGATTAAGGGATTCTGCACCTTTTCTTTTCCAATGGAATTTATTGTCTTTGGAATGGTGTTAAATTGCTGTGAATGAACTAACACTGATCAGCATGAAATGCAGTGATGCTTTTGTCTTAAATTTTTGTTTAGCTCTGTTGGAAGAGAAGGATTTCACTCTGTTGAATCAGTTGTTAGCCAGCAGATGAGTCTTAGTATTGGTGATGATAGCACTGGGAGTTGGTCCAATCTAAGTTTTGAAGATGAACATCCTGATGAGAGCAGCAGTTTTCTTCACCTAAGTGACAGGTAATTATAAAGATGTTAGTATAGTTAAACAGTTACCTTGGCATCAAATAACTTATCATCAAGTGTATTTCTCCTAGGGTTTGGGGGAGAAGAGATTATTTTTTTCTTCAACACACAATGACTTTTTTTGTTAAAAATGGCTCTGATATTATGATTTTGTTATCTTACAGAATGCTGTTGGCCATGAATGTTCCTACTCTGTAAAATATATGGAGTGTGCATTGTCATTGATGCCAGGGAGTCACATCAAGTAAAATTGTGCATATAAAGTTTAAGTATTAGCAAAAGGTGTAAGCATTTTAAAAACAACCACCTGGTGTAAAATACAGTTTGAGAGTACAGTTTATAAGTTGTGCTCTAAAATATTAAAACTTAATCCTTGAGAAAGTGTTTTATATAGATTATTTTTGAAAAGAAGTAATAGTAGCTTGATTTGCATGATGAGCTTTTACAGCTATTTTTGTCTTTTTGGAGACTGGAATTTATAAGCTGCTCTCATTGACATTGGTGGAGTAATTATATACTGCTAACCATGGTTATGCGGGTGTGTGATATTGGAACTTAACCTGTTCAGGGTAGTAATGTTTTCTGCAGAGCTTCTCACTGCACTGTCTCTGGCCGATTGATAACTAACAAAGATTAGAATGGAAATTCTAAAATCTGCAATGTCTCTGTCTGTTTCCAGGGAGAATTATATTCAGAGCTGTGGCCCAAGCTTCTATATAAGGAATGTGTGAGGAATGAGTAAACTTAGTTTTTTATGATTGATATAACAAAGTTCATCATTTCTGTTGAAGAATAGCAGAAATGGGAGAGATTTTTTTCTTTAGTTTGTACTTCCAGTATTGCTGAGATTAAAGAAAGTATGGGAGACGTGCTTGCTTAAGTAATGTACAAATAGGTTATTTGGTTCCAATGTGAAACTACTCAAATAAATGTCTGCAATATTTGTCATGTTTTGGTTAACTAAATAATTTAATCAAACCACTACTATAATTTATCACTCATACAGCTTAATAATTTTGTAAAAGAATACATTAACTTAGAGTTATTTTAGTAAAACATTATCTCTTGAACAAGTGAAAATGATGATGAAAATCCAAGTATGAGGAGGAATATTCTCTATATTGGCAGTCACAAATACACAATAAAATATAGGTTAGTTGATAATGGAAAAAAGTATAAAAAAATTTCTGGACCATTAGTGCCTATGTTGTGTTTGTTATTTGTTATTTGTTTATCATTCCCAAAACAGATGTAAATGAAAGAAGGTAATTTATATAACTTGGAAGAAAATCTGTGGCTCATTAGAGGAGTGACCGGAATTAACATGTTACTCATAGAAGGGAGGCCATAATTTGGATAGCAAGGTATTGATGGAGGAAATAGGCACGTGCAGATTGATCAGCTGGTTTTAAAGAACTAATTGTGGTAAAATTGGTAACACCACCTTTGTTCATTTGTGTTGCTGAGGTTTATCAGGTGGAAGGAAGGATCTCAGGATTTGCCCTGAGTCAAAAATGATACCCAGGGGGAGATCTATAACAAGACGAGATTCGGTAATAAAGCCCTGTTTTGGTTTAACCCCAGCTGACAACTAAGCCCCACCCAGCCAGTCAGTCACTCCTCCCAAGGTGAGATGGGGGAGAGAATTGGGAGAGTAAAAGTGAGAACACTCATGGTTTGAGATAAAGACAGTTTAACAGGTAAAGCAAAAGCCATGCACAAGCAAAGCAAAACAAGAAATTAATTCACTGCTTCCTGTGGGCAGCTCCATCAAGATGAAAGTTATTTAGAGAACTTGGTAGTTAGTTATGTAGGAAAGTGCTTGTGTCTTCTGCTTTTCATGCCTAAATCTAGTGACTTAAATTTAGAATTAAAAAGGTCTTAAGCTTTCTCTCTTGTGTAGGTGTAAGCATAGGTGTGGACATAGGCTTTTCATCCAGCATCCAGTTTGGGTTATAAGTCAGAGCAGAAGCCTCTTGCTTTTCTTGTTGTTCTTCTGCTGGCTCATTGAAGAGCTGCATGAACCATTACAGAGGCATTATAATGCCTTTGTATGCTCATTGCTTGTTTTGTGATTACAGGAGTTTATTTTAAAGACTGTTAATTTGGCTGTTAATTTAAAGGCTATTAATTACAAAAAGGTCTCATCCCTTTCTCACACCTCATTGTAATCATATGGTTCAATATATATGATTATTTCAGACCAAGACTGATCTCTGTAAAGTGTATTAAGTCTCTTACCTAACCAGAACAGTAGTGTGCAGAGGTTACTCTGTTAGATTGCAAATTCTTTATCTTTTAGTCTGAGAACCAGGGCAGCTTTTACTTCTATTTATGTTCTGCATCTGTAACTTTCAGTGAAAGTGGCTGTGTGAGTGCAAAGTATTGGTATCAGTAGGCTATATTAAATTTTTTTATACCTGTAATTTAACCATTTTAAGCCAAATTTAATACTTCATATTGAGTGTGAAAGTCTCACACAGTAGCTTGAGAAATGTTGTTTAGACCAGGTTTTCATTCTCTGCAAGTTGGTTTCTTCAGAAGCTTCTGCTCTTTGATTTTTTTTCATATTTGTGTAACCAGAGAACTCTGAATTTTCTTTGGACATGTAGTCTAAATAAGCAACAATGTACTGAGCGAAGCACCTGAATCTTCTTAGACTTTTTTTCATGTTATTTGGGTGTGTTTATATTGTAGGATTGCTAACCTGCTGTTACTTCACTGTTTTGAAATTAGGATCCAAGCAGGCATGCTGGAGAGCAAGGGACACTGATAGGTGATAATGTTACTGGCAAACACTTGGAAGAGATTAGTGTCTGTCTCTTGAAATATTTTCTTCCACCATTTTGCTATTTGCCTTGAGTGGTATGAGCAGAAAAGAGCTTTAACAGTCACATAAAACTTAGGTGAAGAAAACATTTTCTTGCAGCAGTTGTTCTCTGCAGTTACTCCGTGGCTTCTCGTGCCATCTCTAGCAGACAGTGTACTTTCTTGAAGAATGCTGGATATTTGGAAGTCCTGTTCTTGGAAGGCTTCCAGACATGCTCTGGGGGAGGTATGAAGTTGAAGAACAGAGATTTGATCACATGAGTTGCTCAATCTTGTACATATTGACAGGCTTAACAAACTGTTATGTATAATGACTAAAATTAACGAGTGTAGGATCATGCTCAGTTTTTCCAGTTCTTTGCATTGGGTTGAATGTAGTCATAGAATAAATGCAGTATTTTTGTAATGGGGAGTGAAATAATCTTTTCAGTATTGCTTTCAACCTCCTTTTTTTAAAAAAGATCAACTTGCAGAACAATATTCAAAATTAAAAAAAAAATATATATTTACTGTAGGAATTCCTTCTCATCAGGCTGTTGGAGATTGTTACTGGATTTTTTGGCATGAGATGAAAGGACTTGGTATGTGAAGTTGTCTTCACAATGCATAATTTTATTAACTCTTAGCTGTTCCTTAAGCAAATAATACAGATGTAATCCATATTCCTATGAGTAATCCTTTGAAATTGTTGAGCTTCTTTAAATAATGAGCAATGTGCTTAGACCTGAGGACAGAATTCCTGCTAGCATTGACCTGGAAAATTAATGAGTACGAATTAATAGTTTAACCTGTGTGCTGAAACCTGCTAGTTTTGTATTATTGTGCACATTGCTGCTCTGGATAGCACTGGGAGTCATGTTTGTTCCAGCAAACCTATCTAGAAAGTTTCAGTGCTCTTGCATTAAATGTCTTGACAAAAAAGTTGTAAGGAAAATGAAGGTTCTAGTTTGAGCTATTGTTCTTTTCTAGTTCAGCTGTCTTTTCTTCTTCTCCTGGCAGTAATGGTAACAGCAGTAGCTGGAGCAGTCTTGGTTTAGAAGGGGATATGTATGAGGAGAATTTATCCTTTCCAACATCAGACAGGTTGGTTGAGTTGAGAAATATAAACCAGATGGGTTCCTCATAATTAATGCATGAAATCATCATTTTTGAAAATAAAAATACAGTGCATTTTTTATGCTGATACATTATTCACAGTCTTCTCACTTAATCACAATATGATTTTTTCATTAATTAATCCACGCTGAATGATTAAATTTTGCTGTGCTAAAACTGATGAATGTGTTTTGCTTGCAAAAAGGTCCCTTTTTTGCATGTTTTTGCCTGCAGTTTTACAAGTCTTTAGATTTACTTTTTTCATGCAAACTAGAGCTTGCTTCCTACAGGATTTCTTGTTTTTTTCCCTTTAGCTTGTGTAAACTTTCAAAATTGCTTAATAATTAGTTTTTATAGACCACTTATGGCTTACCTATAGTGTTCATATCTGGGACATAAGATAGCTCAACCTTTTCACATATGAAGCAAAACTATTAAAATCAATAAGTAACACCTTTAACACCTTTCTCTTGTTTCTCTCTTCTCCCTTCTTTTCCTAAGAGCAAATCTTGTGAAGTTGATGATAAGTCTGTTTACAACATGAAATGGTGTGAGAAGCAAAGCTGCTTTTCATGATCACTCCTTAATTCTTTTATGATCTTCCTGTTGTTTAACCTTCATTACAGTCTTAGGATTTACTACCTTTAGTACATATATTGGATTCATATTTTTGTTTTCTTAATTAAAATACAGTGATGGAACAGAAGATAAAGATGAAGATTCCAAGGATCCTGTAGAAGGTAATGTCAATTCCAGCATATACTTCTGTTCTTGTCCTCTGCACGCTCCATTAGTTATTTTGTTAATTCTTTGCCTTTGTAGTCTGCAAAACAAGATGACAACTCTATTATCCCTATTCATCATATGAATGTTAGTCAAGTGTCAGAATGTATTCTTAGATTAATGCCCTACATAATCCTCTTAATGCACTGAAATTTACAGCCTTTGGGAAGTGCTAGTTACTGATGCTCATATGAATTAATGAGTATAAGGTAGGGAACTTTGATCAGCTTGTTGAAAGTGGGAATTTATATGCACAGCTTAACTTTTTTTAATAATATTTGATAAGGAGCCATGGCAATGCATCTGCAAGGCTGCGTTCAACATGCTGAAGAATTTACTCAAACTGAACACATTGATCTTGGGAGAGAGTAATGAAAAAGAATAAAAATCTTGGATTCGATGCATTTGCTATTCTCTCTTTCTTCTTAGTGAAGTGTGACATATGGTCTATCCAGAACCTTGGTATGACTTTGTGGTTTGTAGAAGTTTTCTGTACTTTGGTTCCAGTCTGATTGATGTGCCAGAGGTTGTTAACTGAAAACAGCCTGAATACACAGTGTGTGAAGATGGTTTTAAGATGAGCTAATGTTAGAACAAGTTGTAACAGAGCTCTTCTTTGTGTTGGGTATATTTTGAAGTGTTTCCAGAAACCTCTGCTACTTCCTTACAGAGGATATTCAGCCTTGTTGCACATCTTCAAGTAGTTTTGATGTAAGCAGAAAGATGTGTGGGTTTAGGGTTTTTTTGGTTTGTTTGGGTTTTTTCCCTCTCCTTTTAAACTCCTGGAAAATGTATGTAAATGACCAACATCTCTTAATTTTATTAAATCAGATGTGACTGTAAGGATATAAGAAAAGAAAACTAAATTATTGATTATTTTTTCCTCAGAATAATTACAATTAAAATAGTTTCTGCTCTGTAGGTTTCATCTACTTTATTAGTATGTCATTGCTTTCTTTTGGTCTCAAAAAAGTTCTGGCATCTAAAATATTCAAATTGCTCAATTATAATAGTGATTGGATTTTTTCTTTACATGCTTTAGATGTCACCTGCTGTCTGTAGTGCAACAGGCTGCTTTATACTGTATTTAGGATTTTCTAGTGAAATTTTTCCCGTATAAGTTCCTCACCTTCTCACTATTGTTTTGAAAAGGCTCTTTCTGTTTGTCATTGTAGGACTGTTGCTAGGTAGAAAACCTTTGTACCTGGTCTTTCACGTTTGGAAGTTCTGTTCATGTCATACCTGAAAGTGTCTGGCTTTTTCTAAAGTGACTGTGCCTTGTTCACCAAAGACTTTGAATCAAAGCCTTATTGCCAAATGTACATCTATTTTATAAGACTAAAAAAATGTACCAAAATTTCCCAGCAATGTTACCACAATTCTTTCCACCCACTGTCATAATTTTTTAAAAATTGTTCTTTCCCCTATTAATAAGTTAAATTTTGGGGCTCCTAGACAAATACTCAGTTATCCATTAAAAGCACAGTTTTGTTTGACAGTTTTACTAGTTAATTTTCTCTTTCTTTTACTTCCTGGGGGAATCTGTTTCAACTTGCTTGACTTGCCAGTTAGGAATGAATACCTTATGTACCTCAGTTTTCATAATCTTAGTTGGAGGAGTAGTGAGATTGAGATAAACTCAACATGGATATATGTTTTTGTTGCAAATACATTCCATGTTTCTAGAGTCAAGTTCAGTAGTTTGGAAGTAGTGACTTCAACTTGGAAAGCACTGTGTATGTGCCTAGTTGTTTCTGGGAGTGTGACAAAGGATCACTGTGGTAGCTGGATACAGAAACACAGCTTGGGAACAGAAGGTGACAATATTGTAGTTCCTAAGTGTTATTAGCACAACTGCTCTTCCAATACTAATTTTTGGAACTTCTCTTAAAAGAAGTGTTGAAAAACTGGATATGCCTTGGTAAAACCAGCAATATATTTTGGAGAAGTTCAAGAGGCAGGAAAGAATTCAGAAGTACACACTTTTTAAAATCACTAGATGAAGGCATAGCAAAAAATAGCAGCTGGAAGAAGAAGTAACTGATGGACCATGTGAGAGCCATTGCTGTTCAGTTTATGAAAGTCTGTGCTAAATTCCTTGTCATTTGGAATATACATTGTAGTTTAGTATCTTTTAATACTCAGCTATGTTTGCACACTGTTGTAAATGGGATAAACGGTCCTTCCGAATAGGAAAGTGCTGAAACACTTGAGACCAGTGTAATTTTTTCCTTTCATATTATCTGTGTATACTAAATGGAGTTTTTCTAAGATAACATAGTGTATGAACAGGAACTACAGAGATTATTTTGAAACAATTTGAAGCTATAGATTTGACGATTTTATATTTAATGTTAGGTTTGGAGCAAATCCGAAAGACTTTATCAATAATGAATATTGATCTGGAACCAAATCTAGTGGACCCCCAGCTCAGAGCAGCACTCCAGTGGTTGGCAGCTTCTGAAACAGAGGTGTCTGATCTTCACTTTTGTGACACTGCTGCAAGGGAATTTGTCTTTGTAAGTACTTGGGTTTGATGGATGGTGGGAAAGGGGACTTCCATTTGCTGTGATGTACCAGCTGCTATTACTTTATTTGCTGTTCACTGCTGAGGAAAATCATTGTCTAAATCCTGAGAGGTCAAAGTGGAACAGCCTGTTTAATACTATACATAAACCGGTATTCATCAAAGCTGTTTGTTTCATTTCTTTTACTCCAAAAAGGATGCAATTACAACTTTTTTTTGTTAGTGAAAACTATCTTTTTTAAAGCATTTTTTATTTAGTATTTAATTCTCTATAAATTGAATCTTTCTGAGAACTTGGTCATGCAATTTTTTTCTAACTTAACATGTTCTGCCTAGGGTTTGTTTTTTTTTTTTTTTTTGATAGCAAAGACACATTTTCTTGTTAGAAAGAAGTTCAGTTTATAAGGAAATATTATGTCTTTATTCCATCAGCAACTGAAACCAAAACTATTAAAAAGCAATCTCAATAAGATTGTTTTATTCTTAGGTGCCTTTATTTTGGTTTTATAGATCAAACTTCCAAAGCACTGGGCTTTAGCAATTTGTATCTCTTTGGAAAGGCTCAGTATTTTGGTATGCGTGCTATCTTGAGTAATTATATCAGAAACATGTAAGAGAAACTTTTTATTCCTATAAAATCATAAAAACTATTTCATGGCTGCACACCAAACTACACATGATAATCTGGAACTTCTTACATTAAACCTGTATTTTTTTAATCAACCAAGAAATTACTTTATCATTACCTGGTTATTGAAAGGCTAACTTAATAGATATATAGGCATTGTGTCTAATGATGAGGCTCATAGGAGTGATAATTATCAAATATTTATATTTTGTGACCTGGTAATGTGAAAAAGCATTAATGTGATGCCATTATTATGATTTTAACAATTAAGATCTTGGCAAAAACGACTTAACATACTTACCAGTATATTTAGGAAGAAAAAGCTTACTCTCAGTTCTGAAATTTAATATTGACTCTTCAGCTTGGGGCTTTCCAAAGCTTACATCATAATTTCAGAGTAAAGGGGAGTTACTGGGAGGTAAAGGTCAGTATGACAAAACAGACTCCCAGAGTTGGATGGATGTGTGCACCTATGGTGCTTAGTTACTGGAGACTTGTGGTAAGAATGTGAAAGGTACCTGGAGGCCAGTCCAGATTGTACCTGCTGTGAATTTTCCTAAGAGAGGCTCCTCCCTTCCTACCACTCAAAGAGAATGATAACTTTGGGGTGTTTTTCTGCCTCTGTAACTGTGGAATGTGTATTTGATTTTGAGAGTAGGAAGTTTTGCATTCTTATTTGAAAGCACCCAGAGAGTTTGGAAATGTGTTTTGGGCATATAGAAATATCTGTCCTCTTCTCTTTTCCTGGAGCTTGGTATGTTTGATTTAGAATTATTGCAGGAATATGTTTTGTTGCACATTAGTTCTGACAGAGTGGACTTTGTGCTTTTGTAAGCTGGAAGGCAGTTTGAGAATACTTCTGTGCTATTTGAAATGCTATTTGAAATTGTTTGTTTTAATCCTTATATTCATATGTTTTTTCTCGGTTATGGTTTATAAGTGCCTTAACACAAAGAAGAAAATAAATCACTTTTTCTGTTCTCTCATGCTTGGCTGAGCATTCTCTGAAGGTTTTTTCAGGTGAATGAGTTGGGGTTAGGGATTACAGTAATTCTGACCTCTGAGGTTTTTTGCTTTCTTTTGAAGATCTGTTCATCTGTTTCATGCTTATTGCAAATACTCAGGTAGGATAGTGGTAGGACCCACAAGTGTTGATAATAATTTATTTTTTGTGCATGTGAGACAGCGGTATCTTCCATTCCAATATCATATGTAAGAGAAAACAATGGCAGGTGCCTCTTTTTTTAATTTTTGCTTGAGTGTCTTGTTCTTTCAGCCAGCTCTGAGTTAAGAGACTGCAAAGTTGTGGTGCTGAGGTTTGAGCCAATGCTGCAGGACACACAGAAAAGATGTTATTAGCTGGCTGTGTATCTGAGCATGACTCCAGCTACCTTAATAAGAGGACATACCGCAAAGAGCACTCTGGAAAATAGCGGTGTCTGTTATGTGTGTCCTCTTTAAAAATGATAATATTTTTCTACTTGACGCTTCAGTCATAAATTGATACTGAGTTGACACCTGAAGGTAAGACCTTTAGGCTGGCAGTAGTCAGGCAGTCTTGAAAATGCTACAGTAGTTAATTGTTTCACTTAGTTTTATAGATTATTTTTAGTTCTGCAGATGCAGTTATGTTAAAATAAATGGAAATTTTGTTTCCCTCCCCGGAGGCAGAGAATGATTACCTGTTTTTTATTCCGTTGCACTTCCAATTGGAATGATCTCTGACCCGGACCGAATTAAATTGGAAATAGCGGTGCCCGGGTCTGTCTCTTGTAAAGCTGCGCGAGCCCCTCCAGAGGGCGCTGCAGCCCAGCAGGAAACCATCGGCGGTGTCCTGGTCCCGCGGCAGCCGCGGGCTTGGGGCATCTCCTGGCTACCCTCGGGAGTTACCTCGGCTCCCTGGGGAACCCGCCCGGGGTCAGGGCACATCGCAAACAGATGGGTCCTATATGAGCAGGTGGTGAGTTCTGGAAGGGAGGAAAGGCTTGTCTTAGCTGATCGCA
This sequence comes from Aphelocoma coerulescens, assembly GCF_041296385.1. NCBI lineage: Eukaryota > Metazoa > Chordata > Aves > Passeriformes > Corvidae > Aphelocoma > Aphelocoma coerulescens. The sequence continues at coordinate 62,883,855 of NC_091013.1, forward strand.
GCAGGGTAACGAGCCACCCATGGGATGTGGCTGCATAAAAGGCACAAGTACTGCTAGCAGGTATCAGGCAGGCTATTTATTACTTCCTGCAGCTGGGTATGAACTCTTACTTAAGGGTACATGTTATCGTCAGCAAGGCAGAAAGAAGTTAAATACCTGTGTTTGAAACAAAATACGTTTGTTAGGAGGGATAACAAGAAACCAGTAAATTAGAATAGATAGTTCTTGACTTCTTTGAGATGCCTGACCATGTGGATATGCAAGTGCCTGGAGTAAAAGATCTTATGTATTCGGTTTTTAATCAGACCTTACCTAGCTGTTTTAAGATTCCTATTTTGGATAAACGCTAGTATTTCATTTGTCTGGCAGTAAGAAACGGATTGGTCATCTAAAGAAATAGTGAGATTAAACATAAAATTAAAATTTAGGTGCCAGCTCTGTAGTTTTACCATGGTGGAAAACTTCTTTGGACAGAAGTTTTGTACTGTATTTGCTGAAGTAGGTATTTGGACATTAGCCACACTTTCCTCTGGCAGAGGAAAGAAAAATGACCATTCTTTTATAAACCAACAAACATCATTTACAAAATTGCATGTTGTAGACTATAAAACTCCTACTTCCTGTGCTCTGCTTTAAAATTCACAGAAATAGCTACAGATTTTGGTCCGCTCTTATATAGAAAAGATGGTTGTTTCTTTTTTTCCACTGAGAAAAGTTTCCAGTGTTCAGAATAAATTATACTCAGGATTAGAGAGGATTTTTTTTTGCTTGTTCAAATTAATGGTTTTCTCAAGAAGTTAATTGTTTGATACATGTTTTTATGCCCGTGTTTTTTCTGTCAGTTCTATCACCTGCCGTGCTGCAGTTGGAACATCAGCTAGGTAAAGAAGCAGGGAAAGATTGTCTTCCGTTTTATTTTTTATAGAACTTTGTATTGCAATCTGACAGGTCTCATAGTAGAAACTATATGAATTTTTAATTTTGTAGCTGTGAAAAATATTTCCCTGAACACTGTGTATGACTTTTTTAATATATGGAATGTCTTGGTAGGGACTCTAAAAGGGAATAAAAATCTACAGCTCCAAAGAATAAGGAGGGTGTCTAAACTGTGTTTACTAAATGCAGCATTGACAGGTGTCCAGAAAACTACAGAGAATAGGGTTTGTTTGTGTGGGTGTTTTATATACTTATTTATTTATTTATTTATTCAAACTCAAAGTTGTTAGGTTTTTTACTCCTGGGCAAGCTGTCAAATTCATTCTTTCCTTAGGGTAGGCTTTCTTACACATATAGCTGAGCTTGACACATCAGCAGTGGAAGATTTTTTTATTTGGATCCTGGTGGAAAAGAAATGTTTTCAGCTACACTGATCTCTGCTCCTGAATGGTAGTTTAACTTAATCATCACCTTTTCCTCTTCCCCAAGATGTTATAATTTCCCAACTCTGAAGACACTGTTTTCATTGAGGGTAGTGTCTGTGCCACCCCAACCACACTATATGTTGTGAAAGGAAAATCCACATCCTTTTATTAAGACAGAGTTTTGTCTTTTTATACATGCATTATTGGCGTGGGAGGGGTGGCAAATGTCTTAATCTTGTGTTCAGAATTTCCTGTTTTCTGCAGTCTTGATGAACCACAGCCCTCATACCTGTGGCACCACATAATTTGAAAATGGTGCTCCCTCCAGAAGAAGGTTTTGTAAAGACTGCCGTTAAGAAAAGTGCTTGATTCTTGAGGAAGTTTTTGTTTTTATAGATGTGGGAATAATGATTAACTCATTACAACTGATCTCTTATGACCTAATGTTTCGAGAATAACTTCTGTAACTTAATCAGGATGTCCCAATGAAAATATTTTGTTTTGTGTTCTCCTGTCTCCCCCTTAGCTTTCCAGAAGACTGAGAGAAAGAGATTGGAAAGTTGGAGATCTCTTGCAAGCAGTGCTGAAATATTGTGAAATGATAGAGAAAGCATCTGATGGAGATCAAGCTCTAAGTAAATCTTTGGTCAATTGGCTTCTGGAAAATGTCTGAAAAATCCAAAGATGCAACACTCTTCACTTCATTCCTCTTCTGAAAGGAGACAGAAAGAACACAGATGTGTAAAGTAAAATTCAACTAGTGAATGTCTAAGTAATAGTCAGCATTAAAAGACTTTGAGGTGAAAGTCAAAATAGCTGTGCTGTGCTTTGTGATACTGTGCACATGGTATGTTTATTCAGTCCATAATCGGTGTTGTCCACCCACGCATAACTTGTATTTACTGCTGTGTTCATACCACTGAGATATTTATGAACAGCCCTTGTCAATGATAGTAGTCCGCAGGAGACAGTCTCAGACATGATATTCAGGATTCCCATTGTGCCAGGATAGCTTTTTCTCCCACTCCTATGTGTGCTACATTCACAGCAGGACTAAGAGCACTGATTTCAGCAAGAATCTGCTCTGGAATACCTTGCTGCAGATAATGGAAAAAATTATCCATCTTGGCCAGGTATTATGTGCCCAAGAACAGCATTGCCAGGAAGAAAATTGTGACCTACCCGCTTAATACAGTCTTCATAGCCACCTTTATCAGTTTTAACTTTATGTGAAGATGGGAGAGTCTGCTCTGAAATTGCTGAGGAACAAATGCATGTTCCCTTTGTTGACCCCTGTAGACCTGGTAACTTCTGGTAGAAGGGCAGAGTGGGAAGTTGAGCATAATTTCGTATGTAATTCTTCAGGAAGGTTTCCCAAAGCTTGCCAATCAAATTTAAATTGCTACATTTTTTACTGAGGCTTTTTGTATGCAGATACTTCTATGACACTAGTTCCATGTCAAAGCATTTGTACATCAGTCTCTCACACAGATGCGTTAAAAGTAGAAGAGAGAAGTTTCTGAGGATTTTGGCCATCTTTTTGACTAGTTTTAATTCTTTATTTCAAAGCAGCCACACATGAATTTTCTTTTCAGTAATATAGACAACTTTGTTCCTCAGCAAGCATGTGTTTAGCAAAGAAAGTTAATAAAAATGTAAAGGGGAAATTTCTTGCAAATTGATTTTTCATTTTTGTTAACTACCTTCACTGAATTTTTTTTAAAGGCACTTTTAATTGAATATTTTTAGCAGTCTTGTCAGGTTTCTCACCAATGCTGCTGATTTGCCTTTCTGTCTGAAGGGAAATCTGGACCTTTACTGACCCTGTGGTTTCAAAGTGGTTTTTGGGATTTGTTATTTATATATCCTTTGAGAGAAAAAGGCACGTGCTGGTCATTACCAGGTTGACACCTAAAACTTGGCAAATAATCATAGAGCATTACTGATTTTGGATGAACAAAAAAACCTTAATAGCTTTTTCACAGAAAAATATACTGTTGATACAGTGTTGTACACTTGTACACTTGTACAGGTGTACAAGTTTGTGATCCCAAACAAGGAGATATGTGGTCTCCAAATCTATTCCTGAGTTTTAATGGCATATGTACAATTCTGATTTCCCCTATTCCAGGAATTACTATGAAGTGGCACAGTGGTAAACTCAAGAGCACTGTTCTTGCGGTGTCTTTGTGTTCAGGAAAGCATTCCACTGGCCTTTTTGCAGAGACCTGGTTGGTTTTAGTCCTCTTTTGTCATCTGGATTTCTGCCTTGGATCTCACAAAGTTCACCTCTCTCACAGAGCCAAAGATTTTTCATGTTTTTATATGTGCACATACATGTGTTCACACATGTGAATACACACAGAGATATGTATGTTTGTCTATCTGTGTATGAGATCTCACCGATGTGAACTCCTAGTGCAGACTTCCACCACTAGATTAAAATTCTGTTATGCTCCGTTTATTTCCTCACTTCATGTATCATTTCACTGATTGAAAAATCTATGTATGTGACAAAAAGACCAAAAGCCATTTCAAGGTTTTTTGTATTGTTATAGGTAATATAGTCCAGGCATCAGGAATGATTTTTCTCCAGAGCCCAAAGCATGTCAGGGGAAGTTATCTTAATACCTGTATTTGGAAGATGGGCCTAGTAGCAAATATTTTTAAAGAATTGTATTAAAGCTGTCTGGATTTTTTTTTTCCTCTCCCAATCCCCATATTCCTTCTTTTTTTTTTTTGTTTTTAAAGTTTGATTTTCAACATTGTTTTAGACAAAAATTTAAAACAGTTCTCTGGGTGTAGCACCTTCCCCTTAACACAGCAATAATATACTTGGACAAATTTACCTATAAAATTGAAATGTCAAGGAAATAAAATGCTAAAAGCAGAGCCTCATGACTAAATTTTGCTCACCAAGAGGAATGTCAGGGCATGAGGATAGAGTATAGTAAAGTGTTTCTGTACCTTGAGAAAGATATTGAAGGTATTGTAAATGTACAAAACTGTACATTTAAAAAAACCTACAACACAACTAACAAAAACCACCGCAGGAACAGCTATTTTTTAGCTGATTTATTCAGAATGTTGGATTTTATAAAGTTGGTGAAGTGCTTTTTATTTTCATTTACTTTTGTGGAGAAAGGCAGAAGATTGCACCATTCACAAAGCTTACAATTATTCAGAAATTTAAGTAGATAACAGTTGCACTGAAAATTATTTTTATAAATGGAATCTTGTTTTCAGACTGGATCAAATATGTTGTGTAACTATTGATTGGTGTTATATTAAGGAAGAGATTGTTTTATTAGCCTTTGAGGAAAGTAGCATAGTTTCAAAATTTTTGTGAGAAAAGTGTTATAAAATACTTCATTTTTACTGAAAACAAGCAACAAAATCAAACCAGTTTTCTACACAAATTGTTTTAAATTTGTTCTGAATGACTTGACTTTTCTCTTTCTGTATGGAATTAGGAAAGCATTAAACTAGCCTGGCAAAATTATTACAATTTAATAGTTGGAATAATCTTTGAAAACCTTACTCTGACTATATCTAACTGGTGCTGTCTGCCATATTAGTGAAAAAGCTGTTCTTTGCTAATGCAAGTCTTAAATTACACTTTTACTGAGTTTGTTTAAAACTCCTGACTACAAATACAGAAATGTAAGTGAAAACTGTAAAAACACGCAGGGCCACATTCTGGTCCCTTTAAAGCAGACAACTCTGCTTTATAAACAAACATAATAAGGTGGAGTTTGTTTCATCTTGCATTTTTTCTGGATGGGAAACCCTGAAAAGAATTTTAATTTTTATGTTGAGAAAAATATATCCTAGGATGTTATTGTTTCAGAAATCACCCAAACACTTCATAAATATATTTGGTGTTCTAAAAAACTGAAGTGTTGTTATGTTTTGTAAGATTCTGTAGAAAAAGCACTTTTGAGAAATAGACCCTCTATAAAGCAAGAGTTAGAACTGGCCATATTTAAAACTAGTTTAAACATTCACAACGGGTGCATAAATAATATAAAGTATGCATAAAGCCTTAAAATAAAAACCAAACAAAACTCAAACCCATACTCTAAAATCAAGGAGGATTTTCTGTCTCAAAACAAGGATGTGAAAAGGTGGCTCAGGCGATAGACATGAATGCAATTTCTGCAGTATCTTTGTTCTTGAGTTTTCAAAGATTGCATAAGCTTTTTAGAAAAAAGCCAACCAAAACCCCAAAACCCAGCAACCCACATTCCGAGACAAATTAGGTCTCTCAAAAATGGTGTCATATTTTAAATGTTACATTTTCTAATGTAACTTTGTCTGGGACCTTTTCTATGAAGAGCAACATATTGATGGAGATGGGAGCACAGTGAGTAGTAAACACCAGCGCAAACCCCTGTAGTTCTAGACAGTTGATTTGCAAAGAGAAATACAAGATTCAGGAATGATTTTTATTGTAAGAATTCTGGCTTTTCATCAAGAGCCACCACTGTCAAGCATTTACTGTACTTGAACTCTGAAGAGGCAGGTACAGAGCCCAGCCACTGTAGTCACTTTATTTTGTACCATCTTTGTACATTCCTGTTGTATAGCTGGTGTTGTAGTTCTAGAGGGCCTTTGTTCTAATGTCTGAATAGTATTTAATACTAAAATTTATTATAATTTGCTGGAACTGCTGCTTATTTGTGCAGTGTTACAGTAATTCACAGCCCAGTTAGTGATGCAATTGTATACCAAAAGCAGTTTGAATAACTAAATGTTTATGTAACTGTACTCAATGAATATGAAGGTCTTGTACTGTATCATGGTGACAAGTTTTGCCATTTTAGTAATTTAACTATATTCAGTTTTCAGATTACGAACTCCAGGTTGCACTAAATTTGTCCTTGTTTTAGCAGTGGCTTAAAATAAAACACATTTCACTGGCTTCGAGAGTGCTGTTATTTCTTGTAAATTCATGGAATATTATTTTTCTTTTCAGCAAACACAGCTAAGACTGGTTCTTGTCAGCAGCTGTGTGAAGGCACTTGAGGAAGGGTATAGTAAACAGTGCATCAGTAGATGGCATACTTCCTACAGAGTTAAATTGGAGTCCTGCAAGGTGTGAGGATGCTGCTTTACTGTCTTTGGGTTGAAAGGTAAACCTGCAGTTCCACTGACATGCAGTAAAGTTTCACACGGACTCTACTCAACAGTACAGGTGGGATGCAAGAACCAGTCAGCTTCATCTTGCCTGGAAGCTGCGTTAGTAATATGCCGTGATATTTCCGTGTGGACTGAGGTTGGACTTTGGCACTTTGTCCAGTATTTGGGAAACTAGCTTAGAACTTGGCTTTAGTCTTCTGGACAAATGCAAGAATGCTCATGAAAATGTATGAAACAGGACATTTCACAGGCTTCTTCAAAATCCTCAAGTGTTTTGGTGTCCTGTGAAATTCACCAACCAGCTTATTGTCAAGTACCGCAAAATAGTAATGCTGAGCAGAAACAATGTACCATTTCTAAGATTTAGAGGTACTGCTGTTGCAAATAGCTGTCCTAATGTCTTTTGCTGTATAAGCTGTGAATCTACTAATTGCAGCTGGGTTTCATTTCAAGGATTAGGAAATTTTTGCTAAAGTTACTTTAAAACCAGTGAGCATGAGTAACTCTCCTTGATTATTTTTGCAATGGTTGTTTAAAGGAGGTTTCTTTAGTATTTTGAGATTGCTTCCAAAAGGAGCATTCTTTTGTTTCATTACCATATCTGTTTCAAAGATTTTTTGTTTGGGTAATGCCTCATGGTCAATTACATGGAAAATATATGTTAACTGAAGCAAGTAAATAACTTATTCTTCAAATATTGTATGTTCAAAAAAAAGACAAGTAGTGAGTTGGAAACAAAAGATTTTCATGAAGGGAAAGAAGACATTCATGTGGAAGATAGATCTGAGTTTTTTTCTTCCTGCCTCGGACTTTATTTTTCTTTCATTCAGCAGTCTGGTTCTGGCTGGCTTTATTCAACCACAAAACACTATCCATGCACTTTGTTTAACCTTGGTGTATTAAATTGAGAGTTAAGTCTCCAGCTAGTCCATAGTCTTCGCCCAACATGTGTGCTACTCCATCTCTTGCTGCTGTTGGTCAGGCCTTTCTCTCAGTCCCTAGCCTGAGCTTCTGGTGTGACTGAATTCCATGCTGGCTATTGCTTCGAGCCTCCAATTGGAAGGTGGCTACGGAAAGTGAGTCATGCCAAGGCTGCAGAAATGTACCCAGATCACTGACCTTACTGGTTATTGAGCACCATATTAATCAAATGCTGTTTCCTTCCCCTGCTGTTGAGGCAAACCATGAAGCGTGTGACTGCTTGGGGCAAGGGAACCAACAGTGACAAGCATGAGGGCATGTCTGTGGTCAGGGTACTGGCTATCTAGTCCATGACCACACAACACCTTTCCACAGAAATTACAAAAATTGAAATTAGGACCTTTATTTAGTCAGAACATAGAGTCTGCATTGCCTTTATCCCTCTGAAAATTGCTTCTGCTTGTGGGACTGTGAGGGAGCTTTGCATGCATTTACTTGGGGTGGTTTGTGTGTTTTTAATTAAGAAAGGGCAAAAGAGAACACTTGTGCAACTCATTTGACTTAGTTTTTTGAAATTCCAGTGCTTCAACCAGGAATAAGATGAATATTGAGAAAAGAAAGGGTGTGATAATGTGGTACTCTTCTGCTATTTGCCCTGTAGCCCACTTAATGCCAATCTCTTATTTTGTACAGCCGCCACCTCATTTGACTTCTAAGTTGAATCAGAGGCTCTTCCTACACTTGTCTTGTGGCTGTTGCTGGTTTCTACCTTTTTCCTGTCCTTTGTTAAGCCTTGTAGTGCAGCTGTCATCTTCAGCTTCTCTTTTGACCCTGCTCTGTTGTCCTGATGTGACTTCTGGCTTTCTCATTCTTGTCTGGTGGAAGTGGTTAAAAACCAGCAAGGGGAGTCTTAGCTGTGAGGCTATGGAATAAGGCTTGCCTACCAGAAATCATCAAGCAGTGAAGAAGAGCTAAACTTGCTTTTGGCTGAGTTTTTCACTCCTGTAGGAAAGTAATCTGTGGTTGCTTTGGTTTGGAACCCAATTTACTGCTTGCAAAACCCTTGAATTTTATGCTGATCTAAAAGTAACTTTTAAGCTGATACTGAAGTATAATGTAACTCTGACATACTCCATAATTCATGCTGCTGTATGTGCAGCATGCTGCTGGTTGGCTTCCAGACACAGGGAAGAACTTGGTCCATTTGAAAGCTCGCAAAACCCCAGTTGTCTCACCCAGTTGCATCAGGTCTCAATTTAGATAGACAGTAACCTTTAACAGCAGATAGTCAAGTGTTGGAGAATGGTTAGAGGAGCAGGGACATGGCTCATTGATAGAATTATTGGATCAATAATTCAACTGTACAAGTAAAAAGGCCTGTGTGAGAAACCAGGCTGGGAACCAGAAGGGAGTTTTGAGAAGGTGCAGCTGTGCTGATAAGATGGACTGTCCCTAAGAAGGGAGGAAGATCTTTGATCTCTCAAGACAAAACATTAATAAGAAGCTTGCCAAATGTAGTTTTTTATCTAACCCAATTATGTAGAGGTAAGAATGCGCTTTTGTAAGTTTCAACTAATTAAAGAACTGATAAGCTTGTATTCAATACACTATATAAGTGCCTTTGTATTGCTAATAAACGGAGCTTGCTTATATCAATCGTATCGGTTGCCTGCAATGTCTCTCCTCGCCTAAGTCATCGATCATTTGCAACAGTCAAGACCTAGGAAGGTCGTGTTTCCGTATTATTGCCCCCTAATATGCTGCTGTGAACAGATGCTGCAACTGGATTGATTAACCACACAAAATCAGGCATGATGCTACAAAAATGCTAACAATATGGACAGAAATACAGCAAAGAACCATCTGCTTCTGCCAGAAGTTGTAGTTCAGAGGAGATGCGTGATGTTTCTGTAGGAAATAAAAATATGGCTCAGTGGAAACCAAGTTGTAAAAGCAGAGAAATTATGTTAAGAGAAATGACAATACTCAGGTGTCCTGTTGAACTCTTTACACTATGTTATGCAGTATGTATCAGAGAGTTAGAGTTCACAGCTAAATCCATTGGAGTTAAAAGGCACTGGGAATAGGAGAGCATCCAAGCTAGCTGCTGCAGGACTGTGAGATGCTTAAGTAATATTTCTGTGGCAACAGATCATACACGTTTTTCATTCTTTTAGCTTAGGAGGTTCAGAATTTGACTTGCGTCTTAATTTATTGCAGTAAACCATGATGTGAATATTGTATCTTCAGGGCAATCAGAGTCTTCAAAAGGTTAAGCCTGAAATATCTTGACAAGCCTAGTATATGCTGGCATCTTCAACAAAACCTCTTTTCCTTTGACTGCCTGAGAAAATAAAGAGGTGAGTGTTGGAAATTCCCCAAGGAGTCCTCATCAGTATGATCGAAGTGCTTTTCAGAAGTTCCTAGAGATATGGTTTCAGAGAATTTGGTAATTTTTGTTTAAAATTATCTTGTGAGATTTTTTTCATCCTCTGCAAGTGTTGCAATGGCATGGCTTATGGAATATGCCCAGCTTGTAGTCTGCGTGTTTAAAATTTGACAGACTTTTTCTCATGTATTATCTTGCCACCACTGCTAAGAAAAAATTTAAGTACACGAAAAAATCATCCTTCCTGCTGCCATCCAAATTACACTGGATGAGTGATTTAGATTAATTAGGGAAATAACCATTAATCTGAATACATGGCAGCAATGAGAAGGTTAGTTGTTTCCGTTGTTCATTTTCAATTTTCTTTCTTAAAAAGTAAACATTTTTCAGTAATTAGACTGGAAGTGCAGTAAAGCTAAAGCTCATGAAATTGTATCTAATTAAAAAGGAGAAAATGAAAGAGAATGAACTGTGGTCATAACACAGTCTTGACCCTGGAGCTCACTTAATTTGAACTGAAATTAATTTTCTACCGTCTTTTCTTTGCAACTCAAATGTTCAAACACATTTGTGTCCTAAATTCAGTATCTGTTTTTAAATGTGGAGTTTCTACAGTCTTGGGATGTTGAGAAGAGCAATGGTTCCAAAGGTTTTCTTTCTTTTTGGTTGTAGTGTCCTTACTGGGTGGGATGTTTTAACTAGTCCACCTTCTCAGTCTAGTAACTTTTAGCAAGGGCTGTGGATTGTATTGACCCCACATAGCAATCCTTGGGACCTAGTCCATGGAATTTTGCTTCCCTGACTTGATTTCGATACTACTTTCTGCTCCTAAAAGGTCTACCAACCTCAAGTCCTGTGCTGCAGACACGTCATTGACCCTGAAGAAGGTTTGATATCCTCAAAGAAGGTGAAATCTGTTCAAAGGAGTCAGTCTGTAAAACAGAACAATGATCCTCGGCTCTTCTGAAAAGTTTTGGACATTCACAATGACTCCTTGTATTTGCCAAATCCCACAATAGTTACCATTTTTATTACTCTCCCAAATATGATCAAACAAATGCTTCACAATTTCAGATACATTCATGTAATAAAGCTTGAAAACTGTGGGCCTTTTCAGGCAAATCTGGAAATCACGCAGGGACTGTCCCAAACTGGTTGCATGTAGAAAAATCCTCATAATTTGGAAGTTAATCACTTTGTAAGTTCAGCTCTGGGGCCCTCAACATAAGAACATGGACCTGCTGAAGTAGGTGCAGAGGAGGCCACTAACATGATCAGATGGCTGGAGCACCTCTCCTGAAGACAGAACGAGAGAGCTGTAGCTGTTCAGCCTGGAGAAGAGGAGGCTCTGGGGAGGCCTTACAGCACCTTCCTAAATAAGAGAGCCGGGAGGGGGGCTTTTTACAAGGACATGTAGTGATAGGAAAAAGGGGAATGGCTTTAAAGTGAAAAGAGGAGAGATTGAATCAGATATTCAGAAGAAATTTTTCCCTGTGAGAGTGGAACAGGTTGCCCAGAGAATTTGCGGATGCCCCTTCCCTGGAATTGTTCAAGGCCAAGCTGAGCAACCTGGTCTAGTGGAAGGTGTTTCTACCCACGGCAGAGGGCTTGAAACTACATGAGTTTTAAGGTCCCTTGAAACCCAAACCATCTTATCATTCTAAGTACCTGACTGTTTTTTTGACCTTTTCGTGGGGAGTCAAAAGGATGAAATGTCTCTCCCTGTTCTAGATGATGACTCACCTTCAAGGCAGTAGCAAACCCATGACTATGTGAAAGTCTAGGAATTCCCAAAGATAACACTAGAAATGCAAGGATATAATGTTCCACATGATATTATCCCTCTTTGTTTTGCTTTTCCAAGGGCATGACTTTGTAATAAAAGCCACAACAGCAAAGACTGCATTAAGATGCATGATGTTTATAACACTGTGATTGCCTGGAATAAGGGAATTCTCTGCTCAGCTCTGACATGGGGCTTCTGGAGGTTCTTTTGGGTAGGTCTCCTGTCTTACTCTTCTTTGTTTCTCATTTTCTGAAGCTGACTGATGCTTCCTGCCCTTTGCACAGGGAGATGGTGGGAATTGTCTCCCTTTCTCCTCTACATGAACAAGAAGTCTCTTGCCAAGCTGAATTTGATTGATGAGGCTCCAGGGAAAGAGGTCAGTAGCAGAGGATTATGTGTGGCAGATGGATGTTAACAGGCATGTTAGGTGGTCATGTATTAATTTAGGTGCAGAGAGCTAATTCAACAGCTAATTAACTACCTCTTGAGAAGATCTCAAGTCAACATTTCAGAATTGCAGTCTTCTCCCATTGAGAAAGTATTGGTCATGGACTGACATGATTGAAAATTGCAGCTTAAAAGGTAAAAATGTTCTTTGAATTATGTTTGAAAGAAATAAAAAGTACTTTAAGTAGAGTTACATAAGTAACTGGGTATTTCCTCTTGGTGTATGGGAGTTCAGACTGAAAATACTCCTTGTTAGCCTTAAAATGTGTTCTGATGCCTGCAGCCCCTCCAGAGAATGGTTCTTCATACACTCTAGTTACAGCTGAGCAGAAGAGAAGTCTCTGGGAGGGTACTGAAGCACATGTAATGGCAACAAGGCAATAAAACCATCCTGGTTGTGCTACTCACCTGACAAACACCGTGCTCTCAAGAGAGCCACAAAAATGTTTTGAAGAAAGCAGCATAACCACTCTCCTGCTGGTGGTTTGGTGAACCTCACGGGCGGCCCGCAGTCAGATGTCAGCCATACTTTCCAAGCGGCAGCAGTGGTTTGACATAAAATGCAGCCAGGCTTCTGCTCTGACTCCAGGTAACGCCACCACAACCTGTTTAGAATGTTTGCTCTGTTCATGGTTAGCGATGGATGTTTTGGCCAGGCTGGACTGTCAGAAGCACCTTCACAATGCACTACTTTACACAAATTGCCCCAGTTGTAGTCTTTCTGGCTGAATCTCATGTAAATGCTAAATACTTGAATTTTCACCCTCACAGAAATACAGGGCTTTGGTGCTATGGGCTTGCATGGTAGCAAATCTTGCCAGGTTTCCAGGCAAGGCCAGTATGTTAAATTATAGTAAATGTAGTGCATGCTTCTCTCTGTAGCTTGATAGCTGTAATTTGTTAGCTAGAAATGCACTATTACATACATACTGAGGTTTTGTGGATTTCCTGGCTTCGTTGTTACAATGAGGACAAGTGATTAATCATGTAACATGTCTAGTGATGAGTGAGTGCATCCGGTCCAGTTTTTATTGCTGTTTTATATTACTCCCTTCTTCTGTACCTCTCTAGCTTACACATAATTTTATATCAGTTCTTCTATTCAGCTTTAATCTTTGTACTAATCACTGACAGTTTCAACAGCCTTTTAAGGAAAAGAATGACACAAAAATAAGACTTTTAAATGCTATAGAAAATTGTCTATACTCAGGTCTTTTTTTTTTTTTTTTGAGATATATTCTCTTAGTAGGTAAAAAGTTTCAAATGTTCATTCTCTTACATTAAGTAAGGATGAGCATACAAGCCCTGGAAGCTTAAGGTACTGTTGTGGGTTTTGGCATCTTATGAAATAAGTCTTTCCTATCACGTCCTTACATGTGAACTGTATCTGTGAGATAGATGCATCTTTATTTTCAGCAGCCTTAAGTGATCTTCCACATCTTCCACCTGCCTCCCGCCCTCACTCGACCAAAAACACTGTCAGAGAGACTCAGCATCAGCAATATCCCACAATTAATGTTCTGGGACCATTTAGAGGATGTTGGCCCATTTTTAGTTCTTTACATTTTTCTGCATCTCCTTTTAATAACTTTGCTCTGGAAATTACAGTAAAACCTGGCTCATACCTGAATTTACTTTAAAAAATCTTTGCTTTGCTTTAAAACCCTGTCACCTTTCTCCTCACCACAGTAGGAGTGGCAACTCCAAATTATAGGAAATTTGTTATGGTTTTGTGATTTCAATGCTGGAGTCAAAGAAAATGCAGATTTACCCAGCTGTGAAGATGACAGAGGTGGGTTTCTGCAAAGGGGATTTTCCCATTTGATAAGTGTTGCAAGAGAGTGAGAAGAGCAGTTGACCAAGAGGTGAATGAGGTTACCCACAGGCACCAGTGGTGCACCCAATATGGCTCAGTTACTGAACTGTGGGTATATGGGTCAGCGAAAAGGCAGAAATTACTGGAAAAACAAAGAGGTGTTGGAGCTGGGGAATTCTAAGTAGCAGCAAAAATAGGCAACATAATGTGTTGGAGTTTTAATGCAAAAAATTAAACCAGACAACTTTGCTCTAAGGTGAGTACTCGATAATAAATCTATGGAGAAAGGCATGGATCTCTTAGCTTGTGTATGTGCACCTCCAGCCAGTGTGCAACCAAAGAAGAAAACATCACACTTTGCAGAAGTAGAAATAAAAGTCCAGACAGAGGTAAAACTACAGGCTGACTGAAGTCCAATAGTAGTTACAGATTTTCAAAGATGGGTGTGCTTACTCACAGTCATCAAATTTGGCATTGTCCACGTTATGCCTGTCTGCTTGTTCCTCAAACTGGCTATAAGCAGAAGCTCACATTTAGCTGAACACCTGAACTGCTATGAATGTGCGAATACCCAGGTTTAAGCCCAGCTGAAGTTGTGTACATGGTATAAACACAGTTCTGCATATCTACCTCTAGGATATGGACTCTGCAGTTGGAAGCTCAGCAGTCCACAGTTTTTAGCTCTTCACAGAATGTGTGCAGTGTCACCAATCCCAGCTTTTGGCAGGATTTTTTAGATGGAGAGAGAAGGAAGATAAACTGTTCTCAAGTTTGCAGTTTCACAAAGCTTTTGAGTTACTTGGAGACATTCATTTGTGTAGACATCACAGATGGCTGCAGTCTAAGGATTTTAATGCTGAAAATCCTGGTCCTAATTTCCAGTTAGGCAATTATTTAAACTATGTAATTCATAGTTATTGGAAAACCTTTTAAGACTGATGGCATTATGTAAATACAGGAAGATTTTTGGAAGTAAAAGAGTCATTTGGGAAGATGACACCTTTGCTATTGACTGTTGGTAGAAACATAGAATGAAGCTGAGGAGGCTTGTTATTCCTATGGCTATTCTTACCTTGAACTTTTATAAAAGCCAATGCATCTGGCTAATCAAGATGAGTCATGGATGGCTGAGATGGGGACATCCGGCATCCTTACTCTTAACAGTGAGGTAATTTTCTTCAGAAACTTCTACATATCCTCCAGGGTCTGGCCTCTGTAAAAGGGGTCACTAAAATGCATTTGTCAAAATGAATGCCTGTTTGGAAAATTGCCACTTTGATATACTAATGTGTAAGAATCAAGAGGAAAATAAATAGCTAGGACTCCTTACTGGGTTATTGGCTTTTTTGAGGTTTCAGAGTCAGAAATAAATACACAGTGGTGTCATTAGATTTATTTTATGAGACCGAAAAATTACTATCGGAATTTAAAAGCAGTGTATTTATGTAGGCAAAATCTATTTCTTCTGTTGGGGGCTAATTTTACAGCACTTAACATTTGCTTCCCAGAAACATGCAGGACAATGTCCTTGGCCTGTGTATAAAAATCAGTATTTGACAATATAGTAGCACATACTGCTTCATGCTGAAAATGATCTTATCAGCCCATTAGAGGAATACAGATGTCTCTCAGCCCAAAGCCCACTGCTGACTACCTCTGTTGGTTTTTGTCTTTCCTCAGGTATGAAGTCAGCTTGACACCACTGATGGACAGGCTGAGGACATGCCATGAGTCCTGTTCAGATGTGTGCCCACTGCAGACTTCTGCAGCGAACTTCTGAAGGGCTGAGAGGATGAAATACCTGATCTGCTGCTAGATAGCTTTATTTTCTAATGACATCTCCCTTTCATTCCTTTTGGCATGGCTGACAGCATAAAGCTCCAGCCAATGAATAGTCAGGCCAAGATTTGTATGCTAAGGAGGACATGGAAAGACATTTTCCAAAGCATTTAAGGCTTAATAGCAGGAATGGGCCTGAGACCCCCTTTTGGCAGCTCTAATACAACTCTTTATGCCTTTTCTCCAAAGCAGCTTAAATGGGATGCGTAAAATGCATAAGTAGGCCTAGAAGAGAGGCCGAGACATCTCCTGTATTTAGGGAAGAAGCCAATTTATAGTATTACAGTCAGAATGCTCCTCTTATTTCTATTGCTCCCTCTGACATTCACAGGGTATTTTGCAGCAAGGCTTAGTTAGAACTGTAAAGTAAAATTTTGCTGTCGAGTGTAGCAGTGAGGAGCAGCTCTTGGAGTGCAAGTGCCTTGGTGGCACTTAAACCCCCCTCAGAAGAGACAGGCACAGTAGCAGGTGTATCCTTTCTGGGAGCAATGTTCCTACCAAGCAAGTATGTGAGCAACAAGAGGTGTCTCAGTTGTCTAGGGATTTCCTGTGAGTCCATGTCCTTCAGACATTGCTTGAACAGAATGATACTAGCTCCCTTCCCTCTCCAGTCTGGAATTGCAGCAGAGATTTGGGGTATAGCTGAGACCGCAACCATAAAACCGGCAATGTAATAGAAGACTCCTGCTTCATATCAGAGCTGAAATGTCATTTATGAGAAATGTATGCACATAAGGTGATTCACCTTGCTGGAGGACTGCACTTACGTGGGAATCAGCTGGTCTAAGTTCCCTGTAGGACTCACAGGAAACAAAACCTCCTTCTGTAGCATGATTTGTGTCATTTCATGTAAACATTTGAAAACAGAGTAAATGTCTCTATTTCTTTTAACAATCACAGAAGCAGAAAATCATAGAATTGTTAAGGTTGAAAAAGACCTCTAAGATCACAGAGTCCCAATATTAACCCACTACTGTCAAGTCCATCACTAAACCATGTCCCTAAGTGCCAGATCCAGACATTTTTGAATGCTTCTGGGGATGGAAATTCCACCACTTTCCTGGGCAATGCTTGACCATCCTTCCAGTGAAGAAACTTATCCTCATATCCAGTCTAAACCTTTCCAGGCACAACTTGGGGCCATTTACTCTTGTCCTGTTGCTTGTTACCTAGGAGAAGAGACTGACTCCCACCTTCCTACAGCTTCCTTTCAGGTGGTTGTAGAGAGTGATAAGATCTCCCTTGAGCCTCCTTTTCTTCAGGCTAAACAGCCCCAACTCCCTCAGTCACTCCTCGTAAAACTTGTTTTCTAGTCCTTTCACCAGCTTAAAACCATAAAGGAATCTGGATTACTAGTTAATGTGTTTATATGTATCATAGAATCACAAAACAGTCCAGGTTGAAAGGGAACTTGAAAGATCATCTGGTCCAATGTTTTGGGGGAAAGGGAGCTTAATGAGGTTATCTAGCACTCTGTCCAGTCGTAACTGGAAAACCTCCAGTGATGGGAACACCTCCATGCCCCTGTGGAGGTTGTTCCAGTGAGTGACTACACTCACTGTAAAATTTTTCTTATTTGTATTGGGATGATTATATAGTAGCTGTTTGCTCTTAGTAGGGTTGAGTCCCACTCGGCATCTGGCCCTTTGGCTTAACTGCTCAGTCCCATAAGATATTTGTACTAAATTTCTGTCTATATTACTTGCTTGTAGAACTATTTTTTTGAGTAGTTCTGAGATTACCATATTCCTGGAAGAAGCTGGGAGGAGGGAATGGACACCAGTTGTAGTCAGTGCTTGAAGTGGACTTGTTTGTTCGTGCAGAGATGCTGCCAAGCAGAAAGTGGACTGGGGTATTTTCTTATGGGAGCTTCTTCCTACAATGGCTGCCATAGAAAGACTCTGCATTGCCTGCTCTGGGTCAGGTGGTATTTGTGCACTGTCTGAATCTGCCTGTACGAGGCAATATAGAAAACCAAGTTACTAATCTTGAGACTGTTCTATCAGGAAGACCGTAGATAATTAAAACACATTAGAAAATGCAATTTACCTGGGCACTTCTGAAGAATGTACCTTTGTTTACCAGACAACTCAATACAAATCTAAACTCATCCTGTGTTACTTTTTCCCCAACCCTTATGACTCAGCTAAGTATTTTGATAGAAAAGCCCAACTGCCTAACTTTATTTCCACCAAGAAGATAATTCCAGAAGTCTCTAGCCATAGCAGAGAAAACAATTAAAACAAAACAAACAGCAGGCTGCATGTACTTGTGTTCTTTTCCATCCTGCTCAGTTATCAGTGGTCTTGAAACATTGCAAAAGTTCTGTGGCTAACAAAGTTAATCTTAAAAAAAATAAAAATCATAATGTCTATCAAGGGAAAGACCTATTTGTTTTACAATTGATGCTTAAAAATATAAAATATTCCGATAATGCGGAAGAACATGTCTTGGACCTGGGAGAGGCTGTCTCACCGAGGAACCCCAGCCCCTAGCATTGGAGGCCTGGCATGAGACAGTAAACCACATGTTCCTTGGGATGAGTGATTATTAGTGACAAACAAAAGCAGTTTTGGCAACCCCAAATTTTCAACACTCATGAGTCAGGACCCCAACCAGTCAAAACTGAGAGATGTACAAAGAATGTGTTTTCTGTTGTTTTTATTTTCTTGCTGGTGGTTGAGCATTCAGGGCTCACATTTTTGTTTTCTTTGAGATGTGGGACAGTGAACAAATTCTTGCTGTTGGGTGTTAGGGGTAAAAGGGCTGGTTATCATGATACCTACAATGAAACCACAAAAGGTTGCAGACCCACATTGTTTATTTTGAACCTGAGCTTTCTTTCCATTTGCTAACCAACGATTCCTGATGGCTGTGGATATGTTTTTTAGCCATACTTTAGAGTTGCTTGGAAATTCTATCTTAAAAATGGAAAATGTGGTTCTCATAAAAATCAAAATTTACCACAGGAAGATGGTTTAACATTTTTTTTCTGACAAGTTTCCATCAACATGTAACATTTGTTGCCTCAAGTTGGGAGGATCCAGGGTGCTTGGTGAGTTGCTTGATAAAATCAAAATGAAAAAAAAAAGGGATTAACTTAGTATTAATATTAACCCATGTCCTCCAAAGTGCTAATGGATTCTTTTTTGGGTTCTAGGGCCTCATTTTTTTTCCGAGTAGAGCTTTCCAGTTGCCATTCCAGGCTTTTGACATACTATTTGTCTTCTGTATGAGATGCATCATAGATATCTGTGGCTGTCATACAGCATGGAGGTATGATCTGACCTGATAGCCTAGATAGTTGCCTGAGCTATAACCTCCCTAAAAAACTGAATTCATGTTTCTTCCCATATTAGGAAGTGTGATGAGATTTGGACATACTCAGTTTTCTCATTAGACAGAAATTCCTCTTTTTCATTAGCTATGTTCATAGGCATTATTGAAGTTGTTTGCATAAAAGCATTTCTGCATATAGATTGTTGAGAAAAGGTTTGTTTTGCCTCCTCACAATATAGTTTTGTTATACAAAATGCTTTTTTTTTTTTTCCTGATTACAAACACAACCAGATAATAATTAAAGCAAATAATGTATTTCTGGATGAAATTTAAGGTAAGCTAATGTGTTCCAAAGTGCTTGAAATGTACTTGACTTTTTAACATCTTCGTAAACATGTGATGGTTTTTTGTTAAGGAAACTTCCCACTGAGCATCTGGAAGGCACTGGCAGTCACATTCCAAGACAAGAGGCTGCTACTGCTGGGACCGAAGCCGCTTCACAGTGGGTGGCTCCAGTGACTGACATGACCCCCCTTGGCTCCCCATACACCCCACTCACACAGTCAGACCAGGTTTCCTCAACAGTTCTAACCCATATTTCCCACAGCAGAGTCTCAAGCCTCTGGCTCTTTTTAGAAATTTTATCGTGGTGCAGCAACAACTCAAGCAGATGCCTTTGAGGAGGGACCTTGAACAAAGGAAACCCTGTGTTTTTATACACATAGTGTCGATGTGCCCAAAATTCTGGGTTCTTCCAGCTGAGTCCTTGGCTCCTACCACGTGTCTGAGTGATTGGTCACCTGACTGGTGCCACAGGTCCCTGTGTCCTTTGTTATGCAAGGGATCAGCAGTCCATGGCCTCTTGCCCCAGCTCCTACCACCCAGAGCTCAACCTGCAGCTCCCACTGGATCTTCACACAGCCACCTGGATTGAATGTATTCCTCAGTAATCTTCAAATATTTTAGAAAAAAAAAAAATCCCACAAGAATCTCAGTTTGTTTATCTCTTTTGTAAATGGCTAGATTTACAAGAAGATTTAGTCACCAAATTGCCTTGGCTCTCACTATACCCAACGGAGGGATAGAGGCATATCCAAAAGAAGATAAGGCAGCTCTCCCAAGTTTGAATTGGCTTCTGTATGTACTTGTCCAGTTGCAGAGACAGTGGAAGGATTCTAAGGGTATGTCTACACTGCCAAATAAAAAAGAGTTGGGAAGTGAGCCCCAGTTATCCACAGTGCTGAAGAGCTGGCTTGCTCTCTCATGGTTTCAGACATCCCTCAGAGGTTGTCTCTGGGGCAAACCTGCTATAAAGAGGGGGTTAGATTTGTGCGGTGAGGACAAAGACCCATCTGGACCTCAGATCCCAGTTCAGGCATTTGCCTTCCTTCATTTATCTCTTAGAACACCAAATTGTACAGAAGAGATAGAAATCTAACACTGAAATGTGGCAAAAATCAATGCTCTTTGAAAAACCAGCCCCACATATGAGTAAAGCCCTATTTGTGCTGGATCAACAATTCAGTTTCCTTCTAATCAAATTTTTCTGAACATTTGTCTAATTTGACATGATGGGTAGATCTAGACTATTAATGAAAAACTCATCTGACAACAATGGCCTCTCATTTTCAGTGCCTCAGATATTTGAAGGATTGACTAGAGACCAAGAATTTAAATGAATCTGCAATCAAAGTCAAAGGGAATTGCCCTTACCTTTAAGGTAAGAAGTTCTTACCTTTAAAAGCTTTGCTTGGGAAGTAACATGTTAGATGGGCATGAGTGGGAAGGCACCTTATATTTAAAATGCCCAGATTTTTAAAATCTTGGAAGACTTGGGCTACAAAAACACTCAAGCAAAGGAGGATGAGAATGGTGATTCAGAAACACAGTTCCACCCCAGTGGTTCTGTCAAGAAGAGACAAAGTGATACATAATCCTAATCTGTTGGGTTTTCTATTGCCTGGCCATCCCTAAAGAAGAGCAGCAAGTGGTCTTTGACAGTATTTGAGATCAGACTCTCCTTTCATTTTTTAGTCAATTAAATTAGTCGGAGTTCTGTTTCACCATAACAAAATTGCTACACAGTTTCAACATGAATTGTTTTGAAATCAGTTTTGTTGTTCTTTGGACTGGTCCCCTGAACTTCCTTCTTATTCCTCCTTCTCTCTTGTTGTCATGTGCAATTATGTTACAGCAATTAGTAGACATTGGCCTGGCAATCATTATAAATTGCAAGTGCTTCTTATGCTTGGCAATTACATGCTGGTTAAGCCAAACCAGGCAGGACTGTGTGACAAACCCATAACATCTGTGTCCTGCCCCATCATATCATTAGAATGTATATATTCACGGAGTATGGTGCGCTGTTGGCTGGGAGTCTGAACAACAAACCATAAATAGGATAATGGCTTTCCTCAGTACATTATCATTATTCAAAAAACAAAACCTCACTTGTTTTTGAGGACCTTTTTGGTTTCTCTAAATTTCTCCATGGATATGGCTTTCTACTAGGGATTGATGACAGAGGTGCGCATTTGTTGTCATCTTAACCACTAAAAGCCCTGTGCCCTGTCTGCGGTACAGGACATCCTCCCCGTGTCTCCTGTTACGTTTTCCGCCCTGTGCTGCACAGTCAGTCCTGGCTCTCTGTCAGGGGGACAGGCAGTCGCCAGCAGGTCATCTCCTCTCTGCTCGGGCGAGTTATTTCAGCTATATAAGGGTGCTCTGTAAACAAGAACAAGCCCTGTTTCCTTGAGGCATGAAGAATGAATGCCTGTTACTTATTAGTGTATTTTCACTCCTACAAATTTAACCTCTGATGCAACCAGGCACCTGTTAATTCCAGGGCTAAATGTAACATGATTTTTAGACTCTGAACAAGGAGATAATGAAGAGGTTGCTCAGCTTATTAGGTGGGAGGTGCTGGCTATGGAAGCCTTGGTGCATATGCATTCCCATACTTTCATTGGTAGGAAGCATTTTAGACTTTGTATATACAGGAAGACGTGGGTACATTGATGTCAAACAGGTAAGAGGAATTTAAACAAAAGCTTTTCTATTAATTCCCTAGGTTTTGATGATATTCAGTTTCTTTCAAGATTCATTTTGTAGAAAGTTACTCAGTGTATTACGGGTGTCCACAAACTACTCCATAGATTTTAAATAATACTGTAAATAATTACAGTAGCCAAACACCAACGTTCTGACTGTAATCTGCCATTCAGCTTTGGGCCTCACACTGGCATGTGTATATAGCCCATACAGCAGCAACTGAAAATCAGATTAAAGCCTTTAAATATATATATATATTTTTTTTTTCACTCAGGGAATCCAAGGGAAGGTTCACAAATGTGTGTTATATCACTAAATTGATATGACAACAGTCCTGCTGTCTGATCCCTAGCATTTAGGTCCCAAACTTTCCCTTCTATGAGCAGATGTCAGAGTGTATATTGCTCTGTCTCATCTCTTGTTGACCTGGCATGGATAGCTGGAGCCTTTATGCAGCTGAGTACACTTTATGTTATCAAAAAACCTGGGCTCTTGCCTTCCTCAGCAGGAGCAGAAGTCCTCGCTTCAGCCTCGAGCTTCGATTTCACAGGCTGTGGCTGAGTTTGTGCACTTAGCTGAGCCTTTGCTCTCCTTTCTCAGTGCATACTTGGGAACCAAATGGTTTTGTCTTTGAGTCTCATACCTTTACTGAACAGAAGAGTAATGGTATTACATAGTATATTGCCCATGATTCACACACACAGTTAGGTACTTGAATTAAACCCATAGGGAAAGATGCATCTCTTTTGGGTGGAGCTCTGTAGTAATCCTTGAGGCCTGTTTTCATCACTAGCTATTGGCAGTTTGGAAATCAAAAGGGAAAGGTTAAAAAATGCCACCTGGGCTCTACCAACTAGCAACACTGGTACCAGTAGTTAGCACATACTGTGCAGGCACTGGTGGGTGGTGTGGCTGAGGGACCCTTCCAAATGGAGGGTATAGAAGAAGCAGTGCCATTGTGGGATGGAAGGGTTCATAGGTGCAGAGATTAACTGTGCCGTGCTTCTTGTCTTTGGACTGACAGAACTAGTAGAGATGTACCTGGGCATACAGTAATTTAGAGAAATATTTAGTATCCTGGGCAGAAAATGCTTCCTATCACAGCCCTTACACAACATTCAGATTTTGAGAGAACATGCATTTCAGCTTGACCTTCATCAGAACATTTTAGAGACTTCTTTAATCAGATGGTATTGCCTGTAACAAAAGAAATATTCAAATATTCAGGAATATTTTAGACAGCCTATTCTAAGGATGATGTTTAGAGGAGATGACCTGCAGATTGCCTAAGTGCTTTTGGGGGAATTACATACTTGTATGCCTTGTTTTTACCATTGTGTTTCAGTAACAACAGTTTACTTGGTTCATTCTTGAAAACCCTCCTACTTACTCTTCCCTGCCACCAGCATTGCTGGCTCCTGATGGTGGGCAGCTATTCTGTTTGCTTGCTGATAAATATTGTGAAAAAAGATGAGTCTGAAGTGCCAGATTGAAGAGCAAATGCATTTACTCATCTGCAAAGATGACAGAAGTAAACTCTTGACACAAGCAAAATGAATCATGCATAGGAATGATTTTTTTTAAACTGCAGTCTTTCACAGAGTTTAGTCCCACAAGAGAGAATTAAAAAGCACTTGGATGAGATGGAGAAAAGGCCATTTACTTACCTATAGACACCATCAGCACACTGGGCATGGCCTGATGGCTGAACTGAAGGAATGTGGGTCACAGAATAAGGCTGAGCTGCCAGGACAAGAAGTGGAATAGGAAGAGGGGATTGAGAGCAGCTGAGAGCACTTGAGAGTGGTTTTCAGGCAGAAACTGGAGTGAAAAACTGGCTGGAGCAGAGGAGAGAGAGAAAAAGAGAGAAAGATGTTCTCAACTCCAAAAAATATTAATGGCATGTGACTATGGGGGCAGCTGGCATCAAAGCCAGCAAATGCAGATGTGAAGATAATTGTGTGCCTCAGAGGAAAGACAATGACGTAATTGGTCAGAACCTCATGCACCCCAGAAGGCTGTGGAGGACATCAGAAGGGATTGCAATGAGGTATGGGAACCCTGAGAGAAGCAAGTGGATGGGGAGGCCTTTGTTTTGTCCTGTCTTGGTATTCTGTAAATAGAAAATATGTTCACAAGCCTTGGCAAAGCCAGTACTGTTGGCTCTGGTAGCGTGCATGAAAAGAGATGACTGAGAGCCTTCAAGGGCTTGCACAGTGGGTGCATTCAGGTGGGATGTGCTGAGTGGACCTAGGGAAGCTGTAAATTTGGGGTTTCACATCAGTGTTTGCTCCTGACACACTACAGCCCTGCCCCCTGCCAAGGCCTCTCTGCACCCTCTGTTATGCTGGTGTTGGGTCTTGCAGCCCTGTGGCTGCTCCCTTCTGCTGCTTGAAAATTACTTTAGCAAACATAGTTTAAAAGAACACGATTTGCTGTGGCAGAGCACACTTTCATACTGGCTTGGTGCCCTCACAGAGCTGGGCTGGGGGTTGCTACCAGGAAGGCAGAAGGCTATCAGTTGCTGGGGAGCAAATTAAGTTTCCAAAGAGAAACTTTTGGCCCATCAATATAGGCTTCCAGTGACACAGCAAATGCAAAGTTACTGGTAGTGGAGCAAGAAACCAAGCCACCAGGCAGACTTTTAAACTTTTTTTCAGAAAACTTTCAAATGGTTGTTTTTTAAGGCCAGGCATGCACTCTTAGCCCTTTTGTTGTCAGAGTGAGCTGCCAATAAAACATGGCTCTCAAGATAGATAGCCCATTTGAGACATTGAGGTCCTTTTGGAGCACAAAGTGATAAAATTTCAGGACAGGGTTCAAGGTTATTATTTTTCTTGAGGCTTTGAATGGCAAACTGTGGATTTATTGTTCTGTATCTTCAGTCAGCACTTTTCAATGCACTTGGAGGCAGCTATCACAAAACCAGATGGATGGAAGACACACTCTTCTTATGTTATGATATATCCTGCCCATGCCAGGAAATTTCCATGCCAAAACAGCTATATCCAGGCTCTAGCAGTTCAGGAGATCACAATGCTGTATCTGGAAGTTGGGATGGACAAGGTTTTCTGATATGAATGAACACTAACCATCTCATGCTCAGTTTCTAGGTATCTTAATTCCTACCCTATCCACCCACCCCATCCCACTCTGCCTTTGCTTGAAACCTGCCTAGTCACACTATCGGTCAGATTTACTCAGATTGAAAGCAAGCAGTGGAGGGCAGGGGGCGGAAATTCAGAAAATAGCATGTGCCCACCACCCCAAGGCAATAGCGATGTGTGATCCCTCATGGCAGGAAACCTGGAAACTTTCTGTCCTTGATGTGCCACTTCCTTCACTGCATGAGATTTGTTCATAGCAGTTCATGCTCACATGCAAAAAGAGACCTTGGGTCAGCACAAGAATCATTCTGGGCAAACAACTTCCAAACTGGTCTCAATGAAATTAATCATTTAGACTCTCCATGGATATTAATTTTGAAGAAAAGTTGGCTAATATGGAAGAACATGTTTCTCAGGTGCACACCTTCATCTTTGGAAGCCTGAGAGAAGGCTGGAGATTACAAAAATCCTCAGAACTTGAAGAACCAGTCAAATTAATGGTGATAAGCAATAGCCCAATTTGCTCAAAACATGGGTCATACTCCAGCAAATCAAGACACTTGCTCAAGAGTCATCAGGCTCCCAATATCATTACTACTGAACTACTTTAGTTTTTGTCCTTTTATACTCACATGCTTTCCCCTTTGTTCCCTTGTGGTTTTCCTCCTGTGATCTCCCTGTGATTACAAGGGCTTCCAGATGAAAGTAGATGGAATTCTCAGGTAATAAATAACCTGATTCTAGAGTCTAGGGCTTTAAGAAAACAACCAAACATGCTCAGTCCCAACCATTAAACCACAAATACTGGCCACACTTCAAGAGTAATTTAGGAGTTTGGATTTTTGTTTCCAAGTTGTCAGAAAGTGACGTTGAAGCCCTCTGCAACAGAACACTGTCCAAATAACTCCTCAGAAACTGCCAAGAAAAGCCATTAGGAAAGTCTGGGGATAGGCATATCTGAACTTTCTCTGATTCCACCATCCCCAAGTTGGATAACCAAGAGCTTGGATAACCAATGCCATCACACTTTTGGACAGATGAATCTTCATCTCTCTGTTTAGATTTTGTGTTAGCTGATCTCAGTCATCTTCATCACCCCTGACTCACTCTGTGATCAATGAAGAAGCACTTCTATGGAGATATTAATCTCCATGACACTTAAAATAGGTCAAAAGAAGAGGGTGGATAACAGTAATGGGAGCCTAACTCAAAAGTTGACTACTACATGGAACTGATGTAAAGCTAGGCGAGATGCAAGGCACAGCCAGTGTCTGTATTTCCATTACTGAAAGCAGGTGAGAAAGCACAGGATGCTTTGTGAGGAGTTATAAACACTGAAATTTTTCTTGTGTTCATTTCTGTTGTGCAGACATGGTGTGCTTGCAAAATACCACGTTGCTTCTGAGTGGCAATATCTGGCTGATAGCTGTTGATGGAATTTGTGAATTTTGTTTCAACAGCCCTGCAGATACTACCCATCCCTTGCAGATGTTTTCAGTTAAATTGGTTGGCTCTTCACCTGGCCAAATGAAACACACTAAGTGTCCTGACATTTTTAGCTGCTGTTCTCTTAAATTTGAGTTCTTGTTTCTTGGAACAGGTTTGCAAAGCCTCCTTTGGACCATCTTACAGAATTAAAACCCTGCAAGTTAGCTGATACTGGCCTGGCTTTCAGTAAAGTTCTAACTGATTTTGTGTACTCGGTGAGTACACCCTAGTTCAAACAAACTGTACAGGACTGTATGACAAACCCACAGAGGTGGCCCAACCTGTTACAGCATTACAACCTGTATTTCTCAATATACAGTACCATGTCCGCTCTGACCCTGAAAAAACAAACCTTGTAAATAAGATAATGGATTTCCTCAGTGCTTACATGATTACAGAGACAAAACCTCTTATTTTGAGGACCTTTTAGTTTCTCTAAATTACCTCATAGACACTTTGGTCTTTTGACTGGCATTTTCTGCTAAGAACTGATGACAGAGGTGTGTATTTTAACCACCAAAAACTCCCCAGGCTCTCTTTGGTACATCACATCCTCCCTAAGTTTCCTCTTAGCGGGTCTGCCCCATGATGCACACACAGCTTGCCCTTCTGTATGCAGGCAGGAAGAGGCATGACAAATTACTTTCTTTGGCTTTTGCTTGATACTTTTGGGAAACAGGCCACAAAATCATACCACAATGAGAAAGAAGAACCTCATCCTTTCTTATCTATTTCACCAAGGGGGAATCACCCATCTCCTCTTTAGGTCCCTCCTTCACATCCATGGTTCACCAGCAGAAGCCCCTGATTTCACCTTATCTGGGGATTGAGCCTTGGAAAAAAAGGAGAACTCCATGTTGGGGAGGTATTAAAAAACAGAAGTGGAAAGGGATACAGATGTTTGTGAGCTTTTGGTCCTTAGGAGAGGGGCCCAAACTCCGAGGTGATCACTCTGGACATTCTCT
Organism: Aphelocoma coerulescens; assembly: GCF_041296385.1. Classification (NCBI taxonomy): domain Eukaryota; kingdom Metazoa; phylum Chordata; class Aves; order Passeriformes; family Corvidae; genus Aphelocoma; species Aphelocoma coerulescens. The sequence continues at coordinate 62,911,446 of NC_091013.1, forward strand.
ATTATGGAGTTACAGGCCTTTTCTTGGCATCAAGGATCAAACATGCTCTTGGGAAGCCACTTCCACCTAGTCAGCAGGAAGGACTAGGGATGCCGGGGTGCCTTAGAATCCCTACTCACCGTAACCTTAATCTATTTTTTTTCTAAATCTGTGTTATTTCTGTAACACAGCCAGAGGGTTGTGGGATCAATGGCTAAGTCAAGAGATCTTCAGTCAAGGGTGGCAGGGAGCTACATAAATAATGATCATTGAACCCTGGGTTGGAGAAATCATCAGTGTCAGTATAATACAGGCTGTGGAATGAAGAGATTGGGAGTGTCCCTGAGGAAAAGGACTTGGGGATGTTGCTGGATGAAAAATTGAACATAAGCCAGCAACATGTGCTTGCAGCCTACAAAGCAACTGTGTTGTGGGGTGCATCAAAAGGAGACATACCAGCAGGGTGGGGAGGAAATTCTGGCCCTCCGTGTTGCTCTCATGAGTTCTGTGTTGAGTATGGTGTCTAGCTCTGGCTTTGCCAGCACAAAAAGGACATGGACCTGTTAGAGTGAGTGCAGAGGAGGGTCACTAAGATGATCTGAGGAATAGAACACTTTGCTCATGAGGAAAGGCTGAGACAATTTGGTTTCTTCAGCCTGGAGAAGAAAAGACTCCAGGGAGACCTTATAGTAGTCTTTCAGCCCCTAAAGGGGGCTAATAAGAAAGACAGGGAAAAAAATTTTAGCAGAGTCTGTTGAGATAGGACATGGGTTAATGGTTTTGATCAAAAAGAGGGTCAATTTAGACTGCATATAAGGAAGAAATGTTTTATGATGAGGGTGGACAAATGTTGAAACATGTTGCCCAGAGAAGTTCAGGATGCACCATCACTGGAAATTATGGGAATTGAATAGAAAAGAAAAGAACAGGATAGATTGTTCAGTTGGAAGGGACCTGCAATGATCATCTACACAACCGCCTGACCAGTTCAGGGCTGACCAAAAGTTAAAGCATACAATTAAGGGCATTGTCAAAATGCTTCTTAAACTAAGACAGGCTTGAGGAATCGACCACCTCTTTAGGAAGCCCATTCCAGGGTTTGATTACTCTTTTGGTAAATAAATGCTTCCTAATGTCTAGTCTAAACCTCCCCTGACACAGCTTTCAACCATTTCCACACATTCTATTATTAGATCCCAGGCAGAAAAGCTCAGACCTCCCTCTCCCGTTCCCCTGCTCAGGGAGCTGTAGAGAGCAGTGAGGTCACACCTCAGTGTCCTTCTCTCCAAATCAGGCAAGCCCAAATATTCATAGCTGCTCCTCATAGGACATTCCTTCCAGCCCTTTTATCAGTTTTGTTGCCCTCCTCTGGGTGCATTCAAGTACCTTCATGTACTTCTTAAGTTGTGGGGCCCAGTACCCCCAGGTGGGGCTGCACCAAGACTGAATACAGTGGGATAATCACCTCTCCTGCCTGGTTGGAGATGCCATATTTGATGCACCCCAGGATATGTTTTGCCCTCTTGGCTGCCAGGACACAGCTGGCTCACACTACACCTGCTGCCAGTTAGCATCCCCAGATTCCTTTCTGCAGGGCTGCTCCCCAAAAAAGTGTTCAAGGTCAGGTTAGATGGGGCTTTAAGCAACCAGACTGAGTGGAAAGTGCCCCTGCCCACATGGGGGTGTTGGATTTAGATGATTTTTAAAGGTCCCTACCAACACAAACCATTCAGGTTCCATGGTTCTGTGATCCTTGCCTGCAGCGCTCTCTTCCAATGCCCTAGCACAGGAGAGAGGACTAAAATCTAACTCTGTAGCTTCCTAAGTTACTGCTTTACTATTTGCTATTGTCCTCTGAACCCAGACCAGTGTGCTACACCAGGACCCTTGCTGTCTGTGCCCAAGGGAGGACCTGCATGCTGTGCTGGTGGAACAGCACCTCTTGTCGTGCCCCAGGTGGGCCCTGGTGCCTGTGACCCATTCAGCAGTTCTCTATCGTAGCCTTGTCTGGCTGAGAGGTGGAAACCCCTCCTTTTGCCCATTTAAGACATGAGGCTGAGAGAGCAGTTCCTCCCTGGCTCAGCCTCCTCAGTCCGGGAACAGGCATTCAGTCAGCCAGCCGCTCGGGTCATGGAGTAAAGCTCTGGCAAAGTTTTTAATGAGCAAAAACTCAACAAATTGCTGTTGCAAACACTTGGGTCGGCATCCTTCTAGGCTGGAGTCATCTGCTGAAGGCAGCAAGAAGGGGAAGATTTTTCCTTTTTTATCGTCAAGCTTCTGTCTGAAGAATGTGAGAGTTCTAACTGGTGTGCTGACTCTGGCAACAAGTCAGCCCCAGTGTCTGCATAGCTGTTGGCAGAAGGCAACTGGGCTCACAAGTTTTCAAAATATTTTCTTTTTCTCTTCTCCTCATGATTTTCTTTGTTTACCCAGGAGAAAGAGATTTGTTGGTAACCTCTGAAGATATAATAGGGTCACATTTCAATTGAGATCAGGATATACAAGCCATTTACTCCATTTAAAGTTATTGTATTCCAAGATCCATGGAGTACTGTATAGATTATAATTGCTTTCAACAAATATGTTAGTGAAATTGCAGTGTTTCAGGGTGAACCATATAATCAGTCTTCTTGGAAGTTTTGGAGACAGGAGTTAATAATGGGTTATCTTCTCAGTTATGCTATGATAGACCATTTCCTATCTGGAAATAGGTCATGTCAAATAGTAGCAGCAGTTTATTTTTGCTATTATTTGCAACCATCAGTAGTGGCTATCAAAACAGGAACCTCATTTTGCTTTGTGGATTGAACACGTGAGAAGCAGAAGCAGCCCTTAGCCTACAAACTTTGCTAAAAGTAAAATGCAGTAAGTGCATGGACCAAATAGTCTGTGGTGGATTAGATGTAGCAGAAATAATATCAGAGAAGTATTGTTATGGATGCTGACTGCATGTGCAAAGCAGTTTTCCAGCTGCTTATCCGCTTTCCAACAGCTGAGTGGTCTGGTGGTGTGGACATTTGGTTGGAGAACACCCGCATGGCTCGATGATCCGGCCATGGCTGGCAGGAAGCTCCACTACCCTTTGAAAACTTTGCCTGATGCACTTCATATTTCTGCATATATGAAGGACTGCCTTGAAGTGAGCTTTGAGCTTCTGGTATTAAAGGGGCAAACAGTTTATTGAAATGATTTTAGGATTGGGGTAGTGTCTTTGGGTGGGGTCTCCATAATTGTCCTTGTTGATCAGAGGGTAAGTCAAGAGCTGTGGGACTCAGCGCTGCTTTCCAAACCTACATTTCTGACGCTGAGGCAGGATATCTGTCACTCAACTAAGACCAGTCACAATTTTTCCACATTTCTCAGAAATGTGACCTCCCCACCGTGACCAGACAATCCATAGGCTTTCCTGGTAAATTGGTTGATGGGAGATGAGCTCAGGCTACCTAAAAATGTTTGGAATATTTTTTTCAGCATGTAAAGATGAAAGTGCACTGCTCACACTAATTTACCAGGGGGATACTTTTACTTCTTTTTGTCCTTCCATTTTTTTTTTAATATTCTGAGAAAAAAAAGAGGTTTAAAGGGATTCAGAATTCTCAAATTAATGTGAAGTCATTGTGCCTAAATTGTGCTTCTGCTTTGACATATGATGCTATAAAACCAGCGATGTGCAGTCCCTTGTTAAAAGTGTCTTTCTGACTCAATGTCATTCACACTCCCAGGGAAGCAGTTTTATATGGTAATACAGGAAAGGACGAGAATGCTCTCTCACAAAGCCATTCTTAGAGACATTCTAAGCAGAAATCCTCTTCTCAGAAAATTTTGCCACCTCATCTTACTGTAACTACATTCTAGCACAAAACACAGTGGTGGAGGTGGCATCTTCCCTTGAACCACTTGTCACTGCTTAGGTAATTTCTAATGTTAGAAATACCAAAGCATAAATCAAATCACAATATAAAACCAAATGCTGATATAGTAAGGGAGGAAAAGTCCCACACCATCTAGTCATGAGTCACATTGCATTGTTTCTAAAAGCTTTGTGCACACCAGCAGTTAACCACAGCCAGGCACAGCCAGTCACCCTTGCCAAGAGCATTTCCAGTCATCTACCTCTACCAACTCAGGTTAAACTGAATCCTCAGAAGGCTGCAAATGCCACACAGAGCCGATATGTATGTGACATATCACCATAGAAGTGGTGGTACGATTCCACACTGAGGACCTCCTTACTAAGTGCAGCCGAATGAAAGAAGTAGAGCTGCTAGAGAATTGCAATGCTGCCTGACTTCATGCTCTGTGTTATTACTGCCCTTCAGATTCTGTAGAGAGTGATCATTCCCTCCAGCAATGTAAGCAAACAAGTGAGTAATTTTTTTGAAGACAATACTGAACAGGAAACAAATAGAGAAAACCACTATGTATTAGTTCATCATAGTAAAAATATAATGCACAGTAGGCTACTTGTGGCTTTGAGCAGTTCAGGATTTCCTGATGTGCTTTGACATCTTGGTATGTGGATGAGGTTTTCTGATGCAAGTAAGTGCAATTCCCTAGCTTGATGTTAATCTCTTTTAACAGAAGGTGGGGAATAGTAAAAAGTCATTCAGAAGCCTCAGTGTTTGCTCTCTTGACTTAAGGAAATTCCCATGTGGAATACTATAGATTTTTCCCGTACACATCAAAATTTTATCAAAATGCAATGTTCACTTATGAAGGAAAGTTTCTTTTGTTCAGCAAAAATATGACCCTTTCCACTTTGTTGTATCAGATATCCCCAACTTGTCTTTTATAATGGATCTTTTATGGACCCCAGGATCCCATAAAATCCTGGCCAAAATGTCAGCTCATGGTTCTAAAACTTGGAAATACATTTTTTTTTCCCTATTAAGAGAAATTCCCTTTTCCCCAAGCACCTCAGTCTTTCCTGGATCAGAAACATTTCCAGCTGGAACACTTGAGGGCTCGTCTGAACAGCAGCTGGCACGCAGGTGTTTTAATAATATAAACTGAAATTGTCATTTGGGCATCCTCAGTCTTGTCATTATGCTGTTACCACCTTCAGATATTTGGAGATCAGCCTTAAAATCCAGGATATGAGAAGGAAATGAGCAAATGCATCCTACTGTTGTTCTGCCTGCTTAGGGATTGCGAGGTAAACGTGTCCATGCAGGTCCAGCCATTTCACCCGCTCTTTAGGAAAGAAGATCCTATTCACGGCTTGTAATTCAGACTGTAAATCTGTCATTTCTTCCCGCATTGCTCTCACTCAGCTGTCACTTTTCAGCTGCTCTGGCAGCTTGGTCCTGCCCCCACCAAATCATTCTACTCGCTTCTTGCCGGAGCTCCATCCGCTTTCCCTTGTGCAATCTGTTTCCTTGCTCCACACATCCCTGTGTCCCTAAATCCTGTTCTCTCTTGCCCAGCTATTTCCCTGTCCCCTCTTGGTTCCTCCTTCCTTCCACCCAGTCAACACTTCTGGATCAAGCCAGCATCCAGCTGTGGTTTTCTGCTGACTTTTTCATCCTTGTCGGGAATGGACATAGAAAAGGGGGAAGTGTCATCCTAACCGAGACAGCGGGATAGGATTTCTTCTCGTTGGAAACAAGCAGAGACAGAAACCTCCTCAGAGGCAGCTCTTTCAGTTATTCCTTCAAACGTTTGGGAAAGCAGGCAGTGATCTTCCTCTGGACACACTTACTCCTACACTGCAGTTCATGGAAACTGTTGACCATTGTGGATGAAAATCACAAATTCATGAGAATATTTCTGGATTTAAGACTATTAAAGGCTCTTTGAAAATTCCCATGTGAACAGAGCTGCCAGAAAAATTTGCTGTGTGGCAACTCCTGAGGTTTCAATTGTTGTTTCCATTCTACGCTCACAGGAAAATAAGTCTTCATTAAAAATGGGAGGTGGTGGGATACAGTCTAGAGACTGGCAGCTGATAGACAGCTTGGAATAAGGTGAGCACAAGCTCAAGTGATTCATCTGTTTTAGCAAAATCAGAACTGTATAGAGAAGGAGCTAGAATGTGCCTCCCACAAGAAGTTGGCTGTCTCCTCCCCTCTCCCTCCACAGATGCAGGAAACTCCCAGGAAACCGGTTCTGCAGTAAACGTGAGTCTTGGAAATGCAGAGTAAATTGCCAAGTCTATATGGCAGCAATAATAAATTCAGTCCTAGCATCTGCCAGAAGGGCGGGGCAGTATTTCTTGATTAATCCAGAAATATTGGGGAAAATGCATGAAAGGGGTAAGATGCTTCCAAAATTTGTAAATATTTTGCACATCTTAAGAATTCATACCTTTTTAGCTTTATAACTCGAATCTTTCTATTGAGTAAGTGCACAAAATCAAACCTTTCACTAAAAAAAACCACATTGAGAAGTCCAAGTCCTTAGAGCTGCATAAAAAGCCATATTAAACTGGGAACCCCAAGAGCCTGAAATGTTGAATAAAGAGAATTAAATTAGATAACTTTTTAAAATTTTGGGTTTCTTTTAAAGCTGTTGTAATTTTGGGGTCACACCTTATGATTCTCAAATGTCTGAGGTTAACACGTTATGGGTTCCTAGTGGAGGGTAGCTTTCCAGTACAGCCACATGTCACTGGGTGGGTGGAATATCAGAAAATGAGGGAGTAACTCAAGCTTGTGCACGAGGCATACACAAGGGAGTGAAACAGTGGGAGAAAACGCCATTGGTAGCTGGTAAGAGAAACTTCCTGGCAGTAAGAGCTGGTATTTTGTTGTTATTTTGTCTGACATTAGCAGTGAGATGAACTGAGTGATCTAGGAGTGTTTTGTTATCTCTTACTTCTAGGAACCCTGGAGCCACAATGCCACTTGGACAGGGTTTATGGACAGCTTTTCAAAACAAGTAGGCGAAATATGAATGTGCATCCAAAGGAAGCTTGAGCAGAGCTGGCTTTGGTTTTCTTCTTTCTTTTCGTTTACTAGTCTAAAGATGAACTTTTAGATAAAAGAATAGTTAGGCATCAATTTAAATGTTTCATGCACTACAGTGTTAAGGTTTATGTGCTACACGCCCTTTTCAATTAATTTAAAACCCCACAAGTGTCTCTGTACCTTTTGAAAGGGAGATGCCATTTAAAAAATAGGAAAAGAACCTAAAATATGATATTTTGAAAGTGCTGGAGTTTCCGTCAGCTCTTTGTCACTTTTCCCAGAGGTCGCTGATTTTTCAGCTGCAGCTTAAAGTAGTGAAGAGATTTGACTCTGCAATTGCATATTTGAAAAAAGCAGAGGTTTAAATGTGCATGTGCCTCAACTGATCATTTTCTATGCTCTATATTTGTGTGTGCACTTATGAAGGGGATACAACTATTTTCAGTTTTTGCAAATCCTCTTTAGGCACTCTTTTTTTGCTACTGTAATTGTTCTGTTGTTATGGTAAAGCTTGCAGTTTTACAGCTTAAGCCTCAGAAATTTAAACAGTTAATCAAAAAATAACCTCACTGGGATAGCATAGATGTATTTAACGTCCATGATAAAATTTACTCCCATTGTCCACTGCTTGTAATGCAAACATGTACCTATAAAATTACTCACTGCCTTGCTCCTTAATATTTCATTAAACTAAAATTTGGACAATGAATAGCTAGAACTGCTTGAATGGAATTTATCCATTTAGGCAACAAAGCCCAACTAGCAGTGGGTATTTAATTCCAGATATTACATACCAACATACCTATTCTATGCTTCTCAATTTAAGCATGATGGACATTTATTTTTTTTGCCATACATTTATTAATTTTGAAAACCGTAGTGACTTGGCACTTATCAAAATAAACATGTTATCATTGTACAGTATTTTCACTGCACTTAAAAATATTTACACTATTGGGACTGGAAATCTTCTTGCTTAGTTAGAGAATTCAGACTCTTGGGGTTTTTGGGGCAGATAGCAATTTTCAGTGGCTTTCTTTCAAGCTCAGCAGTAAATATTTTCATGGGCTTCTTTACATCTCTTGACTTCATGTTGTAGCTGTAGCTTGTTGCCTTTGTCTGTATTTTCTTTGGCTGAGGAAAGGTGGACTACAGAGTATTTTTCCTTTCTTATGATCATTGCTATTAAATCCTTGAAGCTTATCATGCTTTGTCAAAGCAATTTTCATTTTGATTACAGATTTGATTCTCTTAAGCATTTACGTATAGTCTTGGGGACTATATTTTAATTCCCTTTTAATGCATTAATACATCTGCTTTTTAATGCCATTCCAACTGAATGTGTGGGGTTTGTGGTGCTTTTGCATCCAGCACACATAAATGAGTGATTTTATATGTGCATGTAGGAATGGCTTAGCTCTTCTTCTTACAGTGTTTATGTAAGCTTCCTATTAAATATGTCTAGGAAATTCAAAGGCTGCAAATTATCCAGATTAATTGCTTTCCTTTTGCATTGACTTCTCATACTCCTACTGTATTCAGAATGAGCTTTATGGCACGTGGAGTATACTGCTAGGAAATTGCTGTATGGAAAATACATCCATCCTTTGGCAGAGGAAAGCACATGCTGCATCACATGGGTTGGGGTAATTACAGTGTATCTGGAGCTGTAGGCGTTCAAGATGGCCACAAGCAAAATCCGTCTGAGATGCTGCAGGGCGTAATACCCTGTGCCATCTACAAATTTAGAATATTTACAGTTGCCTTCTTTTTTCTTTTTTAATTTAAAACCAGAACAGAACATTCTTTCCTGCATTTGGGCCCCAACCCCCCAAAACCCTTATGTAAGGCATTCCATAGGCTTGGAAAACTTCTGTTTTCTGCTTTGTTTGTTTGTTTTTCTTTTCTTTCTCTCTTTTGTTTTTTTGTTTCTTTTAACATATAACATTCACATAGTAAATACCAAAGGACAAAATACAGCTTGTACAGACCGTGTCTGTGCTGTTAAAGTAATTACAGGCATAGGCTGACCGCCTTTGTGGCCTCTTGGCTGCTTTAGGGGTTCTGCACACGCAGTCACCTGGTTCACACATGCCAAGGCAATTTTGTTAAATTAGCCATGCAATTTCACTTGGTATTTAAACACACCACTGGAAATGCCATGGTGATTTGTGAAAAAACATTGAGTCTAAAAGGATCAGTATGAAAATTTGGTGTATTTAATTCTTCCCAGGCTGTACACTGGTAAACTTTGACTTTATGCTTCTTTCTGGAAAGCACTGGGCTGGCTCCAGTATTACCTCACCTGTGCACTTGGCACACAATGGAGCAACACTAGAGATGATCAGTCTGCTGTATTTCTGCACCTCTGTCCATCAGCTGCATCACACTTAATTCTGTAGCTTTTGGCAGCGTGGATTATTCCTGTTTTGGAGCTACATTGTATCACCAATCTGAATGCCACAAATACACAGTTCATTGCCTCCCCTCTCTGGAGTAACCTCATGCTTCCTACCAAAATTAGGCAGTTGATGTTGGACTCACAAATCTCCTTTTTAAAAAGAATTTAAACTCTGTGGAGAGCTCTGCATTTATTTATTTTTGTGCCACTGATTAGTCCCTTCATTTGGTATAATGTGGTTGAAAAATCTGGCCAAGACAGGAACCAAAGGTTTGTCAGTAAAGGAAGTCAAGCCAAGAGAGGTGAGGCTCTTACCTGAAAGGAAATTGACTCCCCAAACCTGTTCATCTAAATCCTGGAATAGAAACTGGAAATGGCTGCATTCATTCTGGCATCTGGAAAGGGGATACAGAATACAACAGGGAATTATATCTCAGAGTCTTTCAAAATAAGTGTATTTTGTGGTATCCAAGGTCATAGAGAAAAGCAAAACTGATGCTTCACAATTTAGCTCCTAAGTTTAGTTCTGAGTGGGATGAGCTGCTTCAGTACTGATAAAAGGCTTCTTGTTTGGAAGACATCCCCTCAATCATTTCTCTGGTCTTTTTGCAAAGCATGTGCCTGTATTCGGTTTGCATAACAAGGTTGTGGTAGTGGGGGGCTACAGGGGTGGCTTCTGTGAGAAGCGTCCAGAAGCTCCTGCTATGTCCAACAGAGCCAATGCCGGGTGGGTCCAAGATGGACACACCACTGGCCCAGTCCAAGCCTATCAGAGATGGTGGCAGTGCCTCTGGGACAAGAGAGTTATAAAGACGAAAAAATGCTGCACAGCAGCAGCTGGGAACAGGAATGAGAATATGTGAGAGAAACAGCCCTACAGACACACACAGGTCAGGGAAGAAGGAGGAGAAAGAGATGCTCCAGGCACTGGTGCAGACTGTGGTGAGGCAGCTGTGCCCCTGCAGACCATGGACATCTCAGGGGCAGCAGAGATCCACCTGCCACCTGTGGAGGGCCTCACACCAGAGCAGGTAGATGCATGAGAAGTTGTGAACTCATGGGAAGTCCATGCTGGAACAGAAATCTGGAAGGACCTGTGGTCCTATGGAGAGAGGACCCAACACTAGACCAGGTTTGCTGTCAATCCTATGAGGACTGTGATCCTATGGGGGACCCTCACTCTACCCCATGAGAGGGACCCACGCTGAAACAGTTCATGCAAAACTACAGCCAGGAGGAGGATGTACACTGGAGAAGTTTTTGGAGTTCTGTCTCCTGCGGGAGGGATCCATGCTGGAGGAGGGCCAGAGGAGTCCACCCCTTTGGGAAAAAGGAGCAGCAGAGACAACATGTGATGAAATGTGACCACAATTCCCATTCCCCATATCCCTGTGCTGTGGGGCAAGAGGAGGGAGAGGATTCGGATGTGAAGTTGAGCCTGGGAAGAAGGGAGGGTTGGGGGCAAGTCGTTTTAATATTTGCTTTTATTTCTCATTATCCTCCTCTGATTTGACTGGTAATAAATACAATCAATTTTCCCAAGTTGAGTCTGTTTTTCCCGTGATGGTAACTGGTGACAGATCTCCCCCTGCCCTTATCATGACCCATGATAAGGGTGTTATATTTGTCAGGTTTTCTCTCCCCTGTCCAGCTGAAGAGGAGAGCAATGGAACAGCTTTAGTGGACACCTGGCATCCAGCCAGGGTCAACCCACCACAGTCCATCAACTGTGGAGATATATCCCACCAGACCCATCTGCTCTTACCTTTGAACAACCTTATTTTTTTTGGCAAAGGAAGTTGGAGCAGCTCCAGGAGAGAAGATCGTATCCTGAATGTCACAGCCACCTAACTGCATTCTAGTAAATGGAGAATACTTTATCTGGTGCTGGCCTTACTCCGTACTCACTCGAGGCTCTATGGATTTATGTGTCCATGTATGTAGACACTAAATCCTGAACAGAGACTCTAGGAGCACTTTGCAGTTCTCAGATCCGGATGTGCATCCAGCCACGTCCCAACTAAAATTTTGAGTGAGATTCTGCCTTTCCTGTGTCTCTTCCTTCTCACTCCTCAGAAATGTTGGTTTCCCCTTGGGAAAAGGTTTTCTTTGAGAAAAAAGAAATTTAGTGAGGTGAAGCCTTTGAGAGCCAACAGCATTCTTCATTTGGTCCTGTGTCTGGAGTAATTTGGAATATTTCTGCAAACAAAGATTATTCGCATGGGGGTGGGGGGTAACATAACACGTATCCTGTCTGCAAGAATAAAGAAAATATGTATTTTCTGTGGTTTTTTCTTTTATTATTATTTTAAAAATCTGTGTGCCCCATTCTTGCTTTCTTTGCCAATAATAATAATGCCACAGATATTACAAGTTTATTTTTCTGTGCTGTAGATACTTGCATATCATATCACTTTAAAATAAAATTAAAATGAAGAAATGGAGAGTAAAACTTCAAAGAAGCTTCCAAGGACTTGTTTGTGATTTTCTTTAGTATCTTAGTATGTTTTCAAGAAAAAATAATATTCCTTAAACATATTACTTTTTGCCATAAAGATTAAAAACAGACTAAATGAGATAATTGTTTTATTTTTCTTTTCAAGTAAAAGATTTACAGAATGAGGTTGGAAAATTGTGTGTAGGCTGATGTTTTATGTTGTAGCTGGTTATTACTCAATGAGTCACTAAGTTTCCAGAGCTTGCCACACCTTAAGGTTAAACTGCCTCAAACCAGGCAGCAAACTGTTAGCCAAGGTGCTTTGAATGATTCTTTTTTAATGTAAAAAGGCATATATTTAAACAATGTGTAAAACTTTGCTGAGACAACTCAAATCCTGTTTCCTTAGGAAGTTTTCTCTGCTCACTCTCTGTTTGCTCCGACAGAATTAAGAATGAACAAAATAATTACTTAATTGTCACAGTTATTAGTATTTCCTAGGAAGAGTTAGAGGCCTCTCTATTGATGGGAAGGAAGCCAGTGTTCAATAGCACAGCCACGTCAAGCTGTCTTTTGGGAGTTTAGAAAGACATGTCAGAAATCCACCGTGAACAGAGTAAGCATGTGCATGTGTTAAGGTGTGAAACAGAGGAAAGGAAGCAGGTGGAGTGGACATTCATCTTTTCAGTTTAATGCTGATGCCTCAGTGTCTGCCTGGCTGAACATTGCATGTGGTACTCAGAATAAATACTGAAGCAGGCAGTTCTGAAAACAGCATATTAAAAGAAATGTGGTATCAAAATAATTATTAAATATGGATTCAATATCATATACTGTCATGCACTTATTTTCAGTGGAGGCTTCATTCTGAAAATTGAATGCTTCAGTAACCAGCCAAACACAGAATATGGATCAGCTTAAAGCATATGAGCCACTCCCCTGGGCTCTGAGCAAGACAAGGATTGTGCTTGTTCTCCTTTGGGTGCTGTATTCTCAAATGTGAGGTATATTTTGAAGGCATTTTCAAATGCAGTAGAAACCCCCCAGATTTCCTTTCCCTATTAAAAAACAATGTTCATAAACTTTCCATTTGAAGTTACCTTAATAATTAAAAAAAAAATTAAAAAAGAAGAGTAAGTAAATAGGTGTTAGGAATATTGTCAGACTAGGTGAAAAGTGTATTAAATTTATGAAAACAGAGGAAGAGATTCACAAGACAAAATTCTGTAGTCTGTCACAGTAAAGAGTCCACAAGAATGGGTACCTAAGAAATCACTAAAATACATAGGGAGAAAATTAAACACTTTCCCCCTCTCCCTTTTTTCTTTTTCTTTTTTTCCCCCTGGATATTGTAATGTTTTTTGCTTGGACTGGCAGAGTAATGTAATTTCAGAGGAGTTGCAGAAGCTTTTTGGAAATTGTTTATTTGATTGTTGATGTGCAGGTGTTGGATGTTGGTATTCACACTAGTTTCAAGTAGCTACACAGATATGTAAATCATGTGAACTAGTAAGTGAAACAAGGAAAAAAAAAACCCATTCTTCCCAGCAACTTACCATGTTTCTTCTCTTTGCACATTTAATGGTAGGTACTGACTGTCTTTTAGCACCCAATACTGCAAGCCTTTCCTCTGTACAGCAGGAGATGGACAACAGGAAATGTTTTCTTTTTCTTTCCCCCTTTTTGTCCTGTTCAGTTGCTGTCAATGTCTCTTGCTGCACCTTGGAGAACTTGTTCTGAAAATGAGAGTGTGGGTAATGGTTTTGAATTAGCTTTCAGTTAGTGGTAAACATTTTTTACTTTGGGCTATGGGTTAGCCCTTAATTTTCTGGGCTTTTTAAATGTATCTCAAATTTTAAGAAATGACCCTCTTAGGCATAGAACAGTTGGAAATTAATGAAGAGAAATCTTAGCTGGTCCTGTGGAAGGGGTGTTATAAGTAAACACATACTAATGACTTGCTTTTGTAACTTGTTACATCTTGCCCAAGGGTTTTCTTGGTGATGTTAATAGAGCTAATACAGTTTCACAGGGACCCTGCAGATATGATGCATTGCACTAGATCAGTGGAATGCCAAGAAAAGCAGTGATGCCTTTGAAGAACCCTGGAGAACGGATTCGTTGAGTGGAAAACAGGTTTTAGCAGCTTTTCTGTCTGTGTGAATTAAAAGAATACTTTAAATAGCCCCTGCCAGGTCTGCAATCTTCTGTTAATGGCAGCTGAAGTCAAGACCCCTGGAGCTGCTGTGTTGTACTGGGTGCCTTCTCTATGCTGTACTTGCCATGTTTGACTTGAGGCTCTTTCACTGGAGGATGTGTACATGGGCATCTCATGTCATCCCAGACCCTCTACCTCTATTTCTGTGGCATATTGCAAAGCTCACCTAGTGCAATCTGTCAGGAAATACTTGCAGAGACCTCTTCAGGGACTCAACTCATCACAGCCGATGTCACCAAAATTCAGAAAAGTCTGAGACTGTGTGGAACAAAGGTTTCAGACTGGAATCTTCCTTCTCACCAACAGCTTCTCACAAAAAAAAAAGATTGAGTTTTCAGGTTTATTTCTTGGCTGTGAACACTTCCTAGGTCTAAGCACTGATCTCCCAGCCGTGAGCAGGCTGCTGGTTGGCAAAGTGAGCTAGTCAGCCCCATCCTCACAGTCAGGGGCGCTGCTCAACCAGCCAGACACAGGTGTCTGCTTTAGGGAGAGCAGAACAGCTCTCCAGACTCCTCTGCCCCTATGAGTCTCCACCTGCTATAATGAGAGATGGATCACATGAAGACACCCACATTTAGAAAGTATATTTATGTGTCTACAGTCTCGACCTGAATATCAAACTCTTGTGGCTTAGGGATTAGGCTGCCTAAACATAGATGCCTTGTGGTGTCTGAGACCTCCAAGGTGGACTGAGGGGTAGGGCACAAAGCTTTTGAGGGAGCTGTAGGCCAGGAGATGGAGTCCAGGCAGGACTCTACAGGGAACATCAAGTGCCTCTAAATATCTGTGCGTGGGCAACAGACCTGAGCCTTTAGTGATAATTCACATTTACAGAGACCTTCTAATCCTGCTTCTTCTGTTTATTCTTCTGTTGGCTTTTTTTTTTTTTAAATTCCCAATTTTCCATGTGAAGTGGCCATGTAGTCATCAGTAAAGCCAGGAATTTAGTGTGAGCAACTAAAAAGAGGAAGCTAGAACTTTATTTTACCTGATGCACATTTATTAGAGGCTCAGTGAATGACTGACTCATGCCCCTCAAAATAGAAGTCTCTTTCCTTGACCTTTACTGTCTTTCCCTCACAGAAAAATCAACGGAGAAAAAGACAGCAGAGGAATGATAAGGCTCCAAAGAGAGATTGCTCTGTAATTTATACTGAGCCATAACTATTTACTAAGTTTGTTGTTTTAAAATACTTTCCTGATGCATCTGCAACACTACCCATCAGATATTGAGAAACAGGATAACCCTTGCTTAAGTGGTTTAAGAAACCTCTCAGAACATCTGACATAAGTGAACACATTGTACAGAAAAACAGATGTGGAGTTTCCCCCATCAACAGCCTTTCATCTGGGACCCTACAGCTGGGGATGGAGGAAATGTTGAATGGTAATGTGACAACTACTCGTATGCTTCCTGATCTGCCAAATGGCCAGTTGCAGCCTGTATGATTTTCCACGTGGTGGGAGGAGCAGAGCAAACAGTCTGATAATTTGAGGTCATTTCAATCACGCCAGAAGTGAGGTAAAAAGGTGTGTAAGAGTGGCGTGGAAGGGGTGATGAGGTGTTAAGGCTCAGCAACACCTGTAAACATCTTGCTTTGCCCTGAGAAGTTGGAGTTTTTCTTTCTATGCTTTAAAAAGTGCCTTAAGTAAAGGTACCTCCATGGCAAGCAGCTGTAAAAAGAAGCAGAACACAAAATTTAACAGTCTGCTATTGGGATTAATGCATCTTCTGTTTGTGTGGTGGACAGTCCCAGACTTTTTGAAAGACTGAGATATGATTAGAAACATGACAGATCTATCAATGAGAGCCCAAAAAGGTGGGTTAAATTTGCTGCTGTATGACTGTTATCAATAGAAAGACTAAAAGCTGTGTAGTTTTTTCCTTCTTACAATGCTTTTTTTTATTCCCTGGTGTTCTTGTTCTCTCACAGTTTAATATTCTGTTCACATAGAAAGGAGTAGGCACAGCCTGAAATTTCCTTTCTATAGTTGTTTTACAGAAAGCATTAGGCCTGAAAGGAGGACAGGATTTCAACATTCACAATAGACTATAGAATGGAAACATGAAAAGCTCACATCCATAATAGGAGACTCTACAGGCAATTTCTGAGACAAGATAACTCTAATTTTCCAAAGGCTGTATTTTCTGTGTTGGTGCTCTCATCATGGGGTCCAGAGCTTCACAGCACTTGTCTCCAGGCCATGAGAGGGCTGAAGCTCAATGCCATAAATACATGGTGCCTCACTGCTGAGGGTATCTCTTTGAATAAAAATGCAGTCATTGTTCGAGTAAGACTGAAACTGAGTACCCCAGTAATGCCTTGATCCTTGATTTAATGCCACACAGGCAGATTGCACTAGGACCAGGACTGGAGGTGTTGGCTGGGTCCATTGACATTACATAGTTTACATACAGGTGTACTCTTGTGAGTGACTATACAAAACAGATAAATATCTGTATGAATGTTTTTTTGCAGCTCAAAATGGAATCTCTTTTGCAACATCTGTGATGACAGTTCTAAAGTTAAAGATTGGTTACCAGGAAAAAAAAAGGCTACTTGTTTTCAAGCTTGTAAAAGACCTCAGCACAACAGGGGCCAGCTAATTAAGATGAAGAAGGTAAAACCTTGTATGTGTAACAATCAGAGAGGTCAGACAACAAGCGGGTCTAAAACCAGCTTGTTCTGTGACACATGCCTGTGACAGATTCTGCTGCAGTTTGGAGAAGCAATTATGTAAATATAGATTTGCAAACAATTCCACAAAGTGACAAAAACAGTGTTAATTACCAAAAATGTTAGTGATCTGTCTAGCCAACCACAGAGTGATGAAATCATGGCCATGTTAAAAATGAAAGCCTGATGTAACCCCCCGGGTTGTTTGTTTTTTTTCTTCAGGAACTATCTTTCTTCATATCTTTGACTTTTAGCTCTCAAAAGCATCTGGATTTATGTATTTTTTTAAACTAGGCCCAGGAAAATGACATACATGCGCACAGTGAAAATAATGTCTACTCCTGCTGGCAGATGGGAATGGCATGAGTAGTGCTGCCACAAATCTTCATAGACCTAAAAATCAGTTAATTTGTGTTGAGATTCTCATCCTGAGCTAAATAAGATTTTTACTTTGCTTTTGATAGAAAAAAATCCAGTCTATTTTCTTTCAACAAATGAAAAAGCAATGTTGATAGTAACTTTTTCACGTTTTTGAGTTGCATAGTTTCTCACATCACATTGTAATCACAATACAATGAAGCTCTTCTTTATCTGTCTGCCTCTAAGCTCAGCCGTTCGGCATTACAATTTAAAAGGCTCATTTCTCAAGAATGTAATCAGTATCTTTATTGTACTCATTGGTTACTGGGGCATTATAAACATAATTGATAAATAGTAAGAGACGGAGTAGATCCTACTAGTACTAAATACTGGTATCCAGTTACTCTACTTTCCCCAGATTATGGCTATAGATGTCATACAGGATTGACTAAAAACATTCTTTGGAAGGATTGCAGAAGTTCACATCAAGTTTAGAAAAGGTTCTGGATGCAGTTAACCATAAATAATGGTTATTTTGTAATATTCAGAAACATCTTATTTCCATGGATAAATTACTACCTTCTCTTTCTCTGGTGAAAATTTAAATAGTAGCTTCAAACAAAAGCTGCTTCTATTCCTGCCACACGCTTATACAACACAGTGTTGATACAATTTAAAGGAGCTGACATACTGCTTAAAATATGGATGCTGCATATGACTTAAATAATACGAATTATATGCTGAAGTCATTACTGAGTTGTTACCCAGGGAAAACATAGTGTTGCTTCAATAAATATTTCAGGATTCAACACTATAATTCTTAGGAGATATTTTACAGAAATAGGATAGATAGTAACTTTAAAAATGCTGTGGAATTAGTATTTCAGTGTTTAAATATTTAGCCAGCATTCACTAAAATAGGATTGTTTCTCCATATATTTGTTAACCACAAAGTAAATTTACAAAGGACAGATCATATCTTCTCCCTCCCCCATTCAATAAATGTAAAATAAGAATTCATTCCCATTCTCATAAAACTCTGGGCAAATCATTCTTGCTGCCTATGTCATAGCATGAGAGTGAAGTTATGATGAGAACATGTCTATGAACAAAAGTCCCTTTCTAATCCAGTCTGACCTTTAATCTAAGACATGAAATAAAGTTCTATCCTTTAATCAGAAATGATTTTCTGTAAAAAACATTTGAAAGACCTCACAGAACATTTAACACAACTTTTATTTCTGTCATACTCAGAAGAGGTTCCTTTTCTACAGAAGTGGAAATTCAGGTGCACAGAGACAGTGTGTGTTTGATGATAGTCCAAACTTCTGAGCTCCTGATTTTCAGTCTCTGTGCTAAGGGGCACAAGTTTGAATCACAAGATATGCTTAAGATTTCCAAATGCTTTACAGCCAGTGAAGTGCAGAGCCCAGGAAAAATAGGTTTGGCCTTTCCATGGCTTGTGGTCTATAACTACCAAATTGACTAGTAAGGGATGTAACTGGCAGGCAATAGCAGTCAGTGTATAGCAGTAAATTTGTCATGCTACAGAGTGGGGTTACTCCTCAAAAGATTCTAGGATGCACATCCAAAATGCACATTAACTCCTGCCTTAGCTCCTACCTACAACACTTATATGAGTGCCAAAGACATAACTTTCAGCTGAAAATGTGTTAATATTTATAGGGGATCAGACTCTTACCTTGTATCTATATATGCATTTCCCATAGTGACCAGGTTAGTGGGATTTGCAATCTCCAATTATAAAGATAACTGTTATAAAACATCTCCTTATTTTGAGACTAGTAATGGAAGGCGGCAACTTTTAAACTTCACTGTTTAACATATTAAAGAATCCTGGCTCTCATCCAAAACTAAGTAATTCAGCAGAAAGGCTCCTGCTGATTTCAATGAGCTTTGAACCAGGGAATGGTCTTTAAAATGTTCCATGCCTCCTGCTCAGATATGAGAAGCAAAAAATGAAGGGAGAGACCTTTTATTCCTTTAGTGTTTGGGATGACTCAGACACAGCAGACTGCTAGGAAATTGTATTTATACCACAAGGACAACACTTATTGCAACTCCTTAGTCATCAGAGAGTGGCAAAACTCAGCCGTAAGGTCTGGTACAGGGTCACAGTATGCAGCTTTTGGATTGTAAATTTACTTATTTAAACATATGGATTTTTAAAATTAATCTTATCTAGGCATCAAAGATTAAGGTGTTTCTAAAATTTACCTAATCCAGAGTGTTGTGGACTAGTGAGTTACTTCAGCAACAGCCATTGATTCCAAAAGCTGGTGAAGTGAATCACACAAATGAATCTGACATAACACTGTTGCCAAACACCACCACATGAAATACTTACCAAGCATCAGGGATAAGAAACTTCCTCTGAAAATTGCCTAACAGAGAAACGATCCTCCTATTTAATCTCGATATTAATTCTGTTTGGGTCCTGCTACTCAAAAAGAAAAGCTGCAACATTTTAACTGTCTTCGGCACTTGTGCAGCTGCCCATCACTTTGGTGCCACATTCACATCTCCTGAGATGGATGCACTACAAATCTTTGCACATCTGAAACCTTTAATTTAGTGGAGTGAGCTCAGCCTTTGGGCTGGGTGCAGACTCAAGGATTTCTTTTTAAAAACCCCTCCTGATTTTAATATCTTTTTGATATTCACAAAGAGCATTTTGCCTGTGTCATGCTGTGTTAATAAGCCACAAGATTTCTTGGTTGGTTTGACATTCTCCTGCCCCTAGGTAGCAAAACGCTGCGGTCTCCGAGGACAACCCTCAAAACTCCAAAGAGCTGGGTACCAACTCCCAGAGGGCTTCCTTTATGTGAACTCAGCCAACCAACAACTCCATGACTCCAGCAGATGTTTTTGGCCTTCAGACCAGTGGGTGAATTTATCCATCTTCCCTCATTCCCTCAGTAATCTATCTGGCTGAAGCCAGCATGGTTAAACCTGGATCCATGCCAAGGACAATCAGGAATGAAGGGCTGGCCCGGTGAGGTTTTCCAGCATGTATCAGGCAGATTGTATTCGGGGGCAGAGGGTCCGTGCCATGGAAGTGCCATAGAGCCCATACCAGTGTTCTTTGCTCCCCACTGGGCTCTCTTTGATTGCAGGTTTTAAATATATCATGTATTTCCAGATGCATTATTTCTGTTTCGTTGTGTTGTTGTGCAACTTGTGGCAGAGTGAGGGGTCTACTGGGAAGCAGCCCTTGGTTTAGTGGGCAGCCCTGTAGCAAAATATTAGTAATACAGAAATCTGCTGCTCTAAGTGAAATTTGATTTAAACATAGATGACAGAAAGTATTCAAATAATTTATTATTTTTTTAAAATGTTGGCTACATTCAAAAGTGGTTAGCTAGAAGTATAGCTATTTCTATCTTGCTCTTGTTTCTTGTTCTATCTTGCCTCTTCTTTCTTCCCTTTCCCTTTCCCTTTCCCTTTCCCTTTCCCTTTCCCTTTCCCTTTCCCTTTCCCTTTCCCTTTCCCTTTCCCTTTCCCTTTCCCTTTCCCTTTCCCTTTCCCTTTCCCTTTTCTTTTCATTATGCTTCATGATAAGAATGAGGACACAAACTGTGGCTTGATCGGGCAATGCCTGAGCACTACCAGATGGGGAGAAGTGGGTGGTGGCTCTTCATCCCTGTGGCAGTGGCTCAAATAAATAACTTTTTTTCAGCCAGTCTGGGTAGGAGGCTGTGTCTGCTTCTGAGTCTAGACTCAGATACCAAGAGCTGTGTACACACCAGCTGGAGTTTAGGCAGTTCTCCTGCCATAAAACTGTACCTTCACCCCTTCCAGAAAGTGAAGCAAAGCACAATCAACAGGTGGTGTAATTTAGTGCCAGCTCGTGACACTGGTGTTTCACAGTCAGTCATCCCAGAGTTTATGGTTTCCAGCATAGTTATGGTTTCCAGCATAGTTAACTCTATTTGCATTCTGGTTTGATTTGCTCTGTTGAAAAATGGATTCTTGCTTCATGCCATACTGCCTTGCAATCAGAGGCATTTAACCTGGACTATCCTGACTTTAAAGAAGTACATTCTCCATGTTATATTCTAAATTAGAGCTCTTCCTTTCCCAGACCAAATAGTTTTAGGGTAAATGCTTGTTTATACGTTTGTGTCTAAGTTCCAGGAGTTTAGAAGCAAATGTGTACTTAAGGCGAGATAATTTGTGGTGGAACATGGTAACTAGCCTTGAACTTAATATTTTCCAAGAATGATTTCATTATTGGTGCAATTCAAGTTTTGGGATACCCTAAAGCGCTTTGTTTAGGAATCGGAACAATCTGTGAAGTTACAGGAGTGATAAGTGATCATTGCATGATCATGACAATTTTTTTTTTACTTGGCTGACCATTAATTTGCCTTAACTATCAACTTTGTGATCATCCTGCTCTGAATGTTATGTATTGTATACTGAAATTTACCCTACTCATCTGTGTGACCACAGAAGGAATCCCCAGGGCCATCTTTAATTTCACAGTCAAATACACTGCTTGACTAGCAGCCTTGAAACCAGTGTGTATCCTACAGTTTGGATCTCCTCTGGGAACAGTACTGAACAGTTAATTTAGCTATTTTGCTTTGTACATGAATCCCAGCAGGAAGATTTTGGAGAGGTGGTGCTGGAGGAAGGAGAGGGATTGGGAAAAAAAATATACGTGCAAGTTAAAAAAAAAATAGAAAAAGGAGATAGAGCAAGACCCTTAATGGTTTTTTGAATGCAATGTAATCAGTTGCCATAATACTGTACTGTTTGTTTGACTTTTTTTCAGTGTGGTTCCTGTTACTTCACCCCTGAAACGTTTCCAAGAGAAACAAGGGATTGTCCACAAGATAATCACCGCTGTGTCTGACTCCTCTGTGTGTAGTATGGTGTGTCACTAAGAGAGAAGTATTATCTACATGCAGCCTGCGAAGAAAAATCAAGAATACTCTCTGGGGATAAAACTTGAGGTGCACATTGTTCTGCAAATGGATGGTTTCTCAAAAAAAAGTTGCTGCTAGGTAAAAGTAGTACCCTGTGTTTTCCAATATCAGTATTTCAGTGTCTGCTCTGTTGAATGTGATGACACTTTCAATCTCTTCAGGGGTAGTTTAGGTAGTTTGAGGACAGTAAATGATTTCTGAACTGATTGCCTGCACATTGGGGACCAAGTCCCCTTGTGGGGCTGAGCTGGTGTCAGCTTAGTCCAAGAGAGGTGCCCATGCTCCTGTGCTCTCAGAGGCAGCCAGATCCAGCCATGGTGCCTGCTGTGAGCTGGACTGTCCCCAGGGCTCATTTAATTGTTGTCTTGCCTGCAATAACCAGCATGGGTGAATCTCCCATCCTACGAAATGAAAGGCAAAGTTTACCAATGCAGTGTTCCCATTCTGACATATAACCTTCTTCTCCTCAGGTGTAAATCCACACTATAAAAATGGATGTTATGAAACTGTCATCTTTGAGACGGGGACAGTCCCCCAGCTTGGGGTGTCATCTGGAAGGGGCTTCAATCTCTAAGAAATACTGAGGATCTCACACACGCTACAAGAGTCACCAGAGCCAGCTTTCAGGTGGGCATGTTCACTCATTGCAGCACCCAGAGTAAACTTACATGAGTAAAGAGTTTTCTATTAATGTTCAGTTTGTATATTTATGTGGGATCTATTCTGCCCAGCTTAGCAGGGGATCTAAATTTGACTTGCTTGATGAAATATTCTTTCCTAACAGGGTTTTAAAATTCTCTCTACAGTCACCAAGAAGAGGAAAGTACCTCTGGAGACATTCAGAAGATTGAGGTGTCACCCAAAGTAGTTTCGAAAACGCAGGCTGGGTCGTAGCATGTATCAATATACCAGCACTGGTGTATTAGGGGAATTTTTTTAAATTGGGGTTCTCATTAACTAAATAAAATGGAATCATGCTTGTCAGTTCATGCTCAAAAGTCCTTCCCTTCACATCAACAGTTTACTTGACTGTCAAATAAGTATCCTTCCAGAATTAGATCTACTAGAAATCTTATGTGTTTTGCTACCATTTTGACAAGAATTATTTATGTTTCAGCATCATGGAGGAGCTTGTTTTTACAGTCATAGTAGAAATTGGTGTAATGAGAGATGAGTAGTTGATGGGTCTGCTAGTAAAATCTACAGCTATTCAATTTTAGAGTGATTATTTTTCAAAAACTGTGATGTTGGTATTAGAAAAAACATGTATATTTTTGATATTTTTAATACTTATTGGATGGAGAGTATCTGAAGTCCAGCATGTAACAAGATGGCATTTATACCCAGTGCCAGGTCTTTATAGCTTTACTAGTTTGAGTAGGTTTTTGCTTCACAGCTGATGTCATCAGAGCAAATTTCTGCTTGCTGTGCATCATCTAGCAAGGTCTGAAGGGTGATGGCTGTTGGCTACTAATATAAAATTGGACAAGAGTTAGTAGCAATCAATTAATAGGTAATCAACCAGCTTCAATAAATCCATATAAATGATGAAATCCAGTCTTCCAGTGTCTGAACACCTTGCAAAAGGTTTTCTGTGCCTCTTGCTTTTATTAGATTTTCTATGGACCACTGAAGAGGGTAATATGTTTGATGCATTTTATGCATGTCAGCACTTTTGGCTAGAATTGAATAATTAAATACCCTCACAGAGAAAATTTGCTTCTGTGCTATGAAAATGTCCTCACAAGTTGTTAATTCTGTGCAAAAATTGAGTGATGCTAATTAGCAGAAGTGAGTAAAAAATAGCAAAAAGCAATTATGCAAATTAGCAAAAAAGCTTGTAAAATGTTGCGTAGGTGCAGCAGCTTGGAAAGAAACCCTTGACTTTGTTATTTCTTTTCTATCCCATGACTTAAAATACAAGCCATTGCTCCTACGTTGATGGGAAAAGTCAAAACATATGCTTTTCAGCTAACAAAAAACAACATACAAGGCACAATGTTATTGCAAGTGTAAAACTAAATGGAACTTTTCCATAAGCCATATTCAGAGCACTGTTGATGGCCACAAGGCCAGCTTCAGCTTGCTTCTGGGGGTGTTGGAGCCCACATGGGCCAGCATCCAAACACAGTAGAAATACAATACAACAACGTTTTCGCCTTCCGATGCTTTTCATGAAACCACCAGAAGTCCTGCATCAGGATCACAGTGTATTAGTCTAGCTCAGAAGTTCAGGCTCGGGAAAACAGCTGGTAAAACTGCTCCATGCATCATGCTTTACAAAACTTGACTACTTTGCATTTGAAGAGGCATAATTACCCGTGTTAAATATCACTGGTTAGAAGCTGCACTGAAAAAGAAGTGACATTTTGATGGGTTGTTAGGGCAGGGAGGAAGATGAATAATTTTCAGCATTTTGACAAAAAATAATCGTGTAATTCAGTACCTCAAATTGCATTCTTCAGAGCGACTCCGTGAAAATGGTGTTTCTCACCCAGCGTACTTACCCTCGATGTGAATTTAGTCATCGCTGCCTTTATTAATCAAAAGAAATGTTTGGCAGTTCTACATATAGAAACTCTGCTGAGCCAGAACTGAACGGGGAGGGAGAGCTGAAGGCTTTTGGATTCATTGTCTGTCAGCAGCACTGTTAAATAAGCAGTGACTGACAGTGTCTCAGCCCTTCACCTACAGGCAGAATACTCACATCCCCAGGTGAAATCCTGTGGAATGGGATGGAACACAACGGCAAGGAGCATTTCCCCTGTAACATTGCCACTAGTGGCGTTAATCAGCAAGCCAGGAAAAACATGGCTTGGCTTCTGACTCCTCAGATGTGTTGACAGAGCTGACAGTTAAGAGTTCTCTCTTTTTTTAAGTTGTGAAACGTGTGTGTTTTACCTGGAATTACTGAGTCACGACAAATACGGAAAAACCGCTCCCATGCCATTTCCCAGAGATGAGCAGTCATTTAATAACATCATGTTTATACAATATTTGTTTCCACTGTCCATGTTAGAGCCTCAAAGTACTTTGCAAACATTAATAAAACTGTTCATAATCCTTTCTAGCTAAGCAATTTATTTCCTCTTTATTGACCAGAGCCACGAAGACACTGTTAATAGCTTTTATCTGTTACATGAAGGACTTCTGAGCTGTGGCTTTCCATGTTCTTTGAAAAAAACAAAACAAACAAAACTCAAACCATGTTACTATTAAGCCTGTTTTACAGGTGAAGAAATAAGGCTTTCAAAAGAACCAGGACTGACTGCTGTATGTATAACCAATGATACCCATATGCCACGTACATGCAGTTTGTTCATCGTGCAAATTGTTTTCACTGGTCATGGGGGATTTCTGGGGCAGGGGGAAGGACTGGAGGACCAGTGGAGGAGAAGCAGCCCTCCTGTGGTCACGTCAGTGTGGTTTTTTAGGCTGCTTCCAAGGACTTGTTCAGTGAGCACATCCCAAAGTAGACAGTCCCATGTATGTCCACATGGTGGGCTGCTGCCCACGTTCTCATAGCAGTGAAAGCCCAGGTGCATTGCACATTTGTGCTGCAGGGCCTCTGGTACTGACACAGCCCTGCACCAATTTCTTCAGAGCTGATTTGCTTACAAAATATACATACATACATACATACTATATATATATGTATATATATATACACACATATATATATATATGCATACACATACACACACACATATATGTACACTTTAAAAAAATAATATATGCATATACCTCAACTATGCAGCCACATCTATCTTCTCTATCTCCAAAGGCTTTGGGGGTAGGATTGCTTTGCGGACATGGGAAGCTCCCTCCAACTTTCTATCTTTTGGCTCTAGTCTGAGGGTCTTCTCTTTGGAGATGGCCCTGAGAGCTGGTTTGGGATCTGTAGCATTCACCACAAGCCCAAAAAACCCCAAGCATAGCCCAAAAAACTGCAGAAGACAGGTGCGAGGGCACTGTTCTTGGACTGAGGGATTGTAAGCGGGGGACTTTGGTCACTGAAGATTTTACCTCAGGCGTTGAGTCAGAGGAAAAGTCCCTCACCATCAAGTGACACACACTTTATTCCTGGCAGGAAGCAAGAAATGTTGTTGTCTTGGACAATATCAATGTTATTCCAGGCTGTTGGCAATGGTCAGGTTTTTGAGCCAATGGTTTGGTGCCTTGTTGTAGTCTAGACATCACCTGAAGCACCAGTCAGAGATGGCTTTGCCTCCCCATTTTGAATTGCTCTCAGCAACCTCTGTGGTATGTAACTGAAGTATCCTTTTATTTATTTTTTTTTAATTATGATATACAGAAGTGGGTTGTCACCAATACCCATTCTTGCCATACTTTTGCCTTCACTGCTGTAGATTCACTGGCATTGTCAATGCCTCTTGGAGAAAAGAAACTCTAATGAGTGTCTATGGTTCATTTTCTTGACCCTCTGTAATGCATTTTGACTTCTCTAGCAGCACTGTGTAGGTATGCCTTGATCCTCTTACACTGACAATTGTCCCTAAAGTCTTTCTCTAAACTCATAGAACCACAGGAAGGTTTGGGTTGGAGGGGACATTAAAGATCACATGGTTCCAGCCCCACTATGGGCAGGGACACCTTCCACTACACCAGGTAGTAGAAGGTGCTCAGGGTCCCATCCAATCTGGCTTGGAACTCTTCCAGTGATGGGGCACCCACAACTTGTCTGGGCAACCTCTGACAGTGCCTCACCACCCTCTGGGTAGAAATTTTTTTCCTGATAGCTAATCTAACTCACTTCTCCCTTCTTTTAAAATGGTTTTCCCTTGTCCCTTCACTATCTGCCTGTGTAAAAAGTAACTCATTAGACAACAGGAGAAATTCTCTCTTTAAATTTATGCTTTACTGTATGATTTTCATAAAGTCAGGCTGTATTAGCATCTCTCTCTGTGCTGGAGAACCATGCTAAGCAGTCTTGAGACTGAAATATTTCAGGCTCCTGGTTTCACCTTAGAGTGTTTTGAATGACTCTGTCTCACTGCTGCTGCCTAAAAGAAAATTGAAAGAATGGCCCTTCAATTAATACCTGTCAGAAAGAGCTGATAGGTGTGGATCCAAGATATCTTCACAGAATCACCACTCCACCATGAGTCCATGAGTCAATAAACTTTAAATACAATTACTGGATTTTGAGCTCATGGTCTGTTGGTCACGGAAATGTGCAGAGAAATACTGATGCTCCTGATTGCAAAGTTCACATGATACTGATAAATCTCCATTCAACTCCTCCACCTCCCCCACCCCCCCAAAAAAGGAGAAAGAGATACATATCGGCTTTTAAAATTATATTACACTTTTCATATAGATTTATTCATTGAATTTTAGGTTTATACAGCCGAATCTACAGATGTAAACAGAGGCATCATAACGGAGGTGGAAAGTAATCCGTTGGCAAGATCTTCATGGATTGCTTTTATTCCTGCCCTTTGCAGATTTTCAAGAATAATTTCACTTGCTAAAAATGCCCACAAGATGGCAGTGCTCAGTTCATTAACAACCGAAAGCAAAATAACTACTTTGCTGTACAGTGAAAATGAAATAAAGAAAAAAATATTATCACACACAAGAGCAGTGGCTTCTTAACCTTTTCTGCCCATCCCACACTAAGACAATTTCCCCCTAAAGCGTACAAGAATGTGTCAGTAAAATCCACAGTGAACACCCACAACCCTGAAGAGCTGCCACATCTTGCTTTGTTACCCAGATACAGAAGTGTTTTGCTTAGCCAGCTAATCTTCCAAACAGAGAGGGAAAGTGAAAATGACACCTGAATTTTTCCCATTTCTTGTCTGTGCCTGAGGCTCAGAGCTTCCAAGATTACACATACTCAAACTGCAGGATTTCTTTTCTTTTTCCAAACAGTGTATAAGATAACAAATAGACAGGCTTAGCCTCCTCTATGAGTCTCTTTCTGCTTGTTTGGCTATGCAGCAAATGCAAGGACTTCCTGCATCATTGCAGTGCAGTATTTTATTACAGCATTTTTAAAGAACTGTTTTCTTTAATGGATTTTCCCAGTGAGTGCACAACATCTCTATTTGAAAACAGTTTCGTTATTTAGCTTGAGAGCCGTTCATGTCATGCCAAGTTAAATATCTAAAAATAGAGAGTATGACTTCTCCTTGTTCAGAGCATCATTTCACAGATGCAGCTAACCAGCTGCTGACAAAACAAAACCCAGTCCAGGCCCCTGGACACCCACGCTTCTACCCAAGATCAGTGCTTGGCTTCAGTTTCCAACTTCTTAGGTTATACTCAGTGGCAGGTAAAGGAACAGAGGAGCCAGAAAACCTCCTGCCTGTCTTTGTGCTGAGAGGACAAGGGTTCAACCCTGCCTGGCTGAAACTATGCTGCCCTATAAAACTGTGCCACCATGCCCCATCCCCTGCCTGCGGTGTGCCCAAGACCAAATGGCATAGGCCAGTCCCTTTCTTGTAGGCACACCCACAAGCTGAGTCAGGCAGTGGCACATCTGATGCTTTCATCAGCATCAGTGTTAAGCCATCAAGGGACCACAGCAAGGTCTCCTGAGAAGAATGGGACCATGATTTTGGGGAAAAAAAACGCCAAACCACAAACCCAATATAAAATGATTACAGGTACTCAGAGATTTCTGCCTGGTGCCAGGGGGAAAAAGGGGGCAAAACCATATGACAAAATCCCAGGAGAGACCTGATTTCTCTGAGTGACCACACCCAAGTGTGTGTGGGCATCCTTGCCTTCGGCAGGGGAGAGGGTAAGGTATTCCTGGGCCCCCAGGATACTTCCAGAGACATGAAACATCTAGCTACTTAATGGTGACTCCCCTTAATTGGAAACACAGTACTGGGAAGTGAGAAATTGCCCTTCTTCAGTATCATCCCTCCCCTCACTACAGGCCTCACCTGGCAATGGGCTGCAGCTGGCATGGCATTTAGTGGTGTTCTTCACTTGACAGGGAGCTACTGTTCCCAAAGTCATCGGCTTTCCCAGCCTTTTCCTCCTGGCAGCAAGCCACCACTTTCAATCTTCAGGCAGACATGGTAGCCAGACCTTCTTGCAGGAAGAGCCTGCTGCCTTCAGCCCCATCCTTGCAGGGTGGAAATGCTCCCTCTGACTGTGGCAGCCTGTTCTGAGTGCCAGAGAAGACTTTGGGCAGATGTTGAGCCAGCATTCTGGCAGAGTATTTCTCCAAATTATTTAACTTCTGTGCTACCTTGCTTTGCAGCAAATCCCAGCTCTTCACAGGTGCAGAAAGAGGCCAGAACTGTGCTGTTCCCCTTTGCTGCACCATGGTTTGGAACCAGGAGTAGACAGATACCCTGGGAGCTGCATTGAGATCCAAAACCTTGCATCTTTGAGTGATTAAAATAATCCTTTTTTATGCTGGAGCAGACAAACGGTGCATCTGGAATAACATGAAAAGATTTGTTTGTGCTTTTTATTTTTGCTGTGCTAACAAAAATGGTTAAAATAAAAATAGGTCCTGTAACAAAAATATATTGTTTAAAACTCCTACCAGACCTACCAGACCTACCAGACCTACCAGACCTTCAGCTTTCTTTTAAAGTTCTATTAAATACATTTCTTGTTTTATTCAGATTTATTCAAAAGTATCATGCTATTTCAGTTTGCCAAAAAGAAATAAATAAAAAAGGCAAATTGAGTCACCTGGCACACCTATAGAACATTGGCAAAGTAGTAACAGATTTTAAAAATGAAAAGACAACTGTTCCAAAGTCAGCACCTGCTGCTGTGAGTTTGGCATTATTGTTTTTGCTGGTACTTCTATTTCTCATGGTTTGTCGAAGCAGATGTTGCCATTTGGGAAGGTCTCTAGTTAACAAGACCACCCTTAATCAATCACATCATTTTTCCAGCAGATTTATTCTCTATGGCAAGGTGTCCAGTTGCACAGAATGTTCACTATGTGCAGAGTCAGAGCTGAATGAATGTAACATAGTTCCCCAACCCTCCAAGCAATAATACCAAATGACACAGTTAATGTGGTTCCTCATTACAAAAATGCAATGAGTGATTAACACTTCACTTCTTCACATCCGAGATCACCCACATTCCCACAGGACATCTGAGTATTTCATTTTTATCCTTGTCAAAACTGTACAGTGGGAAGGGAACGCAGCTGTCTCCCACAGGCTGCTCGGTGATGTTGGCAATGCTTTAACACGAGAGGCCGTGCTACAGTGGCTCCTGCTGCAGTACTGCTCTGCTCATATGGTGGGATTATGGGGCTCACTTTTGCATGGACAAAGTGAACCTGAGCACCCACTCACTGTTCAGAAACAACACAGCAAATCAGTGCTGGGATACATGGAAGCTGAATTTGAGGGAGCGCACAATGTCAATCTCCTTCGTGGGATTTTAGGACTGCTTGATTGGGCTGCACGGAGAGGTGCTGAGCTTGTCTGGAAAATCCATGACCACACAGAGGAAATGAAACCTAGAGAGTCATTTGTGGTTCTTACCACTGCAAGTAAGCGTGGCATGAAATTAATTGTTTAAAAATTGCACCTTGCCCTAATAGTGGTTATTCACCATAATAGTGACATTCACCAGACCAGATGATGTACTCAGAGACGGCGATGCAGGTGTGTGCCTTGCTCTAAGCCCTCTCCCACAGCCACAGCTCTTACACTGTAAGTTGAAGCTCACATGAGCTGAAGATGGTGTGGTCAAGCTCCCCTTCCCCTGCCCTTGAATGTCCTTTCCCACCCATTTCCAGTGCTGTTACCACTGAGTGTGAACAGTGGCAGGCCAGTTCCGGATATAACTAAAACCTGACCTGGCATGGTTGTGTGGCAACTTCTCCTGGTGAGAAACCCTGTACAAGTCATTATTTTATGGCTTGTTTCTCCTAAGCAGTAGCACTAGTCACAAACATGGCTTTGCAAGACTTTCCCCTCCTCTGCATCTTCTATACCAGTCCCTCTTTGCCTTGGGGTGGCTGAGCTGTCATGACACTGGTCAGATCCTAGGTTTAGCCTTTGTATCAGCTTCCAAATCCCCAAACTCAATTTTCCCTACTCTGCTGAAAGACTTAAGCTGATATTGAAGCCAATCTGTGGAAATCCTAAAAAGAAGCATAAAAAGAAGAAAATAAAAAGGTCTTAATGAATGCAGGGAAGTGTGATTCAGTAGTAAGTTACTTGTGTAGGGATGTTCTAACATTTTATATCAAACGAGTTTCTTTTTATTCAACCTATCCTTTTCAAATTACAGTTCTCTGTATGGTGGTAGGAAATCTCCACTTCTCCCACTGATCCTAACAATTCACAGCCACTCTTCTATTCTTTCCCTTCTTAAAAAGTCATTTTATTCAAGGTAACACTGCTCCTCCTAAACCCAAAGTTAAAATCAAATGCCCAGTTTGCTACTTTTGGCCACTCTTCAGAAGAAATCAGTATGGCCAAATTTTGGGGCAAGGAGTAACTCTTCACTGAGAGGGTGGTCAGTCCCTGGAACAGGCTCTCCAGGGAAGTGGTCACAAACACTGAGCTTGTCAGAGTTCAAGGAGTGTCTGGATGATGCTCTGAGTTGTATGGCTTAGTTTTAGGTAGTCCTAACTAATAGCAGGGAGTTGGGCTCAATGATCCTTAGGGGTGCCTTCTAACTTAAGATACTCTGTGATTCTGCTTCTGTGAACTCTGGTTCAGGCTTTTGTGGACAAACCTGGAAAGTATAAAATACCAGAAAAATCTAATTTTAAATAACTAAGGGATAACCTGATATTATACTGATGGGAAACAAACAGTCTCCATGGCCAGAGACACACCATGAAAATGTACTCTGTTATCCTGTATTGACAGGACTGCTGGGCTGGATCAACTTTTTTTGGTATTGAAATGATGCGTTCCCCCCTTCTTCTCTCATTTTACTACCTAACAACTTTGCAGCCCCAGGCCTGGATAAAAGAAGTCAGACTTTATGCCTTTTTAGCTTATGTATTTCCATCAAGACTGAAGATTGCATGCCTGGGACTTGGCAATAACAGTATAGAACAAGAAGAGAAGCAATAAACTTATTATGTGTGTCAATAAAGTCAGCAAGTAAGTCTTGGAACACACACATGGAGCAAAACTGCTGAGTAAGGGAGAGAGACTTTTCCAATTATAACACCACATTAACACCCATGTCAGAGGTTGAAATATTAAAAAGCAGTTAACAGATCTCTTGAGAAGCCCCAGTAATGCACAGCAGCTCTGCATACTTGCAGACAATATAAAAAGCCACAACATTATCCCTTAATACCGCACACTTAATGTGCAGAGCTCAATTAGTGAAAGCTGCTCAGGAACTGCAATGTTAGTTCTGCTGGGAGATGCCCTGCCTGCAAACAGAAGTAACAGCACTGTGCACCCCAGGACACAAAGGTGTACTGCCAGGCTGGGGCACTGCTAAAGGCTGTCTGAAAGCCAGCAGCTGGAGGAAAAATAAATGGTGCTGCTGCCTTTTTACGCAGACAAACATCCTTACTCATGACTGGCCTTGGCTTGTCTATTGCCGCCCACCACTGCTTGATGTAGCAACACTTTGGTTCTGACAATCTTGCACCCAGTTTCAAGCATGCCACGCACCTCCAACTAGAGCTAGATTTTCTATAGCAAGATCTACCCTCAGTTAGTTATTAAAATTCTGTATCTCTTATGGCTCTTATGTAATTCATTACTCTCAACCTACAGACTCTTCTACTGAGTGCCGTTGGGAAACACAGTACGTGCCCTTTCCAACCTCTAGCTGAAATGTTCTTATCAAATACATTTTCCAGCATGGATGGCTTAGTGTAAGGGGTGCAAGAGCTGTCAAAATTACCCCAGACTCCGGGCACACTCAGTTGTCCCACCTATCTCACATTCCCATGCTACAGATGAGCCCATTGCCTGCTTCTCTGCCTTACAGTATTTCATGATCTTCTCATTTGGCCTATGGGACACATGTTGATGGACTAAGGTGAGCATGGAAGTCCATGATTGTTTCCAGCTTATCTGCTGACCTTGAATCACTATTGTACTGCATCCATGCTTGGCCTGTCGTTAGGCACACATGTGTGAAGTGACTGTCTTTCTAACCATTCACTGGTTTAGGGGAGAAACAAAGTCCTTACTAAACAATATTTGCTTGCTTAGTATTATACTATAATTGCATCTAAGTCACTGGAGAAGAGGCTTTAGCTGGTCTGTAAACTCCATGGCTTTTGTGGTTTTGTTGCAATGATTTCATACCCTGAATTTAAATAAATTGGGAAATAAGAGACTGTTGTAGAGCCCACCCAAAAGATTGGTGGTCTTCCCAGTGCACTGATCAGGCAATAAGAAGGGAATGTAAAACCTACATCTGACCAAAACAATATGAAACCAAAGTTTCTGCATGCGCCATGCCAAACAAACAAACAAATGCTGAGCCTAGCGATTTTTGCAGTCAATATGCTCCATCATCTGCATGATAACGTGGTAGATGCAGTCAGATCAAAAGTTTCCTTTCAGTCCCAAAGCAGAGGAGGTTAGACAGCAAAATCACGACAGCTGCTTCTGCTAAGCAAAGCAGCGCCTGGCTCTGCCTGAGATGCAGCTCTGGCTGTTGGGAGAAAATCTCAGTCACTGCGGCGATGTCATCCTCGCTCTGGGGGGAAGCTGCTCTGATGGGTAACAGCTGTTATTTTCATTGAAATCTGAAAGACCTGTCTACATGTTTTGGGGTTGGTTTTTTTCTCCCAGTATAGGATGTGAGGGAGGGAAAAATAACTAAATTGACCTTTCAATTGACAGAGATGCAGTGTAAAAAGAACTCCAAGAAATGAATATCCTTACAATTGTGCATAGTAAGGCATTCTGACTCAGTTTTTCTCATGTAAAGAAAACCAAGAAAAACAGAGCTATTATGACTTTACCCACCTACAGACAAAGATCTTCTGAGAAGATCTTATTTCTCAGACCTTTGTCAAATTTTCAGTCTATCTGGTGGGAATTCTTTTTCCTCCCTTAGAAGATAAATATGCTAAGTATTCTCAAAGGACAACAGCTTTTCATCTGAGAAAACAAATGTCATCACTGTCTCTCATTCTCTAACCTTGTCTTCCTTCCCCTGCTCCATGTTTTATCCCTATCCCTCTGGCCACGGGAATACATATTCTTCCTTGCCATTAGCCTCTTCCTGAGATCTTAAAACATTTGGGGACAGTATATATTGAGACAAAAATTGCACTTTAGGAAAATTGCTACAACTGTAGCCTATCCTTCTGTTTGCTTTTAAGAAAAATGTAGTAGGAAAACATTAAAAGAATGAGAGTCTGGTGGCAAGGCAAGGGAAAGGGAAAGGACCTCTAGGAGCCACATCTAGGAGATATTTAGAGATCTCCCCTCTCACTCTGAAATAGACTGGGTGCACAGTTGAGGCCCAGAGGACTGAAAAAATTGTGGAGGTACATTTCTGCCCACTTCCATGAGGTCACACAACACATTTTCGTTGTGGGAACTGGTCTGGAATTGCTTGAGACTCTAGAGAGAGAGTATGGGCAGTTCTGTACAACACTGTCTTTTGATGCCTTGCCCAAAATATTTATATCTCCAAATAAGGCTTGCCAGAAAAGAAACAATAACAAAATAGTCTAGAGATGAAATTTGTGTATGATTCTGATATATACAGAACATATTATAGTGTCTATATGCCTACCGTGTTTCCTAACTTCCTTTGCTTTTTTTGTGCTCTTAACAGATTTGTGTGTTTCCCTCCTAGATTTTAAAAACAGAAAATGAAAGGATAGAGCTCCCAGTGCTCAGCATCATTGTGCAATGTGAATTTGAAGGACTGGAACACTTCAATCCAGTACATGGGCTTCTGTCATTTGAACTAAGGGAAAAACTGCATTTGTGGGTAGGGTAACATAATTGCAGGGAAAAACCTTTTAAAGCCAGATCCTGAAACATCTGTAGAAAAATGACTTCTTGTCTGCTAGCTGATAATACCTCATTAACCATTTCCAAAATAAATGGGTTTGACTTTTTTTTTTTTTAAATTACCCTTGTCATATCCAACATCAACAATTTCAACCTGGAGAATGAAAGATCTACTGACTGATAAGAAGTTTGATTAAATCTGAATGTTATAACAAACAGCATTGAGTGAGACTAGAGATAGGCAGAACCACCTTTGGCATCTACCTAGGTGAGGAAACAAACCCAACTGCACTTCAAATTTGGTAATAAGTCATAAGAATGCTGCTTTGTGCAAGAATCTCAATGAGCCTGTTTACTTTTTCTTTCTTGACCTCTCTCACTTCTGTTCTCTTGAATTCTTTGATAATCATTGCAACATACCTAAAACTGGACTACAAAACTGGTGTTGGTGAGTCCGGCTCACATTCAGATTTCTTGGTACAGCTGCCTTGTTTTGGTGTAGTAGTGATCATAGTTTCTGAGTTCAAGAAGTATGATTTAGGCTGTTACCTAAGAGGGTTAAACTATGACTTCATATTCAAGAAACAGAATGATGCACAGGCCCCTACTGCAGGTACCTGACTTGGCATTGACTTCACACAGAGAGCCACAAAATTGCAGCCCAGTCTTCAAGTATTACTCTTTGTATCCTTGTGGTGCTGTAGACAAAGCTGATTTCTCCTTGCAGCCTTATAAACCAGCAAGCTCAGGGTGAGATCTAGAAGAAAAGTTATGTTTGGGCATTTTAGGTAATCAGCTGTCTTCCCACTGCCCCTTCCTTGCCTTCTGGCTTGTGCATGGAAAATGGGAACTTTCCTCCATGCAATTCCTCCCTGCTGTCAGCTGTCTTTAAGCTGGCTCCTGCAGCTGTACTGCGGGACGTGCAGGGCTGCAGGCTCATCGGCACCATGCAAATCCACCCCGTAAGTAGATTACCTGTTGCTGTGGGAACAGACTAACCTGCATCTGCCGATTTGCTTTCGCTTTTACTGGACAAGGTTAATGATGAAAATAAGCTCAATCTTGTAAGAGGTTAAGCAATTTATTGCTTAGAACAGGAAACTGAGTTACAAAGAACTACAAAAATAAAACAGCGGTGCTGCTGTCTTTACTTGGTTCCTTCTGGGTTTCTTTTCAGCAGTTTGAATTTGGTTACTACTTGGGGTTTGGGAAAGTAGTATTTCCTCATTTTGGCAGATGGATATTCTTCATATTGGCTGGTAGATATTCTATGCTAGTAAAAAACAGATTTAGTTAATTTCTATGATAAATGCCACTAATTATAAATGTATCAAAGAAAATGACTTGCCCACTCCATCTTGTTTGTTGGTTTTTGGTTGTTTTTTTTTTTAGTGTGTTGACTGTACCTTGCAGAACTACTTTCAGGTTAATTTTAAGCTTAATCCACCTCTTATCCCTCCACATTCTACTAACAGTGACTCCCATACAGACCGTATAATGCAACTTCTAAAACCCGTACCTGAAACTTAAATTTTAACACAGTATTAGAGTGAAAAAGGCTCAACCTTTGGGAAACTCTTACTGGAATGGAGAGCTATGCTTCTTTTTGATAACTAACACCCCAGGTATTGAGGTCTAATACTGAAAACGGTGTATTGCAAGCAAGTGAAAAGAGCAAATGGAAACTGCACAAACCAATTCACACTTTTCACTTATGTTTCAGAGCTCTGAATGTCACCTTGGGTTGAAAATGTCTTAGCAGTTTTCTCTAGCCATCTGAAACCATTCTAACATATTGAAAAATGACAGTGACATTTCCCCAAGATACTTTTATGTGCAATACTTGGTCAATCCTAAGTGAGAAGAGTTATAAACAACAGAAACAGTGTCCTCAGTAGAACTGCTCTTTTTTCCCCCTCACAATATATAGATGTTGTTCTGGGTATTTTTCCTAGAAAAATAATTTTTAAGTATTAAAAATACTGTATTAAAAGTACTGTATTTTTAATTCAGAAATATAACTGAAGTAATAAACCCCCTCCTCTCCTCTATTCTTTTTTTTTTTTCCTTCATGTAGACAAAACAACAGTTGCAGTTACAATCCACTCGCCATTCTCTGGTCAGACTGAACAGAGCCTCTGAGTGCAACCTCTTCAATATCAGCAAAGGCATTTGGACTGGCAGACAAAGGGCCTAATTAAATGGATATTTCCTTTCTCCCCTCATGATAGTGACTGAGCTTCAAACAAGCCAGTGAACTTCAGCTGAACTATAAACTTTAGGTGCATATAGAAACTGGGAAATAGATCCAAACCAGCCCTGGAGTAGCCATTTACAAACATGCCAGGTTTTATAGTGTCTTGGGATGTTGCCTTGTGTGAAGTGTGGAACAATGTTTTACCCAGCACCAGACTGACTAAGGAAAGCTTTTTTCAGGTTTCACCTTCTCTAGGAGTAGCTGGAGTAATGCTGGGTATATCACGATATGCTGTTCATGATGTCACAGCTGAGCAGGCAACACGTAGCAACACAGAGTGCTATAAATACTTTTTGCTATGAAGATCCACACACAGCCCCTAGAATCAAGGTGGATTTAGAGCAAAACAGGTCCTGGAGAAGCTGAATGCTTACATACTCCTCTTCTGGTAGAGCAAGATGACTCCACAGTCCCATGAGCATCTGGTGGAAACTCTCCTATTTGTGAAGATAGAAATGATTTAAGATGAGACCATGTCCTGTTCTGTAAGAATTATTGCTACTACCTCTCAGATGATGCAAGCTAATACATTTCTTGATGAATTAAGCTACAACCCTCAAGCTTTTTTTTTTTTTTTTTTTTTTTTGCATATATATTTTAAGAAAATAAAGGAGTAATCTCTACTGTCAAAAAGAGTCTTAAATTATTATTTTTCAAGTGATATTTTATTTTGGACTGGGACCAAGTAGGAATTACTTTTATTTCTGTGTTTCTCATGTAAAATCAGATATAGGCTTCCACCTTTAATGAACAAGAGGGAATATTTATGACATAGCCAGGAAAGTCTACGACCTAAAACCAGAGGTGCTGTTCATGGATGTATGATTTTTCATGTATGTGTATGACCTCCAGTCTGTAAAGAGCAGAAAAAGCAGCTGCAAGAGGAGTGGGAAGAGGACAAAGCTTCTGTGTATCACTTCAGAGGGTGAAGCTGAGAAATGGGCACCAGCACCTTCAGTGCTGTCATTGCCTGTATTACCTCATATACATAATGTCCTGCCACCTTGATGTCTGTAGTGTAAATAGACCATGGATACAAAGTAAGGTCAGCAGGTGGGAGAATGCATCCACACCCGTAAAAAAACCCAGGTAAAGCACAGAAATGTCCAAATGTAAGTGATATGCAGCCTTGTCTGAAAGCAGCAGTGAGAGCTGGAAGACCAAATAGCTCACTTTGAACTCACTTTGAAAGTCTCAGATGTGAGGTTGTTCCTTATTTGTTGTTTGGGTTTGGTTTTTTGGTTTTGTTTTGATTTTGGTTGGGTTGGTTTTGTTGTTTTTTTTTTTTTTTTTTTCCTTCAGGGATGTACATGATAATTGGTGTTTATTCAGATAATCATCTTCACAGACAAGATTGGGAGCATAAGCTGGACTTTTATCCTGGCTAGCACGTTTTTGAGAGAATCACTAAAGTGATTGTAAGAAAGCACTGGAAACACAATTCCTGGAAGTAATTCCCAGCTGTCATGTTGAATTATAGAGAGACTTAGAGCTGCTAAGTTTTCTATGTCTCTGTTTAATCCTCTGTAAAGTGAGCAAAGTAAAACATATCTCAGAAGGATGTAGTAAGTTACTAAAATGATATTGTGAAAGATTTCCTGCCTCTTTGGAAGAGGTGAGCTGTCTAGTGCAAGGTATTAGTGTTCATCTGTGATGAAGCAATCTCTCTTCTAGATAAAACAAGGCAAATTCCTGTAATTTGGTGCTTCACTACTGATGACTGACAGCTCACTTTCAATTCATAATTATAGTCAAAACCCACATCCATTTCTTCATAATAAGTGTTTGGATTTGTGTAATTGTGATGTAAGAAGAAAATGTTTAGACCACTTCTTTAATTTCTGTAAAGAGGAATAAAGGAATAGGATGAAATAATGCACCAGTTTCAAAGAAAAAACATCAAAAACATACTTGCATTTTGCTTTCCTATATGTTACACATTTTCCAGGTTATGTTAGAAATACATATTCACTTCATATGTAACGTATTTGTTATTTTCTGGTCTTCTTCCAAGACATTTTGCCTTTATCCTGCCAGGACTGTATGTTGTCTGACCACTTCCCCATTGCAATTAAGGATTGAAACCACTTGCTTACGCACAACGGAGACCATCATACCTAACCCCAAAGGAGGCCAGAAACTCCTAGCACACTGCATTTCCCAGACCAACCAGGAGGCCCAGGGCACAGAAGGACAGCATGCTATTTGCAACAAGGGCTGGCACACTGACAATCCACATGAGTGCAGCTATTCAAAATAAATTTTAAAAACCCCAAAACTTGTGTGTGTGGGGATTTAACACATCTCATAAAGAGATACTGCCTGAACTTCCATAATAAAATGAGATAAACTGCTTCAAAATCAGTTGTAAAGAAGAAGCTATGGAAGAACCAGCCTCAAGGAATGATGTTTAACCAGACGTTTTTCTTCAAATCATGCAGTATATGTTCAGTAGATAATGGGCAGGATTGCAGGCTTGATTTGAACAGGCATCAGAATATGAAGCTTGCACAAGAAACATAGCCTTTCTTAGGAATTTCACTTTGTCCCTCCTATCCCTTCCCTGCTTTTCCTCCTTCCTTTCTCCAGTGCCAAAGCTAAAGAGGAGGAGAGATGATGCCTTGGGGTGCTGGAGGTGGGGTGTAAAAGAGAAGGAAGCAGTCTCTGACTCTAAATGAAAATACTTCATTGACTTCAGTGTGTTTTGAATCAGACCCATTGTACTCAAAGAACTTGAATGTGACCACAATTCATTAATGTAAGATTCAGATTCATACCATCGGGAAGATGAAAGTGATTGCTGAGTCCTGACTGCAGTTTTCATGTGTATGTGTGTGTGCATGTGTTTGGGGCCAGGGATAGTACTAATAAATCATGTTTACCAATCCATTGGATTAATCTTTAGTTTTCATAAGGCAGAACTTGTCATATTACAGAGCAACAGTGAAGTGTGTGTGAATCTGGTAATCCATGCTGAAAACAATCTTTGCAGCCATCTCTGCTTCAAGCCTAATATTTAAGAACTTTAAAGTGAAAATTGGTTTGGATCACCAGAGAATACATGAAAAACTGAGAAGGAACAAATTGTATTTGATATCTAAGTCCACGTGGCAACATTTTTGAAATGCTCTTGCACAGTTATAACGTGAGGACATGGTATTTTCTTAGGATTAGGTAACACTGGGAAAGGAAGAACCCTCTCAAATGACATTCTGGCACAGACATGCATACATACAGACAGAGACCTTAGGTGGGGGAGTGCTCTGTCTGTGTGCTTATTAAGTTTGAAAGTGGTTCTATAAGAAAGTTCCAATCCAACAGTTAAGAGGAAAGATCTTGTTTACCCTCTAAATTTTCATATTAGTCTGAAGTGAGCCACAGATAGAAAATAAGAAGCTGTTTGGATTTATTGTGTTCTGGAGCCATTAATTACAGTGAGTCCTGTTTCTGTTTATTTGTCTTAGTTCTTCTTGGTGTTGAAACACTGACCCTCATGGACATAAAAAAGATTATCTAGCTTCATCTGTCTCACCATCCTCTGTGGCTTAAGTCCTTGTGGTAGAGCACTTCCCCAGACTACATGACACAGCCAGATGTAGCAACCAGATACGAGGCTATGAAATAGCACTAATTTCAAATGTCAGCCTTCACACTCCATAAAACAGGGAGCATATTACAGTGTACATTAAATTCCAGAACAAATAATACTTAACATCTATGTGGATGCATTGTAGATTTGAATAATCTGGCAGACTGTATTTGGAAATATTCTCTAAATTTCCTCTGTCCCTACCCTGGGACTGTGGTAAGTAGCACAGAGACCAGCTGTCCAGCCTTGTTTTTCTAAGCCATTGACTAAACAGTGAGTTCATGTTCAAGATAACTGTGGGGAACCAGTTCATGAACTTCTTGAACTCTGCTGTCCATAAGTGTGGTGATGGGCTTGAAAAGCTGCCATTTAATTAATGATGAGTCTTGCAGCTAGAAATGAACCTTGAGTCAAATGTTGTTTGTTGTTTTGTTTGCCTTTTTTTTTTTTTTTTTTTAATTAAAAGATGTCTGGAGAGCAAAAGTAAGTAAAACCCACTGACTTGTTGCCAGGGAAAGTCATTGCTCCGTAAAACAGGAAGATAAAACCATCACCTGTATAAACAGTCCAAGGACTTGCAGTGCATGTCAGCTGAAATGCCAGAGCATTAGTATGGAGCAGAATATGTGCTCCTTTCCAGATTCACTTCCCAATTTGCAAGATTGTTAACATGGAAGTCTTTCTGCTAGTGGCATCTATTTTGCTGCTAGAGTTTGAAACTTTCCCTTTTCTTTGTGGGATTCAGTTTTCTGCTAATTACAGGCAGAATAGGTACTCGTCTCCGAGAGAAGGAAGCTGCACAGAACTTAAAACTGAAATCTGTTATTGCAGTTTCATTCTCTAAACCTCTCTATTCATGTCAATAACAACACCTAGATGTTGACCCTTTGTCCCATAAAACTCTTCACTATTATGATTTTAAAACTGCATGAGTAACAGCCTTATTTTATAGATCTAAGGTAGAAACGACTTAATTCCTCTGTGCTTCAAGGTACACACATCTTGCACAAGCAGAGGAGCATCTTCTCCTTTGTATTTGAAAGTTCTTTATATCCAGAAGCAGAAGTCACCACAGGAGGAGGACTGGAAAAGACATTTCAAGATAGGTGCCTGCTATTGCAAGACTTACAAAAAACTTAAATAACCCATTTCACAGATAAAGACTATCTGGTGAGGTTTCTGGAGATACTCCTTGCTCCATTTACTCTAACTAACAGGTTATTCCAGAACATTATTCCTTAAATGCATAAAAATGGAGCTATGAAGCTGGTGAAGGGTCTGGAGCACAAGTCTTACGAGGAGCAGCTGAGGGAGCTGGGGTTTAGCCTGGAAACAAAGGGCCTCAGGGAGACCTTATCATTCTCTACAACTGCCTGACAGGAGAGTATAGTGAGGTGGGGGTTGGCCTCTTCTCTGAAGCAACTAGCAATTGGACAAGAGGAAATGGCCTCAAACTGTAAGAGGAGAGGTTTAGATTAGATATTGGGAAAAATTTCTTGAACAAAAGGATTGTCAAGTGTTGGAACAGGCTGCCCAGGAAAGTGTTTCAGTCACCATTCCTATAGGTACTAAAAGACATGTACATGTGGTGCTTAGGGACAAGGCTTAGTGGTGGAATTGGCAGTGTTAGGGTAATGGTTCGACTCGATGAACTCAATGGTCTTTTCAAACCTGAAGTATTCTATGATTCTGTGAAAGCCTTCTTCTGATTTCCTGCTTAAATAATCATGGACAATTTATATTGATTTGTTTGAAAGGTTGTAAACCTTTACTTTAAATAAGATTCTTTGCCACTTTCATATCCCTAATGTATTTGTGGCAATTATACTCCTTTAGCCTTGACTGCAAGCTTTTCACTTCTCTGATATTCTGATAGCACTTCTTTGTTCTTCTTCCTGTACAAAATTTTTATTCAGTGTGGGTACTAGATTGGGACAAATTCTGTGCTTTCACCAGGGCTTTAACCCTATCCCCCTTTGTAAATAGATCTGAAACAAGAGCACTGTATTTGGAGTCTCACCCAACTTCACCAGCTTGCTGGTAATGGCCTTTGAGGAAATAAAGCAAATTCAAACATTTCAAACTATAATTAGTAGGAAGTTCTCAACTAGAAAAGTATTATTTTCACACTTTGCTTTTATATGAGGCATCAAAGTATTTTATGATATGTAAATTAGGACCAAGATCTTAAAAAATGTGGCAGAATAAACAGCATTGTTCCCTGTTTCAGTTCATTCTTTTATTGTGCTTTTGTATGATGAAGCAGAATAGGGTGTAATCGTCTGCAAGTAGTTATTCATGAAGAAACTATCCTATTTCTTCAGGCTCCAAGACAAATGATGCTGAGGGAGTTGC
This sequence comes from Aphelocoma coerulescens, assembly GCF_041296385.1. Classification (NCBI taxonomy): domain Eukaryota; kingdom Metazoa; phylum Chordata; class Aves; order Passeriformes; family Corvidae; genus Aphelocoma; species Aphelocoma coerulescens. The sequence continues at coordinate 62,954,509 of NC_091013.1, forward strand.
TATCTACTTGAGTATTTCCTGCAACCATTGCTGATTCTGTGCAGTTCTGGTGCATTTGTTGAAGGGTTTATACAAGTTTTAGCACTTCAGCCCTACTGATAACTGATCAGTACAAAAAAAGGTAACAAGTACAAGTGCATTTCTTTGCTATTGACTAGGCAACAGTGGCTATGCTATGTTAGGTGGCCCCAGACTGTAAAACCTGCCTCTGCTTTATAATGCTCCTGGGCAGCTTTTACCACAGTCTTCATTTGAACTTTTAAGTGGTACTGGTTGTAGGATCAAATGAGGCAATAAAGGAGGAAAAAATTAGTGTATGTGTGTTTCAGCAGGTTACTTCAGCTACTGTGCAGGCTTTGATCATCTGCAGCACATGGGGGCTGGCATGTTGGGCACTGTGACACCAGACTTCATGTTGTCCTTAAAAAAGCATTGGGACACTGTCCTGAGCTGGGTTTGCAGTCTCTTCTCCATAGCAGGTACTTTGCAATGAAACTCTCAAGACCCAGTGCTGAGTGTGAAACTCCTCAGACCTGCATCCCTGCTTTCAGGATATACGTTCAACATCACATCATAATTTACAAGAAACCTTTCTCTAGCTCATGCCATCTCCTTTCTGCATTCAGCATCCTACTGAGTTGGAAAATCCCTGTTTGTTTTCCTTCTAATTACTCCAAGCAACGTGGAACAGTTCTGGCAGGTGGGCTTGTGCAAATGCATTTACTCCCATGTCAGAAGAACAGATGATTGTACTACTTTTTGGGGACGTGGGACATGCTTCTGTGCCTTCATGGAGGCAGAATTGAAACCAGATGCTCTTTCCCCATGCTTTTACCACTGAAATACGTGGAGAAAAGAGGAAGTGAGAGATGAAGACAGATAGATATTATCTCTAAGGCAAACATTGCTTTCTATGGGAACACACCTTTACACAACCTTCCTCCCCCATATTATTCATTTTCCCATTTCCTTCGTCTTCAAAATCCCTAAAACTGCTGTGCAAACTGGGAGAGCCCATCCTTTAGCCAGCACACAGACATGTGGTTAGTATTTCTTCTTAGGGATCCTGGAATATTTGTCGGCTTGAATCCCATTGGAAAAAAAGAAATATGAAGGCAAGTCTCCCACATCCTGTGGAGTGACTGTGGGAGAGCCCAGCATCTCATCCTCAATGGCTGTTCTGTGTCAAGCCCAGAGAGCACCTACAGACATGACCACTGCCAACAAGATGAGTGGGAATAAAGTAGTTTGTGAAATTTGATGGGATTTGACGAGAGCACTGTCAAAACTTTAATGGGAAGGATAGAGGCACTGCCTTTTCTCTTCCAAAAGGAGATCCTCTTTTGTCCTCCTATATGGCCAGGAATGACATATCCCCTTTGTAAGACGAAGATTTGTCTACATCAAGTGGACAATTAATTTATCTCAATCAACTTCCTTTCCAATATCACTTTGTACTTAGTACTAGATGATCTTAAAGGTCCCTTCCAACCCAAGCCTTTCCATGATTTAGAGACGTTAAATTTTAAGAAGGAGGCTTTTTTTGTGTTGACCTCCAAGTGTTTCATCTTGCTCTTTTCCCATGGGTCTTCATCCAGTACTTCATGTTTCCAGGTCTCCTTTGTTCAATATCCTCTCTAAGGGATCTTTGCTACATCATCTGGTACTCTCTGTCCCCTCTTGTGAGCCACAAGCACTGCTGGGCATGTCTGACAGCTTCTGACTCATATTCTTTGTTGCGATCACTGCTCTGTTGTGCCTTTCCTTTTTGTGTCACATCTTGTTGTCCCTGCCCCATCCAAGACTCAGCTCCCACCAAGGCTCCATTACATGTCCACACACCATCAGGAATCTTCAGGCAGCTTCAGGCACAGACTTAACCACAAAAAAATACCACCACTGACTTAGGGCAGCTCTGAGCCACAAGCTGCTGGAGTGTACTGGGAAGTCTAATTACATGCTTGCCCTATTCTTTTATTTCTTTCCTGGGCATAAACGGTTGGCCACTCCTACTTCTGAAATCAGAACGTTATTCTCTTGTCTTAGCTGGATTTACTCACTACTGGTTTTGTGGCTATTGGTTTCTTGGGCAGCAGGAGTCTGGCTATTGAATGAGCATGAAACTGTTCTCCTCTCTGTCACTGTGGATGCAGAACTGCAGGTGCTAGTGCTTAATCCTGGGCTGGTAGTATTTTTTTTTTTTTTGCCTGAACCACTTTTCCAGACAGTTCAAGAGTCTCAGATCCAGAAATTCCAGTGTGGTGGCTGGAGCTCCAGACTCCACTTGATTAACAAAACCATCCCTGTGAAGGACAGGCTCCAGGCAACTGCAGTCTGGTTTCCAAAGATCAGGGCTTGGGCTAGCCACACTGCTCTCCACAGCTGGACATGGCTACTCCAAATCTACAGCAGCTGCCACCCACACAGGCTAGTGTGAGTCGATGGATCTCCGTCTGACTCAGTACTGCTCTTATCCTCCTGTGTGAGAAAGCTGCCCTGAGGCACAGATGCTGTCAACAAATGATTTGTTTTCAAGTGCATATACCTTAAGTCAATCTGATCAGTACTAGCAACAACAAGTTCTTCCTTGGCATCAGAGCAATTCCACCATTTCTAGGTAGTGCTGAAAGCAGTAGATGTGTAGTAGCAGCTTGGAAGACAGCTATAAGAAGGTAAAATTATACAGTTCCTAGCTGCAATGTAAATTGAAATATTTAAATTTAGCAGGATGGTCTTAATAGAAACTTAGGGCTGTGTGCATTTCAACATAAAGTCATGGAGAAGGAAAGGCTGCTCAGTGAAATAAGACAGAAAGTGTTTAACTAATTCTGACAGCATCATTTAATGAAAAATACTATTTCTGCAATGCTTTAATTTAACCAGCTTATTGAATACATGTTTTTGGTTTTGTTTTTGTTTTTTTTTTTTTTTTATTTGGAAAATAAAATTGAAACCCTTTTGATGTATAGTTTGACCAGAGTGACCTTATCCAATATCAAACTCTACCGAGCAAAGTGCTTCTTCACTGCCTGTGCTCCTGGTATGGATTATAACCACTGAGATGGAGTTTCACCTGTCTTTCGACTCCATCTCAGGAGTTTCACAGCTCTGCATGTCACCTGTAACTTGGTCATGGACTTTATCTGGCCTAGGATACTTGAAACTCAGACACCACAAAGAAATGTGCTATGACAGTCAAGTTACGCTAAAGAAATCTTTTATATTCAGAAATGTTTCAGCATATCTGGCTTAAAGAAATAGCCAGAAAGCCTCTCTTCTGCAAAAGAGGCCTTGAGGTACTGCAATCCTACTGTGTGAAACCTGTACAATACAGAAATAAATTGTGCAAATCTGTATAAGGAGACCTCAAGCCTTCTTACTGGAGAAACCTGATCCAAAATACATTGAAGTCCTGAAAAATATGTTCACCAATTTCTCTGAGCTTTTTAACAGGCTCTGAGGACTTTAGCTACCAACAAGGAGTATGGGGATTTTTGTTTGTTTTTTGTTTTTTTTTTTTTTGGCTTTACCAAACCTAGAGAGATATGAACTGTTCTCTCAGTATTTTCCCCAACACCCTGTTGCTGTCTTCAGCTCTAAAACAATGTAAGAACATTTCTAAAGTTTCATTTCAGTTAATTTTTTCCAAATAGGGAGAAAAAGTTACTTCTATTACCTTAAGAGTTTTTACATAAAAATAAAAGACTTTAATATACTAATTATTTCTGCTGAGATTTCAAAATCAGTTTCATTGTTTTGACCTTTGTCATACCGACTAGACTAGAAAGAAGCAGAATGGAAATTTGCTGGAAAACTTAAATGACATTTTAATGCATTTTTCCACTGTTTTAAAATATAGTAATTATTTCCTGGTGTACCAATTGCTGTTTCCCAGCCTTTTCTAGAAGAGTATTTTAAATAAAAGCCTAAGTTTTAACTAAGGCATTCTCTGGTATTGGTCATATTTTGCCATCCTTCTCTTTACACTTACATATTTACTTATATTAACCACTGTATAGCACGTCAAGAAGTGGCAAAAAAAAAAAAAAAAAGATACAGTCCATTTCATGACAATTTTGGAGGTTGTAAAATTTCATTCTACATAACATATATGGAATTTCTGCCTATTTTCACTACTTTCATCAAAGCATCCCTATTCACACTCAGTAGATCAGAGTTTCAGTAAAGGATTCTCTTTACATCCCCTAAAGAGTCTGTGCTGTTCCTTGGAAACCTTACTGTCCAAAACATGCTCAAAACTTATACAACTTAATTAAACTTTTGTGTCAGGTTCAAAACAACCTTTGGCTGATGAAATAATTTCACGGACAATATTCAAACCATAGTAATACCAGACACTTTAGTTGCAAGCATTTGTCCACAGGGAAAAAATATTTCTGGTGAAAGAATGTAACACTTGTTTAACTGCTTTACCAAAATGGTACATTTCAGCTGCATAATCTCTCTCGAGGTAAAAAACAATGTATTATTTGAAGTGTGGGTCAGGACAAGAACTTTTTGTGATCCTCCCTGTTTTGAAAGAGAACAAACTAAAATTAAAAAACTTGAAATTTTCCCCCCCCAATGTTTTACTTTGACCTGCAGGCTTGTTGCTCTTTGACATTTTCAGATTCTTCAAGACTTTCAACTTTGCAATGAGAATCAACCTCGCAATGACAACTACTTTCAACACAATCTTTTTATGTAAACACAGTTTCCTGTTTTGCTTCAAAGCAAAATGATGAAAAAAAATCCTAGCAGCTATGCAGCCTTATCACAACAGGTAGTATATTTGCGATCATCTCTTGCAACACAAGTATTTTGTAGACAATAGGAAAGAGCTGTGCTCTGCTCAGGGGCCAAGAGTTCATACTACAGAGCCAGGACTTTGTTTATGGGAACTGTTGTGGATGTCATTAGTCCTCACACAACCCAAAGAATGACACATATTTTAGGAAGAAAGTACTTTTATTAGGCCCACAATTGTGTAAATGAGATATTAGATAAAGCAGATTGGTTTTCATGCAGATGAACTACTCTTTGAGTCCGAAGTATAGAGAAAATCTGAAAATAATTGTAGGTCATTGCTTTGATTCCATTCGATTATTTTAATCAGTCGGACATTTGAGAGAAAAGTGTTTTCTATTTTGGGAGAAGAGGGTGATCCTGACCCTATAAAGAGTATAAGTGGTGATCAGAGGAAACAGTAATTCCCATCAAAGATCGGCAAGACTTGAGAAATATGGAAATTCAGAAGTCTTTGTCAAATTCATCTGATATGAAATCTGGTATCTGACAGAGCCACACATTTTAGTTCCATAGCCCATCTTTGGCCTTGCAGTGTCAGGACTCCAAGGTTAGAGATGGAGTAGCTGTTTTGGGAATATAATTTTCCAATTAGTAACTGGGTCTCGCTGTTCTATCCTAATTAGGTAGCCTGTGGTGGATGTTTGGTTTCACCCACGAGCTCCCTAAGAGCAGTGAATGCATTGCGTGCTGCCTATGACATTTCAGACTGCTCACATGTAGGATCTGTATATTTTGGTGGTTCTGCTGGAGCAGGTGTTTATCATGAGGGCTGTGGCAATATTTGGGTATGATTTTCCAGAGCTATCCGGCTCTAGCCAGCATATACTGGTCTGCCAAAATTTGCTTTCAGTGATGGAGCTAGTGATAATGAGTGTGGTTTGAAGGGAAGGATGGGTGTTTCTAGGAAAAATAATTTCAAGGTATGATTTTCTTCCAATATAAGCTACAACTCATTAACATTTTCCAGTATACATTTCTTGCATATTGTGGTATACAATACCCAGTAGGGGATTTTCTCTCTGTATTGTAGTAAGTTTGGATAAGGTTTAGGTGGCTTCTTCAAATATGTGATCCTAGTGGAGTGTCACTGTTGGATGAGCATCATCTGTAGTTTTGTGAGGGCGTGTCATGAGTGCTTTCCTCAGAGCAAATGAGGTGATGTCTGTGGGCTATATCAGTTTTTCTAGTGTGTTTTGGATAGCTGATGGTTTGTGGAAGGAGGTGTGTTGGTCTGTGGATTTTCTGCATATGGTATTTTGACGGTTGCTATTTTTCATGTTGACCTTGGTGTCTAGAAAGTTGATGCTGATGTAAGTTTTCCAGAGAGTTTGATGGGTAATTTTTGTTGCTGAATTTGTGGTAGAAATCAATGAGGGAATCTAAGTTTCAGTACAGATATCATTTATGTGCCCCTAGTGTACCCTAGGAACCCATGTTGGTTTGGTGGAAAGGTTCATGTTTTACGTGGGGTGACTCCTGAAGAGCCTGATATCCTGGCACTTGGATACAAGTACCTGGGTGCTTGTAGTTGCATCTGAAATTTTGTGAGGGTGAAACTGTTGTGGATGAAGATGAAACAGACGGGCTTGACTATTCAGTGTCAAGAGACAGGCACATATAAGATACCAGTTAGGAGTCACTTAGGCATAGAGTCAGGGGCAGTGGCTCCCTGGTGGAGCATATGATAGCTATACTAAAGATGGTGCCAGTAGGGAAGATAGTTAATGAAGCAGCGATCATGGAGGAAGCATGTTTCTCTGAAGAAAGTCATTTCCATATGTAACAAAGTATTTTAAAGATGGTGTCTGCAGATCCTCATAGCTCTTCACTGGAAGTCTCCTTCCATTTCCTTCTGCAAGAATGTAGAAGAGCACCCTAAGGTGGCAAGAGCTGATATAATTTTTTTCCATCTTCATTAGGAAGAAATTTGAACTCTAGGGTGAAAAAAGCAGTTTCTTGAGTTCCTTCTCACAGGAAAGCATAAAAAATCATCTGCTAGCATCACTGATACTATTCTAACTTCTCCTTTATCAATTGTTTAATAACTAATTGGTGACTGGATTTAAAAAACTACATAGACCCTTAGATAATCCCATTCTTATCTTCCAAAAAATCATTTCTGAAAGAATTGTTTTTGTAGACCAATGTAAAATTGATATAGAAGGGTGCAGCTCACTATAATGTGAGATTATTTTCATGATTATTTTACAGGTGATGGTGGCTATTTTGTCTTTTGTTTTTTTTTTTTTTTTTTTCCAGAAAAGTTGAGACACAGTTACAGGAACACTTCCTCCAATTGGACTACAGACCACAATGCTCCCAACATTTCCAAGAATAAAAGTAAGCATTTAGAAAGAAGAGATAGCTACTCAAGGTTGGGGTATTCTTCCCAATGACTTTGTGGTGGGTGATGTTGTGATGCAGGTCCTCTCATCATCATTTCTCAGATGTTGTCGTGTTGGTGAAGGAATTGCCATTGCACTATTTGGGTTCAGTGCTAAATATCAGTTTCTTTTGATAGTGATTTGTTGCATGGTGGTTTGGTTTCCGTTTCCTTTAATTTCTTGGAGCACATAATTATGTCTGGTTCCGTCAACCTCTCTGGGAGGTAAAATTTTCTCAGTTTCTTAGATTAGGCAGAACTAAACAGGATATTGCATCATGTATTTGAGTTGAAATTCAGACTTTTTTCTACAGACAAGATGATCTACATGATGGATTTGTGTCATTCTCCCATGTTCTTCAAAGCCTGAGCTGGACTTCAGCTCACTTTTATATCTGAACCATTTCCCCACTGAATTTTGCAGGGCTGCAGACCTAGTACACCTGCACCGCCATTGCAACAGGCACTTTCATAGGAATTAAGAGAGTGATTTCCACAAAGTGAACTTGCCAGGCAGATAAGCTCTGTCTGCCAAAGAGATGGTGAATTCCGAAGTGTGGGTAAATCGATGAGTGAAAGTCCAGATGGAGGAAAGACTACATGGAGGCAGGAAGGACTATAAACAGGCAAACTTTAAATGAGCATTATGAAGGGGAGACTTGGCCTAGAGGACCATGAGAAAGAAAATGCCTATAACTGTAGAACGGCTGTATGAAGAAGAGGTTTTGGTATTGAATGCAAGCCGAGACACGGGGAGCACCAGATATTCCTAACCAAGGGTTCAGAAATGTGTCTGTAGCAGGCTGGCTGCATGTGGGAGATGAGGAAGCTCTGAGCTGGTTTCACCGACAGCTAGGTGCCAGCACACCTCTGCCATTTCTTTAACCCATTCCTTTAACAAGATTGTGAACTGCTTTGTCTCTGTGGACAGCGCAAGTCAACAGCACTTGTGCTCATTTTCACCGGGCTTGAGTGAGGAGCGAGTGAGAGAGGGCGGGACTGACAGGCCTTTGGTCCCCTAGGGGCTTGGACCCACCAAAGGAGCCAGGGGATGCACACTCGAGGTGCACGCTGATTTCATATACCGGGAATTTAGGGGAAAGAGACCCTCCAGATGCAACCAGGGGCTCAGGGAAGCCTCGGCTGACGGGGCCGCCTTGATGGAGCGCGAACCTGAGTGGGGCAAAGGTGAGGAGGGGGCAGGAGGCGGCGGAGGAAGGGCTGCTCGCGCGGTGCTCACCCACGGTGGCGCGGGGGCGCACGGTTCCGCTGCAGGGCGCGGAGCAGCGCCGACCGCGGTCCCCGGGCAACCTGCCCAGCGGCGGGGGCCGGGGCACCGGGGGCAGGGGCGGGCCCAACCCGACCCGACCCCGGCCGGCGGGGGCCGGTCTGTGCTCGGGGAGGCGAGGCGAGGAGGGGGCGGCGGTGATGTGTGTGGCGATAGCGGGCGGGAGGAGGAGGGCGGCAGGGGCGCGCCGCCCGGGGCTGATTGGCCGCCCAGTTTATAAGAGGTGCCCGGCCGGGGCGGCGAGGTTGTTTGCCGGCGCTGGGGAGCTTGGCGGAGCCGCGTGTGGAGCCGTCGGAGCGGAGCGGAGCGGAGCTGCGATGCGTCGCGCCAGCCGAGACTACACCAAGTACTTGCGCGGCTCCGAGGAGCTGGGCAGCGGCGCCGCCCACGAGAGCGCCCCGGCGCCGCCGCCGCCCCCGCCGCCCGCGCACCCGCACCCGCCGCCCGCATCCCGCTCTCTGCTCGTCGCCCTCGTCCTCCTGGGCCTGGGGCAGGTGGTCTGCAGCGTCGCCCTCTTCCTCTACTTCCGAGCTCAGGTAAGCGGGGACTGGCGCGGGCGCTTCCCACCGTGGCAAGCGCGGCCGCCTCGCACCCTGCAGAAAAGGGGAAGGCCCTCGTGTAGGTGCGATCGGAGCGATTACTTTAAAAAAAAAAAAACAAAACAACAACAGCAAAGACCAAACAAGAAAAAGTTTTAGAACACATTTATCTGTCTCTGAAGTTGATCCAGCTCTGAGAGGGGTTGGGCCGATGGGCTCCCAGTGCCCTGCCCAGCTTGTGCTGTCCCCTTATCACTGGAGCGGCTCAGGCCGAGGGGTTCCAGGTAGCGCTCCGGGCATCGGGTGCATTTTGGGGTACAGGGCTTTGCAGCGAGGTTGGACGTGAGGGAGTCCCTGACTTGGGAAGGAGTTAGTCGTGATCCTTCACCTGAAGTCTTGCAGGACTTTGGTTTCTAATGATCGGCTTTCAGTTTTCTGCTGGAGAGAAGTTTGACATTGGTTTTAGAAAAAAGGTTCTTCACCAGAGGGTGGTAAACAGGCTCCCCAGGGAAGTGGTCACAGCACCAAGCCTGACAGAATTCAAAGAGTGTTTGGACAATACTCTCAGGTACTTGGTGTGATTTTTGAAGATGGTGCTGTGTGGGTTCTGGAGTTGGACTCAATGATCCCTGAGGGTCCCTTGCAACTCAGCACAATCTGTGATTCTGTGGCATGTCTGAGGTCTTTGTCTGCCATGAATTTTTCACTCGCAGGAGAAATGGCTTTGAGGACAAAAAAGGTCATCACGCAGCACCACTTGTGATGGTTTGTCTCTCGGGCTGCGCAGGGGCACTGCAGAGGAGTGGGGTCTGTGTGCTCATGGGCATTGGCCAGAGGTACCTACTGCAGCTCAGGAGCTTTTTCTGGGATTCTGGGGATTTCTGGGAGAGAGCCGCCCCTCACCTGCCAGGCCGCAGTCTGCCGGGATGCCTCAGAAGCGGCAGCGGTGCGTGCCGAGGGGAGCGCGGGGAGGTGTCGCTGTGGGGACCGATAAGGTGATGAGCGGTTGGGCTTTCGGAGAGAAGAGGAGCCTGCTTCTTGGAAATGGCTCGGCTGCCTGGATTCCCTCGCTGCTGCATCTCTTACGCTGCAAGGCTGAGCACTCTCGGAGGAAGTGGGGAGCTGCCAGCTAGTTGGTTCTCAGGGCTAGGTTAGATAGATTTCTGCTTGGCTTTGTTGTCGATGCTAATTAGTTCTGTTAATGTGGGTCTCACTGCCGTCATGGAAGTGGTACTTCTGTTGTTTCTACTTTTCATTTGAAGTCGGCAGAGACTGGGAACCTGTTTCTTTCGGTTTACTTTCTAGGTAGAGGCACTTGATCTTGAGGTAGCAGGCTGGATTTCTTAACAAAGTGCTCTCTGGAAACAGGTGTTGCACAAGTGTATACCCACTTAATCAGATGAATGACTGTCAAATATACAGTAGCGCTGCTGATAATTTATTATTTCATATTTTCTTGTTGACAATGGCTTTGTGCTTTCCATTTTTTCCAAAAATAAAATGTAACGGCAATACAGCACTTAGTTAATCCTATCTTGTATATTTCAGAAGAGTGACATCTAATTTCTGGGACTCATTGTAAAGTAGCTTAAAGCTACTTGTTTGCTTGACAGTGAAATAGATGAATGCCTACTTCAACTTGTGACAGGGGAATGTTTTTCACTCCAGATGTTCATGAACCTGAAAAGACATTCTTGTCAAAACATAGCTCAGAGATGCTCAGCTATACATTAGAGGGCTAGAGCGCCTTTGCAATCAAAGCAACTAATCAAAGTATACCCCCTTATTAAAGACTCTTTCTGATAGGTACATGTCAGTGCTTCACATGTGCCTTACAAAGGGTAAAAAGAACCATAATGGCTATTTTCCTTCTGCTTCCGTGATTTAAAAAATGGCGTGGTCCAGGTGTAACTCTGCATTTGACAGCTTAATTCTCTTGCTAGTTTCTTGTTCCTGTAGATTTGGAGTAGTGCTGTTGAATGGAGTAATTTTTAAATTTGAATTTCCAAAACATCTAGAGGAGGTGATACAGCTCAATGTAGGCGTGACTGAAGTCATTGCCTAAAAAATTTTTAATGGAGAAAATATCATCAATGGAAAATAGAATAATAAGTATACTCTTGAAGTAAGCACCTAATTCACTATAAGAAGGTATGATAATTCATATTTGTTCACCATTTCTAATTGTGAAATAAGATCAATGGAAAACATAGTAGATCCTGCAGAAGTTAATTCTTATTTCTCACTCTTAGAGATTTATTTAATTTAAATGGGACATGATCAGACCTCTTTCTTTTGAAAAGATTTCTGCAAAGTTTGGTTATATTAAGCTACCTCAATTGGCCTTTTCACTGTAAATTCCAGCTATCTAAATTTGTACTTTAATAACAGAACTTAATTATTTTTAATGGATTTTGTTAAAATAATGCAGAGTAAGTAGAAGAAGCTGTGCATGAAAAGATTGGAATTGTTTGCTTGGTAAATTAAGCAAATGTGAACTAGAAAGATCTGACTGAATACTCTGATATTAAGAAATGATGTATCTTAGAAGCTCTTAAAAACCCTATCTAAGAGTCTGAGTAAACTCTGACTCAGTTTTACCATTCACATTTGGTCTGTATTCGCATAAAATCATTTGGGCTGGATCATGACACAGTATAAGCTGAGACAATAGTTGAGGTTTTGGTTTTTCCTTAATTTTGTTTATTTTGTGGCTTGAGCATTTGGAATTTCACAAGACACATAACTAAGACTGACACTAGGTTTTCACGGATAAACACATGTTTGTGGCCAAGAAATAATGCAGTGCAATGCAAGTGAGACAATGAGCTGGTATGTCAAAAAAGAAAGAAAGAAAAGTAACAAGTTTGAATTTTACCAATATTCTCATAATAGTGTTCTGAAATGTAAAAACAGTAGCATGTTCTAACTTTGCTTTTTGGTCCATCCTGTGCAGTGTACTGAATCCAAGAAATTAATAACAAAATGTACTGGTCTTAAGCGTTTATTGTGCTTGTACATTGAGGAATATTTTCTCATTATCTTTGAAAATGCCATGGAAATTTAGTTAGATACTCAGAGCAGCTGGAGGTCATCACTCAATAAAGACTCATGCACAGCACAAGGTGAGAGAGAGAAGTATTTTAGTTAACTTTGACTGATAAATGCTGATTTATAGTCTCCAAAAGCTTAGCTTTTGAGCTTTTTTTTCTGGGCCTCTTTCCTTAGTGCACTTACATCTCAAAAGAGTAGGAATCTGGTCTAACACTGAGTGGAGGCCAGTGAAGCAAATTGGAAGTGCTCAAGTTGAAATGTGGTGGCTGTGTGTCTAATGCCCACAGTTTAAGCTAGACATCCAAGAGTATGCACTCTTCCCATTGAAACACTTTTCCTATTGAAAAAGTCTGTACAAATGTTAGGTATTCTGCTAGATTGAAGAGCTCACACTTGGATAAATGGTGACCTGGAAGTCAGATTTTTATTATCATTTCATGCTTATGTGGAATTTTGACTTTCATTGTGGTGTGTTTTCAAACAATTACCTTCCAGACTTTAGATGAAGTTTGGTGAGCACTGTGGCTAGCAGGAAAAACAGCTTGCTGGGGGTCATCAGCATCTCTCAGAAGCCTGGAAGAACCCCTTCTTGGTGCTTAAGAAAGGTCATGGAGTGCAGAGTGATACTTGATATTCTGGAAAGTGGTTTAAGTTTGAAAATAAGTACAAGTATAAATGTTAAACATTTATTGTAATGAATAAGTATTTAATTCAATACTGTGTAACAGTGCATAATTGATGCAAAATTTAATAATAAAGGTGGCTGGAATGTATTGAGTCTTTTAAAACCAGACTGAGTCTTTTTACATCAGAAAATTGGTTCTTAATTCTGTAAGTTCATTTAGTCTCACCTGTGATGCTGGAGTTCATTTTGGCTGCCCTGAATTGAGTGAAAAGAGTCCAGAAATGCAACTAGAATGATGAGAGATGCTGAAAATCAGGGGGCAGTGAACAGTCTGATCTGATTTCAAGGTCAGGCAAAATGGATATTAAAAAATAAGCTAGACACTCCTCTCTTTAGTTTAATTCCTCTAGGGTATTTAAGTTACTTCACACTTCATAAAGCTTTCTCCTTTATTTTTGTTTGCATCTTGATGTTTCTTCCAGATCTTAATTCTTTAGGACTTCTTGCTGAAGGTGCCCTGCCCTGCAAGTTAGCAAGCTCCTTCTGGTATTTCATCGTAATTTTCTTGTTCTTTAGAAGTTCTTACACAAAACATGTCCTTGGAAGTTTTTCTGTGTATCTCTGCTTCACCACAGTTTTGATCTCAGTGCTTGGTAGTGCTTTTCACAGCCATGGTGGTTCAGTGCGTGTTCTTTGTAAAGACATAAGATGCAGGATTTCTGAGAATGCCTTTTCAGGCAACTGATTTTTTTCATAGTTAGATGTGGTGAAGACTATTGTTGAAGGTATTCTTTGAAAGAGGTGAGGGGAACAGGTAGGCTAGCTAGTCCCAAAATCAGAGTCTCCCCTTATCAAACAGTACATCTCTGGAGACCTGCAATTTTTGTCAGGGCAGGCTGCACAGCTCCAAGTTGCTCAAGCCATCAGCTGCAGTGTTTCCATTAAGCCTTCGATCTTTTACCTGTAGATGCAGAGATTCTCTCAAGCCCTGAGTAGATAACTATAATCTGAGCAAGTGATTCTGTGCAATCTGCTGTTACTGTTGTGGCACAGTATTGTGGTACACATTTGATTGATTGATTGGTGGTGGGCAATACACTGGCATGATTTGTCATTCTGGACACTCAGGCCTTTACAAATTTCATGGTCTTTGTGATGTAAAACCTTGCTTTCTTGCCTATTATTTAGAAGATGTGTTTTAATAAATCCAGAACTGGGACAGTAGTCTTTGACTAGTGGAATTACTGATAAAAATGAGTGTTTATTGGCAGTTATTTGCTGTAGCTTTCTGTGTTCTATCCTGTGATTTGTGTAGAGGGGAGAAGACTCAGATATCCCGATCCTGTTGGAGACATCAATTCCATCAGGTCTCTAATGGTCCCAGCATAAGAGGTTACATTTGAAATAATGGGTCCTGTTCTGGGTCCCTCGGTACCAGAATTGTATCAGCAAACTGGAAGGTGTCCAGCAGAAAACCATTGTGACAGGTAGGAACCACAGTGTATGAAAGAATGGAGAACTGGATTCTTTGACAAAGAACAGACTAAGGTGAGGGAAGCTAATCACTGTTTTTTAGCTACCTAAAGACAGCCAGGCTCTTCAGAAGTGCACAGCAAAAAGAAGAGGCACAGTCATAAATTGCGGCAAGGGGAACTGTAGCTGGATATAAAAACAAAGGTTTTTTACACACTAGAAGGGGTGAAGTTTTAGGACAGTTTGCCCAGAGAGGCTGAAAGTCTTCATTGATGGACAGTCCCCAAAGCTTGTCTAGACAAGGCCTTAACCCACCTGACCTAAGTTACAAGTTGGCCCTAGTCCAGGGGGGCTGGACTAGGGACCTCCAAAGGTACCTTCCAACCCAAGTCATTCTGCGTTAACTACCTTTTAGCAGCTGGTATTAAACATTTTGTGCCGCTTTTTAAAAATTTTTATTATCATTTTAGTTTGTAGTTAATTTTCTAAGTTCTGAATACATAGTGTGAGAGATGCTTTTACAGTGCAGTTTTACAGTTGGTTAAAGCTAGTGCTGCCTTCCTGTTATTTCATTCTCATGCCTGTCCCTGTACTGGCTCTGATGCTGGCCTTATATCTGGAGTGACTTGGTTTTGGGGAGCGTATATTAAAGGAAATTAGGCCAGCAAAAATTCCTCCCTTGTTACTGATTTAGAAGAGGAGACTGAAATCCAGGGATTAAACTCTGTGGCGAAGGGGGTGAGAGCAGAGAGGTGCTGCTTTAGATCTCCTTATGCATTTAATGAGGCTGCACTGCACTAGCTGACTTCAGAAGGCATTAGAGTAAGTTTTTAGCACTTAATTCATAGAGCTGCAGTGGCTATACGTAGATTTTCTTTGGGACTCAGCTGTGTCAGGCCATCACAGGAAGATATTACTGCTTCCAAGCCATTCTGTAACTCATCGCTACCCCTCTGCTCAAAGCTGTGGCATCTTCTGATTTTCAGATGAACCATTTATGACCTGTTTCACTCCAAATCTGCAGGGATGACTGAGACAGCTAAACCAGGCTACAGGGTCTGACAGTGGTCCGAATGAATTGGGCAAAGAGCTTTCCATCTGGAGACTTGAGCAGAAGGATGTTCATGGAGGAGGCAGCAGTTGGTGCTGCTGTCTGTGCAATAAATGTCTCTCTGCTGTGTGTGACTGTTGGGTGGCTGCCTGGCTGGTGTTGACTCTTAATTCAGCTCTATAATTCTAACCTTACGCTTTTAAGTTAGCTAATTTCTTTTTGGTGAGGCTAGGGAGTTGAATTTATGCTCCTGTGAACAAATTATGTAACATGTTTGATTCACTCTGGCTGTTTTGTATTGTGAAAAACTTCTTTTGGCATGCTGTTTTGTTCAGCTCTGTGTTAAAGGAAACTGAACACTAGGCACTGTCCATTATGTTTTGGTATTCCTGCATTGCAATTATAAATAACCTTTTGTAATTCTCAGGTAAAATTGCTTCTTCCACCTAATCAGAAAGATAGAAGTAAATGTTCTTTAATAGGCCAGGTGATACAGTTAAGAGAACCTAGGCAAGCGTTTGGGTGCATAAACCCTTCTTCAAGCCTGAAGTAAAAGCAGAGTAAATGCAAGTTGAGAACAATTTCTGAGAGTCCTAGGCCATCTCTGAAAGATAGTTGTTAATCTCTTCAGTGTAAAGTATTTGGAGTATGTGAAAAAAGGGTGAAGTGGTTTAAATAGTGCAATAAAACTCTGTCAAGGTACAATCTGCATCCTTGGAATATCTTCCAGTTTATCCGAGTGATAGAGCACAGGATTTAAAAACAAACTGGATTCAGTCAAAAAGACCGGTTGCTAAAACATGTCTTGCAGATACTCTGAGCTTAACCGTTCTTTGCCCAATGAAGCAGAGGTGTTTTGTGGTGCAGTTTAATCATCCTTTTTGGTCTTTTGCTGTCTTGGTGACTCTTAAACACAGCAATATCTCTTGCCACAGCCATGGCAATACCAGCTGACAACTTAAGTCCCACAAAGCTGCTCACTCCCTGGTGGGATTAGGGAGAGAATTGGAAGAGTAAAAGTGAGAACTCACGGGTTGAGACAAAAGAAAGTTTAAAAGGGAAAGAAAAAGCTGCACACACAATCAAAGCAGAAAATGGAATTAATTCACCACTTCCCATGGGCAGGCAGGTGTTCAGCCATCCCCACAAAAGCAGGGCTTCATCACACGTAAGGTGACTTGGGAAGACAAAAGCCATAATTCCAAATGTTGCCGCTTTCCTTCTTCCCCCACCTTTATATACTGAGCACGATGCCATATGCTCCCACATATCCCTTTGGCCAGTTCTGATCAACTGTCCAGGCTATGTCCCATCCCAGCTCCTTGTGCACCCCCAGCCCTCTCTCTGCTGGGGTGGGGTGGGAGGCAGAAAAGGTCCTGCCTCAGTGTCAGCACTGCTCAGCTGTAACAAACACATCCCTGTGTTATCAACACTGTTTTAGTCACAAATCCAAAACATAGCCCCATACCAGCCACTGTAAAGAAAATAAGCTATCCACAGTGAGCACATCCACAAAACAGTTTCAGTGATAGCTGACTGACAGCTTCAGTGATATAATTTCAGTGATAAATTAGTTTCAGAGGTAACTTCTGTTTCTCCTCTTGAAAATGATGTGCTATACACATACATACTTTCCCCAAGTTTCTGTACTTGGCAACAGCTTTTTGAGGTAGGATAACTGTGTATGTTTCCTGCTAAAATAACTGTGATATTGCTGTGAGTGGTTGAAAAATGGAATTCGAGATTATTGACTTTACCATAAGAATGGGATTTATCTTTAACTTTAGAAAGTCACATATCTAGTCTAAGCTAATGAAATAGGCAGCATCAGAAGATAATTCATTCTCCTATCTCACATATTTGTGGATGAAGTAAACCCTGATGTTGGGAACTTTTTCTCTCCACATTGTTTACAATGTAAAGTTGGATAATAAACTTAGCCAGGGACCAAACTTTTAGATGGTTGAAAAGTATCTCTAACACTTAGAACTGTGGTTGTGCTTATGTTTTGGTTGCAGATGGACCCTACTAGAATTTCAAAAGAACATGCACACTGTGTCAGAACACTTTTTGGACACCAAGAAAGTACAGATTTGCATGATGTGTCCTTTGAAAGTCAAGAAGCAAAGTTAATGCCAGAATCCTGTAGAAGTGTGAAACAGGCTCTCCAAAGGGCTGTGCAGAGGGTAAGTGGCACAGATGCTGTGTTCCTTTATTTCATGGTCCTGTTGAACTTAAAACAACTTTTCCAAAATCTGTATTCAGAGATAAGTTCTACAAATTATTTTCTGGTGTTTGAATAACACTTGAAGTTTCATCCAGGATTGTATTGTATTTTCTCATGTACCTGGTAGTGCCTAACCGATTCAAGCACATTTCATTTATTTATTTATTTATTTATTTATTTTTTAAGAAGGGAAGACTTGAAGTTGTACTAAGAAAACTGACTGAAGTTAGGTGATTAGCCATTCTGACATTTGGATGGACCTGAATGGTAGTCACTTAATATTTGTGTAGGTTTTCCAGCACTTTGGATGCTCATAACAAGTGTCAGTTCCACATGCTTTTCAAAGGAATCTTCCAGAGAAGATTCTCTTTAGTCAAGATCATCAGCAGGCAAAATACTGCCTGAAAGAAGAGGAGATAGCATTTGCTCTCATTTGCTTCTTTTTCCTGCTCTGTCTGGAGCCCAAAATGAGTGACAGTACCTGCTTTGGTTTTGCTCACTTTGCCAGTCTGTGTTCTGTGCAGACCATTCTCACACTGGCAGAAGACCTACTTTGCCACAGCCTGATAACTGGGTGGTCTTCACCCAGGAATTGAGAATGACAGCTTGTTCCCAAACCCAAATGACAAAAGTAGTCAGCCCTAATGAAGAAGCCAAGACAAGCTGGAAATAATGCCACAATTCCCTTTTACTGCAGTTACTGCCTTTGAACTCTTTTTATGTTCATGAATAGTATTTAGTGCTAATTATGGGCTGTGTAACAGATGGATGTCTGCTATGGCATTTGGTTTTCCTGGCTTATCAGGCCCATTACAACGTTACTGCCTCACATCTGCATAGGACTGGCAGTTTTTCATTAAGGGTACTACATTAGATTTGAGCTGAACTCACATATGCTCTAATGTGAACTGTACTTGGGTTAAATTTACAGCATTTGAATTGTGCTAATGTGATGTTTGCTTTTAACAGAGAACTCTTGAGTGACAGATCTTTTTGTGAACAAAGCTCAGAGAAACATGGAGTCCATGTCTTGTCCCTTTTGCTAGCCACTTCCTTCAAGAGCTTAAGGGGGAAACAAAGGATTAGTTTCTAATGTAGGATTAGTTCTTTCCTGCTGCATTTTATAGAGCCTCTCACGCTGTACCTACATGCATGCTGTGTGCTAGGCTGCTCATTCATGTGATTCCCATGACAGAGCAAGGAGCTTGTTACAGTAAGTCAATGGGAAGCCCTGTGTTCTGGTCATTTGCTGCTGGTTACTCAACAAAGGCACTGGCTTTAGCTGAGGCTTCATATCCTGCCAGTCTGGATGGAGGTTAAATGCTGCAATGTCAGTGGCCAAGATAAGTAGTAAGTAGGGATAACTTTTTTGGCTGATGACCATTAGTTTTGAGAACAATAAAATTTCCCTTGCCAAAGTAATTAGACTCTGAATTTCATTTGAATGCAATGGAGTTTATTAAGCAGCTGCACCCATGGTCTGGATGCTTTGTCATCTTAAATCAATGACAGAGAAAAAGATAGATAGGAAGGTGATGACCTGAGGCTTTTTGCATCTTTTCAGTACATCAGAGAAGTGAAAGTAAGAGTGTCAAGGCAGAATTATACTTTATCATCATCTGCAAGCTCTGCCTTTCATTTGCCCTGCAGGAATGAAGAGCAGAGATGCAGCTGTAGCTTACTTGCAGTTGTGTTACTCCTTTGTGTGTGGGGATACAGCTAATGTGACTTTAGGGAGGTTTCCTGTTGCCTGTGCTTTCTTCACTTTCTTAAGGAGAATCTAAAGAATCTAACTTACGTGTGTTTTAAGAGCCAGTATCCTTATTTGAACTGTCAGCTTGCTAAGTGACTAAAATGGAACACTTCAAAATACCATTTATGTTTTTTGATTTTTTCAATATATTGTCTTTTGCATTTCGAGCTGTTCAGGAAATGAAAATAGACAAATTTCTTTTGCTCAGGTTTATGGTCTGGTTACAGCTTCTAGCTTCCTGCACCAGTTCTCATCAGTTTTCTTTGCACACCTGTAGTCAGAGTGCTTAAATGTAAAGCAGGGATTGATGTTGAAAATGAAAGTGCTCTTATGAAAACCAGTGTAGTAGGGCTGCAAGGTCCAGTCTAGAAATACTTGTCTCTTGAAAAAATAATAAAGTTTTTTCCTTCTAATCAAAATCTAATGATTGATTCCTTAACATATTCCAGTATAAAAATTCTTCTTAAGGAGCAGCTTACTAAGTAGAGAGCATATTTTCTATATTGCATATAAACTTTCAAGCAGACAAATAATACACTTTCCTAGCCAGTCTGTTTGCTTAATTTTTTTTCATGTAACCCTAAAAAGCTTTTGGCAGTCCAGATGCTCTAACCACAGTCCTTATGAAGCCTGTTATGAGCCTGAAGTAGAAAGGACTACAAACATATCTTGGGTCAATCCATAAGTGACTTTTCTTGGCAATGCTCCCAGCTGCTAGCTGCTTGCGGAGTTCAGGCATAAGCTCTTCTCCCACATGGCAACAGAGTGCTTTGCTAGACCTCCAGGGCAGCATTTCTAAAGAGATCTATATACTTTGCAGACATTTAAAGAGCACATAGTTATGGACCAAGTAAAGGTTTCACAAGTGATTGCTGTAAGTTGTTAAAATTTCAACTACAGTTTTGTAGGTTTCCCTCCTGCAATCTTACATGCCTTTTTTTTTTTTTTTTTTCTGCAAGCAATAGACTACTCATTTGGAGAGAGGTTGTATTGCTGGTCTTTAAACTATAGTCTCATGAATATCTGATGAATATTGGTTCATGTACTTCTATTTCACTTCCTTCCTGATTAGCATTCTTCAAATTGCTGAATTTCCGGCAGGAGAATCAGATACTTCTTCCTGTACTTAAAGCTGTACTTAAAGCACTTGGTAATAAAAGAATCAAGTGCATAAAGAAGCTTTAAGACCATATCTGAACCAATAAGTGACTGTCCGGGAATTCTCTTCTTGTTGGTCTCAAAAGGCTGCTCAGAGCTGCTCAAAGTAGATGCTGAGATACTTAGATAAAAGCTAAAGGAGACTAAAAACCTTTCACAAATGTCATGTGTTCTGGTGTAGCCTTGTCTCTGCATCCTCAGCATTGGACATAACTTCAAGAGCAAAAGTTATTTTTGCAGCCTGATGTGGGTGAGGTAGAGAGCAGTTCCCAACTTTCCAGGCACTTAAAGCATGCTTTTTACCTTTAAAATGAGAGAATTTTGGAGCTTTTTAGTGGCCTCACAATTTTTTTTTAGATGAAGGGAAGGCATGTTTTTCATTTTTTGTGACTAACTCCGTTTCTGTTGTTTAAACATTGAGTGTATGAAGGAGGTTGGAATTCGGGAAGCAGGCCAGCAGAGTTGACTTGGTGGGCAGTGAGCAAATGACAAAGGTGTACAAGTGCAGTTTGTCATAAGATTAAGAGTGGTGTGATTTTTGTGTACAGTTCTGCTAAAAATAACTGAACAGCTTGGTATCACACATGGTTCTGTGGATGGCAGTCTTAAAGAGAAGTCACTGGTAATGTTTTGTCAGCAGTTTTCATGCCTTTATAGCAGTGTCTTAGTCATTGGTTCTGCTGAGCTGTTTCTGCCTACTTAATGGGCCTCTACATTGTAAGTATGAGACACCTAAGAACATTCAGGAGCTAAAAAACGCAGCTGATACTTTGGAGATTTGAGAAATCACAGCTCTTGATTCCTTGCAGTAAGAATACCAGGGGATTTTTTAATCCTATTAAGAGGCTACCTTCAGACATCCACTGAAAAATGTCCTTGAAAAACCTTGAAAAACCATGTTAAATGGTTTTCTAAGGTAGGTTGTGTATAAGCACCTTGGAACTGTATGAGCAGCAAGTTAAAAAAAAAAAAATCAAGAAGTCTCTAACTGCTTATTCTTCAGGAGGAAACCTACAACTCCGTATCTGTTTTCTAGGGACTCGTTAATGTCTTTCATCTTCCTTTTGGAAGCTGGAGCAACATAACAGAAAGAATATCGAAGTTTTGTGAGGTTGGTCAGAATCAAGTAAAGAACTTGACAGTAGTCCAGAGCTTAGAGAACTGATGATTTTGTTTTCTGGCCACAGTCTAGTCACTTCTGATCCAGTGACAAGCTCACAGAAAAGTCAATGGATGATTGATCCAATCCCACAGCCTTGGTGTTACTAGTGCCATAATCTAACCAGCTGAGCTAATAATGGACTCCAGACAAGGAGAGCTGTGGACCCAAGTCTTCCTGGGTAGCTGTCCTGCTTACTGAGTGCTGCAGGTTAACAGCACCACCACCAGTTAGAAGGAGAGCAGCTCAAACTGCTTTTCATGAGGACCAGAGCCATTCTGTGTGGAAGATGAGCAGAGTCAGGCTGCTGGGTCTCAGAAGATGAGGTATTCAGCTGCTTAAGCTAGAACGTCTTTGGAAGTGTGCAGAAGCAGAACTCAATGCTCCTAATAAAAATGTAAGTTGAAAGTAGAATAGCAGTTGGCCAGTTCAGGGATTTCAAGGGCAGAGCAGTTCACAACCATGGGTTTGTTTTTTGTTTTTGTTTTTGTTTTTTTTTAGTACCAAATCTAGATAGTAGGAGATTAAAATGTGCATGGTTCTTTCTGGATCTGCTCAATAGGCTTTCCAGGCAAAGACATTATCACATCCTCCTGAAGGAAAGGATATTAAAATGAACTCCACATCTGAGAAGTTTCCACTAAGAAAGCAAGAAAACAGAGATGTCTCCCCTTCAAGGAAAAAAGGGTTGGGATAGGTGTGCTGCAATAATCTGAGAGTGTGGTCCATCTCCCAGGCTCTTCTTACCTTATGTCCAATTCTCTTCAGAGGCTTTTGCCATTTTTCACAATATCTTGTATTTGCAATTTCTTGTCATCTTCCTGTTTCCTACTCAAGTGTGGCTCGTGGCTGGTGACATGCAGCTCCTAGAATTGAACTTCATTTTCACACTCCCTAGAACTGACATTGAAGTAGAAAGATCAGAGGAGCAAAGTGAATGTAAATGCGGGAAGTGGATGTGAGTTTTGCTGGTTTTGAAGTTGTGATTCTTCTGCTTTTCTTCTCGTCTCTACGGCAAAAAGCATCTTCATCTTATCTATGAAATCAGCATATCTCAGCTGAAGTATTATGCTTTGATAGTCATACTACAACTTCCATACTGCTGTGGCTTTTCATTTTGGTTTAACATTTAAACACTTACTGAAAGGGGAAAGTGAGAGTAGTAAATGCACCAGCCAAGGCACTACATATTTCACTGCAGTTTCAAAACTACATAAAAGCAGGACTTCAGGTGTTTTCAGAGCAGGATTTCAAGTTCTGAAACACACCAGTGATTGAGAGTGCAGTGGGACTTTGCTGATCTGGCCAAATCTGAGACTTATTTCCTATACATGGATTGAATCAGGCAAACAGCAGTGTGTGTGGCATAAAGATGAAACAAAGGACCACTCTTAGGTTTCAAAGAGGACATGACTCGCTATCTTCAGCAAAATATTTCCTTTTACTAAACATCTTCTTGATGGCTCCATGGTATGAGGTGTTCTGAATAACAAACATATTATTCCTGTTTTTTTAGAAAGCAGATGGAGAGTCATGGGGAAAAAGGAGACAGAGCTGAGGATTGAGCTTAATACTAAGACTCAGTCCAGGCTTGTAACAAGAACAGCCTGCTTAGGTTTTTGAAATCTGTTTGTATCTTTTTCTCAAGAGGAATACAGGTGTGAATGATTAAAAGCAAAGCTTTTTGTAGTGCCTGATGCCTGCATTTTGTGCTGTTCTTGGGTTTGGGTAGCATGGGTTTTATTCATGTTAAAATTTATCTGCAGCTTTGAAGAATTACATACTTCCCAAGTCTGGCACCCAGTCTGCTTGGTCCAGTATGGGTGGGGAAGATGCTTTAATCCTTCACTTCCTGCATACCTTGTTAGAAGTATGCCTTGACCATAAAGCCTTGTAGCTGTCCCTGTTCAGGGCCAAGCGTGAGGTGTTTACTTCATCACAAATGAAATTCAGAGTTTAGCTATCCTTAGTTGTTAACAGTGATTACATGCTAGTTCCTGTATAGAATTGTCTCTTTCTTTGCTTTTAGACTCCTAGTAATTAAATCAGTTCATAAATTCCATTGTTTGATGTGATTTTATCAGTCATTGTTCCACTCTATTTAGAGAAATACTCCAAGTACAGTGAGTAGGAAAGGTTGTAAATGTCCTGTCACCAATACTTCAATAAATAATGCAGTGATCATACATATCATCATTTCTATCCACCTTTATTAGGATTACCAAATTACTAGAAGTAATTTGATTGTGTGTGCCTGTTACATATGTTGTCATATTTACATGATGCATATCCCAGACATCTATCTGAATGTGCTGCAGGTGGAACAGTGTCCCCAGATACATGCATAGAGTATTCTAAGTGTGCAAACTAAACATAGTTACAAAACCAAGACAACATCAAAGCAATGTCTCCTTCTCATTTTAGGAAGTCCAGCGTGCCATGGGAAGAACACCGCCAAGACCAGAAAAAGGTAGGTATTGATTTAGGAATAAGAAATAGTTTTGTTCCACTAAACTTGTCTTTTTGGGATAATCCAATTCTTTTATCTCTAGCTGCAATGGAGGCATTAGGACTTGAACTGTACAAGAGGAACAAACCTGAGAAGCAGCCATTTGCCCATCTCATTATTGATGATAAGAATATTCCATCTGGTAAGTTCAATTTTTAAGTGAATACTTCCAATAGGAATATAAATGTATTGAGGAATGAAGTGTATGAAAATAATTCAGCAAAACAGCAACTGACAGGGATTTCAGAAATGGCTTTTGATAGTGAGAATAAATTGGATGCATTAAATGATTTCAGAGGCAGCAGGGGTAGTGCTAAAAGGAGGATGGCTCCCCTTTGTGTCAGTCTCACGCTGAATGGCCTCCATTTTGAATTACCAGTTTTCATGATTAACCTCTTTGAAGGGCATGGCCTGCCCCTTTGTGCTGTCTTCAGGTGAGGAAGGAAGATCTGCACTGAATGCTCTCTTCTGAAGTTCCTCATTTTCCTTTGGCCAGTAGGGCCCATCAGGAGTTCTTCACTCCCACTGGACTCCAGCCATGAGGATGCATACATAGATACAAGCATGTACCAGCCCAAACATTGGCCAAGATACTGAGTAGGGGGTAAAAATTGTTCTTGTGGCTTTTATCTGCCCCTGTGGTAAGAGGATGGCATTCTTCTATCTTGCCAGAGCTCTTATTCCCTACATGCCGATATTCAGATGGCTTTGGGAATATCCTTGCTAGTACAATATCAGGGATCCAGACATGAGTCTGCCTTGGAACGCTCTCCAGAGGAAAAGATGCATTCCTAAAATTTTAATACAATGTTAGAACAGTTTTATTTTTTGCCCTGGGGCACTGTCAGTTGAGATTTTTCGCTGTGTTCTCAACTCAACAGTTGGTATGGTTGAAGTAAACCAGTTTTTTCTGAAGCTGTTAGGTAGAGGATCTTGAGAAGGTGCATTCATCACCACTGTCTTCTTTCTCTGAAGATTTATACATTCTGCAGTGCTGAACTCATTGTTAACTGAGCTATGCACATTGCTTTTCTGTTTTATATAACCAAACCAAAGGGGAATTTTGTGTTGAGACTTGAAATCTGAGATTTTAGCAGCCTGCATAGTAATACCTTGCTCTTGCTCTATTTAAAGACAAAGCAGTTCTGTACAGCTTCTTGCCTGGAGGGATAGGATTCTTTCAAGTGCATTGGCATTGCCACAATCCAGGACTTTATAGCAGAGAGCTTAAGCAGCTTGTCAGATGGCAGTCAGAACTTCCACAGGCTTTCTTGTTAGCTCAAATGCCTCCTGACAAGCTTCTATTTTAGTCTGATTTTGGCTTTGACCTACTTCTACAATAGGTCAATAGTAGAGGATTCAGTATCAGTAAACTTGTCTTAGCATTTTATCTTTGAAAGGTTTCAATTAATTTGCTAATCCTAGAGACAGGTCACTTATCTGCAGAAGTGGAGTGTGTGTCAGTGTTACAGTCTGTGAAATCCACTTTTTTCTGTGTGGAATTTATTTGCTACTTACCTGGATGTTGCTGTAAACTGTAATTTTACAACTGTAATTTACAGCAGCTGATAATTTTTACTGTTGTGCATTGCTGCATTAACCTTCAAGTGTGTGACACAGCACATCTATGGGTAATGGCCAGGGAGACTTTGTTCTTTTCTGCTGCAGATCAACTTCTTACTAATGTGATGAGCTGGGCATACACTCCCTTCTGATCTGGCTTTTGCCTCTTTTTGAAGAGCACTGCCAGGATGTTAATCATGAGCACAGCTTCTGCAGCCCTTGTGGGCATTGCAGCAGTGAGGGGCTGCTTCCTTAGGCATAGCTGGAACCCTGAACCTGCTGGTTGTGAGGCACTTTAATATCATGCTCACTGACATGAGGCAGTACCCACTTGGCTGGGTAGCACAGAGGTTAGTGACAGGCATAAAGAAAGAAAAATTTGCCTGAAGGGTCACCAGGAGCTTTTCCTCTCTCATCTTGTTGTCTCTGACTGCAAATGGCAATTTCTATTTTCTTCCCCTGATTCTTTACCCTACATGTCTGAAATCCATCTAAATTGTTTTCTGCAATCCCTGAGTGGAAAGATCTGTTCTTAGTATTTTAAGGTTCTCTACTGTCATCACTCTGACCCAGAATAAACAGTGCTAGAAAAAAAAAAAAGTCTTCATCACTGTCAAACAGGATTTTAAGTAGTTTTCAACTGAACACCGTTCATGAAGGGGCACTGAGCAGTGTCTATGAGAGAACATTTTGCTTTGACCTGGTTCACAGTAATGTCAAGCCTCAAGTGGACTTTTGCAGCTGGGGGGATAGTGCAAGGGAGGGGGGAAAATAACCCTTCCCAGATCTTGGTGTCCCCACCCACCATTTGGCACAGAAACTGTAGTGGTTTGGCTTGCTGGGTGTATTTTTTAAGTTTGCTGCCTTAGGTTAGAGCTGGATGCTTGCTGGTTGGTTTTTACCAGAGCTCACTCTAAATGCTACCTAGCTTTTAAATGAAAACCGTGAATTTTGGTTTATAAATTGATTACAGAAATTAGTCACAGTTTAAAGGGGAAAATCAAAAACAGAAATAAATATAAATGTTAAATATATCATTTGGGGTGTGAATTGATACCTTTAGCTGTCTAAGGAAATGCTGTCGTATTCTGAGCTATTTACAGCTACAGGTTTGACTTAGTTGCCCTTTGCCTCCAGAAAGCTTTTCAGAGCAAATAGTACTTTGGTCTTTTTTTCAGGCTTTATTTATACCTAAAATCTAGGATGCAAACAAATTATCAAAACAGGGCTCCTTTCTCCTCTGTTCCCCTCACATCATCTTCCTTCTTGCCAATTAATTTTATTTAATTCATTTGTATTAGTCTTAATTCAAGCTCACAAAATAAACAAGGCATTGTTTTTATTTATCTTCAGTTTTGAGAAAGAGTGGGTATTAACTTGAATTTTTAAATAATGCTTTTTGCCTTGTCTGGAAGGCTATTTTACTCATTATCCCCCAGCCACTTCCTTCTCTGTCAACAGGATTTACCTTGTGCTGGTTTTTTCATGGTTCCAAAGTAAATTATTTCGAGTAAGATACTGCATTGCAGCCTTTCTGACTGTCCCATGGCTTGGGTTATGTGTCAGAGTTTCTGATATGTGGACAGCAGATCCGACACTTTTATGCTCCAGTTTTCTCCACTTCCTGTGTTTCAGGGTACTGATTGTTTTGATGTCTCCAAATCTGAGTGCATTACCACCAGAAGTGCAGAGAACCTGCTCGCTCCTTCTATTACAGGTTGTGTGGCATAACTTTTACCAGAGCATCTTTGTGCTGTGCTGCCAGCTGTGGCACGCCTCTTCTGGAGCTCTGAATTGTGGCAAAATGCCTGTCTGCCTCAGCTCACACAATCATAGCATTATAATTCTGCTTGGAAGGCACTTCCAGAAGTTATCTGTACAAATCCTTTGCTCAAAACAGAGAGGGTTGTCTCCCATTATCTCTTGGCCTGTTCCCCTGAGCATCCAAATAGTGTGAACAAAATTCACCCAGAGCCCCTCTCTGTTACAAGCGAGTCTGGCACATATTTGCTCTCTTTTCCCTTCTTCAGCAGAAAATCTTCCCACTAAGTATTTCATCAAAATTGCAACTTGACTGGCAGCTATAAAGTTTACTTGTCAGGTAAATAAAATCTGCCTAGCAACTGCCCAGTGTGCCACCAGGCAGTCCCAGCATGCCCTTTCTGTTCCATCATCGTTGTGCATTCCTGTCCTATATCTGATGTGCCTCTCCTCTGATCCAGGCAGGGATTTCTTGCCTGTCCTCCTCATCTTGAACGTAGCCCAGCCTCCTTGGGGCAGTATTTCTCCCAAACTTAATGCTGTGCACGCAAAGTTCTTCAACTTCCTTGGCTGTTCCCAGTCCTTCAGAAGTGCGCTCTGATACCCTTAACTCAGCATTATCTTGCAGGTGAATAATTGCAGCTTAAGAGACTTAAGATCTTGGTGTTTCTTCCAGTTAATTGATGGGTATCAGATGTATTTTTTGAGGTGCTGCACAGAAGATGGCTTCTCCATATGATTTTGCTTCCATAATTTCTACCTGGCTGCACAAGAGCCATAGGGGAGCAGCTACTTGTGATCTACCTTTGACAATGGGTGCTTTGCTTAAATCGTTGTGGAAGAACACCAGAAGGATTTTGTTCTGAGCTACTGTTAAAGTATTCCTCTCACACAGAAAAGCTGCCTGCCCTTGGCAGTTAGGGAAGGCTCATCTCCCTCAAATTCCCCTGTTCCTACTTCCCCTCCCTTTTGCACAGGCAAATGCAAGAGGCCTCTTTTGAACTACTCAAATATACCTGGGGCTATTCCTCAGCACACCTGTGAGTACTGGTGGTCCTGGGGCAGGCCTCAGTACATGCTTGGAGGAGAGGGCACTGTGCCCTGCTGTGTGCCATGCAAAGTTTGCTAAGGATGGCCTGTTTCGGTTCAATGCAGGGAGAAAAAGGTACTGAATATTTCAAGCAGGCATTTAGATGCACTGGGAGGCTGAGGTGTAAAGTCCTCTGGTACCTACATGAACCCAGTGCTGTGGGAGGGAGCAAGTGGAGTCAGTCTTGTGTGCTGAAAATTACTGGTGGTTAGGAGGACAAGTTGGCCACCTCCCATCTGTTGTGTTATGCCCTGGGTATTGCACTGAATAATAAGATGTTAGTGGCTTGTGCCTGTCAGGAAGTTTGTTATGTCATAAATACTTGAAGTGCTATGTAAAGTCTAGGCAACTTAGTGTGTAGTACTGAAGATGCACTATTGTACTGACTTTTCTCCATTTTTTTGGTGTTGTCAAATGAAAATATGTTTACCTTTCTACCACTACAGTCATAAGAACATAAAATATGGAAAGTTTCATAAGCTTTCTCTTTTGTGAATTATCAGTTCAGCTTTTTTTCCAGAATTTTAGTTATTCCTTGCTAACACTTATGGATTAAAGACCAATAACAAGTTTTTCAAGTTCCTCTCAACTGTTTGTGACTTGAATAAAGTTTAAGGTGGAATGCAATGCCTATGCAGAGCTTGTTGCATGATTGCTTAGAATAATCAAACTATAGGCAGAGCAACTGTTTTGTACCACAGTCCAGCAGTTGTTCTGCTGGGAGGGCACAGTTATAAATAGCAAGCAAAATATGGGAGCAGATGATGAAAAAAGGACATTTCTTAGGAATTTTTTATCATAGTTGTTTAATATTCACTTTAGCCTATATAACTCTAGTTGCTAATGATTCTAAAAACATAGAGGTTGCTTTCTAAATATTTTGTCAAATGTTTATAAATAATCCTTTTTTTTTTTTTAATCTCCAGGAACTCGCAAAGTGAACCTCACATCCTGGCATCATGACAAAGGCCAGGCAAACTTATCAAATATGACATTCAGTGATGGAAAACTAATTGTTAATCAAGATGGCTTTTACTACCTTTATGCCAATATTTGTTTTAGACATCATGAAACTTCAGGAAACTTGACTAAAAGAGGGCTTCAGCTGATGGTGTATGTGATTAAGACAAACCTTAAAATAAGGCGCTTTGATGTGTTGATGAAGGGAGGAAGCACCAAATACTGGTCAGGGAATTCAGAATTTCATTTTTATTCTGTAAATGTAGGAGGGTTTTTTAAATTAAAATCTGGTGAAATGATAAGTATCCAGGTATCAAATCCATTGCTACTGGATTCTTCGCAAGAAGCAACTTATTTTGGAGCATTTAAAGTTAGGGATTTAGATTGAATCTTTCTTTAGTGTGCTGAAAACTGTTTGAGTTTTTAATTGTTCAGAAACAACTTGAAGAACTGAAAATCTTCTGCAACCCAATTACATCTGCATAAGCCATGTATGTCTAAAGACACGTTTTTGTCCCAGGCAGACCCCAGCAGGAGTCCTGCAAATATATGGAAGGGCAAAATTACACAGTTCTCCTGATTTAGCCTTAAAGCAGTTTTACTTCATTTGTTTCCACTGGCCTCACTAAAGTCATTGTGCCTTTTGCATTGGTTTAGTTGAAATCAGAACAACTAATAAAACTGAGCTTCTGTTTCCAAGTTCTGCCCTGATCACCCTTACTAGTTCTGGTGCAAATGTAGGGCAGGACAGAACTTGGCTCCCAGCTTGCATTTAGGGCTCCATTTTGCCTGGGGTTGAGTGTTCTGACCCTGAGACAGCAGAGATTATGAAAGCGTGACTAATCCCATTGCATTTGATGTGGCTTTTCACATGCTGAGTTGGGGCTGATTTTGCTTTGCTGGCTTAGGGTTGGAGAGCTCAGACCATGGCAGAAATGGGTTGGAAAACACCTAGACAGTTCAACTTAACTTTTACCTGATTAAAAGGGCCATTCCAAGAAGGAGGGAGATCGTCTTGCAATTCTAAAAAGTTAATTACAGTTAAGTTGCACAGTTAATTGCAAATATAGATTGCCAAAATATGGTGTGCCTTTAAAGTATTACATTGTGCCAGAACCTGCAAAGACATTTTTTAAACAAAAAGTATGTATTTTTATATTCTGTAATATCTAAAGTTATATTTCAGGTGTAATGTTTTGTGTAAAAAAAAAAAAAGTAAATTATATTGTCCTATAGTATTTGATACAAAATATTTAAAATCTCTTGCTGTTTGTATATTTAATGTTTTAAACTGTTTTTATGTACAGACATGTTAAACTGGTGCACTTTTTAATCCCAATGGGAAAAAATGCAGCTATAAGAGGTTGTTTGCAATTAGCAAATGTAATATATATCTTTATTCTTCTTAACTTAATAGATTTCTTTTAAACTTGTCAGTATTAAGGGAGGCGAAATCACACCAATGGCATGAGTAGTTACACCAGAATGCTGGTCACTGGGTACCTTTCAAACCTGGAGGATAATTAAGCTGGCATTATGTAAAAATGAAATTTAAAAAAATAATACATAATAAGCCCCAGAAATGTATTAGGGGTATTTATAGTTATTGAACAGGCGTATTTTCCTACAACAAAATCTGCAAGTATTACATTCTGCAATTGAACAGTAACTTTTTTAGCTTAGTTTCCTGAAAAAGTGAAGCTTATGTCATTGCACTGCCTGTTCTTGTCTCCCACTGTAGCTTTCAAAACTCTGCACCCTCCTGCCAGCTTTGGCAGATGAATGGCAGAGTTAAGAGATATTCTTGCAGGTTTTATGAGGACAGACAGCTGAGAACAACTCAGCCATTTATACATTATTTGTCAGTGGCTGGCCACTGTTCATTTTAGCCAAGAGATTAACTGGGGAGACTCCTGTAACGAGAGTTGTCGCTTGTATAGTGCTTGGCCAAAGAGGTGGGTGGATGGAATCCGAGGGTGGGTATAGGGGCCATAGGGGAGGACTGCAGATACTGAGGTGATATTTAGAGCACATCTGGACAGGGGACAGCAACTTGTTGGGGTAGGGAGTGAGGGAGGGTTTTGAAGTGTTTGTGTGCTCTATGGATCATGTGGGGAAAGCCCACTATTTATCGCAGTAGGAATCCAATCTTCTGTAGGAATTGGGGCTTCATACAAATCCTCAGGCTTTTAAAAAGTTTTTTTCTGGTTAAACAAACTGAGTTGAATTCAAGCAATTATTTTATACTGTATAATAAACATTTCTTTTTAATGTTAATATTGTTTTCTTACAAAATATATTTCTAAGAAAAAAAACCTTTGTGATTTCTTTATTTTTGTGTTTACCTGTATTTCTTGTGCAGCTTTGATAATTCTATTCAGATTTCAGAATGTGCAGGCTGGGTGTGGTATAACTCAAGAAAAATGAGGCATAAATCAACTATTTTGAGACAATTACTACAACTTCTATAGAATTTTGATTTGGCTTCAGATCTACATAGACCACTTTCAAGTCAGGGTACATCTTTAGGGGCTGGAAATTCAGCTGAAAATGAGGACTTCCCATTTATGTTTCACATCAAACAGTTGTCAGTTCTAAACCAGAAATGATTGAGGAATCTGGTGCTCTTGTTTTTTAATTTCAGGAGCTACAGGTCACGATCATTTTTTCCACTATAGACATGTCCTGTTGCAGACTGGGAGAAAAATGTCTATTCCATGTCTGCTCTGGGGGTTTAAGTCACCCTCTGGGGAGCTAGAAATGTGAGTTCAAGTGATTTGAAAGTAAAGTTAGGCCACTACAGCTTGGTAGCTGACTTTAGCAAATACTCTGCCCACGGATGCTGTGATATGAAGGAGGGGAGCCCCCAGTACTAAAGGTTACCTGAATGACAGTGGCTGTCAGCTGTCAGTGTGTTCTGGAGAATGTCACAGGAGCTGTAGCATCTGTTGAACCCCTGAGCACACACTTGTTGGTTGCCTGTGCATCCTAAGCCACTAGAGTTAGAAGAGGGCTCCTGAGGCACAGCTTAGCATACATGTTCTCATTAGGAGGACTGTAAGCATCTAAATTTTACAATGCAATATGAAGTTTTAAATTTCCTTTGTGTGACAACTTTGAAGCCTAAATGGTTTGAGGGTTGTGGTGGGTTTTGGTTTTTTTCTTCCTTAGCATCTTCTGGCTGCAAGTTCTCCAGTCGTGTGATGAACTGAGTGGGAGGGTTGTGATAATGTCCTCGTGGGGCTTTATAGGTTACTGTGGGAGTAACAATTGGAAGAGCCAAGCCCTTCGTCTGCTCTCTACAAAATAGAAATCAAATAAGAGATCTCATTATTCTTCCTGTCATGTCCTGGTACCTTGTTAGCCTTTATCCATTCAAAAGGAAGCAGGAAGCTCCATGCAGAGCTCTAGGTACAGTTTGACTTTGCTTTTTATATCAGAGCAGCCACAGACTGAAATGCTTCAGTGGTGTCATTTGAGGCAACCTGGGCACGTATTCCAAGATGATGAAACCTTCCTGCTCCATTCTTTTGCATCTGCTTCATTTATTTGATTGCTTCCTCACAACACAATTAATGAAAAGAGTGAATTAATCAATTAATGGAGAGAGTTACCTTGAGAAGAAGGTGATGTGCTCTAGGCCAAGAAAAGTACCTGTGACTCTTACTTTATAATCTTCAGAAGATAATTTTGGTCTGGGATAGACGGTGATTATTTGCTGAAAATTGAAGTTATAAAAATCTTACTTGGAAGTAGTTTATTTGCAATTCAGGGTATTTGTGAGCATGTAAACATCTGTATATTCTTACCATGTTCTTGCTAAGTTAGTTTTTATACATGGGGTTACGACTGCATATTTTGGCACCTGGGTACGCCTCCCCCCGCCTTCCCAAGCTCACTCCAGCCAGTGGCTGTTTCTTTTTCTGTCTATCCCACTTCCTTTTCTCTGGCTCCTTCCAGCTGCCAGTGTGTTCTGCTTACCCCACTCTTACTGACTTACAGCTCCTTTTCCTAGTGGTAGCAACAGCCTTGGGTCAGATCTAGGTGTACTCCCCCTTTTTTGGCCCACTTTCAGGTAGCTTTGCTGTGCCTTTGCATGGAAAAGAACAAGAAGATTTTTGAACCATTGATGCAAAGACTGATCTGGATAGGAATGATGAAAAGTAGTTGGGGAGTAAGGAAACCAGCAGGTTGGGCACACAAAGCAGTCCGTGCTTACCTTTGGTTTGATGTACCAGCTTTGGAGGGCTCCAAACAGTGTTTGTGTTCTGCTGTTAAAAAAATTAGTCTGCAGCAGAATTTCACGTACATGCCTGTGTGCAGCATTTTGCTGTGGTCATTGGAGAAAAATCACACCTAAACCAGAAAATGCTCTTGCATGTTTACACAGGCAATTTCTTGTCCTTTCTCCCTCCCTGTATTGGTGTCTTGTCCAGTATTTCCTGGTTGCTGTATTTGGGATCACAACCTGCAGACATTGCCAACTGTTTCTTTTGTTTTAGCTCACTGTGGTCTGACCCTGTAGATCCCATACCTTTGCCTAATGTCTCCATTTGTGACTAGCTCCAAAGCAAAGCTCAGTCATGGAAAGCTGAGAAACCTGTCGGCTTGAGATTGTTTGAATCAGATTTCAAAAACTTCTTGGCAACTTCAGATGTTTTCTTTTTTCTGCTTTTTTTTGGCCTTAAGTCTGAATGTGCTGGGACTTCTAGCTGTGTTTCCAAGGAAATATTTGTGTTGGGGTGGAGGTGAGGGGTTGGGTATCTTTGATTTACTGCTGTCTGTTCACAATCCATTTTATGAAGTTTAGGGAGGGCATATTTTCCTTCCATTTGTTCAGCACTTGTGAACATGTGCCATTTTACTGCCTGCTCTCTTGTGTCACACTGCTTTTCCCCAGACTGCACATCACCAAATGCCAATCAATTTATGCTTGGCTGTGACAGAAGACAAGCAGGAACTCCAATTGCTTTCAGCTCCCTACATGCTGCAAGTCACAAAATGATAGATTCATTTTCCCAGCCTTCTGGATCTTGATTCATTCACTGCATGAGGAATCCCTGGTCATTCTTTTAGTAGAGGATGCCAGAATGCTCCTTTGACTATGGAGGTACCATTATGTCTTCATAATGGAGCTGCTTCCTCGTCCTGTAGGTTCCAAACTCCCTCAGTCTCCGTCTGTATTATCAGGTGTGAATTAGGATGCCTGATGGGTGGCTTTGGGGACCTCAGCTCCTTACAGGGAAGATTCACAAATAGGATCTCTTCTCCCTGTCCCCTCCACCACAGGTGATGGATTTTGGAGCACTGAAACATGATCACATGGCAAATAACTTTTTGGGAACTTAAGATACTCTCTTGTACATAATTTTTTTACCTCATATCCCACCAGTTTGAAGGATTTTAACCTACTCTTTGCTGTTTTTTGGGATGGGTGTAATGTTTGGAATTTTTTTCCTTACTGTGTCACAAAAGAACACTAGATGCCACAATCACAGCCTTCCATGGACATCATAGATAAAATCAGTTCACCACAGATGTTGGCTGTGAATGCAGAGCAGAGCAGACCTTCCTTGCTTGTCCACAGTTTACTGCTGTGCCTGCTCTGATCCCAGTGTGGGCTCTCCACCCTGCTGGCATCTCAGGGAGCTAATGTGCAGCAAATGGTGTAACCTGTATGTGCTTACTCTGCCTTCTGGAAGCTAGTAACTAATGACACTGCTTTAGGTAGCAACCATTTGCAGATAGACTGCTCTTTTTCTGTGTAAACATCTCCCAGATACAAAGTTTTCTGTGTTGCATAGAAGAAGTTCGACCAGCTCCCTGCTTGACCTGTAGCTTTTTTGCAATGTTAGTGTTGCTAAATGTCTTTTTTTTTTTTTTCTGCAGTGCAGTATCACATGCAGTGACACATCTGAAACAAAACAAGGTCCATCTGGTTTAATGTTTTATCACTCATCATGGCTCCAGATCTTTGCTCTGGGAAAACATCTGCAGTTCTGGAAATGCATAGTTAGGTTATTTCTGTCCTGCTAACTGGAAGAGGGCTGGAGTTACGAGGCACTGAGTGGTGAACAGCCTTGCAGTTTAAGCCAGCTTCCCTCTTAAGCAGAAGATCCTACCAAGTTGCAACCCACTAAATTGTGTTTTTATCACATGAAACTGAACATATGTGCTGCACACCCCAGGACTCGAC
This sequence comes from Aphelocoma coerulescens, assembly GCF_041296385.1. Classification (NCBI taxonomy): domain Eukaryota; kingdom Metazoa; phylum Chordata; class Aves; order Passeriformes; family Corvidae; genus Aphelocoma; species Aphelocoma coerulescens. Next base: position 62,990,107 of record NC_091013.1, read on the forward strand.
AGAGAGGGCTCCTCCAAGCAGGTCAAGCAGGGCTGGTATGAGAGCTAAAATAAACCCATGTGGGCAGCAAAGGTCCTGGACTGAACTTCTTTTTGTTTTTTTGGTTTTTTTTTTAATCACTGTCAATAGAGGGTAATAAATTAGACAATGATCTAGTAGCTCAACTTATTTTAAATTTGTTTACTATTTCCTGAAAGCACTTACCACCCATTGTCACCTGTAAATGTATAATTGAATTACTACTTATGTAAATCTGTATTTTCTCTCAAATCTAACAGTTCAATCATACCACTATGTATAAAGAGATAATTTTATTTAAACCTCATTAGTCTTATTGTATATATATAAAATAGTACTATGATTAGTATTTTTCACTCACAAATGTGTTGGACTGTAGTCCACCATTCTGCTTCCTGTAGCACTTTATGCTATTCCTGCTTTGTTATCTGCCTATTTTTTTCAGTTTGGCTTAAAATTACATTTAAAAAACATTTTTTTTCCCCACAATATGAGCCAAATAGAAATGCGCCATGATTTATTTGAAAATATCTAAACAAATTTCCTCAATTTTGCTCTTGTACTCTGGTATATGCCATCTGCACACTTGCAGAATTTTGCTGATGTGTGAGACTGTGAAACAAAGCAGCTCACATAAAAAAGATAATTGAGAACTCTATTGGCCCAGCTGTGCTGTGAGACTTGCTGAATGTGAAAAATTCCTCCCAAATACATAAATTGCTTGTTACAATTCATTCAGTTTTATTAATCCTGGTTAATATTGCACTGGTAAGAAAGGGCTTAGCTTCCCACTTTTAAATCAGTGGATGTTTTCATGCTGACATCAATAACATTGTTATAAATAGTTTTATATGAGACAGTTTCTTTTTAACCCTTCTTTAGATGGTCACTATTTTAATATACGCTATATATATATTTAATATTTGTCACTGTGTAGTAAAAACTGCTTTAATACAAAGTAAAAATGCAAATAATGTTTATTCTATTATATCTATTTCAAATATAGCATCTACAGTCTACATGTAACTGAGAATAATACAGCCTTGAGAATAATATTTGCTCATTGGTGACATATATTATTTTTGTATCTATTGTGAGATCTGTCACGAATAAAGATTATTAACTTGTTTGGGCATTTTTGTGCCTATGTTAAAAGGATGATGACAAATGACTTTGACAACATCTGTAACAAATGAATAGGTGGTGGAAATGTCTTTGCTCACCAAATGTCCAGAGTGACCCATCTTTAGTCAGCATCCCAGCCAGGGACAGGAACAAGGGCTTCTAGTTGCTCCATGCTAAGTTTTGAGGCCATAATCTAGAGAGGGAAAAGTGATGTAACACACCTCTCTTGCCAGAGATTTTCACCCTTCTATATCTAAGGTGCTTGTGTGATGTGTGTTAAACACGACCCAGACAGAAATTCTGCCTGAGTGGTAAGGGGGCTCTTTTTGTTCTACTTGTGTTGTTTTTGCCAGGTATTGATGATGCTTACAAAACTGAAAGGTGGCCAACTGAGGAGGCTCCAGTCAGCATCCGCTACTCCTCTTGCGAGCCAAATGCCCGGGAGCACAGATGGCCTTTATGACCATTATGGGCTGGAGACACATTCAATGAAAAGTAATTTAAGTTCTTACAGAAAAAGAAAAAGTATATGAATGTGGGTTTGTTCCCAACACGAGACAGTCTGAATCAACAATGGGAATGGGCCGGTTACCAAAGAGTCTGCTGGAGCAAGTTCCCGCTGCCAGGGCAGGATCTCCTCTCCCTCTTGGCCATTAGAGGGAGGAAAAAATAACAGACTGTAACAGCCACTAAAATAAGGACCAACACCAAGAATGTACCATGGGTTTAATACCAGCTCCTCCTCTCAAAGTAATTATAGTTGATGTTGCCCAATGGTTACCGATGAACTATCTTTCATCGTGGGCTTTTGTTTGGAGTCAGTAGTTTGGGTTGAACATCAAGACCAGCACACGCTTCTCATGGAGAGTAAAACAGGACTGAAGGTGACAAGGAGTGTCATGCTGCTTCAGCCATGGAAACAGGCAGCCAAGTTTGGGCTAAGACCAAAGCCCTTCCTACATGTTTGTTTCACATTATATAACCTTTACCCAAAAGTTCACCACAGCACTAATTTTAAAGTGAGAAAAGACCAGGCTAAATGAAATACTGGTATTTCTCATATTATCAACTCCTGCGTACTCGGAAATGTGGTATTTGCTAAAAAAGTATTGGTAAACTCAAAAGTTTTCTTTGAATTTCATGATGTGGCCTAGATTTAGGTGATGCAAATAACCCTTGCAATGCCACTTTCACCTAACTCACTCCTGCTTATGTGCAAAGGATATGACACGTAACCATCCCCATGACTCCCCCATACTCCCCCATGTTTGTAGGGCATTGACTTTCCTTAACAGGAAAATTAACTCAGCATGTGCCTCTGAAGGCTCAAATTCTGCATAACTCCTAAACTTCAGTGCTGCATGTTTTGGTGTTTCTTCTGCTGTGGAAGTGAGATGCCTGGAGCATCACTCCAATGCCACTGATGTCATGGATGTGATCATGTGTAGCTTTCAATATGTTTTGATTAAAGTATATTCATTTTAATTACAGCAGTGCTCTCTTGGTAAATAATACAAACTTTTCTCTGTAATATTTATCCTCTTGTTCATCTGTTAGGATGGGACAATGAGCACTGCTCTCAGGTACTTACAGTATTTAAGGCAAAACCTTATTTAATGCAGTGAAGTTTGGAGAAGTAGTGGGAAACCAAGTGGAGATCTCTGCAAATGGTTATCAGCAGTTAGGACAAACTCCAGAAGATTTTTATGCCTTTGTTAGAGCTGTGATATGCTCTGCTAGAATCACAGCATTTAAGAGAAAAACTGCTTCCAGAAAAGCTGCCAGACCATTTCTGTGTGGAAGACCTATCTCACTATCTGTCCTTGCTTTCAAGGGTGCATATTTTTCTATTTTGCACATGGTCAGAACTGCCCCCATCTGAGTGACTCCTCCTAATCCAGGTAGAGATGTAAAGTGAAAGCATGCCAGTGCTCTCTGCCCCAGAGGAAATAGGCCAACTGCTGTGCTAACATCAAGTCACAAATAAATCCAGGCTCTGTGTAAAACAGTATATTTGCTCAATGTTCAGAGGGGCTCAAGTACTCAGCCGTGAAGTAGGGAGACCAGAAAAGCGAGGAAATATTTTCCTCCCTCACTGCATATTGTTTGTGTGAGAAGGAAAAAATTGGCAGCTGTGTCCTCCCCACACCACACCATGTTTCTCCCAGGTTGTTCCCATGTCAGCAGTGCCAGTCACTCTTTGTGCTCAAGTTTCTCAACCACAGGGCTACCCAGCTGTGCCTTCAGTGGTGAAGTGGTCTTTAGCTGGCCTTCAGATGACCATCCTTTGCAGGGATCTAAAGAAGAGCCCTCAGGCCTTTTTTTATCATCGGGGCTAAATCTAGGATATCAAGTACCTCTAAATTTCTTTATTTTTTGTCCTGAGCTTTCTAAATTAGGCAATGCTGTTAAGTTTTCAGGGGGCAGATTAAAAGGTGTAATGATTCAAGGTGACAGTCCAACTCACTTTTCATGAAGAAAAAGAATCCCAGATTTTACAATACTGAGTTCAGTGGGTGCAGGCTACCTGTAAAACTAGGTCACATCTTCAAGCTGTAACTTAAACTAGGTCATACTTTCTGACTGGTGAAAAGGGGGAGTTTGAGTTTCAAAATCTCATAAATTATCATTTCCTGGAAAAGACCCAGCGTGATGAAGTGCTATCCAAAAATCAACGAAACCAGCTTGACACATAAGAGGAAGTTCATAAAACATCACTTTATCTTCCTCTGCTTCATGAAAATGGAAATGTATTTCCTTTTCAAAATAATTGGTGGTGCAAACATTGATGCTGCTTGTGGTTTTAGCTGTGTAATATAAAGTTTTCTGAGCAGGAACATTCAACACAGACTTTTCTGGTTCCGTTCCTATAAATTGCATGAGTAAGGCGGAGGTTTGCTCTGACAAGGTTGAAAGTCACCTGGGTTTCCAGGGGTCAGAGGAGAAATCTAGAGCTTTCTAAATTCACCAATGAAACATTTTAACATTAATAATCCTCACAATACCATGCAAAGTAGGTAGCTCTTGGAAATTATACATAAAAACTAGAATACTCAGTGGGTTCTTTAGACTCACTAATGGGAGAAGCAGCCTCAGATGCTCCCCACATCTGTGGAATCAACTGACCAAAACCAACTCTTCTGACCATTTGACATATCTGTGCTGATTCTTGCAAGCATTGATTTCTGTGTGGGGAAGGGTTGATATCTGCAGGTTCTTCTTAACATTCCCAGTGAGTCCTAACTCAGTGTCATAGCAAACAGTAACTGGGACATTATTTAGGATCATGAATAATGCACTTGGCCGAAAGTATATGAATACAGAGTAACAACTGCAATGACTGATCTGTCTGAGATTTTTGAAGCTGTACTCAAGGGTTTAGCTACTGATTTTCCTGAGAGCTGAGCACTGAAATTCTTTCACTGTCCCAGAAAAACCCAGTCCTCTGAATTTTCCTGTCTGCTGTGTGCAATGAGAAGGGTCCATACTATAAGGACTGTAGCGAAGGATGAGCAATGCTGGGATGGATGTTGAGCAGAGATAAAACAGCTTCATTTTCCTCAAATAGGATCTTTGTCTAGCCCCAGTCTGGTGGGGAAAGACCCCTCGAGTCTAAATCCTCACTGACTTGCATGACAATACACGTCTCTCCTCTGCTCAGGGTCCTGGGGAAACTCTGCAGCCAGCAGGCTTGAGAAAGCATGCCAGGGACTTTTGCTGCCTTCGTTTTCTCTCCGTGTTGACTGCTTGCTCACATCTTGCTCCTTGTGGCATATCTGCCCCCCACTTCTCTCAGCTCAAGGTCCTCCTCTCCTCCGTACCTTGTCCCTCTCCCTCTTGCTTAGCTTGACTGTCCCACAGCAACCCCTTTCCCACCCTTCAGAAGGTCTGCATCCATTTGGCATGGAAAGTCTTTGCCACAATGATTTCTTTTTCAGTTTGCATCTGCTGTGAGTCCTACCTGCCTCCACCAATGCCCAGAGGACAGACACTGCTTCCTAGTGCCTGTATAACCCCCTGGTCTGGTGAGCTCCTTGGTTAATTCTTCAGCTTCAGTGTAATAATTGTGATCAAAGCTAACTCTGTTTTACATGGAGTTGAAATAACCTGTCCCAGTGGGTCAGTCAATGAGCCAAGTGGGGGTTTTTTGATTCCTATTTGTACACACTGGAAAGCTTTCCCTCTTTGCAGCACAGACAGCACAGCACACATCCCTCCAAGGGAGGTGGGTGTTATTCATCCTCCTCTTTTCTTCCCCAGCATTAGTGCACTGATTAAGAGGACTAAGAACTTCTGTCCTTCCAGAGTCCCTCTATCTCTTTTGTTTAAGGACATGTTAGCCCCACTTCTCCAGTGACTGTCTGGAAGACCTTTCCTCCTTCTCTTGTTTTGTGTCTAAAATCTAAATACTCTAAGATCAAAGCAGACATATTTCCTACCAGTCTTCTCCTTACCCCAAAACAGCCAAGTTCCCCAAATGATGTACCATAAAGGGATCAGATTTAGGGACCTTCTTTTTGCACAGTGCATTAGCAGCTGCCTCTCAGCAAGCAAGGGGTAGATACTGAGATATTTGCAGTTTCTCATTTGGCCTCAGTTGTAGAATGAAAGGAAATATCTGCATTATGCAGGATCTATGCTGCTTATTGTACTCTGGGCCAGCATCCACAGTGCTAAAACTGCGCCAGAAATCAGCCACTGGCAGACTGGAGCAGTATAACACAGCAAGGCAGCTGCACTACCTAGAATTTCCTCTTCATTTGAAATACATCATAAGAAATCTAAAGCAGGAAATGGGTTATCTGGTAAAATTTCAAATGATGCTGTTATCTGGTATAACCTCAGCACACGCTAGAATTCCCCGCCTGCCTTCTAGTCCCGAAAATCAGTTCAATTGTGTTGAGCTGCTACTCATTTGATTTCTCCTAGTAAAGGTGCAGACATTCACACTCTGCTCTACATCATTATCTGTGGGTTATTTCTCCAAAACGCCACTTTCACCTAGAAGCTGAAATTCTCAAGATGTCAGTGCAAATTAGGCAGTAGGGTTATGATTAAATACATACATATATATATATATGTGTGTGTGTGTTCTTAAATGTTTTCTAGATATACATTCACAAATGAAAATTTTCACTGCTGAACTAACTGTTAATTTTGTTTCCCTAGAACTTCAGCAGCATGAATTGCTCCAAGAAAATTCCTGTGCTGGCTGATAAAACACATCCCTAATAAATGTTTAAGCATTATGATGTCAGAGAAACACTGCCATTAACTGCCTAGATAAAATGGACTGCCACTATTAAGGCACAATGGTCCTTAGCCTTTGGAGTGCCAGTCATGTGAGGATTAGGTTTCTGAGACATTTTTTAATCCCATTTTAAATCTTTATGCTGCTGTAGCTGTCCAAGTAGACCCGTTTTCTCCTGGTGGGTGCAGCTTTCAGTATGAGTGGCAAATCCCAGGTTTCTGGGGTCACCCCACAGATGCCTGCCTTCCAGGAGCAGCAGCACAAGTTGTCACAAGTAGGGGAAAACAGGCTACTGCTCTGCTCCCAGAAGGTGAGAGCCCAGAGGGAGACATCACCTCTTCCAGTGTCAAAAGCAGTAAGGAGGACTCGGAAGATGCTCACTCGGAAGATGTGAGTTCCCCTTGGTCAATAGACGTGTCTTGGAGTGATCTGAAGCATATCCTGGTCTGAGCCAAAGGATATGGCTGTACTACTACATAAAAGAGGAGCAGGATAAAAGTTCAAGCACAGGCTGCCACGCTTTGAGTGCTGTCTGGCTGTGGCTCTGCTGTTTGCTGCTGCAGCCCTGCTCTGCACAGGGCAGAGCTGTCTGCAGGATGGCCTGGAGCCCACCTGCGGGCTTGGCCTCACACTCTTCCCTGGAACTCTTCTCTGTAGCAGTGTGGCCTGAAGGACTCGGCAGAAGCAACTTGTGGTCATCCTGGCCTGGAAACTGATGATTCCTCAGAAGAAAAGCCTTTGGATTTAAAAAAAAAAAAAAAAATACAAAACAACAAAACATGTGAAGTAGAGGTGGAAATTACAAAAGAGATGTCGAGAATCAAAGCAACCTCACAGGGAATGTTTCTGGCTGCTAATTTTAAGGCTCTTATTAGTGCTTGTCAGGTGAAATCAGCTGGCAGTTTCCATGTTGCTTGGGGGTAGGAGGAACAAGGACTTGTCCCCACAGCTCTGGAAGCTATAGCAGGGTCTGCCCACCTTTCCCTCCTGCCCAGTGGTTGGAGATGTGCTGAGCAGGACCCAGCAAGGCAGAAGGATGAAGAACTTAGCTTTCCTTGCTGGACATGTAAGAAGAGCCGACTAGAAAGCAAAGAAGATGGAAGTGGCCTTCAGCTTCCCCCTTGGCTGGTTTTGGTTGATTTGACTTTTTGCCACTGTGAAACACAGCTGAAGGAGCTTTCCAAACCAGCAGCTAGGCTGCTGTCTGCTCAATTTGCTTGACAGAATATGAAAACCCTTTTGAGCAAAATTGAAAATTTTCTCATGCAAAATTGCCTCTTTTTTGGTGAAGACAATGTTATTTTCCCACTAAAATAATTCCAGCCATCTCTGTTATTGGTGTGAGGCTGATGTATTAAACTGTGAAGCAAGAACTCTGTATGGGGTGGATCTCTCAAGGATGTGTAAGTCCAGGGAGTCAGGACTATTCAAGCTCATTTGCTCCTTTTTGCCTTTCACACCGGTTTCAATCATACTTCCCTCTGTCATGTTCTCACAGTGTCTTTATCTTCTTTCCTGACAGCCTGTCTCTGCTCCCTCCTTTCTTATGTCCCCTTTTGACATTTGAGCTTGGCATTTCCCTGTTCAACCAGGCTGGCCTTTCCTGCTGTATTGTTGCCACGTGCTCCATCCTGCCCATTGGGGTGGAATATTATTCTGCTCCAAAGTGGTTTTTCACAGCCAGATCTCCTGGGATCTCTGAACAACCTTCCATAAGATCCTGCCTACTACTGCCCTGAAAAAAAAGTTGTTGTCCACTCTCCTTCCATTCATAATAAGTTTTTGCACCACTTGTCTTCCTTACTTCACTAAGGGTCCTAGGCTCTACCAACTCATGGTCCCAACAGGCAAGGGTGCTATCAGTTATCACATCCTTACGTATTTGTCTATTGCTCACAAGCAGCTGAACTGGCTGAACACCTCCCTAGATGTCCTGCCTGTTAAAATTGCTCTCAGCACATCCCAGAAATCTCCTGGCTTGCCTGAGCCTCTCAGCAGAAGCTGGAGTGGGTAAACTCCACCTTGAGAACCAGAGCTTGAGACAAGATAATTCAACCAGTTGTTTAAAGAAGATACCACCTCTTCTTGACCAGGCAATCTGTAGCAGATACCTGATGCAGCATCCCCCTGGCTGACCCTGGGCCTTCAACATAACAGTAATATAGACAAGAACAACTTGAAAATGTGTCCATGCCAAAAGGTGCCAAACAATGTATTCTTGTCACCAGAAAGGAACTGGATACAACATTTATTATTGAGAACCAATTTGAATAAAATACTTTGCACACAGAAACAATGCATGCAAGCCACTGAAGAGTCTGCAGATGAGAAAGATAATGATTTATTCTTGAGCGTACACCAGTTCTAATGAAATTTGGATTCCATTGACTATGAACTCAAGTCAGGTTGGCAAACACAGAAACCCTGAATTTAATCAGGCCTTTTACTGTTTGCAAAGCAGCAAATGATATGCTTGGTAAGCAGAGTAGGCAGATCTGTATGCTGATCTCTCTGCAATGTGCGACATGTGCCATGCACAACTGGGCTGTGGCCACTGCTGCCAAACTCCTCTGAGTAAGAGAACAGAGCATATCAATTTACAGAAATAAAGAGAGCACACCAGACCTCAAACTTTCTGTTTCCTTGGGAAAATATTAACAAATTCAGCATCTGATGATAGTAAGAAGAAAAATGTAGAGCAGAACAGTGTTAACTAGAGAAAGCTAATCTGAAACAAGAATCATCACCCAGAACATAGTTAAGGTAAAGAATTGCAGTGGGAATCTGGAGATCTCAAAATTAAATGGGTTTGGTTTGGACCCCTGTCCAATTCATTTTGCTTTATAGTCTAATTCTCCTTTCCCCAAGATTATCACTTTCTGTGTAGGTCTTCCCTAGAGAGACGTTAAGGAGTAGTACCTTTATCTGGAAATGTATCAGAGTAAACTGCCTTCCCACCACAGAGCTGTGCAGGAAAAAGAAAGGAGAGAGAGCACAGAGACAGGAGACGTACAGGAATGCGTCTGTCAAAGAAACCTGGGTGTTGAACAGCTGAACCTCAGAGACAACAAACCCCACCAATTTCTGAAACTTTAGGAGCCTAAACATCATTAAAAATCTATGCAAAAAAGAAATTCTTTTCCTTCTCCCTCCAGCCTGAGCTCAGGTGTTGTCTGCCTGTGTGTATTCTTCAGTTCCTGACTGCAACAGTAATGGCTTCAAGTGTCAGCACTTCTTCTGTCTCTGAATATTCTGCCTTATTTTCCTCGCTTACTCTGGTGAATCCAGGGGCAGGACTGCAGTTTCTACTCAACATTATAGGATTTAGTGCCGTGTCTCCAAGGAAGTGAGGGAGGGAGCTCCAGGGCTTGACCTTCTGATCTCATAGTGTACTGAAGTCATGCAGAATCACTGAATAATATGCTTTGAGAGATTATGTTAATCAGGACTAAACACAGCCATAATCAAAGATCACACTGCCCAGTTCGGGTACAAATTATTATTTAACATTTACCTGGAAGCAGATTGACTGGTGTCCTATCTCCTTATACAGTCCCTTCTTGGCCAGAGTGCTCCTGCATGTTTCAAGAACAGCCTAATCCCTTGTTATGATCCAGGGAGTTGATTGCTTGCTTTCAACCAGCCATGATGCAGCCATAATGGTGATGACTGTAATGGACACATACCACTGGTAAGGGCAGCACTTTTCTATCATCCTGTAGTTAGCCCTTAACATTGTATAACTCTTTCTATGGGTATCTTTTTAGAAAAGTGTGACTGAACATCCAATCTTCTTTCAAAGCTGGATCATATTCTCAGAGGAGTTTTGAGCACCCAACTCATACAAATGGGAATATAATTACACCTGAAAACCTATGAAATTTGTTGTGGCATTCAGAAAATGTTAAGGCAGTGCCTGAGACACAGAGGTGGTGGTGGTTATGGTTTGGAAGGCTTGTTCTGATGGGGCTGGAGCTCATTTTAAGCTCTCCTGCTCACAGCAGTGTGTTGTAATAATCAATCCCAGCAGTAGTGGAAGTGTGGATCACAGAGGGAAAGCCTGTATCAGTCAGGAGGACAATTACTTACACAGGAGCCATTAAAAAACCCATCCCAGAAGTTTGCAGCCTGATATTGCATGTAATCCGTTTGGACATCATGTTGGTAAAATACAGAGCTCCTGCCCCTTACAGAAATGAAAACACTGCATTTCTACTTCACTCCCACTTTCTTTGTGTTTCAAAACACAAAAATTCACAAGAAATATTCAGCCATCCATCTGTCTTGATAGGATTTACATCCAGCAGAGACATGCCACAGGCAGTCTCAGAAACAGGCATTGTTCTGCACCTCATGCTGCTGGAGCCTGGGATGCCACAGCAGAGAAGTGATCAGCTGCAGGAACCTGGATGGAGACTTTCAGGCTTTGAGTCCCTATCACTACCTCTCAAGAGACAATAAAGCTGATACCCTAAAGTCACCTGCCACATGGATATGTGCATATGCACATTCCCGTATAACATTCGTACCTTACTTTATCTGGAATTTAATATATGTGGAGTTTAAGCGGTGCCCAAAAGATGGCACTGTTTATTTGTGCTTTTTTCATTCTTAATTGCATACCCTCTTCTAGTCTGGCTTATCATCTGACAAAATTAAGACAGGATTTACATACTCTATAGAGAAAAGCAGTACAAATCAAACTATTGCTGCAGCATGGTCTTTCCTGTAAGCTTTAATGTGCAATATTTTAATGGAAATGGGCATATTGATGCTGCTTAGAACTATAACTACAAAGCAGTTGCCCTTTTATTTCCATCTAGTGTTTTCACTGTAGATGTTTCAAACTCATACATTTCATTTAATGCCTGATGAATGAAGGATGTGCTTCAGTCATTTCAAAAGAGAAAGAATTATTGACAAGAGATGGATCAGAACCAGAGTTGTGCCTTGAAGGTCCCTGAAAGCTAGCCTAAACATCACTGCCTGTGCAGTAATTATCATCTGTATGCACTGAAAAAATCCTGACAAATGCCAAATAGCATGACAGCCAAATTACAGTTAATCAGTTGCCCACATTTCTGGTGAAACAGCTAAATCCCAAGTCCTACCTTAACAGCTTGCTGCAGCCATAGAACAAGAGCAAATGTGGAAATACAGTTTACCTTGCAGCAATGAATTTAATGAAAGGTTTGCTGGCAATCATAGCAAATGACAACATTAATCCCCATATCAGCTGTCAGGTTTCTCCAGGTCTTTAAAACTAGAAGGTGTGCCAAACAAGATGTAATAACAAAACTAGTATTACTAAGACCTATGATAATGCCTTATTTTATTAAATCAAAGCTCTTTGCAGTCTCATCTTGGGAGTCACTTCACCTAGGACTGACATCTAGGCATTTCCAAGGTAACAAACTTCAGCTGTCAGAATACCTGACAGATGGCTATGGTGGCTTTTGATGTCACGTTTCCCCAGTCCAGCTTTACATTAAGGTACTTGTGGCTTCTCTATGAAACCAGAGGGTACCAACCAGTGATGGCCTGATGGGAGGACAAACTCCATTGCCTCCATCCCTTGCCAGAGCCTCCCTTAGGCCTGGTACCTCCTGCACTGGGTATAGCTGCTCAATGGAGGTAAGGACAGAGAAAAATCTACCTTGCTGCTGCTCTCCAGGCTGCAGAGCACCAGTTCAGGAGTCAGCTGAACAAATACCCCTCAGACATAAACCTTGAGGCTTGACAGTGGGTCGTAGCTACAGCTGCACAAACCTCTTTCTGGTCTCTCAGACCTCCATGGAGTTTCCATGAGGAACAACCTGCCTGTCCAAAATATATTTATTCATCATCTGTGTCCTCTTCTGCACTCTCCTGTCCATAATATTTCCTGCTTGCCTTTGCTTCTGACTCCACACTTGCTTGGTGCTATGTGTACATGGATTTTCAAGAAGTGTGGTGGGCTCAGATATGCAGAACTAAGACACATGGCTGATGAAACCAGCCTCCTCTGAAGCAGTGTGAACAGAGAGATGGCTTTGCTCTGTTGATTGCCTTGTTGGATGGACCTTGCTTTCCAGGGTCAGGTGCCCATCAGGCTGCATGTGAAGTAGAAGATGAAAGGCAGGCAACAGAGGCAGGTTATCTTAAACTCCACCTCTCTTCTGACTGGGGGGCTTGTGAGCAGCTCTGAGACAAGGAGACTGCCTGAGTAAAGCCTGCTTCTGAGTCCATCCTCAGCATGAAGATGTTTGCAGCTGTCCTTCCTCAGGAAGAGTCCTATCCACCAAGCAAGGAGTAGGAGACAGCCACCCTGCTGAAAAGCCTTTTAAAAAGATGAGACATTCAAGCCTCAGGGTTTTTAGCTCTCATCCACAGTGAACTGTGAGCTCACTCTGGCAGCTCACAAGGTCAATGAGCCCCAAAACACCAAACTCTGGGTCCTACAAGCCACGTCAGCAACCAGAACATTCAAGTCTGATTACTCAGGCTTTAGTTCCAAGGGTCCTTGTATTGCATATGTTTGGATTCGAGCATGTGTTTTGTTTTGCTTGTTTGTTTTAACCAGGTCTTTTCTAAGCGGATGTTCCTGGTCTGTCCCACAATGCTTACACCCATTGTGGGGGTGCTCAGCTTTTGCAAAGGGCTGTCCATGCTGTGTTTATTTGTACTTTCAATTAAATACATAGAGGATGCCAAAAGAGTTGAAGTTTGGGTTACATCGGAATGCTCAGTTACTGCCTACAATCATGGAAGGCAAAATTTGTGCTCATTATAATGACCGCTGTTTTTGAGAATTTAATTCCACGTGGAGTTAAATGAAAAAAATGATTTATCAGTTCTTCCTTAGCTAATTTATTCTTGTGTTGAGAAGCTCATTTGCCATTCAAGAAAAATATGTTCCTGTTTTGGGGATAGTGGGGGTGGATATTTTTTGTTTCAATGACAGTTTCAAGAATCATATGGGTACTGGAAATAAAACCTTTTTTTTTTTTCTTTTTTGCTCCTTATATCTTCACTGCAATAAAAAGTCATCAGAACTCAAAATTTAGCTGGTAGTTTTGATGATTCTGCAAGAAGTAGATACAGCTTGCTGTTCAGCTATCCGGGTTCTGCAGAACTGAAAACAGTAAGCATTTGATTGTGTCAGTACACTGAGCTGATAGATCTTGGAAGGTACATATGGGCAAATTTTCAAAGTAATGCACGGAGCCGGAGCTGCAGAATTCAGTACTGACAGTAAGCGAATGTCAGCACTGAAAACTTCAGCCACAGAGAGCAGATCCATGCAGCAGCGCAGTGGCATTTTAAAATGGCCTAAATCACCGCTATTTAAGGAGGTGTTTTTCTTGGAATGATTGTTTGAAGGGTTGGTGTAGCTAGGCAGCTGTGAGCTGACTGCATACAGAGCAGGATGTGCAAAGGTGGCACTGGCACTGCTCCCATCCCTGTGCCTACAAGGGGGTGAATTTCCCTACCCTGAGGCAACGTCCCCAAGGCAGACCTGGGAGCTCAGTATGGGAGCTCAGTTTGTGGAGGTGCTGATTTTGGAGCTAGATACACTCACGGGCAGAATGGCTTGCTGGCAGTGGGTAGCAGCAGAGGAAAAACAAGAAGAGATGTTTGCCTCGGGAAATGCAAGCCCCAGGAGCTGGCATCTGCCTGCTCCCACCCCTGCAGCATGGCTTCCTCAGCCCTCCCAACTGCTGCCTTCTCCTCTTGGAGGCTCCTCTCTTGTCATCCCAGAGCCTGGAACTGGAAGCAGGGCTGGGACAGTGGTGGTGTGTCTTTGACCTTGCTGTTTTGTGACAAGCACCTTGATTCCTGTTTAAACACCCCCCACCGAGGAGCACTGTTGCTTGACAGGCTAAATTATATTTAAACACAGATTCCCAGCTGGTCTCTTTTCCTCACTCAAGTGACAAAGACACACAGTGCAAATAGCTCAATATATTAGCTGAATCTAAGCTAAAATCTTGTCACAGGCATTGCCAAGCCTGAAAGGAGGGTTGTCTCACTCTGGGTTAGGTTTGTTACATAGGCTGGATGCAGGAACGTGGCCAGCACAGATGAATTTGAGGCAGGGCTGGTGTGTGGTTTGCCACATGTAGTCAATTTTTACTGGGCACTGCCTTCTTTTAGAGTATGTGCTTCAGTGACTCACCTTGTAAATCAGCTGTGGTCATAAACTGCTTCCCAATGAAATCCATCTTTTTTTGGGTTACCACACCATAGGGGCGTATAAGGTGCCCTCTGTCAAACTCATGCTTCATCTTCAGACAAGTCTTCTCTGTTTCTTTCTTTTAAGAGTGTCTTTCTCCTTTGATACAAGATACTAAAAGAATTGTTTTATGTCATATCTACCCTCTCCAAATAAACAGTGGTACTCACAGGACTGCTCAGCTCCAGCCAGATGGCACAGACATTCCCTCCTGTAAGCACTCCCTCCCAGTGAAGGGGAGAGCAAGGTGTAAGACCTGTGCTGAGACCTCCGCCAATGTCTTAGTGGTTGTCTGGCAGTAAGAAGTTACAAAAATCCCTCACCTGACCCCATCCCTGCTGAGGAAATTAATCTCATGAAAATGCATCCAATTTTCACACACTAGGGCATCAGGCATACAAAAATTGCTGCTAAATCTGGATTACAAAGATAAAGTAAAAGAAGAAGAAAAAAGAAGAGGCATTAGACTGTCTTCTCTCCCTCTCTTTGCTATTTAGCTACTATTTAACAGTTTAATCCTCCTGAGGCTTTTTTTTTCCTTTTTACTATAATCACTTAATACAGTGTGCACTGTTTATAATCATTCTCCTTTCTCACAGTTTTAGGTTACCATTTAAGCTACTTTTTTGACCTTAACTGCTTGGCTAACTGTAACCTGTCAGGAACCATAGACACGTGAGAGAGCAAGCCCTTGTGATGAGACTGTCCTCTTGCCCAGGTAAAGCTCCTCATAGCAATCTTTTTTGTTAAGCTCTATTCAGCAGGTGAGACTTAGTTGCCTAAGTCAAGAAACTCCTACGGTTTCCTTTGTGATATTAGACTGCAATAGAATGGAAGTCAGTTTTAGAAAAATTTTCTCTGAAAATTTGCAAGATTGGTGTTTTATATCTTCACTGTGTTTACAATCAGCAAGTAGTCCCAGCTGCTTGGCCTGCATGTCTGCTCCTAGACCTGGAAGCAATCTCCATCTCCAGTAATCACTTATGTGATCTTGTATCATCTCTTGGCTGAACAGCTGAGATAAATTAATCCAGGAAGGAACAGATCAGACACTGTCCTGGAAGCCTGGACAGAAAGCAGTACTGAGAGCAGGTAGCAGAACGGTGGTGAGTCTGCTAAGTGAGTCCTCTGGCTCAGTTTGTAATAATTGGGTCTGGTCCTCTTAGGTGATAAAGTCTCTGATTTGTGAGAACTTTGGTGAATATTCACTGCAGTGGTGTAAGGAGAAAGAATCCCACCATGTGCCAGCATAAGACACTATCTTCAGCATCTGCTGAGTGAGCTACCATTTGTTGTTTTGTTTATTGGCTTTCTTTAAATGATGCTTTGGATAGTCTTCATGGGATGCAGCTGTGCCTATCATTGCAGAGTCATGGGCAGGAGTAGGCAGTGAATTTCTGCAAAAACAACAGAAATGAGCCTAATAACCACAAAATACCTCCTAGAGCAAATAACTCACAGAAATTTCCATTTCAGAATAATATTTTGAAGTAACTGGAGATCATTTCCTATAATGTTCATCACCTTTTCTGGTGCTCAGAATGACTCAGAACCAGCTGCAAGGCTTCTGTAGTACTGGAAACACTTGAAAATGTATCCTTTGCATGAGCAGCCACTACACAGTCACAAAATGACTTGTACGCTCTCAGCATCTCTTTCTGTGATCCAGCCTTCATGGCTCCGAAGTTATTTGTTGCTAAGGGCTCAATGTTTGACAGTCTAGGACATGTAGGGCTTCTGTTGGTGTGTTGTAATGTTATCTCTAACACTCGTGCCCAGATCCAGAAAGACATTTAGGTGCTTCAAATGCCACACAGGTGTAACTGAGGCAAAGCAATGTGCCTAACCCCTCCTCAGGAGTGAACACTCAAGTGCTTGCACTTTTGCCTGGCCTTGGCAGTCCTGCTTGTATCCATTTTCAGAGTTGCTACATCCTCAGCTGAGTGTGGGATTAGTCTGAAGTTCCTGTGGGATCCACAAAGCCTTTCTAGGCTTAAAATCCTGAGCAGTCAGGTTTGGTATATTTGTTATTAGCCCACTTAACTCACAATGGGGAGACTGGTCTCCATTTAAAGCAGAGAAACCACTGCTCCATTTTTGTTTATTGAGCTCACAGGACGGTGAGCCACCAAAGAAGCTTTTGTTCAGAAGAAAGGGAAAGTACATCCACCTTCTGTAACTGGCTGAGATGGTAAAATCACGTTTCTGCTGTCTTCATCTAAAAAGGGGTTGTACTTTCTTCTCCCACAGTCCGGGGTACTATGAGAAGTTTTGTGTTTGGAGCAAAACAGGAGAAAGGTCTGGATCATTTTAAAACTGAGAGAATGATGAGACTGCAGGGATTTCTTGTGAAATTGTTATAAGGGCATTCACTGGCAAGTGCTTCTTCCCTCATTCCCAAATTAGTTAATGTATTTTTATTGTAACAGTATGTAACATAAAATTAATGCCCAGGAACATGGCTATTTCCTCAGCAAGTGAACTCTATGGACATTAGACTTTAGAGTGTTTTCCATTCTATAAATCTCCAGTTCTTGTCTGGATGATGATTGAGTTTCCAGAGAGGAAAGAGCAACGCTGTCAGTGTGGTGGTTATGGGCTGTCCCTGCAGTTGGTGTGGCTGCTGTTGGATGCAGTTCTCTGGTGTGGGATCTCCTCGGTGAACTCATGATGTTTCAGGCACACCTTTCATGTGCAATGAAGTGCAGCACAGAGGCTGATGGAGCAATAGCTGGTCCCAGCACAATGCTGTGCCTGGCTGGGAGGGAGGACTTCTCTGCTCAGGAGCAGCAGCTGAGAATGCACAATATTACTGCACCAGGTCTTCATTGCACCATCCGTGGCTGGTTTAGGATTTTATCTTCCACGAGTCTACCTAGTAGCCAGCTATTGCTTGGTATCCCCTCTTCTGTTATCTTTTGTTAATGCACTACATTTGTGGCCTTTTCATTTGTAGATTCCTTAATTCATGTCAACTCCAGGGAGAACTTCAGGAGAAAAAAAATGCCCTTCATTAATCAATGTTTGTACAAAGCCTTGAAAATATAAAACTGCACAAATGATAAGTGCTATTTACTTCAGAGCTAATTTGCCAACCTTTCCTTTATTTTGGGAGCCTTTGGGTTTAGCTGTTAATTTGCTTAATTGCATCTCAAACTTCCAGTTAAAAATGCTACACATACAGCAGTTATACCATGCCCCAGGAAGAAAACATTAGAGATGATATTACTGACTCACCAGCTACAATGCCTTCTCCACTCATGTTCTGTATGCCTCCCTCCATTTAGCCACCCCCTGTCCTCAGTTCTTCCCACCATCTCCCACATGTATAGCTGAGGTAATCATTGGTATCACAGATTTACATAATAATAATAGTAATACTTTCTTTCATGTGACTTATTCTACTACCTACTCATTATGTGTCTCCATGGTGCTTTTTGTAATTATCTCTGCCACATCCTTGAGTATGCTTTTGCCTCATTTAGAGTGTGCTGTAAATGATATGGTTTTGATAAATTAAGCAACAATCAGAAAAAAAAAATTCAATATTCTGTAGATTTCCATTAAGTTACAGTTATAGTGACACAATTTGCTCTGCTACAGTTCACACTGAGTTAGTCTTGTTTTCATTAAAAACCTCATTATTTAGAGATTTATGACTCGTCTATAGACATTTTCCCTGGGGTGAAACTTGACTCTGTTTATAGCTCAAAAAAACTTAAAAAAAAAAGTAATTCAGTTTGTATTTTGTGACTTTTTAAAGAAAATATTTTCACCTGTTTCAAGCTTTTTGTGTCATTTAACTAGAAATAGCCTCAATTTCAGAAATGTGAGATTAGTTACAGTAACAACAATAATTGATATGAATACAAATTCTACTTATGTAGATAAGATAGCACTAAAGGATGCAAACAAGAACAAAATTGGGGTGTTTACTCATAAGGGTGCATAACCCCTCCACATTTGGCAGGTGAATAAGATTAATTGTTCCTACTGCACTATGCTTCCCTCTGGAATATTGCAGGAAACATAGAAGGAATCAAGCCATGGTGGTTCACACATTAGTTGCCATGGTGGCTTCTCACAGCTTTTCCTGGAGATTTGGATCACTGTCTGCACTAACTAGTGCCTTTGCCACTCTTCATCCCTTTAGACTTATTTCAATAATTGAACAGAAGAGAGAAGTTTTGAAACAGGAACGGCCAATTGTTAAAGAATGATCGGGCTAGGAGTGGCTGGGCTGTTCTGGTAGGCAGCTTATAAACACAGAAACAGGCACAGGATGAAAATCAAGGCTATAAATGCCAGTGGAGAGCGTGTGTGATGCAAGTATATTTTTGGGTTTGTGAAGGAATTGATCAGTAGTCTGTTCTGTCTGGTATAGAGCAGTTGGTTCACAGGGATTTATAGACCCCCTTCATGCAGAGCCTCAAGGGCCTCCAGAGATGAAGTTCTAGATCCTGATACACTGAAGTAGTGATGAGATCATGATACCAAATGTTAACATTCTTATATAGGGCAATTCAATAACACTGCAAATTCTTCTGAGTGCTCCAAGTCTCTTGGGAGAATTTGCTCATGTTTGGGGATCTGAACTCGAGCCAATTTTAAAAAGTCTGAGTTTTCATTCTGGCCTTTTCCTAGCCTCACCTATTTTGCACCAAAAATAGTTTTGCAGTGTTTCATATTCATTTGTTGACTGTAGTTTCAGAGCCTGCCATACTTAATATTATGTATGCAGCAGAGACAGAGTACACTTGTTTGAGGACACATATTCAGCCAATTTGGGCTCACAAATAAGAGTTTTGTGTTCCCACTTGGGTGGGTAAGGTATTTGTGCACAACAAAATTAGACCACTAATTACAGAGACTATCTTAAAATTTGGTAAAATGCACGTTTTCCCTCGGCAAAGAACCCACTGGGCTTTGAGAGTTTTGAACATTCAACCTGCAGGAGAAAGCTGATCCTGTACAATGTAAGACCTTACTGCTTTTCCATATCAAGTATAAAATATAGGAGCTGCAGTTTTACCATCTACCATGTTCCCAGGCCTAAGAACAAAAATAAAAAGACTTAATATTTTGCATAGATGCAGTGACTAATCCTGAAGGCTGTGTCTTTGAGTTCCTAATACACTCTGGTCAGCTTTTTGGGTCAGAATAGCTCAAAAGCAACCTTGTCAGCAGAAATTGAGGAGGAACTAGTTATCTCAGTGGATAAGGGGAATGTCTTGCCTCCATCTGTGCAGCAGATTAATGCTACCCAAGTGAAATGGACTTGGAGATTATGAGGAGAAGTAATGCTTGAGACTGAAATTTCAGTAATGAAATTTTTTAGAAATAGTAGTTCACCAGGAAGTTTGTTCTATGTACATGTGTGATATAAAAGAAACACTGATAGCATTGGGATATAAACTTGATTTCAGTGCTATATAAACAGTAGTAAACCAGCTTTTTCTTAAATCAGGACACGGGGTAGATTGCTTTTAAGTAGTGTTTGGATTGATGCTTGGGAAAATAAATACTCAAATGAAAATTATTGATGCAATGAAAAGAAATTCAGATATTATTTTCCATCTTAACCTATTTTTCAGGCAAAGTTAGATGGCAACATTCTCTGGGCAAGTGAACACGAACTGTTCAGTTTTCATATGTGGGGCTCAGTTTTCAAATGGGCATTTTCTGTCTCTACGCATTCCCACTGAAGTTAATGCCTTTAACTGAATATCATTGAATTAAGGGGAACACCTTTGTGATGTTAAATTCCCTCATAAATACTGCTTTTCAGGGATAGAAATTCAGCTTTTTAAAGGTGCGTAGAAACACGATTCATCCTAAGCACCTGCATATTTCTGAGGATCTGGACTAGGCCTACCTACCTGCACTTGTAAATTATTAACTACAAATACTGTGCCACCTGAAACAAGGGAGCAATGTCTGCCTCTTTTTAAGGATCATTCCAAGGGGAGAGAAGAAGCTGCAATATCTAAAGTAGGCAGATATAAGGAAACTGTCTGAATATGGCTTCAACAGCCCAGTTCCTAGGGCCATTAGAAGCTCGCTGAAATCACAGAAAGATAATGCTGGACATTAAAGCAATGAAAAGAAAGGAAAGCAAGAAAACAGTTTGGCTTCTTTCAATGTTATCATTAAGATTTTCTAGTTAATTTAAATAGAGGTATGCAACAACGAGCTATTTTTCAGGACTGGATCTGCACGGTTTCAGTGAAACTGTAAGGACTTGGGCCACTGCATTAGTAACATATCTGGCCTATGTGCTTTGTAATGGAGTGACTTGGCTCTTGATCAGAAGAAAATAGTGAGGATTGTCACCTTTGCCATAGGAAGACAGCTTTGGAAAGGCAAACCACTGCAAGGCAAACGCTGTAATTAAGATGGATGCACAGCAGCTCTCTGTTTCTGCAGGCAGTGACAAGGAAGGACCAAAGAATTCCTCCCAACACCCACACTTCTCATGAAAAATAAATCAACAGAGCTTAGGAAGCCAGGTTCCTGATAAATCCTCTGGATAAGATTCCTCCCTGACATGAATCACGGGCCAGCTTCGTGCATAGCACAGTGTTAAAGCAGAGCTGCCTCTTCAGCAGGGTGGCCTGCCTCAGCAGTCTGCTCCTCTCTGAGGTCTCACAGTCACAGACGGGAAATAATTACAGTTCCAGAAGCTGCTACAAGTCTTCTTAATGTGTGTAAATCCGTCTGTGGATACACTGTAATCTCCATACATACCATCAAGAGCTCATGTGTGGGAATTTCCGTAGTTATGTTCCCAACAGCCTGTTTTTAGGAAGACAAAATGAGACTGTTGCAGAATCCCTGAATCCCCCTGCTAGTACAGCTGCTTCAAGCACACACCAGAGGGAAACTGTGGTTTTGGCATCTTCTTTCCCCATGATGGGACCCGTATCAATCACACAAATCTGGGACATGTCTGGCTCTTAGGGTCACAGGGGAGAGCTGTACATTTGGATGGGCTCCTTCAACTGGGAATGGTGGGTGCCCTCACTGAGGCAGCAACACTGCCCTCTTTGCCCTCCCTGTGCTCTATGGGGCTGGCTCACCATGCAGGTTTGACAGCTTCACGTGGCAGCCAGAGCCAGCTGGGATTCTCTTTACTTTTCTAAGCAGAGAAAGTGCCCTCCCGTGCCACCCACTGCTCAGGACAGCTCTGCTCACCAGAAGGAGCATAATACAATAGGGAGATGACAGTGGAAGAATTGGTGTGTCTGAGAGTCAGACAACACGGGACTGAAGAAAGGTTGTATTTTTTTTCTGAGTAGGCAGGAAATTGATGATTTTTAAGGATTTTTTTCAGTTGTTGGTCTGGATGAGGAAACAGGAAGATAGATTACCAGGCAGATGTTGCATGATTTGCTGACAAAAAGAATGTTTTCTGATAGAGCCCTAATTAAAAATTTGGCAGCAAATTGCTTATTAGATGAGAAATGAGATGCTTCAGATGGAAGGCAAAACACCTCGTCATATTTCTCTGAAGTGTCAAAATACAGATCAGTGACTGAATGTCTAAGCTCTGTTGTGCAGCTGATCACAGTTTATTCCAAAGAGACAAGATTTCCTTGTCATGGAAGAACTGTTTCAAAGACTGTGTGCCACAAAACTTTCTAACTGATGGGACATGCAGAGAATCTCCTTGTAGAACATGCCTTGCAATGACTCAGCTGTGGAGGCAATCTCCTGGTTAAGAAGACAATGTCGTGTCCATCTGCCACATGGGACTGGTGACAGCAATGCTGCTGTGTAGTATTGTCACCTGGGTATGTCTTAACTCCCTCTCACTCAGCCTGGGAGGGAAGATTACAGTAGAACTGACTAAAAAAACAAGATGGAAAGGAAAGTGCATGAGAAATGTTTTGAAGGGAATCACAGCTCAGTTAAGAACAACTAAGCAAGATACTGTTCTGTTAAATTATGTGACAGCCTGAAAGTTAAAACAGCTGAGTCAGGATGATTTTAACAGCCAAATATTGCAAAACAATTAGAATGATGGATAAAGTTCAAATGTATATACGGGATAACAAGACCAACCCTGCTTGTAGTTGCTGGGGCGAGGAATGATAGCCTGGGGGATGATACTGCGTCCTGGACCCTGGGACAAGGGAGCCCTCGAGGGGTGGGCAGGGACAGTCAGGTCATCAGTGTCCCCAGGGTCCAGGCAAGGATTTAAAGCTGTCTGTGAGCACAGCAGAGACAGGAAAATATAGTTGTTCTTGTACATCTCCCTGTCACCACCCACATATATGCTTTATCCTCATGTGTGTAAATATTTGCCTGAGAAGCTGCAATATCATTATATTTAAGGCTATTTTGGTCTGAGCCTGACACAGGGAGACTGCTTAACCCATACAACAACTGGAAAAAACAGATGAAGCTGTTGATCAGCCTCTCTTAGATGTCACTGAGCCAAACTACATCTGCATTTAGTCCTCCTGACTTGTCCTGCGAATATTTCTCTTCAGACCATTCATCATCCTGGTATTTTTTGCCTGTATGCTTTACTGGTTGTTGACGTTTTTGGCAGTGATCGACATCTGTGTTCCAGGGATTTGCTTTTGCTAGACAAGTTCATTAAGTGTGAATGAGAGGTCCAGAAATGTCTTGCTGAGTTACCACTCTTCAGCTACAGCCTGGCGGATGTGTCTTGCTCTCTGCTCCTACCTGATGAACTTGCTTCCCAGTGAGTGGTGATCTAATGGAGAATTTCTGCTTGTAAAACATAATACACTATACTATACTCACATATGTTTTCAAAAAGGGAATGGGAAACTGCTTCCTGAAGGCTCTTCCATCTCTCAGTTGAAGAAATGGTAAGATACGGAGTTGGAAAGTAAAACTCAGCAAATTTAAGAAATTAACAAGCAACTTATCAAGACCAGTGGTGAAATCATCACTGGGCTTTTTTGCAGGTGAAAATATCATTTTTGCTTTAAAAATTATATCTTACTTCAAAGAGAAATTGAAGCTGGGCACGCACAACAGAGGCAAGATTGAGATGCCTTCTGGAACAAATACAAGAAAATAGAAATAGAGAAAGAGAAATGGAAAGTGTTTTGACAGAACAAAAGTGAAAATCAGTACTATTAGCAAGAATTTAGTACTATTAGCAAGAATTTCTTGTATAAATAAAGCTCATCAGCTAGAAATGAAGAAAATCTGACTGGATAAAGCCCTGGACAGCCTGGACTGCTCTAACAGCTCACATAGTAAAAAGTAGACCCTATTTCAAATGGAAGGCTGGAGAAAAGATCTCCCAAGGTGCCTTCCAGCCTGAATTATTCTCTGATTTCTACAATCCTGTGATTCTGTGAAAGAAAAGACATTGCTATATGAGCTGGTTACGTGGTGCAAAGTGCGGGTGTGGATTCGGACTCCTAAATCTCAGCGCTTGCAACATATGTACCTCAGTGTGAGCTGGATTGCTGAGGTCCTAAGGTACAGCCAAGATCAAGTTGTTACAGAAAATGGAGTGTGCAGAGGCTCATTTAAGGCTGAGATTAATAGCTAGCTAGGTGCTATTCACTGTAATATAGACACACAAATACAGACACATAAATTTTGGAGTCCAGTTCTGGAGCTGCATGCCATCAGTCAGGACTATGATATGGCCATGAAAAAGACAAATGCACCCTCAAGTATGTTGCACAAAATGTGTTTCTAGAGGTAAAGTCCCAGTGTTATTTCACTGGGTCTTGCTACCATTTCTGTTTTAATTGCATTTTACCATATTCAAGATTAATGATTGAAGAGATAAAGGTTACTGAAACGATCAGTGGAATTTCACAAAAATCTTACTATCTTCAAGGAATTGAGTTTTTTTAGACTTGTGTATTGTAGTAAGCTGAGGACTATAGTTACTCTCTAAAAATACTTCAGGAGTTAAAACCACAAAAACCTTGGAGGGAACAGTGCTGACATGAAACGATTTAACCATCATTTGTTTGGGGACTAGATAAAACTTAATTGCCAATCAATATTTTTGTTAATGTCAATCCAGCATAGGCATGTAAAAATCATTACGAGTTCTGCTGAGGTAAAAAGTGATTAAGAGTTAAAATTCTTTAGCGTTAATATAAAACAGACAAACCAAAGTCTTTTTTGTAATTTGCTAACATTCTTGTACTTACACCTTTCTTGCCCTGGAAAAGCAAGATAATCAACAGATTTCAAAGGCATCATCCCGAGAAAAGCTCCAAGTGGCTTTAGTTATGTCACTTATAGCTCCAGCTATTAATAATTACATATTTATTACATAAATATCAGAATATGCGCATCCTCTTCTACCTATAAAATGTAATTTCCATATTTTCGGCATGCTCATGGGATAAAGACCTTATTGGTACCTTTAAAATCCTTTGTGCTATTATTTCTAACCTCATAAATAGCTTTATACAAACTCACTATCAACCATCTTCCTCAGTTTCTAAACTCATTCCAGTACAACAAAATAATGCATTGCAAGTATTATTTTTTAACCCTTTATATGAATAAAAAAAACAACAAATGTCATCTTCTGTGACAAAACCCATAAAGCTACAAAAAAAGGAAAATGTTGTATCAGTACTGTTTTTCCAATCTAGGCACTTGCATATTTTTTTTTACAATTAATAACCATGACTTCCAGGCTATTCCTATGTTGGTTTTGCTCTGCACTGGAATGCTCTTTTTGGCTGTTATTCTCATTCATCTTGGATAATTAACCAAAATTCTTCCCGTTTGTTTCTCTGGTCATTGCCTTGTTCTTCACCATGGGTAAACTCTGCTCCTCAGTTGTAAACTATGTCCATATCTGCAAACATCTGAGGTGCAAGTTAGGCCTTGAAAAATCATGTGTTGGGCTTCAGATGTTTATATCTTCATAGCACATCATGGGTGGCACTGCACTTGCACACATTTTATGTAGGTTCTGTTTTTAGTGAGACCACTAATGGGCAGTTGGTAGTTACATAAAAATACCTGTATTTGGGCCAAACATTGGCAAAGACATCGGGGAAAGTCACATACAGGGCGTTTTAGTTCAAACAACAGCAAGCACTGTTGGGACTGGGTGTAACAGCTCCCAAGACCCCATAAATTCTTCAACATCTTTTTTCTTATACTGTATTTAATTATCACTCTCTTTTATGGATATATATGTGTGTATTTGCTTAATCGTTATCTTTATTAATTCATTAACCTGATTTTCTGTTTCATTAAGCTGATGGGCTATTTGATACGTAATTAAACTATAAAATCTTAACTTGCCATCAGCTAGTTGCACTCCTGATTTTTGTGCATTCTTTCATTTAGAGGGTCTAAAACATTTACCTCCTAGTGTTGAATTTTAATGGAAGGTTTAGTTCAGTATGAAACTGCACAAACCAATGCTATGTTTTCATTCACTGAACACGCATTTTAAGGTTTCTTACACAAAATTTTGGAATACTTTAATAAGAGAGATTGCTTTTCCCACTTTCAGCAATGGGAATATGGGAATATAGCAAAGTTAGCGAAATCAGACCAGTGAAATGTGCAATGTAAGTTTTTGTGGCTTGGCCCCAAACTTTTGAGAGTCTGAACTGCAAGTATAGCCTGACCTCTGAGAAAGCTCTCACAATGAGCTCTCTTTCCTAGTTCAGAAACTTACAGTCAGTCTCCAAATGTACGGGGACTGAAATAAGATGAATAAATTTGAGTTGGAATTTTTCTTCATTTTCTGAATGGCAGAGCTGTAAGGCCCTGGAACGAATTTCCAGAAGAAATGGTGAGGAGAGACAAGGTTGTTTTCTTAGAAATAGAACCTGCTAAGTTTCAACTTAAGATATTTAGTTCAGTTGTCCACAAAACCAAGCTATCAGCTTAACATATCTCACCTGGTTTTGTGTTCTCTTTTCTGAACTCAGAAAAATCCCTTTGGTTCAGTTCTGTACAAGTCAGGCACACACACTGTGGTCCCTCTCAACTAAGAGGTTATGAATTGTGCTAAATAGCAACATCTATCACTGTCATGTTACTTCTAAACTACTTTGCTTTGCTTTCTAGTATGGACAGATGTCTATGAAGTCAGTCTTTTACAAGCAGTGGAAAAATCCACAGTAAAAAAGAAGAATTGCGAAAGGTGGTCTAACAATCTTTACCTTGACACTGTGCAAGTAAGCCAGTGAAATGAGAAAAGTTTTTCCGACAGCTAGATTTTATTAGACTGTGTAAGAGACTAAAGATGTCAATTATACCTAGGCTGAACACTAATTCTTGTGGCATCCCACTAATCACCCCCCCACAATTTGATGAATGTCGGGTTATCATTACCATTTGTTTATAGGCCTCCACAAGAAGGAGGGTGTTTCAAGAGAATAAATGCTTTATTCCATTCCTGGACCTAAGAGAAACTACACCAGCAACAGCTGCTCTCAAAGAAGGAAATTGTTTGCGCCAGTTATAGCCAGTCAGGAAGGAAGCCAGCTAAAACCTCTTATAAACACCAATGAGACTAAGTATAACTGGTTTATTCTGCTTACTATAGTGAGGTCAGCTTTTCCTGTCCCATTTTTGAAGAACTTCATCTCTATCAGACTGAATGGCAAGATTTCATCTAGCTGTACTGCAAACTACTGTCTGAGAATTTAAAATATATTAACAGTCTTCATCTGCTGTAATTTTTTTCTAGTCAGTGAAAGAAATTGACTCTATAAAAGGTCCATAAGGATTAGCAAACACTTAAAATCCTCCTTTGTTCTGATGTTGAGCACCCACGTGGTTCCCACTTCAAATAGTTTTCCATCAGCATTGTGAAGTGTTTTTCATTCGAGTTTTCATTATGCAATGGAAAGCTGCTTACTTATAAATAGCAAACAATGACAAAATATCTAAATAGATGTGTAGGATGGTGATGGTGTAGGATGGAGAAAGTCTGCTTGTATTCCAGAATTCCCAGTGCAGATCCCTGTTCAAGAGGAGTGGCACTGTGCACCAGCTCTGCTACCGGCTGGAGGTTTGATTCAGTATGAATAAAGTCTGAGTGAACAACTGGGGTTTGTTTCAGAACTCAAATCAAGGGAGGTAGCAGATTTAGATAATGCTGAAAACAAAACATTCAGGTTTTTTCATTAAACAGAATGATAAGCAAAAAAGAGAAAAGGAAAGCTTGGTTTGGTACAGACAAGATAGTCTCATTTAGTATTTAATAAAGGCAAACTGATTCAAAGGCTCATCTACAAAAGCAGCACTCTCCTTGGTCAATGGTGTGGACACTCAGCAAGGCTGCAGGATGTCTGATAGAAATACTTTTGCTGCCTGATAGGTTTAAATCTGAGGAAGCACCCGGCTTGCTGCTTTCCAGTCAGATTTTGGCCAGTTTTTCAGCTTTTTTTTCTCCGGAGAGAGACTGAGAGTTGAACATTTTTTCCCTTCCCTGGAATTTCGGATTTTCTCCCTTTTGTACTGGACTACTTCAATATCAGAGCACATTGGGAGGACTTTCCATCGAGCACAGAGGGCCTGGCCCTGGGCCAAGCCCCAGCTCCAAGGAGACCAAAGGGAGGACTCTGACACTTCCCCAGGTTTTTTCTCCACAGCGAGAGATTTTATTATTTAGCATTATTTTCCTTTTCCCGTGTGTTTGTTAAATAAATAGTTTTTATCTCCTTCACTTTCCTTCGAGGAAAATTTATTTTTCCCAAACCTGGTGGGGGAGGGGTGGTGACCTGCCTTCTCTCAGAGGATATATTTCTAAATTTGGCCAAACGGGCACATATGCCTAAGAACAATGCCTGTGTTATATGATGGGCACCTTGGGGCAGGTACTATTTGAATAAACAGGAATGCTTGCTTGGAAGTCAGGTTTGAAACCCTGTATTTCTTTGGCACTTTGCACTGCACGTTATAAGTTCATTCTTTCACACAGAATGTATCTTTTTCCTTTTCTTTCTTCTACAACCTGGTGAATAAAGCACTTGAGACAAGATTCAACAATTTTCATGGGTGTAAGTAGGAAACAGCTAAACCTGAAGTACAAGACAGCAGGGCAGTCCCTTAAAAAGATCCAAGGCCTTTTGGGGAGAAGGTGCAATCCAAACCCTGTTTTGAATACTAAATAAGTTCTTTAACCCTTGACTAAATGGGAGAGGAAGAGGCTTAAGTCCCAGTGGAGAGAAATGTTCTACTTCTCTACAGTTTTTCATGTTGTAGACATTTTTGTATTTAGGTTCCTAATGATGCCTGATACTTACTTATGGGGTCTAGCAAAGTAGGTTTTTTTTCTTGTAAAGGTACTTTCATTAATTTGTTTGCTCATTGATCTGCACAATTCTGTTCCTGTACTTATTTTTACAACTGCTTTACTCCATTCTAAACACAGAAAGAAGACACAGATGTGATTTTACAATCAAAGGTCCAGAGCACTACAGTATAATATAATCAACAGAGTCAAACACAAGGCTATTATTTAGAAGGTGAAACACAGGGAATGTTGTCCTGAATAATGGCAGCTGAGGTGAGGTAATACATGTGTTTTGGAGACTATCAGACTCAGAGAAAGAAAGTTAAGCCTTGGTAAGAGTGAGTATGAGGCATTTGTTGCATTAATGAATTTATGATAATATAGCAAGACTTGGTTGTGTCTTTCTTCCTAAAGATGCTGATCTGTTCTTCTTACTTCAGGATTTGGACCATAGCACAAATATTTTCTTCTCTAGAAAGCAATTCCCACCCACTTTTAATGCAGAATGTTTAAAATCCAACTGTTTCCTTGAATTAGAGCATTCACTCCCTTTCCCAGCAGGGTCATGGCTCCTGGGGTCAGAAAAAGATTTTTCTCTGTTATTTTTACCAGTATCTTGCACCACCAGGCTCTCAACTTTGCTTTGTGTCTTTGTATGTTACTGTAATAAAAACAGTTGTTTATAGCATATAATTTGCAGAAGTCACCTGGGAAATTTCTTGCAGGGGCAATGCTTGTAAGCATTTCAAGGGCAGTTCGTTATATTCCTTCTCTTTCCCTTTTTCTGTCACTCCACTCAGAGATTTCCTTCACCTTCAGTGGAAGGTTGACACAGAAAAAGATTCAGAACCTAGGAAGGGACTGAGATAAGAGAGAAAAACTAAGAACTGGAAAAGACACTTTTAGAAAATCAAATCTTCCAATTTAAAAATCTGCAGTGAAGTAGGAAGCTATTTTTGAAAATACTTTAAGCAATAGAGACAGAAACCCAGATTGTAAATATTTAGCAATTTTTCTATAAATATTTGTTTTGTTGTACCAAAATCCTAGATGAACCACTGGATGTATTATTTCCCTCTTACTTTTCATCCGAATTTGACCAATGTACAGAGAGGTTAGAGTAAAAACAATGAAGTTATTTACTGAATCATGGCAGAGAGGGAAACAGTAAAATGCCCTATTCCCATGTTTTAAGTTATTGTTCTCTTTTTGTTGTTGCATTGTTTGCTGGGGCTTTTTTTGTGTATCTTTTAAAAGATGCCAGAAGCTCACCACCACATGAACTGGTGTGTTTATCAGGAGAACTGTGATCACAAGGGGAACAAAGTTGTTTCATTCTATTCAAATGCTCTTCAGAGAGTCAAAAGGTTAATGCACAAAGCTGAGGCAGGCAGAATAAGTCTGGAAACACCAGGCTATCAGTGAATGGAGCATTTGCATGCATTGTAAGTACCCAGGAGTGGAGAACTCAAACCCCTCTTCGATCAGGGAATCTTCGTCTCAAACAACAAAAGCTCGCAAGGTGGTTGCATTCCCTTTCCACCCTCCCTAGGAAAAATAAACCCTATTTCTTTACTGCCTATCTATCTACAAAATGATGTGAAGCACAAAACACACATAGCCCTACTGGGGGCTTACTCCTCAGCATGCTGAAATCAATGAACATCTTTTGTGAGTAAGTGCAGTTCTTCTTTGGCCAGGCAGAATGGAAACTCTTAGGAAAATAAAAGAAAATGAAAGCTGAGATGCTGCACTACTCAATTATAAAACTTCCTTTCATTTTATAATTCTCTAGATGTAGACAGATTTTAGCAATAGCTGGTTTCATCAGCTCCTTTATCCTGTTACAGAGAATCGGCAGAAGTTATCCACAGGTACCTACAGAGAACTAGTGTGAGATTGGTTGTCTGCTAGTCACATGCAGATGTGTCAGGTGCTGTAGGGAGTCTAGAATATCACTGGAATTCTGTATTTAAACAGCTGAAGCCATCTTCATGACAAGCTGTTCTTTTAAAGATTAGGGCTTTTTATTTAATCAGATGCACTTTTACTGATTCAGCAAAAAATGTGCACTTATTATATGGAGGGTGAAAAATCCCTCCCAATCCTACTCAGTTGTTCATATTTCCTCAAGAAAAAGTATTTGTAACTTCCACTGGTTGGTTGCTGTTATTTCTCCCCACAGCCTAAAGAAGCCAGATTTCACCTAGGACAGGGCCCAGTAGTCTTCTCATCATTTGAACAAAAAGTGACTCTTGTCATCTCCTGAAGAAGCTTGCTCTGAGGCTTGCACTCAAAAGACAAAAGTCTTCTTGGTTTCATCACAAAGTTCAAGTGGAATTTGGTCCCCAGGAAGGGAAGTACCTGGGAAACTGTTGAATTGCTGGTTCATCTCAGTCATGGTGAAACGATACAAGGTAAGGGCAGGTTCAGTGCTTCAATGACTTGAAAAATGTCCTGTGAAGGAGGGTAACTGATCCTTATTTTTTTGTTCCCAGCAGTCTTTTCTGTAGTGTGCTGAAATTCATATGGCAAAAGCACAAGGCAAATTCTCTTCTCTTTCACACTTTATTTTTTTTTGGTCTGAAACAAGCACTCTGCTGAACTGTCCACTGCATTCTGGTTGTCTCTGCATTCAAGTGGCCTTTATCCTATTTTCTTTTAATTTCCAGATAAAGATTCAATTGCAGTTAGAAATGGCTTTTTTTTTTTTTCTCCCATGTGCATAACTATTATCCAGTCAGGGAACAATCTTGCATTTGTGTCAAAATTAATTTTTTAAGCTAATTTAAATTGTCCTCTCTTGCTGCAATTACTGCATTGCATAATGAACCCTTCATATTTCGATATCCAGAGGGAGGCAGTTCAATAAATATTTTTAATTGCCCATTTTGTGTTTCACTGAGGTGAGATTCCCAGTATGAAAAATGTCCAGAATGTCTTATTATACTCAATTCTTTCTCTCATATTAATTTTTACAGTACCATCCCTGATGGGATATTACCATTCCCCAGGTGTACACACATCTTCTGTATATAGAGCCAATATCAGAATCACCATACAAGGATTGCAGGGATGGGCACTGAGACCTATTATTTGATGCCAGTGAAACATCAAGCCATTTTTGGCTATAATATACCCTGACCCAGTAACGTTCTGTTTGTCTGCTTCAAGAGGCCACTTGGTAAATGTTTATCTTATACTTTTAGAAGCATGAGCTGTTTTCATTTACAATTGTAATTTTCAATTGCTTGCTTTCCACAAAATTTCTTTATCTTTTGACAGGTTGAATCAGAGTGACAAAGTGAGATTTTCTTGCTACCACACATTAATAATTTACTGTGTACAAAACTGATTGGGAGCTTTCACGTGGTTTACGTTTAGGGGAAAGAACCATCACATAAGCTTTGCAAGTTGAATTTCCACTGCACCTAGATCCCAAGGACCTTCCTTGTTTTCCCTATGGTTGTAGCTTTTAATGAGGTAAGCCCTCAGTCAGTTAAAAATGTCATCTTTTTATCCAATGTTTTGTTAATTAGACATGGTTATACCTCTTCCTTTCCCCTTTAGGTTTTCAGGCTTTTTTCTTTTCCTTCCTTAGTGGTTTTTAATAGATACAGTAACAACACAAATGGTCTTGTCATTTTCCTTTTCATGTATTTTGAAGAAAAAAACAACTAATTCATAGGTTGAAATTAAAATCTCACGTTTTGAGGGTCAGAAAATTAGGAAATATAATATTAGTATAGTATACTAATAGAAATTCTCTTGACTAACTAAGAAAGTAAAATAAAACAATGGAGAAAAACAGAGCAATAGGCACTCAGTGGGACTGAAAGACTGTCTATGACCTTCCCTTTCACTAACATTCCTATTTTCCCCATCCAATTTTTTAATTTTTAATTTGTGTATGAAAGAAGCTGTGCTGTGACCCCTCACATACAGGAAGACCAAAACTGAAGGATGCTGCCATAGGTCGCTGTGCTGAAGATGACCGGAGAACACCCTCATCAGAGTCAACAAAGAACAAAGGCCACCCAAGAGACACCCATGGAGGAGGTCAGCAAGTTCGTTCCCGCTCATATAGAATTATGGGGATTTTTTCTGTTGAGTTTAAAGGGAGCAGAAGCAGGTCAAAAAACAGCCAAGATGCACTTTGTGTAAGAGCCCCAGCAGCTATCTGCTCCTTGTACTTGAGTTCATAATTCAAAGGGAAGGACCGTGTGTGTGCAGAGAAGGGTGGGACACTGACCCGAAGAAGTGACAGCTCTCAGAAGTCTGTCATCAGAGTGGCAATGTCAAGCTACATAATCATCTAAATCTCAAACACATAAGATAGGAGAGATTGATGGCAAGAAAATGAATTGCATCCATCGACCAAATGCCCTGTTTATGCACTTCTGCAGAGTTCTGTTAAGGGTAATTTATAATGGTTTTTCTGGATATCCAAATGTTATGACATCAGGAGCAGTTGTTTTCCTGAAGAAAGGGCTGAAGGGGCAAGCTGTTTAATGCTGAAATCATCTGCATGGATTTATTTCTTTTTCTGTTTATAATCTGGTTTCTTGCTTACTGGTTGTATTATTGTAAAGAAAAAAACCAAACAACTTTGGATTGACATTGTTGGGAGAAGAAGAGGAAATGGCCTGAAGCACCAGGAGACTTTCAGGTTGGACATCAGGAAGAATTTCTTCACTGAAAGGAGAGTCAGACATTGGAATGGACTGCCCAGGGAGTGGTGGAGTCACCATCCCTGAAATTGTTCAAGAAACAACTGGACATATTACTTAGTGCTATGGTTTAATTGACATAATAGAGTTTGGTCAAAGGTTGGACTCAGTGATCTTGGAGGTCTTTTCCAACCTTAATGATTCCATGATTTTATGACATTGTCTCCAACATTTATGTTTCTTCCATTTAAAAACAGTCCTTGAAATTTTAATGTTTTTAATTCTTAAGTTGTATGGGGGTGTGTATATCTTGTATAATTTTTATCAAGCTATTGTTTTTAAGCAAAGGAAAAACGAGTTACTAAATAGCTCCAAAACAAAAATTCCAAAAGATTCAATATGCTGAATAAATTTTTTCATGTTACAATAAAGAGCTTAATTTAAAAAGGTGTACTCAGAAATCTGCCTGTCTGTCATACAGAGAGATTTTTCTGAATATGTTGATCAAGGTCCCTGCTGTGTAGGATGGCATTCCTCTGCCCAAAGATAGGCACCAAGGAATCCATTCCCCCTTTAGGGTTGATACAGAGAAACACAAGTGGAAGGGCAGAATCAATGCAGTGAAACCCCTGAGGGAGGTTTCTCAGCTCCTGCGTTAACCAGGAATCGTACACCGGGAGAGGTGCCTTCCAGAGTGTTTACTCCTCCAGACTATGTCAAATTTTGACAGCATACTTTTAGATGATCTCAGGTAGGTGGATCCCACCTGTAGCATTGGGGAAGGAGGTGGTTCTCCTCTGCTAGACTTGTCAGCTGTAACTCACTCTGCCCCGAAGAGAGTCGGGGATGGGCCTCTGCTGTGTTTCATGACACATAAAAGAGTTTTCTTTGCTCCTGCTGTTCCTCAGCCAGTCATGCATCAGGGTAGTGATGGGGCATGTAAAGGTAATATGAAATTATCTTTATGTAAGGAAGCATAAGGCAACAGAGTTTAGAAAAGTAAGGCTGGCAGACGGCAACTTGACTTCTGGATCAACAGCACAATGAGGGAGCAGAGAGAGGCAAGACAGTCAGTCCCAGCTTGGACCCATCTGGCCAGAATATCAACCCATAGGCTAGAGAGCAGGGGAAAAAAATAATAAATTCAATCAAACAGCTGGAAAATCTGAAAGCCAGCCAACAATCAACCACATAAAACTTGGCTAAAAGCCTGAAAAACTGCAGATGGTTTTCCAGTGACCTTCACCCCTTGTTTGGGGCTGTCTCCCACAAAATCCAGTGAGAGCTCTAGTGGAGAGGAAGAGTGAAGGGAACACTTGTGCCCACACTTGTCAGGCACCCACAGGGAAGACTTCATTTTCACCAGAAAGGGAGCGGGAGACACTTTACTTGGTCACTGATTCAGAGCTAACCTTCAGCTATGTAAAAATCCACTCTGGAAGCACAGATGAAGGATCAAGGTTAACACACTCTGTTATGTCCCTAGACCTAGCATTTGCCAGCTCGGTGACCATGTTGGAACTGCAGAGAGGTTCTGTTTGGTTTATAGGTAAGTGCATAGAAGAGTTTGAATGAGAAATATTTGTTTCTTTCCCTGTACCCTTCCTCCCTTTTTCCCTTTTCCCTCACGTGCTTTCTTTGCTCCTTATAATGGTGTTTTTAGAGAGATGGGTCCACAGAGCTTGCTAGGACCTTCGGTGGTCCTCTCATTCTTACTTTGTCCTCTGTCCCATTATCTCACCTGCACCAATTCCAAAGTTTGAATATCCACACTGAAGAAGATTCAAAAGGATAACATAATAACAAGCATAGCCCATCTCAAGGGAAAGACCCATAGGGTGAGAAAGTCCTAAGGAAGCTGATGAATCTTCACAGTGTTTTCCTTTGCAATTATTACTGGAAACAGGAAATGACTGTGGATGTCTGTGTCCCAGCTAGGAGGGAGACAGTGAAGATAGTTTTGGGCAGTGGGCTGAGACTGGCCTGTATCTCTGTGTGTGTGTGCAGTAAGTATTCAGTGCACAGCAACAACCTGACTGACCCTCGACCATGGCTCTTTACAACACTGTTTTAAACTAGAAGAAGGTCGATTTAGATTACAGTGAGGGTGGTGAGGCATTGGCACAGGTTGTCCAGAGAGGTGGTGGATGCCCCAACCCTGGAGACGTTCAAAGTCCGATTGGATGGGGCTCTGCGCAATCTGATATAGTGGAAGATGTCCCTGACCGTTGCAGGGTAGGTGGACTGAGGGGCCTTTAAGGGTGCCTTCCAACCCAAACGAGTCTATGGTCCTATGATTCTGTGAACTGCCACTAGATGGAGAGCTTTAGATATACACCGTGTACATACATCCCCATGCAGAGATTCAAAGACTCCAAGGCTGGAAGGTAGCTTTATTATCCTTAAATCTCAGCTCCAGCAAAAAAAAGCCAGAAAATTTTGCTTAAAGACTTCCATATTGAGGTCATCAGTCCTTGCTGTACCGAACATAGCTTCTCACAGAAGAGACATCCTTTATTTCAGGACTTCATACAAGGATGTACCGCATCCGTACCCAAGGTGTTCAAACGGCTGTTCAAAATATGCACTTCATTTCTCATCTGGTTCTTGTCTGCTTGAAATTCCAGTCATCACATGCATAATTTTACTGGTTTTTAACAAGCTTTTTTTACAAACATTATGTCTATAGTTTATAATTTAGCTTCTATGAGCATTTTTTCATTTCTGACCCATATTACCCTGAGCTGGTATGTGTAGGAGTTGTCTGGCATTAGTGGAGAAGCTAAGTGCTCTGTATGAGTTTCAACACTCTGAATTTTTAAGTTGCATTTTTGTTTTAAAAACACGAATTCCTCACTTATCACAGTTTAGAAGGGGGGAAAAAGGCTTTGCTAAAGACTTCTGCCATTAATTTAACAGGTTCCAGTGAGAGTTCAGTACTGTCTGGCTTAATTTAAGCAGGGTTACCTTGAAATGCA
This sequence comes from Aphelocoma coerulescens, assembly GCF_041296385.1. Classification (NCBI taxonomy): domain Eukaryota; kingdom Metazoa; phylum Chordata; class Aves; order Passeriformes; family Corvidae; genus Aphelocoma; species Aphelocoma coerulescens. The sequence goes on from NC_091013.1 coordinate 63,026,594, forward strand.
GCCTTCATGACTACTAATTTCTACTTCAAAAAGAGGCTGAAATTCAGTCATCAAATTATTCCATCAAAGTTTAAAGCAATGTTAATAACTCTCCTTCTGTCTTGCTCCTTGTAGTTTGATGAATTATCTGCATTAGGAAGCTCAATCCATATAGTTGTCTCACCTCACCAAGTCTTTTCAGGGCTTTCACTAGAGGCAGAGAAATATGAATAATACAATACAGGAGGCTTCCTACAACAAAAGAGCTTTCTTTCTGTGTTTATTCTAAGTTCAGTCCTATTGCAGGGGACATTGGATGGAAAAATCCTCTGCAGAGCAGAGGCAAGGCACACTGGATATCCAGGCTTTCCTTACTCGGGCATATCCAGGCCAAGCAGGGGCTGGGGACATGTTTGCCCCAAGCACAAGGTGTCACAGTCCTTGTCACAGCTGCCCCACTATCTCTTGCTGAGAGGTCACCTCTTGATCTGTGCCCTCCCTATCCAAGTCCTCCCCAAGTCACAGGATGACATAATTTGCCTTCTCCTGGCCTGCATCAAGCTGTCCGTCTGTGGTGACAGCAAAACCAAATTTACTACTGAGGATATAACTGGGCCTGCATGGTTGTCTTCTTTCCCTTGTCCATTTGCATATCCAAGTGGAGCACTGTCAGACACTGGTCACCAACCCAGATGCCCTCTGTGCAGGATAGATGGCGTCAGAGATGCTCTGCTGGGTGGCCTCCTCCTACTACCTTCCCATTCATGTCTGAGACCTTAACCCTCATACCCCTTCCCCTCTTTGTTCTTCATCATTATTTCTCCTACATCTCTACTTCCCTTAGCTTCCTCTTCTTCTGAGCCCCCCTGTCCTGAACCAAAAGAGAAAATGACAGAAATTCTGCCTGTGATTCCCTTTAGAAAAACAGTGTTTTGGATAGCTCTGCCACAGGGAATGTGTGCCCAGCTTGTGCCTGACTCCTGCGCTCTGAGGCTGCCTCATGCCCAATGGACATGAAATGGACTCAGTGATCTGCACTTCATGGGGTTAGGCCTGCAGTTTTCTGGACAGTTGAGAAGGATAAAGGCCTTGTATTGTGTTGAGGAACTGAGTTTGCTGGAAAAATATTTCCAGAGTTATTTTGGTGTCACCAATGATGATACCTTCCTTTTTCAAAGAGAAAAGTATTGCTTTCACTGGTAGAGACACCATCTAACATGACAAGGTTACACCAAGTGTAACTTATGGTCCAAGAGATGCCATCCAGTTGGTAGGAAAGCAGGAGCTGGTGGGGAGCTCAGCAGCAGCCAGTGAAGGAACACGCTGTCTGTGAGAGGCAGTGGCACCAATGGCTCAATGAGAGCTAGACCCACCCCTAGCTGCTCAAAAGAACGAAGACAGGGAGGTTTCAAGAAGGCAAGAAAGAGAAAAACCTGGAGAAGCAGGCAGGTTTTTCTGACTTCCTTCTGTGGGAGGTGTTTTTATGCCCTTAGTTTTGCACAACCTCCAACCAAAAAGAACCTCAACACTGAAGCATCTGCTTTTTTTCATTCACTTCTCAAACTCATAAAGGAAAGTTAGACAGGAATCTGATCTTTCTGAAGTCTGCATTTTCATAAATATTTCCCTTTAGGAGTTTGTGAAATTGAATTTTGGTTGATAACCCTGCTTTGTTCACCTAGCCTTATATCCTCAAGAGAACAGTGAGAAAAAATGAAAAGACTTTAAAAAATGTAATCATGGCAATTCAGTACAATGGCAGGGAGACAAAGATAAGATGAGAAATAAGGTACTGTTCTCTCTGCTGTCCTCGTTCCCTCATTTAAGTGATAATTTTCATACCTTACCTTTGAAAGATATAATTACAGTAATTGGAATCTGACTATTTCTGAGACCTATGCTGTGCGGTACTTTTCCCTCTTGATATTTGTGTCTTTTTAACTAATATAAGATCTTTAATCTACTAAATAAATACTTAGGCCCTTATTCTCTGCTGTGTCCATGCACTTTGTGCTTCTCAGGCAACCAAAAGGTGCATTAATGCCAGCATAATAAACCACGGGAGTCCATGCTCTGGAAAAAAAAGGGTGATTGAAAACTATTTCAGAATTTCTGGTACCACAATACAATACAAGCACTATTGTGGGATATGTTTTACCTGTCTCTCACCGTGTAACCATTAGCCTGGTCAGCTGTTCCTAAGAACAGAATGGGAGTAGAAGGTGAGTCCAGAGGGGCAGGTGTTCAAGGGAGACGGGAATAAAGTTTTGTGTTTTCTTGCAGACTGGGGAAGAAGTAAAGGCAAGATGAAAATGTTGGAGAAACAAGACAGTGAGTCTGCTCAAGATGGTGTGCAAGTCTACAGCATGGCTCTGGGAGGGGAGACTGTCCCCAGAGACTCTCCTGGAAGGGTAGGAGACTGCTGCCCTCCAATTCCTTCAGTCTCTGCAAAGGTTGAGAGTTAGTCACCTAAACCTGCCCATCTAGTTCTGTTTTGGATGTTTTGTTAGTGTCAGGAGAGAGTTCTGGCTTAGCTGCTTCCCCAAGTTTGTGTATGGCCAGGAATTTTCTTCTGCTTTGTCTCTGAGCTGAGGTAAATGGAAGTATAAATACTCTGGGGACCAGACCACTGCCCAGCCAGCCCTACAATTTGGGAAGGGCAAAAGTCCAGGTTATGTTCCTTACTGCGCTCAGCTGCCTCCTGGACACTTCTCAAAGCATAACCAGTGTACCCACTGTCTTCCACTAGCACTGTCCTGGGCAGCAGCCAGGTTACATGACTTGTGTGCAGTACAAAGAGCCAGTCCTCTGAGCATCAGTGAGCTATAAACAGCCCCCTACAGAGTAATACACATGCTACCAAAACCTTTAAATATGACATCCTACTTCTTCAGGCATGCATATGAAGGCAGGGAGCTTTTGAGCAGCTGCAAGAAGTTGTGGGATCTCAGCACATTTTAGAATTTTCCACCCTGGAGTAAGGTTTCTCAAACTCTGTTAGTTTGATACCACCAAAACAGCAGCAGCAGCAGCAGCAAGGCAGCAGCAGATACATTGGTGAATGCTGCTGCTGTTGAGCAGAGGGCAGAACCCACATCAGCCCCTATACCTGAAGGTCCCTTCCAATTGTAATCTTCCTATGATTCAGTGTTGACTGTGGCTGGGCCACTGCTCACAGCAGGGCTGAAGGGTTGTTGAGAAAGTGGAACAACTAGGGGGCTACTAGGATGGCTGGGGACTGAGGCACGCCATGTGCAAGGAGAGCCTGAGGGAGCTTGGCATGTGCAGCCTGAGAAGAGACGGTTTTGCAGGGACCTAACACCAACCTAGCAGGGACTGCAAAACACCTAGTGCTGGACCCTTTTCAGAGACACACAGAGAGAAGGAAAGGGGCAGCAGACACTGGCCGCAGAAAGGGAAATTCCAGCTCAACATAAGCAAAAAGGAGTTCACAATGTTTTTCAAGAGGTGGAAAAGATTGTCCGAAGAAGTTGTGCAATTTCCATTCTTGGAGATATACAAAACTCATCTGGAAAGGCTGAACTTCAGTGCTAGTCCTGTTTTCTTTAGGGAATGAGATGATCAGGTATAATAGTAGACGACATCCAGAAGTCCTTATTCACCTGAATCAGGGTTTTTTTTGTATTTCCACCTTCATCAGCTGAACTCCAGAAGTCTACTTATACACGGATGAGTTGCGTGTGACACCACGCTATGTTCAACTACCATGAGTAGTTCTAGGGGTGCATGTGGTCTACTGTATTTTGTCAACCTTCATCCTTACAGAAATAAATTATGACTTTCCATTGCTCTTTTCCCTAAATAATCTTTCTGGTTGATAACCATACAGTACAATTACATCCACTGACTAGGGCTAAAACCAGCTTCCTTGAGACTGATCGATATTTGGTATCAATAAGCTTAAGTCTTCTGTTCAGCACTGCCTCAAGTCAAAGGTCCTTATGGGCAAAGGAAAAGGAAGGAGTGGGCGTGTTTCTGCATCTGTTCATACTCCTTGCCAACTGTAATACTGGGCAGTTTTGGCACCTTGGCTTGATCAAATGCCTTTGTTTGTAATACCTGGCTGGATCAGAAAGGGCAGACATCCATAGCTTGGCTGTTCCTTAGCTCACTAAAGGTGTGGTTGTGTCTGAGCTCCTCTTAAGCTAAAGCCAGTGCAAAAGGTCATGGTGCTGTCAGCCTGTATTTAATTTTCTGTTATAGATACAGCTTTTATGTCTGCCCCAGTTTCTTTGTGCGTTATCTGGGAGATGGAGTAAAGGCTTTGGGGGAATACTGCTGGGATCGGAGGAAGAGAACAGGCTTGACACTTTTAATGTGATTTCTGTTCATGCCATTATACTGTGTGAATAACATCATTTTACTGAACTTTTTTCACTTAAGTTTTACTGAGGTCTTTTTAATGCTTGCCAAATTGCTAGGTACCTCTCACTACTGAAAGCAAGATAAGTGCAGGATAATATAATTCAGCTTCACTGATTTACCATCCAGTTGTGAGAAAGGAAAAAAGGTATACCTTGATGTCTTCTTCCAGCTTGGCGAGTACATTTCAGTGGTTTCTCATTCCGGTCTATTTTGTTTGAAAATGATGATGAGATAGAAAATAATCCTGTGAAAATGGGCAGCAATAAAATGATAGCGATTCCAGATGTCTTTTTGGAAGATGGCATCTAGCCTTGTAGGTCAGTTTTGATTCCACTGATAGTTTCTGTTGGCATTTTCTTGTTTCCCTTAAAGGGAGATCCCTTTACAGTATCATGACCCTGAACTATCTTGAGTGATTATCTTTTTGGGAAGGTGCTTCCTATGTCAAGAACGCTTCCAGAGACATCATATGTATGTTTACTCAACAAATGGGTTAGTCAGAGTGGGTGTTTTTTTAAGTGATTCCTACTTTTTTAAGCTATTTTGGACTAGTATGGCTGAAGCACAAGAAGGTGGAGTGACTTCCTTACAGTCACACTCTGAGTCAGTGCCTCAGTACCTCCAGGCTTCCCATATTTTTATTCCAACCATTGAGAAGACCACATGGCTTCCTCTTGGCCTGCTTTGACTTTTCACAGCTGAGAGGTGCATGCTGTAAAGGTTTTTGCTGCTAACATGTGAGCTGCTGATTTTAGATCAGAAGTTCTTTACGTAGGAGGGCAGGATCCATCCAACAGCAATCAGTTCGCTTCTTGTCCATTCAATCCACCTCCTGTCTGTGGAGCTCCACTCAGACATTTTCCTACAGCACTATCACTCACCGCAAAGTCTCTGCTTACCATGGGAGACAGGAAAGTCACCGTGGTTTCTGTTCCCAGGACCCTATGTCAACCTTCTGTAGTTTTGGCTGGTGAGGTTCATAGACTCTTATTTTTCTCATCGCTTCAATTTTTGAATGAAACTTCCTCCCTCTTTTCTCTCATCCACACCAAAACCCAAAGCAAAAAATCAGCTGAAATGGCCAATTTTTGCTGTCTTTCAGACGGAAACCATGCAAAACCACAGAGTTTGGCCTGGTGTCTGCCGGAAACTATAAATAGGGCTGTATTACTCAAGCCACAACCCAAAGTTGTGAGACAGTCTCTGGACCCGGGTAGATGTTTTGGAGTGTGTTGACCAAGTGTGGTGGCTATAAGAAATTCAAAATTCTGCTGAGTTACCTGCTTGGTTTGGGGTTTCATTGCTGAAGTTCGTATTTCTGTATCTACCATCAAATGCTCTGAAGATTGTTTCTAGGTGCCTCCTGGCTGGTCTTCAGGTTAGGCAGAGAGCCCTGGAATACTGACTACTGCTTCTCAGCATCTCTGATTCTCAGGCTGGTCAGTGATGGGGTTCTAATTCTTCCTGAATTTTCCAAGATGCTTTGAAATCAAAGGGTGAATTTGTATTTGCACAATTTTACTCTGAGCAAAACATGGTTTATTCAAATCCCAGTAATCTGAGGACCTAATCCAATAATCTCTGCATGGCAGAAGGGCTATTGAAGGAAAACATGCTTTTCCCTTCTGTTTAAAGCAATGCAAAAGGCCAAAACAAAAGTAAATATTCAGAGGCTAACCCTACCACCGGTTACCTCTTAGCCTAAGACTTGGCACTGAACTTCTATTACGTTCCGAAGAAGAAGTTAGGGTATAACAGTCTTTGGATCAATGCTTTTCCTATAAAAATCACTTTTAAACCCAGCAATGAAATTAACTTTGTACATTTACATTTGTGCCTCCTTAGAGAGCAAATTATTTCATTGTATCCTGCTGTATGTTTCTGTCTTTTACTTCTCCAAATTCTACAACTAGGGTAGGTTAGTGTTTCTGTTGGGTTATATAATGAGACAGGATGCCTTTCCAAATTTTTTCATTATTTGATAGTTTGGATTTTCAGTTTATTCACCTGAGATAACAATGTATTCTTGTGTTAGCAGAGCTGTCACACTTCATTTGATAATTTAGAATTTCTTATTCGGTTTAGTGGATGAGGTGGCTTTGCAAGGCAATGTAATGTAATGAATTTATCTGCCTGAAAGGTGTCACCCAGAATCTCAGAGAGATCTATCTTTATATATTAGTAGATCAGCCTTGACTCTGGAAGCATGTTTAGGTCACGGTGCATTCGAACCACTCCAGTGGCGGGCACGTAAACAGGGAGCAAGAAGGCAGCTCCCAATCCAGCTGTCACACAGGCACGCCAGAGAAATTAATCACAGGGCCAACTGTGCTTGTTGCCTCCCAGCCGCGAAATACCACAACAAGGACCCCTTGTGAGACCATAAATGCTGCGTCCTCCATCAGCAATGAGGGTGATGCCATCCAAAACAGAAGGTCTGTCTCCAGCTCTCTGTGCAGAGGACAAGGGAGGGTTCCACCATCTTAGTGTCTCTAGGCAGGACACTGAAGTGAGGCTTTGTTGTGCAGTTCTTGTTTTCTAAGAGTCTGCCTTCAGCTTCAGCTCTGATTTGTGAGAGAGCTGAGCATTCACAGCTGCAAGTGAGTATCAGCAGCTGCACTTTGAAGGTAGAAAAGTGCCAGGCCACAGGATACTACAAATGAGAAATCCCCAGGTTAATGGATATTTTTTCTTACTTAATTCCCTCTCTACCCCCTTTCTTGGTCTTTAATAGAGAGGGAATACTATTTCCTCGTCTTCTGGGGATTGTGAGGGATTTGAGAACAACAGCAGAGCTGTGGGAGCACTAAATGTTCTACAGGAATTGAGTACAACACAGTGAAAGCTACATCTCCTACTCTAAGAGGATTCATGATTTGGTAAAAAAAAAAAAAGAACACATTAATTTTTAATCTTTTTTAGATTAAAAAAAAAAAAAAGAGGAGGGATTTTTTTTGAAAAGATGGGAATGGGCCTGTTGAAATATTTTCATTTTTACTTTCCAGAAGCCTTTTTGTTTGTATCCACTCTTAACTTTCATTCTGTAACCTATTTTTAGATGAATTGGTGTAACTCTCTCCTTGTCTCCCCCAAGTTTTTTCTTCCAAGTAATGTTTCAGGCTCTTCCCCTTCAGGCTGGACCCAGACTGTTGCTGGCATTCTCCCCTCCGGTACTTGGGCATCAAAGGTAGGAAGGATGCAAGAGAAAGCCTCCCCCTAGTGTCAGTTCGATTTCAGCTATGGCTGAAATTATACGAAGAGTGTCTCTGAGCCCTGGACTGGGGCACAGCCAGGGCACATAAAGCACTAGCAAGCCTCTATTAAGCCTGCCCACATGGGAGTTTATCCATCCCTCATAACCTAGCTCCATGTAGACATGATTTTTTGTTTTCTTAATAGTCCTTGAGCAAGATGAAGCCTTGCTGTCAAATCTGAACGCCTATAGTCTAGTGACACAAAAGGTGTCTCAGGGAACCACACAGAGAAATTAGTGTTTTGCCTAGCCCCCTCCACAGAAACTGGTCATGTTTTTTTCAAATAAATAGTGTATGTCTATCTATCTATAGATAGACAGATAAAACAAACAAAAAATCTTGGCCTAAAGGAGACACACAGAATGGGAAATTTCAGTCTAAATGAAAAAAAATTGGCAAAGGGCAACTGAATCCTGTGGCAGGTTGGGCTGAACTATACTTTATCTACTCTGTGCTTCTGTTGTTTTTATTCAATTTAACTGCCTAGACTAGCCTTTTCTTCTGTACTGAACAACTGTCTTTAAAGGAATACTGAAGTGTTCTGAACGTGTAGTACAAAAATGGAACACTAAAGAAAAGGGCATTTTAAGGTGACTGCTTAATTAGGGTGTCTCTCTGGGCTGTCCTGTTAACCTCTATTGCAACTACATCTTTTTTCTTTTGCTCACTGAAATATATTGAAAGGATGCAGATGGGTCACACAATCCCAGCCCAATCAATTAGCAGCTTTTAAAGATGACTCATTATTTTGTCTGTAACATAAAACAAAATTACACAGTGAAAGCCCTAACACAGCCTTTTAGAAAAACTCCAGAGATCTACTTTTCCATTTGTGGTTTCACTTTTTTATCTTTCTCCAAAGCCCAAAGCACAGATCTTGATGAGCTGATGCAGTATGTGTATGCAGCAGGCTTTTCCTCTTGCTGCTGCTCCCATTACTCCTCACCTCATCTGCAAGTACGATTCCAAGCCCTGCATCGGATTCCCACTCCTTGTCCTGAAACAGCTGGGTTGACCAACGCACTTCAATTTTTGTACAGACAGTGCAAACAAATCTGTGTCAGTGAGGGGACTTTTGTAAGCAGCAATCATCCTTTGCATGAATCTGCAGAATCCCAAATGTTTGTTTTCATTAAGTATTTTGGGATGTATTAATTCTTGTAAAATCTGTATCTGACTTATGCTTTCAGATGCAAAGAATCTGCAGAAAAGCTGCATTGAAAATAAGCTCTTCCTATTTCATGTTTTGTTGATAACATCCTGTTTTAATTCAGAAGACCTGAAAAGAGGATTTCTTGATTGTCACTTTGTATTAGTTTAATTTCAAGTCTTGTAACCTAGATTACATGACATTTTCAGCCCTGGAACCATGCTACAAAGTAATGTAAAAAAAACCCCCAAAATTCCCCAAAACAAAACAAAGAAAAACAACAAAAAAAGCTCCTCTGTCAATAAACCAAAGAATGAACTGGAACAAAAAGGAACAAGTTGGCTCTTTCTAGTGGGACCAGCTGACTTCTAGATAACTAAACACTGGAAAAAATATGCCTTTCCCACACCTCCTCCCAGACTTCTATAATTCTTACTCACTATGTTCCTTTTTTTTTTGGAAACACACTAAAATCCACTGAATGCAGCGGGTGGAATAGAGAAAGGTATGTGAGTAGTGGTAGGTTCCAGATATGTTTTCCCATGAGAAGAAGGGAAAAAGCAGCCCTTGACAGCAGAAGAGCTTACAGAGCTTACTTCATACAGAATAAGGGAGGCCTGCGTGCTGAGCACTCTGCTTGCTCACCCTTCCAGGGATGGGGCATCCACAACTTCTCTGGGCAACATGAGTGAAGGAAAATACTGCCTGAGCCTTCCCTCATCCTTTCTCTTTCCCCAGACTTTTTCTGGAGAGCCCAATGTGTTGCCCTGCCTGAGTGGCCCATTGGGGTCTCACATGTTTTGTGTCTGCTTCAATCTGATGAAGAAAATTTCTCACTGAGCTGCACCATCAGTCACCTCCTCCTGGAAATTATATATACTTTATATTCTCCAGGAGGAGCAGAGAATTAATAACTCCTTGGTTCATTTATTAAAATATTTATTCTCAAATGCTTTCTACCATCTCTTTTTCTTAGATATGGCAGTGAGTGATGAAAATATCTGTCCTGCACTGAGGACTTTTGCAAATAATTCAGAAATCTACATTATAATACAATACAGTTTCCTGTGGTGAAGGCTCCTGAAACTTCAAGCAGCATACACCTTTTCAGCTGCCATTAGTGTGCATATAAATCTGAGTAATTATACACTAAGAAGCATATTTTCCCTGAATCTATAAGCACACAGTCTGAACCTGAGTGTTTCTGCTATCAGTCTTGCTGCTGCTTTCCCTCATCTGGAGTGTGAGCTGCTGATTACAGAAACATAGATCTGAAATAATGAGAACATCTTCTTTTCACTCAAAGGCTGATCTTGGTGATCACCTTCCTTTGCTCCATAGATGAACAATATTTTCTATTGAATATGTGGATACTTTACACAGGGGAAGCAATACTGCTGTGTCTTCAAGGTCATTTGTATTATTTGCTAAACATGCAAGTGATGAACTTGGAGGAAAATAGGTATCAAAGATAAAACACAGGTAGTGATTGAGGCTGAGATGGGCGTGTTGGATGGCAGGCATCCTCTGTGCTATTTGGAATGAAAATGAAAAACATTTTGTCCCTGCAGAAACCTCATGCTCATTAAGCAGCACAGGAGAGATTAAAAAGCTGCCTTTGTTCACAGCAAAGGGCCTTGTGGCTTTATGAAAGGGGTCAGTTTGGCGTCTTCCAAGGCACGGATTTGTAAGGACAAAATATTTGACTCCTGCTTCATGTCAAAGACTTGTGCCTTGCTGGTGATGCTCAGAGTTCAGCTGTGACTTCTCCACAGTCTATCCACCAGGCTGAAATGCACTTTGCCTAGCACTTGTGTCTCAGCTAGAGCAGGGTGACTGATTAGCCTCCACAACTCTCCCTGATGATCTGAGCAGTGGATTTTCATATTATCCAATCACCTAAGGGGGTGAAAGAGGCTGTCTTTTTCCTCAAAGTGCCTGACTTTGTTTCTTCACCTCGCTCTTTAGCCTTAGCTCAGTAGGATTACTTGATAATGTTTGATTGAATGGACACTTTAAACAGTAATCCTTGGAAAATATCTTGTGGGCAGTATTTGTGCCAGTAAATTGTTTCCCTTTTGAACATAAGCTCTTAAGAACAGAGATGATGATGTTATTTTCCTACATACAGGTATCTGTTGATATCGAAGCTGTCTGCCCTCTACTCCCTTCACAGCCTTTGCAACAAAATGGGAATTTCTGGGTGTGATTCACTTCACCCTAGCATAGCTGTCTGTGGTTAGAGAAATTGCCAATTGTTTCCCAGTGTCTAGGGAAGGAGAGTAGGATGAGTGTCCCTAGATGACTACACAGGCAGAAATCTAGAGTTAAGTGAAACCCACACAGGCTGTCCTTTTGTTCATACTGAATTTGGTACATCAGAGCTGCTTTTCACCAGCTGGGCTCCAAGACACTGCCATCCTGGAGCTCATCAACTCTGACAATAATGCTGGGAGAAGCACACAGAGAAAAGGAGCTCCTCTACAGCTCTGAATTTGTGAGATATGCTTTTGACTGAGTGATCGATCTCTCACTTGTAATAATTCTCAGTGTTGCCAACACTGTGGATACTGTTAAAGCTGGCTCAGCTATTCGGGTGCTGAGGAGATCACCCTCTTATGCCTAATGCTGTCAGTGATCTGCATGGACTGGCACTCATTGACTGTGACTACAGATGGTTCTTTATTAAGATGGGCTTGATCTTGGGACACTAAGGCTCCCAACATGGTTAGGACATCTGATTAGTAAAGGAGGTTTAGCAAGAGTGGGAGATGCTTCTGTCATAATTTAGTGTTACAAAGCCCTAGAGAGCTGGCTCAAAAGAGACCCATTCTTCTCACCCTTTTACACGAGGGCAGTTCATCTGCTTCCTTGCAGTCAAAGAAAAGAGATGTGAGGTCCTGATGGTTTAGTTCCCAGGTGTATGAGCAGTTTGTATGTAGTTTGCAGCTACATGTGGTTATTGTTTCTTCTTTCACTGTCTGCTTTTCCACTGGGCCATCTTTGAAGAGAGATTTCTCTCACACAGGCTCTGTCCAGAGAAAATGAGCACCATTTTTCAGCAAGTGTTTCATTTCTGGGGTTTTAAATATCTATTGAAATTGTCTAATGGTGGTTCCTTTTAGTTTTTTTATTTATTTAATAAGGTGTCCTTTCATAAGCAGAACATAGCATTTCAGAAAGAGAAGGGCTGTTCCTGAGGAAGAGCTGCTGGCAAGGCTTTCAACACCTTCAAGAAATAATGAATTCAATCCAATATGTGTTCATGGCATAGGGTGTTTTATTACCCCTTTGTGTATTTGGAGCTTGTGTATTAATCATCACCTAGAAGCAAGAAGAAAATTGTTAGAGTCTCTTGAGGTGAAGGCTGTGTGTAAAGTAGTTGAGGGCTTTGTGGTATATTGTAGTGGTTTGGAAGCTGAATTAACCTGCATTCTTTTTTTTTTTTTTTTTTTTCTCCCTGCAGCACAACCAGCCATGGCTACAGAAATAGCAGTGTATTTCTTGCTGTAGAAAAAGAATTTATATATTTCCTGCCAGATCAAAGTGAAGAGAGCTGTAATTTTTCATCCTTTTGGCATGGTGATACAGGATTAAGTGCACTTGATCTATGTAGTTCGTGGATTCGGATGGGCTTTTTATTCAAATTGTAAGGCGTTTACCCTAACACCGATACACACTTTTAATAGTGCAAGCACTGTTCTGACCTGGCAGAATTTTTTTTTTTTCATCTGTGATCCAGGGATGATCTTTAATCTCATCCATGTACCTGCAAGAAGACATCTAGCCTGCATGTGAGACAGTGAGGAAATTCTGACACCTACATGTTCACATGAAGAGCTATGCTTTTACCTCCTGGGTTGGAAAAGGGAGAAGACAAAACCCCAAAAAACTTCAAAAGAAAAAGCCAAATAAACTTGGTATGTTTGTTAAGAACATGAAGTGTTCAGAATTTTGAATACAAAAGTGGCAGGTCAAATAAAATGTTATTCTATTCCTCCATACTGATTCCAATGCTGGTTAGAACTGGAGATTTAGAGTGGAGTATTAGAGAAGAACAGCAAAAATAGTATTGTCCTCTAATACTTTCTCATTTTTTAAATTTTCTGGATTGGGCCAAGGTCAATTAACCTTCAGTAGACTTCTGCAACCTCTTCAGTCTCCCTTGGAACCTATTTACACTTTCTGTGTCTACAATGTCCTTTGTCAAGGAATTCTGCTTGTGAAGAATTTTTTTCTTTTGTTTATTTTGAATTTTATTCCTGTTATTTGATGCCTCCTGGTTCTACTATTAAACTTTGCCATAAGTGTGAAGCTACAGGCCCAGCATGGTTAGTTTTGTATGAAAGGATGATTCAGAATGCCAATCCAGGGGCATTTTCACCAATCAGATTCCAGGAGAACTTGCAATTTTCTTTTATTTCCAAAATATGTTTTGGTGTGCCATTCTGGCCCATCACAGAGCAAACCCAATGCCTAATTACTTGCGTTTACCCCTTTTGCTTGCATGTTGTGGTAGCTGCTTACACAAATCAGGCCTAAACTCTTGTTTGCTTAGCTCAGAAAGCTGTGTTAACATGACATCAATCTAATGTCATTGACTGCCTGAGGGAAGAGAACCCACAAGTTAAGCCAAACATGCTGGTTGATTGACTGATGGCAATAAAACCCTTGCATGGGGCTACCACAAAGTTCAGATGGTTTGGCGCGGTGCTCTCAGCCGTATTGTCTCACATTTCTCTCCAGTCATCTGAGCGTAGACAATTTAATGAACGCCCAGTCAAATGTGCCCTCTGCAGAGAGTGGCACTTCCTTCCCCATGCTTCCATGTTGGGTTTTGCCACACAAAACCAGCCCAGACATTTCCTAACAGTGTGATCATCGTGGCAAGAGAGCATGGGAAACCAGAATAGCAAATTTAGGTCACTGCTTCTTAGAAACCTTTCTCTTTCATCAGCCCTAATGCTCTTTTTCATAACTTGTTGTGAGCTGGCAGAGAGAGAGAGCATGTCCTCCTGGCAACCTGGATAGTACCTAGGGTAATGAAGCCTCCTTCCTTCTTATGGCCTATAGACACCACCGTAATGTAAATTATTGGTAAAATTATTCTAGCTCATGGTCACAGCATACAGACAAATCCATCCATGCAAGTTAGGAATGCAGCAATTAGTTACTTTTTTTAAAGGAGTTAATAATCAGTATTCTTAAACATGTAAAGCTCAGGGAGGATATTCAATTTGTTGTCTGAAAATGGAAGGCCTTTGGTCATTAAAAGGATGTGGGAAAGTTGTGAAATCGAGTCTTCTTGGCTTCCCATGGGTCAAGTTTCCAAAAGTATTTGGATGCCTGAAGGTGCTGGCAGGAAAAATTCCACCTCAAGATTTTTTCTGTCTTTTGACACTCAGAGGTACTGTACAATTGGTGCAGTCAGGCTCTCGAAGGAGGCAGCCTGCCTGAAAGGCTGCAGGGCTAGAAGCTGAGTTGTGGTTTCTCTCTCCAGCCACTGATACTGTCTTGCAGTATTAAATAAGCCATAAGCTAATCATAAGCTAATCACACCCCCTCCTGCACCTCATTGCTGCCCATTTGTAAACAAGGTGCAGTTTTGTGCACTTGCAGAAAGGCCTTTAGGATCAGTGAATGATAAAAAGTGACTATTTTCATTCTGGGCCAAGACTCAGGTTCATTGCCCAAGTCTCGTTATTTCTGCTGACCTTGCCCAAGATATGCTAAACTGTGTTACTGCTAACTGTGATAAGTTCTCTGGTGTGAACAAATATTCATTAGGAGCTTAACTGAAGCAATTGCTTCAGTTTAAATATCTTAACAGCAATCCACTGAATGCAGATTAGGCTACAGATCCTGTAGTATGGAGCATAGCGATACTGAAGATATACACATTACTAACTCCCCAATCTGTTAATTCTTCTCTCCTAGCTGTGGAAAGTCTTTTTATTTTGAAAAATAACGATTACAGCACCTGGGATTTCTTAGGATGTGTGCACTCCTCAGGATCAGTTAGGAGTTCTTGCAGAGAAATTCCTTCTGCTGCAGAAAACATGTGTTGCAGGTATGAAAACTGAATGTGCGTATACGGTGTGGTAATTAGGGATTGCCATCATGGAGATGTTTAGATGGCTGACAGATCAGGGAAGTTTCAAACTTTTACCTTTACTAAATCCATTCCTTAAGGACAGCCTTTGTGCTCACAGCTAATTGCCACCCATTGCTGTGATTAGCAGCCACATTGTAATCCAGCTGTGGGTACTCAGTGCTGCGGGAGTTGCTGCCTCACAGCTGGCACCGAAGGTTTTGGTCTTCAGTGGCCCCTATTCACCAAGGTTTGGTGATCAGATTTGAAAGCTCATTAATGAGAGGAGCCAGAACTGGGCTCATCATCTTTCTTTTCTCTGCATTTTTTAATAAATTTGCTTATGCCTGGTGGTTTAATGCTGTTTCCTGCTTACAATAAGGAAGAACTCACCTCCTCTCAGTATCACTTACTGTGCTTTTTGCTTTGCCAGTCATCCCTCTGGTATAGTATGCAGATTGTCCTAGCTATTTGCAGTCTCATGCGCTTATCTTATTCTCTGTCTGGCAATTTTTATCAGCTCAATGCCACCTACTTGCAACTTCTCCCATGTTTGGTAGTCATGTTGCTCACATACTTATGCAAAATGCTTATAGATTGCATTTTGCTGTGCCTTGAGGGTTACGAAATACTTATATTTTGTTGTTAGTTACACCATCCTTGTACTTAAAATGAAGGCAGGCATATTAATTATATTCTGACTAATACAAGTATAGTTTCTAGGTGTCACAGACCTCTGTTTTGCTGCATCTGCATATTTGCAATGTCATCCACCCTTCTGACCTGTCTTTCTGTGGCACAGCATGGTTGTAGTCTTTACTCTCCTACTGTAGGAAGCTGGTGTTGTGTTGTGACTTTGTAAACAGATGAATATTTTGTTGGCCCTTCCGTGGCTATTTCTGCAGATATTGAATTTTCAGTAGTCTGCTGGGGAAGAAAAGGAACAATATTCACTTACTAATAAGGCCCTTCATAACTCCACCTCGATATACAGAATGCTTTTCTCTCTCCAGAGAAAGCAAGTCCGCCAAAAATACGGTCAAGGAGTCGGCCTCGTCTCTGTCAATATGACATAGTATCATTTGTAGAAATAATGCTTGGATTAACTGGTACGTTAGCTGCTTTGCCTTTGAACTCATCCTGTCACTTTGATTTGGGAAGCTGCATTCCTTCGTGGATAGAAAGAATGAGAATGAGATTTTCTTCAGCTTTGTCTCCAGCTCTGCCACCATCTTCCCTTGTGACCCTGAACAAACCCCTGTGGACATTATTAAAATACTGGAATAACAGCCAGACAGGAAAAAAATGTTTTGTAGAAAACATAATTTTATCTTTTTATGGCTAGTGGTCCTTGAGATAATTAAAGTCATTGATTCTGAGGGAGCACTGCTATCCCAGTGCTCAGGACAATGAGTCTCTGGAGTGGCCTTTTGTCTGGTGCCCTCTGCTCCTTGACAGCTCTCCTGGGCAGGACCAACCCTCAGGTGGACTCGGGAAGGTATGTGCTGCCCATGCCAGGTATTTGTTCTCCTAACAGCAAGAGAGCCTGATCCCCACGCAGCCCTTGAACCACTCTTAGTTTGCTCATACCCTCAGTTCACTCATGAAAGGGGAAATGTGACATCTGCCTCACAGAAAATGCTTAGGTAAAAAAGGCAGCTCCTCTTTATACTGGTGTAATCATCCTCTGAGGTCATGCTGGATGATGGGATGGCTGAAATCCTAACTGAATTGTTGCTAGTGTCCTCATCCCTCCTAACTGATGAGGTGTTTTGTCATCATCTGGAGGAGTCAAGCAAGCATTCCTTGCCCAAGATTTTCCATTTATCTTCTTGGATAGTGAGAGAAAGCACCTTGGAATAGGAGCTGGCAAATAACTGATGGAGTCCAAAGCTATAGGGATACTTTGACCTAAGGAAAGCAAAGTGAAAATGTTACCTCATGGGTCCTATGGAGAATTTAGACAAACCTAATATGGTAGCAAGGGTATTTTTTCAATTGAATGAAGTGTCATCCTATGCATTTCACCAAGTGGTGCACCACCTGCTGAGCCCATGATATGCTCATGAGCTCTCCCTGTGATTTGGGCCTCATCTTATGACTCTACTGCAGTTTAGTGAACTAGCCATTTAACTACATAAATATTAAAAACATTCAATTAACTTTGCTTGGATCTGTCTGGCACTAAGAAAGAAAAAATTTTACGGTTTGAAATATATGACTTGGCATGATTATGTGGTGAAATGAATAATGTTTTAATGAGTGACTTGTAATTATTTAATAATTAAAGAGCTCTTATGAATATTCTTGAACACCCTGTGGAAAAACTAAATTGTATGCTGATTTCATCAAGCATTCAAATCTAATCAGAATTTATTTTTATAGCATCATTTCAAACATAGTCTACAAGAACATTGCCACAATAATGCAGACGGAACAGAAAAGTGCCATGCTATAACAGCTCTGCTTTTTTAGTATAAACTCCTGATTTTTCCATGCAAAGATTTTTTTCTGCACTAATGAATTGCAGCTGGACTGTATTCCAAGACCTGCAGCAGCCAGTCAGGTTTCATCAGTGGTTCAGTGACAGGTTGAGGGTGCATCAGTTTTGGTTTGTAAACACAGATGAATGATAGCCACTTGCTGCAGGGGAGATTGATCCCATTCACCCCTGCCTGGAAACAAAGACAAAGAGAGACCAAAAAGGAAAACAAGAAGATGTGAAAAACTTTCACTCCTGACATGAAATCATTCAGTCTCAGCTTAGTCTCTGGAAATCCAATTTTCTTTTAATTTTTCTTCCTATGGTATGTATATTGCAGCTTTGGGCAACATTTTAATAAGATGATGTTTTCTCTGTCTAATCCTGGAAATACTTTTCCCACAGGGGTAGCAGCAGTTCAAGAACAAGGTAAATTATGTGAACCATAAATCATCCCAGATTTTTCTTAACTCGAATATTAAGAGTCAGGCAAATTTTTATGGAAAACAGTTTTATATTAACTAGTCCTCCAACAGATCTGAAAAGGAATAACAGAGGGCTCTGGATGAAGATTGTCAGAGATTCATCAATCCATTTTAAAATAAATGACCCCTACAGGCCAAGAAATCAATCCAGAATCTTGCACAGAAACCACAAGTTGCTATTAATTTCTGAAAGCAGTTTGGTACGATCATATTTGATGGGATGGAAGAAGGACCAGATGGGGGCCCTCTTCCACATGGATGTCAATACAGTTATTACTTGTGAGGATATAATTGTCCTGTAGCGTTGCATGAATAATTCATTTTTAATTCTGTATTAGATTAATTTCATCTCATCCTCTCTTCGTGAATTGTCCTCCAATAAGTTGTAATTTTCTTGAATATATTTATTATTCAGAATAGGTTTTAGGACTCATGAGTCATTCATTTCAGGTAGGTGACATTCAGAATTTGAAACTTTCAGGATGGACGTACAGGTCATTGTTGTGCCCTGTTACACAGGTAAAATATAGAGAATCAAGTTTCTACTTCCAATATGTATTTACAAATCTGGAATTCACTTGCTTTTACTATTCTGCAATGCTAATTCTAAATTCACCATATCAGCAATAGCTCCAGCAGATGCATTGGCTGGAATATCTGAAAGTAAGAAGAAGTGCTGAACAAATTCATTAAAAGAATCTGGAAGAAAATATTCATACAGCTTTTTACAACACCAAGACTAGGTTAGTGACCTGACATTCTGCTAAAGATTAAATAGAGAGCTTACTGCCTGCCATTCAACTTCTCCTTTGAATTTTTTTCTCAGCTTTTTTTCTTTATATAAATAGAATGTTGTTGATCAGAGATTACTGCTTCAAATTTTTTTTCCCCTGAAACTTCTATCTTCCCCCATTTTCAACCCACAAAACCACAGAAAGATTAAAAACCTCAAGTTTTTGATAACTCCTTAATTTTGCTGAGACTGAAAAGAATTTCCATGTTTACAAAGGGAAACTATTCACTTGAAAACAAAAATATTTTTTGTAGTAGAATTTTTTTTTTATCAGTTGAATCATAGAGTTCTTTCAGCTGACAATTTTTTCATTTCTAGTCATGAAACATTTGCCTTTTGGAAAGTTCTCCCCATCCAGAACTGGGTTTCCTCCTGTTGCTCTAAAAAAAGATGAAAACCTGAACAATAGAATCCTAGCAGCTATTCTGGGTTTGTAAATTGGGCCTGTAGTAAATAAATGGGTTTCCTTTACAGCCAGTAGAGAACAGGAGGTATATCCAGTGTCATATACCCAGTGTAATAAAGGCATTGAGGGAACATGGGAAGAAGCTGCTGTCATTGGAGGGCCCTACTGAACAGCACAGCCTAGGTCTCATCACGTTGTTGACAGGTAAATTTGGGCAAAAAGAATGTTACAGTGAAAAGAAATATAAAACAGGTGAGCAGAAATGGAGAGATCAGAAGAACTTGTCTGTAAAGGATGTACTTACAGTACTTCTTGCTTATGTGCCCATATAACTTGGGAATGGAATAGACAGGGACAGTTCTCCCCTCTTACTCTCTCCAAACAAAATGAGTCCTCAGGAGTCTGTTTTTGCATTTGGTAGGGAAGCATACTCTTTCATCCATGCCTTGAAGCAGGAGCATGCATCATATTGATGTTTAGGCTCAGAGGAGAACCCTTCACCACCCTGAGGGATTTAAACATCATACCTATTAGTATCCTGGGGTTAATTTCCTCTTTTTTACCATTTCTTTTCTTCTTTGCTGTGTTTTGTGAGTTCTTTTACTCAGAGTTTGAATTAAAATGAAGGAGACTGAGAGTTCTTCTTCGGGCTTAGTTGTTTATTATATCTTATCTGTAACACAGCTGCACAGAATGTGATTCCAAGTTAACAAGGTGGGAAATGGCTGTGAGTTCTAACTTCCAAGGCTTTTTAAGGTCTAAATTACCCAACCAAGTAACTTGTTTTTATTTATAATCCAATAACTAACTCTTCATGTCCCGCAGTCTGGGACTTTTGACCCAGTAGCAGAACCCCTAAATTTGTGAAGAAGAAGGAAAAAGGAGAAAGGAAGAAGAAGATCCACACTGAAAATCCTCCACATTGTTACCTATATCTCCTAAACCTACTTTTTCTACATCTCTACATATTCCACCCAGTGATATAACTTTTAATTACACAGCAACAGCCTCAGTGTTATCACACAATTTAGGGAGCATTTCCCAGGGTTTCAGATTGAATACAGTTTGCTTCTGAGGATCACTGCCTATCAGCACTGAAAGGCTGAAAACCTCAGAACCCAGGGTTCCAACACATACCCTATTGGAGACATGGCTCAAGAGAACTAGGGCACCCCAAGGCAAGCATTTATGGAAGCATTTGTGTTTGGCTTCTGAAAGATAGTTTTGGTACAGGGTTTCAAGTTACAGGGCTCACCTGACATAATATGAACAGAGAGCAAGGTGAAGTCAGAATATCTTTAGCAATTGTGTCCTGTGAGGATGAAAAAGGGTTCACTATTCAGAAGGGGATTGATAAATCACAGAGAAAGGCTGTAGGTAGATAGCTGGTAGGCATCATGCTGTGTGTCCTATGGGAAGCAAAGGGAGAAACCCCTCAACTATAACCTGTTGTTTTCGTGTCCTGTTACAGTAAAGGATCCCCAGGAACCTCCTTGACTTCCCTTCACTGGTGCATTATATGTGTCCTATTTTACTGCATGAGGAAGTTAGACCCCGTGCTCCACACCCTTGACATAGTAAGGTTGACAGGATGATATGAGATAGGAATAAAAGTTCCAGAAGGTTGAAGTTCCAGACAGGAGTTGGTTCATTAGTACCTGAGTGCATCCTGTGGCTGCACAGAGTGCAACTAACCTCACCAGCAGCACTGAACTTAATATCAAGCTTTTTTGGTCAACACTGGTAAACAAAAAGAGAAGCAGAAAAGAAGGAAAAAAAGAGACAGGTACAAGAAAAACAGCTGTGTGAAGTAGAGAATAAATCATGAAAACTTTTTGAAGTTTTGAAGAAGCCAGTGCTTTAGCCTGTGTTCTTGTTATTATCTTCTGAGTAAGAAGCAGTGACCTTTTTAACTAATCCAGTCTTTCTGACACATATTTTATAAATCTGTTTTGTGAAAGAGTCCTGATGAGTTGGGTTAGGTATTACATCGTCTGCAAGTGTCTGCCAAAGATTAAGAACCAAGCATTGCAATTTTTGACTGTGGAGTTCTCAACACCAGAAAGAAATATAGAATAAACACAAAAGCAAAGTCTCACTCATCTTACCAGAAAATAGAGTATTATCTCCCTATTATCTCTTATAATTAAAGTGACTTCAGCATTTCACAGGGATATACAGTAAAGTAAAAATACAAAATTAAGGGCAAATGCTAGTAAATATTCAGGATCTCACTTTTATTCCTCTCTTATATAAAAAAGTTAAATTGTGCAAAGCATCAGCATATGAAGAGCACTCATTTAAGAGTCAGATGCCATTTAGGTTATAAACAGAATTAGTTTGCTGCTGTCATTACAGGGTCCAGTGGGTGCAGTTGTGCTTCAGCAATCCTCAATGTGTGGTGCAATGCATCATAATTGGTGGATTCTGCTTTGGATCTGCCTTCTGGAGAGACACCAGCAGTTTGGGCAGGCCAGCGCTGAAAGGTGTGCAGGCCTTTGTGCATGTCCAAGATTTGGTGTCAAGTGGTTTGTCAGGCCTGGAGTGCAGTGTATTAGTCTGTCTCTGCTGTGAAAGGCTTGTCTCTGCAATAGTCTTGGGGATTTCAGGCTGGTACATGTTGTTGCTTTAGAGAAGGAGCAAAAACTGCTCTGTCAGACCTGAATTAAGATGGATTTTTGTTGAAAGTTCTTGGAATTGATTTCTTTCCAGTTTCCTTATTGGTAAGAGACATCACAGTTGGGTTCAACTTACAAAATATCATTGATTTCTCTCCCCAAACCACAGATGATTCAGCTTGTAATTTCCTCTACAATTATAGAGCAGGTCTCCTTAGAAACTGCTTGTATCCATTCAAAGTTTCATATTGTGGAAACCATATTTCCCCTCTCTTTGTCCAGATGTGCTTGACACGAGTCCAGAAAAAAAAAGTGGAGGAAAGAACAATAAACATTTTCTTGCTCCCATTCCCTCTTTTCTGCTTCCTAAAAGGAGATTCACAACACTGCAACTTCAGTTGCCTCCGAGTGCTTTGGGATCTCAGGCTATCCCAGGTGGTGGGGTTGGCTATGGATGGGCCTGCTTGTGGCTCCACGAAGTTGTTGCATAGCCTTTCTTCTTTAGGAGAGGCCAGGGTGCAACACAGAGGTCATGGTTTCTCTACTCTGACACAGCATCGTGCCACAAAAGGGCAGTCAAACTAAGCTGATTTCACAATTGGCTCTGCCTTGTTGTTGTCATGTGTTTCTCCTCATATACAACTTCAACAATGCACAGGACAAGTCTGCACCTTCTCTTTGCATCCTCTGTGACCTTCAAGGGAACGCGGATTTGTGCAGGGAGTCCCTGTTGTGGAAATTGCTTGGCTTCTGAGTTTGAGAGGGAGTCTCAGATAAACCACAGGATCTCGTTTAGACAGATAAATCATAGGACCTGATGACAGTTTGAAGAGCTTTGAAAGAGGGAAGCTTGTGCTGGGACAAGGTCACACACAGAGTGTCTCTAAACTCTGTTCTACCCTCAGTACTTTTCTGAAAAGGTCAAGATAACACTAAATTGCTTTTACATTTGGAAAAAACTCCTCAGATCTTCTGCCTTAGTAACTGCACAATGGGTCTGTGCTGGCAACAGAGACAAAAAAGATTCATTTTGCCCATATTTGTTCCTCACTGTGCCATGAGAAACCCTCAGAGTGATCTGAATTCAATCATTACAGTGGCTGTAGGCTGACACTTCAGGAAAAGATGTTGAAATCACATCTGTTATGTGGAAAACTTAAATCCATACCAGTAAAGAGATAGAAAAGGCATAAGGAAGAGACACAAATGAAAGTGGTGCATCTATAGGACAGAAAGTTGCAGCTATGTATAAATGCGTTCTTACATATATGTTTATGGATGTGTATGTATACCTATATGCACTCACATACACGTGTGGGTAACAACTATGTGGAGGTATTAAAAATATGTAAAGAATATTGAAACCCACCATCTTACTGATAAACTGAGAGGGACCTAAGAAAGGATATGTTAAAAAGGAGATAGTTGCCAGTTTTATGGACATGTGCTCTGCTTCCATTTTATTCCTTCATTGTTTTCTGTGTAGGGAAAAAAATTTTGGTCCTTGAGGTGTTTATATTATGCCAGCTTTTACCAGCATGGTTCTCTGTCCCTGAAAATAAACCCACTTGCAATGTTATACCTGAAAGCTGTTGTTGTACAAAGTTTTTTCCTCAAATGGGTGGGATCTGGTCTTCCCAACACCTTTTTTTTACATAGCTTCAAGTATCTTAATGTATCAGGCCCTTAAGCTGAACAATTCATTGTGAAACCATAGGGGTCTGGAGGCCAAATGCCTGTCTCAGAATGGGAGGCAATATAGGACACAGCCCAGTATTTCAGCCAGCACTGTAAAGCCTTTTTGTGCAGCTAGGCAGATGTGCACATGGGGATTTAATTTCTGTAATTTTGTGTGTGTACTGTGGTGTGGAGAGGTGCCCACTTATCACTGTGTCAGCTGGAGGGCAACACCTAACAAAGATTTTGCATAAACTGTCCCTTTGGGAGAGAATTTTCACATAATGCCAATATTGAGGTCTGATGATAAAACAATGTATTGGGACAGAGCTGAGAAGCTTTTCAAGCTCTGTTAAATTTACATAGGCTCAACCCATTTTTAATCCTGCTCAAACATCCTTGTGTACAGCAAATAACTTCCACGATCCCTTAAAAAAGCACTCATGTACAGTGCGCATTTGCACTGATGTACTTATTTAAAATCCAAATATTTGGTAATGGGGCTGAAATTGCCTCCATCCTTCCTCTATACAAATACAGACTACAAATACACCAGTGGGCCCAGAGAAATCTTTTCCTTAAAATTAGTCTTGACTCCTAATTGTAGATGGGATATGTTTTGGTGAGGGCATACTTTTTACAGACACCACAGACAGGAATCCAGATCTTCCCTAAGTGCAGCGTGGGTGATTTTCAAGAGCTTGCTCAGCAGTCATCGAGATCTAAATGTCCAGCAGTTTTGGGGGCAGTCCATTCTGGAGCACGTCCACAAGCGCGGTAGATGCCTCTTTCAGACAACACAGGAGAGATCTAAAATCACACCAGGAAACTCCTAGATAAGCTACCTGATTTACTGTCTGCAAAACTACACTTGACTTCAGAAAGCTGCTTTTTTTCCAAGTAATACAGTGCAAGATGTACTCTGTCTTTTGTGATGAACATCAGTGTTCATTATTGTGCTAATTCTGGAGAACAAGGGAAAATAAGTGACCAGTGTTTTCTACCCACTCTTCAGTCTCACCACAAAATTTTTGTAAAAGATGTCATTTCTGAGTGCTAGCCATTTGCTAAACAGCAGCCTCCCCACTGCAGCTACAGTGCTGATACATTTCATCCCCTCTTTTTGTTTTTTTTTTCCTAGAATAATTGTGAATTAAGCATGATCATCTCAAATGCATCCAATACCTGGTACTACTCACTGTACACTTCTGACAAATAATCCTTGGCTTGTGGGCTCTGTGCGAACATCCACATTCCAAATATTCATGGAGATGCATAACACATGCTACATGCTTCTTTCTCCTGACCCAGTGCAATTAACTGTCAGCAGTAGGGTTTCAGATTGGGAATTAAAATTTGGGTTCTATTAATATCTTACAGTACTTATTGGAAAGTTACAATTTCACTCACTAATTTGGTACTATGTTTGTGCTAAAGTGGTAGAGAAAGTTACAGGGGTTCAGAGATCCCATTGAAAAATGGGATTTTTAGATTTTCAAGATTTTCAACAGACTTCACAACCCACAACCCCCTGATGAAAGTCAGTGGGACACTGTAATTCCATTTCATTAGGACTTAAATGAAATGTTCCGCCTCTGCCTTATTAGCACAGCTGAGACTGCCTCGTTTGAATCACAAAACAATTTCAGAGGATTTTCCTGGGTTTGTTCTTTCTGTCTGCATGAAGGTAACTGTTTGCTGTCTGGTTTGCATAGCATGGACATGTTCTCTGCCTGATGCTCGGATGCATGGTGCTACTCATGTGCACTCCAGCTCTCAGCATCCCTTATGCATCCATGCAGAGATGGACTTTGAAGGCTGGGCAGGGGTTTCACTGGGAGAATCAGAGCCGGCAGATGCATTACAAATCAGCAAAGACGTGGTCATCTAAAAGAAACAGTGGTGCCATGGTTGAGGCTGTGCAAAACACTTAGATCGGTTCCCAGAGCTCTCTGTCACTTTCTGTCTCCTTTTCCTCCAGCCCTGTGTTGCTGAGATATTTGTCAACACAATGGAAATGATACTGTTCCCAAGGAGAAATTGAATTTAATATTAATGCTATCTCCTGTGGAAAAGTGAGAGTGAGTCAGAGCTGAGTAGAGTTTGTTTTATATATGAAGTCTTCCATTCTGAAAAGTAACTCAGAGCACAGAGCTGTGAATTTAATGCTACCAGCTCAGGAAGCTGGTAGGCAAACACAGCAGGCTTTGTGCATTAAGCAGCAACATGCATTGCTGTAGTCATTAGAAATAGTTTCACTAACAAAGAAATAGGGGTAAATGTGCATCAAAGTCTTTCTCAGTGGGCAGTATTTGATAAGTTCCACAAGAAGCTTTGAATACACACTGGGCTGAAAACATTTAGTATCACCTTGCTTTAAACGGACTCTGCTTTGTCTTTCCAGCCTTTTTTACATTTTATATTTTATTTATCTTCCTCCTCAAAATGAAACTCTCATCAACAGTGACTCCTATGTTCATGCTGCCCTTATTTCCAAACAAAGTAATATAGCACAATTTTAAATGTGAGGATTCAGTACTATAAAGCTCAAAAACAGTGGTTTTGTCTGTTTTTTAATGTAAACTCCACGTTTCGAGTGCCTTTTCTGTTATGTCTCATCAGATGTGTCCTATGTCCTGTCATGTCCTGATAACATGTCTTAGTAGATGCTGTTGTAAGTAGCTGGTGCTTCCCTGCACTTTAATTTCCTGTGGGAAAGGAGATTAGCTGCTCAGAGAACCCTGCACAGCTCTGACACTGGTGTATGGATGTCCTGGCAAATGGGAGGATGTGGTTACTTCTCTTCTTGTCTGAGATGCTGCATTCCCTGTTTGTGGCCGGGTATGGAAGGTGTAAGAGGAAGGAGGAGAGAAAGGATAGGAGAGCTGGAGAAAAATACGGTGTTTTGTTGATGCTTGCAGGATCCAAGGCAGATGGTCAGTCACAGATGGATGCCTTGGGCTGGCAGGTCAGCCACAACAGCTATTGCTCTGGTTGTTGGCTCCCATCCCCAGTTAACTGTGTGGCCTGGTCAGCTCTCTCTCTCTCTCCTTTTTACAGATTTTTCCCAGTCTGGACAGCTATCTGTGGATGGCTCCTGACATTTCAGCCTTTTGGCTGCAGCACATTTGGTCTCAAGATGGCTGAAAAGCTGAGTGCAAGATGGAGAGAAAAGGCAGACAATGAAAGAGGAGCTTTGAGGGAAGGGGACACAGAAGGATTGCATGTTTCTGCATCCTTGCCCATGCAATGGATGTGATTGGGAAGGGGGCCAGTGGGGATCTCATGGAGCCATTGTGATTCCTCACGTCCAAAGAGGCTGTGTTACTGGAGCATAGTAGATGGAGGCTGGCCTGTGCCATTTTTCCCTTTCCCCAAGTCCTCCTTCCCTCCCCCATCCACTCGACTTTTTCTTTTTTTTAAGGAGGTGAAAAGGGACATAGGCTCATCCTTTCATTATCTTACCTCATTACTTCTGGTGCATCTTTTCATAAACTCATTTCTGAGTTAAAAATGAGTTTTAACTCATTCCAAGAAATCTCTACACATTCTTTGGGCTTTTCCAGCTGGAGGATTTTATTGGTGTAGTTCAGTACTCTTCTCTTCCTTTTGCATCTTTGCTCAGTGTTCAGCACTAACAGAATATTTATAAATCTGGTGTACATTTCCCAAGCTTCTATTCCCGACTAGTGTAAGGTAGCAAAGACTCAGTCATTACTGTGCTTGCCCTTGGGGAGTCAACAACTGAATTTAAGGACTCCTCAGCTTTACTAACATTAATAAAAATTGGCAAAAATATTTTACTTCTTCCTTTCTTCCCCATCCTTGGGCTCTTAGTCCCCAGAAAGTGAAGAGCTGCACTGTCATGACATGACACGCTGAGTCTTTGAGCTGCTGTTTCTCAGGCTGTTGCCATTGCCATTCAAAAGTACTGATGATTTTGGAGGTAACAAAAGGGGTGTCTAACTAGTGTTGTGCCATGAAAGCATGCTCTTAGTGGTCTTAAATGGTTAAAATGTTCCAATATAACTCTCAGTCTATAGTTTTCTTCCTTACTTTTATTCCATGTTTCATTTAATGAAATCCCCTGCAAAAGAACTGATGAAAAAAAAAAAAAGAACAAACCCTTTCAAAGCCATGTGAAATTACTTCTGAATCAGATGCAAATTCAGTCCTATTGTTCACAAATTGCTATGTGCAGCCTTTCTGCGATGGGTCCTGAGGCAAGGGCAGAAGTGCTATCTCTACAGCACCATGAAGCTTTATGACAGCAAACCTGTGAGGGAAACACTGCCACTGATCCAAGCTCAGCCTCCAGTGGCAGAGCTCTCTGGGGAAGTGCCTGCTGGCAACAACACGAGAGCCAGTGACCTAAAAGAATCAGAGCCTGGAGGATAAAGCTGAGGTTGGAGGGGATGATGAGGGGAGGCTTATGGGCTGTGCAGTCACCACGCACACACACACAGACCCAGGGGCTAGGAGGACCTCTGGGAGCTTCTGGATATGAGCTGTGCCCATCTCAGCAGAGTTAATGCTGACATCAACAGGTGCAGATAATGCTTCCTGCACCCAGGGGAATGCTGCTGCTTTCAGTGATCTCAGGAGTAGTGCCACAGCACCAGGACTCTGCCAACAGAAAGCTCAGCAGCTCCAGCTTTTAACTGCAAACGGTACCTTCAGACTCCATCATTCACTCTTGGCAAAGGCCAGCTAAATTTACAACCTTCTGCTGCTTTAACCAGTCCTGCTGTGTCTGTGGTTGAGCCATATTTCATGTGCTGCTGGAGGCTTCTTCAGCACTTTTAGGGGTATGTGCCCTTGTGGCAGCAGCAATGGACTGCTCATGTCCTCATCTCACAGCAGAATTATTTTCGCCTCCCTCACCTGTCATCCAGGTCACACTACACAAGAATAAGTCAGTTTTTTACTCTCCTTTCTGGACCATGCTTATGAGAGATCCCCTGGGACAGTCTCTGCTACAAAGAGCATTTCGGCTGAAAGGGTTCGGCTGGGTGTGAATCAAATGGATTGTACAGATGTAAAGATTCCAAGAAAAGAGAACTGCTAGCTCCTCTCTGGCCATCACTTTCAGCTGAGGTCTCTATTTCTTGTGGATATAATATTAAAGTGATATTAACCTGTATTGTTTCCTTTTGTCTTACCAGCATCCAGGAATTAATGTAGATTAAGTTCTTCCAGGTGCATGTGGTGTTTTCTATGATAATCATTAAAATTTGCTTAAAAAAAATACAACAACAACAACAAAAAAGAACCCAGGCTGTTGTTTTGACCTCTGTGTTGATATGAGTGATAGGAGAGAAGACAGATTAGCAATAGGAACAGTCTAGAAATGGGCTGTTACAAAAGACATCATAAAACTGTTCCCGTCTGTCCATGGCAATGATTTAGACTGGGATTTTTAAAGTCACCTGATGTAGTGAGGTGTCCAAAGCCAGAATGCTTTGTCAGGTTCCCAGACTTTAATGTGGGATGAAAAGCATCACTGCATGGCATGCATATGAAATGTTTAACTCAGGTAACTTTCTGGGGGTTTTGTTGACCAGATTTTTTTTTTCTTGAAGTAAATGACTTGAATAAGACCGGTGTTTTTACTTTCTCTCTGCTCTCCCAATCACCTACAGTCTTAGAAGTAGTACTTCAGTGTATTTGCTCCCATTTCAGTCTTCAATGTGAATCAATAAGTCTACTTAGGCCTGGCAGATACATAGGTGAGCTAGCAGGCTATTCTGCTCCTCCATTCCTTGGAGAACTTTCACCTCTTTAACAACAACTTAAAAACCAGGTTTCTACCTGAAACAAGCAAGGAACAACTAAGACTCTTCCTTTGACTTCTCCAGCCCTAGACAGGGCACCAATGATCTTATGCTGTGTTTGGACCTCTTGAAAATCAGACTACCCAATGCTCTTGAAAAATGCAAAGGAACCCTACTCTCTAGACAGGTTTCAAACCTTCTTTCAGGTTTAGGATGTGCCCTCAATGGACTGTTTCCCAGAGGAAGAGAAAAAGCAGAGGATGACGTACAGGTGTTCCTGGTAGAAGTGCAGCACTTAAACAACACAAAAGCAGCACTCCTGATGCCTTTCCTTGCTGCTGTTGAACTATGAGAGGGGCATACATAAGGGCTGCACTAGCTGGCAGTTTTTCTGCAAAATGAACTGTCCCAACTACAGTTAGTCATAAAGGTTCCATCATCATTGTTTTTCAGGGGAAAATTGAGTTTCCTGAGGGAAACCTTTGGCTTGGAAAGTGCAATCTTAGTTTTGAAGGCAGAATAGGGTGTGATATCCTATTTTTTCACCACCCCCCAACCCCTCTGCCCTATTTCTCTCAAAAATGTGTAGGCTTGAGTCAAAGAAGAGACCCATGTGTATTAAATTTAATAATAAATATTTTCCAAAGGAATAAAGAAATTTTTCCAAGTTCAATTAATTTTGTATTTGCTACAAACAACCCTCTCCCCCAAACTAAGACAGCTATGAACATGTGCAGGAGTATAGTCAAGCAATGTATTAACAATCTAATAAAAATATTTTCTTGCACTGACTTTGATTCAATTAGAGATTCATTCTAATTATCCAGCAGAAATTAACTAGCTTGCCTTATTAGACACTAAACACAATAAATTCAATCATTCATTGAATCAACTTGAATAACTCACGGGGGGAAATTGTGTGAAGAACCAAATATCCTATTCAGCCTGGTAAGGGGTACAGTCTGCTCAGTGCCTTGCAGTATGAAGCCTTCTGCGTGCTCCCCGTCCGGTGGGTTTGCTCTGTAGCTCCCAACCCTTGCAGGGATCACGGAGACATGAAGGGATAATGAAGTCCCTGTCTATACAATTATAATGGATTGCTAAAAGTATCAGAGTTGCTGTAAATAAATCATTATATCAGGCTCATTTAGCCTGATTCCTACTCTCAGCTGGCTTGTAATAGAGTCTCGTCTCTGAAAGTCAGCCATTCCTTTGCAATTAGATTTATCACTAATCAAAAATGGAATATATCCTGCCAGCTTTCAATTGCACTTGGAAATACTGGGTTGGGCTCAAGCCTCAAAGCTGAATTTATCCATTTATTCAAATTTAAAAACTACCCATCTGCAAATATTTAGATGCCCTAACTATTAATTAAAACTTACAGTGACCATCTAGTGAGGCACAGCGTCCACATTAACCCAGATATCGCAGCAGTAGAAGAGCTCCTTTCACCTCCTGTTTCCTGGCAACACACCTTCCAACTTCCTCAAAAACTCCATCCCGTAAGTGGTTTACAGCAATTGCATCTCTGCAAGATGTGATTGTCCCTTTTCACAGAGCTTGATGGGATGACCAGTCTTGCAGAGACTGTGCAGCTGCACTTGTACCAGCTGTACCTAGGGCAGGTCTCCCTTGTGACAGGACTTTGCATTCCAGGGCCACAGGGGACTTGGTCCAGGCTCAAGACTGTCTTCAAAGGCATCACCCTTGTCTGCATCACCACCTTCTTTGCAGCTCTATACTGTATGGTTGCACCTGATGCCTAGCTCCCCACTGAGCAGTGCTTCTCACTGACCTGCTCGGTTTCATCTCCTTTGGGTCTCAAATTATTTGCATGGAAAAAGAAAGAGGGATTTTGTATCCTGGAAGGTCTTAGGTCACTTCAAATTCAGGACCAAATGCTTATGCAGTGGTGAGTACAATGTCTATCCCCAACTGCAAAATACACCCACAAAAGCCCAGCTTAGTAAATTCATCTTCTGCCAATGTGTACTTGGCCAGGATACCAAACAACATGCTGTGTGGGCGGATGTAAATAAAATCCCTTTATCATTGCAATCTACCCATCTCTTGGCAGCTATGGCAACTGAATAACAGTACTCAGATTCTGTCATCTGTGATACACTATGAAAGTTTATATAACACAGGATATGTTTACACCAAGTTTCACACAAGGAAGACAAAAGGTAATACTGTACTTACCTAGAGCTACAGTAGAACCAGGTGTGTGGGGGAGGAGATATCTGGGTATGACCAGATTATATTTGGTAGTTTAATCCCTTTCCTATCTCATAAATAGATTTAGGTATCAAAATACTATCTGAAATCGTTGCTCAGTGAAATTCATTTCAGTGAGCAGCATTCTGTTAATCTGTACACAATGAGCAGCATTCCATGGCTCGGTACACAGAGTCTCCAAAGCTGCTTTGAAAATACAGAAGTGTTTTTCCACCACCATGCAATCCCATGAAATACTGATATGGGATATACTTCACATGTAATTCTTGGTCCCTCAGGGGATGACTACAGAGAGGAAGAAGCATATGCCTTGAGACAAGGAATCTGTGAGAATAAGAAGTATTGTGGGAAGCAGAGGTGCACTCTGTACAAAGCAGTGACCCAACCCCAGTTTCCATCCAAATATCTTCACAGATATGCTCTTTAGGAAAGTACAGTCTTAGCTGTTAGCTAGACACTGGTGAGGGGATAATATTAAAAAAAATCTTTCTCGATTTTTTTCTGTTGCCCAAAATATAATGCATTGCACAGACAAGAATAATTTAAACAAACATTCCCTCTTTCTGACTATAATAGGCATATATAAAAGTGAATATAAACTAGAAATATTACTGCAATCTCGAGTTGAAATTTTGTCAAGCATGGCATGATACTTTTGCAATTTAATTTTGCTTCTTCATTGCAACATGCTGCTTGGTAGAGTCCACTTAGTCATAACTATAGCTATTCAGTATATGGAACCAATTAATGTAGTAATGAAGTGGCATCATGCTATAGATTTCAGTGAAGTGTTCACAGTATGCTAATGTTTATGCTCACCTGTAGTAGTGTAGTCCAAGAAAGCTTCTCTGAGCAAAACCGTGTAGGACTTGTTGCTGCAGGGTGGGAACGCAGCTCTGTCCCTTCTGACATACCAACCACAAACTGGGAAATATCTTGCCTCTGGTGAGAAAAGGTCTTCCCAGCTGAGTAAAACAGGAGTTCCCAAGGTGTTCAGGAACATCCTTTTAGTTCTTTCCCCAGTCTCTTGGTCTCTAGTGTAAAGTCTCAGTGTAGGTCCCGAGTCATAAGGATGAGGTGCAAATTGATCATTAGGGAAGATGCTGCTATGTGAAGAGACTAAAAACAGCACCTGAGCCAGAGTACAAAAGTGAAGGAAACTCTCAGCTCTCCACAGCATGGCCAGGGCTGCATGAACACCTCACACAAATCCATGCTGATAATTTCCAGAATAATTCAGTGACTATCTTATGGTTAAAATCTCCTCTAACAGCTGATGGCAAATGCAAATCTGTTGGATCCACAAAACCTTACTCCCCGCTGTGTCATAGTCATTTACACCTCTCTGACATCACTATTACAGCAATAAACCAGATCCATCATATTCATATGAAAACCAATAATGTACATTGGAACTAAGGAATTTAACAAAACAATATGTTTCAACAAAACAACTGTTTCAATCCAGCAGAAGCAGCAGGAAATAATTTTATTTTAGAAAACTATTTTTTTTCTATAAAAAGCATTTTAAAAACTTGTAACAATTTGAATAAATGTGAAAGGAACTCTTTAGTCAGCACACAGAAAATAAGAAAATGGATGATTTAAGTTGCAGAACCTACAAACTTGGCCTCCTTGAAGTTACCAAAGCTAGCAGAGGGTCTGATTATAAAAGGGATAATTTAGAAGACTAAGAAAATGTGGTAGAATAAAAAGCAGGGACAAAAGCTTCATTAAAGCAATTATTGCTCAACTTGCTGCTGTGCAACACATTAATATGTCACAAACTTTACCTGCAGTTCTGTGAGTATAGCAAGAATAAGAAGAGGTAATTCTGAAATATTCAGATCAAATTGGATATTTGATCTGGGCATTACTTTAAAACCAGAAATAGTGCTATGGGGTCCAGGATGATCTATCTTTCAAGACTGAGTGTTACATGAAAGGCTGGATGCAGACCTTGTGCTGCATGCACCGCCTGTCCTGCAGTAGTGGGCCTCCTACCACGGCTGGTAAATCATGTCTGCACATCATCTGTCTCGACCACAGGCTTGAGGCTGCACAGCCCCCCCTGTCAGGCTCAGTGCCTGGTGCTGGCCATGTTGTAATGACAGACATGCACGGTAAGCGTGCTAAAAGCCATTCAGGTCTCAAAGTTAAGAGTGACCGAGTCCGACTTGTAACCAGCTGTTGGACTCCGGCTTCCTCTGTAGTCAATGGAGCAAGCTACAGATTGGGACTGCCTGTGACCAACTGTGGACATAATGGCTAGATTTTGGCTTCCTTCCTCACATACAGAGTTCTTATCCTTCTTGTTGCAAAGGGCCTGGCAGCCTCGTCTGCTACTCTTCTAAGTCATTCACTGTTCTCCTGACAATGAAGGATGTCCTAACAGCCATCACCCCAGTCTGGCTTTGGTACAAAGGCAATTGGCCTGAATATGGTCCATATCTGTGCTGCTAAAATAGAAAAGGGTCAGGTACCCAGCTGCTGAACCTCAAGCCAAGTAGGGTGGACAATGTCCACAGTGCCTTGCACAAGACCCTATAGAGCAGCCTTGTTTTGGAGAGAGCTGGCTGAGACAAATCATCAGATGAGCCATTTGGATGATCAAAGATACGATGTTTGACCTTGTTCCCTGATAACACAGACCCATAAAATCTAATCAGTTATGCAACACAGCCCACAGGCTGATGCAATATTCCCTGTAGGAAAAAGAGGAGAAAAAGTCAGATCTACTTGAGAAGGTCAAAGTCTGCATTCTAAACATTAACTTACAATACAGCTTACAGTATTTATTAACACATCTATAAATATTGAGAGATCCTCATACTATCAAGATAGTTCCAGTAGCACTCACATTGTGAAAGACATCTCTCAAGCTTTACAGAAAAGCATGACCTTGCCTTGCAGACATCTACTTTTTCGTGGTAATGGACCGATACTTTTTTTAATTCCACCTGCTTCCTTTTACAGGAGGCTATGTTTGCTATACTGCAAAAGAGCTAATGAAGGCATTCTTATAACTAATTCTGAGCTAAAGGGATGAACCAGATGACTCAGAGGCTTTGGCTGCTGCAATTTTGTTAAGCTCATCAATGACAACATCTGCTTCTTGAGTGCGTGAAGCCGGAGATGTTTTCTTTCCTTTTAAGGTTATCAGAATTATTTAAAAGAGGAGGGGTGAGGTAGAAAGTTGGCTTCAAGGCACTTCAACTACTCATCTGAAGATCGTTCATGTCTTTATGCTGGACATCAGTGAAGACAGGCCTTTACCAGACCACTGTGGGTATATCTGGAGGGAAACAGTCACAGTCCCACCAACACTTTCCATCTGATCAATCTTCATCTAACATGGATGTAGTCTAACTCCTAGTTTGGAGAACAGGAAACTTCTTCTGTAGTTTTGATACCTTTTCCTGGTCTTAAAATCAAGAGTCATACACGGTTAGAAGGGGAAAAGGGATTTTACCTTGGCGTTTATTTTAAGGATCCTTAGGTGTACACGTCCAGGTCATATGCATCAAGATGTACCCCGCTGAGTCTATCTATCTCTCTCTCTCTCCAACATTGAGTATAACATTATAGGTTTTACTAATTAGCATATCTATCAAAGATTCCCCAATGAGAGGCTCAAGTGAGCCCCCCTCCCCAAGGAACTTTCCCCTGGATGGTTCTATCTTGGTTTACAGAATGTGTTCTGGAGAGGACCTTGGTGTCTGGGGCACACTGATCCCTAGATATGAAGCTTCTAAAATGTTTAGTCTCTTAGCTTGACAAACAAGTCCAAGAATATAGGCAAAAAGCACTAGGAATACAGAAGTTGTAAAAAGGTATAACAGGTATAAAAGAAAAGGCAAAAATCTTCATGGCATCAGTTTTAACTGTGAATTGACACAGAAATCACATCCTTTTCTCAAACCATTTCCACTTCTACCTGCTTTGGAGGAGAGGGTACAAGACAGTGAGGATGCAGAGGCTGATGCTGCCAGACTTGAAAGTAGCACTGCACAGGCCCTCCTTTGGAGACAGCCAGGTAGACGTAGTCTCAGTCCTGCCCTAGATGTCTAATACAGACAGATCCACCAGTCCTCAAGTAAGAGGTAGACAGAGACCTTCTTTCTTATAAAAAAATGATAACGTTGATGCAAACAGTTCCAGTGTGACTACTCAACAAATAGCTCACCTGTGTGAGAAGGAAATTCCTAATTCAGCCACATCCTGAAAACAAACAAGTAAACAGGAGTCCTTCCCTAGAAGTGTTCTGACCACTCTGCCCATGAGCACTTGGACTCTTCCAGGTCTTCTCACTGTATGGATAGCTGTGGTACATCAAGCACTAGGGAAAGGTCCCTTAGTCTGCTCCTGGCTGTTTAGACTGAGTGCAGGACCCATGCCAACAGAAAGGAGCACTAGAAAGTGGTTCCGAGATAGAAGGGCTTGTCTGGGAGAGCTGAGGAAGAAGAGGCTCACATAAATCAAAAATAATCATCCACTTTACTAAAATCGAATCACAGAGCCTCGTGTGGAAAGGAAGAGAATAGATAAGCTGGTATTGGAGGCAAGACCATGAGGTGCAGAGCTCTGTCAGATATGCAAAATAATTTTGTGCCTAGTTAGGCAGTCCCAGGGTGGCTTTTGTCACACGTACATGGACCAACACCCAAACTGTGAGACACGATTTCTATTCTTTGCCCCTTTGAAATTAATCCAGAATCCACACTCTCACCCCAGTGCCACGAGAATATCAGAATCTGTTCTAGGTAGGTGATATTAAGAGTAGAGCTGACAGAATGGGCTCTAAACCTTATTTACACTTCACTCACCCATGCTGAAGCAGTGCCACACAGTACGATTAGGAACATTCCTCCTGATACTGGCTGTAATGAGAAACAAGGAGTAATGAGGTGATTTATTATCCCCTGTCTCTCCCCAAGACCTCAACATGCTGGCTCTGTCCTGTACTCTTCAGCAGCTGATTTCAGGGGGACAGAACTCCACTCACTCTTTGCTGCAGCAAAATATGCTGTCTGTTTCCCAGCACAAAGAAATGAGGGGGCGAGGCAAGTCGCCAGGTTCTCAGAACTTTCCCTCATAAAAGCAATATATGTGCTTATTGTTCTTCCAGATTACAAAAACTGGAAAGGAGAAGAGAGAACAGTAAATTGCACAGTGTATTTTATGGAATGGAAAATGCAGCATGACTGCTGCAGTGAAGTTTGTTTAGCCCATAAATACGTCACGGCTTAATCAAGAGTGCCATAGTCACTCAAATGAGTCAAGATTCCCCAAAAGGACTTTCCACTGAGTTCAGCATGATTTACCAAATCTGATGGAGAATGAAGAACTGTGGGTTGGCTTCAGTGGCTAACCATCCCCTGGCTTCAGACACTCCATCACTTAAGTGCTCTCAGTCTTCTGCACTCCCAGGTGCCCAAAAGTCTTGGAGTCAGAGTCCTGTTGTGCCAAAACCAGAAATGAACAAACAGACCTTGTCCTGAAGACATCATGAGGCTATCTTCAGATTTTTCCTATGCTTTAAACAATGTGCCTGAATGGAATCTATGGAAGGGTTGAGATATTTGATCTACAATTTTGAACTTGTTCAGGATAGATTAGATTCTTAGGCTTTCATGCTAGAATGCTTTCTTCAGTCTTGATCCTCTTGATTTCTTTGAGATCCCCCTGTGAAATAAAGGTATAATGGATCCAAATCATGCAGGATGAAAGGCAGGCAGTGTCCCTGGTGATATTGCTGGTACGGTTGAGCATACAAGCAATACCAGGGTATCCAGACTGGTCTGACTGGGTAGGCAACTCTCCAAAAGAGTGCTGTTGGTACAACCATGGTATACTGTTGTAGTGG
The DNA here is from genome assembly GCF_041296385.1 of Aphelocoma coerulescens. Lineage (NCBI taxonomy): Eukaryota > Metazoa > Chordata > Aves > Passeriformes > Corvidae > Aphelocoma > Aphelocoma coerulescens. The sequence continues at coordinate 63,063,796 of NC_091013.1, forward strand.
TTTGGTCTAAAATACTCATTACTGTTTATCTTCTGTGAGATAAGAATTAGGAGAAATGCAAAGAAGGCACCAAACTTGAAAGAATATAAAGAAGTTTATTAACAGACCTAAAAAGAAGAAAAAAAAAATTATACCACCTTCAGAACTCTCCTCCTCCCCCCACCTTCCTCCCTTCTCCCACTGACAATGTAAAAAGACAACCCTTGAGATGTTCAGTCTGTTTACCACTTCCATAATAACCTGGTTCAGTCCATTTAGAAAGAGAAGTCTCTTTTTGCTTGTGCTATGAAAACATTATCACAACGAGACAGCCACCCACTTCCAAATATTGTTCAGTCCATTTAGGAAGAGGAGTCTCTCTGCTCGCAATGTGAGTCCCTTCCCCCAACTTTCAGCTTTTCCCGCAACTGCTTTCGAGGGTCCACTCTTGAAGTTTTTTGGGGTACAATTTTAAGGTTGAGCCGTTCAGAAACAAAAAAACAGAGGCCCTTCTCCTTCCCTGGGAGCAAAGGGTCTTCCTCATCTTCATCTTTAGGACTATCTCTGGGAGCATCTCTAGGAATTGAGGTTTTCTCCTTTCCCATTTGGAGCAAAAGTCCTCATCTGGTTCATCTCTCCCTGTCCAAACTTCTCATGAAATTACAGCTGCGTCAGCATCTGCCTATTGCTTACAAGTTGAACACTCCACCCCCCATATCTTCATGAAATTACAATGGGATACTCTGATATATCATAGCTTCACAACAGAATTTCAGCTTTAAGCCTCTCCTCTCTCTCTTCCCTCAGGTTTTCAGCTCTTCACAGCAATAAAAGGGTTAATCTCACCTCGGCCTTGCAGCTTTGCAGCTGGAATGTTGAAAGTTTCTTATCGCAGTGGAGGGGGGGGTTCCGAGCCGCTCCGGCTGCCCACGGCAAGGCAGTGGGGGGGGTTCCACGGCTGGAACAGGCCCATGGCTCCAGGCTGGCCGTGGCCCGGCCTGGCCTGGCCCAAGCAGGGCCTGGCTGGGCCCGCTGGCCCCCACATGGGGCCTGCAGCCACCTGTGCCAGCGCCGGAAACGAGAGAGAGCTTGGGGGGGAGTTTGTCTATTCTTAAGTGTGGATCACAGAGGCGGTCTGTGCCACAACTGTAAGTGGCTTAAAGAATTGTCCATATTCAAACTGGCCAGCTGATAGGTTCTGTCAGGTCCCAGAGGAAGCTGTAAGCACCCCTTAGCAAGGACATCCCTTCCGGGACTATGCTTGCTAACCTGTGACAACTGTAAAGTTTAAAAAAATGTTTATTCGGTCTCACACTGTGTGGGACAACAAAAGTAGGGTGAGCAACTCAGGCTGCCTCCAGCGCACAACTGCTAGGGTCCAACTTCTTATATCACTGATGGAAAAAAAGTCACAGTAACTCAGGCTACTCTGTGTCATTTATCAGCCTGGTCCAGTGGCTGCTTGAAGTCATGAAAAATGTCTGCTGTGTTCACTGGATTAGTCTTTGTAAACTCTGCAGCGTCTGAGGATACTGAAAGTGGTCCACAGTACCTCACTCAAATGAAGCAGCACTAGTGTCACACCAGATTATAATCACAAACTGTACTGATAGGCTCAGTAGCCTTTGTCATTAGAAATAAAATTCCATAACCTGAATCTGGGAAGGCAAACAGTTTTTCATGTACTGATTAAGTTACAATGAAAAGAAGTAGAGGCAACAAGCTTGAATTTCAAAATAACTCATAATAAAAAACCCAACAGTCCTTATCTCAATACAGAAGATTATTCTGGGAGACATTCTAAAAAGGAAGCTGGAATTCTGTTTGCCTCACCTACAGTGTTTATCTCATGCTGGTTTGCAACAAGAAAAAGCAGTAAAAGCTAGCTTAGGATACTTCTGTTAATACTGCAGGAAAATATTTTGTAGTCTCTTAGGGATGCTTTCTTTCCTCTGAAACTCTCTCAGGCTCAGGTTGGGTGAGGGTCTGAGCAACTGGGTCCAGCAGAGGATGTCCCTGCTCATTGAAGAGGGAGTGGACAGGGTCACCTTCAAAGGTGCCTTCCAACCCACACAATTCTATGGCTCTATGACTGCACGTGGTCAACAGGTTTAGTCTGACACCTGACATTTCTTGCTCTGCAGCAAGCATATGAAGGAGAAACCACATATTCCCTGATGATGGCTTCCTTAACCCAGCTACACAGTCCATCTGTGTTTGGTGTCTACTTTGACAGACTGGCTGTAAGACACACCTCAAATGTATCACGAAGGCTTGGGAGGACAATCTGGAGCCACCACTTGGTCAGAGTATCTAGTCCAGCACACTGTCAGCACATGTCCTGGCTGAGTCCCAGCAGAGCTGGGGCTGCATTAGGCTGCTGCTGTGCCCAGAGTAATTAGATCTGCCTCTGAAGAAGAATAAGGAGCTTGGGTCGACTGACAGGGCAATGTAATTATACCTCTTCTGGAGCTAATTCAAGGACCACAGCATTACGCTGAATTGTGTAGCCTAGATATTTCAGAAGTTACTCATTTTGAATTATCTTTGATAAGAACTCACAAGGGAGAGATTTAGCACTGCAGTTGTAGGTTTCATCCATCTCTCCCTCCTACTTCTGTCAGCAATGCCTCCTGTGGTGTTTTCCCTTCCAGTTCCAAAACCTATAGTGCAGCCACATGAGCCTTACAACCCCTCCAAGCTCCAGCCTCCATTAGGAGGCATGACTCTTTCAGGGGCATCTGACACGGCTTCCCACTCAACCTTGGAAAAGAGCTTACTCCAGCCATTTTCAGGACTGCAGAATGGAGAGGTACACCATTAAAGGAATGAAAATGAATGGTGTCAAGCACAATGGAATCAGGTTAGGTTAATGATATTGGAAGGTCATTATTAATTTTTGCTGCCTTTTCAGAGTTTTGGTTTTTTTTTCAAAGCAGCTTAGACATGTTACTGTGATAAGCACAGCATAAATGTTCAGCCAGACAGTCAGACACTGTACCTTCACCTTATTACGTGTGACTGAAACTGCAAATAGCTCAGATCAATCTCAGAGATATTAAATTAGAGCTGAATCTCACTCCATCTCCCATACAAAATGAGCTGAGCTAAATCAGAGATAATGCCCATATCAGGAGACATTACAAACCATATTCTATTGGTTGAAGATTTATTTTAGTTTTTCCACAGAATATTTCTGGTTATATGAACAATGGAAAGAAGAGAAATTTTCAGCATTAGAAATGCATTGAATCTGTACATGCATTATGTAGCAGCTAGGGGTTCTGTCTTTAAGACAGGACCAAATAATGATTCTTGCATAATGTAACTATATGACAACTAAAAAGAAGCCCTGGGTTGAAATGAGAAGCAGAGAATATTACAGAATCACAATAACAAGGTCATTTGAAAATGAGGGCAAATAAGTAAGCAACTAAAGGAAAGAATATTAGATATAATGAAAATAAAGGAAACATTCATTATGGGGAGGGTGCAGAGCAAGGAATAAGCTAGTTTCATAAACTAAATTGGCACATATAGGCAATTTTCTCTCTCTACAGGTTTGAAAAGGCTTCTCCCATTCCCTACACTGTTACTGCAGTTCTTAGGGGGATAAAAGGACCTTGCGTCATAAGCACTGAGCTGGGCATCATTGTCATCATCACAATGAAGCTGGTTTAGGCCACCTCAAATGGTTTATTGATCATGTTCCGGCTACCCCTGTAATGACAAATAGAGCAGAGACAGTTTATAGACTAACATGCTGTCCTAGAACCACACAAAGGGTTTATTGCTAAAAGTTCTCTGGCATACTTTTGTCTTTTTGTTCTACTATTTTCCCAGACATTTTCTGGACAGAGATGGGGAATAACCTGGATGAGGGACAGCTTGAATGTGTGCATGCCTTTCTGACCAGTGAAGGGGAAAGGTTTGCTATGTGGAGATGAATTGTGCTGCACCACTTGGCCTCAGGACCAGAAGTGTGTTCCTCAGTCTGTTTTATTTGGTAGTGCAAAATGAAGCATTTGAGAATCATAGAGGTCAAATAAGGTACCAGAAGACACAAAAAAAGACAATTATAGTTATTCTTCTTAAATAGGGAAAAGATCAGTCAACATCAGTTCCTAGAAAAAATCCAGAATAGTTGACTGCACTATGTATAAGGACCTGAAGGGTAACAAGAAGATAAATAATAGTCCACTGGGATTCATCACAACCAGATTGCATTATACCCATTTAGCTTCTGTCTATGCCAAGATCTTACAGTTAAGAGCTGAAGCAATTAATTTAACACATATTTATCTGAACACTGTCTCATATAACCTTGTCATTAAAAAAAACCTACACATGACTGTCCATCCTACACTTGACTGTCCATTAGCAGAAAATGGTCAATAACTGCATTCTTGAGGAGGATGTTCTGGTTTAGTTTCATCCCAAAGGAAAGCAGGTCATGCACTTCAAGACTGGTCTGCAATACAAAAGAAAACATGTTATGTGGGGGATAGGGTCAACCACTTCAAAAGTATTCTTGTAACAACTGTAATACTAACGTACATATATATACTGCTGGGCATCATAAACTGAAACACAGTTTCCATTAAAAAATGGGACCCATCAGATCAGGTTTTACATGCAGAGGAACAGCTTCCAAGGCATACTATTTTGTTCCACTTTTTGTAAGAGCTCAGCTGAAGCTCTCTGTTTAGTTCTGGGTATCAGAAAGAGAAACTGGAGACAGTATAGGAGAAAGTGATATTGAGGGTATGGTCTCTTGGGAAAGATCAAAGGGCTTGAGATTGTTTAACTTAAAAACTTATTTGGGACATTACAACAGACCACAAACATTTTTAGAGAGAAGAGAAAAATCTGTTCCTTCTTCCCAAATGGATAGTAAAAACAAGAATAACAGGAAAACTCTCCTAAATCTATGCGTAGGCAAGCACCAGCACAGATTGCCTATGGAGATATGGCAGTCTCTATCAAGAAGGATCAGTAGGAATTAGACAAGCAGGAGGTATAAATGACACTTCCTTAGGCTACATGGACAGACTAAGGCAGCTTCTGAATGTCTTTCCGAAACCAGTTTTCCTATGACTCTGTGCTCACTCCGCCTGACTTAGTGGAATGTTATTTTTCCCAAATGTTCTTGTTTCAAGCAGTGGAGAGCAGATTTTTTTTGTCACAGAACAGCTTAGGATGTTTTCCCAGGTTACAGTCTGAAGCTGTTAAGGTAAAATTTTCCCTAGAAATCCAACTTGCACATCTGACTTTTGTGGAGGTCCCACTCCTCTTGCCACTGCTATGGGATGGAAGTGGTGTTTTGCTCTTCTTCAGACCATGGTTTCAAATAAATGTGGTTGTGCTGAGCTAGGGGAGATCACAGAAGTGCAGGTCACATGCAGAAATAGAATTGTACGTGCCTTGGAAAATGTGTTGCATGTTTATTTGGGCATTTGAGGAAGTGTTGAGAAGATTGTGGTGAAGACTGGAACCTGCATATGCTGTGCTCAAGCTGCTGTGCTTCTGTCAAGTGCCTTCAATAGAAGAACATGAGGACAGCAGAGAGTAAAAAAAGTGGAGCTAACTGTAATCACCAGCTACAGGGCCATATCCACAGGGCAAATAAAACAAGCACCTGACCACTGACTGCAATCCTTTCGCAGAACAGGATATTACCTGGATTCATCTAGTACTAAATAGATGTTAAATGCATAATCTTTATGTACAAACCTAGTGTACAGGCAAACTCCAAGGGGGAAATGTGGGTCACTGTGGACCTGCATGGTTCCACCTTCCTCTCTAATATGGTACAAGTGGCAATAAAAGGATGCCTTTTCTGAAGACTGCTGCAGGAGGATAGCGGCTTGAGCAGATGCTTAGAAGCTCAGAGCACTTTGCTCCTTGCAGAATGAAGGCAAGATTTCTCACACATCAGAGGGTAGTTGTTCTTCAGAAAAAATGTGACATTTAGCTCTAAGTCAAGAGAAACACAATGGCCTAAGCAGTGCTGTATTACTGTGTTGATGACTAGATGTGCAATGACATTTAAAAAATGAGCACTGGCTTTTTAGTGCTCTACGAACTCCAAACCTGATCCTTTAAAGCCTCCATGCATGGAATTCACATTGACTTGTGTATATGGAGGACTAGCCAGGTAAAGCCCTGAATATTAAATAATCACTTGTCATTCCTGATGTTGCTGCTTAGAGCTGGCATCATATTGTTTTGTTTAGGCAGAAACCGTTCAAAAACTTTTTCACCCTCTTGGTTTTACTGAACTGAGAAGACTAGTATTTATAAAGCAATTCTTCCAGAAGGGAAACCCTCACTCTTTTTATCCCTCAAGAAAGCCCCCAAATCTGAAACAAGTATAACACTGCCAAAATCTACCAACAAAGTAATCCCTGAAACAAATAGTCAGTGTTAAAAAGAATATGAGGCCATTCCAGAACAATTTCTTTTTAGGCAGTCTAGACAGCGTGACGGCAATAACATGAAGGATTTAGCTTTCCCAAGCTACATTTATTTTTTTTTTTAGCAGCCAAAAAGCTCTATAGGCATGGAGAACATACATCCAAGTTTTATTTTGTCAGTGCTGTTAATTTTTTATACACAGTGAAATAAATCGTAAAGGTGTAGGTGTTAGTGGAGCCTGAATACAATGAACTGGGGAGGTGGGGAAACTCTGTCTCCTGACCTCCAGGACTCTGAAGTTTAACTCTGTGATCCATACATTCAAGCCCAACTGAAATTAACTTCTGCTGAAGGCAAGACTTGACTTGTGCCTAGAGGAGGTTAACTCCAGAAACTGTAGTGGTCTTAACAGTTCATTTGCTCCCCAGGGAAAATACACTGAGAACCTGTAGCTGTGGCATGACTCATCTACTCACAATGTATGAGGGGCTGGAAATTCCTTCATTCCATGAAAATAGAGCATGTTCCCTAAGTATCTGGAAAACAGACACAGTGGTTTTCCATCAGGCAAAATTTTGCTTCTGTAAACCAGAATGAATAAAAATGGAAATGCGGGGATAAGAATGAATGCTGATTTCTAGAAAACTGGGGGACTGCAAATATAATTGACTGAAAGGTAACACATAGAAGTAAAACATCTTTATGTAGTGGTTGATATACTTATCAAAGTAATCTTTTATTTTTTAAAAAACTTTTATTTTTTTTTAAACGTGTAAACAGTCCATAGGGTAAATTCTTGTTAGCTGGAAACTTGATCACTAAAAGATGAATAGTCAATGAGTAGAAACACTACAGGACCAGACATCATTACATGAATGGCAGATGGCCTGAGCAGCCTTGCAAACTTTATGAAAGTTGTTTTCCATTTGAATGAAAATGAAGAGAAAATGTAATGAAATGAGGTTGCTCTTTCACAACCCATGGGTTGAATCCCACTCTTCCTGAAGCTGATGATGGTTTTGTTCCATGTATAGTGGCCACCTGCTGTAAATAGTTAGCTGAATTTCAATTTCAGCTATATTTTAGGGAAGAATCTGGGAAGAATGTGGCTCAAGGCTTTCTTTAGAGCAAGACGGTCAGTCTAACTTCCCAGTCCTACAAAAAAGACAGTTAATTCATATTTCTGGACTTTTATTTCCTTCAGGGTGATAATGTATCTGGTACTACATGCTTGTTCAGCACATTATTACCCTATCTTGGCTGGTGTCCCTGGGCAGTGCCCTCTGATAGATGGCATTAGTAATATTAATGATGAGAAAGAAATTTCACTATTGGCATTAGTTTCCTGTTCTGTGGAGAGCCTGAAGGTGTGCAAAGGGCTGGAAGGTGCTGGAGGATGCTGGTACTGTCTTTCCTCTGGGTCAGGATTAAGGCTGCTGAGGAGGATAAACCTGCCATGTGCTGTGCATTAAGCAGAAGTAAAGAGAGTTTTAGGTCGGGTCCATTACAAGCACCACATTTATTTGTGGTGTAGCAACAACAGCAGCAGTAATTGTAATAGAAGCAGCCATAGTTGTAGTAGTAGTTATAATAACGAATTATTATAGCAAATTAACCAGCTGCCCTTTTTCAAAGGAGTTGTTATCATTTGGGGGCAGAAAAAGGAGGCCTGTGGGGAGTATGGGGTCTTCTAACTCCACCACACTAATTGTCCCTATTACTGCTCTTATTAATCTGTTTGGTTATTTCATTAATCTGTTTGGCTACAGCTAGAATTAATGCTTAAGGCAGTTCTTCTGTTGTGTACTTCCCCTGGCTGGGACTCCTCCAATTTCTGGAGCATTAGCTCAAAGTAGCTTTTGCAGCAGCTTTGAGAATACCTTCACTGAGATATGCATAATGCATTATTTACTGAGACATTCCTAAAGAAAAAGCCTGCCCTTTAAAATAAACTTTACTAGACCTAGCCAAATAGATTTAGAAACATTAGAGCTAGAGTATTTTTATCTACATGAAAAGATTCCTTTTTTTTAAACAACCAACAGCTGTGCTTCATGGATAAGCCCCAGCAGAAGAAAACATGTCCATAGCTGTTACAGCTACTTTAAAAGGCTATTGCCAATACCTAGCTTTGCCACTTTCTTCTCAGAGTTTGGAACTTCAAAATAAAGTTATTTCTTTTCTAAATATCGTCTGAACTGCAAAATATACTCTTCAGGATTTCCTCCATAATTTTCTGTACAGAGACAAGGTGAACAAACACAGGGCTACTCTAAACCAGAAACTTTCTCATTTGTATGAATGTGGAACGCCCTCTTATTTAAAAGTCAAAGACTTTGGTGGTCTGAGTTCTTTTGCTAAGCATGTTTGCTTTCCTGGAAGGCAGTATGGAATTTCACACAGGATTTGCTCAGGAAGGAAAATTATTATACTGTAGACATTTAAGCTTTGTATATACTTTGGAAGATGGTAGCCATCACATTTAAACATATTCATTTTCACTTCATTCCCTGATGTCAGTTCCCAAGAAGATTCTGACAAGGAGGCCAAGAAGAACCAGCCATAGTTTCATTCTCAAGGAAGCTGAAGATGTTACAAATACTGGCACCACCATCAGCATTGAATGCACTGACTAGTAGCACTGGGGTGAGACAAATCCATATTGCAGCTGAGCAGGGACACAATTCACCTTAGGAAAAGCCATTTTAAGACCTCTTTTGCAGAGCTGCTTGCAGCTTTGTTGCCTTGCAGTTGCATACCATGCCCTGGGAATGGTACTGCAAACTGTTCAGTGGATTAAGGAAGCACTTATGAGGTCCATGTATCCCTAATTTGCTCCAAACTCTGTTGTCTCCCATTTAAGCATGCTGCCACTCAGGCCCTGCCTTTGCACCTCAGAAAAGAGGAGCTTTACTCATCCTGTTTCATTTTGACATGTAGACAGCTGATTCTTTGATCCAACTTCTTGTTAAAAAACCCCTCTGTGAGTACAGCTTGGAGCTATCCTAGCAGCATGGTAGACACAGGGAATGTCCAAGGGACATGAAACCATAAAAGCTGGTTGTGCTTTAGCAGCAGGCTATGCTGGAAACGGTGCTGATTGAACTATCGGTGGTATATTGTGGTTATTTGCAGTTGACTGCCTCATCACTTTTCATTGGGGAACTGAAATGGAATTTGGGGGTGGATATGGTATTAATTAGGAAGGAAACTGGCTGCAATATGCTTGGAGATAAAAATCTTTTCTGGTGGGAATCTGGGTTTGTACCCTGTCCAAATTGTTAAAGATGCATTTTACTGCAAAAGATATTTTTATGCAGTTAGATCTCACTAGAGAACACGTGAATTAAACATGAAGATGATTGGATTAATGAGGAAAAAAAATTAGAAAAAAGACTTTTCAGCTACAACAGATTATTAAGAATTAAGCTTTTATTGGTAATGCCTGCTAATTACCCCATGCATAGCTCCCACATCTATGCAAGTAGTTAGGCAGTTCTCATCATCATGGCACTTTACATTATTCATTTGGCCACTCTGAGAGAAGCATGAGATCATTATAAAACATTCACAAACCCATGGATAGCTACAACATCTGTCCTATAGCTCATAAGTGCTATTGAAGCACATCTTACACACCAGCAGTATATAACGGTGTGCAATTTTTAAAAGTTAGGTAAGAGTTTGACAGCAAATTCTCATTAAGGCTTTGTGGCATTGATCAACCTCAGACACCAAAACAGAGCTTCTTCAGGCTTTTCAGGAGTTTATTTTCCTTCCCAATTGCAGAGCACAGCTTCCTGCAATTGAACTGGCCCTGCATGGGGTCCCTTACTCTACTGGGCTCTAAGTGTAAATCAGGGCAACACAACTACGGCAGCAAGAGTGGAAAAGAGAAGTAAAAAAATTGAAGGATGCCCGCTGATTACAGTCAGATGTAAATCAATGAGAAACACCACAGGAAAGGAATCAGGGGAATTGGGGTGAAATGCTGTCTGGGAGAGGAAAAGACAGGTTAAAGGATGTGCTAGGAGACTGAAATTCATCAGAGGGCTTGTAAAACACAGGAAAGACTAGATTATAGGGAAGAAAAGCAGAATGTGAAAAGACTGAGTGGAAACTGTAGTGATTGCAACTCTAGCAATCAACAGGAAAGTTGAAAGCTGCCAGCAATCCAGGAATTTTAATTCAAGGAAAGACTAGAGCCAGGCTGACAGTCAATAGGAAAACGGAAGTCTGGTCTCCCAAAGAAGGTTAATGAAGGAGGGGGGGGGGTGGGAATTCAGGAAAAGGGAAGTTGAACTCACAAGGTAGAAAAGGCACAAGCAGTTGGATTTCCAAAGACAAGGAAGATAAAAAGGGAATAGAGATGGATTTGGCAGGAGAAGGCAGTAAGTGGGAGACTGGCATCTCTGCAGCAGCTTTGGGAATCAGAAAACAGGTGCCTTGAGCCAGGGCTCAGCAAGACCCAGAAACACCAGAAGCAAGCAAGGAAGGAGGGGTCAAAAAAGCCTTTGTGGGAAAGCTGACAAAAATCAGGGAGATGGGTTAGAGTGGTCCTAACATCTGGGTGGCACCAGACAACTGTGAGAAAGAGACTGCAGCCCAGCAGAGGAGCTAATTTGGGACACACCATCATAATGCAAGTCCAGTTGCTTTGTGGGGACTGTTGTGGCAAGAACAGTTTTGTATTTCTTTTACCAAACTGTATGCTCCTAAGACCATCCAGGGTCTGAAAAGCTATGACTGTGACTTGTGCCTGCTGACTGGAGGAGAAAGAGGTGTCTTAAGTAAGAGCTTTTACCATTTATATTAAAACTATATTTTGTGCATGACACAAAATTTGGGAGGGAGGGAGCAAGTGATCAAAAAGGGCAACAATTTCCCTCTACTGGTGGAAGATGTTGGGCTTTTCTGGAAGCTCAGAATCATGACTTTCCCTAAAGAGCTTCACGAAGAGGAGCTATCTCTTACCCTGATGTGCTTGGCTGGTAAGCTTGCTTTTAGCCACAGCATTAAAATTAGATGTCAGAAAACTCAAGGTCAAGCTTTAGTTTTTATCTAAGCTTTAAATTATTAAAAACTTTAAGGACACACTTTAGGAGGGATCCATGGTTGGAAAGCTAGTGGAAAATATAGCACATCTGCAGAGCAGCTCTAGTTATTTATACAGAAGACCTCTTCTGCACCAGAGCAATTTCAGTCCACAAAATGCTCATAGATGCAGTGCCACCTTTTGGACAAACGGATGTCATGTTAGGTCAGGCATGAAGTTGAAAGAAGGAGAGAGAAATAGCAGGTGACATTCAGACCCTGGCCAAAATCGGCTCTCTGAGAAATGATCAGTAGCAAATGAAGAAGATAACTGGAAGCAGTACTCAGAAATGGCTGTCTGCTTTTCTTTAGGAAATGTAGGTCTTTATTTCCCAATTTATTTGAAAAGGCTTTTAAGATCAGTGTGGTCCACAACCGTTAAAAAAAAAGGGGGGAAAAAAGGCAAGCAAAAAATAAATAAGAGAAAAAAAGCACACATGGTTATGCAGAACTGGAGTGTGGGTGTTAACTCAGTGCTGGGCCTTGTACTGTCAGAGAAGCAGCATCAAATTCTCCAGAGACTGCAAATCTACAGTGAATGATCTTCACTATTTAGAGAAGAACATTCAAACAAACATGTATGCCATCATCTAGATCCAAGGGGACCGCTGCCATGGTCTTGGAGATTTAAGGGCTGACAGCACAGAATCTGTATGTAGTTCTTGTCTAGCAAAGGAATACTTTAAATGATATATCACTCATCTTCAGTGAACTGTAAAGTCTATGTATTACCTGCACTGGCCAAAGGATCAACAAATAAGAAGGAAGACAACCATACAGAAAGGTGAACCGATTAGTCTGGAAATCACATATCCACCCAGTGGTGCCCTCCTGCTCTGCTGTACATCCTTTAGGTAATCTCTGTAGGTTAACTATTTCCTTGAAAACACTAAAAGGATATTGTGCAAATAAAGTGGAAGTATCATGAAAAAAAACCCTAGTCTCGGCATCTTTTGGCAGTGTAAATCTTTTGGATTCTGGTACCCAGGCCAAATCTGACAATGAGGTCTTATATAACTTCCTTCATTTCTTCTCCCTGTACCATAACAGCAACAGTGGGCATTGCTTGGTAGCCTGTCACAAAATGATATCCATGTGCAGAACAGTCATTAGGGTATCCTAGTATTTTCCTGGAAATGCTGTAATAAGGACTTGCAATCTGAAGGTCAATATTCTACTACAGACATCTGCTACTGTCATGTCTAATACCCACCACGGAGATGGCAGAATAAAATTACCATAGCATCTTTAAGATTTCTCTGTTTTGTCACTGCTACCACCTTCTTCAGCCTCCACCATATGTCCTAGGGACCAGACACAGAGTTCAGGGATCTGGGGACCCTTCTCATTTTGTGTGAAATTACTGGCAGGTATCTTGGTGGTCCCGAGAACCACCATGTATTTAATCTGACCCTCTCCTGTGTGCCAACACAGGGGTTGTTATTAGACTCCTCTGTCTGCCTCCTTTTCTTCTCACCAACTTGGCTGATTGCAGTGGCAGATAGTTTTCTTGAGAAAGGTGAGTTACAGAGTGTGTATGCATTGCTTTCTAGTAGGAAAGAGGTGCTTTCAAGAGTGACACAAAGTCCTTGTTCCCAGTGGCATATCTGTGCTAAGGCAGCTTTCCTTTCTCCAGTGTTTCACTTGTCTTTGACAATAGGTATTATAAAGCATCCTGTCTCTATGTCCCAGCCTATTCCAATAATGCTGTGGATTGAGTAAGATTTAATCTACAACTAAAACAAAAATATAATGAAGAAAATGCATTTCAAGTGACAGACACTCTTTTAGTTCAATCCCAAATGAGATATTTTTGTTTAGTTTTGTGTATTTCTGTCATGCTTTAAAAAATAAAATGTAGCTAAAGTTAGTCTTGAAATACCATTAGAAGAATACTACCGATAATATATGTAGAATACTACATGCTTCCAAATTTTGAAATACTTTGATTGTTCCAGTATTAAAAAAGAGTATATAAGAATTTCATTACACATGCACACACACAAAATCTATTTGTTTTCATCTGTAAATATTTGTGCATTTTGTCAAATATTCAAATATTGTCAGTGAAAATCATATTTTTCCCTAGTGAATAAATGATGCAAATGATAAAATATGTCTCATTTTAATCACATCTTCTATTTCAGGTATGCATAAATAAAATTGTGTTTGCTTTCAATTAACAATGGACTAAAAAGAAAACATTAAAGAAATGAGGGCAGACCTCTCATGGAAAATTATACTAGAAGTTTATATTATACTCAGATTAAGTTAAAATGCCTCTACTTCACCTTTTGTGTGGTGGGGGCACGTACCAGCAAATGGCAAATCTCTGCTTACGTTTTTTATGCTCTGTGCTTTCCTGTTCTTTTGCCATTACCGTACTGTGCTGTTTTGCACTTCTGTTGGCCTTTTGAAAAGCCATCTTGTGTTGAGTGTCTGACAGTATGACAAGACAGTTAAACCAAAAGAAAAGTGATAGTGTGTAGTTCTGCACACACCCAGCAGCTGCCATGTCTATGATTCTGCAAGCAGGAAAGAGGTGACTGGGGAATGCAAAGCTAAGGGCCTGACTCCAACTCTTCTCTTACACCAGCAGGCACCAAAAAATTCAGATGCAGTAGAATGGAATGTCAAGCCATTGTTTGTCTTGTCATGGGCAACTTAAACCTGTTAACAGGAGCAAGGCTTCCTTAACACTTTCCCCAGATAATAAAGTTTGGTAGAATTTAAAATGCTTTAAAAGGAGGACATGAGTTTTTAAAGTGGTGGACCAGCAATCTCCTCAGCTTTGGGGAAAAAAATGCCCAAATCTCATTCATAAAGCAGTCTCCTATACATAAGATTGAGGAAATTAGGAGTTAGGCCTATTAAAAATACAGAGTAAAGTAGCTGCCATGCATAAGAATAAGGTGATGGGTTAAACCTGAGGTCATGCTGCAATTATTTTTCCTGAGGTACTAAGCATCTCCAAATCATCATCCAATATTCATGCCAATATGCTGCAATTAGAGATGACTAAGTAGCAATACACAGACAGTACTGAGGGAGGAAAATTGCAGACACTTCTGCAGAAAACTTCTCTTCACAAGTGCAACAAGAAGGTCTTCTCATGAGTGCATCAATTTCAATTAGGATACGAAGTTAAATTTTCAAGTACACAGGCAGATGTTGTTTTCTCTTGACAGGACTGATATTGTTCAAGCAAAACAAACCCTCTCCAGAATGAACATAGCTAAAATGAGCAGCTCTCGAGGTAAGAGATTGTCCCACGTATTAGAAGGTGAACCAGTATAATTGCTTTTAAAACATCACTGTAGTTACTCCATTACCTACATTCTCTATAGCTACACACGGAATTGTGTTTGTGTCTTTCTCTGACGATCGAAATACTGTGCTTTTCTATGGTTATTGTTGAGTCACAAATCAACCTGCTAGGAGTCTGTTATCTCACCTGAATGCCATTAGAAATCCAATGATGCACCCACAGCTGGCATGACATAAAAGTGACAATGCATGCTAAGTCTGTAGAGTGCAGGTGACCCACCCCCACTTCCCATGGAGACTTTCATTATTTCAGTGGGAGTGGCCTTGTAGAAAAGAGTTGGTTGTTCTAAGAAGCATTTCATCTTAGTGTAAAAGGGTGAATTTCACACACTTTGAGGGATTTGCATCCAATTACATTATAGCTGAACCAAAGTTATTTTCTGAATTCAAGTCTGGTAGGATATTTTCTTTGTTTACTGGTCTGATTTTCAGGGGAGAGACAGTTTATTGATTCAGCAACACAACAGATTTTGCAGATTCTGTCCACTGTGTCCTGGAGATAATAACACTCCAAAACATTACTGGAAGGTTGGTGTGGGACCAAACCCCTCAAATCTTCCTGCCTTGCCCGTAGCAGTTTATGTTGTTGTTTGGATCTGCCGGGATGCATGGCTTGAGCAGAAACCACAGGTCAGTGGACACAGAAGGTAGTGCCTAGGAACAGAGTGCTCATACTTTTACTTGCACAGTTCCTACAATATTGTTGTGCGTGTGGAAATACTCTGCATGCAGAAGGTTTGAGGCTTGTTTACATGAGGAGCAGTCAGCAGAGAACAACTGGGGCAGCTGGGTCAGTTATAGCTGGCTTTGGAGAGAGGCAGAAGGAAGATGTTCTGCTGATGGGGTGCTTAGTGCAACCAGTGTGTGTCCTTCCCTATTCCTAATTGACAGCATTGGAGCATCCATATTAATAGTCTGCAGCCAACTGTTCCTAAGAAAATCCATGAGAGTTGCCTTACATATTCATACCTGCTCTGTATGTGCAACTCGGGCACTGAAGGAGCAAAAGAGTGTGAACAAAATGTATGTGGGCCTGTAATGCTGTTATGCAAATGAGCTTTCTGGAAGTACAGATTAGCTTCTATCTTATTCATCAGCAGAAAGTTAAACACAAGATGGAGGAATTCACTGAATTCACAGAACGTCTGGGTTGGAAGAGACCTTCAAGATCACCAAGTCCAACCCATGCCCTAGCACCTCAACTAGATCATGGCATTGAGCGCCATATCCAGTCTTTTTTTAAACACATCCAGGGATGGTGATTCCACAACCTCCCCAGTCAGTCCATTCCAGCACTTTATCACCCTTTCTGTAAAAAACTTTTTCCTAATATCCAACCTATATTTCCCTTGATGCAGCTTGGGACTGTGCCCTCTCGTTCTGTCAGTTGCTGCCTGGTAAAAGAGGTCAACCCCCACCTGACTACAACCACCCCTCAGGAAGTTGTGGAGAGTGAGAAGGTCACCTCTGAGTCTCCTTTTCTCCAGGCTAAACAATCCCAGCTCCTTCGGTTGTCCCTCACAGGGCTTGTGTTCCAAGCCCTTCACCAATCTCATGGCCCTTCTCTGAACGTGCTCGAGTGCCTCAATGTCGTTCCTAAACTGAGGGCCCCAGAACTGGACACAGTGCTCAAGGTATGGCCTCACCAGTGCCAAGTACAGGGGAAGAATGACCTCCCTGCTTCTGCTGGCCACACTATTCCTGATACTGGCCACAATGCCGTTGGCCTTCTTGGCCACCAGGGCACACTGCTGGCTCATGTTCAGCCAGCTATCGACCAGTACCCCCAGGTCCCTTTCTGCCTGGACACTGTCCAGCCACTCTGTTCCCAGCCTATAATGTTTCAGGGGATTATTGTGGCCAAAATGCAGTACCCGGCACTTGGACTTAATAAACTTCATCTTGTTGGACTCTGCCCATCAATCCAACTGATCCAAGTCTCTCTGCAGAGCCCTCCTACCTTCCATCAGATCGACACATGCTCCCAGCTTAGTGTCATCTGCAAATTTACTAATGAAGGACTCAATTCCCTCATCCATGTCATCAATAAAAATATTGAACAGAACTGGCCCCAGGACAGACCCCCTGAGGGACACCACTGGTGACTGGCCACCAGCTGGGTGCAGCTCCGTTCACCACCACTCTCTGGGCCCGGCCATCCAGCCAGTTCCTAACCCAGCAAAGAATGCTCCTGTCCAAGCCATGGGCTGCCAGCTTTTCCAAGAGTATGCTGTGGGAGACAGTGTCAAAGGCCTTGCTGAAGTCCAAATAGACAACGTCCACAGCCCTTCCTGCATCTACCAGGCGGGTCATCTGGTCATAGAAGGAGATCAGGTTGGTCAAACATGACCTACCCCTCCTAAACCCATGCTGGCTGGGTCTGATACCCTGGCTGTCCTGTAAATTCTGTGTGATGACACTCAGTACAAGCTGTTCCATTACCTTAACCAGGTACTGAGGTCAGGCTGACTGGCCTATAGTTACCAGGTTCCTCCTTCCTACCCTTTTTGTAAATGGGCCTCACATTGGCCAGCTTCCAGTCATCTGGAACCTCAACAGTGAGCCAGGACTGTTGGTAAATGATGCAGAGTGGCTTTGCAAGCTCATCTGCCAGCTCCTTCATCACCCTGGGATGGATCTCATCTGGTCCCATAGGTTTAAGAATATCCAAGCATCCCAGCAGTTCTCTGGCTGCCTCCTCCTGGATAACAAGGGGACCATTCTGTTCACTGACACTATTAACCAACCCAAGAGGACAGTTCTGAGGACAAGCCATCTTTCCGCTAAAGACTGAGTCAAAGAAGGCGTTAAGTACTTCTGCCTTCTCCTCATCTGCAGATACTAAGTTCCCTCCCTCATCCAATAAAGAACAAAGGTTGGTCTTACCCTTCCTTTTACCATTAATATATTTGTAAAAACATTTTTTATTATTCTTTACAGAAGTCACCATCTTAAGTTCAAGTTGAGCTTTGGCCTCCCTACTTATTTTCCTACATGCTCTAGCAGCCCTCTTAAATACTTCCTGAGAGACCTGACCCTCTTTCCAAAGATGATACATCCTTTTTTTATTCCTAAGTTCGTCCAAAACCTCCTTGCCCATCCAGGCTGGACGTTTACCTCGTCGACTCATCTTTTGGCACACAGGAACAGTCTGTTCCTGTGTCCTCAAGATCTCTGTTTTGAAGCATGTCCACCCTTCCTGAACTCCTTTGTTTTTAAGGGCTGCTTCCCAAGGAACTCTCTGAATAAGTCTCCTAAATAGGCCAAAGTCTGCCCTCCGGAAGTTCAGTGTAAGAGTCTTATTGATGCTCCTGTTGATGTCACCAATTATCAAGAACTCTATTATTTCATCATCACTCTGCCCCAAGCGGCCTCCAACCACCACATCTCCCACCAGCCCTTCTCTATTTGCGAACAACAAGTCTAACATAGTCCTTCCCCTGGTTGGCTCACCCACCAGTTGTGACAAAAAGTTGTCATCCATACATTCTAAAAATTTCCTGGACTGCTTCTTATCTGCTGTATTAAGTTCCCAGCAGATGTCTGGCAGGTTGAAGTCACCTACAAGAACAAGGGCTGATGATCCTGAAACATTATCTAGTTGCCTATAAAATAAGTTGTCCACTTTTTCTTCCCGGTTGGGTGGACGATAACAGACTCCCAGTAGGATGTCAGCCTTGTTGGCCTTCCCCTCAATTCTTACCCATAGGCATTCAACTTCATCAGTTTCAATACCCATGGCATCAGCAGCCTCCTTAATATAAAGGGCCACCCCTCCTCCTTTTCTCCCTTTCCAGTCTCTTCTGAAGAGCTTGTAACTGTCCAATGCAGTGCTCCAGCTATGTGAGTCATCCCACCACGTTTCAGTGATGGCGACTACATCATAGCTTCCCTGCTGCACCATGACCTCCAGCTCTTCTTGTTTGTTACCCATGCTGCGTGTGCTGGTATACATGCACCTCAGCTGGCCTACTGATTTCACCCCTAACTCAGGCCACCGCCCTTGGGCCTGCTTCCAGACAGCCCAGCTGCATCCCCTTCCCCCTTCAAACCTAGTTTAAAGCCCTCTCAATGAGGTCTGCCAGTTCATGAGCTAAAAACCTTCTGCCCTTAACAGAGAGATGTATCCATCTGGTTCCAGCAGGGCAGGTACCATAAAAGTTGCCCCATGATCAAAGAATCCAAAATTTTGCTGATGACACCAACCCTTGAGCCACTTGTAAATGATGTGAGTTCTCCTATTTCTTCCATCATTTTTCTCCGCCACGAGAGGGACTGAGCAGAACACTACCTGTGCCCCTGTCCTATCAACTACTTGACCCAGTGCCCTAAAGTCCCTTTTTATTGCCTTAATACTCCTCTTTTCAATCTCATCACTGCCAGCTTGGAGTATCAGCAGTGGGTAATAATCAGAGGGCTGAATCAGCCCAGGAAGTCCCTCAGTGATATCCTGTACCCGGGCTCCAGGGAGGCAGCAGACTTCCCTGTGGGATGGGTCTGGTCGACATATAGGGCCCTCTGTTCCTCTCTTTTCTTCTTGATGTTAGAGGTGGTGATCCTTCTTACAAATGAATCATAATTGAGAGGCTCACTGGGCAGATAATTTTCTTCTAAATCTTCTGAATCATCTATATCTAAATCATCTGACTGGCTCTCTAGATCCAGGGCCTCATACCTATTCTGAAGTGACACCTGACTAGGGAATGGGAGGAATTTTTAATACTACCTCCCTGAGCAGGGACCCATTTCCACTCCCCTTCATCTTCCAGGTGCTCGTCTATTGCCTGAGAGTGGAGGGCATATGGGCCCTCTGACTCGGGGTGTGTCTCCCTTCAAGATGAAAGGGCTGAGCTCCACCAGTCTATTTCCCTTTCGCTTTCCCTGATACTCCTTAATCTTTCAGCTTCCTCCCTAAGCTCTGCCACCAGCGAAAGGAGGTCACTCACCTGTTCACACCGCAGGCAAGCCTCCTCCACAATACCCCCTGAAACCACCAATAAGCTCAAACATTCCAGGCAGGAGTGGGTCTGTACAGATGTATCCTTTTTGGAGGGCTCCCGCTGGCCACATACACTTGTACAAACTACAGTTTTTGACCGTGTTGAGACCATTACTAACAGAAACCGCAAAAACAGCCAGCCACCAGACACACCTTGAACAATACACAGCAACCCTTACTAGCAGAAAGAAAAACCTAAAGCCCTACCTGCGCGAAGTGCCGCCCGAACTGCCACGGCCACACCCCAGAGACATGCCACACTCCCTAGAGGCCTCTTCTAATCAGTCACTCAGCAACTAGGGAAGCTCCACCCCTTCCTGCTGACTCCTCACTCACAATGGAAGCCTCTTCATCCAGATCTCCTCTGTCTGATTTTGCAGTTTTTCTAGAGATCTTTTCAGGTGAAAAAATGCTCAAAAATAAACACTCATGTGGTATCAGGCAGCATTTATGATGCAAAAGAGACTGTATTTTGACAATACCAATATTTTCTATAATTGGTAAGACCGCAAAAGTACATACTTGACTGAACTCTTGAGTGGCAAGTATTTTACTTGTAGTAAACAAGATCATCAGAGAGGCATTCACAGGATGAGACCAAATCAGTGAGCGAGCAGCAGATGGGGCTTGAGATTCAAAAATGAAGAGCATGGGCGACTTCATCTCCTAAATCTATTATTGATTAAACCATGAACAGTCAAGACTCTCATTTCACTCACGTTTAGTGCAGCGGCTCTTGGCTGCCAAGCTTAGGGAGCGAGCAGCCTAGCCAGAATTAGAAAAGAGCTGGATAGCAAAGCATATGCAGATAAAGTGCAACCATATCATTGTTGTTAATATTAACTCTTGCACTGCTGAGGCCATTTGCACAGATACTAAAATCAGAGAAAAAAATCTATGGCAGTAGTGGTGCCAGCACGTACACAGGTGTCACAAATTCCTTGTAAGTGAGTAACTGATGTCTTGAGTACCACTATCTGCAACATCTCCTTTCACTCCTTCCTACTGCAACTCTCGCTTTCTCATCCCTGTAGTGGCTGATGCACATCTACAGAGGTACAGACAGCACTGCCCCCTCATCAGAAAGTGATGCTTTGATTTTGTTTTTCTCCCTCAGCATCTAGTCCAAAGTAACAGCCTTTCTTTCCTATCATGTTGGCTTCTATTTTTGTTTTTTTTGGACACTGTTGGTTTTTTGGGAGACTCTAAGTTTTGTCTCCAACCTCTTCTTTTTTTCATTACAGAGTACTTTCTTTCTTCCACCTTTTCTTTTAACAAAATCTGGACACTTCTTGGGATCTTAACCCAGTGTAATGACTGCTTGGTTCTGTAAATCAAAGGCTGCCTAAGCTGTTAATAGAGTTATCGCTCAGTCTTTCCTACTTCCTATTCTACCATGTGAACAGGGAAATTTCACCCAACAAAGCCACTGAATATCCAAAGACAGTGCATAGGATTGAATTCTTATTGTTCTGTGTTCCTTCTTCCTGAATGATAAGGTTCCTGCTGACTTTAAGTGATTTCCCTAAGGGCAATCAGTAGCACCAGTAGGCTTTGAACTGCAAAATTCTACATCATGCTCATCCTGAAAATTTGCTGTCCTCGTACTTGCAAATTGTGGACTGAATCTGAGTTTTTCAGACAGCACTTCTGCTACGCTCCTCTGCCTAACAGTGAGCGTAGAGCAGGCCTTGGGAAAGGTATTGCACTGTGACAGCCTCTGTCCCACTGCTTCAAAAAAAAAAAAAAAAAAAAAAGCCTGTCTCCATCTTCTTTACTCCCCCCACTCAGAGTGACTTTGTCAGCTATGTCTATTTTAAGCCTTAGTGGTAAATACTGCAGTTTCCAGATGGAAGGTCCTATCTGGAGCTAGATATCCACTGGCAGTGCATATCACATGGGGAAGTTGATGCAATCAACCACCAGAGTGCTTTTGATTCTGTGATAAATAAGACAGCAAAGGCCCTTTTCAGCTTCCAACAGCGCTTAATCCAAACAGAGCACGACCTGATCTACCTGCAAACCGTTGTCATCATATTCTGCTCTCTGTTTTGCCTCAAGGGATGGTTACATCTAGCTCCCTGCTAGACATACTTGGCCACGTTGATTCTGCTCCACTTCTTAAGAGCTCAGGTCTTTAGGAAAGCAGTAATAATTGCCAGTGGTGTCCAGAGATTTATAGGCTTGCTCTATATCCTGTAGGCTTCAATCCTTTCCACTTGTTCAAAAACCCCTGAGATGGCTAGATGAGCTGGTTTATTTTTTGCATTGGGCTCTTTTTTCTCTCCCATCTAAATTTATTAACATGATTTTCAATTACTTTTAGAACCCTGATAGTAATTTATTTTTAATTATCTACACTATGTAGCTGTAACTTGCTAAATAATCAGGTCAGTTTAAGGTCTCTCTCTGAAAACGAGTATTACAGTCATGGAAAGGCTCTCAATCTAGTTCTATTATTGCTATTAATTCTAATTAAAATAATACTTAGTACTTATCTAGCAGTTTTATGTCTGGAGTATTTTGTAAACATTTACTGATTCATTTTCACATAATTATTGCAAGATAGGCAGGAAATAACAGTTAAAAATCTGTAGCACAGAGTAAAAAGAAGAAAATCACTTGTCTACAATAAAAGGAGTTCACGAGTGTGTATTACCCATAGACTCATTTTCCTGGAAATCTGGATAACTCCCAGTATATGCATGTGGACCCACCCACCGTACAGCAGCAGAAACCACGTATCCTTGGCAGCACATAAGCTAGTGCACACTCTGTTTTCTCTCAGCAGGGAATAGATGGCAGAGAAGTTCACATCATCAGGTTCAGCTTGAAAAGAAGAAATTTAACCAACCTAGCATCAGGATTTAGAGAGACAGTAGGTCTCCCCATCTTGATTCAAGGCCGTAAAAAGAATTGGATTCCTCAGCATATGGTTAAGCACCAAGGGAAAAGGACTAAATAGACAAGATTGGATTGAAAGGAAGAGAATAGATCTGAAATTTAAATTAGGGAAGCAATGCTAAGTCCTTGGCCCTGTTACCAGATTTGACATTGACAGAGATTAGTCTTGGCACCATCAGTAATGAGAGAGTTGGGGTGCTTTTTAAGCTAAATTTGCTGCCAATATCTAAAAGATTTGCCATCCATGGATGAACACATTGTGTCAGAAGGCCAAGAGCTATTAATACAGTCACCACATAATGAGTGGGGAAGACCGAAGGAGCAGCTTGTGTAAGATTAAAGGCAGTTCCAAGTCAACACCATTTCTGCAGTGTTACAGTTCTGTGGATCAGCTACAGCTGAAGTCTGGAACTCCACTGCAAAACATCAGTGATGCAAAACCACTGATCAGCACATTTGCCAAAAGACGCCCAGGAGGCACATGCACATTATTTCCTCAGGAAAAAAAATAAAAAAGAGATTGATGGCTTTGCTTCTTGGGAAAGAATGATGCCAGTGTGACAGCTCCAGGCATGAGATGGATGCACAGTCTGATCACCAGCCACCGGAAAAAATGATGAAGAAGCCATTGCCAAGTGCTTCGAAGAGCTGTGTCATGAGTGTGCCACAGGCTGAAGGCTCCCCAGGACTTTTGCCATAAATGGGAAAAAGTTCCTCAAAGTGTATGTTGCTTGCAAATGGCTCCCAAGGGCAGGACCCACGCAGTCAAATGAAGCATGAAGCAGCATGAAGGCAGAGAAACCATTCTTGTCTGGGACTGGCCTGTTTTCAAAGGTGTAATGACAGGAGACATTATTGCCATGTAAACAATAGGCTGGGAATCTGCAAGGAGGGTTGTTTAGTGCAGTTATTCCTGCTGTCTTGAGATAGACTGGCACTGAAACAAGACAAAAGTGTATGGCATGAATTACTGGTTGTGAGTGGGCAGGAAATAGTGAAAGGGGTATACAGACAACAGAAAGGAATGTCGGATGCACAGTGCAGTCTCAACATATTATCTCCACTTACACCCCAAATGAGAAAGCCTTGTTTACTTTTATAGACTGTTGGGAGCATATTTAGATAGGACCTATGATAAGAAAGGAGCATTTTCAATTGGAAAGCTTTAAAAACAACCTGATGGCTAAAGCCCCGAAGAGTCCAGTTTATTGTTTTCTACTCTGGTGGGCAACTGCAGGGAAACCCTGGCTTGAACACAGTGTAGGTTCCTGCCCTGTGCCATCAGAAAACCTAGAAACCTCAGAAAATATCAGCTCAGCACATTATTTTGCCGTTTCCCTTTCTTAAGAAGCTGTGCATAGTTGTGAATTTCCTATCCCTATTTGTGGATGCCCCAACACTCTAGGTGTTACAGGCCAGGTTGGATGGGGCTTTGAGCAGCCTGGTCTATTGAAAGATGGCAGGGGTTTGGATCTAGATGACCTTTAAGGTACCTTCCAACCTTAACCATTCTATGATACCTGCTTCACCCTGAACAAGTAGTTCAGGAGTCTGGCATTTGCAGGAAAGAAAATTCATTTCACAAGCAGAATTGTTATTACAGCAAGGAGCAAAGTCACTGGAACCTTTAATAAGAATCTGGCAAGGTAAACAATATAGGAGCTTAGCCTACATGAAGTTCTGGGTTAGTGCCCATGGAAACAAAAATCTGCTGGAGCACACTGTATACTATTCAAAGGACTGAGTCATCTTTCACTCAAGATATCTCTATGTGGTGTGCACTGTGGATGAAAAGGTTGTCTCCATCCTGTCCCCAGTGCTGTGCTGTCAGATTTCCTTCAGTTTTGTAGTTAGGTCAGGAGCTGCACTGGCTTGCAATAGGCCCTGCTAAGGTCTTCTGTCCTAAGTCTTCACGGCTATGACCCAGGGGCAACGTTTCCTACATTTATTCTACATGGACATAGCCAGCACCCTTCCTACTTCTCATGAGTACTGGTCAGGAGTGGTTATACAGACTCCTGCTCTCCTTCCAATTCAGTAAATTCACTGCCAGTCTGGTAAAGGAAATTGCTTGATGGTTTACTGAATACTTGAAGATTTAAGGTTAATACTTTGATCCCATGGGAAAAGTTCAGCCACTGTCTCACTTCCTGTGCTTTGCCCAAACCAGGCTGTGCATAGGTGTCTTCACAGCCAAGTACATGTTGGGGTTCCTCAGCCTCCACACACGGCACACGGCCTGGGCCGGGGGCACTGGGGAAATGGTTGTTGTTCAGTTTGTTCAGGTTAACTTGTAACACTCAGAAGATGTTCATTAAATATCTGTTTTTAATGGGCGATGGGTGGAGTTTTTCAGAGTCATACCTTATGGACTGGGGCACGTGCTTCAGGCTCTCCTATCAAGGGAATTGTGCCGGAGAGGCCATTGTGTGCCTGCTGAAATCAGCTGCACACTGCCCCTAGGACATGAAAGCAACGATGGAGAAACTATGGCATGACAAATCTCCACCATTATCCAGGCAGTGAAAAGCACACTGCACTTGCTCAGAAAAATTTAAGAAAGAAACTGGCAGCGGCCATCTCTTGGGGTTAACGATTGGACCTGATGATCATAGAGGCAATTTCCAACCTTAGCAATTCTGTGAGAAGACAATTGATGCCAAAAAGGGTAGTGACATCCATGAGGAATGTGGCTGTGGGTGATCAATGCCGAGGCAGGGACACCCCTGAGGGATTGCAACCGTGAGCAACCCATGCTGGGACAAGAACATTTAGAGGGATTGTGGCTGTAGGTGACAATGTGGTGGGAAGAGGGGAGAGAGATGTTTCTGTACAGTTTAAAAATCTAGTATTTCTCTTCTTTTCATTAACACCCAGAGAAGTTTGTGGATGTTTGTGTTGACTGGCAGGAAATTACCTAAAGTAAGATTCCCCAACCTAAGGTTTTTCTGCCCATGGTAAATGCCCCACTGCATCTCACTCTAGGATTGTCAGTGGTATCCAAAGTAAAACAGAGATGATAATAGTAAGGATAATGAGAAACACATTCTGGACTCAGAATAATCAAGACAAAGTGAAGGACACATGGTAGGACAAACACTATCCATTTCCTTAAATTTCAATAAACATTTTATATATATATATATATATATATATATATATATATATATATATATATATATACACACGCACATATATTTATTTATGTATATATATACACATGCACATATATATATTTATGTATATATCTCTCTCTCTCTCATACCATTTCAAGTATATATAGATACATTTATGTATGTATATTCAAACACAGGGGAATCTTTGAAAATATTTTATATACATATATTAATTTCTATTATATATTACCATAGGTTATTATATATTAGCATTTTTATACATAAATTTTATATACAAATTTGAAACTGTGCACATAAAAATAATCTAATCCATATGTACTATACATATGTAGTAGATACAATATAACATACCATAAACAATTAAAAGATTAAGCCATATACTGTATGGGTTAATATTCTACTGCTCAGCCATCCAGTCTGTATCTCTGACAGACAATAGCTTTCTACATTAAAATTCAGATGATTTTTAAGTCTATATTAACAAAAACTTGAGAAATTTGACAGGGGATTATTGTTTATTTTTTAAAAAACCAAATTTTTTATTAAATGTGTTTTTCCGTATACATATCTGTGTTCTCCTGAAAAAAAGAAAAGGTCCTTTAAAATTGTTTTTATGAACATCAGGGGGAAAAAAAGTCTTTCCCTGCTTCTATGAGCAGGTTTTGCTCTTCAGTGGTCACCATTTCTGCTGATTCCCTGTCTTGGGAACCATGGGACAGCTCATGGCCAGTCCTGTCCAGAACCTGTTTATGAGAAGCGATGGAGTCCTAGGGACTACAGGAGCATCTGGGCTGGCCCCGTACAGGAGACCAGCAATGGACCAGCTGTACAATGAACCCATTACGTGAGAAACATTTATACTTAAGACAAAATGATTGAAGTGTCTGCTAACAATACATATGAGGACATTTTGCCTTGATATGTAGTGCGATGCCATTTTTTCTTTATAATATTTCTGTTCACCTTTCATGACCTAACGTAACGTAATTCCTTAATCATGGCAGTTTGACACCGTATCTAAATTTATGGCTAAGCGTACCTTTCATTGAAGTCAACCCCCTGCTGGAATCCCAGTGGCCATGAAAAGAAAATGTTCTCTTTCACTGTAGAAAAAAGCAAAGGTGTCTGCAAAAGAATGAATTATCTACTTAGCAAACTGCTTTTTAAATCTGTACTTTTAATGTGATGGGGTATTTAAAGTGACTTATTTTCCTTTTACTTTCTCTTGCTAACTCGTTGTTCAGGTACCAAAACGAAGAAAAGGAAAATTAGGTAAAAGAAAGCAGAAATGCTGATTGGAGAATAGATTTGATTTCTCACAGCACGGTCATGCTGTGGTTAGTTATCCACCTGCTCAAAGGCATACAAAGACTATTCAAATGCACCCTGGCTGAGGGAAACCTTACAGACCTGTTTTTAAGCAATACAAGGACATCCACGCTGCTGCTCATTTGGTGCTGGGTGAAAAGTTACAATAGTCTGACAGACTTAAAAGGAATGGCTGGAGAGATGAAGTGGGGAGCTGTCATCTGTGTAGTAAAAACAGGGTCACATTCAAGCTGTTTACAGTGACATTGGCTGAGGGTTTGGTCTTCCTTTTAATGCTGTTTTTTACTGAAATGCTATGGTGAAAAACCTGTGAAGAGCTAGGGCAGCTCTATGTGACATCTCATTTTACTTCTGGATACCAAGAGAGATCAATGTATGTGGGCCCCCAGCATTCTCATTTCTGTTGTCATTCCTCCAAAATTGAAATATCATGTACAGCAACTTATTATTTATGCCTTAATTTCCATGTGCCCAAGCAGCCAATCAGAAACATAAATGGACAAAGCCAATTCTACAATAAAACTGTATGTGTATTATATCACAGCCATATTATTCTGAATTTTTGCTGGTTTTGCCTAAGGATCAATGGATAACTGAAATACAACAGGAAATACTTTGTTTGCTTCTTAAGGAAAAACAGAACCACCCAATTGATAATAAAAATCAGTATGTGCTGTTCTGTGAATGCATTCTAGCGTGGCAATTAAGTATTGAGTAAATAATAAACATCTCAAAGCAAATCTTTTACAGACCAACTAACAGAAGTGGGTTACAAAATGTTCTTTTATAATAGGAAAAAGTGCTTCATTATCACTGGAAGCAACATGAAATAACCAATGTTACAATTCAATTCCTGGTGCTTTCCCAGCAGTCCAGTGGAATATTTGGTATTGTTTGGAAGGAAGGCATTCCTTTGTTTGAGAGTGTGGAAACCAGCATTTTCAAGACTTCTGAAATGGTGATGCTGTACTAACCCAGGAAAACAGAAAATATTCTCTGCATCCATCAAAGGTGGAGGTGTTTGTCCTCTTTTTAATCAGAGGGCCTTGAGAGCTATTTTGCTTCATAAAGGTATCCAGCAAATGATTACTTTCCATAATCACAGTACAAAAGGCATTGATTGTCCAGCTGGCAGAGTAGCTGCCCTTTAATTAGTCCAACCTGCAAGGTGGATGGTTGTCCATGACACAGTTTGCTGCTGGGGGAAGCATTGCTCATGCTGAAGTCAATGCTACTAATGACATCTGCTGAGCCAGGTTTCATCTCTCAAGGACAGCTTCTTTTTCTCAAAGATGCACCAACCTCTCAGGCTGCCTTGGGACAAGATCTCACTTCAGTGAGCCCTGAGCCTCACAAGCCAGAGATCCCAGCTCGTGGGAACATGACTCTTTGGGTTTCTGGATCTTGTAGCTCCCTATGAATGCTTTCCTTGGGAAGATGCCTGCAGCACTTAGGTTTGCAGTTTGGCTATAGCCTGAGTGGACAGGGTCACAGACAAGATGGGATGTCTCCTGGGGGCTTTGTTTTCTGTTTTTATTGAGTTCTTTGCTTGGGTAGTCAATTTTCCTGCGTATTTTCCAGCATGTTAGTCGAGAGTTTTGTTTGACCAGGAATGGCTTCCCTGTGTTGCGCCATGTATCACTAATCAATAAGACAGACGCAGAGACATAACGTGGAAATGAATTGATGCCTGCAAGGAGAGAAGAATGTGACTAATTATTGCTGAGCCACCTGCCACCACAGCCGGAATGGAACATCCCCACTGTTTGCTGCTAAGTTTAGCAGCCGACTGCTAGGTGTGAAGGCTTTCTGCCAGCAATGCAAATGCCTGGCACAAAAGGGTGCCTTCTCCATAGTATACCCCATGACTTGAGCTTTTGTAGATAAACTGGCCTCAAACTATCAGCCCAGGTGCTGCTAGCAGGATAGGAGGTGTACAGCTCACGTCATTTGCCAAGCTTTTAGGAAGGAGTTTTGAAAGCACTTTGAAACTGAAGCCAGAGACACGACCACGACCAGCAGTGCCAGCACTGATGCTGTTATATAGACATACCTGCTGTATGCTCTGTTGCAGGAAACTGTTTTTGAATAGTGTTTTACCTTTATAGATTGTGAGATGCTTGACAAAGACTGCCACAATCACCACCTTTTCCAGATGGGAAGACTGAAGCAGGGACACAGTAGCAACTACTTTTTTTCATCAACAAAGCAGCGGTAGAGGCTGTAAACAGACCCAGGTCATTTGCAGAATCCCTCCTGCATGTACTTTTCCCTAGTATCTGTGCATGCTTTCTTCTTCAATTCTTCTGGAAAGTAATTTGGTCTAAGAGAAAAGAAATTACAGATCTCACCTGAATCATTTTCAAAGCTAGTTATGTTGTTTACATCATCTCTAGACCTGCAAAGCTCAGTGATCAGTGTGGCTACCCCAGGTATATTGCACTTCAGCTTTGGCTGGTTTGTCATAGGACATAAGTGGTGCTCCTGCCTGTAGCAACTGTATTCATAATGCTTTGATATATAGCATTTTCTAGGGTCCTCGTGGTCTTCAGACAAATTGCCCTTTCCTTCTCTGTTTGCTGAATAATGAAGCTTTTCGTTCTCCTCCCAGGATCAACATGTGTCTGGGATTCCCTGAACATACTGAATAAATCACACTGATTTCTCTAGTGTTTTTGTGCACCTGTCTTTTTAATATGATTGCTATTCTAAAGCATGGAAAAATCTGCCAGCTCAACATTAGTCTCATGGTTGTTGGTTGTTTTTTTTCTTTTAAATCAGA
This sequence comes from Aphelocoma coerulescens, assembly GCF_041296385.1. Taxonomy (NCBI): domain Eukaryota; kingdom Metazoa; phylum Chordata; class Aves; order Passeriformes; family Corvidae; genus Aphelocoma; species Aphelocoma coerulescens. The sequence goes on from NC_091013.1 coordinate 63,093,764, forward strand.
CTGGCTACATGTCAATCTGGAGAGTACGCTGTTTGCCTGCCACTGTGAAATGTTTAATTTGCTATCCTCCTCCTCCTTCATCCATTTCCAAATGGACACACAGACAAATAGGCAGGAAGACCTTCGCTTGCTAAAGTGGAAATATGTAGGACTGTATGGGAAAAGAGGGTACTATTTCAAATACCTTACATTTTGGATTTCCTGCTTAAAATCCCTTTGACGTTCATTTTAATTGGATTAGATTTGGAAATTAATTATCAGCACTTAGAGACAGCTTTACCTCCTCTGAGTCTTGCTCAGATGTTAATGAATTAAGGACAGTTTGTATCTAATTTGGATTAGGTAACTAAACAAGAATAGGACTGTGTTTCTATATATAGTGCCTCATTTTGTCACTGCTGGGAGAAGTACCTGCTGGGGAATGGCTGAGGTTTAAGGACTTGTGCAGTGAGGATACTTGCTTTTGCAGCATGGAGTTATTAGGGCTTGCTCCGAGTGGGCTTTCTTGCCATGGTGCTGGAAACAGTTGAACTCTGTATCTCCCTCAACACACAGGCAGCTGCACCAAGTCACTTAGAGGAACAGCCAAAAAGCACAGACAGCAGGTACCAGGGCAGATGGGCATATTAACGTGGTAAATACATTCAGCCACATTCACTGATTCACTTCTGGTGGGTTAAACAACCCACCTCCTTGCTGAAGGATTTTATTTGACAGCAAGGTTATAGTGAAACACAGAAATCCAATATCCCTTCTATAAAATACAGATGGAGAAAAAAATTACGTGGACTAAAATTATGACTTCATATCCCATTTAGTCTGTCCTTTGCTCGGATTGGTGGGCTGTGTTTCAAAGCTTTATAATTGATATTGCTCATAACACTAGGGGAAAAGACAAAGAGGGCAGGCTATAAACTAAGAGATTGGAGCTGTAAGACACGCATATTGTAAAGTGACAATAGGGAACAAGGGGGTTCAGGGATCGCTAGATGGCAGTCAGCTCTCCAGCAAGGATAATCGAGAAAAGGAGACATGAGCTTGTGGGGACATAAAAGCAGCATGGAGGAAAGCAGCTGTAATGCCACAAAATTCTAGAAATTATGTCAGTTTGCTTTGCTGTGCACCAGGAATCCCAGGGCAGGCAATGCTCTCTCTCAAAAGTGGTCTCATTGTGTCAATAGATTTACTGATATGAGGAGAGCAGGTGGGATTGATCTGTGCACACACTAAGCAAGGAAGAGAAATGCATTCAATTTAAAAGGAAAAAGCTTAGAAAGAAAATTACATTGCCAAGTCTTTCAGTCTTGTATTGGGATGTGAAAATGTGAGCGTTCAAACCTGAGACCTAATTAATATTTAGATACAGATTACACACATTAATGTTACTTAGTTGCACAGTACCTGTGCAGGAATGCCATCTCTTTTAAGACTGAAAACAGTAGAATATCTGTCTTCAGAGCTTATTAATGTTGTTTATTATTTCTATTCCACTGTTCATGGTGCATATGCCCGTGCTAACTTCAGAAGAAAAGGGGAGGTATCCCCACTCCTTAAGCCAATATTCAGGAACACATTAAAATAACCTGAATTTGGGGTCACCTCAGCTTTTCCATTCCGTAGTCATGGAAGAGGAAGGCAGAGATTTGGAAGGTGAAAATCACAGATCCAACAGTAGCTATGGTTTAGTTCACCTCTTTTCCAATTCATATGAGAATTGTGTCCACATTAACCCTCATTCAGAAACATGGCAAGCATGGCTCCATTCTCCATACAGTTTACTGGAATAATTGCTAATTTTAAGGGACCCAGGACTGATTATGTCAGTTCCTATATACCAACAAAGATCATAGAATTACATTGAATAACAGGCTCTCACATCAGCATTGCACATTTGTGGTTGAACTAGGGCTCCATTTTTTTAACCTGTGGTGTCATAATTTCAAGCAGTTCACAAAGAGAACAGGAAATTGTTAACATTTGTCCTGTAATCTTTTTTTAACTGTTAAATCAAACTTGCCTTCCTCATGGGAATAGAAATGGATTTTCAGAAAGTCATCTAGATTTGCTTAATGATTTGGAATGATGGAGAAGTAACTGATTTGTGTGGTCATTTGCTTCTTCAGCATTATTCCAATAGGCATCACTCTGAGACAGGGATTTAGGGGCACAATGCCTAAAACCTTGGAGGAAGAGTACACAGAAAAACCACTTCCCTTAGAACACGTGTCTCCTTGGAGGTCTTATCTTGGAAATAGTGTAAAACTTCTTAAAATTTGGTGTCTCTGTCATTTTTCCAGATGGATATCCCTTTCTTGGCCCTGACAGTTAGCCTCCAATGTGCTCTTATCCTATATACTTAATATTCAGTCCTTGGTTCCTTTCTACACTTAACTAGATGACTCTTCTATACTTTCTCCTTGCAATATAGCTCACTGAACTTGGGTAAGTCTACAAGCTTCTCAACAAACACCAAAGATGGCTCACCTTCAGCCTGTTATGCTGAAATGTATTTTCCAGGCTTCACATCTATCGAGGTTTTCTCTGAACTCTGACTTTTTTTTTTTTAATGTAATTTTTTTCAAAAGCAGTGACAACAAGATTAGACCAGATGTCCATGACATTTTTCCCAATGCTAGAGAAATGGGAGGCTTCCTACAACTATATGTAAGAAATGTATCAGTGTCCCCACAAGCAGACAGCCCCACAGGAGTTGTGAGTAACTGCTAAGAGATAAAGATTTCTTGTTTATCTAATAAGATATCCAAGGTCTTCTCAGAGTCATTGCTTTGCAGAACAATCATCTGGTCCATTTGGGCCATGTTCTTTATTTCTAGAGGGATGCCTTTATATTTGGGCTCATTTAAATAAACAATTTGAGAACTTTCAGCACACACACAAAAAATGCTGATTCAATAAACTCAGAGGCACATGATGGGGACACACATATTGCACATGATGAAACTTATACCTGAGACTTGTCTGACATCTTGACTATATTCCCAGGCAAGCTGCCTTAAGAGTTCTCATACCACGGAGTCCTCTGTGCATTGTAGGTAGACAAGCCTTGCTTTTATACTCTCATGGATACAGGGAGCTCATATATCATTATAAGAAGAAGAAATTGTTCCCAGTGTTTCTGAAAAAAAATACTTTAGAAAGGGGAAAAGGAAGGAAATGCTTTGGCTCATTTGGTTCATTGGGACTGCATGAACATTTGCTTCAAAGTCTTGAGATTTGCAATGGAACTGAAATTTTTTGTGTGTCTACATCAGTATTTCAATTCAGATCAACAGTATACACTTGAATCAAATGTCCTTGATGTGCCAGTCACCCCACTTGGACTCTTATTTCAGAATAGTCTTGGATCATATTCTTCACTGACAAAGCTAAAGTATTGGAAGGACTCCTGTGGTGCTTCCAATATGCTGCAGTCACTAATGGGCCTTAGATCTAGAGTTAGTCCATAGTCAAACCACAGAAAAAAAGGATAGTATGGGTCTGGGTTCATCAATAACAGTTTTGCTCTAAAAAATCTGATCCTATTGAACAACCCCTTTACAATATGACATAGCTGGTGTACTCCAGCCACCCTAACAAAAACACACATTTTAAATGCACACATTTTGAATGCACACGATTTCTCAAGCAACATCCTCACTAGCTTTCATTATAATTGCTTACTATATAAACTTTTTTTCCATCAATCCTGTTGCCCGCCCCAGGCAGGAGTCTTAGTTTTCACAAAGGCAGGTTCCCTGCACTCTGATCTGACCTTTACACAGATATCAATTTAGAGTCATCATCTTGGACTCGCTAAGAACAAAGCAGAGGACCTGATAGAACTTGGAAAATCCAGACTCCTAGATGTTGCTCACTGATTTCTGAAGCAGTGTCATCATGCTCCATTGACACACAACCCACAGAGGAATATGAAGGTCTCATTATTTTCAAGGGATCCAAATCAGCCTGCTTTCATTATCTAGCAGTGGACATCTAAAGCTGAGTTATTCCCAGGAGGCTCCTTCTGTAGCCAAAATCCAAAACGTGTTTTAAATGACATACATTAGAAAGTCATCTTAGGATAGGATTTGTCCCCCAAGAGAGATACGTTTTTTACGACACCAAAAGGAGCCAAAGGTAACTTCATTGGATCTATGTATTTTGGTTTTAGATGCAGATGAATCCTATCTGTGAACTGCTTAGAAAGAGATGGAAAATAAAGATTTTGAATAAGTAGAAAATTGAAATTTACATTTTCTAATGAAGCTATTGTAAATCTCAGCATAACAAAATAAAAATGCCCACAATTATGAAAATTTCCTCAAGTGAGAGGACAGGGCAGAGTTTGCTCTTACATGGAAGAATTTAACTGAGATGAAAGTATTGCCCACAGTCAGAATAATATGCATACAGTAAGCAATTGTCAGTTAAGAGCTCCACTCTCCAGACTTTTTGTAAAAATATGTGTCCAGCTCTGCTGCTTAGCACCATTGTCTTAAGGTAAATTTCACCTTCCTGGGGTCATGTCATATCATATCAGTGAATTATTTTACATTTTTTCCTTTCATGGTGAGGATAAGGCATTTGTCATTTGTTTTCATGGTGGTATATAATCTGTTTCACAACTTATAGTTCTTACTTTTGCCTACACTGCTGCTTTATTTGGCAACAGGAAAGTACCTCCATCCCCTTCCTTTTATTCATTTATTTCCATTATGGAGTAAAAAATGAGGATAATTCATGTCAGCCGACTGGGATTTGTGGATGTCATCACAATTCATTAAAATTGCTAAGTCCTGTTGCTTGCTCCCTGTTATTCTGCAATACAGTTGGTATATGAATTGACACACTACCGAAACTAGATGAGAACACTTAAGTTTTCTCCATAGAGAAACATCCCTCTGCTTTATTGTCCCAGCTTAGTGATATGCTTTCCATACTGTACTTAGGTATCAGTCCTTTGCAACAAGTATAAATTCTAGGTCTCTCTCTTCCACATATTTCCTTCTTCCTTGATTCTTTGGCTTTTGTCCTCCTGTAAGTCATATAGAAATCATTAGAGTTTGTAAAGCTGCCAATAGCATTTTAAAACCGTATCACTGCATTCAGCAAACAACTGCACTTTTGCTTGTTGGTGCTATGGATCACTAAAACAAGATGGATAAAAGCCTTGTGAAAAAAAAGTATATAGGCTTTTTGACCAACTTCTTTTTAGTGCAATTGTTTTTACAAGACTTCTTCTGAAGATGAGCCTCAGAATGAAGTTTTATCTCCTGGGCATGTGGAAGAAAGACTTGTAATAGCTCCGAGCAGTGCATCGCATCTAAATCCTGCTCATACATCTTGCTATTAAAGGCTTGATGGGCACTTAATTTCCATCTCCATCTAGCTGTTCCTCTTGGCTCCTTTCTCTTTCCTTTATTTCTTATGACTTTCAGTCCTTTGTTTCCTTTCAGGACTTCCTAAATTCAATATATTTCTTCCTGTCCTTCTTCTTACGATATTATCAGGTTAGAAGTACATTTCTTTCTTACACGCATTTTATTTAGACCATAGAACATAGGAATCTTATTTCATTATTTCAGGTGCTTTTACATTCTGATTACTGTGATTAAGCAAATGATTTTTTATGTTTGGTTAAGAGTTTTTAAAAACTATTTTTCATATCTCACCTGGTATTGTTCCAAGCTGGCATTTTATTCCAAGAAAACTATGGTTTTGAAACAGGTTTCTTTGGCCATGCATCCAGTGACTCCCCTTCACAGTTTTAAGACAGAATTGCTCCTTGTGCCAGCTTAGGTGAAGTATTCTGTATTCTGCATTCTGCTGCATTCTTGCATTTTTTGCAGAGTTCTACAGTAAAGATATCTCGTCCCTTTTCTTGTGTTGAGGATCAAACTAGGAATTAATACTAAAGGCTAATCCGTGTCCAAAGAGTGAGTCAACACGTCTTTGTTGTTGGTGATGGTGATTTTGGTTGTTTTTTTTTAAAGTGCAGGGAGGAACATATGGTGCTCCCTGACTTGCTCAGTTCCCTGACATATGGTTACCTTCCAGCCACCCCGATGGCAAAGTGGGCTAGGAACAGACTTAGTGCCAATGCCATAGGCACACTTGAATGCACAGACTCCCCTCTTCTATGGGGGGAGCCCTGTGGGGTACCCAGGTCAGCACTTTCAACAAAAAGCTGTCTTGAACTGCCCCTCACAAGATCGCAGAGCAGTGTCCAAAAGATTAAAGTGTGGCCTATTTGTCACTGTCATCTTTTGTAGATTGTTGTCCCTAAGCTGAAGGGTTTTGGCAAGCTACGTGCTCAGTGTTAAACTCTGACTCTGAGTAACTAATAATGAACTATTTGCTGTCAGCAAAGGTTAATTTATAAGTGTAATAATAGTTATATGCTTACTATTAAATATTTCTAAATGGAACTTGCACATATGGAACAAAGTCAGTTTTGTGACATCTCTTAACTCTGGTCCAGTTTCATTAACTTTTATTTTCTTCACCAGTTTCCACTGTCATTACTGTCAGCCTTGGGGCAGGCATTTTTGAAACATTTGTTTTAATTACAGCACAATAAGAATGAAGCCCCTTGTGATATTTATCAGCAGAATTCTCAAGAAATTTTTAATATATTGAAAATAAATCGTGTTTATAGCACTCTGCTTTCCCAACTGTGGAAGGCTATAACTGTTCATATATCATGCATTTACCACCTTTTTACATTTAAACAGAGCCTGGAATTTATACCCTTTGATGACTCACCAGTCCCTGCTGCTCACATGTAATCCTCATTCAATAAGAATTGGAAGTCCTGCGTGAACACAACTTATGCTGCAGTGCTGACTGGGGTGGTAGAGCTCAGCAAAGTGGGTTAATAAATTCCAGCATGATCTATTCCCAGCAACAGACATGGTCACTCCAGAACCAGCTATATCCGATCGATACATACACAAGGCCAGATAATAGAGGAAGTGACACTGCTGGATGCTCAGTGCAGAAGCTCATTGCAGAAGTTTATGGTAGACTTTTACTGGCCCCTTAACGCTTGATAAATGCAACCTTTGTTGAATGAATGATAAACCATTTGCTGGGAGCTTGGGCAAATGGAACAAATTATTTGTAGAACCTGCGTGGGTAGGCTTTGGCACAGAGGACCACCTCTGACAGGCTAACTGTACCTTATTATAGTAGGAAAACACTTCGTAGATCCATTAGCAAGGAAGTGTTCACAGAAAAGACTAACTCCTCACTACTGGGAGCTATTAGCATGTAATACTGCTGGCCTTTTCCTCTGACATGTGGACAGGTTGAACATAATAGCCAAATCCTTGGCCTCACAGCTCTGCCGTTGATGTCTTTTTGCAGTTAAACACATGGGCTGGTTCTGCCATCATCTGTGGGCTTTAGCTGTAACAGAGATCAGGCCATGGCTTGGCATATCAGTGACCCTCATGGGCATCACCAGTGTCTCCTTTACTGTTTTGCATGACCCCACTGCTTTGGTGCCCACGGTGCATGCACAGTTGATGTGTTTAGGAGGGGTGAGCACGTGTGGTAGAAATAGGCTGTAACTTGCTGAAAGGATTCCCAGAATTAAGTCTGTTGCCAGCCCAGTCTGGCATAGGGGTTGTCTGCAAATCCGCACAATGTGCCTGGAGGCAGGTGTGTGGCTCCTTACATGCATGAGACTCAGCTGCTCAGAGTTACTTGCACTGAGATATGTAACTGGTGCAGATTAAGGGACCCAATTTCAGCAAGGTTATACTGATTTATCCCTCTTTATGATCTGACCATATGTATTTATTTAAAATGCTGTCAGATTCAAGGTGTCTTATATGCCTGTGTGGCCTATATTGCCTTTAGGATGAAATAGTGTGTCAAGTGACACAAACCTCAGTACTGGCACTAGGTATTTATGGGTGGTGCTGTCTCCTTCAAATGGATGCCTGGCAAACAGCAGCTGAGCGAAGCAAGGTGGCTCAGGGATGAAAAAGTTTTTAGCAGCCATAAAATCACAATGCATCATCTTCTGAAGGCCTGGCCCTGCCTGGATATTTTCTAGTTGGGATGTGAATGAAAGCCCATCAATAGCAGAGGCGCATCTGCAGGGTGTAGAAAGGGAAGAAACAGGCTAGCTAGATACCAGCTAGTCATAGTCAGAACTTCCTCCTCACAATCCCACTCCAAGGCTACAGAGTGGTGCCAACTCTAGCACAAATGTGGGATCACAGAATTCATTTAATGCATATATATATATGAGCAAGTGTCACTGTTCATACATTGTATTCCATTTTCCATTCCCATACGCTCAGCCTTGCCTGTTTAAACACAGCCTTGTTGGGTCCAGGGCTCTCAGCAAACAGCCATGCACAGTGCTGTGTGCTCGCACAATAGGTTTCTAATCTCAGATGGCCCTTAAGCTTAAACTACTGCTAATATCAACATATGATTTCAGCTAATAAATATCAGTTAGTGCCAAGGCCTCCGTTTTTAACTCTGAACCCTTTTATTTTCCTGAATGACCTATTTGTGATAACAGACAGATTGAAGTGTGGAGTGCTGTAACCTCCTGGAAAACCCTTGTATTTATTGGTGAAAGCAATTTTTTTAGAAAGGCCCCAGGACTACACATACAGTTTCAACTGTGGGAATATACTGCAAGTAACTTTTCTTAGTTGTTCTAGTTGGGATTCACATGATCAAAAAAATTAGGAACATAGTCTGTTGTGTTCATTTGTATTCTCTCATAGAAAGCAAAGACAGACAGACATTCTCAGAGGCTGATTCATCTTAGGTGTCAAAGTCCCCTAACAGATGGCTCCACAGATCTGCTCTCCAGACAGTTCAGAAAACTGAATTCTTTCCTCAGTAAAAACACTCCTTGGAACAGAAAACAAACTTCTCTTTCAGTAACAATTGGTGTTCACTTCTCCTCTTCACATGCTAACTATGAACCTGTATGTGGTCTACTTGTATCACCTCCATATCTGTATTCCACATTCTTTTGCACTTTATTCTGTCTCACACCATTAGAAGACTGCTGTAAAGATCACTGCTGCCCGTGTTAGGATTAAAATAGAACCAGTAAGAGAGATATCCTCTATGAATCATAGATTTTGCAAAATGTAACACGGTAGCATTTGTTTTCAGTACTTGTTCATGAGCTCACAGACCCACTCTCAAGTCTTAAAAGTTGTCCTTTTTGCAGGTCCATTTTGTTATGACCTGCAGGAGACCCAAGTGCTGGCCATTGTACCTGAAGCCAAAAGGAGCTGAAACGTGTAAGACAGTAATCACATTGAATCTGTATATTAAATTATTTTATCTTTATGACTGTGCTTCTTTCTTATCAGTTTAACCTATTTCAGTTAAAATAATTTCTATTGCCTTCTGCTGGAGACAATTATCATTGTGCAAAGAGCAAGCAATCCATTTTCCCCGATTAAACAGAGAAAGCAGAACAAATCACTGCTTCAAACAGTCTTTTTTTTTTTTTGAAGGAGAGCCAAGAGACATTGATTTAAAGAGTTAAGTAATTGGCACTTTGAGTTTTGATCTCACATATAGGAAAAAAAAATTCAAGAGAACAGAAAATTCATCAGAATTGATCCAGAGTGACAAAGTACAGCAGAACTTCTGAAAAGCCATGTAAAATAAAGGTTAATCCAAAAAAAAAGTGAGCCTGTCAAACAAAACCATTTCTTGTCTCTGGAAGGAATTAAAACCCAAAAACTTTGGTTGGGATTTTTTTATTGATTTGGTTTTGTAGTCTAGGGTTTTGGGCTTCTTTTCTGATTTTTTTTTCTGTTTATTTGTTTTCCATTTTATTCAGGTTAAAAAGAAATTGGGCTGGATGAAATCTACCTAAGAAACTTCCTTGTGTATTACAGGTTTTACCTTTGTGAAATTTGCACTTACCTTAACCTCCAGTAAAAGGTCCAGATTAGTTCATTGTAACAAGTGTCTTTGATTTATTTAAATGTGGTTGGATCACGTATGTGAATATGGATGAGCAGGCCAATTTCTAGGATTGAAGGCTCCGCTTTCTGCCATGCTAGCAATTGCTGACCTTCAAGATGTGCTAAAACAGCACAACATCTGTTTCCAGGCACTCCATGAAGATGGAGGAAGCATTTCAGTTGTGAAGATTAACAAACCAAATACAAATCAAGCATGCCAACAAGTTTTCTGCACCTTTAAAAAAAAAAAAGAAAAGGGAAGAGAGAGAGAGAGTGTCAATAGCTGTGGAGTCTCTCCACAAAAGGAGAGCAAGACTGAAATAGTATAGGATAGTTTACATTTAGGATGAAATTGTAGAATCTTAATGTGAGAAATGCTTTTTTTTTTTCTAGGGTTTTATTGATCATATTCAGTTGAGCTAACCAGCTAAGAAACTGGTTGTAAAGATTCAGCCTGGCTGTTCTGCTCTTGGCTGCTGAGCTGTGGTATTACTCACACCTTTGAAGTTAGTTGGATGAGACCTTTGGTATCGGAGGTGTGCCAAGACTGCATTTGTTAACTTTCTTCTTTTCATAACTCTTTTTTTGCCTTTGTAGTCCAAGACTTAACCTTTTCCTTGGGGAAATAAATATGAAAGGTGGCTACTAAAAGTTTATCTACTGTGAGGATGAAATTTTACAATAGTGAGATACCCTGCCTCTCCAGTGGCCACCAGTCACGTACCACAGCTTGTGAAAACACCCCATGCCAGGCAGAGAGCAAAGGAAAACCAGCACAGGAACTCTGCCACCCCTAGAGATTAGTTCCATAACCAACACTGTGCCAGAGAGGAGGCAAAAATGCAAAAACCTCACTTACAGAACTAGCATACATACTTATTTATTTCTGGGAAACAGACAGACTATTTCAGAAGGGAATAGGGAAATATATATTTTTTATTCCTTGAGTAAAGCAGTGAGTTACTAAATATCAACACAGCAGAAAAGTTGGAACACTGATTGTAAATGTATCGACTGATGAGCTTCTAAAAATGCTGTTTTCAAAGCAGGATTCTGGACAAATCCCCTGAGATATGGTGACTGTCCAAAAGATTGAACAGAGAAGACAGGAAATAAATTTTTCAATGTTTCCAAAGGATAATGTGCTGAAAATCTAACTATAGGTCTGTCAATTTAATGCTGACCCAGGGAAAAATCTTAGGAAGGCAAAAGAGGATACGATCAATAAAGAATTAAGGGTGAACAGCATAATTAATGCCAGACAACATGGTTTAATATGTAAAAGTTGCATTTATGGTGGGATTTCTAGTCTGAAAAAATGTACGTTTGTTAAAAGAGCAGAGTTATACAAGGCCATATGACTTCCTCACTTAAGAACAACTCAAACTTCAAAGTCTAGATAAGAAAATTGAGAATTTGCTAGAGAGACATTAAAAGAAAATACTAAATGGGAATCATCTTTCAAAAATAACGTTTCTGTTAGGGTTTTCTTACCCAAATGTAGTTCAGCGGGGTTCATGGATTGGGAGGGAAGGCAAGAGAAATGGGTGGTAAAGACTTTGGTTGGCACTAACTGAATGAGAGATAAAGATAGCTCCTAGAGAGAGGTCCAGGCAGCAGGAAAAGCTGGCTTGCCTTCTTTTAATTAAAGAGCTAAGTGCAAAGATCAAACAGCTAGGAACAGGCAATGGGGGGCTCAAAGTGATATAAAAAAAATGAATTAATGTTGGCAAGAAATAAACCCACTCTTTTTAATGAGAGCAGATCAGAGAGAGTTCAGATGAAATCCCTAGAATGGTTTGAAATTTGGAAAGTCTTTAATGAGAGACTGAAGAAGCTCAGGTGAATTTTCTCATTTCAAGCTTGGATTTCTACCCAATGACAGTCACAGTGAAAGCTCCCACCTCTACTAAGAGGCTTGTGTGTTTAAATAGAATTTTCTGTATTTTAACTTGTGCCCATTGTCCTGCTGTTGGGCACCTGAATTCATGTCCTTTACTCCCCTGCTTTCCAGTATTTAGTCACATATATGAGATCCCTCTGAGCCTTACATTATGCAGGCCAAGCAGTCCCAGTTCTCCCAGTCTGTTCTCATATCAAAGATGCTCCAGTCCCTTCACCACCTTCATGGCCCTTTGCTGGACTCACTTCAGTGTGTCCATGTCTTTTTCGTACTGGAGAGCCCAACACTGGACACAGCAGTCCTGATGCATCTCACTGTGCTGACTCAAAGGGAAGCATCACATCCCTTGACCCACTGGCAATGCTCTTCCTAATCCATCCCCATGCCAAGATGGAAAAGGATGGGATAAATAGGGGACATAGAGAGGAGTAGGAAAACATATTGGTCTCTCAGAAAGGAAAGAGAAATGATTGCAAAAGAATAAGTGTTACATTGAAGTAGCAAATAGTAATAGTATTGTTTCCATTTTTAATTCCAGAGGATAAAGCAGAAAAAGAGTCTGTTGCAGTCCAGAGTACTAAGGAAGAACCCATGGATTACAAGAAAAGGGGAATGACTGAAGACAATGAGGAGGAATACTTACAGAGGGAGTGGAAGGGATTTCGGCCAGACAGTTTGTATTCCAGGAGCAAAAGTAGAGAAAACAAATATGTGGAAGTGTGAAGGAGTCAATGTGAGGGAGCCATTAGAATCATAGAATCAGAGATTGGTTTGGGTTGGAAGGCACTCTAAAGATCATCAGTTCCAAACACCTGCAATGGGCAGGGACCCCATCCATTAGACCAGGTTGCTCAGAGCTCCCAAGACTACGATGGCAGGCAGAGTCATGGCATGGGCCACAGCAGTAGCATCCAGCTCATGGAACAGATAAAGCCATGTTGCCTTCTCATTTCACATGAATTTGTATTCTTTTCATAAAGCAGAAGAGCCAACACAGCCTGGGTGCTGAGAGCTGCTCTAAAGAACCCGGTGGTTAAAATGTTCTCCAAGACAGGAGACAGGGATTTGGATTTCTTGATGCAGAGGTGTGAACTGAACACGGATGAGTACCATAAAATGTAATCTATGGATTAGCTCCCTTTCTAGTAGCTAATAATATTCTGCCTTAGCATCTGAGTAGTGGGGCACACATACCAAAAAGAAGATACAGTTACACCAAATCCTATCGCATCAAAGGCTTTCTGTAAATCTCGGATATTTTTTTAAATAAAAGCTGAACAAAAGCATGTAAATTGAATGAAGCAGTCCAAATATGCACATTAAGAAAAAGAAGAGTCTCAGGAGCAGAAAGTTGTGTAATTTACCAAGTAGATGCTTGAGAAAATTCATTAGGAGTTTTATGAAACTTGGTAAGCTTGTACTAGGAGTCAGGAAGATGTTTTTAAAAGTAGGGATAGGTAACAGTTGTTCCATTGGAACAACTTTTGGGGACATAACAGAGAATCAGTCTTGTAAGTCCTTAAATAAATATTACATTTCTTCATAGGAAGGTAGGTTCTGATTTAGGCAGACCATAAAATCTAAACATAGGACTCTTGCTGTCAAGTTGTATTGGAATTCAGAAGAGCTGATCATAATGGTTCAGTCAGTTTGTTAAAATGAATTTGACTCAGCGATGAAAAAGCAAGGGGGTTTCCTCTTGCAACTTCCAGACCTATACAACTCCCTGCTGGAGGGTTTTTTCTGAAGTAACAAGGAGATCATCAGTGCAAATTTTATTGTGACAACAATTCAAAACCAAAATGAACTAAAAACCCCAAACCCTCCATTTACTGTTATGCAGGAATAAAATCTGGTTTTATGCCACAGCATAAAGATAATTAGTTTGGTTGGTGTAAATTGTAACTAGAGGAACTATTTGAGGGTGAAAACCTTTACCAAAGGTTTACTCTAACTGTTTGATAGAAAACATGCCCAACTATCAGTTCCTAACTCTCGAGAAACCTGAAGCCATTTTCCCAGTCTACCACCAGTTCATTTCATTATAATCCCTTTGCTCTCTAACTTACTGTTTGGGCAGGGTATGTGTGTATGGAAGTGGTAATTCTGAGATACTGGAAGCTTTCCAACAGGATAAGAGCTGCCTTTTCCAGACATCCTGCTATCATCAATTTGTGAATGGATGTAACTTCTTATCATCTCCATTGCAGGGCATGGCTGTCAAAGACATTTCCTAGGCCACTGTTCATATAGGTTTGTTCTGTTCAGAAAGATAGAGGAGGAAAAATTCAGATATTCCTCCATTAAAAGGGCTGGAATAGTTAATGTCTGAAATAGTTTGTAGACAGCATTTCAAATAAGAGATTGAAACGCTGGATAAGGGGAAACACTTTCAAGGCTGTGATTAAGTTTCATCTTTGCAGACAGCCAAAAGAAAGCAGAAAATCTTAATGGAAGAGGTTACTCAAGGTGACCTGCCATCACTGTTCCTGAGTGGGAAAGTAGCAGGTTAATAAAAAGTTCTTTTTCTTTGGATACAGAAACATAGCAACACAGTTAGACTGAATTTCAGCTTGTTGGTGACAATGGTGACTTCCCCTCCCACTCAGCCTTTGGGTTCACTGCTTCAAAAAGACCACTTACAAGTGTTAGTCCCATTAGAGTACAATACCAGGGTCTGACTACAGCAAAGATATTTCATTTAAAATATATGTATATGCATTTATATATCACCCACTCTTCAGATGTTTAGCCCCAGCCCTAATATCTACCAAAGGAGGCTGGGTGAGGGATTGCTTGGAGTGAGATACAAATTTAATTTCCAAAGCCAAAGTCCAATGGCACAGCCAAATACCACTTGCAATACAGTACCACTATGTAGGTATGCAAAAGTCTTCCGAAAGAATTTTCCCAGGAATTTTTAACCTAAAAAAAGGCTAAACCAGAAAATATTCCCAAGATTTCCAGCATTTCCTATGAGCATCAGCTAGCTAGTAGTCTGAGAGATTTGAGTAATTCTTTGAGCCGAGGACAACTACAGAGTGTCCCACAGGGGAAAGCAAATATTGCGACACCCATGGTTCAAAAATAAAACTTCAGTATGAAGTTTCCATATTGCAAGGGTGATGGAAAAATAACATGGTATGCTTGCATGCTAAACAAAACTGCTCAGGAAACCTTTGACTCGGCCTAAGACATACTTGTAAATGCCACAGATACTTTTTCTTCTCTGCGCGGTTTATGTAACATGTACTGTGAACTCTTATTTCACATTAGAAATATCTTGGTCATGTATCTGACTTTTAGAAAGCATTAAAATATTGTCATCTGTCTCAGAGACAGTGAGACACAAATTAAGTTCCACTGGACTAGAGGGACAAAGAGAAGCAGGAAACTGAAGCTAATGTTGGAGTAGCGTTCCCCACTCCTGTAATGGAAATTACCATGGTAAAATGGGCAAAGAGAAAAGATGGTACATCATATGACAAAAGATGTGGAGAGCTCAAATACACTTCAGTGTTATTTCAAGTTTTATTTCTTCCATGTGTTGTATTATTCTAAGAACTTATTTAAAAGATACTGTCTACAATGCACATTTTTCTTCTTGAGCATCTGCCGCTGAGTACAACAGTAAAATAATTTCACAAAACTTCCACCAAAACAAACAGAAAACAAACAAACAAAATCCTAGCAACATTTCTCCTTTCCTTCCCAAAAGAAAACGCTCTACCTGCTTCTTTAGATTGCCTCTGGACTGTTTTTTTCTGGGTATAGAGCAGCAAGTAAACACAGATATTACTGCAGTTTCTGCAGTCACTAATGGCTTCTTTTCCTGAGATCATGAAGACTGGGATAATTACATTCTCCAAGAGGCAAAACAATTTATGAAAAAGAAAAGACACATATTCTTATTAAAAATTAAATACGACTTTCATAATCAGCTGTTTCAAATATGCATGAATAATGACAGCTAGAAACCAGCCACTGCAGATTGCTCATGAAGTGGCTGTGCAGCTGAAGTCAGGGTAAGGAAAAAATCACAATAAAGGAGCGGTTTCTTGGAGCTTTTATGAGGTCGTTTCACCTAGGCCAGATAAAAGTGAATATTTCTGCAATACCCTGTAACAAGAGGGAGAAAAAAGGAATTAAAAATTATCTTTTACAGCAAAAACAAAATTCAAAGTCAATTTCTCAAGGATTAAATCCACTGGAAAATAAAGTCTTCCTTTTCTTCCAACAGGTTTTAGCTTTTAATTATGTAAAGCCTTCACGAAGGGATTTCTATCTTTTTGTAAATTTAGTTCACAAAATGTCCTAATTATCTGCAGACATATTAATAACTCTTTGAACAATATATTAATGTAGCAGGCTGAAATATGTTTTCAGAAAAACAGTCAAACAAGGCTTAAAAAGTACATCCATCCATATTTCTTGTACAGTTCATATGCAAATGCATTATTGGTATTGTAGGTATTGCGAAAAACAACAAAGGATCAAATGCTTTGAATTCCTTCAGCTGTCCACAGGTTATAAAACCTAATAGGACTGTGGACTGCAAAAACTAGCCATTTCTATCCCTCCAGGGAATTGCCTTTATCTACACCTTGTCATTTCTTTAGTGAATTTGAGTAAATTTTTAATAACAATTTTTCTCCTCATAAAACTGAGAAGACAACTCATGGGAAGCCAACACTATTATTTAGATACTGTCTTCAGAATAAAGCCCTGCTGCAAAAATACTAAAATGATACTTGGAGTAGTAAATGATGAAGAAAATCACATAAGAAAATCTAGATTTGTGGAAAAGGGTTGGAAACAAGGGGCTTTTGAACGTCTGATTATTTTAAATTCCTTTTTATAAAATGCAGCTCTCAAAAAAAGAAAAAAAAAGAGTCAAAGCCATCTCCTGAGGAATGAATAATCTTTGTCACTACTGGAACTTGCTTCAAAAGTCTCCGAGCCTGGAAGTAAAGTCTCTGCAGAAATCTTTATATCAGAACCGAGAATTAGAGTAGGGAACCCCTTTCAGAAAAGAACACAGGTGCAGTGAGCCTTATGGAAAGGACATTTGAAAACAGAGGGCCTGATTTCTGTGTTTCAAAAGCAGTGTTTTACTGACAGCCTCCACTGATACGAATAGTCTCCCTTTTTGTTCATGAAAAATAGCTGGAAGGTCACAGCCCACTGCAGTATCCTCTTTCACTTAAGACCACTGAAAATTTACTGAGTCACCTCCTGCACTTCCAGCCACATTCCTCAGCTATTCAGATTTATCCAGGAACAGTCTGTGATGCAGAGAATGTGGCTGTATTGAAGTTTTAGACTAAATATCAAGGCACTCCTAGAAGATGCCTTCAATGCTGTCATCAATTCTTCTGGCCTGCAATACATGTTCTGTGATTCTTTACAAAAAACATGTTTCAGATTAGGTATGTGCCATTGCGTGGCCCCAAACACAGAGTTGGAATGCATTCATTTTAAGATCCCTTCTCATATTGTTTCAAAATTAAACTACATAAGCTGTCATAATGAAGTGTCAAATTTGAAGCTAAATTAATTCTGACCTTGGCCCTAAAAAGAACAAACAAATTCATTATTCTTACTTTTCTCCTCCTTCATTCTGAGTACTTTGACTCCTGGATAAAAGAAAAAAGATGCATTAATACAGTACAATGTACAATGTGCAGCACAGCCACATATTTATGCAAGGAATTACGGTTATCTAGTTGTGTGGAGCTTTCTTGATTCTTTGAAGCCCTTTTGAAACTCCACTTAAAATAACAAGCAAACCCTTATGCAAGATTTCAGTTCTAGCAAGAAACATCTTTGATTTGAGCTCAATATGAATAGCAGGGTATATTGACTCAAGAGATAAACATATCTAGCTTTTGCTCGGAAAAAATAAATCTAGAAGTGTTTCAAATATCTTCAGATACATCAATCCTCTTTAAACCTCACACAATTTGAAAGAGTGAGAAGTTTCTTCTGTTCCTGCCCAGACTGCCACTATTCTCTTTTAGGATGAGATTTTCAAAGGAAAGAATGATTGCTCAAAATCAAGGCAGGTGAAACACATCTGCATATGATGTTTGACAGTCTTGTAAATGATTAAACTGAGATATAGCCTGCCTGGACCTACTCATCTGAGGTCCCTTTGTTGATGCTGATACTTCTGCTAAGTAGTTTCTATATTTTCTGCCAGGAAAGACAAACATATTACTTTCAATAAAAAGAAAAAAAAAAACCGACAAGAAAACAACCAGTTTTAGGAAACAAATTAATAATCTTTTAAACTCAGATTGTACATAGACTAACCAAGTTAAAAATCACATTATTCATTAAAACAAATGAAGCCATTGTGGATAGCATTCTGGACCCTTCTTATACAAATATTCTTTTCTCAATATTCCCATATTAAGTAAAAGCTTTTTCTTTGTGCTGGGAAACCAGCATTTTTAGTGTAACTTGATCTTTCAGGAAGTTTATTAGACTGATTGTTTACAGAAACCTGTGGCATTCATGCTGGCCTTGTGACTTCAGGGGCCTTTGAGCTGTGGCTCTTCTTCCTGTGCAACAGTAAACTTCATTACTTGTTCCCTCTTCAACTGGTCACAAATAGCATAAATCAAGTGCTGGTTGAGACTCCAAAGAAACTTTCCCATGGGTCATGCTGCAAGAACTAAACAAAGTGCAAACCCACAAACCATGTTTATTTAAAATAGTTTTATCCGTAAATCATGTTTCCGCAAAACAAATTTATTAGGATCTTACTGAGTTCCTGTTCTGCACATGGGAAAGGAAGAGAATGGGGTTTCCTGTCCCACTGCACCTGTGTATTCAGGGCATAGTTGCTTTCTACAGCAAATATCTAGAATTATGCATCCATTGGAAGAACAGAGTCAGCATGTGAGGGAGCATTTCTCATTCTTATGTATCACACTGGATGTAATGAAGACATGAAACAGGAAGATGTAATATGTCACCTTGCCTTCTAGATTCTGGGTTTGCCTTGGCTCTGAGAGTTTCAGCAAGACAACTAGTATTTCATTAAAGAAGAGCAGACCCTTAAATTTCATATGGTCACAATGGGACCTCTCCCCATTAACAGAATAAACAAAAGGGTACTTGACAGTGCCCCATTTCCATGCAAAAAATTAACAAGGTCTCTTGTTACAGGCTTGCCATGCATTACCTTTTGGCCTCGGCAAATCCCTACATATTTGGATATGGGCAAATCTCATGAGGGAGTAAATACAAAAATGTGCAACTGTTTTAAAATTATTCTTTTGTAACAACAGAATTGTTTTACTGATCCTTTGTGCTAACAGTGAACAAATACTGTCTCAGTTCTAAGTCCCAGCTGAGTAAAGATTAAATTAGGAAGAAATTCTTTACTGTGAGGGTGGTGAGGCACTGTCACAGGTTGCCCGGAGAAGTCGTGGATGCCCCATCCCTGGAAGTGTTCAAGGCCAGGCTGGGTGAAGCTTTGAGCAACCTGGTCTAGTGGAAAGTGTCCCTACCCATGGCAGGGGGGTTGGAACTTGATGATCTTTAAGGTCGCTTCCAACCCAAATAATTCTATGATTCCATGATATGATCTTATTTATTTAACTTCAATATTGAAAGGACAATGGTTATTTTCTTATCCTCCTACCCTAAAAGGTTTATCCTTATGTCAGAGACAAAGGCAGTGCAAAGGGCATTAAAACTTTCTTGACAGCATACAGCAAGACTCGAGGCTTTCTCAAGGGTGCAGTAGCTCACAGACAGAAGTGGAACTTCATTATGTTGTTTTCCCATTAAGAAAGGAAACTACATAGCCACCCAGAGAGTGTCCTGAAATTTATAACCAAAAAGGCAGAAAAAATTATATTCATGAAGATCCTTCTTGATATAACAGCTTATAAATATTCCTAATAAAACACAAAATGTTTGGAGGGCATTTGAATTAATGAAGACTCATTTCCTATTGCTTAGGGGACAATTGGACAGTGTAACAGCTCTCCTGTCCTCTGCCCAGACACACACAATATATTCAGCTTCCTCCCCTTTTCTCCATGTCTTCTGTGATATCCATGTCCCTTTCTGAATCCCCTTGCCCCAAGGAAATCAGGGCAGAGCTGCAGCTGCTCTGGAGCTGTGCCCACGCTGATCTGCCGGAGGGCTGCAGTCAAACAACGCAGAGAATGCACCACCCCTCAGAGTGAGCACTGTTTTAGACTGTCTCCTATGCTAGTCACTGCTTTTCACAAAACACACAGAAATTTAATTATCTTGGAGGCTTATAATCCTTTTCAAATTCAGCTAAGATTGGCCAGCAGCTGGAAAACCTTATTACATGCAGACAGAGAGCGTGATCATACAAACTTCATTTCTTTAGGAAACCAGGCTAATAGAACTAACAGTGAAAAAGAGAGTAGGTACATCAACAACAGAGCACAAGGTTCAGTTTCTGTTAAGTGTGAAGCCATTGTGACTGTAAAGAGTTCAAACAGGAATAAAAAAAAAAAAACAAGACGGAAAGAGAACAAATATTTCCTCTTTGGTGCCACTGCACAGATGGAACAGGCTCAAAAATTACCTTCAGGTCTTTACTTTGGGAACTTTTTAACTTCTTTTAATCTTAGTATATAGTCTGACCTGTTTCAGTTAGCTCCCTTGTAATGTAAAATGCCAGGCTGCAGACTACATGACTTGTAAGCCCTGCCTGGAGTTCAGATCTTTTTGTTTAAAATCCCAAGGGAAAAGAGAAGAATCTTGATATAATCAAAGACACTGAGATTGCTGCCTCCAGCCTATCTTTTGAGACATTATTTTTCTTTCTTGTACATGTTACCAATACTAATTTTTTAATTCCTATCCATTATGACATATTCTTTCATAGTTTAATATTTTCCTGCTCTGTTTAGTCTTCAAATCTCATGTTATAACATAAAGGAAAAGTAGATCTAGCATTATGCAACAGAAGGCAGGCTCCTTGGGAGTCATTAAGTAAATAACAGAGCAGGAGATTTATCACTTCTATGCATGGGGTTTTATTGCATTTGAGTTGATGCATTCTTTGAATATATATTAAAAAAAAACCTCACATGGATTGGCTGCATGCATCACACCTGTTGTTAATACTGTGCCTGGGCTGAGCACACTCATTTGGTGGTACCAACACTTGCCCTGTGAAAGAGAGCATGTGCAGCTGGCAAAAGGCAAATCCCTGCCACCTCTGCAGACAATGGCAAGGTTTCCAGTGGTGAAGGCAGGTGCTCTGATGGAGATGCTCAAGTTAGATATTGGGGATCTTGGCTGTGTCACACATTTCCTTTGGAGTTTATCAGGGAACAGTACACAAATGGGGATAAAAGACACAAAGTGCCCTTGTTGCCTTTGTTAACCAGGTACCATCCAGCAGACTTTACCTTTTGTGCTTTCACTGGGTACCAGGTGGCTCTCTCCCGCCAGCAGTCTCTAATTCTGCTATCTGCAGACATGCTGTCCTTCAGGAGATGGCTCAGGCCTGTGCTTTCTTACTCACACTCTTTAACTAGCCTGGACATCTGTAACTTGGCTTCCATCAGGTTCTGGACTGCCTGACACATGTTTCAGATCAGTAAAGCTGCTAACATCTGCTCACAGACCTTATGGGAGGTCAAGCTGGCATGCCCTGTCTCCTCTCACCAAGTCCAAGAACCAGTACAAGGTTCCTGAGCCCAGGGCTTGCCCAAAGCTTGTAGTGATGAAGACACCCTTTTACCACTTCCAGCACATGGAAAATTCCAGTAGCAAGAATATCTGGTTTTTAACTATGCCTTGACTTTGGAGATGCTTGAACCAAACTCTTCCTGGTATTCACTTTCCAACCTACACATCCTTACCAACTAATCCAATTCAAGCTTTTAGAGCTTATCAACTAAACACCTCTCTCTACACTGTCACACACACTAAATTCTCTTAGGCTCTCATCATTTTGCTTCTTAGTCTTCCTAACTCTTCCATTTCTGTACTAAGATCCTTTCATCAATAGAATTTTAACCTAATGGAAAATTCCATGATGGGGGAATACATATAATTTTATTTTTCTTTACACTGAAAAGCGCAATTCTAAACAACAGTCACATTAATGTCTCATTAGGACAGTTGAAAAAATGAATGGATGTTTAATAGACTACGATCAAGATATCTTTTCTTCAAAGAATTCTTAAAAATACTGATTTTAAATCAGATGTAGTTGGGTCTTCTTTGTCATAATTTTCTATAGATGAAAAATGAACAGCTATACATGGGAAGATATATAGATAGATACAGATATAGATACAGATATAGATTAGATATAGATATAGATATAGATTAGATATAGATATAGATATGGATATAGATATAGATATAGATATGGGATTTGTCCCCTCCAACTTCAATATCATATTAAAATATTTACAGCATATCCAAGCATCTTTCATTTAATGACTTCAAAAAATCCCTAATGATTTCACGATCCTTGTTCTGAACTTAAGGAAGTACCTTGGATATGGCTCCTTGCAGTGAGTACCTTGCACGCAAGGCCACAGAGTTCTGCTGCAAGAGCAGCTGTTTCTCCCTCCTCCCATTTGAACAGCTTATATTTTAGACAGGATTTCTTCTTGAAAGGTATTGAGGACAGCCAGCCAGGGCTGCAAGTTCTGTCAGGCAGGCTAAGCACATAGAGACACACAACAGTGTCTGGAGAAAAATTCAACATTTAAACAATCTCATTGCTTCTACATTCTGTACCCAAAAACTTACCAAGGTGCCATTATTGAGGTAGTCCAGTAAATCCAGGTTGGTAGATGTCATTAGGTTGTGTTTTGTTCTGGAGTCGGTCCAGGAAAGCATTATTTACCCTTTAAGTACAATAGAAAATGAACAATAACTAAAGTTCATAAACTATTGAAATTTAACATTCTGTGATTGACTTTCCTTTCCCTTCTGTTCAGTGCCCATCTTCCTACATTTTTCAAGCCTCTGCTGCATAACCATGGATGGGCATGAGATCAGGTGGATTTAATTTTCAATTCACCAGGTGCATCCTTATCCTGTGATCAGCCTGTTGTGATTAAAATGTGCACCTTGGCTACTGTGCATAATGCACCAAAATTCTCCATAGAAAGATGACCTGTATACCACTACCCACCATTTTAGGGAGGTTACCCATTTTGACAATTTACTTTAGACAATCTTTCAGCCCTCAGTGCACAAGGAAAGTTTCAAAAAGTAATGATTTCCTAATAAAAATGAAAAAACCCACTTAAGCTTGTTAGTAATAGAGACAATTTATGCATCAGACAACTTTCTCTACCATCCAGCTCTGAAATTCTGTCGTTTTCTTGCACTGCTCTATCAATCTGGAAAGCATGAACCAATTTAGACACAGTTTTCCTCAGTCTGTTTTAAATACTTTCAAATTGGGATTGTTCAGCCTGGAGAAGTCTCTGGGGTGACCTTACAGCAGTACCTAAAGTGGGCCTAAGGAGAGACAGAGAGGGACTTTTTACAAGGGCATGTAGTGAGAAGGGGCAATGGGGAATGGCTTTAGACTGAAAGAGGGTAAATTTAGATCGGATATTAGGAAGAAATTCCTCACTATGAGGGTGCTGAAGCACTGGCACAAGTTACCCAGAGAAGTTGTGGGTGGCCCTTCCCTGGCAGTGTTCCAGGCCAGGTTGGATGGGGCCCTGAGCAACCTGGTCTAGTGGGAGGTGTCCCTGCCCCTGTCAGGGAGGTTGGAACTAGATGACCTTTAAGGTCCTTTCCAATCCAAATAATTCTGTAATTCTATGATTCTTTGGAAAACTGTTTCTTTTCCCCCTCAATTACTGCTTAGGACTGAGGCACATGCTTAGACATGACTGTGGTTTTAATGTTTTACAGTGGTGTTGGTAAGAATGAGACAAAAAGCAAAATACTGGGTTATTTCTGTCTGGGGATATGAGATGGACTGAATGAAAAATCCTTCATTAACTTCCATGGGTAATTATTTCAATGTCATTGAGAGAGAAAAAAAAGAAAAGAAAGCAGTTTGAAGAGTGGTTGCCTACAGAGGTTGTTTTTTTTTTTTTTTATATTTCCATAATGATATTAAAAAAAAAAAAAAGAAACAAATGGTGTTTTTACTTTTGAGCCTGAGCATTGTTTTTTTTACCAAGAGAAAACAAAGCTGAGAATAAAGCAGTGATTCGGGATAATGAAAAGTCAGTTAAGTGACAGAAGTGGAAGATGAGATCTGCTGAGCACAGAGAGGTCACAGCAGTAGGGCACAGCCTGGGGTGCAAAGAAATGCAGCTGCAGAAGGCCTTGCTGCACTGCAGGTTCCATCTGAATCGATATCAAATCCCACGTTTAGCTCTGTCTGCTAACCTCAGAGACAGTCAACCACAAGATGTGGCATGGACAAAGTGGACCATTCTAAAATAAATAAAAATGAAATAAATACATAGATGGACACATACATACATATGTAGATATGTAGATTCATATATAGATACACAGATAAACTGTGTCCCAGCTGAAGCTACTGCACTAGTAGTCATCCATGAAACTATTAATAGTTTATGCTGTATCCTATGCTGATAGGATAAATAAAGTGAGAAAGGCACTCTGGGTCATACTGCATTACAGTGAGCAGTTGTAATGATGGATATTAGTGGCTCATTTGAAAGCAAAACTAAACCAGAGATGAGGTCAGGGATCCTCATTGCAATAGTCTTCTAAAGCATGAATGCCTGCAATTTTGAGATCCTTTCCAGGTGGGAATTCAATTTGAATGTATTCTGCATTTTTTGCATCATACCTCCTCTGTTCCTTTTGATGTGCTCTTGTTCTGGTTTCCTCTTCTTGCTTTTGTTTAAATTCCATTAATTCAGCCTGGCAATCATAGAAGTGAAAACCAAACAAATAAACAAACAAGCAAACTTACTTTTAATTAACATACTTATGCTGCAACCCTATTAATTCCACAAGATTTTAGCCTCAGTTAGAGCCAGAACTTCTCTCAGCAGCATTTTATTTACGTGACAGCACTATGTTAAAAACTGAGCTGTTTTTTCTGTTCAGCATGTGGATGATTTTTATTTGTGCCTTAAAAAGAGGGAAGTTACAGGATTCAGACATTTGAAGTCCTACATTTAAGGGGGTATGCCAGACACCAGTCTGCTTCTCCTTGTCCCAACACACAGGTTTGAATTTCCTGGTGGGTCCAAGGGGGAAAACAGCCAAAGTCAGGAGCAGACACAGCTGTCATGCCCACAGGGTAAGAAGGAGACATGTCCTTCTCCTCCTGCCTCTATGGAGTGCAAGGAGAAGATGAGATCCGGGGCATGTGGTGTGGTGTGTCACCTCCAGCTCCCTGGGGCTCCCATCAGGGTGAGGAGGGCAAATGGCACTTGTTGGTGTGGTGGAAACATATACAAGCTCCTAGCATTGCAGCAGAGTACCACCCTTACATAGTATTAAGGTATATAAACAGTGTCAAAGGGAATTCTTTTCAGAAGAGAGTTTGCTCATGCAGTTTTAGCCAGAACTGTGAAGGAAACACAGTTTGTATGACTCTGATCTGTATGTGTGCTTGTTTGTCTAGCTCTTGCTGTCTGCAACACACCCAAGAACTGAAGCTGCAGATCCTTCTGCAAAGGAAATTAGGCTTGCAGGGCAAGGAAGAAGGGATTGGAACAGACCCATCTTTCATATTTTTCATAGCAACTGCACAGCAATAGGAATAGAAACTAAAATAAAATGATGTGGTTAGATAAAAGCTTCAATAACTGAATGGAACCACAAGACTTTTTTTTTTTTTTTAAAACAATTTAAGTGGAACATTAAGTAAAAACTATGCAATAAATGTATGGAGAAAATCAATAACTGAGAATGTGTTGTGTATCAATATTTGCCTAGCCCTAAAAGAAGAAACAGGATTAAGAAATAAAAAAGCCAACCTCAATTTTCACTATTTTAAATAACTATTCAACCTGAAAATTAAAACTCAGTATCTGACTTTCCAATATGCCGACTCCTCTCTTGGAGTAATGTTCTGAAATATATTGTGTGTATATGATGCAGTTCAAAGTGAACTGAAAATTTCTAAATCAAGCAATACATACTAAAACCTGTTCTGAAGAAAAAAGGGAACTGACAATACCTACACATTTTATAGGTACACTGTGCTAGGAGGTACACACAAGACAAAATTCACAATTACTTTAATAAATATTAGTTTGAAGTAGAAACGAGCCAACATATATCTGAGGGACAATTATTGGAGCCCTTAAAATACACATTATTTACAGTAGGTTTGTAAGTAGTGCATTACTCTGCACAATAGGTAGCAGCAACTGTGAAGGCAAGGAGAACTTGGAACCACGTAGCAAAGAAGAGCAGCCTTTGAAGCAGCCAACACCCCCTTAGCAATCCATGGAAATCACTAAAGAGTCTACAGCTCCACACAAGTCCTTTAAACCAAACCCATGAATTAGGGGCGTGCTAATTTACATCTGTAGTTATTTTCTCTTTGGAAGGATCCATGTACAGACTACAACAGGTACCAGCCTTATGCCCATCCAGACTGTCTTTCAAAAATTTTTCCTCTGTATAGGTTCTGGCAATAAGCCTACACCTGATGGGATAGCAGTTAAGAGCCTCCACCTTTTTTCCCAGTGTCATAGTTGTTAGAATACTATGAAATGAGGACACATCCCCAACATGTAAAGAAAAATATCCATGAGAAGGGACGAGTAACTTCTCCAGCTCTAGAAGAATCTCAGTGGATGGAATTTGTTGTGCTAAAATTCTCTACTGGGGAAATAGCTTAACATTAATTTGGATGTTACTAACAGCAGAGGCACAGCAAGTGGCTCAGCACTTGCTCATATGTTTTCACATGATTTGCTAGATTTTCAAGTGCTGCCCTCCCTGTGCTTTCACAGTCAAACCCAGAGCCAAGACAGGTAACTTTGCACAGTGCCATCACCTTTGGTAGATGAACTTTATGTGGATATGGTACCCAAATCTATACCAGAGGGACTACACAGATCAGGCAATGCATGATGCATATGCAGAATATGGAGTTCAAAGTTGCAGTTCCAGCATGACTACTTTTTAGACAATTAAAAATTCTTTAGCTAGGTAGTCAACAAGGGCACAGAGAAGTATACTGTAATTAACAGCAAATCTGAACATTTCCACACCCCATTTGAAAATGCAGACCCCATGGCCCTCAATTCTTTAGAAAGAGACAATTCAGAGAGATCACCTTAATTTCTCAGCAAGATGACTTCCGCCTGCAAGAGAGTGAACTGGTTTTCTTAGCCTATGAAATCAGTTGTCATGGTCAAGGAACCTTCTACACAATTATTCAAATGGAGAGGTGAAAAGGAGCTCATTTTCCAGATGCAAACGGCCTTGAACTCCGAAGATAATTATCCTGTCCCTGTTCAAATTTTACAGCTTGATTCATCTCTCTCACAGTATTTGAAAACAGTGACTGAATCACTTTTGCTAAAGAGAAGCTCTGTGCATAGGCTACAAGTAATCAATGTATTTAATTGGTTTCACAGCATGCAAAAATGATACAATATGCAAACTGTTAATGTATAATTACCTTCCTCTGTTGCTCTTGCTTCATTTCCTCTAATCTTCTGTTTTCATCCTCTCGAAGAGCTTGCTTATAAGCATGGCTTCTTTTCTATTGTTCAGCAGAAAATAAAAGCATATTGGTGTGGTGAGAGGGGGGCCAAACTCCCAAACCTTATTCTCAAATTGTTATATGGGTAATTAACAAACACAAATGGTCGAATGATTCCGGTTACTGAAGAAACAGATTAGCCTCAAGACTAGAATTTAAGTGAGAAGAGGCCTAAATCCTCTCAGTCATTCGGTTTGGTTGAACGTCCACCTGCACATCACACCCAGGTAGTCACAGCAAGTGCTATTCTGTGTCCCAGTGACAACCATAAAGATATCCTGAGCAGTCAGAAATCACAGTCGGGATATATGATAGTGAGATGGGGTATTCTGGGAGGAAAGAAAAATAATGAAAATATTACCAAGATGAAAAAGCAGAATGGAGGCCTTGTAATGAAGGGGAACACAGGATTATTTGTGAAGGTAGGGCAACAGGAGAGTTCAAAACTGCTGCTATTTGTGAGGCATCAAGACAACTGCAAATCTGAACTGCACATCATGAATAATGTAATAACTGTGCAATAGGTTTTCATTACGATAACTAGCCCTGGTCTTTCACAAGTTGTAATTGTTTGCAAAAAGCCAACCTACAATTAGGGTCTTTGAGGATGCTTAGGCTATTCTACACTGGAACTTCTACTGTAAAGTCTTTGAGCAGGGGCATAAGTGTAGCACACTAGAAAATGAGCCAATACAATTTACTACAAGAATTGTGCAGATTTGACTTCAATGAGGAATTTGTTACAGGTCTACAGAATATTCCCAAAACTTGATATATGCATGCAGAATGACACCATTAAAACAACAGGCACATAATTTGCTAAAAAGACTGAATAGAGAAAGCAATTATTAATAGCTCAGTTTTGAGCTGGGAGAAGTTCTTACATGTGCCCAGGGAGACTCATTCTGGGTCCCATGTTATTCATTACTCTCTGTAATGGCTTGGAGAACTGTGTGGAGAGTATGTTAATCAACTTGGAAGACAATAAAAATCTACACAGGATTGGTCACACTTTGAAAGACAGGATTAAAATTAATTATGAGCTTGATTAAATAAGCAGGCCAAAAAAGTCATCAATGATGGAGTCACTCAAAAGAAGTCAGATTTGTTCATGGATGTGAAGTAACATTTGGCAAGGATAGTTGAGCTAGGTGTGCTAAATTAGTATCACTATCCAAGAAATGATGTGAGGGAAAAAACTTTGATTTGCATCACATTGTCCCAAACTGTTTTGAGAACAAGAATTTAAAATTTTCAAAAATCACATACATGTATGTGTATTCCCCCTTTTAGCATTCATGTCAGGCATGTCCTAAGCTTATCACACTTCACTATTTCAAATACATTGTTCCTGAATCTTTTAATTACTCCAGACAAAGGACATGTTCAAGGTAACATCCAAATTAGAGTCCTAGTTTCCCCACTGGTTTAGCATTTTGGTGCTATGCCAAGTTTATCTAGGTAAGAACTCACTGGTTATGTGCTTCAGATTCCTTGCACAGAGGACAGGCTGTGTCCATGCCTATAGACTGGACCTCATCCAAGCTGGGAAGACTTTGCTAGCTACATTGATGCATTATAAACAAGTAATTATTTGATTCACAAAGCTATAGAAATGCAGGCACACAAAAGACAGGTATAATGTCAGCTAGTATTAAAGAACAGTACAGATAAATGATGTATTTTATCCGCTTGGACACTAGCAAAGTGAAAATGAACTATGGGATGTAATTCAGCATAACTTATTGAGAAACCTGTCAAAACATGGAATGAGAAAGCCACACATAGGCAGGAGAAGTAGGCCAAGGCTAAAAGTAGGACCTGTACAACTGAAAGAGTTCAGTGTTCCTTCAGCCATCCACCCACTTTTGTAAGGATATGAAGACAGCACACCAGAATGCTGAAATCCAAGTCAGTTGTGGGGACATGAGCTCACTTGTCTTCACAGTTCAATGCTCACATCGTATGAAGGCTGCAGAGCTAGGCCTTCCCTACCAAAGCAAGCTCCCTACTGTTTGGCGTGTTGGATGCTTCAAGAGGGAGGTAGAAGTGGTTTCAAGACATCTTTTCTCCCTTTCCATAGTCCTTCATCTTGGTTGTTCATCCGGAACTACAAAATACAGTCTGAAAGCCACTCTCCTGCAATTGACCTTCTGTCCAGCAGTCCTGGGCAGAAATTGGCACTTTCTAGCTATATATCTGCCCACATTTGCTAAAAATGTCTTTAAGATTTTCAGAGACACAAGATATCCTGAAGAATTAAAGGGGAATGGAACCTATTTTCAGTATCACCTTCCTTTCATGCAATTAAAACCAGGAAGAGATCCTAGAGGCAAGACATATATCCTGTTGGCAGCAATTTCTATAAAGAGAGGATTCTTGCCCATTTCTAAGGCATCTGAGGAAATACAGAGGCAAATCTTCCCTTCCTGTTACCCAACAGTTGGTGCTCAAGGCTGTATACAACAGAGGGCTGCCCAGATCAGATAATTGCAAACTTCTGCTGAGTTGCTTGGATGTTAATTTCTGTCCACTTGGCTCTCTGTTCTCTGTCCTTCCCCAGTTACAAACCTCCCTGCAGGAGAAATACTTCTCTCTCAGGGTTAATATTCCTCACTGAAAGTTTTTACATTAGTTGGAAAGCTTGGTTTAGACATGAAGAGACTAATTGTATGTGAAAAAGCCTCTTAGAGCCAATTAGAATAATGAAATTGAAGCAATACTTTATCTATTTCCTAATTACACTGATACTTACCAGACTCGTTCTAACTGGGACAAAGACCCCAAGCAGTGTATGGAATCACTTTTAGGATGCAGTGAGAAACAAGCTTCTCTTTTGACTGGATTTTTAATGCAGTAAAGCATCTGCTGACATGAACTAATTGAGCTTTCATGAAAGCTTATCACCAGTGGATGGGTACAGGGCATACTTAAGATTTTCATCTGACCTGCGAATATAAATCTGGTTCTCATTTATCAGAAAGAGATCTGTGAGCAATCCTCTACTATGTAGAATACCCTGCCACTGTGTAGGAGACAATGTAGGCAGTCTCATTCACCCAGAAAGGCTCCTTGGTACTCACTGAGTTATGTCTTAGCAATTAAGCTCAATTAGGATATTCTAACATTACACTATTGACAGCACCTGGAAAGCTGATAGACAATACAGCACATGCCATGGTTTTGCTTACCCATGCTGTAGATTCTGGGCCAGGACTAGCAGTCTGACAGGAATCACTCTTTGGCAAGCCCATGTCCAATCTGCTCAATAATTCATTGGTTTTGCTATGAAGAAATTCAATCCAAATAGAATTGTTAGTGCTTCCATAAAAATAAACACAGCTTTTTATTCCACCCTTGGAATCTAGCCTAGACATTTTATCATGTGTCTGCTGAAAAACATCACAGGTAGAAAAAAAAGGTTATGGAAACAGACAAATGGGACAGAGGATACAGAACCTATACTGTAGATAAGACATTTGCTGGGATGATTTTTTAAGCAAACAATTATGGTCATTTGCATATTTGGGGTGTAGTGTGGCTATGCTTTCCTCATGGTAAAGCTCCTATAATGCAGACTCACATACCACTGGACTTCATGAGGATGCAACTGCTTCACTGAATTGTTGCAAATCCTTCTATGAGATCTATAAATCTCAGCTAAGTACTTTAAAAGATTATTTTCAGGAATTTTCCTTCACAGTTAATACAATGCAGCCTTACAACAAATTACTTTATCAAGCAGAAAGGCTTTCAAGCATTTTGTACCGTTGAAAAAATTGCTTGTCTTCAGTTAATGCACAACATTTTCATTTCTTATTCTGGTAAGGGCAATTTTCTTTTTCTTTTCAACTGCATCCCTAATAAATCCAGAATTTCGAAGTAGCATTACTTTGCTTACAGTTTCAACCAAGTACAATTAAACTAGGTCACAAACAAAAAGAGAGAATGGGAGTTTGTGTGCTGTGATGAGGAATCAGTTTCTTAACCTGCAGTCCCAGGCACATATATTGAAGTATTTTCTCACTCAAAGAAACAGAGTTAGAGGAAAGGGGCAATTTTATTCCTGTGTACAGCTTTGGAAAACATGAAGGCACTGAAGTAAGAGCAGAAAGAGTGCTTCAAGCGATATTGAACACAAAGATTTACTCTTCCAATGGCAACCAGCTAGCTCTGTGTGGGAGAAGATGCCACTACCAAAGACTTAAACTTGGAGAGAAAGCCTTGGCTGCTGAAGAGTGACTATGATTAATAGCTGAACAGACTACCAAGTGTGTTTTTATATTTCACTCCATGATCTAAAACTGTGAGTACATACTTCATTGGAAAAATGTCCTGCTGGTCAGTGAGGAGTGGTATATTGAGGAGCTGGGAAAAAGAACAAGAACCCACAAGTTCTTCTCTGCTACTCTACACAATACAAAACCATGTTACCACTTCAGGTACAAAGTACTTGCTCCAGTTGTAGCAAGTCAGGCTTTTAAAGTTGCACCGTTCCCAGTTCACTCCCTTTCCTCCATTACCTGGAGAAACATCATTAACAGACCTCAGCCAATGCACAATGAAGAAAGAACCAAATGAAACACTGTTTTCCCTGATCTGCAAAGTACCTGTTTATAACGGTTGAACAAATTAATAGTCTTCTTTTACAAGTGTTAAGCACTCGAATTTTTTCCATGAAAGATGAGTTATTAAGTGGTAAGGTTGCACAGAATAATTTTGGGAACTCAAAGATTTAAATTGCAGATTTTGTGTTTCTCTACCTATGCTAAAACTGATCAAATAATGATTTATTTCTACACCAGAAAGACTAAGAACTCCTACAGAAAATCTGGAGTATATTTGAGAAGGTTGAAGCTCTGTGAAAAATTATGTGGCAACTTGGGGCTGTGCCTGCATGCCCTAATTCCTTATGGATGGCAAGAGAATGACATGGAGTATGTGGAACTTCTCATTATTTGCATAAAAATGTGGTGGAGGCCACTGAATTTCCCAGATCAGCACACTGATAGGTGAAAAGCTTACTCAGTTTTAGTATCAGAAAAGACAATTACGAGAGTAGAAGCAAATAAAGTTCCTCAGCAAGACTGCACACTGCTTTTGAATAGAGAAACACCTGAGTTCACCAAATTAAGTAATACATTAATGAAGTGTTCCTATTACAAGAAAGGGACTCAAGTTTCTGAGTTTTCTGATGAAAGTTAAGTCAGATCTTATATATGTTAATCTGTTGTATGTCATCCCTATGGTAACCCAGCAGTGCACCTAGGGTTGCCAGACTGAATGTCTGAATGGTATTTTTCATAGTACTAAACCTTCAGTCATAACAATGCAGAGCACAGCTTAAAGCAGGCTGCATGGAAAGGGAGAATTCAGTGAGATGACAGTTCAGTTAATGCTCTGGAAAGGAAAGTACTATCTCCAGAAGGAAATCAGCATATCAATACACAGTCAGACAGTTGGAACAACATCTCATTTACTTGCTAAAACTTCCAGGGCTAATCAAAAATGCTAATAAAATGTGCTCCTCTAAACTAAGTAACATTAAGGAAAGAAGAGCATGAGATGAAAAAATGTATTTGAATACAGAAGAATTCTGATACCCTTCAAATATAGCTAGGCAAAAGGAGATAAGAGATTTTGACTAACCAAGAAGAAGGCACCCTCCTAACAGGCTGCTAACCTGAGTTCTGACTACCCCTAAGCATCAGTCTGAAGACAAGAGAGCCATTGATGCTCTGGTTAAAGTTGAGTGATCCTCATGAGGGTATTTTGTCTTGGTAGGCCTGTTTCCCGTTACACCATTGAGAAAAACCTTTTGCTCTGCTAATTAAAAACAGCCTTCTCCCATACTGGTATGTTTAATAGCACCAAGCACTACTCTTAGCATGGGGACTCAGCCATCAGTGCAGTAACTACTCCTGGACAGTTTTGACTTCTCCCAAACAGCACTTTCCCAAATAACTCCTGGCTTCTGTCCAGGAATGAATATCAACCACAACTCCCAACAAGCATTTTAGATGCTACCACCCCATTCTGGGAGGTAAAAAAGCTTTCTAGCAATGGAAGCGGGCACTCTTAGGCCTGTTGGCCTCAGAAGTGACAATGATTGACAGTGTTTAATTTATCAGTACAGATGCAGAGGTGGGGGAGTGAAGCACAATACTGGATTTGGGCTCCGAATAACTCTTAAGAACTGTCATAGGAAAATACTAGCTCTGCTGCCAGGATCATTGAGTAATGTGCTAGGAGAGGTGGTGCATGACAGTGGAAATCAGTCCATGTTGCAGATGTTTTCTGTGGGTCCTTGGATATATGGCTTTACATGCCACAACTACTCTTCAGGCAGAGCCTTTTATTAAAAGCTGCTATGCAAAACCATTTATTTGAAGATCAACAAGTATATGTAAAGTGCAGGAACATGAATGTGCTAGCTGTTCCATTGAGAATGGTGTCATTTGGGCACCCTGCACTCACAAGCTACTTGTAAACCCACAAGCATTTCTTACTGTTTGGGACTAAATGCTGCCCACATTTCCACCACAGTGAGAAAAAGGGATGGTTATAAAAGCCAGAGTGAGCCTAGGTTCCTCTGGCCTGAGTAGGAGTTCACATGCTCCAACAGGATCTCCAGCTCTGACAGCTGAGAGCAGAAGCTCCACAGTTGACTCCAAAATGCAGCTGCTAAAGATCTGAAGACCTACAACAATCTCATTGCAAGATCCAAGATCTAAAATCCTCTGCAGACTAAGCTCTTCAATATTGTGTGTCATTTGGTTTTAACTACTGTCACATCTACAAGGAAAAAAAAGTTCTTAAAAGGATTCATCCTTAGGGACATGAAGGAGGATATGGACTCAGGACCCAACATCTTCCTCCATCCAGGAGTCGCACAGCACCACTTGCTAAGCTTTTCATTTGTGACTGTATTCCTTTCAGAATAAAGACATAGAGAAAATAATTTTTCTGCCTACACATGAAGTTCTTGGCTTTAAGTCTGTTTTACAGACTTAACATTAAAAATGCATTAATTAAAAGGGCTTCTTGTAATCTTCATTAGTTCTTCCCAATGGAACCAGTGGCAGTTAATTCTTTTGCTTTAATTGATGGATATTGAAATGCCAGTATACTGAAAATATACTGGCTTTTATGCCAGTACATTTGGGGGGAAAAAAAAAAAAAAGGCAGCACAATACTTATGTATATATCATAAATCTATTTATTTCTCATGACAATTTGTAAAATATAATGGCCAATTCTTACTACTACTAAAAACAACACAGCTCCTGAACTTCCTGTTTTCTCAAGCTGCAGGATCTCCACCATTACAATTCTGCTCTAATGAACATGCACAACTATGCTAAGAGTCATTCAAAAACAGTAATAAAAAAATCAAAATAAAGAACTTCAAGGCAGGTAAATCATTACAGTTATTGCAAAGAGGAGACAACTTGAATGATCACTAAGACCACAGAAGAAGCTTTTGGTGCTGAATGACATGGACACATCAGCTTCCAAATTAATTGCCTGTAAGCAATGCTAAAGTGACATTTCACCATTTTCTTCCAATTCAGCTGAAAAACTAAGAACCATGCATAATGCATATCTAATGTTAGTTTCACATATCTACCCAGAAGATTCATGATAATTTTTTAAAATAGCAGGACTCGCCCTCTCAAAAAAGAAAAACAATCCAACAACAAAAAAACCAACCCCAAATTTCATTCAAAAAGACATCTTTTTGCAGCACCAGCAAGCACATCTACAATTTCTTCCCACTTCTACATATTCAACTGGCTAAGCATAACAGCTTCCTCAACTTTTGCAGAAATTAAGATCAGTTGCATAACACTACCAAAGCCTACCCCGAAGAAATGCTGCCCTTCATCTCAGTAAAGTCCATGGTGGGTGTGTTCTCACTGATGCCTTGTTCCTTCCTCAGTGAGAGCTCTGCCTTGTGCATTGCTATGTGCATCTTGGTCAGACATCTGCTGTGACCCACAAGATAGGCTGGCTGGTACTGGGACCACTGCTGCTCCTCCGACATATGGCCTAACAAATCCAAATGTTAAAATAGAAGAAGGTTTCCAACACTTTCTTTGTTGGAAGATGGAGAAAGAGACTCCAAAGGGAGGTGTAGTTGGGACTTTCACTACTGAAAACAACTTTAATAAAAGTGAGAATGAAGCTGGGGGGCCAATGATACCATTTGTGAAAATAATCCCACCAAAGATTCACAGCTTTTGCTAGTACACAGTTACACATTTCCTCTCACATCCCTTCCTCTTTGCAGAGATGTACCACAGCCAGAAGTTTACATGGTATAAATAAGATCAGAAGGCTACAAGCAACTGCCTTGTTTCCCACAGCTGGACCATGACAAGGAGCAAGGTAGTGAAAACATCTCTGCTAGCAACAAACATGCTTTCAACTCCACATGGATCCTGGTTCTCTTGTACCTCAATTCTTACCCTGAGCGGAAGGACAGTCCACTTTTTGGGTAAGAATAAATAATAAACATCAGCCATGCGCAAAACTGCCAGCGTGAACTAATGTTCATTTCTGGGGTGTACACACTTCGTTGGAATGTATATGGTAAAAAATTACATGAAATTATTTACACATCAAATTCATGTATTATGTTGATGGCTCCTCTGCACTTTACTATGAAGAAAGGCCATCCTCTGGATAGTTAGTCCACTGCTTTCCAACAGAAATCCTCCCAGCAGCCACATACCAAGCTTAATACAGTATTCACAGACTTCACTGGCAGTAATGCAAGATCATAGTACAGATGACTTGGACAAACCTAATGATAGTTATCAAACACTGCTATCTTTGGCTAGTAGGATTTCTTGTTTGCAATTTCTTGAGCATCTGTTCCTGAATTTGGGGATAAGAACAAAAAATGAGGCACTAGTTCATCTTAGGTATTAGGCTTCAAGAAATTATAAAAAAAGGTTGCTCAAAAAAAAACCCCAACTTTCTCAGCAGAATTATTTTCATCATTTCCTACCCACACCCAAAACTAATCTATCCTGTCAACCCACCTGCTTTTTTTGTTTCCCTGACTGGATGAAATAACACAGCCAGGCTATTCGTTCCTCCCACCAAGTCATCCAGTATTCCTGGATGTTATTTTAGATGTAAGTTTCATTTATTGTCTGAAGTAATAAGCATAAATCCAGTTTTAAGGAAAATGCAGTTTTGTATAAGTCTATTGCATTCCATTCTGTGTGCTCCATCTGCATGGGCAATCTGCTTCTATATTTTCAGCCAGCTTGCATGGGCAGATTAATGCGCACAATTAGAAAGCAACCTCACAGGCGTTCAATAAAATGCCTTCATTATTACACTCAAGAGAGTCCCTTTGGATGTCTATAAAAGCCTAGTTTTCTGCCTGTTAGCTAAATAATTGACAACGCTTAAAATAATCAGGAGCAAATGAACAAAACGAAGACAGTTGTGGTGAAAAGAAGCAAACAAAGGATTCTCAAGGCTGCAAATGCTTTTTGTGCGAGCCCTCTTTCATTCTCTTCAGCAACCTGTATTAAAAGTCTGGTCAGGTTTACATTTGCACTTCTGTGGGGAAAATTTGTTGCCAGCCTGCTGTTTGAACCACACATCATAGGGGACTGAAAACTGGCAAGGACACTAGCATTTATCCTGTAAAAATTGATAAATAAATAAGAATTCTGTTTTGATTCAGGTTTTATTCTCCTGCATTTTATGACTTTTGAGAAAACTGCCTTGGCAGGCAAGTGTATATCAGCTTGGTTTGGTGAACCTCCTGCATTGTGTTTGGAATATGCACTCAGAGACACTCTGGCAAATTCTGTTTCCAGCTCCAAATTCTGAGCAGAATATATTGAATGTGCACATGTACCCGAGTACAGCAGTGCCAGGAATTTTTACAGGAATACAACCTTCACAAAAACAGAGGCATGAATATGTAGCAAAGGGAAGGATGAAGTGATACAACAGTCATCATGCACTATTAGAAAGTAACCCAGTTTTTTAGTCTGGTTTTTCCATTACATAAATAGGTAGATGGCTATTAGAAAAACAGTGGACCACATCCAACACTACGGTTTACAAATCCAAATTTAGTAAAAGCGTCTAACTAGAGATCTGGGCTAAAACTGTATGGTAAGACACCCTACAGCTCAGACACAGATTCACACAGCCTGTACAGCAAGCCACTGAAAACAGCCAGTCATGATATATCCATCCTCATTACTGTTTAAATGACAACTGTGGTGTACTAAATAAAGAGGGATGTCCTGAAAAGTCCTGTTCTTTGTTTCCTTTTGGAAAGATGGGCTCTCAGTTCTTCCTTCACATGGATTAGCAATTGCAAAGTACGGACTACACGAGCCTCCAATACCTTTTTATGCACTCTGACAGAAACACAACCAGGGCAATTATGCAAAATGCATCCAGGATACCATGACTCAGAAGGAAGGACTCCATTTCATGTGTAAGTAGTTTCTTGTAAAAAGTCAACACATACTCCCCATTTTCTAAATCTGGCATCAGCAGGGACAGAACCACATCAACTCTGTCAGCAACAAATCCCTCATGCACTTCTCCTCTGTTACCACAAACTATAGCAATTCCTGCTAAGCAGTAACTTCACCCCAAAATCTGCTCCTGTGTGCTCTTAAGACTTTTAATACACAGCTACTTCAGGAGACACCTTGTGAGATTTTTCTATTTTAGTCACTGAACAAAGCCTGAATCCACTGGGGTCAGAGGAGGGGCTGATGCCAAAATTGTGAGGTTTGCAGACTTTTTCATTGCACTCTGCATGCCTGTCTAGACTACATTCTCACATAACACAAACACATATTCAAGCAACTGTGGCAACAGATATAGCTGACTTTCAAGGACCTGTTGTACACAAAGAAGCTAACAAGGCTTTCAAGAGATAGGAAATAACTATATTCTGTAGACAGCACAAAAGGTTACAGACAATCTTTCTTTTTAGCACTCACTTCATGTTAGACCCTTTGACAAGGGATTTGAGTGAGAAGTTCTTGTTTTTAATAGTGACAGGAATTTAATCAGAAAAACGAAATTCTGGGCAGCATCATACTTTATTGTCAGAGCATGTTAATGACATGAGAATCTTAAGTGCTTTTCCTTATCAAATAGAAGCGGCACTTCATGAAGGAGACATACTGATTGGGCTGTACCCCTTGGAGGCTGATACAGCTGGAGGTGGTGATCAATTTTAAAAGGTTTCCCAGTTAATGAGACTGCTGGTAGGCATTGATCTCCTCAGGAAAATTGTGATGTTGCAGCTACAGATCTTACAGAGGACAGACTAACAAGGGAGCTTATCTTTTGAAATTGCTCTATAGGCCATGACTTTGCAGAGGTCACTGCTTTATATGCAGCTCATGACCTTTCTTTCCCCCATTCCCAGCAAGCAGAGGAGATCAAAATACTCCAGCAGAGAGAGTGAGGAAAGGGGCACAACCTCATATTTGTTCTCTTCGCCTCTAGACAAAGGGTCTTAGAGAAGGGAAGTAATGAGTCACTCATTTTTGCATGGTAGGCAAAAGCACATCTTTAAATACCAAGCACTTCTATGTGAATGTGCTGCTAATAACCAGCAGTACCGCAGTGGAGTTACTTCACAAAATCTGAAATGTCACTCAGAAGCTTTTTGTTACTCTTGGATGCTGTGCTCCTTAATGCCAACATGTCTTAGCAATGCATCCTCAACAACATCCAGTGGTACACCCTCCTCTTCCTGTGCCCACCAGAGAATTCCATCAGAGCAGGGAAGGCAGTAGTGTCACTGTGTCTGTTGAGGAATACATTCTGCACAGGTAGCTCGGTGTCCAGCTGCAGGTTGAGCGCTGGGGGGCTGGAGCTTGAGCCTCAGGCAAAGGACCATGAACTGCAGACCATTTACCTAACAAAGGGCCCGGGGACCTGTGACCTGGCCAGGGGAATGGACATTTGGAGACATGAGAGGAGCCAACGACCCCCAGACTTCCCTCTGCTTAGACTGTGAGAGGATAGAAGCCCAGGGGTTCCTTTGTTCAGGGTCCCTCCTTGGAAGCACCAGCTCAAGTTGCTATTTTGTTATTTAGTTATTGCACCATAATTAAATTATTTTAAGTATCTGGACTTCTGAGACTCTTCAGTGGGAAACCTGGGGTTGAACCTGGTGTGACTGTGTGAGTGTGGTGGGTGTGACTGTGAAGGGGCCTCAGTCCCAGCTCAGGTGGTGTGAGAGTGACTGACAGAGTGGCTCCTGGATGGTCAGACAGGCAAGTTTCCTTAACACTGCAGCATGCCAGGGCTTTGCTTAACCAAAATTGCATTCACTGGAGGTAGGTTTCCGGCTCACTTCCTCCAGGTGTAGTCTAGTATCTACAGGGCCTTCCTGGTGTATGTTCAATACATAGTACATACAAATAATGTTCTGGTA
Source organism: Aphelocoma coerulescens (assembly GCF_041296385.1). Taxonomy (NCBI): domain Eukaryota; kingdom Metazoa; phylum Chordata; class Aves; order Passeriformes; family Corvidae; genus Aphelocoma; species Aphelocoma coerulescens. The sequence continues at coordinate 63,133,780 of NC_091013.1, forward strand.
GTTAAACATAAACTCAAGCAACGGACCTTGAGCCACTCCAGTGATCACCTCATCTTCACTTTCAGTTGCATCAGAGATGACACCAGCTGAATGCTCACAAGGCTTTTTTTAACCTGTGAACAGAACGGCTGTCAGCCAGTGCCCAGGCAGCCAGAGCTTCTGCACCACCTCGGGACTACTTGGCTGCCCACATAGAATAAATTGTGTTGGAAAAGACCTCTGTGATCATCAAGCCCAACCATTAACTCAGAACTGCCAAGTCCAGCACTTAACCATTTCCTTAAGCATCCTATCTACATGTTTTTAAATACCACCAGGGATGGTGACTCAACCACTTACTTCCCTGGGCTGCCTGTTCCGATGCTTGGACACCCTTTGGGTGAAGAAATTTTTCACTTGTGGCCATTTCCTCTTTTCCTGTGTTTCAGAGGGTTTGGGCCTGCTTTTGACAAAACCAAACTTACTTTTAATGGAAAAGAGCACTGACAGCAGAATTCATTTCACCCTAAGCAAAAAAAGGTACAGACAGGGAAGGTGACAGAAAGGAAGAGGTATGTGTCTGTTCATAACTGAATATGCCTTAAGATAAAAAATCAGATTAAATGGGAAGACAAGAACCCTGACAATCCCCCGAGGAAAAGCAAGGCCCATAACTGAGGACCTTGCACTGCAAAGATCTGATGTGTCTCTTGTTGATTTGGACTCAAAGAGAATCAAAGTGTCTAGTCTGTCAGAAACAGGCAGAGATCTAAAGTTGTGAAGTTTTCAGAATTCCCGAGGAATCAAGATATGTGTGTGTGTATAGACATCCACACCAGGATAAACAGCAAGCCAAACACCAATATCTAGAGACAAATACTGGCAACATATTAAGGGTAAGAGCTGTGCCTAAAGCCAAATGGAAAGAAGCAAAAGGAAAAATACAAGAAAAGCTGAAATCAGTGAGAAAGCTCTAAAATGTCTGTACATTAGAGAACAGAGTCTGGGCACATGATGAAGGAACTGGAGCCACTAGCATGGGACAAAAGTGACTCCTTTAAAGGTCACAGAGGAGGAAAAAGCAATCAATCAGGCTAAGAATACAGGTGAGTAATTTCAGAAGCCAAAGATAAAAAAGGTAAAGGTGACTAAGTAGCATTGTGTGTTAATTATGTGATAGAATCAGTTTGGATCAGTTAAAAAAAAATAAATACGGTAGAGTGAATGGGCAAGGCAGGAACTTCACTGTCAATGGAATTAATTATATCAGGACTTAGGCCGTATCTAAATCTGACATTAAAGAGGTATTCTTGGGAAATAGGTCTTTACAACAGATCTTCACATTTAAGTAGGACTATGCTAAATAGAGAAAGTCCTCATTATTTATTTGTGAGTTAGACTTCTTTACTAATCAACAAAATAAATGGGTGGAGGTATAATTTAGATTCTGTTTTGATAATTAGTCTTGGATTGAATGATTACATACGGATTCAGTTAGAGAACGAAAGCACAAAGTCATTTTATAATTCACAACTTTCATTTCAAAGAGTATGTTTTAGTAGGCTAAGAGGGGTCTACAGAACTAAATTTCTCACAGAATAAGGTGTGAAAGAGGCTTGAATATTTCACAGAATCATAAAATCATCCATTAAATCTGGATATCATCTTGTCTTACCCTCTGCTCAAGCAGGGTGACCTTAAGACAGCTGCCCAGAACTTTTGAATATCTCCAAGGATGGAGAATCCACAACCTGCCTGGGTAACCTGTACTCATGTTCAGCCACTCTCAGAGTAAAAAAGTGTTTCTTGATGTTCAGTAGGAATCTCCTGTGGTTCAGTTTGTGCCCATTGTCCTGAAGTCAAAAGTTTCAAGTCAAAAAATTGAAAAAAATAGCAACAGAAGCCAAATCCTTCCTGAGCCCCAAACCAGGAAAAAAAAATGCAAACAAATAAATAATATTAAATAACAATTAAAAGCCCAAACAAACAAAACAGAAGGACAAGTAGATATGGAATTTTAGGTGTAAGTTTCAAATTTTACTTACTACTTTTGATCTTCAAGAAACATTTTTCTTCTTTGCATTTCTTCTTGTCTTTTTTTAACTTCAAGTCTCTCTGCCTACAGCATTAAAAACAGGAAAACATACCTGAGGTTTCCAATAAACCAGAAACAAACATCAATTATTTCAATTCCAATATTTCAATATTTTGATTTTTAAAAGATCTATAGCAGTTGGGTACAGAAGTGACCCAATCTCAAATTTAGAGGTATTCACTCATGAACAAACATCTCCTAGTCAAGAGACCTGTTTAAAATAGAAAATGGCATGGTGGTCCTAGTACCCATCTACCCAAAAGGCCTTGTGAGTCTTCACAGCTGTCATGTCTCAGTCCTGCATCTTGGGGTGCAACTGATGCAACCTTGGTCCTTGAAAGAAGGTAGAAGACTCAAGCCACTGCACCAAAGCAGATGATAGTCCTGTGGCACTGACAGTGCAGTGATGTGAGCACACGTAGCTCACAGATCTGACCTGCAGGAGCATTAGGTACTGGTCAGTTGAATACATTCTAAGGTGGATGAAAAGTGGGAGACATTTCTATTTAACCAGCATTTTTCTGCCTCAGACACCATATCTGGTGCAAGAGTCAACCAAACCCTTGACACATAAAACTCCTCTGTAAATCTGGATACCGCACAAATGATTTAAGTCCTTTAATATAAAATTGCACATAATTTCCAATGGAAGTATCATCTAACCTGCCCAAACCCCAAATTCAAATAGAATAAAACATTGAAATAAAGCAAAAACTAGACAAATTTCTGCAACAGCAATATGCAGTTCAAGCTAAATTCCAGTGAAAACGAGGCCAGCCAATTTTTTTTTTTGCTCACAGGTTGCAGTTAGGTCCAGTGGGAAGAGCAGTTAAAAGGCAGCTCAGTGTATGAAAAGCACAAATTAGAAGTGCCAACCTGAGATTTCAGCCTGCTATATTTTGAGCTCCCACACTGCAGGTGGTGGGGGGATGCTCCAGTAAGAGCTCCCAGGCAGTGATCACAACAAGTCACATGCGGAGCACAATACAGCCTCGGACTGTCACTCTGCTCATTGCCCACCCTCAGAATGAAAAAAGGTAATTGCTCGGTAACCCAGCAACCAGACATTGCTCTGAACGAAGTGCCCTGGAAATTTCAGACAATACCTTGCAGAGATGAGAAAGGAAGTGTCGGTGAAAATGGCCCCTTTGGCCAGAGCCCCAAATCAGGGAGAGAACGCTGTGCCTGATCAGAGGACAGGGAGAACGAGGAGGGGGAAATGTGTAAGGGGGTAAGGGGTGTCAAGAAGAGGGCTGAAACCCCAGCTTCATAATCTTCTTCCTGTCCTGCTATCAAAAACATTTCAGAAAAATTACAATTCCACGGGCAGTTACTCAATTACTTTGCTTTTAGCTATTTCAGGGTGCATATTTTTTAATTGGATAAAGAATGACTGTCTGAAAGAGATTTGCAAAACAAGTGCAAATCCCTCCTTTGCATGCACTGGATTAAGAAAAAAATCCTTTCAGATGTCTGCAGATAGGAAAAGAGTCACTATGTTGTGTGATGATATAAACTGCTGGAAGGCAAAAGACTTAGAAGCTGTTATTTGGAAAAAGGCAGTGGGAAGTAAACAAAAGGAAGAAGGCGAATCTCTGAATAAGATGTCCTGTTGTTCAGTCATTTGACATGCAGAGACAGTGACAGAACGTATGACATACTGAAGCAATTTAAAAATTTAACCAAACTGTAGTAGGGAGCATCCCTACACAGTATGGGTGAATTTAGAGCGTTCAGGGGATATATCATTTGTTCCTAACCTAGACACAGATGATGTTTTAGGCTAAAAAAACTCCCATTCATTTGTGCAGCTTTACAATTTACAAGGAAAGAAAGGAAAGAGGCAAAGGAAATGAAACCTTATGGCTTCTGTTATTGTCAAAGGTGATGCTGATACCCTCAAGACACCAGCCATAGCTCCTAGGCTTTTCCCCAACACTGCCCAATACTGCAAGCTGATGCCTTCACCTCTGAAAAAGCAGTGGATGTGGGATCCACCATCACATTGCAAGGCTCCTGAAAGTTAAAAAAAAAAAAAATTTAAAAAGTTCCCAAAAAATCCAAAGCTCACAGGACTTGTTGTCTAGCTCCTAGCTAGGGAACAGTGATATTAACTTTGATAAATACAAATCCTCAGTAGCAACCTGTCTCCCACTAGCTGAAAATATAAGGGAATATCCTACAACTATTCTGCCAACATAATGGTACCTGAAGGAAACTCCAGCATCTTGAAATTACTTGTGGCTGGTGTAACTAGTTTTCACTCTGAAGTTTACCCTTGGATGCATACAAGTGACAGGCAACAAGATGGGGACATTCTCTAACTAATGACAGTCTTTCAACGGACATTGCCAAGCACTCCACATTTGGCACCATGTTCAAAAAGCCAGGAGAGGAACAGCTGTGATATTGAAGGTAAACACATTGAAAAATGTTAGCAGAAGGTCTGCAAAGTGCCCGCTTTTAATAAATTCCTGAAAAAAAGGCCATTCATGCTAATTAACACAGTCAAATTAAAGAGCACATGATTTTATAAAGAATAAAATGAAATTACAGCTTACCCTAAATAAGACAGTTTCTGAAGATGACAGGACTGTTTACTATATAATGTAAGAGAAAAAAAAGTTGCATGCAGTAGAATTACTCTGAGTCTTTTCACTTCAAATTGTTTGAATCTTCTAATATTCAGTCAAAACCTAAACTATACAAGGCAAGGCTGAAGGCAGGGTAACAGCAATAGAAATTCAGTGACAGGAAACAGAAATATCCAGTGCACTGAAGTCATCCAATTTTACCTACAGCACAAATGAGAAAAGTTTAAAAAACAAGAAGCCACATATCAGCTGCTTGTGAGCACTCAGAGATGATTAGCTTCAAATACCCAAACTCATGCAGCCCACGGTTATGCCATAAACAAACCACAGAAGTCCCAAGACAAGCTGCCTGTCGTGAAGTGCATGGGAGACTTGAGTATTTGTTCAGACAAGGTGGTCCTGTGGAGAACAGAATGAAAAATCTTTCCTTTCTCTGGGAGCTAGAGAGAGACAAGGTAGATGCCAAGAGCACTGGTATTCCAGCACCTAATAACCCCATGGTTAATTAAAGAATGACAGGGACAGGCAGGTGGACTCGTACAGATGGTAAGGCAGACCTTCCATATTCGGGTACTGTTTTGGCAGACACACAGTTTTCTCTTGTTCACAAAGATAATGGGAAAGTGGATGCTGCTTTTCTCTGTAAAACCAGCATTAAAACAGTAACATAAACAGATCCTAAGTTCACAAGCAGCACTGGCTCACAGTACATCATCCTTACAATCAAGGAAGAACTGAGCTGAGTACCAGCACCCGTTCTAGTCATTGCACATTAGTCTGTAGGGCTTCACGATTCATGTTTGCTGGCAAAGAAGCTTTCCAGCTGTGAAAGTTCCAGGGCTCCTGCTGATAAAGCTGGCTAGCTATTATCTCCTCTCAGACTGCCACACAATTTGGTTTTTATTGAATGAATAACAACCTTGAGCAAAAGAAGGGCTGGCCAGCAAGAAAAGACGGCCTGTGAACTTGCAGACAAACATGCTCCCAGCCAGTGCCCTACAGGTGCAGTTGAATACAAATCTATCACTTCAAATAAAAAGCTCCTTTCCTTTGGTAAACAGAGCCCAACGATGGTTGTATAGCACCAGTAGGATCCCTGTCATTCTCAGGTCTTGGGAACCTTTCATCTTTAGGCAGGGTGAGATAGCCAAACTGACACCTTCTAGTTGCTTTTCAGCATGCTCTTCTTAAACATAGGGTTGAATTTTTAATACCTAATCATCGTCCAAGAAGAAATCTTCATTGGCTCAATCACTATTGTGGAAGACAATCTGAATAAACAAATTCAAATTAGGAGTTCCCTTTGAAGCACCTCTGTTTTGTTTGATTGTTTTGTGGGCACATGTTTATTTAGTCAAATTAGACAGTCTGTTTGGCAAAGATGTTTGCTGCAATGTTGCATACTCCTTCAGAAAAAATGGATACTTACAGTTTTACTATCTACAACATCTATAAAGATTTTATAATCTGTGGGAGTGAAGGTAAGGAAATTAAAGAGCATGAAAACGAACCTGATACATCAATATATTTTCCAGGTGTAACTAGAAATTGCAGCAGTGTTGTAACATTTTTCTTGTCCAGTGCCCATGGGCAAACAACATATATTAAATAATTAATCCACTCTCTTTCACTGCTATCATCACTGCTTGTGGAGCTATATATGAGATGGTAACAGCTAACGATATTTTCAGGTGATAATATTTATTGTTCCTGTGAGCTATCATGTATGGGCTTATGCCCAAAGTATAATGCTAACCACTGAAAGACTGGGAACAGATTAATCCTTACCTAGAGGCAATTACAGTTATTTTTGTTTATGCATGCCCTTGTACGCCAACCCGCATCGACGACTTTTTAATTAACTCTCAACATTCAGTTTCTGCACAGAAAATCATTTTTACTGTTGTGGAGACAAAACTTGCAAACCTGAAATCTCCCTTTCTCTCCTTGTTAATGCACACATAAGTACCATGCTCCCTCTCCTTTCTTTTTTCATTTAAATTCCACGCTGCATTCTCAAGCAAGTACTACTTGGTTGCCACCAAGGAGACAGAAATGAACTTTTACAAAGGGTTGCGCAGCACAAAGGATGAGAAGATGCTTTGTGAGAATAACTAGAGAAAGCAAACAAATTCAAAATAGTGAAAGAAAATTTGAAAGTGAGCTATCATTGGTGTCAATATGTGGAGAATATTAGAAGGAAGAGTGATCTGACTTGATTAGCAGGACACTTGAGTGGGCAAGCTGCAGAAGGGCTGGAGGGGCAGTTGAATTTCAGGGCGCTCTCAGCACAATGCAGGCAGACTATACTGACCTTTTCATGATTTGGATATCTTTTCCATCATGAAAGGCTGGATTTTCTAGTATTCTTCCCATGTGCACAGGCAGTTATGGATTTCTATAAGGTCTTTGTGCCAACTGCTACAATCCAATCTTATAGAGGGAGCTCATGTCAAAGTGAACCATATAACCTGCACACACAATGTTACTCCTGACCTTCATGTTCTCCCCTTCTGCTAACTCATCCCGGTGGATGCAACTGAAAGGTTGGAGTTTCTGGTGAGCCAAAGGAGCACCCAAGCCCCCAAAAACACCAGGTCAGGCATCCTTCAGTCATCTACAAAGGAGGAGGACTGCATTTCCTAATTCCTCTATACCATGCAGGGTTACCACTTAATTTAATTAGCCAGTTCCATGTAGTTCAGCAAAATCAAGCATCAAGACATGAACTGTTATATGGCTTCAAGTCGGCAGTAACCAGATTTACCTTTTCTCTCTGAGTTGCTTTCTTTTTCAGGATTTCAGCTTCTTCAGCTGCCTTTTTTGCTTTTATGTATTCTTCTCTCTTGTGCTGCATGACATAAACATAGGAAGTTATTTTACATATTTATGTATACAACGAGTACATAAGGCAATTTGACTCCTATGGTGCACATCTTTCAAATCCAAAGTGTGTTTGGGGAAACTTTCTGTAATTTTTTCCCTTAAAATGAGACACTGAGTAATGCAGGCTGTGCAACAGCTACTCCAATATTGGCTTTAAGAAGGCTGGGAAATCTAGGACTGATAAATGGGCCTCCATGCAAGGACTCACACAGCTGATTGATAACTTACAAGCATTTATACCTCTTGCAACAGGCACAACATTTCCACATAAGCACGGGATAGAGGGGTACATTGATCAATTAGTCCAAGCATGAGCAGCATGCCGGAAGAGACAGCACGGCATTTAAGTGGCTTTACAACTGTACTGGTTGTTATTTGAGATACCGTCTGTGATACAGATTGGTACATATTTATGGACAGATTTCTCATTTTCTTTGGTTCAGAACATTAGTTTCTGATTTTCTGCTGTTTCCTTCAGGTTTCATGACTTTCTCCTGTCAAGCAGCTGTGAGTTCATTTTATAGTCATATGAAACACTTCATGAAAAGCTTTCTTCCTAAAAAGAAAGATTTTTTTCTTACTGACCTTTTTCTGGTATTTAGATTGCATGAGAATCATTTGCTGGTTTTGTCTTACTTTAGCTTCTGATTCGTTTCCACCTTAAAAAAACCCAAAAATATAAATGGCATTTTGTATAAGCATTTTAACTGCAAATGCCAGTCATTTCAGAATACAGCAATATAACAGCTTGGATGTATGCCTATACAGGAAATTTTTCATAATTACAGTAGCTGTCTGACATTAAAGAGAATAGATAGGAGACCTTTTCGATCATTTTATTCATCCATCAAAAGCACTTGCCTATTATTTACAGAGCACCCACTGTATCATCCACTCTACCAACAAATATGTCCCTACAATATATGATCAGTTTACTGAGGAACTATTCCATTTTCAGAAAATCAGTCATGCTTTGCAGGTGAGTTTTCATTTTCTGATCCAACTACCCCTACCTTTGCTCAGTTTGTCACACACATACAGTCAGAAATTCTATTGCTAAAAAGTTTCTCTTTTATCAAATTTAGGATCTTGGATGCTGCCAGCACTAATGGGATGCTATCATTTTAGTATTTTCTAACTAATGTCTTGGGGCTTGAGGAAGAATTCCCTTTCTGAAATGGAAGTAAAAGCCTTTTCCCACGGACCTCACACTCATATTGAGGCAGTAGAAGGTGTCCTTTTCCAAAGGCATGGACTTGCTTTTGTGAACATTTAAAGCTCTGGCCATAATGTTCAGCCTTCAATAAAAAGAAACAAAAACCCCACAAACAAATAAACCACCCGCACAAAGAAAGCGATACTAGGGATGGAGGGAGTGACTTTGATTCTATTACTCTGCTCTATTTTCCAAAGTATTTTCTTGCTTTAGGAAAGGATATAATTTATTCCCTCAGTTATTGCAAAAACTAACAGCAGCCCTCACTCCATTCTGAGGATGGGGGCTGTATTTTGCCAATTTATTGTTTTCATGGGAAGTTCCCCTCTGTGTGACTCCTAATTCAATAGAAGCAGCTAAACCACACTGTGCTACTTAAGGTGCCTGATATCCTGGGCTGTATCAAAAGCAGCATGGGCAGCCAGTCAGGGGAGGGGATTCTGCTCTGGTGAGACCCCCCTGGAGTGCTGCATACAGCTCTGGGGCCTCCAGTATAAGAAGGACATGGACCTGGTGGATTGAGTCCATAGGAGGGCCTCAAAGATCATCAGAGGGCTGGAGCACCTCTCCTGTGAAGACAGGCTGAGAGAGTTGGGTTTGTTCACCCTGGAGAGGAGAAGACTCCACAGAGACCTCCTAGCAGCCTTTCAGTACCTAAAGGGGACTACAAAAGAGCTGGAGAGGGAATTTTTGCAAGGGCATATAGTGATAGGACAAGGGGGAATGGCTTTAAACTGAAAAAGGAGAGATTTAGATTGAATATAATAAAGAAATTTTTCACTATGAGGTGCTGAGGCACTGGCACAAATTGCCCAGAGATGTTGTGGATGCCCCACCCCTGGAAGTGTTCAAGGCCAGGCTGGATGGGTCTTTGAGCAACCTGGTCTAGTGGAAGGCATCCCTGCCCATGGCAGGGCAGTTAAAATGAAATAATATTTAAGTTTTCTTCAGACCCAAATCATTCTAAGAAATGTAAGATAACTATACTAGACCTTTTAGGAGGAATCACTCTTGTCTAAAGTTAGCTTTCTCCATTTACTAATGGAAGATAACTAATCTTTAGGTGCTTTTGTGACATTTAGTGAATGGGAGATCAATTCCTTAAGTGTGGCAACATTTCTATGGACAAAAACAAATTCCTAAGATAAGTTCTCAAGAGAGACTGGCCATACAGTATACAAGTAATAACCTTAGAGTAGCAATAAGCATACAGCTGGCATTGTGGAATGTCTCTTCCCTAGGTCTTAGAAAATCACTCTTTTGCTTAAACAAGTTTTGAAACCTCTTGGATGATTAATCTTTCTCTTTTTTTAGCCTTTTACTGGCAAAATTTCTTGTGTGCACTGTATTTTTTTTGCATGTACTGATGGACATCGTCTTGGAACAAATATTTTTCTGATCATTACTAGAAATTGCCTATAGCCTTTCAGAAAGGTTTAATTCATTCAAGTTGGCTTGGCTGTAACATGTCAGATGCTTCACTGAAGTCAAGAGTGTGTTGTGATCATATATAATAATACCAGAAAAGAGACTGTTGCATTTATCAGGCATGATTTGTTGCTCCACTCATTGCTTATAGAGGAGAGTGGAACTTGCATCCTTCATTGCTCTCATCTCTCCATGATGCCTGAAAGTTTGCCAGTCAAATATTACAGTTGAAAGCCAGAATACTTATTTCCCTATGGAAAGCACAAGTGTTAAAAAAACTTCAACTTTAAGAAACTTCAACTTTATTTAGAGATTTTGTTTAGTGATTTGGACTACATGTGTAGTCCCTTAAAATCACTCTGAGAAAATAACACATTATACTTTTTTCCCTTAATGAGTATCTACAGTGGTGACATTAGAGATGCCACTTCAGTTCTAAATTTGTTCCTGTGGAAATGATATGTTCTAATAATCTTCGAACCTTAGTTCTTTTCAGAGGCACTGAACACAGTGCTTGTGTCTCAGTCTCCAGGAGTCTAAGTGGAAGCTAGACATTGACTGAAGACATCATATTTTCTTTCTTATTTTTTTTTTCCCTCTTAGATTGCTTCTTTCCCAAGGAAGTTTTTAAATGCAGTAGGTCCAGAAGAAGTTAAGACTCCCGACACTCAGTCACTGCAGCTTTGACAGCACACCCTCAGTCACGCAGCCAGCCCGCACACATTCTGCACAGACACCACACACCAAATTTCTGTTTCCAGATTTCACTTTCTTCAGCAAAAAGCTCTATGGTCTCCTTATGACAGAAGTATGTTGTCTTCTAGGGACTACTCACAAGCAAGAAGGAGATGTTACACATGAATTCACAAAGACTGTCTGGCCACATGACTGATGTGATCGTGGGAATACAGGGCATTGCCACCACTGCAAACAACTGTGACTCAGCTGCAGGGCAGAACATGTGGGACCAGGATCACCTTGAGCTAAAAACCAACTCTGGGTTGGAGTCAGTTCAAATTCCTTTGTCTCCCACCTACTGACTATTTTTATACACTGTACACCACTGCAAACTTATCTTGCATAGCCTGGCAGAGAAAGAACTTAATTTGCAGGTCAAGGCAGGCAACATCCTGCACTGTGCACCCCAAATTCTCCTATGACAGCCAAGGTAAGGAAGGGCAGCTCTTCTTTTCTAAAACTTTTTTAAACTAATTCTGAAATATCACTAAATTCAATACTTTATAGTGGTTACAATTCAAGATATCTCCTATACTTTCTCTCACCCATCTAGAAAACATCTTGGTTATCTTAGCGAACATATCAGTTACGTTCAGGGCGTTTTACGTTCTTGCAGCTTTTTACCCTGTTTTTCATTTACTTGTCTGTTTTTATCCTTATAAAATTGGAAACACAGAGCTTCACGCACATTTAGCCTGCAAATGCTGAAGCTGCAGGGATCACTTTGGCCAGCCAGCAGCCAAGAAACACACATAGTAAGACAGAGGAGTTTTCTTATGGGTAACTGGAGGGTCTCCAACATGCTGTCCATCTGAACAGTACTGAAAAGTGTGTGCTCCCTCAGAGACATCAACCACAGAGAGTGTAAACAGCAGGAGGGTTAATCCACCTGTTTTCCCCAAATGTTAGTACAGATTTTCTACTGTGATCTTGACAGATTTCTTGAGTGACAATCTGTGCTGTTTTGTTTCAGAAACATCTTCCTTGCCATGATCAACAAGAAGCAGAGCACATACGATAGGCTCATGTCAGCCCTTATTGACACTGAGTCTCTTTAATAAGCAGCATGCAAGAAAAAGTGAAAAATATCTCATGTCCTGCAAAATAAAATTTTGCAATTCACAATTGCTGATTTACATGTCTTACCCAGTCTCTGTGGACTCAACGTAATTGGCCCTGGCCTGTGTTCTTTCTTCCATTGCTCCAGGTCATTGAGCTCTTTCTCAGCAACTGAGCAGGTATAAAAAGAAATAAATACATGGAAGTTAGAGGGAATACTAAAAAGCAGCCATTATTGCTAATTGCAGGTAATCCTGAAGACCATCCAGGAACAAACTCGTTCTCAAGGGATGCAGATACCCCCACAAGAGGTTACTCAGTCACTGCAATGATCAGCTGAAAAGGCAGTTTCCCTAACTCGAGACTGTACTGGTGAGCAACCCTAGAACTCAACTCCAAAAGTAAAGCCAAAACCAGCTAAGAGACTGCTAATAGACTGCTTTTTGACCCCTGGGAATCTGTAGGTAAGTGCACCAGTATTTACTCCTGCAGGTAAAGCAGAAGTTACAATTAAGATGTTATTGCTGCATAGAGGGAAATCCTTGTGGTGCAATGCTCCCCAGCAGGGAAATGAAAAGTAATTTTCCCTCCCAGCCACATGCTCCCTAAATAGAAACAGGAGGAATGCATGAATCAGCTTCAAATTAAGACACTTCAGCATAGGCACCCACATGTGAGATGGGCAGCAAGCTCCCAGTGTAGTCAGTGGAAGTCAATACGGCCGGGGTGCAGCCATATGCTCTAGGATGGCTGGCTGATTTAACTTCTCTCTTTATTGACTGACAGAGAAAAAAACAACAACAATTCCTTTCAATAGCAAGGCCAACAAAGCCTATGGAAAGAGGAGCTGTGTTTTACACTAGCACTTTGCTTGCTCTAGGAGCTCATTGCACTCCTACTAACCATATTTCCTAATGGCTGGCTATGGCTATCGGAGGCTGACACCAGCCCTCCTCTAACAGGATAAAGCCAGTATTTGGGTAAGCTTCTAAAGAGACCCAAAAGACACACCAGCTTTTTATTTCACCTTTTAAACAAGCATTTGAGACTCCATTCAGTGAGGTCCTATTTCTGCCAGCATCCACGACAGAAATACTTGACATGCTTCAGACCTTTCACACTGGTGCCACAAAGTGAAAACAGACATTTATTAGAGCAGCAGCACCTTTGTTGTTAATATCACAGTCAGGTCTAAGATGATCTGCTGCTATTCATCCCTCCAGAAGATTTTAGTTTGGTTCATGATACGTCCATTTTTTTTCTTGCAATCCAAGGAAACCCAACCCATACCAGCCTCCTGGTGAAGCATTTCAGCCAAACTCACACTGTTTGAGAAGAAAGGATTTAATTGCACTGTTTCCTCAAAGACTCAAGACATGAGAAGTACTGACTCACACTCCTTCATCTTTCATATCTTGCATAAATCAATGCCCAGGAGTGTAGGACTGCTGTGCTCAGTCACCTCTGTATACAGAGTTTATTTTACAACTGACTCTTGCTGTAACTTTCCCAATAAATGTTTCAACATATGCCTGATCTTTCTGGTAGAGGTTCAGGGTGTTCCTGCTTAGCTACTTTCACCAGAAAGACTCAAAGCCAAGCAAAAGTGAATACTTTCCATCTAAAATGACTTTTACCAGCTTGAGAAAAGAACCACCTACAATCCTTAAATGCATGTTCAAGAACCAACAGCAGCTGCAGTTGCTTTTGTTTCCACATGGGAGTATTTTCAAAAATATTTCTTATTTATATTTTTGTTCTTCCTCCTCCTAACCCAGAGACTGTTCAAAGTTCTCTGATATTAATTCAATCCTGTAAAAGTTGGATAGAGCTAATTCCAGCATAGTCTTGTAGAAGCCATCTTGAACAGCTCCAGCACTGAAATTACCAAAACCCTTCTGAACAAGATTTATTCTGCATGAAGTGAAGTCAGATGATGAGTCAATCTTCAGAAAAGCTACATGAGGATGGAGAATGCTCATAGCACTGGCTTCACTGTCATAGCTGTACATATAAAAGCATTGTAAAAATGAGGATAAAAGTTGCAAGAGCAATAAAATGCACTAAACCCTAAAGTTATTCAAGTAGAAATAATGTATTATTATATTAGACAACTCGACTTACTTTGCTGCAACTGTTTTCTTCTGGTTTCCTTTGGAGTTACCAGGACATATGGGCCAACACTAAAATGAAAGAATACACTCTTATTTTTCCTGTTTACACAAAATCAGGACTACAATGAGTTCCTTCATCTGCAAAGTCAGTTTTCTGCTGTTGTAGCAAATAGCTTCATATAAAAACTAATATTTATTCTGATTCAACTCCTCAGAAATTTTTGGTAAGTACTCTAGAAATACTTGTTATATTTGGAATTGGCAGCAGATAGCAAGCATAATATTTCCAGAAACTTTTAGCATAGCCTTTGCTGTTCTTATTCAAGTTTTGCTCTAGACTCCTGACCTCAAATCTCATGCATTCCAAATCAAATCACTTCCTTGAATCAAAGTGCTCCATGTGGAAGACCACTATCTACTGGGAAGAGCACTGGTGCTGGCAGTCCCACCCCTTACCTTGTGGGCACCAAGCACTTTGTGAACTCAAGCAGCCTGCTCAAAAGTTGTTCAAGGAATGTGCAAAGTCACACTGTTTGTGATGGACTCAGGTGACTTAGTCTCAGACTGAGCCTCAGTTTCCTTGTCAGCCTTTCATTTTCAGACACCAGGAGCTCCTTGGGCATATTCATCTTGCTGTCATGCCGAAGGTGCAACTCACTGAATCAGGACAAGGGCCCTGTTTTGCGAGACCTAATTCAAAATGCAGTTGCTGTCTCAAGGAGCTATCAATCTAACGTGACAGCAAAGAGGCAAGACTGGGTTCAGAGTGTATTAACAGACTTGAGGTGATCAAAAGAGTGATGAAAACACGTCAGTTCCACTTGGAGAAGACAAAGGGTTTTATCTCCATGGTGTATAGTGTGGGTAGGAGTTTACATGGCTCCCGCTCAGCAGCGGCTGTGCCATGGCAGTGCAGGTTTACCAGAAATGCACTAAGGAGAAGTTGGCCCCACACATCAGAGTCTTGGCAGGGTTTTATATACACATGTGGGCACAAATATTTCACACGTGTGAAAACACAAGGAGAAGAACAGCCAGAAAAGAATAATTAGGGGTGAAGGCTGAGCCTCTTAAGGAAGGGTCATATGGAGTGGCTAGAGGACAAGCTAGTAAGCAGAGAGAGCAGTTGGCAGTGGAAAAGTAATGAAACGATAGGGCCCAATACTTAGACTTAAAAGGGGAATGAAAATCATGCAAAGAGATCAAAGTGCCCAAAGCTCCCTGCTGCCGTATCACTGTAATTCAGGGTTTGGTAAGAGAGTATTTATATCCAATTACCTCTTTCTCTTTGAAGACTTATTCTAGGAGGATGTGGATTAATTTATGAGATTAAACTAGTAAAGATAGAGCCGTGAGCTTTAATGGTGCCATTTAATATGATCCTTTCCCTTTCTGCCAGCACACTCTGGTGCCCCTGAGACGGTGAGACTGTTCTGCACGTCTCCACCGAATCCCAGACCCTTAAAGGCAGGAGTGAAGAGAGCAGCAACACCCCACTGGCATTCACCACACAACTGCAAACATTACTTAAAAGAAGCTTTGACAACACATCTTGCTTATGGCATAACACTCCCCATCAGTGAAGTTGTTTCAGATTTTTCTCTATTTGATTGAGTAGTAGCATTTCCAGTTTATCCCAAAGTGCCTTTAACAAGCTGCTGCACAATTTATCTGTTTCAAGATTTTTTGTTGTTGTTTCAGATATTAAGATCATATTTCTCTCAAGTTCATAAACAAAAATTATTGAGTACCTTCTAAACTCCCCTCCCTTCCCTTTGGCAGTGATAAAAGTGGCTGAAATTGTGGGTTGCAATGCTACATATCTTCCCCCCATCCAAAAATCAATCAGCGCATCTAAGATATCACGCTGCTTCACAGCACTAGAGGGCAGAAGAGCTTTTATACCATGTACTTTGATGACTTCAAACAGTGTTTGTCTGGTTGATTTCTTTTAAGTTATAATCAAATTTTTAAAAAAAGAAGGGACCTCTTCTTGTCTGAACATGTATGAGAAATCATGGTATCAGATCCATCCCTTTTGCCACGAATCATTTCCTTTATCTGCTTCTGCTTTTTGGCTGGAAGGCTTAGACCCCAGGAGGCCTGGTGGGGCCCACTCTTCATATACCTGACCGTGGCCTCATCTTCAGAAATTCAGGACTGTACATGAAATATAGCAAAGATCAATCAGTTTACAAAAGACATAGAGGTGATAGTACATTTACCATCTGTTTTCCAAAGAGCAGATTAAGAGCCATTGTGTTTAAAACAGTGCTTATTTAAAACTCAAATTGGTTTCCATTTTACTGAAATAAAGCCAAAGTAAATGAGGATGCCAAGTTGCCAGTGTGGGAGGGAATGGGAGAACAGGATACCAACTTTTGTCTGTGTCATAGGTTAGCAAGCATAGTCCCGGAAGGGATGTCCTTGCTAAGGGGTGCTTACAGCTTCCTCTGGGACCTGATAGAACCTATCAGCTGGCCAGTTTGAATATGGACAATTCTTTAAGCCACTTAAAGTTGTGACCGCCTCTGTGATCCACACTTAAGAATAGACAAACTCCCCCCCAAGCTCTCTCTCCTTTCCGGCGCTGGCACAGGTGGCTGCAGGCCCCGTGCAGGGGCCAGTGGGCCCAGCCAGGCCCTGCTTGGGCCAGGCCGGGCCGGGCCACAGCCAGCCTGGAGCCTGTTCCAGCCATGGAACCCCCCCCACTGCCTTGCCGTGGGCGGCCAGAGCGGCTCGGCGCTCCCCCCTGTCCACTGCGATAAGAAACTTTCAACATTCCATCTACAAAGCTGCAAGGCCGAGGTGAGATTAACCCTTTTATTGCTGTGAAGAGCTGAAAACCTGAGGGAAGATAGAGAGGAGATGCTTAAAGTTGAAATTCTGTTGTGAAGCTATGATATATCAGAGTATCTCATTGTAATTTCATGAAGATATGGGGGGTGGAGTGTTCAACTCGTAAGCAAAAGCACCTGCGCTGAGATAGGCAGATGCTGCCGCAGCTGTAATTTGATGAGAAGTTTGGACAGGGAGAGATGGAGCAGATGAGGACTTTTGCTCCAAACAGGAAAGGAGAAAACCTCAGTCCCTAGAGATGCTCCCAGAGACAGTCCTAACGATGAAGATGAGGAAGACCCTTTGCTCCCAGGGAAGGAGAAGGGTCTCTGTTTTTTTGATTCTGAACGGCTCAACCTTAAAATTGTACCCCAAAAAACTTCAAGAGTGGACCCTCGAAAGCAGTTGTGGGAAAAGCTGCAAGTCGGGGGAAGGGACTCACATCACAAGCAGAGAGACTCCTCTTCCTAAATGGACTGAACAATATTTGGAAGTGGGCGGCTGCCTCGTTGTGATAATGTTTTCATAGAATGAGCAAGAAGAGACTTCTCTTCCTAAATGGACTGAACAAGGTTATTATGGAAGTGGTAAACAGACTGAACATCTTAAGGGTTGTCTTTTTACATTGTCAGTGGGAGAAGGGAGGAAGGTGGGGGGAGGAGGAGAATTCTGAAGGTGGTATAATTTTTTTTTTTCCCTTCTCTTAGGTCTGTTAATAAACTTCTTTATATTCTTTCAAGTTTGGTGCCTGCTTTGCATTTCTCCTAATTCTTATCTCACAGAAGATAAACAGTAATGAGTATTTTAGACCAAACCACTACACTAAATTGGTGTTTCTGCCTGGTTACAAACCCAACCCGCTACAGTCTGTCTTTTATCTAATGCTTTGTTTTAGTTATTATTAGAAATTAAGAGACAAAAAAAAGGGGGAGGCAGTTGAGTTTATTGAGTTTATCTAACTTTATAGTACTCATCTTGGTCTCTGGAAAGATATGTTAAGAGTGTAGATTTGGGTGCTGGGATCAAAAATGGCCTTAAGCTGAAGGAGGGCAGGTTTGGGTTACGTACTAGGAAGAAATTCTTTACTGTGAGGGTGGTGAGGCACTGGCACAAGTTGCCCACAGATGTTGTGGATTCCCCATCCCTGGAGGTGTTTAAGACCAGGTTGGATGGGGCTCTGAATTTGGTCTAGTGGAAGGATTCCTGCCCATGGCAGGGGGGTTGGAACTAGATAACCTTTAAGGTCTCTTAAAGAACCATTCTATGATTCTCTGATCAGAGGTAAGGAAGAGTAAGTACATGGTAAACTTCTTGTGGGAGGGGTGAGAGTCAGGGTACAAACTAGTTCCTTGCCTTTTTACCCTACAGGAGAGGAGCCAGATAAGCTGTTGCCTGAGAAACTCCACCTGCCCTACCAGTTCTAAAATCCACACCTAATATCTGTCGTTTTCTTGAGATTCTTTTTTCTAAGGAGAGAAAGTTAATGCAAAAACCCACCACCAGCTTTCACTTCATGTTTTTATCCAGTTTGCAGGATATTGTATGTCATTTCTTTGTTCAGGCAAAACCTCTGATCCAGTTAAGCCTATAAAACCTGCTACAGCCTGTCAATTTAATATTCCAGTCAGTTTCTGGGTTGCCACAGTAGCCATAAGTCTGGAGCAAATTATCCTTCTTACCTGGGGAGCAATTAAGGAAAAGTGAAGATTTGAAGCTATCAGTGGTGTGCAGAATTTTGTGCTTTATATCAATATATGAAGTGCTTCAAAATCCACAGACAGAAAAGATTATAAAGAATTTAACTTTATAGTTTCACTAATAATGATTCTAATTGTTATAAGAATTAAGCCTATCTTTGAGGTAGGGTTGTTTTATAAATACAAATACAGAAGTCACTGGAAAGGGGAGAAAGAACATCTTACCCCAGTTATAGCTCTTCAAAAAGAAAAATCATCTTCTGCCTTTATGGATCATATTAATCTTGATGAGTATTTTTTGTTTTATTTTCTCCGCAGAAAATGGGAATGTATTGACTCATTACACAGACTGAACAGATATTAATGAGAGTAGGAAAGTTATAACCCAATAAGAGAATGTATCTATATTAAAATTAACAAAAAGGAACCTCCTATGATTTTTCAAGCAGATACACAAAATATAATGCAGTCATGGGATTATAAATTCCTATATACCAATATATCATTGTGGTTTAACCCCAGCCAGTAACTAGGGACCACATGGCTGCTCGCTCACTCTGCCCCTCGTGGGATGGGAGGGAAAATTAGAAGGTTTAAAGTGAAAAAACTCATGGGTAGAGATAAAGACAGTTTAACAGGTAAAGCAAAAGCTGCACACACAAGCGAAGCAGGACATGGAATGCATTCACCACTTCCCATGGTCAGGCAGGTGTTCAGCCATCCCCAGGAAAGCAGGGCTCTATCACGTGTGATGGTGACTTGGGAAGACAAACACCATCAGTCCAAATGTCTCTCCCTCTCTCCTTCCCCCAGCTATATAAGCTGAGCATGATGCCATATGGTCTAGGATATTCCTTTGGTCAGCTGGGGTCAGCTGTCTCTGCTGTGCCCTCTCACAACTTCCTGTGCACCCCCAGCCCTCTCTCTGCTGGGGTGGGAGGCAGAAAAGGTCCTGCCTCAGTGTCAGCACTGCTCAGCTGTAACAAACACATCCCTGTGTTATCAACACTGTTCTGGTCACAAATCCAAACCATAGCCCCAAGCAGCTACTATGAAGAAAATAAGTTCTATCCAGCCAAAACTGGTACATACAGAGAGATATGTAAAACATTTCAGTCAGGAGAAACATACAATACAGTCATAGATAATCTGCAATGATATTTTACACTTTGAGTGATCAGTTACATAAGGAACACCAGGTCTGAAAATTTAAATTCTGAACCATATGTGTAAGTCTACTCATCTAACTAGCTCAAGGACACTTTTTCAGTGCTTTCAAAGCATTGACCATAGCAACTTTTGTTCTACTTTCTTTCAGGTTTGTATAAAATAGTTTATTTCTGAAATGGAAAAATCACTTGAGGACTGCTGTTCACCGGTAATATTTTTTGCAGAGCTTTGCTCTTCAGTTTTTCCTCAAGTCCACTCTAGCCATCTACCACAGGAGAGATTTTCAAATGAAGTGTGAAATAGTTTAAAGAGTTACAAAAGGAATGGCTGTTATAAACTATTTCCAGTCCCACGGTGTTTTATACTGTGGGTGCATTGGTACATGAACATCACAGAGCTGAAAGCCAAATATCTTGCTCTGCTGGGCAAAGTGCTCTGCATGACAAAAATTAAGGAGAACACAGTTGGAGAGCAACACAAATGACTAAAGCTTGGGAAGAAGACCAGGGCAGATTCAGTCTGAGAAGGAACCTAGGGAAAGATATGGGTGAGATACTGCATTAGATATTATGTTAAGACTGAATTAAAAAGAGAACAGAGACTAAATTGCCAAAGTCAACTCTTTAATTTCCTTCAAAGATACACTGAGCTGAACTTTGCATTCATTTATCAGGAATTGTTTTAAGAGCTGTCAGGTCCACACCACCACAAAGTATTGTTTTCACCAAGGCTCCCATGCCTGATGGAGCAGCCATATGCTGCTGAGCAGTGCAGAAGCTGCCAAATTAACGGGCTACAAGATGCCAAATCCCAGCAAGCAGACTACTGTCCTGTAGGTATCCCTATTTTGCAACGCACACACAGCCAGATGCTAATGATAATTGACAGCCACAGTTCTAGACCTCAGCTGAGCAATATGCTCTGTGTCCCAGCAGAGCCATAAGCGGAGCTCTAGGAGGGTGTACAAACCTTGCATGCAGGCTTGGGGCTCTGGCTTTCCATCTCTATCAACGGCATCATCTCACCAGTTTGCAGCTCAGAGACAAAAGTGATTTACTGAGGCTTAGCATTACACTGTCTGATTCATCCTCACTGCATGTGTGCTCTTAACATGGGAGGCAGAAAATGAACTACATTAGCAGGAAATGTTTATCACCAAAAACCTACCCCCATGGATTTTGTCCTATGTTTGCCACAGGCCAGGAATGCACTTCATTACCACAGTTCAAATGATGGCTGGAAGATTATTTCACCAGGGGAACTCACTTCTGTATCTGGTCCCTTTGGTTAACGAAAGCTTCCATTAGGAACAGACAACATTTTTGCCATTGTGAGCCTTTGGTTTAAAGCAAAGAGTTAAATCCTGAAGAAGTGAACTTGCAAGGGGGAAGAGTGAGAAGCGAGAGAGCAGCAGAGAGCAGCCCAGGAGAAAGCAAGAGTCAGAAGTCTGCAGGAAAGAAACAGACCTGAGGTTCTGCTGTTACCCACAAGCTTGTAGAGAAATTCCTGAAGTTAAAATTTGGTCCAAAGACTAAAACTGAAACTTGGAACTGAATTTCCAACAGTTTTGATGAGGCTCAGACTCAGCAACTTGTTGTGGTCCTAGCACATCAGAAAGAAGGTCACGTGCTTCAGCTACTACTCTGTTTTAAACAACTCAATCAACTTCTAAAGCTCCAAGGAAATTGCCACATGAAGGATCAAATCAGGGAGCCAAGGGGTAGGTCTCAGCCCAAACTTGGCTCACAGCACAGCTTTCTCTCTCCTCTGAAAACACTAACGTGCCATTAGTCAGCCTGCACTTGTGGTCAGACTACTACACCATAGGGGCAGAGTTCACTGTGGCAGTGTTGTGGATCAGCATCAGACCCAGCTCATGCTGTCCCCACGTCCTAGAGCAGCTCAGTTCCCTCAGTGCAGCACAGTGTCAGGGATTTAGGGAGCATGCCAGAGCCAGCTGGAGCACCTGGTAATCACTAGCCGTGAGGAGCATGGAGCATCCATACGTGGGCAGGCCAGGCGCTGGGCTTGGCAACACCAAGTGCTGAGCCGAGCTATCCCCTGCAGAGGCATGCATGTGTTGCATGTCAGGCTTGCCAGCATGCCTGGAGAGCTCAGCAGGTCAGATGCCATATCACATGAACATTGAGATTTAAGCTAGTGGCATTTTCATCTCTGCTTCCCCCCTTCTTTTCTTTTCAACAATGTATTTTCTCCTCTGCTGTGTCTGCATCAGAGAATTTGTCCTTTCATTGCCCCTGCCCAAACACAGCATCCTCCCGTACATTCCCTATTCATCACCTCACCACAGCTCCTCACCAAGCTGTGCATCAAGGGAACATGTCAGGGCTTGTGCAAAACAAGCTCTTCCAAAAAGCCTTCTAATACAGAATTTGGAAGGACTTCCTCCCCTCCTCCAAGCATTATATGGAAGAGCAACCCCCACAGACCAGATTAACAGCACAGGTATTGTCTTACATAGACCCTGCCACCAATCAGGTGGCTGGAGAAAAGGCTGGCTACTGACCACAGTGAAGCTGGGCACCTCTGAATCACTCCACTGGGATGTAAATATTAGTACATGAGCCTGAAAGACAGCGAGTTGGGAGACTTCTCCTGTGCAGCAAGTGGAGAGCTAAACCCTGAACAGACAGTGCATAATTCAAATTACCTTTCTAGCACTCCCACCAGTGGCTGGGCAGTGGGCAAAACAAGCATTTGGCTAAAAATCTGCCTACAGTTTCGTAGACTAACTTTTTTTTTATTTTAAAGAAACTTCAGCTCATAAAAAAAAAATCAGAACTGCTAAGTATAGTCTATCAGCAAAAGGATGGGGTGTCTTATAACACCATTTTTTTTTTTTAGTTCAGGATTAAGATTGGAAAAGGAAGGCAAGAAAGCTCTGATGGATTTGGCTCCAGCAGTTAAAGAATACAGTTTCTCGAATCAAGCATTCTAGCAACTTCACTCTCCTTTCACACAAAATGATGAGGGACTGCTACCAGCTGTGCAGCAATATATCTTCAGGTTTTATTATTTTGAATTTCATTTTTTAATGGATTTTACCAGAACCAATATTATTCTTGGCAGCTTTAAAGGCACTAAAGACAGACTGCTGAATGGGGGCAGCAGTTTCTTTTTCAGGCACTAGCTATAGTTCACCCTCTAATTTCCCCACTTTCCTCCACCTTTTCTTCTGTACAGACTTTTGTTTCTGAATAGGTATGAACGGGGGCAATTTGGGAATTCGCTTTCTGCAAGTTAATTTCATGGCACTTAGCAGACAAAGTGAAGCCACTTAAATGCAAGCTTATTATTATAAGCAGTTTCAAGCTCTTGTCATCCTGGTGACTTTTCTCCGTGGCCTGAGACCACATTCTATGTATAAATTGATGGGGATGTACTAAGTGTGACTTCAATTTTGCATTTGAACAAGTATTTTTCCTAATTAGGACCACTTTATTGTCACTTCTCACCCTTGACATATCATATAAGGGCTTTTCCGAAGCAAAACTATCCTCCAATATCATCTGCCCACCTTGTACTTTTTTAAAGTCCAGTTTGAATATTGAGTACTGAACAAGACTGCAACATGCTATATCCCACACATATTTCATGTGTCCAGTCTAAACAAAAGGTCTCCTGATCCTACCCTAAGATGCTACTGAGATGTTTTCCCACTCCCAACTTCTCTCGCAGCCTGAGACTGAGAGTTTGCATGGAAACAATTTACACAGAGCCTTCAAAAGAGACTCCAACTCCTGCTTTGCTGGCAGCAAAACCACATCCCTGTCTGTTTCCAAAAAATAGCAAGCAGAAGCTGGAATAGAGACACTACTTGGCACAGAAGTATCCTACTTGGGCCCCTCATGTTCCCTCTGCTATGCATATTCCAGAAAGCCTTTAGTAATACTAGTCTGTGCTTTTTTTCTTCTTCTGTCACCCTGTGACTTCAGCTCTCCAAGTGCTCTGGTTATTCCAGAGCCCAAAAACCTGGACCATTCTGAGGGTGTCCCAGTATTTTAGTTTTAAAGATCATACTAAAATAGGTTGGTGGCTAAAAAGCTGAATCAGCTTTATCACTGCTAAAATTATATTTTAATCTGAAATCTTTCTTGAAATTAACTTGAGAAAACAGAACAAATTAATAATGAATGGAACAATTGGGGTTTTTTAAAAAATAAATATCTCCTCTGTTCTGTTTCAGTATTTCAGATACTATCTTCCAATTAATCTGGGTTAGTTAAGGACATTGCCATTTAAGTGGCTTCATCCCATTCAAACTGCCAGGTAGCATCCCCCTTCTCAAGGGAAGGATGAAAACACCAGTCTTGTCCACTTCCTTTTTTGAGTATTTGTTTCCCACTTGTATTACATGGTTTCTGTTTCAACCTGCCTTTCCCTCATCCCTTCTTCTCATTAACTGCATACTAATGCAGGCTTTAATTTGTACATCCAAGATTTAGGAACTAATTCTTTGTTAGAACTTCATGAAGACACAGAGAGAATCTTTTCACATAGCAAAAAATACTACTCAGTCTTTGCAGCGGATGCACAACAGCTTTATGTCTGCAAGAATCATGTAAGATCAAAGAGGGAACGGGGATTTGTGTGAGTATATGTGCCCTGGCCTTAAATTCTGCAGGGAGCTCTGGCAAACCAATTAATTAATTATTCACGTAACCTATACCAGGGGGTTTGTATCCTAGACAAAAACTGGGCAAAGACAGTTATGCCAATGGGAAAACTCCCACTATCCCTGATGCTGCCTCCTCCCCGCCCAGAAAACCCAAATAGCAACAATATGCACACAGCACAGCTACATAAACGGACTGGGGCTGTCCTCGCTCTACTGTGGATATATGGCACTGTGAGAGCTGGCAAGACAGAGAGTTTTTCATATTTGGAAGTGGCAGAAAATAAACAGACTGTAACTGAGGAATTGTTGTTTGCTCTCCTGAAAGTCAGTCATTAAAGCGCTGATGGATTTTAAAGGGACTCAGCTCTTAATAGTCCCTGTATCATTACTACCTAATAGGCAAGCATTCATGGGTTTCAATGGAAAGCTGCTGATCTCTGCTCAGCTTCAGCTGCCTGACACCTCCTCCCCACATGGCTCCACCTTCTTCATCCAGAAAGAAGGGAAAGGAAACTGAAACAGTTTGCAGTTTCATCAGCTGCCCTTTGAAAGCTGGGAGAAAAAGAAGCAAGCTAAGCAAAATCAGCACATAACAATAATAATAATCTTAGCATTACATGCACTGTTACTAAGAACTCAGAAAAAACACATTTGGGGAAAAAGACTAAACAATTAGCTAGGGTCATCTAAGCATATTTATATTAAACACGTGTGCATAAAATACACACACACAGAGAGCTTTCAGTTTCTATTCTGTATTATATCTGCAAGATACAGCTCATGCAAGCTATCTCAGGATTGTCACTGGAAAGCCAGAGACGGACTAAGCATAGATTCCAATAAAGCACAAAATGAAATTGAGAGCTGAAGCCTTGGTTTTAGTTTTGTCAGCCTGAGTTCCTGGAAGCTGTTCTGTGTCCTTGACTGCATTCAGAGCAGTGCTGGAATGCAGCCTATATCCATCTCTTAAGCCAAAGTAAGTATTTTTAGACTTTCCAAGATGAAGTATTAGGAGACAAAGAAAACGGGGAGCTAGAACCAGATTTGAAATTTCACTTTGAAAAGGGATGCCAAGAAACAGACACCACATATGCCAGTATCCAAGGTACAGAACGGGTCACTGCTATGGCACAGGGTGTGAGCCATGCTATCAAGAAGCCTGCCAGAACAACTTGGGTCCCACGTAGGAAGCCTCAAGAAGATGACAACATGCTGCTTGTGTGCTCAGCCATATCCACAGGCTCTCTATAAAGTATGTGCACCTTTAAAGGAGTGCAGCTTGAGTAAGCTGGAGAACAGGCACCCAATACAGGTAAATCATCTTAGTCCGGCTCCTTGTTACTTACCACAGCTCTTGCTGGTGGGCTGATGCTGGGTCTCTTTTTTTCTCTTTAGATGTTGTCAGCTTCTGGGTGTTTTCACCCTTGTCTGTTTCATTGTTGCCACCCCAGGGGTTACCCTGAGAGGAAAAGGGAGTACTGGAGGCAGCTGCTGCCCTGTACCTGCTGCCTTCCTTCCATCCTCCAACCCCAGACATGGTTTTGCAAGCACCTTGCCTTGACAGAAACCAGTGTTGCTTCTACAGCTAGGGAAAGACGTGGTAACCTTGGAGTTACCACATATCAGTTTCAATTCCTGGTAAGCTCCACCCCTTCCTGATCTTTTGACTGGTAGGCATGCCAATACATGTACTGGTTTCTGAGGCATCCTCCGGATGAAGCTCAAGTTTGACCATCTCAGTCCCAGCACTCAGGCAGGCAGGAGTCACAGGGTGACAGCAAAGCTCATCTGTACTAATAAACCGGATGACAACTGTTTGTGCAGAAGCATGGGGAGGTCTGACATTTTTCTGATATATTTCTGACATATATTTCTGATCTATTTCTGATATATTTCTGACTGTTTTTAACCCAGCACTTCACATTTACCTAGGACAGAGAGAGTAACTCTTGGGGGTGTTATGACCCACCCCTGAAGGTGAGGGTAACCCAGGTTCATGTTAATAGATCCCGTGGGGCAGATTAGAGTGAAACAACACTGAATGATTGTTGTTTGCAAATATATATATAATTTTAGAACAATTTGTTTGCAATGGAAAACAGATATATAGTCATTTTGGTTATTATTATCTATAGTAATAATACAGTATCTATCTCCTTAACTAAAAACCAAGCTATGCTAAACCACAACATATGGCAATATGAAAGCATAAAGATATCACTTAAAGTGTCAAGGGAAAAGAAAGGAAGAAAGTGAAAGAAAGGGTAAGAGTAGGAAGATACATAACTACCACCCCTGGATTTACGATGAGACTTGAGTGTTGCTGTTGGTCAAAGTGGTATTTGAAAGTCTTGATCCATCATTGGGGGTGTGTGTATAAGAGAGGGCAATTTGGCATGGTAAAAAGCACCATCCTGTCTCTACAAGGTTTGCCTCTTATTGGCTTCAAAGCCCAGCTTGTAGACTCTGGCAGTTATAAGTTCACCCCCCCTGTCTTATGCAGAGCAGAGGTTTGCCATTACACACCGAAAAACTCATCTCTTTCTCTGTGGCTGCAAACCTGGTCTCAGCAAAGCCCACCGGTGCTCCCAAAAATGGGAAATTGTTTTGAGTCATAGTCCAGTCTCTCACAAGGGGTTTACTGGTTTCTATTTTGCATGAGTGTACAAAGAAAGATGAAAGTCGAGCTAAAAACTAACCTTCAGATAAATCTTAAGGCAATGGTCCTGAAAAACTCCATATCTGGCCTTTAAATTCTGCTCAATCAGAAAACTTCTTTACTTTGACTTTCCTAATTCTACCTGAATAGATGACAAATACATGATCCACTTACAGAAAATGGAGATCCCTTGAGTGATCACTTCTAACCAGTGGTAGTGTATCTATGCGATCTGCAGGGATGGGGATAACCAGCAACCTTCTTAGTATCATTAGTACAAAAAAGATGTTTGGCAACTTCTAACCCAAGTGAAAAAGAACTAGTAATGCTACTCCAGGTTAATGCAGCAGAGCTAGGGAAATCCAGCTCCACACACGCACATCTTGTCACTCTTTGTCTTCAGCTGATCAAGCTACACTAAAGGCACACTGCTGGCGAGGTTTCCTGACTGCCTAGACCATCTGTGTCTTACAGCACTCTCCACACATGCAGGGGAAGGAGCAAAGTAAAATGCCACATGGAAAGCCACAGTCTGCCTGGTGGTTGTAATGCTCCTTGTAATGCTCCCATCACCAGCAGCTCACCTCCCAGAGCTTCCATATCCACAAGGACACATCTCCTAGGGCTGCCCCAAAAAGGCAGTACCAATGGTCTCTCCCTCCCACTGTCCCTCCTAACATACTCTGCAGCAGAGATGATCTTCACTTGTACACAAATCACTCTGCAGAGACTCTGGAGTGCAAGTGTGTTGTAAGGGGTGAACTGGTGCATAGCCCCTTGCATCACTTCTCTTCACAAATATATATATATATATTTTTAATGTACAAGGTGCTGGTAAATGAAAGCAAGCATCAAGCTTACTCCCTTCCATAGAACTGCAGGGTCAATACAGGAGATGCAGAAGCACTAGAAGTAGCACAGAAATGATAGCAAAGTCATGTCTGAGGACTGCAAAGATTTGTGGAATAACAGCTGTGTCTACAGACACCCTATCTGGTAAAAATCCAGCTTTGACATCTGGAGTGTTCTTATCCATGCAGATTGATGTCTTAATAACCCATATTTAATTACAAAAATTGATTATAATTAATGTGGCCACTGCTGCTGTATCTTCAATCCTACAATGTTATGTAAAATTCAGATCTAGTGTTGTTTTCCTGTTGAAATTTAGAAACTTTTGGCTGAAAACAGTAACAGTAGAATCTAAATATTTACATCTACATTGCTCAAAAAAGAGGGATGTGAAATGAACCCAAGCACCAGAAGCTCAATCCCTTTTCCATGCTCATTTATTTCATAGCTCTGTTGTGGACAATCTGAAATAACTCTGTCCAGGACAACATGCAGGTCTGGCTCTAAGGATGGCTCATGCCAGACATGACCCCCAGAAAGTCAGGATTAACAAGTGTACCAGATTTACTTCGTCCACCCTAAACATTTCTTCATCACTATCCCAGCATCTCTGCATCTCAAACTCATCCCACAGCCTTGTGTGATACTCCAGTGTATCATTCATCAGCCCTTCAGCTTCATGCTATTAAACACAACATTTCACAGGCTGCAACCCATCCCTCACATTGCTTCAGATGCACTGAGCTGAAATATCCCCAAAATAATAATCAAGTTTTAGCGTCATGGCAGTAACACCTAAGGCTCTCAGGACACTTAGAGTTTAGTAAGGACATGCATATTGCCTCCACTAGGATCAACCCAGCCACTTAGCTACTTCTAGCCTAATGTAGGCTAGTCTTGGGCAGTATATATGTGAGTCTGTACTAGCTGTACTTAGGAAAAAGGATCAGCCTCCAGCCCTGCTTAATTTAGTGTTGTAGATGTTAAATAGATGCTAAAACGCCAGAATGCCAATGTATTCAGTCTCCTGAAACATGCAAACACCACCAAATCTCAACCCTTCCCAAGTCCTCCATTAGGATTTTAATTCAATACTTATGTATTTGTAGACCCACCAAACACAGGCTGCCAATTCTATCTGAGGGGCTATAATTATAGTTGTCTCACATCCCTAACTGGATCTGAGGTTGCGATGCACTGGCCCTTGCTATCAAGTGAGCACTCACACAGCTGGTGGCTCCCTCCCTTCCCACCAGCAGGACAGGGGAGAAAACAGGAAAAGGAGTGAGAAAAATCAATTGTCAAAATAAAACTTTTTGTCTGTAAAGCTCTGTTGCCTTCAGCTATTAACAGCCATTTTTTTTCTTTTATTTTGCGGGACACAGAAAGATAGAAAATGATCTTTCTTTTGCTCTGAGAAAATTCTTCAGTGGACATATGAAATATTAAGAATCATCATATTCCCTCCCTCACCTGTGTTTCTCATGAAATTGCAATAATAAACCAAAATAACTTCTGTGGAGGAACATTTTGTACTGAACCTTTATTTCCAACTCTGCAGCACTATGAACTACACCAAAATTGAGAGTATCGAGACCTTTTCTCACTATAAAGGATCTGGGTCAGCCATGTCATCATTTCTTTGGGAGTGTTAGATAGGATACACTCTCTTCTATGAAAGAAATAGTATTAAAACCCTGATAAAATTAAACCAATGTAATGTTCCCTATCTTTCCTTCCCTGAAGACAACTGTTCTTCATTATTTCACTGTTGGTTTATGGCATTTTAAGGTTTTGCATTTTTAAGGGTTCTTTTTCCACAACCACAGATGTGTTTCATTAAAAGCTAAGATTTTTATTTGATTCAAGGATACTAAAAGCCTAAAGCCTGAAGAAAAGCATCAAACTGCAGGAGACCCTTAAATGGATAGTCAGGACAGGCAAGCTTTCATACAGCTGACTCTCTATTTTTCCCAGAAGCCAGGAAATGGTATGATTGCTGGAGAAATGATTTTTCCTTTGTCATCAGCAGTAAAACACTTGGTCCAATAGCTGGATAGGATGCTGAAGGGTTCACATACAAATTTTTTTCCTTGGATATTTTGGCTAAGTAGGTAAGACACACAGCTGAATATACTATAGAGCAATTGATCATTGGGAACATATCCTTGTATTTTAGTGCAATGACAAATGATGGCAAATATCCCTACAGGCGTATCTATAATTAGCAATGCTTATAGAGTTTTTATACCATGATGGCATAATAAAAATTGAATTTTTAGAGAATTTTTACTTTACCAATGTTTTTCTGGATGAGTACTCTACCTTGCTGTACAATTAGGTTGATAGCTTTCTGCAGGGTTGATAGCACTACTTGTTACAGCTGAGGATGCTGGAGAAGAGAAATTTCTCTGCTTCCTGGAGACGAGCCCCAGAAGGAGGGTAAAATGTCAACATTTGGCTAAGATTTATACTTGTTTAGATTTAGGACTGGAATTTGTCAGGTTCAGCAGAAAGAATGCCATTAGCTTTGACAAGTGCGTGTGTGTGGATGTGCTGGGTAATCTATTTAGGAGATGTAAAATGCTGCACACACTTCCCATTTTATTGCAAAAAGCTGAAATGGACAGTACCTGTCAAAAACTATCATCTTCCACCCTCTAAAAGAAAATTGACTCTTGCTTTCTCTACAGTATCCTTCAGCATTACAGCAGGTCCACCTCTCCTTTAGCTAATATTGCTTCAGCAAATGGAAGTGGAGATTGAAAATGTAATTAACCTGATGTCCAGAATTTGCTGTATTGGGGTCCACAAGCAGTGCCTGAAGACTTTTGCTACATTTTAGGAGTATTCTTCTGCCTGGAGAGTGCTATCCATATCTATATTGCTATATAAATAAACACTAAATAATAAAATAGGGCTATTTTAAAGGTCTGATGTTATAAAAACAATCAGGACTACAAATGCATGTTTTATACCACTAAAAATGCCTGCAACCAATCTATTGGAAAAGGCAAAATTACTGGTAAACTGCACAAATGCTATCAGAAACAAAGATCTCTAAGAGCCCTTGCTCCAGCTCTGTGTCTAGAAGGAAAAAGTCCTTGAGAAGTCCGGCAGTATTAAAATAGTATTCTGAATAGATCTTTTTCTTAACAATTTTTAAAGCATAGATTTACTTATTCACAAAAGACACGTGAGCTTTTTGGCATATATACCATCTTCTTCAAGGAATAATTATACTCTTTGAATTCCTAAAGGCCATGATTAGTTCCAGCTCAGGATTTTATATAATATACCTTGTGGTACCTAGTCAACCAAAGGTGTCATACAGACAGTTACAGTATCTAGAAAGAACATTACATTCTTTATTGTGTTATGTTTCCAAATACATTACCTAAAGAAATTAGTAGAAGTCCACAGCTCATGCCTCTTTTTACATATATATATATATATATATATATATATATATATATATATATATATATACACACACACACATATATATAGTGGTAATTATATAATTTATATAGTATATTGTGGTAATTGAGTATATAAATACTTGTAGGAGAATTAACTCTTCCAACTTCTAATCTTGGCTGGGAAGATTTATTCTTCACTCATTTGTATGCACATGACAATTCAGCAAGGCTCAAGTACTGACTTCACCAGTTTTATATGATATGCCGGATGATTTCCTTGATAACTTTCAGTTATACTCTCTTCTCTGCCTGACCTCAGAAACTTTAATCTTTAGGATGAAACTTTGGTCCCTGCCATTCTAATTTCACTGATCAGGTGCTATATTTACAAGTACTTTGGAAATTCTCAGTGGTAAAAATCCCACATCCACACACACCCACACAAACAAACAAACACACACACTCCTTGTTATCAATTTCACAAGATTTTGCTTGGTATCTGTTTCTAGATTCTCCTTCACTCTTGACAGAGACTCTTGCCAGCATTGATCCTGACTGCAACATGGAATACTGTAGCACAGGCTGTTTAGGAAAATAATTTATAGGAAAAGTATGCAGACAATTAACTTCAATGGCATAACAAATCTGGACAACATTGCTACACATTAATAGTGACAATATCCTGGAATATACCAGTGTTTAGGATTGAATTAAATAGTAATGGACAGATTGTCTCTACCAGCACCATTCTGTGCATAACATAGAACACAGCTGTGCCACGCTGAGAGGAGCTTCGGGAGAGAACCATAACCAAAGACCCAGCTGTTTTAATTCCTCCCCTCCTTGCTTCCAAGGGAAACAAACTACAGTGTTTCACTCCTGGCAGAAGACACATTTTCCTTGTGTTTATTATCTGGTTTCCTCTGTGTAATCATTATGCTTCCTGTGGCTCTCTGTCCAGAAAGCAGCAGTGAAAAGTGGCTGGTGATATGAAAAAGATGTTTTGAGCACTGCTCTCGATCTCCGAGTGTGCCTGGACATATTTGTATGGACCATAGTATGACCCAGTGTCTTTAAGGGCCTGATTTTGCTACCTTTACAATGATATGAAATGTTTCCTGAGTTCATAGATTATAATTTCCTTCCAAAGGTGATCAAGCACCTGACAAGGGCAGATGCTCTTCTGGATCTGATACTTACAAATGAGGAAGAACTTGGCTGCTGTGACCATGAGACAGTAGTATTAGGGCAAAATAGCAGAAAAACTGTTTTGGATTAATGAGAACAGAATCTGACCTGTTAAGGGGTCTCAGAGATCAGCTTGGAAAACTAAGGAATAGACCCTAAATTCCAAAACTATCAATTTATTAAGCTGGGTTTGCTAATCAAGAAACTACTAAGTGACATGCTATTTTTCATCACTTCTATGCAAATAAGTGAATAAAAAAAAATATTAGTTGGGGACATTTTTATTGATTCGAAAGTAAGTTTCAGGTTTCTAAGAAATCCAATTCCACTGAAGGTTTAATAAAATTAATCACACATGATTATATGTTATATGTCCAATGAAGAAGTAAAACTGAATGCATTTCTTGAAAAATGGATCATCATACAACTTCCAATGACTTCTGTGCAGTATAAAGTTAAATTTATATGTCTCTCTCAGGTTAATGAAATGCTGTATGCGGTCAGCTCACCTCTGTGGTACTTTAAAAAGATACTTAAGAGATGCCCAGAAGAGCAATCGTCATTTGAAACAGGAGGTAGGAAGATTAATTCTTTTTGCCCAGTCACACCGCTTAGCAACCTGCAGATGATCCAATTCCATTGCCAGCACGACCAGGTAGGAGGGAAGGAAAACCAGCACTAGGGAAGAGCTACTTCACTGCTGTACGCAAGGAAAATTTTAGTGATTGTGGTACTGGACGAAAGGCGATGGACAACTTCTGCACAGGGAGGCATCAGCTGAGGAGCACTTCCAGAAGGGTGAACTGTGATCCAAAGTGTCAGCATTTGCAAGGAATCAAAGTATAAATACAGTAAAACATATACAGACATCAACTGGTGCAAGCATGTAAATTTTAAAATGCATTTTAGTGGTTTTTTTTCCCCAGATTAATTAGGCCTTATTCTTTCCTTTACGCATGTCCCTCCCTATCTTTCTAAAATCCTGTATTCTGGAGATGGGCACGAATAATTTCCGTGTGGCCTAAGTGTTCTTCCCCCTCCTGACCCTACTTGTTGATGCACTCACTAGTTATCCCTTATCCCTCCATTTCCCCCTTCCCGCCTCACTCCCGGGATGCGGCGCGCCTGCCTCGGCCCCGCGGGGCACGGGCGCTTCGCGGTCCGTCCTGCCGCCCTATTTGTCCATCCGGCCGACCCGTAGTGTTCGCTCCTCCTCGCGCCGTCATGGAGGGTGCCGCGGCCTCTGCCGAGGGCCTGCGCTACGCCGAGTACACCCGGGCCCCTACGGGCGCCGGCAAGGGCCAAGCCGAGCTGGACCGGGGGCTGGTGAGCGCAGGGCGGGACCCCCGCCCCCGGGGCCGTGAGGCGGCTACTGCCCCCTTCTCACCCCGGGCCTTCACACGCGTGAAGGGTGGCTTGTGTCAGCGGGGCGCGGGCCGGGGCTGCGGGGACAGGCATTCTCCGCTCCCCTCCGGGCTGGGCAGGGAGCTTGGGGACGGAGGGTCCTTGCCCCGGTGCCGCGGGTGGAGCTGCAGCGCGGGCAGCGGGCGTGGCGCCCCACCCGTGAGGGGAAGGGCACGCCCAAAGTTCGTAAATGCTCGTGGTCCAAAGGAACAGCGGGAGTGAGAGGGTCGGCAATCAATGAGAAAATTTTATTAGTGCATTACACGGTTGGCGTGGAAATGTTGGCCCCTGACCTACTATGTAAGCACACGGCAGTGGGTTTTGGATAAAGGGATAGGGTGAAAAGGAAGAGAGAGAGGAATATATTAACTAACGAGGAATAGAGAAAGAAAAAGAAAGGAAAAGTGAAGGAAAAAGAGAGAGAGTTAACGAGATTACCAGTCCTGCTTCCAGCCTCAGTCCAGCTGATAAAATGTCCTGGGGGCGCCTGGGAATACTTTTTTATGGATAGGTTTTTTCCCGCCCAGAAGATAGGTTTCTCGCTTTCTATGCAAATCTGGAACTGGGCTGGAGAGCTTTGGTGCTCTGGTTCCTCCCCCCAACCCCCCCCCGCCAGTCCATGCCCCCTTCTTGACCTCATCCTTGCACTGTACTGTGTTGTGTTTACCTTCGGGAACTAGAATGAGGAAAACTGCTGCCCTGCCTCCCCATGGCCCTCTTCTCCAGCCGCATCTTGTTCTTTCCCACAGCATGTTAATACCAACAATCCTCAGTTATTATCAGCAATTCTTTTCTGTCACTACCAAGAGTCCTTGGTTGGCTCCACAGCCAGTGGGTGTTTGGAACATACACATTAGCCCCTTATCTTCTGGGATTCCACAGCAGGGTACATGGGAACGCTTTGGCCCCAGCATTTGCAAACAAGGCTGAAAATGTTGTTCCCCTCCATGAAGAGGTGACACTTGATGTATTTTCACCCACTGTGCAAATGATATTACCACTGGGAGGTTTGAATGTTGAAGGTTTTGTAGAGCTCTGTTTCAGAAAAGTAATTCTCATCTGGTACTTTGTAATGTGGGAAAGGCTGGGTGGAGGCAGAGTGTCTCCAAAGTTTCCTATGCTGTATCGTGCTATAGAGGAAGGGTGCTGGGACTTTATGCCACTTCTTCATTCCTGTCACTTAAGCTTGTTCAGGGAACAGTGAGTTCCCACTGGAAGAGACAATTGGGAAAAACACATGGCTTAAAGCCCCAGATGGTGAAGTTTCCACATTTTTTTAAATGGCTTAGAAGTCTTACTTGCCTAACCTAATTGTGTGTGTGAAGTTGTCTCTACAATATTTCTATTTTTTTTAAAACACGGTTTTAAAAATCACACTTCTCTACATTATTTATTCATTGTTACTACAGTCTAGGACTTTTTTTTCTCCCACAGAAGAGTCTTCCTGTGTATTTAACCGGAAGCGTGTAACCTTAAGAAGCTGGCTCTGAAACCCATTATTGTCACAGCCATTCTCCCTAGAGAATGCTAGCATTCCTAGTGAATTTTGTTGAGTCTTTGAGCCTTCTTACCCATCTGGGATAAAAGTAGCATTTGGGGTTAGCATGGCTTGCTTTGTTGTTGTGAGTATTGTCATGTTCTTGCTGAGGTGTGGAGATTGAGATAGGTTTTAGAGAACTAAAATCTGGATGTCTACAGTTTTCTATTGAAATTTGTTCTTTAGTCAAGGGTATTAGCTGATCGTGGTTATGTTTACACTCGTAGTTGTTCTACAAAAGCATTTGGATCAATGGAGGAGCAGCAGTGGAAGCATGAGGAGTCTGTTCTCAAAGATCACCCACAAGAGCCTTTGTTAATTAATACATACTAAAGAAGATGGATTTGAATACTTTATGGTAATTGTTCTATTAGTGAATCTTGTTCTGGTTCAATTGCCTATGAAAAACTATCCAGAACTGTAGTCGTAGCTTTGTATACAAACCAAAGAGGTTACTGTAAATTAAAGGACACAAAATGACGTGAGAATTGTGTCATTATGGAGAACAGCATCTAGCTGAAATTACTTTTAATTCATTGTTGGAAAATAAATTAAATTTCATAGGAAGGTAAGACTGGAGGGAAAACACTAGTTTATGAAATCAAATTGGTTGCATATAGTTTATAATATAATCCCACTTCAAAATGGTTCTGGCTCCATATAGTGTTAGTAAGGTGGTTTGCTCTGGAGCAGTATTCCAATAAACTGTAGCTACTCTTCTGAGGAATAGAAAGAGGCCTTATTCTATCTTCCAAACCAAACAATTATTCATATTTCAAGTCAAGAATTTCTATTTAAGGGGAAATCTATTTTTAGAAATATTTTTGTACACTAAGTTCATATACTTGTGTATC
This sequence comes from Aphelocoma coerulescens, assembly GCF_041296385.1. NCBI lineage: Eukaryota > Metazoa > Chordata > Aves > Passeriformes > Corvidae > Aphelocoma > Aphelocoma coerulescens. The sequence goes on from NC_091013.1 coordinate 63,170,149, forward strand.
CTACTTCTTAGCACCATACAGAACTAAAGAAACCCCACAGCAAACAAACAAACCTTAAAAATTTTTAGTTAAGCAATTTACACTTGTGTATTTATTTGAATATAGGTACATATTTCCTATTTTGCTGGTCCGTGATTAAGCACGGATTAATTGCAAAATGTCGTTCAGCCCATGAGAACATATTATTATTTTCTCTGTGCTTTTTATTCTGTTCTGCTCACTGTAGGTTTCTGGGGCAAAAGACTGTAGGGCTCTTGCTGTGTGTGAGAAACTTAATTGTGAGGGGAGCAAAATATTCTTCATTAGACTGAGAAGGGTGTTCCACTGGTTGTGATAGAAGAACCAGTATAAAATCCGAATCTTGTGCAGGCAGATGGGTTTTAACATTTGGGAAGGTGGCTCTTGCGGCCCATTGTCTTATGTAAGAGTGTTGTGCTGAAGTTCTAAAATGATGCATTTGAAATTCTCCTTTTGTTTGTAAATTTAAGTTTTTTCTACTTCATAGAAGAAAAAGCTCTAATGCTACGAACTACAGATGTCATAGTATTTTTTGAGTATATTTAAGTTAGCAGAGCACCATGGATTGGGAATTTGCCAAAATAATATCTCATCCTTCCCTGTTTCTTCTGCTAAAAAAATTAAGGCTACTGGAGAATTAAATATTAAGGGAATTAGCAGAAGATCTCTGTTTTCTAACAGTTTATGATGTATACCTCTCCACATACTGTGTATTAGTTAATACACTTTGTGCTCTTTTCTTTGCCAAATGCTTAGGTAAATCGGGTCTTGCAGTTACCTTTCTAATGCTTGTGTTTCTTATACACATTTCTGAAAAGATTTTAAAAAATTCAAGTTTTGCAGATTTAGCACAACTTTTTCATTAGTTTTCTTTAACAGGTTTTGTTACTGAAAACTGAACTACATAGTAAAATTAAAATCCTGAGATCAGCAGAATAGCATGGGGTTGATGACTAACCTTTGGGAGCTGATTCATTAAATAAAGAAAGGGACAGATGTTAGTTTTTAATCTTTTATTTCTTTATGTTTCCCTCTTGGATCTTAACATAATGATTTCATTTAAAATCCACATCTTGGAAGTTTCTTAACAGCATTTTTGGAGGGGGGGAAGGTCAATTCTGTCATAATTGAAAGTCAATGTGTATGTATTTATTTATTTATCCCTTATGAAATGCAATTTCAAGCAATAGGAGACAAAAATGATCGTGGTGGTAGTTGTATTAGCATGCTGTAAATGAACTGCTGCCTTCCACAGAGAGAGTGAGTTGCTTTCATTTAATATTGACGTGAAAGGAGTGCATTTAATTAAAGCTCTGGACTTTACATTTCAAAGCACCAGGCTAACCTTGACTGATTCTTTTAAATATTCAACTGAGTTGAGTGAGCATGGAAAAAGAAACTGAGTCAAGTTGGACTAAAAGGACTTACTGGTTAGTACTTGAAGTTGCCCCTGTTTTTGTGAGTCCATGTCAACTAAAAGCCAAGCCTGCAATCTCGCACTGATTAAAATTCCGTTTTTATCGCATTTGTATAGTTAGGATACATTCACGCCATAACAGACATTCACGATGCTTTGATATGTCAAGTTGTCACTTCTTTGCTAATATGCAGCAAGTGACTCTTCTCTAACGTGCTCATAATGCAAATGAGGTGAGTTACCATAAACCAGTATTTCTCAGATTTTCTGATGCCTGTACCTCACTTAAATGTGTGGACAGTCTTTTCTGCCTCCCTGTCTTGAGCTTTGTACCACTTTTACCAAGTTTTGTGTCTTGTCTTCATTTTCCCCTTGATCCTGCATCCTGCTCCTATTTAAGAGGTACTGCCGTGTTTTTACCTGGTGTATTCCTGGCAGCAGTAGCTTTCCACCACCTGCTAGTGCTTTCCACAGAGATTGGACTAATGCATTCCAGTGGACATGGCTGACTGTCAAAGGCCCTCAGGGGACTCTGCATTGTGCTCCCAGATTACTGTGCAAAAACACTTAAGCTCCTTCTGCACTGAACTAACAGAATCCTGGTATTATTTATTAGTCTGGTCTCTGTGCTTGGTCTTGCCTGTGATGAGGTGTCTGCTGCTAATGCCTTGTTGGAACCTGCATGTCTTGTAAACTGCTGACTTACATCACCTTTTTGGTGGCAAAGCAAGTACAACTTAATTTGGACAATCACAGGCTAATAACTTTTTTTTTTTTTTTTTTTTTTTTGCCAGTGTGATCTATTTCACACATTGTTGAGCTCTTAATTGACTGTAACCACTTAGTAAAAGATCCTTGCTGTCAGTCTGAATAAGTCAAGGAAACTCTTGAATATTAATCCATGGTCACAAACCACGGGACAGAATAATACAGACTTGCTATAGGATTATGATATTTTCAGAAGTGTGGCTGTTTGTGGTTCATGTCTAAATGGAGGAATTGGAGGAATTTTTTTGAATGTTTGAATATTGAGAGCCTGGGAAAACTGATTTGTGAGAAGAAATTGGAAGAATTTCAGTTTAGTGAGGAGATGAACTGTATGCTTTGCAATTTTACATCATCTACCGTTTAAGATAACATGCTTAAACTTTTTCATGGGGAAAAGATGAGGGGAAATTTTGTGGAACTGAAAGGAACAACAGACGTAAAACTACTACATTATTTTTGCATTCAGAAGTGAATGCTAATATTGAGACTGAAGACTACACTGAAATGGAAGAGTTAGATTACTAAAATGGAATATACAGGCAGATTTCTAAGGCAAAAATTCCCCCTCTTGTAGGTGGGAGGTAGGTACTTAGTTAAAATCTGCAGGATCCAGAAGCTAGATCCAGAGCTGCTTCTCGGTGACCTCAGAGGAGGCTGCGACTTCTGTCCTGAGCTCAATGCCTACAGGCAGCAGCCACAGCCACTCGCCTTCAAAGCCAAAGCTGTAGTAGCCACTAGGCATGATCGCAGCCCTACATCTTGTACAGCTGCCTGTTTGCTGGGCAAGTTGCCAACCCATGATCTAGGCCCTACTAAGCCAGCTCTAGGAAGGCTTTGAAAACAGTATTTCTGAACTCTTCCCATACTCCCACTGTCTAGAAATGAGATTGGGTACAATCAAAGACAGAGTATTTTAGCCCCAGAAATCTTAGTGGCAAAGGCATCGTGGCTCCAGATCCAGTTAATAGGGCATTCACATTGAAGTTGGAGCTTTAAGTCCTTCTGTCAGAGTTGCTTGTATAAAATGTATAAACCAGTTATGGGATAATTGTGGAAGTAAGTCATATATAGAAGAGACAGTCTGGTGATAAAAGCATTTGCACTGTCATTATGTTTTGGATTCAAGATAAACAAGCCTAATCTGATTTCTCAGGTTTCCCAGGGGAAAATTCAAGGCATTATTGAACTGTCATATGATAAGACAGGTAATGCCACAGATGACTATTTCCTTTGTTTCAAAGATTACATGGAGGCTTTTCAGAAGTGAGGAGCTTGTTACCCTTCCTGAATTCTGCAAACATGTGAGAAGTCAGTCCTTTCTTCAAGGTTTACCTCACACGTTTTATCAGCTTCTTGATCAATGTGGGGATACTTCTTATTATCCTTCTTGAAGTGCCTGGTTTTTTTTTCAAGCACTGTGTAGGAAAATACGTACACCTGATACGGGAGTTTTGAGTTAGTTCTTCATGTTTTTGTAATAAATGAATACTTTCTGTTATGTGCTGTGTTGAACTAGTCTGCACAGGTAATTTCAAGTAATCCTGTATGGTTGTGTGCCTTGTGTTTTTATCAATGCATACTGTTAGCTGATCTCAGTGTGTGTTCTCTGATTTGCTAATGGGTAGTTCAAGTTAAACCTGATGCGTTGGCGTGGGTTAGTGGGACTGAACTATAAAATCTAATGTAGCCTGTGGAATACGGAACTTACTTTCATCATTCTCGTAAGTTAAATGTGAAATGTCCACATTAGATGTCAGAAGTACACATTGTTAAAGTTGTATATATATCAAGTTAGAATTTGCATGTTATTCTGATTCCTGTTTCTCTGCTTTAGGCCAGGACTATGATAGGACTTGGACTTGGTGTTGCAACTGTTGCATTTGCAGGTAAGGTAAATTATCAGTGGAACTCTTACTTGTGAGCTGCAGTTTCCAAAAGGGTAAATGAAATTTTTATGAATATAAATAGTGGAAAGTGGAAAGGTTGCTTGAGAGTACTGTGGAAAATTGTGTCCACCTATAGTTCCTGTCCCTTCAAAGTCATAAATTCCAAAATTCTTTTTGAAAAAGGTGGAAAAAGCTGGAGGATGTAATTTTATGGACAGCAGCTAAAAGGTTCCATCTGCTTTTTGTCTGCAAAATGAAAGGTGAAAAGCTTATTTACTTAATAACATATTGCAATGTGGAGGTTTTTTAGTACAGAAGAGTGCAACAAGATCCTGTGATGTGAAGGTGATGCTCGACGAATTCAAATAGAGGAAAATAAAAGGTTTTAGTGACTAGTGATTTATCATACTAACTGTTTCCATACTGCATTGTTTACTACCTGAACCCTTTGCATCTGGACTGTTTGTTACTCTGAAAAATAGATTCTAGTTTGAACACAGGGCATGAGTTTAACATGATTTATACCCTGGGTTACTTGGTCTAGATAACTGTGGTCTGTTCTTGTTTTGAAATACACGAATCGATTTCTGTTGTTTTCGGTATACAAAACCAACCATGGTCAGCTATGTACAAGTGCATGCACCAAGAGTAGATTTAATAGATGAACAACTTGCACAGTCCATCAGCAGGTGTTTGGTGGGTACAGTTGTGTTGTTTTTGTGATTAGGGGAAGGAAAGACAAGACCTTTGGTGATACACACCCTTTAAGCAGTTGGCTTATCTATGTGTTTGTATGGAAGCAGGAGGGGAATGCTCATAGAATTTCTTCTGCTGGTTGAGCTGAAGAATTAATATCAACTAGCAAAATAATGGTTAACAGAAAGCATTAAGTGAGGTAATGATTTCACGGCATTTCAGCAGAGATGCTCTAAATGTGGTTTTAACTTCTGTGTTAACATTGGCACAGGCTTAGATCACTAGAACATGGACACATGTTCTAAGAATTAATGCAAGATGCTATTTGAATGAAGCAGAGCCACATTTTATAAAAAGTTTTTCCACTGTGTTTAATAGTAAGTTACATTGCTAATGAATAGTTAAAATAACTGGGGAGAGAGGATTTACATGGAAAATCCTCCAGTAACATGGCGTAAATCTTGATTCTGAAGTTGGTAGACCTGCTTTGTACTTCTGAGAACACAGTCTTACAGGGATCTCTCTAGTCTATCGTAGCTATAGACGTTCAGTACTAGTGGGGAGTTGAATGGCTCTGAATCCCAGAAGATCATCTCTTTGTAACAAAATTAAAAATGCAGTATTTACAAAGTGTGTGATTAAGCATACAGCATCACAGCAAGAAATGTGTAGTAGTACATGGATTTCTTTTTTTGAAGACATAACCTTGGAACAGTATTTAATAAATAATGTATATCCAAAGCTAATGTTTCAAACTGCCCTTTTTCTTAAAGTTCACGCGGCAGATACCTTCATTTATCATATTGAAATGTATTTAAATTTGTTCATTTAGTGAGTTAATAGTGAGTAAACGCAATGGATCTTTACAGTCCATGACTAGGTTTTTAGATGCAGTATACTAAAATTATTCTCCCTCTCCCAATAGTTTGGGGTTTTTAAAGCAAAATTCTTTCTGCTGTAAGCTGACGAGCGTAAGTTGGAGCTTGTTTGTGGAGTATTTTTGCATTTTACTGAATATTTCATTTAAGCTCCATCTTTTTCAGGTCGTTATGCTTTCCGCCTTTGGAAACCATTGGAGCAGGCAATTACAGAGGCAGCAAAGAGGATTTCAACTTCTGTAAGTTTAGATATTACTTTATGATAAATTTATGATTTTGTATTTCAAGTATTCAGAAAGGAGATATTTTGTGTTAAATACAGTTAAGTGTCACATAGATAATTCCTTTCCCAGGGTGGGGCTGCTCCCTACTGTGCAAGATCTGGCATGATGTTTTCTGTATTTTAAATCCCTATGGATAAAGCTGTATCAAAACTGATAAACAGTTGTAATTTTTTCTGTTGATGTTCCTTATTCTGGAACCCTTTACCAGTAAGTGTAATGATAAATTGTTCAAGTGTGCTATGAGAAAGTCACTAATTCCTAAAGATTGCAAAGTGATGACATGCAGTTTCATTTCAAGCAGCTAAAAGTGAAAGAATTTGGTCTTTTAGATACAGTGTTAAATATCAAGGAGACAAATTGATGAACTTCTAGGAAGGGTTGCCATGGAGATGGGAGAGCTTGTGTTCTGGTTAACATACGAGTTGTCTTCTTCTTCTTCCCCGGCTAATTTCAACTTTTACCCAGCTTTTTGTTCTTTCGGTTTGCCCTACTTGTTAAAAAATACAAAAATGAGGTAAAAAATCAAGAAGTAGAGTGTTGTGAGGGGGCATATGCAGGGAATATTTGAGAGCATTTGCTTACTGGTTTGGTGGCTATGCTTTCCTCTGGTAAATAAATACATATGTTCCATTCCTGTTTGATTGAAGTAATTCCCAGTGAGGTAGATGTCTGCTTGTAGCAGTGTGTTCCTTCAGAGTTCATAGTCTGCATACACCTATCCACAGCAAAAGAATGCTATTCCCTTCTTGATGCTGATGGGTGAGCGTGTTCAGGGAGTAGTTGTTACAGATTATTATTTCCTGAAAACTATGCTAAAGGTAAGTTTTTTAAAAACATGATACTAGCATTGTACCTACTAATGTTAGGCCAGTTGCAACACTGAGCCTGTCTAGACAGACACTGTGGTCCAAATTCAATTCCCATCTGTGCTTGGTGTTCATGTCCTGAAGGTGCAAGCTTGATCAAGGCAAGCTTCCTGGGGAGGAGAAGATTCAACTGTCCTCTTGGGGCTGGTCCACATTGGTTTTTACTTGCCATGTGTTTCAGCCAGAAACAGTGCTCCTTGATCACGTTTTTTGCTCTTTGTCCCTCTTATTGCATTGCTGTTGTGAGACCAATGTCAGGTTTTTTTTCCTATTTCAAAGTAATTTTTTGAGAGATTCCCATGTTGCCTGCCAAAACAGCAGAGGGGACTTTAGGTACTGTGAAATAAATTGCTTTCACATGATACAGGCTGACTTGCAGGCTTGCTAGATGTAGCAAGCAGTACATGTGGCTTCAGAGTATGGAGTGCTTCAGTCTTCACCCTCCCTCCTTCCCTCCCTAGCAGTTTTACTCCAGCAATTCTTTTTCTAGCCATTTGTAGATATAGGCTAGAGAATCTAAATTCAGATATGTTCACATAAGAGAGCAGGCAGTGACTCTTTATAACACATTGAAATGTGGCATGCTACTGCACTGAGAGGTGTCTGTTCCTAGGAAACTGTACCCCTCAATACTGACTGAGCCAAGTTCATTGCAGACCTATCTCATTTTTACCACAGTGACTTTGAGTCCTGCAGAATTCATGAACAACCATAAAGAGCAAACCAGGAGCTTCTGCATTCTAAGTGTTCCTAGTCCCTGGAGCAGTATCCTCTGTCTGCCTTCACATCTTGCCTTTCTGCCCAGAATTGTGTGCTGATTTCCAGTAGGGTGTCTTTTCTGCTATTCTATTTCTGAACTTGAAAATACAGGTTTTCAGTGTAAGACGAGATCTAGTGGAGACACTAAAAACTCTATTCCTGTTTGCCATTTACTGTATATATTTGTTGGCTTTATATTTATTCTCCCCTTAACAAGAAATTATTTTCTTTGAAACAATACAGAAAACATTAAATGCAAAGGTCCTGTGTAAGTGGTTATTCTCCAAACTTCTTATTTTAGTAGTTTTACATGACTTTGTGGAATTTGAAGCTGCTGAGTATATCTGTGAATTAGCACTTTCATCATGTTTCTTGACAGCTTATTGCCCTTTACACTGTACTGACAAACAATATCAAGCAGTTGGTACTTCTACCTGTACTTACTGGAAAAGGCATCTCGTGACCTTTAGTGTCTGGGCTTAGTGTTACTTTGCTGCGTTTCTGTGGTGTTTGAAGGCACCTGACTTGGTCACTGTAATTGTCCGTGCTTATTCTCGCTTTCTAGAATCAAATCTTGTCCCTCATGGTCTCCTTTTTCTTGAGAGTCTGTGAAACAGCTGCCTATTCAAAAGCTAGCTGCCTTCCTCTGTAAGCCCCCACTCTTCCTCCCCATTTACAATTAGTCCCCTCCTCTGTTTGTAGTAGAAGTCACAGTTGATGTTGGTCACTCCCAGTCACACATGGTAATACAGATGCTGTTGATTCTTTCTGCCTGCTCACTAATAAATTACTTGGGAAAGGTCAAATTGAGCAATTATGAAATGATCACTTAAAATGCTGCTTGCTGTATCTTGAGGATTTTACACTTCCTATTTACTTACGTAAATAAATAACGTGTACAGTCAACAGCTGCACTCATCTTTTAGTCAAAAATACTAAATAGAAGGAAGTAAAAGTGTTATGCTTTATTCTGAATTTTTACCTCTCATTTAACTTTAAGACAGTTACTTCATATTTAAGAATGTATATTTGTAAATGCTGCTGTAATTTAGTCTTGAAGTTTTCTACCATCTTTCTGTCAGTGGAGAAGGACACTAGAGGAAACATTATCATTTCCACTCTATGACAAGTCATAATGCTTGCTCCCACCGAAATGTTTTTTAGTTTGAGCCTGGTTTTGTCACTGGTGTCACAAATGCCAGTGACACTTTCTTGTTTCTGTGTGTTGTAAAAAGAGTCTGTTGCCAGTAGAAGGTGCATAGCTCTAAGTAATCATTTGGCTTTCCTTCCTCAGAATTAATGCCATTAATTAGAATGTTAATATTTCCTTAAAGTGTGAAATAAAAGAGCAAGTATTTCAGTAGCATTCATTACCTTTTTTTGTGGAATCAGTGATACTGAGGGTTGAAAGATAGATACCTACATACATATATACAGACAGACAGACATACATAGAAGATATTGAAGACAGAAACAGCAATTGTAGGCCAAATGAACTGTCAAAATACTCAAATCCAACAGTCATGAAATTCTGTGTTCCATAAGAAAAGGATGTCTTGTATAGCACAGCATTAGGCTTTCACACTGTATTTGCCTTATTGGATCTGATTCTGCTCAGACTCAGAGAGTTCTGAATTGAGAGATAAGGATCTCTCTTGTCCTTAATTGAAAATAAAGTTTCCAGAGAACAATGCAGTCCATTTTATAAGGTTTCTTTTCTTACTAAAGTTAAGGAAGTTGATATTAGCAAAAATGTACACTATATTATATCACAGCTTCTAAATATTTTGTGGTTGTAGTTTGGTTTTTGTGTTTGTTTTTGTTTCCTCTAGTGTTCGATACCTTTTTGGTGGAGGACTGTATTGGTGCTGGAACAGCAATATGTAGAGTTTTCAGAAAAATTCACTACTCCATGTAATGTAATGCATGATCTCAGTTTTGGTGCTTTCAGTGTCTTAACTGGCATGGAAACGGTGATTATGCTTTCCCTGTGCTATGAAAGAAGAAGTATCTTGAAGATGTCAGGGTCCCTGTGCACTGAATTTTCTTGTCTGGTTGCTTTTTCAAAAATGTGCAGGACTGAACAGACATTTGCAAAGCAAGTGCAGCCATTTTCTGTCCCTCCCTATGCCCCAAACCTATTAATAGCATTTGTTCAGAAAGGAGGACTTACTCACATAAATTGCTGAGCAGTAATAATGTGCAAGGAAATTAAGTAAATTAAATTATACCTCCTCCCCTTCCCCCAAATAGTACAAAGAAATGAAGAGCTCATTTCAATGATTTTTGCAGTACAAAATTTTCTTTGCAATTGCTGGAGCTAATAAATAATCAAGTGTCTAGAATTGCCTGCTCATCAAGGAGTTCTCATAACAGAAAAATATATTTCCAGCCATTACTTAGAATTTACAACTAGGAAAAAAATGTTTTCGTTTGAGTAGCGTGCAAAAGCGCTTTCATTAGGGAACTAGAAATTTGCCAAGGTGTTCCCTAAAATGAATTCTCAGTGTTTCTTCCTCTTTTTTTCTAGCCAGCAGAAAAAAAAATACTTTTATGTGTAATTTCCTTGTACTTTAAATTCTGCTAAGGATGGACATCTTAATTGAAGAACCGATTATTGGTGCTACATCCTCCACTTATGAGAAGAAAATATTTTTTTTCTTGAAGACCAATTCAACAGTTTGTGTGTGAAAGGACACAGGCAAAAGAATTCCTTTTTTCATTCCTCTTGGAGGTAAACAAAGGCTTCCTAAGGTTAGAACAGTGTCAAGGAAGCAGGCTTTAAAAACATGAAAAAATATTTCTGAATGTAAGCCTACAGCCATTCCTCCCTAGTCTCTCATTTTAAATAGTATTTTAGATGAAATCTACCAAGAACAAAGACAAGCTGTGTTAAAGAAAATTCAAATATTGCTTTTCTCTACATGAATAGCAAACCTGAGTTAGAATTGTATGTCAGAGTTGAAGGAGAGTTGAAGGATTCGGGAAACCATCTGCACCTAGACTGCTTTGGGAGCAAATGTTTTTTGGAAAACCTTTCAGAGAACATTAAAGTGTGCTTTTCTCTTTTGCTTGCAGTAATTGTTGGGCATTGTTGCAAATTTCTGTGCAGTTCTGCTCTTCAAGGGTGTTACCTGTTGACCACTAAATTATTGACATAATTTCCCTTTGGAGAACCGGAGAAGCCCTGTGTGTTCCCTTAGTGTTGCACACTCTAACCTGTCATGTGCATGTGCACTATTACAGACTTGGCTTCTTGTGTTACCCTGTAGTTATAGACATGGCTCCTCCACAGATTCTCCTTGTAGGCATGGCACGTCCACAGGTGCTTCAGCTTTGATACCTGTAGTGTTACAGCAGTGGTTATTTCATTCATGGTTTGGGGTGGGAAGAAGGAAGATAAAATAAGTTTTGGATCATAACAGCGCACTAAAAAATTTCTTCTGTGGTTGCATGTGACTTTATGGTAGCAATAGGTGAAGTATTTCTGAACCATGCATTTGGGTGAGTATCACTCCTAAGCTTAGTTAAAGGCTTTGCTTAGATATCACAGACAGAGCCCTTTAAATGCTATAATGCTTGAAATTATATAAGAGATTTTGTGTAGACATAAGGCAAAATTCTCATTGAATATGAATGGCTATATTTAGTGAGAAGAGTGTTTTATTAAGGGCCAGGCACATTTTACTTGGGGGTAAAGGGAATACTTAAAAATAGTCTCAGCTCTTGGGCCATATTTCCCTTTGATAGCAACAAAAGAAGCTTATTTTCCTCCAGTTGATAGGTTTCACATTGAGGAAAAAACTTCAGTCTTCTCGAGTGGTTTCTGTGTGCCAGTTCCCCAAGGCTTGGAGCTACATCTGCTACCTCTGGGACTTAAAGAAACATTCATATTGAGATCACTGCTAACCATCAGTGGTGGTTCAGTATGGGTTTTTCTTCATAATTTAAAATATATTTATAGTTGACAAATATACTTTCAAACCATTCTCTATGACAATTAATTGTAATGATTTACTCTCATCTCCGTCTCCTTTTTAATGTTCTTTTCCCACTGTTTTTTCTTCCCTTCTTAAAACAGTGGATAAAGTTTCCCATTACAGTGAGTTTAAAAAATTAACTCCAGATCCTATATCTAATAGTTGTCAGTTATTGGTTCTAAACGAAGGATGTAAAGGCTTAGGATTTCCCCATATACTTCACTATTTTCCAGTGTTCTCCAGCTCAGTGATTTCCTGAAATGGAGGTTGTGGCTTTATGCTAAGCCTTTTTGTTTTTTTTTTACTTGTGTCTTTTTGTTCATTTTCAGGGTTCCTTCAAAGAACTCATGATACAGTTTTTTGAAGTAACATTCCTTCACATGGAAATCTGTTCTTATCTCTATTGGGGTATTTTACCTAATTTCTTTGTAGAAATATCTGGAGTGATTGTCCATAATAGCTGTGAATGCTGAAGTATTGCCACTTCAGACATTTTCCATTGTGATGGTATCAATGCTGTTCTCAACAATTATCCTGCTTTCCCTCCCATGCCCTCCCCAACACAGGCACTATACCACCCTATGCTAGTATGTACTTTGATTCTGGACTTTTTTGCCCATAGGCAGGATTTTAATGGTTGTACCTATTAATACCTCTTATTAACAGTAGAAGATTGTGAAAACACAGATAGTTATTTTTAAGTTGGTTTTTGCATGTGTTATCACTCAGAAGTCCTTTCATATTATCTGGTTTGCAGTCATTTCATGCCTTTGAAATAAATTATAGATGAATGTAATGCTCTGAATGAGGTCATATAAATACAGTTTAGTTCCTGGCACCTTGTGCATGAACTAATTATTGCTTTTTTTTCCTTTCTTCTTTTTAGAGTCTTTCATCATACTATAAAGGAGGATTTGAACAGAAAATGAGTAGGCGAGAAGCAAGTCTTATTTTAGGTGTAAGGTAGGTGTGTTGCATCAATATGTTTTAGTTTAGAAAGTATTGAATGAAGCAGATGCATGTTGCAAGAGTGTGCAATACTCTGGCCAAAACCATAACTTTTTTTGTAAAAAGATTTTCCCCATCTTGTGGGGACTTCTAATCTTATAAATTACACTAATATTCTGCTTAAACTTTTAAAAGGCAAACAATAAAATGCTCATAAAACAATTGTTTGGATTGAAGGCATGGTAACATACTGCAGTGGAGAATTGTTCTTGCTGTGCCCCGTCTCCTTTTCAACAGAGCCACTCCCCAGCCACGCATTTCCCAGCCTCTAGCATTTCAAGGGACACTTCCATCCCAAGTACCAGGCTCTGCACCCATTCTTGTGGAATTTCACAAAGGGTTCCCATCACCCCGTTCCTGCAGCGTCTCGAGGTGCCCCTGAACATCAGCCCTGCCCTCCAGCACATCAGCTGTTTCCTCCAGAGTGATAGACTTCTTGGCCAGTTGGTAATGTTAGAAGGCAGCTTGTGAGTCAAGGAAAATGTGATTTTGACATTACATATTTGTTTCATAGTGATTAAGAATTTTTAGAGCCCATTGTGAGATAAGCAGTATCTCATAAACTAAGCAAATTTGAAGTAAACCGCTGTTTTCACAGTTGCTTCTTTGAGCAGACCTGCATGAGCTTCTGTGACATGCAATTGCCACTTTTCCCAGTTAGGCTTTTGGCCATCCGAGGTTCTAAATGTGGTATAACAGCTTTCCTTTTTAGTATTAAAAACAGCTTTAAAAATCAAAATATAGATGATTGTTATTTATAGTTGTGTGATAAATCATTTTGGTTTTGTATTTATATAATCCAAGACCTTTGACCCTCTGTTTGATTCTTACTTTATAGGTTACTTTCTTTTTAATTGAAGTATTCTTTTCTTACGCAGTTCTGTGAACTATTTTTGCAGCATACCCTAATTTCACTGTGACAGAATAATAATTAGAGAGGTTGTTTACCTTGGGAATTTAGTTGGGCTGATACCTTGCATTCAAGCTGTATCTACAGAAAGATTAATTAATTAAATCATCACTGATTAAGAAGTCACCTGAAGTGGAAAACACTGATTCATTTCTGCAAATGAACAAATCATAAAAAACTGAACCATTCAAACTGTCCTTTTGCATACAGCCCTACTGTGTTGGCATACTTCATCCATAAGTGGTTATTTGTCTGGTAAGGTACATATTTTGTATTTATTTGAGCCCAAATACATATTCTGTGTTTTTCATTGAAGTAAACAGCATTATGTAGGTAGCACCTGTAAATCAGCGTGTCCCTGAATGTAACACGTTGAACAGCTTTGCAAAAATAATGCATACAGGGATTTTTTTCAGGCCCCAGCAGAAAGAAGAAATATTTATAGCTGCTATAAAAATATTTACAGTAGAACAAAATGGGATAATATTAAATGTTTGTTGTTTTGTCACTGGTCATAAAAATATTTTTTTTCTTGGAGGAAAAATTGTGTTTTCTGCTTTAATGCTAGAATAACCAACCAGATATATCCTAGAACTGCTGGGGCTTTCCTATTTCTTTCCCCATCATTTTTTTTTTTTTAATGTGTGGATGTATTGCATTTTACAAAAACCTGAAAGATATTTGTATGTGTAAAATACACAGGCTTTTGAAAAATGTCATTCTCGGTGTCTTACATGCCTTTGTTGTTGTTGCTTCCTCAGAGATGCAGTTTTATGTTTTGTCCACAAGATGGTGAAAATCTCAAGTTTTAATTATTTTTGAAGCCAGTATAAACTGTTAATTTTTAGCCTGAGTGCTCTGGCATTTCTCATAAGCACTTCAATTTGCTTTTGCAGTCCATCTGCTGGCAAGGACAAAATCAGAACAGCGCATAGGAAAATCATGATTTTGAATCATCCTGATAAAGGTAAATGACTATTATTTTTCCTAAGCAGGGCTGGAAAGGAAGAGGCCTAAATGAGATCCTTAAAGTTTTCTGACTGTAAATAACCACATCGAGTGCAAACATTTGTTATTTATTGACTTGAGCTTCTGTGTGTCTTCTCTCAGATAAACTGAGCTTTATGAACCTGTTTTACTAATTTTTCTTTAAAGTTTTTTCCTGTACTTGTGCTGCTTCAGTTAGAACTGTGAGCTCAGGTTGAAGTGTGGTTTTCCACTCTTTGCAAAAACTTCTTAAAAAATAAGGAAAAGTAAGCTATAAAAATTTTACATTAAACTAAAATTCCTGTTTTGAACTGTGATGGACCAGTTGCATGCACGAAAGTAACTTTCTGTGAGGAAATGTTTTGCAGTTAGTAAGTTCATCATTGATGAATTTCAGACTTTATAGGATTCAGTTGGAAAGAATGTAAAGCTGGGCACTGTTGCTTTACTGGCCGGGTTTTTAATGTAAATTTATCTTAGAGAAAGGCTATTATTATAACTTTAACTACACTACAGCTGGTTGAGAAAGAAAGCCCATATGTTCATTGCTGTTTCTACTTTAAAATAACAGATGGTGAAGAGTTGCACTGTACTTCAGAAGTCAAAAGGGGAAATCAGAGGGTTTTTATCTCTTTTTGACAGAATTACAGGCTCCCTACCAGCACCCCATTTTAAGAAAATGAGAAAGTAAGTGTGACCACTGGCCATGGGAAGTGCTTAGTTGATGCTTTGCTTTTCTCTCTTCACCCCTCAGTTCAGTTTCAAAGTTGTCCTACTTGTTTGATTTCAAACTTCCATTTTTGTTCTGTCTATAATGGATAAGCTGCACAGACATAGAAAAGAAAGTCTCTTCTTCATTTCTAATACATTATAGTGGTCAAAAGTCTCTTAACCACCAGAGCACCTATTGGGTCAAGATTTTTTAAGAACGAACTTCTAAGTTTGTTGTAGCAGTACATGGAGACGTGAACCAGAGAGAACTGTGGTGAATCTCCATGTGGATATTGAGGAGATCTGAAGAGGTGGTTCCTGTTAGGAAGATCCTAACGACCCTACCAAAGATTTTAATGCAGCACTCTTAGAGTTTTAATGCCTCTGCAGCTGGGCACAGTGTAGGTTTGGATGGAAGTAGTGAGCCCTCCTGGGTGACAGTGAGACACGGAATAGGATTTCTCAGCCGTATTTTCTCAGTAGGAACACCAGTTGAAGGGATTTGTGCCTCTCTGGTGCCCCTGAAGCTCTTCCGGAATGGCTGTAGAAAAAACCTTGTGTAATATCTTCAGCTGCAGAGTGAGGGCCTGGAGTAATCTTGAACATGTGGCATGACAGAGAAGCTTGTTTGCCTGTGTATAGATCACTTCTGGCTGTGGGTAGCACAGATGTTCTTTTAAAAATAATATTCAATGGTATAATGTAATTTTAAAATAATATTTTACCACCTGGAGTTGGTAGAAGAAAGGGCAGTAATTTCAGATTTTAAGTTACGTATGTTCTGAGGTCCAAACTGTTGGAGAGAGAATTATTAGAAATCAATAAGCAATATATAGAAATCTGCATAATAACATCTGCAGAGAGTGCTACTGAAACGGTTGCTTATTAACCTTTACAGTTCAGTTTTGAAGAGTTTTTATATTGATATATTGTGTGTTAATTTATCAGTTACCAATTTTATGAAAGAACATTTCCTCACAGAAAAAAAGGAAGAGGGAAACCTTTTGGACTTGCCTTAATTATAAACAAACACTTAGGCAATCATGAGATTGAATTTCCTCTCATTGGAGGGCTACAAAATTAATATGGCACTTAAGGATGTAAATGTAGTGAAAACACTTCCAACAGATTTTAATTTACTTTAAGATCCTGTATTCTAGACATGTAGAAAATCAATGCACATTTAAAAATTACTTGGAATACATTGTTTATTGCAGGTTTTAGTCTTTACTATTTGTTTGATCCTCTTATCTACTGTGTGAAAGAAACAATAGTCAATGTAGTAAATCCTATTCCTTGCTACAAAGCTACTTGATTTAAAAAAAAGAAAAGAAAAATTACTTTTTCAATGGCCATTTCATTACCCATCCCTTGCCCTGCCTCACTTTCTTCCAGTGTGGCTTACCTATTAGAACCACACTCAAACAAGACCAAACCATGGAAAAGAGCTTCATTCTTTTTTCCCCAGTTGTTTTACTACACCATGAAATGACTTTATACTGATTTGGATTCCTGCAGCAATGTCCTAAAGAAATCTTTAAGCAAGCCTCACCTTTTTGTTTTTATTTGTATATGTCTGCAACTAGCTCTGCATGTTTCTTCTATCATTGTGTTTTTTGGTTAATAGAATGAATGAAATGGTGAATGAAAAAAATGGCTGAACAAATGCCTTGGAAAAGGCTATGCAGTGCACAGTACTGCTGGAATCACATTTTCACATAAAAATATAGGTGTATTACAGTGAGTGGTAAGTTACTGATAGAGACCTTTTACTGTTGTTTTTGGTGACTGTGGCCAGATGGTTGGCACTCAAGGGGAGAGTGAGAAAAACCCAAACACAAAAAGACTGCTGAACTGTAATCAGATTGTTAGATGGAGCATAGAGCAGTGACAGTGTTCAGCACTAGAAGTTAGAAGGTGTACCATGTTTAAATATCTTTAATGTGATGGTTTCTGGCTGGTAACTCTGGGCATCTCGCATACAAGTTGCTTGCACAATAATTCTTTGTCAAAATTATTTTAAAATTTACCTCTCAGTTTTTAGGATGAGTGGAAGTAATAGCTGTTAGGTTTGAGTGAATGTTCAGGACAGCTGACCTTGCACACATTTGCGGTAGCATCCCACTGCAGATCTAAATCACAGGATGTAAAGTGATTTCAGATTTCAGTCTTCTCTCTGAGACAAATTGTTCTGCATTATTCTACAGTGATTTCAGTTTTGATTACATTTCTCATGTTTCCTTATCAATTAGTTCACTTCTTATCAATGTCGTTTGTATCAAAAGGATCTGTGTAGGAAAGAGCTAATAAAAGTGAGTAATAAAGAGATGCTGCAAGTGAGATATTTTGGTACTAATACTAATGTGTAAACAGTATTGCTTTCCCCTTTCACTTCTCAGGTGGATCACCTTACTTAGCAACAAAAATAAATGAAGCAAAAGACTTGCTGGAATCCAGTGCCAAAAACTGAAGCCTTGGATCATGGGAGAGATTCAGCAGATACATTGTGCAATAACTTCATGTCTGCTTGCTCTGCACAGTTTCTTAACATTGATTGTTCATACTTATTGTCATAATTAAAATATTAAGATTATTTAAAAGCAAACTGAAATAGTTTACAGTTATGTAAAGTTATGTACAGTTATTTCCCTGCAAGGAGCAAGGAGTTGGAATGATCCTTCTAACTTGAGATGTTCTATGCTTCTATCTCAATTTATGTGTATTTTTACAAAATTCTGATCCCTTACAAGCTTTGAAAAAGTTCTCTTAACTGTCTGTGCTTTTTTTGGAAGTACTTGTTTCTTTCATTAAATTTTGGATCTTCTGAATTAAAATTCTAAAAACAGTCTTAAATATAGGCTTGTTTCTTCATTAGTAAAGAAGCAGCCCTATCTTTTAGGGTCACCCTAAAATCTGTGACAGAGTATTGAGTCACAGGAAATACAGCAGACCCCATTTGGCAAGTTTTCAGCACCACCCTACACTTGAATCCGTTCATTTGTGAAGTAGTAGGGTTTGTTCATGGGTGGAGTTTGAGAGCTGCAACTCAGGACAAAATGAGTGATGGAACTACAGACTGCAGCTTCCACTAGGCTTGTATATGGGGCTTGGAGCTATGAAGGAGGATTCTTGGGTTTGGTTACTTCTTTTGCACATTAAAGGGTCTCTGAAATAGTCAAGTAATTATTTAGACATGCTTTTACTTCAAGACACAGAGTGTGTTTAATCTCTAGCAGTTGGGGTGAACATGGGGTTTTCTGCAAGGGTTTTCATGGCAGTGGGATTGAAGAAGGTAGGTCTATGTGGCATGGTTTAGATGGATATTCCAGGCTGCTGTTGTCCGAGTCAGCTCGGTCATGTGAGCCTGGTGTAGGACTGATACAGCAGGGAGCAAACAGGAGAGTACCTGCTTTGCCCATGGCTCCAGGAGCATTTCCCGGGTTAGTTCTCCAGTAGTGCACACATTTCTGCATTATGCTTCATATCCCAGAGCATACATATCTCCCTCCTTATGTAACATCCTAGCAACCTAGTGCTGGCTTTGGGGAATCCTGAAGTCATGGATCTCAGACTTTGAAGGGAAAAAGTTTTAATTGACGGGTGAGAGTAGGTGCTATTTAGAGCACTTGACTTCTGCAGATTTCTACCAGTAAGTTGTCTGCAGATGAATTAAATCTCCTAAGCATAGACAGTCTACTGCATTCAGTGCAAGACCGAAAAACTTGGAGTGTCCATTTAAACTCTATCATTAGAGGTAAAATAAACAGCTTGCTGAAGTGCTACAAATATAAAATTTAGACACTCCATTTTTTAGGTTATTTAGCCAGAGGTAAGATGGCTAAGAGCAGTTAATATGAGGTTGGATGCTTTAATTATTTATTCACCAGAACATGCATTTGTAATTCATCCAGTGGTGGATGTTCAGATTATGTGGATTTTTCCTTGAAAAGAAGAAAAAATACGAATTATTTTTTATCAGGTTCCTCACACATTGTTACAATTCCCTTTCTTTCATTGAAGGGAGATGAAAAATTTTAAGTTGACCCTAAAAGAAAATAGTAATTCTAAGTACTTTAGAGATTTCATTGCAATTAGAGTGGCAAGACATACGGCACAATTTCACTGGATAAAGCAAAAAAGACTGCTGGGAGAAACCTGCCTGGGAACAGCATACACTATACAAGTACTACAGTTGCGTCATATAACTAATGCTCTTATACAAGAAACTTTAATGAGAACAGTTTATTCCTGTGCAGCAGCTTTAATCGGTTCTTGTTAAAGGAATAGCCATCAATTAATGCTCATTTAGGATTAGTCATTCCTTTCACTGGTATATCAGTCTGTATTGGCAAAAGCAGAATCATGACAGTTCTCATTTTGGGAGAAGTGAAATGGTGGCGTTCCTAAGTTTCTGAAGTGGAATCTGTAATGCTCTGAATCGTTGTGCAAAACCAAAATTGATGTGAATTGTAGGTAGCAAAAACATTCTGCTTAATGATTTTGAACTACTAGCTGTTGTTTTCATATAGCTACCTTTTTTTCCCTGAGTAAAATGAGTTGCAGAGAGCTGTTCTAAAGTATCAGTTAAAACAAATGCATTAAGGATGGCTACTTGCTCTGTTCTTAAAAATGAACTTCCTATGTCTTTGTAAGAAGTACAGGGTTTGGGGGGGTTTTTTTGTGAGATTCTGTTGCTGATAATTTCCTCCCTGATCTAATTATTTATATCTGATTATTTTGGACAAAACACTTTTTTCTGCCTTTAAGTTATGAGAGAGATTGTCCTTCTCAACAAAAAGAAATAAAACCGAGTTCCAGTTCTGGTTTCTCCATTTTTTTTTCAAACCAGACTACTGACCAGTTAACAAATTTGATAAATTAACAAATTAAAAAATTAGAGAGATTAACTGGCTTGTCCTATCGCTGGAAAATGCTAGAAAATAAATGAAGCTAATGAGGAGCAGTTGTGAAAGCATCACATATACAAAAGCATATTTTTTCTTGTCTGTTTACTTGCACACCTTGCTTTACCTACTAAGTGATGTTTAGAAGGATGAATATAGGACAGGGAAAGGCAAATAATGGAAATGCTGCTCAGTTTGTTGTTGCTGATAGTCACCATGGCAGGCTGAGGAGTGTCTTTGGAGACTGCCTTGCAGAACAGCACCTGGATTGATGCTCAACTGGGCTAGGAAGAACAGGATGCTACTATTTTTAAAAGCATAGCCTGGTAATTTAATCTTAAAAATATTCAACCTCCTGAGACTATTTTCTTTGCTTGTCAAATGCATAAATGTTTTTTGTGTAGGAAAAGTGCGTACAAGTTGATTTATTCTGGTGCAATTTCTGTCCATCTGTAGTACAAGCAGACTCATTTTTCATGTGTTGCTTTAATGTTCAGAAAATATTCATTTGTAACTTCTTAGCTTGAGAATTGCCAGGTATTTTTCTACTTGGATGATAACCAGTCTGAGATATCCTCTATAGCTTTAGAAGTCAGGCAGGACTGAGTGCATTTATATGGCATTGCTTTGGGTGATTCCCAGTTTTTTTAATGAAGCAGAGCTTGCTCATCTGCCTGGTTTTCACTCTTAGTCCTTGGGAGTTTTACCTGATATTTCCTTCTTTACCCTTGATACAGCAGAGTTAGGCAAACTTACATACTAGATCTACAAAAAGACCCAGTGGAATCTGCTTATCTGCCTATGCATGAGTGCAACTTGGAAAACTTTTGCTGGCTTAGGATGGGACGGGGATAGAATCGAGACATAAAAAAACAAGGGCACAGTTCACAAAAACATTGCCTGATCTTCTAGGTAGTTTTAAAGGTCAAAATTTACTCTCTTGTGTGCTTGGATTTTTGCTTCTGTATAGGTGTAAAACGACTTTCTTCTTACGAGGTCTTTGCTCAGTTCTACACTTTTCTCATCCTTAAATCAACAAGTTGTGTGCCTGGTGTCTTCAGTTCCCTGAAAAGCCTGATCTGGTATCTGTGGTTGTGGGGGGCCTCATCAGCCTGGCTGTGCAAATCATAATATCTCACCTGCTGCTCAGGTGAGAGTGGTGATGAAGCTTGGGCTGAGGAGGTGACAGCACTTGCTCTGCTTCCTGCTGCAGCTTGTGCCCTACTGCAGAGTGTAAGGCTCATAAAGCCTGCAAGATTCCTGGGCCTGAGTACTGAGCTCAGGTCAGCTTCAAACTGTGAAACCATGTCTAAACAACTTAAAGAAATTCACCAGCTGAGGTATTACTGACTTCCTTAGGAGCCTCACTTCCCACAGGCTGGTCTTTAGGTGTTGGTCTTTAACTCAGACTCTTCTGTGAGCTTCTCTATGCTAGTCTGACTTTGGCAAGCAGCATGATAGACTGGCACTAAATGGCCGGCTAAACTTTCCAGAACTTTTTAGTTGAATTGTGACAATACGAATGTTTTCCTTGGGTCATAACCAGCAGGGTATTGTGTGTAGGTTGCAAAGCCATGTTAGTGAATTTGGATCATCACCAGCACAATCTTGGGACTTTTGAACTTTGTCATTTCAGCAATTACTCTCAAGCAACAGGTTGTATGTACATGTATGTATAAACATGCACGTGTTTATACACATACACAGAGCTTTTCAGGATCCTGTGTAGAATTTTGCATCTGTACTGGGGCACACTTCCAAAAAATAAAACTTTTCTTGATTTTTTTTTTTAATCTAAGTTTTCCAAATCAGATCAAGACAGCAAAAATAATGCCAAAGTAAATTAGATGTGTTAATTTAATTATGTGCATAAATAGGAAGCCAATTAAAAATCAAACAACACACACCGCCCAAGTGTCTCCAATTTTTGCTTTTTATTGAGTTTATTCTCAGTTTTGCTCTGCTATGGATACATACAATGTAATTATGAGTCTTTTAAGGAAAGAGTGTTCTGTCATCATCATACTGTGTTTGTAGAAGATCCATGTACCTAACTTTTTTTAAATGAGGCAAAAATAAAAAATAACAGCTTTGTGGGACGTTGCCCAAAAAAAATATTCTGTTTGCGAATGATTAAAATTTAAGCTACATTTAAAATATGCTTTTGTATTTTACTCTGGAGGCATTGAGTAGAAGGGAGGGATTTCTAAATGATTATTTGATGTCTTACTGATTGTTAATGGTCAGTGAACCATGGATACGTGAATACTTGAATTGTCAGCCTAGTTAGCAATACACCTACTTCCTTTATTATTAGGTAATCACAGGACTATACCTAGAATAAAAAATATCATTTTGACAATGGTAACATCATCAGATTAATATTCTTAAGATTTTTCAAGAGGTAGTTATGGAACACAGAGTAATTGCTCTACAGCTTCATGTGACATTAAAACACGTCTACTGTGCTATTGCAATTTCCTTATTTATATACTGGCTTATACAAGGAGAGGTTAATAAGGTGGATTTTTTTTAATAGCAAATATTGTATCTAATAAACTCTAGTTTTAAATAGTCGCAAAGTTCTCCAAAATTATTGTATGATGTAAATGTTGCATCAAACACGGTTCCTTATGCAGTAATTTCTCCTGACTGTTGGATTTGATCTGGGCAACTTGGGTGCTCCTTACATCTGGCAGGTGAGTGAACAGTTTGTGCTGCAAAGAATAGTAGAGGTCCTAAACACTCCAGTGAGTACAATTTGACTAATATAATGTTAGGAAGAAATTCTTCACTATGGGGTAGTGAGACACTGGTACAGGTTGTTGAGAGAAGCTGTAGATGCCCCATCTGTGGCAGTGTTCCAGGCCAGGTTGGATGGGGCCCTGAGCAACCTTGTCCAGTAGAAGGTGTCCTTGCCTGTGGCACAGGGGTTGGACTAGAGGATCTTTATGTCCCTTCCAACCCAAACCATTCTGTGATTCTATAATATAATGAAAGAAGTGTAAACAAAATTCTAGTGAAGAGCTCAATAGATAAGAAGTTGCTGGCATGACTGGGAGCAGATGGAAGTGGTTAAGGGGCTTACTCTCTGGAAAGCTGGTGTGTCCTGGGTCTTTTCCTGTTCGACAAACTCGTCAGTGACCTGGAGAAGGAGACTGAGCCCTCATCAAGTTTACCATTGATGCCAAATGATGTGAACCACTCTTTACACTGGCGGGAAGAGCTGACATTCAGGGGGACCCGGAGTGGCTGCAGGAATGGGGTGACGGGAACCCTTTGTGAAATTCCACAAGGATGGGTGCAGAGCCTGGTGCCTGGGAAGGAAGTGCCCCTTGAAGTCCCAGGGCCTGGGGAATGCCAGGCTGGGGAGTGGTTCTGCTGAAAGGGGCCTGGGCCACAGCAAGAATAAGAGCTGGCAGCATGTCCTGGCAGCAGAGAGGGACTGCAGCCTCCCAGCTGTGTGAGCAGGAGCATGGTAACCAGATTGACAGAAACAGCTCTGCTCTTCTCAGCCAACCACACTGAGCTGCAGAATCCAGTCTGGGGACCTCTGAACAGCAAAGACTTTGGGCAACCACAGCAGATCCAGTAAAGGCCACCCCAGTGTTTGGGGGCTGGAGCACTTTGCCCTGTGAGGAGGATCTGTAGGGGTAGACCTCATTCACTCTGAAGAAGAGAGGGCTGCTGGGAGTCGTCATAGAAGCCCCCCAGCATCATAAGGTCATAAAGAACATGGGTCCAGGCTCTCCACGTCATGCGTGGTGGGTGGTTGAGAACAAAGGAGCACAAGTTGAAAGGGAGGTGCAGGTTGGACATAATACTGTTTCATCTCACAATCCAACAGTGACACAGGTTGGCCAGAGAGGTTGTGCATTCTCCTTCCTTGGGAGTTTTTCAAGATCCAGTGTCTGACCCTGCATGTGGCCTTGCTGTGAGCAGCAGGTAAGACCAAGGACCTCCTGAAGTCCCTCCCAACCTGATTTGTCCTATGCAATGAGACCCAGTGGGGAGGACAGATGGCCGAGGTATAATAACAAAGGAGTCACATCAGGGAAGTATCTGCAATAGTTCTGTGCTTGGCTTTTGTTTGCTTGCTTTTTATAAAGTCTGAAGTACAGCTGAACTTAGAATCATATTTAAAATAGTATTGAGAGCTGCACAACACAAAATATCAGTATTTTTATACCACTCTGTGTTGGTGTTCTGGAGGCAGTGCTTCAAGGGACTCTGGGACCAGTCTTGGTGCTGCTGGTCCAGTCAGTCCTTTGTTCTTAATACTGGGTGGTGGGAAGCCTTCTAGTCTCACCTGGGCCAAGAACAAAGACATTCTGCCTTGTAAACTGCCAGTGGCCTGAACAGACAGAAATACCTCCCCAAATCATGAGCACCTAGTTACCATGTTCAACAGTGGGCCAGCCCGTAATTGTTTAGTGCTTCCCGCGCTGGCATCAATGGGAATTTCTGTGGAAGGAACTGCTGCAGGGGACAAACTGATCAGCTAAGAGAGGCTTAAAGATCTGAGTGCTGAGGTTACTGATAGCAGATCAGGTTTCTTGAATTAAGTAGAGGACTACCAGATTCCCAGTTAGGTTTATTTTACTCGCAGCTGGGGAAGAAGTAGTGTGATTCCCATTTGAGATAAAAAAAGTCCTTTGCAAGCTCTGATTTGTTATGTTTCTTCTGATCCTAATGTATTATTTAACCACCAGTCCACATCACTCTCAATAGCACATAGGCACCCTTTCAGAAGGGGCCTTATATACCTGGCAGAACAATCTGGGATGCAGGAGCTGTGCCACAAAGCAACATCTGCAACTTCCTTACATGCTCACTTGGCGTCTCCATACATTGTTGTTAAGCAATTAAATATTTTAATGTTTGGTGAGTCGGCTTCGGTTTTTTCCACCACTCCCATCATTAAGATATAATCCTGCAGATGTTTCCAGGGCTTCTGCCTTCGCTTCCAGCCATCTTCTCAGTAACTGTGAAAATGCCCTCACTATCTGTCTTTTTCTTCATGCAACCACTCTAGCTCTAGTCTTCAATAATTCATGACCTTGCAGGAGGTGCACCAAAATGATTTTAGCTACCTCCAACTTTTTTGAAGAGAAGGATAATAAAAATGATTTCACAGTAACTAAAGTAAGTCAGTTCATTGGTGAAAGCACTTAAATATAACTTATTAGCTATTCAGGAGGAAGGTTTTACTAAAGGTACAATGCATTTATGTATTAAAGTGCAGCTCAGCTCCTGAAAAATGACTACGTAAATAAGCACTTGTCACATCTTATTTTTGTTGATTTTTTTTCTTCTCCTTCTAAATTTGTTTTCTGCTGTTAACTCTTGCTGTCATGATTTTATCCATGAAGTAGCTGGATCCTACTCCTAGTGGAGTTAATTGCTTGTGAGTTACATTTATGTGTTGCCACTGATGAGCCTCTGTTACAGGCATTCTTACAAGACAAGGCACAAGTCAGTGTCACCCATGGCACAATATGACACAGAAACTTTTGGAATATGATGTTTGAGATAGAAAGATCAGGTTGTGGTCCAGTTTTCTAAGTCTGGGGTAAAAAACTTGTAACTGAGAATAGGAGGTAAATCCACAAAATGTTTTAAACTCCTAATTTCCACTAGGCCTGACAGTGTGTCAGTATGTCCAGTGGGGGATCAAGAGTCACTTTGGCTCCAACAGCATCCATGGGTTGTCTAATTTCCCAGTTTCTCGATGTCTGGGCATAGGGGCTATTAGCACTAATAGACTTAATTCTAGCACTGTGCAGAGGCACGACATAGTCCTGGGGACCCAGAGGTCAAATCAAGAAAAAATATAACTGCAATACTTTCCAAAACTGAGGTGAAGAAACAGCTGGGGAGGTGTTTCTAGATAACAAGTCTGACTGCAGATATCGTAATTCAAGTTACTCAAATGTTTGGCTCCTTTTATCTGTTTTGGATCTTGCTGTTAGCACCTTGGTACTTGTATACAAAGAATACTTGATACCATAATCACAAAAGCAATAAACAGCCTTGCAAAGACATAGATCTAAGATGACTCCTTCAAGTGGAATCTTACTTTAAGCGTGATTTCAATGTCACGTATCATAATTGCATCTAATATTAGAGGCTGACTTAATGCAACACAATGTCAATGACAATATAAAGGCAATCATGAACAGAGAAGATAACTGAAAACTGGGGGGATGGAAGGAAGGATTACACTGCAGTGAAGACTTCTGTAGACATTACAAATCTTTTTCAGCGACATGCAGAGGAATTTTTTTCTCTCCTAAGCATCTGGACACTTTATTCTTGTTTCCGTTTTGATACTGGAATCTGCCTGGAATCTCTAAATGTGACTTAGGGTTGGGGGTTTTTTCCCCTTCCTCAAACTTGTAATTCTCTCTTTTGCTAAGCACTGAAGTTACATATGTAAAGTTGTTTAGCAAGCTGAATAGACTACCAGCTGCTGAGAATTAAATACATATGAAAGGGTTTTCTTCTTCCCCTCAGCAACATATATCCTCCCACGCCCCAAAGGGATATGGTTTAAAAAGTGTGAAGCTAGACTATTTTGGCTCTATCAAAGTCTCAAGACAGAATGAAAATGTCACACATCTTCCAAAATGACTGTGAGTCTCTATCAGATTTTTTGGGGATGTAGGCAGCAGCAGTGTGACCTGCTTCTACCAACTTAACAGCATGTAGCTACGGAAGGCCCTGTGGCTTGCGCGTGATTCCCTCTTGCAGTAGTGCTTGTGATGGGGCTGTAATTTCAATGAATTGAAATGATATCTGCTGTACTGCGCAGTCTCTGCCTTGCCCTGATGTGAATGTATAGGTGCACAGAGGGGCTGCAGAGGAGCTGCCTTTGGCAGTGGCACATCGTAGATCTGTTTATGCCAGGCACACACAAGCATCCTCCATGTGCTTCAGGTTTGGCTGGCCTACAGAATCTTAGAAGGGAAGCATAGACTATCCTGAGTTGGAAGGGACCCACAAGGATCAATGAGTCCAATGCTTCTCCCCTTGTCTCCTCTCCTCCCCAGAGGAATGGATTTATTTATGCCTATAGATGTTCAGCTGAAATTCTGTGACAAAACTAGAGACAGCACGTTACAGAATCCATATAACCAAAGCAAATGAAAAACCTTTGCAGACGTTAATGCAGCAGCGGGTGAGGGCTTAGGTTCTGAAGCTTGCCTGGGCTTTTTCTACTCATTTAAACAGCTTCCCCCTCCTCCTCCCCCTCCCCCCCAAAAAACCCAAAACAAACTCAAAAAGCAACCAACCCAGAGGTACAGAAGGCATCAGTTGTACTCCAGTCTCACTGATTTACTGTGAAAGCCAGGTTGCTGGACCTGAAGCTGAGGAAAGCTTTAAAAGTGACCCTATTGGAGTCTAGAAACACCTGAATTATCAAGATCTCCTACAATAGAATGAATTTTCTTTTTTTTCAGTGGGTTGCCATTCTAGTAATGCCTTGAATGTCAGCAGTGATAACTATTTCTAATTAGTCCTTCCAATTCTGTGAGGAAGGAAGGAAGAAATCCATAATATAAAATGAATTCTAATGAGGGATGAAACTCTCCTCCTAAGAAACAGTGCTCCAAGAGCAGCAGAGATTTGCCCCATGGGGACCTGTCTGACACTTCAGCTTAACACTTGAGAGTTTAAGTGACCCTACGGAATATAAATCAACTTGTGCTGCTTCAGCATTAGCTGCTGAGCAGCTAGTGCATGGGAAAGTTGACCTGTTTACTCAGGTTGACTTGAAGCTTAGTTGAAAAAACACACAGGTTTTGTTGGATTGTGGAGAGTGGAGTTGGGGAGCACTTATAAGTTGGTTCTATATTCTGAAAAGTCCTCTTTCAAACGCCTGTCCATGGATGACAAGAAAAAGCAGAGTGCTGAGATGTCCTTGCTGGCTGGTGAGCTTGTGGTTTGGGATGTCCCTGGGGGTGGATGCTGAACTCATAAGCAGATGACATTACAGCCCTGAAAGTGAGTCTATTCCTACAAGCTTATGCTACCAATAGCCTTTGATGAGTATGCAAGCATGGTCGTTTACAACCCAGTTTAAAAACTGAAAACATGACAACTCTAAAGCTATTTATATTATACCAATGGCTAAACTGTGTGGTTCCAGACCAAAGAAGAAAAGCCGTAGCAAGTGATGGCTTACACCTTACAGAGGGCTGGAGGTGAGGGGTTGGGGGACATGATACCATTTTCCAACATGCAGCAAAAAGAATGAACATAAATGCTTTCAAATTTATGAATGACTCAGTGTTCCATTAAAATGTGGAGGGGAAAATGATTTCATAAAAGGCAAAGGCACTGTTTCAATTAAATAACTCATCCATGCCTGGAAAAGCCAGCCTCTGATTCACATTTTCCTCTGCTGTGTCCATCCAGCAGAAGTTGCTAATGATTCTCACAGCAAGTTATTTCAGTCAGTAAAGGTAAACTGAAGAATGCAGGGTTTTTTTCCAGCGACCTTTGTGCCTGCTTTTGTATCCCTGCTTGCACTTGTGGAAAAGCATTGAACAGGTCTAAATGCTCTTCATATCTGATACCTGGTAGCCTATAGCTATACCAAGGCAGCCTAGTAGAATTGAGGCTGCCTTGCTTTTGTTGCTTTATGAAATACTCCCCTTTTATTTTTAGTTTTTCTGCAACCAGCAAATTGCTAATGCCTCTGACTGGCAGGCAAGATTGCCTGATCCTCATTGCTGCAGTTGTGCTACCACTGCCCAGGGCTGAAGAGAATTTTTAACAGCATGAAAGACAGGCTGAATATGACAAGGCAGTGGATATGAGTTTGGGGGTTTTCTTCCTGAGGATTTTGTTTCAGTTTCTTTCATGTCGTTTATTATTTTTAGGTTTGTGAATAAATACAAAATAAGTGTTTGTTGATATTTTGATTTTTCTTTTAAAGAGGAATTATCTTCTTTCTTCTTAGGTGATTGACATGGAGGACTGTGCTTCCAAGGAGGATACCTGTTCAGTTTTCTTTTCTTTAGCAGCCTGTTGGACACCTTTGTGGACATTCAGAAAACTTCTGTTTCCAGTAAAGTGGAGTAGCAACAGCTGCATGTGTCTGCCAATCCTAATAACCCACTCCAAGTTACAAAAAGTGGAACCCAAAAAATTATCAGAGCATTAAAGCCATGGCATTTCCTATATTTCACATCATTTGAATGTGAATAATGAAATCCAGCAGCCATCACTCTTGATGTTTAAAAAGTGTATATGAGTAGGTAAGCACTTTAAACAAGAAATGCAGTGCCAGCCAAAGTAATCTCTGCCATAATGTCCTCAAATTCCCTGGAGTTATAGTAGGGATTAACTTGCTTCATGATGTTTGAAAACTGGATGAAAAAATGAGTTAAAGCTTTCTACCAGAAATTCCAATCAGCATTGAAGAGTTGAATGAATACTAATAAACATAAATTTAAAAAAAACCCAAACCAAACCTGCTCTTACCTGCTCAAAGGTTTAAATGGATGTTTTTCATCCATTTTTATTCTCTGTGAGTGGCTTTGCTTAGTGAAAGTTTTAGTAGCACAAATAGATTAGAAGAATGAACTTTTGAGCTAGGCTCAAGTGTTAAGAGGAAAGAATTGGTTTTATTCCAAAGTGAACATTTTGCATGAGCTGTGCAAATGTGCATAACCACTGACACAGTAGAAATAGAAGAGGTCTTGTGATTAAACTCAGCTCAAATATTCTGCAGTAACTCCTACAGCAACTACGGACTAAAAAGAAATATTAGCGAAATAAGTAGGGAGAAAAAAAAAGGAAATTGCAGACTGTTTGTAAATATACTTTTGAGAGTGGAACTAGAAAGTAATTTGTGCACTTGAATTATTCTCTGTGAATTACTCACTGAGATTTGGCCCACTATAATGGTTTAAGAAGAACTGATACACCATTGTAAAAAGTATACTCTCATTTGTAACTTATTTCAATCAAAATGCAAGTATTTTGGATTTTTCTAAGTGTGTCAGTTCTGAAATCTGGGTCCAGTTGCCTGATACTAAGAGATCAGTGGGAAGCGTTGATGATTAAGCTATTTTATGAGTACAATAAAATTCAGCAAAACAGTTGCAACATCTATAAACACAATAAGATTTAGTTTCTAGCCTGATGCTGTGATAAAGAAAGTGCAATCTTCTGTATTGTCCATCTCCTACAGACTCCATTTTCTTATTCATAATTGAAAAAACTTACTGGGAATTGCTTCAGTATTGTCCTTCTGGGGTTGGGTTTTACCAATCTGCAGAAAATGTCCACTGAAGTGAGTGGTTTCTCTAAAGACTTTTGACCTTTAAGGTGAAATAACCCCATACATAATCTTCAGTGCAAATTTTTATAGCTGCTAAGCAATTTTCCAATGCAGCTGGCCATTTTTATATCTTGAAAAACTAGTAATGTTACAAACAGTTGATTATGGTTTACAATGGCAATAAACCTCTCAGTATTGGTTGTTACCAAAATAAATTGCCATTCTGTTAAATGTTAAATAACAAGTCATAAACTGCTGAAAACAACCAATTTCTTGTGGATTATTGCCTGAATAAATTTTAGTAGGAAGTGCAGATCATGAAGTTGTGATCAGCAGATCAGGCCTAATGAAATTTTATATATTTTAAAAAGCTGAAGGATCCTCAGAATATGATGCAAACTGTAACACCCATTAAACAACAAAAAAAAAATAAGTCTCCTGATAGTTTTGGGATTTTTTTGGTGAGATTATTTTTATGTTCTGACACCAGCTCTTGCTGTTTCAATTGTTTCTTCAGGTGTTGAAAAACCCAATCAATGCCAACATGCTGAGCCCACCAAGAAGGCAGAGAGGAGCCTGTTCAAACACAAAGCACCTACATGAGATGTCTGCACAGAATCAGAGGGGTTAGTATCTGCTTTGGAGTAATTAATAGTGCTCATCTCAAAAGCAAAAATGCCATCAGACATTCATAGCTCAGGTGCCATCTTCCCAACAGTGAGTGACAGAAGACATCTTCACCATAGCAACGAGTGTTATCTCCCAAGAATAACATTAACTTCCCTTGTTACTAGTTTTAAATCCTTGAGTATAAACAGCACTTGCAAGGCATGTGTGCCTTGACTCTGCATTTTCATTACTTAATATGTACCAGGTGTGTATTAGCTGCAGTAAGACTAAAAAAGACATCACTGGAAGAGGAAGCAATTAAAGGGATGGAAATTCAACCATTAATAATCCAGTCCTGGAAACATGGTCAGGTAGAGGTCTCCTGTTCATGTTCATGAAAGTCAGACGTCTCCACAGAGAAGCCTGGCAGAGAACACTCTTCAGCAACAGCATCCTCCCCCTTGATCTGCAGGTTGATTTCGAATCAGCCAGGGAGAGGTGGGAGAAGACAGCAAAAGCAGGAAGGAAGACAGAGTTATTTCTATTTCTCTCCTTTCCCTTCTGCACCTCCCTTCCTGCACACTTTTTTTTTCAGGCAGGATTGAAATCCAGGAAATTTGAACCAAATATTTTAGCTATTTTAAATTGCTGAATTATGCATTTTTTCAGAATGCCACCAAAGCTTTTTCAAGTAAAGGAGATGAAATTCCCCTCTTAATAGCCCTGTAGGATACAGTGATATCCTGGAAGTGCCATAAAAATGCCATTAAGAGACATTTCATTTTGGCTTCTGGGGGCTCTACACTTATCTATTTTGACTTAAACTCTTTCTTCCATCTCTGCAAGAGAGGAGCATGACACAGTAGTTGCACAAAATGAGCTCAGATCAGGGAAGACAGATTGTAAATCGAGACTTGCTAGAGCTAAATCATGTTCTCTCTCTTGATCTCTTATCTGATAACTTTTATCCAAAAGGTATTGAGGAAGTTAATTGCAACTGCTAAGATGAATCTTTAGGAAATATCATTCTCCAGGGCCTTCTTTTCCCTGCTCTCCAGACGCCATGTTACATTTTTTTCAAGGCCTCAAATATGAAATGGTTATCTTGTGAATTTTAACATCCTTATCCTTTTCTACGGAACTGTTCAGACAAAGAAGAAAGCTGTAGCTTTTTATTTGCAAAGTTTAGGAATCCAGAGAAGCAGGGTGTGAGGGGGAAAGGCAGAGGCTTTCTGAATTCAAATGTTTGCTCTACTTGACAAGCTAAAGACGAGGGTAAAAAAGGATGTTTTCTGTTTAGAGACTGAAGCACTATAGACAGTCTTGGATTAGAAACAAGCTGAAATTCCTGTTGTAAACTTCTAATTACCTTGTATGGCATGACTTCTAGATACACTATCTTGCAAAGATAGTGAAGCTGTGAGTACATGTTAAGACAGCTTTATGCATATAAAAAACATGTTGGTAAAGACTGTGGGAGATCTAGTTACTCTCTGGAAATATGTATCATAAAACTCTTGGTGGCAAAATACAGCAATTTTCTCATTGCCAATAAGTATTTTAATATTCTCAGATCACCAAACTAACAGCCTGTTGTTACTTAATTGACAGAATATAGGCATCAGTAGGCATACAAATGTTTGAAGGAAGACAAAAACATAATCAATAGTTGTTGGGAAAGGTCAGGTTATATCGCACTCAAGAGGAGAGCTCTTCCCTCCCAGATAAGTCAGATGGATAGGAAGGACCTCGTAGTCCATGCAATACATTGGTGTGTATGCAATGAGGTGGGCTGAATAAAATTCATAGGAAGCAGGAGGCCCTGTCTGCTTTGACACGAATGCAAGCACAGACAGCTTTTAACATTTTGCACACTCAAAATCAAGTAAATTACCATCTTTCTGACAGCTTCAGCAGTGGCATGAAAGCATCTGATTTTGTGTCTTATCTGCTTCAAGATCCAAGTGGTTTTATATTTTAGTGTATCAAAGAAATGGATAAAAGTCTGGGTACTCTGTCAGAGGGTGCATCAGGATCTTGAGTGCTGAGGAACATCTTACAGTTATGGACATACGGAGATGGAAAGACTTTCCTAAAACATTTCTGCTATGTGGCACAGACAGAGGGACAGATAATATACTCAAAAGTAGCACTGGATTCAGAGATCTAGGTTTTCCTCCCTCATCTTGACAATGGGCAGTTTGTATATTCACCTCCAATAACCACATAATTTTTGAACTCAGGTTGTATCTGGTGTAGGTACTGATAAGGCATTAAACAGGGTATTGTTTTCACAGCACTGCTGGCATCTACAGTGCTTTTGGACCAGAGCATGTTGTTCATAAGCCAAAGAGGATGGTGAATCCACAAAACCAGACACAGGTAGGGAGGATGTGCGTGTGTTAAAAGTAAGTGAGGGTGAAGCTATAGAGAAGAAACTTTTCCTAAAGGAGGAAGAAGATTATCTATCCTTTGTTACAGTGTTTTTCTTTTGGTGTTTTTGCTGAGCATGGCAGAGCAGAGATTCATTGTGAAATCTAGCAGAAGAAGTGATCTTGATTTTGTTTGCTCAGTTTCTCAAGAACTCTTCTAAGACTAAGGTTAAAGACCACTAAACAAATGCAGGCTCCTTTTGTTTGGAAATGACTTACTGGCAAATATATCCAGTGACAGGTTTTTTCTGTTTTATATTTTGCACCGACCGTTTCTTCACGCAAAGCAATCACTACTTGGGTTGTGTGTTTCTTTACAGGCAAGTGCAATCAAGACAAAAACACAAAATCACACGAAGTGTTTTTTGCATGGTTATATTGTGCTGTATTTCAGGTAGTAAGAAAGGGGGGGGCTCTCTGGGAGGAAAGCCCTGGACAGATGTTAACATACCATTTTTCTGACCACTGTTTCTCCATGCACTTTGAAGGAGGTAGATGTTAAAAGGTAGGCCTGCTGAGCTGAGTGTATTTTCCTCTATATTTGCAGCTAGACAATGAAAGATGGTGACTGTGGCACACAGGACAGGAACTGAAATGTATACTCAGGACCATTCCCCAATTATTCTCATTTTGTGAAGCCAACAGAAACCTCAGCAATGCCTTGCTGTGGAAAGGGAGTTTTGAATGGCAGTTTGTTTTATGGCTCTTAATTTATCTCTCCTTCAGTTGTTGGTCTCATGACTGACTCCTCCTTCCCTCTCCCACTCACACTGTGTGGCGTCATTCTGCAACAGCTTTCCTTGCATTTCACTGTACGCAGCCTCATAAGTTTTACTGTGAAATGCTTTGGCACATAGGCAGTGAGGAAAAATCTGTGTAACAAGCCCGATGCCTTAGAAATATTTTGTGTGTTCCTCTGCAGAGGATAGAAAGTGTAAAAACACAGGGGAAGGTATTCTGCGGAAAAAATGTATTACTGTATGTCACATGAATGGTGTTTGAGAGCTACAAATTCCTGCACAAAAAATAATAAAACATAATAAACACCTCTCCTGCTGGCAACCTACATAAGAAGACACAGCTCAGCTTCTACTTGGGTTGATGCTTGATAGAAAAGGGTCAGGAGAAGGGGAGGAAGAGAGGAGCCCTCAGACTCTTCCAAGCAGGTGGCATCCTGCCTTTCTCATTCGCATGCTTGGACAGTGTGTGACATGGGTGTCCCACAGGTATCTCTGCAAACCCTGAGCCCACTTGAATGATGCAGTAAGTGGTGATGGACATGCACCTGCCTGTCCCTTTCCCAGGCTTTCATTGGAAAAAGGAGGTGCAGCTGAGGTTGAAATGAAGAGGGATGATAAGAAAGAAAATGTGGTGTGGCCAATGGAAGCAGATCTGGGCTGCCTTTGAAGTGCCCTGAATCTCTCAGCTGTTGTGAACACATCTCACTCTCCCTTTGAATGATGGGAAGGGAGGTCAAAAGAGCTCAGTTGGAAACAACTGCCAAGGACAGAAAATTCTTAAAAATTAGCGTGCCTTTTGGGAAGGAGGAAGGCAGTGCAATTTTGATGAGAAAGGCTGCTTTTGGTTTGGGCTTAATCATGCAAGGTGCTGAGTGCCTTCAGTCCTCATTCACGTTGATAGGAAGCGACTGTCCTCATGCTACCTGGCAGTCATGGCTGCTAGGTCAGTTCTCATTCCCCTCTTCCCCTCAGCCTGTCACTTCACTTCCTAAAGAATGTCTTATTTGATGTCATCTGTAGCACAGGGAATTAATGAGGTTTTCTTTCAGATGCTTCTCATTTATCCACAGAAAATCAGAGGGACAGATGTTTTTCTCTGCTAGAAAGTAAACCTCCAGGAAGATGACAGAAAGGAGCTGGTTGGATGTTTGTAGCATCCCTTTCCCAGACATGCAGATGGGGCTTGGACCTACTTTGGGTCTGTGGAAAGAAGGGGCAGCCATTTGGAGCTGACTATCCTCATGAGCTGCTGTTCTCTTCTCTCATTTCAAAGGATTTCTAACCCTCAGGGACCACCTCTGACCACATCATTCCTTGAGAAATGGATGCAAAGCACGCTTAATGTCAATGACATCTTAATCATCTGGTCTTCAAAAAGCGAAAAGGCCAAGACAAGAACTTCTGTTAGCAGGAGCATCATAGTATTTGATAAACATGGACTGCATGCATCTAGTTGAGATGCCTCTATGCTGAACTGTGCAATTCACAAAATGTAAATGGGGTGCTTATCAGATGGATTATTTTCTGAAAGCACAGGCAAAATTACAGTAATTACTTTTCCTCCTGCTATATTATCTGTATTCCCAAGAAACTTTAAACTTCATACAGAAAATAAATAAATATTTACTTAAAAGATCAGAATAGCTTTGCAAAGGTTCCCTTCACTTCCCACAAAATCAGCATTTCTCTTGAACAAAAAGCTATTCTTGGAAGCATGAGATTTTCACGGGGGCAGGGAGAAACAGGTACTGTCAGTGAAAAATTTTCCAAGGAGATCACTAGATAGTAATCTAGATTTTCAAGAAGCTGTAGTTTCCTGTAATTCCCACTTCTTTGACAAGCCCTTGGGTGACAAATGAGTTTCTACTATTTTTCCTTCAGCAACTGAGTGCTTCAGCCCAGCTTTTTAGATATAACCACCAAGGTTATTGCCTGGGAATAATCAATATTAAGGGCCCACCTTTTTAATGCGAGATAAAGATTAATCTACTTTGTCCTTCCACTTACTCTCCCTTAAGCCACTCATATACATGCATTTGATTATATTTTGTGATTCACAAAGGATAAATCTAAAGGACTAGCTGAAAAAAAAATCATCTGCCATGGCTTGTTCAGCTCATCAAACTGTAGATGATGGTATAATGCTAACACCAACTGGTTCTACAGCATCTTAGAGCTCTGTAGACAAGTAATAAGCAAGCCTTATAACACTCCCCCATCCATCCTAAATGTAAGCATTTTAACCTGGTTTATTTGCTTTTTTATTCTCACATATGAAAAGCAAAAATTTTCTTGGGCACTTGTATCTTTTGTTACTCTAGCATGATAGTGCCCACAGTCTTTTATGGTTTTGTCCTCAAAACCTCCCCATGAGGTAGAAAGTGCTGTTTTGTTATAACTGAGAAACTGAATTGCAGAAAAGTTAGAAGACTCTTCTCATGGCCACCTAGGAAAGTCAAAAGGGGTCAAGAGCTCAAGCCATGAATTCGGCTGGGACCTTCTCACTTCCTTTCAAGCTTGCATGTAAGAAAAATGGTTCAGAGCTGGTCTCACATCCCTGATCTGGGAATAAAGCAGTGTTCTCATGGGGTACATCTGGATCTAAGACAACCTGTCTGACTGTACACTGAAACAGCATCAGAATGTTCAGTCTGTTCATCACAGTCTTCACCACGAGCTGCGAGGATGGGAACAAGCAGCTGGGTGGTGCTACACACTTGAGCAAAAAGACCAGGACGTCAATCCCTTTAGTGATAGCACCAGGGTCTGACAGCTAACTCCAATTTCTAGGACACTGCCTCAGCCTTCTGAACTAACCTCCTTCCCATAAAATACAGTTAATATGCAGGTGCATTGTAGCTGGGCAGAGATCTTGTAATGTGAGCAACGTAATCCCAAAAACACCCATTTGTTTCTGTTTAAGACAGCAACACAAAGATTCAACCTCATCCAGCTCAGCCCGTGCCCTAAGTGTATGGAGATGATAAGAGAAACATTGCTGTTCTGTAACACATGCATGCAAATAGCTGAGAAATATCTCAAAAGATATCAAGTAACTAACTGAGCATCATGACTGCACCACTGCATAAACTCCTTGAAAGAGCAGCAAGGGGTGAAAATTGCTGATGGCAATTTCCACAGTAGAGTAATTTAGCTCAGAGGCAAAGAGAGTGGTGAAGGAGAGAGAGAGAATATATATGTCAGTGTGGGAGAGGGTGGATTTGTACAAGAAGGAGTGCATTAGACTATGTGTGAGTGTGGAGGAGGGTTAGAAGTGAGTTTCTCAGAATTAGGGCAAATTCTGCATTCATAGTAGACCTTGCAGAGAAGGTGCATGTGTGCATGTTTATACATATATACAGGTTTGACCTTGGTCATCTCAGCATCATTAGTGTTTTTTAAGACACTTTTCTGGAATATATTTCCAGTTCTTCCAAGTGTAGGGAAAAAAACATTGAAGGTGGGATTGAAGGCCAGCTAAAAATGCAAAACTTAGAAGATGTACCAGTGATTTGGAAAATACATAAAAGCAACAAGACTCTTTCTTTTTTAGAAAGTGGAAAGATGGAGATGGGAACATGGCAAGGGGGGACTGTTGCTATAATTGTCTCCTGGGAAGATGCTGGCAGTGTTTATCAAAAGAAGAAATGTAGGGTGGGTGGGCATTCCACCTCCATCTCTGGGCAAAGGAGAACATGTAGAGGGTCCTGTGCCACTGACAATAAGCAGTAGGAGTTAACTTGCACAGATTCATCCTTCTTCTTTCACCATACCAGTGCCTTTAGGTAGGCAAAAAGAATTACTGCTGTTTGCTGTAATCCAGAGTCATTTGGTGTAGAGAGGAGAGCACTAAGAAATCAAAGGTTAAACCAGTGAGAAATTATTTTCTACAGCAATTTAGTAAAAGATGTCTCTTTATTGAGATAGGCACTGTATATCCAAGTTCTTTATGCACATTGCATCTCTCCAAAATGTATGCCAGGAAAACAGAGTCTGATGTTTAGGCTCTGGTTCCTACTCATTGCTGGTTTCCCTGGTAATCCACTCTAGCAGTATTCCAGCTTTGAGACTCCTAAGCACAAATTTTTGGGCTCATTTCCAGTCACTTATCTTTCCAATGGGAACAGTCTATTTCTTACTTCACCCACTTAGGCACAGCAATTTATACTTCTGATTCATGCTGTGGTGGACTGAGGGGAAGATTTTATAGTGGTAATACCAATTGTCCCCTATCCCACAGTAACTTTAAAGTACTTAGCAAAACCTCAGGAGGTGTGGAAATGCATGACAGGTAAATAAATTGTTCATGTAAGTAACAGAATTGTCCCTTACATTTCCCTTAACCCCCAAAAGTCATGTTCACACAGCCAAAGTTTCTTCTAATTAAGAAAACACCTCATGAGGCAAGGATGTCACCTTGAAAAGACATTTCAAATATATTCTCAGTGGTCATTGATCATAATAAGTCATTGATCTCTTGGTCAGTAGCTAAAAGATTTTGCTCTGACCACATTAACCTAAGGATGAATCTAAGCGTACATTCAGCTGTCTGTATTTCCTTTTCCCTTGCAGTGATTCAGTGCAGCATTGGCTAAGGATAAACAACATTCATTAGAACAGTTTACATGGAATGGCTACACTCCTCACACTTTCCACGCTTAAAAACTCCTAGCACCAGTAGTTCCTATGGCCAGTCCTAGGATCACATAAAGGATTAAGAAAGCCCGTTATTCCTTGATTTTGTCCTTTTGTATTATATCTATAAGGGAAATGGATTACAATCCTGAAATTTGGGCTGTCTGCATGCTGACCTTACAGGGCACAGCCAAATTATTGGAGATGAATGTTTCTCTCAAGATGCTGTTTTCTATTATGTTCTTCTTTAGGAGTGGAAACCATCTGGGATTGACTGTTCAAATGGAACTTGATTTCCGGAAGATTTTCAGCTTTACTGCATGCATGTGTCAATAATTACTTGCAAAGTAAGGGCTGTGTGGATTGTGTTTTACCAAATGATTTCGGTATTTGTGATGGCTTTCCACCTGTTCAAGTTTTGATTGCAAAATCACTCTATGCAGAAAAAATATAAAAAAGTGTCAACAATGAGCAGCTGAGGTAAACATCTCTTGATCTCCCAAAAGCTGCTTAACTGATTTCCACTGTTTAAATGTACTCTTGACTGTGGGCTATCACAAACTCTCCAAATGAATTTTTAAATTGATTCAAAGCATTAGGCCACAATCTCTTTGGAATAATTTCAGTAATAATTTAATGGTAATGAAGTTAAAGATAGCACTCAAAATAACCCCTTTAAGATGCCAAATCATTAATACACACTTGCATAAATTCCACTTCCAAATGAAACCTTTTATGAGATTCTGAAAAGTTTTGCATACTAGAATCCAAATACATCCATGCATGGCTCAGAGTGATACTGCATAAAATAAAAAAGAGATGGAAAAGTCAGCAAGACCAATCGGCCAAAAGCTACAAGTTCCTCAAAGCAAGTTTTCGGCTATGGATGGAATTAGGTTTTTTCAGTAGACTGGAGAATTAAGTGGGAATTGTGGGTGTCAGTGTTCACCTTGGCTCTGGCAGGCAGATATGGTCCATGTTAGCCTAAGCTAAATCCCCCACAGATGAACTTGTAAAGAGTCTATAAAGAAGATGGCTAAGTGCTGTCCTACATGTAGTGAGTGGAGTTTGGGGAGCCACTCAGCTGGCTGGATATAAGCATACCTCTCCCTAAAACAGACATCTACAACTGGGAAGCTGAATAGCCTTGCAGACTCTCAGCCTAACTTAGTGACTTGCTTTTCTACTGCCTGTAATGGGAACATGAGCACTCTGCTCACACACCAACTTCTGGGAGTGGAAACTAGGGCCTCATCCTTTGCAGAACCTGTGTCTCCAAGCTGGGTAAGTAGGCAAAGGCTTTTGTTGTGTCTCTGTGACTCCCTTCTTGTGGACGTGGATGGGTTTGGACATCACCTGAAAGATGTTGCAGTGTGAGAGAAACTGGGTGCTGTGCCATGCAGTTCCTGTGGCCTGGCTGCTTCTGCACTAGGGAGCACTGGACATTAAGTTTCAGGTCCCCAGATTCTTTTCCAAGGAGGAGGGAACACGCAGACCTGCCAGCCTCTAGCCTTTGTCTCAAGGCTCTCTGTGTTTCTGTTGCAGTTTGGTTTAGGCAGGACAAGCTGCTCAGTACACATTGCTGAGCTGGACTGATGGGCATTCCATGGAGTAGCTCCAACTCAGTCCTTCAGAAGAGAGCTGAGGACTTTGGAGAGCACTGTGTCATGAAGATAGTTCTGAGCTGCTCTGTGGCCCTGGGAAGGGCTTCCTGAGTTTCTTCCATTGTTCTCTCAGCCCACTCTTTAATTTTCATTGCTGAACAGAGAAATTGGCTTCTCTATTGGTGGCAGTGGAGAAGAATACCAGCTTCTGTGGGACATAAGGTCTGACCCTCAAATGTGAATGTACTGGATCCTTACACAACTGTTTGTTTTCAATTTATTGTATATTGGTACTTTGAAAAGGAAACATTCCAAACATATCTTGTATAGGGTCAATAAACAACTATTTTGGAAATTTCTTTTAAGATGCATTTGTAGAGTAGATAGATAGACAGTTTTTTTCCCTGTCTGGGATTAGAAGCAGTATAAAAAGTTATGTAATGTTTAAAATATCATCACATTCTCCTAGCTGGTGATAAATAGCAATTTTCATGTTAGGGAAATTCTCCTCTATTAATCTGATCAACTTGCTTTTTTATTTTTTTAAGTTTGTCCCTTTAGAAACATTCTTATAACCCCTTGGACATAACGTTTTTGTTTTCCTCCTCAGAGATCCTGAGATGATATTGAGTTGCTTGGGAAATTAGATTTGTCAGCTTTATTCCTGCTTGCTGTCTACATTAATTTTATAATTAAAACCCAAAGATGTGTGTCTAATATGTATGAATTTACAAAAAGCAGAAAGAGGAAGAAATGTGCTTAAGCCCATACAAAAGAAGTAGTTTGACACATGTCAGTGTTACGTTTCAGTGCAAGAAAGAAAATATTTTTCTGGCAGAGAGCTCAGAGAACATGTAGGCAAACCAAGCAAAAACTCATGAATCTGAAAATTAGTCTGTGAAGTGTTTGTAGTCACAGTCAGGTTTTGATAAAACATTCAAATACAAATTATTGGATTGCAGATTTGGTATGCACTACCAGTTTTCCTCATTTATACACAGATTATATAAGTTGTATTTTGTATGTAAGTCTGGCATAGAGAAGGAGAAAAAAGTTGATTCAGGAAGCTCCCTCCTACCCACATCCTCTCAACTTCGTTTTCCCCTGATTCTGATCCTTCAATAAATCTTAAGGAAGGGGAAACACACATTTCCTCATCCTCTCCTCTGTTCTATGGCAGTGTTCTAATGCTTGGCATTGTTATTCACCACATACATTATAGTAAACTATTTACTTTGTCTGCAGCACCACGACCTTTGTGTGATTTGCCTCCTTTGGAGATGATGTAAGTCACTGCCTGTGTCAGCAGTGGCAGTGTTCTGCTAACTGGTACCTTCAAGAAGTGGTGTTGCTTTTGAGGGTAGCGACACCAAGGAGGCACTCTGCAGATTTAGGAGCACCCCAGGAAACAGCAATCACAGTCTCTACCACTGAAAACCCTCCTCAAGTGGCAGCATTTACCAGCTGTTCCCTTGTTTCACTGAAATCAGAAGGCTGATAGGAGGCTGGGGTCTAGCATTTCCAGTGAGCCACAGCTGAACATGGTTTCATAAATTCAGCACCCTGTTAATGAGGTGGCAGAACAGGACTGTGGATGTGACTGAGTGCCATATCTGTCTGCTTGAGAGCCTAAACTCGGATGAGATAAAGTCACTGCCACAAACATGCTCCGTCTCTATGTGTTTTGAGTAAAGTCATCACTGGCTGGAGGTTGTAACCCTTGGTTTTGCAGCAGCTACCTGCAGTGAAGACCAAGTGCACTTTCCCCATGCTTGAACTTCCTCCTCAGCTGACTGCAGTCTCACATCTCTTGTCATGATGCCTGAAAAACAGTGTCCCCAGTGAAAGGTGGAAGCTGGTTCTTGTTTACCAGCATGACTGGGCTGAGAAAGCAAGGTCCAGTCCTGTTTACAGGGGACCTGCTGGCTGAAGGCTGGATTCTGCCCCTACCTGCCAAATGTCAGACGGAGGCTTTGAAGCTGCTTTTCCAGTCACATGGACAAGCCTTGAGTCACGTTTGCTCTCCTGAATTTAGATGCTGTAGGAGTAGTGTCAGTTCCTGAAGCTAGGTACTGGTAATCCATGTGTAGTGTCATTAGACACTACAGTTTGGACTTCTTGTTTCTCATATTTGAGTGAAAATTTAAGTGGTAGGTTTTGGTCCATCAGGATAAAATTATTCTGAGTAGGCAGCCTTTCATCTTTCAAGGCTAATTAGTATTATCCATTTATATAAATCTTTATGGGTTCTCAGTTGCAATTGCTCATTCCTTTCTTCTTTGTAAACTGGACAGATTGCCATTTACATGTAGACTTTTTCCCTATATATGAGATTGCTGATAGATGTATTTTATTATGTGGCCTGGTAGACATTTTTCCTTTGTAATTCACCTTTACCTATATGACTTGCAGTAAAATAACAGAAATCACATAATGAACAAACTAAAAGACCTGATGCACTGAGGAAACAAAAAGCCATCATCCACTTGAATGGTCTGGAGGCTTCACACACATGTAGACAAACCCACACCAATCTGTGGACAAGATGAGAAGGGATAAATGCTAGATTAAGATCTGAAGAAAGGTCTCCTTAGAATCCCAAGAAGAATGTCCTACTCCGCCATGTGCTACACTTCAAGGCCTGTGTTTGTTCTGTTTCCTTATGTTACTCAGAATGTGAGTGACTCTCAGACTTTGAATTCAGAGGCCCATGGTTCTCAATCAATTCTACACAAAGGACTGTGTGAAACCCCAGAGTTAAGAGTGCTGAGAAGAGAGGTGTGTACCTACAGCTGCAGGAGTGGATCAGTCTGGCAGGTGCCCTCAGAACATGTTGGATGGATACAACCTTTGCATGAAGTGATGGCAACTGGAACAGTGGGACAT
The DNA here is from genome assembly GCF_041296385.1 of Aphelocoma coerulescens. Taxonomy (NCBI): domain Eukaryota; kingdom Metazoa; phylum Chordata; class Aves; order Passeriformes; family Corvidae; genus Aphelocoma; species Aphelocoma coerulescens. The sequence goes on from NC_091013.1 coordinate 63,213,421, forward strand.
CTTGCCTATCCAACACATCAGCAGATAAAGTGCTCACCTGGACAAGGAATAATTCTGCTCTGCACTCTGGGCCATAGTATGAAGTGGTGAGTGCATCTATGGCAGGGTATTCTGCAAAGTTAGTTGAGTGGCTAACATCTCTCACATCTTTGGCTCTATGTCCACATTCAAGTGAAAATCTTGGTATTGATGGCTTTTAAAAGCAAATTCTTGGTAGAAAACTTGCATTTTGTGGCTGGGTTTTGGAGTGTTGCTGAGTAGCTTTAATATTGGGTTTGGTCACAGATTCTCTCTGTTTGCTTGGTAACAGCTCTCAGACAGCCAGTAGTTCAAAAAGCAAAGGTCTTTGCCCAAGTCTGTATGTTGCCATGTAACGTAACTGTGATTTGCGAGAACTTTTTAGCAGTGAGTTATATTCTGTCGTGGCACAAAGTGGTGATTTCTCAACATCTCTACTGGGAGAAGGCCCTTGGTACTCATGCATAATTTTAAACTTGTGCACCTCCTGCCTAGCTGCAAAACTGAGACTTTGTGCATCCAGAGCTGTTTTCTTTGTTACTTAGCTCTTGAGGTATGCTGTTACACTGGGTTCTTGTGGGATTTTGTGTTGCTTTTTTTGCCAGACTAAACATTCTTACTCAGTTTGTTTCACAATGCATCAAATACAGAGAGTTAATGAAAACCTTACTTTAGATTAGTTACACAGAAGAACAGTAGCATTGATTGTGGGATTGACCACAAGGGACCTTTTTATAACCTGCCCAAAGCCTTGAATTCCTCACATGACTTAATGTCTGGAGCACCTTTTGCTTTCTTCTGAACATGGTTGCATGTGTGGATTGGGGAACATGAATAGGTGTGGGCCAAATGGGTCTGGGAGATGAAACCTTATTCTGGTTATTTCTGGAAATGTTTATGCTGCCACGTCTCCTTTGGAAATTGCAAATAGAGTAACTTCAGGGCTTGTAGCAAATTTAAGAAAAAGTTGTCCAGGTTCTTTCTCCAATTAGGATCCACCTGCTATTGCTGCAGATCATCCATAGTTTCCTGTTGGTGGTACTGCTTGTTAACTGCCTGAAAAAAGGCTTGAACTACTTCTAACTTAACTTTCCAGAAGAAGAAATCATGCTGAAAGAAGAAGTCCAGAAGAGGATAGCCAACTATCATATTGCTTAACCTGGGAGCAGTAAGTAGAGTGGATTGAGCTGGACAGAGGCTGTACAATAACAGCTGTGATGTCTTCTGTGGCCAAGTTAGCATGTTCACTGCTTGTGGGGATATGCACTGTGTGACAGCCACATCTCTAGCTGGCCTTTGATTAGGCCTCTTTCCCCAGATCCATCCAGATCACCCTCTGATGTCTTTCTCAATGCTGTTTATGACAGAAATCTCAGCCTTCTTGAAAGAAAGACAAAAATTTCAGGTCTCTCTTGCATGACCAATGTACACCATTGAACTTCTGACCAGCTGCCCAGGATTTATTACTGTAAATAAAGTTCTCTGCACTGCAGAAAAGCAAAAGTTCTGTGTTACATAAACGACTGCCCAGTTCCATTTCACCTGGGCACACACTTTCATACTTTTCTTTGAACATTTGAACTGCACAGACCACAAAAATCAAACAAAGGTTGCAAATCCCGCATTATTCCTGCTCTTGACTGTAAACCTTTGAAACAGTAGGGATTTCAGACTCCACACTGAAATCTCTTCAAAGGGGAAGGGTAATAAAGCACTCATAAAAGAGTACTTTTTTTCATTGCTTCTTCATTTCCACATACTAACCTTTGTTTTAAGAGCATCTCATGGCTATAAACTGTGAAGGGGTTTCTTTGGACTTAAAAAACCCATCTCAAAACATTCTGTGTAAATATAACATGAGCTCTTCTCTGTCTTTTCTAATAGGATGGACCTCTTTGCCAGCTATGTACTTCCAAATCTTCAATCACTGTGAAGATTGAGGAGAAGAATGGGGTCACCAGGGTGTATTTGTGCTTCAAGAAAGGCTGCCCTCCCCTCCTCTGTCATTGGATAATTTCCTTAAGACAGTAGTTTATCCATTTTACAGATCAGAGATTCTAATCCGGCCCTGAAACTAAAGTTTTAACTAGCAGAAGTTCTGTGAACTCAAATCAGGGTCAAATGTGCGTTCTGCAGATGTCCTCTTCCTCTGCAGTTTGAACAGATGAAGCAAGTACTTCATAGGGATGGAAATTAAATGGCAGGTGATTTCTATAGACCTCTGCTGGGACAATATTAGATGCCTTCCCTGTCCTGCCCTGTGGACAAATAGAACACCTGCTTCCAGAGCTGTCAATCAAGAACTTCTCAGGGTAGGAAATGTTTTTTAGAAAAGTTGGGCTGTTGAGACACCATATGGCTTCTTTCTCTGTCAGTATGTTTTATTGCTCAAAACCGGCTTCCAGTATCACCCTGCAAAGCAGCTCCTGCCTTGCAATTCTTTATTAGACAAATCAGCCTTGAACAGGTGGCATGATGTTTATCCATGGCTGTTCTTCTTCTCAAGACAAAAGTGTATTTTCCACCCTGATGAGACTAGCTTTTTTTGCTTCCATCTAACCAGGATGACAAGTTCAACCAAGGTGACAACCAGTCAAAGTGGAGGGGTAGAAATGACACCGTGAAATGGGTTCTGATTACCTGGCAAATACTTGCTTTCCATGAGTAATATATATTCTCACTAGCCTTCAAGGAGAAGGAAAATATTTTTGCTAACATCACCAGCAACCAGTGAACTGTAGAGCCGGAGATGCAGATTTTTCTTGCAGGGAGGGGCTCCTCTGCAATTGAAAGTTAGTGTTATCTGAGCTTATTTTTGGGATAAAGCCAGCTGCAGAGTAATTTTGGACGGTTCCTCTTTACGGAGTCCCAGTCCCCACACCTGAGCCAGCTGACTCCATGGGCAGAACCAGCAAAGGAAATGCGCAAACTCTTATAAATTCAATACCACCATAGTTTACAATTATTTTTACTATGAAATTTTATCTCTTCTTCTTCCCTGTTCCCCCTCTTAGTTTATAACAGGCTTCTGGGATGTCCTGGGATTTGCGTGGGTTTTTTTGATGGAACGCCAGGTTCTAACAAAATCCCTCCAGTCTCTATTTTTAATCCTATTTTATGGTCTTCTGTTGCTTCACTCCCATTTCCTCTCACAAGCGTACCATGTCTTCCCCCTGTGAAATGCAAGTCAGCTTTTAACGTCAGCAACCAGATCTGCAGAGTGTACAAGTTTTCCAGCCTCCTCCCCAGACACAACCAGGCTAATCAGCTGTATTCAGTAAGGAGCAGTGATAAAAACAGAAATGCACCAGAGGGTTAATTTTTAAACACAACAACTCTAATATGGGACCTGGTCTTTCTGTGGAAAATTTAAAAAAAAAAGAGAAAGAGAAAACTCGCCTAGTTAAGTGTATATTACTATTATACTGAGCAATTTCAGAGCAACTACTTGAGAATGAATCTTTTTCTGGCCTTAAGTCCTGGAGCAGCCCTTTAAATTCATAGCCCATCTTCTTCCAAATTAACGGGTCTTTGCAGACAAGCACTCAGCTAACTTATTCTAAAATTCTAAAATAGACAAACCAGTGTCAAGTCAATGCCCAAGGGCCTAACACAGCCAGCTTTTCACATTAAAGGCATTATGCCTTGTCTGCATCAGACTTTTAAAATGTATCAGCTAATATGTGCTAATGACACGCATTTAAACCCTAGTCTAGACAAAGCCTGTGCGATTGCCCTCTGAATGCTTGATGCGATCAGCGATCAGCGAACACCCTGACAGCAGATCTGATTACCCCATTTTAATCATGAAAGGCTATAAACATCCTAGAATTATCCAAACCTACCCCACAGCAAAGAACAGGGCTGTGCATGGGATCTAAGCCTCAAAATATCCTCGTGGGGTGAGACCTTTGGCCTTGCACAAGCAAACCTGTCAGTGGGGATAAAAAAAGCCAGGCTTTAGCAGACAGAAGCATATCTATGCAGAGGAATCTGTTACACCAGGATGAAGAAAATGACCCAACAGCAATTCAGTTGGGTTACTGCTTTGACCTTGGTGATCAGCTCCTAATCTGATAGGAATAGGAGGCAAAGAGTTGAACTGGAGCAGAGATGTGGCTGCATGTCTGTATGCTGTAAACTGATCAGTTTAATTCAAGTAACAGTTTTTCGCCACACATTTTAAAGCAAGTTTTGAAAAATTGGAAAGAATATTAAAAAAAAAGGATGCAGTGATTTGAGGAAGAGAAGATAAATGCTTTATAGCAAAACACTTAAAAACTCAATCTGTTTAGCTTATGAGAAAGAATACTGAGAAGTAAATAGACTACAATATATAAATATCTTCACTGGAGAAAATATGCAATACTAAAGGATTATTTAATCTTGCAGAGAAAAGCAAAACTGGCTAGAAGAATCTAGAAAAAATGAAGTTAGGAAGTTAAGACCCAATTTTGAAAACACTAATATCTTCTAAGAAACTATCAAGCAAAAAAATATCTTTTTCATCAGCTGATAACCTTGATTATGGCTGGGTGCTTTTAAGGGAGGTGTATTTTAATCCACCATATGCTATTCGGATCACTACAGAATTAACAGTGACATGGCTAAGATACAAGCAGTCCCTCAGTGGGTTTTTTTTAGGCTTCAGTGTTATGTGTATAAAAGTACATAAATTGGCAAGAAGTACTTACCAGCCAGAAGTCTGAGCAATGTTTGTAATATGTCTGTGGTAGGATTGCAGGAATGCTGTCTGCTAGGTTTAAAGAAATATATGCTTTTTTCCTCTTGCTGCCCCACAAATATCCCTGTTGAAAGGGTGTCTGACATTGGAGTCAGCCTATTAAATCTGAACAGGCACAATGTTACCCAGTGTGAGGAAAAACACTTGATCAAAGGTACTCCTGAGCATATCTATTTGATTTTGCTTACAAATTATGATTTCCATGAATTCAATGTAATGGGTTTATATAGTCAGAGGATCTGTACCTTGTAAGAATAATTTCCTTATTTGGCTGCTTTTTCAGTTGACTTACTTATTCTTGAAACATTCTGTTTTAGCTCAGTAAATACATAGTCACTTTTTGCAGTCCAGGCAATCACATACAGAACCAGAAAGAATTTGATTCTGTTTCTACTTTCTCTTTAAGGGAAAATTTAGGGTAAAAGAGCTGCAGAGCAGGATAACCTGATTGACAAGTCAAGGGACAACTTGTACACTTTCACAAAAAAGAAAACAAAATCATAAAAGCTTCACACTTTTAATGCTGAACACTGAGATGCATTTGTTAAGTGGATGAAATTGACATCAGTTCTACATCAGACCTGGCTACTTACTGGTGCCAGAAGCACAAAAAGAATATCCAAAGTCAACTCTTTCTCTTCCCTCCTTCTCTCCCCAAACCTCCTTCCCCAAATGAACTCACATCAACCCAGAATATTTTTGTCATACACTGACTGTCAAAGCCATTCGGATTTTAAATAAAACAATGGTTGCAAGACCAGAGTTTTTACTTAAACAAACCACCCAGAATGCTCTTACAACCAATTTTCTAGCTTTAGATTCCACAGTATTTGCTGCACATCATGTGTGGTTAAGTGTAGCATAGCTTGATACAGGATTCTTTCTAAATCTCAGTATGGCTGTTTCTTAAGTGAATGTGATTCTCTGGCAGTCCTGAACATGCAAGTTTTGCCCTAAACACACACACTTCAATAAACAATTCACTCCACTACATAGGAGGAGATATTAAGAATTTCCTTTTCAGTGATGGGGATAATGTAGTCTTCATCAAACAAGATCAAACATAAAACATCTCTTGTGGACATAAAATGCAGTTTAACAGAGAGGTTACAGTTAGCTCCCTGGAATGTGCAGGGTGAAATGCACATTTGTCCAAGAGGTTTTGCAGAGTGTATCTCTTAATCCTTCAAGTGGGAATCAGATACAGTGCAGTAAGAGGCTGGCCTCTCTAAGGTGATGGAAGTCACCCCTGCCATCAGTCCAAGACAGTTCAAAGCTGAGGATGATCTGAAAAGCTCTCCTGGGAGAACAGGAGTTCAGATCAACCTAACTTACAACTCCCTGCAAAATGCCCTCAGCATGTCGGGACAGTTAGAAACCAAACCTTCTCCTGCTCCACTAGTCCCTATTTGAGAAGAGGGGACACTGCTATAACTTCCTTCCATAACTTGCAGTTGCATGCCAGGCTGTTGCTCAGTCTTACCTCTTGAGCTCATGGTTAGCCTCTTCGGCCTTTCCTTGTTTTTTCCCCACTACCGTTGTGAAGATCCTGCTAACTGTGACTGGCTTTGAGTCTTTGCCAAATGTGCATCTTCCTTCAACCTGACTCAGCTTCAGGAACTTGCTTTAGGTCTTGTGGGGACCTATAAGGGTCATCTAATTCAATTGCCTAACAACTTCAGAGCTGACGAAAAGATAAATCATGTTAAAGGCATTGTGCAAATGCCCTTAAACACTGACAGCCATGGGGCATTGATCACCTCTCTGGAAACCCATTCCAGTGTTTGACCACCATCTCAGTAAAGAAATGCTCCCTAATGTCCAGTCTAGCTGTCTTTTGAAGGTGGCTTTCTTGTTATTAATCTCATTGTATTAACTGCAGAACTCCCAGCTGGATACCCCGAGAGTCATTATAGGGACATTTCAGCACCTAAAATGATGGAGCTCAACATTTTAATCCAGTTTCCCCCAAATCACACAAAGTTAAAGATAGTACTTGGTCCCAACCTGATGTTCATTGAGGATCTCCCTGAATTTCAAGTTCTCAACTGATGTATTACAATATACAGGATGCCTACATGCTATTCATACTCAAAGTTTAGATCTTCTTTGGCAGTATCTAAAATCCAGTGAAAGAGGTTCCCCTTCAGCTGCTACTATACAAGGACTAAAAAGGTACCCTTCCAAAGCTCTGATGGTCTAGACAGACATGAAAAACCCATGAAGAAAAAAAAAGAAGAAAAAATACATGCAAAGCAAATACAGTGATTAGGTTACAAGGTTCTGTCAAAAAAGAGAATGTTTTCTGACTATCTGGATTTGAAGTTGTTTTGTGAGAGAGACAATGATCTAAAGGGGAAAAAAAGGAGGACACAAGGAAAGGAAGGACAGAATATAATGAGTAAGTATGGCATGGAGTAAGACAAGGTGAAAGTTTTCTCACATCTCTTTTCCCTAGCCAAAGTGGCATCCATACACATTTATGTTACAGTACTTAAATACAAGCTGTCAGACCTAACACATTTTTGCCAGAATTATTCATGAAACTGTATGATCTCAAGAGAGGAAGGAGTTGTTACTTGGATTAAACTAGTTAATTTTCATTAACATAACTGGCATATAATTAGTAGTTTCACCGGAGTAATTTATCACAGGCTCTATGGCAACCATAATCGAGATGTACTTCATTTTTTTAAATTTTGTGTATACTGCCTGAAAGTATAATTTTCTCCCATAATAGACCTGTTGAACCTCTTTTCTCCCATAGTAGACCTTCTTTTCCCCTTTTGTACACAATTAGCATTTCATTTAATATTTCTATATTCCAGGTAGATGATAGAAGAGAAATAGAGAAGAGAAATAGGTCCTAAAGTGCCAATCACCAAAAGCCATGTTGGAGAGTTCCTTCACTACTAAATGCATTTGACACTAATTGCTGTTTATTGAAGAACCTGAGTGAAACATCACTCTGACATGTATCTGAATACTCCCTGCATCTGTTTGAATTTTCCATATTTCCCGCTGTTGGTGCCCCACTTCATAGGACCAGCTCTCTCACGACTGGTTCCTCTGCCTGCACAGGGGTGTGGCTCCAAGGCGGCTGCTGTTTCTTACCCACAGCAGTTCTTACCCAACACAACAATGGAAACGAGAAATTTGAAGGTGTTAATTTTTCACCCGTCTGCTTGTTGAAAAAAAAAAATCAAAGGTCCATGCTGGTACTTCCTCTACCGATATTTTAAATTATTTTAATCTTATCTAATATTGCAAGCTCTTTTTTGATTTATAATTCATTCAACCAAGTTATCTGCAATGGATAGTTCAGGTAGGGAAAAGATAAGTTCCAGGAGACTCTTGCTGGATCAATTAAAATTCAAAAATATCAGAAGAAAAACTTATACAAACAATATGGTAGAAGTCATATTTATTGATAAAAATTAATATATCTGCTATAAAATTTGTAACAGTAATGCAACTGAATATTTATTTTGATGCATAAACCTGAATGTTACATACCAAATACAATACAGTAACACTGGTTTCCTCCTTATTTACACGTTTATGAAAATTGATATGCAATCCATGTTAAAAGAACTTGTAATGGAGAATAGTTACATTAGAAAAATAATATTCTTGATAAAGCATTCTTGAGGACTCCAATCACATTTTCAGGCCTCTTTCAATAAGGCAAAAATCCCTGGTACAGCATATAACTTAATTTACAAAATACAATAACTTCAGACACATCTTCAAGTTTTCTTTTGGTATGCTTTTCCTCACTGTAAAATTACTCAATTCTCTTACTAAACAGAAAGAACTTTCTATAACAAAACTTAATGAGTTCTACTACATATTACATATAAATTGCTGTAGCTTAGCGACCATAACTGGGCTATCTTTCTCCTTAACTGTTTGCTCAATGAGCTTTTCTTAGATGTAGGACATGTAGTATTTTGAAATCATTATGACTGTGGTATCTTTCTTCAGTTTTCATAGGAAACAATCTGTCACATTTTGAAACTTTTTTTTAAAATTTTATTTTATTTTAGGAACTGGTGCACAACTACATTTCCACTCACAAGAGAACGTCACAAATGTAACTAAAATTAGGCTTGGATAACTTTGAAAACATACTACTATGTGCCCAAACCCAAATTTCTTACTTTAATACTTTATAACCCTGCCATGCTCTAGAAATTCTTCTTCTGCATAGCTTCATTACTAGTCACAGTCAGATAGTTTTAATTCCTTCAAAGGCACAAAACTTCCACCTCTTTTCCAGTGTTGCTCCTACACCAGTGAATTCTTGTTTAAACATGCGTGGCAGTCTCATCAAAAGCATTTCTATTTCATTTGCAGAGATCTGAGAAAGAAACAAAGGTAAAATTAAAGTGAGAAAGCTGCCCTGTAGCTTGTAAAGAGGAAACATTACGAACAGATATAAGAGGGGTGAGGGGGAGAGGTATTCAGGCCATATGAAAATAGCCAACCATTATTATTTTTTTTTAACCTTAGCCTGACATGACTTTCCAGACTCCAAAGCAAGTGCAGATTCCTTGCAGGAATGATTTTGCTCTTGTAGGTGGCATCCCACTGTAAAGCAATGACAACTGCCATGCTGGGGCTGTGGCCACAGTGTGGTATGAAGTCCATCTAAAAACTACAGTCACGGGTGTTCTTGTGAGGAGGAGGAAGCAGATGGGACCTTATTCTTCTTCTCAGCCTACGAGCTCTTGGGTTCTTCTCACAGCTCCATCAGTTTTTCTTTTTCAAAAAAACTTTATCAGCTCCCTTTTGTTATTGAAGGCTGACTATCCATGGAGCCATCTTCAGTCTTACCCAGTTCAGCAGCCCCAGATAACTAAGCAGTAAAGCTCCCAATTCTGCATTGATCAGGATGTTTTTATCACTTTGAAACCTTAATGACTGGTCACCTTCCTAATGGGCAAGATGCTCTCATTACAGAAAACACTTTCACAAAGGCAGCCTTCCTGGTATAATCAGTGGGGAAGTCAAGAAATGAACACTCGTGGAACATGAGCCATTTTATCTGACTGCTTCTAAAGTGGTAGTCATTAAAGGAACAGCAAAGAAATCTATGGGTACTGCCTGTTATCCACAGGTATCTCCATGGCTTGAAAGGCTTCTCTCAAAATAATGATATTTCTGCTTATTTATATTAGTAGAAACCTTCCATGGTGAAAACTTTTCTTTTTAAAACATTATGTAAACACAAAATGTGCTAATTATACCTCAGTACACCCAAGGGGGGCGAGAAAGTATCTATTGCCTCTTATTTTTCTGTCAAGGTTAGTGCAGCAGAAAGATTAAATGATTTGTTAAAGGTGGCACCAAAACTCACTGTTGGAGGCAGCCTCAGAGTGATCCAAACCATCTCTCAAGTACTCACATGGCAGCAGTGGGTGTCTGGTTACTTTTGTGCGATGTATCTGAGCTCTATACAGAGCCCTCAGCCCACACGGGTACGCTGACCTTATCATTCCTGCTCAGGCAAGGAATGACAGTCTAACCACGGAAAGTAATTGAAATTCATCTCTGAGATTGCATCTCTGGATCACGCTATTAAAAAGTAATTTGTTTCTACAAGCAGTTTCTTCCAAAATAAACCAACGAGGTCAAATTTTGCAGCCTGTGTTTATTATGCAGTAGGTAGGTCTGGTGGTAGCTGCAGAGATGGAGACAGTGCTCCTTCCTTGAGGGCTCTGTTTGCATCAAGAGCTTGACCCTGACAGCCTCACAGAAGTCAACATGTTACTCATGTGAGCAAATGCTCAAGGACAGAGCCCACAGTCATGCACAAGAAGGGACCACAGCAGTTCAGGGGGAGAATGTCGAAGAACTCACTGGGCAGAAGCAATGAGCAAGAGGGCTGGAGCCCAGGGAGTCCATATTTTGGATGACTGCTCTTACCACTCAAGAGATACAGAGCTGGAGAGGTCATCCAAGGGAAGAAGCAGTTGAAACTAAGCCAAATGCTGTGTTAAGGAAGGACTTGAAAGATAGCTGAGGAGATTGGGCATCATCTTATCCTGGGTGATGCAGGACAAGATGAAGGAAAGTGCACATGTGGCAGGGGCATAGAGAAGCAGAAGAAGAAATGTCTGGAGGTGTGAAGCTCTGGATTCATCAGGTCTTGATAAAACCAGACATTTTAAAAATAATTGAAATTCACCAATTTCTCACCTCTTTCTGCCATCCTCATGCCCAACTCCCTTTTCATTGTGGGTGGCAGTGGGCTGTAAAGCACTAGCAAACCTGAGTTGCCATGGCCAGAAGGCAGTACCTAACAAATTCATCATCCCTCCTCACTTATCACTGCAGCCTGTCTTAATTCCAGTGAGATTCTAGTTCAGGATCTCCTCTGCTTTTAGCTCTACTTTTTCATAGAAACAGAGGAAGGATCCAGGATCTTCCAGGAGCATGAAGCAGCCCCTCAAAGCAGTGGGAAGATGATCTTAGCTATAGGCTGAGGGGGCTGTTCAGGAACAAAATATCACCAGGATCAAAGGAATGTGTCACAAGAAGATCTGGGAAAGCACCATCATCCAAGTATTGGCAGACATGGGACAGAGCTGTGGCAGGCTGCAGGGTGACCCCTGCATCTGCTAAGTGTCTCTGGCAGCCTGGCATCCTGCAGAGCCGCTGTTTAGCACTTGGAGTACATTTCACCTGATCAAAGGTGGCTATTTCACACTTGAGCTTCTCACCCTTGACTTGGTTAATATTCAATGGAGAGGAATAGGCCCATTTTGGGGCTTGATTTCATCTCATTCTACAGCAGATACTAAAAAGTAAGTCAAAGAGTCTTACCCTACAGGTATGTACTGACTGTGAACTGTGTGAACCGATGCAATAAACACTTTGCATGCTGTTTTGTGTTGGCTTCACTTTTGTCTTGGCCACAGCTTCACTGAAATTAGCAGTAGGGTCACTCAGTTCCTTTATGAGATCATCTCTGCTTCCACGTGGAGACAAAGGACATCCTAGATGGTCCATTCTTGTGTTTATGAAGGTTCAGTTCAGTGTGACACACAACTAACAACTTTTCAAAGAATAAAGGGCCACCTCCAAGAGCTGCAACAGTTTGATAGCCCCTTGTTCTGCTTTTTTTCTCCTCAGCTATATTTCAGAATCATGTGTCATGAAATCAGCTGCTAGTCTTTGCCATTTAGAGCTCTGCTCTTCTGTGACACAGAATAGCTCAGCAGTGCGAGGCAAAGACCTCAACACAAGCACGTGCACTGTAATTTGCAAATGAATAAAGACTGCAAACCCCCAAGCCCCATATCCCATTATCTTTCTAATGGAAATGCATGAAGAATTTAACCTGCAGTAAAGAATAATACAATATTTCTAAAGAGAAAACAGATTTTGATTAATTTTTTCTTACCCTAGAGTCCAACTGCTGCATATAAGACCAAAGATACTCTATATTGGCTCCAAAAGGGTGGACGTGAAGAAATGTGGATATGATACCTGTATTAAAAACAAACGCACACAAAGTATTAAAATTACTTCAGGCACTGTATCATTAAAATAGGCAAAATAATTCTGAAGAGTCTGTTCTTGCAGGTTTTTCAGTATAGATTATGATTCTTATTTTTCTTGCACAACCCAATAAGCATAACAAACCAGCACATTTTTAATACAGTCATAGTAACGTGCTAAATACAATAGTTCATCTTCAGGAATGACAGCAGTTAGCAAGTAAGTGACCAAGATAATATACTGATGAATAAAGGAATTTCTAAACAAAGCCTTGCTGGGAGCATTTCAACTACTAATTTTATGCTTGATTTACCAATATAAAATTGTGGATATTGTAATGGTAAAATTATTGTTTTTTTCCCCTTCACTGGATTCTCTGTTGTGAAAATGTTTCATACAATTGTGTCAGAACCCTCACTCCCTCAAATTTTTCTAGTAATTATGCTGGTTATGAAAAGTGTTTAATCCGTATTACCCCTAACTGCTGCTGAAGAAAACACAAATGCTTTATGACATATTTTCTTATTTACTTTTTCTTAAGAGAGAGCATATTCTGTCTAGCTTCATTGTTGTTTTCAGGATGATTGTAAACTGTATGGGAATTAAAAGTGGCTTAGAAGGAGTCAGGATCTAAGTCTAGAGATTTTTTCTGCAGTGAAAATCAAGTGACAGCATTAATAATGGTGACCAGAGAAAACAAGATTTGGGGCATCAGTTTTGCTATTAAAAGCACTCTCCAATTGCTTCTCTTCTAAGCAAACAATGAAAATACAAAATGGCATGTGTGTTACTTGCTGTTTGGGGAGAGCTGAACTGTAAGAATCAGAACAAATATTTCCAATTCTCTTTGGATGGGCTTCTTAGCTAAACCACCCTAGGGGAAGTTTCCTTTACTTAAATCATAAACACCAGGATTAAAAATGCTTACAAATGACAAAAATGGGTCACTGTATCTTGTGTACTGCAGGCCATACTGCTTTCTTGATGCCGAATGAATTAGGATAATCTTGGATTTCGTTTTTCCCCAAGTACTGGCCGTGGTTGAAACTGATAAGCAATATTTAACGCATTTTAGACTGGCTTTGCAAAGAACACCTTTTTTCCTCCTTCACTTTTCAAACAGCATTTACAAACTTCTGGTCCTGCATAAGGAGTGGCGTGTAATAAATTTTATACTATGGCAAGTCCTAGCAGCAGTGACTTTCTTTGTGCTGTGGTGAAGCCTTGAGGTGGCCACCTAAAAAACAGAGACTAGACAAAAATAAGAGAATAAAAGTAGGTATTTATTTGAAGGTCCTTCAAAGGTACACCCTGGGCAGTCAAAAGGCTACACCCAAGATGGGTCACGAGTTCCTCACACCTTCGTAAGTTTGGTTCATTTGCATATCAGGGTTAATTCTCTAATTATAACTTCACTCAATGATGTAACTACCCCAAGTTTGCCTCTCCTCTCAAGGCTTTAGTTTACACATTTTGGGCCTGAGGCAACCTAGTTGTCATTGGAAAACAAACCTAGAGAGGCTTTGTTATGTCTAAGCAGCATGAGAGAACAGTAGCTAACAGGCCACAGGAAAATTCAGAGTTGCACACTAGGCAGTGCATGATTTGAAAAATATAAAAGTTAAAACCTAAGGCATCAGTGGGTGACTACAAGCAGCCACACAAGAGCTCTAGAAGCAAAAGCCAAGACCATCACTCTTGGATGAGATGACTGGAAATCCAATTGGTACTCAAATCACATTTTACCAGTGTCATTGCATCTGTTATGTGGTTCCCAAGGCTTTTCAATTCAGGACATTCAAAGCCAGCTCTTTCACATAATGTAAGTAGTAACTAATTTGTCAATATTTTGTAGCTATTGACTGGACTTCCATGATGACTTTTAAGTAATTTTTTCTTTTATACTTTTTTTCCTCTAAGACAACATTGTATTTTTTAAAATACAGAAAAACTTGGTGAATGGATGGAGGCAAGGCCCTTTTTTCCCTTGCCACACCTGATCATGCCTCAGAGGAAGAGATAACATGAAATTCATCTTGAGGAATCTTTTATCTTTGAACTGTAACAGTGAGTCAGTTGTAAGGGTATTATGTCCAGTAATATCTGAACTGAGATTACTCCATTTATCTGAGTGTGCCACTGAACAGCAGATGTACAGGACCCACTTTGGGACACTGCCACTGTTTGTTACAGTCAAATAGTGAGTGACCTAGAAAAAAAGTTTGTTATTCTGTTCCTAAAATCCCATGCTTACTGTCCTTCTCACAGAATGAACTTTGAACAGATCAAGTACTGTCCCCTGCAATTAAAAGTTCCAGATTTTATTATAACAAGCATAATTCAATCCAGTCACACATTTCTGCACATTCCACTGTTTTGCTTCTCACTAGTCGCTGGGAGTTTGTGTCTTAAGCACTTTAAACATTTAAACACATTCTCACTTTCAAATGACCTCTTTGGTCTGAACCGAACATGAGAATTGCTGACTCTGTGCCTCAGGAATAAACCAGCTATTTTCCTGGTGCCTAGGTGATTAAAATGAGTTGCATTTAAACAAATTAAGGTAGTTTTGGAACTATCACTTAACAGAATATCGCTGATTTGTGAAAAGAACAAACCTAAAAAAATTAAGCCTGTTGTTTCAGGTCAACATTTCTGTTGCCATGCCACAGGGTACACTTTGGAATTGTGGGCCTCCATGCAAACCTGCCCCACTGAAACCAAATGCAAAATATGCACGGGTGTGAATGGGGCACATTCCCTCCAAGGGTAGCATGGGTACAGCCAGTTCTGGATGGCTAAATTCCTGATACCAGTTAGCTGGCCCACTGCCTATAAGCTTTAGCTTTAGGCACTCTTTAGGAGTTTATTTTAAAGATTTTATTCTAGGTAAAGGATATGACAGTCCTTGTGGTGTTCTTTATAAATATTCATATTGCTAATTCCCTCACCTAATGTCAAAGGCATAAATCTGGCTTGCTTAATACATGCAGTATACATATTTTTTGCTAGGTAGTTTACTAATATTATTTCCCTCCCCTTCTCCTTCACCACTTTGTCTAATAATCATATGACAAGCTATACAATTCTGGCCTGCTATAATCTTGATGTAAATAAAGTCCTCATACATTCATGCTTCAAGTATAAATGCAGATCCTGCAATTATCTTCATACCTGAAGTACTTTCATTAAACTGCAGAATTTTTCAGAAAGGCAAAATTCATTTGTATTTTAGAATTTTTCTTACTAAAAGCCATTTTGAACACAGATGGAACAAAAAAGTCTATTTTTTTTCTTTTTTTATTTGTATTAGCACAAAGATGTGTATAAACAGATATGCAAAACAGAAACCTGTTAGAAGGCATTTTGTTCTCAAAAATCTTCTTTGAAGTTATCTTACCTATTAATAGTGCCTCTTTCTCTGATTTTAGACCTGGGCTTCGTTTCTCTGAGTTTTTTTCTCTGTCCTGGTTGACCAGCGCTACTGTCAATACATTGATTTCCTATAAAGTTTAAAAAAAACAAACAGGTGGTCATGTAGATTTCACTTATCTCAATTAAACTTGTCTGCTTCCTTTCAACTCTATAAAAAAATCATTACTTTAATTCACATCTAAAGACAAGACAATTATAAATAATTGATTGGTTTGCAGAATATTAAGACACATTTTGAACTACCTTTATGCCAAGTGCTGCCAAGAAGAGAAATTTTGCTTGTTGAGTAAGTAGTAACTTTGTTGCTAGTGCTTCTTCATTATAACAGCTGGAGAGATTGTGCCATAAAGTGTGGGGATGGTCAGAAAACTCACATTTTGTAGCTGTTAAAGCTGTAAACCAAGACCGCCTCCAGGGAACATGGATGGAAACATTCAGCTACAGCCATAAGAGTAAATTCAGCAGTCACTAACAACACTTCTAGCTACTAGAATGCAACCCACTGCCTTGTTACACTTTTCAACCAGTACCTGGCATGGCATTGGCCCATCCAAAACAATTCTCAGGCATGTTTTGAGCGTCGGCACATTTCAGGAAGACTATTCCTAGCAGGTGGCTTGCATAAAGCTACCTTGTTTTAAGGACTGAAAGAGCACCAACCTGAAGGGCAAACAAGTCAAGGCTCCTACTCGGAGCTCTTTTTTTCTGGAACCAGGTGGCCTGAACCACCTAAATTTCATCCACGAGATCACATAGCAGGTGCTCCATCAGAAGTACCCAGGCAGTTGTGTGACTGGGAATATGTAAGTAAATAAATTATCTCCGAAACATGCAAGTGGCCTTAGAGTGTATTGCACAATCCTCAAGCGTATCCATGGCCTGTTTCCATGGAGCAGCCAATGTGCAATAACTCGCTCCTCGGTGAGGCAGTGACTCACACTGCTGCATCTGCTCTGCGAAATGCTCAGCAGTTCCATGCAAAACCTCGGAGGCAGAGAGCATGGCACTGGAGATACGATGGCGTGAGGTGGGACTGGGAAGGAATGGTGCTCTTGTTCTGTTTGAGGGAGTCCAGGTAAGCTGCTGGACGTTGCGTGGGACTGGGCAGCCTTAAATGCAAGCAGATATGTACTATTTGGTATAATGATGTGGTTCATTTAGGACATACCCATGGTGTGGTGCCTTGCTCCAAAATTTTTGGCAAGAATTTTTGGCAGTAAAAGAGGGACAGTGGGCTTGGGTTGCTGTAAGGCATTTCTGAACGTGTGCGTAATCCATGCTAAAAAAAGGCATGAACTCCAAAATATGTCAAATGTGCCTCTTTATGGATGACTAAAGGCTTCACAGTCTGTGAGACTGGTAAAAAGAGTCACAAGCTTCCTCATTCTCAATTGAAAAAGGAAAAGAAACAACAAATAACATAACCCAAAAACCCCAGTGACATCGTCTGTGCTCTTTATAGGCTTAGTGCAAGGGGCAGCTGCCAGATAGGCAGTGCCTGATGGCTCAGATGCATCGTGGCTTCAAGTGTTCCTTGGCGTCTCAAAGAAGAGCAAGTTGCCATGTGTCAGCTAAGGAACTCCATGTGCACATGGGTGACATACATGCAGATGTGCGTCCTTAGACCCCAGTGACAAGGGGCTCTGACAGACCCTGGCCCACATTGAAGGTGAAGTGAGGTCCATTGGGTCATCTGGGGTTTGTTGCAGTTGTAATGGCCAGCTGAGGCATTTTTCCTGGCCAGAGATCTATGTGTACTTGTGCACACGTCATCCTCTGCTGCCTTTTTAGTTAGTAGAAATGAAATAACTTTCTAGTTGTGTATTTTAGTTTAGGGAGTCTGCAGTTTAAGAGTTGGCAGTGATCCCCTCTTAAAATAATGGTGTTCACCTTGACACTAACACTCCTGTAGTGTTGTAATGCACAGGGCACATTACAGCAGCAGCAGCATGCTCTAAATTGTCCAGCACTGTTGATTCTCCTCCTGACAGAGCCAAAGGCTAATGCAAATTCTGATCTACTGCTGGCCATGACATCCAAAAACAGTGAAAGGAAACTGAGGTAAGAAACTGAAATAAGAAAGGTGTTTACAGGCTCCAAGAGGGCAGTAATGATGAGGGGGTTACAGACCAGAAGAGAGCTGGACGAGAGATTTCATGATAGTGCAGCAGAAATGCATATGCCACCAGAGTGTGTATAGGTTAGGATGTAACTTTGACTTCATCAGAGATAGAAAAGCTGTCCAAAAATTGCAATTTCTGAGAGAGGAAGGAGAGAGCAGAGAGATGTGTATTTGATATAACAGGTCCCAAACACAGCACATTTGCAGTTTCAGGTGGGATTAGAAGTTTTGTCAAGCAGTGATGCAGGGAAACAAACTATAATCCCATTGGGAGCAACGAACAGATGGATTCTCATTTAATGCCTAGATTTGAGCTTGTGCAGAACGTTTTGTATGATTTATAGGACAGTGTAAGGGGATGCTAAAGGAAGTCACATCAAGTCTTCCTTAGCTGTATGTCGGTACAGAGGATAAAAGAGTAAAAAAAATTTATGGAGAAGCCTGAGGAAACGAGTGGCAAAGATAGATACTCATCAAACCCCTGGCTTTAGAAGAAAGTTGCAGGTTCTTGGAGGCTTGAAAAGGAGAGGTTTCTGCCACCCAAAACTACCTGCCTCACAGAAGATGATAAATTAGACCACTCTGATGTATTCAGCTGCCAAAAGAAGTGTGCACAGGCCATGAGAAAATACAGGGTGTGCATAGCCACATAAAGCAGATCAGAATTCAGTAGCAATGCTGCTAGGAATTAATAGTGGTTTAAGAGAAATGGCATAATTGGGTCTAAAAAATGGGTGTGAAATTCACCCAGAAGCTAGGCTAATTATAGTGTAAGTGAAAACCTTAAGAATCTGACAACATACTGCAGATACAAATCTGGTACCTATGAGGCCTTTACAACAAATCCTTATGCAGTTAGTTTACACTTTTTAGAGGCACCAGTTATGTCAACCCACAGAAACAAGACTTTTAAGAGTACAAAAGTGAATGAGGCAATAAACAATTGGAAAAAAACAGTTAGGTCACCTCTCTGACATGAGAAAAAGCTACTGATCACCAGATGCCTGAGGAAAATTATTTAATATATACTACATTACAGTAATTCCTTTCTTTCCTGGAGACCATTCTTTATTTGGAAAATTATATTTTCTGAGGCCCTAAGCAGTCTCCTTCAGCAGGTTTCATTATAAAAGGAATATTTTGCTACCATCTGTCAGTTACTGCATTACAAGACAAGAACACAGCTGAGCATGTGCAAACTGCTACTTATTAGAAATGAAATGACCTTGCAAGATCTAAATGCAGTATGTGAAAGGCTTAATCCAGGTTAAATCACACCTGGAGATCATTAGGGACATGGTCCTATTTATTATTCCTGAATCATGTCAGGTATTGGAAAACTTGGAGGACCAATTTGATGATGACAGGTCCAGAGCTGCTCAGTATGAATGCAACCATTTTGTGTGATGCTCTCACCATTGCCAGCTTAGAGCTTTTTCTTGCAAATGACACTTTCATCCATCAGCAGATGATGAAAAGACATGAATTTCCCTCATGGGATTGAAAACCCTATGGTTCTGCAGATACCGCTTTGGACCAGCATTTTGATTCAGGGCTCCCTGCATTTGAACCAGAGGGGGAGAAACAGATGGAGAGTCTTTCTGGAAAACTTTCAGTTCAGGAGAACTTGCTGGATGAAACAAAGGACAGCAAATAACAATTTTATCCCATCGACTTTAATTTCCACAACCAGATCTCTGACACCACTCTTGACACAGAGCTGATAGCTGTGGAGAGTCATACAAGGCAGTTTTGCACAGGGATATATAAAGCCTGTCTGTAAGGTGGGAGAGAAGTTTGGTTTGCATCATTCACTCGAGTATCTTAGCTTTTTTTGGAAGAAAATTCTTTTGGAAGAGGAATGGGGAAATATATTGCTCCGAAAGGTGCCTGGTCTCACTGTCCAGAGAGCAGCTGGGTCTGACACTGGAGACACGACAAATAAGAGAGTAACTCCTGGAGAAATGCACTTGCAGAGAGAGACAAAGAGCTTCTGAAGAGTGGAAGAGATGTGGTGACTTTCTACAGAAGATAATCACAGACCTGTATAAACAAAAGGCTAGCTCTGCACTCCAGGGCTCTAGCAGATCAGAAAGCTCCAGATATTTAGGCTGGATGACTTGGGTCTTTCTCTCCTTTATTGGTTTCTTTTTATCCCTATGGAAAAGTAAGATATTAAATAAAAAGTTCTCAATCTAGAAGCACTAATCCTCTTCAGGTCAGTCTTGAACTAGTATAAAAAAGGCAGACAATATAAAATATTTGTTCTTGCCAGAAAATATATGCTAGCCAGCATCCCTAAAAATGGGGGGAGTGAGGACTTGATATTCTCCATAAACACTGAGCAAGAGTTGAACAGAGCTTGCACAGTAGCTGCCCTACCTGGAAGCTCCTCCTGCCAGAGTGCAGTTCCGCGCCATCTGTTGTTCAGGATTCTGCTTTGAAAGGCAGAACACAGGATTTAATGAATGTGACATTGAAGATATCTGACATGTGACCAGGATGCAATGACATCCAAAGAGATGAAATATTCCCTCCACTCTCTGGCTAATCCAAGTGTTTGATAATTATCTTTGAATCTAGGAGGAATGATGACTGCTTGCATACTGTCTTCAACGACCTCATTTTCTTTGTTGTATTTTATGGAATTCTGAAGAATTGTGTGGTGACAGGATAAAAATAATATTGTGTCTTCTGAAACACCCAGTAAAAATCCCATAAACCCACCTGCCTCTGGAAAAGTTTGCATTTTTACTATACATACAAAGCCAATTGTCTGAGGCATTAAAACAGCAGCAGAATAAGGAAAGACTTGGTGTTTGTCACAGCGGGCATATGACAGAGCAACTGCTGAATGTTGTTAAATGGAAGGGATACACCACACTTTCTCATCAGCCAGGGGATTTACGAGAGAAAATGAGTAGGAGGAGAAAAAACTATACGTCTGAAACATAAGCAAAAATCTTGCAGGCTATTAACAGCAGGCCAGAGAGATGCTGTAAGCTTGGAAATAAAAGGTAATTTTAAAATTCTGATAGAAGGAAGAGCCATGCACACAAGATACCAAATCTGCAGCCTATAAGGTATTGAAAGGCATACATGTGCCTGCTCTGAGCCCACGGAGCAGGGCTTGGACTTCAGGTGAGTTTGCCCAAACTGCTTATTGAGGACCAGGCAGGTGTGACTACAAACTTGGGTGGAAATTGGTCTGCAACATGACAAACTATATGTACTTAATTTATTTGCATTTATCTGTGAACCTCCTAAAGTCTGATGTAGATGGGTTTGCTTTGCTAGTTTCTCTTTAAATGTACTTTGGAACTACATTTGAAAATTTAATCTTGCACTTTTAACCTGAGTGGAGCATAATTCAATTTCCAATCAAGTGAATGCAAGTCTTGCAATAGTTTCAATGCACATCAAGTCAGGCATCTTAAATTTATGGGGACATGCAAGGTTGAGGTACAGGACAACTTCTGACAGCTTAGCATGGTTGTCAGTTGAGAATGGGCTACTGTCCTTGTCTGTGTTGTTATCCACGGTGAATTCAAAATTATTCAATACAAGTTGAGCTAAACGACAGCGAAAGAGCTTATTTAAATTTAACTTAAATCAACTTTCCTTGCAAATGTGGCAATGTATGAGTACTCTCACAGGCAGTGATTGTGACTCAGATGATCATGGCATCACAAAATCATGCAGATGACCTTGGGAGTCCAACCTTTTGCTCAGAGCAGGATCAGGTGAAGTGGCAGAGCACATGGATGTGCAACAAAAAGGTCCAATGGCTCAGCAGTTTCTCTCCAACATCCCAGTCCTGCACCCTTATCAACAGAGGGTTGCCTCCATCCCCTGCAGATGGGATTTTCCAACCACCATCACTTAGTCCATCCTTGTGATACTTGTGATTGAAGACTTATTTCCACAAGCAGAAAGGAGTACAGAGGCACCATTACAAATGGGGTAGATGTGACAACCCAATCACAGAAAGCAGAGTCCCCTGACCCAGCTACTTCCAGGGCTGTCACAGGAAAGCATCAGCCCCAGGGGTCTAACGTGACACCGGTGAACTTCAGTCCACCTCTCTGAAACATCTTACAGACTGAGAGAGCATTGCCTGTAGGAATACGGGACTTATTATGGGATGTAGGAGCAGAGCATCATGGGTTTGTACAAAACTTAGTTGAGTGTCCTTAGCAGGGAAAGAAAAGGCAGGAAAAGGGAGGGATCGTGGAAATTTGGGAGGCGATAAAAGGGAGTGAGTGGTTGCATGTGAACAGGTTGCTGGTCAGTAGACATGTATAACACTCATTAAACTCATTTCATTCTTCCTGGCTGAGGGACTCTGCTCTGTGTGCGTGGGGGGGGCTGTGAGGGGGTCTGAGCAGAGCAGCTGGAGTGGGGTCAGAAATCAGAGAGCCATGTGCCTGGGATGCTACAGTTAGAGAGATGGGGGGTCCAAGCAACCAACTAGGGACACCATGGAGCCTGGGGAATGGCTAAATGATGACAGTCCAATTTCTGGAGGGATTTGCATTGTGTATATGTGTAAGTCTGCACATGTATTTCCCGCTAATGGACCTTTACCCTGATCAGCCAGAAAGTGCTGTTTGTGTACCTCAGTACTGTTCATGTTTCTGAATGCTGAGTTTGTGTTGATCTGTGTGGCTGGCCAAGTGTATATAGATGTATGCATGTGATGCATGTGTTGCAGATGTGTGTTCTTCCACGTGACTGTGAGGAATATGTGCTCAGTGTAGCTGCAGGTTGATTCCAGGGAGCTGTGATCACCTTGTCTCTGTCAGGCCACAGGATTCAGGGTCTCCCAGAAGAAGCAATACTTGGTTTAGGCCAAATGTCTCTTAATTCTTTCTTTAACAGAGCTTGTTCCCCTTCGCAGGCTACACACTGTATTGTGATGTGATGTATGAAAATTTGGTTGAGTCTCTGAACTCTGAAAGTAACTTAAAATTGTCCTAACTTAAATAAACATCATGTGTGTTACATAGCTCTTCTCTCAGCCTGTCCTCGTCAGTAACTGTTTCTGACTGCTGACTACTCTTCTAAAAATTCTGTGACTAGAAAATTGCTCGTAATTTTTGATTAATATAATTCTTTTGTTACTTCAAATGAATTACCTTGTGCTAGTGATTTAACTACTTCCTAGAAAGCTTATCTTTTACACAGACCTGGCTCCTCACAGCCTAAGAATTGGTTTTAGTAGAATGGCTAGCTCTAAGTTAAATGGCCTTGTGACACACTGTCTATATGCAGAGAGGTTTCTTGGCCTTTTCTATTTGTACTGGGATAACTCAGTTCACAGTAAAAATTTGCAGTGTTGCATCACATATGAAAAAAATAAGGCAAGGAATGAGGCATTCAACCTCAAAACCAGAGCTCTCACAAGTAGCTAGTGCCACTGTTAGAGATAGCACCAGGTCTAAAATTAATTTAAAAAGCCTTTGCTTTTCAGTGCTTTTTTTCCAGGGTGTAACAAGAGCCTTCTCCATCTACTATTTACCTAGTGATGCAGAAGGACATATTTGCCATATGCTGCACTGCTGGTGAATACAACTGGTCTGTCATTAGAAATGATAGACACCAGGTGTCATCTTTTCATTCAAATCAAGCCTAAACTGGGTAACTTATTTTATTCTATGCAAGAAGCCAGTGTCAGTTTTGTCAGCAACAGCACATTGTAAATACTTTTAAAGGACACACATAGAAATTTACTTATAAAATACACTAATATAGAATTTACCATTATTGTAAATTTAAGAGTGCACAAATAAACAGTTGACAACTTGAAAAATTATCTGTCATTAAAATTATACTAACAACAATGTAGAAAAATTAGAACTGTGAATGTAAGACCTTATGAATGAAAAACTTCAAGGATGGATCTAAGGTTTGTTTATCTGATTTATCCTACATAATAGAAGCATTTTCAGGAGTGAAGATTAATTGTATTATGGTGCTCTTGACATCCTATTTTTCTGATCCATTTGCCAGAGAGATGCTTTTAACTTTTCATTACAAAGCTTTTACTATTATAACTTTCACCTGCTGAGTTTAGGCAACTACCAATAACCTGAAAATGCTTTTCTCATTGAAACTATCTCTTCATATTTTTTCATTGTATTTGAGCACATTTATTTTATGGGAATGTACATATGCAAAATACAGATGACTAATATGAAAGTTACTTCATGATCATTTTCAAAAGTATGATCAGGTAGCTTCATTTTCTAAAGTGGGATTTATGTGTAGGTTCCTGATGACTTAACACAGATGTTTTATGTGATGTGAAGGTGGTTGCTTTGCAAGATAAAAGGTAATTGTCATTTTGCACACTTTGTTTTAGGGAATTGCAGCAAACAAATGGCAGGCTGAATTAAAGCATCACTTGCCCACCAGCTCTGCTGAAGTCATTGTAGAAGGGGACATTTCATGTTTACTTGAGACTGAGAATTTGTGAAAACCCTTTGAAATGGTCTTTAGCACAAATATTGCTCTTGCAATCTCCTAAAGAATGATGCACTTTTTCAAGAACAGTCAAAGTGAGAGAAAAAATAAAAGGCTCTTCATTTCCCTTCTGGGACTTGTAGAAGTTTTGAAAATGTCTTTTCTGAAATAAAAAGAAGTAACAGGCAGGGAAAACCAACCTTAAATTCTTTATGAGAGTTAATGGTTTTCTTACTGAGTTTGTATTTGAAAGATATTAACTTTAGGAATCTCCACATCTGAATATGCAAAAAGTACTTAAACACTTTTGAGTTCTCATTCCTTTGGAGTGGATCTTGATCAGGATGACAAACTCTTTCTGAGGTACCTTAGAGGGACTTGGGAATATTGTTTGATGAGAAGCACACCATGACCCAGCAATGTGAACTCACAGCCCAGAAAGCCAATTGTATCCTGGGCTACATCAAACGCAGCACCGGGCGACGGAGGAGATTCTGCCCCTCTGCTCTGCTCTGGTGAGACCCCACCTGCAGTGCTGCATCCTGCTCTGGGGCTCCCAACATTGGAAGGACATGGATCTGTTGGAGCAATGTCAGAGGTGGGTCATGAAGATGATCAGAGGGCTGGAGCAACTCCCCTGTGAGGACAGGACAGTTGGGGTTGTTCAGCCTGGAGAAGAGAAGGCTCTGGAGAGACCTTAGAGTATCTTCACATACCTAAAGGGGGCTACAAAAGAGCTGGAGAGGGACTTTTTACAAGGCTATGTTGGAATAGTACAAGGAGGAATGGCTTTACACCGAGAGGGCAGGTTTAGATCAGATTCAAGGAAGAAATTTTTTACTGTGAGGGTGGTGAGAGACTGGCATAGGTTGTCCAGAAAAGTTGTAGATGCCCCATTCCTGGAAGTGTTCCAGGCCAGGCTGGATGGGGCTTTGAGCAATCTAGTCTAGTGAAAGGTGTCTCTGCCCATGGAAGTGGATTGGAACTTGGTGATCTTTAAAGCCCTTTCCAATGAAAACCATACTATGGAGAGTGGCTCTTGGGAATATTGAAGTTCCTTTCTCACTTTGGTCACATTTTTTCCATGTCTATTCCTTGAAAGCTGGTTGGAAGGAGTGTGAGTGTGGTGTACAACTCCCAGGACTGCAGTAGTAGGCTTGTGGCTGAAGCAGAGGTGGCCCGTCATCCTTCAGGTGGTTGCGGGGGAGCCTGAGTGCTCTGACAAGCCAATCTGCCTTGCACACTGTGTGGGTTAAGCACACAGCTGCATATGTATAAGGCTGAATGTTATTCCTCACTCAAAATGACAGGATGACTCCTGTATACGTGGTGTAGTATAAATACTCGGGGAAAATGCTTTGGGATGAAAGGCTTCACATAATGATCAGGTATTATTAAAATGTCAAGTAGCTCTGGGCATTGAAGATCTGTCTCCCTGTGGAGCTCATATGAAATTTAAAGTAAAAACTTTTGTGATTTGCTGAGTGGGTGGCTGAATGGGTTTTATCATTGTGTCTCAGAGTTCTCTTTCTCCTCCCTCGGATGATCAGAATTCACTGCAATCAAAAGCCAAGTCGCTCTGACACTCTTAATTAGGGACAAGGGAAGTGGTGTGATTTCTTGCTGCACATTAACAAAGGGGTTATTGCTACAGCCTAGATCCACTTCAGGTGGCACATTCAGTGTCAGAATATACCCTGGTCTGCTCCCCGTTTGCACCCTGTAGGGTTCAATCATGGCTAGAATCTCAGAGACTGTGATTTATCCAGCAGAGACACCTGTACCATGCTAATGAAACTCTTGCTGTCTTCTGAAACGGCAAACCAGGGCTGGGGTGGCAAAGGGGGCAAGTCAGGGAGGTTTGATCTACCAGTGCACAAGAACTTCTGAAGGCTGAGTGGGCTCTTTGATAACATCCTAAACAGCCTGTTAAACTCCTGCTTCTTTTCAGGCCTCGTGATATTGAATTCAGGAGGTGGTCATTCCTCATGCCTGTCGCAGTAAGTAGGAAAGCTGCTGATCTGCAAACGGTCAGAGCTGCTTGAATCTATCATGCTCCATGTGCTGTAAATTGAAGGAAATGAGAAGAAATGAGTGATGGAAGGGCTACAAATAAATGTCTGGAATGGAAAAGATAGGAAATAGAAGGAGGCACAGCCACTCCTCGCACCTTGGTGCTGGCCCCACCAGGACAGAAGAACCTGAATACAGACAGTAAATGTGTCTCTCTAAAGCCCCCCTGATGGCTCCAATCCAATCAGGGTAAGGGTCCTTGCACCTTCTCCTCCTGACACAAAACACCCATGACGAGAAACCGAACCCCATGTCTCTCTCCTCAAAGATCTATCCTCATCCCCGCACTGCCCGTTGTTCCTGCTTGCTCTCTTTATACACCTGCAGAGGGCAGCAGCTACAATGAAAGGGGCTGGAGGGTGCCCGTAGTCTGTGCTCTTTTCTTCTCAGGGAGGGCAGGGAGACAAACCCCAACTTCTGGCATTCCCTGCAGGGAATGTCATGGGTATGGAGAGCTTGAGCTCATGGGTATGGAGAGGCTACCAGGACCCTTTCTTTATTCTCTAATGCATCCAGGGGCCATGGCCTCAGTTTCTGCAGTGCCCATTCACACCCCATGTGCTCCAGAAATGCCTGCTGCAAGGCCAGAACACTCCATCGGGGGGGAGGGGGGGGGGGGGCAAGGAAGGTGCTCAGTGACTAACATCAGTTTGCTGGGGCAAAGGTTCACATCTTACAAACCTGGGAAGCTCAGATAGGAAAGAAACACACAATTATTCCTGACATGTCCAAAGTCTGCACTGGGGTTTTCTGGCCTGTAACTTTAGACTCAACTTGCTCTTATATAAGTCATGTTGAGCACATTTTTTATTGAAAGCCTGTGCTGTTCCGGGAAGAGCAAGCCTTTTGAAGAGTGGGATAACCAGGAAGTGGCTGTTGCATGCACAAGGAAGTGAAGCAGAAGAATCAGCAATCACTTGGGATCTTCATCACTGAAGATGACCAACTTTTGTCCCACACTCCCAAACTACTGCGATGATTTTGCAGTCTTCTAGCTCCTACTCTTCTCCCTGTGTTCAGGGCCCTTTCCATCTCACCTGGCTCAATGAGATGCTGCCACACTATGTGGAGCAGCCACATCAAATGCCATGTGTGTACTAACACATACACTAATATGGAACATTCACAGCAAGAACCTTTGAGTGCCTAAATTAAACTTTTGTATAGTAAAGTACAAGAACTGAACTCTGATGAGTTTGATGGAATTACAGACTTTTCCAAAAACTGAAGGGGATTAGCTTTTTAAATCTTTGCCCAACTTGTTGCAAAATTAAGCCTCACTTAAGTGACATTTTTCTTTGATGAAGATCATCAGTGATTAACCTACTCTGTGAAAAGAGAAAGCTAGGGTGTAGTTAGGAATATCATCACTTTCAGTGTAGTATAAAGTGAACAATGCAGTGAAATATACCCCCTACTCAGAGTCAAGGGTCGTCTGGTAACTGCTTCAAAAGCAGGTACAAAAGACAAGAATTAAAGGAAGAATTAACATTAAATGTAAGAGGCTTGGTTGAACTCGAGAAATGCTCTGACAACAGCTTCAAGCATTCAAATGGAAAAATGCATCCCTACTTAATATTATTGATTTCATGTCTGGAGAAAAACCCACAGAACATTGTGTCCGAGCTGCAGGAGACACTAGCTGAAGGCAGACAGATGAATGTGGTCAAAGTCAGTACTTTGTTCAAATAATGAAACTCCAACAGAACAAAAGGCTGATCAGAAAAACCTTGTGGTGAAATCAGTTTCATTCTCTGAAAAATATTAATTTTATTATGTCTTGGTGATAATGAGGTAACCATAAAGTCTTTTGGCAAAATTCTGACTTTTTACCTGATGGGGATTTCTTCAGTGACTTCAACAGTGTCAGGACTTCACTATGCAGTTGCAATCTGGGCATTTGAAATGCTTCTGTGACCATGACCCAGGTCTTGCTTTGGTCAGAACGTGGCAAACTGATACTCTTGATTACCATTTTACAGCACTTTTAGTGTAGGAGTTACAGCAGCCATCTAAGGAAGGCAGATAGCTGACAAGGGAGAGCAATGAACTCCTGGAAGATCACTGAATACTTCTAAAATGAGACTTGTATAAAAAAAAATCTTCCTTTCTCCATTTACATGGAGGGATACCATGGATGTTAACCTTCTGACCCCCAAACCAGGGATGTATTCACTGCATTTGCATGCAGTGCCATATCTATACTGAATTCAGCAGTGAGCAAAAGGAGATCTTTGATCAAAACACAGAATTAATTTACATACTAGCAGCCTCACAGAAAGCCACTGAACTTACAGAAACAGTAGAACAAGAAATTGTCTCTGTAGAGTTAGTCACAAAATATGTTATTAGCATTTTCAGTTTGCAAAATGGTCTCTACTCAAGCACAGCTCCCAAGCAAGATTATTTTTTCATGTTGGGAGTGTTCAGGTCCCAAGAGTCTGGGAACATCCTTGAAGAGGATTATATCTGAAGCTATGATTGTCCATTGGTCATTATTTTCACTTCAGTTAAGACAGAGATGTGAATGAAATATCATTACATGCAGCAATGAAGAAGAAATGAAAAGAGTTCAGATTAAAAGCAAAGACTGATCCCTTTCTAAGCACAGGACTGATGGAAATGAGCACTCAGTGACAGCACCTCTGGCAGTGCTGGCTGTTGAAGTCTCTGTTAATGCCAGGCCAGGATCTCAGGCTCTGTGTACTGCCTGAGCCCGACATTTGGCCTTTCCTGACACAGAGTATATCTGGGAAATGTCAACAGCCATAACAAATATTACTGCGTGTACCTGGCAAATCACTCATGAAACACCCTTATGACTGTACAGAGCCTTGTAAGATGGTTTTGCTTTCTGGAAATAACAGATGCACTGACAATATGCTAAAATTTTGGTCTCCCCCACCCCCACAGATTTGTGTGTGAACTGCCATGCAGGGAATATGACATTGCAATTGCTTCAGCATCTTAGTCAATTTAATTCATTCTCCTGCAAAAACAAGAGAAGAAAATGAAGGTCAGTTTGTTGGTTGAGAACCTATAAATTACTTAGAGGGGGACGTTTTTCTTTTTCCAAAGGCGTCCAGATCCTTGTCTCCCTTTCAGGATGGTCTCACATAATGGGTCTGCAGAAGACACACCAGGATAGGTCTAAGTATACATTTTCATCTGTATCCGCTTTTGCTAAGAAAAATATCCATGTTTTGTTTTAAATAACACCATTTTCTAACGTAAAAGATGATGCAGACTAGTGCCATCAGGAGAAATCCTGAGTGAAGAAAGTAATCTTTTTAAGATTACAGTATGGGTTTTCTTGATGTGTATGCACTGTGCCTAAAGTTTCTCCTGTCCTTTCTAGGAGCCTGATTTTCTGCAGAGTAAGTAATCTAAATATGCCACAGTGTGAAGATAAGATTGTGTGTTCAGTGTACAGGCATACGTTGCCATTTTTCCTTACCCACACCTCCCACTATTGCTCAGCATGTAGAGGTATTTCATTTGCTGAATTCAACCTGTCAACTGTAACAAATATGTCCTAATCCAATTATATGCATCACAGTTCACTAAGAACCACGTAGGAGCCACCAAGCCTTTGATCATCCCTGATTTGCACAGGGCCAGGGGCAAAACCCATGGAGTCTGCTGAGAATACATGTGGAGACAACCTGCAAGGCACAACACCTGAGTGCTACATATTTCATATAAATGACAATTGTTTAAAAGGCACTTCAGCTTCCATTTTACAAAGTTTGTTATCGTAGCAAATGTTTTAACATCAGTTATTTCCCTCTATTTCTCTATTTCCATTTGTACTGCTGTGCTTTCTCTGATTTCATGGTGGTGTTATTGTTGAATACATGGCTGCGACTGTGACTCAATAATTGTAACTATCTGGTTTCCCTCTTTGCCATTAGTCTAAGTATTGACTTCTATTCTTAAGAGTCATATATTACTATGAGATCGGCTTGGGAATAGCTCATGGAAAAGAGGGGCAGAAAATAGACTTTCTATCCTATGAAAAATTCAGGCATTTGAGGAACTTGTGCAATTACAAACTGAATCAAAATCTTACATTTTGAAAAATTTACTATTAACCAAAGATTCTGAAATATTTCGGTTTAGATATCTGGGAATGATGTATTGAAACACTCTCTTTACACAATTGAAATGTTTCCCATTAATGCTATTTCAACCTTTATATTATATAAAAAAAACCTTTCAAGTGCTTCTGTTTATCCAGTTACATATGAGCAGAAATGATACAAGTTGAAACATTCAGGTAATTTCTCTTTAAAACATTTCAATACTGCAAAACATTGTTTCATCTAAATTTTTGTTGAAGAAGCAAGTTCTTTTAGAGAGTTTCTAAGCCTTACATTTAGATATTCCTTTAGGATTTCCTTTGGGAAACCTGCAAGCAGCTATTACACAACAACAAGTTTTTAGGTAGCATATGTGAGTATTTCATGATCATCATTGGATTAATGTATTTTTGGTTTGTAAACAGAATCTTTCAAAGGGGCAATGGGACACTGTGCAGACAGACTGCAGCTGCAGATTTGTTGGAGCTATCAGACAATATTGAATGTCTCCTGTCCAAACGCTGAGAGCTACGAGGCTCTATCGACTTCACTGCGGAAATGGATCACAATGAATGAGATTTAGGAAAGGATTAAAAAAACGAGGACAACATTTCCCTATCACAAAGCAGTTCACAAAATTTGAGCCTTCCATTCAGGTTTAAAATAAAACTGTTTTCGTGACTGAGCTGTTAGACAACACAGGGACTAAAATAGATTTTAAAATATATTAGTGTTTAAACTGTTGCTAGTTCTCTTGGCTAGGAGGAAGATATTGTATATAATTGGTTTTAATATTCATATGTTTATGACAAAGCACAAGACTGCATGGTTTGGATGACAAACATAGCAGGAAACTTTCCCTTTTTTTCTCTTTCCCCCTTATAGAAATTGTTGTTTTGATGGCAATCATTAAGGGAATAACAGAAGCATTTTCTTTTCTTTGACAGCAGGTTTTAAAAAAACATGACCGTAAGAGTCCTTTAATGTTGTTGGACAAAATAATGATTCAATGAATTAATTTTGTCCTCTTGTGCAAATTAACTGTATCAAAATTATACACATATATGAACCACTTCACTCAGAACTGAAATATGGCCAGGCTTGCCCAGCTGCAAGGTGGCAGCCACAGAGACAAATGGTATAACTTTGTAGCTTGAATAATCCTGGACAAGACACTAAGGAAAAGCATTTCTTTTGCAGTCGTTTCCATGGTATCTTTAACACCCACATATAGCAAGTAGGACATTGGTTGTTAAAGTCTCATCCAAATAAATCCTACAAAGTAAATTGCATGGAACCCAATTTATCTACCTCGAATGAAGTTTGCTGGATTTGAACCTGTGGCTTCAAGAAAAAAACCCAGACACTTCAAACCTGATGTGCAAATCATTCAGCCATTCTATCAGCTTTAAGACATCCATAGTAAATTTGAGACCACACACATATGTGTACTAAATCTATACATAGACAGATGTACCTACATTTGCTTGAGATTCATCATGCCCATTGATTTCTGCTAATTCCTTGGCGCTTTTTAACTGCAAAGAGTGAAAAAAACCAAAACAGAACAAAACAAGCACATTACTTCACTATTTCACACAGTTATCTTTGATTTATTTGAAGGAGCATTTTTTAAAGCTTCCAATGAGAAAAACAGATGGAGCATATAATTCTAATGAGTTTTTGCTCAAACCACTTTGAAACCAACATACTTAAGGCTTGATAGGTTGGCAAAATAAAAGAAAAAAAAAAGAAAAATAATAAGACTAGGTCATTATTTTTTAAATAATAAGATTAGAAAGTAGTTTCAAGACATAAAAGGTGCACAGATTTCTCTCTCAAGAATAATAAACAATTTAATTTCCCATTGTTGATGCTATTAATTTAAACTTTACAATATTTGCAGTTGCCACTAGCTAAATAGTGTTTTTCCAATGATTACTTTTGAATGATATATTTTGAGCTATGATACCGAAGTGCTTCTCTACATTGTCTTCCTGACAACGCATCTAAATAACTGACATGGCTCCTGGGTATGATGGAAAAGGAGGGGAAGTGAAGAACAGCTCTTTTATTTAACCAGTGGCAGGAAGAACTGAGGAGACACTGCAAATATATGACCTGAACAAAAACCTTTTTTCCCCCCTCTGAATTAGCTTTTCGGGGAAAATCCAGGATTACATTGCGAAATGTAAAGATCACTCTCAGGAGATTTAAGGAAAGTCCCAGCTCACATCTTGAGCCACAGTGAAATATGCTGTCGTTCATCCTGTGATTGAGCAAACAGAGCAAAGAGGAGATACCGCAGCTCTCCTGAGCCTATAAGCCACGGAGGTTTGTACACTTAAATGAAACTCCCAGAATCATTTGCTCTTTAGGTAAAGCTCTGAAGAGTCATGCTTTTATTCTAATGTAATTCACAACAGATATCATGTGGAGGAGGGGGATAAAGGGAGAGGGGAGGGATGGGGAACAATAAATGCAACTTTCCTCTGAATTCCTTCTTTTTTGCCAAAGAAGCTGGGTTTGATGTAACTGTTGATTCTACAGCTGTGCCTCTGATTGGCAACAGTCCTAAAATCCTGGTGAAACGGAACGCTAATATGTTGATTAGGGTCTGACTTAAAAGTGCTGGTGGACTACCATCCTAGGGATGTTGGTTACCTCCATCATATTTTTGCTATGTGGCAGCAATAGGTGAACTGATTGTGATTCAGCTCCCAGCTTTTCAGTTTCCAATCTGACAATTAAGGTAAGCAAGCCATGGTCTGTTTGTACTTTAGTATGCAGGGCTGTGAACTGTACCAGTTCAGGAACTGCTGCTCAAGCCACTAAACCAGTCCTGATGGAAAGAGGCCAACGCTCCCTGATAAAGTCATACAAAGGATATCTGAGGACTGTAAAATCATCAGGTCTCCTGGTTCAATTCACTGAAGCTCATCTTTCAAAATCCTCAAGAAGTCTGCAATTTATACTGACAGCAGGGTGGTGGATTTCCAATGAATGGTACATGTTTTTTCCACACTGAAAAAATAACCATCCTTTGAAACCACCTCACCATGAAGATAGCTGGTAGGAATGAGCTGAGATGGCTACTTCCAGCCAAGCACCAGAATTAGGTATGTATGTAATGTATTTATGCATTACAGTGTGACTGAAAGAGCTGTTTCGTGATTCTGGCAATTCTTCATTATAGAAATTCACCCAATATGAGCAGTCCTGTTGGGTTCAGCTGAGTTACTAATCTGAATAGGAGGTCAGGAGAGCATGCTTGGTTTTGTAAAACTGTTCTGCATGCTAATGCCAGTAATTCCTGAGTGCTCAAGGAGTGCTGTTCATTACTTACGCTTTGCCTTTCCAGGTTGATAAAGTGCTTTCACCCCTTGGTGACTGTGGGTCCTTGGCAATGTTCTCTTCTGGTGACATGCCACGTCTCCATCAGCCACACGTGGGTTTGATGGGAGACTGGGCTCAGCCTGTAGCCTACTTTGGTCTTGCAGGCTTTCACACCACCATGGTTTCCCAGCATTATTGCCCTGGCACTGCTTCATCAGTTAATATAATGCAGAGAGGATGCTTGAGCCTTTCCGTCTCTTTTATTGCGCACCATGCTCTGAGCCAGAGCTCAGGCAAGAATGTGTTTGCATCCATGCCAAGACTAGGATGTCTGCAAGAAGAGGTGGAAGTGAACCATTGGAGATAATGGTGGAAAACTTAAGGTTAGAAAGTGTGCAGCTGCGTACCCACTGGCTAAAGGGGTGAAGTCCCTTTGTTCCCCAATATAGTTTTTTTTCTAAATTAACGTTTAAATTAAATCTCCTCTCACATGCTAAATAGAGAAATGTCAGAATAGGAGGCTCAGAAAAATGTACAATATTGGAAAAACAGGCCTTGCCTTGCCCCCTAGTTTGATTCCAGGGCAAGTCAGGGGCGAGTGTGACGTTAGCAGTGGAAAGTGTGCTGAGGCAACACACAGAGCTAGTGCCAGTAACAACCAGGGGCCTGCCTAGAAGGAGAAGGGATGACAAGTCAGAAGTGTCTGCTAAATCTAATGCTATGGGGGGGGGGGTAGGCCTGACTCAAACCAGCAGGTATGAATCCCTCAGACAACCAGAGCTGACAGCCACATGCGGGATCTGATTTAGAAGCCTTTTGACTACAGCAATATAATATGGTGCAACAGCAAGCAGGACCTCTCCCAGCAACATATCCCAGCCTGGATGTGGCTGGGTGGGTGTGTGGGGCAGCCATGCTCAGACACAGCTGCACCTCCCCATACAAACATGCCCTCAGTGAGGCAAGGTAGGGTTCCTCTGCCAGTTTGGGATAAAAAGGCAATTTTTTGCAAACCTATCACAAAAACAAGCCATAAAGTCAAGGCAGGAGTCCTGTGCTATTTATTTTTGAAAGAAATGCTCTATTTACTTGGCTCGGCTGGATGATTTTCAATACCCATTGTGGATAAAACACACAGATAAGCTGTGGTGCTTGTAAAGGAAAGCTGTGAGTCTTGGCAAGTGGGGGTCATTACTGCTAGGGCTTCTGCTGTTCTGGAAACTTTTGGAACACATTCAGGGTTCTTGGAGGAGCACACTGACTGCCTAGCACTCCTTAGGAATTCTGGCTACTTACAGTCTTGGCCTTAGGCACGTTTCAGAGCTAATTCTCAAGAGAAATGCAGATCCACCCTGCCTTTCTTCCAGCTACTGTTTCGCCTGTCTGCCTAGCATGAGTGCACATTTGATTCGCAATTAGCAAGAGTCTGCAGAGATTCAGAAGTCTGCCCTGGTGGTCCCTACTGGGCCTCACATTGCAAGATCTTCCTATATGTTTTTGCAGCATATAATTGCTACAAAGATATAAAATAATTTCATGCAATTTCTTTTTTCTTCTTTTTTTTTAAAAGCATTTCATAATGCTATACCTTGAAAGCCCTGTGAAAATGGAAATGAGATGCAATTAACTCAAGAGACCTGGTGGAATCTGTGTTCATAAAGATTCTGTCATTACCAAATCCATTCTTCCTCATGGCATTTTCTGTGTTACAAT
Source organism: Aphelocoma coerulescens (assembly GCF_041296385.1). Classification (NCBI taxonomy): domain Eukaryota; kingdom Metazoa; phylum Chordata; class Aves; order Passeriformes; family Corvidae; genus Aphelocoma; species Aphelocoma coerulescens. The sequence continues at coordinate 63,248,918 of NC_091013.1, forward strand.
CTTGCCTCAGCTTTCATTTAGGTTATCTCTGTGACCATAAGTGCTAAGAATATGTATCTGAACGTAAAAGCTTCCAGAATCGAAATTACTAGTTTGTAGAATATATTTGTCATCAGATATGTTCAAAGATAAATGTTAAATGTGGAACAATGTCCCAGCTTTCATAATGAGCATTAAAAAAAACCGGAATAAACATAATTTACTTTTCCTAATGTGTACATTAAGTGTATACATCTGTCTGCAGACATATTCAGACATACATGATGAAAAATCTTGAATATAAGAACCATCAGTATTTTGAATCTCTGCCACCTAAGCAATTCAGATCCCACAGACCTTAAACTGCAGATACTTAACCAAGCCATCAAATATTTTAGCTGAAAGTTTATATAGAAAGAGTTAAAATAAGGTCTCAAATCAAGGATTGTGCCTGTGCAGCACAGGTGGGGATTTTCAATTTCAGTGTGACCAAGCCCCGTGGTCTATACAGACAACATGTATTTGTGCACACTGTGCTTGCACACAATGCACTCTTTCTTCTCTAGATTTACAGATTTAGGACCAGACTTGCTTTTTGCTGTGTAACTATCCGTCTTACCATCCTTATAAAACAATACTATCAAATATACTTCTCTGTGTCATAGTACACCTTAGTATCAAAGAAGGTGGGATAATCAGATTTACAGAGATTTTCTTCTCACTGCTTAAATAAGTGCAATGATCATTATGATAATGCCACTATAAGTTTTTTATATCTCATACCTGCTTGAATTACACAGGAGATGCCAAAATGGTTTTTTCAATACTAATCTTAAAAGGAAGATCTGTTTTGGTTCGGGTATATTTAATTCCCCCAAAATTTTTTTCAAATTCAGGGCAAAACCCCTTAATCCTTATATCTATGTAGAGTAAGTAAGAGGAAATGTTACTTAAGACATGAAATCCAGTATTGGATAGCATAAAGCAAGGGTCCATTTTCACTCTGTTTTCTCAAACTCTGTTAGCCTAATCAGAGCAGACAGACAGGCCACATAAGGTTACGTCTTGCTCACAGCATATTCTGTGGTCAGACTCTTACTGATTTTGGAGGTGAGGCCATGAGACTTTCAGAGCTAATGGTTTCACCTTCTTTCCCCTTAGCATGCCTAAACCAGCATTTTTCTCCTGCCAAAATCACTCACCTGTTCCTGCAGGACTTTAAGCATTGCTTGTGTATGCGTTTGCTCTTCCTTTGCTTGCTCCAGTTCAGATTTCTTGTTATTTAATTCTTCCTGTATGCTCAGCAATTGCTGCAGAAACAAAAGAAGTTTCTGGTTAGCATTGTCTGGATTCAAAGCAGTTTAAATTCCCCAGTTTGACAAATCCTCATTTCAAACAATGTTTTTCAGTCTGCTCCTACATTTATTACTGTTGCATAATCTGCTGTGTCTAAATGGACCAGAGGTAAATTATTTTCATCTGCATCTCCTTCTGCAGCAGTGCTCCACAAGTAATGCATCTGTTAATGTGCATTAAGCTATTTTTTACATTAAAGTAGAAACTCCTGGCACAGTATATCACCCACAGAGTGACTGTCACATTCATCTGAACCAAAATCTTATTTGTAGAAGTATATGTGGTGGTTTTAATAATACTGGGGTAAACACTATGGTACATAAATAATTTAAAAGCACAGCCCGTTAATGTAATTAGTCATTGGCCCACAGCCATTTTCATTCTATGCAAAGCAATGTTCTGGAAAGCTTTCAGACTGGCTTGCCAAGAAGACAAAAGCTTTCCTTTTTTTTTGTCTTGTGCTGCGATATTTTATTAGATCAGGAAGACTGATGCCCTACAATCAATATATCAGCCAGGAAGACTGCTGATCTACTGTCAAAACAAAAGGCTATGACCAAAATCTATTTTTATGGAGAGAATTCTGGGATGAAGGAGCATATTTGAAAGCCCACGTCCCCTGGTCTTGGCTAGCTTTAGTTTCTGCATAGATTTATTGTGACTGTCAAGAGCAGGTCAGTAGATTTAATTAATTCTGAAATAGTTATATATTTCTGTATTGATGTGAACAATGTTAGACACTGATGAAGGGCAACAGCAGACAAACAGGTTAAGAAAAGAGTTTATATGTTTTCTCTTAGTGAACAAGAAAGGAAACTATGATTTTCTGGGGCAACATATTGCTTGTAAGCACACTCCATTTAAAGGAATAATTGAACTACTAATTGCTTTACTAACATGCATTACTGATCTAACCATGTACCTACATCTAAAGCTTAGTTTATGGTTGTGCTTAGGGCTGGTGGCTGACTCAAACTGATGTTGCAGGTGTTCAGCATTTTGGTAAGTTACAGATACCAAGCCTAGAAAAAGTCTTGGCCTTCTTCCACTGCACTGGAAGTCCCAGGCATCAAAGGACATGGTGTCAGCATTGTTTTCAGAGTTTCTTGGAAATAGATGACATTTCAAGGACTGGTGGAGTTACTGGTAGTATATTTCTGTTGTAAGTGAACATCAGTATGATGGATTAATTCAGCCACTGAAGTAAAAATACACGTGGGTATATGTCTGATTATATCTCATGCACTCTACAGTCCAGAGGGGTTGGTTAGCTTTTTGATGGATCATGCCTCCTGGACTGCTCCCTGGGAGCCTTCAAGAGACATTCTGGTATGTGTTTTCACTCTACCACAGCACAAGAGCATTTCACATCTCAAGATTTTTCCCTGAAATAACTAGGTCTCTTCCACTGAGGCTCATACCTAACCAACTTTTGTGTGGGAAGCTCTGCTTCTGCATTTCTCGAACAGAGATGTGTTCATCTTCCTGTTGGGTACTACCTCCTACTTTTTCAGAAGACACACTGGATTTGTGTATTCTGCCACAGGTCACACACTGATAGCCATGCAGGTCCCCATGCAAAAGGGACCATTTAGTCACCCCATGCAAACTCATGTTATAACATACCTTTAAGTTTCACCTAGGATAGTTCTAGCTGATGTCTGCAATTTAGAAAGAATTGACTCCAGTTCTCAGAAGAGAAGCAGAGAACCCAAGACACCAGAAAGATACCATAAGTCTTCTTAAGGGTCACTAGCTGAAACACCTGAAGTTTGATAAGCAGATGTGTCACCTAATAGCTCTCTTTTGCAGCTGCAACCTGTTTGACCTCACACACCTGAACACATTATAAGAAAGGAGTCTTTGCCCCCATTTCAGAGTCTTCTCAGAGCAGTTACATCTCATCATGTGGCCAGACTCCACCTTCATCCTGGTTGAGAAAATTTTACTCGAGCTTCTGGGAGAAATCCTACAGGCCATCTTTCTGAACAACTCACATTGAGAAGATCCCAAGTGAGTTTTCAGTTCATCTTGCCCCTGAATAAACTTTCACTGCTGAATGACTGTTGCAAAGAGGAAACCAAGGGTTGAACTTGTTTACACAACTGAACTAAAACCTCCTTCCTCATCCCACCCACCCCCTCCCCATGGTTCTTCCATGGCCATGTTTTACATACTGTGGATCAGCTCACAAACTTCCACTGTTTTATTTTCACATCTCCCACTGTGATCTCCCACTGTGATTTAGTCTAATTATATACCTCTTCCTTTGATCCTGACTTTTCTGGTTTTGTGTTTAAGGCAATTTTCCCAAAACTGTCCAGGCATGGGAGGAATTGGTGTGGAAGACAGTAAGAGCATGAAAGAGAGAGAGATGTATGCTCTGAATCTTTGTACTTGGCTCTGGACCAGCAAGGAACAGGAATCCCAGGAAAATATCCAACATTCTCAGTTTCCCTGGGGTAAAAGAGTGTGCATTCTCATTGGAGTATGAGCTACAAAGTGCTTGATATGAGATAAAACCTTCTAGCAGTCTTAGTGGTTAAACTGTCAACTACTGAAGGTTTACTGTGTGTGCATAGGCTCCAAAGACAGTAATTGTGTCCTATTTTCACAGGGGTGGAAAGCAGAGTAATTGTAACTGAGGTATCCTATTCCCAGTCATACATAAGGTTTTTCATTCACAGGACCGGGACCTTCCCATTCAATCCCCAAAGATGTCAAACTTATTTAAAATTTGGAGCCATCCCTTGGGGGTTTAAGTTTCTTTTTCTCTCCTTCATATTTATCTCTAAAAGCTGCAGAACCTGCTAATTTTGCATAGGTCGAGTTTGGATATTTCTTTTTCCTGAGCAGTTGATGCTGGCACCAAGAAGTTGTAAGGAGTTATACCTGCCAAACAGCATATTTTTCTCTTTTAGTCTTATTTTGGAAAATGAAGAAATAAATGTGACTGAAAATAATATCAGCCTAAGACAGATGAACAGCCTGAAAAATTTCAGCACAAACACGTGATGTTTGGCAAAGTTAGAAGCAAATGGGAAGAGGATCTTACACTGGCAGGGATGAGACAAATTTCATAACAGGGACTGCTTTCATGCCTGCTTATAAACAGACAGCCTTTCCATAAAGATTATAATGAATGATGCCAAGATGAAGGTATTAATTATTCAGATTACTTTATTTTTCATACATATATGTGCTTATTAAAAATTGATCCTATAGATATTTCTTCTGCCCTTCAAATTTTTTGCAAGCATATACCACAGTCAATCAAAATAAAAAAAATATTCTTGGTTTTAATGATTATGCTGTCTGATACTGTTCCACCTACTTTGCCATCTCACACAGGCTTTCAGCCAGAGTCTCCCTGTGTAGGAAACCCACCTACCACACCTGTGGTCACCCCAGCTATACAAGTGTATGTTCTTTCAATCTTGTCTCACATCTCTGGCCGTTGCCTTTAAGCCCTGATGTCCCCAGCTTTGTGACACAGCCATGACATTCAGACAGCAGTTCCCCAGTTTCATCAGGCAAAGGACTGATTTCATTTCTGAACAGCCAGGAAATACCTGGCTCTTATTTCTGTGTGCAATTCTTTGGGTCTGTGAGAGTGCCCTGCATGTTATGCCAGTGTCTTTTCCCTGAACCAGAATCCAAGTGTCAGGAAGCAGAAAAGCACATCACAGAGCTTATCACATCTCTGATGATCCTGAAGAGAGACACCTGTAGAGCTCCACCAGTAGCAGTCTGGAAGCTCAGCTGGTCTATGTGCAACCGAAAGTGTTTGTCACCATGGCTGTCAGCTTGACACTATGAAATGTAGCTGTGTAGTAGGACCAGATCAGACTTGTAGACATTACTAATATCCTCTTACTGGTATTTCCAGAGAGGAGATGGGAAAGCAAAAAGAATTAACCTCCTGGTTGTCTGTCCAGAGATCAATCAGTGCATTTTAGACCCCTGCAAAAAGCACAAGACATACCTCCCAGTGGTAACTCTGGAACTGCTCTGTGTAGAAACGGTAGGATATGACTATCCTGTGATAAGCTTCCTTCGTTCATGAGGACCAAATCCTCCCTGTACATAATAAGTGGGTAGCTAATTTCATTATGTGGGGCCGAAGAGGGTGTGTGTTTTATTTTGATTTTTTTTCACACATTCCCACCTCCAATGCTGAATGCCTGCCACAGACAGTTCACTACCACCCATATTGCATAGATCTCAAAAGCACAGACAGAAAATTACCATCTTAAACCAATCTTTGCAGCTTCTGAAACATTAAATATAGATGGAATTATTGAAGCCAGCTGAATTACTCAGGCTGTGTACAATGCAGTGCCAGTGTGGCCAAGAATGCTAACAACTGAACAGCACACACTGCCTTGGAATATATGAGAAGTCCTAAAGGGAAAGTAATAGCTTGCTGTTGTGTAGCACTCTGCAGCTATGAAATACTCCTTCTTTTTCCTCTCCTCCTCCCTTCCCACAGTTCTTCATTGCTCCCCAAAAGGCAGCATGCATTTGAATATAAATTATGGACATACCTAGAAATGTAGTTGACCCCAAGCCTAGTAGGACAGACAAGGATCCCATATGGAAAGCATGATTTCCAGCATGAAACCATCAACTTTGCATGCAAAGAAAAGGGAGGCAGATCAGAAGCGACTGCAGAGCCTGAGGCTGTACTTAGGATGTTGTAAGGCTGACAGAATAATGAAAAAGGAAAACCAGCATTTGCCACAAGTTTAGCAGATATACTGCTGAATGGTCCTGCCCCTGCTATTTTGTTTATGATTTTCTCTACAGCTGCTTGAAATGAAGTATGAAAAAGTTACAAAGACCTTAAAGAAAGGGCAGTAAAGAGGAGCAGACAAAAGAACACCTCTGGGGTGGGAGTGCTGACGTCGATCATAGGTTGTGCAGGCAATTTCAGCAAACCCAGCCTGTTCAGGAAGAGGAAGGAAGCACAGACTCTCCTATTTGTGAAGTAGCTGCAGTGTCCAGAAACGATCTGCAGCAAATGTCTCTGAAATCAGTGTACCAGTCAAAGATGGATGCTCTTACACAGTTTAACTGAGCCAACTCAGTTGAATGGTCATCTTCAACACCCAGTGAACTCAGGCAAACTGAATTCTCCTGCCCATATAAAGTGTAGGAGAAACATATTCATATTACTCTCCACTTACTACCTATAGGAAATATATCCCTATACAGGAAAAATGGATTCATCAGGTGCCTAAAAAGAGAGTGAAACTTATGTGTCTCAAATAGGCAGGCTGTATCCCAACCAAGGCTACTTTTTTCAATCCCAATGAAACCAAGGCACACATGTAAACCAGTAAACCTGGGAAGCAGTTCTCACTTGTGTGAAATTAGGTCCTTTCCCCTAAACTACAACACTAGAATCAGAGATCTGAAAAGTATGAAAACACAGGCATTTAAATGCAGAGTTCACCTAAAAATTAAAGCACTCACTTATGTTAGTTTCTGATGTTTTAGTGCATTTTTTTCCCCAAGTAAAACCTTGTTCTGTCTTTTCTAACTTTATTTTATATAAAGAAAAAGAAGTTAAGAGTTTGTCAAAAGGAAAATGACAAAAATTGCAAGGAAATTAATATTTCAAAATTCTTAAAAGCTGTTCACAAATAGAGGGGAAGGATGGTAAATGTTTCCTTTCAGAATCTTCCTTAGGTAGGAGGAAAAGAAATAATGAATTAAAGTGAAATCAAGCATTTACAAAATAAAAATACAAATCCCTCTCCCAGTACTCCCATGGACTGTCTGGAAGAGTGTCTTTCTCTTCTTGCAAGACAGACAAGATTTCATATCACAAATGGCCAGCACATGGCAGGCTTGAATAATGAGAAAGTGACTTCCCAGCTGAGCAAATATGCATTAGTAACAAGACGCTGATGAGGCCTGACAAATCACCAAGGAAACAGGAGAATGTGAAAGACAAGTCAAAGAAGCTTTAGAAATGAGCCCTCAAGGAAGTTAGCCATGTTGCAGCAAGGCATTCTTAAAATAGAGTATGATTGTGGGTTTGGGTTTTTTAAGGGATTAAAGAGAAACACAGCGTAATAGTGCAATGCTTCTCATCCGTGCCAGCTCTCTGGGACTTGCTGTGTCCCTGGCTGTATGGATGGCATTATTTGGATGGATCATGGGGTTTGCAATGATGAAAGAGGGCTGGTGAAGAGCTGCACGTGCATGAACAGCCCAGCTCCTGCTTGATGAGCATTCACCTGCAAAGTGAGTTTTCCTGGCTTTTTGGCAAGAGGCAAAAACCATGCTGAATATGTTTGCTCCACAGGTTAACCCCCTCACAGGGGGCCGGGGAGCTGGACACAGACTTGATGCGTGAATGTGTGTGGTGGCACTAAAGAACAAATCTGTCCAGCTGCCTCCTTAGGGAGGGGTTTGCCATGCTTCCCTTCCCCTGCTATTAGACTGACTCCAGAGGTCCTACAGCTCTACAGTGCTCAGAGGAGTTGCAGGTAGGCCTATATCCTAAGAAATAAACCAGAAAAAAACAGGCAGATGGACACAGACACACTGAAACTACCAAGGGGAGGTTACAGAGGAGGTGGAGTCAGGCTTTTCTTGAGTAAGGGTTGAGGAAAAATAGACACATACTCAGCAAGAATAATTTTTATTATATATAAGGAAAATATTCCACAGTGAGGGTGGCCAACCTCTTGAACAAGGGCTCAGAGAGGCTGTGGACTCTCCATCCTTGGGGGTACTGAGCCCATAGCTGGACAAGGTCCTGAACAAAACTGAGACAACTCCAGAGACTGCCCTGTTTTGAGCAGATATGTACATGACCTTCAGGTATACCTTCTGACTTCAGTTCTTCTAGGACTCTAGAGAATAGCCACTAGATATCAGAGAATTAGCTGTCAATTTCTTTTGTTTCTACAAGGCTTAGCAATTCAGCCACACCAGCTAGAAGAGGCAGTGTTAAGGGTTGGGCAGCAAAGGAGAACGTGGGTGGTGCAATGAATGGTTTAAGAGACAGTCTACAGCTTTCCTCTGCCAAATAATTTTCAAGTATACCTCTTACTTGTCAAGAAAGACATGTTTTCTTCAGTCAGGTACAGAATTTTGCAACAAATGAAGACAAGACCAAGTCCTTAGGAACCTTACAAAATCCTCTCAGAATCTTTAAATTTACAAATAAAACACATAGCACTATAGCATCAGGGATCCCTCTCTAGGATCTGGGTTTCACAGCAAAATACACAAGGCCTGCGAAGGGGAGGAGCCTGAGCAAAGCCCATTGCACCTCATCAATAAAGCTCCCTCCTACCTTTGCTAAATGAGGTGATTGGAATATTACAAAGCCCTTGACTTTACTGACAGCAGGTGAGTGGATCCTGATCCTGATGGAAGAAAGCGGGCTGATCCCAAATGAGCGTCATGTTCCCTCTGCCCTCATATCTGTTCTGCAAGGCAACAAGCTGGCACCTTGAATGATGCACAGTCAAAAGAAGACATGATCATCTAGTCACAACCTCTTCATCTTCTCCAGCCTTTCACCCGTACTGTCCATTGTGGGTAACTCCTCACCAGTTAATGGCACTTGAGCAGTGTCGTCCCATCTCTTCTTCCATGGGACCGAAAATGAGCATGATACAGCATGCCCTTCCTCAACAAATCAAACCAAACCAGATCTTTTACATTTTGACTTCCTATTCAAGAAAAAATATTTTATTTATTTTGATGGGTAATAAAAAATTAATTAGAAGAACAATATTATGGAAGAGGATCTATTTACCCAGTGTAATTCCCACTGAAACACAATTCCTAGTAATGGAAACAGAGTTCCTAGCACTGATAGCAAACATATCTGGAAATTCTAATCAGCAAGCCCATGCTAGTATTTAGGGCCTTTTAAAAAATTCATTTAAGATCACTGGACCGTAAAACTTGTAAGATTTGTCCTTCACCACCACTAGACTACACAAGCATGTTAATGAAGATATTAGTTGATTTATTTCATATTTTAAATAAAATGTGTGCACCCAATTATTTCTCTATGAAGGGTTTATTCTTGCTGCCAATCTCAGTCTAGCTTTGCCAGCATTAGCAGGCAAAAAGATGCTACTTTCCTACATCTTACCACTAGAAAAGCTGTCGGGAGTATGGTGCTTAAAGTATCTGTGGGCCCTTATTTACACTCCCCTAGTATTATTGAAGTGGTGGTTGCAGAAGTGGGAAATCAAACACTACTTCCAATAAAGAAAGGTTGTTAAACAGAGAAGAGAACCCATTTGGCTTGTCTGAGATCTGGTAAATAAATAGCACTTAATTGCCAGCTGCTCCTTTTATTTTTTTAATATAATCAGAAAGAGTAAGTGTTTTCTGGAAGTTTAGACATGGATTGGACTGTACAGAGCCCTGAAAAGCACAAAAGAATAAAGATAACACTTATGGGAACATTTCTCTCTCTCCTGGGAGATCACATACTTCTTAACCAGTTTTCAAATATCAGCCACTGGGTGAGAGAAGGGACAGGCCTGGAAGTGAACATCTGGATGTCGGGTCCGGTCCCTCACACTTCACTTGTGTCCATTCCCCATAAGATTATCAATAGTGCCATTACTACTCCAGTGCCACTTTTACAGGTAAAAAGAAAGATCTAACTGCAATTCATACTACAAGAGTAGCAATTAAGAACATTTCCAATGTAATTATTCTGGCCTGTTTATTTACCAGGTAAAATGCAAATAAAAGAGATTTTTTTTTTTTTAATCTCTTATATTTACTCTTCTTTAATGCTGCTTTGGAGAAGAATCAGTTTATAGTTGTGCATAAGTACATTGGTTGGGATGTATGCTGAATAGATGTTTGGTGAGCAAGAGGTAGATGGAATAAAAAAGGCTACAAATCTCCTTTGCACTTGGGCTATATTAATAAATATAGCCATAACATGCTCTATCTATTCAACAATGATCCTAATTTCAGCACTAAACTGCTACTAGAACCTGTATATTTAAAGGTATATCATTGTTATAATGGCCATGGCATTCACACAGCACCAGATTCAGCAATTTTCAGCCACCACCATCTCTGTCTGTGGCTTCTGACATTTCAGAACGTTTGTATGTGACAGAAAGGAATGGCTGTGACAATTAACAACACATGTAAAGGATCTGAGACCTGCAGACCTCAATGCCAGCTGAGGCTTATTGGAAGTTAATAGGTGTTAGATTGGTTAAAAGATTGACAAGGAAAAAAAGCCTCACGATGCCCTACCTTACTGTCTGTTGCAACCTCTGGCACAGAAATGTTCTTTTTGTCCCTGCTCCCACTGAAAGAGTGTGGAACATGGCAATAGTCAGTTCTACTGCTTGTATGAGAAAAAGCTAAGAAAAAAAGGGAAGGAAAGACCTGAGTGGTGCCATCTTTGCTTGTAGAAAAAAAATTCTGCTAGCTCTATCTGAAAATGGATTGGCTCTGCTCCAATGGCTGGGAATGGTAGAAATCCAATTAATTTCAAAGGCAGCATAGTGAGGCCAACACTAGTTACATTTGGATTTTCTACTCAGGAGGGTTACTATATTTTAGTGGTACATGATCTTGCTGAAAAAGCTGACAGATGCCTTTTGTGACACCTCAATTAGACAAAAGGGTCGTAATCTGTCTCCCAGCGATGGTACTGTGGAAAATGTGTGCTCCCCACATCACTAAATATGTATCCTGACCACCGTCCTTTGAGGGAGCAATGAATTGCAAAGCACTCCAGGAGCAATTCTTACCCTCCCAACCACAAAAGTGAGGCATATCACAGACAAAGCAGTCCTACCCTGCATGAACACTGAAAGCCCAAAGTTATTAGGCAAAATTTCTCCACCAAAAGGGTTGTCAAGCCTTGGAGCAGGCTGTCCAGGGAAGTGGTGGAGTCATCATCCCTGGAGGTATTTAAAAGATGTGTAGATATGGTGCTTAGGGACATGGCTTAGAGGTGGACTGGGCAGTACTGGGTTAATTGTTGGATTTGATGATCTTAAAGATCCTTTACAACCGGATTCTGTGATTTTATGATTGCTAGTCATCTGGCATTTATCAGAGCCCTTTAAAAAAGGTGTATCAGTCTCAGATGCATGCACTATTTATTTTACATGTTAAATTATTAGTAAACTGCAAAAGATAGTCCTCAGTAGGCAGGAAATGTCAGGAGCAATGTGGCTTTTGCAGAAAGACCTTGAGCTGCATATTGAACAGCAAGGACAGGAAGGTATTGAACAGGTGATGATTAACTGTGTACTCTCTGCCTGCAGCACCAAATGGGGAAGGGTCTCTGAGGTATAAAATACAAAATGCACAGGCAGTGGTTCTGGCAGCTCCTGGCTTCTGAGTGTTCACAATCTGCATTGCAATTCACATTAAACTGGTATTGTCTGTGGAGAAAAAGAAAAGAGGACAAAAGTGGACCTCCATCATACTGCATCAGAGTGACACCCATGTGGGCTATCAGCAGGGCCTGCTGTCTCATGCTGAGACACCCCGAGCTGAGTTGGTGGCACTCACAGCAGTGTGTCAGCCTTCATGTCAGCCCTACACCCTTCACACATGACTGTTCCCTTTGTTCTTGCTTTCCAGCTCGAGCACTAATTTTAAGAGGCACTGGGGTGCATCCCCTGCTGCTGCAATAACCCCATGGGTGGGCTTTAATGCACCACCGCCAGCGAAGGGGAGCCTGTGCTGCCACTGTGTGTTAGGAGCATGATCCCAAGCCCAGCCAGTGAATCAGGCCCCTTAGGGGAGGGGGGCAATGAGGTGCCTTTTAAGTGTCTCAGACACACCCCAGAATGTGCAATAGCAGAACTGTAGGCACTTGTACACATTTAGTGGACACAACATAGATGGAAGCATGATTTAAAAGGGGATTTGTGGATGACACCCCTGCCTGCAGGAGCTAAATTCAGCCCATCATGTTCAGGGAGTTATGAGAGGAAAGAACATTATCCTACATTTACATGATGCAGTGGAGCACCATGCAGAATTACTAGCCTATTGGGGAATGTATCAGTTCAGGAATCAGCACAGCTGTACAAGCATGGCCCCATACCTAGGCCAGTTAAGCCTGACAAAAAAGGTAGAGCTAACTTGTTAAATCAGAGTCATGCTAAAGGAGATGTGCTCTGTGGACTTAGGACAACTTGAAGCTTAGAACATTTCACTCATGGTTGTGCTATGGAAGTGGTTCATGAACAATCCTGGATGACCAGTAAAAATCTAAAATTTACCAGGACACATGCTAATGAGTGTCATCTCCTGTGTGGCAGACTGACATTTTTTCAAAGGCTTGCTAACACTGTCAGTTTCAGACAGATTGTATAAAGGATCTGGAAACCACATCATTAATTCAATAGATACTCACTGTCAAACTCTGAGCCTTTGTTTCAAAGCATAAAGGTGGCAAGTGCATTTCTTCAAGAATTGTATTTGATGGACAATACATAATAAAAGTATATTTTTCATGCTTTGTTCTTGGAAAGGCTGAAAGATTTTGCTGAGGATTTTTTTTCAAAAGAATTCTGCTTGCTATTCCACATGGAATATGCTAAACTAAATGGTTAAAATTTGGAGAAATTATATACCAACTGAAAATTGAGCCTTATAATTTCAAGCATTAAGCAACACTACTAGGTGATATTTTCTGCATTACCTATAGCCATGTATCTGGTAAAACATTTCAGACAGAGAGACAAGATTAAAAAAATTCTTACAGCTGTGCTGTGAAGTGTTGCAAAAATAGTTACAACTAAAACATCCTTTCTTGTGCTCACAGACTTTTTTAGAGAGTAGCAAACACTGCTGGAAAAAGAACCATTCAAAAAGTGATCTTCTTGGTATATGTGTTCTCATATAGAAATAAATTGAAGGCAATACCACCTATGCAGCAGTGACAAGTTAATTCAATTTCCATCTCAAAATCAGGTAAAGTGTGTCTCATTTGTTACCATGGATACAAGACATTATTTCCATTTGTTTGAGACTTCACAGTGAGTATGAAATTAAACTGTGACACACTTTTATGGAGGAAGTTGACTAAAACCCCCATAAGTTCAGTGTCATTAGTCCAAAGGATTTCCTTTTTTTAGACACAGCAAATAAGGAGGTTGCTACAACTGCCCATAAGGTACACTTCATAAGCAAACATCTGTGTGATTTTCCTGATGCTATTTTGGATCAGTGGGAGTGATGGAAGAGAAAATAAACATTCATTTCATCAGTCCTGCAAATACAGGGAGGAATCCTGAAAAATATCCAGATGGTAGAAGTACATTAAAATACATTGGTGTTGTGTTATTTGCTATTGTTTGGCACCAAATATGTTTACAAAAAAATCTTGATTCTGAAAATGCATACAATTTTTTTCAGATAAATCTGCTTTTTAGGCTGCAGCTCAAATCACTTGTTCTCTAGTATTCAGAGTTAGAAGAAGAAGTGTATAGAAAAGTGGGGGAGAATGAAGAGAAAGAAGAAGGAGAAATATGGTTTTTAATGCTGACATATATGAAGGGTTCAGGCATTCAGTCGCATTCAGTTTACCTTGTCTGGAATTAATTTTAATATATACAAAAGGATAAAAGGGAGTACAGGTCTTCTTGTTAAATTATTTATACTCAAGTCCTGGATATATATTTAATATTTCATAGTGAGACTGATTTCCATAGATGCTGAGCACCTGCTACACTGATGGATTCCAGCTAAGGTTGTCATCTCTCAACATTTACAAAACCAAGCTGAGATAAAACTGAGTCTACCTAAATCAAAGGTTTATTTCTACATATTCATGAATTAACTGCATGAAAATCACAAAGGTTATGGGATGTCATGGCTATGGCTAATTACTGAAATCCAAATCTATCATCCAGCTGCTTAACTGACTGATAATTTCCCACCAAATATTCTGAACTTCACCTCCCATGCTTCTGTGTTGCTGCTCTCCTCAGCATATTGTCAGACTGGATTACCTGCAGTGTCTTCTCCAGCTCCTTGGGCCATCTCTAATTATATCCCATTGGGAGCACGTAGGTTCTGACCTGAGATGGCAAACTAGAAACATTGAGAAACTCACTGCAAAACTGTCACGAACACAGAAACTCTCAGAGGAATAGGGACTACAGTGTCCATGGCCAGCTGAACAGAGAGATAAGTCAGTCACTCCGTGTTATTGATTTGCATTATTAACATTTTCTTGAAGTTCAATAAAAATCTATTTATATTCTACAGACTTTACTGTACTTCATCCAGACCCCAGACAGATAATTATAATAATGCCAACTGGGTGCTAGGGCTCCAGGATTTTTATTTAGTAGCATTTTATGCCTACTTTTCACTAATTTTAATGGAGAATTAGCACCAGGATGAAATATAGCACAGTCTTTACATATGGTGTTAAATTTAATAAAACCAGTGATATTTAAGTACCCATTTATATAAGGATAAGATCATGAACAGACCTCAAACTTATCTAAAGTATACAGAAACCTCAAGTATTTCTGATTAGTGACTTAATTCTGAAGCGTGGGAAAGATTTTTTTCCTGAATTATTTCAATTTTTAAAGTATTTTGGTCAGAATTATTCCACTATGCAGTAAATCACCCTGATTTTGTAAAACTCTGCAGGCTTAAAGGGGCTTGTGTTGATATCAATATGTGTGTAGGGTTGTCTTGTGCTCTATTATTGGATGTTAGCAGGTATTTGCAGACTTGCTGGATTCAAAGGGTACCAGGATAACCATGCAATTCCTAACCCAACAAGGCAGCTCATATGTAAATGAGTATCTCCTGGGTTTTGCCATACAAAAGCAGCTTAGCACAGTCTGAAAATGGGTACAACTTGTCCCTTTCTGTAATCTAATAACCGGGGGTGACAGAGGAGTGTGTGCAATGCTACAGGAACAAAGGAAGCAAAATTAACCTCTGCAGTGGCAGGTGGAGAAGCTCCACTCCAGCTGGGAGCACAACCCAGTGCTGTGGTGAGCCACTGCCCTTGTGCTCTGTCACATACCAGCTGAACACAAGTGCCTGGGCGGGGAAGATGCTGCACACAAACACACTGGATGAGGGCTGCTCATGTGTCAGTGGACATGTCAGACAATGCAGTGGGAGCAGTCTGCATGTGCTTGCCAAGACTCATCCAGCACAGTGTCAGGAGCACGCTAACAAATAAGGCAAAATAATTATGATAAACTGACACCCCTTGCCCCTGCAGGGACACATTGCAGTTTCTCGTTGACTGGTGTCAGAGAAAAAGCTTTTCTGCTGCACTAAACCACTTAAAAACTGTCTGAATGAAAAGGTTACATCTATGGGTCAGCATAAATGATAAAAGCTCAGGAAATAGCATTGATGTTGCTAACCATTTGCAAATTACAGAGGGTAGTCTGGACATACTGGAGATGTCTCAGTCATCCCCAAACAAGAGCAGAAAAAAAGATGCAGATGAATGCAAATGAAGACACCACAGAACATTGACTATGATACATTAGACAATTTTTTTAAACTTTTGTGCAGTACCAGGGCCAGTTGGATTAAGTGAGGAGAGGAACAGAGCAATTTGCTCCTAACTAGCAAACACATAAGGAGTTTTCTTGAATGATCAATGGGTTTGCAGTTTATGAATTCCTAAAATGACTGTGCCTAAATATATCCCCAAATTCTCCTCCCCCCCATCTAAAGTCCCTATGATTTTCTGAAAATAAATCAGGACCTTAATGAATAATAGTCTTGAGTACAGCAGAGCCCCTCGGTACCACTTTCCCAAAATAGAAGACCTGTTCTTTTCTTCCTTAGCAATACCTGCTGCATGCCTTGCATTGTCTGCTGTAGGAACTGCAGCTGCTGGTCCTTTGTAAGGCTTTCTTCTGTTCGAAAGAGCTGTCCTTTCTCCTGCTTTAGGAGCTCCACTTCATTCCTATAAGCATCCAGCTGCCATCGAAGACTGTCGTTCTCTTCCTTTAGTGCATATGCTTGGGCGGCTAGAGCTAAGAGAAAATGAAAATGTGAAAAAATCAGTGAAATGGATTGTTTCTTTTCAAATAATACAGAGGACACTGTCTGGAGAGATGACAATACTGCTGAAAGCCAGTGAGACATTTCAGAGCTGAGACAAGACCCAGCAGAGCTGAAAATGATTAGGTTCTGGCAAAGATTGTTGCTGGGAGGTTAATTCCTGGGATGGAAGAAGCCATAAAGTGACCCTGGATAATTCAAATGCTACTTGCAATCTGTCTGTTAAATTTAGGCTTATATTTTAGGAAGACGCTGGCATGCAGTCCAAGGGCAAGGCACTCACCAACTTTACGACATTTTCCCAGAGATGTTACAGGAACTGATACAGCCATTTAGTATTTATACTCGCACAGTGGCCAGATGTTCCAACCAGGTCTGTGCTAAGGAATTTTCCCAATGTGAAGTTGCTGGGTTTAGTCCCATGAGAGAAGAAACACAGAAATTTCTCTCCAGCCTTGCTATGAACTACTTCATAGCAACAGATATGAGGAACCATTTAGACAGAAAAATGATGTAATAGAATAGAATTATAAAAAATGCAAATGCTGAAAAAAAGTGTTGGCACTACAAGAACATTACTACTTTAAAGACATTGAAAGACACTTAAGTCATTTCCTTAGGAAGCTCCATTTGGCCCCTTTTCAATTTAGAATGGCATTTTTATTATCATAACTGATAGCAGGTGTTTGTGAAGAAATCGATTAGTATGCAGGGATGGAAATTACATTTGCCAAATGACTTGCACAGTCTGCAATATAAGCTAAAATTTGTGTAGCAAAAGGCAGAAGGCTATAAAGCATGTAGTAGGAACATTATTTAAATAAATTATCTGAACATAAATACATATAGGGAAAGGTGGCATTCATCAATTAGGGATGTGGCTATCATCCTATAGAAGAACCCACTCCTGGTAGTATTTATATTTGGCAGTAGCAGTGGTCATTTGGAGCAGCAAACTGCCATACTATGCTATTTTCCTTCTTGGAATCTGGTAACACAACAACATTACAGAGCAGCTGTAATTACAAAACAACAATCTACTATAGCCAGTTCTATCACCATTTGGTAACTGAAGCACATAACTGATTTACATTCCTGATTAAATGATTTCAGGCTTGGTATCACAGAATTCTTTTTTTGCCCACCTACAAGAGCAATATGGTTAAACTCCAAATTATATGAAATTGGGTATTATCTCTGTTTAATACTAGGCACCTCTTGACTAGACCTTCTGCAGATAAAGAGTCCCCTGTTCCCCATGATAACATGATTCAGCACGTTTGTGAAATTATACCAGCACTCAGGTAGAATGTCACAATATTTCATTAGCAATAAAAATGTTTTATCTTTGCTAGGATAAATCTACCTTGATCTCAGATAATTTTTACTAATTTTAAAGTAGTACAAACACATTATTCAAAATAAATTACTGTCAGCTACTATTCAAATACAGACATGGATTGGTTATTGTGCTTAATTTGGATACTTTACAGAATCTCCCTGCAAGATTTAGCAAGAGTTACAATATTGTTATATCAAATTAAATTGTTCTGAAAAGCATGTAATCATCCTTCCATGACAAAATTTACCCTCAAGAAATTGCACTGATGAGTCCAATGGGCAAATAAGAGGATGAAGTACTTTTTTTTCGTTATTTTTGTAAGAGCCAACAAGCTATAATAAAATAAAGGACTAAAAAAAAAAAAAAAAAAAGGCTAAGCAAACAGAAGCATTAGTCCAAAAAAATCTTTCAAGTCAAAATTAAATAGTTTGTGTTGGAATGGACTTCTAAAGATGATTTAGTACAACTTGTACAAGTGTCTCACCACCCTCATCCTAAAATGTTTCTCCCTTATGTCCAATCTAAAACTACCCTCTTTCAGTTTATAACTGTTTCCCCTTGTCACTACAGCCCCTGGTGAAAAGTCTCTCTGTCATTTGTACTCTCTTAATTCTACCAATTAGACTCTCACAAAACTTATATCTTTTTAGTTTTTTTAATGTAACACTAAATTCTAGCCAGAAACTGCCTACCCTTCTGCTCCTTGAGAACAGGAATAGAGACCATCAGGGATGCACTCAAGTTTCTACAGTGGCTTGGGAGCAGTAGTTCACCTGCTGCTCATCATCTATTCCAGCTCTTAAAAAACTTTTGAGAGCTGCTGTACAAGTGGGGGCCATGAGGCCTCTGTATTTCCCCACTGCAATGTGGGTTCTCACTCAGATCCAGCTGAGGTTCAGACTGCCTTATCTAGAAAGGCTGCTTGACTATTTTCTCTGACTCACTACAGCTTAATTGGAGAACTCCTCCTTTTTGTTCTCCTAGGTAAGTTCAGGCTCATTAAATGTGGCTATAGACAGCAAGAGATGTCTGCTACAGGGTCAGCAAAATAGGAGATTTTAAAAGGGCCACAACACCTCACAAAAGCAAGTAACCTGTACGTGATGAACATATTAAAGAGTAACTAATCCAAATGGAACAAGTCACAATACATAGGAGCAGTGAAGGTAACTGTTCATTTTGTAGGAATGCAATGCAGCTTTTCTACTGTTCAAAACCACCAGAGATGCATCTCTGAATGTTATTATGTCATTACTTTTAAAATTATATCTATTACACAATATTAAAACCTGTATGACAATAACTACATTGCACTGCTACCAAGAAGTTCAATCCAAGGTTGGTGCCCTGTTCTTTTCTGCAGACACCAGAAGACAAAGGCTGTGTCTGGAAGAAGTTACAATCTATTTTAAGACAAAATGAGAACATGCCAAACCACCTAAAGTGAGAGAATAAGAATGCAGGAGAGATAAGTTTCTGATAGGCAGGATTCCCTCAGGTCTACAGTGCCTTATTGACATTACTGTACACTTGGGTGATCATCCTAACCACTCATAGTAGAGCGAATAACAACAGGGTCCAAGGCAGAAATAGGTTCTTAAGTAAGGGAGATGCAACACATATAGTAACAGTGTAACAGGGTATTAAATGGCCACAAGCTTTTAAATGAATTAAATATAGATAAGACTCCATAAACGATATGACATTAAATACATGTATATGCTTTGGTATTTAATTTAAAGTTAAAAATAGTCACTTCCTAACATGTGTACAGAATGGTTAACAGAAAAGGAGAATAAGGCAAAGGACGACATCTGACAGACCCCAGGGTGTCCAGCTCATTCAACATCGGGTAACTGTTTTAAACAAAATCAGACACATTCTTTGTGTTGATCTAAAATAACTATCATTTAAAGATATTTATGTTTTAGTGCACCAAGATTAAAAATAACTCTGAATTGAGATCAATGTCTTTTTTGATGCCAAGCAAAATATCTATTCTATAAAAACATATTATAATTTATTTTAAATTATATTTCATTTAGAACAATTATATATAATGATATGTGATTCATTACATAGGATAGAGAGAAAGGCAGTTCACTGAATATTAAATTAAAAATAGAGGAGAATTTTGGGGGAAAGAGAATCTGCATTTTAAAAAGTAATTTTTTTTTTTAATTTTGCATATTTTTTTGCTAAGAGTTCATTGCCAAAGCTGATGGATGTAGATTTGTTGAAAAAAAATTTGCTCATCTCATCTCAAGCCATTTTACATTTGGTAGTTCAGATACTCATCTCCAAAATCCCTCTCCGAGGCACACTAAAAAGCATCTTCAGATAAGAAGACAATGAATGCTGAAAGCATTTACAGAAGAACTATATACAAGGAATCTATATCAAAAGAAAACTCTGACAACAATCCCAAATATCTGCCTGTGCTGCAAGTAGAAGAAAATATTCCTACCTAAACAAACACAGCTGGAAAACAGCTCAATATTCACTTTACAGCATTCTCACTGAGGGATGCAAAATGATACCTGCCAGCCTCGGAGAAGCAGCTGAAGGAAGATAAGACACATATAAGTGGGGGAAACCTTTTCATTGATATTTCAAAGACTTCCAAGAGGTTAGTGTGAGTTCTTTGTGCTGAGGCAGACGTGCTATATTCAATTTGGCAACAGCTTTGGTGGCAAGATAGACTCCATTCAGTGGACCAGACTAGATCCAAATCAAAAAGACACCCTCTTTAATACAAGAAATGACTGGCTGATAAGAAATCCACTCAAATCTAAGGACATATTCATCAAGGGATTTCTCAGAAGAAACAAGCAATTAACTTTATTTTTCTAGGCCATCTACCTTGGATAGTTAGGAGAGAGTTCTTTCTGACTACCACTGATCTGTACCTTTTACTTCCAGGTGGTACTCAGTGACTACATTTAACCTAATACATAATGCCAGCTGGAGCCAAAGCAGAATAAGTCTTCATGGGTGATATGGGGTAATTGTAGTCTTTTATGATGCACATCATGTCATACTGGCCAGGAAATAATGCTAACACCCCACATCTCTGAATGCATTTATTTATTTATTTAGGGAGAATTCAAAAATTTCTACCATTTCTACTAATGCACACCTGTGCATTTCTCATTAGATGATGCCCTACTAACATTACAGTTAATTTTAATGACAATCTACTAATTTACATACTGAGGACACACTGAGTTTAAAAGCATAAGCATTAGATTATCTCTAGAGCCTTAAGAAATCTGAAAGCAGTATCTGAAAAACAAATGACAAACACTAAAAACAACAACAGAAAACCTGCCTGTAAATTCAGAGTAAAGATTTTCTGTAGGTCCTCCTAGCAGAACTTCTTTTATAGCTTATATTTCCTATAGATTCTTCTATATTTATATAGAAATAGATCATAAAATGGAGAACTACTGTGACATTTGTCCAGACTTTTGGTCTAACCTATTCAGCCAAACTTTTCAAGGTTTTTGAACTCTAGCTGATGTATTGATATAGTGAGGTAGATGAAAACAGAGAAAGAGCCTATTGTCATACCTTCCTGCCATCTGAGTTCTACTAATGCCATCATCCTGATTTCCTGACTTGAAAATAAAGGTTTAAATGATATAATGCTCCTTTTAATAACAGCAAAAAGAGAAGCATCAAAACATGTCAAAATAATGGATATTATGGTAATTTTTTTCCTCACTCCCATTGCAGACCATTTTCAATGTCAAAAAAGCCATCTTGCAAGACACAGCTACTTCTTCAAAGAGTTTTCAGCTTGAGGGACTGAACAAATGTGAGTGGAGTAAAATAAGGACACTAAGTTCACAACTATAAATACAAACAATAAAAGTTATCCCTGGCCTCTAGGTAGCCTGCTTGTTTTTTAAATAGGTGTACTGTGGAGCAGTACAAGCAGGGGAAAATCAGGAAGGAAAAATGTTTCTGGAGGATCTGGAAAGGCATGAACTGTGTTTTGATGCTGTAGAAAACAGGGTAAGTTATACAATAATGGCATGTCATTAGTAAGGAAGATAGTCTTTGCAGAAGTACAGTGTGGATGGTCTTAGGAGATACAGTGTGTGGCACCCCTGCTCATGGCAAGTTATAACTAGAGGATCATTAAGGTTGTTTCCAGTCTAAACTCTATTCCAGTTTAAATTCTATTCTAAACATAGAATTCTGTAATTCTATGATTATAACTAGATAGGACCACTGGACCCTCATTCATTTTTACCCTCTAAGGCTATGCTTAGTGCTCCAGCCCACTGGAAATTTAATTTTGTGCTACAATCTGAGTGTCCCATTATGAACACTCAGTGGCAGGGTGTGTGAGGGAATGCCAGTCAGTAACCTCACACCTTGGGATGTGTGGGAAGTTCAGGTTTGGAGGAGCTCTGCAAGGTAGTGGGAAGAAAGGCACAGCCCTCATTGCAGATGGCAAGCTGGATGGCCTCTGGCGTGAAGGGACGCACTGAGTAACTTGACAGGTGTTAACAAACATCTCCAGCACCAAGTGTCAAAGCTGACCCTTCTCTCTGTATTCTCCAAGAAACTTTCTGGAAAAGGAAGACTTGACAAGTGCACCTTGGCCACTTTGAGGCATCTTCTCAGACCACTTTACAATGTCAGGATCCTGAGTCATCCAATATCTAAAGGGGCTTGATCCATTGTCTTGAGTTCCCAGAGGACACTTGCTCTTCTTTATGGACAGTTACCAAATACCTGATCACCAGCATAAATGCTGCTTAGATGTCAATGACAAGTGCATAGAAATACGTCTGATATTAGCAGTTAAAAGCAACCTTCTTTCTATAATGCATTCTTTAACAAATACCTGTTCCATTGTTCCCCCTCATTCCTGTAAAAATAGACTATGTCACTTGGTTTTTTTTCAAAAAACCACTTCGCTTAAAGCTTGAAAACAGCTAGCTAAGTATCCTGAATAAACTCTAGAAAAAGAATTATAATGGTATAAAAATAAATAATTTGGGGCAATTACAAGCTAACCTAGCCACGAACAGTTTTTTCTTTCCCCCTTCAGACATAATGCAACCAAACAATGAAGAAATTTCCACATTATTTTCAAATGCTAAGCACACTTCATTTGAATGTCTCGGTATCTGCAAATTTAAACTCTGAGGGCACTAATTATCCTATATGAGAAGGGTTTATTGTCATTAATGTTAGTGGGAGTTAGGCCCTGCACACCGGGAGGGAGATTTACTCTTTTGCAAAATCTGTTTTATTCAGGTGCAGTTGCTGCGAAGTCCTTTCCTTACCATGCAGCCTATGTTCAGTGCAGAGAAGCTCATTATACCCGTTACATTCATGATGATACCAGATGTTCAAATTGAATACTCATGAGAATTATTTTCAGGCTTCCTATTCACATAAAACTTGGTGGCGAACGATTAGTAAATGAGAGGTTGCTAAAAAAAAGGAAAGAAAGAAAGAAGAAATGAAGGGAGCCTCTAAGAAAGATGGAGAGTGACTATTTACAAGGACATGCAGTGCCAGGACAAGGAAGAATATCTTCAAACTGAGAGTGGGTCTAGATTAAATATTAGGAAGAAATTCCTTACTGTGAGGGTGGTGAGACACTGGCACAGGTTGCTCAGTGAAGCTGTGGATGCCCCATCCCTGGCAGTGTTCAAGGCCAGGTTGGAACTAGATTATATTTAAGGTCCCTTCCAACACAAGCCATCCTACAATTCTATGAGTCTATTAACAGCAATTTTATCCATCCAATTCAGGACAGACCACTTCACATTTGAGAAACAAAAGCATTTCTCTGATGAGAGATTTTCTCAGTTTACAAGATTTCTCCCTGCTTAGCAGACATCAGCAGTATCATTGCTCTTTCCTAGGTTTACTACACGAGTGGCTCACCAGTAATTTATGAAGGCTTATTATTTCTTGTGTAATGAAGCATATCTCTTTGCAAATACCAGAGAAGGAGCAGGGGAAGGGAGGGCCAATTATTGTCCAGCTGGGACTAATAACAAAAAGTTGTAGGCAAGTGCTGGCTCTGCAGGGGACTAAGAATGCCCCAGAGAGCAGTGCTGCCAAGTCCTGTGGCATTATGATGAGTCCCATGATATCTCACATTTTGTTTAAAGGCCTAGAGAGATCATTAGCTGAAAACCTCTGGTTTAAGTTTCTGGAATAGTGGCTTCCAAACTTTCTAAACTGTGGATCAGTATTGGCTCTTCCTTTTTCATCATGCTCTCACAAACTGACTTTTAATTAAAAACACTAACAAGACCATTTAATCTAGCTGTTTTAGCCAGCCCAGGGAATAAAGATGTAGATTACTTGCTACAGTCTTACAAGTGATCATTGACTCCAGTGATCAGTTTGGTGTCATTGATCGAGACCCCATGGCTTCAGAAAACCCACTTGAACAGTGATCCAACTTTCTCCAAAGGGCTGCAAAGATGCAAGACTAATGTCCCACTTTAAGCCAACCTTCCTACCCCTCTCTCTGTACCTTCCTCTTTATTACCTTTGCACTGGTTCTGTTCAGTTCATCTCCGGCTCTAAATGCATGAGTCCATCTATTTGCTCATTTGTAACTCCCACTTGCCTGACATGGCCAGATGTTTCTCTCTTCCCTCACTCATACTTATTTTGCAGTACATTCTCTAGTCCCCTGTTACCCAGCTCTGTCCCAGGTAAATTGCAGCATTAAGTGTTTTGGATTTTTCCTACAAAGATGTCACATCACATTACTGAAATGGATATTTGGAATTTGGAAGAGACCACCTTGTTACAGCAATATCAAAGCCTGACACATTTTAGGTCTATTTTACTTGACAGCATCTCTTTGGAGAACAGGAATCTACATAGCTCCTAAATGATATTTTGACAGTTGCTAGTTAATCTGCCCCACTGAGACCAGTCTCCGCAGGTCACCTCTTTAAAGCAGAGGGCCCTTTCTTCCTCTGTATTTTGGATTGGATGTCTTCTACCACCACCCATCATTTGCACCAAGACCAGCTGACTTGACATATGTATAATGGGAGACAGGGAAGAGAAAATGTGGCTCTGCACAGACATCTGTGATGGGTGGGCTTTAGTCAAGTTGGTTAGGAAGAAAGCCATCATAGTAAAATGTAAGAGTATAACTTTGATCAAAAATAGCAGCAATTGTCAGATATTTTCAAATTCACAAAAAACCACTTAACTTTTTATTAGTGTATTTGGTTTGTGATGAGGCGAATTTTTCTGATACTTCATGTTTACCGGTAACTGCTGCCTCAGTTAAATACGATCAATCAAATAATAAATGTCTTTTAGAGGTTCTACCTCTTTTCCTAATTGAGAAATAGGAGTGTTACAACACTTTTACAGAGACTGTTCTTTAAAGATGCTAGCAAAGATGTGGCTTTTTCCTCTAATCAATATTTTAAAAATTACTGATTCATGTAATACCAATAATGAGCAGAGGAGATTTTAGTCTTGAGCGTGAAGGAAACAAGGAAATAGGAAAAGTGCTGGTTACTGAGGAGATACCACGTGGCATTGATGACTGACTCCCACACCAGTAATGAAAAATGCTGCTTGTGCTACTGGTGCTTTGCAACTGAGGGTACAGACATTTGAATGCTGCATAGCAGAAGAGATGCTAATGAATGCTGAGTGTTTAATATATGTTACATAATCTTATAGATATTGCATAAAGGTATCGTATGCATGCATGTACATGAGATACATAAAACACTTGAGATATTCAAGGATTAGTGCACATTATCCATGTAGGTGGGTCACTGATGGTCACTTCTTAGGAGTCAAAGTGCCTCATATTTTTACTCAGATTTAAACAATCAGCACTGGCACTTGCAGACACGTGACTGCATCACTGCTGTTGGCATTTGAACTAGGAACTGCATTCAGGCTCAGCACCACTGAGATAACTTGAAAAAAGTAATCTGTAGGATTTATGAAAAAAATGCCATTGCTACTTGGAAACAAACTTGACAGTGTGCACGTGAATCCCTCAATTTGTCATATTCATTAGGGAAGAAAGGGCTGATCTGAGTGGTTTAAATTACTGTGGTGATTTGAATTGGTCTGATTTATAATAGGCAAATTTTGTTCAAGAATGTAAAGTGCTTTCTATAAATGTGAGGATAAACCACTTTCGAACAAAATTCTATTGCACCTTAAATTGCAGGAGAGTGTTTATCCAGCTATCTCTCTGACCTTGTAGTGGATTAGAGGGCTGAGTTAATTTTTCTTTTAAAATTGGGCATAATACTGAAATACTTGCTCAGTTACTTTTGCCTTAGATAAAGACGGATTTTAAATGAGAATACATTTTTGCCCCTTTATGCCTTAGAAAGCATAAGCAAATGGTGACATGAAACTTGTAATTTTTTGACTCTCACATTCAGAGACAGAATTTCTTGAGCAATTTATCCCTTATGTGAATGGAAGAGTGTTCAGAAGAGCTGTATCTGCAAGCCAAAACCTCCTTTACTCCCCTCCATTCTGCTTCAAGAATACTCAGTATATGTAAATAGAGGCCTCTGTGCTTTTCCACAATTTAACATGTTTAGCAGGTATTTTCTCAGCTTCTGAAAAATAAAACGTGTTGCAAACTTGCAAAAAACAGGGTTCTACAGAGGTCAGTTAGGTACTTCCAGGCCTTTCAGAAACAGACATTTTATTGAAATTTGCAGAAAGTGTGTAGCTTTGAAGAGATAAGTGTGAAATAGTCCTTGTACCAGATTTTCTGAGTAAGCCACGACTTAGGACATTTTATCTGTGGGTGTTGAGCAGAACGTGAGTGCAAACACTCTGACCAGCAGGGAGTAGCTTGAAGGATCAAGGTTTTACAGCACAGACATCTCAACATCTTTCAAAAAACGTTATGAGACAGATGACTATCTCAGAACAACATAGGGAGAGTTATTGCTTTTTATCATGTTCTTCCTCGACTGTTAAAAATGCTCACTAGTCTCCAGGCAAATTTAAGAAGGAAGATAGTCTGTATCTGACACATGACAAAGAAGCAATGAAGAAAGTGGTGTTAGAAGCCAGCAACCACCCAAGTACCTTCAGAGAGATACCTGGTTGACATGCAAGATGGGCACTTGGCTGTTGTAGAAGCAGCCCATCAATCACTGCATATAAGTGCTGTAGAGACATGCTTGCACAGTCCTTGTACCAAATAAAACTTGCAATGCATCAAATATTTGTAGGGCTGGATATATAAACAAAAGGTTCCAAACTATTTTGCCTGTTGAAAGGCAAACAAACAACAAAAACCCCAATAAAAATTCCTAATTTAAAAACAAAACAAAACTGAAAACCACCACCAACAAAATAAACCACCTTTCTGTATGCCGGTGTTCAAGGTGTCACACGTTGGAACTAATGGTGTGGTATCTAGTTCTTCAGTCTGTCATTTCACATCCTAAAGGACAGTTCTTTGTTTTCTCTTCTCTCTGCCATGAATCTAAACCCAAATAAGACTAAAAGAAGATCACTCACCTCCAAGCAGCTTTGAATCCATTTGGCTTTCAAATTTATGAATCAAATCCCACAGTATACTTGTCATGAAAATGCTATACTATGGACATGTGTCATTAGTAAGAAGCTTATTTTCTTGAGATGGCCTTTATCCAAAACAAGAAGCAGACATCATGAAACTCCTCTGAATCTAAGATTCATTCACCAAAGTAAAACAGCATCACTAACTAGCAGTAGTTTGGGGTGTTCTGTAGCAGAAACTCTGCTGGGTGTGTTTTTAACTCCTGGCATGCAACCACATCACAGACTGCCAGTCAGCTGGACACACAAGGAAGCAGAAGATTCGTGCTTTGAAAAGGAAGCTTTTAATGATTTGGAAGCTTCAGCAACCCTTGCATGTCTCATGGCATAAGAACACTCCCCAAACCTGCAATTATGAGCTTAGAAGCTTTCACTGACATTAGAAAAGACTCTGCTTTCTGATCATTGTCTCCTCTGACATGTTGGCAATGGCTGATGATCCCTGGAAATAATGGTGAGTAAGAAGGCACCTAAATCTCCACCTCAAGCAATATCTGCAAGCTTGTCTAATGTGCCGGGGTGAGAAGGGCTTCTAAAAACAAGGGCATGAAGGGCAGCATGATTAAGAACATGTAACCCCAAGATCTCAGTTTAAACACTAATAGAAATGATCTTTCTCTGGAGGTCAGAAATAACATTTAGGCTAAAGCCACTCTTGAAGGAATCTGTTCTTTGTGCTCTGTTCAGAATCAACCATCTTCAATGTTATAAATAGGGCTCATTCTCTTGAAGGCTAAATATGAAAGAAAAAGCACAGAAGTTTTATATTGGAGAGGGCACTCTAAGGAAGGTCACTTTATAGAAAGCATGAAATGTAATTTGGAGAAGAATGCTAATACCAGCTATATCAGATTGTGAGGAAGCTGAAAACAGCATATGTTCTAATATTGTCTTTTATTGATTTTGCTGCCAACATCCCACTTCAACAATGTTACAGCCGCACTTCAGGACTCTTAATGGAGGGGGATGGAGAAAATCAATATACAGAGCTTGCTTCTGCTCCCATTGAATTCAGTGTGAGTTACATTATTAACTGCAATGAGCAGAGGACAGAGTTCAGATTGTTTCATCACTTTGTGTTTGTTTATTCTTTCCCTTTTTATTTAACCTCCTAAGGGGCAATGTGTATTTTTATCCTATGTTTTGGAAAAGTCCCATTTAAATAGAGCAATCCCTTATCAAACTGTAAGTTTACATGTTAGAAATTATGTCCTGCTTTATGAAACTGAATGAAAAATTATAGCCTGTATCCTGAATTGAGAAAGTTGTAATAAAAGATATAGGATTTGAAATAAATTCTAATAACAAAATCATTTTTTTCTTAAAAATATTTTCATTTCAATATGAAGAAAATAAAAGCAGTTTAGTTTTCACTGACTTGTAAAATATTTCTTTCAGTGTACATTGTTTTCTCTATTACAAATAGACGGGATGCACCTGAGCTTCTTTTCACTATTATTTTAATGGTATTTACACAAAATGAAATATGCTAAAATTATCTCCAAGAATTATAAGCATCATCTTCATTCCAACAACATGCTGTTAATTTTGTTCTAGCATGAATGCAAAACATATTTCAACATGCTGTCAAAATGAGACACTAAGAATGTCAATAAAATAACACTAAAATAAATGTAAATTTAGACTGCTGTCACAAGTAGCTGCTTGGTTTTGTGAAGATGTTAGGTTGCTATAGCATTTTCCATAGCAACTTTGCATCTTATTACATAAATAATCCCTCAGTGTCCTTAAAGCTTACTAAAAACAGGATTAAATCTATTCTCATATGTAATGATCCTGCATAAAACCTTATCAGTATGAAATACCCAGAAAACTTGATAAATTGTAATCTAGATAATAGTATTTCTGGCAGTGGAAAAGCATCAAAGCACAACAGACTTGTTTCGTAGTAAACAGGACAACCTCCTACCCCATGTTAGGAAAATGCCTTTGAAGTGCCTGTTTCCTCTAAAATTTGGAAGTTAGATGAAACCCTTCCCTGCTGCCCCCACAGGACAGATCCATGTGGATCTGTGGATCCACATCCACAGATCCTGGAGCCTATGTGTTGTACATGATCCAGAAGAACTGGCCCAGTACCTGGGACAGGACAAGACTGTCTTTATTCCCCAGGGAACTACCGCCAGCCCTGATTCATCAAGACTTTTCTGCTAAATTCAGCTGCACAAGAAGCATTATTAGAGGCAAATGGACTTAAAACCAGGGGCACAAAATTAGGCCCCTGCCTACATGCTTGCTGAACTTCAGCCTATTTTTGTAAAAGCTGTGGGAAAAACGGAATGCATTTTATGGCACAAAATTGGAGCCTGCCTGATGATAACAGCTCTGAACTGGCATGCTGTGAAAGACACTAGAGCAGAGTTTTCCCAGCATAGAGGGAGTAATCATCTTGTGCTGCTTTCTAGTGATCACCCCTGATGGTTCCAGGGAGCAAAGCTGATTGTCTGCTGTGTCCAGAGCATTTCCATTCGAAGGGAAGATACTCTGCTCACAGAGCTCAAAAGGGCTGTTCAGCTGTCTTCTCTGGCAGAGAGGGGACGGTGTCACTACAGTGACGATTCAGAGCCTCACATTTTAAATGCGTTCTTTTCTTTCAGGAGGCTTCTAAAACCTGGTTGGTAGCTTCTGTTGACAGGGTTTATTTATTAATCACTGCAAGACTGCTTATGACACCAGCTTCTGATGGCTTGAAATGGTACCACTTTATTTAAGGAATAAAAAGCAATGTTAGCCCATTAATTTCTAAAGTAAATACATTTTATTACTTTACATTATGTTTATCAATAAGTACTTAAAAGGACAATAGGAAAATTATGGGTTTGTTAAATACCAGTGAAATCTGATGCCAAAAGGTTCTGGGATGGGGAGGTAAGGACAGAAAAACAAAGCAGACTTTTGCTTGAAACAAAATCTCCCATAAACCCAAAAGGTTAGTTTTACAAGGAAGGAAGGGAGAATTATCTGATCTCTGAGATCAGGATGAAGAAGAAGATTTGACATGAAATCTGCTGTGACACTTGTTCAGTTGGAAAAAAAAGGAAGACCAAAGCTCAGCTCCATGCAGCTGGGGCTCAGCGATTTCTATTCGAAGTTTTAACAAGCAATATAAAGCTTTCCTACCAGTTTAATCCACCTATAAAACACAGCTTCCGTTCCATGTGTGTATCACTGCATTCACAAGAGCCTTAGAAAAAGCAAAAGAGGATTGAATTGCAGAGAAAAGATGAATAAGCAACACACAGATCACTCTGGTGTTGTTTCAGGCTTTCCTTGAAGACTTGCCAGGCTTGCAACTTTGAAGACAGACTTGTAAACAATATCCCAAAGCCTGTTTTAATGCTGTGTGGACCAGGGTGTGATTTTCAAATACTGACTTTTACAAGGACTTATACTCTTCTGTGGGATGGACTGCCCACTATTCAGCCTGTCTCTTACAGCAAGTGACATAGCTGATGCTGCAAACAGGACAGATCAGTTCAGGACAGCATTAAAGATCCAACTTCTGTGTTTAAGTTTGGCACCCCCTTTAGGTATGTTTGAAAATGCTGTCATAGAGGATGTCCTCTCTAACTTGCAAAGCAGCACCAATCTTATACGTTCAAACTGGGCTTGCATTATGCAACTTACAATTTATTATTTGCACACAGTCCCTGAGATGTTATTAAGCTACTTCATCACAGGTAGTACAATGGTGGTGAACTGCTCCAGGGGTCCAATGTGTAGGCTATTGCAAGTCTGTTGAGCTGCAGGGAGGCCTGTGCCAAGAAACTTATCATCCATGCGGACAGACCAGGCAGTGGCTGAATGAAAGGAAGAACCATTGCCTCCATTTGATATTACAGAACTGAGATAACACAAATTCATTGATTAGTCCAGGCAGGGGATATGAGCTGGAATTTGGCATAGAGCTCTGGGATCCCTGTCGAACACCTTAATCACCCACTATCCTTCCTGCACCCCTCTTTGAGCACAGTGCATTTCATTCTTCTCTGCAGCACCAGCTCCAGTCTCTCACTGAAGTTGGAGTTGCTAGAATTAATGGCATGTTGCTGTGTACTGCAAAAGCAAAAGATTAACCCACCTCCCCTTACAGTAAAATTACAGGTGCTTTGTAGGCATGAACCAAATTCCAGCTCTTCTCCACAACACACATCTTCACTAATTCTTAAAATCACTTTCGAGGCTTTTACATGTGATTCCTTACTCCCCGTGCCAGCAGGTGGGAGAGGAAGCATCCATAAATCCTAAGGATTCTGAAGATTTTTGTATATCCTCTAGACTCCAGTACTGAATCTCCTTTTTCCCCCTTGAGCTACTGCTTCAGTAGCTGTGTCTTGACTTTCAAAGATATTAACTGAGTTGCCAATCATCATTATTATTTTTTTCTTAGCAATCTTCCAGCTTTACTTCAGCAATCCTCTTGTATCTTTCAAACTCCAAAATCCACATTGCAGAAAAATCACTGTTTAAAGGCTGAATTTTGGAAAAAAAAAATTAAAGTAATAGTTGGTCCCACGAGTGAGATTCACTCAGTCTCAGGTCAGACTTTTGCCAGCTTTGCCTGGAATGCAAATGACTTTTAGTCTGTGAAACCAGGAGGATTTCCTATAAACCAGGCATATATGACAGTTGAACTAACTTATTGGATACCCTAGTATCCAGTAAGTAGTCTGCAGTAGTTTGAGATGATCTCCAACATCACAAACAAGTAGTGAAGCCTTCCTTTTCCTTGAAGATTCAGGTTGTCGAATAGAGTAGGGTACTGACTAAGCCTGGGGAGAATGACCTGTAAAATACCTGGAATAGCAGGTCTGTGTGCAGGAGGCAGTGGCCCAGGCCTGCAGTGTGGACTGGGGAGTGGAAGACAGGTTTAGGAGATTGGAGATGCCAGTTCTCATTCCAGATCTGCCACTGAGTCACTGATAGCAATAAATCAAGTTCATGAACAGCTAGCAGAAGCACAATTCGCAGATGAAAGAAGAAGATTTGAATCTAGAATGGAGGGACACACTTTGCAAGAGGTCCCTAAGGACTTGTTCTGATTGTCACAAGACCAAATCTTCCCAACAAAGGTCGGTTTCTAGCATGCACCGTAATTTGATCTCTTGTATGACATAATACGTAGCATGACTTGAAGAAAAATGCAAACTATTCTTAGTAACAGGTTATTCATCCCCAGATGTTATTGTGTGCTAAGGTGCCAGCTACCTGTAACATTCCTCTGTGTCCTGCTTGCAGCTGGGATACAGTTAATTTTCTTCCTAGTAGCTGTGTTTTGGATTTAGTATGAGAAGATTGTTGATAACACACTGATGTTTTAATTGCTGCTAGATAGTGCTTTCCTTAAACCAAGAACTTTTCAGTTTCCCATGCTCTGCCAGTGAGGAGGTGCATAAGAGGCCTGGAGGGAGCAACTTAGCCAGAGGGATATTCCATACCACAGAGCTGCTAGTATGTTCAGTATATAAACTAAGGAGAGGGGCACATTGACACTGGGGGACAAGCTGGCGATTGGTCAGAGGGTGGTGAGCAATTGTGCATCACTTCTTTCTCTTGGATTTTATTTCCATCTCTCTCTCCTTTTCATCATCATTACTACTACTACTACTACTACTACTATTATTATTACCATTATCATCATCATTAGATTTTGTTCATTTATTAAGCTGCCTTTATGTCAACCCACAACTTACTCCTTTTATCTTCTGATTCTCCTCCCCATTGCACTGGGCTAGGGGAATGAGCAAGCAGATGTGTCATGTTGCCAGCTAGGTCAAACCACAACACTCTGAAACCCAAAGTCCAGCAGTTCTGGACGAGCATTCAAGCACTGAAGTACTTCTTCATGGTCTCAGGGCTTAGATGTGTTGCGCTATGTTTTCAAATGCTGGGGCTGGAATACACCTTCTTTTTCTCAGGGTGATTAATAGGTTTCTCTTCAGACATCCTAGAGGAAAGTTTTCATTCTAACTACCTAGCTGTGAGAAGATGTGACACACTCAGTGTGTTTTCTTCCAGAAAAGAAGAAATTATGCTGGGAGACTCCTGAAACTACACTTTACTGAGACAGAATGAGGTCTTAGAACCCATTCTAAATTGTTGAATTAATTAAGCCCTCTTGTACTAGCAGCGACTTAACCAGGCAAACCACTGAAAAAAAGACCTGACACAGGTGTTAAAGCCTGAGGGAATCTCTGTCACTTATTATACTTTTGGGATGGTAACTTCCCAACAGTCTTGCTCCCACTGCCAAAAAGGGCAGGCTGAAAAGTAATGTCCTCAAGAAAATTGTTGGAATGGCAGAACATGCAGTCCAGAGCTCTGGAACCATCCAAATCAATTCATCATGTCTCATTGCTTCAGCTGCTTTTGGATTTAGACTTTTAAACCTTTATGTGTGCATGCTGTCCTTGAATTGAAGTGGCACAATATCTTCATGTTATTCAAGTCTTGCTCTTCCCATGGTTAAGTACTTTAACTTAAATTTTAAGAAAAGAGTTTAAAAATAAAGGAAGTGACAATGTTTTCTTACTGTGCAGGATGATTTCTTTGTGACAAGACTCTTTAAAAGACATTCTTCATACAACAGAGGTTACTGTGAATACAAATAGCCACTCCAGTGACATAAAGTGGTGGTTCTGGAATGACATACTCAGAAAGAGAGGAAAAAAATGAAAAAGAGAGGGCAGCTAACACAAATAATAATTTTAAAAAATGTCAGAAAATGGAAAGAAGAGTTACATAAGAATAATAATAAAAAAAGTCTCAGTTTACTTTCATTTACCAATGTTTTATACCCAATAGCTCCTTTGGTTTAACTCCAAGTTCCCTCTACTGTCATTAACAGGAGAACCAAATGCATTTGCTTTAGTTGAGAGTGTAGTGTTGAAAGAAGAAAGACATAACATTAATTTTAGAACTTGATGACTATGTATGCAGCAGGATAGATTAACTCCACTGAGTTTAAGAGGATGATGAATGGTACAGCAACCAATGATGGACGCATACTCAAGTGGATTCATATAGTTAAATTTTGATTTAGAATGCAACACAGTACTGGGTTTGCTCAAGTGGCCACATTGTAACAGTACAAATAACCTGAAATTGTTTGGGATAGAATGCTGTAGAAATCTCAGATATCAAAACTTTTGACAGTAATGTCCTTTTTCATGCATGAAAACAAAACATGCTTTCCTATCTGTGATGTTACAAAACGAATGACCAGCACAGCTCTGCCCTAAGCATGCATATATTAAATCTGGCTGAGCTGGTAAGTATTACAGTGCAAAACATTCCTGCTCCTCTACTGGCATGCATGTATCTATTTCTGGCTCTACCTTCCTGTTGTTAGTTTTAATGACTTTTCTCTATGAGAGTGGACACAGTCAATGTAAAATGATTAGATAGTCATAAAAATTGCTGATTCCTAGCAGTTCCTTGTCTGCAATGACCCACTGTCAGCTTCAAACACTCTGCTAATGGTATCTAGAAAATAAAAATCCGCACAATTAGCCCAGCAAAGTTAAGGCTGCCCTTTATGGGTTTTATTATTGCATTTTTCTTCCAGGAAAAATATTAAATCTCCCTTCAAGAGAGATGTCACAGTAAAAATTTCTTTGCTAGAATGACACTCCTTCCTTTGGTCTTTACTTCTGGAGACCTTCAGCCTCACACAGTATCTTGTCATGGGAGGAGCCAAAGAGTTCTTCTCTCTGTAAGTTTGAATCCACACTTTTCCACTGGCATACATAAATGACTTGAAATATTTAAAGGATGAAATCCTTTCCTTTCATACTACGGTGCCTCTATGAAAAGGACTAGATCAGGATTACCCTAATGGAGACTCTAATTTTATTTCCATACCATTCCTTCCTTCTTTATTTTCCTGAACTTTCACTGCTGCCTGGCAGTTTCTAGTCATGTTTTGGCTTCAGCTCCTAAAAATTTCATTCTTTATATGAGTGTCTAAACAAGCAAACCCTTGTTAGCAACTCACAAATTATTAGCCAATGCCAAGAAATAGAGCAAAGCATACATACAGATCATGTTACCAGTTAGTAACTGTCAGCTTCTGAGCAGCCTCTTGGTGTCCATCCTGGATAGCAGAGTATTTGTAGAAGGCTGATAAAGCTGCTTTTCTTATTCACATTACATGCACCCTTGTTCTTAGACTCATGATAGTTACCTAATGAGTATCTAATTCATGCAGAATGCAGTATCATATTCTGAAATTGGTACTCTTATAAAGGCAGTATGCAACCAAAAAATCCACCAATAAAATGCTATTTCTTAGAGAGATTAGGGATTATTATGTCTTTGTTGGAAAGCAAGCTAAGGCTAAGAGAGTACTGACTAAAGAATAACTTGAACTGGTCTCATAATAAAATATTGTTACAAACATGGAATGTAATGCTGTCATGTAAAACTGCAGAGAGTGCAGTAAGGAAACATAATGTTTCCAGCCAAGGGCAGAACTGGAGAATTTTCTTCATTATAGAACATAGCAGGTGACAGACATCTCCTAGAGACAGCTTGCATCATTCAAATAACTAATTTATGAGAGTTTAAAATAAGATACTGTCTTATATAATTGGGTATCAACATGTCATTTCTCATATGTAAGCTTTTGTTTGCTTTTAATAAAACAACACTTCACATATTTACCTGAATCATCTACTCTCAGCTTTTTACTGGGATTGTCACCACTGTCATCATCGGACATTTCCATCTCCTCTTCCCGGCGGATTCCCATGAGCTGTTCACTGTGAGCATTTCGAAGCTCCTAAAATCCAAAATTACCTTTTGTCAGTATTAACATCCATAAAGTCATTATGCATTATTAGTATCTGTTTTTAATACTGATCTGATTTTAATTATATGTCATTTATCATTGTAATCATATTTATTTGTGTATGAATATTTATAACAACAGAAGCACAGGGAATTCTTCCTGTGAAAGAACTGAGTTTATCAAAGGTAACTCTCAGGGAAAACAAGAGAAAAAGTGACGTTCCATGTTGAATGATCTTTAGGTCTGCTAAACATAAGAGAATGTTTTGACAGCAGGGATAATACTTAAAATTGGTGTATAAAGCAGACTGATAAGGAGATTGTCAGCCTGCTTAAGGTATAGCTAATTCTTGCTTCCCTCTGCCACTTGAGGTATGATTAATTTGGCCAAATGTGTCTCCAACACACAAAGTTGTATTAACTAAACGGCACCCTAAAAGTGCCTTGTTCTCTCTGCCAGTTGCAAAGGGAGCTGAGAGCAGCCAGTGCAGATCAAGAGCTCTGCAGTGTAAGCACCTAATACCGGTCAAAGGAATCTCACCCTCTGTCCCTATGCCCAGATTGCCTCATATTTAAAAGACCCAGTCCCATAACACTAGCCTGAAAATCTTTGCATCTTGGTCCAAAATGAGTGGCAGCAGGGACAGCTCGGTCGCCGGGCGACCGCTGCAAGGGCAGGCAGGCAGCCCCTGCACATGTCACCAGGAAAAGGATCAGCAGGCACGCGGGCTTTGTAGGAGTCTAGACGGTCTTTGTTCTGGGTAGAAAAGCTGGCGCGGGTGTAGCGACTGCCTTTTTAATGGCAGCGCTGAGAAGATTGAGAGGACTCTATTTTGTCCTAATAATCCTGTCAGGTGTAACATGGGGATGCTGCACTGTGATTAGTGTAGGCTTTGTCCACCCGCAGACAGCTAATTTTTCTGCCAACAAAGAGCTTAATTCCCAAAGAGGTGGTTTGAAACCTTTGAAACAAGAGAGAGTCGTGTGGCAGGAGGAGACAGCATTGAGGAGTCCGACAACAGCTTTGTTCAATTAACAATTACCTGTCAGAGAGGGGCTGCGTGTAAAAAAGGGAAGGCGTTTATCTTGAGGTGTACCCTTGGTTCATTGGCAGATCTCAAATATTCTGAAAAATGTATCTGTGCCCATTAATCCCAGCAAAGTCAAGAAATCTAATTAGTGGGTGTTTTACAGGAGAATAATTTCAAACTTAAAAAAAAAATTATTAAAAGGCTAAATTGTTAACCAGTGTCTAATGAAATCAGAAGTGACTCTGGAA
Organism: Aphelocoma coerulescens; assembly: GCF_041296385.1. NCBI lineage: Eukaryota > Metazoa > Chordata > Aves > Passeriformes > Corvidae > Aphelocoma > Aphelocoma coerulescens. The sequence continues at coordinate 63,286,306 of NC_091013.1, forward strand.
GAAATTGGCAAGCCATTTCTGAATTCCTTATTGGAAAAGGCCACCTGCACTTTTTCCTGGGGAACTATACTTCTTACATGAGCAGACATCTGCTTACATTTACTCCCTCATTAGTGGACAAAAGTCCTTGATGCATCAGCAAAGTCAATAATTTTCTATGGAGAATGTCTATGTGTATGAGTCTTTTCTTTGGGCTTGGGTTTCTAGCAAAGCTTTTCTAAATTCAGGAAAAAAACAGAAGGTTATCAAGTAATGAAACAAATCAACATATAATATCATGGTTAGAAGATACAATTTAAATAAAATATACCATTTGGTATATTCCCATCACATGTCATATCTGAAAAACAGGCATTTCCGAAATCGATTAGTTTAGCTAGATGCTTTGCATAATTTTGAATTTTTTTTTAGTTGTCCTTTTCTTAGGAAAAAAAAAAAAGTCAGTAATGCTCGAAAAAAATGAGTAGAGAATTAAGATTTCGGGAAAGTCCAACTCTTACACATTTCAGTTTATTAAATATTTAGAAACCAGCAAATGAATGACGAACCACATCCCTTTACAGAAAGTTAGTTTAAGAAGGGATGATCTTATTATAATTAAAATAATCTACTAGCAAATAATATTTTCATATTTCTCTAAAACACAAGACAAACATCAATCCCCAACTTCCCAACTTTCAATTGAACAAAGGCATTATCCACTATGTATATGAAATATTTGTGAACAAAATGCAAAATACAGTTTGTACCAATAAATTATGCTAACATTTTATTTTAAGTGTCCCATTATTGAAGTAATTTGGTATTCACCATAATAGCACTGATAATAAAGTATTCATTTGGTATTCGTGTGGATGTTACATTTAGTGCCATTGGTATTCAACTGTAATTTAGCATTAGTTAATGGACACTTAAAATGTTATCCAAATGATTTGTATCACAGCACTTCAGTGTTTCTCAAACTAAGTGTACAACACTTATTTTACAAGTGTACTACAAAATAATTAAATAAGTGCACCTTACCTTCTAAACTTTTTATTCTGAGACAGAGAAAAATCATTTAGAGGACTGTGATAGTAACAATCAACACACTGTACTACATGAAGGTAAACCAAGTGTATGTAAATTGCTCATATTGAAATAAAAAAAAAAAGGAAGAAGAAAGAAAGAAAACAAAGACAGCGGTACTTACTTTTTAAAATACAGGCTCATAGCGTATATACTGAATTAAAATCGAAAGCTGGATGACCAAAACACAGGATGAGGTCTAGCACTTCCTTTGCTGCCACTCACAGCAAGGGGAGTTAGAATCCCATTTCCTCTGCTCATGCTTATGACAATCACACATGCATGGTCCCACATTGCTAACTCCGTGTGGTTGTATGATTACATTTATACTGGTTTCTTTGTAAGCATAATATTTAGAATCAATACAAGTGATGTATCTACTTTTTTAAAGATAAACATAGAACAAATGGGAAGGACTAGGTCACAGTTATGGATTTAATATGCTTAAGTCATTATTTAGGAAAGAAATTTTTTATTTTATTTTCACTCAAAGTCATCTTATAATGACCATGAGATGACACAGCAAAAAAAAAAATCTTTGCCACAGAATTCTTCTTTTAAAAACAGATCACAATGACTCCTAAATTCCTTATTTGAAAACATTGTTCCTAATTTCTCTACTTCAGTTTATTATTTTAGATAGTAAGCATAGTCTTCTAATGATTTCCCAAATTTTGCATGAAAAATAAAACCACATTGCTCCCTGTCTTCATGCTATTTAATGACTATTATCATAATGAGAGCAATGGGAGCAATTCATACTGTAGACGAGACTGTAAACAGCTAGTTGATTAACAGCTAAAATGGTAGCTGTAAATATTGCCAAATACACTATGTCCAGCTACAATCACACTCGTTCTGTGTCAATCCAGCTGTGAGATGATGGATAGAAAATAAAAATAAAATCACCAACCTCAGAATGCTTTCGCCAAATGTCTATGTTCTTTCGCTGGGCTTTCGAGAAATGGTCCCAAGCTTTTTGTCTGGTAGAAGCGTTGAAAACGGCGACAATCTGCTCAACTTTGGTGAACAAGGAAGTCAAACAAGACAAGCAATTTATGTTGTGATCACTATAGAGAAGCAAAGCAAAGACACTAGGAGTCTATGGATGATGTCATTACTGAAACAACATCATCAATATCCATCCAATGATGTGTCTTTTGTACTTACATTGTACCAATGTTGGAGATGTCTCCCTTCAAGTCTGTCTCCATAACTTTAGTCTACACAACTTTTAACTATGCACCAAGAACCAGGCATGCAGCTGCTTCCCCGTGATGTCTGCTGCCACTCCCTGTGCTGGCACATGCCTTTGCATGTGTGGCAATAGGTGTGTGACTACAGAAGTGACCCAAGAGATATCCACCTGGCACGCATTCCCCGTGGCAGCCGCGTACATATGGGCTATACTGACGACAGCATGGAAGGCAGGCAGGCTCTGCTTTGAAGGGTGACTATCTGATAGTGGGAACCTGTCAGCAGATGGGAAGGGCTAAGCCATACATCAACTGCACTCTGTGGCTGCAGCTCCTGCTTCTCCTCTACTCAATATCAAAGGGCTCACTTGTGGTAGATCAGTCTGTGCTGTCTCCATGGCCTATGTATGGTTACGTACATGAACAGACACTTTTTTCTTTCAAATAAGATGAAGAAATGGGCTTCCCTCATTCAACTCTAATGAATTTGTTCCAAAGCCAAACATCAATATTTAGATCAATTATCTAGGACAATTAAGATCCTCAAGTTTTTAGTATTTGTTCATCTCAGTTGAGAAGCTTTTCTCTTAACACTCTTTCTCTTCACTTCAGTTACAAGCAACATTGTCCTTCCACAACAGTGACCTGCCTAAAAATGATTTGGCCAAGATGTAAGTTGCCTTGATCCCAGCACAATTAACTGAAGAAAACACCAATAAATCCAGATTTTCTACAAACAACCTTGGCTGTGCTCCTGAATGAGCAGCTGTGCCAACCTATGAAGTCGAACTAAAAAATTCTTCAGCTCTTGGACAAGGTTCTTTGCTATCTACCTCTTTAGATTCCTGGGTGGAAATTATGTCTTTTTTTTTATCAAGTTGCAGCTTACAGCACTTCTTGCTCTTCTCTCTGAAAAGCAGTGGTGGGAGTGCTGTAACACCCTCTGCCCTGGTCCCTCATTTTGCTGATCGAGACCTTCTCTCCTTCTTCCCTTAAGTCAGAGATGTAGAGAATCTTATCACACATGACAACCTATCCTTTCTAAAATGGTGAGCTCACCTACTAAAGCAGTTATGTATCTTTCACCTCTAGAACTGAAAGTTAATCTCACTCATTTGAGCACATTTCTTCTATTCTCTGGTTTTTTACCACTTTCAGGTTCCAGAAGATTACAACATTTTGAATGGAAGTTTTTCTTTCAGGGATGGTTAATTACCTTCTAAAGTCATAGAAAATAATTGTAGTTCATTATCTTTTAAAATTAATATGTATAGGTAGTTTACAATAAAGAAAGTGCCTCAGACTTACTGTGATGGTCTTATCCATTGGTAATCTGTTAAACTTTTAAAGGTAGGTGTGATAATTTCAGCCCATTAGAACTTGCTTAGACTGAAGAGTGGATGTATCAAGGAAGTTACGCTGTGTATATTTTTTCAATTAATTTGAAAAGAATGAAAATGGTAAAGCACTCTATTATTATGTGTATAGAAATTGAGGCTAGAATTTAATTACTATCGTTGTGTTGATGACCCAGGTGCTCAGAAAATTTTGCTTAATTACAATCTGTTTTCAGTTTGCAAGTGGAAATTCAAGTAGAAAAGATTCACAAAGATACAAGGAAGAGCTGGTTTGCCATTTTCCACTAATAAGTATTAATAGGATCATCTGAATTTTGAAAAACATTTGAACTTTAAAGTGTTTAATTTCCATTATGTGAACAGGCACTAGGATTTATCAAAAGTCATTATCTGATCATTTCAGAAACTCTCCTCAATGGAAACACAGACTAGGAAGATGCCATAGGTTTTTCTTGTACAACTGCAGTAGACAAAGTGAACATTAAAAGGATCCTCTTCACTTCCCTAACATTTAGGATATTAACTAAAGAGGTAGGATAGTATGAGTACAACATGCTAAAAGTCAAGGCGTTTAAAGAAACTTTATAAAACAGGCAGTGAGGGATAATAAAAAGGAAAATGAGGAGGAGAATATTAAATTAGTATGTATCAAGGACCAACATACCAGTGATCTATTCAAAGAAAGTGTCAATGTATATACAGCAATTTCAATATTCACAGCGATCTAGGCTATGAAGCATTGCTAATTCCAACATAAAAGGTCTCCAAGCATTACGTTAGAGCTAAAGAGTAACCAAGACCATGGTTTGGCAGTACAGGGAAGTGCTTTCACATCTTTTTGTACTGCACCAAAATCCTGCATTCAGGTGTTACGAGATGGCAATTCAATATAAACCTGCTCTGCCACATTTGTTCTTGTTGCACCAAGACTCATTTATTTTCCCATAGATACCCTGGAACCCTAAAGCTGGCACAATGCTTCTGCTCTGGGAAATTGGAAGACAAGACATGATATACTCACTCCTGATCAGGATCAAATTTGTATGGGTAACTGATCCAGCAACACACAGCCCATAAGGATGGTAGACTCACCCCTAACAGGAAGCCATGAGAGGTTTATATTAGCTGAGAAACTCTCCAGTTAACTCATATTTTTTCTGTGTCTGGGTAAAACTTGGCCAAAGAGAGGCCCCAGGTTTTGGGCTGATATCTCCAGAATCTGAGTGAAACAGTCTCATGGCTGACCATGGTTTTCAGATTATTTTCTGATCTCCAGGAAGAAATTTTCAAAACTATATAACAGGTAATATCTATCTCTCTAAGGCACCTTGAACTCCAGAATGCACTGTACTGTCAACTGTGACTGGTAAGTAGAATTATTAAGTAACATGAAATATTCATTGTCAAACATCTGTTAGTGACTTCTATATCAAATTTTCATTGACCATATGCAAAGCTGTTTCCTTACTAAATTAGGACTTAAAAAAACACATTGTTCTGGAAGGGTCCATAACATGTCAGTGTTTTTCCCATCAATATAACTTACAGGATGTAAGTAATTGCATCTTCCCTAATGACTTAGTCTGTGGCTAGTAATTTACATGGCATATTTCAGACAAAGGATTATTATCTAATTGTTTTTCTGCTGTGTTATAAATAACTAGAAAAACCCAAACAACTAAGCCTAGAGTGATATGCAAGTACCAATGTTTAACAAATGTAATGCAACTACAATACACTTTATTAGAGGGGCCAGCTCATAGCTATATATATATTTCTACAAGTATATTAATAGAAAGTTTAAGCCTTGGTTTCTGCTGCCATAAAGAATGCTACCTGAAAAGGTATTGTTATCAAGTATAAATCCAAAATCAACCAGAAAAACTAGGAAAAACAGCAAAAATCTCTTAAACAATGCCTGCAGAAGTTGCGCAGAAGATTGTATTAAATAGAAAACTAGAATATCTCCAGGGCAAGAAAATATTTGATACAAGATATTTGAAAATTGTACTACCAAAGAAAAATAGAAACCAATGAGAACCAAAGTGTAGCCTCATCTGCAGATTAAGAGGTAGAGAGAACACTTTTACCCTGCATTACATTTAACAAGCAGTCTATTTTAAATACATGATTGAGTGAAGGCTGAAATTTATCCCTGGGTTCAGGAGTCAAGAAGTGCTCAATTTTTCCTTTGCTTATTATATTATAAGCTGCCATGTATATTATTTTATACTATATATATTATAATATATATAATTTGTAATAGAAAAAGAAGCAAAATAGAAACTGAAAAATAATGTGCTAGAATAAAAACAAAAGTCTTGTCTGGCAGACAATTGGATTTCATGTAGCATTTTACTCCAAATTCCACCAATTAGGGACACATGATGAAAAGGGCTTTGCACTAAATTACTGCAAGTGTCAGAGTAGAATATATGGCAATTTAGCTCAGAAAAAATTCTGTAAGAGTGTGACAGTTGACATGAAGGGTAAAAGAAAAATTCCACCCATAAAATTACAGTGTAAAGGAAACTGTTACAGTAAATGTATAACACGCCTTTCAAATATAGAGTCGCAGCACAGGGAGGATATAGAGTTGGCGTGGTTTGGGTCAGAAGCCTTGCTGAATTCTGACTAAGCTGCAGTCTGCCAATCGATTTGGCTTCAAGCCCAGCAAACCAAGGAATTACAGTAGTCAAGGCTAGATGCTGCAGTGAATGAATTAGAATCTCCAGGTCAGTTTTGGATAGGGAAGAGAATATTTTTGGCAACAGTCCTGAAAGGCATTTGGTAATGAACTGAACAGAAGTTAGCATTAAGTCCAAGGCTAAAATTGTGCATAGGTAAATGACATGTGACATTAGTAAGAGAAATGGTAGACAGATTGTGGAGTAATGAAACATATATTATTTTAATTAATTTGAGCCAAAGAGTCTTTTGGTTATGGTACTGTTTACTTTCAAAAAAGAATTTGCCTTTCTCACTTTTAGAGCTGAAAACCTGCAGCCTCTTCCTGTTACTCAAATCACATGGCACAGACGGAGAAACAGATGTGATTGCCTTTGACTAGCAGAGGAAAACCTAAGAGTTAGAAATATCACCCTGGAGAAGAGTGCAGATAATGCAAAGATGGGTCCTAAAGTAAAGCATACCACAGATCATCAGCTGGATACATAAGCAAAGGCCATTATAGATTTGTATAATGAAGATACAGGTTTTAACAGCTATGCAAAATATCTCATTGACACAAATAAATGCCATAGTTGCTTAGCTTTGGTTTTAGTTTTGTTGGGGTTTTGTGTTTGGCTGTGTTTAAAAAAAAAAAATTAAAATCCACGGTTATCTGCAAACCTATCAAAGAAATTTTGTCTGCATGCTGCCCAGATGTCTGTAGGTTCCTTAAGTCATGGTGTTGAGACATAGCATGATAAAGGAGAAAACTATAGGACTTCACTATTATATCCCCGAATTCCACATTTTTGAACAGACTGAGAGAATGGTGATTTATCTGCAGTGATTTATCTCCCAAATCATTTTGCTGCGTGGGTGGCAAGCTTGCAAGGATGCCATTCCTCAACCTGCCCTGCTACCAATAACTACATCTGTACTAGTGATCAAAACCAGCCAGGGATCATTCTTGTTCCCTGAAACCAGTGGGCATAACATGCTGAGTGTCTCTGCAGCAGCAATGCTTCTCTCTCCCCCAAAAGATGCTTTTCTGAGAAACTACTTGGCCTGCATCAAACTCTAAAACTGCACCACATTTTGCGGGAAAACACTAGCTGACCCAGAGCAACACCTTTCTTACAGCTGAACAGTAGGGGCCAGCCTGCCCTAGCTCAGTTTAATTTAATCCTGCAGACAGAGTTGGTGGGGTCATCCTTTCTAGCAGTCTCACCTTTTCTGCTCTCTGGTGCAGAGGTCTCAGCAGTGCAGAGAGCAATTACAAGACTTACCAGAGGAAGAAGGATGTTTTCCTCTTCCATCTACCCTGTCTCACCTACCTGAACACTAGAAAGAATGTCCTCTCTCTAAATTATTTCTTCTTTTCCCTTTGACTAGGCCTACAGCATTTGAGACCAGGAGGGTGTGTGTCTGGTTTCATGCTTGGTCCCCCTTCCTGTTCCATCTGACTCAGATTGGTCCTAGCCAATCTGCTTGTGTTTATTAAGAGGCTGAGTGAATATCAGTGGTCTACACAGGAGTGATGCAGGAAGACATACTTCTTTCTAATACAATAAGGAGATCCTTCCACACAGACAAGGAATGAAAAAATTACTTATACCACAACACTTACTATAACTCCATGTCTTGTAAGAATATCAAACCCCTGTGTCAGCAGCCATTATTTTCCTTTCTTCTTCTTTCAGCTGAGAAACCCAGTTGGGAACAGTGAAAGAAGGAGCATTATGGGGATACTAAAAGATTATGGGGATACTAAAGAAAGGATTCATACTGAAAAACCTGTGCAGTTACTTGTCTGAGGTATGTATATCAACAATTGATAGTTCTAGAAATAGAAGAACACTCCCTGTTAAACTTTGAAATAAAAAAAATACAGTTTAATTAAAGAGAGCCCAGTCTGACCTGCAAGGTATTGCTAGAAAATCTGTCTACAATTTAAGCTTTGAAATCTTTTAGGTTGTGAAATGTGGTTTAATTTACAACAGAGAAACTGACAGCTTGGTGTAACCGCAAGAGCTGGCGCTGTGCCATGTGATAAATCACTCGGACTCAACAAGACCACTTCACCTTCATGTCATTTCTCAACAAACAGGAGCCTAATATCAGACCAGCACAACACAGCAGGGCAAGTACAAATGTACAGTTCAATGCCACCATCTTACATTACAGAATGGACTTTATGAACCTTGTGTTGACAACCAGAAAAAAACCCTAGAAAAACCTCAACTGCCCCCCACCAACTCAAAGGAAGCTGAAGTGAATACTGCTTTCTTCATTAGCTTGACACGATTATAACCCATCTCCAATGTACGGCTTTTAATTAGCTGCTCTTTTTTTTTTATTTATTGCTAGGCATACCTTTCCTTTCAATTCTCAGATTTAAAAATAGCAAAAGTGGGAACAACCATGTTTGGCAAGTCTGTCCAAAAACAGAACTCCAAGGGAACTCTGCAATGTGGGAACATCATAAATGGGACTAAGACATCACAGGTCCCATTAAGTGAAGTAATAATTATGCAGGAATCTTGCAGATTAAAAAGTTCCTAGGAGAGCTATGTTTGTTTGGGGCATAATATGGTTACTTTTACTGAAGAAAAAGGATAAAGATATGGATGAGAAGGTTTCAACAGCCATAGCCTCTTCTGGCAATCAAAATGAAACATTGTCTCACACACCTTTGGGGTGAAATTTACTTCTCCATTTGTTGCCATACCTTATGTTCCCTTGCCTGCCATGACTTCTTCCTTCTGTATTTTTGTTCCTTCCTTCCATATGTGTCCACCTTTCTCTCCCACATAGTCTATCCCTTTCCAAAACTCTTCTTTCCCCATAACACCTCTGTCATCATCACAAACTACACCATTTGTGACAAATCCAGAGATCTGATATGAAGCATTGCACACTGAAGGGAGCAAATATTTCAATCACTCATAATTGTATAAGGTTAGTCATGTTTATAAGGGTTATTCAATCACTTATAAGCAGTCTGAACAGTTTTAGACGTGCAGACCACATGATATGCACAGCCAACTCATTCTTTTGGGTGAAACCTCCACCTTTCCTTCCTTACCCGATGTCACACTCTCTTCCCTTATCCTTTATTTCTATAGAACATTTACAGCTCAGTTCTGTGACACATCAGACCCTTACCCCTGTCTATACTCAGCAAAGCAGGTCAAAACCAAGCACAGATTTCCACGTGATTAAAGCACATGAGGTTCTTTGCCTTGAACCTTGTGTTATCATCTAGGAGAGCTGCAGATTCCAGGCAACTGGCATGAGTTGTCAAAATAGCCTGAAATCTCTAGGAAGGCAGTGCTTTTATTTTTCTACAAAACACCATGCATATTTAATAGCCTACATTAAAAAAAAAAAAAAAAAAAAAAAAAAAAAAAAAAAAAAGTCTTAAAAATAACAGAAGAGCTTCTGTTGAAATTCTGGCCATGTTTAAATCGATACCAAGATTTGTATTTACTTTAGTTGGCGTGAAAGCTACAGACAATGGAAGGAATGCAGAAATTCAAAGAAAATGAAACACAGACAAATAAGCTATGGGAAACATTACAAGTTGCAACCACCAAGGGTTATACTGCCAGAAAAAGGGGAGGAACTACAAGAATGGAAGTAAAGCAAAAATGGAGTCTTTCATCTCTGTCTTCTGCCACTGCCACAGCATCTTGTATAGAAATGCTTTTGAGAACAAGTGTATATGAGACAAAAAATAGAAGGACAACTGAAAAAAGAATAGAGAGATCCAGCTGAGCTTTACTGTCACGTTATCAGTATAGAAACAAGTCAAGAGCACACTGACTAAATGAGCTAACAAAAGCAACTGGATGGATTGTAGAGGTTATTTTGTATTTTATTTTTTTCTTTTTTAGAAATGCATCAAGGTATAAAGTAATAGTGGCAACTAATGACATGAATGATTAATGTTTTTATTTGTATTATAGTGGTGTTCTATGACACCAACTGAGAACTGGGCTGCACTGTAAAAATACCTTATATGACTCAATCTCTTTCACAAAAAGCTTAATAATGACCTAAAAATTGCACATAAGGTAAGCTCATATTTTTGAATTAGTCAGTGGCAAAGGAAAGAAAGACTGTAAGACTGGACAATTAAAGAGCAGGAAAATCCTTTTAAAAGTTGTTACTATTGTGGAGCAATTCAAAGAATACTCTGGAAAACATGATTGTATATAAAAGTCTGACTGCTAAGAGAATTATAACCAGCATGCTTTCAATATCTGTAATGAAATTGGCTTCATTTTTAGTACTATGAGAATACTAAAAAGTGGAAGGGTTTTTGGGAGAAAGGACTGAAGTATGGAATTTAAAGCAAATCATATAAGACAGTGATTTTAGTAATCACCACCATATCAAGGTAAATTCTATCTTTTCTAAAGCAGGAGAGCAACTTCAGAAGTGAACATGTAAAGAGAAAAAAACCTGATGCCAATCATTTTTTGAAGAGAGCTCAAAAAGGATTTTTAACATTCTTCTTACTTTTTTATACTTTTTTAATATTAAAAAAAATGTAGATTCTATCTGTGAAGGCATTGATAATGTTAAAACAGATTAAATCATATCCAAGGAGATCAGAGAATGAAAATGAAGAAACCTGAAAGGAAGAGGATTTTATTCAGTCTATTGAAAATGCTTTTCCCTTCAGAATTATTTAACTAAAAATTATTATTATTTTTTTTTTGGACGGGGGTTGTAATTCATATCAAATACCTACCAGCTATTTGAGAAAAAGTCAGTGTAATCTAATATACCACTGAAAGGAAAACTCAAGGTGAAAATTGTGATATTCCCAAAAAGGGGCAAGTGACACACAGCCTTCCCCCCCAAACCTTTGGTTCTTCTTAAATGGACAGACCTACTGGATCAAATCAAAGTTGAATCTAGCTTCATTTCTTGTCACAAATAAGGGCTGAAGATGCTCAGCAACAAGGAAGATGCCACAAGCAAAGAGGTAAATTGCATAATCTCAATCCGTAGAATCATAGAATGGTTTGGCTTGGAACAGATCTTAAAGATCATGTGGCTTCCACCCCCTGCAATGGGCAGGGACACCTTCCACTAGACCAGCTCAAAGCTCCATCCAGCCTGGCCTTGAACATTTCCAGGGGTGGGGCATCCACAGCTTCTCTGGGCAATTTGTTGCAGTGTCTCACCACCCTCACAGAAAAGAATTTCTTCCTGATATTTAATCTAAACCGGCCCCCTTTCAGTTTAAAGCCATTCCCCCTTGTTCATGTTCATGCTGGACATCAGGAAGAATTTTTTCACTGAAAGGGTGGTTAACCATTGGAAGAGGCTGCCCAGGGCAGTGGTGAAGTCACCATCCCTGGATGTGTTTAAGAAATGACTGAACATGGCACTTAGTGCTATGGTTTAGTTGGCATGGTGGTATTCATTCAAGGGTGGACCCAAATTATCTTGGAGGTCTTTTCCAACCTTACTGATTCTATGACAAGTAATCTGGCCAAGGGGCTTCGTGATCAAAACCACCCTCCCACTGTTCCCCCACAGGCACACAAAAGACTGATGCATAGACTCTGATGGGGACCTGGCTTCAGTCCAGAAAGTCCATTAATTCATTAGTAAAATGGACAAAAATGACCAAATAAGTGCTGGTTACTGACTGCTCCGTAACCAGCCATGGGGCACTTCTCTTCATTACACTGTGTGTGTAATTTATGAATTTGTATACTGGGACACTTCCACCACCTTTTATGTCTTATTCTACAGATATCAAAATAATTTTTGAATATGGAATTTTCATTCACCTATAGGTACTTTTGACAGTGTTGTCAAGGGAGACTGCATTAAATAGTCTGAAAACTCAGTAAGAGGTAGGCAAAGTTTACAGTGCGTGGAGAAGAGAGTCAGAGGACATAATTGCAGCTTTGGTGTAGTCTAAAAAACCACCAACAACCCAACAGGGATATCTCTAGGGCCTCCATTTTCCTTAAACATGAGGATTAACATCTGTAAACCTTAGGCTGAAAAGGAGATTTGTGAGGAAATGAAACGGAGATGAATGGAAAGTTGGGGGGCAGTGTCACCGGTAACTAAGCTGTGGAGGCAAAGTAGAAGATGTCAAACCACAAAGACAGACCTATCCAAAATCCTTGAAACCAATCCATACTTTAAGCACTAGTTCAAGTCTAGAAAAATTAAGTAATTTAATAAAAAGATGTAGGTGGATGTTTTTCTCTCTTTATCCCTTAAATAACTGAAGAAGCGCCATAACAAGGCTAAGACTCCCTGTAGCACTTAAATCAGGTGCTATAAATATGTGATGTGACAGCAGTAATACACTTTATTTCACAGATTATCCTGGCACAAGTACCTTGGTCAGGTAATTAATTCACGTGCTGAGTAATTGATCCAAATTTTAGGGGTAATCTACTCAGTAATCTCCTAAATTCCTCCAGGCACAAATTTGTAGCAGGGATTTCAATGCCTGTACTTCTTTAGTAGTTGGGCCATAAAATGAAATGTTCTGGCCACAGTAATCCTCATTAATAAGAAAGTATTTTCTACTGAGACCCACTAAGACAGTGTGTGTGTATGCGTGTGTGTGTGTTCCAGGTGAGTGCACTTGAAGCCAGTTTTATTTCTTTTTCACTCCCCATAACATTCATTGCTGGCATTTTTATCTAACTCCAAGTTCTCCCCTTATGCTACACCTGTCTATATCAAGGCTATACACAGTAAGTGGGATTAACGTGCTCTGAACAAGGCACTTAAAAAGTGGGACATCTGGTTCAGAGCTAGGCCCCCTGTGAATCCTCTATGGGCAGCAGAGAAAAAATGGCATATCCAGGGGATGATTCATCTCACCGGAAGAGCGCCATGTGGTCGGTTTGATGACTCATTCCATGGAGATTCTTATTTTTCTCTTCTGACTGCAAAGAAAGCCCAGAATGGTCAGCTCCAAGTTGGACGTCTGACCTAGCTCATGGCAGAGGAATGCCACATGATGTTTTTAAAATACTATAATATTTATGTCAAATGGCCACACAGCTGCAGCACTACACTAGACTTTTGGATCCTTACTGAAGAAGAACAGAAGTGGGTTTTTGTCACTCTGAAGAATTTAATAGGCCATGCACACCTATTTTGGACATCTATTTTCAAATTCTTCTTCATAAAGCAACTGACATATTGTAACAAATTATGCAGGACTGAGGAAAAACAATGGAAAAAGATGCATGACAAACACTCCTGAGATCAATTCAAATACAGATCAATTCAAATTTCCTTGAAAAAGGGAAGCTCATTTCAGAGTCTCCATACTTAGCAATCTTGGGCAGATACATGTGTAAAGGAAAAACATTATCCATCTCTTCGCAGCAAGTTTGCAAAGAATTTTAGTAAGATATATTAATGCTAATAATGGCCAATGTTTATGATGTTTGTAAAATAACCAGTGGGGAACATCTCAAAAGCTTGTAAAATTTGTTTTTATAAAATCCACAGAGTAACACCTTTCCCTGAGGCTGCTTTTTGCTGTTCTTGTCCTTTTAGGCCAGATCTGTCCAGAAACGCCCTTCTTCCAGACACTGCTGTTAGTGTGGCACTATGAAACTCACATTTTGAAGCCAGAGCTATTTCTGTTTTTGTAAGTTCAGCATTCAGCACATTACAGGAGCAAAACAGATAGCCAAAACTGCAAATTTCCACCTGAAACTACAGGGATCTCTATTTCCAAGTGACAGATGTTCTACAACAGTTGGTGACAAATGGGCTAATTTAGACTGATTTAACTAAAGTTCAGCCTGCTGACAATGGGGGACTTTTTTTAATGCAGCTGAAGAAGGCATTTCTGAGTGCTAGAGCTGGCTGTTGCACACAAAACTAGAGAGGCCCTGGTGTGAACTGAACAGCACGCCATGCGTGGTGCCTGCATCTCTGTGCCTCACGCTGCCTTTTAGGTGCTGAAACGGAAGACAATATTGCCTAGCAAATTACCAAGGGAATTAGCTGGTCTTTTAAATTTACTCTCTGAACATATGTCCACAGAAATCAAATATCTTTGGCCCAGAATCTTTGCTGCTAAGTTTTGGCATCTAAGCTCTTAAAATAGGGCATATGCCCTGGGGTGAATTGGTCTTCTGAGATGCTGAGCTCTCCATCACTTATGCAAGAAGCTTCAGTGGCTGCTCTCTTAAGCCAGACAAGTTCATCCAAGCTTGTGCCTTCAACCCTAACTTTTAAAGCATGTCCATTGAGGGACCATAAACAAATTGCAGAAAAGCCTTTAGGGCTTTTTTTTGTTTGTTTAATGTAAAGATCAGGGGTATGATTCAGAAATTACAATGTAACAACTTCATTGTCCTTATCTGGTAAATTATCTTGGGTTTTGTCCTCAACTGGCACGGCATGAGAGCTGGCTCCAGGCGTCACCTTTCTGAAGCCTCTTGCTTGAGGAGCCATGAGTAGGCATGTTGAAAACCACCAATTAAATCAGTTTTCTTTCTCCTTTTTTCCTCCCCTTTTTTTTCTCCTCTCCTCTCCTCTCCTCTCCTCTCCTCTCCTCTCCTCTCCTCTCCTCTCCTCTCCTCTCCTCTCCTCTCCTCTCCTCTCCTCTCCTCTCCTCTCCTCTCCTCTCCTCTCCTCTCCTCTCCTCTCCTCTCCTCTCCTCTCCTCTCCTCTCCTCTCCTCTCCTCTCCTCTCCTCTCCTCTCCTCTCCTCTCCTCTCCTCTCCTCTCCTCTCCTCTCCTCTCCTCTCCTCTCCTCTCCTCTCCTCTCCTCTCCTCTCCTCTCCTCTCCTCTCCTCTCCTCTCCTCTCCTCTCCTCTCCTCTCCTCTCCTCTCCTCTCCTCTCCTCCTTTGAAGACGACTCCTAGGGGAGTATCCCGATCATTGTTTTATGAGGAACCTCATTAGGGTAAGTTCATTGATTGTATTTCTGCACTAAGGAAATAGCTGCCAGCACTAGGTATTTAAGACAGTTTATCTGCCCAATTAATGCTGGCATTGTATCAGCCACGCAGTTCTGATGCCAGCAGCAGTACAACATATTCTTCTACTGTGGAGGTGGCCTGTACCTGTGAATACCTCCCTAAAAGTTACTAGATTCTACTGCCTTTTACCTAAACCCAGGCTAAAAATACCATCTAATTGTGCTCTATTCTGTAATTGGCCTAGCTAACTAGCTGCCACACACAGGCTAAATATCCCTTCTCTCAAAAAACCATGATCTTTTCTCAGAGCAGTGAGGCTTCTGTCTTGTCCATTCTTGAAGTGTTATGTCTACACAACAGTAGACATTGTGAATAGAGCACATCTTCATCTATTAATAAAAAAAACTACTGAAACTTTGCTCACCTTGAATAATAAGTTCTTAGGAATGGTCCTTGATCCTCCAAATTGCCATAGAGTATGGAATAGGATAAGAAGTAGAGCATGACTGCATCGCAACTACTTACCCCCAAACAAACAAAATGATAAAACCACTACCACCACCACCACCATCACTACAACAACACTGACAAAAAGGGAGCTACTTACATTGAGTGAGGATCCCTGTTAAGGCATTTTTGAAACTCTCCTTGGCCTGCTCCATTTCTTGCTCGTGAGCTGCCTTTTCGTTCATGAGCCGGCGGACGTGGCTGTTGGCCGACTGCACCATGGAATAGAACTGGTTTGCAGAGCGACGATTCACCTCGCCTCGCTCAATCCAGGTGAGCAGCACCGTGATGGCCTCGGAAAATTTGCTATCATCTAGAACAATCAAAGCACAGGTTTCAAATTGCAGGCATAAATATCCTGCTGAGAACACATTTTCTGCTCCATGTCACATTAAAATCACCATAAATCCTGCTTGCAGTATATCATTTTGGGCAACTTTTCTGTCCTTTGTTCTATCAGATGTAAGAAGCCAATACAGCCATGTGAAACTTCATAAATCTTCCTTCAAGGCTTGTCTTCTCCTCATTTTAATAGCTTTCTCACAACAAAAAGCACCTTCCCCCCCTCCCTGTGGCCTGCGCCTTTGCCTTCACAATGCCTCCCTTAAGCCATTCAGTGATATGGAATGACCTTACAGCGGGAGTGAGGAGACCTCTGTGGTACTGGACTCACGAGGAAATGAAATGTGTCTGTGTTAATCTGCTCAGCTGAAAGCTCAGTCTTGGAGCTTGGGCTCAGCCATGGTTCTGTCAACAGATTTCACTAACATCATGTTCTTAATTAACGAACAATATTGAGGCTGAACAATTCCTTCTCAAAATACTGATTAATTACAAGGAACTGCTCTGAACAGATGATGTGTCTGCATTTGCTTTGTATTATTTGTTTTCCTTTTTTTGCATTATATATTTGTTTTATGTTTTGCATTATAAAATTTTTTAAAGGATTCCAGATGAATCCAGGAAAACACCTTCATATTTACCATTCAGGTAATGAAAGTTGTTTTTCTCTGCAGAAAGACTGCCAAAACTGAAGGCTAAATTTTGTATGCTCCCTCCCTAGACAATCTTCTTTCCTCTGACAGTGCTCTCAGCTTCCTCAGAAGACTCTAATCGCAGCATCCATTACACTTCAGGCTTCATCAGGATTAAGAGGAAACATTTCTTTTTAAGTCCCATTTAGACTGAACTGCAAGAAAATATTGTTACAAGAGTCTTCTTATGAAAACAGTTTTGTGCAAACCGATATCATTTTTTCACCAGGATTTTATTCGATAAAACATCAATTTTTCAACAACTTATTTTGAACATCTCATGTAGTCCTTTTTGGTTGTATTTCTTTATATATATTTTAGATGGTATGCATACCTTTCCATAGGAGAAGGTATATGGTTATGGTGGGAAGATGTAGTGTAGTCATAACCAACAGATTCTTAAAACAAAAATTGGAAAATACTAAACCCAGCCAACTGTGTTGAAGGATACAGAAACATGCGACACAGTTTGTAAGACTCTGCTTTCCATGTACAAAGAATAATGAAATACTAATTGTTAAGTGATGATTTTGGCTTTTATTCTGAATCAATAATCACTTCCCTAAAAAGCAAGGAGCCTAAAAAACAGAGGACTAGTGACATGCTCTGTGCCCACAGCCTTTGAAGAAGAGATTTTTACTTTGCCTGATCTTTAGTATCTTATTAACTGAAACATGCTTTCAGCTACAGCAATAAGATTTGCTCTCCACAGCTGAATAAGCATGTTCACCCAAGATCCCTGAAGAAAAAATTGCGAAATAACAGCATCATAACACCCTCCCTGCATACAAGGATGTATCTGTTGTAAAACATTCATGTGTGATTCATTATCACCATTCATTAATTTTCGCTGTGCAGGAAGAGTCATAGGGGCTTCTTTTGATTCCATATTGTCCCCTTGGATTAGACTCCACTTCAGAGCTTTGCTGGATACATATGCAGCAGAAATGTATTAAGTGGCTCTGACGAGTGGGGTGGACCGATTATAGACCCCAGAAAAGCGAAATGTAAGCAAGACTCATGCAAAGCCTCTTCACTGCAAGAAAACACAAGGATAAGGCTCTCTAAAAGACTTGGGCAAAATCTTCAGCCTGCTGAATTGCATGGCAACTGGATGTCAAAGATCCAGTATATCCAAGAACTCATCCCTGAAACACAATGTTTATTATAATTACACTAGTAAATAAGAATAACCTGTAACGGTTTCTGACAATGTTAGCATGTTTCCATGCATAAGGAAAATCAGTAGCACAGAAACATCCTCCCGTTTCCTTGTTTTAGTCTCTCCCCAGTACTCATTTGTGTGTAGTTCTGCTATAGAGTCTCTATGAAGTAAAAATACCCTCCCCTCGTTTTGTTTTTATCAGGCACAGTGGGTGTCTGTAAGGGATGTTCGTAAACATACCATCCTTCTGCCACATTCTGCCTACCCATTTAAAAGGACATGCTGAAAACTTGTTTTCCTCATACTGTACTTCCAGGGAGCTGCAGAGGTCTGCGGGACTGTTACAGTTAATTAACAGCTCTGCACTCACAGGAAAAAATCCTTTCATTGGTAAACATCAGCATCTTCATTGATTACATAATTAGAAGATACATTCAAAAATGCTAGAGGGTAATATATGCACAACAGGAGCACATTAGTTAATAAAATCTTCTCTCTACAGTTTAAAAATTTATTTCACCTTCATTTCTAACTTTTATATTCTTGAGTTCACTCAGTGACTGGCATAAGGTAGCTCACCATGAATTAAATTTTTTCATCCAGAATACTCCTTCTGAGCAATGAGAGATTGCCTTAGAAAATCAGATTTTTATATGAGATTGTGCATTTATTCTTTAGTTAGTAGATAAATAGTAGAAGAAATGCAGCAATGGAATCTAATTTAAAAAGAGCATGAACTGCTTTATGATTGCAGCTATTTATTAAAAAAAAATAAAACAAAACTCCTAATTCTGTTCAAAATTATTCCCTTATGGTAGGATGCACATAATTATACACTGTTTAAAAACAGACTCTTCAAATAAATCCCTTTATATAAGACATGTTCCCATATGTAATTGTTCTTTTAAAATAAGCCTGTGGCAAATTATTTCTTATTCTTAAAGCTTTTTTCTTCTCCAAGTTTCAGCATAATCTAAGCAAATAAGGTAGGCTTTATCAATCCTGTTTTTGTGGTCTGTTTAATGGTGAAGTGAACTGTGCTCCAGAAGTGCCTGCTTCCCTCAGCTGGCTGCAAAGGAAGCCTGGGTTAGCCTGCTCTTGTATCAACATCTCTGCAACATGCCCATGTTTGGTCGGAGTGATCCCAACAACTCCAAAAGTGCAGCTACTGCCAACACCCACCCAGCATCTGCACCCCTGCATGTCCCCATACAGCGGTGCTCAGTTCTAACACAAGCTCTGATGACGCTGTGTCGTTTGAAGATTACCCATCCATCGAGGATGGCTTGCTGGGTGTCCATCGATAGAGATTTCCAGGTGCTGCCAGACTCAATCACAGGACTCTAGAGATAAGATATTTCAAATTCCTCTTATATCAACTAAAGGTATCTGACATTTAAATCCTAGCTCACAACTTAGAAGAAATGAAATATAAAGAAAAGAAAATGCCTCCCTAGAGCTGCCCAGAAAATTAACAGGAATTTTCTATGAAAAAAGGGAATAATTGTTGACAAATGTTTTGCCTTTTTCTGCTTGCAATTTGACCTCTAAGCAACCCCAACTGGAATAAACTTTTCAGTTGAAAAAGCTATGACAACAACTATTACAAAATGGTGTTCTGGGAAGAGGTGTTGGAAACAGAGGTTTTACTTTCAGCTTATGGAGTTTCCCTGGTGTAACAGGGCAGAATTCAGCTCAGAGTACCCTCAAATGTGACTATTCCTCTCTTAGTGTTAAACAACTCCATAAGGTGCTTTCACAATGTAGATGATGGTGTCTAAGGCCTTAGACATTGGAAAGAATATAGACTAATCCATCGCTCTGAAGCCAGGCATTCAAACACTCTTATTTCTATGATTTTTGTATTTATAGATATATTGCAAATATAGCTAACTTTATATTTCTGTATTTCAAGAGTGACATTGCATGCTGGACTTGCAGCTGGGACAAGATGAAACACTGGGCTACAGTTTAGCCTTGTTATTATCTTTTCAAACCTGACCTTTGACAGATCTTTGAAAAGTATCTGAGATATTTCACACAACACTTGGAGCCTCTCTAAATCACAGCAAACCTTCTACATTGTCCTATGGGCTATGGTGTTGTCCAGAGTCAGCACACACTGTCCCCAATCTTGCTCTCCTAATGCAACCTCCCAGGCTTGCAAGGACATACTGAAAAGACAGAACTGTTGGTCTTTACTCCAATGACTACACCTAGAAAGCTCTTGTGCTGTTTTGCCTCCACACCCCTTGAAGGCACTCTTGTGAGCACTGAGCATGACTGTGCTTCAGGGCAAGCAGGGAAAGGACAAGAGTGGTGGGATTTGTCCCTCTGATTTCGCCTCTGATTAACAGCCTGCCCTCTGTCAGCTGTAGCAGTGCCATGGGAAGATGTGTTCCCTGCCTCACCCCCACCTGTTCAGCACTACCCCTTTGCTCATGGTTATACTGCCCTCAGTCTGTCTGGTGCTGCTCAGTTGCTCAGACTCCAGTTCCAGTTTGTCAAACTGGACCCAGTTCAGTTATAACAGGAAGGCAGCCCAGTTCAGTTCAGGGTGCAAACTTCTTCATTATGTATAACTGCAGCCAGGGGAGGATGTATGGCCAAGGTTACTCTTAATCTGAGTTCTGACTTGATCATTTATTAAACTATAACTGAGATTTCTAAACTGCAAAGACTGAATTCAACACAGAAAAGAATAAACCTTAGGAGGTGACTACTGTGGGTGAATCAGGTCAGAGAAAAGGTTCTCTTAACTTCTCTCATCAGCAGGCTCAGCCCAGCTCCCCTGTGCATCAGGAACAATTTGCTTCCCAGCACACGCCACTTCTGGTGCCAAAATGACAACCTATTTTTCTCTTGGCTTAAGAGCTTCTTCTGTACAGAGTGCCTGCCACTGACCTAGAAACACAACTTTTCAGTCTACTACCCTCACCTTCTTTTTTTCCTGCTCAAATCCTTTATATAATTGTGCCATGAATCACACACATCAATCTAGTACTTTTGGGATTAATAACATTTTTAACCCAGTAGTATTGCATAACAAGTGAGAATCAAGAAATACAAATTTTTACTGCCAAAGGGTTCTTTTAAAGAATGATTAATATCCATCTTACTATTTTTTAAATAGCTTTAACTGCATGCTATAACCAATAAACTTTTCCAGTTATGTAACAAATGTCTAGCTGACACTAGATTTGATAAAAATACACACATATGTTCACTAAAAGACATATTAAAAGAGTAATCTCTTCCCCCTACATAATCAAAGTCTTTCTTTCTTTCTTTCAAATTAAATCACACAAGATTCTTCCGGGGGTGGGTGTTTCATGTGAGACACAGAAATCCATTATCTTCTCCTGCTGATGCCATTATTTCCAATGAGGGTAATTATGAGGGTATTGAGTTTCCTCCCTATTTCTCAAAATCACACCACAAACTTTCAGAGTGAGCTGCCATTTCCCAGTTCTCAGTAATTAACTTGAGTCATTTTGCAGTGTGGTACATTTAATCCAGTGAGTTTATATTAAAACCTCAAAATCTGCATTGATACAATATAGCTGAGGTGAGGGAGGATGCTTTTAGTAATGCACTAAGCAGTGAGTGTTCCTCCTGTAGGCCTTGGGAGGGAGGTGCCCAGGGAATTAGTTTACCAGGCTGCTGATAGCTGAACCCACCTTATGCTCTTCTGCCAGCAGACAAAAGTGCCCTCGCACTGTGCCTGCTCACAGCCCCTGTGCGAGGCTCTCTGAGCCAGATGTATTGTGCCACAGCAGATGTCAGCAGCATATGGAGGAAGGAAGGAGAAAATGATAATCTTAAACCAGGAAGGGTGAGTGAACAGATTTGATGCTAAAGCATCGAAACATGTCTGTTTTAGGGCTCTGTCCTGATATACCACTAATGAAAAAAGACTGTGCCAAAAAAAGGTTCGCAGTCTCTCAGCAGCATTTAAACCCAGCCTTCACTGGATTTGTTCATAGGATCTCACTTTACCTCCCCTTCTGACGTAGCCCTGCACCGAATTCAATCCTTTCTGGGTGAGACTTTCCTGTCTGCATAACTGCACTGTTTCTGCAGTGCTCCACCAGCCTGGCTCCCAAGTGCAGGGTGAATAATGAAAGCAGTGTGTTTTTCTTCTTAGTGAAATATCCTATCTCCCAAGCAATTAAATGTTGTTTATATTTGAAATTATGTGCAAGAGTTGAGATTGTCAGGCTTGATGTTACCTGAGTCTTGTGCAAGGCGCATCTCTGGTTAGTTCATTCTACTGTAACTGCCATCTATTTATTTAAATTTCCAATCTGTGCTCTCTTCAGGGGATAATACAGTGCCTGGCAAAGAAGCAGCTTCTCAATTTTTAAATTATATTTTTTAAAACGAAAAACCATATAAATAACTTCCCCGTACTCATAAAAAAACACTATATTAAAAAGGGAGGTAACTTCCAGGGTATTGTATATAACTTTCAGATATTTATGTCTCCTTTGCTCAAAATATTTGAAAAAACAGATATTCAGCTATAAAGGGATGTCTTTGTTAGGTGTTAGGTGATGGAACTATTTAGCTACCGGCAGCAAGCAAGACAGATGTAGCATTTTAAAGGAGCTTATTTGCAAGAAGTGATTTCTGAAGATGATACCATTAGGTACAGA
Organism: Aphelocoma coerulescens; assembly: GCF_041296385.1. NCBI lineage: Eukaryota > Metazoa > Chordata > Aves > Passeriformes > Corvidae > Aphelocoma > Aphelocoma coerulescens. The sequence goes on from NC_091013.1 coordinate 63,308,900, forward strand.
TATGCTTGAATTAAGAAAACCATAATGTTCTAAATTCTGCTTTGAAACACAAATGTCATAAGCACAGATTAAAATGTTTTGTTCCAATGCACCTGACAGAGCAGCATTCCACTTAAAAGGTTCAGCCTATCTCCAGTTGTGTCCTGTTCTAGGCACCACATTACTTAACTGTTTATAAAGCACCCAGGAAAACAGATGTCAGAGAATGCAAATTTGAACCTAAATATCTACCGACACATTTCACTGTGCAGTAATAACACATCTGATTTAACACTGAGGAATTAAAATCTCAAAGACACACACAAATGCTGCAATGAACCAGAAGAAGAGAAAGTCACTTTTTTCTAATGTAATAGCAGAAGACACAATATTCTGCTGGTTTTGTCAAAACAAGGGATCAGGGTCTATTTTTGAAGGCTGTTTAATGAGGCAAATAACATTTACACTTTGTTGTAAATGCCCTTAGATTCCCAGAATTCACATCTGTGTATTTATTGAGGTATGTCTTGGTTTGAAAGACAGGTGTCTGCTAAGGAGGGCAGGAGCCTCCCTTGGAATGGCAGATGTGACCCCCCTTCCCTCCAAGTTATTATAATTTCAAAATCCAGGGGCTTTTAGGCAAAGATGTGGGAAATAGGAATAACAGTTCTTTACTATGATATATCTATATGTGTATAACCAGTCAAACAAACAGCAATAACTGTGGCAGTAACAGCAAACAATCCCAAACCCAGTCCCAGCCTTCTCGGCTGTCCGGCCCTTTCCCCTCGGGTGCAGTTCCGCTCGCAGCCGGCAGGGGCGCTGGCGGCTCCCGGTGAGCAGGGCAGGTGCGATGGTTCCCCCGCGGCTGCAGGGGGCGCTCCGGAGCGAGCTCGGGGAGCACGCGGCACCGGTGCCCTGGGATCCCGGGAAGGGATGGGACAAAGACTTCACAAACCCCTGGGCAGCCGATCCCGGTGTCCGGCCGGACCCTCAGGAACAGCAGGCTGGAACGGCAGGGGTGAGCACAAATCCCGGGTGGCAGCCGGGATGTATCCAAATGGAGAACCCCCCAGAGGTCTGGGCAGGGCTGCAACGTAGTGAAGGCTCAAAGCAACAGCGGGGCAGGGCAGCCACGGCCTGGCTCCCAGTGGGGCAGGGAAGGCGGGCTTGGGATTCCGGGGTTTCTCTGGCAGAAGGAAAAGCAGCCGAAGAAAGCAGCCTCCCTCTCCATCCAAATGCCAAGGACCGACTGTCCGCCACCCAGGTGAAAGAAAAGAGTAGCCAGATGCACTCCTCCTTCCATGGGTAGGTCTTTTGTTTCTCTTAAGTACCCAGCAATTTGTCCCCCTAGCAACAGGTATGGGGAAAATTCCTTTTAACAGAAAAAAAACCCAGGAGAGCTCCTAAAACCCCAACAAGGTATTTCCTCAAGGAAACACAGATGAGAAGGAGCTCATGTTCTTCTTCATGTTACTTATCTTCTTGGAATGCTGGAGCTCATTTCATTCTGATAATTGAGGCTCAGGCTAATGACATGAATGGTGCAGGAAAAAATTATCCATACTGCCAAGAAGAGAGCTAAGAAGGACTTCATTTGCAGGACTACTGAAGATCTTAATGGATAAAAAAAAAAGGAAAAAGGAAAAGGGAGATACACATAAACCAACACTGCCACACACTGAATCGGAAAGTGCTGAAAAATTGCACTGGTTCATAGTTTGATGGGTTTTTTTAATTTCTGCAAAAATCAAGTGTTCAAACCAAGTTCTTTGCAAATACGAAGGGATTTGGGGAATGGAGAGCATGTCATAAATCCTCCTGCTCTTGCAGGTATACGAAGACTCACATGCAGTGTGTTCCCAGCCCCAGTCACCAGGCACTGAAGAACTGGTTCCTTTGTTCTGTGAAGCTCCACACCAGTAGAGACTACCTGGCTTAAAATTTACAATGAACTTCTGTTTCTAACTGGCACAAAAGTTCCTGTGTACTCTCACCCACAGTCACTGCTGTACCAGGTGACTTCAGCACACCAGTGGAATAGGGATATGCTGACAACTTACCTCTTGACTGGGGCAAGAGTTTCCAGCCAAGTCTGTTACACAAAAACAACGATTTCTTAGTCCTATGTTGCAGTTTGCTGAAGGTGAAAGAAAGATATTGCCATTTTTTGGTATAGACTCAGTAAATATCAAGACCACATTAGGGGACTGGCTGATAAGACTACTTCATCTCTGCTCACCATAACATTTCCTTGCTGTCAGGAATTTCCAAGGTTATTTAGACAACAGAAGTTGCTTGGATTCAGACCAAGTTTTCTACATCTGTGATTGCAAAGCAGTATCTTGGGATGAGAGATGTTTAGTTGTTTTGGCTTGCTTTTTAGCTAGTGTTGCTCTGTGAGCTTCCGGAGGCACTACAGGAGCTGGAACCCGCATGTTGGGCACCAGCAGATCTGTCTCATGAGCTGGCAACAGAGCTCAGGAGTCTTTTGAAGTGGGCACCACAGCAAGGTCATAACTTTCCTTAAGAAAACAACTGCAAAGCATCTGCTCAAAACCTAATCTTTCAAGTTAAATCCTACCAAGTGCAGATATAGTGTGATCGTTCTTTACTTTGGGATGAATTGTCCAGGCTTTTTCAGCACTGCAAATGTGATGATATGCAGAGACCTGAAATTTTAACTCCAAGTTTTGCATAGCTCTGTGAATGTGTGTGTATATATATATTCTGCTACTTTCACTGAAGTCCACATTTAAATTGTGAATGTATGATGATGGTTGGACTCAATCTTAGAGGTCTTTTCCAACCTTAATGATTGTATGATTCTATTACATGAACTGCCCTTTGCCAGAGTTGAAGAATTTTCTTTATTGTTGCATTACTTCTTTTTTTAGAATGTCACAAAGAGCTCAGGTGGTGAATCCATGTTGGCCAAGAGAGGCCATAAAGTTCAATGCCACTATTTTATAGATTCTATGATGCCATAGGAAAGGTAAAGTAGACCAGTATAACTACTGAAGCCCACCTCTGCTTTCTGCACTACTTAAGACAGGGCACAACTCATGCCCACTGAGAAGAGGAGGGGCTTTTCTGCATTCTCCACCCTTAACTATCTGTACAGATCCAGGGCTGGTATCACAACAAGGTGTCCTGGGTTGCAGTGTATTCCATTACCATCCTCATGAGCTGTTGAAACCAGGTGGGGCAGTGTTTCCTTGCCTCCTCCCTCCACACCCTCTTCTGTTAATGAGCCCATCAACACCTGGCCTCCTGACTCATCATCCCATTGTGAGATGCTCCACCCAGAAGGAGGAACCAAGCGTTCCATCCTGGATATAATCTCAGATTCTGAGCATCCCAGACAACACTTTCCACTGGATTCCCAGAGGACAGGAGCTGCATAGCCACTCCTGGACCTTCCAAGGAAGAGCAGACCCTTTCTGCAGCGTCACTGCTTCAATAGAACCACATCCACCACTTCAGGAGGACTGCAGCCACCATTTTATAGGACTGCTACTGCCACCCCGACTCACAGGGTGTCAGGTTCTATCCTGACTCTGTCAGTTTAACCCAATGTTTTTCTGCCTTTTTTTCCTTTTTTCTTAATTTCCCTATTAAATTCTTATTCTGACTTGGCGCCTCCCACTGGTTTGTTTTCAAACTAAGCTGCGATAAACTCGTACACAAGGCAACTGTTAATTAGAAGAACTTTAAAAATTGCAATATATTCTTTTATTGGATTTTAATGATTTTTAACCAATAAAAAAATAAACTTACCTTTTTTATTTTTTTAATGACATATTTCTGGAAAAACAGTCATGCACATAGTGTTGGCCTATTTTGTGCTAATTTTTTTTATATTAAACTTGAGCATATATGTCAAGCTCTGGTTAAATTTCCCTCAGGAGAACCAAAGATACAAATGCTTGGAGTAGATTTTAATTAAGTATGGAAACTTCCCATAAAGAAAAGAAAAATCCTTCTAAATATAGTAATCTTAAACATCTTGCAAAAACACACATTCAGTTGCCCCAAGCAATGACTAGCCATATGGAAGAAATTGTCCAGACTTCTTGTATTTTCTGGTTTAGTTCAGGAAACCTGTAGGCCTTACTACATTAAGAAAAACTTCCCTACAAGAGATTAACTCCTAAAATATTCAACTAAAACCAGATGGAACTAAAACTGGACTGGAAGCTTGGTATGAATTAAAATTTCTTATATTAGGGCCTCTTTTCTCCTGGTCTATCGATCCGTCTAGGTTATTTTACCAATCTATCAGTTAGATAGATTCATTAATTATTTAATGGAGGAGTGTATCTGGTGAGAATCAGTCAACCAAACAAGTAACAGACTGAGGTAGCAGCAACAGCTAACAGCAACCAATGCAGTACTCAAAGAGACAGCAGGGTGCATCTCTGCTCCATGCTCCAAGAATGAAACACTGCACTGTCCTTCTTCGGCTCCCCAAACATGTTTCATAGAACAGAGACCAGTGTGATGACAGCTGGATAGTCTAAGCCTAATCTAGATAACTCTTAAACAGTGGCAAGAATCACAACTCCTTGTGACCTGGCACACAGTTAAGTAATGTGCTTGGCCATCATGGGGGAAAGCATGCCAAACACAGCAGCTAAACACTTAATGAAAACAACTCTAACTGGTACGAAGAGTTGTTTGCTAGATATTTCTTTTAAATTTTGTTACCATGAAAACTTTATTTCTTTGCTTCTTACTGTTTATGTTATCTATTAAAATGAATCCTCAAAGTGCACCCTTGAAAAATATTAATTCAGTAAATGTACCTAGAAAAAAACAAACAAGGAAGCAAACACGTACCAAAACATGACACTATCCTGCACAAGTAATTCTAACCCGAAAGAGGGAGTGAAAGAATGGATGGTGTGTATCAGAGATAAGTTGTGTCAGCTCATGAGTGCAATTGGAATGCCAGGGACAGTCAAATGCATGTGATGCAGCAAGCTAAAGTCAAGGATTAAAGTAATTTCAAGAATCAGGCATTTATTATGAAGAAGGATGCCTGCAACAGGTTGTCTTACTGTGAGAGTATTTTCTAGATATATATGATCGCAGCAACTTAACGTAACACAAAACCCCTGTGGTAGCATTCTGAAGGCTGTGTTTTAGCTGTTAAAGCACAGGCAGATGGACAGATGTCAAGCATTTCTAGCAGATGGGTGAATATCATTACCACTGGCATAGAAATGGTGGAGAAAGCCATTTCAGTGGGGGAAAGCTAACAGGGCAAGTAATGAAAGACATCAGAGAGAAACTGGCTTCACTGCTCTGACTTCTGCATGGCTCCTGCTTTTAAGGAATAATAAACTGAGAAGTAGCAAATGGTGCTTACCTTTCAATTTTTCAGCCAGCAAAGCAGCTTCGTGTTCCGAATAATGCATTATTGCTGGAGGTGAAGGAGGGCGCAGTCTGTCTTCTTCCATTTTGCGTCTGTGGCGTTCTTCTCTGGCCAGCATTCTTTGTTTGCATTCCCATTCATAAAAGTCATCTCTTGCCTGAGCAAAATCAACATGAAGGCGACCTGAATCCTTTTTGTCTGTGCTAGATCCTAATCTCATGCGGTAACCTGAAATCAACAAGTAGAACTAACTGTTGCAGGATTTATTTGCTTAAATTTCTCTTCATTTTTTTTTTCCTTTTTCAAGTGCAGACGGGTAAAAATGTACATTAACAGATTCCCACATATCTATGCAGGATCTATCAATCATCATGTTTTCACAAGAAGATAAGCATCCATCCAGTAATTTTCCTTCACAATTTCCTGTACCACCTATCACCATAGTAGAGGAACTGAAAAGTCAACCCAAAGATATAGAATCTACATTTCTGTTTAAAAGTCTCTCAAAATACATAATATTTCTACATGATGCTTCCAACTCTTAAAAGCACAAAAGTCAGATAAACAAAAAATAATTACTTAAAATGGATCTGCTTTAGTCTGAATGTGGCGCTCTTCTCCCCCTGATCCTGTTGAGATCATGTTCAGTCTACTGTTTTTCTCCAGTCTGCCAAAGGAATTGGAAGCATGGGGAAAAGCTGAATTTTATTAAAACCATGACTGTAGGTGAACGTGCAAATTGTGCTACATAAATTCCTGTGCCACAAAGAGGATGGTTTCATAACTACAGTGATGCTAGATCTCAAATTTTGAGACTTTATAATTGCAACCACTATTTTCAAATTCTCCAGTGAAAATAATCTAGCAGCAAATATAAATCACCTACAAATTAATTATGTTCATAATCCCTTAAAGTAATTTCTAAAGTAGGGACAGGTTTATTAGACATTTGAAAGACTCCTTTCAGAACAAATAATGAAACCTGTTGTGCCTTATCTTTAGGGATATTCTACATATTTGTAACTTGGTCAATGTATCATATGCTAAAGTTAGCACACTGCAAAGGCTTTAGGTTAAGGGCTACAGGGCAGTACAAAAGGGGCCTGCTCTGAACTAAACCCTTGACTACTGTCAGAAGAAGAACAAATCATGCCAAAGCTATAAGAGAAGCTTTTTGTGACCATATTTGGGCACCTGTCTTTTTTCCAAGCTGTATTTCTAAGACACAAATATATACACAGAGCAGTTTGTCTAGCTTTTAAAATGCCACTTCAGAGAAAGTGTGAGAAAATACTATGTAGAAAGCTTCAAACAGAGCCCTCAAATGTGGGTAAAATTCATCAGTCTACACAGGATAGCTCTAATTTCTCCACGTCAACATGCAACAGCCCAGCAGAGATTTCTCAAATGACAGGATGCTGCAGAGATGAAGTCTGTGCTGAGCTGGCACACAGGAAGCTCTTCAGAAACACACACTACTGCAACCACTGCATAATAATTCCAGAGAGAGGAAACTTCTATTCAAAGTATCAGGAAAAATGGTGTTTGCTGCTTTTGATTTGCAATCCGAGAGAACTTACTTTCCAGTCTTGTGGTTTGCCTGTGGTTTGAAGAGCTTCAGTACCTCACCACCACAGTTAAAACTCAGTTCTGAGCTCCCTCCAGGAACAGCAAAGCTAAGAATTGTTTAGTAGATTAAGCACATCCTTGCAGAAATGCATATCTAGGCATACTCTGTTTTACTGCTGGAAAAACATCCTGCTGTATGAATACAAGGGACTGTCCATACTGCAGCCCATGTGAGACAATAGCTTCAAAGGCATTAAATATCCATATATGTAGTGATCCTTCAATTAAAAAATAATCTGGGTGCCTTTTGATTTGACATTTTCCTTTCAAACATCTCGTGGAGTTCAGCTAAGGAGTCTTCAGGTGAGGAAAAAATATGACTTTCATTGTCCAGCAGGGAGCCCAAACCCAGATGGAAAACTTGAGCTAAATGTTTCAGAGGTCCTTCAAAACCAGAAGGCATAAAAAACTGCCTCACCAAGGAAAGGTTTTGGTAGGTTCCTACCAATGGAACCTATCAAATTTAGTCTCCAAGGTTCAGGAGCATGGGGTGAAGTAAAATTCAATATTGTAAGAGTGGCAAAGGTGAGGACTGTTTATTATTTTAAAGTCCTCTTGGCTTTGCTTTCTCTAGCTTAGAGAAGTAAACACCACCCTTTCTCCCCAGAGGCTTTTTGTGCCCATATATGTAGCTCTAGTCCCAAGGCATTGAAGGGAAGAGTTACAGATACACCATATTCAGTGTGACAGAAGAAGAGCGTGGGTGACCTTTCAGAACTGGGCTCTGAACTAATGAGGATGCAATTATATGGTTTTATCCACAGAGGTGTAGGCACAAAGGAGTCAGCCAAAAGGGGTCAGTGGTGCAGCTACCCTGATAACTGTGACAAACGTTAGCCCCCTGCTCCCCGCCAGTTTGGCGTGCCAGCTGCATTCCTCACACAGTGATTGCTCTGTGCCAGAACAGCATTATCAGCAATATAAAGGACACTACCAAGGTGCCAGGTCTCGTGAACCTAAAATTAGATTTCCCAGCTGGGCTGCACTTTCCAGGAAGACTCAATCTCTCTTCCTCTCCCCCTGCCGCCTTTCACCTCCATTGGCAGGAGCACACTAGTTATGGGAAGAGACAGAAACACAGCACTGCAGGAGGCAAAACTCTTGTGGACTTCAAGGCCCGTCAGAATAAAGAACTAATGAAAAGGACTGTGCATCCATAGGTTTTGTGTGCACTGGCAAAGCTGAGTTGTATTAAAGCAGCCCTCAGTTTTGAAGTAAATGAGAAAAAACCCTGAACATTGCAGTAGCACTGGACAAATGGTTCCCTTTAGGAAACCAGTTTAAGTGCATCCAAATTAAAAGATTTTGGCAATTTGCCATGAATCACACTAAAAAAATGCAATCACTTGTTTAACTCTAAAGACTGGAGGGGGTCAGCCAGTAAGGTGATTTCCACCAGCACTGGAACTTAGAATAACCTAGCTAAGAAGGGACCTTGGATATCACCTAGTCCAGAGCAGAGTTAGCTTCAAAGTCAGATCAGAATGCTCATAGCTTGGCATCTTTCCCTTAACAAAAACAACAAATGCCTTTAGGATGGTTTCTTGCACCCTCATAAATTAGTGGCTTTGCAGACACTATAGGACCAATGGCCTGGCCAGTGAAGAACAGACTCTTTGATGGGTTGATAATCAGAAAGACTGCATGCACAACTGGCAGGTTCTATTCTGTACATGAGATCCTCAGGCACCCATCTGTGCTGGAAATTTTGAGCCCCAAGACAGCTGGGAGGCTCGTTCTTTTTCAATACCGTGTCTCCCTATTGATGTTTGAGGGTGTTTGAATGTATGAGAGAAACACCTGGCACTGCCTCCCCATCATGCATGGACAATGAATTTTTTCCCCATCTCTTTGCTCAGGGCTGCAGCTAGAATTAACTTTGTGCCTGGCTTGTCATTTTTAATTTCAGGTTTGCACACAATGGAAGAGGAAAAGACTTTGGGAACTTGCCAAGATCCTTACTTTAAAGGAGCAGAAACAGGAAAAGTTAATGAAGGTGCTAAATAAAAATCAAACAGTATTTTCATATCACAAGTCTAGTGTGAACTCCATGGCTTGACTTACCTTTGAGTGTTGCTATACTGGGGACCAGCCAATAGCTGATGTCTAACTGGGGAGCTAGATCAGAGTGTTAATGGTGATCAGAGAGAACTTAAAATAAAACAAGTAAACAGTACTGAAAGGAAACCCACAGGGGAAAATATCAGAACAGGAAGAATGCATACATGGGCTTTTGGGGTATAAAAAGGTCTGTTTCAAGACACCTGTTTGTCCCATATTTTCAAGTCCAGGGCCATCAGTATATGCAGGAGTTACTGAATTGTCAGCCAAAAGAGTAAAGTACATACAGTTTTGGGAAAGAGCTTTCTCATGGGCTGGTATGATGATTTTAGAAAGTCTTTTCCTTGGGAGATAAAAATATAAATTTAAGGTCTAAATGAAATCTAGCCTTCCTCAAGTTGACACTTTTATCATAGTCTTCTACGTGTCTTCCAGTCTCCCTTTTCATACATGTTTACTTGGGAATACCAAGGAAAAAAAATCAGTGATTAAACTACTTGATAGATTTTGTAATCACTTGCTCTATTCTGATGATAAGAATGGGATAAATGCAAAACTTGATGAGATTAGATGAGGTAGACAGATAAAACTTATTAGGTAGACAAAATTATCATTATATCAGAAATATCAAAAGCATGCCTTTCCCCTAATAAAACACACCCACTATATTTGTACATCTCTTTTGTCTCTCACAGGGAAAATAAAATGTCAAAAAGATATGCTTTATTCCCACCATTTCAGAATATATTATGTTTGAGAATGGGATAAGGACTGGCAAAAACCCCATAATATTTTACTACAAGGAAAACATGCCTAGTGCCAGACATCCCTGGTGGTGGAGGGGGACAGTCAGTGCTTCCTGTTTCATCTGCAGAGTTCAGCAGCCTTGGTGAAAAGAAGTGGAACTTGGCTAAAGAATGCTCCTGCATTTCTTCCTTGTCCCTGTCAGTTCCACTGGTTCTTTCCCTCATGTGGTCAGAGACAATAGGTACAACACTTTGGAAGAATGAAAAGGTACGGAAGAAAAAATGGATGGGAAGGGAGGCTGCGGAGCAGAAGTAAGAGGAAGCACAGACAGCAGCGTGACTGTGACGAAAGGAAACAGAAGAAGGAAGGATGGATCAGGAACTTGGAAATAAATTCAGAATGAGGAAGAATGAGGAAGGGAATCTTTCACCTCCGTTTCTACTCATGTCCCATCTCCTGAATGCGCACTCTAGTGCATTATGAATGAGGACACATGGCAGCACGTGGAATTTCCTATCTCTATGGTCCTTCAGGATTCAAGGCAAATGAAATTAACATAAAATTTACTTGGAGTGAAGCTGAGAAGCAGGAAACTGAGCTAGAGGAACACGGTTTCTGGTGCAGGGTGGCAGCCCGAACATTTTTGAGCTTTTCTTTGCTCTCTTTTTTGCCACTGTTTTGTTTGTTATAATACAATAATACCAGTTCCTGCTGCATCTGATGCACCTCTCTTCTGTTCTGTTACTAGAGCTGCCTAGACAGAAGCTGGAAGCTGGTAGCTGGTAAATGTCTACTGCTTGTGATGATTCTAATCTGCTGCAATGATCTACAGCATTTTGGAAGTAACATGAATGAAAAAATAAATAAGAAGGATGGAAAGCAGGAACAGAGGATTGGGGGGGAAGAAATGAAGTGAAAGTTTAAAAAAAAAAAAAGAAAAGAAAAATTCAGAGTGGAATAAATATCTGGAATAAACCTGAAAATATAGCAAGATTTCAAAGAAATCTTAACATAGACCCCATAAAACTCTTCAAAAAGGTACTTGAAGCAAGCAGTCAAGTTAGAAAAAAAATGCCAAGCAACCTAGAAACCCTAAGGAAAACCTTTGTGAAACAAAGGAACTAGGATTTTCCTGATGACATATGTTAAACCTTTAGATGTCTTTCTTTCTTTCTTTCTTTCTTTCTTTCTTTCTTTCTTTCTTTCTTTCTTCCTTTCTTCCTTTCTTCCTTTCTTTCTCTTTCTTTCTTTCTTTCTTTCTTTCTTTCTTTCTTTCTTTCTTTCTTTCTTTCTTTCTTTCTTTCTTTCTTTCTTTCTTTCTTTCTTTCTTTCTTTCTTTCTTTCTTTCTTTCTTTCTTTCTTTCTTTCTTTCTTTCTTTCTTTCTTTCTTTCTTTCTTTCTTTCTTTCTTTCTTTCTTTCTTTCTTTCTTCCCTTCTTTCTTTCGTTCTTTTTCTTTCTCCTCTCCTCTCCTCTCCTCTCCTCTCCTCTCCTCTCCTCTCCTCTCCTCTCCTCTCCTCTCCTCTCCTCTCCTCTCCTCTCCTCTCCTCTCCTCTCCTCTCCTCTCCTCTCCTCTCCTCTCCTCTCCTCTCCTCTCCTCTCCTCTCCTCTCCTCTCCTCTCCTCTCCTCTCCTCTCCTCTCCTCTCCTCTCCATGGTGATTTGAAAGGCAGCTTGTTTCTACCTGTGTGAACCTCCTATGGACACCTACAGGATGTTGAGATTTTGTCTGTACTGCCAAATAGAAGATGGTCAGTGTGGGAGCTCAGACAAGAGTCCTGGGTCATTAACTCTCTCCCGGGCTCAAAAGCATGGTCCCAGTGGGTGCTTTGAGGTCACTCTGCACAGGGTGGGTAGATGTAAGCCAGTCTGTTTCAGCTTATCTTGGCCAACAAGCAGTCCCTGGCCTTGTTTATTCAAGAATACCTTGCATACGGGTTGAAAATGTAACACTACAATCGTGGGGCAAAACAGTGCTTTTGAGTCTCTCCAGGACTCAGAAAGATGGATGAACCAGCCTGTGGAGTGGAGACAAATACATGAAGGGCATGCGATCCAAACCAGTAAGGTGAAAAAGTACTTGGTCAGCAAGACAATCCTCAAATGAAGGAGATTGTAAACTTAAAGAGGACACTGACAGTCACAGAAGCCTTAAATGTGAAAGCAGAGTTGTTTCTCACCTTTTTACTTCTTTTTTTTTTTTTTTTTTTTTTTTTTACTTTTTTTTCCCCCTGTGAATTAGAGACTGGGTTTTTTCTTGTTTCTTTATTTTGGGGGTTTTTTATCTGTTTCTTTGTTGGAAAATAAAGAGATTCTGAAATTTTACACCCTGTAGTTTCTGTAGCACTCGTTGTCATGGGAGGCAACAGACGTAGCCTACAGATGGGGCTCAGAATCTAACCTATGCAGTAGCTGAATACATGCATGCATAAAGACAGACTTTATTCAGGCTGCACCAAAAATCTATAAAAATATGCCAGTGAAATTGCCAGCCTATCAGAAAAATTGGCACTGGAAAACAGCAGAGTTCCTGGCCTGGTGCCCTCCTCTTTCCACAACCTGTGAGCAAAACTATATAAACCTGTGTAAATCGAAAACAAGATTGTTCCGTAGTGAATTTCAGGATCTGCTGCATTGTTGTGGGATGGCAGGAAATTGCTCCTGGGTAAGTAACATACAACACCATGCATGAGTCTTGGCAGACAGAGAAATAACAGAATTGCCCCTTGTTGCTCCATGCTACAGCCACTGAGTTCAAGAAAGTCTTGCTGAGATAAAAGCTAAGAAAATAAGCAAGCATTAGCATCACAAAATACAAATGAGAAGCAAGGAAAATCCATTAAAGAATGTGAAGTACCAGAAAGGTAAATGGCTTTATCAACCATGAACTCCTCTGCAAAACGAATGTGACAAAAATTCTTCTTGCTTTTCCGAATTGCTGTTATATCTCCACACTGCTCAAAGACTTCCTGAATAATTTCCTCCGTTGCATTTTCTGGTAATCCTCCAACAAACACTGTTTTACACCCAGGAGGTCTCTCTCTTGTTGAAGGTGGTGGAAGATCTAAGTCAAAACAGAAATCACATTGGAATACAAAATTTGTCTTTTGATCCACTGGCTCTATTCACCCCTTTAATCAGTTCTGGGCAGCAACAGTTACTTGACATAGTATAGAGGCAGAAGAGAGGGACAAGCAAAATAATTGAATATTGCAGAGATTATCCAAACTGATTACTTGAATCTAAACCCTTTCAAGCTTTAGGTGGTGTTTCAAACATTAATTCCTGCCACTTCAGGTTGTTCTCCAGGACAGACAGCAAGGTCTAAAAGGGTCTTTCTTTTCCCTGCACAGCCACACAAAAAATAGAAAAATATTCTGTTTCAAAGCAGGGGAGCTTCTGCAGCTGTTTTGACCCTGAGCACAGATCTCAAGCTCTAGTGCAGTACATTCAAAGCCTGAACCTCACCATCTCTGGCTCATATGTATCGCTCACCATGCTCACCAAGTGTGTGGGCTGTGAGCAAGCCCATGCTGTGTACACCCTGTGTACTCAGGCTGGACACCTTTCCCTGGTATTAGCATAATTTCATTTCTGTCTCAGAGTACAGGAGCACAGCAAACAGAAAAACAAAGTGGGAAACACAACAAAGTGACAGCATGATGAAAACACTCTGCTGGTTATCTGTTTTGTCTTGTTGCCAGATAATGGAGCAGACGCCAGCACAGGGGAAGGATAACCTCACTGTTTACAAGTGCTCATGAGGTGGAGTAGCTAGAAATGCTATTTCCATGTATATATAGAGAGAATGTATACACACTTACATCAGAAAAACTATTACATTTTTGGAAGCTGTATAAAAAATAAAATCTGCCATAACACTTTACCTTGTTTATACACAGTGAAAGTAATGCTCTAAGAAGGAATCTAGTTTTTTGGCCTTTTAACACAGTAAAGGAGGTTACAACCTTAAAGTGTACAAATATATATACATACATACTCACAGACACAACCAGTTTGATTACACTGTGATCTTGGTACACTGCAAATCCAGAGCACCTGAATATTTGCTTAATGTCCTCATTTCACAGTGAAAGTGAAAGTCACTGGTATGGTGGCTCTGAAACTCTTGGGGCCAACACACAAAATCAGGGTTTGGGCCTGAGCTGGTATCTTAGTGGGAAGAGTTTTACATTTGCACAGTCACAAAAGGAATGGGAGGGAATCTGGTCCCTGCTTTCAAAACCAAGAAGGAACTCATTTGCCATGTTGTGCCTCCTCAAAAATGGCAGGACAGAAGCCCTAGCCCCCTTTTCCTCCATTTCCCTCAGAAAGGGACTGTAGCGAGTCAGTTTTGGGATGCAAGGTACTGTGTTGAGTGACACGAGCCCAGATTGGTCCCATCTGACTACAGGCACCTGAAGGGGAGCACGGAGATGAACAGCACCATATAAGCTTTATGTTTTGTGACATTCTGATCTACAGAAAAGACAGGTATCTACTATGAGCAGTGTAGATTTTTAGGCTGTGTTGCTTTTCTTTAGGTAATTTTTTTTTTTTTGGTACAAGCTGCATAGTTTTTCATGTGACCTTACAGAGAAGAATAAAGATACTCATATACCATACCATGCATTACACACAGAATAGACCTTAGAAGAAAAGACCATACTTGCCTGTAATCCATTTAAAAAACATAATTGTTACTAGATAAAAAGATTACCAATTCTTTAATCTACATATACAATTTTTTAATCTACTCATACAGTGTAAAGTATTTAGGAAAGCAACATTCTTTCTTCAGATCCACTTACTCGGGTTTGGAGGGAAGAGCGTGCAGCTTTTGCAGTGAATTATTTCTTTGACTACAGGCACATCTGTTGGTGGTGGTGGCGGCACTAACCCCATGCCTGGTATCATTGGGTTAATCGGTGTGATTCCAGTCATCATGCTAAGGCTTGGATCAAAGCCTGGTACACAGATTGAATCTGTAAGTATGGAACATAAAATACTAGCTTATAAATCTTCAAACTACTTGTTACAATTTTCTTGTACAGACAGTTTCACTTTAAGTTTGTTTTCCTTGTTTATTTGTTTCCGCAAGCATCACTGTGAAAATTAGAAGGGAAAAGGAAAAATGGAAAAAAAGAAAAGGAAGAGAAATAGGGAGGAGAGAGGGAGAAGGAGAGAGAAAGGGATAGGAAGAGGGGGAGGGGAATGAGGAGGAGGGAGCTGCATTCTCAGCAAAAAAAAATAAACTATGCATAAAGAAGGGAATGTTACATAATCTAAAATATTAACATGACTGAGTAAAAAGTAGCACATTAACGTGTAAAACCATGCACCATAAATATCTGTTATTTGGAATGCAATTTTCTGTTCATAATGTTACTGTGGTGTTTACATTGCTTTCTGCCCAAAGCATACAAAGAATATAATTTAGCATTGATGTGTCCTCTCCATCTAATTGTCAGACAGATTTAACACAACATAGCCTTCTCACATAAGTGACCTTGATTTACAGACAATACAGAGAAAGATCCATTTCTGGCTGCTTTATGGAAGTCTAGTTAGCCAAGACTTCTAACCATTTTACCCTGGAATATAAATTTTCAGCTGCGCAGAATGGGGTCTTTTTGAGCCTTGGAATTAATTTCTTCTTGTCCTGTTATTTAATCGGATTAGTAGATTCTCTTCAATACATGTACTATTAACATATACCACTACAGCCTCATAAAGTAAAACGAATATTTGGCAAGCATTGCTCTTTCTCCTTCCTGATCTCTTTGCCAAGACTTCCATACGTATTACTTAAAGCTGCAAGATTTACCGGGGAGCACCAGTGCTTTAACACCAAGAATTGTAATAAGCAGATGTTTCAGAGGAACCGAGAGCCAACTTCTGAAATTTGCTTTCGTTAAAAACAAGGCTTTGGGTTTCTTGAGGCATGATGAATAAAATATTTTGAGAGACCGATCTCTTTGTTGGCATAACACTGCCGCTATTTGGCATCATCAATTATTTAAAAGAAGAGAGTTACTTCGGTGTTCTACAGATTTTCTGCTGAGTTTTCTGGCTAGCAACTGGAAAGTATTTAATGATACATGTAAACATGGGGTTTGGTAGCTCAGAAGCTTGTTTATTTTGAAGAAGCAAAGAGGGAAGAGGGAAACAACTCCCTTTCAAGCATTTTATATATATATATCTATATACATGAGATTTGAGCAAATTTTCAAATTAATGAAGTGTGACCAGAGAGAGACCAGTCTCTTCATCCTAAATCTGCTGCTGAGAAGCTATGTGGCCCTGGGTCAGCCCTCTGACCTTTTGGTATCTTCATTTCTGCATCTACAAAACAGGCACAAAAATACTGACTTACTGTTAAGTATTATCTCACATTTTCGTAGCACTTTGCAGGTGTAAAGCACTCTGTAGGGGCTGAAAATTAGCACTATTATTCTGGTGAAACATCCATAATCATCTTCTCTGGGAAGGACAACTGAGGACTGAGAACTACTCTAAGAGAGCTCATATCTCTCTCAACCGCATGCTCGCCGTTCTTCACGCACTGACTGTGAGCCTTTACCCCCTTCAGGCACTCCTGTACAACAAGCGTAGCAAGTGCACAGTAAGCAAGGATTTGCTTTAGGCTTATTGAAGACTAGTATTAATGAAAAGTCATGATATTACATTACTTTTTTTTAATAAGTGGGTTTATGAAAAAGGATTTGCTCTGGGTGTGATGCTTTTTTTCCCAGTATTGATGTAAAGCATTGCTTTTCATATTTAGCTTTGAAGCTTGGAGCCTGTCATTTATTCCATGAGATGCAATGGTGGTCATATATTAAATATTCATGGTGAATGCTGGGAGATAAAGTCAGAGGTGAAAGGGCAACATATAATTCAAATAAATCCTTAGGCTATGCTAATAATGTTAAACTCATTTTTACAAGTCAGACTTCTGACTGTCACAGAAGACCATCTTGTGCAGCATTCTCTGGCTGTGGGTAGAACTCCAACTTTGCTACTTGCTGCTAAAGCATCCCATAGAGCTCAGTGGCATGCAAAGAGAGGCACCCCACTAGCACCCAACACATACCAGTCCTCTCCTGGGATCAGGAGATGCCAAACAAGGCATTTTGTCCATCCTTCTGGACAAGTGTAGGGCCCACTACAGTCCCAGCCAGTTATGAAATTTCCTATTGAATCCAATATCCACAGCAGATCTGCAGCATTCTGAAGCTGGTGTACAAGATGATGGACAGAAGGCCAAGTTCTCCCTGTCCCATAAGTATTGTTCAGGCTCCATGTCACAGCCAGGGAAGAAGATCATCTGGCAAGTGCTACCACAAGGTGTATTTAACTTCTACTGTTTGGTCCTTAAGACAACCACTAGATATATTTTAGCTTCTCTCCAGGGCTAGTGAAATGAAATAGCAGCAAACTGCCCAAGCCACAGACACATCCTCTCACCCAGAGCAAAGATGGCAGGTTTCAATAAGGTACATTTTCTGAATTTTCCTTTGGCAGTGGCACAGACACAGAGAAAACCAAATCAAAGGGAGATGGCCACAGTGAAACTCATGTTCACAAACACTGTGAATCTGGGCATGGGGAGGGAGAGATTTTAGGCTACATGCTAATCAGAACAGGTTTGTGATTTAAGTGAAAGAAAATTATTTGCCACTAATTCCTGGCACATCCAAGGAAATGTGACTTTTTAAGTGACTTTGCCTGTGTTAAATAAGTACACAGCTTTGTCATCAGTTTCTTTTACAACTAGAATCAATCTACAAGAGCATGAGCAAAGTGCTGGGGTCCAGTCCAACACTCATGGAATGTCCTTCTAGGAGTGCCGGGACTCTGTGCCTTCAGAATATAACTGGGCTGAGGTATAGTAAAGAGGACTCATTCAATAATTCTTGAAATCCAATTCCACATCTTTCAGGCACTAATCCAAGCCCTGCAAAGGGAAATAGCAAGACTACTGAAGGCATGAACAGATTTTAACCCTGAACAGGTTTGCTTTCTCTGTCCTCTTGAATAAGTTGCTTCAGTTTCCCAGTGTGTTCAAATAAGAATGAAATGTTTTCATACATAGCATGAGCACTGAGAGGATGCAGGGGTACCAACTGGCGAGCATCCTGGAAATGAAAACCATTCTCTGAAAACTAAAAACTGTTATTATGCATTGCAGAGGTGGAAAATTCAGATGAATTTCTGAAGAGTGAAGCTCTTGTTTGGACCCCCAAAGAGATTGGTGGGGCTTGCATCTCCAGAGAAGCTAACGCATGCCACCTGCATATGGCTGACAAACCATGACAAGAGACTATAGATGGGGTGTCCAAAGGAAATATTGGTCTGGACTCTGAGGTGCAGAGAAAAAAGGACTGATGAAGTCACTGGAAAGGAAAGTCAGTAAGTTTGCCACATCTGTGATAGGATCTAGAAGAACCCCAAGTTTAACTATATTAATGCTATCGAGTGGTGCAATAATAGAAGTTGGATATATAGCTCTTGTCTAGAAACAAGGGATGATCATCCATCAGCACCACCACTGCAGTGTGCTCCACGTCCTGGCAAAATGCCTATTTGGAGCAGGGCCAGGACACCAAGCTTAGCAGCGGAGGCAACTACTGTTGAACTAACTGGAAAGATTGTTGGTCTTGAGAATCAAAGAAAATGATAAGAGTTATGCAAGGATTTCTAAAAATAGGAATCAACCCTGCCACATATGATTTTCTAACAGATTCCTTTAGAGACATGATTATTAGATATTGTAGACATGAATATGTTACGCTAAACATAGAGATACATTACATTTACCAACTACACATCTGAAGAGTTAAAAAAGCAATATTCTATGCTTTTGATGATCACGGCATTCTTTTTAAAGGGATCTATGTATATTTATGCAGCTAGGTAAGGGTTTATAAATTATAAAAAGCAACCTGGAAGAAGAGACAAAATTTTAATTTAGGAAATGTTAATAAATAATTAGTAAATGAAATCATTAAAATGGAAAGCAATCAGAGATGATAAAGAACTTTAAGAATGGAAAAGCACATGTTGATCAAATTAGAGTCCCTGTGGATACCGTACAAAAGGCTTGAATATTCACACATTTGCATAAGAAAGTAAAAGTATTTAACATTGATATTTTGAAGTCCATGTTCTGCCTAAATTTGGCAAAACAAGTTAATTCCTGTTTCATCTGATAAGAAATTGGCATGGTGGAGGACAATGAAAATCTCTGGAGAGCAAATATTTGGAATTGGCAGTCAGAGAGGCAAGAAGAAATATCTTCTTGAACACTTGGAGTAGTTTTTAAAGCTTCTTTTTCTTTCAAGTGGAATAAAAGAAGAACAAAACATTTCACATTAAATCTTTGAGTCTGAAAAAAGCAGAAGAACAATAAAATCCCTTTGATGAAAACTACATTCTAACACAGTAAGTAGTGTAAAACAATTGTTATTATTTTAGGGTCCCTTTTGGAAGGGCAGGAAGCACTTTGTCTTCCATAAAAATAGCCACACAACCTTGTAGAACCATCCTACTTTTCTCCTTTGGGAACAGTTGCTGTCAGGATCACCTTTTGGTTTTGCCACATTATTGCTCTGCCCACGTAACAAGGATGTTTACTCCTGCCAGCTGTGTTTTTGGGTATTGCACTCCATCGCCAATACTGTTGCCACCACATTTCCACCAGCCCTCACCACAAGTATTTATCTGCTCAAAATCACTTTTTAAGGCTATAATCCTCTCTCTGATTCATAGCATTAGCCCTTGGATGTGTGGTTTGTTTTTTTTTTTGCCTGCAACTGCCAATTGTTTCTGTGGCGTTTTTGACAGCTGCCAAGTTTTATTTCTGTTGGATGCATAAAAACATCCACAAAACAGGGGTTTGTTTGTGAGCCCCTGCTCGCACACATGGAAGGTTTCCACCAGGGACATCGTCAGCCACATGGGTCAGACCTGCTGGTCGAACACACAGAGAGAGATGGTGAGCAGTGAAAACAATGATCTGAGCACAAAACAACCAACAAAAATAATAAACACTGAAAGGATTCCCATGGCCTGGGAGGGATGATTTTACACCTACAAAAATAGTCTGTTTTCTGCTAGGGAATGGAGTTGCCTGCCAACATGCATTGAAATGACTAGGACAGTCCAGGCAGCAGCTGGTAGTAAATGTATTAAGATGCTTGTTGAACTTTGTTTTCTGTGGAGGAAAAAAAAAAGATTCTGGAGGCTAGAGATTTGGTTGTGTACTTCAGAAACACCATTGCTGAGTATTTTGAGACAATATAGAGATGATTTCTAAAAGCTGAAATTTAAATTTTCCTGAAAAAGAGAAAATCTAATAATCTGCCTCCCTTATAATAAATACACATATATATACATACATACATACATACATACATACATATATGTATATATATAAACTGTCACTAGCAAAGAAATGGTTGCTATTTTTTTTCTTTGAAATAAAGTATCTTATTAGAGTAAGGAAAAGTTATTCTAAAAACTTCTCGCATTTTTTTATCTAAAATTCTTCCTCAAAACTCTGCAGTCTGCCAGTGCCTTTATTATCATCACAACATCATTTTTTCCCCTATCAGCAATTAAGAATGAATATTCAGCTGCAAGCTAGAGATCAAGGCTGGATCGTTGTCTTCCCTGGTCATTCAATTCCTGCCGCCTTCTGGGTTTCACAAAGCTTTAGGTGGAAGTGACTCTTGGTCAATATTTAGGCCTTCTCTCATCAGCATTTTTGAGTACATTTGCTTGACCAGTTTAGACATCATTTAACTTCTAGACTTGTCTGTCTCTAAAATAGGTGCTGGATTGTCTGGTAAACATCTAAGCACATAGTGATAAACAAAAGTGGGATGAAAACTAACAGCTCCTCCATTTGACCAGCATAATCACTATCATCCTGTCTCAGAGCAAGGACCATCTGACTGTAGCCAGTGGCAGATGCCTGGGGCACTGGAATAAGAAATAAGCAGGCAAAGAGCAAAATATTCTTAGCTCATATGTGTTGAGTGCTTACATATTTTCAGTAATAGAGATCAAAACTGAACAATCCTTTCTAGCAGGCATCTATTCCACAAATCTTGATTTATACCTTTTTACTAAATCTTACTATGTACCTACTTATATTTTGAATCCATTGGAACCTCTTTGTGTCACTGGCTTTCACAGTGTGCTAGTGAGTAGCAACTGAGTTGGGAATTGTACTTCCTTTTCTTTGCTAAAACAAGGTATTTGGCAGTTCCAGGTACACCTTCTAGCTCTTTCATCCTGAGAAATCATGAATTCCTTAATCAGCTTATCCACAAGATTCTAGATTTCCCTTCTGTTTTTATATTTTGCCATCTGTTTGCCAAAGTGACCTTTGTCTCTGTGGAACTGCTACAAAGGAATATGGATATGGAACCTCTGATTTTGGCCCCTTTTAAAATCATGAGAAGGTAACTGCAAGGGCAGAGATGTCTTTTAGGTGCTCCTCTAGTCCTGAATTGTTGAAGAACTAAGTACTGAAGAGGTGGGCAGATGCCCTTACAGAGACGCTGCAGGAACACAACCAATGAAGGACATGTGAGCACAGGACTCCTGCAGAAAAAGGAGTAAGAGATGCAGCATCAATGTGCGTGTGTGTATGTGTGTGTGCATTTGGGAAGGGGTATATTTGGAAGAGTGGAAAGGAGAGAGTTGAGAAGGCCCAGGAAATCACCTCCTTGACCTCTGGCTTTCTCAGTTGGCCGGGGGATACCTATTAACACCACTCAGTAAGAGCTACATTCTGTGAAACAGAGCGTGGTCTGTAGCAAATACAAGTCTCTAAGGGAGTTTTGACAAGAACAGAGGGTGAGGGGGAATCCAGATGAATGTTTCTCATTAATAATCAATGAAGTAATAATTTATGTGAACTCTACAGTGTCTGCCAGACCCACTTCATAAACAAAGCCCTTGTAGCATCATCAAAACACTTGCCACTTGAAAATTACTTCTATGAGACATATATCACTGACAAAGCTTTAGGGCTGTGTTATTGTACTTGCTTTTTTGAAGAAAGCACGGTGTCTGCACAGAGGAATAGTTTACAGCAGACAATACCAAAACTTTAGATACCGTTCTTCAGAGCTAGTTACGCTGTAGCTGAAAACACTAAAAGCAAATCTGGCCTCCTCTTGATCCCTGCCCACAAAATCACTTGACAAACACTATATTTAGAGCAATATACATGACAAAGACTAAATTAAAGAAAACCACCTTCTCTTTTTACAAGCAAATCATGGGGTGAATCCTGGTTCATCCTTTATTGCCGCAGCACTTGGCACAACAGGACCTCAATCTTGTTTAGAGCTTCTAATGCAATGCAAATAATAGGAGGGAATAACAAATAATAATAATACAACAAAGCATTACCACAATGGATGCCACTCTCCTTCAAAGATGCAATTTCGACACCGTTGTGTAAAGAAATCTACAATGTTAATGTTATTTCTATTACTGTTTCTGCTTATGGATAACCATCAGTGCCATTGCTACCTCAAAGGGATCTCAGGCACTACCTCCCCATGGTGAATCTATTTAGTTTCCTCTTAGAAGAGCTCTGCAAAAAAGTACCTGACAGACAAGCCTGAGAGTGATCTGGAAAACTGGGAACTTAATGTTGAGGGAATCTGATGATGGCTCGTCAGTTTTTAATGGCTGACAGCTGCATGTGTAAGAAACTAAGCCAGAAAATAGTGACTAATCTTAGTCTCAATCAACAATCAGCTGCTCTTCCATGCAGAAAACCCTGTTGCCATTGCAGCAGAAACTTACAAGGATGAAAATTCAAGTGGTAGAAAAAGAGCAAAGAAGGAAAAATGTGAATAGAAAAATCAAAATAAATGCAGGTAAACAGATGAAGAAGAGGAAAAAATGAAAGGAAGACAATATTGTCTGGGCTGTGTCCATGCCTTATCCACAGGCTCTTTTGACCTGTGCCAGGATTTTGAAGGATTCATGAGTTTATATCACCTCACAACATCCAGAGTATTGACCTTCCCAAAGTCTCTGCTGCTTGAGAACCATTCCATGCATTAGGAACAACTGGCTTCTTCCATCTTTTCACCAATAAATCACTTCCTCACATGGGGTCAGCCACAAGTTCATTGTGAAGAAAATAACAAAAAATGCAAATTCTGCACAGGGCCACCTGGTCCCCAGTTAATGGCTCCTGGGCTAGTTTGCAAAAATATGGGGCTGGCCAATGTGTAAGATGCAATGTAATACAGCCTCTATGGTGTAAAATATGCACAGCTGTTTTTCCTGATTTTCAAAAGTCTTTGTGCCCCCACTATTTGCTGCTTGGGACAATCTTCTCCTGTTCTGAGATGCTTCCTTCCATTTCTTTAATTTTGAGCTCTTTGCAGTGGGCTATTTAGTAAGGTTAGCCTTAGCCAAACTAAGTAGCCTCTCTAAGCTCCACTGGAAGCTGCTCAATCTGTTCGCCAAATGAACCTCTTCCTAAAATAAAACTTTGCCATGTTCTTTGAAAGCGAGATCACCTTTCACTTCAAAGCCCTAGAAGATGAGAAAAGAAATAAATAAAACATGATTACACAGCCTAGGAACTGTTAATGGATTTTTCCTTGCTTGATGCCTAGGAAAGTGCTGTATTCCAGATATTTGAGAGGCATTCGTACAGGCACAAAAAGAAAAAAAGGTTATTGGAAGATATAAGCTCCTAAGACGTAAATAAGTACTGAAAAGAAATTGGAGAAATAGGAAAAATTTCAATTCCCAGGCTAGGCTAATACTGAAATATAAGTCGTATAAAAAATGAAACATAAAAAGCTTTCAGTGTGTAAAAGATGGTAAAATACCATCTTCTGGGTATTAATGTGACCTCAGAGAAAATGGTGGAAAAAAAATGAGATTCAGACATTCCATTGGACATTTTCCAAATGAAAACAAAAGGGACTCATTTTTCTCATGAATCATGAAAGAAATTCTGGCTATTAAGCTGGAGCTACTGTGTGGATCCTTGAATCTGTGGAATGCATATAAACACTCTCCTTGCCTTTCCAGGGTCACGGGAGTAACAACAGTCTCGCCAAAACTGGAAAAAAGCTGTACAATCCAGAAAGGTGTATCAGCTGCATGGTCAAGTTTGCAGAGAAACACAAAAAACTGTGCTCTGACAGACTGAAGGGTCCTTCTAGCCCTCTAGCCCAGACACAGGCCTTTAACAGCAAATTTCTAATTTTGTTTAGTACCAGAACAGAGCAATTCTGAAGTGACACCTTCGTATAATATTCTCCCAATCTCCAACACTCACTCTGCTGCTCAGGGTGCTTCCTCTTCCTAAGCCAGAGGAAGTTTTGTGCCTCCTTCAGGTTTATTTTTGGATGAAAATACCAATGAGCTTTATTGCATGGGATGTATTTCTCTTGGTGCCATTACAAGAGATGACAGAAAGTTGTCCTGTGAAATCAGCTGGAAAATCTTGAGTGACGACATTTCAAACTTTTAACCAAGTTATTCTACATGCATGCTTCTCTTTCAAAAGCCTGAGCAAACAGCCATAAGAGAGACTTAGGCTATAATTTTAAGTGATTGTTCCTGGTACTATTTTCCTAGTATCTTTCATGTTAAATCCATTAAATGTGTCCAAACGCTTAAATCTACAGTATCCTTAACCCACTGAGTACTAGAAGAAGTCTAAGTATACTAGATATAGTAAAGATTTGCTCTCTGTATATGAATGTAGTAAGAAATCTTGATATTTTGTACTATCCTCTACTAGAACTGTTTGACCTCCATACAGTTTATGGCAGCAGCTTGTAGGACAATACTTGAATGCTCTGTGCCTGACCAGAATACATGTTGGATTTGAATTTGATTAACTAACTGTTGAGTAAGTAATAGAGTGGTACTTGGTGAATTAATAAACTGTTTATTGGTTAAGATTTAACCAAGAATCCTATTGTGAGAATACTATGCTACATAAAACATGATCTGAAAAGAATCCAGAGATGAGAGCAGCAAGTAATGCTCCTGAGTGTCTGTAGAAAGAAACGCTATGTTAATTAAACTCCAATGCACTATGACAAAGGTATTTTGGCCAGATTTTTGCTATAAAAGCCATCTAGCACCTCAGCAACCTGAAAATACACCTACATGCTTAGCTCTCACTGCAAACACAGAGTATTGGTCACTACATTGCTTCAGGAACCTGAGAAACCATTTAGCTTTACATAAGCAGCTACCTTACTTTACATTCTTTTACCTCACATAAGCAGGTACCTTAGCTAAGGGCCAGCTCAGGCCATGGGGAGCATGGTTCCATCCAAACCAGAAGGATTTGTGAGTTCACAGGGGCCATAGCCGGGTCTGGCCTCAGGACTGGGAAGCCATGTGGGGGGCAGAGAGTGATCTGTGGTGACAAGAGAGCTTGCACACAGACAGAGATGGCAAAGGATGCAAAATCAGACACAATGAACGACTTAGAGAACAAGCATTTTGCATTGAGGAGGATGGGATGAAAGATGTATAAACCAAGAGAACATAAAGTACTGTCCAGAGTGCTATTCCTTCCACATTCAAAGGAGGAGGAAGGGCAAAAAAGACCATGGAATTTAGTCACAATTCTCAGTCAATCTTCTCTTCTTGAGCTTTGGATGATCCACAACACCCTCAGCTTTGGATGATTTGCAGCACCCTCAGTTTTTAGCTAGAGACCTGCCAGAAGGGAAGGTAATAAAGTCTGCTAGACAAAAATGGAGTATGTTGCTTATTAAACAGGAGAGGGTTTTATCTTTTCCATTGTTAAACCTGGGATTTCACCTGTGTTCTCAAACACAACCAAAAGAGTGGAAAATATTAAATAAATAAACACTATAAGCTTCCACAGGTTAACATTGCTTGAGCTGCAGCTTGTAAGTTCATGAATGTAGTATTGTGCTTTAGCTAAAAATATTTAGAATTACAGTTTTTGAAACATCTCTTAGTTAGTGAAGGCTTCCTTTCACCACCTCCCCACTTCTCAAACTTCACAGGGTTTGAAAAATTTTTGATGCATTCATTGCAATTCCAGATAACGTTTCAAATTCCCCTTCCATCTATGAATTCAGTGGATTGTTTGTAGATCTTGATGATATAAGCACAAGGGTCCTCTCAGCTCTCTGAAGTGCTTGTTCCAGGCAGCCAGACTCAATGGCCAAATGGTCAGCAGTGGTGGTAACTGGAGTACTCTCCATGGCTGGTAGAGAAATCCCAAATGGGACATCCCTAACTTCATAATGAAACAATTCCTCTTCATGCTATTTGAGTACAGTAATTATGTCATTGAGCAGTTTAGAAGAGGCTTGACATTAAAACAGTGTCAGGAGAATGTGCATCATGCTAAGGTAAATAAGGGTAGTCCATATGTCTGAAAGCAGTTACCTCAGCCTTTCAGCATAGTCAGACAGAAATTTCTGCATGTTTTGACATCTGGGTCACAACCATAAAGTTTTCCAGCACAAGTACAATAATTACAACATTATGAATACATTTTTCAGCTCATCTCCATTTCTTCTCTATATCCCACAGAGCAGAAAACACTTCTTTCTACCATCTGGGCATATCTAGTACAAGGAAGGTCAGCAGCAGCTAGAGATGCCAGAGTAGCCAGCTGCTCTGTAGCCTCCCTCCCTGGGGCCTCAGTACCAGAGCCATTATCAATGGAATGGTGCAGACTAATAAACCTTGATTTTGGCAAATAGCCCAGGGGCAGCCAGCTGGGATGGGTTCAATCATCCTGAGGTCCTTTTAAGATACCCTGGGACATGTGCAGGGCAGTGCACAGAACTGGGTTAATGCTTCTGGCCCTCAGTGACTCCTTCCATCTCTCCAGTCTCTCACAGCAAGGAGAAATGGATGCCTCAACTAATAATAAACCAGAGCTGAGCATGTGGAGAACACCAGGCCAAATATAAAACACCTGGGGCTCTCTGTCCAGCCATTAGCTTAGCTCAATCACAGCATTGCCTGGAGTCTTCTAGAAAATATGTAAAAATGAGTAAATAAGAAACTTCCAAATCAACCAGAAAAAACCCCCAAAACAAACCAAACTTGAAACATTTGTATAAAGCTCTTGTGTTTTGTCAAGGAATTTATTATGACATAACTTTTATTTCCTAACAGATACAAACCTCTCAGCTTGTTCTTCACCAAAAAAGGGACTAAAAAGATGAGAAATGCTTACAGGAAGAAGAAGGAATCTCTCCAAGAACACTTACATCTCCGTACCTCCAAAATAGCTTAAAATACTGGCACTGCTCTTGGCTGTCTTTATAGTGGGTAAAAAAAAAGGGCTAAATTTCCCCTTAGAAAGTAGCAATCTTGACAACATTCTTACAATGTCATATTTCATTACTTAGTTTAACAGGGAAAAACCTTGTCTGAAAAGAAATCAGGAGGTTTTATAAATGAACAGCATACTAGAGGAAGCAGAGTGAGACAAAGTGCGCACAGAATTAGCTCAACTTTTATTCCAATTAAGGAAGAATCCAGGTTTTATATCTCCTGTGCACAACACATTTTAATTTAAATTATATTAGTGGTTGTGTGCAAAACTTGTAACTTAAAATTCTTGCTGCTAGATAATTTCATCTGTAATTTCTGGCAGCCTGCACCAAAGGTTCAGCTGCTAATAACGCAGAGCAGTGAACTAACTGCATAGCAATTTCACACTCACACAATCAACCCCACCATTCAGAAATGAAATTGGCCTTCTTGGTATTTACAATTTACCATCAGAACGCTCTACATGTGACTCTTTTTAACAATATTCTCAAGCAAGGTTTGCAAACACCAAGAGCAGAAGATACATTCATTGTTTCAAGAAGTATCTATTCTTTTACAAATTAAAGCTGAATTATGTCATGCAGACTTTCTTTCAAATTATAATTATTCTTTACCCCATTTTTAGTGAAAATGCATTTCTTTGTAACAATTGTGAGCTACAATATGTTACCCACATTAAGATGATTCTTTTGCCTCACCATAGACATTTCCACAGCTAGGGTTCTGTCAATAGCTTTACTAGAAATATTTTTTTTTTCCCCAGGAGTTTGTATGTCAACTATAAAATAAATTCCAAGATGAAAGCTGGCAGAGTGTTGGTTGTCAGTTCAAGGATATATGATACTATTGTTCTTAATATATCTTTAGCATATTTTTTCAAATATGAAAAAGAAACCCCAACCCAAACCTCCTTCACAGGCTTTGTTCAGCCTTGTTTTACAAGGTGTACAACTACAATCTCTAGTAGTGAGGTAATATAAAAATAGCATAAAGGCACTTGCAGCATGCAAATGTGTTGGGGATAAAGGTGTAGTTGTATTTGAAATCCTGTGTACAATAAATGCAGCATAATTGAACAATGCTCAATGAATAGTGTGTAATTATTTAAGACTGAAAAAAATCTTTGCTAAAGTCTTTCCTGAGAGGCTGTCAAAGAAACTGTGCAGGCATTAAGGGGGGTCCTATCATGATTGATACAGGTCAGAAGCTGCCCAAAGAAATGGAAATTCAAGAACAGGAACTAAACAAACATTTTCCATCTGAGATGAGTGGTGTGATTGGAGGGAATACTAATAATTGTATTGAAAAGAGAGAGAGTAATGTTACAGCAAAACATCCAATAGACACAGAACTAATTGCCTGAAAAAAACCTATTTATATATAAAAGGCATTTTAGAGGAACCAAAGACAAGGAAAACAGGAGGGCACAAGGATGTCAGTGCTAACAAACCTCAAAAGTGTCTCTTTGCAGAGGACAGGCTGAATGGCTTGTGCAGTAAAGACCTGGCAGTGTGGCACTGTGCATTGAAGGGGTCAGGGAAGCCAATTAAAGGTTAGCCTGGATAAGGGATAAGAGAAAAAGGTATGGGAAAATTACTGCAAGCCTCTTAGAAAACCCAGACTCTCACCTGACATATCATGCTCCGTATTACTCACTCCATCCTCTCCTAGGAATATAAAAGCACAGCAAAAACAGGACAATGAGTATCATCAGGAACATTATAAAGGAGCTTAGAGGAACCATGGCTGAAAAGCCTTGGATTGCTCACTGGGGAGAAGAAGCTGTTGTGTAGGAGCATTACAAAGCTCATGAATTTTATAGAGGAGGGAGGTGGACAGGTACTGTGGACTCTGTTGCATGATACAAAACTGAGAAGCATTTAGTGAAATAACTAAAGAGGTTATAAATGAAGAACAGGTAGGTGGAAACCCTCCCTAATTGCAACAAGAATTACTCCCATGGAGCTACATGTTATGTAAAATTTAACTGAATGAAGATCTTATCAGAATTAAAATATAAAGAAAGAAAGAAATGCAGACAAAACCACACAGAGAAATACATCATACACCTTAGACAACAAAAGTGTCCAAAGTGATAGAACAGGAGGCAGGGTCATCTATTATTAAAATCGTCTGACACTTCCTATTACAACATCCTGTTGTCAGTTGCTTTTAGCTTTGCCAATCATTAACAGTTTGGACTGAAATTTTACACATCAAAAATCTGCCTGAGGCAGAAATACTCTGGAAAATTTTAGTCTGAACAATTCAACTGCTGCACAAATGGAGCCAGAGAAAAGTCCTTGGTTTTTTTTTATTTCATTATTTAAAAAAACCTGATGTTATGTCTCGGCAGCTGCAGCCCCTCCAGACTTCTGAGGGAGGTTGTAATATTTCAGAATTGAAAAGCCTTTGCATTGGAGCAGTAACATTTGCCATTCTCTTTAAACTCTACCCAAAAATTCAGTCAAATTATGCCTTTGAATAAAATTATATTCACTCATAGTCTAAAAAATAGGTCTATTTTTGGCTTTAACAGCTGAAATCACAAAGCATTACATCTTCCATGAATGTACTGGATTATGTTTGTGCCCCTACTCGGCAAACCAGGAAAGAGTTAAAGCAGAAAGATCTCAGCTATTGTTACCATCTGAAATTATTTTTTTCAGCTTTTTATAACTTGAAACCTAAAGTGGCCTTCTACTTTCTTTGCCTTCAGCCTGCAAGGTTTCCAGCCTAGCTGGTGAGGGCAAATCTAACCTTGTGACACTTGCTAAGATCATAGTGGTTAAATCAGAAGATTGTCTGAGCAGCCTAAAAGCCTGTCAGGTCTTGAGCAGCTAATTGGGTGTTGCCTCATATGTTCTGCCTGTGATTTTTTCCAACAACAGAACATAGAAAACAACAATGCCAGCGAGCAGAATTTTCCCCAAGTCCTGCTATTCCCATCTCTCTTCTCATTTATGGGAAAAAATATCTTTCATGCCAGTCCTAGGAGAGGTTTGCAAAGTCCTGAAAGTTTGTCTTTGTTCACTTGCTGACCCTTTCATTTGAAACATCTCCACTCTGCAGAAGTTTTGAAGAGAAACCAACTTTTCAGACTACAGCAGGATACATACTGACTAGGATGTATCTAGCCCACTCTGAAACAGCTGTTTAGCTCTGCACCTAACACCAGTTTTACCAGGGAGGCAGAAAACAGCTTTTCAAGCAGTAGGTGAGGGGCAGGCAGATGATGGCAGCTTTTTGCATATGCTCCAGGGCCAAAGAGAGAACACGTCAGAGCTGATGATACCACCTACTCTCTGATGCCCTCCTCTCCATGAGAAGAGGCTCAGTTCTCCCTGTTCTAAAATGGGCACAAGAAAAAGCATATAGGGAGATAGTGGTGGAGGAGGAGAGAAGGGATAGTGACTGGCCATGCCAACAGCTTGGTTGACATGGGGTGGATGTCTTAAAATCTGGATTTGGCCCGTGGGGTTTGGCTGGCTGAGTCAGTAGATTTGCTTGGGTTTTTCTCACACCAGCTGGACTGATTAGCTCTGCGGGTTATGTTCTCAGCTGTACTACAGCTGTATTCAGGGGAGCTTAGAGAAGAGGCTTTTAGCACCTGGGACTGCCAGTGACTGCTTTGTCCTTTGCTTGGTGCTGAAGTGGCTGCAGCACAGTTTTGAGTTTTGTAGGGCTGTGGTTCTTAACAAAGGCTCCTAATGGGCCATGTGCCCTGTGCTCTGCTCTGCATAATGCCAGCTCTGAACCACCTTTGCCACGCCAGTGAATTTTTGGCCTTTGACATTTTAGGCAGCTTTATAGCTTACTTGCACTGCTGAAATGGGACAGAAGGACGAGGCTGAAAAAGGTCCCTTCTGAGCCTAGCATAAGGACTTTTAACTCAGACGATAAATTTGCTGTTCAGAGAGGTTTCCAACTGGCTCCTTTGGTCTCTGTGTTCCAGCACTGAGAGGATTTATGTTTCACACTATGTACTGTAGTTCCAGATATTTAAACCAAGAACATACTTGTCTGAGCTTCACAGAAAGGTATACTACTTCAGATAGAATTATGGCCAACATCTCTATGTTTTGTTGTCACTTAAACAGCTCCATGCTGCCGTGTATAATTCTCAAAACAGTCAGGTTTCTCAGATTAAATGCCAGTCTCACATTATGAAACAAGTTGTGTTCCTGAGAACTAAATAACAAAAAAACTATGGTACCAGGCCAGGAATTCATGTGTATTAATTTTGCCCCCACCTTTTCCAACATTTCCAGATTATAGGTCTTATGTTATCATGAACAGTCATGGTCATGATACCCCTCCAAATATGAATTTATGTCATTCCAAATCACAGATGAGATACAGCCCATCCGGCAAAAAAACACCCAGTGTGGCAGAAGTAATGGAAAACTCTTCCCACTTTATCTGCCACTTTATAAATCTTACTTCACTTGACTGAATGTTTTTCCCTAGGGCTTGCTAAATTTCAGCAGAATTCTCTGTCATGTTGTGAACTGAATATGAAAAAGCAAAGTGACCAAAGTGATACTCAGCAAAGCTAAAATGCATAGTAACACTGATTCTGAAGGTCAGCAAACCACAACTTATTAGAATGCTTTTCTAAGAAAAAAAAGGTAGGGGAAATAAAAAAAGACTCTTCAGGAGAGAAAGAATCTCATAGATCTTAAAAAGAAACAAAAAAGGGATGAAAAAGAGATGACTGATACAAGTAAAGATAAAAAGGTAAACCACCCAAAAACTTCTTCTTTGAAATTCTCCTTTGATGGCAATCTACTGCAAAGCAGAATACTCCAAAATAAATATTTTGGACTGCACTTTGCATCCAGTTCTACCAGTGTGACTCCACTGCTACTAGCAGGACTGTGCCAGGGTCCCAGGTGGCAAGGATGAAAACAGAAACTCATTATGGAATAAGAAATGTAAGAATGCTTTGGTGAGAGCACATTCCCTGCAGAGTGCCATGAAAGTAAAAAGAACATTTAAATAATACTGGCCCTTGATCCCCTCAAAAGCTGAAAGCACATTTATTCAGCTTGAATTCCAAAATCCCTGTCACGGTTTATAAAATGTGCTTGATCCTTCTGTAAGACCCTTTGGCATTTTCTTTCAGAGAAAAGGTCTCCAGATGTTATTTTTACAGTTCATCTTAAGTAAATGTATGTGTTTAGCTAAACAGGCTTAAACGCAAGAGGCACCTAAGAGAACAATGATGAAATGCTTGACTTGATTTATGGACCAACTGTCAAATCCTTGTTTAGAACATCTGGCTGGTGAGGTGATTTGAAAACTTTTTCTGTCAGTGAATATCAGCACAGTAGGCTCTTCTACCTTACAGACAGCTCTAAATTGTAAAGGTAATTAGTGGAGAAGTGGCATCAGAGTGTACATCTAAAGTCACATTCAGCTTATCCATGCTCACAAAACATTCATTCTACAACACTGCTAACATGTAATGTGCAATCATTTGCAACTTTTTAATTAACAAAATATACAAAATATTGACTTCAGAACCTGAAAGTTGCTACCTATAAGCTGCACAGGCAAGTTCAGGTCTGTCTCTCACAACAGCCCTTCAAAGTGAACTCGTGGGCCTCCCTGACAACTTCTCAGCAGCCACTGTGGCCTGGGTTTGGTAGCCCAGCTTTTTCCTACACGCCTGTACCTGTTCCCTCTGGCTTTGTCACACAGGTCCAGCACGAGTCCTTGGGAGAGAGGAACCTCACCCATCCTCTGCCCACCTCTGTCTGTTTCTCAGCACAGTTTCTGCAGTTTCCCATGAGCACAACGGCTTGCAAGGGCATGCATGCCACAGCAACATTCCTAATTCAAAGGCTGATATAATCTATACTCTACAAAGCAAGGCTGATCCCAGGAAAATTGAATTTTTCTCTCCGTCTTCCCCTGTTTAGCAACAACATGACAACTCAGAGATGACACAATCCAGCAACCCTTTCTGTAATTCAATTCTAGTTCTGAAGCAAAAATCTACTTTCATCTTGTTCTAATCTAATATCAGGGAATGATGAGGGGTTTTTTTGTGAGGGATTTCTTTGTTCCCCTAGAAAAAAAAGCAGCAGCTTTATTGTAGAAATCACTTCCAGATGAAATGAAGATAACACCAATCTGGGCCCTCACTATAGATTCAGAAAGATTCATATCACCCACACAGAAACATCTAACCACAGAATCTCAGAGTGGAGACTTTAACCTCCTCATATGGAAAAGCTGGAAAAGGTGAAGATTTTGTAGAGTCATTTGTCCTACCTGCAGCAATTTCTGCATCCCCTGAAGGAGATTTTTATCTCTTTTCAAAAGCTATGGCAGAAACCTACTGTCATCACAGGCCTTTCTTTGTCACTCCTGTTGTGCACCCAGTAACAGGGAGGCAGAACCATGTACTTCCTTGCTATAAAGAAACAACTGGAAAATTACTGCAGTACCTTTTTAAACACCACCAACAGAAAAGAATTAAATCTCAAACTCAAACTTGATAGAAAAATTACTGTGAACTAGAGAAGCAGCTTAGAGCAGTCTTGTTTTGGTTAGGCCACATTAGAAAAGATGCTGTTACATTTTTGAGCACTTCCGCATACAGGCAACAGCCAAGACATTTACTGACAAGGATGAGATTTTCAGACATGTTAAAACATTGAAGAGCTTCATCACATGAAAATTTCACAAAAGCCATTGACTAGAAAACTGTTGCAAAAGGGACAAGATGAAAAATGTGTCAGACTGAAATAGTCCGTTTTGAATGAAGCAAAAGGGATTTAGAAGATATGGAGCACGGGAAGAGAGGCTGGGGCTTTTTTTTTAGACATTGTGGTTATAAATGATAAGAAAAATAAGTATGGAAGTAGCATATTTGTTTCAATTTCCAGAAGTATTTGACAAGTTTCCATAAGAGAGATTAATGGCTAAGAGGCACAGAGCAAGAATAAAGAAATAAAGAAGTATTCTGTGTATAAAAACTAGCTCAAATTGTTGCTTTGCCCTTAGAAGATGGCTATGCCTCTTACACAAGGGTTCTTTTCCTTACAGCCATAAACTGACCGTTATCCTGTGGGTCTGGATTTGGGGGGCTGTTTTAAGGATAATGTCACATATTTGTAACTGTATTGCTGTAGCTTTAGTGGTCTAAAAGCAAAATCAGGACATGGTTTATGGGTCAGTATAGTCAGGAAAAAAAGGAGAAGTCCGTGTTCAGGTCAGAGAAGCAGTGAACTTCCAAGTGAAGTATGAGTAGGGAGAACATCCTTTGAATTCAATTAGATATGTTAAGCCAGATAGACAAAAAAGCTGGTTGGCACCTGTAAAACGAAGGGAATATTAAAAGTGAAGTGGTGACACTGTGATTATTCTGTAAAGGAATAGATAGGTAAGGCTATGGCAGATAAAAAGATTAATAAAAGGGGGAAAATTATAGTGTACTGCAAAAACTACTCTTTCCTTTGAATTCACCTTTTTACTGTCTGCTGTAATTAAAATTCTAGTCCCCTGGTTGCCTCAGACAATCAGAGGGCTGGTGCATATTTTTCTAGCTATATGAGTTGGTCTAAGAAGCAGTATAAGTTTCACCCACAAATCTTGCTTCATGCAAAAGGCACACAGGGGTAGTGCCTGCTCCTAGAGATGCGCACCACTTGTATCCTCGCTCTGTGAGCAGATCTGTGTTGGAGGAGTCTACTGTGCCCACGCCTCTCTCTTCTCATCTTTGCACTCACAAAGGTTGATTTGTTATTGGCACAGTCTCTGAGGTCAGGGCAGCACAGGCTGTGAGTGGACCTGGGCTTTAAATGAAGGCATTAATTATATGTGATGGAAAATACTTTTTTTGTTTGCTTGTTTCCCAGGTTTTCTAATCTAAAAGACAGATGAAGCCTGGTCTTTTATGGTCAGATTCATTTTCCTTTATTTTACTAACACAAGGGGAAATAAAATTACAACCTCTTATTCCTGCTGGCACTGCAAACCTCTGCAAATGGAATAGGGAAACTGGGTCCTATTCTGGTCTATATTATTGATGGAGGGGCTCTCTCCACCTCACCCTGGGATCACTCTCTTCTCTATGTTCATCTCTGAAACTCCAGGAGGGGCAATCAAGGCTCCAACAACAGTATTTGCCCAACAACATCTTACTAGTGTCTTGTACTGATGCCAGAGTGAAGAATAGGTTTGTTACCCTTTAAATTCCAAAATTAGTTTGCAGAGAGGGAAGAACTTGCCAACCTGTAAACTATTTTTATCCAGCCTTGAAGTAATGTGGACTTTCCTGATATTTTCAATCTATAGCACAACTGTAAAACAAAACTATGACAGATTGTCATCTTTCGATCATAAAAACATGGTGAGGAAAAAAAATTCCCCTGGAGGACATCTTCAGTTCATGCTTACTATATACATATGTGGATGAGGCATTAAACAGAGTACCTCAAGGCTGTAGATGAAACAAATCTTGGAAGCACAACAAATAATTGGTCATGTAATCAAGTCTACCAAGAT
Organism: Aphelocoma coerulescens; assembly: GCF_041296385.1. Lineage (NCBI taxonomy): Eukaryota > Metazoa > Chordata > Aves > Passeriformes > Corvidae > Aphelocoma > Aphelocoma coerulescens. The sequence goes on from NC_091013.1 coordinate 63,344,559, forward strand.
GCAACTCTCATGCAACACAGCCCGCAGAGGCCAGATGCGATTCCACATTGGAAAATGTGAAATAATTGAATGAGAATAAGGCAAACCTAGGAAATATCTAAGAACCAAAACTGTCTTTGAATTCTAACAAGAAAACTCTGAAAAAATGCCACTAGATCCACAACCTGATGCCTATTACCATTAGGGAGAATTACAGGAAGAATGGCTAGAGCATGCAGATGTGTGATAATGTTTGTTACATGATGCTTAGAATAATGGAATCCCTCTATTACTACTTGAGGAAGCTGAGACCTTCACACCCATTAGCAGGCATCTGTAGCATTACAGAGATTGCATTCAAATCTATGACACTGCTTTGTTGATGGAAAAACAGAGATGAGGGGAACGAGGAAGCAGGGAGGTAGGAACACAACTGTCTGTTAAAGGAGCTGCGGTAAAAAAGCCCTCCACTGAGAACCCAGGGCCTCAAATCCCTGGATGAATATTTGGAAGGATGGTTAGCTCCTGTGTCCCTGATGAGCTCAGTTGCTGAAGTAAACCACTGGAAGAGAGGCAGTCCCTAAGGGACACCAAATGATGTATATGAGTCATTAGCTATCATCTGTTTCCTTAGCATGGCACCTTTACATTTTTAAGGCATGCATATGTGTAGAGACACATGCCACCCCATCAGCTGGTGCTGAAGTGATAGGGAAGTATGTGCTCGGATCCTTGATGGAGATGTTTGCTTTGAAGACCCTCCACTAGTAACTTCTATTCATATACAATAGCCCCCTTGCCTTCAACTTTTGTAATGATGGTTATGTGCAAGCCTGCTTCTGCAGAATTAGATGGTTTGGGTTTGTTTTATCTTAATTCCAGCTTAAATTCCACTCAAACACCACCAACAAAAACAACAGAAACATGGTCAGTTTTCTCTTTTTGAAGGGAAAACACGGGACACATGTTCCAAACCAAATTTAGATTTTAAAGTTCAGAATTAATACCCTGAATTGCAGCCAGAAATGATCTTAGTCTTGAGGCTGAAAGTCTTTAGTCTTGGGAGTTTACAAATCAGTCATGACAAGCCTGAGCCAGCTATGGTTTATTATAAAATCAAGCTTGATTATCTACTTGAGGTAACTAGACAGACCAGAACAAAAGGACACAAAGTTAAAGTGCAACATATGTAGGAAAAACTGGAAGAGTAATCTTGCTTTACAGAGGCTGGTGAATAGCAAGAACAAACTTATACTTGATTTTTTTTCATATACTAAATTCTGGCTAATAACATAAAGGGACCCACAATATTTGTAATAAGCAGCTCATTAAATCAGCTACTCAGCTTCTCAGCTGCAGATTCCTCCCATTCCCTGCTACCTGCACACAGTCCTGGAATCCAGGTGCAGCTTCTGAGCTCTCTCTGTCCACAACCCATGGCCTTTCTCTAAGTCCTATGAGGTTACAGAAGTATTAAAAACACACTGAAGAAAGAAAAGGATACTGTGACATTTATTACATTAAAGGACAGCAGCACTGTGTTTTGGGCTTAAACACATTTAGCATGAATTAAAAAACAACAAAATCTAGTCACTTTTCTCTTTCTTGTCCTCTTGTCTTGGTGAATTTATTGCTAGTTTTTAATGAATATTTAATTAATTTATGGTACTGCCTATTATAGCAGATAAAGATTAGGACATTCTGCAATGTCTCAAAAATGCTTCAATTAAGCATGCATAATTAAAGTGCCAAAATTGTTATCAAAAGGTGCCAGAAAAGAAAGTTTCAATGACTTTTCTTGGAAAGATCTCAGTCATGCAAGTCCAAATATAGATCAAGACCTGAAAAAGAAGATTTCCAATTGAAGGGTTAAATAGATTTGACAGATGCAGCTAAAAATAGGGTAAAACTTTAACACTGCACTCAGTTATAATATTCCACATTTATTGCTAGGGAAATGAACCACTTGAAATACAATTGGGCCAGAAAGAAGAAAAAATGTTGGAGAAGCATAAACTTGCCCTCTCCCTTCACTGTAGTCTGGACGTCTTTTCTGAAACACAGCTTCTGCTACTAGATCTTTATGAAAAAGGTGACATTAAGCACATCTGCACCTTCTCCCATGGTACTGTCTTCTCTAAATGCTACCAAAGCTCTCTCCCTTCCATTTTCCAAATCCCTCTCTAAATATCACAGCAGCATAGTCAAAGAGGAAGAGAAGGTAGGAATTGTCTGCCTATTTCTAACGTGCACAATAGTTTTCCTGTTATTCAGTGCCTGACTCAGAATATCAGATAAAAAGAGTTAAACTGCTTTTTCACTTAGTGCCATGTTACTGCTGCGCCAAGATATCTATAAAAAACCTACAGAATAGACTGGGAGCTTCATAATCACTGCTGCTTTTCATGCCAATCAGTATTATCCCATTGTTTCCATGCAGTCCCTTACCTACTTGGTTTATCTAAGTGAAAGAAAACAGACCATATGCAATTTGGGTCAGGATTGACTCTTAAGTGTTCAGGCATTGTTTAACTTACTAGAGCTCTGTATCTCTAAGCCTTTCCTGAACGGAAATAACAAATAATTACTAAATAATGTAGGCATTGTGGTCAGGAGGAGGAGATTATTTATAAAGGAAAATCTGCTAGTGCCAAGAAAATAATTTTTTAGAAAAAGAAAAATTGGAATAAGAAATGTGTAAAACCAGGAAAGACAGATAAAGCTGTTCTTTTCATGAACAGACCCACTGAATTTCTGAAGCTACAGTAACAGAATATCTTTTATATTTGGGCAGAATACAATCTAAATCTACACCACAGCATATTAGAGCATATTGTATGTATTAAGTTTAATTACCTTTCACCTCCACGTTCACTAACAGAACTACTCCAGTGACCAGCTGCTTCCCATTACAGAGACATTACTCAGAGCTGCTGTCATGCACATCATTTGTCACCACCAGAGCATGGGAAGGTGTGGCAAATCCATTGTTTATCTGACTGAAGTCAACATTAATGAAGTATTCTGTTACAAACTCACTCACATGCCCAGGGATTAGGCTAACTGAAACTCCACTTTCTTGTTCAGCGCAGATCACCAAAAGACATTTTTCCACACTGATTGGTTCTGCTCATAGTTCACAGACAGACTCCTGCCTTGAACTGAATGTGCATCTTCATGCACTTTTTGAGACCTGGCTCTCATGCATTAAGCACAGGGCATTTGAAGCACAGGTGGCAGAAAGGAAAGAAAGTCATGCTTATGTCCTTCTCCTCAAGGTAAAACATAGAAATTATGTTTCTCATGCTTCCTCTCCAGAGCCCAAGCTCTAAGCATCAACCTAACCCATGCAGCAAAGAAAAAGGATTTTATAGCCTTGATTTGGGGTAGCTGCCTGGAGATTCATTCATATTCAAGTCTTCCACTCCCAAGAAGTTTTGCACTGGCACTGCCCCAGGCGGTGACATCTGCGCCCTCCTGAGAACACTCTGCATGGACTGAGCTGACAGTCCTCTTGGAACTGCTTTGTCCATCCCCTGTGGACCATTTACAGAACCTGTAAACAGCTTTGGCCTGAGGGCTTCAGGTAGCATCTCCTTCCTTTTGCCACCTAGACACCATGACTGTGGTCAGCTACTCACCTTCGAGCAGTCTGCCATTAATGAGCCTTTTTCACCCCTGAAAATACATGACCCAGTATTCATACATTGCCTTTGATTAGTTAAAATGGTCAATCTGCTCTTTTTATTGACTCCTATCCACAATAACTCAATTTTTCTATCAGCAAACTGTATATCACCCAGGTTACGCTGGACTCCCCGTGTTGGCCAAGGAACCTGGGATCCTTGGAGGGGAAAGTTCTGCAGACAAAGCTGTACTCCAACAGAAGTAAATAGTCAGTAGCAAATGGTTCCCAACAGTCTCTTGGCTTACTTTTTGCAGTGGGATGCTCGTACTAACACATGGGCTTTCTTGTCTAGAATAAACAAACACATGGAAAATAATGGGAATGGAGGCTTTCCAAAGCAAGATAAAAGATGTGGAAAACTTCTGCAAAAATAAAATATTTCCTTATGTTACTTTACTGTAACATCAAATAAGAACATGCCAAACAGATTGTTGGTGGTATAATTACTAACAGTCAGGAATTAAGAAAAATAGAAAACCAAACAAAATGCCAAAACATCCAAACAATATGGCTTGCATCATAAATTTACTCCAGTATTTTGAGACTATTAAGAAGAGTATGCCAAATAGTAATCAGTCTGTTTTCCTAAACTGTTAACTGGCTTGGATAGAAGTATAACAGCAGAAAGAGAGATACTATGTTCCTAAAAAACCCTCCACTCCACACACAACGCAAGCTTTGCACTTAGCACGACCCTCTATGTGGCCCTGCTCACCTCTAAATCTTGTTTATTTGGGACATTCCGCCCTTCATACCATGTAAAAAGGTACCATTTATCTTCAAGCACCGAGCAGATTTTAATCATTATCTTCATCCCTGGCCTCAATTAAGGTCTAATATAGAAGAGGCACTTGAATGACCTAAGAGGCACACTTAACCCTGATAGTGTGTCAAAAGGCACTCAGAGTTTCTGCCACATTTCCTCTGGCCATCAAATCTTTCTCTCCTTTTTCTGTTGTAAACTGACTGTGTTTGTTCCTAGCACTTTAATGTCCCCTGGTGTGAAGTCTCCTTGAGTAACACTCACATGATAGAAAGTGTGATTAACTCTGCAGGCGCTTTTCAGGTCAGTGAAAAAAAACCTACTTGTTACACTAGTATATAATACTTCAGAGATGTTCCCAGTCGCTCTGCATACTGGGACTCCCACAGTACCTATTCGCTTTCACCCTTGCTGTTCTCCTGTGTCTTGGTAATATAAATACGTAGTTTCATCTGGGAATAAGTGCAATATTAATCCTTCAGAGTAGGTTTCATACAACTGTAATTATTCTGATTGGTCATTCAGATAATTTGAATGGTATATCTTTTCCTCTTGACTAAAATGCTTCCATAGTGAAGATGATAAAATAAGATAGAAAGGGACTAAAATAAAATTAAGAATTTTTTTTTTTTCAGAGCATACCTTACTACCTTTCTTTTGTTTCAGAAGCCAACTTGTTATCAAAACACAATGCATAAAACAGGTTGGGAAACCATAAAAGTTGAAAAGATGCCTTCTGAAGATAACTTGTAACCTTGATGGAGATGAAAAACCTATGGAAAAATGTGGATTTTATTAAGACTTTTGACACCTTTTTTTACTGCCAGATGTCAAGTCAGTGCAGCATTCAGAACAGGGGTAAAGACACTGAATACTACTGTGCCATGGGGTTGCTGAACTCTTCAGCTCTTGTGGTCTGCAGATTTCACAGGCAGGGGAACCTGAGTGCGTGAAATGCCTCAGGCAGCTGCCTGTGCTCACCAAAGTTTACATCTGGAGCACACTAAAATTCAGTCACAAATTAAAGGTGCTCAAGCATTTTTTCCTCGAAAAAGTGACTATTTTCATCTCATAATATAAGTGACTTAAATTTTTTGTGGATAGACTCTAATGAATTAGCAGGAGTTAAGTATTAATTACAGAAAAGGAACCCGTGTTTTATTAGCCATTCTCTTGGATGATTCGAGTTATGGACTCATCAGCACATTGGATCAGTGGCTAAGCAATGGAGTGTAGAAAAAGGAAGCTTTAATAGGTAAATTAGCATGGGTAGAGTGAAATGAGACTGCCAGATGGCTACCAGTGGCTCCAAGCCTTCAGTAATGGAGAGGCCACAGAAGAAGAGGTATACACATGAGAGTTGGCAGATTCCTCTGGCCAGCTGACTTCTTAGTCTTCAGCACTGTACAGTCTTTCTTCGGGGAGCTGCTGAATATAATCAAATATATCTTGATTTTCTACTTGATTTTTCTTCATTAATGTTACAAAAATGGTACATAACCAGAACAGTGAGGGATATGTTTACAATTTAGTCAGCATATGATGATTTGCAGTGAACAATAATTAATAAAGCATGCCTGGAATCTGAATATAGTGATTGCCTTTAGCTACAATCTGCATTCTGAAGAAAAAGAGTCTGAATATTACAACTCCAAACACTTATAGGCCTTGAGCTAATAAAATTCTGGGCAGGATGTTTAACCTTGTGTCTTGAGATTTAGGAGTCTCTAGATGAAAATTTCACAAATCTTTCTGTTACCAAAAAGTATGTCTGGGGTTGCAGTTTCAGGGTTGTAACTACTTACTGCAGCAGGTATTTCTTCCAAAAATGAAGTTTTCCTGAGTTATGACTTGATTTGGATAGATAACTTCTAGTTTGGGGAACCTCATTCTATTTATTAATGATCAAGAGCAGAGTGCATTGGAGAGAGCAGCACTTTAGCACTGATTTGCCTTGTGGATCTCTCCCTATGAAGTATCTGATACCCAACACTGTCAAAAGCACAATCCTGAGTGAGGTGACCTGATTGGAACTGACAGCTCCTGTGTTCCACTGAAATCAGGTCAAAAGACAAGTGTGTGGGGAAAGCAGAGACAAATGGAAAAACAGAAAGGTTGATGTAAGTGTCTAATATTTCACAACCTCAAGTGTCCAAAAAATACATGCCTGAAGCCACAAAAATGGTGTTCTTTTCTATATCTTTTGGTAAGCAAGATGTTAGGCTTCAAAGGTTCCTAGTCTCTGATTTCACTAGGATTTTGTACAAGTGGTCAAAGACTAACTCCAGGGAAAAAAAAAAGAAAGACTGGGTATCACTGAACATTTTAGTATCTTGAGGCTGAGGCATATTGGCCAGACTCCTATGGAACAATGTGCCTTAATAATTATTCTGTAAATAAGCAGAAGGCATCAGTTTTCAGACATACCCTTGACTTCCACACAGACCTGTAACTTTCATCTTGGATGCCTGCCCTTGTGGTTTGTTATTTTACTCTGTCAGAGCACAAATATGCGTCACAGGGCATGAGCTTAACATAAAGGCTAAATGAATTACCACTTGTGTTCCACACTTCAGGTCCATTTGTACTGGGGAACTTTTTGACAAACACCATTTTTGACTCACAAATGTTTAGGTCATCTGGAGGAAAGCACCTCAAAATTGCTTCATGTTTCTCAGAGCACTGCTTAATTAGTGAAAGGAGAACTGAACTGAACCAGAGAAGTAAATAATTTTCTAGGCAGAATATCTTCCTTTAGAAAGCAGGGGACCTGATGGCATTTGCTGAAACAAATGAAAGCGCAAGAACACTAAATTCAGGAATATCGAAATTGCCTTTAAAAAGTACCAGTGCAAAAGCAAAATAAAACATTCTCAGTTGGCTTAGGTCACTGAGTATCTCTTCTAGTACTAAAATATAACAAAACAGCAGACTTGAATGTACTTGAAAGATGTGCTTGAATCAGAGTTGCTGAGTGATAAAAGAGGATTTAGTTCTCAAAAAGATGAACTACAAACTAACCTTCCCCTCTCACCTTACCATTTTTCTCAAAGTCCCAAAGCATAGAAAACAGCAATTTTAAGGCCTGGGTAATTCAAAAGCAGTTTAACAGATTTCCTCCAACTTTTCCAAATCTTTTTTTCCTCTGGGCTAAAAGCAACCATGAGAAAACTGAGCCTAAAAGGTAAAATTTTTAAAGAAATTACAACCTGCTGAGAGGGAAAATTTAGACTGAAAATACTTTTCAGCCATGACTATTCTACATCAATCTTTAACGCTTTAACTAATGTATTATTAAACTACAGTTTATTGTATGAATTAGGTATATATAATGTATAAATGCATATAGTAGTGTATATGTAACAGAGCAGCCCAATATATGGAAAAAAGTAAGCTTTCTGCATAACAGTAAGTGTAAGCAAAATATATGTAGACACACGAGAGATATTATATAACTATTAACAGGAGTCCATCTTTACAAATGAAAGGTTCTGACATTTGCCCAGATCAAAAATCCAGTTTTACAGCACTGGGAGATAAGGAATTAAATAGAGTGCAGATATCAACTAAACTGGTACTAAAAGGTTAGCAGTGCTTAAAATTGATTAGTTACCAAGATCAGACAGCCATCATCTCAGGCTGTGAGAAGAGTATTGGCCAGATGTTGCAGAAGCTTTAGTTGTCATTTTAACAAACTCTCGAGCTAGACAAGAGCTTCACAGATTGCAAACTGGGGAGCATAACTGTTACAAGGCAGGCCTCCCAGCGTGTTACACAGCAGCTAAGTCAAGAACTGCTGGGAAAAAAAAGTCATGAGAAACCTCTAAAAACACTTAGTAGTTCATACGGATTCTACACTTATGAGAACAAAAATGCCTTGCATAGCAATCAGGAACTGGTCAGTTTGGGGAAGGAAAGTCCATGAATGCATAAGTCCTTGGAGCACTGACAGACCAGAGGACAAAGAGATATGTCAGGACACAGGTGAATACTGTACACCAGATTTCAGACTATGGCAGGTTATGTAAAGATATCCATTAAAAATCACAATCTCTCCAAGATTAATCTAAAGTACTCACTGCTTTCCTAGCTATCAACAAGGCTGGGGAAAAGATACAAAAAAGAATAGCATAAAATTTTAAAGATGGAAAAATAGTTAGCACTGTCACATGGCTGTGTCATTTTCATCTCAGAGAAATGTAAGAGATGACAGTAGCAAAAGCAGGATGTGACTGCTGACAAAGCTGAGTTCATTACTAGGACTAATAGCAAAAAAATGAAAAAAGCCAGAAATAGCTAGGGACTAGTTAGATGTTTGGTTGAATGTAATGATGCAAACCCTCACTGAAAACAGATACAATAAATATATTAGAGCAAATAAATCTGTAAGTACTTCCATGGCAAACTGAAGTTTTGCTATTATGGATCTGCCATAAAGAAAATGTGTCAAAAACTTATGAATCTGATGGCAATATAATGAAGCGTCAAAGCCCCTATTTACCTTAAAAATACAAAGGAGTCTCAAACAAAGAATAACAAAAGGAAAGAAAAGTTATTCTGCACCTGTAGAGAAATCAGGCAGCAGTTCAGTAATTAATATTTATTACTTATGGCACCCTTCCTACATCAAAAATGCTGAACAAATATGAACGGACTTGTACAAGATCTTTACAATACATGATACACATAATTACGGAAATTACAGCAGAGGGCTGCCAATGGTATAAAATCCTGGAGATCCTCCCTTGTGGGCAAAAGCATTGCACCTGAGATGAAGCTGCCTTGTAGGGATTGCCCAGCACATCTGAGGACAAAATTTACACCAAGAGACAGAAGAAGAGCAAGAATAGAGCAAGAAGAGACAGAATAGAGCAAGACAAAAAGGCAGGCAAACCTCCACAGCATATGCAACCAAGATGCTTATAAAAAAAAAAAGAAGCAGAAGCTGATTTTGACGTGATTGTTTTCAGGTTGGAGGTAATCGCGTTCAAGTTGAGCACAACACCTGCAGGCAAATCCCCACTGGATAAAGGAAAAAGTTGTTTCCCCATCAGCAGATAGAATCATTAAATGTTCTGAGTTTGAAGGGACTCATAATGATCATCAAGTCAAGCTCCTAACTTCGCATGGTACAAGTTAAGCGTGTGTCCAAGAGTGTTGTCCAAATACTTCCTGAACAACAGGCCATGACCACTTCCCTGAGTAGCTTGTTCCAGTGCTTGACCACCCTCACAGAGATGAATTTTTTTCTAATAACAAATCTGAACATTCCCTGATGCAGCTTTAAGTCATTCCCTCACATCCTATCACTGGGCACCAGAGAGAAGAGATCAGCATCACCCTCTGTATTCACCTTCATTAGGAAGCTGTAGACAGCAACTCCTCAGCCTCCTCTTCTCTAAGCTGAACAAACCTAGTATCCACAGCTGCTCCTCACAAGCCTTGCCACTCTAGTTCCTTTCATCATCTTTGTTGCCTTCCCCTGAACACGCTTCCGTATTTTTCATAAGACTCTTACCATACGCAGCTCTCAGGGTGAGGCTGCACCATAGCTGAGTAAAGTAGGATAAACACTGCTTTTGACTGGTTAGTTACATTGTGCCTAATGCAACCCAGGTTGTCCATTTTGACCACCAGGACACATTATTGACTGATACTGAGCTTCCCATCAACAAAACCCACCAGATTCTTTCTGCAGGGCTGCATTCCAGCTTATTCTCTCCCAGTCCACTCATACACCCAGGATTACGTAGTCCCAGGTGCCGAATCTGGCATTTGTCCTGATTAAACATCATACAGTTGGTGACTGCCAGCCCTGTAATCTATCCAGACTCCTTATTCAGCCAATCTACCCACAAGAGAATCAACATCTTCTCTTTATTTAGTATCATCAGTAAACTTAGTGTGGACTCAGCTCCTGCATCCAGGGCATTGACAGAAGCAATGAAGAGCATTGGATCTCAAGGAGTGGATGCCTTTGCTTGTTTCTTTTAATCAGGAACATGGGGCTAAAGCCAGAGATCACCAATCAGTTCACAGCCTCCACCAGCCCAACTCTCTGCTTGAGACTGATTCATTATAAATCAGCTTTCTTGCAGCTTAGTGTATCAGTCTGTAAAACAGGTAATTTGGAGCCAGACCATCAGCTGTGAACTGGCACGGCTCCACTCAGTTCCCAGTGTCAGAAGGGGGCATATTTGGACAAAAATTAAGCATCAGGCATCCCTGGTGAGGCAAGCAGAGTGATTTACATCATGACCTGGCTCACTGCATCCATGTCTATGTGGACAGGCACGGACGTGACTGGATGCTGCTCTGATACAGATATTACACAGCTCTTCTTAAGCTGAAGTGGCAGTGCAGCCTCCAGACCGAATCTGTCATATGCCAAGCATGTGGCTTGTGTCTACAGGGCACCCACCCACATATAAATAATTCTTCTCTACACCACAGGAGCAAAGAAGTTTTGATACTTCCAACTAATTCGGCCTCTACTATTGACGACGAGGTCTGCTGGACTGCTATTGTCTGTATTTACAGTATTGTCTGTAAAATATTGCTGGTTTCAAAATACTGTTTTTGTGGGTGTTAGAATAAGTGATGCCTTCCAATGCTCTCCCAAACAATGTTTTGGAAGTGAAATGACAAAATCTAACAAGAACAACCTCTTGGAGTTCAATTTATGGAACCAGTCAGAAAGTAAATAAGCACACACCTGACAAGAAAGCTTCACTTCACTAATACCAACTGAGCATATGAACTGGACAGGCTTCATGATTTTATGCCCAATTAACATAACTCCAAAATCTCCAGTCAAGAGTTTTCAGCCCAGGGTATTCCTTGGCAGAACCTCAAGACATCCTGCCTGAACAGAGAAACAAAAGCACATGCTCCTTTTACAAGACTTGCCTCCTGTCTTGACCCAGCATAAGGATTGATGGTTTATCTGTTCAATTTCCCCCTAGAGTTTTAGTTTTTCACAAGGTTAAAATATAATATGGATTATATACCTACTACAAGAAGAGGCTAATACACAGTATGCAATATTAATCATAGGTGATGTTTTCAGAACATAAAAATATAATATCCTCAGAAAACATTCCATATATTTTTAAAAGGACACAAAGAATTCATGACTGGTGCAAGAGATGTTTTTAAAAAAAGAAAAATCTTACCTGTCACAAGCTGTTGTCCTGCTAGTCCCACTGGAACCATCCCCAGATTATTCATAGCTGTAGCCCAAGCCGTGGGATCAGTGACTGACATGTTAAGCTGTGTGGTATCTATAGCTATACTCCCCAAACCATCAGCTGCTGCAAGAAAATAAACATGCTGTAAGTAGAAAAGCCAATGCACCACAATTTTTAACCAAAACTTTCAGTGAAAATGAGACATCATAACCCCTGTTCATTTCGGGCTTGTTTTGTTTCTTAATTATGATTCACCTTTAGATCATTGATAATAGTTCTTGGTATTGTATAATAGAGCATTAAGACACTGGAAACATTCTGACCCTATCTCTGGCCCTGCATTAAACCAGAGGTTGGATTGGAAATCTTATGAGGTCTCTCCCAACCTGAATGAATTGCCCTGTTACACTCTGATATAACTTAATGATACATAAATAGTTCTGGAACTTGCCTGAAACCTGTGAGGATGCCTCAAGGAAAGACCCATTTTTCATAAGATGCAATTTTTTATTTTGTAAAAGATTTAAGAATACTTTATCCCCTATCTAAAAAAGAGATCAAACAAAATCCATTCACTATAGGAAATACCAAGTTCTGTTCTAGAACCAAAAGAGAAATATAATGAATATGGTCAAAATAGAGTGAGCCCAGGTATGGCTCTTCCTTCGATAGGGAAGTTGAGGGATGGTACCTTTCTGATACTGAAACATCAGACACAAGATGTGATCACATATTTTTGCTTTTCCCCTCCTGGTCACACCTGAAATCAGCTCTTTCCAGCTATTTTCTTATGGCCTTTGCAGCCCTGAGATATTTACCGGCAGCCATTGCTTTTCCCCAGATCCTTTTTCTTCTGTTAGACTTCTTCAGCTAGGAATAATTAGCTACTGTATTACCAGCATCTTGAGATGGGATATCACCAAGCACAGGGCCCCCACACCGCTCATTAGGCTCTGAAAGAGAAAAGATGGAAATCAACTACAAATGTCACAGTCAGAACACAACAACGGACCGACCGCTTGGCAGGCACTAGAAGCTCCTGCCCTCTCCCTCTGGATCCCCAGCCCCAGCCTCTGTGCACACATTTCACAGCCTCTGTAGAGGCATTCCAGCAAACACTCATCCTTGCCTGCTGAACAAACAGCACGTATGAACCTGTCAGACCGCTAAAAAGCCCTTCACAAATTAGGTCTTATCAGCAGCTACACAGCCTCCTCAGCACGAAGGCATCAGCTGAAAGAACATGTTCAGGGATGAATATGACTTTTTTTTTTTCAACAGTTAACAATTAACTGATGTTGCAAGTTTCAAGGAAATAGTTGTCTGCTCTGAGATGGAAAGGGAAAAGAAAATACTGTGCAATGACTTACAGAATGGAGCCTGCAGAGATGTGGAAAAGAAAACCTAACAAAGCTGAGGATGATGCCTGCTCCTCAACTAACACTGCACCCTCGGCTCACAGAGGTTAGTTAGCTCAAAGCAAAAGTGCAGTATCTCTTTCTAGCTAAAACACATTGCTCTCATCAGGTGTCTGTCAGACCATGAATTTTACATAAGGGCAACTTCTGGCAACTTCTTGCTGTTACTGTCTTTGGGTGGCTCACCACATTAGAGCATTGCTCATTGGAAAGGAGGCTGAACAGGTGACAGGTAAAAGGTGTGAGCAAAGTCTGTGAGCTCCCAGCACTTACAGCAGGGGCAGAAAACACTGGGCTGAGGATAATCACATACACACACACCCAAGTTAGTCTTTGTGCACCAGGCACATGGGACTGTGGGTGAAGGAGAGCCACATTAAATTTTTGGCTGTCAGTAGCCTAAGGGGTCTAATCCAGGGTGTTGGGTACCAGGGGCAGCAACTGGCCAGCAGCTTACAAGTGTTCAGGGAGGTCATTAGTGCTGTGCAGGTGTATTTCAGTGACTTGTTCAGCCCTAGAATAGCTATGCTGACATTTAAAAACTACTTGAAAGACGATAATTAACAGGTTTCCAACATGCAAACCCTAAGGATTCACCTTTAGAAAAGACACAATTAACATAATTGCACTATATTTTAGCTTAGTACCTCCCACACTTTTCTTTTTTTCATTTGATGTGCATAAAGTGTGAGCCAGAAAGTTTTATGTTTTAGTTCCATGACACTGTACAGATCATAGGAACATGAATCAAATCAATGGCTGTAAAAGTGAAGAAAGAGCCGGGCTCAGACAATGCTCTACATTTTTTCGTATGTTGTAATTTACAAATAACCAGTATACTAGACTAAAAAGCATTTTGTCCAAATCTACAGTGGGTCTATTTAAAAGTCAATATTTATCAACCCTTAATATTTGAATTTGCAATTCCAATTCTTATTTGATCTCCACTATTCATTATACATAACATAAAATATTTTTATCATAAAATTAGCTTTTAAATAACATCTACAAACACCAAACAAACATTGAATGGAAGTCCTCTGCAGGGAATGTGACTAACATAAGGCAAGGCAGCCAAGATTTATATCAAGTTTTTAAAAACTGGGTGTCTCCTGTTCAGCTCTTTAAACTTGTACTTAGCCCTTTCCACTGAGGCTATAAACTTCTGACCACAAACATCTATTTTGAGGTTAGGGCTGGCTGAATTATTCCTTGTCAATAAGTTATTTCTTATTAAGCAGTACAGCCCTCCTTGCCCTTTATGGATCATTGCCAAATCAATCCCATTTACAAATATATGCTGAATAGCCCAGATGAGAGTGGTTCACTTCTTCCCCTGACCAGCAGCCTTGTTGCCTTGATGAAGAAAGGAGCGTTTAAAAGCCAATGGTGATGAAATTCCCCTTCATACCTAGCCATGTGCTACTTGCTTGTCCCCATAATGCCTCACTTCAACTAATGGGGAGGAAGGAGGTACTGCCCAATGGTTTTGGGGCAAAGGCATCTCAGATAGGCATAGTAGGCAGAAAATGGGTGTTGGACTCTCTCTGCTATCCCCCTTACCCACGTTTTATTGCTTGGTGAAGTGTGTACCAGGTGACATGCTTGGGTCTGCTTCTGAATACTACACACTCTTCTGCCCAAACCCACACTGCAGTTGCATCAGTTCTGCCAGAAATGCAGGATCAGACACTGGGCTAGCCCAATGCACCTCAGCCTACTGGGAATGACTTTTTGGTGTTTGCCTTCTGACTTGTTGTTCACATATTTCAAACTCTGGTATACTTTCATTAATTATTTACAAGTATTTGTTAAAGTCCTTGCAGAGGAAGCAGCACATAACACCATGAATATGAAAGAAAGCAGAATCAGTGGGTATTTAACAACATGGTGAAACTCATGTTGTGCTATACCACCAGATCTGCCCAATATGACACAGAAGTCTGCTCGAAGCACACTCTCATAGCCCACCCTAACTCTCAGCAAATTTGTTTTCTCTCTGACCATCAAGTCTACTGTTTTATCAAAAGTACCTGGATGCAGTGCAGGGTGAACCAGGGGAAAAGCCATAAAAGAGAACGTGAGGAGCCTAAAGTGGAACTAGTTCTATCTAACCAAGAACTGCTGCAGGCTATTTTGTCAGTGGAAGAGAGCTGAATAACAAGCATAAACGAACCTATGAACACTGTATAATTTGCAGTAAGCTGTAGGCAGAACTAATGCTCCATCCTGAAGGACAGAGATTGTAGAAACTAGCTCTTTTAAAAAGAAAAATATTAATTGTGAACATCCCTTCTAGTGACAAGTCAGTGGTTACATTAACACAGAGCAACATAATACGGCTAAAATAGTCTCATAGACATTTCACACCTGATTTATACTCAAACATTAGCTTCTGTTTAAAAACTTCTGAAAATTTATATAGAGAAAGTTTCATTAATGCTTAAAATAAAATCAGCTTTGGGCAAATTTCAGCATTTCTGCACTATTATACCCTTCATGACACTGGAAACAAAACAAGCAAGGAAAACAAACCAGCCCACTGTCTAAGTAATATAAAAAGCAAGATCCTAAGTTTGATGAGGAATGCATCTACTAGCAAAGATTCTTGCTTTCTTAATAATAAATTGAATCAGTGTTACTGTTTAAACTGGCAAGAAAGTGTAAGCTTATGCAGGGATCTTGTGTAACCTGAGCAGACATTAACCAACACCATTTCACAGACATCACACCTTTAGAGTGCATTCCTGGTTTACAATTCACTAATGCTCCTCTGGGCATTAATGACCTGAAGATATATGTAAAAGAAATCTGTTGTTATAAACACTTGTGCATGGGAGTAGCTCTACTCCAGGGGAGTAACTTCAGAAGCAAATAAAGCTATAATCCTGATTTACAGGAGAGAACGAATAAAATATTCTGGGCCCTGCTATGCCTTGATGTTTGGGAGAGGCAGGGACATTAATAAAAACTTCCTGATTTGACAACTTCTGATTAACAAAATTTTGATGCCAAACATTTTGTAGAGCGATTTCATGTTATACTTTTTTGGTGGTCTCTCTTTTTGAAGATGTAATGCAAGTACCGGTCCTTGGGCAGTGAATTGCAAGAGACATTTAGACTTCGCTCAGACAGGCTGTCAGGAAGATAAAGCACCCTCAAGTCCATACCAATGAGCACTTCTCAGTCATAGCAGTCATAGCAGATTGTACTTAGTGCACATATTTTATACCAGGCAATTAAATGCAGTTACCCAAATGAATACAGAAGTTGGTTATGTATTGTGCATCAATTATCACGGGCAATGAATGCCATGAGACAGAGAAATTAACACAACATAAAACTAATTCAATAACAGCAGATTGTGAAGTTAAAACCCTACCCTTTAGATATCCATAACACCACAGTGAGTTACAACACAGAGCGAAGCTGATTAAATGCACCACACTAATGAGGCTCTTTGGAGTGCCTGGGTCAGCGGCCAGCCCTGGGATGCAACGAGGAAGTTCTCTGCCCAGCTCTGACACTGACCTGCTGAGTGACCTTCAGTCACTGGAGCTCTTTGTCTAATTTTTGTGATCACTAAATCCTTCAAGGAAAAGACTGATGGCATTAACCTTTTGAAACCTGGAAATACAAGTCACAAAGTCATTAAATGCTGTTGGTGCTGATTCTTGAGGAAACACAGACGGGAAGGAGCAATTTGGAATCTTGTGAACTGTTACATCTAGGTGAGTTTTCCAGTTCTTTAAAGAATGGCAATTTCAAAGTGTTTGTTACTGCTCACTGTGATCCATAGGACAGTGGTCATTAGGTTGGTCACACTCCACCTGACCTGCCAAAGTAGGTGATTTATCAGGCTCCCTCCAGCTGTCTTCTAAAATATATCAAGCCTTTGGTACTGGTTCTTCCCAGTGATTTTGTTTTTCCAGCTGCATACAGGACCCCCAGTAAAGATGGGAGAAATAGAAAGAAAAGCTAGACAAGGATATGCTGTAAGTCACTGTTAATTTCTTTCTGACCATCTTTACGATGAAGAAGAAAGATGGGGGTAGCAACAATGAAAATTATATTTTTCTGCCATAGCCATCCTACCTGGGCTGTATGAAAAAAAAGCATCTCCAATGTGATTCTAAAGATGGCTTTAAAAATATTTTTGATGGTATCACATATGCAGTGTTTCAAGAAGAGGCATTGTTTTGCATGGTTAATGGTATGCTAACACCTAGAAAACCTCATCTAAATTCAGAAATTCAAAACGAATTGAAGGAAAACATGTTTCTTGCAACTATTTGTAAAAAAGGCATTTACTTCAGCAAGTGAAAAATTACATCAGGTACCAGAGCATTTTTGGAACAAAATCTTTTTTTTTAGAAGGGGATCCTAACTTATGCACCTACTTTATGTTTCACCTCCCTGCAGCTCTACTGGAAAGGCCAGTTGGTTTCCAGCATCTCCGGAGTCACCCTGTTTACATGGATTTTTCTGTCACATCTCCCTCTTACAGGAGGCCTTTGACAGCTGCAGGAACCAGCACTTTCCTTAAGAAATCAGCTTCATTAGGCACAAGCTAGGGGAGATAAGCTCCCTTAGAGCCTGAATGGGTGCTCTGGTTACGTGCTCACTCACATAATCTTTCCAATTTTTGTCTTATGAATGATTTAGAACATCTTTGTTCATTCTATATTATGCCGCTAAAAACCTACATTGTCATTTTATAAACTCATAAAATATGTGCTACTGCATGAAGACCTTTCACTTTTAACTATGTACACTGAATATGTAGGTTTTTCCATGATTGCAAAGGATCCTTTCCACCAATTTTCACTGAAAAACAGTTAATGAGTAAATCATGTCCATACTGATAGGACTAGGACAACTTAGAGAAAAATCACTATATATTTACAGTTTCCCTCTATATTCAACAAAGGCAATTTTCACAAAACATATTTTCTGGAAGAACTGCTCATTTGAGATGCTGCTTTACTTAAATCCGCTGTCCCAGCAGTTCCTGAAGATAGCACATGGTACACACAAGGGCCAGACTTCCCTTGGAAAGCAGAACACTGAAAGATTTCAACAGAGAAAGAAAAATAAAACAAAGGTCTCCAAGATAAACAGGTATTCTCTTGTGATGCTCCTTGAAAGGTCACCGGTTATATTTCATGTTAAATCCTGGACTTCACTGTCGTCTCAGAGCGAAGTCTTAACAGGTTACAAATGTGGTTTTTGTTTTGCCTGTATTTTAGCAGCTGCAGTCTGATTATGCTGAAATCTATAAATAACAGAATCTGGAGGCACATTAAGCAAAGCATTATAGAAGTCCAGCTTAGTTACTGAAAAAGCATATGCAGTTCCAAAATCATCTGGAACAGAAAAAAAACAAGCCAAGTTGCTGGCTAGCAATGCAGCACAGCCTTGATAAAAACAGGTCTGATTATTCCTTGAACACAAAACACTGTTGTGAATTGATGATTGCATCTCTGTTTTTCACCCTGCCAAGATGGCTTGCAATTGTGACTCACTTGCTTCCCATTTAAAAGAACAGTGACTTACTGACTAAATTGGGATCATCCTTTCTTTAAATGCTGCATTTTAGCTCCATTTATGTTTAACAACAACAAAATATTCTGAAATATTTTAATTATTTACAGCCGTATTTTAATAGCAAGCCTTTTACCACACTACTTTCTACTAAAGGTCAGTGACTACTTTAGAAACATGACATCCCACACCACTGCATTTCAGACAAAAGAGGAAGCCTCCAAAGCAGATTTTGAACAAACACACTTCAGCAACTTCGTTGAAAGGCTGAATACTGAAATGAGAGGTGCTGGAATGCCTTCTTGATGCCATAAAGTACCTGGGGCAGTCATTATGTATGCGCTCTACATGCTATTTCTTATCTTTTTGGGCTTGAGAGAATACCTATATAAATGCACCACACTTATCAACTATCTTCTTTCATTCACTGTACCATACACAATGTCCTTGCTTCATGTTTACTAAACCTACATCAAGTAGCTGAAATACAAACGGTTGTTTGCTTGAGTTTTTTAAAGAAAAACTAAGACAAAAGGGAAAAAAAATAACCATACCAAAGCAGGCTGGGACACACTTCCAGAAAGAGTATTTTAGCTTCCTGGCTAACCTAAAGTGAAATCACTCCCATGTCGCCTCCTGAAAAAATGAGCAGCTTGACGGGTAAGCCCCGTCTGTGGCAGAGCCCCAGGGACTCTGTTGTACAGACCATCAGAGGCAGGGGTGCCTTGCTATTGAATTTCCAAATGAACACACACTGCTGTCTCCTAGTCTCAGAAGACCAGGATACAGTTGAGTTTCACATGGCAACATTATGTATGGAAAGTCTATTTTAAGTAAGTTTTTGGAAGTTTCTAAAATGCATTCATTATCATTTTTCTTCTCCTTCAAAGTCTGTATGATTGAACTCCCGGAGTTAAGGCAGCCTGTCTTTTCAGGCAGACATGCATAGGGGGAAAAAAAACCCCAAAGTGTCAATCAAACTATCTTCATATTTTTAAAATACACTTTTATCATTGGGTTAAAATATGGTAAGAGGTGACATCTAATTGTCCTTGGTTAAGTGCAAGGGTAATTTGCACAGCACATTTTTTCAGAATATTAAAGCAATCCAAAGACATATTAATCAAAATTTTATGCAATACCATGAAGTATTGTCTCAGTGATGGCTGTTAAGTGAAAATCTGGAAAAGAGATTTTGGCTTGTTTTGTTTGTTTTAATTCAAGGTTTCTGGTGATAAATTGTGCTTAAGAGAAAAACTCACTACGTCTTCTATCAACTTACATCTGTCCTCACTCTGAAAAGTGCCATCCACTTTTAGCACACCACACTCAAGATATTTTCTCCAGCTACAAGCTCTAAATTGCCAGTGTGCTCCCTGGGCTCATTTATCTTGCAATCCTTCCATCCCTCTCAGTAAACCTCCTGTTTTCCCTTTACCTCATAATACGCTTTCTTGGTGTTCCTTGCATCATTTTATTTCCATCCATTGGCTCCACACTCCCCCTACAACGTAGGCACATTTCTTGCCTTAGTCTGCCATGGGCCATTCTCTCACCCAAATATCTCTTCACAGCCAAGACATTCCTGTCTGTTACACTGTGCTGTTGTATTAGGGAAGGGAGGGATTCACCTTGCCCAGCTTCTGCCAATGCAGACATCTATGCTTGAGCTTTCCTGCTGTTGTCATTGCCAGGGGAAGAACCAGATACTTCTGCCAGCTTGTTTCAGACACCTACCTTGCCAGGCAGTGAAGCTCACCTTGGAGGTGCACATCTCACTCCCCTGGCTGGAAGTCTACCCTGCAGTTTTGGATATGAACATCTGTTTTGTCAGACACCCATGGGATGAGATGAGCTGGGCTGAGCAAACTGTGCCTTGGGAGCTCAATTGTCACTCTGCTACCTGCATGCCATTTGACTCCCAGCAAGACACCCAGTCCTGAGGGAGTTGGCTCCAACTCCCATCCTTTCCCTGATAACTCTGGCACAGTGAGCTGCAGGAGAACAGAAAGCATGACTCAGTTTGCAGTAACTCATGAGAATGTCCCCAGATATAGATACATACAAATTATAAGACAGAGAGAGATGGTTTCCTTTCTGATTATTTTTCTGCCCATCCCTAGTGAATATGCCAACACATAACTATTAGTGTTTGACAGCGGGAGCTGCCCACTCTAACACATTTCCAGCAACTGTGATGCCCTACATCTGCCTTTTCTCTGGGGAAAAAATTAATCCTGGACCTTTTCTTCCTACTTCCAAATGATGAACCCTATCTCCTCAACCCCATTTCTTTACCAGACACTTAAATTCCTTGCTCCTTGCAATTCCTATTTTAAAGATCAGTGTAAATCACACACACCCCTTGGCCACCACAGTCCCCTGTTTCTGGCCACCAGCCTTTCCAAGGCTGCTCCTGGCTTTCTTCATCATTCCTGCCATATTTGGGGACAGCATCCATTTTTGAACTGGAAGTGAGAAGAGCTACAGGGAGTTTCCCTCTGTCCTTTCTGATTTCTGAGGTTGTTTGCTGTAGATAACTGAGGGAAACAATTAATATTTTCCACCTCCCACAGGAGGGAGCCGAGCTTCCAGGGTCTTTGTGCTCCTGCATACCCATTAGCTTTCCTTAGAGGTTGAATTAAGTTGCTAAGTAGAGCCAGGAATTTTGCCTGTTTTCTAAACAGTTGTTTATGGGATCAGTAGTAAGTTACATAAATTTAGGATTATCACATACTCTGTGGGCACTGAGGGAGAAGCAATCCCTCAGTTAACATGAGGTCAGATCAGGAGAACAGCAGTTACTATGTGTGCATCAGCTAGGATCAGGCAACAAAAATTATTTTGATGCTTCTGCCTTGTAACTAGCTGTCAGGGGGTCAGGACAGAGGAGGCTAGAGCTGCAGAACATGGTGAATATAATGATGCTAAAATCCCTCCTTCCCTCCAGGTGGTCCTGCCGTACCTTTACCCAGACAACAATCCTTCCACTCCCCTTTCCCTGAAATGCCTTCTTGTATGCGCATTTCTTTGCTTCAATTTCAGTTATAATTCTTCAGGGCAGGAAATCATGTGGATTTTCCCTCAGGCAGGGTTAAAACCTACTGGAAACATGGCATTCCTTGTGCTGTAATTGAACTGATGCTGGCTTTAGCCAGGAGCCCCCTAGGCAGAGATGTCAGCAAGGCAGCACTGCTCTAAGACACAGAGACAAGGCCACCCCCTTGGCAAGCTTCTGCCTAGTACCTTGTGCAGCCAGGCTTTCATCCCATTTGAGGCTTTTAAGGTGCCACTGTGTCATAAAACTAGGAATAATGATGATCATAGCATCCTCCTCTCTCTTCATGCGGCCCCTCCACCTCTTTCACGTAGTTAATAATCCTCTCACCCACCATTTTCTGAAGTGTTATACATTTGTTTGTCTTTTCTTATTTGAATTACAAGCTCTTCAGGGCAGAGAATTTGCCTTTATCTATGTTGGTAAAGTACAATGTCAATTTACTGCACAATATAAATACTTTCTAAAAACAAAGGTAATAACAAGAATAATGTATTTATTTTACTGTAATACGGTATTTCTAGCCTTCAAGATCCAATCAGAAACAACCCAAAGTCAACAACAAGACCAAAAGATTTGCAGAACCTTTAACCATGAAGTGGAAGCCATGAAGCCACTTTGTGAAACTTTGGTAAATTAGTTACTTATATTCATAAATAGCAGTAAAGCTCCTTGAAAATTGACCCTCTGGAAAATATAAAGCAGAACATAACCAGTGTAAACCAGCAGAGCACTGCTTCACATGTGTATTATAAGGGTCACAAATGCCCTCCTAGTTACTTTTTAAACAAATGCAATGTTAATACTTTCACTGAAACATTATGAATAAAGCATTTGGCCTGTAGCTATGAATACGGTATCTGATGGCTTTTGACTTGTTTGTTTATATTGTCATCCAGAAAATTTATGTAGCCTGCTCTCTTGGACTCAGTCTTGACTTCACCCCTTGAACGTGCAGAGGACGTGGCCCATGTAGAGGGCTCTGGGGTGCAGTAGTTTCCATCAGCTTCCCCTGTGTAACTTGATGGCCACCATTCACTACCCTTCCTACAGCAGCACAGAGCTCTTCTGGCACACAGGAGGAGAACAGGGTGCCAGGGTCAGTGTCCAGGCCTCTTTGGCACCATCTCTGCTCATGCTGTTAATGGTTTCTTTGTTCTTTAAAGCCTTGAAGTATCAAATTAATCAAAATAATGGTGATGATGCAAGAGATTAAACTGGCAGGAGTATGAACTGCCCTTGTTTATCCAGGTGATACTACAGGAAGTGCAAAGCAGATACATGTAGAGGACAAAGACCTGTTCTTTGAATTTATGGTCTGAGTAGAAAATGCTTTGTGAGACCACTATATTTCTGTCTAAAATATATGGTTTAATTTAGGAGTGCCTGAGTGACACTAGCGGCCTCTGATATATAAATGGTCAGGTTAAATGAGCTCTATGTACTTTCTTGCCTGAAGCTCAGAGCAACAGCAAGTGGAGCATTTTGAATGGGTCCCATTTGTTATTCTTTTAATTTCCTACTAATATTTCTTTCAGTAGGAAAGACTTAATAGAGCCCTTCTGCCTCCAAATGTCTTCCAAACTATCCAAATTGCAATTCAGCCAAAACAAATACGGGGTCTTCCCCGAAATGAAAAAGAGACTTGACAGGCATCCAGGAGATTCCTGTTCCTCATATAGCTCTGCAACACACCTTTAGCAAGTAATTTAAACCATCTATACCTTGATCCCCCACCCATGAAATGGTGTGATTATACTTTATCCCAGGCTTTATTAATCTTGCCTAGTCAGGCTGTTCTCTGCTTATGGGGTATGTCCAGCATCACAGGACCATGACCTGGGCACGCAGATAAAACAGGGTTGCTTTAGTTAGAGGAAAATCTTTCCCCCATAAAAATCAAAACTAAAGCAGAGAGGAATAAACAAAATAAACAAAAAAAATAAATTATCATCCTTTCCTATGGAATCACTGTTTATCTGAATGTGGAGAAAATAGCAAGTTTCCTTTAAAAGCACTTACAATGAAATTCACACTCTGTCAGGTGTAAATTACAGCCTGTATCTCATCTTGTTCTATCTACAGCTCCTTTCATAGTCATGCATAACACCAGCGTACAAAAATATTCCTTCATGTGATCAAGCAAGTGTGAGCACGTAAGATGCAAGCAAAATATGAGATTTTAAAAAAAAAATGTTTACTGGTGTCTTAAAAGATAACTAAAAGTTTGTAATAATGTCATTTCTCAATCAGATAAAGTGAATTACAGTTGTGCTTGGGAACAAAATTCAAATAAATCCAAGAAACATTTTCTTTAAGGAGTTGCAGAGAACTGAGGTAGCTAAAAATAAATGACAGAAAGAAGTAACAATCCCAGGAACATGATTGTATTGTGCAATCACAGATATAGTAGATCACTTAAATTAAGTCCTGATCATAATGGAGTTGCTCAGTGGAATAGCATGGAAGGCTTTTCATCTTTTTTCCACAGTATTTTATGCAAGATCTTCTGATTGCATATGCTTTACGACATCTAATAGATTACTTCAGGCAAATATCTACACACCATAGTAAACTCTGTAGAAAACTGGTTTCTTCTATGCTCATCTTTGAAATAGTGAACTCCTCCCTGAGTCCTGTGCGTTGGTGACACTGTGAAGTGCATCACTGGCACACAGTGAAGCAGCACTGAGTTTGGGAGGAGTCACCAGATGGAGTTGTAGCACACTTTTGTGTTATTTCAGAGTTCATATTTCAGGGTACGGACAAGATTTCAGAAATGGGTAGAAACTCAGTGTTGTTAATCTTCTTTAGGGCAACTGTGGCTAGGGGCAAGGAAGCAGCATATTTAGTTTAATTACATGGCCAGAAATGCCTGAGCTAGGAAATTCTCTCTTTAAAGTTGGCAATTTTCTTTCATTCAGGAATAGTTAAAAAGTCTTAATTGTTAAGCTATCTATACAAAGACTATACCTCAGGTTTACTACTGATTAGGTCTCTAAATGCTTATCAGCTGGTGAAGACTTAGTATCTGCCACAGCCCAGAGAGAAAAGCAATAATTTTCTAGATGATAAAACCTTTGTGGGGCACTAAAATTAAAAATTTGCTTGTTCAAATAAGGCATGAACAAAACAGCTTTGCATGATTTCTCAGTGAATGAAAAGAGATGTTATACCTGCTATGAGTGGCTACTGGACTTCTGAAGACTCTGCAGACAAGATATCCGACTTATCTCTCCTGTCTGGCACAGGTTTTTGTACTTTAGAGGACAAGGCAATCAAGCTTTGACCCTTATCTGCCTCATAATCAACATTTGTGCCAGTAAATTCAGTTTAATTGGAATTCATTCATGTTTCTAAGGGGAGTTTAATGATGGAAAGATTCATGCTTCATCTCATCTCAGTGGTACTAAGACTCACGTATGCAGGTCCGTCATTGAGAATGGCCTGGCCTCTGTTATCGTTAATTGAAGCATATTAAGAGACTTAGCAGAAAAAAAAATCCAAATATGAAATGTCAAGAGACAGATCCATCTAGTTTCATATCCTGTAGTTATAATATATCTTAATTACAGTTAATTATGAGATATTGTTCCTGGTGGAAGATCATCTGACATAGTTTCTGTTGGTGATTAAACATAGAACAGAATTCAATACATCTTTTGAATGTGGGACCTGTTTATTGTGACTGTACAATTCTATCTAGAGTATCACTCCTGCTACACAGCAAAACAGAAGAAAGTCACAGGTCAAAAATACTTCCCTTGCCTCATGATGCTTTAATACTCCCTGCTGCCTTCTTAGATTTTCTGCTGCTGGCCCCTTAGGACTCTAGCACATGATGTTGCTCCCACTGAGGAGGGATACAGAGGCTTCTCACTGGGCTTCAACTGAGCCACATCAGATTCTAAATGAACAGCAGATATAGGAAAAGGCTGAGGGGAGACAAGTGCTTCAGGAATTGACCTCTGTGGAAGAGCAGTGAAGCTGGACAGAGAATCAGTGAAGCCTTCAGTACCATTTGTGAAAGAGTAATCTTTGATTTATTGGAGGAGTGCTATTATCTGGAATCCTTTCCTCATACAGTGTAAAATACAAAAATAAGAAACTCAGGCTGAAGGCATGAGCTCAGCTTCTGCAGGTGTCAATACAGTTTGCTCAGACCCATTGATCTATGGCTATATATGACCCTGAAATATGTTTTGCTGGGCAGCCTGAGATCTTTGCTCATGCTTAGAATAGAAATGACAGGATTGGTTTTATCACTGAAAAGTAAGCAGTGCATATTTTCTGCCTGAAAAGTAACCAAATTAACATTTGTGAAGTAATCTTTTTTCTCAGTTAAAAAAAAAAAATAGCAGCATAATTGGCTAGATTACTTGTACTTGGAAAAGACTTGGTTTTCACAAACGCTATGCACACTGGTTTCCTAAATGCTTGTTTACTCGGAACTGCAACAATTGTGATAAATCATTTGCTATTTACTCTTCAGTGCAACTACATGCTTTGGGCAAAGATTTTTTTTTTTTTTTTCATTATTTATTTATTTTTAAAAGCAAAACCACTCTTTTAACACATTTTTCCATTCCCAGTGATGGATTTTATCTTTGATATGTGATCCAGTTATTTAACTACCTCTCCCATGAATTGTTTATACAGCAACTTGGCAGCATAATTTGCATATCACAGGAAAGATCCCATTACATGTTCCCAGAGGTGCAGTTTCACTAGCTTTATCACTTTCTGCCACCTATGCACATCCCAGAAGCTGAGTGTCTGGTTAATCCAGAAAGGCACTTCTTAGCTGCCAATAATAATTAAACATTAATGGTGCAGTTACAACATTTTCAGCCACTCAGAACTTATCTGCCCATTGTCTTAGACAAATATAATATCCAAAAAGATATTTATCTTTTCATACAAATTTTTCCGCCACAGGAAAATCACAGACTTTTACCTTTAATGCATTCTGTTCAGCTCTTGCAGACTTGACCTGAAATAATTAGACAAGGAACAAATGCACGAAGAAAAAAAAGTTGGAAAGAGGGGAAACACGCCTAGAAGCGGAGTAACTGAACATACCACAGAAGAGCCAGAGAAGACATGGAGCTGGACATGGTACTTTCTCTCCAGACTATTATTTGGTGACTGAATGAAACAATGGCTCTAACTGCAGTCTTCATGGTGATGAAAAACCCATGTTTGGGTGTATTCCAGATCATTCTTCACCCATTGTATGAAACACTAAAAAATGACAGCAGTGTAACTTTCACTGCAAGGAGCATTTACTCCAAAAGCACTCTAGCAACATCAAAGCACACAATCATTAGGGATCAGGGCATAGGAATTAAAGGGAAGGCAGAAACACACCACAGTCAAACACCAATGAATTTCCTTGCATAAAGCACTGCTGCCTCCAGATGTTTTCCCAATAAGAAGACAAACAGTACTGTGCCTTTGTAAACAGAGTTTTCCAACATATATTTGGAGGGAACAAAGGTTGCAGGTACCAAACCTTTTTACCTGTGATTTTCCTTCTGCAAATCCACCTTGCAGTGAAAGAATAGGCACATGAAGTTTCAGAAACGCAAACTCTGTTTGGGTGGAATTTGGACTCTGAGATCTAGAGTAGAATTATTAACAAAAAGTGCCTTTTCAGAAAGTGCCTCACACAAACCTAGTAACACCCCTCCAGTTGCATTCAGTGCAACAGCCATCCCAGCACCTTTCTCTCTAGCAATATAAAAACCCCACAAAATCCTCAATACCATAGAAGGCTAGAAGAGAGAGAAAAGGTTGATTCACTGACAAAACTAATGCGCTATTGAGTCAGTAGCCTTTGAGTCACAAAGTCAAGCTCAGTGAACATTCATTGAAACTGGTCACATCCCACAGCCCAAGATAGCCAGCAGTCACAGTGAGAGAGCAAAAGGCAGATTGAGCACAGCTGTCCTCTCAAGTCCAAGTATAGCCTGGTGGGCAGGAAGGAAAATCAGAGCTGTTCCTGCCTGTTTAAAAGAGAGCATTTAGTTTTTGAGCCTGTCAGCAAGATTCTTTTTGAACACATTATGTTCACTGACATGCCACCCTGACATTTTGTTTAGTAGTACAAAAAAACCCAAAACCTAAAACAAGAGGTAAGGTTATAAAATCAAATATGATGTTTTCTGCATGTTAAAAGAAGTATTGCTTCCACAGAGACCTGGTGGCTCAAACAGCTGCAGTGCAGTGCCAGTACATGAAAACCAAAAAATGGAACTGACCTGGGTTTCACAGTTCAAGTGTGCCGTGGCAGGGATCCCGGCATGACTTCCAAATTCAAAGCTTGAATAAACACAGTTGTAGTTTCTTGAAGTGGATGCTTTCAATGCAATCTGAAAAGGGTGAGAGAAAGGGCATATTCCTGAAACCTATGTTTCTTAGGTAGAAATTCTGCCTGGAGAAGCCCAGCTCGTGACTGTTTGCTATTAAGACTGTACTGGAGAGAGGGAGCATCTTTGAGTTCACGTACTTAATGCTCAGTGGTGTGTCTGCGGAGTGGCAGGAAATAAACAATAGTGAGGAAGGGTTAACCAGAGACCTGCTGGCTAAAATCTATGTGTCTGGAAACAGAAGAGAGAGGGCTGCAAGGTCAGATACAGTTCAATTGTTCCTAATAGGGGGATCTGCCACAGTGCTACCAGGTACAGACACAGACGCTTATCAAAGGCTGTACCCGTTTTCCATCTCCCCCTAAACCCAAAACAGCAGTTTTGCATCGTAGTGTCAGTTTTTCTGAACTGACCTAGAATGCCCTCCTAATTCCCAAATACAGCATCACTAGAAACCTATACAGTAAATAGAAGGAGAGGACAGAGAGATCAAATAAGCCACCTATTGCATGGTTCTCCATCACATCCAAAACTCCTCAATCACACCCTAAGATGTGTTCTCCAACTTATTTTCTAAGACAGCTGTGCAGCTTATGAAATAATGCCCCCATTCTGCCATAACTGCATCAAGGGAACATCCACACAGACGGTCAGATGCAAGTAAAAATGTCTCTGAGCCTGACAGGAGATGGTAAAGGGAAAATCCCTTTACTTGGAGCCTCTCTACCAAAATTTCATCACTGCACCAAGTCCCAATTGACTCAGCAGGCAGGCAAGGGAAGTGCTTTGTGAAGCCACCAGCCACATATGCAGACAGAGGTGGGGTCGGGCATGAAGCACAGCATGAGTCAGAGAGTCCAGATGCGGGGATGGTTTGAGAGGAAGAGGGACAGCAGCTGCCCACTACGCTTGGAAATGTGCAAAGGAAGAATGAGCTAAGCTATGCTTCCAAAGAGCTCATTCTGCTGCAAGATGTAAAGGATGCAGCAGACATGTTCCAGAAGATCCGTCACAAGCACTAACATTGGCAGAAATCAGATATGGCTGCAGATATTTTGCTTCAGCTTTTTGCTAGCAGCTTTTCTTAGAGAAGGAAACCTTTCTTAGAGAAAGACCTGGGGTACTGCCTCCCCCCTCCCCCCAAAAAGCTCCAAAACCAAACCCAACTCCATTAACTGAATTGGTGGACAATGATATTGTGGAAACACCCAGTAGCAATGGCGAAACATACTGTAAAGCATAAAGTAGTACTGTGGTTGCATGCATTTTTGCATATAGAGTATTTATAGATGCTAACTGAAGCAATTTCATATCTCTAGATATTTACTCTATGCTTGTCAAATGAAATGGCATTTTTCATCCCATTTTGACTGGAAGAGAGAATAAATTTGGTTTATAAATTGTTTAGAATTACTTGTTAATGCTGTTGGCTTTTCTGTATCTGCTTGTAGGAGGGACAGGAGGGAAAAGACAAGTAATATGTTACACATAAAACCACAGTGGAGAAAAACAGAAAGCAAGCTTTGTTTTCAACAAATTTAAACTGTTCAAATGACAAGAATCAGTTGCTGTGGAAGCAGATCTGCAGCTGAATGAAACCTTTCACCTGTCCAACATATGAAATATTTATTATCTGAGGGTGACTAGAGATTAAATAAGCCAGACGTACAATGCAGAAAGCAGACCCTGGCTCATCACCTTCATGATTTTCACAGGTCCTGTTGCAGCCAGATTAGATTTTGCCATAGAGAAAGGGAAGCGGGCTCAATTGCAATATTGGGTGTAAGGAGAAATAAAACTAGAGGAAAGCAAATTTTTAACTTTGTATTTAATTTAACCAGGTTGGTGAAGCAAAATGATGATCCTCTACTGTGTTTAGTAAGACTGAAAAATGTTATCATTTCCAATTAGAGAGAAGAGCCCACTCTCTCTTTAGATAATTATTTTTCCAATAAATTATTCTTGGCCACTTGTTTCCCCATAAAAATTGCCTGGTGTTTTTGCCTTGTAGAAGTTGTTGGGTTGTTTCCCTTTTTTTTTTTTACTTCCTTACTTTGTGTGGGTTGGACTTAATTTATTATAGGGCTGAGACTTGGCTGAGATCCAGATACAGCAATCTGAAAAATGTTCATACTAAAATTCAGTGATGGGATTCCTTGTTCATTTTATCTCAGAGCCTCCCTGAGAATTCAGTCTTGCAATATGGAGCACAACTGATGCAAAAGTGGGTATGTAATCCAGGTCACTTTATTTTTCAGAAAAAGACTTTAGACATCTCTGTTGCTGTAGACACAACCCTGACCATGAACAAAAGCCAAAGCCATTATTTAAGAAAGTGATAATTTTGCATAGCTGCTTTCAGCAGTGAATCACTCTTGGAAATAACATTTTTGCCCTTTATCACATTCATTTCCCAGAAAATCTGGATTTCCAAGGCCTTTGGCATCCTTACTTTAGCTAAACAGCTTTAATGTCTGCATTCTAAGATACTGAAATTGTCTAACTAAGCTAAGGGATAAAGATAAAAGTCTATTGTTATTAAATCATAAATGATACTATGATAAAGTCTATTTCTGCTAAGTCTGGTATGTGTGTGTGAAGTGACTGAGAAGTTGTACAGAGTTAACACACAACACCAAAATATGATACTTCTTTCAGTTCATGCCATTTCCTTATCACGCTATACTTGGCAATCGCATGAAGATTTTAGCAGTAAATATTGGATCAGGTGACATAATTTCAAGTCAGATTTACAGGCTCTTGAGTGCTGCACAGGACTGATCCTGCCCTAATAATTAAGATGGAAGTGAGGTATGAACAAGATGGGGAGGGGAAGAAGAACAACAGAAGAGAAGAAGCAACACGGTATCCAAGCAGTACCACTGTACAAACTGTGCCATCACAAAACCAATGCACACACTGCAGGAACCTGGGGAGTCCTGGCTTCACAGTGGCAGATAATATTTATCTCTAGCCTCTTCCACAACATGATAGACCTTAAAATATTAATCAGTTCTCTCTTCCAGTTATACTCTTCTGGCACTAGTCCTGTGCCTTAATAGAGTGCACCACTGATGTAGCAGGGCAGGAGACCTTTCCCACACCTAGCACATAATACTTAGTTACACACTCTGCCTTCTCCTAGACTCAGCCTTCATTTTCATTGCTTCTGTGCAAATAACTTCCTCCACATCTGTTACAGTCCCTTCGCCCTCTCACAGAGTGCTGTGCTTACGCTTTCCCAAGTTTGCCAGAAGGAGATTGCTAGGCTCCAAGTGCACCAAAAAAGCACAGAACATGCCTTCTTTTCTGCCTTTCCATCTGCCTGGAATACCCTCCCTTCTTTCCCACCGTGGTACACCAAGTACCTTCCCTTTCTTTCAGAAAACTGAGAATCCATCTGTTCGGCAAGTTGCTCCATCTGCAACAACGGCAAGTCCAGTGATGTGCTGCCAATATTTCAACAAAGGGCTCCTCTAAACCCATTCCCCTGAGTCAGTAACGCAGCCCACACACCCAGGGTGGGGATGCTCGCAGACAGCAGGCGTGTGGAACTGGCGGGTTCTATTCATTTGGTTTTCCCATTTCAACAAAATGCTTTCCCATATCCAAGAAAAGAGGCAGCACCATTTGGCAAATACATTTCTGTTATGTGCCTCCTACCAGAAGTGTTAATTCTTGGGTCCTGGGAAGAAAAAATAACAAACAAAAGAACCCACTTTGTTGAGACAGTTGCAGAGTGTGCACCTGGACAAAACACAAGGGATGACAGTGGTAGGGAGGGATCTAAATCCCTTTAAGGGACCCCTCAGGACCGTATCTGTGTCAAGCAAATTAATGACAGGGCCCCAGTTACAAAGAAGGAAATCATTCCAAATTTTCCTTTCAGCGTGAGCTAGTGAAGAGTTGAGCCTTGCAAACGTGCCTGGTAAGGCAAGGGTAAGGACAAGGGTGAGGGAAGATGGTTCAACATTTAAGGCAGGCAGTTTCTCAGAAGGAAAGTGTACAGCACTTTTGCCATTCATACTTCTGTACCAGGTGTGAATACAGTTTGTAAACATATATATATATATATATTGCCTATATGTATAAATGTGTGTGAATTAGACAGTTGCTTTTACAAACTTCGGCTGCTGTTTTTGCTTCAAAAGCTGTCCTGTCTCAGGCATTTTAGAAGTCCAGGCTCAATATTTTTCCATAGGTGGCTATACAGAAGTTGATACACGCAGGCCAGCATGCTCTGACTGCGTGCACTTTGGATTGACCACTTTTCCTGTTGCTGTTTATTAGCTGCACAGTGTTAGATTTATGACAAGTTGCAGTCACATATAAATGGCCAGGTGTTAAATTACATTAAACTCCCAAAGTTTTCAAAGGTGACAGTATAATATATTATTTGCTATTTTTTTTAAAAATCAGCAGTTTTTAGCATGGTCATCATAAAAAAATAGGAGAACACGCTGTTTTGGAACACTTGATCATCACCACTTCAAATCTCTTACCTTGATTGCTTTTCAAATAAGGAAAATTAAACTAAACCAAACAACCAAAAAAAAACCCAAAACCCAAACCAATCAACAAAAAAAATCCAACAAAAAACCAACCAAAAACTTGGTCTCGACAGCTCAGTGTTGAGTTCAGCAGATGACTTTTGTTGGGTTTGAAGATTAAAGAACACAAGACTAGTAGGAGTGGTTGCCATCATAGAGTTTAGTTCAATAGTATTAAAAAAAATACATGTACAAATTATAACACTAAATAATCTCTATTTATATGCCAGAAAACAATTTAAAAAGTATGTTCTGGTTTTGTCTCCTTTGGCTGCCTCATAAATAGCAAAGTGTCAAGTCTCTTACCTAAAAATTCAGGCAATGCTAGTGTGCTTGCCCTGTAATGAGTTCTTCCAGAAAGAAATCCTGACCTTTATCTAGAAGAGCACATCAGCACATTTTGGAGATCACCCATCTATAGCAGAACACTTTGGAACATGTTTATGTTTAAAGCATTTGCTGAGCAGGCAGAGCTTAGGCATGTGCTCAGTCAATCTGTTGAGCTGTGGCCTGTTGTAGGCTCCCACAAGGTGCTCTGCCATGCTCAGAGCCACCCTGCACAGCTACCCTGCTGGCTCCAGCACCACGGGTCCTCCACACAAGAGCTCTAAAGACCACACCATATGAAAATAACAAAAGGCGAGTGCAGCCCAAATCAAAACATCACTGGGAACTCTCCTTTCAAGTCAGGAAAGACAAAAACTTTTGAAGCAGAGGGCTGCTGTGGTCCAGGAGGGCTGGAGCAATGCTGACCCAAGGCACAGACATACAGAGCCCCAGAAATTCCACCAACTAAATTGCTAAGGCATGATAGCATAGGTGGAACACACGGATCATTCTCTGCTTTTTGCAGACAAGATGAAAAAAATGAGTTGCAGACAATAACCCCAAAAGTTACCTACTAAAAATCTGCTAAAGAAAAGCTATGACAGGAGTTTGAAATTAATCCAGATCTGCTGGATTCAACTGTGATTCTCCGGCCATCAGAGAAGCCAGCCTCCTGGCTTTAAAAGAAGCATCCAAATCATAATTACATTTCCACCATGTCAGCAAGGCAAGGAAGTAAAAATGTTTTGGAAAAAATTGTCCAAGTTACTTGTCACAATGGAGATGAGCTGAACCAGTTAAGGTAGGGTAGAGAGTCTGACATTCATAGGAGCATTTTCCTCTTCCAAATAGGTGCATGTTAATTGCCTTCTCATTTTTCTCTATTTTCTTCAAATCTCTTATAATCCCAGTAACGTGTCCAGCCCACTTTCACTTAGATTTGATCTTGGCAAAGTATCTTATCAGTCTTCTCCCTAATCTGTGCTCCCAAAGTGATTGCACGGAAAGTCAGCTCATTTTCCCAGAGTGAGTTCTTTATAATCTATACAGCTCTCCTCTGTTTA
The DNA here is from genome assembly GCF_041296385.1 of Aphelocoma coerulescens. NCBI lineage: Eukaryota > Metazoa > Chordata > Aves > Passeriformes > Corvidae > Aphelocoma > Aphelocoma coerulescens. The sequence goes on from NC_091013.1 coordinate 63,378,511, forward strand.
AATCATATGAACAGGAATACAACATCCCATACAAAAAGGTCACTTTTCCTTCTGGAAAAAAATGTTCCTGTCCTCACAAGTATATGAGTGAGCAGGAGCAAAAAGCCACCAGCCCTAACTTGAAACCAGAGGGGTTATGCTAGGCCATAAGGAGTCCAATAAGTTTGTGAGTGGGATGGTTTATACCATACCATGACTTTGAAACACTGTATTTTCAGGCTTGTAAAGAGAAATCCATCATACAAGCCAAGTTGGGAACTACATGAGAGAAACTAGCTGGGCTGTGTTTCCTCCAGCATTCATACTTCAGCTCTCCTCTTCTATGTGTGTCTGCTACTGTGCCACTTTTTGGCCTCAGTGCACCTTGTGTCCACCAATCCCCTGGTGGTTCTCCTCTCCATGGATGCCACAGCCCTTTGCAGGAACGAAACCTGATGATCTAGCCATGAGTTTCTACTGGGCTACCACTGCGTCATCTTCCTTTGCAAATGCTGCTTGCAAAGAGGAGGGAAGATGTTATTGAAATGCATGAGTGGAACTATCGAGTACTAAAATTCTGTGGCGATCATGTTAGTCTGGTCCTTTAAGCTTACCACAAGCTTCCAAACTGAGACCATAAGTGCTGATGACAGGAGCAAGTCAGTGACACAAGAAATAAATACCCCAGTGAGAGCTCTGACAACTAAAGAACGTCAAACTTCTTCTCTCTTACCTTCCTTTCTCTGAGAAAAGACCTATTTCCCAAAGGACAGACTTGTTTCCAAAAGCACACATTATCACTGAAGCTGGACATCAACACTGCATGCCATTAAAGCGTTGGCTGCACAATTTCATCTCCAACACACACCTGAAGGACCCATCCTCCTCATTTCTTTCTACAGTCCTTGAATATCCCAGCAGTCCAATGCAGTACCTTTCCGTCAAGCCTATATAAACTGTCTCCTAACAAATACAGGTATGTATGGGCACACATGCATGTACTAACGGAGCAACCAACCAACCAGCAAGCCAACACTGTATATTTATACTTAGCCTCCAACTTGCTCAGTATCCTACTTTAAATTATCTCTCTTCAAATATTTTCTTCACATTCCCTCAAACTTTTTTACTGCTTTCACTCTGTGTACAGCTGCTTCTTCATGAGGGAATTTTGTTGCTCAGTTAACTATCACATTAATCAGGTGAATATGTCTCCCTAGTATATCTAAGAATTGCTCATTAAATCAGGTCTCCAGTACTGTTGAAAAATCATTAAAAACCTGTTTCCAATAAACAAGCTATAAAGGAATTAAGGACAAAATAGGGCTTAGGAAATGTATTAGAAACACAGGGAAAGAAAATTCTGACCAGGCACAGGCTGGGCAGATTTAGCTGAATACTGCTATAATTGCTCATAGTGCCAGGCTAATAGTAAAAAGAAAGTTATAAATATTCACCTCAAATTAACAATGACTGTATTGTGGCTGAACACAAGCTCCTTTTATGTTTGCTTCCTACAAAGAGTCATGTAAAGCAAATTCAAAGCTTCTATGCTGCACTGTTTGTTTCCAGAATAGGAAGTATAATTGGTATGGGATTTACACAGCTTGACAAAGCAAGGGAGGCCAGGCTCCCAAAATCTTTTGGATCCAGCACACAAAGTTAATTAAACAAACCATAAAGGAACTGCACCCATTCCCTGCAACTTCTTCATCTAGCACCGTGCACGAGGATACCTAATTACAGTTTGTCAGCAACTGAGGTGATGAGAGAAATCTGCCATCAGGCAATTCAAACAAATATAAACTAGAGGCAATAATACTTCCATTGAAAGAACAAGACACTAAATTTGTTAAGTAAGTGATTCACTTTGCTTTAATTGCTACACACAAGGTACAATGACACAGTAAGATCTCAGTGACCAGATAAAATATGTCATCTTCTCCCCACCCAATGAACCATGCAGTGCTGAACAGACGGGTCACCTTTCCCTACCTGCATTAGGGAAGAACATTGAATTGGAAAAGATTTAAAATTTAGTTTTTAAATTGAGCCATTTTAAATCAGCTTCAAGTCAATCACCCCATCTCCAAGTCAGCCACTGATGGCAGAGGCAACTTAGCAATAATGAGCATTTATATTTTGCAATTCTTCTCTGTGTGTTTAGTTAGGATTGTGGTGGTTAATCTACTGTTCCACTTAATTAAATACTGTTAAAATTATACTTGAAGCTTCGTCTCATATCTTGCTAGCACAATTACAACCTAGAAGTCTCCATTTTACATCAATCACTAATTTGCTCTCCGGCAGTGTAATTTCTTGTTACAAAGCATACTTCTCTAACAACTCAATGCGTGCTGAGTGCTCCTAACACCACAGCAGCCACTCACCGTGGTGAAACTGTGGCCCCAGAATAAAGCTTCAGTAGCTGTGTTCCTCCTGAAAGCCAGTGTTGGACCTCAGAAGGAATCCCATGGCAGGTGACAGAAGTCATATAACTACACTATAAGCATACAGACTTGGAAGGGTACTCCTGAACCATGAGTGTGCTGAGGAGGTGTGTGCTGAGGAGACATTGTCATCCTGCAGTGCAGCTGGAGAACAAGCAGTGGAACCAATTTAACTCTACAGAAAAGCGAAGACCAGACAATAGAGAGATGATTATCAAATAGAAAAAAAGTGGATAAAACCTCACACTTGCTATAGCTGAACTTATCCCATCCTCTAGAAAGCAAATGCTTCCTGTAAAATAGCAGAAAGAAAAGGGAAAGGAGGACAGCCTGACAAGCAAACCAGGGATAGAAGTGAGATATATGTTATCTTGATTTTGTATCCGAGTGCTCTTCATACATTTCTGCAAGGTTTAGCTCTGCATTGCAAGCTTACTCGACATTTACTTGACAGTAATTTCCCAGCCACACTGTGCACTAAATTAGGTGGTGTTTTCCTGGGTATTGTTTCATGTCTGCACTTCATGTGTAAAGATTCTCTCTGCTGACTTTTGTACAGCACTTGCCTCTTTGGGAGGCATACACATCTACATAAGCATTGCTTAAACACACAGAGCATATGCTTGTGTGTAACCAAAAGCTTGCACAAGTGCATCTCTTCTGAATTTTGCTGTTCATTAATATGGGGCAAAAAAGCCTTTCAAAGGGAACCTAAATCCTCTGCTTTTGGAAATCAATTATGTCTTAATGAATAAGTGTCAATCATCATCTATCCTAACAGCAATATCTTGAGAATATTGTAAATCTCTGCAATGGTTCCTTGGAGATTAAAGCATATAGATACTTAGGGTATTAGATATTGGTAAGAAAAATAATTTATTGTACCTATTTTTTGCTCAACAAGTACACAGTGGAAAAACAATTGAAAATTAAATAAAATTTAAACCAGTCCTTGCCCGAGAGTAACCTGTGTGTGTAAAAGATCAATGTTTTTGTCATGAAAATGCTTTAGGAAACTTTCATGGAAGAAGACAAATTGTTTTAGTATCTCAAAAATCACAATCTTGGCTGCTTACCATTAAACTATACAATACATTTTGGATTGTGAAGCCAAAGCTTTATTCCTCAAAAGCTTTATTCAGCAGCCAGGAAAGCCAATGTTCAGAAAGTAAGAGTGAAACCTAGCTGATTTGGTCACAATTATTTCACTGTCTTTTATAAGCTTACAATGATCTGTATATTGTACTGATAAACAGCCCTTGCTGGCTAAATAAATAAAACTGATGAAATCCATCTGGCCTTTACTGTACATGTTTCTTGCAACAAACATCAGTTTTCACAGGATTTCTTTCATTTTTCCCAGGAAGGCAGAACTGTGCAAGACCTATCCCAAAGGAAAAGGAAAAAAACCACTAGTTGTGAAGCCAGATGTTTCAACAGCAACCGTAAGATGATGTGTAAGATGAAAAAACCCACAGACGGTATTTATGTTAAACTATCCCGGTTCTGTGCTAGTTTCTACTCTGTTTTTCAGAGAAGGACAGAAACATTTATTCAGATATAACTAGCTTTAGAAAAAAATGTAGACTTCCTTTTCAGTTTAAAGTTTTTCACCCTCATTCACTTCACATTCACAGGTTGTTTTATATCTAGAAGCAGTGCTACTGGAATGTCTGCCATGGTTGCAACCCAGTCAAATTTACTGACTTAAGGAAGTTTCATCTTTCTCTTATTTTCCTTGATGAGACATGTTTGTCCTATTTCCAGACTTTTATTATAGAACAGATATATTGAAGTCCATTGAGCTAGTTTGGGCTGGGATAGAGTTGATTTTCTTCACAGTAGCTGGTAGGGGGCTGTGTTGTGAACCTGTGCTGAGAACAGTGCTGATAACACAGGGATGTGTTTGTTACAGCTGAGCAGTGCTGACACAGAGTCAGCACTCTCACCCCAATGGAGAGGGGGCTGGGGGTGTGCAAGGAGCTGGGAGGAGACACAGCTTGGACAGCTGATCCCAACTGACCAAAGGGGAATCCTGTAACATACGGGTGTCATGCTCAGCATATAAAGCTGGGGGAAGGAGAAGGAAGTGGGGAATGTTTGGAGTGATGGAGTTTGTCTTTCCAAATCACCATTACATGTGGTGGAGCCCTGCTTTCCTGGGGATGGCTGAACACCTGCCTGCCCATGGGAAGTGGTGAATAGATTCCTTGTTTGGCTTTTCTTGTGTGCTCGGCTTTTGCTTTACCTGTTGAACTGCCTTTATCTCAGCCCAGGGTTTTCTCACTTTAACCCTTCATTATTCTCTCCCCCAGGCCACCGGGAGAGGGAGTGAGGGGATGTGTGGGGATTAGCTGCAAGACAGAGTTAAAACACAGCATCTATATAAGATGTAGTGTTCATATTCTATATGTACATATTCCATAAACATATTCCATCCTTTGCTGTATTATACTATTAAATACATTGTGTGTTAAATGAGATCATTCTTCCATGCTGTAAGAAATTCTGACATACAAAGTCTGTTTAATCACCCTAAATCAAGCCAGATTTATTGACCAGAATTTCAGTTCATTATATATTTCATGTTGAAGCTTTTAAAAAATTTTATAAATTCTCTACTTAAAAATGGGAAAAAATATTTCAAGTAGAAATGTGTAACTTCTTAATTTGCAAAAGCACACTTAGATTATTTCATTGAAAAATTGCTTAAAACATAATTGTATTTCAAACAGAACCAGTTATAATTCTTAGTTTTTGACAAAAGTTTTTAGAAGTCTTGACTTTAATAACTTCAAAAGGAAAATGTTCTGGGGCAAAAGTATTGCAAAAGCACACTGTGCAAAAGACATACATCCACTAAGATGCAGATTATTAGAAACAGAGAGATGCTAATATTTATGTGGAAAAGCAGACCTATCTGTGGTAATAATTACATTTATTAGACTTGATTTTATTTTCAGCAGGAAAGCAGGCATGTTTTACTATTCCAAACAACCACAGAATACTTTTATTTTTTTTGTTCATTAAAAAGAAAGGAGAGGAAAACACTGCAAATAAATCTTGTTCATGGATACAGATATCTCAGCTCATAAGAGCAGTGAGCTCTCAGCACAAGTTTTCTACTGGGTATTATAAACCAAATATATAAAATGCATGGTTCCAGAGAGAAGTACATGATTTTGCAGTTCATTGAATCCTTTCTTTAGCAACCTTTCCATTTCTCATTTGTGTAAGTAAATGAGAGCAAACCCAGTAGGTTCTGAAAAGAGACAGAATATTTCCCCTTTATTTAAGAGTTAGATGAAAAGAGCAAACTACATAAAAAGAACAGAATTCATAGAAGCACACAACTACATAGGCTGGGGGGCATCTTTGGCAGTCACTTGGTGCAATCCCCTGCTTTAGGTGTGACCAAGTCAGATCTGGTTGCTCAAGACTGTCAGGTTTAAATATCTCCAAGTACAACCTGCTCTAATGCTTGACTACATTACTGTGATTTGCTTTTTTGGTTGGGGTTTTTTTCCCCTAGTATCCAAGCGGGATTTCCCACATTGCAACTTGTGCCCATTCCCTCTCCTATCACATTCCCCTTACAAGAAAGATCTGGTTATATCTTCCTTATATCCACAATAGACAGATGAAGACAACATTTAGGTTCTGAAGATAACGTTTATGTCTTTCCTCAACATTTTTTTCCTCAAAAACCTTTTGTGGTAAAGGTATTGCAAAAGCATTCCGTGCAGAAGACATACCTCCACTAATGTGCCGTAAGATAACAGCTGAAGATAACAAACAATGCCAAACAGGCTCAGTGGTCTCAGTTCCATTGTTCGTTATCATATGCTCTGTCAACACTCAAGAAATCGCTAAAGGGTTTGTTACAAAGACAAAACATACAGGTGATGTCCAAACAGTGGGCAAGCCAGCTGACAGATCATCATCTACTTCAAAGGACTTTTGATCAAGTCCTTGTTTCACATGCGCACTTGAATGAACAATAAGAAAGGCAGGAAGAGGGGAAAGATTAGGTATATCACAGAGCTGTTTAGTTCAGGTATCTCTGCTTTCAGTTCAAAGATTTTTTCATAATTGGAATTTAAGCATCTCAGTCCTTATGATATCAGACCTTATACACTGATGTCTTCAGAAATAAGTATCTTAATGTCCTAGTACATAATTTGGTTTAAGATGAAATGGTACATTACATCTATCTGTTCTACAGCAGGAGTGGAAATCTTTAGATTTAATTTGCCAAGTGTTTTGGTCTTTCCTGGTTACTGCACCCAGTGACCAAAGTACAGAGTGTACAAATAGCTGGTAAGTGGGAGAGAGCACATTGTCACATTTCTGGCAAAGCACTGATCATTGAATTCTTATTAAAGTTCTAAAGTTTAGATACATCTTAACTTTCAGATTTCAGCACAGGAATTCATCTATATCTCTGTGTACCTTTATTCTCTGACATTTCATGATTTCCCTTGAGACTATAAGGAAAAAGAAGCTGTTTATGCACACATCAGATCCAGAAATTGATTCACTTTCCAAACAGAAACATGAACTAACAGGATAGAGAAATTGTGAATCACATATTCTGTGGCTTTAAGGCAAGCTGATAGAGTCATAAAATGAAGTTCCCTGGAGACACTGAAACCCAGCAGAGCACATTAGAGTATATTTTCTGAATAATTTGTTATTTTTTGTCCAATGAAATACATATTTTGAGTCAAAATAGAATAACACGATTATTTCTGTCATCATCACATACTGATTTGACTGCATTTTAAAAAGTCAGCTACCAAATAGAGAATTTGCAAATATTCCTTCAAAAACAACATAAAGCCTCCCACCACTAAGCCAAGTCCAAGCTTCCCTGTTCCCATTCCTCTCAAGCAAGAAGTGCATTCACTTGCTATTAGATATGAAGTGGCTGTAAGTCATTAGTATTTCACTTTTTCAAGGATCTTATTTTCTCCCCAGTGTTTTTGAGGGCAGCCAGCCAGCAACATTTGCTGTATGTGACAGACATCTGCAAGAAATGCAAACCCATACAAAACTCCAGCTTTCAGACAACTCAAGCTAAATTATTAACTTGAAGTTTCAATATAAGCTTGCTGCTGTATGCAGCAAAGACACAGCACAAATAAGGGCAATCCTCTGTCCTAGAGATCATACTAGACACAACTAAAACAAGCTGCTATTCTTGAAAGAGGAAGTTCTCATCTGCTGATTTCTCTATTTCTTTTACTAATAATTCCTTGAGTTTGTTGCACCTCTGCAATACGTTGATGGAGTGAAATTTTGACTAGTAAAAGCATTTGAAAGTCTCCTGCAAAAAGGAAGAGGTTCTTCTGTTATTTTGATACATTTAGATACAATGAGGGATATAAAGTGAATTTATTTGAATTTTAGGAAACAGAGGGTCTGGCACTTGGGACATGGAGATGGCAACAGAAAAGGTGCTTTGTGCTCTGTAGTATCCTCTTTGGACTAAGTGGATGAGAAGATCTCATAAACTGCCAGATCAAAAGGGAGATAACGCCTTGAAAGTAAGATAGAAAAGTCTTCATTTGATTTCTCAGGAAGAGATCTTCCAGTCAAACAGGAAGTTTGCAGAAGGCTGAGAGATGTAACTATAGTACTGCCATCTTTAGCTGGCTTTAAATGACAGACATATTCATAGCCTTCTAAAAGCCCTTAAGATCTTTCTTAGTGAAGGCCGATGAACTTGAAATTATTTTGAAACAACTGACTTTATGGTAAAATTGGCCCTGGAATTTGTCTGTAGCAGACTCTGTTCTTTGTGTAGACAGAAATTTAAAGCTGACACACGGGGAGCATACCAAGGCAAGTCAGGAAAAGGAATACACTCAGAAAGATTGCTGACCAGAGACAGAATGCAAACCAGAAACATGGCACTGGATGACACAAAACAAACTAAGCAAGAAGAAATAAAATTGTGAGTTAAAACTGCAGAAATAAAGCAGATGCTCCACAAACAAATGAGGTTACTGATGCCGGAGGTATAGAGGGAGGTTCCCATGTCTTATGGGAGTTCGGCTGAAAAATGGAGCGGGAGGAGGACAAATCCCAAATGAGATGTGAGAATGATGAGAGAAGAAGGACACAAGTGCAAAAGCAAAGAGAGAAGAAAATGTCAATAAAACTGGAATAAAATTAAAGTGAGATGCTTCTGAATATTCTTACAGTTATTATACAAATTACATCCACCATTTAGATGTTCAAAGAAGAATTGTACTATTAAAATGAATATAAAACTATCAAGGTGCTCCACAAACACAAGCTTGGGTAATGTACCTGCCCTGCAACATTTACCATCAATGTGAACTTGGTAAATCTCATCCAGTCAGTCATAAATAACTGCCCAAAACCTCTGCCAGATCGGCATTATTTCCAAATTTCAGCTATATTTACACACCCACAGTTACCAACTGACAAGTCATATATGAGGGAAATTGCCTCCCTCTAAAAAAGAGCTGCTGTCAGAGCTGCTCTGTTCCACATGGAAATAATTCAAAGGAGTTGTCATGAAAGAGCAGATATACCCAGAATAGTTACCACAACAGACATTTTTACTCAACACCTATTGCAGTATTTTTACACTACTTTTGTTCAACTGCTGAGTTAAGTAGCAAAGATAAGTTTTCTTTTTTTATTTTTTAAACTCCTGATAAATTCATGAAGCTAATAGAAATTTAAAAAAAAAAAAAAAGAAAAAAAAAAGATTGAAAGATCCAGCTAGTGTTTTTAAGGTAAAACTTCAAACACAGGCAGGTAGACATTGCCCAGAGATGGGCCCTGTGTACTTTATTAGTTCTTGATAAGCACTGTCAGTGTCTGGAATGGTGGGGATGAGATAAGTGGTCTTACCCTATGTCTTGGTGCTGCAAATCTGGTGGGGAAGGGTATGAAATGCCTCACATTTCAGTAGCTGCCATCTTCACACCTAATTCTGGCAACAACTGCAGCTCCTCCACTGGGAAGGACATCTGTATTTTCTTTTTCTGAATCTTTTTTTCCTTTTCCTCCTTCAGAGCACCAAGAAGTTGAGGAGACATCATTGGAGATGAATAGAGAGGGCAGACTGCCTGTTATGAGCTGGAGTGATAATATGATGCTGGATGGGGAGAAGTCTGCAAGTTCCAGGAGATGTGAGCTCTGAGACTCGTATCCTAAAGAAAGGAGATTGCAGGGGGAGAGGGATTTTCTAGGGGTAAAAGAGCACTCACTAATCATAGAATGGCTTGAGTTGGAAGGTACCTTAAAGAACATCTAGTTGCAACCTCACTGCCATGGGCAGTGCCACCTTCCCCTAGACCAGGTTGCTGAAAGCTCCATCCAACCTGGCCCTTGAACACTTCCTGGGATGGGGCATCCACAGCTTCTCTGCACAACCTGTTGCAGTGCCTGCTACAGCCTCCTGCACCTTCCCCCAGTCGCACTGTCTCTGCAGAGCTCCTCACTCCTTTTCCCTAACTGCTCTTAGAAAATAGATGGGGCAAGGTGGCTTTCTCCACACAGAGCTGACCTCTTGTCTGTCTAGGATATCTCCTGTAGCTCAGCTATTATCTCAAACCACTTTCCCTTGTTCTCTGCATGCTAAGTTCACCCTGCTACTGCAGAGCCTCAGGCTCTGTCTACAGAGGCAGAAAACCTTGCACTGGTCCCTCCTAGAGTTGAACATCTGAATGGCACATGCGTTCCTCTTGTGATATGTGTCACCCCTTCAGCTGGGCAAAGAGACACGAGAAGGCAATGTGTCCTCACATCTAGTTTTCAAGCCCTTGCAGTGACATGCCAGTGGGAATGGGGGGTACATAAAATATAGTTATACCACCCAGGGTGGCACTTCATACTTTCATTTCTTCAGTGTAAATCCTGAATGGAAATTTCTGCAGTTTTGCTTTGAAGGTAATTTAAGTAACAGCTTCATTCCCTAATCTAAGAAAAGGGAGTACCATAAATGTCACAGTAATTTCAGTTACTTACAAAAACATTTGTAGAGATTTTAGTATTATCTCCTATATGTGAGCAGTATTGCCCTAAGTAAGTGAATCCATAAAGAACAGGTTTTATTGTAAGGTAGTATTAACCTTGGTGAAATAATCAGTACTCCTGAAATCTCTGGTTTGGTTGACGAAGATACTTGTTCCAGTTAAACCTAAGATAAAAAGATGATATGCAGCATTGAAGACAACTTATGAATTTGGGATAGTTAATGAATTTTGGATTCACTGAAAACATTACAATGAAATGAAATATAATACTTCCTTATGTGCCAAATATTCTGTCTGGTTTTGTTTGGTTCACATTACAACCCAAAATTCAGGTATCCATTCTTTTCAAAGCAGCAACTCCCAATTTCAGATAGCAAGCATGAATAACTGATGTTATACCTATATATATACATAGACACGCCAGCCTTTGGACTGTGTTGTGCCACAAGTTATTACAGCTGTAAAACAGGCTGGATGAACTTGAAAAGAAAATATGGACAGAAATCCTGCTTTGCTGAACAGCATGCCCAGTAATGATCTCAGCTCTTAACAGGATGACAGAATTCACAGGATCTGCAAAATTCCACCCCGCTGTATCAAAGTACCATCACTCAATGGGCTTGAGGACTCCCAGTTCACATCCTTGTTATATAGGCAGTCAGGGTGGGAGAAAAGAGGGGAGACGAACTTAGTTAATTTAGCCTAGGCTGGCACCCCTCCTTCTGCAAAGCATCCAGCGCCTGCCTTGGCTCACTCTCACAGGTTTCCTAAGCCGTGATAGAATGATATGGACATAATCCTTGGCATTTTGTCACTGGTGCCCAAAATGTTCTCAGCAGCAACAGTGAGTATTGTCCAACATAATCAGACATTGAGTAATGTGAAGCTAAAATAAGACAGAGGGAACAAACAATAATAGCCAAGGCTCCCCTCCACAAATGGATCCAATCCACAAACTGAACCAGATGTACAAATGCTCTCACAACCAGCACCATGCATTAAATCCACATCCTCCTACCCCAGGGCTCTGCTGTGTGTTTGGCAGTCTCTTCCCAAATGTTTATCTCTCTTGTTCATTTTCTCCTTCAAACGACTGCTAATAATGAGAAGCAAACATGCCTGTCAGGGTCCCTTCCCCCTGCCATGTGGTCCTGGGAGAGGGGCCCTGGGAGGGAGGCATGGGGTTTCCCTAGCCCCTGGTCAGCCTCATTCCCCATTGGTTGTTTGGTGTTCCCCTGCCTGGGGAAGGACCCTTGGGTCACCTGATTGCAGCAGTTTTTCTCGGGATCCCTGGCCATGCGGCTGGAGAAATAAACATCTCTCTGAAACATCTATCAAAAATCGGTCCAGGTATATTTCCTTTCCATGGGCCTCGTTGCCTGATACACGTGTTGCAGTATCTCCACTGTAACAAATGGTAGAGAATTGTGAGCAGAACGATCCCCGATCCCTAAGGACAGCGACTGATTTGTGAGTAAACTCTGGATTTCTCTTCTTGTTTTTGTTTTGCTATTCCATCTCTAAACTATGGAGGAACCATACAAAGACTCTTGGCTCTCAGAGCCACATATGGACATTTATCTTAAACTTGAAAAGATTCTTGAACAACAATTTGTAAATTTTAGCTTAATTCAAGCTCAAAAGGAACTGAAACATTTCCTTCCATGGTTGTTTAAGAACTTTTTCTACGTTTCTTGGGATTTGATTCTTACCAAAGACTTTTGGAAGACTGTTTGGACACAGTTAATTTCTGCGTCAAAATATATGCCGACGGAAGAATATTTTCGTGAATATTATTTAATTACCGAGACTGTTGAACAATGTCAGCTGTGTCCTTGTGAAGTTAAAACTGCTTCAAGGACCGTGTGACCCAGGCCACATGCACCGAGTGCTCTCCGAGCAGCAGCGAGGCAGTTCCCGTGTGTGGGTGGAGTGACGCGAGCTGCAGCGTTGGCAGTGGAGCGAGGCGCGGCGGGAGCGAGGTGCAGCGGCAGCAGCGCGACCCAGCGGTGTCCGCCCGGCCCTGCGCAGTGCGTGGTGGAGCGACCCCCGTGAATGCCCGACCGAGAGGGGCGGCGTGCGGGCGGCGGCCGGTGGTGGTGGCAGTGGCAGTGCAGCGGAGCCGCGCCCATCCGAAATGCACGCTGGAGCAGGGCACGGGGGGGTCGTCGCTCGGGGGCCCAGCCGAGACATGGGCGAGGTGCCAGGCAGCAGCAGTGAAGCTGTGACCAGAGGCAGCAGAGGCGCCGGTGTGTGGGGAGCTGAGCGGCCCGGCCTGGCCCAGGCAGCCCCGAATGCGACCCCAGGAAGAGCGCGCAGGCACGAGCAGCCCCGACAGCCCCGGCAGCCCCGGCAGTTCCAACACGGGAGCAAGCAAAAACGAAGTGAAACCAGGAACGCAGCAAGACAGAAAACAGCAGCCACTCGGAAAAAGGAAAAAATCACCGTAGCTAAGGTTTTAGGAATAGTAAAATGGTATAATGTTAAACAAAATTATGGTTTTATAACAAGATGTGACAACCAGGAAGACATATTCGTTCACAGAACTGCTGTTAAAAAGAATAACCCTGAAAAATACATCCCAAGTTTAGGAGATAGAGAAGTAGTAGAGTTCAAAATTGTGCAAGGTAGAAAAGGAGCAGCAGAGGTCACTGGGCCTGATGGTGTTTTTGTGAAAGGCAGTATATATGCTAAAAATCGTAGTCATGTTAGACAATATTCGCATTATAAACAGTCCCTACAGTCTCCCTTTCCTTATCCCACCTTTCCCTTTTACCCTGTATCCTATTACCCCCAGTGTATTCCCAATCCGTTTTTTCACCCATGGTTTCCCTCACAAAACCATGCCTTTGCCAATTGTTTCTCCAAAAATCCTTTTCCAATGCTGAGGGGGGGATGAAGAGGGGGAGGGAAGAAATTAACTATTTTTGTTTAGAGTTCCAACAGGTACAAATTGAAGAAAACCTCTCCTGCCTCAGTTTCCCCACAAAGCATGCTCAGAGTCCTGTCTCCCTTCTGTCAGCTTTAAGATGTTCCAGAGAATCTGTTTGGACATTTAAAGACTCAGGAGGGTGGCTTGTTTTGTTTTAAAACTGTTCTTGTTATGTTTATTCAGTTGTTTTCAATGTTAAGTTTTAAATCTTTTATTAAAAATAAACGGGTGCAATGTCGGGGTCCCTTCCCCTGCCATGTAGCCCTGGGAGAGGGCCCCTGGGGGGGAGGCACGGGGTTTCCCTGCTCCTGGTCAGCCTCGTTCCCCATTGGTTGTTTTGTGTTCTCCTGCACGGGCAAGGACCCTCGGGTCCCGTGATTGAGCAGTTCCTTGGCAGATCCCGGCCATGCGGCTGGAGAAATAAACATCTCTGAAACATCTACCAAGAATCCGTCCATAGATATTTCTTTTCCACGGGCCTCGTTGTCTGATGCACATGTTGCAGTATCCCCACTGTAACACATGCCCACAGTTTGTGGACAGGAGTGGCTTTCAACTGTCAGAAGGAAGAGCATATATATATTTTCTTAATCTATTTGATGCTCTAAAATATGCATTTCTCTGGCTGTCTTGTTCTGATCACACTCTCCTCTTGGCCTAGAAGTAAGCCAAGTAACACTCTTCGCAGGCTGCAATTAAAAAAACAAACCAGCAAGCATTGCTAGTACCTGGATAAACAGTCACTAATTGTTTAGGTGTGCATGCCAGTCCCAGTCCATCTGATTCTGAAACAGGAGCCTGGGCACATATTCTGGGAATGTTCGATATGAGAAGTGCTCGGTATTTTTATAGAAGGGTGATGTGTGCAAGTGCTTTTAACTTCAATATGGAAGGCTATACCAAAGTCTTTGTCAAGCTTTGAACACAGATCTGTTCTATAGCAGGAAAGTTTGATCTGGGTGCTTTGAAGGCTAGTAGATAAATGCTGTGTGTTGCCCTACAAGACACCAACAACTGAAAATCATAGCATAGTTTTATCCAGGATAGGTCTCCTCAATGCAAAGTGAATATGGTGACAAAACCTGAGGTAAAGCCTGAAATACATTTGTTTGCATGGGGAAAATAGGAATAAACTATACACCCAAGCACATACCTGCCCACCATCAGATGAGTTGTGAGATGAGACAGGAGATGTTCACATCACTCAGGCCACTGCTTCATCTTCTGTAGCATCACGTCCCTGAATTCTTTTCAGAGACCAAGCACGGGCATAAAGCTACTGACTTAGTGCTATCAAGTTTGACCCTTCTTTGCAGAGCAGCATAGAAAAGAAAATAACACAAGAAGCAAGAAGCATCTGCTTTTGAAACCTTTATCACACCTTTTGGGCACTTTCCTCATCCCCCAAGACAACTACTTTTGTAACAGGAACTATTGCACCTACTGAATTTGCACAACTGCACTAAAAAGGACCTCTGGTTTCTGCGGATCAGAAAACAGCAAGCAAGGAAACAGCTACATATGGTTACCATTTTGTATCTTTATCCATTTTTTTTTTTTGGCCTTTACTATCTGCACAATATCTTTCTTGGAACTTCTTGATATTCATTTTAAGTCCAGCAAGTATGATAAAGTAGCTAAGTCGCCTCGTTCGCTTAGACATTACATCAGCATACCCTCTCCAGAAAGGATAAAATATTTATGATGATTAATACAAAAGACATTACAGACAGAGCATTTCAGGAACATCAGAACAGATTAAAATTTAAAACAATAACATACCTAATAGCTTTCTCTACTTTGGGGTCTGAAGGGCTATACTAAGGATCGTTTACCACTTCAGAAATGACATTAAAAGTCATTCTTGTACAATTTGTATTTAGGTCTGTTGTGAAGTCAAGTGAAAAGCATGGTAAATTCAGATCATAGTCATTTTAAACTCACCATGGGCAGGGAAAGTTGATGCCATGTTTAATATCAGCAAGCACCGCTGTGTAACCTGAAGCGTTGCTTTTATTTCATTGATGTAATGAGAAGCAATAACCCTTTGGGAATGATCAGTAGCCATTTTAGTTCTGCTTGATCAATGCCAGCTGAATGTGGTGTAGATCAGCTGCCATGTGGGATGGAGCTGTTAGATTCCTTGCCTGGACCCTCTTCCCCCCCAGCTCAGCAGCTGTGCTTGAGCTCAGGCCTGTCCCTCACTCCCTGCCTACACTGTGTTGTAGCCATGCTGTGTCTGGCCCTGTGTCATCCTGGCCCCAGCCCTGGCCAGGAAGGCCACTGCTCCTGCTCCTGCACTGCCACCATCATAGCTTCCCTGGCCCTCAGAAGCAGCCCTGACTCAGGGATGTGTGGAGACATCCCGTTTTTCCGATATTATCCCATACATCCATATACACATAATTTCTTAGAAAGGTGCTCTACTCTTTTTTAATAGAGTCATAGAACCATCTGGGTTGGAAAAGACAGTCAAGATCATTGAGATCAACTGTTAAATGTTAATGTAGCACTGCTACCTTGGTATAGGCTAGAGCTTTATCAGCCTGACATTTCCTGTAAGACTGGCACTTTTTGTAAGTCTGAATTATTCAGCCTGAAGAAGACTGAGAGGAGACCTCATTGTGGTCTTCAACATCCTTGTGAGGGGAAGAGGAGAGGCAGGCACTGATCCCTTCTCTGTGGTGACCAGTAACAGGACCCAATGGAATGGCCTGAATCTCTGTCAGGGGAGGTTTAGGTCAGATATTAGAAAAAGGTTCTTCACCCAGAGGGTGGTTGGGCACTGGGATGGGCTCTCCGGGGAAGTGGTCACAGCACCAGCCTGACAGAGTTCAAGGAGCTTTTGGACAATGCTCTCTGGTGCATGGTGTGATTCCTGGGACTACCAAATCTCTTGAATTAAGTGGTTTTACACACTGACCACAATCCAGTGAAATATTTGGTTTCCCCGGGCAAGCTGAGCGATAAAGACGGTCTGCAGCTGTGGCCCTCAGGATGGAGAAGTGTTTTCTGGACAGAAGAAACTGAATCTCCCCACAGCCCATCCTGCTGTGGTAGAAGGAGGCATTCAGAGGCTGGAATGCTTTTGAAAGTAAAGCTGTGCAAGAAAAGCAGGGTGATACCTGTTCCAGACCACAAATACACTGAGAAAAATGCTGATGAGGGATTGCTCAAGCATCTGTTTATACTGTGTAGGAGAGAAATCTGAGTTACCACAGAGGACTTAATAATACATGCTGGAGGTTTTGTGCTGCCTTGAAATAAATAAAAATAATTTAAAAATTCTACATAAGGATGTTTTCTGAACTCAGTAAAAACTGCATTTAGCTTATGGGAATTTTATACCTAATCTTGAATGATAACATAAAATTTACCACAGAACTAAAAATTAGCAGTTGCTTCTTTATGAATGTCACCTTTTGCTCATTATGTTTCTTATTCACAAACTGGATAACATGAAAACAAATATTCCTGATGTATTAAAAGGATTCATTTAGCAATCCTGAGAAGAATTTTGAGCAAATTCACCTGGGAGAAACAGTTTATTTGGGAAAAAGATGAAAGCTGGGACCTGCTTAAGAACATTTTATCAGACATTAAAAAAATCCATTAACAAAGAGAAAAAATTAATACCTGCCTGAATCATCACACTGCCCTAGTGAAGTAAAAATAGATATAAAAAATAATCCACATCAGGGAACATAGGGAAATGGATTGCAATTAATATACATTAGGTGATTAAGAAAAGAATGAAAGAAGGAAAAAAAAAATCAATGTTATGTAGACTAAAGGACATCATCAACTTTCTACGTATGACAAGCAGAAGAGGAATCTCAGCAATGACATTAGTGCTTTTCTGGACAGAAATTATAGAAATGCCAATAAAGATGCAGGAAAGTAAACATGCTCAAGAAATAGATCGTTTCTGCTTTTGGTGGTGAGAATAACCTTCTCTGAAGTTTACTCTTCCACACTAAGTGTGTCTCTCTGCCAAATGCACTTCTCTATTTTCGTTTCATGCTGGTTCATTTGGATTTTCAAGTGTTTTGATGGTCAGTGCTTCCTTTTTTATTGTCTTCTACAGTGCTTCCTTAGATTGAGCCTTTCTTCTCTGTGCCACCATTTGGTAAGTGAATCTGAAATGACTCTACAAAGAAGTAAAGTCTGTGACATTCTCAGGAGATGCCTGCAATCCCTGCATCACTGTCCTCGACCCACCCCTGCCATGATACATAGGTGCAGTTTACTTGGCTACTTTGATGTTTTTATTCGTACTCAGCTATGATAAATACTTTCTTTGCTTGTAAAGTAGTTTGGAAACATATTAAACAGCAGCTGTATCAGCAGTTTTGTATAAAAAGCTAGATTAGGACGTTTCCAGCCACCAGCATTGATTTTTAATTAATCTTAGACAAACAGAGAAATTCCGGAGCAGTGGAAGAACGCTAAAACTATGTCAGTTTTGTAAAAGATAAATAGGACAACTGAGGTCTAAACAGACTTATAAGCCCTTCGTCAATCCCAAACAAAAAACCCAAAGTGCTTGATATCAGATTTCATGCCATAAAGCTATTGTTAATCTTGCCCAAACAAGCTTCACTGATGACAGGGGTTTCCTGAACAAGACCACAAAAAAACCATAATGGACTTGGTTGAAGCAAAAAGCATCCTGGAACTTGGACTGATTTGAAAAAAAGGAGAAAACAGTCATCAAAAATTTAAACAAACAAACAAACAAACAAACAAACAAAAATAACAACAAAACAAAACAAACCCCCACATGGTATTAATCCTTGCCATTTCCCTTGTATGTCCCCCAACTTCACAGGTGTCCTGGGTTGAGGTGTATTCTATTACCATCCTCATGAGCTGTTGAAATCAGGTGGGGCAGTGTTTCCTTGCCTCCTCCCCCCAGACTATCTTTCTGTTAATGGCCCATCATTGTCCTGCTGCATGACTCAGAGATAACTCCCTCCGGACTATCTTCTGTTAACGAGCCTAATCAACACCTGGCCTCATGACTCATTACCTCATTGTGAGATGCTCCACCCAGAGGGAGGAACCAAGCATCCCATCATGGATATAACTGGGACTCTGAGCATCAAAGGGACGGGCTCCACTGGATTTCCAGAGGACAGGAGCTACACAGCCACCGCTGGACTTTCTGAGGAAGAGCAGACCCCTTCTACTACAGGATCACCACTTCAGAGGATTGCAGCCACCATTCCACCAGACTGCTACCACTACCCTGCCTAATAGGGATTCAGGTTGTATCTTGGCTCTGTCAGTGTTTTCTTTTACTTTCTTTTCCTTTTCTTTAATTTCCATTAAATTGTTATTCTGACTTGGTGCCTCTCACTGGTTTATTTTCAAACTAGCACATAATTTGGCGCCCAACGTGGGGCCTGCTCTGAGAGAAAGTCAGAATTACAATTTTGTATTCACCATGGTGCTCAGCTTGTCTGCATGGGTACTGTATCTTGCTCTCTATATCTTTCCTCACATGGGGAACTACCTGCCTGTAGTATTACTCCTGTTAAAACCAGGGAATGGTATGAGAATTGCTTTAATGGTTTATTATGTCTATAGCATAATAACCTGCGAGGCGATGAATGCCATTCGGAAAATATACTCCATTTTGTTTGGCTGTCCTAGTCTGGGCTCCTATTTCTGGGATCTCCTCAACAATCGCACCCAGCCCCTGGTGGGAGGAGTAGAGAGTGGTTTCTTCCAGCCTTTCAGGCCAGGCACAGCAGTTTTTGAAAATATTGAACTCCCTCTGGATGTCAAAGATAGCATAAACTTGCTGTCAGTTCTGCTTTGTCTTCTCTGTACAGCCTGCACCATGTACACCATGCTCAGAATCAGAGCTATGGCACAGCATCCTCAGGATGAGGGAGGGAAGAAGAGCAGAGCAACAAACACCATGTCTGCACAGACTGTCGCAGAGAAGAAAGAAACCAAATGCAAAACAACAGCCTCCATGTCTACGCAGACTGACACAAAGGAAAAAGGAACCAAACGCAAAGCAACAGTGTCCATCTCTACGCAGACTGACACAGAGGAGAAAGAAACCAAATGCAAAACGACAGCATCCATGTCTACGCAGACTGACACAGAGGAGAAAGGAACCAAAAGCACTGTCAGCATCCCCACGCAAACCATCACTGAACCAGAACAGCCTAAACCGATTGCAGTTGCCCCCGTGCAGAAGAAGAAATCAAAAAGCAAGTCAGTCCGCATAGTGACTGACGAGGATGCAGCAGGACCTTCACACCCAGCAGAAGAGGCAGAGCCAGAGATCATCACTCGGTCACTATCCCTGGGTGAGCTGCGTGACCTGCGGAGGGAATTCACACGCCAGACGAATGAGTCCATCCTGACCTGGCTGCTCCGCATCTGGGACGCTGCAGCCAATGACACTATTCTAGACGGAAGTGAGGCCAGGCAACTGGGATCTCTGTCCCGGGATGTGGTCATTGACCAGGGGATCGGGAGAACCCAAGAAACCCTCAGCCTCTGGCGGCGACTGCTTACAAGTGTCAGGGACAGGTACCTTTGTAAAGAAGACCTCCAGGTACACCAAGGAAAATGGAGCACAATGGAACAAGGTATCCGGTGCCTGAGGGAATTGGCTGTGCTGGAGATCATTTTCTCAGAAGATGAGAGATTTCCTAAGAGCCCAGATGGTGTCCAGTGCACATCACAGATGTGGTTGAGGTTCGCACGCCTTGGACCAGAGATATACTCCCGTTACCTGGCAACGCTGCAATGGAGGGAAGGCGAGGACAGGGTGGGCGTCTTGGTGAACAAGCTGAGGATTTACGAGGACACTGTCACAGCCCCATTTCGCACCCATGTCTCATCCGTGGAAACAAGTCTTTTGGCTGAGCAAGTCCGGAGCTTGGTTGAAGAAGGCCATCAGAAATTGAAAAAGGAGCTTAAGGAAGAGATTTATCACATCTCGCCAGAACCAACAAGAGTCTCTGCCATTAGGAGCCGGCGCCCCCCAACCAGGGAGAGAGGATACACGCCACGAGGTAATCTCTGGTTTTTCCTTCAGGAACATGGAGAAGACATGAGTAAGTGGCATGGAAAACCCACCTCCTCCTTAGCAGCCAGGGTACGTGAACTAAAAAGAGGGACAACTACCACAAGAAGCGCATCTAGAGTCAACATTGCTCCGGTCTCTCGCACACAGAACTCCAGACGGTACCAGAATGACAGTATGACTGATCCTCTTGAAGGGACCTCAGGAACATACTCACCGGAAGGGAGCAACATGCACCAGAACCAGGAATAGAGGGGCCCTGCCTCTAGCCAGGTAGAGGAAAGGGGTAATCGGGTCTTTTGGACTGTGTGGGTCCGATGGCCTGGCACAGCTGACCCACAAAAATACACGGCTTTGGTTGACACAGGCGCTCAATGTACTCTGATGCCATCAAGGTATGTGGGAGCAGAACCCATTTCTATTTGTGGGGTGACAGGAGGATCCCAGCAGCTGACTGTACTGGAAGCTGAAGTGAGTTTAACTGGGAACGAGTGGCAGAAACACCCCATCGTGACTGGCCCGGAGGCCCCGTGCATTCTCGGCATAGACTATCTCAGAAATGGATATTTCAAGGACCCAAAAGGACATCGTTGGGCTTTTGGGATAGCTGCTGTGGAGACAGAAGATATCAGACAACTGAGTACATTGCCTGGCCTCTCAGATGACCCGTCTGCCGTGGGACTGCTAAGAGTTGAAGAACAACAGGTACCAATCGCCACAGCAACAGTACACCGTCGGCAATACCGCACCGACAGAGACTCTGTGGTTCCCGTCCATGAGATGATTCGTAAACTGGAGAGCCAAGGGGTGGTCAGCAAGGCCCGTTCACCTTTCAACAGCCCTATATGGCCAGTGCGTAAGTCCAACGGGGAATGGAGACTGACAGTGGATTACCGTGGCCTGAATGAAGTCACACCACCATTGAGCGCTGCTGTGCCGGACATGTTGGAACTTCAGTACGAGCTGGAGTCCAAAGCAGCGAAGTGGTACTCCACTATTGACATTGCCAACGCCTTCTTCTCCATTCCTTTGGCAGCAGAATGCAGGCCCCAGTTTGCTTTCACTTGGAGGGGTGTGCAATACACCTGGAACCGACTGCCCCAGGGGTGGAAGCACAGTCCCACCATTTGCCATGGACTGATCCAAACTGCACTGGAAAAGGGTGAGGCCCCAGAACATCTGCAATACATCGACGACATCATCGTGTGGGGAAACACAGCAAAGGAAGTATTTGAGAAAGGAGAGAAAATCATCCAGATTCTCCTGGAAGCTGGCTTTGCCATCAAAAGGAGCAAAGTCAAGGGACCTGCCCAAGAGATCCAGTTCCTGGGAGTAAAGTGGCAAGATGGACGACGTCAGATTCCCACCGAGGTCGTCAACAAGATCACTGCGATGTCTCCACCGACCAGTAAGAAGGAAACACAAGCTTTCCTAGGCGCCATAGGTTTTTGGAGAATGCACATTCCTGAGTACAGCCAGATTGTGAGCCCTCTCTACCTGGTTACCCGCAAGAAGAACGATTTCCACTGGGGCCCTGAACAGCAGCAAGCCTTCGCCCAGATCAAACAGGAAATCGCTCATGCGGTAGCCCTTGGCCCAGTCAGGACAGGACCAGAGGTGAAGAATGTGCTCTACTCTGCAGCCGGGAGCCATGGTCTGTCCTGGAGCCTCTGGCAGAAGGTGCCTGGTGAGACTCGTGGCCGACCACTGGGATTCTGGAGCCGAAGCTACAGAGGATCTGAAGCTAACTACACTCCCACAGAGAAGGAAATCTTGGCCGCCTATGAAGGAGTCCAAGCTGCCTCAGAGGTAATCGGCACAGAGGCACAACTCCTCCTGGCACCCCGACTACCAGTGCTGGGGTGGATGTTCAAGGGAAAGGTTCCTGCCATGCATCACGCCACCGACACCACATGGAGCAAATGGATTGCTCTCATCACACAGCGTGCCCGTATTGGAAACCCGAATCGCCCTGGGATTCTGGAAATTATAACAAACTGGCCTGAAGGTGAGACTTTTGGATTATCTTCTGAAGAAGAGGAAGAGCAAGTGACTCGTGCTGAGGAAGCCCCACCATATAATGAGCTACCGGAGACTGAAAGACGTTATGCCCTCTTCACTGATGGTTCCTGCCGAATTGTAGGCACTAACAGGAAGTGGAAAGCTGCAGTATGGAGCCCCACACAGCAAGTTGCACAAGCTACCGAGGGACAAGGTGGATCGAGTCAGGTTGCAGAGCTTAAAGCCGTCCAGCTGGCTTTGGATATTGCTGAACGAGAGAAGTGGCCGAGGCTTTATCTCTACACCGACTCGTGGATGGTAGCTAACGCTCTGTGGGGATGGCTGGTTCGCTGGAGAAAAGCCAACTGGCAGCGCAGAGGGAAACCCATCTGGGCCGCTGAGATTTGGCAGGACATAGCCGCCCGAGTAGAGAAGCTGACCGTGAAGGTTCGACACGTGGATGCGCACGTACCCAAGAGTCGGGCTAATGAAGAACATCGCAACAACGAGCAGGTGGACCGAGCTGCCAAGGTGAAAGTATCACAGGTGGATCTGGACTGGCAGCACAAGGGAGAATTATTCCTAGCTCGTTGGGCCCATGATGCCTCTGGTCATCAGGGGAGAGATGCAACATACCAATGGGCCCGTGACCGAGGGGTGGACCTTACCATGGACAGCATCTCACAGGTCATCCACAGCTGTGAGACCTGTGCTGCAATCAAACAGGCCAAGCGGGTGAAGCCTCTGTGGTACGGCGGACGATGGTCAAAGTACAGGTATGGGGAAGCCTGGCAAGTTGATTACATCACCCTTCCCCAAACTCGCCAAGGCAAGCGCTACGTGTTGACCATGGTTGAAGCAACCACTGGATGGCTGGAGACCTACCCTGTGCCTCATGCTACAGCCCGGAACACCATCTTGGGCCTGGAAAAGCAAGTCCTGTGGAGACATGGCACCCCGGACAGGATCGAGTCAGACAACGGGACTCATTTTAAGAACAGCCTCATCAACACCTGGGCCAGAGAACACGGTATCGAATGGATATATCACATTCCTTATCATGCACCAGCTGCCGGAAAAGTTGAACGCTGCAATGGACTACTTAAAACCACCCTAAAGGCACTTGGTGGGGGGACCTTCAAAAATTGGGAAGCGAACTTAGCGAAGGCTACCTGGATGGTCAATACCCGAGGGTCCATCAATCGAGCTGGTCCTGCCGAGTCTGAACCCTTGCACACAGTGGATGGAGATAGAGTCCCTGTGGTACACCTGAGAGGTATTTTAGGAAAGACTGTTTGGATTAATCCCACCTCAGGCAAAGGCAAACCCATCCGTGGGATTGTCTTTGCTCAAGGACCTGGTTGCACTTGGTGGGTAATGCAAAAAGATGGGGAAACCCGTTGTGTACCACAGGGAGACCTAATCTTAGGTGAGAACGGTGTGTAGGGTTTCATTGTATATATATATATATATATATGTATGTGTGTTTAGAGTTTAAGAAGGTATTGATTTGGGATGATGTAGATGGTAATAGAATAAGGGGTGGATAATGTCCTGGGTTGAGGTGTATTCTATTACCATCCTCATGAGCTGTTGAAATCAGGTGGGGCAGTGTTTCCTTGCCTCCTCCCCCCAGACTATCTTTCTGTTAATGGCCCATCATTGTCCTGCTGCATGACTCAGAGATAACTCCCTCCGGACTATCTTCTGTTAACGAGCCTAATCAACACCTGGCCTCATGACTCATTACCTCATTGTGAGATGCTCCACCCAGAGGGAGGAACCAAGCATCCCATCATGGATATAACTGGGACTCTGAGCATCAAAGGGACGGGCTCCACTGGATTTCCAGAGGACAGGAGCTACACAGCCACCGCTGGACTTTCTGAGGAAGAGCAGACCCCTTCTACTACAGGATCACCACTTCAGAGGATTGCAGCCACCATTCCACCAGACTGCTACCACTACCCTGCCTAATAGGGATTCAGGTTGTATCTTGGCTCTGTCAGTGTTTTCTTTTACTTTCTTTTCCTTTTCTTTAATTTCCATTAAATTGTTATTCTGACTTGGTGCCTCTCACTGGTTTATTTTCAAACTAGCACAACAGGGCTGTTTACTTTTATACTCAAGTAGACAAAAACAATAAAGAAGTTAAGCCAAATAATTACATAGCAAAAAGAAAAGTCTCATTTTAATGTATTAGGGTATCTTCTAGAACATTATATTTTTCTTTTTAAAACATTTCTGGATCCTTTACATACCATTGAGTTGCCTTTTTTTTTTTTTCAGATCAAGAAGTAAGACTTAAAAAGCACATGGGAAAAAACATGCTCTTCTTTATTCAACCTTAAGTCTTCATGAAGTCCAGAGCCTTTAAGTGTAGGTGCGGAAAATTACATTGATGTTTCCCTGTGGATTGCTTTTGTGTGTTTGTTGTATATAGTTCATATTCATCTAAGGAGCTAAAGAAATATCAGTGCAATAAAGGCAAACAGAAATGGTAAACTTCCAAAAAGTTTTGAGGTTTCAAATGTTTTGAGGTCTATAATGTCATATTTCTTTGGGGAATTTTGAAGAAAATGTGAGACAACCACTGTTGCAAGAAAGGAAACTTCCTAACAACAAATTATTTATGGGGTGTAACTCACAGTTAGAATAAGCTTTTGCAACATATATGTAGGTTAAGATAGACACAATTAGCTAAGGTATGAATTAACTTTTGGCTTCCTATGTTGTAATGTCTTAAACAATATTTTCTTTCCCAAAAGAAATAATCCGGTTTCTGTTTATCAGTCATTCAAAAAGGGGACTCTCAACATGTCTAAAGGCTGTGTTTAGGAAGCATTATTTGCCCATAAGAGTCACAGATCGCTAAGCAGATTTACAGGCTTGTACAGAAGTTATCCTCACTAATCTTTGCTTAAGAGTAAGTTGAGTCTGATACGACAGCTAAGCAGCTTTCAGTATTGTATTGAGTTACGCTTCACTGCTCTTAGTGTCTTTTCTTCCTGCTAAATGATCAATCTCAATTTAGGCATTGGGGGAAAAAGAAAGATGAAAGAGGAGGGAGAGAAGGCAGTCCTAGTCTTCAATTGGCCCTCTGTAAAGCACAACAATTCCTGATCCACTGATGGTTTCTGTGTTGAACTGGGCCACAGAGAATTCCAAAAGCCTTGCATGAGTAGTGTTTGAACAGAGAGTGATTAACCACGTATGTTGCAGACACTTGCAGGCAATAATGCCATACATTTATAATTAATACTTTCAAAGTATCTAAGAGTCCGCCTCATGACTGTGAAAATCACTAAAAATATAGATTATTTATAACCAAATATTATACCTTCTTTCTTTAATTGTTGTTCAGAACTACTCTCTTACAGGTAGGAAACATGAAGCATCAAATTCTACTTTCCTACCCCTAAGTATGTATGATTTGTAGAAAGAAAAAAAATTTCCGCATTGACTGATCTACAAATTGAATTACTATGATCCTCTTTGTCAGGTGAAGAAGCTCAGCCTGCTACTCTTAGCAAGAAGTTTAAAAAAAAAGGTGTTCATTTTTAATTTTTAAAAGGATCCTGCTCCTTATAAAAGAAAAGCCAGTAAACTAAATAATCTCTCTACCCATAGCTGCCTAGGCAAGAAGTAGAGGATATAGAAGAAGCCTTCACACCTGGGGCAAACCTGAGCGCTCTCAGGCCAGTGAAGACGCAGCTCTCAAAGCTGAAAAGCCTTTCCAGTAACCCCTTGTCTCCAGGCCTGAGCTGTGCAGAACTAGGACCAGCTAGAGCGCAACTGGAACTTTTGCAGTCTGTGCCAGCACGCAGAGCTAGCTCTAAATTACATACAGCATCACATTTTCAGATCTCTGTGTATCACATTCAGCCCTGGATTACACCTGGATGACTATACAAAGCATGGGAAGCCAGTGTACTACATATCTTCCACGTGATACTACATAAACATTTCACCTTGCCAGCAGTTTATAACAGTATCAGTCCTATCTCTGTCTGATGTGAAAAACAGACCTGTCTTTCCTCCAACATTCATTGATTGACTATTCTGAGCAAACAAGAGGAAAAGTCTTGGCAATGCCAGTGCAAACCTTGAAACTACCATGTCAGAAATTTTTATAGAAATACCATTCTGTAAAATTTCCAGTGATTACATAACACTGGAAATTTACTCTGCACAGTACAACCATCAAACATTCTAGCTGCATGTGTTCCTGCATCCCCACCGTCGGCAGTGGGCCTGCCGAAGTCCTGTCCTGCCAACTAGAATTTGACATGCTGTGAAAAGAGACCCTGAAATCAGAGCTGCTGTGAAGCTCAACTTGCTGATAACTGATCTATATGAGATAGCATGACAAAATGTGAACAATGAAGCTTGACATCCCACATGTTATCACATGCCAGAAATGTTTGGAGGGTGGAACAGAATGACATAAAAAGAAATTATGTGCAGCATACTTTTCTTTCCATGCTAGTTAAGTGACATTGTTTTGGCAGTTCAGTCTGATGCAGTAACTACAGTATCCTATATATTTTCTATTTCGAAGAGATACACTAATCTGACAGAGAAAAGATTTGACTTCCTTTTATTCCAGCTGAAGCTGCATATATTTAAATGCAAAATACACATAATTTAGGCAACTGCTTGTAAATAATCTCATAGACTAAACCCCAGGCCATCACACTTGTTTCTCTAAACAAGGTTGAAGACTTCATTCTCTCCACCTGAATTTTCTCAGCAGATTCAAAATAAACATATATTAAAGCAAGACTATATATAATTATGTTTTATCATAAAAGCAACAACTGATGAGCACAGAGCATTTTCCAAATCAGCAACTGAGAGCATTTCACAGCCTCTCAGAGAAACAAGTGGCTAAATCACAGACATTGCAAAGTTTCATCTGCCAGGGATCAATAGCTCTGGGATATAACTTGTGCACAGAAAAAGCTTTGCTTCCCTCTCCATTAGGGGTCTGCCTACCCTAAAAATTAGATCACAGAAAGGAGTAGAGGGGAAACAGGGAAAGAGTCTGCCTTTTCCCTAAAGAAAAAAAAGTTGAGCTTCCCTTGGCAGAACTTTTTCCTCCTTACGTTTTCCAGGTTTTAATTGTTTGGGATTTGTTTCCGTTTTTTTGGTTTTTTTTTTTCCCCCCACTTCTTTTCCAGCTCTACCCTCAGCCTGAGAAAATCTAGAATTCCATCCAGATGGCTACTTTCCTATTTAAACATACTGACAACAGCCTTTCTCACAAGTTTTTGTTTAATGTATTCCTCTCTCTGTTTTCCCAAGGAGTCCCTATTCCTCTTTGCATCTGGTGGGAAGCAAACATTTCAAGATGCATCTTGAGGGCTCCTTCTGAGCTGACGCTGTCATTATATGGATGGTGTGCCATCCCTGGCTGGGCTGTGATTTTATTTATTTTGCTTTTTCTCAGCAGAAAAAACAGCCATTGATCCCCTTGCCACACACCTGCCTTCCTACCTGTGCAATCTTACATCCAAACATCCCACTAACTACGCTGCAATGGATGAGCTGTGTACGCACTAACTCAGGAAGTGATTTGGTAAAATTAACATTTAGAAGCAGGCACCAGTAGTTATTTCACACATTATTAACTTATATTACAATTCAAATAAGCTTACAGCTGGCAAAAAAAGTCTCTTCTGTAAAGTGATCTCAAACATAATAGGCTTAATCAGAGATAAATTAAATTAGTCAGTCATGCATACTACAGCATATTAGCACTGAGTAGTTATTAAATACATTTTCTGTTATCAGTTGTGCAGGCAGTATTGTAGCAAACAAAGTGCATGGGTAACCAGTAAATAAACTTTATGTTTGGGAGGCTACATGTTTGACATTTCCTAGGTTTTATCAAAGTGTTACACAATCTTTACCACTATAACTGCCACCAGGTTAAGTCCCCATAAATGATTCAACTTCTCTCCCAGGCAATTAGCCAAAAGCAGAGCAGACAGAACTAATGAATACCTAGACAGCAGATGTGCAGCGCGGTTTTGTGTTTTGGAGGGGATTTCTTCCATGTCAGTTTTCAAAAAGAAAAAAGCATGTATGGATGAGTCATAGCTGGTACACAATTGATAAAGATGAAAGAGGCAACATTTCTATTTATTATAAAATTAATCTTTGTGTTTAGGGCTTTCCAAAATTTATTTTCTCTTTAGGTTTCACAACTACAGTTTGAAAAGGTCTTGTAATTGTGTGCAAATATTGAGCAGCACTGCTGTTGCCTTGTTGCTATCGTAACTTCCTTTTCTACTGCTGTTATAGCAGCCAGCAGCATCACCTTCCTCTCCAGCTGAAAATTTGTGTGAAAAAGAAAACAACACAAAATCGCTCACATGAGCTTTACACGAGGAATCATTACTATTGTGATAGGATCCTAAAACCGTATTTTGTTCTCTCATCCATCTTTCAGACATCCATCAGTACAGTACTTGGAAATATCATAACTTGCTGAGCCTGACCCGAAGACTTGGGAGCACATCTGACATTCTCTTACACTCTGCACATTTAAAACTCAATGTAAGGTGACAAGAACATTAAGCTGCCCACAGACCAAAATGTGAAACTAATCAGTATCTGTTCTGAGCCACAGGTACAATAATTGGAAAATTAAAGTGCCTGTGAACTGCTAGGGCTGGCTGCATCAAAAAGCAACACCTTTAGATGATTAATGAAGACAAATGTATGCAACTATTTCTATTGACAACAACTTCAGACAGTTGTAAACTAAAAAAATAATACTATAGTTCTCATTTATTTTATCTAAAGCTTGCTGCTTCCAAGAATCGCTTGCTAGGAAACCTGTAGGCACTCACTGGTTATAAAGTGTTTTAACTTGGAGCTCCTTTAACTCAGACGTGGAAAACACAGGTTCTTTGCTGTGCCTCCTATAACCACTGTCTGTGACAATTCTGGTACAGAGGACATCAGTCACAACAGAGGCATTCAACATCACACCCTTCACCTGAAAGTGTTAACATGACCTGTAAAAGTAAAGTGACTCAACTAATATGTGATGGCAGCGCTCAACAGACCTCTTAAGAAAATCATGGCAATGTTGTTTCAAAATGTACCTGTCTTTTTTACTGCTCCCATCACATCCATCAGTGGCATGGCCCATCCACTTACTTAGGACAAACAGGATGTTCTAACGTGCACCATCATGGCTGGGGCTACTGCTGTGGCTCTGAGCAGCACAAAGCAGGGGTTCCGTTTCTTGGGTGTGAAAGAGGGAATGGGGCTAAATAAACTCCTCTTGAAAAGTGAATGGTGTATATATATACACACATATATATATACACACATATATATACATGTATATAAAAGTTAGTATGAATTTTTCAGTTTCCTCCTCCCCTTTAAAGTCCTGATTAAAAAAAAAAAAAATCCTTCCTTCAGTCCTCTGTGATATCAGAATTCAGTCCCGAGCAGGAAAAGTTAAACAGTATCTATTTTTAAATGGAATTTACTGAATCTTATTACAAGAATCCCGACTCCCAGGATTTTGATACAATTTCTTAAGTCATGTCACATGACATGATTGGAAGTCACACTGTAATAAAAGTTAGCACTGCAGGCAACGAGTATCAGTTAAGTTTTGAAGAAGAAAAGCTTCACCACTTTGAAGGCAATCTAAAATACAAATGACTAGCCCTGCATTCAGAGTATGTTATGACTATTCAATTATACATATATTCAGAAGCTCGGAAATAAAACCAACTGTTACGTCTTTATCGGGCATGAACATGTGTAGTTGTGCTACCCATGGAGCTGTATCCATTTCTGCTTTCTTCCCCCACGCTTTTCCCCACCCTTTCTTAGCAAGACAGTGCTCAAACTGTTTCAGACAAGTCTTTTTCAGGCCAGGCTTTTAAGAAAAGCAGTAAGAATGGTGTGCAGCAGACAAGCAGAATTTCCACATGTCTGTTTATTTCCACTAGAATGGTGTTTTGGATGAAAACACACTTGTGATGATGCAGCTGTCCAAAGGCAGGATGTTCTCACACAGTACATCTTCTGTCCTTTTCAGTTACCCATGATGGAAAAATATAAAGTATTATTAAAAATTTATAGACATTTAAAATACAGTTGGGAAAAAGAGACTGTGACAAAGAAAGGTCTCTGTGCAGATACAGGTCTATATTTTAATTCTAGTCAGCAAAGGCAGCAGAGACAGGAAGTTTTTAACAGCTAAAATACAGGAAATCTGGTTTTATTCTGTAGCTCTTCCAAGAATTTACTGCATGACCTTGGACAGTCTCTGAGGTAAAACAGACAAACCTCTTTGTGATTTTAGATACCATTAGATATGAGGAGAAACCTTGAGCCTCTGTGAGAAACTTTGCACGGGATTTCCAAGGGTGCTGAGAACAGAGTTTATGAGCATGTGATGGGCTAAAAATTGGCAGAATGGCTGGACCTAGAGGGCTGTGATCAGTGACACAAAATCAGTCTGGGGACTGGTCACTTGTGATGATAGATACTAGGGTGAGTACTGTCCAGAATCTTCATTAATGACCTGAATTATGGGGCAGGGTGCATCCTCAGCATGTTTGCAGAAGATACAAAAGTGAGAGGAGTGACTTGTACACTAAAAGGTTGGTCTGCCATCCAGGGGGATCTGGACAGGCTGGAGAAATGGACTGACACCAACCTCATGCAGTTCAATTAAGGAAGATGTCAAGTCCTGCCCCTGGGGAGGAATAACCTCAAGTACCAGCACATGCTGAGCCATAATACCTGGAAAGCAGCTTTACAGAAAAGGGGAACCTGTAGGACAGGTAATGTCCCCTTGCAACAAAGACCAACAGCCTCCTGGACTGCACTAGGCAGAGGGTCAGCAGCAGGTCAAAGGAGGGCACCTTTCCCTGTTAGCATTGGTGAGGCACAAGTGAAGAGCTGGGTCTGGTGCTGGGATTCCCGTACAAGACAAGACACGGACACAGCGGAATGAGTCCAGCAAAAGGTCATAAAGGTGCTGAGGGGTCTGGATTATTTTTGAGATAAGAAGGGGTTGAGAGAGTTTGGACTACTGAACCTAGAGGAAAGGAAGCCTAGGAAATCTTACCTATATGTATAAATATCTGATGGGGTGGAAAACGAAGACCGAACCAGATACTTCCGAGTGGCACCCAGTGACAGGACAAGACAAAAAAGACAAATCGAAATACAGAAGTTCCACATAAACATAAGAAAAACTTTTTTTTACTGTAAGCATGATCAAGCACTGAGGCAGGCCCAGAGAGGTTGTGAAATCTCCACCCTTGTATATATTTGACATTCAAGAGGCCATGGTCCTGCACAATGTGCTGTAGCTGACCCTATTCTGAGCTAAGGGTTGGACTAGATGATTTCTAGAGATGCCTGCCAGCCTTACCCTTTCTGTGATTCTGTAAGGACCTGCAAACAGAAAAAAATTATGGAAATGTGGTTAAGTACTGAAAGTGGAAGTACTAGACCTCTGAGATCATTGAGACCAATGACCTTAGCCCAGCACTAAGGCCACAACTAGACCACGTCACTAAACACTACCTCTATGAATCTTTTGAATGCCTCCAGGGTAGGTGACACAAACACTTCCCTGGGCAGCCTGTTCTAATACTTGACAACCCCTTCTGCGAAGAAATTTTTCCTAGTACCCAATCTAAACCTCTCCTACTGCTTGTTACTTGGGAGAACAGACCAACCCCCACCCGGCTACTTCCTTTCAGGCAGTTGTAGAGAGCCATAAGGTGCCCCTGAGCCTCCTCTTCCCCAGGCTGAACAACCCCAACTCCCCCAGCCATCCCTCACTACAGCTGTGCTCCAGATCCTTCACTAGTTTCATTCCCTCAGCCAACTAAGTGGGTCCCTGTGTCACAGAAGATCAGGTTGGTCAAGCAGGACCTGCCTTTCTTAAAACCATCCTGGCTGGGCCTGATTCCTGAGTTGTCCTGTACCTGCTGGCTGATGAAGCACAAAAAGATCGAGTCATTTAGAGAAAGAAGGAGAAAACTATTTGACAGAAGAAGGGTAAAGAACAAAACCAAGGATGTAGTGAAGGTAAGTGTGGAGGGAACAACATGAAAAGAGTATACTCAAAAGTAAATCATGCAATCTGACATCTCTCTCACTTAAAGAAACACATAAAATAAGGAAAGACTGGACAGCTTTTATCACACTCTTTTCTAGAACATTCACATACCAAAGAGTAAGATATTCTGAGCTATATCTGTCAAATGCACCAGATTCCCAAAATTATAATGTACAAATTTTAAACTACATGTTGTTCCTTTTCAAAGCTCTGTAAAAAAGGGCATTTTCACAAGTATACACTCACAGCCTCCCAGCCATCAATGTCATGTGGTTTCTGTTAAGTAAAATATGAATAAAAATCTAATGACAGAAAAGGAAAATTTTCCTCAAAATGCATTGTGAAGCTCACATCCCATCATCACTCCACTGTCCCAGTCAGAGTTGAATAGCAAGTAGTAGATTAAAAAGCTCTGAATATGCACTTGATATTATCCACTTCCATTACTCTGCTGCACTGTCTGCTCTTTTCCTGTCCTTAGTCATTGGTTAAGACTTACAGGAAGAGATTCTTCTCTGACACAGCTATTGAAAACCCAATAGTCTGATTTCCATTACTCAGTTTGATTTCTGTCACCTCTCTGAATCCATTCACTGAAACATAGATTTTTTAACATCCATTACACAAATGCAACTTCCTCATTATTCACAAGCATAATACCAGCTTTATTTTGCGCCTGTTTCTTGTCTCCTAGCTAAAACCTCTTTTAAGGGATATCTTCATTCCTCACTCCTGAATTTTTTTCTTTACCCTAGAGCAGCATTTCTTGTTATTAGTTATGATATATTTTTCAAAATCACCTGAAATACTCCTCAAAACCTCTACATTTCCTGTTTTATGTCTGACATGCCTCTACTTTCAGATTCAAGAATTATAGACTACCCCAGGGTTCAGATAAGAACCATTCAGTGAAATACTGTATGACCACTGCAGAATAAAAAAATCAACTTTATAAACAGGGCCTGGACAGTTCATCAAAAATATAATAAAATGTACATTCTCTTGCATAAGCAGTAAGTAAGCTGCCTTATGCATGCAGGTTTTATTGTCTGCTTCCAATGAATTTATCTCATTTTCACTATCAATAAAAAATATGGATTTGGGGAGGCATAAAATGAGTTTAAGGAAGAATTTTTAAAACTCTCATAAAATGATGGATCTGCTAAGTAAATACATTGATTTTGAATGCAATGAAATAGTGAACATTACTCATTGTCTGTGAACATGTAGATAGGCAGAGGTAATGTCAGGATTTCCCCTAACAAGTCCTGTTTTTCAGTGGTTTCACAATTTGGCCTGCAGACTCTCACTGCAGACTACATTTGGCAAAGAACACTTCAGCCTGGGAGTATTTTCTTGCCACAAATAATTTTCAAAACAAATTAAATCTGGGTCATTTTTATGTAGTTAGCAGTGCAAAGGACATTTTCTATGCTTTTTAGTGGTCTTCAAAAAAAGGGCTTTGATTTTTAAAAATTTGAAACTTGGCAAGTGATAAATCCATAGAACTGTGCAGTCAAATCACTTGGGGTATTCTGAAGGCAAACTCAGTTAAAAATAAACAAAAGGTTTCAGTAATTAAATAAAATTAAATAATATTTTTAAAAATTTTTAAACATTTGGGTTTGACTTCTAACTTTTTTAACAGAATATTTACAGTTCTTTTTATATCTGAGGCTCTCCAAAGGTAACCCTGTTCTCCAAAAGAAATTTAAAGAATGTTTTCCCACACTCTTTAGCATAGAGTCCTTTAGCAGTGCAGAGGTTGTAAAGGTGTATTGGAGAGATGACACCGGAGAAAAATAGCCAGCATCATCTCAGCCCGTTGCTTTGCTAATCTGCATCGACAAACCAGTTTCAACACATTTTAACACTGAGAAATGGAAACTTTAATATCTGTGTTTAGCTTACCCCTGCTGTCCACCAGTGGCTTCACGTGAATTGTCTTATGCTAAATGCAGAAAAAATGGTGACAGAATTAATTCCCAGCTCTGACTAATCGGACTGGGATCTGAAAAGGAGATGGACATTCCTCTACCTGCATCTTTACTAGTATCAAAACACTGGCAAATAATATTAGGCCACTGTTTATACTTCTATTACCCTGCTGATTTCAAAACCTGTAGTCTCTTCCACAGCTGCACAGATTTTGTCTTCAGCATGTTTGCATAAGTGACGACCACTTAAATGTAAAGAACGACTTTGCTGCTATGGCAGTAAAAGGAAAGAAACCCCAGTTTCCTCTCCTGTTGTTGCACTCTCCTATACACTCAGTAAGAACAAATAGCCTGAATTTACTGTAGACACTGAAGTGAGTGGATGTGACTCTACAGAAGCAGGGAAAGGACCTCTCCACAGATATGCTGTTTTACTGTTCGGCATGTAAAAAAAAAATAGATACCCATACCTCCAGCTCTTGCATACAAAAGGTAGGTCAATTCCATATATATTAGTGCTGATAACTGTCCCTTTTCCTCCTTGGCTCTGTGGCAGAGGTAGCAGAAGGGGGCATATGCCTATATTCCATTTACTCAATACCCACCCTACCCATAATATCACACAACCAGCTTGGTTCAAGCTAAAATGCTGA
This sequence comes from Aphelocoma coerulescens, assembly GCF_041296385.1. Lineage (NCBI taxonomy): Eukaryota > Metazoa > Chordata > Aves > Passeriformes > Corvidae > Aphelocoma > Aphelocoma coerulescens. Next base: position 63,413,652 of record NC_091013.1, read on the forward strand.
CCTCTGTGTTGGGGCTTAGCAGGTACAAGCAGATGATCCTTCTTCTGCTACTCTTCACTTCTCAGGCAGCGACCTCAGAGAATTATTACTGAATTACCAAGCAACAATTCAATATTTTTGCAAATACCAGAGCACAGCCTGTCTGCAAGTCTGGTACTCAGGACCCTTTTGTAAGGCTGACTCTTAACAAAGTATAATAATTCTGCTTCTGTGACAGAGGGAGCCTGCAGCTATGGAAATAGTATCCAGGTGCACCGGTGTTTGCACTTAGGTAGATGGATGGGCATGTACAAGGCTGGTTGTCATCAAGAGGAAAATGTGACACCGGAGAGGGCTCCAGCAGCTTGGAGAAACCCACAACCACCACCAGACACCTGCAGGCCTTTAGATCAATCTGTTTGACTCTATAGTGCAGGTGTTGGATGGATGGATGGATGGATGGATGGATGGATGGATGGATGGATGGATGGATGGATGGATGGATGGATGGACGGATGGATGAGAATTTTGTGAGTTTCTGGAAAAGCTCTTGGATTCTGGGACAGCCTTGATGGCTAGAAGGACAGATGCACATGATTAAAGGTAAAACACCTCGCACAAAAGGTGTTTGTGCGTCCAAGTGGATTCCCTGGTGGCTGGTAGTGGAATACCTAGTTGATGCTTTTAAGAGTAAGTACTGTCTCTCAGTACAGAACTGAGGAGTATTTTGGAAGAGCTGGCAGTCGTGTTTTGAAAGAGCAAAGCTTCTAAAAGGATGTCTGTGGCTGCCTGCTTTTCAGTGTCACATGAAGGATTAATCTCTCTGGGAAGGTTGGACTGGATTAGGTGGTTTGTTCGGGATTGGCAAGAGTGTTTTTGCAACCAGTGCCAAGGCTGGAATAAACTGGAGCACAGCTATACTGAAATGAATTAAAATGACCAGATATTCAGGTGCTCCAACAGCATTTTGGGGTTTGTTACTTCAGTAAAAATTTTTCCAAGCTTTAGGAGAAACAGCTTTAAGAACAGATCTTTCTTAATATTCTATATAAAATAACAGCATTTAAATGTTACATTTTATAGCTAGGCTGTATTGAGTTTTATTTAATACTTGTAAGAGAAAGGGCTCTTTTGGGAATGTGTTCTTTTGTTATGATAAATGGTAAAAACATAGGAGAAAACACATGCAATGCATGGAATTACAGAAGTCTACATCTGAACAGTCAAACAAGGGCTGTTTACAGCCTTCAGAGACCACAATTTTTTCTATAGTTTCTCTGTTTTAAAAAAATAATAATTTATGCTAACATAATGCTTCTATCATTAATGTGTGATTTGGTGCAGGATATTAACAGATGCATTAATTAGTGGGAATAATTGATCTAACTTTGTAGAATAATAAGTTAGTAGCAGAATCTTCAAAGAGGTGCCCATAATCTGCAAATCTCATAAACTTCAGTACTGATATGTGGAAGTTAAACACCTGCAGAAGGCAGGAAATAGTGCTTTGGGCAGTTAGTTTTGGTGTTCATATATTCATATGAACTGCAAAATGAGAACAGACAACTAAAAATATCTTAATAAGGCACAGTGCCAAAAACAATGAGACAGAAACATTTTTCTGGTGAGATTACTTTGCAGTAATTTAAAAGGAATAGTCTAAAAAGTAGAAAGAAGTTAATGATTGCAGGCAAGTTACGTTGCAAATGTGTTTTTCCTCAGCAAGCTGTCACTGTGTACAGAGGTGAAATATAAACCTGTGAGTAAAGAAAATACATGCCTATATTTTAAAATATTATGTTTATATTTTATTATGTCCTATTTTTCAAATGTTGTTAAAATTATCAAGCATAAAACTAATATTTATTCCTCTATTATAAGCACCAAGCTACACTGCAAACTCAGGACTTACAGCTACACAAACACATCTTATTTACGTACCCAAGGAGAAATATGTCTTGTTGGGAATTCAGTTCAAGTGTGTGGTCATCAAGATTTAAATCAGAGACTAATATGAAGATGCACGTAAAACATTTACTCTTCTATTATTAGTATTATTATTATTTCTTAAATTATTTTTCAGTAGCATTTTTTTTTCACTTCCAGTATTCTGCCACTTGTAGAGCTATGCTGGTTTGTGCTCAATTATTTTTTAAAGCAAATAAATAAGTAAATAAATAAAAAGAAAACTCACTCTAGAAGTGGTGATTTGTTAGGGAGAGACAGAATATACCCAAGAGAACCAGACTGCAGAATATTTGCCTTCTCTATAATGAAGCTCCAGATCCTCAGCAATTGCAATTACAGCCCCTTCCACAGCAGGAACTGCTGTTGTTATTGATACCTTTTATAGTCCATGTCATGTAGAGAGGCTCCCAGAAGGTTTGGTATTTTAAGAGCAAAGCAGGCTGGATTGAAAATGGAAGCAGGTTGAAAAGTCTGAAATTCTGCTTGTCTGCCCTTAGAAACAACTTCCAGTACATGGAGATATGAAGAAAACAGGAAAAGTAAGTTATGACACTGGCCTGGTTTAAACTGACAAAAACAATCCCAATTGAAAATATGGACTGTATTCTTTCCCCTTGAATGGCAATGAAAGAAAACTATACAGAAAATATTCTCCTTAAATCACTTCAACATGCATATTTAAGATTGAATAATCCTGTAGATCCGTAATTGTAGTTTAGAGCTTCACCAGCCATGGAGGCTGAAGTTTTCTATGTGAGATGTCTGCCTTAGGCTTTTCTCCCTCACCTATCCTCTCCTGTCACCCTGCTCCCAGAAGATCAAAAAATAAAATCAGTTTGTGCTAGTTCATCTAAACAACTGGATTGTTTCTGAGAACATGGGTGACAGGGATATTCTTTCTGTGTATTTTAGTTTTTTTAAATGTTGCGCTGTCTCCAGGAAAACACACATATTGAGCAGGGTCAAGCAAGGCTGCATCTGCTTAGTTTGTGAATGCCTGTTCAAATTTGTCTGCATAGACCTGTGGTTGGCAAAATGGTGTTTGCCTGTCCTCAGCAGAGAATTTCCACATCCTCATAAATCAGACTTCTGCTAGCACCAAATTCTCCACAGATGATGTCTGCACTTGGGTGTAGCCCAGCCCACTGGTACCCAAGGGTGCCTTCACATACTAAACTGACCTTATTTCAGGACCACTCCAGTTGACCCTGGGCACTACCTCTAATACTACAAAGAATCTTTTTATTTGTGCCCACCCTTTCCCCTGAACTAAAGTCCTGTTGCCACAGGAGAAGAGAAATCTCCAGAGACGATTCATGTGCCCTACCTTTTGCCTCCTAGAAAAGGAGGCATTAGGATCTGGAATAGAGTGTTTAGAGTCAATAGAAAAAAAGAGGTTTTTCATGAGGGCTAACTGATCTTAGCAACTAAGATATTTTAGCTATATCTGACCTTACCTGTGTATGTAATGGAGGTATGAGTTGTGCCTGGAAAGGTTTATTTCTCTGCAGAGAATACAGAGGAAGATCTGAGAGGCTGGCTCAAATGTCAATGTCTATGTTTCAGATGACTTAAAAAGGACAGACTAAACTTACTCATTCTGATTTAAGAAGTAAATAGTGGATGGAAAAACACCAAGGTGAATAAAAGATGTAGGAAGAGACAGAAAGAAAAAAAGAGAAAAGAGAATAGGGACAGAGCATGAGGAGTAAACATATGAGTGGCAGAATAACCATCAGCTTGGAAGGTGTAAAAGTCAAAACTAGTCTGTAAGTAATGGTCATATGTCTCTCTTCAGAATGTGGAATTGGTCATAGAGAGCTTGATTTCTCACATTCCTCCCTTTTAACAAAATACTTCTGAAATTCACAAGGAAAATTACTGTCTTAGAGCTCCTTTAATTTCTGGTGTCCACAGAGGGCAGTCAGCTTATTATTATTGTCAGTTGCTCAACTAACTCAAATGGGAGAGGTATGAACTATGAATCCAGACATCTTAAACTGCAGTTAGCTGTAGCTATGAGTGGTAGCATGTAAAATACCATTTCTTAATTTGTGTTTTAAAAGAGACACTATAGCAGTTTTAAGTCAAACTCTCAGGAGGCAAGCAATATCCCAAACTAGGCATTTTTTACTATATTCCCATTAAATAGGATGCAGATCAGGCATGGGACTCTACGTTAATGTTTGCTTCATTCAGCAGTTCAGTATTGGTTATTTTTATTGACTAGGTTTAGGGTGAAAACTGAAAATTTCATAACTTTATTTCCTTGCAGGACTCACAGCTACTTAGTTGCAGAAGGCTGAAGATATCTTGGGAACAGAAGGTGGATTTACAGGGAAAAAAAGGTCATATGTGGAGGCAATGGGATTTTAGTGGTGAGAGCCAGTTTCTTCATTTGCCAGTTATAAATTATTTTGGGGGTACTGGATGAGCTATGCAAATCAGACAACTTAATTTTGGGTTGGAGGTGACATGGCAGGAACACAGCTATAGATTGAAATAATTATCCATTTTGTCTGAAACATATAAAATGCTGTGAAATACCTCAGAAAATCAATATCCCAGCCTGGACACTAAAAAATAGGTCAATGTATTTGATAAAGCTCTACTGGGGACAAATATCTCCTGGGAAATTCAGCTTTTCCATTAACCTCAGGGATGGTTAATTTCCAGACGATTGAAACTGGTTTAACCTGTTAACCATGCCTCTACTTCCCAAAACACCAGATAAAATCTTGCCTTTGCTCCAGTCTTTTTCTTCCATGTCTGATCTGACAATGATATTTTTTAAAGCAGGACTTTTATATCTGAACAGCAGTTAACACCTCTCCTATTGCTTAATATATTTTGCTAATCAATATCTGTGAGACAGTATGAGTGTGGTTCATCTTGATGAACACTGGACATTTGCAAAGCAGATATTTAACATTTGAGGCTCTTTTTACAGGCACAAGAGAGAAATGGGTGAGTTTTGGCAGCGAGTTCATCTGACCTATTTTAGACATGCCTATTTCTCTTGTCTAGCTATGCTACCTTCAGGCAAATACCACCACTACAGACATCTGCATTGGAGAGGTTCAAATGTGGGCAAAACAAAATCCACCTGTCACTTGACCTTCCAAACAGAAAGGCCAAAATCACTAAAATTAAATGGGTTTACATAAAAGTAAATTTCTCTAAACATTTTTAACATTTTCTTACACCTTACAATTTTCCATTCCTTTTTCCTTGTTGTCCTTATCTTAGACAGATTTAGGATATTGAACATGCACAGATAAGCCTCCATGACTACCTACTTTGACAGATACACAGATAAGAATGTCCTGTTAAAGTGATTTAGCAAGGTTGAGGTACTTAGGAACAGCTTTAAAGGTGCTTCGAAAGTGGTTTAGTACCAGAAATGCATCATTAAAGCATTCATAGTTTTTTCTGCTTCTTAAGGGGGCCTGGGGTGGAAAAGAAAGAAAGGAAACAAGGAAGAAAGAAAGGCGATACAAGTATAAAACCTCGGCTTTATCTCAATGGCAAAAATAACAAAAGAAGCATAGGAGTATCCCCAGGATGCTGGTTTGATTTGGCAGTACCTCAATTTTACTAAACTTCCAAGTACATACAAATGCTGAATGTTCTCAGACTTTCACTTTACCCTCTGAATGAGGAAGTTCTCTTATTTTTTCAGTCACTGTTATCTGCTGAGAGAGCTACAGGTGGGACTCTTACAGACAGACTTATGAAGGAGCTTTTCACCCACCATTTACTTTTGCATTGCACTTTTTATTGGGACTTACCATTTCAAACAGAGAACTCTGTACAATGCAAAACTGAAAAGAGACATTCCTTTGTTTCTGCTGAATGGCACCCTTGTGGCTTCTCTTGTTGCAAGACCTCTGCAAAGAGCTGCCATAAAGGATAGGCTGAAAACTGTATGGTTTACACACAGTATGAGTATGTTTAGACGGTGCTGGTTTGACAAATGGAAATTTGATTTCATATACTCATTGTATGTTTTTAAGCTCTATGGCAGAAGTCTTTGCTCAGACAAGAAGTGAAAGAACTCTAGCAAACTGGAAATACTTTAAATTTTCTGATAAAATATCTTTAATTTTAGTTCACAGCAATTCTGCTGCTTAGCTGAAAATGATTCAGGTGCTAAACACAACTACGTACACAGCAACTGCTTGTGAACACCAAGGGTCTTGATTTTGTAAAGACACCTCCATCAGATTGTAGAAAATGGCTTGTTCCGGTTTAATACTGTTTTTAAAATTCTGATAGAAGTATCCAACTTGTATTCTTGCTTAGAAACTTGCTTAGAAACTGCTCTCACTTTCATGCACGATAATTGAAACAGTAACTTCAAATATCTGATATTCTGCTACATTTATATAAATTGTTGTTACAAATTTGCTAAAGTCACATTAAATCCTAACCGCCCTGAAAGCCGAAACTGCAAAAGACTGAATCAGATTCCATAAAACCTTTTGGGAAAAAAGCTGAAATACATTCAAAACTTAAAAAAATTCTAGTCCCTAGGGTGAAAAATAAATTTGAGTACCATAAGGCTTCATTGTGCTAATTTATGGCTATGCAAACATGATGCACCTACATAAAAAGTACTCACAGGAAAAAAGTATCTTCTGTGTCAGTGAACATATGTGACTACAGTCACTATATGTGTGATATATTCTCAAGATTTTCATCTTTTCCCTGAGACTAGTCTAACTAATCACAGTGATGCAAGAGTCAACATTTATTTTTACAGGCTACCAGGAGCCATATAGTAATGCGTGTATAGAAATACACTTAGAATTTTTTCTTTTTTTCACCATGAAAGTAGGGCAAAATTCTATTTTTTCTTTGATGATGGGAGTTATTAATTTTTTTTCTATAACATTGCAGAAAAAAGGTACCGATACAGTCCATAAAACTTTTATGAATACTCTTATTTACACTGTGCTTAAAAAGAAACAACATCTGTGACTGCTTTATTGTTTCTTTGTTTGCAGACAAAATTTATCTGGTTTACAAGTTCCTTCTGAAAAGCAGCTGAAACATAAAATTCATCACAGCATTGTGTTCCACATCTGCCTGTTTGCTAATACACACCTTGTCAGGCTACAGCAATTGAGGAGGATCACAGTTCCTCAAAACCATTTAGGAAAAGCATGGAGGCAAGATTTAAGATGTAAGAAAACTGATTTCCTTAACACAGATGGCAGTAAAATAGTTACTTGTTCAGTGGCTGCAGTTCCTAAAGAAATACTGTGTGACTAACTCTTTGATTGCTGTGCCAGTCTTGGGATGAGCACTTCCCACTGTGATGGAGTCCTTCATGCTTTCATGTTTCTAAACTGGTGGTGCACAAAGCTGGATTAACCACACCATCCACAAAAAATCCTCGTGTCATCCAGCTCCAGCTCAGTGCAGAATTGAACCAAGAGGCCACAGAAGACACATATGTCCAGCAAGGGTAAAAGAACTGCACCTGCTCTGCAAACAGGACGGCCTTCTGCATGTCTGTGCATGTACATACACATACACACACTAGAGCTTGTAGATTCCCAGCAGTAAATCCCTGCTAGAAATGCTACTTAAATTGTGTCAGCACTGCAGCTGGGCACCGCTTCACGTCTCTCTTTGATACAGTAACATAGTAACAGGTAAATGGAACAGCTCCACTACTTCAATATATTTGTGACTGACAGGCATATTTCTGAGAGAAACTACTCAAGCAGTCTTAAACCTTATCAAACTTCCTCCTTGATTCTGAGGTCATACCAGCCAGCTTGCAGCATATTTTGAATCATGAAAAAAGCCACTTTGTATTATGTTCTTCAGTTGCCATTTTTACCCATTTGTTAAGAGAGGTTTGAGACATTGCAAAAATTCAAGGTGCCAGGAAAGCTTATGGAAAAGAAGCACCACATAATGACAGAGGTATTTTCAAGAAAGATTTGACATTTAGAGTAAAGGGCAACACAGGTTGGGGAAGAGATAAATATAAGATGGCAGAGCTCGTCTTTGTATTTAGATGAGCAGTCAAATCTGATGCTCGGAAGCCATAGGGGATAGATGACATTAGGTCTGCTGCCCTATAAAAATGATAGTGAGATTTTTTTTTAGTTCTGGTGTATAATGTTTCTGCAAGAGAGCAAGAGAGCTAGTATATATACATCCCCAAAAACCTGAAGGCTGCCCTGAGATGAGTGAGATGTGTTTCAGTCACTCACTTCTATATTACTGAACAATCTGGAAGGCCAAAAATTGACAGTTGTGCAGTTCTTCAGGGGTTTCAGAGGAGTAAAGCTGAGTGGATCTGTGCATTGCAATGGATGTTGCTCAAGCCTGAGGCTGTGCTGCTGTGTTTCAGGATGCCCACAGGGATGTTCCAGCTACAAAGTGACCTTAGCGGCAAGGGACATGAACTTTTCTCTCAGCAGTCAGGCAGTTTTTCAATGGATTTTGACAGGGAGTCCCAATTAATAAAATCATATTTCACCATTAAGCATAGCTCAATGTCTTTATTTGAAGATTCCAGTGCAATTGGTTTTTACCTGCCACCTGACTTCAGTTCAAAAGTCTCTTTACTTTTTCTATTTATATTTCTTCCTGTTGAAGAAGCCTTTACTCATCCCCGTTAAAGCAAGCTAGGTTAAAAACTTTTTATGCTTCTGGTATTAGTGGTAGCATGTACCATGTTTTGATTAGAACAACATCCCTGGGCAATTCAGGAATTTGTGCAGCTGCATCTTGAAAATGGAATCCTCTATCCTTGCCTGCCCCTAGAAATCTTCAGTTGCCTGGGATGTATGTGATTCAGACTAACCTTACCAGGAGAGCTTTGGAACAAGGTGGGTTCTGCTTGGCCTCCACATCTCTGTAATGGAGTCAAAAAGCATGACACATGTCTGAGTCCCTTGATTCTTCACTTCTTGTCCAGGAAATGTGGAAATCCTGCTGCAGATTATGACACTATAGCCCCAGCTCCTGACAGAATTGTGTTCTCAGTTGGACTGAGGAGCACTACTCCTAATGACGATCAAACTCCATGTCTTTTAGGTGAAATATTTCCAGTACATCAAATTGGCATTTTGCAGATTGGTTGAAAAACTTTTGGAGGTTCTAGTAGTAAACAGACCCTGTGTGAGCCAAATTTGCCCACTGGTGTCTGTTCCAGCCTCATCCTTCACCCTGCCTTGGTTGTGCAATGGTCACTGCATTGGCACACAACACAGGGGATGATCTGGGGTTTGTAAACAGAACATTCAGAACCACTCTATTCACAGGTGAAAAGGAATAGAGAACTCATGTTTAGCAGTGTTGACTCAGCAGTGGTAACAAAAGTAAAATATTAGGGGAAAAAAACCCTTTATTTTTACTGTTAGCATTTGAAGATAGCATTCTGGATACACTCTGGGATTAGATCTCCTGAGTCAAATAGCACTGTATTTACCAACACTTTTCAGAGAAGAATGGCCTTTTAAGTGATGCTTGGCAACAGCATTCTCCATTCTATTCTGTCTATTAGTTTTAACACTTACATGTTTATTTTTCATTTTGAGTGAAAAATGCTCAAGAAGAATTTCATTCGTGCTCTGAATGCCAGCACTTTCAGATGGACGGCACCAGGCATAGGAATCCCTTCTGCAACTCTGACATTGCACTCAGAGTCTGTCTGGACCAAAACTCCAAGCCTCCCAAACCCACAATTGATGACAGTCACTTTTGTATGGATGTGCTTTTCAGTCCTCTATTAGCTTACACTCTATCCAGAAACAGATGGCTGTCAGACTGAGGGATGGGCAATCAGCTTGCAAAGACCAGGATGAACCACAGCCTATGAGAAGTTATGCATCCATATATCCCACAGAAGCAGACAGAGCTATGCTGATCAAATTTTCTTAGGAATGAATAGGTGCACACCAGACTTCAGAAACACAACAAGGAACATGAAGTTTAATCTTGCAAAAAAGAGAGAGGGGTGTGGCTGAGGGGCCATTGCCAGGAGGTTGTTCTGTACCATTTCACATCATTGCCAGGGTGAGAGTAAAGGATTCTCTGGCTTCCCAGAAGAGGAGCAGGGGTTTCAGTGAAGGAAATGTGGCAGGAGGGGGAAGCCATTCACCTTTCTTCATTGTCAGCTGGGGCCTGCAGGAGCATTTTGCATGTAAATCACTCTCTCTTTTGTGCACATTTGTTATTAATATAGTTGCTATTACTGTTCATTTTCTTATCTCACTGCTGTTTCCAGTAAATTTTTCTTATCTCAACCCATGAACTTCACTATTGTGCCTCCAATTCTCAACAGTGGATCTGAACAGTAAAACCAAAATTCTTCCTCCCTTAAATTTTCAAGTATTTCCTTTTCTATTCCATACTATATAACTGGACTCATGTTTTTACAAAACAGATTTACTTGGACTGTCATGTGAGTTTGCTGAGTGTTTTAATACAATTCTCTACCAGATAAAAAAAAAAAAAAAATTAGCTACTTTGATCAGGACTAAACCATGAAATCAGAGTTCACACATAATACTTAACCTAAATAAAGAATTCATGGGAAACAGAATCTTGCTATCATAATATTTATTGGAAAGGTATACAGAAATAAAAAATCCATACATGCTTCTCAGGAAAGCATAATTTCCCAATGGATACTGCTGTATTCGACTTGAATCTAAACTAACACTGTAGATTCTAATAACACTTGGCAAGCTGCAGACACATCATTTTTAACTTAGGCTTACATTTGAATCACCTGGAACTCAAATTTCCAATGTGACCTTTTCAGGGCTTTGTTTAGGAACAAAAAGAGTTCTCACTGGAGAGAGAAAACACCTTTTGGAGAACAAGATATATTGCTAAGGATAGAGGCTAAAATAGGTCGGAGCTGCTGCTAGTCTAGATTTAAATAAAACAATGACTATTTATGTAAGCTTTGTTGCCTTCAGATGAAAAAAGGGAATGTAATTTTTTTACATTTAAACAAAAATTTGTGATCTTCTGTATTATGCTTTCAAGCACATATTTATTCAACATATGCCTGAAGCTTATAAAATGCAGGAATGTGGAGGTTTTTCTGCCTGCAATAATGGACACACTAAAGATGTACATGACAAACAGAATGTTTTTATTTGTGTCGTCAGTTCTGCAAGGAGTTCTGCACCAAAGAACATAAACAATGAAAGCCAAAGCATTTCTCACCTCTCAACACAGACCCTGCAGTCTTTAATGACCATCTAAAATTCCAGCATATTAGGATCATATTAGATTTTTATTTTTCTTTTCCCATAGGTCTGATGATAGGAGAAGCACAGAAAATCTGACTTGCAAAGTGCAACTATCCTGTTCTGCTGTGTAACCACATTTATACTGGAACTACAGACTGGTTTTGTTCCTCATTTCCTTTATCCTTCCTAAGCTGCATAGCCTGGATTTTAAACTGCCTTTTCACTGCTGAGTTCAGAAATATACAACAGGAAATTTCAACTGCATATTTACACAGAAAAAAGTGGAAAGCATGGGAGAGCCAAAAAGTGTTTTGAATCTTTTTGTGGTGTGCTCAAAGACACAAGTGGAGAAGAAAGCCAAAATAGATATGCTATCTAATTGCTAAATATTTACTTAATGCAATCATCATTTATTGAGGAAGAACAAGAGTCCAAATATTTATGACAGATGATAGCATTAGTTACTATAGATGAGCTTTAACCCTAATTTGGGGGAAGAAGACTGCTATGACAGATAAAGATTAGTTTACATTATTCGAACTGATTATGCCCTTAATTTTCCACAAAAACGCAGCTCTAAATCCACTGCAGAATTAAACAGCTCTTCCTCTGAGCTAGCGCCTTCCCTTTAGTCCTTCTTCTGCCTGTTTCATCCATGGATGCAATGCCTGAGTGTGTGGTCCACCATTCAAAGCGTGTCATTTTGATGCAAATGACAAAAGACAGGGTAATACATTCTTTCCTCTTCTCTACCATTAGAGGCATGCCAAAAGGGCAGAAAGAATTACTTTGTTCAGTTTTATCCCTGGAACCACCTATAAGCCTGAAAACCACTCTGCACGGAGATGGAGCAAGTAGGAACAGCAGTGGGAGAAGATGCCTCTCATCTCTGGGCACCTGATGGGTTCCGGTCAGAAATCCATGTGGGCAATTAAACCATCATCCTCTGAAAGGAGCTGAACAATCCTTGAGGTTTTGAAATTATATTTTTTCAATCTATGGAGGTCTTGACTGGGAAGGGAAAATTGGAGTAGGTGGGCTAGTTGCAACAAAAGGATACAATACATATATACAACAGGGAAAAGCTTTGGACAATGAAGGAAAGCTACCAGCATCTGCTCAGAGTGGCTGCAGGAATTAGTGAACATGACAATTAGTGGATGCCTAGAAAACATAACTTTTGTCCCATCTAATGGATCTAATTTATATGAAGTGTATTCAAAACATCACTTAAGGTTATTACCACATTTCTGAAATAATTTCATTCAACTGACTAACTGAAACACTTTATGTGCCTTTTATTAATGCATAAACATGATTGACTTGCACTTTACTCATCTGAAATGTTAAAATGTTCAAAGAAGCATAAAACCAGAAAATTACTGGACATTTCCTGGTTGTTGCGAGTGAGACAGGCAGGTAGAATGAACCATAACCAACCTGTGACCCTTCCCTTCAATACTAATGCCACTAATGAAATCTGATGTCAATCAGTAACCTCATCAAAACAGCATGATCACTTGCCATCAGTCCCTTAGAACAACATAACAATCTGAAAATTGAATAGTAAAGAAGTGTTTTGTTAAAGATTGTCTTGGCAAAGTGACTGCCTTTATATTCAGCTTATACAACTAATGCTGCATCTGCTTTTGGTTGACTACAGTTGGATTAAATTTAGATCTAACATGAGGTACATACTGCTATACAGTCACCTCCAGCTGAGACTTCATGCAGCGTTGTTAGAAATGCATTATTTTTTCAAAGATGCAGTATGAAAGCAATGTTTTAATGCTCTGATACAACTGAAACTTCCCTTTCCCTTCCCAATAATATTTTCCAACACTGTGACAACATGAATTACATAAAACCTCTCTGGGCCAGAAAAGAGTGCTTGAAGAATAAGCAGTACAAACTCAAGAATTCTGCTTCACATCATTAAAAGAAACAAAAAGATTTTTTTTTTTTTAATAGCTGAACTAGGTAAAGAAAGAGAAATTACAGAGCAGGAAAAACAGAAAAAATTTTAAGTAAAAGATATTATTTCAAATAATCTGAAGACAAATAAGGTAGAGTAAACTAAAGTTCATACTAATATTAATGGGGCCATGATATGGCTAAAAGCAGGTCTGCACTGTACCATCTGGATGGACTGCGTTTACACTGTTTCTGCTTCTGTCGGCTTTTAACTGGCTCCTTGTTTGATTGCATGGAATTGTTTTTTGATTTACTGTTGCTTCAATTCTTGCATGGTTTCCATTACATACTATTCCATTCAATTACATACTATTCCATTCCATTACTCATACCTATAAGAAAACTGTTCATCAGCAGATCACATGGATTCGTTGGCTACATAAGTTCTTTTTTAATAAAAGAAATATGTGTAAATTATGGATGCTGCTTTGTTGCTGTAGAACTGTTCAGACAGGACACACTTAGATCCTTTCAAGTTGCGAGAAAGAGCACACCCTGCGGTGAACTGAGAGGGGAGCACAGCAGACACAAAGACTGTTTCCCCAGGCACATTGAGCTAAGGCCACCCCTCATGCAAGCAGGGTGTAAGCAGGCAAGGTCCCTCTCACTGATACCCCTAGCAGTGGGGTAGAAATGATAGTCACTTGAAGGAGTCAGAGACTCAGCGCAGTCCTGTCTCAACCACTCTATCAATACCTACAAGAACAGCACAGAGAATAGCAGGTGCCTAATCCTGTTTGTACAGCAAGAGATGCGAGGGGAGCGTTTCTCCTGACTGCTGACAGCATGGCTGAGATCTCTGTGCAGCACACATCCTCTGAATTCTGTCCAAGCATTGCAGCATTGTCTTTGCAGCACAGACTTTGCTTTAAAAGTCATCTTCTGGCACTCAGTTTGCAGAATAGCTGGCTGTTTGGCACCCTCTGCACCAGATGTTATCTTGTAAACTCAATGAACAGATGCCTATTCCATTCTCACAATAAAAGAATAATCAGAGTTACCACTTAATTCTGTGATTCAAAGTTAACGATATTTAAGATTTATAAATATGCAACAGAAGCATGTTAATTATGTAACTGTACTAAAAAAATGTAGCTCAGGAATGAAATAAATATTTCATAAATATGCCTAACAATAAGGATTTAATTTATTAGCAGTTTTAGCAGAACAACTGCAAAGAAGATTGCAGTTGTGAAGCACGTTTGTCATTTGACAAAGGGGAGGCTGTTACTCAATATAATAACAATACTAGGTTTATTTTCTTTTAAGTATTCAAAAAATACCTGCCTGAAAAATTCTCCAGATGAGACTGTTTGCTTATAATCTCAAGGTGGATTTCATACCATACTTAAGAGAGCAGACACCAAGGAGCACTGCATCACAGATCCTGTTATATTTATGAGGCCAGTTATGGCTTCACAGTAATCAGAAGTTTCATGGAAGGAGTTCTCAGACCCCTGTTTCATAGACGGATGACTAGGGCACTTCATATGCCTTTTTTGACTCCTCCACCATGGCTACTTCAATCCCAAATGTGATAGATGGGAAAAACTAGACATCAAAACAGCAGAAGGTTAAATTAATCATAAACCACTGCACTCCGTCAATTTATGCATTTATCCTGTTTCGCGTATCTAAGTTGGATGAAGTGCCTGGAGGTTTTTGGTTGAGCAAACTGAAGTAATGAAAACAATTTCCTAAATAAAATATAAGCATTGTCAAGAGGTCATAAATAGAAGTCCAGCAAGATGAGTTTCCATCTCAAAAGGAGCAGAAAATTGGTTCCTTCAGACCCACAATCAAATGTGCCAATAAGTGAAATTTTGCGTATTGAAACAGAAAGACAGAGCACTGCAAAATGTGATAACCCTGCAAGTTAAAAAGGTTTTATATCATAGCCACTGCTGTTAGCAGCAAGGTTAGTGACACAATTTATATAAACCACACCAGTTTGTTCATCATCTTTCAACAACATATTCATTCAAGACCAATCCCTGTTTTCGTTTCCCATGAAATCAAATGCTGAAGATCAGTTATCAATTATGTCAATTTTAAAGAATTTACCATTCCCTCAAACTCATGTATTTCCCTCCCTTACTTTTAGCAACTTCTCTTTCATTGAAAAATAATATTATAAAGCAGACAGTAAAATCTTCATCCTGAGTATTAAAGTTCAGAGAACAACTACAGGAAACAGCCAAGTTTTTTTTTATTATTTTTTAATTAGTTCCTATGAAAATCTTAAAGGATCAGGCATAGCAGTAGAAAAGAGCTGGCAAGAAATGGTACATATAAGAAGATCTAGAGGAAAAACATATCCCTACTCAATGATATTGGTCTAATATCTTGAACCCAACCTGCATAATATTTGCCATTTTTTAACAACCCATAGATGACACTAATTTACTCTGAAAGGTAAAGATAAGGGCAAGTGGTGAAGTACTGCAGTAAGACTTGAAGCCATGTTAAAACTAGGAAGAACCAAGGATCAACAGGAGCAGATGTGTACAGTGAAATAGTTGCTGCTGAAGACCACACATGATCCACATTTAATAAATGTTTTCGGGTTTTTTTGGTTTGTTTTTTTTTTTAAAACTTAATTAGGGCTTATTCCAATCTACTCCCATGGGTTCAATGTTTAAGGATAGGACACCCAAGCTGAACTTCAGGAGCTTATCTTTTGGTTTCATTACATCTGAAAGGAATCAAAGTCATCCTCCTGTGTGTACAAATGCATGGCAAATAGAGACAATCAGGAAATTTGCTCCAAAACCACCCTCCTGTTCCTACACCACCAATACAGGTACACTCTTTGTAGCTCAGAACCTAAGCAATTAAATAGCAGGTAAAATAGAAAACACATAATTTGAGAGTGCTGGACATGTGGAAAAAGCCAACAATCATGACTTTGTACACAGGGCAATGAAGTCTGTGGTAGGCTATTATCAGCCACAAATGAGGTTTCAGAATCACAACAGTCAGCCCTTCAAACAGCTCAGCTCAGTGCTCATGAAAGTAAATGTGATGGGTTTCACTGGGATAGAGTTAATTTTCTTCCCAGTAGCTGGTATGGGGTTGTGTTTTGGATTTGTGACCAAAACAGTGTTGATAACACAGGGATGTGTTTGTTACAGCTGGGCAATGCTGACACTGAGTCAGGGCCTTTTCTGCCTCTCACCCCATCCCAGCAGAGAGAGGGCTGGGGGTGCACAAGGAGCTGGGAGGGGACACAGCTCGGACAGTTGACCAGAACTGGCCAAAGGGATATTCCAGATCATATGGCATCATGCTCAGTATATAAATCCGGGGGAAGAAGGAGTAAGGAGGAGGACGTTCTGAGTCATGGTGTTTGTTTTCCCAAGTCACCTTTAGGCACGACAGAGCCCTGCTTTCCTGGAGATGATTGAACACCTGTCTGCCCATGGGAAGTGGTGAATGAAATCCTTTTTCTGCTTTGCTTTTGTGTGTGGCTTTCACTTTACCTGTTACAGTCAACCTGTGAGGTTTCCTACTTTACTCTTACAATTCTCTTTCCAATCCCACTAGGGGAAAGTGAGTGAGCAGCTGTGTAGTGCCTAGCTGCTGTCTGGGGTTAAACCAGAAAAATAAATCAAATTAGTAGGAAAGGAAAACAAACAGAAATATCTTTGTCTTATTGCAAAAGTTTCAGCCTTATCTCCTAGTTTCTTTACCCAAAAAAGATGTGGAAAAATTTCATAGACCAATAGGAGGATGGCAAGTACACTCAATAGCATGGAGCAGCTTCCAGGTGGAAATAACTACACAGAGTTATTTTCAGTCTGGGAAAGCAGTGGCTAAGGATAGGATGTGGCAGACATTCACAGAATCATCAGAGGAATGGAGAAGGTGGAAAGGAATCTGTTCATCCTGTCTGAAGATATGGAGGAGAACAGGGGCATATCATATGAAACTAGAATGCTACAGAACCAGCAAAAAGATGTGGTTGTTCATATAGCACATCATTAAATTGTGTGCAAGTCCTTGCCATGGGAAGCTGTAAATGCTAGAAGTTTACATGCTCTGAAAAGCTGACTGGACCAATTCATAGGAATGATGACCTGTCAAAGGGCTATCACCTCTGGCTCAGCTAGTCTTTGAGCAATGAAGTGCAGCAACACAAAGTATTTTTTGGAAATACCTATACCTTCCTGTCCTCCTGTACTCTTTCTTAGGTTTTAATTTCACAGCTGAAGACCGAGTATTGTGTTAGACCAGCTTTTGACCTGACCCAGTTTGACTGTTCCTGCATTAGCCTTTCAGTCACTAGTCAATGGGAATAATCTAATAAATCAAAAATCAGAAGTTGATTCTGAACTGAAAAAAAAAAAAAAGAAAAGCTGACTCAACAAATTTGATTTATTTTTATTTACTCTGGAACATGATATTGGAGACTTAGATTTATAACCCAAATTTGTGCTGGGAAAAGAGTTTACATGTCACAGTCCTACACAAAGATGATGAAAAACTGTGAATGTAACAGAAAGTCTAAAGTTGACTCTCAGCATTCAGAATTATTATTTCTCAATGTATTTATTCCTGCACAATGAAATTTCCTAGCAAATGATCATGTTTTTAGCGTGCTAAGACCAATTTGATTAAAATTTCAAATACATGATGGAAAAAGAAATATGTCAGCAGAGCACGTCAGTTATTAATGACAAACTCTAAATTATGGTAGGCTGAACACTCTCAGCAGGCTGGGGGATTTGATTGCAGTGATCTTTGAGTCTGTCTTACAGAATTGCACATTTTGTGGTTTGGACGAGATTAATTATACCTCAGAGAGCACAACCAAATACTTTTACAAAAGCAAACATTTAATAGTATTTACACCATTTCCTTCCTTCCTTCCTTCCTTCCTTCCTTCCTTCCTTCCTTCCTTCCTCCCTCCCTCCCTCCCTCCCTCCCTCATTTGGGTGTTTGGGTATTTCTCCATTCCTCTCTCCTGTCAAAGGCACATTTGGGAACAGTTTGCAAAAGTCCTGTTTTTCCCCCACTTCTTGAAATCCACATGGTAATTATCCTGATCTAAAATTATCCAGTTTTGCAATGTGTTAATTTACATCTTAAAAAAAAAAATATGACAAATGGATGAGTTATTATAAAAAAAAATTCAATCCCCTACATTTTGTGAACTGCGATTTTTTCCTATTTATAATGGAGCCCAAAATGCTGCATATGTTGGCTGAGGGTCACTAATGCTAGTAACTATTGCTCACAGCTGTTTTTTCTTTAAATACAGGAAACAGCTGAAATAAGATCTGTGTCTGCCAGCACTGAGCTTCCCTGGTTTTGAGGGGGAATCAGGCATGTCCTGATTAACTGTGACCATGATTACTTTATTCAACAAGCCCCATACATGAACCAGCAACACACAATTAAAAATTGACAATGGCATCTTGATGAAAGTGGTTATTTCATGTAAACTGGGACCTTCTGGGAATTTTTTCCCCACCTTCTTTAACCATTACCACTAACTAAAACTCCAGGTTAATAGAGCTGTTACGAACAAGCAGTTAATAAGGCAGCTGTCTACGGCTTCAGCTGCTCTATGGAAACTAAGATATCATTTTGAAGGTGATGACATAATTCACAAGGAAATGGTGATTAATCCATCACACAAACTAGGACACTTCAGGCTATGAGTAAAAATGCACATTATTCATTTGATCCAATTATTGTTCCAGGTATCATTCTACAGTAGAGACTTCCATTTTATTTTTTTTTTATCTTGAACTTAATCTTTGCAGGAAGAAAAAAAAAGGAAAAGATGGAAAAAACCCAAATCAGAAGTGGAGATTTGGATTACTACTGGACTATGAATGCGGCTGTGGCAGAGGTTTCTGGCCCCAAAGGTGTCTTTTGCCACAGTGAAGTCCATTCCTTACTCCCTGAAGTATTCCTTGGGCAGAGCCTCTGCATGGGAGGGCACTTGCCCTGCTCATTGTAGCCTGCATATGGAAATTACCATTATTTTATCTTCAGCAACCCTCCTACAACTGACTCAGTGAAAATAAAGGGTTTGGGTCCAAACAATGCTTGCAGTGACCCTGAATCAGTGACCTAACTGCTTTTCACCTCAAGGCAAGAGCTGAGGTCTGTGGGTGCAAGGATCTCACTGCTCACTGGCCAAGAAGCAGCTGGCCATTCCTAATCTGGATGGCATGAAAGCTTCAAATGGTGGTAAATTAAGCACAGGTTAGTTTGGGAGCTGTCATCAAATGCAAGCAGGTTGCAATTGAGAGTTTGGAAATCTGGGCTCACAAAGTCCCAGGAATGTGCTGCGCTATACATACAGCAGACATATAGATGCAGATAAAATGAGAGCTCTGTGTTAAGCACTTAGAGGTTTGTTTCAGCAATCATATCTTGGAATGGGTGTGCCTTATACAGGAGTGTTATTCTTCATTGCCATGACTTCATGAACTTTGCAGTGAGACAGACTTACATCCTAAACTTTGGTACACCCCAACATACTCCAGCAGACTGGAAATCCTGTTACTCAGGCTCCCTTTGTCATCCAGGCTCCTCTACCAGAGTTATACTTTTCTATGAGACATTAAAAAGAGGCTCCTGAAGAAAGTAAACTAAAGGTCTGAACTGTTCACTGTACCACTTTGGAAAAACAAATCCTATACTTATTTCACGGCTGGAAATGATATCTCAGGCACAATCAAGAGTAAAGTATGGAAACTGAAAGAACCCTTTCAACACAGACATTGCCCCAGCTTTTACAAAGCATCCAGCTGCAGAGGGCTCATTGTTAGCACATAGGCATTCTTAAATATACTAGCTTTTTAAATTTCACAAAAAATGGATTTGGAGTTTTGTTCATATCAAAAGAATTATAACAAAGAAACAGGAGACTGAATTGATGATTAAGAAAAGCAGACACATTCATTTTCTTTTCCAAAGCAAAGCACCATAGGAAAACCAGACTACGGCTGCTGAAGGCATTCAGTGATGAAGAGTTTAGATTAGCATGCAAACAATAAAATGTTTGACTACATAAAAGATAACCTGAGTACCAGGTCTATATTTTATGCAAAAACTAGTTATAAAACTGCTGCATAAACGATCCCCATAGGGATAATTTAGGGGAAAATAATCTGAAATATTTACGTACCTGACAAACACTCCAGACTCTGGGAGATTTTTCTGCTGTTTATATGCCAATCGTCTAAGCCTACAATGCCTGGCTGTGATATCCAAAGTCAGGCTGACCATAGCTGCCAGCCTTGACACTGGGAGCAGCCTGGCTATGTGAGAAGGGCTAATCAGCCCAGGTGGAATATCACGCTAAAGCAGCCTCCCAGCGCCATGGCTGGTGTGTTCACACAGCTCAGGTGTTACTGAAGCCTGCCACAGAGACACATCCTAGGGTGATAAAGCTAACACGACAGCTGAGCTTCAGACCACCTGCATTAATATTTCATCTGAGCAATGGTCCCTAAATCCATTGCAAAATGGTTGAAGCCCAAAGGATGCATCCTCCTCACCTTCACTTTTTGTGCCCTGCACCTCTCTAAAAATGTTGCTTCCACCTTATCAGCCTCCCCACGTGTGCACATCTCCCCAGTGAAATACCATGTCCTACCTTGTTCCTGAATCCTTGGTCCAGAGTTCCTGCCAGCACAGTGGAATATGCAGAAGAGCTGAAAGCCTCTCCTTCATACTAGAAGCATCACATGTACCAGAGCATTGTACATTGATCCTGTACCTATTTATTCCATTTTTTTACCTTGTAGTGCTGGCAATACACCTCTCTTGCATTTTGAGCAGCAGCACTAACACTGAATAACCAGCAAAAGAGACACATTGTAAGAGCTTATGAGCCACATGCATTTTGAAAGCTGGAGTTTGGCCATCATCATCATAAAATGAAAATAGACCAGGTGTAGAAAAGTCTGCAAAAATCAGTTTGGAGAGAGCTTTTTCTTTCTTCAAGGGAGATTCGAGGAGCTTAGATTGTTTAGTCTAGCAAAATGAAGTGAAACAGCTAAGGGGAAAGGTAAGGGAGGATGTGTTTGCTCTCTATTAAATATTAATTAATACTCTATTAATTATTAATAAAGAACTATTCAAGATAAAAGGTAATGGTGTCACAAAACAAATGGATAAAGGTTGTTCGTGAATATATTTAGGCTAGGAATGCAATGCCTCTGTCAAGAGACTGTATGTTCCTGAATTCCATGTGCCAAGAGAGGGTTCAAGCCCTGTAGCCCAAATCTGTTCTTTCATCTCACTTCTGAAAGAAGATGCTAAGACCTAGTTTTCAAAGTCCTTTCCTAAATCTTGGGAAGAGAAAGCCAGTGTTTTCTAAATACAGGGGAAAAACCTCATAGTCTCAGAGTGTTTTGAAAAGTGCTATTTGTAGTTTACATTATGAAGTCCACTTACACTGAGGTGGAATGAAACCACTACGTGGCCACCTGCCCTGCTGCCAGATGTTTATAGCACTTCACAGCTACCACCCTGGCCTGTGTTTAAACTAGAAGATTCTGAAGCTCATCTTCAGGATCTATAAGTGCACAGTTCTCCTAAGAACCACCTCAAATACATGGATCCATCACCAGAAGCATAAAAAGAGACATGTGATTACAGTGGGAGTGGGGGATGCTCCAAATGAGGTTTTCAAGACAATATTGTTTAAATCTCAACTGTAGTACTACACTGACAAGCTTGCTTATTGAAAGATATAGGTCAGTGCTCTGACATAATCAACTGATCTCTTTAATACAGAGGTGGCATTGAATATTTACACAAAACATATCCACTACAAAAAGTTGTTTCCTGATATGAGTCATCCAGCAAGGAATAAGGCTTTATTGTGAATGGTGGGGCAAATGCACTGGGGAATATCATCACATCAAAATATAAGCTCTTACTTCAGCGCTTTGTTGTCAGAGCATTTAAATTCTATGTGAAAAGCAAAAGAGAGAGTAGATAAGTCAAAGACATTTGAAATGGAATGAGAAGTACACCAGAACAATAAAAAAAGAGAGATCAATAAAAAAAGTCAAGTTTTCACCAATAATTTTAAAGAAGAGTGTTAAGAAAATAAATGTGGGTACAGACACATGGGAAATGGACTGTGGTGGTTTAAGGAATGTAAGGGAACTTTAAAGACTGAATCTTGGACTTAATCCCATTTAGAAAAAATATTTCTAATACCCGTTTCATAAATCTCTTAGAAGTTTTAGTACAGTTCCTAGTGAGAAAAGAATCCACAGAATGAGCTAATATGTGGCATTTATGTAACAGCATATTCAAAAGGCTCCCATGTTCAGAGAGAGCCTTGCAATCATGGCTACTCTGTGCCCAGCAAGTGGTTCTTTCAAAGCAGGGTTCAGGTGCACCATTTCACAGTCAAGAATAATTTGCTCACATCCTCCTGTCCCTTCTGTCACATTTGCTTTCTGGTTCAGCAAGTGACTACAGGTCATACATAAAACTTAAATGTAATAAAGACACAAATCCCAGGTTACCCACATAAATCCCTTGGTCTTCCATTGCTAAGATTTAAATTCAGTTGGTATGACTTAAACCGCACTTTCAATGCACTTGAGTAGCCAAAAGAATTTCCACCTTTCCCCCCCCCCCCCCGCTAAAATAGGTTCTTCCATATTTTCTTTGTTCTATAGGCATAAAAAATAGTTACAGAGGGTCACCAGCATAATATCATTAGCATGATATTAGTCTTGTCTGTGGAAGCAGAACTGTCAGTCTCTCCATCTCCTGGCACTGTGCCTGGTGACCAGCAACGGCTGTGACTGGAAGTTTTATGGGACAGCCAATGAACACTAGTAGGTAAGAAAAACAAATTGAAAAACAATGCCCCAGAAAACCAAAACCTCACAATGCTAGAAAATGCACAAACTGCTAAATTTTCACCATTTTCAGGGGGTTTTGTTTGTTTGTTTGTTTACATTTATTATGTGCATAGGTCCTATAGGAGTATTCTCTACTATAAATATGGAAAATTAACCCCTGCTTCTAAACCAGCATTTCTGTACTGGGATTTCTGAGAAAAAAAAAAAAAAATGATGTGTATACAAAATGAATACAGAAAATTGCTAAACTCTGCTTTCAAACCTGTTCCCCACAGAAACCACAGATGTATATTGTGATGGGAAGATTCAGTAGGCAGGATAGAAATCCAGAGGCTTGTAGAGTCTTCATACATTCTATGAATTATACTTACATAAGACTGTCTAATGAAGTGTATTAGAATAAATGCCTTACCTCTATCAATACTTGCCTGTGTTGAAGTTTGATTTCTGACTGCAGAGAACTGGAATTTTTCTACCTTCTGAAGAAAAGTGGTGTGAAGACAGCCACTACCAGGGCGTGTGCAACTGGTGCTGGAACTCTCGATAGATTTTGTTTGTTCATTTTAGTTATCACACTTCAGATGCCTGATGGTGATTTACAGTCAAGGTGCTCAGA
Organism: Aphelocoma coerulescens; assembly: GCF_041296385.1. Lineage (NCBI taxonomy): Eukaryota > Metazoa > Chordata > Aves > Passeriformes > Corvidae > Aphelocoma > Aphelocoma coerulescens. Next base: position 63,437,276 of record NC_091013.1, read on the forward strand.
AATTAATAAGATGATCATGTCCTACCCTCACTCACATAGTTACCATCACTGAGAATGAATTGAGAAATGAAAGAAAAAAGGGGAAAAGAAAGATAAAGGGAGTAGGCCCTGATTTTCTGAGGAGTTGAGCACCTTGTAATGCCATGTGTGACCAACCAGGAGCAGAAGCAGCACACCAGATCAGCATCTACCCAAAACTGAAAAGGACAATTTAGTTACCTGCCAGATATTTCCTCCAGCCTACAGAAGGAACATTTCTCTCTGTTATTGACAAACCATAAGATAAACTGCAATACTGGAGAGTTTCCAGTCAGGAATGCATGTAATTGCAAACCAGCTACTGTTTGTTTTTAAATGGCTAAAATACCAAAGTAATCTCAAGAAGTCCTCTGGAAAATGGGATTTATAATGAAAAATATTTGCTGAAAAAGCAAAAGTGAGAGTACAGTTTGTCTTCCCATTTGTCTTTTATGGTGCTTGACAAATTGACACACAATTGTTAATTATGGGCACTGAGTGCCACATGATTATGAATAAAATATTCCAGCTGATTGTAGCATAAGTCTAATAGCATTTCCAGGAAATTAAGTAGCATTCTTACAGATACTGAAGCCTACAAATTTCAAATCATGATATAATTAAATTTCTCAAGCAAATATTCAAAATGTTCTTAATTTTTAGTTAGCATTTAACCATATCACAACCTGAGAGTGTTCTCTGGAGAAATGTTTTGAATGCAGGCTATAACAGCCACTGTGGGACACAAATCTGCAGATCACTGAAAATTATGCAGACGAATGTAATTTTGGACATTTTTTTGTGCAGGGTGTTTTCTGAATTTTTCTCTAAAATGGAGAAAAGAGAAAAGTCATTTTTCACTTTAGAGGTGTCAAAAAAATGTAAAAATACCTAATAGACTTGGGATGAGGCAGCTGCAACTACATAGTAACCAGAAGTGGAGAAGCTGACACACAATGATAATTTTTCTCCTCACTAAAAGCTGTGGGAATGTGTCCCTGACCTCCTCTTCCTCACCAGAGCTGGAGTGGACTTGTGTCCTTTTCCTGGTCAGGTCCAGTCCCTATGCTGGCACCATCTGCTCAGAGGCAGGATCAGGATAGAGAGGGTCACCTACAGGCATAGTGCCTAGTGAGGAGGGATCTCATTGGCACCACGTTTTCCATCTCCATCTCCTCTGCAGTCTTCTCTATGTTTAAGAAGTAGCACGGATTAAAAGAGAGTTCAGATCCATTACATACACAAAGACATACATTTTTTCATAGGTTGGGAACAAGCCTCAGAAGACAAATATTGTGGCATTATTGGGGGAGTGTAACAGGCAAAGCATACCAAAAAGGAAAACATTGATTGAACACCAAGATATACCAAAAAATAAAATTTGTATTGTAACCTTAAAGGAAAAGTGTCTTCTGAAGTGAAAATCCAAAATTTAAAAAAAAGGTGCAATCCTGTCAGAGATTTATTTCCTCTACATTACATATTACTTGTCTCAAGTAATAGGAATACACAATGTGTTGTCATGTGTTAATTGTAAACTAAATATTTTATGAATCTACATAATTTTCTTATCTCTGAAAGGTCCCAGTTGTTCCTTCAGCTTTGGAATGCCAGTCCAAACACATCAATTCAAAGGGTGAGCCAGATTACAGTACAGACAAAACAGTGTCGTGGAACGACTGTGGCTTGAAAAGCCACTTGGAATTTGCAATTTTTTTGGTTCCTCACTCAAGAACAGGATTAACCATGCCTGCCCATTGCAGAAGGGGGTTACACATATTTGTCAGTGACCACTGGACTCTCTAGGTCTAAGAAGTACAAGCAAGGATCACTACTCCTTCAGCAAAGTGCACACCAGCTTCCTTGTCTGGTGTTGCTCAGCTCTGAAAAGTGACTCTGCTAACAAAACATTTTTGAAGAGAACAAACACAGATAAGCTACTCAGCACAATCAAGGGTCTTCTATTCAGCATGGTAGATGTTTCTAGTTCAGGCTGAAGATTCAATTCAACAGTGTTAAGATAAACTCCTGAACAAAGACAAATACTTCAATATTCAGCTGTAGATAATGCTCCTTGTGGGTCCTGAACTCACTTATTCTTGAGGCAGCTGCAAAGGATCCTCATCAGGTTTCCCTTGCACTGAGAGCTGCCAACACAACTGATCACCAATGGCCTCAATGGCTTGATCTTGCTAAACCACAAAGGTTGACAGTGCACACTGAGAGACTCCAGGAGATGGTGAGATTGTTAGAATGACTGCAAAGCCTTCAAAATAAACCAGAGAGGCACAAAGCTACCTCTAATCTATACTTTCCATGGAGGCTTCATCTCTGTCAAAATATTGATGAAACAATTCCCTACTCAGCATCATGTTCTCAGGTGCTCGGCACCTGCAAGCACAGTTTTTCGAAAAGATCGGTTCCTCTCTCATTGCATTTTCCACATTAAAGTAGCATCTTTTAACACAGCAGAGCACCCCACAGCTCCCTCATCACTATTTCTAGAGAGGATTTCTGAGTAGCTGAACCTTCTCTTTCACATCCTATTGAAACCCCCAGGTGTGTGCTCGGGGCTGGGGCTGGAATCCGAACCTTTCTGGAAGGTGCCTCCTGCTGTGACCCCTGGCCATATTTGAAAACAAGGAAATAATGAGGCATCTCCTCATCAAAGCCAATGAAACCACTGCCATCTATTCCAGTGGAAGTAAGATATGGAAGGCAAATTATTTTAACCACTATCTGCAACCAGTTTTGACATACAGTGTAAACCACTGGATATATTATAGTCTATACTGCTTAGTTTCTGTAAGATCCTACTAACAGAGCTTGAGGAAATAATTAATGTTTAGGTGAAGAACATTGGAAGGAGAATGTGCAAAATGGATACAAGGTGGGAGGAGAAGGGGGAAGGAGCCCGGTAGGGGGCTTGGCATACAAAGGGGAAAAGGATGAAGGATAGAGAGGAAATGAATGAAAAGTGGGTGAAAACATACTACTGAACATCAGAACATGCAGTTTGGTCAATAGTTCAGAAAAAATGATACAATCTTAATACTTTTTGGTTTTTTCCCCCTGCTGTTTGAGTACCTGAATTACTGAAATAAATAGGCTTGTAAAAACACTTGTTCATCCTGCAGCCAGTTTAGATCCCTGTATGGCTCACTGATTGGGGTGACAAAGGCAAGTGTTAATGAGCAGTTTGCAAAATACAGTGTCAACTTGTGAGCACGGGTTCAGAGGGCACCAGGCTCCAGAATGACATGGACACTGCTTGAACAGCTGGCCAATGGGCAACTCCACTCTGTCCTGTATCAAGAAGAATTTAATTATGGTACATTTAATCAATTAAATTAACTTTTTTGGAGTCAGATTTTCTAATCTTCGGATATTTTTAAAGGCATCTACTCAGCTGAAGGAATTCTCAGCATGAAATACAAATATTTATAAACAGAAGTCATGCTGTCTCCATGTTGCAGTTCATTTTTCACTGTAAATTTTACAAACTGTGAGATGCATTTTATCTATTTGTAGCTAAATCAGGCTTTTTTTTTCTGTAGCCAGTTCAACATAATTCATTTTCTCTCAACCTAGAGGGCTGGATTAAAACAAAATCTATCACTCCTCCACCTGCTACAAGAGTAAAAAAAAAGTTCTCCAAAAATCCATCAATCCTCAGCCCACTTCCAAAGAAAAAGTTCTGTGATTCTTGTTCAGTATGAGTGATCTCTTGATTTGGAGTTTGCAGACCCCTTCTTCCCCCAGCTAACAGCCTGAGCTTCTCAGTGCTAGCCTGCACAGCAGACCCTCAGGGTCTGAAGCCAAGTAGAAGCCTCCCTTTTAGCTAAGCCCTCCTGGTCTGTCGTGTAGACATGAGAGAAATAATTGCTCTGTGTGCAGAGGAAATTCAGCAAATTGAAAGTGAAATAGCCGAACCGCAGGTTTTGAAAAAAAAAAAAAAGACCTTTACAGAAGAGAATTTCAGTTTTCTCTCCAACCTACTGGGTAAAATATCTCTTAGTAAGTTTGCTTTTACATTTTAGGCTGTTTCCCCCTAAGGTTAACTATGTCCTTCCCATGTAAGACACTGCCTTGGTGTCTCATGTATCTGTTTCCTCCTATTGCAGCCCAGGGTGCCTCCAATGAACATCCATCACCACGGGATCCACACGCTTTTTGGTCTCTCATGGGAAATGGCATTTATGAAAGACACTGTGGCTTTCTACCATGAAAATGTCTACAGCACTACATACAGTAGAATTATGACTTCTATAAAGAAGGGGAAAAAAATAACCCAGACAGGATATGAGGAACATCTGTTTATATGAACACCCTTAGGATCAGCAGTCTGAGCATGAGAACCGTCAATACATAGCAGACAAAAAGCACTCAGAGCGCACACGAAGAAATAAGACTTGAAAGGTAACATTTTAAAATAAATTGTTTCTTCTCAGATCTGAATTAAACCCAGATGATCACTTTAAGTTAATATAGCAACATCATGGAAAAGTGATTTATCCTTTAATTGTCATAATATTATCATTTAAAAAAAGCACATACGATTGGCAAATCTGATTTTGTGTACATCCTGAACAAGTCAATTAGCACCAACACTATCTCCTGCAATCACTCTCTAGCCAATTGCTTCCCATCATTTTTTTTCATAGAAATCGTCTGTACTCATAGCTCTTAATGAAGCAGGTAGCTAGTTTTGGATTTCAATAATTCAGTTCCTTCAGCTAGAAAACTTCACACATTTCAGTTCACCCAATCTTCTGCTGATTTACTTCCATGTACATCAACATATAAATTTTAGTAAACCATGTTTATTGCTACGAGAAGAGGTACTTAATATGCACACGGCATTTAGACATGAGTGAAAATTATAACACTGTTTACCAACAGTATCAATAAAACCCTCTTGTTTTTAACTTCAAAACTGCTGTAAAGCAGTGATCATTGCTGACTAAGATGGCTAAATCCCTAATAAAAATTGCCAAAATAGCTAACTTTCTTCACACACTTGTCTAAAGTGGGGAAATAAACTTGTTTTGGCTTTTTTTTTTTTTTGCTAATTTCTTTCCAGTCTGATTCCTCAAATCTTTAAAAAATAATTCTGTGCCTGGAATTCTAAAATGATTCTGCAGAAGTCTTATAGAAAATACATTTTGATTTTTGCACACTAATTTATCCCAGAGGTCAGTAACTCCTATTCAGCTAGGAGACTGAAACCAGTACCACATATCCAATTAAAAGAGCAAAACCAATATGTTTGAATATCTAGTTGTATCAGGGAACAAAGTTCATGAGAAATTCAGCAGTCACATTTGTTTATTTATGTTTCCATGTGTCAAACTCTGAAAAACAAACAGCACTGCTGAAATTATGATCTGTTCACAGATAAATGACAAAGAAGAAATGAGGCCAACCTAATAAATTATTTGTTCACTGCATACAATTGACCCTCTTCTGCCATGTCCTCAAGCAAATATCCCATCGCTTTCAGTCCACAGAACAGCTGTTGCACTGGCTCCTGGCTGTGTGCAGGAAGTTTGTTTAAATAAGGAGCAAGAATTAAGGACAAATTTCAAAACAAGTGGGAAAAAAGTTACTACCCTACTCTTTAAAGAATTCTGGACTCATTTTATTAAACTACAATATATCACTTTTTCTTTGCATGGTGAATCTTCAATTTATGAAGTGTCCCATTTAGCATTATTATGAAAATAGACTTCATGGCTTTTAATTGGTTTCCTTATCAGTCCCCAAAAAACAGTTTTTAATAAACTAGGAATGGACTAACTCATTCTGCTAATTTCAAATCCATGCTCTGCAGAGTAGAACTCAGATATAATGTGGCTTCTTTCAGCTTAGGCAGGAATGAGGGATAGAGAAGAGAGGGACAAAAAAAAGAAAAAAAGATACTAAAAGAAGAGAGGGACAAAAAAAAAAAAAAAAAAGATCCTAAAAGAAAAGGATTCTTACAAAAAATACAAGCTCCTGCACGGGGATAAAGCTTTATCACCTTCTTCATCCAGAACAACCTTGCAGAGACATTTGGAATTGTGACTGGATTCCTAGAGGATGCAAGACCACAGGCAGAGCTGGGGATTTGTGGGCAGCTCCTCAGCTCTGGTGAGGTGTGTGTGGGGAAGCACAGATGGAACCTGACTGAAAGGGACTAGCAGAGACAGGAGAGATGTTTGGGTTAGCTCAGTCCCTGCCATCATGTGCCTTACACCAGCCTCTGCCCTGGAATATGCTGAAGAGGGAAGTGCAACTGTTCATGCAGACTGGAACAATCTTGGGCAGGGGTGGTAGTTTGCTCCTTGCAATTGTCTCACATTTACTTTGTGTCCTGCCCACACTCTGCTGTGTCAGTAAGGAGGGGAATGAAGCTCTTTGCTGTTTTTCCTCCCCAGACACAATTTCTGGAAAATAAGACCTCTGTACTCACTATACTAGATCATGTGCCTTCAATTACACACCTGCTCTCAGCATTTTGGGGAGAACCAGTGACTAAAACCACAAGGATCCAGGCTTTGCTGAGTCTTACCTTGTGTAATTCAAGCCTGTCAGCAGGATCCGTGTCTGCATTCACATTCAGTCTCGATGCAATCAGCTGCGTAATGGCCAAGTCCTGCTTTGAATGTCTCAATGAATGATGTATTTATTATCTGTGCCCAAGCTCACAGGGTTTTGTCTGGGAGAGGAGATGGCAGTGGGGAGCAGAGCTTGCTGAGTGTGATTTTTAAAAGCCCTTACAACAGCTGTAGCACAGTGGCATGGTCCTGGCTCCAAGTATGCAGTGACCACCCTGGATGGGCCTGGCCTGCAGGAGCTGCAATCCTGCAAACCTGAATCTTTAGCATGGACCTCCTGTGCTGCCCAGGCATGACAATAAATGGCTTTTTCTGAAGTAATTATCCATCTCCTTTTTATCAATTCAAAAAAATTGCATTAAAATGTAACAGATTTCTAAATACATAGGAAAGGTCCTTCTCTGCCAGCCCTTGCACCGCAGGGTTTTAATGTGCCTCCCTGGGACCATATGGCACTTGTTAACACAGTTTGGGGCCCTTGTTAATATAGTTACAGTTTTACACATTAATTTCAACTCTGTTTTTAAAGTATGAAATAGAGGCTCCAGCCTTTCCTTACCAAGGCATTAAACCAGTTTGATACTTGACCATTTGGTAAATCTGTGATGCTGCTATCTATTCCAGTAGTCAAAAGACCATGGTTATTATTAATAAGATGTTTTTGGGCTCTACACTCTTCAACATAATTGGCTGGCTCTTGAACATGGACTCAAAAGATAAGGAATTTTTGCAATCTGGCAGTCTCCTGGGTTTTGCAGGTGTTTTTTGTTTTGGTTTGGCTTAAGTCATGCTTGGCTTTTAATGTTTATACTTGTTTCCTTTAGCTTGGAAAATGTCCCTCCACTAAGGACATACTGCCACAGAGTGCCTGCTCTGGGTTCACTTTCCTGAGAGAGTTAGATTCCTCTGAAAAGTCACCTTTATTGTCCTTATGGCGGACCCCAAAAGAGATGTAGACAGAAGTAAAAGAGATGTGAAAAACTGTTTGTTTCTTCTCAGAAGATACCTACATCAGATTCCTACTCCCTTTCTGTCTTCTTTAGACTAACTGGAGGCTACAGGGTAATGCTACAGGGATACTCTCAGGAGAGGCACTGAGGAGATTCCCACAGCAGTGGTGTCTGAGGCACAGCCAGACGGACACACCATGCCAAGTCCTGCTGGGACTCCAGCTAGCAAAGAACAGGTAATGTACTGGTGTAATTTCAAAGATACTTTTGGGCTCAGTTCCAGCAGACACCAATTAATTCCCCCAGAGCAGCTCAAAATTGAGACAGCACATCAGTTCCCAAATAGAGCTAAGAGCTTTACCCACTCTTTCCATTTTCTCTTGTTAACAAAATATCAAACCCAACCAAAATATCAAAAGCAGTACAACAAATACACATTTTACCAAAAGCAGCATAGCAAATAAATGACATAATGCAGTCATCAAAATATGTGCATGTGTAAGCCAACCATATATACTTGTTTTTGCTAGCTTGCTAAATGAAATGGCATAGGACAAGTCTAGCAGAATGAAATTTAATTCTTCCCTTACATGTAAAGCTGTCAGAGTTTAATAAAAATAATCCCACATGATGACATCTGACTCTTCTATTCAAAATAATACATTACAAAGAATTTATCAGACTTCATCCTGGATTTGGTTTAGGTTTCATTTTCCTTCTTTTTCTTTAAGACCTAGGACAAAACCAAATTTTTGCTGCTGCTGAGTCTTAGCTTTAAAAAATGAAAATGTCAGGGTTGAGAGTGAAGCCCACATCTACAGCAAAGTTGTAGAACTGTAAGGCAGAAAGATATGTTAAAAAGCAATATAGAAACAATATATTGGGGAAGAAACACCAAACATCTCCCTAAAACCCCACTCCCAAAGAGAGCTGGTGTCTCCTTGTTTATAAAGCAGAAAGCCCTGCCTCGGCTACATGTGAATTTCATTAAAATCCATTTATGTTATCAGCTGAAATCACACCAGCCCTGCAGAATGCATAGCTCAGGGATTAGGAATGAGTTTAATTGTGTTTCTTATAGGACAGATACTCTGGCAAGTATTAATGAGAAAATTTGTTTGGTGTCCTCTGTCTAGTTTTCACTGACATGTATCATAGAAATAGGTCATGGATAAAGAATTGAACAACCAGGAGATCTAGTTATCACTGCATGTGCAAAAGAGTTTCCCTGAACAAGATTTTCACATGTTGCTGAGCAGTAATGGAAAATACATACTGCATCTGCCAACTGGACTAGGGCACACAAATGACACACTGTGCGTTACCAGGATTTCTGTGCTTCAGTAAAAAAACTCCCTGTCAGCATCATGAAAAGATGGCTCATCCAAGGCACTAGCCTTAAAATCAGATGACATCTGTGATCCCACCCACCACTGCAAACATCCTCTCCCCTAAGTCACCAACAAATGTTACTAGTGTCACAGCAGATTAAATTGAGCTTAAATGTCACAGGCGACATTTCTCATGCCGCTGCAATCCTCTGCTCCAACTGATTTTTTTCCACTTGCTCACTTTAAAAGGTATTAGAGCACAAGCTTTATTGCAGCTCCCTAGAAAGTGTAGTTAAAGTACCAAGGTTAATTCAAAGTTTTCAGACTTATTTGAAAAACAATGCATGGCAGATGTCACAAAGAAGTTCTAAACTCTGATTTTCCCTATGAGTAATCCACTGTCTTACTCATACCTCTCAAGTTTCTACCTTAGTAAGAATCCTCATGTTTAGCAGGTGCGTCACATATGTGCAGAACATAAAATAATTCCTATGTCACTGTAAACAAAACCAAGTATTAACCTCGAGGCCGTATTTATGATCTTTTGTTGTTCCTTAAGAGAGGCAGCTTTTGCCTGTGAGAGGAGGATCATGATTTCAGCTGGCTTGGTGGGTAAAGCTCAGCCCTGTGCTTCTTGAAGCCAAATGACTTCAAGACATTTGCAGAGCTCCCGCTTCGATGCGGGCAGGCTTGTGCCTCCCCCCAAAGCACTGCACTGCTCATATGAAAATGCCCCAAATGGGCCTCGGGAAAGGGCATGCGACAGATTTTAATGAGATAAGTGACTTGGAAAGAAGACTTGGAGCTAAATTACAGCTACTGAGAAACAGTATCTATGTTATACTGTGCTTCCTCCCCCCTGCCTTCCAATCTAACATCCTGCAGGACTGAGATCAGATTTTCCACCTTTGGCAATGTTTTTTGGTTGATTTTTTTGTTTGCCTTGGGGAGATGAGGTTGTCTGGGCTTTGCTTTTTAATTTCCTGCATACAGTTATTCAACTGGCCAAATTCTGTCTTCTTACAGAATTTGAAAACATACCTAATTTTTCAGTTTTCTTCAGTTTTTACCAGTGTCATGCTAGTGACTTCAGTATCAAGAAGAAGAAAGGGGATGTGCAAAAAACAAGGAGATCTAAGAAGCTGCCAAACCCTAGGAATTGGAAACTTCAAGTACTCATGTGCACAGGGGCCAAAGAACTCAAAGGGGGGAAAAAAAAAAAGGAAAGGAACAATTTCTTAGAGCTTAGAAGCTTCTGCCCTCAATAGGTGTGGAGCACATGAGCAAAAGAATAGTGAAATCCAGTGGCAGCCAAAACTGAACTCATAATAGCCCTTTTGAGTATAATCAACCCACATGAAAGCCCATGTCACTGCACTTTCCTTCATTGCTTCTGGTTGTTGAGCTGTCTGGAGGGAAACTTCTTCAGGCTGATCTCCACCAACTGCAGTACTGCAGTCAGAGCCCTGCCTGCTGTGTGGATGTACCAGAGGTTTTGCAGATTCCTTCCAATTAACATATCTCAGACACACCTCTCACTCCCAGTCCTGCTGTTAAATTCTTATCTGGGCTCTCATCGCCTCATGTCTCAATTACTCCAACATCCTTTTCCTGACCACTGACAAACTCATTCATGCCCGGATGGTGTATTGATCCACAATGCTGCTGCAGAGATCACTCCCCACCCTGGCTTCCTTCTCACTCATTTTCCTGGCTCCTTTTCCTTTTCATATCAAGCAACTGGCCTTCACTTTCAAGGACTCTTCCACCTTATTGCTCATTTTATTCAGCATCCAAAGGTCAACTCTCACACCTGAACAGTCCACAGTTCCTGCTTCTACTCATCACTTGCCAATTTTGTAGTGTCTCTTGAGACTCCTTGCCACATTTGTGAGAAAGCCTCTGTAAAACCCTGCTTTGTTGCACCCCTCAACCTCTCCCCAGAAATACCTTCTGACCAAAAAAAATCTTGCCAACAGACATTCTTGAGCTGGGCTCTGGTTGTTGTCTCTGATGTCCTTTTGTTAAGGCTAATTTTACAAGAAACAACATGCTACAATATCAGAAACTTAGAAAAACACCATGAAGTCTCTTCCCAAAGTAACCAGAACAGATTGATATGTTGACCTACAACATTTAATCTCAAAACAGAGCTCTTTCAGATGGTTGCAAACTTTTCTTTGTCTGTTTGTACAGCATCTACCAGCATCTTTTCCATGTCTGTGGCTGAGATCCCACAGTTATGCAGCAGAAAACCTCCAACAGCTCTCTGATGAGTTGTTATACAAGAAGCTAATACAGGAACTAATAAGCCATGAATGAATGAAGGATAATGTCATAGATGAAAAATGGGCAGGACACAGGAAAAAAGGAATAATGTTTAATTGATAGCTTCCATCTTGGAAAAAAAATTATTAACAGTTCCTTTGAGATTTCCTCTTGTCTTATGATATTTCATAAATATATGACAGAAAAGAAAAGCATGTGTGTGGGGAGGATTGCAAGATAGTGAAACCTTCACTATCTTGTGTGAAAATAAAAGTTATTTATCAGCTGAGGGTTTTGAGAAAAACTTTAGAGAGACCTAAACTAAGGTAGTATATTAAAAACAGAAATTTCAAACAACACATACTGGAGGATACAGTGTGTGCCAACACACATTACGTGGTCAAGCATTAGGTGGGTCAGCTTTCAGACCAAGGAAAGTGGTTGTTCCCCTCTATTCAGCCCTCATGAGGTCACATCTGGGATGATGTGTCCAGCTTTGAGGCTCACAACACAAGAAAGATATTGGCAGTGAGTGCAGTAGAAAGCAACTATGACAGCAGGAGGTGGAGCACTTGGCACGTAAGGAGAGGCTGAAGGAGCAGGGTTAGAGCAAGGGTGAAGCCACACCCATCTTGCAGCCAACAGTGAAAAGACAAAAGCCATCAACCACAAGTTGTACCAAGGGAAATCACAGCTGGACACACAGAAAATTTTCTCTCTGATGAGACGGATGCAGCACTGGCATAAGGGCCTAGAAGGGCTGTGGAATCACCATTCTTGGAGAGTTTCAGAATTCAACGGGACAATGCCCAGTGGGACGTAAACTAATTTTGAGGCTGTCTCTGCTTTAGTGCAGCATTGATCGAGATTCTCAAGACATACTTTCTCTCCACATCAGGCCAGAGAGGTAAATGTAGCCCCCCCATCACACAAAATTAAGATGAAAAGATTAAAAAATGCTTTAGATAGATAAATCCGAAGCGTTCAACTGTTTTGGCTCTTGCGTATCAGACCACATCCAATTTTGGTCTCCCCAGAGACATGGACTTGCTGGAGTGTGTCCAGAAAAAGGCCAGAAAGATGATGAAGGGAATGGAGCATCTAGCTTGTGAGGAGATCTGGGACTTTTCAGTCTAGAGAAGAGTAGGCTCAAGGGGATCTTATATCCATGTGTATAGATATCTGAGTCAGGTAAAGAAAACAGAGCCAGACTCTTCTTAGTGGCACCCAGAAATAGGATAAGAAGCAAAGGGCACAGGCTGAAACACAGGAAATTCTACCTGAAAAAAAATCCTACCTTTTTACTATATGGGCGGTTGAACACTGGCATAGGAAGCTCAGAGAGGTCATAAAGCGTTCATCCTTGGAGATATTCAAAACCTGACTGGACACAGCCCTGTTATGAGTAGAGGGGCTGGACTACGTGACCCCAGAGGTGCTTCCAGCCTCCACCAGATTCTGTGATTTTGTGACTGTATAAATTAGATAATGAGACTGTGAAGATTATATGACTATAAGATATTTTGAAACAGGAATATACAAAACCTTATTCTTCCAATGTTTGCAATGAAACCTAATGGGAAATTTCTTAATGCTTTCTGACTTGCTTCACCCTTTTCCTCAGCTACTTTTGCAGCCTGTTTAGAACTCAAGGACACCCAAATTATGTGTCAGTTCCTGTATTCCTACAAAAGTTCCTTCCTTTTTCCCTCTCCAGACAGTTGTGTGAGATTCAGCTTGAGCAGGCAGACATCTGTGATTCAGAAAAATGTCCCACCAGCAGGATTCCCAAAGATGTGGATAACATAATAACAGAGAACCTTTCATGGCCCATTCAGAGTCATGCAGCTTTCTGCCTTCCCCTTCCCTGTCACAGCAACCACTTACTCACGTGGAAAACAGAATTCAAAGAATAAAAGTTCAAATAAATACACAGCTGCAGATTCAAGGTCAGAACAGCATTCTCTGCCACCACTCCATCCTCTCCTACAACATTCTTCATTCACCAGGAAAAAAAACATGGCAAGATTAAACATGTCTGAGTTAGTAGATTATGATAGGAAAAGCTGTCTTATCTTCTGCTTTTCAGCAACACACATTACAAATTGTCTGGCAGCTATTCACTCATTCACTCTCTCTGTAAATAGCTATTCAGTAAAACTTGATGGAGCTGTACAAGTCACCAAAGTCTTACTGAGGTTTTCCGCACACAACTGCCCAGTTGGAAAACTGGAGAGTCTCAAGGGCAAATTGCACACAGGCAGGGAGAGGCTGGTGGGCCCTCCTAAAGACCTGCTGTGTTTCGGCCAAGTAAAATTCACCTGCTTGCTTGGTGCATGTGTTTTCATTATTGCTATGCCGCCTTAGGTGAATCTGCACTGCTGACACAGAAACCAGCTCTGCATCTCCTGCACCGCTGTGCGGCAGAACAGGTCAGGACTGCGCCGAGGGAAGGATGTGCAGCTCCTCTCGTAAAACCCTGGCTCTGATCCAGTCCTGCAAAAGCTCCTTGACCATCGCTGGGAATGCTGACAACCCCGAGACTGATAGAAAAAACTCTGCATTTTGCTGGCTTTCATACAGAGGAGTAATTTGTCCCAAAGCCCAGAACCTGGAGCAATCTCTGGTGTATTTGGTTCGATTAGAGAATGTGTTAATTACGGTAATAATGCAACTAATATGGCTTAGAGAAGCAAGTCTCAAATGGTGCTTATGATTTCCTGCTTTTCCTTTGCATGCTGCCCAAACAGAGGGTTGATTAGGCATCAGCATAAATTTAGGTATTTAATTTTTGTTAAGTGACCATTTATATTTCACACATCTGCAATTTTTTCTCTTTTGTGCAGATAAGCTTTTTGTACCTGGAAAAGGGGATAAGATAATCTGACACCTGCAATTTTCTGTGTTTACTGAAGCTTTTCAGGTTGCACCATAATTACATATATTTTCTAATTATGAAATCAAAATTTGGGAGAAGACCTCTTATGATAGGGTGGAAAAAACAAATGGATGCCTAAAGTTGTCTGTCAGTTTTTTAAATAATAGAGTTGTTCCCTCTTTCTTAAACCACTGTTCTGTGCTACTGGCCCAAAAGTGACATCTACTGCCTTTTCTGCCTGCGAATCTCACCTTCAAGAAACAATTTTTTTGTCAAGTTTTTTCTCACTTTTCCACTCTCATCTGCTTTTCTATGTAGCCAGAGGAAGAGGCAGAAGACAGTTATTATACTTATGGCAGGGAGAAAGAAATTGTGTGTGTATTCACTGCCAGCAAACACAAAGCCCCATTGTAGATGGAACAGGACCACAAAAAGTTCTCATCCTAGAAAATGAGGCATTGTCATCATGATCCCTTGCATTTCCCTGTGAGGCTGGGACTTGGAAAACATGCAATTGACACTATCTTTCCTGGTGGCTGAAAGGGTAGCAACTGACAAAAAACCAGCAGGAATTTAGAATTAATGTCCATGCAGTGCAAGGGTGCAAAAAGATGGTAAGACTGAGAAAAAGAGCAATCCAGACTCTCAGGAAAGGGTAACTCCCCAGTAGAACAATATATTTCTTAAGCACCGACATCCATTGGCTTCCTCCTTTTTATCCTATAAGTCTTGCCAACTACCCTGACCCACTGAGACCTTTGATGGAAATACAGTAATTTAATTCCGACGTAATCCATTCTTTAATGATAGAGCATGCAGGAAAAGCTTACATGGGCTTGCCTGTACATGTAATTAGTAGATCAGAAGAATAAAACAATTAATTTCTCTCTGACCAGTTCAAGGAGATAAATGTTTATTTAATCCAAATTAAAATGTTTCTTATTTATTTATTTTATTACTTCTTCTAGCCCAAATCCTGGTATATGATTAGAGCTGGGCAAGAAGCAGTATTCATATCCCACAAAAGGATGCTAATTAGAAGAGAACCAAAGGAATCTCCATTGGGGTGAAATTACTGATTTCAATTGGTCAAGATTTTTGCAAAGAACCTTTTGTTGAATTGTGCAACCTGACAGCTGCCATTGCACATCTCAGGTGAGTAGTGTGCACCCGAGCACAAATTAGCCGTGGTTCCCAGGACAGACACTCATTGGTTGTGACCAGAAATTCCACCCTGGATTAAACAGATCTTTCCACAATGGAAAGCAGCTGGTATGTTTTCCCACCTATTTTTCCTTTCCTCTAAGGAAAACATCTGTTTCTAACGAATTGAGAGGTGAATGAAGCTCCCATCCGGCCAAGAGGACTGGGCAGCTGTGATTATGTCAGGCAGTATGAGACCATTCCCCTCACTGGACAGTGCAGAATGGGAATGTAGAAACAGACAAAGTCCTTCTGGAACATCATAGATATATGTCAAAACTGATAGCAGTGAGGATTTTCTCTGACAAGAAACTTATTCCTCACAATGACCGGCTCTAAAAGTCATCTCTAAATGCTAAGAGATAAAACAGTGCTGTTGGGAGTTACTGTCTCTTCACCTTGCATGAATACTAAATTTGTTCTTCTTCCAGGAAAAAGAATAGAGGAAAAAAAAATATCATGCCATATCAGCAACTGAAGCATTATGTTGGGAATTTGTGCTACACATTCCAGGAATTTTGGAACTGGTGTGAATGGCAGGCAAGGAACAAGAGAGATAATGATTTTAAAGGCAGAACATTGCTTAAAAAAAAAAAAAATAATACATAGCATATATGAATGCAAAAAGGCTTAGCCAATGCTTCACATGGAAAGCCCCACTGAAGGTGAAATGCAAAGAAGTATCTTTTAGTCATTTTGGGCAACCGTTGACAGGTAAGATTTCTGCAAAAGGGATGACAACACTGACCTTTAGAATATTATCACCAGATAGCAGAACAAAGCTTTGCTCTGTTTATCCTTGGGGGACTAGGAGCTGTACACAGACAGGATGCCAAAGCAAGACAAAAAACGCTTGGTATTTTTCAGTGTGCTGGGGAGCTACATGCACCCTGAGACAATCAAATTTGAAATAAAGCTTTAGGAACACAGAAATAACATGCTCATGAAACGTCCTGATTTTTATAAGCACCAGCACTCCGGGCAGAACCCTGCCTATAGAAAGGGCTCCATTAATTCCTGTTAATGGAGTTGCCTCTCTCCAAAGCTGATTTTCAGGCAGACTGAAAAATTAAAAAGGAGATTTGTCCCCTGACACCAGGAACCCTTGCTGACTGCACACAAAGAAACAAGGAGAGAAGTGTCCTAAAATTACACCCTGTGGCAACCTCTTTTAACAATAGGCAGGCAGGCATATGGATTTCAGGAGAAATTGTTTTAATTACTCATACAGACTCTATGGATGAATTAACAATTTCTTGTTACACTGTCTGTAGTTCTAGAAATCCTCATGGCCTTTAAGATGCAGACTCTGAAGGAACATCAGCCAAGCATCCCCTACCAGCAGGGAATGGTGAAGTCCCAACTCAGATGGGGAGGGTAAAAGGACTTTGTCTTCTGACACCCAGCTACCAGACTACTGAAAGGAAAGAAGTCCTTAAAAGCATTCCCATTTAACTATCTTGCCCCTTTTCTTTGTAAAGTACAGAGCGTACTTCTAAAGAGTAAGAACTCCCTTTCCTTTTTTATTCTATTTGATGAGAAGCTTGTCTAAACCTGCCCTTTACAGAAGCATGGCAGAAACTAGTTGCTGTGTGCACTGCTACCAGTGACCCCTTGTGGAAGCAGATTATCTTCTCCTGTTTCATAAATCTACCTGTCAACCCTACCTGGAGAGCGGACAACTCATCAGTATGGATTACTGAAACCACTTGCTGCAGAAATAAAGCTACAGCAAGATAGATTAAAAAATAAAGCAAAGATTCCCCTTGGGATGTGACAATTCCTTAACCTGAGACTCCAAAAAAAATACAACCTTGAAATGCAGAACAGTGATCTGTAGAACCAGATGTTTAGAAGAGAAACATAGAAAAATGGCAAAGGAGCTTCAGCAATGATGTTTGAACCAATCTGGTTTAGAGCACAGGTTTACTTTATGGCTCATATTTATCACAGCCAACAAAACTGAAACTGTACATTCCAAGGTTGCATCTATATTTCAAATTACAAATCCCTATGGTTAGGGGATTTAAAATTCTACCATAAAATTTTGGTCAATGTGATCACAGGCCAAGGGCACTTTTGTTCCTTTAATATAATAATGAAATATTTTGCTTATGACATTGGTGACTTATAAGTGTATTTAAAATAAGAACCTCAGAAAGAAGAAAAAAAAATAACCAACCACTCAGGAGTGATTTCCAATGTCATCTACACATTCAAAATAGCTTACCCAAATGTTTGTTAGAAAAAAGCAACTTTGATCCATGATATGGTGCAGTGACTGGCAACAAAGATTATTTATATCAGGTTAGAAGCTTTTTTAATTTAGCACTTCTTCTTCTTTGGTTCCTGAACCGTGAGTTTTCCACATTAAAATTCACAGCACATAGCTCTGATTCTCTAACAGAGAAATTAATCTGATCCTGTTCAGGTAGAAGGACAATGACCAATTGAAAAGCCAACTCTTCTGGAAGAACAAGAGATCTATGAAGACAAAGGTTGGTCCAGGTATGTGGTCTGGACATGTCTAGTTGGCCCTGCCCATCGAGCAGAGAAGCTCAGCTCCTACCCTTCTTTTCAAATCACAGGGATGAATCTGGTCTCCCTCCATGCTGAACTTGACATTTCCCCAGCAGTACATGTCCAAAGGTACATAAAAATGAAATTTTAGAGAATTAATTAGCCAAGAACGGCTAAATATATAGCTCCAAGGCTGTCCATGCTATGTCAGCACAAATCCACTGCCTTCTATAGGCTCGTTAGCTCACCTGAGTCAGCATTACAGTCTGTATCATTACAGACAATCTCAAATTTCCTGACCTTTTCAGTTGTGTGATAATGTTGATATAAACTTAAACGAACTGTCATTTCTCCTTCTGAAACCCTTTTTCTCCTTGGATTGCAGGACCCTGAATCACAGGGAAGAGAAGGCTTATTTCTCAGTTGCCTAAGAGAAAATGACACCTGAGGCCAGCCTGATGTATGCAGGGACATCTTCTGTTATATCCAAAGGGAAGTATATTGCTCAGAAGGCTGATATATTTCAAGTTACACTTAATAAAACTAAAACATTGCTTAATAAAACTAGAGCATAGCTTTTTTCTGTACTCTTCCTCTTAAATTTTCAATAAAGGTTTTGAAAAGAGTTTCTCTTTTAAATAAATATGGGTATCGTTTAGACTGTTTTCAACATCCTCCAGTGTCATTGTCCGTGACTTGTAAGGAGATCCCAAACTCCAGTAAATTCATGCCTGGGTTAAGTCTGTTTTGTGGACAGTAGTTGTTTTGGCCTCTTTTTAGAGAACTGGAGTAGACCGAGGTAAAACCTCTTGCAAGGGACCACATGTCAAAACAGTTAACTGAAAAATGCAACCAAATGCTGCTGAGCTCCACTAACTCCTGTTTATATGTTACCAGCATCAGTGCAAAAACCCTAAGCACACATACTCCTGAATGACAGTATTTAATGACTGGTGATCAGGCAGAGAGCTGGGACATAAATAAACCTCATTAGGGAAAGTTACAGTGAAAATCAGATGTGCATTGGCTGCTGTGTCACCGGCCCAAAGTACGTTCCTTTCTCCAGTAAAAAAAAGGCCAAAAGCATTTTTCTGTTTCACTGAGGAACCAACTACCCAAACTACTTTCATTTACTGAGGGGTTATGCTGTGCACAGATCATATTGTGACTGTAGACATTTGCCCTGTAGACATTTGTTTGCTGAATTGCATTCAGTAATGATACCTTTTTGCCACCATCACAACATAAGTGCCACCTTCCAGGTTGTTTCCTTTTAAAAAATAAAGGTAATTGAAAAAGCTCACTTAGCATAATTTCATCACCTTTGTTTAATCTCATTTTTAAGTGTCTGACCTTAAATTCAGATCAACCCCAAAACACGAGGCCTCTGGCAGAGATGTTTGTAATGCATTTCACACAAAAGAAGGAACATATAAGCCAACAATGGCAAAACAGAGCTCAACAGGATGCCCTTGCTTTGAAAATTTCATCCTTAATGCACACTGATGCACTTTTATCTACAGTCATCTTTTTTAAGGGATCCAATCTTAAAAAGCCTTCCTCTTACATACAGCCTGACAAGCTCATTGAAAAAAGCCTCTAAATATAAAGATACCTTATGAGCAGAAGTTTGGAAGACGGGGTGTTTATATTTACGAGCTAGAACTATAAGCACAACAGTACTCATCTGATTTATCTTAACTCCTATGCCTACACTACCCAAACAGGAAAAACAGGTATGTGAGGGGATGGACACCCACACACCAGCACATCTCAGACTCAGAATTTCTCCCTCAGGGGCCACTGCTGGACAGCTTTATTGGCACCTAGCAGTACTTTGTACCAACATGAGCAGGGTGTCTTGTGCATCAAGGAACACAACTACATGAGTACAGCTATGAGAAAGCAGCTCCACGTGGGGATGCTGAGCACCCTATCCGAGATCCACACTATCAGGGATTAAGGTCAGTAAGCAGTGCATTAAAGTCAGTGCTGCCAGCCCCATGGGCCAAATGTCCTGTCTAAAAGCTTTCATGGCTGCCTGAGTCCATTTAAAATAAAAGAAGTAAGCAAAGAAAAACAACCCTTTTTTTGTTTACAAGGGAAACAAAGTAATCTCTCCATATCAATTCTGAATGGCAGAGAACAAACTCATTTTACCCGAATGTGAGCAGCACCTCCAGACTTCCCTATGGTTCTCTCCCCATTACTTACAGCATATAAAAAGGGCAATTTAACTGAAGGAGTTTATATTTGGGGCTTTTTTCAGCACTGTTTCCAGAAGCTAGCAGATGTCGGTTAATGATCTTTAGACATTAGATCATAAACCACACTCATTTCAAACACTGCAATCTGAGTGATTATTTGTATATCATTAAGCAACATTCTCAGAACAAGCTCAGCATATTTCCTTTCTTTAATTTAAATATTCCTTATTGTCTCATTTAAATACAAAAACACTGGATAATCTTTTCTTTTATATTTTTAAATTTACAGACTAGGGGAAAGGCTCTTACCTTCCTTTCATTCCCTCTTCTCAGCAAAGCAATATATAAACACAGTGTCATTGCAAAGTGCAACATTTCTTCAGCTTCACAACACACCAACACAAAGCAGATGACATTTGTCCACACTGAAGCTCTGGATGAGCATTAGAACTGAATCTTATGAGTTCCCTTCTTCATGGAGTTAAACAGCACGCTGGTCCTCACAAGGGGAATTCTATATTTTAAACTCCAGAAATAGAATAAGATAGTTTATTTGAAAGTGAAGATAGACGGGCTTGAGTCAGACTAGCATGAGTGTACCTGGATGTGCATACATTTAGTAAGTAAAGAAACTGCCTGTATTTTCAAACATACAGAATCTGCATAGCTATATAAATAGATATATATATATGGAGAGAGCAAGTCTTGCATGCACCTATGCATGCACATCTACCTGTATATGCCCAGCTATGCATAGATATTTATAACTGCACACACATATAGTATGTGTCAAACAGCATAATACATATTAAGACATACACACATACAAAGCAATATTCTCTTCCAAACCCTGAATTCAGATTCGGTTTTATCTAAATATCTACTGGAAATACTAGCTAGGCCTCTGATTCACTAGAACCACACTTTAAAAAATTAATTACATAATATATGCTGAAAAATGCCTAGATACATGACAGATAAATTAGTTTCATTTGAACACATGTAGTGTACTAAAGAAATTAATTTAATAAATATTGTGGCTCTCATCCTGCAAAAGCATATGTAAGTCCCAGTGAGTTCAGTTGTAATAACTAAAATTATTCATGGGCAAAAGAGTTTGCAGATCAAGGCTATATATGCGATTTGGTTGTTACATTATGTTAATTTTTGGATCTACTATTTCACCATAAAATCTGACAAGGCAGAGTCATTTATGAGACATAAATATAGAGAATTGAATTATAGGGAGTCCTCTACATACATAACAAGATCAATTATTAATTAACATTCAGAGATGAAGATATGTTGCTGTAGAGAAGTTACTTAAGGGTGTCTATTGACAATGCTGGTCATGGGCTGGGATCCTTTCCATTCCCTCCATATGGGCCACAGTGATTTAAGCACAGCACCTGGATAAAACCTATCTCCTCACACTTACTGCAAGAGGATCCCTCTTCCCATTGTCCCCCCCACCCCCCACTGTTACAGCCAGTTACTGTGGCTGGAACAAGGCCAAGCCACATATCACATTATCCTGCTTAAAGGAAGATATAATCTCACCCCTTGGCTGCTGCTGTAATTCAGGTGCAGAACTACCTTTCTGCTGATCAGATCCTGTGCTGGTGCAGTCAGCAGAGCTCTGCTGGCCGTAATGGAGCTGTACTGATCTACACCTGTAAAGACCCACCTCCTACACGCAAATTAGATCCAGACAAGCAGCAATCTGGCTGGATCTGTAGGATAGATCTCAGCTAATTTAGATAATCTAAAAAATTGGGATTGAGTTTGAGCATGCTATCCGGACTTTCTCAGCAACATATTCTTTCCTTTGGGGACTCACAGGGGGTAACTCATCCCACTTACCACATCAGTATGGGTTCGTCTCACTGAACTGTGGACACCTCCCTGTGAGCTAGTCACTCACAGCTCCCGTCACTGTTAACAGAGAGCAACACTCTTAGGGTGTGATGAATCTGATTTATTTTGCCCGTCTATTTAAAGCTGAGATGATTCCTGTCCTAGAAATGCCTGTTTGTCTCCATTGACTATGCAGGGTGACTAGCTCTCATGTGGGTGACAAAAGTCCTCTCACCTATGTGACAGCTTCACTAGCAACAGTACTCACACTTAGCAAAATAAAACCTAAGTACCAAATGTTAACTAAAAACAAATCTTGAGCAGACTAATACATACATATTTAAAGATATAGATCTTAATGCAAGACAACATTAATACTGTTCTACTCTGTGCTTTCTGGCCAGAGTTTCAGGAGTATGTAATTGCACAGGAGCAAGTGACATTTATGAACAGCAGCAAAACTTGCTTTATGTTCTGTTTTCAGCAGTCTTTACTAGATGAAATTTTTTAAAGGACTACAAAAAAAACCAATTTCTCATAATCTTCCCCCCACAGGCAGTCTTTCTGATCCTGAAATAGCCAGAAATTAGCTCTAACTGAGAAGTATAAAAATTAACATGGCTGTATTAATGTATTTTCACTAACTGTTATAAGTTTGCAGCATAAGTCTATAGATGCCCCAATAGGTCAAAATGGGATAAAACTGGATGCCCCAATGTAGCCGTGCAGGGGACTCTGTCTCCTGAAGAGAACTCAGACAACCAGCTGTGGTGGTCAGCAACCCAAGTTTAGCATGTAACTTTCATTCATGGTGAGAACCCATGAGTCCCTTGTTCTACCTTTTGCATGTTTTCCTCTGGCTGGTTCATATGTTGTGCCCTGTTTCATGTATGAAATTATGTATATTCATTTCCCTTCTTTAATATGTATTAGTTCTAGAAAGTTCTTTGTTCCTCGACGTCCCCCCCATTGGATCCTTCCCCGAGTCCCTCCTATGTGTTGTTCCCATTGGTTCCCTTCCTGTCAACCCCACCTGCTTGTCTTTATCCCATTGGCTGAGATCCCTTTCCCCACCTCTTCTGTACCCAGTTTAAGATCCCTGGACGCTCCCAGCAACTGGCCTCTTTGTCCCTGTCTTTTCACAGGAATAAGCCTGTGTGGAACACATACAGAGAGTCCCTTCTCTTTACTTCTTTGCCTTCACCAGCGTGCCTGTTCAACAGCGACAGGAAGATACAGCCCCTTTTGGGTGAGGAGCTCTACCCCTTTGTCATTGTGTGCTGGGCACTGAGTGCCGCCTTCCAGAGGGGTTTCAGCATTGACCTCCGGGCGTCTTTGTGTCGGCACGCGAGGGTAAAACCCTCTTCTGCCAGCTCCCAGTGGCTGGAAACCCTTCCACCCCAACAGGATTAAATATAGGAAACTGTTTTTTGTAATGCTGTATCCACAACATTAAGCAGCCCATTGGAGACACTAATCCACAGCTGATCAGGTCACCTTCACCTCTATTTGGCTTTATTTTGCTGAACCCTTAAAAACCTTGTCCCATATTTTGCATGGAGCTGTTCCCTATTCTCTTTCAGCATTTGTAGTTAACACAGAAATAACGCATTTTCCTAGGTGGTTAGCAAAAACTACGAAAGGAATCAGCTCCAGATGGGTTACAAAATTGATGCCTTCACCACCACCTTGCAGGCATTAACATTAGAAAGCTTTCTCAAGAAAGAGGAGGTTAGAATAGATGACAGAGAATACAGTGGAAAATACCAATGTAATGTAAGCATAAACGCCATTAATAAATCACAGGGCCAGGACATAACTCCACAATAGCAATTCCCAGAAAGATTGTCCTAATCGATAATAAATACATAACTCCTCTGAATTTGCTAATCCATTTTTGAACATGGACCCACTCCCTAATTTCAAAGCAGTGTCTGCTAACTCTTTGTGCTGTGTATAGTACATATTTGGACATGCTGAATTCTCTAATTAGTCTATAAATACTTGACTTTTACCCACTGCTTTGGTAAGTGTGATAATTGCTGGGGAAAGGCCAAAGCATTTATGGTCAATCAGATGATGAGGAAAGGAATATGGCCCTTTCAGCGAGTAAAATGTAAGGCATTCTGTGGCAAAGCAGAAGCTATTAGCAGGATCAATATTTCTCCTAGTACCTTAATAAATCATTATATCAAAGAACAGTTGCAGGATGAAGAAAACCTCATTCTACCAACAAGGATGCTTCCAAATCAACAAATAAAACATCATTTAAATTACAAAGACCTAATTGGTGTACAAAGGCAAACGGCAAGCAGAGAATGCAGCCTCTGATGCTAGGCATGTAAACATTTTAAATCATTAGTGAAGGAAGAAAAGCAGAAAGACAAAGAAACAGCTATGCTAAGAGCTCTCCACGCATAATTTGCAAATTTGTAAATATGCATGAATCCACCACACCGTAGCTGACTGATGGCGCCATGTTTGGTGTAGATATCATAGGTGGCAGATACAGAAGAGCACCTGCAAAACAGGAGGGCCTTTGGTATCTCCATTATTGCACTGAAAAGAAATCCTCTTGCTGTTATTTGCATTGAGGCTTTTTCCTCTTCCCCTCCTCAGCTAGCAAAGAATTAGCTAAGATTTGTAAACATTAGAACGAGAGAAAGGAGGAAATATTCTAATGCCTACTTTCAAGTAAGGGAAGTTCTCCTCTCAGGAGATGTTGCACATCACTGCTTACCTGATACAGCCATCATCACAGGTACCCACACAGTTCTCTTATCCATGTGACACAATTTAGAGTTTTGCCCAAGAAATGACTGGGGGACCATGATCATTTCCTGCACCATCGGTAATCCTCATAGTACACATATATGGCTGTGAAAAGAAGATAAGGTTCCCAGTGTTGCAAAGCTACATATTGCTATGGAGCACACTCCTGCACCGCTTGTAAGCAGCCACCAGCACCTTTTTTGGAAATACCAACTCACAGCACTTTTGTTTTGTAGTGTAACCTTTCAATCTAAGAGAGAAATTATGTAACCTAGTGGGGAAAGAGCCACTAGAGTAACTACCCCATGGGTTCCGCCAGGAAAAAAATGCAATACATTGTTGTAAGCAGCATTTGGGTTTATTCTTTTGTTTCAGTAATCAGGCTGTAGCTCTTTATGGAAGGAATATTACAGAAAAGCAAATCCTTCTCAGTTGTTCAATCACTACTTTTGATTCCTGTCACAACTTTGGAAGCTTTTTCCTAATTTATTCGGAGGCATAATCGTTGCCTTTGTGAAGAAGAATCGTCTGTTGAAGGAATTTCATTGTGGAAGTCAAAGTGGGTACTCTTTGGTTCTCCAGTTCATATTTCATAAGCTCCTAATTACATAGATGTGGTACTTTAGAAGACCAATTGTCATATGTCTGGAAAGCTGACAAGAAAGTAAACAATGCCAAAGAGGAGAGAAGAAGGAGCATCCTGTTGCTACGGGTATCTCCTTAACCCACTTCAAACATCAAAATTCTCTGGAAAAGCAGAGTTTTGGCCGTATGGCATTACACCTTACAGGGCTCTGGCCATCTGCATTTCCACCATATGACCAGCTCTTTGAGTTAAATGTATACATAAAAATGGACAATGCCCAAACTTTTCATGCTCTGAACTTTCTATAGAGATATATTTATTTTCTCTAACTGTAATTTTTCTGGAAAGTAAAGCTGGATATCAATCCTGCTTTACAGAGCATAATAAGCCAACTTTAGTAGTAAGGAAACTGCTGTAGTTTATATACTTAACTGCCTTATAGGCATCCCAAGAGTTCTTCCTTTCTTCCTGGGGAGATCATGTATTCCTCAACTCATCTCATGCCTACTAACACATATCAACATAATTACTCTGGTAGCATCCCAGGACTATTTCAAAAAGCAATTGGAAATACCCTTTTTGCCTGCATCCCAGTGTATTACTTTTTGCTTGGCATGTATCAGCTTTGTGGAATGTAAACCCATCGAGGCAGGGACTACTCCTATTTGTTTGTGTCCTTAGTGGCCTAAAGACATTATCAGCTTTATTCATCGAATTATCAGCAGCTGAGGGGATCATTGTGAGCACGACCCAAATTTTAGCGATCACGTCCAACGGGATCACAGAGGGAAGGCTAATGAAGTCTGTGTGCCCTTTCAATTCTATTATCATAAACGTCTTTCTTTTTCCAGTACAGTAAAAAGACAGACTAGCTCTTCAAATAAATAACCAGGAGTGATTGAGATGGTAGTAAGTGGATTCAGCAAAGATTCGGGATTTTCAGATTCTAGTCAGCCTGAACAATTAATTAACAGCTTCCTTCTTTGTCATTAATTTTGTTGCCATAGTAGCCTCTGTAAGTGGTTTCTAACAAACAAGGAAGATTTATCTGTCACACTCTAAATCGATCAGAAAATGAATGATTTCACAATCATTTTTGTTTGATAATGATGGGTAAAGCACAATGAATCGTTACAACCAGGTTTTCTGAGAAGTATAACGTGTCTGTTATCTTAAAGTGCAATCATAAAGAACAGGCCAAAAGATTAAAAGTGAAGTGCCAGTTCTATGTAAACAAAATACTGTCTCCATTAAGAAATGACAACAACTTACAAATAATGAATAGAAAAAAGGTTTTAGATATTGTTTAACAACAATTAAGCATATTTTGCTTGGATAGACTTCCACACACTATTTTTTACTCCAAAGTCACAGCTGGTGAGGAACCATGGAGAAAAACATTGTAAGAGAATTTCCTAAAGAACAGTGTTAAAATTAATTAGTTTAAACAAAGGAATTTTTCTTCTACTTTAGGTTGCTTGGATTGTAAAGAGAACAGCAATCCACAAGGGAGAAAGCAGGTGGAGGTACATGTCTGCAAACTAAATTCAGGCTAAGTTCTGGCCATCATCATGTGCTAGGGGTTTGGACATGTTTAGAGAACTACGGACTGCAACCTGCAAATTGGATCAATATGTTTCTTGCCTGATAAATTCCAGAAGGGAGATAACGGGTGCATTATTGGAAAAGATTGTTGTTGCCTTTCTTCTAGAGGGACAAGGTGACAGATTCTCTTAAAAGCGGTAACAGCTCTTTGCTTCTTCACCAAACAATGCTTTGAAAAGGGGAGTCATTTCAAACCTTGTCCAATCTATAACCTGTCTCAGCTGGAGTGGGGAGAAGAGTTGGCAACATAGTCAAATTACTCAGATTTCCTTGATTAAGAAGCTAGTAATAATCCCAGGGGGAAAATGGTCCAGTCATATCAATCAACTCTTTCCACCAAGAAAAATGAAAAAACATGAAGGCAATGGGACTTATGTTCCTCATTATATTTGTTGTTTTCTATAGACAAGCCCAAGTGGCCTTGAATATTTTGTCATACTATTGATAGCCAAAGAAATTGACTCAGCTACAGACCATAACACAGTTAAATCTTATTGAAATCAAATTTTTTTATTCTTTATTTCACCTCTTGAAAGACCTAAAGTGAAACTTTTTGGTCATCTCCCATACTGAACAAGGAATATGAACAACAAAGTACTGTGGACATCATGCAGTCATAAAAGCTGCAATGCCACAAATTCAGAATGACATCAAGAACATGCAAAATTTTAAATTTTCTAGTAAAAATGTTTCCATCAGTTTACAAATTCACTTTCTTTATTATTCAGTTTATCTCCTGGGACAAGCTACCGAACTGTGGAGACAAAACAGGTAGAAATAAGGGGACCAAGGAGCAGGGATTGGTCTCTTATAACAGCACTCCACTGAGGGATGTAAAGTTCTCAATGCTGGTGAGTAGCACACGGCCTTGTTTCTGACCCATTCCCCCCTCCACCACATCGCCCCAGCTGCCTCAGTTCAATCATTTGCCTGGCCATACCCAAAACCATAACAAAAAAGCTTTTAACAAAATGATTCTTCTAACATGAGTAATTTCTTAGATCCCACTTAACAAAGAATCTGCTGAGCCTTTAAGCTCTGCTGAAGGGAGGGCAACCTCTGGTGATGAGTGTGGAAATGAGAGCTTGAAGGCAGTATGCTCCCAGATCAGATCTGTGTAATACTGTATCAAAACAATATAAAAATGCAGCCTAAGCACAAAGAGCAAGTCTGATTTTCATCCACTGTGGTTATTTTTAACTGAACCTCTGCCTGTCCATCTATTACACCTTTCCTGGCAGAACCGGGGCAGTAGAAAATCTGAACCCACTTTTGAGCCAGCATAAAAGCTGGAGAGAAGTTACAAGAGGTAATTTCATTACTGGAAGTTTAATGAAAACCAGCAGCCGGATGGTGAAGCTGCACACAAATTGCTGCCTAGGGAGAGGGAGGCAGGCAGAGCAGCCAACGTGAGCTGTGCCCGGGAACAGCCGATGGGCAGGTGTGGGCAGCCCTGTGGGCTGGGACCAGTGTGCCTGCACAGCACAGGCTGCCCCTCGTCTGCAGGGACCTGAGGGGTAGCTGGGAAACTGAGGTGGGACTTTTAAGGGACTGGAGACTAATCCATTGAAAGAGGCTTCTTCTCTGCTCACAGAGTACTTTGTTTTCAGGGATCTGTGGTGCTTTACATGTTGTGCAAAGTCTACCGTAGCAGGTGCCTGCATGGTGTGGGTGATGACACCAGTCTGCTGAGTGAACTGAGGATTGTTCTGCTCTGGGTCAGAAACAACTGGAAGCCACGTAAACTCACCAGCAGTGCTGAGGCCAAGTCGGCTGCACTGAGTCTGAGCTAATAAACACTGCCAATCATGGCAATTTATTAGCTTGTACCCAGCATCTTTCTAACTGTGCTACACTGCTTCTGGTTGGCTTGGAGAATGGACAGAGAGAGCACCTCCACAGTGTAGATGTAAACCCTTAGCTGTAGGCCTATGGACTCTCATTGAGCATCTGAATCCTGGAAGTCTAAAGAATAAACCAAGGATTTCAACTTTGGGGGAAATTCTGCAGAAAGGAGTACAAATGGAGGACTAAGGAAGTGAGGAAAAGGCTCTGGACCGGCCACAAGCTGTTAAGTTACAGCTCTCTACTTTGATTTAGGCTCCACAGTCTTAACCACATCCTGCATTCAGTGGTGAGACTGTCAGCAGTCAAGTGAATCTTCAGAACATGCAGTGAAACATCCCCAAATAAATAAAACGTCATGAAGGACATCCATGTAGACTTGTGGAGATTTTTTACAACTTTAAGACCTTAAAATACTATATTGCATTTGGCTATCAAACACTGATTTTTTTTCTGAAAGCCCATCCTGTGGCACTGCAAGCTGCCTGCTGACTGTATGGCTCTTGACAGAGACAGACTTCCTGGACAGAAATCCCAACTCTCTTCAACCTACAGACACAGCTACAGAGGTGGAAAGATCAAAGATGCATTAATGGTGGAAGGATTGCAGGAGCAACCATTACAAAATCTGGAGGCAAAGGCCTCTAGCATTAAAGGGGGATGTTCCTGGAAGGATTCTAGAAAGATCAGAGGCTCAAAATGCTTCATGCACCAGAACAAAAGAACAGCCAGATCTCTCTGTATACCTACACTTCATTGGGAACAAATAGTGCATTTGATTGATCTCACTCATGTGTGACAGACACAACAACCTGACAAGAGGTGGCCTGCAGAACTTTGGCCAGGATTTCAGAAACATTGCTGAATAGCTCACACACCCCTCCAAAAGAAAACCAGCAAAAAGAAAGGAATATTGGGCAATGGTATAAGAACTCTATTCATAGAATAAACTATGTCTTTAAATTGTTACTCTGTAATCATCTCCTCTCCCTTCTCCCCTTGTTTTCTTGTCACCTCAAAAGAGTAAAAAAGCTGAGTGAAAAGGGGAACACTCAGGATGTTTTCATGGATTGACAGGAATACAGAACATCATGATTAACTAAAGTGAATTACTGGCCCTAAAACATTAAAGAATGGCATTATGAAGCACTTAAGTCTCCTTTAAGCAAAAGACATGTTATCAGTCAATTTTACAAACAGGGTGCCATATTTCAGAGTCAGCCCTCTCCAAGATTTAATATTTGACCTTTGCTTTCAAGATCCTTTGTCTCTCTGAAATGTTTTCTTTAATTCTCTTTGGTGCTGGTTCATGTTTCAATTAGATCTAGCCAGGTTTTCTCTGAGACTGTGAGAAGAGGGACATCTGTGTGCTAGCTGTCAAGTACTGTCATAACTACCTTCAACTGCTCTTGTAATTCTAGTGCCTCTGTGAAGTCCCATATTACGAACATTGTACTCTGTCTTTCAAAGCCCTTCATCTAGTCTGTGTGACATTTCTGTGTACTTTTGTTGGGGGCTGTAAAGTCAGGGAAACGTCCTAAGAAAACCTAAGTGCAATAGTAAGAAACCACTATTAGCAAGGAGAAAAGAGTTGGGTTTGCCACACACCAGGAGGAGAAGCTATTTGCAGGATCTGTGATGAACAGAGAGCCACAACAGTTAGCACTGAAGACAAAGGAATAGCAAGTCAGCTCATAATAGGAAAAAATAGATTCGAGAGAGCTCTAGAGATAAGTTAAAATTTTTCAAATTGTCTAGGCCTTACAAATTTCATCCTAGAATATGTAGATCACTGACTTGAGAAAATCTTAGAACTGCTGGCAATTAACTTTGAGAGATGAGGTCAGTTAACTTAGCAACACTCAGTGGGAAATAACCAAATAGGCTAGTCTTGCTAAGCAAGACCTGAGCTTATCCGATATATCACAAGCTTCAACAGAGCCACTGTCACATATGTATGAATATCAGATTGGAAATATAAAGGAGAATGTTATCTACAAGATGCATGAGGGAATTCTCCTTTATTACTTCATTTTGGAATGACTTCAACCACAACCTTAGGTGAAGTGTTGGATGCCACATTTTAAGGAGGACATAAGCGACTGACAGTGAGTACTCTTAAAAACATGACCAAAAAATTGAAGGAATAATGTGTTGGTTAATGCAAAGAAGACAAAACTTGGGGAGACATGACAAAACACACTGAAAATTTCAAATATGGTTTCAAGAATAAAGGGAATAACCTATTCCTGTTCACTGCAGGTAGGAGAGAATTAACTCACATGTTAAGAAAAGAAAAAAAGTCTTTTTCTAATGGTAAGGAAAATTGGGCATTTGACAAATTGCTCAGAGAATCTCCATGAGTGGAGGCCTTCAGAAATGGGTCAGCCACAGCTCTAATGGGAAGTGTCAGTACAATCGATACAGCTGCAGGGCCCTCAAGCTACTTCCTAATTTTCTAGGATAGTTCTAGGAAAAAAACCTGTGGCTACTTGGATGAAGAATAATATTTTTAGTTCTAGGATATTTCGAGCAATAGTATTACTTTTTTCTTGGTTAATTTTTAATAGTGTTCTGAAGGCTCAAAGTTAAAGAGTAGTTTGAGTCAAGATATTCTGTCATCTTTCTACTTTTATTTTTGCAGTTTGAACAAGGCTGGTCAAGATTTCCTCAGATTCTCATAACGCTTCTTGAACACAATATTCAGTGGTCTTTTGGGTTTTTTTCAGAATGTGGGATAAATGACATTAAGTAGGAACACATTTTTTCCTGAATGGTTGGTTGCTTACAGCCATTTTAGGGTCATTTCTTCCATCTAGTCGTCCAACTGTATTAAAGTTGACATGGTTTCCTTTAAGTTTTGCTTTTTGATTCTGGTTAATTTTTTAACTTGTGGCATCTAGTAGTCACTTTCTCTGTATTCTCCCATTTCTGAAGTGATTATTGACCCTAGAAACCTGAGTCATTCTGGAGAAGTATATCTTGGGACTCTCAATCCCAGAAGTGCTGTATGTACTACACCTCAGCCTAGAAAGAAGGTTGGAACCTAAGACTTTGCCTTACTATTACTTATGATATTGATTTGAATTTGTTCAGCTTTGAGTTCTCCAGATGAACAAAGCTTGGTCCTCAATTAAGGTGGTGTCACAGAGTTTTTTACAAAGCAGACAAAAAGGAGCTGAATGCTTATCCACAGGCAGCTTCTCATGTTGATCACATTGTGAATATATTAATTGCAGGATCAAACTCACCATCATTCACAAATTATGTGGCCAGCAGAATTAGGGTAGTGACCATCTCCCCGCACTCAGCACTGTTGAGGCCACACCTAAAGTGCTGTATTCAGTTCTGAACCCCTCAGGTGCTGGGGCATGCCCAGAGAAGAACAAGGAAGATGGTGAAGGTTCTAGAGCACAAGTGTTATGGGAGAGGCTGAGGGAGCTGGGCTTGTTTAGCCTGGAGAAGAGGAGGCTCAGGAGGATCTTATTGCTCTCTACAACTGCATGGAAGGGGGTTGTACTGAGGTGGGGGTCAGACCCTTCTCCCAAGTAACAAGCAATAGGACAAGAGGAAATGGCCATGAGTTTCACCAGGGGAGGTTTACGTTGGATATTAGGGGAAATTCCTTCATTGGAAGAGTTGTCAAGTATTGGAATAGGTTGCCCAGGGAAAGCAGTGGAGCCACCATCCCTGGAGGTATTTAAAATACTTGTAGATGTGGCACTTAGGGACATGATTTGGTGGTGGACTCAGCAGTGTTGGGATAAGGGTTGGACCTGATGATCTTAAAGGTCTTTTTCAACCTAAATGATTCTAAGATTCTATTATTTGCTCTCATGCAAACTAATCCAAAAGAATCCTTTAACATTTAGTATTTTAACTGGTAGCCTTTCTTCATACTTTATCTGAAAAGCAGAAGAAAAGGCTATAAACTGGCCAAGATTGTGTTGTGCTGTGGTGGAAAAAATAAAGGATTATTTTTTAACTGTTCATTTTGATTGTTGCTTGGCCATATGAGTCCTTGTTTTTTAAGTACTATCTCTTCAAGTTTCACTGCTGTTTCTGGAGACTTGAACAGTAGTGGTGACAGTGGATTTCTCCTCTCAGCTGGAGAAGATGTTTTAACTGCCTTTCAGAAGCTAAATCAATTCATATATTTCTGTATATGGCAACAGACTCTCACTGGAGCTGTAGCTTATGACTTTTATCTTATTGTGACACCTGCTTTGGTCAAGGGGGTTACTCCTGGAAGGTGTCAATACTGATGATGTTCAGTTGAACAGCTGTCCTCCCTCTTCTATTATTATTATTATTATTCATGACGTCTGATTGATTCTTCCGTGGGCCTTAGGGATAAAAATAACTTAGCAGTTCTTTGCTATCTTTCTCTTAGAAGGACCTAATGGACCATTATTGTTTCTGAAATGTGCTATGGCCACCATTTCACCTCGTCTATTGTTCAGCTATCTCTGTGCAGGCAGAATGTGGGCAATGAAAAGGTGCAAGATGTGCCATTATCCATATGCTGAAAGCCATCAGTTGCACACTTAGTGTTTCTCCAACAGCGTCATTCATTACCCAGGATCATACTGAGAGAGTTTAACTGGTGGAAGAGAGAGAAGCCACTAGCAGTGACTCCACTTACACACAGCTGAGGCACAATATGGATTGGGATCAATTTAGCTGAGGGTGTATCTCCATAATTAATTATTGAACTTTTAAATTCTGGGCTTATTTTTCATAATTTATATTATCTGAAAGTCATATTGACTACATTCAGCTTCTTAATGCTGGCACTTGTATCAAGAATTTAGCAACACATGGAAGGATGAAGACAGGAAAAAGTATTTGAAATGGGACCTATAAGATCTGCAAATGCTTGTTCTGAAAAATAGATGAACAACGTAAATCAGTTATAATGTAAAGTCATTTTCCCTTCTAATATTTGAAAGATTACCATAAAGAAAGTTATGTTGAACTGTTCTCTAGCTTCACCAGCAATAAAACACCAAATGGCTTCCTATGGAGCAAATAGAGCATAAGGTGGATTTTAGAAATACCCAAGTGTTGTGTAGGTCTGGAAGAGACTATGTGGGGTGGCACTGAAATATTCCTCACTGGAAGATTAGATAAACATCTCTCACTGATTGTCTAGACAACTCTGCTCTTGCTGGTAATGAAGGTAAATGAGCCAAATTATCTTTGGTGTCCCTAAGGTGTTCTTGACCATTGACACTAAAGATCTTTCTTCTTATGTTATGCCCCAGGAATTAAGATTGGAAAAGATTATCACCAAAGTGCCACTTTGAAGCAGAAAGAGATGGCACTAAGTGAGACAAGTAAAGAGCCTTACTCCTCATCTGAGCCTATGAGACCTTTGTGTAGTTTGCAGGAGTCTCTCAACTGGTTTCCCATTCTTCTGGGAAGTAGCTATCATTAAACAGGGAGGTATTTAAAGTGTTTCTGGACCATTCCTCTGGCAGAGGAAGTACTTGAGACCATTCCTAGAAATACCTTGAAAAGACCTCAAAACATAAAAGCCAGTGGAAGATCAAATTGCTGTCTGAGTTGGTTGTTGGTTTGTTTTCCCTGCATACATATGAATTCCCGTCTCTTTGCAGTACCTCTGGCCACAGATCTCACTCAGGTGAGCAAACTGACATTTAAGATTTTCTAATAATAACTTGTTCCATGTCTTGCTGTGGGCAACAAAAAATCAGAGCTGGATGGTCACAGACGCTCTGAGCCACCATTCAAAAATAAAAATAACAAACACA
The DNA here is from genome assembly GCF_041296385.1 of Aphelocoma coerulescens. Lineage (NCBI taxonomy): Eukaryota > Metazoa > Chordata > Aves > Passeriformes > Corvidae > Aphelocoma > Aphelocoma coerulescens. The sequence goes on from NC_091013.1 coordinate 63,471,692, forward strand.
TATAAAATCATTGAATTGTTGAGGTTGGAAAAGACCTCCAAGATCATCAAGTCCAAATGTTAACCCAGCATGGCCATGTTTGCCACCCCCAGATGCCACATCCCCATGTTTTTTGGACACTTCCAGGAATGGTGATTCCACCACCTCCCTGGACAGCCTGTTCCAGTGCTGGACAATCCTTTCTGTGAAGAAATTTTTCTTAATATCCAATCTAAACCTTCCCTGGTGCAACTTGAGGCTGTTTCCTGTCACCCCACCACTTGTTACATGGAAGAAGAGATGGACTCCCACCTCACTACAACCTCCTTTCAGGCAGTTGTAGACAGTGGTAAAGCCTCCCCTGAGCCTCCTTTTTTTCAGACTGAACATCCCCAGCTCCCTCAGTCGTTCCTTATAAGACTTGTGCTCAAGTCCTTGTACCAGCTTCATTGTGTTTATACTTAGCTTGCACATATGACTCATGATTTGGACACAACAGTCTTTACAAAATCAGTCTTGTTTGGATTTCTGTTCTAATAAAATACAACTGTCCCTCCATGGTAGCTTTTGTGAGATTTACTTCCCCCACCTTCCCATTTTATCCTCCCATATTTCCTTCAAACATGTAGCTTACAGATTTTCTCCAGCTACCAAACTATTTCGTTTCCATCTTTTCAGCAATTCAAATATATCAAATGTACACATGGCATATATCCAGGCAGTAACATCCCCTTTCCTTCCTGCCTTTTTGTAGCCAGGTAATTTACATATAAGATGCGCAAAGATAACGATGCTCCTCCACAGTTCTGGTTTGTGCATCAGCTCCCTCTGGTTTCTCGTTGCAGCCCTCCATTGGAGCCTCTGGGGGGACAGCTGAGCCCTGAGCAAAGCCTGGTGGCACAGAGAGTTTGGCCTTTCTGTCAGCATAGCTTTAAGGTATCCATTTCTATCCAGTGCAGCAGCAGGTCCGTGTTCAGCACTGGTATGGAGGTCAAAAGTATGGTTGCCATGATTACATGCCAGGGTGGAAAAGTGTCTTCCCTAGACTCTTCCTCTCCCTCCTCCCTTTCCCTCCTATGTTTTTTGACAGATTGGTGTGTTGGCAGTTGTGATTTCTTCACTTGAAAAGCAGCAAGACAGTGGAGCAGTCAACTTCCCCAACAGCCAGCCCATGCTGACCATGTGCCCAGGAGGTTGTAACAGGAGGACAAGGCAGAGGAGCCCAGCCCCAGGGGTTGGAAGCTTCTCATCCCATGTGGTGTCCATGAACTGTTTCCACCACTTTTGTTTTTCTCTGCTCCCTGTAAAACCAAGACACTTGTTTCACCATAGCGGTGCCAAGGGCAAAGGTTTGAGGACACTCCAAGAGGCATTTAGTGACCCCAACAGAAAAACTTTAGAAACTCGAGCAATAAATTAATAAAACTCCAACAAAGCAACAAATAATAAAGATCTCAGGAAAAAAGAGGCCTCTCTAGAGAATGTCTTGAGGGATCATATGCAGGAAATAAACAAGAGATTAAGAAAACTAGAGGAGGAGATACTTACAAATGAAAAGAAATATTTGAAATTTGCAGTGAAAGACACAGGATAAATAGAAATAGCTGACCCAGGTTAAACGAATTATTCAGCTAGATCACTATCTAGTTTCCCTTCAATGTCAATACCAGATGCTGCAGAGAAGTGGTACAAGAGATGCCTACACAGTTGCAGAAGAAGCTTCACCCAAACCCCAGGCTGAGGATAGGTGAGTTCAGCCTTCCGTCACTGCTATGTAACTGCTGTAACTGCTTTATAAAGGTATAATATGAAAAATATATCTGTGATGGAATTCTTATTGATGTAAATATCTATTTCTGGCAATGCCTTTTGATAATACCTCAGGGCAATACTTTCCAAGGGGAAATTACTCTATCTCCTTTTCAGTAGAACTGTCTTGCCTTTTAATTTAATTGGTTTTCCTTTGCTTCTGCATTATAATGAATGTGCAGCACACCTGTACCCCACTACTTGATGTCACTTAATATACATACATCTAATATGTACATATATCAAATTAATGTCATATTTATCCTCTTTTTAAATGGCACAATACTAATTTGTATGTACATCACAGTTACCCAGGAATTAGGCAGTTTGTGTTTTAGATGAATGACTTGCCTAAAATTTCTCCTCTTGGCAGCTGTTGATTGCCTTTCTATTACATTATTAAGACACAGGCCCAACCTCACTTTGCTTTGGCAATTTTAGCAGTAACTCTTGCAAGTCTTAGGTGAGCTGTGATTCAAACAACGTTCATAGACAGGTCTGGAAAGGAAGATTTTATAAAGCTGCTGTTGCTACTAGTAAAGTCCCCAAATGGCAGCACTGCAACTACTTTTCTGCCTTTATCCCGAATGTCTTCCAGTGTTTTGCACTTCTTTCTCCCCACCCCCTGTCAAAGAAAACCACAAATTTTGCCTGAAGGGATATCTTCATTAAAGAAAGAAGCAGTGCAGTCAAAGCCTTAGGATGACACAGATCATTCAACAGTTGTTCAATTACACTGAAAAGCTGCTTATTTTTGAACATACAGTTTTCACTCAACACAGGCCCAAGGCACCACTATCAGGTTTGTATCTGCAGTATCTCAACCAGTCTGATGTAGGCCTTTCGCTCATTACAGAAGCTGTGCCCTTGTGTGAGGTTTACATCTAGGTTCAAAGAGTTTCTAAAGTGCCTTGGAGCTGTGTTGGCTTTAAAAGGTATTACCAAATCATAATAATCTCCAAGAATGAATTAAAAGTTGTTTTGGATACCTCTCATCTCCTAAATCCAACTGATTTTGTTTAAGGTTTACAGGCCACTTTCCCTGCAGAATTCCTACAGACTAATAAAACAGTATGTGACTACAGAGTCACCAAGGAAAACAGTAACATCTAAAGTACTCTGAGGTAAACCAAGCAAATGAAATGCAGCATATTCCAAAATTAACATTTTTGATAATTATTATTTAGGGCATACAATTCCTACAGACCCTGAGTGCAACTGATAGCAGGGTATGACCCCCCAGATGGAAAAGTTGATTCCAATAGGTTTTTCTTAGCATATTTCTATAAAAATGCTGTTCAGTACTAGCTTTGAAAGCAGTAAGAAATCAAATTTTTTCTCTGTTATATAGCTGCATAGAAAAACATATTGAAATGCAGGGGAGTGTTTTCTACCCTCTAAATCCGAGTGATTGCTGGCCACACTATCATTTCAGCTGACAAGGACATAGCATTAGCTACAGGCTTCTCACTGCTCCTTGCCATGCTGCCACTACAGGAGTCAAGCCATTATTATTATGCTCTTCTTACAGTCTCTTAAATATAAACTTTTTTTTTCATTTTCTTAAACTGTCCGTGAGCCTGAGCTCCTCCTGACCCAAAAGCCTCAGTAATTCTGCTGACCCTTTGCTAAGTGGGCTTCTGAAAACATCCACAGCTATAACTGCAGTCAGCTGCTCACGTATGAGCAACCTGGGTGGAAACAATTGATTGCAGGGCCTTTTAGGGTAATGCAACTCCAAAACATACTGAAAGGCATAGCAGTGAGAAGAAAATGACATACAGGCCCAATTCCTTTCTGCAGTTCAACTCTATAAACTGCAATCACTCACTTCAAAGGAAAGACGAATGGGTTGCTCCACGTCTGTACAACAGTAACAGAATAGAGTTATGTCCTAAGCATCTGGCGAGAAACAAAAATAATTTTTCACAACACTTTCTCCAGCATAAAACTAGATTTGATTTGCATGCATTTGAGATAAAAAAGATAACAAGTCAGCACAGGGGTCTACATGCTGAAATACTGCCCTGGTTCTGGCCAGGGCAGGGTTAATTTTTGCAATAGCCAGGAGGGGTTATGGCTAGGATCCAGAAGTTACTCTATACCACCTCAGGTCATCTTCCAAGGACAGGGGGAAGGGCTCGCTTCTGGACCGGGGTAGCGTGGTAGAGGGAGTGGTCATGTATTGTGAGAGGTTTCCATGGGGTCAGCAATAAGCTTGCTTTCTCTTACACACTCTCTCATTAGTATTGTTGCTGTTACTGTTCATTTTTTTATCTCATTGTTGTTTCCAGTAAATTGTTCTGATCTCAATCCATGATCTTCACCTTTTGTGACTCCCATTCTCCTCTCCAGTCCACCACGGAGGAGGGGAAGGGGAAAGGAAGGAGGGAGGAAGGGAGGGAGGGAGGGAGGGAGGTAGTGAAGAGCCTATAGTTTGGAGTGGCTTCAGTGGGAACACTAAATTGGAGAATACCATTCCTAAACCATGACAGAGAATCAGAACACAATACAGTTTACAGACCTGTACACAGGAAGGTAACTTCTCAGTGGCCCCATCACAGTATTTCCAAAGGAACGTTACAAATTCTCATGGCCAATCCTGCAACAAGTGGAAAGAGCATTAAAACTAGGAAGTTTCCAAAGGAAAAGCAAGTAAGATCAGCTGTCTTCTTGGATATGCAATGTTAAAAGTCAGTGTAGAATTGGTTTAGAGGATGTTAAACATTTTACACTACGGGAGCAGCTAGATCATAACAATTATATAAATATAGCAAAGTCCAAATTAAATAAAATGCAAAGTGGTAAGTTGTTTTTAAAGATACGTTTCAGGGTAAAAATGCAATGAATATATGGTACTGGATTAGATAGAAAAGAGAGAATACTGCACCAATTTATATTCCTTTTGAACTGTCTGTAATACAGACCTTAAAGTGCATTTTCAAACATACGGCATATCAAAGAACCAGACACTTATTTCTAGCCATGGCACTTCTAGGCTTTTGAGAAAGGAGAGAAGAAGTAGTGTAGTGGAATTGTGCTGTGTGACAAAGCATGTACTGTTGGGTTCTGCCCAACATCAATAAACAATTGTTTTTGCTATAAATGAAAGAAATAATTCCAGCAGTAAACAAATGCTTCACATGTTGCATGAATTCTTCAACAGAATCAAAGCAAATCTGTCTTTTCACACCTCCTGCAAGTGCTATTCCAAGTCAAAATACAAGTCATATTGCCTGAGCTCTATCAGCTGCTAAGTTTTCAATCATGACAACCGTGATACCGTGATACATAAGGGATGGTGATACACAAAACACTAAAGCTTTCTGCGATAGTCCTCCCTGGAATCCACACCCATTGTTGTAAGGATAATTATCCCTGAGGCCAATTTTGCACTTTTTATATAAATATCACCTCTTGCATAAGACATGAAATTTAAAATTGTCTCCTTCACGGATATCATTGAGTCACTCCATTACCTCTGGGACAGATATAAATTATGCATTCTTTGATTCTCTTTAAAATTTAGATGCACAAGGGGACAGGGAAAAATCTAAATGACACTAAAAATATAAAGCGTTCAAGAAAGAAACAATAACTTGTATAGTATTAACTGCTACAGTGCTCCGAAGGCTCCCTGCCTGGTCAAGAAAAGCACATAAAGCTCTGAAACGTAACAGCAGGCCTCCATGCTAATGGCTGCTAGTGACAAGGGCTCATTGAATGTCACTGCTTCACATACTGTGTACTGTTCATTTTTCTTATCTGTGTGACCTCTCTTTTGAAATGACTGATGAAACTCCCCTGAATTAGCATCTTTGCTTCTGGGCATTTGCCACCTAGAAGGCATTTAGTAACATCTCTGCTAAATGCAAAAATAAAGCATGGGGGGAAAAAAGATCATAATCTTAACAAAAAATAATCATTATGTCGGTTAAAGAATACTCAGTATGTAATGCAAAAGGGCTGCTTCTCTGAAGCCTTCTCATTAGGTTATTTTTTTACCTTAACACCCTTTAAGGGTACTGGCTTGTCACAATACATGCATTCACATTTCAGACTTGGCTAGCATTTTCATAATTGGTGTGAATAAAAAGAAGTAGCTGTTACTGAAAGAAAAAAAAAGAAATGCCTCTGTTCTGATGCCCTGCTGCTATGATGACCTATTTCACACTAGCATCTGTTCTCTTCTCCTGAACCACTCCAGATGTAAGCTGGCAAAACAGCACTGCAAGTATGTTACCCAGACGTCCATTGAGTGCTGCAGATGTTTTCTTCCATGCTTCACATTTAATGTGTGCCTGATTAATTTTTTCATTATTATCTCAACTACTTGGCCCACAGATTTTCCTATGAAGTTTGCAGAATCCAGGATCTAATTTGCAGCCATAAGGAGCAGCTCCCTTTGTGTAAACAGGTTCATTAATGTCTGGAATAACCAGTCAACAGAGCCTTGGTCTGAATTGCCAAAAGAAATGCAGACTTCAGTAATCTATTATGCCTTGATAATATTTGCCTGAGGATTTAGCACAATGTTCATTTCAATTTCAAAATTACAGATGTTTGCAATATTCAGATGCATCAGTCTGACCAAAAATATTATGCCCGTTCTCTGCCTCAAGCCCTTGACCTGAATGAGGTCAGTGACAGGGATATGAATGACTTGAGTGGAAAATGAAACACAAAAGTAGTTTTGTCGTGAAGTACAATATTTCTTCTGTCACTTAACCATTTTTTTCCCTCTCAAAATTACAGGGTATACTGCAAATCTTCAAGGCTAACGGTCATGACGGCAGTCTGAGTGCCATTTAAAAGAATAATAATTTATGAGGCGCCTTGGTAGAATAGCAAAGGTCACAGAGTAGACTCCCCAGGGAGGAGAGGATAACAAAGGTTACAGAGATGACTAAAGACTCTCCTACAGAAGGGAATTTTCTTGGAAGGAAGATGTTTTCCTGCAACAGCTTCATCCCACCTAACACACAGTTCCTCACCCAAATGAGCAGTTCACCTTTAAGTTAGCTAAAAGGCGGTGCTTGCAAAATACGCTTCTGAAATTAGTGGATTAGCAGCTTGGCCTTGTACTCACTGAGGGTCCACTGAAGCGCTGGCAGATGAAGGACACTGTGGGTCTGTCCCACAGGGCACAAGGGGGATACCTAATGACCAGTCTGATTCCACATAGGACATCAAACTTGAAAAAATCTCAGGAGTCTTTGCAAGGCAGTCCCCAAAGAAATGCTGCTTTTGTGGCAGCTGGTACCATTTGCAGACCACCAACAGACCACCACAGACTGGTGCAACTCCTCATAGAAGCAGTGTGAGAAGTTGGTAGGTGAGGAGCCTAAGACACACAGTTGACACATTGTTCAACTGGTGTTGAACTGGTGCAACTCCTCGTAGAAGCAGTGTGAGAAGTTGGTAGGTGAGGAGCCTAAGACACACAGTTGACACATTGTTCCTGGACAGTTGTAGATATGCACACCAGCCATCACTCTACAAAGCAGTTTGGGCAGCTTTTCCTTGTCACAGCTATAGCATTCCCCTTCTTCAGATGCTGCAAGTACAGAAAAAAAGGCGAGGATGAAGACAAGCAGGAACAACTCTTTTTGGCACAGCTCCACTTTCTGCTGAAACATCTCCGGGCTCATAAAATACATTTGAACTGGTGCAAGAAGCTGGTGCTGCAAACCTGGGGGTAACCAGCGGTGTCTCAAAACATCAGAGTTATAAAGAATCTGAAGCCAGCATGCAACACAAGACAGCTCATCTCTTCAGGAATGTGTGGCCATAAACATTTTGAGTTTACTGAGCGTTTCCAACTGTTCACGATCAGTTGTGGGAAGTTTCTGCAGCTGGATCAATGGCCGGCAGTTGTGGAGGGGCCTGGCACAGATCTGAAGGGTTCAGACGTAACATGTGCTGGTAAAGAAGAGGTTGTTGGCTGCTTTGAGTATAAGGGATTATATTTAATTTCTGTAGGATAATTGCTAGAGCCATCTTGCTGGGGCTGGACCTCCTTGCCAGGCCTCCTAGTTCACAAAGGGGTACCTGAGAACTGAGTAATCATTCAGGCAGATTATCCAAGGAGTATTTGAGGACCCTTACCTATTTTCTATTCTAAAATGAGGCAATTTTCTGAAGGGGATGAATGCCACAGTCATTCATAGTAACTTCATTCCTTTGCTCCAGCAGTCACTGGTCCATCACAACAGCTGGTGAAGCCTTTGGCTGTCTGTTCAGATCAAAGAACATTTTTACAGATCCACAACTGCACGCTGATGACAGCAGAGTGTGCCTTTGGGAGAGGGAAGGGCAGAAGGCAAGTAGAAGGTGGGATACAGCTGAGCAAGACTCCAATTGAAAGAGCAGCTTTTATCCTGCACATCACCAGCAGGAAGGAGGGAATGTCACAGAAATGTTGCAAACACATCAAATAGCTCAGGCAATGCCCACTCCTGAGTGACAAACTAGGCATGCTGCCAGGCAGCCCTCCTGAACCTGCCCAAGAAAGGGAACCAGCATTTCCACCACATGCTTTGCCTCACGCTTAGAGCCGCTTACTCCAGCGCAGCAGCCCGCCCTCAGTGCCAAGCCTTGGCGGGCTTTGCGTGTGGGGTTTTATACACTCCTGCGTTGGTTTTGTATGCCTTGTCTTCCTTTATTAATTTTAAACAGAATGGGGGGATGTAAATTCACCACTGGGGATATGTCAGTGTTTGCTCAACATGCTCTATATACCTTTATTAATTTTGTATTGAATGGTGGATGCAATTTCACTCCAGGAGGAAATCAGGGATAGCAAAAGGTCTTTCCCACAGCAGGACAGCAGTGGGGAAGGGGAGGTAATTTCTCTGTGGCTTTCTATTGAGTGATTTATGGGTTTCCATGGGTTTCTAAAGCTGAAGAATTTTGAGCTTTCATGAACAGGCAGTTTCAGTGCCATGACCCACTGGTCTAAATAGGTTGATTATCTTAATGTAGAATTTCTTATTCAAGTCTTACAGCTTACAGTACATTTTAAAAGCAGTAGATGACGCCTTCTTATAGTGCAAGAACAGTATATAAAGGGGAGAATTTAAAAGATTTCAAAATTGAGACCTCATTCCACATAAGACTTATTCTTTTAACAGTACAAATGCATAAACACCATATGAACTACAAAAGGGTTGACACAGGTTCACAAGGTTTAACTCTTGGCCACAAAGTTTAATTCTTGTCTCACTGCAAAAATTGCATCCATCTGTGAGAACAGCTTGGCAGCCTGTCATTTACAACAGTGCAATTCCTGGCCCCCAGCAAGCCAACACTTGGCTTGGAGCATGCAGGGACACTCAGTGCCCTGGACTGCTGGAGATGTTGCAGAGTTGCTTACTTGTAGATAGCTCTTTGCTGTCGACTTTTATTCACACAGTACAGTTACACTCCATCATAGCATATCCCTTTGTTTGCAGACTCTTGGTCCCAGTATATCTTAATTCACCAGTACCATGATAATGAAGGGAATTCCCCCTTTCTGTCTGTCCTACTTACTTTTCTAGAAAAAAAGTTTTCAGAGGAAAAAAAAGTCATTCTTCCCTCAATTTCCAGAGATTCCTAGGTCGCATCTTCTTCATACTCAGCTTTGCCAAATGCAATAAAATAGTGAACAGCGGTGGCCTGATGGGTCTGGGCATTTCATGTAAGACAGTCAAAAAGCATGGAAACAACAAATGTTGTTTATTGTTCAGTTCTTCACTGCAACAAATTTCACCCTCATTTCACCATGTATTTTTTCACCCATATTTCTGCAATCCCAGGTACAGAGGCTGCTCCACTTTTGCAACCCTCTGAGCATGACAGGTGTCTTTTCTTCTAGTGACTATCTGAGCACAAAGTATGTGAGTTTGTACCTTATCTCCAGCTCCACCAGCACCCAAAGAGTGAGTGTGTGCTGTGCTGCTTTTTGGGTTTCTTTTGTGTTCTGGATAGCAGAAAAAAGGTTCTGTTGGTTTTTCTTGTTCTTTTTCCCTTCATTCCCCTTGCCTCACTGCCTCCCTTCCCTCCTCGCCGGTCCGGGGAGCCTGCGGGTGGCCCCAGCGGACCCACGGGGTGGCCCCGGCTGGTCCGAGCCTGTGTGTCTGTTCCCTCTCCGGGAATTCGTTGGATTTTGAGGGGGTTTTTTTAACCTGTTCTATCCTGTCTTGTTTGGTGTTAATAAACAGTCACTTGCTGTGACCCACTTGTCTTAGTGGTGGAGGAAAAGGGGAGGCCCTTTTCCCTTCAGAGGAGACACTCATTCCAGAATGTTTCCTCCTGAAGTTTTGTCTCAAAACCGAGACATCTTCTACTGACTATCTGAGCACAAAGTCTGTGAGTTTGTACCTTATCTCCAGCTCCACCAGCACCCAAAGAGTGAAAACCAGCCTCATGTTTACTGCACAGGGCAATTCAGATGGTGATTCCTCTGTACTGTTGAGCCTTCTGTGACTCCTCAGTCCAGGGACCTGTTGTGGGAAGGTGGCCATGGGGTGAAGCTATCAATGAGCAGCAATTTGGGGAATGTTTGCTGTGTAAGGAAGATGGATATTTTCACAGGCAGTCTAATGCTTTTGTTTGCCCTTCCTCAGGCAGCTGTGACATGGAGGACAGCTGATCAGACAGCAAAAGACCTGTTTTACTGATCAGAAGATGCCACAGTAAAATTTGTATAAAGACTTACTAGGATTTATGCTGCTGAACAATGCCTTACTGAGACTGCTGTTCATAACAAATTTCAAATGGTAAACTGAATTAATTATTTGTTTGAGCAAAACTGAATTTCTCTATGCTTGAAAACTGAATTATGGACTAGCTGGCTCTCACTGCACATGTAAAAGTCATTTTTTCCTAACCTGGTGCAGCTGGCCCATGAAATCCTTGTGTGACTGACAGCAAGGGCAGAAAGTTTTTCCACCGAGAAGCACAGTTCCCATTTTGAGCACCAGAAAGAGTAGAACTGCTTCATTTGAAAAATGAGGGAGGGAAATAGGAGAGAAAGGGAATAGGGGAGTGCAGCTGGCTGTCATGGGCTCTCTAGGTCAGCAGTTTTATACCTGCTGAACACAGCTGGATTTTGAACACGTGGGAGGGAAAGAGGAAGGGCAGGATTTGGAAACTGGCTCACATCCATCCAAGATGATAACACACAGTCCAGGGAAAAAGTGATAAATACCAGGTACATGTCAGAGCACACAATGCTAACAGCCTTTAATAAAGGCTAATGCAACGATACTCACCAGCCTCCTTGCTGTGCTCCCAGCAGCCTGGGTGTTACCAAGGACTGAAGGCAGAAAGGCAGGCAGTGAGGCAGGGAGCAAAGGACAACAGGCAGCCCTGCCTACTGTGAGCATCTTGTTCAGAATCCTGCTTACTGACCCCATGTACATGACCCCATGGATGTCAGCCAGTGTTCCACATCATTTGTCTATTAGCTGTGTCCTTATCCTGGCTTCAGCTAGGATAGAGTTAATTTTCTTCCTAGTAGCTGGTACAGTGCTGTGTTTTGGATTTAGTATGAGAATAATGCTGATAACACACTGATGTTTTAGCTGTTGCTAAGTAGTGTTTACACTGAGAAAGGATTGTTCAGGTTCCTGTGCTCTGCCAGTCAGCCGGGGCAGAAGAAGTTGGGAGGGAGTATGGCCAGGACAGATGATGCCAAATGATCAAAGGGTTATTTCATACCACAGAAGATCATGCTCAAAAATTGGCAGGGCATTGGTCACTTTGTGGTGAGTAACTGTATTGTGCACCATTTGTTTTTCTTGGGCTTTATTTCCCTCTTTTTTTTCATTACAATAACTACTATTATCACCATTAGCAGCATTATTGTTATTATCATTAATATTAAATCTTATTTTGCTTCATTTGTTAAACTGTTCTTGTCTCAATCCACATGTTTTACTTTTTTTCCCAATTCTCATCCCCACAGGGAGGGGTGTTGGGGGATGGGGTGAGTGAGTGGCTCCATGGTATTTAGTTGCTGGCTGGGATTAAACCACAGCAGTCCTGGACAAGCCGCAGGTATTCTGTGCCCAGTTCCTCTCCAAGTCCTCCAAAAATAGAAGAGGAACTGGCTAGAGTTACTGCCTCTGCCCTTCACCTTCCTGCAAGCTGTCTTGCTCTCCTCTCTTTCAGTGGCACTGTTTATAAAACTTTGGGTGGGAGTTACATTCAGTCATGCCTCTCTTCACCCTGGAGAAGTGAAGGCTCAGGGGGACACAGCACTCCAGTACTTAAAGGGCAGCTACAAAGAGAATGAAGGTTTTCTCTTCACAAGGAGACATAGGGAAAAGACAAAGGGCAATGGATAAAAGTTGTACCAGGAGAGGTTTCATCTCAATATATGAAATAAATTTTTACTGTGAAAACAATCAACCACTGGAAAAACCTCCCCAGGGCTGTGGTAGAATTTCTGTCTCTGGAGGTTTTCCAGATGCAATTGGACAGGGTGCTAGATAACCTCATCTAGGCTTCTTTTCCCACAAAATGTTGGAGAGATGATCTTTCAAGCTGCTCTATGATTCTATAATTAGCTATCTCCTCAAATCCTATTTCTCTGGAGATTGATTCCCAGAGCTTCCCATCCAGACCTTCAAAGCTGCCCCTATCATCTACTCTCTCTCTCTCCAAGGTTAAGGTTGTCACAGAATAATTTATATTGGAAGGGATCACTGGGGGTCTTCTGGTGCTTAAAGGAGATTGCTCAGGGTCTTCTCCAGTCAAGTTTTTCACAGCTTTGAGGCTGGAGATTTCACAGCCTCTCTGGACAATTTGTGTCAGTCTTTGATCACACCTATGGCGACTTTTTTTCCCTCCAAATATATACAGTCAGAATTTCAAATGTTCCAAATTGTGTCTGTTGCTTCTTTTCCTATCATCATGCGCCTTTGAAAAGAGTCTGACTTATGCATCCACTCCCATTAGGTAGTCTTAGACAGCAATAGGATTCCTCAATGACCTTCCCTTGATCTGAACAGTCCCAGATCCCCCCCCTTCTTATTATATATCCTCTGCTCCAGCTCACTGTGCATCCTGGCGGCTCTCCAGGGGCCTTGCTTCAGTCTACCTATGCCTTTCTTGTACTGGGAAGCCCAAAATCAGATAGAGTTCTTCAGGTGTGGTCTCACATGTGCTGCAGGAAGGACAGTTATGACTTCCCACCAAACTAGGTCTAGCTAAAAGAAGCCAGGGGTCAGCAAAGCACACAGCAAGAACAAAAAACCCTGCAAATATGTGCCCAAATGTGAGCAAAATATACAGACTTTTACTATGACCAGACTAGCACTGAAAGAGAGAGATTAAAGTCGGCCAGAGCAGTAGCAGGCTCACAGGTAAGGCAGACCAGCCAGCTGGGAGAGACTGTACAGATATGAGGGGAGAAAGGTAGGGAACACCATAATATTTCAGAGCACATAACCACTTAAATCGAAGCAGTTACAACTGAGCGGAAATTACTGCCAATCCTAACAGGAATAAAAACAGCAGTAATTTGTCCATTATAATATAATGGGAAATTGTATCATGCAAACACAGATTTTCTTAATATCAGTGTAGTATGATTAGACACTGTACATCACCAGCATGAACAGATCATAAAATGGGCCAAAAGTGGTATTAACCGACGACAGAAGCATTTCTGCAGCACAGAATATATATATATATATATATATAAAGACTGCAGTCCATACAGTCTTTGTGAAGAGATTACATATTTGCATCTGCTACCCAAACTACTGATATCCTGCAAATAAAAAAAAAAATAAAATCATTGCTTGGCAAAGCTGCATCTCCAACACACAATACCATGACCTCCATATACCTTGAAATGAGGCCACAGGAGGGAAGAATTTCTAAGAGACACCAGAAAGGAAGCATACACACATGGGGGAGGAAAAATAGCAATGTGTCTACCACCTTTGTGAATAACTCCTTCAGGAAACAGTCATTCTAGCATTTAGGACCATGAAGTCTGCCTACGACGTGGTAGCAGTAGTAAGTCTAGAGGAGGAGGAGAATGCTTTTATCAGGCCTGCAAATGCTGTCTGTACTACTGCAAAAGGAACTTTGCATTACCATGGGGTTTTTTTATGGTGGCAACAGCAGCTCGAATTGAGTCCCTATCAAGAGCTGTTCATAAGGAACAGTCAAAAGCAAAACTTGGGTTACTTCTTAGTTTGTTACTGGAGGAAAAGAAAAAGAATGAAGGAGGCTGCTACACCAGGAATGGTGCTCAAAGCACAGGAGCAAAGTTTCTGATCAGTTCAATGATTTGGGAAATCTCCCGATGAAACAGAAATTCTGGTTAACATTTAAGGTATTACTCAGATGAGTAACTGCCGGCCAGGGACACTTTTCTGCCAACATCGATTTTACTATGTGGACAAGACTTTCCACAAATTCCTTCTAGATCAGAAACATTGTGCATTTCTTCCATTTTCCTGGAAGGAAGGCATTAAAAATGTCAAAAGTTAGTAAGTTATACAAACTTATTCTTCTGTCTGTTTATGTTTTCTTCTTTTTTTTTTTTTTTTAACTTTGCCCTCTGTCAGAAGAGGCATATTCTGATTTCTTTTGTTACTGGTTTGTTACAGAGAGTTACTTGCAATAAAATCTTGTCCTTGACCCAGTAAAATTTATGCAGTGATGGTATCAAACAAACGGTTTTATGCAAAGCAGAAAGTGGTATTTCAGACTGGACTGCCTCCTCTAAAACCAGAGTCCGTGACTAGACACAAAAGCTTCTAGCAAGTGTAGAAGCACTTGCTGTGTTTGTATTTATTTTAAGTAATGTGATGGGGCTGGGACCACACAGGGATTTTTTGTGGTTGGGAGAGGTTAGCAGCACAACTGAAGTTGAAAACTGCTGTTTTAAACTACTCAGAGCAAAGCCACAATATGGAAATACATTCTTTTTTTGGACAACAGACTAGAGGAATGAGCAGTGCTTGTGGGGGTTCCAAAAGACTATTTCTGGCTAGAAAAACTGCTAGGATAGAGATTTGCTGGAGCTTCTTGCTGGCCTCCACTTTCACTCACAGTTGTGTGTCACATAATGAAGCCTGGAGGGGATATACGTGTGTCTTGTCCTGCCCACAGGAACATACAACCAGGGTCTGCTTGAGCAGAGTGGAGGCTTTCTGGCTTTCTGTCAGCAGGAATCAGTGAGGACACCTGAGGGATTCCGTGACACCACGTCATTGCAGTAATGAGCAGGCAGATGCCCTTGACAGAGGGAAAGGTCATTAATTTTCTGCATAGTTTTCCTATCCACATCACCAGCCAGCTCACTTCCAGTTTGGCAAGCCGCTCTTTAAGCAGAAATCAGCCTGACAGAGACTTTAAGAAAGAAAGTATAATTAGGATCTGTTATATTTGGGATCTGTCTTTGCCATGTTACCACTGACTTTGGAGCCTGCAATTACTGGCAGAAAGCTTTCAGCAAAGAAAAATTTGAATGAAATAAAAATAAACAACTCCTCCAAAAAACAGCAATCACGTATCAGAGTGCGTCATCCAAGGAAGAATCTTAATGGCATCCTTTCACATCCCTATAGCCTTGCACATGGAAAGATTCTGCAAAACTAGCCTGTGACCACTAAACACCAAAGAGCAAAGAATTCTGCATTGGAATAAATTCTTCGAGCACTTGTTCTTGAATTAACACTAAAATCGCAAAGTGTCTGCACCCCAACTACATAAATTGCATTATAGCTACATAAATTGAGGTTGTTTTGAACAAAACAGGTTCCTCCTGTGCCTGCAAGTGACTTGTATGTGCATTTGCAATATGCCCATTGCTAAAGTATCTGTGTCATGAGCTGGTAAAGGAAATACTAACAGTAAAATGGAAAAGCTGAACGAACAGGCAGCTCTTGCACTGAAAACTAAGTACAAACAGAGGTCACCTCTGGAAAGGATGGAGATAGGGCCTCCAGTAGCCTAACCCTAGGAGCCATGCTCTCAAAAGAACAGCAGCTCTTTGCGCAGCTGAACTTCTGTGTTCGCAAGTCCAAGTGCGTATAAAAATCACAAAAGCAAGAAATCTGTGAGGGCTGAAATCTCTCAGAAAGCATTTCCAAGACCAGGGACAGTCTGCATGTACAGCAGCATACAATGTATTTTGCGCCCTACAAACACAAGTGGGGCTCTTCCCTGAAATAGAAGTTTCTACTTTTCTAAATGCTCTTCAGTTAGACAGAAATATTCCATTCAGTTTTCTAAGCTTTCAACACAGAACCTGTTAAAAAATTAGAAAGGGATTTTCGGTTCACAAAAGAAGTCCTTAAACATACTTTGACTACAAGTCTGCAAAGACAATTCTCCAGCTTTCTACAAGGTCATTTCAGGTAAAGGTTTGAAAACCACACTGTTTCTTTAGATAATCTGGGTGTATATCCAGCAGGAATTAGAATAGCAAGAAAATCTGTTTTGTTTTGTTTGCCTGGAATCTGTCACCTTTTAAATCAACTTCTTAAAAACACTAGTTTCCATCTGCCAACAGCACCACAGTGTATATATATAGCGCTTTAAGTGCAGAAGAGGATATCAAGTCCCTCAGAAATCCCATTCTGTTCTGTTTAGGACATATTTTGATGATATTTCCTACAAGTTTCCAAGTGATGGCTGTGTCAGCAAGCTCTGGCACAGAACGGCAGCCAGCTGGGTGTGGACTAGACAGCATGTGGACAGGAGTCAGGCTGAGGACAGCACTGGAGCCAGAACGGTTGTATCTGTACTGGAAATAAGGCTCTAATTTCTAAAGCATTTGCAGGATACACCCCCTCTAGGAAAAAAAAAAAAAAAAAAAAAAAAAGAGAAACCAAAAAACACTTGATTTTAAATTACAGTCTTTACATTACTTAGAGTTACATTTTAAGAGGATTTATGACTAAGATGGGAAGGGAAAAAAAGGCTTCTAAATTATTAGCTTCAATTTTGAGGAGGATATCACAGAAATTATGTTTAAAGGTTTAATCCTGGCAGCTCACATGCATGTAAATTGTTCTGTACAGCTCAGTAGCATCCACTTGCTAGATAGAGGAAGGTGTGCAGGCTTGAACTGGTTCCATTATTGGTGGCATAAATTTACTGCACTTAGAGAGCTGGAAAAGTCCTGCTTCAAAAAAACCCCAAGAACAAGTTAATAGTTAATATGTATTTGCAGGGCAGTTTGGAAAATCTTATGAAAAAATGTTTTTAAAAATCTTTTTCTCCACTGAACAGCTCAGAAAAGTATGTCCCTGACTAAGGCCCATAAGGGGCAAAAACACTGGTTATTTGTTCTCTTTTGCTCTTTACAAATGAGGCAAAATACAGTTAATATATTATGCATGTCTTTCAGCATATTTTTATTTAGTCTGTTTTGGTTTGCTGTGCCTTGGGAACTTTCACTTTGTTTTGTTTTGCCTTGGGAACTTTGATTTGATTTTGTTTTTCTGGTTAATAACAAAAGTGAAGTATTAGGGTAGGACATCAACCAATCTACAGCATGTGAGATCTGTTTAAGTTTCAATGAAACGGCCTCTCAAGGTCTCTTTTCCATTCCCTTATCTTATCAGTCACCAAGCCACTCTCAACAAGCTGGCTTGTCAGAGAAACAGCATGGGCCAGTTGTTATTAGTCATTTCATTTCCCGTTAACACATTCTGTTGTTTCACCTGCAGGAATAAGACAGACTTTTCCAGTAACACACTATAGGGTCTCAGTCCTGTAGAGTTTGGGTACAGAGTCCAATTTGTGCCTTATACCATTTGAATTACCATTAAGGTGGTGATTAAAATGGATAAGCAAAAGACACTCTTCTGTTGCAAGCAATTTACCCCTACTACAGAACTGAAAGAGGGAAAGTGAAGAGGAAAGCCTGTGGGAGAAAGAAAGGGAAGAGAAGACAATTGCCAGATCAGACAGTCACTACATTCACAACTCAGTAGTACTTTTTAATTTTATTTTGGGACGGGGGGGGGTCTCTTTTAGCTTTTAGCAGCATATGGGAAAGCTGAGGAGCAAGAATGGATTCAGGAAAGCAGGACCAAAGAGATGAGAATGAAGGTTGAAGGGTTTTGATGCGGCTGAAAACCATGTTCTGAGTAAATAACCAACACAGTGAGGCAGAGAGAGTAAAAAAAAAGTTAGAAATTATTTGCAAGGGCAGGAGTACAGGAATGGGCAGTCACAGAGCAGCACTGAGGTGTAGGTAGGCTCTCCCCCAGCAGCATTTGTCTCTATCCTGCCCTACCTCACCGGCTGGAGGGCAGCATCTATACAGCAGTACTACAATAAACTGGTATTCTTGGATAGCTATTTCCCCCTTCCTCTGCTTCCAAAAGGATATCCTCACTTGTGAAGTTACAGGAAGTGCCATACTCATTCAGTCCCTAACTTTTCTAAAAGACTTCCAGCCTCAGGCAAAGAGGGAAGCGTGCTTACACGGACAGACTCCTGCAGGGTCAGCTTTTATTTTCTGAAGGATACACAGAAATTGTCAGTCTGTTTGTATATGTCTAGACAGCAATGCACGAATGTGCTGGCCTCCTCCTAACAAAGCTGGACTGAACCAGCCCTATTTCTTGCCTCATCAAGGGCTTCAAGCTTGTTGGTCCCCTGCAGCAAACAAGTTTTTATGAAATTCTGAGTGGAGAGACTGTCCCAGTCCTTCAAACGTGGTGGAAGACTGTTTCAGGATGTCATCCTCCTCTGTCCTCTTGTTTGAGGACCAAATCAGTGGAATTCCTCTACTGTGAACAGCATCCAGGGCTAGAAATAATCTGTTTGCAACAAGAAATTTGCAGTTTCTCCTATATGTGACCTCCTGACAACCAAGTTTTCCTCCTTCCTACCAGTGATTCTGTTTTTCTGGTGGTGATTTTTATCTGTTTCATGTGCTAGGGGTTTTTTATTTATGTATGTATTTATTTTTTATTTATTTAATTTATTTACCCTGGATCTGGTGGGACACTGAAAAGATGCAAATGAGGTGCTGAAGAGAAGCTCCTCAGAAGCAAACTGAAGGCACTGCCTGGCTGCCCAGGTGAGGGAGAAGGGAAGGACCTCAGTGTTTCACAATTAGACTGTCTAGTTCTGTCAGTTCCCACCCTTCCTCTCTCCCTGCTCTCTCCTGAGCTGTACTTAGCTGTATGGTTGTACTCTTCACACAAGACATCCCTGGACACAGCTAACATGTCTGGGAGTCACATTCTTTTAGGCTTGAACCAAGCAGGAACTTTATTGGCTCACAGCTTGGGAATGAGCTGAAAAGGGCTGAGAAGATGGCACCATAACCCTCAGTGGCAATTCCCACTGGCATCTTGGTATCCCTCCTCTGATAAAGCTTCCCAGGGTACATTACATGGCTACTATAAGATCCACAGGAAATTTCAAAGGCAGTTGCTAAAGACAGACTGAAATACAAGCTGCTGAAGTGCCTTTTTGGTGACATTACTTGTTCTTGGGTCTGATAGTTCTTGGCAGTAAGGACTGTAAATGCTGACAGCTGAGATCAGACTGGTAAAGCCAGGTCTGAAAGACAGCTGGCACAATTGCTCAGGTTAACCCCAGGCTGCCTACCATGATGTATATCTTCAAGTGAGGATTGCAAGTGTCTGTCAGGCACAGAGCAACAAGTAAAAAGAAGAAAAAATAAAAATAAAAAAAAGGAGCCCCTGGGAGAAAATGCACCTTTTGGTTGGCCCTGAAAATGTGTCTTTTGGCTGCTTTAGCCCCAAAACCTTGCTGGTGACAAGCGTATTGAGACCAGAAAGTATAAGCTGTCTGACCAACAGCCCTGAAGAAGCTGAAGCCTGTATCAGGGCTCAGCTGGCAACATGTGGCACCATTATCTCTTCAAACTACTGCTTCTGCAGTCACTGCTGCACCAAAGCATGGGACAATGCTGCTAGGAGCTGCATCACCAAGACCTGATTTTTTGTTTTGTGGTGTTGACTGCAAAGTGAAAAATCTCAGGATGTTTTTCTGCCACTTCTCCTGCATTAAAGACAGATTTTTTAAATGAAGCAAAAATGGTGTAGTCAGTATTAGACTACTCATCTGGCCAAAAACCTATGTCCACATTTAGATAAGAGAAGGAGCTTTTCTTTTGCCCCAGCTTCACCTGAAACTTAAAAGAAGTTCTTCAAGGAAACAGTCACCCCTTTTCCCTTTCCTCTGCCTGACCTAGCATGCGGCATCTGAAAGGATTCCCTCTCCCTTTTGATGCTGGTTGGAATTCATTCTCATTTGTCCTCCTGTACAGGCTTTTGGAAGTGTAACTCCACCATACCCACAGGAAGGTTGCCCCAGCTGAAGAGGCATGATGTACATCAACCACCTCAGTGTTTGTTATACAGGCTCAGCATGAGCCCTCCTAACTCCAAATGGGCTGCCACAGTGACAGGGTATAGTGTCATACTGGCTTAACTTGGGCCCTGAAAGCTGCCTATTTGCATCAGTGTACCACTGCACCTGATAGCATTAGATCTGTCTCTTAATAACAAGCTTAATGAGGCTAGAAATGGCAGCACTGGAGTGTCACACCCTGCCACAAAGACACTTTTTCTGATTGGAAAATAATCAGTGCAGTTGTGACTCCTCTCTACTCTGCTGCTATACTTGGGATGTAGAAGCCCCAAGGTGAGGCCACAATTAACTGCTCTGGTTCTGCCATTCCTCCAGTACCTCCCTTAACCCTCAATGTGTAGTCCATTTCCTTAGTAGAATAAAACCCAGTCCAGCCTTTCCAGGCTGAATAGGAGAAGAGAAAACCTCTACAAGGAGAATAGAAAACTTTGCTAGAAAAGTGATATTCCATAAAACACTTCCATTTGCTTTAACTTCATGCACTCAATACTTCTCAGCATCCTCTTTTCAAGCAAGTAACAGAGCCATCACACACTTATGCTAATAAAGCAAATGTAATACCCTCTTCCTCCCTGTTTTCTTTTCTCCCTGGGGTTCATATATTAAAAAAAGGATTCTCTAAATGATGTTTAGAAAAGCTTCCAACTATTTATTCGCTTTCCTTCATCACTGTGCTGAGGTTGCACCCAGCTGATACGCAGGTTCAGTTTTTCCAGCTGGGAATCAGACTGAGGCACAGCAGTAGAAGCAGCAGTCAGATCCCACCGGCAAGGCACAAATTTTCAAAGCTGTTGTGAGTATGAACTCATTTAAAAATCATTTAAGAACCATTTAAATTAATTACAAAAAAAAAAAAGTAAGAAAGCTTACCTTACTAACAGCTTTAGGGTCTGTACTACATCTCATCTCTCAGCCTGGATCCCAGATGGTCAGAGCACCAAAATGCTATTTGAGTTTTAATTATTCTTGTTATTATATTCAAGATATGTCTGGAGACAAATTATGAAGCTTCTTATGAGTGGTCAGGAGGTAGACACTCATAAAGAGCATCAAAAGGCCCTGTCATACCTTACACTGTGGCAAGGCTCAGGTCACCAGACTGTCCCATGCAGATCTGCCATGATTAGAAAAGCTACAGGAAACACTGCATTTGAGAAGTCTTTGCCCAGCTAACATTCATGCACCATGCTCCCTGCTGGAGATGCTTCTGGGATTTGGGTTTGCTTGCAAACCAAATACTGGCAGAGGTTCTCAAGGTGGCCAGCAATGGCCTTGGGTAAAGATGACTACAGAGCTGATTTGATGTGCTGACTTGAGTCTTGGTACCATTCTACTTCACCCCTACTGAGTGAGTTAAGTGCAGAATGATGGCATATAGGAAGAAATGCTGGTTTCCTGGCATTCTTCCATTCCCTGATTTTCATCCCACACTCAAACCCATACCATCATTGACACCACTCATGCACCAGGCTGGATGTCCTAACTAGATTCAGGATGCAACAAGGCCAGAAAAGAAAAGTCACCCCTGAGGAGAGAAACAGTAGCTTGAACTCAGATCTGAGGCAGAGGCAAGCAAATGGGCAGACAGGCACCCACTTCAAAATCTCTTTTGGCTGGTACATTGGAGGTATTTCAGTTGCCTTTGGCATTAATTCATGCCCTCTTCACACATCATTGCCTGACTTAGAGTTGCACAAAACCTAAACATATATTAAAAACACTATCATTGCATAAACAGCTCATTAAAATGGATTTTAAATGGAGACAGAAAAATTAAAATAAACAAATCTAAATGAAGGGTAGAATGCCCTTAAAATTAGAGATTTATGCTTGAATGGAGAAAACAAACGAGAGGCAGTTCTCTCATTTCAGCCCTACAGATATGCCTACCCAACCGTATATCCTGTAACAACTCAAAAGGCAGATCCAATGTGATTCCTCTGTGGGCAAACACTGATCTCCTTGCTTTCGCAGACAATGGAAAATACACTTGAGTATTTGG
Source organism: Aphelocoma coerulescens (assembly GCF_041296385.1). Classification (NCBI taxonomy): domain Eukaryota; kingdom Metazoa; phylum Chordata; class Aves; order Passeriformes; family Corvidae; genus Aphelocoma; species Aphelocoma coerulescens. Next base: position 63,493,857 of record NC_091013.1, read on the forward strand.
TACTTTGGCTAGATTATTCCAAACAGAATCTATTTTCTGTAATTCCTCAAAATAGATCCCTTTAAAGATATGTTTATGTGCTCAGCAGTTGTCCTGCGCTTCATCTGCCCATTATCTGAGCTGCAAAGTATAAGACAGAGGCAGCTCTGCTGATAAAAAAGACTGGACTGATGCTTTGCTGTAAGACTGTGCCCATGTTAAGAAACTCTGCCTTGAGGGAACCAATTTTTCTAACTCAGTGGGCATCAAAGAACAGTTTGGGTGTGAAAGGACCTTACAGATCATCTAGTTCCAACCTCCCTGACATGAGCAGAGACACCTTCCACTTGACCAGGTTGCTTAAAGCCCCATCCAGCCTGGCCTGGAACATTTCCAGGGATGGGGCTTCCACAATTTCCCTGGGCAACTTGTTCCATTGTCTCACCACCCTCACAGTAAAGAATTTCACTCTAGTATTTAATGTAAACCTGCCCTCTTTCAATTTAAGGTCATTACTCCTTGTCCTGTTCACATGCCCTTGTGAAAATTCCCTCTCCGCCTCTCTTGTAGGACTCCTTTACTTGCTGGAAGGTGCTATAACATCTCCCCAGAGCCTTCTTTTTTCCAGGCTGGAGAACCCCAACTCTTTCAGCCTGCCTTCATCAGAGAGGTGCTCCAGCCCTCTGATTAACTTTGTGACCCTCTTCTAGAACCACCACAACAGGTCCATTTCCTTCTTATCCTGAGAGGTCCAGAGGTGGATACAGTATTCAACATTACCAAAAACCATCTGAGACTGTGTCTCAAAGTGACTGAAGTGACTTGGATTTTACAGCAGTATTCACTTCAAAATGCATAGATGTAGAAGCATTTTGAAGTGTTCAGGATATCACAATAAGACAAGAGATTGACCTTATCCTCTGCCCACTAGGATTGTAAATACAGAATTTGACTTTCTGACAGTATTTAAAAAAAACATTTGTAACTAGGTTTACAGATCACAATTAACCGATAAGCAACCTAGCCAAAATGAAGATAGATCATTTAATGTAGCAAATTCAATATCACATTTAATGCTTTGGAAATCTTCCCTTCTATCTGGCTGCCAGGGTCAACATCTGCCTATTAATCTTTTTAGAACAATGAACATGTCAGTTTGAGGCATCATATGATATGATTAGGGGACTGGCTATCAGAAGGTATGTGGCAACAATAAAAACTCAAAAGTATTTACTGCTTAATATGCTGAAATCCAGCATTTTGCAGCTTAATGCACTACTACTGGGAACACTAGTTACAACATCTAATTTCCAAGGGACATGAAATGTTCAAAACCAAGCAGAAAACAAAATTAACTAGTCCAAACCACGAGATTTTGAAGAGTAGCTTAAAATAACAGGTTTTTCAATTATAAAAAATAATATTTAACATACAATAGCCATGATTTTGAAACAAATTCCTGCGTTTTGCCTTCTGCTTTCTTGCTCATTATCCCACTTTGGAAAGGATGCCTCACAACAATCTTTTCTATGGTGTTTTAATAAATAAACCCTTTTCAGATACCCTTTTCGTAGTGTCACAATGACAGCCAAATTTCCCAGCATCTGTAATAACAGAAATTACCATTTGATTCCTCACAGGTTTTTTTAAAAGTTCGTTTTCACTGGGACCTTTAGCAAACCATAGTCTTTTCCACTCAAGGGTGAGACATCAAACATAATGAGAGGAGAGGGAATTTCCCAACTCTGTAGCTCTGGTCTGAATCACAAAGGAAATTTTACACTTCCTTCCAAACAGATGTCATGGCAGAAGAAGTGGACACACCCTCTGCAGATGGATCTTCAAATGTCTCAATGCTGACAAAACATGTTTCAATTGAATTTTACATCCAGAATGACCCACTTCCATTTCTCATGCAACTGTTGCAGCATCCCAGCAAAGGCTGTTCAACTTTTCCCTTGACTGTCATAAGCTTCACAGAGTTGGAAAAGGCCTGTTAGGCTAAAAGGACCTTGAAAATGACCTACCAGCTCAATGCTCTTCCCAGAAGAAATTCTTCAAGCATTTCTACAGTAAAAAGGCATGTTTTCACACTTGTGTAATGCTGTAATCTGAACTAAATGTGTCAGATAACAGAGGAATATATGTTACCACACTCAGTGCTATCAGTAGGGAGCTCACCACTCTGAACAACACAAATGGTGCCTTTTGGTTAAGTGGATTTTTTATGGAAGACCTAAACAAAACTATTCTCAGTTGGAGACTTTCTCAGAAATCTGCCCCAAGTCTCCTGAATTCCTGTAGTACTCGGGTGCCACAAAACAAACACTGCTGCTGGTAAAAACGGGAGTGATCCTGATGCCTATTGGTTTTTACCTATTTTCTTTTATATATTCTCTGTATTCTTTACACATATATTTGGAGATTTGTAACTTATTATTGCATTCTAGCTGGTTTTCCCAGTACTTTCCCATGCCCTTTTCCTTGGCAGAAAGACAAAACAAATTCCAGGGCTCCAAGCCCCAGGTGGTCCAAGGTCCCTATACTATCTTGGTTCTTCCTAGCTACCACAGTTGAGAACAGCTCTTCAAGATACATTTCATGGACAAAGTACAGCTATTACTGTACTGAGAGGGGGAAGACTTGGAAGGGGCTTGACCCAGGGGAGAATTGCCTCACCATTTGTGCTCCTCATTGATGCTTTTTTATCAGTTATACTAATTTACTAAACCTATAAAACTTGCATGAACCCCCTGTAGGAGTGGGCTTTTGTGGACCTTCTCCATGACTGCCCCTGGAGACCTCCAAATAAAGATACACTTTTATATTACCTCCTTACCAAAATTATCTCAAGTTTCATTTCTTAGTTGGAAAAGGGAAAAATCCTGTTGATGTCAGTGGTGCTGGTATGTGGTGGAGACACCAAACAACTGCATTTATTTTCTGCCTTTATTTTATTCACCTGTCATGTCCACCCTCACACTTCAGCACAGAAGCTTATCCTCTTTGGAGTTGGTTGGTGTTTACAGTATTGTCTTGGCACACCATGAAAAAGCAACAACCATGATGGGTTAAGTGTGCTATAATGTCTACCTCAACCTCTCACAAACTTCATCCAACTGCAGCTGCTGTCTTCAAAAGAGCTGATAGCTCATGATGCAGCTCATATGTAAAAATTTCATTAGGTTATTCCAGTTAACAAAACAGCAAAAATTAGAATGCTTCTGGCTGCCTGCAGATATTTTAACAAAACGGAAGAGAATATCCTTCAACCCACCTGTGAGTGACCCACATTTACTCTGTTGATAATGGCCCACGTTTCCGGCCACTCTTGCACAGCTTGAGAAGATTTGTACCACTCTTACTGCCTAAGCTCTTGAAGATAAATACTATTCAGGTTACATGAGCTCAAAAACATGAACCTTAAGATAAGCCAATCTACCTTTAGACAGACCACGTATTTGATAGCACAATGGTGAGTGTGCTGAGCTAATTAGAAGATGATGATTCTTCTCCACAGCTTCCATTAAGGGAAAATTCATATTCTACCAGATCAAGGTAACTAGTATGGGAGGAAGAAATAAAACAGAAGAAAAAAACCTCTGAGAACTGTAGTAGAAGTCATTCAATAATTATGCTCTCCCTTTTTACAAAACCCCCAAATATCCAGGAAATCATGATCAATTCTACTTCATGTAATACATCTGCTGCATAACCTGCTGGCTAGGTCTTTGATGTTCTGAAAAACACCAGTAACTGTCTCTAGTTACTCAGCTGCATAGCTCGACTAATATTTTACACAATACCACTAGTATGAAAGCCCACCAATTCTCCAACCTGCTAGTATAATTGGATTAAAATTATTGTGTTTGAAGGAAACTATGCCTGCAGTGTGGTGTATCACTGAGGCTTCCATCTTTCCCTTGAGTCAGCAAAGAGCTCTGCCACACACTGTGAGGAACATGTCTTTTGTGACCATGCCATGTCCACATTATAGTTTTGCATAGAAATCTTATACGCTGTCAGAAGTGTTCCCTTATGTCTGGGGAATACTTTGTCTGGACAGACAGAAACCATGAAGCAACATGGAGAAACATATTACCAAGAACAAATAGCTTGTTGTGGATTTGTTTCGACTACTGCTAATTATTTCCATGTTCTTTGCTTCCATGGCCCCAAAAGAAGGGTTTTAAATTATGTTATTAAGTTGATACATTTGTACTCATAAGAAGGAAGTCAGAAACTGCTGTTTCGCATCTGCTGTTTTTCATTTTGTAGTTTCCAATTCCAAGGTTTCTCACTGACTGCACAACACACAGCCCCTCCTGCTTTCTCTTGCCTTCCTCTCGACCAACAATAGAGAAAAAGCCAACCAACATCAAACCATACTAAAATATGCTTAACTTGTACTATCTTGCAAATACTCCTTAATACTTTGAAAGCTTTATAAAAATGTTAATATTTTGTGCCTTTATTTGTTGTTTTCCAATAGGCCCCCCAAGACAATAGCTGAAATATACAGTAATTTTTTAAACTAGCTTCTGTTGCTGTTGGCAAATATTTAAGCAATGTCTTTTGCTGGATTCTTTGCCAACATGAACTGCCTGGCTCCTTCTCAGGGGGTTTACAGCCTCAAAAGTGTACTCACCCAGAAATGCTGGAGAAAAAAAAAGGGAAATTAACGTAATTGGTAAGTTAAAAAGTAAATATGCGAGATCAATATTGCTTACGGTATAGCCAGCATCCTTCAGCATGACTCACATTAATCCAATACAGGTCGTACTTTCAGATAGAGGTAGTGCTTTCAGATGAAGAAGCTACAGCATCTTGCAGTCCTAACAACTTTTATAGCATGTCCTTGAAGTGTCCTGTTCCTTTCATCACCGCTGAGAAAATATCACAATCCCTTTACATTTTCTACCCATAATGACAGGGTGAGCAGTGCTGAGAAAAAAAAATGCAATCACAATAACAGAGGAAAAAAAGTATGATTCATAGGCATAGAAAGTAAATCACTAGGAAAGCCTGTCTTGTCCTCCTCTTTATTTTGCTCATAGGTCAAACAATCTTAATGAAGCCTCCTCCACACTTGCTTTATTGTTTGCTATCATATAGAGCACAGTCTTTTCAAATTCCTTAGTTATTTTTAAAAGCTATGCTGAAAGTCCTGCATGGGTTATACTGGATGTTTGCTGAAGACCTGCCACAATTGAAAGTATCAAAGCTAGAGGACAGCCCCATGCTCTGCTCTGTGATTTACCTGCCAGTATCAGGTAAAGTTGCCAGTGGAAAAATACGAATGATTACTCCCTCTAGGTAATCCACATCAGAAAAGGAAAGGTGCTGCTATCTAACTGTCTAACTTCCTTCTAACTTTCAACATACAAATGAAGGTTGTTAGCTGCCTGCAATTTTATCTCTTTACCTGAATAAAGGTCATAAATTACCCTATTACATTTTCATATGCAAATTTGAAGTGGATTGATGTCAGATCAAGAATCTTCTTCAGCAAGTCTGCCTTGCTGCATACTTCGTCAGGTACCTTTATCTGGTAGGAGAAGCAGAGGATAAAAAGCCTTTGGGCAATGGGGAGGAAACGGTGCAAAGGAGAGAACAAAGGTGCATTTGCAGCACTGAGACATTACTGCACTGCCTTAGCCTGTCTTTCCTGGTTGGCATGGGTTGTTACAATAAAGTAAACACAGATAGCAGCATGACAACATCCAAAGTATTTCCTAGGATCCCTGAACAGCCAAGCTAAAGTCTTTGCCATTGCACCTTCACTGCTACTCGGAGCTCCTCAAACCAGCTAGATGTAATTGCTAGCCTGGAGAAAACGACCTTTAAGTGCCAAGCAGAGTTTCAGAATTCTTGAAAGGGGTTTTGCCACATTTCCTCCAGTGTTTTTATCCAGCTCTTGGCAGATTTGTTCCACCTATCCTCCCAACTTTGCTCCATGATATGCTTTTCTACTTTTCCCCTTGGTTTCATTTTCCCTTTGAATGACCAGTCTCTCTACCTCTTCTGCTACTCTTCATATGCAGCATAATGATGACGAAGATGAAAGAACTGCTGCATCTGATCATTCAAACTCATTCCCTCCTTCACTATTGACAAGCCTAAAGTCCAGTTCCAGCCACTTCCCGTCACTCCAAATGCTTGTTCTTCTCCTTTTAGCTCTCCCAGGCACAGTCTGAAATTACCAAGACACTAGTATTGACTGGGGAACCCACTTAGAGCCATATACAAACAGAACAGATCAGCAAAGACATTTCAGATATTGAAATTTAAATGACTAGCACTAATCAAGTCAGCAATTTCTTCAGACCACAGTAGAGATAGTTCAGAGATCGCAAAAATAAGAGGTCAGCATGCAAATCTAACCAAGAAACAAATTTAGGTCAAATCCTATCCCAAAATAGCCATGCTAATTTCACACTGAGTCACAGTGTCTGGATGAAAAATAACTGGAGTTTTAACCTTGTTTAATACTCTGAACAGGGGTAATCTAATAACAACCATCAGGACCTTATTGCCTGATGTCCAAAGAAATGAGCAGAGGACTCTCTGCTAGAAACCCTGTTTTTGTTCAACATCTTCTCCAGGGGTGTTGAATCTCTTAGGCTCGTGAAAGGGATGTAAATGAAATAGATTATACTAACTCAAAAGATCTACAAAGTGAATGGACTCATTAAAATCATTAACAGCTGAAGCTGAATGGCTTAAACATATTGATTTTATGCAGACCTGTGGTGGTGAAATTCCAATATAAGTTACAGTACTACCGTACTATTTTTACCTTTAATACCTTTTCCTGTTTATGGAACCATCTATTGACAATGGGCAGGCATAACCCATTAAATTTTTACTTTAGGGGTTTTTTTTGAACTATGTGTTTATTGTAACAAAAAAATCCCTTACTTCTGAATTTATCCAGCTGTTTTGAAAAGTGGATGTGAATCTAAAAGAACAACATGACCTTCTCTAGTATCTTCAGACATGCTCCTGAAGAACTGAGTTTCTTTGTGTCTTTTCAATCCATTTCTTCCTGAACACCAGAAAGGAACTTAAAACAATGATTTCTTCCTCCCAACCACTACTGAAAAAACCCAGTAATTTCACATATTTTCTTTTCAGACCAAAAATCTTGCCACCTTTTTAGGACATGCCAAGTACAGGAGTGACCCAATACAAACACATGACAGAACACTAATAACAGAGAGTTACGGTGGCAGCTTCTCAGACACTATAGCTTAATGTCAACAGGAATAGAGTACTGTGGTAATCCTCCAGAATTTTGTTATATGTTGTTTAAAGATATTTATTTAATGAAAATATTTAAAGGTATTTATTTAAAGAATGTTTTCTATATAAGCCCTGCAAAATTTCCAACAGCAGTAGACAAGAAAAAGATCTGTTTTCGTTGAACCTCTGAAAATCAGATGTCTGAAGGTAAATAATTGCACCTCTGAGTTTTTTGGGGTGGTTTTTTTCACATCTTCCTGTAGTCTTGAGATTAAATGAATATCTGCTTCATACTTCCCTGCAATTACATTTCAAATAAACACTCAGTTACAGTTCTTGCCAAGTCTCTCCAGACTATTAAGGATGCACCAAGTATTTCTGGACTTCTTTGGAAGGGAAAGATGTGGACAACACACCCATCATCACTGAGGGCTTGCATCATTGCTCTGAGCACATTTCCATCACCTCTGGAAAAGCTGCACTTGTTTGTTGCTATTTCTTTATCTGTCAAGTCCCTGCTTGTTCCATTCTTGGCAAGAGGAGTTTTAAAGCACAAGGCTTTTGCAGACAGGATTCTTCTTAAAACTTACTTTCTACTATATTTCATTTTATGGCTTTAGCCATTTTTCCTGCCATCAGCAGCAACCATACTTTAACAATCAGCTGCTATTCACTCTGCAAAACGTTTCCAGGAGCATGAAGCTTTGCCCAGAGTGTTACAGATTCACCCTTTCTCAATCCTTGTTGAGATCTGCCATGATGCAATGTCATTCCTGCTCAGCACTTCAGATTTCAATTGATAGAATACAAGTTTTTTCAAGTCTGTTACAAAGATTTTAGCGTGACTTTTCCTTTTTTTTTTTTTAATTCTCCTTATGCGCAGTTAAGAAATTGTATTTCTTAGGTAGGGCGGGTCTAAGAAAGCCTAGAAACCCAGCTTGCTTTCTATAACTGCTTGCAGGCAATGGGAACGGGTGCCAATTGCATTTGGAAGTATTGTTGTAGGCAGCAGTAGGTTCAGAGAGAATGTCATCTGCATCCAGTCAAAGCAAAGGACTCTCAGGAGAAAGAATGTTGTTTTTCTATCCTCAGAAAGACTCCAGCTCTCTGGTCTCCTTGCTGCATAATGCTACTCCTGCCGTTTCTGACAGCTCCAGGGTTCCTTTAACACTCTGTCCCACCCTTTTCCTAGGGATGTGGGTTCAGGGTTTCATTTCAATTTACTTGTGCTCTCTTCCTTAAAAGTATCATTAAGGAACCTACGTGCGAGAAACCCTATTTAAATCCATCTAGGTTCAACAATGGCAATAAAAAATGATTGCATGGTTAAGCTCCTAGAAAGCCAAGCACAAGACCTGGGCCAGTACTCTTTTAATCAAATAATTGCTATTCAGGCTAGACTTTCTGTGCAACAATTATTTCCTTTTAAAAGCCCCCAAAATACTTGAATGAACTCAAGCACTTGAATGACTTCATTTAATTCCCATCATAATACTGTAGTTTAAATACATTGGAATATTTCTTAAGCTTTGTATATATTTTCTTTTCTAATCATACTACTAGAAAAATAATACCACACTCCGGGATAAAAGAAAAAACACTGTTGTTGGGAAGAAGCTTCTTCTTTAGCTTGCCAAGCAGCTACCAGCCTTCCAAGCAGAAGAAATGGCATACAGTGGGGTTGCTATACAACACAATCAGTGGGATTTGGAGAATTGTTTTGCTGTTTCCAAATGTATAATGACTGTTCTGAAATGACTGTGTTTTGCATGAGGAGGATTTGAAGGGAAGCAGGTGGCTACTAACAACAGTAAACATTGTGCTGCTGGTAGGGATGGGGGAGGGGGAGGGCCAGAGCCTGATGGCAGAGTATTTTGTTTCCCCATGACCATCCAAGAGAAGCACTTTCTTCACTGCTGTGATACCATCTCAGTCCACTGAAACTCTCATCTCTAAAGGTTACCCTTTTCAAAACATGGTAATAACTATATAGCTAGATTGGTTTCTTGTTTTCTCTTGATGATTTCATCACCACAAAACTTTCACACTGGTAGTGCTACACACGAAGGGTCATCAAAGACTTTTGCATTATTAAAATACAGGCAATACCGAGGAAGAAAAAAGAGAGAGGGGGGAAGGGACAGGAGAAGGGACGGGGGAAGGGACAGGAAAGGGAGGGGGGAAGGGACAGGAAAGGGAGGGGGGAAGGGACGGGAGAAGGGATAGGGGAAGGGGCAGGGGAAGGGACAGGGGAGGGGAAAAAAATTGAGGTTTTCTACTTATCTTCAACAGGCTTGGTTTACTTTCCAAATATAAAGAAATCCACCACACCATATAGACATGACAGTGTCTATGTTTCATCAAAATATTTTTAAACAGCAGCCTCTTTTATCAATAGCATGGAGTGAATTCTACTCACCATTCAATAATTTCAGAAAGATTTTCCACAAGAAGCATGATCTCAGACTCCACAAAATACATCTACCTGCTTCGCTCACATTTCAAATTACCCACTCTAAACACTATTGACAAAATCAAATACATATATACAAACATATATATTTTGTTTTGGAAGAAAGAATTGCAGCACTCTGGCTCTGTTAACTTAGAGGGTATTTCCTGGCCAAATCCCACTAATTATAACTCCCACCACCAAAATCCTGCCCTCACCAAAGCGAAGGACTGCAGGGCTGGAATAATTTACAAAGAAAGTCAACCATGCCATTAGCAGGTGGTGAGCTGCATGCTCTCCCCTTCTTCCAACAAGCCAGAGTGGTTCTTCTATTTAATTAACGTACACCTGCTGTCATTTTTCTGGGGATTGTGCCCATTTGTGCAGACCACCAAGATTACAGAATAGCACAAATGCATCCAGTAAAGTGCCCTTAACAGGCATTTGCTTGCCAAAAGAGAACTATCTATATTCTCAGTGAGAGTTAGGAGCATTTGTGGTTAAATGGGAAAACATATTAATAGCTTCCCTGTTTCTTCTCCTCTGCAGGCTAATGTACTCCAGAAAACAGACTTTGTTTTAAAAGAGCAGGAATATGTCTGGAAGAGCTCCTTGTTAAACTACTGGCTACATGCAGATAATACCGTCCTGGGGACAATTTTTTCCAGTTACTTTTAATGTGAAGTAGCATTTTCAAAATCATTTTGTCAGACAGCTCTTCCACACGTGAAGGGCTTGAATTTTGATGGCCCTGAAGTAACAGCAGTACTGCCTTTGCTATAGAGCCAGCTCTGCAAGATACTAAATGTCCTTGACTTTCATTATTTAAAAGTGCACCTTTCCTGGTAGGAATTTACACTAAAAATAATCCCTTTAGGAATGCAGAGGACCCAGCCGGAATCCAAAAATAATAATAGTTGTGATGTTAATAATAATTCTAATAAGGGGTAGTTTATTGAGCCTAGCAGAATTTTACCTTACAAAAGAAGTTCCATAACTTGGTTTTTGTAGCACAGTATCAACATTTCAGCCCTGAAGAGGTTACACAGTTCAGCTGTTGTAGGTGCCTTCTCACCAAAATATTCTTCTTTGATACATGTAACATCAGATAGATACTGTCACACATGGATGTTAACTGTTTGGTCAAGTACATGTTTGTTCATCCCAGGGCAGGAAATTCTCCTTCTAAAGCAGTGTGAGAAACTTCAGCTATTTCACAAGCAGATACCTACAGTCCTTCATAGGGGAACCAATATGGATCACCGAAAATGTGGATGAAGATACACACCTAGAGAGACAGCTAGGACATAACAGCATCTCCTGCTTAAAAGCCAATGTTGGCATTTTGGAAATAACAATTATTCTATCAACTGATGCATGGTAAATATTGGCAAATGAGGCAAGAGTTCACAATCACTTTTTCTTACACGTTCAGATATGTTAATACAGCTAACTTATGTCATGTTGCCTTTTGGCTTTTTGAACTGTTTTGTTACTCTTCTGTTTTTGTATGCTCCACTTGTGCATTGCATAAGTATCACTTATTCAGTGAGGAGAAGGCAGGGGAGAGTGATGAACCTCCATTAAAATGGAAAACAGGAGGCCAGAATATTTCATGTTAAGCACAGAGAGAAATTTGTTTTCTGATGAAAATAAAACAGACCCTTGAACTTAAAAGTCAATGACAGGAAAAAAATACCATGAAGATATGATTTATAGTAGTAAAAGAAAGTTATTCAGGAGTCAATAATTTTTCAAAAGGATTAACAGAGCATGTGCAGCATTATCCATAATGAGATAGGGTAAGTATATGAAGTTCAATTTGCAGCTATTTGGAATCAACTGATATTTAAACTGTTGATATCTAAAGTGCTGTTGTTGTGACAGTAAAGGTAGAGGTCCTGCACAGCCTCTGAAAATTAATATAGTTCAGAGAAAATTGTAAAAATTGCAATCCTTTTCATATCTAGTGGGATTTAAACTATACAAGAAGGATGGTTCTTTAGATGACTAAATTTCTTTTTTTTATCATCAGGACACAGAGGCTGGCTGAAAAAAAGGCATCAAGGTAACTTTTTGAATTCAGATATATCTGCCTCTGGGATTCAGCTAGGAATTTAATGCCAAATAGAAAACAGTAGGTAAGCATGAAAGCTGAAGTAATTTATCACTGCTATCTTTTCAACAGATAAGCATTTCTTTGTTTGAACAAACACACATTACAGTACATGAAAAGAAAAATGTTTTGGACAGCACAGCTTCCATAGGGCTTCTACATAATGAAATTTCAGAAAACATTCAGTGTAAAAGTTTTGGTGCACAAAGATGATTATTAATTTTCCTTCTGCATGACAAATAGATAAATACCTCTATGCTAAACACAATTTTAAAGCACCATACACTATTCAGGTTCATATTTTCAATGCTTCAGAAAGCACGAAGAAAGGTACTTAAATTACTAATTTCTTGGCATATAAAGTTTAAAAAGGCCCAAACAATTCAATTGAAAACCAGTTTAGTTGATACATAATAACAACTGTTTTTCTCTAGACTGCCACTTAGACACCCAACATTGAAACACCCTGATTTCTTTCCATCTCATACATCAGTACCAGTCATAACAATTCTGCAGATGGTCTTACCACAACTTCACTATCTTGTATTTTTGCTGTCAGCAGCAGGCACATCACCAATCTGTTTAACTTTTGGTCATCTCAGTGACTGATCAATCGGAATTTGGATGTGAATGGCTCTTTGGATGGTGCATGTCCCATCCCAACTACGGTGCCTCAGCAAATCAAAGAAGAATAAAGAACTATACAGTCCTTCCTCCTCCCTAAAAGCTTATGAGGGAAAAATACAGTTCCAAATTAAATACAAAATATAGATACCATGCATAATAAGAAGTAGAAATAAAGGTGGTTGCATTTGTACCTATCAGATAAAATGGAGGAGAATCTAATATATAGTCAGATGAGTTTTATAACTGATAAAGACCACTGGAATCTGGAAGAATTGGTATTAGAAGAAATAAATTATTATTTTGATTTTCTATTGTTTTCTCCTCGATGTGCTTAATTAAAGGCAGCCAGGTATCTATTGCATTTAGACTCTAGTGCTAGATGTGACTGCTGATACACTGATCCTATCAAAATGGAGGGAGGAAATGAAGCTTTAGTAGAATTAGAGTTTATAGCAAACCAAAACAACTGTACCAAATGTTTACATCAATGTAACAAATCTGCAGAGAGACAGAAAGTAGGTTGCCCGATCAATCCCTTGCCTGCCACAGCTGATGGCTATTGGAAAGAACAGGAGAGATGAGCTCTCTTAAGAGTAAAAGCAAGCACATAAAATAAGGAAAAAAGAACTAGAAGACAGTCTGTAGACAGTCTATTGGGGAAGAAGAAAAGTCAACAGAAAGGATCCTAGAGGTTCTTTGCTGTGTAATTGAATCTTTAAGGAAACCAAAGAATTTACAAAGGAACAAAGAAAATACCTTTTGGAGAAGAAAATACCTTTTTACAAGGGAAGGAAGGAAGGAACGATTGGAAGCTAAATGTGGGAGTCAGATACAAATAAAGTTAAATCAGTGAGAGAAAAGAGAAGCTGCAGGATGCACAGTATTTTGTCCAGTTTATTTCCATGTTCTCAAAAGCAACGTCAAAGGCCACTGTGCTTTAAAAAAAGTAAAGATCTAGTCGAGGCTCGCAGCCCTTGCACATCTCACGTGATGCTAACTTCCCTTTTGCCCTGGGCCTCCAAAAATGCTCAGCCCTGGTATTCAAACTTGAGGGTAGATCTCTGAAGAAGACCATTCCTCTCCTAGTCCTTTTAAGACTTCTTGATTAGAGAACTTATTTTCTGCATGCTTCAAATCTTATGAGGATTCGTATTTGAGCTTTTAGCTTATGCCTTCCAGAACAGGCCCGATTCAAGAAACTCAGCTGATGGGCTTGCAAATTTGTCATATGCTTCTTGAGATATTCACTACTTACAAGTATGGTGAAGCTATGTACCTTCTTCCATGGATGATAATCCCTTGCTCCTTTGGGAAAGACAGTGAGGGGACAGATTTTGGCCTAACATGACACAGTTCTGTATACCTGATCAGGCAAAGCCTGGCACAGTCCCAAACCAGCCTGCAAAGAGGCCAGAACTGTAAATAAGCCTTCACCAAAGAGCAATCTCAGAACGACAGGTGTATGTATATATCAATGGATGAATCTATAGCTGAGTCATACCCACACCAGAAGCAAGAATTTCTCAGCAGTATTTTCCCTTTCAGATTTTTGAAAGGATAATGTGAAAATTCATGTCTAGTGAAATGCAGGCAAGGAGAAATGCAAGAAAGATGATGATGTGGCATAATGAGGTTACAAACAAGACAACAATAAGTCTGCAGTGAAGTTATATAACCATTTTCTGAGTTGCCTGTACTTTCTGTACAACTCTGAAAAATACCTCTACTCTACCAAGAGAGCATATTGCAGCAAGTCCCCTCACTGATTTAGGATGGCATTTACCTTTCCTTATAAGCCATCAGAGAGACAACTGTATATTGTGTAAATACAGTTGGGACATGAATTAATTTCAAACCTATCACATAATCTGATGAGATTTCCCTGGAGATCTCCTAGCACTTTTCAGCACTGTGAGCCATTATTTCCATACTTATTGGAAATAACGTCTGAGCCCAGCCAAGGCACAATATTCCCACTGAGAGTTGTCACGACGGGAATGGAATGAATTCATATTGCCACTGGCCATATCCAGTGTCTTTTTGGCATTATTACCATGTACCCCAAAATATATTTAAATCCATGACAATACAGTATACCATGTAACATACCATTTGGGGCATCCTAAATTTGGACATACATTCATTTTTACGTATAGAGACTGCAAGTCACATTTCTCTCTATTTACATAAGCCTAATGCAGCTCCATCATCTTCAGTGGTCAAGCTCCTGGCTTGCACCCCTGTGGAATCAGAAGTGTACCTGTGACGTAACAGAAGCACTCAAGATTCTTTTAAGATGCAACCTATTAGAGAGATAGACCTCAATCACAATGAGCTAGATGCTGGCTGTCATATTTTAGAGGACAAGCAAGAAGCCATATTATTTTTTATTGCAGTTAAATTAATTTACACTTCTTATGGAGTTACTTATCTATTTTAAGCATTCTCCGGGTGGCTGCCATTACCAGATGTGGACAGATCCCTTTGTGCTTCAACCAGCCATGCTGGAATTTTTGGATCTACTGAAGACTCACCTATGTTAAAATCATTTTCAGATTTCCAAGCCATTCTCCAGCAAACTTTTACCAAATATTCCTGGGGTTTTTTTGCAGGCAAGTTTTCTTCTTTTATAGTTGATATGTTTTTCTTACCTGATTCATACAAGCATGTTTGTAACACTGCAATTTGTCACCACAGAAACAACTGTTCGGTCACCAGAGCTGATGTCACTGAATGAATCAAGTGAGAAAATCATGGAAATAATTAAAAAAAACCACACAAAAACATCAAGCAAACAGCTTTCTAAACAAATTCAGTAACAATTTGGAACTACCCAGAAAGAAATTCAATTAAATGTGATGCCCTTTTTTCAGTTTTCAGAAATTTTCAGGGTTTTTTAAACTTTTTGTTTCTCTGTGTGTGGCAGCCACTGAGTAAAATCCTGTAAAATGGGCCTAGCAGGTCCATCTCATAGCCAGCACCACATCTCACAATGAGATTGCTGCAGCTTCAAACGCATCTCTCCCAAAATTTTCACAGGAAGCTGAGACACAGCAGTCTTCTCCCTGAGGGTATGCTGAGACCTGACTTGTCCACTTAATTAGCCACTTAACCATTCTAGCAAAAGAGGCTGAACATGCAGCTGTCTGCAAACAGCCTACCACTGCCCAGCAGCCTTAAATGTTATATATCTATATCTTTATCTATCTCCATTTTCCTGACAGAAATAACTGCAGGCCAGAAATCTTTTCAGCTGTTGTGCCCTACCCATGTGGATGATACAGTGATGTCTGTTTTATGGATCAATGTTGATTTTTATCCAGGATTCTGTAAAGCTTTGAGGCAAAAACCTTGGTACGGGAAAGAGAGATGCCATTACATAATTTTGGAGATTTACCCAGAACTCAAGTACAAACCCAGAAAGACCACATTTTTATTTAAATAATTTATTTCTGTATTTAGAAGGAAAGTAGATAAACTTATTTATTATTTTGGCTAACTTACAAATTTCTTATAGCTACTGGTAACGCACAGCTAAAAGTGGCATTCCAAGGTGATTCTAATTTTAGAAATAATAATAAATCTTATTTACCATATTAGTCCTAAAGTTTTATAATTTTGTCACATTTTGCAAGAAAAGATAAGCTCAACTTTTTTTCTCAAATGATATCATTGATGCTGCCTTAGAAGCAGTCACTTTCATCACTATCACATGTAAAATCTCTGGGGGATTTAAACTTTAGGAAACCCTTTCACAAAAAAGAAGTGCCTCTAATTAAATGTAATTAATTTACTAGTGCCCTGGAATTGTGAGTATTAAAAAAATAATAAAATCCTCAAGCATTTTTGTTTTGCGTGTGATAAATGCTACAATCACTCTTTTCAGTGAAAATACAGAGGAAATAATATTAGGTGACAGCAAAGTTCATCGCAGCAGGTCAATTGAGATTGTCAGGATTCATTAGCATGTATGTGACTGGTAAATAATTGAGTTAATTTTAGGCTGAGTGACATATTTAGAAAACTATGAATCACCTTATTTTGTGAATTTAATCAACCTTTGCTCTTCCCTGGATAATTCAGTGTATATCTGCAAAATTAAGTTGGAACTGACTCTTCACTGTGGCCCTTACAAATGCTAGTGGTTTGCAAAATTTCAAAACCATCATCTGTATCAAACGCTGGCCTCCAACAAGGAGTTCAACACAAATAAAGCACCATAACTACAAAGAAAACAAAAATTAAAAAACAAACCAAAAAAAAAACCCAAAAAACCAAAACAAACAAAACAAACAAACAAGAACAAAAAAAAAAACCAAGAAGCTGAAGAAGTTACTTTCTTCAAATGAAATTTAGCTAGATTTATCCTGCAAAATCAATTTGCTTTGTCTCTAAGAATAAAAATGCTAAAGTCCACAAGATAGCAATGCAGAATGATTATTTCTCTGGAAACTTTCCAAAAAAATAGCTTCTGTTTGAAAAATTTAGTCAATCCTCAAATGCTTCTTTGTGACACTCTGTTAGCCCAATTATCTCACGTTACAAAACAAAAAAAATTGCACTGCATATGGATATTCCAGCTTTGGCTCTGAAAAATGTTACTTTCAACAGCAGGAAACATCTTTTTTCAAAATTTAGCTTCATTTGGAAGTAAGTCACAATTCCTAGCTAATGTGAGCTATTCATTTACTTTTCATCGAATGTCTTCTGATCTGTTAGCATATTTTGTCTTCATTTCTGAAAGACATTCTATTAGCACTAGATTTGATATTGAACATGACAATATTTAGGTAACAGTGGGCTTTTCTATATAAAATTTAAGCTATGATATGCACTAGCAAAAAGGGCAATTACTCTTCAGTTTTGTATTTTGAATATGCAAACGAGTTGCTTTTGGATTACTGGCAGCTACAGCTTGGGCTCTGACACTTAACTGTTATTAATACACAAAGCAATTAATGTAATTATAAATATGGGGAAAATATCAACACTACTTACACTAGTTAGTTATTAGGAGGTAAAATACTTTGTCAGCTGTAATACAATACAAATTGCTGCAAAGCGTTCAATACAATTATAACACACATATATTCAAAGTACTACAGTTTATATTCTAGGTCTGCCCTCCTGGGATCAATTTATGATACTCTGTGCTGGTAATTTTTCTTGACAAAATAAGGATACTTTGTTGGTGTGTAGCTACTCTTGGCTACCACACACTTTCTGTGCAGGTAGGATTCCAGACCCAATCCTTGCACAGTGAACAGGGATACACGTTGGGATGCACGGGAGGCAGCATTAGTATCTACACAAAAAGCACCACACGAGTGTGCACCTGCCTCTCCAATTTGGAAACATTTTCCTCAAGCAAAAGCACAACAGAATCAATAGCAGATTGTATCCATTTTCTTCACTGCTGGCATTGGTTTCTTGAGTGTTCAAGCTGAAAATCCCACTTGGACACTTACCACCTATGCCCCATGCATGCACGGGATGTAGTGACAGGCAGTGACTGCAGTGGAGGTTTGGGAGGTCTACTGAAATGATCCCTGCAGGTGACAGCCAGATAGGTGAGTAATGTAACATGGACAAAACACACTCACATAGGGGACTGCTGCTTTCTTCCATATTCAAATTCATTAATCCACTTAAGCAGAAAAAGTGCCTTCATTTTCCTTCATTTTCTTGCACTTGGAATTAAACTCCTGTTCAGAATTAATGGTGTTATAAGCAGTAACCAATCTTAAACAAGACTATTTCAAAGCTCCTTATTAGTGCTTTATTTTTTAAGTCTGACAGTTGTGTCACACATTATTGACATCCTCAATTATTAACACCATGTGTTACTGGGTAGCATCCGGTGTGTTTAGCAGCGGGACTCGGCCACGACCGTTCCAGCGAATTAGGAGAATTTGCTCCCAGGTACCAAAGTGGTGTCCTTGTAATCACCTATCATAAACACACATTTCCCTAGCTCTGCCAAAGGAGACAAACAGCTGCAACACCATGTCAAGTCAGAAATGCAAAATAACTTTGATTAATAAAAGGGACCACACAGCAGAGGTGCATATCACTAAAAACACAACGCGCCTAGACGGGGAAGCAAATTAAAAATGAACAGGGAACTGCTAAAAGCTGACACTTTCCCTAACCAAACCAAATTGTTACTGCCCAGTTCATAATGGCTGATGCACAGTCCTGCTTTATTTGCCAGCTGCTCCATGAGGCTGATTCAAGCTCACTGAAAACAACACAGTTCTTTTTAGATGTAGTCTCAAGAACAAGAACAGACAGATCATCTCAGTTTAATTGATTAAACAGTTCTGCTTAATACCATTATCAATGGTCTGGGCAGGGGGATCAAGTGTACCCTCAGTCAGTTTGCAGAGGACACCAACTTGGACAGGAGTGTTGATGTGCTGGAGGGTAGGAAGGCTCTGCTGAGGGATCTGGACAGGCTGGATTGATGGGCCAAGAACAATAGTATGAGGTTCAACAAGGCCAAGTCCTGGGTCCTGCTCTTGTGTCACAACAACCCCATGCTACAGGCTTTGGGAAAAATGGTTTGGAAAGCTGCCTGAGGTAAAAGAACCTGGAGGTTCTGGTTGACAGCCAGCTGAACATAAGCCAGCAATGTGTCCAGAGAAACTTTTCTATCAAATCATGGTAGGATAAGGGAGAAGTAGTTCCCTACTCATTACAGAATAGAAGTTTCACGCATTACTTTTTCCTGGTAGCTTTTTTCATGAAAGCTCAATGCAAAATTCAGACTATATGCTGACCATTGGTATCTGTAAGTTCTTTGTCTGATCAGAATGCCTTCTTTTACTTTAAAGAAGGCTAATTTGCTTAGTTGGTATGTATGTATTCAGTGTCCTCCTTCCAGGTGTCACATCTCAACATGGTGTAAGTCACTTTGCTCCTCTGGTGGGGTCTTGTGAGCCATACACCCCTTCAAGACTGCCAGCCCCCTCCCTGGCCCCTACATCAGCAGACAGCAGAGGGACTGTCTCCGCAGTGGGTGACCGCAGCCTGCTGTCACTTGACAGCAACACCCATGCAGCAGTGCTGAGGGTCTCCATGCCCTATGCCGGGGTTTTGTTCCATGCACAACCTTTCCAGCTGAACTTCCCAGTTTCTGCCTGCTTGTCACATTTAATGTTACTTTCTGTGTTTAATGTTTCAGATTTGTGTGTAGTTTTAAAAAAAAAAAAGAAAAGTTGGAGCATGCCAGTTATTCCTCTGAGGTTTCAGAATACAAACTTTGCAGTTCTTCTGCTGTTTAGCACAGGCTACCACAGATGGAAGACAGATATCTGTCCGCCAACGTTTAAAGAGGACCAGATTTTTTTGTTTAGAAATTTTTGCTGTTCAGCCCTTACAGCCATACAATCAGCCAGACCAGCCCTGCCCTCCGTAACAAGTACATTCACAAAATGAACAGGGGAGACCAATGCCTGCACAGGATTCACACACCCAGAGATGTCTGGGGTGCATTGGGACTGCCTTGATGGTTAGTTTTGGAAAGAAAGAGGCCAACTTTTTCTAACCTGGCTTGAAAAGCTCTGAAACTCACATATCCTTCTACCACAAGGGAGTTCATTTACTCAAAAGGAAAACAAAGTTGTCCAGTAGCCTTTTCAGCTAATGTCAGCTAGGAAGGTTTCCTAATTCTGAGTTGTTCCAACACAAATATCTGAGGAAAGCTGTTGAATTGGTGCATGCTCTTGCTAAATCAGCTGTTCTCCCTTGCCTGCTGATGGCTGCCGACTTAGACTGACCTCAAATACTCCAGCTTCCTCCCCCCGAGTGTTACAGTCACTCTCTGCTATCACACCTGATCTTTCACAAAAGTTTCTGCACCTTCCAGGCTTGTCACAACAGCCCTTCAAGCATAAGCTGAAGCCAACTTGACACAACAGATTTCCTTTTTCTCTTGGAGACATGCATATGCCACAAAGACTACAGTTCATCACCTATGCTCTTCAAACACTCCTGAGCACGCCCAAGTGGGATAGCACTTTTGCAAACTGGGCAGCGCTGCTGCTTCCTTTTCTTCAGCCCTTTTTTTTTCTTTTTAAAGTAAAAAGTTGCTTAAAGCAAGTCTGTTTGAGGTTAAGTTCCTAATTTATGCTCAATGAGCTGTCTTGTGCTGTGTCCAAAACTGGCACAGAAACATTGTCGACTTTTCCTGGAACTCCTATACACAGCCTACCAAATGAAGCTTTCTCTTCTGCTCCAGCATCCCTGGAGCCTGAATACTTCAGGGCTTAAAGATTTCTTCCTTATGCAGAAGGGTGGTGCCTGCATGACTGTGTGCATGCAAGGAGAAGCTTCCAGGAGCAGCACAAAGTAAGCTATGTCACCAAAGTCCTGCAGTGCTCGCTCCTTTCTGCATGATACCTTGGGGAAAATTCAGGGAGAAAATGAATGCTGAAAACCGACAGGCACTCGGCAGAGTCTGGAGGAAAGCAGGTAAACTTGCTGCCCCACAGACAAGGGCACGGCTGGCAGGAGGGGAGAAGCCAGACGGCTGGTTTGCTCCCAGCTGGGGATTAAGAAGTCGCAGGTGAACCAAGGCCACGTGCCCTACTAATAGCAGCAGCCTTCTGCTCAAAATAAGAAGCAGGTTCACACATTTGTTCTCCAGTTGGGTTCAGACATAAGCTGCAACACAGATGTTCACAGGGCACAAAGGGGACACCCAGCAGAGCTGGCTGCAAAAGAAAATTTACAGGAATGACAGCAAGTTGCCTTTTACAGTAGGCTCTCTAGAGAGGCAGTAAAAGGGAAGCTCATTCTGCTACACTTTTTTTTCCTGAAACTCCTCCTTGTGTAATGCCCCACTGCAGCCAGTCTCCAGAGACTGCAAATGAATTAAGAGGAGAAAACATGGGAAAGCAAAATAAGAAAGCAAAGTAGAAAACAAAGCAGAACAAATGAGAGCAAAGAAATATATCACAAAGGGGAGCAGTAAGGGCATATCAATAGATATGAATAATATCAGGAAAATGTAAACATTGGAAACATTGATCTCTGGCACACACTCTGAAATGATGATTAGACACAGGAGGCTCTGACAGGCCTGGACACAGGTCTGAACATCCAGGATGTTCTAGGACATTAAGTGATCCAGGCAGGTACCTGGATACATAAATGGAAGACAATGGTTCTTCTCCAGCTTTTGTCAAGTATCTTGGAACCTACAGGTGGAGCACACTATGAAGATATGTTGCATTCTAATTCTTACAGAATAAGCAACTCAGTGCAAAAATCCACTTTTTTGAATTTCATGCGTAACCATTTAACCCCTCCTCATTTGTAAATCTCTTCAGAGTTTCTCAT
Organism: Aphelocoma coerulescens; assembly: GCF_041296385.1. NCBI lineage: Eukaryota > Metazoa > Chordata > Aves > Passeriformes > Corvidae > Aphelocoma > Aphelocoma coerulescens. The sequence goes on from NC_091013.1 coordinate 63,515,621, forward strand.
ACAGATCAAGGTAAGTCCAACTGTTACATCCATGTATTCAAGAAACCTTTCACTCCTTCAAACTGAGTCTCAAAAAAACTGTCTAGGTCTATGAACTCTTTGGAAAGAATAACAACTTCTACATCTTCTCTCATTTATCTTTTTCCCTTGCTAGGAGTTCAACAGAGCTTCAAGAACCATAAAGTGTGACCTGACTTTAAAAAAAAAGATCACCTGAAAATTGCTTTGTTATATGCAAGAATGTATTTCTGAAATTGCCTGAATATTTTCTGTAAATGACTGAAGTGAGATGAGAGCTTCAATGAAACACCTAAGAAGAAAATTTCCCAGAACTTCAATGTACCCAAGTTTTCAACCTTTATGGCCATTTTCTTCCCATATTTAGTTATATTCATACATTCATACATACATCTACCTTCAACAGTTGCAAAAAAAACCCAAAGGAAACACAGAGGTAAAGCCAGATGAAGCACAGCCTCAAATACAGAGGGATCAAGAGTAGAGCCAGTTCCTCTCACTGATTTTATCTTCAAAACTTCTTACTTGTTTGTGGAGACTCACCTTTTTGTTCACTCTGAAGTTAAGTTTGTGGGTTTGGCTAAACATTTATCTCTGAGCAACTGTGAACGTCATACCCTTCCCAATTTCTGTCCTACAAGAACCACGTGTTATTGAAAATTCACCCTGCAAAGGTCCATCACACTGTCCCATTTACAGCAGCTAAGATTTATCAAGAGCTGTAAGAAGCTCAGCATTAAACTGTCAACAAAACTCACAACAAAACCATACAACACAAAGCATGAATGTATCCATTACACATACCTATTTACTGCAGATAGTTTTCGAGTTTCAAGAAGCATGTAGTCTTGAAGAGTTGCTTCAAGTTCAGAATCCAAGATCTGATAAAAAAGATTATATATGTATATTTAAAGTCATTAAAAGTATATGGCTTGAGCATAAAAAATGAAAAAAAATATTCTGCAAAATTACTGCTTAGAAGTAAGTCTATGAGCCAGTCCTTCTGAAGCTGTGCATCACATGAGAAGTGTTGAAGGGGATAACAATGATGGTATGGTAATTTATAGCACATTACATTTAAGGTATATGATATTGTATAGATTCTTAAGCAACTGCTACACGAGTTCAAAATTAACAGAAAATTCTGAAAAAAAAAACAATTTTTCAAATAACAATTTTGCTGCAATTATTTGCAATGAAAAATCAAAACTAACGTATTGAGTATGAAAAACTGGCAGTGGCATATCAGAAAATATAAACGATTTAGGAAACTACACGCATCCTTATGTACGTTTAAGCCATTCTGCCTTTAGCTTGCAGCGAAACAGTGACATGAATACGGAAACCACATGAAAAATCAAGGGCATCCTTAAGTGCATCATTTCTTTAATGTCCAAAAATGCTGAACATGGCAGTTCTGTTACAGGTGTGAAATTCTGGATGTACATTCTTGTAAGGATACATATAACACCTAATCGCAATTAGTCCCAGAGTCTCTGCAAATTTTCCTGGTGATTCTCACACAGTGACCCTGAGCATAACGCATTTGTTAAATCTGATGTGCTTAACAATGCAAAAAGGAAGAAGATGCAGCAGTAGAAACAAACAGGCTCAGCAGACTAAGGAAAGACACAAAGGAGAAAAAAAAAAAAAGAAAAACAAAAAAATGGAAGAAAATTCACGTGTCCAAATGCACTTGGTCTGACCTCTGTTCTGGATAATCACCATCATGAGTACATGCTCTATTGAGTATTTCTGTGGCACTATTGGCAACTTTGCATTCTGCAAGAAGAAACACCATTTCACACAGGACTGCCACACAGCCACAGCTCTTAGAGACAATTAAGAGCCTATATTAGAAAAAGTCTTGTCTCTTTTTTTCCCCGCAGAGTTTTTCCTGAGCTCTCCACAGCAGCTGTGCTACTGGCACCCACCACATGATTCCCAGTAAAGGCAAAGAGAATCAGCTATAGAATTGTCTATGCCCACTACACATCAATGGTCACCTGGCTGGGAGCACCTATGTGTCCCAGCTGAAGAGCAGGCATTTTCTTCTCCAAAGGCTCAGCCCACCCAAGGAGTCCCGGACTCCCTCTGTTCCCTTCTGTGAGCTGGTAATTTTCAAGCAGAGAGATGAAATGTAAATATCAGCATGGATAATTATTTCACTGCTCATTTTTTGCAAGATAATCAGACAGAAAGATAAGACTCACTCTGAGGAACAGAAGCAGTACAAATTTTTATCCAGCAACAGAATGAAAGATTCTGCCAATTTTTCTTACAAAAGCAACAGTTCATTGATTTGTAGCTGCTGCCTACTTTCATGTGCAAGAACAACAGAAATCCCTTACTGGTCTTCTCTACATATTTTCAGGCAATCACTAGAAACATGACAACTTCTAGGATTATTTATTCTATGCACTATGTAATCATTCCTATTGTTGATGTCAACTGCAGACAAGCCAGGCTCCGAAGCTCAGATTCAATCACACAGGCATGAGTAACATCACTACATCTCCACCCTTTGCATCTTCTACTCAATTCCCCAAAAGAGATTTCCACAATAATGCATAATCACAAATTATCACAAATTATTATATATAAATTATACCAAAGAGAATGTCATTAAATTTAAAGTGAATACCAGCCAAATACTACCTCTAAAATGAGTGGGAGTTATTTACTAGATAATACCAATAAAAATCTGCAAGGTCAGAAGGTGGCCAAAGTTTACCCTTTATTTTCTACAGTAATGTCCTTCTTTTTTCCTACAGTAATGCCCTTCCTTTTCTCTACTTCTTCATCAGTTAGCCTCATTACCACTTTTTCCACATAGAATCATAGAAAATGTCCAGTTGGAAGGCACCTGTAAGAAGGCACCCAAGAATCATTGAGTCCAGCTCTCTGCTCCTTGCAGGACTACCTAAAACTAGGCCAAATGACTTAGAGCATTGTCCGGACACTCTTTGGATTCTGACAGGCTTGGTGCCATGACCATTTCCCTGGGGAGCCTGCTCCAGTGGCTGACCACCCACTCAGTGAAGCACCTTTCCATAATGCCCAATCTGAACTTCCCTGCAACTTCATTCCATGTCCTTGTGTCCTGTCACTCATCCCCAGAGAGAGGAGATCAGCACCTCTACCTCTGCTGGCCTCTCTTGAGGCACCCCCTAAGCTATGTTTTCCCTCTTACTTATCCCCTTCATTTCTTACCCAATTTATGACTGCCCATTTTACCTCCACTTGCAAGGCCTCTGCAGTTGGCTACAAGCACTCATCTTACCACACTTTGACAGGAATTACCACCCATCAGATGTATCCCGTCAACCACCTAAACATATGCTGTTCCCTGGCTGAAACTTCTTCAGCCAAGTGACCTTGACAATAGGTAGAGATTCCAGGCACTGAACTGTCAGGTCCCACAAAACTTGTGTCACAAAGGTAACCTTCAAATTGACCAGGTGTAAAACTCCACTAATTCGATACTGCATGAAATTATACTGCTCGAGGACACATTTCAGGGGATTGTTGACCTGAGAATTTCTTATGACATATTTACAGAGAAATGTTATGAATTATTGCATGGCTGAGATAGCTCTGTGACAGAATGTTTGCAGCCGAAGATAAGAACAATTGTGTGTTAAGTACAAGAACATGATTTGCTGTGCATAATATTAGCAGTGTTTATTTTAGAACTGACCACCCACCTGACTGTTCCAAAAAACCTCCTGGAGCTGCTAAAAGATGCCAGAGAAAGTTTTCACTTGTAGCAGACTTTCTATCTTTAATAACACCAGCTGTCGCTTTTACAAACACATTATGCCCTTCACAGTTATCCCATATTCTGCAAACACCAAAAAACCCCAAACTCTCCCACAGTTATTAACATCTGCTTCGCTTACTTATTCTGACAAACTGAAGGACAAAGGCATGATTTAACAGATTGCTCCACATAAACCAGCTATGCAGTCCACGAAAGGATTCATCAAATGCCCTGTCAGAGAGCTTTACAAAGCCCAGCTTAATGAACATATGCAAATTGCTATAATATATAAAATGCCTGCTACTACTTCAACAAGTAACATGCTTATGAAATCTATGGAGAATGGTAAGATAGACCAATCTAATTTGTCTTTAAAATAAAGTGATTTGGTTTTCTCCAGATAATTTCAATCTTTTTTTTTTCTTTAATGCCTTGAAGCACATGTTACATACAATGAACATCTGCTTTAGGCACTGGAAGATGTGATTATTCAATAGAAAAAGCACGCAGCAACAGACAAACTGGAAGCACACTGGTACTCTTCAATATTTTCCTTCAATATTTTGACATGCTGGCACTTTTAAAAAATTGTTTTTTCCAAGCCTTGTTGCATTTAAACAGCCCTTATTTTTCCTGCTGTTGCTTGATGTGAGGTTGATGTGAGTGCAAGTCAGGCTGATATTTACAGTATGAGGAAATGCTCAGATATGAAAGCGCATCAGAAAACAACATGCATTCAGGATGATCACTGCTGTTGCTGTTTTCAACATTATTGATCTAGAAATTTGATCTTTTTTTCCATCAAGATAAGGAAAGAATATCTTATGAGCTAAAATGATTTTCAATGGAAAAAAATCAACATTTTCTAGAGCTTTATCCCTCCTGAGAACTGAAAGTTCTTTTCACCAACTGACTTGAAAAAAATTATATAAAAATACATTTTGAGTGTTTTGTCAAAGAAGCTAAAGCCCACAACCACCCTTTAAGAACTTTGTGGAAAAATAAACAGAACTTCTCTAATTTTTTTACTTTGGAAAAAAAACACATGAGAAAGAACACAGCACAGTATGTGCATCAGAAACTAGAAGATGCAAAGTTCCTGGATCTTGGCTTTACCACTTAGGCCAGGGAGGTGTGAAAGAGAAAGAGGACTGTGAAGTACCATGATTATCTCCTTGTCTCTCATGCTGGGACCACAAAAGGAAAACAAGCACTAGGTAACACTTTCTTGGGTGGTTCTTGGTTATGTTATGTTTTATGTTATGTTATGTGTTATGTTATGTTATGTGTTATGTTATGTGTTATGTTATGTTATGTTATGTTATGTTATGTTATGAGGATTCCCAGTGTAGTAGTCTAACAGATAAACAGTTTCAACTCTTATTTTATGTCATAGTATGACAGAATCACTTAGGTCATAAAAGACCTCTGACATCATTGAGTCCAGCCATTAACCCAGCACTGTCAAGGCCACCACTAAGTCATGTGCCTAAGCACCACATGTACATGACTTTTAAATACTCTCAGGGCTGGTGACCCAACCACTTCCCTGGACAGCCTGTTCCAATGCCTGACTATCCTTTCACTGAAGAAATTTTTCCTCATGTCCAATCTAAACTTTCCCTGGCACAACTTGAGGCCATTTCCTCTTGTTCTATTGCTTGTAACCTGGGAGAGGATACTAACTCCCACCAGTCTGCAATTCCTTTCAAGTAGAGAGGGATAAGGTCCCCCTAAGCCTCCTTTTGCTGAGGCTAAACAACTTCAGTTTCCTCAGCCGCTCTTCACAAGACTTAGGTCCTTCATGCCTTAGATGTTTCCAGTTAAAACAGAAGTAATTGCTGTTACTGTCAACACTAGACACAACTTTTGCTCAGCGCCTTAGGCAAAATGACCAAGATGAGCAGTACGTGGTACAGGATTCTCAAATCTCTCTAATTGTGGGACCACAGTTTCTGCATTGAGAATTAACTAAATTGTAAAATATGAGTCCAAGTTGGAATACCATGTCAGAAATGTATTGTGATCTCCTCATTTTAAAGGCACCAACTTGTAAAATCCTTTCCATTCTGTTACACTAAATATTCAGGATGTGCCAGGCACTGTGGAAAAAGCTTTTATTTCTGTGCAAATGAATATACATTAGAGTGAGTGTTTATAACATTTTTCTAGATTTGAGTTTATATAACTGACAATTAAGGGATGATATCTTTAACACTATGTATCACTTCTAGATGCCAGTATCACTTCTAGATGCCAGTTAGCAATATTTAACAAAGCTGGCTGTTCTCTTTTTTTTTTTTTTTTTTTTTTTGTATTCAGATTTGGTCCTCCAGCTTTGCATTCAGTCAAAGACTAAAATCAGGGAATAAATGAACACGACAAGCCTGCCTTTATTATACCTCATTTCTCTAAATATCTCTTTCAGGTTCTATCATTACCATGCCTATTTTAAATTTGTTCTTTTTAACATAAATCTAGAAGTACAGAAAAATCTGTGCATCAAGGCCAATAGATTCACAGCTGATATAGGTAATAAAGGCAAATTAAGGAAGCTCCATGTCACACCTCCCCTCTTATGTCCTGAACCCATATAAAATTATACTATTACCATAAGTAAAATTAAACATCCTAACTTGTCCCCAAAACAGAGAGAAAATTATTATTCTTGAGAGTCAATCTTCTTATAAGTCCCTTAAGATGTAACATCTGATAGATTTTAGGGAAAAAAAAAAAGAGCCTCTCATACAGATTCCAGATTCAGTACAATAAAACAGCTTCAATAAAGTATATTAACCCATAGAACATCATTGACAAAATTACAGTCACAATGTGTGCAGTGGAGTGTGCTACATGATAATGCAAGAAAACATTTTTTTAACCTGTCGCTTTGGGGTGGTTTGTTGGGGTTTTTTTCTTCAGGTTCTTCAGGAAGAGCAGCATTTAAAATCAGGATGTACTGCTTTAACGAAATAGGTGGGAAGCAGAGCCAGTCCACCCAGTCCCACATCCCTACCCACTGACAGATTCCTGCCATGCACTGCAGTGAGGATATTAACCCACTGCTGTTATGGACAAACCATCTGTACTGGACAGCAGCATAATCAGTAACAGCAAATGGTTCTGGGGCAATCCTGAACTGACAGTGAAGTAGATGAGAAAGTGAAATCCTTGCTTTGGTAAGCTCCTTGGCAAGCTAGTACAAACCCATGTTCCCTGTTAAAAAAGAAAAATGAGAAAGGTTGTAAGATTGCAGACCTTCTTCTACTCAAAGAAAGCGAATTTCCAGTGGCTGAAAATGCACTCTTTCCCTGACCTGTGGGAAAATGCAAGAAAGGACTCACTGCTCTGAAGTCTGTCTCAAAAGTAGCATCCAAGGTGCAAAGACTTCCAACCTGAAATATTTCTGTGGAAGTACTGAGCAACATTACTGTGCAGACAATTCTGAAGTGAAGGGTCCCACCTTCCCTGACAAAGGCACACAACACAGCCACTGCTTTTGGTTGGACAATGCAGAGTCTAAGCCACCTTCCTGCATCTCTACAGAGTGTCTGAAATACAAAGAAATGTGCTGCTATCACTGCAGTCTAGAGGTTGGAATGGAAGTTTCCTAAGGAAATACATATCTTTGGGGTTTTTTGTTTTAAAAGCAGAAGCACCACACTACTTCATCCCAGTGAAAGACTGGGTAAACAGAGGCAACAAATCTCTAATCATTTGCCTTTTCTAGTTAAAGTGACAACTCTTGGAAACCCCTGTTCAAATCATCATAATGAAGGTAAAAAAAGGGGTTCCAGTAAGTTCACTATGGATAATATTTTTTTCCAAGACTTGTGAGGACAACATGGGTAAGTTCAGCATGACCACGACATTCATTTGTCCTGGGAAGTCCTTAAACACGAGCACCATAACATCTGAAGATTATGATACCTCATTCCTGCATAAAAGGAGGGATCACTCAGAAATATCCACCAGCAACATCACATCTCATAAACCACAGAAAAGTCAAAATATCCATAGGAGATGACCACCTAGTCCTCCTTGAAATAGACACCTATTATAATGGGGGCCAGATGCAATTTACAGGTATTTGCTTACATTACTTGAAAGAAAGAAAAGGATAACGCTCCCTTCTGTCACAGAAACAAACACAGAAGCTGGATCTGTGAAGAGGAGCAAGATCAAACAACTTGAGAGGAGTCTAGGAAGTCCTCCTAAGCAGTCAGTCATGACTGCTGTTAGAAAAGGAGGCCAGGCACCAAGATGTCATTTTCTGAAAAGTCAGATCCAATAGGAATAGCTTATCAAGATAAGGATTATTAGCAGACAGTCTAGTGGCAGAATTAGTTCACCATGGTGATGGTAAAAGAGTATTAGGAAAGCAGGGCAATTTTAAGAAAAGGCAGCTAAAAATACCTGCCTAACACACTGCTCCAAGTCCTTCTCATCTTCAGTGTGCTGATGTTTCAAAGTTAGCTGTCCCAACAGACAGCCCTGTACTCTGTCTGCCAGTGTCACGATGACTTATAGCATGCTGTGGTAGGCTTGCAGTCTCTGAGGACTGCGTGTCTCTGTGAATGATGAGGATAGCTGCATTTTGTTCCAGTTACCGTGAATTAGGAGCAGAACCCCATTGACTAGCGAGCTTTCAGCACAGACTTCAGCTGGGATAAGTCTGGCTACAGTGCTTGGGCTGCACTATTGAAGGAATACACTACTCAGAAGGATGAACCGGGTCTTGTCCAGGCTTCTGTTCCTGCTTTGCCCACGAGGACAGATGACACAGTGTCTTTTCTATAGAGATACATGCACACCACACAAGCCCTTCCTAGCACCACCAACAAAAGACCAAGACCAGAGTCCCATATGTTTTTCAGGAAGGGAGCTGACATCCCCAACTCCAAGACTCTGGCAACAACAAGGAAATTCTTACATTGACCTTCTGGCATCTGCGGCCTTCTGGCATTTGTTAATAACCAGCAGAAGCCACTAACCACTGCCTTAAACGTGAAATAGGTGATAGTGTATACACATGAGCAGTGGCCAGTCTTCTTTTTAGCCCTTTTTGGAAACACTGTGACTTCATATTGCCTGCCTGGCTGGGGTTTTTTTAACCCTGTAAATGCTTCTACACATTCTCATAAAAACTTCCCTGAATTTACCAAATTCTTTCTTCAAGTTACTTTGTTTTTCTACTCAACTAGTACACTTCGAGTTTATTCCAGAACTTCACCCTCTTGGGATGTTTGAAAATTTTCTGTTAATATTCAGTCTAAATTCATTCAAGAATAATTAATAAACATATAATCTTGAGCAGTTGTTATCCTTCAATTTCAACAGCTCTCCTCCTTCTCTGGTGTTTGCCCTCCAAAGGAATTTAGTACAAAGGTTTTATTTCCTGGACATTATATACAAGTTGTAAGGAATGGAGGCTTATCATATTTTGTCAGAAAGTCTGACAGAAGGTAAAAAACCATAGGAAAAATATATTTAACTTTTGTTTTTACTAATGAACAAAAGGCAGATGCTGATTTATTTTCTTAGTTACTCCAGTATAAACCTGGAATGGTTACACCTATGGCTAGAAGTAAGAACTGCATCTGAGCAGGCATCTGCCCAGGGCTTCAGTGAGGATTGTGAGCACTTAGCTGTCAGCAGAGAAGAAATACCTAACAGAAAAGGGAAGAGCAGCTGGCATCTGTCATGTAAGAGCCATTTTTTAGAGACCTTTGAAAATGAAAGGCATTGATCATAGATTTCCTTCAGTCCAAAGAGACTTGAAAACCAACGTATCTGGTATCTAGACTCCTACTCTCTGGGTAAATGCTATATCTGCTTCAGTTCAGATTGGACACGGGGAAAAGGTTCATTGGGAGGGTGATTGGTCTCTGGAACAGGCTCCCCAGGGAAGTGGTTACAACACTGAGCCTGTCAGAGCTCATGGAGTGACTAGATGATGCTCTTAGTCATATGGCCTAGTTTTAGGTTGTCCTGCAAAGAGCAGGGTGTTGAGCTAGATGATCCTTAGGGGTGCCTTTCAGATGGAGATATTCTGTGATTCAACACCTAAGCAAAAGGAAATTTCATCCACCCCATTATTCAATGCAACTATCACACCTGTGGGTTGAATTCAATGCCATTCAACTGTGTTAGGACTGGTCTCAGGACACACAATGCATGAAACCACTCTGCTGTTGTTTTGAAGCTGAGGTGGCATTGGCATGGCTAACACTGAGTCTTCTCACTTCTTGAACCACAATGTCCAAACATCCACACACCCTGTGTTTAAATACCGAAGGAAGTCAGGTCTAGGACAGAGATCTTAGACAGAGAGAAATACATACATCTAGGGCTCAATTCCTCTCATTCTAAATGTGGGTACCTAAAACAGCTTAGATGAATTGCATGCAGCTATAGGGGCCAATGATCATAAAAGGAATCTAGGGAGAGCAGCTTTGATGTAGGCACTTATGCTGTAGATAAGGAAGTTGAGACAAATCTTCTGACTGAAGTCTGCCTCAGGAGAGCTGGCATTCAGACAGATCTGAAGGCACAAACAGTGGTTCAAAGGATAGGTTTTCAATGACATCATGATCTAATCTGTAAGTCTTTATTCAGTTCTGCCTTTTCTATTTGAATACTAAATAGAAAATTGGAGATTTGGCTCAATGATAGCAATAAAAGTCTTCAGGAAGACTGATTTATAAGAAAATATTAAAATAACTAAATATGTATAGCTTGACTAAAGCCACTATTGAAAGGCAAATACAATAATTATCTACAAGCTCTGGAAGGAAACACATAGTAAGGATTTTTTTAATAAGGCTTTTCAGGAAAATATAGCTAAGAATAATGTGATTATACCAAGCAAAGTAAAATTTAGGCTGACAGGGAAAACTTCCTAATAATGAAGTGTATTCTATTGTAGAATAATCTTCCAAAGGAAATTGGCTGAAGTCCAATCCCATCTAAAGCCTGGAGAAAGATTGTCCATGACTGGACAAAGATCTGGAGAGGACAATCCTGCTGCAAGATGGACTAGATGACTCAACGCCGCTTTTTCATTTTTAAATTCCTATCATTCCACTGTATTAAATAATCCAATAAGTCAAAGGGAAGAGGGAAATAGGCTTAGCAACAATTGCACAGCTGTTTCTTCTTCGAGGTCTGCAGGCTGCAATCAGTGCAAGACACACTGATTGCACTGAGGGAGGAAACATCCCTATGTGGTCAGAGCACTGGGTTAATTCAGGGCTACAAGTTGCATGCCTGATGTCCCCTTTTCCTCCTCTTAATAAAATAACATTACCAGAAGAATCGACCCTGTGTTGTAAATGTATCAATCATGATTTTTGCTGCACTAGCTACTCATAATTGGTTTAAGCTTTCTTGATCTCAGATGCCAACCGGTGTGAAACAAAACACAAGAAATACATAGCCCGTGGGCACATATTTCCACTGAAATAATCTTGCCACGTGTTGATCTACAAGGAGAGGGGCAACAATGTTTTCCTAAAGTTGTGATACTCATTTTTAAAGCCAGGCAATATTGTACTGGCTAATTTTGAAGAATTTTGAAGAGGCTTTGACATTTTATAGCTAAAATATCTTGCTGAGAGTCTGTGCTAACAGTAACAGTCTGTTTTCTGTTACAGTTAAGCCACAAGGAACAGCATCCTTCTTAAAGAATGGCTATTTAATTTAACTGTGGATTTGATTTCCCTCTCCAGAGAATATTAGATGGTCTTAACAGTATGTATATATACATAAAAATATATTTTCTGAAGAAAGTGCTTTCAAGTGTAACATTAGCTTTCCACGACCAATTGCAGCTCCAGTTTTCCCACAGCAGTCACACTCTGTGATGCTGACCAAACCCCTTTACCCACTTCATGGAGAGGTCTGGGACTTCAGAGAATCTAGTAAGGATGTATAGCAGGAAACAACTTTTCTAAAAAAAAAATTATATTAACATCATCTGAAGGATAAATCTGCATTCCATAGGGTCTTCTGTTATGTTTTGTTTAATTTTTTGTCATGAGGAGTTTTTTGCCTCAAGTGCTCAATTAAGCATACAACAGCAGAGACAGGATTTCTGTTTTTCAAAAGAAGGAATATTAATGGAATTCTATGTCTGCATAACAAAGCAGTGATCAACAGCTCACAGCTTACACCACTCATTCTGAGTTATTCACGTTATTTCTCCTTCATTTCTTTCCCTTTTCCAATGAACTTTCCAAAGGAGAACCCAAATTAATATTTTCCTACTTTCTTTCCTTTGTCAAAGGAGTTAGGAAAAATTAGGAGTTAAGAGTTAGGAATATTAGAATTTATCACACACAATTCTTCTAAATGCTTCTACATTTGAGATTTTTTCTTCTCTCGTCTTAAGATAATACTGAATATAAAGCATGAACCATCCTTTAACTGGTTAAACTAGCAGCTACTAATTCCTACTCCTGGTGGCAGAACTTTGGCAATAAGATAGCAGCTGTGTCCCTGCAGCCTACCTGCACCTTGCCTCAGTGGAAGGAACCCACTGCCTTTAATGGGTCTGAACTTATGCTGAGAGAAGAACCGGCTGCTGCATTACAGTTCGAAGGGGTTGGACACACAGGGCTGCGGGATGGGGTTCAAAGAGCAGCCTGGGATGTGTAAAGGATGGAAGATAATCAACAAGAAGGCCCTGGGGCCCAAGGACACGTCTGTGGACTGCACGGGTGAGGGCATGTGACCAGGGCAGCAGGCAGGGATGGGAAAAGGAGCAGACAGGGAATGGCTCTACATGAAGCAGCATTTTATAGTCTCCAAATGACCACAAGACAGAAGATAACACCTACCAGAATACCCTGGGAACATGATGAACTCATTTTATCCTGCAGCTTTCTGGGCAACCTGGGCAGAGCTCTGTATGTAAACCCAGCAACAAAGTCTCTGCTGCTGCCCTTGGGCTTGTTTTCCGAGTGATGTCTAAGCAAAGCAAAACCAAAAAACAAATAGCAAGACTTGAATACGATGAGACAGAGGAATGGAAAAGCTGATTAAAGCATTTTCCAAATGCCACATAGAGGAACAGATGAAGGAAGAAGTGGAATGTCTCTAGTTTACTATTATGCACTTACTGTAACACTCAGCATCAGGTACCAGAAGTTTTTGAGGTCATTGATTCAGTGTACTCACTTTTAGGAAACCAAAACTGATATGAAGTCCTGCCACAAGCTCAGATTATGTAAAAGATAATGGAAAACTGATATACTGGATGGAAAAAAAACCCCCACAACAATCCCCCCTCCAAAAAAAAGACAAAAAACAAAAAACAAACCCAAGCAACCCCACAAACAAAAAGAAAAGCCACAAATAAAACACCCTACCAATCAACCAACCAACCAACCAACCAAATACCTGCCACACCAAACACTTCTATTCACTTTTATTCAACTGAAAAGACTAACTTGAAGCCTAGAAAAAGCATTTTGAGGCTTGGGATTTTATATGTTAGCATTTAATAATTGTACTTCACCAGGAAATCTATAGGGCCAGGTGGTGAAGTAGGAAGGAAGAAGCTGGACAGAAATAAAAAGCACAGAAGAGTTGTCCTTATTTTAGGGTAAGCAAAAGGAAATCATCTCAGCTGGAGAAAGCAGGGAAGGCTCCAAATCAAAGGTGCACTTTTCAACTTCAAATTACTTCCCACCCCCTCACACCCACAGTGAGAGAAGTCGTGGAAAATTAAAATGCATGAAGTTTGAGGGGGAAAAGTTTTCCTTTTTCTTAAAATCTTCTAATTTGGGAGTCTGAGTTCTGAGTTTTAGGATTAAATTGCAATGAATAGCACCTCTCCTGTTTTGTTTTGAGATGCACATTTTAACCTACTGTCCTGAGCAGTCTTTCAAGGTTTTGTTTGGATGGTTTTGAGTTTGGGGGATAAGGAGACAAAACAGAGCACCAGGGGATAATCATCTTCACAAAGTATTCACAAATATTCTCTGCAGTGTGTCCCAGGAATTGTTGGGGACTACAGCTCTTTGGCTCTGTGTGTGTAGTGGGTGACACATTCAGATCCTTGTAAAGCCAAAATACTCCTGGGCTCCTCCTCCACTTTGTAACACTGAGCAAGTGTAACACTTACAGGCAATTTTCAAACTAGAAACATTTACAAAAGACTACCAAAATTGGCTTGGCGTTCTAAATTACAAGAAAAGAAGACTATTTGATTACAAATGAGATTCTTAGATAACTACATACAGAAATCCAGTGAGTTTATATGCATTGATTGTTGCCACAATGTTGAAGTGCCTGTGAGTGCAATTGCATTACCCAATTAAGGCCCAAATTGTAAAATTTATTCATGCAGTGCAGGCATATCATATTTTAAAATTGTTCCAATCAGTTAGATAACACTCCCTGTCTGCACATGGAGCCATTCAACAGTTTTAAGAAAAAAATCTTTCCAGTTTTTCTTTAGCTCATAGGGTGGGTTGGATTTTCTCAGTTTAAGCCTTCCTAAAACATAGAGAACTAAATATTGAAAGCACTGTACAAATTTTGTAATTCAGAAAATGGGAGTTTAGAAGCACGTCTCACAGCTATAGCGAAGGCCTAGTTTCTTTAACCACCACAGGTTCTTTAACCACCATCCCACATGCAATCTTAAAATATCATCTTACAGTACTCCTGCATTAGATCCCTCTGTGGGTTCAGGTAAAGGGAGAACAGTTGTCCACAAACTGTGAATTTTAAGATACATGTAATTAATCAAGATTGATAATAAATACAAAAGGGTAAAGAGTCCCATCTTTCACTTAGGGAAAAAAGGCACACTCTGTCACACCAGCTTTTGAAAGATTTACAACCCAAGCATAGGTTCACAAGGTCTGCTGGCTACACAGTGTTTTCGCATGACTGAAAGACATTTTCTTGCCACTAATAACACCAGTTTAAATTTTAATGGAGCTGTTCTGAAGAAAAATAATTAACATATGGTTGACTTCCCGTATATTAGAGAAAACAATAATAGCAACTAAATCAGTATCTTCTGTATAATTTCAGCTGTCTTGGTCATGATGAGTTGCATCTGACTCATCTCACAGACATGCATGACATAATGAGAACAAACACAAATCGTTTGCAATGTCAAGGATTAGATTTTACCTAAGACAGAGGAAATAGGACCATATTATGAGGGACTACCTAGGAAGCAGCAGCCAGCCAACGTCTCACAGTGCCTCAGTTTAAGGTGTCACTCTGAACACTTGGTTTACAAGCCCTTCATCCCTGCAGAGTTTATTTCTTATAGGAAATTTGTATCTGCAACAAAGGAGGCTCAAAGTAATCTCAAGCTGTGGCAGTGCCATAGAGGACTTCTTGGCATGTGATCTCCTACCAATTATGGCCACCAGCACAACATTAGTAATTGTCAAAGAGAAATCAGGACACTGATTTCCATCCACCAAACAAGCTCTTGTCAGGACGTGCTAGCTGATGTTTAGGAATGTTAGCTGAAATAAACAAAATAGGGAAATGATTAGTGGCATTGAGTCTGGCAGGCTGGTTCTTATCCTGGCAGACGCTCGGCAGACCGTGGGTTCAACTTAGTCACAAAAGGAGGATGTGAAGAAGCCCAATCAGATAACAGAAATAGTCTGCAAAACACATGCTTCTGCTTGGGATTGTATTTATTAACACAGCGATTCAAGCAGTCTTATTCTTAGAGCAAGAACTAAAATAACAGAACAATCCCAACTGTCAGAGTACCACCCATTAATCACGAGGGTTCCTGTGTTTGAAGAAAAATAGAGGCATCTAAACAACCATCCACCGCTTGTCTAGGCCCCCCCAACTTCAGTGGGACAAAGCAAGGAGTTTACTGCAACTGGAATCCTGACTGAAATGGCTGGCAAAGCACTTACAAGAGGATGGACTACATCTGAGCTGTGGCTGTAGTACATTTCCACTCAGTTTGGGGAGAGATTGGTAATGCCAAAATGCAATGCCAAACATATCTGGGCTGAACCACTCTCTGAAGCTGTCCTCTTAGCTGGGGAGAACAGGCCGCTAACTAACATCTGTAGGTTCACATCTGGATTCATCCCACCACCATCTTGGCACAGCAGACGCTCTATAAAAATTTAGCATGCCAAAGGATTAATACACCCATCATTTAACTCAGATGTCTGTAAAATGATTGCTAGGGTTCAGAAAATATGAGTGGAGTAGTAGACAAACTTCTGCTTCCATCAATCAGCTTTTCATTAACACTATTCATCCCGTCCTCTATATTCTGAATAAAATCTGCTTTCTCTCTTTACCATGCAAATTCCTCTTACATAATAAATACTGCAACACAATAAATCCTTCAGTGTCCCTTTTCCTTCTAGGGAAACTGTCTCTGCACTGCTTTATGCTGAAAAGGTTTTTCAGACCTCAGCACAGGCATCAACCGTGTCATTTCCTTCCTGTGCAAGCGCATCCAAAGACTGTCTTTTTCATTTTCTCCCTGGTAAGGAAAGGTATAGCCATCAAAGATCTTTGGCTTTAGCCATTGGCCCGTGAATGACTGCATGGATGAAAGCTTCTCCTAGGATTGTCCTAGTTATGAGAAGCCTAATTTAGAGACCTTCCTCCAAAATGAATGAGGCATGAATGGTAGGCTGTTTTGAGGGGTGGGATTTTTTGTCTCTTTACTCTCCTGTTCGGTCCCCTGAAAGATTTTCAGATATCATCTAAAGAGAAAAAAAATCAACAAATGAAAGCTCACCCTATTAGGGGCTTTCAGCTATAGAAACAGTGTATGAAAAGAAAATAACCTTGAACTCTTTTCTTCTAGGAATGTCGCCACAGCCAGAAAATCCGATCCTCTCCTCATGGAAAATGGGTGAATTTCAGAAATAAAATCCAAGCTTGGACCCATCTCTAATTTTCATTCATTGATTCTCAATTTGTCTATACAGTGAAAAAACACTAAAAAGCTCTGTGTGCATATGAAGGCAACCATCTGTAAGCAAAAGGACTTTATCTGAATGTAAGAAAGAAAAGGCAACAGAAGGATCTGCTCCTGTAGTAATTGCTGTCTGCTGTTGCAGTGTTATTTTGAGTTGGCAAAACTCGGGACCTAAAATAACCCCCAGCAAGTTTTCTTCAATGCTTTTCTGTGTCCCACTACTTCTCTTCTGAATTGCCTTCATAAATTAAAATTCCTCAACAGTCTTGTTACTGACTTTGAGGGAAAATGCCAGAGAGACAGATTTAATATGCAGCTCCAAGACACTTCCTTATCCTGCATTATTACCTCCTCTACTGCAAGAACACTGCTTCTCCTGGGAAGAATTTGATTTCCTTACTTATCAACACCTTCCTCTGCACGTCAGCGCGTTTCCTCTCACTCCCCTTCAATCACATAGCAAAAAAATCCTAGAAAAGGTGAAGTGTTGTACGTGTTAATGAAAGGCTGATTAGGAATTGACTGCTAATAGAATAGATGCAGCATCCCATATTGCTGTGGGATTTGATACCAACTATAAAGCCAGAACACGTGTGTACAGGTAGCAAATATACCATGGAGAGGCACTTGTGCACCTCTCTATTAGCCTGAAACAGATTTTCCAGCATCCGAGCAGTGACCCATTAATAGCTTACATAATGGAAAACAGTACCAAAATGAGTCAGTGTGCTTGGCAAATTCAGATCATTAACCACGAGAAAGCGCTTCAAGTAGATCAAGGGAGAAACACATACCCCAGAGAACATTAAATAGAGAAGTCTTATTAGTGATGAGTAAACAGGTGCAGTATCCCTCTAGATTTGGAAGGATGGACCCCCTCATTTCCCACAGAGAATTCCTCTCTGAAAGTCAAGGTCCCACATTTCACAACAGAGAACAAGCTGGACCCTTGACATCTCTTCCCAGGTACCTACTCACCAAAAAGAAGCTCTGTAAGAAATAAGCAGGAAGATAAACTACACGGCTCCTACAACTGCACACTCACCACTGTGCCGACACAGCAGGAGAATGCAGAGATTAAGAGCAATCCATGCACAGATCCATACTGTACACAGTGTGATAAGGAAAGACTGGGGCCCTCTGGGAGGCACTCTGATGGTCTGCAAGTCAACTGGGCTTCACTAGGTGGTGGCTATGGTGCTTTTCAGTAGGAAGTCAGACCAAAAGTAACAGAGATAAGTGAGATTTTTACCACCCCACCCCTCCAAAAGACCCCACCAAGCCAAACCCCCAAAACCTGAAGCTACAGACAGTTCATTCCAGTTAACAATGTGACCAGAAAAAAAACTGTGATACAAAATTCAGATAAGTTTATGCCAGGGCTGCAGCTGTTCCACTTGAGCAGTGGTGACAACTCACGGCCAATATATGCACATGGAGTGGTAACTGCATTGCAATGGTGGTCCTGTACTAGATTGAAATATCTGCAGAGGCACTTGCACCACAGTTTTGGAAAGCCTGGTCTAAATGTTTTGACCATTTCAACTACATATTTCAAGCATTTAAAAAAAAAAAAAAATTTAAAAGGTAGAGAAATGCAAGACAAAAATGTAGGTTTCCACTAACCCAAACTAGTATTTATCATGTTCTACATGAAAATGCAAATCAAAGTCTATTTCACATTAACCCAAAATGGTTTTGTTTACTTAAAGCATGGCTTTAAACTTAATTGCTTGCATTGCAGTATAAAGAGCACATGAAGTGCACACTTGGTTCTATGTCAAACAGTTTAAATCACAGAGTTTCCAGAGACACAGTTTCCAGGATATACTGAAGCTGCTTGAAGAACTTACATTTCATACTTTCAGCAATCCTCCACTTCTGTTCAGGGTTCTCAGCCCCAGGTTTTACCCTAGAGATATGACATATATGTAGCATTTCTCCATATTTCATTTTTATGAAATTGAAGTGACTCCTTTGATATAAAATATGTAATTTCTTCTCATAAAAGGCCAATACAAGAGCCATTTGACAGGACAGGATGTTGCACTACTGTTTGAGATGCCTATCTCAGCAAGCAAGTCTGGCGCTACACACACAATGCTCACTTGGCTTCATTTCCTTATCTATTTCATGTGCATGAACAGCTGGAGATGGACATATAGAGGCTTTAACCTTCTGCAGCACATCTAAAAAAGTACACAACCAAAATCTATGCAGCTGTGAATGCCAGAAAGCCATCTGTATACAAGTTAATTGCTTTTGGTTTGAATAGTTTCCATTTTTATCCTGCCATCTACATTTGCACCTATTCAGTGGTTCAATTTGGACGCAGCAGGGACATGAACCATGCTCCAAACCAGTTCTTCCATCTCCCACGCCTGCTTTGCTGCAAGCTTTCCCTCAAAATCTTTCCCTCCCTTGAGCATTTTCTTCCCTCTGTCTCAGAAATCAACCAAAAAAACCTAAGGAGTGCTATTTACACCAACACTTCTGTGGAGTGCATTACTAGGCTGAGTGGATGACAGAAGCAAAGCACAGGCTTATTTTCTGGTTTCCCAACCCCACTTACTTTCCAGTGACAAAATCGAGCTGTTCAGATGCAACAAATTCAGCCCTGGGCAGAAGGAACAGGATTGTCAGCCTAGGAAGCACCTGATTGCTTTGGAATACAACCAGTTGTTCCTTTTATTCATTAAATCTGTATTTACGCATACGCATGCATGTATAGTAGATTAACAATGCAAATCTTACACCGAAAAAACCTCTGACATCTACTTAAAATCTTGCTGCTAATTACAGATGTGATTCAGACCAGTGATGTACTTCTAATTAGCAAAAATAAGCAGTCCTGTTTTCCTTGGAGGAAATGAGTATGGCCTAACTAGGGAAAATTAAACTAAAGCTAACACTAAACACTTTTGCTTTGTACCCTCTTAACAGTTTTCGTTAGCTCTGACAGATCTTTATTAATGATCCTATAAAAGCATCAATATTATCTAAGCAAATCCACTATTTTCTTCAAATATCTTCATCTGTACATCTCATCTCACAATGTTTTTCTGTCAGAGATTGAGTGCAAAGACAGAAGTTGTTTTACAGGCAGGCTTAAGCTTGCAATATTTACTGGAACCAAAACAAGTACACGGAAATGCTCCTAAAGAAACACGCACAAGAGCTTTACTGTATTTACAGGAAGCGTTCTCGAAAAAAATAGAGCCATGCCATTCAAATCTGTCCCTTTATAAATATATAAAATAAGTCTTTTAAACATTGTTTGCTAGCTGTAGGAACAATAACAACAGCCTTGCACTAAGTCACTGTGGCCTTCTAGGTGGTATAACTAAACTAAAACACTATTTATTGTGACCTTTCCCATTTACTTTACAGTTACTGGCCAAAAGTACAGTGTCACCCTGCAGACACGCATAATCAACTTTATTTTCCAATCTAATTGAGAAATGGAGCTGTTAATGTCAAGAAACATTAAGGAGAAGCTGCTCCACTGAACCTGCTCTGTCCGGCTACCTGGTGTTAAATTGTTGTGATATAAAACTGCTTTGCACGCACCCAAAGGAGCACAGGGATCATCAACTTGTAAGGAGGACCCAAATCTTCTCCTGCCCTATTTCCCCATCCCATAACTGGAGTCCTCCCATCTGCAGCACACAATGAGCCTGGTGGCACCGTGGCAGCTCAGGAAGCCCCAATAACCCCTGGGAGGAGACATCAGCCCTGACCCAGCCCCACAAAGGCAGCTTTTGCCCTGCGGACCAGAGGAGTCACCCATTACCAGAATTCCATGGGAGAGGCTATTTGGGTCACCCCATAGTCTGTCCCGATGGGCAAGGCCACCAGACGAGGTGGCTATCACAGGGACTGGGAAGCCCAGCTTGGAGGGCCCGGGTGTAGATTGGGACACCTGTGTGGAGAAAGAGGATCCAGAACCAGCTACTGGATGAATGGCATGGGGAAGACCAGCTGCCAGGGGGCTTGCAGTGTGCATTTGTGTGTCCATGTCTGTGTGTCAGGGGGTTTGTTCTGGAAGCTGGACCAAAACAGAGGCTTTGGCAGCTCATATGCCCAGGTGCCAGCACCAGCAGAGACAGGATATTTAGGGAACAGTGACTGTCCACAGTGTACACACATTTATATTATATACTCCCTACTAATAGGTATTAGTCCTGAGCAGCCAGTGAGAGGAGCAGGATGTGGTCATTGCTGCTGTTCACCCTTGCATGAGCACAAAGCGTGCCTGTGGATCTGTGCAGATGACCATGTATATAATGTATATAATATATATTGCATGTGTGTGTGCCTACTAGCGCACTGCTATAGGAAAACAGCCTGCCCTCACTGCTGCTTGGACCCAGGAACATGCAGCTCTGGCAGCCTCATCTTAACTGGACTGCTGGATTCAGCCTCCCCGTAACACCTGGAAGTTCCCAACAGAGGCGCCATCCATCATTCAAAAACTAACATTTATTTGGAAATAAAGGGATGTGACAGAACTGGCAATTTTCCAACAATCGATGTGGTCACGATCCTCTCACTGTAGCTGTGACATAAGACAGAAAGTCCAGACTGAAAGATGGTCATGGCAGTCTCCAAAGGATCTTTTGTTTAGAAACAGCAATTTATTTTTTTTTTTTTGTCAAAAAAGCACATTAATTGCCTAGCATCTGCTCTTGCTGTCTTCTGTCATTTCCATGCCTATACACAGCAGCACGTTCTTCTAATCAGCAGCAGAACAAAAAGTAAAGGAGAGGTTTCAGGTCAGACCACTGCACCATAGCACCAACTTGAACTTCACTTATTTGCTCATTTAAAACTAAGTTTCTGCATATACTAATAGATAAGGAAACATGCTCTCCTACGTAAGGATAATGGACAATTTTAACACAATTTATGACCTATTCTATTTCTCCTGTCTGCAATAACAGGGAACTTCAAAAGCAACAGGTCATCAGAGTCTAATATTTAGGGATGACTCAATGACAGATAATCTGATATGCCTCAAAACAGCCTTACGCTTCACCTACTTCAACAGTGATACTTCTAATTTGTACCAAAACAAGATCAGCATCAGGTCTCTGGATTCCAGCAACAAAATGTCCCACAGCACCAAGACAATGTTATAAAGTGTCACATACCACATACACTTGAGGTAAACAAAGCCCTTTGTAAACAGTAAATGACCAGAGAGGATTACAGCTGTTGGCTTCATCATTTCCACTGCATGGAAGAAACATAATTTTTTGGAATACAGACAGTACCCAATACATTTTTTCCCCTCAGGACAGAAGGGGAGGTATTTCCACACCATGGAAAACAGCAGCACTGGCTGAATAAGGAGAGTCTACAAAGACATCATGAATTAGCAGAAAACTACTTTGGAAAGATAAGATATTAAACATTTTCTGTGGGGAATAAGAACACTGGAGATTATTTACTTTGCTTTAATTACTTTGGCACACTGCTAGATTAGTTTTTGTACGTTACTAGATTTCCATACCATCATTCAACAAATGCGAAGAAGTGAGTTCATGTTCTGAATATTTAAAGTTCACCCTATCCATATTATCTTGTCCTGTGCTGGAGTTTCCGCCACTCATTTCACAAATAAATAAGATAGCTACAGCTTCACTTTAAAAATTATTATTACTACAGTGATGCAAGCAGCACCCTAAATTTCTGGGTATGTCTTTCTCACTAGCCTTGCATCTATCTAGATGTGCTTTGACAAGAATACACTATTAACATATACAATATCAAAGAGAGGATAAACATCAAGTTTCACTGATGCTTTCTATCTAGATTACATTCGGTCATCATCCACTCTTCTGAACACTTCACTTTGATGGAAAACTGATAATAAGCCAATTTTCAGATGGTTATAAGTTATGAAGACACAGTGTAACATTTGAAGAAGTTTCCTTGAAGGGTTTATGAAGTGTTTAATAAGCTTTATAGTTACGGACCATATTACTAAACAACACTAATAAAATATCAGGTTTAGACTCTCCAAGGACTAGAACACAAATAAACCTATGATTAAAAAAATATCACTAGTCCCACTGTTTTGATACTAATATGAGATTTATGAGAGCCTGTGCTGAAATAAAGATCCTGTCTTTTCCTGGGCTCTTTCCTATTGCAAACTGTTTAAAGAACACCATTTACAAGAAATTCAAAATTTTCCTGCCTTGAAAAGAGCTGTCTGTACCTAAAACAACTGCATACAATACTACTTCAGTACATCTAAACAAACAGTCTATTCAAGAAACAAACAGAGGTTAGCAACAGGATTTTTACATGAAATTTTCCCCAACTAATTTGCCACATTTTATTTCACATTACGAGGTTTGGCCATGAGTACTTTTAAAGAGCTTTGGACTTCCCTGAAGCACTGAAAGCAGGGATTTTCTCTTCTCTATGTGTACAGTATCTAAAACCTTCTTCTCCACAAACATAAAAATTCCAAAAATAATGACTAATAATTATAATAACAAAATAAAAACTGACCAAATAGTAAATACCCATGCAGCCATAAAAAATTTAAATGTTTGATGCCTGAAGGATTACTCCACGCAACATGACAACAGAGTTAATTTAAAGCCAACTGGGAGAAATTAAAAGGCTCAGGTTAATTATTGCTTTACAGCTGAGCTGGAGGCATGGAAAACAGAGCAACTGAGAAGAGCGTGGAGATAAGAAACCATGGTTTCAGCCTGTCTCCTCCTTACTCCCCATCTGCTCTCAGGCTGGGCACCACAACAGGGCTGTTCAGCAAGCAAAGAGGCCACTTCAGAGTCCCTCTCTTCCAACAGCTCGTCTCTTTGCTCTGCTCTTTGCTGCATGCCCTGTGCTCGATTCCCAGCATTCCCATCCTTCATGGCACAACGCAAAGAGGGGGTCTCACCAAGTCAGCCGCTGAGATCCTTCACTGCTGCTGCTGCCAAAGCAGGAGGCAATGCAAAACTGGTAAAACTAGCAAAACTAGGAAACATTATAAAAGTGGCAATTCATAAAGGAGATGTTGAGAAAGATGGTTCATCGTTGGGAAAAGGAAAACAGCAAAGGTTCCGGGAGGCAGGCATTTATAGGGTTCTTCATCAAAAAATGTGAGCTTTGCAGCACTCTGGGATACAAATATGATACCAAATGACAAACTTACTGGCTTACAGCAAGCAAAGCAGGAAAGAATGATCCCAGAAAGATGGTAAACCACATAGTTTTTAATATATCCCTAAGTATTTGAGTATCAGGACTCTTAAAATACTAGTTACAGTTAACAGCTCATTACATATTACTAAGAAGATAATATTCACTGTAAAAGTGAAAATATTTGTTTGAAACTAGTTTGAAACATGTAGGAAGCAGATATCTTCCCAGACACATATTTAAATTTTTATGTAAGAGGAACCAAAATCTTCACATTGAAAGGATGCACATTTGGATACTATGACAGGTTATACTCTCCAGCAAAATTTAAGAACCTCAGGAGAGGATTAGGGATTAGACAGACCTTTTTTTTTTTCCTTTTAAATGAGAGCTAGAAGACAAAGAGTATCTGGTATACATAAAATTCCTTCCAAGTGGGAAAAAACTTATCTGTAAATGACTAGGGCTTCCTGAAGAAAACTGCAGATCAGATACCAAGATATTTCCTTGCTAAGAGAGTTAATAATTCAGTTACCAGTCATTGATCTCTGAAATGGCTATGATCCATCTGCTAAGATCAGGGAATTGCAAGTTTGTGTGTTAACTCCTGGCTTTTTCATATTTGAGTAATAAAGTCTGTGCCAAAAACCAAGGGCTTGCAGGAGGTTCAAGGACAGTGTCAATTATCGTCTTCACTGACAAGGCATTAGTTTGCACAGCTTCACAGAAAGCAGCCTAAAGGTTCTCAGTACTTGCATTACCTATAAAACGATAGCATCTATATTCAGGGTGAAATTCAAATTCTCAATTATCTTTAATTTAAATTTGCAAACCTGGATGCCAAAGGAGCTTAGTTTGATCAGCAGACTCTTCAGACTCCTTGGATATGCACCTCAGCCAGCAGCTTCCTCACCTTTCTAGCAGAGCTGCATAATGCTGTAGTGGAACGGTCTCCTGCCCACCATCAGGTCTGGCAGAATTCACTCCTTCTGTTGACATCAAATGCTCCAGAGCTGGGTAAGAGTTGCCAAGGAGAGCTCAGCAATTTCTCATTGTTAATCCCAACAGTAGCACTGACTCTGATTGGATCTCAGGGGAATCCAATTGAAGATCATTTCCTCCAGGCTGAACAGAAGAAATCATCAACAGGTGATGCATAACGTACTTCTGGTGAAATAAAACCTGAAGGACAGGACTGCTTTTCCTCTCTATCATGTTGTTGTAGATATATGGACAGACAGAAAAAAACCACTACTGTAGATTTCCATTTTATATTATTTTAATATTTATTTACAAAAAGAAAGATTTAAAATTCCAGTAGCATTAATCATAACATTCTACACATTATCTAGAGAAACTTCAAAAACATGCATTCATGTATGTGCTCTACAAAAAAACCCAAATGTACACAACAGCAACCTACAATTCGCAACAAAACTGCTTCATAAAGGACAAATCCTCAAAGTACATATATGTTACATTTGAAGGTATCTTTTCTATTTTAAAAAATAAATATTAAAGATTGCATTATAATATACTTTTGTCTCAGAAACAAATTAAATTCTGGAGAAAATTACAAGATGAAGCTGTGAAACTCAGGGGTTTTTCAGCCTTTAGAAAAGGATGCTAAACAGAGGGTTTACTGCTGTCTATAGCTACCTAACAGGAAGGTATAGAAAAGATAAAGCCAAGCTCTTCCCAAAGACACAAGGTGGCAACACAAAGGGCAACAAACACACTTTGTGATAAAGGACATTCTCTCTGAATATAAGAGGATAGAAAAATTGCCAAAAGAAGGGTCATACAGAAACAGAAATGCCTTCTGTACCTGCAAAAGTTGGGATATCCATCCTTGGAGATGCTCAAAATCCAACTAATGCTCTGAGCAATTTGATCTAGATGGCCCTACTTTAAGAAGCAGTTGGACCAGACAGAGTTCAGCGATCCATTCAAGCCTAAAATAGTTCTAATTCCATTATTTTTTGAGCAGAATAAAAGAAATTTGTAGGAAAAAGGCTGTTCAAAGACCCCGATCTTTTGTGATATCTCAAAAAAATTCATGTAAAATCCAAGCAGTCTACTGCAGCTAGTATCCTTCTGCACCTAATATAATAGAAATGCACCATACATGACAGAACATTAGGTCTTTAAATAACATCAGAGATCACACAGGAAAGTCATCCTTCAGGCTCTCACTATTAGGAATCAAAATCACAGTGTGCATCCTCCCCCTAATTCCATTTGATTAGACATGTCATAAGCAGGCCCTTTGAGCCATGAAAAGGGAAAGGACCCCACTCTGACAGCTCTTCCTAGCACTGGTGAATTAAGCACTTCAAAGAGAAAAATGACACCATTTCACAACTTGAGACTCCCAAATGGTGGCCAACACCCAAGACTGAGATAGAGCCTTTGCAGCTAAAAGCTGGTGTGTTACAAATGAGCTAAAGGACTTCATGCATAAAAGAAAGAAGATGAAAGAGGTTTAAAGTTACTGGGGCATCAGGTCCAGAAAAGAACACGGAATATATATTTGCCCATAGTTTACAATTTCACTTCTGCTTTATCCAACTTTCAAGAAATGTACTTCACCTGAAGTATCTTGTCCCCAGACAAAGGGCCTGAATGCCGCAGAGTCTGGCTGGGCTCCCATCTTGCATGGAGGTCCAAGCTCAAGGCCCCACTCCCCTCTTTAGATGGCAACACCAGAGAAGTAATGACAGCTGTTCTAAATGTTAACATTGTTAACTATTTCACTGCTGTTCAAGACAGATATTGTGGGGTTTCACATATGTCTGCTGGCAAGTCAAAAGACACTGTTGCCAAAACCACAAGGTTCAAAGCCTCCCAGTGCAGTGAAATTTCTTTAGCACAACACTTGCTTCTCCTAAGATCAAGTAAACCTAAAGTCTGGCACCCTGACCTCATCAGAACAATGCAAAATCAATTTATTCAAATGGAAAATAAATACTCAGAGATCAAGTATCCTAGCTGTAACTCCACATCTTTTATTTAAGAAACCCTGGTATGATAAAATTCTAAAATGACACACAATTCTCAATCTGCCACATCAAAAGCATGACTGCTTTCTAAACCCTTGACGAGGAAACCAGTTTGAGCACAAGAAGCCTGGGTTAAGAGTTACAAGGCTCTTATTTTTGCTGTCACAAGTGCTGACTGAAATTATATGTGCTGAAATGAAACTACAGGATCAAAGAAGTAAGTTTCACAGTGAAAACAGAAAGACAGCATTCCAGCCCTGTGCAAGACACAAAGTGGCTGGCAAAGTTGTATCTTCAACACAAACAAGCTCCAGAAGAAACACAATGGATGGTGCTAACTTACTGTTTCAACGACACAATCAGTGACATCACTGCAACAACAGGGAAAGAACTTGCTAGACCTAGAAACAAAAAGACTTTTAATTGATCCTGATTTTACAGCCTGATGGAATGATTTATTCCTTATGAGACATTTTTCTATTTTAGACTTTGAAGATGCTGAGGAATTTGGCTTCCAGAGCAAGTGGGCAGCACTTTGTGAGCAAATGGATGGGAATGAAGCTCATATTATGAAAATGAAGATAGCATCTTTACACCCTGATCTATTACATTAACTGAAAAATACTTTCAAGTCAGGATTGGTGTGGAAAAAAACCAAAATCCTGAGGGGATCTTTGAAAAGGAATTCTGTTGGGGTCTGAAGGGTCTGAAAGCTACTTGAAATAAACTAATTAAGAACATAAAGAAAGAATGGGGAATGAGTCCACTGAAGTTCTAAGTACCCACAATATACAATTGGAAAGAAACTGGAGAAGCCAGATATCTGAAGAAACTATTATTTAATTGGAGTAACAGAGACTGGGATAACCCTTGTGGGGGTATAAAGAGGTACTGCTCTTTCAAAAGGGTTGGTGCTGCATTGTACATCAAGAACACATAGAATTGATGTAGTTTCAGGCCACAGGGAGATTCAGATCTTGGGGAAACTTCCATGTAATGATTGTAAAGTTAGAGATGAAAAAAACAGGAACACTCCCATGATGGGGATCTGTTGCAAACCACCAAACCAGGGAGATCAAGGAGGAAAGATTTTTCAAAACACTGCCAGAACCATCCAGAGTACAGGACTGGAATAGTGTGTATTTTAACTAGTCTCACATCTGGGAGTAGTTGAGAAAGAAATACATCAGGACATTTTGTTCTGCAAAAATTCAGAATAAACTGAAGTCAGCTTTTTGACACAGAAGGTAAAGAGAGCAGTTTAGTAAAGGGAGGAGGGAAATAGGATGGTTCTTCTAATGTCACTATAAAGTAAGAGAGTTCACAATCCTGAGGATGCAAAACCACAAAACAGCAAAGCATTTTTCAACAGCAGGCTTAAGTGAATTATTAAAATACTAACGTGGGTGCTGTCTAGTTGAAGAAGCCCTCAGAAAACAATTGCTGAAATCACAACGGAGCAGCATATTGTGTAGGGCTTCACAGGGCTGTGTTTCAGGTCCAGTGCCATTCAATATTTATATCTATGGCTTCAACAGTGGAATAGAAGTTATGTTTATGAAATTCTCTGACAATACTGCAAGTACCTTTGAAGGCAGGATCAGAATTCAGAATGACATGGGTAAATTGGAGAGAGGGAATGAGATCCTGGTCCAGATTGTAAACTAATTATTTTTACCGTTAATGAAGAACAAGTCAATACAGTTATTGGTGTTTGGGGACCTAAATGAGATTCTTCATCTGACCCTCAGTAAGGCATGTCCAATTGGCCAGGCTCCATCGCCTAGATTGGGAATTTAGTGACACAGCTAACATATGATGTACATTTAGGCACCTACATTCAAATGTTTATTACCTGATCCTGGCTCCAATCTACAATTTAAGGGTGGCATAGGAGTCAATTAGTAGGAACATATGCAAGGTGCTTGGGTATCTTGATAATTAACAGTACAATTAATTGCATAAATAATGAACTGTATAAATGCAGGAGGAACCACTTTTTCAGTTGCATTTCTGTAGGAGAGGTTCTCAAGTAAAGAATACCTATCTTATTGTTATATAAATATAAAATACCGTTAAAAAGTTACGGCATTAGTGAAGTAATCCTCTCTGAACAGAGCTGTCTTACGTTCAGTTTGGGGCATCACACTCCAAGAAAGATGCAGAACAATTGCAGAGACAGATTTCTAGAAAACATAATCTGTGAGGAAACATAGACAGAATGAGGATTGTTTAATGTATGAAGAAGGACACAAAGGAGGAGCTCTGTAAGTTGCTATACACGAAACTGGCTGCTGAAAATAAGAAACACCCATGAAAGACAGGGTGATAAGCAATATGTTCAAACTGCAGCAAGAAAGATTTTTATTTTGTAACAGTAGGAACAGTACCACACTGGAATAAAATGTTTTTAAGAACAAACCAGAGATCTGACAGAATATAACTGATCCTGCCTTGGGATACCAGGATAGCCTAGAAGTCTTCTGAATTTCTTTTCCATGAGTGCTCTCAGGGGTTAACACAATTCAGAGCTATTCAACCCTAGGTCAGATGCACAATCATGTTTGCCAATGATGTTCAGCAATTCCCAGGGCCAGTTCACAGAGGAACAGCTGTCAGACTGATTTTTTTTCCCCTGGCACTTCTTAGGGGTTAGAACTTGTGGCAGACATGCAATGATCACCACATTTTCACTGTATTTCCTCTCAGTATCCCAACACAGACCTCTGGAACCATTAGCAGCAGCAAAGGAGCTCCACTGAGCTCCCTTCTGCCTTCTTGCAAAGGCAGAGAAGGAATGGGTAATGCTCAGAACCATATCCTTTTGTCTTACTTGTGAGTAACTCTGAACTGAGACCCCAACAAGTGAGCAGTGAGATCCTGGACCATACATCCTGCTGATGCAGTACACTTCCTTCACCAAAGCTACCATGATTGAATAATCTAGCTCCCCTTATCTTACAGCAGACATTATTAATTCAGTGGTAACTGTTACCTCAGATATCTTTTATTAGAGGGAAGCAAAGGAAAGACTGAAATATCAAATCTAATTCAAATATTACACCAGCCTACATTACATTTTACCATGATCTTCATCAATATCATGCTCTGCTGTAGGTGATGTACATGAGACAGGTGAGAGGTGAGAAAACCTCTACAGAGTTCTCAAAATAAACACATCTTATTGACCTCAAAAGCTGTCAAGAAACAAACTCTGTTTTCATGATTACTAATAAAATTGAAAAAAAAAAAAACTGGCCTATGAACTTTTTTTGTGGTATTCACTATATGTATTTCAAATTTTACTGCACCTGTTCACATTATGCTTCCATGGGCAATAAAATTTTCAGAAAGGAATCCAGTCCAACTAGCCAGAGTTGCTATATTTGCCAAATGCCTGCCCTGAAGTAAAACAGTAGAACAAACCCACTTATTTAATAGTAGAAAATGCAAATGTCACCATAAAAATTTTACCTATTCCTGTAGCCAAGGGCAATTCTGGAACAGGAAATAACATCTTTAATAATGTTTTTAAAAGATGGCATATTGTTCACAGACTGCTTCTGAGAAAAACACGCAAACAAATCTCATCATGAACCCTCTCAGATGCACTTTCAAGAATGCTTAAAATAAAATCAGTTAAATTTTCACACAACAAAGACAGGTGACCAAGTGCTGAAAGATCTTGACCAAACAGAGTGCTGAGATAACTGAACTTTCTTCATCCCAACAATGTATAAAATGAAGGATGTAATAATTTACTCTTTTTTCTGTATGAGTAAAAACTGTAAAAGGTCTTCAGAATTTATATTTCAGACTGGCAAACAGGGTCTTCTCCATTGACCTTATTTATTTTAAATTATTCACCCACTTCAAATGCTCCAGGATATTCCTGCTAAAGTTAAGTGGCTGAAATTTGTACAGCTTCATATAAAGACATCAAAATGCCTCATAAACTCTTTTCCTCCTCAGGAACGTTCTCTCCAACAGCTATATACATGCCTATACATATCTCTCTATCTATATATAGTTGAGACTTTATTTTCAGTTTTCTTAGAATTAATTCAGTTCATTAACTGCTGAATACCTCACACAAGTTCCTGCAAGGCGCATTAAGTCCTTGCTTAGCCAGTTTGATGAATCTCATGCACTAAGGACACAGCAGGAGATCACTGTGTCCAGATGAATTTCACTACCTTATCATAATGGTCCCTGGCTGTAAAAATGTGAAGAAGCATTTCAATCTCAATCAACTATGCAGTGTAGTTTCTTCTTCCTTCCCCAGTCCCATGCCTTCAGACACAAGATGCTGGATGATCTCAGATAAAGGTCCTCCAAAAGCACATCTTCGTGGGCTTGCTACCCAGCGGAGAAAGCTTTAAGATAGGTTCATGAGGGAATGGTACCTAAATGCAGAAGTAAATGAGAAAGCAGTGCAGATAAAGGGGAAGTTCGTGTTGGAGAAGGCCATGAAACAGACTGCATTCAGACTTCTCAAACAACAGTAGGTACACCACTGCCCAGAGCTTCAGCAATGAACAGGAAGTCTGTGTATGATCGCAAAGCTGTGGCATAATCAGAATCCCAGATGTGAGGTAGCACACATGACCAGAATATGGTTGTGGATGCAGGCTTTTTGGAAAGGAAAGGCAGAGACAAAAAGAAGGAGCTGTGTTTCTGTAAAGAAAGGTTCCTTGTCTGCACAATGGTGCAGTGTATGGAACCATCTTCCCAATGTACACCAATGAAAGCCTGGCTGATCTGAAGTGGTATTAGTAAAAGTCCTGCTTTGAGCAGGAAATTTGAGTAAAAACATCCAGAGGTCTCCTACAGCTAACATTTCTATGAAGCTATGGGAAAACTCAATCTGTTGATTTCGCCAGTAAAATACATGGATTTTAAGCTTTCTTCTACAGCTTTTCTGGGTTTTTTGGTTTTTGATTTTTTTCATCTTTGTCTCCTTACTTTTATACATTGACTAACCTCTGAAAGCAGGGCTGCACCATTCTGACTGGACTGCACGTTATGTCACTCAATGGGGCAGAGAGAAGGAGAAACAGGACACTAAGCCACCCGGAGATCCCTCCTTGTCCAACCCTGAGGTTAGTCAGACAGCAGGAATGGTCTGGCAGAAAGCCAGAAATGCCAGCTTTAGCCCACTGATGGTGTCTTCCAGATGGTAAGCTTCCAGCTTTCCTTTCATACCATATTCAAAGGGCCTATCACACTGTTCTGCAATATTGACAAGGGTCTGGCCCTTCATGGCGTTCACTAATAACTCAAAACCCCTGATAGAAAAAAAGTGAGACACACAGGAAATATATATAAAATAAATGTCTATGTATGGAGTCAAAGACTCTAAATATGCAACTTCTTAAAGTAAAAATTGTACTGCATTCACCAGTACACTGTTAGATCAGAACTTATAAAAACAAACAAAAGAATAGCTGCATAAAGAATGCAGAATCTTATGTTCTTTATCAAAGACATAGAGTTTATTTCTATTCACTAACTCAAAAAAAGTTACTTCCACAAATTACTGAGATTTGGCTGTTTTGAGTTTGGGGTTGTTTTTCGGAAGTTTCATCCTTTGATTCTCTTTATTGGCAAACATTCTTTAAAATGTATTTTGAAACATCACTTAGGATTTTGTCCATTTTCTTTGCTGCCATTTTACAAATTAGAGTACAGAACAGAATTTATTTTCTTAGTCTAGCCATAATCAAGTCTGGGACCAAAACAACTGGCTAATCTCCTGCCCCAAGTTATTATTCCATGTATTGGTTTTCAGATGTCACTTGGGACCTTCTACACACACACAGAGAGAAAAATCTCTTAAAGTCTCACACAACAAAAGAAATTATCTGAGCAACTGAAACAATAATTGGGTGGGTTTTTAACATAAATTCTGCTCAAAACACATTTTAATGTGCATTGTCAGTTCTTCTGAACTATTCACTTCAACAGCTTCATGCTGGTTTACATGAACTGACAATCTAGATCCCAGAAATTAGTGAAATCTAAAAAACTAGAGTGACTTTTAAAGTACTCCTTGTTTTCCTGAATACAGATGAAATCCCAGGGGAGGTTGTGCTCTCTTTCCTATTCTTTGAAGTCTGCATCACAAGAACAATTGTTCAAAAGAGGAAAGAACAAGTGCTCATCACCTCTAAATATATATATTTACTTAGCTACCAATATGATTTATGTAGAAATTCTGATCTATGTTTATTTGCAGTACAGAATAATCCAGAGAGACTTTTTTTTGGTTTTGTTCTCATGGTTGTCTTCAAATAGAGCTTATTCTCATCTCAAGTATGGCACCCCAACAAGTGTGTAATCTTCTGATAGTTATCATTGTTCCCTAAAACACATAACCACTACTCCAAAACAATCTTCATCCATTTCTTAAATGTTTTCCCAGATCTAAATGTTTCTGGCAACAGAATCAGCCATCTTCAAAAATTATCTCAAAATATATTACATCCTACAGTCTTGAGTTGTAGATACATGATAAAATATACATGAAACTTCCATCGATATTTTATCCTGAAAGTCCTTCTTAATCAAAGGAATGCCAAATTTCAAGTGGCTTCTTCCTCTGCCAGCTTCCTATGGGGTACTCAAAGCAGCTCTGTCCTTAATTTCCTTTCATCCATGCCATATCTCTGCACAACATCAGCAAACAAAAATTCCCAGTGGACAAGCCATAAATCTACCATTTTTGCTCTTGGATTGCCTTCCCTTCTACTGTTCCCATTAAACCCTCTTCCTCCAACACAAAAATCCCCCTTGTAATCCTTCTCCCTCTTCTCTCCCCATAAGAAGTCTTGACTAAGACCAGAATGAGTAAAATAAAGCAGGTAACATCCTCCCGTGTCAGCTCTCCATACCCTCCTCTAATCACTCTAGACAACATCACTGTCTTATTTGTTATGCAAACCACAATATGGATGACATTTTCAACTCAGATAGTCTCTCAAATCCCAGTTATATGTCAGTTCAGTGGATTTGTTCTACATAACCTCTCTATTATATAGCTTTTCCTATCCATTCACACAGCTCATGTTCCTGCTCGAAAATCTTATCAGATCCATCATTACAGGCATCTTCTTCTCTATACTTGACACACAAAATTTTGCCTGTTGCAAAGGTTGGTTTTCTTTGTCATTCACTTTAAGCACATAACTCCTCTTTGCCTTTGTGCATGCAGCACCCCTTGTTCTCACTTTTAGAGATTCTTTACAGTAATCTCACACCCGATGTATTTTCCCATTTTTCATGGTGATGTCGGTTTCCCCTGTGCTAGGTAAATATTTCCAAGCAGAATCTACTAAAATATGCTTTGTTGAGATGCATGCAATTTTTTTTTTTTTTTTTAATGTGCTAAACCCACCCCTTACCATGCTGGTCAATACTGTGTCACCATTTCCTTGTACTTCTCCAAGCTGCCCACAGCCTTCTGTTCCCTCTTACCTCACTGCCCTTTGGCTGCTTTCCTAAATGGCTTGCACACATCTCTGTCTTGAGCCCTCACTCATGGTTCAGGTTCCTAGATACTAAGACCTGTAAATGCTATTGGCAGTCTATGAGAGCTCATACATGGAAATATGGAGATGAGGGTTACTATGTCTGAGATAATGGAGAAGCAATCAGGTGGCAAAAGCCAAGGCTCTTCTCAGAGTCAAGGAAATAGTTGCCTTGGAAAGAAACACAAGCCTCCAAACAGGCCAGAGCAAGGAAGATACATAATAGCTATACTTTAGATTCAAGCAATTTTATAAAATACATATACTGTACACATACACCCACATTTATACACATATTTTTGTAGCAAAATACACATATGTAATCTCAGAAAAACAAAGCCTAATAGATACTCTTGCTTTATATTTCAGCCTATATCTCTTAAAGATGGCAACACATCTTCCAATACCAGAAAGTGCAAAATCACCTCTACATTTAGTATCATTTCAGATAAGCCCAGTTCCAGTTCAATAACAGACCAGCAGTGATTCACCACTTATGAAATAGCAGAAACTGTAGGGAAGCAAAAGAAATTTATACCACAATTTCATAAACGACTAATTTTAAAACATTCTTGGCTGGACTACATCCCATTAATTACCAACTTGGCAGGTCTTTCTTAAGGCAGGTAATTTAATGACTGGTCAAGGACCTTGCAAGAGTTACCAGACTTGATTTTTACCTGCTTGCAAATGACAAGCAAACAGTATGATCTTTAACTTCACCTTACTACCTCAATTTTAACAACCCTGTCTTACACCTGGGTATATCTATAGGTCTTCTTCCCTTACTGTCAAGCTGCACTGAACATGTCACAGCCTGAGCCCCGGTCACTGAGAGAATGACAGAAGCTACCAACATAAATTACCATTACCTCCATGAAGGCATGCATGCATAGTAAAAGAGAGCATACACTGAATTGGCTGTGTAAGACAGATTAACTCTTTGCTTCATGAAGTAAATTCTCCTTCTGTGAGGTATTGCTAGGAAGCCTTCCCATCTTCCCTTGTTTGTTCCTTCTAAACCACTATTCTACACATAGGAGAAGGAGGAAGAAGGCAAAGAGGGAAGCTTTTAAGGGAAATGCGAACAGTCTGGAGTAATAATGGAAATAAAAGACTGAGAAAAGGAACAAAATGCTGGCAGGTTTGTGTCCTCCCTGGAGAACATACAGCAAAGACCAAGAGTATTTCAAATACTAGGCTAAAACCTGCACTAAAAGCCTTTAATGTTGTAGAGGTTACAGGTCACCTTCTGCCATGGTGGGCACTGCATGCCCACACCTAATACACGTATGCCCAAATAAACCACTATGAAATATTTAAACACTGCTCCAAAAATACACAACCACCACGTATAAGTACCTCTGGTCAGACACTTGCATCCTCAGCATTTACAGACCTACTCAAACATGCAAGTAGTTGTTTCACTTCCCTGTGCTTTATTGGAATCTCAAGAGAATGCCAGAAGGCAAACGGCTTTCAGGCACAAAGCGTTTCTTTTTGTTAAATCACTGCCATGTGTTAAGCACTGGTTTTTTGGTATAAAGTACATCAGCCACATTTATAAACAGCAAACAGAGATCAACTACATGTATTCTCAAAATTGTCTGATGATATCAAAGTAGCAACATACAGGCATAGGAAGAATAATGACATTTTATTTTGAATTAAATTACCAATCTCCAAAACTCATTTAGCAAAGAGTACTTTGCTCCACCAGGTATACATCTAGACATGAAGTAGTTAAACATAATGGAAAGCATGATATTTAAGATTATTTTCTGGTAAAAATATGACCTTTATGGAACAGTTACACAACAGAAGGTAGAGCTACTGAACAGAAAAAAAAAAAAAATTAACCATACAGTGGCAAGGTAATTAATAATACACATTATCAGCACTTACAAAAGGGAAGCAAATAGTTGAATTTACTTAGACACACTATTTTCTTTAAGAAGAATCAAACCTGGAGACAAACAGCTTTTAACAAGAAACATTTCTGCTGTTCAGAGTGAGAGAGAAATAAAGATTGCCAAGAAGAATTTTTGTAAAAAAAATCTCACGAGGTCAGAGAAAAATATACGTTCAAGTATTAATAGTTCAACACAAATCCAAAACAGCATGAAATTAGGCAATTGAAAAGTAATGACAAATGCTACATCTGACACTCTGTCCTCATCTAACCCTATTATGCCTAAGGGCTATAGCATGTGTAATAGATAAGATCACACATTTTCTCGGACACCAATGTAATCACCACCAACAAAATTAGTTGAATAGTTTATTTTAAGACCCAATTTTCAACTTTAATTCCTGCTTTTCGTTTCCAAGTTTAGTCAAACCTGCAATGTTGGCTACAACCACTTTTTCTGGCTATGTTTTCTAGAGACCAGAATAAAAGAAAAAAAAGAGCAAAAACACTCTGTATACAAGAAAAAAAGAAAAATTTAAGTGTTCTGTTGGAATGAAATTTGGGTTTGGGGACTTGCAACTAATACTCAGCATATTCACAATATATAGGTGTACAGAATAGAAAACATCAAAAGATGGATGCATTTTGGAGTAAATTTCTGAAAGACATGAAAATCTACTTAGTAGACATCTGGGACCCAACAATTTCATTTTGAAATCCTCATAATTCCTTATTCTCCACTTAAAGCACAGAATTTTCTGTGCAGAGTATCATTTGCTATAAAAAGGGACTGAAAGCCTACCAATGAGGAGAGAGGAAAGCACTATCCTAAGCA
This sequence comes from Aphelocoma coerulescens, assembly GCF_041296385.1. Taxonomy (NCBI): domain Eukaryota; kingdom Metazoa; phylum Chordata; class Aves; order Passeriformes; family Corvidae; genus Aphelocoma; species Aphelocoma coerulescens. Next base: position 63,552,784 of record NC_091013.1, read on the forward strand.
GGAAGAAATGTTTGTGGTGAAGACTGGAACTGTCTCTGCCTATTCTCTTGCCCATATCCCTGTCACCTGGACTACAGAAGCACCAGGGTGCTCTATTCAAGATCTTTGATAAACCCACATCTGAGACCTCATGAAAATAATCAGCTGCTGGCTGAAAAACCTTCTAGAGTGCAACTTCATGTGAAGTTCATTCAGGCCAAAAGACGGCTTAAAGTCTCTAACAGGACCTTATCAAATATACTGCAGGGAGTTTCCAACCTGAAGTACTTCAGTCATATTCCTGCATGTTTGCTGAACTGAGCTCCAAGTCATATCAAGCCCCTAAATTAAAGAAGAAACATGATGTTATTAATCCTTTGAATCCTCACAAAAGCAGGTTTCCACTTTCGTCTTCCCAGAGACAACCAAAAGAAAACAATTTAAAAATCCCAATCTTCTGTTTATATAGATACATTTCCTCCTGGCACTTTACTACAAAGACCCTAGCAAGGGTGTCTTTTGAAAGGAAATATGTATAGAAGCCCCAAGAATCTCTGGTTCAGGAGGCCAGAAGCAAGAAACTGGGTTTGATCCTGGGTTTGTCTGCAAGTGAGGTCTGCTGGGCTTGCTCTTCCCTCATCTTCTTTCCCTCCTTCTCATACTCTAGCTATGGTAGAAGAAATATTTCTAAATAACTGGATCCACACATATGGCTTTCACCAGATTGCCACTGAACTTGCAATTATGAAATGCATAGGTCTAACTAGGTCATTTCCCAGATTCCTCCCCAACACGGTGTTGACGGCTTTTCCTTTCTATTTGTGAACCATAGCAGTATTTTCAAACTTACACCAACTAATAGAAGAAATACTACATTCACCTTCCCTGGCAGACAGTAACACATTACGTTTGCTAAAAGTCACACAGCTGTGGAGAAACAACAAGATTTTTTATCTCATCTAGACAAAGAAGCACATGAAGAGGGTAAGATGAACTCTACCTGGCACAGCCTTTTTCAGGAAGCTACTGCTTCCAGGTTGAGGAAACCTAAGATGACCACTGCAAAACAACAGAGTTTGCATTACACTTTCCCCTGGGCAGCTGTATAGTGAGGCCAAAATTCATCTGGAACGCTGAGAGGTAAACAACAGAGATGAGTGACACACCGCAGAATAACTGCATCCAGTTACCTGTGAGGGTCTCATCTCAAAACTGTGGTGGGAGGGAGGAGATTGTCTTTCAACAGGGAGAAATGTGTTCATTTAAAAGCTTTCTTTTCTATTCTACTCTCCAGCAGTCATGCCTGGTCAGTAGCTACCCAGCTTGATGCTGAAACTGTTCACCCAAACTGATGATTTGCAGTAAGGAAAATGTCACAAAATTGCCCAAAAATGGTATAATTCTTACAGAATTGGTGGTGAGAGGACAGGGGGAGGGTTCTGCGTTTCTGATTCTCCTGGGGTCACTGACATGCCACGAGATGGTTCTTGTGATCCTCACTGTGAATCACTGTTCTTAAACAAAAGAAGTTTCTCAACAGCATGAATCATAAATCATTCCGTGGGTTGAAAAGGACCTTAAATACCATCTAGTTCAAACTCCCTGCCATGGGCTGGGACACCTTCCACTAGACAAGTCCTCAAAATCACCTCCAACCTGGCCTTGAGTACTTCCACATATGAGGGATTCACAGCTTCTCTGGGCAAAATCACACCAGGTTCTCCTATTTACACAACTCTTATCCTTTTATCATGACACCTGTATTTACAGCCCTTCACTTTCAGAATACTTTAATTATGTTTCCAAATTTTAGTGGAACCATTGGCTAGGCATTTGGATACAAGGAAAAAAAAAGCTTTGGATTCTGTTTGATATTCACATCTACCCCCAGGCAGCCATAAAATGAGATATGAGCGCGTCTGCAAAGCTGAGAAGAAAATAGTACAGCATTGTAAAATTAGCAGCTGCTGACCCATAACTAATTCGTAATGGCAGTATTTTTCAACCTCATTAATGAAGTAGGATATAGAAATACAAAATACTGACCAAAATAAGGTTAAATACAGCAAAGGCAGCTTCCTAAGCAAATTATCTAGGCCCTGTTATGGATGGCCTGTCTAGAAACTTTGCAACAGACTGAAAAAACGGAAATGAAAACTTGTGTTATGAAGCCTGGTAGATTTTCATTACTTTATGAGTACATCCCTTCAGCAGTAACTTACTAAAAGGGCATTTTATTATAAGTTGATGGGTCATTTTGTGAAACTGTGGCACTTTAGTCAAAATAACTCACTGAAGAAACAGCATGAGTAATAGTGCCATTTACCACACAAATAAATATGTGCAGATTTTTCCTGTAGTAACTAACCACACCACAGAGAAGCCTAAAGTTTATTCCACATCTATACAGTACTTTCAGACATTGTTCATGATTATGCTGTTTGATAACAAGTATCTGTAAGTGCCGGATTTTTGCTTGCTCTCTTTTCCTTAGGATGGCGAACAGTACTGCCAGGCACCATCACTACTAACTACACAAGTCTTTGAATTGACAATCATTACCAGCCCTGAGCAACAAGTGCTGAAAATATTGCACATCTGCTGAAACCCCTGAACAGCAGCTGGCTTCTTCTAGAAGTTGCTTTGTAGAGACTGCAGGATGTGGCTACACAAGTGCTGGATTGCACTTGCATACCCCGTCACTAACATTGTCCTTCTCTGCACAACTTTACAAGGTTCTTCTATACACAGGTGCCTGTTTGGTACCATTCCTTCTATTTTCTGTCTCTGCAAGGACAGCTTCTCTGCCCCTTTGCCTCTTCATGGAAAGATCACTTTCCTTGCTGTAGTGGGCCTACCTGGTTTGAAGCTAACACTCCACATAGCTGACCTCATAGTGCTGTGCTTTGCACTTGCGTCTAGGAGGGTGTTGGTACCACACCCTCATGTTGGCTGCTGAGCAAGTCCCACACAGCACCAAGGCTGTCTTTCTAACACTCCCAGGAGGCTGGGAGTGGGCAAGAGGTTGGGAGGGGATGCAGCCAGGACAGCTGACCTCAGCTGACCAAAGGGATATCCCATATTGTACAGTGTAATACTCATCAATAAAGTTAGGAGAAAGGCAAAGGAGGAGTGCATTCATTATTAAGACATTTGTCTTCTGAAGCAGCTGCTGTGTGTAATGGGGTTTCTGCTTCTCCCTGAGTGGCTGGACATCCCCTGCAGATGGAAATAGAGACCAAATTGTTTTGCTTTGCTTCCATAGGCAGCCTTCTCTTTTCCTCATTAGACTGTCTTGAACTCAACCTGTACTTCATCTCATTTTCTCCACCTGTTCTGCTGAAGAGGGGGAGTGAGAAACCAGCTGGGCAGGCATCTGAGTGCCAAAATTTTCCTTTCCTCTGTCTTTACACTCAAGTGTACAGACCAGGAAGGCACCTCCTATAATACCACCCAGAGATCACCAAACACTTAATCATTGGAGCTTCTCCACTTGTCACAGGGATATGTCACACATTTTACACTTGGTAAGGTTCTGTCCCTTGTGTGCTCTGGATGTTAAATGTAAAGGCTGAGGAAAAGGGTAAACAGCTACTGTACTGATGCCAGTCTTTGTGGCAGCACTGATAAGGCGCTGCTTTTCTAAGCAGTCCTGAAGACTCATTTCTTTGTCATCCGTGCTGCATAGACTCAGAGACCATCCCAAGATGTGGCCTAACTTTACTTTTCTTTCCAACCCATTTTAACCCTATTAGTGATAGGCAGACAGGCTAGCATCTTGTGTATTTTTATGGCAGTCCTCAGGTAGTACATGCTACCAAGAAACGAGGAACTTGTTCAAATAATTTACCAAACAGACCAGATACGAGTACCCACTGATTTACTTTGTCAGAGACCGTGGAAGTTTCAGTGGCTGAATACAGGCTGCTTGGAGAAAGCTTCTGCACCATGCACCAATATTCATGCTAGATTTAGGCCAGGCGTTTAACTACTGCTTGTGCATAACAGGCCTTACTATCTCGGTATATTTTTTTAAAAACCATCTGATTCCAGAAAATTTCCCCCACAAAATACTGTTAGATGAACAAATTTGTTCTGCTTTTACCCCTTACTTGATGGTTCTTGATAAAATAACTTATTTGATGACCATAATCATGCTCCTTTTAAAGAAAAAATGGGCAACTGTGGTATCACCAGTCTGACCTTGTGAAACAGTACAGACAGGTGTCTCAGCAGGAAGAGGGCTGGGATGCAAAATTAAAAGAGGCAGTTGCAATGGTTCTTCCCTGTAGAGGATCTGAAATTTGAAAGGAAACATTTGTCACTCTGATGAAATTCCCTGACACAAATATGTCACTTAGAGAGCACAGAGGGTGGGAGAAGCAGAAGGGCTGCAGAGAACAAACAAAAAAATCTTGTTCTTTCTGTACAAGAAGTCATCTGCTACTGGGTATTTAGAACAAAAATTTGCAGTCTCTCCATTAAGTCCTACTACATTATCATGTATAAGGGCTTTACTTGCATAAGTGCCCTTCATTTCTGCTCTGTTGTGTTCTTGATGGGTATCAGGTTCAAACTTCCTCAAAGTGGAGCCAGAGGAACACTTGCTTTTTCCATAACACTAAGACCTTGTCCTTTGTTTGATGGTGCTTAGGGACCATTGCATCTTCAGTGCTTCTACAGTCTTAGGAACATACTCATCTCTATTAGTGACACTTTAGAAGAATATTTAAGTTCTTGCCAGTTTCTCAAAGAAAGCAAATTATTGGAGAGTACAAAGCCTCTGCTCTTCTCAAGGTGGCTAATGTGATTCCACAGCTATGCAATTCCAAGTCCACCATTTTCATCTCTCTGGTCAAAGACACTTTTTGCAAGAAATACACCTTCCCCTGCATGAACATGGAATTCCTGAGTGGAAGAACTGCAGAAAAGAAAAAAGTCTTTGATAAACTTTTTCAATTCTGAGAAAAGTTCATCCGAAAGAGGAAAAATGCCCACATTCCCATCATAGTATGTAGAAAGCGTTGCTTTTGCAGAAAGTGCCTAGGGCTCTTAGTATATCCTGGGAAAAGCACAGCAGTTTGCTTTTTTTGTTGTTGTTGTTTCTTTCACTTCCTTCTTCATCATGGCATTCCCCTCTCCCCCATCTCTCATATAGGTATTTTTATTCCCTGAGCTCTATTCAGTCATCACTTTTATTTCCAATGTCCCTATTTTGTTTCTTCTCCTTTCTTGCTGAATAATCCTATTCGTCTTTATTTTTTAATGTTTTGCTCCCAGAAACATGTAGAGATCCCACTAAAAAGCACTCCAATTTCCAAACTATTTGTAAAAGGGAAAAAACATCACTAGCAAGTCTCTGTTGAAATTAATAAAGTTTCCCTAGGGGCAAAAGGAGATGGGGGTGGGGAATCACCTTTTTGGAAGAAAATTCTCAGTAATTACTAACAGAGTTTAACGGGCAATATTGTAATTTAATAGTCACACCAGATAGCTATTAAAATACATTATCATATATTAAAACATCTTATTAGGTAGTATGATTTACTAACCAAAAAAAACCAGATCGTTATGGATGAACCATGAAGTTTAAGCAGCAAGATTTTGTTGCTCTGCTGCTGCTGTCAACTGTGGATAAAAGGGGCATTAGCTGAAAAATGGACCCCATGCAGTATTTTTCAAACTGTCATCTTCATGCCACCAGAAGACCTTGCTTCCCTCTAACACTTTTCCTATTAGTTAATTTAAAAAAAATATATATACCCCTACTATTAGTAAGCCACACTCTGGAAAGAATGAATTTCAGAGGCAAGTGAAGGTCTGTGCACTTACTGCCCAGAAATTCCTATGCATTCCTCTAACTTTGAAAACAGACTCATCAATTTCAGCAGAATTGCTACTGTGCTTCAACTATCTGTACATGTGTTTATAGATCTAAAATGTGTAGCGTTTTCAAGATAATCAAAATTGATGTACAGCACATATCTTCTGCATTTATGTAATATTCTGACTTTCCAGGAAAAACTGCTAAATGAAATGACAAAGCCCGAACTCCAACAGGAACAAATCCACCACTCTAAAGTGAGAAAAATGATTAAAATAAAACAGTTCAATTGAGGGTATATGAAGTAGAGAACACATAAAAATAATTGAGGAAAGAATTGCCCTGGAAACAAAGCTATTTCAATTACAGTGTATTTTGATCCCTTTATGATGAACATACAGTGTAAATGAAAAAAATACCTTGTACAATGCCAGCTAAAGAAAGTTATATCAAAGCATTTTTACCAAGTGACCAAAACCACGTTTATCACACAGCAGTTTTTGTTAAAAGAAAAGCTTCTTTAAAATTAAAACATTCTAATTGCAGTTAGCTGGAGAATCTTTTGAAATATAAATTGAGTATCAAATAGTCTTCTAATGAAACAATAAAAGCCTCTCTAAGTATGCCCTGTACAAAAGCCCAAAAGCCTACTTCAAGGTCCAGTTCATATTTATTTTCTAGTACTCAGAAATGTTTATTCAGGGTCGAATCCAAGATGGCAAGAGCTGTCAACTGGCATATTTTAACTAAGTCTGTGGCACTTTAAATTAGATCCCAAGCCTCCTGGTGCATGTTCAAATTCACATCTCTACGCTTGGACATCTCATTTGTAAAAAGTGGCCAGTGATAGGTTTTTTTCATTACTAGCTGACAGAATTTCATCTGCTCCACCCAAATGCAGACCTGACCACTGCAATCCATCCCACTGTCACTTCCATGTCTCCTACTTATGGCTAACAATGGAAGCTACAGATTGTAAAGCATGCAGCCATATGTCTTCAAATTTGAGCTAGTGGATATGGAGTGAGTAAAAATATGCGTATTATATAATTTTTTACATACATATATATAAACCACCTTTGTGTTCCATACTGAAAAATTCTTCTGTAACTAGTAGAGAATTTGGATCTTACTGTCCTATAAGAAACTGTCTCCACACATCACTGAACCCAGTGTTGATCGCACTGATACAACAGCTTAAAATACCTAACCTCAAGCTGTTGAGCTGGGGCACTGCTACTGAAGACAGACAGAAAATCTTGCAAAATTTCCTTCTTTAAGAAGCAACACGAGGTACTTATTTGCCATAACAGAAGCCACAATCTCCTAAGTGAAAAGCTCACTTCCTTCTGCAACTGATCTCTCAGTGAGGAAGCATGGGCGGTGTGTGATGGCTTCTTCACAGGGAACAGGGATCATGACCCTAAAGAAGAGCCTTGTGCACACACGGTCTAGGCTAACATGTAGAAGACATACATACCAATAGTCTTCATCTCCCATGGATGCACATAAGGATCTATCTGAACTCCAGCCATAAGTCTCAAGTAAAGCCAAACTATTCTACGTAAAGCTCCTTGAATCCAAGCCAACAGAGAAAAGAAATCCAGAGCTTTTAACCGCAGACATAAATGTGTTCATGCCAGCCAGCCCAAATCAGAAACTGGCAGCCAACGGCCTGCAACAGCTGACATTTCTTCCTCTCTCTCAAGGGTTTGCAAAGATATACTCATGGGTAAGCTGCTGAATGAGCCAGAATGTACCAAACAGAAATATGTACGATAGGAAGATCCATCTTCACAAGAAACACTTGTAATTACAAAGAAGGAAGATGGAAAAGTGTATTTGTGACCAGTTGTGGTGGTTTAAAACCAAATGAGAATTAAACTCCAAATAAGCCTTTCCCTTTCTCTCTGCCCTGCTCCAGTGAGAGAGAGACAAAGGCAGAAACTATGGGTTGAGATAACAAGTTACTGAAAGCAAACAGAAATGGAGTAAGAAACACACAGTGAGAGCAGGAATATAAATAACAAAAGTATACAAAAGAGAAGGTGCTTTACACAGAAAAAGTGTTCACCACCTCAGCTCAGTGTGGCTGAGATGGTGGATGCTCTCTGTAGCTAGCCTTCCCCTTCCCCAAGCTTGAGTCAATGAGAAACACTGAGGCACAAACCCCCAAAAAGCTGGATCGTTCACATTGCAGCATGCCTCCTGCTTTTGGACTGCTCCACTCCTCTGGTTTGACTACACACAGTGTTGTTCTCTTCCAGGCTCCACTGGTTTGACTCTGCTGTTAAACTCCATTGTCAAACTCCACAGTGCCACTCGCTCTGGACAGCTCCACTCAGCTGTGCTGGATTTGGCTGGGTCTTGGCTTGGGCTCAGCTCCTTTTGACTCAGTTTGCCATTGCTTGGTCCCCCACACCTGTTTCCAGCACCAGCACTGCAGCACGCACATTTTGGTGAGCTCAGCTGTGTCCACTGCTTGGAGCTGTGTTCTTCCTGAGGGATGGGAAGGGATGGGCGGCAGCAGGAAGAGGGACAGAGTCCCCAGTGCTAGTCCCAGCCACTCCCCCAAGGAAGAAAGGGAAAAAAAATGGTGCACTTCTGCTGTACATTCCTTTTTCTCCTGAAACCAGGCCCCCATAGCAATGATGTGCATAGTACAGAACAGCAACTGCTCCCATTGCGAGCAAACCTAGGACACCAGTGTCCATGGGCACTCCAAAGAGCACCCACAAAATAAACACCCTCGAGGTGGAAACAGATGGGAAGGGTGAGGTGAGGCAATAGGAAACTCCCTCTCCCTTTGCCAAGCCCTCTACTTATTTTAACAAATGAGCCATTAGCATCTCCAAATTATCTGGCCCAAGCCACAGCCAGCTCCCTTTTATCCAAGCCCAGGCTCCAGCCAAACATTAGGAAATTAGCAGCTGGGTCCAGCACAAGGGCAGCGGGCCTGCATATCATCAGCACCGCGACATCAATGAGTCCCAATCTGCACTCTCCTTCACCACTTTTGTCTATACTTTAACTGCACGTGGCCATGGAAAGGAGCCTACTTGCCTGAACCATTCACTACAAAGCCTGAAGGCAAATTATTACCCACTTTTTCTGAAGGATTTTTCTGAAGGAACTGGGGAGCAGAAAGAAATACAAGACTCCGAGTATCCTTACAAGAATTGTACAAGCACATTTAAAGAGAGTTCTGCATTACCCCTTGAATCAGTGTGATCATTAGCCTAGTCTTTTCTAAGAGAAGTCCACAAAACAGGCAAGGATGGTCTCCATGGTTACACTATGCACAGGTGTGAGCTTGACTATCAGAGAATAAAGAAACAAAACTTCCCAAATACTGACAAATCTTTCACAATGACTTCTGAATCTCTTTGTCCCAGTATGTATAGACAGAACAATTAACTACAATGGTACATTAATTTACCCGTCATCTAAATGATGGCAATAACCAACAAGGCATATAATAAATTATTTTTCCAAAATCTAAAAAACTGAATATTAAAGTAGATTTCTTTTTCTTCTTAAGCTCACTTAGACATCCTGGTAAGACCTCATAGATGTTAAATGTGGTGACTTCCTACATTTCAGAAGAGTGAGAGAAAAAATTGACATATTCCTACACAATGCAGTATTCCAAATGAAAACCTCAGATTTTCTAACTTACAAGTCAACATTACTTAGCTGTAAAGTGGTATACCTTTTATGACACTGCAGAGTATATAAGACCCAGGGCAAAAGAAGTCCTCACATTAAAAACAATCAGATTAGCATAATAAGAGGAGAAAGCAAAGCTGCGGGAACATTTGGGGAGCTTTTAATTTTTTTTTTCCTTTAAAGCATTTCAATTCCTCCAGCCAAAGTAAACACATCACAGATTAGTTCTCAGAAGTGCTCTCAGCCAAGAAGTAAGTTACTGTAATTGAAGAATGATGCTGGGAGCTAAGCTAAACTTTAAAAGCCTCCATGGCATATAATAGATGTGGAGGGCTCAGAACACAGACTGCGTGTAAGTACACGTTAAACTTTCTGACCCAATAAAGACATTCAAAAGACAGTGAGCTAGCTAGAACACCACTAATGCACCATCCTTTTACTGTCATTGTGGAATTAAGAAAGCATGATGCTAGCTTCACTCATACCACTCCTGTAATAGAAAAGACCCTCCACAAAACACAGCCCCCTTGATCGCACTCAGCTCCACTTGTTTCTGAAACGACATGGAAATGCGGCATGTCAGCATCCAGGGATACTCACCACAGCCAGGGAGCATTCTGCCATCTGTGAATAATGAGAATATTAAAAGCCGCAGACACCAGAAAAGAGTATCTTCTTTGCAAAAAGATTTATGGGAGGGGAAAACTGGAAAAAGCTCTCTCAAAATTTAGACACAGAGTCTGAACCTGGGAACACAAGCAGCTTGGAATCTGTCTCAAGGAGTTCACCAAGGGACACAGGGCCCTACAAATGCTACTAACTTGCATTTACACAGCTTCCACTTTCCATACCTGATATTATTTGCGAGGAATAGATAAACAGGCAAGCAGCTTGGAAGGCATGTGCTCTGATCACACACCTATGGCATTATGCTCAGGGAACTTCACAGACTAAAGCAATGCTTATTCTGTGTTTTATGCAATGATTATATTAATTAATTGTTAATCATATATGAGTACTGCCAGTGCATTTATAGTTAGTGAATAATGCTCTTCAATAAAATATTAGTACTTAAATTATAGAAAGTGTAATTTGCTTAACTTATAATAAAGTTGCTAATGAGCTTCTTTTAAAAAATCCCAACTCAACACAATATGAAATAGATGAACAGTACTTATAGTTACACCCAAATTCTTAACTGTACGCCCAGGAAAGGCATCCCTTTTTACTTCATATATTCCCCTCAAAAGTGTACCTTTGAGTGCACTCAAAAGGTAAGTGACCTCCTTGGATTGAAACATATCAGAAACACGTCTTTCTTTATTCTTCCTCAAAATGGAATCATCATGTCTTCCCGTGGAAATGAGAAGGCCTAAAAAACATTAGCATAATCATACCATTCTTCAGCCCTCAAAGGCACACTCCAAAGTTTTCTAGCAAGTTTATAGGGAAGCTGTTACTTCACTGATCAGGTCTCAGCTGTCTTTGGTGCTCTGTATCTTCTGAGATCACCAGAATGCATGAATTAGGTGGAGCCACCACCCTTCCTTTCTTGCTTCTACTTGCAAGACATGCTGGATGGTCAGCATTTCTTCTCAACCTCCACCTGTTTCTTTGTCAACACAGCTGGAGGTCAATCATGAACTATCTCGGTTGTTTATGTAGTCCCTGGGTTTTTTTTAATTATTGTCAAACAGTATCTAGCTGCTGAAGAGAGGCTGTAGAAAAGCTGCTGTCCACCACTCCCACAGTATCAGAGATTCCACCTACATGCTGTTCCCAGCTGAAGGACTTGAACTGAGTGTGCAACCATCTTAGACTCTTTGTCTGGTTAATATAGAGAAACAGGTATCTTTAGAAGATGTCAGCCATGCTAAGACCAAAGTTGACACCTACAGATACAGACCTGTAAAGGTATCTGCCTCTTTTCACACAAAGAGAAGTTGGGTGATGTATGTTTCTAGAATAGATGGCCTTGTTAAACACTTATTTTTAAAGTTACCTGGGATGAATTCAGGCTATTTTTTTCTCAAGATGCAAACTAACTCCTCATTTTCTCATCAACATCAAAGCCATCAAGAGTATCTAGGACGCATAACAGTTTTGGTCATGTAGTTTACAAGACATCTTAGAGACTGACGCATATGACAGTTAAAAAAACCCAAAGCAACTGAGAAAAACAAGAAGGCTGTGATGACATCCTCACACACAGAGGCTCTCAATAAATACACTACCTCTCTTGCTACTTCTTCTTGTTCCAAGAAATGGCAGTCTTGATTTTCATGCCCTGTTGGCTGTGCTGTATGCTGCAGAAATACAAGCAGATGATTGATGGGGTTTGCACTATGGAAGCCCTGGTCGCTGGCAAATGTACACTTGAAAAAGGATTCCAGATCTCTGAGCCACAGCAGGAACTAACAGAGTCTGTAAAACCGTTCCTTTCAGATTTATATTTAGTGTCTGACAAATGCAACTCTCCTTCTATCTGCTTTTTGATTACAAGAACAGCTTTGGTTAACAAAAAGTATTTATACTAATTCTTAGCAAAGTAAGTACTCAGAACTAGGCAATGCTTGGGAGGGATTCCATTGAAAGCATTCATGGAACATAAAGGAGCTAGGGAGTTTTTCAAGAACACTCTCCTGGAAGCACAAAAAGAGTCCATCCCCTTTAAAGATAAGGGAAGCAAGCAGATGGAGCAAGAGATACCTTTGGCTTAACTGTGAGCTTCTGAGTCTGCTCAAAACCAAGAGGAGGATACCAGAAATGGACAAGTGGACAAGTAGCAATTGGGAACTACAGGGCCAGTGTCAGGGTATGCAAAGATGCAAACAGAAAAGCAACAGCCCAACTCAAATGGAAATGGGGCCAAGATGCAAAAAGAGTTCTTCAGATGTAGAAGCAAAAGGCAGATACAAAAGAAAAATATTGACCTGCTGTTAAACAGAAAAGATGAATTAGTTACTAACAACACTGGCAAGGTACAGGTTCTCAACTCTTTCTTCACCTCTGTCTTCACCAATAGTTGAAGTTGGGCCCCAAGCCTTAGAAACAAAAAGCAAGGTTAATGCAAACACTGAGCCATTGTCAGTGATGGAAGAGTTGGTTTGTGAACTGGACCTTCACTCAACAAATCCATGGGCCCTGACAATATTCCCCTAAGGGTATTAGGAGAGCTGGTTGATGTCATTGTGAGGCTGTTCTCCATAATTTTTGAGAAACCATGGAGATCAGGAATCATCCCAGAAGACTGGAAGAAGTCTAATGTCACCCCCTTCAAAGAGAAGGACTTAAAGGAGTATCCAGAAAATTAAAGGCTCATCAGTTGTATTTCATTCCTTTGCAAAGTTATGGAATAAATCCTCCTGGGGGCTATCACAAGTCAGATGAAGCACACAGTCGGGAAAAGTCAGCATGGATTCACCAAAAGCAATACATTTTTGACAAACCTAAACACATTCTCTGACAAAGTAACCTGCTCCGTTGATGTGGGTTAAGCAATGGATATGGTCTACCTGCATTTCTTCAAGGCTATCAATACAGTTTCCCATGCCTTCCTCCTTGAGGAACTGATGAATTGAGATCTGGACAAGTGGTACGTGTGGCGGGTGGGAAACTGGCTGACCAGCAGCATTCAGAGGGTGATGGTAAAGAGCTCCTTTCCAAACTGGCCACCTGTCACAAGCAGAGTCTCCTAAGGATCAACTGGACCTAATGCTGTTTAATATCCTCATAAATGATCTGGATGATGGGATCAAGTGCACCTGGATGAAGTTTCCAATTATATTCAACCAAGCAGGGAAGTGGACACTGTGGGAGAGCCATCCTGCAGGACGACCTGTAAGAGTAGGCTAACAAGAACCTTATGAAATTTGCCAAAGACAAATGTAAAAACTTGCACCAATGGAAGTATAATCCAGCAGTGCAGCACAGGCTGGGATCTTCCCAGTGGGGGAGCAGCTCTGTGGAAAGGGAGCTGGGGGTCCTGGTGGACAAGCAGCTCAATAGGAGTGTGCAGCTGCTGTGGCAAAAGAAGCCAACAGGGTGCATCATCAAGGGCATCCCCAGCAGAGATAAAGGCATTGTCCCACTCTACTCAGTGCTTGTCAGGCCACACCTGGAACACTGTGCTCAGTTTTGGTCACTGTTATGCAAAATAGATGAGGACAGGCTGGAGAGGGCCCACAGATGGGTCACAAAGGTGATGAAAGAACTGGGAAGCCTGGCACAAGAAGAAAGGCAGTTCTCTCAGCCTTTCTCGAGGTTTTGTTCAGCCTTGAGGAAAAAAAGGCTTAGGGGAGACCTTTTCACCAAGCTCCAGCATTTAAAGGGTGGTTACAAAGGTGGTGGAGATCCCTTTTACAATGAGTCACATGGAAAAGACAAGGGGTAATGAGTACAAGTTACTCCTGGGGAGATTACAATCGGACACAAGAGGAACTTTTTTCACAACAAAAACAAGCAGACACAGGAATAATTTCTTCAGGGAAGTGGTGGATTTCCCAACATTAGACATTACTAAGATTTGGCTGGACAGGGTGCTGGGCCATCTTGTTTAGACTGTGCTTTTGCCATAAAAGGTTTGTTGGACCAGATGATCCTTATCTTCCCCTGCTATTCTGTGATTAATAAGAATATAGATTCCCAATCTATGTAATTCAAAACACAATTGGCAGTAAAATTCTGTATCTTTTTTCTAAGGGAACTGGTACGACTTGGACAGTATATTTTCACACATTTTCAAAATGTCTGGATAGAATTTCCCAGATGTCTGTATTCAGGTCCCAACACATTCAGCCAGGGTGTCCCTAAACAGCCTGTACTAGGCAGTCCTTGCTCGTTACCTGAACCTTGTGGCACATGCATTTTGGATAGCACTCCCATTGTTATTTCTTCAAAGAAATGTGATCTGGAAATGCAAAGATACCAAAACCAACATGCTAGATAAATCACAGTCTTTCCCAACTATGTTCTTATAGACACAGAGAATTTATATTTCAGAGCTAACAAAGTCAATTTTACCTTACTTAGATTGTATTTCTCTGCTTCCCTTTCCTAAAGTATGTTTACACTGAAACAAGACACCTAACAGGAATACAGGATCATTTTTCCCCCACATGACTCTACTGAATCACATCATATTGCCCTATAACCCATATGGGACATTTCTTTCCTTCTAGGACAGACAGTCATGCAAAGCAAAGTGCTTTCCTGAAGAAGTCAGCCTAGCTTCCTGGAGTTCAGCAAGTTCCCCAGGGTCTTATTTATAAACTACTTTATTTTGCTTCTGGAAAAATAATGAATGTTCCCACTGCTTTCCCTGCAGAGTAATGTGGTTGAAGACTTTTCCCAATACTCCAGAGCCAGTAGTTCCCACTTCGGTGGGCACCATCAAGGTTAATGGTCATCTATCACTCCTGCTCCAGGCTCCAACTGCGCATTGCTTGAGGCATCCCATGATAAAGCAACTGAACCAGAATTCATAAACGGAATGCTGAAATTACATAAATACAACAGTTTCCAAACCAACTTGCTCAAGGAGTTTCTGAAAAAACCAAGCTTTTCCAGAAAAAAAAAAAAATTCCCTGCACTGAGGCAAATAATCCTCCATGATATTTATGACATAAAAGTTTGTACAGCCAAACAAATGAGATTAGAAATCAAACCTTAGTCAGAATGATACTCTTATCACAATACAGCAGCATTCTGAAGAAACAAACTATACATTTTCCTCCCCTTGGATGTGTTTTTCTAAGAGTTTGAAAAAAGGAACACCAACATTTTTGATGTAGAGAACATTGAAGATTCAGTCAAAATACTTAAAAACTGACAACAAAATTTTTAAATAGAATAAAGAAAAATAAGTACTTTACCACACACAGAGGAAAATAGTTGGACTACAAAGCTTTCCTTGGCTTTCACCAAGAGAAAGGACCTCCTTTCCTTAACCAAAACTAGGGGTGTAGAGGAGAAGAAATGGAGGGTTTGAGGCAGGAATTAAAGAGCTGAAGTCAGGAAAAGCATCGTAAAAAGGACTTTCTCGCTTCTTTCCTTCCTTCACTTTCAAGAACTGAAAACTACTTATGTGTAAATGGGGTTTTTTTATCATGTACTCTTGTTGTCACTTTTAAGTCCCCTAGACACGAATCTATGGAAGATGAATAATGAAAGATATATTTGAACATAGTCTCTCCAAAATGATAAACAGCAATTAGCAACGACCTTTACAGAGAGAAGGATCATAACAAACAACTGCTGGGATAATTCTCCCATTCAGATCATGTAAGGGAATGACACCACGCAGAACCCACAGAAGTGAAGTTCCACCGTACATCTCGTTTCTGTGACTGTAATGACAATCCAGAGGAGTGTGTTGATCCTGTGAATGTTCTTATCCTGATCTTCTTATCTCTAAAATGGAAGCTCAAACATAGAAAAAGGAAGACCATCTTCCAACACTAATGCTACCATAATTTTAATTAAAAAAAAAAAAAAAAATCTGTGGCATAGGCAGAAAGACAACAAACAAGGTTTCATAAACTAAATAGCAAAACTAAAGAGAGTTTTGCTATCCTACTTTCCCCAGACAAGTTTCTTTGCAGGGAAAATGCTATCTACTCTAGAACCTGGGACTGTATTCTGACTTAAATACACAAAAATGGCAGAAAGAAATGTTATCACACAAAATTAAGTACTACCTATCTTGAAAAACTGTAAATCTGTTCTGGTTAGATGTATGGAATGAACCTTTTATTTAGAACTTTTTATCTGGGAATATTTGGTGTAACCTGGTGCATAACCTGACTGGCTGACAGACCTTAAAGATCAATGCTTTCTGCAACCATAGCAGACTCATCCTCTGCCAGAAGCACAGATTTGGCTTAAAGCAGCTTCACAGCTATTCTGAATTTGATCCTTCTTTGCAAAGAACAGTCTGACTGGCCTGAATCAGATTCTGGTTCACCTACCGCAGAGAAGCTCTTGCTACATTTGTTCTCATTATCCCAAATCCTGACAGTTTTTCTGGTTTCAAAACAGAACCAAAACATGCCTAATGCTCCCTGCAATAGAAATTCTCATCGGCTAATCTATTTCAGGTCCTCTTACACTTCCCTTGGCTCAGGCTCTAGCTCAGGCAGGTTAAGTATATCATATAGTATTTTGTGTATGAACACTAATGTTTGTTAGGGGCATACAAGTCTACAGACAGATTTTTAAAAAAATATAGAACTACTTCAGATACAGTAAAAGGCTTGATGGCATCCACTGTACAAAAAACAAATAAAGTCACAGTCAAAGTCCTTGCTTTGCCAGAAGATTACAGATGAAACTGAAACTGATGCTCTTGCTTGAAGAACAGAGGGAAGTGCATGCACATGCACACGCAAACCCTGCCTTTTCTTTTCCTCCCACCTGAGCCCCCAGTGCTGCTAAGTGCCTAAGCAGCATTTGTAGGGATAATCCCAAACAAAGTCTCTCAGAATTGGTAAGGCAATAGACATGCCTTTGCACAGAAAGGCCAGAGACCAAGCAATAAGCTTTCATAATTTCTCTTTTCAGTTATAAATGGAGGCAGATATGATGACAAATACATGTTTCAGAAAGCTTGAATGTGCTGTTATATCAGAACAGTATGGGATATCAAACATTTCCCTTTCCACCTCAGATTACATAAAAATACCAATACTCAATTTCCCACATAAATGGCCTGTTTAATTTTTCAAAGCTTGATTTTTTTTTTTTTTTTTTTTATCTTAACTGTTTCCTCACAATGTTCTGTTTATTCTGGGATACACTGGGGGTCTTCTGGCCTTGAGGGGATGGTGTAAAGACTATCTCTCTGAAAAATCCCTGGCAGGGGACTGAAGCAAAGGAGGGTAAATTGTACCAGGGGAAAGTGGAAAGTGGACTTCAGAATGGATTGCAGACACAGCTGGCAATCAAATTACGTATGGCAAAATCCACACCACTGCATTGATTTTTTGACTCCTTGTTTATGCTCAAATGTAGCAGCAACCACCCCCACCACATACCATGAGATAAGGACATAATAAAATAATTTCTGATTGGGGGAAGAAATATAAAAGTTCTTACTGAACCAAGTCAAGCCTTTTTCTTTTTTTTTCTTTTTTTTTTTTTCACAAGGAATGCACTGAAAACCCTTTCTGGTCACACTGGGTAACAACAAGGCTTTCATTAGCAATTCTCATAAAGTACTTGCAGAGATGGTGAATTCATAGCTCACCTTGATATGGGCACCCCCATTTGGGGTGTACCTGTGTGACAACTACAGACACCGCACATTTCAGGATCCTGTCCCCACAGACCAAACCAAAACTCACACGTGTGCTTTAAAATTTGAGCTGTCCCTTCTTCACTATGGCAGTGGTGACATGCTGGAACAGGCTGGCCAGAGAAATTGTGGATGTTCCATCACTGGAATTGTTCAAGGCCAGGCTGGTTGGCCCTCTGAGTAACCTGGTCTAGTGAGTGGCATCCCTGCCATGGCAGGGGGTTGGAACCAGATGATCTTTAAGGTCCCTTCCAACCCAAACCATTATATGATTCCATGATTATTAGGAGCAAATGTTCTATGTGCAATAATATTTTGAAAATTGGTTTTATCCAGTTAAATTATTAGAGCAGAGGACCTTATATTCATCTGACAGAGATTTACAAGTCATATTCTATTACCTTCTGATAGGCAAAGAAAAAAAATGCTCATCCATCTCCCCCAAAAAGATGTATTTATAAATTTTCATAGGTGATATATATGAATTGATGATAAGGTAGAAAGTAAGTTTCCATGCCAAAACTACAATTTCTACTATTGGGCAAAGCAAAGCAAGAAAATTCTTGCATAAATCTTCCTACTATGCTCATCACTCTGCTTCATTTACATGCATCCTGGTCTTAACATTATTGAGATTTAGAATTAATGACCCACTGAGATTTATAGGGCCAATTACACCTCTCAGCATTACCACTTTGGGGGCCTCTACAGCCTTGAACAGACATTAGAAGGTCACTCAGAAAACTCTCACTAAGTTCAACAGACTTCAGATGAGGCCCTTTGCCTAATCAAAAAAGGGGAAAAAAATACGCTAAATAGGAGATGCTTTTAAAAACTCCCACATTAACCAGTATTTTTGTAAAACTCACTGTGCTGCTTTTTTTTCTTTTTTTTTTTTTTTTTTTTTTTTGAGGGAACTGCTTAGAAACACTTGCTAGTTGAGTCTTGTTAGGGCTTTTTTCCATCTCTTCCAAAAACGTAGAAATACAACTGGATCTAGCACTGGTCATTATCCAGCAGGAAATGACAGAATAGTTAATGTAAATTAATGCAAGTGTGACAGATATGACTATTGAGGGATGTCTAGAGGGATAGCTCAGTGTTCATGGAACTGTTAGGAACTTGGCAATGTTCCCTAGGAAGCAAGAAGTCCTTAAATTAATATTGCCCAGTTGCAGCAACTGAGGCAACTGAAACCATCTCTGCTTGCAGACATAACTGTGCACAGATTGCTCAACTTAGACAATTCCATATGTTCTGGTGTTTCTTTTCCCCTCTTTCACAGGCATGGCTTTCTTTGAGCAACACACAGTGCTGAGTGATGCAAGTCACCAACCACATGTGTTGCACAACAGATGAAAGTTTTGAAATGCAGGAAAAGCATAGCATTTTTGTAACAAATAGACTGATAGATTAACAGATATTATCAAAGAAATTCAGAACTCACAACACTTTTCTCCATTTAGGGATTTTTAACTAACAGAAAAAAAATGAGTAAGTAAACAGTTAGTCAGGCTTCTGCCTGGCACGAATGAAGTCATTCAAGTACACACAATTTATAACACAAACACCAACAGTCACCTTTAACTACAGCATCACTGCCAAATGGCACCATAATTAGGCTAGAAATGCTGTTCTTTGAGTCATGAATAGGATGTGCTTGGCCTTGTTTTCTATATAGGATCATGCCATCCAAGCACAGGCAGCAGCATTTATTGAGAAATTCCCTGAAAGATAACAACAGATTATAAAAGGGGTTCATGTAAATTTAGTTAAGAACAACCTCAGACATTATTTTCAATTACTGAGATAAAATCATGGCTTCTCTCTGGAAAAGAAAAGGAAAGGTTTTTTTTTTCCTATACACTACACAGAGCATATGAAAGCTTTAAGAATAGTCTATTTTCACAAACAGTACCAGATGCCTACTAATATTCCTTAACTCTGCTTTTCCCTCCCTCAAGTCATTTTTCCTATTATTTTCAACATTTTGTTTGATTGATTAATAAAAAGCAGCTTTCCTGCTCTAGATAACAGGTTACAGAATTCCCTTTACATTGAATAGGTTACCTGCTCTCAAGAATGCTAACTGTTTTGTTTTCTTTCACCAAATCTGCAGGGCTCTGGCCAAGCATCGACTTTTTCTGCACCAAACTCCTCGGTGATTTCAGAGAGCATGAGGATGACAGCAGGACATGTGCACAAAGTTCCAGTCCTTCTAAGCTTGCACAAGGGTTTGCAGTTAATTAACCAGAAAGTCTCTGTTAACATACATTAAAAGAAAAAAAAAGCTTTACCAGCTCATCTTGGAAGGCTGCAGATCTGGAAAAAAAAGGGACCATCTTCAGCTTCTCTAAATTCACTATCAGACAGGTTAGCATCCTTATTTAATAAGCTACACATGCATCCCCATGTGATGTGAGGGAATACATCTACACTGTCTGTTTTAGGCATGTAACTCTGCTATGACTGAACCTCGCATTGCAGGGTTCCTGTACACTGAGCAGATACTCACGACACCTGCCTGAAGCAGGCAATTCAGAGCCCAAGGGGTTGCACTACACATACTGCATAAGCTGCTAATTTTTGCAGCTGTGTTACATGCCCAGAGCGAGTCCGTGTGCTCCCTCCACACATTTCAGCACAGCACCACGCTTCATGCACACTGTACATAAGAATGGAGCCCCTCTGCTATTTCAGCCTTGCTGCCTCATTTCACCACCTGCACCTCCATGAGTAAGAAAAATAAATCTACATATGCATTATACCTCTCTGGGCAACAGAAAACCTCAGGAGTTCATGAGCAGAATGTACACAGAAATAAATAAAGAAATTATATTTATTTTCTTCAGCACAGAAACCCAGAGACGTGTCATGGAGATATATTAGCCCTCTTAAGATGACTACTCAAGATACTGATGGAGCTGACAGTGCAATCTTGTCACTCTCCCGTCAGACCACTGTCGGACTCGTGCACAGCAGAACTGCGGCTCCAGAGCAGTCTAGCCCTTCTAATACATTCCATTCATCTCCCAAGTTACACTTTATTAGTTGAGGGGGAAAAAATAAAATAATCTATATTCCAAATAGTAGAGGTAAAACAGGAAAGCATGGATGGCAGAACATTTAAGGCCTTACTAGACAGGAGAAAAACTCATCTTTGTCGAGAAAGTAGTGCCATCCGTATCCCTTTAAAGAAAAAACCAGAAGTTTCCCCATCATAAGTCCTCACAAAATGATTGGCTGATCACCTGCTGTCTTGCTGTACATCAAGCTGTTTTTCCAGCAAGATTTTTTCACTTATATTGCCCAAATGAAGGTCTCTCCTAATATAAAAAAATAGTCTGCTGAAAATAACTCCCTAATCTGCCATCCCTTCAATAAGACTGAAGTGCTCTTCACAGACATAGTACACAAGCATCTTGAATTAGCAGGGAACTATTTTTAAATACATGAAGGATAAGATACAAAATTAGTTTCATGGGGAATGAGAACCTCAGAGATTATTTACTTTACCTTAATTACTTTGACTCACCACTCACTGAGCTTTCCAATAGTACTACGTATTTCACACTCAAATTTTGATACTAAAGACACGTGAGTATGTTTCTTGAACATTTAAGATTACGGACCTTAACAATACATAAGCACATTTCTCAAATTGACTTACCCACTTAAAAATAATTAAATATACTGTGTGGTATGAATTACCCTTTCTTAGGAACAACTGCCTCAGATTAAGGATCCCTATATAAAAGGAAGAACCTTCGTTAGTGCAAAAACATGAACATTCTGACAAACTGTACAAAACTATTACACTTAAAGAGGCGTGGGTAGCCTCTTATACTACTGATCTTATGTAATGCAAGGAGCAATTAGAAAATTACTTTTGAGAGCAAGGTGACAGGAAAGCCGACCCAAGCCCCGAACTCAAGAGAGAAACTTGAGTTTCTAAGCCTTCAAATGAAAAGAAATTAAGTGTGGCCATACAGCACTGATGGTCTACATCCACTACCCATCTTTGCTTCATATGACACAGGCACATTTCTGTCACTTGCACAGGATACAAAAAAGGAAATCTAGAGTAGTCTAAAATCAATGTGGAAAGAAATTAATTTGAACCTTTAGGACAGAGCCTCATAATATAAAACAGTGGGAAAAGCAAGTAAAAAGGATGAAGAGAGCAAATAAAAGGAAAGCAATAGAGAAGACAGTGGATTATACAGAAAATAACACATCTGAAATATAAAAGAAATGAAGGTTGTGGTAAAAAGACACAGGACAGACAGATGATGCCTTGGGGGGGCTACCTAAAAACAGAGGCTAGACAAAATTAAGAGAATAAAAGTGGGTATATTTATTGAAGGGTCTTCAAGGTACACTTTGGGCAGTCAGAGCCCTAGGGCTACACCCAAAATGGACAACCAGGTCACGGGTTTTCATATTTTTATAAGTTTGGTCCATTTGCATTTGGGGGTTGATTACAATTAATTACAAATGTAATCTCCAATTACAATTTCAGGTAGTTAAGTCATTTATCCCAGTTTGTTCCCCATTAATCCACTTTGTTTACATATTTCGGGGCCTGAGACAGTAAGGTGTCCTTGAAGTTCAGGCCTAGAGAGGATCTTTTTTGTCTGACCAGAATGGAAGAACAGTAGCTAAAAGGCTATATGGAGTCTTAGAGTTAAACACTAAAGCATTACAGGATATGAAAAATATAAAAGCTAAAATCCTAAGCCATCACAGACATAAAGAAAAGGAGAAAGAAGGATTATAAAAATGAAAGGAGAGAAGACAAAAAGTCATAGAGAGACAGGCATACAAAAGGGACCACTAAAGATTTAAAAAACCCAAAAACCAACCCACCAAAAAAATCCCATACAAGCAAACAAACCAAATGAACCCCAAAAAACAACCACAGGTCTATATTCCTTCCCAAAAATTACTCTAGAAGCCAGAGCTGAAACAAAAGTAAGTGAAATTAATTGACTAATGAAGTTTCATTTGATGCTAACATCTTAGGGTTCGGTCCTGTCTCCATCAAGCAGTGGGATTTTTTTGCCAGAACTTCTCAGCTCCTGTGGGATTAAGGACAAGCTGAAGCAATGCCTGAATGATTTTCTGCACTGAGACACCCGAGGTACTGCGTACCATAGCATCAGCTCTGGATTTGTAAGGATGACTAGTCTTTACTAGGTAAGCGACTTAAGAGGTAGAAAACCCATCAATGTACTACATATTGCGGCCACCACATACATGAAGGAATGACTTCTCTCCCTAAGATGAGTTAGCAAGCAATTTATTATGTTATAAAGTGCTAATAATTCCTCCATCAGCTGTCAAAGGCTAATTCATCACTTGAAAAAAAAAAAAATGGACTGGCAAAGAAATTAGCAAAGGAATCACCATCAAGTAAAAGTGGAATTTGAAGGCTTTCTAGGAGAGATGGTAAGAAGATTTGGGTTCCACTTCCCACCAGTGGGAATACTGCAGTGTTCCAACAGAACAACCACTGGAATGACAAGAAAAAAAATAGGAGAGACCCTCGAAAAGATTTATCAAATCACTTATTAAAATATAATGAATATTAACAAAAGACAGTACAAATTCTCTTGAGAACTGAGTATTCCTAGGGTTTGGATCACTTCTTCTAGGCTGTTAAGGTTGCTAGGGAATTTCACAGTTAATGGTGTATTTCCATATGAATGTTTCAAGAAGGGGGAAGGGTTTGCAAAACTGAATCTTAAGCATGGAGTTTTCTTTGTGCTTCGGAGAGAAGAATCTGATGTTCTTGTAAAGCTGAAATAAGAAGCTTTCATATTGAACAACAGATTATCAAAGATTTTTAGTAGAAAAACGTACACGGAAAATGCTTTATGAGGCACTGTGACAAAGAGCTTTCTTCTCTTACTATGGTTAGTAACAGCACACCAGACATGCCATTACACAAACTCCAAGGTCATCGAGCAGTCTACAAACAAGAGCAGCTTTGTTTTGCTTTAACAGATAAAAGCAATGAGTTTATTTTGTTTTAAACAGATTGTATGTCCATTTTTCATAAACCATTTAGAAAGAACATTGCTGTGGGCATCCCAGTGACAAATACACTGAGGCACCAGCAAGTGACAACACACTTTGTACTCTTTGACATGGATGAAAGAATTCAATTCAACTTTTCTTTTTTCTATCTGGAAAGAGAAACATCTGGGAAAAACACTTTTTAGCCCTACTTCCTGAGAATGAATCTTAAATGATGCTCTGTCTGCCACTTCATCAGTTTCTCCTCCGTTTTCTTTGCTAACTTTGGGTGGCATTGGTCAAGAGCGACCAAAACTGACAGCGGTCCCTTCATTTTAATGAAAATAAGTGGATGATTAAAGGACAAAAATAATAAACATCCCATGGTTAAAATGGCAGGCACTCAACCTTGCATCAGAAAATCCACAGAGCCTTCACCATTAAAGGAGAACCTGCAGAAAACAAGGTGAAGTCGGCTCTGTGCTCATACCACCACCATTTATCTGGTTGTTTTCCCATCCTTTAGTATTCAAAACATCCCAACTCTAGCAACTCTTATTTATGCAAGCATTCAGTAAATACAGACACACTTCCACAGGCAACTGCTGTGACAGCTGATCTTCACACCACAGTATTATCTTAATAAACTCTCTCTCAGCCCCAGGGTCTTTGTTCTCACACAAATGACCTACAGTTGGTCACCCTAGATCTTACACAAAGCATGATAAGCACAGGGGTTATATGAGCTAATTGCATAGTGACTGCAAAAATAGCATGCTTTCTTCTCTTCAGCAACGTGTTCTTTCTCTATTGAAAAAAATTCAAGTTAATGACAGAACTGTATATCTCGATAACTCTATCATTAGTTAATGTTACCACCACATGAGCTTGTCTGCATGGTATTTGACAAAGAAATTCAAGTTAAACAGCCTCCTCCAGAATGAAGACAATATTGGATTAATTAGGTAACTTGCTACACATTTAGAAAATGAAGATGAATTTCCCTTTTATAACCTTATTAAAATGCTACGGAATAAGAACCAGATTGTAATCTGTTATTGAAGTACAACTCATAAATATCTTTTGAATTGCTCAAAATTTAAATCACTGGGGATCTGAATCTGGCCCCATACATCTTAGGAGAACATTTGACTCATTACTCATGTAAACCTCCATGAACACATAATGCACAGGAACTAATTTGTTTTCTGGAGAGTTCAATATTTTCTGCCAAAAGAACTCATATTCTGGTACTTCTAACATACTACGTTATTTTTATTGGTCTATGCGCTACTTTTACTACTAGTTATGGAATAAACATCTGGAGAAAAGCAGGAACTAGCGTCTAATGGACCCTTAGTCTTTTCCCCACGTGCTTCCCAGAACACAGGCAACTTTCTTTCTCTGATTGAGGACAGCCACTGGAAACACTGCAAGAAGTCCATAAAGCATTTATTATTGAAAACACAAACCACAGACTACCAAACTAATTTTGTAACATGATTATTCCTCCAACATGGTCCAAAACTGAAAGCAAACAACTCTAAATAAAATACACAAAAACACAGTAGCTGAGTCATAAGTATCTAGACAGTAAGATCTACCATTCTTTTAGTTTATTCTCAGGGGTGCCTTAACAACTTGGGATATAGCTCCACAAGCTTTTTGAATACAGATTAGTTTTCTCTCTACTTATGATTCATGATGTTTTTGCACCAGCCAGGTCTGAACCTCAAGTTGTGTTAGCATGGGATCGTGCATGACAAAGTGAATTTATCAAAATGTCTCAAGCCTAACTGTGCAACATGGAAAAACACCCCACACTTAGCTGGACAGGGAAGAAAATTTTCAATCCTGAAACATCCATATTCAACTGCCAGCATTTCCTACAACTCAACTGCTATATATTCCACTGTTCTGACACAAACAGGGGTAACAGAGTGATCATCTGGATTTCAGTTTAAGTTAGGAAACCATGCTCCTCCTGACTGTCTCACTTCCTGTTATCCCACTCACTGTAGGGCTTGGTGAGAATCACAGACAAATGAAGCTGGAAACAACCATGCAACAGGATCAGTTGCATCATTTCAAGGCAACACAGTTATATCTATCAAATTCTTAAAGACCCCATGATAAAGCCCCACAGTGTTCACACAACCCATGCTAGGATCCTTCTGCATCCTTACCACTAGAAAAACTTTCTAAACGTTTTATTTCTTGCAACGTATTCAGCCTATTACTTTTACTCTACTCACTCTGGGCATTGTAGACTTTTTTCCTTGCAGGTCAGACTTCTTCCTGTTCTCCATCTTCACATAAAACATTAATCTTGCAATTCAGTTTTTATAGCTACTGAGACCTCCTTCAATAATTTTTCTCAAATATCTGATGTCAGTTATTTGTAAGTTAGATGAAGAAAGTTTCCATCTGAACTGGAGCATCATCAGGCTGTTTCTGCTGGAAATCCTTCCGAAACCATCATTACTTGCCTTCCTAATATTTCCACTTCTCTGGAGAGTCTCTGGGGAATTTTTATATTCATATAAAAATATAAGAGATTTATACAATGCAGTATAAAAATTCTTTACAGAAGTCACATTCGACTTCTGTTTAAATGAAGCTGCATTATTGAGGACCACAGAGTAGAGGCAAAAGTGAAAATAAGATCTTCCTCAGATGATGTCCATGAGTAACTGAAGGAAGGAGGCATAACTACTCTTGTTTGTTTCCAGCCAACTGCTAAACACACAGACAGTTCTCTCTCACCAAGGTGAACTCAGCATCAGGACAAACTTACCTCAGAAGTTCTCATTTCAATTTGTTTCTGCCACTACTACGCTTGCTCCTCAGGCACTTACAGAATGCCTCCTTGTTGTACAGCCATGCCGTGGCATCCCTTAGAGACACGGCTGAGAGCGCTACAAAGCTCTGCACTTTGCCTTTCACGGATGCTTCTAGCCACTCTCTGAACACCCTTCACATTCACTAAACACCTTGCATTAACAGAAGTGCTGTTTCATTTTGGTTTGTGTTTTTAGTTTTGCATTGCCCTTTTCCTTCATCGGTTTAACAGTGAACTAGTGAATTTAAATGTCTTTGAAAGGGCAGTACATACAGGCTTACAGCTCACTTTATATTATTCATTTTGTATTAGCATGAAATGAAGTTTCTCACCAACTCTGAAGTCTTCATTCTTCTAGTGTTTAACACATGAGTGGCTATTGCTCTTTGCCCTCCCAATAACACAATGATTCCTCTACAACAAAATGGCATTGAAGAGCCACTGAAACCTAGAACAGTGACTTCAGTGATCATCACAGCTGTACTTCAATGATGCAAGGGTTGTATCCAGCTTGAAGCTATCAAGGTTGAAGCTGTACTTCAACGACACAGGAGATCTCATCTTCAGGATTATCAAATTCAACCTTCTGCTTTCAATTCAATATTCAGTTTCATCGGGTAGCCTGTCTGACACTGGAGAATCAAAAGAAACTGATTTTCTTCATCATTTCAAGATGACCACTAATCCTTTCTGCCTAGCTACTCATGCAGCATTTACACTTGAGGTATAGAAGACTTGTTTGTTTACAGTGAGTTGGCTGACTCACTTCAAACTACTCCCTCAATTCTTGGGCAAGATAAGCCTGAAAATTATTACTTTTATAATTTCTATTTTATTTGTAGTATATAGCACTGAACAGAATCGATTTTGTTAATGTGGAAAAGGTAAACATAGGTATCAGACCAGCAAGCTGGCCTTATACAGACTTGCCCATCAGATGTGCTGCCCTCTTCCAGATTTGAACAAATGAAGCCTGGTCTGACTGCACTGGTCTCCCTTCTCTCCCTTCTCATCACTTTCCATGACAAGTGGATTACATTAAGCAGCTACTCGGTTCTTTCATTATCAGCAAGCCTTCTTTTTCCTTTTCCCCAGAGACTTTATGCAGTTATATAATCTCCCTTAGTATTTTCCAAGAAACTGAAAAAGAAATTCCAATTTCCCATCTTTTTACTCATAAAAATGTTAATAGTTTCCTTCATAGGGTGACTTTACAGCCCTCTTCTCTTTTGTAAAGAAAGCCATATCAACTACACATTACATATGTTCTGTAAAACGATACAGAACTTAAGCAAACATACCATGAAAAATAAAACTAAAAAACCCAGCTAATGACATACACACCATACCTGGTTTCACATATCTTTATGTAACAGTGTTAAGCTTACAGAATTGGCAAGAAACTGGGTAGCTAAGTAGATTGGCAACAGCACACTGAGGCTCTTGCTCAAATTTCGCCCAGGTCCCTCTAGGAACTGAAATGGCATGTTCTCTCACAGGCTGTCAATGAAATAAAATGGTAATGGCTATCTGGTTCATATGAAATGGGAGATTACACTGCAGAAAATGATTCATCAGAACAAATGGTATTTCCTCTTACTCTGAAAATATGAATAAACTTGAACCAAAAAAAGGGCCAAGGGTGCCTTCATTTGCTAAAATGAAATTAACAAAAGAGATGCTCATTTTAGCCAAACTAATGGAAAGACAACATACAGAAGATTTTAAATCAAGTGTACTTTCCAGGATCTATAAATCTTCAGCTGTCTCATGGAACAGTCTGTCACCACTACGTTCACTTATGCTCTCCTTGAAGACAGCAGAAGCCAGATGGGCATGTGCATGGGAGGCATGAGGGCACATGAATAGACCACCCATTTAGAACTAGTAAATCCAGAGTGCCTGCTCACATCTGTATCTGCCAGCAGAGGACCACAGCCACACTCTCTGATGTGTCTGTAACCATATCACCCTGTGCTGTGATCTCAGCAGATTTCACTGCTAAGCAAGGGTCCCACCTCCGAGAAAAACTCTAAACTAAGCAGATCGCTTATTCAGAAAATGCAACTCTCTCTTCTAAATCATGCCAACATCTATCAGAAGTCATCAGAAGAGATTAATCCATGGATTTCTAACACCAAAATACCTCTACCATTGCAGAATAAGAGGGAATGCTTCACTTGGTAGAAAATAGCAAGCTCTTATTCTATATACAGAGCAGCCACTGAATTAGGATATAACACAATTTCACAGAATGTCAGACCAGCAAAATATTAGGAAGCAATCTGCTGCTTTCAGATGAAACAAACTTATTTGTCATTGCTGAAATACCTCTTATAAGGGCAGAAGTACCAGTGCTCGTTCTAAGAACACGCTCTCATTCTGGTTATTGCCATCCACCTCCCTAAGTTCACCCTACGCCTTTATCAGCTCCTATTTCATTTCTTCTTTGCTTCCCTGACAAAATGCTTCCTTAAAGGAATGAATACATCTAAACAGAATTGTTAAAAATACTATTAAATCCTCACTGTATTCTACCCCAGGCAGAGCTGTTATGTCCTGAAGCATTTTACACTGTGTGTAAGGCACAGGTCCCTTTAAAACCTACACAGAGACAACCTGCCATACCAGAATAGTTGTGTATTATCCTCTCTGGACATGGAGGAACTTTTCCTCCACACATATTGTTAAGATCTAGTATCCAAAGCCCCACATCCTAAATGGTAACACTGTGTTAAAAGTACCTGTATAAAAGCACTTTAAAGCCTCATTTAAATTAACTCTAAAAATAAAGATCTATTAACAGAAACAAGTTGTAATTAAGATTACTGTTGAGCTAGCTTATCCCTGCAAAGGGGAGATAATAATTCTACATTTATCTAACACGTTTCAGTCTAAACCATCCCATCCAACAAACCTGATCTTAGACATCTTACACAGAAGAGTGCTACTAACATACACAAGTAATTCTAAGTAAACCAATCTACACAATTTGATTACTAGCACCTACCAAGCTTGATCCACTCAATTGTATTGGTTCAATTTATCTGACTTATCCATCTACCAGCAAAATATCCATCCCTCAAAAAACTGTCCCTCTTGCAGAAGCGATGCATTGGCAATCAACCTCAGTCTTAATCCTTATGTTCTGCCTAAAAACCTAAACTTCCTTCAGTTTCATTCAACCTCTTCTCAGGCCTCCATCACTAACATATCCACCAACTCCCTGAGACAAGCACCAGCAAGGACTGAACCTGGCTTACCTCTCAGAGGATTTGTATATGGGCAAATACACCTGCAGTGTAAAGGGGGTGTACTGGTTTTTAAGAGACAGTTTTTTCCACGTCATACTCCACACAGAAGACCTAAACCTGTCTTCCACTACTTCAAAACACTCCTTTCTTGCACCATCAAGTACTTAAACCAAAGGTCAGTCTCAGCAACCAGCTCTACCCCAGATCACCCTTCCCCCGTACGTGGTACTCCAGTGGGATTACTGTTTTAATCATTAACATGCAAAGAAGGGTTATTCTGAATCCCTTGTTTTTACCTTATGGTTACCAAAATAGGTCTTGTTTAAACAGTTGGCTGTCAGGTATTCATAAGCACAGCAGAGGGAAATCCACCTCCTCCTCTGCAATTGGCATGGCTGTTGGAAAAAGTTCCCTGATGATATCAGCCTGCACAACATTTTTTTCTTTCTGAATGCTTGTTCGAGTAACATGAATTGCAATAAACCAGTGTATTAACTTCATTCCAGGAAAAGGTTCCACTAGAAAGCTGTCATTATACCTTGAACCTGCACATTCCCTGGCTAAGTCTTCTCCCAGTTTACATGGATGATGGGGAAATTTAAAGCAATGCACCCTTGGAAAGATCATCTCTATGTCTCTCCCCCTTTATCAGTCTCTTCCAGAAAACACACCACTGGTGGCAGTGGTCATCAGGACTAGCAGTGCACACTGACTAGCCAGATCACAGGAGACAGCTGTGCTGAGATCAGGGGATGGTGGTGGGGGGACAGGAAGGAAGTAGTACCTGCAACCCATCATTGCACCTGATGGCAGTAAGTGTCCTCAGATGATAAAACAAAATGCTGCAGAAACTGTCAAGAAAGAGGAAGTTGTCACCTCTGTGCCCTCTACACCACCTGAGATGCTCATCATTTTCAAAAGGGAAACCAAACAAATTAATAACCCATAGCTGTTTACTAAAAAAACCTACCGTGGCTAATCCTTGTACATCCCTCATGCCATCACTGACTCAACCTGAGCCCATATGATGACTCTGTTCTGAATCCTGCATTATAAAAGCACAAAACCCAACTGTCTCAGCATTGAAAACCAAGTCAAGGTTGGCTAGCCCAGGATCTGACCTCCTGTAACAGTCAGCTGAAACTAGAACAAGACAGAAGCATGAAAAGGGGCTGTTAGATCTTGTACTTCATCTCCTTGAAAATGCAGGAAAACACAGGATTGCCTTCTCCAGTACATCTGCCAACAATCTGCCTGCTCTTATTTTAAACATCTGAAGAGTCATGGGGGGCTTGCACTACACCCAAACTAATACAGGCCGCAATACATTTTTCTGTTACTGAGTTTTGGCCCAGAATTGATCTTAAACTTTTATTTCTTCAATTTCTCCATTTAGTTCTAGGTATTCCCTCACATAACTCAGGAAAAAAATCTGACTGCTTTGACTAAAATACATGTCAAATACAGACATGTAATTAACCCATCTCTCCATATTCAGTCCCAGACTAGAGATGTCCATTTTTGAATATTTCCCTTCAAGCTACTTCCTCCAGACCCCTGAGTATTTTGTTGCTCTTCTTTGAGCTTTACTCAAATTGTCAATACATTACTGTTAAGATGATATTCAGAGTTTTCACATATGTTCATGACAGAGTTTTATAAAAAGGGAATCCCACCTCTTTGTTCACTAAAATGGTACCTTTTTCTTGATAGCTCAAGCACAAACCATGCTGTTCTGTAATCAAATCCCATTCCAGACTCATGTATTAATTCTCAATCCCTTCCAGCATCACTATCACCCATCAGTAAGTTCCTGATTTGATACCCCTTGCCCCAAGAACTTGCCTTTTCCCCCTACTTATTCCCTTCACTCTAATATCCTAGAGGAACTGTCCTGAAGTTCTGTTTACTCCAAAGAAAAGACATTAGTTTAAAAGGTTATAGGTTTTGCCCTATTCAACAAAGCATTTAATTACACGCCTAACTTTCACCACTTCCTTAAATCCAGCTGATCTCAGCAAGCAGAGATGAGCTTCAGCACACACTTAAAAAAAAGTTGGGTGTGAAAGTCAGTGCTCTGCTGAACCAAATCCTCAGTTTCTGTAATCACTTGGATGCTTTACTTTCTGTATTTGGCAAGAATTGACAGCTCAAGGATTTAAGGTAACAGGATTTTAAAAACAAAGCTTCAAGAGAGTCCAAAACTGGCATCATGCTTTCTTAAAAGAAAAACAAGAAATAAATATCTAAGTAAATACCCTTCAGTACAGTAATCATTAAGCCTATGGGCTTAAACATGCAGTAAGTAACTCTATAGTCTCATTACTTCAGTACCCACTTTGAAAATTAATAATAAAAGCAAGCCTTGTGAAAAATTTGGAAGGGCTTGTGTATCTCAGCAAGATATGCAGCCCATTCCCTGGCAGCTCATTAGCCATGACCATCACTGCACAGTTAAAGAGAAAGAACAAAGCTGTCCATTTCTTAATTCCTATCTCCTAAACACCTTTAAATGGAATGGACATAACTCACTGTTCCACTTAAGATGAACTTTAGTGGGGAGAAGGGAAAGGAAGGTACTAGTCTTTGGTTTGAGCCATGGGTTGGCTATCTCAATCAGTGGTTAACCCACATTACAGCAGATGTAAGCTTTATATTCATCACCAGCAACAAATGCAGTTGGCATAAAAGGAGTTTCGTGGAGAGTATTTAAAATCACTTCCAAATGACTTTCACTGTTTATACACAGAACACTTCATGACCTTCTTCCCCCTTGATTTTTGTTTGTACTTTTAGTTTTCTTTGCCTTCTCTCATTCTGCTGCCTGGCAAACACAGGCAGAGGCGAAGTGGGGACTGCTATTAAGCAGCCATATCAAGCTTCATCTGTGGACTACCTAATTGTAAGATTCAAGTTTTGGGAGTAGTGCCATCTGAGAAAGAAACGGAGAAGAAAAATTGGAAAATGACTACTTCCTCTCAATCCATAAAGCCTTCCAAAATTCAATTAACATGTTCTAAACTAAACCATCCGCACATGCTATGGCACTAAAATGTGTGATTTCAAATATAGACAAGAAGGGAGCTGCTCATAGGTATTTATCAGAATTATAATATTCTCTGACCATTCCACTTCAACCCTTTTTATTCAAGTGGCAGGTGTTGTAACCCTTTTGTACCTCAGTACTTGAGATGAACCAGGAAAATACCTATAGGCAATATAAATAAATTCTGTGTATGGGATCTCTTAAATAATGCTGTGAACCCCTAAGTCATTCAGAGAACACCCCTCCCATGCCTAGCGCGAATCCTGTTGTTTAATAATGCATACATGACTAAGTTTGCTGTCTTCCCCGCAGCAAATTTTTCATGTGATTTTACAGTTTCCCAGACTGGAATAATATTTTCACTTTCACAGACTCACTGATGCAATCAATAGGAAAACCACCTCTGTTTCAATTTACTGTGTGATGTCTGTAAATACTGCTGGGTAGTGAACACCTGTAGGTAAAACTCTGCAAAAAACTTTTTGCCATTTTCTCCTATAAAAGAGAGACAAAAGCATAGAAACTTCTCTGCTGCACTGTACATATCTACTACATACAACTACACATCTGTGCCTGCTCACCCTCCTTTTCCTATGGCAGCTCAGCATCTCCAGCAGCTTCCAAAGCACTAACACCTGCACCCATCCCAGGTCACATCTCCAGCTTGCACTAATGGATTTTTTCAGATAGATGGCAGTGCACAAAGTGCATCCCAGATTGATCCAGGGTCGAGATGCCATTTCAGTGCTCAGGCACTTTAACTAAGGGAATTACTGCATTATCAAAAGCACTTTTAGAAGGATGATGGCTTAGGACCCAACCCTGCTGCACGGTGATAGCACTAACTCCTTGGAAAGGCTGAACTGGGTGCCAAGAACGTAAACACAGCAAAGAGGCACTTAGGATTTTACTTTCCATTCCTGGGAGCCACAAGGGATTTTTTTTCCAATACATTCTAATAAACATAGTTTTAAAACACAAAGCTAAAGTATGACTAACAACACAAAATCCAAAACAATATTGAGTGTTGCATACAGGAGATGATAGATCTGATTTTCAAGGGTCTGTAATAGCACCGATTTAGAAACAGTCCTGCAATAGGAACAGACAACTCCAAATCATTCTAATTGGCAAAAATTCTACTTAATTTTGTGCCCCCTTCATTCTAACAGACATCGTTATTAAGAGAGCAGACTGAAATTTTAACCATTTAACTGCATCTACCCCAGCAAATCTCTTTCTCACAAAAGGAAAATATTAACAAAGCAGCTGAAACAAATAGGACTGAATCTCCCTGCACAATTAGTACTTCAGTATCTACTACTTGAGGATATAGCTATCATGATGTGGAAGCATCCACCATCGTTTTGTTTTCTGTTTGCAGTAGGGGGTTGCTAGGAAACAAAATACTACTGTCTGATTTCATGATCTACTGCCTGGTTTGCCTGGCAATAAAGTCTTCCAAATCTATTACCGGATTATTTTGTATTTTACAGCAAGATTAAGACTAACATTAAAACATATCCACACAGAGAAGAGCAGTAAAAAATGCCTCAAAATTCAGGGGAAAGTATGTATGTATTCCAGGCTGAGGAAGACAAATTATACCGAGGAAAAATGAACTCAAACAATCTGGTGATATTTATATATGCACACACTCACACGTGTATCAGCGTTCCTTGACTGTGTCTATAGTTTTGCTGACTTGTCAAAGACTCTCTCACTTCCAAGGATACAAAGTGTTCTCTTACTACTGGAGAGCTACTGTACACTGCAAGTTCTGTAAATACCACATGCTGCAGAATGCCTGGTGCGGGCAAGCACACATGCCACCGTAATTTTTGTTCTTGGAATCAGATCTAGGTTGTTTTAGTGCTTTAATTTCTCTACACAATCTTTTTTATTTTTTTTTTCTTGTACATTTGGACAGATAAAAGAGTGAGAGACAATTCCCTATTCTCGCCCTCCCTCTTTGGTTGTAACATAAATAAATAAATAAATTATCAAATAGAAAAATAAATAAAAGCACCAGGAAAAGCAATCTAAAATTGAAAGCCAAAATAGAAAATTTCACATAATTTTGACCATGGCAAGTCTTTGTAAAATGAGAGAATAAAAGATTATGAGAACCAGGT
The DNA here is from genome assembly GCF_041296385.1 of Aphelocoma coerulescens. Classification (NCBI taxonomy): domain Eukaryota; kingdom Metazoa; phylum Chordata; class Aves; order Passeriformes; family Corvidae; genus Aphelocoma; species Aphelocoma coerulescens. The sequence continues at coordinate 63,587,847 of NC_091013.1, forward strand.
AAATGTGGGTGCCTATCAATGCATTCCCACAACATGACAGGAGACCTCAAATGCAAAAAACAATCATACTTAAAAGCTGAGAGACAGATGAAGAGAGTTCAGCACAAAGTCATAGAGAAAAAGGTTTTAAATAAAACCTGCAGAGTAGTTATTACTCTTTTATGTATAGCTACAATTTCACACCATGCACATCATGTACTATTTCAAAGTCCTTTCAACTTACTTAATAATGCCCATGCATTTTATCACTCCATTTTAAATTTTAGAAAAAAAATGAATGAGGTTCATTGCAGAAAAACATCAAAGCTTTTTACACGTTACAGCAGAACTCCCAGTGATAAGAAAAAAAGAAGTGGCAACACACAACACAGAAAATACACACTTCATGGGAAGGACCTGAAAGCTTCTTGTCTTTCTTGCCCAGAGATGGATTTATTCAACCTCTATAGTTTCTGATAGTTTCCTATCAGACACTAGGAGCCCCCACCAAACCACATTAGAATTAAAGAACAAAAGAGTAAAATGCAAGCGAGCTTCTTCTACCCCAAACAACAGGCAAGCTACTTCTAGCGATTAGATGAGAGCAGAGGAAGATGGACACGACCCACAACCAATCCCTCTCCTCACCAGGGTCGAATACGGCTGTTCCCCAGCTGATAACCTGCTACAGTAACACTGCTAGTTACAAAACGGAGTTCAGGTCTCGGTAACACCGGGATCCTGCCACCTATAGCTTCACTGAAACCTGTTTTAAAACACTCTCTCAGGGAACGAGGAGAAACAGGAGAGGGATGGGACAGTCTCTTCCCGAGCTGCCACCAAAAACTGTTCTGTCAACTGCAGGGGGGCTACCGGCGACCTCGCAGCCGCATCCACCCAGCTCTTAGAGGGAAGGAGAGGGAGCGGGAGGGACCCCGGCTCCGGCTACCCTGGCTGCGCTGCCCGCCTGCCCAGGCGTGTGCCCCGGGGGAAGCTGCCCGGTGCGGCGGGGGCAGCGCCGGACGCGGGAGACCCGTTCTACCCGCGCTGCAGCAGCGACTGCAATTAAAAAAAAAAAAAAAAATAGGAAGAAAAGAAAAATAAATAAATAAATAGCCCACTAGCGGGAATGGGAAAATAAAAGCCCAGCCTAAACAGGCGGACCCCAAACGACAACAAACACCGGGCGCCAAGGAGAGCAAACTTTCTGACTCACTGGGAAGAGCCAGTGCCCGGGGGGCGCCGGGCAGCGGCGGGGGCGGCGCGCGGCCCCGAGGGAGCGCAGCCGGAGCCGGAGCCGAGCAAGGCGGGCGCCGCAGGCGGGGCTGGGGCAGCGCGTCTCGCCCCGCTCCCGCCGCCCTCCCCTCCCTCCTTCCCTCCGTCCCCGTCCCTCTGCAGCGCCAGGAGCCGCCCGGGGCGGGCTGCCGCCGCGGGACCGCCGTACCTACCGCTGCCGGTGTGGGGCCGCGGAGCAGCGGGAGCCGCCGCCGCCGCCCCCCTTCGGCGGCTGCCGGGCCCGGCGGCGCTGCAGCAGGCGGAGGACGCCCCGCGGCGGCGAGGAGCGCGGGGCCGAGGTGCGGAGAGGCGGCGGCCAGCGAGGCACGGGCAGCGCGGTGCCTCTGCCCGTCCGGCTGTGTGAGCGTGCGTGTGTGTGTGTGTGTGTGTGCCGGGGAGGGATGCTGTAAGGGACCGAGGGAAAATTCTTCCCTCCTAGCAAAGCCGCCGACAAATGGCAAGGCAGGTGTGCAGGGGAGGCAAGGCTCCCGAAGGAGGAGGAGGAAGAGGAGGAGGAGGAAAGGGGAGAGGGGCGGTGAGAAGGGCGGGGAGCGCACAGCCGTCACGGCGTCCCGGGGACAGCGGCCCCGCCGAGGAGGTGCCGGGCGCGGCCCCTGGGGCGGGCGCTGGGGCCGCACGAAGCGGGGTGAAGCCCCGCCGCAGCCGCGGGGAGCGCAGCCCGCTCCGCCGGAGGGGCGGGGAACCGGCGGCGGGTGGGCGGCAGGGAGCGGGCCCTGCGGAGCCGCGGGGGCCGGCGGCGGGGAGGGGTGCGAGCTCCAGGCACCCCGAGCTGAGCATCCTGCCGCAAGTTTTCCCCGAGGCCTCCCCCACCTCAAACGCCCCCGTGCTACGCACAGCACCCTGTGCAGCTTGAGGAGCTGCTACCCATCCGACGGGATCGCTGCTTTCTTCGGGAATCCTCCCGTGAGGAGTAGTTGTATGTCTTGTCTGCAAAGGTTTCCACCTACCCTTTAGCCGTGGCTTCAAACCAGCACCTTTCAGAGAACACCCTTACCTAGAGGGTTTGGTTTTCTTGCTTATTCATCTGCCGGGCAGGAGACAACTCTCAAGTATGGCAAGAGCACCTGACCTCACCTTTTATCCGGGAAGCCATGGGGCAGGTGGCCGAGGACAGCTCTTCCCAGGACAAGCCGCTGGGCCCAGGGGTGCTGGCAGCAACAAGTGCTTCCCCAGAGCCAAGCGCTGCTCCCAGAGAAGCCGCTGAATGCCTCGTCTGAGCAGAGTTAAGGAAGGCTCTTGCAGCTGCATCTCTGCTCCTAAGGACGGTGCTGGCTAATCTGAACTTTTCCTGCTATTTGAAAGGGAAAAACCTGCTTCTTTCCTGGCCTGAATTATCATGCAGGGCTGCTGTAAGCAGTCCCTTTCCTCTGTAGAGATGGTTGTGATTTAGTGCCGGAGAAAGCCTTGGTATGCCCATTTATAATGTGTTTCAGCACACTTCTAGGTGACGATTAGTTGGTAAGTGAAAAGTGGCTGTGGCTGAAAGGTGGCAACTAACATCAGTATTAAATACTGCACACAGCAGCTATGATTTCTAGTGGTAGGAAGAAAATCTCATAGAAAAAAATCTCCTGCCTATTATTTGCTACAGTACTTCTTTCACCAAAGCAGTATGGAATTACATCCACAGGTGTTGGGCTAATTAGGCATGCTTACCTGCCCATCAGTTTGGGTCTACCAGCAAGCACACTTATGCAACAGAAGCAATTTCCACACCACTGGGCTCATCTGATTTAAACAATACTGGCTTGGGTTGCCTCTGTGTGTAGTTTTTTATCCCTTGGCTGGCAGGGTTAGTGTCACAGCTTTAGTTTGAGAAGTGACAACAAATAATATTGACACATATTATACCAAGCAACACAAGGACAAACGTGGAGGACAAAATAAGGAAATTAATGCACTGATTTAGGTAAGGAGCAGGAGCCGCTCTTGATCCAGCCATGCAGATGTGGATTACTCATTTCCTGACTGGTTCTTGCTTTGCTTGCTAGTGGTAGATAGCTGAATAAAGAAAATTTGCTGGAAGAATTTCTGTTAAATGTAGCCCTAATGAAAGTAAGATGTAATTATAGCTTGGGAGTCCTCTTCTAAGTTATTTACAGTAAAACACACCTTTCCAGTCTTTTAAAACTCAGGCCCCAAGCCTGTTCACCCCTAAGCAAGCACCTTTTGAAAAGCACTCAGAAATCCTGTGGGGAAATTCATGCACAACTTGTATTTCACCTGTAGTGTAAACTAGCTTGAAAAATCAAGGATTAGTTAAAAAAACCCATACAGACTTCAGGGTCTGAATATATTTCTGAAGTGTATTGCCTTTGGCTGTGTTAAATTTGCTTCTTCATCTCCATCTCCTAACACTGAATGCAATTGTACTTAGAAACACTCACAGATAACAACACAACAAGGTTTAACCACACTCCTCTTGACTGTTGCATAAGCCTTGGTTGATATAAAACAGAGGTAAAAGAAAATATTTCTGCCAGTGGTCTAGTTTAATGTAACTGACAACAAGTATGTTTTCAAGCATGAAAACATTTGATAAAGTTATTTCCTTTTTGCAATTTAGGGTTGTCCCCTTCTTCCTTGCCACAGAACTGCCTGGACAAGTGCAAGTACACAAACCCGGATTCACAAATCTGCAGAAGAAGGTGTTACTGTCTTTACTGTATTTCACTAACATGTTCAGCATTTATTTTTTATTTGCAGGTTGGCACAGAGATGAATTCCAGCCAAGACCTCACTTTGTTATGTCCTGAATAGCTCTTGGGAAGTTGCTGGCTTGACCCTGGAGACTTAACAGTCTAATTTTTTAATAACTGAAGGATTATTTTTTTTAATTTAAAAAAGGACTCATTTTAGCTGTCGCATAAGCATGCATTATATCCCAATACTTCAATCGGAGCTGCACAGACATATCTGAGAGCACAATTAGGCCCTCTGGACCTTTTAAAGCTTCAAAAATAGTCATGTGTAATTCCTTCTTCTGTGGATCCTGCAAGCTTTAAGAGATTTTTTGAAAGCTGTAAATTCCTATTTATCCACTAAGAGGCTCACGGGCAATCTTCCCCTAATGGAAATAGAACTGTAAAGCTGAAACATTAATATACACAATATGATACATTAGGCAGGGAGACTCGTTGGAGCCAACAAGAGGGCACAGCGGCCGTGCCGCGACGGAGCCAGAGCCAAACAGGTTCATTCCACTTCCTTGGCTTCCTGCGTGCGGGGTTCACTATCTGACTTATATCGTTAGTACTGCACAGTTCCCTCTTTAAAAATAAATAAATAAATAAATAAAACAGACCCATCTGACCTTTGAATCCCTCATCTGCATTGGCTGGCAACTGGTGCTGGCGAATCGGAGGGCACAGTTTGGTCTAAAAGCAAGACAGCTATTCCCCAATAACTGCGCTGTTAATATGCAAATCTCAGCCCTCTGCCAACTGTAATCTCCCGCCTCTGATTGGCTTCAGTGATGACAAAGATCCAGGTTATTCATTAGCAGGGAAAATATGCTCTCCAGGTTCCCCCTTAAGATGAAGCATTATAAAGCCTCGAGAACATGCAGGCTAGTGACAAACAACAACAAAACAAGACAAAGAGAAGCCAAGAAAATAGGATTAGAAACACAGTAAAAGAGAAAGCTGCATTTAAAAATTTTCCTGATTCCTTTTCTTCTTCCCAGCTTTCCCTCGGGAGTTTTGCCAGTGACTGCAGATGGGCCATTTTTGTTTTGTTTTTTTTTTTTTTCCAACCCCTGCTTTCTACATATGATGTTGTACTCAAGTTCACAGCAGAAGACTTGAATTTGTTCTGAGAACGTCATTTCTGTGCTGGAAGGAGCGCACGTGCCTGTCTCCGTGAGTCAGCTTTCTTGGCTGGCAAACAGAATACTAGGAGGCAATGTATCAACATGTATTGATAAATATCTTGATACCAAAAATGGAATGGAGCAATTGAGCAAGAAGCAGTCCATGGTTCAACACTTCAAAAGCCATTGCAAAAATCAGCCACCAATATCCGCACCAGTATTGGTTTATTCTTCACAGAAGGCCAGACTTGGTTAACCTCTGAACTTAGCAGTATGTTCTGCAAGACATGAGCTGATGGGAAGGCTTGTGCCAACTAAACTGTCGAGACAAACAGATCATTTTCCATCAGCATCCAATACAGCATACAAAAGTAAGATGTGTTCTGCATTACATGGAATAAAAACTAAATAATTCTACAGACTCTAGTAGTGTTAAATTCTGAGGAACCTTTGCAGAACTGGGTTGGGCTTGGGTGACTCCAAAGCAGGTGGAGCCACTCTGCTCCTCCATCTTTGGCTTTATTTTGTAAATTTTTCTTTGTTCTTGCAATTCACCTTTCCTGAAACATAACAAGGTGCACTGTATTCACTCCAGTACAGATGCAGTCAGCTCTCCTGCTTCCTGCTTTGAGGTTTGAGATGAGATCAAGTTGGTAACTTCATAGATCAATGTATCTGGGCTGAAATTGTGTTCCCAATAAAATCAGTATTAATTTTATCATCTATTTTGTCACAACTGTGATTTTGCTTCTCAAGGCTGGCAGCAGAGTGTTTTTGGAGGACTGGGCATTGATTTTAATTTCCCAATAAGATCAAGAAGGCCAGGTGCTATTGGTGTTCAGTGAGTGACTCTTTTCTTTCCTCAGGCTTTTCACCAAGGGAAGCTAGATAATTTTTCTGTGGGTGGACAATCCCTCTGACTAAAAAGAAGCCAAGTTCTGAGAAGTACTGTAATCTTGCCTGTTTCTCACAAAGCAGGTAAGATGGCTCCTCATACAAATTACCAGACAAAAAGTGAAGCATACGCACCTGTGGGGAGCCTGCAGTGAGAGTGTGATAGGGTTACCTGACTGCAAGTCCTTGAATACCTGGGAAGGATGGAGGGCTGAGCTCAGAGAGGGCTTCACACAGGGCTTTTGATTAACTTGCCACAAAGAGAGATGGCTGTGAAAAATAGAGAACTATGCCACAAAGCCACTTTCCTTTTCTGTATCACACATTTCAGATACAAAGATAATGGGAACAGCACAGAGAAATGCAGGCAGATATCTGAAACGAAAAGTTAGAAAGAAAAGATTTTGACCGGAACCACGTAGACTTCCAACAGCAAAGGTCAAATAGTGACCTCCATGCAAATTAATGCCACTTCAGCTATTATAAATGAACTTCAATGTTTCAGTTTCAGCAAAAGCCTGAAAAATGCATTATGCAATCCATTTATTCTGTTGGGGATTTTTCCTATGTGGCATGACTATCTCTTTCAAATATATATAAGGATTCTCATTCAATAAATAATAATAAAGCTAGAAACTAATTAACTCTTAAATGTGTTCTCCCTGGTCTTGCTTTAGGGAAGAAGGGGAGAAAAAAACCCTCTACATGCTTCAGCAGGCAGAGCTACAAGCACATCCAACCAGATAACTGACACAGCTGTTGAGCTAGCACAGTGTTAACTCTGTTTTAAGCTTCCTCAAATCATCTAGCTTTAGAAACCATGTAACTTAATTGGATTGCTACAGACCTGACAGCTCCCCGTGTACCGTATGCTAACGGATTGCATTGCTGCTGTATGATCGGGTACGTGAGCTAACGCTGCCAGTCCTGGGAACTGCCACTGGCCCTGAAACTTGGTTTTCATCTTCCAATCACTATCAGAAAATGAAAACAACTGGGTTCCTCTCCTAAGTGTGAAAAATTAAATCTAGGAGAATTCAAAACCACCATATGTGGGAAGCAGGATATTTGGGCAAAAGCTCACATCATTGGTCACACAGGTGATTTTCCACCCTGCGGCCAGTTCCACTGAAATTCCAGTTAACTCAAACAGGCTTCTCAAAATAATCACTGACTTAGATAAGGGAAAGTCTGCTGAACGAGGTCTTTATAATCCCACAGGAAAAAATATAAAGAAGGTTCACAAGGCAACACTACATAGGCTCAGTAAGCTCAGGTAGAGGGATAATGTGGATAAAGCAAGTTAAATAGCAGACTGACAAATTCAAAAATGCAGTTTCAGTTTCCAAGTTAATGAAGCAAAAGCTAAGAATATTTGTAAACTAGAGATGGCCCCAAGGCATGAGTCACAGGTAGGTGCCAAATCATCATCAAAAGTCTGAGAATTAAGATACCTCTCTGCCTTTTGAGTCAGAACACACCCCCTGGCTTCTGAGATTTTTCAAAAGAGAAGATTTGTGTTTTGACCTTTGTTCTGTCTCTTTGCTGCTGATCTTCTGAATGCCTACTATATTTTTATCACTATTCCACTTATTTTGTAATTTTTATTTAGAAATCACCCAAAGCAGGAATAATCCTTGTTCTTAATTCTTATCCAGATATTATTGCCCCGTCTTGGGGCTGGGGGGGAAGGGGTTGTACACAAAGCACAGACTTGCTCATTTTTTCTCATGTTAGTGTCAATAAATACTGAGTTAAGTAAGTCCTGATTATTTTGTAGACAAATACCTGTTTTTTCAACACCACCACGGGTAACTTTCAAAACAAACAAACGTAGACATTCTTCAAGAATCAATTTCAGTAGGCTAGTCCTGATTTTTGTTCTTGAGGGGGTGAAGGAGTTAGGTTTGTTGTTGTTTCATTTTTTTTAAACTGTTCATAGTGACATCTTTGCAGAAAATGATGGATAAAGTTACTATGTCCAGACACTTTTCTCTGAGGGCACTATCACCATTTTTTCCTCAACTGTCCCTCTTCTTTTTGCCTTAGGTGATAAGTAGTCCTTGTGCAGACCTATCAGATAGGCTGTTAAAGGATTATTTTTCCCAAACTAGACAATTCTTCAAGTCAAAGACTCAGCCTGACCTACCTTGTTTGTGAAGACCTCCCTAAGTGAGACTATAAAATCCTTCCACTGCTCTTTGTCATAAACACATCACTATGCAAAGTTTCTACAAGCCATTAGCTATCTATACAGTCCATCCACATTTTCCATGCATACTGCCATCAAATAATCCTTAATTCAAGCAACTCTCACCCCAACATTGCACTTTGATGTTGTAAATAGTCTCGATTTTTACTAAGAGGAGAGATTCTGATTTTTTTTCCTTCCTTCAGCCATCACTATAATGCAGCCACAGGTAGGGTGGCTCTTTAGCAATACACAGCAGTGCTATGTAATGTCATGACCAGGAATGGAAAGTAGAGACTAAAGTATTCAGCTGAATCAGCAACTGAAATTTCCATAGGCGGAATATAATTACCTAGGCTGGCATTCTGCCAGGACACTGGGGTTAACATTATTACTCCTACAATACTCCTAGTTATGAGTAATATGGAAAAAAAGTAGCAACAGGATTTTTTAATTGAACCAGTGTGAACCCAGCTACAGTAGGTTGCAGTCCAATTAAAATTGACAACCCAGTGAAGCGGATACACATAACACAGAGATAAATATAGAAAATCCAAGTTGTTCTCTTTTTCTTTGTCTTCTCCTCTTGGCGTGTAGGGGTTTTTCTCCTGCTGGATATTTCATTTCATTTTCTGAATCTTTTGATGCCAGGAAACTATCATTGACTGGAAACACTTAGTAGCTTTTTGCAGCCAGTTTTCATAACTTAAAATAAAGATGGAAAAATATATCCTTTTAAATGTTTCAGCATTGCATTACTTTCCTTTTCTACAGCACACAGTATTAAAATTACATTGGCTGTGCAGCAGGAGATTAGAAAGAGCAACTGCTTTTAACCTTTAATAGTAAATGATGCTGAAGTCACTAAATCTGTCTTTGAAGCACACAAAGTGCATGCACTATCAATTGAAAACTTGGAGCTAACCTTCAAGCAGGCAGTCTGATCCCCTACCAAAAATGATGCAGAGGCTAACTCCTGAAAGGCAAAACTACTTCCTTTTCTCTGTCTTCTCTTTTATTCTTTTTGGAAAAATAAATACTTGAAATGGCATAAAATATATTGCACTGTTTACTCCTTGTCTTATATTCTTTACTCATGTGAGTATGTCTTTCTCAGAGACGTAGGACCATGCAAGCAGCCACCGAGGTCAATGGGACTCCTGGGGAATTACTATTCCCTATCTGGCAGAGGTGTTGTAAGGCACTCTTCATTAATGTTCTGAAGCACTCTGAGAGCCCTAGATAACAGCTGCTATATGTTGTAATAAAATACAATTATTCATTATTACAGAAGAGCCAAACCATGTTTGTAATTGACCATTGCCTGATTCTTTTCAGAAGTTATTGGGTTTGGAGATACGCCTCAAAGTAAATCTGTTATTTAATAGAATGAAGAAAGTAAAGCAGCAACGGGGTGTGTTTTAAGAGCAAGACAGAAGAAAGCTCCCCTGGGCTGTATCCTATTGACCTCTAGTTCCATTATTGTTTCTAAAGTGTTTTTCCATTTAAGGCATTGCCACCGAGTCCTTCCCAGGAAGCTCTGGGAAAGGATATAAAGTGAGGTCTCTACTAAGCTTGAAGTAACATCTCTAAAAATGGACGGTTGATTTAGGTTTTACTGACAGTCAGGTTTAAGGGGGGAAAACCTCCAAGCTTTGGTTGTGAATCTTCTATAATGTAATAAATGGTGCCATCTACTGGCTCTCTTTTGCTTTTGGTAAGTGTCACGGTTTGGTTGCGCACTACAGCTACCGCAAGTAGCATTAAAACGCCAAAGAAATCAAGCCAACACGACTGTAGCTAGCATACTTCTTGGATCTTGGAATGATTTACAGGAGTTTCCATAAAGCAAACAAGCCTAAAATAAAATAAGAGTAGTAAGAGAAAAAAAAATTGCAAGATGCAAGCAAGGGAGAAAATGCAGGATTCCAGCAAACATGAAACTGGATTAAAGGTCAATACTGAAGACGGATACAGCTAAGCTGAACCAGATGCAGCCATCCCAGACGACAAATCAGGGATGAGGCTCCTCAGGGAGAAGAAGAGAGCTTCTCCAATCCCTCCCAATTAATTTTCTGTTAGAAAAGAACAGCCAATTGTATTTTTTTCGCTTCCGCCCACTCCAGTTCCCACTATTAAACAAAGTACAAAATGTAAACAGCCCTGACAGAAGAAGTATACAGACAGACAAAGATGTTACAGGTCAGTTTCTTTCTTAAAGTTCAGTACTTTTCCTGATTGACACCAGGAGCAAGATTTGACTCTCTGGCTTATGCCTCAGAAAACCCCATGAACAGTAACATGTTCTACTATTAGGTACACTAAGCAGTCTTGGCATCTCCTCTGGGGTCAAACTGGACTCACTGCGTAAAGGAACTGCCTCAGATATCATTTTTATTGATGCTGTTAATGTATCTGGATAATTTGCTTGAAAAAGCAAAATTGGCTATAGAGATACTTTAGTCTGATTTCTTAAAAAGAGACTAATGCAATCACAGTATCTGGCAAAGGGGAAACAGTTGCAAACACATGCAATTATGTCAAGTGCTTCACAAAAAAGCAGAGTGCCTGATAGTGCTCCTTTGGAGGAAAAGGCATGGACAAAAGTTCTTAGATATCACACAACCCCAACAGATGCAAATCCACATGAAGGTTCTCTCCTTCAGTTTGACTTGTAAAATATGTTTGTCATGATAGTCTTCATCCGGTAAGAAACAGATAAGCAGGAAAGGATGGGAATGCAGGTTATCAGGGCTTTTATTGCTACAAATGGAACCCACATCAGAGCAAGTTATAACTTCTTGGGCATCAGCTTCATCTCCTATCAATGAAGATCATGTTTACCTCTGCCTCATAGGGTGATTTTAGATTTTAAAAATATAAGAAGTTGGAAAGCACATCTTGACACAGATGTAGTTTTCACAGAATATTCTGAGTTGGAAGAGACCCTCAAGGACCTTCAAGTCCAATTCCTAAGTGAATGGCCCATATGGGAATCAAACCCACAACCTTGGCACTTCAGCACCATACTCTAACCAGCTGAGAATCAGAAGTGCAAAGATAGCTCTCACTGCGGAGTCCCATCTCCACTCCTGGACTCCAAGGTAAGATTTTGACATAGTCCTCAGGAGTAGGAGTTTTGGCGACACATGCAGGAATTTCAGGCAATGCAACTCCATTTGAAGTTGTACTGGAAAGGACTGGGAACATTGGAGTTGCTGTGCAAAGCCTTTCAGACAGCCCTTAGGATGAGAGGCTTCTGAAATGTAAAATCATAAAACACAAGTTAAGAACCCTATTGCCACATGTCTAATCATGACTTATATAAGTGGGTAACTGGGGGCCACAAAGAAGCTTATGACAATGAAAATGGTATACATTTTGTGATTAGCAGGGAAACCCAGTCTAGCAGACTCTGTTTTCATGTCAGTGTGTGCAAGCATTTTCTCAGTTTAGTTTACCCAGTAGTTGATAGCCTGGTATCACAAATCCAGACTTCTAAAGATTTGGCATCCTGCTAGATAAAGGAAAAGGCTTTCATTAGTCTCTCTTTCCATTTTTCATCAGCCCCAGATAAGTGTAAGGTTTTAACCTAATGAAGAGGATATTCAGCACATTGATTCCTTCCACCACACAGGGCAGTTTCTGTCCCAGTATGGATGTGCAAGGGCAGAAGCTCTCTTCAACTCCAACCCGCTGTCTTAAATGGCTCCCAGCTTGTCTGTGGTGACCTTTTGTACAAGATGTAAGAGAAAAGGCCTAGCTCCTATAAGAAAGGTGCTGGTAATACTTCCACTCTCTTGCTCCTGTAAGAAGTTCTTTGGACAATGTGTAGTACTGGAGAAATTATGCTGTGCATGAAGGCCACAATTTCCAGCTCAACTCCTGGCTCCACGAACAGGCAGGGAACAAGCATGAGCCTAGGCAGCAGATGGGGACGTTGCTAATTGGTCTGTTTTGATGCTGGGCCATCAGCTGACAGTCACTTCGCACTTCTCTCTCAGCAGTGATTTGCCATGTCAAAGAGCTACAGATATGGGAATGATAACAAAGGAAGTGGAAACAGCAATCACTTCAGTGCAGACAATCCTTTTTCCTCAACTGTGATGACCAAATTTGCTGCAGAATGCTGTGAGGCAGCTTGGACTTGGCATGTAGACCAAAAGATGTGATTTGTACTTCTTACAGTGTCAAGTGACAATGATTTTACATGAGTGTTGTCATTTCTAATGCATTTTTTCAGCTTTCTTAAAAAGCTTGGTGATAGTTACAAATGAAGGAAAGCAGGAGAGGCTACCATATGTGAGAAATAATATGCTGGGTGAAAACTACAGAGGCTCATAAACACGGGATTAGAGCTCAGTAAAAGCTGTGAGTGCGGCAGAAGTTTCATTGCAAAAGCAGGATTCCCAACCAGGAGCAAGAATAAGACTGCAGCTGAAACTGGAAGAGAATTCAGGAACGTGCTGGAAACAGTGGAAAAGTTTGAGAGCTGTTACATCAAACTGTTCCAGTTTAAAAAATGGCACCAGATTATAGTCTTTATACTATGTAAGACTTCAACTTTCACATTTTCTTCTTCTCCAGAAGTTACTGACTACAAATTCTAGTAATTTTGCAGTAACAATTGTGGCTTTGTCTTCTGTAATGTCTCTGCCATATTTTACAGGCTCTGGGACAGTAAAGGACCGTGATTATACTGCTTTAGGGGAGGTACAATATCAGAGATTCTGTCTGCATTTCACTTTTGAGCAAAGTTGCTAAATTCTCTGTGTTTTTTAAGAATTTTTCATGTTTTCCATTAAAATGAAAGAAAACTACTCATTACAGATCAGCCATTTAACATGCAGTAAAACAAGCAAAATGTTTATTGAATGGAAGGAGTATAATGCCACAGGTGCCTAAAAAGGAATTTTACTGTCCATGTGGATCTGTTTAATTATCTCACACGGAAAAATCACCCTCTAGCAGGCCAAGTTCTACTCTTTCATTTTGATGGAAGTGTGTATTTCTAAATATAGGAGATTGTCAAGGGAAATGTGGGCAGAACCATCTGTGGAGTACCTCAGCAGAAAAGGTAATCTGAAATTCAAAAGCAACTATCTACCTTCACTTTTCTGAATGTCACCACCTCTGACCCAAAACACAGGAAGAATGACTTTGCTGTGGCATCTCCAATGCAACCAAAAACTTCAGAGAAGGAAACCACTGCAGGGCAATCCTGCTTTCTCAGAGCAATTAATTTCACCAAGACACACACTTGAGGAGAGGGTGAATCCTTTGCTGCAGGTGGTCTCCTGCCTTGCTGCCCATTCCACTATGGAAAGTCTCTTTGCCGTGCTGGGGAGGGGGCTGATCAGCTGACACAACATCCAGCGCAGGCTGTGGAGGGAGACAAATTACTCGGAATCCCAGCACTAAAGAACTACACTAGTGTATCTGCTAAGGAACATCGTTCCCAGTTGGAGTTTGCTAGGCACATCTGCAAAAGTAAGAGGTTTAATGGCTGTGAAACAGACCATTCACTTTCATGACTGCTAAATCCCCATTGAAAGAGTACTCCCACTCGGCTATCATTCAAAGTAACAGTCAGGTTAAACAAACTTGTCCTCAACTACGCCCCAAAGACAATTGCTGTAAGCGAGTGAGGAAGAAATAAAGTGGACACGTATTTCACACTGGTAATTTGGTCTCAATAGCCAAAGTTTTCCTTTTGTTATCCCTCACAAATATGCCTCATTTTCCATTCAGGGGAGAAAAAAACTTCAACCAGTGTATTTCCAACCAAACATTTAATCAGAATTCTCTGCTTTTCTATTGCACATATCTAAATTTCTATTTTTAGTATACTGGCACATGTTTTCTATTAGCAGATCTTCTCTTCCTCATTTATACTTGACCTTCTATACATCATTAATTAAAAATATTAGCATAACAATATGTCAGCTCTTCTTGTGTTCCATTGCTTCTAAAAACAATGTTGCACTGCTGTTTCTCTGATCAGCTGTTCTTTTATGCTTTTATGACAGCTTTTGTGTTGTTTGTTTCCCAATGTCCATTATTTTCCACATGCAAGTATTAAAAGCAAACAAAATTATACTAAATGGTATCAGAAAATTAAAGCATTTGGGAAGGGCACTAATGAAAGTTCAACACCCCCTCTGTATAAGAAAATCAGCACTCTCGAAAGTCTAAACAAAGCGTGGTTAGGAATGTCTCTGGTGCCAATAACCTAAAAAGTAGCCAAAATCCCTTGTAACATCATCTAGCAGTAAAATGTAACATCAAGACAAAAAAAAAAAAAAAAAAAAAAGTAAGCAAGCAAGTACTTATGAAAGAAGCCAAACATTTCAAAGCCATTCCAATGGAAAGAAAGCCATCTGCAGCTACCTAGGCGATATGAAGGCAAAGTGAGCTAGATTAAGTTTTCAAAGTGACAGATAAACACCCTACAGGTGTAACTGCCAACGCATGGCTCCTTTTTCAAATCCAGACTTACTGAAGTGAGAGGGTTTAGACTACACAAAAGCTGCAGTGATTCAGCAACTGATCTATTAGATCCTACTTTTTAACAGAAGAAAAAAAAGCTTTGAAATTCTTAATTACTACATTTCTTAAAATTGAATAAGCATCCTCTGTAGCTTCTTTTTAAGTATTGAAGGAAAGGAGTCAAATCCACCAAAAGACTGTGATTGCTATTAAGAACTGAAGTGGTGTTATTGTAATGATTTACTTTCGTAATGAGTTACTTGTGATTTCACACTTTGATCCCCTTTTGAGTAGTGAGGTGTTTCTTTGTTGTTTTGTGAGTGCTAATTGCTGAAGTGCTGTGTTAAATCATTGTTATGCTGGTTTCTTGAGCAGCAGAATGAATAATTGAATAATTATAAAGAAAAAGTTCATTAAAATGGGTATGGATCTAGAAATAACATTTTCCAGTAATTCAGGGAGGGGTTGTGTACAGTAATGCAAAAAACCTGTTGAAAAATATTTTTTTTCCTATCTAGAAAATAAAAGCTGTCCTGCACACAGCTTCCCTTGGAAGCAGACCAGGGAATTACATCAGCTGCACTGGGATGACTTTCCTCTCCACATGCTTCTGTGAGAAACCTTACTCTGGGTAGGATTCCACGTTCAGCCATAGAGCTCTGCTGTTATTATGGGTAGCTCACCAAAACTCAAATTCTCAAATGCATGTTAAACCAGATGTCAAGGATACTGGAGGTGTAGAAACTGCCATACACCCCTGCAGAATAACAGAATACCATACAGAGCCTGCAGCATAACATAGAACATTAATAAGAAAACTCACTTTCACTTGGGACTTTCAAGACATTTCTTTTCTAGTGCAGAAGACAACAAAATGTGGGGTCCCGTGGGGCTGAATACACTGAAGCCATTAGATCACAAAGTGAAGAAGTAGCTGCAGTGTGGAGCTGCAATGGGATCTAGGTGCTACCTCTCCAGCTACAATACTTACTCCCTTAAAAAACTCAAGCAGCTACTGCACCGTGTGAGGAAGCATTAGAGGCACCATGACGAAATGCAAGAAGTTCCATGGAAAACTGAGCATCAAACAAATAGCTTAGTTCAAAGAGCCAGTTAAAAAAAAGAGTAACCTTGTGAGATTCTTCTGACACTCATGGAGTCAACAACAAGATCAGTCCTTCAGATCTTTTGCACAGGTCCCTGTCACATGAGTCAACAGACACTGACACTAACGCAGACTGTTACTGTTCTCCAGCAGCTGGAGCAAGACAAGCTTATCTGCTGACCATTGAGGATTTTTCAGACTTAGGAACCTCATGTTCCACTACAGGCTCTGTAGTATAAAATGGACACAGGCCTATGTACTACTGTTTTCGTCTCCCCAATTTCTATCACTTCTACTCATTGCATCCTGTGTCTGTCTCCCAGTCACACTACCCTGTTATCCTTGTCAAAGTTTATTACTTTGTTTCCAACCTCATCCTCATTTTCAAGGAACTGCTCAAAGTTTTTCTGGTCATCAGGTACTAATTTTAAAAGTTTAGGTGGCAAAGAAGACTCTGGAAATTTTCACTGATGCAAGTATTGTTAACAACTGGTGAGGCAGTTCACATGACTGGAATGCTAAAGACCTTTAGATAAAATTTGTTGAGGGCAAGAGGGGAAGTAGTGAATGATGCAGCGGTACTACTACAAAGACACTGCTAGCTAGTCTGTATATCCTGATAATTCATAAACTAATTGTGAATGTGCTAAAACATAAAAGACAAGAAGAGAATACAGCAGAGTGAGAAGGAGGGAAATTCTTTATAGACCATGAAACCATAGCTGAATTATTTCTTACGACTTGTCTGCAGTGAGAGGCAGACTGCGGGGGAGCAATTGTCTTGCCATGGGAGAATTCAATTTCAGAAATGTAGCATGGAGGTCACACAACTTATTAGAGTTTCTAAAATTATTCCTTGCGATCCTTTAACACAGAAAGTATTATTGCTCTCAGTGCAGGGTAACTCAATTATGGTCTCACTACGATAGATAGAGCTACATTAATTCCTGGCCTGGAGTCAGTCAGGGATAACAGGAGATAATAGATGGGATTTATGTCATGTAATTTTAATCATCTACCATGAGTTTGGAACTATTTGCCCTGGACTCCTTCCTCAGGCAACAGAGGCAACATGCTAGAAGGCAACATGCCAGCCATCTTAGAGCTCTAGGGAGTTTCATCTTACCTCATATTAGTTATCCAAGAGGTAGATTTCTACCCATCCAGATCCCCTCCATAGTCACTGCATAGAGCAAGGTACCACCATGATGTGAGTTACTAAATTCTATACAGGTGTCCAAGACAGGCAAGGTGATTCCCCTGAACATTAGCTGATGCTGCAAAATGGCTGATTTTCCATAGCTGATGAAAATTGTGAGTCTGGGGAAAAGCAGATAGAAAAAGCAAAAGGAATATGGGAGTTCTATGAAAGGAGCTAAAAAGTTGCCAAAAATGCAGAGAACTCCACCTGAAAGTAAAAACCTTTAGCTAAAAGCCTACTCTGGTTCACTGCAAATTGGAAATAGCTGTTAAAGGCAGCCTCCCACTGCTCCCCAGTGTAACATACAGGAAAACATGACAATATCGAATTGTTACATTATTTAATGTAACATATAAATGAGAAGATTGCAGCTCAGGAAATCAATTGGGCAAGCTAGAAAAATGCAAAGGAAAATATGTGGCCAGCAATAAGACAATAAAGAGCCTTAACTAATAGTGATCTTCTGGCTGTAGTGGCTTAAGAATTTAGGGCTCGGATGCATCTTACCTTACTTTAGACATCAGAATGTAGTTATATACACCTGAGCTAGTGACACTTGACTCCCTTTACAGTCAACTGAAAGAAATGGGACTTTTTAGGGCACAATTCCTGTCACCTTAAAGGAA
Organism: Aphelocoma coerulescens; assembly: GCF_041296385.1. Classification (NCBI taxonomy): domain Eukaryota; kingdom Metazoa; phylum Chordata; class Aves; order Passeriformes; family Corvidae; genus Aphelocoma; species Aphelocoma coerulescens. The sequence goes on from NC_091013.1 coordinate 63,605,439, forward strand.
CTATATAAAGCAGTTCAGATGAAGTATCCCCTGCAAGTGTTTCTTTCCTTCCATGGCTATAAAGGAAGAACCATCAGAGGTAACAGGGAAAAAACTTGAGATACCCAAGCTCTCCTCTGCAAAAATACTTGCCTGCTTTCCCAACTGCATCAGTTAACCCAAAACAAATGCATTAGCAATTAAAGAAGTCTTATCTAAGCAACAAAATCATAATTTGAGAGATGGTAAAAATTTTAGTAGAGATTCACAAAAGGTAGATAATGTATTAGTACTGCACCTGAGGCAGGGTATTCCAATCCTTTCATAAATATGACAGATAAGACAAAGCCTGAGGATAAAATTTTAATCACGAGCCTCAGATAGCTTTTATCCAAGGGGGTTGAGAAGGCCACTGGTCTACTGGTGTAAATTTTATAGGAATGTTAGAAAGTTAGGATTCGATAGATTAGAATTCTCTGCCAATATTCAAAAAAAGAAAAATTCTAAAAGTCAGTCATTACATGATGGTTATCCTGAAACTGTCCTGCCTTTCCCCTTAAAATCTCCTGCCAAAGCTGAGTCATTTGATCCACAGCATGTAGCCATAAAATAAACCTTTAAATATGTGTAAACAACAGACTGCCTGTGCTGTTTCTGGGTGTATATCACACGAAATAGGTATTTAATTGAGTCTTTTAATTTAAGGTTACTTGCACTAGGATTCCTTTGAAGTGACTGGGAAGAGCCAGACTCTGCCATAAGGCATGCAGGAGCCGAATCAGCTGCAGGATGCCTTTCTCTTGTCAAGTATATTGGGAGCCTCAAGCACTGACATTCATACCTTATGCTTCAGCTTTCCAGAACACTGACCTTGAGACAGAATTGCAGTTTGAGGCCAAAAGATTCAGCCCAGGCACAGTTATTTAAGAAACCTGAAAACACAGGTTTACATAATATGCTGTAAATCTGTAACTAACAGCTATCATCAGTTTTAGTCAGCTGTGAATCTGATCTAATCATTCTGAAATATATTCTTCATCAAAGAGTGGGAAGACAAGGATCTTAAACAGAATAATTCTTACTAAGAAGACAGCGACTTAAGGAAAAATTTGTAGCAGACTGCTTTTAGCTGACAAAATCAAATATTTTAAATTATTTTATAAGAAAGAATGCTCTTTCCTTCTGTTTGCAGTGGACTTTGCATTATAACTGAGATTAAAACAGAAGGTCTGAGAAAAATTGCCAAATTCATCCTCTTTAAAAAGCAGATCAAAAATTAAGAATAAATACATTGAATCCTCCAGTTGTTGTAAAATTTGGAATACGTAGCATCTCCTTTTCATCCTGCACTTTTAGAAATAAAATAGCATTTAGGATTATACACTGTGTTCTGTAGAAATGTTAACTCTTCTCACGATAAGGATTGACCTTCAAAAGCCGAAGCTGAAAGGCGCCTTTACCATGTAAGAAGACATTTCACCACTAGAGAGAACTATTGGACTTCAGTGCCAGTGGGGGGAAGCAGCAACTGCGTTACAAATGCCGGCGTTTGCTCCACTCCAGAAAAGCCTGCACAACCTTGCTGAAATCACTGCAAGTGACAGATTGTGCTGACTGATATAACGTGTAGATGACAGGCGAACATCGAAGCTTTTATGTGACAGTCAATAAGTATTGAATATATGGTATATGATATTTATAATAAAAAGAGAGATTAAGAAGCTTGCTGCTCTTGGAAAGATTTAGAGAAAATTTTACTGAATTCTGTACAAATACTGAACTATTTTAAATTTAAAAGCTACTTAAAAAAGGTAGAAAGAACTCATGTGATTTCCTAACAGGAGAAATCTCTATTCAACATAGAACATTGTCCTTTGCTCATTATTGTAGCAACCATTTTCAACAAGAATTATATTTAGTGACATGGTAAAGCTGTCTCTTCTGTTTGCTTTCACAGAAGCATAGAATGGTTTGGATTAGAAGGGATTTTTAAAGGCCATCTAGTCCAACACCCCCTGGAATGAGCAGGGACATCTTCAACTACATCAGGTCCAACCTGACCTTGAAAGATTTCAGAGATGGGGCATCTACCACCTCTATGGGCAACATGTGCAAGTGCCTCACAGCCCTCATTGTAAAAAGCTTCTTCCTTATATCTAATCCAAATTAATGCTCTTTTAGTTTAAAGCAATTACCCCTTTGTCCTATATGCCTTTGTAAAAATTCCTTCTCCAGCTCTCCTGTAGCTCCCTTTAGATACCTGGAAGGTGCTGTAAGGTTTCCCCAGAGTCTTCTCTTCTCTGGGATGAACAAGCCCAACTCTCTGAGCTCATCCTCAGAAGAAGTGCTCCAACACTGATGATCTTTGTGGCCTCCTCTGCACCTGCTGCAGCAAGTCCACGTCCTTCTTATGCTGGGGGCCCCAGAGCAGGACACAGCAATCCAGGAGGGGTCTCACCAGAGAGGAGCAGAAGGGAAGAATCCCTTCTCTTGCCCTGCTGCCCACGCTGCTTTTGATGCAGCCCAGGACATGCAGTTTGGCTTTCTGGGCAGCGAGTACACTTTGATTGGTCATAGTCAGTCTCTCAGCCAGCAGCATTCCCATGTCCTTCTCAGCAGGGCTGCTCTTGATCTGTTCATCCCCCAGTCTGTGTTGATACCAGGGGTTGCCCCAAGCCAGGTGCAGCACGTTGCACCTGGTCTAGAGCCTCATGAGGTTCCCATGGGCCCACTGCTTGAGCTTGTCCAGGTCCTTCTGGATGGCCCCCTTTCATCCAGATGGGGCATGTGCAGTAAATTTATCTTTCTTTTCAGGGGTAGGGATTTTTGTTTACCTTGGTTTGCCCTTTGCAGTTTGTGGTTACATTTTTTCTTAATTTTGTTAGGTCATTACGTGTTGCTTCCTCTAAATGCTAGGAAAAGCCAAATGAGAGGACTGTATATGGCATTTTAAACAGGCTGTGAATTGGTTTTGCTCTATCCACACTTCTAAGGCTGCTCCTCAAAAAGTCACTGCCTACACATGACTCAGTGTTATGTGCTACAGCAGCATTTTAACAAAGGATCTAATAATTACTTTGGTAACGATATATTAATGCATTTCAGAAAATCAGGCAAGAGTTTGGAAATTTGGTTTTTTCCCGCCCTCAGCAGCATGTTGTACCATCAATGCATGATGTGGCCATGATTCCTCTTCCTCTGAAGCATCATGTAAGAACTGTGGTAGAGTATCATGCACTACTGTCACACTCATGCACACAGCTCTGCAAGTGACTCTCCTGAGGGAAAAAGCAAACTGTAAGGCAAAGCAGCACAGCACTGGTGTCTATCCCCGACCCTCCTTCCCTCCTCTGTTGTTCTGTTGTTCTGTTGTTTATCTGATGCAGCCTTGATGAGAGCAACGACTTTAGCAGGTATGTCTGCATTATCTGACACATTTCCTCTGCTTCCAGCACCTGAGGTTGTTGCATCACACGAAAGGGTTTCCTGTGGATCATCAGCTTACAGAATGGGAAAATACCTCCCTCTATCATATAGCAGTACATTTGTTGCATGTCATGAGTGATTCAACAGCTGTGTATTTTCCCTGTCAAGTGTGGAATTCCCCCAGTATTCTCCTACTCATTGACACTATATTGTTGGAATAAATCCAGTTTCCTGTGCTTTAAAGTTTTCCTTTGAGTGAGTAGGACTCCCTGCTTGGTAAGTTTTCCCACACTTAGTTATTTACATGCCCACTGCTCATTGCTGATTGGCCATTCCGAGTGGGCAGTCACTCCTCTTGCCATTCTCTGCAGAGCACTGAAGCCAGGAATTCTTCCATTAGCTCCACACCAATCCTCAGAAATGACTGATACGGGTTTGGCAGCACAGTTCCCCAACAGGAGCTGGGAGAGCTTCATGTAATAAGAATACAGAGTTCATTCACTAAGTTATTTCCCAAAAATAATAAACCTTTCTCCTATTGTCTCTGCTTGCTTCCTAAGGGGGAAAAAATGCCCTGAAATCAAACTGCTACTGTTCAATGTTGTACCAAGAAAAATATGCCTCAGCAGGTTGCCAGGATTTGTTGAAACCAGACATTGTTACAAAAAGCTACATACACTTCCTCTTTTTTTCCATTTGTTGTACAGAATGCTGATAGTTTAGAGAAGGCAGTAATTTATATTTCCTTGTTTCAGCTGACTTTTTTTCCCCGGATGAGATTTTCTCCAAATTACCTGTAATTCCCTAGTAAAACGTTTATACCTTTCTTATATTTATTTTCTGTTGAACACTGAATGTTAAATTTGAAATGCTGCACCTGGGAAAACATATAAGTACTTTGCAATACAAGGTTCTGTTTTATATAACTGTGCAAAATGTGTTTGATCCTCCAAAAATATGGTGTTTAGCACTGAATACAGATTTCAGGTGTAGTCAGTGGCTGAAGTAGAAGTTTGGCGGAAACTGAGGACAAAGCTTCCAAGATTAAAAATGAATCAACTCATGTTTTAAGGCAGTTGAGTTACACACACAAATGAGGTGTTTATGTGGTATGAGAGATTATAATTGTGGCATTTAACTAGGACAGTGATGTGGGATGACAATAACAGTCAGTGTATGTATGTAACAAAACTTACTTTTTCAATATACATGTTTAAATGGACTAAGTTGTTTCTCAAATGCTCTGGTAACTACTGGGGATTCCCTGGTAATAGCTGAACTCTGTCTCAAAAAGATCCTTGGCCATTTGTGATTCCTTCCAATTCACATCCTGGTTTTACCGAGAAACTCATCTCTGCAAGCCAGAAAGGAGCTGCTGCATGGTTTAGCTGTGTCCCCACATAAATGGAGGGACCTTTGGAAATTAAAGTACACCTCAGCTTCTCAGCCTTATTGCCACAAAATGCAGCTACAGTTCAAGTATGTATACTGAAAAAGCAAGTTTTATACTGAAGAAAAAGGAGGAATACACCTTTGGTAGCTGAGATACCACGAAGGGGTCAAGGGTCCCAGTAGGCAAAAACATGGGCTCTCTTGCAAAGAGCAAAAAAGAGCATAAGACAACTTAGACCTTGGATGATAGGAAGGTGTTTTTATAGAAGGGAACATTTCCCCCAGGTGTAGCAGTAAAGGGAGTACTATACACAGCCCTTGCATGCACCTCAGTTAAATTATATTAAACAACTTCAAAACATGTACAAAGAAGCATAGAAGTAATTTGAGATACTGAAAATTACTGAGATTTATGAAAAGGAACAAGGAAGATGTAAGTTCAAAGTATCTATTTGAGATGAGTGAGTCATTCTGTACATTTGTTGATACACCGTAATACCCAGGGAAGTAATACTGAACATCTTCATTGGTCAGAAAGAAAAACAAAGGTGTGATATTTTTGTTTCATTAGAAGGTTTGTATTGTTTGCTAGAGCTGTTTTCAACTGGTAATAAATGCAAGGCTAAACTGTGATATTAGAATCATGGCAATAGATGTCAAAGTGAACTTAGTTAAAGTAGTTTGCATGGCTAATATGAAACACATTTTGATGCATTACTTGTTCCGGAGCAGAAATAATCACAAACTGAAAATGAAAACAAGATAATGTCAGTGGTAAAAGGCATACTTAAGGGTACATAGTCTTAATACCCCAAAAATGTTGGATGTTGTACTGCTTTTGGGGGGATACATTAAGCTAAAGCTGTTGGCCAGATCTGGCAAGCAATAGATTTGGAAGGCCTGAATTATTTAACCCCTCAAGAAGACAGCACATCAGTATTTTTACTTATGTCATTATACTTGAGATAAAGTAAACTTATTTCACTTGATGGATGAATAAACTGACAGTAGGAATCATGCAAAATAAAAGAAGAGCAGTTAAATGCTGAAACTAACAATAACACAGTAAATTCTCCAACTTTTCAGGTTTGGACCCTTTCTGGAAGATACATGCATAAAATGGATGCTATTTTGCTCTGTGTAGGGATAAATAGTTGTAATGTTACAGTAATCCACTACATACTCAATAAGACTCAATATTCAGGACACACTGTTACTATAGCATAGGATATTGAGGTTTTTATTTCTACTTTATTGCTTTAATGAAAGCAGCCTGGTTGGTATTATTGCAAAGGAAAAAGACTGAGCCAAAAGACTTGAGGGACTAAAAATGTTGAGAGAGAGCCTTAATGAATCAGGATATTGCTTAAAATAACTTTATATAAAGTGAAATAAAATATTAAGGGAAATGTAAATATACATGAATATATGAAGATAATAATAGTACTGCATTTTAAGCTTTTCTTTCCTAAGATAACAATATATAAGCAGTTCAACATTTTTCACAGTAAATAGTCTTCATTTTATATTCATGAGTAAAGGTACATCTAAATTATTCAAGACAACACCTTAAATAAAAAGCTACTTTCATAGAACAGATAAACATTACAAGTTATGTCCAAGCAGAACTACTACCTTAAGTGTAAGAGTAGAGAAAGTACTGTAAATTCTTCAAATGCCAAGCATATAATAAAAAGAAGGTAAAGGAAAATGGCTACTGTTCACTACTATTTTAACAAGAATTTTTAATATGTTGTCATTTACGTTGAGTCATCTTAGATCACTAAGCACTTAGATGTTAGATGGCTGAATTCATTAAAATCCTCTAGACAATAAATTCCTCTATCATCAATCATCTATAATGCATGTCTATTTCTTGAGGGTGAGTTGTTCCATTTTAAAAGCTTTCCAGATGTGGTACTCTCTTTACCTACTCACACCTCTTCACTAACATCTATTAGACCACTTGAAGTCAGATTATTTGAAGCCCAGTTCCGAGTGTATTTGTTTCAAACCCTTTTTTATAGCTGGACAGCCTTTGTCCCCTTTGTCCCCCATGCCAGAAAATCCTGGCAGACTGTAACATCTTCTATATGAGTTTCCCACACAACAAATTACAGGCCATCAAAGCTTTCAGAGCTCCTTAGCAAGTTGCAATAAAAAGGGATGTGGATAAAAGATAAAAGAATTTTGGTCCCTCAGGAGTGCAAATATACACCAGTATTTATTTCTCTGCAGGAAAAGCAGCATATATATCCCAATCTTCAGAGACCAAATGAAATATAAAGGAACTTCCCAAATCTTGTTTGGTTGACTTCAAGTAACTTTTTTAGATAAAATTGACACATATTTTGAAAACACCTGGAAGTGTCAGTAACTTTCCTCCTAACAGCTAAGTTATTCCTGAACAGCTAACTTACTATTGTGGCTATTAGTTGAGGCCACAAAATGAGAGAAAAACTTCAAAAAGAAAGAAATCACTGAGGCCTGACCCAGCTATCAGGCTATTTAAAATTTGTAGCATTTCCACAAAAAAAGCTGCCCTCCCTGGAAAAGATCACCTACATTCTAGCTTTTTTAAGTTTGTCACATGATGTTTTGTAACTCTGCTACTCCAAGACACTTTCTTAGTTCTGCGGCCTTCTTCTCCAACTGCTGAATGTTCCAGTGCCATTGTCTTTTATTTGAATGGACTTTGTTCAGTTGGCAATGCAAACGTTTTAAAATAGCATCATATCTCTTATTCTGTACCTAAAAACAAAAAAAAAAATCACTTCAAAATTTCATTCAAGTAAAACTATTTACAGAGTTACAGAGGTGAGTTCAGCTCACCTAATTCTGTCCCAGTATATACTCTGGCATTTGACCAAGTCACTCCACGTTTACTTTTAGCTACTAAAGAGACAGAGACATCTAGGAAGCCTTTCATCTGACTTATTTCAGATGTCTGGTTTAGAACAACATGAATCATGCCTCACTTTCCCATTAAGGAAAGAAAAGCTATGTCCTACTAAGACCTTAAGTGCAGAGTTCAGTGTGGGTACCTGCTCTGTAGATGTCTAAAATTTAACAGAGTAACTCCCACCCAAGGACTCAACATGTCACAGCTCTGGCAAGGCTTTGCACATGGAAGATTTCAGGCTCCACACTGAGAGGTGAGAAGGAAGATATTTTCATTCTTTGACAAGCGTGTTTTGGTATAAATGAGAATACAAATGAGGTAACCTCGATGGCTGTAGTAGCACCTTTGTAGCTGCACTGCATTTAAAATGGTGCATTTTTCTTAGACAGGCAATACTGTGGCAATGCAGGACTGTCAATTCTGTGCTCATTGCTGCCTTACGCAGAGAAGAATGGCCGCTGCAGACAATACTCTGAAATATGCATTCTTACATGTAAAAAGAATGAAACATTCACTACAATAAAAATGGAAATAACAGGAATTCCCTTAATTAAATTTGGGCTTACTTACCATTGTAAATGGCATATGAGTGGTAGTGTATAATTATTCTTGTGTCTGCTTATTGAAGCATTATTACACTGTGTTTCACATGCACATGATGGTGTACAGCTGCATCAGAACCACAGCACTGCCAGTGACTTCCTGAAAATCTCGCTGCCTAAATTTCACAAATAACTAGGAAATTTCCTCACTGGTACTCTATATTATACTGCCTTCTTTTATTGGTGATGGCTTGTCTTCCTGCATGTTACCTCACTGGCCACTATAATTGTTTGCAACTTTTTGAGGGAAGCTGTCAAGATTCATTCATCTGAATGAGTGCTTGGGGCATCTGCATGACCAGGACTACGTTGTATGACACTGAACTATCTATTGTCTAAAGCATCAATATTATCTGCTTTTTTTAGAAATGAGTCTCTGGCATTATTGGGAACAGTCTGGCACATCTGCTGAGGGAAGGAGCACTAATATGCTTACTGGAGACTGGGGAGAGACAACATTGTGCTTTCTATTGGGTCTTGTGTACATGAAAGTCAAATACTGGGAAAAAATTGGGCACTTGTGGTATCTCCACCACCAGGGTTGTTTAAGGACAGGACAGGCAAGCATCTGCCAAGAGTAATATAGTCACACACTGACATTGGGGAAAGACGTCAGCAAGGGAATAGACAGTCTTTCAGGTTGGGGTTTTTTTGTATTACTTTTACATAACAACAAATTTTCAATTATTTGTGGATATCTTGAATTAGTCCTTATGACTGAAGCTTTGACCCTAAACAGATAACCACCCTGATTTATTGCTGACATCCCTGTCCAAGGCTCAGAACAGGATCTGCTTCTCAAGATATGGATGATGGGGCTGGTGCTCAGGAGAGAAAGAGAAGGTCCACAGACTGCTTTAAGAGTCAAAATCACAGAATATGCTGAGCTGGAAGGAACCCATCAGGATCATCAAGCCCAACTCCTGGCCCTACACAGGACATCCCCAAGTGTCATGTGCCTGAGAGTATTGTCCAAATGCTCCGTGAACTCTGCCAAGGCTTGGTGCTGTGAACACTCCCCTGTGACCACTCCCCTGGGGAGCCTGTTCCAACCACCCTCTGGGTGAAGAACCTTTTCCTGATATCCAGCCTAAACCTCCCCTGACACAACTTCAGGCCATTGCCTCGGGTCCTGTCAGTGGTCACCACAGAGAGATCAGTGCCTGCCTCTCCTCCTCACAGGGAAGTTGTAACTGCAATGAGGTCTCCCCTCAGTCTCCTCTTCTCCAGGCTGATCAGCCCAAGTGACCTCACCTGCTCCTCATAAGGCCTCCCCTCAAGGCCCTTCACCATCCTAGCTGCCCTCCTTTGGATGCTCCTAACAATTACATCAGATGTCAGCAGTCTGTAGCTGAATTCCACCACTGCAGCTCAATAAAACCTCATCCATGTGCCTAGCATCTCACTTTATTCCTGTGCTTGAGTTTTCTTTCCCAAGTTGTGCTGAGGACTGCTGGGTATAAATGTCCCTGTCTATCCACTGTCAGTTCTTATATTAAAAATTGGACTGTTTTCAGGAGAGTTCTTAACAGAAAATAATACCCTGAAGGGTTTTGGGTTTGAACCTGCTTCCTTCTGAGACAAAAAATTCATATAATACAAAAAACTGAAGAACAGGTTAACCTTCACTATTTCATTAAATTGATTTTGATAACAGAACAGAACATTATTTTTAGGCTACCTAATTTAAATTTGGGTTTAGAGAACTTTCTTAGGATGATGTTGCCTTGGTAATAGAATATTTTCTCAAATGCTGATTAGCAGACCTATTCTGAAGCAGCTGAATTTTGCTTTTCAGGTTAAAAATTCTCTCTGTTCTCTATCACATGAAAAAAAAGATACTCTCTTCCTCCTATATTTTACAATGGGCAATAGACATAACCTTAGATCAGGTAATCTTTATATTTTTAAGCTTTGCTCATTAAATTTCGTGGCATTTATTTGAACTGACAAGATAAATGGTATGAAACTTCCAAATGAAAAATTATCTAATCATACAGGGTATTTTAGTAAGGAACAAAACAAAAAATATAGTTCAATTATTTAAAAGAGAAGGTTTTTAACTACTGATCAGAATTTTACCTTGTCAGCTAATTAGGAGCTGCTATGTTATTCCTAATTTAATGTCAGCTCAAATTAGGGAGATTCATGGGAAGTCCATTTTCTAGGTGCATTTTATTCTTCCACTGATGAGTTATCAAGTCATGAATAATCAAGTCAGCAGTGAAATGTAAAGTATTTCAGAAGTACTACAGAAATTTTAAAATGTGCATTTTGCATTTTGCTTTACTACCAGTGACCTCTTTCTTTTTAGGGAATAATTCCAAAAGTTCACAGATTAACTCCTTCTTAAAAGACTTCAGAAAGAAATGTTCTTAACAATTAAGCTCTGAATTTCAGAAAGACTATCAGTACCCAGAATTTAAGACCACATCATTACTGCACATACTTGAACAATGTATAGCCAGCAATGGTGCATAAAGTACTTCAAACCTCATTCGCACTATCTACCTTCTGTCAGGAGAACTGCAATTAAATTTTATTCAAATGACTCACCTCAATTTCTTTTCTAAGCTTAGCATGCTTTTTCTTCTCTTCTTCCAGCAGATCTGTTTTTTTATTGATGACATCTTTCAATGTTGTGATTTCGCTTTTTAGAAGTGTGATTTCTTCCTGCAGATGTAAGCCAAGATACAGAAATCCACTCCTTGAAAGGTTGCACAGTACATCTATTAAACTTATTAAAAATGTCTCATTTTAACAGTCTCAATTAAGAGAGATGAGATCAAGATCTATAATAAACAACTTCACAATAAACCTATTAATGCTAATTAAAATGTTTATTTTGAAAGAGTAATTAGAATTAATTATTAAGTATTTTATAACATTTTTTTAGACCTGTAAGAATATATACTCTTGATATGAAATACGAAAGCTACAACAATGCAGGACTTTGAGCTCATTTTGGTGGTCTTTGTTTAAAATGTAATTAACTGCAAAATGGAACACTATTTAATGTAATATTTGAGATATGTTTTTCTTTCTCATAGAAAAGTACAATGTTAATTAGCTTTTAGTAATCAATATTGAAAGATCTGTAGTACAAACAAATTTTCACCAATTTACATTGAGTACCATCAGATTTTCAGTAAAGTAAGTTACATCAAAGTTGAAATCTTTGATCCCATATCAACTTCATCCTTGTGTTTGTCCATATATTGGCAAAATTTTGTGGTGAAAAATTCCTATGTGGTTGTTTTTGGTAAAAATTGCAACTGGGCCAAGTGAAAACAAGTGTTAGATTAGAACACCAAACATATTTTTCCTCTCTTCTAATTTATATCACCATCTCATCAAATCTACCTCCTGCTGGCAAACAGTTCAAATTTAAATTTATTTTGTTGACAGCAAAGTCTAAAGGATATTGTATTTTTACCTGAAAAATGCAACAATATGGCAGTCTTCCACAGAATTCTGAAAAGTGTCCATATAAGTTTATCCAAATATAAAGCTTAATTTACAGCTCTGTAATATTTTCATATTTGAGTTCATTAGATCACACAATACAAACCTGTTTTTTACAATATTACACAGATAACAATAGCTGATGATATTTTTCACTGCATACTGAAGATTTCTTCAACTAACACAGCATTATAAATTACCTATATTTCCTTGTAGTCAGTCCCTCATGAACCATAAAGATGTTAGGCAAAATAATCATATTATATAAACTATATCAAAATTATTTCCCATAAAAGGAAATAATCAAAAAGGAAATAAAGTACCTGCACTTGTTTTATAACAGATCCTTCTGGATTCTGAAGATCACACATTAACTCCTCTTTCTTTGTCTTTAATTCTTCAACAACAGCTTTCTTTTTAGCAAGTTCAATCATAACTGGCATTTTACTTTCCATCTCCCAAAACACATGTTTATGTTCCTTTATTTTTTCCCGATATTCATTGTTTCTTGCAAGTATCATCTCAAACTCCTCTTGTACTCTTTCTGCATCACACCTCAACTTTAAATTTTCAGAATACAGCGCTCTGACTTGGGCCTCCAGATTTTCACACTGATATTGTGTCACTTCTATGGCATCATCTTGAAGATGTATTTCCCTTTCTGTTGTCTTTGTTTCTAACAGAATAGAATTCATTTCTTTTTCTAGTTCCTGGCACTTTGCCTGTAAAATATTTCAGCGTTCAACTAAGAACATTTTTTGGGGAAGATATGAAGTGTCTAGTTAAACACTGTAATTCAATAGTCTTCTTTTTCACTTGTCTAAGGTGGTTTGAATGGAAGACCTACATTTCTTATTATCATCACCTTAGAGGCACAATGCAAGAATACTAGTTTCGTCTTCTCCCCTTAGATTGAATCTAAAATATGAAATAAGATATCCTTGAACTCACTTTAAGTTCCTCATGTTTGCAAGATATATAGGACGTGGCAAATCAAACCCAATCCTAATGTCTGCTTAGAGATGAAACCTGGTGAAGTCCTAATCAGACTAAAAATAACTAAAGATGGCAAAAATCCCTTGCAAAACTCACACAAACACATAGAGGGGTGTGTCAGGTGATGAAGCTTAACTAGACTGTTCAGCTGAGGTTTTTATTCCTGCCTTCATCACAGTAGTAGTTGAGAGCTGAATTAATCCCAGCTATTTTCAACCCCGCAAGAAATATGTATCTAGTCCTAAAACTCCTCTACATAATCTCACTAGTGAGAAGTGAACAAAACCAGGAAGTAGTACTTTAACCCATCATAAGAAATCACAGATTCATCAGGGTTGGAAAGGGCTTGTAATTACCTAGGGCTTTAAAGTTCTGTGGGTCTTTTTTAAAACAAATACATGTTTTTAAATTGTTTGATCACAAATTATTATTGCAGCATCATCAGGCTATATTACAGGATACAGACAAAGCTTCTTGTAATGTGTGGCCTGTCCACTGACATTCCTAAGAAATACAAGATTTCACTCCTACTTCAGAAATGTTATCTTTGTGAAAAATTTCATATATCAATTATTTCAGTTGTAGAGCTATGCACAGATATTATAATTGGAACTCTACTATTTCCATTTCCATTCTTCCATGCTCAAAAATATCAACTGATATCATCTTTTCTCAGACTTAAAAGTTAAGTTTCTCAACAGAAATTTGATCTTGAAGGTTAAATAATTGAAAGCTTAATAAATGAGGAAAGAAATGACCACAGATTTTTCACACAAACTACACGCATCCAGTGTTCTACAAAATAGTACCAAATGATACCAGTATTTATGACTACTTAGAATACCCACTTCAAACATAAGGGGGGAAAAAGAATTTTGTGTCAAAAAATATGGTAAGAAAAAAAATTCTCTAGTCTGGAGAAAATCTGCCAAAAATAAAAATGGTTTAAAATCCTTCCCTCAATATTTCTTAGGAAATTACCATTAAAAAAATTTCAAAAAGCTCTAACTTTGCATTTAGTTGCTGTGGGTTTGCTTTGTGGGTCCAGCTCAGTTTTTTTTTGGTTTTTTTCCAAGTAACAAAAAAAAGTTTCACCTGCTGTAATGAAAATGTAGCTGTGTTGTGGCCTTCCAAATAGAAATACATACTCACAGTTTTGGCTGAGCCTAAATGCCACACACATGAACAGAATAGCTGCCTTACACTTAAATGCACTCACCCATTAAGTACCATCAGCTTCTCTTGTTCATGGAAATACTTCCTCATCTAATGAAAAATACTTGATTAAACTACTCTAAACAAGGTTTATTACCTGCAATTGGAAAAGAACTGTTTTGCTTTTTTCTATGTCTGACACCTGTGACTGCTGCTGCTCTAAAACTCGTTTCACAACTTCAGCTAGTGATGGGGAATTTTGCTTAGCCATTTTCAGCAGAAGTGAAGAACTGGAAGGACAAGAAAGAAGTGAATTGTTTTATCTTCATTCCGTTTAGTTCCTGTTGATAAAATAATATTAAGGGCTTTTCCGTGGGATCGCAGATCGATACATTCATTTGATTTGGTTCATTTTTAATCGGCAAGACCAGGTTACCCAAGCTAATCACTGAGAATTAGAACACTTTCTTGCAGAACCTCATAAAATAAACCACCGCGATGGTTTATTCCATCTTCGCCTTCTCTGCACGGCAGATCCTGTTGGCGAGCACAGCCGTAACTCTTGAAAGCACCTCAAGAGCACCGTAAGCGCCCGGGCCGCGCCCTCGCGTTCCGCCCGAGCTGCTGCGGCCGCCACACGGCACCTGCAGCGCCCTCAGCGCCGCCGCCCTCAGGCCGCCGGTCCCCGCCCGGGCAGCGCCGGCGCGGGGCCTGAGGGAGCCCAGGGGCAGGGGGAGCCGGGAGAGGGGCCGATCCCGCCGGGAGCCGGAGGGAACATGGCGGGAGCCACCCCTTAGGAAATGGGTGGCTGCTTCACCACCCGTGGCGGTGGTGCCGGCCTGCTCGCCCGTGCCTGAGGCCGTCCTGCTCAGCGCCCTCCGCTCCCAAGTTCCCCGCGTTACCCCATTCACCGTATTAAACTGCACTTGCTGCCCTCATCTGTTGTGCAGAGAACATTAAGTTTTCCCGAGCACCACTGGGTTACGAAGGAGAAGAGATGTCACCCGGTTTCTCCTGGCCTATGCCGTGCCCTGCTCTGTAGCCATGGACTTGCCTCTGGTCCACTTGTACTCTTCTAGGGAATTCTAGGGAATTTTAAGCCTAAATCGCACAATTTTTATAATTTGATTTTATAATTTACCTATTTTGTAATTTTTATGTTTTTATAACATATTTAACTAAAAAATATAAATATTATATATTATATTAAGCAGCTTACTTATATATAATATATATACTATATATAATATATATTATATAATATACATTACATATTATATAATGTATATAATATAATATATAATATATAATATATATTATATATTATATATATTATATAATATATATTATATATATAATATATATAATATATTATATATATATAATATTGAGCAACTTGCATATCTAAATATACTTAAATATAAAAATACTTTTTTATATATATTTGTAATAACTTTTTTATAATCTAATTGCTCATCTCTGCATATGACCTTGTTTATTTTGTCCCTTTTTTGAAGTGGCATAAGCTGAATATAATATTTCAGCCAGAGATGTCAATTTGTCATTTTTCAATATTGTTTTGTACCCTGAATATTTTCTGACCTTTTCCTTCTCAGCATTCTGCACCAAAAATAACCCCAGCAATTAGTTTTGCTTCCTTAGTCTGGCTGAAGGAAAGAAAATGATTGCATTGGTTTCTCTCCACCAAGTAGTTCTCCTGTTCATTTTTAATGACCTAGCTCAGTCACATTTGGCAGTGGGGTGGAAAGCCTCAGAGATGACCGATTTCTGCAAATTTCAGGGAAAGAGATGTCTGGGTGCGGAAGGACAAGACAGCCTCATCGGTTCCCTTTGGGAGGGAGAACCAGGATTCAGCTCTCATCCCTCTGTCCAGCACATGCTGAAAGGAACAGCAGGAGGGGAGATGGCAGAGCGCTCCCTATGTGTGTTTTGGACCCGGCAGAAATGTAGGTTTACTGTAGTTGCAGGGAAAGGAGGAACAGGAGACAGTGATTCATGGGAAATCAGACTTTATTAATTCCTCTGTCCATTAAAAAATTACCGTTCTTTTTTTCCTGCTCCTTTCTTCCATTGTCATATACTTAACAGTCATGACTATGATTTTAACACAGCTGAGGAAATGCATTTATTATCATTTGATTCTTGCGCAAAGCCTGATGTAAATCCCTCATTTTCTTGCTTGCCTTTTAACCTTTGCATTGCCCTGTCAAAGCATTATGACCTTTTCACTAAACTCTGTTTAATTTCTGACTGCTACAAGCAGAAATTGCCATCCTCATTTGGGGCCTGTGGCCCCAAAAGCTGACATTGTGTAACCTAAGTCCGGAATATACTTTTTCTTGACTGGCTGCCAAATTCTTCACTGGAACACGCAGCTACAGCCCAGAAGAGGAAACTCCTTCTCTCTGCACAAGTTTTTCCTTTAACTTTGTGTGGTTGCCGTGTTTGGCTGCGCCGTGCGTTCGTGGGCTGGCGGGGGTTGTGCAAAGCTGCTGCAGCAGGAGGTGTGATCGCGGCAGGGGTAACGCCGCTTCCGGGTTCAGCGCTGCCCCGGCGCGTGTTAATCGTCTTGGTGCCTTGTGGAACAGTTTGTTCTTTCCGGTGGAGCCCAGCAGCAGCAAAGCAGGGCCCCGTCGAAAAGAAGAAATACAGGTTCGCCTTACGCAGCCTTACACAGCATAGGAATTTCCAGCTTGTACAAATCAGCTCCGAGAGTGAAAGAAGTGAGATATATAAAGCTGGAAATGTCTGTGTATTTTATCAGATGGTACCTTTCAGAATTTAAAAGGATTGTCCACCTGTGTAAGTAAACTCCTGTGTTAGGAAAACACAGTATTTTTGTTGTATGTGGCAATTTCTCTTTCTTCAACCTTGCCTAAAAAACCTAGGTTAAAAGAGGAAGGATGTTTTATTTTAATCCAGTTTAAGAGACTTAAATGTATTTCTTTTCTCCCGATTTTTGGATTTTCTTTTTTGTATTTGCTCTTGTTGAAATTTTACACATGTGCTCTTATCTCTGTTCATTTGGGCTGCTTCAATGACCTGTTTTCTTTCTCAGGGCATCTCTCTCTGGCACATGGTAAATATCTCTTGCCATTTTAATTTTCAAAAAATTATGTCTGTTCTCTCAGTTCTCTACTAAGATAAGATGACCAGCAGGATTCAAAGATGCAGGAAATTGTCAGCAGTCTTGTCTTGGCTAACAGTGAACTTTTAGAATTAGATTTCTGGGGTTCTTGAAAATTGCTTTTTTGCATCTCTTTTCTACCTGGGGCTGTCTCTTCTCTGCAGCCTGGTTTTATTTCCTTTATTGTTCTTTTTCTATATTCACTTTGCTTTTCTACTTTTTGCTCTTGTTACCTTCCTCACCTCTCATATAGTTATTGATAATTTTCTTTGATCTATTTTTTCTTGATATCTGTACAAGAAAATCTTATTAACCTCCAAATGTTTGTACTGACAGTTTCAGGGAGTGAGAAAATAGCTAATGGGTGGCCTTGGCTTCCATTTTGTGCAAGTATTTGTCTTGAATTGTGTACTAAAACAATCTATTCCTTAATAAATGTACTTATTTTTTTTTGATGAGGCTTCGATGGAACCCTGGGGCTGTACAGCATGTTAATGAAAACCTGAATATGCATTTCCCATAAGCTAAAACATTGCTGTGCTTGGCAACCCTGTATTTTGAGAAGGGCATTTTTGGAGCAACTTAGAGAGGAGTCAGTTTGGCTATGATTGTAAGCAAATTTACTGTGACACCGCTGTCCTCACTAGGACTCTGTGATGCAAAGCTGGAAGGATATGAGGGTGAATCAGCCCCATTGTTCCTATGTGTACATCCCAATAATTGCCCCTGTGGAGTTTTTGCAGTGCATACACAACTTAATAACAATGTAGGCAATTACCTGTCCCTCATCAAAGACTTTCCTTCCACCCTTTCTTTGGTGGTATTTTTCTGGGCAAGTACAAGGACATCAGTGAACTCTAGTGACCTTCCACTGTTGACATATATGAAGTGGAGCAATAATCTGTTTTTGCACTATGCCTCTCAGTTGTACTATCTTTCCTAGGACTATTAGCTATGCCTTGATTGGGATCATGTCACACTCAGACAGGCCTCCCACAGAGTGTCAGGGTAGGGAAGGAAATGCTCTGATTTCCCAAGTCATGGTCTTTGGCATCAGTCTGTTTCAGCACTGTTTTCTTAGCAAGCTCTTTCCTCTAAAATCCATTATCAGCTATGTGTAAATAATCAAGGGTCATAAATTCCTTGGCAGTTGCTTTTATCTGCTATCACATTTTGATACTTTCAGCTTACCTGTTTTGATAGTTGCTAATTAATCTTTGTAAGTGTTCAATTCGCAGAAATGAAAACATCATTTTCAGTCAGGATTATTTTTCTTCCAGTCTGGGGGAAAGAACAATGAAGAAAACACAGAATGTTTTCTGTAAAACCTTCTCTAAATAAGCTGTCCTTTAAAACCACAAAGGTCTTTGACCTCTCATTTCAGTGTAGAAACTCTGGGAATCCACTGTCAACCATGAAATGCCAAGGAGTACATCACATCTGCCATAATGATAGGCCTCAAGTACACACACAAGTAGTATTTTTGCAGGATAATGATGTGATGTGAAGCCAGAACATTCATGTGGTTACAGGAGAATGAGGTCTTGGGGCATGAAAATTGTGCTGGCATTATTTGATGTGGTTAGCTCTGGTAGCAGAGCACTGATTTCAAAGACTTAAAAGATTCTCAAATTCCTTGTTCCTGCAAAGATAAGAATTTTCCTACAAGTAAATTAATATTCATGCACAATTTGTTGCTGTGCCAAAAAAAGCCCTGATGGTGTTTAAAAGTACTCTAAATTATTATGGGGTCTTAAAACTGGTGGTAAAGGTGTATATATTTCTTCTAGGTCAAGCACAGTGCTTAGTCATGAAATCTGAATAGGGGTCTTCGAGGTTCCCAAAGCAGAGGAATCTAGCCTTTTGTTCCAGACCTCTGGATGCCTGCACTGGAAATGGAAAGATTCTCAGAGAGAGAGAAAACAAAGTAAGACACTTCTGAGAGGATATGTAAAACAGGCCCCCATAGCAACAGAGAGAGGAAGACATGGATTGACGAGTTTCGTAGCTGGGCTTGGATCAACAGAGTTCAGAAAAGGGAAAAAACAAACCACCAAAACCACTTACACCATGGGCCACAAGACAGATTGTGTATGATAGGATGATATTGGAGAAGCTTAACACATGTTGATTTCAGAGCAGAGTGCAGCTAGCAGAGTGAAAAAGCTGAGCCAGGGAGTTGTGCACAGTATTTTATTACTTTAATTTAGTTCTAAATACTTCTTTCATTACTAGGTAAAATTTCTGTAACCTGTGCTGAGTTCTTGTGTGTGCTGAAAAGAACTATCATGGTCATGTGCCCCTTCACACAGAAGTCAGAAATTAGCAAGTCAATACTTTTGGAAGTGCAAAAGGAGAAGTACAAAAGGTCTTGTGAAGGCCTGCAGGAAAAAATGTCATTGCCCTGACAGCTCAGCACCCTACTGCTAGGAGGGGTAGCAGACATGAGCTCCATCTCAGCCATAAGTATGTTAAACACCTCCAAATAAATTGTTACAGAAACTCCTCCAGTCCCAGGAAGCCAAGGGACGTCTGCATTTGTTTGCATCATGGAAGCTGGAGGATGGCCCATCAATCATGTTAAGAAGATCCATTAGGCTAATAAGGGTTAATTGATTCAATAAATCTAATCTTATATACCAACCTTTCATCATCCCTGACGTGGGAAAGAGCTGAGGTAGGTGGGGTGGTGGGGAAATACCTAAATGCTTAAATAAATACATAATTATTCCCATTTCCACTAGTTCTTTTGTTGGAATTTCTTTTGATGCAGCTGGGAAAGCCTTAGTCAGTAATTAACTATGTACCTTCTCTATGCAGTATCACTGAATTAAATGCCTTAACATGATTCCATGTTTGGACTAACAGTGCTGTTCTTGCCTTTTTGTTTGTTTTTCATGTTTTGTTACTACTTGACAGTTGTAGAAGCCTTTAAAGATCCTGTAATATGGTGGAAGCAGTACTGATAGATCTGTTCAGCCTCCCAGCCGACTTGCAGAACAACATCCAAGGATTACTACACAACACACTGGAAACCATTGAGAAATGCTCTTCCATCCATGCTCTGTGTGTTTATGTCATGTGTTGCCAGAGGCAGGGGAGTAAAAGGAAAGATGATCAAGAGTTCTTGTTTCCAGCTCTGAGAGGTTTTCAGAGTCTGAACAGAAGACTGGAGGTGATATGTGCTCAGACTACAGCTGCTGCTTTGTACACTATCAAACAGAGACTAGATGAAAAAGACCTGAGCATCATTAAAGTTATTCTCCCTACCATAAGAAGAGACTTAATGAAAGTATATATAGACCATCTCTTTACAGCAGTCTACCAGTTTGAATTTGAGGATTTACAGGTGGTATCTGACTGTGAAAGCCTGCAGATACCTGAACCTCAGCATGAAGGGCAAACACTTCCTTCACAGGATGTGGCACTCATCCAAAGTGAGATTCAGATGTACTTGGAAAGCCTGCCAAGCCTGAAAGGGGAGCTCACCATCCTCAGATCTTCCCTGATCCCAGGTAAAGAGAGTTCCAGCTAATTGTTTTTACAGAGACTGTTACCAAGCATACTCCTTCAAGGCAGTTGCAAAATGGGTAAGATTTGGAAATGCCTTCAGGCATCAAATAACTAACTCTATATGATGTTGTAGTATCATGTCTGTAAGAGGGAGAAAGTGTCAATAGAAATACAGCAAAAGGCTAGCGAGGCCTGGGCATGATCTGAGGAAAGACGGTTCTGGCTTTAATGAGGGCAGACCATAACATTTTCTCCCCTCCGTGTGGGAATGACACACTTTGAGAGCTACCATCATCATTTGGAAAGGCAGTATAAGAGTTTCTCCTGGTCTGCAGCCCTGGACATGCCTGATGTCTCAGTGTCCCTGCCATGGCATGATTATGAGCAAGAAGGAAATTAGGAATCCTTAAATTTAAATGCCACAGCTAAATCCAAGGTAAAGCAATACTCTACTTGATTGGCTGATTCCAGGTCTCTTCAATATAAACCCATGTAATAGCCGGCTTGGTCTTGGGTTGAAAGCAATTGTTTGTTGTGTTTTCTTGCCTTGCCAGATGATATTTTCTTACATGGGTTCACCACAAGGACAGGTGGGATATCCTACATACCAACTCTAAGCTCCTGCAATCTCTTCAGCAGTTGCAAGCGGAGGGACCCACAAGTCGTTGTTAAAGAAAATCTCCGCCGGCTAGCTAATGCTGCAGGATTTAACCCAGAGGCTTTTCACAGAGTCAAGGTATCTTATAAAACAATGGATTTGAGTAAATGGCGCAGATATTCATGTATCACTGGCTAAATTGTAGGCATTACACTTATCTTTGTCGGCAAGAACTTGTGATAAGCAGGACAATTAAAACATTTATGCTGGCATCTTATCTGGGGGAATAGCCATCCAAACTATCAGTCCTTTGGCCAATATGGAGAAGCAGCACTGATTCTTCCAAGTCTGTTCGAACATTTAACTTACCACAGAGTAGAATAATCAGATAAATGATCAGAGCACTTTCTCCTAAAAGAAAAATACACCATCGCTTCTATAGTGGCTTTCTACTGGTACATCTGCATGGCATTTCAATAAGAGAGCACCTGATTTCCATAAGTAATCAGTTAGTGCAGGAGAGTGTTTCATGTCGAAGAAAAAACCTTGTACTAGTCAGAGCTGATTTGTTTTGCAGCCATATCACTGTCCACATTCTGGTTTTGTTTTGACAGATTGATCACGCTAATGCTGTGTGTATTATGGGAAAGACAGAGCCTGACAACTATGATGGAATAGTTACGAATCAGAAGGGTGTCACTCTGGCAGCTCCAGGTGCTGACTGCATACCCGTGCTGTTTGCTGATCCTGTCAGAAAAGCCTGCGGTGCTGCTCATTCTGGTAGGAATGCACTCCCTGTGCAATGCAAAGATTTCCTGGCACTGTAACTGAGATACAAGAAATCAAAGCTGGGCTTTCTTCTCTATATTCCAAAAAATGCCCAAGTGCAAAATTGGCTTCTATCTATTCCAAAAAATAGACTCTCTCTAGGCTGAGCCTGTTTTGTTTTGTTTTTTTTTTTCCTAAAACAACATTAAAATACTTTGACCATATTATAAAAATTAATTTCTGACGTATGTCTGTTGCATTCCCACTTCAATGTTTAAAACACAGAGGAGCTGTGAGATATGCTCGAACTGCCCATTCCAGGACACTTGGGAAAAAGTACTCTGGAATTCTAATCTAAACACTTCCCTCTAGTTTCCATCTCCACAAAATTATATCAGAAAACTGATAGCTGTTAATGTGTATGTTGGGGGTGGGGGGGAGGGCGAAAGGAGGGTGTCGAAGCTAATTTATTATTGGATATAATTATTTAATTTTAGGTGTAAATGCACCTCCTAATTTATACCTTTAATAATTGCATATATTTTTAGCTACTAGAAAATTTAAAAGAAAATTTATACCAATTTTTTTTCAACCTCTCATTTCTCACAGGATGGAAAGGCACATTGTTAGGAGTATCTATGGCCACAGTAAATGCTATGGTATCTGAATATGGCTGTAACATGAAAGATATCCTTGTGGTGCTGGGTCCATCTGTGGGACCTTGCTGCTATAAACTTCCTCACGAATCAGCAAAAGAATTTCACAGAATTGATCCAAAGTGTGTGAGACTGTTTGACTCTGCAAATCCTTATATTGATATCAGAAGAGCAACAAGGTAAACCTCCTGAGGGAACAAAAGACTAATTCCACATTCATTTCTGATAATTATTTTGATCCTGTATTATTCAGCACTAATATGGTGAGGGTTCTCAACAAAGTACTCTCTAGTTCTTTGCAGATCAAGAAAGGATACCTTTGAATTAATGGTATTTACTCACTTTTTCTGGGTTTCAGCTTTTTTTTATTGTTATACTGTTAGTTTGTGGATTATAGACAAAAGTTCAAATTTAATGGGATTTTACAGGTTGCAGGACAGCAATTATTTTATTCTAATACAGAAAGAAAGTAACAAGAAAAGCAAATGAAAGCCCCAGTCACAATATTGGTACAGTTTGTTCAGTTGGTACTTGAGGTTCTGCCTTAATGATAGTGCCTTATGGAATGTGAGGATGTACAAAAAATATTATTTTCTGTTTCTCTTTTTTTTTTTGAGGATTCTTCTTGAGAGAGGTGGGATTCTTCCCAAGAACATTCAAGATGATTCTATCACAGACCAGAACCAAAATATCACTTTCTGTACTGCCTGCCACCCTGAAAAATTTTACTCTCACTTTCGTGATGGCACTAACTTTGGGACACAGATTGGCTTCATATCAATCAAAGACTGAGACAGTATCTCTTACTCTAGAACAGCATTTAGATAATAAGTCTGCTGCATTGTCTGGCATCCTGGTCTCCTCATAGAAGTTCTTCCTCTTTCCTAGACTTGCAGTAGGGAATTCATGGGTCATGAGGTTCTCCTGCCCCTTCCCTTCCTTGCCTTTCTGAGGCAAGAATAAGTACCTATGGTGTGAGGGCAACAGTTCTTGTGTGAGACAGCATGCACAAGAAACAAGGACAACCCAGACCAGTGGCAAAATCCTTCTACAAGACCCACATACAAGCTCCAAGTTTATGGATCCTCCTTGACCAAACATTTTACAGAAAGTTCACTGTCTTAAGGTGATGGAAGCACAAAAAAACACAGTCTTCATTAGCTTCTGGTTGAGACTGCTGAATGACGTTAAGTATGACATTGCTAATACAGGAAAGGAAGCCAGTATTGCACATTACCTGTTTGAGACACCCAACGTTGATAGTTTCAGCTGAAGCCTTACAAAATTTTGTGCATTGGATTAATTTTCTTCTTTGGATTAAAGAACTCCAAAATATTTACAGGACTTTTCCTATGGAAAATAACTTGAAAGTGAGAAGCAAGCAGGCTCCTTTGGGGCAGATACTGAAAATATATTAACTCTCACCATTCTGTAATTTTTGGTTGCAGAAAAATCTTAATTTATAATGTGTATGTTCATGTCTCCTTAGGATTTTTTTTCTTTAAACAGTGCTTTGATAATGTCATTGACACAGTCTCAACAATGCCAAGTTATTAAATAAATATCTAAAAAGTTCTGTGAATTTATCCTCAGGTATTTTTACTGACCAGTAGTTGGACTTTTGTGTCTTACAAAGCAAATTCTAAGTGTGCACTGTTTTCTTTTAGCCATAAAAAAAAAGCCTCCAGATTTTACAACAGACATGATGTTTTCTGACACGCAGACAGTGAGCGATCGCTAACAGTGAAGCTGTGCTGCTGACTGCGGCTTGCAGGGGTGCCAAGCACAAGCCTTGGGCCAGCGGCGCGCATGACGTACTTTCCATTTCGGATTCCGTGAGCTTTCCCCGGTCTGACTGTTCTACCCACTA
The DNA here is from genome assembly GCF_041296385.1 of Aphelocoma coerulescens. NCBI lineage: Eukaryota > Metazoa > Chordata > Aves > Passeriformes > Corvidae > Aphelocoma > Aphelocoma coerulescens. Next base: position 63,629,909 of record NC_091013.1, read on the forward strand.
GAGGTCAGTGCTCGCCCACGCTGCACTTCCATCCTGGAGGCACGGATGGATGGATGGATGGATGAATGGATGTGGGTCCAAATCATGCGGATTGCAAAGCGCCGCACAGCACACGCTGCTACTTTTTCCTCTACAGTCATCTTCCAACTTATTCTAATATCTGTGCTTGAAGAATAATCTGTTTTCATTTTGATTCGGAGCTGATCGAATTGGAGCTTTCCTTGTTTTCAGGAAGAGCAGAAAATTTAAAAATAAACTTCCTTTTACTGTGAATGGTATTTCTCAGAGAAGAGCCTGGCTCTGAGTATTTTCTCTGACTGTAACCGTCTACAAAAAAATATCCTCTGCCACCCATTTTACTTATTCAGACATATTATTCTTCTGCTGCTGTAGCACTGCAGTCGTTGACAATTTTCAGTTACCTTTTTAAAGCTCCATTGCTTTCAGCATTGTCAGTTTCCCTTGTAACTTCACAGTGGTGATGTTCAGTTGGCTTCAGACTGGAGGCACAGGATCCAGCAGGGGCAACACTCACACTGCTCAATTTAGAGCTGCTAAGTGCATGGCTGCACACCAGCTAACGGTGTGTATGGTATGCATTACGTGTATTATTGACTTGTTCTAAATATAGGATAGTATAATTGTATGGACACTGACAGGCTTATCTTGCTGCACTAGGTAAAAACACCAACCCAACAGCCTACCTTCACCTTTTAGTCCTATCCCTTTGCCTTGATACCTGTACCACTTTATGGATACTGATTGACATAGCAGTGAGGTGAATAAGGTATCCTTCCTCCAGCTACAGGGGCAGTAGCACTACATAGCTTTCAGTCCCTGCACCTGAAGCTCAGCCAAACTTTGAGCAGTCTGTCAGTGCCCTTCACTTAACCCTCTTCCCTTTTGGATTAAGGGTATGCCATCAAAAACAGCTGAGTTACTTGGTTTTGCAAGGTACTTGACAGCTGAAGCATCATAGGGGCCCATGTGCCTGCAGTTATCCCATCTCACCTCAATGATGGTTTCAAACTAATGCATTAATCCTTGCAGTAAGTAGGAAGACCTTGCAGCCATGCTACTTACCACGGTTCAAATGCTCAACAGTACATTAAGTCACACTAATATGATATTGATAGTAAGCCCTGGCTTGTTCTTACCTGCTCAAGAATTACTGTAGAGATTTTATGTTTAGAAAAATACCATTTACAGGTCATGGTAGGACTGTGCAAGCTGGAGAGAATATCAGAAGGAGCAGAAACACCAAAGGCTTCACCTTTTAGAAGACAAATCGTTAACACAGTTGTTCTTTTTTTCTTTTACATGAATTACCTAGACTGTAAACCTTTCAAGAGAAGAAACAGTCTTTTGCACATGGATGACTGAGGTGGAGAACTCCATGACCAATAGGAAAATATTGTAAGGGTCAGTCCCAAGTCAGGGTAGGCTCTGAATCATAGCTTCTTTCAAAAGTCCTTGCTACAAATGCATTTTAATTCTGGTATTAAAAAAATAAAAGTTTAGAGGAAGGGCATGATAGGAAGGAGACTAGGCTGTTTCACATCTCTATTTATTTACTTTTCATTCCTGTTGCTTACTGAAGGAGGCAAGCACATCACCCCTGATTCACCACCTCTAGGGACCTAATATTTATTGAATTTATAAGCTGTATTTTCCCTATTATTATTATTATATAACATTATTAATTATGATAATGGTGTGCCCTGAGGAGAGCACATGACATGATCACATTGAATATTGGTTTTGATGGTTGTTACTGTGCAATTAACATTTGTTACTATTGTAGATTCTTAATATGGGCCTCTTTATTCACATTATATACTTGAATGAAGTGTACTAAAACATGTCTGAGAAAGGCTTGATTCACTGTTCCAGTAGAAGAGGGCAGCTCTAGCACAGCCTTCTGCCTGGGGAAGCAGTGTGAAACTTCAGAGGCGTAGATCAAAGCCTGAGATAATTAGTGAAATGTTTATCCAAACCATGGCATTTATTGCCACAGGTATGGCAAAGGTGAAAACTATTAAGGAAGTTAGATGAAAAATGTTTTTAATGCATTTGTAGAGGTTAGTTCCATCAGTGACTGCTAGTCTCTTTCTACTGACAACCCGAGGAGACAGGATGGAGGCAAGGCAGTTCTGCATTTGACAGTTGTCTTTGTGATTGGCTACAAATCGAGAAGCCATGGACCTGGACGTTCAGCAAAGCATTTGGGCACATCTTGACTCACAAGTATGCAGTCGCTCCCAAATTACAAGCATTCAATTACAGGAAAGCATCTCCTTTCCCCAGCATTAAGATGGTTTTGCAAAGTGGGTGTCTTTGCTTGTGTTGTTTTCCTGCTGCTTATCTCTTGTGCATCGCTGTACTTCTGTCCATCACCACTCACAATTGCCCTGTGAGGACTGTGAGTGTGGTCACAGGGGGTTGGAAGACATGGATGCCATTCTGCTCAGAGCAGCACCAATACTGCTTTCTTTTGTATGCATGTGCCTTCTTTTCTTTTAGCAGCAGTGTGAAAATTCTTGTTCTCAGCACAGGGTCTTTATCACTATCCTCCAAACCTTTCCCATTTTACAGGTTTCCAAAAGAGCTCCCACTTTCCGGCTTACATAGCAAAGAAGTCAGTATTCCTAGATTCCCTCACTGCTGTCCTCATTTCCACTCCGTGCTCAATTTTCTGCTGGGCGATGCAAAGGGAGATGAGCTGCACTCATTTGTCCTGAGGCCCAGAAGGGCTGTGCGTGTGCGCTTGCCTTGATGTCATGTGTGTGAAGCCTTTGTTCTCTGAGTACCAAAGTCCTTCCTGAACTCCAGCCTCTTGTACAACAATATTAACAGGACAGTGCACTGACAGGAGTAGTATGTGACAGAGGAAATAATGTATTGACCTGCTGAGGGATTTACATACCTCCAAAGACTGACAACAACCTCTGCCTGTGAGGCTGGCTTGTTCTACTTTCCATTTCCAGCATATACTATCCAGTGCTTACAGATGAATGACTTGGATAGATATGTACATGGATTTAAAAACTGTCCTAATTGAGTATATTCTTCTATACAGGATGCTACTAATCATTATCCAGTGTAACACCTTTTTATAAGACGCAGAGTTTGCTGTTGTGCTTGCTTTAAATATACAGTGCCTGTGGCTGTGCTGCTAAAAAGCATGATTATGTATTTCCCAAAGGCATGCAGAGAAATAGGAAGCTAGCTTTTTTAAGTGAATCCCTCTGATCTTTCATTAGTAAGCGTTTAATTTACAGTAGCATCTCACATTACAAATATTAGGCTCTCTGTCTGCAAGCTCTCAGGGCTGAGAGGAGACACACAGAAGAATTTTGGGAGCATGGTCCCCAAAGGACAACAGAACTGAGTTCTCTCTCTTACTCTTCTATGAATGCAGCATCATGTCTCCAGGGCAACCTGAATTCTGACAGTCAGGGGAGCAAGGACGTGGCATGGATTTCTATTTGATTCCTGCAACTGAAAAGAGATCTGAGACAAAAATCAATATGTGACTGAACTAAGTTCTTTTCACAATTAATTTTAGCTAAGAGTTCATTTTCTCTCTTCTTGTGCAAATGTAATTCACAACTACTAACTACTGTGTTTGTTTTGCTGATCTTTCCCCTTCTACATGTAGCAAAGGCCTAAACATCTGAAATAAATAGGTTGCAATATAAAAATGAGGGGTAAAACTGAACAAGCATTTTATAAGGGAGCCTGAAACAGTGTTTATATTTCAAGATGTATAATTTCTCAAGTGATGCAATATTTTTAGGCAGCGAATCATAGTTCTGGTCAGATGTTTCAATTGAAAGTGATTTTTCCAATGACAGCAATCTGAAATAAATACCTTAGCATTTCTCTTTGAGGCACTGAGCTCTATCCTAAAGCAATATTGAAGCATATGTTGCAGCTAAAGGAAAACATTTCTGTTCTGCTTTGGTTATATTTCTTAGAAATATGTGAGTTTGATTTTCCTGCACAAGAATGAATCACAAAAAACTCGTCTCTAAAAACAAAATTGTAACAGGTGACTCAAACACTTTCAGTTGGTTTTAATATGTGCTTTTAGTAAGTGCTTCATAGAATTCTCATTAAAGAAAACTAGGTCATGCAGATGGTTTTATTTTGACTCTCTGCTTTCTTCTTTATATCATCCCCATAAAAACTGCCGGACATGAAAAGTGAGTCAATCAAGAAACTCCTTAGAGAGGCTCCTTTAGGCTTGTGGATGTTTATTGCTGTATTCAATACTTAGATCTTCCTCAGTTGCCTTAATTACACTGCAGCTTGGATCCATGAGTTCCCCCAGCACTGAAACATCCCAGCTCATGTAACTCCATGCTAGCCATGGCAAAAACACAGATGCAGAGTTGATACTGATGTTTGTGTCGTAGCTTTTGTTCAGACTATATGGTGCTGACATAAATGACATTGTGAGAAAAATATTGTGCCATGGTGGTGATATTTTGAGAAAAATCTCCTGACATTCACTTAAGGTTTTTGGGGGCTAGGTCAGTAGAAATTTTTTGTTTTTCATGAGATTGGGAAAGTTAAAGATAATTCTGAACTCTCCTTATCTAGTAGATGTGTTCATCAGAGTGACATAGTTTTAGAATCTTGTTCTGTGTGCAATTATATTTCTCTAATTTCCTTTAATAATGGCTTCTTAAGAAGGGACTGACTATGTGTATATTGGCTAGGAAGTGCAAAATTCAGCTGACCCCTCTTCATTAGTTTACATTACTATTTCACATAAAAGTCTGTTAGGAAATACAGGCACCACAAAATGGGAAAGTTGGACTGCTCAAGCTGAAATGTTCTTGTAGGAGAAAGGGTAAAGATTTAGACAAAGCAGTTTCAACATCTTCAGGATGACAGATTTCAATACAACTTCTGAAGCAGCTCTTAATTTCCTGTTTTGAATGTTAGGAGTAATCTGAAATAAACTTTAAAACTAAAGTACCATTGCAAATTAAAACAAATACTTAAATCTCAATTTATGCTGAAAAGAGCCTGTCTTCCACAGAGCTCATCTTACTATTTATGTACATGTCTGCATGAATCTTCAGTAAATATTTCCTTCATAGATTGTAGATTGTTATTCTCCCTTCAATAAATGTTTAGCTAAGTTTTACATGCAACATTTTGCTCCATTTGTCTTTCCCATGATGACACTTCAGCTCTTAATTCTCCAGATTCTGCCTTATTAAGGTCAATTAGGTGTTAATCAGTTTTCACTTACATGCTCTTTTAGAAGGAGAGTGACATTTGAACTTTGTACAGAGACTTGTTTTTTTCTGGTAGGCTTGCAAAGTGGAGCTTTTTGATACCAAAAAAAAAAAAAGTTTGAAGCAGCCTTAATTGAATCACCTTGGTCTCCCTCTTTTCCCTATTTTCCAAAAGAGTCATAACCTATTACACTTCAATTAGGATTTATTTTAGGCTTCCCAGCTATAACTCATAATCCATCACATTGTTCCAGAAACAATCTTCATGAAGGAGGCTCAACCCAGAAAGTGAAAAATCGTTGTTATTTTTGAGACTAACACAGGATTTATGGTAGGAGAGCACTTATAACTTAAGCAAAAAACTTTTTAAGTATCTGAGGTTGGAAAGCTGACACTAGGAAACTAAAATATGGAAATAATTTCACAGTTTTTGCAGGGAGAAAAAATACTTAAACATGTGACGCTGAAAATTCATTCCTTGAATTATATACACATCAGGACTGGATGCCTTTGTACGTACTCATTTATCCCTAGCAAACTGGGCAGAGGCTAGAAGGAAAGAATGAGGTTGTTTGCCTGCTGTAATAAATTGTATCAGAAAAGAGGGATACAGCAGCATTCCTCTTAGCAAGTGAGTTAAAGAGTGCACAGGCTAATGATGAACTGCTTTCTATGGAGCCAATATCTGAGACTGAAAAGGCAGCCAGTCATTCCTTGGCTCTGCAGCAGTCTTGGAGCCTGTTATACACAAACAGAAGCAGGGAACAAAAATCTCATTTGGGATGCAGCTAGCCTGAAACAGATATCCAAGAGGCAGAAAAAGACAGCATAATGATGATGACATTTCTACACCTGACTATTAAAGATTTAGTGCAAGAAGAGTTTATTGATGTGGAAACATGGCCCCCAACCTTATTGTAGGAGCAGAGAGTGGTTCTGCCAAGCATCTTCCTGTGCGTAGCTATTTACCACAGTTGCTAAAGATACTGAGGCTTCTTTGTGTGGTCAGGATTCTTCCCCAGAACCTGGAAGGGTTGGAGTATTGAATTCTTATGGACTTATCTCAGTTCTTCTCTTTTTTCATCCCAATTAAAACCCTGCTAAAGGCATACCATGCACTCACAAGCTTCCAATCTGTGCAGGCAGGGAGAGAACCACGGTAAATTGTGGGAGGCAGATAATGATAACTGTATGTATTATCTGCATGCAGGCCTCTGGGACCTCACTGGGGCCAGAATAATCCCGATGAAGGGCAAATCTGCCCTCGCCTACTGCAGCTGTATTTCTGGACTGAAAATGTGGAAGAGAAGCTGTTTTTTAAAATTTCACTCAGCTTGGCCAACAGCCCAATTCAGCAGACTTGGAAGATTTTCCATCATAATATTTTTCTGAAGCTAGCTGTAAGAATAAATGGCATAATGTATGTTTGGCTCAAGAGATGAGAGTCTAAATTTTGAAGAATTTTTTCTTGTTTGTTATGGCACAAATCCCAAACTTCTTGCTTAGAAGTCCAGGCTCCTTGCTGCTATGAGGCCCCATCTGAACCTCTCGAGTATAGGGGGCAAGTACTCTCCTGTGTGAATACTTGCTAACATTTCTAATCTCAGCTGTACTAATTACTGTGGCAGAAGTTATTTCACAGTGGACAAGGCAGATCGACCTCCTGATCAGTCCTAGAAGGGCAGAGAGGACAAGGGGGATAAATACTGTGAAACTACTCCTTACTTACATGGTAGCCACCTAAGACTTTGGGCAAGGCTACAGTGCAGAGAAAAGGTAGATCATGAAGATAAATAAACCACTTACCTTGGGTTCTGATAGAAACACATGGAATGTGCAAAGCAAGTTTTTTTGCACCCTATATACTGTATATTTTCTCCAGTTTGCGCAGTACGAAGTTACCAAGCATCTTGAGCACTACTGCTTTTGAAGCAATAGACATTTCTGATATTCTTGATCTTACCTTGCTCTAGAAGAGAGAGAGAGGATGAGAATCTCAGCCATATTGGTAGTAGTAGATTCTTCAAGATTTTGACTGATCAGTTAAATATCCTGATTTATTTCACACTTGTCATAAGAAAACATTAAAGAGAAACTTGTAATCTGTGAATTTATGGTGTTTTTATTCTTCTTTGTGAGCAATGCCACTACCAGAGACAGCAATGACAATGGCACAGCTCACAAGATGGGCAACTCCACAGAAAATGCAAAAAGATCTGAACAGTCTAGATATTTAAGATCTGCAGACCAAGAAGCATGTAGGATTGTGCCACATTTCCAGGCCCTGAGATCACCATCCCAAAATTTCAGAACCATGAGACACATACCAGAGGCTCTCAAATCTGAGGAAGGAGAAGGGGAGATTTCTAGGAGATGCCCAAAGGATGGAAATCCCACGGCTTTGCCTACTATGTGTTTGAGGAGCATCTGCAGCAGAGTTTGCGTTTGTCACAGAACACCCCAAAAACAGAGCATCTACAATGAAAAAACAGCGCCTTTTCATGAGTTTTGGGAGACAGAGCTGATTTTGGAGTTGTGCTGTAAAAGCTTGTGACTCTCATGTCTCTCAAGAGTCAAAACTGTCTACCTTTGGATACTGTAATGCTCTTCCACATTTTTAGACTGGCGATGGATGCTGTTAGAAGGCCCACTGTGTGACAGTGTGTGCTTTTTTAAGGGATAGGGATATCAGAATTCTCAAATTCTGAATATGCAGTTTCTGCAGACTAACTCAGGAAAATTTGAACTGTTCCCTGCTTCCTGCTTTGTCCATTGTGGGAAGCAGAATTTTAATTCTTACTTATTTTGTAGTGAACAGAGGGAACAAGTTGAAATTGCTGTAGCATTTTTTCTTTTTGTTTTGTTTTGTTTGCAGATTGCAGATTTCATAGGTGTGTTTTGAATTGGAGGGTATTTAAAATGTTCAGCTTTGAAGATTTACCATGAGGAAATGTTTTGTGGATGTTGTGGCTTGTATTTTAAATTACTGATCAGCTGTGATTAATCTGATTGGTCCTTTGACTGGAGGAGTATGAATTACCTTCTGCCAGGTATAGCTGCTTGGGAACTGTAAGTGTGTTTCATGGACACGAGTTCAAAGCCCTCTTCATGGGAGAGTAAGTGCCAGCAAAAAATGAATAAAACTTGTGAAAACAAGAATACGAAGTGTAAAATCACTACCAAAGAGAGTGTGTTTATCACTGAAGTGAGCGTGTTTATCACTGAAGTGAGCAATACCAGATAGTTTGGAGTGGAAAATTTGCTTTGTTTGTAGAGAGCACATCTCCCATAGAAAACAGGAGGAGGATGGAGTATTTCGTTTAATGATGTGCATTGCAGTCTTCTTCCTCCATTATCTAGTATTAACTTCTGTTGGGGAATAGAATTATTGGGATCAATAAAAGAACTGTGCAAGCAATTGGGCTGGAGGTTTTTGGGCTTGTGTGTGTGAGAGACATTTTCCGTGGGAAAGTCCCTGTGTGAAAGTAAACAGTTTTGGCCTGAGAAAATACAGGGAGTAAAGAACTTGCAGGTGTGCTATCCGGGAGTGATCCGGGAGGCAAGCACAAAATTCTTTTGATCATAACAAGACTGTGGAAAACTGCCAATGTAGTCCAATTATGTAGAAATAGAAATGTGTCTTGATAAGCTTTAAGCCACTTAGGAGCTAACAAGCTGGTATACTATATAAGTGCCTTTAGACTGCTAATAAACGGAGTTCATTTATTCAACCATATTGGTTTGGCTTCTGTTTCTCGCTCCCCCCGCCGGGGATCCGGGCTCCTCGTCCCGCGCAGCTTCCAATAAACTTCTAATTTTTTTCATCATATTGGATGTAAACTGAGATGATACTGTTTTCCAGTAGTGATGATGATAGTACTGTTCAAGCCCACCACACTGGTAACTAGACCTGGATTTTGGAGGGTTCTGTGTGAGCTGGACCTGAAAAACCTATGGTTTCATCAGTCTGTAGGGGGACATCTTAAAGAGGCGAAACTCTACGCCATACTGATTAACAAAGAAATTACTTTGGAATGAAAGCAAGCATTGGTACTCTTGTGGAAGTATATGTTGGCAGGATCAGTATATGAAAGTCTTACATGGACAATATTTTTACCGGAAGCACAGAATTATTGGCAGTAAATGTGAAATGTAGCAATGAAGTTGAAGGCCTCCAGTATCTCAGAATAGATTGTTTTGTGCTTGAGAACATGCAGACAAGTCCAGGAAGAAAGATTCTTGGAATTTAGAGGAAATCATGACACATACAGATTTCTCTGCTGTTTGAATAGAGGTGCCAACTCATTTGAATGCATATGCTTCCATCCATATTTTTATCACTTATTTGCATGCATAGGCACAGACTTTCAGCTCTGCATCTGTGTTTAAAAATGCACACAAGATCCATGTATGACACTGAGCATGTTTTTGTTAATATACATATATATCACGCCAGCCAGCCAAATAGCAATAATATTTCTCCCGCTTGCTCATTCTTGGATGGCTCATTTACATATTTATGCAGCTCCTATTTTCTTTGTAAAATAAAACACTATGAAATTATCTGCCTAGGCTTTCACAAGGACACAAATCACTAAGCTTCTGATTTTTTTATTAATTCTATCACTTTATTTTTGCAATTCTAGACTTTCCTGAAAGTGAGGCTATTCCATCATTCATTTGCTGTCAGCAAAAGCACAACAGCTCCAGAATAAGCTCTTAATTGTGGTCAGCATCTATGTCAACACCATCCATAATGAAACAAAAAATGATGAATATCAGCTTTTTTATATTTAAGTTGTAGAGCTGACTTACTGTACTATCATACTAAGTTACTTAACAGAAACAGAAATAGATTAGGATGGATATTGGATTGTTTTGATTTGTTTATTAATTTGCTTTGAGACAACAAGCAGGTCACTGCTAAAAGAGAAAAGAAATGTAACTAATCAAAACAGACTGCAACTTACAATCAAAGTACACTCACAGGATTCATTGCACAGCCACAGTCATGCAGTCATGACCTATGTGCTCTTTCTGTCTGCCTTGTACTCAGCTATGCTGTGCTTTATATAGACTGAAAGACCTACAGGGAAAGAGTTATATCCTTGATTGTGGAACAGCCTTTGTGCTATGCCTCCAAGAGCAAAATGCATGTTTTTACCAACATCAGATTATGCCAAGAGGTATAAATCCAGCTCAGCTATCAAAGGAAGGAAGAACCCAAAATAGAAAATAAATTAGTGGCCTAGCATAAATCTTCGCACTTCAGCACTAGTGCTGGATATAAATTCTGATGGACAAAAAAGCTTTTCTGGGAAATCCCAGCATCTGAGCATGCGCTACTTAATCTGAAACATTTTGGGGTTTCCTGCATTTTGAAAGAATACACAGCTGATTGGTGCCCTGGGGAACAAAGGAGGGGATTTTCTCCCACGTTTACTGCCCTCTTTATGGAGGATTTTAGAGAAAGTCAGAGTCAGGCTAACCCTGAGTGAAAGGATCTCATGCTGCATAGTGATGGAAAAAGAAGCAGTTTGCAGGTATGTCAAGGGAAATTCTGATTGCGTGGAAATTGATTTTTTCCTTCATTCAATGAGGGCATTACTCAGCAAGGCAATGATATCTGCATCCATGGACATTTAAAAACTCAGATAGACAAGGACTTCAGCAACCTGATCTAACTTTGAAGTTAGCCCTGCTCTGAGTAGGGCTTTGGAAGTCCAGACTACCTTAAACCATTCTGTGACTTTTGACTTCAGACAGATGAAATACTGATATTTATACTTGATTTAGTCAACCAAGACCTCCTTTATAGTCAGGAGAGAAAAGCTGGGTGTGGTTCATTTTCATACTATGCTGTTTATGTCAGGTTGCAACACTGACTACAAAAGGTTTACCTAGCTCAGGTTTGTGCACCTACACGGCATTTAGATAAGAAGAACAGCATGTATTTTATCTTCTATGGAGATGTTTGGGCAATGGGGATCCAGAAGTCACAGGCTCCTTGACCTCAAAAGTATTTGATGGGATGTGGGAACCACAGAAGCCTTCAGCAGGTGTTTGGTGAAACCCATATTCTCACTTCTATATTCTGAATATTTTTATTTCTGTATCATGATAGATCCTGAAGGGCTCTGCAACAGTCCTTTTATTGAATGAATTCAGCTAAAATGAATGCTTTAATAATTTGTTTGTGCTGGTGCATCCTTTAGGGAATTTCCAGTTTTGTTCCAGTCTTATTCAAACAAAAGTTCTAGAACAGAGTTCTCATGAAATTTTGCTTTTTTTTGGAAACTTGCAGGGCCCAAACAAGGGTGGAATGCTGAAAACAGGTTTTTGAAGCTCTTTTATTCATATTTGAATGAGAATATCACTACACTAGTCCTGTCTGCAAGAAAGGGAAGCTGAGAATAAGAAATACTTGCATCACAGTCAATTTGTGAACCTGACTGATAAAGTAATAGCTAATGTAGCAGGATCACCCTGCTTTGTGCCTTTGTGCCATTATATTTAGAGATATACTTAAGTGCAGTGGAAGAAAAGGTAGAGTATACCTAGCAAATCCCATGCTAAACCTGTGACCTGCATCTGTAAGCTCTGAAAGCACATCTAGAGGGGCTTTCTTACCAGCGTAGTTGTGAAAAGTAAAGCTATTTTCTCAGCCAAGGGACACTCTGCCAAGAGGAGTCAGAGTCCTTTTGCTGCCTTTCCTCCAAACTCCGTTCTGACTCTGACAAATGGGGACCTGGCATTTGCCAAAACAAGGACAGTAACAGGCGTTTTTTGTCAGCACATGGGAGCAAAGCCATTAAGATTCTTTTTTTTCTAGGAGGTACCAGTATGTATCCCAAAACTGTACACAGAGTTTTAATTAAGATGTGATGTTTACTACCATCTTTCTGAGCCAGAACAGATGTTGCTCTCCAGCAAAAGGCTTTTCCAAGATGACTGGAGAGTTCAGTGACATATGGAAATTAATGAGATTTTTGTGGTCAAATTTATCTCGGCGTTGCTTTCCACAAGGAGGTCTTGATTCATGAGTGCAGTCTTTGGGACTCTTCTACCACGTAAGTCCAACAGTATTACTAAAAGCAATAAAGCCTGATGAAACCACTTCTCTCAAGGTGCTTAGAAACATTAGTAACTATAAATAACAACTGGGTGGTGAAAAAACATCTTTATGCCACTAAGTGAACTCTCTTTCTCCTAGATGAAAAGACATTAACTTGCCTGAAGTATGGGAACAGTCTGGTAGGAGCAGTGGGAACAGTCTTGATTAGTATTTGAGTGTGGGTGGATGCCAAGCTGTGCATTTCCCACTGGCTGAGAGCTCAGTGAGAGGCCAAGGCACCAAGCTGTGCCGGGCTCTGTAACCTTTTCTCCCTAAATGGTGAACCTGCACCAAAAGCAGGCTCAGCCTGGCAGCCTCTGTGTTGGTAGGACCAGTGCCAGCCATGATCTAAAAGCTGGGGATTGCTTCTGCCCTGTGCTGAGCCCCAGGTCCCCCATCCCAGCTGACAGTAGGGTTCCTTGGCCTGCATTTGCCCTGGATATGTGGGTTGGGATGTCCCAGAGCACAGGAAACATCAGCACGAATGCACAACATACCATGTACCCATATCTTGGGAAACCTGCTAAAATCAGGGATAATTTGTCCTCTTCTCTGTATTGATTCCACGCTAAAGAAGAAGACATTTTATGGTATTAAAAAGAACACAGCTCAGTTCCTTGGTTCTGAAGCAGACAAATGCCAAATGTGTACAACTAAAGGAGCACTTGTTTTGAAGACAGATCAACTGCAAAAAATGAATTGGCTTTGCTTTTCAGATCCTCCTACGAGTCCCCAGAATAGTTGGTGTGGTTTGCAATTATGCCCTCCTATTTCTGAGCATGTTTTCATCTTTTTAGTACTGACAAAAAAAGTCCTCTTCATCGCAAGAAACAAGAGTCTTGTACACTTCGTGTGGGTAAAATCAAAAGGGGAGTATATGCAGGTACAACTGTTTTATAGCTACATGCATCTCTGTCACAGGATAAAGAGGGGGTTTGTAAATACCCTGGTGTTCCTGTATTGACATTTCCTCTGCAGGCAGCACTCCAGCTTTGTGCGGGTGCCTGGCACTTGCACACAGCTCTGCTCTGTTATGGAAAGCCAGGCATGCGTGAGCTGATCACTGGAGACAGGCAAGGAAAAGGGGGACCTCAGCGAAGATGAGTCAGTTGGGGACAGGGAACACTGCGTCTCTTGTGGAGCAGCGTTAAGAGGGAGAGGGAGGCGAGAGTGATGCTTGCACAGCATCCCCATGGCCCCCCCTCGCTCCCCAAACCAGTGTCGGAAAAAGGCGGAAAAAGGCAGACCTGCTGGAGCACGACAAAACCGTGCAGCAGGAAAAGAAAAGCCTTGGGGTGAAATATAACTCCCGTGCATTTGTGGAATACAAGTCCTGGAGAGGAAGAGTGGAGGAAATCATGCCGTTGCTGCTATGGAAACCAAATCCTCCCCATCACGGGGAGGAGATGTGCCAAAGTCCTGGGCAGCCTGGCTGCTGCTCACATCATAAGCCAGACCCCCCCATTCCCTACCTCTCTGCTCTCTCCTGAGACCTGAATGGTTTAGAGGCTTTGTGTACAGAAATGAAGGGTTATGGAGCTGCAGCAGTGTTCAACCAACCATCCTGGCAAAATACACTGAGGCCTTTCTCTAAGAAATGCCAGAGGCTTTCTAGTTATTGTTTGTCATTACAGGAATATGCTGGGGTTTTTTTCTCCCCCCTTGAATCAGATTGAAGGAAGGATAAAAAGAGGTTTAGAGGCATCACCTGTGATTCGTATCTATCTCCGTGGCTTTTTCCACTCCTGAGGATGGATGAGAGATACTGGCTGGAGAATTATTTTGGAGTGGGCCTCCCAGGTGCCAGTAATCTAGCAGAGGAAACACGCTTCCTACCCGTGTTGTTTCTGCTGCATCCATGTCTGAGTAAATGAGAGCAGGGTTTTACTAGCGAAGGCAAGGGGGAGTGAGGACCAAGGAAAAAAAAGCAAAGGAAAAATTGTGATAAGGACTGAGCAGGCCTCTCGTTATCTTTTCTTGGTCTGTGCCTGTGCCAGGCTGCAGGGTATGAAGAGTGATTGCTCTCCAAGCCCTGGATATAGAAATATCTTGCCTTTTTATTTTTTTAAATGGCAGCTGTGCTCATTACAGTGTGTGTTCATGGCAGTTTTGTATTCATCAGTTTTCTTATACCAGAGCCAGAGGCATGTTGCTCAGTGGGTTCCTGCAGACAGGAAAAGCTGGTAGTCATATATATACTGCATCATCCTTACACAAGCCCTTTATTACAGAGAAACCTCTTAAAGAGGCTAATCTGCAAATATAAGTGAAGTAAGAGCCCACGGCATAAAATTATCATAGTTGAGACCCCTGCTTGGAGGGAATCCTGGTACCTGCTGGGATCACGACAGATGTGTGTGCTGAATTTCACAGGAGGTAAAAGAACATTCCCTATAATAGGAGCCAAAAAGTCAGGTACTGTGCCAGTGGCATAGGAAGTTACTGGAAACTGGGAAAGTACATCAGGGATGTGTATCTACCTTATTCTTTTATTATTCCCTTTTGTGTCCATAACTAGCTGCTGCTGGAAAGCCTGAGTGCAGATATTCTGGTAGTCTGACACAGTTCCCTCTGTGAGGAGTAGTCCCATTGAACCAAATAGCACCAGTTATGAGTTTATTGTTATGAATTATGGGCAAGTATTTATTGAGGCTCACAGGATTTCTGCATTGTTGTAGCTCTTTGAATATCAGTGAAGGTAACCCATGTTCATTGTGAATGCCCAGAATCAACCTTGTCTGTGCTTGCTGCTTCTGAAAGTTTCTGGGGGCACACCAGCCGGCTTGCAGTACATGCTATAAGGCTGCAGCATATTTTAACCATGACTAAAGGAAAATTTTAAAAAAAGGAAAAAGGCATCTGAAGACAGAAAGACCTGGCTGAGTCCCAAGAGAAGGAGGAATTTCACTGGTCTAATGATCAGCATCTTCTTCAAAGACAGGAGCAAGAAGAATGTGAAGTATTTGTCCTATCTGCATTGTTCTGTGAGAGGAGATTCACCCTCAGTTATGAGCCCATTTTGGTTACAGTAGAACTACTGCATGCTTCACTTCAGTGATTTTTAGTGAAAGGTCAGAAGGAGGGGGGCACTGGTGCAGCTAATTCAGCAACTGTGCAGTACCCGCTCTTAGATTCTTGGGGTTTTATTCTGTATTAAAAATAAGAAGCAGTTGTTTACTAGGGGATTACTGAATGGCCTGTGTTCCCATGATACCTAGAGGAGGCTGACAATTATTCTCCCTGGGTTCTCCCTGGAGCTATTTTCTTTGCTGGCAGGGAGGAAATTGTTCATGTTTCATTTGTGCTACCGTTGTTCCAGCTGCCAGAGCAGGAATGTTTGCCTGCCAGCCTGCATCGGTGGCAGCGGCTCCTCTTCAGACCTGCCATCTGTTAGCATTATTCCTGATGTCATCTGCGTGATGGCAGCTCTTAGATGGATGTCCCTCTGTGCTAGGCACTTCTTCACTGTGTCAGGAACAGCAGAGGGATAGAACAGAGGCAGGTAAGGGACACAATGTGCTGCCCCAATCCTCTGGGCAAGCTGTGAACAGGGCCTTGAACTACGTCTTCCTGTCTCTGGCTCCTCTTGGTCTCTTACTGAAATACTTCCTTAAGTATCCACCGTAAATAGCAGCTGCAGCGCAACACAAGGGTCTGCAAGTCCCTGGTTTACAAAACAGGGCTTCTTATAAACATCCTCATCCTGCATGCTTGTATGATCTGGACAGATTAAAAAAAAAAAAAAAAAAAAAAAAAAAAAAAAAAAAACAAGAAGGAATTTTCATTAAATTTCACTTGGTTCTTAGCCGACAGGAATTGTCTGTAACATGGGGTCCTCACTGCTCAGGAAAGTATTTTTTTGTTGAATCATTTGTTCCCACAACTAACCCTTTCAGGCTGAGCTTAAGCCACATCACGCTGAGCCCGTGTTTTAGAAATGAAGCCCTCCCCAGGCTGGCCAGCCCTTGACAGCTTGGGCGACTGCGGTCAGAAACATCCTTGGAGCCCGGCCGTGCTGGAACCCCCGCCCCAAGATAACACCTGCCATTGCACCCCCCAGCCTTTCCCCTTCCCTTTGTCCGGAGCCGGGGAGGCTGCGGGGCGGGCTGCACCCCGCCGAGCCTGCAGTGCCGGCGCGGCACCACGGAGCGGCACCGTCCGCCCGGACACGCGGGGCGCGACCGCCCGCGGGGGGACCCGCACCGCGACCGCCCGGGGATGGCATCAGCCACCGCTCGGGAATCCAGAGCGCACCCGCCCGGGCATCCAAACCGCGACCTTACGGGAACAGTCGCAGGGCTGCTCTGAGCGGGTGGCAGGTGCCCCCTCACTCGGCTGGGCACATACACAGACAAAAAAAGCATTCCCGCGTAATCCCAGCCCCCAACATCGCGGGGTTACCCACATAAGTCTATCAAACACGAGTGTTTGCATCACAGGTTTCTGTGAAGGGTGAGTTGGTAACTCAAAACGCTGCTAAACCATCCAGGGTTGCATCCAGACACAGCAAGGAGTTTTTCATCATGTACAGCATTTGGATTGGTAGGAAGTGTTTGCTTTGGTTTTCCCCTCCCGTTTTGCTTTTGGTTTTGAAATTACATTCGTGCTTCCAGATGCTCAAATGATTCAATATTTGAAAGTTCCAAACAATGTTTTTCTTTTTTTCTTTTTTTAAACGAAACTTAGCAGGAAAATTTTTCAACGTTGAGTTAATCCAGTGTTTGTGTTTGCCATGATATGAACAATGTTTCTAGCAAGTGGCATTATACAGGTCGGTATCTAAATCATGTCTATTTTCACTTTCTGAAAATAACGGATTTTTTTTAATCTGGAAATCTGGATATTTAATAATTAGCAGTTATGTTTTTAAGCCAATTTAATAAGTCATAAGAAGGATATAAAAATAAACTGACAAAAAAAGAAACATTTCAAATCCTGTCAGACAAATCAGTTCTGCACTTTCTGTTAATTCAGTTCCTTCAGTTTTTGACCACATATCGTCCCAGTAATTCTCCCAGTCCTTATTTGAGCACTGCTGTGGCTGATGTGGGGCTACCTGGTGCTACGTAGGAAGATCTGCCAAGAGTCACAGCCTCCACATCATGCAGACTAGGGACACATGCAGGATGCCACATCTCCTTTCTGGAGAAGACTGAGGTGACAGGGATGATTTCAGGGGTGCTCTACCATCTCACCCTGGTCATGATGTGAGTCCTACTTCAGGAACTGGGAGACTCCCACATTTACCAGTTTCCATGTGGTCAGTCTGTCCGCTTTGCCGCAGAGCCACTTCCCTCCTTCATCTTTCCCAGCCAGAACTGAAATTTCTGTCTCTATTTCTCTGTGTGCTTTGGAGGAGTCATTTGGACATGACTTTTTGCCATTTTGGAATGCAGGCTTGCTCCTGCAGCCTGGTGCATTGGCTCACCATGAGTGCATTTGGAAACAAAGGACTCTAAGATCTTCAAGCAAGATGGAGGGTTTGCCAGCATTTTGGTAATGAAATTGCTTTAGTTTACATACATTTAAAGATGATTCTGTGGTTGACAGCATGAAGGAATGTTAGTTTCTTTTTGTCAGATGGTTTGATGTATCTCACACACACACACACACACACACACAGACACAGACACACACACACACACACAGACACATACACATACAGACACATACACACACAGACCCCCCAGTAATCAATAACTTAAAGTCAGACACCATGCCTGGAGGAGGGACTCAGCGCTACAGCATCTGGGGAGACCCTCAAGTCCAGTTTCCCAAAGTTATATAGACTGCCTTAATCCCACAGAAGTCGGTATCCCTATGTTATCCGTGTGGACCTTGCATGAAGTGCAATTGCAATGTTTTTATTGTCTTTGCTCTCTATTTCAGCAAGTTCAAGGTACACTGGGCCAGGCTGACCCCAGCAGTAAAGAGCTGAAAGGACACCCCATGGACATGTATGGGAGCCCATGTCTGCACATCCCTCCTGTATAATAATGTACATTGTTTTCTCTGTCTTTTGTGCTTTAAGAAAACACCCAGACAAATCCACACAAACAGAATGTGGCCTGCTTTCCCTCTCCTCGAAAGATCAAATTCTTGTAGTTGTGCTGTTCTTCTCTCAAAGGCCCTTGTCCCAAGACTGGTAGCACAACAAACAAAGCTTTTCTAAGGAAATACAGGCAGCAAAGAGTCCTTTTGCCAGTCCCATCCTTTCACTGGCTTTGACTCCAGAAGGGCTACTCCCTTGCCAAGCCTAAATGAGCTGTGTCAGCTTGGGTTTGGATGCTTGCCTTGGTCCCAGGCATTTTCTTCCACAGTAAACAAAGCACAGGTAAACAAAGCAGCTGCTGAGGGGAGTTGGTTGGCAGACCTGCAAAATGGCCCATCACCACTTTGTCAAGGCTGCAGAGCCAGGTGGCCCGTGGTAGCCAAGGCTGAGGCGATGAGGGTTGTGTTTGCACCTGGAAGAAGAGGCAGCCTCTCCTCCCACTGCCCTTCATGCCCCATGGAGCATGAAGGAGCCGCCACCCCCTACCTCCTCTTTCTGTGGCAGAAACAGACTGCAGTCCACTCTCAAAAAAGCCAAGTGCAGCCTTGTCTAACTTTTGACCAGCCTTGAGCTTGGCATCTGAGTAGGGTCATCCCTCTGTGATGCATCACACTGTCTCTGAAACAGCACTGTGCCTATCAACAACACTCATCTGCTGTGAATTGCTGGGTGGAGAATGAAGGCAGAGAAAGAAAGGTCAAAAAAATACGCTGAACAACACAGATGGAGCCCCACAACACTTCATTTAGGAGAACAGCTGCCTTTTTTCCTGTGTGGTCTAAGCAATATAAATGCAAGCACCAACACAGTTGCTTGCTGTGGTGCAGGTATAAAAACAGCAACTGGCTGCAAAAGTTCCACTGAACTTGGATCCCAGTGCAAGAGTTGGGGAGGGACAGCCAGCTGTGTTCATCCCAAGGCTCCCTGCCCTCCTCATGTTCCAGCTCTCCACAGGGAAATGGAGGACTCACCTCCCACACCCAAGCACCTTGCTGGGAATTATGTTTGTCCCTTCTTGCCCTTGTAGTCGGCATTCTAAAGGCTTCTTCCCGGGTGAAAATAGAGGGCGAGGGAATGACTTAGCCATCTGTCCAAAATTACTTGGGAGAGTAAAAGCCCTTTGTGTGTACTGTGGTTTTTTTAGGATATCTTTGCATTTGTGTTTCTATGATCACTGGAGGGCCCATTTGAGGCTATATTAGGGACTGTGCCAGCACTTCATAAAAAGTTGGATGTGTCCTGAGGACCCTCCCAGGAAGTAATGACAAATTATACAAATTGTTGAGAGCCTAGACAGCTTAGCTAACAAAGCACACTGAAATGATCATCTGCTTTTCTGGCAGGGGTGTTAAGTAAATAAAGTAAAACTTGGTTATCTCTGATTTCTCTGCAGTCATTGTTTCTTTCATATATCACTGAGAAAGCAATTTGAGAGGGGAGAAAGAGCACATTTCTATCACTGTGTCTGAAACCCAGCTGTAATAGTAGAAATGGCTTTTCTGTCTTCTTAAACTTTCAGGTTAGGGCTTGCTATCTTCTCAAAATACAAATGCAAGTCATTGGGCTCACCAGAAATTGCAAAATCATGTGATAATTTTGGCTAAAAGTGACCTCACCAGGTCATCTAGTCCTACCTGCTGCTCAAAGCAGCACCAAGCTACACCAGCTTGCTCAGAGCTGTGTCAAGTTCTGAGTATCTCCAAATGTGATACCTTTGGAGACAGCTCCTCTGGGGCACCTATGCCACTATTTTACCACCTTCGGAATGATCTTTTTTCCTGACACATAATCAGAACTAGCATGTTGCAGTATGTCTTTTTCCTGGTTTTGTGTGGCTCTGAGAAGAAAATCTCTGTACCTTTCTCTTCAAGTAGTTGTAGTCAACTGCAACAGCAATTTCCCCTCAACAAATCTCAGCCTTTTCTCATATGCTGAGTGCTCCAGCCCCCTGACTACCTTGGTTGCCCTCTTCTGGGCTCTGCCTTGTATATCCCAGTTTGGAGACACTGCTGTAGGTGTGGTCTCACCAGGTTGTGAGTAAAGGGTAGTGCTGCTGACCTGCTGGCTATGCTTTTGTTGACAGATCCCAGTATGTGGCCACCCCTCTTTGTAGAAATGGCACACGGTTGGCTCATATTAAACCTGCTCTCCAAGGTATCACCCCAACCCTTCCCTGCAAAGTTGCTTTCTATCCAGCTGACACCCAGCCCATACTGGGGCATGGAGTGACTGTGTCCCAGTCAGTGACTTTGAACACAGCTGGCTGTCCCTCCCAACTCTTGCACTGGGATCCAAGTTCAGTGGAACTTTTGCAGCCAGTTGCTGTTTTTGCCAGTGACTTTGCCTTTTTTGAAGTTTGTGGTTCTTGTCAGCTCGTGTCTCCAGCCTGCTGTTTTCCTTCCAAACAATGTTTTGACTCTCCATCTTATCAACTGCTCTCTCTAATTTGGTATAATCCATAAATTTGCTGAGAGTGAGTTCTGCCCTGTCATTCATGTCATGGATTAAGACATTGAAGAGACAGGCACCATAGTTCATGACCTAGATGCCACCTGGACTTCATACTGCTCATAACAAACCTTTGAACCCAAAGATCCAGCCAAATTGTAGTCCAACTTATTGTCTACTTATGCAGTCAATGCCTGACCAATTTAGATGTGAGGATACTTTGGGAGACTGTGTTCAAGGTCTTTCAAAATTAATATCATCTGTTCTCCCATTGTCCCCTGAGCTGATCATCTGATCATAGAGAAAAACCAGGTAAGTGAGACATGATCTGCCCTCAGAAAAGCCATGCTGGCTGATTCAAATCACCCTATTGTCCTTCGCATACATGGAAATGTTCTCTATAACTTTCACAGGGACTGAAAGGCAAAACACACTGGCTTGTAGAACAGAAGGTCTCACCTCTCAAAATGGTCTCACCTCCTCAAGAAGGCTCTTCTTTCTTGGCTTTCTTCAAGAGTGCATTTGTGACCTTTGCCTTTTTCCAATCATTGGGAATCTTGCCTGATTACCATGGCCTTTCAAGGATGACAGGGAATCCACATGCAGTGATATTCACCACCTCTCTCAGCCCCATATTATTAATCATATCTTGTCCTATGGACGTATGCATGTCTAATTGATTTAGGTGATCACTTTTGTCAAAGGCTCTGCTGCCCCAACTTTGCCACATTCATTAAAGCCATAGAATAAAACCAGCAACTGCTGCCTATCCGCTGCACACATTTTAGATCTAATCAGGAGCAAAAGTTTGGTTGTAGACAGCAGCTGAGATTGTTTGTTTGAATTTTTCCTTCCCAAAACTACTCTATGGCCGTTTTCATTTTTTGTTGACTGATGTTCCAACTTTTCTTTTACCCCCAGCAAAATACAAAAAAAGATTAAATACCTCAGAACAATCAACCTCTTTGAGTAAAACCTCTGTTTGTCAGCTCCCTGCCTTCTGTTATGACATTCAGATACTCTGTGGAAGTGTCCACAACCTTCATTGTTCTCTCACCCTGAAGATCAAATAATTCTGATGACAGTAGGCTGGTTTCTAATTACCATGTGATGATGACTGGAGACCGGGAGAAAATGGCTTCTAAAAGCAGAGATATGCCTCACAAAATAAATCAGTTGTGAGTTCTTAACAAACACATACACACACAAGATCACTTTGAACATTCAAAAGAATACATGTTGCTTTCCTCAGAGTGGAAGTGTGATTGAACAGTTCTTAAATTCACAGAATAGGACTCAGTAACACCATATGGTCTTGGTTAAAATTATTTTATATTGCAGCAAAAGCGAAACCATTCCACTGAAAGTAAACCTTGAACCAGTTATGTGAGTGCTGCTGAGGGAGTGAGAAACATGAATTTGATTTCCTGACTGACCATAGTGCAAGTCACTTTGTCAAGATATCTTATCTGTATACTTTAATAGCTTTGTGAATTTGGACTTTCATTTCTTCATCTGTAAAATTATGATGTTGGTAATAGCACCTCTGTGTTGTGAACTACTTGAATACAGTGCTACTGGTGATCCTATCAATATCATAACATAAATTAAATAGAAATGGAATTGCTTTACTCCAGACTGCTTTACCACAGTCTAAATGCAGCCCTTAAGATCAATAGGTGTTTTCGCTCATTTTTAAAGTACTGTTTCCTGGTTTTTAGCAGGTTTTTTTCCTTCTTCCAGTAAACATTGCCAGAAGTGTCACACCTTAGAACTGGTCTCTTTAACTTTGAGGAAAACAGGACTTATCCTTCCACTTCCTATTTTTTTTTCACTGTAAGAACTACTCTGACTATACCCATGTAGAATAATACAGCATTTAAACATGTCAGTGAAATATTATATTGCTTTATATTATAGCTCAATGTCCTGGCTATATTTTACTATCAGGAGCATAATTCTTTGTTTTGAAAATTAACTTCCAAAATTATAGCTACAGTACTGTTGGCCATAGTTGGCTATTAGCCATGGCCATTACTTGGCTTTTGAGCAGGATGGGAAGTGTGCCAGGGAAGTAATTATTCTAACAAAAGAAGAACTTGACTCTGTAGAAGAACAATTCTTATTTCAGAACTGCATCTATTATTTCTATCCTGCTATAATCATGTAATGCAAAAGCAGTGGTGTAGGATAGATGGAGTAGGGGACCAGCAGTCAGAACATCTGGCTTTTCGCCCTGGGTGTGGTGTCCCTCTCATGGGCGATCACTGTTTGCTTGTCTCCTTGGAGGGATGGTTTTTGATTAGCTGTGGGTGATGTTCTTGCTGATCTGTGGAATCAGTGCTTGATAAAAAGCAGCCTTTTTCTTTTCTCTACCTAGGGCCTGTTTCAATCTTTGCAAACTAAATATCTATCTTGAAGTGTGATTTTTGACCAAACAAAAGTTTGAACATTGCTTCATTAGACAAGTTGAAGAATTATTCCTGTTATTACAGTGGGGTAAGCCACTCCCAAACTGTAATCCACTCCTAATATGGGGCTCCATGCTTCTGAGCAAAGAACACCAAGATTAATAAGGCATTCCAAAGTCTATTTTTCACTCTCAGTTATTACTTCAGTATAAATAGATTGCGGTGCTTTGCATGGGGAGGAGCGTGAGCTTCATGAGCTGGTACGCCATCAGGGATGATAACTGGAGTTTCTGGCTGTGGATGGAGACACACACACAAATCCCCATTGCAAACACAGTACAGCCTGAGCTGCAGTCATGAGTGCCATTGCTCCGTGCTCATTTTCATTTCTAGCCAGTAAAATAATTTATTATGTCAATAGTACATGGGAGGCATGGATGCTAATTTACATTCCTTTGTAAAGGATTTCAGATGATTATACTTCCCTCACAGCCAATCCTATGCTAATGAGAACTCTCTGATTCCAAAACACTGCCAGGATTAATGTTCATGGACTCTGCACCGGGGTAAATGACCTGTGGCATAGCTTTAATTAAGGAAGACAGCCACATAATTAGAATAACAACAGCTTACTATCAATTTCTGCAGCAAGTCTCAGGCCCCGGGTGATACGTCATTTGTGTGCACCGCCTGCATGTGGGTGGACTACTACATGAAAGGCCCAAAAAAGAAAGCTTTGTCATTTCTAAATGGATATTACATAAGCTGCACCCTTTGTAGAATCCCTGAAGCAGCAGTTGCAGCTTATTATTGCAAGAAGAGGAACAGAAACCAGCATTGCACAACAGAGACCTGAGGAGGGATTCGTATGAACTGATCCCAGCGCTTTTGGCCTGCCTTTCTGAGCTGATATAGTAAAAGATTTGGTGATGCCTCAGTCTAGCAGCTGTCAGCTCTCTGGAGAGAGGACTACATCTCAAAATATCTGGGTGCCTGGCCCCACTCCCCTCCTTCACACTGAGTATGGCACACTTTGCAGTGACAGATCCTACCCTCAGGATTTTAGGCTTTTTACTTGTGAAGTGTGTGAGCAAGGACCTGCTTAGAAAAATAAGTCACCATTATCGACTAACCATTCTGCTTTGCAAATAAAGCTTTCCATGAAGCTGATTGGCTCTCAGCACCCTGGTGCTGACAAATTTGGATGTGGACCCATCACTGGCAGTAACTATCTTCCTTTTTTGTGTTTGCATGACACTATAGTCAAATATGCTTTTCAAGCATAGCATATGGACTCAAATTCTTTTATAACATAGATTCTTTAAAACTGCATTTTAGACCCCCACAAGCCCCAAATCTGGTCCTAAAGCAGCTCCTCTCCTGACATGTCATGGCTAAGCTTCCGGCCAGTGCCTGTCCTAGTGACAACTCTACTGTTGTTCTGACCCTCACCCATCTCAGAATATGTCTACTTCTCTGCCTTGACAGCCTGCCCGGCTATCCTATATAGTCACAAAGCAGAAGGAATCTTCAAGGGTCAGCTAATCTTACCCCACAGCAGCATGCATAGTGATGACAGATATCTAACTTCCTTGAAAACATTATCTTCAGTCTTTTTAGAAAGTCTATTCCACTGCTTCACTGTCCTTGCAATTGGAGAATTTTTTCCTCATGTTTTGGTGAAACTTTCATTGCTGCAGGTTAATTGCTGTCCTATCTAACACGAATACTTGGAAGGAAGATTAATTCCTTTGTTACTTGGAGCAATCTTTCATGTGCTTGAAAAAGGTTACCCTGTCCCTTCACAGATGTTTGATCATTCTCATTGGTCTACATGATGGCTCTAGAATTGATTCACATATTTCCTAATGTGAACACTAACTGCTTCTGTTGCTTTTGACTTCACCTTCAGGTTTCCCTGGATTTTACAAAACTTTTTTTCTGCCTATACACACAGGAGCTTGTAGGCCCTACAGAAATAAATAGAAGTTTTGTTATAATTATAACACGTAAGAGAAACAAGGACAAAAATAATTATAGAAGCATCTTAGCTACATAATGACACTTTAGTGAATAAAGTGATACAGCGATAAATGAAAGTAGTCAGTCTTTTCATATGATATCCAGATAAATTGCCTCATTGTCAAGTCTTTGAACATAAAAAAATAACATTTCAGAGATTTGGTTGCAACATGACACAAGACTGACAGAAGATCTTCTAATGAGTCTGCCGGACAACAGACTTGTTCCCACAGAACAGGAAGCTAATTATTTTTGATTATAATAAACTCTTCAGATTTCACTCGTAACATCTGCTCTTCAGCACTGGCACAAACACAACACACAGACAATGAATAATTATGTTAACACCACAATGTTACCAGAAGCGGGGTTTTATTCTAAAGTAAGGCTTCATTAGTCAACACTGTAATAAAGAACAGAGAGTTAAGTGCAGTAAACTCAATTATGAGTTGTGTAACTGTGATTGCTTCATACAGAAATTCAGGGAGCCTGTAGTTGGTTTCCCTGATCCTCTGTGATTTGGATAGTGTTTCTGCATGAGTAGGACAGATCTTTACTACAGAGCCAGCCCAAACTCTCCATCTCTTCTTTTTTGTCTGTCTACCTAGCACGTAAAACCAAAGTGTTGCTACAATACAGTGATGTAGGCTGACAAGTAAGTTTTTCCTAAACAACATTATTGTGTGTGAGCTACCCAGTACTTACTATGCTGTACCTCAGTTACTCCAAGGCACAATTCCTTGATCTCAGACAGTCTTGTGTGCAGTGATGGGTAAGAGAAAGCACCCAGAAGAGTACCACGGGTGACAGTGCCACCCCCTTGTTTGTACATATGTAATGGAAGTTAACTTAGATGACTAGGCATGGGTTAGAGCCAGAGCTCTGCTTTGGCTTAGTTGAACCTACCTCATTTCAGATCACTTGGGTGGTGATAGCCCTGCTTGTTCTCTTCCACAAATGACAGCTTCTCCCATTATCACCTAGAGAGGACTCCTAGAGGAGTGGTTTCCAAAGGTTTGGACCAGCAGATTGCCAGTGACCTTCAAGCTTTCTATGGATCTGTGCCCCATACAATAAGAAAATTAATAATAGATACTATCTCAATCTGCTCAGTTTGTGCGCTGTTACCCCTAACTTCTCAGGACAAAAATCTGTGGGATGTGCCTTGTACACACATGCATAAATACAAGAGCATTGAGGATAATAGAGGGAAGGCTGTTTGCCACAGCCAAGCTCATCCCTGCATCAGTCTGTATCAGATGTAAGCAGCTGCTCACCTGGTAAGCAGAAGACAAAAACATGTGTCCACTGTTAGTATGGGGAAGAATGTAAATACGGCATTTGTGGATGTTCACTTTGACAAGCACTCAAGTTTGTGTGCTTCTTCTTACACCAGAGCAAGCTGCCCTTCACAAAGTGAAGTTTGGGGTTTTCTTTACTGGGGTGTGCACCTCTCATCTCTTTGGGATTCCCCAGCTTTCATCTCTTTGTCTTCCTTGCTGTAGGCCATGTATGTGCATGACAAACCTGTCCTTCCAGCTCAGAATTGTTAAACACAGCTCCTCCCTGAAACCATCAGCTGCAGTCCTCAGACCTGCCAGGTCCTGTGTGTTTTAGCATGAAGCTCCCACCTGGCTCCCTCGCTATCCATGTTTGCTTAACGCATTTATGATGCAGAGTGGTGGTGCCTCTCCCACCCCAGGATGTGCCATGCCACTATCACTGGTCATGGGATCCTCTGACCCACTGGTAGCTGGAGTAGGAAAGGCAGGTTGTCCAGGCACTGTGTGGTGTCCCCATTGTTTCCACTTCAAAGGAGCCCTCCTAGGATGCATGTGATCTACCAGGAGCATTTGGAACTCCTCATCATCCTGTGCTAGCAGGAGGAGATGGGCTATGATGCCATCTCAGCTTTCTGAAATTCAGATATGTGGCAAGTTAGACTTCAGGGTGCAAGGGGGTGGCAGATTGATGGATAAGCACATTTAGGCACTTTGATAGGCAGAGTTCACCACCCCTGCAGTGCTTCTGGACAGTGATAGCAATGCAGATGGGGGTTTGGACAGGATATCTGAGTGTGGATCTCATTTATAGACACATGACCCTGCCAGCTGGCTCCTTTAGTGCTAATTTGTGGTGCAGGATAGGTGATGTTCAAGGGATAATCTAAAAAGTGTTGCTTAGTGAAAGAAGCTGTCTGATGAAGTAAAAAAACCTGTCTTTACTGGGATACTTTCTAGCAGATGCTATTTATTGGGAGGTCACTATGGGCTTGTGACATGCTTTACCTTGTGAGGGTTAAAGAACAATCACTGCAGGTGAAAGACGTTACAAGTTCACTTTGTCTCAGCCTGCAGAAGTCTTTTACAATAGATAAGGTGAATAATGGCTTGGAAGTGCCTCTTTCCTTCCATTGACTATAATTTAGGCAGCAGAGTCTGTTTGGCTCACATATGTATGCCAGAAGTTAAATAAGCTAAATCCCATACTAAAAGCACAATAAGCAAACCTAAATCTAGGATATGGATGTTCCTGTGTCTCCTGGTGCTGAATGAAGTGATCCTTGTGTTCTGCAGTATGTCTGTAAATACAGACCCATTTTCCAACACTGTTTTTTTCAACCTGCTCTGAATTGGAGATCCATATCCCGTTATTTCTCCATCTCTGGATTCCCCAGGCTGCCATGGAGCACGGTACCAGTGATCTGCTCTTCCTTTTCTCTGATCTGTGAAAGCAGAAAATCCCCACATGTGACAGTCACATTCCCCAAACAAGTGACTTGCTCAGCCCCAAGCCAGTCAGCCAGAATCTTGTTTTGCTCAGTTCCTGAGGAACTTGCTGTGGACAGGCAAAAGCAAAGGGAAATGCCACTGGGCTACTACTGCCATAGAGGAAAAGGCATCAGGGAAAACAGGTTCATGGCACCCATTTTGGAATACATTCTGGAAAACTAAATGAAAAAGCCAAATGTCATAGAAATCTTGGTTGTTTGTACATCTCAGAGCCAGGAGAGTGTCTATTTGAACACATTTGCCAAGGGTTTTCTGTTGTCCTCAGTTCTCATGTCCCCATGGAGGCAATCCACTCATCCCAGCACAGACTGGTGTTACATGTCACTGGATCATGGAGAGAATGTCTCTACCCCATTTTGTCCTGGGGTGGATGACTGCCACAGGGGTTGAGAGGGGAGGAAGCCCTTAGAGGTTTTGCACTGCTCCTGCTGTTATCTCTGCTCTCTGCCAGAGGAAAAAAATACTGGGCTATGCTCATATATACAAAGTGAAATGACTGGCCTGCCCCTCAGTGGGACACCTCCATGTTTCCCAAGGTTTGTCAAGATGCTGTTTACACTGAATCAGGAAGGATTTTGGCCAAGCATAATTGCTTCATAGGATACAGCAGTGGCAGGCAAGGAAAACACCATATCGATGGAATGGGATAAACTCTGCTAGCATAGATTGGATTGCCCTGATTTCACTGATTCACAACAGGATGAATTACCTGCCTCATCAGTAAGAAAATCACTTTCCCTTTCCCCAAAGAAGTCAATCTGATACTATGGTATACATGTATCAGGATCTGTGCTGAGATAGCACGGGAGAGGAATGTTGGACTTTGATTTGTGAATCAGTGTTTGGTACCTAATGCCATGTTTAAAACAGGCACTTTTAAAGAAACATACTCTTGTCTACATTTTCTTCTACCCACAAATAGAAAAAAAAAAAAAAAAGAGGGAGAAAAAAGAGGATATGAAAACATTCATCAGGAGGAACATGCACAAAAACTATAAGCAGCTGGAATTGATCCTTGTACCTATTTCCTAAGCATAACTATTCTGCTATTTCCCAAAGGAATCATTTCAACCACCCAATCCAGAGAAATGTGGTGGAAGAATATCAAGGTGTTTTTCCCTACGAGGCTGGTGGAGTCACTTGGGCAGGTGGTTTTCAGGAATAAAAGCCCCTGTGAAATGGCAGCCAGTGTAAGCTGATTTGAGGATGTGTGCTCTTGTCCCAAGATGGACAAAAACCCTTCTTCCTCAGAAGAAAGCTCCCTCTATCTCAGTTGGACTGGCAATGATATAAATTATAAGGGACTACCAAGCTGGAGATAAACGGGATGGAGGCTTCTTTATTTTCTGTAATTGCCAGGATATGTGAGCATCCTTTGCCTTGCACTTTATCATATAAACTATTGTAAAGGACTCTGAAAACAGGTAGGAGCTTTGTCAAACCAGAACAATGTTTTTTTCTCTTTCATCCTGTCTGAAATAAATCAGTCCATACAGAAACAGGCCACCAGAGCAGCAGTCCCATTTTCTAAAACTATTATTTTCTTGACTTTATCTTTTCTTACAGCAGTGCATGAGAAACAATTGTGCTGCCTTTCAGGATGGTAAGAGTGCTGGTGGGATTAGCCTCCAGTCTAGCAGCCTCCTGGTTTTTCCTCTTTCCTTGAAACAGGATACAGTATCAAAATCATCTCTGTTTGAAGAACAAAGTACAGAGTGATAAGCAATTTATGAGTACTTTTGCAATGCTTTCTCATCCCAGTTCCCAACATCCCCACCTGACTCATTTTGCCTTCCTGCTGTGAGTGCTACGGGTCCTACATGTGAAATTAAACTTTGGAAAGCATTTCACAGCAAGAGGGGTTTGCTCTTTGAGTTCAAGCTCTGCCTTTTGTTAGGAGGCATGTGTTAATTGTTTAAAGGCTAACTGGTTTCACTTGCTAAACCTGCTCTTATTTATAAGCAAAGCTGCTCTTACAAAATAAAAATCATCAAAGCTCAGAGACTGAAAGGGTAGATGAGGTTACCCTCTCCAGTCCTTTGACAGGACAAGCTCATACGCAGCTGTGTGCTATGTCTGGGGTAGTAAACATTTGAAGAAATAGGATATCCACCACTTCTTTGGATACTTTTGGCTGAAGAAGCCAATGATGACTTCTGACACATTTCTCCTATTTTTTTCAGATCCTGTAGTATCTGTATGCACAAAACTTAATATCATCCAGGAATAAATATGAAGATCACAAAGAGGACAAAACAAATGGCTCAAGCAGTGGCAGGTGCTGTGTTAGGTGTAATGAAATGACTGAAAAGGCTCTTTTTACTGGAATCTACACTAACCTCTCATCCACTTAGCTCACTCTGTCTGTGTTCCCCCTGCATCATTCACTGTAGTTTGTTAAAATTAAATCAGGATTTTTTGTTCCTGTGGTCTGTCCATGAATTTTTTTCTTTCTCTTAAATCAAATCTAACAGAGAACTCATTTTACTTGTACTCAGATCAAGTTCTCCTTAAAAAAAGACTGTCCATTTTTCAGTATCACTGATGTGGGCTTCAATTTACTTTTGTCCTGCACTGCTTTGGATGCACTGGATTCCCTCTCTTTCAATACAGCTGATTTAATCTCTCCCTCTTCCCTGCTTGGGGCATCTGGGAGCAACTGGAGTGACTTTATACTCCTCTTTGTTTTCACACTTTTGCCTCATTTTCTGATGTTGGCTAGACAGACTGAGAATTTTGTATTTTATTTTCTGGGGATCTTAGCATAGTGACAGCTTCAATTTTTGTGTGTGTTGTTGGTGTGATTTACAATTTTTGTATTTTCCCCCCACTAGCTGTCAGTGTCAATCTTTTCCCTGTGCCAGAATTGTTCATTTCCTCCTATGACATTAGCTGTAATGTATGTCACCGTTTGCATATTGTTTAGGACTGTATCACAGCTTCACTCTGGCTTGCTATGAAACCTCAGTTATCACATTTGGCTTTACAACTTCATTGAGCCAAGCTCCTATGTGTAGACATAGATTTTAAATACATATAATGTATTTAAATATGGTTATATTTGGATCAAACAAATGGTCAAGCATACTTTTTAGTATGCAGGTAAAGAAGCTTTGCAGAATTAAGACTATACATGTAGTGACAATAAATGATTTAAAACACAGGGTCATGAGCCTCATTTCTATTTTTGCTCATAGCAAGGCACTTTCACAAGACAGGGTCACCATAAATTGGAATGTGCCATCCCTCATTTTAGCTTGGGCATAATCAAAAGGCTCAGAACAATAAAACCAACCTCCAATTTCCTAGGCAATAGAGATGTACAAAGCAGTATTGGTGAGGCAACGCCAGGTGGAGTTTATTAAACTGTGACTTCTTACTGAGCTCTGGAGCAATTAGGTGCTCTTAGCAGGTTGACAGAGCTGGAGGGTTTTCTTTAACTGATTTTTTTCTGATTATTAAATCATAAATCTACTGACTGGAGTCATAGAAAAGTGTACAGCTTTCACCACATTCACTGCATCTTGGTTTGCGAGGGAAGGTCACGGATGGGTCTCACACACAGAATTGCATTGCACCGCAATGGGTGTTATTAAATGTAGGTTGAGAACATTTTAAAGCAATTTGTGTTAAGGAAAAAACGTTCCTACAGAAACACATATCTGCAGTAAATATATGCAAGCATATGTACAAGTCTCATAATGCCTGGAGAGGGCCAGTCTGCATCCTTCTGTTCTGTTGATTTAAGAGGATTGTAACTCATATTTTAAAAAAGGCCAGTGTGTCCATTTCTGGCCGTGCTCGATTCTAGAGCATCCTGCAGACATAGAGGAATCACTGTTTGATCTCATTCTGTTTTCTAGGTGGCACTGGCAATCTGTGCTATAAATTCATGTGATGCCTGGAGGGTGTCTTTCATTTCATTCATTTGCTTTTCCCACTCCCAGTTCTGGTTCAAGCTACAAACCTCCAAAGCAAACTGATTTGTAACCTAGACAAATTGCAGAACTGACACCCCACAAAGTGTCCCAGGAGGTGGTGAATATATTCTGAAACCATGAAATTAAAAGAAGAGCAAAGAAATAAAATTTAAAAGAAAAAAAATAATATAAATGTTTCATTTCTTTTAGTACTATCTTAAAATGGAGCCATCCGACAGCTAAAGCAAAACTGTTAGAATCAATTAGTTCCACAATAAGCTATACCATTTGTCTGCAACTGTTTAAAGTTTGAAACACTGCCTGTATCCTGTAACATAACAGAACAGATCCATGGTATTCACTGGGAGATCGTGCATATAATTACACACACCCCCCACATATGTACATGCATGAATGAAAATGGATGTGTGTGTGTGCATAAGTTTATAAGTGTACATCATTCAGATATGTCCTGACATGTATCTTTATGTACCTAAGTCAAGCCAAATAAATTTTTGTGTGTATATGAAAAACCAAATTTTTAGTTGCATATCTCCTCCCATGCTTCCTGTGGATATTTCTGTGCTCCCTTTCCAAGATAGTGTCAGTTAAAAAGATAAAGGTTGGCTCCTCTTCTCTTGGAAATGGGACCAATAACTTGATGCTGGCTTTGATAACCTGTGACAAACGTGGTGCTGTACCTATGGAGGAAGAACTCCAAATTCAGGTGTAAGCAATACTGAACAGGCAAAGATACCACCATCCTTAGTCATGCACTTAAATACTAAATCTGTGTCCAATTTTGTAAAACAAAACATCCAGCAAACACCATCCAATCAGTCCAACATACCACCAACTGATGGCAAGAACAGACATAGCTCTCCTCCACCATGTCTGTACAGCTGAGCACAACGAAAGCTATGTGATATAAATGCTGCTTCCTCCAGTAATGCCACACTGCATGGTGGTTCACATCAATTTAGTCTTGCCTGGAGGGTTTCCCACCCTTCCAAAGGCACAACTTCTCAAAATGCCCTTCTCTGCATTGTCTCCTCATTCACAGGGTGAGGAGGTCCAGAAAGATCGTGCTCCGAGCCTCATCTTCACACTCATTAGATATGTTTGCCATACTTAATTGTGCAGGAGAGAGCTGGCTCAGAAGCTAGCAGGATTACTAGAGTTTCAGAAAATCTATTCAATCA
Source organism: Aphelocoma coerulescens (assembly GCF_041296385.1). NCBI lineage: Eukaryota > Metazoa > Chordata > Aves > Passeriformes > Corvidae > Aphelocoma > Aphelocoma coerulescens. Next base: position 63,663,125 of record NC_091013.1, read on the forward strand.
AATGTTTAGACTTGAGTTTGCAGGATTTCAGGAACTGGGGTAATTGTTCTCTATAACACCAACTAGCTTTTTGTCTCAACACTTGGCTGGAAATTCAGCAACAGCAGAGATACGAACAGGAGCTGCCAAAGGATTAGCAGTAGCTTGCACACCCTCAAACTCCCTGTGCAAGTACAAGCCCTGGCTAAAGGAGATAACACTAGCAGTATTTTTCATTTTAAAATAGCCTTGGTGGCTATTTTGACAGAAGTTCTCACAAGTAGATAGTGCTGGTGTGGGATGCACTTTCTGACATCACTAGTGGGAACAGGATGGGCAAAAGAGCTGCCCATTTTGAAGCACTGCCATTAATCTCCCAACTGTAAATACCCATCTATATTTAATCTCTCAGCTGGAGTTTTTCTATAAGGGCAAAGTTGCTCCCGGAATCATTCAGCTTGGCTCAATTCCATTCAGATTCTGGACAAACATCCACATTTTTGAAGGAGCATCTGGTTGATACAATACTTCAACAAAAGAGGATTTTCTCCTGTGACAAAATAAGCTGCAGGATAAGCTAAATATTACCTTTAAAAAACTAGAGCCAGAGAAAGGCAAGGTAGCCAGGTGAGAGTCTCCAACTCTTGAACATAAATCAAGTCAATTAACATCAGTGGAAAATTATTGACACAATTATTGAGCTCAGAACAGGCTTATCATTACATTCTATGGACAAGAATTAAATTTCAAGCCTACACAAATAGTAAAGAGATACTACAATTGCCCACACCTGGGTAAATAGATACATGAAATTAGACATCCTGGAAATCTGAAGAACCATCAATTCTTTGCAAGGTTTCTGTCTCCTATTAGCAATGAGTTTCATTTCATCAAATATCCTTTGGAGAGAGAATCCCAGAGGTCATTTCAATAAGGTTTTATGAGTTTCCAGGGAAGATAAAACTTCATGAAAGTATTGCAACTGATCTCTAAGACGTAACCCAGAGGACCAGCTCTGCTGATTGCTAGCAGTGCCCAGTACTGCTCCATTTTAGATTTGGGAGTGTGCAGCAAGCTGCTCTGTTGCCATGAGACTGAGGATGGGCAGATGTGAGAAGGACATTCCCAGTTTCTTCCTGTTAAAAGTTCAACCCATCTTCATTGTTAATTATCCCGTCAATCTTCTTTGCCCTTTTGGTGGCCCTGCTTTTGGCAAATGAAAACGGAAGCTGCTGTCGCTTTTGAGTCAGGCCTTTGGTGGCTCTCAATAAATAGTCCCTTCTACCAGTGCCAAATATTACAAGAAAGGGATATTGTGAAAGAGCAAGTCAAGGTGAGATCAGACACTCTGGCTTAATTGCTGCTCCAGCTTTATAAAGGCTCTCCTTACAATTGTGAGACTTGTTTTTAAAGCAGGATGGTAGCTAGGAGAAAGGACTCTCCAGCTCGTTTTCAGGAAACAGATGGAGGACTGGGGTCATACTGTAGTTCATGATAAATTTACAGGATAGTGCTGAATGCTTGGCTCAAGGACTGCATTAGCCTTGACAGATAGAGCTTTCCAATGGATAGCTCCTTTCCAACAGATGATAATGCAGTGCTTAGCATCCCTGCTCTGCTTTGCTGCATCACTTCCTCAGGAGGGGCCGAAACCCAGGAGAGGTGGCAGCATGGTCCTGATGGCCAAGATGTTCCTGTGACTGCTGTGGACACCACTTGGCAGGCACCAAGGACTGCACAGCTTCCCCAGGCTGAAGCAAGCCCGAGGGCAACACTTTGTCTTGTCCTTGCGACGAGGGCCAGAGAGATCAGCAGTGCACTTGTCACTCCCATCCTCAGGCAGATGGTCTCTTCCTGTGATTATAGAGGATGATTATGTCTCTTATCATAATACAGGGTGGAGACACTTATGAGACAGACAGGAGGTTATTGTTCTTTAGGTTGGATAAGAGGTCCAAATTACATCCAAGGCCCCAATAGGCAGTATCCATGCAAAGTGACAAGACAGCACCTGCCCTAAAGCATTCATGGTATATGTGATGGCTGGAGGCTGGGTGAAAGAAAGGCTGGCAACCAGAGGCAAAAAGATCTGCTGGGACCCTCACACTCAAGGTTTCCTTTCATTGGAAACTGCAATGGGGGAAAGAAGAGAGGGAGAAGGATGTGGAGGCTTGTGCCCCATATGCAAGTGGTGCACAGCTACAGGCACACCTAGCCTGACCTACCAGGCTACCAGGTCCTCCCTCTTCTACAGAAACAGCCAGGGGCTGAGGGAGCTGCCTCAGGGGGCTGGGACCTGACCCAGCTGGCTATGGTCACTTAGCTGTGTCCAGCCCTTGTACCGGTGCTTCAAGGGGTTTCCCATAACTGCTACAGGGATCTGCCCTTTACAGCTTATCTGCCTTGTCTTGTCAGGTACTTCAATTTGCTCAGGTCCAGAGTGGCAGTAATGTATTATACCCTCATCCTATCACCAGGACATCTGAGAGTTTCAGCCCCTCATTTGGCACTATTTGTTGTGACAATTTAATAAAACAATACTGCAGGGGTTTTTTTATGTTTGTCTTAGTGTAACACTGAACATAACTGAGAGAACCTAGACTTGAACTCAGAGGAAAAGTTCAAAGGCTAAGAGCTTCTTTTAAGCCTTAGGAAATGCTGAAATGAAAACAAAGCAGGAATTGACAGACATGTAGGAAATCATTTCTGCTTCAATTTCATTGAAGACATTGGAATTGTTCCAAAGAGGAGCTGGTCCATTAAATCTCCTAAGAATGTCTGCACTGAGTCAAATCAAAAGCCCATCAAGACAGTATCATGTCTTTAACAGTTATTGGGAGCAGCTACTGGAAAAGAATGAAAGAAAGAGGACGGGGAAGAGGACCTACCTAACCTCTAATAAAATCCCTGCATTAGGGACTTCTGGGGTTATTCTCTACCTTACCCTTTCAGGCCCAATGCTCACACTCTCTTATATAGACCTGTTTGTACATTTGTCATTCCAGAAGTTTATGGTGGTGAATTTATGGCAGTGACTCTCCTTCCTGAATTATGTTTTGTGTGAAAGAGTGTTCCCTTTAGTTTGCTCGATCTGCCTGATGATTTAATTCAGTGTCCCCAGCTCCTCCCCTGCAGTGAGCAATTACACACTTTCTGACCTATCTGGAAAGCTGCAGGATTTTACATTCCATGTAATTTTCCTTTCTCTGCTGGAGAATCACAGCCTATTTACTTTCCCCATATACAGGAGCTGATCACCCTTTGGTCTCCATCTATGCCTTTCCTATAGTTTGACTGTAAGAATCCCTCAAGAATACGAGAGAGTCCTGCCTCGTCTGTAAAAAGTGCCCTTCACATCAGTGCTGCCTTCTCCTGACACTGCCAACATTACAGACACTCAGGAGGAAAGCACAGGCTGCAGAATTTCTGTAGGTAAAATTTATGCAAATGAGTACAGTTTCTGCATTGCGGGCTGGAAAAGAGATAATGCCACTCCACCAGTGATATAATCTACTCCTAGTTACCACTGACCATGAAGCAGCCCGGTGACATTGCGCTGCTCGAGGCTGGACCAGGCGGGATCAATAGCAGGAGATACTTTAATGAAAACCAAGCACCAAGAAAGGACTGATGTGTTTGAATTTGTTTTAAAGCCTAAGATGCAAAGCAGGTAGGAATACCCTGGGCTGATTCCAGCTCTTTTGCACAGTGTCCTCCGAAGATATCAGCACTAAAGAGCCCTTTTATTTTCCGAGCCATGCCTCAGTAGTCAGGAGAGCTTGCTCAGTGGGCCTGCAGCCAAAGGGCCCAACCATCTGACTTTCCAAAGCTGATGTTTACTGTCCCTTGTATCACAGAGCTGGAGAGCAGCTGGCTGGAGGTGTCTGGAACAATCCCAGCCACCATTTCATAAGAAACTCTTTCTACGTCTCTGCTTTCCCACAAAGGCTCATATTTTATGATTGCCGGTGGGCAGGAGGCGGATGAAATGCATAGCTGATCTGAAAACATGAAAAGGCAAGAGGCAAGATTTAAAAAATATACCAGTCATGGTTAGGCCTGTGAAATCAATAATACACATAGTCATTTTGCAAGGAGGAACAACAAACTCACTGCACACTCCACCAGCTGGTTTCCTGTCTGTGGCGTAATGGGTGGGAGTCTGGGTGGTAAATTTACACCTTGCTAAAAGCCAGATTATAAATTCATTGTCCTCTCCTTTCATCCCCCTCTTCCACATCCTCTCCAGAGCTAGGAGATGAATTGTACCAGATTCATTTTAACTACATATTTATTTTTAGAAAGCCTCAAATGTCACTTTCTTGTGCCTGAGAACAAAGGTTTTTTTGAAACAGAATCCCCCCCTTGAATCAGAAATGAGGCGAAATGCAGTAGTGTCAGCTTTGACACCTTGGAAACTGTGAACTCTACTTCTCTCTTGGTGGTCCCTTTCAGTTTGGGTAGATGACTTCAGGAGTGAAACCAAATATGCCAGCCCCTTAGGTCCCAGTCCCCATGCAGAAAAGTGGGATTTGAATCTCTCATGCTCTCCACCTGGCAGACAAACACCCTGCCAAAACCAAACTGAAAAACAGTGAAAACTGGTGAGTCAGTAATTACTCATCCCTGTCAACATTACCCACATGCCTGCTACTGTCTCTGTGTCACCTCCTTTGCCCCGAGGCCATGGGTCAGGGAATCTCCTGCAGTGCTAGAGACCGGCTGTGTGGCCCTTTCCCATCTGTTGATGGTCACAACCATTGTAGGTGCTTCCAGTCCACCTTCCCAGATCTGTCTGGGCATGAATGCTGTGGCTGTCCCTTCTGTCCACAACATGTTGCTAACATTGCCCAGAGGTCACGAGTGCTCAGGTGTGTCTCGAGGCTGACCGGAAGGAAGGCAGATTACAAAGGCAATTTCAAAAGTTGTGTTGTGAGTGAAAGGCCAGGTCCTTTTCCCCTGACTGTCCTCTGATGTTCACAGCCTATGCCAGCAAAAAAAAAATTGTATTGCTTAGGGCCTGAGTCCCAGTTGTACAAAGGCCAGTTTACCCCAAACATTTTGTTGAGGATGCTTCACCTTCCTATGATTGGAACGCTGAAATTCTCCCAAGTGCTCAAGAGCCACAGATCACCACATACACTTCCTGAAGAATCAACATGAAGGGAAAGGTAGATGTCCCATTTGCTTTTTGATACATTGGGGTTTTGCAGGTAAGAGACAAGAGATGCTGCATTTTCTGGCCATGAGAGTTGCAGAAGACCCAGCAGCCTCATACCATCACAGGGTGGACATATTTATAGGTAGCATGCTCAGCTTAGGAGGTAGGTCTGAGCTGCCTGTGAGCCACCCTCACCTGCTGACCATCTTCTAGCAGATAAGAAATAGACTTTAGTCTAAACAAGACCAGGGTCTCATTTTTCTAGAAGGATTTCCTCAAAACTCTTCCAAATATGAGTAAATAGGTCAAATGAGGAAAACACAAAGTTTTAGAAAAACTCCAGCCTCCTGGGGCCACCTCAGCTACCTGAATATTGCTGTGCATTGCAATGGCAAGACAACTGTCAACAGGGTTGTTCCTTGGAGACAGCTGTGGCAGTGTTTATTTTGGTGGCTATGGGGCAGTCTGTGTATGTGATTCATGACAGATATGCTTATCTGCTGAGAGTTTCTTTGAGAAGCTGGAAACTCATTCCAACTGATACACTCACTGGTGATGATAAATGTAAAGGGAAACCAAGTGCACTGTTTTATTCCTTTTTGAGAAATGTGTTTTTCGCATAAAGAGACGTGAAGGTGCTGTTTTGTAACCTTCTCTCCTCCCAAGGACAGAAGAGAGTACAGTTGCTTTTAGTTGAGTAAAGCATTGTCAGTGCACAGCCCAGAAGTCTCCAGCTACCCTGGCAAGCAGCCAGACAAACAAGATTGCTCCATTTTGAGTTTCAAGTGTCACTGAAGTATGACATATTAGAAAGAATGGCCTTGGATGGAACATATACCTTGACCTATGACTCAGCTAGCTGGATAACAGAAGCCTCTTGCTCTGTCTTCTAATTTTTACAGTCTGGGAGAATCTCTATTTCTGATAGCATGGACCTCATCTCAGAAGTGAAATTGCTCTCTGAGCAACCTTCCTAATTGCATCACATACGGCCTTCTGCTCCCTTTCACTGAAAATCACCCAGGCACCTTGTGGCTAACGAGCAGATGCAGATTTTGCTTCTGTGGGAAGTGCTGTTAAAGAAGTATTAACGTACTTTGGCTTTCTGTTATATAATGAGGGGTTTGATCATCCTTTGTATAAAGTTGACCATGGGTGCCTGCTTTTATTTGGTATTTCATTCCAGCCCACCCATCTGTTCTTCTCTGCAGTGGAGATAAAGAAGTAGGTTGGCATCTGATTAGCTAGGGCTTCACAGAGAAGCACTGGCTCACCTCCAGTTCCAGGATTCTTGTTCCTGTACACAACCTTCAGATGTGTTTGAGGCTGTGCTATGCTACATTCTGCTATGCTACACTACATTATTCTATTCTATTCTATTCTATTCTATTCTATTCTATTCTATTCTATTCTATTCTATTCTGTAGGAACCCAGAGTGCAGAGAATATTTCTCTGCCTGTTTTGAAGGGTTTTACCCCCCTGGACAACACTGGTTTTGACCTTCATCCTTGGAGAAAACTGCCCACTATCTGGGAAGAATTAGAAACTACAGTGGTGTAAAATGTAGAGGTTTTGGGTTTGTTAATGTAGTAAATAGATAAAAGCAAAAACATCAAAATGGAGGATTGTTGTTGTTCTCCAAACCTTCCTCTTCTTCTTCTTCTACTACTCCATGTTCTGCAGTAAAAGTAGTTTGGGATGACTGGACAAAGAATTCCACAGTTCCTGGCTGTGTTACTGAATAATTGGCAGAAAAGTAAAAATAATGTACGTTTTTAGTAACCACTGGTTAATTTACCTTTAAAAAGGCCATGTAATCTTGATAATTGGGCTTTCTCCTGCATTCTCTGCTTTGTGCTATGTCTGGGTCATGCTAGTGGCTATATTTCTCTGATAAGACTCAATAAACAACTATCTAGAAGCAGCAAAGACTGAGAGTCCCATTTGTCTCTCAAACTCCTGGCAAGGACTTTAAAAACTCTCTCCCATCAGGACAGGCTTAATTACGGCACGGTTAGTGTCATATTCTATTCTATTCTATTCTATTCTACTCCGTTCTATTCCGTTCTAATTTTCTCACCCTTGTCTGGATTCCAGGTCAGGGCATGTGTACTTCAAATGCTGTACACCAGATATATCAGATGTCTGTAAATCAGATATTCCATAAATGTGCTCACCAGGCAAAAAGCCTCCTCTTCTTTCCCACCTCCTGATTAAGACCTCATCTGGAGTGCTCTGTGCCACTGTGGGGATGCAGGTTCAGTCCCTTCCAGCTGGTGAGCTGCTGATTCAGTGATTACAGGAGCAGCACCCACTGCCAACTGTTTTGTGGATTAGATATGCAGAAATTGCCATGCCAGAACAGGCCACTGGTCCATCTAGTGGCTAATGTAAGATTTTTTAGAGAAAGACATAAAAGGCTTATAATGAATCCAATTAGTCAATATTATACCAGTGGGGGATATTTCTCCCTGACCTCAGCTGGTTATCAGATTATGTACCCTGAAGCATGAGGATTGATAGTCCTTGTCGTTTCAGTGCATCCGGAGTAGCTGCAGATGCTCTGCTTATTCATATTTATGTTTAGGAACAAATTCAACTCATATACAAGAACGTGCAACTCCTCTACTGTTTCAGTGGTGTCAAACTAGCAGTGAATCAGATAAATTTATTGATTAAAGACATGTCTTTGAACATTGAAGAATAATGTCAAGCTTTGATTTTTTTTTTCTACATGCTAGGAAATAGATCAGTTCCTACAGAAGAGTATTGCTTACTCTGTGATGTTCTTTAGCAGATTTTTTTCAATGTGGGCACAGCAATTTCAAAGAAAACAACAAAACCAAACAGCTGGCATTTACTGAGGCAGACTTTACACAGGAGCAAGATCAATCTAAGGAAAGTAAACCTCAAGTGCCTACTATAATATTGATATGTACCTCAGATTTCAGTGGTTTTTAATGCATTTTTAATGAAGAAATGCTTTTCAGAAACACAGTGTGGCCCTTCAAAATATTGCCATGGTATTTTCTGCTGAACTCACCTGCCTCTAAAAGGTAACACAGTAGCAATTAAGGTAGGTATAAAACCTCCCAAAATCCCAATATTTATTATGAATGTGACTTCCATTTGTGAGAAGGGAGCACATATGTGAATGGTGAATGTCCATGTGTGCTCGTGCATTTATAGGTCTAACATCAACCTGGTCTGCTGTTTACTATGAGAGGTTTCTGAAAGCTTTACATTCATTTCTGATGAATTTAGCCAGTCCTCTTTGTGATGTTCAGGGTGACTCACTGGCTGGTGTATGGGAACATAATTCATCCTGCAGATTTCTCCTAGTTTTTACTGTGATTATTGCATTGAGTATTCACTGCTTTACAAATTAAGACCTGTACTCATCACCTAAACCTCATGGTTACATATCTACTCCCTGTTGAGGACTCACCCAAGTCATCTAGGGGCTTTTGGAAAAAGCACATATACAACAGGTGTTGCTATTTTGGAAGAATATTCATTTGTATAATTTGTGCATAGTATGGTTTTGGCATTACTGACACACTCATTTTTTAAAAGGTGGAGCAGCAACAGGAGAGGTGCTGTATGAATCAGAAGATGAAGTGTTTGCTATAGAAACTACCTCCCATGCAATTAATACTTAAACATGTGTTAATATCTGGTGAACAGCTGCACATACAATTCCTAAAAATAACATTTAATCCCAGTTTCTCCAGGAGGAACATTAGAGAGCCATTCCTCTTTCCTATGATGTGGTACATTTGAAAATAAAACAAAAGTGTGGTGCTTGGAAGAATTCTGGAAGCTTTTCCAATTCATTATTTGCCCTTCTTTGATGACCCTGAGTTCATTCCCTGATTTGTCATTGAGTTGCAATGCTTTTCTGCAGCTGTCTTCCCTGCCTTCACGCAGGGTTTAAGTGACACATTGCATCCTAGGCCCCTTGCAGGGTTTCAGATGGCCAATTACACTTGTGCCAAGGGGATGCACAGAGGGAGTATTTGCATCACCTGCCATTAGCACATAGGAGCACAGTGTCCTCAGGATCCCCTTTCCTGTGGGAGGAGGAGGAGAGGCTATTCTGGACACCAGCACAGAGGCCAGTCTTGTCCACATGTGCATGGGATTCAGTTTGAAGCCCCCACCTTCCTCACTAGGGACCTGTTCACGGCAGTCCATTGCCACCACCTGGTTTGGGTTGTCTCTCTGTGGAAAACCATGTGACACAAAAGCTCAGAGTTTGGTGAGCACCTGGACTAGCACCTGTCTGGAGCGTGCCTCCAGGTGAGGAGCATGGAAGTGTGCCCAGGTGCAGTAAGACAGGTACAACTGTAGTGTCTGAATTCAGCTCATCTGAACCTCTGTCTGTAGGAAAGTCTCTCCTTCTGCACTGCAAATTAAGCCCAGAAGTTGGATACAAACCACCACATGGGAAGAAGTAGGGCATTTTGGCTTGCTGGAGGTTTGGACACACTTTCCCTTGGTGTTATGCTGGGATAATAATCAATGTCTGGTTTGCCCTTCCAGACTGTGACTCAGGAGCTTATCAGTCTATTCTAAAAACTGGATGAACAATCAAAATCTGGAATGAAAATCAAAGATGATTCAGGATGGCATCTATCTCCTTCTCACAGCATGCATCTTCATGTGCTCTCTGAATATTTCAAAGTGTTTTGGCACGTATTTTCCCAAAATGTTTGTTTCAGCTCTGGCAGTTAATGAAAACTCATCAAATGCAGTATTATATTGACATTTAGATGGATGCCTTCTCTATTAGTAGTTCTTGTCTACTCATTTCCATTAATATAAAAGTTGTGAAGTTGAGCCTTGGTTTCTGATTTATGTACTGCCTGTTCCTAGCACAAGGATTTTTGTAGAGGATGAACTGCAGCAAATAAATCCTGAGCAGAGTGCCAGAAGAGCTACTGAAGTGACCCCAGACACAAATTTGTCCCACCATATCTACTTAGAATTTTTGACTATTTACAAAGGAGTTGGCTGAAAAAGCCCTTTAGCTTGAGTATGTCTAAAGTTCAGTTTATTTTTTCCAAATCAGGTCCTGCAGGACTCCTAAGGATTGAAGGCACCAGACAGCTGTGTTTAGCCTTGCCTGTTGCAATAACGTCAAGGAAACCTATCATAACTGGCAAACCTTCTGAAAACATGAGTGCTTATGGCTTACAAAAGGAGAAAACAGGCAGATTAAAATAAACTGTTACCAGACAGAAAGACACCCACCCTCTTCCCCTATAACTTCTTTTTAAAAGCCCTGGGAATTTGCTTTGATCAGACTTTAAGGTGAGAGCAGTTCTCCTGGAAGTTATCTTCAAGCTAACAAAACAATGATAAGCAAGGGAGGAAATGGAGCCAAGATACATCATGTTTGTTAAAAGACAAAAATCTGGCAATTGTGACAAACTCTTCTAAGATCTAGCAGAGAGGACATTACAGAATGAGCCTTGCTTGCACTGTTGGTCTGTTTGTGTGGCTTTGGGATTTGAGCTTCTCTGGAGGAGACACAGAGAGACTTGAAAATTCAGCCGCCTCTGGTTGGCTTTCCCCTTGCTGGGATAGAGTCAAAGTATAGAATGCAAGTGAAAAACAAAGAAACAAGAAACAAACTGAAACAAACCCCAAACCAAGCAAACAAAAAAACTCCCCACCCAAGCCTCTCCCTCACTATTGGTCTGTATTGAGGAGTTGAGTCACTGAGTGATTTCAAAGCCAACAAGAAGCCAGACTTCTTGAGACACCAGGAGAATGAGCTTCCTAAGGGAACACTTTATGTTATTACGGAAAACAAAAATAATTTGGTCCACTCAGTCAAAGCCACATTAGTATGCATCTCTTTACCAGGCTGCTGTAAACCCATCTTCACAAGTGAATTGACAGAGGGCTTGTGTTGAGCAGCTGGAAGAGCCTTATGAAATTGAGCCTTTAATTTTCATGGAGAGCTTCCAGGTTTAAAATGGAGTGAGTGAGATGAGAATTTGCAGCGAAAGAGTAAGGCTCCATCAGCCTTCAGCCAAAGAGAGATGGAAAGTCTCCCTGCCACAGCAGGAGCAGCCAGGTCTAAAAATGTCACTAAAATGGGAGTCATCACCATCCTTAAAAAGGTGTCCAGGAAAGATGGGATGCACCCACTTTGTGGAGTCCCTCCCTCTTTACATTGACTGCAAGAGAAGCACAAGTAATGTTTTTGACTGTTTGCTCAGCTTTATACCCCTAAAATCTGTGTCTGGTTGAACAGCTCATGGAAAGTGGCTTATTGCCTCTGCAGATGCCAAGGCTGTGGTGCAGATAAGCAGAGGACTCCGCTGTGTTATTGGTCAGGGCTCCTCCACCCAGCAATATTTAGAGTAAAGAAGCCCAACAGCACAAACAGGATTTGTGCGTGCAGTTATCTTGTTTGCCTGGATTTTTAATAGCAGCAAATTGCTTGACAGGACATTCAGAGGAAGGTGAAAACAAACAGTCTTCCATCTGGAGTTTCTCTGCTGGTACAGGGTTTTTAACCTGAGAACACAGAGTAACCTAAAGTCACATGGAGGAAAGGTCAGAAGTGGTTATGGCTCTGAATAAGCTGTTCATCAGCAAGGACTTCTGCTTAGCACATGATTTCCACAGGGCAGTTTGGTTCCAGCAGTGCTAGATGTAATGCTTAGATAAGAACTACAAGACACAGACAGTAAAAGGACTTTCTATTCGAAGTTGTGGTGAACACACAAAGGATATGTCAGGACTTACCCTGGTGTATTCAGGGTAAAAAAGGAGAGCAAATGCCAGGAAAAAGGAGCGTGCCTTGCACATCAACTCAGAACAATTGTATTTTATTTGCTGGTAGCCAGTTCCTAGCAACACTGTCCTGAAACCATCTAAATGGCAAGGAAACACTCCTGTAGGTAGTTTGCCATGAGTCCTGAGACCCAGGATCCCTTTGGATGCAGCTGGTGTTCAGGAGATTACCTGGCCCTTTCAAAGCTTGCTGTTCACTGGGTCTGATACCCATCTGTAATTGTGAATTAATATGCTATTAGTCACTGCCACTCTTTCTTAAAAATGTTTTCTTCAAGTTCCATACAATGTCTTGCAGCTTCTGGATCTTCAGATAAGACACAGAAGGGAGTTTTAATGGTGTCATTTATGTACTCTTTGAATGTTACAACAGTATTTGGCTTCATTTCCCCTGACTTGGCAGTAGGATTGTTTTGCTTTATTCCTGATTTCTCCCAGGCCTTTACTAGGCACTGAGTCTGGGCTGTCAAGGAAGGTAGGGGAGGGAAATCACCGAGAATTGTCATAGTCCTTGCCATGTTGCACCTTGACTCCATCACCATTTCAGAGCAGGAGCAAAAGGGCAGCACAAGCACCATGCACACCAGAGGAAACAGTGAAGTGGGGCCCTTTGTCCAGCCAAGCACCACAGCTAAGTTAGACACCAGAGCAGTCCTCACTTTCCTTCACAATCTGATGGCCTGCAAAGACATCTTGCAGCTCTTGGGTTTTCCAGTTTTATGTTCCTCTTCACATTTCTACTTCCTTGCCCTTCAGACCTTCCTCTATCCCATCCCATCCCATCTCATCCCTGCCAGCTGGCCCAGGCAGCTCACACAGGAGTCTTGGGGCAGATAGCCTCTCCCTGTCCAGGTGCAGTGTGGCTGCTGTTCCCTCACCTTTCCTAGCCAGCCATCACACCCACATCCAACTGCCTCTAAGCAAAGCAGCACGAAGCCAGCAGATTTGCATACATCTGTGCAAACTTTCTGTGAGGTCTCAGTGGCTGAGTTTCACTTTGGGTTTCAGGCTAATGTGGAGCCAGACGGTGGGGGGCATAAGCAAGTGTGTAGAAGGGATATGTCTCGTCACTTCTGCTTGCCAGGTTGGGTATTCCACTGTTGGAAAATTCACTGTCTGCTTGTATTCAAAAGTTCCCTTTAGTGAGACTAAAATTATTGTCAAGGCTTTGCTGCTTTTGGCACTGATACATGTGAGGGAAGTCTCTGGGATTGTTTAGTCTACAGGACCAATGACCAAGGTGGTCGTAAAGGTGGTGGTGGTGGGATAATAGCACCAGTTTCCAAATAAGATAAATATTGCAAGCTAGGAAAAGGACATGCTCTCTACGTCCTTGGAGAACAAGACAAAATGGAAGTGGCTTAAACTATCAATACAGAAGTTTTGCTTGGGTACTAGGGAAAGCTTTCTCATGGCAAAGATGACAGTGCATCCATGGAAAGGTTTATTAAGGACAATTGTGTAGCCTTCATCATGCTGCCAGAGCAGGAGGTGGCAGAAGTCCAGCACAGGTTAGATCAGTATCTGACTCTGCTGGAACAGGCAGATGGACCTGGTGACCTCTCAAGGTCTCTTCCAACCCTGTTTTCTCTGACTCATTTTCAATAAGTAGTACCAAGAAAATGCAATCAATGCACTTTTGGAGGCTGTATTAAGATGGGTAAGAGAGCACTCTACCCTGGGGAACATGGAGAGTCCACAGAGATGAGACAAAATGTGTCTGGGGGAAGAGGGAGGCAGAGAGAGGGGAGCCATGTTTCCCAAAGATATCTAGCATCAAGGCAGTGGGGAGGAATCTGTGCTTTTGGAGCCAACATCTACTGGCTGGCTGACCAGAGAGTGGTCAGAAACATTAAGCTTCTGTGTTGCCAGTGGATCTGAAGTTTGGTGATTTTTGTATTGCTTTCAAATACTATTAATATTTTGCATGTCAGAAGGCTACAAAACTTCCTGTTCTGCCTTTCAGAGACCCTGAAATATTTTAATTTCCTTATCAAATTCCTTATCAAACAAGGTTTTGCTCAGATAGTCCCAATGTGAGATTTCCAGGTGATGGTTTTCTGCAGAGGAACCCAAGAGCTGAGGCAGATATCAATCTGATTTGAGGAAACCACAGAGTTCTCCCTGTCCTTCATCCCTTTTCTCCATGGGAGAGCAACTCATGGCTGCTCATCTGTGAGTTGAAATGCCACACCACTCAAGATGCTGTCTCACTGTGAAGAGGCTGCTGAAGGACCGGGCTGCAGCAGCAGCTGCAAAGCAACTGAGGCTGCTCCTTCCACTTCACCTGTGGAGATGAGAGCATTTAATAAACTAGGTGAATTAATAATATTTATATTAATCATTTGATCTTGATTTTTTAGTGCTCCCACTTGCTACCTGAGGGATTTCCACAGACCCAGCTGGAGCTGTCACGTGTGGCACTTGAGTTTGGAGCACAGAAAGCCAACACATGTGCACAGGCATGTGCTCAGAGGCAAACACACCTGTCCCCAGTCACTCCCTGTCAGCAGGGGTGGCAGCTCCCAGAGGGATGCTATCTCCTGGAGACGGGGAAGATGCAGAGGGGGCTGGTAGGAAGCGTGAAGCAGGGGATCTGCCTTTGTTCTTTTAATTTCCGCATTCACCAGACAAGCGGTGCCCACCCCCGAGCTCGGAGGGGAGTTAGAGGTAGGTCACGCTTCTGGCCGTGCGGGAAAGCCTCCCCAGCGTGGGCAGTGGGAGGCTGCGGCACATCCACACCAGTAGCTGCTCTGCTGGGCCGGCAGCAGCAGGATGCTGGCAGGTCTCAAGGCACTGCTGGCACGGCACAACGGGGCCCCGCAGTCTGGCAGGTGGAAGGGCTCTGCCAGATTGCCTGCGAGCCAGCAAACAAATCAAGCAGAGCCGATGGTGTCTCCAGGCAGCTCAGCTCCCGCAGGTGTTGTTTTTATTTCCTACATCAGGGGAGCAATGCCGAGGCTCTGCAGAGAGGCAGGGGAGAGGGCAGCTTGTCTTTGTTCACTCTGATTTCTTGTAGAGGCACCAGAAGAGCCTTTCCCGGCACTGGTGTCATTGCCTTCTGCAGTGCAAAATCTGCCTAATTAAGGAGTCATAAAAAAATAGATTTTTTCCCTATTTTTCTTTCTAGGAATTAATCTGACTCGCTGTGTTGTCCTGCATTCCTTACAGACCAGCTTATTTCTGTTTACCCAGTGCAGTCACAGCCCTTCTGCACTTTCTTCTGACCGTGAGACCACTGGACCTTGGTGACTTCCCAATAGCTCCACCAACCATTCCATAGCTTCTTCACAGGCTCACTGCTAGGAGCCCACTGCTCTTGGTCCAGCTGCTCTGCATTTATGTGGGGAAGCCCAGGACAGCTGGAGTCTGCTCTTTCCAGCAACGACTGATATTTCTGCTTTAGTGGACAGTGGTGGAATCTCTGGGGAATATCACAGTCTGCAGGGTACCCTCCAGTCTAGCTGTTGTTTGCCATTGGGTATTTACTAGTGGCAATGATTAACAGGGAGAACTAAGTCCATCCTCTCCCCTGGGAGACCCTGGTGCTATTTAAAATAGCAGAACAACCAAACCAGGAGAATACTCTTAGGGATATCAGCTCTCAAACACAACAACTCAGCAATACTCAAGCCTTTCAATTAACCTTCAGTTTCGTACACGAGCCTGTTTCAATGAAGAGCCACCCTTACAAAATTCCCCAAAGACCAATAATCTCTGGTTACTTCCAGCAGTAAAAGTTCTCTCTATGGGAGAGTTCTCTCTAAGGGGAGCTTGCAGATACAGCATCTTCAGGCTAAAAATTAATCTAGTTGGAAAGCCTTTAACCCACCATGAGGTGGTGGAAAAATTGTCTTTTGAGAAGATGACAACAGGTTGTATCCTAGAAGCTCTCAAAAGTAACTTTGTGCAGTTGTCTGAAATGAGTCACCACAAAAGACCATGTGATTTGGAAATGGGGGTTGGTATCAGTATTATAAAACCTACATGGTTTGTATAAATCTACCAGCTCTGCTGCTCTCCTAATCAAGATCTTCACTTGAGTTCCCTTCACAAACTCTGCATACAACTCAGAGACCATCAGGTGTGGGCAGTCAAGGCTACAGATAAAGCACTGAGTGCTTTGAATGGTTCTCACCTGAACCATTCAGGGAAATAAGGGAAATGTGTGCAGCAGCCTGTGGGGGTGAACCTGTGCCCCGTGGCAGGTCTCAACAAACAGGATATCAATGTGTAATTTCTTCAGACTGACTTGAACAGTGGCAGGGCTGTGCAGGGCAGCAGGGTCCCTGCAGATAACCAGCAAGGGAGGGATGTTCTTGTGCAGCACCATCTGGCATAGGTGGAGCTGGCCCTAGCTATTTGTTACACTGAAGAAAAGCCTAGGAAAATGTGGATCCCTCTGTGTTTCACTGATCTATCAGGAAAGATGAATTGACAAGCTAAGGGTGTCTTGGCTAACAAAACAACAAGTTAGCCTCTGGGTCAATGGTGGGACTGCTAAGGCCATTACTCTTGGATATAACATCAGAAAGGTGGGAGTTTTTTTAAAGTTATTGAGGTGCCAACTTTATTTTATTTTTTATCCTTGTTGCATGAATCTGAGAAATCATCTAAATTTTAGCAGCACCAATTTACAGATCCAGGCATTAATGATAATTATGATACAATGATAGGAAAATTGAAGTTGTAAGGATGTGATCCAAATTCAGGACTCCGTGTAAGGCACAATCCACGTTAATTGAGTCTAATTAAAGATATATACTTGGCTACAGAAGAAAAAGAAATAATTATAGTATTGACAGATACTTCTGGAAGAAGCAAGGGGGTAGGAATAGTTTAAGCTGGCATTCACTGAAGAGAAATATCTGTTATATCTCAGCCTATGTATTTGTCAGTGTTGAGCCAGTTACTGCACTGGTAATTTGGTCTTCTTGAGGGGTGTAAATAGAAGTTATTAAAATAGAAAATAAATATTTATAAATAACATTTTCATAAAAAGGCACAACGGATGCACATGCAAAAACTTGTTTGGGTGAAAACAAAGAGTAGTTGCAGCTGCTGGTACGTGTGAGTAGCTGCTGGAATTTACCTTGAACACAAAAATGTTAATTTGCATAGTTAAATGTTGGCTTCAAGCAAGCACCTGGATTTGATGCAATTAATGGATCTGGTGGGTGCTGTTCCAATCACCCAAACACCCATGACATAGACCTACAAAGTAAATGAAAAGACTTAATAAAAGCTTTTCTTCCAAGTAAGTCTTACAGCTTCATTTACCATCTAATTTTAAAGCTTTGCTGGCTTATTTGGTCATTTATCTTCGTCATCAATAACCCACCGAAGTTCTGGATTCTTATCTTTTTTGGTAATTAGAATTTGCAATTCTAATTCCATAGTAATCATTTATTTACAGGAACTAAGGTTTAAGGAGTGCTTGATTCAGGGCTTAAGGAGGATGGAGAGGGTCAGCAGCCACACCATGGCGTTACTTCTTTGGGAAACACTGGGATTAAAGCAAGGCAGGACAGTCCTGTCTTCCACTCTGATGACTGTATGTTTAAGCTTTAGGAGCAGCCATGCAAGGAAAAACTCCCACCTCTTGGAAATGTGAGGCTCCTGTATGGGTAATACTTGAAGGTGTTGAGAGTCAAACACAGGAAACCCATCTCAGCGGAAATTCTCAAGCCTGTAGAAATCCCAGAAGTTGAAGGCAGAGCAAAATTCAAGTCTCCCAAGACTCTGCTGCCTTTTAGTAAGGAGTCTGGGACTCAAATGCTACCCAGCCATAGGTAATATTGGTAAAAAGAAGCTGAATTCTGTCTTCCCAACATGGAGGTGACAGACCTGGACAACACACATGAGGCTTTCTGTGGGAAGAACCTGATGCTTCCTGCTACTTCAAGGCTCTGGAAGGTGCTAGTTGAAATTAGCTTCCAAAAAGCGTGCTGTAGCACTGGATCCCCTCTTGCAGGATATGCAAACCTTACTGCAGGTAGGCCTGTTAGTAGATCATCTTCTGTAACTGCATCGGGATGGAAACCTGTCTGGAAAGCTCTTCAGGGTCCCTTTGACTACAAGGCCCATGGCCATGGGTGCTGCATGTTTGAAAATAATGAATGGTGAATGTTTGAAAATAAATTGCTATTGCTGCATAATCATTGTCCCTTCATGGTTAAGACAGAGGTTCTCAGGCTCCACTTTGTGTCTGAGGAGAACAGACTTCAGCACAGAGACAAATACAGCCTGGAAGTGTTGTTAAATCTATCCAGCTGCCTTGGAGCTCCAGCTTCTCTCCTGAATCTGTATGTAGCTGCAGTTCAGCACTTCATAGGCTCCTACAATGGCAGAATAATTCATAGTGGAGGCTCAGAGCAGGCACTGACCTTCACAGCTTCCCCAGCTTCACAGCTCTATGCTGAATGATGTCTAGCACCATCTCCTTGCAATCCTGCCAAGAAGTCTCCTGGTAGCAGCAGTCAGGAGTGTTGGCCACATCCAAACAAGTATCAACAAGATCTTGTTTTTCTTAGTGTCTGTTTCAAGGCTAGATAACATTTTAACCCTTCAACTCATGTTGAAGTGATGTACATGTATGTTCAAGGGCTTTGTGTGAGGTTTTGAAAGACCCTGGAGCCTCCAGAGCAGTGATGGAGGATGATGAGAGGCTGAAGTAACGCCCTATGGCACTGTTCACAACTGCTCTTGTAGTCTCCATATCGCAGTGTGAACACTCTACCAGCCCACATTGAATTCACCCAGTGTAATTTTTAATCCACTGTAGAATGTAGGTTGTATGCAAAGTAACAATGGCATAGGCATTGAAAGGCTGGCAAGGGGCAGGGTAGTGTTTAATTTCACATTACAGAAACATCCTGTTAACACTTGGCTCCTGCCCTTCACAACCTCTGCATACAGATCTTTTTTACCAGGTGCCTCTTAGATTTTGGCCCAAATCAAACTCCTTTCCTCCACTCCTCTTCCCTCAGCACCATCCAAGAGAAGCATGGATAACCTCTCACCCTTCTTTTTCTGCTTGTGCCATTGAAGATGTAACACTGGTATAGCGTCCTTTGCACATCACAGTCCTTGCTGTTTCCAAGTGCAGAGCCATAGCAAGGGAGCCATGAAGCACACTAGCTGCACATTCTTAAAATGATGACTCAGCACTGCCAGTGGGAGGAGTAGAAACCAGGACAGGCTTCCCAGAGAAGTCAGGGAGTTGGCTAGAAGCTACTTTTGTAGTCCAGGACAAAAGCAAGTGCATCAGCAAGTGTTAACTTCTGCAAAACCAGAGGATTTGGGGCTGTGTTGGACTTCCATCTCTGGGATAAGCATAGCTTTCTGTTTTCTTCATGTCTCTTATGATCCAGTAAACCCTAGTCCATTTTCTCTCCTCTTTTTCTCAAATGGAATGAAGATTTGTTTGCTCTGCTCAATTATCTTCATTGCTGATCATGTTTAATATTCCTATTTTGTGCCAGTCAAGAGACAAACAGTCTGGGAAGTGACTCAGAAGCAGCACTGGGCTTTAACAGGTTGTTCTCTAGGAAGGTGTACAGAACATTTTGAAGGACAAAAACTAGTAGTAGTAGAAAGAGATGAAAAATAGTAATAAGAAAAAGCTCAGAGCCCCAGAAATTATTTTTTAAATTCTTAAAACAAAAGGGCCTTCTGAGGCTCAAGGGAGCCAAGAGTTGAAAATGGATTGACATTTCTGCATTTGTTTTTTGACACTGCTAGGGTTGATTAAGTGATAATTAGGCCAGAGAGTGCACCAAGAGTCACTGCTTCATCCTACTCCTTCACCCCCTCAGGACTTGTCACCACTGAATAAAGGGTAGAAATGATATTAGAAATGCCTGCAGTTTTGAGACTGCATAAATTAAGAAGCTTGTGCTTTTTAATGCTTTATGGCTGATCTGAGGCAAATCAAATTTCCGGACTGATTCCCACCCCCACCCCCAAATTTAGAAGGGTTTGGGTTACATGCTCTTTACTAATAGGATCTAGAGTCCACAGAGCTGGTGCATGGACTTTAGTTGTGTTTGCATTTCTCTAGACTTAATACAGGAGGTAAACAAATGTTCCCCGCACAGAGAGTGCAAAACAAGGACAAATATCAGTGTACGACACTAGCTCCCCCCAAAGACAGACACTGAGTAATCCGATGGTAACTATCACACAAATTCTTCTTCAACCTCTCTTCTTCTCTACAGCTGAGATTTCCAGTCCAAGGGGGGATGCACATTTTTACTTTTTATTGTTCTTATTCAGAAAAACAATTTTTAAGTATGTCACAAAAAAAAAAAAAATCCCCCCAAAAAACAAACAAACCCAAACCAAACAACAACAAAAAAACAAAACGAAAACAACAGACCATTAAAGACATACCCCGATTGGAGAAGTATGTACTATAGGAAAATTTTGAATATTCATTTAAAAATTCCCTAATCAATTGACTGGATTCCCAAGTGAATTTAATTTTAACACCTGTTACTTAATTTTAGATTCTTTCATGAGGTTTTTTACGTATTCTAATTTTGCGAATTTTTTTGTGCAAAACTAATTCTTATTTAGAATACAAATTATTCTGTAGTCAAAATATTATAAAATACTTGGTGTGTAAGTAAACTATGACTGAATAAAATCCCTTATATTCTAGGAGTTAGTGTCTCCCATTGATTTGCAAAGAAATGATTTGTTGCATTGCTCAGGGAAAGATGAGTTCTGAGCACAACACCTACAGGGGTTTTAAGTTCTTATTTAATTAGAATATGAGTTAGGTGAATGCATATGAATTATGTGAGTGTATCTTGTAGCAGCTGTTTCCAATTTCCTACCATTCAATTGCTACCATTACCCATACAGCTTAGATAATGTCATAAGATCCTTGGCAATTTTTATCCTGCTTTTTCAGGTAAACTCTATGAAAAAAGTTTAAATTAGGTTTCTCCCTTTGGCTTCTGGGAGAGAAGAGGATGGGAATGGCAAACAGAACAGAGTATGAGCATGGCCTAACTACAGACCTGATAAAATTTGAGCAAAAGTTCAATGGAATTGGCTAATGTGCTTACCTGGTTCTATTTATTCCCCATCCCTGGAAACTTTCAAGGTCAGGTCAGATGGAGCTCTGAGCAACCTGGCCTACTTGAAGGGTCTCATTGCAGGGGGGGTTGGACTAGATGACCTTTAAAAGGTCCCTTCCAACCAAAACCATTTTGTGATTCATTCCATTAGAAAGCATGGTAAATTCACCACTCATTAAATTGGCTTTTTTTTTTAAATTGTGGTTGATTATCAACCCTGTAGCACCTTGCATTCCAGGACACAAAGGTTAAGCTCATTTCCTCTCTCCCGTCTGAAATTATCATAGCCTAGTACTGAAGCCTTCCCATCTGTCTTGGATTGCACATGCAAGTCATCCTCAGGAGGAAACAGTTAATATAAACCATATTTAAAGGCTTTGTATCTACAGTGTATCTAACTATACAATACTTTTATGAGACCAAGCCAAAAATTATGAAGAGCCTGTCTTTATCCCTGGCTTCCCACTAATTTTGAATCATCAATTTTCAAGCTTCAAGCTGAGGTTTGCTTAACTATCACATTGCCCATGAACAGCTGGAGTGGGACTTATCTCACCTGATTTCTGGTGTCTGGGGCCACCAGTGAGTTTTGTTAGAGTTAATGGAGAAAAACAGGTACATCTGCAGTGCTTTGGCTCATCCTCTCCTGCCTGCATTTACATTCCTTTGCTCTTAATATGTTTTGTTACCTGAATAACAAATGTAGAACACAGCAGGGCAGATGCTGCATGTACCTTCCTTCCAATGCAGAGGAGATGAGTTGTATGACCCCAGCTACAGAGCCTTGGCTCCTTCCTGAAACTGTATTGTTTGGAGTCTTTTTGTTTGAGAGATTGTCTGACTCCATCTCTCATGCATCAGGCAGGACAAGAGCCTGTAAGTGCCCTGAATCCTGTTTGCTGCTGGATGCTGCCCCACCAGGCTAGCAGAGCTTCTCAAGAGGCAAGGAGACACATGGCACCTTAGGAGCCTCCTAAAATTTCGTGCCTCTAGCTACCAGATGGTATGCACAGCACCTGGTGCCACTGATTGCTTTCCTTAGCCATGGCAAGGACAGGACTTCTAACTCAAAAGACCATGAGGAGGCATTTTCATTTAATTCCCCAGCTCTTTTCAGTTGTGCATTTCAGTGTTCAGCTGTTACCACACTGAAATATGAAATATTTAGCCAAGAGGTTCCTTTAGCTATTGTAGCTGTTGGCCCTCTCCTGGGAGACGCAGGACCACGTAGTTTATCTGATGTTTCTTCTGCGTAAGAAGAACATATTTTCAAAATCAAAACTCAAGATAGGTTTGTGGTAACAGTGCTGAGATTCCTGAGATAGCTCTGTGCTAGTGCCCTGGCCGTCTGTCTGATAAACCCTGCTGAAGTTGCTCTTGGCACCCTCTGACCAGCTGGCAAGTGGGTATGTGAACTGGAAAGTGAACCTGGAGGCTCAACTCATCGGACTGGCACCTGTGGAATGTGAAAGGAATCCAGACACTTAATTCCCTGGTAGCTCTCCGGAAAATCCCTCTCTCTCAGTAGCTGCTCTCAGTAGCTTTAGCATGCAACCCTGAGCAGCTGGCATTGACAGTGGGCACTGGAACAGCTGGGAGAGGGCACGCTCATGGGACAATTCTCTTTGTAAATGCTTTTTCCCACAGCAGAAAGGCTGTTTCAGGAACCCACCATTTTCCTGGCAAACCTGTGATTAAGACCATTGGTCATAGTAATTATGAAAAAATAATAATAAAAAGAAGGGAAATGGCTGATAAAATCCTCTGTAAAAAAAAATCCTGGCCATTTTAGCAGCCCTGAAATGTTCTTTTTTTTTTTTTTTTCCTGCTGGTATCCCACAAGGCAGGCAAAAGGCACACACCTTTGTGAGCATTTGTCTCCCTAACCTTGTCAAGTGAGACTCCATCTACAACTTACAGGGCAGTGCACCCCACCTTGCCATAGTATCTGGGAGCAGCAGAGTGAACCACTCTCTATAGGGCCTTGTCTTACGGGGAATATGGCAGAGCCAATGCCTGACTTAAAATGACCGCATTTCAGTGAGATGAACCCACCCACCCGTGTACATAAACATTTAGCTCACATGGCTGAAGCATATGGACTGTTGTGTTTATAAGTTTAATACTCACTCTACACCAAAGAAGGCAAGTCTAGTTAAAATATACAGAGTTAAAAAAAGGGATATTTTTCCATGTCACCAACCTACTCCAGCACCATTGCAAACACCACAAATATCATTACATACAAGTAGCTCAAGTGGCTCCAAGATGTCGTGGATTTACTCTCACCTCCAGCTAGAGTATTAAATCAGCAGCTGTGCCTCTGAATTGAAGGTTAGCCATCATTCAGAAAGTTCCTGATGGGTTGTCAGTGGCTTCTAAATCAACAGCTTCCCTAAAGAAAAAGAAACTCTTTTAGGAACAAACAACTCCCTCGTCAGCAGATGCTTGGCCAGGACACAGACAAATGCTAATGACTTCCAACAGGGAGAAGGGTCAAACTCAAAAATCCCCTAAATTTCCTGACCTAGATGAGACCAGTCTCATCATGGTTAAGAATGGTATCACCATTAAGACCCCAAAGGAGTAATTATTGTCATGTTTAGCACTGGTAATGAAACATATCTGCTGAATCTGTTTATATTTCTTTGTATAAAGCATTCTTGTCTGCGTGTGTGTTGCAGGAAATTGCTTACTCACTGAGTAAATTGCAGTATGAGGTTGGAGTATGACTTCCCCAGGTGGGAAAGCATTTTACCCTAACAAAGGTTAATGATTTGCTGGCAGTTCAGCCAGGTCATTATCAGCAATATCTGTTTGCTACCAGGCTGGGAAGGATGGCCCCTGCCCACCAAAAAAAGCCATCAGGATCCTTAGACAGCTGAAGGCAGACACTAGCCTTGGGGCAGCAGTGTGGAAAATGTTTCTCGAATAAATTACTACCGATAATCCTAGGAGTGAGAAGTGGCTTAAAGAGAAGCCCTGGGTCCCCAAGGAAGGGGAAGTAAATGAACTGAGGTTTTCTGTCAGGAAAGAGTATTAAAGACATGAATCTTCGGTCAAAAGTGGGTCCTTAGATACGGCTCATTAGGTGAGAATGAAAGAAGTTCTTGGAGCTGAGCTGCTGATAAGCAAATAAGTGCCTGTGCTTTTGTCTTCTTCCCCTGTCTCTAGGTCCTTTCAGGGTGTTGTTTGCATTTAGGCTCTGTAAATAGGCACAAGTGTCTGCTATGTGTTGGACTGGTGTTAAGGATGAGGAGAATGTGTCTGAAGCACCTGGCAAACAGCAAAGCTATTCCCTGTTGCAATCCCTAACCTTAAACACTAAGTGCCCCAGTTGTGTGCTGAATTCATTTCTGTGGGCATTTAGATGGGAAAAGCGGGGTTCTCTACACAAGTCTGGGGGCTGTATATTTAGGAACAAGAAGGAGGATGATCTGTCTGGACCTTTCCAGCAACCTGTGTTAGCTGGAAAAGGACATAACTCTGAAGCAGAACAGTAGGAGAGTGTTCACACTTCCAGGGTTTTAGTTACAGGGACATGTTAGCAAATAATATGGCATTTCAAGTAGCAAGACTCCCATGAAATGAGTAATCATGCAGAAGTTTAAGATCAGATGGTTTTCTTTCTCTATAGGAATTTTACATACAAGAATTCTGGTGTTGCTGTGGTTTAGCTCATCACATGTATGACAACATCTCTAAGGCCGGCATGACTTCTTAAGTCAGTAAGGATGTCTTGAAATAAAAGAGCTCTCATTTGCAGACATAATGAGTACATACAGCTCTCAGGGAAATGCCTCTGAAAAAATACAGCTGTTCATACCTGTACTGTGAGTTTGTCCATGCACACAGGATGGTATTACAGTGATCCCGGCCAGCCAAAACTTCAAACTAATCCTAGTTCCTTTCCTCCTCTTTTGTCAGGGACACATCAAACACATATCAGATGAAGGTGTCCCATATGATGTGACCACTGACATCCAGGTAGTGGCTCTGGCTGGGAAGGGGTTAACATTCCCCCTGGAAGTGCTGTGCTTTGCACTTGTATCTAGGAGGGTGTTGGTGACACACCACGTGTTGGCTGCTGCTGAGCAGCACCCACACAGCACCAAAGCTGTCTTTCCAACACCCCCAAGGGCCGGTAGGCATTCCATAGGAATATTCCATAGGAATATTCCATACCATATGACATTGTGCTTAGCAATAAAAGGTAATAGAAAATGGGTAGGGGGGATGATTCATTACTGAGGTGTTTGTCTTCTGAAGCAACCACTTTGCATACTGAAGCCCTACTTCCCAGGAAGTGTCTGGACATTGCCTGCTGTTTGGAAGTAGAGCATGTCTTCCTTGGTTTTGCTTGGTTTCTGCATATAATCTTGGTTTGCTTTTTCTTTTTTCATTTGACTGCCTTTACCTTGACCAATGAGTTTTTTCATCCTATTTTCTCCCTGTGTCCTGCTGAGGAGGGGGAGTGAGAGAGCAGATGGGGTGCATTTGTCATCCAGGCAAGGTCAGCCCACCACACCAGCTATGGTACATTTGGTCCCAGATGACTAAGTGTGGTTTTTGTCATATTCCCTGATGACTGACTGGGAGAAGTCTGTGTTCAGAAAGACAACTTACAGTTCTTTAAAAATTAAAACAAATGCAAGAGGGAGAGAGTACTCCCATCCAGTGTTCAGTGGAGCAAAACTGTCTATGTAGGATTGTATTACCCACTGATTCCTTCTCCTCATGACAACAGGATGAGTAGCCACCTGTGCTAAGAAGGCTGCCAGAGGAATGACGTGAGTGAGAGCCATCCCCTCCTGCAGATGTGTTCTTGTGACCTTGTGGGAATTCTCAAGCAACCCCCCCATGCCCATGTGTATTTGCCCAGACCAAAAATATGAAGAACATAATGAGCAAAAATTGGAGCAAAAGCACTAAACAGCACTTTGGAAATATGGTTTCAAACTCATATCTCTAAAAATTAACTGGCAGCAGAAACACTAAGGAAATTCAGCTCTGAACTCGCTGCTCAGGTCTCTGGCTTGCTGTGATGCAATAATCATTTGAACACATACAGCCCGGAGTAACTAAGTGGATATGAGAATGTCTGTGGCTCCTGGGCACCTGTTGGTTTCACTGTCAGAACAAGAAAAGGCTTATTAAAAGACATGATGTAGTTCATTTATTTCAGTCAAGAGTTTTCAGCCATGCAATTTGATTTTCCTGTGCGTGACAGGTTATGCTGGACAGTTCCTTATTCAGCCTCAGTTTTAAAATGTTGTAGATCACAACCTTATCTTGCTTGTTCCATAGCCCTCCTCCCAGTTCACCCTCCTACACCAGCATACAGTTGCTTTATTTTTAGATAATTAACCTTTTCTTTTGCCAGCAGTAGATAAAGTGCAGGGCTTCATAATTGATGTGCTGTTGTCTCTGACTTCTCCACACCCCCGTGGGGGCTTTCAATCATTGTTAGAGCTGGAGTCCCAGTTTGAATCCACGACACAGTGCTACCTTATTATTTACCCGGAGTAGAAATGCAGCAGAGATCGATGGAATGAATGATTATTATTATGCAGAACTGGAATTGAGATGCTGAATGATGCACCCAAATGAATTTTTAAAAAGGCAGAGGTGCACAGCAGCCATGTAACACCAAGTATCACTCAAAAGCACAGCTCTTGTTAAGAGGTGAACATCTGACTGTGACTGGATTTTCAGTGCCTAGTTAGCAGAAAAATACAAGAGATTTTATTGACTAAAAAACTTCTCAGGAGGCATGTTTATAAAAGCAGCACCTAAATATTGAAATAAAAGGCAGTGCCCAAGTCTTCAAGTAGAGCCAAGAAGATAAGCAATGTCCTAGGCAAGTCCTGTCCCGCAAGCCTAATTTCAACAAGCAGACCTTGGAAATCCGTTTATTGGATATTGGCTGAATAGAACTTTTATCCTGGGGCACAAGGGCTTTTAATCTTCAGATCATTCAGGGGTTTGGATTTTATGAGAACTGTAAATAGGATGTGATTCATGACTGCACATCATCATTTCTTTGTACTTGTGAACATTTGGAAAGTCAGCGTGACCTGGGATTGCATCTGATTTTTCTAGGAAACAGGATTCTGTACTGTATCAGAGTCTGACATTGCAGGTGCAATGTAATATGATGTGCAGCTATCATAAAATCTGCTGCTTACTGTTCTCCCTTAATTTGAGTAAATCTGCACTTTGCTTAGAAGTAAGCATTATGTGCAGAAGAGGGAAAAGGAAATCCTTTACTTTCTTCAGCCACAGACAGGGAAATTCACAGGCTGTCTTCAGATTCTTTTCCAAACCCATCATCATTCCCAGTCCTCTGGAAAAATATATGACTTTACTGCAGTGGTCAGGACCTGTATAGACTCACAAGCTCAGTTTACTAGAAAATGAAGGTGAGATTGTCAGAGCAATTGCTTGATGTCAAGAGACTTAAGTGCAGTCTTTGTTTCTGCTGTGAATGGTCATTCCCTAATGTAGGGAAGAGAGAGCAGACTCTGTTCATTGGGCTGACCAAATAATGCAGCTGAGCCCTCATGCCTCAGCCCTAAAACTCAAACTCTCTTTACTCTTTGCCTGGCCTCTGCAGAATGCAAGTTTGCTGGCAGCAGCTGTGGGCTGGTGAAGGTGTCAGGTGGGAAAGCAGGGAACTGTGGGATCTGTTCTCCATCACCTCCAGGTCTCTTCATCTTCATACCCCTGCCTACACCAGCCCTGTATCAGCAGCAACACACAAGGACAGGGTGCAACCATGCAAATGTGAAGGGGGACAGACAGCCTTGCCCCAGCCTTGGTCTGCACAGCCTGTCTGGACTTTTATTGGGCCATCCAGGGGCCTGCCTGCCCACACCGAGTAATTGCATTTTGTTGTGGCTGTTGTAAAATACATTGGAAACATATGTGTCTAGAAGGGCACATTAAACTCCTGCATCTCAGTTAGTGTGCATTTTTTCTGCTCTGTTTTATTTTGATTTAACAGGCCAAAGGAGACATTTCAATAAGGAGCTCTGGCTCTATTGTATTTCTCTGTTTTCTTCAATGGGCTTCAGGAATGCATATCAGTGTCAGAGCAAACACAGGGCTTACAGGTTCAAAGGGAGTATTTTGTTCTGGCTAAATTACCCCAAATGGCAACCCAGGGTAGCATCCCCTCCCTTTAGGACATTTCCAAGTGACCTGTGAAAAGGGGGTACAGCTCTAGGGGAGCATTTGATCTCAGGGCAATACCTGATGAGGAATGTCCATCTTTCTCAGCAGTGCTTTGTGGATATTCTATCTGTCAGTCACATTCCCATACCTACTCATAGGACAAGTTTTCTGCATTGCCCAGGGCTCCTGGCTACCTATCTGAATGGGTTATCTCTTTTTAATGGGCTGTGACACTTAGGACCTGATTCTGTATAAAGCACCTAGGAGCTACCTGAGGTTTTGCAGGATCAGTCCCTGAGTTTATGGACAGGTCCATTTTGCCTTTGTTTGGTTCCTCTTTGTACAGCCCTGAAATCAGGAGCTGATCAAGGAAAGAAGCCAGATATGTCAGGTTTCATTATGTCCTCGGTTCCTGATAAAGGATGAGGATTGAGCAGCCCAGTTCTCACAGTTTCCTGCTTTAATCGGCCTTTGTGCACAAAGCAGTTTTTAAAATGTTGCTTGCACTCTCCCCTGCACATAAGAGAAGTCTGTGCCTCTGACAGAAGGTATAAAGTACTATGTTTATTCAGTGAAAGATAGCAATCATGAACGTTAGGCTGGGTTTAAAAGCCTTGGACTTTATAAGGGAAATTGACTTCAGTTTAATAGGAAAGAAGGGGAGAGATAGAGGGGGTGAGAGGAACAAGAAGGAAGTTTCATACAAAAATGTTCCAAACCCCCATGAATAAGAGTTTAACTTTTTCCTGTTAAGCTTAAACAACTTTCCATTAACATTCCTTATTGAGTAACTTAAATGGAAAAAGCAAATAAACATTAGTCCATGGCCTGATGTGTTGTCAGCGATACTGTTCATGATTTTTTTCCTCTGTCAATGAAAGGGAAGATGCCAGCAGCACCACTGCTTGCCAGCCTGATCAGACTCTGGGCTGCATCTCTGTGCAAAGCAGGCAAGATGAAAAGCCTTGTTTCACCTCCATGCTGTCTAGAGTGGGGACTGATAAGGTGGCTTATAAAATGCACCCTAATAGTTGCCAGAGGAAAGCCTTCTGCCATCACATCTGACATTACCTTCCCTGAGCTGGTCATGTTCTGTTTTGCAAAGTCCGTAGGGTTTTCTGGAACCCACTATTTTCAACTTCACAGCTGTAATAAGCTAGGACATGTCTTTAATTTCCAGCCTGCATTTTATTGACTTACTTATTCTTATGCCAGGATTCACTGTAGTACTTCCGTTCTCTCTCTTGTGTTTGGCCCCTCCTCCTCCTCACTGGTTCAAAATATATGAACATCGGTTACAGAATGGATGTAACTTGTGAAGTTTCAAGACTTCACACTGAACTAGGCAAAATCCTCTAGATCCTTCTTACAAAAAAATGTCTCATCATTGGACTCTGGTCTGTAGCATGACTCAGCAGACTCACATAACTTAGTAATTTACCCACTTTCTCATAAATACTTGTACTTCTCATCTGGGAATTTGTCCTACCACTGACGTTGCTTTCTCCATTGCTGTGTCTTTCTTTGCCTTGCTTTCCTTGCCATTGCTGTGTCTTCCTTTGCTTTGCTTTCCTCTTGCAGTCTGCACAAAGGGATGTGTAGGAGAGACACTTTCAGTCTTCCCCTTTCACCTCTTAGTTTAAGTTTCTTCTTATCAGGAACAATATCTGAAGGCAAGTAAAAGAAACTTTCTTATGCAGGAAACACTTTTAGGAACACCTTAAACCTTTTTCAGTCTTCTCCAGATTCGTGAAATAAAAATGTGGGCATATGAATGTAGGTGTCTTTATGAGCAAAAGGTGACAACCCCACATATTTATTGGAAAGCTAGAGCTTGATTCAGTTGCTTAAGTGCAGCTGTATGATACTATTTATGACACCAGAGGTCATCTAAGACATCGTCACTAAGCTTGTAGATATGACACAAGAGCACCACACCTTTCTGGAAAAGCATCTCAAACATAGGTGAGATCCTCAGGGGTGTCTGGATGCCTCTGCTTTGCTAGCAGAGTCAGAGCAAGGAGCACAGAGCTATTCAAGTCACCTGCACCTGTCTTTCAAACAGGTCTGCAGGCTCTGCTGACAGTGGAGCCCAGTGTTAATGAGCAACAGGAGCTGTTGGCAGTGGCAGGAGCTCTGACATGCAGCTCCCATGTATGCATCCAAATACCTTGTCCCTTGGCTGAGTGTCAGTGTATGTGCTTAGCTTAGGTTGCAGGGCTCCATTAACTGGGTAAGGAATTTCTGCTCTTGGAATCAGATGTTCCAGTGAGATGGTATTTCTATGGAGGAGTGAATGAGGAGAGGAGGAAGACAGTGAAAAAAACAGGAATGGAGGTGTTGTATGGGATCTTGGGTTATAAAGCAGGTGACCATGGCAAATATTTGTGGAGGGGTGGATTATAAGTCAGTTGCCTTTTGGTTAAAAGGCAGTATAGGCAAAGAAAAGCTGCTAAGTAAGATTTTTTATGATTTATTTAAAAGGAAGAAGTCTTAACAGACCAAGGGTGCTAATTATCAAAGACAGCTAATCTCACAATTTGAATGTGTGTGTGCAAGTTTCAACCAACTTTAGAAAATACCTTAAACTTCTATTCCAAGAAAGAAGAGAGAAAAACTAGCAGAGGATTGCTAACTGGATAAATAATCCAAGGTGAAGAATCCTAGAAACAAACAGGAAACAGAGAGAGTGAAGTAGGAAAATGAAAGCAAGGAAATTCTCTTAAAAGTTATAGAGGTAAAAGCAAGATTTTGCAAACCCCAAGTGAACTTTAGACTTCAAAGGTTGTGAGAAAAGGATGGCACCTTCACTGGTTATACAAAAAATGAGGAGGCAAGAAAGTTGAGCATTATGGGGTGAACATTAAAGATACTGTAACTTTGCTTCCAAAATCTAAGTAAATGTGTTGCCTCTGTTTTCAAGGGCTTGGGGAGAAAGGCAGTAGTTTATACAAATGAGGCTAACTACAAGGAGCTCAGGTGTTTATGAATTCATGAATGGATAACCTCCATCACTGGACTTTGAGAGGATCACCAAATAACACCAGGTTTGGTAGCAAAGTTTTTAAATAAAATTTGCAGTTTAGGGGTGATATTATGGAAATAGAGAACAGCAAAGGTAATATCTGTGTTTTAGAAATGCAAAAAATGTGACATGGAAAAACACAGCCTTTTTCCTCTGATCTCAATCAACCACAGGTCCTTAGAATGAAATAAAAGAATTACCTGGAAGCAGGTAAATGAAGAAATGCAGCACACTAGACTTAAATGACCTTTCCTTGATAAGATAATTAATTTTCTGAGACAAAGAAAATTAAGTGAAGCATTTGAAAGGAGGCTACATAGGCAATTGTTAGGTGAACTGGAGGAGGAGATTAACAGAAGAAATGTTTTAGAGAACCATCTAAACTTGGGTCATAAATGGGGTTAGTATTGAAAGTCAAGGCATTATAAGGGAGGCACTCTCTCTGATGTGGCTGGTGATTTAAGAATTTCTTGCCAATGCAGAGAGAAATTAGAGCATCTGAATGAGATAGGATGTGATTCAAGATTCAATTAACAAATGATTTTGCTATCAGCAGAGAGCTTTTCTGAAGTAAATGACTGAAAGGCCACCTGACTAGAAGGCAACTGCAGTGAACAAGCCATTAGAAACACAAATGTAATCTTAAACATATCAGTATAACCACCAAAAATAGGAAAGCAAATATGCCATTTCAGAAGGCATTGGTGAAATTTTAGGTGCAATATCTCAATTAGGTACAACTGGGATTTTTTTGATGTTGGTTTTGGTTTTTTAGTTTTGTTTTTTTTTTAGCTTAGTTAGAGCAGGTGACCAGGGTGCTTTACAGCATGTTAGATTTATTTATTCAGCCAATGGTGGTTTCTCTCACTCCAGTTTTCTTCATGTGACTCAGAGTCTCTCCTTCACACACATATCCCAGTAACTCCTGCCAGCACTGCCTGGCAAAAGCCTGGCACCTTTGTCCCACCTCTGCTTTCTACATGATTTTATGTCCCAGATACCAACCATGATTTGTCTGGGAAATGGTAGATCATAACTCTGGACTGACACATCGTATCTGTAACTGCAATTAAAGTTGTTTTAAAAGCATCCCCGCCTCTCCTACACACGGCATTTGGGGGGAGTGCAGAGTACAGTGCATGCTGAGGCACAGTAATGGCAGTGGGCTGGGCAGGTTCCCATTCAGGCTTTTGCCCCTCTGCTGTTCTCTTGCTCACCCACCATATCCTGATACTGCAGGAGAAAACATCTGCTTTGGCTGACTCTGCAGACTATTTGACTTGATGATACCTGGTCGTAAAACCATCCTAAAACCTTTGCTACTCAAAGTTATGGTGTAAATTTGTTCTAGCTGTTCCTGAGTAACTTCACAGAAGAGAAAAACAAAGGATGTTTTCAGGTTTTAAACCTTAAATTGAGACTCTTGAGATCAGACCAGAAATAGCTATGAAATCACTACAGATAAAAATTAATGACTGGCACATATTTTGGTGCAAATGTAAATCTCAGAAGATTTATCTGCAGGCTCTTCTGGTACACCAGACTTATTAAAACAAAAAGCATTAGAGTACAAGTCAAGAGCAAAACTCAGCAAAATAAGCTACAAGAAACACAGGCCCTGCATGAGAAACAGAGGAGAGCCTTCTGGAAGCAGTGATGAGTTTTCATTGCAAGTGCGTGGTAAGGAGAGGTAAAAAAGTAATTCTTGCTTGTATAAACAGGCAGGTGATGAGTAAGGAACATGGTTCACCCCTGTGAAAGCATATCTGGTGCTGGTAGTCACAACTTCAGCATCAATTTCATAAGGAAGGAGACAATAAAGAAAAGCAATAAAAAATTACTCATGGACTGGGAAAAATGCCTGCAAATGTGAGGTTTTTATCAAAGAAAGGACTGGGAAGTGACTGTATTGGAGTATGCAATTATATAGAATCAGTAAAAGATGCTTCTATCTAGTTGCAACATGAGATGGGAAGAGATACTTGAGAGAAGTGCAGGTTCCTGACCTGCTTGCCAGCATATAGGGGTGAACTGGTGTATAGGGTGCACAGGTAGCACCCCCAGCTAGATAATCTAACGGTTCTTCTTAATCCTAAATTCTGTGAATCTTTGAATCATAGAGCAAAGACCTTTCTCCGTTCAGGATTCCCATCCCTCACCAGAGGACAGAGCAAAAGTCCTCTGGAAGGCTTTCCACTGGCTTCAGGGGCTGTGGGCCAATGCCACAACACAGCAGTGACATACTTCTCTTTAGAGAAATAGCAAGTAACAGCAGTGGCCTAAGAAATACCCTTGCTTCCAGGGAAGTGAAATTAAGATCTTGAAAGACAGACCAGTGCTGTCTTTTCCACTCACAAAGACTCAGAAAACCTCACCCGAACAACCCTTACATATCCTGGGTGGCATGCTGGGGCGCTGCTGACAAGACTCTGAGCATCTCTGAGGGAATTAGCTCTTCACATTAATTTTCTGGCAGGCAGCTTAAGACCAATCTCTTCTATATATTGCCTTTGATCTGCAATTTTCTTTTTTTTTTTTTTTTGCCAGGGCTTAGCTCACTGCATTGCCATATCCTCAGGTAAAACCATGTGAGTTCCGTTGTGCTGCACAGCTGGAGAGATGTGCTTCTCCTCTTGACCCTTGCACAAAGCTCGAAGGTTAAAGCAGTTATGAGCTCCTCACTGGGACTGACTAGCTAATTATCAACTTCAATTTCATGCACTGTTTTTATCCATTTAGCTCCTAATGAAAGGCTTTGATGCTGCATTTAACAGAAAAATTCCAGTTCATGCTCACCGTCTTTTCAAATCTCTTTTGCCACAAGAGATGTGCTTTTTTTCAGGAGGCTGAGACCTCTCTGCTGAGCTGTTAAATTCAGTGTTAGGTGCTATAGCAGCAAGAGTACATTGCATTTTTCACCATAAGTACTTTAAACTAGCCAGGTTCTACTCACATATGTGCCACAGAAAAAGATGAGGATGAAGAAAGACCCAGGTGCAGATTTCCCTGTCCAATCCCTGCCCTGGGGTGGCACACAAGAGGTGAGCGAAGGAGCACAGTCCCTGCTGTGGTCAGCAGTGGGAGATTTCAGTGGAGGTTGCTCTTCTGGAGGTCTCTCACTCTCCACAGCCATTGTGGTTTTAAATGACATGCCAAATTTAGGCCATTGGACTAGGTGTTAAAATTGGTAAAGCGTGCAAGGACAAGAACAGCAGTTGCAGTCTGGTGCATTCCCACCCCATAAATCACACCAGAATTTCACCAGACTTGCTTCTTTGAAGAGTGTCTTCGTAGGACCATGTGTAGGACAGCACAGGATTAAACACATTTAATCCTGAATGCATAGTTCCCTGGGTGCACCAAGGGGAAGAAACTGATTTCCTGCAGCACTCTGGTGGATGTGGCCAAGAAAGATTATGTGTAACCTCTGTCTGGCAGTGATCACCATCCAGGCTTGTGACCCTGATTTTCCTCAATTATGTCATCAGGATTATTATTTTTCCCCCATTCTGCCTGAAGACACATTTCAGTTCCAATCTATCCCAGCTGAAACAGCTCAGCTTGGTCTGGCAAAGAGCAGCCTGAAGGTTTCATTACACTGGATGTTTAACTCTGATACTGAGTATCTGAATGAATTCTTTCTTTCTTTTTATGTCTTCAAACATAATGCAACCTCCTAAATACCATTTTCCTCTACCCCACAGCACTGAAGAAAGAGCTCTTGCCAACAACATCATCAGCTGATAGTGGGGAAAATGTCCAATGTGATTTCATAAAAGCAGTATGAAGGGGCAGAGAGTCTCCTATTAATCCCAGGAGAGCATCCTTGGGTGCACCTGGAGACTGAGATGTCCAAATGGTAGAGTGGGATGGAGCTAGACTCGGAGGGGCTTGGAGCCGGGTTGTGTCTGCACTTAAGGCACAATGATCTCTCCTCTCTCCTGGGTGTTTCTTTACTGGGGGTTCCTCCCAAGGAAACTTCAAATAGAAAGCATCAACAACTTGGACCTTTTTTGTGCCTTGCTGCAGACAAAAAAAGGGCCAAGCAGCACAGATAACTCAGTACCAAGGCCGCCTTGTTTTTTAAACTAAACCACTGGACTGCACTAATTCCTCCTATTTCAGCACCATTTCAAAGCAAGAGTAAAAATCCTACAGCTTACCTATGACCTAACTGCTCAGTAGTGCAACTTTGTTTCCCTTAAAATTCAGACTAAACAGTTTCAAGCGTCCAGAGAATTTACTTAGGCCTTGTCAGGTTCTGAAATCACATTAAAAAAAGTAAACAGTCTCTACTGAAATGACTGCCCATCCTGGAGAGGTGTTCACTAGGGCCAACTAAAAGCAGAGCCATAATTGCCTTGGGGTAGTACTCCCTCCACACCCCTTGGAGCCCCATTCCCCTCCCAGCTGACTAATGCCATGTGAAAGGCTACTGCATCCTCATTTTCTGTGTATGCTGCTGGGGGAAAAAGGACAAAGGAGAGGCAAACTGTGCAATGAACTGCTTCTGAAGATGGCTGGAAAACTGCAGTCAATCTGTCACAGCCCACCTCCCACGCGGAGCCGCAGCAAGGGTTAACGAAATCAGAGCAGGTCGCAACGCTCCTCTGGAGTGCCTGTGTTCTGCCATGCAGCAGCTGTGCCTCCTGAAGGGAAGGGTTGAAGCTTTAACTGCAACAAGAAAACCTTCTCTACAAAGAAAACATGCAAGCAAAAAGGTGAGAGCTTAAACTCTGACATCAGTGACTTTAAGCCATGTCTCAATAAGGCAGGGAGATTGTCTGGCCAACATGCTATTCAGAGATGATATCAAGTATTGATTTATTTCCAAGAAACCTTAATTACATTGTTCAAACTCTTGAAAAAGAAAGAAGGTCTTGGAGTTACCAGCAGTTCGACACCAGGTAACTCATAAAAAACCCATCAGTGATTTTGAACTGTTTTTATACCCTTTTTGATATGTTTCTTAGAAAAAAAACCAACCAAAAAACAGAAGACAATCATGACCAGACATGCTCTTTTAATCTAACTGACCAGCGTGGCATGCTGACAGCAACTTGTTCCATTACCTCCTCACATTGTCGAGGCTTTATGCTTCACTTATCTGAACAGATGAGCAGACAACCTCTACTTCCAGAGCATCCTTCCGACTTTTTTTTTGTGTTTTGAATTAGTGATGCAAATCTAATTTTGCTGAAACAGGCCTAGACTCCATTACTGAAGGAGCACTTTCTATGTAGATTAAAAGGCTGCATTGTGTCACTGCCTGATGTAAGGTGCAGAAATGCCCGAATTATCAGAACATTAAATACAAGAGCTTGTTGTGGTTTCTCTCTAGCCTACAGAGTGTACGTTTGCAGTTCTGCAGCTGAATTCCCTTCATCAAACACCTCATTACCTTAGCAAAGTGAAGGGAAATAGCAACTTAAATGCTTCAGGAATATGCTGCTTATACATTAACCCATGAGCTGTAGCCGTAGGAATCAGAGAAGCACCACAGCATATATTTTGTTTAATAGAAAATCAAACCAGAAAAAAATATATTCCTGTTGAGTCTGGGATATCACTCCTGACAGAAATGAGTGTGAGGGAGAAGGAATGGTGTTGGTAAGGAATTCAGTCTATTTCAATACTGAGGTGTCCAAGAGCATTTCTGAGGTGTTTGCCCCCACTCTGTGCTGAAATAAAACACAGCTATGTGCCACCCACCCCCTCCAGGCTCTGTTGTCCCCAGTGGGTGTGCGCCTGGACAAAAGCTCTGACAGTCTGAAAAGTCTCTCATCTGCATTTCCAAGGGAATATGATCCCACAGTATCCCCCCTGCTATTCCACTGGCCAATTTAAACAAAGACCAGGTTTTCTTTCTGACTGAGTAAAATCTGAGTGACCTTGTAGAGTTGCTTGTTCCTTTGTGGATGGTCTATCTTACGTAAATCAGTGTGGGTAATTTTTATCTATTTAGCAAATGTATTTGGAATGGAACAAACACTGGAAATTACAGATGGATACTCCAATAGAAGGAAGCACCTAGGAACACAGGAGCAATCTTTGGGGTCTTGCAAGCCAGCATGCCATCCCTTGTGAGACTGTCCATTTGCAGTGAAATTGCCAAAGAAGAGGAAACTAAATTGCAAAATATCTCTGTGCAGTAGGGATAATGTATAATCCCTTTAGCACAGGGTAACTAGGAACGGGATATAGGTCTATTGAGGCTTCAGAATTTATATTTTATCTCTAAAAGCCTCTGCCTCAGAGGAATCATTGCACGGAAATTCTGCACCTCTCAAAACAGAAAACGCTCCCAAATTTATCTGGAAAGCCTTTGTCATTGTTAACATTTTAGCTGTGACAAACAGGGAATGGTTGCCAGCAATCAGCTGAGCAGCTGCCCCACCAGATGAAAAAGCTGGATAGGATGGTGAACTCTGATTTTGTGGCTCATGTTCTGTAAAGCTCTGCTGTGCTCAGGACTGATATACCTGCCACAGCGCATAGGAAATAACAGTGCAGTGGGCTGCTGTGTGCAAACCCAGAGCTGTTATGCAAGACTTACTTTTCCAGAGAACTGTAAACTCCAGTGAACTGTGTATCTTCTCTGTCTGTTGTTGTTTATATGCCTATTGATTTATTTACCCATCCATCCACCCAAAAGTAACTCACAGCTAGAGACTTCTCAAATGCAGTACGGATGTTTCCATGTTCCTACTTCCATTCTCCCAGGAGTTATTTTTCTGGCAGTTCACAAAACTCTTTGTCAGTATCTATAAGGTAAAAAAAAAATAATTGTGTAGAATGGGTAGTTATTTGCTGATGGGACTCTGTCTACTGCTTAAAAAGATGGCCAAAAATCACCAGCAACTTACTTTTGGGATAAAAATTGTAACACAAATTGTGGATTTTTATTACACTGGAAGAAAAGTCACTGCATTTCCAAAATGTATCTTCATTTGTATGTGCTGCTAATCACCCATTTAACCAAAGGGGAGAGCTACTGCAGCAAACCACATGGGGCTTTGAACAAAAGGATGGAAAAGGGTCTTCTTATTACAAAAATGACGGGAGTAGGTATAGTTCAAGTTCTTTGTTCCCTCTAGTCTGCCCTACAGCAGATTCTGTAGGGATGCAAGGAACAGAGGAGATTCTCAAAGGTACCAGAATCTCACTTTAAATCCCTTTGAAGTTCCTTCCCAGTGCAGAAACATTTGAGCATCCCAGCAAGTCCTGTCTGTGCCAGTGAGCTTTGAAGACCTGACCTTGAGGGTCCTTGGCCCAGATTGGTAGACACATATAACTCTCACCAAAATGGGACTAAACAAGGGTTAGTGAGGTGATGAAGAGTCAGTTCCTCATTTTCACTGTCTAACTCAAAAAGGTATGGGGACATAAAACTGGGGCACTATCAATTGCAAATCATTATGTGAGATCAGCATTGAAGGCTGAACCTAAGGCAGGCAGATCTAATGATGCATCCCTCAAAGGGAGCAGGCAATAAAATGTTCTTGATCTTTGAAGATATTATATGCTCATACACTTGCATAAAAATTGTATTAAAGGGGATGCAATTATTTTAATGATGTTCCTAAGCTGGATTTGGCCAGGTGCAAGTGGCAAGTTGTATTTCTGCAAGTGCTTCAGACCTTTCAAAATAATACATTTTTGGAATTTGTGATTATCCTGAGAACATTAACTCAGCTGGCATCCTGAAAGATCAGGCTTGAGTAGAATAAAACCTAGTGACTTTGGAGGTCAAACAAAGCAGTTAGCAATTTCTGCTTGAAGAAAGGAGCCCATGGAAAGACAGAATCTCTTGTTTTGTGTTGGGGGCAGGGAGTGGTTTGTTGTTGTGTTGTTTTGGTAGTTTTTTGTGGGGTATTTTTTGTGGTGGCTAAATTGCATTTGATCCTTATCCAGGTTTAATCTGTGTGTGTGTGATTTTCCTCAAGACCATTTTGTGTTATGCACAGTGGAGTAAGTGTGCACTGGCTCCTTTTCTTTCTTGTACCTGGTGTGCTGTCCCTTTGTACCTATCCAGGGCAGAAGTACAAGATTATCCAAGCAGCAGCACAGCTTTTCTTCACTCAGCTGCTCTAAGTGTAAATTACTGAATGAAATTAAATGTCAGAAGAGTTAGGACATATATCATATTTTGTTCCCAGTCTTAAAGCTCTGAAAAATAAAAAGAAATTATGTTTTCTGAAACCGTGACTCTTATCTCAATTGCCCAAGATTAATTTCTGTGTTCTCTTCCTTCCTCCCCTGCAGGCTTTTGGGACCAACTGCCTGAAACTTTTCTTATCTCTCTTCCTAAAATGGACCATATCTCCTTCCCGCCACCTCTTTCTCACAAGCATTTGCACAGCCATTCCTTTCCATGGCAGGAAGGCAAAGACAGGTCTGCTCTCATGATGATTGTCAGAAGAATCAAGTTGTTTAATTTCTCGTTTGAATTCACTGCTGACCCTGCTTTGACAGTCTCTTGAGGTTCCTCCCAACCTGAGTGGTTCTCTGAGACAACGAAGCCCTGAGACACTGACCACAGGATCACCTCACCAATTGTCTGCAGCCATGCTCCAGCATAACCAAAAATGTGCACCAGATCATTGCACACAGAAAGTGCAGGCAGAGGTACAGCTGCCTAAAATCTTTTTGGGAAGGCAGTAGTGGCAGTCCGGAGAGAAATCTTGCCCAACCCCTTGATCTTGTCAGTTCTTTACACACACTAAGAACTGCCTGCATTGCACATCTGGGAGAGCTGCAAGGTGGAAAGACAGACAGGACTTCTCTAAAGTCAGCTCTGTGTGGATTTGATTGCCATACAAAAGTCTGGGAGCTGTACTGGGTGCTGCAGCATGCGTGCTAGAGAAGTCCACTTGTAAACACACTCACAATGCCCCTGTGTCCAAAGCAAACAGGAACATGTGCACCGAAACCACTTGTGCCGTGGAAAGGAAAGGAACACAAACAAACAGCCCCAGGGCTTGCTTGCGTACGGTCTAGAAGCAGACTTCCTGTGAGATAAAGGAAACTGCTGTGGAGCTTACGGTTTGATCCTGACCTGCTCATAACTCCAGGTTCCCAGCAACTTTAGGAGTGATTTGCAGAAAGGACTGATTCCTTTGCCATCACCCTGGTACCCAAATTTGTATTATGTTAATTACTGCATTTGGCACTGAGATGTTTTTCTATCATCTCTTCTGCTGATGATATATATACCACGTCAGAAGTGGAAGGGCCTCAGATTAACTAAGTGGTTCCCCTCATTTGAGGATGACCTATTATTCCCACTCCTGTGAGAAAACACAACATTCTAGAGAAGACTGAAAAATAAGGTTCTATCAAGTCATATTTCTAAAATCCTTTTGAGCTCCTGGTAAGAGCTGAAACTGAGTCACCCATTTAAAGTTACCCATTGCTAATTTCATTTATGCTGAAGTACTTTCAAATAATATTTAACCAGTGTGCAAGCAAAAAATGTGCAGATGGTAGGTAGGTAGGTAGGTAGGTAGGTAAAAGGATAATTTATGACCCAGAAAAAGCTGAAAGCTAGTTTTACTAGTTATAAATGATGCTCTTTGTGTTTCAGATCTTTGACACTTTAAATAGTAGTTAACATATATGATGATTAGCCCATAAACCAATTCCACACCGAGACAATGCATTTCCTTGATTAAAGGTTTCTTAAGGGAGTATTTAATGCATCGTATAACAGTAAAACTCGATTACTGAGCAAATAATTCCAGATATCCAAAACTGTGTCAAACCAAGGTTGCACTGGCAATTCTGTACCTGCTTCACAGAAGCCACATTTCTCCTTTTTAAACTGGATTTTTAGAAAGTAATAATAAAATATTGGGAATGTGAATAAATAAAAATATTCAAGCCTCTCTTGGAAAAATAGAAAGAGTGTATAAGTAGCTGGACATTTTCAGGTGTGTGGATGACTGCCATTATTTCACAGAAATGGGGATATGGAGCACTGGAAGACATCTCAAGACATTTTCTGGTTTGAGTGTACCTAGACTGTGTGACCTTTATCACTGAGGATATATAAAACCATTTCTAGGATGTTCATGAAGGCACCTCATCTATTTATTGAGATAAACCTATTCATGTAGACAGTTGCAAAAAACTCAGTAGACAATGCTGAAAAAAATAGGCAACATGAGAGATACCAGGAGTGTAGGAAAAGTGGTGAGAAACCAGAAAGAATGGCGCTGGGATCTCAATTTGTATGAGGCGGGTACATGCGATAAGAGAAGGATAAAAGGTTAGAGGCAACTATCTTGCTCATGAGGCTATTGTGACACCAGCAAACTCTCTCAAAAATCTCTTAGGAGAGATTTTTCAAAGAACTGGCCTCTAACCAGTTCTTACAAAACCCAGTGAAGCTGGCCGCTGTATTGCTTTAGTCATTTTCTTTCCAATGCCTTTCCTGATAATGCCTTATTTCTCAGGGTTTGATGTAGAAAAATGTGAGGCTGGGGACTCAAACAGTTTTCTCTATCAGCTCCTCCTGATTGCATCAATTTTCTGGCTGTGCTCATGCATCGGTGAGCCACCGAGTGCAGGTGATTTGGCCTCTGTGCAGTGACAGAAACACAAGTCTCCTGTCCTGCCCACCTCATGGCTCTGTCCTGCTGTCCTGTGCAGTGGTTCTGCCTGTGGAGCAGGGACCGCACAGCTCCATGAAATCTTTGTCATAGGTGTGCCACAGCAGTAGCAATCCCGGGCCTCAGTGAGTGCTTCAGGTAACTCCTGGCATGTCACCTTTGGTGTAAGAAAGCTGTGAGAGGTGATACCTGTCCATGTGGAGGGGCAGTATCAATCACCATAAAGATAGGAGCAGCAAGAGGTCAGATTGGTCAGTCGAACCAGATGCAATTTTTTTTCTAACCACTATGCCTCCCTTATTCTGTTCTTGCATTTACGAACTTCTGATTTCCTCTTCTGTAACTTCAGTAACCATCTATGTCTATATTTACTTTAAGCACTTAATAGTGCCTTCTTCTTCCTTTATGGGAAACTGGATTGATGTCCAAGCCTAACTGAGGGGTTTTCCTGAATTTATTTTCTTTTAGTGACTTTTAAATATAAGCCTCAGTCCCACTTCCTCCCTTGTATTCTCTTTCCAATCTTCAACTCTGATGTTTTCAGTAATTTCTGATTTTTTTCCCTCTTAACATTTTGAGTTGCATTTCCGCATAATGAATTGGAGTCCACTACCTTTTGCAGACTGTGTAGTATTAATTTATGAGCCATAATCTGGAAACTGCTGCTTTACCATCTTCTCTCTGTTCTAGTAACAGCGAGATTTGACTCATTTGCACCTGACATGGTTTGTGTTACCAAACTGTGGGAGCAGAGGTTGTCAGAAATTACTTGGGAAACCCTGTAATCATATAGAACGGTCTTTTTTTTTCAAAGGAAGAAGGAAAAAAAAAGCTTTTTCTGATCAGTTTTGGTGCTGTGAAGGTGTTACTCAGTTTATGCTGTGCACCCATCATTTCACTCAGACTACCATGTTTTTGAAAGGCCCCATTCACAGAAATCTAGGGATGGGAATGCAGAGGTCAGCACTGGTGCTCCTTGGGATGGAGAGAGGTTGGCAGCAGCTCTCTCTGTGACTCAGCCTGCTGGAAGTGACAGCCAGGCTCTTGCTTTGTCCTTGCCATGACACAGCAATCTCGGAGGCAATCTTGGAGGCAATCTCGGAGGAAAAGTCAGCATCACTCACAAGCCCATGTTCTCTGTGCCCATCCTCAAGTGGCTGGTGGAGATGAGATTGCTCAGCTCAGCATGTTTTTTCCTGCCAAGTGGAAATGGACGCAATTGCTTTTGTGCAGGCAGGCTTTACCTTGGCTATGTTCCTTTAAATCAAAGCATTTGCAGTTCACTAAGAGCAAAGTATAAGTACAATGAAAGCCAGGAGTTCCTTTCAATATGGAAAAGTTTCCCAAAATGACTCAAATTAAATTTCATAAGAAGAAGTCCATAGTTCCCTGAAATTTATAGATGCATTAGAGAAAAAGAAGTATATTGCAGGTTAGTTGATTTAGTGCTGATTCTTCGGGCAGCACTCAGCAGAGTAAAGGAGGAATGTGATTTGGAAATACACTGGAGGGGATTCAGGAGTATGCTGGCAGCATCGAGTTTCATCCAATTTGAGGGGATTTTCACTCTGCTTGGATACTGTAACCAACTGGGTTTACTATCAAATTACATTTCTCTGGATCTCCTGTAAATCTGAGAACTAATGAAAATAAATGCAAATATAGAGCAGTTTGCCTCACTGCGCTCCCATTAAGCCTTCAGCCATTCTGACATAATTTGTTTCTCTTCCACCGTCTCTGTTTTTACGGGTTGTGCACGGAGACCAAAGCTTCCACACTGCGGGAGGATACACAGAGAAACAGCCCACTTGGGAGCAATCCGAAAAGCGCCGCTGGTTGGGTTTCAAACAAGGCCTTTTGTCTGAGACTAGTTACTGGGTCTGTGCATGCATGTAGGTGAGGCTCACCTCAGTGTTAGAGCTAAAGGAAAGGCTCTGGGAATTTGGAGGGTATTGGGGCCCTTGGTGAACACCTGGCATTTGAAACGAGGACACCCTCACCTCGGAGGTACAAAAGGTTTGCATGTCCTGTGTGCTGGGCACGGCAGAGGACACTGGCACCAGCAGGTTACATAGTAGGTGTTGCTGGCCCATATAACATAAACTGGTAATAAAGATAAGTGGGAGTCTGGGTGACTCTTCCTGCCCATTGTGGTGGATGCATTTGGGAAAAGTAAAATAGAAAAAACATTTTTTATTCTGATGAATTAGATACCTTACCTTCCATTAGGCACCAGGAGAAGAGAGCCAAAGGAGTCTAATCCTAGTGATTGCACACAGCTGGGCTTGCTTAACACAGCATGCAAAAACCTTGCAAAAACCAACCCTGAAGCCTGTGGTAGGTGGTATCCATGAGCAGACACTTGAAAAGGCTGGGTGCTTGTTAATGCTTAACAAGCACGTCCTCATCTGACTCAGTGGTGTTGAGCTCTGTTTATGTAATCCCTAAATTCTCCAAGAGAAAAAAAACTCTCTTTATAAGCCTTTGACAAATAAGTAAAGAAGTGGAGGACCTGGAAGAATCTTGCTGAATTTTCTGTGTCATAGTAAAGCAGTCTGTTCTACACAGCCTTCCTTTTAGGAGATGAGGCAATATTTTAGACTGATTAAGGGAAATCTTCTTCCCTCTACCATGATGGTGAAAGAGGTAATATTTGTCTGTCTTGGGGTTTGCAAATGGATTTGAGAACTGTCTTCAAATTATGTTTTCTGCCGGACTCATCTGTGGTGGAACTTGGGAACAAGTGAGGAGGCGCTGTTTTGAGCC
The DNA here is from genome assembly GCF_041296385.1 of Aphelocoma coerulescens. Taxonomy (NCBI): domain Eukaryota; kingdom Metazoa; phylum Chordata; class Aves; order Passeriformes; family Corvidae; genus Aphelocoma; species Aphelocoma coerulescens. The sequence goes on from NC_091013.1 coordinate 63,707,748, forward strand.
AGACTTAGTTTAATTTTAGACAGGGATTCATAGTTCAAATCTAAGGCCAAACCATGCCTAAATGGAATATAGCTGTGGGAAATGTGTGGATTTTCTAGCTACATTTCAATAATCAAACTTCTGTTCTATTCTATGGAAAATATAGGTTTATCCCTTCTCCTGAAAATAATCCTTGTGGAATTCTGTGGGTTCATTCTCCCAAATTAGGCATTAGGGCAAAGGTCCTCTCTGTGTGGAATGACATCAAAATCTTGACTTAGCTAACCAAGGAGCTGTTTTCAAACAGAATTAGACAATGGGTCTTAACCAAGTCTACTGGAGTAGGATCCAGTGTCATGTTAAGGGCCCAGATTTCAGGGTTTATTTAAGTTGTCATGGTTCAGGCAGAGCAAGTACCACAGCTGCTCATAGCTCTGTTTCATAAAACCCATGTCAAAAGTGGGACCACAAGTGGTTTTTCTTGGAAGCAGTGTGGGCTGTGGGGCACATTCCCCTGTGAAGCAGGATGGAGCAACATCACTCTGATCAGAGGGAGAATCCCCCATTCCTATCTGCTCTAACAGGGTTTATAAGAGCCGTTGCACTTAATGAAGCTGCGAGTGCTATTTTTAGACTATGGCACGAGTAATTCTGCCCTGTTTCTTTGATACAGAACAGTCATTTCCTTTAAAAGCCCATGCCTGGTTTTACAATCTCACTGCCCACCCATACTTCAGCCAGTGGTTTTGATTTTGTTTTCCTATTCTGACTTTCATCTTTTCTGGTTGCCGTGGTGATAGCAACACAAACATCTCCAAAGGACGAGCTACTTCCCTCGGAAAGAGTATCTTACTGTATGCATCAGGACTGCAGAAATGTTTAATGCATCTTTGACCACGTGGTAAACTAGTTTGGTGGGTCATAAAGCACAAATCACCATCTTGGTCCAAGGTCATGTCAGTTCCATTGAAGGAACATTTTATTTTATTTTATTCTTTTCCATTCTGAAGACTACATTTTGTTTCTCACTCAGGCCAAATCAGGGGTGTAACTTTTGAAGAGTATTTGGCAATCTAAAGATCTATGTATAGACCAAGTAGAATACCTACTGCCAGAAGAAGCTTCTTCTCAATCTCCTCAGTTCTAAAGCTGATTATATGCTTTCAGAAACATATTTCAGCCCTTTATCCTCCTGTTCACAGTGTTTTCCACATAGGAGGTTGAACAAAACACCTCAGCCCCTCCACAGAGGACTGATAGTTGTCAGCACACACCACAAAAGTAATTCTACATTTGATGAAATTGGGGGAAACTGTACAAATAACTTGATCAAAGTGTATGAAAGAGATGAGTGCCAGAACGCAGAAAGGGCTCGTGCACAGACTGCATGGTACCTGCTCCTGTGCTCCGACTGCTTGAAGACAACACTTCAGCAAATGTGTTATGCAAAGTGCTGGTCTACAAAGCAGCTTTAACATGACCAACAAAGCTCTTGCAATGTTCCTGACTTGGAACAGCATCTCAGTGTTGGACGTTTGGTACAGGATGGTGTGTAGCAACCTTCCCAGCTCTGAGTCTTTGCAGGGTTAAAAAATCTCAAGCAGTGCTTGAGGGTGGGCTTCTTCTGAGTTACTGCATTACTTTCCTGTGGAAGGGAATTATTGGACTACTGTTGGACCTGGAAAAAAAAGATGTTTATTGCAATTAAATATTCAGGTTGGAGTCAGTAGAAAAATCTTTCCAGCATGAAGATGGGCAACCTCATCCATTGTAATCTACAGACAAACCCAGGGTGGTATCCCTTCTCTTTTTCAGCATGCAAAGAGTTAAAGCAATATGCTTTGAAATGTCTCTAGCTTCAGGCTCACCTCCTCCCACTCCCAGTCCTGGCCCTATATTCTGGAACTGTAACTGGTGACGAAGACTCGGAAGGAAAAAGAAAGGGCAATATTATTCACATTTGGAAAATGTAAGAATAAATGTTTTTCCCTTGGGGAATCACTTGAGTGACACAATGGAAAAAAGCCCTGGGGGCATATCTTCCTGCACCATCTGCCTCCACACCCAGTGTAAAGGCCCCTGGGCTTCCAATGGAATTAAGTCTACATTTCATGTTGCACAAGCAATACACATCTTGAAGCGATCTTTCTTAGCCATGAATATGTCCCAAATCAGCTGGTGCTGCTCAGCATAGAGAGTTAAGCTCACACTCTGCCAAATTTTGCAGCAAATGTTCTTCATCTATCTTTGCAATTCTGAGTTTTATAATTTTGTCATAAATTCTAAAAAATACAAACCAACCAACAAAACCCTAATAAGTGAAATATTATTGAATATCATCTCAAAGATAGAAAACATTCTTGGATATATGTACATGCAACCATAAACTGTATATTAATAATATATTTACTGTCTGTATTACTTTAAGGCACATGTACAGGGTAAAAAAACATGCTTCTCAAAGGTTTTAAATATTTGGAAAATAACTCCAAGAAGGTTTCAGTTTGGTATAGAAGAGCTTGTAAACTTCCTTATGTATTTGTAAAAATGGCAGTTAGAGGGCAGCTTTTTTAAATTTACTTGGCAAATTTTTAATAGCAGCAGCTGTCCAAACATGCTGCAAGACACCCTTACACAAATATACAACACCTACTGAGAGAACTGAACTTTTGGATTGGCATTTTATTTACAAGCAAATCCAGTTGCTCTTGTACTCCTATCACATACTGCCTTTTACAGATGGTTGTGTGCTTTTTTTTTGTTTTAAAGAGTTTTGGGTGTTTGTAACTCCTATGGTATCTAGATCTATTCAGGAGTTTTTGCCTCTCTGTGAGCCTTCTGGGACAGAGAGGATCTTTATTTAATCGGTGCTTGAAAAAGATCTTGTGACATGCTGGATGTAAATGAGCTGTCACTTATATTCTGCTCTTCACACTGGTGCTGGGACATATTGAAGCAAGTCAGACCGTCACCATCTCAGGAGTACAGGAGTACCCAGGCTGGCTAGAAAGGGCTCCAGACTGTTCCAAGAATTTGGCGCTGAAAATCAGTTAGTTTTGACACATAGATCTGATTAAAATAATTTCCTCTGATATTCACATTTCTGTCTCTCACACAAATGCTGGTTTGGGCAGAATTTCTTTCAGGTCCTAAACTTTCATCTCAGTAAGGTGAACAAACCTGATGGGAACACTTGCTGGGGTAAGCAATGATTAACACCAGCCATACTGCAAATAAGCACCATGCAAAAATCCCTACTGCCTTTCTGGTGAGGTTATTGGCTCCTTAAATTCTTTCAACCTCTTTATTAACCAGTCACACCATACATCATCTTTACTTTTTAGCTGGACCATGCAAATTTTTTTGCTATTCAACCACATCATGCAATCTCTCTGCTGGTCTACTCCAGACACTTAATAATTTCTGTACTCAGGAATATTCCAGGGCCGAGAAGTGCTGCAGACAAGACTGAGAGCCGGGCATCTACCCTGGGAGTTTTAGGGATCTTCTGGTTATCAAAGGCCAGAGTGGGTAAATGATTATGTCCTTTCACAGATGAGGGCCCTTAGGTTTCCATGGTGTGACCCTTTGGCAACAGCTCTCCAGTGATCTCTCTCTCATTTAGAAGTCCTTGTGACTGTCATCAGGAAATGTTCTGTCTCTCACAGTCCCTTGTACAACGGCCTGGGGAGTCACCCAAGTTCTCTTTTTAGGAGGACTGGCTGGTGGAGAGCTACTCTTGTGCATACAAAAGGACAGCCCATGCTCAGGTATCTCCCAGAAAAACCATGGAGTGAGATAAAGCTGTAAAGAGACTCTGGCTCTTGGAAAATTGTAATACGGAAATAACCATTTTTTGAGGGGTTCCACGGAATCAGCAAAACCACATCCAACTACTGCAACAACCACTAAGAAGATAACTACTTTAGGAATAACAAAGTAAACAGGGAAATAGGGAAGCAGAAATACTTCAAGAAAAAGCAGGGAGAGAACAAAGCAGTGAACTCTGGAAAGAGAAGAGGAAACAAGTGAGCCAGAGTCATACAAACATCAGTTTTAGTCTGGTGCTGAGAAACTGAGAATGCATCTGGTCTACTCCCACTAGACATGAGTAGTAGTTTTCCCAGAAGGAATGAAAGCACAGAATGAAACAGCATTAGGTTTAAAAGTAAATTTTTGGAAAGAATTAAAATTAAGGTATTGAAATTGTGTACCAAAAAGTATTTTGCCCCAACCCCATTGCATTTCCCACACTGTCACCCAGGGTTTTTCTTACATGAAAGCAAGACTTGTCTGAAGACCATCAAGTAATCAGCTTCGTGACATCTGAGAATGGACTAAATGTAAGTATTCACCTACTTTTCTTATCTGTGGAGCTGAGACTCAACATTTTCACTGAAATAAAAAGATACATAGATTAGACATCCACATGTGTTCCCACTCAGGTGGCCTGGTGTGCCCTCTCAGCCATGTATCAGCTCAGACCCGGAGAACGGCACAGAGGTAACCATAGTGATACGTGCCTTAAAATGGTTATAGTCATGATAGACTTAACAACTTAGAACAAACAGTTGCATAAGTCTGGCCTAATCCTAATGAAATCCTCCCAAGTCTGGCAACCTAAAAATAGAAAGATGGAAAAAAAAGAAAGAAAGAAAGAAGAAAAACAGCAGTAAACCCCCCTATCCACCTACTCAAAATTAGTTTTGCCTTAAAGAGAGGAAAACTTGTGCTTTGCAGTTAGATCTAAATTCTGCCTCCCCAGGAGACAGGGCCTTTGTGTCACAAGTTCATTGTTATATTTTTAGACCCAGACACTGAAAGGTGGGGCCTGAATATAAACCTTATTGTACTTTGGCAGCAAACAGGAAGCAAATGATACCTCACGGAGGTCAAGCTCTACTCGAGTTCCCTGAAAGCCTGGGGTCTGTTAGTTCATTTGTTTGTTTTGGTTTTCCCAGACACTATAGTTTTCTCATTACCTTCCTTCACAGGAAGTTTTTAGTAGCTCTTCATGTGCCTATTATGGTGGTCACAGTGTAGAGGGTTTTAAAAGCTTCAAGTGACTTTCAGGAAGAGCATCAACAGTGGGTTAAATAACCACTCTGCTAATTTAACTTGGGTCTTCTGCCACTGCAAGACTGAAGTCATCTTTTGTGGGTCAAGATGTCACTATCCACAGCTGTACTTTGCTTTGGAGAAAGGTGTTTACACACCTGTCAGCACTTGCTGTTGTAATAGGACAGAGTTTTACCGTACAGAGACAAAAAGGAGAGATTATGCAAGGTCTGGATCTAGAGCTTGTGTGCAGGACCGGCTCCTCCCAAGCACATACTGGCAGTGCATCCTTCTGGCTGTCTAAGGAGCTGTGTTTATGAGGAGATAGCATGTTTTCCTATGCTCTTAGAAACCCACCAGGCTCCATTCTCTTTCTACCTCCCAGCTCCATTTACATATTCCTTATGTCTGAGCATCCAAGAGGACCTTCAACTTTCCATGTGTGAAAAAAAGCCATCATAATGAGGTGTTGATATGTTTGGAACACTATCTGCTACTATAATAGAAATTATTAACAGTGATAGATCATTTTCCACACCCACATAGATAATAGCATCTCTCTCGGGACAGATGACAATCTAATTGTGGCAGAATGCAGGGAGGCCTGAAGCACATTTCATTAGTAGTTATTGACTCGGCTAGCCTGTCTTGTCCTTCAGGGAAAAAAAAAATTACAAAAAACACCTGACAGGAAAAAGGAAAAGCCTGTGCAGTACTTTTTAAAAATCAGCACAGACATAATTAAGGTTAACAATGTAGCAGCGAGTCAGTGCAGCCGGTCGGCATTCTCTTGTTCCACCCTGTACGACAACATATTTTCCCCAGGAGACACTTTGTGAGGTGCAAAAGTTCACCTGCAGTCTGGTAATTCACTTTGAGCTGGGACTGTGATCACTTAATGGATTCTTCTGGTGCTGGCTGCTATGGTAACTGCTGCATCACGCTCTCCGTAGGCTTGTTTTCAGAGGACAGTGTAAACTGTGAGAGCAAATCTCAGATGGATTCCTTACTGGAATCAAAATCCCAGGGCAGATTTGCAAGTCTACACACAGTCTTGGCCCACTGTGTTCTCCTTTTATGGGCATGTTTGCTCATTTGGCTTAATTATAAACCCAGTCTTTCAGCATTGTGTGCTCAAAGACACTTCTTAGAATCCACGTCGTTTGGGTTTGGGCCGGGTTGGAAGCACGTATGGGATGTGTTAAAAAAAAAGGCACAGTGAAAATCCTAAAAGATGAGACCAATAGAGCAGAGATTGGTTTAAAACATTGAGCCCATCTGGCCTGGTCATCAAGCTCAAGGGCTGCAGAAGCAAAGCCCTCTCCAAAAACAAGCAAAGATATATCCTCGGGAGCTGGGAAAAAGAGTTACCAAGTCTTAACCAAATATACCCAAAGCAGGGATGAAAAGGCAAATGGTCTGGAGCAATGATTCAGAGACCTGGGAGCAGAGATTTCTGATCCATGTCCTTGGTACAAGCTTTACCATGAAAGGTGACATCTGCGATCCCCTGGCTGATCTGTTTGCAGAGAGGGGCAAGGCTGGGGGTCAGCTCCAGGACAGGATGGAGGATGGCAATGAATGGGAAGAAGTAAAGTGCAGCAGGAAAGAAAAGTAAAAAGTGACAGGAGAAAGACAAGAGGCAGAAAGCGGAATTGGCTTCCAGTGATCTGCTAGAAGTTGGCAAACATGTTTCTGAAGAAGGATCAGCAAGTGTGGGCTGAGGTCAGGCTGTGGGAGGCACACAGGACAGAGGCAACAGCAGAGGATGAGGGTTCATGTCTGGGCAGGAAGCAGACCTGGAGCTGGAGGGATCCTTAAGAAATCAAGGGTATTCCTCTGCCCACAGCTGAACCCTCCCTGTCAGGATCATTCCTCACAGATGCATGCCTGACCAGTTCTTAAAGGTGTCCAGCAGCAGATGCTCCAGGACTTTCCCAGATCTTGCAGAGTTTCACCCTCTTCATTAACATGTTTATCTCAGAGATCGTGTCTAACCTTTCCACTCTTTCCCAGATGGATGAGGAGGAGAGACTGATCATATCTTCTTTTCAGCAGTCTTTACAGACAATTTAGTCTATTTGTCTGCATTTTTCTCTAAGATTTCTTAAAGTATAATGCTGAAGTATTCCAGCTGATACCTTACCAGTGAGCTTCAGAAGGATCTTCCAATGCATACTATCCTTGTCTCAGATTTCAGTGCCATACCATCTGTTTTTGTAACAACATAAAGTTCCTGACCCACAGTCTGATTCTGATCTACCATTACATTCATACATTCCCCTCCAAAACTGCTATCAACTCATTTTCCACTGCTGTATAATCACAGAGTTGATTATTTTAGCCTGAGGACAGTACCTTTTGTACCTGCTGAATACCATTTGGATTTTTTCCTTTCAGACCATTTCTTCAATTTGTTAAGGTAATTCTGAACATTAACTCTTTTCTTCAAAGTATTTCCTGTTACTTTGATCTCCAAATTCACTGTGTGTCCCTTTTAGTCTCTCGTCTATTTTGTTAATGAAAGTACTGAACAGACATAATTCAAGACTGGTTCTTACAAAACCCAATTGAATCTTCTTACTTTAACATGGGTCTTCTTCCTGTAAAAATGCAGCAGAAGAGATAGGAGAATGAAGAAGAAAGTGGGGGTAGGTCAATTAGGGTGAAAATCTTTGCGGGGGGATAAAGTTAAATACATAGGGAGATGGTTTATTGAGATATTACTCCCTAGAGCCATTAAGGTAAGATACGGAAGTGAGTGAAAGGACTAAAAAAAAAATCAGGCTGAAAATCAAGGCAGCCATAACTGATCTGGTGGGTACCCAAAACTTCCATAAAACCAGTGCATCAAAACAATTTTTCGGAAAATCAATATGACAATCAACAAAATACAGAAATTATACATGGTGGTTGTTCAGTCAGCCAAAAGGAAAACACTGTTTAAGAGTAGGGAGAGCGGTGGTTGTGGGCTGGTCCTACAACCACATAAGCCAGTCTGGCAAGGGTAAAAGTGCTGGAGCAGCAGTTCATGCAGGACTGGATTGTGCTGTTCTCTGGGGCCTGCACCTGCAAACCACTCCAGTCACATCCACGGGATAAGCCCAAGGAGAAAAGAACGTGGTATGAGTAAATAACCAGTAAAACGCACAGCAGGAGACTGAATGGCTGAAAGTCATCTGATATTAGCCATCAGCAAGAAAATTATGGAGAGCTGCATATCTCCTGGCTGCTGCATTTCTGCAAAGTGCCATGTGTAAAAGCAAGGTTGTCAAAACAAGCTCAATCTGCATAGCCCCAAGGAAGACAGGCAATGGAGAAATGGGGTGGTATATCTCACATGCTGCCCTCTCTTGCTGCCCCCCCCTTGCTGCCCCTTTCTAGCTGCAGCTGTCAGACACTGGGTTTGCTGTGGGTTTACCAAGCTGCAGTATCTGGGGTGCCCTGACCATCCTCATCAAGCGGCGGGAACTATTTAGGCTGTGCAATGACTTCTGAGGTGGTAAGAGCAGCCCAGGGTGTGTGGAAGGGCTGGGGGACTGGCAGGGGTGGACCACCATGATCAGGTTTTCCTGGTGTGTGTCACCACATCTGTCACTGTGAGGGTGTAATGACAGGTCACCAGGCAGGCATTAAGGTCATGGGTGGGGAAATGACCATGACAGTGTTCCAAGTAACATGCACCTGCTCCTGACTGTCCCAAAATATGTGATACCTCAGCAAGGACAAACCTCAGCCACTTGCATCTGGCCCAAGGCCACGGTCACTGATGGTGATTCACATGCTGGGTTCTTCTTGCTCACTGTGCATGTGAGTCTTGATCTGATGTATATCACTCAAAATAGGAATTCCTTTTTAGCAACATAGTGTTCTCTGGAGTCACGTTTGGGCCTCACATAGCTCATCTCCTGAGACAGCAGGTTCACACTCCTTGGAGACACAGAGCTTCTCCTCCTCAGCCTACAGACACTGCAAACATCCCAGGAAGCTTGCAGCCATGCAGCGCAGACAAACTGTGATAACACTCTCTTCCCATCTATTTTGCCTATTGGCAACACTTCTCAGATGCCACCAGCAGTGGTTCTGCTGCCATGTTGTCCTGCTGAGGAAGTTCTTCTGGTGGGGCAGAGCGGAAGGTGTATCTGAGTTTGACCTGCAGCTGCAGGAGAGCCTGTGCTTGCATGAGTTGTACTCAGGGGTGAGGCACATGAAAATGACACTGTGCAGGCATCTTCTGTGGTAGTGAAAGTTATCACTCTGGCACTGCAGTCCTTCAGGGGCATCCTTCCTAATGAACGTATGGAAACACACCCATCTGCTCTGGATTATGCTGGCAACTGCTTGTCACCCACACCTGTTATTTCAGAGACCTTCAACTTTCTATTATCCACTGTCCTCCAAAACAAGAGCACATATAATTATGCAAACAAATAAGACCTAGGCTTCTTCAGTCTCTGCTTTATGCTTTTATGCATGATCTATACCTCAACGTACCCAAAAGAAACAAAAATTAGCCTGAAGCCAAGGTACCTGAGCAGAGTCTTCTGTGAGAGAAATGAGAGTCTGAAGCCATCTGTTATTTCCTGTGAAATATCTCCCCTGTCTGACAGGGCTGACTGCTGCACTTCTTACTTCCTTTACACATGCAGACAAAAAAAATGGCAGCTCCTGGCCACCCGCACTTTCAGCTCTGTGTACTGATCTCCACAGTTTCCTCATGAGCCCCTGCCAGAAAGGCAGTTCAGCTGACTACAGGCAGCTCTCATTAATCTGCCCTATCTAAACAAGATGCCAAATGGAAAATTGCAAAGCAGGAAAGCCAGCAAATTGTATCAAAGCAACATTTTGGGAAACCTAAGCAAGACGCTTTTTGCTGCACGCTCCTGTTGATGAGCAGTTGTTTCTGAAGGGCTGCTTTTGACCAATCCAAAGCACACAAATTTGTATGCCCATAAGGATATTTGGAACATCTCTGGAAGGGTGCTTCCTTCCTTCTGTGTACCCGCTGCTTTTTGCTAGAGTCTCCACTGCATTCAGGACATTAAATTAGCTGACTGAGGGCATTGACCCTTCCTATTTCTGCCCTTTTTAAATTGTTTGTGTTTCAGAGGAGCTGATAAAAGGCAACAGTGGCAATGCTGTAAGAGAAACTGACACTGCTACCATGCTTCCTAATGCCTCCTTTGGCTGCTCTTGTGTTTAAAAACACAGCAGGAGGGATGGGAGGGCCTGTTTTGCTCTCCATTCCCCTTAGCCAACACTGCTACAGGGAAAACCTCCATCTCCGCCGGCTGGGTGACTGGTTCATTTCACTGTTTGCATAGCTTATGGGTGTGATAACATAGGCAGAAGCACGTTGTGGCTGCTACATTGCACAGGCAGTCTAGAAAGCAGGCTGGGGGAGGTGGAGGAGCAGGCAGACCCCTTGGCAGGTACCCCTGGCATGGCCATGTTCCATTGTGTCCCATGGAAAGGAGGAATCTTTATGGAGAGCAAAGCCATTTCATAGGATCACAGGGTAATCGGTGATGTTGACAAGGATCCCTGCTTAGAGCAGGGTGAACTACAACAGGTTTCTCTGAGGTATATCAAGTCAGATTTTGAATATCACCAAAGCTGGAAAGACCGCGACCCCTCTGTACAACCTGTGTCAATTTTCAACCACCTTCATAGCAAGAAAGTTTATTCACAAGAGTTTCCTGTAATTTGATTTGTGTTCATTGCTTCTTGTCCTGTCACAGGGCACCACTGAGAACAGGCTGGTCCTGTCTTCTTTACTCCACTATCAGGTATTTATGCATATGGATGCAACCCACCTTAGCCTTCTCTCCTTCGGGCTGAGCAGTCCCAGCTCCTTCAGCCTCTCTATGTATGAGAGATGCTCCAGTCCCTTCATCATCTTTGTGGCCCTTCGTGAGACATTGTTAATGGGGATGCCAGTGACTGGCAGTTCAGAGCTCTGTATTCTGCCTTCTCATCAGCTCCTCTTGTGCTGTAACCACTGTCAGGCTGGAGGAGCCCAGCTGAAAATTGCTCATATGCTGATGTCTGTATAAGAGATCTCCCAGCCCATGCACATGATGCTTCCCTGACAGCATGCCAGAGTCGGATCACTCTGCTTGCTTTTTGTTTTCCTTTCTCTGCCAAACTCACAGACTCAGCAGCCACAGAAATATAGCCTCCAAGGCATGAAGTCAGGTTTTTGGTAAAGACACAGAAATCAAATTTTTTGTTGTTTTGGCAAGTGACATTGCCCATTGCTCATATCCCCTACTACCTGTCTCCACTGGCAGTATAACGAAAAGGGAGCTGACTCCCTGTGCGCCTAGAAACTCGTTCCTTTTCTGAGCTTAAGCATTGCAATTGCTGAGACCTGTAGGACAGATAGTCCTTGTAACTCTCTTGGAAACTAGTGGGCAATTTTTCTATGCTTTATTTCAATAGCAGTAACCCTGATTCTTTCTCCTTTATTTTTCTTGGGTTTTTAGATTGCAGTTTCTGCAGGGCATTTGTCTTCTACTCAGTTGTTAGCCTAACATAATATAAAAAGAAAATCTGTGGTGGTATGATATTATGGGATACATACCATATGTTGTAATTCTAGATAGTTACATACTTGTACACATACACACATACACACATACATACATATACACACACTATGAAGTCTAGCAACCAAAATACAGTTGTTTTTCCCCTTGAGATATTCCTGTTAGAGGCACCCAGAATGATTTCTTTCTGCCTTTTCTTAAATGAAATTGCCAAAACAGGTTTCTGAATTTCTTGCCTTTGCAGAACAATGGTCATTCACCAGGGGCAGCTTCAGGACCTTCCAGCTTTCCTGACAGCCACATCTGCAGTGGTTGGAAAAGTATCCATAAGTGCAGGTGTGCTGGGAAATGAGTGCAATGAAACTGCACGTTGCTGAATATCCAAACAAAGCCAAATCAGCCTGATCTTCTAAGAGGATATAACTTTGTTGCATTCACATTTCAAAGTTTTCAGGCAAAAAAGGGTTGGTAGTTTGGTAAATAATGTTAAGCCCTGTAAAACCCTGGCCAATTTTCCCAAGCTTAGCAGAAAGAGGGAAACCAAAACAGTTAGTTCAAATAGAAAGCAAATCCCTTACTCATCAATCTTTCTGGTGGGAAATAAAATTATTGTATAGACCTGGCCAGGGACAAACACATATTCCGTCAGGGCAATTTCTGTGGGCAGAGACCCACAAACCTACAGTGAGAAGGGGCAGATGAAGAGACCACCATGGCCGCTGGAAGGAGTACAGCCCACTGCTTTATAGCCGTGTGCTGCTTTGCCAACTCAACTGAAGTTACAGCATTTCCGAAATCCACGTAAGGCACGGAAGAGTTATTAAGTCTGAGCAGACCAAACAGCAGTGGGTGTGACAGCCGTGTGGTAAGTGTTTGACTCAGATGTCTACCACAGAACTTTAGTTTCTCATATATTTCTGTCCTCAGTGAAGACAACAAGCAAGGCTGGAACTTATTGGTCAAGGGCTCAGCATGAGGATGTGTCAGGATGACTAAACACTTGTCCCGACTGTGGCACCAATCCCTGACTAATCTCTCTGTGCCTGAGGTTTTAGTCTTTCCAATTGCTTTGTTCTCAGGAATTGCTCACAGCGGGAGAAGAGTAATATTTTTCCTGGAATAAATCCCCTAGCCTTCAGCTGATCCAAGATTCAGTTAAATGTGTTGTAAGTGATATAGAATTAAAAAAACATGAGGAAAAGCGGGAAGTTGGTTAAATTTGCTACAAACAACTACTGTCAGCAGCCTGTGTGCACTGACAGGATACAGCACAGTTTCTGGCAGGACAGATTGGATGTGTGCTCTCATTCTGCAGATCCAGGTCAATGAGACTTGCAGCATAAAGCAGCACACACATTTGGTTGTTTTCAGGAGCTAGATCTTAGCTGTGATACTGGAAATGCTCAGATGACTGTACTATTATGTGGAGCCATATAAAAACAGAACATCAAGAAGAAGTCCAAAGATCTTGGAGACAGAGTGAAGCATAGCGCAAAACCACTCTTGGATATCCTGCTGCTTATGGACTGTGTCCACTCAAGCATGGCAAAACCTCTCGTTCTGGGACAACTGTTATTCTTTAAGCTCTCTGGTGTAACTTGGCTTCAGTAATTAACTACACTTGTTGATATAGCTGTTTAGATTAGTTTAAAATCTGGGAATTTTTCAGACTCTTTTTGGTATAGCAGCTCCCTACTCAGTAAAGTGAAGGGTAGTTGGTATCGTCCAGCCCAATGGGCTCTGAGGTTTTACTGTCACTTAAGGAACATTTTGCCATAGAAGCAGCAACAAAATTTGGTCCCTGTTCTGGAGTATGAAGGTTTGTTGGCTGTTGCTACCAAAGCTGTAGCACTAGGAAAAAATGCAGAAACACAAGCCTTGTTTTTCTTGTGTGTAGGTATGTGTTCAATAAAGCATGACCCAAATTTAGCTGTTAGAGTACACAAGCTAAGTACCCTAAAATAACTAAACCTCACTCTATTTCAGACCAAAAGAAAGGCTTTTGAGCCGAAAAAGTCTTTCCAATGGAAATGGTCTTAAGAAAATATGTGATCACTATCTATAAATATTGTTTGTCTGTGGTTTTGTATTATCACAGCTATAATAACTCTACTAATAAATTTTATTTTGTGTTGTAAACTCTGGTGTCAATCTGAATCTTGAGTTGAGATGCAGATTGTTAAGTGAGTGGAATGTTTACTAACAGAGAATGTCTCACAATGAACTAATGCTTATTAGTAACAGCAGTTACTGATTTAACAACATGATTAGCTGCCATCTGTGAGGAACTACCTTTCAATAAGTAACTAGAAGGAGGATTAAAGCCTTTTTCTGTGGTTTGTTTTGCTGTTATGCTCTAAAGGTTTTTGATTCTCCTCCCCCCCTCAAAAACACCAGCTAAAACAAGTTTCACTCCGACACTTATTTCTTTGGAATGCCTTTCAGCACATACCTGCGAGTGATGGGGTTATAAACCAGAAGTTTTTTGGATGGAGCTATTATGCTGACTTTGTTCTTAAGAATTCTTTGATATTCTTAATGAGATGTGAAAGAGTACTAAAAAAAGAAACAAAACTGTTCTGAATACATCTGCAGATCCCCTTAGATTCCTTGGATGCAAAGAAGATTGGAATGCAAAGAAGACACAGACTCTGGGACATCAGACACCATCATCCTCCTTTGTTATGCAAGAAAATGATTGCAGGGCATGTTCATGAGGAGATAGTCATTATACACCTAAAGTGAACCTAGTCTGATATTCAGGAAATTTAAGCTGGCATTAGAGACTGAAGCTCAAGCCAATATCATGTTTCAGCAGTCTTCTGACACAGGCCACAAATGGAACTGTTGTGAGTGAATTTTGACTGGATCTATATGCTAGGATATACAATAGGGATGATTCCTGGTGTAGCAAAGATAAAATGCCAATAATGTATGCAGGAAAAGAGTAGCTCTGTAACACAATAGGTACTTCCACTTGAGCCTCCAGGCCTGTTCTATCTACCATTTCAGTAACTTCTAGACTAAACTGTATCAGTCACGAGCAGAACTTTCCCACATTCAGGCTTGCTTGAAACAAAGAATATTTCTGTCTGAATACCAATCCAGTCTTGATTTGGAAACTGCCAGTGATGGAAGAATAAACCACAAGCCTGGATAAATGTTTCCAATGGTTAATTATCTCTGTTGTTATAAAACATTCCTTACTTCTAGTCTGAATTTGCCCAGCTGCCACTTTTAACCACTGCATCTCACTGCTCTTTTCTTTTATACATGTAGGCATTCACAGGTGGGATTCAGTTTATTCATCTTTAGCTGTGAAGCCCTCAGTCTATAATCTAAATGAATCTAGTAGGTCCCTTTGCACTCAGTGCAGTGAGATGGCCCTCTCTCATCCTCACTCCTGGCTGCTAGCAGGCATGTCTGCTTTATGTGACATAGCTGGGCATTCATTCACCTTCTCTCTGCTCCTGTTTGACATCATATGTGGCCCCTGTGCCCCTGTATGACTCTTGCTGGGATTTTTCTATGTTTGGCCATGCACAGAACTGAGGTTTTGTACCAGTGATGTCCCTGATGGGGCTTTTACACCTCCAAGTTCTTATATAGCCCCCTTGAAATCCCAGATATGTTTGCCAGTGACATGATTGCTGTGGCCTGCCCATTCAATATTTCACAGGATCACAAAATCATAGAATGGTTGGGGTTGGAAGGGACCTTAAAAATCATCCAGTTCCAACCTCCCTGCCATGGGCAGGGACACCTTCCACTAGACCAGGTTACTCAAAGCCCCATCCAACCTGGCGTTGAACACTTCCTGGGATGGGACATCCACAGCTTCCCTGGACAACCTGTGCCAGTGCCTCACCACCCTCAGAGTAAAGAACTTTTTCCTAGTATTTAATCTAAACCTGCCCTCTTTCAGTTTGAACTCCTTCCCCTCTGTTCTGTCACTATAGGCCCTTGAAAAAAGTCTGTCTCTACCTTTCTTGTAGGCTCCCTTCAGGTCCATTAGGTCAATCCTAAGCCTTCTCTTTTCCAGGCTGAACAAATCCATTTCTCTCAGTCGTGGAGTGGTGCTCCATACCCCAAATCCCTGTGGTGGCCCTCCTCTGGACTCATTCCCAACAGGTCAATGTCTTCTCTATGCTGTGGACCCCAGAGCTGGACGTTGGTTGATGAAGAAAGCTAATCTGCCAAATTTCAGGCCAAGCATGCTATTCCAAAAAGGGTGGCTGAGCTTCCTCTTGAGGAAAGAAGCACGATTTCCTCTAGTAGAGTCCTCAGTTCCACAGTTCACCAAGGCTCTCTTTTTCCAAGAACATCAAGAGCTATTGGAAGAATTTCCTTCTTTTTCCCTCTCACTCTGGCCAGCTCAGCACCCAAACCACCTCCACAGCCTGCTTCTCTTCTTAAGGAGATAGGAGGATGTTTTCTAGACTTGACGACTTCCATCGTAAGATTTCTTACCGAGCTGAGAGGGAAAGTGTTGTCTTTCCTTGACTCCATTAACAGGAATCATGCCGGTTTAGTATCACTCTGGCAGATTCGGAACGATTGCACCAAACCAAGTCACTAAGCCAGGGAATATCAACAATAAGGATATGAATGACCCAGGAACTAACGTGTGTGTCCAGCTCAGAGCAGCATATTTTTGCTTTTCCAAAAATAGTTTAAAAGCTGAAAACAATGAATGGAATAATTTGGTGCTGAGAACTTGAGGGTTTCTACCTGCTGTATTCTTAAACTAATAAGAACCATTTGTACTTTTAGTGTCAGAGATACAGTAGACACTGGAGGACAAAAATTCTTTATGTAGGGAAGAATCTCCAGCCCAGGAACATTGAAAGATTAGCTAAGGTTTGAGTCTTTGTGAGTAAACACACTGGGGTCTGGGAAACACTGAAGCAGTAACATGCTTCACCCAGTGCCTAATGGCAAGGAATTCTGCTGCAGTGGCAATGTGGCCATGAAGACCACACTGGAAAAGTGCTGCTGTCTACAGAAAAATTCACCCTGAATCAGTGAGTGTGCCTGTGTTTATGTGTGTGTGATCACAGGCACAGCCCATGATGGATATCACATTAACAGAGTACTTTCACCGCGGCTCGTAGAAGCACAGATGTGCCAAAAGCTGTGATCCAGAGGGAGCACGTCAAAGTCTGAGTGAGAACAGTTAATCCTTTACGTTTATCCCATCTTTTCCACTGTAATTGCCTGCAGGAATGCTGCCTATCACCAGCTGTGGCAGGGTGTGTAGGCGAAAGTGAGCTGGGGGATCTCAGAGCACCACAGCTCCCTCCATGAAAGCTGCTGCACCATGATGGTAATATCCTGGAGCTGACACCAGCCCAGCCTGGATTTGTATGGTAGTCAGATGCTATGTTCAGATGGCATAATTTGTGACAAATCTCCATTCCTGTCCACCAAACAAGTGTCATAGTCTCTGCTCCAATGCCCACCGTGTAGCATCATCCTGGTTGGCATCATAATGAGGTCATAGTTCCCTGACAAGGTTAAAATAGATCACCCAGATTACTCTGAGGTGTAAGACAATAAAGTCTAACAAAACTGGGATTTGGGAAGATTTTTGGGGAAAAGCTGAATATGACCTAAACTACTTCTACTTGATCTTCACATTTTGATACTGAAAAGGCAGAGGGTTTCCTTCTTCACTCACAGAGATCTGAGTTACAGGCCTCTTCCCTCCTCAAAAGGATATTTATGCCTCATATTTCGCTGGAACACTTCACAGCTTACAAATATTTGCACATAATGGAGCTGGAATAAGACTCTTAAAGATCTGTAAATAATTTAGGTAGATAACTCACATCCATTTAATGTTATTCTCTAGGAAGCATTCAAAAAAGCCCTAGTCAGGGTTTTTAGGAGAAATTTCTTTCTGTGCTAGAAAACCTTTACACAGCTACTGCCAATACTACTGTGGAAATAACAACACTGTAAGATTTCAAAATCATGTTTATAAGCAGGAGCTGCTACCCAGTGATTCACCAGCTCTGTTGTTATGGTTAATTTTCCTGGAAAAGTACATTATTGCAATAAGTTTGCTCTTCTTTTTTTTGTTGTTTTTGGTCATCATAGTGTTTGTTTCATTATCTGTTTGTTTTTCCTGCTGAATCTTAGTTTGGCACAGTGATCCTTGTATCTAAAAGGGGTTTAAAAACCATTAGCATTTTGAAACATATACAAATTGCCAAGGGATTTTATTCTTGGCTTTTCGAGTAATGTTATTTTTGTGCTTTTAAGCAGCAATGAGCAATCCACCCTCTCAAACAGCAGAGTTCTTAAGTGATGTTTCAACTTTTGTGGCTGCGGTCCACTCTTTTATAATGTGGGAAATGCCCTGCCTCTGAACTGTGTAAGTGATACGTCACACTCTCCCCAAGTCTGCTTTCTAACAGAAAGGAGTAAACAGCTCTGAGGTTCTGAGGACGTGTTTTTAAACTGTGTCTGGTGCTTGCAGAGATTGAGATAAAGATAACTGAGGAGTCAGCAGAGAGGAAACACCAGGTTAGGAAAGAGTTGCCGAGAACAGGGCAACAGGAGCAACTTGAAGTAACAGCACAAAATGGAGCAAAGGAAAATTACAGCTTGATAGCTCAGAAGCTGCCAGACTGCCAGCTGAGCCTGGTGGGGAAGATGGTGTGAGTCCCAGAGGATAAGCCATAAACATAGGCCAGGACAAAGTACTGAAAAATGTGCTGCTTGCTGGTAACCTTCCTTCTACTTGACAGAAATAGGATAGGTGGCCTAAGATGTCTCAAAAGTCATTTGTGAAGCATCTCTAGAGGCAGATCATAAGCTGGAGCTGGTGGCCATTCCGTCCAGCTCTTCTTGTTACTGTAGCCTTCTCATCTTTTCCTGTGCCTCCTCCTGCTGCTCATTTCTCCACTCTCTTCCCGCTCTCCCCTATAAGGCCCCTCTTTATACAGATCTCCAGCTTGTTGTGACTCCCTACAAGCAGTTTGATAGTATGGCAACAGTCTGCGTTATCACAGTACACAGGAGGTATCAAGATCACTCATTTCGCCATCACTGCACCATACTGGCTGTTACAGACCTTCATCACCTGCAGCTTGTAGAGACGGCCACAACTCAGCTTAAGGCTTTCCTGAGAGAAAATGGGTATGGATCTTCGAAGCAGGGCCCTGCCATCATGGGATGGATGAGACACACGGGTGAAGCATATTCTCATATTCTCCTCTCTGCATGCATGTGGATCTGTGCTCATGGAACGCAGGCCAGAACTTTCAGTGTTGTGATGGATGTTTTCAGACATCCATCAGAAGGTTGGTCCCACATGACATGAACACTAGGGGAGCTTGGAATGAGGAAAGGTGCAAGATAAACATCCTCCTTTTCCATAAAGAACAAGGAAGGAACAGACAGAAATATTTTAAGAGTGGCATCAAATTTTTCTCACCCAAAAGCAATCACTCTGGGTCAGATGTCTCTGAGCAGATTAAGACATCTACATTTAAGCATCCTGGGTGTCTCAGCATGGGCAGGAATAATAAGCACATCTAAAGGTGGACTTCTCATTCGTAGGCAGACATTTCAAATGCGCCATGTATTCCTTTGCATTGACTCAACAGGGATCCAAATTATTAGCTCAGATGTAAATAGTCGTGTTGTAGACATACAGTAGCAAGTGACATGGATTCTGCCTCCATGTCTTGACATGCCCTGCTTTCCCTCTTCACCAGGGCTGTAGGCAGCAATGCTTCACACGGCTCCCACCTCGATAGTTTAATTTCCCTTTGCCTTTCAGTCCACTTTTGATTCATGCCTGGACTTTGTGTCTTCTTCTTTGCCACTCCCTATAGGCAGAGCATTCCTCCAGATGAGGTTTGACAAACATCCTTATTCTTCAAACAGCCCAGACCTGCCCTGGGCATGGTTTGCCCAGCCCTGCAGTGTGCTGCTGGCACTGTCAAGGGAGGATATCCTCTTGCTCCTATTTCACCAGCTTCTGATTTCAAGGAGGTGTTGGATCCCACAAACATTATACTAAATTTACCTCTCTAAAATTTGGAAGGTCAAGGCATTCCCGTGTACAGACTGGAAGATGGGGGCAAGGCAAAAGGAGACATGGGAACTGTCCCTTGACTGTCAGCAGGTAAATGACTCCTGCCAAAATGGGGAAATAAATTGCTCTCTATGGCCACTGAAGGTTGGATGAGAAGCAATGTACTTAAATAACAGCAAAAGTTAGCTGTTAGGGAATGATTTCTGAAGGAAAAGGTAGTGGGGATCTGCAGTACATTATCTACATGGCAGACACCCTCTTACAGCTGATTTTAAGATCGAGCTTGAGAAACGTGTCACACTGCAGTCACAGCTAAGGACCAGTGTCAGAAGTTACATGGCTGTTCGTGACCTGTTTTCCAGAAGCAGATAAATATCCCAATGTGATGAACCACAGGGCAGGAATCTCAGCTCATCCTGGGGCAGGACAGTGGCAGAGGAAGGTTAGCAATTGGTGATGTGGTTTTGTAGCCCTGGGGCATGTTGTTATTGGCATCATGGCCCTGTTTGATTTTTGTTGAAGTTGCTTAATTCTGAATAGCATATATAGAGAACTGCTGAGGTTAACAAGAGCTGAAGTTCAGGAGAGAGTACAGAGCTGGTAAAAAGGTAAAAAAACCCTTCAGATGTGGTTGTTGCTTCTACTTATTGCTCCAAGAGATCTAGAAAATGCAGATCTGACAGGTGATTTTCTCATTTGGAGAAGTTTTCTAAGTATTCTCTGTGTAGTTATGAGTTGCCTGCCATTCCTATATGACAAAGAGCTGCCATTTGAACAGACTTGCAGGTAGACTGGAGAAATATCTGGTTTGACCTGGGAAAACCAGGCTTAAGGTAAGCACGGGAGGTGAGAAGCTGCCAGAGTTGCAGTAAAAGCTACAGTGCTAAGGCAGAATGGTTCCCTGGGGACACAGTTGGAAGATAAGGTGAGTGTGGTCTCACAACCTGTTTCTAACTCCCAGCCCAAGAACCACTGCATGCAGCAGCTCTTCTCATGTTTCTCCTGTTTCCTCAGCCTCATGCAAATTCCTAGGTAGGTTCAAGTGCTCTGTCAGGCCCTGATATCCTTCCTGACCAAAGTTGAGCATCAAAAGCAAATTATGTTTTCATCTCCTCTAATGTGCTCTGCGGTCTACCCCAAATACCATATTGCAGCAGCCAAGTGGTAGCAGTACCAAAGCCAGGTGGACTGTATCAGACTTATCTCCATGGACTTCCATTACAGCCATGTGGATATAGATAGTCTTAACGTGTCCCCACACAATGCTCTCATCAGGTCTCTTCAGTATCCTCTGTGTCCTTGTCCTTTCCCAAAGAAGATTTAGTGAATTCTGTGACAATAGGAATTTGATAACAGGAAGAAAAGAAATATTTTCCATTCCCATTTTACCCAGAGACCTCTCAGACCTGTTAGATGTCTAGCCCGTGGGACAGATACAAAAGAGATATCTCATGCTCTGGTGTCCCCCAGTCACCAAAACCATGGGACCAATTTGAACATGTCCTAACTCCATTCTAACTCAATTTCTTTTGACAGAAACACCTCTTCTGAGTCACATTTTAGTGTTGACCAGGGATTTGACTAAGGAGCATGAGTGCAGAAACATGCAAGGACACTGACCCAGAAAGCATGCTTTAGCAGGGTCTACACTTGCCTTGGCACCCTATCAGGTGGTCATTACACAGCATTTTACTCTTTAGGTAAGTGCCCAATTGCTCAACTTCATCCTGCTGTAAGTCCCAGTCTGGCCTGTCCATTTCTACAACCCAAGGGTAAGATCCTGACACTGTTCCTGAGGGCTGTCCTCTCTGGAGACAAAGCTGTGCTGTTCATGTGTGTGCAATGTGTGATGCCCCTCACACGCCGTCAGTGCGTGGCTGGACAGGGAGTCAGATTGGAGTCAGACTGCCACATGCCATAGCTGTCCCTGTGGAGCTGTGACGGCTGGCACAGACTGCACCAAGCCACGCCGCCACCTCCTGAGCCTCAGAACACGACATGGGAGTACAACTACTGTGCCACAGTAACCACAATGTGAAGGAGAAGCCATTGCCCTAAGGGAATAAAAATCTCAGGATTGGCTGGAATAACGCGGACGAATACACGCCCTAGGCTGGACTGTTAATTTGTCCTTATGTATTTGGGCATAGACATCATTGGATGGGTCCAGTCAAGCTCATCCATATAAAACAATTGACACAACCTCTTTAGTGACTGTAAAGATGCCAGACACACTCCTTCACATCACATCTTGGGAATCATCTCCTGCATGGAGGTCTGAAGACAGATAAGTAGAGGTGGTATTTGTTTCTACCCTCTGCAGCGTTAAGCCCAGCTTAGCCCAAACTCATGGAACTGGGAAGGTTCCAGCACTGCTGTAACCCTCCAGTCAGTCCTGCCAGGACTGGCAGCAGAAAGCCCTCTGAGAAGGGGGTGGGAAGCAGCCTCAGGAGAGGTGGAAAGAGGGAAGGACTAGCAAGGGAATTAGCCGAGCCAGGCAAGTCAGGCGAGGCAGCAAATGAATGTGAGCAACCACAAGACAACTCCCCATGTTGTTGCCCTTCCCAGGAAGGAGCATGTGCCTGCACAATGTACCTGGATTGCTGCTGGGGATGAATGCCCTCTCAGGAACCAGTGGATGAGTCAGGGTTGACTCAGGTCCTCACAGTTCTCCTTGCTCCTTGCTCAAGTGGTACTGGATAGAGGAGGCAAAATATGAATGAAGCCTGTTGCTATTTTTTCCTTTGTGACTGCTAGTCTTTCTATACACTGTAAAATTGCACAAGCGCATTTTTTTCTGGACAAACTCGCCTGCTGGTTGTACACATAGAGCTGTAAATCCAGTCTTTCATAGGAATAAACAGCTTCTATTTATAAGCGTCCCATTAGGCAAGAGCATGCTTCAATATTTGTGGGGAGACCATTCTCCATTCTCCACATGTTGAGGTATCTTGGAAGCAGTATGTAGCTCTTTGAGGACCTATTATTAATTTGAATTTATTGAGTGCTGGCAGACATGCGTGGTGCTTTATGGTCACATAAGGGAACCCTTGTGGCTGCAATGTTTCAAGAGAAAACTCTCATGAAAAGGTGGAAGCCCTCTCGGCTTAAGGAAGTTGAAAGACTCTATTCTGGTTTTTGAAATGTTGCCCTCAGAGGGAGTCTGCAACAGAGTGCTGATAAACAGCGACAGGAGAAAGCAGGGACTTTCTCCTCTGCAATCAGATAGGTAACATTTGCTACGCTGATTCTGGTCTGCCTGAGCTATATCTGAGGAACATAAACATGCTGGGTACACAGAAATAAAATTTGATTTCTTCTCACCTATGTAACCATGAGAAAACTTTTTCTTCTCATTCTGAAGCCAGTTTGTAGATTTCAGGATTTCTTTGTTCTTCCATTCTCCCATCACTCTGTCCTGCCAAAGGGATGACAACTCTTGTAGATCTGTGGTTGCTAAAAAAGGTGTAGTAATAAAGTGAAAGCATACTCCCAAATTATTTTATTTAAAATTATTCTTCTGTCACTCTGTTTCAGCAGTGATGAGTCACAATTCAGTTAATGGATGGACACTTGATCATAAAATTCTGTGTCTGGTCTTGACATTACAGAGTGGTAAA
Source organism: Aphelocoma coerulescens (assembly GCF_041296385.1). NCBI lineage: Eukaryota > Metazoa > Chordata > Aves > Passeriformes > Corvidae > Aphelocoma > Aphelocoma coerulescens. Next base: position 63,731,006 of record NC_091013.1, read on the forward strand.
CCATACAGACTCACACAAAGTAACAGTTTCCTTCTGTAATACAAAACTGAGTGTTCTACATGAGTAGATATGTTTGGGTTTCCTGGCTGTCTGCTTGTGAGACATTTTTGGTAACTTCACAAACTAAAATCTCACCAAACCCTTTACCACATGAAAAAAGCCTTGAGATACATACAATACCTAAACTCTTGTAAAGGCAAAGAGCAAACAGGAATGCTCCATTCTTGCAGTAGATGGGACGAGAGGTGAAACTCAAAAGGGCTCCCCACACACATGCTCTTTAAAACTAGTGAGTCAGCGACATATGGGATAGAGTCTAGGAAACCATTCCACTAACAATTTCCAGGTCCTGGATCTCGGTGTGTGATGGTGAGGGTGATAATGATTAAAAGAAAAATCTGTTATGTTTGGGGAGGTGACATGGCAAATCATTGCTATTTTTTTCTTTCCCCTCCCACAGGTTAGATTACACTATAGAGAAAGAATTTACCCAAAGGCAGATAATGCTTAAACTATTTAGAAATAATTAATTGACATTAGAGTCATTGCATTCTACAGAAAACTGTGTCCTGAAAGACTACACAATAACTTCCTTTGTTACAGTAAAGGATGTTTGTTTAGGCTTAGCTGATGCTTCCGACTACCTAATTACCCAGAAATTAGGTAGCTGTGCTCTTAAGCAGTCAGAAATGCACACTGATGAATGCAACACAGGCCACTAAATTTTGAGAAAAATGTGCAGATATATTGGCAAATTAGCTTTGCAGGTGGGAGCAGTGGGTCTGTTTACTTCTTTAGATGTCTTTCATGTTTTGCAAAAGATCAATACAGTATTGCATTTCATCTGCAGAATCAATTCCTTCCTTTTGTAACATCATGCACAAAATAGAGGCAGCTGATGCCTCTCTCAGAACACATCAGAAGGTCGTGGCCAGCAACAGGACCCCCCTTACCACTCATGGATAAGCACCATTCCTCTTTGGGACTGGGAGAAGAAGGAAAGAGTGGATTCTCTCCAAAGACCAAGTCCCCAAGGCAGTCCCATAAAACACAAAAAGTCGTAGAACCACAGAATCATTACGGTTGGAAAAGACTTCCAATATCTTCGAGTTCAGCCATTAACCCACCACTAAACCTTATCACCAAGTGTCATATCCGTGCACCTTTTGAATACTTGCCAGGAAGGTGATTCCACCACTTCCCTGGGCAGCTTGTTCCACTGCTTGACCACCCTTTCAGAGAACTTTTTGCTACTATGCAATCTAAACTTCCCCTGATGCAACTTGAGGTCATTTTCTCTCATTATGTCACTTGATACCTGGGAGAAGAGACTGACCCCCATCTGTCTCCACCCTCCTTTCAAGCAGTTGTAAAGAGCGATAAGGTCCCCCTGGAGCCTCGTTTTCTCCAGGCTAGACACCCCCAGCTTCCTCAGCTGCTCCTCATCAGACTTGTGCTCCAGACCCTTCCCCAGCTTTGTTGCCTTTTAGACACACTCCAGCATCTCAGTGTCTTCCATGTAGTGAGGGGCCCAGAACTGAACACAGAATTTGAGGCTCAGTCTCACCAGTGCCAACTACAGGGAGAGTGTCCCATCTCCTCATGCTCATCTTGGCTGTCCATTCTCCCAGGGCATGAGAAGCGCCGCTGCTGGAAACCCTCGCACCCCAGGGACAGTGCAGCTGGCAGAAAGAGAAGCTAATCAAGCCCCAGCTCCTTTGCTTGTTAAACAGCACCACAGGGGAGCAAGAGGATACATCCGCTCCTGAGGTTTTGCTCAGGAGGTTGGGAAACATCCCTTTTTCCCCTGAGAGTCCTTGCAGCTGCAGTCATACAACCCAGCCATGTCCCACACTGGCAGCGCAGCACAGCCGAGCCTCTTTCTGTCGGTGCTGCTTCCTACCTCATGCTGCTCACAGCTCTGGCACACAAGCCTTGGTTTGGCTTGGAATGGGAAAGGTCTGTCCCACCGAGCTGGGATGTAAACAGGAGCTTAGCCTTACAGCAGCTGTAAGCCAGCTTTCTGGATTTGCTCCTGTTGTTTGCCAAATACTCTCTATTCATGGGAAGATGATGAAAAACATTTAGGTGAGTTTGTGGCTGTCTAGCTCCTAGCAAGCCGTAAATATTAGGGAAGGGAGGAAAACCCAACCCTGAAACCCAAAGACCTGGACAACTTACAAACCTTCTCTACAGCTTAAATAGAGGCTTGGTCTAATTCCTCTGGTTGGCTGGAGCAGTTCTTTAATGGAGCAGACTGTTTCCCAGACAATCACTTAAGTGCATGTAGCCACTTTAACTGCTATGCCTGTTATTGTGCTGTGTTCCTTTTGGCCTGGTTGACTTGGAGCAATGAAATTACCCAGGTTTGACATTACAAACCCAGACACTGAAGCCAGAGAATTGAATGTAAAAGGCAATAAATACCCTGCTAATCTTTCCAGCAACACAGAAGCAATAGCAGCAGCACTTTGCTCCAGAAACCTCAAGATGGTGTTTATTAAGGATTTTTTTTTCATTCTCAGAGTTCATCTCATTCCAGTTTTTGAATATACGCATATATTTGTGTCCAAATGATTCATACTGCTAAAGTAGAACCCCAGCTTTTTCCTCACACCCCAGGACTGCATTTGCCTGAGACTCTGACATGTCACTTAACATCTATCTGTTACTAAAGTCCCCATCTATGAAGTAAGGTTGACATACTGTACTGATTTCTCAGTGATTAGAGTTTTAGGATCTTCAGAGTTAAAGGATTTCTACTTCTCTTTGGGATCCAGCACAGCGTCCTCCAAGCTTGCTTCAGGTCTTTGAGGGGAAATATAGTACAGAGGATAGGCCAGTTACCTCACATAAATTAGAAGTTGTGATGCCTTGACAGACAATCAGGCCTTTTACTGAGCAGTTGTTAGGAAGGTAGCAAATGTTGTTTCCACTCTCATAAAACTATCTAATGTTATTATTTTCCAGTTAAATATTTTAATATTTTATATTCAGCTTGTTCTCAGTCTTCTAATGAACTTCATACATTCATTAGGAGGCAGATCAGGGATGCTGAAACATTTTCATCCTCACACAACTCAAGTAGCCTAAATTCACTGAGCCTGAGACCGGAGTTGGCATTCTGGTGTCTGCAGGCATGCCAGGCTTGCAGAGGGTCATGAGCTCTGGACTGGAGAATGGTCTGGACCATGCTTCACTGGTGGAGCAGATGCACCCTGTTCCCAGGAACTGTGATGGTTTCCAGCCAGATGGAGATGTGTAATGCTGGTGAATAACCTTTAGGATACAGAATTTTATTCTCATCCCACCTTCTATGGTCTGCTGGCAGTAGGACATGACTCCTGGAAGCCCAGTGACTTAGAGAGTGTCCCAAGTCAGTGAAGAATCTGTCCCCAACCTACTTCTCCAATAGAAAGGTACTGAATGTATGGCAGCAACCACTGGGTTTCTCAGACCGAGAGAGGTATCCTTGTCAGCAGAATGTAAGAGGAATGTCAGGCCAATGTCCTAGTAAAAATTAGGCAGGAAACAGATTGACCAGTGCATACTGGAAATCCCCAAAAATTGACTACATTAAGTTCATTTTAAGCATCCACTGCCCCCTTCTCTAATACCACTTCAATTTGCATGGGGTACCATCTTGTGTCATTGGGGTCAACGAACCAATCCCTGTGTTTGGGATGGAAAAAAACAAAACAAAACAAACCACAAATAAACAAACAAAAAAAAGCCCACTCCCCAAAGAAACCAGTCAAACTTCAAAACAAAACAAAGCAACAACAAAAAATCCTCCCCCCAAAAAAACCCCAAACCAATCAAAAACCAAACCAAAACTAAACAAAACAAAACAGAAAAGAAAACAAACAAAGAAGCAAACGAAAAAAAAAACAGTGATTCCCCGTGGGGAAATGAAACGGATATGAGAAACACCAGTACAGTTTTTGGATGCAGGTTGTGTTGGATAAAGCTCTAGGTGGTTTTGCTGAGCCATGCTGGTATTGAGGCCTCTGTGGCAGGAGAGTAGATTTGCTCCAGCTGAGACAGTCCAGAGTGAGGGCAGGTGGATGCTCCAAGATCCACTCATTGGGTGGGTAGAAAAAACAGTGAGACAAAGGCAGAGAGAAGAAAGGATCCTGCAGGGATTAGCTAGTCACATAAAGAAAGGACATTCTTTGGTCTCCTTTCCAGGATGTGTTCAGTGCTGTTATTTAAGAAGAGCCTCCAACCCAAGTACAGTGGATATTTACAGTTGTTGTAGTGAGACTCTTGGGTCTACTTTGACTCAGAGCTGAACATACAAACAGGTAATAAGACATACTTCTGTCCTGAAGAAGTTTTGGTCCAAATGCACATGTCAGGGCAAGGATGGGAAGAGAAATGAAGGTTAGACAAGCCTTGTGCCCATTCAGCCCATGGAGGGGGTACAGTCAGGGGAGAAGGGATTCCTGTTGCTCTCCTCATGCTGGTGCATGAGTTACATGCATGAGTTACAGCCTGCACCACTTTCATGGGAAAAGTCCATGGTTGAAATAATATCTGACCTCTGAACTCCTTGGAGCAAATGACGAGTCTGGAGTCACAACTTCATGGACTTCTGTCTGGGTAGTTCTAGTTATGGATTTACTGGGGAAAAAAATTGTATGTAGTTAAACTCCTTAACTGAATATTTCTATCAAGTTAAAATTATACATCTACAGACCACCATGGTCACCCATCGCTGCTGCACCCAAGCAGTACAAGTGACTTGAGGTTTACAAGGCCCCTTCAATTTAGTGATGGTTTAGCAGCCCTGAATTACACTGTGGAAAGCAAAGAACAGGAGGAAAAGCCAAGCTTTTTAAAAGCCATTCTAAGCAAAGCAGATTCCCTGTCAATCCATTCTGCATGCTGGGTTAGTTCCCCAGGCCCTGGGTGTAACACTACCATCTCTTCCCACATGCCTTTTCCAGTGCAGGGCAAAAGTGAGATTTTCCTTCTTGCCCTCTGCTGCAGCTAAACTCAGCAGAGATTAGGGACCACAACTCCTGCTTATGCAGGTGCAAGGCAAAGCAGTCACACAGGGAAGTGAGTTGGGTCTTGGCAGTGCTGTGATTTGCTCCGTTGTGCAGATGGGATCCCAGCACACAGCAGGCTTCCCACCCCTTATTCGGTCAGTGGTTTGTCCTGGACTGACCTGGATGCAGCAAGTGAGAAAAACACCGGACGAAGCCTCGCTTAATCCTGGGTTCTCTTTTAACTACTAACCAAGCCGCCTCTGTACCAGCATGTTACATTGAGAGGATGTGGACAAATATATCTGTGCTGAGGAGTGGCAGAGGCTGCAGTCTGCATTTAGAAATGCTGAGCAGTGTGTTTTTCTAAGATGGCTAATTAGTATGGGCTTGAAACTAACGGCTGTGTTTAACTGACAAGGCAATATGCCCTTCACCCATCCCTTGAGATGTCAGGAGAATTATTTCTTTTGAAAAGCGTGCCTGTTAACTCATTCCTCTCAATCCGCTTTGATCTTTTCAATGTAAGCCTTTCCCTCTGCACTTTGTTTCTCCCTGTGGTGGAGACCATAAAAGCAAATCATACTGATTTGCAAATAGCTCTTCCTTCCTTGCCCACTAGGCTGCATGGCTGCATCTCCTGTGCCAGGGACCCTGGTCTCATGTGAGGAGCTAGGGAAAAGATAGCACTACAATCACAAAGTGTTACAACTGGTGCAACCCCAAAAAGATGCTGTTAGAGAAAATGAACTGCTGCAGAGGCCTCTGTCCTTCTCCAGTGCAGTGAGGAAGTCAGGAAGAGACAATGATTCAGCAAGTCACAACTTTCCTCCCAGATTGTTCCACTGGGCTCTGAATAAAACTAAAAATTGATGACCCGGCCTTTAAATGGGAAGGAGGACAGAGTTTTCTGACAAACCTGATTATGATCCAAATACCATGCAACCCTAGTGTAATATACACCCATATATCCAGATACTTGTGATTTTTCCCCATGCCAAGATCCTTGTTGTTACTTGATGAACCAGGTCAGAGTCTAAAGGGAAATACTGGGAAAGAAAAAAAGGAATATAGTAATAAATATACACTGATGTTTAGGGCCAAATCTTGACCTCAATTTAAAGGGTTCTGTATAACAGTAGGAAATATATGTGGATGTCTGCAGCTGGATACACTTTGGGGTATATCCAAGAATTGAGAAGTTAATTGTCAAATTGTCAAACACTGCACTTCTCAGTCTTGGTACCAGTAGTAAATGTGGACTTGCACAGGAGTCAGAAGAGGTTTTCAGTGTTTAGGTTGCCCTTGAGATACAAGAGGCATAATTTTGCAAGATAAATGTTTATCTTTTGCATTTCCAGAAATATGCTTGAAGAGACTCTCTTCCCTCCCACAAGGGTTTGTTTGGCACTTGAAGAGACTCGCTAGCTTTGCATTTCCAGATACAGATGTCCCTATTTTGGCTTGCACATTCAGGGAATGGGCTAACAGTAGCTGTATTCTAGAAGTGCTGAGCAGTTCTCCACATTATTTACAGTTACTGCGGGATGCAGATCTTTAGGTCTTCACAAGGTCAAGTCACCCGGCCTTAAAACACTGCAGCATGGAATTACAGTCCTATTTTGAGCCACCAACATTTTTGTTAATTTTGTTTCAAGCCAGCAATTGTCTGCAGTATCATACCAAATTAAAAAAAAAAAAAAAAAAAAAAAAAAGGCAGAAAAATGTAAGGGAGTAAAAGAGGTTTGGCTGTGAATAACGTTGCTAAACGTTGTGCAGCAAAAGGAGATGACTTCAGGAACAAATGACCCTTGTGACAGACTTCCCAAATCACAGGATGTCAATTTGTTTTTAGAAGGCACCTACTATGTATTGCAAAGGACTGATGTGAAAAAGTGCATGCTGTCCCTAGACTAAATAAGTGTCGCTTTGTTTCCAACCTAGAAAAGACAGAAAGAAAGACGGAAAGGAAGGGAGGGAGAGAGAAAGCATGTCACAGATGAAAGCACATTCTCAAAGGTCAGGGCAAAGTGTCCTTATTTCAGCAAATGATCTGGCTTAACTTCATAACGAAATAATCCTGCTATCTGATACTGCCTGAGAAATAAACAGTGTTTTTATAAAGTTCTTGCCCATTTCACAGCACTTCCCTGTGACACTGTAATAAAGTAGGTTGCAGCAAGTATCCTGCACGCCATGCCTCCAAATGTACCAGTTAATTACTGAGCCCTTTAAACCTACTAACAAGAGAAGCCTTGTTCTTTCAACCTATTGCTTTATGCCAAAAAAAAAAAAAGGGAAAAAAAAAGAAAAAAAGTCATTGGGCAAATAAATCTTTCCAGAGAAAACAGATTTGTTTCCAAATCAGTCAACTGTGCTGAACTGGAAAGAAAGAAATGTTATTTTTTCCAGGATGAAAGCAAAACAAGATCTCTCCCTGTTTATCCTGTCTCACCCATTTCTAAAGAAGGTCAGTTTAATTTCTTCATTACTTTTTCCTGCTGTCTTATTTATCTTGAAGTCCTCTAGTCTTTTTCAATTTCACTGTCAAAGCCCAGCTTAGTTGGTCCAATATAGGGGTGCACTGTGCTTTGCTCTTCACAGCCATGTGAAGATGCTGAATAGAGCTGGGTGAACTGTAAACATCCAGACATTCTCCTTTCTTACTTGCTTTCTCCATGCTCCTGAAAAAAAACATAAATCTCAGGCATTTATTGTTGAATTAGTTTCCTTTTAGCATCTTATTCATTACAGATGCTGGAAAGCCTGTGAAAACAGTCACAAACTCAGTCTGCCCCAGCCCTGTGTGTTGTGCCATGCTGAAATACAAACCTTTGTACCATTAGCATCTTTTAGTACTGGTGCCTGGGACTGAGTTTGGAAGGAAGGAATGACAGTACATATAAGGCAATATAGTAAGCCAGAGAAAAGAGCTTTGCTCCCCTCAAAACATGATCTTTAACTCAGAAGGATCCTAGGGCAACTCTTGGAGGGTGGCTACACTTCAGGTACAGTCAGTAGAGGCCATCATGTTCACCTATACCAGCCCAGCTAGGGTACAAGGGGTGTTTTGCATGCCATAGAGTTAAATGCAGAGCTAGATGTACATTTCTTTCAATAGCCATGGTCTGTGAGAGAGGGTCATTAGAGCAGTTGGTTTGATCTCCTAGATGACACCTTAAGGAAAGAAGAATGCATCCTGCTGAATTCTCCTCCAAGTGTTCTCATTGTGCTGGGTTGGTTACACCAGTTTAACCTCTTCTGCAGTCACGTACACTCCACTGACTTTGGAGCATCAGCAAAACAGCCTGAAGGGAGGTATATGCCAGCTGCCTACATGCAGGTCTTGGAGTAAAGGGGTCGGACACAGGATCAAGTGCCCAAGCCTTATCTACAGCCTCTGCTGCCCTTGTATTACCTCACTGCTGCCTCGGGTGCTGCGCATGCCGGCTCTGCACCAGGAGCAGAGAGCTGGGAAGCAATGACTCAGGCACGGTACCCTGACCAGGTGCCTGTGCCCCGAATGTGTCTGGGCAAGTCTAGAGACAAACCAGGTTCATGCAGTGCACAAACTGAAGAAGCTGGGAGAGCCACCACAGCTAAAGGTTCTTTGTGAAACTCGCAAGGGGTGTGTTGAATGCATAGCTGAATTCAGTTCTCAGCTTGGTCTCTACGCAGCTCTGGTCACAGCCCTGTTGTACTATGAAATGTGCTACTTTTAAAACCAGAAAACTACAGGATGTGATATATGGCAATGTCTGCAGCATTCCATGGCTTTTCTAGCAAAATGAGCAGTAATTTCACATCTTTTATTGCAATTCTATTTCAAGGGCCAACATTAAGTTCAGCAGTCCTTTCAAAACAAACCAGTACTTCTTCATGACACTTTTTAGTCTCTAGTCAGATTTTATCCACTATCCCAGAGCTTCCAATGGATTCATTTTACCATGTTGTTCTTCATTTGCCCAGACACTAGAATATTAGTTACGCATTTTGCTCTTTTCTGATTTTGGTGGCACAGGATGCAGACCTTCCTACACTCACTGTTTCATCAGAAGTGCTTTCCATCTTTCAGTATTCATTTCTTTTAGAGGTGGTGCAGGGCTTTCTGAAGTTGCCTGGGTGCTCCTGCTGGAGTGAGAACCTTACAGGATGAGATCACCTGCTCATTTCCAAGGGAAATGTCATCCCAGGAAGCACAAATAGTCTTGGAGTGCTGCCTTTCCCAAGGTCAGAGAGAGGCACATCTGCATCTCCACACCTCTGGCACATAGGTTTCTATTAAAAGTAATTGCCTTGGTGGTACTTTCTCCAAGCTGGATTCTGTAATGAGAACAACTGCTCCCATAATACCAAAGCCATTTAGGAAATGCTACCTAACTTAGCTCAGGCACCTACTGCTGGGATACACAGACTGTTGTTAAATGTCAACTGATCCATTCTGCTGACTATCATGGGAATGTATCCACACTCCATCATCAGTGTTTCCAGCTCTCTAGCCCCCTCAGACCTCTGGGGGTTGTCATTTTGAATAATTGTTAATATTAAAGAAAGTATTTCCACAAAAGCAAATGGAGTGGCTGTGAAAATTGTCACACTCCCATTGAAGTCAACAGTAGTTACCTGAGTGGGAGCAGACAACATCTGCTTTTTCTTTATAACTAGTGTTTATTCATTCACTCTAGGTGCCCCTAAAAACTTTACGCTGTCAACCCTTCTCTAGATAGATCTAGCCCAGCCTGCATGAAAGCAGCATTTGCCAGCTGGGCTTCCAAGAAATTACACTGCACAAATAATTACCCTAGAGGAGAACAGGCTTGGCAGCAACTACCTGAGTACTGGAGAAATGCAAGTAGTCAAAGGGCAAGGCTTTGGAGATCACTGCCGCAAACTATCTGGTGGAGCGTGTTAGAGAGACATTCAGCAAATGTGACTGAGACGTCTGATTCTCTGCCAGCTGTCAGGTTTGGAATTACAGCCGTAGCAATTAGCCATGATTACTTCCCGATGTTATTAAGTACAGTGCAAAGATCACCAGTTGTAGTAGTTTCTTTTTGTGATATTTAAATGCAGTGCCAAAGAGGAGTATCAGATCTGAGGTCTGAAGACTAGGGATGCATTGGCAGCTGTGCTCAGGGAAGAGACAGGAGGATCAATATTTACTGTTTATGCTGAGCAGGTCTCCCTCCAGACATGTCCTGGCAATATCTGTTAAAACATGATTAAACAGATAAATAAGGATAATAACCCTAACTAGTGCTGTAGAGGTTACAAAGTCATCCCATGACCATAGTAGTCCAGCCAGCTGCCCTGTAGTTTGACCATAAGCTATTCCCTTATCAAAAGCATGAAGAAAAGACCTATTTTGTTGCACAACCAAAAGCATTAAATGTTAATAAATTATTGGGCTTTACCTAGAACTTCTGTGCACCTTTGGAAGGGCACTGGTTTAGACTACTAAGATCTCATAGACAAAACTAATGAGCAAATGTCAGAATTGAAGATCTTCTGTATGAGCACCCTTGATACCAGGTAATCAAAAAGTGTTTCTAGATGAGGTCTTCTGGAGATCATATCCAAATCTTGGAGAGAGCACCTCTCTAGCAGCTTGGGATAGTGGTTGCTAACTACTGTATCAGTAGTACCCTATGCAAAGATATTATTTGAAGGAGGAGTAAACAAAATATTCTAAGCTCGCTACACCTTACTTTTGTATTTCAGGTTTACAGTTTCAGTGAGTATAGCATGAAGGCTATTTACTCTGAAGGGACTGGGTAACACCATCACAAGTACTCTTTTCCCTCTTCATTTAAACACTCCCATACTCCTACCTCATATCCTCGAGGCATTTCTGAAGACTTTGTGAAGATAGGGTCTGTGTGGAGAGATGAATCAGTTCAGCAGACCATGTTGGAAGATTTGCTTATCCCTGTTGACATCAAAACCTGGTGAAATGTCAGTGTTCACCTAGAGGTGCCATGACTTCAGTCATGCCTAGTTTGCAAAGTCTGAAGTAGAGGTGTTTAAGCCTAGGTTGTTGTGGTTTGCAAAAATAGTCCATGCACACACAGTTTTTAAGTTTTTTTTAAGACCTAGCCAAATAATGTACCATTAGTAAAAAATCCAAAGCTTTCTTGAGTACGTTGGCTGCTGGATACCTGCTATCCACGTGGTGTGATATGGAGCTGTTCAGTTACAAATGATCACGGGAGGCAAAATCGTTGTTTACCTTCCCTGACAGAACAGATGTGACTTACAATCAGACTTTGGTTAAACACTTAAGGAAAGAGCATTTCTGCCAGATCAAATGAATGCCCATGGAAACCAACTGTGGCAGAAATTAATTTAGTTAAACATTTGAACTAATCCTCTCTGAAATTCTTTCGGCACTGTTTATTCAGCTTTAATTGTTTCATGAACACACAACAGTTTAAACAGGGCCTTAGAACCTATGTCAAGCCCATACAGTTCATTTGATACAATTTAATTTGACCACTTGAGAGGCATAAACATTCTTAGCATGTAAATTAAAGGTGTCTCTGGAAGGCATTCAGCTTTTTACTAAATGTTGTTAAGAAGTAGACAGAAGCCAACAGAGGACTGTTGTACAGAGTCAGTAATCTGATATTCTGCTATCATTATCATGAAGCTCTTTTTCACAGTAAAAACACCTTAGATTTGAGATTCCAGGAAGAGGTGATTTTTTAAATATGAAAGAGTAGATGCTTTGTTCTTCCATAATTAATGGGAAAAAAACCTTGCTGAAGTTTGCGTAAGTTACAGTTACGCAAGATTTGGAGTTATAATGCTCCCTTACAGGACACAACCTCATAAGTTATTGTTCCCAATGTTTCTAAAAATTGTGTGGCAGTATAAGGTTAGCAAGTACAGAGAAAACTGATTTTCTGTCCTCTCTGGAGACAGGAGAAATCAGTAGATAAAAAAAAATTACCCATCAATATTTTCTTAGCTCAAGTAGGAACACTTTATACCAAGGTGAAGGTTCAAGTTTTCATTAAGTTAAATTGAAGAAAAAGGCTTCAAAGACTTGTCTGCCACTGTATTGTCCAAGAAGTAAAAGAGTGTCTTATGACTGCCCAGCAAAGTTTGTTGTAATGAAAGTCTGGGCATGCACAGCTCAGGGAAAAACTACACTAGGAGGTAAAGAACAACCTTCACAAGGATAACAGTGCCTTCAGGTTCCTGATTTCCTCTTCGTTTGTCCCTGCTAACCAGTGTAGCTGGAGAGATACATCTGCTTCTGAAAATCCCAAGCACCTGCAAAGCAGAGGTCCCAAAAAGGACTGACCTCTATAGGGTATAAAGGCCACTGTGGGCCAGCCTCACAGAGAGTTCTGGATCTGCTGAGGAGAAACATCTTGGAGGGTGAGCAAAATGCACCTTGCACGTTTGGCCTCCGGTAGGTCTGGGTATGGGAGAAGTGAGACACATGTAAAGGGGAGTTTCAGCCTAAGGCAAAGTGATTAGTGGGGGTATCTAAGGGCAGTTAGACTTCTGGTTTAAATGCCTCAGCATGGGCTGAAAGACAGGATGAATCTTGTTTCCAGAGTCCACAAAAATACCTAGGTAATCCAGTGGTTACCACTTTGATTTATTATGCAAAGGTGAAGAGAAAGGAGAAAAACAGGAAAGAAGAATAATCTGCCTTCTGAGCTACTTCAAGTAAAAGTGAAAGGACATTTGTCAGTCAGGCATTTGGAGAGCAAACTCAACACAACACTGGAAACTGAGAGAAAAAAAGTTAGAAAGTTGTGTTCATTTATTTAGCTGCCGTTCTTTTCTCAAGGACCTTTTCTTGCCTGCTCCAGAGCAATTTGTGACTTACAGTTTGCTACCAATAAACACTGAATGGTAGCAGTGCAGTCTGTCCACAGAAATGGCTATGGATATGCTCCAACAGAGTCCAGACTTCCTAGAAGCTTATCTGAACAAGCAACTGAATCTTGGTATAGCACTTCTCATCCCCAGATTAGGTTTACCTGTTTCTACCCAGACATGTTCTATTTTTCTCTAGGTCTGCTTGGGTGGATTTCTATCCCTGGGGAGGGGAAAGATAAAGGGGAAACATGCACTTCTGTACTTTGGCCAAGGGAAGAGCAGCAGTGAAGTCAATCAAGGATAGGTACAGGGTGGACCTCACAGGGACATGGACCTCAGGGAACTGCAAAATATTTGAAGGCTGACTTTGAGGGTCTGGGACAGCCAAGGTTAGAGGGGCAGATAGAAAGAGCAGGAAGTGAGTGGAAGAACAAAGTCACAAAGGTTTGGGAAGCAGTGATACAGCAGAGGCAGGATTGAGCAAACTGAGAAAAATGCTGAAGGTACGTTAGGAAGGGTGGGTGGTGATGAGAATGGCAGGTCAGGAAGTTGCAGGCTGTGGCTGGGACTGAAGGATAAGGAAGAGAAAAGCAAAGTGCTCTGGTCTCTCAGAGGGAAGAGGCTGAGGACAAAGAAATCAAAAGGTAGCTCTTTCCTATCCCAGTTTTAACAGAAATTATTTTTGTGAGGAGAATGACATGAATGCATAGGATCTTTCTATCCACTCCAAACCCATGATAAAAGATTCCCACATACAGCCTCTTTTTACTTTGACCAGTGTGTTAATTTAATCACTTTTAATTAAAGTACTTTAATTTTCAAAGGACTTCTAGGAGGTCAGTACTAGGATTGGCCTATGGGAACAGCAAGACTATCTAGAGGTATTTATCACTTCTCCAGGGTAGGCCTGCTCTACAGACGCCTCTGAGACTGCAGGGAATACGTGCTCACTGCTGTTAACTGCAAACTCACTCAGCAGCAAAAGCACAGAGCTCAGTTCAGGCTGCAAAAACTCAAATGAGAGCTTGAGCCACTGGAACACCTTGCAGCACACAGACACAGGGGGTCTCATTCTTTAAACAGGGGCTTGTAGTGCCACTTCAGATCCCTGGGGGTACCCAAGAGGCCTGGTCAGCCTGACAGATACCACAGAGGTTTTAAATGCAACATATCTCTTTGGAAGAAAGGGGTGAAAGCCATACAGGATGTGTTTTGGCATCCCAGAGAGCACTAGATGTGTCTGAATGAGTAAGCTGTCCTCATAGTTTCTATAAGAGTTGATCTGTACTGCTAAAGAAAAGAAGGAAAGAACCACTGCCAAGGCCAAGCAGCACATACTGAATCCTGCCCCCACTGCTTGGGGCTATTCTCACCTGTCTAGGCTGTTTGGTCTTGGATCTCATCTGAACAACAGGTAGTCTTCCTGTGATTCTGAGAGAGAAATACTTTTTTCTGCTTGTTGTCTTTTTCAGTTGGAAGTGTGTGAAATACCCTTACAGCTGTGCCTCCCTCACCTAAGGGATGTTTTTCCAGAATGCCCACAAAGACACATCGCAGCCTGGGGGTATGCTGTTAGAGCACGAGTGTGAGGACGCAAAGCCTCTTGGGCATGGTGCAGGACTGCTTTGGGGAAAGGGAGCCAAACCTGCATTCTGATCTATCCTGCACTTAGGAGGGCTCCACAGGATTTTTTTCAGAGCAATATGTATCTGGGATCAGTATGTACATGACCTTTGGTCAGCTGATACAGACTGCTGCTAACATCAGATGACATTTCAGGTTTGAAATGAATCACTGTCATTGCTGTCCAGTTTTCTTACTGCAGTCAGTCTCATTGAACAAACACTCAGTTGTTTGGCTAATCAGGCAGCAAAAAAATAAAAGGAAAGAAAAAGTGGTTGCTTAAGAACTACTGCTTTTTGAGGGCTTGGGATTTCCATTGCTTTTGCTGGTCAGCAAAAGCTGCTAAGCAGAACCAGCAGACTGTGACCCCCCTGCGTACTGCTGTCGGTTTGGGTTGGAACGTGTTCCCCCGGCATCCATAACCCAGCCGTGAGAACAAGCCTCGCCGCCCTGCTAACCCCGCCGAGCCTGCCTTTCAGTGCTTAATGTAGCTCTTGGCCTGCTGTCATTTTGGCAGCACTTCGACTGCAGACCTCAATTTAATGCAATTATTAAATCTAAGACGAATTCCATGCAGGATACTGCCATCAAATCCCAGGCTACAGGTCTGCATCTCAAGAGATGATGTTGCTAGTCCCCATGCCCAGAGAGTCAAATATGCCCCATGCTACCCTGAGTGATGTTTATCCAACTTATTCCTAAAACCTCCAGCCTCAGAAGGAGCTTTAGTAGCTCTGTAGGTCCCAGACACGCAGCAATGACACAGTGAGCCAGTGCCCCTGTGCTTATAAGCTGCTTCTCTGGGAATCAGGAGGACTAGGCATTGCTTCCCAATTCACTTGATGACCTACTTGGTGATCCTTACAGATTTCCCAAACTTAGAAGTATGTATCACTTCTTCAGAAAGAAGAAATGATGACACTGACTTTACCTTGACAAATCACTTTTATGAAAAGCATTTTTGATAAAGATCTACAGACTAAAAAATTGCTAGCATTATTAGTATCTAAAGTGTTAACAATTTAAAACAATCACTATTATTAAAATCAGATAACTCATTTTAATTTCCTTGGAACACAAAGCCTCACCTCATGATTTTTTGTTTTGTTTTGTTTTGTGGAGGGGACAATTTAGGGGACTGGTTCCCTTTCCCTAACTTCCGTAAGATTTTGGCTACAAGTTGCTGGATGGTGAGGGAGGCAAATTTCTGCTTTTTAGTGCGTTTTTTTTACCCCATCTCCATAGGACTTCAGCAGGAAAGCAAATGGCTCTTTCTCATAATCAGCTTACTTAATTCCCTCTCTGATGGACAGTCTGAAGCAAACTGTCTCCAGGTAAGAACCAATGAGCATGGCGGGAGCACAGGGTCATTCTGCACACCCTCCTTTGCCTTTCAGACCTGGAAGTTTTTCATGGCCCTGGGGATCTTAAAGGTGTTTTTAGAAGGAAAGCTTCAAATGCATTCCTGACTCCTTTTTTTGAGAGAAAACCACAATTACATGGGGAGAGTATATAGTGAAGGTTTTGACTGCCAGGAGCTGGAGAGAAGATCTGCAGGAACACTTGTGTTTGTGTAGCTTGGGTTATTTAATCTGGAATGTCCTTTGACTTGATTGCCCTGTCCTCCTCTCCACCAGTGTGCACAGAAAAATGGGACTCTTGGGGGACTTCCACTTCCCCCACACAAGAATTTTGCCTCTGACATGTATGAGGAGTAAGAACAGGACTGCAGCAATAAATAAATACCAAAGTGATTAAAAACAAATGTGTGAAGCATTATTAATGATACACTGGAGAGAATGGAAGCTCACTATGCCAGAAACACCATCAGGAACAGAACAGATATCAAGGGCTACACAGCCTGATGTTAAGGCATCAGAAGGGGACAAAGCAGTGATTTACCGTGCAACATCTGAGCCTTCAGCTGGATAGCTCAGGATTGATTAGTGGAGTTAGCAGGTCAGGTCAGACACAGGTCTATGCAGATAACCTACCTCTGTCAACAGGAACTGCCATGTTTTGCCTTGTTCTCAGTATTCAGCATACCCCCTGCCCTCCTTCCATCATGTTTTCTATACTCACAGATCTTGGAGAAGTTTTGGCAACTTGCAGCCCATCTGTCCTTGCTTTGAAGGTGTTTCTGGAAAGACAGCTGGACTGTCTGGATGCCCAGCAAAGTGGTCTATTGTGCAAGAAAGTGGCTGAGAGTTTGGTGACACAGAGGGCTTTCTTTTCTATAATTTTTCCCATTTTTCCACTGATAAATTTGAAATGCAACCACCGCATATGCAGTGCTTTACTCCAGTGAGTAATTATGTGACAGCTCCTGTTTTGAGCACTCATGCAACCGCATGCAGACAGAGAAGGAAACAAGTCATTTGCATACAGAGCAAATATTTTGTCATCACCTGCTGTTAATCCTAATGAGATTTTGCCAGTCTCATTAGAATGATTCCACGCTTCTTAATACCCACTGGGATTGCTTTATTATTTGATGGAGTCAACAGTTGGCATATGCCACAGTGTCTCTGTATTCAGGTCTCTTGAAACCTCTGAAGGCAGCTAAACAAAGGCAGTGAATAACCAGTTTTGTTTCCCTCTTTCTCCCAGGATGTCTTAATGCTGACACCAGTGACTCATAAGCACCACGGTTAAAGGGATCTCTTTATCAGCCCACTCCCACTGGCTTCTGAAGGCAGTAGGCATCTTTTCACTAGGGACTGGCTTGTCTCTGCATGGCTGAAAGCAAGGACCCTGACCCCTCCCTGCAGAGGACTTGTGGGGATTTCTGTTTTTCTACTTCTCCTGCTGCTTTTAAAAATCTTGTCTCAAAAGTCACTGGTGCTGGTTTTTTTCTCTCCTGTTATTCTATCAAAAAACTACATAAACACCAGGGAAGGAGACCTATTAAGAAATTACAGAAGATTGGGGCATGGCCCAAATCTACATGATCCTTTTTGTGTGTAAGCTTTCCATACAAATTGGCGATCATGGATTAGCTCAGTTAATTAGAAGTGTGCTATTAGAATATAGCCAAGATTGTGGGTTCAGTCCCCATATCAGACCACTCACTTAGGAGCTGGATTTGATGATCCTTGTGAATCCCTTCCAACTCAGAATATGAAACTAGTGTGCTAGGAATTGCAGTAAAAACAAACCAAAAAATAGAGATAAATGCCTATTCTCACAACTGTAATCTGAGGTGTTCCAATGGGATTAGTGGGATATAATTGGTTTGGGTGTTACTTATAACAACATGGAGTAAAAACCAAAAATCCTGAAGTGTGATATTGAAGTTGACAGTGTCACTTTAAACAAATTCACTTTAGATGATTTTTGCTTTGGGAGTCTCCCTTTACAAATAGACCTTGCCAGGAGCCAGAGTAAACACTATGTTAATCTTAGATCAGCCTTTAATTTTCCTACTTCCTTTCCCTTCCCCTTTCCTTTCTATTTCCTTCTAAGACAGCAATATTATAGACAATTTAAATCAGACATGTCTGTAGCTGAACAACAAAATCACCAACCGAGGACAATGAGAATAGCAATAAACTCAACATAGTAATTATTTTCCCGTCACACAAGCAATTACAAAAGCCAAGAAAGAACAACTGAGTGCTCTTAACCTGATATTGATCATTTAATTTTCTCAAGCCGTGTAATATTAAGCAGGCTAATGCTCCTACAGGGAACACTGGCAACAATTAAGCATAGTTATGAAAAAGTCAGACTCATTGCAGGCTGGAGCAAGGGGGATATCTCACTGTTTGATCCAATGGTAATAATTATGAGCAGTGGAAATAGTGAAATGAAAGACAGATTAATACTTAGGCACAAGTTCACCATTTCAGTGAGGTTTGTATCTGGCCAGGTTTGTGTTAACGTGACGCACTCCACTTACCTGGCATTCCAGCAAGGCCAACCTGTTGGTCAGTGTTTGCCACAGGCTAACTGGGGGTTGTAGCTGCTGTCTACAAGGTGAAGAGAGAACTTGGCAAAAGGTTAACTTGTGAGCATTGTGACGCACAAGTTCTTCATTCATGCTGTGTACTGAGGCACCATCATAGCTAACACAGGAAGAGCCAAGCTGGAGCTTTTTGCTGTTGGGATGGTTTTAAACTTGAATCATCTGTTGTTCATTCCACAGAGCATGAGGCTCTCTTTAGACCTGGAGATTTGTTTTCCAAAACGTGGGCTCTGGTTGGCTTGAGTATCCTAGCCAATGTCTAGCTGCTCCTCCTAGATACTATTAATAGCCAGTACTTTCAAATCATATTTGCCAGTCCTATGTGAATACCTGAAATATGGGAGGATATCTCAAAAGAAAATGGATACCTGTATTTAGGCTACTGGGTTTCACCCCAGAATTTTGTTCCATGTGTAGCTTTTAGATGCTGCTGACTGCACTGACTGGATTTCAGCTGACTACACCGGGAGCTCAAGCACTTGGCCCATCTGTAGACTCCAAGCATATGCTACCTCTTCTGAAACATTGGCCACTGGAGTTGTCCTGCAATAGTGTGGTTGGGCTCTGGCTGCCTCTCCAGGTGGATAGGTACCTCTGGTAGATGCTGTGCCACGTCTGCCAGATCGGCCTGAACACCTCAGCTGTCTCACAGCATCTCAGGTGGCTCATGGTGCTTTGTGTGAGCAACTTAACTGACCTCATGGAGTGTGTATCAACTGTTTCCAAACAGGGAGACCTTCCAGTGCTGCCCTCAAGATTTAAACCATGAGCAGTGGACAAGGCTGCTTATGAGAGTAAACTCAGACTTGTGTTTAATTTTGAGCACAAATAAAACCCACCATGGGAGGAGAAAGAATGGTGAACAGACAATGTGGGGTGAGGTTTTCTTCTCCGTGCCTTCATGGTGGGTGCAGTAGCAGTTCCTCAGAAGCATTCTTTCTGTGAGGATCCTGTCAGATACAGAGGAAACGCCGAATTGTAACCATATGTGGGGGCCCCGCACAATGCAATCCCATTCCAACTCCATTAATTTTAGTTTCTGTTATTTCATGTTGCACCACTTAAATGTCTCCAGGCAAATTATCATCAAAGTTCTACACAAATTAGCAAAAGGTTGAATTTTTCCTTTCCTGATTTATGCCAAGGAAGAGAGTCCTGATTTAGACAGGTTAAGAAACTGCACCTCAAGCCTTCCACTACTTCTGCAGGGACTTTAAAGAGAGTTCAAAATGTTTGAATGGGTGTGCTTTTGTTTCCATTTCCTGAGGGAAGCTTGAGTAATTGATGCTTGCAGTATTTCTGACCGTCACCAATCCCTCTAGCCAATGAAGGGAAAGAGGGAGAGAAAGGATATGTCAGAGAAGTCAGATAATCAGACATTCCCTCTAGTAAAGGATCATTAGTAAAAGATAAATGGATTCTAATGGTTGCATGGTGTTGTAGAAAACAAGCACAGAAAATTCTGGCCCATTAATTTTACTACTCCTTTCATTTTTGTTTTATTTTCCTTTTATTTTTCCTACTTTCTGTATGGAACCCATCTTACAGAATTCCACACTTTTCATGATAACCAAAAATCAAAGAAGCCAGAAGAATAAAAGTTGCCAGTGACATAAAATACGGGCAGACATAGAAAATCATGCCTTCTTGTAATCCCTGCAAATGCATAATCTGCTTTTGGTGAGGAAAAAAAAAAAAAAAAAAGGGAGAGAAGGGGAAAAAAATGCAAAAATTGAAATTTTTTTTCTTTAAATTGGAATTTGACTTATTCTAAAAATGAGCCTCTCTAAAGTTGTGGTGAACACATATTAACGCCTGAATTTACTACATTTAATCATACCATTTGAGTTATAAGGAAAGAAATTTTTTTGTATTAAGCTCTCTAAGTTCACTTACCAATTTTTAGGAAAGGTGAAAAACCCCAAATTTGTGAAAGTCATGGACTAAACAAAATTTATGGGTCTGCTCAACTAGTTTTTGAAACAAAACTGTTTGCTTTTGTTTATTCAGCTCAATTGTCCTCCACATCATTTGTGGTATTGCAGTGAGGACATTTTGTTTCATAATAATAATAATAATAGTAATAGTAATAGTAATAGTAATAGTAATAGTAATAGTAATAGTAATAGTAATAGTAATAGTAATAGTAATAGTAATAGTAATAGTAAAAGCTGCTAGCCAGAGTGTGTTCTCTAGAAGAAGGGACACCCCAGAACATATGGCACTGGCCACTTGGGCAGCTGTGCAGGGAAACAGGCTGGGCCCTGCAGAGTTTATGAGCTTAAGCTCACTCCTGTGCAAACACAACCATACACCTCCTGAACCTTCCCTGACCTTAAAATCCTAATGCTGCCTTCACATGACACCGCACCTGAACCGATCAACTGCGCTGCGCTGAGCCAGCCCAGGTCTCTGCACCCACAGCACAGCTAATCCACATCCAGATAAACTCACCCTGGGCATTTGACAGATGGATAAAGCTCAGTCTGCCATCTTATTCACTTTAAGCTAAGAGTTTATGTGAGAGCTGGAGAACCAGGAGGACTTTTTTCCCACTTCTAGACTCTAAGGCAAGAGGATCAGCTGTATTCATCTAAAATCTTGAAAACCCAAGGGACCAGATCAATTCAATTGCATCATTTTCAAAAATGCATCCTTGTAAAATAGCTTTAAAATTCATTTAATTCCACTTTCTGTGGGAGTAGAATCCGACATAAACAGAATAATAACAAAAAAAAAAAAAAAAGATGAGTGGATCACTCACCATTTCCTGCTCTTAAAAAAAATTATTAAAGTTATGCTTCCAAATAAATATATACCATTTAAATCAGGGGCCTCCTGATTAATGCTGTGTATCTTCTGCTGTATTTTCTGCTTCTGGCTAACATTAAAAAAAAAGAACAGAATGTAGTTTAAACCAGCCAGACCCTATTTAGGAGATGCAACTTTGTATTTATCAAGCAATAAGAATTTATTCTCCTTTAAGAAAACAAACAAGTATGAATTCAAAACAAGATTAAAATAGCTACTATAAACAAAAGTTCCTTGCTTGATGGTTTAAAACATGCTCACTTTTATATACCTTATCCTAATCTGTTCATTCTAAAAGCTACCCACATAGGTTCAGTCAAAGGATTCCTTAATTACACTTCTGCCTTATGCTGAGCCATGCATAGTCTTGTCAGTCTTGAACATCTCTATTACCCATCCTTCTCAGGCTACTCCTTGCAGAAGACTATCTCCATCCAATGTGACATTTCAGGAAAGAAGGCTCCATACAGGGTCCTTATTGACCAGCAAGTCAATACTCTCTACCTCCCAGTTCAACCCCTTCTACACAACAGAAACAGAGAAGAGTCTCAAATAGAAATCTCCATTGCCATTCTCTCTTTCTGTTTTGTCCAGGATTAAAAAAAAAAAGCCAAAGCATGAGGTCATCCATGCTTTCCTCCAGAAGAGACATTTAACCTCCACCTAAAGCTTATAATTATTTAATTGTTGCTTTATACAAGAAAATTCTCTCAATATAACCCAGTATCTGATCTTGATCTACCTTGAACATGATAAAAGCCCTTAAGGAGGGCTGGTCCTATCTCTGTCTCAATCCTGCAAGATCCTGGACTTCTTCCAATTCAGCATCTAACTGGCATGTGAAACAGTGCCTAGTGACAGTGATGAATGGTCTGCTCTTGGCTGTTGCCTGCATTCACACTGCTGGATATCCCTACAGTATTTGATTGCATAAACCCTGAAATCCTTTTGTCCACATTAAGGATGTTTGGTCAGCATTATGTGATCTAAATAATAATCTCTACAGAGGAAACTGGCAAACTAGTGCCCAGTGTAAGCAGAGAGTATGCAGAGAAAGTCCACCTGCTGAATGAAACTCACTGCTCTCCAAGGACTATGGCAATCACAGTTAGGGAACTATTTGAAGTCAACTAATGGTTAAAAACTAAATAAAATTAAAAGATAATTTGTGCAGCTCCTGTACAGCTTGTTTGTTATATAATTGAAATTATAAAAGCAAGCAAAGAGCAATTACAATCAGCAAGTGAGAGAATTGTGGAAAAATCAGAGGTGGGCTGTGGATAACTCATTCTGACTTAAATAGTCGCGTGTCTAGGTGGGTTCCTTCAGCCCGAGATAAGCTGAACTGCAGTGCAGCCCTCAACAGGAAGAGAAACCACCAACTCTCCGAACTCTGTGAGTTTCAAGGATATGGACACCTGAGAGACCCCCAGATAGGTAGGAAGGAAGGGCCAGAGCCAAAGCGCTGTGAGGACCTCTCCTTCCCAGCAGTGGCCACACTGTCCTCAAAACCCATTTTCCTAGAGTTGTCCCCAAGCTGTTCTTCCCTCATTTCCATACCAGGTTGTCCCTTTTCTACCCCCTCCCACCATGTCATGGGGCAAGGAGAGCTCTTGAACCAGAGCTCTCCCTCAAAGTCTGTGCTGTATTTGCAAACCCATCTGAGGCCTATCGTAATGCGAGTCCACGCCCTGACAATTGCCTGAAGGCTGGGGATATATTTTTTAGGAAAGGGGAACAAAGAAGCAAACAGAAACGAACTCCTCCCCTTTCTGCACATAATACATTTTTACCTGCTTATCATCAATAGGTTTTGGAGCCTCGAAAAGCAGCATGAAAGGCATGGGTCCATTCTGCATGTCAAACCTGCCTCTCTGCAGCACAAGCTGTGGGTCTGTCCTCACAGTCCCCCTGGCAGAGCGGGCTATGCCCGAATGAAGTCTGATGCAAGGACACCATCTTCCCTGACAGGTCTGAAAAAAGCATCCTGACCGCAGCATGTCCCCTTGAAAACCAAGGTAGGGGCAGGGAGAAATGGTGAAGTCAGAGCAGGAGAAGACATCTGAGCTTGAATTGAAGTTGGTGGGGTTTTTTATACCCAGCACATCTCGTTATTTTGACACTACCTTGAGGCAGCCATTTTAATAAAAAACTAGTCAAAGTTTAGGGAAGACATGGAGAAAGAGGTACATGTGTGTGCATGCTTTTACCAGTGCTGTTGCTGACAGACCGAGGTTTGATAAAGTACATTTCTTGCTTGGGGGGGGATCTAACTGTACACCTTTTGCCACTGCAGAAAGAAAATGCAAAATATGTCTACAAAGCCACAATAAAAACATGCTAATGTGTCAAGGGGCCTTTTTTGGCACTTAACCTCTGAGAATCTGCCTGCAAACCCCTTCAGTAACTCCTGCATTGACGGTTCCCATATGAGTTACCTCAGTTAACATTGGAAGGGGTTAAGGAGGAAAAAATCCCAGCTGCAACCCCAGCTTAAACCTGCCTGTGTAAATTGGTCCTGGATGCCTGTGCAGGTGTGTCAGGTATTTTTTTGTGCTTCTGGGCTTGGACCAGCCAAACACCTCTATTCTAGAAGTCATGTGCCTGCCTTTCTCACCCACTCCTCCACCTCACCAATTTCTTTCATGATTATTCCTCCAGCCCATCTCTTCAGGGTGTCCTCAGGAGAGAGAGGGGAGGAAATATGTAACCCCTGGTTGCTGGGCCAGGTTTGTGGGAAGGCCTTCTTTTCCAGGAGAAAATCAGGAAGGCTGTGTGAGGGAAAAGAGCTTGCTGTGACTAGAAAGCAGGCAACAAAACAAGAAGGCAGAGGCTTTCTGGGCAAAGTTTCCCCAGGGAATTGCTGCAAGCCACAGTCCCACTATGAAGATGCTTTTCATTTACAATCATAAAACCATTCAGGTTGCCAAATCCACCACTAAACCATGTCCCCAAGTGCCACATCAACAGTTTCTCCAGGTACCATTGTGCGTGCTTCTGCTCTTGACAGAGTAAACAATAATCAAGCTGTATTTTTCTTCATCCACAAGGTATTTCTAGGGCTTTACTTGCCATTAACAAGTGGGAGAAGTGCAAGGACTATGCACCCATCTCAACACACATACAGGTTCATCTAGCATCTCAGTCCTGGAGCTGCCTGCTGGCAGGAAATAGTCATCAGCACCAGAAACTTTAAATTCTCTTTCCCACAGTAAAAACAGAAACATTGCTCCAGTAAAAACAAAAACACTGCTCCACTGACACACTGTCTGTCCTCTTCTGCTTGGGCAGGCAACTTAAGGCTTGGGCTGGTAACTGCAGCCTACATGGGACAAAGCATCTTGGTGGGTGATGCAGCTGACAGGACTTGGATAGGGTCCTTCCCCTCAAAAGCTGAAAAAACAAGGCTGGTTTACTTTGGATATTTATTTCTGCTTTAGCATTTGATAAAACACATGGCATTACAGTCAGGAGAGCCTGCTTCTCCCCCTGAGACACTGCCCAAAGAGTAGACAATAACAAGTAGCATTGATTTATTGCTGCAGAGGAGGTAGAGAAAGAGGAATGTAATAAATGCTGAGGAGATGAGAAATGCACCCATTCCCTCACCCCCTACACATGCACAGGCACTCTGGAGAGGGAGAGGAGGTTATCTGCCATGAACCAGCACATTGCTGAAATTCTAATGAAACAAGAGTCAAAAGCAGGTAGGAGGTGGTAGAAATGCTGAGTTTGATGCCCATTTATCACCTTCAAATGCTGAACCCAAGTTGGTGAGGAATGTCAAGAGAAGGGCACCCTACCATTTGCAAAAATATTTTGTAAGGAAGATAGAGCTAGTTATTTCTTATGCATAATTGGAATAAATAATCTTTATTCCAAAACAAATCAAAACCCCTCTTTGAAGGAATACTAATAAGCTTCACAGAACAGGCACACAAATGTTAGAAAAAACTAATTTAAAATTACCTTTGATACCTTAATTCATCTCCCATACATACAAGAATTATGCAGACACAGTTTGGATTGTCTGATCGGGCAGTATTTTCCCACACAGCTCCTTCCTTCAGTACACAAATTAGACCCACTTTGTGGCTATGGCAGCATCTCTACTTCATGTTATTCCAAAAGCTAGAAGTGAATAAGGAACAGGACTGTGGGACACAGAAAGTACAAAATTACATCCTTGGATGTAATCCTTTGTTCCAGAGAGCTGTTCATCCAAGCTTCTCATAGATGGGTTCTAATTGTGTCCTTTTGCTTTCTAGGTGCCTGACTTCCAAACACAGTGGTTTGGTGTGCAGAAATGCTGAGCTCCCAGACTCAGCTGAGACAGGCAGAGAGATGCTTCAGTGATTCACACCATCATGTCATACAGTAAGTGCTCTGAGAAATCAAGTCCCGGTGGGTTCAAACTTGGCAGCTGCAGTGCTGACTTAGATGCCCATTTGCCAAATGACACTATCATGATATCTCATCACAGAAAAGTTCTGCTAAAATGAACCACCTAATGGCTGGGCAGCTCTTGTTCTGCAGTGGCAAGCACTATAGAAAATCCCATGAAGAAAATATTTCAGTATTCAAAGAGCATGGTATAAATCAGGAATATACTGGAAAATAACAGATTGAAATAGGTGCTTGCCAGTTGAGACATGTTTTTCTGGTGCACCGTATGAGGCTGAAGGACTTTGAATACATGCAGAAACCCAAAGTACGTGTGTGCAATTAAAGACAAAATTAAAGGGAGTTAAGTACTGTTGCATGACACCCACATGACTTATCAGCAGGGTAAACACCATGATGTTGAGATTTGCCAAGGCAGCTAAAAGACCACACCTGTGGGGCGAGAGCCGGCTCTTACAATACATGAGAGATAAAACATGCTGTCATCAGTGGTTTCACACAGAAACACTGATGGCAGTGCACTGCTGAAATTTAGGAACCAGACCGGTCCAGGCTATGGACTAGTGTGTTCTCTTGGGTGCAAAACTTTAAATGGTTACTCTTGTCCTAACTCCCTTCTGCCTCACTCCCTAGGACTTGGTCCACTGCAAACTTTCCCCAGTCTCAACAATTCAGTCCAGTTTTGTAAAGTCTTGGGGTTTTTTGGCCCATCCTCCCAGGGCTAATCATGGTATACTGCCTGTGTCAGTCCACCTCGCCCAGGCCCTCCATCCTTCTTCCTACAGTAACCATCAGTTTGAGTTGTGCTCAGAGAGCCCAATTCCTTGTCTGGTCTGTTTTCCTTTCTCTCATACAATTATCTTTACATTCACAGAGCACTGGAGAGTTTCAAAGGGTAAGTCATATCATTTTTTTACAAACCAGTCTTTTCCCTCAATCTAAGTCTTGGCCATGAGGAACAGCTACATGAAGTTTTCCTCTCCAACCTATCTGAAGTAATTCAGCCTCAGGCAAACACCTGGACTGGACAACTTTATTCCCAATGGTCAAATTTTGGCAATAATGTAAATCACTGGTAAATGAGAAATCTTAATAAAATGCAAAACTGTCAGAGCCACCTGTAAAAACCTTGAACTCTGGACAGAGTTGAACTGCCTTAGTGTCCCCAGTCTCAGATGTATATCCTGGCCATGTGTTGTATATTTTCAGTTCAGAGCTGGGTATGCACCAGCCACCCATTTAGCTCTTTCACCCTTGTTTCCATCAAAAGGAAAGCTGCAGTGTGACTTGGATGACTGTGGGACCGGGAACTCCTCAGCTCTATTCCCTGAATTGGGTAGATATGAACCCCAAGAGATCCTCCTGAACCCTTGAGAGACCTACTGACATGTCCCAGTGAAGACAGTGGTGGAGCCATGGACTTTTCATCCCCACAGTAGGCAGGAAATGGTCCCTCAACCCCTACGGACCTGCTTCCCTGACAAGTCCCCAGGAGTATGTGGTGGTGACCAACATGCTCATCAGGGTCTTGCTGTAGGCTCTGAAACCAGTGCCCATCCATTTCTGACAACGTGAACACCCAGCAATGTCATGCCTTCAGCACACCATGTTACATGCTACTGTTAAACACTAACTGGAAATAAGTGAAGCTCTTTCTCCTTGCTGTGGACCTACCCTCTGGCCTTGAGCAAAATGCTAAATTTTTCTGGGAACCAATTTCCTCAGTTAATAAACTCTGTGGTCGGACGCAATGAAGATCGATTTATTAATGTTTGTGTAGCACGGGAATGTCCTTGAGGGGAACGCTCAGGGGAGCAGCACTGTTACCCTTATCTCCTCCAAGTTAGTATCTAACACATCTGCTCAGGGTGACTCAGTCCCATGTCTAGCCTTTTGCTTACTAGAAAGTATAGCAGAGTTTCTATAGTACAATGAAGCATTGGAAACAAACCGAGACAGGGGTTTATAGCTGCATTTTCTTGCAATGTGTTATAATAGCCAGCATTATTTAATCACAGAAACATGATCTGGCCACAGCTAACTAGCTTTGCTCAGGTGTGCTTGTAAATTTAATTTGAGTTCTTCTACCTTGTGCAGAAGTTGAATGCAGGCTAATGTGTGTGCTGGAAAAATAACAAATCGTATTATGGTATAGAACAGGAAATCTTTCAGTTTCACAATAAAATAATACAATTCAATGCATGCAGTATTTATATAGAACCATTCAGAAATATATTTTAAAGCTTTATGCAAACAACTTGCATGCTACACCACAGCCAACACGTCAAATCCTATTAAAGAGAAGAAAGCCCTTGTAAAAACAAGTCTTCAATACACATTTAAACAAGGCATTCATTGGAAGAGGAGCCCACTAACAATTGGGCCTCTATAGGTATTATTAATACAGGTCCTGATAGAAAACTGAATCTGTGGCATAAAATATTTATCCATGATGCTCTCCACAGAAACACTGGTATAGTGAGTTTTATTTTTAAAATAGTGTCCCAAAAGCCAGAATGGATGGGTCTGGATGTTCTTTTCCAATTGCATTATACCAGCACATGAAAAATTTAAAAAAGAGGGAAAAGAAGGCACAATAGAGGCAAAATATGTGACAAAGTCAAATCCTCTGCCTCACTCTACTGCCTGTGTTTTCTCCACAGTATCCAGAGCCTACAGTGCTTGCTGCTTACTCCATTATGTTCCCTCACCCACCTACTGACACATTTCCATTGATCACCCACGTAGGTTTAAGCATTTCTGCTCCCTGTGCACTGAAAGCTTTTGCAAGGCAGCTGAGGTACCAACCACTGTAATAGGTCATGGTAGGAGGCAGCATGTTTTGGGCCATGCATATCCCTCTGCATCCACTCTGGGGTCTGAAATACCTCTCACACCCTCCTAGTGGGGCAGAGGTCCCTGCTCATGGGGACAGAGGGATGACTGCTGTTCTGGGGCTTTGGCTGAGAGAGGCACAGGCTGCTTGGCTGCTGCATGATGTAGGTTCTACACTTCTGCCTTGGCAATGCACCTGTATTGGGAAAAATGGGGGGAAAGGCCAGAGAGAAACCACTATACTGGGAATGTACTGTTTGAAAGTACTAACAGCTGTGAGGAGAAGAGAGGACAAAAAACTGCCACTGAAATCTCATCCTAACTTGGTTGTAGGCAGCCTTGCTGCTGCCTTCAGAAATATTTTTACAGTCCAAAATGATTAGAATGTATCTATGTTGGATTTATCATAAAAACACAACAGCATGTGCCAAAATAGTATGCCTAGCCCTGGAAACAGAAACGACCTTTCATCAGCTAAGAAGTTGGAGAATAGTATACAAATATTAAGTATTACTGACTTATTTGTAGATACACCTTATGAATAAAACTGGATGCTGGTTCGTTTAGGTTCCTGGTAAACCTTATCTCTAAATTGTAATGTCAAATTAATACAGTAAGGGCATTTATAACTTGTGCTTCTCAGAGGTTGTTTAACAGCTTGATAGCTTGCCAGCAATGCTTTGTCATTCACTACTTCCCACTGGCATTATCTTAAAACTAATACCAACAGCCAGTTGTTCCAGAGAGCTTAACTGAAATGTGCAATACTGGGAGACACAGCCAACACACCAGTTCCCATTTCATGTGCATTTATAATTGCACAAGAAGTGGTGCTTATTGTACAGGCAGCTCTGGTGCTCTCTGAGATGACTCACCTACTCTCCCTCTGCTATGCCGTGCTTTTACATATATCCTCTATCTACACAGATATCCAGACTCATTCTCTCTAACTCTGAGCTTTTTGGCTGGGATTCTTAAACTACAGGCTGTCTTTGCTTTCGGCTCATCCTATAGTCAGAGCAGGGAAGCATGCACCTCAAGAAGGCGGTTTTGCTCCTTGGTGGGCTGAGTCATTGCCGGAATGCTGCACCTCCTCCCCATTGCTCCATTGACCGGAGAAGGAGCCCCAGGCAGGGTTGGCAAGCCTGCTGTGTTCCTGCCCCAACCAGCCCTCCCTGCTGCTGCTGGTGGGCTGAGAGGAGACCTTGGAAGCTGTGAAAGCCTTACTGATGCTTGTTGGTGGTGACTCGACTCCTGGCTTGGGCAATTCAGTTCAATAAATAAATTTACACAGCCAAGCCCAAGATGACTTAGGTGGCAGCCCCGCTCTGAGTTGGAGCGGTGCCCCACCAAGCCCCGGAAGCTGCAGTCAGGCTTTCCCAGCTTGCAGTGGCTGAACCACCCTCACAGTGCAAGTCAGACAGTCCCTGACCCCATGCAGGGCTGTCTCCAGGCTGTTTCCAGGGATATCCGTCATTTCACCTCTCCTTCCATCACAGTGCTTTGCTTTTCCTTGTTTGCAGGGTTCATTCCCAAATGCTTACCACCTCCCTGCTGCCTGTTTCCTCAGCTGCTGCCTCACACATGCTTCCTCCACTGTTCTCTGGGTACACCCTCTCCCTCGAGCATTTCTCTCCCGCATTGCTGCTGCTCTTTCCCACCAAGCACGATTTCACCCCTGAGTTTCAGACAGCACTCCAGACATTCAGCAGACTCTAATTCTTCGAGGTCATGTCCTGCAGAAAGCATCCACTGCCTCCAGGGACCTCAAGTCCCTTCCTCAGTCATGGGGAAGATGAGAATTAATCATAGAGCTGCAGCACTGGCTTTTGGCTCCAGCCACAAACCAGTCTATGGTAGGGGAAAGAAACTGGAGCAGTCCAAGGGTGTTACAGATATTTTCATGGAGTAATGGCTCCCTGGTATCTTGATACACGGAGTTAACTTCTCTAAGCCTGTTAAACGTCTGATCTGCACTGTCCCCCCATCCTGTGTCTTTTGGGTGTGAGGTAGAAATCATTTTCCTTAACTTTAAATGTCTCTAAAATGAAATAACTTGCAGGCTGGGTGTCTCTGCTTGTTGCCGTAAAGTTAGAGACAGGGACTCGGGTTTCTTGTGTATGTGTTCATGCTTCTTGGCAGGAAGCATATGATCCTAAAATGCCAGCCAGCTTGTGGAGTATCGTAGCAAGTGTGCTGGTCCCCAGGACGTAGGATACTGCAGGCATGTCACAACCCAGTCCTGTGAACCTGGGATGCAACAGGTCCTTTCACACAGCAACAACAAACCAAACTATGTACTTTCCACCCCAATCTTTGCTCCTCGTGTCTGCCATCAAGCCTAGAACAACTCAGATACTCTATAGGCAATCTCCTTTCCACATTTGGGCTAAGTTTATAGTCTCAGCATTATTTCCCCCTTCTGGTCTGGGCAAAAAATGAAGAACAGGATTTCTGCTTCTAGACTGAAGAGACTAGAGTCACTTTTCATCCTTGCTGAAGAGTTGACTACTGTAACTGTACACTGCAAGAGGGTTATTGAAGTTACAGAGAAGGAACTCTAGGCTCAACATTTGAGGAGCATTGCTCTTAGAACTACAAAGAGCGCTGCATGGCCTATTAATAGAATTGGTCATGGCTCAGTGCAGCTGTATGCCCACTGAGCAGGACAGTATGTCCTAATGGTGTTTAGTGGACTGATTACAACATCATCTCTTATTTTTTCCCCCTTATGTTACTACTTTCTTTCCCTCCTGCTGTTTCAAGCTGCTGATTGATCCAGAGCTGTGGGTAGAGAAATGTACTTCTATTACAGCATAACTAGTCTATCTTGCCAAGTTAAAGGCATGCAGTCGAGTAGGGTTGCAAATGGAGGGCAAGTGTATTTCACAGCTGCTTCATCTCTGTTGTTTTGCTCCAATGAGGAGCAAAGCAATGTCTGTGGGTGGGTTGGGGAGTGGGAAGGAGCAGGTCAAAGCACTGTTTGTGTGATATACCAATGACAGCCCGGTGACTCTGTCACCTGCCTGCCAGCCTCAGGCTGTCAGAAGCACCAGAGCCTGAAAATAAAACCCCAAAACATAACAATTTCTGCTCTAGCAGGGCATGTGTGTGGGCATAACAACACCTCAGCAGAAAAAGAGTTCCTCTCTGATCACAGATTAAATCAGACCATTGTGGTTACTAGTCCAAAATACAGCACAACGTGGAAGATCCTGATTTGTCAGAAATATATGGGTTGTCCTGCCTTGCCTCCAAACCAGCTTTCCAGGCTTGAAAGGTCTCTCTACAACTTCAAAGGCCAGCCTTGCCCAGCCCATGCAGAGCGTGTTGAAAACCCCGGTGTCACAGTGTCACCATGGCAGGGATGTGGAGCTCAGGCCGAGGCGGCATGGCTGTTAGGGATAAAAACAGGGGGTAAATCCAGTCTTGTGAGCAGTCTCAGGCACACAATTCACTGACAAGGCAGGCCAATGGCTTTTGCTTTTTTGGGTCCACTCCCTGTACGGTCAGAGCCAAGTAATCAGAATCACAGAATCACAGAATAGTCTGAGTTGGAAGGGACCCAAAAGGATCACTGAGTCCAACTCTTAAGGGAATGGTCCATACACAGATCTAATATCCTGAACTGGGAATATCTCCCAGTTCAGAGGAGCACCCATAGTCACACAGGGTGATGCTCTGTGAGCTGTGTCTGGCTCATGTTTGGCGGTGCAGGCTCTGTAACTTTCCTTGGTGTGTCAGAGCCCTTTTGCAAGGACCTCTGACTCAGCTATGACCCTTACTGTCAAAATCCTTGTATTGGATATTATCCTTAGGAAAACAGAGGTTTGCTTTGGCCCCAAAATTCATATATTTGAATCCACACACCTGGAGTCTTCTGACAGCTGCACTCATGGTGCAAAAAAGCTGCAGAGCTGCAAGATCCAACAGCTACCTTCTTAACCACTTCTTACATGTGTTGAGAAGCATCACAGCATCAGGTTAAGGTGATGTTTTAAAGAACAGCTCCAAGCTCCTTTTGCCTCTTCAGAGCTGAAGGAGTAGTTAGAGCAAGAGAGTCATGGAAACCACAGCAGCAGCAGAAATGGATGGTGCTGCTGAGGCCCTGCAGTGGCAGAAGCACCAAGTCTCACAGCAAGTATCTGGCTCTGGCACACCACCATTAAGAAAGCAAGAAGGCACAGAGCAGAGCTCTGTGGCAAGTTCCTGGCAGGGAAACCAGGATATGGCAACACCATGAGTTAGCCCTGCTGTGATAACTCCACAGATGCATGCTCCTGCCCTAAGATAAACTTAAGTTTGTCAGTGCACATAGCATAAGCTGACTCAAATTTTCCATGGAGTAAGATTTCGGAGACCCGGCAGTCATGCTGGGAGCTGTTGCTGTTCTAGAAGGTCACACCCAAGTTTGCCACAAGGTCACTTCTTCACATTGCCAAGCCTACATAGGGGAGAGTGGCCAACCCAAACCGACTGAAGAATGCAAACAGTGTGTCTCAGCCTGGGCGTCCTCGTAGTCACCTCAGCACAACCCCATGGGTGAAGAGTGGATGAGAAATGAAAAGAGAAAGGTAGAGAGAGAGAAAGTTCTGTGAAGTAGAAAGGGGAAGAGATTCGGGCTTTTTCAGTTGTTGCATGGGGCTTTCTTTTTAAAATAATTATTTTTAAAATACAGCTCTGCAACGTGAGATAAATGTCCTGTTGTTCCTGTGGGATATTTAAAAGTGACTCATTAAATATTTCAATAGCAATGCATTGTTCCAGAGATGGAAGGCTTGACAGTGAAAGAGAGACTTCGCTTAAAATTAGGAGCAAGTGGCAGTGTGTCTGAAAATTCTACTCTACAGGCCAGTAGGCATCTTGAAATTTAGCTGTATATCTGTTTTTAAAAGTTTGGCTTTATTTATTGGTGTAAGTTGGCAGCGACTTCTTGATTTACACTGAAGTAGACCGGTTGATACTGGAAGAAGGAATGAATTTCATTATGTGTGTCAAAAAGAAGAAAAAGAAAAAAGAAAAAAATTGAGGTTTTGATGTGGAAAATGTCTTCTCACTGACGTTAAGAAATACTGTAACACTGCCCCTCCCTGTAATTCCTGTACCAAGACCACACTTTGTTTTTCAGGTATAGCATGATCTCTGGAAAGACGAAGTTCAGAGACTTCAAGAAGTGATGAATTTGTCATACCCCCTCAGGAGTTATTGCAGTGTTTAATTAATTGCTGTTAAGATGTGCACCTTATTGCTAGCTGAAATGTAGCTATCTTCAGCCTCCAGCCATGGGATCTTGTTATGTGTTGCCTCGTAGATTAAAGAGTCTCTGCAAAAAATATCTACGCAAAAAATTCACTTGTTGCAGAATAAAAATTGGGTGAGGCATATCAAATTGCAGGTTTATAGGTCACAGGAAGGCTTTTGGATAATTTTGTGCTGATTGCTTGTAACAAATGCTGACACCACATTTAGAAAAAATGATAGTTCTTCTCGGTAATTAGGGAAGCCTGAAGGGCCTGAATATGAGTACAGTTTCAGATGGACTGTAAGCCTTAAATATGGAGGATAGTTTCCAGCACTATATTTTTCTTGAGTGGTCCTTCTGGGTTTCTTATCTTCTTTGCCAGGTGAGTCACTTCCAGTGAAAAGTACAGTTGTTACAAAGAGCTCGAGAAGAATAAACAAAAGGCATGGGCTTGTTCTTCTCTCCCTAAAGTGAGCTAAAATCACAGCCTTCGCCTGGTCAGGGTTCGGACACATTTGGAACATATTCACTCCTCACACTCTGCATTCTTCTTGCAAATAATACATAATTACAGAGACGTAGCCCCAAGCAGAAAAGGCTGTTTACACAAGCATACACAGCATACAGAAAATAATACTTTTTACATGCCTGCTTTAGAGATATTTAACAAGTTAATTTCTTTTTATTTCACTTGAGGTCTGTCCTAGCATGCTAGTAGCTGGGCTCTAAATTGCTGCCTTACAGGGATTTCCAAGAGCATTGTGCTTTTTATTATTGTTGTTTTCTGAATCTCCTCCAGTTTACAGATGTCTCTTTTGTTCTCCGGCACCCCTTTGTCAAACCACCATGTAAGGAAAACCAGTAACGAGGTAGTTGCTGTGCAGCACAACTGCTTACAATTCTTGATGCAGAGAAAAGGAAAGCCAAAGAATAGGATGTGACACTGAGTGCTGTGACGCCTCCAACAGCCAGAAAACATCATAAAATCATAGAATGGTTTGGGTTGGAAGGGACCTTAAAGACCATCTGGCTCCAACCCCCCTGCCACGGGCAGGGACACCT
Organism: Aphelocoma coerulescens; assembly: GCF_041296385.1. NCBI lineage: Eukaryota > Metazoa > Chordata > Aves > Passeriformes > Corvidae > Aphelocoma > Aphelocoma coerulescens. The sequence goes on from NC_091013.1 coordinate 63,765,783, forward strand.
TCCACTAGACCAGGTTGCTCAGGGCTCCATCCAGCCTGGCCTGGAAGACTTCCTGTGATGGGGCATCCACAGCTTCTCTGGCCAGCCTGTGCTGGTGCCTCATTACCCTCACAGTAAAGAATTTCTTCCTAATATCTAATCTAAACCTGCCGTCTCTTCAGTTTAAGACCATTCCCCCTCATCCTATCAGTACAAACTATAGTAAAAAGTCCCTCTCCTGCAGCCTCCTTTAGGTGCTGGGAGGCCCTAAAAGGTGTCCCTGAAGCCTTCTCTTCTTCAGGCTGAACAACCCTGATTGTCTCAGCTTGTCTTCATAGGAGAGGTTCTCCAGCCCACTGATCATATGCTTCTGGACTCACACCACCAGATCCACATCCAGTCAGGCCCCCCAGAGCTGGATGTGGGACTCCAGGTGCCATTTCACAAGAACAGAGCAGAGGGGCAGAATCACATCCCTCACACTGCTTTGGATGCAGCCCAGGACATGGTTGGCCTTCTGGGCTGCAAGTACACATTGCCAGGTCATGCCCAGATTTTCAGCAACCAACACCCCCAAGAATTTCTCCTTGAAGTTGCTCTCAAAGAAGAGGTACCTCATAGTCTACTTGTCTCCTTCAACTGGGGCACACAATGAGCTCTGCACCCCATGTGGTGGAAACTGGGTTCTGGTCCCCCACCTCCTCAGGAGTATCTCCCCCAGTCTTCAGAGCAATCCTGAGCACCACAGTCTGAATCTGGGACTGATGTCTTTCTGACATGCTAACTGACCTCCGTGGGAGAAGGCAAGGCTCACAGAGCTGCCAAGAGACACAGCGGGCAAGCCAGGAAGTGACGATGTCATAGCAGGGGAGTCCCCTCCCTGGGAAAAGAGAAGTGCCAGGGACAACTCATATATGTTGCATCATTAGGTAAAACAAATAAATAGTGTTTAAAGCAAGGAGGGGATTTGGTTGGACTCAGCATTGGCATGCTGCCTCAGGTTTTGTGGATACACTGCAGGGCATTTTTGAACCTGAGACTCTTCTTACCCTTAAAATGGGGACAAGGTACTTTTCTCGCAAGTAGCAAAACAAGGCTCCAGTGGGAATACTTCCACTAAGTGCATGCAGCCCAGGAAGTGCCTACAAGACATTCCCAGTGGCAGGAAATTGAGCAAAAGAGGGAGGAGACCTGCATGAATGAACAAGGAACTGCTGTCAGAACCCAGACAAAAGCAGGAGATACGTGAGGTGGAAGCAGGGACCACCCACCTGGGATGAATATTGGGATGTTGTTAGAGTATGCAAGTAGGAAGCCCAAGGCTCATTTGAAATTGAATCTTGCAAAGCATGTCCAGGATAAGGAGGTCTTCAAATGCATCAATAACAAGAAGAATTCTAAGGAAAATGTGTGTCCTCTGCTGAAAGGAACAGGGACCCTTAAAACATAGGTTGCAAAGAAGGCTGAGATATTGCACATCTTCTTTGCTTCAGTCTTCACTGCCAAGGCCAGCCCTTAGGAATCTCTGACCCAGTGGACCAGAGAGAAAGTCTTGTCCCTTCCATCCTTACCTGTTCCGTGATTCCGCTGGACTTCTGGTATTCACTCAGGCAGGATGAACTATTCTGCCCAGAAAGGTCATTCCAGGTGACCACTGTAAGATGTGCTCCATAGCTGGCAAATGGCCAGGTGACATTTCTGGTAGTCATGTCCTCAGATACCTTATAGGTGATGTACTCTTGAAAAGAAAGTCTAATTAAATGTTAAAAACACCTGTTGGGTCTTTTGGCCTAGCAAAATTCTCTCTTTGGCTGCATACTGATCTTCTACTGGAAGACACAAGAGCAAGGAAAAGAGAAGGCAGATCTGTGAGGGTCAGTGTGAGAAGCTGATTTATGGAGTAATGCACAATGACTATCTTTGAAAAAATGCTGTACTTTACACAGAATGTATTTGTCAAGATGCTCTCAATATTATGGACACCATCTGTATAATTTAAGGTCCATATCACACATACTAAGACTCTGAAGACAACACTGCAGTTGTCTTTTCTCAATGTTTTGTTCTCTCAGAATTCATGTGTTAGTATACATCAGATTTCCAGGACTGTGTTCCTGAAGACAGAGGAAAGAGGACAGGGTAACATACAATTTAAACTGAGTGATATTGTTAAAGAGATTTGTGAAACCTGCACTGGGTTATGAAGGAATGTTCACCTTCCTCTGACGGGGTCACTGCTTACTTGGAGTTGCTCGGGTTCATCCTCACCTGTCTTTAAATCCAGTTCATGAGCTCTGAACCTCCTGAGTTTGTGAAGTTAAGGCTGAAAATCCCAGGAGAACGGACACTGTTGGTTTCAGCAGAGACTGCACAGGAGTTGCAGCTTCTCATGGCAAAGGTTAAATATGCATTCATCAGGGGCTTTAGGATCACCCACTGCTAATGGTTAAAAATAACCTCCACAGTCATGTGAGGTGACAGAAACCCAGTGATCTTCCTCTCTTCTACCCATACAACATACTCATGCCTTTATTTGAAACTGAAAATACAGCAGGTACATGAGAAGGAGAATTCGCCTTTTCTGAACATCACCACGAGCATGAACACCTGCCAGCCACTTATATAAAAAAAATCTCGGCCAGGATGGGAAACTATCCTATGTAAAATGGTATCCTCAGGCATGCCATTTTTAATGAAGACACCAAGATTGGTATTCCATGCCTATGCAAAAAACCCAGAAAATATGTTATTATCTGAGGCCTTTGCAGCCAGCCAGATTTGGGAAGAAGAATGTGTCAGCACAGCAGACACTCTGCAGTAGTGCCATGCCTGTTCTGTTGCATGGTCCATAATGTGCACACCTAACCAGGTAGTTTTAGCATTTGGGCAGTGGATATGCAAGGGAGGTGGTGTTAACCCTTTCAGTCTCTCCCATATACACAGAAGTCTATTAGCTCTGCCTCTGTTAAAAAAAAAGAAGGATCAATAAATGCAGAAATAGATTAATTGCCATTGAAGAAAAACATGGAGAGACACCAGCAAGGGCCATGTAAAACATCTGAAGAATTACTCCCTCGGGAGAAGAAAACTTGTGATGACGCAGTACTGAAGACTCCAGTCCAGGCCGTTTTTTAAGGCTTTTGAATTCCTTGCTCCCTTCCTGACCTTTTATGAACAGATCAGGGCCTTCTTTGCAAGCACCATGGGAGGATGCCTGTGTCCTCCTTGGCTTTCTGCTTGCAGCTTTTAACAGCAGGCTGCTCACACTTGTGCTAAGTGGAATTTAATGATATGTCAACAAGTGTGCCTGATTAAAGGAGAAGATAACCTATTGTGGTGTTGTTTCAGAACAGATAACCTGCAATTTGGAAGCAATATGCTGTTTTGAAAACAGGGTAGTTTATTTACAAGTCATGTCAGGTAAATAAGGTTCTTGTGTCCTAGATGATCTGGACATCCACAACAAATCTTACCTGGCTTGTCTAATTTCTTTGCTATTGTGTCTGCATAATTAGGCAGTGAAGCAGTCATGACAGGGGAAAGCATCCTGACTCATCAAACATCACATATCCCCTTATTTCTTTCACCCTGAGAGGCTGCAGGATTTTGAAAGACACAGCAGTGCTTGAGTCACTGACGTTTGTTTTCAGTGCTCAGGTCAGTTCATGATCTCCATCAGAAACTGCTGATGGATGGGACTTCCTGCTCTGTGTTTGATTTCAAGAGAAAAGGGGCAAGATGGATTATGACATACTACTTCTCACGTGTGAGAGAGTGAGTTCATTTTTCCCAGCAGTGAATAAGGGGCCACCAGTGTATTTTCAGAGGAACTGTGCACTCCTGTTTGTTCCCTTCTTGTACAGAGTTGATCACCCTATACCATGTCCTGCCAGCTGAGAGAGGTGTAACCTGAAGGGAAGGCAGATGGCATCCCTGTAGGTATGTGATAACCCAAGGTTATTAGCAAGCTTAAGATACTTGGAGCTTGAGCCCCATCCTACTGAAGTACTAAGGAAAGCTTACTCATGGCTCAATATGGAAAGTGGAAGCATAAGCTCTCCCTTAAGAGTCACAAGACCAGAATCACTGTCAGCAGAATGAAATCTTATTGTTTAGGGCAATATATTACACCAAAAGAAGGGGACAAATCAGGTGCAGGCAGAGGCTGAACCATCCTGACACCCTTCCTCCCTCCTTATTCATCTGGGTGTGTGCTCGTGTAGACACAGGGTGGTGTGGGTGTGGACATGACAGGGAAAGTTGACACGCTGTTTATGGGATGGTGTTCCGAGGCCCGTAACGTAAATGCTGCTCTGCTCCCTGTGACGTTTCGACTGACCCAGACATCACTGCTTCCATCACGTCCCCTGGGAGCTGCCCTTGCAGCCTGCTAGCATTACGAAGGTTATTCAGTTTATGTTTTGCTTTGTTCAATTTAATCTAATCGCTCTTAGCCACAAAAGTCCTTTAACCACACTAAACAATTCCTCTTCCTCACTGGAGTTTACACCCATCAAATACTTGTAGATAGTTATCATGCTTCCTTTAGTCATTGTTTAGCCAAGAAATACAAGTCTAATCCAACTTCTGCTGGTGTAACGCTGAACATGGGAGGAATAAAGCCTGCCTAATGGAGAACATAAGGCAGGCTACTTCAGCATAAAGCTTTTTAAGAACTTCCCTCTGGCAGATAATTCACTGCTGGCCTCAAAAGAGGCATTACTAGCCAGGAGGAGGGCAAGTCAAGAGGAGCTAAAAGATGATCTGATTTAGGGCTTTGTCAGTCAGGTTTTAGTGGTTGGGATGATACAGGACAGATTCAAGTATTCCTCAAAGCTGAGTCCTCTCCAGTCTAGACCAGTGTTGGGAGTGGTTAACCATCTGCTAACCATGGTGATGCATTGCCTGGAAGAGTGCAAGCTGGACTGTGTCCATAATTGAATGGACACAGTATGAATGAATGTGAGAAACTGTCCAGGCTCATGCCCTGACCATTTTCAGTTTACCAGTACACACACAGCCTCTGCCTGGTTTAAGCCCTTGCTGAGCAGAGAGCCCATAGAAGACCTGTAGTGGACAAAACATTCAGTCCCTGCTCTTGGGCACACTTGTCTCTGCAGGATCTGGGGACTGGAGTTTGGAGCACTGGTCTGGAGGACATAGTCTGCCCTCTGTCACTGAATTCATGAACCCATAGGACATCATACCATTTTTGTTTCTTGCCCATGTTCTCACCTCACCTTCTGTCTTTTTTTTTTTCTTTTTGGTGTTATTTTTCAACCCCTGCATTGCTCCTAATGCATTTAAAATAATCACTCTATGAATATTCAGGATTTATTTTTGCAATAGTAGGAATAGCACAAAACTTCAGAAACAGGAGAGACACGATTAACTGGTTCCAGGACTGTCTGAAGCAATGTAGAAGAATCTATTTCACCAGGTTGCAGCAAACCTTTGGCCATGTGCATCAATGCTCTGGCATGTCTTGCTAGGAAAAATTAAGTCTAACTGGAATTGTCATATTTGAACTTCCCCACCCACTGAGGTACATGGTCATTGGTGCACTCAAAGTAAATATCTGCTCCCTTCCTACACAGCATACCTTTCTTCCTTTGCCAGGATACAGCTGGGACCAGCTTGGTCCTGCTTTGCACAGTGCACTTTCTGGATGAGTGCAGCAGTCAGCCCTGCACTGCTCCTGGGCCATCTGTTCTGCTGGCAGCTACCAAGACCTACAGCACTAATGCCATTTCCAGCAGCAACAGATTTCTCCTGTGGTCTTCTGGACAGCACCATGAAAAGCAATGCTTCCAGCAGCAAACTATAGAGTGGGAATATGCCAAATAGCTTCCTTGCAGCCTTTCTCGGCCACAGCTGAGCAGGCCTTATGGACATAATGTCACATTCCAAGATGCACAGAGTGCTGTTTTAGTGCTGGAGGGCTTTGTAAGGCAGCCAGGTTTGGTTTATCATCCTAGTACCCACTAGGAGCAAAGCCTGGAGTGAACTATGCTCATAGCTGTGCCTGAAGGTTATTTCAAAGGAAACCAACTTGCTCTTTCCAAAGATAGCCCCAGCTGAACTGTCAGTAGTGCAAAGTGAATGACCAGAGGAACCCTGACCAAGGGTGGTACTGAAGACACACCTTTCCCCAAACCAGGACATGTTTCCCTTGAGAGGCAGCTGAAAACAAGAAAGTATTCACACTCTGAGATCTGTGACATGCTACTGTGCTTCTCGGCCCCTTTTCAGATAGCACTTCAATATTCAAGCTAAGCATGGTGAGCTTCTCCAAGTAAAGAGAAGCTCACTGTGCCTAGGGCAGCTGTTCATGTAGGTTTCAACCTTTATTTCTCCTGGAGAGGTCAGTCTTCCACGTCTGCACTTCGTGGTGAGTCTTCAGACAGCTTGGGTTCTTGCACAGAGACCCTAACCCCAACCAAGCTCATCAAGGAAGGATCCCCTGATCACAAAGAAGTCCTCTCTCATATGCCTCCTGTACAGCCGGGGGGAAAACACTTGGACAGAAATGAAGTGAAATGACCAATTCTCCCCTATACCATCCTCCTCTCCAGCTACTGGCTTAGGCCACTGGTATCAGTTAGGCTTGGAAAGACACAGGTGTGGCTCTAGATTTGTCCTGAGTGGTCTTTTTGTCTCCTGTGAGCCTGGCCTTTTCTATCCACCACATTCCTTCCCTGGCTGGCTTGGGCAGTTCAGCTCCAAAAAGCCATCACTTGTGCTTGGCTTGCTTTATCCCCCATAAATTCAAGCTGTTTATTACACGACTTCATATTTGTCTCAAATGGCTCCATATTTGTCTGGATATTCTTTTCCCTTCATGCTCTTTAATAGTTTCCCCAAACGTTTTCCTGACTTGTATTTTTTTTGGGCATGGCTGTGTTAGGAATAAAGAAAAAGGAATAGTTTGTTCTGACTACAGATGTACTGGCTTATCGAGAACTAATTTTGGTAGGAGTCTGCCAACACAAGGTGTCTGAGCCAGCACTTTTCATGGTGTCTGCTGATTTTTCTCCAGAGAGTCATTTTTCTAGGCAGTGTGCTGGAAGTGCTTCCCCTACCCAGAGGAGACACACAGGTTTGCAGTATAAAGGGGAGACAGAAGGTGCCTACACTGCACCAGTCCTCTTCCTGCAGAGACAGAGAAGAGTCACTTTTTTCTTGCTTTTATTCAGACAAATGTTCCTGGAAACTTTGCAGGCATTTGTCTTGGTCATAACCACATTGTACACACTGGAGAGCTCCTAATAATGTAAATCCATTAGGCTTAAACGATAAAAGCAGAAAATAACATTGTAAGACAGAAATGAAAAAGAGGCTGGCTATTATGGGTTAGATCTATATTTAGCACCTTGGACTCAAAAGCACTGTAGAACCATGGAAATTAAAAACAGACCAGAGCATCCACTCCATACAAATGCAAGAGGTATTGGCAAAGGCAGAACAAACTGTTCTTGTTTTCTCCAGAATCCCTCAAACATAGAGGTAACCAGGGGTGGGGGCAAAGGGAATGGTAAGCAGTAAGTCCAAACTGAAGAGAGATCTCGGGAGGCAAAGAGAGATCAAAGATATCCACTCAGTTGTGAGTGCAGGGAGGGACACCTAGGACACAGCAGCCCCACTTACTGCTCTGTCTCCTAGGCATATGGTGAGCAAACAATACGTTATTAATAACTCACAATAACCAGTCTGTTATCATCTATTCGTATCAAACAATGCTGAGGAAGGAACTGTACAAATTAAAACCACAATATTCTTTAATTACAATAATAATAATAATAATGTGAGGACACTCTGCCTCCCTTACATAATATAACAGCCAAGGTAATACAAGAAACTCAGTCTGGTCAGTTCATTGCGTGTTATAACCTCTAGATACCTCTACGTAAAAGATAATGTGTCAAAAATCTGTCTCCTTTTGCAGCATGGTAAGACCTACAGGGTCCCAGCCATGCACTGGGGACAGACCTGGGGGCTCTGCCAAGCCCACCTCTGAAGCACCAGGAGTCATCTCTGTATGGTGTAGGTGGGGTTTCAGGGACACCCTGTCATTTTTCCCACAAAGACAAGCTTTCCCTCTGTACTTTTTCAGCAACTGGTGAGCTGGAGAAATTGGATTCTGCCAGGGACTGGGAGGTTTTCCCACTGCATGAGTCCTGAATGCATCTCCAGAAGGTTTACCTCTCCACTCTCCTCAAAGGGCAACAACTGGAGGCTCTTGCACAGGATGCTGTTCCCACCTTGCTACAGGTATCTTAGCTCTCCACTGACCAGAAGCAATGCAGAGACATCTGTGTAGAGAAATGATGTCCAGGAAAATCAGAGCAGACAAAACTGTTTTAAATGAACATTTTTAAAGAGTTTGAAATCATCAAAGAGACATGAATGACTTGGCCAAAATACAGAAAAGAGTGCAAGGCTGAGATAAAGCCCGAGCTGTATTTTTGCTATTATCTCTCAGTAGGATAAATTCCTCCAATTAATTAGTAGCCTTCTATTTCTCTGTCTGACTTCAGTGATGCCCCTTTTGCCTAAGACAAGCAAAGTCCTCTCCCTCCTCACTCTCCTTCTAGAAAAGTTTATCCCAATAACTACCATCGCAGTGCAATGCAGTTATGCCTACATAAAGGAAAACATTTGAACTTCTACAAGAAATCTTACTTACCAGAAGTTCTTAAAGCCTGCACAAATGGAGAAATAAAGAAAAAAAATCTTGTGGGTGGCAATGCTGGGTATCCACATTCCTGCGCCTAAACTCAAGGGTGATCATTTGGTTTAGCTGTGCATTGTACTTTGCAGAGTTCTTCCACTGTTTCCCACTGGTTAATTAGAAAATTTTAAGTCTCAAGTGATTTGGGCTGCTCTATATTTAAGTCCAAAAATGACAAGGAAGTAAACATGCTTCTGGGATGACCAATTACTATTTAAAACAGGGGTGGGGATGGAAAGTGAAGTTTATATACCCTTGGGATGCAGACAAACACTGAGGGCAATAACAATGGCATCTGCAGATGGTTTGGGGTCATGGGCTGTAAACTGCTTGTCTGTACAGAGATAGTTCCTACGGGCAAGGCTTCATATGCAACTCAGGGTGGATTTCTTGGCAGAGAGCATGTGAAAAGGGTGTTTGTGGCCACATTTGTCTTGCCCTGTATTAATACATATGTACATACATAAAATTACAGTTTGTTGAAGGGAAAAAAAAACCCGAGCAAGTCTTGTTCCCATAGGCTGATGCACCTGTGACACTGTGCCTGACAGCACAACAGAGCCTGCAGTGATCACCCTTCCCTGAATTGCTTGTACGTTCTTCCTCCTACAGGTGCATCTCCTAAGAAGGTGGGTGTTTAGGTGTTTAGACTCTTCCCACTGGTTTTCTCATGTAAAGTACCATTTCTTCCAACATCTCCTTCATACTTTCCCAAGCATTCACCACATCCTTCTTACTACTGTCTGACATCCCTCCAGTAGTCACAGCCTGACAGAGATTCTCCTGAGGTAACATATGCTGAAGCAGAGACTCAATAAATTTTAAAGGTTTGGGGTGACCTCTCCCAGTGTGGTGTCTGACACCAGAGAGTTCATGGGACAGAGACCACAGCAACAGGACGAGATGAAGATTTTTCTTACTCTCTCACCTTTTCACCCCTCATCCTCCAGCTTTTCTTCTTCCCTGTCAGCTCTATTAACATCAGGGCCAGACTGGAGAATTGATCCAGATTAAAAAACAGGACGAGGGGGAAGGGTTTTGGCAGATGTTCTTTAAGCCAGATCAGTTCCTCAGTTCAATTCAGTGTTGTGCAAACTGTGCCAGGGAGCTGGGGGACTGCAGTGCCATGCATGGGGACAGGGACAAGGACAGGTACTATGTGTCAAGAACACCTTGGGTCAGCATGGACACTGGAGACTTTATCTCATGAAGTGGCATTACGAATTTAGGCACCAGGAAGGAGAGGTGACAGCGATTGCTTAGATGTGCCTTTGGCGCCCATAAATTAGATTTAAACAAAGTGGTTTGAAACAGGTAATTTAAAGCGACCTTGAAGAAAAACTAAAAGTATTGGAAGAGATTTAAGAAATACCAGCTGTATTACAGGTATGCTGAGGTAGCAGGCTGCAGTTGCTTTTCTCCAGCCTTGTTCCTTTAGGAGCAAAAGTCTTCCAACAGGACTTCTAGGAAAATAACCTGTAGAAAGGTCTGTGTTGGTTTTGGCTGGGATAGTTAATTTTCTTCTAATAGCTGCTGTGGGGCTATGTTTTGGATTTGTGACCAGAACAGTGTTGATAACACAGGGATGTGTTTGTTACAGCTGAGCAGTGCTGACACTGAGGCAGGGCCTTTTCTGCTTCTCACCCCACCCCAGCAGAGAGAGGGCTGGGGGTGCACAGGAAGTTGTGAGAGGGCACAGCAGAGACAGCTGACCCTGGCTGACCAAAGGAATATCCTAGACCATATGGCATCATGCTCAGCTTATATAGCTGGGGGAAGGAGAGAGGAGGGACATTTGGACTGATCGTGTTTGTCTTCCCAAGTCACCATCACACGTGATAGAGCCCTGCTTTCCTGGGGATGGCTGAACACCTGCCTGACCATGGGAAGTGGTGAATGCATTCCATGTCCTGCTTCGCTTGTGTGTGCAGCTTTTGCTTCACCTGTTAAACTGTCTTTATCTCAACACACAAGCTCTCTCGCTTTTACTCTTCTGATTCTCTTCCCTATCCCAGTGGGGAGCAAGTGAATGACTCACTGTGTGGGGCTTAGTTTCTGACTAGAGTTGAACCACAATGAGATCCTAGGAAGTACCAAGTGAGAAAAGGTAAAGAGAAGGAAGTTTTGCTTTGAACTATCAACTACTCTTGATGCCACTGTTTCAGCTTTTTCCTCCCCCTGGAGCATAGTTTAAGCTGTGTCGCCAGCTGGCCTGCTTGTGTACCAATAATAACGCACAACACCAGTGCTATGACTCCAACACAAATGATTTTTTCATATCCATTCATCACACTGAAGAACATCTCAAGCCATGAGGTTTCTGGTTTTCATTATGCAGGCCATATTTTTCTCATATTGTGCAACCAAGAAGGTAAAATTCAAAATCTGTAGGCGAGAAAATGTCACATTTTCATGGAAAAGGAAGGAGGATGATGTATGTATTTTATACAGTTCATTAACACCAGAGATCCAAAGAAACTGTTGAGCATAAAAATGTTCAATGTCTGTGAATAAACAACAATAATGATTTAGAAATTTTCCCATTGTAGTCCTCATGTCCCACTACTGCCCAAGGCACCATTCACACCCAGGGCTTTGCTTGCTTGGGAGAGATCCCAGCTGGGTCAGCTTTTCTGGAAGCTTGATGAACAGCTTTCTGCACAAAGTTGAATCACAGCTTTTCGTATTAAACCTGAAAGCAATGGATAAAATCTCATCCAGTTTTCAAGACAGCTGTTTGATAACAGAGTGGGTTCTGCCCTGCTGCAAACAGAGCTCAGCAGCTCCACCGAATGCACTGACCAACAGCACTGTCCCTCATTAAGTCTTGCTAATTATATTAGCTGCCTCTCAGCTGTTGCATGGGCGGTAGCCAGGAAAGGGATAGTGACAGAGCAATTCCGAAGGAGGACTCTCTAAATGCACTAACACATGTAATCCTGCCTTGCCAAGGGGGACAGACCTAGTGGCCTTTGGGGTCCTTTTCTCACATTTTGTAGCCCTGGCCAGGCTCCCTGAGCCACCTAATGGAAACTGCAGCAGAAGCTGCTGCCAATTCCAGATGGCAAAAGCCACCTTGCTGAGCTGTCACCAGCTGACAGCAGGAGCCTGCCTGTGCTGAGCTGGAGACACCTGCCCTGGGAGCAGTTGGTACACATATCCCGAGGGGTACCCAGAGCATCCTTCTCCTTAGTGCCATTGTAAGCCACAGCTGTCTTTGCACCTGACCTGCTCGGGGTTTGCTGGTGAGGCTGAGCCTGGGCAGGAATGCAGAGTGATGATGGTGTGGTTATTCTGAAGCCAGCAGGCTGGAGCAGGATGCACTAAACAGCAACAGAGGCTGGATGACCACTGCTTCCTCTGGGCCAGCAGAAACCCTGACCCTCCAGGGAACCCACGTGTGCCAGCTCAGTCACACTAGCAGGCGAGCAGCCAGAGCCCTGGTGTGATTCCTTCTACTAGTGCTTGGCACCAGGCTGTAGTGTCCCTGTATCTCCCCACCCCTGCAGCAAATGAAGCAGCTAATGGCAGGAGAGAGAAAAAAAGCCCCACATCAAAGGCATCCTGATAACATAGGAGCTGAGACCTTCTCTCAGCATGTGGTACCGAGTTCCTGCCATGACTGAGCCAGAGAAGGCTCTTCCACATCCCAGGAAGGACCCCCTAATAGGGAGGTGAGACATGAGTTGACATGGCTGAGAAGAACTATGGTCTGGGCTCAGGCTTAGCAGCAGAGCCATCTGCCTGAGCAGCAATGGGTATCCAGACCTTTTCTCTGTCTGCTTGGAACAGGCAGCAAAATGCCCCCAAGAGAGCATGGCCTCTGGAGTTTCAGCTCAACATTATGGCAGGGAGAAATTTATTGGTGCACAAAGGGGGACTACTACACTAATTGAAAATGACTTTAGGGGAATATAGGTCAGCAGAGCATAATCTGTCCTGCAGTTTGGCCAGGATACTACGTTGGTACCCTGGGCACAAACACTGCCAGGAAAGGTTCACAGATTGTGCATAGTTGAAATAGAGGATTGTGTTGCATCCTGAAAACACAGGAGCACTGCTAGCAGCCAGAGTTAATAGTCAGAGCCAGACGCTCACCCACCTCCTGATCCTTCTCCCCAGAAAACAGGATGCCTTTCTTGTCTGCTACTCGCTGTTCCCGGCACCAGCTGATGAGGCATCTCCTTCTCCCCCGGCTGGTACAAAATAAGCGTCCATCTTCCAGGAAAGGCACAAATCTTCTTTGACAAGCAGTGATATTAACAGGGATTAGGGAATGCAAGAGCCACTGCCAGAATTGAACAAAGGATGCAGCCCAGGCTGCCTGGCCCTGGAAGCTTTTTAATCAAGTTTAAAGGTTACACTGAGGACAGGGCTGTACTTTCAACCCACCATGAAACCACCCATTCACCCATTAAGAGCAGGGATTTCTGAGCAACTGGCAGCCTGTGATATGGGGGGCTCACACCAGCATCTATCCTAATCTCAGGAATGGGGTACAGTGTTGGCAAGGGAGCACTGTGGCTGACCAGGCAGCTACTGAAGGCATCACTCCTGCTGGCTTGTACTGCTTCTCAAGATTAGATGGGATCATGGCATGAGATATTCTCCTATCAGAGCTCCCTTGGTGCGTGGATGACAAGCAAGCCTTGCCTTTAAACCCCACAAAATTGTCTTTGTCAGGCAAGTGTTTTCCATTTTCTCACAAGCAGTGAGTTTGGTAACTTGCAAATAACATCCATCCCTACTTCCTCATCTCCACTCATGTCCTCTTGTAGCAAGTCCCCACTGTGTACCCAAGGCAAGGTCTGGACTTGCACAGGCAGTAAACAAAATCACCTGCAAATAATAAAATCTCGTGTCAGTGGAATTTGTGGTTTCCAGTGTTTTACCAAGATTATTTCCTTGATGTATTCAAAATAATTTCTTTCTTATATATGACCTCTTTTACTTTTAAAAGACCCTAAGGAACATTTGCCAGCAATTTGTTTGTGGGATGAGAACTGATGGATTGAACTCTTTAGCAATAGCTGCTGTCTGAGTACCATCATCACACTTGGGGCTTGGACATATATTTGTGACATTTGATACCAAAGTTTCAATGTCTTGAAGTCATGTGTGCCTTAACATAGACACAAGACCACATTCAAAGATTTGGAAAAAGCAAACTCTAGCTTTTGCAAGGAGCAGAATAATCACTCTGACACCTAATGCAGATAAACTCTTTCAGGTAACATTTCAGCTGTGGCAAAGTGGGTCTTGGCACAGGGCATAAAATTCTTATGGGGAGCTGAGGGAACATGCAGGCTGAGCTTTCTTCACCACAGCTGGGCTGCTGCTGGCACCACAGCCAAACTGGGTGCAGTGCAAAGCATGTGTACACCGAGGGGTGTGCATGTGTGTGCACACATTGCTGCATGTGTGGCAGCAATCCTCTGTGTGTTTTAAAATGCCACCCCATCCATGTGATATGCTGAAAGATGGAAACAGTTAACACATGAAGGTACATGCTGACTCTTGTCTGCATTTGAAGCTGGTTACACCCAGCCTTTGGTTTCATGCGGTTTTCTTCCTCATCCTTAGAAGCGCCTCTATAGTCAAACAGGAAGGAGAAAGGGAAAGAAAACAGACAAAACCAGGGATGATTCAAGGTACCCACCAAACGCAGCCATCTCTGGTTACTAGGTGTCTGTTATCCTGTATCAGTCATATGTGCACAACCATTAAGTACATGTGTAAATAATCACAGCTGCTGAGCCCCTTATGGGTTTTAGCAAGAAAAATTGCCTTTGTGAAATTGCCACAGGATGTGCCTTATTCTCTGGTCTGTATTCATTATTCTCTTGTATAAAAATTTCATTTACGTACTCAGAAACAATGCCACAAGATCTCGGCCAGCAACTGCACACCCTAACTAACCAGGAAGAAAAGCCAAAGCAAATATTCCTGGGCTTTGCAACACACAGTACACACTGGATAATTACCCACCCAAAATAGTCAGAGGATAACAAATACAGCATTAAAAAGAAGAAATGTCAGGATTGGTCCATGAGCCATTCAGAGGCCAAATGCTGAAGTGACAAATTACGATTTTGAATCAGTTGCTCGCAAGGGTCTGTTCAGTGCCATGGGGGCTGTGGGTCCTCCCCCACTGCTGGTGCCTGCCGCAGGGTTGGGGGGTGCCAGAGCAGAATGCCCTTCCCGCCAGCTCTGAGTAACCACCCTGCCCATTTCAGCACAGCCTGCAATGCAAAGAGCTCTCAAAAGCCAGTGCTGAGGACAGCAGCTGCCCTGAGAACCCCAGGCTGTCACCCTGCAAAGCAGCGCCTGGGCTTGTGCCAGCCACGTAGTGCTGGACCCGCTCCCATATGTGTGTGGACTGACTTCCTTCAATGCAGTACATTTGGCCCCTCCTCAGCATGCTGAAATAAATAAGGTCACTCGCACAAACACAACCTGTTCATCTTCCTCGCTGCCACCAGCTCTCACCCTCTTCAAATATGATTGCTATGTCCCCACTCAGGTACCCTGCTCCAACACCCCTGTTCTGGCCTTCCTCCTGGCTAAGCAATGTTGTCTTTGCGTTGCAATCAAAATAAATCCCAAGAAGTGGTCCTGAAGCTGGTAAGAAATGAAATGTTATGATGACTTAAAGGCTTAGGAGAGGGCAAGGGTCGAGTGGATTGCCCTCCTCATATAGCTCACAGGTTTTCTATTAGGAAAATCCCCCTCCAGTTGTAAAGAAGGCAAGTTATAGAGATCACAAACACAGTTTCTTCTCAAGACAGCACCTCCCACCTCCTCCCTCTGTCCCTATCTCCCACTGACCTCCACCAGTTAAAACCTCTGTGTGGCTTACTTCAAAGTAGGTTGCAATTTCTGATTCCAGGGCTCTTCCATGGACTCTGGGTGCCGGGTACGGTCTGAATAAATAAATCATATAAGCAGACACAGTTATCTCTGGATTACTTTTGAGAAAAGAGAGGTGCAAAGGCATTTCCCCAAGATATACACTAGGGTGAACAGAAAAGACAGGATCCAGACTGTCTTTCAAGGTTCAGTGCTTTAAACTAACTTATTAGTCTACTAACAGATTAACTGTTCATAAAAAAAAAAAACACAACAACAACAAACAAAAATGCAAACAAACAAAACCCAGCAAACAAACCCGAACAAACAAACCAAAAATCCCAACACCCAAACCATAGATCTTATTACTCCAATGAATCTCAGCACTGATATCTCAGCATCCCAATACAAAATTTTCACTGCCTTTCCTTCGATTTTCAAATCATATTTCCTCCAATTTCATGGCACAATTTCCCTAAATTCTGCCATGAAATCCTAGGTAGCTGTGCCAAAGCCACTGCCATTGAATGGAAGTTGCCAGTGGATAGATGTGAGCTGATTTGGTCTCTGAAGCGCATGATCTGCCCAATGTAGAGAAGCTTATCCAATAGAGCACTGTGATGATTTGTATTTAACACTCCAGAATAGCCCATCAGACATCCTATAGCAAAGAGACAGGAGAATAAAAACTGACACAACAGCAAGAGATAATTTTTTTCCTGAGGTCGGCATGAATCTAATATTGTACATCAGTCAGGGGCTACTAACTGGCCAGATCTGCACTCAGAATATTTACACTGATATAACTGAAGGAACCTTTCAGCTCAGCTTACTCTTATAACAGACCTGGCATGTGAGGCTTTTGTTTACCTACAAACTTTCTGGTGAGACGTATGTTGGGAAGAGGCTTTGTTCATTGTGGTTTGCTTTTATAGCTTTCTGCTGGTATCTGTTTTGCTAGTATACAGAGGAAAACTTCCTTGAAATCTGACATGGCCTCATTCCTCAGTTTTCCTCTTCCAGCAGAAATTTTGAACTCACTCAGTTCATGGTTATTCCTGATTTTCCCAGCTTACCTTGTTATTGCTCAGGGCTGCAGCTTGGCCCTAGTCTCCAAGAGAAATTCATGCCTTGAAACAGGAGTGTGGACTAGGATTCATCTACCTCCAGCAAGAATGATCTCTGGAGGAAAAAAGCAGGGTTAAGCTATAAGACTTCAACAAGAACCACCTTGCTGAGGCTGTTTTACTGCAGGTGAAACACCTCTGAAATGGGTGGAATTGCACATGTTCAAAATTGGAATAATGCAGCCGGGTACCCACCTCCCAGTTACCCAGCTGAGGGCTGTCCATGTGCACACACCTTTGAATATCCACACAGGGAATGACAGATCACAGTACTGCAACTTGCAGTAATAGGAGAAAACAACACATCAAAGGTGGCCTCTTAATCTGTTTTGATCTCTGCTCCCCTATCTCAGTTCATGAGGCAGTACTTCATGTGCATGGCTGGAGGGGACTGTCCAGCATTTGTGCTTTTATTGTCTAGGAGACTTAGTATCCAGCCTGAGTGTAGTCCAATACACATTTTACCATCTGCTCTATTTCCTATGTGCCTATGAGATCATTTTTCTGCACGTGAAATTATAACATGAAGATTCACATATGCTTACACAGCTTATTTCTATTATTATTTGTTAAACACTGAGAATTTCCTTGGCACAATACAGGGCCCAGCATGAAGACATATCAAGCCCTGAAGCCATGCTTCATGTGAAGTACACCCAAAATGGCTATTCTGGCTGAAACAGCAGTGTTAGGAATTTCAAACCACTTCCCTTCCTTGGAGTTCTGAGCAGATTCATGACATTTCTGGCAATGCAGCTTAAAGAACCATTCACAGAAATTTGTGCTGCAGTCATCACAAAAGCTTTCTTTTTTTCCACTCATGCAAAACCTGATTTTCAGTGCAAAATATACATATCAGCAAGCTGAAGATAGTCTATAAAGATTTTGGAACGCAATTTTAGATCAAAATTATAATAATAAAATGTCACTGTTCCTTTTTTAGTTGATAGTTATAATAATGTTGGTTATTCATGAAGAAGTTCACATCTTAGCAAAACTTGTAGCACACATTTTCCCATTTCTAATTTATTGTGCTACTCTCCTCAGCCTACATCTCTCATATTCCTTGCAGGACATTTAATGAGCGATGAAACAACATGGCTGAAATGGAGTTCCCCATTCGCTTTCCTCTCTCTCCCTTTTTTCATTTCCATCCTCTCTCGTTCTGCTTCCTCATCTCTCCTGAAGACAAGGGCAGAGGGTGACTGGATGCTGTCCAGATTCACAGGATGCCGTGTGGCCATCCATGCCCTCTCAGTCTCACTCCACGTGCAAAGGAGGATTTGTCTCGCCTTCCGACTTGTCTAAAATACAGATGTCTGTATCTAGGCTATGTGCCTGAACCTCTCTCAGTACCAAGAGGAAGAGACAGGCATGTATAAAGTGTAATTCACCTCATCCTAGGTAGGGGTAGTGCCCAAAATAGTTCACTTGAATCATGGCTTCAAAGTGCCATGCTCTGCTGACCACAAAGAGAGCCTAGATGACTAAATGTTTAGTGTTAGCTGAGACAAAGCCTGTCCTCAAGCATCTTTCCTTTATGTCATTATTCTGCCTATTCCCCCGTTGTTCCCAGCACATTATCCTCCTGAATGACCTTTCAGCTGGCTTTTCTTCTCGTGAGTGGTAATGCCCAAAGAAATGGTAACTTTCCTCCAGCTGCTGTTCTGAAGCAATTTCCCAGCCTGGGCTTTCTTCTCAGATATCTCACTGATGTGGCATTTCATGAAGTGCTTTGCAAAGATCATTTGCAAAAGCTCCTAGCTTGTATTTCACATCTCTTCTCAGAACTCACCTCTACCAGGATGCACACACTAGAGATTGCCTACTGCTAGCAACAAAGTAGGTGGTCTGTTGGGAATCATTACCATTCTTCCTCTTGTGCATTAACCCCTCCAAAAAAGCTTCTAAGAGTGAAACCTGCTATTATCCTATCACCAATATGCTAGGGCTGGCAGAGCCATGGACTCGAGCCCCTCAAGTCTACAGGGTGGGTTTATACAAGGGTTTACAATAGCTTTCTGACACCATGTGAATGGCAGCATAAATTACAATGCAGAAATAGATTAACAAGATAAAGTGGGTTTACTTCTTTAAATAGCCTTTACAGGCACCAGAGTTCCTCTACAGATTTAAAGGAGTCTTTTCTTCTTACTCCTCCACCTTCCTCATTTTAAGCAGGTAGCTGTGAATGGAGTACACATTGTGAAATGCCATTGCCTCTGCATCAGGTTACAGCACTAGAGAAAAGAAAAGATGAAAATCCAAGTGAAAATCACTCCTCTTTCCAGTCTCCCTCTACCTCGGAGCTCCCCCTAATAGCTGAAAGGGATTAAGATTTTAAATAACTTGCTGACAAAACCACTGTACAATAGGACCAGTTGGTAACATTGGGAGGAGATGTTCAGCTTTGTTTTTCTTCTTGCTCATAGAGGGTCTGACTAAAATCAACTATTCTTTTAGCCCATAAATAAATGCAAAGCCTGATCCAGTTGCAGGAGCTCCCAGCACAGGGTTGAGGCTTTTAAGAGCGTGATTTCTGGAAGCAGATCTTCCCATGTGGGCACAGCGGGTGCTGGCAAATGTCTGCTGTGGCAGAAAGAGAGCTTGTTAATCTGAAGTGTCGAGTGCCCACACATCTCACAGAAATCCATGAGATCCCAAATTCCAAGAAAATGGGAGACGGGATAGATCTTTGCCTTTGGGAGTAAGCCCATTAACAGCATGCTCCTGAAGAGGCTGAGAGCTCACAGAGAAGTTGTTTAGAAGTTGCTTTCATCTTCTGTAAAATGTCAAAAATAAATGTCCCATACTATGAGCGTCATCCTTTCACTGCAGCACCTACACATCCCAGCTGGCATTAGGACATGGCTGTAGCAGCTGGCAGGGGTCCCAGATCAGAATGAGCATGCAGGGGCAAGCATGGAGCTGAAATAGTGCTGAAACTAGTAGGAAAAGAGGCAGGACAGCAAAAGCACAGAACTCTGTACTGCTGCCCCTGTATCCTAACATTGTGCAGACTCAAAGAGAAGCTAGCCAACTCAATTTTGTATACAACAGAGGAAGCAAGTAATTATAGGAGAGAGATTAAACTTCTGCCTACCAGTCTTCAAGAGTAAAAAATACCTGTACAAGGCAACCACAATATCTCTTAACATCAGCAGTTTTTGCTTAGCACAAGCTGGTGTAAAGTAATGAAGAAAAATCACTGAGTTGTTGCCAGTTGCACTTCTGCTGCAATTTGGAAAGCCAAGACCAGCTCCATGGCAGGATCAACAGAACAAGCCAAGGACCAGCATCCACTGCTTCTATTTGTAGCTCAAATTGGAGGTCTCCTTTCTACATGGGTGGTAGGAACCATCTGGTCCCACTTAGACATTTATAGGAAACATGTCCAGGTCAGAGCAAGTAGTTTTCAGGATATTTTTCTAATTGAGAAGGAGAAAGAGGTACTTCCAGAGAGAAAGCCATCACATTCTAAGGTAAACTCAGCTAAATGAGCCTTGCTTTCCATGGCTGGTAAGGAGAACCTCAGACTTATTGGATTGCCAATGAGTGACATAACAAAGCCTACATAATTACCTAAGCTTTCCACACCTTTGCAACACTGCTGCTGAACCTTTTAACTGCAATTGTGTTTTAGAAACTACAACCCAAATAGATGAGATTCCCAACAACAGCATCTTCTGCATATTACCAGCCACACATGACTATGCTTAGGTCTATTTCACAACAAAATCCTTATTTCTGCCTCAGCTTTGGAGGTCTGACTCCTCTGTATGGCTATCCTGGCACATGTGCTGTCCTAGATAAAGAGGCCCAACCCTGGCACTGAAGAGGAACGGTGTCCATATAAGCGCTGCCCTCAGCCTGTACCTTCCTCTCCTTCCCTCTCCAGTCTGACAGTCTGGTGGCTCCTATAGGGACAGCAATCATAAGGATCACTTCTCAGGTTCCACCTGGCAGGGTTGGTGTGCACCTTCAACCCTCACCCAGAGTTCAAGATGTGGCCTTCAAAATGCATTGCAAACATACACATCACCTGAGACTTCAGGATGCTCTGGCTTGTGCCTCATTAAGCTGCAAGGTGATAACTGCCAGTGATAGCAACTGTGAAATCCACATCTGGAGCCAATGGGTACCTGTGAGATGCTTTTGCCACTGGCCTTATGCTACCTGCAAAGAAACACTAGGTTAGAACAAACAGAAGAGCAAGAAAGCATCATTACCAGGCAGGCACTCAGCCGAGAGTGCCTTTTCCCTGTGGTAATTTACTCCACAGTTTTCAGATTCGCTTGTCTGTTTCAGGTCATGTTGTTTCAATGTCTTTTCCCCAAGAATAAATACAGCATGAAAAGTCTCCTAATAGACCCCTGTAGACAGAGTCTAACTCCAGGTCATAGAAATAGCTGGCAAACATACTCACAAGCTATAATATCTACATGACCAACGTCAATATTCACTCACACCCCATTAGCTCCACCATCAGCATCAGCCCTGTGCTTCCAACAGCAGGGATGAGGGACCATGGGGAGCCAGGTGGAGGTGTCCCAGCCCTGTGCCTGGGTAGACCCAGCAGTGGGGACCAGGGCTGGGAAGCAACATAAAAATGATGGTACTTCCCAACTCTGTGCAGAGGCTAAATCCAGCATTGGATATTTAGAATCATAGAATCATTTAGGTTGGAAAGTACCTTTAAGATCATCGAGTCCAGCCATTAACCCAGCACTGTCAAGGCCACCACTAAACTGCATCCCCAATTGCCACATCTACACCTCCTTTAAATACCTCCAGGAATGGTGAGTCCACCACTTCACAGCTTGTTCCAATGCTTGATAACATTTCAGTGTATATTTTTTTCCTAATATCCATTCTAAACCTACGCTGGCACAATTTGAGGCTGTTTGCTCTTCTATTGCCTGGAGAGAAGAGACCAAACCCCCCTTCACTACAACCTCAGATAGTCATAGAGAGTGATAAGGTCTCCCCTAAGCCTCCTTTTCTCTAGGCTAAGCAACCCCAGCTCCCTCAGCCACTCCTCATAGGATTTGTACTCCAGACCCTCCCCAGCTCTGTCACCCTTCTCTGGGACACACCCCAGCACCTCAATGTCTTCCTTGCAGTGAGGGGCCCAGAAGAGGACACAGGATTTGAGGTGTGGCCTCACCAGTGCTGAGTACAGGGCACAATCACTGCCCTGGTCCTGCTGGCCACGCTATTGCTGATGCAGGCCAGGATGCCATTGGTGTTTTTGGCCACCTGAGCACACTCTGCCTCATGTTCAGCCATTGTCAACCAGCAGTCCCAGGTCCTTTTCTGCCAGACATCTTTCCAGCCACTCCTCCCTGAGTTTGTAGTGATACAGGAGATTGTTGTGACCCAAGTGCAGGACTGAGCACTTGGCCTTGATGAACCTCACTCAACTGGCCTCAGCCCATCTATCCAGCCTGTCCTGATCCCTCTGCAGAGCCTTCCCGCCTTCCAGCAGATCAACATTCACACCCAACTTGGTGTCCTCCACAAAATGACTGAGGGTGCACTCAATCCCCTCTTCTAAATTGTTGATAAAGCTATTAAACAGGACTGACCTCAAAACTGAGCCGTGGGGACGCCACTTGTGACTGGCCACCAGTGGGATTTATCTCCATCTACCACTCTCTGGGTCCAGTCATCCAACTGGTTTTTACCCAGCAAACAGTGCACCCATCCAAGACATGAGCCATCCTCCATGAGGATGGAGATTCTCCTTAGTCCTCCTTGTGTTGCTGATGCATTGATAGAAATATTTTTTATTGCTTTTATGTCAGAGCCAAATTAAGTTCTAGTTTGGCTTTAGCCCTTCTAACTTTCTCCCTGAATAACCTCACGATGACCTTGTACTCCTCCTGAGTTGCCTGCCCCTTCTTCCAAAGGTCACAAACGCCTCATTTTTTCCTGACTTTCAGCCAAAGCTCTCTATTCATTGAGGTGGCTTCTTCCCCACCGACTCATCTTTCAGCATATAGGGACAACCTGCTCCTGTACTTTTAAGATTTCCTTCTTGAAGAATGTCCAGCCTTTCTGGACCCCTTCGCCCTTCAGGACTGTCTCCCAAGGGACTCTCCCAACCAGTGTCCTAAACAGGCCAAAGTCAGCCCTCCAGAAGTCCAGGGCTGCGGTTCTGCTGACTCCCCTCCTTACTTCCCCAAGAACCAAAACCTGTGTCATTTCATGGTCACTGTTTCCAAGGCTGCCTCTGACCATGACATCACCCACCAGCCCTTCCCCTTTCGCAAAGAGCAGGGCAGTGGGGCACCTCTCCTGGTTGGCTCCCTCACCAGCTGTGTCACCAAGTTATCTTCCACATACTCCAGGAACCTCCTGGACTGTTTCTGTCTGGTGTGTTTTATTTCCAGCAGATGTCTGATAAGTTGAAGTCCTCCACAAGAACAACGGCCAGAGATTGTGAGACTTTTCCCCCCAGCTTACAGAATATTTCACCTGCCTCTTCACCCTGGTCAGGTGGTCTATAACAGACTCCCACCAGGATACCTGCCTTGTTGGCATTGCCCCCTGCTTCTTACCCATGGGCACTCAGCTCTCTCATCACCATTTTTAGACAGACAGAGGAAGCAAGCAGAGCCTGGGACTGATGCTAGTACAGTAAACTGCAGGAATAGATCAAGCTGTCAGTTGTTATTAACCTTAGCAAAACCCGTATCTTCCAGTTCAGCCTCAATTAATTCATATGGTGTTTGAGAGCCTTCCTGTTACACTGTGGAATTACTGGCCCTATCTCCAGCCTGGATAACCTGCCCATCTCTCCTCCTGCACCATTTAAATGTCTGTTATGTTTTTGTGGTTGAGTGGTTAGTGAAAGGATGAACGAATAAGTGTTTGTGCTAACTGACCTATACAAAGATGCCTCATTAAACAGAAATGGACATGGTATGATATGATTTTGATGTGATCTCAGCTTACTTTTGGAAATTTATTTTCTGCTAGAGAAGTAATGAGAAACATGAGATGTTAAATTTGATCCTGTTTTCCTCATTTTGAGCGCCTTGCTTAAAGTGTATCAAAAAAAGAAGCACTTATAGGAGTCAGAGTTATGGTACATTCAAAACAAAAACTGTGGTCTGAATTTCTTTATTTATGGTGATCAGCATGGTGCAAGCAAGCTGTTCCATCTCATTATTAAATGGCATCATATTTCTGATATAAAATCTATCCTCTTACTTCTTCAAGGAAAAGAGGACCCCAGAACACCGATGTGTTTGAGTCTAGTATTAACTAACATGGTACCAAGGCCAGACACCAAGAAACAAGCCCTCATGTCCATGTTAGCACTGCAATCCCCTGCTCTTCCTCATCCCACTGCTGCCTAGAGAATTCTCAGTCCTCAGCCCAGAAACCAGGCTACCCCCATACAAGGCTGGAGGGGAGCTGAGCATGCCAGATACACTCCTTGCCCTTCCAAGGACTAGGAAAGAGCAGATGTCTGGGAACCCAGCAATACTTCTCAGTTCCCAGCTCTGCTTCGGTCATTTCAACTAACTCTCTCCAAGCCAAATCTACTGTCCTGGGGAACAGCACTGAGCCCAGGGCTCCAAACTAGCCTGTCACCTGTGAGGCCAGGTTTAAATCCTGACCTAGAAAGAGTCATCAAAATGCAGCTGGTTGGACTGAAACCACAAGGCTAGACCAAGCAAAGATCTCCCTTTGCTTGGGACCCTACAACAAGTGTGGAGAAGTCCAGGCTCAAACTTTTGAGCTGAGTCAGAGCAGAGGCTTGACACAGCTCTGAAGTCTCCACTGGTCATTACACAGCTGTGTGCTGTGGCTGGGGAGAATGGCTCCAAATCTCTCATTTTGAAATTGTTTGATTTTATATACATGATTAAATATTCATTGAACCACAGAGGAAGATTGATCAACTGATCAAATATTAAGGAAACAGTAATGAGAAATGGGGCTGGTTTTACACTGGTGAAATATGAATCGAGATGTGCGTTTAGACCATATCTCAGTCCTAGATAGGAAAAATTTCTAGCAATAACCTGCCCTTTTTCCTGCCAACCTTAAAAGGAAAACGTGGATCTTTAGGCCAGACAACTGTCACTGCAGACTTTGGACAGAGTCCTGCTGATGACAAATGGATTATCAGAATTAGCGATCCACAGGTCAGCACAGGAATTTCAGAAACAACTGTTTCAGTAGCAGTCCAGTACCAACAGGCACTAAGAGGACTCCTTTCTCTTCTCTCACTGCTGTGGGGTGTCCGTCTCAAACATCCTCTGAAAACAGATCCAAGCAGATGACTTCTGCAGCCCACACAAGTGACCACATTTCAATTCTTTCAGGCCATGAAACAGGGAAGTTTTCAGGGTCTGGAACCTTCCTACAAAAGGAAAATAAGATATCTCCAGTACTTCGGAAAAAAAAGAAATACCCACTTCCATCCAGGCAAAGCACACGTTAATTTGTACGAGAAGGAATGAGAAAAGCCTTCAGGAAATAGCTAAGAGTTTCCAAGTCTTTCCCTTGTTCATTTTCACAGACTCTGGCTTTCTTCAGGGGAAAAAGTGTCCTTTTTAAATGTGCCTGACCTTGGGCTCTGTTCCTACAAACATTGATTCAGGGAGGTACTTTGTTGTTATTTATTCTCAACTAATGACTGAACTGGCACAGCTCTGAAGAAAGGGTATATCAAAAGCCCAGTGTCCGCAGGCTTGTTCCTGTTCTGTGCCCAAATTCTTCCTGCCCTTGGCTTATGCTGAATTGCCACAAAACCTCCATTTTGGCTTAGCTGGGGTAAAAGCAGCCCCAACATCTCTTCTTTCCATGTGCCCCGAGGTAGCACGTACAAGTTTGCTCCCTTCATACACCTACCGAAATCCACACAGGTTTGTAAGGCATCACCTGGCTGTGTGTTTCTGGGAAGCATGGCTGCCCATGTTTATATATACACACATACATCTGAGTGTACCTACCACTTCCTAGAACACTGAACATGCCCATGCACGTTGTCTGACACCAAAGCCATCCTGCACAGAAGGGCCTTCTGTAGCACCCTCTTAAAAGGCTTGCACTCCCCAGTCTTGGCACTGCTGGGGAGGGCAGTAATTCATGCAGACTCCACCACTCCCTGGACCAGCCCAAGAATTTTGAAGAACAGACAGTCATGCTCCAATGCTCAAAACAGTCCGAGGCTTTGTTTCATCTGACAGTCTAGGGACAGCCTGCAAGATCCAAGTCACAACTGACTCCCAACTGAATTGAATCCAAAGCTCAGTATAGCTGAAGGAGCCAAGAAAACTTTTCTCAAGAGGCTGGTGCCATTTGCTAGAGTGGGAAATGTGGGTCCTCAGCTTTTTGGATGCTTGGGCTCAGTGCAGCCCACAGCAGAGCCTTACAGTTTTCATACTTGCAGCTCAACATGTGGCTGCACATGTTTGTGGCTAAAAATGTGCTTTCTCCAAAATGAAACTGGAATCAATAACCAATCAAGGCAGTCTGTGCTTCTGTGGAACAGCTTAAAATAGGCTTGCTTGCTTTCTTAGCAACTGCTTGCAGTGAGCCCAACCTTTCATTTCTTCCACTGAGCTGAAAAGAGCTCTGCAATCACATCATCGCAGCACAAGGCAGTCACAAATATTTCACATCTTTTAAAGCCAGAAAAGTACAGGGAGCTGAAAGGCAGTAAAATGCTCTATACAACAGAAAAAAACCCACTCGTGCCCATAGAGCAGCAGCAGAATTACCAAGTTGAGCACTCCAGAAGTGAGGCATGTGTAAATCAAGGTTGCTTGTGCAATATCACTTCACTCCCCCACCACCCTCTCTACATTTTCATCCTGAAACAGCCTTTAATTGTAAGAATTGCCTGCTACTTTTTACCTCTGTACCCCTCTCACTCTCTTTCCAGCACTTGATTAATGAGCAGCTATTCAATATCTTATTTTCTTCTCTAGCACATGGTCTCGTGCTTCATCTTTACAGCTCAAACCCTGCTCTGGAGTCAGAAGTCTCTATGAATCATGTAGGGATGGATTTTTTTAATAGACATTTATTGCATGGCCAAATTTGGGTAGCTTTTCCAAAGAAGGGGAAGAGGTCAGGCATACAACACAAGCTCACTGAATCCAGTTCCCTGTTCCAGATTGTAATGTCACAAGCAGTCCTCATGAAAAGACAGCAGTGGTTTTCCCTCAGGACAACACAACTTCTTTTTCTTCTAAGATGTGTGTGAGATCATCCCATGGGAGTCTTCTGGGAGGGTCTGACCCTCATCAGTTGGGTAGAAATGCTGGATCTGAAATGGTACCCTGGGGTTTGCGCCTTGCTCTGGCTGAATGTGCCATCAGCTGGTAAGGCCATATCTAACTCCCACGGGGAAATGTGGTAGAGGTGTGCTCCTGACTGTTCTTCTTGGAAAACTGCCACATAGTCCTGCCTGCAGATGCAGGTTGTAACACTCTCAGTAGAGGAGGCAGTGACATTTAAAAGAGCAGGAAAAATATGTATTGAAATACAAATATGTTTAACAGCACTGGCTATTTTTAAGACTACCAAAAAAGAAATTGCTTTCATTCTACTCAGGATCAAGGGCCTGTTTATATCTAGTTCTCTTCATTAAACCTTTGCTTCATAATAAATGGCTGTGTCAAATACCAACATTCAACAACATTTTTTGTGAAAAGGGAGAGGAAAAAAAAAAAACAGTCATACTGATTGGATGGACCATCAAATAACCACTTGATGGATGAAAAGGAGAAATGGAAATGCCATCTGCATTTCCAGTACTCCCTGACTGATCAGCCCACTGGGAAATAACAAGGGAGGAGGATTCAATATTCTCTCTGTGTCTGCAAATCACTATTACCCACCAAATTTTGCAGGAGATCAATACCCCTTTAACAATTCTGCCACAGATGCCAGAGCTCATTAGTAGGATGTGAATAACTATGGAGGTTGGAAATCCTATTTTAATTGTCTGTCTGAAGGATTTTGGTTTCTTACCAGCTTAGCTGTGGATTTCATGACCAGATTTTACAGTCTCTGTTGAGCTCTTACTCAGGTAAAATTTCCTTATGGAAAAGTGGAGTTTTGCCTCAGCTGACTCAGTAGGAGCCTCAGAGTCCTTTCTTCATTAGTTATTACCATTCCACTTGACTGAAATGCATATGAGAGCTCACCAACCTGACCAGAGCTACTGGTGGCACCACTCTGATCTGAGAATTGCTTCTTTTGATCATTCAGAATTTCTTCTTATCCTTAAAAGGCCTACCCTATTGAAAATAAAAAAAAAACCAAACAAAGAAACAAAACCCAACACATAGTCACTTTAAAAAATAAAAATTAAGGGGTGAAACCAAATCCTACTTCTACATTCTTGCCTTGGTATTTGAACAATTTTTTTCTTCTTTTTTTGATTTTACACATTTCTCCCTTCTGCCTTTGCAAATGCAGATTCCACAGAAGTTGCGTCATTCTGACTTGCATCCTTGGTTCAGCTTTCAAGACAAAATATGTTTCAGAAGCCATTATGGTCTCAGAAGAGCTATGAATAGGACTTTCCTCAAATCTGGTAGTAAAACATGATACTTCCCCTTTCATTACAGGGCTCATCTGTCCTTTAACTCTGGGTTTTGAAGGAGCTTTGACAGGAATGCATAGGACACTCAAGTTGATTAGACTAATGAGTCAGTGCTGGGCAGCTCACTTGCTGCAGCCAGGCTGCTCAGACAGGACCCTGCAGGATGCTGGGCTTCCTGCCACACATCCCAAGCCAGACAGGGACACAGGACTTCGACAAAACCACACAGCTCCACAGATCTTCATTGGTGCCAAAATGCTATGCCCAGGGAGCAAAGCCAGGCTGGCAAGAGCTGCTGTAGAGCCATGGTGCACAAAGGGCAGGAACACCAACCCAGCCAAGGGACCTGCACAGGGCTGCAGCCATGCCTTGGTTAATCCATTCCAGAGTGTTGTTTAATCCCACTGCAGTGTTCCCAATGCAACAGCTTGCAACAGGGGTGACTGGAGGGTATTACTGACATGTACCCACATTTTGCAATGGCTGGGAGCATTCCCTCTTGCTGCCTGTGGTGCTCCCAGAGGAAGGGCCTTTCCCCATCGCTGATTTTTGGAGCCTTAATGCATTTACAGGAGTTCTGCACAATGGAGTGGGGCTTCCTTTTCCATGCCTGCAAGGTTTTTCTGTCCCTGTAAATAATTGGCCTTTCCAGGCTCGTCCCCAAAAAACAGAGCACTCAGGCTTTTGAAATGGTGATAAAATTGCCCACCATTACATTCTCCAGAAATTCACACTGTGCATGAATTTCTGGTCTGCAAACACACTTAATATGAATGCCAAAACTTTTTCATGGGGAAGGGAAGGGGAAAGTAGTGATTTAATTGAGAAATCTCTGATAAATCCATCCATACACATAACCAGGATGATCTAAAACATACATTTTAGACAGTAAGCTATGCAGAACCTTCGCTCAAACATAAATACTTGCTTTATGAGAATGGGATGTTTTAATCACAGATGTCAGCAGACAATCTGAAATTACTTGGTTTTTTGCTGCTTTGTATTAAAGGGAATGAGAAAGGGCAGATATTGGGGGGTAGATTTTCAAAGATGTATTGGCATTGTTTGTGTAATTATTTGGAAATTTTCATCTAGATGCATTTTAAAATACTTCTGATCCTGGCATAGATTCTGCAAGTCCTGTGACTTAAACTTTCTTCAAAATCCAAATTTCACTTTCCCAGCTTCATAAATTTAATCTTTTTAATTTGGCCAGGGAGTTTTCAAATGCTTCTGGAGGATTTAAGACCATAAGTTCTGGGGAAAATTGAGAGGTTGCGTTAACCTAAAAATCTTACATTTTTAAAAGCTCTTTCCCAGCTAATCTATTTCACATGCCTAGAGGGTTTTGCCCACACCAGTATGAATCTGCTCTTCTTGGACTTCAAAACTCTCAAGGGAATTTTATTTGATAATAGACTTTTGAAATTTGGTATAAACTTGTCTAAAGTCCTGAAGAAGCGTGCTTTTACAAGCCCTGCATGTGAAGGAGTGTTTTGGCACAAGTACTCCTGTCTCTGAGGCTGGGATTAATTTAATTTAATGAAGTTAGTTAGGTTGCCAGTCTTAGCTAATCACCAGGGCTCCCTTGTCTGGCTTCACTGGTTAGAAATAGGCACCTACTGCAGATATTCCTACTGCCTCTTTTTTTCTCACTTTACTAATAGGAAGAGTCCAACAGACTCCTTTTTCCACAGTACTTTTCTTAACTGGATGCTCAGCTTTCAAGTGGCCAACGTTAAGGCAGATTAAGTTCATCCCACGTTGTTATTTGTAAGGCATTAAGCACTATGCTGTGACTGGGCATCACTGAGATTTTCAAATAGGTCAGAAGTTCTCAGAAGTGCCCCCCATGAACAAAACTTTAGGTCAATGCCCACCACCTGAATTTGTTGTCCACTCTGCAAAAAGGGCATCAGCACTATATTTTCAAGAACACTGTGCCTATAGCTCTCAACCCATAAGGACTATTTTGTTCTCCATATAAGCTGGTTCAGGAAGAAACTTGTCTGAACCAAAATCTGAGGCGCCACACAACATCTGCAGAGAGGTGAAGCTTAGTCTGGAACAAATTCTCGCTCCATCAGCCAGTGGGCTCATCTGAACACCAAATGTGTATTGGAAAATCTGAAAAATAGGCAGGTTCTGCACTGACAAGTGTGTATTTGAGGGTCTAATACATTTACTCAGATTTATCCAGGAGTAAATTTTTCATTGTTGGGGCAGGACCAAATTGACTAGGAGTTTTATCACATGTTCACCACATCTTTTATTTTCATCAGCTGCAGTTTGGCTTGCCACAAGTTAATGTGCTTATGCATTAGGTCAGGTTTCTTCTATTCAGCCTATTTTAGCACCATCCAAAAACAAGGGTAAAAATAATTTTGGGAAAGAGAAAATCGGTGTAAAACCTGTATTTACATTTGTGCTGGTGCAGCACATTCAAATCTCTCAGAAAAGCCTTCAGCTGCCAAAGCTGCAGAGAAAGATGCGTGACCTTCTTCTGCATTTCCCATGTTTTTTGTCTTAATTAAACTCATCATGAGTCATGTTTACAACACCCAACTTACCGAAGTCCTAAACAAACAAAGGCATTCAGCCCCTGATGTGCGTGTCCAAACTCACCAGGGATTACTGCTGCCTTTTTCATCACTTCCTGTATGTGGAAAATGCAAAGGCCAAATTTAGAAATGGATCACAAGTCTCTGGACAGGTTGTTTCCAAGAAGGCCGATGAAATCTGCTTTCTTATTTAGCTTAAACCTGTCTTCCCAAGTATTATCTTCCCAGAGACTTCCAGACTTGTTTCCATCCCCTAAGCTGTTAACTCCTGCAGTATTAGGACAAAAAGAAAAAGCTAACTTTTCCCAAGGGCCAAAAGAGAGACGTGGGATCAGAGATGCCATTTTCTAGCTCAGAACCTCTGTATGTGAAATGCAACAGGGCTTCCTTTGTGTACTTAAATCTAGGGATATTATATAAAGCAAGATATGCTTATTATCGTAATGATATTGAGCTTGAAAGAGTCACTACCCCTCACATCATGCTTGAATTTGTCCATCTTCCCTACTTAGTAGCTTCAAACTTAAAATCATTAACATGGGTATACTGGGTCAAAGAGTAAGCATTTTTTTACTATTTGGTCAAAAGACCATGCAGCTGCATTCGAGTTATCCAACAGTCAATCCACACACACTTTAGATTACAAGGGCAACTGCTTTTTAAAGATAGGCTTAACACCACTCTATGTGAAGCAAATAAATGGGATGAAGAGCAAAAGGAACAGTCAAAAAATGTCAGCTATTATAGAGGAGCACGAACTGTCATTAGCTTGGGTATTGCTGTGATTAACAAAGCCTGGAGATGCTCTCTCACTGCACAAGACAGAAGGTAAAACCAGCCACTGTTATGAAGAAAATCATTCTCTGCATGAAGAAAAGAAGGAATAAAAAGCTTTGGGAGGCACAAGGAGGGGAGGCTAATTCTTAATACTTTGTGTTTTTAAATCCTACTTTTAACTCTTCCTTATTGTAATGGTTGTTTTTTGGTTTTTGGTTTTTTTAATTAATGTGTCTCCATCTTATTTTTAACTCCAGGTGTTGTTATCCTTCTGGAAGAGGGTTTGGTGTCAGGCATTGCCATGCCCAAACAAGCCCAGATACCTGGTGGGCTCAAACCAGGACAGGGCGAGGGAGCACCCGACCCTGGCAGCCACCCCTGGAGGACATTGTCTCAATTTTTCTTCACCAGCTACATCTTGCACGGTGCGTGTAAGCTGCAGGGCTTGGAGCCAGGCAGAGCCATACCCCGAGAATCCCCCGGGCATCTCCAGACCACGTCCACAGCCAACATAGGAAATTCCGGCGAGACCGGACCCTCCCTCGCTTCCTCTGGGGGCCTGGCGCTGCTCACCAGCAAATCCTCTCACTACTCAAGATCTTTGTGTCAGGCTGCGGCTCCTATTTTTGAGCTGACATTCCCCGGGTTTAATCCACTTAGCCTGTGACCACCTTCATCAGCTTCCCGCAAGCACAGCACACGGCGAGGCTGTGAGATGCTGCCTGCCGCACTCGCTGTCCTCCCCCGCTGCCCCACCGCCCCCCTCGGGAACGTGTATCTATAAAGAGGTGGATTAGGAACATTACCAGGCAGGTCACAGGGTGTCAAGCTGCTCTTTCAGGGCTTAAAATCGGAGGCTCACTCAGGAGGGAGTGCTCGGTTCCTGTGAAAGCGGCAGGGATGACTGCTGCTACGTACGTGCAATTTACTCTATTAGCAGCACCGGTGCTTCAGCCTGGAGCATTTAGAGACACTGTTCCTGTAAACAAAGCAATCAGGAGGTGTAGAAATGCTTCGCTTTAATTTTCCTTTTCTTTTTTCACGGGGGGAAAATAAAAAGGAGTCTTTTTAATTGCAATGAATGAAATTCATAAATGGTGCAAATCCACCCTGCTGTCAGTGAGCACTGGGTGATTTATACCTGCCAAGGAGCCCAGACCATCATCCCCTCGGAGTTGGGCAGCCCCAAGAGCAAATATGTCCATTCTCATCTGACTGGGGGAGAGAAGAGAGGTGCCCACAGAGCTGCCACCTTCCAGGTCACCTCGTGGGAAGCAGAGCCCAGCACCCTCTGGCTCCGCAGGGATGTCCCAATGCCTGAGACCACGCACAACGTATTAGACACCGTCAAAAACACGTCAGGCCAAGCTGTGGCTACAAACTGTGGGGACAACACTCCACCTCAGTGCAACGTTCTTGCAGCTTGTAAATCAGAAGCAGCCATTTCCCTTTGGTGTGCTGCAGGGATCTGCACGAAGGCAAATCCGAAGTGCTTCGTCATTCTGCTGAGCTCTAATCACATCAGCATCTCTGGCCACTCCATCAATCGGATTAAAATAAGGCTGAAAGTCATCATACGGCCGGTTCACCCACGGGGAGCAGGCCCTGCGTGGGCAGATGCAGCCATCACCACTCAGCCAAGCCCCACGCTGCCTGCAAGCGCCCAAGGCTTCCACCACCGCAGCGATTTGAGGTGGCCAGAGCTGCAGACAGGGCAGCCCATGTTCAGCATCACCACAGAGAGGTAGGGGCTGGGCCTTTAGCCCCCTCCTGCCCCTCCAGAACCTCCGTGCTGTTAATGGATGAAGTAACTGTAGCATGCCTGTCAGAGCCTTTCACGTTCATGCCGAAAGTTAGCCAAAAATGTTCCAGCAGAAAATATTTTCCATGAGAAAATGCTGCTTTAACAGAATCTAACCCTCCTGGTGGAAACCTGTCAACTGTTGTATCCTGTGGTAGAAACCAGATGGGTATATATAAGGGTCCTGCCTTCATCCTGGGACCACTGGCAGCAAAAATAAAGATCCATTCAAGGTCTCTCTCGTACTTTCTCTGCCTTTTCCCAACTACAAAAATAATTTCTTTTTTTATCTTTCTGTCCCATTTTTGAAAGTTTTTATTCCTTCTGCCACCCTAAGAAAAGCACAGCATATGTGGGAACTGGATTCTGCCTCCAGCAGCTCATTTCATGGTCCAAATGGGCATATCCTTTCCATCTCAGAGAGGCACCAGGTCTATGACCTCACACCAGCTTCACCAGCATGGCTCAAATGAGGACCAATGGGTTGGATTTGGCCCTAAAGCCTGTTCCAAGTGGCCAGCTGCTTTTGCCTGGCTGGTCCTTGGGAACATATACCTCATCATACCCAAACACATGAAACAGCAGGTCCCCAGGGCTGCCACATCGTGCGACACACACAGAAGGGCTTAACACCAGACTCAAGCCCCATCATCCCAGAACACCAGCACCTCTACTTTAACCTTTCCTGAGGGTTTGGAACATCATTAGGGGTCACACCTGATCTCCCATCCATTAATACAAAAACTGAGACCACCCCTGTTTTATCTGCTCCAAAGGGGACACCATATGGAAACCTGTCAGCCCTCAGAAGCTCCAAGGATCTCCACAGTAAGATCCTGTCTGTCTGAAAAAGTTACCTTGAGACTTCACCTTTTGAGTGCACTTAGTGACAAGCAGAGTTGACCTTTGTGGTGTTCACAGGGGACAAACCGTCTTTTCTTTTGCACAAAAGCACATAAAGACAAGATTAGGTGAGCCAAACTACCACCTCTTAATGACTTACAGAGACCCTCACTCTTTCTATTTATAAAATCACACTGTCTTGGCAATAGGAAAGAAAGAGTTGGCATCATTTTTGTATTTTCTAGATCTGTCTAAATTCAGCCTTACTGTTTTTTCCACTGTACTTTTCTCCAGAAATCAGCCCACACTTCCCACTCACCTATAGATTTTTCTTTCATTATTTTTTTCCAATAGGCAATTGCTCACAGAAACCGTAGGAAATATGAAGCTGGGAGACTTCTCAAGATGTCATGTGAACTGCATTTTCTACAAAAATGCCCAGACTCTAACAATCTACACACACTTATCACCTCCATGAAAAGATAACAGGACTCTAGAGCCTTGAGGACTGGGCTGTCTGCACAGTATGTAGGTGACACCCTGGACAGTTTGGGAAAATCAGATTCATCCCTCTTTTCCTACTTTGTAAAATGGCAGTATAGAGAATTACAGGCTGTAACTGAAAGGAGAGTTTTCCATAGACCTGTGAACAAGCGTGGATAATTCACTTGCAGGGAGAGAAATTGTGTATGAATATATTCCATTAGGTTGATTCAAAAGTTACATTAAAGAGATGATCAAAGTGTGATACAGATTATGAATCGTTCTATCCAGATTCCAGATGTCATATTCTCCATTATCTCTAATTTGTCTGAAGTTTCCCCACCTCTTCCCTTCTCATTTAGGAGAACTTTTGCTATATAAAACACTCCTTTCCAGCTCTGTCCTGTAGGTAGAGGTGGTGATCCTGAATACAGACAGGCCTTGCAGCTGAGCTGGCAAGCTCCCTGGCAAAGGTCTGACACTTACCCCCGATGCAGCAGCCACCCCGGTGTCTTGTATATTAGGGAGAACCAGCACAAATGTGTTTGATTTGTAACTTTACAAGGACTTTCACATTGAGGTTTAAGTTTATTTTATTAGTAGATCTAAAAGAAGGGCACCATTAACACATTAAAGAGGAGGCAGAACTAAACTATTACCATAACAGCAATGTTTTAAAAACCCCACTACTTAGGGGTTTATAAGGTTCCTTGGAAAGATTATTGCAGAAGCCACAAAATGGAAACAGAGGAGAGAGTTTCTCGGCTGCATTGTGCCTTCCCACATGCTTTTGGCCCTGTACAGAGGGACCTACCTAGTTAAAACACAACTGAAGCCTATCTTAAGCAACCTGCTCATCTTGGTTTCTTTCCCTGCACCAGGAGGATCCCCTATCAAGATTTAAGAGCCCACTGTTCCATTGCTCAGGAGAACCCTAGCAGAAAAACTGAAGGAATAATTTAGCAGCTGAGACAGCCAGCTTTCCTCTCCCAACAACCTTGTATCAAACAAGACCCCCTGTTCAACCCTTTTTTTCTGTTATACTTCTCAGGTTTTACTTTCTAGGTATTTTGAATGAAGGGTATCCTGGCCCTGAAAATTCACCAAACAAATCATCACAGTGTTTCAACATGTCTAAATGAAATGCTGTATCTTTTCTAACACTTTTATATTTGTTTAATACACTTCATTGGAAAAAGTGTTCCCAACTCTGTTTATCCAGTTCAAGGTCCACACACTCTTAGGCTGTCATAAAAAAAGGACATCAACAAAAGCTGTATTATTTCAAGACATTTCCTTATAAAGCAATGACACTCTGTATTAGCAGCCTTTATTCTCTACAAATCCCTGTGTCAGCTGCAGAGGAAGGAAAGGGCTGACTGGTTTGGGAGAAGGGACCTGGCTGAGCCTCTGCTAACTTGTGCCAAAGCACATCCCCATGCCTGCACAGCCAGCACAGTGCCATCCTCACTGGAGCTTTCCTCCCTCTCCTCCACTAGCCAGACAAATCTGGCACTCCCCTTGGGGCACTGAGCCAGAGTCCCCTCCCTGGCTGGCCCAGCTGCGCTGGAGACCAGGGTGGGGGGGGGGGAACTGGAGACTGGAGAGGATGAGTAACCATCGAGCAGGGAGCAGCTGCCTTTCTTCTTCCCAAGGAGAGTCATTGCTCTGAGGTGGCATCCCTGCAGGCAAGCCAGATTTCCAATCTATTAAACTGACTACTTCCTTCATCACCTGTATTTTCCCTTTCTAAGTTTTTTTAGGAGTTGCCTTAGCCTTAGTGCAGCATGACTTAATCCACCACTTCTGATGACCTAATAGATTCCAATCCTCAGACCTCTCTCCATGACTTCACTGCTCTGCTGTCTCCTCTTTGCCTGATCTCCATATGACATGGAAACATCCCTTTCTCAGCCTTTCCTCACCCTTGCTTCGTCCCCAGACCTGTTCAACAGAAATCCCACCATGCACTCCTTGCATATGTGGGGCTTTACCTCTCCTGGCCCCCCAGAACAGGAAAGGACCGCAGGCCACATCTTCTGGCTGGAGAGAAGGCTCTCCGGAACGTGAGCTCATGTTTTCCTAAAATAAGCAGGAGCCGTGCAGTTAAACTCGACACCTGCGGCAAGGCGGGAGCGGCCGCTCGCGCTGTGCAGCCTCCAAAGCTCTCCTCGCACGTGGCGCGGCGCGGCGTCAGCCAGAGGCACGCAGCAGCCAGCAGCCTTCCAAGGGTGACTAATGCCTTGCTGCTAAAAACAGCTTCCAGGGGTTTTCCATGAGCAAATCTCACTGCAGGTCGAGTATTGGCTTTTCACCTGCTAAAAACAAGAACTTCACTGTAATGTCCACACTGATGGATTTTTTTTTTTTTTTTTACCAGTACATAGTACAACTGGCAAAGGAAACCTGGCTCTTTCCTAAGTGATGGCAGCATCTGATCCTTGTTAACACCGCTCTTAAAAGCCAAAAATATCACCCTTATAATAGATTATGTGAGAGTGTGGAAACAAGGATGTGTGGTAGACACGCAAGAGAAGACTGGAACATAAAGCATACTGCACGCATGGATGCAAACATACAAGGGCCAAAGGGAAGGTATGGAAAAAAACATACTGATATGGCTTCTCAGAGAAGCACAGTGTTACATCAAATAGGTCATCCTGTCAAAAACACCTAACACTCAGCTACTTCACAAAAAGACCCAGCAAAATTATTCAGAGCCTTGTTTCAGAAAGAAACTGATAAGAACTGCCATCAGTCCTTTGGATTTACCAGGGTCTGTGTCCCTTCTGACCTGCAAGGTTTTGCTGCTCCACTCTCAGGCCACTGGGTTATTTCAGCGCTCCTGCATGAATCAAAGCCATATCTCCAAGAAAACTGAATGAACACATGGCTCTGCTCATTGTGGGGACAAATGTATATACAGCGTGAATTTCTGAACTTATTCAATTAACATCTTGCCTAAACAGGCTCCAGAGCCATGTTTTCCTGCATATTTGAGGGTTTCAGCCAAGCAGCTGAACCGTGTAATCCACCATCTCAGACATGACATATTAGTTGCCAGTTCTGACTGTCCCTGACAAGTTGGTTCATCTTATAAATCATTTGGGCTTCCAAATGAAATATAGATTGATTTTATTTTGCTTACTTCACTTTATGAGCAAGCAGCCCAGAGGTGGGTGTGCCAAAGTTCCTTTGCAATAGTGCTCCTAGGAACAATACAGTTCTTGCACAAACGTTAGTGGAAAGTAAAAGGCGAGTTGTGCAACTGCAATTGAAATCAGACTGCCTTGAGAAGTTGTCAAAATATCTATAAATGTGTTACCCCCATTAGAAATGTCATACCAGCTGCTGAATTTTGTGGGAAATACAAATACATATCTCCTTCTAGTTTACAGGACCCACTTTCCCACCCTAGAACTTCCTATTGTAACCTTTGTTCAATATTAAACACCACCAGAGCCAATGTGAGCACAATGGCAAGGACCACGGATCTTCTTCTACGAGGATTCATTTAGCTCATGCTGCTGTAAAGGTGATGAAGAGGTACAAAATGTGGCATTTGACAATGCAAGGGGCAGTGCAAGATTGACATGGGGCAGCTCACTGTGGCCCAGGTCCTTGAGAAGATGGCCAAGCTCTGAATACACTGTATCTTCTTCATCCAGGGGACTCCACAGAAGCCCAGTGTGAAAAAGATGGACGCCATGGAGTGGCCCTGTCCTGGTCTGAGAAGAGAGATAACATAAATTTTCTAACATGGTTTTGACTCCAGAGAAGGGTCAACCAGCCCATTGTGGCAGAGACAAGGTTTCAACACCTTGAAGCAATTAATTGTAGCATTCCCAAGGGGCAAGAGGCTGCCTTCAACTTACTTCTAATTAATTTACAAATTAGCCTGCTGGCCCATAAAGAACATCATGCACTAATTAAGCCCAGCTGCTTTATGGGAAGAGCTACAAGGAAATCTGTAGATTTCAGGTACCTAAAAGGAATATCCTATCTGCAGTTTATTCAACTAGCACTCATTGCTCCTGGAAGTTGTTAAAGCTAAGAACATGCTCAGTCACAAAGAGTTAAGCATTTACATTAGATCCTGAGGATATCCAAAGTTATAATCAATAGGAGAAAGAGATAGCACCATTGATGCCAGTGGCTAGCTAGGATTTGCTTCTCATGTGGATGGAGAGCCATGGTTGAAGCTTTTCCCACAGCTGGAGCACTTATAAGATGCTCTCCTGTGTGGTTTCTCTGGTCTCTAATGAGGTGTAAGCTCACCTTCCTCACTAGGGAGCAGCTTATATTCATGAAACCTGTAGGAAATTAACTATTTGTGAGACCTGCTCCTCTCTGCTCCACATGGCAGAGATTGGACGTGTTCAGAGGTTGCTGGAGACAGGGGAGTAGACCGAGAGGGAGGGAGTCAGAGATTTGCATAGCCAGGCAGTACACTGGTTGCATAAGCCCTGTGTCTGTGGGAAATCAGACTAAAACCTTTTCAGAAGCAATACAAACATGTAGCCTTTTAGGACTAAAGTCATTTATGCAGAAATTTCCCCTATGGTCAGACTATTTCATAATTATCCACACTGGGATGTCTTGCATTTTGCTTTGAAGCATGTGGTTCTCGGCATGTCACCATTAGTTTGATCTAGCAGTTCCTGTCCTTATATAATAGCAAACCACTTCATGGATATTTCACACAAAATGTCTCTCTTTTTGCCCAATAAATGACCTGGAACTAGAACACAAACATTCTGTTTGCACAGTTTTACATAACATTCCCCATAGTTTTCATACAACACTATTAAAGACTAATTTGTTTCTGTTCCCAGGCTGATGGAAAGCAGTTCTTTTGGTAGCTTGATTGCGTCAGTGTTCTTTGAAAATGTAAATAAAGATACTGAGATAAGACCTGTCCAACTGCACAGTTCTTTTTCTCTTCGTGTTTATCAGATACTTCAAGCTAAATAAAATTACTCTTTGCACTTGTTCTGCCTAAGAACATGCTCAACAAACAGGTAATGAAATTTTCTTGGCTATCACAAGCCCTCCCCAACATATTTTGGTCACAAGCAGCGTCTAAGAGGATCTACAATGACAGTTTTCAAAAAAGCATTCTGAAAAATGACTTAGGGTCCCAAATACACCGTTTTGAAAAGCGACTTAACTCCCAAGGAATTGGATTTTCAGGGAGATTTAGATTCTTGAGCATTTAATGGCCAGCTTAGAAAAAGGGGCTTCTACTTCACAGAATGTGAAAAGTGTTGCCTTGCCAACTCCTATTGATCTCGACAGAAATGCATTGGCATCTGACAATGTCACTGAGCACCCAACCTCATCTTCATTGGTGCAAAACACCTCTGTAAAGCGACTGAAAGATGCTTTCCTAACTGTCTTCAAATATTATTTGCTGGGCAAAGGGCAGAAGTGTTTTCTCTGCCTGGTTTCTTTTGGGGTAGTGACTTGGAGGTCCATTTCCTTGGCAAGACTTCCTGAATTCCCAAATTGTCAATACACACAGATTATTTTGTAACAATATTTTGCAAAACTGGCCTTAGTGTGCTTAAAACCAGATGTCAGTATGTTCCACCCAACATGTGAACCACTCTCTAGGGATGCCCACATTTGAAAGACATGAGAAATCAGTCAGCTGCATGTTTACTTTGGATGCTCCAGGCATAGTATGAATGCAGCCCTAGACCTCAGACATGCAACCTCAAAATATGCAAACAAGCCTAACAGTACAGATTCTTCAAATCAGCTCATCAAATACTGGGGCCATGGAGCAGGTGTGCTGGTAGAAGGTACCAACAGTTAAAAGGAAAAAGACACTGGCTTTTTCTGTCTTCATCTGTGTCCCTGCCTTCTTTGCCAGCTTCTTCCCTCCTGGACTTTAATTCACCGGATGCTATGCACGGATATTCTGGTCTCTGAAGCAGGGAAATCACCTCCTATTAGAACAATATGATGATATTACATTCATTTTGCCAGAGTTAATTTTAAACAACTGCTACAGGTTAAAGTCTTTTATGTAACATCCCTAAGAAAAAGCAATGCCAAGAATATCTTAGGGCAAAAATAAGTGAGAAGAAAAGTAAGAAATTCAAGTGGCAAAAAATTATTCAGATCACTTTTTTTTTTTTTTTTTTAATAATAGCCAAATGGAAGGCACATAACAGTTACAGGAGTGAATTAGAAGGGCTCATGTGCCCTTCAAAAGGGCACATGAGCTATCTGTTCTTTATGGTATGATATGAAACTGCAAACCCACATTGCAAAGGGAACATCATATAGAGCAACAGAACTTTACTCGTCCAGTCAATCCTTCTTCTGGTGTTTCTTGGGATTGTTTTTGTCTGTGCATTTTGGTAAGTCTAAAGAAAAGTTGTCTGTTTGCCATTGCTACCTTACACCAAACCCCAGGAATTACTATTTTTTAAAAAGATCAGTCAGAAAAGGAAGATTATTAGTCACTGATATCAGTCATTGATAGAGGAACAAGGTCACTTTAAAGGTCAGAATATTTCAGTAGCTACAGGAATTCCGCCTAAACTACTCAGCATCCCATCCAACAGTGCATGATGAGGTTCTGGAGGGAGAATGGCCCAGAGAAGCATTTTGCTCCCACCAGGTTTATACTTGAAGCAACACACAGCCTGATGCTATTCCCTGGCATCAGCTGTTGATGGAAATGTGTTTAGAGGAGCTGAGAGCCCACCAGAGCTTTCCCAGAGTACTGCCACTTCAGTATGCAAAACCCCCCCAAGCTCTTAAAAACATATTGATGCAAAACTGCCTCTGAAATCAGAGCCCTTTACGAGGAGTTCAACACTGCCAAGAGCTGCTCGGCCCTCCTCCTGCACAGGAGAGGGAAAACCCACATGTCTCATAGAGGCATGGATCGCTCAAGGAGGCAACAAAGGCTGCTCCCTTTCCACCTCTTTCCCTCCTGGGACAGCCTGGAAACCCCACCAAAGATCCAGCAGCAGAAGTTGTGCCTTGCCTTAGAAATTCCCAAACCTTTTCCTCCTCTTTTCTTGCAAGGCTGCAGGAGGGAGCTGAGTCAGGATGTTCCCACCACCCTCTGGGTCTCAGGCAC
The DNA here is from genome assembly GCF_041296385.1 of Aphelocoma coerulescens. Taxonomy (NCBI): domain Eukaryota; kingdom Metazoa; phylum Chordata; class Aves; order Passeriformes; family Corvidae; genus Aphelocoma; species Aphelocoma coerulescens. The sequence goes on from NC_091013.1 coordinate 63,807,614, forward strand.
CTCTTCCCGAGCACCTCTGCAGGCATCATTCCTCTTGCTGGGAAGGAAAGTGCAGCACCAGGGTCTGAAGCATCTCCTGCTGGCACAGTGCCCCAGGCGGGCTGTGTCGGCAAGCGACAGTCCCCACCACGTCAGCTCAGCTTTATCTCCACACTGAATAAACAACCAAACATCTGCTTTAGGATATCAGCTGGAACAAAAGCACTGGACATTTTGAGTGCAGTTTAACAATGTCTATGACCTCAGACAATTTGTTGTTTCTTTAGCGCGTGCAGAGCCTGACCCCACTCACATCCTCTAAATCCTTTTGCTGTCTTCTTCTTTTCCTGCCCTCAAAAAGGCCACAGGATGAAAACAAAATTTAAAAAAAAACCAAGGGGAACTAGTATTAAATTTTAAGTAGCAACAACCAGGCATTTCATCAGCATGAACACAGTATTCATAAATCTTTATCACTAACAATTTTTTTTTTTTTTTATATCTGGAATCCACTATCCTGCAAATTAGTCCCATTTGTCCACTCAGTGCTAATGCCATTAAAATTGACCTCATTTGTCAAAGCATATGAATCCAGAAATCCGTGAATTTGTTAATTTCTCAGTTTGAAAACGTAATCTTGATTCATAAAATAAATTTTACGGAAAGAAATCTCATTGTATTTGGAAACTACATCTTTGTCCCTCCAAGGAAAATTAAGCACAGACCACCCTTTGTTTGGGTTGGCACTGGAGGACACATTAACACCTGTGTTATTTTCTTATAAGCCAAGACCAGCCACTCATTCCTTTCCATTCCAACCCAATATTTGTCACCTCTGTCTCTGGCTGTAGTTGCCACAGAAATTTCAGAATGGTTGAGATGAGGTGACAACAACATACTTGATTTCCCAGAGACTGTTCTGAAAAAAAGAGGATCCTTTCTCACAGAAGGGTAATTTTGGGTATGGGCAAAATATTCTGAAAATTTACCAGTGCTTGGGGAAAAAAAAAAAAAGAAACAAAACCAAAAGAGTTTTCCTGAAGCTCATTATTTTATTCCATATTTCTTTACTAATCCCACCACCTCTTAATGCTGTGCAACCAGTTCTTTCACAATGAAATCTAACTTCTAATTTCACTTTCCAGTTCGGAAGTAACTTCATCAACATTGGTCTTAGCTGATTATGACTGCTAAAATGTTCAGCTCTTCACCAATGGGCTGCCACAGGAAGAGATGAATACAAATCTTACTTTGGCATGAAGAGATAATGTGAGCGGGTATCAGCGGTAAAGGATGGCTACTGCGTAAGTACAGGTGTGTATTTGTGAAACGGGGAAAAAAAATAGGGAATCATAGACTTGTTCACCTTGGAAAAGACCTCCAAGATCATCAAGTCCAACCATTAACCCAGCACTGCCAGGTCCACCACTAAACCATGTCCCTAACCACACCTTTCGGATACACACTGGAACTAAATGAAAGACAAGACAGATAAAAAAACCCCAAAACAATGCACTAATTTCCCATCTACTCTGCATCCTGTTTGGTGAAAAAAATTCTGCAGTGTCATACAAGAAGCCTTAAAATGGGTACTGATCACAGATGCAGTACGGCCAAAAGACAGAGCTTTGATAACGAAGTATTTCACAGCCTGCTGTTGTATTTAAAGAGGGTGTGCAGCCCTCACAGTTTGCTAAGGATGCAGCCAGGTGGACGAGATGCATACAGTGCATGAGAACAGACACAGATAGTGCAGGCAAGAAAACAACTCTTGGAAAATGAGCTCTTTTTCCTCAGGGCTTTGATGAGAACCAGCAGAAAGGGTTAAGACCCCACGGACCTCGGCAAGCCTGTATCTTCTTCCCTCTTTTGGGCATCTCTGAAACAGTGACTTAGGTTTATGCAGTCACCAGCACTCTCCTGATGCAGGTTCATACTGTAAACAGCACTGTCCTCCTGCAGCTTCATGCCTGCAAAAGTATTTGGCATCCTACCGAAGTGCTATTTGTCTTGATCAGAAATAGATTCTGACTTGCTGCTCAGAGACTACCAGGTGCTGTGGAAGAGGGGATGAAGATCCCAAGAACCATAGCTCACAGCCACGGCTCCGAAAATCTGCCCTGAAATGCTGCATGGGTGGTACATCGCCCATCCCTGCTGCTGGCAGTTCACCATCCCACCCAACCTGAGCCTCAGCATCACTCCCGGTCCGCCTCCCGCCCACGGTGCCTTTGTGGGCAGCCGCAGCACGGAGAGCAGCTGGCAGGCAGACGGGGCAGGAGGCTTCAAAGGAGCTGCCAGCCACTTCCCGGGTACAGCAGCACAGCCACAGCCCACCACAGGCATCAGAAACCGATGGGCTTTCCTGGCCTCGTCGGCATGTCCTCCTGCAGGTCCTGGCTGTCCCTTCTCTTCCTGCCCCCTGCCAGGGCGAATGGGAAGAGGAACTCCCACCAGGGCTCGCTCCTCTGGACAGTGTCATGCAAAATACAGGACAGCAGAAGAACCAGCTGGCCCCAGACTGGGACATGGTGGCGGGATGCAGAAGGCATGTGCCACTGCCCTTTGATGCACAAAGACGGGGGAGCATGGTTATGAGGCTGGAACTGTGGGGATGTGAAGAGGAACTCGCCAGGTCCCAGGTGAAAGCAGTCTGCTGGAGCTGGAGAGATGTCACCACTAATGTCCAGGTGTCACCACTAATGTCCAGGAGAGTTGCCCATCCGGAGAGCAAAACATGGTGGATGGATGAAGGCTAAGCATGGTCCCATCCCCTGAGTTGTGATCCAGGCAGCCTGAACCGTGCATCATCGCTGCTTTTCCCCATAAGAACCCCAGCCCATGTACTGCTCAGCCCACCTACAAGCAGCTCCCACGCTGCTGATCCCCTGCCAGCCAGGTCAGCAGGGCTGGGAGTCTCTGGGACAGCCTTGACCTGGCTGCTGCACTCAGCCCCTGTGCCTGCCACTCCAAAGCCGCCTGCTTCACATTTCCCTGCTGTGCTCCAAGGGCCATGTCTTTGGGAAGTATTTTTGCAGCAATAAAGCAGCATTTTCACTGGGCAAAGCTGCGTTTTAATAGTAAGAGGAGAGGACTGTTAAAGGCTGCAGCAGGTCCTGTTTGGCGCCAGTCACTGGTTTTTTTCTCTCCTCCATATGTACCCCATATGCAAGTACAGCTGAGAAGCTGACATGGAAAGTTTTTTAAAAGGAGAGAAATATCTGAAACTGCCCTGAGAAGGAGGTTCTGGGCTTCTTACTTCTGCTTTTCCAAGAGCTGTGAAGACCCCAGGATCTCTTACCTCTGCACTTTCGAATTGCCTCCTTGCAGGTAATTAATAACACAGATGACTGTGATGTGGGTGTAGGGGTGAGAACTTTCTACTCTTTATGCCCTCTCCACAGCACAGCTGCTATTCAGTGTTTTGGTCCTGTGCCATGAGAACACATCTATGGCTGACATGGCTCAGGCAGGGGCTGTCTTAATAATACAGCCCACTACTTTGCCCTTGTTTGGATGGCTGTGATGGGTCTCCTATCCCAGACTCTCCTACCAGCCCTCCACTGTCATGAGTCTAGGGTATCTAACACTGCCTCAACTTACTCTCACTTCAAGAGTTCCTCCTAGCACAGACCAACAGGTCAACCAAAACCCTCCCCAGACTGTTTTCAGCCACAGAAGAGGCATGGCAGCACCCTTCCAACAAGGAAGTCATGCTCACAAACTCCTTCTTAGTTTCGGCTGAGGAATTCACTGCCCTTAGATTCATGTGGATGGGTTTATCTGTGTCCTTTGCTCCCTGTGTGAGAGACAGAACTATTAAGGGATAATGACTAACAGGGTTCCCCCTTTTGTGGAGATGACAGGGTGCTTTGTTGAAATGGAGGAGGTGAGCTCTGGGTGTGTAACAGCCAACCTCTGACCTGGTATTTCAGAGGGTGAATGATGGGCTATGAGTGAGATAGGAGACAGATCCTGGGGAGATGTGGTGATGCCTCTCCTCATGCTGAGTTGCCCTCCCTTGCACAAACCACTGGGTTGTGGGGCTCCCCCTCCTGCCATCGGGAACATACCAGGACATTGGCACGTGACCTGAGGGTTTTCATCTCTGCTGATATGGGCCACAATGGGCCATAATCGACTCAGCTGCGCTGGTGTGGTGGGCAGCTGTGTTGACTTAGAAGGTGTCAAGAAGTGTCCCGTGATCCACAACATTACATCATCCAGTGTGAATCTCCTGCCTCAGTGGAGGTATGTGGGTGTTCCCACCTGAACCTGAAGGAATATAAACCCAATAGATAGTGAGTTCTGTGTGTTTTTCCAAGGCTTTTCCCCCACCACTCTTTTGGATATCTCCCAGCACATGATGGATCAGGTCTGCAAACACCACTTCAGTCAAGACTGCGCAGCAACCCAGTCTCATCTCAGGGCCTACAGGTGGGGAGATCTTCACACCCTTGTCCTGTCTCTTTCTTTCTTTTCCCTCCTGCACGTCCTTGGGTGATGTCATGCGTTCATATTGCAATGATTTCATGTTTTTATATTGCTATAGACAACAAAAACCAAAATGGCTATGTAGCTGTTTTCTTTTGCAACCAAATTGTTCTGTAATAAACCCTACATGTTTATATTTACAAACACTGATCATCCAATGTTGTTTTACTCTAATCCACCCTAAGGAATCTAGTAACAAGAACCTGGTTACCCTTGCCTTCTGCAGTGTGTCGTAACACCCTGCTGCTCACTGCAACATTAAATAGCTGCCCTTCTTCATATATACCTGAGAAATATATCTTGAAATATTTTTTTTTAATGACATAATCTCTCCACTGGAACAAACATTCCTTGTACCCCTTCCTTTCTGACCTTGAAGCGTTCCCAGGATTCACCTTGGTTTCTAAACAAAAATATGATCTTTAATCAGGTAGCATGAGAAATAAATAGATCTGGGGGCAGGGGGGGAAACCCCACACACATTACATTTCTTTGTTTTACTTTTCTCATCTCTTTGGCATTAGGTGAGAGTCCCTGCAAGTATCCAGAATTCTCCTTTTGAAACATCTGGCTTGTTCATCAAGTCTCCAAATCCAGCTCAGCTTAAGACATCCTCATACCTGCTGTAAAAGGGGTTCCTCCCTTCATGCCTCCTCTCCCATCATTTCCTAAATGGCATTGTGCATCCCCCGCCAAGCAGACACATCACTGTCATGTGGTGGCTTGCCATGGACTCAAGGACCTTTTGGTCCCCAAAGGCTGCCCTGTGTCAAGCTTCTAATCAGATGTCCTTCCATGAGAGCAGTTGGAGAGGAGATCGGTTGTTGTATGCATTTGAATAAATGGAGGTTACATTTCCAAAATTAAATATATCAAGCTTGCCAGCAGCATTTTACATGTGGATAGATTCTATGATGCCATCAAAAATTTTTTGAAACATTTGTCAAATGTATGTTAGCATAGAGAAATCAGCAACTAAGGCAGTCAGTCTTTCCCTGCCCCATGTCCTAGACCCAGATTCCCACTCTTGTTTGCTGCATCCTTGAGCTTCTACCACTCCTCTGGAAAGTTATTTGGTACTGCTTGTATTTCAGGTGTGTGCAGCACTATCTTTGTACCAGACACTGTCAAACTAGACAAATAAGATAAAGCAAGGGCAGACATACTATTGCCACCTCCCATTTTATACCTAGGCTAAGAGAAACTATGAGATGATCTTAGCATGCCACTTAAAAGGACCCAAACTGCTGCATGAAAAGTTCTTTGTAAGCTGCTCAGGCCCCTGGGTGGCCGCAGTACCTGTGTTTCCCCCAGCAAACATCTGCTTTTTTGAAGTTCTAGTCCTTGCTCCCACATGGACTGCAGGGTTTGTGGCCCTTTCAACACCATGCACATGAAGAAGCAGGTGTCCCCAGCCTCCCTGCCACCCCTCTCAGCTGGTGCCTAACCACAAGGATGTGTGCTTCCCCAGTCTCCCATTTCCCAGTGCTGTGTCAGCAGCACCCAGCTCCCAGCAGTGTCCTTGATGGGGCCACCTGAGAAGCAATTGCTGTGCTTTCCCTTCTCACAAAAACCATGCAGAACAACAGCCACCTGCTGCTGCTCTCTCTTGCAGTGCATTTTAAAACATCCCCTTTCATGGCTCATCAGGTCCCCTAAATCCCTCCCTGCTTGTTGAAATGTACCAGGAGGATGGAGATGAAGATGTGAGTCCTCTTGGCTTGCTTCCCAGCTAAGAGGAACTGGAGGCTGCTTCTCCCCATGTTCCTCTGCCCGTGGGAAGAGGAGAAGGGCTACCAAGGACAGACAAGGCCTCCTCTAGGACCAGCTCACTGGGGAGCATCACCCTCTCTCTGCATTAAGATGGCAAAGAGAAGCAGACAAGAAAGGAATATGCATGGCAGGGAGTCAAACTGATGAGTGATGGACTTGGGAAGTGGACTGTGGCAAGAAAAGGTACTTTTTACAGGTTTCTCTATTATCTCCTGCAATATTACCTACTGAAAAAGATAATTTTGATCCTTGAACTTTTTACACTTCAGTAGAGCAGACAATGATGCAGTATATGATTCTCTTACAAAGAGCAAATTTTCTGCACTGTAATAAACACTACGTTGATGGTACTTGGGTCACTTTCCTATGGGGAAAATCAGGTAAAATATCAAAAAATCTATGGCAATATCTTTTCTGTAGCTTTGGGGAGTCAGCCTTGAACAGAAACATGATTCACTAGAATATCCTATAAGGTAGAAAAGGTAAGAATTGCTATTTTCCATTAAAATCTTTAGGGCATTTTCTGTAAAAACTATAAAACTATAAGTGTTTGGGAGATCTGAATGACTCTGAGTTTTTTTCTACCACTTGAAGCGTTGTTTTAGAACCACTTCAGTTCTTCAAATGTGTGCCTGCCAGACAATACAGCTGATAAGAATTTGCCATTAATTGGAGAGTGGGGCATGTACCAGACTAAGTGATTTACTTTCAGAGTGCTGTTATTATGGTTGTAGATTGCATTTGGTTGCTTAGAAACAACCCTTATCAATGATTCAAGTTATCTCCTGATAGCATGGTGAACAGATAGCACCTTTATTTTTCACTCAGTGCTTGTCAGGAGGAACTATTTTGTAAAAACCTCTGCAAAAGGCAGTATCCCTTCATGGACAGGCAATAGCATAGCTGGCATGTTGATTTTGGCTGATTTGATCCTTATTTCAAAGGATTAAATAAGATTTTTAGAAAACAGTATTTGGCAACACAATGCTTAGAGAGCTATTGTTTAGCTGGGGGAAGAGGGAGAAAACTTTCTCATCAAGTGGGAAGACTTATCTGACAAACAGCATATCTAACAAGCAAAAAATACTGAGAAAAAGGTCTCTTTAATGTTTCATTAAAACCACAGACACATTACCAATGTGGACTTTTAGGCTGGAACTCATTAGTAAATGAATTCTATCTGTGACAGCCTTGTCAAACCCAAGCTTTACTGATTACATTTGGCTTTCAGGCAGTAATCCCCAGGGAAAGTGATTTATTTCAGCACTTGATGAGTTACTTCATCGATGCCAGTGATAACGACACTATCTTGACTTAGGTTAGCATTTATAGGCCTCTTGGAAGGACTGAGTGTTCAAGGGGGATTTGAATGAAGACAGGTGGGAAGTCAAGCATGATGGTGCAGGAATAGTTAGAAATGTTTGGAAAGCACAGCCCACCCATAATAGCGAAGGGGCTCACCAAACTGGGCTGAAGCAGGGAATGCTAAGAGGAAATGACTCCCAGGTTAGGCAGCAAGGCCACAGTGGAGAGGGACTTCAGGCTGCCCCCCTCCCTCACCCAGCCCAGTGTCCTACTGGCATACACGGGCTGAGCAATGCCGGCTTTGACTCCTCTCACCGCTAAACCTGGAGCTGCAGCAGGGAGTGGAACCCCTCTCATGTTCTGTTTCTGACAGTAAAGATTTCCCAGATGTAATGAAAAAATGGAGTTGAATGGGTGATGACCAGCAGGTAATGATGTAAAATCAGAGAGAGGTACAGACAGAGGCAGAGAGCTGAGTTAGGATGCCGTGAGGAGTAGGAACAGGGTGTTAGTGGATCAGACCAATATCAACATGCTTCCTTAGCAATCGAAGAAGAGAGAAGGGGAAGAGGGACAGACCAGAGCAGCAGCAGCGGCTCTGACTCCTCTTCAGACAATCCTTTTCCTACCACTGTCCTTGGGTCAAGAGAGGTACATTGGGATCCTTAAGATCAAGGGAATACCTCCTTGAACTCCAGGCATTAATGCTACCAAATGTTTTACCTTCACACATCTGCCACGGCAATGCATACAATACAGATCTGGTGGCCAAAAATACCTGTCTTAACTGGCCAGATGTGGAACAGGAGCTCCAGGAGAAATCAGAACTACCTTTGAGATATGTCCAATACAGGTACCACAGGAGAGATTGAACCACAAGATCCCAAGCTTTGCCAGTTTGAACTATGAAGATTTTTTCTGAAATGCAGGGACAAAACCTGAGCCCAGGAACTGAGGCTATCCCAGCAACAGCTGTTTGGAAACCCCTTAGTTTGGGAAATCTTTTCCAGTTTAGAGGACATCAAACAGGGATCTGCAGACACTTGACAACCCTTTGGCATATCTGAAGGGTGCCTGTTAAGGTTTCTGTTGTCATCCAGCTGGCCTAGTAAGGCTCCTTCTCTATGAGGAAATGCTCGGCCAACCACCCTGGGTGTGCCAGGGACATGAAATCGAAGCAGTAACACATTTGAGGACTGATGAATTCATAACCTCTAAGAGAACATCACATCACCATTCTCCTGATCTGTCTGTATGGAAACTCACTCTGTGGCAGGAGCATCTGCAGGCCTTGTGCAAATTTAGGAGAAGGTTTTATGTCTGCTGAAATTGTTCTGTCAATTTTCACTGGAGAATATGTCTCTCAAAGTGCAGTGAACATGTACCAAGTCATACTGATCCAGTATCACTGAACCTGTAACAAGGAAAGAAAGAGCAGCTTATCTTTCCCAGTAATTAACTCTAATATGAAAAGACATAGGTGAATAATTGCAAGAATAAAGGCTATTACACTTCCCAGAAATGAAATTTGATCTGCTTTTTTTTTCAGCTCCAGTCTTCAGCTGGACCATAAAGTTGTTTCTGTTGCAAATCAGAAGTGTGATATGATTAAACAGCAAATCTACTAGCACTGCTTTTGAGGCAAAAATAACTTTTAATATCCTAAGCAAGTAAGCTTGAGATAGAACCTGCAAAATTCAATTACAATTTCTGGAACAGAGTCTAAGCCACAGGGAGCAAACGGCTTGACTTAAGAAAAACTTAACTTTCTTATTTAGGGAAAAAGAGGCTGGGTGTTAGGCTAGTACATAGTCCTGAGATGCTGCTTCAGAACAAAGAATCTGCATATTAAGTCTTTCACTCAGTATCATACGTATTGTAAAAAGAGAAGAGTGGACTTCAATTTCCCAAATGACCATGGTTATTGTAAATTGCAATGAAACCTTTTCTCTGAGAGTTTGTCAGTAAAGAGGAATTCTGCAGAAACTGCAGGAGGAGAAGAAAATGTGAAGAGATGTTTCCTCCAGCACACCTGGTTCTAACTGGTATTGGGGACATTCCACAAGCAAACCCCTGAGGGGCACCACCTCCTAAGTTCCCAGGAATACAGTCTAGAGAACAGCTGAGCTTAAAAAGTCCTTGGAAGTGCTGTGTGCAATTTAAAATAAAATCTATAAGGCTAAATGAAGTAATTGTTTAGCCATAAGGCTAAATTAACAAATAATGCAGAGGATAATACTTTTCACCATGTAGCCATATTAATTTCTATACACAACACAGTGTTTTGAAAGCAACATTGTTCAGAGCCACCAACAATACGTGGCTGCTGTGCTATTTCAAATGGCCTGTCTGTGCTGAGGACAATGCAAAATATGATTTTATTAATCTTTCATTCTAATTTCATGGCACTCAGCAGTGTTTGTGACTGTGCACAATGGCAGGCACCAATCCAGAGCCTGTACTGGCACAGGCTGGGTTTGTTCCATCGACCCCAGCAGAGCCACGCTGATTTACACCAGCTGAAATCTGGCCCACGATTTCTGCTTTGGAAGGATTAAACTTAATTAGTTCTTTATGTTTGACCCACAGTGTGGGGATATCCCAGCATCACAGAGCCCAGGGTGTCCATCTCTGCCCTCGGCTGTAGTAAGCATCCCCATTCAGGCCAACGTCATGACAGCTGCCTGGCAAGAAGCAGAAACTCTGCTGGGGCTTCAGGCCCACTGACTGGCTGGGATGGCCATGAGGGGTCACAAAACAGGTTTTTCAGAGGTGGGAGGGCTCTATGGGTGTCCCAATGCCTGCCCTGACAGAGGTAGCTTTCAAGACCAGCCCTATTGCACAGCAGCCCCTGAAAACCAGCTCCTGAGACTGGAGCTGGTTACCCTTCCAAGGGATCCTCCTCATGCTTGGTCTGGACATGCTCTTGGTCTGGCAGTGCTGGAGAAAGGTGAGTGTGGGGTCCTTCTCTGCCTCACACCATGGCACATGTGGTTTGTTGCTCCACCACCTCACCCTCCTGCTGGCTGACTCTGCCTCCTTGCTAAATTACCCTTCTTGAAGCTAGTATGGAGTGGGCAGACTCACACAACTGCAAGCTTTGCAGTGTGCTCTGAGAGTTTCCAAATCTCTGACCAACAGGGATGCAGAGAGCACTTTCCAGGGGACGATTTAACACCCAGGTCCAGCCAGCCAGATGATGCTCATGCTGCTTTGACCAAGACACTCAATGCAGACCCTCTGAGGATATCAGAACCCAAATAATCTGGAATTTTAGAGGTTAAAACACAAGCACTTAGCTCTCCTCCCTGTGCCAGAACCCAGCAGCAGTCTGCCCAATTCCCAGCATGATCCATTGCCCATGGGAACCACTGCTGAATGAGGACACATTGACACACTGTCCCGTGCTCGCTGCAGTTTGACAAATGCTTATAAGGAGGAACTTACATAGAACCCATTGTAATGATCGTGCCTTGGGGCTATGTCCTTTCTTTCCAAGCAGAAGGAGCTGAAAGCATGTATGGAAACTATTTCTTACTGGGCACACTGGTGCAGAGAAATCCAAAGGCCTTTTTTTCCCTGTGCTTCTCAGCCTGCACACCCTCACTCACACTCCTCTCAGCCTTCTGGGTTATGAATCACAGAATCATTAAGGCTGGAAGTGTCTGAGATCATCAAATCCAACCATTAACCAGCACCACCATGCTCAATATGCAACTATTATGCATAGGACAGTTTAGGGCACCTGCTGCTGAGCAATTTGCAATAGAGGGATTATTTTCTGGTTCTCAGTTGAACAGGTTCCCTGTTGATGGGGCTACAGGGTGGACAGGAAGAATAAGAAATGCAAAATTGATGGCATGTGCTCTGCGCAACCCAAGACGAGGCAGCAAACGAGGAAAATCCCGACTCTGACAAAGTCAATGGTCACCTGCTCCAACTGCATTAGGATTTTGCCTCTTTTATTTTTTTCCTGTATGAAACTGAGCAATCTGTTATGTCAGGAATGGTGGCTTGGTTTGTTTTGCAAAACAGAGCTGGGAATGTCACAATGCCTGCCTTCCATGTAGGCACAAACGGCTTCAGTGTAATCATGTAAAAATATTCTGCTGCCAAGCTGTGCCTATATGGAGTTGATTTCACTGTGTTCCTTCACTTGAAGACTTGCTGAAATGCAGCTGTTAACCCTAAGGTATATCTCCTTACAGATCTGAAGAGTGTACACTGGTTCAGTAATTCTGTCATTTCATCTGGGAAAGATCAAATCTGGAAACTGGTTGGTTTTTTTTTCCTGTGTTCTCTTTAACTTGGTAATTACACTGTCTGTGAGAAAAGAGAGCAGAAAGGAAATTGCTTCTAAAGGACATGGTAATAAACGTGTCACGTATATCACTTAGCTGGGTTGTGTTTATTATTAACTCAGAATGGAAGAAGACTCGAGCCGCGGCACAGGAGCATGATGGACTGGTTCTCCGGAGAGTGCAATTCCAGACTACACTGATTATCCCATATTTGTACCGAGGGGACCCAGCCCATGCCGTGCACCTCATTAGCTGAGCAAGGGACCTGGGAATCCTATTTCTGCATACATTTCCCCACAGTTCAGTAGTAGAGAATTCCCTAACATTTCCTTCTTTGATAATTTCCACTGACTGAGGATACGACTAATTTTAATTAAACCAGTATGTACTGAGAATAACTCCTCTGACTTCACATTAATGCCAGCCAACAGAGATGAAAATCCACCTTGTGGGGACTCCTCCTTGGGAGTTGTCAACTTGATGAACTTCAGCTGTGAGGTTCATCTGTAGAGATGAACCTAAAGAGGTTGGCTTGATGGTGAATCTGACAGGACTCACAGGGTAGTGAATGCAAACCTGAGAAAATGCTCATAAATTTCACTATAACCAAGACTTCCCCTGTATGTCTTAAAAATGTATGTATTCAGGATAGATATGCTATCCTACTGCTTTAGATCAATCCCAAGTTGTAAAATAGAGATAAATGTGTTAAACAAATAGCTACTTTACCTGTGTTTCTCACTACTTTGCATAAATGAAATGGCAAAAAGCAGCTTGGATGTGTAATTGAATCTGGCCAAAGGTTGTCCAGAGATTTCTGTTGGAATATTTTCCTATACAGACAGGCCATGGATGGGCAACCAAGTAGCTGGGCTTTTAGCTAACACTGGAGCAAGAGAATTGTATTGTGGACATCCTTCGTTTTTCGCAAAACCTGAAGCAGTCCTGCTCAGAGGTGTGAAAGTCGGGCAGCTGCACCCGGGTGTGCAGAGCAGACACTCCTGGGCTTTGAAAATGGGGGGAGCCACCCCAAGACAATGAAATGTCACTCAGATTTAGGGAGGACTTTAAGGTCAGCTGGGTTTGGGTCACTTCAGGGGGGTGAGTGCAGGATCAGTGCAACGTGAGGAAACAGATGCTCTGATGGGAACTGGGTCATGGTGATGACCAGATCAAACAGGGCCAGTTTAGTTCTCTGTGGCCTGGGGTAAATGCTGGACAGCATCAAAAATTAAAAATGCACACATATATCTACAGCTCCTCCCTGGTCACATGAAACATATCTCTCAGGGCACATATTTTGAAAGCTGTATATTGGCCTTTTTTTTTTTCCAGGAAATTACAAAGGTGGCATCCATTCACACAAACTCTTTCTGCCTGATTTAAGTTAATAAGCTCCACCAAGACAGCAATTATTGTCCTGTTTGGCTGCTGCCTGTATCCATTATGTGTGTGTATATTATTGTTATTTATCAGCAATCTCCTTGTAGCTGTACAGTGACACAGGATTATGACATTGGCTGCTCCCAGAGCTTGCTATACCAATAACAAACAAATGATCAGCAAAACCAGAACTACAGAGCCTCTGATACAAGTCAGCCAACTTTTGAGCTGTGGTTGGGGATTCAAGGAACCAAACTGTGGCTTGTCAGATTATCAGGACCTTGTGTTTTTATATGATCCATCAGAAAAAGCGAGTATTTTGGCTAGAGCACATTTGATGCACATTCCTCTGAGGATGGTAGGACTTTTTGCTTGTTTGGTTTGGGGTTCCCCCCCCCACAGATGGCATTGGTTTTAAAGCATTTAAGTGGTGATTATCCCTTATTTTCCTGCTTTATTGGCAACAATGAATTGTGGGGATAAACAGAATATATGCAATGGTTAAAAGAAAAATAAAAGCACATTTCTGAGCTAAGAAAATGAGCTGTGGAGCAAAGACCACAGCGCAATTACACAAGATTATTCACTGATAGAAGTAAGTGCTGTGGCAGGCAATTATTTCCAGATTCTACCATGCAAGAAAGGCAAACTGTTTGCTGGAGAGCATTCATGAGGGTCAGATGATGGAGGGAAAGGCCAGGAAGACAAGAAGGAAAGCTTTCACATCCCTTTTCCGAGCTGTCACATGAAAGAAATGCCTGTAGTAACATTCAGTGAATGTGAACAGGGGGATGTTTGCAAACTGCCAAAATGTCCCTCAGTGGGGCAGAGAAAGGAGGGAGAAGAAAATTATCATGAAATAAAACAATAGGAGAATTGTCGCCATTTTGTGTTATTTTTGTCATCTGGTGCTGTGGGAAGAGAAACAAGGCGTGCCCATCCAGTGTGTGCTACCATGGTGCTGCCACAGCGACTGTACAGACTCCCCCGTGCTGCTGGTGAGGGGGAACCCAGTGTGACTGCTGGTGACAAACCTTGAGTGCTTGATGGCAACAAGGAGAAATGGAGAGAGCAGAGTTAACAAAGCTCTTAGACCTGACTCACCACCACGTGAGATAAACAGGAGTGTTAAAAACATGTGCCCTGAGCCCTGTCCCAGCTGCAAAATCACCTGGGCTTGTTTAGAAACCACACTGGTCCCAGTAGCATGTGTGCATACACCGAATTAGCCACGTGTTCCTACAGACTTCTGCTGAGCTGAGACTGTTGCTATTTGCTGTTCAGCCCTGAGTCAGTGGCTGCAGGACCTCCAGATGATGGGCACCTGCCCTGGATGATGGACAGAGACCAGCCCCTTGGAGGGTCCAGAGTTGTTGCCCCTCATTGACTGCAAGGGGGACCCAAAACACGCGTTTCTACCAAAGACACCAGCGTAGTGGGGTGGCTCTGGACCTGCAGGCACATATACCACCATCCCAAGGCTCAGGCAAGCTGGGACCAGCACACCATTCCTGTGGGCACAACAGCTCCATTAACCCAGGAAGCTGTTTGGGATTAAATGAGGCTGCAGAGAAAGCTCCTCAGGAAATGCAGTCGCTCAGGCATAAGAAAGCAGGTCCTGCTATCTACAAATAATGGGCTGAAAAACAGGAAACGGAGGTCAGGAGAAGACAGCCAGTTCTCATACAGCAGCACGATAGCAGTGACCTTCCATCGGGGTCTGGGTCTGTGCAGTGACCTCGGCTGCTCAGCCGTTCGTAAACAGCCTGGAAAATGGGTGAGGAGAGAGGTGAGAGAGTTGGCCACTGATAAGAAGCTGTCTGAGGACAAGGACAGGCTGTGAGAACTGCAGATGGCGAGGAATCAAAGAGCAGATGAAATTCAACACGTACAACTGCAAAACTAGATATTTTGAGGGGGAAGAAAGAGTCCTGGGCTCACAGGGGCTCTGCACAGACCACTGCTGGTCCAGAGCTGGGTCCTGTGTTTAGTGTCCACCAAAACACGAGCTTAGCCCTCAGCAGCAGCAGTCAAGAAAGCAAGTCAAGCACTAGGAACCTGCAGGAAGCAAGCAAAGATCTCAGAGCCCGGCAGGGGAAGCATCACAAGCCCTGTCCTCCCTCCTCCCTAAACATCTGGCCACATCTGGAGATGGATGCTGGGCTGGATGTGAAACCAGTCTAACCCACACAACCTAGCCTTCTCCATCAGCCACGCTGTCACCTCAGTGAGCATCCAGGGTGGGAGGTCTCTGCACGGGTGACACAGTGTCACAGACACAGCCTGTCTCCACGCCCAGTAAAATGAGAAGACGTGCAAATAATATGAAAACAAGGCCCCCACGCCTTTCTACAAAGATAGCTCTGTCCCAATCAACAACTGATTTTTTTCCCAGCCCTTTAACAATGGTATATGAAGTGTCAATACCCAAAGCAAACACCAGAAATACCAGCCTTGGGAAGGTCCATCACATTCCTTGTTTGCCAGCCAAAAGTTGGCCTAAAAAGCATGTAGCAATAGGTTTATTGCTTTCTGGTTGTCAATAACAACCTACCTGGCCATGCATCCATGCCATGAGGCACCCTCTCTCTCCTGCCATCTTTAGTCATACTTTCACAATACAGACTTGTTTCAGGGCTACTGAAAGCAGCTGGACAGTTTGCCATGTGTTTTCTTGCTACAGCTTGAAATAATTCCTGGGGACGTGTTATATCCTGAAAGCTGAGACAGCCCCAGACCAAAGCAGCCAGTGAGCTGCCTGCACTCTCATTTCAGGAACCAGTTTGTGTGTCACAAGCAGGCAATTTACACCAAAACACTCAAGACTGTGCTCATATGGGCTTGAAATACGTAGTGCTTGTCACAAGAGGAAAGGGGTTTTTGTTTTCATCTTAGATGGTAAGCCTGCTGCTCTCCCAGAAGCAGAAAGTGACACCTCAGGGTTTGGTAGCACATTGTACCAAGATGTCAACAGCTTCTACTGCCCAGGGATAGTAAGGAATGGGGCAGATGGGAGAGCTGGTGGGGCTCCTCCTTGCACAAGGAGGGTGCAAGGGACAGGCATGGAGCCATAGTGGGACAAGCGCTGGGGACATGCAGGGGGTTTGGTGGGATATGTGAAGGGTGTGGGGAGCAAGCACAGCACACAGAGACACTTAAGAAGGTGCAAAGGGACAGGTGGGACACAGGGGAGGTGCATGTGGGAGCACGGGAGACCATGGGGGTGTGGTGGGAGGGAGACATGGAAGCGTGGCAGGACATGTAGGAAAACATGGAAGGACAGGTGTGGGAGGACAGCAGAAGAGGAGACAGTGGGGAGATAATGAGACATGGGGGCACCTAGGAGAGCATGTGGTAGCATCGGGGAGACATAGGGGTTTGGGAGCCAGGCATGGTGTGACACAGGTGGCAGGAGGCCACACACTGGGGACACAATGGGGATTGAGAGGGGACCCATAAGGCTTCTCTAGGCAGTGTCCTCACCTCCCATGGGGCACTACATGTGTCCCAGTGCCACAGCCTGTGGTGGGCAAGGGGACTCAGGGGGATGTGCACACTTCGAGGGCCAGAGGAACGAGCACTAGCAGCCCCTTCTGCACCACCCCTCCATAGGAAAGGTGTGTGTGACAGAATTATACCCAAAAAACATAGATAACACATATATACATAATTATTTGTGTATATGCACTTACAATTAATAGATATACATATATGACATAAAAAAGCAATGATGGCCAAAGAGTGGATCTGGAAGACAAGTGTGAAGCACAGTGAAACCCCCACCCACCAGAGAGGAAAGATAGCCCAGCCCTGGTAAGGCAGTGCCGAGGTGGTGTGCGGGTGGTGGGGGCATTAGTGGGGCTCTCTGAGGGTCACTCAGGTGTGCTGCCCTGGGGCCTGGAGAAGGCAGGGTTCCTTTTTCCCAGACATCCTCTTCAAAAGGGAGGACAACCTCCTGCCTGTTCATTGCAAAGGGTATCTCTGACCCAATGAAACCAGTAGAGGAAGCGTCAAACCACACCCTGCAAAAAAAGCCCCGTGTGAATGTGTACATCTGTATCTGTGCACAGATGGCTCAGGGGAACAGAGGCTTTGTGGCTGAAGGGATCCAAAACCTCTGTCCATGGCCATGGCGGTTGTGCCCAGGCTCAGGCTCTGGCCCTGCTCCACGGGCTGAGGGCCACCCAGCCACAAAGGCCCGCCAGCTCACCAGCACTTAGGCTGCCAAAGGTGGCAATGGCCAAAAGCTGGCTTATGAAGGAGGGCTTTTAACTCAAGCCTAGTGTGCCTTGACTTAAAACTCATTTACAGTTCTTCCTTGGTCTAAATCCACCAAAAAAAGGAGATAAGTGGAAAGCGCATGGAGGTACTCCTTTCCCTTCCCTCCACCCCAGCGGTGAATTTTTCCCCAGGAAGGGAGGAAAGGGGATTTTCTGGTATGCCAAGAGGGAGGAGGGAGACCCACAGCCAGAATTTTTGTGGGGCCAGGCAGAATGACCCACTACACCATGGAAGTGGGACACTTCCTCAGATATATTTGGCCACAATCTAGCTTTACTGTTGAATCATCTTCATATCGCTGAAGACAAACTTTAAAAGAAATATATTATAGCTCTTGGCATTTTCCAGTCCTTAGGAAAAACTGATTGATTTATTTTTCTTACAAAAAAATGCAAAATCAACTATTACAAGCTAATTTAACCCACAGCATTCCTACAGCGTGGTACCTTTCTGATAACACGGCGCGAGGGTTTGGGTGGATTTGTTTTTCTCATGTTTACTCTAAATCAAGTCAGTCTGTTTTTCACTTCTGCTGCTTGTTGATGTGTGAGGCACCATTTTTGCTCAAAGTGCCTGTGACTAACAGCAGGAGCTACCACTCATAGCATAAACAGCCTGGGATTCTCCATTGCTGCCCCAGTGTCTCCTCTGCCCATAGCCCACACAGCTCCAGGTCTCACCCCTCGGGGTCAAGGGGATGTTCCTGCTGAGTTACCTTGTGCTGGTTAGTAGGACTTTGTGCTGTCTACACCAAAATTGTGCTTGAAGCTCAGTTTCCATGCTTGGCAGCAAGCAGGCACATTGCCCTCTGTGGGAGGGGGACTAATGTGGGTGACACCCCTCAGGTTTATTGCTCTGAACCTCCTTCTCTCCTCAGCAGCCACCTTGGGGAGGGGGTGGCTCTGGCAGCTGCCAGCAGGGACCTGCCCCAGGACCTGCCTTCGTGGGGTGGGTACCCAGGGAGGGGGGAGAGGAAACGGAGGCTGTTGGAAGGCACCAATGAGGCTGGAATTAAAAATGGCAAGAAAAAGGAAGAAGAAAAGGAAGCCAAAGTAGAAATTCAGATACTCTCTGGAGTTGAGAGTTACTCAGCCTTTACTCTGCTGCTGTTAAGCTCTACCCACTGAACGAGCCCAATTAGTGATTATCAGTATACGCCAGCTGTTATTTCAGTCCTGGCAACATCTGCATTTAGAGAACATCTGTTTTTTCTGTGAAGCTGTAAGTGCTATAGCTAACACACTGGTGTTTAATGGTTTTGGTGTTGTTTTTTTTTTTTTTTTAAATCTTCAACCTGCTCTGTAGCACCATGCCAGCAGTACACATGAAAACAAAATTTAGCAGTTCAAAATTACTATAAATTAATTAACTTCTGCATGTTTCTCCCCAGCCTCAGAGCCCTGCCTCATGCTGCTTCGTTGTACTCACTCAAAATAAACCAAATAGAAGTTGCAACATCTTAGCACATTTCACATAAGGATATTCCTGGCACAAGCTGAAAAGCATTTATGTTAATGGGACTTGAGGGGGGGTGGGTAAACCATGTAGCCAGTTGTTGGGAGGAGGTGCCTGTATCAATAGCAACTGAAGCATCTCTACAAGAGAAAAAGAAGAAACCTCCTGAGAAGAGAGAGGCTGTTGAGTTGTTGAGGCTTTCAGATCTCAGGGCATCTTCTATTTTATTTATAGCTCCTCTGTGACTAAATATTATTTTTCAATTCCTATGTTGTGTTTTTTTCAGTTGGGCTTCTTTTCCTTTCTTCGAAGCAACATGACCACATAGTAAACTGTTTTTGAGGAGTGTTTGCTGTTTGAGGTTGCAAGATGAAACCACAGAGTTCCTTATCTTGTCTTTCTGCATCTGTTTTCACATGAGCTAGCAGAGCAAAAGAGCAAAGCAGTAACAACCGAAAACTCCTTTTTCCCCTCTCCCCACCCACATTTTTGAAGCCACGGGAGAAGTCCCCTGTAGGATCCAGCTGCTGTCTCTCTCTGTTTTTTTGTCTGCAGACCAGGTAGGAACATGCTTCTGAAGGGTGGGCAGTGAGGGAAAGCAGGAGGCTGAGCAGGAAGGTGGAAAGCAGTCACCAGCCTGGCATGGTTCTCCCTGAAACTTGTGTTTGTGCCTCAGGAATCAGCTCTGGAAACAGCAATAAAGTTTGTTTTGCTACCTTTCCTCCCCAAACTTTCAGCGTTCAATATTTAATGGCTGCTAAGTCTTGATAGAAAACATGTCTGGATGATCAGTGTTTGTACATATACACATGAAGGGTTTGTTTTAGAACAATTTGGTTGCAATGGAAAGCAGGTATGTAGCGGCTTTGGTTATTATTATCTATAGTAATATGGCAATAAGAAAGCGTCAAAATATCACTCGCTTAAGAAAATGTATAAGGGAAAAGAAAGAAAGAGAAAGAAAAGGTAAGAGTCGAAACATATCACCACGAATGGATCTCACGGCAATACTTGATTGTTCCAATTTAGTGTCCTTGGTTCAAAGTGATGATCGCAGTCTTGATCTGTTGGGGGTGGGAGAAGAAACCCATAAAACACAAAGTCCGATGGGTTCAAATACACCCAGGCTCAGTGGGAACACCCAGGTGCCTCCTCTGGGGGGGGAGCTTTCAGTCATCTGCTGGAAGGCCTCAGAAATGAGTCTGGGGGCACTTTGGGGGTTATGATGGTTTATGACACCTTCTAAGACATGACAGCTGCCTCTCACATCAGCGCAGTTGAGCCGGGAATGCCCCATCAGGAGGGATGAAAACCCTCAGGACCTTCCCCAAGGGGAGGTGTGGGGGGAGTTTTACAACTGAGTAACCTGTGTAAGAGACAATCGGGTCTGCCTCTTATCAGCCTCAAAGCCCGTTTGTAGCCTCCAGCGGTGATTGTTCAGCCCCTCTGTTTTATGCAGACCAGAGGTTTGCCATTACACACCCAAAACCTCACCTCCTTCCCCTCGGGGAGTGCAAAGCACCCTGCCGCCTCCGCAAATGGGCCATTGTTTTGAGTCATTAACCATTAACATTTCAGTCTCTCACAGGGTTGGTTGATTGCAGGACGTGATGGTATTGCCTTCCCACCAGACACGACTGGTAACCTTCCCCTGAAGACACTCTTGACACACCATGTCACACCTGAAAGGCATTTTCTTCATAACTACTTCATCTCCTAGACTGAGAAAGGCATGCTATCTCTTGGACATGAGGATGCAATGTCAGTCCTTCCCTTTTTCCTTCATTAGTTTGCTTCTACTGCCAGTAGAAGCCACCAGCACCCAGGGCAGGTGCTGCTTGGCTGGGGCTGCAGAGGGGATGGGAGACCAAAGCCAACACGTGATGATGGTGTGAGTGGCCTGCAGGTGTCCTCCTCTGAGGCATCCTGGCGTGCAGTCTCCCTGCCCGAGCACCAGCCCAGGCTCTGCTGCGGGACAGGGTGAGGGCAACATAACTCACCCAGAGGTCACATCATCAGGTTTGGAGGGAGGTATTTCCTTCTCCCCACTGGCTCTTGAGGATTGGGGCTGACCTTCTCAGCTCTAGATAATTGTTAAATATCCACAACTAGAACCTATATATCCCTCTCAGGGTTAAATTAGGGTTTGCAAAGTGCCCAGGAGTGCAAAAGATGCTGAGGGACGTGCAATGTCTCCACTGTTGAAGGTGTTCTTCTCTGCCTGCACACACAGCAGTGGGAGGCTGAAGCACTGGAAGCACTGGAAGTGGTTGAAGAGCCCTGTGGCTTCTTTCTTTCTTTTTTTTTTTTTTTTTTTTTTTTTTTGTTCCCCCCAATTCACCTGTTGCACGAAGGGAGGGATTAGCAGGTCTTGCAGGAGGCAGACGAAGCATCCAGCAGCCAGTGCCCATTCTTCTCCCTGCTTCACCCTGAGTGGTTGGGGGCAGAGCTGACACAATTGCTTTTGCCAGATCCAGGGAACATTTCCCCATCTAGTCTCATCCACATCCCTGCTGTGCCCCTCCAAGAGAACCCGAAATCCGGTGCTGGTCACAGGCCCATGTGCAGAGGTGAGCTCAGCGCTCTGGCCTCGCTGGAGGTAGAAAACCTCCCTCCATGTGCCCTCTTTGCCTTGGCCCATCTCACTCCCTTTCTCTGCTTTACTTCCTGTGACCAATTTGCTGTGCTGGGTCTGTGGAAAGCAGCTGGAAGAGTTTCATGCCGGCCCTGTTTTTCTCCTTTATACTGCTCAGCAGGCTCGGATCCATTCTAATGTCCCTTTCTTTATTTTTTCATCTTTTCAGTGCAGCTTCCTTCAACTTCAGCTTTTTGGCTGACTTGAGGCTTGAAATCTGTCTTTCCTCTTCCTCCTTCAGTAACCCTTCATGTGCCATGGCCTTGCTTTCCACAGGCACACGGATGTCTGCTAGGAACAGCACAGTGGAAAGCTGCTGATGCCCAACAGAGCCTCATATAAGGAATCTCGTGGTGGAAAGTTTTCTGAACACACAGCAAGCTCTGCTGTCTCCATTCTGCAGACAGGTAAGGCAGGTAGATGTCCAGCATCTTAGCACACAGGAGGACTGCAGGCTCAGGCAGGCCCTCAGGGACAGTCAGGAAGCACAGCCATTCCATGTCACAAGTGCCTCTCCTGATAGCACAGCTGTGCCTCTCCGGCTTGGACACCCCCAGTTCTGATGGCACAAATGCAAACACATTTCTGGCCATCTCATGTCTTCTGAGGACTTGCCACAATCTGATGCAAGAAGGCCAGCAGTCAGCTGCTCTTCCATTTGGCAGATGCCTGTGCAGCTGGAAGCCTGTGCTAGGACACCAGTGTGATGTCCCACCACCAGCCAGCCATGCTGCTGGCAGCTGCAAGCTCAGCTGTTGCTCTGTGGTTGAACTAGATGGTCTTTTCCAACCTAAATGATCCTACAATCAGCAGTGATGTTCAAATTATTGGATAACACTTAAAGCAGGGCAGGATGAGTTATCAGAGGGGAATGGGAACCCTCACTAGGCTTCTACCAACCTACCTAACGGCAAGGACCTGCAACACAAAATGGCATTTTTGCTTTATACTGATTTAAACCATATTGGTAAGCCAGCCTGGAGCTGGTCTGATTTCCCTCTGCTCTCGCTGGGAGGGCATTTGCATTTTGTGTGTGTGTGTTTATTTCTGGATGCTGTTCACTGTGTGCACACTCTCATATGATTCTGTTTGATGCTGGAATAATAATAACAATAATAATAATAATAAAACTAATAATAATAATAATAGTTATTGTTATGTCCTTACACATATGGTGTGATGCTGGCACCCAGGTCCCAAATAGCTGGAGTCAGACGTGGAGCTCAGCACGCTGTTTCCTGTAACAGATCCCCAAGTACCACAGATAACTGTCTCCAGTTTATGCTCCAGATTGGGCAGCTCTTTTGGGTTTTATTTTTGTTTAAGAAACATATTTGCCAAAAATAGGCTCTTGCTGATCTGGAATTTTTTTTGGACATTGAACAAGCCAATGGCAACAATGCAGGAGTCATCCCTGTCACTTGGGTCAACCTCATCCATCTTCTTAAACAAGTCAGGCATTTCCAGCCTCACAGCCCTGCCAGCTCCATGCCCCAATCCCAGCAGCAGAGTGCAGGGCAGACTCAGTGCCTGGCAAACCCAGCCTGGACAAAAGCAAAAGGCAAAGGAAAAACCCTTACCGAAAAAAGGTCACTTTCTCTTAAGAAATGCTCTTTCCTGCTTTTTGTCTCTGGTTTAGGGGTTTTTTTGTATGACTTCATGGCATTTCATTTGTCCTGCATATTATATAAGAAAACTTTATTATTTTTTTTATTCTGTTTCATTTTAAAACTATTAAAACCATCTGCCACTTAATAAACACTAACATATTTTCTTTTCTACATCAAAGTGTCTCCTGTCTGTGTTGTAATGGAAGTTTGACATTATTTTTTTACAAGACAGACAGGAGACACTTTGATCAGGTGCCAAACAGTTTCACTGCAACAAACAGGCAACACTATGAGCTAGAAATGATAAGATGTTATTATGCTCCATGATGATTTCATGACGTGTCAGCCATGATGTTAAAAAAAATCTACAGAACATATAATTTTAAAAATATCATGTGAATTTCCAGATTTTTTTAAAATGAACAATTTATGAATTGAAAACATTCCTCTTATATTTTTCTTCTAAAGATTTATGACCACTTTGTAGCAATTTTGGCTATTTTTTTGTAATCCTTTTAACTTTGATCAGTATCTTCTGTCAAAAACACTTCATTGAAAAAAATTCTGATGGATTCAACTTAAAAAACTTTTTTAAACGCCTTTTTATAGATAAAAGATTTTTGTCCCTGTCAGAGAACAAAGGAATCACCTGCTAGCTCTTTTGTCATTCCTAAATAAATTAATTGCTTGAGGATTATTTCATCCATGTTTCTCAATAAGCTGCTCTGACCAACCCCCCATACACGTTTGCCTTTTATCCTGGGATGCAGGATGACTCCACAGAGAGCCCATGGCTTTCCAGTAACATAAATACTGCAGCTACACACTGTGGAAAAACAAGCAAACAAACAAACAAACAGATGCACGTTGTAATTTCTGTCTTAATTTGCATTCTGAAGAGAAGATGAGCTCTTCCATAGTCACCTATGCCAAGCACATGGACACCACAGACAGGCTGGGTGTGAGTGTGCAGGCCCTGAACACAGGAGCTGCAGGTGGAGCAGGTAAAGACAACCAGGCTCTCTTTCTCTCCCTAAAAGCAGGTTTTCTCCTGCTTTGTCAGCAGAAGCTATTCCAGCTTTCCATGTGGACAGTCACAGCTGAGGAAGGGTTGGTTATCTCCAATGAAATGGCAGCTGGCAGAGGTCTCTGAAACCCAGGTAGTAGAAGGGAAGCAGCATGCACAAGGTCTCACCAGTGGGAAAAGAGGGGCACTCCTCATCATCTGCAACTTGCAAATTATTTCACCCCAAATGAGGTGAGAAAATTCATGGCCCAAGACAAAAGTTGTATCAAAGAAAAGTCTGATTGGATACTAAGAAAAAAAACTCAAACAACATTGCAAAAACTGGAAGAGATTGCCCAGAAGGGCTGTGGAGTTTTTGTCCTTGGAGGTTTCCAACACTCAAGTGAACACAGTCCTGAGTGATCTGCCCTAATGCCAAATTAGCCCTGCTTTGAGTGCAAAGTTGGACAACATGACGTCCACAGGTCCCTTAAAGGTTCAGTCATTCTACATCTCTGCTACTGTGTCCCCACAATTACGTGATGAATCCCAGGTCAGGAGATAACAAGTCTCAGGTGTGCCCAAGTGGGATCTTGTACCCTTACCTGCAGCAGCAATGGATTTGCTGTGGTGGTGGTGCAAGTGTCATCTCCCATTCCAGGCATGTGCCATCCTAGGCACAGCACCCAACCCTTCTAATTCCCAAAATAACTCCATTTCAAGCATGCCTTTGAACCGGTCTGGGGTTGAAGGACTCGTATGACACCACCCAAGGTCAGGAGGAGACCCAAGGCAGCACCAGTCGGGGGGCATTTTGGCACAGCAAGTTGTTTGTCCAACACAACCACATGCTGGTGTGGCATCAACACATGGACCATGTGTGAGCACAGCCCAGGCCACTGCACAGCAGGGTTCTGTGTCAGTATGTGCAGCACAAACAGGCACCAAGCACAGGTCACTTCATGTTTGGGTCTGCTTTCATCCCCTGATGCTTCAGGTCAGCAGGTGTCAGTGCCCGGAAAATGACTTTCCAGCATCAGAGGAACAAAGGCTGCTCA
This sequence comes from Aphelocoma coerulescens, assembly GCF_041296385.1. Lineage (NCBI taxonomy): Eukaryota > Metazoa > Chordata > Aves > Passeriformes > Corvidae > Aphelocoma > Aphelocoma coerulescens. Next base: position 63,832,894 of record NC_091013.1, read on the forward strand.
AGAAACAATTAAGCTTTAGATTATCCTCTCCTCTTTTGAAAGCGGGTTGTTGAGAAACAAAAGCCATAGGATTGTGTACATTTGTCATTTCAACGCAGCAGTAAGTATTTTAATGTGCATTAAATCATTATTCACAGGATCACAGAATATGCTGAGTTGGAAGGGAGCCCCAAGGACCATTGAGTGCAGCTCCTGGCCCTGCACAGCACTGTCCCCAAGAGTCACATCATGTGCCTGAGAGCATTGTGGAAATGCTCCTTGGTCTCTGTCAGGCTTGGTGCTGTGATCACTTCCCTGGGGAGCCCATTCCAGTGCCCAACCACCCTCTGGCTGAAGAATCTTTTCCTAATATCCAACCTAAACCTCCCCTGACACAACTTCAGGCCATTGCCTCAGGTCCTGTCAGTGGTCACCAGAGTGAAGAGATCAGTGCCCGCCCCTCCTCTTCCCCTTACAAGGAAGTTGGAGACTGCAAGGTCTCCCCTTCAGTCTCTACTCCTCCAGGCTGAACAGACCAAGCGACCTCAGCCACTGTTCATACGGCTTTCCCTCCAGGCCCTTAAATCCAGAGCCTGGGAGGCTAGAGGTTTGGGTTGAGCATTGCAAACCAACCAGCAGCAATGCTATTATTCTATAATTCCAGTTCTTTAAACAACTCTCCTGTGCTTTGCTATGCTCCTGATGAAATTCTGAAAGGACAACATGTAGGGGACCAGAGATGGGACCGTTACTGCCACCGGTTATTTTTGCTGGAAATGGCTGTTGCTATCTTTCAGTCTCGTTGACTTAGCCAGCAGTTTCTGGAAAACAGAAAAGTCAGTGCTTTCTCTTGGCCCTTCAAAACAACCTAAGCTTTAGGAAACCTGTTGTTGGAGGTTGGGGCTGTTGGGGCTCCTGTGAGAAAACACCCCCCTCGCTGTTGGGGCTCCTGTGAGAAAACACCGCTGGCTCTAGGGTGGCCGTGCCCCTGGCACTGAGGGGCATTAGCGCTGGTGCCTGGGCACAGTCAAGAGCTCCAGGGAAACAATGTTCTACAAAGCAGTTGGTGCCAAACACTGCCCAGGTTGTAGAGCTATAATAAAATCCCTCCAGATTCTTTTGGGGTGAGTGAATGAAGACCACTGTCTCTGAACTGAATGCTACTTTTAAGAGGCTCAGTAGAGCTGTAGCATTCTATAACCCCAATGTGAGCACTGTTTCTCCTCACCCATCTGCACAGCTGAAAGAGAGTGGCCCTTTGCCTTCCCCATTTTTGTAAACAAGGCTGCAACCTTTATTCCTGCCTTGAGGAACAGATTGAATTGCTTTTGATGATCCAGAACAATGTTATCCTTTATTCCCTCTTCAAAAGCAATTAGTATTTCATCTTGATTATTTGCAGATAATATGAGTCACCAGATAAAACACATTGAATACAAAATGCTCCTTGGGAGGGAAATACATAAAAATGGTGTTTAAGGTTAAAAATCCAGCATATGCTTTAATATCACGAAACTGTCACACATCAAGGGAAAAAAATTCAGTCCCACTTTGTGAAACAGAAAGATTGATCCTGTGTTTGTTTAACCCCAAACCTTTAATTAACTTTTTGCAGGATCAGGGCACCATGACACCAAAGGCAGATTGTGTCACTGTCACAACACAGGTTTGCTGCAACATGATTTCAGAGTTGTCAAACTATCCAAAATTTCAGGCCAAATATGTCATTTAATCTTAAAAAGCAATTTCGGAATTTTTTTTCTCTTATTTCTTTTCTGATTTCTAGCTTGGTGTATTGCAGCTCGTTGATATTTTCAGCTCTTTTACCCAGAAACCCAAGGCTAGAATCTGACTCATTCTTAATAGATGGTACAAGTCTCACAGGAGCAGCATTATTTCAGGAGCTCACATTTTAATGGGAACATCAAATCTATCTGGCATTACGATAAGGTCATCAGAAATTAGCAATACTGAAGGTTTATCCTGGGTTTGCCTCTAACATAGATGACAGCTGATATATCCTTTCTCTGTACTGATGTTGCCAAGTAGCCTCACTGGCAAACTTTCATGTTAAGTATATATAGAAATGGTGTTTTGTGAAAATGTAGACCAAAAATAAAGGTTGCTTTTCTTTTCTCTCTTTCTAAAAGGAAAATTAACGTCTGAGAGTTTTCATATACAACATCTCAAAAGGGTGCATGTGTTTTCATTTCAACCTTTCCCTAGCTTGGCTGGTCTTCCAGGAGCTGGATCAGCAATGAAATGCCAGGCTTTGCTGGATGGATTCTTTCTTTCCCCGAGATGTACATCACTGTGTGAAGAACTGCTGTTGCCTTCTACAGAGTGTTTTATATTTACATTAGGTTTTTTAGCATTGATACAAGAATTCTTTCCTCTCTAAATTACTAACAACTGATACCTGTACTTTCACATCCCCTAAAGGAAACTTTTTAAAATAAGGGGGTGCTTGCACTGAAGCAGTGTGGTGAAATGTAAAGAGAACTGTGGTACAAGTTAATTTTACCTCCAGAGTGCCCATGAGCAGCAATGCTGAGATGAAATAAGAAAATCCATGGAAAGAGGAAGTGTTTTCCCCTCGGCTAAAGGGTGCAGAGGTGCAGCCCTCTCCCAGTTCCATGTGCCTCACCCACTAGCTAGGGGCACAACCCTCACGAGGGAAGGGTGGGTGGGCAGTGGCCAGCTGGAAGCTCCCATGTCACCTGTCTTACAGGCCTTTCACCTCCTGAGCCAACGGGCTCAGCATGGATGGCCAGGGGGGTCTGGGCACATACATGTGTTTTGCCAAAACCCAGATTGTCCAGGAGCAAGATAAAACACTGCAGGCCTTGAGGATGCTCCAGTAGAAAAGCAGCCCCAAACCTCCTCACTGTCAACTCTCTAAAACAGATAGGGACCCCTGCTAGACTTTCCTTCTCCTGTAAGATTTCACTTCATTTATTAAAAATACACTAAGAACAACAATATTGTGAAAGGCAGATGGAGAAAGCCCATGGCTGCAGGCTTCTCACCAAGGCTTTGCTAAACCCTGTACTCAGGGACACAGACAGGTACAGCACTCCAACCCATCTGCTACACTCACCTGCATTGCTCTGATCCCCATTCAATTTTCTAACATCCCAGGTAAGTATTCAGTTTTCCCCTCTATCAACTGAGGGTCACTTCTCCCTGAAGGCAGGGGAGTTTGCAGTGTGCTGCAAATCAAATCCACTCTCCTTACCTTCACTTTTCATTTCTCCTCAGATCCAGGGTTTTCATCAACTGCATCTTTTCCACAAAGAAGCCCACACAAACCCCCCTTCTGGCTTCTTTCACTTGTGATTTTGCAAGCCATTGTAATCAGTTCTTATAAATGCTTTAAGTAAGACCACTGAAGCACTTTGTAACATCCTTCTGGAGCACTTGTAAACAAGGTTGTGGTTTGTGTCAGGGACCAGCCTGACACCACTTAGAGACCACATTTACATCTAGGGTCATGGAAATATTTCCAAAGAGCTGTTCCTTGCAGGGGTTCAGTGGTCTGGCCTGTCCAGATGTTTGGTCCTCACCTCAGTCACCTCATAGGGTCACTGCAAGCAGGAATGGTGGCCCTAGAGCAGCTGGCACTATGGAAATGGGCCACTTACAGCACCAGAGACTGAATTAAATCAGTGAAACAGTCCAATTTCTTTTCGTATGGACATTCCTATAAATTCATCATGCTTTCATGTTTGTGCAAAAGATGCAATAAATTACCCCTGGATCACCTTTGGAACTCCTTAGCATCCTACCTCCCATGGCAGAAAGATTCTACTCTGCAGCAACCACTTTCAGTTCATTACAAAGCTGGTTTCATGGCCTCTCAGTGGTGCCAAGTTTCCAGTTTCTCTCTGGCTTTGCGAGGAAGAGGAAATGCGCTCCTACAAGCCTCCTTCGGGGAATGGGTCCTCATTTTAAGCACTTGTAAGCGGGGCCAGCAGGGCAGGAGGGAGGACGAACTGCAAAGCACTGCAGGCTGCAGGCCCAGTGAGCCCATGGAGGACACTCTGTTCTGGTTTCACAGAGATCGTGAGTTTAAGCACAGATCTAATTGAATTGCAGATGTCTTTTCTGATGGCTATCTGCTAGCAGAGCTTCAATTAAAGCAGGAGCAAAGAGGCAGAACAGGGAGGTTCTCAGTAATAAAATTAATGGAAAGAAGAGTGGCCATTTACTGCAGCCTCCACAGAGAGCATAATGATGCAGGTAGATTCTTTTAACAAGAATTTTTTTGGCAGGGGTGGGGGGAGAGATCTGAAACCTTGGCACAGATACCCAGCTTCCAAATTCTAGAGATCCCGAGTGTATGTTGGACTGGAAAGCAGATAACAGTAATTTACACAATCCATAAATAAGCTCATCTCCATTGCTTCCAGTACTCCCTGATGAACAACTTCCTCTGCTCTCCATTCTGTAGGCCGTAGAGGTTTGTACTTTTTGATTTTGATTTTGGTTTTAAAGGCTGAATAGTTTTATTTGCTGCCCTTTTGTTACTTCCAAGATTAAGGTGGATTTGTCCTGTGCTTGCACTTGCCAGATCAAAACCTCTCGTCATTTTACAGTGCCTTTAGAGCTCCAAAGGGGGAGAACCTTAACAGAGCTCTCAGTCCACCCAAACTACAAGACTATAAATTGGAGCATTATGACCTTTTTTTTTGGCCTGTAGCTACTTTCTCATGATGACTTGATCCGCTCCAATGTGTGTTACCACATACGCATCGGTGAAAAACCACCCCCACCCAACACAGCTGAAGAATCAAAATTAAGCTTCAAGATGGCCTAAGAATCTGGCTTAGCTCAGGAATAAGGTTTTTGAGAACTGTTTTCCCTTTCCTCAGCCGATTGTTACGCTCTACCCAAATTCCTGTTGTGCAATACTTTGGAGGCTTCTTGGCCATGTCCTACCGTAACTCTCTTGCTTCTTGGCGCAGCACCACTCTCCTGGGGGCACCTCAATGGACAATCACCCCCTGGGATTCAGTTTCAAGGAAAATAATCAGAGTTTTGCTCATTTTCCCTTTTGAACTGCTGCCCTTTTCCGATGTATTTACAATGTAAGGAAGTCAGTTTATTCATGGTTTGACTTTTAACTTCATTGTTGAGCTTGGCTTTGCTCCTGTTGGAAACTGGACCCCAGTTGAGGAGGGCAGTTGCCAGTGTCTGCTGGAAACTCCTTGCCTGGGATCTTCAAGCAGGCCATTTGTTGACCTAGCTCAGCACATACTAAATAAATGCAGTCAGAAGAGTCTGCTTACTCATCACAGGAAAAGGACTGGCCCAATGGCAGGAGTTTTTCAGAATATCCCCAAACATTTCAAATGCCTAAGTTCATTCCAGGCTTCTCAGGAGCTCTCTCTCCAGCAACCATCCCCCATTTAATTTCATATATCTGAAATAACACTGAACAGCAAAGGTTGGAATTGGGCTGATTTTCTTGAATTTCTATTTTTTTTTCAGGTTTACTCCAGGAGAAAATTTGCCAGGAAGTTAAAAAACATAATCCTAAAGAGAGAGGAGAAAAGTGAGAAATAATGCATCATCTGTAAGATGTGGCCTGTTACTAACGTGCTCAGGATGTTTAACGAGAGGTTTTGCAAATGGCACATATTAAGTAAACAAGTATGCCTTCAGCCAGCAAGCTGCTATTTCTCCCTGCAGGGAATAAAAAATAATTAAAATTCTTTGTATTGAAATTTGTAGCTACAAAAAATCAAGGGTGGTAATTCCCAAATAGCCTTCTGGGGCTCTTTCTGCCACTGAAACACAGGAAGCTGCCTCCCAGGCATTGATTTATTCCATAAGAATTAGGGAGAAGCATCTCTAAGGCACTGCATTTACTCCCCTGCTGCTGGAAGGTTTTGTCTGGGTGCTCTCTGGACAGTTTCCAGGCATGTTATTGAAGAGTATTTCTCTTTCCTTTTACAACACTCACTTGCTCACTTTCCCCCCTGGGATGGGGGAGAGATTCAGAGAAGTGAGAAGACTTACAGCTTGATATCAAGACAGTTTAACAGGTAAAGCAAAAGCTGTGCACACGAGCAAAGCACAACAGGGAATCTATTCACCACTTCCCATGGTCAGGCAGGTATTTAGCCATCCCCAGGAAAGCAGGGCTTCATCACATGTAATGCTAACTTGGGAAGACAAACCCCCTAATTCCAAACATCCTTCCCTTCCTCCTTCTTCCCCCAGCTTTATAAGCTATGATGCCATATGGTCTGGGATACCCCTTTGGGGTCAGCTGTCCCAGCTGTGTTTCCTCCCAGCTCCTTGTGCACCCCCAGCCCTCTCTCTGCCGGGGTGGGGTGAGAGGCAGAAAAGGCCCTCCCTCAGTGTCAGCACTGCTCAGCTGTAACAAACACATCCCTGTGGTTTTCAACATTGTTCTCCACACAAAACCAAACTATAGCCCCACATTAGCTACTACGATGAATACTAGCTCTATCCCAGCCCAAGCCAGCATATTCTCCACTCCTGATTCCATACCATTTACATCACGCTCAGTCCCACACTATCCGATACATCCTCATTACCCACCACCACTGTCACCACCCTTTGATATAATGCACAGGTATCAGTTCCTTAGTCTATGGATAACCCCTGTGAAATGTCTGTCAAGCATCCACAAACATCCACAAAACATCATTTGAGTTCATTTAGTCCACAACTTTGGTCTCACTCAGGACAGGAGAGGTGGTGTGCTGTGTGGAGTTACTGGGCACCAAAGCCAGGTCAGGTCACTGCTGCACTTGCACTGTTTCCTGTAAGGCTTGTCCTCCACTGGTTTGGGTGATTCCTGCTGTAGTAATTCCTGTAACATGCAACTCAAACTCTGTATTACAACAATTTCGAGATGTTTCCATTACAGTCTCCACCCCTGGTTCATTTGGACCAGATCATGGGGTTTCAAACTGCAGTTAACTCCTGGCTTGCCCTGCTCTGGCTTGGACTTTTCCAAAGACCGCAGCTCCTTAGGAGTGTACCTGCTCCAAGTGAAGCCTTATCTACGAGCCACAGATCTTCAGGGGTCTACCTGCTGTGACATGGACTTACCCACAGCAACAGTTGCTTTGAGGTAGATCACTTTCAGCATGGTCTTTTCCATGGGCCACAACGCCTTCAGAGGTGTACCTGCTCCAGCATGGCCTCACCCACAGCCAGTCCCTTCAAAAGTAAACCTGCTCCAGCATGGCCTTACCCATGACTGCAGTCCCTCCAGAGGTGTATTTGCTCTCTCCTGGGCTTATCCACAGCCACACACTTTGGGGTACTCTGGCATGACCTCAAGCACAGCCACTGATGTTTTGAGGCGTGCCTTCTCCAGCATGGACTTACCCTTGGGCCACAATCCCTTCAGAGGTCCAGCTGCTGCAGCACACAGCCACAGATGCTGTGAGATGCACCTGCTCTGGCATGGGCTTATCCAGGGCCACAGATGCCTCAGGGTGTCCAGCTCCCACGTGGACTCATCCACAGATGATAGGCCCTTCCACTTGAGTTCATGCTGGAGTTCCAGCCTGTCCAGAACAGCAGCACAGCAACAGCAGCTCTGGCGATCTGCCAGCCCGACACATCACCATGGCTGTTATCAAAACGTTCCCAGGCACCGCAGAGTAAGGTGATAAGCAGCACAGTAGTGCAGTGAGCAGCTACTAATGAGCACTAGACTCAAGCAAGCAAGCCCTATGGCAAGCAGGAGCCTGTCCATTAATAGCAAAACAGCAATAATAGCTATAAAATCGATCTGGCACATTCCAATCACATCTGGCAGTACAGCATATGACAAAAAGGACTGTTGTGGTTTAACCCCAGGCAGCTGCTGAGTGCCACAACAGCCACTTGCTCTTATTTCTCTTTCCTTCCACAACAGTCATGTCCTCACTCTCCCAGTGGGATAGGGGAGAGAATCAGAAAAGTGAGAAAACTCGTGCATTGAGACAAAGACAGTTTAACAGAGTAGCAAAACAAGGAATCCATTCACCACTCCCCATGGGCAGGCAGGTGTTCAGCCATCTCCAGGAAAGCAGGGTTCCATCACATGTAGCAGTCATTTCGGAAGACCAACACCATCATTCTGAACGTCCTCCCCTTCTTCCCCCAGCTCTATATGCTGAGCACAACACTGTATATTATGGGATACCCCTGTGGTCAGTTGGGGTCAGCTGTCCCAGCTGTGTCCCCTCCCAGCTCCTTGTGCACCCCCAGCCCTCTCTCTGCTGGGGTGGGGTGAGAGGCAGAAAAGGCCCTGACTCAGTGTCAGCACTGCTCAGCTGTAACAAACACATCCCTGTGTTATCAACACTGTTTTGGTCACAAACCCAATCCATAACCCCATACCAGCTACTCTGAGGAAAATTAGCTCTACCTCAGCTACAGCCAGCACTCTCAAGTATTTGTAGAGGCCCCAGAATCTGAACCACTTAGACTTGCCTCAGAATTATTTGCCAAAAAAGTATTGGTTTAAAAAAAAAAAAAAAAATACAGAAGCTGTAAGAGGGGAAAAAACCCAGCAACCTGGTCTCAGTGATCATTTCCTTTGATCAGTTTATCATATTGCTGTTGAAAATAAAGCCAGTGTGCAGCTAATTGACAAAAAGAAATTAAATCACAAACAACTTGAATATAGCCTGAAGAGTTACTGAATTGTAGATATGCAGAGAATAAAAAGCTTCACATATAAAAGATAGGTTACATTTAATATGACTCTCAATGTGAATGAAAACATAAGCATCACAGAGTTTGTAAAAGAAAAAATTTGTTGGAAAAAGACAACAGTCCTGACCACTGATAACATTTGATTGAAAGTTCTCTGAAAAATTATTTGTTCTAGACAAAAAGCAAAAATCTAAACAATTCATTCCAGTAGTATTACAACATAACTGACAAACATCTACTCTTTGTCTGGATTTCAAATGCAATTTTAGTCAATTTGAATCCATTTCATGAAGAAGCTGCAGCTTTGACAGAGCTATTGCTAAAATCATCACAGCAACAAAACATTGCTTGGCCTCACTTTAGCAATTAATAAACAGCTCCAAGAACCAGCTCTACAGTTTAGAACTACTCAGTACGTAGATGATCAGATTTGCCAACGGTGATTTGCCACTGTTTATTGCAGTGTACTAAAATTATTCATGTATTACCTAACTAAAATCCTGAAGCCTTCCAAATCCTTTATTAAAGAACAGTTAAAAAAAAAAAAAAAGTATTGAATTTAGAATATGCTGAGGCTGTTCTTCAAAGAAAGAAACCCAGAGGTCAATTTCATTTTTAAACAAACAAACGAAACCCAAACCAAAACAAAAACTCTGCAAATTTTGGTAACTGAAGCGGGTGAAGAAGTCAATCTGTGTAAGTACATAAAAAAGTCAATCTTCACAATGTTATGGCCTGGAAGCGCTAAAGAGACAGAATATAAAGGCAACTGGAGACAATTAAGCCCTTTAAAAAGCACCAAAATTAGCATTCCTTTTGTCTGATCCAAATAATTCAAGTGTTGTTCTGCTACAAAGGCCATCATCAATTTCTAATTTTAGCTTAATCCATGAAAAAGAAAAATCCAGCATTTCTCTCTGGTGTTTCCTCATTAAGAACACTCTTAAATTGTACTCTGAAACCTCAGGAACACAAACTATGAATTCAAGTTCACACTCACACAAGCACTTTGATATGGCAATCCCAATAAAGGCAATTCAACTACTTGTGATTCAGCTAAGCAGTGCCTGAACTGCTACATGGTGAGTATCCACCAAAAGCAAAAATTTAGCTATAAATGACACAGAAGAGTGACCTGTCCTACCTTTGAACCCTCAGCCTTCTAGTTTCCTCTACTACACTTGACTACACTCAGTACCAAGAAGCCTCACAGAAATAGTATCTCCTGATTTCCTTTACATGAAGTAAGCAGTCATATAACCCTATAAAAAACCCTTGTAATTAACCCTTATATTTTAAGTCAGATTTTTTGTATTCACACTTTCGGTCACTGCTGTAAAACTGCAAATTCCTTTGCTCCCCTGGTTGCAGCGAATGGATCACACCTTCGCCACTCATTCACCTACAAATTTGTAAGCTTAGATTCAGTTTGCTTTCATCTGTATTACTAAAGAAGCATTTTTTCCAATACACACACCAAAGTGCAAATTCTTCTCAACATTTTTCAGAAGGCAGAATTAATACTGTAATACAGGCTGACATGGCGGGATAGCCGCAGTGCTTACTGCCTTTGTCACCCTGAGTTAAGGGTGGAGCTGTGCCAGTATGGGATGACCAGTGCACAGGCAAGGGCAGTTTGCCACTAGGGAACAATTTATATATTCATATACAAAAGATATCTGTGGCCCTACAGTCCTGACCATACAGGACTGGACCAAGCCCATCAGCTTTGCTTAGTCAGGTGCCCTACTCCCTCCTCCTTCACTTAACTTCAGTATCTGTCTGTTTTTAAGAGCTGTGGAAAGCAGGAGCTGCATTTTTAGCTGAAACAAAAGTTTTAAAGCCAACAGGCAGGATCTTGCACCAAGACTTAGCCTTCCTGACCTCACTACCCATGTAAAACTGCATTGCAACATCCTAAAAGTGGCTGCGGTTAACACCAGTACAATATACAAACAGTGATTTATCAACATTGTATGCTTTATTGAAAGTTGACAAGTGCAACAGTTAAATACATTGACGTGTTACAACTGTAGAGAACATGCACAAAAACATATGCATACTACTATACAGATCATATGCAAAAAAATTCATACTGGGAAATCCGATTTTTTTTTTCTTTAATTCTTTCTAGCAGGGCTTGGTAATTTTTGGAGTGGTTTTTCCCATCTTGAACCAAACTACAATGAACAATGATTTACTTCAAGATAATCAGCAGCCAGGGAACTTCAGAAGTTACACAAACAGCATCAATCTGCCAAATTCTGAACAGTTGCGTAGGTGCATTCTTATTTATGTAGCATTAAAAAAAAAGTCTCAAACTTCTTCAGATCAGCCAATGAAACAACTAAACTTCAATCTGTACAACCTAAATAGTTACAGTTTTCTATTTTACAAAGTAATTACACTAAATACACAAATATACAGTAGGCAAATAACCTTCATTATAATTATCCTATGACCCAACAACTGTATTGTCACCTACCTGTTTTCTATATATAATACAGCTTTATGCACCTGTCCACTGCTTCAGAAAACGGTGCAAATATTTGCACTTAAGGTTTCAGGTGACAATTAAGTGTTAAACACTGAGATTACCTTTCTCCCTCTTCCTCTTAGATCCTATGCACCAGTCCACACTTTGGAACCCCAATGCACTACAGGGGATTGAGCCATCACTTTTTACTCCAGTCTATTTCTTCATGTTTCAAAGCTCGAAAAGCACTTGTATCAGCTGTATCACTGGATGAGTGGAAGATTTAAAAACAAACAAAAAAAAATTCAGGCATGCAGCTTCGTTTCTCAGCCATTTGCAGAAGCTGCTCGAGTCCCCAGTGTACTTGTGCTAATTCTCTGTAAGAAGTTTATTTTATTCAACCAACCTAAGAACATAGACTCCTTCAAGCCAAAGGGGTAAGGGAGGTAAGAGAGAGACAGATGAGTGTGTAATACAAGGGGGAGAAGCCTCTCCTGATGTGTGTAAGGCATGGAGTCCTCAGTCTGGGTTGCAATGTGCACTGAAATGGATGAAGGGTGGCTGTGGCGGATTCCCGCTAGTCCTCCTCGCTCTGGGCAGTCCAGAGGCCAGCAATCATGGTGGCGATGACACCTTGAGCTATGCTGAAGGCCCTGAGCCCTGTGATGCCGGCTGAGCAGGCTGCTGTGTTGTCCCTTGTGATTGGGAAGAGGAAGGCGGAGAACCAGTCTGCAGCTGTGCTTGGAACTGGGCAAGCTGCTCTGGGCTGGCAAGTGTTTTTAGCAGAGTGTTTTCTTGCTCCAGCTGCGAGTTCTTCTCTATCAGCTCTTTGATTTGCTCTTTGAGGACCTCCACTTCCTCCCGTACTGCATACATCAAATGACTCTTTACCAGATCCTGAAATACATAAGAGAGTGTGTGACTTAGGAAAGCAGCGCAGCGCCCGGCCCGGGCTCCCACCTGCCCCGCCGGAGACGCAGCAGACGCCCCGCACGCAGAGGGCCGGAGTGACCCGTGGCTCCGGGCAGCGCTGTCCTGGCCGGGGCCGTGCCGGGCCGGGCCGGGGCCGGGCTGTCACCGCCGCTGCCGCCGGGCCCGGCACACACGTGCGGCCCGGCCTGCACAGCGGCCCCGCCCCCGGCTCCGGGCCCCGCCCCCGCGCGCGCCGGCTGCAGCCAGTTCTGGGCGCAGGTTGCCGCATTTCCCTCCCTCCCGCCGTCCGCGCGCGGCCGCGGGTGACGCCAGAGCTCGGCGCGGCCAATGGGCGGCCGAGTTATTTATAGCCGGGAGTTAAAGGCTCGGAGTTTGCCTAGCAACAGCCGGAGAGGCTCCCGGGAGAGCGGCTCCAGGCACCGCTCCAGTAACAAAGGGCGGCCGGGCCCCCGGCACCGCGTCGGGCGGGGGCCGGGGCAGCGGCCAGCGCGGCCCCCGAGGTGAAGCCGCCGGCTCCGGGCACTGCGGTGCCTGTGCCGCCCGCGGGGAGAAGGGCGCAGCGGCGGGGGATGCCCCGGCTGCAGCCGGCGGGGGATGCGCTCGTTAGGCTTGCGCTCGCCTGCGCTTCGGGGAAGAGTTAATAAAATGAGAAGTACCCCAAAACGCCCCCTCTTTGGGACTGTAAAACCCCACAAACACGCTCGGCTTTCTGCCCAGCAGCGCCCCTCCGCCGCCGCATGGAGCCGGGATCAATCGTTTGGGGAGGCAGGAGCCAGGAGCAATGCCGTCATTCCCTTCCCGGCATCAATACACAAACGTGCGCATTCCTCCCCGCAGGAAGCCTTTGATCAATTACAAACAAAAATAAAACTAAAAAATGAAAAAAGCTCCCGAAACCAAAGCCGTGCCTCCCCTTCCGTCCCCGCACGGGTTAACCATCGCCGCCGCATCCCCATATTGTTTACTGCTTCAAACACGAACAAGGTTTTATGCCCCCATCGGTACGTACCATCGCTTGCTCGATTTTGTTGTCGATAGCAACTACGCTTGCACCAGAGGAGCTGCAAGGGAGAAAGAAAGAGAAGAAAAAAAAAACATACAACATTAGCAGCGGCTGAATTATTTAAGAGACAAGAGACGCGAGCATTGGTAGCCAGTTGGCTGGGAAAGTCATCCTAACGCTGCCCTGCCGCCGCCTCGCTAGGATGCTCTAATGCAGCAAAGCAACCTGTAAAGCCGCGCCGAGCCCCCAGCCCGACCAAATATCCCCACATTTTGCCCCCCGACGGACCACAAAGATGGAGCTCAATCACAGGCTGCGGCAGAAGCGCTGGGCGCCGGGGAGGGCAGCACCTCCGGGGGGAGAGGCGGGAGCCGGTGCCGCCGCTGCGGCTCCCCCGGACAAAGGAGCCAGCCCGGAGCTCACCTGCCCCGCTACCGCCGCGCCAGCACAGCCGCTCGGACACAACACTTATTTACCTACTGTCGAGCCTCAGAGACGAGTTGTCGGTGCCCAGCAAGGACGATAAGAACGAAATCGAGAAGTGTCTTAGTTGATAAACTCCTAGATCCATTGCCACCGGTCTACAACATTGGGCATTCATGCAACCGCGGCCAGAAACGCTCCCCGGGAAAAAAAAAAAAATCAGGTCTCGCTCCTCCCGGAGGCGTGTGTGCGTGCGGGGCCGCTCCGCCGGGCGAGGCGGGGCCGGGACCCTGCGGGACCCTGCGGGGCTGCGCTCGGCCAGCTCCGAGCGGGGTCAGCGCTCCGCCGCGCAGCACAAAACCCGGGCATCCCGGCCCCCCCCAATCATTTATGCGCCGGCGCCGCCTCCCATTGGCTGCGCTGCCCGGGCCCCGCCCCGCGCCGCGCATCTCATTAGCGCGCGCCCCCCCCGCCGCGTGCGGCCCGGGCCGGCGGCGCCCACGCGGGACGGTCCCGCACGCGCGGGGAAGGGGGGAAGCTCGGTCCCCCCGCGGCCGCGAGCCCCGGCACGCGGGGTGCCGCTGCGCCGCTCGCTCTGCCGGCCCCCGCCCGCGGGAGCGGAGGGGGATTTAAAAAAAGGAAAATAAAAAAGAAAAAAAGGATAAAATAATAATAATAATAATAATAATAATAATAATATTAAGTAGCTGGCCCGGGGAGCGGCGGGGAAACCCCGCACGGCCCGGCGGGAGCGAGGGACGCGCCGCGGGGCCGCCCGTGGCCGCGCCGACAGCGCCACCTATCGGCACGCGGCAGCGGGAAAGGCCCGGTGCCGGCTCCCACGCTTATCCAGCGAGCCGTACGGTCACCCCAGCCGTACCAAGATCCGCACGTTTCAGCCCCGCAAAGCGAAGCCCATACCCGGCAGCTCTGCCCGGTTCGCCCAGGCAAAGCAGTAAAAGCAGGATACCCACACACTGCAGATAAAACTCTTCCAGACACCTACAATCCCCCTTTATCCCTTACACACGCCTTATGAGCCCATAAAGCCCTTTATGACAAAAATATTCAGCCACCGATCGTCTACAAAGGCACATACGGCACAAACCTGTGGATTTCTAGCAAGCCGGCTGATACTATTCTACAGCAACAGGGAAAAATGCCTATTCACTTATTTTTAGATTGCACCATAAGGCACTTAGTGTTAAAAGCTGCAGCACATGCATTAATAATTTAGGAAAAGATTCTTCTCCCACCTAACTGGTGTTTTTCTCAACAAATGTTATGCTCTCATGTGTCATGGAGCACAGTAACTACATTCAGTGCCCATCCAAGTGATCTTCTCTACCAGTAACAGCTTAGAAAGAGACCCGAGGCTGAACTAGACCACCATGAAATACTATCACAAGAAACAGCCAACCTCTAAAACCACCCTTTCTAGACCTGCACTTTCAGCAGGCATTAAATTACTTAAAGGCACAAAAAAATAAAGTCAAAAACCTCTTCCATTCTCTACAGCAAACTTCTCCAAGAGCTACAAGTCACATACATCACAGGTGCTGCTCCCAGAGAAGCAGGAAATCCAGGAGGCACAGAATAATCATCTTAAAGCTAAATTTAGCATTTGCGTATCTGCATCATCCTTCTTAGTTTATTTATGTTGTCCTAGACTACTATTCTTTCATTCAATAATGCCAGCAGAGTAGTACAAACTAATCCTGTTCACAGGGAGGTCACATTTAAGAATAAGAATTCCTCATAGCCACTTTCCCGCTACCACACAGGGTTCACATCCCACAAGGGCACAGCTCTCATCTCACCCTTTGGATATCTGGGGAATTTGCACGGGATAGCACCTAACAAGCTGAAAATTAGAGGAAGTGTTTTAGAAAAACCCTTCCCTGTACTGACTTGCAAACGCAAATAAACTGAAGCAACACATGAGAAGATGTGCATCAGGCTCCAGCTTCCCCGCTCCTGAGGGACAAACACCAGGAACCACGTGCTGTACATACACTTCCCCATACCACTTTCTCTCTGCAGAGGTTACTCACTACACACCACGGTGCCCATCACATTCAGTGATCAAGTGAGCCGGTAACAGACAGTGCCAGAAGCACATCATCTGTACTGGAATCTGCATCCACGTCTGTACTTGACTTGATCTAAATTAATGTTCTATGACAGGTTGGGCTTCAAAATCAGTGATGTCTTAAACGACTACTCCCCAATGCAGTTACTCAGCACAATTAACAAAATTGTAGTTGGACAAAAGCTCTGGGACAAACTCTGTCCCTTGCAGTTATCAGAAAAAGGGCAGAGTAGGTGTAAAAACAGGTTAAGTCCTATCACTGCTGATAATCAGGCTCTTATAAAAGAACTTGAAGACAGCAAACTCACAGGCTTGGATAGACATATCCTCAAAACTCCTGCTTTGCTGTTGCAGGACAGGCAGCAGAGAATTGTATATAGTTTCACTCGTACATGTGGAAATAAAGTCACGGATGCATTCCAAGATGATTGTTGGTTCTGCCATAATGACTGATAATTATCAAATGCCATTATTCCATTTACAACAGAAAAATGATACCATTCTCAAACTAAATTAACAAAAACACAGCCATCTTTAATCTACATTAATCTTCACAAAGAAGAGATAACACATATGATCCTAAATCAAATTCCCACTAAACTCATTAACCATCTTCCATTAACTTCAGCGGGCTCTTAACAAAATCTGTCATTTATTTTTAGATGCTTACAAGCAGAGTTGTGATTCAACAGAAAGCTGTCAGCTGCGTAAGTAGGACTGCATATTAATATGCATGTTCTGCTTTGCCCACTCTATAAAAAAGCAAACCATAAGTGTCCCTTTATGGCTGAGAAAGCAGATCATCTAGGAAATAAAAAACCCCATGATATAAATTACTTTAATCTCCAAAATTGGGATGAAATCTTTTGGGAGGAGGGAAGAGCACCACTATCTCCAATGTTCTCATCTCAACACCCCATCATCTGCCTGACAAGGACAAAGACTGAACTCTATATTTAGGACTGGGGTTTTGCTGTTGTTTTTAAAAAATAACTCATTTATGAAATAGAGAAAGTATACAGAAGATTTACAGAAAATAGTTCTCCAAACTCAGTTTTCCTCTAGAAGGGCATCAAGATTACTACTGTGTTACTCAAAACCTTCTAGCCACCTCTTTTAACACCTCATTAACAGGTAATACATAATATTCTGCTCCTGAAAAAGCTTAAATTCCAGGGAGTAGAGGTGAGAAAGGCTGCAGAATCACACATTTTGGCTAAGGAACTCTGGGTCTGCACCGGGTTGTACAAATTCATGCACCTGTTAGCCCAGGATATGCGATGAGTCCCTTCACATGCTTTGGAAGCCTGCGTATCTACAGAGCACCCCAGGTGTTCACAAACTGCATAAAATAACAGAAAAAGACTCGAGATGGGTTCCTGAGAAACCAGCAGCATAGAGTACAATACAGCAAACAAGCAGCTCACCAGCATCTTTGATCCTCAAATAAATTGACTGCTTAAATATATACATGCAGTAGTCAAAGACTTTTTAGCATGTGTCACCTTTTGTAATACTCCAGCTCTTAAACACTGTTCCTCCCACTAAATAATTTCCTCTTGTCTCAATTTATTCATGCTAAGCACTTGGAAAAGGGTGCTTTTCATCTTACATACTGAGGTAAACTACAGTACAGAATAATTTTGTCTCAATGCAAGTGTGGTTTGTCATATTTCTCCATGTGTGTTAAAAAGTTCTTTCACTTAAAACATTTATCTTTTAAGTACCTTGTCAGTGTATGCTCCCTTCAGATGACAACATTAAAAGCCCTCGACAAGTATCTTCTGAACTTAAAATAAACCTCATTTTTTGATGATGTTACAAAGATACCACACCAGAAAACATATTAGAAAAACAGCAATTGCTGTCACAGCACACTTTCATCTTACGCTCAGACAGGCTCAGATCCTGTGAACTTCAGCTACAGTTTTCAACTGCAGAGTGCAAGTAACTGAAGAGGTTAAAAAAAAAAATCTGCTATTTACTCAAGAAAAGGCTACAGTAATTGGATTCTAGCTGACATCTGACTGTGCATTTCTCTTGGCACCTAAAAATGGTGAATAAATGGCAGAGCACTCTTCTGCCTTAAAATTCATAGATTCAAAACTCTTTGTGTACTGACAGCAACCCCCCCAGCATCCAACTTATGCAAAATTGCTCAAAGCTAATAACTGAGAAAGCTCTGGCTGCACTTGACATCAAGGACTAAAGGTTTATTTATTTCAATAGGCCATGATATTTTCATCTCAGGAAAGGTACATTACTGGAGAAGCTGTCCAACGAACTTTCTTTCCCACAGTAAATCATAAATATTTTTAACAGACTAAGGACCAAAAAAACAACCAAATAAAATAACCCCACCCACACAAGCTCCATCTTCAAATAGCCTAAATAAAGATCACAAAATCTCAGCCAACTTCCTTTTCCAGACCCAAACTTTTAGCTAAGATCTTGATTTAAAGAATCCAAGCCACTAAGAACTTACTGCTCAGTTCCAAAAGACATGTATTTTATTTCTAGATTGAATTCTGCTACTTCAATTTATGTACTTCTGCTAACTTGAAAAAGTTCTTTCTACAAGATAGTACTCTCTCAGTTTTCCTAAATGTGAGCTTTTCCTGCCCCATATTAATGTTATTTGCATCTATAATTTAGTTGATTGGTTTGCTAGAAATTGGAGTTTAGTTCCATGAAAAACAGATAAAAGGGAAAGCTATGCAGGATGCTAGTGAAATGAAGTGCTGTGTTTGTAAATACTTTTTTTTTTTCTTTTTTCCAGATGTGCAAGCATAACTAAATAAATATTTAGTGGAAAGAATACATACACCCTACTGGGGCTCTGGAAATAACCTGACAGTATCTCTGATCACAGTGCATACACAGGAGTATCATGCTGTGAGCTCTGCACAAGAGACAGAGGCTGCATTTAAAGCAAGAAGATAACATGTAAGATCAAAAGACAAACAAGGAGCAGTTCTCACTGGTTCCTCTGAGGATATCCTCTTTCTCTTCAACAGACTAATTGCCAAGTCAACCCCACTTATTTTTAATGAGAATTATGATTCTACCAATTTTAATGCTGACAAAACAAAACATACTGTAATCTATAATCAAGTACCTGGATATAGCCAAACACAGAGATGACCCACTTGTTACGGATCAGAGAGAACTCTGCAGGGAAATGTGAGCCAGCTTAAAGCAATTTTGATGCTTGGAGAGGGATGTATGGCATCGCCTTTCCCAAGATCATCCATAGATGACCATCTAGCGATGCAGCTGGGATGAAGGGCTGTGTTCTGCACATATCCAGTGAGTTTCAAAGTCCCCTCACAGAGTCAGCTGAGGTCTATCACAACTCAAAACCTGAAATTACATCCAGATGCTACTCCACCTTAAATTTAAAGAAGTTATACATTTACAGTAACATGTAACTTGGGAATCATAGGCTTTTGTCATTTCAGAAACCTTTAAATGAGTAGGTGTGAAATATTTACTACAGGTGAAAGCATCCTCCTCAGCATCCCATAAAGCACCCTTGTCCAAGGACTGCAAAGGAAAGAATCCACCAACATGTTAGCATCCTGAAAATTTTAAGTGAGACATCTGAGCCAGGAAATAATTTTCTTTCCTCCAGAAAGCTGCACACATCACTCTGCACGCTGACACTGTCCCCAGGATGGACGTGGAAAAGAAGTTCAGCGTCATACAGCAGCATATATAGAAGAGTGATAAAATGCTACAACCTTTAAGTTTCACTACCCAAAGCATGGAGCTGAAATTTATTTTTCCTTTACATGAAATTTGGCTTAAATAATTTTACATTTAATGCATAGAAAGCGTGTTCAATTCCCTTGTCTTCTGTGTAACTTTCATGTGTAAATGCTTCTCAAAGGCAAGAACACCCAGAAGTAAAAAACCACTTACACAAATATTTAATCCCACTTATTCTAACTGTACAACAGATTTTTCAACCACATACTCCAAAATTAAATGAAGAGGGAAGGAAAGAGTCACTGGAGCATTTTAAGTTACAGTTAACATAACATAACAAACATGACAAGTATAAGGAGTGGTTTGGCACACTGACATGACAAGCATTTGGAAAGATGAAATTCTCTATATTAAAAGGCATCACTGAGCCAGGGGAACAAACGGCCCAGGAGGAACTACAGGACAATGGCTGACACCCACCCACCCCAGGTTAGCTTCAATGGTACATGGTGGGTTTAGTAATCAAATTAAAAACCAGCCAAATTAACCTGTAACTAAGAAGGCTCATCTTTTATTATTTCTGAACTTGCACTATTTTCTGTTTCCTTAAGGCTGCAGAAAAGCCACACCAGGTCTCATTAAATGGGAAAACTGTCTTACTGAGTAGTGCTAATTGTGGAAGGGGAAGATGGAGGATCTTAGGGCCCTTCATTTCCCCTGTTCCCAGCCCCTTGTAAAGCTTACACCCATTATGCCTTTTTAACTCCTTAATACATTCCTTCCTCTTTTCCCACCTCCTCCCCTGTTTCTAATTGTTACCCTTGAAACTATATTGAAAATCTTAGATCAGCTAATAATTTAGTCATGCTTATTAAAAAAGTATTTATATAGCATTAACAGCTAGCTGGTCTACACTTCTCACTGAATATCATTTGACCTTTGATAGCCATTTTTTGGTGCAACACTTGAAATTAAGCCTGTATTTCCCACAGAAGCCTATCACACAAGAAGACAACTCAGGGTTGCTAGGAACAAAGCCAAAACCTCTCCAATTAATCAGCATTGTCCTATGGTCTTCAGGAAGCTGGGAATGAAGTTCCCTACCCCAGCTTTTACAGAAATTCTTAAGAACAGCTGATGTAAAGTACAGACACAAAACCTAAGTCCTCAGTGTGAGAAAGGAGCATTCGGGATGCGGAATCTGATCTGCCGTGAACGAGAATGAAAATCGGCCACTTCTCAGCTTTTGTGGTGGCAGATCCCTCGTTACCACCCTGCTGTGCAGAACCGTTTTAAGGTCCTTCTGTTAAGTAATAATAAATTCCCAACACTGCAACTTGTTTACACGTATAGAAAAATAAAGACAATAAGCTCAGAGTTCAATGCCACTTTTTTTCCTCAGCAGGTATTTTAAGACAACAGACCTCTATCCAGCTGCCCATTTACACTTGCCCAGTTTCAGTCTCTCTGCAATCACTGGCAAATGGCTTCACATGTATCAGCAGTATCAATGAACAAATAGGTAAATGATTTTAGATTAACTCCCCTGGGTCCAATGCGTGCATACTACACAAATTTGAAATGTCATATTTCCTAATCTCAGAGTGGTCAAAATACTCTAGCAATGCCACAACCCACAGTTTATCATAATTTGGTGAGTTCCTACGAAAATACAGGGAAAATTCAAGACCTTCTGTACCATCCAAGAAGAACTGTACTTTAACAGGCTGAATTTACTGTAGCATATTTAAAGGTATTTTTATACCTGAATGGAGATCTTCATTTATAGATATCAAATCCCATGTGCCTCCAACCATTCAGGAAACATGGGGAGAATTTCCATGAACAAATAAGAATGTGACCTGATTTACTGCACAGTGCAGTGTACCCCAACACCTTACTTTATTAGCCACCGAGTTGAGCATTTGTGGGACAATTTCCTGCCTAACCTGTAGCTTCCCCCTGTAACCTTCCCCCCATCTGTGAAAACAAGCATATGAAAGAAATCTGATGAATGCCCATGCTTCAATTCAGTACAGAATTGAGACCAGGTACAGCTCAACTCTGGAGTAGGAAAGCACTCCCAGGGTTCTTAATCCAGGCACAGCTTCAGTGATTTAAGAGACACAAATCCTGCTGACTCACAGTCGCAGAAATCCCAACAGTGTATCTCCATTTACACTCTCCTTGCTGAAGGAATAAATTGTAAAGCAATATTGATTTGAAATAGAATACAAGATACCTGGGAAAGTATGTAAGACTATGAAATGACTATGTGCTTCAAAACTTAAAAATTACCTAAAGAACAGATTGATCAAAATTTTAATTTGACCTGACTGTGCCTTATGGCGTTAGGGATGTATTACCTACTTTGGCACAACAGTTCGTTCTTGAAACCCTGCCACACTGCAAACCAAAAAGAACAGAACACAGATGTGCTGGCTCAGCATATTTTGAACATGTCTCTGGAGCACCTTCTAGACCAGAGACTGCAAACAGCTGGCACAGGCCCAGGTCATCTACAAAAGGGTGTATATCCTGAAGTCCTGGTTCTCCTTCAAATGGGATCCAGCCTTCCTCAGTACCCTACTGATCCTGTAAAGGAACCTCAGGCAGTAAGAAGCTCTAATTTTCCACAGGACAGCATCTTCTAGCTTAAAAGCAGCAAGTACCTCAAGACTGTTGGATCCATAGTGGCCACATGGGGCACACACCACTGACATTTAGCCACCCTTGAGCCAGACATTCTGCAAACGGCAGAAGACATTCTCTTTATCTTTTAATACACAAGTTGCGAAGGAAAGATTACAGCATATCATTTCATACCTAATCAGTGTCTGGCTAATCGTCTTTATGCAGTGATGGCTACATTTATGAGTGGCACCCTGTTTATGAAGCATTCCTGTCCTCTCCCTAAAACTGCTGATGCATGTTTTTTGGTGGACATGCACCTGAAACATTTAATTAGATGTCCAAGGTTCTTTTGTATATACAAGGTCCAAGGCTCATGTATATATCATGTCAGGTACCTAACACTTCTGAAAAACAATTACTTCATCCTTCAGAAACCACTATCATTATAACGAAACCCTGAACCTCTGTGGCTTAAAATAATTCAAAACAAAACCCAATCCCCACAAAAACAAAACCAAAGCAACTGCAGTATCAGAAGTCTGAGTAACCCAGTTAGTAATGCATGGGAGTCCAAAACAGCTCCCAGGTACGTTTCCTCATTCTTACACAGGATGTTAGCCCAGTGGCCACTCTTCTACAGCATCAGCACGATGAGCTGCCACACTCCTCTCAGTATAAGGGAAGGAGAGAAAATCCCTACTGCAACACAGAATTTAAAGCCCCACTCTTCCAGCCCCACAGACAGAGCCAGGGAACCACTGCTGCAGAGCCCCACCAAGCACAGAGGACAGAAGGATCTCTTCTAAAACCCACACAAGGTAACCTCCCATCCAGGTAGGCATGCCTCTTCCCACACAAGGTACAGAACAGGGGAACTCCTCTCTGACTCTTCCCAGCTACTACTAATTGGTAGAGGGCCTCGCCACGTGAACAGTAACATCGATCACCAGCTCTGGTACAAGCAATCATGACAACTATAAACAAAGATATTTGTAAGTGAATGTTTGAGTCACAGGGTAGCACTGCTGCCACTCAGATAGGCTCCTGACTTGAATTAGTTTGACCAAACCTGTTTTTCAGCCCTATTTCTGAAGAACTCAGCATTTTAAAACAAGTTGTCAATAAACCGAAGCAGGTAGAAAAGAAACATTAAACTCATTCCAAGGTTGGGGTTGGGGGAATTTACTTATACTGATAGACTGAAAGATGCCAAGGTACTTGAAAGGATCCTTGAAATCCTTGGAAGGACTGAGATGTCACTTGAGTGAAAAATGACCTTTAAACAGAGAAAATACTAGGTTTAAGGGCCTATCAAACTTTTGTTTTATTTCTTCATATTAGAGTGCAACTACTTAGTATTTGCCTAATGATGAATTAAAACCTCTTTTTTTAAAAAAAATAACATTAGCTTATAAGTACAGTGGGATTTCTATCCCTTGATATCATAGAATCATTTAGGTTGGAAAAGACCTTTAAGATCATTGAGTCCACCTGTAAAGCCTAACATTGCCAAATCCACCTGTCAGGTAGAGACTGGATGCCCATCACTCAGGTACACTTTCAACAAATTTAAATTACTGATGTTCTGATAGGGATGACCTAAATAACAGCAAGACAGACGTTTTCATGCTTGACTTCAATATTCATGTATTTTAACCAACTACAGCCCACTTTACCCATCCTAAGAGTTAGCAGGTATACCCAGTGCTCCCTCCTTCCAGTTTATGCCATAACCAGAGGCTGAAGTATCTTCTGACCTCTGTTTATTTCCCCCCACCCTCCCCAGGATCACATCTTCTGCATTTCCAACCAAGTTTCAAAAAGATATATGAAGGATGCCACACCACCATTCATTTGGTACAAATATGGAAAGATGCTAGTGTACATCCGAAGTGGACACAGGCACCTGTCTGCAGTCTGCACTACACTAGAGGCTGGAGCTCCTGCACACCCACATAATCACCATTTCCAGCAGTCTAGTGCTAGACAGCTCCCCAGTAGCACATAGACATTAGGGGTTGCTTTTCCAAAACAACTTGGTGGAGCTCCAGAGCCTAAACTCTGAATCTTGGACTTCATTCTGGCAGCCAAACTTAAAATGAAAAATATGCATAAAGTATTTAATTTTATTAAGAGGACAAGTCCTTCTCAGTATGCTGCAAACTGCCCTTGACCAATGACTGCAAGTAGGAAAAGATTCACCATCCATATCCTCTATGTTTTAAATGAGATGCCTGACCCCAGAATCACTTCTCTTTCCTCCAGCAAGCCATGGACAACTGCACTCACTCTCAAATTCTGCATCTACGCCAGAAAAAACTAAATGCTTCTTTGTATTTGACCCATGCATTCAGCAGGGTCAGTCTGGGGAAAAAACACATAGTCACATGCAATATTAGCCAAGAAAGGCTGCCATTTGCAATTGCCATTTACCATTTGCAATTTGCGGTGACATGACAACCAACCAACCTGAATTCACAGAAAAACAACTGGGAAAAAAACAGCATCTCTGCCAGAGAAACTAGAGGAAACAAAGGCAAATGAAAATGAACTAGAAAGTAGCTTGCAGAGTAAGGCTACAGGAGAAACTGTCCATGTTTTCTGTATAATGTTAACAAGATGCAGACTTTGGTTTACTACTAGAGGTGCTACATCATGCTCCTGTGTGTATCAGTAAAAGTCACTCACAGCAAAACCTTTTAATAATGCAGAAAGGTTCAAGA
The DNA here is from genome assembly GCF_041296385.1 of Aphelocoma coerulescens. Classification (NCBI taxonomy): domain Eukaryota; kingdom Metazoa; phylum Chordata; class Aves; order Passeriformes; family Corvidae; genus Aphelocoma; species Aphelocoma coerulescens. Next base: position 63,857,559 of record NC_091013.1, read on the forward strand.
AAATCACACCTCCACCACACCTTTTTCATTACATATTTTGTGGAATAGCTTGGTTGATGGTAGGAAACAATCTCCTCAACACTACCTCCCTTGTTCAGTAATATGATACCAGTCACTGCTGCATCCATGCGCTGCTCACACATAACGTACCTGTTGCCATTATAGATCAACTGCTATTATAGAAGATTTCCATTATACTTATCCTTAAGCATTCTGATTAATTTAGTACAATTTTACGGTTCATTTGAAAGTTCAAGCGTGTTTTCAGAAACTGCCAATTACTGAAAAAAATTTAAATTGAGCTTTAAAAAAAAAAATGTTTTCCAGTGTATAATTTTATATTCTTTAAAGAGGCACCATTCACAGAGGAAAGCTATTCTCCCCAGGGAATACCACAAACATAACATGACAAAAATATGAAGTTAAATGTATTAGTTGATATATGTAAACATTTATATAAGATCAAGGGGTTAGAATTTAAGGGTGTGGCATAACAAAAGCACCAGTTCAGAGATCAGAAGTTAGGAACAAATTCCATGCTCCCTCCCACAGATGGGTATTTTCCTTCTGTACACAGAAAAACAACTCTGCAACATGAAGAGTCAGGGCATTTTTTCCCCCCCACTGTCATATATTTTTAACTCAATAAAAGAATTCCTCCAATTCACCAAGTTACTTGGAATTTACTTTAAACACTAGAAAGAACCACATCAAAAACATGCAGTTCATATTTCACTGTTTATATGGAAAAGGAGGTTGCAGAAGACTAAGCTGTATTTCAATGCTCTCCAAACATTTAACAAGACTGATTAACTAAACTTTTCTTTGATCATGTGACAGTACAGAAGATAGTGTATATTATATATGAAAAGTATTTGAATGAATACAAACTTATTTGATAATGAGTTTCAAATCCTGTTTTCTCAAATTCTCTTTTTTGGTTTCATATTATATTACTTAAGATTTGTAATAACTAGAATAACAATTTTTGAAATGAAGAAATAGAAGTACTGTAAGAGCAAATGTTTTATAATATGGATTAAATACTGCTGTAAAGATATTTCAAAGCATGTAGATTTTCACTGAAAAAGTAATCAACTCTGAATGACAATATTCTCAACCAGTATGATATTCCTAGCTTGAAATAGTTTTAGTAAGTGCCAAGCACCTTAACTTAGAAGTATTAAATACTTGTGTAAACAAAAGAACCCCCCAAAAAGTAAAGCAAATAAATCAGGCATCTACATATTAAAAACTTTGTAAATACCTCTTTAGGTGTCGTTCCAGTTCCAAAAATAACACTTTCATGATTATTTGGTCAGGACCTTGTTTCTGGAGAAGTGTCACTTTCATTGATGTATCTATCTCGTACCTGCTGATTAGTTTCCCCCAGGTGGAGGGTCAGAAGAAATACCTTTCGCTCCTTGGCGGCTGTAAGATTAGCCTTAGCATTCCACTATTAACCACGCGTCCTGAATTCTGCAGCACTTTAAGGAATTGCAAAGCCTTGCCCGTTAAAGATTATCCACTTGCTTCAATTCAAAGTTTGCTGAGTTTAATACTGGTTGGTCATGATCAAGAAAAACAAGAAGGGCGAACAGTGACACCACAGATCCTGAGGTCACATGGTGTTCTGTTACATAAAGCATCAAAAGAGATTAAAATCTTCATGATTACATTTTCAAATCTCAAACAAATGCATCTTCTCTCAGCAGTGCCAAATTCACCGACTGAAGCTGATTCAACCTGCTCCCACTTTTTGTGAAGCACATGTTAATCACTATAGGCAGCTAATTCTGCTTAGAGAGGCAGCTCAAGTTATACTGTTTCTTAAATCAAAGTTCTAAGGCTTAATGGCACTTCTAATTAGACACCAAAGTGGCAGTAGCCTGTTTGCCAGAAAATATTTTACACAGACAAATCCTGTCCCTCACTGCTACTTTAAAAAGAACCAGTGATGAGAGTTGGAGACATGTATCTAGCTAGTCAGATAAAGATAGCAACTCATCATCTATCAAGCCAAAATTCAATCAAATATTGTATATTCTTCCTCACAAACACAAAAAGATTGCCATAAGGAGGTTCTGGTGCATTGTAGTAACCCTCTGCCATGTAACTATGAGCCTATATGCACAGGCTTATTATCCAACTTGCTTCAGTGTAAGCATTTTCCTTCCTCGACCCTGTTGAATGCTTTTCAGTGGGAAGAAAAGTTGACTTCCCACAGTACAATGTAGCGAAGCAAAGAAGATTCATTTCCTTACTCCAGAGGCAAGCAACAGAGTGAGAGATAACCCCTCACCATGGAAATAGCCAGCCACTTGCAGTATGCATGCAGGAACTCCCACCAACCAGAGAGCATGGGCATTGATTACAGTGGTTACACTCTTCCATCAGACCAAGACCACACAAATGCAGAGACAAAACCAGAAATGCAACCTAGCAAATGTCACTTGGGCTTACTGCTGACTGCTAAAATGATGTCAGATGTGTCTCCTCAAGTGTATTCGCCTTGTAAGATATATTGCAAAGAAACCAAATGAAAGGGTTGAACAAGTTCTTAGAATCATAGAATTATTTGGGTTGGAAGGGACCTTAAAGACCATCTAGTTCCAACCTCCCTGCCATGGACGGGGACACCTTCCACTAGACCAAGTTGCTCAGGGCCCCATCCACCCTGACCTTGAACACTACAAGGGATGGGGCATCCACAGCTTCCCTGGACCTCCTGTGCCAGTGTCTCACCATCCTCACAGTAAAGAATTTCTTCCTGATACCTAATCTAAACCTGCCCTCTGTCAGCTGGCTCAGAGTATGGCCATATATTATTTACCTGCACTTCTGTTGTACCTTGCCAATGTGGTGAAGAGGTGATTTATTACAAGAGAAGTAGGTATTACTCAATAAAAAATAAAGGAGTCTGGCTTGGGTGAGGAAGGGAGAGTTAAAACCAACTCTACTTAGAACCAAGAAGTCTACCATCACACACAGGGAATATTTTATATAGGAGGTAGTGAGGAAGTAAAGAAAAGAAAAAATGCAAAATGTTTACCCTTGGAAATGAAGGATCCAGTGGGATTAGTTCCCCATTCCCAAAGCCTAGAGGGAGTTCAGATAATTTAAACGGGGCTTCAGATATACTAACTGTGAAGGAGAGCAGAATATTTCTAAATGGTCTTCCCAGAGCCTTGTACGCCTGTCTTACAAGGACAGAGCACAGTGTTTGTTTTAAAGCACACCAAGGAGTTGAAGCTGACAAGTTACACTTTACAATAAATGTTTCTCTCATTGCATTAAGTCCATCTCTCTCAGCACAGCATGGGAATGGGTAACAGTCAAGGCTGATTTTAGTATTCTCCTCTCACTCCCAATGAAAAGGCACAGAGGTGGGACCACTCAGATGGTGGAGCAGTTGTATTCCTGGATCTTGATCCTTGGAAAAGAGGCAGACTAATATAACAGCTCTAAAAGAGAGATGTTTACTCTGAAAGCAGAGCTACTCTTGAAAGCTTCAAGTGGACGCTCACTTAGTACAACCACATGTAAGAGAGAGGTGAATCAAAGTCAACAGGCTTCAATGAAAAATAAACAAGGAGCAAAGGAAACAGCAATCATACCAATAAACAACTACTGAGAAAGTTTGACCCAGTATTATTGAATAGCTTCAGTATTCAAGATGAAATATTACTTACAGCATGGAATCTTGCTTATTTTAGAGAGCTGAAGCATCAAGCTGACTAGAAGAATGCTCAAAACCAACTCCAGAAAGCTGAACTGAGACAAATTTTACCTTGAGTGGCATCCTTATATATCCTTCCAGAGTCAGAGACTCGTACAATAGTAACTCCTAATGTATCCTACTGGTTACACTATCTCATATGTCAGATGTGCTACAACCTCCCTGGGACATTCTGCACAGCTGAGCCGTGGCAGTCAGGCTCAGCTAAGTCTGTATCCCACAGAACTGCACCAACAGAACTGATAGGTTTTAAGCTGCCATTCTCCTAACTCTTTATGATCCTTCTGTTGCCTGTAAAGCTGCACGGTCGACACCAGGTAGGAGAAAACCCTTTCTCCATATCTACTGTGCATACAGTACACACACTGGTCACAGGTGTGTTCCAGGATGCCTGACACCATGAATACATGCTGTATACTGGAGTGGGAAAGGGACTAAAGCAGGGACGTTAACCTTTTCTGCAGACAGTCTCCCTTCTCCTTTCCTATGCCAAGATGCCCTCTGGACAGGAGCTCCATCATGCTAGCAGCTGTGTCATGAGAGTTGAAAACAGGGTCCTGTAAGTTATGCACATCTGACTGATACATCGCTCAGCTCCAGTGCTGTTCTGACTCAATCTGGGTTTCCCGTACAGTCAGAAAGATCACTAAATATTAGATTACATGGGGCACAAAAGCAGTTTCTTAAGAGACACAAATCTAAGCACTGAATAAAATTTAGGAAAGATTAATAACGGTTCTATCAACTCACATCCACACACAAAAATATACTGCAAATAGTTATTTTTGCAGCATCCTTCTAATGAATTTCTGCTAAAATCCTTGTAATTTGCTCTGCTTATTAGCAGAAGCCACATCAGAGTCAGTTTGAAAATGAAAAGTAAATATATACAAACTCAAGCATGTATGATGCAGAACTACAGCATATATTCAGCTGCTTCATTCTGCAAAGCATCAAGTTCACCATTGGGCCCACAAAGAAAAACCATAACTAACTCCATCTCTGGTAACACCAATCACCTTTCCTCATGCTTCAGCCCCAATTCTGGTGATGACTTTACAGTAAGGCAACACTCCCAGGCTTCATTTAATGCTACTTCTTTAGCTATGTCATGGAAAATGGTTTCTATACCACTGATCCAAAAGCACCTGATTCAAATTAATCAACTTTTTATTTGGGGGGCGGTTGTGCCCCAGAGGAACCTTATCAATTCCACTTCTTGCCTTTACAAAAGGCAGCAAAGAATATGCTTTGTCAGTTGCCAGACTGAAAACAAACTAAAGTGAAAACACAACTGCTTCAGAGGCAGGTATTCTGACAACTACGTATTTTTTCTCAGAAGCATTTCCCATAAATTTGACAAAGTTGGTTCCAGTGCATTCAAGTAATTAAAAGCATCACTCAGTTATGTGTAAGTTGACAACTTACAGGTAATAGAAACCACTAAGTAATTGGAAGCCAACTGGATCAACTAAGAGATTGAATATTTTTACTGCTTTAAAAATACCCTCCAGCTGCAACTGAAAAATGCCTGAAGTACAAGGATCTTCGTTCTTCTCCTGTCACATTCAAGAATTCAGCATCAAGCTATGCTTTCCTTCCTTTGTCCTGAACTATCCTGGCTCTTATATAAAGTGACAGATTGTGCACAGATGAATTATCACTCTGGGTACACTAGAATGTCAGAAACAGGCACATTTTAACATTTAATGAAACAAAAAACAAGATTTCATGCATGATGGCATCAGGGTACCTAGGTTCTCTCCCACCCATAGCTCTTATGTCCAGAGGGAAGGGGGAAGCCTATTTCAACATTCTTCATTTGTGGTACCCCTTGACAGTTTTGCTTCAAAAAAAAAAAAATTAAAAAATACATCAGCCCAAGTTTAAATCCAACCTGTAAGTGAATAAATCTGGCATTCATCCAGAAGAATTTATTGTTAATGTCAGTCTGAAGTGTAGCACTTCAGCCCAAATTCCTCAGCATGTCACACACCACTGATTAAGCTGCCATACCTTCACAGGGTAAACATTTAGTAGGTTCACTTTCCACATTCTATAGAGGACTTCAGACACTTTGAATAATGCAGACTTCACCATAAGACAAAGCAGAAAAGAAAGCCAACCCTTGGACTACAGACACAAAGCACCCTACAGTAACAACCATCAATTTTGACATGATGCAACAAACTAAGAATAAATTTAGAATTCGGATGTGCCCATGAGTGCTTGATAAAGCAGAAAATATACCAGGCATTCAAGTTCTTCTGGAAACTTTAAAAGTTACAAAGATGCAATCCTTAAGATGTTTAAGGGCTAAAAAATACTTTACAAATACAGCAAAGAAACCTTCATATGAAGTTACAGTGCTTACTGTCATGGGATATGTCCCATACACCATTTGCATCCTAATCTACAGGATTTTTAATGCCTCTTACCTTGCACCCTCCTATTTTAAATCAATCTTTATGGAGTGCTTGCCAAAGGGGTTTTGCAAGGCTTCTAGTCAGCAACAGCAGCACACAAAAACTGAAACTGACTTCAGAAAATAATAGAACCCATCAGTAAAGCAACGCATGCTATATTATCAAAGGAAATAGTTTTGACAGCAAGAAATCATAAAAAACACCAAAAAAAACTGTAAAAAGACATTTGCACTGTTGTGAAAACCAAAGCACTGAGGTGAAAGACAAGAACATGGACAACAAATTGGGAAGTATTTCATTCCCAAATGCTAGCAGCAAAAAATCACTGCTGTACTTTTGCTATCTTTTTATTTTGAATGGCTGTAATGAAGTGCAGTTAGGGGAGATAGCTTTCAGTCCATCATTAAGCAACTTAAAAAGAAGTATTTAGCTATTAACATCCTAATTGAACATCTGAGGAATTTTCATATACATCTCTCATAAAGCAATACCAAAGGTATGGCTTTCAGTTACACAGAGATAAGCACTACAGTCACACATGTTTAGCCTGTTAGTTTACATCAATTTTTATTTTCATCTTGGTACCTCTACATACACTGCTGAAAAGCAAATCCTTCCTGTGTGAAAGAGCAAGAAACACATACAGGGAAGATCTCACTGGATCTGAAACATCCATTTAGCCTGGGAGCCACCTCAAGGCATGGCCAAAGGCAGATGTTTAGGCGAGAACCCAAAACGGCCAGCAGATAAATGCAACTTTCCTACAGTATCCTCCAACCTGTCAGCAACCAGCAGCTTGAGGAGTTCCTGCACAAGAAGAAATAATTTAAGTGTTTAATGACGCAAGAGAATTTTCTTCCAACAACTCATCCGTTTGTTTTCCCTTCAAGAAATTACTTACATCACATAGCTCTCAAGTTTTTGTAAAATTCTGGTTGGTTAATTCTGAGTTAATTATCCAGGGAAGAGACATTTTTTTAAATTATCAAATAGGACACATCCCTCACCCTGGCTTCTAAAGAGATATGATTTTGAATCCCGAGAGCAGTCCTGATTTAAGAACACACATTAGAAACACCTGGAAGCCAGCACAAGCATGAAGGAGCAGCTACACAAGTCAGTCTTCTCCAAGAACCACAGTGAGTCATCTGCCAGTGAGGGCTTTACATTCCACTAACTGAAAGTCACTGAACTTCTGTCATTTAACCATACAGAAGAGCAAATGTCATCAAAGCATATTCAAACGGGAGAATTCTGTTAGCACTGATACTGAACATGTACTACCAATCAGAATAGTTACTGGTTACTGTTTTTCGTACTGCGGACATGAGTAAAATAAGCTTAAGCCTACAGGGGACAAGCCCAGTATCCCTTCCACTTCTACAAGTAAGGCATCTCTCTACCCTGGCTATGCTTTGTTATCCTAATCTAAAGTGAGTGCTCCTTTCCTTCGCTGTAGCACCTGCAAAACACAAACCAGTGGAATCTCTGATTAAAAAGAAGCCTGATGATCATGAACTGACACAGCACAGTATCAGCAGCTCAGCATTTTTTGCTGCAAGGGATTGTCAATTTATTTTGCATGTTACATCAATTGAATATAAAATTTAAAATTAAGGATTTGCAGACATTCAGCCAGACTGGAGGGGAAGGAACCCTGCTCCCCAAACCACATTTGGTGGTGTTGGCATTTAACTTAAGCATACAAGAGAGAACTTGAGAATACTATGAAGTTGTAGTTGTAGACAGTCATACAATCCATGAAATGGAGCCTCACAGTTTCAACAAATACACCATGAAGAAAGACTCAGAGCTTCCTATTGAAAAGGGCCATCCAAAACCTTCACAGGAAAATTGCAGAATAAATCTCTGTCCTGCCCAAACCTCCAAACTGAGACTGATTACTAGGTGTGAGCTAACAGGAACCAGTTACAGCTACGCTTACGATATTCTTCCTCAGTAATACTGGAGCTTTATGAAACTAAATTACAGCAGACATTCCCTATGCATTTAGTGACATGCACATTAAAGGAGTAAATTAAAGATTCAGAATAATGTATTTCTAACCATTATCAAGATAAGAAAATTTGGGGGAAGATAGCTGTAGAGTTCAAAATTCTTCCTTTCTTTCAGATTCCAGAGAGCAGCCTGTACTCAAGCAGCAGTTCAGGCCCAATAAGCTTTGGGAGCCATAAGGCTACCATCTTATTTTTAACAAGTCAGACTATTTAAAAAAGGAGGCAAGTAGAACATCACCTCTGAGACACCACAAAAGCACCAATTCATACAGGAGTAACCAAGCCCTTTCGGTATCACAAGCACAGCAGTTCTAACATGACCCTCACTGCTCTAAGCAAGCTGCAGAGACCAGACCGACTGGGGGTTCTCTCTGCCATGCCCAGTATTTTTCCATGGAAGGAACAATGCTTTGTTATCCTGCCTCTCTTCTTCAATTAGGCCAGAAATTCTGCAAGGCAGGATCTAGCTAAAAAGTGATTCTCTGATGTTTAAACCAGAATAAAGCCCTCCATTAACACATCGCTTCCCAAGAGAAGACCACTTCACCAGGCCCAAGCATTTGGCTCCTGCACAACCCCAGGACCTCTCATGAGCAGCACAAGGCGAGTGCTGTGCATGCAGAAGAAAGAAGGGTGTAACTCGCTGCTGAAACTGAAACTTCGGGGTCTGACAAGTGTTCTGTGTGTGTTGTCTGTTCTTGTACAAATGACTTCCATCATGCTGTGAAACCTACTGAAATGCTTAAAGAGGTTTGACAGGAAAACAGCATCAACGAAGTAAACACCACAGGTGGCAAACTAAATACCTTGACATTTTGAGACACTGATATCACACAGGTCTTTTCCTGTGATGAATCCCATCAGTGGCCCACCCGGAATGATTAAGCTACACTAGTTCAAGTGTCAACAACACCCTAACATTAAGCATTAGCTCCTTTAGCAGGCATTGGAAGAGAGCACTAGCCCTATACTTCATTATTTTTACTGTGAACATTTAACTCTTACCCTGTATCTATTTTGGTACACTTCTAAATTGATTGCCTTTGCCAATGTTAATTTCAGAAAAGACCGAAAGTCACTACCTTCAATTTTCTTATCTGGCTATGTAACAACAGCCAGCAATTCTGAAATTAGCTGCTTCTGACAAAGCATCTTCTTCAGAGACCTTCTCACTATATTTTCATTTCTTCCCTTATCAGTCAAAAGCACAGAATGTGACAACATTGCAGAAGTGCTGAAATACCCCTCAAGCTAGAAACTGTGACTTCAGTTCCATAGCCAGTAATTATCAGTGGTTTTCTTGAATTTAATTGCTCTAATCAGGTGAGCAAAAAATGATGAAGGTTATCTGGGAGACCAAAATAAGCATTTGGAAGAGTATCACTGCATCTCAGAGGAAGAAAGATTATTTTTATATACACTATAATTGAGACTGAGAAACGTATTTATAATGAAATTAAATATTAAATAACAGAACCATCAAAAAACCGTAAAACTACAGGTTTGGAAACTAGAAAAGCACGTCAGTGAACTAAAGAAAGATGTAACAGTAAGAAGCAAAGAATAGAAATAAAAAGGCAAGTAAGAAAGAGGGAGAAAAAGTAGTCAGAGCAAGCCAGTTAGCAGAGCAAAGCATTAAAGAGAGAAGGGTCAGGAACTGCATGAGGGAGCGAAGAGGATAAAGGAATTGTTGGCTAAAAATACCCAAAAGAAAGGTAAGAGCAGATGTTATTTTTCTGGTATATTTAATACAACATCTGAAAAATAGAAACAGCATTTCTGGAAATACAATATTTTTCAAGGAAAAAAAAAAAATATAGGAAGAATTAAGAAACTAAATCTACAGCAAGCAGCTGCCAAAACCCTGCAGTTCCTCTTGGCAGACCAGCACTTCCACTGATAACCCAATACCATGGGATCACTGTCTTATGACGACAACTTTTAGAAAAGAGGAAGAAAAAGGGAAGAAAAATATTTAGACATTTCAGACTCTCAGTCCCCCTTTTCCACGTACATGAGCAAAAATATCCAACCTGTGATGACTCTCTCCTTAGTTTATGCTCCAAATACAGTGTACTAGAGAAATGCTTTAACCTAAAGTATCAGAAGTAAACCAGTTACATTAGCCAAGACCTTTACATGGCTCATCAAACCCCTCTGGAAAGGGCTAAGATGACAATGCTAGGGTAGCTCATTTCAAAATGACGCATCCAGCCCTGAACCGTGCTGGCCTGCCTTTAGCAACCATGCACCAAAACGCCTCCACCATGCAGGATGTCCTGCCAGGGGCACTGCAGCTCAGCCACGCACCAGCAGCCCCTGGTGTAGCCAGCACAGCAGCTGCCCTTCAGTGCAGGTTGGTTAAACACCATTCAAAGCAAAAACCCAGCCTACATCCATCTTTCCACAATCGCAGCCAATTCGGTCACCACATGCTTGAAGATTTTTTAGGAGAGCAGCATTCCCATGTGAGCTCTGAACAATATGCTGCTTTTTTCACTCCTCTTCAGAGGACAGGCATTTTGAGTGGGAAGGACAGATAGACGGATGTATGCAATGCCAGTTTATTGACCTTTGTGCATTTCATCTGTAGCTAATAATGGCTAGCACTTCATACTGTCCACCGAAAAATGCACCAGAAGTGGCAAGGATGATGAGTTCTAAATGTATTCCAAGAACTCTCTGTATTTCTGTCTTCTGAATATCAATTTATCAAGTTAAAAGAACCAAGAGTTCTTGTTTCCAAGGTGCTAGGGGGAATGAAACAAAAACCTGAAATCAAAGTTTATTACTTTCCCCTTTGGTGAACAGTTCAATATTCCATTAAACATTTGCAGTGATCTCTACCAGTACATACATATTGATCTAAGTCCAAAGATGTAAGTAACCTGCTCAGCATTCATGGCAACAGGCCTTCCACTGACAAAGGCTGAACTTTACATGTTTTAATAAAAGGCACGAATGCAGCTAACAGGACAAGCTGGATAACATTCCTTTACTCTCACTCCATTCCACTATGGTATTTCACAATGGCATCCAAATAACTGCCACAAAAGGTTCACCTACTTCATCCTACCCACGTGTTTTACCTTCTCCTTTTCACTGGATCCAAAGGAAAACCAAAAATTACCACCTGCTACTCCATGTGAGCAATATAAAAGTGAAGGCAGAAATTAGTGCCAGGCAGAGTGGGAGAAGGGAGACTGTATAAACATTTTTCTTTCTAGGCTGCTTTCGCCCTCCTTACACACATGCCAACTCCATCGTGAGCATAAGCTGTTCCAGGAAACACCAGGCAGGATATGTTACCACCAAAAAGCAAATATGAAATTTTGTTACTTTCTGTCTGAATATTTTATTGTTGTTAAAGGTGGGGAAGGAATAAGAAAGAGCAAATAAGGAAATGAAATCCCCTGGGCTAATTATCTTTTCTAAAGATGCACATCATGGCAGTAGCATTTCCCTTTCCCAGTCTACAGCTGTGTGGCATGTCTTACTCAAGATTCATTGCATACTGCCAAGCAAAGGGCATGCTCAGTAAATACAGATACAAACAGACAGGTATTTACCTGTGCCAGAAGTTTATCAGAACAGTTGAAGAACCACATTCCAAAGAAGATAAGCAGGCAGGCAGAAATGACAGCAGAAGAGAGGGAAAAAATCTCAATTATAATCCAAGTTATCATATTAAGAGACACATAACAGCAAGCACAATTAACATTAAACCTGTTATTTCAGGGTCATTCAAGAAGAGACTGAATCACTTGTGCCTAGGAAGAGAGAGGTGTTGACACAGATACAACATTATCCAATTATTTTAGTCAAAAGTATTATTAGAGTCATGGATTTGTCACATATGACTGTGTGTGGTCCATTCAAAGGCACCCTGCAAGGTAAGTGCATGGTTAAAAAAAAGGCCTGCTTGCAAGCTTAGTAATTCACATATTGGATATCAAGCAGTGTTTCTAAAGCTCACTTTAGCACAGACAAATTTAGATGTCTAGAGGATAGCATCCAGGGTCACTGCCTTTTCTCCACCAATCACAAACACAGCAGAATGAATATCCTGAACTAAGGTTAGCATTTATAAATATCCTTCCCTCCTATAAAGCAGATTTTTCAGTGGCCAGCATAACACAGAAGGAAAGCTCATAAAACAAACAAAGCACAAGCACACAAAAGGCCCCAAAGTCATAAAAGAATTCTGGCAGCTAAAATCTACTATGCACAGCAACTACTGGCACTATGACTTTACAAGGTTACTCAAACTGAAACCCTTACTGGAAAGGATTTTAGTAGCACCTTTTGTATTCCTGTGCTGGCTTCTGAGCCCATCCATTTCTCCATTCCCACCTCTCCTGTATTCTTTTTTCTATTCTTTCCAGTACTTTTCCCTTTGGTTTACCAAACTGGCACACAGCAAACCTTCCAGGCGTTCTCCTTTCCCCTATTCCCAGAAGACACAGTTGGCAATGAAGTTCCAAGCATGAGGGAAGTATAAGAAGAGGGGTAGAAGGTGAAGGCAATAGATATCAAGCATACATAATTAATCTGAGCTGCAGATGTCTCAGTAGAGAAGGCAGAAAGAGTCTTGTAGCACACCACACTGTAAGGAAAGCTGAGACCCACAGCACACACAAAAAGGTTGATCTGGCACCTTTAAGAAAGCCAGAGATAACAAGACTAAAAAAAAAAAAAAAACCCACCACAACCCACAAGGAAAAATCATTATATATTATCCTAAGTTGCATGGACTAACCTTAAAACCATTTTAGCTTCAGGTATTTTTGCATTTATTTCAACAGCTCAAAAAGATGCTCAATATCTAGCAATTCCCATTGAAGATGAAAAAAGATAATGATTTTTTACAATTTGAACCTTTGCTCAATTACACAGCAAAAGGTACCTTAAGAAACTGGAACATCATCATCTTACTGCTGCTTTAGCATTTGTCCCAATTGCTTTCTTGCCACCCCAAATTAAGAGAAAATTAGACAGTTTTCAGTCTTAAATTGCCACTCATGCATAAAAGAAAGTTTTTACTAAGATTAAAAGGTATTCCAGATTTTGTTTTTAAAGCAAGTGGTTAGTCAGGCTAAATTGAAACTCCCTTCACCAGTTAGGTGCCTGCTTTTTTCTTCAAAGCCCCTATTGTATAATAATTCAACTGCCTATAAAACACTCATATCCATACAACAAGCATAAAAGACATATAATCCATTTTTGCAACAAACACTCCTCTGTTTTATTTTACTTTTGCACCAAATTAGAGCAAGATGAAGCTGCCACTAATATCAGCACTACAAGTAGGTATCTAAAATAGAAATGCAGCTTTCCTAAAAAAACCCCAAAACAAAAAACCAACCAAACAAAAAACCCAAACAAAATCCCCCTAAACAACAAGAAGCCATCCTGTGACCATGTGTATCATGTAGTGCTTGGAGAAAAGCAAAGAGGTCACATAGATTTTTGAACTTCTCATACAGCACTCTACACCCAAAAAGAGGAATTGGAAGTGCATAATGCTTACTTGCATAACCAGAAATTCCCCACTCAGTGCAGGAAGGCTCAGTGTTATCACCACCAACCCTGCCCCCGGAGGGCTCCTTATTTGTGGAATTATCTGTTACAGTCATGCTAAGACAAAAAAGCCTCCCTTGTTTATTACCAGGAACTCAAACAAGAAAGATATGAAGTGCAAATACAGGTATAGACCATTAACTATTTTTGTCCTACGTGTCATACAATTTGGGAGTTATTCAACCACTGCAATAACAAAGGATACCTTGAGAATACCCTACCTGAGACAAATTTATTCTAATACACCACACTGCTGACACTGCAGAAGCAGCTGAACACCACCCAGCCCCGGCAACTTTAAAGCTTTTTCTGCCATTCCTCCCTTCAATGCTTCCCTCCTTTTAGGGTCTGTGGGCTTGGAGAGGCAGATGCTTCTCTGGTCAGACACACAGCTATCTTACAGAGGTCAGGCAAGCCCCTAGTGACAACTTTGCCCCAGAAATCTAGCTCTAAACATCTTTTAAGTTAAAAGTTGAATCAAGGTGAAATTTAAATAGGAAATACCAGACTAGAACTCTGCTGAATCCATCTATAAGAAAGTGGAATAGTCGCCATGATACATAAATGCAAAAAGCAACCTTAATGCTATTAACTATTTCCATCAACCCTGTTCTCCCAAGAAATCCATATTTAAGGTCAGTGGAAAGCTCTGCCCAACTTACTGAGTGCATTTCACAACTGTCATGTACAATCAGAAGATACATTCTTGTGGGTCATCACTGTCCCTTGCCTTGAACCACACCCCACTAATCTTAACTACTGTTAGCTTGGCCAGATGTGGATTCAGCTTCATTTCCGACGGGCAGCACGAGTGGTTTCCCCTGCGTACACTAACTCGACACAATTCGGAGCAGCAGAGCCTGATCCCCGCCGGTGCCCGCGCCGCTGGGATCGGTTATTTAAGGACACCGCGGCCGCCCGGGCGCGGCGCAGGGATGGAGAGGAGGCGGCGGTGGCTCAGCCGCGCCACCTGCCGGCCGCGACCGCGCTGCCGCCGCCGCTGCGAGCGGGACACGCCGCCGCACCCGCGCTGCCACCGCCTCGCTCCGCCGTGCCCTGGGGGGAGGCCGCCCCCCGCCCGCCCCCATCCCGGGACGGGGCTGGGGAGGGAAACATCACCTCCATCCCGGAGCCGCCGAGCCAGGTGCAGAGCCCGCACTACCGCCGGGAAGGCGGCACTGCCCCGCTACTGCCGCCAGGGCGCGCTGCGGGCCCGGGCGCCGCCGCCGCAGGGCCCCGGCCGAGGGACCCTCCCCGTGCGGGCCCCCGAGCCGTGCTCGGCGCCATCGCACACCTGCTGCAGGTAAATGACTGCGCACATAAACCGTAAGACACACACACAGAACGGCACGCAGCAGTCCAAGCTCCCCCTCCTTCCGCCCTACAGAAAACGGCTTTATCTCCCTGAAAACAGCCCGAGAACGGAGGCACAACGATGCAGCTATCTGGCCTTCACCCACACCGATAACGGCTAAGCGCACTGGCACAGAAATATCTAGGGTTTACACAGAGGCTGGGTATATAAGTAAAGCATCAGAGCAGACAAAAGCAGACTAACAGTGAGAGGCGGTTTTGTGGATGACGGTGGAGCACAGCTGGATATGGGAAACCAGGAGTTGCTGGGCACATCTGTCCCCAGATACTGTGCATCAGCCTAGGCCTGGGCCACACACCTCCCCACTGGTTTATACACCCCCACCTAGTAGCCTTCTTTTACTATAGTCCCATTGCATAAAGAATATGCCAAGGGGAAGCTCACATGGACAGAGTCCTACCAAAATCCTGAGAAATGGAACCTTTACCCTGGGACATGCTCCCACCAGCAACACATTTCACTGACTGCTGTGACAAAGGGGGTGCAGCCAGGACGCTGTACCAAACCCACTACCAGCCTCTTCCCCAGGGCATCCATCAGTCACTCACTACACTTTCAGGTCTAAAAAGAGCTTGGGGCCAAAACTGCTGTTGGTTTTTCCCTCTAAGCAAATATTTAAGGCTATGTGCATGCGGGAGAAGCCCAGATAAATCTCCCTGGTGCACCACATACAGAAAGCCAGCAAAACTTTGATTCCTGAAGCCTGCTAGCGAATGGAGGCAAAAAGAGACAGTGATCTGAATCAGACTGAGCACACCATGCTTTTCTTGGGAGAGTAACCTGCAGAATGCACAGCAGACAGGGTGCAGTACACCATGCCTGCCAACTCAAGTCAAGCTAGAGCAACGTGCTCCCTTCCTCTCAGTCCTCTCATAAGCAAAAAAGCCACATGCAAGGGTAGCAAGATACTGATGTCACACCAGAAAATCCATACTTAATGAGAAAGCGGAAAAAAGATTATTTCAATTTATGGAGGCATAATGTGTAAGAGACCTATTTTTTTTGTTTTTCTTTCCAAACACTGAAATGACAATATATTTAAGAAACCTTCTCTTTTTCCCCATGGTAAAGCCACTGTCACTTCTCAGACTGAAGCAATGCTTGCATTAATTGGATTACCAGATTCCCTCTTATGTTTTCCTGAAAGCTCCCCTAAATTTACTCCTTCCTATGGTTAGGAGGTCATTAGCCAGTCCACAACCAATGCATGCCTGCAGCATTGCAGCTTTACGGAGAAAAGACTCTTATCCTTTGGGCCAGCCTCACAGCATATGACAGGAAATAAAAAAAACCCAAAGAGTTGTTTTAACTGAAGTTGCCAAAGGGTCATCGCACTCTCACCTCTAACCCAGTCCAACTTTGCTAGCTGGTGGTTACCTGTGAGCAAATACTGAATCAGTGAGATGCTGTGCACTCCAATCCTGCCACTGTTCCCAAGGATACCACAAGAAACAAGCCCTTGCTGAACCTAGCTTAACAAAATACACATAAGTATGTGTATGTACATAGCACACACAAGTGAGGTTTTATGTCAGAACACAGAGATTTTAGACTCTTAATTTTCAAGACTTTTTACTGCTAGAATACACTTTTTTAGAAAGGGTTTGTGGGGGTTTTTGTGTTTCTTTATGAAAAATGTGAAGCTTAAAGAGCGTACTCCACTGTGCAACCATTTTCAGTGCTGGTGAACATGCAGCTCAGTGTTCTTCCTTTTTATGAACACACAAACACTTGAAGGTATTATTGTTTGGTTTTTTCCCTTCCTTGTTTTTTTTCTGTTTGTTTGTTTTAACAGAGCATCAGCCAACATGGCAAAGACTTGTTCTTCAACTGCCAAAAGCATCACTAGTATAAAAGTGATGTCAGCAGTGTTTTGTTAGTAACGCTGGCCGTCCCTCTGAAGAGGCAGAACATACACATTGCCAGGTCAAGCATTAATGGAAACTATTGTTAGTTTTCTTAGCCCGGCAGCGTGAAAGCTTGCAAGACAAAACAACATCATCAAAAAATATCTAGATTCACCTCAAACAATCTCTCCAAATCATATGAAGATCCATATGTTCAGAAACTCAAATGACTGAGAAAACAGCAAAGGTAATCACAAAAAAAGGCACCAAGCCTTGATTTATTTTGCACTCCTCCACCTCACCTTCCCCCTCACTGACTCAACTACACCTGCACTGGAACACAGTATTTCACAGAAAAAGATATGCCTGCAAGATTGTGAACTCAATGAAAAACAGGTACTTTATGCAACCTACTCTTCCAAATTTAGTATTGAATCAACTGTCATAACAGGATTTGACACAAGAGTCTGAACCTTTTGTTACCGTGCCAACCTGGAGTTTTGTCTACTACGATAGTTTCAATACAGCACGCAGACTCCACAAGTTATCTGATCAAACCCATATGTATACTTTTAATTATCAAATCGATGTTTTATTCAATTATTTCACTGAATCATCTTAGTTTTCCTCAAGTAGCCAAGTTCTTTCTACTCTCTACTTCACAAAAAAGTGAAGCGGGCAGTGAATTTTCTTCATGAGAAAAATGTCTGAAAATGGACCTTTGCCAGGATGCACAGGGAAGAATACTGATGGGCATGTATTCTTAACTGACCAACTGTCTCTTGCTATAGGTTTTACAAGTCAGAGAATTGGAAGTTTCTGCCTTCAACATATGGGAGCAAATAATAACACAGCAAGTTCAATAAAAAGAATAAAAGGAATGAAAAGAAGTAGGTAAAATATAAGACTTCAAAAGCACTTAGTTAAGTATAATACAGGTGTTACCAACCACAAAATAACAGAAAAAAATTAGACTGGAAGGGTCCTTTGGCTTCCATCTAGTCCAACCTCCTGCTTAAATAAGGTGAGCTTCAAAATTACATGAGGCTGCCTTCTGAAGCAATGGTACAAGAACAGATAGAGCCCAAAGCTCACAAGCACTACTACCCTGACAGACCACCACAAGTTAGAAGGTGCCATCCAAAAGCCTCACCTTGAGGAATGCTGAAGAGCAGCGAACAAAAATGGTGCAAACTTCATATGGACCTTGCAATTCAGACCAGCAAAAGCCACACATTTGTGATCCCCCACCCTCAACTAAAACACCACAAGTTATTTCCTGGAGCAGCAGAAAGGAAAAGAAGAGAGTATCTGAAGAACCAGCAATCAGTCCCCAAAATACTACAGCTCTAGGATATGAGAACCAGGAAAAACTGTACGGCTCATCAAAAGTACAGTTACAAAAGTTACAACAGGCAACTCGTCAGAACATACCTTATATTAAGCTATGTTTGAAGAATTACTTCAGCTATTTGGTTTCTGCACTCCTGGTTGGAGACCAAACCAGAATCTCAGCTCTCCACAAGCAGTAGCCCTTAGTATGTCATACTATCTTCTTGTGACAGGTAAAGGTAAGACCACACTAGCCTGAGAAATAAAAAGTATAGCTCTCCTCCCTCAAGGATGTTTTTAAGGAGGAAGGTCTCATGCTCTCAGACTTCTACTGGCAAGGGTAATCAAGGCAACACCTAAAGACAGCAAGAAACTAGGTACATGAAACCTTTTCATAAATGCCCAAATTACATTTGAACTAGGGCAGGAGAGGTATCAAAGAGAGAAATGACAGTGAAAACACCACCAAATACATCAGTCACACAGAAGGCAACAGGTTTTCTAGTACTGTCCCAGAAGAGACCCTGCTGCCTTCCCTTGCAAATGTAATTAGGACTAGTTTCTAGCTCTGAAGCACCCTGAAACCTCAAGAATTCAACACAGTAACTGCATCAGTAGATTGTGCTAATTAGATCCAATTACATATTTAAAAACAACGGTCACAAACAATTATGTTGTAATTAGGTATGATATCATGATCCAGGGTGCAGACAGCATTGAAAGAAGGCCATATCCAAACTGACAAGAGAGTTTAGATGCTATCTAAAAAGGACACCAAGAGACTGATCCAAAACATTCATGCCAACTAGAATTCATTTTTAAAATGCCACATCTTTAATACATATATACACACACAATATCACAAATAAACTTTAAAAGGTGTAAATTAGAATACTTTGGTCTTAAAAACACGCCTTTGAATCTGCACAAGTTTTATACGCTGTGGTTCTGTTCTGTAATACTCAAATGACACATCCACAAAGCTCATCACCTGCATAGCTTGGGACTGCTTTCTAATTTATTACTCTGAACCAGTGTTTCAGTTCAAGTGTTTAGATGAATGCTGCCTGACTTAAGCCACTATTAGCAGTTTGTTAAAGCTTAAAGATATATATTTAATTAGTAACTCAGTGGGTACAGCTCTGTACAAGTCAAAACTCAAAAGCAAAATACAGCAGAAAAGGAGAACAGAAACATTAGAGATGTAGAAATCAACACTGCCTATTACTACAAGAGGAAAAGAAAAGCAAGCATGTTACATGAAGACTGTAAGTGAACTGGAGATATATCTTAACCATCAGCCCATTTAACATTATTCTCAAAATGTTTGTGTTACATAAGTACAATATTAAGTGTCTTTGAAACCTATTAAGACCAGTTACTTTTTTTCTGCATTCACTGCCAATACTAAACACATTTTTCTATAGCTTCTAACAGTTAAAGACTGATACTTCTAATGTTCCAAAAACTTGATGGTCACAAAGTTATGATGGAAATTTTCCCTTTCTTTTCTTTTTTTTTTTTTTAAGTTGTACTCTAGACTGAGCTCTAACAGCAAGGTTAGATATGCTGGAAATGTTTGCAATACATGTTTGCTGAGGTTAAGAATAGCCCAAAGATAAGCAGTTGCCTAAACTTGGCAGTTATGAACTGGGACTCTACACAGGCACAAAACATTCTTCTGATGCTCAGACTCATTTGTTCTCAAACACTGACTGTCCTGGCTCCAAAGCCATACAAAAGTTTAATGAGGTGACAATCCCTGCTGTCACAAAGTTTTGAGAGATTCAGGTCACAGAAAAAAAAAAAAAAAAAAAAAAAAAAAAAAAAAAAAAAAAAAAAAAGAAGAAAAAAGTAACAAGCCATGGGGTAATTTGACACAACAGGAACTCACTGAAGAGAATTAGATAATAGGTACTGGGACTTGGGTTTTTCCCATCATCAAGATAAAAATCTTATTTTCTTCCCAGTACTAAATGAGAAGCTCACACTTGGTATCAGAAAATGTGTGTATATTTGATCTCTGAATCTTGGGCAGAATTTAAAGAAAACCTCTGATAAAACACATTTTTTTAAGGGGAGTCACAGTCATTTCTTTCCCAAAGCTTTCAGAAACCAGAAACATTTTAAGGTGGTCTTACCTTTATATGCATCCTTGTGAAACTAAACTTGAAGAAGTAGGCTAGTACAGAAAGGAGAGTTTTAGCAAAGTATGCTACATCATCCATGGTACTTAAGTCTGCCTTTCATCAGCAATACTGCCACATTGAATCTGCCTTCATTAACAGCATAGAATTTCCCATATTTGTCACAAATATAAATTTTGCAAATTTAGCATTATTTGATATCACATGCATTCTATACCATTTCTTCTGAAGCCACTGTCTTATATCGAAAAAATAAAGTCATAGCAGCAATAATTCCCCCAGCCAATAAAACACATCCATCTTGTCAACAGTGAAACATGTTTTTTAGTTTTGTTTGGTTTGGTTTTTTTTTACATTCCACTTTGGAAAATAAAGAATACTTAATGCCTTGTTTTATACCAGTAGAGCTCATCAGATGCATTATTTCTATTTAAAATTTGATGAAATAACATTCATAAACACCCTGAATTCAGACACTCTAACAGTAACTTAAGTAAGAGTAATTGTACCTGCCTGCTCTGCATGAATTTTATTTAACACCAATTAGCATAACATGTAAGGGTCCACTAAGTTCAAATTATTCCCTATTAGGAAGCTGCACTTAATTTTTCAGCCAATTTTAACTGAACAAAACTTTTCCCTAGAATTGGTGATCAGTTTCTGAAAGCAGATAAGGTACAATTATGGACAGATTCTTCACCTAAATTAGCCAGACATTAAAATATTTCATCATCTTTATTTTTATCATAGATTCTTACTAGGAAGTATCCAGATTTCCATCCATTTTAAAAGCAAACCAGAAACTGGTCTCTGAAAATACAAGCAGCTCCTATTTTCAGTCAAACAGTGCTGCTTCACATCAGCATGCAGGATCATTGCAATGTCATTACATTTCACAATCATTAAGAAAATGGAATTTCCAGATTAAAAAATGGCAGGCACAACAATCTGGATATCTCATCACATGTAATGAACAAAAATTAAATGATAACAATTTAGATTCAAAAGTTTACCTCAGTAACTGTTTCCCTGCCTGTGCACATTTTTCTTTAAAATAGCTTTGTCACAGAATTAGCTTTCAATGGAACGTTCCCCTACCTATTAAAGGATACTACTACTATAAATACTTACTGGAAATAAAGTGTTAAATAAATTGCAAAGACTTAATGGAAGACTCGTTTTCTTCCTCAGATTGACTCTCAAACAGACTTGCCATGATCAACAGTATAATCCTCAAATATTAGTGAATAAAAATGCTAACAGAAGCCATGAGAATTAAGAAAATAAATTACCAGTCAGAAAGGCAGAATAAATATTCAAAATACATCAAAACACAGGAAAGCATCAACACAAAATAATCAAAATTATATATACAGCTTAAAAGCATCTCAAAAGATTTTTATTCCTTTCTTACCCTAAAGGACGTGGAAAAAAGAACTTCACTCAGCTTCTCTCCCCTCCATATCATGGGAAAGAAGTTTTATGTTTTCATCCTCATAATTACAACTTTTAGCTTTTGTGAACTACAGTCACCTATTTCCAACTGAAATCAATGCATTTATTATTAACTTAAGCAAGGAGGATTTGGATTTCAAGTCATTAAGGATTTCAGAAATATAGGTTGGACAATCTGTAATTAGCATTCCTGATGATTTAAACATGGTTTGATGATTACTAAATTCATCATCCTTAAATAAACACTTCTGACTCAGCATCAGCAAAATAGAGACATTTTCATCAACTAATTTAGCCTAAGACTTTTTGGCAAACAAGAATAGGAAAGAACCAATAGCTTTGTAAGATCAGTGAAGGCAAGAATAGACATGTAACTATGTTAACAAGTAGAAGGGAAAATATCATGAAACTGAATCCAGAATCACTGCAGACATTTGTTCCCATACCCCAGTGTTTTGCATTTTAAAGTGACTAATCAGAAAGCAGACACTACATAGACAAAAAAAAAAGTCCTTATCTAAGTATTCAGGTAAGTGATCTACCCTTTTTTATTATGATTAAATACTAACGTGCATTAGAAGTCAAGCTGTATCTTGTAGAAGCTTACAGAACATAAAATGGAAAACATTTATTTCAGTACTTAGTGGTCAAAGAGGATGAAGCTAATGACTTCTGAATCAAAATTTTAATCCTATAATGGAGCCACAGTATTCAGATGCCAGAGACGAGCAGGAGACTTTCTCAGGAAGTCACCTGCTAAGGGAGCCAGCAAACGAAATAAATTAAAAGCGCCGTGCACCCATAATGGAAGAATGTACAAAGGCTGAAAGAACACGTGCCCATTATGATCCTCAGCAAACAAACAAAAAGCAAAAGGCACCACAATTATTTCATCAGTTCATTGTTGTCCAGAACACAGACCTTCCCACAGCTCTCAAAGATCTGACCCATATTCAACAGCCAGAGCCAGAACATTACAGGTCATATGAACTGCAAAATCTTGTTTCCAAGACACTGGTGTCACACAAGGCTGTCAATCTTTCTAAATCCTCACACAAGGATCTCTTCAAGGATGAATATAATCCTTTACACTAGTTTATTGATAATACACCCCCCCCCTACCCCCCCCAAAAAAAAAAAAATTAATTGCACTAGAACACAAATCATTTTGCGTATCAGGTCGTAAACTCTGTTTTGCCTACAGACTCCTTGGAAACTTGGTATGCATAACATGCTCTTTCCAAAAGATTCCTCTGCTGAAATTAATATCTGTTTGGTTTTTTTTACTTAAAGATAAGGCACTTCTAGTTTTCAAAAATTCAGTCTAAATTCTTATTTTAAGTTCAGCAGAGGACCCTTCCTTCCATCTTCAAGAGGGAGGCATTCCAACCTAGATATTTTAAATGAAATAATTCTTTCCAGAGTCAGCAACCCCCTCAGCTTTTACATATTGCATTAACTTACTCCACATTAAGATATCAAGGACCTTTAACTCTCTTTTCTACTGTGTAACATCAGTCTTCAGCCTGCGCTGCATACCAGTCCCCATACAGCACAAGCCATTCTGATTTTTCACCAGTATGTCCTTTGTATGAAGCAAACCATTCCTCATTTTTCCCCTACATCAGTTGCTTTTAAATAGATGAGACCTTAGAATGAAGACTAATGTCTAATGTGAGCTTCTTCAGAGGTCTGACCTCATTTTAAAAACAAAATAAATTAAAAGGGGGCAGGCATACCTGTACTGGGTACAAGAATATAGCTGAATATACCAGCAACCTATTTACACAGCGCCTGTGACATTTCGAAACAGCCTTGCAGCACAGCATCTGAAGCTCCACAGAGCACAACAGCATCAAGCATTTATTCACATGATTGCTTCAAGCAGCTTGTCACTTCTCCTGGTTTTCTGTATCGGGGTTGTTGGGATTTTTTTTTTTGACTGATAGCTATTTCCTCTAGCCAAACAGGTGGCTGAGAGAATTCACCAAAATACTTTTTTAAAAAACTGTCAACTTATGTAAGTTTAGACAATATTACTAAATAACAGTTTAAGTATCTAGAAGGTTTTATGAATGATGGCTTTTCTCCAGATGAAGTTTTTTACATCATTCTAGAAAAACTTATTACAGACTTAGTATGATTTACAACCTCCACTAAATCAAACTAGAGAACTATTCCAGAAACTGGAGACACTTAATTACATGCTACTTGTATGGATTTTACTTTAGGGTACACATGCATGGAAAAGGTTTCAAGGTCAAATTTAGGACCCTGAATTTGCCCAAGCTGCCTCAAAACAAAGTGCAACAGGAATAAATAAATGACAATATACTACCAAAAAAGATTTCATTACCAGTCTGAAAATGGACTTAGTAGAGGTCTAGCAGGGAAACAATTCTGTCTAACACTATATGCCCACTTAAAAGCCGTATTTTAAACCAGATTTTATCTTCTAAATTATATATATGCTCTAAATTAGTTATAAATGGTGTAAACTCAGACTTCTGACTTCCTTTAAGCCCGAGCATCTATAAGTCTTTATACTGAAATTATTTCCCATTATACAATTTCTCTTATGTGTTTCACCAGCACAGTATATTTGAAAACTGGAATCAGTATCTCCTGAAGTAAATTATCTCAGATGTTCATTTTGAGTTTTAATAAGGAGAAACTTTTCCAAGAGCCTCGGCACCTTTTCTCAGACCCACACCCCTTTAGCGTAAGTTGCCAAATCCAGCAGCCCAAGAGAGGTACCACAGCCCCAACTCCCTGTCCCAAGGTCTGGCCTAGTAGTGAGGCTGAGCACACGCTGCACACACAAAACACGTGCCCAGCGCACACACGTCTGGCAACACAGGTCATTGCAAACTCAGCACTTCAGTAAACACAGCCGGCACCAACATCCTCCTCCTGCTCCTCGCTGCCCGGGGTGAAAGTCCATTAGGAGAGAACGCACGTATGTGCACGCGCACTCACACAGAGAAGAGTACAACCGGCCCTGTAACTGGCCTTGGGCTCGCTCGCAGTTTGTCCAGCAGCTGGGATCTGCCCAGCTAGCAGCACAGGGCACACCAGCGCCTGTGGCCCCACTCCAGGTGCTGGTACTCCAGACCCCCTCACAAACACGCAGACACTCATTACAGAGCCCTCTGGGATGTGGCCTTGGACCCTCCACCCAGCAGCCGGTCCCCAGAGCCTCCTGTTACTTCGTGCACAAATACACACACTAACAGGGGTCCCAGCCAGACCCCAGTCTCTGCAGCACTTGGCCTGGACTGCCAGCTCCTCCAGCTCTCATACAGATGCACACTTTTTTCTGCACTTCAAGGCCACTTCCAAGTCTCTTCTCCTACTCCCTTCTCCTGGCTTCATTGTCTTCAGCCATCACACCCCACACACACCCCATCACCTGATCCCTCCACGTGGGCCCTTGTGACCCATGGTCAGACTCGAGCTGCTGGCACTGAGACCCCCATAGGCACACACAGTATTGAGCCCCTTACGCACTAAAACAATTAAGAGTTTAATGAGACTGCACTGATGAGAACAGGGCATGGCTTCACAAACATTCTGACCAGCCACCTGCTTACACACAACCAGCTCCCTTTGCCCCTCTATTTTACCCATGATTCATTCCCCACAAAATCACCCTGATCCCTCCTTTCCCCAGCCTTGTCCCTTCCCCAAACATCCCATTCTGAGCTGTGTACAATTCCAAAATGTTCTTACCTGCATTTACCCCTTTCCTGTCTGCAAGCTGACCTCCGTTTACTGAAGTGTCTGTCACCCAGGTCCCTGAGGGCTGATAATCTCCAGTGACAGCCCTGGCAGGAGCCAGGTCAGGGGGCTCATTTCTCTGACGAGGTTACAGAGTTTCCCCCACCCGCTGCTGTGCCTCAGGGCTTTGCTGTATGCACAGGGACAAGCCTTTTAATCACATAACCTACCACCCTTAATATTTCCAGGCTGAACATCCAAAGCCATTACAAGAGTATTTATCAAAGCCATGAAAATAACATTTCAAAGTTCAAAGCTAGTGCATTTGGAAAATCATCACATTCACCACTTGCTTTAAGTTGTGGGGGTTTAGATTAAAAAACACAGGCATATTATTTATCAGATTTACTTATTCAAGTTGTTGCTCTTAAGTGTCAGGTGCTTGCTCATGTGTAATCCTAATAAATGTTTTCCAACAGTTATCAGGACACTTAAGTAATACAAAAAGCACCACATACCTTGTTGACCATATCGTATTATATTTGCTTTATAAACACTCATGACTGTTAATGTTATTGCTAAGCAACTAGATGATCTACCATACAGTATTTGCATAGCACTGTCTGTCAGCAAATAAATGACTTTGAACTCTTTTAGTTCACAATTCACAGAATTACACACCTAACACTGAACAGGTTTTTTAAAATTTTTGATAAATTATCCAAATCACTGGATGACACCAACTCATTCACCACTAGTATTTAAGAAATTTTAACTGTAAAGAGATTAAAAAATACAGGGGGTTTGGGTTATATAGGAGGCAACCGGAAAGCTGAAGTTTAAATTAGACAGCAGCTCAGTAAGGCAGAACTAGAACTGTAGACATTATCTGGAATTCACAAAACACCATTTTAGGCTCAGGTGAAAGAACTCATCTCTCCTTACCTAGTGGTTACAGTAGCTGCAAAATGTACATGCACAGAAAAAGAGAGTTAGTCAAAAGCAAAAGAATTAATCAGAAAATGGAAGAGGAACAGACAAAGAGGAAGCAGGGGTAGGTTTTTATGTTACAAGTAAAAAGCTGTTCTCTTCCACTGCCTCCCACATATTGCCTTCTCCAGTAAGGCTGTGTTCTTCTTTACCACTACATGGGGTGATAGCTTTCAGATCCCTCTTGCTTTCCATTTCTCTGAAAAGCAGAGGTTTTATTTGAATCAAAGTCTCACTATTTCCAAACTATTTTATACCAATGACATAACTTACAATCCTGCAGAAGAGCTACTGTTACTGAATTACTTTTAATGCCCCTTTTCCCAACTCCCAATGTTAAATGGCTCACTGCCTTGTGCAAAAACATTCTACAAAAATTCATATTCTGAGGGAGCAATGAGCGTGGCCAGACAAGGTAAGGGAGGGAGCATGGCTGGGCAAGCCTACCAAGGGTGAGCAAAACAGGCTTTTGTGTGGGGAGCAAGTTTGTAAAGGCTGAACTTCAGTGAGGGACTCTGAAAATCTGACTTAATAAACAAAACACACTCTCAACACTGCAGTGACAAGCTGAAACCCTGTCTGTCACTGCTATGGAAAGGTCACACGTACAGCGAGAGTCAGCATATAATTTTAAATGCCCCATTCTTCCATGCAGAAGCATCATCTCACTTCTGTGGTGTAAGCAGCCATATACCAGCTGAACAGCAGCAGGAGGAGCTCACACATTCCCATTTGTCAGGTCAAAACAGTGGGTAATTTTAGAACTACTCCACAAGAGACACATTTAAAATAGACAGATGAATGACAGGAATTTGGAGCGGTGGGCGTGACTACAAAAATTCTGATTACCAAGTGTCTGGAACTGAATGCTCTACTAGCTAGAGAAGCATCCAAATATTAGTTAGGCAGGTTTTCTAAGCATGGAACTCCCAAAAGTCTATGGCCACCCACACAGCCATATGCTTAGGTTATACCAGACATTCCCAACAAACTGCCTTATTTTTTGGTTTGATCTTCTCCTCATCATTATTGATTTCCCACCTGTACTATTACTGGGGAAGCTGTGGCATCATTGTTTGCAGCCTAAAGCTCAACACGGATGTAGGCAAAAAAAACCTCACACAAGAGGATAAGACAACAGATTTAAGCTACTTTTGCAAAAACATTGACCTCTTAGCATAGTTGGGGAAGGTTCTAGGACAGAGAATCTCTTTTCTATAGTAAACATCAGAGAGGAAGTTTCAGTTTACTTGCAAAGTCAACATTACAACAGCTGGGGCAGAGGGAGGAAGAAGTGGCAAGAACAATGTCCTACCCACCAAGTGGAAGTGGGTTGCCAAAACGGAAGAATATTGCTACCCTTTTAAGAAGTAAAAAAACTTCCAGGACAATGGTCTTAAAATTTTGGCTAACAGCATGAATCAGAAGGAGTAAGGCTGAAGAGAAAGGAGAACTCCCTACCTTCTCCAGCCTTAATGTCTACTTAACACGCACTGCATTAGTAAAAACACATTCCAAGCAGAATAACAGCTTCCTCAGGTTAAATAGTTTTATAAAACAATACATATGTAGTGTTTATATAATGGCATTACCTGGCATCATACAGGTATAAAGTCTCTGTGGATAATGGACTATACATCAACTCCATTTCCAGGTTAAAATGTAAGGTATTCTAGAGACTACATCTTTGAATTTTTCCAGGGAGAGACAGAAGGAAGTGATACAAGACAGACAGAAGCTTTGAAGTACATTATATATGCTTACTCAGATTAACAGTCATGGGTTTTTAAAGCCTATCATAAACCTACATTATATTTCAGTATAACAATAAAAGAGAATGAAAACAAAGCTCCCACCATCAGTGTCAATGGAGAACTACTCACATACTGATAGACTAGGATAATTTTAGAATTTGAATGTGATAGTGTCAAATTTGTACCAGTTTAATGCCATTACCAAAATAACAAGTTGGACCAAAATTAATGCCAAGTTCTGACACATCCACTGTATGCCAGAACTTGGACATCACCGTGATAATATAAAGTAATAAAAGAGGCCTTTCAAGAAGTTATCTTTAGATACATGTAGTAGTTACACATGGCCTAAAATCCTCAGAGGAAAATATTAGTGAAAAAAGAGAATGGTACCAATTTCTGTGATGATGATGATCAGAGAAACACAAATTTTAAAATCCTCAAACTGTTGAGATTTCAGCACTCAGATTACAGAGGAAATTACTGACATCACCACCAAGAGTCTGTTAAATCAACATAATTTTAATTACTCTTTGTGCAGACTCCCATGTAAAATCATGAGTGTGGTACTTGGTTCAAAGTATACGTATGATGGAAGAAAACAAAGTCTTCATGGCTCAAAGACTATATCCTATACTTTCAATCCTACTTCAAAAGGCAGTCAACAAGACAGTAGTAGATTTCTTCAGTAAATTGTGATTCCTTTGTTCTAACAACTAACCTGTTAAGAACTGTCAGTCATCTACATAACATCAAAATAAGTTTTAGCAAAAGGACTGGTCAAAACCAGGAACTCCAGCCTCAGATGTGCGTTATCACAATTCAAAAGTTACAACCAAGCTGTGTAACATTGTCACGTATCTGTATAAGCAGAAATCATTTATTTCTGCATGTGAAGCATCATCTGCAAGCAATAAACTTCGCTATCTTATTCTGGCATCCAGAAACATGACTAATGGCCTTTCACACAAAAGATACGCAGCTGGAGAGGGTGCCAAGATAAACCTGGAGTACTTGTGTTTACTGTACCAAATCTTACACAATTGTTAAGAGTTCCCAGGAACTCTTAGCTTCTCCTGAAGTCTGCATCTTCCTTCCCCCTACACATGCCCCAACTACAACATGTATTCTAACATGCTGTAACAAATCGGTTTAGTATAATCCAAAACTTGTTAATATGCCCCAGGTCTCCAGGTGAGATGTTAGAACAGACCCAATTAATAGCACTAGCAGGACTGCTCAACAGGGGAAAAGCACTGCCCTATGCACTGTCATCCTTCCAAGCAACAGCAGTGCTAATTAAGCACATGTTTAGAGTCAGAAGGTACCCCATAAACTGCAAGACATACAACAGGCAGCTATGTCAACCAGAAATACTAGCATGTCCTTCAAGGGTACATCAACTTACAACAGCATAAATCAAAACAAAGATTCCTAAGAGGTTAAGATACCACAAGTTGGTAACAGTGTTAGATAGTACCTGTCTGTCCATAAGCACCACAACATCTCCATGAAAATCAGTAGCCACCTCTCAAGAAAGCTGCCCTGCAGTAACAGGTCCTCTGTTAAAGCCATACAGAATTCCTATGTCTTCTCCACAGAGCACTCAATGATCCTCGTGGGTCACTTTCGACTTGGAATATTCTACAATTCTATGAAATTAGGAGCGGTATTGATGAATCCTCTTGAATTCTTAGATGAATGTAGGATCTTTTTATGAAAAATCTTTTTACAGATGGCCTCAGGACTAAAAAGCACCTTCTCAAAACAGAAATCTTCAGTCCGTGCTCTTCAGCATTTGAATCTATTTCTAAAGCATAAGGATTTAAAATTTTTCCCTCCAGTGGGACCTTGGGTCTTAATCTTATACACCATTATGGTTGTAACTGAGAAATACTCAAAGTCCACCACATCTTAAGTTTAGAAAGCATGGAAAGATTAGGTTATAGGTCATGTTATTTCAGTACCATCTAGAGGATGGGATTCCCACCCTCCACAAGCCCTAGCCCACTTTATTTCAAGTTTCACTGGACTAGCACTCAGGTACTAAGCCATAGGAATGGCAAAGCTACCTCTTGCTAAGTAAGTCTAGCATTGTCTTATAAAACAGGAAAATCCCTTCTAAAAACCACATTTACAGATACTTGTTCTGAACGAGGCTTACACATTCAGACTCATTTAAAACCTTCATCTTTAAACAAGCTAGTAACATACTTGTTCATTACTGCCACAGCTACCATGAGCAAGTAGATTTAGCAACCTAATTTCTGTAAACTCCACAGTTTAAGACTGAGGACTAAACCCACCAAAAATTGCAAATGGTTTAGAAATCCACACTGCTTACATAAGCTGTCTCTTTAACTTACAGCGCACATCAGTGACCACCAAAACCACGTTAATACTTTATTTAAAAATGAAAGAATTAACTGACTTAATGCCTCGCTAATCAGCCTGTGCTCAGCATTTAAACCTCACCACCCTTACAGGGCAAGAGCAATCAGGTCAAGTCAAAAAAGCAGCACACGGGAGTAACAGATGGCAAAAAAAGCATTGAAAGCCCTATCTAGTGACAGAGGGACACCACTGCTGAAGAGGCTGATCACTGCTCCTTGTGGGGACAAACATCTTCGATTACACATTAGTGCAGAATCATCAAAACCCAGATAATTGTAGTAAAATAACACTGCATTGAAAAGCTGGGGAAAGTTAAAGCCCTTTACTACTTAATTATTAGAGGATGGTTTTGATAGTCTTGAAAGTCAAATAGAAGAAATACAAGTTCTGAATTCCCAAAGCTGTGTACAAAAATTATATTCCACACCAACTTGCTCTATCTAGCTGCAGAAATATATAGACATAGCTATGTATCTGCTTATATATAGACATATAATCCCATTTCCAAAGACAAAATAGATCCAACACTCCAGCTTACTCTTACGGGCTGTAGGAGCTTGGAGTTGACACAAATTCATTTTTTTAAACTTACTAAGCACTTAAAAAGATAACAAAAGTAATAGGTTTGAAGCTGAAGAAAACAGTATCCTCTCTCACTAAATGACCTCACTTTAAAAGTACTCATCTGCATCCTTAACCCAACCTCCTTATGACCATTGGAATTGCTTCTCCCAGAATCCTCACAGAACTCATTACCTTAGTCTGTTTTTTTTGCAGGCAATCACGTTAGTTGCTTTAGTTTGAGCTTATTTGGCGTTTAGCTTTCATTTTAAAGGTCAGTATGAGTGTCTAGTGCCATGAAGCAGTTCTTTAATAAGATATCAGTATTTAATTTACCACTTCTATATACAAGAGCACAATGTTTATACAAAACACTAAAAATATATGCCTATTATTCCCATACCTGAAAGAATGGTTTCATTTAGCAAAAAGCTAACAAACTCACAGTTGAAGCTGTCATTAACAGCACAGTAAAAAACACCATATAAACATTTAAATATTTAACAAAAAAAAATATCTCTCTTTAGATGAACAAGAAACTGCTACAAACAGTCAAAAAAAATAAGGTCAGTGCGCTAAGACAGCAACTACGCAACAAGGGCAGAGAGCTTATTAAAAACTGTTGGTCTTCACTAACAAAGCTTCACATCATTCACAGGTACAAATTACTTCTTTCTAAAACACCTCAATCTGTGAGGGGAAAAAAACCCCAAAAGGGTACAATCCCCACTCTCTGAAGGTAATGATTTTTGTGTCACGTTATAAAGAAATGCTGTATCACATATTACACCATACTTCATACTCCAGGTCCCAAAACTCTACCTTAGGGGGGATTTCTACCATAGCAAAATCCTTGTATGACAGACTGTGCTTAAGTCAGAATTGCAAGGGAACAATCTTCAACTTTAGGTGCAAATGAGGAATTTACATTCATTTGGGATGTAGATAAAAACCCTTGCCTTATAAAACAAATTAGTTATGTTTGTTCTGAAACACCATCCAATGGTCTCATTTAATAAGCAAAAGTCTCCTTCTTGGCATAGAGAGAAAAAGAAGAAAATAATTACATCCTGAATTTTATACATACTAAGCTGAAGTTCAGATTTGAGGGGGTAGGTGGAAACAGCATTTATAGCACATTACACTCACTGTAGTTTTAGGCTGAAAGGTAAATTCCTGTATTTTGATACAGGGTGAGGTTTTATTGGTATTAGTGTACTTTGTAAATTAAGCTATGGATCATATTGAAAGCAATGAATTTTCCAGGCTTAGCTAACCTGCAGGGATTGTCCAAATGGTAGGTGGAGTTCACCAAGTAAATAAAACCTCTTAATTGTATCAGAAATTAATGAGCAAACACAGGAGTGAAGAAGGGGGGAACAAATACAGGGCTTTAGCAGTTTCACTGCATTTTCTTTTAGGTAGTGCAGAAAAAAATTCCTTCAGGCAACAATAACACCTGCCTCACAGAAAGCCAGTCACTACATCATTTATTCCAGTGAAGTCCACATAAAAACAAAGTTCCAAAAAGTAGTGACCTGACAACAAATGAATAACACATGCCAATCAAACTGATGAGACTATTCACTATACCAAAGGGTTACACAATGTGGTTCTCAAATGTCTCCAACCTCATTCTGCATTCTGTGCAAAGAACTGAATAGGAACAGCTACTCAAGCCACAACATCTTGTATATACTTCGGTATTTACAGAAAGGCAGAAAGGAGAATGTCTTTAGAAAGTACACCAGCACAAAGCAAGCCAGATTTTGAAACAGCAGGCACTTAAAGAGGGACACAAAACAGATGGCAGTTCAGGGTGACAATATGTGGCAATACAAACCATTCACTGCTTAAGTGCAATGGCAAGTGAAGAGCCGAGATTTATCTCATCCATTCATACATGGTGCTAAAGCCTGTAGAAAAATGTTGAACTGGCAAATCTGTAAAGTATGGGCAAGGAGCACAGACTGCCTTTTGTATCATTATTACACTGCCATCTGTTTTTAGTAAGTCTTTGAAGGAAGCAGAAAGTTAATCTGAAACAGTAACTTGAGTTCAACTACAAGCAGGAATTTGGGTGTTAATGTTGCCTGGAGAGAGAAGTAAAATGCCCTGTAGCTTCAGTACTGCCACACTGGAAGCACTGGTTTGACTGCTAGCAGTGGAGATACAGCCAGGTCTTCCAAGTAGCACGTATTTTTGAAGAACGATGTAAGGACTGACACGGGAACAAAAGTTTTTATTCTCTGAACAAATGTAGCATTACTATTCATTGTTCCCATTTGCAAAGTTGCTTTATTAAAAAACCCAACAGTACTGAGCTAGTTAAAAAGAAGTAACAGAGACCTGACTAGTGTACTCATTTAGAAGGGCTAGATGGGAAAAGTCTCCAGAGCAGATGCAAGTATAGGGAAAAATAGCTAAAAATTTTTGATGAAATTTAGTACTAATACAAGGGAACAGATACTTACAAGATACCACCTGTACAAGTATAAAGAGAAAAAAATACCAATACAAAAATCACTTCTTGGAACATCCTCAGTATAATACATGACAAAAGAAAGCACTATGTTCCCGTAACTCTAAGAAATTACTTTGTGTGCTTAGTAAATACTGCTTTACAAAGTTCACAAATCAATTAAGCAATTTATGAAAAATATTAGTTGTATTCTAGGATACTATAAAGGTAAAACTGAACAGAGATTAACACATGAAAAGCTAAAAAGTTTGATGAGAATCTGCTACAACAAATGTTTTAGCTTTTGACATGTAGCATATTCTCTCTTTTACCACTAATTTAATTTCTTTCTTTGAATATCCTTACTCCTATCTTCTTATCAATTTTTTAACCTGTTTCCAATTTCAAGCAGCTGCAAGGGTGTTGCAGCTGCCAAAGATACACGAGGTCATAAAAACTTACGTAAGAATAAATGGACAAGTCCAGAAGCCCTTCTAACTTGTCCCTACTTTCTTCCCCTTAAAAAAAGCTGCAGCATTAACTCAGGTTTTAGACACCATTAGGTGATAAACACAGCTAGTACCCAAGGCATAATAAAGCTTCGAATCAGCACTTATACTTTATTATACACTAGAGAACCTAACCACACAAGCTATAAGAGTCCAGACTTTTCTACTATCATTGCTTATAGGGGGGAAAAAGGCTTAGCTGCTTCAAGTGATTTTCTGTCAAGTCTACTGCCTGTTACGGGAGAGTTCCTACATTAGCTGGCTGCTTGTTAGTCCAGTTCCTGTGCTGTTCCAGTATCCAACTAAGCTTCAATTTCACTGTAATCCTGAAGTCACCCAGGAACATTCCATCTGTACACAGCAGATGTGCTGATGTAAGCTGTTCTTCATTTACTGTTACATACTTCAGTCTGATTTCATCTCTCCATTGTTTATATACACACACAAAGATTTTGAAAATCAATTTTTCATGCTTTCTTACCTACATACAAAGTACTACCAGAGACAAGGAAACCATTTTAAAAAATATTTCAGATCTTACTCTTCTGAAAAGTTCTAAACACGTGTGGAAATTCCTCTGAAACACTTAAATGGATAAGGATACTTTAAGGTGAGTTCTAAAGTAATTACGTCCCACGAAGAAACCTCAGTTTAAGATGGGACAAAGTTCTCATTTGAGAAAATCTACATAAATGACATTTCTATCTTCAAAGGTCAATTATGATCTCATTAAATCCATTTATAACCATACAAGTTATTGTTTATTCAAAAGCTACTTTCTTTAGAATTACAGGTGATATCTTAACCTGAATCTGGCAAGAGGAAGTTAGATACTGGTACGGTTAAAACTGTTGAAAGTAGTTAGCCAGAAGAAAACTACCCCAAGCCATATGCCCCTTTAACTGTGCAACCTCCTACAACCCTCCCTCAAGATAAAAAACCATATTATTTTGCCCCCATGAAAGTGACACCTATTTGTATGAGGTACAATTTCTTCACTTACTGTTCTCTAACACCAGGCTAAAACCCACACATTTTCCTGACTTCCACTTCTTTGGTACACAGAAAAAACAAGAAACATCGGTTTCTACCAGGGAGAAAGCAAAGGAAAGCCACTCATATAAGAGCAATCAAGGAAACAAAACAATACAAAATACAGAACAGTTCATAAGAACAGTAAATTTATATTCTTTAAAAAATTAGCAAGTGATCAGGGAAGTGTCACTGTCATCAGCAAAAGAATCACAAACTTAATATGGTCTTTAAACTGGCAATCCAACTTAAGCAGCAAAATACAGCAATTCCTGCAACATCCCAACTCACCTCATGTGGCTGACATCAACTTACGGACCTGTCCTAGGAGTCGTACAGCCGCCAATTCTTCGCAAAGTCCATGCAACAAACAAAACTGGAATGGTTCAACCATTTGTCACCACTGCTTCCAGAAACTTACTTTCTCCAGCTTTCAGTTAAAACCACTTTTTCTAAACTTACCCCTAAATCACATTCATTCCTTCAAGACTCAGGGATTCTTTTATGTCTGATAAACCAAGGTATGAACCTACTTTCCTCAATTAAAAAAAATCTGAAAAAATATTTTTGACACTGTTACCTGCTCAAATCCCCACGTCCTGCAAACAGGACTGAAAGAATGAAATCCAACTTAGAGCACACCACTGCTGATGGAAACAGTCTGGCTTTCAGAAAATCACAGAAAATTGTTCATGTTTTGTTACCCACCTCCTCATTGTAAAGCAAGGGGATACAAACACCCCAGAACCTGTGCTCTTTAGTCTCACTTTCCTGTTTATAAAATCAAAATTATTTTCTGATTTACAAAAATAACACTTTTTGATACATCTCCCTTCCTGAAACAAACTGACAAAGCATCTCTCACACAAATGACAAGTTTAGCTCTGGCTGAAGTAGCAACATCAACAAGATTTTCCCCCAGATTTCCCAATCCTTACAGAGTATTTCCTCAAAGCATCTTATAATAGAGAAAGAGCTATGTGGCAGCATAAGCCACAGAGGGTGGACAGAAGGTGAAAAGAAGCAAGCAAAACTTTCAGGCTAAACAAGGTAGTTCTTCTGGGACAGGAAAAACAGTGTCAAAAGCCAGGATTTTACTGACTGGCTATGAAACAATTAGGAGGAGCTGGTATCTGGTCAAGAAGACATTAAAGATTATGTGAAATGAGTCAGGTAGCTCAAATGCTCAAGGAAATCTTTAAAAGAATAGAAAGAGAAAAAATAGGAACACATTATATGCCTGTTTTTTGAAATTCTGTTAGTACCAGGCATTAAAAACCTCTGAAATCATGCAGTGTTTTTCCACATTTCCTGGCATTCTGGAGTTTGTCAGAAGAGTCACTCTATACTCATACACTTATGGCAAGTACAATATAAACAAGAAGAAAATTGTTTCAGATATCTTTATTATTTAATAACACAAAGGCAGGAGTTATTGTTCTAATGAGGTATCGAGAACCCAGGAGTCCAGCTGTAAAACTCAGAGCATGACAGAAACATGCTAACAGTGATAGACAAGAAGTATCAAAATACTGACTGCAGAATTGCAACAGGCTTTTTTGTTTGGTTTTTGCTTTTGTTTTGGTGGTTTTGTTTCCTAATTGTGATGGGGAGGCGTAAACCCATTTTAGGAACCGAGACAGTAACATAAATAGCTCTCAGTGCCTGTTTTGTAAGTATTTGACAGTCCTAAATTTACCTACTACAGAACAAAATGACCAAAAAACTGTGGCTGAGGCAAGTGTAAGTATACCTATTAAGGCACAAAGGGTATCAGACCTTAAATGGACTAGAAGTTAAACAAATAGGTATTTTCAACTAAAAGCACTGCTGGCACAAAACTCTAGTCACAGATATTATAATTCATTTCTGAGACCCACAGATCTCCAGCTCTTAACTTCTAAATTACTTCTGTTCAGTATACAATTCATGTCTATACCTGTAACAACTACTCAATTTTAAGTTCACCACATACGTATTTCCCCATATAGGATTGGATTTGATACATTAAACTGATTTCTTTTTAAACTTCCAAGTTCACAAGTGTTACTGTGGTTGCATAGTTTAACACACATCTGACTATCAGTTCTCTAAATGTATCAGGTTATAAATTCATCACTTTATTCAATAACCACAGAAGCAGCAAGACAAAAAAGTTTGATACTCACAGCAAAATAAGATATTAAAAAGCCATCCAACAGAAAGCCAATTTCTCAGAAAGTCCAGTGAAAATGGCTCACTACATAAGTATGTACTTAAACAGCACCATCTGAGCAATTATTTTTAGATGTACTAGGACTGCAATGCATTCCAGCATAGTAAGAAGTCACAACTGCCATGAAGCAGTAGCCTCAGGGTTAGGTTAAGACTATTGAATAATTTAAATAAGCTGGTGAATTTAACAAAAGATCTAGGCATTAGTTAAAAAACAATGTTTTGTGGTAACTGATTTAAGAAATTAATTGGATTCAAGTACAAGCATCTGGCTAGTTTACTTCAACTGCCAGAAGCAGAAAACAAAAAAACAAAAGTGTTCTTCACCTAGTGCCAGAGGGTCTGGTACACCCTTCTGCCCCCTATTCACACACTTAGCTTCAGAACAAAACTTTCCCCTTTCCTAATCTGAACATTAGAAGTAAGTCCCATTCTTCCAAACGAATCTCCTATAGTGAGAACAACACAAGTACACAAGTATGTGTGTGCTGCTCACTACTGTCAAACATAAGGTTTTTATTTGAGATCTTGCAAGACATTTAATTAAGTTTAACTACAGAAACCCTTGGGGGGAAAACAATTAAAAGCTTTCTGCTTTCTAACGAACAACTTCTCACTCAAAAAAAAAAAAAAATCTAAGATTTCCACTTTTATAGCTCTCACCAGTTCCAACATACTTTTTTGTGACACAAAGCCACAGGAAACCTCAAAAGATGCAGTACTTCCCATATTGCCCACTGTGACATTTTGGCTCAGATTTATTTTTAAGTAAACCTGGAAAGGTAGAAGTCTAAATACCATTTTCATAAGAACCTTTATTAATATTCTTTCTAATCATTTTAATATAAGTAGAAAAGGCTTTACAAATAGAACAGTCTGAACCACAGCAGAACCCTGTTTCACAGATTCACGTGGCATCTCCTATGCAGGGGGACAGCAACATACGACCACGTTATTAGACCTGTAAACTCTTAATCTTGGATTTATTGACTTGATCTTCAGATAGGAAGATGCCAGGTTTAGATTTTATAAAAGACATCTATACGACATTGTAACAAAAGACCGTGGGAGGCCAAACATTTCCTAAAGAACGATGCATTAGAAGTAATTTTCTGCCTAGGCCTCCATTTCTAGGGTGGTTCTGTGTGATGGAAAGAGGAGTCATTC
This sequence comes from Aphelocoma coerulescens, assembly GCF_041296385.1. Taxonomy (NCBI): domain Eukaryota; kingdom Metazoa; phylum Chordata; class Aves; order Passeriformes; family Corvidae; genus Aphelocoma; species Aphelocoma coerulescens. The sequence goes on from NC_091013.1 coordinate 63,896,280, forward strand.
CTTTCCCAATCCCATTTTTTGTCAGGAGATCCTGCTTAGAGAAGGCCAAGATCCAAACCCAGTCATCTTCCAGCACCATAAGATCTTCTGCTGAAGGCTTGTGATGCAGTATAAAGGTTAGAAGGTGTCCTGAAGCAATTCGGAGGGAATGAAGAGGGAGAGAAGAGTCACAAGATGCACCAAAGCAATAATGCATGTAACATAGTTCCAAATGACTTCAACTCAGCATGAAAGAGGAACTGGTAAAATCTCCTTAGAATTTCATTGCCAGCTTTCAAGTGATTCTTTTGCTAAAAATCAAAAAGGAATTTAGAATAAACTTCCCGTGCCGGCAATGACATAGCTGGAAAAAGAAAGGTCTGACTGTGGGCTACCGATGTTTACAAGGAAGAGGCTGTTGCTCTGCACAGCATGAAGCGAGAAAGGCAGAATTTACCTGAGCTGATTCCCTTTCTCTGGGCCCGAGGGATTGCTGATTGTGTGGATTAGCAGCACATCCCCTTAATCAGAGTATTCCAGTCTATTTCCTTCACATGGACAAAGGAACAGGATTTTACAAACCCAGCAGCCACAAGCTCCTCTAAGGGAAGAAATGTATTTACATGTTTAGAACTGGGGAACGTTTTCAGTGCTGGGAATCAAGTCAGATTTCAAACTCATTCGATGATCTCCACCACTTTACTGCACATTCAAACCTAGCACTAGTGTAAAGAGACAGGGAGGAGATGAAAACTGTGTGGCTATGGACAATCACTGGCCTTATCTTGGCTCCAGCCACCAGTTTCTGCTCTTGACTCAGTTTCCTGTCTAGAGAAGGGTCACACCAAGAATGTCATTAGTGCTTCACAGAACTGAAGTACAAATATGACCCACGGACAGGAAGCTTACACAGAGGGATTCTTTCCAAGTGCCTGAACAATTTTCTCCTCTCTCTCTCCCCAACACTTTTTCTTTACAATGTTCACACTCTTTCCCTCTCTCAGCCTAGAGAAGTAGAAGACAACATCAACAAAAAAAATGCATAGAGAAACAGCATAAAGTCCATCCTTCACACCTGAGCGGATGGCAGTTCAAAGGGGCCCTACCTACCTGCAACCCTGTTGTTTGCTTCAAGAACTGTTTGCCCAAGGAAAAAGAGACGAGCAAATCCTGGAAGCAGATCCTTCCCCAAAGGAAGTTTCTTTCTGAGTCTGCAACCTGGAGCTTTTGCTTGAGACTCAGTCCTCTGAGCGGATTCTTTCTTCAAACTCTCACACTGGGTCCTTACTTTTGTGGGCAGCTGGAAAAAGAATGAAGCCGTAGGCTGAGGCAGGGACTCCATACTTCCAGGATAGGGAGGCAGAAAGACTGGAGGGGAAGGAAAAGTGCTAGTTGGTAACTTCTTGAGTAATGATCTGTATTCCCTCATTTTCTGCCACACAGAGACATACACATAGTCACTGCAATAGGGGAGGATGACAAGAGATGAGTACTAGACATGCAGTTTTTTCATGCTCTGATGCCAAAAAAAAAAACCCCAGAGTGCTGAACTGTGAACTTTCAAGACTATTAAGACATCTACCAATAGATGAGATCAATCATAAGATGTTTTGTCCAGAAAGTTCGCTCAGTTTGTTTACAAGTAGATGTAGGTGGGGGGGGGGGGGGGGAGGGGGAATTTAAGTGCTCATTTCTTGGAAAAATAAGCCAAATCTCTCCTCTGTTCACTTTTTCTCAAGTGAATTAAAAATGGCATCTATTGCAATGCAGTGAACGTCTCCCCATAATCTCTTTCAAGAAGAAATGGTCTTACTTACCTGAATGTTTCCCTCACCAATGACTTCCTAACACGACTCCCAACTCCTCTGTAAAGGTCTTAGTCCAATCTCAAATCTTCTACTTTATTTGCCAAAATCAGATGGATTGAACACTAACAGCAGTTTAATACTGTTGCGACAACCTTTGATTTAGGCAGATTGTGATTGCTGTGGAAACTAACAACCTACTAAAATTCCTGCACCATGTTTCTGGATCTCTAAAATATTCCTCTTTTTATTCCTGAAAACCCAAATGCCCTAGGAGTTAATTGTCATTACATGAACAATAAACAAATAATCCATAAGAGAGCTGAAACTTTCTTCTTCACAAATCCTGAAAGCTGGTTAAGACTCCTGTGAAATTTTATCAGTAGCATGGAGCCCACACACAACAAGACAGAACCAGAAGTCACTGGACTTCGAACAGCTACAGGGATAGCTGCTCACATATGCATTTGGCTGGTTATTATCCACTGCAGTACCTTCTGCACAGCAGCAGTGTCTGGCATTTGCATGTGGGGCAGTCACTGAGCTGAGGCACCATCATTTTACCTGCAGGGCTCTTCTTTGCTCTTAAGACATCAGGTAGAGCATGATCCAACAGTTAACCAAGAAGGTACATTACTTATCATGTTTATCAATTTCACTTAATTCATTTTGGGTCAATTGGTGGTGTTTCTTCATCCTCTCCTCTAGAGCACACACCTAAACAAAATAGCTTCATATGGTTAGATACCTCACATGTTCTTCAATTACAAGCTTTCCCCTGCTCAGTAAAAGCTTGCTTGCTTTCTTTCATTGTACTCAAAATTATACAAGAAAATGGCGGGGGTGGGGACAGGGAGGGGAGGGGGGGAAGGGGAGAAGGTTTTGTCATTAAAACCACAGCAATTTTGCAGTTAGAGTAGCATACAGGAAACATTTTTGGTTTTTAAACAAGTGACAGATAAAGGCATCAAGGACAAACCCTGATACCCTAAAGTAATTAATACAGAAAATCAGCAAGTTCCTTCCAGGGAAACTGCTGGGGCATGGAGAAGGATACTCTGCTTCTTGGTTCCTGGATATGGTTACAGTATCTCAAGCTAAGGTAAGAGGTTGTAGTCTAAACAGAAAGAGCGGTTCACAAAAATAGGATTGGATTTTGTTGTCATTTCATGACTTTTCATCAACTTGAGACCAAGATGTGTTCCTCTACCTTTCAACTGGACAAAGCATTGTCTTTCTCATTATTTCAGACCAACTTTCAAGGATTAGAGAGTAAAGTTTAGTCTTTTTATTCCACATTCATGGTCTTGTGAAAGGAGGCCCTCCTGTTTGGAAACAGTAACTGAGGAACACACATATAAATGCACGTGTCCAAGATGTGTCTCCAGGTTGATGTTTGTACTCTCCTCTTCCAGTAAAGGAGACAAAAGAAAAACAAAAGAAGATAAAATACAATAAACAGAATGTGTTCAATGCAAGTTTCTACTGCTCTGTATTTGCTGGCTAAGAAAAGTATTATAAAAGGACGGTAGCAGTGAAAGCATTATTTCTTCTTAAAGACTCCCTTGTGAACAGCAGGTTCTTTTTAACCAGATAATTTGAAAAGTTCCTGAGATTCAAGGCACTGCAAGTTGCTCTAACACTAGTTACTTATCATTCATAACTACAACGCCATACACAGCACTACAGGCTTAGTTTCAGATGATGCACTGAAGCCTACAAACACTACTGACTTCCAAAGTCAATATTCTTTTCCATCAACAGAAGGTATCAAAACAACAGAAGATATCAGAGCAGATCAGCCCAAATGAAGCAGCATGACCCAGCTTATTGCAGGTTCCTTTCAAACAGGAATCTGTCTAGGGCCTCTGTAAGTTATCATCTTTCACATGAAAGACCCTATTCACTGGGAAAAACTCCAGATCACCTTCAATACACTAAACAGTATGAGATCACCTATCACAGCTTCAGGAGCACAGAAGAGAGGAGTACTTGGTCTTATTTGATTCATGTCTCTTCTTCAGCAGAAGACACAAAGATCCAAAGTGAAATTTAAGGGGAAAATAAAAGGCATTATTGAGGATTTTGTACATCGGTGTTCTCCACACGGAAACAGCTGAACAGTTCTGGAAAATCAATCTGAAACAAGGTGTTAGGAATGATTTGTTTTTAAATTCTTTTTCTTACATCAAGATCATGGTATCTCTCCTTTCACAACCAAGGAAGAACCCTTTTATTTTCATCCTTTCATACATAATTCTTCCCTTGAGCAGACTTGTCTTAAACTGTAAAGAATAAATGAGGTTGGTAATTTTTGTGTTCTAGCTATCAAAAACACTAGCCTGATTGATTCCTACACAGAGATACGTATTTCAGGCTGAAACAACAATCTTTCTGCATTTTGACATGAGAATTGTTAATAAATGCTCCATTGCCCTTATGAAGATTCAAAAGAATGAAAAAGAAGTCTAGAAAAGACCATCCAAAGTACCCGAATCCCTCTTACAGGAATTTTGGGAAAAGTTCTTTTGTTGGCTCACATCAATCACCAGAAGTGATCTGTACTACCTAGATGGGATGTTAAGTCAGCTTAAGCAGCTGAATATCCAACAGCTCTTTCTCAGTCACTGTACTGTAGTCTGTTGATTTACCTTAAGGGCAGGCTCTGATGGGATCCTTTGGGCTGAAGCAGAAAGAAATTATGGCTGCAATGACACAAGAAAAACATGCTGGTAATCTACAGATACAGATGAAGTCAGGAAAGCACTACTAGCTCTGTTTGTGAGCATTTGGAAGATGGTAAGGAATCCTGTAATCAATATCCTCATCCTCTTTAGGCAAAGAGAGGATCTCTGCAATGTCTTTCCATAGTGCCCTGACTGTTGATAAATACAGCGGGAAGAAAATTCCCTTTAGTGCTTTCTTCCTTCTCTGTAGGGAATGTTTCACAGCCAATTCATGAGTCAGTGAGGAGTGATCTACATTTTTCTGCATCAGTGAGCAGAAGCTCAATAGTCAAGAAATGGAAAGTTTAAACAATTGTGAGTAAATTCTACAGGATACCATCTGCAAAACAAGCAAAAAATTGAATCTCCATATTTGGTCAATGGTACAGAATATAAGCAACAATACTTTTCATATTTCTAATAAGGCAACTCCAACAACAGCAGGATCCAAGTGAAACAACATGGAAAATAGGACAAATTGCCGTACCTGATTCATGTTACCTGCAGTCAGGTCAAGTACTTCTCAACCCTCAAACTGAAATTTTAAAGTGTTATGCAATTATCTTAGATGTAAAGTGCAACCACCCATGTGGAGCATTTGCAGCTCCTAATCTGGGTTAAGTAGTTGTTCTGCTGCCATTAACTACACCTCTAGAAGCAAGTGCAGGCTGCAAACCCACCACAGGATCTACACACCAGCATCCAGTGGAACTGTTATTCAAAATAAACATTACAAGAATAGCAAATTTTAGTAAAACACCTTTTTCCCACAAACTAGCACCAACACAGCACGTATATTACACTACCAACAGGAGTGATACAAGGTTACTTAAATTCCAAACTACTGACACTACAAAAGAATATTAGGTACCTAGAACTTCTTGGTTTAAGGCTTTTTTGGGGGGGAACAGGAGGAGGAGACTTGATTGGAGAGAAGGGTAGAAGTCATTGAGCATTATAACAGCTACACCAGATAATGTTATTTAGTCCAAAGATGGAGAGAAAAGGTAGCAACACCCTTGGTCGAAGTGTTATTTTTAAGATTATCATGCAACCTGTCATTAAAAGTTAAATATGCTAACAAGTAAAATGGTAAGAATCTTGACTTTCTAAATTTCAGAAAGTGTTTTAAAGCATTTGGCCTCTCTCCAGAAATATTTTGTGCTCAATTTCTTTAAAGGCCTACTAAAACCCAGAAGGTCATAGGATTGTCTAGATTATCAGAAAAGGCATCAGACAATACCCCCTTAAGACTGGTGCAGGTACCAATCCCTGAAAGACCCTCCATAAACTCTTAGTTTAGGAGGGGCAAATAGCCCTGGCTTTTCTGAACTCAGAACGACACAGAATTCCAAAATTATATATAGCTATCACAACACCACACATTTGAGAAACACCACCAGTATTTCTTGGCACATATACAACAACAGGAAAACACTAGAGGTATAAAATTGCATGATTGGTTGATTATAGAAAATACTACCTTGCAAAAATAATTCCTATTAATAGATGCATCAATTTTATACAATTAAAGAAACAGGTATTTGCTAAACAATGTTATAATTACTTTTTCCTTTTTAAAACTGTTTACATTGCAAGAATATTTTTAAATGTCTTCATTAACACGCTTGTTATTTCTTGTCAGTTTTTATGCCAAATACAGTGGAGAGCAAACCTTTTTTGGCCTAACTAAACCACATTTTAATCAGATTAACAGACTCTACTGGCACTAACATACATTTCTGTCATAAAAACAGACCTCCTTTCAGTCTTAGGGATATACTATGCTTCTGGGCAGAGTGCATGAGCCAATATTTAAAAAAAAAAAAAAGGTTTTTTTAAGACATCATATGATGACAATTTGCTTTTTTCAGCTTAAGAAAGCCTACTACAGAAATAAAGGTTACAGTATTTCTGTATACCTTGAACTTACTTGAAAAAATACATAAAGCCTGTAGTTTCTTAATGTTAATAGTGGCTTTTGTAGTTTGCTTTTTAGCTCTTGATATATGGCTTGCTTAATATAATTTGATTCTATTTACATACAATTAGGTAACAAATTTTTTACACAATTTTTTTTCAAGTACCATTTCTGAGTTTTCAATCTTCACGTAATTCCTATACTGCTCTGGTCAGTCTTCTACACTGTCTATCTGTAGAATCCAGAAGCTGAAATACCACACACAAGGAATGTTAAGAGGAGTGATTTCACTGCTGTTCCAACAGCCACACCAGACTGGATGCTTTGATTTTGTGGGGGTTGGGTGGGCTTTTTGGTGTTTTTTTTTTTTGGAGGTAGGGTGAGGTTCTATCTGAATTTCCAGATGAGAATAACTCAAGGCTTTTCTCTGTAGGTTTTGACACTTCACGACTTCCCTCTGGTGTCTGAAAACTCAAACACAGCAGAGAAATGCCCCTTTCATGTAATATTTACTCCAATATGAGTATTTAATAGATTAATGTTAGTAAAGGGCAATGTGGATGCACCAATAAATAAAAGCTAAACAAATTACCTGGGGTTAAGTCATCAGTTTCACCAAGTTTTATTTTGGAAAGTGCTCAAAACTTGGATTTCATATTTGAGCACTTATATTACTTTCCATATCAAATCCTGACTTCTACAAAGGGTTTCCTCACTCTAGAGTTTACAAATTTAGCATGCACTCAGAGCAACTGGCTTGAACCATTCTTCATTTTCAGAAGCAGTAAGAACTCTAAAGCCAAAACTGGACTGAGTTTTCTAACTGTTACTGCTCAGACACAAAGTGATCATCAAATGGTATTGTAAGCTGTGTTAGCTCTTCAGCATTAATAAGTCTGTGATGCAATGGAGGCTTATTTTTGTCTAACATGAGCAGCTGACAGTGGAGACAAACTGATTCAGTCATGACTTGCAAATGATGTGCACGCACACCACGACACCTCTGTAATACAGCCTGACTCTGGGTTCAAGATTTTTACCTAGTATGTGGTAACAGTACATGAAAAAAGCATTCTAAAATGTCTTGTACTGCTACCACCATACAAAATATGCTGTCTTTAATTAGCTAATTAAATGCTTTCTGAAGATTTGCTGACTTAACTTTCCTTATTGGACTACTGCCTCAGTTCACCCACGTTTCACTATTAAATTAAAATTGTGTAGTTTTTTCCAAAACCACTTGGAATAAGACCATCACAAGTTTTATTATAAAAATGTTTCAGTCAGCTGAGGTAAAGGCCATTTGAAATGCATCATTTTGTTCTGCTTATGTAAAACTATTTGCACTGAGTTGTCCCCTTATCTTCACTCCATGCAAGCACCTTCACACCTACCTGCTTTGATCAGCCAGAACTCCAAGCTTTTGCACTAGACACAATTAACTTTGGCAGTGCCTCTTCACAGGCATACCAGTGTGCAGTGTTTGACTGTCATTCTGTATCTGTTGAAATATTAGCACTTTGTTTAGGTTGTGTGCAAGAAAAAAAACAGTATCAAGTCATACATAAAAGAATACATACAAAAACACAAAGATCTCTTTCCAGGCTAGGCATACTGTTTTCACAAAAATTATTCAGAACAGGGAAAAAGACAGACATCAAACAACTGTACCAAAATAGCAACTTACCCCACTGACTGATCTTGGGCTGCAGAGTGTTTAACCATACACTGAATCTCACAGGGCCCTCCTTCCTTCATTTGAGTCAAGATTTCATTGATAAAAATAACCACAATCCAGGGCAGATAAAAAAGAGCTTCCCACGCACACAGGCAAACAAGCAAGATTGTATCACAGAATCATTAGGGTTGGAAAAGACTTATGAACCCTCTTGAAAAAAATACCCCTTTTTGAATCATTATTGAACATTTCTGTATATGATTAATATCTACAACATGCACAGTTTATTTTGAAACAAGTCTGACAACATACAATGGAGATATTCCTGACATGACGCTTTTGCATGAAATTAGCTGCCTGATCTCTGATTTCTGTATGAAATAAATGTAAATGTCAGTGTTTCCGCAGAAGAGTTGTTACACCTAATAAAATGCTTCTACCTAATCCTAAAATCAGGCAGATCCTAAGAATAATTCTTCTATATAAGTCTGACATGTCTCCTTTCCCTCCATTTTCTTTTTAAAGCAAGATTCTAAGATAGGTTTGCAGCAGGACTGGAAAGCAATTTGCATTTAAAGTTACCAGGTTTTAGCGGTATATTATATGCAAAGTATAGTATTTTCTACTCAGTAGCTTTTTAGCCACCTAAAAAAAACCTCACAAGCATCCATGCTGCTGTTACTTCTACACATTCTTAAATTAAGTCCAACTCCACCTTCTAGCTTACCAAAATGTACCTATAGGAAAGCATAGTGCATGTAGCAAAGCTTGACACAGTCAACATAAAGAAAACTGCAGAGATCCCTAAAAAGTGAAAGTCCCTAACTGTTGGCATGTGTTCAAAAGCCCTTCTCCTAGAGGATGCAGTTAAGCATTACATTCTACAAAATGCAACTAAGAATGAGTCTGTATTTCCTAAGTGTACTCTTTCCAAACAGCTATTTCCCCAAGTTTCAAATCATTCTTAATTCATACTTTAGTATCTGCATAACTGAAATCCCCATAAACATTTTGCAAACTAGACCAGAGTTTAATATTGCATAACTACTTTTTCCCTCCTCCTTTTTTTGATGGCCAAACACTATATAACTTTCCACATTTTACATGTGAACATCAAGGAATTTCTATTCTTTTATTTCTTAACTGTTTTTATTGTAGACTTCAGTCCAATAGAAACACAACTGCATACTTCATACTTCAAGATGCAACTTACTGTAACAGTCTAGCTGGCCCATCTTTGAATGGCCTTCTTCCAAGTCACAGAATTCCTATTTACCAGTCAATTTCTTCCATTCTATTTTTAAAAATAAAGCATGTATATATATATATATATTTTATATATATATATATATATATATCTGAGCATCCTGCCTGACAAAAGAATTATACATGCTACCCAAAAATATGCATTCTAACAGTATTTGCATAGGCAACTGCTCAACTTTGTTGAAGGGAAGTTATAAGAAGTATTCAGGCGAGCTCACAATGTCACACTGCAATACAGCATTAAACTTTTTTCCCCAGATGAACTGAATGCAGGTTTCAGAAATATGGCATATTCAACCCATGCTAAAGGTCTGCTTTCCCAGCAATGTATCACGATTCAATATTTTCACTATTTTCTCTCCTGTACATGTAAAATACATAGACAGAAAAAAGAGGTGCCACAGAAAAACCAAAGAGCACTAAAATACCAAGTCGCTCACAACCACAGTCAAGTAATAATTTGCTTTCATAGTTAGTACAGTTAATTACAATAATGTGCAATAAAACATATTCTGCATTTAAAAAGTTACTTGGAAGATGCTTTCCATCTCCAAAGCTGGGGCAGAGAGCACTGGGGCAGGGGAAGACATGAGGAAGGGTACAGCTCCACAACTCCAGTGGAATCACTTGATCACCTGTTAGGAGCATGTGGCAAACTGTTCTCAAAGAGCCAATAATTTCACCATGATAACCTTGGCCTTTAAGGAAATGAATCATTAACTGGATAGCACAGATTTTTGAACTCCACTATATCTAGAGTTCTTTAACCACAGCAAAACAATACTAAGTACAGACTAAAAAAAATGTATGCAAATATATGACAGGCATTGGAACTAGATTATCTTTAAGGTCTCTTGCAACACAAATCATTCTACAGCTCTGTGATCTAACTGCAACTTAGTAACAGTGGTAAAAGACATTAGTGACAAAACTTAAGTATTTTAAAGGAAAAGTTAAGAGACAAAATGTAAACCTTAACGTTCTTCTTACACACTACCAATCCATCTTTTTTCCCCACTCTGTTCCCCAGCATGCATTAACACATCTTCCTTTCCTCTTCTTCACAACTTACATCAGAGCAATTGCTTATTCTGAGCAGTCTCCTAAATAATAATGTAAAAAAACTATGCCTGTGCAGCAGCTTGCAATCAGAAAAGCCAGAATCATCTGGCTACCCTGTTTTCCAATTATCTTAAGGCAGATTCAAACTACCACTACTCATTCATTTGAAGCATGAATATGTAGTGAATCCAAAGTTAGTCTGATGTAAAAACATGACACTATGGACATCAGTAATCCATCTCCCCGTGGCCCAGGCAAAGTACACAATTCAAAGGGAGGAACCAGAGTTACCATGAGGAAGCCAAATTCAAACAAACTTAATAATCTGTTTCAGAATTGGAGCTACCAGCAAACACAGAAACCCGCAAGTTACAGGAAAAGAGGGCTCATAGCTAGTGTAACAATTAACTCATCTCCATGTTTGATTAGAATGGACAAAGTTAATAGAGATTTATTTCATTTACACACAGTCTGTAACTTCATGGACTTGCAAATTTCTAGTTATTACATTTAAATGGTTTGCAATAATAAACCTCTCATACTCAACAAGATTACTGCCCACTATACACAGCTCAATCACAATTCTGACTGGGTGTTTAAAAACAAAAGAAACCCAAAATAATGTAAGAAAAAAGGTATTTCTGCTGCACATTCCCCACAAAACCACTTTTGAAGTCACTGTTCATTTTAAATCCAATGTCTCACCTCAAAGAACAGAAGAATAGACCTATGGAGAGCATGGCCCTATTTCTTCCTCCACAAGTACAAGGCAAGGAACAGCAAGAGGCATTCCCAACATTACTCATCATTCTGATGGACAACCACCAGCTATCCAGGTAGTACACCCCAAGTGGAGAGAGCAGCAGCCCCCACAGGGTTTCTTTTCAGACAGTCAGCAAGCCATAACACACAAAACAAAAGGGAAACTACAAGGGGGAACACACGAAAGAGATACAAGAAGAACAAAAATACTAGGGGCAAAGGGAAGAGCAGCATGGCAATAGGAAAAGGGTAACTGCAGTGCCACAGTCAACGAGACTTTTGACAGAAACCCCCGAAAGTCACACACACAGTTTTTTGAATTCCAGTACTCATGGAACTTTTTGTTTGTTTCTCAAATATTAAACAAAAATACCCAGGGGGCAAACATACTTGGACATAAAATCTTTCAAGGCTAGTTCCTACATCCTACACTACTCCTGCAGCAGAGCCACTGACTGGATTGAACTCCACTGAATGCAATGCTCTTGAAGCATTAACTTATTTATGAAGCCACTGTCAGGACTGGAGTCAGTGTTATGGGTATAACAACTCAGGCTTCAACGTTAGCCTGACTATTGCATCAGCCACACTATTTTTAAGTAGAATTCAGCTTCTTTCATGGTCTGATGCAAGTCTATATGGTTTTTATTTCATTTTTAAACACTACTCCAATGCAAGTTGCTCAATGCCATCTTATTTGCCAAATATTTAAGAACCATTCTAATATCACAAAACAGTATCTACTGGTGAGAATATTAATAAGGAGCAGTGACTGCTATGCTTGACAAGAGAGCTAATGTTAAAATCTATCCTAAGTAATACATAAAGCTGGCAAAACATTTTTTGTTATTACTTCCATGTTGCTATTTTAGGTTGAATGAAGGACATTATAAAACATTTGGCAACACTGTACAAAAAAAAAAATTTAAAAAGCATCACAAGTACCCTGAAACCAAAACTTTTCTGACCGAGGCACCCAATAAAACAAACGAAAAAAGGCACAAGAATTTACAGTGGACGTTTAAAAAAATCAGATTGCATCAAAGTTTGAACAATCAAAGCAGGGGGTTTCTCAAAAAGACAGCTTTCAGTCTTTAAAATTTCCAACCAATACACATTTATTTGTGCTGTATTTGAAAGAGCCTGATCAGCTGAATTTACAGCTCATAACTTTCATGTATTTTTAATTCTGAATTTCTACATGCATTTTTTTGGGATCATCAGTGAACACATTAGCACTTACCAGAGCTGGCAATCAAGTACTTAGAAGAGATTAGGCCCTGTCAAGGATATTTTGCAATAGATATAATTAATATTGTTCTTTCCCACACTAGTTTTAATTGCTTGTATTGGGAGAGAAGAACATTAAGTTCCCAGTTTTTATGTACCCAACATTTTAAAAATCTCTTCCTCAACCAACCAAAGTACTGACAAATGTTTTGAGTATCTTCTCCAACTGCAAATGGTTTTGAGTGCCCAGTTTGAAGAATCCTTGTTCCAGTTTCAGGAGCATTCTTCTTTTGAGACCACCAGCACAAGTGCATTTTAGAAAAATATTAAGGGAGACTAGCCTGTGTTAGATCCAAGAGACAGCATGAAATCAAGAATCAACTATAACTCAAGCAGTTTTATTAGAAAAATAAACCTGTTTAAAAAAAAAAAGGAATGCAGCAGTTAAGTCAAAAGTACAATAGAACTACACATGACCATATTTTTGTTTCACCTAACACAAACCAAACTTCAAAATATTTCCAAAGAAGCAAAACCACACTTATGAAACATTCATGAAAGGTAGTGCCATACTCTCTCAGAAAGAGCTCAACATTAAAAAACGCTCACCTAAAAGGCTAGCTGAAAATAAGAATTTGGGAAATCTCAGTCTAAGGCTGTAGTAGAAATTCAACAGAATCCTTTAGTCAGTTTTGCTGAGTCTTCCCCAGTTCCTATGCTGCGTACCTAAAGAAGTGCCTTCCTACAATTTTCAGGTAGTTTACAACCTCAGAAAACATTTTAGCGTCTGATTTGTCAGGTAATTTAACAATTAGAAAGCTAGAATTATTGGTTTGTTTCTCATGCTGACTTGATGCTTAGACTTGCTTTTCTTTTCACCAAGGCACATTCAGGATGACATCTGCAACAGTAGCAGTTTGTCAGCCATAACACAAATATATCTTAAAAACACACAATGGGAAAACACATTTAGCATTTGTGTAAGTACTGTTGTCATGATGAAACCATCAGTCCCCAAAATACAGAACCTGGCAAAGGGAAGACAGACTTACCAATACCTCCCTCTCCTGTTTCTTTTAATTCTCAACATCCAAGCTTTTTCAAAGTTTCACAGAAGTTCATGAAAAGATAATCAACAGGTTCACAATAGGGCATTTGAAGAGGGACATGCAGCTGCCAATTCTTCCACCTTTGTTTTCCCTCAAGTTATCTACCAAAGTCAATCAGCAATTCAGCAAACAGGAAAAGAACAGTTTGAATAAACCTGAACAATGGTTCAAAAGCATATTCCATTTCCTTGGCTCCAACACACTCACTCCGGTCTGCTTACTGGCCAAAGTAAACCCACACAAAGACCTAACAAGTTCTGAATTACTGGTCTAACAACAGTCCAAGCATGTCACTTTCACTCCATCATGCATTTATGCCACATTCTCTACCAGATCAGAAGACACAAAATGAGATCGTGATGAACAGAAACTGTCCAGTGCTAGAATATCCAGAAACAGTAAATCTGAAGTACCTCATTAGGCCTAGGGAACCCTTGAGAGTTAGAGATGCGCACAACAAGTACAATGGATGTCTCTCCCCTTGTGTGATAATCCCGCCTACCCAGCTGCTACTTCCTCTGGAAGGAATATTGGACCTGCACAAGCTGTCAGCTGTCCAAAAGCTTGTAGGCTGCTGCCCAAAGCAACGGGTTAACAGTGTACCACAAAAAGTGGAACTGCTGACAGACAACAGCAGATTCTCTGCCATAATCTGTCAAACTTCACAACTCTTTACTTCAAGTTTCTGTTCCCTTCTACAAATACCAGTGAAAAGGAATTCAAACATGGGAACAAAACCAAGACTCTCATTCCTTAGGCATCTCCCCAAAAATACGCATAACAAAATTAAAAATCCCTCAATCCCAACAGTTTGAGCTCATAACAGCTTTGCCAATAGCACTGTAGATTCCAAGACTGTAGGAGCCAGAGAAGGGGACATGATATGGCTATAACCCAACAAAGGGTAAAACAGGCAAGCATTAGTTACAGATTGCAGAAGGAACAGTAAGTTTTTTCATGGTCCTTCTAGAAATTTTAAAGAAAGCTAGATGTTCTCTCTCTCAAACTACAGTGTAGTAAATTCATTAAAAATTAATGTTCACCATAACACATAGTTTCATATATTATGTGTTATGATGGCAAACTTTTTTTTATTATTTGTGTTACATAAAACACAAATTCTGTAACTTCCTGTAACTCGCTACTTTTAAGTTAAACTTACAATTGTATAATGTATTAGAATAAACTAAATATGGATAATAAACAGCACCACAACCATGGGCTTGAGAGACAAAATACTACAGTGAATTCACCACACCATCTTTCCTTTCACCTTCCCAAAACATCCCATCCGAAGCCTTTAAATAAATCAGGTCAGGGAGAAAGGCAAAGGTACAGACAGCAAACAGAGAAAGGTAAAGGGACCTTAGGAAGGAAGTAATCTGTTTGAAACAAGGCAGCACTGGAATTTACATCAGTACCTATATAAAGTTTCATGAAAAATGTTCCAAGGGGAGCGGAGAAAAAAATCAAAATAAAATAGAGGTGTGTGTCAGGAATAAGTTAAAGGTGTTCTAGAAAACTAATAATTAACTGCAAACTCAAGAGGATTAATAAAACTCTGGTTTGCAGTCCATACATCAACCTAAGATACTTAAGGTTTCTGGTTTCAGTTCTGTGACTGAGGAAGAACATTATCTGTTTTAGTGAAGCACCACCAATTTACAATCCAATTGGTCCCAATTTCTATGTTCATTAAAAAAAAAAAAAATAGAATCACCAAACAAGTATCTTATCTCCTGGCTTTGTAAGTAATACAGTTTAAAAGAAAAATGTATAGAAGAATACTGAATTTCTCACAGGATCACCAACTAGCTGAGGCTGGAAGGGATCTCTGGAGACCACCTAGTCCAAACCCCACTGCTTACAGCAGGGTCAGCTAGCAGAAAGCAGCTACAAAAGAATACACTGCAAGATGTTCCAGTGGGCCAACTTCTGAGATGCAGAAACAGGGCTAGCAACTGGTGGACTGGACCACCTTTCTCTCTTCCTGCCTATTTTTTCAAAAGTGAGTAACAGTGGTACTTCCTTATAAGAAACGGAAGCTTCATTTTAGAGACCTGTGTACTACTTTTTGGAAAAACAGGCTTTTTCTTTACAAGAACTATCAAACATTCAGTGATGCACAATGTGCCATCAGCCTATTAGGTAACTATTTAACATATCATTCTGACACCTGATTATCAAATCAGTAAACTTTCTTGTTTACACATGTGTCACAATTTGGTATTTCCCAATTTAGGGGAAGCCTTTCTCTACTTGCCAACAATCTCTTCCAGGCATATACCATGCCTGCACTGTCAGGAACTGTCTATAATTGATTTGTTACTAAAAACTTATATACAGCAGAATTAAGGTATCTCATAAAATGCTTTCGATCCTAAAGCCTTAATTTCAAGAGTGTAAAACATTTAGTGAAGATGTTAAATTCTTATCCAACTGATACAGTGCAATAACTGTATTTTTTATTTATAACTACTTGTTTTGAAACTGAAGAGCAAAGAGACAGCTACAGGAAACGTGTGAATTTTCTTCCATCTATCTGCAAGACCTAGGAAACACCAAAAGACATGAAAAAAACAAAGTGTGAACAGACACAGAAGCTTCAAACAGCGAGTTCCAAAAAGCACAAAGACAGCAAGTAATGTTCAGGGACACTATTTTGATTGACTTCAAGAGATTTTCATCAGGATGCTTTGGGACACACGGGTTTGAAGAAAGCACATAGCAAGACTACTAAATAAGCCAAAAGAGCAAGAAAGCAAGTAACATAACCACTCTAGAAGCATGAATATTAGCATGAGGGATTTTTTTGGTCGGTTGAGTTTGTTATTGCAGCATTTAAGTGTTGAGTTATATTAACTTAAATCCATAAGAAGAATTAATGAGACAAAATTGCTCCTCCCTAATTGTCAAGTAAACACAGAGTTACTTGGGAACCACTAAAGACAGTGAATTATTTAAACTGGACCAAAGACTGAAACTTTCCTGGGTATTTCACGTTACATTTCTATATTATGTATTATAAAATAAGGTTTTAAACAAAGACTTTTTTTAAGCTGACATCTCTTCTAGTTTTCATAAACTAATGGCCACATTAATGATAAAGAATACACTATACTGCAAATACATTAGAAGAGATACAACACAACGTGCAACCCCAGTGACTTCAATAAAATCTCTTGAAGTACATATGCGTCTTCAACTGAACTTACATTAATAAAAACCTTAAATATATAAATAGCTTCAACAACTACTCAAAAGTCAAAGTTATGAGAAATCAAAATCCTCAAGGAAGGTATCTAGATTCCTATTTTTGAATTTCATTGCTACAAGAGATAGATGAAGTTCAAAGAACAAATATAATCTGTTCTGTGTCAACCAATTCACATTTCCCTCTGTCTTGCTAATGTTGCTTAGAGAGTAATTCTGACAAAAAAAAACCACTGATAAGCAGTTGTAATATTGAATCTCAATGAACTTTTAGACAGCTATGAGTAAATTCCAAGAGAAAATTCTTCTCTGGCTACATCACTATTTCTTTTCCTCCAGGGAAAAATGGGCTCCAAATATCTAGAAATAATAGGCATTTGTCAGAAGCTTTGAAATTCATGCTGCCTAGATACAGCACAGAAATAACTAATCACATACAAGTATCTTAAGAATGCTTTTCCTAGATCTATCTAGGACTGCAAGAATGATCAAGTATCCATTAAAAAGTTAAGGAAAATATTTGTTCATCATGCTTCAGATGGAATTCCATGCATTAAGCCTCAGGTTTAATGGGATTTATTAATTAATAAGTACGCTTTCTATTACATAGCTAATTATTTGAACTGATTACATTAACCCCTAAAGGACAAAAACTATTAGTACAAATAAAATAATTTAACAGCTTGTTTTGATGCTGGAATGCAATGTAAGATTCATTTGTGCAACATCCAAAAACCTTAAATAACATGGGGGATCATCCAAACCAGAACAGAAAATCAGCATGACACAAATATCTGAATCAGGTCCCACAGCCCTTAGAACAGGTCACATACTCCATATGAATTTCAAACAATGCAAAAATATTTGCTTTTCAATCTCATATTCCAACAAATAATACATTTATTGATAAACACAATCACTGAATTTCTACACCTATTCTCTTCCATCCAATAACTCCTAAAGCTTCTGGATTTTAGCAGTTTATTTTTTTTAAAGTAAGAGACACACTGGGATGAATAACAAGCTTTTCAGTCAAGATCTACATAACATGCAAGCTTTTCTATTCCCTTTTGCATTTTTTAAGGGCACTGACAACCAGTGGTCACCAATTTCAAAGCAATTTACATAGCACAAATTATGCACTGAGCTGTTCTGGCTTATTTTTTCCTCTGAGCTTTGCGTTCATCCTTATTCTCCTTACATGTTTTTGTTTTGTGGTTTTTTTTGTTTTTTTTTTTAGCTAAAAGAACTGCAGTACCAGATTGGTATACAATTTTTAAAACTATTTAATCCACATCAATTAACAAACCTAACTATCTAAACTTGGCAATACTAGAAACTCAGCAATCCCTTTCATCATTTTATTCCACTAGTCTCAAACCCCTAATAAAAAGAGCATGAATGTTTCCAAAGCACAAACAGCAGTGACAATTCTTTTCAAAGGCAAAACAGTAAATACAATTCTTGGTTCTGAGTAACTAAAAAAAAGAAGAGAGTATCAGGAGCACCTTAGCTTATAAAGTCCTCATCCAGCAGAAATAGAATTCCATCCATCTCCAAAGCCTATTACCCAATACTGCATACTTCAAACACTTATGCTGAAATCCAAACTGATTGCATAATAGAAGGTTTTGCAAAAGGCACCTATTAAAATTTCTGGCACTAAGTTATTAGACTAATTAGATTTACAAACTTATCCAACCCAGCAGCCACTGCTCTACAGAAATACATGGCTAGTTCAGAGCAGTTAAGTCCCTTACACTGTTGGACTGTTCATCACAAGCCTGGATCACATCACATCATCCTGGATGTCCTGTTGCATCCAGGAAGCAGCACATACACAGACATTTCTCACATGCATATCTTAAACATTTCCACAGTACCATAAACATGGAAGATAAAAAGGCAAGATTAACACTTTTAAGTTCAGCACAATATTCTAGTCAGTGACAGTGTGGAAAGTGTTTCTGAAATATGCTAGCCAGTCTACTTACATATACCTACCCAGTATAGCAGCTTAAAATAAAGGCTCAAACAGCACTTAGTGTTAGAGAGTAGTATCTGGAGGAAGAGAATATACTTACAGCCTTGACTTTATCTTCCTACCTGCCCCTTCTTGCCCACCAGTGTTTATAAACATTCCCCACATGAAGATTTCCTTTTCAGAATCATACTCTTTTTAGTCTTGATTATCAGCACCCCGTCTTTATCCTGTAGGTTGGCTACTTAACCACCTTCATGAGCACGGTCTTCCCCTGGAGTCAAGCTTCTACTCCTGAGCTTCAGAGGCCATGCATTGCTCAGCCATATACAAACTGCTGTCTCTTTCATCATACAGAACAAGTCCAAAAATCACAGATCAATAAAGTCACAACTTCCTCAGACCCCTTTCTCCTAGGATGCTTTACAGACATATCAACAAAGTTACATTAGAGAGGATAAGGTACATTATCTTAAGAGTAAAGCCACACAAGTAGTTTACACATATAATTGCACCACCCTCCTCAATCTCTAGCAGTTTTTCTTCCAAGAATGTAAAATGCTCATGTCTGTGCCTCTTCCAGTATACATGAGCAAGATGTGCCACGTGGTAAGGACTAACATAATAAGAATTTTAGTCATTATTCCCTTATGGGTATTTTATTCCACTTTCAGTAATTCTGCACCTATTTTCTGAGAAGTTTAAGATACTCAAAACCTACTGAACAAGTAATTCATCACTTCAGTGATTCCACAAACACAGCACACCACAACATCACCCAAACAATAATATGATGCAAATGACTATCCAGCATGAGGAAGAAAAATTTCCTGAACAGTAGTTGAAGTATAAATAGAACGCATGGCTAATCCTATTTTAGACACGTGTTATTTAGCATATTCTAATTTCATATTTAAGACGCTTCACTACAGCTATGGAAAGATACTACAGATGAACTTACTACATAAAATAGGTTATAGACAGAAAAAACTGGATTAAGACTAGAAATTCACACCAAGACACTAATACTAAGCAAAACCCCATTTGCTAACTGGCCTCACACATTAGTTATATGCTATGTGAAGACCTAGAGTATATCACGCTGGGGTTTGAATTTTGTATTTTCAGTAACTCCCTCCAAGGTTACCTCATGTGCCAGCAAGCAGAATATTTGAAGTAACATTTTTCTATAAGTAAATACAAACTAGGGTTATTTGTTGACTTTAATAACTGCAATTAATTTTTACAAAAAAGTTTAATTTTTGCCAAACTTTTTATATTTAAAACAAGATCAACAGACTTCCTGCATTTCTAAATTTATTACTCTTTTTACTGTTAACTTGCAATATCACTGCATTATTTCTGTATAACCCACAGTACCCTCCACTTTAAAACCTAATCAAACATCCTCTCCAAACACCAAGTATAACCCCTGAAAAGCCTGCAGACTGCTCCAGCCTCTGAAGTAGCATTCTGGAACAGATGCTGTAGATCAAAGAATACTAATATTTAGCTGGAGAGAAATGGCAGATCCAGTACCTGTGCCTTGTCTTAACCCCAGGTTTTGACCCAAGTCCTTCCCAAAATGGTACCCTTTGGGGGAACAAGTTCAGGTCTTGTCGAAGCACAACACTCATTTCCACATACTGGACAAGACAAACATTCTCCTCTGCTGTTGGATGGATTAAAACAAAAATACAGCACAATGAAAAGAAAGTTATTCTCAACGTATTTCAAACTAGAAGTTTATTTATAAATAAAGTCAGAAAAAAACCCAAACCTCCAAGCAGATTACTTGTCTCCTTTAGGGTTTAGTGACCTCTGATGTGCTTCCTGATCAGCAGACAATCAGATATGCCAGCAACTCCAAAGTCCTGGAAAATGTGCTCAGTGTTTATTAGTAGCATAAAGTCAAATTCCTCCTCTACGTTAAGTACTTAAAACATTTGAAAAAGGAGCACTGTGATGAGGGCATGTTTTTAAAACTTATGCCAGATCTCAGAGCCCTGGTAACACATTTTTAAAAAGTAACTCCTAGTGCCCTGCTGGCAAATATGACCAGACAGTAATCAACCTAAAATGTCCATTTCGCTCTTTTTTTTTACTGTGAAGACAGTTCAGCTCAACTTCGGTAACACCATTTACCCAATACAATTACACATGGAAGCACAGGAAGCATTTACCATCTTTTATTCCGAGTCCTTTCCAGGAAGCAGTACAACTGAGAACCTGTAATATTAAAGGCTTGCTATTTGCCTATTTATTCATTAGCAACAGCTAAGAGTTACCCACAGACACTCTAAGAGGGGTTTTTACAACAGGAGGCATCTTTCTTACCCCACGGCAGGATGTAGCTACCGAGAGTACCTGGGAAAAGCAGAGAAAGAGGCTGCTAAAGGCCACTCCTCCCTCTGGTACTGGCAGTGTCCTGCAAAAGGACAAACATACCTCAATTCCATCATGTAACCACTAAACCTACTTGTATGTTTAGAAAGAAGAACTGACCTAGAAAGGCCTACAGTGTAACCTGACATGCAGCTAAGAATCTAAAAAATACACAAGCAGGGAGAACAGAAAAATCCAACTACTGAAACTGTTTCTTTTTATCTCACTGGTATGTGTGACCACTTGACCCTGTACAGTGTGAGTAATTCTTAGTAGATACCTACCCTACATGCACTCCTATAATCAATTTAATTATTTTGTGCTGCTAACAAGAATTCTTGCTACCTAGTGCGTTTTTACAGGACTTTAAGCTCATTCTCAAGTATTTTATTAAATAGGCATATAATCTGAAAACTTTAGAAAATTTAAACTTAAAGAAATGAAAATTTAAAATAAATTAAATTTAAACAGAAGTTTTTGAAGCTTTAACATGGAAAGCATTTTCTTCTTTTACAGGCCTCTTGGATGTTTGCCAATGAGGCTCTAATGCCAGTGCTATAGCATCCCAAATGCTATTTTGAGCCATTGCTGTGCTGACCATTACATTTTTCAAGCACAAGAACAGCTTCCTGAAAAATAATAATTGCGAATAAGTGTTTTTGTGCTTAATGAAACCATAAATATCTTGCTTCTACTCAAATAACATCTTAATTTCTGGTCTATGCCTTGAAAGAGCAGGGTAGTTGTTACACTTTGCCCTACTTTAAACCTGCAACAACCTCTAAACTTTTGTTACTCCATAAATTCAAGAACACACCATTGTATCCCAGATACCTTTTGTAACCATGACACCAACCACAATCACTTGCCATCACTCACACTTCTATAATCAACAGTCCAAAGAAGGGCCATGAGGATGGTGGAGGGCCTTGAGAGGAAGCCGTATCAGCAGTGGCTGAGGTCACTTGGTCTGTTCTGCCTGAAGGAGACTGAGGGGAGACCTCACTGCAGTTACAACTTCCTTGTGAGGGGAAGAGGAGGGGCAGGCACTGATCTCTTCACTCTGGTGACCACTGACAGGACCTGAGGCAATGGCCTGAGGTCGTGTCAGGGGAGGTTTAGGTTGGATATCAGGAAAAGGTTCTTCACCCAGAGGGTGGTTGGGCACTGGAATGGGCTCCCCAGGGAAGTGGTCACAGCACCAAGCCTGACAGAGACCAAGGAGCATTTCCACAATGCTCTCAGGCACATGGTGTGACTCTTGGGGACAGTGCTGTGCAGGGCCAGGAGCTGCACTCAATGGTCCTTGGGGCTCCCTTCCAACTCAGCATATTCTGTGATCCTGTGAACAGTCAAGGGTATGTATGGCCACCCTCTGTACTGCTGTTTTTCCATTTAACTCAATGAGTTTTCTCTCCAGCCCTCATATTTCAGTGATACTTAATAAAGTTGAAATAAAAAGAACTTCAAGTTTTAATTTATTTCTGATTGTGAATGAGAAAGTATGGAGCAGTATCCTGCATTTAGTAGTTGCCAGCACCAAGTACTCCAAAAATCACTGAAAAAGATATGCTGTAGCCTCTACTGTCACCTCTCTCAAAAGATGTACTTGCTTCCCCTAATTATCTACATGTAGTGCTAGAAACTGAAGCCAAAAGTATTCCCATTTTCCATGTACTATTACAATTCTATGTTGTATATGTATGCTTATGTAGGAGATATATACATTTTTTCCTCCAGGTCTCTATAGGATCTTGGGGCAATGAGCTTCACAGACAAAATCCTTCTAAATATTAGCCAAGGCAGTTTTACCCACAGCCTCATGTTCCCAAGTTGTTTGAGGGCACATACAGTCTAGATCATGATCTAAACTAGTCCTCATTTATAATTTAAAGCACAAAAAAGTGAATATGCTATCATAGCTTTAAGGCTCCTTATGAGTCATTGTCTCAATCAGAAGTCTGACGTAGGTTTATCATTGAGCTTTAGAGATTTATTTCTTGGTTTAGGTATTACTTGGTTGTTTCATTTTGAATTCCTTCTAATCCCTTTAGATTATCTTTTGTCATTTAGGAAAAATACAACTCAATTTTGAGATGTTGTAGGACAGGCCTCAGCAACAGCAGCTTTTTGTTTTCAAAGAACCAAGTTAAAGTACCTTCTTAATTTACAAGATGGACATTCTGGGCTTTATAGCTGTCCACACCAAAACCAAATGACCCTTCTGGCATATTTGGCAAGAAATCTGAACTCTTAAACATATTAATTTACCATAGTAATAGTGGATGAGAGTAAAAAATCTTCAGAAAGGCAAAAATGACCAGGCTAAGACACTCCATTGTACTAGGAGAATATACGTGTGACGCAAGAGAAAAGGAAAGCCAGTGACCCTGACATTGGCTCCACTTCCTATGGGCACCAAATGTTTGGAGCAAGCAAACCTCGTCTACAAGGACAATACAAAGGACTTCTGGTTCAGTAAGAATGACTTTCTGATAACACAAAGAAGGGAAAATAACACAAATGGAGGTCTTCCCACAGTCTGACGAGGAATTAGCAGCACACCAACTTTAGTTAATTGCTCATAACATTCTTTTCCTTACTCCCTTTTATTGCTTCTGCTCTTCAGACTCACCAACAGAAGCCTCGCTTTCCTGAACCCAAGTATTTACCATTCATCAGGAGTCCTCAAGCAAAGAACAGCAGATGCTAAACCAAACTGGACAAATGGAAAAAGCACAGGACATAATGCTGAAGCAGAAGAACTCTAAGACATCATTCCAGACTTGGAACCAGGATGCATTAGTTCATGCAGCATAACCTAG
Source organism: Aphelocoma coerulescens (assembly GCF_041296385.1). NCBI lineage: Eukaryota > Metazoa > Chordata > Aves > Passeriformes > Corvidae > Aphelocoma > Aphelocoma coerulescens. The sequence continues at coordinate 63,920,222 of NC_091013.1, forward strand.
CTTGGCAAGTGTTGCATTTTGCCAACATTATCAGGAAAGGAGGAGAATGAAGTTCTGAAGCCTGTACTTCAGCAGGTAAGCAGAGCAATACAATGAAGCTAAAATACAAACATTTCACAACAAGCAAATACACTATGAAATCCTAAAATGCAATTTGTACACACGTAGAACATGCTAACCTAGGAAATGACAACATCAAACAATTGCTTCTATTGCTTATACATTTGGATGGTCTTGGCCTCAACAGTTAAGCATCAATTAAAGCAGTCACTTCCAAGGACATACGGCACTCCACAACACTCAGTCATACCAGCCAGACTCCACAAAACCCACTCCAGCTGGCCAAATGCTTCTCCACTAGCCACTTCTTCCTATGGCAGTGGCCATCTGGCCATGAGCCATTAAGAGTACAAACTCTTCTACTCCCTTCCCAAGAAATTATACTGAAGGTAACAGACACACATACATTTCTAGACACCTTTCTGCTAGGTAAAGGTTCAAAAGGTTCTAGTAGGTAAAGGTCTGGAATCTATACACCAAAGTGCTCCAAAAGGCAAACCTCAATCCAGGACTTCCAAGTTCTTCACCTCAAAGGGCTCTTATTGAGCATCCTCTTCAGCATCTCTTTTTTCTATTACTCTTATCAATTACTCAATTGATCATCCTCCAAGAAAATCAATCTACCAAGTCAACAGCAGCCACACTGACATTTCAGGTGTTCACTGCCATGTTTCAAACACACCTTCTATTCAGTTTTAATTTTCAAAACAGCCAGAACCAAAAAGTCCTAATTTTCACGTTTCCTATCTGTGCCATCTTAGTAAAATCCACCGCATCAACACTTAGACAAAAAAATTTCTTACTTCACCAGAAAAAATTGCACATCTCTTCAAACACAGTATTTCAAACCATTTCTTACCAGGTTGAGATTAAAAACAACCCTATGCTCACCACTTAAGAATCCCACAGAAACTAGTCACATTCACTGACAGACACTATAAGTAGTATTCAGACATGGCTGGATCTTCTTTCATGAAAAAAAAGGCCAACTTTTCCCAGCAATTATTTTTTTGGGACATTTCTCTTGTGCTCATGTTAGGGAGAGGAGACTACCAATGATAGTTACTTCTTTTAACTCTCTTACTTCTGAAAGAAAATGCAGATCTTTCCATCAATCTCATGATTTCTGAAACAACTGTTTCTAAATCTTGCCTCTTCATTAGAAGTAGACAACATAAATCAGTGGTGAAAAACATGCAATAGATGAGAAAAAAATCTTTAAAGAAGGTTACCCATATGCTTGAACAATTCTGCACTGGAACAAACCATTTTAATAACTTCATTATAAATGTATACCTTGGGTTAGAGTATATAATTTAGGATATAAAATGCTACCGAAAATATTTGTTTCATGTAATATGATTTTTCATATTATAGTTACATTTTTTAAGAATGGTATCCAAGAAAATTGAAGTTTTTAGTAGAAAATGCATTAAGAACTTCTAGCATATAATTTACAGAAGCTCCACATATGCATATTACAATGTGCTACAGACAACCAAAACTTATACTTGACCAATTGTGAGCACAGACCTCACAAGACCTGCCAAGCTGCCTATGCCAAATTGTGCACAGCCACATGGCATTATCGTTTGATGAATGCAATATGTGTGACTCTAGGGCTCACAGTAACAAAAGCATGAGAAGATTTGTCGGCATTCACAAAGGCTACACACCTAATCCAGAGCTACCTGACAGCAACTTCAAGAAGGTATTTTTGAAGAATACCTGTAAATTCACAAAACCATAGGATTTTAAAGCCAAACTAAAAGGATGGATGTCTGGAATTTAGGATAACTGCATGGCTCTTATATTGATCTGACTTATCTTCTCTCTAACATATTATGCAAACTTCATCCTTTAGCAAAAAGATATCCCAGGGCTTGGGTGGTTTTTTGTTCTTTATTGTTGTTCTTACAATATAAAAATGATTAGAACATTTTAGATACTTATAAAATTTACTTGTTTCTGAAATATTAAGAACGGCTTAGTCTATTATGTTCAGAGGTTCAAACAGGAGGAGATGTTTTTAAATAGTTTTTTTTTTTTTAAAAAACAAACAGATTTTTTTAAACATCTCCCCAGATAAAAAGTATTAAGAGGGAGGATTACATGCCTTGCTTAAACACTTAAATATCAGTATTTATCAAGACAATCCTCTATTTGAAAATACATATACTTCATACAATTTCAACGTACTTTACAAAATTCTTTGGAGAACTTTTTCAGAGAAAACATTTTTATCCAACAACTTCTCAGGAATTAAAAAAACCTGTTCTAAATATTTTAAGAATTTGGACAGTAAAACCTGCATGTTAAAGATTCCACACTGGATTCTGATGGTCAGACAAATGCAGAAAGTGAAGATAACCACAACTGTGTGCTATAACATGTTAGTATTTCTTTTTCCCCTTCCACAGATCACAGTACTCTAGAAGCTGAAGGTATCTTGATGCAAATCATTATCTTCCATTTACATGTTAAATTACAGTGAAATAACAAGATTCCTCAGTTTCGTCACTACCTCCAACACTAAGCAGGACTACAGATCTCCAAGGGCAGTCAATGAGACCTCCTGAAGAGGCTGACCCATGCCTTCAAGGTGAAATGGCAGCTCAAACAATTTTCAGTGCAGCAGTATTCCAGAGATGATGCACTTCATTACTAACAGAGTACACCTCCAGTAGAACACACACAGATTATTATCCTGCTTTGCTACTCTGTTTTTCCATAAACCACTAAAAACATTTAGAATTTTGCCTGCTTTAAAGCATCACTGTCTTAAAATCACTTCAGAAGTTGTACAGCCATCAGGCACCAAGTCCTTCAAGATTATCTTTTCTGCTCTTTGTTACAAAGCAGCCAGCAAAGCAAAGCACCAATTCACAACTAGGCCTTTTAGCTACTATCCCATAAATAGGAAGAGGCTGTATTGCCAACAACTGCATATACTTGACTGACACGTTGCATGCCTGACAGGATTTCAAAAATTAAAATCCCTTTCCCAACCAGAAAGAAAGAAGAAAACCAAAACCAGCATCATGAACACATTTCTTTCACACCTTCTACCCTCCCTCTTCTCTCTCCAATCAAATACAGGCTCAGAAACTCCTCTTTTTCACAAGCAATTACAGAACTGGAAGGAGTCTCATACACTTGGAAAGGAAAAAAATAACATGGAGGCACATGCACATCCTACACCAATCCCTGAGCATTTATGAGTAATTTGACATTTCACCCAATTTGGGATATTAGGCCTACTAAAGAAACACTTGGCAGTGCAATATGCTGATCCATTTTTAACATAATAACCTCATTCAACAGATTAAAGAGGTACATTTATACCTTGAATTCATTTGGGTGCTACAGTAAATTATTTAACAAGCACTTAAAGTACATAGTCATTAACTCATGATTCTTTTTATTTTATTTTCACTTGGTTTTATTTTGTAAGACTGCAAGAAATGAGACTGTAAAAGCAGCAATTGCTCATTCTTTCACCAGCAGGTTTGTTTTGGGTTGTTTTATTAAAAAAAAGGCTTATATGTTCTCATATGCATGCATACAGATAAGGAGCATTAAGAATTTTAGAATAAAGGATTTCAAAAACAAATTAATCAAGATGTTCAGTAGACATATCAAGTTAAGGCTAGGTCAAGATTCTTCACTGAACAGCTTATAACATAAACAAACCATAATGCTGAATATAAACTAATTATTACTATCAAATCCTTCCTTGACAGATTTCATATATTCTTATAGTCTGAGAATCCTCTACTGAAAGTGGCATCAAGGGAGAATGACAATTAATAGCATGCACAAGTTGACACACACAAAATAATAACAAAACGAAATTCCAAGTTGTTCTCCTTCCCCTTACCTGCCTTTCTATATATAGCAAGGAATTACAGCATGAACCCTCATGAAATCCTAAAGGGAAAGAAAAGCATTCCACTTCTGTTAGGCTCAATCTGGAAGTATGAATTAAAATGCTGTTTATAGTCCACAGACAGACTTCCTCAGAAAAATATGGAATCTTTCATATGGTACAAAAACACATTACAATATTTCAACACACATACATCCAGTAAAATTACGAAGCTTAAAATAATCTTCCAGGAAATCTACAGAAGCCTTTTTTCCCTTTGCTTATCCCAGCTCAGTGGCAATATATGCCAAACAAGTCACTCATTATTCAGGTTCTGCCTGAGAAATTTTTGCTTGCTCTTCTTTAAAAAGAAAAGTATTTCAAAATTGCAGTCACAACAGACATCAAAGCAATCATACATGAGTTACTGGGTTAATTTTTAATCACAATCTTCCTTAATAGCTGTAAGAGCACTAAATATATAGAAACACAAATTTGGTACAGTTACACTCCAACTTGTTGATTTCTGTAGTTTCTTTTATATATAAGTTGACTGCCAGTCAACATCTCTCTCTGTCATCTATACACAACTGTGACAGAATTGGGTGAAATGAAGGTCAGAGGAAGCTTAAGAGGCATTTAAGTTCTCTCATCTTGACAGGGATTTCATCCCTCTATATTGCACAGACTTCAAAGTTACTGGAGAAACATAAAGAGCTATTCCTATAACTTACATTTGTTTACAAGGATTTAAAGGAAAACACCAATTATAAACCAGCACAAGCAACACTTAATGGATACCAAATTCAGAAACGTAACACTTTATGCAACTAAAAGGACCCACAAGACAATGGATTAGAAATAAAAGACCCACAACATCTGCAAAAAGATGGCATAATTTATATTTGATCCACACCTCATGGTCTCACCTCATGGGGGAATGAACCAAGTGTAACAGTGAAGATAAAGAAACAACCATACAGTAATAGCACTGTATGCTCAAATTGTGTTACCTGTGTAACTCATCATTAAGAGCTACACTGCAGTACAGTAGTAAAAAAGAACCCTATTATTAAATGCATTAAGACAGTAAGACTATTGTTGAATGTGTATCCACATTTTCAGCGGCTTTCAGTACTACCCCTAATACTTAGCACAGCACTTTGACACTGTTGCTTAAACAGTTGCTGGGAAAGTTCACATCTCAGTAACACACCAAGAAATCAGAGTCCTGAAAACTTCCTGCTGATATCCATGCTAATTAAAAGAACCAAACACACACACACAAACAAACCAAAAGGAAAAAAAAAAAAAAAAAAACAAGACAAAAAAAAGGAAAAAAGAAAAGACAAGACATACAAACAAGAAGGCTGGAAAAATAAGTCACACAGAAGCTCAAACAATATGCCTGACCAAGTCATTTAACACACTTAAGCAGAAGGTTATAAAACACTCTACAAACAACTTCCAGTTGCTACCAAATCTATAGTTTACTAGAAATACTGCCTATAATTTTTAACAGACTGTGGTCCCATTCACCTAGAAGTTCATCTCTAAACTCTTTCCTCTGCTGCCTGTTTTAGCAATTTATGAAATGGTACTTCTCCACTACACTCAAAAGACTGGATTATTCAAAACTGTGTAACCAGATAAACAAGATATCCCTTAAGTTTCAATTAAGACAAATACAAAGCCATTTTCTGAGAATTTCCTTGAGGGAAAAAAAAAAAGCATAAGTGGTACAAGCATTTGTTGCTCTTCAAGGACTACAGTAAGCTCCAAAACTGTGTTAAATTCTCAGCCACAATGACAAACAAAACCTCCCACTACTTTACTTCTTACTCTGTTCTTCTAAAGTATTTTCAAAATTCTATACCCATTTCAGTCTATACAATACCTACAACCCCCAGCAAGGAAGGCTAATTATAAAGAGTAGTTTGTTTTGGTAGCCGTTCTCTGTTGAACAAAGAGAAGTTACTTTTACTGTTCTGGACCATCACTAACCCCACATGGCAAGAAGAAACAGAAACTGGGACAAGAACTTCAAGCCTGAATGCCCAGGATTCTTAAATTTACGTCCTGATTGTCAAAGGTCATCAATATAGGAAGCCTCACTAACACCTCAAAATAGGGTGATAAACCATTAAACATGAGGGACAAACATCTAACAAAATCCATGTAACACAGAGTGGAGAAGAGTAGAAAAAAACTCAGAAGTAATTTCTGGTACACAAGAATGCCAAAATAATTTAAAGAAAGCATAATCACAATATAATTGCTTACTCCAAGAAAACGGTGAGAAAGTTTACTGTGACTTTTCTGTTTTACCGAAACATGTTACAGATCTTACTTTGCAAGTAAAAAAACTTTCATAAAATTGAACAAGTTCCCATTATTAAAGCATAATGATGTGTTTGAACATGGTAAGTATCATTCTTACCTCTGCACAGCATCAGAATCAGAAGTCCTCATTTAGTAGGTACTATCAAGTCACTTAGTCCATAAGGTAACCAACAATGACAGAACACGTGAACTATCACAGGCTCTACCATTTGCATGTATGGCATCATTACAATCCCTGCCAAACATTTATAACCTCTAAATCTCTCTCCCAGGAAGGTCAATTCAGCTTCAGTGGAAGATGGAGATTTTTGCATGTAACTGCAACCACAAACTAAAACCTGCTTCCAACACTGACAATGCACAATAGGTGTTTGGAGGCTTGCACAAAATGAGCTGGTAAGGATTTCTACACCACTGATTGTAGCACAATCACTATCTTCGTTAGCAAATTCCAAAGGCAAACAACGAGTTAAAGTGTTGCCAGACATTAAAGCCAGAAGGATGATCAGGTGCTCCAACTTGACACCATAATTATGCTGCACTTCCATCATGCAATTCCTAAGTCCGAATGCCTTAGAACACACTAAAATAAATAAAGTGCTATCATCAGTCACTCGAGAACTCTTTCCATCTTAGCTTTAGGCTATGGTTTCCTGTACAACCATGCTGAGAATAAGCTAGTTTCTTATTTACGGTGATCATTACCATGAAATAATTTACTGAATAATCTCACTCTCAAGTCCCTCTTAGCATGCTGTTAAAGCATGCTTTTGCTTAATAGCACAGCTTTTGGTGGTCTAAATGCAGTAAATGAAAGGTACAGGTCCACTTTAAGAAGCTTTCAATCATTTGTTAAAAGTATAATACATATTACACACAGTACATTTTAGTCTCATAAATTAATCAAAAGAATAGAAAAAGAACCAGTGCATTAAATCAATGAGAACAAAGACACATCATTCTTTTCTAGTCATTTTTATGTTTCACCTACATCACACTGCAAACCCAGATCACAAATTATTCCCAGAAAGGTCATACCAAGAATACACTTGCTATAATTATACTGATATTCAGGCATGCAGTTTTTTGTTTAAAAGACCACACTAGCAATACTACTGTTTAAAATTTGATGTACTTCCTAAGCTGTTACAGACAGGTCTGAAAAGGCTTATTTACTTTATTACTATCTGAAAGATGAACAGGTTACAGGGGGTCTCTTTGTAGTACAGGTGTGCTAACAATACAGCTTTTTATTTATGCCTAAGCAAGATACATTAACATATTGGGGGTTGCTAGGTTGGGCTGGGGTTTTTTGTTTGTTTGTTTAGGGTTTTTTGGAGGGGGTGGTGGTATTTGTTTTTCAATTATTTTCCCCTCCCACTCTGCTTTACTTTGCTAGCTTACCACTGACTGATACAGTCATTACTCTGTTGCCCATTATCTAGATCACAGTAACTTGTAAAGGCTGAAACACTTCACTACCAATCCATTTGTCAGTGTGTTTAATTCTGATTTCCAGATTAGCCTGTAAAGAATGCAAATCCTGAGATAATAACAAAGATAGTTTTTCAACATTTAATATTTGAAAACGTTGTTTGCTCATTTTCACATATGCATACATAGATGCTTTCATATTTATGCACTGCTCCAAAGACCAACCAAAACTGCAGTGCTATGGAAATCAGTCAGTTGAAGAGATGAATTTCTCAGCATCTGCCTTAAGTGCTAAATTACTGCTTTTACAACCCTCTGGTATCTGTTGACTCTTCCTGTCTTGAAAGGCAATGTACTGTAGCAACCCTTAGTTCAAAGCATATCATGGCATGCAGAAAATGCATCTATAAAAGACATCAGGAAAAGGTCCATCAAAACAGGTATTGCCACCTACAGCTGGTCAGCAGACATACAAGGTGCAGACCCTAAATTCCTCATTGTTCTTAGAGCAGAACTAACAAAGTCAATTCCACCAACAACAGGTATTTTTCTCCATCAGACGAAGTGAGAAACTGGACTTGTCAGCACAACACAACAGCAAGCACACTTTCTTCACCAAAGTTCTCTCTTTCTACTCACTTGACTTGTCACTAGTGAGGTTAATAATTTTTTCAAGTTCCATAGAAAGCTCAATTGAAGATATGAACAGACTTTTTTAACAGTTCACCTCCTAGAACTCAAATCACATGGTTTTCAAAATGGTGGCAAAACTATGAAGCAAGTCTAAAATGTGCAAAACAGAAAATAACAACAGTGCCCTTAGGATGCAACTAAAAAAAAAACCAAAACACTATAAATCTATGCTAATCCACCAGAAATCCTTCATTGTAAAGTATCTTTTCCTTTTCTCACCAAATAGAGAGCAGCAAAACTTCCAGCAAATAAAAATGCCCATACGAACTCTAAAACCATTTACAAAATCGAAATAAGTATGCAAAATAGTTGCTGCATCAAAAATGTAATCGAATCTTACAGCTCTACTTTACTTACTTCATTCACTACTGCTTACTAAAATCTGCAAAAAGTATTGAACTACATCTGTAAAAACCTCATTCATACCTGGTCCATACCTTTCATACCTTTCCACCACACAGCTGCATACAGGATGAACATTAATGTAGCTTCCTGACTGTACTTCACTTTACAATCTAGTACTAGTTACTACTGCTAGAGATTTCTCTAAGGCTGCTCACAAGTCTTTGGATTCTCATGTTTAGCTTCAATCTTCCACCCTCTCTGCGAACTAAGTAACAAGCCAAAACACACGTCCTACACAGAAAACATTTCTAAAAGGATTTCAATAAAATCTTCTCTTAAAATGTAATGATATTGTCAGATAAAAAAATATATTTTAAATCTCTATGCCTGTTTTGTGTTTACCATCATCTTTTCCTCCTTCGCTTTAGCTTCACTGTTGGATGAAACGCACAAACAGGTGAACACAACTTGCACCAGCCTGAAGAATGCAAACAATTCTACAGGAAATGTTGTCAAGGACAGGGAGGCAGTTATTAGTTCTTTTATCCTTCATTCACAAAATTTGCTTTTGAGTAACAGCAAACAACATTTCAGATTAAGCTGTTTTTACATTCACTTATAGCAGCCTTTATAAATGCTGTAAAATACATTAACTTTTCAAGTTTTCACTCTGCAGGTAACTTAAAAATAATATAAGTCCATACAAAATCTTAGTGCAAGCATGTAGAGCAAAGCATTGTCTACAAAGATGTAAAACTGATTTTGTAACATTAAGTATAAATACACAAAAATGTTCACTGTGGTATAAAACATGCATTCTTCCATGCTTAAATATCAAACACATGAAAATAAAAGCAATCCTCTTCTACAGTTCTAAAGATGAAACACTAAACTCAAAAGACCATGTCTAAAATAAGCAAGATTTAATACCTATAGTGAATAAATCAAGGTAGCCACTCCAAATCCAACAAACTATGTAAGACTTATGCACTGAGTCCATACCATGGCACAAGTTAAGGAGAAGAAAAAAAAAAAGTATTTAATAACCAAAAAACTGGCCTGCGTTTTTGCAGACCAAAAAATTAAGAGACGATGAATCTCCCAACATACAAACACCTATGGCATACCCAATAGGCTTAAGAAAGAGTAGTCAGAAGAACTACAGGTGTGTGGTGATTTTGTATCCTCTATTTATTAACGTTTGCAAATTATTTTTCCATATGGCATTCTGCCAAGCACCTCATTTTTAATATCTAATCTCCACAATGACTTGAAATAAAAGTCATTCATACTGGGGAAATAAAGGTTACGGTTCTCAAAGCAGATACACTCCACACTGTCTATATTTAAAAGGCCATGGCCTGATAACAGGCATAGAAAGAGCTGCAAATGGCGTTCTAAAAACTGAACAGACTAAAGACTTAAAGATATTGGCACGGCCTTAAACGCAATTATATACAGGTTTAAGGAAAGCTGGAAGTTAATCTATACAAGGTATTACATGGGTCAGATGTTTTTTCAAAGGCACGCTACATGGAATTTTACAGCTTCTTTGCTGGCCCAATTATGTCATCACTCACTTCTTTTCTCCTACCTTTTCCTTTGCCAGGTTTAGAATCCCTTGGGATGTATTGATAGAAATCTTCAGTGACATATGTGTGTGCAGATAAGACAGAGAGAAGTGGGGATTTCAATCACACATATTTACAATACACCTGCTTCCGAAATGCTTATGTCCTTTTACAACACACTACCCTTTAACCTCCTGTAAAAGAGGGAATAATCTAATCAACCAGCAAAAAACTCTAACTAGAGAGATCCCACGGCCAGAAAAGTGGGGAGCCAAGCAGAATAACAATATATCTCGCACTGCCTGTAGTGAGTAACAAACTCTAAGCTCCAGCCCAAAATTCCGGAGAAGATGACAATATAAGTACCCTGCCCCGAGATCCCCTGGAAGAGGAAACAGAAGCAATCTCACTAGTTTTTAATGTCGCATACAAATACACAGGGAGACATGCTGCTGTAAATTGTCAGACTGTACACAAAAGTGACCTGGCCACTACTGCCATGCAAAAAAACCCAAATTATTTTTGGTCTCCATTTAATAGTGTCATATCCTGCTTTGTGTAAAGAATCTAAATGATTTTCCAACTGCAGCTAAACAAAGTGTAGTCTACCTGGAGATGACAGATTGAACAAAGACACAACGTGCATGGGAGAAGAAAGGATATGATCTTTGGCTAGCCAAACAACAGAGGAAGAAGGTATTTCTGGCTATTGTTACCCGGAGGGATTTAAACATTCTGGAAAAACTACCCAATCATGTCAAACTGCTAACATATGCTCTTAAAATCAGGGTACAGACATATTCTAGATCTCATTTTCCAAAACACTGAGTATCAATAAACTTATGATTCTCCTCTGTGGCTAGGATCCCCTGAGAGCCCAGGGGGTTTTTTGGTTGATAAAAGAAAACAAAACGAAAAAACAACAACCACACAACAATAAAAACAAATTGCACCACCAAACACCAATGGGACCTGTGAAGAGAAGGATTAGTGTCTTGGTTTACAAAATTCAAATAAAAGAAAACCAAAAAACATTCCTGAAAAACTGCTAGTAGATAATAGTGACACTGTTGGCTTTAATACCTCAATACGCCTTCTACCACCTTCACATACTTATTGACTTAAAAAAACATAATCAGAATGCAACAGTGTTGGAACTTGTCTTCTAGCACTCCTGGAAGACAAGCTGCTACTCATTACAGTTCTCTGGCATCTTAGAAAGATGTGATGAAAGCCACTACGGCAGTCAACACCTTATGATCAACATAATCAAGAGACTGCTGATAGAGTTAGGATTTTCAATATTAAGAAAAGAATCCAGCCTCTCCCAGCAACCCATTTTATTAAAAAAAAAATTAAAATTAATAAGGTCTGGCCACCGGTATTACTCCTGATTTAAGTTATGGCACCAAGAAGGTATTTAAAAAGTGCTTCACCTCCCATTGCTCCGGCATTTTTCCCATCTTGTGTTTAGTGCCTTGTTGTGTCTGCTCACCCTAGGCTCAGTTTTTCCAGTGTTCTTTCCCGTCCTGCCCCACATTTCCAAGGTGGGTTATCTATGTTAAAAATTACTTCTCCCATTAATGTAGCTTCTTAAGACAAAAAGTTCTTTGGAAGAAGCACCAGTCTTCTTGGCCACTTGCAAACCCATATCACAAGAGGTCCTCAATACATTGAGGACTTTCCACACAATTAATATCAAACCACACTTTAAAATCAATGTTTCGATCAATTCAGCCTACACACACAATGGTCTTTCACAACTGATACAACTTGTCTGGACACACTGTCAAAGAAATGAAAATATTCACATGCATGAAGACCAGGCAGTGGTCACTTACTTGAAAAGGTGAAGGTGAGAGAATACATGTAGTTTGAATGGGTGAAAATGGGGAAAAAAATATGCAGTTTTCTTACTCTAACTGCACAGAATTGGTGCACCAGATTCAAAGGCTCACCACCCTTCCATAGGCCTGAGTGGATCTCGCCGTGCATTAATGCTTTGAAGCAAAACCATCTAGACCAAAAGTACCCCAGGTTCAATTCAAAGAGCCACAACAACGTTGCTGAACATTTCTTATCCCACCATACTCATTTGCCTAAAGTGTCTCTTGGCTGTCAAAGAGGTTTTAAATACACCACAGAATAGCAACTGGTTCAACCTTAGTAAAGTCAATACTTAAAAAAGAGAAGCTAAGGCAGGATGAAGTCTAGGGTTGTGAAAAAAAAATCTACCTAAGAATAAATATTAATTATTTCTGTATAATAAATAATCTAAACTACCATCACCACTAGTATACCCACACTCCACAGTATTCTTCTTCCTCTACACAATGGGAATATACACACTGAACAGACTGTTAAACACAATTTACCCACACAGCAGTTTCAAAGCATAATCAATACAACCCACCCCCTCAAGAGAAAAACAAGTTCTTTAATACACTATCTGCATGTGCTGAGACCTGAGAAATAGTATTTTAATTAGACAGAAACATCACACTGCTTCATTTCACAGAACGGCTGTAACAAGAGTTGCAAGTTAGTGCAAATCAAACTATCAAACAGTCCATCTTTTAATGAAGTTACAGGCAGTCTTACCTCTCATCCTCACCATCTACAAGAGGCGTTGTCAACGGCAGCACCTTCAGCGGAAAGAGGGATGCCGAGGATGGCATGCTGCTGCTACCGCCATCTGAAGCGGCCGATGCTCCACCACCACTCTCGACGCTGGCAGCTTGAGGTAAACCCACCAAGGAAGGTTCTGTAGGGCGTCTGCCATCTTCGATTTGGCTTACAATGGACTGAGCTAGTGATTGTGCAGGGAACTGGGTAGAGCTTAGTGGCATCTGCTGTGGCACACTCTGTGCCACTGGCATACCTATACTTGTTGATATCAAGGGAGGCTGACTAACGCTTTGAGCCAAATTGCCATTCTGCGCAGCCGAAGCCTGTGCTATATTCTGTGGCTGTCCCAAACCTACAGAAGCAGAAGGTATGCCAGGAGGCACAGCTGAACCAGTCTGACTTGGTGCAGGAACAGTACTAGCAGAGGGTATAGGGCTTACTGCAGGCAGCTGCTGGCCAGTCATCCCTTGAACTACAGATTCCACTCCTTGTGCCTGTGGCTGTACAGGTAACAAGGTGTTTTGCTGAGCAATGACCATTTGCTGAGGAAGGCCTGTAGCACCGGCCTGTAAACCCTGCTGCATTATTCCTGTCTGCACAGGCTGCACTACTTGGGAAGATGGAGGAGCAGCAGTTGATGGCATAACTGGAGGTGGAATTTGGTTTGCAGCAGATGGTGGTTGCACCACAGCAGCTACGCTTCCTTGCTGCCCAACATTTAGTATTTGACCACTGGCAGCTACACCTGGTATTGCTGCTGGAGCATGTGCAACAGGCTGAGCTGGGGCAGCAGCTGGATGTGCTTGCACTGAAGGCTGCATGCCCTGTGCCTGGGCAACAGGAACCGGTTGTCCAGCTCCTACTCCTGTCGAACTTGGCTGCATGGCAGGGGCTGGAGTCTGAAGGATCTGCTGATGCTGAATGTAGTCTGGCATAGCCCCTGTGACAGAGTTTTGGTTCACCGGCTTAACGTGACCCGTGGCCATCTGCGTAGGAACTGGCTGCTGTTGCTGCTGTTGTCCATACTGCAACTGCTGCTGCTGCACCACTGGCAAAGTCTGCACAGGCTGTGCCGGCTGCGAATACGGCAGCTGCTGTTGAGCCATACTCTGAAGGGCAGGTTGCTGGTGGCCCAGAGATGGGGATACACCTAGTATATTAACTGGGGCTGGCTGAACCCCAGTAACAGTGGTTAGACTGGCCTGTGCAGGAGGTTGGACCCCTGGCTTCTGCTGTGGATAGTTTACCTCTTGAGAATGCAGCTGGACTTGTGCAAGCTGTGATTGAGAAACACTCTGTGGTATACTAGATGCTGGAATTGCTGGAGGAGCAGTACTGCTAAAATCCATCTGCTGTGGACCCACACCTTGAAATGCTTGCTGCTGTACCACAGTAGGTGCTCCCATTTCTCCACTTCCCACACTTTCTGTATAGTGACTCAGTGTGCTTACATTGCTGCTAACAGAACTCCCACTGGTGCTCTCCCTTTCAGAAGTCACTTCAAGCGGGTTTTGTTTTATCGTCTCTACTGCTTTGTTTACTGCTACTCCCTCCGAAACTGCAACAGTATTTTCTTTATCATAGAATTCAGTGCAAGTCCATCTACCTTTTTTGAAAGGTTCAGAACTAGAATCTAATTTTACAACCCTAAACCTTGACGTGCCAGATGCAGGCTGCTGCTGGCTTGATCCCACTGCCATTCCTGCAGTTGGATTAGTAACATTGTTAATGACACTAGAGGAAGCACTCGTACCATTGCCAACACCACTCAAGATACTCACATTAGCATTGCTGCCAGTTCCAGACAAAGCATTTACATTACCAGTACTCGTGATGTTGCTTAAATTTATAGTACCAAGCACGTTACTTGCCACACTAGAACTACCACCACCAATATTATTTAAGGTACTAGTTCCAGTAGCAGGACTTATACCTAAATTGCCAGGAGTACTCGTAGTGCGGATATTAGACACGGCAGATGCCAGGGAACCAGTGGATGATGCAGCAGAAACTGGTGCAGTTGGTATAACATTGTCAGAGCTTCCAGTTGTTGATAGTTTTCTAAATGATGGACTAGGAGGTGGTCCTCCAGAAACTGGGGCACTACCCACCCCAGGATGCGATGGATGATGGTGTCCATGATGGTGGTGGTGAAGATGGTGGTGATGATGAACATGATGGGGATGAACACTTCCATTGATCACAACACTCTGCTGCGGGTGATGAGGCAGAGGAGCATGCTGCTGAGGAAGATGAGGCTGGTTTGGAGAAACAGCCCCAGGAGTCTCTGCCTCTTGGAAGTTATTCAGAGTCTCTTCAGAAGAACTCCTCTCAGGTTCTCCCAAGTCAGTGGCTCTGGATAAAGACACGTCCAAGATTTCTGAAGATGACAGGTCTTCAGTGTGAGACTCATCCAGGTCATCGTAGCTTTCTGTATCCTCAGCTATGCTGTTATTAGAGCTCATACTAGCTGATATTTGAGCAGGGGTCACACTGGTAATTTGAAAGCCACTTTTCTTTTTCATTTGAGCTCCAGCCTGTGCAAGGGGCTGTGGCTGGAGCTGAGACTGCGAGAGGAGGTTCAGGCTTTGTGGATGAGGGGGTGTCGGCTGTGGACCCGCTGTTGAAGCTGCTGCAGGAGATGGAGGTGGTGGCTGGACCAGCAAAGGCGGCTGATAATCCTCGGCGGAGAGGGCAGCGCTCCCAACGCCGGTACCTGGTGCAGTGGGAGCAGTAACGCAGCTGCTGCCGCTGCTACTGCTGCTGCCCCTTCTAGGAAACATCGCCGGGTGCGCCATCTTCCTAGCACTAATGTCTGCGGCTGAGTCAGGCTGGTGCATTGTATCGGGTGTATTTTAAGAGTGCAATCCCCCGGTATGGAAAGAGACAGACACACACACACACACACACACACACAGTTAGCTGTGTGCTTAGGGCAGGGCAGAGACACCACCACGCACAACCCCCCCCGACTCCCGCAGTGCACGGGCTGAGGCGGCTCGGCACCGCCGCTCACCACCACCCCCCTCCCCTCCTCCTCCCCTCCGAGACAGGGAGGGGGCGAGCACCGGTCCTCCGCCGCCTCTGAATGTGACACTTTCAATCCTCCGCCATTCACTTTCTTTCTCCCTACCACCCTCCCCCCCGCCTCCCTGTGATTTCTACCACCACCTCTCTGCTCGGCCACCCCATCCCCACCCCCCTTCCCCAGCCCCACGATTGCGCCTCTCCCGGGAGGGCAGCCAGCCGGCCGCCCCGGGGGCGAGCCCCTTCCTCCTCCCCGCGGAGGCTCCGCCGGGCGCCGCGGCTCGCCGGCAGCCGGCAGCACCGCCCTCCCTCCTTCCCCGCCTCGGCGGGGCGAGGGCAGCCGGCGGGCCCGCAGGGCAGCCCGGCGAGGCGGCCGGCGCCCCTCGCCATCACCGCTCTTAGTAGTAGTAGGAGGAGGAAGGCGCGGATACGTACAGGACTGGCGCACAGCAGGGCGGCAGCGGCAGGCTGAGCCGGGCAGGGACATCCCCGTCAGTGGCAGCCATGGAGCTGAATCATTTTGGGTATTAGAGAGACGGAATAAGGACGGAAGAAAAGCAGCAGCAGCAACCCGACAAGAGAGTCCATGAAAAGGAGGGGGGGGGAGGGAGGGAGGAAGGGGGAGCCAGCCAGGCAGCCTCTCTCTCCTCCCTGTGTCTGGCTGTCTCTGGAGGAGGCTCCGCTCCGCACGCTCTTCCTTCCCCCTCCGCCGCCTCCTCCCCCTTTATAACAGGCGGCACCCGCTCGTCCTCCGCAGAACCGCGCCTGGAATCCGTCCTCCTCCCGCGTGTGCGTCCGCCCCGTCCTTTCTTCCCTCAGGGTCTACTCCCGGCTTCCCCGCCGCCGCGGGTCTCTCCCTCCCCGTGCCGGCCCCGTCTCCTCACGGAGCGCTGGAGGAGGCGCCGCGGGGGGGAGGAGGGGAGAGCTCGCCAAAGGGGAGGGCGGGCGAGAGACAACGTAAGATGGCGGCCGCCGCGCACGCGCGCCCCGCCGGCAGACATAAAGCCCGTCTGGCCGGGGCCGGCGGAAATAGGGCTCGGCTCGCGTGGCGGAAATGGTCGAACGGCTCCGAGCCCGCCGTGTGTGGGGGTGTCCCGGCTGGGGAGGGGGCGAGGCTGCGGCCATGGCCAGCGCGGGCAGCCGCCCCCCGGTCGCGTCGTGTAGCCGCCAGGTGCCCCCTCTCTGCCCGCAGCATGACTGTGCCTCACATGACCTGCCGCCGCCTCCCTCCCTCCCCCCCTCCTCAGCTCCGCTGCAGATTTATTCAAGTTATTCATCACCTTCTCTCCTTCCTCCCCTCCCTCGGTCCAGAATATTCCTGCCCGCTCCTTCCCCCGCGCATGGGGAGGAAAGCGGAGTATGCGCGCATCCCCCTTGCTCGGGGCCGCCTTTCCCTTTGTGCCGGGGCGAGCGGCTCGCCCCGGTGCCCCGCTCCATCCCATCCCCGACGGGGGTCGCCGCCAACGGCTCCCCTCACGCCCCGAAATGGCCGCCGCCCACCCCGCAGCCGCCTTCTGCACCGCCGGTGCCGGGGCAGTGATGCCCCGAGGCGGCCGGATCAGGTGGAATCGTTCATCTGTATCCATATGCGGTGTGTCAATATGTGTGTGTGTGTGTGTGGAGGAGCTTCTTATGAAAGCTCCAGAGGAACCGCACCGAAGCACTGATTTAAAAAAAAAAAAAAAAAAAAAAAAAGTGCTGGTCAAAACTTACTAAACAGGATTGAGGTGAAATCACCCGACCTTCCCTCACTGTTCCAGTGCCGGCATCCTCAGAGCCAAGCTCAACACGCCCACCACGGTAGGGCTGCTCCCATCCCATCCCAAGCGGAGCTAGCTTCTCCCCATCAGTGAGCAACAACCACCTGCTCTCCAGAGACGCTCGATGCACACATATCTGCCAGGACATTTTCCTTCGCGTCCCTGTGCCTGTTGGCTTGCACAGAGCTGCCTGGCAGGTATCTCATGGCCCCAGAAGCACAGTGGACCCCCGCCATTGGCATTGCTCTACCTCTCCTGTCAGCAGAACCCTCTCCAGCCGGACTTTGAGAGCTCGATAGGTGGGATGTCTCGCATTCCTGCAGAGAGGGGGACAGGTTCACACCCTCTCCCCTGTTTCTCCAGCAACCTGGTAGTAGGTAGGCTGTGCACCATGCCTGAGAGCTACTCATGTTCCCAGCATGGCCTTGTCTCCAAACAGGCACCCATGAGCTGGCAGGAAGTGTCTCAAATGACTGCTTTGAAATTGGTCTGGTTTGCCTGGAATGGTGAAGGTTTTGCAGGACTTGAAGGGCTCAAGCTAATGTTGTAACCTTACTGTGGAGCCTGCTGGTCAGGACAGCCAACAGGACATGGAGAAAAAACAGGCCTTGGCTCTTGCTGCAGTGAATATTTAAGCACAGAAGGAAGAGTAGTAGAGCTTTAATGGGAAAAAAAGTTGCGAGAGTCCAAAGTATTATATCATATAGCTGAGTCATTAGAGAGTTCTTGTGGGAGATGTAAATGTTAGTTCCTTCAGGCAGAGATGAGATTTGAGTCTCCTATGTTTAGTGTGTGGTGTTTAATCACTGAGGAACTAAAAAGCTGCTTTTCTTGCTCCATTTTGTGAAAAGGGCGAGGATTCCAGGTCACACACAGTGGGAGCTTTTGCTGCCTATTCCTGAATTTCACCCTTCCATCTTGCCTCTCCCTGCTAGCCTGGCTTATCTAGCTCTCATTTGGTATGGGGTAGGGGTGGCTTTTGAGAAAACCCTGCCTTTTGCAGTTTAATTCCTTTTATCTGGAATGCAGGCATTCAGCTCAGGTCTCCAGGTACCTGACAGGTAGACTTGCAACCCTTGCTCCTTCCATGGCTGTACTGCCTTTATACAGACACTAAAGAACAATTGACACATAGTTAAATAAGATTCTTCTTTTCCTGAGCCCAAGACAGTATTATTTTTTGAAATGGATAATCAGATAGAAGCCCATACTTAAAGACCATACTACCTGAAAGTGAGCTGCCTAGGTGTAACCTTCACAGATTTCAGTACAGCATCACAAAGGTGCCCACAATCTACATCTTTATCCTTGGTGCAACACTGAAATCTTAGATTGTCTTAAATGAAGTACTCACATGTGTAAACATTCTTGAGATGAGAGCTCGACATTGCAAGCCAACTGCCATTATAAATTCCTCTTCTTATAACTTTCCCAGAACAATTTCCTTTGAGGAATTGAATCTTCTATGATGAGTCGCAGCTCAAAGATGATTTTTTGAATGTTTGAACAAAGTCCAACTACTTTTAAAGCACATAGGCTATGAATACAGATGAGTTGGTTTCTAGACTTAAAAATTTGTGCAAAAGCAACTTAAAAAGGATGGAGCTGTCAAGTTTGTATGCACCTAATCAGCATCAGCAAGGCTGAAGAAGAATTAAAAGAGCAGTATTGTTATTGATTAAATGTTTGCTTTGCCTATACTAATTAACTTATATTCGTTTTGCATAGTTGGGCTGTTTCTTAGTACAATGTGTGAAACAGGTTGGTTTTTTTTAATTGGGTCCATATAGTTCTCTTCTTATAAAGAGAAACTGAAGCAAAACTGAAATTTAGATAACAGTGTAAACTTACCTGCATAATATGCTCACTGATCTGTTAACAATCAAAATAATGGTCTAGACTAGACAAAGTACATCTGAAGTGGCATGTTTGAAATTAATTTTTTAATGCTGTTTGTAAATATGAACATTTTCATGTCATCCCCTTTTTCTTTCCTTATCTATTTTCTTCAGGTGTAAGCTTACTTCTCTTTCATTTTTTTCTAAGCATTAGTCTAACCATAAAAATGGGATTTTCCGATTAACAATTTTAATTTCTTTTCATATCCATTAAACTATATGAAATTAAAGTTAAAGCACTGAAATTGTTTTGGATTGTGTTCTTTAGTTGTTCAAGGTGGGAAAAGAAATTTCATCATATACCTAATTTACAAAACACCACGTATTTAAAAATTCAGCCACCACACAACTGACCACGTGTAAAATGTAAGTTATTCCAAACAGGTCTACCTGCTATTTTTTAATTAACTATATTGATCAGCCAGCTGGAACCAGAGGTACTTGTGTTATCACTGGATGGATTCAGCAGCTTGTTGACCATGGTCACTGCTCATGACTACAGGGCAGACAGTCCTGAAATCCCATCATTACCTCAGCTGCAGACCGAAGACTGCTGGAGGGCTGCCAGGATAGAGGAATCCCTTTGCATTGCATCTCCTGCATATGCTTCCCAAATGAACAAGCACAGATGAGCTTGATGCAGTCTTTGCTGCCAGGCAGGGAGAGTGAGTGTCTGGAATAACCCTTATTTCAACTTTAAAATCTTATGATTTGGGCTAGTGCAAGAGAATAAGATCTTCACAGTGTAAATATTTAGGGATCTGTCTCCCATATCTGTAGTGCTTCTTCAGACAGGAAACAACAAGCCTTGTTACCACCACAGATTCTCCAAGGATACCAAAAGAAGCAGTATTTTAATATTTTCTTTCTTTGGCTCCTTTACTATTTGACACAGTTGTGTGCATTCATCCAAGCATATGCAGTAGTTTGCATCTTTGTACAGAGTAATTATAAAGCCAACAAGAAGGAATACTATGGGGATTTTACTCAAAACAGTCAGAATCATGACAAATAAGTCTGATGTGTGCTTTAAATCCAGTGTGACTGCTTCATAAATAATTTTTTGTAAAACTTTAATGAAAAGGTATTTTTTTCCTATGAAGCTGCCATTGTTGGTTTAGACAGAATGCTTCTCTCTCTTCATTAATATTGCTGACTGTAGTCTCTAAGTTGATTTGCAAAGATGTAAGCAATTTTTTCTTCCTTCCAAAAGAAGTAGTCCTAAGAAAATTCTCACCTTTCAGCCCTGAAAAAGTGGTAATTCTGCTTCTGCATTTTCTTAGAAAGTTCAAGTCAAGTCTTGATCTTCCTTTCTTGTTTTGTTTTTAGTTGGATGGTTAGTCGGTTGATCGAGTTTACTGATTCCAAACGCCTACTGAGACATTTTCATCCCTCATTTTAATTCTTATTAAATAATGTTGAACATCTGGGAAAGAGAAGTTTTCACACAAGTCTTTATTAAACAAATGCTTGCAGAAATCAACAATTCTAGCAGTATTTTTTTTAAAAAAAACCAGTTCTCTTTAGACTAGTAAGGTATACTCCAATGCCAATACACAAAAACATATCTTTCTAGATCACCTGGAAAAGTTGTTTTAAAATATTCATTATACCTGCACTTGAGGAATGTGGCCAAGTAGGCAGTCTTTTTTTGATGGGGATTGCATTCAAATTCAGATTTAATGAAAGGCATCTAGAAGCTTTATCATCACTTTAAACTTTATAGGTGCGTTGACTACATACAGGATTGTATAGACTGTATTGTGGGATCAAGGGTTAAAAGTAAATCCTCCACCAGCCCATGGCTAATGAATTAACAGCCAAAAGATCACCACGATTTTATCACTGTTATCGTCTTGCTCTCCTTTATTCCTCCATTTTCCCTTGAGTTTGTAGTCAACTGATGAACTTGCATCTTATAGAAGTGCCAAGTTGTGGAAAGTGTTTCCCAGATACCTCAACATGCAACTGTAATGAACGCAGTACCACTGTAGTGTGAGATCATTTATTTGTTTGTAGAGTACAGGTCTTAGATTGCTAACTGTTTGATCTTTGACTAGTCAGCCAAATGGTATATATAATTAAGCTGAAGGTTAAATAAAATAGATGATCAAATCAATGAAAAATTGTCCAACAGTTAAATAGACCCTCCCCCCCCTTTTTTTTTGGTCTGGAAAATCAATGAACAAAGTAGCAAGTCAACCATAATTTTTTTAGATTAGTTTTAGGATTTATGAATTAATCATAAACATTTGCATAGGACTGTTTAAAAATGCTGAAAATGTGAGCTCTTAGTTTGTAGTTCTCAGTTGCAAAGATTGTGTGGAATTGTTTTCTTTTGACTGATCCTAACCCTGATAGAGGAAAGCACTAAAGAAAATGCTTTAAGAATGTACTTTGTGTTCCCTCACTATACTGGGAATTTTGTGATGTCAAAAAGTTCTGTGATTTATGTGTAGTTTTCTTGAATGGTCAGGGGTGAATGTGTCTGTTGTGATAAGGCACAGATCTTTAAAACCTCAGCCTAGAATTAATTTTTTTTACCCTGAAGAGATAGGTTTCTTCGATGCTGAATTCTTTGGAAAAGTAGGCTATATAGTTGGTTAGTATTTAGTACAGCCACACAGTTTTTGTCATATTATCACACAGTAACTGGAGGCAGATAGGATGTCCTGATTGTGGAGGCTAAAGAGAAATTCTTCTTGAACTCGTTTAATTGTCTGAAGCTTGTGTATCCAATTTTCATCTCCCTTTTGGCTGTGTCAACAGGATTTCTGTCCATTTAAAACATATTCTGTGAAAGCAAGTATTTGTTTGCAGAATTCCATAATTTTCTATGGGACAGTACTTGAGCAAACTTCAGCTTTGTTTTTTATATGCATGAGTTGTAGTGTAACTGAACTGCTTACTGAAAGCAAGCACAGACTGGTCATGAGCACAGCAGAAGTAAACACAATTTTTATCAATAGTCACTTGGTATGTTTCCTGATAACTCAAATAATAAAAGGTATTAAAAATGCTACATTTTTTCTCTGCTAAAGGACTTACAAACTCATTCGCAATAACAGTAAATTTAATTCTTCTACATCTGTGAAGTCTTTGGTTCATTTCCCTATGTTAAGATTTTTCAGGCATTTTTTCTCTGATTATCTCTGCATTTTAAATAATATACGTGTCACTTTTGCTTCTGCACACATACCCTGACAAGTCTGGAAAGTCATATTAAAAATGTCCTTGTGACAAAATTCAGTGGGAAACAGGTTTAGGATTTCCAACTCAAGCACGAGCAAAAAATTTGCCTTTATCACTTTCAGTAGAACAAAAGATGTGCAAAGTCCTGACACATAGTCAAACACATAGTCAGAGGCTTAACTTCAGTCCTGTGAATAGTCCCTTTGACTATAAACTTTTGGTCACTAAACCCCTAAAAACCTAACATTAAATGTGTAAATATTTGTAGGCTCAGAAGACAAAAAGATGAGGTATGTGCTAAGGTGTGGCCTCACAGAGCCGTAGGATTTTGTTGACCTTTAGTTGGTAACACTGTTGAGTCCTTATCAAGAAGAAAGTTAGTCCTTATGCTGCCAATATTTTTTTGAAAGATGCTGACATTTTGTCTGATGGAGCTTTGTGTCTTAGCTTAAAAGCCAGCCCTGCAGTATTTCATGGCTTTAGGATCAAGCTACATTACCTTGTTTCCAGTTTTACTGTTATTGAGGCATTTTAACTGTTGTTTGTAAGAAAGTAGAAAATTCCCTATTTTAAATAGGGTATCGAACAAAAATGCGTGCTGCTATTGATTGGAAAGTGCTTTATTCCTGCTCAGTCTTAATACCTTTATTAGTAGTTTCAGCATGGAAGCGCTGATGAGAGTTTAAAACCCACTGGGGTTACTTGCCACATCTCACTGCTGAATGAATTCTTAGATAACACATGAGGAAGGGCAGAAATAGTGTCAAAACACACTCCAGACTGTGCTGATGAAGGAGTCCATCCTACTTGAATAAAGGGCAGTATGTCAGTGTGTCTGTCCTGTGAGACAAAATATGGTGACACCGTAAATGAGGGAATTGCTTCCTGAAGCAAACACCCCCTGCCCAGTGTCTCCCAGTTGTCTCTTTTAAACCATCTGTGGGAAACAAAAGACAAATCCTGGTCAGCAAGCATGCTAAATCGAGCTCAGAAACATGCAGAACACTTGCTCTCAAATTGACAGGTGCCTCCTCAACAGCCTAGCAGGGATGGTCAAAGGGGAATCCTTGGTGAGAGGACTTCTGACAACTCCTTCTTGGCGTGGGCTGCAGGAGATGGTACTTTTTTCTTGGTGCAGAGAGGAGGAAGTTAATGGGATACAAATGAAATTCATAGACATGAAGATGAGACGTGGTATGTCAATCACCCAGGTCCAGGAAATAACATGCAGACTTAGTATTTCCAGAAGTATACTTGCTTAGTTCACACACTTAGTAAACACAAAATTAGATCTGATTTTGGAATATAAAATGGATGCAAAGTAACATTTTTAATGTTTGGTGACATTTGTGAAGATGGTGTTGCTGGTATGCCCTGTGAATTGTAATAATTTAAGAACACTGTGGTACTAGAAGTATATTGGAGAACAGGAAATAGCCCAGAAAAATGCAGCAGAAAGTGATGTTGGAAAACGCAGGAGTTTCAGTCATAACGTATTTGTTTGCGAGTGTCCTCAGGTTGAGGCATTAAATCACAAGATAATCATCTGTGACTATTTAAAGGGGAGGGGTAGTATTTCAAAGCCCAAATTCAGCTCACCCCCAGTGAGGTACTGGAATTAGAAGTGTCGCTGTAACATTGCTCATAGAGAGCAGGAACATTCACCTACAAGCTCTGCATCCTCTGGAGCTGTCTCCACTGACTGCTAGGAGAGCCCAGGGTAATTAGATGTCTAGCATGTGTCTATCAATAGGGACCTAGGGTAAGGTGGGAGATATGTGAGCCCACAGCATCAGAAAATAGAATATTTAGACTGAGCATCAGAACAAACTGTTTGGAAGGTACATTGTACACTAACAGTGAAAGACAGCCTGTGAGAAAGTGGTAGAAAATCAATTACAGTGACACTCAAATTTAGCCAAGGCAAATTACTAGAGAATTGCCTGTACAGAGTAATCCTATGCTTACCAAGAAAGGGTTCATATAATCTGTAAGATTATTCCTTCCATTAATATATACAATACTCTTATCTGGCAGAGGACAACAATAAATAATTGAAGGCTCTTACCTGATACTAGGATTAAAGTGACAAGTGATTATCCAGAGCAGGAAAGAATGTGATTTTATTCTTTTACATTATGCTGGGGAATAAAATCACAGTCTTTATACAGATAAATCTATGCATTTATATAAGCATGTGCATACATACGTAAATATTTCTATCTGTGGTTTTATATGTGAAAATATACATTGTATTATTTTGTATTATTTCATATATATAATCTTAGTATATGTTTCCTAACTGAAGCTTGGTGGTGCTCTCATTGTCTGCTAATTGACACTCCTACCTCCTCCTTCTGTCAGATGGTATTAGCCAAGGATGCTCTGGGCTCTGGGCTTGGTTTGGCCTGGCCTGCACAGCTGAGAGCTCCTTCCCATGTTTCTTGTCTTCCTTCTCCCCAAACTGGACATCTCTCTACAGTCCAGGTGAACATGGCCTCCCAAACCTAACACTGGCAGGTAGATGAGAGCAGATTTATGGCTTCAGCCCTGGCTTCATGTTGCTGATGTTGCTGTCTTTGCTGTGCTCTGGCATCTACTGCATTTGGAGGCAGTGATGCTTCATGCTGATTGAAAAAGTGTTTAAGAACACCAAATCTGTATTGTACAAATTTCTTCACTGTACAGCTTGTAACAACTATCCTAACACACCTTTAACCTATCATTTAAATTATATACCATGTTCCTTAGCACAATTAAATATATTTGTTAAGGTGCTGATTCTGGGGGTTTTCTTTGTTTGTCTTTTATCCTACTTTTCACTTACTTTCTGTGACTCTTTCTCCTTTCCGATGCTTAGAGTATTTTCTCTCTCTGAAAAACTTCCCCTTAGCTTCAGTCCTAGCACAGCTACACATAGTTGCCACCACTTTCAAAATACTGCTTTCAGGCTTCCAGCTAGACCAGCTTCTTCTCGGGTAGGGTCACACAGAGGTTATGCTGCTTTTCAACTAATCCTCTGAGGCCTAGAAACAGGTTTTTCAAGCAGAATAAATAACTCTGCTGAGCCATTACGCTCATTGCAAAGTGTTAAATAGCTGATTTCAGTGTTTTTGTAGACAATGATGAGTGAATACTGCATTTTGTTTCTTTTTTTAGCCTGCTTTCCTAAGGAAACAAAGCTTACACAACTGTTCTGCCTGGCTGTCTGTCTGCTTGTCTGTCAGCCCCACTTTAATAACTCTGAACCTGTTCGTTGATTTCAGACTGGGACAGAGATCCCAAAGGTATGCTAGCACTAAAGTTCCTGCACTTCTCCAGCCTAGGAAAGGATAAGGTCCTAACACAGGCTCCAGGGAACAGCAGGCAACCCTACTGCCATTTGAGGCGGCAGTGGCCACAGCACCGCGGTTCAGCCTGCAAGGTCTGGCCAGCCACCACACAGCCCTCTCTGAGCACAAGAAGAGCTTGAAGAGGGGCAGTGTTCTGGTGAGGAGAAAAACGTTGATGAATTGGAAAGGATGGGGGCTTGCTCTGTAGCAGGACAAAAGTCTGTAGGCAAGCAAGTATTGTTATTGCAGTAATTCATGGAACAAGTGCATATATGACAAAGAAAGATGCATGCAAAAAGAGTTTCCTTCTCTGGAGTCTTTCCCTTCATGTGTACGCACATCATGGACTCATGGTGCATGTGTATTCATTTTTCAGTTGGTTGGCTTAGTCTTGGATTTGGGTCACTAGGTGCCACTGAAATACAAACAGATGTTAATAATATTGCAGCAGGAATGTGAGATTTTATTCTTTGGTACCCAAGAGATGGAGCCTACAGCTTGCAATTTTCAGAGTCCTCATGGGCATTCAAGTTTCCAGCTCCTCCAAGTCTTAAATCTTCTCAGCATTGCTACAATTTTCAGCTGTTTGTCCTTGCAGGAGGCTATTCTTCAGATATCCAGTGTGCAGCTACTCGGTATTTGTCCTCTGTCTCTCTTTGTGCTGTGGAAGATGAGACTTTGCAGCTGCTGGTTAGCAGACTTCATGCTCTAAGATTTTAACATCTTCATGCTTTAGCCATGGAGGTCACAGTCTGAATTCTCAGTTGCCTCTACTGATAGCAAATAAGGTAAATCATCTGATTCACCTGTTAAGCAATAAAGGTGCACATAATTACAGTGTCTATAAAAAACAATCACTGTGGCAGCTACTACAAACAAACTAGAGAACAAAATCTGAACAGCTAAATGAATGCTAAAAAAAAATACTCATGCATCTGGCATCCAGGGCTGAGAGTTGCTGTATCATATCTGAAATGGGTTGGTGGTGGGAGTGAATTCTAAATAAGGTGACATCAGCTAAACAAGTCATTCTGTCAGAAACAGATTTAATGAGGCCTATTTCCTGGAGGTTTGTACTTCATACTTGGATTCTCCATTGTCTAATATGGTAGTGACCTTGATCCAAGCTTTTCTTGTGGATGGGACATTCTTAAGCCCTTCCCTTTTGAGTTTCTCTGCCAGTGGCGGTACTAAATCAAACAGTCCCAGGAAACAGTTCTGGCCACTCCAATTCAATGCTCTGTACTGTCAAATTATCCAAATGGTGCTTGGCATGATGCTGACTTGTGTCTGTAACAGTCTCCCAAATGGATCTGGAACACAGGGTGAGAGTGAGCTTTGGCCAATGGCATTTCCATCAAGTAGCTGGCCACCCTGCTTTGGAGGGCAAGAGCATTTAGTAGTATGTGGCGTGTGCTGTTCACAGCCCAATGCCTTTAACAGCAGAAAATGGTCCTGGAAAATTTAATGTAGGGATATAGACACATGCTATAGGAGTTACACCTTTTCCTTTGGACTACTGATACACTAATAGAGATTTTATCCATGAACTAACTGCCAATTTGTACAGAACCATAGAAAACAAGCATGTTAGAAATCTCTGCTCTGCTGTCAGTTTTGACTGCAAGTGACTGAGAGCTTCAGCATTACTAGTGGGTGACAGACAGTGAGGAGAAGGGGAATTCATAGGCATGGAAATGTACACACACATTTATGCATGTACGTGCCCTTGCATGAAAGCTGCAATCACAAACCTTTCCTAAGGAAATCAGGCTAGAAATGTCGTGGCCAAACACAGACTGGTCAATCTGGTGGAGTGTCCTCTGTCACCAATCTCGGTGGTTTCAATGGGGCTTAGGTAAAGTAAGCTGGAACCTGGGAACCTACCCTTTTGGAGCTCTACATTTGCTCAGGCCCCTGAAATTACTTCAGTTGAACTGAATTTTGTGTGGAAAAAGGCTGCTGAGAATTGACACACAGTTTTTGAACACATTTGATTACATTGCTTAGCTAGCAATCTATGACTGTGGGTATGCAGAGATGTGCATGAGCTACCATTAAGCCATCTTGGGATCTCCATCAGTGTGGTAATCTGAAGCTTGACACAGATAGCAGAAGCCACTTGAAGAATGGGGTGTATTCTTGGCTGGTGAGCTTGCCCTGAACTAGTGCACATGTTAGCATAGCCAAGGTGGCTCATACAACATTGGGTCAAGGACACTGCAGTGTGTCAGAATGGCCTACCCAGACAGTGCCAGCACTTGGCACAGTCTAGAACTTGTGTGCTGTTGCTGTTAATTTACAGTCTGAAGTACCCTCCTGGCCTTTGAAGTTTCAAAGAAAACTTTGAAAGCATGATCTACTAAAAACTTGGGTAGCAAATCCTCCTGAGTCTGCAGGCAGCTGAACCAAAGGTTGAGAGTGGCAAGAAAATAGCTTGTACTTTCTGTAGCATGGCATCTTCAAGGGGAGGGTTTAAGAGGTCAATGTTAGCAGGTTACATCTCGTCTTTTCCATAGGTATAGCTTACATTCACAGCCTGAACCTGCTGCTCATGCTTCCCTTGATATACTATCCTTCCCTCCATCCTGCTTCCCCAATGCTGGAATGTGGAATTGTAGATACTCTACCTTCTGGGGGTGGTTTATTTATCCTGCACAAGGGAAAGAGAAAACATTTGCATGTTGTTTTTTCACCTGCATTCTGAGGAATTCCCAAACAATATGCACTGAAAAAGAAGTTTCCTCATGGATTTCCACAAGGACTCGTGAAAATCCAGGTTCTTCATGATTTGGATGGTGATTATGAATTTTTTCTCTCTTATCAGCAATCAACAGAAGATCAAAATGGCAGCCTTAATGACAGGGTGGTATAGTAGCAAGAGTACAAGACATTGTAGGCTGTCAAGATGGTATTGTTCAGGGCTGTCAAAACTAAAGGCAATTTATGCACTGTAAGGGCAAGCTAAAATCAAGGCCTTGCAACTGTGGAAGAACCTAAACATTGTAGTAGTCTAGCTGCTAGAAATATTTCATTGACTGAATGTTAATGCATCTGTGGGATTTTCAGGAGTGCACATTGAGGGCAGCAGAAATGGAATGGAGTTTAATCTGGAAGGAGACAAGAAAATGATGTCTTTCCCTGTTAGAATCAAAGCCAAAGAGAATTTGGACACTTTCCATTACTTAGAACTGACTAAGCCTCTCTTTTGAATTTAGTGTAGTGTCTATTGCAGAGATGCCAGCAAAGCTATCCATCAAATGCTGGGAGGGAAAAAACACAGGTGCTCTCATGACCCAGCTATTTATAGGAAAGGCTGGCAATCGCATGTGATACAAATACCCTTGTTGTGTTTTTACATTTCAGAGCTCTAAATCCAGCTCTTTGGCTGAAAACACAGCTCAAAAATGATAATTGGCTGCCAGTTGTTGCTGCTTAGCAAAGTTGAAAAAACAGGAATTAAATTTAGCTACCGGCGGCTGAAATGGAGAAGAAAATTTGAGAATCTTTGTAGAAAACATCCTGGTTTGAGAGAAAGGTGTAAGGGCACCAAAGAATTTGCACGCTATATTAGTGTAAGTATAATAATATTTTATCAAAACCTGTACATCCAGTCATATGCATATTTAGGATGCAGAAAGTGCAATGGCTTCTAGATGCAGACCAGGATTTGAATTGGCACATATTTCACTAAACTTCCCAGAAATGTTCTATTTGTTCTCCTGCTGTTTGAGGAAACCCCAGGTAAACTATTTTTTTCTAAGATGATGATTGTTGCCATAGGTTTTTGAAAGTTCTCATAATTTGTTAATTCTTAAGGCTAAAAATTATAATAAGTATGAGAAGCATCTGGGATTAAATCAGAAAAGTTTGGAACCTACTGAAGGAATAATTTAGAGCTTTGCATAATGATATGAACATGTTGCTTCTTTCCTCAACATGATGGCTATTGTCTCAGTTTCCATGAAAATTGTTTCAGTATATTTTTAACCACTTTTTAAAGTAAGTCTAAGCAGATTGCAAAGCCAGCAACAAATAAAGCAGTTTCGGATTTTTGCCTCTCTCAGGAATATTCCAGCAGTTCTGCTAAAACTGATGTGCGAACACATTGACCTACTTTGGCAGAGATTTCCACAAGTCTTACAGGACTCAGAGTTCTCCACTCTATTATTATTTCTTTCTATATGCTGTAAGCAAGGGATTTGTTAGGAAGTCACATAATCAGCAGCATAAATTGCTGCTGGACAAAAAAGAAGTACATATTTGTGAAATAAATAAATTTTTAAAACCCAAAACCAGCTCCTATTCTGTATTGTGAAAGGGATTCTGCTTGTTCAAAGGCAGCAGACTCTATGCAGACTACATGTTCACCTGATAAGTTAGTAGAAAAGACAGCATAAACAATGGGTGTGGACAACAAATCCAAGCATATTCAGTTTTGCAGGAATACCAGAAATCTTAGAGCCTCTGCCTTAGCTGATCTAAAGAAACAGAAGGAGTTTAAATGGAAGGAGTGTAGATTTAGATTGGATATTAGGAAGAATTTCTTTACTGTGAGAGTGGTGAGGCACTGGCACAGGTTGCCCAGAGAAGTTGTGGATGCCCCATCCCTGGAAGTGTTCAAGGCCGAGTTAGATGGGGCTTTGAGCAACCTGATCTAATGGAAGGTGTCCTTGCCCACAGCAGCAGGGTTGGAACTAGATGGTCTTTAAGGCTTCTTCCAACCCAAACCGTTCAGTGATTCTGTATCCCTCTATTCTGCCTTGCACAAACCCCCATCTTTCAGAGAAGCACTTGAATGCCTTCAGGGAACTAATAAGGTGACTGTAACTATACCCAGATTTTGATCACAACATGCCACAGACAGCATTTAAACCTGTGCCTCTGTTTTCCGGTGTGCCCAGTATCTAGAAACGTTACTGTAGGGCAGTGATGGTGACCGGCATCCTTCTCATGAAAGGCTTTTTCTACAGAGCAGAAGGGCCCCTGCCAGCAGGATGTCCAGGAGCACTGCCCTAGCACTGTTTCCATAAATAATGTGCTGTGACCATTTTACTCATCTTATTGAGCAGCATGGTAGAAAGTGAAAGCCCTACATCTCATGTAGTATTTTTTTAGCCTACTTTCCAAAAGATTCGAAATATCTGAGTGCATATTTTTCCCATTTTTTTTTTCTCCAAACTCCAGCAATTATATATATTTCTGGACAATATGGGAAATTTAATGTATTTGATAAAAAGAAAGAGGTCCCAAACACCTTTAGTTTGCACAAGCTTAATGAAGTAGAGGAGAAAGGTTGTAGTGTAACTTTTACTCCTGATACGACATGAGGATGGAGAGAAGCGTGTAAGAAAGAGAGAGAAGCTCTGTTGAATTAAAGCCCTGTAGCCACAGCTCTCCTGAATTTCACAGACACAGAGCTGCAGGGAGCCAGGCTCTCCTAGTCCTGCTGCAGACCAGCTTGCCACCCTATGCCGCAGCAGCTGCAGAGGGAGGTTCTGTAGCCATTACTAATGCAATAGCATATGTAATGATGATTTTATAGTACTGACGTAAGGTAGGTGGGGAGGTGACACACCAAGCCCCACACCTGCCCCAGCACCGTAACGTCTCTGTGGAAAGCCAGTGCTAGTCACTCACAACCCCAGAGGCTGTCAAAATGCTCTGAATGTAATTCTCTGTGCGATAAGCAGTGTGTACATTGCTATGACACTATAGGAAGTTCTCTGTGCGAGTCATGCCATCTGGGAAGGGCAGTCTCATTCTGGAAGGTAAGCCTGGCACTGGCTGTACATCCCACATCCAGACCATTTTAAAGTATGCTTAAATGCTTGCAAATGTAGTTCAGGGTCCCTCAGTAGCTTAGTAGAAGAAAGAGTCTTGTGAACATTACAGTTTGCTGGCACACAGTGAGACCCTGATACTGTGGGGTGCAATAGCAGTCTGGGAAGATCAGGGTACCTAATAGAACAGCATCTCAGAAACCAGCTGCTCATCAGTTCTAGCCTGGACTCGTGTGGTTAACGTCATGCTTCAAAAAAAGTTTAAGGGACAGCTTGGGCATAGGCAGGTATCAAATCCACTTTAAGTTCCTGGGTGGGTTTTTGTTGGGTTTTATTAAATGCTTTACTTCCACAGCAATGTTTCCAGTTCATAATCAAAGATGAAAACCTTTCCTTAGCAATAGCAAAACTACTTTTATTTGGAGAGTGTCCAAAGCATCTAAAATGGGTGTGAGTGAATCTGTTGGGGTGTGGCACAATTTTTTTTTTTTCTCTGGTGGAACCAAGCCAAAGAGGTATTTTTAGGCAGAGCCTGTGGGTACCTTCAAGCACTGAGCAGTTCATCAATCCCAAGATCCATCTCCAATCAGAAAAGTCAGTTTAAGAGCTGGGCTTGTTTTATGCTGGGGAGAGGTATACAGAAGTCTTTTGTCTGGTTTATGTAGTGTGTCTCTGTAAGGGGCAAAGCAGTAAAATGGCATCCCACAACTCAGAAATATATAGCATCACATTGTATGTTCACAGTGTTTATGAGCTGCACAGACCAAGAAATGCAGGATTTGAAAAAACTCCAAAACCTAATATCGGTTTCCTAGAGTGCTGAAATAGCAGAAGATAAGCTTATCAAACAAAAGCCTAGTTCCACTGAAATCAGTAGGAGTTTTGTTTGGGCTTTCAAAAAAGTGATAGCTTCACTGTGAGCTAGTTTTTAGCTTTCACTAGGTAGGAATTACAAAGTGAAACTATATCCTTATACAGTAGACAGGTATTTGCCAACCATGTTTGCCTTGGGATTAGAAAGAAATAAATTTTGCTCTATTCTTCCTTTTCAGTCTTCTAATTAATTTCTGCTTAGTTCTGCACTGCCTTCTTCTGCTGCAAAGAGCAGACATTGAATTGGGCTTGTGTGTGTTGACAGTCCCGGCTTGAGCCTTCCTGCGGGTTGGCTGAGATTTCACAATACATTTTTTCCCATGGTGTTTTCTGTCACATATTTTTTTAAACAAACACTATTCTGTCATCTATAGAGGACACAAAGAAAAGATGCACTGTAGAACAGCAAGCAAAAGGCAATTTCAGGTTTAGGATTTGAAAGATTATATAATTATATTGGCAACTCTCCTTTTCCATATTCTCTTTATAAAATATATATTCTATTTATTAAATGTGCTATTCAAAGGCATGAAGGCAATTAAGGAACATTTCATTAAAAAGAATGACGCAATTTACCTTTGCCCACAGGAGCATAAGCTCTACTGACATTTTACAGCGTCACTGCCAACAGATCTGGACTTTGGCTTCAATCTAGAGGAAACAGACACCTGAAAATGAGCCTGCCTGAGCATCTACTTGCTGCCACCTTAGCTGTGAAAACTATGACGGACATGCGGATCCACGTGAAGTCTTATGGCAAATATTTGGTGCCATTACACGTGCTGTGGTTCTTCCTGTTCAGGGAACTCCTGTTCAGGTAATTTTTCCAAGAGAATAGCCTTATGGTTCAGTTGATATTGACACCATTGGTCTGAGCTTTGAAATCACTGAGAAAATTTCGGTTGTCTTGAACAGAAGCAATATGGGGCCAGGAAGCCACTGAGATAAAACACCACATACTACTTTGAAATTTAAGGAAGTTAAATTAAGGTCAGGATAATAACTTTCATTAAGTATGACAAAAATCAGTGCCATTTGCACTGTCCAGCTATTCAGCTTTGTTCCTGCAGATTATCTGCATCTGGTTATCACACTTCATAATCCCAGCCTGGCACTGACTGAAAAAGTGCTTTACAAAACATACAGCCCAGGGCAGAAGACTCCATAAAGTCAATGTTTTTACTGCTTTTCTTACTGATGTAACAACCCTCTTGTAATGGCTTTTTTTTTTTTTTTTAGAGAGAGGGAAAAAATAGATTATATAAAATGATAGCATAAAATTGATCCAAAATTTGGAACACAGCCAAGAAAACTGCTGAAAAGACAGATCCTTGGTATCATGTGCTGAAGGTCAGCATGGGACCCATTGCAGAGTTTGTCTGTGGACTCTGGCTCTACTGCTGTAGGCACCAGTGTCTCCCTGTATGAGAACCACTATATTAGATACCAGGAATGAGATCTGTCAGCTCTTTAGTAGGAGAAAGGTACTTGCAGTTGAAAACTGCAGAGACGTATGTGTTAAAAAATAAAAAAGACATAAGGTAGAGGATGGAAGAACCATCCAGAAAGTGGTACTTATATTTCTGCCACCCCAAAGATCTACCTGTAACAAACAAAAAAACTGAGAACAGGAACAGAGCTGAATCAAGTCCTACTCCAACAGGTAGGAGGTTGAGGTGGTAGCAGTGCACCTCTTGCTGCTAGTCCACTAGCTGGCACAGTGCTCTGGTTACTGATGGCATCAACATTTGTTTTGGGATGATGTGCATGCAGGGAGGAGGGAGGGGTGATTTTGTTCACTGCAGCTTGCAAGAACGTTCTGGGTCTTTATATTCCTGTACTGCAACCCATTACTTCCAGAAGAAACATTGGACAATCATTTGCTCTTGCAAGTCCCTTTGCCTTGGCCTGTTTGTTAGAAGGAAAGTGGCACAGTGCCTGCTGTAGACTGGCCACACATGATGCAGTGATGCGGCTGCCACTGAGTTGCAGAGGACAGACTGGACAGGATGGAGCTGGCCCCCCCAGCAGCAGCAGTTGTCCCTGCAGCTCCCTTTGCTGGTTGTGTGGCAGCAACAACAATCTCACCTCATCTTTCTCCTTCCCACCTGCAGCATCCCAGACTTGACCCCCAAGGCTGGTGAAGAGGAGGTGAGGGCTTGCTATGGATGAGAGTGTAGAAGGACAAGCAGCTCCAGATACAGATTTCAGAGGAAGAGGATGCATTCCAGTGTGGGGATGAACAATCCCAAATTCCAGGTCAGAAGCTGTTGGCTTCTGAAGTCAGACTCCTTCCTACTCAGGAAGGTCAGCAGTGTACAGCATTGTTCAAACTACAGTGACAGAAACCTAGGTAAACACAAGTGATGAGATAAGCCTGATGGTACAAGGCCAGAAGGAGGAACAAACTTCTTAAGCTTATTGGGCAAAGCCTGACTCGCAGCTTCCCTGCTTGGCCCAGGGAAAGGGGAAAAGGTGCAGTACAAGCATCTGAACTCTCCTTCCAGAGGTCACATACTGAAATAGTCTTTTGAGAGGATTTACACAAGCTGAATAGCTGTATTTTATTTCTCTAGTAATACCAGTATTTAAAACCAACTGCCAGAAAACATGTAATATAAAATACTATGGCACACCACTCAGGGTTCCTCACAGCAATGAGTGTCCACACAAGCTGGTTGCATTTTTATGTGCCAGGAGCCTGCTTGCTGTAGGGGGTATTAAGTTACAGTGAGCATAATGAAATGCTATCATGTATGAGCCTGGATGGATGGGGCATTTCCAAGCAGACATCCCATCAGCAGCAAGGCTGAGGCTGCTAACAGGCGCTGTCACAGGACTCTCCTGAGCTTCTGGGTAAAGTAGCTTTTAAATTGCTTCTTCCCCAGGCATAGCAGAAAGTTCTTAGCACATATGTCTCTTAGCTGAATTAGGTTGGTACTTGGCCAACCTTGGGCACAGAATTTTTTTGAAGAAACCTTGTGCTGGTGGCTTCAATAAGTGCTTCATAAGTGGGTGATCATTGCTGCCACATATTAGATAATAGAGGAGGCATCGTTCAAACACTGTGCTCAATAAATTTGACTAAACACGCATGGCCACAACATTGGCCAAAGTATAAAAACCTATCTCTTGCAAGTTTCTCTTTTTGTAGTGTCATAAAACATGAGATGGAGTGTAACAATAATTTTACAGACCAGAAGAAAGCTGAAATAGTAGTAGTAGTCATTATAAAAAAAAAAACAAAAAACAAAAAACAAAAAGTTTAATTCTTAAAAAAATAAACAAAACCAAAACCTATCTCTTATTTATTGGTCCCACCAGCATTACATACTGTCTGATCATACAGCACAGCTTGCCTCTGACAGTTTGGTTCTAAGAAGGCTTCCTGAGGAGATGGAAAATCCCTTTGGACTCCTAGAGGAGTCCAAGCCCAAGGTGTCCCAGGAGAAAACCCACTTGCACAGGTGGTCCAGTCTCTGCTCTTGCTGAATATAAACCTCCCTGGGACACAGGTTCATGGAAGTAAGATGGTAGAACTAGCTGAGAGCAACTTTAAAGGCTCAGGGTTTGGGAACAGAGAATGTTAGGACTCTTTTTTTGCTTTACCCAAAAATAAATGCAGATGCAGCCCTGGGATCAAGGACCTGAACCTCAGGCTCTCCTTTCCTATGCAAGTTCTTTGCTTACTGGTGTTATTAAAAAGATACCTCCATGGGTTATGCCATTTCTTATGTAATCAGCAGAAATAGACTATCTTTTCAAGGTCATTAATTGCAGTCGAGCTCAAATACTCAATGGTTTTGGGGATGTATGCTTATTTAATCTGGAAGTAGTATTTACTGAATTACACCTCTCCTCATTGTGGCTCCTAGAAAGTGAACACTCGTTTCTGAATTTGAGGAAATCAACAGCTTGGTATCCTAACTACAAACCAAAGTTTTATCCATAATGTTGACCAGAGTATTTTCCGTTTGTGTTGGCATAAACCCAAAACTGCTCAGTTAAGATGCAGTGATTTACAGTAGAGGTTGCTTTACACAATTTTAACCAATACCTGTCTCCATGCCAGTATTCCACACTGCTGAACAAATGTTACTGAAACAGTTCTGCAGGAGAGTGAATATCCTCCCTTCCAGCTGAAGGTCCAGCCCACTGCTCTCTGCAGTCTCTAGGAAGTTTTCCATGGCTTCAGGACGCACTGGAGCTGGCTCAGAGTCTGTTCCTTTAAAGCAGCAAACTGGTTTAGCTAGCACAACCAGCGCTTTGCAGACAACTCAGCAATTACGGGATCATATAACTACAGTAAGAGGCTGAGCTGCAAATTACTGTAATTATGAATATTTCTGTTGCAAGGCAAATTTACAGCCAGATATGTCACGTCAAAATTATTTTATTTTATGGGTAATTCTAATTTTGCAATACATTTTTAGAACTTCATTTTCCTGTTAAACAGCATTTTAATTTGGAGAGTCTACGACAGTGGTTGTGGTGGATAATTCTAGAATTCAGAAGCAGATTATGAAATGCAAGCATGCTAAATCCTGATCCAGCCTGAATAGCACAGTTGGGAATGGTGATTAATATCATTATAAAGGTATTGGACAGTGTCTCAGAAGAGGTTGAGTTGTCTCCAGTGCGTCCCATGTACTCAGATGAGGCTCCCTCTGCCATAAAAGGGAAGACACAAGCACCTCCAAAGAGCTCAGCCTTTGGGGGTATTAATCTCAGAAAAGAGAAGGAACGTGGGGTGAGACTGCTCCCAACATGTGTACCTCGCCTGAATGCCAAAAACAAGGCAGTGGGTCTTTTGTATGACTTTGAGTAAGTCACTTTACTTCCCAGAGCCCATTTTTATTTATTCTTTGCCTGTACAGAGGTAAATACAGAGAGGTTTGGGGAAAATATATTCACTGATGGCATTTAGGTTCCCAGAAACTTTGGTAAAATGGTCTTGCTCATTAATGAGGTGACAATTTCCTAATCATTCTTTTTATTACAACGCAGTGTCAGGTAATCTGCATCACTGCTACCACCTCTGACCTTAGCTCCAGGATTTTGAAAGCAGTACAAACTACAAAGTGGTGATTTCCACGGATTTAAGTCTTGTGGAACACACCAGATTCCAGCCATAGTACCATTTTTAAAGAAGACCTCCATGTTTCTAAAACATCAGCCTCCTTAAGGGGGTTTAAGGCCTCCAAAGCTTAAGGCACAGCTCAAATATTTCTGAAGGTGTTGTGCAGCACAGCACATCCTTTCTTATGGGGACAACATGAACGAGTTCATGGCCTTTCCCTGCCCCAATCCTGATTGACATTGGGCAAGTGCAGCAGCTTCACCCAGCTCCCTGGTCAGCACAAGGCTGTGACCCAGTGCCAGTGGAAAGAGCTGTGACCTGAGGCCACCAAAAGCAGGAATGACCTGCTCACCTTTGTCTTCATATTTAGTTACATTACTCTCCCCCTCAGGAGGAAGCCAAAAAAACAACCCCCTCTCTTGCCAGCTTATTCATTAGCACTTAATGGGACAGGCTTGACCCGTTTCCCCCGAAGCTTCCCCCCCCTGTTGATTGCAGGGGGCTTGAGGCATGCATGGCATGCAGAGCCAGGCTGTGGGGCATGCTCTTGTCCAGTCCCAGGTGGAACCAATGACCTGGGCTGTTTTTCTCAAGGAACAGCTGCAGGCTGGGGCCGGAGCTGGGAGTTGGCTGCAGCAGTACACTGTGTTCCAAGAGCTTGTGCCGCTGAGATATGAGTGAGAGGTGCTACAATCTTTCAGCCCCCTGACATGGTGACAGAGGGTACTTTTGCTCTGTATCCCTAAAAGGTCTCAGCAGTCATTACTGTGATACTCAGGAGCTCTCAGGTCTAATAATCTGCCCCTGAGAAAGAAAAACTTTGTTATGTCTCCTTTTCCTGTTGCAGAGAGAGCTGATAAAGATGGGGGGTGGATTTACTTCTACCAGAGACTGTTTTTCTGCTCTGAGGTGTCTGGCAAAATCTCTCTTCTAAATTTTAGGTGCATGCAGACAGATCCAGAGCATGGGAGTGAAGAATCAGGCCAAGATACACAGCCATTTCATAGGGTAGCCTCACTCACTGCCTTCCCAGTTCACAGCTACTCCCTGCATTGTTTGTCATACTCCCAGGTTATTTTCACATCCCTCATCTAGACTCTAAGTCGAGTGGTGACTCTGACCAAATGGTCTGCAATGGGATTTTCTCTTGACAAAGTGTTAGTCCCCAGGCCAATACAAATGAAATTTCTGGTTACAGGCTTTCCTGCTGATGGTTTTACAGCCAGTTTTACCCATCCAAAGGCATGTTCTTATGTAAAAACTGGTGGGTGATGCTACACCACCCTGTTTCTGAGGTGCCATTGGCAGGATCTTGACCCTGAGCCTTTATTTTAAAGAATAATTTTAGTATTTTCATTCCCAAATGCAGAAACAGCCAAGAAGCTTCACAGTGGAAATGGCCTGTGCAGTGTCTCTCTTGCCTACACACTTTTCAGAGAGCTGTTTTGTTCTAGCAGGAATGTCATGACACCCTTGTGACCAGGCTGCTGGGGTCAGAGGGCTCCAACAACTGCAGCGGTGACTGGAAAGAAATTACTTTTCAGACACTGGAAGGGTTTAATAAAGAGCAGAGAGTAAAATGGTATAACAAAATACTGACATGTTGTTAACTTCTGCATTATGTCACAGCCGAATTGCTTATCAGCAGTATTGCCTGTGGTCTGGCCTTGCAAACATCCCCTCCAATGAGGCTAATTCCCATCAGCTTGACGGCTGAGACGTGATAGTTCCCCTGGTGAGGTATCAATTATTTATTCTGTGCACTCCAAAAGTCAGTGGGTCCCTTTGATATGCAATATGACTGTTAAATTAGCTGCTGAAGGACTGCCGCTGCTTTTCAAGCTTCAGCCTCAGCAAGAGACATTTCCACCTCATTGCTCCTTATCTCACTCATTTCCTCATGCAGCAAAGCCCATTTAAGTGATTACGGCCCCGGGTGCGCCTTCCCACCTCCACACTGCAATTCACTGTCCTGAACTTTCGCCGGTGCAATTGCTCTGTGTGGGAAGGAGTAAATCAGGCCTCTGAAGTGTTAGTGCTCCTCCATGGGATGTGGTCAATTATTTCATCCAGGAGCTGACTGTCCCAACATTTCCTTATGATGTTCCTCTGCACAGGCAGCTTTTCAGAGGTGTCCTTCCACAGCCAAGGAGGTCCACTCGAACCACCAGCGCACACCTCCTGCATAACTGTTGTCCTTCTTTCTCATATATGGCAAACTAGATTAAATTCCTCATGAAATTCACTAGCAATTTAACTCAGAATTAATGTAAATAGCCAATTAAAAATATGCCCAAGAGAAGATATTTAAATACACACTTGCTGGTCATTTATATTCTATTACATTACATTAGGCTGAAATATCCATCTGTTATTTAGCTTGCCCAAGACTTCTCATTAAATAAAATTGTTACAGTTGTTATAATGCAGAATTTGTTTGTGCTGGTCAATAGGCAAATATTTTATTACCTTTAAGAGTAAAGATAGGAAAAAAAAGTGTGTGATCTCTTGTGAAAGAAATGTTCCCTCTATTTCCTTTGAAAATATGAGGGGAAAACCTATACATTTTTCAAATTTTAGAAGTGTAAATGAGGTCAGTCTTCTTGGTTTTGTCTCAGACCTCACATTTTCAAGACTACTCAGACTGAGGGATAGGTATCATGGTAGCTACTTCAGGTGTATGAAAATTATTAGTCTAAGGATTTGTCTACAACAGAGTTTTTGTTTGCACTGGGAAGTGTTTCTGAAATGCATCCCCTAGGCACCTCCACTTTCCATGCTAGGGTTCACATCACAGAGTAGTGTCAGAGGCACCACCTGGATCTCTTGCTGATAAAACTCAATGAAAAGGTGTTCCCTAGTGACACATCTGATGTGCTGATGGGATGAGACTAGAATGAGACCAATGTGTCTCCTGTAAACGTCAAGTTTCCAGCATCTGATCCTGTTGCACTGAGCTATTTGCTTAATGGTACATGGCCTAAGTCAGTACCAATCCTCAAAGTTCACCTTCCGTTGTGGAGATGTCTGGATACATCCTAGGTAACAAACTTAGAAAACTCAGTCCTTTGCAGCTCAGTTTGGAGATGGTGACTCCACCCCAGGCTTGCATCTGTCTATAATTCCATCAAACTACCTACCAGTTAGGAGCATGCCTGTGGAGGCAGCTTGACTTGCTTTCAACCTCCAAAAAGTACTTTTGCAAAACATGTATCCACAAATAAGAATCTCTGCTCTCTACACTGGAGTTGCTTCTCATGAGTCCTGTCCCTCTTACATCCCAGGAATGCCCAGAAACCCGCTTCCTGTCATGGCATGGCGTGTTGGCACAAAAAGTAGCTAGGACCCAGGACTCGAGCAGAAACACCTCCTAATGATGCTGTGTGCACAAGAAAGTAATTTCTGGAACCCAAACTATGTAAGTAATGCAATGTCTTCTACTGACCTCTTTCTCCCCTCTCAACTCCCAACCTTATAAATAACTCTTACTTCCACCTTAAGGATTTTTCCACGGCCCTGCTGAGGCTTTTGGTCTTCCTATTTTTAGCTTTGCATTTATTGACAGTGGTTTCCTCCTTCTCTGCCTATTCAGACTGCAACCTAGAAAACAGAAAGGTTATTTGATTCCCAAATTGCCTTTCTGTGGACAGATCTGTAAAATTTCTGAAGACAAAAAGAGAGGTCATGATTTCTTTCCATCACAACTGGCATATACATCCTCTGCGAGTCACCAGGGGAGCCACGTGCTGTCTGCCTTCACAAACTTCCTGAGACCCAGGAACACAGTCTCTGATATCCAAATACAATCAATCATCCCTGTGAAAGCCAGCAGTGAAGTCTGTCATGCACATTACTTGGAGTAGGAGGGCAAGATGCAGTTTAGATAACTCCAGCCAAAAAATATTGTCCCTAAATGCATAGGAAAACGTTTAGATTTTGAGAATACAGGTAATTTTTCCCATTTTTCAGCAGGCATCACTGAATCACTAATCTTGATCTGTGCACATGAACTAAATATAAAATTGTTATTTGGACACATTGCTTGCCATGTGTTTGGATGTAGTGCATGGTAGGCTTTGTGGCATCATGCCAATTTAGGGTGTTTGTGATTTGCAAACAAACTTGTGAAGCTGAATGTTATGCCTGTACAATTTATGGAGCTTAAGGGAAGACATAGGAGTAAATAGATGGTGTCAAATGTGGCTTTTTCTGATGTCCTGTTTAATTCTCATTAACCAAAAGAGGAAAAAAACCTACAAACCATGGGTAGTTTTAGGAGCAGATTTTTATACTTCACAGCAGTAGTCCTTTCTTGTGGGATAATAATGCAGAAAAAATGAAAAATGGAAAACAGTGATAGTGTCACTTTAAGCTGTAGAAAGATAACTGTTTAGCAAACATAATTATTTATAAGAACTTGATGCAAGAAACATACTTGATGTATGTTTCTTGATGCTCTGCTTCAGGCACAGAATTTCAGACAAATCCAGCAAGAGATCTCAGATGACAGAAAAAGCCACGAATTGCAACAAAAATTGATTTTTCAGAGGTGTGTGACATAAGACCCGATTTTCAGAGTGATGCTTAAAATGGAACACATGATTAAAGAACTTACTGAATCAGAGATTTTGTGTCCAAAAGACCAGTTATGCAGCTAATGGGCTGTGCAAAATAGACTGTGTGATGTCCTCCTGTAGTTGTAGCTACGTACAGAGGAGCTGCACCTTCATTGCTGCTGCAAATTACATGAACGCTACCTGGGAAAATACAACATGTGGTATGGCAGCAGCTCCAAAGATTTTCAACTGTGAGTTGAATTTTAACTTCTACCTTGCCTCCACAGGTAAGATCTGCCTTGAAAAGCCAGCAGGTTAGATGTGGTCTGTGGTAGATTGATCCTCCGGGACTTGAAGTGACTCAGACATTTGATCTGTGGGAGTAATTGATAGTAGTGATAGGTTGCCATCCAATCTTTGGACCAGTGAGAAGATGAGGGTGATAGCACAGTTTGTGGGTGAGTTTCAAGGCTGTTTCTTGCCATTGGAGGAGTGCCAGGGTGGATTTTGTCCAAGACCGTGGTGGAGAACATGCTCCAGCCCCTCCCAGCCTCTGCTGTTTCTTTTCTCGTCCATGCCTCCTTCTCCTGGTCTCCTAACCATTCCAACCCTATTTTCCAACCTTTGAGCTGTTTATCCTTCACCCAGCCTCCTCTCCTAGTCCTTGGTGCAGTCTCTGCAGCACCACAGGGTACAGGCTAGTGGCCTCACTTTAGTTATTGTCTTTGTTCCTCTTTCCCTTGCTCTCCTTGCAAGGCTCCTAGTTCTCAGATGCTTCCACCACGACCTCCCATATTTGTGCCTGTGCTTGTCTCCTCTGCCAATA
The DNA here is from genome assembly GCF_041296385.1 of Aphelocoma coerulescens. Lineage (NCBI taxonomy): Eukaryota > Metazoa > Chordata > Aves > Passeriformes > Corvidae > Aphelocoma > Aphelocoma coerulescens. The sequence goes on from NC_091013.1 coordinate 63,963,491, forward strand.
AAGTGGGCACTTCCTTCTCCAGGCAGCCTGGGCACCAGGCAGGGGTCAAAAAGCCAGGAGACACAGGCACCATGCCCTCAGTTTGTGCACTGAGAGCCACACTGGCCACCAGCAGCAGGAAGGTTTGGTAGGTGAAAGCTTTTGAAAGGGTGAAACATGCTCAGAGCAGCTGAGACCCGAGGAGAATTTAACAACCACAGTCAGGCAAGATGAAGACATAACCACCACCTCCCCCACAAATGAGTCTGTGAGAATAAATTGATTAATAGCCACATCACAGTGATGAGTGACACAGAAGGGAACATGAGGAAAGGAACAAATCTGCCTCTGAGAAAGGCTTGGATAATGTGTGGTCAGTGGGGCAGTGGGCCATGCATTGGATAATGAGAAACAAAACACAGAACAGCTGTTCACTTGGTGGACACCATCCTTTGTGCACCACTCGTCACAGTGACTGGGGGATATCACAGCAATCTGACCTGAGGGCAATTCAGAGAAAGAGGATAGAAATTTAGTTGGTGGGGACAGGTTGTGTTCGTCTTGCCTAAGACGGAGGTTTCCTTTACCCTATATTTAATGAAGTCCAGATGCTTCTTGCAAAGCTTCCAAACTAGAAATTTTGCACCACTTTGAAGGCTAGTTAGTGTTCCTTTAGCATAGTTCTGTCTGCATGCACAGCAATGTATAGATTCAAAGCAGCACCTCCCACCACACCCTCAAATGAATAGCTGGGGGAGACAAGGCAGATGTGTAAGACATTTGTGGTATGAAATGCTACTGAATAAGCAAGCAGCTGTATACTGATCTAGCTTCTTTTTCCAGATGGTCGCAGCGAGCAGCATCCTGCAGGGAGCATTATAATGGTCAAGTCCTGAGCTGACAAAGGCTGAGTAAGTGTAATAATATCTGCGACTTGAAAGAAAGGATTGTACAATTCTTGCCAAGAACAGATGGCAAGATAGTGTTCTTAGCCACAACTGATACCGACCTACTAGCAGGAACCACAGATCTTTATTGCAAATATATCTTATAACAATTGATGCAATCCCTTAATCAAAGAGCCTTGACTGTTCCTCTAGTTAATTCCCCCATGCAGTCGGCATTACCCGGCAGTGTCTGGTATAAGGCTTAGCCACATAAGCCGCTCCTAGATTCCTATCTGGTGAAGATGCTGGCTTGTACCGTGCATTACATCAGCCCAGTCAGATTAGATAGAGAAAGGGGCTTTATTCAGACTGCCTATCAGCAGTGCCTCACGTAGATTCTGTGACTCTTAAAGGATCAAAGGACTGATGAGTGATCCAAAACCCAGACGTCATGGCATCAAGAGACGTACTTGTGACACAAAAATTAGGGACATCCTCTGCTGGAAATGCCAACCAAGGCCACAGCAGCTACTTGTCTTCTACATCTTAACATAAAATGTGACTCAGATTTTGCACAAGGGTCCCCTTTGGGAAATTCTGTGCCTTCAGTGTCGTGGCGAGTTCAGAGTAGGTACGCAACCAGTACTGCAGGTCAGCTGATGAGGGAAACTCAATCAGCTACTACAACTGCTTGCAGTCATGGATTTGTGACCTTAATCTAGACAAGGGAAACTATTTTAGCACAGATTAGCCAGCTAGTGCAAATTTATCTCCTCATTAGCCTTCATTTCAGTCTGAGCTGTACCTTTAAATATGTGATAATATTAATTTAATATAAATATAAAATATTTATATAAATATAAAATAAAATTAAATGTATTTTTTAATATTAATGTTAAGAGGGACCAGTTAGAACACACTAGCTAATGGATTTTACAATAACTCCTTTTGTCCTAAACTAAACAAGTACTCACCTGCCATAAGGAAATCACCTCCAGTGTTTCATTTTTCATTCATCCTAGCTTTTGGCTTTGCTATGGGTGCATTCTCCCTTCCTTTCCCATGAGAACTTCCATATTTAGACTTGCTTCAGAAATCTGTTGCTCTCCAGTCTACTGTAAGTAATACCAAGACTGTGAAATTTGGTTTGCCTTTGACCATTCACCCTGAAGCCAGCAAAGAAAGAGATGGGAAAGGTGAAGAGAGAAGGGAAGAAGTATTTTTAAAAGAGATACACCAGCACTGTTTTAAAATCCACCCTTTACCCACTGTTTTTAATGGTTAAGGGGATAGTTACATAAAGATGCACCCTGAAATGGACTTGGGGAAAATGGTCCTCTCCAAAGGGAAAAGAGGTTTCCCATGCAGAGGGAATGGCAGACCCAGGCTGCCTCAGTGGGCAACCTTGAGGTTTGGACAGACAAGGTAACTGTGGAGCAGTTTAAACCTGTCCCTATAAATATGTCCCAGCCAATTTCCAAGCATCCCTACCAAATCCCAGCATGTTAGAAAAATTCTAGTGGCCTCAGGGAGGGCCCACAGCTCATGTTTAGTTTAAAGATCAGCTATGGATGCCCACAGCAATGTCAGGTTGAGCATCTACCTCCTTTGGGCAGGGCTTGTTCCTCACTCAGTTCCTCTGCACACCGCCAAACTTGCCCACTCAGCAGAAGTCATCTTTTGTTACGTCAACTAAAGTGCATTTATTTCTAGAACCCACAGATTAAAAGCAAAAGCAGCCTCTGAAATGCCAGTTGCACTTCTCATAGGGATGCCTTTTCTTCTTCTATCAATATTGCTTTTCATCTTTACTGGCACACATTTATACAAACCATCAGGGCTGGGGGTGGTACTGTGGTTGCTGTTTTCTTTTCAAACAGATTAAAAACTTTGTCTTTACACATCAGGTGTAAGCTCAAATGTTCTTCGCGCCACCAGAGTCTGAACCCACCTTTGGGTTTGTGGGCAGAGTGTTTGCCTTCCCCGTTTCTTAGCTCAGATGTTCCTACAAACCCAAGTGGTTGTGTTTGATACTCTGGTTTATTAAGATTCCCAGACATTAATGTTGCAAACACCAGTGGGGATAGAGGGAATCTTAACATACCAGCTGAAAAATAACAAAGTGACATTCACTGAGAAAATGAAACATAATACATCTAGGGGAAAACCAGATGAAAGGCAGATGTTCAAGGGGATGAGAAACCTAGAAACTCAGAGCTCTGGAGGAGATCTGGGAGCAGCAGAATGTGAAGAATGAGCTTTGCAGGGACACGTGAAAGGAAATGAGAGGGATGATTTTGACCCAATGTTACATGACCCCATGGGCAGACAGCACAGTGTCATTGGAACGTGCTGGAGCCTGCTGCCCAGTCACTCACATAAGGTGCCAGACCATACAGCTGAAGGCACAGCAGGGTGAGGCATCCCCACGCTGGAGCCAGGCTGCAGTTTGCTTTCCCCTGAAGCTTTTCAGCATTATACACCTACTCTCCAGCAGTCCGAGTAATCCTGTCTTCACCCGGGTGTCTTCCCACCTGCCCGTCACTGGCAACTCTCCCAGCACTGACAGCAGCAGAAGTTCAACCAGACAAGTCCTCAGTCTGGCCAGATCCTCAGAGGCTCCTTTGTGCCTTCTGTTTCAACAAGAGAAATTCACTCAAACAATAAATCAGGAGGAGCAATTTCTAAATGTTGATGTGCTGCAACACAGTTGCAAGCATCAAAAGAAATTTGCCCATCTATACAGCTGCAGATGGAAAGACTATAGATCCAGGCTTAAAAATTATATAGCTCATAGTGTCATTACTTTAGGTTAACCTTTTGATATCTCCCTTTTGCTTCTTGAAAGTGTTGGAAAGTATACTTCAAAGGGGCATTGATTTCAGTGGGACTCAAAGCAAAGCATGTACTCAGGGGGTGGGCTGAGGCAGGACCCGTAGCTTCTTTGAACAGTAGGTCTGGCATGTTGTATTTCAAGTGTATTTTGAATGCCAACATATTTACCATTCCTTAGGATCTGTTCTGCACAGGGACATGTTCCCTTCAGCCTTCTCAAATGGAGCAAAGACAACTTTGCTGGTCAAAAACAGCCGGGGAAATGTTGACCTCATGCAAGCTGACGTCTTAATCTGTCACCTCCTTCTCTTTCCTACAAAACAAAGAAACCCAAACTGTGTGCATGAGGTCGGCAGAGAGACTCTTACATACTCCCTGTGCATAATCTAGCACACTAGAATTTTCTAGTGAATTCAGGCCACTGTTGAACCACTGTGACACCTGTAGAAGTTAGAAAACTCCAGTGAATCCTGGCCTCAAGGAACTGCTGGCAGGTTCCCTTTGCTTCCATCCATACATCTGTGCTCCACACAGAAGGTAAGTACCCTCATTTCCCAGGCTTATCTTAGCCTGTTAAATAAGAGCATTCCTGTGACACGAGAGGAACAAAACAGGAAAAACTGTACTAAAAGCTAAGTCAAATGCATACTCTGTCCCTCTCTCACTCTCAAAATGTAATATAAAATGAATAAGAGATTTTAGATTAAGATTCTTTCCATTTCTCTTTGCCAGAAGATCAGCATAATTCTCCTTCTCCTTGTTCTGCCCTTGTTGGTTGCCTCTATTCATAGCTGAGGTTCTCATGTGACACAAGCAACTCTCTGTGTCTGTCTGTGTCTGTCTCATCTGTCTGATGTCTGGACATCTTCCCCAACATCTTTAACTTGCAAGGGCCTTACAACAGCTTCCCTTACAGCCCTTAATCTACATTTTAACCTCTTTCTGTGCATTTTCTCATCCTCATGTTGGTATTCCTAAAGCTGCATTGCTCATTTTTAAGAAGTTTTTGAATCATTTCCAATGCTAATCTACTTTCAAAAGCAGAACACATGGAAGATGTTATGTGTAAACATGGTTCAAGGCAGTTGGTGCATCTACCTTTGATCTTATCTTTTTTCATACTTTCCTAGAGGAGTCTGGATAGTGATGTCTTCTGGTGGTTGTTTTCTGAGATTTTTCAATTTTTTGTTATATGATTTTATTTTCCAGATAAAGATGGAATCCATTACTTTTTTCAAATTATTTTGATTTCCAGCCATCTATCCTGTAACTTTGAAATAAAGGAGTTCAAGTCTACTAAAGACTCATTAGTCTTCACTACTTTTTGTTACCTCCTTCACTGATATCCAGGAAAGCCTTGGTCTGAACCATGTTTTAAAAAAATCTGAAGATGATTCCATGTTGATAAACATTCAGTCCCAAGATGTTTGAAGGAACAATGTCCTCTTTCTGATTCCCACCATGGTTAGCGTATGTCTGGCTGTGCGGGGGTCTGAACATCCCCATGGCCCAGATTCCTTTCCTGACTTGCAATTGTTTTGCTGCGTGACCTATCTTCGTCATCAGTCCCCACAGCCATTATTGCTGTCGCACTCCAGGCCTGGGAAAGGCACTTAACCTCTGTGAGATTCAGCCCTGACCTCTGCAAAAGAAATTGCTTCAGAGCCTGACACAAGGAGTGCTCTGGAAACTGGAAATGAGCTGGTTTCACTCATTAATGGGAGCTCAAAGGAGTTAAAATGCAGGAGCTGAACTGGCGTATGGTCTCGATAATTCTTCCAGTTTTCTGAATCCTTCCAAACTACCAAGGAGTGGTGCCTGCTACCTGACATGCATCTTTTCTGGCCCCTGATGAAGAATCTGATGGAGCCACACATCCCCCCATCACAGCACGCAGCTGCTCACAAGGCATTTTGGCTTTTTGCCCTGTGTTGCCCTGTGTTGTTGGGGGCGAAAATATTGAACATTTTCATATGTTTTCCTTTGTCCTGAGACTTTGCTGGACAAGCCAAGTTCTTCCCAACTGTTCTGTTGGAACAGCATCTTCTGGTGTGCTGTGTCATAACATGGATTAAATCCCAATTGCCTACTCTTAAAATTTCAGAATTTCTGCATGAAACCCTCCCTACCACAGAAGAAGTTACCCTTTCTATTTAAGGTCTATAGCACACCGGTGCAGGCTTCATGTTAAAATGTCTCTTTCCTCCTTGTAACCCTTCACAATCTCTGAGACTCATCTCTCCATCTAGGCAAACAAGGCAGATTTACTCATCACAGATTTGAGCATATGGTTAATAACAACTCATTCATCTCCAAGGAGCAGACTGAATGCATACAGCAATTACCCTAAAATCATTTTCTATCAATAGTCTGAGTTTCTGTGTTTTACTGTGTCATGTACAGAAGTGCTTCTGTTTCCCCATTGAAGACTAAGGTGAATCAGCTGAGGGAGGGGAAACACATGTTTAATTTTAGCTCTTTAGTGTATTTTGAAATGAGACACAAATACTTTTTTTGTGATTCCTTGATGCAGGCTATGATTTTATTCATTGTGCAGGGGGTCTTCCACAATTTGAGTATATGGTGATACCTGACATAGACAGATTATTCCTTGAAAATCAGTCCATTACAACTTTTTACACTCTCAAACACCTTTAACATCCTATTTTTAAAAGAATTTCTGAATTATGCCATCAAGAAACTCATAATTTCTTCTTAATGACCACTTACAGTAACAAGATAATGTTTTCTATTTTGCTGGATGCCAAAATAAATATAGAAAATAATTTGGCTTTCCTTGCATCCCTTCTGTGTGAACTGTAAGTGAATGAGGCCACTGAATCTGTGAGAGTGCCAGAATATTTTTGCTATTCAAGCAAAAGGAAAAAATAACAATAATTATTTTAAGTGTCCATTGAACCACAACACATCAAAACGAGAGTGAAATCTCCAACAGAGTAGCAGTTTTGGGGAGACATAATGATGCTGCTGCTAGAAAATTAACAGCCACATATATGCAGACTTTTCTATTTCTATTGTCTTTCTCTTATTCTTCCCTACTTTATTATCCAGCTTCAAGTGAATATCAAGGAAGCAGTCAGCCCCATCATGAAGACTGATATTGTATTAGATGAAAGGTACCCACAAAGATGCAACATCCAGGAAAAAAAACCACTATGGAAAATAAAATCCCACAACACATAGATTTTCTTCCCACTTGAAATACAAGGAAAGTGTTGCATTAGCAAATAATCCAGTGGCTTATGAAGATGTGCCTCTTATAATTAAGAGGTAGAAAAAAAACCTGTGTAAACCAACTTGAGGTCAATAAAGTATTATATTACAGCTGGATGAAATTAAATCTCAGGATCATAGTTTTAAATAAAGGAGCTTCTAATAAAAGTTACTGGGGTTTTTTAAATTATATTGCCTATTATATTTCTAAGAAGGGAAGACAACTTCTAGAGCATCTCATTTCAGCTTGCAGTCTGCATATTCTGCGTTTTTCCATTTTCCTCCTGATTTTTGATAGTGTCTTCAAAAAGATAATTAACATGTATGAATTAGCTGAGGGTGAGCATTATGACCAGTGAGCTCACCAAGAGGAAGATCTTTAAACCCACAAGATGGATGAGAAGTGGTGTGTACACATGATAGCATTATTATTCTTTCCATTAGGCCATTTACTGCTCTTGATCTCTGACAGAACTCCCACTGATGTCAAATGCAGTTGTATGCATTGATCCAGAGGAAAGAAAATGCTCTTGTAGGAGAGAGACTTCTTTTCCTCAGTCCCTGTGTGACAGAGAATTGATCCAAGCATAAATGCTTGAGCTGAGAAGTTTGGCATGGCAAAATCAAGGCCTGATTTCAAAGGGGCACTTGGGCACCTCATGGATGGGAGATGTGGTACCCAATGCTTTGGTGACCACCTACCAGGTGTCTCTGATGGCCCGATTTAGGCAGCTCTCTTACCCACACAGCATCTTTAGGTATGGATTCAGTGCCTACAGCTAGGCTGATGAGCCCAGGGAGGAGCCTTGGGATTGTCCACAGGTAGAGGGAGGCAAGGTGAAAGAGTCCAGGCAGAACTGTGCATGCCATCAGTTTTCAGCAGCCCCTTCTTCCCACCAGTACAGATGGCACCCACTGATGCACAGGCCATGGTCCTGCACCCGGTGGGGCTAAAAGAGCTCTCCAAAAGACTCCAGCCCTCTTGGTGGTGACACTGTCAATGGCAGGAGCCAACAGCCAAGGGACAGCTCACTCCCCAGAGTGAGGGCGTTCAGGTCACAGCTCCTCAGGAAAGGAAATCTCTATAGTTCTGCTCTGCAAACTGGGCCACTAATAGAAAGGGAGATGTAAGATATGGGGGGCTAGAAGGGAAGAGAGCTAAAATTTATAGGCACGCAGGAAGTCTCTATTCTCAGGAGCGTCTCTGTATTTAACCTCCACCACCCTTTACTTGTCTTAGTGAGAAGAAATGTGGACACCATGACAGTGGCTGACTGAAGCCATTGAGGTTGGGACAGGAGTACTCAGGGTCTGCATGTGGCCCTCAGGGGGCTTCAAGGATGGGAGCTCTCTGAGGAGGTGCTGTAGCAGCTGTTGGCTGCAAGGAAAGGCTCCCCACCTCAGGCTTTGGGATGCACCAGTAAGGAACACAGACCATATGATACAAAAACCCATCAGATATCCTGAGCCCTTTAAAGACCAGCCCTGAAAACTTGCTTGAACTCTAAGCCTGGCACTGTGTAGAACTGGACATGGCCAAATCAGTGAGGGGAAGCAGAGTGCAGCAGCACAGCCACACCCCCTCACAATACCCCTTGGGTTTCAGAGATTTTCAGGCACAGCAAACTCTGTTAAACCCCTTCGCCCTTTGAGTCATCTCTGATTTATACTCATCCCCCACATGTAAAACATTTGTTTATTTCTGTAATATATTAAAATACAGTAACATTCCATACTTGGGGGGCGAGCTTAGCGGGAGGGTAATGACTTACATATGTACTGTGCTACCCTGGATTTTTTCCAGTATCATAAATAAGAGGGAAAGCAAGATTTTACAGCTCAACCATTAATAAGAACAGTCCACTATCACATATGGAAAAACACTTTAGTCAGTAAAAGCTGACACAACACTGATGGCATTTAGCTGTCCAGTATGAGTCATCTTCATAGAATAAATTCCAAGAGAAAATATTATATCATTAGTTTACTTGTAACCTCATTGCAGGCAGCTACAAATAAATGTTTGCTTTAGTCTGCTCTAAAACAGGAAAGCGCAGTTCTAGAAATAAGTTAATTAAACTGGGGATATAGGACAAACACACTCTGTCAAGGGTTAAGCCTTGCAGGTATTCCTTTGCATTACCTACAGGTAACTATTTTGGTGCTTTTTTCCTCCTCTCTATGCTAGGTGGTTTGAAGAAAGGAAAACTGAACACATGGTGCATAGGAGTCAGTGCTCTTTTAAGAAATGGGCCTAAGTTTCTTCACAGCATAGAAATCCCCAGCATCCTGGGGAAGACACTCAAACACTGGAATGGAATAGTCTGGAAGGCAGAAATGAAGGTTCAACAACCATCCAGCTCCCAGGTTTGGGTTGGAAATCATAGCACGGTTATACCAATGTCCATATTCCCCACTCCTGGAGGGTAAAGCACCATCTTTTTTTCATGTTTCTGCTGCTAACAGAAGTGCTCTTCAGTGTCTCACACAAAGTTCCTCTCCGGGATTGCTTATGGACCATACTTGTTATCTTCCACTGCAGTGTTGTGAAGCACCAAAGCTGCACTTGCTGCCCTCGGGCACCTGCGGCAGCGCATCTGGGAGCCCATTTGAAGTAGGTTTCCTGCATGGAGATGTGTGGCTCTGAGAGGTGGCTCAAGTCTGAATCACCCCTGAAAGCACCGATTTTTTCTCACTGACTTGGGTGACTAAGCTCCAAGCACATGAACCTTTACAGCACATCTGGTGTTAGGTGGGGAGGGTCTGACTGCCAGTGCCTACGTGAGATGTAAGAACATAAACACAAGTGCGGATCCCAGCCCTTTGGCCTTCCCCTAAAGAGATAGCTGAGCTTTGTGCCCACCTATGTGTGCAGCGCTGTCAGTAAAGTAAGAGCTCAGAGTCATTGACACCTTCTGTAACTCATAATTAATATTGCCTGCATGCATTTACCCATGCCTTGGGAGAATCAAAGGACAAGTTTTGCATAAACATATTAGCAGAACCATCAGTAAACTGCTGATTTTATTAGCACTCAGTGCATGCCTTTAAACATCCTCCAGGTTGTGCCACTCCGAGACAGCATTCTCCTTTGAGTGCAGCAGCTTGCACCATCACAAGTGTATGCAAAGTCTGAGTCTGAGATAAAACTACACCTGGGGCTCAGTCTTTTCTCACTAATTTATTCTTATAAGGGTATTTCCTCTCTTAAACTAATCAAGAGGGGGGAAAAAATCATGTTTTAGGAAGCTGCATGCTGTTAAATGCTTGTACTGCTAAATAGCAAGTAGCTTTTAAAAACTGAAAGACCTGAAATCTGAGCTCCAGAAGGAGCTGATCACACCCATAGGGAGCACTGATCTTCAACCTGCAGCAAACAGCAGAGCAGGCAACGTGTTTGTCAACCCTGTTACGTGCATTCTGGTGGTACCTCGGGACTCCAGGCCCAAATCTTTCATTCCATTGAGCTTGAAGAATGAGTGAATTCAACTGTCCATGATCCAGGGTAACAAGGGAATTGGGTTCACCAAATAACAAAAATTGCAGAAAATAGGGGGAGAGCGAGAGAGTCTGCTGGGAGGTTTGAGCTTTATGTAGCACAAAAGCAATTCTCAGATATGAGGTGACCTTGAAAGTCATTCAGCTCATTTTCACACAGCTAATTAGCCCAACTGGCTCCTGCATGGGATGGCACTTGTTCCTGTGTGTGTCTAACCTGCACCTTGGATAAAACAATATTAAACTCTGGAAATATTAACTCTGTTCCGAAGACCTAGATGTGTGGGGAGTAGCAATAGGTGGGGGAAGAAGAAAAAGGGAAGGAACATAACAATAAAAACACAGCTATTTCTTCATGGTGATCCTCGATCTCAGCTTTTGTGCTGACTGCAGCAGATTAGGACAAGGACTCTCCTGCCTTGGGCTCTCAAATGGCTCTTGCTGCCAATAGTCACTGTCCGTGCAGCAGAAGCACTGAAAAAAAGCCAAGCTGAGCATCACTAAGTAGCTGTGGTGATCATGGCAGCAGTACTGTCTCTGAAGTGCTATGTAGGTGACAAAAACAGGAACAGAAAGGTTAGGAATATAGACAAAAGTAAATAGGCCAGTCTCTTGGGCCAAGCCATCTGACACAGCACAAACTCGTTTGAACTAAGCCAAGGGACTCCTGTCTAGCGAACCTGATTTATCAGCGGGGACCATCATAATCTCAGCCACTACCCAAAAAAGAGTAAAAAATTCCCAAATAGCTGCTTTTGATACGTAAAAGGGTTACAATGCCCTCCTAGCCCTACCACACTAGCACTGGGAATTTCATCTACACAAAGACTGTAGAATATTTTGGGCATCTGAAACCTCTCTGTTCCTTTTAAGTTCACAGCTTTGCTCTGCAATAGTCTAACTAAGAAGCATGTAGCAATACATTTGCTTGGATATATAATTACATTCTGATGAGGTTTCCATATAAGGGCATATTATTGATTAAATTAACAAAATAATTTTTCTCTACAGTCATGTCTATATGTTACGCCAGACCTCAGATTTATTTTGGATACTGCCAGGAAACTTTGTTAATGAAATAGAAAAGGGAATTGTATAAATTCTTACATTACACTAAAGAAAAGATTCCTGAGATTTGCATCCAAATCATACTGGATTTTTGAAAGATTTGAGCACTTAACCTCTCTTTGTTCCTTATCAACATATAGTAGAAAGGAACAAATTAGCTTCCCAGAAATTGCCTGATGGTTCTAATACCACTGACGCCAGAGGAAATGTCAAGCAAATCAGTCACCATATTCCAAAGGAATTACTGCCTGTGAAGCAGGCTATTAGACACTCAGCCTTCCTGCACTCCTCTTTGCAAGAATATAGTGGCTGGGATTGACAGGAATACATCGGTTTTTCACCCAGACATTTTCCTCACAAATATTTCCTAGCTAATTCATGGGGTAATTCCTCCCCCTCCCTAACTCACTCAGTTTGTTAGGTGCCTGAATGCTCTTCTTTTTTGATTAAGACTGCAAACTTTGAGCGACAAAAACAGTATTCCCTTTGTCTTTGTGCAGCACCACACGCAAGAATAGGACTCGATAGGTAATTAGAATAACGACCGTAATGGCTTAGCAAACAGAATGAACTCTTGACTGCAATTGCAGAGGATCTCTTGCCTTAGCTATTAAGAGGGTGCTACAGAATCGAGGTCGTTGTCTCTGCAGGTGATCAGCAATTTAACAACAGTGCATTGCACATGGTTTTCATCTTGGAGATAGCCAAGCATGCAGTATATTCTTTATGAATCTAATTGGAACAACTACAAATCTCTCTTTCAGATCATTCAGCTAAACAGAGATGTCTCGGTGTTTCAGGAATATTGTCTTTCCTCTGGCCAAGTAATAAGTGAGGTGATACCGAGGATTGGTTCAGGGCCTTTGATCTGTAATTCCTTAAATAAAATTTATTCCTCCTCACTAGTGAGAAGTATTGTTACAGAGCCAAATGGATTGTTCCTGTGATGTTTGTGATGACATTTGCTGTTTCTCATGGGATCAGCAGTTTGAATCATTTTGCATATCTAGATAGCAGTGGAGAAAAGGGATGACTCTCTTTCAAACAGAGATAGGTGCATTCAAAAGGAAAAGCAGATATGTTTTCAATTTCTGACCATGGTGGTTTCATATATAAAGTTAATGCTTGATAGCACATGCCCTAATTATTGATTTGGATATAAGGTGAATAGAAATTTGCCTGTATTGCCAGACTGGTGGGCAGTGGTTCAGAGTCCAGCTGGGGGACCTTGTCAGGTTTTGATTCAGGAACATGACCAAACAGGACAGATTGCCTCATCAGTGAGGTCAGCAGTGGTACTAAGTCATGCACAGAGACATAAGGAGGCTGGACAAGTGGTCCAACAGGAGCATTATGAAGTGAAGCAGGGAAAATGCAGAGCCCTACCGCGGGGGGGAATAACCCTGTGCACCAGTGGAGGCTCAGAGCAGCCAGCTGGAAAGCAGCTCTGCAGAGAAGGATCTGGCTGTCCTGGTGGCCAGCAAGGTGACCATGAGCCAGCTGCACCTTACGGCAGCAGAGGAGATTAGCTTCACCCTGGGCTGCATGAGCAGGAGCACAGCCAGCCCTCTTCCCTTTACTCCTTGTGCTCCATGTTGGATTAGTAGTCCTGCTGCCCATGAGCTGGTCTGCATACCCAAGTGTATTGCATATTTACACCACCTGGCAGATGCAATGTGCGTGGCAATTTCCTTTCAGTTTCAACAGGTGCAGTCGCTGCCCGGGCTGTGATACTCCTCAACTCATCCCAGTGGGTAATGAGGAGAGAGAGCTGTGCAGCAGGCTGCACTCACTCAGCCCGCAGATTCCTTTTGCACGAGCTAAGTTTGGGCACAGAGCTCTTAAATAAGCTCTTGAACTTTCCATTCCCTTTTTGGGCTAGATTGTCCCAGAGGCTGAGGCAAATAACTACCTGGCTCCTCTCATCAGCGGGGGATGTTCAGCATCTTGCAGACTCAGTCCTTCAGATACACAATCACAGAATCACAGAGTGGGCCAGGTTGGAAGGGACCACAGGGGGTCATCTGCTCCAAGCTCCCTGCTCAAGCAGGGTCATCCCAGAGCACATGGCACAGGATTGTGTCCAGACAGTTCTTGAATATCTTCAGTGAGGGAGACTTCACAACCTCCCTGGGCAATCTGTTCCACAGATTACACATCTCTGGTGTGGAGAGCAGGCCTGGTTTTGGTTGACATGGGAATTTGTGCCTATTGCCCATGTGTGAGACAGGAAAAAACTCTCTATTCATACCTACTGCCAATGGGATGTCACAAAAAATATCAGACTAATGAGGCACTTTATAGCAAAACCCAGTTGAGACTTTTGTTATGGCCAAATCAGTCTCAACAATTCCCTGTGGCTTGTATATGCTTGTGATTATCGTGGGCATGAGTGCGGTCACTGACTCCAAACACTGCCATCCGTTTGCATCCCCCAGCTTGGAGGCATTCAGTCATAACCCCCGGCTCTGCTGAGAATCTGCAAATGGGAGTGAGCGAGTTCTCACGTGCGAAGGCAGGGAAGTGAAAAGCATTCAAACCCGCTTGGGTATGCTTGCATAAGCCTTTTATGGCACACACTAACAGTTTGCAATTAAGCAAAAGGAGGAGAATCTAGACTGGCCCCATGATTCAATAGCAATGGCATTTTATGGAATAAAGGAGGACTTCGAAACTGACCTCAAGAGGTGGGTGAGAATGTCATTCACTTTTGTACACACACCAGAGCACACTTGGTAAGATCTAGTCTGGCCAATTTAAGCACTTAGTTTGTACCTAGCTTAAGATGCACAGTTTCATCTGCTCAGATGTGCACTGTGGATGCCTGTGTCTGACATTGCCTGGACTCATAGAGGAGAGAAATGAGCTTATTTTAAGGTACTGCTGCCTTTTACTAAGAGAGTTGTGTTAAACAGGTCACAAGAATGGTTTCCTAAAAGTGCCTATCCCTGTCCATTGACTAAGAAATGTCACTAGGTCTAACCAGATGACCCACCCAGCAAGAGGTTTTATTAGAAGATGAAGATGGACAAATCATACCATAGTCCCTTGAGTGTCAGTCTTTAAAGGGTTCCAGCAGGAGAGCCCATGTCCCAGCACAGTGGCCTAAACTCAGGTGAGATGTCTCTCTGGCTTGCTCTTGCTGTGGGTTTTCTTCCATTGATTTAGGAGGGAAGCTTCAGTGGGTGCCTGCAGAATCAGCACCAGCTAAGGTCCTGAAGGAGGTGGGCTGTTTCCCAGACACTGCCAGTCAAAAATCAAGCTAAAAGGAGAGCTTTATCAGCCATTCAGAGTCATAACTTGTATATGGGATATGACCCACCAAGACAAGAACAAGAAAAGGTCAGAATTATCACTGGAGTTATTGGAAAAACCCTCTGTCCGCTGATGGCCCAGTCTTTCAGAGCTTTTGCTGCATATGCAGCCCCTTATTCCGGGGGCTAAGTGGTTTCTTTGACTGTGCACACAGGACAGAGTTAGCTGGATTGCATCTCTTCTCATAGAAAGACTCACTGTGCTCAGCAGTTTGTTATGGCATCCTCTTGAGTGCAAGTCATACAATAAAAGTTGCAAAAGTAGTTTCTATTATAAAGCCTGGCTTTCACGGCACGCCAAAAATGTTGCCTTTTCAGATTGGGCGTTCCAAGGTTGATTGCAATCCAAAGGTCACTGCTGAAAAGTCTGAGCAAAAGGATTTGCTTAGTTGTGAGCTGTGATTTTCCCTGTATGTGAAGGGAATTCACTTATTTTCGACATCCTCTACTGTCCTTTGAAGCACGTACCACAGACCAGTGTGATAGAGCCCCAATATGGGAGAACATGAACCACCAGGATGAGCTGATGGATCAATCATTATGTTCTCAAAACCCCGTCACATTTATTGACGTTGTTGTGAAGCCAGGACCAAACCTGAAATGACAGGGAAATTATAAAGTCCAGACATTTTTCAAATCTTTCCTGATAAGGCTGCGTATGAGACACTGGCTTGTCTGACAGCATGAACTTTAAGGCAGCATCGCGTACAAAGTGTCTTTCAACTTTGCATCCTTCCCATGGAATCAGCAGTCATTCTAAAAAGACTTAAAAATGGCTTAAATGTTTTAAGCACCTAGAAGATTTAATAAGGATTTAAGTTGCCTCTAATGCTTACATTGTGCTACCTTAAAGATTTAAGGTAGCTTAAATGCTTATGTGCCTTAAGAAGTTAGAGTAACAATCATTTTGTCTTCACAAAGCCCAAATAATCGGGATTTATTTGGTGAAACACTTCGGGGAGGTCTTCAAATCACCTCTTTTTTGAGGCTACTAGAGGCATCTTCATAAAGGGTGACCTGGCAGCACCCGCTTAGAGTTTTGCCTATCTACCTAAATATCCATGACTTTCGCCTGGCACCCAGCACCTCACTACTCAAGGTTTATCCCATCCTAGCATGTACAATGCTGTGGGCCTGAGAAAAGCTCTTACGTCCCTCTTGTTCCTGTGGGAAACTGAGGCACTGTCAGGCAGGATTTGCCCAAGATGGCATAGGAAGCCTGATGCAATGAAGAAACTTGAACCTGGCTTTCCCACTGACCAGGTCTCCGAGTGCTGGGTCTCACTCTTAACCATAACAGCTGTACTGTCTTCCCAACACCAGTTTATTTTCTTTTAAAGCACTGCCCTTAACTCAGCTCCATAGGCAAGAATGAAACTGCACTGATGGGAGTTTGGACTATTATTGTTCTGACCTGGGGCAGTCCCCCTTCTCTGGTACCCATCTATTTCTTTGTGGCCAAAACCCATTTCCACTAAAACCTCGGTCTCCCTCCCCCTTCTGCTTTATCATACAGAAGCCATGAAGGCATCTTTTGCCATGGGCAGAGCATCTTCTGAGAATTTCTCTCCTTCCCTCTGAGAAGCGAGCTCGCCTCAGGAACTTTTCCTACTGCTGGAGTTTGGGACTGCAGTCTGGACATGGACCTGGGCAACCAGCCCTGTTTCAGCAGGGAGCTTGAACTAGATGGTCCCCAGAGATCCTGCCCAACCACAACCATCCTGTTATGCTGTGATGTGTCCCACATGCCTCAACATCTGGTCTTCTGAGTATTCTGAAGTAATTATAGAGGAAGCTCATTTCTAGGGCCTAGTTTTACTAGTTGACAGTGAAATTCCACAATATCTGTTGGATAATGATTGCAGTCAGCCTGGAGAGAAGAACAAACATCACGGGATGGGAATGTGGTGGGTTCAGGAGGCACAACTCTGGGAGTAATCACTGGCAGTCATCCACATTTGCATGCACTTATTTGGGGTTACAAAGTCACTTCTTCCCCTTCTCTGACACATTCTCTGGCTTGCTCTTCTCAGAATTATCTTTTATATAAAACAATTAATGCAACCCCACGGAGCAAGACCGGCTCTAGACACAGATGAAATGGATGCATATCTGCAGGGGAGGGCTGTTTTGAAGCAGGGTGAAGGAAAGGGGCTAGCTCAAGGTCTGGGACCCTGCTGTTCATTTTGGCTGTGTCAGAGCCCTGGAAACCAAAGAGATTGCTACTGATGCTGCTGGAGGAGGGGTTGGGATGTCGTGATGAGCAGGGGCACAGCCTCCCATGGCAGCAAGAGCTTCTCTGCTCAGCACTCGTGTCCTACAGGCACATGTAACAATCTCAGCTCTCCATCTAGACTCCTTATTGGCTTTTTCCCCTTGCCACTGCATTCAGCCTTGGCCTGGGCTCTGTCCCTGATCCTTGGAGTAACAACATTCAGCTTTGCATGTAGTGCTACATAGCTTAATCTGGTACTGCCTCAGACTGAAATTACAGGGCCAGATTCAACCCTGGTGCCTGAGTTCTTTGCTCCTCGTTCCTCTGCAGCATTTCTGCCCGAGGCCAGCGGAGCTGTACCACTCCAGCCAGGGGCACATTCAGTGCACTGAAGTCCATTCATTAGAAGTTTGTTCTTCATCCTGGCCTGTTCAAAGGCAGGGGGACAGGGAAACGCTTGGGTCTGCACAACCGATTTGCTGTTGCCTGGCTGGCTGCTGAAACAGCACAGTGCAGAAAGCTTCCCATGGGATTAGCCATGCATTCAGCGTGCTGGGAGTTCTCACAGCTTTAGGATGGGGAAAGCATCCTTACAGGCAGCAGGACATTCACAGAGCCCAGCCAGAGTGCCCCAGCAAGCACATGACTTGCTCTCCGTGGACAGCACAAGCAAGGATTTGTCAATAATGCTTGGGCCAGATTTCTTTTTTGCTGAATTTGTTTTGCAAATGTTGCTTTGAATATGCTACCAATAAATGCCCCTTTTCTGGCTTTTCTCCAGTGCCTGGGACACATCCTGTTCCCCAAGCAGGCCACGAGTGGCGAATTATGTGGAAAGCGTTGACACCGTGAATAGCCACAGCACAAATTCCTTGTGTCAGGTCTTCTGTAACTTATGTCCCCTTCTTGCCAAATGGCACCAGGAGCTGCTTTTCTTCTGAGGGGAGGTTTTGAACATAAGACAACCACTTGGGTATGTAAATAAGGTGTTTACAAACTTTCCACATTTAATTTTAGTTAATGTTTAATAATAGCCAGTAACTATAATAAGATGTCTTCATCTCTACTGTTAGTACTTCACTTTAAAGTTACCTACCACTCTGATTTGACTTTTTCTGTCTGTTTTTTTTAACATAAGCAGCTTTGGAGGAGCAAAAAAGTGGTGAGCACAGATGTTTATCATAATGGCCTTATTTTCTGTGTTTTAACATACAGGATAGACATCCACTGTGTGGGCTGGGAAACAGGTGATACACATTCAAGTAAATATATACACATTGAAGAGGAATGTGGAAACTCTTCTAGGGTTTATTTAACACAGTACAGAGCTATGAGGATACTACCCATCCAGAAAAACGAGAGAAACTAGCTCTAATCCTTTAGAAAAGAGCAGATGAATGGGGCTTTGAGTGTTTTAAAAAATAATGGCGAGAAGTGAGGGCTCTAAATAACTTATCACCTTCAAATGTTGCTGCTAAGCTGCGTGAGTTGGGAACCAGTTTCATTTTGAATAGTGCCTTTCATGCAAATCACATCTCTGTATGCTTCAAGGCTCTAATTAGAGTGTTATGACCAAAAGAAAAAGAGAAATTGGAGATATGAGCAACTGTGGGTTTAGATAAGCTTTGAGTAAGATGGGAGAGGCAATGAAGCAGAAAGCTAATGTCATCTCCCAGTAGGGGTCAAGAATTTAAGCTCAGGGTATGCAGGATGGGTGGGCCCAAAAGGAATGCCAAATGATTTAAAACAGCAGAAGGAGCTAATGTACAGGATGAGCTGCCATGGGGGAGAACACAAGCAGCTGGTAGAACAAGATTTTTTGCCATCTTTTGTTCAAATGAGTTGCAAAAGGCAGGGGAAAATACTCAGAGGTGAATGCAGAGGGGACAGATTTGCGCAGGCTTCTTAACGCGGTTGTTAGATGGGCTGTCTTCTGGAGCATGCTGCTGTGTGATTAGTTCTTGAATTAATTAGAAAAATAACAAGTGGCCCGTCCTCTCTGTGGTCAGTGCTCTGAACCTCATTAGCACTAGTGCACAGCCCATTAGCAGAGGACTTGCAACATCAAACCTCCAAAGGCTTTCTGGGGGGCAGGAAGAGACCTGGAAGCCTTTAGAAAGTCCTGCGAGGATCAGACAGCATGGCATACAGGAAGGAATTCACGGACTC
Organism: Aphelocoma coerulescens; assembly: GCF_041296385.1. NCBI lineage: Eukaryota > Metazoa > Chordata > Aves > Passeriformes > Corvidae > Aphelocoma > Aphelocoma coerulescens. Next base: position 63,982,690 of record NC_091013.1, read on the forward strand.
TTTAGGCCAATGGACAATTCCAACAAATTTCAACAAGCTTGCTTTTTTAAATCACACTGAAGAGCATTGGCATTGCTTTGAACTGCCTGGTACTCATAGTCTGGGGATGTGCTGTTTCCAAGGGCCAACAAGAGGGAACTTGTAAACTGCTGATAGCCAGGCAAAAAAAAAAGCATGCAGTAATGTTTGGCTTTGCAGCTTATTTTCTTACGAAGGTGGTTTGGGGTTATATTTTCCCCCTGAATTTTCACACATAACTACATTAGTGTAATGAGTCATGTCTGTGTATTTACAAAGAAGCAGACCCCAAAGGAATTTACGGATTTGTCATCCCAGTGCTGAAGCTCTGTGAACAATCCTTCCAGACCATAATGAGATACTGTATCCGCTCACGGAGGCAAAGCTTGTTCAGATTTTTCCAAAGGAGTGAATAAGAGTCATGTGTATGTAACCTTTCCGCAGGACTTGATGGGCAGTAGCCAGGGCTGCGTTCAAGTGGGAGGGCGTCACTACAAACACAACAGCTTGAGCTCAGAACCAGCAACCTGGGAAACACCAGGTTATGCTGTCTGAGCAGCAGTCACTCTCAAAACATTCCCAAGCGGGAGTCAGGTGAGTGACAAACAATGCACTTACTAAAGGGAGCAAAAGGAAATTTGAGTGAGGTAGGTGACTAGCATTGTAAGAACAGATGTCTAAACTGTCACACTTTCACTTCCTATTACTTTGGGATATAACCGCTTGGCAGCTTTCCCACTTGTGTGTAACCTTTCCTGGTGATTTCAGAGTTAGTCTTGCAGGGAGGGTAGCAAGGACTTACTCAGCTGGGAGTCTGTGCTCTGCCCTGTGGCTGTGGCTGCTGGCTGCTCTGCCAAAGGCAGTACGGTGTCCTCCCACTGCAGCTCAGATGTTGAAAGCAGTGGGCTTTGGTTGGGTTGAGGGACCCAACTCTGCCACTCTGGCCATTGGGCTTCTCATTCCTCCTGAGGGAAACAGAGCTCCACTGGGTTTGGGTCTGTTGGCCTGTGGGAATTTCTGGGGTTCCAGGGGGACATATGGAGGGAACCCTTTCACTGGGGTCTCATCCATCAGGTTTGCATGTATTTTCACTGTCTTAAGCTTTTTAAGCTGGCAATTTATTTGGCTTCCTGTAACATGTGCACTGTATCGCCACCTGACTGCAGAGGTTTGCTAAGGACATAGGTCCCAGCCTGCTTATTAACTCAGCTGGTGTATTTGCTGCCAGAAATATTTGGTGCTAAAAGAAAGTGAAAGGATCCTAGAATCAGGTACATTTGGAGTACATAATTCATTGGATTTTTTTCCTGCTAATCTTAGGCAATTACTGGTTGTATCACACCTTGAAGTAGGGTGGCTTTTAGAGCATTTTTTTCTCTTGACATACCTGCTGGGCCTATTAGTCATGTAAATGCAAGCTGTTCCTGGAATTCAGATGAATTATCTCTTTTAACACTGCCTTATGAAAACCATTCCCATGCATGAAGCATTTTCTGTTAGTGTTGTGAGAGAAAAATGAAGTCACACACCTATGGACATCGCCCTGTGTGCAGGCAGAATGAAAAAGCCCACCTGTTGAGTTATGGCAGCTGAGATGCATGCTGTTTTGAAAAGCAGTGTTTCTTTTTTGGATGTTTATACCCACCATCTTTCATTTTCATCTGATCCCATTTTTCTCTTGTGTTAAATGAAAGGAAATAATGTGTTCAGCTGAAATTCTCTGTGTTACTTCAGCTGACATATTCTATACTATATCAAGTCATTCTGTCAGATTCCTTCATATCTACCATCACTCTCACCTGAGTCTTTTCATCTTTCAGTCTCTTCCGCTCCTCAGATCTTTTCATTGCTCTTTCTAGGCTCCTTCAGACCACTTTGACCTCATCTCTGAAGTGCCTCACAGGTTTTTCTAGTTTCAATTAACCTGGACAAATTGACGTCTTCAGCATATTTCCTTTTCTCTTCCCCTCCTGCTGCTTTGCCCATAAGGACACCTGTAGCCATGTGCTGCCTTTGCCATATTGCAAGTGAACCCCTGCTTTACACTCTCATTGGAAATTTTTATCCATGACTGAATTTTACAAGCATACCCATCTCGTTACCTGAGGAACACTTTTAAAATGCTACTAAGAATGTAAATCTGGTTTGGAATCAGTTCTTCTCTTTACTGCAGAGGAGCTAACAGCTGATGGAAGAGGCACAGCCCACCCTTGCCGAAGCCTTGCTGGCCTGCTGTATTCACCAGGTTGTTTTAAAGCAACGTCCCAGTTAACAGTTCAGCCAGTGCTTCCTGTTCCTGATTTAAGACTTCTGGTCTTGAGCTTTTTTTTCTTCCAGACTGGTGCAATCACTGTGCTTTGGAGGGTCTTAGCAGTTTGGAAAAAAATATCCCAAATTCCTATACAATTTAGTGGGGATGTTTTTGCTGGCAACTCTGTATTGGTTCCAGTCTTTGGTTCTCTGATATGTGGTGCAAGAAGGAGGAAAGAAGAGGCCTGATCCTTCAAAGTGTTCAGGCTTTCAGGCTAGAAAATTTTATCTGAGGTCCTGCCTTACAGGTCATCCCCAGGGAGCTTGGGGTTGTGATGGAGACTGCTTCTGGAGGGAGAGGTAGCTGCCCAGAGGGCTCCTGGTGATCAGAGTGCTTGGCTCCACCTGGGATTGGTGAGGACATGGGCCAACACAGCGGTCAGAAGAGGACTGACAGGTATCACCAGGCTTTTCTGGAAAGATGGGCCACATTTACTTCACCCAATGCATCCCATCCACCGTGGTCAATGACAAACTCTTACCAATTCCTCTTGTACTGCTTTTTTCAGCCTACCAGTTTTATCCATTTCTCCTGATGAAGTTACACATATGAAACTGGGTAGGGGATATACCAGCAACCGTGGAAAGCCCATGGCTGGAAAAACCCTGCATCATGGTTTCTCGGTGGATGCACACAAAGGGCAGAACTTCACGAGGGAGGGGACTCTTCAGTGTGGTTTGTGGCTGTGTACATGGGAACAAGAGGCACGAGCTAGAACTTCGGTATGATAGTTGGGATTTACCAAGCAGAGACTCTCACGCAGGGCAGTTGATCCTGTGAAACACTTTAGGACAGGACACATTCCCACAGAACACAGCGGAAGCCAACCAAGGACATTCCTGCTCTAGCTTTATCATCTCTGTTAATACAAAAATCAGACACAGAGCATTGAAACAATCCCTTCACGGTGAGATTGCCCATGGGTGTATGCAGGTGGCATGACTGCCCTTGCACTGGGATAATGATGGACAATTTAGCCCTCATTTGTGAGCTGTTGTTAAAACCTAGCCCCACGGACACCTCCTGGTTACGTGATTGTTGCAATACAGGATTGTTTTTCTCTGTAAGAAAGAAATTAACTTCCCTCTGTCTAGTGGACAGCATCTTTCTACAGAGGACTGAGACAATACATACAAACTCCTTGCTGTAGTATCCAAAGATTTTGGCTTTGTTACATGTCAATAAATAACTGAAATGTCCCATCATTCCAGTAGCATGGGGAGTGAGAACAATGTACAACCAGATGATTAAATGTCTTGTCTTTAAACAAGAAGCAAAGTAATTTTCAATAGAGGCTGCTAAGCCATGCACCCTTGCTCTTCTGACACTCTTTTGGGGCTGTGCTTGGTGTTCTGTGACGAGTGATAGTGTAGGGATTTTGCTGGATCTAAACACTGAAAAAAAGTTGTTCGTTCTACTGTTCTGGCTTACTCATCCCAGATATGACTTCTCCAGTCCTGTTGAGAATCTTAGGGGCTGTGAGTAACCCCATCCAGCCCTGCCCTGGGTCAGCATGAAAAAGAAAAAACACATAAGCACCTCCTTGTAGGCAGAGGTATTTATGTCTTTGTGTTCCATGAAGGAGGGAAGGAGAGGAACCACTCTCTACCTCCTCTAGGGAAAAACATGCTGTAGGCCACAGAGAAACACTCCTTCACCTGGCTTCACCCTACAGATCCTCCACATGACCACTCTGAATTGCCCAAGAACAGCCTCCAGGAACAAATGCAGGAATTTAAGAACGAACTGCACACAAAAATCAAATTTCTTACTCAACTGGCCTTTTATATTATGACCTACATGGTATGAGGCATTTTATTTTATTTTATTTTATTTTATTTTATTTTATTTTATTTTATTTTATTTTATTTTATTTTAGTTGTGCAGCAAAATTGACCAAACCACTACTTAAGTAATTAACCTCAGGAAGATAAACAGGATACAGAAAGAAGAGAAAACAGCCAACTGTAAAGCACAGTTGTATCTTACTAATCTACTATAATTCTTTGAACATCTCAACAAATAAAAGCAGATGTATCATTTTGGCTTGGGTATGTGTAAATGAACAGTACAAAACACTAATTCCATAGAAGGGTTAAAGAGTGAGATAACAAAAATGGCTAATTATGCTTTACTTCCAGATGAGTGAAGGCTGTAGGGAATTATGTGGGGACTTAACAACTCATAGTCACCAGGGCAGCACAATGCTATATGAAGTCCCCAGATGCCAAAGGCAGCCTGATGCGTGCTGAGAGGAATGCCAGGAATACTCAGGCATATCTCACGTAGGGTTTGACATGCATCAAACCCAGTCTGAAAACAAAAGCAAAGAACTCTCCTATTTTTCTTTCATGCTGCCTCAAAGCTTCCCATCAGCCACACAGCTGCCTCCTAGAAACTGCTCCTGAAAATGTCTTTTGATTAATACAATCTTTTTCAAAGGTGGCAGAGAATAGCCTGCTCACACTCCTCTCTTTTGTGGTCCTGTGTCTGACTCTGTGTGTTTTATACTGTGGGCTGGTGGGCTTGCTCTATGCAACTGCAAAACCTGGCTGCATCCAGTCCTGCTCCACTGGCCGTGACTCCTGACCAGCACAGTGGTTATGAATAAAATTGCCTGAAATTGAAGCACAACGACTTGAAAAGGACTGACGAATTTCTAAAAATATATTACAGAATTACCTGATCACCTCACACCACTGTGCCATAAGAAATCACTGGGATAGATGGCTCTTAATAAGGATGAGGGGTTTAGAAATGAACATCTGATAGCCTTTCTTTCTTATAAAGTAAGTTATTATCTCATTTTTCCAGTGTCACAAACCAGTTGGGAAGAGGAAGATAAGGGAGCATTACCTGAAATGTCTCTTTAAATGTTTCTTACATTTGCCTTTGAAATATTTGTCTCCGACTACACTCAGCAATTGGACGGGAGAGTAGATGGATCCTAGCTCCACATGACAATTCCCCTTATTCCCAGCAAAACCCATTTGGCTGCATTCAGCACTTACACCAGATACTTTATGATTCCCCTAAATTCCAAATTATTGAGCTGTTTTCCAACTATTTGGGGCTGTTACACAATGGTGTTTCCAGTGAAATTCTGGGTTCCAAGCACAGCCACACCTGGAGCCGTCCAGCAGCTGTGGCTGAGAGTTTGCTTCTGAGCTCCCATCTTCTTTCCAGCCCCTCTGCAGCCTTATAAGCAGAGAGGGAAACAAATCTGCTCAGGGATGCCGGGCTGTCCGTCGGGCGGCCAGGAGCAATCTGGTGCACATCGCGGTCCCAGATCAGAGATCGCATGTGATCCCCGGCAGCCTCGGCATCTCCCGCCAGCTGCCTCCACGGGCAGAAGTGAGAATGTTAATAAACAGCCAAATGAAAGGAAGTTGTTGGGTTGTAATTAACATATGCCATCAGTATCTGTCACTTTGGCCAGCCGCAGCAGACAGGCTGAACCCGTACATACAAATGAGTTTCTGCCTGAACTGCGGGGAGGGGAGGGAGAGATGATTTCATTGTGAGCGTCTGGTGCTGTCAGCAGCTTTAAATCACACGGGTACTTACCAACAAAAACAGTAACGACCATTGTGTCCCGGAACAATAATACGGCTTTTAAAACCTTGTTTCATTCAATAAACAGTTCTAAATGTTTGCTCGCCCTCTTCTTTTCACCAGAGTTGCTTCATTTAGAAGATATTCCAAGGGGGAAAATGAAGGTCTGGCCCACCAAAGATATTTTTGACGTGGTTGATCTGCACCTTTGGCCCTTTCGCAACGCTCCCTGGCACTGCTGCCAGTGGGACAGGTGATGGCGGCAGTCCCGTGGGAATCACACCAACCCACTCCTGATGAACGTCACCAAGGGTTTCTGGAAGGTCGATAACGAGCCCAGAGCCTCCCATGCTGGCTGGGATCGTTTCGCTGGAGTGTGGTTGTGCTGTTCTGTGTTCATTACCAATAATTACCTTTGTTGGGCTGTGCACTGCCTACCTCACCAATTCCTCTCTCTTAGGGGGCTCAAAGATTAAAATGCACAGAAAAGCCCCTGTCCACTGGCACTGCCAGAGACTTCCCTGTTAATTGCTATTGCTCTCTTCTTGCTCCAAAGAGATGTGTCAGGCACTGAAGTCTTAGCAGGTTTTATCCTCTCTAAAAATAAAGCCTCTGTGAATTCAATAAAGAATGGTAATTTTTAACCCCCAGATACATTGCTGAAAGTTGATTGTAAATTCCCCCCCCCTTTTTTTTGCAACCATCTTAGTCCTCCTCCTTCATGTTTTTAAACATTTATTTACATAAGCAATTAGTTCAAGGACCACCACTACCAAAACCAGTAGATCTAGGGCTGCAAACGTTATTCTGCTGAATTGCTAAACTGCCACAAAAAACAACAAAATCAGAAGCATCTGGGCTGTGCTCCAAGACATGGGATTTATATGATCACACTCTGCATCTTGGTTCAGTCTGACAGAATATTTTCCTACTTTCTGTGCTAAAAGAGCTTTAAAGGTCTCTGCAGGAGTTCCTCTTTGGAGGCATTTGAGATGACAGATGATAATTAGATATTTCTATAGCTCAGAAATTATTTTTTTTTGCATTTCCCAGTTTGCAGGCAGAGCTGTGGTCAGCAACCCTGTCTGACTCAGCCTCTCATCTTCCTGCTTTTAAAACCCCACAGTTCTCCTATTTATTGACATATTTTAAGAAAAAAGTTTCCCTGCCTCTGAAAAAATCCTGTTCTGTTGTCCTTGCTTCCAGCTTTCTGCAGCAAAGCTACTGCTGTCTCCAGTGGAATTTATGTCCAAGTAGGCACTGCAAAGAACGGATAGAATTCATCCCTGGTCTATAGGTCCAACAGGATGGAGCTGGTGCTCCCCGAAATGGCCTGGGAAAAGCTGTGGGGCCATCCCCTTCAGCTAGCCCTGCTCCAGGGGAAAAGACAAAGTCTAGATAGATGAGAGAGCTGGCAAAGGAATTGTTCCATTTGGTGGTTTTCCTGATCTTCATTATGAAATCCTTAGATGTGGTTGTGGCAATACATCTTCCCCTGCATACAGGGATGGACCAACCAGCTTGGACGTGCTCAGCATCACAGTGGAGTTCCAAAGTGGGTTTTTTTCCAGCCCTTACACCTTCCATCTTATCCCTGCACGTAATTCCCCCATTTTCCTTCTGCTTTACATCTGGGCAAGAGGCCAGAGCAGCCACCCTGTATCACTGGGACCATGCCATGGTTGTCCTCACCATCCTTTACTGTACCTTCCTCAGTCAGGGCCATCTACTGGAAACCAGAGCCAGGCTGACTCAGACCTCTTCAAGGACCCGACACCAGCTGTGGCCCTACTTGGGGCTAGAGACAAGTGTGGGGGTGGCACCACACCTCAGAGGGCTGCAGCCTGTATCTTGCTTTGGTGACCCTGCACCACCACACTGCTGGATGGCACTGGAATGGTGTCTTCTGATGGGGTCCTCATTATGCTGTCGGACTTTTTGGTGGGGAAATAACTCTGTAGCACCACGTCATGAAGCCGCTGTGTCTTGTCAAAAAACTTCAGCAGCATTTTATTCTACCTCCAAAAGTGGGTTGGGAAAAAAGTACTGGATCTGGCCCCTGCAGCTAAAGCCCAATTATAAAGTCTTCCGCTAGACTGAGAAGAGAATTCGAAAGCATTTTGTACCATCGAGGAAAAGGAGATATTCTTGTACTGTGGCTGTTTTCCCCTCCATGAAGTCCCACCACTTGTAAAAGGACTCCCAGGGAGAAAAAAAGACATAAGCAGGAGATACATGAGGTGAAAGCAGGGACAGGCCACTTGGGTCCCAAGATTATAGGGATATTGTCAGAGTATGCAGAAATTCAATGAGAAAGGCCAGGGTCCATTTGGAATTAAATCTAGCTAAGGTTGTCAAGGATAACTAGAAGGGCTTCTTTAAACACATCAGCAACAAGGAGGATAGTAGGGAAAATGTAGGCACACTACTGAATGGAAAAGGGACCATTGCAAAATAGTTTGTAGAGAAGGCTGAGATACTGCATGTCTTCTTGCTTCAATCTTCACTGCCAAGGCCAACCTTTAGCCATCTCTGACACAGAAGACCAGGGAGAAGGTCGGGACAAAGGAAGATTTCCCTTTGGTTGAGAAGGATTGGGTTAGAGACCATTTAGTCAAACTCGATATCCACAAGCCCATGGGCCCTGATAGGATGCATCAATGAATGCTGAGGAGCTGGCAGATGTCATTGCTAGGCCACTCTCAGTCACCTTTGGAAGGTCATGGAAATCAAGAGAGATGCCTGGGCACTGGAAGAAAGCAAACATCACTCCAGTATTCAAAAAGGGCAAGGAGGAATACCCGGGGAGCTACTGGCCAGTCAGACTCACGTCAGTTCCTGGAAAGGTGATGTAACAGCTCGAACTGGAGTCCAGATAAATGGATGGATGGATGGATGGATGGATGGATGGATGGATGGATGGATGGATGGATGGATGGATGGATGGATGGATGGATGGGTGGATGGGTGGATGGATGGATGGATGGATGGATGGATGGATGGATGGATGGATGGATGGATGGATGGGTGGATGGATGGATGGACGGACAACTAAGGATGTTCTATGAATCTGTCCATGAGCCAGCAGTGTGCCCTTGTAGCCAGGAAGGTGAATGGTGTCCTGGGATGCATCAGGAAGAGCATTGCCAGCAGGTCGAGAGAGGTGATCCTGCCCCTCTACTCAGCCCTGCTGAGGCCACATCTGGAGTGCTGTGTCCAGTTCTGGGCTCCTCAGCACAACAGAGACAGGGAGCTCCTGGAGCAGGTCCAGCGTAGGGCGATAAAGATGATGAAGGGACTGGAGTCTTATCAGGAAAGGCTGAGGGAGCTGGTCCTGTTCAGCCTCAAAAAGAGGGGATCTTATCAGTGTCTCTAAGTGTCTGAAGGGAGGGTGCCAAGAGGATGGAGCCAGGCTCTTCTCAGTGGTGCTAAGCAGTAGGATGAGAGGCAATGGGCAGTAACTAGAACACAGGAATTTCCACCTGAAAATGAGGAAGAAACTCTTTTATGTGAGGGTGTGTGAGCTCTGGAGCAGATTGCCCAGAGAGGTGGTGGAATCTCCTTTTCTGGAAATACTCAAAGGCCACCTGGACACAATCCTGAATAATGTGCTCAGGGAGTTTGGGTCAGATGACTTCCAGTAGTCCCTTCCAACCTTACCCATTCAGCGATTCTGAGAAAATTCATCTGTTTTAAACCAATTTCTCAGATCAAGAGTTAAATCCGAGGGAGCTTTATGGTTTCATTGGTTTTACCTACAAAAAAAATATTTTCTGGATGTTGTGAACTTTCTTCAATCTTTTGATGTTGTAATTTTGACTTGGGAAGCTGTTTCACCCAGCAGCAGTTGTTCAGATACATGGAGTTCAAAGGCACGATAAGAAAAGGTTGCCAGTGAAAAGTTCCATTAGGAAGTAGATTTAATCTTAAAATATGTATATTCATCATTGCCTAATGTATTTAGTGCAGTGCCCAGGGCAATCCATTATGTAGGTGGGGATACATCTCCAGCTTCATGCATTTTGCTTTCCATTGCGTGAAACTTCCGTCAGTCTGAGCCAGGCCTGCCTCTATCCTGCTGCCCCCTCCAAACCCTGGCTCCCATCTCCTCCATAGGCCAGCACCAACATGTGCCTGGGCCCATGGTGTGCACCTTCAGCCCTTCCACCACCAAGGAACACCCCTGCAAGTGATGGGTAGTGGCTTTCTGCCGGTCTGGCTCAGTGCCTCAGTGGCTTGTCCCACTCCTCCACTGCCAATGGAGGAGGGACCAAAAAGCCATGGAGCCACACCCTGGGCTCAGCATGGAACTCCTGTGTGACATCCTTGGCTGTAGGCTTCTCTCATGCTCCAAGTTAAGCAATCTTGAATGTGAGATTTGTAGAATCAGTCCCTACATTTCCACCCCATGGTTTCCACATATTCCGTTTTTTCAGGTTTTTGGGGAGCAGTTTGACCATGTTGAATGCAGCACCAGGGAGCAAGCAGCTCTGTTAGCTTCAGAAAGGGTTCCGTGTTTACTTTTCCTTTATTTTGCATATTTTAGAGTATCTCAATGTGTTTCTCCATCCAAATTTTTGGCATAGCTGAACATATACATTTATAATTCCAAAGGTAATGAGTGGTATGCTCTCACAGAGTGGAAACAAAAACAATCACACTTTTCCCTTAATACCAACTATCTGCTAGAACCAGATGACAAGAAGGCATGTATCAGTTTCCTTGAACTGATGCACCTTCACAGGAAAATGCACAGAGAGGCCCATTTGCTAATCTGGAGATAAAAGCATCATCTCCTGTGTTTGGCACCTTCGTAATACTGAAAATCCCAGCCTCTCTGCTCTGGGGCATTGCCCCCTGAAGCCTTTCATGGGCAGACCCCAACACTGGAAAAGTCAAGGTGACAGCACCTTCCCCACAAGGTGCCACCTCTACTGCCCCATCAAGAGCTGTTGGTATGGTAGGCAGAGCTCAAAACAAGGCCAAACCTTTTGTCACAAGGAACTAATCTTGTTGTTGTTGTTGTTAATGTCATTGTTTTAATGTTTCTTACATAGAAAAAGGGGACTTCAGAAAGAGAGATTAAAAGATGCCCCTTATGCTTTTTAATTTCCTTGCAGGAAACTAGAAGGCTACAGAGTCTGGTAAAAGAAGCAAAGCAAGAAAAAATTACAGCATTTTTAGTATTAACATCTTTTCTTTATTAAGCTCTTTATTGCTGTGAGGAAAAGTTGAGGGTCTTTGTGATTTGTTTGCATTTCTGTAAGATAACCATGTATCCAGCTTCCAGTCTCTTAGACTCACAAATTAAGTGCAAGTGTTGCTTGATGGATCCCATAAGGCATCACTGTCTGGAATCACAGGATTGCATGAAAATATTACATATGAGTTTCTAAAGAAAAATTTAAATTAAAAAAAATTACTTAAAAAAATTAATTTTCCTTCTAAAGCTGTGACTCCCATATATACAGAGTGAAAACTAACTTCTCAACGGGCTCAGGGGGTTTTTTCTTGAGAAAATGGGTACTTTTGAGAGTTCCTTTCCTAATTTCAAAGGGACATGACTCATGCTTTCTTGCATGCTTGGGTGTGACAGTACTGCTTGGTAGCACGGAGGCACAAGTGTGGCGGCTTGAAAACCCCAGTTCATGTAAGAGAGAATCAGTTTTAACATGTTTTTTATCTCTGTTATGTGGCCAGCTGCTGTGTGATGTATCTGGACATGTGAGTGTGCATTTTTAAAGGTGGCACAAACTTATTGCAACGACCATTAATCAATCTCTGCACATACAATGGCCCTACAGCTCAAGTAGATCCCATATTTCTACCATGAAACTGTGTTATGAATAATTTCTTCCAAAGGAAAAGGGGAATCCTGTACTCAGTCTGAACTTTATTTAGTTGTTTTCAGTGGAAAGCCTTCATTTCTGGCTGCCACATTGATGAACCTTCAGATGACTTGGCTTCTTCCACAGTTGCTTTCAGAAACCTCACCTCCTTTTAGGATGTCACTGACCAAGTGATGGAAATTGCTGGTCACCTTTGAAAATGTGGCTCTTCTGCATTGTCTGTGTGTGAGGATGACTAGGAGGGCAGCAAGCTGAGGCCTGGCCCTTGGTGGCTGAAGAAAGGAGGTTCATGGTAGTTGCAGTGCTCCTGTGCTGTTGGAAATCCTTCCTCATTTGAGTCTTCCTGGGAAAGCAAAGGAAATTTAAATTTCTAGTGTAGCAAAACAAGCAGGGAATCAAAAATAAGTCTACTTTTGAAGACCCTTTTTATGCCTCATTAAAAAACTGGAAGAGACCCAAGTGAGGTCTCACTGCTCAGTCCCTCTAATCTCCTTAACTCTGTTGTGAGTTTGTTTGGGTTTTTTCCCCCGGTTTGGGACGGTGATAAGCCCTGACAGCCATGAGACAACATTTCTGAGTCCCTGGCTTCATATTCAGCAATGAGGGCTGCAGAGCAGGAGGTGCTCCTCCCTCCAGGTTTGCCTGGTGGGGGACTGACTTTCTGCTCTGTGCAGTTATCCATGTATTTAGAAAATTTTTTATTTTTCCATGTGATCTCCAACATCACCTGCATCTCAAGTGGCTGCTGTCTCCGAGGCATCATTTCTCAACAGGAACAGACAAGTTCCTAGCAGCCAAACTGAGAAGAGCAATAAATGCCATAGGTTGGCCACAGTAATATTAAAGATCCATGCTCTCCCACAACCTTTTAAAGTATACATCATTCAAAATTTATTTGAGCTCTCTGGCTGATTTTTTTATATGTGGATCCTGTTTGACAGTTGCTGCTCCCTCCCATTTTTGAATGCAAAAGTGCATTTCTACTCAGCGACCAGATGTGTCCTCCCAGTAACAATTACGTAGCACAGAGGAAGAACCTATTGTTTAGCCCAGTAAATCAAACTGTTTAACCAAAGAAGCCAGATTGTTATTTCTTCACTGCACATTCATAATGATTTGTTTGACTTCTAGTCTGTCCGTGCATATATACGTACAGAGACAAATATATACACTTCTATGCTTCAAGCACTGTGTGTGCTTGCTCCACAAGCAAAGTGGAGCCCCCATGTTGATGAGAGGCTGCAGATCCACCAGGAAAGTGTCTGAGCACACCAGTCCTGGGGCTGACTCTTGCTAAGCCAGGATGCCCAGGGGTACGAGCTGGTGCTCCGGCAGCACCTCCCCATCTCCCTGGCAGGAGCAGCACTTTCCCTGTGATGTGCCACAGCTTGGGGATACATGTGCCACTGCTCTGAGCCACAGCTGCAAAGCAGGGAAATTGCAGGTGTTGCACAGGTAGGAGAGAAATTCAAGGGGTGTCCTGGTCCCCAGCCAAGACATCTGGAAGGATGGATGATCAGCTGTCACTGGACTTGGACGGAAGCTTGGAGCACCCAAAAAACCAGTTCACAAATTGAAATGTTTATTAGCACCCAGCACTGTTTTCCCACTAAAGGTGGCAGCCAGGCAAGAGATGTGAAGCTGCTTTTCTGACGATCATCACAATGACCTGTTCCTCCTTCCTCAAAGCACAGTGATAACGAATGAAACACTCCGTTCCCTTATCTGAGGTGACCCTGCTGTCTCCAGCATGCAGTTTTCCCCCAGGCTCTCACCCCAGCCCCACACCTATGCAGCTGGATTGGGTGGGCAAGGAAACATGGGTGCTGCCAATTCACCCAGGCTTCCTCGTGCTCCTGCAACTTCCTCTGTTTCGTGGTGCTGTGGAAGCACCCCCTGCCACTCGCTCCAATATGACAAAACCTATCATCCCCATTAAATGCATTTCTATAGGATTTCCTCTCTCTGGGATGCTCCTGGGTGGGCGGCCCTTCATGTCATGGACTTCTAACACCAATTTAGCTCAGCTAAGCCTTTCCCAGTGTCAATAGACTGTTGGAAGATAAAATATGCAGAGGCTGTGTCCTGCCTATAAATCCTGGTTTCTGCTCTGACTATTCACCTAACCCTTCAGTAATTTGTCTTCCAACCGTGCTTTTGCAGAACAGCCTTCATTCTCATCTTGAAGCTGCCTGTTGCAATTTTATGATATTCTGTGGGAATAGGATATATCTAGTTCTTCATCTGGGGCTCAGCAGGGCAGAAAGCTTTTTCTCTCTGTTTTCTGGCTCCCTTTAATGCTACCTGACAGTAGGCAAGTAGCGCTTGATGTGCCATTCTTTGTCTGTGCCTGGCTATTGAAATTCTCATTTTCACTCACTATAACCTTTTTTTCTGGAGTGAGCTGCACAGGTGAACTCACATCAGGCTCAGACAACATGCACTGGAAATAATGAAGGGTTTGGATACCTGCAGCTTTTTGGCTAAAATTTTACCAAAAACTAGTTCAGGCCATTTCACTACCAAAATTGCAGGCCTGAAGTCATTGACATTTCCATACTGCAGCCAGCTGCATTAAGTCATATAAAAAATCTGATTTACTCTTCCAAGAGGCAGCCACCAAAGTTTCCTTCTGCGTCAGCTTGGCTGTCCTCTGCCCTGGAGATAGGCAGTTCTGGAGACCGAAAAAGTGTGTTAGGTTACTGCCAAAAAGGAGAGAGCACTAAGAGTCGAGAGATTCAGGCTTGTTTCCCAGATTGGAAACAGTTGTCCTTTATGGCCTTTTGAAAAACACTTCTCCTCTGCTTCCTCTGGGTCCTTATCAGGAAAGCTGGAACAGCATTTCCTTACTGCCAACCTGTTCTGGCCACCGGAGAGTCAAGTTTTACAGTGAAGGAGCTGAGTCTTGCTTCAAATGGATACAGCACAATCAGGTCCTGCCCTGGGAGGAGTGGGGGATGGCAGGATCATTTTCTGAATGCAGAGAGGCATAACTCAGCTGGGTGTTTCTTTAAACTCCCTGATACACCATCAGAGGTTAGAAACAGCTACAGTTTCCTCAAGATCAACAGGGATCATATTCCCCACTGAAAAGCCTCCCTGGGGTCACCAGAAGTTTACAGCCCTCCAACCGTAAGATGCTTTGCCTTCTCTGGTGAGGCCCTGGTTTTATGGGAATAGAGTATTTGTGGAAGGAGGACTGCTTTTACCTGGGAAAGCAGGGAACTGACTGGCAGCAAGGCTTACACAATTTTACACAAATTTGTACACAATTGCGCACAATCTGTTTTGCTTGTCAGTACTACAGCTTTCAAATCCTTGAGGAGAACCTCTTTGTTTCCCAAATCTTTTTGCTTTCTGCAAGGCCTTTCAAGAAATTATAATTGTACATGCCACCAGGTGATTTTCTTGCACGCAGCCTTCCAAGGTTTCAGCACCTGAATGAGTTTGGTTTCATGCTGGGAAATGTGCAGCTCTTACACCAGTTTACACATCGAGTAGAAACATTGCCATGGGATGAGGTTTTCTTTTTACCTAGGCATTAATTTCAAGGGATCCTTCCTTAGACCAGGCTTTGACTGGAGATTTTTGGAGGAAGTGACTGAGATGCATACTGCCAACCTGTGCTGGCATTTCACTCCAAAAATCATCTGTCTCGGTGTGTCTGATGTCTCCACCACCAGTGAGCTGTAAACTTCTGCTAGGACCCAGCAGAGCAACAACACAAACTGCCCAGAAAAGCAGCACTTTAATTTCAAGGAGCCCCCGGATGACAGCGTTTTGCATGTCCCCAGTGAGAGACAAAACCATTCATGCTGATGTGCCAGTCAGGGCTGCAGCCAAGTGGACTTGAGAACAGGAACAGCTGGATTTCAGTGGACTATGAAAGTGTTGCAGCCGAAAGCCATCATTGTGGACCTGCTCACATACCACAGACCTTTGGAGAGGATCATCTGCATAATTACAAGGATCACAGATCTTGCACTTCCCCTGTCAATGAACATTTTCCTTTTGGGTACAGTACGTTCCTGCAGATTCCAACGATAAACTGCTCTAATGGTCTTTGCAGTCATCTGATTTAGCTACAGAAAAAAGTGTCTTAGAGCTGAGCTGGAAATACAGCTCCCTGCCGCACGAATCTGCATGGGAACAGGGTGTGTGCAGCACGTTCCATCCATGGATAAGCTAATCCTTTCTGCAGATAAAAACTGCCTGCAAAACGTAGCCTGAAAAAGTAGTTACTGAGGCTGTTGTTTATTTTTTTTAAGGATGGATAAAATTTCAGAGTGATAAAATAATTTCCTTGAAATACTTTCATTCAAATAATTTGCTTCCTTTTGAAAAGCTTAATTTTTTCCTTTGCTGAACTTTTTGTTTTTTTTTTTTTTTTAAGATCCTAAGTGGTGTGAGCACGGGAAGAGGCGGCCCTGGTCTCAGTGGGGGGATGTGCAGCTACAAGACCGTGTTTTGTGACAGGGGAGCACGTGCCATGCCAGCTGGAGCTACCGTGCGTGGAGGGGGGACGGCTCACACCCCACGGCCCCTCCAGTAAATGTGGCATTGTGCTGGTAAATGTCTCATTGTGCTGATTCGCAGGAGTCCTGAAGACAACTACAATGAAAATTGTTGTGCAATGCTATGGCTCGGGCTGCGTCTCTGGCTTGGATCGTGTTGGGGGCTACACCTTGCAGGGATGGAGCCCGTGAGAGGTGCAGGAGGGGCACCGTGTGCGTGCTGCGGGCAGCTCAAAGCTTCAGACTCAGGGATGGTGCTGGGGATTTATTCTGCACCGGAGGGTGAGCTTCTTTGATTAAGCACATGTAAGTTTAGGCAAAACACCAAATAGTGCAAGATTTTCTGTAAAGCCACAGAAAAGCTGGCAGCGCTGGAGAAGTGCTGAAAAATGAATTGTTTTTACAAAGTCACATAATTACTTTAAGTAAGGTTGGGAGCCAAAGCCTGGAAAACTCTACAGAGCAAAAAATCAAAGCCACTGAAAAAAAAATAATAAAGGTCACATCTCTGGCTTAAGTGCTGCCCTAGGCTTCGTAGGGCGTTCTCTACCCCCCACTGTGCAGTGCAAGCTGTCTTCTGGAAAGCAGATTTGCAAACAGGAGGATTTACTCTGATGGCTGTGGAAACCAGCGAAGTGCCATGGGATCCGGCAGGGAGTCCTGCACTGGTGGGCTTGTGCCTGCCCATGGAATCGGAGAGCGCAGTGCTCAGAGGCTGTCCTGCTACTGACCCAGTAGAGAACAATAAAGGGAAGCACAAAATGTTATCTGTAAAATAGGTCAAAAGAGAGAGAAATGGGTGAACCTTCTGCCTGGGCTGCCTGACGCACACTGCTCCTTCCAGTAAGTGAGGACATTGCATCCAGGCGTCTTTGGCCATCAAACTTCTCACAGATGGTTAGATGGGCAGTGCCTTTCAGTGGGCATTTTAACTGACCCCTCTACAGAGGGGCAGGGCAGAAGAAGAGGAGTGTGTTCATCTAAACAACTGCAGAGAAAGAACAGTGATTCATCACTTTTGCTCTATAAGGATTTTGTAGGTTTACCTGGAAAAATGTTTCTGTGAATGTGAGTTTATATCAAAGCCTGGCATAGATTTAACAGGGTACAAAAAGAGAAAGAGGGGTTTAATGCCTCCTCTGCCCCTCCCTGTTAGTCACCAGATATCAACACCCGTCCCTGCTTCTCTCTCAAGTAAAAGAAATGGACATGTTATATATTCCTTCCCAACCCTTTCAGATGAGCTGAAGCTGCTTATATCTATTTTTGGGTTGTCTGGTAGCTCATTTCCTAGTACTCCCGGAGCACCCAACAAGCAGAGCACTATACAGATCTATAAGATGAAAAGACATGAAAAATAGCTGAGGAAGCTGAATTACAGCAACAGTAACTTAACAGGATTTGGTGGAGCTGTCATCAGATTAATTTTCCACCAGTGTAATTCCAGTGATGTAAACAGCAGCTAACTCACATAGGAAAAGATGCTAATTGAAGCTGGGTCCATTGCTGGAAGGTGCTGGAAGGAGGGCACTCCAGAAGCAAGGCAAATTGCACATTTCCTGGAGAAAACTTCAGTACAGGAGAAGCAAACAAGCTGGATCTAAAGTAAATAGAAACACAAATGTATCTGGGCAGGGACTGATCTGAGACCAAATGAGAAAATCAAAGTGTACCACCTGGGGCTTCTTGGAGGGCCTGGTGAGAGGCACTTATTCTGTATCCCACAGAGAGGACAGCAAAGAAATTCCTGAAAAACAGGGTTTTTTTTCTTGGAGTAACCGTGTTCTTGCAGCTTGGATGCTCTAAGGATGTAAATGTGGAAAAGCCTATGGGGAGAGACAATACCTGTCAGTAGATCAGCTAAATATCATTGAGGGAAAGCAGCACATAAGCCTCATGTGGGTACCTTCTCCATCAGGCACTCACTGTGTAATATAAATTGGCTTAATATAAATTGTATTAGGAGAAATAAGTATAAGTGCCTGACAGGATGATAGCAGACAATTGGCTCTATGCAAAGGCAACAGCAGCAATTTGGTTGTAGCACTGGCGGTCTGAAGATGTGAGCCAAGTGAGGGCACAGGGAGAGGCAATATTGTGCTATCTATATATATATAACTCCATTGTGCAGCCAGAGACAGGGTTTCTGCTCTATGATCTCCTGGGACAGAACCACGTAAAGGTTTGTTTCTGTTCCAAGACCTTTTAGAATAAATTGCTCTCGAAATGAAAAATGAAATCAATAAAAATACAAATGGGCGGCTACAGTTCATGTGATTCCTATCTCAATTTTTCATCTCTGGTAGCTTCTTAACAAAACCCAGCATCAACTGCTCCAAGCACACTTAAAATAGGTACTGATCAATTCTTTCAACACTCCAGAAGAACAAGGTAAGTTGCCTCATGTGTTTTAGCAGATGAAAAACACTAAACAAAAAGGTGGCTCAGGGCAAGATTGTGGCGGAGCCCAAAACTACACTTTTGACTTCCTAATATCCCACCTGCTATTTGGCCACCTCTCTCTCTCTTCCAACAACACTAGAATAGGAGCTAGGGTTCAAGGTCTCTCAGAGCACTTGCAATTTGCACAAATGTTTTCCTATATAAAAACACAAGTGTAAATTCTCCATCTGTATTTCTGAAACTTGGAGCTCTGCAATTGAGAGGAGAGATAATTAAACTAGTCCTGGACATGGGAAATCCCTCCTCTCTGGCTTCTCATGTGACCTGAGTGAGTTTAAGCCTTAGTATTAACTCCACCTTCCCACCACTAAATCACTATAAAAACAAGAAACATGAATGCTATTGGAAGAAATCCAATAGTTTATACTTCATATACATCCATAATGTATATACAATGAATATACTTTATATATTGTGGTTACCTCAGCAGATAATGAGGACATCCTTAGCACCAAAACCTAACAGAAAGAAGGAAGCTCTCCTTCTCAGGTTTTTGGTTTTTGGGGTTTTGTGTGTGTGTGTGTCACCATCACTTAATTCATTTAGGTTTTTCTCTTCCTTTCTTTTCCCTGTGTTTACCTTCCACCAGAACAGCTTGTTTGCCTGTCTGCCATTAGCTGTACATACATCAGTAGCTGCCTTTGGATTTACTACTTGCTTCAGTAATGTGGAGAAAATGCAACTTTGTGGCCTGTAATGACAAAAAAAGAAAAAATTCCAGAAGCCTCTGGATTTAATAAAAACCCCACAAAAATCCTTCCCAATCCTTCCCAGAACTCAAAGCATTTTCTTCTGATGGAGATTTCTTAAAAAAAAAAAAAAAAAGAAAAAAAAAGAAAAAGAAAAACTCTCCCAAAAAACCCCAACCAGCTCCCATGCCTGCTGTAGAGCAGATTAGCAGATTCTCTGTTCACACAGCTAGAAAGCAGAAGTCCTACCTGGTCATCCCAGTTACAGCTGTGTAAAAGTGCTGCTGCCAAGCAGGGTCACAACCCTCTCAGTTACCAGCTCATCTATGCAGGTGACAGCTTGAGAAGAAAGGTTGGTTTCAGGGGAAGAGTTGACTGCCCTCCAGAACAACAGCCTTAGGTGCTTTTGACATGGAATATTTGATGTTCTTTGCCACTGGGACTGAATTACTTCTCTTCTCTCACAAGTCCATCATGAGCCAAAGATGACAGCACAGTTGAGGGAGCCCACCTCAACTGTGCAGGACCTACTTTAGTCTTTAAGCAAAAAGCCAGAACTTTGCTTTATTTATATATAAATTTATATATATATAAATAGCTTCTAACCTGCTGCCTGTGTGTGAGACCCATCTTGTTTGAGATCTTACAAAGCTAATGAGCCCTTTTCCCTCAGGTAAAGCAAAAATAGTAAACACACAGCTGAACTAGCTTATCTACCCTTGGCAGCGGGCAGTGTCTCTGTTTGGCACAGGATAGAGAATACCCTCTCTCAGCAAAGGAAAAACATGAAACTTCATTTGCAATGAGGGAATTGCATGGCTTCTTCTTGAAGCCATTGAACACAGAGCTTTCTGGCCAGCTTTACCCTTGCTGAAGGCAAAAGAAAGCTTCAGGGAAACCCCTGGAAGCCCCTTCAGCCTCAGGCAGAAGCTGACAAAGCATTGTCAGCGTAATGACAATGAGGAGGAGTATAGCAAAGCTTTTGGAAGTGAGGAGTAGAGCAGAGAGAGTGACTAGTAAACAAGCAAATAGCAAGAACCAATTAAATCCCTGAAAAAAAGAAATTAAATAAAACCTCAAACAAATCCTGGTCACCTTCACAGCTAACTCCCACTATCCTGTCCAGATGCATGGGTGTAGTGCTCTGGGCAACAGGCTCTTCCTTGGGCTTTGAGAACCCAAATGCTGAAAACTAAGGGAGCATTAACTATCATCAGAAAAAGGTCTGCTCATGATTAGAAGTCACTTTAATGGACTCCAAACAGAAGTGACAAGCAGCATTTCCTTTGCACAAGGAGGGCACGAGGGAAAATTGTTGTTGCTTCATATTTCTCTGTAAGTAGAGCCAGAGGGACCTGGGGGGAGCCAACATCCTGGGGCACTTCAAGACAAACACAGAAGCCAAGGGAGACTTCAGCCAGGCAATTCTAGCTGCACACTTAAGCTTAGGACACAAGAATCCAAATAGATCCTCAACAGTGCAAGGAGAAAAGGGACAGAGACACTAGTTTATGGCATTTATATGTACATTATTCCTTACTTTATTAGGTCTGATTTTATATTGTGTAATTATGTTAAAATATCCCACATTTCCCCTCTTGTAGTGCAAACCCCAGAGTAGAGCAAAGCCAAGACTACTCCAAATCTGCTTCAAAGACCACCAAACCTACTAAGATGTGCCCTTTGAAGAATAACTTGGATAGTCCCCAGAAGCAGGAAGCAAGTGTACAAGGCAGACCTTGTCACCATTGCAGGACCCAAAGCACTTCCCACTGCACTGGAAGTTCAGGGACCTGGGGGAGGAAAGTTGAGACAACATCACACAATGTATTAGCTGAAAAGTGGGAGACCATGATTCACAGGACAGTCTTTGCAGGACAGACTAACCAAACCTTTGTCATGTTTAGAGCTGTTTTGAGACAATATGCAGCTTTTTCTATCTGTGTTCACACCATTCTCAGTCAGACTGGATCAAAGAATTTGAATTCATGACTGAGTGGCCAGGGTGGCTTCTGGAGAAATACATGAGCAGGATGTCAAAGCTGGATACAGCTGCAGAGGGGCAGCTGCAGAGCTTCACATGTCATCCTGTGACACCACCCATGTGCTGGATGGTGTTAATGGAGAGGAATGACAAAGGCTTACTTAATCCCCACCAGTAAATCTGCTCCTGTAATGCTGCCAAGCCAAGGTCTCAGGCCAAATGTTTTCTGCAGCAGTTCTGCCTTGTGCAGAAAGGCCCTCAATGGGGTCACAGCCAGATTGGGCTACCTTCCCATTTCTCTGCAGCATCTCCAGAGAGGTGGGAAAGAGGTGCTTGCCTTGCTGTGCAGAGCCCATCCCCAGGCTTGATGGAGATGTGAAAACCACGAGCACTGCAGGCAGGCCAGCAATTTCCTTCCAGAGGTCCTTCCAGGCAGTTTTTTGCCTGCCATCAGCAGAAGCATGGCAAAGCTTGCAGACACCCACTGCTGTAGCAAGCCAACTCCACACACTAAGCACATTTGACATGGTAACTTAAAAACCCCCAAACACTTAAACAAGAAATGTTATGAACTCTAATGAGCCTCAGAGCCCCACTCAGTAGCCTGTTGTCTGTGACAGAAAGGAAGGGTGAGGTATTGCTCTGTAAGGCCCTCAGAAAACAGTTTGTATTTTGGGGAGCTAAGAGTGAAGGAGCACTGGCTATGAGAGAAATAAAATATGGTGTTCACCAAAAGGATTGAGGAAGTGGCAGCCCTGATGGAACCACTGACACACTTGAAAATCCATAGATGAGTGATTATATAATATCAAGGCAAACAATTAATTTTGAGCAGCACCTGCTGCACAAAGGACATTCACAGCACTTGAAGCAACATCGGGAGCTGAACATGCTTAAACAAAAAGAGAAACCCAGTCTGGTCAAAGGTAAGAACAGCTATAAATAACACCAGCAGCAAGAGAGCCATATCAAACAGGATTTTGAGCGTGCAGAGAGCAACAGCAGTCAGCTGAACAGCTGAAAGACAAAGAGGGCCAAAGACTGATGCTCAGTGACAGGGACTCTCTGGGGAAGCAAGGAGACGAGTTATCTTTGGGGATTTAAACAACCTGCCGTCTGTGCCACACTGGTTTCCTGTGTGACCTTGAAGAAGTCACCCAGCATGTTTCAGTGCCCTGGCACAAAATAGTCTTTCTGAGAGTGTATCTGGGAAGGTTTATAGAACACTTTGTGATACCCAGAGAGAAAGAGGCACTTGCTTGTTGGGACTGAGAGCTGGTTGGCGTCTGAGAGCATTTATGACCGTCTGTATTTACAACCACCCTCCAGAAAGGAGAGCTGCAGCTTTCAGAGCTCAGTCTGCAGTGGAACAATCCTGGGAACAGTGTGGCTCTTGTTGCTTCCCCACCTTAGAAGCCAAACTAAAATTCAGTTTCAAATGAACACAGCTGTAATCCTCGTACCCAAGGCTGCAACCAAGCACCTGCAGCAGTTGCCAACATACACAGATGAACAAGAAGTTCATCCTCAAGTCCTGTCTTCCTCAATGCTCCCTCTGCCTAAGTGTCTGATCCCTTATATGAAAAACCTCGTGCAGCCAAAATCCCTTTGCTCCTTTGTCTCTGATCCTGCATGGCTTATTGGAGGTGTGAACTGCCTGTGTGAAGATAATTTTAAGTACCCACAAAGCTCCTTAGAGACTCAACCACCATCAGAAGCCACCATCCTGTGTTGTAGGGTATGGACAATCCCACCTCCACTCCTTGTCACCAAGGGCAAATCCTCCCAGGGAAGATCTAAATGGGTCTTTGCGATTCCCTGAGACAGCCCGAAAGTGAGGCACAGATCAGTCCCCCAGCAGCCCAAACACATTTGTCTAGAAGGAACCAGAGGTGAGCCAAAGATTTGAGCCTGACCCTACTTCCTTTATGGTGTTGCTTCTGCACAGCTATTGTTCACCACATTAGAGACATGCCTGCTCTTGGTGCTACCCCATTTCCTAATTGATCTGGATCCCAGCTGCAGATATTCCCATTTTTAGTTAATAGTTTTTGTTTATAGCTGGCAAAAGGCACAATGTGTTTGGAATAAAAAGCACTGGATTTCCTCCTGTGTGTAATGCTCTCACAGAGGTGGTGGCATTCCCTGCCAGAGGAACCTCACAGCAGGCATTACAGTAATCTAATCAGAAGGAGATAAGGGACTGGATGAGCTTTGCAGTGTGTGATATGGATAAACACATTGTCAGCATTCATGAGAGAATAAGCTAAAGCATGTAGATAGCAGCAAAGAATGATTTTTCAAATGAGAACCATTAAAATGAGATTTAATTGGCACCTCACGTTCTAAAAGCAAACCTAAACTCATTTCATCCGTGTCTCTGTACTTGCCCACTTCCTTTGGCAAGAGAAAAGAAGCTTGAGTTTGATTAGCTGACTTGACTGCTCACAACCCTGAGCTGAGAGAATACTTCTCATGGATTAATTTTTTCCACAAATATATTATTTTTCTGCTCACAAAATACCCATAAACACATTGCAGTTTCCGTACATATTTTTCTTTGAATTTTTTGGCACATTTTCATGAATTGTTTGCGAGTTCACTGTTTGCAGTGCTTAATGCCTGGAATCCAAGCGGTTGGTCAGGGGCAGTTGGTCACGTACATCACATGCTATTATTTCTGCTGGTCCCTGGCAGAGACAGTCCTTCATGGGGTTCAATTCAATGTCCTTTGATGTCAGTGAGAATCTCTCTCTGACTTCAGTGCACTTGGGTGCAGCCCTTTGTTAGACAACTCAAAGAAGCCACAGGGCTTTCAGTCTCTCAAGCTGGCCTCAGATTTATTTAGGAACTCAGCAGACATTCATTCCACCCCACACAGGCCTTTCTCAGTTCCAGTTCTAAGAAATACTGAAGTTTTCAAACATCTGTTGGTGCCAACGTTTTCTTTCCTTGCAACTTGCATGGTTGTTCAGACCAGTGAAAAATGGGCCTAAAATGGTGCCCTGCTGAACTTCACACTCCACACTGGTGCAATCAGCAAATATCAGATGAGTGAAGGATGAAGGTCATTGCCTGAACCCATGGTTTGCCAATTTAATTTCAGTTTTGTAAAATGAAAACCCTGTGTCACCCCATGAAGTCCACAATTTAAAAGTTAAGAACCCTTCTTTCTCACCAGGAGGCACAGTCCCCCATGGCCCCTACGTTTCTACCTGTCCATCTCCCCAGGCTTACTGGCACCTGCCTCCAGGCACCTCCAAACCCATGTCCCAACAATGCTGGCAACAACCTGCCCCAGGAGGACTGTTGGGAGGAGCTGACAAGCCTGGGTATCTTGAGGTGCCTGTTTTGATCTCTAGCAGTCATGGTGCTGAGAGGCAGAAGAAGAACCAGAAGGACTGACAAAGAGATTTCTCTTCTCCTAGTCCTCCAGGGCAGTGTTGTACTGGCAGCTCATTTAATTTTAAGACTGTCTGCATATAAAAATATAAATTGTCTTCCCTTCAAAATCTTGTTTAAAAATAGCACTATTTGAGGAGTATATAAATAAGTAATCATTTGGGACACAATATTAGAGCTCCCTTCTTTAATTAAATGGTTGCTTGATGCATTTCAAAGCTCTGTTCTGACTCAGTCTTCCTGCATCTTTGTACTTTTCCTGTTATGAACAAACCTCAGCTAACTGCACCATGAATTTTAAAGCTGGATGGCTCGGAGTAATAGGACTATTAATACCCTAATTGCTGAGCTGTGTTTGGGACTAGCCCATTGTCAGGCAGACACAGGAAGAAACAACATCTCAGACACGCTGTTCAGCAGGAATGGCTTCAGTGGCCACCACTGTCTCCTTTTGACACCTGCCTTACAAGAGAACACAGAGAAAATATTCCAGTGAGAGGGCACATATATTTTTTTCTCTCAATCCACAGAGCATTTGCGAGACACAGCCAGGAATGTAATCCTGGCTATTCAGACCAACCCCTCTTGTGGTCCTGAATGCCACTGGAGGGTGAGTAGAAAGGCCATGCATTTCCCTTTGTTGGAGCGCATTCTTTGTGTAATCCCTGGATTGGGTCAGACTTTTTTTTAGTATCCCAGAAGTGGGGAATGGAAAACACACATGACATGAGGCCAACAGTTCACCCCATCCCTGAGCAGGATTATTGACTCTGCTTTATTTATCAGCTCTGCTTCATCTTCATGGTTTTTGTCTTACCCAGCTTTAAATTTTTGAAGTTTTTTGCTCTTCTCCCAGGGTGCTACTAGGAAGTATATGCTCATAAAATTTCCCCGATTTCTAGGCCTATAGCTTTCCTTTCTTAATTTCACCCATGCTGTCTACTAAAAGGATAACAAATGCTTTCCATGGTGTTTTAGGAGACCATTGGTGACTGTTTAGCTCTTCTGTACATATTCAGCAGTTCTTTTTTTGCTTGCAGGTCTTTGTCATGCTGGGAATCAGATTTCCCCAGCACATCGCTCTTTACTTCTCATGTAAGCTTGTGAGCAGCTGCCAAACAACCAGAAGCAGTACTTTTTTTTCCTGAATGACATGAGGGAAAGGACAGAAGGTCTTAGCTAAAGAACACAAGGAAAATCACAGCCTTTGCCTCTGGCTGCCTTGCATAGACACTTGCTTTTTGGGAGGGAGAAAAGGAAAATAAATTACATCTGAAGAGGATCATTTTTCATCTGACATGAATGGACCCAAAAATTCCCTGGACTCTTTCCCCCAAAGGGCAATTCACGCTGTGTGTGACATGGTTTGGGGTCCTCACAATGGTTTTAAAGGCCTATTTGATGTCTAAAGCAGCACTGGGAGGCCACAGCCACGTGATAAAGCTGGGAAGGAGATGAGGTATCTTCATGGGAGCTCAGTGCAATGTCTAACTTGCTGGGGTGTTGTACGCAGGGCAGCACAACCTCATAAGCCCTTTGCTGCCTCTCGCCCTTCATTGATCCAGTTCAACTGAGTAAATGCTTCTTCCTTCTCTCCCACCTGAGACCAATGCCCACCACCCAGACAAGGGCTGCTACAGCTCTAAACCAGGAGCCACCACCTCAGCCTCAGAGGGATGGACTGGTGCTCACCCTGCACGTTCACAGCGGCGTTTGGTCAGAGCTCATGTGGGACCAGCCCTACTCAGAGCGTGTTGCACACATGACCCTGATACAATCCCACAAGAGCTAAGGAACCCCTGAAACGTCTAGTTAGTAAGGTTTGTGTTAAGATTTGTTCAGGTATCCCACAGAGATGAGCCGCTTTTAAATCCCGAGTTTATAACCCCTTTGCATTTACAGAGGACAGTTTTGAGTTGCCAGGCACCTCCTTTTTGCCCTCTAAGATACAACCTCTTCATTAAAGGGACACTCACACATTGCACAAGTGTGCCATTCCTTTTCACACATTTTCTTTTGAATTCCTTCTGAATATTCAGTGATACTCAACAGAGGAGCTGATGTTAAGAGTGAATATATGTGGACATTTCTAAACACACCTTGTAAATCCATCCTGAGCTTTTCGTGACCTCAACCGATTTGCTCAGCTGCTTTTGTTGTTACAAACATGAATCAGCCTGGATGCCAGGTTCAGGTCATGAACAAGCATTGGATGGAAAGCTGCTATGGGAGGGAGAGCAGAGCTGCTTTTGAATTTTCTCCTGCTCTTTTGGGCTTGGAAGGGTAGGAGGGACTGACCAGGCAGGAGTGATGTATCATCAAAGCACACCATGGGTCAGTGACAGAGCTGGGAAGGAGCTCAGGCACATAACAGATGCAGCTTGGGAAAGGAAATTTTCAGAAGAAAAATAAAGCGGATTCATCTGAAAGCAATTTTTTTTTCCAGTTAAAAAGAGGAAGGAGAGATACTGCCTCACTCACTTTGGTCCTTATTTTTAAGCACTTGTAATGGAGTAACTTCATAGGAACATTTTCAACATTCAGAAGTGGCTCCTCTCAATTACACAGGATCTGTTAAGTTGCTTGAGGCTTGTGTGGTAATGACATTATTCAAAATAGCAGTGGTCTGTCTTTTATCAATTAGGAGAACAATGGCAGAATCATCTTTCACTAATCCCTAATCCTACCCACAACTGCTTGAGATCCCCATTCACAGGATCTTTGTTTTATTTACATGGTTGTTGAGATGGCAGCTGTGGGAGTGAACCAAATAACTTTCAGATTCTGGGACATTTCGAGCTGCATTATGAGAGTAAATAACAAACTTCAGGAAGAAACGTTTAGGGAACAGTACAAGAAAAGTTCTGTTTAAACTTAGACGTTTAAAAATTGTAGTAGTTATGAGATAAAACATAAGTGAGGTACCAGACATGCTACCCATGGGTGTGACTATAAGGACTCCATGGCATTTATGCCCGTGTCCAAAATGGGCAATGGGAGTTTTGTCATTGCTACCTCAGGTTTCCAGACTGGGTGTAAGGACTTTGACTGTCTGACAAAAAGCAGGATCATGCACACATTGAAATCGATGGGCACTTCTCAATATCACAGGTGGGGTTTAGATACAAGGCTTAGAGCCATTTGCCAAATTTCAGTTTCCTGCTGGTTGCAGGTGCAGTCCCCTTCCCTGCAATGTCACACTAAAGTGCTATCTGGAATTCTGTGTGGGCACTATCCCCAGGACTGATGATCATCATTGCACAGAGACCAAAGAACAATGACCAAAGACATCTCCTGAGTGCAGTCTGGGGCCGTCTTCTTCCTTTACTGGTCATAACCAATTCTGCAGGTTGGATCATTTGGGAACAAAGTCATCAAAGATGGTCTTAGCATTGCCCCTTAGCAGCATTGTAAGAGTTTACTCAGAGAGGTTCTTTTCACATATTCATTGACACCCTGATTGTTTTTCCAGACAGATTCCTACTGAGCCAATGTGGTTATACAGTAAACTAGAAGCAGGCCAACATATGGTAAAATTTAGGTACAGAGCAGTCCCAGCACCATTTTAATGGTGTTTCAGTATCTCTGGTTCAATTTCTAAGCCAAATCAGTCCATTTGTACTGAAAATTATGGGGATCAGGGGGAGAATGTGTAAAAGAAACTGTTACGACACATGAAAGCAGTTTTCATCTGATACCATGCTTCATGCCTTCAAGAGAAAGAGACCTAAGGTCAGGAGGAGAACAGTGCCCAGCAAGCAGTTGGCTCTGTGGTCATCTGCTCTGCTACAGGCTAGATCAGTGAGATGTCAAATAAAAATAGCTTTGAAGTCTTTACAATTAGACTTCTATACAACCTTACCCAGCTCTGCTGACCTAACATAAGAAATGTGAGCCACTGCAGATACAAACAAATTCAGCAAATATGAGCCACTGGGATCTAATGGAAAACCACTAGTCCCAGTGTGACTGCTTCTCAGTGTTGCAAGGAGTAGCTGAAAGTATGATTGCAGCCGGAATCAGATGTGTCAGGGAAGGCAATTCTGGTTTTCGGCAAAAGTGAACTACTTGGGAACTTGTCAAGGCATCTTGTCTGCCTGCAAGACTGGAGAAGTGTAAAGTTACTGAAGACCCCACAGGGAATCTAGATGTTTGGCAAAGGAAATTGATGAAAGCCTCCAAGCCTCCCAGAAGGTGCAAGGAGACTCCTCTGGTGCGGAGCATCTGTGTTTGTAGCAGCACAAGCCAGGTCACAAGAAGTGTGAAGCAGACTGCCCACACCAGCGTGGGGTGGCAGGGCAGGAGCAGTGGCTGTGTGAAGGGCAGGGGGAGGGTGTTATTTTGTCTCATAAGTGAGGAGCATTGTTGAGTTTGGCAACCCTCTACAAGCCAACTCTCTGCCTACCAAGTTGCTTTAACCCAGCATGAGGCACCAGAAGACTCAAGATATCTGCAGACCTCTAGTGGGCTCCTGGCAAAGAAGGGCTCTAAGCCATGGGGAAGTTTGAGGGAGCAGGTCTGGTCCTCTGAGTCAGATGGGAATGTGAAGTGCCAGCTCTCGGGCTGATGTTCCTACACAGAAGGGGCCCCAGGGCCCTGGTGACAGGGGAAGGGATTATGGTTTGGATTTGGTTCCAGCTGAACACTTAGGGAAGGCACAGACTGTGACAGCTGCATCTCCTCTCAGCAGTGAGATACAAAGCCAAGGTAAGGCTTTTGGCCTCATTTATGACAGCAGTAGATACTGTCCCTCACCGAAATGAACGTGGGAAATGTGTAATAACATGCAAGACACACCACACAGAAAGAGGAACATTCCTAAACTACTCAGAAAAAAGAAAGATTGTTCTTGCACCGTAGTGGTTCAGATGAGCACCGGTGGGAAGAAAATCCTTTGGAAATTTTTTTTTTCAGAAGATCAGTTTCCTTCAACAGGAAATTTAAAGGTATTCAAGGAACTCAGTCTCTCAATCTCAGCAGCGTGCTGTTCACATTTGCCCCAGCACAGGCTCGCTGAGGTACCACACACCAGATTTTCAGTCATGGCTAAGTAAAGGTATAGAAATGCATCTATATTTGGAGCATAAATGAGGCACCTCACACCTACTAAGCAGTACAGACTCCTCTTTCCTGCAAATTAAGCCATTTGTCTGCTTTAGGAGCATCAGCTTGCAACACCCATGACTACACTGTGAGGCTTCTAAGGTTTGTTAGACGTCTCAGGGAGGCCAGCACAGCAAAATTCAGCAGGCCACCTCCTCTATAACAAGATCATCACTAATGTGTTACCTTGCATTTCTCCAAATCAGCTATTGTCTTGCTCTTTTTTGGGTCCACAACTTGAAGCAATTTGAAGTAATTTCTGTCTTCCAAAGACAGATGATCAACATCCTCAAAAAAAAAAAAAAAAAAAAAAAAAAAAAAAAAAAAATCAAGCTTATTTTAAAAGCACCTTGTATTGGACAACCAAAACTGGCTATCATAAGGGAATGGTCTCGTTCATTTTCTCACTGGAGTGCCCTTGCAGTGACTCATTCCTCAGCAATGAGATGCTGGCACTAAATACATGTAAGAGAGAAGTTATGATCTCAAGTAAGATAGAAATACTGTATGTTTTTTTCAAAAGAACTTCAGGCCTTAAAGAAAGAAATCAGCTCTTGAAGATTTTTAAGAGACCACATGAAGACTGGAAGCTGCAGCCCATGTCCTCACCACCTGAAGGGCTATTAGTGGAGCCTCAGTTCAAGTGCAAAACACCTGCTGTGGACTTTTTTGGGGAAAAACTAATGGACTCCAGCAGCTCAGGGAGGTGCATGAAGAGAATCCTGTTGAAGGCATCTTCAGGAGGGTGCCACAGACAGTGAGGCCTGGTTTTGCCAACCTTTTCTTCTCTAAAATCTCTGTTCATGCAGTAATAGAAGTGCTGACATTGTCACTTTGTTCATTGGTACAAAGATTCAAAAAAGGAGGGAAGGGCAGGTAGCAAAAGCAGATGGGAGACATAGCCCAGGGCTACAAAAAAAAAAAAAAAAGAAAGAAAGAAAAAAAATTAGACTAATTTTTAACAAGCAGTGCTATTTCTGTGTTGCACAAGAGCCTCACAAGTCACGCTGAGCCTTCTATGATTGGTATGAGTATGTTTAGACTAGTGTTTCAGGAGAGGGCAAGAGAGAGTCCCAGGACTGTGGGAGACCTTCTACTTATAGCAATGAATTAATTCTAATTAGGCCTGGAAATGGGTCTCTCTGGCTCTTTGTTCTCTGAAACTGTGCTTTTCAGATGCGCGCTTCTCAATTAGCAGCTAATTACGATGGTCTTGCCTCCTTGAGGCTAGACGGGGTATAAAAAACCACACACACCCTCTGACAGCTGTTGGAGTTTTGCCTTCAGCCTGAGCAGCAGAATTATTGATATCAATTTCAAGGGTCTTTCACTCTTGTTCAAAATCTCTCAGAGATCTGAAACAATGCTATTTGTGACACTACTGAGAATTATTTGATGCTGTGGAAAATACATCACATTTCCAACCCTCACCAAATGTAGTGAAAGCGAAAATAGGCAATATGTGTGTCCAACAGTCTGTCCCTCCTCTCTTCTCCTGGAGCAGAGAATATGAGGAATCCAGATGCAAACCTCGGCAGGTTTTGAGGAATAACTAGGTGTTCCTAGGCTGTTTTGCTATTACCAACCTTCCTGTACAACTGTTGTTGGACAGTGATGGTGGAGGTCTAACCTGGATCCAGATCTAGTTTCCCTTATGCCAATGACCCCAATTATTCATTTCCCCCTAAGCCAGTTCCAGTTTTGTAGACTATTGCAAGCCCAGTGAGAGCCTTTTTACCCTTGTGGTGGGTGGGTTTGGCTCTGGAGTCACAGGCAGGGCAGGTAGGATGTGGAGGAGATGCATGTGAGTATCAAACTTGAACTACTGGGGCAAGATTGATGGCCTGCCTTGCCCCATATCCTGCATCTGCTGATGGTGGCAGGAGATGCTGCATAGGGAGTTGAGTGAGTACAACCCTGCTTTTTCCCCTTAGTGTGTCTCTATGGACCTGTTGTCCATGAATTTATCCAACAGCTTCTTGAACTAGCTGGTAGTACCAGTACCCACAGCCTTCTGCTTTAATGAATCCCAGAAGTCCATAGCTCATTGTGTAAGAGATAGACTTTCTTTCATCTGCCTTAAGATGACCTCCTAGTTCAAGCATCGTTTTTCCAGCATCACTCCTCATTTTAAGCTGCATATATTTCCTTCTACATGCAGGGGAGAAAATGTTTCATTTGTTCTTTAACCTCTCTCTTTGTACAAGGGTCTGTGCAAAATGTATCTGCTGAAGGACGTGGCAGGATCATAGAAGCACCACAATTTTCAGCTACTTGAGGATGCGCAGTTGTTCTCAGATAACAGGAAATACAGTCTGCTCAGCAGTTCTCACGTTCTTCTTGCATGACGATTTCACTTCAGATCTCCATGGAATAGTTATGGTCTGATATTTCCTTGGTAATACCAAGGGGGATTAGCAGTACTGAAGGAACTCTGCAAAAGTACTGCTTTAAGATAAAATTTCTTTGCAGTAAAACTACAGATAAGACAAACCCCATCTCAAATCAGTCACAGACTTTCCGTATTTGGGTAAGAACTTCCTGCAGATGCTAATTATTTCTGTGCTACAGTAGACAGGATCCCCAGACCTGGACCCAATTTTAGCTCCAACCAAATCACACATCCTCAGCCTAGAGCATGTCTCTGGGAAAGCCTTACACCAGTAGCTACATAATACCCCTTCTTATACACATGTAAAACACAGCTATGAAAAGTTGTTTCTTTGTTGCAGGCACTAAAGAGATGCAGAGTCTGCATGACTACTGTAGCATTAGAGCTCTTGGTTGTAGTTTTTCTCTCAATACAAAAATCTGTGTACTGAAGGGAAAACAATCATCTTTAGATTAAATTAGATTACAGAACAGTTATGTTATCAAATAATCTCTGTGAAGATTTCTAGCATTTCTCTTTTCTACAGAAAATTGACAGGATCACAGCAGCAAATGAATGTAGTTTGGCTGGTTTAGGTTTAATTGTGTGTTAACTTGTCCTCAGCTATGTATTTCAGATCAGATGGAGTGGTGAAATGCAGGAAAGTGCAGAGAAAGGTTGTCCAGGGAGCCAGGAGTTTGCAGCAATGCAGGACTTCAAAAACAAGTTCAGCAACCATCAGCCAAAAAGGGCAGGGATGTATTTGATCCTGCCCTGAGCAGAGAAAGGAACCAGATAACTTCCTCAGGTCCCCTTCCGGGCTAATTTATGTGATGACATAAAATAGCAACAAACTAACAAAGTAGAAGTCTCTGTTTCCATTTCACACAGCACTAGTCAAGTGCCTCTTGTCTGCTGA
This sequence comes from Aphelocoma coerulescens, assembly GCF_041296385.1. Lineage (NCBI taxonomy): Eukaryota > Metazoa > Chordata > Aves > Passeriformes > Corvidae > Aphelocoma > Aphelocoma coerulescens. Next base: position 64,015,868 of record NC_091013.1, read on the forward strand.
GCAAACACGCCAAGTCTGCTGCCTCCCTAGATGGCACACTCAAAGCAAAGGGATAAGTTGCTCTAGTGGGACAACACAGACAGAAGCACTGCTGTGAAAAAAAACTTCCCCAAGATTGCAACATCCAAATGTTCATCCTCAGCCACATAATTCAAACTGGTGATAACAGTGGAAAAACAACCACAAAGGGGAAAGAAGGAGGAAGGGAGGGAGGAAGGAGGCAAGGAAGGCAGGGGAAGCAGGAACCTGGAGAACACCCCACACTTAGCAGTACCAGGAAGGCTCCACTCCAACAGCTACTACCTATCAGAGAAAGAGGAAGAAGGCAGCTCATCGAATGCAGATGAACAGCCATTACTGATGGCAAAGAGCATCAATTGGAGAGGACCAGGTTGATGTGAGTCAAAAAGAATAATTTAGTGGAAAACACCAAAAAAAGAAGATACTCTTAAAGCAAGTGTCTGTGCAGTTGCAAGAGAAATATGTGCAGTGCTCTGTAGAGTTCTTAATGCTACATTTTTAAAATCACCGTATCACAAGCCTTGCCCCACAAAAACCTACTGAGATCATTTATAAAATTAAGTGTTATGACATTTTCAGTACACTTGTATGGAGTCCCTTTCTATTGACATAAGCCTGTGAAGTAACATATTTATATATTTAGGTCTGTTTTCTGCTCCTCCCCCCCGTCAACTCCATTTTATCATTCCTTGATATAACAGTGCCAGCGTTATTGTTGAGCACTAAAGGACAAGTTCCCATCCCCTAGAAGTCACCCCTCCATCAGCTGAGCTGTAATCACTGACCCTACACAAGCATTCAGGCTGCCTCCTGCAAACTAAAGCACAAGTATTTAAGTGAAGCCATTTCATCTGGCAATTGAGGCAGGCCGAGAGCACACACATGGTTAATTAGTATGGTTCAGCCAGCAGGCAATAACTCATTAAGCTACAGTAACTCAGCTATGTTTGATCATGTGCTTTATGCCCCAAGGCACTTCATAAGTAAATCAGTAAAGTCAACTTATCTACCATCTCAATTTCTCTCTCCCTCTGTCTTTTTTTCTAACCACAGAAAACCATGGTTAAACCACAGAGGATAGTTTCTGGACACAGAGCAGCTCACCACCTTCCTCTTTTTGGCAGACTGACTGCTCTTGAAGACTGTTTTTGTGTCTCCTTTCAGCTTTGTTTACCCTAGGCTAAATACGAAGCCTTTCACTCTTCTCTCTAGAGCCTTGCACTCCTTGGGACTTGGAGTGACGCCTCTCCCAAGGTGTAATGCCAGAAACCAGTCCCAGTGATTCAGCTGAAGGGCTTATCCCCCATGTCTAATGTGCAGCATCCCCCTCTGTCCAACCCAGCCCAATGTTCCTTCCTTCCACAGCTGAGTCATTGCTCCATCAGAACCTCCAGCTCCTTTGCAGCAGAACTCTATCTGGCTACTCTCTCCCACCATGTGCCAGTGGAGCTGATTATTTCAAGATAGGTGCAGATTTGTGCTTGTCTTCACTAAATTGCATCCTGTTTCTTTCCAGCCCATTCCTCTAATTACTGAGATCTCCTGAGTGCTAATCCCCTCCTCCCTGGTGTCTCTCACTCTTAGCTGAAATTCTGATAAAAGAGCTCTCTAACCTTTCATCCAAATTATCAATGAAAATACTGAATAGGCCTGAACCCAGGCCTAGGGATACCCCTAGGGATCCAGCTCAATAAATCTTTCCTATTTAACGGTGTTCACCTGGTAACTGCTCTCTGAGTACCCTCAGTTATTTCATCTAAACATTTTCTCTTTGATTTTCATATAAGAACGCTACATTTCTAAAGGTAAGATATTGTAGCTACAGCTCCTCTCTATTATATGGGAGTAAGAAAATTTTTAAGGGTTAATGCTAAGAAAACATGCAGAAGGGAAACTAATATCCACGTGTCGGAGCTGAATTCAGCTGGCTGCTGTTTGTGGAGGATTAGGATGTGACCAAATGTCCCAGCCTGCCAGCTGCAAACCCATTTCAGCATTCACCAAAAGCATCTGCTGGTGATCTCCTCTGCACTAAATAGGATGATGGACTAAATGGATTTGGGAATAATTCAGTGTAACTGTTGCTAAACCGTGGGCTTCCCGATTTCCATGAAGTTTGGATCAGGCCTGTGTGAGTCCAAATTCACTTTCCGGAATCAAGTATAAGGGATTCCACTAGCGATTCCACTCCTGCATAGGTAGAAATTGCTGAGCTTCAAACTCCACATCAGTGGAGTGTGTGTTTTATACAAGGGGGAAGGAAGTCACCTATTTCATTCCCTTGTGCTCTAGTAATTTTGTGATGTGCATAACGAAATATAGGAAGACATGGTAACAGACCCAAATATACAGAGAACTTCTTGGTTTTGCTTTTCCCATCCTACTGGAGAACAGAAGCATGAAAGAAGGCAAAATAAAAAAAAACCCAAACACCTGTATCATTGTATGGCATGGCAATAAAATATTGCTCACTAAAGCAAGAGCCTTTGAACTGCTCATTAGAGAAGCCCTTCCCTCTCCATTGGTTTTTAGAGGCAGCCTAGGGAGATTATGTGCTTAAGTTAGTCATTTAAATTTAGATACCCAGAACAAACATTGCAGACTCCCCCTCCTCCCTTCCCAGAGCAAACACTTCATGACGACACAAGAACCATTCTCTTTTTAAAAAAGAACCAGCACTGCAACAAAGAAGTTGATGAGAAAAGAAGAAGTATTTCACTCACTCTTCAGTGTGGAGGTTGTTTGTTTGTTCTTCTCATGTCAATTGTGCCTAATAACTGGACAGGAACCGATGCAAATTAAGCAAGGGCATTTCTGATCACTGGCTGAGCATTCACTTTGTGCTAACGAGAAACTGAACTGTAAAATCAAGTCAAAATATTTTTACTGTAGTTCCCAGTGGAAGTCAAAGCCAACACACATTTGTACTTCCGCTTGCTCCGCAGGCGGCTTGGCGCCCTTTCCACTGACATCGAGTCCTGCCAGAAAAGCCCATCAGGTCTTTCAGGTTCCCACTGGCAGGAAAAGTGCCCCTCTCGTTACACCAACTTTTGGAAAACAGAGAATGTGCTGAGTCTCAATGTCCCTCAAGCTTCCATAAATCACTCATAGAAAAGAGCGGAGATTAGTTGGGCAGCACTTTGTATGCCCAAAAACCAGAGCTGAAGTGGGACCTCCAGAGTCGCTATAGAGGGATTTCATCACGAGGGAGAGAGGCTGAGCAAACAGCAAGGATGCCTTGTCACAACAACATCCTGTCCTTGCAAAGAGGAGAAAGGCTTTTGAGGGAATGACAGAGCTTTGGATCTCAGCTGCCCGAGGCAAGTTCAGGCAAGTTCAGACTCATTACTTTCATGCAATGGATGGTTTGGGTTTATTATTAGATCAAACACAAAGGAGCCTTGCCAAGTTTGAAAGTTCATGATGTTTCAAGCGAAGAAAGGAAATGTCTTTACCTCTTAGAGAGGCCAGTCTCTCCGTTATGGAACAGGCTGGGAGTTACTTAGCTCTCATTCCAAAAGATGAATGGAAGATGACTGAAGAACAGTCTGCTGAAACCTGGAGGCAGATCTGCCCTTCAAAGCTTGTGAGTGAGGGCACTGCAGCATTCTGACTCTGGCTGAAATTCCCATTTCCCAGGTTTGCATTTTCTTCTGTGAATGAGATAAACATTGATATAGTGCAGAGCAAACAGAGTCCGCTGTGAGGCTCATCAAGGGATTGCTGGCTACTCAAACAGAAGAAGATAGGGTGAGAATTAAACATGTATGACTTCAAGTCTTGCCCCCTTGCTTACAGTTCTTTCTCACCCTCCGCAAAATCCATCTTCATGACAGCTGGGCATTTGCCTCTGTCTGAAGGCTGTCCCAGAGCCTCACTGCTCTCAAGCTGGAGACATATTCTCATTTCCAGCCTTAGTTAACAGCAGACACTTCAGACACATTTGTTTTTGTGTCCACCATCTGCCCAGCTTAAATCATTTGTATCCCTCCTTTGGGGTTACCTGCATTAGTTCAATAGACAGCAACCATAACCATTCACAGCCACAGTTTTGCTAAGGAAAACAAGCCAAATATTTTATTTACCTTTCATCAATTAGGTATTTTTTTCCCTTTAACCCAGTTTTATATCCTTATCTGCAGTTGATTTCAGTAAAATATCTCTCTCCTGAAAGTGAGTTGTATAACTCAGGGCTTGCCAGTGCCTTTGTTAGGACTCTGTATGTCCCTCCTCCATACTAATTTTTGCACCTATTCGGTCTGCTTTGCATTTTCACGGCCACCTTGCATTTGTTCTCCATGGTCTCTCCAGACCAGATGCCTTTCAATGGACAAATTTCCCAGAGCATAGCACAACACTTCCTTTGTGCATCACTTTGCAGTTCTGTGTTACCCCATCTCACCTTCCATATACTAGCCCTCTCCTCAAACTCAGCCAGCTCTTCACCAAAACTGCCCTGATCCTGCTCTGTAGTCACAGTGCAATAAAGAAGGGTTCACCAGGGTACTCCCACTTGTCTGTGCCAAAAGCAGTCCTGTGAGAATTTCAGAAAAGCAAATCGAGGACCAATGTGTAAGGAATGCCAGTGGCAGGTTCCCTCCAGCTTGACACTCCCCTAAAACACAAGAGCTGTTTCTCACTGTGAGCCATACCTTTACCTATCTCATCATTCTTACACTAATGGCCATCTTCTTCAACTTCCCTGATAATTTTCCAGGTATCTACACATCAAAATCACCTGTTGAAATTCAGCTGTATTAGGTCTATTTAATCTCTCTTGCCTAGAAAATCAATTTTATATCAATTACCTACCCATCTATTGTTTGTCATTCAGACTAGGCTAGCTTGAGCCACCCCTGCTAACCCTAGTCTGAATTTTTTCAGACTGAGGTAGAGTTTTTTTCACCCTGAACACACTTTTAATTTTTATTTGCCCTTCAAATTTTGTTCTAGGCCTTTTGCAACATCAAGACAACAGTGGCCAGCTGGCTAGGAATAATCTCCCATTTTCTAAATGTGGGTTAGCACCTCTGACTCAGTAAGTTTACAGAAAAAGTAGTTAATGTTGGATTAAAGATTTCATGCAATCTAGTGAATGAGGCTTTAGGGGTTCTGGCATGGAGATGATTTTATCTCTGTGGTAAGGTGCACTGACTGGCTTTGTTTTTACCCATGGTGTCTCTCCCTGAATTTTCAGGCCCTAATTCCTAAAACTTTCCCTGATTTTACTCAAGTATTTCTGAGTATTTAACATCTGCTTATAGAAAACTGAATTATATGGGTTCTTAACTTGATGGACTACCTGAACACTTCCTGCCTCTTCCCTCATTGCTCCTTATTCACCTCTTGTTTGCGTTCTCTTTACACCACAGAAAGAACTTAGATTCTTGCTGCATTTGCAGGGTCTAACTCAGCTTGGTTTACAGCAACTTCCTTTTTTATCAGTCCATGGAGACTCCTTTCCTTTTCCCAACTTGTTTTTGGTCCTTCTTCTTCACCAGTGTCCCTCTGTTGCTTGTCCAGGTAGGACTGAACTCTTCCCTTGCTAAGTCCATTCCAGCTGAAAACTGGAATGTGTGACATGCAGCTTCTGGCACATCTTGTTTTACAAAAAGCAATGTCAATGTCAACCCTAGACCAGGGGTGGAGTGTCCGACAGGCTGAGCACATGGCCTCTCCCCAGATGGGGAGGTGCCACCTCCTCCTGAACAGCTCTGTGACACCTGTCCCTCCACAGGAACAGCCTGCACCCCTGTGCTCCCCCAAATGGGCTTTTCTGGCTCTCCAGCATCTCTGGCTCATCTTAACCACAGAGTGGCCCCTGTGCAGGCATTAAAGCAAAGTGTGGAATATATTCCCCTGCTCAGCTCTTCCAGGTTTACCTGCTCAACAAGGTGCATCATTCACTGGAATGGCTCTTCATCCCCACAGCTCCCAGACTTGGCTGTAGAAAAGGGGAGCAGCTGTGCATGTATCCAAAGCCCAGGGAAGTGAAAGTTGCTTTTCCTTGTTTTTTTGACAGCACTTACCGGTGGCAGCATAACTCCAAGAGAGGTGGCTGGGAACAAGGGTCAGCTAGAGAAGACTGAAGAAGTTCAACCCTCCTGTTGCAAATTGGGATGCTCAGAACAGCCAACAGAGCCTGACACAATGCTGTGCCATATGTTTTGTGGACATTTTTCTCATCTTCTGTGTATAGGAAGCTCTGACCTAAAATGCCTACTGAATTAATGAGGCCTGACTCAAATAATGCAAGATTTTACACAGAAAAGCTTGTGCCATTGCCATCAGCCTCCTTTTATCTCAGCTGCAGTTGCCCCTCCCTTTTTTCCATGGCTACTCCTACAAATTGCAAAGTTGTTTTTTTTCTGAGGGCCCCTCTCTATCTGCTGTCCTGGATCCAGGGAATGCTCCTGCTTGGAGCATCCTTCTCTGTGGAGCAGTATCTGTGGCACTGTCCCACAATAGTGTCCTGTTCTGGGGGAGGCTGAGCAGCAATTGGGTCTCTGCTGGTGTCTCCTTTCCGGCATGCTAACTCTGAATAATGATGTGGCAGCAGCGCTGATGTTACATGCCAGACCAAATGAATGGGAAAGAAATATTTTCATTATTTTGAAATGCCAGATTGATTTCACATCCAGCTGGCACTACTTATATATCCTCCTTTCTCCCCCACTTCTTTTTTTTTTTTTAAATACTGCCCTGATTTCCCAGGCAGCAATTGTTTCTGCAGCCCCTTCTCAGGCCAGAGCTTTTGAGAGAAAAAAGAAAACAAACACGCTTTGGGTTTTTTCCTACACTGACATCATTAGCTGCCCATCACTTTCACAATGAATGTGCTAGTGCTGTCATAAGGCATATGCTGTCAGTGGGGTTTTCTTCCCACCCCTGCTCTTTAAACACAGCAGAAGTTCCCTTTTCTCTGTAATAAGAAGCTGAAAAAAAACCAGCCAGGACTGGCACCAGCACAGGTCCCAGATACATCCTCACTCGATAAGAAGCGAGCAAGCAGGCTCAGATAAGCTCAAACCCTTGGAAATCAGACCCTGACTGTCCTTATTTGGTGCATCCATCTGTCCTGTGTCCAAAACAGGGTTGATGTTGGGTTTATTAGGTGGTTATCTTGGCCCTGGCTCCTTCCTGTGAAATGCAGTGGGCGTCCTGCCAGCCTCCTGCCCGTGTGTCCCTTGGGAACAGGAGAAGCTAAAGGCAATGAAGAAGTGCTGGGAAGGGAAGCAAGTCCCCGTACACCAGCTGGGGCCCACAGCCCCTCACCTTCCTCCCGTGCCACCACGCTGCCAACACCATACTTGGGGAGAGTTTATCTCGTCTTGCCTTGAAGAAATCTCCTGTTTGAATCATAATTACCTTGCTAGGCAGAGTGCTCTCTTATCTGATGTCCTTCTGGTGGGCATTTTTTCCCAGCAACGTGAAGTTAGTTGGGCTTCAGTTATTTATTCCTCTTTCTGCTTGTGGTATCCAGCACTAGTAGTTGCTTTTTCTTCCACTCAAGTATTGCCCACCCAGTAGCTGTTATGATCCACCCCAGTGTATCAATGCAGGGGAAAAAACTGAATTTGTAACTATTTTACCGGCTTTTGCAGCTGCATGTCCTTTATTCAAACAAGAAATTTCCAAATTTAAAAGCTGTAGAAAGGACTGCATATGAAAATGGAGTTAAGTCTTTCAAATGTGTAAAGGCAGCTGATTTTGGATAGGTGGACAACAACCTTTAAAATAAAGTGCGCTCACATACTTTCAGAAACTATTCAACACCCATCCCAAAGTTACACAAGCTGGAACTTCAGAAAAAAATGACTAGAGGGAAACAGAGTAAGAACAAGAACATGAAATATCTCTTCTTTCTCAAATAATTTCTGAGGTTTCAAGCTAATGCTGTTAGAGGCCTCAGAAGAAAGCAGGAATGCCCTAAAATTAATAGGAAATTTCATAACTAACCAATGAAGAGATTTCAAAGCCAAAGTAATCTGATTAAATTATCTGAATCCAGCTGGCATCCTCCCATATCACTCTGTATCAGCTGCAATCTTTTAATAGCACAAGCTGTGAGGTACAAAAATAATGCGCCAAAGTGGCATGCAGTTCCCTGAAATACAATTAAAATTTCATTAGTCAAATTATCCCATAAGAATAGTAACTTTTGGATGACCATAGTCATATTCCTTAGCCTTTTTTATAAGCCTGATCTAAAATATCTTACATGGTAGAAAAAGTTATAGAGAGAGTAAGAAAACCCCAAATACAGTGGTTATGAAAATCAGACTTTTCTTGAGGATGTGAGAAGGTGAAGGGAAATTACCTATAAAGAGTGTTTGGAAATTCAGCACCTTGGCTTCAGACTGAGTGGCTTAAGCAATCACAGAAGCAAAACTGTGGCTCACTTGCTTTGCCTTTTTTCTCCCATTTTCCTTTTTTTTTTTTTTAATTTTGATAAAAACCAGCTCTGTTTAAAGGGAATGAGCGCTCCTACATGCTGGTGTACTGGAACCTCTGATGTGAGAACAGAACTGTTTTCATAGTTCAGGCGTGATTTCTACACGTCCCCCAGATCCTAACCAGAAGGCGTACACAGAGGACATTGCCTGGCTTGTCAGAACCTGGCATTTGGCACAGCAGAAACCAGGTCTTCCTCTGAAAACACCAGCCATAGAGTTCCCACTGCAGGAAGCAGCTCCCCTTGTGCTCATGTGGGAAGGGCAGAGCTCAGTACATCCTGCCACAAGACAGGAGCCTGGGGGGGGTTTCAGCTCCAGCCAGCCCCCTCCTCTTTCATGGCTGTAATAAATCCCAATAAACTAGATTTGCCCTGGAACTTTGCAGTTTTACTTATTTTTGGGTGACTTACATAGTTTCAGCAGCAGCTGAAGGCACCTGTCATGGCTGGAATTGCACAGACACTATTGATGCAGTGATCCTCTGAGAAAAATATATAGAAACAAATACACCATGCCGTAGAATAAAATTAGAAAAAAAAGTAAGGCGTCTAGGCTTGGTGTGGGAAAACATCAGGAATGGAAACTGAACCACAGCGGGTGTTTGTGAGTGCAGTAGAAGGAGCAATGTGCTCATTGGAGCTGGGGAGCAACTTACTCATCCAGGGTATTTCCTGCCACGTTTGAGGACCTGAAACACATTCTTAGGCCAGCAATAAGGGAAACTGTGGAGGTACTACTAATGGGAGGACTATTTTTTTCCAGACCAAGCCGTTGGGGTTAAGTACCCCTCAGTGCATCCAGTTGTGCTGGAGGCAGTTGTGAGATTCCTCCTTGCCTACACACCTGAAAAGACTCATGGATCCTCCATTTGCAATAATTATTCAGACATAAAGGGATTTTTTTCTCTCTCAAGGCCCATATCTGCCCTCCTTTTTTGTGAACAATTGCAGTTCCTTAGGAGTACATGACAACTGTGTACAAGGTAGCCAAGAAAAGGTCTGAGCCTAACCCCAGACCCATGGCCCTGGACACCCAGAATCCATTAGACTGAACCAAAACCTTAGTTGCTGTCTCACCCCCAGAGCACCCAATATGCCCCTGTTTGCCTTCCAAGAAGCCTGGCATCCTATTCCTCTTGCATGTGACTCCAAGGAGCCCCGCCATGAGCAAGTCAGGGCTTAGTTCCACCTAAGCAGGAGGTGAGTTCAGCTTTGCCACAGCTTCCAGGGCTGCGCAAGCATTTCCTATTGAACACTCCTATTCTGCCTGCAAAACACTTACGGCACATTTCTGCATGGATAGGAAAGATACTTGCTTTACTTAAATATCAAAAGTCTTATTATTTTGCCATGCACAGAACATTCAAAATATCCAGGACATAAAGCATGTCTTTGCCCTCAGTACTCCTGACAGAGGCTGGTTACCATGGACTTCAGGACTCCAGCATTAACCCTGGTAGCTCACAACTGGTCAACATCACTTCCATAAACCCTCCTGTAACAAATCACACACAATTTTGTAAGTGCTTGGGAGAAAATAAGGAGATTAAAAACAACCAGCATGCATCAAACAGATCTAATTGTATTGAGTTCTGCCAGACCAATCTAAATGTTTTTTTTCATGACAAGTTAGGGGGAGAGTCAGTAAATATCACATATCTTAACTTTTCACAGCTGGGAAAGTATTGTGTAGATTAAATTATTTGAGGTGGTTGAAAAAGTGTCTGGAAAACCATAGCTGGAGAGCAGTTCCCAGTGCCATAGTCTCATCTCACAGGCTGAAAGGGTGCTCAGGCAGTGATCTGTGGTCTGTGCCAAGTCTGATAGCACTTCACATATTCAGTAACAACCTGGGAATAGAAAAGAAGGAACTTTTGCTAGTGACATGAAGCTAGAAGAGGTTGCATGTAGGTTAATGCATAGACTAAGTTGTACTAGTTTGAAAACAAACCAGTGGGAGGCACCAAGTCAGAATAACAATTTAATGGAAATTAAAGAAAAGGAAAAGAAAGTAAAAGAAAACACTGACAGAGTCAAGATACAACCTGAGTCCCTATTAGGCAGGGTAGTGGTAGCAGTCTGGTGGAATGGTGGCTGCAATCCTCTGAAGTGGTGATCCTGTAGTAGAAGGGGTCTGCTCTTCCTCAGAAAATCCAGCGGTGGCTGTGTAGCTCCTATCCTCTGGAAATCCAGTGGAGCCAGCCCCTTTGGTGCTCAGAGTCCCAGATTATATCCAGGATGGGATGCTTGGTTCCTCCCTCTGGGTGGAGCATCTCACAATGGGGTAATGAGTCATGAGGCCAAGTGTTGATTAGGCTCGTTAACAGAAGATAGTCTGGAGGGAGTTATCTCTGAGTCATGCAGTAGGACAATGATGGACCATTAACAGAAAGATAGTCTGGGGGGAGGAGGCAAGGAAACACTGCCCCACCTGATTTCAACAGCTCATGAGGATGGTAATAGAATACACCTCAACCCAGGACATAAGTGTTTTAAAAAATAATAATTTAAGAAATATCCAGACTCACATTCGACTGGTCAAACACAAAATTCTGTATTGCACAGCAAAAAACACCTTTGCACAATCACACCAGGGAATTACCAGGAGGAGTTTTGGGGAAGTGGGTTACAGGCTGAACATAACTCAGTGGTATCTTGTTGCTCTAAACAAGGTAAGTCTTGTACTGGGTGTATGAACACGTGTCCCAGTGTGGAAACACAAGGTAATTCTGCACTTCTCCACTTGATGGTCTTCTCTCAAAGCCCTCAGTGGGACTGAACTGCGCAATTTGGGCAAGAGTACTGCAAAGACAAGCTGTAAGATGGATGGACCAAAAGGGCAGTCAGGGAAGGGTGTCAGGTGTAGTGGAAAATTATTTAATGGTAAAAGTGAGAAATTAGACCATAGGGCATGGAAGACTTTTAAAAGTGAATGTAAGGAAACACTGGAGAAGACCAAGAAAGCTGTGGTTTCTCCATCACTGAAGGTGCCCACCATTGACAGAGGGCAAACACCTGCCAGGAACGATGTTGCCTTTGCACAGAAGATGGACCAGAGACTCTCCCCCTCCACAGCAGGTGCATGTCCTGGGAAAGGCAGCATTTCAGAGAGAGCAGTGCAGGAAGCCAGAGTCTGGGTTCAAGGGAACCGAAATGCTAGTCTTAGAAATGTGGCAGATGCGCTCCATCCCTGCCTTCAGATGTGCTGCAGATGTAGCCTACTGCAGCTGCGTGCTCGATGCACAGCAGATGCACCACCTCCAGAAGGTAACTGCTGATGGAGAAGAAGGGCTGTTAGCAGGACAAACAAAAGCAGTAGGTAATCTCCAGGGAAACAGATAATTGGTTCACCTCTCCCAGCATGTAAAGTTGGGGAGGATTGTAATGTCCCATAAAGCTGTGTTGACAACAAACCTGTAGCTCTTGCCTGGCAGCATGGAGGCTGGCTGATTCAACTACAGAGCAGGTGCACCAAGAGCTTGGTGATGCCAAATCTGGCAGTGCAGAGTAGGGCTGAGGCTCCCCAGGCAGGGATAAAACAAGGGCTGATGTCTCTCCAGCTCAGCTGCAGACTTTTTGGCCAATGATTTTCTCCATGACAAGGTTTTTATTGTGCAGCTAATCACTGCATTTCACCCCTTCTCAGCACACATCCAGGGACAATGTCTGCAGGCCAGTGAAGATGGGATTGGCTCTACATCTGGATTGAGGATGGTCACCTGCAGCCAGCTCTGTGTTCAGACAACATGTCCCTTGTCTCAAAGCCCATCCACCTCCATCCCTCCTGTGAGGCACATACATTTTTTGGCTCAGATTTCAGACCAGGTACCTGTTGTCCCAAAACACTCTGAGGATCACTTGTTGCACGAGGTGTTGGTGGCCAGGTAGAGGTCCTGCCCTTGCAGGGAACTCTGGTGAGACTTCCTCAAAATAATATGCATCACTGTGGTCTTTGCAATTCAAGATGCAACAAGTACAGAGGACACAGATGGGCAGAGATGGACAGAAACCTTTTTTTAGCCTTCTTTAGCAAACACAATATGAAAGATGCAGAGAAACCCACATGCCTACATCCAGATATATTTTTCATCCTGAAGGAAAAAAATTCAGCTGGTTCCAGTTTGGAAGGTGAAAACCATGTGGTAGCTAGTTAAAGAGCACATGTGATTAATAATTTACCCCAGCTGTTTAGGAACTGAAGCCTTTACACAGGTGATAGTGGGAAGGAGTGAAAGGGAGCCATGCTCTGGGACCCAGGGATAATGCTTTGCCAAGGTCAGAGCGAGAAATGATTTCCAGCTGTTTCAAGATGGAATACCAAGTTTGGAAGGAGTGGCAAACCTTGCTAGCTACCATCTTTTCTTCTCTCCTGTCTCTTGCATTAGTCTCTAATTTTAAAAGTCAGTTCATTTTAAGAGCCATCATTAGGTTTTAAATCTCCAAACATTTCAGTTTCTCTGGAGAAACAAACAAGGAAAGAAACCCCAACTTTTCAGAGCTCATGAAGAAATGATGGGTTTAGTGCAATCATTTCCTTCTAGGAGGTGGGTTGGTAAAGGATTCCCAAGAACAGAATCAAATAGGTGTGTGCTTTGTGTTCAGCAGTACTGCTGGGGAATTTACACACGTCACCTAATTGCCACTTCCTTTGTATAACAGAAATGACAAGCTCAAGTCATTTACTTTTATTGTGGGGTTGGTTTTATTTTTCTTTATAGTAAAGTGCTCGACACCCTTTTGAAAAGAAAAAGCAGATTTCCTCCACGCTTTGTGATTCAGCACAGGCTGCAGTCTTCAAGGTGTTAGCAGAGTGAGTTTCCTTTGGTATCAGACAGTGCAATGTATTATTAAAATCCAATTTAAACTTCCTAGTCTCAGGTGCCAGATGGCCAAACTATGTGTGCAGTCCTGGAAGAAAGCTAGCATGGGCCTCTCACATGCTTCTGCCGTTGTCACATCTATCTAAATAGAAATTTCTAAAGTCACTTTGGTTTTTAAATAGTTGGAAGCCTGTTGGTCATTTCAGCTTTAGCATATACAAGTGCTTTGTGAGTCTCCATCACAATGCACAAACATTCCTGAAACTGTAGAGATCCTGCTTCCTTCTTGCAAAACTGAGGTTGTCCTTAGCCAAATGGAGACACCATTAATATTTCTATATTAATATTAATTTGTATATTGCACTGGACCTTGATATTTGTATCTTGTTCCACTGCAAAGCCATGAGAAAACAAACAGAGACTCAACATACACAAAGAGACTACATTTCCAAGGTCTGACCACCTTGAAACCAAACATGAGGGTGGGGAATGCTTGTTAAACAATAAAAAGAGAGAGAAGTCAAGGAGAGAAGTTTCTTACACCTCCAGGGTTCAGGAGATTTCTCCCAGGAAAGTTTTCTTATTTTTTTTCATCTGAATGTATTTCTCACTGGTATTTTCCATGCTCCATTACATTCCTCATTGCCTTGTAATTGAGGTTTTTAGAAGATGGGACAATTTTTGAGCTGGCAGGGTAACAAGGACTAGAAAATTGTATAAGATGTGGCTTGGATGGAATTTAGTCCAATGACATCCTGGCTGCATTACAACCCCTTCAAAAAAAAAAAAAAATAGCCTGCAGATCCATATGGAGCAGGACATCCTCTCTGGAAAACTGTCCCGTGGTTGTCCCTGGAACAAATGGGATGGGACAGATGCAGCTGCAACCTGATTACAGGGGAGGTGGGCTTGGAATTACAGTCCTGTGGCTGGAGCTCCTTCACTGTGCTCAGCTGCACTCCTGTCTCCTCTGGGGAGGGATGCTCTGCTGCTTTGAGCCCATAAAGAGCTCACAGTCTCTTCACCACTGAAGGCTCCATCGCCTCTTAGTACTGTCTGCATCTTTCTCAAAGAGAAGGGCCAAAAAACTCTGCCCCATGAGGGTGTCTCATGAAGCCTCTCGCAGGTTTTCTCCATGTATTCCTTCAGAATAAAACACAGATCAAGCTGGATTTCTCATCTGTATTTGGGGGAAAGGCAATCCCCTGTGGGAGGGAGAAATAAGGAGAACTGCAATCTTAGACAGCAATCATCATATGAGGATTGGGAAGCACTCAAACATTTTGGGGGCACAATCTGCCCCTCTCACAGCTAGCTCAGTGTGTTCAGCAGCACGACAACACGACCAAGTCATCCCTCTTGAAGCTAATACCACATTGGGGGGATTAACTGCGAACAAGCAGGCAACAATAATGGGCTCATTGAAATTCAAGGAGAGCTCCATTTGAACCACACTGAGATACCCCTTCTCCATTTCGAGCTTCTCTCCCTGCTGCAGGAGTAGGTGCGCTGCCTGTGTGGCACAGACCAGTCCCCCTGTTATGTACTAGTTGTCACCTGCATCGTGCCTGCACAGCACACTGCCGCACAAGAGGTGTCAGAGAGTGATGTGAGACAGTGGGAGAATGGCAGGGGAGTCCCCAAACCATCACAAAGTTGGGGCAGGAAAAGGAGAGCGAAGAGGAAGTGTGAAACTGGCAGCAGGTGGCAAACTGGGATGCAATTCCCGGCAGAGAAGAGTCTGACGGACACAGCGCTGAGAGGGGATTTATCCCCTCCTCCTCCTCCCTGCAGGCCCTGGAGTAAGTTAAACAAGGCATCAGATGTTTCTATTTTAAGAATAACCAGGAAGGCTGGCAACTACAAAAGGAAAAAGAGGGGAGGGCAGAAGTTGTCTAGTAAAATTAGCAACATATTTTCCTGCCTGCCTTCCAAAGAGCGTGCCCCCTTCCAGCAAGCCAGGATCTGCACAGCATAAATTATTGCTGTCTAAATTTGAGCCTGTGCTGTTGTTTCTGCCAAGTGTTTACTCTTGAATGTTATATTTTTTCAGGCGCAGATGACACTGGGTGACATGTGTCATCACAGTACGTGCTCCTGAAAAATAGGCACTGTGAAATTGCTCTGACATTCTCCAAGACGGGCTGCTCACGTGTGCAGAGACAGGAGTCAGAAGGTCTTGGTGAAGAGATGAGTCTGTCCCACTGTGGCAAAACCAGACAATGGGCTGGGGAAGATCCCTGCTGCATGTGGCACCGAGTTTGCGGGTAATCACTGAGCTCTACTTGTACAGATAAGACTTGTGGGCACCTTCTGCTTCAGATAGTTCTGCACTGTTACTTCCCCTGTGAATGAGACCTGTCCTTCTCATGGCAGTGAGTAAAGCCACAACTTCATCATCTATCACAAGTTTCATAATATCCAGAAGCTGCATGAGGCACAGCATGGTGATTGTGCATCACTAGCAATGGCTGCAAGGATGAAAGAGAGATGCTGGATAAATATTTGACAGCTATTTTCATTCTCCCAAAACCATGTTCCCATTAATTCTTTTTGGCCACATGTCACCTGCCAGCAGCAAGTCCAGAGCTCTTCGAACAGATTGGATGATCCCCTTTTGGTCATATTCAGACTGCTGAAAGCCCAGATCTGTGCAGTGTGACTGACAAACCAAATCAGTCATAGTCTGCGGGTCTGTTTTGGTTGTGTCAGGCAATAGACTTTTATGGCTGCGGATACAGTGGCTGTATTCTGTCATTGAAAGAGCTCTGGGCTTGGCATGCTCACCTGGCTCCTAATCAGCTTTGGCCTTCACTTACTCACAGGTTTCTCTTCAACCTAAAGCACACAGATTAAAATAATCCACACTTTTATAGAGAAGGCTTTATACCCCCAATTAGGCAAAAACGTTTTACGTTGGTGTCTTAAGCTCTGGCATGTCAAGGTTAGAAATGTTCTTGTTTCATTGCTCTGACAATATATGGCCAAAGTCAACAAGAGGCTGATGTGAGAGTTTGATATATGGCAGCCCAGCATGATCTCATCCTTGGCAGGTCACAGGATTAGAGCACAAAACAGTCAGATATGATTAACATTAGGTACTATATCTGTGTGAAGATGTACGGGTCTGTCACTGTAACTACGAATAGAAAGCCAAAGCTGGATGAAGGTCGGACTGTTCTGACAGCCAAAACCCGTGACATCCTACCCTGTGTGGTGTCACTGGTAGAGGAAAGCCACTTGTCCCGAAATGCCTCTCCCCGCCATCAGCATTATTGTGCTTCGCAGCTCAGGTTCACCCAGCACACCTGTCTGCTCTAAGAGCACACAGCAAATGGAGCAGGACATCTGTGCCAGGGAATTGGCTTCTGCCATCTTCTGCTATTTTTACATGGTGGCTGTGAAAGCTTCCAAAACGAGATGCATCGCCACAATTAAACTGAGCGCGTTTAATAGCAAACTCTATCACAAATTGCAGAGTGAAACCACTTCATATTTCCGTGGGGCTTGGTAGAAAAATAGCTGCAACTAATGAGGCACATTGTAGACTTGTTTATATTCAGCTGACTCTGTTCAAGCACCAAATTATCTGTGTGTGATTATGAGGCCAAATTCACCCTGTAATTTTTCATTTAGTGTTATTTTACTGCCTGGCCTGTTCTGCTGAGCTGAGGAGTTACTCATGGAGCAAAACCTCCCTGTCCTCACTCCTAAGCTTCAGGGGACTTTACAGGTGTTGCACAAAGTCACAACCTGCTGTAAATAGCCACCACTTGGTAGTATCGTCTTCCAGGCTCAGAGTTAGCAGGCAGAGGGCTGGGTCACCCTTCTGGCTTGGTTTGCTTCTCCCTGGACTCCGTAACCAGAAACTAAGCAGCAAGGATATTCTGGAGTCGGCCTGGATTGGTAAAATTAATTTCACAAGCTTGCACCAGCTCCAGGCAGAATTTGGGCTTTAACATTTGGAGGGAAAGGGCCTCATTTGCTTTATGATCTGTCCCACGGCATTCATGGTGCAGCGCATCCCTGGCATGCCCAGGCCATCCAGGTCCCAGTGCTGTAAGTGAAACCACCATGTCATGAAAAGCAGCAGAGGTTACATTTCATCCCTAATCCAGCAGTTTTGCTCACAGCTACAAGTAGCGTTCCCAGTGAGAGAGGCACAGGCAAATTTTTGTGTGCCCTTTGTGCATCCACATGGGAGGGACTCTGGGTAGAAGCTTGTCCAGTCTTGAGTATTTTGGGGCAATTCAGGCCTTGTAATGAAGTTTCAGTGCACGTTTTAGAACAGGCCATGTCCCAGCCACTCATTGCCATGGGCACACCGGTATTTCTGTGCAAGCCATGATGGAGTAAGGATGAAGGGAGACAGAATAGCCCTGTATTGCAATCCCAAATTAGGACAAATGTTTCCCGTCCTTATATAGTGCCTTCACTTGTGCCACACAAGTAGCACCAACCTCAAACCTTCTCTTTTCCCTCTCCTAAGCTGCTGGAAGGAAGAGCCCAGCAGCAAAGCCCTCCACGAGAGCACCAGCATCCAGTGCATACCACAGTGCTCAGTCCCAAGCACAGGGACACGGGACCCCTCATTTCCAAAGTTACTATTGCACAGGCTTTATATTTACAGCCTCCCACAAATGTCCTGAAGAGGAAAAGATCACATAAAAGTGCCAAGCAGAAAAGCATTGCTGTGATTCCACTTGTTGCTCAGATGCCTTTTATTTTTGGTGCCTGTCCTAGCAAGCAATCTCCCCCTATCCTATTTCTACCCCAACCCTTCAGGCACAAACTGTGAGGACAGAGTCAGGCCATGAGTACAAGCCTGTACTTATAATCTGAGATGTGAGTGAGGCCAGGTCACTGGAGCAGGCTAGTTTAGTATCCATTTTAGTTTTCCTGAAAAACCAAAGATACTTCAGTGGTCCCCAGGATGATCAGGAATTGCCATTACAGTCCTACGGGGCTGGGTCTGCAGGTTTGCACCTCGCAGAAGGGCTGGGTGGGGAGATATGTGGCCTCACTGCCACTGGGCACACCTCACCCCCTCCTCGGGCAAGCCTGCACTTCTCAGCCGGGCTCAGCAGGGGACAGGCAAAACTGCCTAGTGCTAAATTCAGGTCAGATCTCAAGTCTCTGCTGTTTCATCTGTTTTGATTTTAGTGGCAATACCCACATTTTACTATACTGGTAAAATCATGTCAGATAACATTCATTGTTGTTACTTCCACAGGATTAAAGCATGGGTACTTTTTGTTATTTCAGATTTTCCCCTATATTACAATTTGTATATCTTATCCATTTCTTTTCAGCAATAAAGTAAAACACAGGCAGACATTAGCAAGACATACCAGGAGCAAATGTACTCAGGAGCATTTCTGCAGGCAAAGTGCACCCAAGTGCCTTCTTTGTTTTTAAGTAAATGTATCTCAGAGACATTTTAATGTGTGGGAAAAAATCCACCTCTTAACCTCTTAGGTTCCACAGGTCCTGTCCATTTCTCACTTGGAGCCATAATCCTTTCCAGTGGCAACTAGTTGGGATGTTACAAATAAAGGATTATACCTTCAGGTGAGGCAGAGCTCCTTATGAGCTTACTGCTTAGCTATTATAGATCCTGTTCTCATAGAGAAATTACATGCACATAAGGATGTGTGCATTATTTAAGATGGAGCAGCAAGACTGTGGATGGATGGGTCTTCTAGCTCAGGAAATGCTAATTATTGTTCCTCCCGTGTAGCCATCCAGTGCTGAGGTTGGGGAAATGATGCGTGAGGCATTCAATGGTCTCACAGACACACTACTGAAAGACACTATTCAGCAGGGAACCAGAAGTTATTATCAGGATGTGTTTCTTATAGTCAAGTGACCAATGCTGGATTTAGGTTGATGTTTTGACAGACTGTAGTTGTTAATCCCACAGTCAGGTTATTCCATTTGGATATTTCTGGCATGTTGCACGATTTCAAGAGGAAAGTGCACTTACATTTTTAATGCACATCCTGCTGACACACCACCTTTCCCTGTGGGAGAAGCCGTGCTTGAGGAGGGAAAACTAAGAAAGAAGGTAAGTAATTCCTCTCAGTTGGATAATTCATTGATTTCATGTGCACAAGATTAAAAAAAATTGAAGTCATCATTGTATTGTGTTTATTATTTCAGTGAGTGGCAAAATGTCATTCTAAAAATAATATCAATTTACTATGAAAAGCCACACCATTTTTATCAAGATAATTGATAAATCAGACCTCTATCTAATGTTTCCCCTCATAGAAAATTACAGCCTTGGAGAAGAACATTTGTTGCAGAGAAAGTCAGAGTGCACACTGAAGAGCTGACAGCCGAGGCTGCAGACAGAGATTGTTTTTCATGGATAAAACAATGTTTTACCAGCACTAAACTGATTTGGACTGTGTGACAGAGTAACAACATCTGTGGAGCTCAGTCTACCCTACAACCCAAAGAGTTACAAGAAGATTGCCCTTTCACCACACTTATCATTGAAATATATATATAAAACCAAAAACTTAGAGGAAGTCTCCAATAATCATGCTTTCCATCCTCTCTCCCCTGGATAAGAAGGACCTGTCACTCTGACACCAGATGAAGCCATTCCTGGCTCTTGTTTTCTTGAATCACCCGGGCAGAAAGCCCACTGCGGCTGGTCTGCAACTGCTTCCGACAGCCTCGGTCACGGCTCCTGTTTTCCATTTCCTCTCTCCAAAAGAGAAGACAGGCAGCTGTTTAGGAAGCTTTGAAAAAAAATCTTGTGCAAGTATTGAAAAGAAGGAGACGGTGTGAGAGTGTGTGTGTGTGTATCCAGGTGTTGGCCCATCTCCAGCTGGCTGATGGTACGGCGCTGGCTTTCTCCTTTGTTTCCCAGATGTAAAAATAACCATAAACTGCCCAAAACCTAAATAATGTATTGATGGCTTGACTAATTTAATTTTTATTCCTGTATCCCAGTACTTGTGCTGCCCCAGAGATGTTTCACTGTGTAATTCTAAATAAAGGAGTTCTGTGACTGTGGAAGAGGACAGAAGCCCTCGTGTGAGCTCACAACAGCAAATAGCACTCTGCTCTTCCACACCTACAGCTTAAAAAAAAAAAAAAAAAAAGAAAAATAAAAAGAGAAAGTTCAGGGAGAATTAAGTGTTCTCTGAATTTTTTCCTGAATGCCTGAGAGCAAAATAAAATGCAAACAAGCATTTCCAGGAACGCCTGAGAAGATGGGCATAGGCTGCCTTGGATTCCCAAGGACAGTCGTGTTTCTTCACAGCCCTGGATGCTACACAGTAGAAGAGACGGATTTGTACTGTTGCTGCTGATCTCAGGATGGTCGTTCTGAAGGCAAGGACAACTGGCCTTAACAAAGCAAATATTGCCAAGAAAGGCAATAGGGAGTAGTTTTTGTTTTACTCCATTGCTTAGCTGAATTCTGGTTAATATTTAAAAAGATCAATCCAGAATCACTCAAAATTAATGTTGCTCTTCATAAGGCAGCATGAATGTTGCATCTTGTCCTTGACCAACCACTTTGTAAATTCCCCATAAATTTACAAAACTAAACCAACTTTAATTCAGTTGAGGTGTTAGCTCCATGTCCAGCAGAACATGTACAAGCATGCACATGGCATTTTAAGTGACACAAGACGCCACTACCACAACTGTGTTAGGCAGCACAGGCAAGTATCTTTCAATGTTGCTTTTATTTTTTCTGCTTGCAAATGATCATTTCTCACGGTGCATTCCCCAAATCTTACTCATACCCTGTCACCAAGCTGCAAGAAGTCATCTGTCTTCTTTCAGAAGAAATCTGCAGAGAAAGACAGACAACCTAAATCCTGACTCTGGTCCTCCCCCAGAGAATGGCTGTGTTGAAGAAGCGTAGTTTGACATAGTCTACCATCCAGCTGGATTTTGTGCTTTGCTGGCTTTATTGGTAGTAAAATGTCCGTGCAAAGCTAAAAAACCCTCCCAAACACTTTATTTGCTTTGCTGTGAGTTTTTTATTCTGCAGAAGATCAAATGTAGAGCAATGCTACATAAGCTATTCAGTTTTTCCCAATACATATTCCTAGCACTTTCAGAGTCCACAAGAGCAGCACGATGCCCTTGCCTTTTAATTAGTTTAAGCCAGAGGGAGCAAAGATCTGAGGTCTGGGGCTATACCAGAGAGAATGAGAGCTGAAGAGCTGAGGCAGAGCCACTGCCACCTGCCATAACCCCCCCTCACCATCAAGTCCCCATCAGTGTGAAAATCAATGTGTTTACTTCCCATCAGTGTGTGAAATCAGAGCCCTCATGCAATTTCTGTCAACAATTACTCGATCACCCTATTTTTGTGCAGGTCTGGTGATTGTAGTGCTGCCAGGGGATGGGTGAGAGGCTGGGAGGGATCAACCTCTTGCTTAAAAAGAGTGCAACAGCTAGAAGAACTGCATTTTTGCAGAGCTTTTTCATTCACAGGCTAAAATTGTTTCACATTAAACAGACTAGGCTAATAGATGTGGCGAAATAAATGCGAAGTCAAGCCTGCCTTGACCCGCCACTGCAGCTGTGAATTGGATTTTTGCAGCCACCAGCTTGCTGGGCAGCATGAACACAGTTTGCTGGATGCTCTCATGGCTGGTGGTGCAATGTAAGCACAACACTCGGAACACAATCCACCAGTGTCTCCACGCCAGATCCCAAAACCTACTTCCTAGGCCTGCTGCCAGTGTTGTGCTATGAGTCACGAAGAGAAACAAACACAAGGAATGTCAAATTAAATAGGACGCAACGCTTTCGCAGGATTTAAAAGCGGAGCAATTGCGCCGTAGAGTAGAAACCTCCCTGGACTCCTCTTGGACTGCTTCTCATCTTGGTAATAAGAAACATCCCTTTAATTAGTTCCACCTAATGAAATTCATAAGTCAGGGAGTGGGAGTTTTGCTCCTGGGTAGAAACCGAAAACTTCTCTTCACTCGATCTGCCCATTTTCTGCAGCAGTCATTAGCAAATTTTATCAAATCTCTGCATTAAACAGTAACAACTATTGTTCACTCAGAACACAAGTCCATTTATGAGCTGCAATATGACACATCTTGGAAACCCCAGACTGAAAGGCACTTCTGAAAAAAAAAAGATTAGGACTGGCAAGAAAAAGTAGTTTCAAATTGTTAAGAAGGAACAATAGAGAAACTTCTACCTGATCTTTCCGGCTGCTGAGATCAGAGAAGTTCCTTTACCTTTCTAGGTTTGGGTAAAATAATTTACAAAATTTATTTGTCTTTCCTTACAATTAAGGGGTACCCATTACCTCTCCAGCTGAACCTCTGGCTGCTTCATTCTCCTTGCATTAGGGACAAGTAAAATAATACTAGGAAGCCTCAAGCTGTGCATTTGCTCCTGTGGAAATATTGACCCACAAGCATCTGTTTAAATTCATTTTGGCTATGTGTCTCTCAAGACAAAGTGATATCCATGGCAACAAACAATTTCACTGCAGAAGAGGGAGCACATCCAGAAGGAGCGTGTAATCGCTCTGTTTATCGATGACTAAAAGCCTGAAAGCAAAAAGTTTGGGATCTGAGGCACAACACCAGTGCTCTGCAGCAGACCAGGGCCTTTATCAGGACACTTTTGCAAATGTCTGTCATTGAGGATGGAGAGGGAAACTGAAGTCTTGCCTGCTGTTTTCCTTTCCAATCTTTTTTGCAAAGAAACATGGCTCACTGTGCAGTTGTTGCAATTGCCCTTTGAGAAGTTTTACAGAGGAGAATGGGCAGGTGGAAGACAATGCTCTCCTACATTTGGAGACAGCAAAAGCACAAATCACCACTAAGACAAACTGATAGGACAGTCAAGATTTTGGTACAAACTCTTTTCAGCACCTACAGGGGCCCCTTGGTTTATCTACATGTTTCCCTTAAAGTGGCTGCTGACCAATGCATTCATCCTGTCACTCCACATTGGGCCCCATAATTACAGAGCTGATTTTCAGGGTTGGTTTTAGCTGCTATTACGGGAAGGTATGATGTTGGACACAAGTGCAGTGCTGTTGGGGGAAGGAAGGAGGAAGGTGGCACGTGGCAGCTTGCTGCACTAGGCAGTGTTGGCAGGGGAAAAGGAGGAGGAAACCACAGCCCTCCTAGGATCTTCCCAAGAATCCTTCCCACTTATAAAGCTATCTTTGATTTGGGCTGCATAGAGTAATTTTCTAGTTTAACACTCAGGGGCAACAGCTTGAACCACTTCTGTTCTCAGGGCCTGCTAGAGAAAGGTGTTGGTGCAGAGTGCATCTTGTTATGGCCCTGCTGGAGCTGAAGGATTGCTTTGCAGGCTTGGTGCGTTCTAAGCCAGGAGTGTCTTACCCTGCCCTGAATCCCTTCCCCTCCAAACCTGGCTGCCTGATAGCATTTGCTCTGTTCTCCAGTCTCCACTACAATGAGACAAAAAGCTCTCACCCACATTGATTAAGGCCTCCAGGATAATTTCTTATACTTTTGGGGTCCTGCTACCAGCAAACCGGACCCAGCACTCACTTTTAGCCTTAGATAACTGTGGAGGGCCATATGAGCTTGCCTGAGAGACACTGCTATGGAGACACCCAGAAAGAGACCCAAGGATAGATTTTTCAAGCAATGTCTTGGTGCCATAACCTATGTAAATGCTACACAGCCACTTGAAAATGATGTGATTGATTACAAATTACATCAACACCATCCCATCAGACGTTCTTGCCTACAGTGGTGCTGACAGAGCACTCGCTTCATTTCTGAGAACCCATAAATGCAAGAGCTCTAAGGTCATAACACTCACAGGCAAAAGAAGGAACCCTTGTTTTGAGAGCCAAAGTAGCTCTGTTAGGAATTCTAGGTCAAGGTACTCAAAGGGGCACACACTGTCCCCTAAAGGTGTATCCGAGTTGAGCACACCTCCCAGTGAAAACACAAAGTGTGAGATACTTGCTTTGTCACAGAGAAAGGACCAGGCTAATGGTTTCTTTCAGGGGGTTGGCCTCTTACACTGGGATTTTCTGTCCCAAAGAGAAACAGTTCCTACTTCTGGAGGCCAAACCTCATCCAGTGAGGGCAGCAAATTATTTGAAGAGCAGTAATGAATTTAGTGTCTCTAGTTGAGATCAGGAGGCAATTTTAGGGATTAGGTTCACCTGAGTGAAAAAACTGCAGAGGTACTGCCTCCCCCACCCACCCAGCCACTTGAAAGTACCTACAACTGACCCTCCCATACCTACCTCCCCCACACACCATCCCTCGGAGAAACCCCACCCCTGTTACTGCAGGGGTTTCCATTTCAGCTGCAATAGAGGGTGGCCTCGCTCTCTGCAGCAGCGGTGATGTATTACCCACCCAGGTACTGACCAGGCTCCACACATCAGCTTATCTGCCAAGGTCTGCTTCCATGACCCTTTGTCCCTGTTCTCCTGCTGAATTTATGCTCCTCCTCTGATGTACTGCTACATGTAGCTGAAGCAATGATGAAGGGGCTACAGCTAAAACCATGGAGAAAAAGAAAAGCGAAACTGTCTCACTTTACCAAGATCAGGTGGAATGCCACCTTACTCTCTTGTTTGGAATGCAGCAAAAATCAGTTGATCAAAATGGCTTCAAGTACAGCATTCTTAATACAAATCTAAAAAAACTATAAGAAAACACCCACACTGTCTCGGGAGGATGCCGGTCTGAATTTAAAGAGACCTCCAAGTGAAAGGAGCTCAACTACACAGGCCAGAGTTAAACTCTCTACTTCAGTGACTCTCAGTGGAAAGATACAGTGCCAAGCTAGGGTTTTATTATAGTTAACCCTTTTGATGCTTATTCTGGAGTTATGGATTCAGATGCATATTTAGATGCTGTTGGTGTAAGCAGGGTCTTTTTGAGTCCAGAAACTGATGGCTGGTCACACAACTGTCTCTTGGGTCTTTTCTTCCAAAATATGGTAGATATTTATAAGTCATCACTCTCTCATTCACTTGCCCTTAATAGGGCAATGCATTCCCAAAGCAATCTATCAGAGCTGGGCTGGCTCTGGAGACTGTACCATCTCCTTATCTTCCCTCCCCTCCTCTCCCACACCATGCCTTATAATGCTTCTCTTAGTGGTGGCCAAGATCCTGCTGAAGGTGACTGAATTTCAGACTACTCAGCAATCGCAGCTCCCAGGGGAGCACAAGATGCAGGCTGGAGAAGCCTTTTCTGCCATTACTCCCTGGAGCTGTTAAGAGCCAAGAAGTGTTTTTGCTGGATCTCAGCTCCTCTCCAGTTACATCCCTATCGCCTGTGACCCTAAGCAGAAATCCCAGGCTTATAAAATTAAACAGACCTTTCCCATGAGTCACCCTGGGACTCCATGCTTGGATGGGATCAGGGAAAAAAGCAGAGGCACATCTGCTCTGGGAGCAGTGCAGAAAAAGCAGTGTACAGATGCAGGCTCCAAGACTCCCTAGTCCCAGTTTTTCTCATAGCTGCAAGTCAAACCGGACACAGAATATAGCACAGTAACCTATTGAACCAGATCCTATTAGCTAACTACAGAGAAGTCTAGCAGGCCATTAAAAATTAAACCAAATATAGGCACATATCAAAAAAACAGTGACTCTAAAGCTCTGTGCCTAATTCATCAGGGAGCAGAAAATCCTAACACATGGGATGCTCTTCAGACGATGCAACTGCAGCTCTAGTGAGACGGGAAGCTTTAGCCAGATCTCCCAAGAACCACAGGGAGGATGCTGTGCCTCTGCTCTGCTGCCAAGAAGACCCAGCTTCCTGCATGCCTGGTTATTTTCCGCACTCAGACACGTGCAAGTTCACACAGCATCCTAGGGATGTGCTACCCTTTCCAGCCTCTGGAGGCTCACTCCTGCTTTCATGGCTTGCTTGGTAGCCGAAAGGACAGAACAGCTCGTTTCCCTCGAGACCAAGAGTGTTGGTGGCAATTGGTGATGAGCAGGACAGACAGCCGTGGACAGCTTTTGAACCGCGGATGTCACCAGGACAATCTCCTGGTCTAACCCTGTGAAGCCACTGATGTCACTCCTGGTTTTGGCTCTCACTGGGGCAGTAAGGACACCTGACTAACAGTGCAAAGAAGACATCTTCTAACTGAGAGAGTGTTGTGCAGTGGTCTAAGCACAGGGCTTGGCAGCAAGAGTAATGGACCTTCCCACCTACAGCCTTCGGGTTTTATCAGGCTCCCATAGGGGCAGAATGAAGGAAGGAGACTGAGGAGAGACTCTACCAGAAATAAAACAGGACCTTTAAAGTGGTCCCATGAGGTTAAATTAGTTTGTGTGAAGACTTCGGAATCACAAAGAATCTCTTGCTTCAAATCCCCAACATTATGTGAGACACGGTGCTTTAATAAGGGCTGAATTACTCCAGGAAACTTCAAAGCCATCAAAGTGCTTGTGCTCGGTGACATTCGTGTGCAGTGCTCTGAGTGAGCTTTCTCTGCTTTCCCCAGTCACTGCACAACAGTCAATTAAAAGTGCTGCTCTCTTTGTAGCCTTCTCTGCAGTACCAGGTTTATTGTCCTATTTGTCACCATTGAACTGCCTCGGGGTGAATTATTTATAGCACCGGAGAAGATGAATTAAGTGCTAAATTCAAAGTGGGTCAGAGGGATGTTGACTTGGCCTTGAGACACGGGCGGGTCAGTGGGCTGATGTCTTGGCCTGCTTTGCTTAATGGGATGGAGCATCATCATCTGCACTCCTACCAAAACCTTGAGCTGCCTGCACCCAACCAGTGCTCCCGTGCCCTTGGGCCGGAGGGGCAGGAGGCAGGTACCAGGAACCTCCATTTTCCTCCACAGGTGACTTGCCCCCACTTTTTTTATCTGTGCATGCTGCAGTTCTTCAGTTAAGAACACCATTGCAGCAACCTCATCAAGAGACTCCACTACAGAGCTGCATTTTTAGCACTTGGCATGGCATGTCAGTACATCACACTGCCAGTGGTGTGATGCAGGGTGAGCCAAAACACCCCAAAAATCCAGAAAGCAGCCTACTAGCCTGCGGTTTTTAGTTTTTAGTGTAGCAATAAAAGAGCTACTCAAGCACAGAGCTTTTTAAAGGAAATCCTGCATGCATTTCCATCCCTAAATCCCAACAGAATCTTGTAATCCTCCACCAAGAACAGCCTGTGCTCCACATTGCCTGTAACTTAAATGATGGCAATAAATCAGTTGTTTCCCAAAGAGGACATTCACTTTTCACATTACTGCTGTTTTTACACCACATCTGACTGCATAGCAGAGGCTCCAGCAGGATGCTTATGCCAGGGTTCCCCCAGTATTTTCTGTGACAGAAAGTGAGGAGGACTTCCACAGGCAAAGGTGATGGGGGTTCCTGCCTGGCATGGCCTCGGAAACACCAATATGAGGATATTAATCTCATAAATATTGCAAATTTACATTATTTTATCAATATCTATGTTCAAATACAATGCCCAAACACTATTTATATCCACTTAAAAAAAAAATACATACAGGAAGTGAAACACTGCTCCCTCCACATCACCCTTGTTCTTGGAAAGCACCAGATGTTGATTCTGGTCATCTTGGGGTTTCTCAGGGGATGTCACAGAAACTCAGACACCAGCTCTGATCTTCCATGTGTGGATGGAAGTCACAGGCTCAAAGACATCAAGTTCTTTGAAAGGGTCATCTGAAACTGAGATGGAAACCGTGCTCCTGGCCATGAAACCAAAGCGCAATAAAAGAATCTTTGTCCCATATTGGTATTTTCTCTTCATGGTGCAAGGGCAGACAAATTTCATTCTCTCTTGTGAGAAAATATCCATCAACAGTATCACCTAATAACACAAAAGACCAGACAGGCACCAAAATTCAGAATGAATTTTAGAAGGGTGGGGAGAACTTTTGGAAATCTGCAATAACATTTTGCTGCTATATGATGCAATCACCTTCCCTTCAATGTTGCCTGGTACAATACTGACATCTTGCCCTTGGAAGTCAAAATCTCTTTGCTAAGGGACCAAAAGAAAATAAAGAGGGTTTAGATTTAAGCACAGCAGAATTAAGAGTTTTACAAACCATGAACTTGCTGAGGAATGTGGTTTTAAGTAATCCCACTGCTATTTTCCAATTCAGGTTGAGTTTACTTAGTAGCTGCAACAAATGAGAGAGGGCATGGACTACACTCTCTGTCCCTGGCAGAGGAGGAGCAGGAGGAAGAGGAGAAGGAGGTGAAGAAAGCAGACAGCTTTGATTAACAAGAAAATTAGCAAAAAAACTTGCTTGGGAGATGGGCATCTCAATGACACAAAGCCCCCATATGTCCAACCAGGAGTACTCCAAGCATCCCCATGCCTCTCTCCAGCATCCTCTGGCTTTGGTTTTTTAAAATTCCACTTTACAGAGGTCTAGCCTCCCAGGCAAGAGATGCAGATTTCTGGAATTGAAAAAAATATCCCTCTTGCCCAGATTCATCCCTAAGTCAATCCAGTGGGAAATCAGGTTTTTTCACCCCAACTGTTTGCCAAGGAAACAGAGTTCAAAAGGCACCCAGCTCTGAACAGATAACCACTAGTCGAGAGTGTGGATCAGTATAGACAAATACTGGTGCAATTTTCTTTCAGCTTCCCCAAAGCCAATGATATACTTCCACCATTCAAGCCTATCAGCCCATGTTTAGAAGTCAAGGTGGTGAGACTGGAGTGGAGGAAGCAGGTTTAACAACTCGGTACCTGGCTTGCTGTGACAAATAGAAAATAAATTTGCTGTTTCCCTCTACTACACTAACTACTCTAAATCCACACTGAATTTCCCCTCACCCGAAACAACTGCTCCTATGACCACCTAGGGGTTTTGATGTGTCAGATACTCCTCAGGACAAGTTTTATTTTACTGAGCTGGTATTGCTTTCATGCAAGAGCCCATGTTCACACACAGTCTATACAGCTTCCTCTATGTATACAAAAAAGATGGAAAAATTATGCCATGCCAAGAAAGCTGTCTTGCCAAACAAGAACCACCCCCTGAAGGGTATATTTAGAAATCAGAGGACAATTTAGGAAGAGAGTCACACAACATAAGCCAGAAGAGTAATGAAAAGTAGGGAGAGTGGGAGTTTCTTTCAGGTATTGAGCACTCCCAGACTGCACCAGTGAATACCCAGACCGACACGACTCTTTTTCACCTCACCAAGTAACAACAAAACCCAACACTTACACAGCATTTTTCATTCATCCATCTCAAATTGCACTGCAAGGAGAGTCAAAGTGTTGAATTTAGCATCCCTCTCTGCAAATTGATGCACAGAGCTGGAGTTCAAGGTTGCACAAGGGCGAACACTAGGGACAAATGTAGGCCATGGAGTCATGTGAGCTGTTGTGGGTGCTGAGTTTGGACCTTCTCTTCAATACTCGATGCAGTCCATCAGCCTTGTGCAGGCAGGGCAGCCTGTGGGGTCTGTCTGCTCTGTCATTTCATTAGGGACAGTACCTTCACAGCAGGTGTTTTACATCAACAAGCAAATCCGAGTAGCACACCCACTTCAGCCTGCAGAGTCCCAGCGCTGCTGAGGCCGGGGAGCACCTCTGGAGATCATCCCTCCCACCTCTTGCTCACAGCAGCCTGCTCAGGGCTGCATCCTGTCCAGTTTTGAATATCCCCAAGGATGGACATGCCACAACGCCTTTGGGCAATCTGTGTCAGTGTTTGACCCCTCCCACAGTAAAAACATTTCTTCTGATATTTGAAAGAAATTTCCTGTATTTCCATTATTGGTGCATTTCTCAAGTCTTGTCCATGGGCACTACTGAGGAAATCCTGGCTACACATTCTTTACTTCCCCCACCAGGTGTCTATCCACATGGATAAAAGCACCCTGAGCCTTCCCTACTCCAGGCTTTCTCAGCTTCTCCCCATAACAAAGATGCTCCAATCCCTTCATCACCTTTGTGGCCCTGCACTAGACTTGCAGTATGTCCATGTCTCTCCTACACTGGGCAGCCCAGCACTGGACCCAGTGCTCCAGACACACATCAACAGTGCTAACAGAGAGAAAGGATCACTTCCTTCAAACCTGCTGGTGACTGATCACAACTCTTTGAGCCTGGCACTTCAATGAGTGTTCAATCTACCTCATCATCCACCTACCCAGTCCATAGCTCACCAATGAGGATTTTATAGGACACAGCATTAAAAGCCTTGCCAAATCTACAATAAGCAATATCCACTGCCCTCCCCTCAGCCAATCAGGCAAATAATCTCTCTGTAGAAGACCAGACAATTGATAAAGCATTCCTCCTTCAAATAACCCTGCTGACTAAACCCAAACACTTTCTTGTGTGTTAGATATTATGAAGAAATTCTCTGCTGTGAGGGTGGTGTGAATTAGAACAGTTTGCACAGAAGAGCTGTGGATGCTTCATCCCTGGAAATGCTCAAGGCCAGATTGGATGGGGCCCTGGGCAACCTGGTTTAATGGAAGGTGTCCCTGCCCATAGCAGGGGGTTGGAATTAGATGGTCTGTAAGGCCCCTTAGAACCCAAACCATTCTATGGTTCTATGATTGTCTTTACTATGTCTGGAAATAGTTTCTAGGCTCATCTGTTCCATCTTCTGTGGGGTCAAGGTGAAGCTGATGAGTCCATAGGGCCTGAGATCCTCCTGAACTGGTACTTGTTTTCTTTCCAGTCCTCATGAACTTTCTCCAGTTGTCTTGTGCTTTCGCAGATAGTCAAGAGGAGGTTCAGGATGATGTAGTATGCTGGACAGACAGCTTAGGGAATGCAGCATTCCAGTGCAGACTTCTACCTTTGACAGAACAACCTGCCCAAAGAGCCTGTATTTGTTCCTCAACATTTTTCAAACATCTAAGATCTGCTAGGACTGTATGACTGTCATTGTGAATAATGGCTGCACCATGTGACTTGGATTAGCAGTCAGAGCAACAAGGGGAAACACTAGGGACACCCAGTTGTGACACAGAGGACCAAAGTTCCGGCAGCAGGGACAGCACCTCCCTTTGGTGCAGGGCTCATCAAACCACCCCCTCTCCTGTGCTTTCAGTGCAAGGACTGTAACCTCAACACGTAAAATCAGTTGCAAAGGCCCTCACTGACCAAGGAATCACACGGATTAGAAATGCACACCACCTGTTTTCCTTACCCCCTCAGGAGCAGCTGTGCTGTAGCACAAATGATTTTGTTCACAGACAAGCCTAACTTGCCTAAGATGCACCTCCACAAACGAGTAGTCTTGATTTTTTTCTACCCTCTCTCAACTCTTCTAGCTTAGTAGGTGAGATGGGTTTAAAACAAACAAAAAACACCAAAGCCTAAGGGAACTGAATTTAAACTAGACGCCTACAGCTACATTTTCAGTAGCTAAGTTATAAAAGAAGAAAGATAAAAAATAAAATTTCAGAAGTGTGAAGGTTGTCACTGGAATATTTTTATCTATAGTGAGTCACAAAGACTGAGCAGTAGGATTCTTTTTTTCTTAATAACACTGCAAAAAACTTTAAGAAACTACCACCCCAAATAAAAAAAAAAAAAGAGAAAGCAAAAAGCTACAGAAAGCTTACTAAAGACATTGGCTCCAGCAGCATGCCAGAAACAACAGGCTCTTCTCACAGACACAGAGAGATGTTTTATTCCAGTGAAGAAAACCCACCTCTGCTAACCCAGAGCAGATGAACTGCAGGGACCAGAAAAGCCGGCAGGCATTTGACAGTACCAGAGAAGGTCATTATGGCACCTTCCTATACAAAGGCTGAATCCAAAGTACTAAGGAAGCACATCCTTGATGAGCAGGAAGGGGTATGTGAAGTCTGCACGTGGTCTGGAAGAACAGGAAAAGAAAAGTGGGGGAGAGGAAGGGACAGAGACCTCCTATTCATTGGCCAAGACTGCAACTCAGGGCTTGACATCACTGCAGTGTCTGTCTCCACGTGGCTGCTATATGAATGGCAGAAATGGCTTGTTATGAGAAAAATGGCAATTCTTCATGTATGCAACAAGTCCTAGGTTAAAACTTATGGTTTATGCCACGTACAGATCCCCCTATAAAGAAACCTACTTCTTTCTATATATATGAAACAGACTTTTTAAAAGATTTTTTTTCTGACAAAGTTTTTGGTTTTGTGTGAAAGTTTAATATTCTTAAGTCATAATGACAACAGTATAAAGAATTCAGGATAAAGGTTTTGTCTTTTTAAACACAAGGTCAAAGTGTACAGTCAAAGAAAGCTCTGCCATCACCTTGATAGGACACAGGGTTGTTTAAAGTGCAGTTTAGTAGCAAATTTAAGACATCCATTTCTTTTCCTGCAGCTGTTACTTATGCTTTCAACAGCACTGGTACCACTCCACTCTGAAACCAGGTTCTGCTCGAGTGCCAGATCTCTGTGGCCAAGTGTTCTTCGTTGGTATTTTCATTGCAGTAAAACTGTAAGAGCCAGAGGCAAGTCAGGGAGATTGAGATGGCTCGTGAGATCATCATGGGAAGAATGAATCATCTGCCTTGGAAATATAAATGTTTATGATCACTGCTTCTATTCTGCACATATATCCTTGAGACACACAACTTTTACAAGGGTGTTGGTATTTATATAATTCCATAAATTTAGACAGTGCATTACCAACATGATATGCAGTTGTAGTTATAAATAGCAGAGCAGCAGGACAGAATTTTCAACTATTTCTTGTTTCCTATACTCCACAAATGAGA
This sequence comes from Aphelocoma coerulescens, assembly GCF_041296385.1. NCBI lineage: Eukaryota > Metazoa > Chordata > Aves > Passeriformes > Corvidae > Aphelocoma > Aphelocoma coerulescens. The sequence continues at coordinate 64,048,868 of NC_091013.1, forward strand.
TGTGTGGCATCTCAACTTAAGGAACTAAAGGAAAGAAAATTTAGCTATTAGGCAATAAACCCCCCCACGTGAGTCTCCCTATTTCAAATGGTGGAATGGAAGGCTAGACTTCTACCAAAGAAAAAGAAAATAAAGCCAGTCCCTGAGAGTTAACTGCTACATTTAACCATGACTAAAAGACAAAGAGCAGATTCTGAAGCGGAGGTTTTGAGAATAGATTTTTTTTTTTTGTGCCATGTTTTCAGTGTCAATGTGACAAACTAACACCTGCCCTTGACAAGAAACATTCTGGCAAACAAATGCACAATATAATCAAAAGACTAAATTTGTTTCTAAACCTTGACTGATGCTTTTTTTTTAGCGCTCAGAACACTATGGATGTACGCACAAACCCATGAAAAAAACAATCACTGGGTGCTGTAGGAGCATCATAACAATGTACTAAGGCATCCTTCCAGAAGGCCAACTAATAAATTCCCAATGTATGAAAAAGGTAACCAGTAACTCGTAGCAAGTTTTCTAAACTTCGATAATATTATTAAGGGTTTTAATGATATTGAGGGATTTAATAATATTGAGGGTTTTTAATAATATTCAGGAGTTAATCTGTCAGGCAATAACTGTAACAGCAGTTATGGCCAAAGGCTCAGTGTTGGGTACCTGAGGTCAACCAGCAACCCAGCACTGATGCAAGCAGTTATAGTATTTTTATTTACTGATTTTTTAAATAAATAAAGCCTGTGCCCTTGTTTCCATTCTCTGCTCAATTAACAAATTAATTCAGGGAGGAAGAGATTCCTGGTACAAGCAGTACTTTTTGAGCCAGGTCAGTTATATCTTCCATATTTTACACTGGATATATTAGATTTATATTGGATATATCTTATAGCAGCTGAAGTAAAACAATGGGTGCACTGAATTGTCATTTGAAACTACACTGAAATACTTCTGGACACGCACGATACTCCACACACACCAGACCATGACTTCACATGAGGAAGATCAATCCTACTTGGCTCTGGTGATGGACTCACACACATTTCTTAAGAAGGTAAAACACTCCAAGCTCTGAAGCTCTAGAGTGGGGATCTGCACCTACCCTAGGGAAGGTCATACTCTGTGCCACTGCTGCCTTTGTGCCATGTGGAAATGGAATTACTCAACATGTTTTCCAAGGAAATGGCCACCGAGGGCAGAACAGATCAGGAAAGTGGTTTTAACAGCTCTCAGTATGTACTTTAATTATTTTTTGTTACACTGATGTCTTTCAAAAAGCATCAGTTGGGTAAAAAATGTGAGCCTTTGCTTTGCTGTCCATAACAGACATCCTCTATGGTGCTCCTTCACACTGAATTGATGGGGTTTCCCACGTGTCTTCATCTGCCAACTGAGCCATCTGTGAAGTCTGATCCACAGGTTCTTTCTCACCCTGGGCTATTAGTAATGCATCTTCTTGCGCTCCTTCCAACTGAAGGTCAGAGCTACAAGAACAATTAGATTCATCGCCTTTGTCCTTCGAAGGCTCTGCTGCACTTGTAGAGGACTGTTCAGTTTCTGCTTCAGCCTGTGGCTCTGTGCTAAGTCCAAACACATTATTTCTGATGAGGTATCGAACACACTGCAAAATCACATTCCTTTCATGTCGGATGTCCTGGGCCAGTAACTGGAAATTAAAAAAAAGAGAAGATGATGCACATTTCCCTCTATTGCTCTGTAGCTGGTACAAGCATAGCAAGATGTACTGATCTACTCAGTAATTTCCAACATCTTTCAGTTTAAACAGTTGGCTCTCTCACGCAGGTCCTGGACACATGGGGCTGGAGACTGCCATAGCAGAGACAATGAGGTTCTCATATGGACTGTAATACCAGGCCATGCATTCCAGTACATCAGGGTAACATCTTTCACACCTTCTGAGTTATACTTTATCTGCAATTTAATATCCCATGCATTTTTAATTTAAACCCCCTATGAGTAAAAGATAAATACAAGGAAAGGGCATCTTCCTCCAAGTACCAGACCATGGATTTAAACAGCAGCAACTGGTTTGGGCTATAATACACCAACCTAATTCTAATAGCTTAATCAAAGTGCTAGAGGCCTCCCTCATCAACTTTAATCTCACTGAAGTTCATTTTGGTAGCAGGAAAAAGAAACCTATCAGTCAGAGAGCTGAATGAACCTTCTTCATTCCAAGTGTCAGCAGCACTAGTACTCTGAACAAACACAAAATCTGAGGTAAGTGGCTAAATCTGTAACTACCTGATCATTTGCAGGAGAGCTGTATTACACACTGCAGGAGATTTGGCTAAGTTTGGCTTGTAATGGCATCAAGAAGCTTTTTTTGTTGTTACAAGTTTCAACAGTGGTTTAACAGGACACGTTCAAGTCTGAATATTTCTACTTAGACTAGTTGCTAAGAGGTCTTACAAGCAGCTGACACCTAGAATGAGCCTTCAGGAACCTTTCATCTGAACTAGATGTACTTCAGGACAGACAAGGGACAGCAAAGTGATGTTCTCTTTGTTCATTTTCTCTTTGGGAGAAAATGGTGAATTCGCATATGGCCAAATTAGGGCCCAGTTGGGCTGCACCCTATCAAAAACCGTATCTTTGTATTTCGTTTTTTAATGCAGGGATGGGTGTCAGTGGAGTGACAGTACCCAAGCTTTTGATTTTGTTAGCATAGAGAATGACTAAATACACATTAGTGTTTGCATGGCTACAATAAACACGTTTTAGTAGAGCCCAAGCTCACTGCTGAACGACTGCTGAGAGATACCTGCAGCTATTCTCCTACATCCCTTTCTTTTTTTTAAAAGCATCAGTTCATTGATACAACATCCTTTTTTCAGCATTCTAATACGCTTTCTGGATGCATTTTATAAAATTTCAACCTTGCTCCCTCTCAAGGTTTTTATACACTGACCATTTCTGATGACAGTGGAAGCCTACCTGCAAACCTCAGGCTCTCTTCTGTGATTTATAGCCACAGTACACATTCTTTAAAAACAACTCTGAGCAACTTGAAAAAGCAAAAAAAACCTTACTAAAATGCAATTTTTAAAATGGACTATACTGGCAAGCTTCAGCTCAGGTTTCCTATGCACTGTCAGCTTCTCTCAGCATGTGGGACTTCACTTGACTTTCTTCCAGAGTCGTCACTGCTTTCTTTGATCACCAACAACTTTGAAGAGCAAGTGATAAAGGCAACTGCATGCTTAGGGAGCTACACAAAGGACAAACACTTCCTTTTCGGTCACTAGGAACTTTAATTCTTGGCAGCAATGGTACTATGTGCTAAAAAGACTACCAAGGGATTTCTCCCACATCAGCAGCTTGGGAGGTACCTTATCACACATCTCTTGCCGAAACATCCTGTGCTATTTCAGAGCTCTGATGTCAGTGGCACCCTGCTTTCCCCTGTATTTTGCCCACTGCAAGTTTTCCCTTGATGAAGGAGCTTTATGCTATTTATAGAATAGCATAGCAGGGTAGTACTGCTTTTGAGTAACAAATACAATAAAAGCTCCAAGGTTTTGTTGGAGCTTTCTAAGGAAAGACACCAAGCTTTGTGGCCAAATGGGTTGCTTTGCACTGCTACTAGGAACACCTTGGACTCACCCATACAAACCTCTTTCTACCCTTCTGAGACACCAACCTGCTGCTCTTCAAGGTGATGTCCCTTCCTCAGATTGATCTAAACCTGCCTAGGAAGAAACCCTCATGCATGCAGGTCGCAGCTCAACACCACTCTGTAGTTTAAGTCATCAACACACTTCTCAACAAGATCTCTTTGCATGTGCAAAAACAACCGTGTGCTCCTCCAGCAGAGGAAGGTGGCTGAACAGCAAAGCTGGGAGCAAAAAGATCAGATCATGGCCGCTGGAATTACACACAACCAAAACCTACTGGATACTACCACAGGGAAGGGAACAGAGAAGAACAAAGGGTTTGTTCCTTGTGCAGCTCATTTCAGACGCATGATTCAGCTGTCGTCTCTTGCTTACCAAACCCAGTCATCACCTGAATGCATGCCAGGGTATTTCTATTTGTCTATTAAAGCATCTTCACCTTCTCCAAGTGAAACAGTCACTTTACTGTTTTTAAGCCAGGCCCTGTGCTAACCGACTGCTCTAACTTCCTGCAAGGAAGAGGAGAACCACTCACAAATAGTTCTGTTCTTGTAAAGGAGGCACTATTTTAGCCTCTTACCATTTCCAGCAGAGTTGGACGGCGCTTGGGAAGGCGAGGTAATGTTTTCCTGCCCCGCTTATCAGGCCCTCTGGGGGGACGTGCACTTGAATTCGAGCTCCTTAACGTTGTGCCTGCACATTCTGGGCGGTTTTGATTCGGTTTCTGACTCCGAGGAGCAGGAGTAGTTTGAGGTGTATTTCTGAGCACAGCCTGGTTTCTCTCAGCTTTTGTTGCAGTCTTGACAGGGATTTCTTAAAGAAAAAGAACACACTTTCATCTCAAACTTAAAAGCCTCTTTAACATGCTCATATCCCCGTGCACTGGCAGTTCGTCAGTACTATTCTTGCTCACACAACCTGATGTGAAGCTGTTCAAGGTTTACTTGGAGGAAGGGAGGGTTTTGTTTGGTTTGGGTTTTCTTTTCAAATACAAAAAATAATCTCTAAACATCCACAGAAAGGAAAACAAGGTATTTAAATTCTGCAGCACAAAAAGAAAAATAAAAGGAGCAAGACCTGAACAAGCTTTTCAAACCTCTGCCTTCTTACCACTTATGAAGTACATTGCTTCACATTGTAGCTTGCTGCAAATTTGGCTGCTGAGAAAATCATGATACAGTTAGGACAGAGGATGCCCAAGTTCAATTCACTGTCTGTTAGATGGTTTTTAACTTTGGGTAGGCCACCCAAGGCAAGTAAGGCATAGTAAATATCTGCAAAAACAAGCAGCAGCAGAAGCGATTCCTCACCACACACTGATGCATACACTCAGGGAAGTAAAAAAATCCATGTGCTTCTTGCAGTAGGACTTGAACAGAGAGTTCAAGTACTACTGCAACACCCAGCAGCCTTCTATGGAAAAAGCCCTTAAGGATGTGGAAATTAGTTCACAGGGTGACAATAACAGCTTTTTCCTAGCACTACTCAAACATGATTTGAATCAAGACTGAAAACAGGTTCCTTATTTTCCCCCAACTAGGACAGAAAACGCCTGGGAAATCTGATGACACACAACCTAATCAAAGACATTTTATGCCTCCTCTCTCAACCCACGACATGCTGCTGAGAAAAGGACAGCAAAAAAAGCCATAGTCCTGCTTGCAGTCCACATCACTGCAGTGTGACACAGGCTAGAAGAGAAGGGCAGAGGTTGTTTCCACACACCTTCTGGCTCGCTGTCGGATGCGCTGCCATAGTTGACCGACAGCGCGCTAAGGGCAGAGGTCACCTGCCTGGGGACAACTGACAATCCCAGTCTCCCATCTTCCTCAGCTGCCTCCTCCTTGTCAGATTCTGCAGGGAAAGAAAAGGCAAGAGGGTCCCAACAATCCTGCATGCCAACAGCCAGCCTTGCTGCTACATCCCCGTCTCAGCACCACGCACACCTGGTGTTGGGCACCATTGCTCAAGGCTGTGGACTGATAGAAAACCCCCCACATTTGTCTACTTTCTACAGACAGGTGGTGGCAAACTGGTGCCTCTACTGGTTTATAGTCCTGCCAGCAAAGCTAAAACAAAAAGTTTCCTGAACACAAGCTTGAGCTTTCTGCTTCCTTCTTTGCATACCTAATATAATTATAGGTTTTGTTACCAAGTGTAGGTAAAGAGAAAGAGAGAATTTCGTGGTATGTTTTGAAGCCTTGCTGGATTTAGTCCTGAGAAGATGAAGGAGAAGGATTTAGAAGCCAATCAGGGGGAATAAAAAAAAAAAAGGGAGTAAAAAAGATGCACCTATACAGTAAAATCATGGATTTGGGTTGTATTATTTTTTTTTAATTCTACTTAGTTATGTTGTGTTTCTTATTATTTGTTCTGGCTATATTTTTTAATTGTATAAAAAGTTGCAACTAGCTTTAATAATGTGTAATAAGCAAGTACCACATTCCTTTTCTACCTACTATAACAGAAGTCACTAGCTGTACTTTGGCATAATTAGATCTTTTATCATTAAGTAAAACACAGATGCTGCAGGGAAATACAGATATATTTAAGCATACTTAAGTTTCCCAACACGCAAAGATTAATGGAATAAACAAATTGCATAGGGATGCTGAGTTCTTGTTCTCACTAATTGAAGATTATGTCTTCAAGAGGGAAAACTCAGCATCAGACATCTTTCCAGGGAATGTATTCTACCCTTGTTGCTAAAAATAGCCAGAGTATAAGTCAGCTTACATGCCATATTCTAAGAGTACTGCATCACTGCCGACTATATTATAAATAGTTACATCTGAAGAATTTATATTGTTGCCAGCATGAGGACACAAGACATGCTCACAAAAAACCCAAACCCCAACAAAAAACCGACCCCAAAAAACCCAGTACTTCAGAGAACACACACATATGGAGAATATCAAGAGTAATAACACAGCAAAGAACAGAATTAAAAGAAAAATTCTGACATTTTAAGTAATTCACTTAACTCATACAAGGAAATCCATTTGTTTCCACATTCTAAATACTGTTATTTTCAAAACCACAAAGGGATATTCAACAGTCTTTAAAAAGTAATTTGACTGTTGCATTACTTCATTCTTCTTATGGTTTTATAAGTCTTTTCCTATATCACTGTTAATGTAGCAACCTAAGTTGGTGTATGTCCTTTAGACTATTGTACAATATTTACATCAGAACATGTAATGCTGCACACAAACTTCATGTCAGACTTCCAAAATGGTGACTAGACTAGCAAGCACAAAGTCTCAGCATTTAAACTTAAAACAACTATTTAAAACAAAACTTCTCCAAGTTCCTTCATCTTACCAACGTCACCGTTTGCCAGAAGACCAAGAGGGTCCACGTCTTTCTCATACGCTTGGCCTGCCAAAGGATTTTGCTTCTCATGTTCCTTTTCACACATGCTGTTTTCTGCTCCATTTCCTTCATTTTGAGTTCTATGTGCATGATAATCGCCGCCATTTTTCCTAAATTTCTTCCAGAACGGGCGCCATTGTCTTCTCCTGTGTCTTCCTTGATGCCCAAAAGCCTGTCCATTTTCTGGAGGTTTCCACATCCCTTTCATTTTTCTGGAGAATAGAAAGCAAAGCTCATACAGATGACAAGCAATGAGAATAAAAACAACTAATGTAACCAAATGGCTCAGGCCCTCATTGAAGGTTCAGCAACACAGAATGATGCCAGGACTTACACCAGCTCAGCTAACACAAGGTGACAGACCATAAAATCAGTGACACCTCATCTCAGGCAGAGCAATGGGACAAAGCTGGAATCTGAATGAACAGTTTGAAGTTCATGAGTTTTGGTTTTTAGTTTTTAACAAGGCCAAGAGTACACTGGCTAAGAAAGTTCCTCGATAATCTACAGTGTGAGGACATGGTGTTTTCATTTCAGAAAACAAAGTCAACAAATACTCTCTTCACTTAAGCATTTAAGTCATTCAAAACAGTGGCAACAAGAATTTAAAAGCAAAGCATCTACTATAAGCACACTTCCACTGCTGAAGTCTTTTTTCCTAGTTACGGATCTGAGAAACATCTTGCTGCACCAAATCCATTCAGCCATCTGACACCATCAGCTGCAATGACTACCTACTCCCGCCTCCAACTAATATGCCAATAATCTCTTCCATTCCAAGGAAAAGGAATAAAAGAAATGTCCATCAGGATAATGCATTTTTAAAAACCTGAAACAAAATAACAAGTCCTAAAACACAGGAAGAGCACAGCATGCTGGTTCCACTTATCTTTCATGGTTCCATAACCTTCCATGTTTCCCTATAAACACATGCTGATAGGAAGATACCTGAAAAACTTAAACTCTGGTTGAATTATACAGATACAAGAATAAATGTGACCAAGAGAATAAAACAAATATAGAAGGGACAACTGACGCTTCCTGAAAATACTTATTTCCAAGCAACAGAAACTTAATTCAGCAAAACAAGACTGTAACTAATCATCACTACATTACAACTGAAAAAACTACACAAGATCTGCTGTCCTGAAAAAGCCCCATGGCTGGTTCTGATCAGTTCTCCCTGCCTCAGCCTCACCTGCAGCATGGCTGAGGTCCTGTTATTCCTAGTCAGCCACGTGCCTCATGTTGTGAGATGCTGCGCTCATGTCTGGCATCCCTGAAATCTTGCAGCAAGGTGTTAATATTTTGTGACAAATTACTTCTTTTTGTTTGTCTTCATTCTGATGTCTAAACAAGTCATTTGGTACCCCATCCTTCTTGAGTTACAAGAAACAGTGTATACTCACACTTCATGCACCTCTTCCACCTATGCAATTTTTCTAGGCCTCCATCATACAGCCCTTTCAAGCCAGCCACTACTTTGCTTGCTCGTTCAGAAATGTTCCCATTACCAGCATTCCTCTTTTCCATGCTTTTCTGGCCTCATCAAGTCCTTCTTAAGAAGAGAACAAGGCCTGTCATAGCACTTAAAATTACTTTATATCACAACAAAACATATTTAATTTCATTCTCCAGTCATTTCATGACAGTATCTAACACTGCTCATCCCTGATGGCATCACCCACCACAGTGCTCCTGTGGCACAAGTGGCAAGCCACTGCCTTCCTGTGCATCAGTCCCTCACCCACAAAAGAAGGCTAATATTAACTCCTATGATTCAACTCCAACAAGAGAGAAAACAGCATTTCTGAATTTGTACAACCAGGCTCTAAATTCAGCATGTTGCTGCATAACCTAGAAGATATTGAGCAAATATAGGCTCAATTAGAGGTGCTGTCCTTGACTGAGGGTTAAAAACAACTTTCTGAGTTCTATGGGGCCTCAAACACCCAGAAAGAAACTCCAAGGTCACAAAAACATCCCAACAAACATCAGCCTGGCATCTGCCTTCTGACATTCCCTCGTGAAAGATATCCTGCTCTTTAGTCCCCATTCAGAGGGGATGGGGAGCTATGTAGTATTATTCAGGTGTTGTAAGACACCAGACAGACTTCCAAAGTGGTCCTCCTGCATCTCTAATCTCCCACGCAGGGATGCTGAGACTTAGGAGTTGTAAAGCACTTCAGAGAACCACAAATGGAAAGCACCATGGAAGTGTTAGGCATCTAATCCTTTCTAAATCTTACTTAGCTATTTGCTTTAATAGTACAGCTTGCAGGGAACAAGCTGTATTCTATTTTTGCCTCATGCATCAGTAAATTTGCCAGATAAGCACCAATTCCAGAATCTTCATTGCTGTTATACAAAGCAGAAATGACACCTTATGGACAGTTCACCAAGTCTAGAGTGCTACCAGCTCAGCGGACTGAAGGGAGAAAAAGAGATTTCTATAATCAACTAGAGTAAAAAGTTGCTAAGTGAAAGTAAATAACCTGCAATTTTGAAGGCATTTTTTCCCAGATATAAAGCTACTACAAATGTAACAGCATGGAATTGCTGATGGACGTTTAAGACTACTTGATGCATCTGACTCACCGACACAAGAGATAGCAAATAAAACCTGTAGACATCAAACAGTTTGTTACTGTGACAAAGAAAATCCATCTAAGAATCTCCAAACATAGTATCATATACATTTTCAGCTTTAGTTTCAATGCCCAGGTTTGGTTCCTCGGGTGCAAAGCACTCCTGCCACTTTATATCCTTTGAAGGAAGTTTTACTTCAGTCTTCTATAAATCTTTCATTTCAGTCATGAAAGGCAACTGGTTGGATGGGGGCAGATAAGTGCTGGATCTTCTGAAGCACATGCTGTACCCAGGTAATTTGCACTGTCCACATTTAATAAATTACACTAGCTTCTTATTCTGCACTAGTTCAACCATTTTACCATGGTGCAAGTTTTGTGTTGTTTGCTGTCATCCCCCACACAAAAAACTAGGCAAACCCCAGCTTGACTTCCATGCAGCAGAAAATGGCATTTAGCAAGAGCCCCTTAGGACTGAGTCCACTCCTGCCTTCCAGCTCAGTCATTCTAGTTTAAACAAGTGATATTTTAGGAGTGTGCCTCATCATATTTTTTTTTTTTTTAAAAACAATCTTCCCACAGGTCCTAAAGCAGAGCTAATGAAGTTAGCTGGTTCCACTTAACAATAAAACGGAAAGAACAAAATCATACTGGAAAATAATTTATAAGGCAGAGAACAGATAAAAATCCAAGACGAGTAAGTACTAGCTCAGAACAATGGTAGCAGATAGGGTTAATTTTATTTTCATATCGTTTTCATTACAACTTAAATAGAGCTGCTTCTTTCTTCTACCCTCCATCTTTTCTCTCTCTTCAGTTGATTATTGATTTATCATCAGAAAGGAGAGAGAGTAAGAAGTCAAATCTGCTCATAGACTCTCTGTTGGCCATTTTCAGGCAATAAAGGATTAAACCATGTGGAATTGTCATGTTGCATGACTTTTGTCCCCATTACTACTTTTTCGGAGACCAAGGTTATGCTGATCTAATGAATGGCCACTAGAATGTGGTTTTCTCAAACAAGCCAGGATTTTTAATGTAGTTATCCCTTCATTTAACTGAAGTGGACTTTGAAGCACTATGAAGTAAACAAAAGAGTGTTACATCAGTTTGTCAAATGACCTGTTCTCTCTTCAAGGGCAGCCAGATTGTGTATGCAGTGGAAGCAGTAAGTGCTGCAAGACTACACCAAGACTTCTGAACTCAGTGGGAGGAAAGCAACAAGCTTGGTTCAAACCACTTACCCAAACTGTTGGGTAGTCAGCACTTCTCCCCTTTCCTCCTTCTGCATCTGCATTTCCTTCTTCCTTTCAATGTTTGCCAATGTAGGAAAATTTCTAGAAGAAAAAAAATAGTTTTACTGGCTCTTAAAGGATTTACTGTACTTTCTCAATTCCCCCTTTACCAAACCAGCTTCCTCTATAATATTGCAGATTTTTAAAAATTTTCAAGGAAGTTTAACAGACTGTTTCTTTCTTAAAAAGGCATTAGTGAGGAAAAGAAACCTGAGTGCGTTTATGCTTACATATCCAGACGCAATGAACAACAACAAAAAAAAATTCAAAAAATCTATCACATTTGCATTCCTGGATTTACCAATCCATCAAAAGCAAGGTACAGACAAACAGTTTGGTTACAGTCATGGACCCTCTGTTTGCCCCAACACATAACTGCATGATTTAGTCCTCCAATTTTATTTTTATGGAGCATCAACTGGGTTATTTAAATGACGTGCCTTTAGCACACTAACTGCTGAGTTATTGTAAATTTAAAAAAAAAAGCTTATAGGAACAGCTTCTGGGTGCACAAGATTCCTTTAATGTGACAGGGAAAAGCACACAAGTTCCTTCTCAAGCAATATTCAGCATTGTTCTTGCACACTGACCTCAAGTTCACCAAAATTACTGCCCCTTTCTAATTCCAGGTTCAAGAAAAATTGCCAAATTATGCAGATGGAAAGAAATCTACTGTTACAACCATCTCCCAAACCATCCCTTCTCTTCCATTCCCCACCTCCCTTAACATCCTTCCCTCCAGACAAACGCCTCACTGGTTCTGACACGCAGAGCCTGTGCAGCAGGCTTTTTACCACCAAAGCCCAAAAATGGCTACACTCTTTGCTCTGCAAACATTAGTTAGCTAAATCCCAGTGCTTTGAGATAAAGGTGGTAAATGAGAAACACATGCACGCACTCCCCCAGCTTCTGGATACAAACACAAAGTATAAATATTTGATGTCTATTAAAATGGAGTAAAGAGAAACATAGAACAGCTTCTCACTATAAATAGCTATCAAAAAAGACACATCTCTTTCTTTAAATATTTAATCTTATCACATGCATTTTCCCCATATTACAGCATGAATGTTAAGTGTCACATTGATTCAAGACAGCTTCAACCATATACCAAGGGAAAAAGAAGCATTTTCTACAAGACAAACCTAAACACACTACAGAACTTGTCTCCTTTAAGAGGATTTGAACATGAGCTGTCAACATCTATTTTCATTGGATTTCTCCCAGAAATCTGCCATACAGCTCAAGTGAGCACAGGGATGTGATGTTTTACCTCTGCTCTTCCCTGTTAGTTAGATTTGTTCATCCATGTTACAACACTCCCAGCACACAGCAAATGTGCAATGAACTCTTTAATCTCAAGAGCTTTGCATTGACAAAGACCCTGGTGCTTGGCACCTCTCCGCAGTTTTAAGATAAGGTGCTTCCCTTCAAACACAAAGGCTCCCAGAAGGACAGCAAGTTATAAAATAAGTAGTTATGCTTAAAAAAATCCCCAAGCTTGTTGTAGAGATTGGTGTGGGGGGGTGTTCTAACTATAAGGGAAGACCCTAAATACTAGAGCAAAGGAGTCTTCAAATGCTCCAGCACTTACGCTGATTAAGGACACATTCAGACATGCTCTCCCAACACAATTTGAGACATGAATGCCTCCCACTTTCATTCCTCTGAGTTACCACTCCCTCCACGAGCCACCGTAATGGACTGCATGAACGCTTTCAGTTCCATTCACTGCCAAGACTGACAGATTTCTCCTAAACCACCCTTCCAGCTGACACAGGCAGTAACTGACAGCTGGCGAGAGCTCAAGTCACAAGTCCCAGTATGCCTGCAGAAGCACATCTGAAGGCATCTGTAGTGGCTCTGTTTATTTTCTCCAGCTCTTCTCAAATGTTAAATGGCATTTCACTCCCTGCCTTTACCTCATGCCTATACTGACAGAGTCTCTCCACATAAAAGGCCATAGGCTTAAATCCCAAGACTTGACTTGGGTTTGCACCCTTCTAAGATGGCAAGCCCTCCTCCTCTCCTAAGAAAATGACATTCTTAAAATATTACCTACAAACACCACTGAAATAGAAGTAGCCCAGCACTTATGCCTTGCAAACAACTTGTCAGAGCTTGAATACAAACAGCTTCATCAGTCCCCACAGGGCTTTACAAACCTGAGAAACTTAGTGTAAAAGGGAGAGTTAAACCACGATGTGATGGTCTGGCACAGCAGACTTCATGAAGCCAGTACTGCCTGAGAAGGCAGCCCCATTTCATAGCAGCTGCAGTTCCCAACTGTAGACACTTCTACAATCCAAAGTTTTCCAAAATAAATTGATAGTATCAGAAAACTGCTTTTGAGACTAAGATGAGTATATCACATATACCTCAACAAAATGAGAGGATACCCTAAGCTTCTAGAGACATGGAACAGTGACACTGAGCATAACCACTAACATGTGTGTCTTACTGCATAGATTTTTTTTTTCAATAAATAAGCACACTAGCCAGAGCCATGCATTTTTTTATAGGCCAGCATATTTTATCTTGCTACATAAACATTGGAGTAAAACAGCTCTTAGTGAGCAGCGAACAAACAGAGCTTTGCCAACATTTAACAGAAAAGAGACCTGTTTCTATAGCAATTTACACAATGAATTCCTGAGTCAAGAGCTATATAAGTTCATCATTTTAATAGGAACAGCACTGTGTGCAAAATGCCTCAATAATTTCTTGAGCTGGTCTTAATTGCATATGCACAGCCAACAGCAAAGGAGACATGGATAGCCCAAAGGGAACAGAAATGACCCAACAGAGCTGATAAAATCTTCGCTTAACTTTCCCACGTCTGATTTAATCACGTTAGCTGAGGCAGTTTTATTGCTAAGCTATCCCAGCAGACCAGAGTAAACTTTATTGGATCTACATTTACCTTGATCTACTGACACATCCCTTCTACTTTGCTTCTCTACTTTTACCAAACTCTAAGAAATTATTTTCCATATTACATATTTCACTATTACCAGTGCAACACCAGGGAGGATTCCAAACTACTCTAGGATTATCATTATGCAACTAGAAAACCAAAATTTAAAAAAAGTTTAAAATTGAAATTAAAATTTAAATTAAAATTTAAAAAAAAACTTAAAAGTGGTGTGGTTAACAGTACTGGACTTCAAGCACTAAGCACACACAGCCTATGAGATGTATTGCAAGGAAATACAACAGATAATTCCTATCTGAACAAACCAATGCCAAGAGATTAAAGAAAGCAGGGCAGAAAGGGGAGAATTGACAAGCAACACGCAAGCTCAAGAAAATCCCCCAATGTTATATTAGGAGCTAAGCAAAAGTAAGTTTAACGATTCACTTTAACACTAAAGCAGCTTTTCCACATTCTTACTAATAACCATTGCTCAAGAAATGTTGGTGAGAAACAGATGGGCTGGCAGGACCCAGATCTCACTTGTGGAGTAGGGAAGACAGCAATACCTCATTCTGACACATTAAGGAAATGCATTGCAGATAATTCTCTTTAAGCTCATGTTAAAGAAAAAATATGCTGAAGACAGCACATTTCTCAACACTTGGAAGGCACAGGACAAATCAAAACAAGAAAGTTGATGTCAGACCTCACAACCATCTGTCTGCAAAACACAGGGAAACCCTGAGATCCCATGGAACTTCACCTCTATTGCTCTTTGCTTAATTAGATTTCTTGGCTCAGCAGGTTCAACAGGAAAACAGCATTCCAACCCAGCATGCTTCATCCAGAGATACTTTTTACCAGCTCTCCCCCTCCTCTTTCCTCTATGAGAGTAAGGCTACACTTTAAACACAAGCTCTTTCTTAAAGATATACACAATTGAGCAACACAGTAGCTAATTAACAAAAAAAATCTCAACTGCAAGTAATTATTTATAATGGCTGAAAGAACAAGCAAGGCAGGATGCAGCATGGAAGCACACATTAAATCACTGCAACCTAATTAGAAACAAACTATTAATGACCTAAAAAGATTCATTCTTAGCTCTGATTGGATCTTCTAGAAAGAAAAAGGTTCTTTCCTGTCACCATAAACCAAAACTGCTTAATAGCTCAGACTCCCTCTGGTGTCCCTTTTTTCTGTACAACGCAATGTTTACTGTGAGTCAACAACAGACCTTCAGTACTAAACTGATGCTCTGCTGGCGACCCAATTAATGCTTCACAAAAGTTCCAGCTGGCTTTCTCTCTCTGCCTGCCTCCCACCCCCTTTTTTTTTAATTAAAAAAGAAGGATGCTCATAGAGCTTCCTTGCTGTACAAAGAATAACAAAAGCCACCCAGGTAGTCATTCTGCACCCATCCATCACGGCTAAACACGATGCCCACAGAAGGCCTGAAGTACCAAGAAAAGGCACAGCACTACTCCATCTAGTGGCCTTGGCCTAGACAGTCCTAATCCCAGTTCGCCTTTCCTGGCGGGTGGCTGTGGCCACGCGACTTTGCTTCCTTTGATTTTACTGTGCTGCAGCGAGCAAAGGCTTTCAGAAACGTTATATCACAGCCAAATTATATGCACTTGTAAAACCAACAATCTCTCCCATGAGATCCTTCAGAAGCTCAGCAAAACCATCTCAGGCAGAGCATCACCTTTACAATTAAGGGTAGATAAAGGTTGCTGAGACACCGAGCCCCTACTCCCCACACCAGTGTCTTAACCACAATTCTGCAATCAATTCCCACTTCCCTGATGTTCTAGCATACAGGAGAGCACATATGGACATATACACCTTAAACATCATTTCTACACTTAAACCTCAGCATCAGCCACTAGACAGGAATTCTCCAGAACTTCTCCCAAAACAAAAAAAGTGTATGGGAAGTTAAAAATGAGTAGGAAAGACTGCATACAAGTATGGATCTTTTTCCTTGGAGCTACTGTTAGAAAATTAGGTCACTAAAAAAACACAACAGCAACATGTATACTGAAAGCAAATAAAAACCAAGCCCTCTAGCATCTTTTGAATAAAAGGAAACCTTGGAATGAAAACTAGTATTTTTAATAATTGCCTAATCTAACACCAGACTTCTATTTGCACAGATCAAAAACAAATTTTTTGCCTGGTTAACAATAGCATTTTAAAAATGGGAGAAAAGAATTTCTTGTTTCTGTATCAAAAAAAGCTTTTTTTTTTTTTTAGAGAACCTATGTATTATTTTCATTTGTAAAAAATGAACAGCAGTTGCAACAGTTGACTTCTGTGATGTGCCGACACAGTGGTAAGATTTCCCTTTACCTTTCTATCTTTCTGAAATTTGCAGAAAAAGCTGAAACCAAATCCAAAGGAAAATTAAAACTTGTAAGAATGAACTTACATGGGGAGAAATTTTGCTTCTCCATACAGAAAAAAATGGATGGGAGGCAGTTAAAAAAATATACAACAAATACCATTCGTTTTTCTTTTTTAACAAAAACAGTGTCAAAACTTATTAAGGGAAGTCAAGTTCACAGCAAGAACACACTAACATTGCTTTCTGACATGAATGCAAGGTGGCTACATCAGTAAGATTCCATCAGACCACCGGGTTTATTTTCACTAAAAAAACCCCATGTGACTAGTACAGTGCCCTAGCTCATCACCACTGATCTCAAAATTAAATTTATATCACTTCCCATTCTGCATATAGAACTGCTGCTCATGGAAACAAATCATGCACTGATCACTTGCAAGACTATATTCCACATTATGAATTGAAGTGAGGAAAGCCTGCAGCATCTTTCTCCTGCTGGGCAAGTGTAGATTCTAATCCGTTCAACTCCGATGGAAAAAAATAAATCTGTGAGATAAATACTTCAGTCCTGGTCAACAGAAAAAAGTTATATCCTCTCACATCACAGAACAAGAAATAATGAGAAATACTGTTTCTGTGAGAATTTTACCTCGCCCTGCATACAATGTAAGTTAGACTACCTGAGAACGTATCATTCACTGTTTCTGTTCTCTTTCACTAGAAAAGAGTCAAGCAATGCAGAAAGCCCTTAAAAATTAGGAAAACTCCCTGGTGCGTTCTACTGGGACAACTTAAGCTGGAGAAATCTGCACACAGTGCTACAATTATAGTCAATACAATAGTTCCAGATTTTTTAGCTGTTAAAAACCACCACACAAATATTTCTGACCTAAAATGTGATCAGGGTAAGAGGAATGAGACATTCACCTAACCTGAGGTACCAAATCAAGCATCTGGGAAAGACGTTTCCTTCTCAGCTGATATCTTGTCTTCTCTTATAGTTTTCCAAATTATTATAGTCTCTGCAGCTCACACTCTTCTGGCTCAGGCATTCTGACACTGATCACTACTGAAGGAGTTTTCCAGGGTCAATGGAACAGCAGCAGCAGCAAGTTACGTGCTGCTCCTGCCCTTCAGCTGTCATCTAATAATCACACAGGGAAAATACAGTAAAACAAATTCATAGGCCACAAGTCTTACCTTTTTCTTTCTTCTCTCCATCTAGCAATCTCTTCTGGGCTATCCAATTTTATTCTTTTAGCACCAGGCGCATGTGCCTAAGGAAAAAGTATTTCACAGGTGTTTAAAAGGGGAAAGAAAAGAAACATAAGCTAAAAAAGAAAACATCATTATGTCAGCTATAGTGGTACCACACTGTTTTCATCTCCAAAACTGGTGAGGCTGTACACAGAGATGATAAAACGAATCCATTAAGAAAACCCCATAGTATTTAACGTATTTTCATCCACAATATTGTCTTAAAACAGATTCTCCTCAGAGGTGATACATTTTCTTTCCACCTGAACAAAAGCAAACCACTGAAGAATGAGAAAAGGGGCTATAGTAAAGATGGCACAGACTCATTTTGGGCCCAGAGGGTTACCTACATTCTTCCAGTGTATCTGAACAATCTTCTCATGTGCACTGAAATTGCAACCTTCTTCTGTGCACTGCAAGATAAGAGGGTGAACTTTAAACACACCAATTTACACAAATAATAAACAAGCCTTTGAGTACACTTCAAATAAACTCAGTGCCAGTTGCCTATACAGTTTGTTACACAGGCTGTGTAAGCTACCCTGTTTGCAAACAAAGGTGACTGTAAAAGGAGCAAGCACGGATAATGTACCTTTAAATTTCATCTGATTTTAGAACAACCAGTGTAGCCAATGTATCTCATAACTGAAGAGAAAGTGAAGTTTACCTAAGATAAAAATTTGCAAGACTCTCCAATTTCAAATTTTGATAATTTTCAATAAATGAGATTTTTAAAAATGTTTTTCATGCAAAAACTGTACATGCTATAGCGATGTCAATGAATTAATTCCTACGACTTAGCAATATTTCACAAGAAAAACAGTTTAAAAGGCTTCAATAATAAAACCAAAAATACAACTGAAGCCTCCCCTACATACAGCACTCAGAAAAAAAATCCCTCACTAATACTTGACAAAGCTCTGGAATCTCTTTCCTATGTCTTCCGTTCAAAGAGTGACTACATCTAACTGCTTGCCAGGCACAAAGGTAAAAATCAAAGTGTGAATAAAAGAAGCCAAACTCATCAACCTGTTTATGCTGTGAAATATGTTCATCATACTTCTCCTGGTTTTTATAGCCACGGTCACAGGTATCACAGTAATGAGAGAAAACTGGCTCTTTTTTCTTTTTGGTCTGAAAAAAAGAAAAAAAAAATAGAAGAAATAACCTCAGGATTGCAGTTACAAGATATTCCTGTATTTAATTAGTTGTGAAACACTATTAATATTTTTGTTAATAAAGCAGTTGCATGTTTCAAAAGTTTCAAAGATAAGCTAACATAACATCAAAGTTAAGTTAAAATTACTTATCTTCTAAACAAAGTGCCCTGCACTCAGCTCTTCCCATTACCACCTTTCAATCAATTATTGCTTCTGCAAACACACCAGTCTGCTGGCACAGACTTACTGAGGGCTGTGGGATTTAGGTCAAAGCCCCACATCTCTTCCCTACCAAGACAGACCATGACTGTTCTCCCATGATATGTACAAGTTCAGAGGGCAGCACAGACCCTTCCTTCTCCCACTACACACATCAGTGTCATCTGGCTGGCTGGTTTTGACCATGTAAATGGTCAAAATTTGAGCACTAATGTAATCTAGGCAGTCGGGCACCACCACAGTAAGGTGACATAAACCTGTGTAAGAATTTGGTCGACATGTATCTTTCAAGAGTTACAGACTGTCACGTTTGCTCTCTTGTAAGGGCAAGCATGTTAGACAGGAGAATGGGATCTCTATAGTGCCTTGCACCAAGTCCCATAAGACTGATACCATCACAGAATGACAGAATGGTTTGAGTGGGAAGGGACCTTCCAAGATCATCTGGCTCCAACCTCCCCACCACAGGCAGGGACAATCTACAACTGGGCCAGGCTGCTCAAAACCCCATTCAATTTGGCCTTCAACACTTCCAGGGACAGGCCCCAGTCACAGCTTCTCTGGGTGATCTGTACCAGTATCTCATCTTCTTCACAGTAAAAAATGTCTTCCTTATGTCCAACCTAAATCTATTCTCCTTCAGTTTAAAACCATTACTCCTTTTCTATCCCTACAGGCCTTACTATAAAGTCTGTTCCTGTCTTTCTCCTAAGTTCCCCTAAAGTACTGAAAGGATGCTGCAAGGTTCTTCCTGAAGCCTCTTCTCCAGGCTGAACAACCCCAGCTCTTTCAGGATAGGTGCTCCACCCTCTGATCATTTTCACGGCCTTTCCCTGGACCCACTCCAACAGCTACCTGTCCCTTTTGCGCTAGGGACCCCACTCCATACCTTTGGCTTGTTATTTTCTTCTGGACAATGTTTACTAAATGCAGGCACTTGCTTGCCGTGCCACTTCTGGGAGAAATTACCATTTCCACCTTCAGAACAGAGAAAAAAAGATGAGCCATTCATAGATACAGCTGGTAAAACACCCCCTTCCTACCTAGGTGGGAAATGCAGAAGGGTCTAGGGAAGAGACAAGAGAAGGTTGTGCAACCAACATGCTTGGAGGTGGAGTCCTCCAGCCCCAAGGGTTCAGGACAGCCCCGGGGCCCCTGCCTGCGTGGGATGGGAAGGAGCCCATGGGCCCAAGAGAGGGCTTCTCCCCTGCCCCTCACCAGCGTGCGGGCCCTGCGGTCGCGCTCCGTAGGCCGGCGGGAACCAGGCGGTGGGCGAGGCGTAGCTGTGAGGGGGAAGGAAGCTCTTGGGCTGCGAGTAGCTGTCCGCAGCGGGGTAGCGCTCGGGCTGCGGGTAGCTCTGAGCAGGCGGGTAGCCCTCGGGCTGCGAGTAGTTCTGGGCAGGCTGGGAGTAGCTCTCGGCGGGAGGGATGCTCTGGGCGGGTTCCGAGTAGTTCTCAGCGGGCGGGTAGTTCTCGGCGGGTTGCGAGTAGGACTCGGCGGGCTGGGAGTAGCTCTTGGGCTGCGAGTAGGTGTCGGCGGACGCGTAGGTGCTGGGCGGCGGGTGGCTGTCGGGCGGCGGGTATCGGCCGGACGGGGGGTACGGCACGGGGGCAGCCCAGAAGCTCGTGTCCCAGGAGGGCGGCGGGCAGAAGAAGGGTGGGGGGATGCCCGGCGGAGGCAGCCCCGGCGGGGGCGGCGGGTACCAGGCGAAGGGGTTCATGTCGGGCGCGGAGAGGCCGCTCGGATACAGACCCTGCTCCGCGATGCGCTCGCACCACCACGTGGGGCCGCTCCGGCGGCGGCCGCTAAACGCGTCACGTCCGGGCTGAGGAAGGAGAAGCCTCCCTCCTTCCCGGGCGGGCGCGGCGTCATCCGGCAGCGCCGCAGGGTCGGCAGCAGGGAAGCGGAGCGGGACGGCGACAGCGGCCGGGCCGCGCTCGGAGCCGGCTGCGCCATGGCCCGCCAGCTCATCGGCCCCGCGCTGCCGCCCGGCTTCCCGCGCCGCGCCGAGGCCGAGCCGGGCGAGGACTTCAGCCAGGGTGAGAGCACAGGGATGCGGCGGCGGTGGCGGAATAGGGAGGCCCCGCAGGCGGTGTTCCATGGCGTGAGATGCTCTGTGAGCGGGATAGAGCGGCTCTGCAGCCCGTCTGCCACAGCGCGGGATGCTCCGTGGGTGGGATAGTGGGGCTCTGCAGCCCAGTGTGTCACAGTGCGGAGTGTGCCAGTGCGGCACCTGGATGGAGCTAAACTTCCCGGCGGGGTTATTACAGTGACTTCTTCACAAAACAAACAAACAAATAAGGCGCCATATGCGATGGAATGCTACAGACATGGAAAGCTCTAAAACTCGCTTTAGAAAATACCGCCTTGAGTCGTTTGCTTTTGTCCCGCGTGCGCTTTGAAGCCTCTGCTCTTCAGCAGCTCCAAGTGTGAAATTAGTGGGCAGAAAAGGAGGCTGGGCCTGTGCAGCGTGCTTTCCTTTGCCAAGCCAACCCACTTCATCAGCTGTGGTTTTCCAGGCAGTGTAGCTCAGGATGTGGGGCAGACTGGCGGTCAGTGGGGCTGTGGTGCCTCGCCTGCCAGGGTCTCTCATGTTGAGAGCACTCACATCAGAGGTGGGATCCCACCGAGACCATCTGACTGCCAGGCTGGCTCTTCTGCAGTGGAGCTTAGTCCCCCCACTAAACGTCTTGCATCCTCTCTATCAGTAATATCTTTGGAAGCAGCACTTTGAGCGTTTGCACTCCTTGTCTTTAATCCCGGCTCCAGGCACTAGTGCATATATTCAGTTTTTGGCGGTGTGTCAGTGACCATTCGATTACTCTGAAGAAAGCTCTGATGGGAAAGGTTTGCTGTGCTTGTCTGCTCTCTAATTTTTTAATCCAGAAGAGGGAGCAATAGGAAGAGGGACAAAGCTGCTGCATTAGCTGACACCATGGCAACATCAAGCTCTGGGTCCGGATCTCAGCTTTGTGCAGAATCCCTGACTACATGAGCTGATGCTGCCTTTCCTGGTCATATCTGTGTTAGTGGCTCATTCACTTTCCATCAACACACTGATGCAGGTTGCAAGTATCTGTATCGTGTACGAATCCACTGAAAAAAATAAGTTTAACTTGTCATTAGGCCATGGGTTTGTGACATCAAGTGTTTCAGCAGTGTCTAGTCCAGGTTACTCAGCCGAGTTTGTCCACTCTTTGTTCCAGTGTATATCAGTTCCATGGTATTACAGTTGCACTGGCAACTGATCCAAGAGCTGCTTGTAAATTTCTGTGTGAAGTGGGTGAAGGACTTTATTTGCCTTTGAAAACAAACAAAAGCCCCAAACTCCAGCTACTGGGAGGTTGTTTATCTTTATAATTTTCACAAACTTTTCCTGACTTTGACTTACAGCAGCTAAGTGTTCCCGCTCACCCCATGAGGCAGACTGCTGCAGTGCAGAGGAAGAAACGAGAGCAAGTACTTTGGCATAACACACTTTGCTGTACAGAACTACAGCTCCATCTGGAGCCCTGCACCTGGAGTGACAAAAATCGTGCAGTGGGGCTGCCACAAGTACCTTCTGCTCTGGAACATTTGCTGGGTCTTGAGTCAAATGGGTCTAAAATTTGTTCTGTAACAATTTCCCTTGTGTTTTCTAGTATTTTAAGAGAGGCTTCACCTTTTAAAGCTGGACAGCTTTTGCAGTATTTTTCCTATCCTAGTAGTCTTCACTGATGTTGGAGCGGCTCATTGCTTTTCTTTAAGAGCACTTGTTTTTTTATTCTACTTTCATAGCTTCTGTCTCCGAACAGCAACAAAGTAGGGCTTTGAGCAGCCTGTGGCAGAGAAGGCTCTCAGACAGGCACAAGAGAAGGCTTTCAGACAGACACAAGAAATAGGAGAGTGATTATGTACGATTATGATTAGATTTATTGCTAATACATTCCTTCTGGAGGCAATCCACCTGGGAGCTGTCTGCAGCCATGGGAGACTAGTTGGCCCACTCTCCAGCAGCATTTTATACCCTTGTGCAGGCTGATTTGCACCACAGTCAGTAGCAAATATCTCAGCCCCCCTTGAGCCCCACTCCCACCACCCCTCTGGATATGAGCATCCAGACACTTTCTCCCGCAATATCCACTGGTGTTCTTACCATGGGACAAACTACATTGCCCATGGACTACCTCTGGTGTCAGAGGAGCAATGCTAGTAATATTTCTGTGACCCTTAATTGGGAACAGGATGGAAGCAAATGGTAGTTGGACAGACCCAAAAGCTCATCCCTGGTAAATCCTTTACCTTCTTCAGCTTGTCCAACCCATGGGACACACTCATTTCCTGATTCTCCACTTCGTGGTGGTGCTTTGGAGCTGGCTTAACTGTGCTCCTGCTGGAAGAATCATACTTCCTTTGGCCCATTTGTCCCTGCCTCTGCACCGTCCTTGTACCAGCAGGAGAGAAGTGCTAGGGAATGGCTAAAAATAGCCAGAGATGCAGAAGGGAATTTTGTCTGTTTCAGCATTGAGGCCGCATTTGTTACAAAACAGATCTGTTGATGTGATATGTCTGAATTGATCTACCACTATGCTGGAGGTGAAAGGCCCTGTCTGTCCTTGAGAGCTTCCCAGTGCATGTTTGGTGGTGTGGTAGATTGCTTAGAATCCTCAAATACAGCAGAAATAACCCTAGCAAAAAACCACAAAAAGTAGCTTTTAGTTTGGTTTCTGAATTGAATTGACTTAGTTTTCAGGCAGATAGTCACCAGAACCAGCTCATTGGAGAAGACAAGTCGGAGAAACATTAGTAGGATGATCACTTCTAGTAGCTGTGAAACATTCACTTTAGTTGCACTTGGTCCTGTTTCTCTCCTCTCTATCCCCAAAATTTTCTTCTCATACTTTTTTATCCCATTGTCCTACTCTGAATTGTTCTGAGCTCTGGTTACTTTGTCACTTTTCTGTTGCTCTACCATTGCTACATCCATTTATCCTCCTCACCTCATTAGTTTTAGTTTCCTGACTCTTTGATCTCTCCTCTGTTCCTTTCATCTGTACTTTTCCACTTTTCCCTGGCTTTTGGGGAATTTCACAGACTTTTGATTAGATCTTGGACTTCCTCCTCACCCTTTTATTTCTTTGCTCCCAGAATTTACACTTAGAAATTCCCATTCCTACCTTTCTATTCTTTCTTGTGGCACCCCAATCATCCTGATCCATAGCTATATCTTTGCCTGTGCTGATTGTTAGCTCAGTCAGTACCATGATCATATTAATTTTTAGTCCCAAGTCTTTTTCCCCTCCATTTCTTTTCACCATGTCCAATGACTTTTTCTTCCTCAAGCTTTAAATGCCATTTTCCCTTCATTAGTCAGTCTCTCTCTCCATTTCTGGTTGTCCTGCTTAGGCTGCAGTTCCATGAACAAACAGTTCTTCCAGGGGAGTGCTGTGGTTTGCAGTGTTATTTTTATGCCGCTTAAGTTCCCTGATCCAGTTTATTGCATAGCCCATGCAAACAGTTTTGCCAACATAACGGAGAGGAATTGGGATGAAAGTATCTATGTTAGCCCTGGTGTTGGACAACATGCCAGTAGGACCAGTCTCCTTCCTTAAATAGTTTTGGTTTTACTAGTTCTGTGCAGCTCACAAAGCTGCTCCTAATTTCTCTCTTCCTCTCTGGTATCAGACTCACCAAACTGCATCTGAGTTTGTTCCTTTCACTTCTAAGTCCTTTCTTTCGCATTTAGAGCAAATAAAGTCTACTTGCATGATGTCAGGGCACCAGGTGGCTGGAGAAAGCAGTTGTGCAGGTTTTGTCTAGGCTTTAAGTGCTTTTTTCCAAGTGGTTCTTTTTGTACCAAAAGAGGAGACTTCTTGATAGCAGTTTTTATTCTTATTGGTCATTCATCTGTTTGTTTCCTTTCATCTTGAATTTATTTTACCTTTATAGGCTAGGGTGTGGTGTTTGCATTTTTTGGGGGAGAGAGAAGTGGTTTGTTGGGCTGTTTTTTTCCCTTCATACTGCTGAAATGGGTTTGTATGTCCCAGTTAAAGTCTTTTCCATTAAAACAGGAAACAAAGAAGTGGCAGATCTGCCTGGATGCTTTGTAAGTAGTGGACTGTCCTTCTGTGTTTCTTGTGCTGAAGATGATTAAAAGCTTTGTGAGGCTCACTCAAAGGACTCGATTTCTGTCTAGCCTTTGTCAGCCAACAATGGAACCATAATCTGCATCAGGCTGTATTTTGTACTCTCAAAAGCTTGTAGTTCTTTAACTGGAGAAGTCATTTCCTGGGACCATTTATCTTTTCATCTGACTCTTGGCTATTGATAAAGGGAACAATGTCTTTTCCTCACCAAAACACCTCTCTGTCCTGCAAGTCTTGTACTCAGTGCTTGCAATATTAAGAGGAGGAATGGTGTCTGTGTCTCAGGATGCTAAATCATATGTAGAATCAAATCTCCATTACATGGGAACATGGGCTGTTTGTTTGTACTGTGTTTGTGTAAATGGGTGCTGGCCCTGTGTGTGTTGCCCTGCATTGGGAAGGCCTTATCTTGGGACCATTGCTGGTTTTTGCTTACTCCAGCTGTCTCCTTGTTGATTGAGCCTGTGAGGGTATCTGTGTTAAGGGTCTTGTTTGGGGGGCATTTGCTGATAGGATCAATGGCTAAGCTGCTTCTGGACCCACTGCACATGGTACTATATCCAAAGAAATGTATAAAGATCAATGTCTGCTGGTGGGCACAGTGCCAGAAACAGCTCAGGCCTGGTAGCAGTGTTAGTGTCTGAATTTTAACTTCGCTGAGATATTACCCCAGAGGGTGTAGGTTTGACTGGAGCATGAGAGCTCCATCCACTGCCCTGGCCTTCTGACAGCAACAATTCTTTGAATTAATTCTCTGAATGCCTAAATCATCCCTTTTTCAGCAGAGTACTTAAATCTGTCCTTGCTGTTCACATTTAGCTGAACTGGAAATAACCTTAATAATCGTTAAACCATTCCTAAAGCAGGCTGGCAGTTAATGTAATGCTTTATGGTCACAAATGCTCCCATTTAAGAATTTATGGTCTCCCACACTGTGTATGTCCAGATGATGTGTTTCTTCATTAGTAAGCTTCAAATGCTTTATTAAGGTGGCAGTTTCTTTTAAATATACTGGTTTATGCCACATCCATTTTACGGTAGTTGTTATATAAAACAGGGATTTCTAGTCCTGTTCCAGAAGATGCTCATGTAGTAGAGGATTAGTAATGTCCTAAGTCAGAACAGTTCAGGGCAGGATGTTGATGGAAATACTGTACTG
This sequence comes from Aphelocoma coerulescens, assembly GCF_041296385.1. Lineage (NCBI taxonomy): Eukaryota > Metazoa > Chordata > Aves > Passeriformes > Corvidae > Aphelocoma > Aphelocoma coerulescens. The sequence continues at coordinate 64,074,948 of NC_091013.1, forward strand.
AAAGAAGTAACTTCTAGAAGTTTGTTTAGGTATCTTCTCTAAATGCTAGAGAGAACAGTGATGGAATAAACTTAATTCCAAGTAAGTATGTGTTTTGGAAATGCCATGATAGATCATACTCATTTGAAACCTTTAATAAGTATCCTTATTAAACCTGGTCTAGTAGAAGGTTCCCTGCCCATGGCAGGGAGATTAGAACTAGATAATCTTTAAAGTTCCCTTCCAGTCCCAACCAAATCAAATCATTCTGTGATTTTATGATCCCAAATAACTCTGGATGTTCAGTTGCAGGACCAGCACTGCCTCCAGGCTACAGAAGCAGCTGTAGCTCAGAAACTCCTGACAGTGATGACGACTCAGAATCTCTTCCTCTACCCAGAGACACAAACAGAGATTCTGAAGAGGAGACAGAAGGAGATCCAGCACCCAAGTGAGTGTGTTCTTGGGTTATTTGTATATTTACATTGTATTGCAAATGTTATGTGTCTAATTTATGAGAAAGGGACAGTGTTGTAGAAAAAAAGGTAAACTCTGTTCCTGTGTAAAGCTTTTGATTATGTGTTCTGCATATTCTTCATGGCCAAGAATGTTCAGCTGACCTGTTTGACACCCCTAGGGTGGAATTAGGTTATTTGGGGCAATCAGATCTTTGCATTTATATGTTTGATTTTAGTTCTGCAATTTTGCATGTTTACGCTTAGGACAGACACCACTTATCATGTACATGAGTATTTGGTGCTTGAGTTTTACCCTGGTTTTTGTATACAAGCTCGCTTTGAGAGGTCATAAAAACTGTTTATGGACAGGAATTTATGCATTCAATTAAGTCAACTCTAATGAAAAAACCTGAACTGTTTAGCAAGTAACAGGAGTCTGCGGATACTCTCATTTGTTGGGTTCGTTACTCACAATTGCTGTGTTAAGAATTTGTATGTGTTTGCTCTAAGCCTTGTGTAAGAGACTTGAAGGCCAGTATGCCATCTTAATGAGTGCTAGAGTAATTATTATTCACTTTCTTCTTGTTTTCTTAGTCAATAGTTTTTCAGCTAATTAGAACTGAGCAGGAAAAATACTACTCAACATGCAGACAGTGTATAAAAATGGAGAAAGAAGTGTGCTGAATTTTAAATTACTTTGTGACTAGAAAATGGTATTTCAACATTATACTAAACTTCTTTCTACAGCAAAAGCATTCTTAATGTTGTTTTTTAATTTTTTTTCTTTTTTTAAATGTCAGAACGTTTTTGAAGTGAAGCTTAGACTCCCAATTTTTTAATTGCTTCAAATCATTTTGGATCCTTTTGCACTGTTTCCTTGGTAACGGCAGGATATTTAGTACAGAAGACCCTATGAAATAATGTTATGTGTTTTTTTCTTTTTAAAGTGTAGATAATTGCTATGCATGTCAAGGTAATTATTAAGTGAAATCTGTATTTGCAGAAAGCCAAAAAGTATTAATGAAGACGATGATGATGATGGCTTTTTTGGGCCAGCTCTTCCTCCTGGATTTAAAAAACAGGATGATTCTCCAGAGAGGTAATTAAAATGGAGTTTTATTCACATTCTTTTCCTTAAAACACAATTATTTTAGATTAAATATTTTGTGTCACTATTACAGAACACTTCAGTTGTGCACTTCAGGTGATTAGAGCTAATGCTTCCTCCATGTTCTGAGAACAAGAACAGCATTCCCTTGAAACAGAACACACAGCCCTCCTAGAGCAGGTTGGAAGGAGAGTGAAAGAACTAATGTGAATTTCCTGAGATGTATTTTGGATGTCAAATTTTCTCCATTTCTTTCGAGAGGCCTCAGATCAGTGGAGAAAAAACAAATTACAGGTACAAGGACCCATAGTTCTGTAGTTCATGCTGGTCTGTGAGGAACTGGGGCAGTTACCTTTTGTGTGATGCCATACCATGTCATTTGCTAGTGCATCAAGGAGTATTGTTTACATGTCTCCAGGTACAAAACTACCCTGAACACTGTAGGTTTCTAGAAAAGAGGCTGTGAGGTGTACACAAATAAGCATTATATATGGTCTCTATCAGGATGCTTTCCATTTGATTGCTTACAATTATAAAATACTTCCCCCAAAAAATATGATATGGATTTTCTATACTGAACTCAACTGTGTCTCAGAGCCTTTTAATCTTTACATCAATCTGTGCACTTCCTTCTTTAATTTGAATTTATAGTCCATAGTGGAATTGGTGCTTCCAAGGGGATACTTCTTGATGAGAAGTCCAAGAGTCCCTTGATCACTTTTATCTTCCTCACAGCTATAGGGAGTTGGTAGATAAAATAAAGCAATACTTGCCTGTCAAGGATGAGTTTTCAGTTCCAGGAAGGTGACTCAATTTACTGTTGAGCTGTGTGTGTAATATACCATCTCAAAAAAAATTTCAAAGTTAAATTTCTGGATTTTAGTTTGCATAAATTTTTATGATGCTTGGCAGCAGCTAAGAAAACAAGAATTTATGTAACTAAGGCTATTTGGAAGTATCCTCCTTGTGTACATTTGGTTACACTTTGCTCTAATCAAAAACTCTTCGGTAGTTATGGGTATCATGCTCGGTGGGATCATTTGGTGCTTTGATGGTCCCACAAACAACTAATGTTTTTGCCCTTTTCTTGTGTTCCTTATGCACAAAGTATTACTTTAATTATAAAATGTAGCAGGTCATTAAAAAGAATGTATTCTCTAATAAAAAAGATAAATGCTTGTAACTTCTGGTATCAGCAGAGGTAGCCTTCTTGCTTTCTTGATTTTTGATATGAATACTTGTGGTAAAATGGAAGAGGAAGGGGCCATTCACTCAAGAGTTGGACTTGATGATCCTTTTGGGTCCCTTCCAACTCAGAATATTCTGTGGCTCTGTGACATTGAGGCAAGAGTCTGCTCTGTGTCTGTGATAGATTAAAGCAGTAGAAGGCACTTGGCACCCACTCCGTTCTTTTCCTACCTCACCATACAATTGCTCCTAGCACGCACTGAGAAAGCAGATTGAGGAGAGCTGTTTCACACCCAGCCTGATTCCCTGAATAGGTGGGAACGGTGTGATGTGTGGGAAGAGCCTTGTCTGCCTTCCGCCCCCACACACCTGGGAGTCTGGGAGGCTTGTAAGCTGTGCAGGGCACAGACACGATGCTGCTGTCTCCCTGCTGCATTGCCCTTAGCCTTGAGCAGATTGCCAGCTGCCAACTGAGCCATGAATAATTGAAACAAATGCAGGTCGTTTGTTTCAGTGTATGGACAGGCTGTTTATTAGTTCTGTGTGACATGCTCGTTCTTTAGAAAAGCTTTTATTCTCTCACATCTTTTCCAGACTTGTCAAAGCAACATGTTCATGATTAGGGGCAGCTCATGTGGCAATCTGCAGCTTGTTGAAAATGGTTTGAATCATTCCAGAATTAAATAGATATGTGAAAAGATTTCCTTCAACTTTGGAGATTATATTACAGTTTATCAATGTTAGACAGAAGTGCAGCACTCATAAATATTTCTGAAGTATTCACACATCAAGGGAAAGAGTGAAGGTGATCTTAAAAAATTTTTACGTTATACATCAGAAGAATGCTGAAATACCCATCTTGAAACGTGCATTAGCAAGGACTTCAGAGTCCAACAACAGGAAAATGTTCTTTGCCATATGTGAAATGCAGTATTTCTTAAATTAAAGCTTGGTCCAAAAGTTTGGGGGGTATTTTTGAACATGTGCAGGTACTGAAGTTGCCTCTAGCAGTAAAATGTGTTTATCAGTTATTTATTAGTAGCTAATGTATTATTAAGTATATTATCAGAGTTAATATATTACTAGTATTTAGATTCAGTTCATCTGTTCAGAGACCCTTTGGACATCCAGGAAACTGTCAAGGATCATGTCCCCTGTGTACTGCTGAGGAAAGACTGAAGAGATGGGGTTGTTCATGTGGAGAAAAAAAAAGCATAAGAAGTGGAAAGCATGGGAAGGATGAATATGAGAACTACTTTTCTGTTCCCTAAAAGAGCCTTTGAGCTGTGACAGAATCAAGACAGAGCATTTGATATTGGTTCTTTATCACAAGTTGCACAGATACAGCCCACAACAGAGATGTTCGTATATATTTTAGTAGAGAGCTTTTTTTATAGTTTGGTTTATCTGTCTCTCCATGCAGAATAAAGGTACTTCTGTACTAAAATAAAAGATTTTTTTTTGGCTGTAGCTGTGTAAGTTTAAACTCAATCTCTTTAAATTACATTAGGAATTTAAAACATTGTCTTAACAAGAAAGTAGTCAGGAAGGAAGGAAGGAAGGAAGGAAGGAAGGAAGGAAAATAAAACTGCAGCAGCTAGGTGGGGGTGGAACTTCAAAATTAACCCAGACTTCTTGCCTGGGTTTAAAACCTCACCAGTGCCCTTATCCTAGCCTGAGCTCATATTTATTGCTCATGTCTGTATATCTGTGGTTGGTTCTTCAGCAAGAATTTTTATCTTTTATTTCCCCTCTTTAAACCCTGACAATAATATCACTACAGCAGAGCTGTGCTGATTAGATTATGTGGGATTGAGTAAGAGCCATAATTAGCAAATTCAATTCATGTGTTGTTACATTTGATAACCTAAAGCTCACAACCGAAGGTCATAATAAACCAAGTCTGCTGTTATATTGTGAGAATGCTGTCACTTGGATGTCTTCAGGTGACAGTTGTTTGGGTTTTTTATTAACTTTCACTAACTTTAAAGAATATTATGGTGGATTATTAAGAGGAACCCACATTCAAAAGACTTTCAATACAGCAAGAGCAGTTTCTTTGAGCAACAGTTTGTAGTATTCTTTTCACCTGTGTAAAAGAGATTCTCACCTTCCTGTGTTTGTGGAGACAACTGAGTCGCATTGCTTGCAGAGCTGCTGCTGCTTAAAAACAAATCAGTGAAGTTACCTGAAATCACAGAACTTTCCTTCTCTCTTTCCCACTCCAAGGTAAAATAAAACTGGAGCAGTTCACTGTTTCTTCTTATCAAAGGACGGTGAAACTGAGGTGCAAGACAAGAAGGACAAAGTTGGGTTTGTTGATTGAGAAGTAGGAGTGCATATTTGTCTTATCACCTTTCATTGCTCTTGAATCTGGTGAAGGAAGCTAGGGAAGAAAAAAATTTATTCCCTTGACTACATCCTGTGACTTTCCTGGTTATTTTGCATCAAAATTGTCTGCACAAGTCCTCCTGGAAAATGGAGACACTCTTACTTAGTTATTTCTACAGTGTTTATGCACAGGGGCACACTTGGCATGGGTAGGAAGGAAAAGTCACACTTCTCATCAGTGTTCTGTTTTTATTTTTATATTGATCTGTTACATTTTTTCCCCCTCAACTGAAAAATCAGGACTTTTTTTTTTTTTTTTTCCCCTGCTGTCAAGGCCCATTATAGGTCCTGCATTACCACCTGGCTTTAGGAAACCTTCAGAGGACACCAGGAGTAGCAGATGTTTCATAGGACCGTCTGTTTCGTCAGAATCCCGTCCCCAGGTTTGTGAAAACAGAAGCCTTTTGTTTTAGTACAAGCTATCTGAAATGGTTAAACAAGTTGCAGCCTGAAAGAGACTACTAGACATACTTCTCAGGATGACAGTTTAATTTTGGACCAGGAAGTGTCTGGCATATTTTTGCTGGAGTCAAATACTGGAGCATAAATAAGCCTTAAGAAAAAAAAAAGAAACCAAAAAGACTGGTCTGCTTCGTTGTGCTTTTTGGCTGGTAGATAGATGGTGCACTCAATGAACACAAGCTATCTTGGCATCCTAAGCTGCAAGCAGAAGACACATCTTCACCTCCTTAATTTATTAGTGGCTACGACCTTTAAATAAGTTTATCCAAAAGAATGGCATTACAGTGTCACTAAATTATTCTTAGCAATTGCAGGATAATACCTGTATCTGGGAGTGAGGTGGTGCAGGACAGTGACACTGGCACACCTTTCTGGTTCATGTTTTTTGACTCTTCTGGTCATGTTAGGTAAAAACTAGGTAGAAGTTCTGTAGTCTGCAATCCCTGGTTGAAAAATAATGCGTGTGCTACTAAAGAACATTCAGGAACAAGATGTGTGATAAAATACAGCTATGGGGAAGATTGAGCTCCCTAAACTTGGCCTGCCAGTACCATTCTGGGGGTTCCAAATTGCCTGTGGGAGGGGCTGTCCAGTAGGGAGTAGCACCTTTAGAGAAGGTCATGCCCTTCTTGAGCAGCACCTTTTAAGCCAGGCAGGAGACCCAAAGACACCAAAAATGGTGCTGGATAGCAGTGCTTAGGCAATTGAATCTCTCTCATGCTAGGATAAACTGAACATTAATTCCTTGGGAGAATTAATGGTTATTCTGTCTATTTTTAAATACTTACATTTTTACATTTAACTCCCAGACACTATGGGAGATGATAGACACTCCAGGAAGGAAGGATGCAAATGCTGCTTTGAAACGTCACTTTTTTGGTTAGTGGTTGCAAAGCATGTAATTCTCCAGCCTACTGCTGTGAGTGATGTTGTAATTCATCGTGAAGAAAGATTACCTGACATTTCTGAGATACTCATCGTCTTATAACTCCAAATAATGATTAAGCAATTTATCATAGTGACAAATCTCTTGAGGCAGAGATGTCAAAACTGGTCTGCCTTTATATTTTGCAAACAAAAAAAGTCTCTCTTCTCATAAATACATCTTCTAGCATCAGCTTTTTTAGAGGTATTACAGAACTTACCTTTTTTCTCTTCCTAATGATTATCTTTTTTTTTACCTCTTCCTAATAATACTGTTTTTCTTAATTTTGAATATGAATAATTTCTTGTTGGCTTTTTAAAAAATTTACTTAATTATTTTGTATTCAGGTACATCTTTAGAGGCAGCTTATTCCATGCTGACTCTTCACTTTGCATCAGTGAATCTAATGACTCACCACCTTGTGTACTCTCAAGTAATGCTTTGTGCTTCCTGGCTACACATCCTTGTCATCCTACTCCCATTGCTTTATCACGCACAGTCAGATTGTAGCGAAATCTTTGCACTTTTGTAGATATTGGGCACCTTAGCTTTGCTCCTGGGGCACTGTGTCATCACCATTTTCTGTTGGGTTTTGTCTCCCTCTGCATCTGTACTGTTTGAACTTGGAGGGAGGCACCAGTGAGCTTTCTGTACAACCCTTGGCAACTACGAAGACTCTTATTGACATCTAGTCCCTTACAAACATATTGTTTTAGCCCTTCTCCAAATAATTGCTTAGAATGCAATGTCAGAATCATGGAATCATTAAGTTGGAAAAGACCTCCAGGATTGTGGAGTGCAACCCTTGGCCCATCACCACCTTGTCAACTAGACCATGGCACTAAGGGCCATGTCCAGTCGTTTCTTGAACACTTCCAGGAATGGCAGCTCCCCCACCTCCCTGGCAGCTTGTTCCAATGCTCGACACCCCTTTCAGTGAAGAAATCCCTCCTGAAGGGATCCATGAGGGATCAAAGAGGTGAATGACAGAGCCAAGGGATTCGAGTGGGAGATACTGTACACCCAGGGGCCTAGTACCATGCATGCCACTGGTAGCCTACCTTGCACTTTAATCTTTATGGCATCCTTTTAGAATCTGAGCTCGAGACAGTTCTTGCAGTGTGAAAATGTGATCCTTATTAGGGAGATGCATCCAAACGCTGCCAGCGATGGTAAAGCCCCAAGTATGGAAGTTGTATGTTCGTATGTTCCAGATTTACCCACGGCCACAGAGGCTGCGTGGCTGTGTGCAGAGCAGTGTAAGAGTAGCACACTTTGTGTGCTTCCACTGCCTTTACCAGCAGTCTTGCCTCAGACAAGAGATGCTGGCTTTTGGCAAAATGGAGATGAAGGATCCATGTTCAAGTGCTAGAGCAGGTCTAATCTGGAGTTTTAATCCAGGTTTTTGTTGTCTGGGCGATGCATTGCATTAGGTTTATATGCTCTTCTAGACAAAGTCATTCTAATTCTATAAAGCTGAAATGTTTCTTGATGTTCTTAACACTATGGTTGAAAGAAATGTTTTATTTTTGGAAGCTGACAGATAGTAGTGAGGAGGAGGACAATCTCATAGGGCCAATGCCTGCAAAAGGACCAGTGGAGTCTGATGTGGCTAAAGAATTTGAACGCAGAGCTCAGAGAATGAAAGAAAAACTTACTACAGCAGACAGTGTAAGTTGGATTTCTTGATTTCTAATATTTTGTTGCTGGAGTGTATTTGTCTTTCTCCTTGCCTGTTTCTGTGTGAACCCGGTTGCAGTTCTACTCGGGATGCTACGTGTTTGCAGAAGTTAACACAATGAAAATAATATATGATTTCTGCTGGAAGCTAAGAGATTCAGACAGTAATTTTTGATTATGCTTTTTTCACTCTTCCCTCCACCCCTACTTCTTTTGCAAAGGATGAACCCAAACAAGTTACCAGGGAATCATGGATGACAGAGCTCCCACCTGAGCTGAAAAGCTTTGGATTTGGCCCAAGAACATTCAAGAGACGAGCTGATGACAAATCAGGTGATAGATCTATTTGGACAGATACTCCAGCAGACAGAGAGAGAAAAGCCAAGGTGAGCATTTATTTATTCATTCATATACACCTGCAGGCCGTAGGTGTTACTGATGATCTCTGAAAACAAAGATACCATGGGCTGCTCAGTGAAATTTTTTTTCCCAGATTTTTCTTTGTTATCAAAATTTACTAATTCAGGCTTAAAGATAAAGGCAATGAAATAACAACATTAAGTATCATTGATAGGCATTTTTTTCTGCTCCCTTTTTGCAGTAGTCAGATACTCTGTATCAGCTCATTGACTCTCCAATTAGCATGTCCAGTTTTTTCTTCTATCAAGCTGAGCAGAAAATATCTGATGGCCTCTATCATGGCCTTTACCCTCCAGATTTAATTAAAGTAGATATAGATTTGCTTGCTTTTGCTTCAGATATTCTGATTACTATAGCATGTGATTTTCTTCTACTCATCAGGAAAGAGAAGAGGCAAAAAAATCAAGCAGTAAGGATAATGAAGAAATGGTATTATCTGGGAGAGACAAGAGGCTTATTGAGCAGGTGACTTTGTACAATGTAAGTGTAATCACAAAATACTTCCTCATTTCCTTTAGTTCTTCACTCTTTTCTTCTGGTTCTCATTTCTAATGCTGCTGGTTTCCATGGTGATGCCACTACAGTTTTCCCTTTTAGTGCCCAAACCTACTGCTGTTTTGAGACATTAGAACACTTGGCATTAACGTCAACAAGAGCAGGATTGGGTCCTCTCCAACGTGACAGAATTTGGGTTTGTGTATGTCGTCTCAGTTTTAGATGGTGCTTTCCATAAATCATCCTTTTGTCGGGACAGGGTTGCTGGGACCTTAATGCAAATATTAGCTTGCTTCATCCAATTACTGACATCCCAAGAACAAAACAATAGTACAGGTTTAACTTCTAGTCCGACATAAGCATTAACCTAAAAGAGGCTTGATGGGCTAAGCAGGTCACTGCATTAATTACCCTATGTCATTAATTACATTAACTACTAATTATAGCAACTTCATTACATGTAGTTTTTCGCAATCTCTGCAGGAGCAGATAATGTTCACAGACAGATGCTGATTACTAGAAATCTGAATTCCATGTCAAATTCCCTCTCACTTTTCTGTCTGTCAGCCCTGTCCCCCAGAGTGTGCAGACCACTGCCTGCTTACAGCTATTCGTTCCAGTTCTTCCCTGATGTATGGCCTGAACTCTCATGGAAGGCAGTCTTGTCTCTTGAGAGGACAATTAACTTGAGAATCACAGCTTTGGCTTATTTTTACATGGGTTATGTTTATCTGGCACTTCTGATAATTTATTTGTAGTTCACTAAATCATATGTCCCTCCTGACTTGGAGACTTGCAAATCCAAAGCTATTGGCATTCTGTCTTAAGGTTCTTCTTTAGTGTTTGTTTCTACTGTCACCGTGCATACAGTAAAATAATTTTCATGTAAAACTGTGGGTTTTGCTCTCTACCATTCCATTGCCAGAATAAAACATACTCAGGCCTTTGCTGTTTCTAAGATTCATGGAGTTGTCTCAAAGTTTAAGAACCATGTTTCTTGGGTTGTTTTGTTGTTTGTTTTTTCTTTTTGTTAAATCAGCTCTTTTCTGGTTTTCAGCTGGTTGTTGTGGGTGTTTTTCTTTTAAAGTTTTTTCCTCTTATTTCCTATTTCTTTCTCCACTGACATTTACCAAGGATACTTCACCAGAATATAAGATTTTATATTTAAAGTAGTTTCTTCTTTCAATGCTGATGCCACATGCATTCTCTGGTGCAATTTTGTCACCACTGACATAGTTATGTCATGAATAAGTATTGTCTATTTTCTGTTTTCTGTGAGAATCTTTTCTTAGTTCATGCATAAAGTATTATTTTCATGGGTGATGTAGTAAGTGTTTGCACAGGAAGTGAAGGAAAATGATGAGAAAACAGAGCTGCTCGACTTTCTTACTTTTTGATGAGAGAATTTGTTTAGGTACACAAATGCACTGTATCTGAGTAAATGAGGGGTCATATGGAAAGCTAATCCTGCTCTTGTGTGAAATCAGCAGAAGTTTTATGTTGTGTTTGGGTTGGATCATGCTCTTTAAGAAATGCAGCTAAAGTCCTTGAGTTGGCAAAACACATGCTCCAGCTCAAACCTGTGACTTCACCCTGTGGGCTTTCAACAGATGATTCAAAGTTAGGAGCACACATTAAAAAAGCCACCATAGTGCATGAAAGATTGAAAGGGTGTTTAGCTTGTTCCTGCCCCTAGCAGTCACCAAAAACAGGTGCTTTGGGGATGTTTGTAAGAAACTCAGCCTGTACTTTGAGGTATTTCTTTTGACATGATGTCTTCATTCTGGCAATAGTGGCAGAGCAACTTTTATATTTCTTTTGCATTATTTTTATAATTTATCTGTATTGTCTGCAGGGATTCAATGACATTGTGGCTACCTACAACATTATGGCTGTCTATATCAGTGAATTATTAGTAATTTAGCCTGGACAAGATTGCTCACACTTTCTACTCCATGTATGCTAAATTTATCATTCTATATCCAGTTACTAAGCTGTCTTCTTTTTCTGGAGTTTTTAGCCTTCCTAACATCAATCTTTCCATTTGGATTTTCTGTGCTGTTGTTGATATTCTTTAATACTTTACTTCCTCTTCCTTCTCATTTTTTCCAGGAGTCAAAGAGGTCAGAGTCTCTCATGGACATCCATCAGAAAAAGCTGAAGAGCAAAGCATCCGAAGAGAAGACCAAACCTCAGGAAAGAAGGCCATTTGACCGAGAGCAGGATCTCAAAGTCAATCGCTTTGATGAAGCACAAAAGAAAGCTCTTATAAGAAAATCCAGAGATCTGAATAGTAAATTTGAGCACAGTAAAGGCAACATGTTTTTATAAGGTGAAAGCATTAAGCTTTTTTGAAGTGAAGTCAATTAAAATTTGAATACTTAATTTTTGTAAGTATTTTTCTGTAAATATTTGTATACAAAATAAATATCCTGATGTTTAACTTCTTTTCCTTGTCTGTAAATACTCTCTTAGGGAGGATCATCTGTACTAAACCTAAAGTAGTAAAGGAAAGTCCTGGTATAAAAAAAATAATATAAATTTGCTACTTTAAAACTTTGATACGTATATTTTTTGTTGCTAGCATAAAAATAATCAATTAAAATAGGTGGATTTTTAAGGATCTCTAGATTTGATCTTGCAGTGGAGTTGGCAGTTTTCCCTTTTCTCCTGCCATGCTTAAGATAGTCTTTCTGAACCTGACCTGAAGGCCATGGAAAAATCCCCTTTACATTTGTGTGCAGAACATTGCTTGACTGGCGTTCCTGCTGGGGAGTATAAACTCAAATGGCAACTTTTACATTTGCCCAGTGTTTTTATTTCTGTGATTCGGTGTCTGTACATAAATATAGGTTTATATGTATGCAGAATAGTTTCTGTACTATAGCAGGAAGAGCTAGGGGTAGTAGGAGCAGTAAAACCTCAAGGTTTTTAGAGTTAGTTGTAAAATGGTAGTATATGAGAAGAGAAAATCTTATTTGAGTTTCAATTTGTAGGGATTGTCATCAGAAATCCATCTTTTTTTTAAGCACATACAATGTGAAAGTCAAAATAAGGCCTGTTTTTGTCCATTAATTTGCAGAGCAGAACAGCTCTTCTGTATCCAGAAGGAAATAAATCTGACATTTAAAAAAGTCTACATTCACATTTGGAGTTCTTTACCTCTTCTGTGTGTTAGCAGCAGAAAGGGTTATTAAACACTGGAATGGGCTGCTCAGAGAGGTGGTGGAGTCAGTATCCCTGACAGTGTTCAAGAAACAACTGGATATGGCACTCAGTGCTTTGGTCTACGAGGTGGTGATCAGCCAACCTAAATGATTTTGTGACACTCTGTGTTAATTATTTAAAATTAGACCTGTGCTTTCACCCTTTGTCTCAAATAGTGTTTAGGATCCTTCTTAAACAGTTACTGAAAGTACCTCTACATGAAAACAATTTTATATATAAGATGCTGGTAGCTTGTTTGGAAGTATAAATACTGTGGGGTTTGCTGTAATTTGAAAAAATTCCTGTAATTTGGAAAAAGGCTACCCTGAGAGATGGTGTCTGGGTTACTTCATGTTTAATGGAGCAGTGACCTAACAAGCTCCAAAAATGAATAGTTAAAAACTTGGTCTTATTTTATTGCACTTGTGTGTGAGCTGGAGACACAGGCTTCGTGTGCTGAGAAGTCTTGGAGAGTTTCCAATGTTGCAAATGAGTGCTTACATGGAATGTATTTAGATATCACTTTTTCTTTTATAATAGACAATTTATTCTGCCACCTGAAAAATCTGCTACCTTCAGGCAAAAGAGAGACTGATTTTGTATTGTGTTTGCTTTTTATTTAATCAGTTTTCGGTTTCTGAGCCTTTTGTTTTGAGGTGAGAGGAGGGTTTAAAAAAGGGCTGCTTATTTTTCTTCCCCTAATATAGACTTCTCTTAGTGCCTCATGCTTTTTTAACTCAGCAAGCAGGGCCTCATTAGGTGTCTACTTTTCTGAACAAATGTAGATTTCTTAATTGAAAAAGCAGTATTAGAAACGTCTGGGACTTTTTTAGACAACTAAAGCGATGACAGGGTGAGCATGGCATGACCAGCTAAGTCTTCACAGTTGAGAAAAAATTACTTCATGAGCACATTGTGCAGTCCTTGCTCATTCAAAGCATGGAGCAAGGATGAGGGCTGCTTGTACAAAAATTTTGTTGTTATGTGCTCTGTTTTCATTTTTGTTCTTTGGCCCCTCCTCTTCCAAACTGAGGACTGGTCATCAGATGTCACAGATGGCCAGACCTTGCCATCTGGTTGGCTTCCTGCTGTTTGCTCAATGCCCTCCCTGGCCCCATCACGGTCTCCTGCCCTGTCCAAGGCCACGTTTGAGAGGAGAGTTCTCACAACAGGAGTGCAGCAGCCCCTTTGCCATCGTACACTACCCCTCCATATGTGGGACACGTGGTTCTAATTAGTGAAGCCTTGATGTGAGCTGGGAACTTGGTTTTTGACTCTTCCCCCCTTCCCCCCCCCAACTCTGCGGCAGCTTTTTAAAGACTTGATGATGTCAGTGTTAAGAACTTGAGGTGGGGGAAAGTGGAGTTGTTGAGAGTTCAAGTTAAGCTTTTCATTACTTTGTGTAAATTGCGTGAACTTTTGAACTGAAATAATACACAAACTCATCTCTTACTCATGCCAAGCCATTCCCTCAAATAGTCATTAGAACAAGCAGTAACTCAGTAAATTACAAGCTCTGTAAGCTTTTATGGGAAAAGATGAGACATGTACAATTTGGACAAGTTTTAAAGCGTTTCTGCTGAAATGTTAGGTGTTTTTTTCAGAATCTCATTTGAAAAACCAGAATCTATTTCCCAGAGAATCTTCACCATAATTACTATGCAGTGTTTCTGGTAACCAGCTCCCAACACAGATTTAATGTATGCTGTTGCTATTCTGCAGTGCCAGCCTGTGTCACAGCATATTGACTCGAGGCATATCAGGAAACCCTGTTTTGTAAAAAAAAATGTCAGAGAGGTTTTCCTGGATGTGAAAAGTCTACCAGCCTAGATTTTAGTATGCTTGCCTTTGATTTGTGCTGGCATAGACACCTTTATTTACACTGACTTTGAATATTCCTGCTCAAGAGTAGGGCCCCCTCCTTCTGAAATGTTAAATAGGTGTGTAATTCATAGTATAGTCAATAAAAAGAAGGCTTTTGTGGTAGGCATATGATAAATTGGGTGTTTAAAAGAAATTTTAAGGAACATTATATGTTACTAACAAAAAAGAAAGGGAAAATAACCAAAAAACAATCATTGAGTTTGCTGTTACCAAGGAACAATTAAAAGCAATAAAGACATTTCAAGAAAACTTATTGATTGCTTTCTGTGTGTCTTCAGGACAAATATATTGAGCTACCATGATGTTTGAGCTGGAAAATTTTGTTAGAATAAGGTACAGTAATACTTGGGTAAAATCTCTGTCTATGCTCTTCTAATGTAAACACCTAATTGTGGAGTTATTTTTTGCTTTTGCTGTTGCAGAATGGATTTTGTTGGATGCCCTGTGCATGTTGGCTTTTCTGGATGAACTGCATTTCCCAAATAATCAACAGCAATAGAAATGTGTTTTATTTAGGGCTTTGATGGCATTGTTAAAATCGCTTTCTTCTAGAAAGAAACATTGAGATGAAATATTGATATATTTCTGTCCAAAAGGAAAGGGTGTTTTCCACATAAAAGAAGATTTTAAATGCTCCAGAAGACTTCAAGAGTCCGGGACTAATTGAGCTTGAGGACTTGTTTTCTTTCTGAAATGTAAATTTGTTGTTATTGTTGTCCAGCCAATTACAAATCACATATTGATTTGTCATATAGAATTAAAAATCAGAATCTGGGAAAACTTTCTGTGCATGCGTCCTCAACTCCTGCCACCCCTCTTGCATACAGTGCATTTAGTTTCTAATTGCATAATTACCTAATTTTCAAATAAAACACATGCATGTGATTTCCCATCCTTATGAATTGCCTGCAGTGGTTTATATGGTGGGGGGAAAAAACCCCAACAAGTTATGCAGTGTCTTTCAGACAACAACTTCAGGTTTTTCTCATGTGCTTACAAACAAAGATGGTGTCTTTTTACCTGAGGAACACAATTGTGGCTCCCTGTTGTTAGGCACCTCTGAAATGCATCTTCCTGATGCTTCCAGCTCTGGCAGGTGAATGGGAAGTGGTGACCCTCAACAGTATCTCACACAAATGTGGCATTTCTGTTCTTTTCAAACATGACATGAAGGCTGAGGCATTACCCATGCAGAGCTGATTTCTTCATAGCAGCCACCTCTGGGTCCTCCCAAAGCTGCTGTCACTGCAACAGCCACTGGTTCTGTTCATCTGTTTTCTTACATGGGTCCTTAAACCAGTAATAACTCCCATTGCTCTTTGAAATTACACCCATTTTGAATCAGCATGGAAATCAAGCTTTAGTTTTAAAAAACAAGGTCTTTCTTTCAGAGTGGGAATTTAAGGTCTCTAGGAGACAGTAGCACAAACTGTCACTTCAGCAGGAGCAGATGCAACTGTGGCTTCTTCCAAATAATTATTCCAAACATAAATATTCAAAAACAATTCTCATAAAGAGATTTAGCAGAAGGGGGGGAAAAAGAAGTGGCTGACCCAGGCTCTCAGCTGCTTAACATTGCAACCACATGCTTCACTTCATAGGGCTGTAGCCACTTGTCCTTGCACGTGTAACGCCTGGCCAGGAGTTTGACAATTTGGGGCAAATTACATCTTCTCTCTGTCCTTACCTGGCTGTCTCTCTCAGAGAGCCTTGCTGCTGGTAGCTGGACATGCAAGGCCCCAGGTTGCGGCCCTGCTGCAGCTGCACCACTCAGCCCTCTTCTCCTGCTGGCCAACCAGTCCAGCACCACATTGACTGTGCTCACACACCCACTCAGACCAGAAAGAACACTCTGGTTTAAACCAGATAAAAATAGGTTTTAATGAGAATACAGAACAGATTGGAGTGATCAAGTACAGGCAGGGCTCAGGCAAGCACACTGACCTGCCCTTTTTAAACTCTTTTTTTTTTTCCTCCACTTTCTCCTTTCCAATCCACCTCAATTCCTTCCTTTCCCCACTTTTAATCCATCCCCCAACATCCTGAACTAAGTCTTGTATGTTCCCACAGCCCTTGGAAAACATCCCAAAACAAGTTGTAGACAACTCCAAAAATGCTTTTTTCTACCATATCCCTCAATGAGCTTTATACCCATCATCTCGTTGTAAATACCTCTAGGTGTTTCTCCATGACCCACAAGAAGGTCACGTGCCTACTCTGCAGGGCCTCACACACCACTGACACTGAGGCCATGGAAGCCTAATGATCCTTTCCACTGCTTGGAGTTCACTTTTTTCTGTTCAGCTGCTTTGTACCTCTCCTGTCAGGGCAATGAAGGGTTGGCCTGACCTAGAGGGACATCTGAGCTGTGTGAAAGCAAGCAAGCCAAGCTCCTACTGCTGCTTCCCAGTGCAGCACCACTCCCCATCTGATGCCCCATAGCACCAGGAGATGGTAAATCAAAGTGGTCAGTTCCCATCCAGGGAGAAAAGGCATGATGGAAAAACAGCAACTTGAGGAAAAGGAGACCATCTCGCTGCTGGAGTGTACAAAGCCTGTAGCCAGGGGGAAGCTGTCTAGAAGCCATCAAGGTGTTCCCGTGGTTTCCAAGGTAACGTCCATCTTCTGCCATCCAGAGGCTCAGCCTCTATCATCATGTGAGCAGAATACAAATAATGGTCTGATGTGGAAAATAAAATGCACGCAAAATGCCATGTGTTACCCCAGCTGCTCTGCTAGTGGTTTCTCATCTTCCACCCTTCCACATTAGCCCATTGAGGAAAAGTGCCAGGAACAAGGAATTCACCCAGTGCAGCTGAACCTTCACGACTCACTGCCAGATGGAAGTCAGCTAATTCAAAATTACCATAGGTGGCTTTTCAACCAGTCATGACACAAGAGCCCAGGAACCTCATCAATGCACAGCTCTTTGGCACCTACAGCACATGGATCTGACCTTCCCTGCGTGCTCACCTGGGAGGATCCATGAGTTCTCCAGCTGGCATCGGCACCAGCTAGGCTTGGCTGTTGCCTCAAAACCATCCTGGGATCTTCTAGAGAAATAAAGGACTGAAGGCTTCCCAGACTTCATCTCTGTGGCAACCACAAGAAAGCTGGGCTGCTGTCACAGAACCAAGTAGCACTTCTTGTATGGAGTCATACAGGTCAGGTGCTCTTCATTTCCACACCACCTGTGACAGAAGTCACTGGGTTTTATTTGCCTCTTCAAAACCAGCATGACAGAGGAAAAGAGGAGTGGAGGATGTGCCCACAGTCACGTACGTGATGCTTATGTTCTTTATGGATTATTGTCCACAAAGGGAGTTTCCAAGATCAGAGAAACTTCGGGTCATCACTGAAGACTGTGCAGTTCTTCCTGTCATTATCATTTTGTCCACTGGCAGGGAGCCCACACCACAAACACCCACTTTCCACAGAGCTCATGGACACACTTGCAGGTTGTGACCCTGCTGTTCCCCCTGGTCCAGCACCTTCTCTCCAACACCTTTTGACAACAGAGACCTCATTAGGGAGAGGGACACAAGTGCCAGGCTGAGCTGTTAGAGCAGAATCTAGCACAAGACCAGCACCACAGTGCTGAGGGTTAATGGGGGGATACTCTTGAGGAGGTTTCTGCTCAGTATTGATACTCTAGCAGGAACAAGTGCATGGCCAGGAACCAGAAGGGGATCTGCAATGATACTGAATGCAAACACTGTCTGGAAACCTTGGCAGCAGAGGCCCTCCTTTCCAGGTATTTGCTGCTTTCCTTGAAGCTGACATTATCTTCTCCAGGTGTCAGCTCTGATTCACCCACAAGACTCTGTGTCACAAAATGTCACATTAATGTGACTTCTTTAAAGTATTTCAAAGCACAAACCCCAGCACTGCCAATATTGAAGAGTTCCTAGCACTGTGTGCTAAACAGCTCTGGTTTGGAATATGGACTTAAATTTGGGAGAGGCAAATTTGGGACTCTTGCTAGCATAAGAAGTATTTTTTTATTTTTTACCAAATATACCCCCAACTACAAGCCTTCGACTCTCTCAGGTCACAAATGCTGAGAAGAAACGTGTTGGTGCCTGAGAAGCAGCTCCCTCAGACCTGCTCTGGCAATGCTGTACCCCACAGCAAGGAGGCTGGCTGACATCTGCTTCCCCACACAGGGGGTGCAGCAATGCCAGGGTGAATGGATCTGTGAGCTGGGAGCCTGTCCACCCCACAGGACCAGACTTCTCTATCTGTGTGGCTAAGCTGACCTGTAGGAATCTTGTGGCCTGCTCTCTCAAAGGAAGTAGAGAGATCCACTTTGCCTTGTCCCCTTCTGGGATGAAATTATGTCTCACCACCATCAGCTGAGGCAACCAGTGAAATTTCTGTCCCATACCTATTTGTCAAATCTTGCTCATCAGGGTCCTGGAAAACTGAGTGTGGAAGGAGCTGCCTGGTCACCCACCAGTTGGTGGTGATTTTCTCTAGCACTCAGAGATGGGCACAGCCCAACAAATTGATATTTCCTGGGACAGGGACAAGTGAACTTGTAACCTCTCATCTGGGTTTAAGCACATAGAAAAAGCAGGAATCCCTACTAACATCCAAATATCAATAGCAAGTGAGATGATACATGCAGCCAAGGCACCATCTCATTTTGACTGCTGTACTCCCTCAATCAGCAATTGAGTCATCTTGGTTACAAAGTCATATTAAAAACTCTTCACCAGGAGGAATTCTTGGTTTAGCAGCTAATATGAGACAGTGAAATCTGCCAAATGGTTGGGAATTTGAAATGCACTAGGCACAACTTTGCAAAGGCAAAAGAAATCTTCTTTCTCAGCCTGTCAAAAGATACAATCTTCAACTCTTCAAAAGAGTGTGCTGGGATGAAGTGCTTCCAACAAGCAATATATCTTACAGT
The DNA here is from genome assembly GCF_041296385.1 of Aphelocoma coerulescens. Classification (NCBI taxonomy): domain Eukaryota; kingdom Metazoa; phylum Chordata; class Aves; order Passeriformes; family Corvidae; genus Aphelocoma; species Aphelocoma coerulescens. Next base: position 64,094,060 of record NC_091013.1, read on the forward strand.
GTAGTTGTTCCATTTCTGATCTTCCAGCCATGATTCTCAAAGAAAATCCTACAATATCTTTGTGAGGTAAATCTGGGAACTGCATCTCATTACTTTCCTGAATACTAATGTTTTAAAACACATTACCATCCTCCTCTCTGCACCTTTCCCAATTATCAACCTCTCAGTGCTCTACATCATGCTACTATTATTCTACAAATTACCTGCATTGCTTTTCCCCTTAGGATATAACCACCAGTATAGTGGTTATGTTTTTCTATATAACCACTATATTATATTTTCCACGGTGCTGTCAGATGTCTAGCTCTGACACAGGACTAATTAAACCCAGAACAATTGTTCCTGAGATGCAGTTAGGTTTGAAATTCACCTCATCTTTCCTGAGGAGCGTACATGCCCCAAAACTCATCTTCTTTCTTCAGATATACTAGCTGGCTCCAGAAAAGCTATTACACCTACATAAAAATCTTTATCTTTAAACCTTTGGCTCTTACAATACTGGCATGACAAAAGGCTTCATAGCCTGCAAATAGGAGGTGCAGCATGTGACCGGGTCTGGTTTCTAAAAAATAGAGGTGTGACACGATGACATGCGCCAGAGATGATCTTAAATTCTGTTTCACAGGCCACAGTGGGGTTTGTGCACTAGTTTAAAATAGATGTTCGCCTTTGAGTAGAAACAATGATCCATGGCTACAAACTCCTGCAAAGCTCAGACTCCTCTTCACTCCTTCAGCCCCCGCCTGGAAGAAACACCTCTCCGCTCCTTCAGGAGGCTCCTCTCCATAAGGGAAGCAGCATCTGAGCTGCCCTTTCACCAAGCCCCAGTTTCCCATCTGTAGAACAAGGAGGTAATGGTCTTCCTCAGCTCTGGGAAGACAGGTTCAGGCTTAGCCACTCCAGGCTGTTGTCTTCCCCACTGCTTATCCATCGCTGCTTGTGTTTGCTCCTGACCATGGCCAGTGTCTCTCCAGACAGCCACCTGCACTGCTCTCTGCCAGGGGTTTGTACATTCACTGTCAACGTACTGCATGAGAGGGACAGTGTCCTCCCAATGCCTTCCAGGGCAGCTGTATAATACCTCTCTATTGTATGTTTCCACAGTGGGAGAGGACTTGAATCTCTTCTCCTTGAAGCCAGGCACCCTGACTGGCAGCTTCAGAGATGGCTTACCACATGTTCGCAGAGCCCTGAGGCTACAGCAGCAGCTGGCACAGAAGATCCCATTGAGAAGGAGCACTGCCCGTGGAAGGCAGCAAGCAGGGCAGAGGATGAGGGACTCCCCACAGTGTGGGCCAAGCCAACGCCGCAGCAATGCCCCCACCCCATGGGAAGTGCTGACAGTGTGGGACTGAGCTGTGCAGAAGAGCACAGGTACCAGCAGGTACCCAGCTGGCAGGGTGACCTTTTGAAGGGGAATCACCACAATATGTATTTAACCCATTTAGAGAACAGAGAGGTAAACTTTGACTGTGGCCAAGGTTTTAATAAAGCATGAGACCAGCTGAGGCTTTTCTCATACCTGTAGCATTTTAAGCATTCTCCTCCCTCAGGTTGCTCCATTAGCTCCTAAGGGCTGGGTTTACACTGCTCTTGCTCTCTCTCACTGGATCTCTTGCAGGAACTTTTTCCTCAACTGGACCTCTAATTTCCATATACTTATGGCAGTATAGTATCTTTAGACTTTGGTTGAAACTGGTGGATGGTTTCAAAAGCTAGGGAGGGAGCCACTGCCAAGCAGACACCTACAGAGACAACATGACCCCAAAGGCCTCCTTCCCACAGAAAAACAACCTAAATACTATGTAGTCATGACATTAAAGGCTCTACTATAGTGCAGAAACATAGAAGTGCAGAAATAATGGGGTGTGAGCAGCCTAAACTTTGTCCTCCTTTAATGTTTGGCTACTTGACTTTGCAATTTTAATGACTCTTTCAAGGAAGCATTTTTATATTCAATGCAGTTCTTTGTACAATGGCATGTTAACTTTGACGAACTCTGTTTCGGTGGGGGAAGATGCCTTGTAATTTTCTGTTGATTTTCACCTTTTTTGCATTTTTCCCTTGCACACTCTCACCCACTGAGAGTAGATTCCAAATATGTGCACAAATATACAGAGGATCAGCAATGCAAAAGCCATCCACATCCTTGTCCCCATGCCATGGATGATGGGAAGACAATGAGTCTGATCCTCCAGCCTTGCACAGACAGACTTATTGAACTTGACAGCACCACTTGTGTGCAGGGACACGAATCACTTGAGCAGTGACTGTGGGATCTGCCCCTACTTGTTGAGCCACTTTCTTCATAGCAAATACTGGCTGTTCAAACAACAGTCACATTTCTATTCTGGGTCACTGTTTACAAGTACACACTAACAACAGTGGGAGAGTGGAAATCTGCTACCAGCCAGCACTCTCCTGGCACTCTCAAAAGCAGTTTACAGAAACTACATTACTGGAGAAGATCAGAATGGACAATTGCTCTAAATACCTTAAGAAGATGTTATTAGCTGCCAGAGACTTCACATCTCCTAAGAGGAAGGTGAATATATGGCACTTTCCCTAGCAGGTTAGAGGAGTAATTACTAGTGTGGAGACTTAAGACACTGACTCTTACCTTTGACAGGTTGTCAAGGATTTCTGAGACTAGTGAAGTATCACAATGTTTTCAAAATATCAGCAAGTTTTCTAATGAAGAGTTATACAGTTATGGGTGCTTGACTGAAGCACCTCTTAATGGCTGTCAGAGTAATTTGCACTGTCACTCAGCAGATGGTTTAATATCCAGGCCTTTTGTTCTGCACAGGCATCTCAGCTAAGTACATATCATACTCAAAGGAAATTGCTACCCATTCTTTGTACATTCGCTTCTCTTGGTGTGAAATCGCCTGCTACTCCAATAGGCCAGTTCAAAGTCCCTCATCAAAACCATAATTGTGGTTCCATCAATAGTGTTTTACAAGAGGGAAAAATGACTTGACAACAAGTGCTCAAAATGGATGCCATGCCAAACTTACAAGTCATCAAGGTGCAAGGACACTCTGCAAGACCTGCCTTGATTTTCAAGAGTTGAGTTTTATTGAGCAGTCATCTCAATGATTACGTGTTGCTCTCCTTTCTAATATAGCAGTGGGCTCCTTTCTGTAAAGGATTCTTTATGCCTTGAACGTCCATGATGAGCTGGCAGACACAAGTGACTTCTTATGTCTGGGATTTCTTCAGCAGAAGCATGATTGATATGTCACTGAGATCAGAAAAAAAGGGCAAGGAAAACAAAACAAAGAAATTTAATCTCAGGTCTGCTACTCATCTCTCCACATGGTGAGAAAAGCCTTACATATTTCCCTTTTTTGGTTTCAACCCTCTACATGTTGAAAAGTATTACACAGCTGTTAACATTGTGTTAATACTTAAGATTAATGATGAGGGAAAAGCCTATCTTAGCCAAAGTAAGGACTCAAAGTCAGTCAAATGAGATTCAAGTGGAAGAGAAATCAGACTTTGTTATTTCCAGCATTGTCAGAAAGACACCTTCTCTTTCACGCCCAAAGTTCTCCATGTGAACAAAGAAAGTCCGGGTAATTTAACCATCAGGCTGTTAGGGAGTTGTTATTGCTTAGATTAACATGCCAGCAAATCAGGACAAAGCCTATGGCTGCCTTCAAGTCATTGCTGTCTTCACTCCTGATCGAAAGTGTTAGGATCTTCAGTGGGAGTCAGTGCCATCAGAGGTGCTGGTGAGGAACACAGGCGCAGCAAGATGAGTGAGAAGCTCAGCTGTGGCCAGAGTTGTTCTTTGGTGGTTTTTTGTGAGATGGCTGAGTCAGAGTCAGCAATGATAGCAAATCTACAACAGAAAATCAGTAAATTAGAGGCAGAGATATTGAAGGTAGGAAAACATGTTGTGGCTCATATTGGGGTGTTCTTAAAAGGATTATGTTCCTTTTGCTCACTGAGAAATAGCTACATAATACGTTGTGCAGGCCTGAACCAAACCCACAGGGCAAGGCAAGGCAGGCAGAGGGGGAATACACTTTCTTGAAGAGCTGTGCAGAAAATCAAGACACTGCTGAGGGGCTCTGAGCCCCAGACTAGGGAAGGGCAGATTAGGCAAATGCTCCGATAATAGGAAACTGAAAGGATAACATTATACGTGTTTAGGGTAGCACTGATGGTGCACAACAGAAAAGAAGAAGGTGTATGCATAAGAATAAGAACAAAATAGTAAGGCCTTGAAAAAGCTGTAACAACCAGAAAGATAAGTGAAGTGAGGACAACTATGCATGGTAAAAAGGAGGGCAACTAAGTTCATGACAAAATGAAGCCCAACAGCTTGAATTCACAGAACAGCAACAAAGCCACTGTAAGCCAGAGGGTAAAAGAAGGAAAGATCCTGTGAGCCATAAGGGCAGGGAGAAGTAACGAGATGATGTTGACAATGCCTGTGAAAATATTGCAGGCTCTGAAAGGAAATCTCAGTGCAGTCAGAAATTTCCTATTATTTAAGTTTTTTTCTTCTGGTAACTTTAGGAAAGAGGTTAGCATTCAGCTTTGTTAGAAAAAGCTTCAGTGACTCATCCTCAAGAGTATGTGAAATGAAGAGTTGACCTGATCACGTGGGAACTCTAGAAATGACAAGTGCGTGTGAAATGGGGGGTGAGCTTCGGGAGGGAGGTGGACATATCCTGCAAGCTGCAAGTGCTGATTTGAGGGCTGATGCTGCCAAATGCTCAGTCTCCGGAAGAAAGTGTTCTCTGCGATAAGTCTGCAGATTTCAGCAAGAAGCAGGCTATCAAGAAATGGCCTCTGATAATAAATAATCCTAGAATAATTGTATTTCTTTCCCCCAGCCCCATGTGTCATCTGCCAGAAGATAAAAGGAAGCAACATGAGGCCATCAGGGCTGTGGTCTCTGCCCCTCTCATGACCATTTGGCCCCCTCGTTCTCATTGGATCTTCTTAATCTAACTGGCTTTATTTTCTGTTTCCCTTGGTTCCTTTTCTGCTTATTTTCCTCCCAGTGACTGAAATGTCATTTCTGTTCTTTCTTTTTTTCATGTTTAAGCCACAACAATTAGCTAGAAGGCAAAATTTCATGCCTTATTTAACCTCATCCATTAATAGAAGTCCAGTAAAATGTGATCCAGTTGTAGGTCTGTAACACTATCTACTCATTCCAGTTTATTCATCTCAATTCAGTGGGAAAGCTGTTCTTTGTGGCAAAAAGAATGTATTTTGCTCTGGTCTGTAATAGCATTGTTAGCTTATGCTGCAAGGAGACAAACCACCCTTGCATAATCATATTTATTATATCATTAGCACTGTGTTAGAGAAGTGCCAACAATCGGCACATAGGAAAAAAGAGGACTGTCAGCAAAGGCCACTAGGTGGAAAAACTTTGGTGGAAACCTGCAGGCAGCACACAGCAGTAATGAAGCAGCCACCTCTGATGTTTCCAGTTAATTATCTCAGTGAGAGTTTGTTGTGAGGCGCTGCTGCAGCTGAGCTGCAACTAGGTACGAGCCTGGGACATGAGGCTGGATGTAAATGCAGGTGGTTTGCTTCCTTTAATGATAGCAGCACTTTTATGTACGTACAATCTCAAAATTATATACACCTGCCTATGCTTTCAGGCTGGCAGGCTTCCCAACAGATGTGTCCTGCTTTTCTTTAGGAGCCACGTAGATTTGTTCTTCTGGTCACTAATGTTTATGCTCCATTTAGTCACACAGCCTTCTCCTAGTCTCATTGGGAAGCTCCCTCTGCAAAATAAGAGTTCATTAGGAGATAATTTATGCATCAATAACATACCTTGGTGACTGTGCATTGCCTATACCTACAAAATAACGGGAATATCAGTGGCATAGAATCAAGTTTGTTTAATTATAACACAAGGGAAATAAATCCATTGAAAACAACTTTTTTGATAGCTGGACAGAAAATGCCTTGCTCTTCACCAACTCATTAGTGGAAAGCCCAGGAGATGAGTGACTGTAGATGCTGCTGACCTTTTGTGCTGAGGTAGTACATCACCAGAGAAGAGGATCAGAAAAAATGTCAAGGACTGCAGGAGAACAGGTAACACTCAGCTCTATGTAGCATTTTCCATACATCTACAATGAAAGGGCACTTTAGAAAGCAACAAGTTGCTGAGACCTTACACATTACCTTTGTACTATTACTAGGTTGAAAAAGTTGCATGCTTAAAGCTCCTTCTTGAGAGACACTGATGAAAAATGCTAGATAATACTTTTTTTATGCCTGAGAGGCACAAAAAGTACCTTGAGTTAAAGAGATAATGCCAATTTTATTTTAAAAGAAATTTTAAAAGAAATTATTTTAAATTAGGTTCAAACCAGGTATCTGAAATTCTCTGACAAGTGTTTTCTTCCTTTGAAAAAAATTTGCAGCTGCATCTTTCAATTTTCTCTCTTCCCCCCCTCCCACTCCTTCCTTGATGTGGTGAAAATCCTAACAAGCAAGAGTCCAAGCTACCTACAGTCAAATTTGCTGCACACTGTTAATGTGGTGGAAGACATGGTATAGGTTGGAACCATAAGCAGAGATACAGTGCCACCACCCTGAAAACTAAGTGTTCTCCAATACATAGCATACATAAAAATGTGTGGCTGGAAATATATAGGAAGAATTAAAAGCAATTAATTAATGAATGAAGGCTGCCCTCTGTTCAGAACGGCTTTATTGTGTTGTGTTTTATGGCAGAAGTGCCATGTTGAAGATTTCATACTGCCTAGGATTGTTCTGAAATAGGAGCTCAGCCCTGAGCTTGATGTTTTCCCACTCTCTGCAACAGAACAGCTTGGAGTAAACAAGTCTGTTATTAACATGTTGCTCAAAAGCAGTTTGAAAACACAAAGACTGCAACATATATTTTTGCCTTAAAAAGACACACTGAGAATTCTTTGTTGCTTCAGGAAATAGATATGCAGCTTGATGGTCCAGGGTCTGTTTTGGGAATAAGTTACACAGAATTTATTTTGTCTTATTCCAAAATAAATGATCATGATCAACCCAGATGTTCTTTCTGTCTTTGCAGAATACTTCTCTTTTTTCCATCTTACACAGACCAACTGCACCGCAAGCAAGAGAATGATGCACCACAGTTGAAGATGGCAAAAGTTTGCCTTTCTCTTACTCAAGCAGTCCGAGCACTAATGGTAGCTTTGAGATTTAATTCTTGCACCCTTGTGAGTCCATGAGGTCTTTCCTGGTTGAAAATTCAGGTATTCAGAATATAGGAGAGATCCTTGCTGGCCGGCAGAGCTCTGATGATGCTGGGTTGTACTTGCTATAGAGTAGGACAAGCAACTCTGTAACAATCTCTCCATTAGTTTTCCTCTTCCAACCTGAGTTCCCTGCTCACCTTACTTTGTTAGTGAGGAGGTTGACAGACAGGGATGAGTGAAGTTAGCACATCAGCTGTTGGTGGAATAGTTTTCTTGGCTCAATGCTCCCAAATCAAAATCAGGCTTTGCAGGAGTTTCCCTCTGTGCCTCGCAGCAGTTCTCAGCTCTGGCTCCAGACCCAAATATTTTGACCCCAGGGAGGCCTAGCACAGCTCCAGTGTACACAGCTGAACTCAGGGACAGTCCAGATGTGGGCAGCACTCAGCTCCTCCAGCATGTGGAAACCTCTCTGATGGTGTCCATCACTTACATCTTGTGGGACCACCAGCTCCCAGGAGCACATCTTCCCTGGTTCTTGCTGGGCTTTGAGGAAAGCACATGGGTTCCCAATGGCAAAACTCCCATCAGCTTCAACAGGGCAGCATCAGGCCTTTTGCATCTTCTGCTGCACTGGTTTTCACCCAGCAGCATCAGGCTGTATGGATTAGCCCATTCCTAAAACGGATGAAGAAAAACTTTGTGTGGCTGCTGATGACACTGCCGACTCTTCAGCTCACCTAGCTGGACAAGGGGAAAATAAAGAGAGAAAGGTTGTGCAAGTCTGAATTTGGCCACCTCTCTTCTCAGACACATCTGTTTCCTTGCAAGCAAGAAGAAAATGGGTGACTAACACACAGCTCTGTGGCTCAGCAGCTGGCCCCTGGATCCTCCTCCATGGCACTAAATGTGTCCCTGGCAAACACAAGGCTGAGATTTTAAATGAGGAATTAATGAAAATGCACTCCTATTCCTGCTTGTTGTCCATTTAATTCAGTTTCCATGGAAACTGGTATGGAAAGGCTGCTTGGAGAAAGCCAGAAGAGATCTCTGCCTGGCTGCCTTCCCCTCTGGGTTGCCAGCTGAGCCACCCCAATTGTCAGGCTTTTACAGAGGTTTTTGCTATTGTCGCTTACCCCTGGAATATGAGTGATGACTCCTCATGGATTCCCTCTCTAAGGAGTCCTGACGTGGTCAGCCATGCTCCTGTTGCCTGCTGCTGGGCTGTTTGCAAGTGGAGCTCCTCTCCTTCCATGGCCCATTTGCTGGAGCACAGGCTCATCTGAGCCCCCATGATGCTGCTTTGCTGCAAATGTCACCCCTGTTGGAAACATCCATTCCACTGCTTTCTTCTTTTTGAAACATGGTGGTGGTGAGATCTGAGTACACAGACGGAGCTGGGAGTGGTGGCAGAGAGAAAACATTTTTGTTAATTCAATGTTTATCCTAGGGGAACATTTGAGATCCCTCCTGGAGTAATGCATCCAGCCCTGGAGTTCCCAGTGCAAAGCAGACACTGATCCGTTGGAGCAGATCCAGAGGAAAGAGACTGAAATGGTTAGAGGGCTGGAGCACCTCTCCTATGAAGACAGGCTGAAGATTTGGGGATGTTCAGCCTGGAGAAGTAGAAGCCTCAGGGAGACCTTATTGTGGCCTATCAGTACATTAAAGGGGCTTACAAGAAAGTTGGAGAGACACGTTTTATCCAGGGCCTGTAGTGAAAGGACAAGGTGCAATGGTTTTAAACTTCAGGAAGGTGTGCTTAGATTGGACATCAGAAAGAAATGTTTCTAAGTGAGGGTAGTGAAACACTGGACTTGTCCAGAGAAGTTCTGGAGGCCTTATCCCTGGAAGTGTTCAAGGCCATGTTGGATGGAACCCTGAGCACCGTGATCTAGTGGCAAGTGTTTGGAACTAAATGGTCTTTAAGGTTCCTTTCAACCCAAACTGTTCTATGATTCTATGAGCAGGATCCAAAGCAGACTGTAAGGTGACATTTGTCTGTGTAGATCCACCCTTTTTCCAGGTAAACAAAATCAAAGGGTCTTAGACCTACAATATTTGGGGCTGGCACAGTCCCAGAAAATGGGCTGGTCTTACAATTGTTGAAATGCATCCATGTCCATTTTTATTAGCATTTGAGGAGCCTCTAGTGTGTCTGTGTAATTTTCAGTGGAAGTTGACTAACAATATAAGATCAATCCATCCTTCCAGCTGAGTTCTGCAGACAAACACTGTTCCAATATAAAAACAAAAGTAATTTTAAAATGTAATTTATTTTAAATGTAATTAATCCTAATCATCCTAATAGTTCAGTGTTAGCTGTTATTGTTTCAGATATGCATAAAAGCACTGTCCTCGTTGGTTGCCTAGATGCTTGCCTGTAACTATCATCTCTGAGATGTAATACTGAGATCATCTTTTGCAAGTCAGATGAGGAATTTCTTGCATATTGTACCAGAAAAACCCCTCTGCTTGCTGCTGGTACAGTCTCAGATGGAGTATAACCTTCACTGTTGAGCAACCAGACTTCAAAGAGGATGTAAACTTGTATTGGGGGAAATTCAGAGAGCAATGGACATAACCAGAGGTCTAGAAAATAGACCTGTAAGACAGAATTGAACAAACTGAAGCTATTTAGTATAAGAGGAGGCAAATCAAAGGGCTACATCTCAGTAAAAGGATAAAGTAAAGAAGAGAGGAAAATAATAAAATGCTTTCCATGCCACAGAATCATAGAGTGGTTTGGATTGGAAAGGACTTTAAAGATCACCTAGTTCCAACCCCCCTGCCATGTGCAGGGACACCTTCCACTAGACCAGGTTGCTCAGAGCCCCATCCAGCCTGGCCTTGAACACTGCCAGGGATGGGGCATCCACAACTTCTCTGGGCAACCTGTTCCAGTGTATCCAGCATGTCCATGTCTTTCTTGTGCCCACAATGGATAGAAGAGAAATAACAAGGCTAAACTGCAAAGGGGGAAATTTTCCCCAGGAATAGGGACAGTCATAAAACATGGACTTAGGTTTTTCTAAGACAAAATACCCCCATCTCAAAGCAGGCGCTTTCTCTCTCCTGACATATGACATTTTCACTGAGATGCAATCCTATCTTCGGACTAGCCTGTTCCAACACTTCCTCATGAGTTCCCTTTCTGGAAAGGTAAGCTTAATTCTGTACTTTTTATTCCCAGTAAATGGTTCACCAGCTGTGTTTTCCTCACTTTCGTGGCCTTTGGGCATACTGTGATGCTCTGACCCCTTTCCTGGGAGCTGCTCCTCTACCCACTATTTCCCTCTCACACAGAAGAGCACTGTCATGGTAGTGCCTCCTCTCTCCAGGTTGCTCCTCCAGTTCCCCTGGATCATTTGCATGCTGCTTTCTTCAGCATGCTGGGATAACTCTTCTGGTACAGGGAGGGAATAACTTCCTGCTCTGGTCTGCGCTGGTGCTGCCTCACCTTGAGTCCTGTGTGCAGTTTTGGGTGCCACAATATAGAAAAGACATTAAGCTGTTAGAGAGTGTTCTAAGGAGGGCAATGACGATGGTGAAGGGCCTTGAAGGGAAAGCGTATGAGGAGCAGCTGCGGTCACCCGGTCTGTTCAGCCTGGAGGAGACTGCAGAGACCTCACTGCAGTTACAATTTCTTCTGGAGGGGAAGAGGAGGGGCAGGCCCTGATCTCTTCTCTGTGGTGACCACTGACAGGATCCGAGGGAATGGCCTGAAGCTGTGTCAGGGGAGGTTTAGGTTGGGTATCAGGAAAAGGTTCTTCACCCAGAGGGTGGTTGAGCACTGGAACAGGCTCCCCAGGGAAGTGATCACAGCACCAAGCATGACAGAGTTCAAGAAGTATTTGGACAATGCTCTGAGGCACATGGTGTGACTCTTGGGGATGTCCTGTGCAGGGCCGGGAGCTGGACTCGACGATCCTTATGCGTGCCTTCGAACCCCGGATATTCTGTGATACCAGAACTTTCTGCGGCCGCCATCGACTCCCACCCCTTCCCACGGCCCCGCCGGGGTGGGGACCCGAACTCGCGGCGCTGACGCAGCGAAGGCCCGCCCCGCCGTGCAATGAGAGCGGAGGAGGTTTGTCCCTCACGGGCCGCCGTGTGCCGGGTGTGCTTCGCTGCCGCGCTCGCCGCTTGCTCGTCTCGTCCGCCGCCCGGCCCGGCCCGGCCGCTGCCCCGCCATGAGCGACAAGGGCGAGCTGGACCTCACCGGCGCCAAGCAGAACACGGGCATGTGGCTGGTGAAGGTGAGGAGCCGCCGCCGCGCCCCCGGGCCCGGCCCAGCGCGGCCTGTGGCAGCCGGGCCCCTCCGCACGGATGGGCACCGTGAGGCCGGGGGTGCCCGCGTCAGGCTCGCCCTGTGGCCCGGGACAGCCACTGTGCCTGTTCCCCTTCTCGGGGACAGCGCGGGGCTAGGCCCGGATGCCTCCTGAGTAAAGGAGACACCGCGGGGAAAGTTGGGCTGCCGGGAGGTATCACAGAATCAGTGTTGAGGGGTTGGAATGAACCTTAAAGATCATTCAGTCCCAACCCCCTTGCGGTGGGCAGGGACATCTCCCACTAGACCAGGTTGCTCAAGGCCTTATCCAGCCTGGCTTTGAACATTTCCAGGGATGAGGCATCGACAACCTCCCTGGGCAGCCTGTGCCAATGTCTCACCACCCTCCCAGTAAAACATCTCCTTGTCCTTGCTAGTGGTTTGTGACAAGCAACAAACATGGCAGTATAACTTCTATTTCCCCAAAACTTTGAGAGTTGGAAATGTTTTGAGTGTGCCCAGATTCACATCCTGATTAAAAAACCGTCCACATCCAACAAGGAAAGTGAACGCCAGTGTCTTTACATTTACATTACAGCTCCCTTTGGTGCTAGTGAAATACAGCTGTAGTGGAGGGGCTGTGAAAAGGTAGCAAGAGTGTCAAATCAAACCTGTTTGGAGCAGGGCCACACTGTGTACGACAGTCTGGTACCACCACTAACATGCTGGCACTGCTCTAGTCCCCAGAGTGAGTGTCTTGCTGTCAAGACATTTTGCTGCCAGCACCACACGTTGTTTCAGAAAGAGGAGACTTGAAGCTGAGGGGGAAGCATGTCCCCTCTGGGTGTGCTCCTCTTTTTCTAGACCTGTATTTATTCTGTCGTGGGAGAAACAGTTGCTTCCTCCCCTTCCTCCTTCAAGAATAGGTTCAGACTATTGACTTGAAAAAACCTGGGGGGCCAGGGCTTTACCCAAGTACCAGTCCTGGGTGGTGAGGGGGGTGTAACACCATCATACTTCAACTACCTAAACTTCTTACTGAGGCCCTTAAAAATAACTGGGGATTCAGACTTGCTTTGCTGTGCAGAAATTTTGGTGGGCAGGTCGCTGCATCTGGCTTCCTCTTCTGTACAGACACCTGAGTGACTGGTGTGACGAAACCAGAATGAACACTGTGCAGTGCTCTAATTGTAGTAGCTTATCCAGGGCACTGTCAATGAATGCTGGCAGCAGAAAGCTGCAGAAGTAGATCATGACACACTGAGTGACAGGATGATAAAATGGCGGCTGAAATTAAGAGTTGAAAGGTCTAATCTGGTATGCATAGAGAAAAACTATCCTAATTATATGTTCACAGCAGCTGGGTTTCTGCTGGTTGTTGTCATTCAGGAGTGGTTTTTTCAGTACATGGGGATAACCCTATAAGAACGTCTTGTCAAATGAGCAGAGTCAACATTGGACACGATTACAAAAGATACAGAAAACAAAAGACAAAATAGTATTGTACCATCATGTTGCCTCTATCCGAAATGCTCTGTGTAGCTGTGGTCTCATCCCCCCTGCTGTGGAAAGCGTACAGTGGACCTGGGAGCAGTGCAGAGGAGAGCACCAGGTTTGGTCTTGGCAACAAGGAATGATGGAATGTTGAGGGAACTCCTAAATACATTATTACCTCTTAGACTGGCAAGAGAATTCATTTGTAAATCTTGTAGAGATCTGAAGCAATGAGTAATGTCATGGGTGGGTAAGGAAGAAGTGAGTAGGCAGAGGTGAATAGGAAAGAGTCAGTTCAAACACAAGAGTTAGAGTGTGTCAGATTAATTCATTGATGGGGCTCAGTGCAAGCAAAGCAGGTACCATTTTTCACAATATGTAGTTAAATTTTGGAACTTCTTGCAATAAGAAGTTGTGAATGTCAAAACTTCACAGAAGCTCAAACACCATTAGTCAAAGTCAGGCAAGAAAATTGAACTGAGATTAAAAATCAATATGCTGCCGTGCCCCATGTCTGCTAAAACATCCTACAAATTAGAAGAGCATGCTGGGGAAATACATTTTCTTCCTACGTTCTTCCTGAAGTAACTGCCATTGGCTGCATTTGGAGATAGGACACTGAACTTGCTTGTCCTTATTCTGATACAGGTTGATGTTTCCTGAAGCAAGGAATTTTCAAGCACATGTGTGCTGACAGTTGGTGCCACTCTGTTTAACGAGAAAACAGGACTGAAAGGAAAGCTTAAGTATTATTCTTCCAAGTAAATGTTGATGTCGTCCTTCATCACATGTTCTGAACTTATGTCTGTCTTCTTGTATATTAATGATAGTAAGTAAATATTGAAAAGATGCTAACACTGGTAGACCATAACATGGGATATGCAGGATTTTATCCTCTGATTTCCTTCAGACTTGAACTTGGAAACAACCACCCCTGTTAGCAGGACTGCCAGCACACTCAGAGGCAAGACAGTGCATAGTACCTGTACTTTTTATCTTCACTACTAGGACAATGAGGCTGAATTTATCCTTCCTTTGAGGGAGAGAGTGTTAAGTTCTGATGGAATAAAAAATCTGGCTTATTTGATTTCCTTTTAGCATGCATTGTGCTAGCACAGGAAGTATTCCAGAGAGACTACTTAACAGGCAATAAAAAAACATAGTGATGAGTATTGCAGAAGCATGAGCAGCAAAAGGAGGTGCCATAAAGAGAGAGAGTTGCTCCAGTACAAATCGAGAAAGCAACTGGATTTTTATTTCTGTGTTTTCAGAGAAAGCTAAGGTAGAGAAATAATAAGAACATTTGGTTTTGTACTTGTGGTAAAGTGAAGCCCATTTAGTGTTAGCCATTAGAATGGTTAATTTCTTGTTCCCTCTGTGTGTTGGTCAGGTTTTTTTTATTTTATCTGCTGCATTGTTCTATAGCTAGAAAGATCATATCTTTATTTAATTATGTTTTTGTATGTTCAAAGAAGAGTTAAAACATAGAACCTGACATCAGCCTTAACTTCTGTTGTGTGCACTGCATATGGATTCCTGTGTAGAGAAAGAGCTAATTTAATTTCTTACAGAAAAGTGGAAGTAGTTTGTTACACATAGGGGCTGCTTGTGCGTTCCCTTCTAAAGGTGGGCAGGAAGCTGTGCCCGAGCTGAAAGATGAGTGGAGCAAGGGCCCTCGTGTCCTACACGGCCTGCAGGGTGCCTCGTGTACTGCAGCCTGGGCGGTTGTGTGACGTGAGTAGCAAGAGAAGAACAGCAGTGGGAAGAGGTCTTAAAGTGATGCTCCGTAGTGCATCAGATTTGTTCTAGTGATTAAATTGTGTTTTTTCTCTTTTGGAGAGAAGAATGTTCTTACCTACAAATCCCAGAATAAAGGCCACTTGTCCTGAAAGGCTGTGTTCAGTAGCCTTTCAGTTGGGCAGGCACTCTGTCCACAGGTCACTCTTTCTGTGGGTATGTATTTTTCAAAATCCTGCTGTGGGATCTTTGAAAATTCTGCCCTGTAAAGACACATTGCTCTTGTTTTCTGTGTATTCTTTAAGGAGTGTTGAGACTTTGACTGTTTTCCCTACGTTAATATTTCTAATGCTAAAGTTAAAAGAAAGGTGCAAAATAAGATGTCTACAGCATTTAAGACTTTATTTAATCTTTCCTGATTGTTTATGTCATTAGCGTGTGGGTTTGTGAGTAGCACCTGGTTTTACCTGAAGTACCTGTGGATAGCTGGAAGTAATCCTTTGATCACAGCCCTTCATAACCCTTTGTCTTTCTTTGCACAGCCCTTGACTGCAGGTAGGCCAGCAGAAGGATGATTGAATGCACTCTTTGAGACTTTCCCATGCAACTGAAAAGAGTGTGATTGATCTGCAACCTCTTAATCTAACTGAATTTCCAGTCTGAATGTATTATATAGCTAGTCAGCGATTTTAACGCCATGAGAGCCCTTCACTCCTTGTCCACTCACACTGAATGTGCATCTACCTTATTAGCTGGCAGTATAAATACAGATTTGGTGCAAGCACATCATAATATTTCTGTTGAGTCAGTGGAAGCATGTCATAGCATTTGTCTTGACTTTAAAAGAAAACTATATCTGATCTGGCATGGAATCTGCTGTAGAAAGTTGTCACTTTGAAAAAATATATATCAATAGATTGTGCCAATTCATGGCTTTCTGTGGTGCTTTTGTGGTATTCTTGACCAAAACTGAACTTTATGGGAACTTGGACTGCCGTTTAGTTTGTCTGAGCAGTTGGAGGACATCGGGATTTTGCAGTTATTCCACATGTACTATGTGGGGTGCTGTGAGTCTAAAGGTAAGTGCTAACTAAGCACCAGTTCCAAGAGATCATCTGGAATTCTTGAAGAATAGATAAATGCAAAGTTAGTGTTAATTTAATTTGAGCTTTAGGAAGTTAGGGGGTTGCTCTTTGTCAGCAAGTTCTTGGAACAGGCATAGCTCAGTGCATTTCTCTTTCTTACTGCCTGTGCCTCACACCGTTTTTCTACATGGGCACAGATGTTTTCAGTAGCTGTGGGAGTGTGTGAGCCAGGACAAAATTTGCTGTGCCAGTAAAGAACCGCAAAGTTCTGAAGAGTGCGCTGCTTCCCAGAGGCCTTTATTGTCCATTTTGAGCCCAGGTCACCCAGTGCTGCAGATACCACAACCTTTGGAACTGAAGGAATTAGTGTGTAGGTGAGTTAACATCACTGCAGTACTTTTAATCCTCACATTATGCAGGTCTTGTTCCTGTCCCGGGACTAACCACTGCTTTGTGCAGCTGTTCAGGAAAATGGGCTGGGGAGCTGCTTTGGTTTTCCCACCTGCTAAACACAAAATCAGCACAGCTAAAATGTAGAAGTCACCCATTCCTCCTAGCTAGATCAGTCTGCTCTTTATATATACTGACCAGCTGCACAAAGACTTTACCCAGTGCAGTGAAGAGCTGGGAATGAGTGATGGGAGGCAGATCTGCCTAGGGTGGTTCTGCTGTTGGAGGAGTGAACATCTGGTGGCAGTAGGCTGTGGTCTGCTGCTCAACATGTCTGAGGTTCCCAGGCTCTAAGCTTTCCCTTCACAGCACTTTTTGGTCTCTAATTTGAAATCACCTAACTTCTCATCACTGTGGTTGGTTTGTTGATGTGTTTTTTTCTCAGAGAAATGATAATTTCTAATAAATATTTAAAAGTACAGTTTTACCTATAAAATACTGAGACTCCTTAGTTTAAGAATATGATGCTGATCTTTTTCTCCCTTTTCTGATTGGATTAGTAGTATTTGAAATTGAAGTTATTTGAGACTCTACGTTGGTGTTATTTTTGTGCTACATTATTCTCTTTGCTCTTCCTAACAGAATGTATATGTATATGTATATGTATATGTATATAGCAGCTCAAGAAGTGGGCTCACATTAACTTCATAAAGTTCAACAAGGCCAAGCACAAGGTGCTGCACCTGGGTTGGGGCATCCCCCAGCATCAGTGTAAGGTGAGGGAGGAAAGGACTGAGAGCAGCTGTGAGGACAAGGACTTGGGAGTGCTGATAGATGAGAGACTGGACATGAGCTGGCAATGTGCACTTGCAGCCCAGAAAGCCAATTCTGTCCAGGGCTGCAACAGTGTGGGCATTATGTCAAGGGTGGGGATTCTGTCCCTCTGCTCTGCTTCTCTGGTGAGACCCGCCCTGGATTGCTGTGTCCTGCTCTGGAGCCCCCAGCATCAGAAGGACGTGGACCTGCTGCAGCAGGTGCAGAGGAGGCCATGAAGATCATTAGAGAGCTGGAGCACCTCTTCTCTGAAGCCAGATCAAGAGAGCTGGGTCTGCTCAGCCTGGAGAGGAAAAGGCTCCAGGGAGACCTTATAGATGCCTTCCAGTGCCTCAAGGGGGCTGATGAGAAAGATGGGGACAGACTTTTTAGCAGGGCCTATAGCAGTTGGACAAGGAGTAATGGTTTTAAGTGAAGGGAGGATGGATTTAGACTAGATGTAAGGAAGAAGTGTTTTATGATGAGGGTGGTGAGGCACTGGCAGAGGTTGCCCAGACAAGTTGTGGATGTGGCATCCTTGGAAACATTCTAGGTCAGGTTGGATGGGGCTCTGAGCAGCCTGATCTAATTGCAGATGTCCTTCATCATTGCAGGGGGCTTGGACTAGATGACTTAAGGCTCCTTCCAACCAAAACTATCTATGGCTCTTTATTGTCTACTATATTAAGCTCATACTTTATTCTGAAGCAATTGGGTTAAAAGCGTTTAAAATATTTACACATAGACAATTTGTATAGAATTTTAAAATCTGCTTTAATTGAAATCTGTTGTCTCTTCCTAGGTCCCCAAATACTTGTCACAACAGTGGAGTAAAGCTTCAGGAAGAGGCGAAGTGGGAAAACTAAGGATTGTCAAGTAAGCCTTTACTCTACATTTACTGGTTGCATTTCTTAGATGTTACCTGCAGTAAAATAAGAATATGTTGCACCTGTTACAAGACATAATCCTGTTTCTTCCCAACAATGTGCATATTTCTCTGGTATATGAACAGTATTTGCTTGTGTAGTGATTAGGAATATAAATTGTACAAAATTATACTGGGGAGTTGCTCTGTCCCATTACATGTTGCTTGATTTTGTAGGCTTACGGAAACCTCACTGCAGAATTTTCTTTTATTTACATGTGTTGTTTTGCTGCTTCTGTTCTCACATGCTGACTTTTCCCATTTATTCTTGGGCATCAGCATGACAAAAAATTGAGCAGCTCAGGAGTGAAGATGAATAACAAAACTAGAATTTGAATTTGCTTTTTTTATCTGGAAAGCTAAACTGGAGGAATTATGTTATGGAAACTTTGTGAAATATTTTAAAATATTTATATATTTGTTAAATATTAAATATTTTCTTTTTCAGAAATCAAGGAAGAACAGAAGTAAGTAATTGCTAAAGTTTATGTTTTGGATTCTAAAAATTGTTTAGAATGTGCTGGTTTCTAATGTCACATATTTTTTGTTATACCTCTAGTGAAATGTTGTACCACAGAATGAGGAGAATTCTGTTAGTAGCTCTGCCCATAGATGCCTGTGGGACTTGCATCAGGTCTCTCTGTTCCCTCACTTTGTTTACCCATCTGAAAGCAGTAGTGACCTTCTCTTCAAACATTTTGAGATGTGTTAGTACAAAAGGCTAAGGAGGATGCACAGGAAAAGCACACAGTGCTGGTGTGAAGTATCCCTCTCCAAGTTCCTCGCTGTGGTCTGTGTATAGGGATTCTGGTTGTCCAGTCTCCCCTTCCTTAGCTTCTGTATTGAGCATACAATATGAACATGGCAAAGGAGCTGTGTTTAAGCCTCTTCTGGGCTGTATGCAATTCATGAGTCCCAGGCTAGTAACACTTGTGGTACTTCAACACTTTTTCTGGAACTCAGCTGGATGTGTAAATCATTTTTAAGTGCTCATATTGAGCAATGGCTGAAAACCTGTTATGCCTTATATTTTAATAAGTAAAATCAAATTGTTCTCTGACTTCAAGAGGAAGTAATTTACAACTTTTTAAAAGTTGAGTAAATTTTATTACATACATTAAAGCTTTGAATTCTGTATTTCAATGAGAGATCAGTGTGGAAGGACTCTTATATCACTCTTTATTTTTGAAATAGAAATGTTCTGTGCTACTTGTGTTTTCTCTCTTTTTGTTTCCCCATAACTTGTGAAACAGTGTAATTGAGTCTGTTTAGTAACACTGTGGCAATTATGACTGTTAGGTGTCATTTACTTTGAATGAAGAGCTTGCCAACATCAATGATATTGGAGGAAAGCCTGCTTCAGTCAGTGCACCAAGGGAACATCCATTTCTTCTGCAGAGTGTGGGAGGACAGACCTTAACAGTGTTCACAGAAACTTCAGTAGGTAAGTAAGAATTAAAGTTGTTACAATTCCAGTATGTCTGGTTTCAATAAACTCAATGGTGTAAAAGACAGAATACTCAGAAGTCAGGTTTGACTGTTTTGGTTTTTTCTGCATAGATAACGCTGCTGTAATTTTTTTGTGTCTGCCTGTTTACTTGGTGTGATTGAGCAGCTGATGTGAGTTCTTCAGGGTTATAATGGATATTTCAGCTCTGGGTCTGCTGAGGAGAACAGAGGGAACATGGACTACAATACAGAGTGCAGTACATTGTATATATTCTCCTTTAGAGTTTTCACTGAATAAAAAAGGGGTTTTGTTCCCATGCATTTTTTGTATGAACTAGTATTTGTTTTTTTCTCCTTGAATTGGTCTCTGCTGTGAATATAGTTTGATAAGAATGCTGATTTTTCCTCTGTCCATTTTTTTATTTAATCAATTAAAAATGTTGCATTTTTTAGCAACTAGAAAAAGTTATTTGAGGACCATGGATCTACTGGGTAGAAGTTAATATAATAACTGTGAGGAAAGGGTAGTTAGTGACATGAGAAATGATTGGAATGAAGCACTGAATAAGCATAGACCCTGTCAAAACTGTTTTTGCTTGAGATTAGCAAGCATAACATGCAGTCAATGAGTTTTCCTGAAACTCACTTAAATGCAAAATGGCTAAAATCTTTTGCAGTTGTGTTTAGTTGGTGTTGACAGTACAATCAAAAATGTACTTTATTGCGCTTTTCTTGCCTGACTTTTTTTATTGCTTTTAAAAATGAACGTGGCACAAATATGCCAAATTCCAGTCAGATTCCTTACAGGCACCATGTTTCTGAGGTGACACTCGTGTGCTTAAATGTGTAGATATGTTTTGAGCTCTTTGTCCAATTTCAACAAATTTCAAAGTGAATTATGGCTAGTGTGAAAACTGGTGTCTGAAGAGTGGACTGTAGAGATGTCCCAGCTGAAAGAAAGGCTGCTACTCTGATGCCAGAAGATCCCCAAGGAAAAAGCACTGTATTGACCATGGAAAAACACTCAATAAAAACTTAATCTTTGCACATCAGTCAATCCCCAGTAAGGCAGTCATAGGACATTGAAATTCACTCATTCTTAGGTTCACAGACCAGTATTTGTCTTCATATTATAATAAGGATATTTTTTTCTGAAAAGCATCTTGTTCCTTTTCCTTTTTTAAACTGCACCATGTAACACAAGCAATATGTCAGTTTGAACCGTGGGGCAAAAATTAAGCTGGTATGGAACTGCAGGTGTCATGCATCTAGAAGGGTGCAACTGAGGAATTAGGCAAATGAAATACGGATAAAAAAGTGCTTCATGCACTATTGCTCTCAGTCAATACTCTTCTTGAAGACTGACTTAAATAAAATGGAATAAATTGCATAAAGCAGTTGGGTTTGTTTTGTACAGGGTGGGGTTTTTTTGATTGTGGGTTTGTGATTTGTTCCCTCTCCTCCCTTTTTTTTGAGCACATTGAATTCCCGAAGATCTATTCTCTGTGTAGTCCTTTAACCCTGGGATCCTTATGCTGTAGTGACTGTCTTTTTGATGGCCTTTCTGAAATGTGCTGTGGTCTTGGAAGATGCTGTAGGGAGTTTACACATTCTGGATAATTCAGCACTTCACATTGATTCATCAGGTCATTTAGAGCAAGAAAAAAGATCAAATTTGACAAGTAATTTAATATTTTCTGCATGATGGAATTTCTGGTCTTCTGAATGGATTCTCTGTGGGTTTTATTTTGCTTTGTCTTAACTGAACTTGCTTCTCCTACTTGTAGTATTGGAAGAAATCCTTTAGTTCTTTCATTGTAAACGTCTGCATCTCTGGTGGTCCCATATTAGTTAATGGACAGCAGTAGGCTCTTCTAAGGTGCAATTTATTGTGTCCAAAGTCTAATGAATTGCAGTTTCTTTCTCTTCTGCAGTGTGTATCTGAGCTAGTACAAAGCTGGGTAAAGTGGCTCACATCCCAGTACTGTTAAAAATCTGGCTTATGCTGGCTTTCACACATGCTGCATCTTTTGTTTGGATTACCTCTGGGATGTTTCCCATTTATTTTTTCTTTTCCTTTTTCTGTGTTTTGAAATAGCCCCAGTAAATAATACCAAGTACTCTGAAAGTGATAGTTGCAAAGTATCTCCCTGCTTCCTTTGCAAGGCTGTTGCACATGTGGACTTTGCATTGTCTTCATTGCTGGGCAAATCACTGAGGCCTGTGGTGGCGCTCCTGAACATGAGTGTAGCAAAGCATGGCTTCCTCGTGTCTGCAGAGGGATCCAAAGCACACTTGTCTCTTGCTGTCTAGGTCTTGCTGTCTAGGCTGGTTTTGGTATTATTTCTGCATTAAATATGAACTACATTCTGTTCCATAAACATCACCATATGTACATCAACAGTTGCTATGCAACAATGCTATTTGTGCTTCCAGTCATTTTATCTTATCTTTGTCATCAGCTATCATAGCTGTAATTTTTTTGGCGGGTGAAAAGCAGAGGATTTTGCATATATTTTAATATGTCTTATAGAACAAAATGAATTTTTCTTACATGCATATAGCTAGAAACTATCTAGGGGCAATTTGTGGGCCTGATACATAGGATATATTTGGTTAAAATTGTTTTCTGAGCTTCCCACTGGCAGACACTCTTAAGATAATGCTGTAATGTAAGTTTCTTTCTTGGTTGAAGGAATGGGAAGACACTTTTGTTAAACATTTAACAGCAAACTTTTCTGATTGTGATTATACATTATTTCCCTTACTGCTGTAATTGCCCGATACTTAATTTTTCTGTCAGCAGGTAGTTTAGGTTTGCTGGATCTCAATATAAATAAAATTGCAGCTTTGTTAGAGATAACGATAGAAGTTTCTTACTGAACTGGTTTTTGGAAAAATGTGCTACTAATATGACTTGTGAAAATGCAGACCTTGGCAGGCAATTGCATCCCAGTCTGTAAAGAACTGATGGGTGGAGGAGAAGATTTTACACTGCAGACACAAATAAAGTATAAGATATTCCTGTAAAGTTGGATGAGATGATTCATTTTATTTAAATTTTGAATATATCTTCACAACCCCCCCTTCATAAGTGGGATTGCCGTAACGTCTGTTTTTGCGTCTTTAAATTCTTTCATGCTCTTTCCATCTTACTGAAAGTAAAAAGTGTTCAGAGAATTCCATTGACAGAGCACATACCAGAGCTTTGCTTCTGAGCAGCATTCATGCATGGATTGTCTCACCATTTCATGCTTCACAGAACATTGCTGGCTTTTAATACTTTGTTTTTCTTCAGTTTCCTGAGCCTTCTCTCCTTCAGAAATTCAATTAGTAACACTCAATTTTTTTTTGTGTTCTTGTTCAATAATACATGTAACTCTGCTTATATACCCAAGAACAGCTCCTTTATTCCTACATTGCTTGAAAATTCTCCCATTGTTTTGAATTGTTGGGTTTTTTTACTTTATACAGCTTCTCATATATGAAAGCACCTTTTCTGAGTTTGTACATGAATCACACCTGCCATATAACATACAATGTGCAATTGTATTGCAGTGAAAATGAATATTCAGAGGTTTTTATTCTGTATTTCATTCTGTATTGTGTATATGTATTCTTAAATATCATCTATATCCAGCCATTAAAGAAGTGTGAAGGGAACAAACCCTAATAAAAATCTTTCATTAAAGCAGTTACTTCTTTAATTACACTTAATTATTTTCAGTAAAATACAGTGTGCTCAGAATCTTGATGCTTTGTAATACTGTTTCCAATTCTCTTAGATAAATGTTTGAATTCTGAAATTCCTCATCAAATTGTTATTTAGGAAATAAACACCCTCACTGTTCTGCCATCTTAGTGCAGCCTGCTGAGGAATATTGCCATATATCTGCCTGCTTTAGCAGTAGTTTCCAATTGTCTCTGTTTGGGCTGTCACTTAACCGCATATTCCAGTCTCCAGAAGGTTTTGGGATCTAACCTAATGCTTCTTTGTTCTGTTATGTGCTTTAGTCTCTCTGGACTGTTAGCAGAAGCAGATAACCTATCAGCAGCCTCATGATCAAAAGAACTGAAAGCAACAGCAGCCATTCAAATCTATGGCATTTATGCAAATTTCCAAATATTTTTGAGCATCATAAAGATGAAACCCTTGATCAGAAAAGGAGAATGTGTGACTCAAGCTAGTTTAATTACAGATACCATTTTGGTGGCTCAAAATTGTGTGTGTATTATTGTGACATACAGTCCATTTAGAAAACAATTGCAGTTGCTTGTATCATACCCCTTCTCCATCTCAAAAAAATGGAAATTGTATTTATTTAATTACTTCATATGCTTGTTGGTGGATTAAAAAAATATCAGGTTCAGCTGGCTGGCAGGGATAAGCTAATTTTATTTTCATTTCTGTTATTTGAACTACAGATTCCTGTTAATTCCTGTACAAATTTTTAAAATTGAGGATATAACACACAGAATATATGGTCTGTTAGAATGGGCTTAGTGTGATGGAAATAGTCTTTTTGCATATTTCATTGATTTAAAATACCTTTTTTTACTGATCTCACTGATGTATGTGTAAAAAACCACCACCCCACCACCACCCCACTACCACAACAACAGCAAAAAACCCACTAACTACAAAAACCCCAACTAACCAACCCCAGTCTGTTGACGTTTATCAGACGTTTATCAACTCTTGCATGTTGTAGAGGAGGCTGAGCAGTCTGCATTAATGAAATATATTAAGTAGACATAGTACAACTTCCTTTACCTTCTCCATGATATTAGTACTGAGAAGATTTTTAAAGCATAGACTTGTGACCTAATCATAACAAAACTGAGTTGTCTAACAATGAGGAGGAAAAATTCCACTTTTTTGCAAGATGTAATTTTGTCTGGTTTTTTGTCTCCACTGTTGAGGGCAGATACAAACACACACACTTTCCTTGTAGACATGAGGAACATTTACTGCTTCTGGATTCAGAGATGCTCTTAGCAATGTTCAAGTGTGATGTCTTTGGCAATAGTTTCAGCGAGGTAGCTCTGGTGTTCCATTGAACTGAGTTGAAAATTGGACAGCTTTAAATCCAGTTGCATCTCACTTCTCAGTCCAGACAGGCATTCATATCTTTGTATGTTTGTATGTTCTTCATTACATCCTCTCTGCTTCTTGTGTGTTTCCTTCATTAAGTTACAGTTGAGTTAGGGTATTGGTTGGGCATTTATTTTACATTATGCTGTAAATGTGCCAAATATGCCCAAAAATAATGTCAACAAGAAAGTACTTGGTTTTCTGCAAACCGGCTATCCTGGATGTATGTCTAAAAGTTGGCAGGGGTCTCCACCCACTTTGCAAATACTCATAGCTGGGAAAGGGCCATATAATGATTGTTTCTCATAGAGAAAGCAGGTGCATTCAGCTGCTAAGACTAATGACAGTAACCTGGTGTAAAGAAAGAAGGAATTCTAAGATACTGGTTTTTATGTTTGCATTTAGTCCTCAGGCTCTCAAGCCATCTCAGTGAGAAAAGAGGGACAGAAGCCTTCAAAGCCAGCAAGAATCGGTGTCAAGAAAAAGGTTTTCTAAAATATTTCATGTTTTCAGTTCTGTTAGTACCCAGCCTGTAAATGGCAGAAATTATCAACCTAACTGAACTCGAAAATTACTCTCTGACTTAGAGCAGTAATTCACTCTTGCCTATAAGTAAATAGCCTGTAATGACAGCTGTAACTTGCCTGAGTTGAAAGCAAAGGACAAGTATGTTTTACCATTTCTAACTGTGTTTCAGGGAAGTGAAAATGGTTTTTTTTATTTTTTGCAGCAGAGGATGCATATAAAGGAGAAATATAGGAGGAACAGTCAAATATAATACTGACAAATTAATGTCGGGGTTTCATTTTATAGGACTTGGTAAAGGTTACAGCTCAAATTACCACAATGCATCTACTGGCAGCCATTTCTGAAAAAGTGGGATCGGAATTTCTTGCAGAAAGCTGTTTCTGAATCTGACTCTGTCATTCACCAGAGTGCTCATTTTTTTTGCAAGTCACTTTGCAACACTGTGTCTGTTTCTTTTCCATACATACTTATGATTCTCTGCTACATGGAAGAGGAGATGTTTCTGATTCTATGTATTTGTTGTATTTGACAAGTACAAATACTTGACAAAAAAATACCAATGGACAATAGTACCATTTGAGGACAAATAATCAGACAGGAAAAAGCTTGAGGAAATAAATTCTTCCATGGCCTATAGTAAGGGTAGAGAAGAGGTTGGTCAAGGCCAAAAATTTCCCTAATGCCAGTTGAGAACATTCTTTTGCAGAACTTTGATTATGTTTGTAATATACAAAAAATATTTGTTTGTCTAGACTGACCAGTGAGATAAATGAATAATGTATATTGCTTGAACATAATCCTACTACTGATTTTGTATAAATGTGTAGTTTGTTCTTGCAGAGCTCAGTCAGAGATATAATAGAGTTCTCTCATTTAAGTTGTGAGTTTGGGTGCTAATGGAGTTTTTTTTTGTTGTTGCTCCTGGTAGCAAGTTATTCCTCAGAAGGTAAATTTATAAACATTAATCAAATCCAGTGATTGTGATTTTAACATAATTTATCATTCTTTACTTTGTGACCCAAATTTTAGATGTAATTTCAAATAATCAGCACAGAAACATTGTGATTCCTTTTCTGTTTTTTTTTTTTTTCCAGAAAACCAATCAGAAGAAAAATCAGAGAGCGGCAGTGCTGGTGAGTACAGCCACTTTCCTTGAAGCATTTAAGAAGTTACTTATACTGCAGATTTTCAGTTTTTCTTCTTAAGAAATCAGTAGATTAAAAAAAAAGTGTCTTTGTTGTTATATTTAGTAGAATATCATAACATTAAAAAATAACTTCATAAACTGTTTATCTGCGGTGACCAAAAGTTTAAATTATTAATTTTTTTTTTATTTAAAAGGAGGGGAATAAAATTATGAGGGAGAGGTTTAGAAATGTAATATTCTTTGGAATGTTGTTTTAGATTTTTAAATTTATTTCTTAAATTTTTTTTTGTTTTGGTTCATTTTTTGTCTACTTTTAGTTTGAATTCTTTTCTTTCAGTGGGAAAGTTTGTAACACATTTCCAGATCTTTTGGTATTTGATTCTGATTGCATAAACTAAGCAGTCATAAAAATAGTCCATAAAAAGTAGGTTTATCCCTGATGCACACAGAGAGTACTGGGACTGGAGTAGCACTTGTAAGTGGTAAAAGCACAGATAGGAGATGGCTCATGTGAAAGATGTGAAAGAGTTTCAAACTCCTACTTTTTTTAAAAGCGTTTCCTAAACATAAGTCTAATGCTAGTGGGTGTTCAAAATGTCTTTTTGGATGCTTAAACATGGAGATGTCTGCTTTTTCCAATATCTGACTTCTTTGAATTGCATTTCAGCATCAAATATTGTCAAAAGTGTATAGTTTATGTCTGGCTAGAAGTAGGGTTTGGGTTTTGTTTTATGTATACAGTATATGTATATGTATATGTATATAGTAAGGAATTCTTTTTAAAATGGAGATTCCTTCTATTACAGTGGCCTAAGCATGTCAGAAGACTGGTGTTAGGAATGTTACAGTCTGCAGACTTGTACTGAATCCATGGTGTAGTTTGCAATTCTTCTCAGTTAATTGGTAAAGCCTGTTTGCTCTGATTCTGTGTGAATCGTGGTGAAGTCTTAAAAGAAGGGCTGCTTCCTAGAAACCGGTGTTTTATACTTGAAAACTGAAACTCACTGCTGTGCGATGTCTCGTGGAAATCAGATGTTGAGATTTTAACTGCTAAAATGAATCAGAATTTTGATACTTCCATTTAGTTGTTTTTCTGGCTGTAAGGGTTGGTTTTGCCTGTCTTTTGTGGTTTATTTTATTTTGGTTTGTGTTTGAATGGTTGAATTGTGTGCTCTTCATTCTTGGTGCCTCCTGCTTGTTCTGTGAATGTTGTGTAAGATGGCCACGTGTTTAGTTGTTTGTATTTTTGCTTTGGCCAGAAGAATGAATTTACTGTATGCTGTGGGCTGCTTAAATATGCTGACAAGATTGAGTGCTAAACCCATTTGATGGATAAAACTGGTTGTGGGCTCACTCTCTGAGTGATGGTAGTTGGTTACTCTGGGGCATATAAAGGAGGACTGTCAGCCATCAGTTACACTATTTGCTTATTCACTTTTTTCTCAAAATCATTGTGGAACTCAGATGACCTTTTCCAAACTACCTCTCCAGTAATTCAGGTTATTTAGTTATTTAGATTTTTCTGTTAATCTCCTGTTTCTTGGCCTACAGCAAGTACTTTTGCAGCAAAGATTATGTCTTTTTTGTATTTATTTAGCTTGTTAGTGTAGCAAGATCCTTTTGGGTATTACTTTTTTTTATTACTTGGGTATTATTTATTTTAATTAAAATATGTAAGGTTTATTCATAGTTAGTAATTAAAGAAATGAAATGAGATATGACATTCAGAAACAATTTGATTTACATCCTTAAAAAATTTTTACATTGGTAAGGTGCTGTGAAACTTTAGAATTTGTTATGTTGTAAATCATTAGTGTTATGTGTGACCTTTTTAATCACATTTATTGTTGGGATAGTTGCAAACCACTTGGAAAAGCCATGATAGTACCGGTGTTGCTATTCTACATGATGCTGTTTGAGAGAAACTGTGAGTTATGCTGGATCAGACCGAAGGTCATCTGGCTGGTGTCCTGTCCTCAGTGGTGCTCGATAGCAGATGCCTTGAGATGAGTGTAAGAACAGTGTAAGAGCACAATGGCATCTCTCCAAGATCCTTCTCATAGAATCATAGAACAGTTTGGTTTGAAAGGGGCCTTTAAAGCTCACCTAGTCCAACACCCCTGCAATGAGCAGGGCTGTCTTCAACCAAAACAGGTTGCTCAGATCCCTGTCCAGCCTAACCTTGAGCATCTGCCTCCTCTCTGGGCAAGCTGTTCCAGCTTCTTCCAGCCTTTAATGATTCACAGCTCAGAGAGTTCCAGAACCAGATGTGATGTTTTACTTAACAGGACCTCATGGATTTTCCTTCTATAAAGTGTCCCTGTTGGTTGAGACCATGTAAAATCTTTAGTATCCATAATATCTCAAATGATGGTTACAGTCAAAATATTCAGGAATCAAGACATATGTGTGACAAGTTTACTTAAACTAAATTTGAGTTCCCTTTGCATTTTGTCATTTTAGATCAGTTTTTCCATACAGAAATCCTGTTTGTTTAGAGCTTGTGATAAACAGTGCTTGGTGATTCAACCAGTGTTGTTTAGTGCCTGAAGGCTGGTTTATGCTAAAAGTGAAAGGTGCATGGCAAATAACACACTCAGATAAAGGAAAAGAGAAATGAGGATTGGCTTTGCTAGGTCCTATATGAGGATGAGCAACCGATTTAAATCCAAATATGTGTATGTAGCTCTTGTTTGTTTATGGCATTGCTTTCACCTACCTGTAAGTGCTGTCAGTGGTGACAGAAGCTGTGAAAACCAAGCATTTGTGCCAATATAAAGTGTGACCTGCTCCCCCCCAATAAAAATACTCAGAAGCTGCTGCTCTGAGCCTGTTGAGAGCCTGTAGTCTGCTGAGAATGATACAGTAAAGAAATGCATTCTCATGTATGAGCAAATGCAATTAGGTGCTGTCCTTGTGGAAGTGCATTATATGGAAGTTGCATGGGCAGCAACTGAGTACATAATGTTGCTTAAGCTTTGAACATGTAGACAGACAATGTAGGGTGAACTTGTTATTAAAATTTTACCAATTGTGAGTCTATGTGTGTGACTGCAGGAACAAATATACATTTGAACTGTTTGTAGATACCACTTCCTTAATTTCTTGATACTACAGTAAAAAAAAAGGATTCACATGTTGATTATACATGTGTTGGAGTATTTGAAATTCATTGTAAGCGTGATGATAACCACTGAACTCCATGTGATAAAATCAGCAATTTTTTGTTAAAGACAGAGAGTTCTTACAGTATAACATGGGACAGTATAAAGCTGCTAAATGCACATTTGATTTTATCCTCTTTCAAGCAGTTTACATATATTAATTACACTTCAAAGGCGAAACTCTAACTGAAAAATGATTGTCAGGAGGAATAAACCAATAAATTTTAAATTTTTAAATACTAGCTTGCAACTCAGTGTAGAAGATAATTTAGACACAGATTCTGCCATTTTCAAGCCACAGAAACAGGTTTTGTCTTGGAAATATAACTGGGTTTGCTGGCAGATAAATACAGCACATCTTAAAATACAAGCTTCCCAGTAGCTTTCCAGGAGCCATAATCAGTGTGAGACTCCATTTGTAGCTGTTGAAACACACAAAGAAGCAATGATTCCTTCTTTAAGGTATATGTAGTCAAGGCCTATGATACTAGTTATAATAAATATTGTGGAAGAACAGGGAAGGTGCAGTGGTAGCATAGCAAAAGGATACAGACTTAATGTAGGTCAGCACTAACTGGAGTGAATTTTTTTTGAGAATTTGCATAAATGTCCTTGGTGTCCTTAGAATCTGTCTATTTATTTTAGTATATTGTATGAATAGTGGCATTTATGTCTGAGCAAACTAATGTATTTATTGTCATACAGTTTCTCTCCTGAGAACAGAACCTGATACAAAACAGTGGGAGTTAATCCCATGACAATGTTTTGTCCTTCTGCGATGTCCATGTCCAGTTTGTTGAAGTACTGAACTAAGCAGAAGTGTGCTTTTGGCTTGTACCAGAGTTCTTGGTTTTCCTTATGACTCTTGAGGAATCCCAGGAATCTTAACCATGCCGGGCATTGCAGATCATGACTTCACAACTGTGTTTGTCTTCTATGAGGTATTTTGCTGATTTTTGCAATTCACCCACGTACCAGTATGATCACGTTTGATGGGTTCAGACTTTCGGAGTACTGCAGATTCAGAGCCTTGAATGATGGATCAAAGGGGCAGAGGAAAATCAAATGTGTGCTGTCTTGACCAGTACAAGACTAACATGAAGCATATGTAAGGCTTGCAGGAGTCAGTTTCAAAGTAAATAAAATGAGGGAGTTCTGCACTCAGAATGTAATTGAATTCCTTGACAGAAGATGTGGATGTGAAGGTGGTATTTGCTAAAGGCTGACACAACCTTAGAGGAGACCAAAGGGATATGAAGGATCATAGAATGATAGAATAATTTGGGTTGCCTTAAAGGCTTTAAAGACTGTCTGGCTCCAACCCCCCCGCCATGTGCAGGGACACCTTCCACTAGACTGTGCTGCTCAGGGCCCCATCCAGTCTGGCCTGGAACACTTCCAGGGATGGGGTATCCACAGCTTTTCTGTGCAGCTTGTTTCAGTGTCTTACCATCCTCACAGTAAAGAATTTCTTCCTAATATATAATCTAAATCTGCCCTTTTTCTCTTTAAAGCCTTTGTCCCTTGTCCTATCATTACATGCCCTTGTCTCTCCTGTAGTCCCCTTTAGGTACTGGAAGGTGCTCTAAGGTCTCCCTGGAGCCTTCTCTTCTCCGGGCTGAGCAATCCCAACTCTCTCAGCCTGTCTTTGTAGGAGAGGTGCTCCAGCCCTCTGATCACCTTTGTGGCCCTTCTCTGGATCTGTCCAACAGGTCTATGTCCTTCTTATGCTGGTTTCAAGAGAGTGGAGAGGGGCAGAATCACCGTCATTGATCTGCTGACCACTTCTCTTTTTATGCAGCTCAGGATATGATTAACTTTCTGGGCTGTGAGCTCATTCTGGGTTATGTTGAGCTTCTCATCAACCAAAATCCACTTAAGGGGACTGAGAGGACATCTGATTTGAGAGGCCTCAAACCACAAAAGCCACGTGGATGGGATGCATACCCAGTAGGAAAATCCAGTAGGAGAATCATACATGGCTGTGCTGTCCTTACGTTTCTTCTTAGATGTCCACTTGTGACCACTTTACTGGAGTCATGATGCTGAGCAAAGCAGACCTTTAGTCTGATCCAGAACTGTTACACTCAGGCTCTATCTGCCCTTTTCTCCCCCTTGCCTTTTTTTTTTTTTTCACCAGTTCTATACTGTTGTTACACAGCTTCCACCAGGGATAGTTAGTTAAAGTTTCTTCTTTTTAACCATGGAGGTAACTTTTTTGGGGGGAAAGCAATTATAGCAAAGGCGAGAACAGCTCTTCCAAGGTTTGTGTGTAGTCATTTATCTTTGCCTTTGGTAACTGCAGCTACCAGAGCACTGGAGGCAGTAGTGCAGTCGGAGGACCTGAGCTTTCTGTATGCTTGAGTCTGGAAACAGTCTAGCAAAGCTCATTTTGTGCTATTCCTGAGTTATCAGGCTTTTCCAGCCCCAGCATCTTGCCAATAGCAGTGGTGATATAGGAGCAGGAGCACTGTGTAGCTGTGCTACAGCATATTGTCCTACTCATGCAGGTTGTCTTAGGGATTTCTGTGCTGTACTCTGGGGGCAAACCCAGAAATTGTAATCTTAGTGTGGCAGAAGGGTTATGGAAGAGGACTTCATATGGGAAGGCATAAGATAGCCTACGTGTTAGATTTCTGCCCTGATGGGAAAGAACTTTATTTGCTGTTCATTTTAGAAGATGTGTTGGAAATGTCACAAGACCTGGCAGGGCTGCAGGCCTTAGATAATGTTAGTATTGATAAGACTTCTAACCTGAGAGTACCTTTTCCTCTCTTTAGCTTCTTCTTATCAACCTGGCTGGCAGGACCTTTAATTTGTCTCCTCTGAGATTACCAGTTTCAGCATTGAGAAAATGTACTGCTTTATCCCTAGTACTTGCCAAAGTAGTAGAGAGGCAATAAATGACTGGGTTTGTTGTTACAGTTGCTTGTTCTGTTTACATTTTCCATGCTTAGCCTGTTCGCTGCTAGTTTGTTTGCTTATTTTTTCTTCCTAATTGAGAGGGTCTGTACCCAGCTCTGACCTGTTCTTTTCTTTTTTTCACTTCACCTGTTCACTATGGTACAAAATCAAGAACCTCCTAGGAGCTAACAAATAGCTTTCTGTGGAGCTGCAGCAGATTTGTAGCTTGAAGCTTGCTATTAACAATTTTTTAAAAAGTTAATTCCTCTGACTTCTGCTACAATAAGGAAAATTGCCTCTTTGAAAGCTGGCATATGAAAGGCAAAAGGAGAATTTTGTAAAATTTTTTCCCCATTATTTATCTACTAGTTTCAGGATTACTAGACATTACTTGTATAACCTCAGTGTTGCACTGTGTGGGCATCTGTCTTCACCACAAACCCAAGACCCTCAGCTGGCACTGAGTGACACTGAGTCCCTTTCTTTTCGTCTCATAGTGCTCATAGCCTCTCTCACCACACTTCTCCCTCCCCATCCTTACAGCTGGGGGAGTCCAGCATTGCAAACTTCCCTAAGCATCAGACTCTAGACTCTAGCAAGCCCCTTGGAACTTCATTTTCCTGGGGCATTTCCCCAGCAAGCAGCCTTGGGTGTTTAAATCTGAACTCTCATCTCCTTCATGTGCTTCTGTGGCTGGTAAAGTGTCACCCCCTTTACACAGGATGCCAAATCTTTCTTCAGGAGCTGTGAGCAAGAAAACCTTGTGCTTCATTTTGAGCAAGCTTTCCATACCTGGAACAAAGCTGCTGCTTAAAGTTTGGTAGGGTCAAAGGCAAAAAAAAAAAGATGTATCCTGGAAAAGCATAGAGATCTAGCTTTTCAAAAAACTGAAATAATGCTTTGGGTAGAACTAGTGGAATCCCCCTTTAATGCCCAGAAAGATGATGGCTTTCATGAACTGTCTGTAAATCAAGGTTATGTCCCCCAAAGTCACACCACCAATGAACAAGGCAATATTGTGGTAATTTTTAGCATTATCAGGAGAAGACATTCAGAATGACTCAATTTATAGGAGTCATCTTCTAACGACTTGATTTTGAAATCTTAGCATGTTGAGCTTGCATATCATCATGTCGTAATAGTGTTTTAAATGAGTAGCTGCTGTTTACAGCTATAATTATTGTACCAGCTTTTGAACAGCACAGATAGAAACAGCTTCTTGGGAGACTGTTGCATTAGCTGTGTGTGGTACTCCTACTACACATATTTTTGGGAAAAGGAATCAACTGTCTAGTTCTACAGAATATTACGCAATTTCAGAAAGAAAGGCAACTGCAGTTTCTTTTTCCGAGTGCTTGCTCATCCATGTTCCTCAGGTGTCATACATCTTCCTCCTACCTTGCCCAGTCCTTGCCATGCTGCTTGTTTTCTGGCATTTTTTTGGGAATGATGATGATTTACAGAGCCAGTGTTTTGAGACAATGTTTCTGTGATATACCAGTCCATTGGAGTTACAGAATGTCTATTCCAAAGTAAATAAAACCCTTTTTTTCTGATCCTAAATTTATTGTGCCTTACCTAGGGATTTTGTTTCAACCCACTATATTATGCAAGCCTCTCTCTTCGTATAAAGATTCCTTCATTTCTTTAACTAGCTATCACTTTCCTGTCAATCTACCCTGTGTTGTAAGGCAGCAGACAAAGTTAGGTTTATGTAATAGTTATTTAGCAAAGATGATCTAGCCTAGGAAAATAGTAAATATGTTGTCATAGACCCAAGTTAACTTGTCCTCTTCATCCCCAATCCTGATTCATCAGTCAGCAGCATTAGGGCAACATGACCCTTCTACACAAATAAATGAATGGATTAGACACTGCTCTTATTAAATTGTATTATTTGTTGCCTGCCCTCACCCTTATTCTGCTTATATACTAATGAGGAGTGGAGGAAGAAGATAATTTTCTTAACCTGTTCTCATCTTACTGAGTGGAAACCTTGTAATGCTTTTAAGAGATGAAAATAATGATGCCACTGATTTTCTGCAAATGTTGATGTAATTTTTACCTACTGTAGAAAAGAAGCGACCTGTTGTCACTTGAACAGTTGTTATAGGTACAAATGCAAAAAATAAAAAATCAGACAGGAGTGTTTGAAAATATCAATAGTGCAATTATGATGCTGTGGAACACTGGTCAGTGGGTGAGTCAGTACTGAAGGTACAGAGCTGGAGCTGCAATTTGACTTTATTGTGCAGCCTATGTATTTCACGCCATCAAGACTACCTCCAGAAACCACATCTGACTCTAGAAGTCATTGGGCAGTAGGTGGTTAGAGACTGAAGAAATACTTTGAGGGAGCATTGTGTATGTTGTTCCCAGTTATATGTTCTTTCCTAGGCATCCCTGACAAAGCCCCACAACTCGCTTGTGAAAGGAAGGGATACAGTGGAACACAAATGGAAAGTAGTTGTATGATGGGAGGAGAGAACAAGGTAAGAGAAAGGATGTGAGGGTCAAAGGATCGAAAATGGGGATTCTCCCAGACATGCAAAGTCTCTGGGTTTAGAAACAGTTTGCAGTCAGCAGGGAAAACTGGGCTAAAACAGGCCTTAGTCTGACATGGTGCAGCCACTTTTAAGTTCTCTTCTCATATAGAAATCCATATAGTTGGTACCTATGCCAGTGTACTGCCAAGTGTGATAAAGAGTCCTTGGCTTCTCCCACCAAAGGGAAAAAGTGGGCATCCAAGTGTCAGTATTTCAGTCAATTTGGCAGTTATTTATATTTTTCCATGGGCAGTCATTCAAGAAATTAATAGGGGCAAGGATATTTTTTTGTAGTCTATGGAAGTTAGTCCTGCCTTCAGTTGCCTCTGTCATTTCTGCTTGGTGACCCCTTTTTTCACCTGAGAAAACAGGCAGGGAGGCAAATGGAGCTGACCAAGCCTGGGAGCAGGTTAAGTGCGTCCTTGGGGAAAGGGGAGGAAGTTCCTTCTTACTCTTACTGGAGCAGTTGAAGATCATCAGAGAAATTATGGTAATTGTAATTATTTCCTGATACTTGTAGGGCAGTTCTGATAAGTTTGTTGTGATCCAATTCTTAATGAGAGAAAGCAGAATAGAAATATTTTGCATGCACATCGTATACTAAGTAAGGTTGTTAGAACAACTGTGGGTACTTCTGACTCAAGCACTTGATTCTGCAGCTTTTGTATTGTCATAGTAGTTACTGAAATTTCCAGCCTTAAAGAAAAGACAAAAAAGGCAGCTGACATATAACTGGGTACCTTTTCTGGCACATCCTACTGTGGTGGAATGCAAGTATCTGACTGACTGAACACATGCAAAACATATTTACGTTATATTTAGTGGGTTTATGGAGTACAAAGGAAACATCATTCACAGTATTGAGGTTTTATGTGGTCTTTTTGTTCATATACCAAAGCAAGACACTCTTGCCCTGAAAAATTGCTCAAGTTTGCAACTAGTTTGAATGTCTAATTGTAGCTGATACGGCATGATTCAAGACAGTTGTGGATTTGTTTAGTGTGAACAAGGAAGGGAATTAATTTTTTTACCTCTATGTTCCTTTCTGCTGTGTAATTCAAAGAGCTGAGGTGCCTTCGATCAGAGGCAGCATGTAAAAATTTCAAACCCTGACACTTGCAGAAATGCATCGCTGCTCATGAAAAAGGGAAAAGAAACAAGATTGAAGTTAGTGTTGCAGCAGATGACTTTACATGTATGCCATAGATGTCAGTGTAACTTACACAGAAATACATAAAAAATCCAGTTAAAAATATATAAGGTAATGAATCATTGAACTTTAAACAAACAAGCAAACCAACCCGCAATAAACCAACCAAACAACACAGATATTTATTTTAACAATGATTAGAGAGGTACATTTTTCACTTTAAAAAGGAAGATTTCAAGTTCTCCTTCATAAGTTGAGAGGGCAGTAGATACTCTGAACCAAAAGCCTGGCAAATAAATCTTTCATGAATAGCTATAGAATATTCTTAGAAGATGCTTCAGATGGTTTCCATGTTACCTGTGATTATCAACTTATGAATAACTTATATTTTGAAATTATTTTTTACATTAAATGCAGACCCATCAAATTCTCTACTGATTTTTCATGAGTGAAAGTCATGCTCTGATAAAAAACTGGTGCTGCTTTCTGATAGGGAAGTGCTAACAATTGATTCCTTAGTTTTTGGCATCCTAAGAGCCCAACTGAAAGGTGAGCAGCCACAACATATTTTAATTAACATATGTTAATTGTTTCAAATAAAAATTGATTTTCGCTTTCCTTCTTTCCACCTGCAATGACATTTTAAATCTTAGTCAAAGATCCAGGGCAAATGAAGGTTATAAGCAAAAGCATTTAAGTGCAAATGGATGATTTGACATCCTAGGAACAACAGCCTCCTCCAGACTTTGTGCTGATGCAGGCTGTGTATTTGACAGCACTGTGGGCATGCTGCTTTAAAACTTGTGCATTTGT
This sequence comes from Aphelocoma coerulescens, assembly GCF_041296385.1. NCBI lineage: Eukaryota > Metazoa > Chordata > Aves > Passeriformes > Corvidae > Aphelocoma > Aphelocoma coerulescens. The sequence goes on from NC_091013.1 coordinate 64,130,757, forward strand.
TATGGAGCTTTTTTAGATTGTCTTGTCACTTTTTCTTGCTCGTGTAGAGAATTGTGTCTACAAAGGGCTTTTCATGTAATTGTTCTGTGTGATTGAGTTTCTAGTTCTTATCCTAGAAGATCAACAGGATTTTGTATTTCTTTTAGGGAAGCTTTCACATTTGCTTTTCACAGAAGTCCTACAGATTCTTATAAGCACAAGATTAGTGGTTAATGAGGATTTTTTTTAATACATCAATTTGAAAATAGCTTGGAGGGGGAGGAGAAAAGATGACACGTGCTGGTGGCATATGTAAATAATAGTATTTTACTATGTATCTTTTGTGTGTAGATAGTTAATGCATTTGGACAAATTCAGAGAAGTTTTGGGATATATGGGCAATTCTTTAGCTTGTATGCCTGAAATGTAAAGTGATCCGATTTTTAAACATTAGAGCCTGGAAAAGCTTCACTTAAAACCACATCTTTTATAGAAACACAAGTTTTATCAATTGTAAGTCTGCAACATGAGGACTAGATAGAAAACTTCATCATTTATAGACAGTGGATTAATTCTGGTGGAGTATTCTGGAGAGGTTGAATTTCCCCACTTGATAAAATTGGAATATGTTTCAGTCACTGCTGCCTGGTCTGGAGAAGTAGCATCCCTGTATTAAGTCATCTCTAGCAAGGGACCTAGTTAACACCACCTGTTGTATGTTAAAACTGAAAAAGAGTTTAATGTTGAGGGATAAGTGGACCTTGCATTTGTATTCCCAGCCTTTGTTACTAAGGATTGATTTGTTCCCTCTAAAATCCAAGCCACAACTGTTCTCAGCCTGTCTTGTGTTAGCTGTTTTCCTTGGTTATCACTTCTAGTATGGATTGTACTGCATTTTGTTGACATTATTTTTTTCGTGTACAAAATCAATGTTTTGGGAGAACTACTTAGTTGTTTTTTCTCTTTTTTTATAAGCATTTTACTTGAATTTTGGGTTCATATCAGCTGTGAATGTTGATTGATTTCAATGACAAAGCTTAAACTTAGAGTTAGTGAGCTTCTTTTTGCCTTTTATGATGATTTTTCAGTTCACTTTTGTGAAGTGACTGGTTTGTAATGCTTGTGGTTAAATTAGTTACAGTTGTTGTATAGAAACTATTAGTTTAAAATGTAAATTAAAAGATTTGATAAATAGTGGAGATGAGGAGAATGAAGGTATTTATTCCATTATGTAGAGTGAATTGTCTTTAATGCCAGCAGGTGGTCTGTTCAGAACTGGTAGTAGTCACTGCATTTAGAAGCCACTGTGCAAAGCAAGGTCTGTGTTCACTCCCTGTCCTTATGAGCACAAATGATTGCTAGGAAATACTGACTGTAGCATTGTAGGATGCCATTATTGGAAACCTGTTACACTAAACTTTATGTCAAATACTTTTATTAGCTATTTGATATGTACGTACTATTAGGAAATTTAACATTTCTGTGCATATTGAACTCGTTTCCTGTAATAAAACGAATCTCCCCCAGCATTATTTTGTTGGTTTACATGTTTCTGGCAATTGCTATTAGTGTAGCAACGTGGTATAAATTTGGGGTTAAGTGAGTTGAGAAGTCAATAATCTTAAAAATCAAGTCGGTTAATTTTAAACTCTCTTGCAATCTTGTTTTTTGCAAATTCAGTACAATAGATTACCATAAACACTAATGAACAGTCAAAATCATTTATTCCAGTTAAAATTCATTCTGAATTTGTTATAAGCAAAACATATTTTAAGCCTGCTTATTACGTGAAAATACTCTCATTGCTGTTCAGCAGAGCAGTTAGGTATATGCACATTCATCACACAGGTACACAAAAATTCATCTAGACTCTCTGGTTGAAAGAAAGCATTGAGAAAACATATTACAAAGAGCATAAAGCATTCCATCTGTGTTTACAATGTTAGTAGATAGTTTTTGTTAAATTCAGGCATAAAATTTTCATTCAGCTTAGGTAAGCCAGAGATAGATGTCATTATGAGATTTACATACCATTAGCTCACATCAGTTGATTAGCAGCTGAGCTCTGTGGTACAGGGCTAGTTAGATGCATTATTTGTGATGCCAGGAGGCTGCAGCTCAAGGAGGTTTACTGGCTGCGTGCTCGTTTCCTTTGCCTCTGTGATTACTTGATAAAATGCAGTGCATCACTGTGAACAATCGACCCTCTTGAACAATCCAGACTGGTCAGCAGTCTAAACCCACATTTTAAAGCCGTCATTATAGCCTCAAATTTAAGAGTTTCCAGGGTGCAGACAAAGGTGTTGTCCTCCTTCAGTACCAATCGTGTACCATTTTCAGACTTTATGAAGTACTTGAATTGAATAATATTTGAAGATACTGAAAACTCCTCTGGAAATCCATCCAGCCTGCTTTTGGACACCAGTACAATTCTGGATTTTATTTTTGCAATGAATTCAGGAGCATTACAAAAGATTCTAAGTCCTTGTGAACGGTCGTGGCTGTCAGTTATTTCCAGGAAAGTAGTCTCTCGAGATGCTAGCTGTTCCTTCTCCCACCTTGATTTCACTGCCTCTGAGAGTACTTTAAGCTGGAAAAATTCGGCTTCTTGTGCCAAAAGTTGATTTTCTCGAAACCCCTCTGGTAGAAGAAGTTCTCCGTTCCGTAGGAAGTTGAGGATGTGTCTGAAAAGGAGTCCATCTCTGTCTATGAAGTAATGACCATCTGCATCATATGGGCACATTATTCTTCCATTTATGATCCCCTCCAGAAAAGAATCTGGATACTTGGTTAGTGTCTGTTTTTGTGTGATATATAGATAACCACCGACATTCAGAGTAATCAGAGATGTTTTATAGTCCTTGTCTAGCTCGGAGCTTTCAGAGTTGCTGGTTTTTTCTTCGCATTCGTTTTCTCTTCTGCTTGCTTTTCTCTCCATTATTGATGCTGGGACAGAAAGCCAGCTATCCTGCTTTGCTCTTGTCAGCTTGCAAAGAGGATGTTTCTTATTAAAAAGCACCTTTATTCAGCTCCAGCTCAATGTTGGAATGGAAATGCTGCTCGCATTGCTCCGACTGTCGGTTGGGTTTGCAGTAGGTGGCGTATCAGCTGTGTGTGCAGGGAGATAGCAGGAATATGACTGTAAGGGAGAATTTGCATTTAACTGTGTAAGGGAAGAAGCGTATAACAACTGTTTGTGTTGTTTCTTTCCCGTAAGTCTAAGTAGTTTGCATAGCTTAGGTGGTTCTGCACAGAAATACATACTGCTATACTAAATGGCAACTTATTTTTAATACTTGCAGATGTATTTGTAGTGTCAGCTGGCCAAATCATATTTAGTGCTTATGGTGTTAAACAGCTTCATTTATGTTTCAAGGATTTTTGTTTTCACAAAGCCTGTTTTTTCACATTGTTTTTAGTACTGATTACAGTACCTGATGCATACAGCAGGACAACACAGGGAGGAAAGGTGTGCCTGTGTGTACAAGGGGGGGTGTCATCTGTGGAATGTGTGCACATGCATGTCACTCATTTATTGGGCACATGTGCAGCAGTAGGGTGTTTCCACAGAAGATACCCTGGAAGTGGTGCTAAGGACTTGTTGGTCTGACTGTTTTAAGTTTGTGGCAAAAGCTTTTATTTGCAGTCAAAGGGAGTATCCTCACCAACACAGGAGCAGCAGCGTGATTAGGTTTTGCTTTTTGCCTTTGTGTGCCATAGACAAAAGACATAGACATAGCTGTTTTACAGGGAGGATTTACCATTTATATTGGTGATGGGTTTTAAGTCACCAAGACGCTCTAGCATCAGTTTGTTCTTTCTCGATAGAAAAACTCAGCTGTCCTGTGGAACAAAGGGCTTGTGTGCCTACAGATAGCTTTGAACATCACATAACACCATAGCTTAGCAACACTGGGGTACAGGGAGGCGGAAACATCGGCACAGCACACTGGAATCAAATGGCTGTCTTCTCTCCTGTGGTTTGAGCCTCCCCAAAAGATTTCTGCTTTAAACATTTGCAATTTGAAGCAGGAAAGGAAAAGCTTTCCACACATCTCTATGGGCATTTCCTTGGGGAGTGGACAGATGGGAGCCACTGCATGCATTCCCCAGCACAGGTGGGAGCAAAGGCTTTCCTTGGGCTAGACCTGGAGAGGAGGAGGTTCTATCTTTTTCAAGATGTATTTTTCACTTTACAGGTAGATGTGTCCTTCTTTGCCTGACTAGCAGTGGAAAGGCAGATTATTTTCTGTAAATTCTTCTGCTCTATTTCTAAACATTCCTACTGCTTCCACTGTCTCTAAGGTTGTTTATTGATACCATGGAGTAATCACTATAATATTTTATTATTTGATAACTGACTCTAGTGGAAATAAATGTTTTTCTCTCACTCTTCTCCTTGCCAAGGTATCCTATCCCTAGCACTGATACGCTAAATTTTTCTGCTGCTGTATGTGATATATTAAGCAGGTATTATTAACTAGGTTTGATTTACCAGGAATTAGTAACAGTTTTATTTTTAACTCTTTGATGCCATGGATGTGTCTAACATAACTTCAGTCAAAGAGATTTCAATCAGTTCTTAATTTTTAAACATTTGGACTTTTTTTCAAGATTAACTCCTTTCATTAATTACTAAGTTATTCAAGTTCAAGCTATTGAATTAGTAATTGAGAAAATGAAAAAGCTAATTAGTTTCAAGTAAGATTTTTGTTTCCATTACAGGAGACATCCATTCACATTTAGTTTATTGTCAAGTGATGGAAAATTCACGTAATGTGCTTAGATCGTGCATAGCTAAAATATGGAACCATTTTATTGTCTGTTAAACCTTAAGAGAATGATTGGTGGTGCTTCTGTCTCACACAGTGAACTTGAAATACTTCGAAGCTGAACTAGAAGCATCCTGGTACAAGTGAGTAGGGATTTCCAGGGAGAGAAGGGATTTGTAAAAGATAAGAAATTTTCCATGTCCAGTTAAGCTGTCTGCATTTTAATAGACAGGATTTACAGAACAGTATGTGTTCACTTAAGTTTTCATCATCTTCTCGACGTTCTAACACTTGCAGTTGCTATTTTCCACTTTTGTGAACAAGTAAGTATTCTTTGAAAGATCATGCAGAATCATTTTAGTGGTTTGTAGGATAAAATATTCAAAATGGATTTGGTGTGGAAAATATACTCTGTGGAGTTCATGAATATTTACACTTAAACCTTTGAGACTTGAAAAATTTAGAGCTGCTGTAAAATTTTCATCCCCACAAAGCCATGTAGCTTTATTTCACTGCAGCTGACAGTCATTTGTAGCACAAAATTAAAGCCTGGCATTTCTTGGTGAAAGTTTTCCACTTTCTGTGCCATACTGCAAGTCTTTCCCAAAAAGCCCTCATTCTTCATGTGCACTTGATGATACATATGGTATTGTAGTGCATGTAATTTTAGTGGGGTGATTTCATTTAAATCACTGTTTTTTGAAGGTATAGGTATGCTGGATTTCCTTTTTTCTGTCCTTTTGTCCATGTACTGGAAGTTCATTTTGGCAAAGATACGGAAGTATTTCTTGCAATCAAGTTAGAGACTTTGACCATTTTTGTGCTCTGAGAGTCTTTTGTGTTGTGTACTAATGTGTGATAGCTGAGATGTGCCAAGTGCATCCCAGATCTTCCTGCTTCCCACTTGGATTGAGACAGAGTAACTTGCTGCTGGGTGCTTTCCTGTGTTGTAAGTGAACTGTTTCTGCCCTATCCAGCTGAACTGTTGTGCTTTCCAATGTGGGTAGGTAGCAATCCTGAATTTGTTTCACAAATTATTAGTGTCACCCTGTATCCTGGGATTGCCATGGAAGTGAGGAATACTGCTGGAATCCAGCAATTGAAAGGATATTGTTTTGGTTTCAGATTAAGTCAGAAAATACACTGAGCATCCTTGTGCACACTTAAGAGAGTGGCTATAGTACTCCCTTTCCAAGTTACTCACCCTTTGGGTTACAACAGAAGGGCTATCCACAGAGGTTCTTGCTCAAAGAAGCTGTCCTGGAGACAGTGAAAATGCAGTGCTGGTGTCCGTCAGCTACACAGGAAAACAAAACTGAGGAGGAGGGGGCTAGGCATCTGCCCCTCATCCTGCCCTACATGTTTCCTTTTGGAAAATAACCTGACTCCCACTCAACTTCCACCCTCTTCCTGAATCTCCTGGTCTGGAAGCTTGAGCATGCCACAGAGCTGAGGATTCAGGACCAGAACACACCATGGAAAAGTTAGTGCTTTACCACTGGTTCAGCTTACTTGCCTATCCAGAGAACATCAGCTTCACTGACAGTCTGTTATCAGTGAAAATAACCTGGGTTACAGACACCAGCTGCATTTTTTATTCGAGTACAAAACAATATGAGGAAAATTCTCAGCTATAAGAGGGAGAGAAATTTAGAAGTGTATTAGGAAGCCATGCTGTTAGGGTTATCGAGGCAGTTTGCTAGTCATTTAGTGTCATAACAGAAAATTGGCCAGGTTGTTGGACAATTAGACCATTCAGGAGCTCCTGTCTCATGGTGTTGGTAGCATAGAAATTCCCATTTCAATAATACCTCCAGATGTTGATTAACAGCTGTTGAAGACAAGCTTTACATAGTAATTAAAATTAAAGATTTTCTGATCAGCAAGTCTGTACAATTTGCATTCAGGAGTTTCTTAAGGGCTGTCTAAGAAACTATCAAAGTTGCTGTTGATATTTTTAATAATTTTTGAGCGCTGCAGTTCTGCAAGACTGGAAAAGCAAATGCTGTGCCAATATTTGAAGGATGAATTTGGATGAGCCAGGTATTTAAATATGAAAAATGATAAAATATATGACTTGGAAATCAATCGGTTAAAAATTAAGGGAGAGCAATATAATACTAATCAATGTGGGTGGAGAATAAATGGGTGTTGCCAATATTTTCCCCCTTTTTTTAAAAATTAGGATTTGTTCAGCAAAGCAGGTGTTGCTTTTTTCTGTTAAATCCTTCAGTATGTTTCATTTGTTATTTTGTAGTAGGATATTTACCATATTGGTTTCTCTGTCATTTAGCTATACAGAACTTATCTGCAGGCTTCAAACTGGCAAATGTTAAGCAGAGAATTGTCATTCAGATGTTGCTGTGATTTGGTTCTTGGTGCTGTTTTTTCTAGTGAGTGATCAAGGAGGCAGTTGCTGATGGTTTTGGAGATGATACAGATGAGAGTACAGTCAGTAGGGCGATACATTGCTGATGCAGAACCATTTGGACAGTTGGTTAGGATAACATTTTGTTATCACCAGATACAAAGTTTACATGCCCAGGAATATGCTGTAGAGAGCTTGCAGTACTTATGTTTGCAGGAGAGTTAGTGCAGAGGCTCTGATCTATGTATAATACATCATTGACAGCTGAGCATGAGGTCATCGTTCTCTGCAGTGGTCAGTAAAATGAAGTTGGCTGTATCACTGGATGCCTAAATAAGGGAATGCCAAGTGAAGACCTGGTGATCCTGTTCTTAGCTGCACAGCTGCCGGGAAAGGGTGGTCTGAGAAGGGTACCAGCTTTGAGGCAAGAGAGGTGCCAGAAAATGCCTTTGGTCTGTAAGAGTAGAGCTGAGGTCTAGTGAAGGAGGGGGCTGTACCTTGGCCAGCCAACACATGCAAAAACGCGGGAAGCTGCACAGCGGTTTGAATGAGCAGTGTGAGCTACCAGGGCTTCTGACTTGGATGCTGCTGTGCTGATTTTGGCTGGGGTAGAGTTAACTTTCTTCACAGTGGCTGGTATGGGGCTGTGTTTTGGATTTGTGCTGAACACAGGGTTGATAATACAGAGATGATTTTGTTATTGCTGAGCAGAGATTACACAAAGCCAAGGCCTTTTCTGCTTTTTGTACTGCCACACTGGTGAGGAGGCTCAGGGTGCATGGGAGGTTGGGAGGAGACACAGAGAGGACAGGTGACCCAAACTGACCAAAGGGACATTCCAGACCATGTGACATCATGCTCAGTATGTAAAGTGGGGGGAAAAAGGAGGAAGAGAGGGGACATTTGGAGTTGATGGCATTTGTCTTCCCAAGTGACTGGTATATGTGATAGGGCCCTGTCTTTATCCCAACCCATGAGTTTTCCAGTTTTTACCCTTCAATTCACTCCCTGATCCTGCTGGTGGGGCAGTGAGTGAGTGGCTGTGTGGGGCTTGTTCGCTGGCTGGTGTTAAACCATGACAGCTGGGAAGCAACAGCTCATCTTCTGACAGCTGAGGAGCTGGAGATATATGTGCCCACAGCCTGTCCTTACTGCACTTTCATCTTACTGCACTTTTTCCTGCTGCTTGGGGACCATACATCCTGAGTGTGGTCTTCATCTCCTTTTTTCCTTGGCACCGCTCACAAGGCGGAGGAGTTGGTAAGCACATGCTGCAAGTCTGACTGTGAGAGACAATGTGTCAGGAGAGACATTCATGAGCTGGACTTTCTCAGGCCAGTAAGAACAATTAAGAAGCTGAAAAATTGGCATAATGGAAGGCTCAAGAAAACATGATTTATTCTTATTAGGCTTGATAAAGGTGGAGACCACCTAAGTGCTGGGATGGGCAGAAATGCTTTCCTAGCAGGCTCTTTAGCTTAGCAGTCAATGGTCCAACAAGACAGTGGCTGGAAATTGAAGCTGAGTGCAGTCAGACTAGAAGATTAATCCATTAAAACCTCCAAGCCAGTCAATCTCCCTCTCTGAAAACTACAACAATCCAACCCCTATCAGACCATCTACTGCACAATTCCAGTAAATTTCTCTCCTGCCTATCAACATTGGCTTAAATGTTTCTGCCATATTCTGTTCTTTGATAATGATTGTCAGCAGGATTCCAAGCCGGAATCCGTGTCACCCCACCATATCTATTATCTCACTGAGAGAACAATTGAAATTACTTTATGAATTGGCACCAGGGCATTCAAGCAGGGAGGTGAGGGTGAGCATGCATTTGGCAGCTAATGATGAAGCTATGGATTATGTAGATAAGCCTGTCCAGAGCTGCTCTAACAGGGTACTTTTTACCTGCCAACACATGTTGGGCAACTGAGTGTAAGACACTTGGGAAAATGTCTTATTTTCCCTTCTCATCACTGATCTTGGTTAGTCTTTCAGACCTATTTATTTATTTTTTACTATCTCTTTTGAGTAGGTGTTTTTAACAGGAAACTACCACTTTCATGCCTTATTCATCCATTACCTTCTAGGCCAATGGAAATATCAAGGCAGTTATTAACATTTTGGATATCATCTCATTGCATCTCTGGTCCTGCAACAAAGGCAGACCCAAGTCTCTGAATTTGAGTTTGGTCAATGAGGTCTAATTAGGCTGCAAAGGGAATAAAAACTGTGTTCCCTCACTACAGTCCTGCATCCGGAGGTTTGCGTATATCTTTGTGTATTCTGCTAGACTCTCAGGTTGTGTTAAAATCCCTAGGAGAGTCCAGGGAAAGTGGGACATAAACCTTGGGTTTTGGACAGTGGATGTTCTTAGACAGCAAACAAGCTTAGCTGCAAGGCCGTGTTTGGGAGACTGTGCACAGCCTTGTACTGTGAAGCGATTGGAACATTTTGTCTGGATTTGACTGCAGAAGTCAAATCTGGATCAGTGGTAATTAAAAGAGGGTATTTAACCAAGACATCAAAGATGAGATACCAGAGAAGCTGTGGATTCCCTAACCCTTAGAGTGTTAAAGGCCAGGTTGGATGGGGCTTTGAGCAACCTGGTCTAATGGAACGTGTTCCTGACCATGACGGGGGAGTTGGAACTGTGTGATTTTTAAGGTCCCTTCCAACCCAAACCATTGTGTGATTCTGTGGTAATATTAAGGATAAACATGTTTAATTGGCATGTTCATTTCCTAAATAGCTGGTGGGTGGGAACTCTCTGCTTTACTGACCCTGATCCTCAAAACTTAAAAATAGTTTGAAAATTGTGCAAGGTGCAGGGAGATTGATAGTGACATTTCAGTGTTTAGGCAGCTGGGTTGGATGGTTCAGATAAATATAGGTTAGCTAGCCTTGAAACCTGTACCATAGAAGTGAGCAGAAAAATTGTTATGGAATTCAAGAGGTAGATAAGATTGGAAATGTAATGAATGCTAGCAAACATGGCTTTATGTAAAGGTTTTCTGGTGAAACAAACTTAATTTTGAAGATTGTGAGTTTAAGGTAACAGCACATTTGCAACCTTCTTAGCGTTTCATATAGCACATAGTCTAGATCCTTGTGATTTCTGATTTATGTCTAAGAAAAAAAGCAAGCACACAACAAGATTAAAAACTGACTGACAGTTGTATCGGAAAGGAATTAGTAGTAGGAAGCCACTTGAATTGTAGTTTGAAGGGCTGCCTCCAGGATTAGCAAGGAGGACAGTGGTGAGAATCACTGCTTATAAAATATGTTGTGATTGACACAAATGCAGGTCAGACAGTGAATAACTATGACAGGACTGTCATGGTGTGACTGGGATCACTTAATTCACGGAATCTGTTTTAAAGACAATGCATTTTCACCAAGCCAAAGGCTTGGAACAGGCAATGCAGAGCACATAGATAAAATGTGAGGCTTAGAAAAGACTCAGAATAGTTGTGTTAGTAATACAATAGCCAGCCAGCTCCACAGACCTCCAGAACTCGGTTTTTAGAGACAAATTGATCTTAACCCAGTTTTAACCATCTAAACATGAAGCAGTCATAGGACACAGATACCGTATGCCCCCTCCCCCAAAATAAACCCCACGACCAAAAACCACCAGAAAATCATTGAATTCTAAAAGAGATGGGACCATTTCTTTTTCTGACAGTCTCCCTTCCTCCCTCTCTCAGCTGAATTCAGAGATTCTGCTGAATAACCTTGAAATGGCTTAAGTGAGGTGAGAGAAATTCCAGCTCCTGTATCTGTTATTTTACCTCCATGTATGGTTTTCATAAAATCAGTACAATAATATTATGTCTGGTTTCTGGTCTCTGGAATCTTAAAACACCATTTTAAGATTGAACAGGATGCAAATAAGAAACCCCAAACTGATTTAAGTATGGCATAAATGTCTTGTGATGAGATAATGCATGAGCTTAAATTGGTTCATTTATTGAAAAGATGATTGAGAAGCAACTTGATTACAATGTATAAGTACTTTCAAAGGGAGAAAACACGAGGTACTGAAAGGCTCTTTACTATAGTATAGAAAGTCATAAGAAGAACCAGCTGCTAGAAGCTGAAGCCAAATTCTTATTAGAAATTAAGCAGCAATTTTAGTACCACTTCAGCCACAAATAAGTTACTATGTTCTGTAAAGAAGAAAGACAATAAAATTTTTCTGTCTGTGATACACAGGACATTAAGCAAATTTGCCAAGTTGTCTCTTTTGACCATTAACGTGGGAATCCACAAAATCAGAAGTGTTTTAATACAAATTTTCTGTTTCATTCAAACCTATCTGAAAAAAATGTGGCATTCTTACTGCTTTCAAGGATTTTGAATCAATCCAAGAAATTTTAGATTAAATAATTTTAAAATACATGATGTCCAAGTCATTGTTCTTGCCATTATTCAGAGCGAGCAGACTTACATGTGCAGATGTAGTAATATTTCAGTCTGTAAGGTGATAGGAATACCAGAGGTGTCGCAGAGTACCTTGGCTTGCTTGGGCGTCAGTGTTTCTAAGCATTTCTGTCATCTTCTGTGACATTGCCAGCAGAAGGTGACAATGACAGTGTAGTGCCCTTGGAAGGACATTTTAACTGAGAGCTAATCAAGCCTTTAAAACTCATCCTTTCTTGTAATGCAAGGCTGTTCCAGAGGTGTTTAACACATAGTGCACTGGTTACGCCTAAAAGAGATGGCTAAATTACCATGCACTCCTCCCAAATCCACACATTATGCACTAGAATATTGTAGTGGAACTGCAGGTGTTTGCCCACCATCACTTCTCTCTTCATTTCTGCATCAAGTTGTGTTTAATTTTTTGGGTTTTACTGACCTTTATAGTGTAGGCTGATGCTGCTCTGTTAGTCATCATTGCTTTAGGCAAAAGGTGGTCACGTAGGGTAACAAAGTGACTGCATCACAGGGGTGAATGTACAGAGAGGAGTATTACCTAAATACCTGTATGTGGTGTCCTAGATTACTAACTGGAAGCTTTTACTTCTTTTCACTGAGTGTTACCATATGTTGTATTATTACTTTTTTGCATTGCGTTCCTTTAGTGAACTTTTTTTTAAATTGTAGCAAGAGGAAAATGAGGTACTCTTTTCCTGAGAATAAGAATAAAATTAACTTTTGTTTTATCTTCCACTAATTTTGGATACTTTGCTTATTGGGTTCTCTCTGTAGATTTTTTTTCATAGTCACTGACTGTATTAATTACCCATTTAGAGAAAACGGTTCCTAGATAATCTGAGTGCAACATCTAGAGAAAGGAGTTGCAATCTCTTATTTAAACTTTGATCTCTGTTTCATTCTTAATACATAAAACATCTGAAGGCAAAACAAGAAAGTCGAGGGTATACCAGCTATGCAAACATGCAAACATGTTTTTCCTGCTTATTTCTTGGGTGTCTAAATAGCAAAGATTTTAGAACTTGATTTGAGAACTTAGAATTATGTTATATTTAGTAAATTCTTGATTAGTGAAAAATAATTCAAATGTTGACCATCTTGGTGGATCTTACTTTAATGTCCAGGTTTGCTTTGTTTTCTTTTCATTCTAGATAAACTTGCCTTGGAAGGAATAGTGGTGCAACGTGCTGAATGCAGACCTGCAGCTAGTGAAAATTATATGAAACTGAAAAGGTAGGAGTATTTCATGACAAATTATATGTGATATCTGACTTCAATGCTTTTATTATTGCCTTACTAGGGAAGGATGATTTTAGTATTATCGTGGTCTTACACCAGGTTTACACAGAATCAGAACTGATCTTGCTTTTGGGGTGGATTTACTGTAGGGAGGGAATGAAGGCTGCTGTGGGAGTTGGATCTCCCTCTGGTTTTGTCTGGTGGGATGATGCAGACTTCTGCATCCCATCATATGCAAAGCTCTTACTTGAGCACATGTACCTTTTCAAATGTAATTGAAGCTGAATTTCCTGAGGACTTAAGGGATTACATTGGACTGCTCAGGACACACATCTTGAGTACGAGTTTCTGTGGATCACCCAAGTTTAATTCCACTTAACACTGTGCCGTGTTAGACAAAAAAGAACTCTGAAAAGACATTTAAAATGTCCAAAATAGGAAAGAGTTTCTGGAGAAGTGCTGGACCTGAACTGGCATGCCTCTTAGAAAAGGTAGTGACTGAAAATACCATAAGTGGCATGGAAACCACAACACACACATCGAACATGATCATTTAGTGACTTCTGAAAATTTAAGTGACTTCTGAAAATTTAAGTGAATACATCTAGAATTTACCATGTGATTCATATATCTTATGGGTAATTAACTTGATGATGTTTTCTAGTAATCAGATTTGGGATTGAATTGTACCTTATATTGAGTGCATCTTTTATATATTTTAAGCATGTGTGTTTTCATTAAATCACCCTTTTGTACTGTGAGTTTGTTGTAAATAGAGAAATTCAAAGCAGGAAATGTCACGAAGAGAATAGTCTGTGACTGGTTTTAGAATTATAAAAAAAACCACAGAAAATGCAAAGTGATGTTTTTCTCCATTGCCTGATCTGGTTTCTATGTATGATATACATTTTCACTATCTTATATTTTATTAACCTTCTCTGTCATCTAAATTGCTCCAGTATTTCCTTACTGAGTTCATTCAGTTTTGACATTTTATGTTCTAGCTGTTGGCAAATCAGTACCTTAAGTTTGTTCCTGTACAGTGAACTGCTTCAGTTCAGATGGAGTTCTGTGATTGCTATCATGGTTTTTGTCATCAGTGGGAAATGGAGTACGAGGCAAATGTAATGTTAGAGAAAAGGACTCATTTCAATCTGGTAATTTTAAATATACATGAATGTAAGATGTATTTGCTTCATAACTGGTCTAATCACAAGTTTCCTGATCCCAGTGCTTTTTTGCATTTTGTACATAGTTGATCAGATAAGCTTCTTCTGGTAAGGCCACAGCAGGAGACTGAAACAGAACTGATAGCTTTAATTAAGTACTACCCAAACTTTGAATTTTTCAGCATTCTACTTTCTGTCACGCATGCATGGATGTAGCGCCTCCTGGTCTTCAATTTTGTCATGTTCTACTCCTATAGGAGCAACAGAAGTACAAACACAAAAGCAGATTTTGTGTCTTAAAAACACTGACAGGTGCAAACAATGGTACCATTGCTTTTTCTTTCCCCTAGAAAAATTGTCAGGCTGTGTTTTCCTACTTTCTAACTTTAAATGTTGTTAAAAATTTTTTGCTTTCTGCCAAGAAGTCAAAAAAAATAGTCTGATCTGTTGGGAATCAGCATGAGATTTAGCACATCTAGCAGTCACAGCCTTAGAAGAAATTGGTTTATGTCCAGATACTGTAGCTGGTATTTGAGTAGTAGGATCTAACTTTTCACTCCCCTTATGCTCTCCCACCCTCAAAGTGCTCCAGTCTATATTTGCACATAAAAACGGTGACAGCATTAAAGATAAAACACATACATTATAGAGTTGTGTTATATTAAAACATTTTGTTCATATTTCTATTTATTGTTGTGCTTTATATGAGAGAGACTCTTCAAAGTGGGAATTTATAATATTGATAAAACATCAAGTCTATTGTGTAGGCTTTAAGAGCTATAGTGCTAAGTTGAGTTGGGAAGGAAATAAAATTAAAAGATAAATGCAGTTGCTTCAAACGTTTAAGATCTAGAAAATGAAGCTGCACACTCTGAAAAGCTGTAATCACTTTTTTCTGAGAGCTGTCAGTAACCAAAAGGGATTATATACTTCCTGGCATTAAATGCAGATACGGAGCCTGTCTATTTTACCATCTGCATCTGGGTCAAGGAGATCGGCTGATGGGTGCATGGCGTGGCATTGATTTCCCTGCTGCTCTGTAGAGTTTCAGTGTGAGGACAAAGCTATGGTCTTGTGATGTGCTTGCCAGCAGTTAAGTGGGAGATAAGCCTGACATATGGGTTTAAGGATGGATGGTGAAAGTACAGAAACTGGTGGCATGTGTGCATGAAAGTGTTAACAAATGTCGTAGTCCTGAGGGTTTTTTCCCCAAGGAGAAGCTTTTGATTTGATTATAGAAAGGAGATGGCTGATGTTCACATGTTGAATACAAGGTACAAATGTGTGTCTAGGGATAACTACTCAGGTAAAACAGAGGTTGTATGACTTTTGCTTGGTGTTTTCTGTTTTGCAAGTTTTGTCGTTGGAAGATTTATTTAAATTTTTTCAATTTTCCTGAACTTCACATCCTAGGAGGGAGACAACTACCATGAAACTCCTGCTATCCTGCACTAGTAAAGCTTTGTGCTATTGAACTTCCTACAATTTCTTATTAGCAGTGTATTTCTTCTTTGTAGCACCTTAATGATTGGCTGTACATTTGCAGTTATTGCAGCTAGCTGGAAAATAATATGTGGTTTCCAAGCACCTGTCATGATTTCTGTCTTGTGGGAGTGGATCTCATGATCCCATTTAAAAATATTTGGTCTGTGTGGGGGAATAAAAGTAGGCAGACCATTCCTAACTGCAGTCAGCTTTGCTGTGCAGTGGTCACAGAAAATACTGTGCCTACACTGCTCTACGATAGTTCTCTTCCTGCCCCATGGAGCCTGTCAGACAATGGGAGCACACGTGAACTGTTGTAGCAGTGTGTGTGTCACAGGTGGGGTCACACACATGGCTCATTGTGCAGCACACTCTGTATTTGCACCAGGCTTGTGGCCCCACCATCCATGTCATCCAGGTAGGCTGCCTTTCTCTTCTATCAGACTGCCTTATGCAGGCTCCACATCCTCCCTAGCCAGTCCCGTATGAACTAGACTATTTTTGTACTGGAGTTAACTTTCCACCATGAAGATACATTACCTGTGCCTTAATTTTATCTTTCTGAGGCTTAAGAGATTTTAATTTCATTATCCCAGTGTTTAACCACCTTGGGATTAATGACCCTACCAAAGAGAGAGATCTTCCGAGGGGCTTGTCTGAAAACATGGGAAACATGGGGCACAGGAAGAGTGGAGTTCCCCAGACATTCAGGATCCCTTCAGGCTCCAGATGACTTGAGAAGAGATGAGAATAAGATTTTGATACTCCTAAGGGGTGTTTGCTATTCACAAAAGAGGGAAAATGGAGGACTGGCATGCACCCCATCTCAGATTTTTTCTGCCAAATTACCTGTTTCTGTCCTTGCACTGGTCCTCACATGCATTCTCTTCATTCCTCTGATCATAGCAAACTCTCTTCCGCAATTCTTTCTCAGGCCCCCTTTCCCATTTCTGCTTCTCCATTTCCTCACAGAAAAAAAAAATATTTTCAAAATTATTTGGAGCACATCATTATCTTAATACATTTCATTTTAAGGTAAAGTTAAGAAGAAAAAAAATCTCTGAGAGCGACTTCTGCAAAGCTCTGATTCAGACTGACCTTGTCAAGTTGAGTGGCTACAGAAAGGTCTCCAGGACTGCTGAGGTCCTCTGCACTGGGCTGGCTGGGCACCAGCCTCGCGGTTCTCAGAGGGGGTTTTGAAGGCGCATGTGAAGGGCAGCTCAAGCAATTGATGAACTGTTTAAAGTGTTTGGTAGCACTTCTACAACAGTGGAGAATGGCAGGCAAAAAGTGATCAATCCAGAGCCCTTGTTTCATTTTCAAATGTGATGCTGAAATGCTGATCACCTTTCAAAATGGATTTTGGAAGACTCTGGTTTGGCTATACCTAATCTGAATTACTGAAGTCTCGTAAAGTGTACACCAAGTGAAGAAAAGAAAGGAGTCCTAGGATTACCAAAAGGCTAGGAGGGCCAACATTTAACAATGCAGCAAGGCTGGTAATCCCTGTAGCTCTCTTAAGTAATTTAAAAATACGTCTTGAAGTATCATTACTGAAAATAGTGATTGCCAGTATGACAGCTTGTGTATCTTCTTGCATTTTCTTATAAGAGTTTCCTACAGAGTATAATGAAAGCCCTTAGAAAAAGCTGCTGGAAGAAATGTGCATAATAGGCTTTCAGGAGTAATGGGTTGTAAAACATTCTAGAATAATTAATGAATTTCCACATTTGAAAAGTCACATTTCTTTACAACCATATTACGGAGGCCTCTAGAAGTCCTGAGGGTTGGTGGTCTAGGTCAAGCAAGTGAAATTAAATTAGTGCAGATGAGTTGCTCACCTTTTCTAAAGTACTGAGAGAGTATTGACTGACTGACAGTTCAGTATATTGCTGAAAATGAGCATAATGCCAGGGGTTTGAGTTGGTTTTTTTTTTGTTGTTGTTGGGGTTTTTTTGTTGGGGTCCCCCCCCAAATACTCCTTACTAGCAGAAGAAAATGAGTAATTTTACCGCCATGCCACTTCATATGTATTCTTGTAGATATGCTTAGTTGGCTAAGAATTCCTTTCCAAAATAAATATGTATGCATACATTTGTGCATTTTCCACAAAGGCTGACATGCTGCACAAATGCTGCACAGTTTGTTTGAGGTGGGAAGCCAATTTTATGCAGTGCTGAGATTGCATCTGTGTGTCAGTCAATGCGACCTTGATTTTTCAAGTATTGAAGATCAATTTCTCTGGCTTGAAGTAAGATTCAGCATAGTACAAAAATACATTCCCAAGATGTTTTGAGTTATTCATCGAGTACAAAAAAAAAATTTTTTTCATATGCTAAAGTATTTCCAATCACAAGTTTTCCTGAGGAGTTATATCGTTTGTAGAAAATTAATGTTAATCATGTTCATATAGGTTAAGCTGTACTGTTCTGATATGTGTTTATATTATTCTTGTGTTCCTGGACACCCACCAGTTTTTACAAATCAAGCAAGTAACACTCTTAATTGTGAACAATTGGACTGCAAAGTAACAGGCACACTAGTACTTCAATATCTTTGTCCATTTTTGATCCATTTTTCACATTTTTTTAACAGAGTAGTGGAGAGAAGCAAGTAAGAAAAACAAGGTTTAAGTGAGATGAGCTCAGCAGCACAGAGGAGTTGTTATTCCTCATTGCAGAGGTTGGGATGTTGCTTTTGTTTGTTTGCTATATATTTTTTTGTGATCTCAGGATCTTTTCTCTGTCTCTTGTCCTTTTCATTTTGTCTGTCATTTTTTGTTGTTCTTACAAGTGCTGTTCTGAGACTGGATTTTAATAGGTCTTTTATATTACCATGCTTTTATGTTCAGTGATATGAAAAAGGTTGTAATTTTGGTCGCTGCTTCCAGCCATTATAATAATGCTAATAAATAAGGCATAGCCTACTGTTGAAAATGCAGCAGGTATTTTATTGTGTTTCTTTTAAATCTGAAGCTGGATGCAGAAGGTTAGTATGTTCTTACCCCATTGCTGTCTTCAGCTTCTAGCAGCCAAGTGTATATGGGCTAATCTGAGAGGGTTGTGTAGGGGGGGGGGGAAAGAGGTGTAAAACATTCTTTTCTTCTTTTTTTTTAATACACTTTCTAGCAGATGAACTATACTGGTTATGGAAACTGATACTTTCTTAAATTTGGGGAGAGACCATTTATCTGATCACTGGATCTCAGTTTCCTTTTTTTTATAAATGCTTGGAGACAGAGGATGAAAAAAGTAGGCTTTGCTGGCTAACTTACGATTCTCCTTTTGTTTTACCTTAAAATGGCTTCATTACAGCATGACATGAAATTTGCCTTATTTCTGTTTTTTAAATATCATCATTTCTAGGTGAGAGTCACAGAATGGTTGAGGTGGGAAGGGACCTCTGGGTTCATCTGGTCCAAACACCCCTGCTCAATCAGGGCCACCTAGAGCTGGTTGCCCAAGATTGTGTCCAGATTCCCCTGCATTTCTCTGGAACTGAAATAGTTTCTGAATAGAGAGCACAGGGAATGTATTCTGTGCCTTTTTAGAAAGGTATGTTATTGATAGAAGCCTAGAATGAAGGTCATTTTCAGAAAGAAGAGAAATGTTTTGTGATGAATATTTAAGAAGAGTTTATGGCAAATACTCCATGAATTTTTCCTTATACCTTGGGGAAGGAAATCAGTAGTTGTAATTGTAGAGTTGTCATTCTCTTGGGTTTTTTTGACACAAAGTTCATGAAACAGAAGCATTGCATTTAAGAACATATCTAGTTTGCCTTTATGGTAATTGGCAAAATAGCATCCATTTCCTTTCTATCTGCTGAAAGCAGTGAGGCTAAAAATAGTCATCCTGGAGTATGTTCAGGCTTCAGTTGTAGCCAGCTTCTTCAAGGCTGGAAAAAAGCCTCACTCAGTACCAGTGCTCAGCACCAGAAGTTCTGGATATTTATAATTCTAGTCCTTAATGTCAGCAGCACAGATTCCTTCCCTTGAAACCAGAGTCCTTGGTGTCGTACAGTGCTGGAGGTCTTTTAACCTTACTGTTTACCAGGGCAACAATAATTACAAAGATTATAATTACAGCAGATTCTGCTGTGAAGGTGCTTTCCAGATTTCAGTGAGGGACTTGTTTAGTACATAGGAACATCCTTCCTCTTCACAGGGTAGGACATTCCTTTTCATCTTCTTTTCCATCTGTAATATGAAAGTCACACTATAGTGGGTGAAAATCTGAGAGCTCAGTTTTAACTACCATGACTGATCTGGTGTTACTGATGTAAGTAAAAAAGGTCATTTCCACATCAGTGTCATGATTTTCTCCACTGCAGAGCAGAACTCACTGAAGTTCATGGATCTCTTCTTGGCCACCATTCCAAATGCTGTAGTCATGTTGATCACTGCCAGTGTTCTGGGTTCTGCAAAACTGCTTTGGCAATACCAGGCTGACAAGCTCAAATTTTCACAATATGTAGAATGTCAGCACCATACCACATCTTCTATTTTAAGCCACTTTGTTCACATACTACTGATGATATTTTGAGTTTGTAACAGATCAGTAGACTGGTATCATCCAACAGTTCCCTGCTGCCAAGGAGCTCAAAAAATTCTATGGTATCATTGGGTGCTAAAAGTTACCTGGTGCAGAATCAAAGATTAGAATCATCAGGTGGCAAGTTCTGTTGCTGATGTATTGATTTCCTGGCTTATCAAAACATTTCTGAAATTCATGAAGCTTCAAGAAGGCACTGAAACAACGGTCTGAAAGGTGGCAGGGTACATATGCGTCCCTCCAAATAGCACCTGTTACTTGGGATGTCACCAAGTGCAAGGAAATTCATAGATGACAACCATCCATCCTCTGTTTCTGGTTCTTTTTTGAAGGAATGTCTGTCTGTAGGACTCCAGAGCTTCTCAAGTTGGGTTTCCCTGTGATCAGTGGGTGATTTAATTCCTGAAGATATGGCAGTATTCCAGTGGGAGCTTAACTCCTAGAGTGCCATAGGACCAGCTACACCAAGAGGGAAGGCAGTGAAGGTATCTCCTGTGCTTCTCAAAGCCTCTGTGGGTGGAAAAGATGCCAGCTTTAGAAATTAATCACAGCATTGCATTTTATGGAAGACTCATTCTCTAAATGCCTCAGACATTAATACAAGATACTGTAGCACTAAAACAATCAGTTAGTACTCAGGCACAATCCTGAAATGTTTTCCAAAAGAGAGGATATTTTGCAGCCACCTGCTAATGCTTGAGTCAGGGATGTTTTTAAAAAGGCCTAGGAGTTGAATTCAAATTAATGCCATAAAATGGAAAAGAATAGTAAATCACTTTCTTTTGCTTTAAATGAGAGATATAATGTAAAATTCTTTGAAATTCATTAATCTAGTCTATGTAAACTCACTTTTTTTTTCTCTTGAAACATCTGGAGAGAAAAAAATGGGATTGCCAGTATTAGAAGCCAACAAATTATACTGAAGTTGCAAATAGAGTGAAGAAACTTTAAAATCATAGGGGACTTACTTACATTTCAAATCAAGTGCGAATCATTTTCTGTAATATTTTTTACAAAAGCTCTTCTACAGACTGTTACTTCCCACAGCTTGAAAGAAGGAGAAATTAATACAAAGGACCACTGCCTGAAATATTTCTTAAATACATTCATGTGCATGCACAAATTTAACAATTTCATATAAAAACAATGGCTCTCAAATTCTTTGTTCTTTCCATGCCTTCATTTAAATAAAGATATATCTGTTTATGGCCTTAAGAAAAATATATGCTGCTATTTTAATTTTGTTACCATTGCAAGACTGACATGATTGTGAGAGAATGAGGTGGTTTCTCTTTGAAATGGTGTTTTATCTACAGAATGTGACTTAGATGTCAGTTCTAGTGATGTGTAAATCGTGAAAATATTCCTTCCTTTCAAGACTGCATTGAGTTTGAAATTTGCAAGCTGCTTTGTGCTTTTTAATGGAATACGCTTTTTAACTGAACCTTGTATACAATGATTGCACAATTCCTGAAGTCTGTTGTTTTTGCTAGACTGTTGCCTCCTTTGTTTGCCGTCAGTAGATTTGGCTGGGATTTAATCATTGTCATTTTGGTATCTGTGATACTTCACTGAAAATTTTGCACTGTACACTAAGCCAGTACCACCATTAGGGCTCAACACAAATGCTTCTGCACTAGTAGAAAGAGTATTACAAATCAAATCTGGCTGTATGTTTGTTGAATAGTACAGGGAAACTGTTATATGACTGATGTGTTTTATCCATACCTGAGATTGAAATGAGAAGTTTTTTTCTGAGCTAACCTTGTGCCTTGAATGCTGTGATGTACTCCAATAGGAAAACATGAAGAGTGCTTATGGACTCTGCTGCTCAGTTCCTCCCCTGCTGGCCCTGGCAGAAAGCTGAAACTGAGGCAGCCTTGTGACAAATGCCTGTGACCATTAGGGTTTAGGATCATTGTTACTTTAGTTGATAATTTTGTAAAAGTTTGTTCTGTAGTATGTCTTATGTAGAACACATAAATGTATGATAATATGCAGGGTCCTGCACCTGGGCAGGGCAATTCGTGGTATCAATGCAAAGTAGGTGATTGAGAGCAGTCTGGTAGAGAAGGACTTGAGAATATTGGTAGGTGAAAAACTGGACATGAGCTGGCAATGTGGGCTCACAGCCCAGAGAGCCTCTTACACAGGAGTTGTAAAGATCTGTTTTCCCTTGGATTGCTGTGTTCCAGGTGACTGCTCTGTGCTTTCCCAGTGCCTCACAAGAAGCCTGAAATGTCCAAACACAAAATCAACATAGATAGTGCATCACCTGAGAGTTGTCAGCTTCTCCTGTTTCAGGTGCTTGCAAGCTGCAAATTTGAAAGCAAGGTATAGCATAAAGTAGTGAGATTTAGAGAGATTATATGCTGGTATTTGAAATTAAAGTTTCCAACAGAGTGTAATCAATATAGCAAAACCACTAAATGGAAATGATTTAAAAAATGTGCTCATCTTCACCCAAGTTTCTGGCACACCACAAGGCTGATAATGTTCTGCACTAAAAGTGACTCTGCATGCCTGAATTAATATCCTATTGATATCCAAGTGTATTGTATATATGTCAGCTGCTCTATCAAAATTCTTTAATTTTCTTCTCTTTGGGATCCATTGTCTCTGCTAGGGTGTTGTAACATAAGCTATCAAAAGCCATTTATAGTTGAGCCATCTCTGAACAGTTTAGAAACCACTGTGTGCAAAGACCAGAAGTTAGGTTTAGAAAGTGTAGGAGGGCAGTAGTGAAACCTGCAGCAGCAGACTGACTGGATTTGGGGTGTTTTGGAGGACAGACTGACTTTTTTTTCAGTTGATCACTGTGTATATCTTCTTCCATCCCCTGCTTTCCTTCCCTTCTCTCATCCAGGGTACTTTTCTCACTCAAACTTTAAGCATGCTGGATGCTTCTGGTGTTGTCAAGCACTGTCAAATATTTGCTGGTAGAGGTTTAGGGTGGCCCTTTCTGACTCAGGTGAAGTTGAAAGTTTATCCAGGAGTTGTCTTCAGCAGCAACTTAAAAATATAAAGAAATTTAAATCTGTGCTCAACTCATACAGTGTATTCTATTGATAATTTATGTTTGATTTTCCAAATGCCAAAGATAGCAAACCTCATGCTTTATTAATGTATTAGTCCATCCTGACAGACAGTTCACAGAATTAATCCTGCAAGTCCAAAAAGACCTGCTAGAAATTAACAGGTACAGTACCATCTTGCAGGTCTTGGACACACTGAAACAGTAACTGAGAAAAGTGTGAACAGACTGGGTCCTAACCAAAGTTAATGCCAATGAAGTCTCTATGTTGGGTCTTTGAGCAGGTCCGTATTTTTGCAGGAATATCTGACTAACTCTTTTCTTAATGATAGTGGCAGAATCAGGAGGAACTGTACCCTTCGACTTGTAACACAAATGTGAATTACTGCCCTGCTGTTCCCTCAGACTGTGTCTGTGTGCTTGAGTGCTGACTGAGACCTTGCCAAGGAGGAAGATAAAGAAGTAGTAGTAATGAATTAGACAAAGAAACAGCTCACCAGAGAGCTTTCCTCTGTTCCTTCTGCTCTTCGATTGTATTCAGTTCTGAGGTTTTGTGCTGCATTCCCAATAATAGGCATGGGGAAAGTGGGGATTTTACATTTCTGTTTATAACATAAGGTTCTGACTTCATTATTCCAGTCTGCAGACGGTGGAGACACACAGGCTTCTGTTCTTCTTCAGAATTGGTTGAACAGTGTTAACTCAGGTTAACTCTAGTCAGTCAGGAACGTGACAACACCTTTAAGGTGAAGAATCTAAATGTAAAAAAATAGCCTAGCACAAGTCCTTATCTTCCCAGGAACTCAGGCACTTGTTAATCCTTAGACAGTCATGACTATGACAATGCAAACACTTCAGATCTAAAACCAGAAGGAGGTGAAAAAATCACTTTCAAAATGGCTCAGATTTAAGGAAAAAGATGTTTAATTTGGCCTAGAAGTAATGAGACACACATTCTGTCTGCTAAGCTAATTTTGAAAAGTTCCCGTGTCATATATTAAAAGATCCTAGCTCTCCAGCAGTGTTAACTACAGCTGTTTCTGAGATTTAAGAAAGCCCTGTGTTCAAAACCTGTTACAAGGTTGAACATTGTCTGTATCACAGTTCATTCCATTTTTTTTCTAACTGGAAAACAGACAGGAGAAACAGGAGCACAAAAATACCCATGGCCAGATTTCTTTACATAAAAAAAGAGAAGAAAATCCCGGCATTCTGGGATATATTCTAAATTGTGAAGTCATCTTGAAAGAGAAGTTTCACTGTATGTGAGTGTAGGTGGGAGTATAAAAATATGTGATAAAAATAGCAGACTATGTGGAAATCAGCATCGTTATGTGGATGCATACCTGAGGATGTTAAATGGTAATATCTGAGAGAGTTATGCTTTAGATCTGTATTTATATAATACATTTCAAACTAAAATTAAAAAAACCTTAACCAAACCACCCGTACATAATTTTCAAATTAGATTTCAAATAATTTCTTTATTTTGAATTCTAATTTCAACTCAGACATTGGCTTCTGTTTTGACTTTGGGAACTGCTTAGAAAAATCAAGATTGTTTTAACTATTCTGCAGTTGGTGGCTCATGTTGACAACTTTTCAACAAAGTCCATGAAAAGTACTCTTTTTCTGAAGTAAAATTCAGGGAATAAGTACTACATACAGAAAGTATGAAACTATGATCAAAATGCTTAGAGCATTAAAAAATCACTGTATTGCAGAAAAGACTCAGTTATTAAGAGGTTAATTGATCAACATGATGATTTTCAAAACGAGAATATTTTGTAGGCTCATATGAAGCACAGCTATGGGTACAGCAAACAGAATTTTTTCATATGCTGTGTTTCTGGTATTGGAAGCAAAAGATATATTTTGTAGATTGACGAAACATAGAACTTCATGTGGTTAATTTGTGCTGTATAAAATAAACTGCCCTCTAAGTCAGTATGGTAAGGCAACGGGGAAAACCACTGACACTTATATTGAGCACTGGTTTTTTATTCTCTTACTGTACCTAGAGTCGTCAGAAAACCACACTTCAGATGTGCTCTTAAGTGTCAGTTGGTCTTTGTTATTATCAGCAGGACGCAGGAGGAGCATATGTCTATGGGGATGCAATTTATGATAAAATACACCTAATTAAATCTCTTGAGGATTATATTCACGCATGCTGTGAAACTGAATCATATTAATATTTCCCAATAAATTGTAGCAGAATTAAAGCATCTGTTTTAAATTTCTAACTGTGCACCTAAACTTCATTTCCCTGTCTTCATACCACAAATTTAAACTAGCATGAAAGGCACTTTGTTACAGCAATATCGACCATGAGAGGTACTCAGGACAACTTGGAGAGAAACACCTACAGCGTAGTTACGCTGCCACATATTGGAGTAGGAGTAATGGTGTAGGTTTTATAAATTGATGCTTAAATCACCCAACTGGAGTAGATTATTAAAGCTGTTTTTATTGCTATTTCTTCTTTTAACTCTTTTTAGCCCATTTTCATACTAGAAGACAAATATCCAATGTAGTATCCACTCTGGGGATAAAAAGTGCTTTCCACAATTTGTGGTATCCTAGCAAGGACAAAGCTAGCAAATAGATCTGCCAGATTTAAGACATTTCATTGAAGTCTTACCCAGTATTTTTTCCTTCTTCTCTGTCCTGAAGTCTTAGATTTTCGTGGTCTGGTACAGAAAGAATTATCAATTAATACATCCTTTTGCTGCTTTAAAAAATAAAAAACTAACTTTGAGTTGTCACTTGGATATTAGTTTGTACTCTGTGGAGGTGGTTTATTATATAGCCTTTAGATATTTTTATTATTTCATTAAGCTGTATGTAAGTGAAGTGCTAGGTGAGTAAAGATGCATTAGCCACAGTGAGCATATAGATTTTTGTTCCTGACATGCCTAAGAGCCAATGCTTATGGAAAGTGAGCTATTGTTTTGTGTATTCAGTGAAATATATTAGCTGCTGCATCGTCTGTACTTACATTATGAAACTTGGCAGAACATAGATTGGAATATGGCAGTTATTTGGTTTAATTGCCTTACAGGCTCTTAAAAATCTAAGAAGTTGTTTTCTATTACACTCTACTTCATGCTTATAAGTGTGCATAGTACAGCTGAAAGAAATATTTCACATGCTTCGATTACTTAAGCACAGCATTTGTGGAAGTCTAGAAACTGGCTAAACAGAGGACAATAAATAGTATTGTACTTTTGTCTTCTGTGTATATCATGAGACTTCAGCTGTATGAAGGAAAGTAAGACTTGTGAAAGCTGCTTGAAAAGCAGCTGCTTGGTCTAAACAGGCACAGTCATTCATCTAAATTGATGAGAAAAGAGCAAACAAATCATAAAATGATCTATTGTTACTATTTTCCAACAAAGATTTCAAACTGTCATTTCTTCTGATATAATTTCAAAAAAAATACTTTAAAAGGATTCAGGTAAAACATTACCAGCTTCAGTGAATCCAAGCTGTCATATTTTAGCTGTAGATACACAAGTTAGGAAGTAAAATGGCAAACATGCTTTATTAGTGGCTTTATTTCTCTGAAAAGGTCAGTAAATTGAAATGAGTTTATACACCTCAGGGACTTTCTGGTCCCTGAACATCTGGGTGATGAGCCTGGAACATGGCCCTTGAAAACCATAGCCTCACTTGTAGAGGAATAGAAACGTATGTAATTAGTGATGTGTTCCAGTCTGTACATGGGCAGCTGTATGGTTGGTGCTGTGTAAATACTGCAGCAATAAACATGAGTAATGAAAATCAGGAATTGCCTAATTATGCATGAAGTAATTTGAAGATTATGGGCAGATTCATTTCAGAAGCTAGTGAGTGAAGCACAAGTATCCTATGTATCATCCAGAGAAGATGAAGAGGAGTTATAAGCGTATTTGCCCACGTGTCACACGTGCCATGATTTTAATAGAAGAATAAACACAGAATTCAAGTCTAGGATTTAGGAAATCTGGTGAGTGCAAAATAGAAGTAATACTTGGTACAGATATCTGAAACTTGCTAAAAAGCAAGTACACAAGCTCTTACTAAGTTCAGAAAGACCAGCGTCCTTTTTGGAAGCAGCGGAAGCACCATGCTACATGGTCAGCTTTGATGTTGACAGGGGCCTTTGGATGTACTTCTGTGTCTGTATAAGAAGTGACTGATGCACAAGGCATTTATTTAGCAAAATTTAAAAGGCAGAAATCAAACAATGTTGTGAATTCATGTCATGCTACACCAACCAAGTAGTTACTAGGAGCTTTTAGGGCCTGATCCCTAAATCCTGTCAAATTGAGGAAGACTTCCACCAGGTACAGCAGTTATCCCATGAACGATGGTGCAGAATCCCATGTGTTAGCTGTATTTTGTGATCATATAGTACTTGGTTTGCTTTTCCAATTCTTTTTTCCTCTTCTCATGGGTCTGCTTCTACTGTGTAAGCAAAGATTATACTGCCGTAATACTGAGGGGTTTTTCCCTGAAATAAAATTAAAGGTGGCGATCACCCATTCTGCAGTGCTGCCTTCAGAATGATTAAGTGTTGTTCTGTCTCCCAAGTGCTTTTCAGATAACCTGGCTTCTCACACTGGCTTGACAGTTATATCTCTTCTCTTTATTAATTACTATGAACACAAGCAAGTGCCCTGGATTAAGTTAATGTCAGAATAAAATAAATTAAACCTGGCTTTCACTTCAGTTTCGTGTGTGAATTGAAAGTCCCCTGTGAAAGGTGAAAGGAATTGAGGCTAAAAAGAATCATCTGCTCTGAGCTCTCAGGGACAGGCATTTAGTGCACCCTGCTTTTTTTGCTTTCTGATAAGATAAATCAGAGTATAGGCATCTTCCTTACTTTTTAAAACATAATGTTTTGCTTTGGTTTTGTTCAGAATTTTTCTAAAGTTAAAGAAAAAAATTGTTGAAGTTTTGGCAAAATGCAGAAGTACTTTTAGGTCATTGCAATATTAATGAAGAACGGAAAGAAAAATCAGTTTTAGAGGATTTAAAAGCTAGATGACAAAATAATTCTTGCTCAGATACAGCTACTTGCTGAAGCAAATAGGAGCTTTTTAGAAGCAACTCTGTCAAAGTAAGTGACTCAAACCAAGCAGCTAGTAGCCCATCTTCAAGGAAGATGATGCTCTAGACATTATAAAAAATCAACAAAAAACCCCACAAAACACCCTTCAAGATTACAAGAAAGAAATACTTGAATCCATCCAGTTTCTATTCCTCATTGAAATATCCTTAAGGATGCCCTATTTTGACTTTTGGATGGACATTAGATGCAATAGTAGTTTCACTATGTCCACCTACAAATGAATATATTTATCTAAGAACCCCAAGTAGATAAAACCCCAAGATCTGATGTCCCTCTCCTAAGTACAGAAAATTAATATCTTAGGCTGTTCATGGGCCTCTCCTTTTTATTTGTTGGTTATTTTTTTTCCTCTCTGTTGTGCCTTTATCTATTTTTGAAGAAATCCTTTTTTATTTATATAATTGTGACTTCTCAATAACTCAAAAAACTCTTCCAAAACCCTTCCAATTATCTTTCATGTGTTTGTATATTTTCATTCTTCATTTTCTCTAGCTTTAGGAGGTGGGCCTATCTGAATGTCTGTATGGATGCATAGGGTTCCCTGCTTGAGACTGTCCTCAAGTCATGACTATGTTACTTCATTCTAAATAATACATTAACTCACAAACTTTTTTTTTTTTAACTCTCTTTTTATTCTTGTAGTTCTTTTCTGTCATGGGTGTAAATATCCAGCTTTGTCATGTATGTCCATCTTGAAGAAGTAATTTGATTTCTCTGCAGTTTCATTGGCCAGCGGGAATAAATGTTTCACTTTTTTCCTCTTCTGTCTGGTTTTGGCTTAACTGTTTAGCTTATATGTGAATATGTGAATAAACACAGCACCTCTGTGTTTATTCACATGGTCACGGCACAGCCTACTGGGGTTTTTTAACATTCTGTGTAATATGCCTGTACCCAAGGTTCATAAAAGCCTTTGCATTTTGAGCGGTCGATTCTATGCTGTGACTTAGAGTGGGGAAATAGAGGTATGAAAGAGCTGACCAGTCCTGCTTTCACAAGTGAACTGATGGTGCTCTTCTGCATGTCCTGACAGAAATTCTGTAGCATGGTCACTTACCAGTTTCAGGCAAAGACCAGGTTCATCTTATTTTCCTTTGTCTATATAGGTCATATGAGATGCTTCTTCCCCTGCAGGACTCTGAAGTCAAAAGTCTTGGTTTTGAAATAATACTTTGTCAACCCAGAAAGTCTCCCTTTCAGTTTTCTTCTGTATCTTAGACTTACTTCCACCAATGGGATTGCAGCAATATATGCCTTTGTGTCCTTGCATTGGATCCCATCCTTCTCTTAAGAGGTAGCTTTGAGCAGAAGCTAATTAAATCCACACACATTTAGCATGACATTAAAATTACTTTTTTTTTATCTGCAGTAGCTGTTTATGAAACATGATTACTGTCCCAGTAATTAGTATTTCTC
Source organism: Aphelocoma coerulescens (assembly GCF_041296385.1). Lineage (NCBI taxonomy): Eukaryota > Metazoa > Chordata > Aves > Passeriformes > Corvidae > Aphelocoma > Aphelocoma coerulescens. Next base: position 64,160,334 of record NC_091013.1, read on the forward strand.
AGACTGTCATTTCAAGTGAGTGAGAAAAAATCACAACAGTGTCTGATGTGTTTTTCGTCCTGGAGTCTCAATTTTGTTGAGCTGGAGTGAGTGCTTGGCACATCCAAATCTTCAGACCTGCATGGAGCTGTGCTTAGTGACGCAGTGGAGATTGCGACTGCTCTCTTTGGATACTGGCAGGAGGGCACGGCTCAGTGCCTCGCTCTGCTCAGGAGAAGGAGGGAATGCTTGTCTCCTCAGTTTTCCTGCTAAATCCAGCACACTCTGCTTGTCCTGTGATGCACATAATGTTATATTTGATGCATATAACATGTTTAATGTCTGAAATTAAGATTGTGTGTCAGGACAGGACAAAAACGGTCTTGCTAATTGTTACAAAGTGTTACCAGTAATGCCTTAGAGAAGACTTTTGGAACAGGGCAGGTGAAACATAGATTTAGAAGAAACATAATGATTTTAGTTATAGGCTAGCTGTGTTGAAATTAGTTAGAATCTGAAGGAATTTGGGCCCAGCTAGAGTTAATTGAAATAGTTAAGAGAGCTGGACCTGAAATGGGTTTTAAGATGTTAGTAACTGATTACCGAATAACTGATGATCTGTCATTTGTATATTTGCTTAGCTGTGCTTAGAACGAGGAATAGAAACATTGCTAAGTTTGTGTAGGGAACAAGGACAATTACCAATTTCCTCCCTTGGTGGGAACCCGTTCAAAAGTCACGCAAGAGGAAACTTAGAGGTCATTAAAGTAGTTAGGATTGTTAAAGTTCAGAAAGGCAAAAAGGTAAAAATGAGGAAGATGAGCATACTTCATCTTTTTAAGACCACTGACCCAATTCAAGACCACTGACTCCATTCAGAACACACACTATGCATGCTTAATGGCATTTAAGCTCATTTCCATAAGAAGTGGAGAATGGGAGGTGTTAACGTTATGAATATGCATTTGTATTTTGGATATTCATAACTTTTGTAAATAAAAAGCTTTGTGTTTGCTTGGATTGGGGCCTGCATCTTATGGAGCTATCCCACGCAGTGCCTAGCACCAAATAAAACATACACTTTCTAACTCTAAACTGTTAGAGGGTTTTTGTCTGTCTCAGTTGGATATCGATATTAGATCAATATTCATATTTTGGTAAATCACAGACACCTGATGACACTTTCTCAGCACAATCCCCAAGTCCCAGCAGGTCATGTCTCAAGGACTGCTGGGTTGTCCTGGTGTTAAGCACCCATCAATAAAGTTACTTTTTGGGAACCCATATGCACTTTTAACGTTCATAATACTCTGCATCAAGAAGTTCCACCATTTATTTACAAGATGTGTGAAGAACTGTTTTCCTCAGTTTGCTGTGGATTTTCCTATAATGTAATGCCTGCTACTTCTGGTATTCACATCATAGAGTTGTTCCCTCCTTGTTATCTTCCTGGACCAAATGAATTCATACACCTCAATCATATCTTCTTATCGCATTTTTTTCAGTTTTGGCCCTGAAGAGTTGTACTCTTTTTTTTTTTTTTCCCTTAGAATATAATTTGCTCCATACCTCTATGCTTTTTTACTGGGGAAAATTAGTGCCCCAATAATTCTTATTTCTTTTACTGTCCTTTCAAAGAGAACACCACAATTTAAATGAAATACTGTTCATTAATTGCAATTGGTATCAAGGCTGTTCGGGCTCCAGTTATTACAGCTGGGGCAGGGGTCAGCGGCTCTGACCCACGAAGAGGTGACTGGTCCGGGGAGATGGTCCCAAAAGGAATCACCTTCCCGAGGTCCGGTGTCTTCCCTCAGCTGCTGGCAGAGGGGCCCTTGCAGAGGCTGTCAGCTCTTTAGTGATTGTCAGCTCGTGATTCCAGCTCAGCTCTGCAGGGCACCTCCAGGCCAAACCAGACCAGAGAGACGAGAAGGCCCGTGTGGCTGGTTCCACACAGAGGTAGCTTTATTGTTGGTCCCCTATGGCGAAGGGGAAAGCCAGGGACGAGCTCTCTTTCCCACAGAGCCAGGGGGCTTCCTTTTATAGGGATACAGTGGGGGACCAATGGGTTACAGAAAGATCTGCATAGTGTCTTCCAAAGGATTGTGGGTCCACCTTTCCTCACCATGACCCAAGAAGTGGCTGCCTTTTCAGGGAGTCCTGCTGGGCGATTGCGAAATCTCTTGTCTCAGCAGAGATCCCTCCAGGGCAAGGGCTGGGCATACCCCACAGTATCTTACTCTTGTAGAAATAATCATCCTTGCTACTGAGGATACATTGAATAATAATGGTGAAATCTCACCCTGGCTTCTCAAGGATTTTCCTCAGGTTCATTTTTGCGATGCCATTATATCAGTGTGCTACAAAATGTCACACCAATGTGTCAGCCTGACTTTTCAGGTGCTTACAGGAAGGGGTCTTGTGTGTGAGATGTCAGTGGCTCTAAAATCACGTGGCTGGCCGTACTGACCATGGGTGGTGTGGGGAGCTGGCTGGCCTGGGAGTGCAGAGCTCTGGCATTCTGAGCAGCTTACCTGGCTGCACTGTCAGAGAGAAGGTCCTGCAGATGCTTCGGCAGCCTCTGAGCTGGAGTCTAAGGTAGATTTTGTCATTTTTGTCACCACAGCAAGCCATAAAAATGGCAGTCGTGAAATGAAAGGAATTGCATTAATTTCAGTCAACAGCTGCTGAGGATACTGGGAAAGTGTATTTTGTGTTGGGAACTTCATGTTTGGATTTCCAAAACAAATTTTGAAGGATTTCTGTTCCATGAAAACTTCAAATGTTGGCTTACCTCCTAATTCAAATTTGGGTTTCTTTCTTGAAAGCGCAAAAAACCATGTAATAAAAATTCAGATTTCCAGACAGCCGTACTTATGTTTCAGTTGAAAGATAATTTCTTTTTTTTTCTACATGTTATTAGTAAGAAACTTTACTACATCTATGCTTTTTGCATTTGTATTTCTCTCATCACTGCAATGACTGCTAGTGTCCCAGTGTGCTGCTTAAATTTTCTTTCGCCTAATTTTGTTTCCTTACTTCATTGCACAGCCTTCAATACCCTAAGTGCTTTTTTGTTTACGCCCTTGACATTCACAAATGATGATGCTTTTCAGCCATCCTGTAACTAAGCTATACCTATTTGTCTCATAGCCTTCTGATTACAGAGTAAATATGCAGCTATGGAAAATACACATTCTCTAATGTATATTAGTAGAAGCAGATGGTGCAATCTGTTCTTTGATGGAATTCAGTCTCTAAAACTGATTTAATCTGGTTTGCAGCAAATACCATTCCAGTACCGTCTGTCATGGAACATGTGCAAAGGGAGATGTCCCATTTCAGGTTGTTTGTATTTCATGGCAATAAAGCGTTTATTTCATGTGTTACATGGGGTGTGTCATAACAGAACACCTCTTATACAGGCACATTGTTTCAATGCACAATACTATGTTGTTTGTTATTTGATATTTTTATATATTATTGTTTTTCATTACCCTTTTAGCACTACAAGCAGTGTGCTGCCAGTGTCCTTTGTAAACCCAGTTTTCATGCAGCCATTAATAGAATTTGCACTTGAGGAGAAACAATGGAGAATTATTTTCTTCATTTGTCAAGTGGAGAGGAATTTTAAATTAATTATAACAGCATTTTGCGTAATTTGGCATTTTTCCCGTTGTGAAAAAGAAGTTTCCTTGTTTCTTCAGAATGGAGGATTTTCCAAAATTATGGAGGCCAGATAAACTGTTTGTGCTCTGCTTCTGCTAAGACAAATGCAGAAGAGAATACAGTGTGTAGTACCTGTCTTCTTTAGCTCAGAGATTCTGTAGTCCCTAAAGCAAGAAGTACTTGACCTGAAGTGCTGAATTGTTATAGAAGTCTTGAGGCTCTGTATAGCTGGAGAAACAGGCTTGCAGGGGCAGTTTTCTTCTCCCCACTTTCCACAAAATGTTTGCAGCTCCTAGCAATAAAGAAAGTGGTAGGTAATTTATGTTTCATTTTGTGCTGCAGTGAAGGATGTGTGAATCCTCCAAAATGTTGTGGAGTTATTAAATTAAAGGATTTAGTGGGCTAGAGCAAGTAGTACAAAAATTATTGCAGAAATAACGTGATTTAAAAGCATCTGTTTGGAAAAAAACCTGTTAGGCTTCTTACCTTTCTGAGTAATTGCTTGACTGTTCTCTACATTTTAAAAATTAAATATTTGCTACAGCTGTTTTTTGGGGGGCTTTTTAAGTGATTCTGTTTTCCAGTTCTTTTCTCTAGAGTGTCTTCATGTCCTCTAGACTTCCAGCTAGAATGTAAAAATTTATCTCCCATGGAATTTAAACCAGCTCCCAAGCTGTCAAATGTCACAACTTTCACAAAAGATGGTTTGTTTTTCTCTTCCCCTAGAGATGCTTATAACTTTATTTTTGTACAAAGTCAGTAAATAATAACAAAAATTAATTTTCAAGGTGCCTTTCAAGGTGATTATGTAAATGAAAAGGAACGTATTATGTCAGTGGGGAAAAGAATACTTCCTTTCTCATCTAATCAAAGAATGGCTTGGGTTGGAAGGGACCTTAAGGATCATGTGGTTCCAAACCCCTGCCATAAGCAGGGACACGTTCCACTAGAAGGTGTAGTAAAATATTAAGTATATGTGATATCCCATGATTGTTCCTAGAAGTGTACCATGTATGCCACTGAAGAAAGAGCAGATACCTAGCAGTTCACATCATTCTGAGCTGGCCCTTATTGACTGATGTGTATTTTCTGCCAACAGCAGTGTGTGTTGTTGAGTCCAGACAAGTTCTCCCATTGATGTTAAGTGTTTTTAAAACATTTACAGCTCTAAATATCTCTAATACTAACGGTAACTTTTTATAAAGCTACAAATTTTTTAGCATTTTTAAGTGTGGTGGGTTAACCTTGGTTGGGTGCCAGATGTCCACCCAACTGCTTTCACACTCTCCCTCCTCATCAGGGCAGTGGAAAAAAAGAATGTGGAAAACATGGTGGGTCGAGTTATAGGCAGTTTAATGAAAGAATGCAAAGGTTGTCTGTGGAAGCAAAGCAAAAGTATAGATTTAATTTCTACTTCCCATCAGCAGGAGATGTCCGGCCACTTTATGGGAAGCTGGGCCCCATTACACATAGCAGCTGCTTCAGAAGAGAACTCCTTAGTAAGAAATGTCATTCTCCTTTCTCTTTAACTTTTATTGCTGAGTATGGGACCTTATGGTACAGGATATCCCTTTGGTCAGCTGGGGTCAGCTGTCATGGCTGTGTCCCTTCCCAACCACTTGCTCACTCCCAGCCTCCCGGCCCCTGCGGGTGTTGGAGAGTCAGCCTTGGTGCTGTGGGCGTGCTGCTCAGGCACTTCAGGAGCTGCTGTGGGGAAGGCTCAGCCCATCCCAGTCACATCCAGTGCACTGATACACACTGCTTTACACTGCCAGTTGAGAAATACATGCACAATGAATTAAAGGCTATAGAAGTTTTTGGAAAACTGATACTTTTCCCAGTAATAATGGTTCCACACTAACAAATTCAGTTCATGACAAACCAGTGAAATTTGTGTGGAGCATTTCTTCTTGTATATATGTATTTTTTTAAATTGCAGCCTTAAGTGTAATTAAGAAAAACTAAAAAGCAAGCTTTAAAATACAATGGTCCTGAAACTTCTTTCAAGACCTTTTTTTTTTTCTTCCCTGTGGAAGACAGCCAAATTACACATGAATGGAGTCTGCTTTCACACATATCTTATGGAAAACCCAGTTATCCAGCTTCCTGTTGGGGAAGCTAGACAATGTTTGTGCTTCAGCCACTAACTGTTTTTGCAATTTGTCATGCCAGACAAATCTATAATTAAATCTTTGGGGCTTTTTATTTAATAACAGAATAGGTATGGCTTCACAAAGTCTGGGTGAGTTTCTTTGTGTTCACAAATAAGAGGCAGTCTTCTGAAAATCTCTAATTAAGAAAATACTAATGTAGCAGAGCTCAAAGTGCATGGAGCTAAGTTTATTTCTTAGCAAGTAAGCTCTCTAGGGAATGTACTGAAGATGATGTTCTGAACTGCTAAGCTTATGTTGGTTTTTTCTTCTAAACAAAGGCGGAGTTATTTTTTAAGTTATATTTTTCAAATGCAAAATGAAATCTTACACTTTCTGGACTCAGTTGCCTTAAAACCTAGCCATGTCCTTGTTGTGCCTTGTGGTTATCAGTGTGCTTTTTAAAGAAATAATGTTGAAATAATGTTGAAATAACTTTGAGAATTGTTGGTTTAAAGCTATAGCAGAGCTTGAAGCTGAGTTTTGAGTCACAGTCTCCTGATCCTGAACGTATTTTGACTTTACTAAGAGCTTTTATCAGGGCTAATGGTGATACAGCTGTGGCTTTGATAAGCACCACCCTGAAGATGATGCACAGAAGCCAAGTTCAGGCTTTGTAAGAAAAGAACACTCAGGTTTGCCCTCTGCATCAATATTTCAAAGACCAGATCTTGAGGAAGGTGACTTGAACCAAATTGAATGGTGCAGGGCTGCTATAAAACCTTCCTTTACAACCTGGCGAGCGGGAGTAGAGTCCTGTGGCCGGTGGCCCTTTGGTGGCTCTTTTTGCCATTGCCATCGCCTCCCAGCTGCAGAGCAGCCCGGCAGCTCCCAGCCCTATTCCTGCTTGCTGGGCTCCTGCTGCACAGCTTGTTTCTGCCTCTGGCTTTGCTGCAGCTGCGTATCCTCTTGTTCTGCTTGTGGGAGCACAGTTCCCACTCGAACAGGTGGGGGACATCCAGCAGTGATTTTCCAGTGGAGGTGGGCAAGTATGTAATGTATTTGGAGAGGGAGCTGGAGGAGCACTTGTTTTGCAAAATAGGAGGAGGTAAAATGTAGTTAAAACTATGAAGCAAATACAGCAGAGCAGTAGTTCTGTGCAACTGGCAAAGGAAATACAACTGGCTGAAAGAATGATGATAAAAGTTTTAAAAAATCACCAGTTTTGTGGTTTGACTGATATATCTTTCAGTCTGCTCTGTGTAACCTTTTTTTTCCTGTGGCTTGCAGGAGAAACTGCTAAATTTTCCACGGGGGATGAGCAAGACTGCTTTTTTGCATGGACTGAGGAGAAAGACAGGTTTCTTCCTGCATTTGCTTTGGGTTTTATAGCAATAAATGTCAGGGTTTCTAGGATTGCTGAACCTGCACAGCTCTTCTTTTTAACTTAATGCTGATTTTGTTTGGATTAAGCGTGATTTCAGAGTTCAGTTAAAGCTAATTTCGTTCTCTTTGCTTGCAGGAAAGAGTGTTGGGTGGGTTAATTCAGCAGTTCAGTGTGAGCTAATTCTGCAGTTTAGTGCAACCATATGTTTAAACTATTGAACAGCAGCTGAACTGTGCATGATTCCCCTCTAAGCCAAAGGCAGTATATAGTCATTAACACATGGGCATGTGCAGTACATTCTCGCAGCAGCTGCCTTTCAGTGCCCTTTGCAGCAGTTCCTTGACGGTTGTTTCCAAGCGTATTTGAACTGAAGGGAGGGGCAGGTCCTCTGAAAGGTGTTCTGCTATCTGGCATTTTAGGGTCTGCACACTAAGGAAGGAAGAGACAGAGAAAAACCTTGAGGATTTGAGCCAGCCAGGTTTTCTAGGGAAGCAGTCCAAATGTTTTCCAGATTGCCACAAACTGTTAAATTGTTTACAGTAAATTTTAACTGGAAGATCCCCAATTGAGCCAGATGCCGTGGCTGTTTGTAGAGCAATCAGCAGAGTGGTGAAGTATCTGGGAATTGGAGTTTTAGAGATGGCAACATGTATTTGGAGGCAGAGTGCTGGCAGCTGTAACTTGATAAAGACATTTTGCAGAAGGGGAGGAGAGGTTCATATTGGAGAGATGTAGCTGAGGTGCTGTAGGGATTTTTTTTTTTTTTTTTTTATTTGAGGATTGTAGCCAAGAGTCTGCCTCTTTCTTTCTACCTCCTTAGCTGTGAGCAGTTTCATTGTGGAGTGAATTGACTGAGCTTGTAAATCATCCTTGCTTTTACCAGTAATTCAAGACCTAGGCCTTTCAGGGCATGATAAAGATGTACCTTTTCTGTCTAACAAACTACTTTTTAAAATCTTCTTTTCTTGTCCCCATTACCAAAGTGTACATGATTTCTGCATCTTCAGATTGACAAGAACTATTTGGCTTTCTGTTGCCTGGACCTAAAAATCCCTATTACTTCTACCGTTCAGTTGTAAACAGCTACAAGCATACCAGATTAGTTTTGGCAGGAAAACGAAGATTATGTAATTTTGAGACAGGTCTACTTGTTTTACTTTGAAAAATAATAGTTCAGAATTTAGAATTCCTCTTCTAAAATCTAAATTGAAATAGTGTCTAGCAAATAAATCCTTTTGTTCTGGAGAAATTTGAGGACTGAGGGAAATAAGAGCAGGAAAGGAAATTGCATTTTTGAAAATGGAAGTGAAAAAGGAGACTTTATCTGGCTTTAATTCAGGAGATAATATTCATGTTAAAATTAAAGGGCTGGGCTTTTTCTGTCTTGCTTAGTTTGCTAATGAGTCACTTTTCCTAGATCGCCTTCTCTAGTATTAGTAATGGGCTTGTGAGGCGGCTGGTGCTTCCCCCGGAGCCAGGAACCGCTCTGTGGTTACTCATCCCTACCGCTATTTCAGATGCTGCCATCTCTCTGTGCTGTATCGACTGCAGTGTCAAAGGGTTGGCTCAGAGGCAGAGGCCTGTGGGTTGTCACCTGTGTGTCTTAGCTGAACTGACCCAAAGACTTTTCAACCTATGTTTTTTCCCCTTGCTTGCTGTTTTTCAGGAGTATGTCCACCAGACTGCTGCCTATCCAGCCATTCCTATTGTTTAGTCCTTCTCTTGCAGACTCTGTGTTGCCTCCCTCTCTTTTTCCATGTGGGACTGATGTGTGTCACATACATTTGCATGGCTCTTTACAGCTCTCTCTCCAAAATCTCACCTGCATTCCCATTTCTCCTGGCATGTTGCCTAATTTTTTGTTGATGTACCTTATCACTCTCCCAGTCTCAAACCTTGTCTCATGCCTGTGGTCAAGGTACCCTTACACACTCCAGACAACACGAAAGGACATCCAGGTTTTACTTCACCCTAGTTTTAGACCTTTCTGTCACTGGAATAAAGCACAAGTATAAGCGCCCTGGTATAAAAATCTAATGTGTTTTATCCACTTAGAAATTAAGATAAAGTGTCCCATATAGAGCTACAGCATGTAACTGAGCGTGCATGGATGCACTTTTACCCTGACTTGGTCCTCAGGGAAGACCATCCGCTTTAGTTCTGCTATTGCTTGTTCTCAAACTTGATGTTATCACTTGTGTTGGGCAGGAAACTGGGCAGATGAGAAATGTTCATGGTATGTGTATTAATAAGAAAATATTGGAAGTATGGTAGGAACCAATAATGGAGGTTTTTTTCCGTTCTGGGCACTAATTGATTGAATATGATGACCATAGGTTGGAAAGGACTGCAAAATCCTGACATTTTTAACAACTGCAAAGCTGCAAACTTCCCTGCTCTTCCAGAATACGTGAATTGTAATAAGGAAGTGTTCGTTTCTTTGCAATAAATGGTAGGACAAGAGCAAACAACCTCAAGCTATACCTGGGGATGTTTAGATTGGATTTTAGGAAACATTTTCTCGCTGAAGTGGATGTCAAGCATTGGAACAGGCTGCCAAGGGTAATGATTGAGTCACCATCCCTGGAGGCTTTTAAAAGATCTGTAGGGATGCTTTGGGACATGGTTTAGTGGTGACTTTGGCAGTGATGGGTTAATGGTTGAAATTGATGACCTTTTCCAACTGAAATGATTCTGTGATTCTGTGGTTGGTTTTATGACTTTCTATCAATCAACAGCCTAAGGAGTACTGAGAGCATCATTTTACCTGGCAAGGGGGTGGTGCTGTGACCCAAGTCCTGACCCAAGTCCTCCTGAAAGGACAAGGAGGGTGCAGAGGTTGCCTTGCTCACAAGGGTGAATGGGAATCTGCATTTAAGGATATTTGGTCATGGACCCTTTTCACTGCAAAAGGGGATGCTGAGTAAAAGGGAGAAGCAGCAAACAACATACAGAGACCCAGACCTGGACAGACAAACCTCATGGAGGCAGGGACAAGAAACAAACTTTGTCAGCCACATTAATGGATAGGCTACTTCTAACCTCATGTAACAGTCATAGACGATACCTCTATGGTATGAAGGTACGATTCCTTTTTGAGCTTAGCCTCAGATAAAACTCTTCCACCTTGTCCCCATTGTGAACGAGGCACTGCCAGAGCCTGACTTTATCAGTGTCAGAATGCTTCCAGCAGAAATATCTGTAGACACATGTGAGCTTCATTAAAAATATCTGTGATGTCAAGCAGATGGTAAAATTTTCTACATGCTAATTGCGTTAGGGCTTCACTTAACATGTTTAAAGTTGTGCATCAAATAAATAGAGAAAATAATTCAATTATATCACTCCTAGAATGCTAAAATAGGTCCTATTTTATCTTTACATTATTTGTTCTCACAAGCTTAGCCCAGAAGGTTTTAGTCATTTGCAATACTAAACTCAGGAAAACTTGGATTGGTTTTAATCAATTATTCACTTTTTGTCAATCCAGAAAATAAAATGCATAGGAAATTGTTACTTATTGTTGAACTGCCATTTGTATCATCTGATGTTCTGTACTGGGGGAAGATATGTAGAATTGGAGTCTTCAGTTGCGGCTGTGGTGCCTGTCTGAGTATTAGACATGAAATTATCATATATTCATATGATTCATTGCTTATCCTTCAGCATATATAGTTGAAGATGTCAACTTCAGAAAAATCTAATATCTGAACACATAATAATTGCAGCACTTTTCTTGAAATGCCAGGGTTTCAGGACTTAAAAATAGTTATAAATCATATTCTGTATTAATAATCTGAAACATTTTGTTATTTAACGCCAGCAAATGCACTTCTTAATGCCATTTCCATGCAGCTCATGCTCTTCTCTGTCTGCCTGTCTAGTCTTTATAAATGGGGACAGACTCACTTTGCTTTGACTGTGCTGGAGTAACACTGAGTGAAGAACAGTGGATTCATCCGTGCAATGGAGGCTGTCATCCGCCTCCATGGAACGTGAGACAGTAGGGCGCCTTGCAATGAAACAAAACGTGCAGAATTTGCATGTTGTTCTTATCTTTGAGAATATATGACAGATTGTTTTGTGTAGCAACAGATTGTCATTTTTATTATTAGATAGTGTGTGTTTTTACTGGTGTGGCCATTCTGGTAATATCCTATGTTGTTTGTGCTTGAGCACTGCCATCGAGTTGTTTTAGCAGGATGTGCACCACAGGGTGCTGAATTCCCTTAGTTCTCACAGAATTACAAAAACTTTTAAAATTTCAGTAGCTTATAAGAATGTTAATCTCTTTTTGATCATCTGCTTGCTTCTTATATTACTGATATTCTTGCTTGGAAGAAAAGTCAAAAGAGATGCTACCTGAACCTCAGCAAGGTGCAGAAGTCCAAATGAACACAAGAGGAGTAGGTGGGAGGCTATATTGTTACATTTATTTTATTAGTTTGTTTTCGATGAGATTTTTTCAGGATGTACCTACTTCTGTCATGTTTGGGATACTTAGCAAAATAAGGAAGCAAAGAAAAAACTTTGTGACCGATACCAGTTATCATGAAACTGGTTTTAGTACAGAATTACTGAGTAAGGAACTATGAGACCATTAGTCCTTGGCTTTCAGTTCCCTAGTATTTGACTGGGAACTTCTGTGAGCAGTCAGAAAAAAGCTACAAAACTGTGCAGAGATGGAGAATTTGTGTTTCTTCCCTGCCAAAGCTTTGGGCAGTGGGCCTGCTCTCTTCCAGTGCATCTCTGCTGGATGATACTGCAGAGAGAGAAGCAACCCAACTTTTCCTTTTTTGCAACAGTAAGGCTGTTACTGTTGACTGACAGTAAGGCTGACTCTTTACTTACTGGTGCACTGTGTACATATAGCCAGGCACAAAAAGGAATTGAAACTTTCCTCTCTCATCTGTAAAATAATTTCTTTAGAAATGCAAAGAATTCAAGCCCTAGCAGTGTTTCTGATTAATACTTGCTTCAAATCTTTGAAACATTTGTTTTGTGACAAGAGATTAATCACAGTAGATTATCAGTTCTAAAGGTCTTTGGTTTATTTTTTATTGCTGAAAATTACATGTGTTTAAAAAACAATGAACATCTCTTCCTAGGAATGTACATACTGTCTTTATCTGTCTCCCTGTATGAGCTTGCTACATGTTGACAAGTCCTATGGAATTATTTCCAGTCTGTTTGAATGGTTTTTTCCCCTTATTCAACTGTAAGCACAATGTCAAATCAAAGCTGTGGTATGAAATGTGTTTTGCTGGGAAACGACCATGATGAATTCAATGCCGTGCTGGTTGCTTGCTGTATTTCAAGGCAGAAGAGCTATATTTGATCTTGGGGGTGGAAGAGAAAACCACAGTGTGCAGGCTGGTGGCTGCTCTGTTGCTAATTCACTGGCAGTTTTGGGGAAAAAATATCTGCATTCTCTCTTTATTTTTTTAGGCCAGATATTAGCATGAATTGTGGCTCTAGCTATTTCAACAAGAGTTCAGTGGAAAATTTAATTTTTGGAGAGTTGTGTATGGTTCTGAGCCATAACTTAAGTCTTCTAATTCCTGCAAATCATAATAAAGAGTAGTAGGTAAAAACCACTTCTCCTTTAAATCAGTATCACCAGTGGCTCAGAATATCTATTGATTTTTTTCTTTATTCCTACCAGCAGTTTCAATTAAGATTCAGCAGGTCCACTCTGATAAAACTCTGCATAAAACACTGCCTGACATTCTTGGTTAATACTGCTTTTTAAATTCTTTTTAAGAAATGAACACTTAAAAGTAATTATATCTGTAACATGTTCAAACATCAATCTAAAAGGCTAGTTTAATAATGCCCAGTTTATTGCTTTTGTTATGTGTTTTTGAGTGTATAATTACTGGAATGTATAAATTTATATATTTCATCAAATTTTTTCAGACACCAGCCCTGCAAAATTAAAAAGTCAATTATATTCCCCCAGACATACTGCTTTCTGAATATGACAGACGTTGAAAAAAACCCAAATGCTGTATTTTCCCTGCAAATACCAACAAATCATCTGGACAAAATGATTATGGGCTGTTTGTCTTTACCCTTTGTAATGCACTAAGGAAACTTCAGTGCTTCATACCCACGTGAACCATTTGCTAATTTGGTGTTTATGCCGTGTTTGTAAGTCTCTTTATTCATGTGGTTTTGGGAGGCCAACTCCAGATGTGCAGCAGCTGTTGTTCCACATAGGATTTTGTGACAATATTCCACATGGAAGCCCGGTGGAAGGAAGGTAACCTGAGGCTCTGTCATTCTCTGTGTAATCATGAAAGCTGCAGAAAAATAAATGAGAAGGGCAGCCATTAGGGAGAAGAGCAAGATGCATGTGTAGAATAAATGCTATTAATAAAAAGGTTTGCCTCCTGAGTCACCATGCTTCCCATATAAATTTCCATATTGGCATGTGGCCATTGCTGTAATTATTTGCACTAAAAAGTAGTATCAGGGATGTAGTGTATTTTTAGCTCTCACTACAGCAGTAGAAACAAAAAAAAAGTTAACATTTTACTGTAAAGCCAGTTTTCTAAAGACCATCTGAGATCTGTGAGATCTGTGGTTGTAATTTGGAAACCTTTGCCAAGAAATCTCAAAGTACAACACAAATACCTCTGAAATTTCAGAGAGATACATTTGTAGCTGATGGATTTGTTATTTGGTATGTATAGGTCTTTCTGAAGTCTTCTGCCATTTCACAAACAAACTTAGATAGTCCCTTTCCAATTCACTTGGTAATCTTCCATTCTGTTTCCTAAGCAGGCAGTAAGTTTTTCTTTGCTTTCAAGATTTTGTGCTGGAGAACTTTACTTGTTAAATGTAACTTCACTGCCATCAACCTTTGGAGGGAGGCCTCTGAGAAGTGTATTAGCTGTCTTACACATTTGGTTTTTTACTGGTTTGGAAATTGGCAGGTTGACATAAAAGAGCTGAAATGCATATCCTGCATGGTGAGTGAAAAATGTTAAGAAATAAATTGCTGGTGTACTTTTGTCCAAAGAGGAATTAATTAAAGGAAGCTGCACTGAATGGGGTTGAAATTTCCTCTATTGTAATTTTAGAATGCTAGACCAGGCAGAGACCTTGAACATGAGTGGTGTCTGAAGTCCAAGACTGACAATTCATCATTGAAGAGCTAATGTTCTTTGGCTGTTTACCTGAAGAAATGAAGGATATTGTAAATTTATGTTGTAAAGAGTAATGAATATAAAGCCCAGTGGAAGGAGGATTAATCATGAAGAAATGCCACTGCTGAATGCCTGGCACTGCCTGAAAACATGACACCATCTGATGTATTTAAGTATTGTTATGCCTCTGTGCTGTAGCTGTAGTGAGAAGGACTCTGGAACAGCATTGCAAATCAAGTAACTAAATCTGGTGCACACGAAGTTGGTGCAGTGGCCTTGGAGGGGAAGAGAGTGACAAGAATTCCCAGGTCGTCTCAAGGAGCCCCTGTCTCATAAGCAGGAGCAGTATCAGTAAACAGGTTGAGCAGGAAATCTCCTTTATGTAAAGGAAAAATGGGGGGAGAAGTGAGATGAAAAATAGCTAGAATACAGGAGAGGGAGGACTGGAAAATTCCCCAGATCAAACCAATAGGAAACACTATGAACTGGAAAAAAAATAATTAAAGCCAAACTATGTAAAAATTAAAGCCAAACTATTCAAAAATTTTAAAAGTTATTGAGACCAAAAAGAAAAAGATTAGGCAATGGAGAAGTAGAGAAAAAGATTTGTAGAAAAGATAGTGATTTAGTTTTGGCCTATGCCTCTTTGTGAAATGTGAGTTTAGAAGACCTTTGGTAACCAGATCAAGAAAATCTTTAAAGTCATTTAATTAGGTTGAAGGCCAAAAGATAAACTCCTGTGATAAGCAAAAAATGTTCACTGTTCATTTCCCTTCCAATTGATTTTCCTTCAAGCTAAGAAAGAAACATGCTAGATTTGGACAGAAGGCAGCATTGATATAAAAATGTAGAATATGAGGCAGTGGTTGCTTAAGAGTGGTTAAAACTGCAGAACAAATGACAAGTCTGCAAAGATTCAAGAGGAAACAAGTTTATGTCTATGTATGAGAAAAAACTGCCCCCACCTACTGTCCAGCAATACCAGCTATGAAGGATGATTTGCTTTCCTTCCAGTTGCTACAACTAGAGAATTTATTTCTTAATTTAATACTTCCTTCAAATGTAATTTATTTAGGTTGTTCAGGTGTTAAATCAGAAACATGCTGAATTTAAACTTTATCTTTTTGGTCATACATGATATCTTTACAAAAATAAATCAGTGATCTCAAACATTTACAGTTGTTTTTAAAGAACTGCCAGTTTACCATTTTTATGTTTTACACTAGTAAACATGCAGTTACTATTTGCATTAATGTCACCATGTTAATTTTTGTTTGGAAAGATGCAAGCATCACTGTATGTTTATTGGGCTGTGTTGTACTGTGTTTAGTGGAAATTGACTCCTCTGCCTATGAGATATCCCTTTGGAAACAAAACAGCTTCACTGATAATTAACATATTTAACAGCATAATTAATTGTATGTGCCATAAATCCATTTTGTCTGAAGGGTCATTGTCCTGTGCTTTTCTAGAGCTTGGTTTCTTGCATCTTCATTTCAAGTAGAAATTCTTGAGTGCTAAATCTGAAGTAAATGGAACACTCTCTCTACGTCATCATACAGAAGCTTTAAATTACATAGGGATGAGCTTGACAAGATGTCCTCAACCTCTGACCTTCTCAGAGTCTTTCCCAAAGAGAACTGAAGGTCACTTGTTGTCTGTGTGACAGAGTCTTGATTGCACATGGATTTGAAGCTGGGTGGATTTTTCTGTCTTCACATCTTTAAAAGTGCTCTTAAAACTGTTACTTGTAATCTCTTACTGTACTGTAATGCCAAAAGAAAGGTCATGGAATTTTATGTTTTTACATTTGAATATCTAAGAGGAGGTCATGGGGTCAGCAGAGGTGGACAAAAAGCTTTTTCATCCCTCAGCTGAGTAAACTGTGAGATTCTGGGTTCATTTGGGTGGGGTTTGATCTTTTTTAAGAGCAACGGCTTTTTTTCAACCTGAGCATTAGGCTTTTGCAGTGAAATTTGTGTTCAGGCTTTGTTTTTAGTATCTTCTCTTCACAGTAGCTTGATTTTCAGCATTTCAGTATCTTCTGTAGCATATAGCACCCTAATAGTTTAGTGTCCTTAAGCAAAAATGAGTAGGAAGAACTTAATCCAGAAGAGTGCATCTGTTCTGCCTTGTGGATTGTTTGCAGCTGGCCTTTGGTAACAGCTGGTTCATACTTGCAGATTTTTGGAATTCACTTCAAGTGTGTTTGAACTTTTTGTTCTTGTTTTCTTTTTTGTAGATTACAGATAGAAGAATCTTCTAAACCTGTAAGGTTATCACAGCAGCTGGACAAAGCTGTAACCACGAACTATAAACCAGTGGCTAATCATCAATATAATGTAAGTAGCTTTTAGTATTTTCCCTCCTTTTCTTCAGGAGGAATTGGGCTTAGGACTCCAGGACTGCTCTGCTGCTGTCCAGCAGCTCTTTCGCTCACAGTTGGCCAGTGTCTTTGGAAATGCTCTATGTCATCTGCTTTCTCCTTGATTTTATCTTCTGGGGATCTTCTTTCTGTCTCAAGACCAATATCACCCTTGGGGCTAAGGTCTGCCAACTGTTAAGTGTCTTGTGTTATCTGATGGAGGGCAGACCACCTTCACCCAACCCTTTTTAATGGCTTTTTTACATTCTTCCTCTAATCTTTTTTTTTTATGTAATTTTGACATTTGTGGATGAAAGGCAGTTCTGACTTTGTGCTATGAGATGTGGAAGCAGTCTTTTGAGCCAAATAACTTACCATCTGCAGGAGGGTAAAGGACTTGAAAAGAATCATTAGTTTCCAGTCCTTTGGAGGAACTGGCAACAAGTGGAAAATGATAACAGCTGATAATTTTTCTCAGTTTTATACCTTCACAGTACATGTTATTGGCATCATTGGCACTGTCAATATTACACCCACACTGCTGTTCCAGATCAGTTGATGTACATGTAAACTATAATGTCCTTTTCCTTAAAGATCCTCTTTGAGTAGTTTGTGCATATGCATATAGAATTGCTATTACTGCTGAATGTGAGGAACATTAAGTCATACTGAAAATGAATCACTGTGTTAGTCATTTAAACTTTCACACTTTTTATTAAGATTTTATTTACATAAAACAAGTGACAATATACTGGATGATATTTAAGCATTATTATGAAAGTCAGTCTATTGCCACAGAACCAGAAACAATAGTTTCTCTCTCATGGGACTGTTTTGTAGTAGTTACTGTTCAAAGTCTGCTCTATACATCGATGGTCATACCAATATAACTATTGCAGCTGAGGGAATGATGTTTAACCAAAACAATCATACTGATGTATCCTGCTATGCAGATGCAATTTTGTATGAGTATATTGTTTTATGATGCTGCTGGTATTCTCCTTCTTTAGTTCTGGAATAAGTATTTTATTAAGGTTCAGGTTAGATGGCTGAAAGGATATATTACTGGGAGAAAAAGTCCATGTTGAATTTTTCTGCTGTTTTCAAGCAGCAACTGGTTTCTTAGAACCTGCTGCATTGCATGTAATCATATGGCTGCTGTGTTGAAGACAGGATTTTCACAAGAAAGAAATAATAATGTACAAACTATCATATATGCTAATACATTTGGTCATCATGTGGGCAGTTTCTGAGAGAAGAATGAGTATCTACTAAATAAGACAGAAAGGTTTAACATTTCTTAAAGGAAAGAATATAAAATGGGGCTTAAGTGTAGCTTCTCCATGTACTTATAAATGAACATACAACAGGAAGGAGGAGGGAAATAAATTACATGTGGATGGGAAATAGCAATAGCTTGTTTGAACTCAAGGACTGGGAAACTGATTAGGTTATTTTTGCAAGAAATTATATTAAACCTACATTTTTATTAGAAGAAATTGCAATTCCATTACAATGTATGCTAAGATTGTAACTTAAGCTTTTCTTCTCTGGGAAAGGGACCTCCATTATATCTGTAAATATTAAATGTGTTTACAAAGTTGCAAGATTAATATTCTTGCAGCTAGAACCTTTCTGTGACTTAATTATTTTTCATAATACAGCAGAAAAATATTTCAGTGGTTCTGGTTCTGGTTCAGCCCCTTCAGAGGCTTCTTTCAGTGGTTTCTTTGTGGTCCTCTCTTCCCACTGTCCTATACTGTAGAGGCTGGTACCCATGCTTCAGGAGACAAGAAAACCTTTAAGAGTACTTTCAAGCATCTTCAGATGACCCTTTGGATTTATTCTCACTTCTCTATCACTTCTGTGCTAGCTGTCTACCAAAGCAGTTATATCAGCTTCAGTATTAATGATACCTTCAAGAAGGCATTTTTGGAAGCTTTTCAGCAAGCTTAGCAGCATCCTGGGAAGGTAAACAAAGAGAAACTGATCTCAGTATAAAGTCTTCCGGGGATAAACTCACAACTTCTATGCTAAACAGCTTGTTCTAAAATGGTCCTTCCTTGAAATCAAGGAGTATTTGAATGCTTTTTAAATTAAAAAACCACACAACTTTAAAGAAATCCAATTAGTTTACAGTGTAGGTGCATTCTATTACATTCTATTACTATTAAAAAGTGCTTTATGCCTACTACATAAAAGATCCTGTTTGCAAAGAAAATAGGAGGGAAAAAAAGTGAAAGGCTGCATTGTAACTTGCTATGAGCAGTGTATTCACAAGACCAAAAAGAAGAAATCAACAACAGAAGACACCAGGCTTTTTCTTGTTTTTAGCACTTCACAATGTGCTCTGTTTTTAGACAACACTGGAAGCTGTTGCTGAAGTTAGAGGGAAATTCTGGAGTGTTGCTAATTAGAGAGTGGGCAACTGGGATACCAGCTGCAAATAACTTTCCAATAAAGGGTGGGTTTGATATTCAGTTTTCTATGTGAATTGATTTTATATATTAATTAATTAAGAATATTAGAATATTCCCATGGAATTTTTATAATAATTGTCTGTTGGACTTGCAGAAGAAGCAGATGTTTTGGACATGCTGTTGTTTATAGGAAGGCCAGTGTCGTATGTTCCTACTCTCATGTCTGTGGTGCAGCAGTTCTGCTGTAGATCATGGCAACCAAGATGATGTACTGTCAAGCTGGTTTGCTTGATGTTACAGTTTGCTATGTTGCAAAGCTTTTACTGTTTTGAAGATTTGTTCTTCTTTAAATGCAGTGGCTAAAGACTTAAATAATTACGCTAAACTGTGTTAGTGGGTAAAAATCAATTGTGTGATGGCTTTGTGTGGTGAGATTGTAGCTTTTATAACACTACATGGAGTTAGAAAAGCAGGCAAGTATTTGGTTGTGCACGCCCTTTGTAGCTTTAAAGCAGAAGCAAGAGACTTCAAGCTACAGGTTGGGAACAATTGCTCTGCATCCAGTTTAATGATGTACATCCATTTCAGAATTTGAAAGAAGTAGTTGGCTGGCTGGAGACCTGGGAGCTATGGCAAAGGTGGTAATAGTCTTTAGCCACTTTGGGACAGCTACCAAGAGACAGGATATTTTCACTCCAAGAGTAGGAGGCAGTTAGCTGGCAAGGATAGATGGGAAGAAATAAATTATGCCATAAAACCGATCTTTCTTCTTAAAAATAAGATCTTTAGTATCCAGTAGAACTGTGCATTTTCATTTCTAGGCTTTTTATCTGAAGGTCTTCCTTTTGAGGGTCAGGTTTGAGCCATCAGAAGCAGAACAGCTACCATACAGAATTATCCCACTTACAGCCAGGCACGTGTCCCTTATTGGTCACATGCATCTTTTCTGCTGTACATTGTGCCGCTGTGGATTCACCCACGCAGTTTGCCTGAAAGCACTTGATGATTACATGACTTATATTACCTTCTGGATCACTTTTGTTGGTTCCAAGGAGCTGGATGGTCTTCTGTTCGAGGGTGGTATTGGGGGTGGATGGGGTGATATGCTGGCAGGTGTTGTGGTTGGTGCTCTGTGGGAATTGGGGTTTGTTTGGGGTGTGCTGGTCTGTGCAAATCTTGCTTCTGATGATGAATCAGAGGAAGTATTTTTGGAGGTGATAAAAGTTTCTGCAAAAATATATAGTCATCGGGTGCAGATTGTAGTGGTTAAGTAACTTTTAATGTACAGTTTGAAGTAGGATGATGTGTGGAAACAAGAAGCCTCTGACTGCTTAGAAGGTTTGGGTTTTTGGGACTAGTGTAACTTCATGTATGCTACTTTGGTTTCTCCTGAAGGGAAACCATCCACATCCTCAAAGTGTGTCTTTGAAGATTGGTTGTATATTTATGGAGTTGATGCCTTGAGTGCTGTTTCTGGAGAAAATGAAGCAGTGTCCAAAGGCCATTGGGAGCATCCTTTGGGGAGGTGCTAGTTATGATTGTGGATGTAGCCATGCTGGCCTGTGGATTTTCCTGAGCATGGCAATTTGGAGGTTGTTAGACATTTGTCATTGTACCTCAGAAGCTGGTATCAACAGAGGTAGAGTGAGAATACCATCTCAGTTTGGGTTCCTGTACTATTATTAATTCTCCTTTCAGGTTTGGGTACCTGCAGGCTCTGTTTCTGCTTTTTTTTTTCTGCTTAAAGCAGACACACACATCTGAGAAGGTTATTGTGCTGAGGACAGAGTGCTTAGTTTATGTTCATAAAAGAACATTTGAATGTTCAAAAGAAAATTTTCCAGATGAAAAAGCACTGAGTCATTGAACAGTGTTTTATTAAATAGAAGAGGGTTTTTCGTGGCTTAATATTCAGCACTGAGAATTATACAGCATTACATATGAATGTCTTTAAAACATGTTTTGTAACAGATTGAATATGAGAAGAAGAAGAAGGAAGATGGGAAACGAGCTCGAGCTGATAAACAGCAAGTGTTGGACATGCTTTTTTCAGCCTTTGAGAAACATCAGTATTACAACATTAAAGACCTGGTGGACATAACCAAACAGCCTGTGGTATGTACTGGAAGTCTTGTAAATACAACCATTTTCAGTTGTTACTACTGTGTGTATTTTACATATCCAAAAAATAGTTTAGTATATATTATATGCCTTAGAAACTCCTCTCTGAATATGTTTTACAACAAACTGAAATCACCATGTTTTAAGTTGAGCATTGTAGGACAAGGTGGGATACTGAACATTGCCGTGAGTGTGCTTTTTCCTGACAGAGATGGTTTAAATAACCTAAATGGTCTCTTTTATTTAGGTTTGCTTTAATACTAGGAACCAAATTCTGCAATGCTCTCCTGTCTCCCCTGCTACTTCTGTCCTCACTGAAGCCTAGTTCTCTTGGCAGTAGAGAGCTTGTGTAAGTGTGTGGTTGGCCTTTCCCTCAGCTTCTGAACTTTATTTTGGCACAGCAACAGGGGTAACTCTTTTCCTATATTCCATGTAGTTAGTATTAAATACAGGGATTATCCATGTTAGGAGTTCAGGCATTGTGTCAATGCCTTCAAAATCACTGAATTTCCTTTGTAAATAGGATAATTTTTAGGTTAAGAGTTTAGGTGGTTGATATTTAGGGTTTATTTGGGGTTTTCTTTTAAACAGTGTTTTGATACACAAACAAAAAAAGCACCAAGACATCTGCATATGTGATGATTTTGTTACCTTGCAGTGGCTGTCAGCCTCCTCATGTATGAACCATAACTTTCCAGTTCTTTCCCTTCTTTCCCTGTTGAAGCTTTCCTTGAGCAGACCTGGCAAGAGTGGAAGGGAGACAGGGACATGTGAAAGACCTTTGGTGTTTTTGATGTTTTTCACTGCCAACTTCAATATCTGTCCTCAACCCAGCTGCAGATTTCAGAAGACTTAAGGGGACTTAATTATGTTTGAGTCTAAAGGAGCAACAAGTCATAAATTGTTAGAGCTAAGGCAGAAGAAAGAACAGTAACAGCTGGATTATGGAAAAAATACTGTAAAAAAGGGGGGGAAAATGAAGATGCTTACTAGTTTTGCTCACTTCACATTTAGAATTAAGTGTATCAGTGTCAGAGCATTTGTATAAGTGAACAATCTGTTTGGTTAGAAGCTGCACAAAGATGTTACCCAATTCAAATCCATGTAGGTTCACTGTGTTCTAGTGCCTTGAAAGAAACTTGAAAGTTGAGTAACATATTCGTGTCTTCCATTCATTTATCTCATGAGTCAGCTCCTTATCTCTGTGGCAGAGAAGGTGTGTGGGTCATGGGAGCTGAGAAGGAGGAAGAAGGAATAGGGGGAAGATACGGAGGAAGTGGCAAGAAAATTTTAGGTGGTTTTTTTTTTAGTAAGAGAAGTGTGGCAGTCACTACCCCGATCACTTTGAATGCAAGTCTGTACAGATTTATCTCATCTACCATGACATCAGCTTGCAGTAGTCACCCACAACTCCCACTTAAGCCACTGGAGAACTTGAAATTACAAATAAATAAAGGTATTTTTCTTACGTAATGGTAAATGTAAACAGTAAATTAAACCCTTGCTACAGAATATGTTGCATG
Source organism: Aphelocoma coerulescens (assembly GCF_041296385.1). NCBI lineage: Eukaryota > Metazoa > Chordata > Aves > Passeriformes > Corvidae > Aphelocoma > Aphelocoma coerulescens. The sequence continues at coordinate 64,183,042 of NC_091013.1, forward strand.
TTACACAAGAAATTGCTGCCATCTTTATTTGTGTCATGAAATCACAAAACAAGTCTTTTCTGAATGTAAATTACTGCTGTATTAGGGAAACCTGGGTTTATTTGTTTTTCATTCTAATGAAATAACAATTTGCAGTAGTAGGCAAATCTTTTGCCACCTACCCAGATGAAAGTACTGAATGGTCCCTGGAAACATTGGAGTAATTCTAGACTTGGGCTTCATGGCTGTGAACATAATACAACTCTCTGTAAGCAACCAAATATTTGTGAAGAATGGAACCAGTATGGAACCAGTGGTCTAAGATGAACTGTATTTTTAAAAAATTGAGTAGATTGTTTGCATTTTTTCTTCTATTTTAGTTTTAAGTAATGGTTATCCTAAATACAGTTGAGGGGTTTATTTCCCCCTCAAAGTTTCAGAAGGATTTTCAGAGCTGGTAAGTTAACTTCTCAGAAATTTTTATCCTAGAATTCCATAACACTTCATTTTTTTATGGAAAAAATCATGAGGGAAGGTGGAACACAGCAGAGGATGCTTTAAATATACAAACAGATCACCTACAGATGAGCTTCTGTGCTAGAATTATATGTACATAAACATACTGGATCCCTCTCTGAGAAAAAATTGTGGCCCCCTGATTAGCAATCACCAGACTCTAAAATTCAGTATGTGGCATCACTGGGAGTAGTGTGGTGTTCCTCTCCATGGTATGCTATCAGAGCACTATGCTTCACGATATATGGGCCAGCCTGGTGCAGGTGAGAAGTCCTGGTTTCTAGAAGGAGAATTGATCCTGCAGGAAAAATCATAACATCCCTTGAACTCATCTCTTCAAGCCACTTTCTCTCAGGTACAGTACAGCACAGTGGGATTATCCGTGATTCATAACTGTCTAAAAACTCCAGCAGTTCGGTGTTGTCTGTGCACACACAGTGATGTTTTGGGGTTAATGGTCTCAGCTGCCCTCCCTAACACCTCTGCTGCCTGGTTGCCCCCCACAGCAGAGAGGGGGAAAATGGGATATGTTGCAAATCCTCAGCTGCTGCAGTTCACGGTTCCAGCTTGAAATGCCCTTACCTGTGGCACAGACCTTGCCTTGCTATTCTGTTTGGGTTAGTTTTGTTCCATTTCATTATGCTCTTGGAAGTTTTGCCCTGAGAGAAGCAGAACTGCCTGGGTAATTAGGTCTGACAAGTAACTGAAATTTAAAATAGCCATCGTATAGCTGGGTGGGTGGGTTTGGGTGGGTGCTGTGGACAGTTCAGCCACAGTGGTTCCACTCTGCCTGAGCTCAGCAGCAGCATCACACCTTGTGACCCAGCTTCCCAGGTACAGACTAGATCTGCCAGCCCAGGAGCTGCACATGAATATACCTCGTGGCACCGAGTGCAGTTATGGGGGATTTTTTCCATTTCTCTGTCCATGTGGTCTAGAGCAGAATTCAACCTTGCAGCCAGGTGTTTCTCCCACCCACTCTGCCATGCTTTGAAGTGTCTGTCGGTGGCACTGCCTTGCGTGCAAACCAGGCAGTGGATATGCAGGTGTGCACATCTACACACAGCCATGCAGGAATGGCTTTCTCAGCTGCTCCCAGCACCTTTTACACGGTGCGTGGTGCATCGCTGTGGTGGCGGACGTGTGTCCCGGGTACCTGACGGAAACGATGACGGCATCTCTGCAACAGACGAGGTTTGCGAGAGGATGTCGGTGATCTCCTGCTGCCACCTGCTGGGCTTTGCATCCAGCGCCGCCCAAGGCTGAGGAGCCATCCCTGCACAGGGAACTCCCTGCTCCTGTGCCCAGCTGCTCAGCTGAAAGGAAACACCCTAAGGAACTGGTTCAGATACACATCTGTGATGGTCACCTTTCATACCTGTTGGACTGCTTTGTATAATTTTGATGTGTAGCTGAGAGGGAGAGTAAGGATAAATTTCTCTAAAAGAGACTTCTTTTACTGACTGAGAACATACTTTTTGTTTATGCATTTCCTAGCTTTCCACTTAGCAAAGGGGGAACAAGTGTAGGGAAGAGGCCTTAGGCAATCAACCTTTCTTATTTTCCTGTGTCTTCAACACGTATTTGCTGGTTTTAATGGCTTAGAGTATGTTGATATTTGCACTTAGTGGAACTGTAGATGAAGAAAATACAAGCTTTCCAACAACTCCAGTTCAATATAAGCACTCCAATAGGATTAAATTGCTCAAACTAAAGCAATTATGAATTTAATGTGGGGATTCTTAAACTGTGATCGGTGGTTGCCATGACAATCCACTCATATCAGTCCCAATTAATAATTAAACAAAAAGCAGGCTCTTGTGACTCTTAAGAAAATTACTGGTGTTTATTATAAAGAGTGAAGGAGGGGAATATCAGTGAGTTGTGTTTTGTCAAAGATTATACTACTGGTATAATAGCTCTACTTGTTTTGGTTTTTATTTTTCTCTTCCAAGCCTTAATATTTTAATGTATTAGAAAATTCTCAGACACATACTCAGCGCTCCTCTAAAAATGAGGCCATAATAAAAGCTTAAAGCTTTGGAAAATGGCATGAAAACCAACAGCTTGAGGCTTTGGCAAAGTCTGAATAAGACAAGGAGTTTCAAGATAATCCCAGCCCAAGCAAGAAGAAAGGTCAAGAGCTTTTAGCTCAACTGTAGGAATTCCAGCAGGAGGAAGATGTGTGAGATAATACTTCCCAAGAGGTGCTGGTAACTTCATTTCAGCAGCCCCTGGAGCATCCATCTCACCATACTTGCTTCTCATCACCCCTAGGGCTCGGGTGCTCCCTGCTGCATCCCTGGGGCTTGCCCTAATCCCTGCTGGTGCCTGAGGGTTGAAGTCTATCCCAGAGTCCTTCCCACACCAGTTAGCACCCATCAGCCAGCGGGGCTGTCTGCCCCCTAGGAACTGAGTCCATGTGATTGAGCAGGTGTGTAGGAACTGTGGCATTTGCCTGCCTGTTAAATTTGAATTTTTGCTTTCTTTCAGATATACTTGAAAGAAATTTTGAGAGAAATAGGCATCTACAATGTGAAGGGGACCCACAAAAACACATGGGAGCTGAAGCCAGAATACAGACATTACCAAGGAGAAGAAAAAAGTGATTAATAAAAACATTGATGAAATAAGAGTAATTGCACTGAGGGAACTGTGGTGTTTACAGACAGGACTGAGCACAGTGCAATTCTGCAAGGATAAAGATAAATTAAAGCAGCTGATACTTTGTAATTTTCTGTAGCTTTTTTCCCCAAGGAATATTTCTTGTATGTTTCTAAATATGCTTTGTCTTTTGACTGGAAAAGTTTATAGAATAAACTTGTATTAGATTTATCTTTATTAGAAATCTTTTGAGTTCTTCTCTCACTTTTTCTTGGTAGCTTTGTGGCTTTTCCAAGCCTTGGTAACTTTGATGGAAAATGTATCTTAGAGGAACCCATAACTTTGTGGGTTTGCATTCCAGTATAACCAGGTTTATACCCTCAGTTCTGTTGGGATCTCTCAGGTCTTCATCTGGAAGTCTGTAAAGGTGCACAACCCTTTGTGCAGTGTTTGGATGGAACGGACATGATGCTCCTCTTGGGATCAGGCTTTAGGAAAATCAGCCACAACCATGGTGATCGTCACGATCCTTAGACTCCCTGGGAACAAACTAATGCAGTTAAAAATCCATAAATTCAGTGGGAAGATGTCAGTCCCCTCCATGTGATTACTAAGAAAAAAATGAAATGTCTGTTAGGTACAGCAAGGAATAGTTTTATCTTTTGTTTGGTTTGTCTGCTGATAACTAAGTTTTGTTTAAGCATATCAATAAAAGCATTATTTTAATTTGTACCACACAATGTTCTACATTATTGACTGAAGATGTTGTGATTTAGGTGACATTGGTCTGAAGTGTTTTTTCAAAGCATGATTCTATTGCTGGCTTTGCCACTGGGTTCCTCTGTGATTTGGGAAAGATTGCTAAATGTATCGGTGTCTCTGTTCCCCCATTTTTGAAATGCACACATGCAAGGGTTGTCCCTTCAACATCCTTTTTAGGAGGGAGCAGGAAGGTGACTATTTAATTGTATTTTCAAATTTAATTATATTCATTTTATGTTAAAGAAACAGCAAAGAACACAGAGTGGGAAAACCTCATTAGTGTACCTGTAAATGAAGCAAAAGGTGAGGTTTGATAGTTCAGCTTTCACATTCCCTCATGTCCTTCAGGTGTGTGCATCATTTCTGCTCACCCTAATGAAACAGGAGGTCTGCTGTGAGCAGCAAACATTCCATTATTGGTCCACTTGGAAGCAATGAACAGCTTGGGGAGTGGTCAAATTGTTTCCAGAGGTTTGTGAAACAACTCTTATACATAAGTCACACAATTTTGCTCAATTTTTTTTCTAGAGTTATTTCTGTAGGTACCTCTCTACAGCTACACTTCGGGCTGCTGCTCAGCATCCTGTGGCATGAAGTGTCCAGTTCCCAGGAGATGGACTGCTGAGTTTTGAAGAGCAGATCCCATTCTGGGGGCAGGGTGATGTGTGTGCTTTCATAAATACTGCTGCTGACTCGTGTCTCCTCAGGCTCTACGAGCAGACCCAGCTTGCAGATGGCTGCAGGAGCCCTCTGAGGGTGCTGAGAGGAATGCAGGAAGTCAGCCTTTGTGTCTTGCTGTGGAACACGATGTGCTCCCAGGCAGTAGCCAGGGCCTGCTCACCCTGCTGTCCTCGTGCTGCTCGAGTCCTCTGTGCACTTGTGTTCAGAGCCGTGTAGGATGAGAGCTCTTGCCTTTCATGAGCTGGGCTCTTCTGTGGGATCCGTGTCCTCTTTCAGCAGCTGAAGCACCCCGCAAGTGTAGGTCAGTTTCTCCCTTGTGTTGGTCCTCACATGGTCCTCTAAAACCATGCAGGCGGATGCCATGCAATCCTGATTGAATAGTGGTGTAATTCCTTACCACAGGTGAAAATGACTGTGCCATTTCAGAGGGAAATGGTTCCTTTGAGTGGGATCCCCAGCAGGATTAGTTTAGCAGGAAAGTTTTGGATCTCCTTGTATTTCTGGTTTAATGTGAGCTGCTTCACAGTTTGTCTGATTATGTCAGAGGGACATAGTCAGCATGAAATGCCTGAACATCTAAGTAAAGGAGGTGTTCTATTGATCTGCAGAGTGCCTTTGGACAGGGTAAATAACCTCTACTCAGGAGTAATGGAAAATGTGCAGAGCACTCCATTTTTATGGGGTTTATGGTCTTTACAAAGGGCTGCTTTTTTTATGGGGATCATTAAAAATGTGTAGAGTGCTAGAAGTAATCAAGCAATGGAGTTTTCAACCAGCAAGCAAGCAGAAAGGTTGAAGAATGCCAAGGTGTACTGGTTTGCTTGCAGTCTTCTGTGGAATAACACTAGTTTAAAAAATGAGGAGCAGGACAGTGAGGAAATACCATTTTGAAAATGGAACTAGGAAATGCTGTATCAGAGTAAACTAAGAAAAGGTAACCAGTGGAGAGTCCAGAAGCCAGGCAGCTTGTGAAGTACTTTTTCACCTGCTTCCTACGTGATTTTGGAGGCTTTCTAGCATGTTAGGGTGCAATTGGAATTCTAGCCTCAAAAGCTGCCACAAAATCCAAGTGGCATGAGAGCAGTGAATAATGAGCCCACAGAGATGCTGATCTAGAGCATGAAAGATGCTCTCCTGTGCTGGTAGCAGGACCTGTGCTGTGCATTCAAGTGCTCTGCTGGCTTCTGCCTCGTGGGAGCACATGGTAAAGACAGAAGTTTTTAGGTGCCCTTGGCAGGTCATCATCCAGCCTGCAGCCAAGCCATGGGATCTTGCAGTACAAACCATCCTAGAGACAGAAGCAGCAGGATAAACACACTGCTATGGGGCCCATATTCTCCCTTCTGCAGTGACCCAGGGCACTGCAGGACTAGGCTAAATTCATGCAAGGCTGTAATGACTGAGCATTTGGAAGAACCTCTTTTGGATCTATCACTTAATAACCAGCAAAACCTCTCCAGCTCTGCTGCGCTTGTTCTGCACGAGGCCCTTACGCAAGTGCTGTTGGCAGGATTGCCATCTGCCAGGAGAGAGGAAGAAGGAGGCTGGCCCCCACATTTGGATTAATTTAAACTCTGGACTCACAGCAGTGATGAACAATGATTCCCTGCCAGTCTTCCCATGTGCTGCTGTCTCTACTCACTGCTGAACTCTGCTCAGGCAAATGTTCTTGAATATTAGTGGTCAAAACACTGCTTGGTGAGTGGGTCCCACAGGCTTCAGAGGAAGTTTCTGTGTGCTAAATGCCATGAAATGAGATTAAAAGCGATCCACTCTCCAGCATTGCTTCTCCCAAATGACCAGTGTGAATCGTTGGAAATCTCATACTCAGGAAGCTCAGGCAGTACCAGCATGGACCTGAGCAGACACAAGGTGACAGCCACCCCTTTAGAGATCCCCCCATTCACTCAATCTCCTTCTCTTTCCCCCCACCCCAGGGAAATGGGGAGGAGAATCAAAGTAAAACTTGTATGTTGAGAAAGAACAGTTTAATAACTGAAAATTAGTAAAATATAGTAGTAACGGTAAAAAAATATAAAAATTCTAATAAAAACAGAAAAACAAGTGGTGGCCAATACCACCACCCTCACCATCCTCTGACTGATGCTAGACCCCCCCCCCTTCCTGAAGCCAGGTCGGCCCCCCTTATGGGTAAGTCCCTCCCTGTTTATATACTGGGCATGGCATTCTGTGGTGTGGAATAACCCTGGTAAGCCCGGGTCACCTGTCCCAGCTGTGCTCCCTCCCAGTTTCGTGTCCCTCTTCCCTGGCAGAGCATGAGACAGTGGAAAAACGTCCTTGACCTAGGGTAAACACGCCATAGCAGAAAACCAAAACATCAGTGTGTTATCAACACCGCTCGGATTCCGAATTCAAGACACAGCACTGTACCAGCTACCGAGAAGAAATTAACTCAGAAACGAGCACGGCTGAAAACCAGGACACAGAGGGACCAGGACAGCACGCGTTGCCGGGGGTGGCTGGCGGGCTGGGGCACCTGCCGCCGGTGGGTGAAGGGCAGAGCTGACTCCCTGAAACACCTTTTTGTGGGCAGCCCGAGGAAGCACCGGCAGCTGCAGCCAGTTCTATGGCCGCAGCAACCACACAGCTGTAGGGGCAGCGAAATCATCCCTCCCTGCTGCCACGGGAGGGGCCGAGAGCGCCCGGCTCGGGCGCAGACACAGCTGTAGCTAGAGCAGATAAAGCTCAGCCCTTGAACCAGGCTATTCCAGTAGCAATAGTGGGGTTTTGTTAGCTGAACATCCATTGTGAGGAGGGCGGGAGCAGCCAGCTTTACGTGGCCATTTCTCGACTCTCTGTTACAAAGAATGTGGGAAGCTAATCTTTAAAAAACTTTCTGGACATCTACGTTCATGGACATTCCCTATTATAAAAACAACAGCTGGACTGCTTTGTGCCAGCACACCTGCATCTTGCTGAGGATAGAAAGAAAGAGGTTTGCTCTCTGAAATGCCAGCCGTGTTTCCTTCCTGCTGCTGCTGGTCACACAGATGGGGAAGTGAATACCAGCTGTTAGCTCCCAGGATAAAGGGTGGGCTGCAGAGAAACAATGGTTCAGCATTTTTATCACTGTGTCCAGCTGCTGCCACACTGGCATCACACAACCAAAATGGTCTTCAAAAGGTCTCCAAGGGTGTTTGGCTCCTTTCTGCCTGAAGGGGAAGGTGATGAATGCAGCTCTAGTGGATCGAAATGCCCAGCAGCCACGTGCATGCTCAGCAACATCCCACCCACTCCTGCAGAACACACGTGCAGAGTTGCCGGCATTTGCTGGCACCCAAAAATGCTCCCTCAAGCCACCAGCCCCGGACACAGGAACTTGGCTGTGATCTTTACACAACAGCTTCCATCTGCAGCTTCAACCAAAAGGCAGCCAAGGCACAGGGACTGCGGACAAGCAAGACTGTGCTCTTGGGAGTGGATTTTGTACTGTTTAGGGCAAAAACTTCCAGGCTTGGCTAGGGTTTTTTCCTCCTACCAAGACGTTTATCCCTGAGCTAATGAGCACGGTGTTTAACTGCTGCTCTCTCACTGCAGGCTGCAGTGACACAGAGGTTTTCTGGTCCGGAGCAAAACATCCCAGCTTGCAGTGGCAGCGACACCCCAGGGAAGTGGCTATGGAGAAGCACAGATGGAGGCTCACAGGAGCGGAGGGGGGCATCCTATCTGCTCCAAGCGAGCAGCAGAGTGTGAGAAAGCAGAGGGTATCTTGAGGCAGATACTATTGCTCTTTAATGAAAGCATCCTCCCTGAACAGCTGTCACTGAGAACACTGCCAGGATTGCAGTGGGCTGGCCTGTGCCAGCTCAACAGCCAGAGACTTGCTTAGGGAAGAAAGCAAAGTGCAGCTTTTAAATTTTTTTCCACTTTTAAAAAAAAAAAAATTAGTCTCACTTTACTTGTTGGACAACAACCATGTCCTAAGCTTACTGTAATTGGCTCCTGGCCGTGAGCTAAACTGAGTTAAAAAATAAATTCACAAGAAAAGCCCCCAACACCAATCAAACCCAACTGTGTTTCCTACAGACTTTCATTTAGAATTTTCCCTTTGCGGGTTCTCCCTCCTTGTGCCAAAGCTGAGGGCTGCACAAGGCTCCAGGACCATCATCCACTTGGGCTCTGGCATTCACCTCCCGCCCATGTTCAGTGGGCAAAGCTAAGTGGGCTTTGCCCCCAGAGGAGCAGTGGGGTCACCAGTGTCTCTTGCAGCACACGAGATGTTCCCTCCACATGAACACCCCCAGGTCTGCACCCTTTCTCCTCAAAGCAGATGGCCAAGGAGCAAAACACTGCTGTAGCAGCATTCAGACATTAACATCAGTCACTGGCCCATGGAAAGTGTTCGGGGCTTTTTTGTGGATTTGTAGATGGGGTAGCAAAACTGTAAGACAAAAAGAAGACATTGAGGGTGAACAGTGGGGTGGGAGGGCAAAAGGTCAAGGGGACCATGGGACACGTGCCCAGCACAGCAGCTGCTTCCTTCAGCCTCAAGGCATCACTCCTTTAGCCACAGAGGTATGAAACTAAAAAGGCAGGTTCTTCTCTTTGTAAGCAAATCAGCCTTCCTTCCCCAGCAAGGAAGTACGTGGGGGCCACCCACAAATCAGCATCCAGCTCATAGCAAGTGCAGGAGCAGCCTGAGAAGCTGAGCAGCCCGAGCCAGCAGAAGAAAGGTTTTCACCCAGCTGCTTAACCTACTCCATGAGGCTCAGGGGAAATGCTATTTGGATCCTTCCCAAAGCCACTGAAAGTATCTTTCCAGGAATGGGAGATGCAGGCCTGATAAGCCTATGTTTTAAAACAAGGCGGGGCTAAGTTTTAAAGCTGTCCTTCAGTTCGGGCTGTGTTCGAAGCAGCACCAGGGTAATTTGTTACCATGGGGGATTTTATCAATTTAATAATGCCAAAGCTGTTGTCTGATGTATGAAGTTTCCTTTCCAAATCACTTCAGCTTTTCAGGCCCAGGAAGGAAACAGCTGCTTTAGATGAAGATGGGCCAGAAGGGGAGGAATTACATAAAGAGGAAATACGCTGACTTCCTTCCCAACACAGAGCTGTGCCATGGACTGTGGACAAGTGCATTTACCAGGCACGCCACAGCAGGCAGCTACCAAAGCAGCGCAGCTGCGACAACCACTTGTCACTGCTGCAGTCCTTCCCTGCCACACCCTCCCTGGTGCATCTGACAGACTTGATGCTGCACAGCAGCAAGAATTGTCCTCTTCCCTGAGAAACTGAAGGCAGCAATGCATTTTTGGGAAGTGCAGTGAGTACAGAACGAACATTTCTCTTGCAGCTCACTGAAGAAACAAACAAAATCCCACAACTCCAGAGCCTTTGAGCTGACACTTCCTCACAGCAGGCTGAATGGAGCCTTCCCACCAGAGGCTCTGCCATGCAGAAAAGAACACCTGCTTGGAGCACAGAACCCCCTAGTTAGGAATGTCTGCACACCAATTAAATATCCCAATGAGCCTGGAGTACAGACAGCATGACACACAATCTGCCATTCAACCAAGCAGCAAGGCTGTGCTCACGGTGCTTTGAAGCACCTGCTTTTCACAGCAGCACCTCATCTGTACACAGGTGCCACGTGGCAATTTGCTCCAGGCTGGTGCCCAGGGCTCCCAGCCTCGGCAGAACCAGGCAGGCAGGGGCAGGAGCCATTTTCACTCCCACCTATCAGCTCCAGTTTTAAACTTTGACTCACAGGAAGTGGGAGCCAGGGCTATGAGGGGCAGCACAGCCATACCAGCGCTGCCCTGCCCAGACTAACTTTACTCAACTGAGAAGCAAAAGCCTCAACTAAGTGTTTCCTCTCCCTCTCCTTTAATGCTCCCATCTTTAATGAAGATGCAACAGAAAAGAGAAGATAACATCCTCACCTGGCCCCATTTACATCCTCTGCAAGGAAAGCAAGAGTTGCCTCAGTGACTTTATCCAGGCTTTGAACCTGCCTCCCTGCCTTTCAGCCCCACTGAAACAGGTTACACCAAAATTGTACCTCATCCAGAAGCTCAGCTGATCCAAAATTCTTACTTGGAAAAGCTTAAAAAAATTATATATTTATATAAATGAAGTTCCCACAGAACTAAAAGAGGGTGTATTTAACCAGACAGGAACCTCAGAGATAACTAGGGCATACTCCATTCCCTCCTCCACAGTCTCTCACTCCTCCCAGCCTGCTGCCACATCTATCTCACCCCTGCAGACCCCCACCTCCACCCTCCAGCACCAGGGGCCAAAAACTGACACAGGACAGCGAAGACGAAGAAACTCTGTAGGAGATAAACAGTTGGCACGTGGGCCATGCCCTCCCCTTTCAGGCACCTTAACCTATGTCTCTGCTATCACTGCAGCGGGAAGAAAGTTAATGATTACCAGTCCAAGGCAACATCCCTGGTCAGGCACACAGCAGCAACAGACACCCACTTACTTGCACCAGGTGGGGCTCTGAGGAAATTTGTGTTCCTTTATTCAATCCAAACTGCCACCAGGTCAGACAGGCAGAAAGCGCAAGGAACCTGTTACTGTTGCATCTCAGAGAGAACCAGAGAAGCAACAGTGTTTGCTCCAGGTCTGTCAAACAGATGCATTCCCTAACAAGGAACACGGCAGGAACAGCAAGTTACATTCACTTCTCAAGCACGGACATTCAACCAGTTTGCAGGAAGTCTAGGGCACAGCTAGGCCATTCCAACATCTCTCTCCAAGAGGCCAAGCACAGAAAAATCCTGCTACTTGACTAAATTCTAGTTAATATGCTCCCTCAACAGCTCTCAAATACAAAGTACCACAGCCAGGCTGTGTTGGAAAACAGCCATTTCACCTTTTCTCCACAGTGTCCCTATTCAGCCTCCTCCCTTGATCTTGGAGACATACTACAACTCCAGAGAGACTCAAGTACACTTGTCTGACAAAGCAGCTCAGCCAGCCCTCAGCTTGAGTGGCACATATTCCATTCTGAGATGTTTTCATTATTAATTTCTTATCTCTTCCAGAGGTAAGTCTCTGCACAATCCCAAAAGATAAAGGTGGTCCACTCCATTATGACATTTCTTGGACTTTGCCTTACTGACTTCAACCTACTTTTGCACTCCAGTGCCACAGGCAAACAGTGAAATCTGTCTGGAAACAGTCCAGTTGTAGTGCACCAGCACCAGCTGTGCTACTGACAGCACCCAATCCTTGGTGCAACCTCTCCTTCGAGTCACCTTGAGAGACACATAAAACCAACAGACATCACCTAGAATGGGTTTAAATGAGTTTTATTTTAGACAACCTACATGATAGATGTTTTTTTCGTTTTTTTTTTTAACAATGCCTCCACTCCAAATCAGGGTCAAAATAAGTGAATAAAGCTCAAGATGACATCAGTCCAGTTGTTAGACATTGCCGATTCCTGGTGTTGTGCCGATGAAGAAGAAACAGCAGCCAGCTATGAAGACAAGTGATCCAAAACCATACTGTTTGATTTGTTACTGAAACAAGAGTGGCAAGTGTTAGCTGAAGGTCATGACAGTCACAGTAAGTTTCTGTAACTTATTCATGTATTCCCTAATTCAATCTGGGCTGCCACAGTCAGGCAGGCAGAAAGCGCAAGGAAGTTATTTTTGCATCTTAGTGCAAACCAGGGAGCAACAGGAAAAGTGCCCATGGTCTATCAGAGGATGCTGATCATTTTTACAATTGTACAGAGCAACTGGCACCCACCAGCTGCTGAGCAAGCCATGTGGAAAACTCATTCACACCCTTCCTGCTTGACACACCAAGGTTCAGATTTCCTCTCAAGTAAGAGCACATCCAAAACAAGTACCAGAGCTTACAATGTACATGCTGCCTCTGAAAACAGCTGCACCAAGAAGCTGAAGGAGGTTTTACTGCACATGGGAACACCCTGCTACTGTTCTTTCACTCCACCTTGAAGGAGATGGAGTTACCCAAACAACACATCCAAAAGGTATGCCCCTGTAGAGGAGATGCACAGAAGCTTCTGCTCCCAGGAGGTACCTTCCAGGTGATCACCTCTTCCAGGGCCAGGACAGACATCACCCCTCCATCAGGCTGTGGGAGGTGCTGTGTCTGTCTGCCAGTTAAAGTATTCATTTAGTTGGGCTACTGCTCCACACCAGAATCTAGCTCATCTTTAGATGATTTGCATACCAGAAAGCCTGTAAGAGCCTTTACAGATAAATTTAGCTGTCTGTAAACAGACTTCACAAGTCCACAATGACTGGGCAAAGCAACTGGTGATCCCACAGTGCAGTGAATTCCACAGGTCTCCAAACAAGCCAAAAACCCACAAGTGTTGGGACCCCAATACTGTCTTGTGGCAACCACATTCCAATACAGAGTAGATAAAGCAAACCACAGGAGCTGTCCTGAGTTCAGGTAGTTGGAGATTCCAGAGAGAGTAAGGTTAAGTACTTGGTCACATATTACTGTGTTCCCAAATTTAGAGCAATATTTAAACTGACAGTTCTTGTAGAAGGCCATCAGATTAAGTGAAAGAAGATGGGACATGGCCATGCAAGGTACTTCACAATTAACCCCCACAAAAGGGATCCAAAGTAGAAGTGCTCCATTTCAGAGGACCTGCTCTTTAAGCTAATAGTTTAAACCCATTCCCAACTACACACATCTCACCAGGGCAATCCCTTCTGCATTTCTTAGCCATTAAGTCACCATGAGTCACTGCAGTGACACTACATCCCCTTTCAGTACAACTGAATAGTACTCATAAGTTTCAGGCCCTTTATATAGTATGAAGCACCCATCATGCTGTGCTTACACTGTTTTTTAACTGGCAGCTACTGCTCAACTTTAACAGGGGTACAGGAGAACAAGTGATGAAGGAGCTCACCATGTACTTGGGCACATTCACCCAGGTCAGGTCAGTACTTACACATTTCTCAATTTCTAAGCCATCCTTAAAGAAAATCATATATGGGGTCACACCGTCCTCACGGAAATCCAGGAGAGCCACCATTCCATCTGGATTCATGTTCTCTCCTACAAAGAACTTCAGAGGAATGTGTTACTGAGACATTTAGTCAGCTATTATCAGGAGAAAATGCCTTTTTACACATGAACAATTCAACACCACCAAGCTCAGTTTAAGAGTCTTCCTTTTAAAAGTCTTTGACCAGCCACAAGGAGTTTCCTTCTCTGCAGCTTGTCCATCTCCATACCACCATGGATGACACACCAGAAGAAAGGGATGCCACCCAGAGGAACCTAGACAGGCTGGAGAGGTGGGTCCAAGGGAACCTTGTGAAGTTCAAAAGGCCAAGTGCAAGATCCTACACCTGGTTGAGGGCAATCCCGCACACAAATACAGGCTGGGCTTGAGAACAGATTGAGAGCAGCTCTCAGGAGAAAGACTTGGGGTGTTGGTTGACAACAACTCAGCGTAACCCAGCCCTGTGAGCTTGCACCCCAGAAACCCAAATGTATCAGAAGAGGAGTGACCAGCAGGCCAAGGGAGGTGACAGCTGTTCTGCTCTGCTGAGCCCTCACCTGGAGTGCTGCATCTAGCTCTGGAGCTGGGACCCCAACATAAGAAAGATGTGCTGGACCAAGCCCAGATGGGCAACTAAGATGGTCAGAGGCCTGGAGCACCTCCCTTATGAGGAGAGGCTGAGAGAGTTGGGGCTGTTCACCCCTGGAGACTCCAGGGAGATCTTACAGCAGCTTCTAGTACCTAAAGGGGCTACAAAAAAAATCTGGAGGGACTTTTGACAGGGGCATGCTGCAATAGGACAATAGGGATTGGCTTTGAACTCAAAAGAGGGCAGATTTAGATTACATATTAGGAAGAAATAATTTACTGTGAGGGTGGTGAGACATTGGCACAGGCTGACCAGAGAAGCTGTGGATGCCCCATCTCTGGAAGTGCTCATGGGCCAGGTTGGATGGGGCTTTGAGCAAACTGATCTAGTGGAAGGTGTCCCTGCACATGGCAAGGGATTGGAACTCAATGCTGCTTTTCAACCCAAAGCATTCTGTGATTCTCTAATTTTACCATGCTGCTGTGAAAAGAGGAAGACACAGCAAGGGCCAAAGTATCCACCTTTCAAGTCTAACTCCAGAGTCCCTAAATTGCCCTAACAACAAATGTAGCTAACTACAAGCATTACCAGCTGAAATGAGATCCCCAAACACCTAAAAGTCTTTGGCTGTTTCTCCTCCCTGACTCTCAGGGCCCCTAATACTCTCAGAAAAGGTCAGGTTAGCATCCTCACAACAGGAGCCCCCAAAATTATTCAAATCAGTACAGCAAATGAACCAATCACAGCTATCAACACTGCTGTTAAGGAAACATAAGTTACCTGGTAGTTTTTGAAGTTGGCAAGGATGTGTTTTATTTGTTCTGCAGCCCCTGTCATGAAAGGCTTTACTCTCTCTGGCTTGTGCTCCTCAAGTCTGGCTTTGATTCTGGAAGGGGGAAAAAAAAAAGCTCTGAAAACATGTTTAGTTAAATAACTTCACTGTCTGGCGGGGTGTCATAGCAGTAAGAGTTGCTACCTATCAAACTTTGATTTTGCTGCCTTTCCTCCCACTCCTTCTCAAAGCCCCCAAATTTTAATTAAATTTTGCAAGTGAAATCACAAAACAGTGCCTGCCACTCCTATAAAGCTCATTATACTACTAGGCTAATAAAAAAGGCAAAAATCAGCAAAAATCAGCAAGCCTCTTCCACAGCACCAAGAGTGTCACCCATCTGTGTCACGAAGCATTTTCACCATCAGTATTAATCCCACTGAACAGAAAGCAACAGAAATTACACCTTGAACTAGCAAAAAGTCCCATTTGCACATGTTTTTTAGACGTTTACACTGTCATGCTAGAAAAGCTTCAGGAAACTTTTTTTTATCACCTCAGTCCCTTCCACATGAAGGTTTGGCATGGAGAAATACAAAAGAAAACAGCAAGGTTACAAGTAAGATCCAAAGCACGTAACTAAGTCCTCTACCTCAGCCAAGATAAATATAGATATTCCAGCACTCATTCTTCAGGGCTTCAGTTCTGCCAAGCATTAAGACATTACTGAAGTTCACAGCCAATTTCACACCTGTATCAGAACTAACACCTACTATGAATAAACCCAATGCTGTTTTTATAATCTCAAGCACGTAAACCCACTCCATCCCACTGAAAGGAAAAGCCTTCCGACACTTACGCTTTCATGTAATCCTTGATGTACTTCTTGTAGGATTCTTTTGTGAAGCTGGTCTCCTGAAGGTGGTGGTTAATTACTATGTCAACACCAGTTATGACCGTGGCTTCTGTTCCATCTCCCTCAGGACCTTCAGCAGAGGCATTGCCACCAATTAGAGAGTCATCAATTTGACCCTCTGTCCTGGTGACCATCTAGATTTAGAGACATCAAAAAACTTAACGGCTCTGCAAAAAACCTTAACGCTACTGCTCTTACACACCTATGACCTGACAGCAGGGCATAACTCCAGAGACACAGTTCAGTGCAAGGAACCTGGCTGCAGCTTGAGTACTGATTTTCCCAGGGATGGGAGAAGGGGGAATGGCTTCAAATCGAAAGAGAGCAGGTTTAGATTAGCTATCAGGAAGAAATTCTTTACATGGGAGGCACTGGCAGAGGTTGCCCAAAGAAGCTGTGGATGCCCCATCTCTAGAAGTGCTCAAGGCCAGGTTGGATGGGGCTTTGAGCAACCTGATCTAGTAGAAGGTATCCCTGCCCATGGCAGGGAGGTTGGAACTGGATGATCTTCAAAGTCCATTCCAACCCAAACCATTCCATGATTCTATGCCTCCCAAGCATGACTCCCCCTCCCGTGCCTAACCCAAACTCCATCACACTCTACCCTAGCTGACCCGGGCTCTCTTAGGCACCACCCGCGGCAGCACCAGGCACTGGTCTTCCCTTCTCTCCCTCCCTCCTCGGGCCCTTCGCAGGGATGCCACCCCCACTCCCCACCGGCCGTGAGTCACCGCGGCGTCCCTTCCTCCCTCCCTCGGGGCGGGCACTCACCTTCCCCTCCACTTCCAGGCACAGGCCGTCCGCCACCTCCCGGATCTTGTAGATGTCCGAGAACATCTCATCCTCTGTGGGGGACAGACAGACACACACACACACATACACACACGTCAGCCTCCACCTCCCGGCACCCACCACCTTCCCCCCGCCGCTCCCGCCCCCGGGCCCCGCGCCCCCCCCGCCTCGGCCCAGCCCCGCACATGCGCGGCGGCACCGCCGGGCCCAGCGCCCGGGCCCGGGCCGCGCTTCCCCCCCCGCTCCGAGCGGCAGCCCGGCCGCCCCTCCCGGCCGCGCCGCGCCCCCCCCCCCGCGCCCTTACGGCTGATGCAGTCCCGGTAGATGATCATGGCGGCGGCGGGGGGCGGCGGGGGCGCGGGGTGTCAGCGCAGCGACCCGGGCGCGGGGCGGGAGCGGGGCGGAAAGGGCCGAGTCAGCGCCTGCCGGGGCTCATATAGCGGGCACGGCCCCGCGCGTCACCGCGCACGCGCACTGCGCACCGCCCCGCCCCGCCGCCAGCGGCGCCTCCGCGCGGCCGCGCCCGGAACCGCCGCGCGAGGGGCTCTCGGAGCGCGGGGCTCTCGGAGCGCGGGGCTCTCGGAGCGCGGGGCTCTCGGAGCGCGGGGCTCTCGGAGCGCGGGGCTCTCGGAGCGCGGGGCTCTCGGAGCGCGGGGCTCTCGGAGCGCGGGCTGGGGCGGCACCGGCAGCGACAGCGACAGCAGCACCGACACCGGCAGCGACAGCAGCAGCGGCACTGCCCCTCCCAGGGAGCTGTAACTGCACGGAGGCCTCCCTTCAGTCTCCTCCAGGCTGAACGGACCAAGTGACCTCAGCCGCTCCTCGTACGTCTTCCCCTCAGGGGCCTTCATGATCCTTGGGGCCCTCCTTTGGACAACCTAATAGCTCCTAAATGTCTTTCTTATATCGTGGTGCCCAAAACTGCACATGGGACTGGAGGTGAGGCTGCCCCAGTGCAGAGCACAGCAGGACAATCCCCTCCCTTGCCCGGCTGGCGATGCTGTGCCTGAGGCACCCCAGGACAGGGTTGGCCCTCCTGGCTGCCAGGGCACTGCTGACTCATGTTCAACTCGCAAAATGGGGAGCAGAGTTTCATCTTTCCCAACTCAGAGGAGGTCAGGGCTGGCAGGGACCTCTGGAGAGCAACCAGTCCTGCCCCGTGCCAGTGCAGGGCTGGTGCCTCTCCCTCATTGCCTGTGGTTCCATTTCATGGGTTTCAACACTAATTTTCCTCTTTCTTCTAATCTTTTAAGCTCTCAGTAACACTTTTCTTTTTGTCTAACTTCTTATGAGGTGTCTGGGATGTGTCATCACTAGCCCATTTCTCATTACTCAGAGTCACCGAGCTGGGATGATCACACTTTCACTTTCTTTTTGCCAGTTGGTGCAAGATGGTACAGCTTTTGGGCATGATACCTTAGGTCCTAAGGCATCAGGCACATCTATGCACCCCTTCTTCCTCCTCAGTAGTTTTTTCTAGGGAGGCAATTATGCATATCCACTCTCTTTTCCTTGTGTTGTATTACAAAGTATCTTTGCACCCACATTTTCCAAACTAGCTTGCCATTTAACACAGGCAGCCTCGTAAATCCACACACTGACCTTCCAAGGAGAAGCGCTCCCAGCTTTTCCCAAGTGCCCCAGGGAAGCACTGCTGCGGGGCTCTGGACCTTGCAAGGGCCGTGACACGGGGACACGGACAGTCATTCGCCCTACTGGGTGTACATGGACATGCATTTGCTCTACTGGGTGCTGGACCTCCTCCAAATAAGTGATGTTTTCAAAACAGGGAAATAATTAGGAAGTTGTTAGACTCTTGCTGTTATTACTCCCTCAGGGAAATTGAGTTGGGTATGTTCAGAGACACCGCCTCTGCACTTGTGAAAGGGCTGGCTGGGGCAGGTATATTTTTCTTATTTTTCCAAGGATAAGTGAGATTTAGCCCAGCAGTGAGGGTCGAGATGAAAGACAGAAGGATAGTAATGCCTAGACCTCTTTTTCCCCCTTTGGACATACTTTTCTGCAGAAGCCTGTCACAGCTGAAACAAATCTAGACCTCACTTGAACTCTGATTCTTAAGAGGCATTGATAAAATACCTTCAAAAGA
This sequence comes from Aphelocoma coerulescens, assembly GCF_041296385.1. Classification (NCBI taxonomy): domain Eukaryota; kingdom Metazoa; phylum Chordata; class Aves; order Passeriformes; family Corvidae; genus Aphelocoma; species Aphelocoma coerulescens. Next base: position 64,201,743 of record NC_091013.1, read on the forward strand.
CACCATGGGACCTGAAGCTCGTAGTGCTGCTAATGATCCTGGACTTGGCAGAGACATCAGGGCACAGGACACAATTCCCTGTCCCTCACTATCCTGAGGCAGTAAACTGCTCATTGCTTTCTTTGTGTGTGCCAGCAGAGCTCCCTTTTTATCTCCTCCTCCCTTGCTCTTCCTTCCTTTGCTCCAGATATCAGTGTCCTTTTTTGTCAGATGGTCTAGCTGCTTACATAATCTAATTAAATTTATAAGTAATTTTCTGCTGGTTTTACCTTCAAGACTACTGCTGCTCTTTCAGGCCCGAAGAAGGGGCTTCTGCCCAAAAGCTTATCTGTTTCTTTTTCTCAGTGGCAGCTGGCCTGATAAAAGATATCCCCTCTTTTTACAAACCACAGTAGAAACAGAGCAACTTACATCTTTAGCAGTGTGTTAAGTGACAGGGGAACATTTGGCTCCTTCTACATAGTGTAATATGCAGCTAAAAACATCCAGTTAGTAGGTGTGCTTCAATTTGGTTTTATTTTTGAGAGACTGTGCTAGAAAAATGGATATTTTTGCAGTAGTCCAGAAACCTCTTACAAATTCATCAGCTCACTCAATTCACTGAAGTCAGGGTAGAAACCCTTTAGCACAGTGTGAAGGCAGGTGGACCTTCGGGTTGCTTTGCCTTGCCTGTAGGTCTGTATTAAGAGTTGCAGGTGTAAAATGTGAGATGTCATTTAAAAATGCATCTTTTAAATGGGTCAAGGCTCCTGTGTGAACGCCAGTTTGATGTGGAGTTAAGTTAAATCAGTATCAAGCTGAAGGTAGCACTGTTTTAATTGGCATAGGCTTCACTGAGGTACCAACGCTGAAATTTTCCTGTGATCCCATATAAACAGAGAATTATGTCATGTGCTGATACTTTGTGATGAATTAGATTTGAAAATGCTTTTTTTTCTTTTTTTTTTTCAGAAACATTTGAGAAAACCTTAGTATTCCTCACCTTCTTTCTGTCCAGGCAGCCTCTTCAAGCACTTCTCATATCCAGCCAGAGTTGGATCCACATTTCAGAGTGATAGGTTAAAAATGTGGAGCTTCCCTCTCTCCCTCCACCTTTTTAGTTGCCAGTTGACACCCAAAATGATGTGACAGGTTTTCCTGATAGTGCACCTCACCTTTGGTGTTGTGTAAATCCCAAAGGACTGATGGGAATCCCGTGGTTTTATTGATTAGTCTTCTAATACTATTTGAGGAGGATTTTCTGGGCAGGTGTCTGCAGAGTCTCACAAGAAGCTTTTTTCATGGAAGCTACACCTCAGATAGTTGTGAGTTACTGCAGTGTTCCTTCCATCAAGTGTTAGCATCTGGATAAAGTGCCAGATGACAGCTGATACTACACCGTTCTTTCCCTAAATAAACAGTATATTTTCAGCCCATTGTGGCAACTCCCATTGAGCTGTAAGAAAAGTGAGGAGATCCTGCTTTCAGCTAAGTCTCCTGCAAGGTGCAATCAGTGGAAATAAAGCAGAAGTGAGGCTGGAGGAAGAGAGGTGATACTGGGCTATGACATAAGGGATGGCACCAGTTCTAACCTTTGTAAAAGGCTGTGAAAGTCGCATCATAGTGGTGATGTTTTACATCATTTGCTGGGTGTGGGGGAGAGCATCCTAAGTATATATATATATATATATACACACACATATATATCTCCTGGTAGAAAGAAACGGGAAAAATGAAGATTAAAGGACTGAGCAAGCCCTGGCACTGCGGAGAGGCTGGCAGGACAGTCTGTGCCCAGTGCCCCCTTCCCCAGTACATCTCCCAGCACAAAGGCTTTGGGAGAGAAAATGCATGATATGCCTGTGATCAGCTCAAATTTTTCTTCACAAATCTGTCTGGAATTTAGGACTGAAACAAAGAGCTGTGACTTTGTAGCCCCTCGTTCAACAAACACAGATGGAAATTGTAGCTTTTAACTGGTTTCCTTCAAGTTCTTTCCCTGGGGCGTTTCCAGGCAATAAAGATTTGATCATTATTTTCTACTCCTTCTTATTAACTGGGAATTGATCTCACAAAACCAGACCATCAGTTTGATTCTTTCAGGTGAATTCATTCAAGACTGGCTATATTCAGGTTATGAATATAGCCAGTCTTCCAGTGCTTGGCAATCCTTCGACTGGTTTGGATCTCGAGCCAAAATTCATAATTTAGATTTGCATTGGCAGTGTACTAAGCCAGAATCCCAGATCCCAAGATTAGTATTTGAAAGAGTTGAGCTTTGATCATCAGTGTAGCTTATCAGGTCAGATCTATTCACAAGTGATAGACCATGTTAGACTGGACTAGATAGATGAAGATAGCCCGGACAAAGGCATCACTTTTAGAATGCAAGGAAGGTCTTCAGCAACAACCCCTCTTGCACTCAGAACAAATGCAGGTGTACTTACCTTGGCCTTTTCAATATTTACAGTTCCTCTCCCTGCAGCTGGGACCCTGAGAGCTCTGTTTCTCTCGCTGGCCGCTGCACTTCTCCGAACAGACACAGAGGTCACTGCGCAGCCACAAACCCGTTTTAGCTGTGGCACTGCTTGCACCAGGTCAGCTCACCCAAACCCTGCCCTGGGGGTGTGAGGCTGTCAGCCGGCACTGCAACTGATACATTTCTAGGAAAAACAGGACTACGATTCCCAGGTTAAGAACTATGAAGCAAGGTGCTGTCCACCTCCGATTTTATACTTGCTAACCTTATAAGCATCCATGTGACTGAAAGGGCTGTGTAGAAAGGCCTGTGCCTGACCCTCGTGTCTGCTGCCAGTGTGTCCCACTGATGTGCTGAATGATGGAATAGAGGGTGCATTCATTAAAGTGGCAGTAACGTTAGGTTGGGAAGGACCACAAGGGTATTGGAGATTAAGATTGGAATTAAAAAGTGATCTTGACACATTGGACAAGTGGCCTGAATTGTTAGAAGGCATTTGGATGAGGTCAGCAGGTCAATGAGCAGTCAAACAAACGTAAAGGAAAATCTACCAAAAAGATGCAGCATAACATTCAAACAAGCCCTGAGCCACACACTACTAGAAACTGAAATAGTGCACTGGGGAAGTGCTGCCTTATCCTGGTTCTGGTCCTCTGCTCTGTTGTAGGCTTCTGCTGCTGGCAAATGCCAGGGAATGCTGAGATGATGATGTGCTCCATATGGGTGGTCTGATGTCATGCTCGTGAATGCAGAGCAGAAATGATCAGACACAGGACAGAGAACTGGGCAGCAGTTCTGCAGAAAAGATCTGGGATACTGGTGGATCCAAAGCTGAACAAGAATCATAGAGTCATAGAAATATTTAATTTGAAAAAGGCCTCTAAGATCATTGAGTCCAATCATTAACCCAGCACTGCCAAGTCCACCACTAAACCATGTCCCTGAGTGCCACATCTACATGTCTTTTAAATACTTCCAGGGATGGTGACTCAACTACATCTCTGGGCAGCCTGTTCTGGTGCTTGACCAGCCATTTGTGAAAAAAGAATTCCTAATGTCTGTTTCACCTGTTCTGAGAAAAGCCCACACCATATTGGAGTAGATAAGGGGTGATGTTATGTGTAAGAATCTTGTGCTGTTGTGGATATGAGGGGCTGAGCTCTGTTTTGTGGTGCTGGTACTTCCTGGAGCACTGACTCCAGCTTTAGCAACACACTTTGAAAAAGGTATGGACTGATCAGCAAGGGTTCACAAGAGCAGAGGGAATGAGTAGAAGGAATATGAGTTAATTTAGTTTGCTGTGAGGAAGTTGTAGATTATGCATTGGAAATGCTTTCCAGTACAGGCAATAGAGGAGCAAGGAATAGGCTGTCTACCTAGTTCTCTGTCCCTGCAGGTTTTTGAGAATAATTTAGAAACCTGCCCGTGGAGATCAGAAAGCATGTTAGATCTGTCATTAATGACACAGATAATGGCTGATTCTGCCCCACAACAAAGGGACAGGCTGCCTCTAGGTCCTTTTTAACCCTATTTATCACCACGTGATTCTTAGATGAACTATGTGCTGTCATTTATACCTGTTTAGAGTGGTCACACAGTTAGGATAAAAATAATATCCTCATATCCCCATTCAGAATGAACAAGAGGGTTTGGAAAAGGGGTGTTATGAGAGAGGAATGTTGTCCTGCATGGCAAGATGGGTCTGTGTGGAAATCACATGTACACAGAGGGAGAAGTATTCAGGTTCTGCAGTGCCCAGAGCTTTAACCTTAGTGAGTCCCTATTTTAGTCCTATTTAATATAATGTGGTAGAGTCCTTTGACTCAGATTAGAGGTGTGCTGCAGAAAGGGCTTCTTCCATGCCAAACCTCAGGCAAAGATGAGCAGGGATCTAGTTTCTTGTGCTTGCCGGGACTCTGCTTAATCTGTGGGCAGTAAACATGGATGTCTCTCTGCAGAGATCCACTTTTACAGCAGAGTGGAAGTTTTATAAAGTCATCCACCAAAAAAAAAAAAAATTATCAGTACATGCCTGGCTGGTTCAATTATTTTGCAAAGAATGGGAGTGGAATTTATCCTATTTAACCTCCACAGCAGAGATAGATCATCAGTAAATCCCTTTGTTAAGTGAGCTCAAACCAACTTCTCATGGAGCAGCCGAGCCGGCTACATAAGGGAAAGGGAGCTGGAACTGCAGGCAGGGGAAGTGTCCTCCCCAGCAAGGGCTCAGCCTCATGGGGCCCCAGCCGGGCCAGCGGTGTGGGACCAATGTCCAAAGCCACACCAGGGCTGGGATGAGCCAGATGTGGGGCCGGACACAGCGTGGCTGCAGCGCAGCACAGGCAGGGAGCGAGGGACAGGCCTGAGCACAAACAGCTGCTGAGCCTTGGGAAGAGGGTCCCAGCAGGGCAGCTCATGGCTCCATCCCACACTGCAGCTGGTTTTACTGCAACGTGAGGCAAGGTTACAACTTCTATACACAGGCACCACCTCAAAGTTAGCCAGTATTTCTAAGGCCAACCTCTGCCCAATTCTTCACCCCAAAGACATCTTCAGTTAACTTAGCGATCCCTGTCGAGAAGACTCAAAGAAGACATCCTCCAACGAGCTCTCTGTTTTCCTGCCAGACTTAAGGCTTTCTCAACGCCTGTGCCAAGTAGAGACACCCCACTAGATGGCGGGACAGGAGCCGGTGGATGGCAAGCAGGGCTCTGCTCACCTTGGTAGGAGGCCAGAGCTTTTTCCATTGCTGTTGGCATCATTCCCATGTCACCTGAAATGCCCCAGGACCAGCGCAAGTAAAATTCGATCTTGGGCCTGTAACTGATACAGCTGCTCTGGGCTCCTGGCCAGCTGGATGCTGCACACAGATACCATTCACTTCAAATAATTAGCATCCACATGTGATGAGCTGGGATCTGTTGAGTTCTTAACCATTACAGGGGCTAATGCTGCCATGCTAAACTCACTCAGCTGCCATTTTTCAAAATGGCATTTGCTTCAGAATTGTTATGAAGCCTGAAATTGAATTCTGCCATTTTAATCCATCTCTATGTGCTTTTTGGGTCATTGTTACACAGTGTGAACTCTCAGTCTTGTCAATAGTGAAATAATCATCGGAGCACTCAGCATGTTAATGGTGTTATCCCTAGGATTTTGACACTACCAGCAGGTAACACAGTTACATTTAGACAGCAATCTTTGCTGCAGATGCTCCAGGAAAACGGCAGGATTTAATACCCATTATAAGGAAATGGTAGATGAACCTTCTGGTCTCTCAGTTGTGCAAAGCTTCACTTTAAAATACTGTAGGGGACAGCAGGCAACAGGACTAAAAGATTCCATTTTGGAAAACAGCTTCTTAAATGGCAATCCAGTAACTTGAGATCGTAACACATGTCAGCCGGAAATACAAAGCTGCTGTCATTTTCAAAGATCTCAAGATCGATATTTATTATTTTCTGATAAGAGTTTTGTGTCCACTGCATTCCTCCCTGCCGTGAAAATCAAGAAGGAACTTGAGTAACAAAGGATATGTTGGACACTTAGGAGGTATCTCTCAGCTTCTGAATGATTTTGAATTGCTCTGGTTTCTATTGTTTTAGAAAGGTACAGCAGCACTATAGGAGCCATTCCAAAATAGGGAATTTTAACAGAAGGATGAGAGAAGCAGCTGTTTGCCGATTCTCCCCACAAATATGCTCTGAGGAAATAGGGACTGATCTGTTTATCTGTCTGTGAGATGGCTGATAATCTGAGGTACTTCAAGATAAGGGTAGAAAAGGACCTTGAGAGTTCAGTCAACCAGTCTTCTTTCATCAGGGGGATTAGTTAGACATGCACTTCTCTGGGGAGATGTTTGCTTACCTTGTTTTTCAGATTTCCTGGTGCTGGAGATTTCCATCATCCTCTGCAGAACAAACGTTTACTGAAAAGGGAGCTGGGTCCTACCATTCCCCTGTGAGTGTTGCAAATATAGGATGGATCATAACCTATATTAGTGTGGATTTAGAGGTTTGTCTGATGCTCAGATCCTTACGGAACTCAGTGTGCCCCATTCTACATGAACACTTGGCTACACAATTTCTGTATTTATTAAAAAACCCCAACTATATTATTTGTCAGTACTTTCACACAGGATGAGCTGGGGTGTTCCTCACTGTTTGGTTCCTTCACTGGGTCAGAGGGCACATGCAAGTCTCTCTCCATGGCTGTGATACTGTAGGTAGAGAGGAAAAATGGAAGAACCAGCTCATCTCATGTATTTCTTCAGGAGCTTTACATTGAAAAAAGCAATTTAGCTAATGAATACAATTCAGGGCAGAGTTGCCTGAAGTGATAATAGATACTTCTGTGAAAACATAAGAGCAGCTCTTAGTGCTGATCACAAGACTAAACTGTTAATGAAATTTTAAGAAGGAAATAGAGAATAAAACCAGAAACATCCCCACCATATGTCTGTATACACACAGAGTAAATATATATATATATGCACATAGACATAGACATAGACATAGACATACACACATACATTTTGTATATAATTGCTGTATGCCCAAATGTCAAAAGCCATGTGCAGGCCTGGCCTCCCAGAGTCAAAAAGGTATGATGAAAGTAGGACCAGTACCAAGAAGAGAGGCAAGGAGCAAAATATGAATCTGGAATAGGACACAGCAACTTTAAAAGGAGATATCTTTGGTGGTGGGTGTATTACCGCAGGCCTGGTTCCTAGGGTATATCACCATGTCCCGCAGCCATAGGGAGGAGGAGGAGGAGAAGATCCAGCAGGCAGGAATTGTGCAGCAAGATTGATCTATTTAATTATTTTACAAACTCTTTTATAGACTTTTTTCTTCATAGTCTAATTGGACAAAGGACCAGCCACCCCTTGGGGGTGATTGGCTAAAATCCTAAAACATCCATTGTCAAAATATTTTTCTACTATACCATAAACAAGACTTTTCAAGGTTGCAGGTGTCTGGGTTGTTTACATTCCCTGCTACCTCTTCTGCGTGAGAGAAAAGTCTCTCACGGACTTAGAAAATAGCAAGAAAATCCTTGCTAGCAGCATTTTTGTATCTACAGTGGGTGTGACGGCAAGCTTTGAAATCAGCAGCAGAGCTGAGAAAATTAAAAGAGACTGACTATTCACTGTCTATCAGTAGACAGGAAATATGGGAACATCAAGAAAATGATGAGGCGACAGTTCAGAAGAGTCAAAAGAAGGCTCCTTTTAACACCCTGTGTGTAGTTACCCTATGAAACTTATTGCTTGAGGGTGGATGCCAAAAGTTTAGATTATTGCAAAAGCAATTTTAAAAAATTGCAGAAAGGGCTACTAAGCCCTCCTGGCTCAGGAAGAAGCCCTACAGCCAAGGACTGCTGGAGTTCAGGAAATTTAACACTGAGATGTTGCCATCCTCTGCATAGATTTGTATGTTTTTCAGGAAGGAGTTTGGAAGATATCTCTGTATCCTTGAATGCCCTTTATTAATTGTCAGTCATATACAGCCTTAGGGGAGAACATTTCTAGAAACATTGAGGGGTAAAGAAAGTCCTAAGGAGGCTAGGGAATCATCTCTGGCTCTTTCTCTGCCCTGAAATAGCCCCTGACAAACTGTGGGCCATGCTGAGGTGAGGGAGGACTGCTGCCCATTCTGCCTCACTAGCTCCCAGCTATGCCAATTACATTAACTGCTGCCCTGAGGATTTCTTCTCATCTGATTCTGCTGTCTTACGGTTCTGACCTGGTTTTGACATTTGAAAGAGCAAGTAAAACCCTCCTCACATGTGACAGATGGTTTAGCTGCCACCAGCTTCCTTAATGTTTAATGACTGTGCTCAAATACCCAGCCAAGGCAGTGTTGGATATCCCTGAGTAAGCGAAGGATTGCAGAGGTGCTGTGAGGTCAGGCTGCCTCATTTCAGCAGTGCCACGAAATCACATCCACCCTCCACGCTCCCTTGTGCAGCCACAGGCCCCCTCTGTGTGTCTCATTTCTAAGTTGTTCTGCAATGTGGTCCAATCCTGTGTTCCTCCAGCTGTGGCTCATCAGGCATTAAACCACAGCAAGTTTCCTGTCTGGGACATCCTGACATACATGAACATCTCCACCCACAAACATGTACATGTGTACAAGCAAAGTGCATCGGGACGTAGAAAAGACATTGATGCACATCCAAAGTGGAGCACACATATTTTTCTGCTGTAAATAACAACCACTGTGACCATGGTGCACACAGTGCCTGTTAAGTTTGGGCTTGTTTTTCCTAAAAGGTCCTGCTGCCCTTCAGCTTTGAGAAGCTCAAGAGCGTGTGTGGGAGCACAGTACACACCTGTGAGGCAACACAGAAATTCCTGTGTGTCAAAACTGGTGCTTACAGCCCCTCCTCTCTGCAATGGCAGTCCGTGCATAACCCTCTTGTCTCAGATTCTCCATGTGTGAAATGAGGCTAGTAATGTTTATCCACCTACTGCAAGGCTTGGTAGAACAAATCACTACTGCTCTGTGGGGATAGGAAACCAGGAAGAAATCCCACTGAAAAAATTAATACATACGGGAGCAAGTGAATGCAGAGGAATGAGAGAGGTGCGGGGGCGTAGCTCTTACAGCACAAAGCAAATGATTCTCCTCTGAGAACAGCATGAATATGGAAACCATGCAACAGATGCCCTAAGCTGAACATCAGATATATGCAAATTACTCTGCTCATCTTTTTGGTGCGTTTTCTCACTATTCACGAATGGGTTTGTGCTGAACATCCTAGAGAGAAGCTGCTTTTGGGGAGAGTGGGTGTTGCAGACACAGGGTGAGAGTGTGCAGGGTGTGATGTGTTGGTGGTGCCCAGAGCTGTGCTGGGCCCCTAAACAGCAGAGTAGAAATTGGCTTCTGCTTCAAACTCCTCTGGGGCAAGGCAAAGGGGTGAGCTCCAGCCAGGCACATAAGAGCAATGCCATGGAAATGGGGATAGTTTTTCTTTCTTTCTGTTAATCTGAGTTTATTATCCACTGCTTTGGATTTCTGCTGGTGGCCAGTGCTATTTAAAGACTTGGCCTTCATCCAAAGCCCTCACTCGCATGCTTCGCACAAGAAACACAGACAGAAAAATAGCAATTTCTCCATTAGTTCATTGAACAGGTCTGCCGCTGCTGAACACAAAAGGCACCATTTCAGTTTCTGCATGCAGTCCTGTTTATAAGCAAGCTGCCTCCCTGAGGAACAACCTGATCATTTGTGGGTGTCTTTACTACCTGGAGTCTGACCTAGGCAGACAGAGGCTTAGGACATGATTTTTATTTGCAATTTTTTTTTTTTTTTAGTATTTCACATAAAAAGTGCAAATATAAAGGCTGAGCCTTCTGATTTTTGTAGCCCACTGAAAATTAAGGACCAGGAAAATTCCTTTCATAATTTCTCTGATTTCTGATTATATTCTCCATTCCTGAACACAATCATGACGGTTGGTAGCTATATTGACCAAATGTTTCTTCATTCATAGCTTCTCTTGTGGTGTAATGCAGTCGTAACAAATTATTACTTATTTCAATAGGTAGGGAAACAAAACTGTGGAGATCATGGGTATTCAAGATGTATAGTGAGAACCTGAGATCTTGCCATGATAATAATATTTCAGTGGCGCTGATGCTGAAGTTTGGCCCAAGTTACAAAATGTTAACCTTGAAAGAGAAGCATGAAAAAGGGCTGGGTTTTGGACTGGCAGTGGGGAAGTCCCATGCCCCAGCCCTGCTGGAGCCATGCTGCTTTCTAGGGTGTTCAGGGCTAAGTCTGTAAGTACGTTTTTAGGAATCAAAGTACTTTTCTGATTCCCAGCAGAGGCAGGAGCTTCCTGTGATGCTCAGGTCTTGTTCTTGGCACTCAATTTGGATTTCCATTTTTTGGTTTCAGTCCCTTTATTCATAATATATACATGTGGGCAGTAACAGACCACAAAGAAATACCCTGAAGAGTCATTGCTAACAGCTCAGAAGTGCAGTCTATGGGATGAGATCCCTTTAAGGCCTCCAGGAAAAAGGCTGAGTATTACAAAGCATGTAAGAATTGCACCCCCTTGTTCAAGCCTAGTTGCAGAGATGTGAACAGCTTCAGGCGCTGTTACAGCCTTTTTTCACAGTCAGTGCAATTTCAGTCATATTCAGAGTTCTGAAGTCCTTTATTTGCTCTTTTATACCATTAATGTGAAGGACCTAGTAGCTTAAAAAATGTAACAAGGAATAGCCACGAATTTACCAGAAAGGCACAGAGAGGAGAAAGACAGACTTGTCATATCACCACAACATTTAAACAATATATTATCATCTATATATATATCTCCAAGATTAAAAATTATATAAAAATGCACACAATGTTAACTACTGTTAGCTAATATAATAATTTTTATATGAAAAATATGAAATTTACAGACTGTATATACTGCATACCTGGAGGTGCATATTGAACTCATGGAGAAAGTACTTTAGTATTTTAATACAAATGTCCAGTAGATATCTGAGAGCTAAAGACTGTTGAATACATGTGTTCTGGTTTTGCCTGGTGTGTGATACAGTAGTAGTATTGACATGGCTGTAGTTGTTACATTTTTTAATCATGTAGTTTGTAAGACAAGCGCTGTGATTTTCAATGCAATGTTTTATTTTCCATGCTCTGGCAAGTGACATCATAGCTTTGTTCTGACTTAGTTCAAACACCAATTCTTATGTTAATAGTGAATATTAAGAGGAAATGAAACATTAATGTAATTGCAGAAATGAAAGGCAGAAAAGAAAATAATTATATTTTAATACATGGGTGCAGAGTGACCCCTCAGTAAGGTCACACTGCCTGCACTGGCTCCTGTCTGTGGTCAGGAAAGGTCTCTGGGAGCTGGTTTTGGAACCTGGCACAATCTGGCTCTGTCATGTGCTACTTGGGGGAAAGTTCAGACATTCAAATCTGGGTTTAAAAACAGAGGCAGTGAGAACTAAGATGCAGTTCTGACAGAGGAGATTTATTATAATCTTTTTACCTTGTCCAGGAGCTCTTGTCCCACAGAGCTCCTGACTGCCCTTTCGGCTGTACTTTTTAAGGTTCATGTTTGCAAGCACCTCTTCAAATATGAAGTAAGGTTGGGAGTGGGGTGGAGAGTATCTATATTTGTGTGGGTGTTCTGCGATGGAAAACATTTTAGTCAATGCTCCAGAAGATTTTAAAATTGAGACATACTGGAGCCAAGCTGGATCAATGTTTATGTATGAGTAAAACCAGCCAATCTCAGTCACCAAAAATTTGGAGTGACTACAGCTGTGCCTTGCACCATTGACTCCTCACCCCAATGGCCACAGTCAACTTGAATCAGCAGAGCAGAGTCTCTGTGAGCTCAGAGCACTGCTGGAACACACATCTCTGTATTTACAGTGCTATCCCGACTGTCAGTGTCACAAGATGTCTTTAGGTGCAATGTACACTAGAGAGGATCATCTGCTTCATAAATTCAGCCGCATCTTTTGCAGCAGCACCTTAAGTGCTAGTGCACATAGAGTATTTTGACATTACTGTATCTAGCCTAATATTGGAAGATCAGACCCTTGGTTTAGGATGAGCACTCGGTCCCCTTGCAAGAACATTTTGCTCTTGATTTTCATTCAAGGCTTTTCCCCCCATTTTTGCTACAAAAAAGTAATGGCCTGATAACATTACAAAATAATAATTTGCCTCCCACCACCACCCTCTGAGACTGAATTTCTGGCTTTTCAAGAATTTTCATAGTACATTGCTCACAAGGCTAAGAGAGATCAGCTGAAACTTGGAGGCAAACCTAGGTCTGATTAATGAGCCTGTAATTCATTAACATCTATATGGCCATTTATTTCAGTGCATTTGAAGTAAACAAAACAGGGAAAATAAAGGAGAAAGAACTGAATGTCAGTGAGAAACTCCAGGGCCTGATGCCATTGCCACTTTTCAGCAAATGGCAAATACCTCCAAACCTTGGAAATGCACTCTGGGGTTGCTGGAACTGTTGAGAGAGTGGATGGGAGCAAGAATGCTGTGGCCTGTCTGAACAATTGTTTTCCAGAAAACTGATGTATTTTGCAGTGGGTTTAGAAGATTTAACAAGAAAAAAACAAAAAGCTATTCAGTTGAGCTTTCTGGGTAAACTGATTTTTTGACCAAGAATGTTTATTATGAAAATGCAAAAATGTTGCTCATTGTTTCTAATACAAAACAGCAAAACAAAAAATCTGTGGCACTGGCAGAACAGCTTTGATTTTAAGAGTCCTGATTCTGATTTTTCTGCTGCAAGAAGTCCTGCACTTCTGACAGCATGCCTAGAATTCATTCCTAATGCTGTCTTCCTGCAGCATGTAAAGGAAGTTTTGAGGGTCTCTGCTGCTGCAGCAGCTCTGTCTCCTATCACAATTGTTAGGGGATTACAGCACAATGCAGAGTTTAAGAAAATTCTTAGAACTGTTTCTGAGCTCGTATCCAGAAGCCTGTGTTTGGCTAAGTTTAGAGGGCTTTTGGGACACAACTAATCTGATACTTGAAACCCATGAAGTCAGGCGTGTTAACTTTTACATGGAAAAGACAGACACATAACTATGTGCTAACATGGTCAGGTGAGCTCTGTTTGGGAGCTAATTCCTTCTGCACTGGTGACGTGGGCACTGCTTAAACTAAGATCGTTTTTGCTGATTAGAGACTTACTGAGCTAATTGAATGAGCTCTGTTCAGATAAACCAGATGGAGCTGCAGGAGTCTGCACACCATTGTTATTTTCCCCATCGAGTCTTTAACTACACCATTTAAATGCCTCTACCTTGTGCTGGATTGTATGGAGTGAGTAAGATCATCTCTACTGTACTCACTCTTTCACCTCTCCCATTGCTTTCAGATGCTGTATACTTACTGATCAAAAGCCATTTTCTGGGGTTACCCTATTTCTGGAACTGCTTTTGTACTTCAAGGTTTTAGAAATACAGAATAGCCTGTTTATAATCTCCAAAATTCAATGTTACAATGGAGTCTGCAGTGAAAATCAACATCAGAAGAAAGTGCTGTCATTTATATATTGCTGAGATACATCTGGGAAAAAGTTGTGTAGCTTCTATAGTTACCTCATTTTCATACACATACAATTACCTCCATTATAGAAGCCTTTCAGGTAGGGACTCTAATTTAAGATATAGAAATAATAAAAACAGTGGATCTTTTGAAATCACATAAAATCCAGGATGTGTAAGATCTACAGGAGGTGGGCTAGTTTCCTATAAAATTTACAGATATTACAAACCCACAAAGTTTAACTCCATCCAGGGGGAAGCATATCATCTATTGCTAAGTCCTGTGCTCCAAGCAGCCTGGAAGGATGGCCATGCTGGGTGTCCTGATGTGTGACTGCATAGTGCTGTGATCTTCCAGGATCCCTCAACACCTCCTCCAAAGGTGGAAACAATCACTCAATCTCCAGACACCTTCCTTGGAACATTTCTTCTCTCAGAATCCTGAAAGCGTAGCTTTCACCTGTAAAGCTTTTCTCTGGAACAAGCTACCTAGATGTCTTAGGCCTCGTGGCAACTATTACTGAAGTGGCAGCCCATCTGTTTTCAAAGCATCACTTACTTTTTTCACTTACAAAAAACCCTCTTGTCATTTCAGACAGTCTAGCACCAGTAAAACCTTCTGCACAATTTATACAGGCCTGTTCTCCTCAGGTCTCTTTGTCTCAGCCTTCATTTGCACTATCTTCTCTTGTTCATCTTTGTTCCTTTTAATTGCTTTTTTTGTCTCTCCCTGTCTTCTTTCTGGCTTTGCATTTGAAATGAAAAGCAAGGAAGTTTGTAGGCTGGTTCTTTGATTAGGCAGGACTGGATTCCCCATGGCCCTAGAGCTGAAACAAGGCCAACCCGGCTTTGGCATGAATTAGACTCTGCATTTTTAGCTGTATTGTAGGAGTCCATCCAAAGTTCTTCAATGAGGATTTACAAATGATCCAGCTGGCAGCCTGCAGGCTGCAAGGTGGCTCTGCCTTGCCTCTGTTCTCTGGCCTTGAAGGTCAGAAAAAGTTGTTAGCACACTGTGTGAAGTCCAGGCATTAGTGCCACCTCCTGCTCTTGCTTCGAGCAAGACAGGAGGCCAGAGGAATTAGGATGGAGTGGGTGTTAAAGGCAGGATGCATACTGCAACCCCTCAAGAGTTTTTGCTCTCCCAGGTACTTGTGGCTAAATCCTCTGAGATGCTGAGACATTCTAATATTTCAACGCTTCCAACAGGATGAAGCCACTTCAAGTCATGCACTCCCGCTGCTTCTGTTACATTGGTGCTGCTGTCAGTGGGAAGGAAGTTCAGCTCCATCAGCTGGCAGAAGCCTGGGGCTTGGTGGGTGCATTCTGTAGTTAGTGAGTTGAACCCACTCATGAGTCAGATGAGAGCAATCACCAGACTGAGCAAAGGGCCAGAACTGCATCTGGGAATGGGAGGGGAATGTTGGAAGGTAAGTGAGCATCTGCCTTTGTGGCAGGGAGCTGCTACATCAGTGCTGCCTTGCTGCAGAACAAAGCCCTTTGTTACAGCTGTGAGGCACATTGCTCTGCTCCCTGGTGCTGCCTCCTAAGGCATGAGCCATCCAAAATCTGGCATCCACTGAACCAAGTGTAGGGAAGGATAGCTGTGGGAAATAGAGGGACATGAACGTGTCAGCTGCCATGATTCGTGGAAACCCAGGACGTCTGTCACTGCAGGCTGTGCTTCTTTAGCCTCTGGAAAACAATTGTTTTCCCACTCTGCCAGGCTTTGTTACTAGGAGCCAGTGGAGATGTGTGTTCCTACCCATGACCACTGCTTTGCAGCATCAGCAAGGAATCCCACTGCATATTAAAGGTCCTGAGAGACTTGTTCAGGATGTGTTTTTTGTGACAGACAACTACCACAAGGACAAAATCCTACAGCTGTTTTCCCCTGCTGTGCAGAATAACCCATCTTGCCCAAGGTTAACAGCAGTCAGCTCATCTCAGCCAAACATGGTGTTACTTCTGGTGTTGTCATCCTGTGGATCAGCAGGCCTGCAAAGCAAGAGAATACTTCTCCAGAAAGCATCCTGCCTTTTCAGAACTTTTAATTAAGAAAATAAAAAGTTACTTAAATGCTTAATTTTACAAAATTTTATAAAGTACATTTTTAAATTTAAAAGGAAGGAAATGGTATTCAAGTGCTGATACCAAAAGCTAGGTTACCCAAAGCCAGGCTGGGGTAACCAGAAGAAAAGCTGGATTATTTGGGTAATGATTTAATGCAAGGCATTCTGTAAACACTAGAAGAAAATCATCAAAACTTGAGAATCAGGAAAGAGAATAGTGGGGCTCCTTTAAGAAGTAATAGCACTGAAAGCTTGAAATTTTTCTGTGTAGGCAGTGCTGTGTTCTGATCAGCCTAAATCCTGCACTGTGAAGGACGTGGCTTGGGCTCACCTGCCAGGACATCTCTCTGACCATTGTCTTGTTTGAGTCACATTTCTGGTACTGTAGAACTACTTCAACTGCAACTCCACTTTCACAGGATAATCTAGTCCAAATATGTATTTTCCCCAGCAGATGCCACCACAAATATATGTTTCCCCCAACAGATGCTCCCTACTATCCCTGGATATTGAGTACTGCCAGTAAGGGGGGTACTGAAAGTGGCAGAAAACATACCATATGTGAGATGTTATTTGGTGTCATGTCAACCTCTCTGTCATTCATTCAACATTGAATCATCTCCCTTGTGGAAAAGATTAGGCTGTATCTTATACCATATTCTGCCTTGTTTTTAGTAGGACATATAAAAATGTTTGCTCTCCTTTGTGTTTCATCTACCAGCGTTTAAACTGGCATTGTTTCTTCCAGTTGCTACTTTGTTTAGTGCAGTGCCATGTTGGACAAAAGCCTCTGTGAAGCAACTGTGACTGATCTTTATTTAGCAAGGATCTGGAAGATCACCTGTTGATGTTGGAAAGTATTTTGTAGTAGTGAAAAGCCTCCTATAGTGCCTTCCTATCTGAGCAACTTTAGCAGCTTTTCATTTGCTCATTCAAATGACATCAAACCCAACACTGTGACGTCCATAGGAGTTATTACCTCTGTATGGAGTCTCAGAAAAGAAGAGAAATCAATTTCCCAGGACCTGCTGCAAGATTGCAACACTTTCAGAAAATTTTGTTTAGTTTACAAGTTTGTATTTACTAGAACTGCCTTGCTGGGACCTTATCCTGTGTGACTCTCATCCACTCAAAGCCTAGAACTGTCCTAAGTTACTTCACCCTCAAAGCCTGGACCTGCCCTCTGTTCCTTCACCCTTTACCCATTAAAAACAAATAACATGACCCTTTTATATCCACAAAACAATGACACGGTAAAGACCTTTGGCTCCTGCCAATGCCAGAGCCCAAATCAGATTATAAAAAAATATTTATTAAAAAAGGGTACAAAATAACATTTACTGTTACTCCTGATTTCACTTTCCTTTCTCCTTGACCTCTGCACAGTAGTGTTTGTTACTAAGTTAGAAACTTCAATTGTTTTGTCATTGTACATGACATATGCTAGCAGCTGGAGGAGGAAATGTTATTGAATAATTACAGGAAAAAAAAGGGTTGGAAAGATCCTTGAGTCCATCCCAATGCTTGGGCTGGGTAATCCAGATCATAATTATGTCTCAAAAACAGCAGCTTAACAGTTCTTAAAAGTTTGTGGTGATGATGAAGGTACTGAAAACTCCACAGTCAGTCTCATCTAGTACTATCCACACCATTAGAAAGTCTGTTCAATGTATAATAGAAATGGTAGAGAACAGATAATTGAGTTCCTCTTTATGGATAACTTTCAGTCTTGAAGATTATGTTATCCTCATTCTTCAATTTTTTTTTTTTTTGGAAGTCTATTTCTTTCAATTTTTCCTTACAGATTTGTATTCCTAGCCTTATTTTCCTAACTCTTCTCTACAGCCCTCCTGACATGCACCATACATAGCTGGATGAGGTGCTCCAAGCTGAGGCTTTGCCCCTGGCAAACACAACAGAAGTTACTATTTATTATGTCTTACATTTTTACACATGCCAATAGTGCAGTGAGTGTGTAGGAACCCAGAGTGCTGAGAATATTTCTCTGCCTATTTTGAAGGGGTTTTACCCCCCTGAACAACACTGTTTTGACCTCCAACCTTGGAAAAAACTGCCTACGATTAGACAAGAACTAGAAAATACAGTGGCGTGAATTAGGTGATAGACTACTATGTAAGATTGTCACAGGGTGAAAAATCTAGAGGTTTTGGGCTTCTCTTTGTAAATAGATAAGAGCAAGAAATACCAAAATGGAGGATTGTTGTTGTTCTCCAAACCTCCTTCTTCTTCTTCTACTACTCCATGTTCTGCAGTAAAAGTAGTGTGTAATGATTGGATAGAGAATTCCACAGTTCCTGGTTGTGTTACTGAATAATTGGTAGGAAAGTGAAAATAATATACATTTTTAGTAACCATTGGTTAAATTATCTTTAAAAGGCTGTGTAAATCTTGATAATTGGTCTTTCTCCTGCATTCTCTGCTCTGTGCTGTGTCTGGGTCACGCTAGTGACTCTGTTTCTCTGATAAGACTTAATACACAACTCTCTAGCAGCAGTGAAAGCTGAAAGTCTCCATTTGTCTCTCAAATTAACTCCTGGCAAGGACTTTAAAAACTCTCTCCCATCAGGAGAGATTTGATTACGGCACGGATCTGTGTCAGAGTGTCTGTTTTTCCAACAAAGTCATCTGCTGTATGATTGAGGGTCAGATCAAATGCTCTTCAGAGAGAAAATGCAAACACCAAAGGTGAGGAGGCTGTGCCAAGGCAGGGAGCTCTTGACTCCCATATCCTAGGCTTGCTTTCAGCATGCAGCCAATGGAACATGAAAAATGCAAATCAATTATGCAACTAATAATTGTGAAAGCTTCCAAGGAAAAAAGGTAACTATACAGTGGTTACAGCTAGTGACAAAACGGCAAGGCAGTTTGAACAATACCTGTAGCCATCTGTGTCTCTTCACTAACCATTCATTTAAGCAGCAGGAGACTTGGCAAAACTGTGTTCACCACTGGAGAGACCAGAAGTGAAATGATTTTCCATTTTAAGCAACAGTGGAAATAGTGAAACAGGAATGAATGCACAGAAAGCAGAGGTCCCTGGTAAAATGGTTTGAGGGCAGTCTTCTTTTGCTTAAAAAAAAAAAGAAACAAAAAATGTGTGAGGAAATTCAGGAGCAGTAAGTTCAGGAGTCTGGGAATTAATTAATTAAACTGTAGCCCTACACAGCCCATTGGGAAAGAACTGGCGCTTGGAAAAGCTGTTGTAAGACTGTGTAATCAGTAGCACATGGATTGTTCAGAGACATGTGGAAAGATGCTGAGTACCTAAGTCAGTGCTGCTGTGACGCAGATGCCAGGCTCGAGACAGCTTGCCAGAAGTAGTCCACTGGCTGTTGACAAAAGCATTACGTATCTCATACGTAGTACGAATTGGGGTGAGAATACAACAGCACACGTTTTTTAGAGGACCCATGCAAAAGTCACCAGCAGTAACAAAAGTTAACCTGAATTCCTCTGTTTTCAGAAGTACACAGTTGAGAACTAGCAGATACTTAAGAAATGTGATTGGGTGCAAGATAAAACAAGTGAGCAGGAACTGACTTTCATCAGAGACAATAAACCCCATCTGCCTGCAGAAGGAGCTGCTCAACTCAAGATCAGAGTGGAACTAAAGTCCTTCTTAAAAGGAGGCAGAAATTTGAGAAGTCAGAAAACCTAAGTGGCTGCATCAAAGTGCAAAATCACTCAATGTTAGAATCAGTCCAAATGATCGCTGCAAAATGAAAGGAGCCATTCAAAGCTTATGTCAAGTAAGCTCGTACTACTACTTGTTGTAGACATAAAACCTGTAAAGTACTAGCCAGTTACTAGGAGTTGCAGGAGGGGGTCAGAACATGAATACCAGTTCTGAGGTGGGAGTTTGTAGCTACCTTCTGTATGGCCCACCTGAAAAGACAACTTTGCAACACTGTGATTAGAGCATGAGCTTTGTGGGCTGCCCATCCTTTAACAGCTGTAATGTCAAAATTTCTGGGAAGTCTGTAATGGACTTGGATTCCTTTAGAGAACTCTTTTCATTGTATGAAGCACTTACAGCACATTGGAACCCAGATTTTGGATTCCTTATGCTTTATCGAGGGTTGCATGCAAAGCCACATCCAGCTTCTTAATGAGAACTGAGCGGGTGTTACCCCCTTTCTCTACCATCCCGTAAGCTTAAATAAAGGCTTTCAGCCTCCAGCCTTGCCCTGAGATTAGCGAGGGAGCGATCCCGCAGGAGTTTTGCCCTTTCCGGGGTAAGGCATGCCATTCGCTTGCAAGGCAGCGGACTGACAGCGGCAGCAGGGCTGCACCGTGGGGTAGGTCCTTACAAGCACTCCTGGCAGCTCTTCAGTCAGGAACAGAAAGCACCGAGTTGCCAGAACACTCTGCCTTTAGGGGCAGCAAAAGAGCTGATTCCAACTATTTCACAGGGAGCCCTGGGCTCTGGACCAGACTAGTTCTGGTTCTCATCCAGTGTTCACTGACACCTGTATAGCGGCTGAAACCTGCCCTTTTGGATAGCCCCTTTCCTTCTGGACAGCCCCTTTCCTTCTGGACAGGCACTGGATATGTGTTTACAAAGCAATGTAAAGGTTATGTGCTGAATCCATGATTTCTGCACTGGTAATGCAAAGAAACAATTAGAATGGCACAGAACTGTGTAATACTACTACTACTGAGTCACCTGTGTAACCGTTCTGCCAAAAATATTCAAGAGGGTGTTTTAAAGAGCAAAGTAGCTATTTAAGCCCCTTTCTGCTCCTCCACGCAGCAGGTAGCTGCGTAGTAGTTTCCTGAGCTGCCTGAGGAAAGCTTAGCCCAGGTACTGCTGAGTTGTCGCTGGCGCCCATAGGATCGTAAACCGAGGGGCAAAATCAAGGTCCTTATAGGTAATGATGGGGAGAAACCCTGCGGGGCGAGCGACCTGCTCGTTAACCGGGAAGCGCTGAAACACCCGACAGCCGCTCCACTCTGCTGGGGCAGGAATGCTAATGGAAAATGCCAGCCTGCCCCACCAGCCCAGCTGCTTCCCAAGGCCAGCGGCGAGGGGAGACCTCTGACTGCAAGGTCAGCGTGGTTAATCTTTTCCCAGGTAATTACAGCCTGCTCGAAGGGCCCTTCAAACCAACCGCAGCTCTACACCCACCCCTTCCACACCCCACTCCTGGCTCGGCCCCTCGGGCCAGCCCGCCCCGGGGCGGAGCCCCGCGTTCCCCAAAAGCCGTCGCGGCCGCGGAAAGCGACGCTGGGGTTTGGGAGCAGTGGGAGCGGCACGGCGGGACTCGGGTAGGGCTCTGTGGTGAGTGGGGAGGTGGCGGCCGCTGCTGCTCTCAGGTCTTGGGGGGGTGGGAGCCCATCTTTCATGTGTAGTTTATACAGTTGTTGTTGCCTTCCTAGACCCGAATCCGTTTTAAATAGTTAAAACCACTATGAACTCGAGTATACTGTGTGCTTAATACACTAGCGATATTTTTCACCAATATACGATTCGATGTGTGACTTTTCAAGCCTGTTCCCCATCAGGGAACTATCGGGCTATTTAAGTGATTCGTTCTTTTATGGAACCTGGGCTTTTGGGTTTGCTCTGGTCACGCTGTGGTTAAAAGAAAGAAGAGTCTCTTCTGACCTCTGCAGAAAGTGCATAGATGAATCTCTGTAATAATTAAACCCAATGTTCTTTAAGGTCAAGCATCCCCTCTGTCATCACTGATGTTCAGAGTACAACAATGTATATTTCGTAAAAGCAATATTTTTCTAGTAAAAGTGGAAACATCAACTTTTTCTATAATGATGGCTGGATTCTCTTTTTGACTAGTTTGCCACTTAATTGACACAGAACTGTTCTGAGGAGACGCTAACTATTTTTATTGATACAGGGAAGAAGTTCTGAGTAAGAAGCAAACCAAGAATTCAGAATATGAGCAGAAAATGAGACAGCTGAGATCATGGGGCGAAATTACTGGCTGGTGTGTCTTTTTGATTGTTTTGTTTTTTTTTCTGAGAAAAACTTTCCCTCTTTGCTCTCATTTTTTCTTCTTCTTCATACTTCTTCCTAAAGTATGGAAATCTAGAAGGAGGGCTGGAGATTAGAAGTGGAAAGATTCATACTGTTAGTTTGGCATACTGGCAGGAGATGAGACTTGAAAGCCTTTCAGATGTACAGACCTTGACCTTCACCTTGGGATCTGTCAAAGGAAGAGTGTGCTATAAAATTTTTGCATTAGGATATCCTATGTATATACTGAAGCTTCAACTAATATTTGTAAATCTGTGTGCAAACTGAAAACTCTATTTGGCCATGTTCAGAATTACATAGAAAAGGCCTTCATTGCCTAGAGTGAAATATGAAACAAACAGAAAAATGATATATTATAGTTTTATTACTGTTACGGTATTTGTGATAGATGAAAATTTGTTTTGATATGTTGGGGGGTCTTAACTGTAAGTTTTGATGAGTTTCTCAGGAGCAACGATCAGGTGTGTGGCTGATAGTGGGCAAACTGAGCTTAGCTTTGTCTCTGTTAATTAAATGATGTGCCATTAATCATGGCAGAACAGGATTATGAGGCACTTGGAGCTGGAACTGGCCTCCCTCTCATACAGTGTCATATCCATGTGGCTCTGCCTCATTTGTGTTGAAAAGCTGGCATGGTCTAAGCCTGTGTGCCCAGAGCTCTGTACTTCACTCTTCTTGGCAGTATAGTGGGGTGTCCTTTTTGCCTTTTCCTTGGATTTTTTTGTTGTGCATTTTTTTTCTCCATCAATGGTGTTCTTTGCAGCAGTCTAAAAACGTAAATGGACTTCTGTGCATGTAGGTGTTGAGTATATGGAACTATGTGATTTTTAGCTTCTTTTGTTTCCTTGTGTGTCAGAATACCAGGTAGCTCATCATTAAGTAAAGACAATAAAAGGAAAACTAGGGCTGCAGAAACTATTCAGCCCTGCTGAGTGTCTGCAACTCTGAAACTTCATTTAGGTGCTGGATTATTGGCATTTCTAGAGGAAATGACTGAAGAAGGTTCACCTGTACAAAAGGCAGGGCTAAGTAACTGGTGTATTTGTGATATTTTCCAGTTGGGCACTCTGGGTGATTAAACACAGGAGAATAACAGGGAGTGTAAGTGCCAAGCGAAGTACTTTCAAGTAAAATTTTCCCATAAAATTAATGGGCAAAAAATGACTAGAATGCAATGTTTAGGGGGATGTTACAGAAACTGGGGAATGAAAAGTATTTATATTGTGAAGAAGGGGAAAAATAAGCTATGGAGAGACCTGCTTGGTTTTGGGAAGGGCAATCTTGTATTGGCTGGATTAGTTTGAAGTTCTTACCTCTTTTCTAATATAATTGGATTACTGTAACATGCTGCAAAGCATATGCCATAGTATATTGTGAATTGTGGTCACTTTGTCAAATTCACTTAATTGACACAATTTTCATGTAACATTCACAAGAATGAATATTGTGAACCCTGGTGGCAGAAATAAGTCTTAATGGAAGCAAAATGGTGTATGCACCCTTATTTTCTGTCCAAGTGTACCAGCGTAGCTCATGCTAATTAATGTCGGTAACTGGAAGAAAGGAAGTTTTGTAATGACTGTCCTAAAAGTTCCATTCAACTGCAGGATGTAGTCAAACTAGTTTAGCTTGGTGAAAATCCTTGGAGGTTATTCACTGCAGTGCTCCTTAAATTGTGCCTGGGAGACAAACTGCTTTAACCTTTCATGGTGAGGAGAGTGGTGGCCAAAATACAGAGTAGACACTGATTTGAACCCAGATTCCTTTCTATGGTACTCCTGTCTTTCTTCTGATTGTCAAAGGTATTAAATATTTTTTTACTCTTAGCATGTTTGAAAGGCCCATTTTAAATGGACCAGGCACCAAGTTTTTCCTAGGTGTTAGCATGTATATATATGACATGTACTTATATAAGTGTTAAATATTCCTCTTTCACAGAAAGAGGAACCAGTAATGCCAGCACTGAACTGGAAGCCCTTTATCTATGGAGGTTTAGCATCAATCACTGCAGAATGTGGTAAGCATTTGCTTTAACTGTTGATGTGATTTTCTTGACTTGGATAGTCTCTATGTAAAACAAGTTTGGTTCCATGCTGCCAGTGACACAGTAGTATATAGTGGTCTATTGCATAGAATTTTTTGTTTAATGCTGACTGAAGAGTTGCTCTGATCTCTGTTGCAATGTCAGAACACTTGTGTCTGTAAACTCTCATCCCTGGTGAGTCTTGCTTTTATACATATTTTGCCTTTGTGCTTTATTATTTGGTGTTTGTTTGATGTGTTCCTAGACAGTGGTTGTAAGTAGATACAGCTTCTGCTTTGCTGCAGTAGGCAAGTTAAGCTCTTAACTTGCAAATTTTTCTCTTAGCTTTCCTGAGTATCTATGTTGCAGTTTAATTACCTTTTCTTGAGTGTAAGTGGCTGCTTAGATTTGAACACTTAATTTCAATAGTGAGCAACACAGAATAATTGCTGTAGTGAGACAGTGCATCTGATGTTCTAGGCCTGCTCTAAAGGCAACCCTAAAATATCAACGTCCTTATAAAGTCGTATCTGAAATGCATGTACATGAAAATAAAGGAAGTTTTCATTGAAGCAGAAGATGATTTGGCATGTGGTGGGCTTGCATGCAAGGCCTGTCTAGAAAAGTAGATGCAATATAAAGTTACACTTAAAACTACTATTTTGTTTTCATAGAATAATTTGGGTTGGAAGGTCATCTGGTCCAACCCCCCTGCTTTGAGCAGGGACATCTTTAATTAAATCAGGTTGCTCAAAGCCTTGTCAAGTCTGACTTTGAATGATTCCAGGGATGGGAAGGATTTCTAGATACGAAACTTGTGCAAACTTGATTTTGAAACCTCTCTTATTTGACTTGACTGAATATGGCCAATAATGCCAAAAGCTTTGTAAGGAAGACAAACAATTTACGAAAGCTTTGCTTGTCTGGTAAGCCTCATTTGAACAGGTGTAGTTAATCCTGACTGCTGTTCATGCTTAGGTGAGTATGGATGTTGAGGTGGTCCTTTTCTTGGATGGATATACTTTCTGAATCTTTTCATAAGGGGAGTATGGAGAGTATGAACTGAACATAACATAGCAGTGGGCTACAGGAAAGCAGTAACAGAAATAGGTACTGCTGCTACTGCTTTTTAAGATACTAGGCCAGAGTCTGTGTAGCGGGTCCTATAGAATTTATTTGCCTTCAGTGACATCCTCTTTAAAGGTGTTGGCAGAATACACATGCAAACTCAGTACCTGAGTGGGATTGCAGAGTCCTGTTCAGTGTGGCTGATTATAACCAGGCAATGCCATGTTGCTTGAAAATACAGTGAATGTGAAATGTAAACACCAGAAGTAGGCAGGGCCTCTGACAGGCCTTTAGAAGAACCAAGGTGATAGAAGGTGAATAAGTTCTTTAAAAGAGAGTCTTGGTAAGAAGGACTTCTTTCCTATGGGAGTACTTGTATATGTTATGATATATAATCAATGTTCCTGGTTCTTGTATGATGTGCTCTGTTGTCTTTGATTAGGTAGGTACTTCATTAATTTTCTCACTCATTTTCCTTTAAGGTACTTTCCCCATTGATCTGACCAAAACACGTCTCCAGGTTCAAGGTCAAGTTAATGATGCCAAATACAAAGAGATCCGCTACCGTGGAATGGTTCATGCACTGGTCAGAATATGCAGAGAAGAAGGATTGAAAGCCTTATACTGTGGGTAAGATTAACTGGGCTGCAGCAATGGCTTTTGAACAGTCTGTGGATAAGTATAAGCCCATTGTATGTGAATTTTTGGGTTTCAGGATTACAAGGTATTTGACTAGCCTTAATCTGGAAGTTGGAAGACCAAGCTTAGACACCTTCAGTGTTGCACACTGCAATAGCATTTCATGTTTAAAAAAAACCCCCATCATACAACAAAACCTACTTGAAACAAAATAGCTAATCATAAGGTTATTCTCTACAGTGCTGCTATGGTTGTTCCATCTCTCAGAATTAAAACTGAATTAACCTTTGTTTATAAATGAGCACGCTTTTCTTCAAAACATGCAGGATGGTGGAGGAATTACATTTCAGACATGCCTGCAAGCTATTTTATAGATCATAAGTTGAAGCATGGTCTAACAGTAATCCCTTCACAGTTCATTCATGTTCTTGCAGGCTCTATTTAAACCAAAACCTAAAAAGCTCTAAAGCTTGTTTTGTTTGCAGTGAGTTTAAATTGTTGATTTAAATGAACAAACCTTTCTCTGCTAGATATTTCTGCACCAGGAAGAATTTTCTCATGAGTTTTTGAGATCTTGAGCATAAACATTATTGCTGCTTGTTTTTCACAGGATTGCACCTGCAATGCTACGGCAAGCTTCATATGGAACTATAAAAATAGGCACTTACCAGAGCTTAAAAAGAATGTTTGTTGAGCATCCAGAAGGTGAGTGGTTATTTTCCATTTAATTGAGGACTGATTTGCTTGAAGCTGACTGTTTCCATTTGGTATCTTACTGTAGCATTTGAACAAGGCTACTGAGAAAACATTGCTTATACCAGTTACAACAAAGTGAGTCAGCAAGGATAACTCGTCAGAACAGGTTTTATGGCTTCTGTAACTGGCACTCTCAGGTTAAATGAGGGGAGGCATCATCCTGTCATATGCATCTTATGCTTTGTAAATCTGCAGCTAAACTCTTTGTTTGTGAAATAGATGAAACCCTCATGATGAATGTTCTGTGTGGCATTCTTTCGGGAGTAATCTCGTCCTCTATTGCCAACCCTACAGATGTCTTAAAGGTAATTATGTAGAGCTTGTCTTTTTAGTTTTTGTTCTCTCCTGAAATAAAAACAGTCTCCTGATGAATACAGGATTTGTTTTGTAACCATATTTATTCTTATCTCTTAACTTCTAAAAAATCAGTAACATCCTGAATTCTTGGAACCTCCTTCTGGTCCGTACTAATTATTTGGAAGTACGCATGAGGAAAGTGAAGGTTGGGGAGGTAGTTGGATCCACAGTTTTCTGAATGTGGGGAGAGAATAACTTTCCTGCTGTAGTGTTTGTGTGGAAGCCACACTGCATATTTCATCTGTACTTCTTGGTAACACTATTACACTAGGATGTTTCTAGAGCTCAAAATAGGTGAAGATCAATTCAGAGGGAAGTTCCAGTGAATGCTACTTGTACTGTATGATTCCTTAACACTGTAGAGAGGCTTTGCAAATCTGTGTTCCAAGGAAATGGCATTCCAGCATCAGTCATTTAAAGTGAATTAGTGAAACAACCACCTCTTCAAGAATCTGTTAGCTTAATGATAGTAGGCTACTTGGAAGGGTTGATGGTATTAATCTTACAAAACTGGAGCTTGTGACTTACACAGCTGCTCCTAATGAAAAGGAAGTCAAGAAAACCCTCTCTGTTTTTCTGAAGCTACTAAAAAGCTTAATCCTTCATAGTGCTAGTGTGGTTATGTAGTGGCTTTTCAAACATAAGCTGCTATTTCAAGTGTGGCTTCAATTAGTTACTTCCTAAAATTATGTCCCCGTGGCAAGTTGGTTGTTGACAACTTGTATTTGGAAGTTACCTTGGCAGGTTCCTAAGGATGTTCTTATAAATCTACAGGGTTGAAAACTGTGGTTCTCAGTGGCTGAAACATTAATCTTTTTAACCTTTCATGTCAGTATGTTCCTGTGAGAGCACTGCAAAGAACATCCTGCAGAACCCATCTGCCAGTCTTATCTAAATGGAGGAGTGTACCCAATACAGAAATAGAAGTGACTTAATGCAGCTAAGAATTGTACCACATACTTGTTCAAAATTAGCAGCTGCATTTGGATAGTTAAGGCAAAAAGATTGCACCATGGTTCTGATAATGTCAGCTCTTGCTTTGTATTCAAAGAGAAATTGACTTCACTAC
This sequence comes from Aphelocoma coerulescens, assembly GCF_041296385.1. Classification (NCBI taxonomy): domain Eukaryota; kingdom Metazoa; phylum Chordata; class Aves; order Passeriformes; family Corvidae; genus Aphelocoma; species Aphelocoma coerulescens. The sequence continues at coordinate 64,229,266 of NC_091013.1, forward strand.
TTGCAGTTGTAACTTAGTAGTTTAATATAGTTTTATTATTTTATTGGTTGTATTTATGTTTTAATTGTGTCTTCAAATGAATCTCAGATCAGAATGCAAGCCCAAGGTAATATGATTCAAGGAGGAATGATGGGTAACTTCATACAGATCTACCAAAAGGAAGGCACTAAAGGATTATGGAAGGCAAGTATTTTTTGGACTGTGTCTTACACTTCAACTACACTTCCTTGCTCAGAATTTCATGTATTCCTACAGTGTTCTCAGCTGAAATATGGAGGATGTAATGATGTCTGTCACTTGTCATGACTGCTTCACTGCTGGTGTCTTAGTGCTTTTTGGTGAAGTCTTGTGTGCATGGATTAGCTGCCACTTAGGAGAGGGAAGACAAATGTAGGCTTCAATTAGGATGACTGTCTCTAGGAATAGTTCAACAACCCTTTGTTGAACCTCTCAATGGCATGACACCTCTCTAACTGTATGCTCTGTCTGTTTTAAAACATATCCTAAAGAACACTTGGAAGCAGAGGAGATAAAGAGCATCCCCTCTAGCTCAGGAATTCTCTTACTCAGTCTTACAGGTTGTCTCTTGGGCCAGTTACAGTCAATGACTGCATAACAACTGAAGACCCAAAATGGACACTTGTTTTGAAACAGCTGGAAAATAGGAATGCTTTTCTATTAGTGTGCTTTTCTCACAAAGTTTCTTGATCTCCAGTTTTCTGTTCATCCTTCTTACTTTGTCGGTTTTTCAGCTAGCAGCAAAGGAACACTGGTTTTGAGGTTTTAGCTGACTGTTGATGCAAGAATTGAGATGTTAAGCAGAGATAGAAAATAAAGGATCTGAAGTTGCCATTTTGTGTGGAGAAGTGATTTATCTGTTATTTCAAATTTGTGGTTTTGGAGCTCATGCTTCTAAGACTTGTACTAATTAGCCTCACTTGAATTTGCAATGTTCTTAACGCATTTGTGGTGTTTTGCTTTGTATTTTAAGAGCTTGGCTTTTCTAACAGTGCACACAGGTTGACTTTAAACTTCAGCTATATCCTTTCTTTTGCCAGGGAGTATCATTGACAGCACAGAGGGCTGCTATTGTTGTTGGAGTGGAACTGCCAGTGTATGACCTTACCAAAAAGCACATAATTATGTCTGGATATATGGGAGATACAGTATATACTCACTTCCTGTAAGTTTTTTTAACTGGTTGTATAGCTCATTGGTTAGTTCTTGCAATAGGGGAGATGAGTATTTTGATTTTGCTATCATGTAAATATGTCTAGATGTAAATATACTTTTGATGTGTTTATAATTTTTAATGTAATATCTCAAATGGTAGCATGGAAGCTAATTTTATTTAGCATTTGGATTTAATGTTCTTTTGAAATATGGAAACTTGTTTTGTGGGTGGACTGAATCATTCAACTGTGCAAATTAAGGTTAGATGAAAGTTTGTCAGATATTATCCCCAGGGGCACAAACATCTTTTCAAGCATACTGTATATAAGGGCTGTATAGCAAATCTTCAAAATTATGCTTTTATAGTAAATGAAAAGTAACTTTCTGCATCCATTAGCTGATTTAATTCTTTCTAAAAGCATTAAACAGTCATTATTATTGTGTGTTTCCTGGGAAGGGGAAATTCTTGTGCATCTCTGTGTGTTAGATCAGATTTCATTAAACCCTTCTTTTATTAGTTCCAGTTTTCTTTGTGGGTTAGCTGGAGCCCTTGCATCCAACCCAGTTGATGTTGTAAGAACACGCATGATGAATCAGAAAAGCCAACAACATGGGGGACACTCAGTCTACAAGGGCACTTTGGATTGCTTGTTACAGGTAAGTAGTTCATAAATGGAAAATAAAATTCCATCATAAATGGAAACTGCTGCCACCAGCAGTGGTTTTGCTGTAGAGCCCAAAATTGTTCTGTTTTCCCTAAGAACTTCAATATGCTTTTTTCCATAATGCTCAAAAGGACTATGCTGTCAGTAATGCACTCGGTGTGAAAAGTATCAACTATCTTGACAGAAAGGCAGGAAGAAAGTTAGTGTCTCCTGCAAAACCTTACTTCCTTTGGGGCCTTGGATGAGGAGAGGAAGGCTCTCAGCAGCACTCTCTCTTGCTCAGCTTTATACTATGTCAGGCTGACAGGATATTATCATTTCATAGGTCAGTCCTTGAGGAACAAGATCGTCTGGAACAGATGGTTTTCTGTGTTGCTTACTGCATAATGGAAGGGCTAGTGCAGCCAGAGGCAAGGTCAGCCTCTGATTTTGATAACTTTGATTTGGTTTCTTAAGTCTCTAAATTTGGTATGAGGTGGGACCATGATGGCCTTCTACATGGAGAAGAATGGATAGTAAGCTATTGGTGTCCAACTGTTAACTGAGCAGTCCAAGTCACATTGTCCAGTGAAATTGTGAGGTCCATAAAGCAGACTGAAATATCTCAAGGGACTGCTTAATGTTAGCTACAGGTTTACATGCAGCAAATTTCAAGGGGCTGCCAAATGTGAACTGCAGGTTTACAGGCAGCACTTTGCAAGGCTTTTTTGGGGTTGTGTTTGGTTTTTTTGGTGTGGTGTTTTGGTTTGGTGTTTTTTTGGAGGGGGGGGAGTGGGGGCAAGTCCAGAAATGCAATTTGGATCAATCTATGTTGAGTACTGAGTGATACAGACTGCAGCTTTACCTGCCAGGTAATGCTGCAGGCATTACTAATCTTGGTTTTATCTAGTGAAATGCGGTTTTTGTCCTGTCAGAGAATAAGTTTAAATTAAGGTTACAGGACTAAGCTACCCCCTTGTCTTATTAGCTGAGATGCTGTCTGAATTTCTCACTAAAATAGAATTACGTAAGTGTATTCTTGTCTTGTGGGTTGGTTTGTTTGTTTGTTTTTCTAGACATGGAAGAATGAAGGCTTTTTTGCTCTGTATAAAGGGTTTTGGCCAAACTGGTTAAGACTTGGTCCTTGGAATATTATTGTATCCTTTCCACAGGTGTGCAAAACTAAGTTAGCCATACAACAGCAAGTATTGTTTTTTACAGAATTACTCAGTGTGGGAAATGTCATATCAGCACAGATATTCCCTTTTTTTTTATGAATGGAAAATTGTGCAGTTGTCAGTTTTTTGGATTTTTTTTTAGTCAGCTGCTTGAATTTATGATTCACACAGGGTGAATAAAAAAATATGATCTTGCAAAATAATCTTCTGTTCTTCCAATTTTATACCTACCAATTTCCTTTGTGTTGAGCCTGGTTTTAAACAGAATTGACCAGGTGAGTTAGGAATGGTGGCTATTTCCAGAACTGAGGAAACTGTAAGCAGTTACTGATGCAATCTTTGTGTTTATCTTAGTCTCACAATTTTGGCTTTGTTTCAAGAGCCAGCTGATCAGAGCCCTGGGAAGTGGGTTGGTAGTAATTTTTTTACAATAAACAAACATTCTTTAGCCCATCAAAGCTAAGTGTGTAAAGACTCTTAAGTGCTTTTGCAGCATTGTCCTGCCTCCTCAGTCCTGGGTTTAAGATCCTGAGGAAAAGGGATAGGATAGTGAGTTGTATCACCAGCCTTAAAGCAAGTTTCATTGTTCTGCCTAGTATTGTGTAAAAAAGTATGCAGCATGGCATAGGAAGGAACAAGGAGTGGAACACAGTTTCACACAGATGCAGCTGACCTTCAGTAGTGAAGTGACCAGTTTTCACTGCTTGAACAGGAAGCAGTTTTCCTTAACAGCTGTGTCAGTTCTTTCTGACATATGAACAGCTGAAGAAATTGGATGCCTGACATGCTGAGCTGTGTACAGAATTCTGTTAATGTACTGTCTGAGCAATGTGCAATTTGTCTTGAGTACTTGCTCATTATTGTCTGAACTGCTGGCCAAAGGAAGAGGTCACTGCAAGACTGAGTGAGAAGAACCTGGAAGTGATTTCAAGGCAAACTGGCTCCTGTAACCATGGCTTGTGCACACGATTCAGTGGATGATGTGCACTGTTTTTCAGACTGAACCAAACATGGTGGAATACCTTCTGTCAACTGTTTCGATGTTCTTGAATGTAAAGATCTTTATTGCAACTTCGTGCATCTGAGTCTCAAAGCACAGTGTTATGTAAACAGGTTTTTTCTTCTGTATTTCCATAGATTTCTGTAAAGGAAGGAAAGAAAAAAGATTTCTAAAAAGGAAAAAATATTTTTGTAAGGGAAGATAAGCAGAACCAAGGAGCTGGGCTTTTCCTGCTTTCAGAAATGTACACAATTTGATTGTAACAGCTTAAAGCTTCCAGTTAACTGGAAGTGTCACAAGACATCTTTGCTGGTTTTCAGGTTGGCAGAATAACTACTGCAGTATAAAATCTGCTTCTGGTTTTGAAGCTTTCCTGTGTTCTAAGTCCTGAGATGTCTGCATAATTTGCTGGGAATAATCCAGCTTCATTAGCAAGTGTGGTTGCTACAGTTGACAGCTTTGCATAGCTTAAAGAAAGTTTTTGGGTTTTTTTTTTTTCTTCCAATGTATAATTCTTGATTTCAGCATAAGTGATTCTTCAACATATTCATATGTAAATTGCAAGTAGGAATGAAGTTCAAACAAGTTCATGCCCATCTGCTGATCTTGCAGAGAAACTTCCCATGCCTCTTCAGTCCTTGGGAAGAACTACTGGTTACTGGCTGTTAGGTGTCATCTGAAAGGTGCAAGTCTTACACTGAGCAGTCAGGCTCTGTCACATAGGTGCCTGTGTGACAAGAGCCAACGGCCCCAAGAGTTAATCTACTATAAATACTGCTTTCCTTCTCTAAAAAGATACCCAAGTTCAGAACTAGTGAACGCTTTTCATATACCGAAGAGGCTCAAGTTGCTCTTACATGCAAGGAAACACTTGATGTAGAAATCAAACACAGCTTCTATAAATGTTACCTTTAGGCTTAAAGGTATATCAAAACTTCAGGGCCATTAACTAAACAGTTACATCAAGATTATTATTAAGTGCTGCCGTTGAATTCCAGGAAAAAGGAATGTGTGAGATGCAAGTTGTAGGATGGATCCTCTGTGTTTACAGAGGGCAGCAAAGGAGGATGCATAGCTTTGGATTTTTGTGGCCTTGTGTTAATCTTTTACACATTTTTCATAGAATCATGCATTCCACTTTCATTGTGATTTCAAAATTGCTATAATCACTTAGAATTAGTAATTTTTAGTTCACAAATGGATTTTTTAAATGCACAAGGCACTTTCTGTCCTAAGGTACAATGTTTTCTATATATAGGGTTACGCTGATGTGCAGTGTTTTCCCTTACAACTGTTTCTGTGCTTTCATTAAAAAAATCTGTAAATACTTTTGTACACTATGTAAGCAAAGTATATGTTTTACATTTTCAAGCCTATTAAAAGTATTAAAATGTAAAGTGTGATGACTCTAGAATTGCTTTCAGTTTCTGATTTTCAAACAGTGGTGGGAAGTTTCAAATACTTCAAGGTGATTAACAAAGGAAAGCTGTTGCTGGCATTGAGCTGTCCCATGTTAGTGGTTATTTGGCCAAGGCACACTAAAGTTGCTTATTACCGCAGGCCTGGTTCCTAGGGTATATCACCATGTCCTGCAGCCATAGGGAGGAGGAGAAGATCCAGCAGGCAGGAATTGTGCAGCAAGATTGATCCATTTAATTATTTTACAAACTCTTTTATAGACTTTTTTCTTCATAGTCTTAATTGGACAAAGGACCAGCCACCCCTTGGGGGTGATTGGCTAAAATCCTAAAACAGCCATTGTCAAAATATTTTTCTACTACACCATAAACAAGACTTTTCAAGGTTGCAGGTGGCTTGGTTGTTTACATTCCCTGCTACCTCTTCTGTGAGAGAGAAAAGTCTCTCACGGACTTAGAAAATAACAAGAAAATCCTTGCTAGTAGCATTTTTGTACCTACAGTTGCTGTAGTTAAAAGCTTGTGTTTCTGTCACTTGTGGCTGAATAACAGGCACTGGCCATAGGTTTTTTGCTGTTCTTTGGCATATCTTAAACAGCAAGACCATTTTCCCTCTCTGTTACAGAAACTGCTTGGTCTGAAACAGATTAATCAGCTTAGTTTTGTGTAGCAACAGAGTAAGTTTATCACACTTGTAACCAGAGTGGCTTTCTGGAGATCATGTGTGGTAGAACACATATGCTGGACTAACTCTGAGAGGGATGAGGAAGCTACCAGTTTGGAGTGACAGAAACTGCACTGTACCAGTTAATCTGTGGGGAAGCTGGAGAGGGGTAGGACAAGGGGGACTGAAATTAACTATTTAAACGGCAACAAAATAGTGAAATAATAGTTCAGGACCTCAGTTGAGACTATTGCAGTGACTACCTCCAGTTCTTTTCAACCTCTTTAATTCTGATGTGCTTTAGTTAGGATAAAAGATTTAAGTTCACAAAAACTAAAAACAAACCAAAGCTAATGGCCTCTGCTGCCTCAGGAACGAAAGCTCTGGGGAATGGAAGGAATGAGTCAGCTTCCAGACTGACTACTGGTGTCCCTGGGAGAGCTGTGGATGGGGTAGTCCCTGTCTGGGAGTGCAGCGGGACTGCCTCTGCCTGGAGCTTCAACCAGACCAAGTGTGGGTCCTACACTTCGGCCACAACACTCCCTGCAGTGCTACCAGGGGCAGAGTAGCTGGAAAGTGACCCAGCAGCAAAGGACCTGGGGGTGTGCTGGTCAACAGTGTCTGAACATGAGCCAGCTGTGCCCAGGTGCCTGAGAAGGCCAATGGCATCCTGGCCTGTATCAGCAACAGTGTGGCCAGCAGGAGCAGGGCAGTGATTGTGCCCCTGGACTCAGCACTGGTGAAGCTGCACTTCAGGTGCTATGTCCAGTTCTGGACCCCACACTTTGGGAAGGATATTGAGGTGCTGAAGTGTGTCCAGGAAAGGGCAATGGATCTGATGAAGGGTCTTGAGCACAAGTCCTATGAGGAGGGGCAGCTGAGGGAGCTGGGGTTGTTCAGCCTGGAGAAAAGTGGCTCAGGGTAGACCTTATCATTTCTAAAACTGCCTGAAAGGAGGGTGTGGCCAGGTGGGGTCGATCTCTTCTCCCTGGAAACCAGCGGCAGGATGAGAGGACAAAGCCTCAGGCTGTACCAGGGGAGGTTTAGGTTGGACATAAGGGGGAATGTCTTCTCAGAAAGGATCACTAGACATTGGAATGGGCTGCGCAGGGAGGTGGTGGAGTCAGTGTCCCTGGAGGTGTTTAAGGAAAGACTGGACGTGGCACTCAGTGTGGTGGTCTAGCTGACATGGTGGTGTTGGGTCACAGGTTGGACTCGATGATCCGAGGTCCTTTCCAAGCGAGTCTGTGATCCTGTGAACCCCCTGGGGACGCGGGGGTGCTGCAGCCGCCTGCACTCCTCCCAGGCACCAGGGGGCGCCATCCCGGCCGGCCGCCCCTCGTGACGCATTTCTCTCCCCCGTGCCAGTGACGCCGCTGCCACGCGACGCGGCGCGGCGCGCTCCGAGCCTCCCCCGGAAGCGCCGCCCCGCTCCCAGCGTTCCGCCGCGCTCCCGGCGCCGCTCCCGTCCCGGCCCGTCCCGTCCCGGCCGCCCGTCCCGCCGCCGGCACCATGCTGGAGCCGCCGCCCGCGGAGCCGCCGCCCGCGGGCAGGGACGTGCGGGACCGCCTCAGTCTCTGGGACCGCCGCCCGCAGCCCACCGCGCCGCTCAGCGACCGCCAGACCGACTCGGTGCTGGAGCTGAAGGCGGCGGCCGAGAACCTGCCGGTGCCTCCCGAGGTGAGGCGGCGGCGCTGCCTGGCCCGGAGGGGCGGAGGGCGGGAGCGAGGGCGGGAGTGGCCGCGGTGCCACGTCGCCAGGCTGTCGGGGGTGACGGCCCAGACCGGTTGGGCCTGCGGGGCCGCGGCTGCTCCCGGGCTTTAGGGGGCTCAGTAGCGTTTTGCGTTCTAGGTCGCGCCCACAGCCGCGCCCCCAGCCTCTGCACCTCCCTCGGGAGGGCTCACTCTTCCGGCAGCCTTCCCGAGGAGCCTCGTGCCGCCCGCCCCCCCGGCTTGCAGGGGTTTGTAGGCAGCGGTGGGAGCTTTCCCCTGGGAATTCACGGGCTTTCTCTTCCTGCCCTCGCTGCTTCCCTCAGTCCACCAGCATTTGTCCTCGTAAAGTTGGGAGCTTTAGTCGTGGAGTTCATTCTTTCGGTCTTCCTAAGCTGATCCTTACCGATGCATGGCTGCTGGCGCCAATGTTATTTCCTGGTACGATTTGCAGACTCGAATGAACTGAAGAGAGCCAGGAATAATGGTAAAAAGCTTAATAATTTGTCAGCATCATAGAGGACGTGATATAAGTATACAGTATTCCCACTGTATAAAATTCCACACTCTGAGAGGGTGATTATTTATGAGTCCTCCCTTGTCTACAAAGGGAGGTGGAACAGAATGTTTGCATTCCTAACTGCACTCTTCAGGAGAGGATTTGTATTTAAACAGGATTGTAGTTAAAGATACAGTGCCATAAAATCAACAAAGTTGGCTCTCAGCAAGTGTCTGAAAGCTCAGAACTGCAAAAGGGAGAGTGTAAAGCAATTCCTTCCTCACATGCACCTGTCTCATTTAATCCTACCTGCTTTCTTTTTTTTTGTGTAAGCAGTATGCAAAAAGTAAATATTGGCAGGCATCCAAAGTGATTGTAGAAGGATGTCCTGCTATCAGAGGATGTTCTTAAGGATCTAAACCAGCTTTGCAACAAGGCAGGTATTGTATTTGCCAGAGGACAACAGCAAAGCCAGACACTGAGTTCTTCAGAGAATTGGGACAGTGATGTCTCAGCTGTCCTGAAGCAGTAGGCTCTGATGGACTCACCTTTCCCTCTGTGTTAGACATGAGAGAAACCCTGGCTCCCCTGCAAGGGTCAGCCCTGTTTTTGGGGGGCAGGGTGGAGAGGTGTGTGGAAGTTGGACAACATGGGGCAATTTTTCTCAAATAGTTGAACTCCTGATGGTTCTTTCTTTGCTGGACTAGTATTACCAGGCAGGGAATATTTTACTAAACACATTGTTTTCTAGAGAGATACAAATTTGTAGAAGCAGTGTTTTCTGTTTTTACCCTACTGATGTTCCCACAAAACATACAATCCATTATAATGTAATTAAAGAGGGTATTATATTAGTTAAGCGTATATAACAGTATTTTTTTTCTTGAATTAATTTCTTCCATATAGGCTAGTTAATAGTCTCAAGTCATACTTAAATAAAATTTATCTCAAGTTAGTTTTTTCCATGTTTTTCTCGCTTAAAGAAAGTAATTGTGGCTAAAAAATAATTCCTGTTGAGCAGAGCTATTCCTTGTCTTCCAAATAAATTATGGCAGCAGTCTTGAATTTTCCTTGAATATCTGGCAAAAAAAATTTGGCAGTTCCTGTGTGATGTTTCTAAATGTATAGATGTTGTAGTTGTTGATGTAATGGTGCAACTCGGTGATCTCAGAGGTTTTTTTCTAAACTTAATGATTCTGTGCTTATTATATTGATTGATAAAATGTCCATTGCATTTATTTCTTCAAACGTAGATGCCTGTAATTTTCTCATCATATTGCTTTGGATTGCTTTATAGGTGAGCTGCACATACTAATTCTCAGTGAGTTATCTGACCAAAGTTTGTGGTGTTTTGTGAGCAGCTTCCCATTGAGGACTTGTGCAGCCTGACGTCCCAGTCACTGCCTGTTCTGCTGACAGCTGCAGTGCCAGAATCCACAGAGGATGTCCTTTTGAAGGGATTTGCAGCACTAGGGATGGAGGATGAAAGAATTGAAACAGCACAGCAGGTAAGTGATGCTGAATAACCTCCAAGATGCAGTAATCTTCAGAGATTAGTTTCTGTGTGTCTTGCTTAGCTTCTGGTGGGTCTGCAAAATCTTTTGGGCCATTTTCAAGATGGATAATGGGGAACTTGGGGGGAAAACGTCACTGAAGTCTTAGCTCTTAAGTGACAGGTACTTTTTCCATTTGGAGTGGAGTCTAACATGAGAATATGTGTTCAGTAAAGCGCTGTTCCTCTTAAAGTGGAAGACCCCCCACTTTCTAATGTGATACCCTTGTTCTTGTGCAAATAAAGCCAGGAAATTCAGTCTTTCCCACTTTAATGTAGTGAAGGAATATAATGGAATATTTCAGTTGGAATAATTCAGTGAGGAATTTATCTCCCAGATTAATAATTGAATTCTGAAACAGCTCTGTTTTTAACAAAAGCTCATCTTCATTTCATAGATCATAGATTTGATTTTTTTTTTAATTGATTGCATGTGATATCTATATTGTTCACCATAAAATCTCTTCTAGTTCTTCTCCTGGTTTGCTCAGGTGCAAACACAGATGGATCAAGATGAAGGTGCCAAGTATAGGTACGTGTTCTTCCTCAGTTCCTTTCACCATAAGCAGTTCCACCCTTGAAGGACTTCATCTTGTCAATTAATGTTAGCACGTGTTGACATTTAGCTGGTGGGGAATGGGGGAATGCGTTGGAGCTGCTGAAGCTTTCCAAGGCCATGTGCCTCACTCCCACATTGAAGGCCATTGCCCAGGTGGCAGAGTAGTTAAAGGGGATGCAGATTTCCTTCTGAACTGCGCAGTATATTTAGACAGATGGAAATTAGTTTTGGCTTGTAGACAGGGCTGTAGACAAAGGCCATCTAAGAGCTTTCCTATGCTTTTTCAATTGCTGCTGCTGTTGGAATGGCATCCTCTGTGGGCGAGACTGTGTAAGCAGATGTGGCTGGTGGTCATTTCTGTTCTCACCCTTTGGCTCGCCAGTGACTGTGGTTGTGATTCTGTATCTGCATTCCCTGCATTCCTTGACACTTTGCTCAACTCCAGTTTTGAGTCTTGCCATTCTCATCTACTTTTTGTCTAACTGACTTTCCCATTGGGCTCAGAAGAACCCTTCCCACTGACTTTGACAGTTACTCCTTGGAAGTCTGAAATACAGCTGAATGGCTTAGCTAGATCTGCTGGTGACTTTTATGGAAACTGGCTTGTATTTTGAGACTTCACAAACTTGCCCTTGGCCACAAAGAGATGGTGCTGTATTCCCTCTTCTGTTTTTCCTCTGCTTTTCTTTGGGCTGTTTCTTCCTCTTTTGCTCTGACATTTGAAGACGTGACTTCTAAAAGCAGAGGGTGAGGCATGTACTGATCCTGTGATATGACCATGAACAACCTAAATATAGTAGCAGGTTTGCACTTTGTCAGTTGACATGTTCATAAAGGTGCACACAGGTGCTCAAGTGTGCCATGGATGCACAGTGGTTTGTAGGATGGGCAATGTGCAACTGTCTGCAGGAGGCCAAAGGTGCAGGAGGAAAATAAGTAAGTTCTTTGCCTGTTGCACATGGATACAGGGAATTGTTTCACTTGCAGCTTCATAAGTGGTAAAGTAGAACTCAGAAGTTTGAGCTGACATCCAAGAGTAGTTAATTTTTGGTGATGCTTTAGATAAGCCGAATGCTTGACATAACATTTAGTTATCATTTAGAGTTTTTGTCTGCATTGAGCCTTAGACAAATTTGGTGACACTAGACACAGGATGTATTTCATCTAAGCCTCTTTCAATCCTCACAGTAAGTTTTGAATCCTCTAGATAATTTCAGCTACTTTAGGAGAGAAAAAGTAATTTCTAAAAGGAAACTGAAAATTGTATAGAAGAGACCCTGTTGGGAACAAGGCAGGTAGAATTTGGCTGCTTGCAGTAGTCTCTATGTTTGCCCATTTAGCCAGTATTCACATGCTCCAGGCCAGCTGTGGTGCAAGCTGCTGCTTTCTAGGCAGGCTTGCTATAAGGAATGTCAGGGAAATGGAGTGGCTATTCCAGACCTTCAGCTCTGTTATTTCTCAGATGATGAAACATCTGCTTATTGTGCACTCTTGCTTGATGCAAGGGATCTCTTATTCCTAGAGAGAGAAAAGTGGTGGCAGTGTCCCTGCAGGCAGCTGGATTTGCAAATACAGAAAGGGAAATTTTACTTCTGTTATCTGTTGATTCTCTTTTTCTAGACAGATGAGGGATTACTTGTCTGGCTTTCAGGAGCAGTGTGATGCTATCTTGAATGATGTGAATAGTGCCCTTCAGCACCTGGAGTCACTGCAAAAACAGTATCTTTTTGTGTCCACAAAGACAGGAACGCTGCATGAGGCCTGTGAACAGCTTTTGAAAGAGCAGGTAATCTTTGACAGGAGAATTACTGGGAACTGCTAAGACATCTTAAATGCAGGTTTATTTTTCTTGGGCTGGGAAAATGTGAGCTGTGGTAACAATCCCTCCATTTGCTGTGGACCTAATTTTTTTGGGTGTGTTTCACCTGCAACTGGAGTGTCAGGCTCTGGATTAAAATGTTCAGTATGTCTCAGTATATGCTTTAATGAGGAAAGCTAGCTGAGGGCAGCTTTTGTAACTGATGCCTGACAAGTGCAAACTGTTTTGGAATTAATAATTCATGTCACTTGCAGAAGAAGTTTTTTGACCTGGTTACTGCAAGATCTTTAAAGTTGCAAGCTTATTTCCCAGATAATTTTCTTTTTCCTCATGAACTGCTGCAACAGTGATACAATGAACATTTTTTTTTAGTCAGACTGGATAAGGGAGAACTTTTTAAGACTCCAATTCTGAAATACAGGATTTCTACAATTCTCCGTAATACTGATGGCAGCACTGCCGTACATATGCAGCATTGTCTGTGGGATACTGACAAACCTGTAGAATAAACCTGTAGAATATATTATCTTAAATACTACTGAAAGTATTGTGTCAGTTTCTGGTAAGGGAGAGCAAACACTGCTGTATTCTGCATCTTTTGTTGAACTTAATTAGTTGCAAGTTACTTGGAGCTGCTTGACAATGGTGTGTGCTGAGAGCTGAAAGGGAGGCTTAATAATTTTATAAACACGCATATATATATATGTATATATAGATGTATATATATATTTAAGCTACTTGCTAGGTTGATGATTTTATTTTATTTATTGTTTCTTTAATAGTCAGAACTTGTTGACCTGGCTGAAAACATCCAGCAGAAACTTTCTTACTTTAATGAGCTGGAAAACATCAACACTGTAAGTATGATTTCGTTGTTAATAGTCTTAGAAAATGAAAGTGTACTGGTCTTTTGAACGTACTCACCAGCAGTAATGTGCTTAGGTTCCTTACAATGATGCCTTGTCTTGTTTTCCAAAGAAATTGAATTCCCCTACGCTGTCCGTGAACAGTGAAGGATTCATTCCCATGCTGGCTAAGCTTGATGATTGCATTGCATATATTTCATCACATGTAAGTAATTCTGTATTAATTTTAGTTAAATCGCCTTCATGTGTTCATACCTTGTTAATGGTTTTTTTTCTATAAAAAGTTTTCTCTGCCAAATACAGGAAGAAGTTAAGGATGGTACTTTATAAACTTAGGAATTTTTTATTGAATATACTTACTATTCTGCTTAATTTTTATAAAATACAGCTTTTAGTTTGTACAAGCTAGCTAGTTATATGAGTATTTTAAGTTTTGATAAATTTTTGACTGTTTCTATTTAAAATGGATTTTTTTCTTTCTTTCTTTCAGCCAAATTTTAAAGACTATCCTGTATATTTGACTAAGTTTAAACAATGCCTTTCTAAAGCTATGCACCTTATCAAGACATACACTGTGAATACACTACAGAACCTCACAAGCCAGTTAATGAAAAGGGTAAGGTGAATCAGTAAGTGGGAAGTGGAGCTGTTCTGAAATGTCTGTTGTAACATCAAACAGTTCCCTTTTTATTTTTTGAGGGTGGGATGTGTCAGCAGTTTTTTGTGAAAATAGGTCAGTGCTATGGTGTTTGTGTAGGTTGTCCAATTCTCAGCCAAACATGACAGAGACCTAGTGATCCAAAAGATTTTAAAGTAGTAATAATTTAAAAATCATGGAAATTGAAGAAGGTGAAGTCAGCGAATTGAAGTAGGTGAGCAGTAAGCTAGTGAAGGCCAGGGATGGTTGAAGGACTGTGTTAGAGACACCAGATGGCCAGACAGTTTGCTTTCCTGAACCAGTGTGTGCACTGGAGCTCTGAATTGGCTGTTGGTCTGTTGCCAAATGGGGAGGGTACACACAAAAGAGGTGGAGGTACTGTGATGTTTTGTTTTGGAGATGGATTGCTTTGGAGACAGAGGGAGATTGCAGGTATTTAACGCAAGGCGTGGGGTTCAAGAAGGGTAGCTGCGTTTCCCTGGAACGTCCCTGGCAAGGAATCATTGCGGTGGGTGCGGTACAGCACTCCAGCAGGCTTACTCCTTTCACCCGCGTGGCTGTAAGGCATGGACTCTCACACACACAGGCTGGATACCAGAGGCAAAGAGTCAGGAGGGCTCTCTCGCATGGCATTTGCTTATTGCATCCTGCTGTCAAGGGAGACCAGAGACGAAAGAGAGGGGGACTAAGCAGTCCCAGGGTTTTTGTACCGAAGCAGGGCAAGCATCAGGGACCAGTGATCTGAGGGCACGGGGGCGGTACAAAGGCGGGACTAGGAAAAGGGAGCCAATGGGGAAGGCCTGAGGGTGCGCAGGGTAACAAGCCATTCAGATGGGCCAAGTCTGCATAGCACCACAAAGTCTCACGGGAGAGGCTTTTCCTTTCACACCATGATTTTAGGGGGTGTTCTAAAACCTCGGAATTGGTCCACCTGCAGGCCTCTCCTATTTCGGGGCTCCTTGGCTCCTCAGCCATCACAATCGCTGGCTCAGTCACCTCAACAGGTAATACTTGAAAAAAGTATACAGGAGCTGGATGTTATAGGATGGTAATTGTAAAGTGCAGCTCTGAGTTCATGCCGTCACCATTTCAGTATTACATTCCAGGAAGTATTCTTGAGTGCTCTTGGTCATCTAAATATTTCGTTTATTCTGCAGTGGTTTATGTAGCTAACAACTGTAGATAACAACTGTGCCAGGTTCCTAATAGTTTTGCTACTATTTTTTGTTTGATTTTAAAATGTTGACAGCAATGCTGGAGTGTCCCAGGGAAGAGTTAGGTGTTTACTCCCACTCGCTCCAGTGAGATTTAGGCATAAATGTAAGCAGGGAGGTTTTTTGATCTCATTAAAATGTTGATAGTCTCATACTGCAATATTTTGGCACAGCAGAAGGGAGAAGGGAATGTCTCTTTCTCTGCACTTAGATTCTTTCTCCAAGTAATTGCTGTATACCTTGTGCTCAGTTCTATTACAGGCAAACTTGGTGTCCTGAGGGATAACCAGTGAAACTGAAAGGTGCTAGAATTGGGAACTGGCACACCTAAAAGAAGGGAATTTTAGGCAGTGTTCATGGAAACTTGTGAAAGGGTACTCCTGGAGTGAAGGTCTTGGTTAAGTGGCATTGAACATTCTTCGTGTTTGGTACAAAACCAGGTTTTATTTTAAAAAAAAGGTATCATAGCTTGGTTTGATGCCCGTGGATTGCCCTGACTGAGCTGAATTTAAACAAAATTGAACATCTATGATAATAAACATGTCTATAGAAAGAAGTGTGTAACCTAATTTCTGGATTTGAATTACTGCTTAGGAGTTTTAAGTCAGGAAGGATACATCTTTTAGGAGTTAGATGACCTTTTCCTTCCCATCTACATGGGCATTTTGTGGATATTTTGTGTACTTTGAAACATCGAATGGCTCCTTCTGCTAGAAGTGCAGTACTGGACCAGTGTTTTTTAGTTGTGATCAAGTGTTGAGTTTTCCTATTGCAACAGAACAAGACTGTCAGAACTGGAAAGGGACAGAGATCTGGATGTTCTTTGATGATACACACCTGTGAGTGGAGGTTTTGATCTCTGTTTGTAGAAGGATGATCAGGTTGCTTGCAGGGATGAAAGTAGGAGGTGGGGTATGGTGGAGTTTTCCTGTTCCCATCATGTTTCTAAAGAAGGCTATCTCTTCTCTCTCATCAGTAGTGATAAGGGGAAGAAAGCTTGGTGTGTAAATTTGGGCTCTGCTTTGCTTTGTTAGTGCTAGAATTTGAAGCTGTCTGCCCAGCTGGGCTGGGGAGCTGCCTCAAGACATGATATTCTGGTTGGAGCTTGAATACGAGCTGAAACTTAGCTTCTCTTCCCTGGGGACTGGCAGATAAAAGAGAAATCTGTTCTATTTTAGTACTACACATTAAGGACTAACAATCAGTACTACTCTGGCAGGTCCAGATAAAATTGTTGTCTCTAATGGGGAATATCATAATTACTGAAAACGTTCCTTTTTCTGTATGGGCTGTTGGATGAAACTTTTGGGTTGGGTTTTGTTCTTCCATCTGACTTTAGAATTCTGAAACCAGCACGCCTTTCTTGGTGGGAAGTGGCAAAGAGCTGTTCCACTGGAAGCATAAGCATAAAGAACCAATAGCCTCTTTTAGAGCCTAATTATCTCAGCCATTATATACTGGAAGCCAAATATAGTATTTTGCTTTTTACCAATTACTCATCTCTTCTTTCAGGATCCTTCAGCTGTGCCAAATTCTGACAATGCCTTCACGCTGTTTTATGTGAAATTCAGAGCAGCTGCTCCCAAAGTCAGAGTAAGTAGGCTGGTAACTAACTTTTAAAAAGGAAGTTATGAAAATGAGGCTTGAATTTATTAGTGTGAATGCAAGGATTGCATATTGTGCAAGTGTGAATGTCTAAAGATTGCATTTTGTATCAGTGGAAAAAACTAAAATTATTTTCCAATTATTACAGAAAAGTAATTTACTGATAATACTTTTTTCTCTTTATTTTTGACTAGACTCTTATTGAACAAGTAGAGCAAAGATCTGAAAAAATGCCAGAGTGAGTATGTCTACATAATTTATCTTCAACAGTTTTAAATTTTGAAAATATTTACTTTTGTTTAAGTACTGTTAAACACATTATTTGTTTAAAAGAAAGTTTTAAAAATTGAAATGACGTAGAACTAAAGAGGGTGTTAAACGCATCTTATGTGTGCCAGAAAATGATCTTCAGATGCAGTTACTGTTCTAATTTCTTGGCTAGGTATCAGCAAGTTCTCAATGAAATCCATCAATGTTACCTCGACCAGCGGGAGCTTTTGCTTGGTCCAAGTATCGCTAGCACGGTTACAGAATTAACCAGTCAGAATAACAGAGATCATTGTGCTCTGGTAGGTAAAGTAGTCATGTGTTGTGTGGGTTTTGTTATGTTTTAATCCCCTCCCCCCTAGGTAAAATGAACTTACTTAATTCAGTCATTTACATGCAGAATTGTTACTGTTGTCTGTGGGTTTGAATCATTAACATTCTATTAATATTTTCAAGCCATACATGTTTTGTTTCTGTAAAAACTCCACCCTGTTACAAACCTCACAAAGGGGGATGGATAAAAAAGAAGCATAAA
The DNA here is from genome assembly GCF_041296385.1 of Aphelocoma coerulescens. Taxonomy (NCBI): domain Eukaryota; kingdom Metazoa; phylum Chordata; class Aves; order Passeriformes; family Corvidae; genus Aphelocoma; species Aphelocoma coerulescens. Next base: position 64,246,626 of record NC_091013.1, read on the forward strand.
ATGTGGTTACTTAAATTTCAGAAACAAAAGAGGGACAGAAGTTGTACAATGAGCTTTTATTTGGCTAGTAACATCTTTTCAGTCCATGGTCTTAAGAGTTCATCTCATTAATTTTGCATTTTACAAAGCTTCAGTTTGATCATAGCAGTAATAATCACAACACCACACGTAATGTATAGTAGTAATACCTGTAATATCACTTGTGATACTGATGCAAGGAAAAGAATTTAAAAACCAAGTATTTGTATTTCTGTGAATGCAGGTACGAAGTGGTTGTGCCTTTATGGTCCATGTATGCCAGGACGAACACCAGCTTTACAATGAGTTCTTCACAAAACCAACACCAAAACTGGAGTAGGTGGTACATGCTGGTTTTGTTTTACTGCATGTTGTATTCAGTGTGTCGTGATGTAGCACATTATATTATATGGCAAGTAGGGCTGTGTTCAAGTGGTTTGGTAAGAACTAGCATGATAAAAAACCAACTTAACCACTTTAAGCATCAGAATTTCATGTTCTTATGTTTCCTTTTTCTTCAAGCAAAGCCAATAGCTCCCATTCTCCATAAAAAATCTTTGCAAATGCTTTGTAGACAGTCTGAAAGAGATAAAGATACTCAGGTACTTTGGAAATAGCTATAGAAGTCTATAGGTCTCAGCTGTTTTTGTACAGCCTCTTTTGCACAGCCTGTTGCACAAGTGCTTTCATTTGCTTCTGTCTGAAATTAGGCTGATGAACTCCAGCTATTTTTCCTGGAGGATTTAATGAGCTGCCCTTACTGTCAAGGAATATTTGCATGTTGCCTGTATTTGGGCTGAACAGAAGCCAGGGTAGTGGATGCCTGACAAAAACAGTGTCTCTTATCTCCTCTGCCTAGACCTAAAAGAGGGACAGGTTGTTACTTCACACAGTAATTGTATTGTAAAAGTATTGTAAAGTTTTTTACAACAGACTTGTAATAGTAAAACAATTGAATAAATTATGCCCCTTCTCCAGTTTTCTGATGTGTTTTAGTATTGATATTTAGTTTTGAAATTTGGGTAGGTCATGTTCCCTTGCTATAAAGTTCCTAACTAAAGCATATTCCTATTAATATAAGTGAGACACTGTTTTTGAGAGTTGGAGTGTCTTAAATAGAGAGCAGCTTGAGTTGAACGAGTGTGTAACCTGAAAAAAAGACTGCCCACTACCCTCCACATCCTTCAAAGCTAACGGAACACCAAAACTGCATAAAGCCTCGCTAGAGATAAGCCACAGTGCCAGAGTAGTTCCAGTCTTTTCTGAGAAATTGTGGCCTCTTGTGGGGCATGCTCAGAATTTGAGATGACCTAACTAAATTTGTTTAAGAATCAGTTTAGCTATCCCAGTTCAAATCCTGAGAGTAAACATCCCGAATTGGAATCAGTGTAAAATGTTGTTCAGCCAGAAATTTTGTCACTAGTGCTATTCACACCAAGAATGAGAATAGACTTCTGATTTTTTTTTTTTTTTTTAATTTTGATGGAATGTAGTTTACCTCATTTCCTAAGAACTTGCTTCCCTTTTTTTTTGCCTACACTTAAATAAAATATTTTAAGAAAAATGTTTCAGATAGTAACTACTTTATTAGGTTTCTCTTAGCATAATACATAGCTCCATTTTCTTTTCTGCAGTGCTAAGGTGCTCTGAAGATAATACAGACAGGTGTCTATGTACAGATAAAAGAGTTTACACAAATTCTACCCAAGAGCAGAGATCTGAGATTGGGTGTTGTATTTAATGATGAGGCTGGTGAAACTTTCTCTTTTGTTTCTGCTTTTGACTTGGAGAGTTACTGTTTTACCAAACTGCTTATAGTGCTATAGGATGCAAAGGAAGAGGCATTCAAAATGTTCCGAGTATTCTTTCATGAGCATTTTTGTTCCCTTGCTGAGGAACTGAAATGTCCTTGTCCTATTGACAGACATTCTTTGTGAATCAGAAAAAAAAACAGTGCAGTAAACACAATATCTTTATCACACTGTGATTGCTTCAGTGTTGTTGATGTTTATATTTCCAAATCTAACTGGGGAATTGAATTTTCAGCTACTGGCAATAGTATTAGTGCCTAATCTGTGATTAGTGAAGGGAAGCATTGAGAATGGCAAAAATGTCTAGAGTGAGTGCTTGTTGGTGTCTTAACCAAGATATGTATCACTCTGAACATGAAAGAAAAAAATAAATTGAAGTGGGATTTCTGGTGTGTCACTGCATTGATCTCATAACTTCAGTTAGATTGGAGAGTGTGCTCTGAGATGTTGGTAGCTGTTACAGAAAACATTACCTAGCTTCTCCTCCTGCATCCCTCTTTGTGTGCTCCTGGTTCTAATACACTGCTGAGTTCTTGGAATCAGATGAGCCTTTTCTTGGGGGAAAATTGGGGTTATGATTCTGAGCTCAGCAGGAGCATTTTTTTACACAGAAGGGAAGTAAACCAGTTTGCAGCATCTTCCCTTTGTGACAGGTTGAGTTGCTGGTTGGTGTGTGTAGGTTTTTTATTTGTTTATTTGGGTTTTTTAAATAGTATTGTAAAATGAGTTAAAAACAGAAACACCATTTTTAAGCAGTTGGTATGCCGCATCTTTTAAAAGGAAAACTTTTCCCGCTTTGTAGGAAGTAATGGATTTATGTTTTAAACAGTCTTGTCTAAAGTCTTCTATGGCACTTGTTTTCTCACCCTCCTTTCAAAAATCTTTGCCACAAAATAATCTATGTTTGTGACAAAATTTTCTTCTGCTTTTGGGGGATCCTGAAAGTATTTTGCTTTGTTTTATTTTTCCTTCATAGTGAACTCTTGGAGAAGTTGTGTCTTTCATTGTATGATGTCCTGAGACCAATGATCATCCATGTCATTCACTTAGAGACGCTTTCTGAACTCTGTGGGATTCTCAAAAATGAGATGCTTGAGGATCATGTACAGAACAATGGTAACTCATAGATGGAAGATGATTGTTTTTAAGTGTCTTCTTAACTGATAAAATTATTTAATTGCATAGTCAGAAACTCTAGATGCTTCTTTCATTCTAGTGGATCTTAAACTCATCTTTGACATGTTTGTGTAAAATTAATTATGCCTTTTCATTTATAGTGAAGGTCTGTATTTATGGGTCTGTGCCTAGCTTCAGTTAAAGTAATGTACTGATGTTAGTCTTGTTTTCTCTAGATCGTACAAATGCAAGCAAGCATCCACCCAGTGCATATGCATGCACAAGGATTGATTTAAATTACCTTTACAAATGGGTCAATTGCTTTACTTGGCCCTGCTAATGCATCACCCATGTAGAGCTTTCTGCATAATGATGATAAAACAAAGGAATGCAAACTGATTTTTTTTTTCAATTCTCCTTAATATTGTGTTTCCCAGTCTAGAAATTGTAACTTCAGCAGAAGAGTTAAGTAGCAGTGTAGATTTTGGAATTTTGTAAGTATGCAGACCTCAAAGTCTCATAGGAGTGAGCTGACCTGGTGTCTCATTTCCTTAGTATGACCAGTGTATAATGGAATCCTTTCACAGTCTTTATTGCACCAGGCAATAAACAGAGATCATACTTGGTAGCTGGTGTATCATCCAGTGTAGCTCTTTGTCGCTGAAGCTGTGCCAGTAATCATGAAGAATTGTTCACTGTCCTGGAACTGTAATTGTAACACTGTTGGGAATGAGCAAAAACTTGCTGACTTAATCTTTTGGCTTATCATAAGAAGTGTCTTCCTACTACTTAAATTTGGGCTGATACAATAATTCTTATGTTTGATGTGAGCTGCTTTGCTTCATCTGTTTTTATCAACTCCCAACAGTCGCACCACGGGTATTGGCTGTGATAGAACCAAAGCCACCTTGCTTTGTTGTTCCCACCAAAATTCCACTTAATGTACCCAGGTCTGAAACAGAACACTTAATTCTAACAAGGCATCTGATGACAGCAGTGTAAGGTTGCATTTTCATGTTCTAATGAAAATCTGGGGAGCCAAAGCAACTGCAGCATGGAGTTCAGTAATTCCTTGTTTGTCACAAATTTGTCTGCGTGCTGCTGTTCCAAAAATAGCCAGACTCCATCTGCAGCAAGCCAGGTTTTTGTGGTTCTAGATGTGATATTTCAAACTTAGGTTTCTATGAGCTTGTTTTGTAATTGACAAGTTTGTGCCTTTCCTTCCCTTTGTCAGCTGAACAACTGGGTGCATTTGCAGCTGGTGTCAAGCAGATGTTGGAAGATGTACAAGAGCGCCTTGTCTACAGGACACATATTTACATTCAGACTGACATCACTGGCTACAAGCCTGCGCCAGGCGATCTTGCCTATCCCGACAAGCTGGAAATGATGGAGGTACAGCCTCAGCTTTTTCATTGTCCTTGATTAGTGTTCTTTTTACATGCAGTGTATGCAGTCGTGCAGTACAGTGCTTTGCAGCTTGGGTTTTCCAGTTCTTAGGTATATTTAGTGTTATTGGCATTTTCAAATTGATACTTGCTGATTAAATTATGACCTGAAACTAGATGCCAAAAAACTGTTTATGTCAAACTTAGTGACATTGACAATAGTTCTCACAGTTAACAGTTTTATCAAAACTTGAAGCTTCTGAATTTTTATTTACATTCATAAGTAGTAGGTATTACCCAGTGTATTTTCTAGTTGAGCTGGAATTGAAGAGAAGCTTTAGACAGCCCCAATTAGCTGCAAGTTTGTTTTCTGAATAACTGGTCAGCTAGCTATTGGCAGGTATGTGTGTACCCTATGCTCAGGCAGTGTGAGAGGAGACCTGCTTTAGATAATTTAACATGTTAGTAATGGCTTCCAGTAGCCTTTTTCAAGTCCTTATCAGTATTAGCCATTTCTGTAGTCATTCCAAATCCTTTGAGGCAACGTTCCTGTTGAAATGGATCAAACTAATTCTGCTTATTTTAAAAGGTTAATACTATATTGATGAGAGGTTCAGAATGAAACAACTCACAGAAATAAATAAATGGGCAATGAGAAACCTGAAATGAGTTTTTGATTAGAACAAGATGTATTTGATATGCATTTGATATGCAACTGCATGAACACTGCATGGAAGTAGTAAAGCTTAGTAAAAATCTCCCCTCCAAGTAACTATTGCCATTCACTTTGTAATGGGAGACCAGAGCTTTTAAAGGACTGAGGTGACTGAGAATGGCCTTTCCAACATGGACTGGCAAGATCCAAATTTTATTGCTGTATTCTGCTTTCCATCTAGCTGCCAGAATAGCTGGTGGTGCTTAGAAAATTTTAGGACTTCCAGCTGACCAGTTGGTAGAGAAGCTGCTGTTTGACTTCAGAATCAGAACATATATAAAGTAGATAGGCTATCTATCTATCTATCTATCTATCTATCTATCTATCTATCTATCTGTCTGTCTATCTATCTGTGTGTCTGTCTGTCTGTCTACCTGAAATATATATATTTTGCTGTGGGCTGAAAGAAGTTAACATAGTAACTGTATCTTACTGTGCTCAGTTCTTGCCTGCAAACAGACAATACACTGAGGAACTTATCACTAGTGAGCTCATGTTGCTATGATATTGTCTTTATACACATTAAAGCTTCTTTTGTGCTACAGTTTGTACTTTGGCAATTATGTGGGATATCCGTAGGGTTTTAAATGCCGAAGCTAGTGAGTTTGTTGAGTACATGCTCTTTGTACTGAAAGTTCATAGACTAGTGGGCATCTTTAGGCAAGTGATGCTGCTGCTTGGTCTGTATGAAGCCTTATTTTCTAACAAGGGTCCTGTGGCCCTTCAGTTAGGAAGAGAAAGTTCATTCCACGTTGAGAAATTATGCTGCTCTTCACATGTGCTCATAAGACTTCTGTTTTTGCCTGGTTTGAGATTCGTTTTGCTACTTGATTGCTTTTAAACCTCAAAACCTTGCTATTTAGAGAGACCTTCTGTCTTAGTAAATGAATTATTAAAATGCTAAAAGCACAGGGCAGAGATGTTTCTTGTGCTGTTCTGCTCAAATATTAATGCAGTTCTTTGCCCATTCTTGCTGCCTGTTGTTGCTTTGAAGCAGGCCAAGTAGTGGAAGAGGTTGTGTGGAAATGTTGAGTAATGTTAGGGGAAAGCTTTTGGTTGAACTCCTGCAGGGAATAAACTAGAGAGTACTTTCAGGCCATCTGCACATATCATTTATGGAAAAAAAGCCATCACAAAAATGATCTGTTTAAAATCTAAGTAAGTGTTGAGCTGGGTTACCCTAATTTGAGCTTTTCTTTCTAGGTGGCTTTATAGGTCATTATTTAGAGATCAGTAAAAACAGGCAAAATGGAAAGAACAGTGTATTACACAGATATTTATTTGTGAATCTTTATTGCAATATTTCTGCTACTGTTTTGGAAACATCTGCCTATTTCTTCTAAATGTCTTTGAAACACTGGGAGCTGAGTGCAGCTGATTCCTTTTGCAATTCAGCATGCTTTTTTCTGTTGTAACCAAAGCAGTGTTATGTGATATTAAAATATTATTGTGTATCTTTCTTTGCAGCAAATTGCACAGAGTTTAAAAGAGGAACAGAAGAAGCTGCCATCTGAAGCTTCATTTTCAGATGTCCGGCTAGAAGGTCCTGAGTCCTGCAGCTTAGTTAAATCTGGTATGAAATACATCTCATATTGTCAAATTAATGCATAAAGCTCATGGGATGTGAGCATTAACTTGAACCATCTATGAGAAACTTGCATGTGTCTTAAAGGGTTATTTTCCTAGAGAAATTCATAAGTGATTTTGAGAGGCGAACTTTGTCTCAAAGTTCTTAGTTTTGTATTTTTTTATGAGAAACAGCCTAATCTTGTTCTTTTGGTGGCATTTCTTTGTGCTCCTAGTGCAGTCTATTTTGTGAAGCAACTACTTTTGCAGCCAACAGCATCTATTGTACTTGGTATAAAGCTGAGTTTTTGTATTCTCCACTGAAAAGTAGCCGTGCTTTCAAGATATGTACTTGAGGATGCTTTTGTTTGTTAGCTGTGCTAAGATGAGAAAGGTGATTTGGTGTGTCAGGCACATCTCTTAAATTGCAGGTATTTACAATAATTCATAATTTAGTCCTTGACATTTTAAACATGTGACCCGTGTGTCTGTAAATTACAGCAAATTGGAATAAAATTTCATAAAATGTGGCTGTTCTGATGCCAGTCATTCGAGTGTTACAAATATGTAAATTATTGTCAAAGATCCATGAAGAATTTCTTCTTTTATTTTATCATTGTTCAGAATGGTACAGCATTATTTCCCCAGCAGCATCTTTCTCAGCTCTTTATCAGTTGTTTCTCATATTCTTTTTGATTGCATGGTAGTTTCTTGCTTTTGGCTTGGAAGGTCTGCAGAGGTGTTTCTAGCTGGACCCCATAAATCCCATTGAGAATAGGGTTCATCGTACTTCACCCCAGGTGGATGGAACTTGCAAGTCCTGTAAATCACCTGCACTCAGGAAATGGAAGGAACCTATGTGGTATAATTTGAAGATATATGTCTGAGATAATTTGGATTATTTTCCCTTCTGAGGTGCCTCTCTCCCATTTCAGTACCTGCAGGAGTAGCTGCAATGACTAACAAATGGCCTAGGAACCTCCAACTGGTAGCTTAAGATTTTACAGGCTTTCTAATTACTGTGACAATAAATTCATAGTTGCAAAGGTAGAAAGATATTATTGGATTATTTCAGGTGATTTCTGCACTGATCACATAAACACAAGTACATTTTCCATCAGACTTCTGTCTGTCAGGTGTTGTGAAAATCCATTTTGAGCATACAGAATTATTATGAAGGTTACTCAGGAGGAGCACTTTTTTATGTTTGCAACAACCTCATTACAAAATTGGTTTTGCTGTTATTTTTACAGTTATTAAAATTATGTTTAAACACTGTATTTTCAGCAACTGTTTAATCCATGTAGGATTATCCCCAGCAGAAAGGAGAACATGAAGAAACAAAATTAATAGAATGTTTTCTTCCTTTTTTTTCCCCTAAGCATTTCCTGTAATTCCTTGATCTCTAACCATTTCTTTTTCCTATTTTCTCCTGTGCTTTTATTTTTTAAAGTAACTGATCATTTCAGCTGTTTAGCTGAATGGGAGGTGTGTGTCATTGGAGACATGCTGTAAAACTAACTCATTAAAAAAGGTCGAGCTGGGCCACCCCTGAAAGCAAATTCATGTCTTTCACACGTTTGTGCTCTATTCACATCGAAATCTAGTACTGACCCACTCAGAAGGAAAAAAAAGTGAACCTGTTAGGGTAAAATACAATGTCTTATTTCTGTGTAGAGAGTATAAAATGCAGTCGATATTAGAGTCTCCTTTGGTGGACAGATGGGCAAGTTTTTCATGTGTGTATTTTGCTTTTAAACAGGTTCAGCTGAATCCCTTAATCCCAGGCATCAGACCACGATTTCACCAGCAGATCTGCATGGAATGTGGTATCCTACTGTCAGAAGGACTCTAGTGTGTCTCTCCAAACTGTACAGATGTATAGATGTATGCAAAAATTTCTTTATCTAATTTTTTAGGTGAAGTTTTAAAGTGTGTATAGCACCGTGTCGAAATATTTTAATACAAACTAGGAATGGACAACTACTGGCCTCTAACCTCTTAGTCTTTCTGCTGCTATCTTTATGTAAAACAAGTGAACTGACAAACTTAAGTCATAATTCCTAAGACAGTTTTATATTTGTAGAATTAGAAAAATGGCACTGATTTGTACATTTATTGCTTTTGCTGTTACAGAAATAATTTAGTGTCTGTTGTTCAAGATACTGGTCTCACCAAAGTTGAGGAGTGAATAGGACAAGAAAAAATAGAAAGTTCTGGGTCAATTACAGGGAGTGGTTTTATTGCTGAAATTACATGAATGTGTGAATGATTGTGTGATGTCTCTGTTCTTAAAAATGGTGACTCTAGTGCTTCTACATTTTGGAAATGTTCTGAAAATGTTTTTGTGGCACATTTCTTCATGTTTCAAAACGTAGGAGACATTTCCCAAGTTTAAGACAGTAGAAATTTTCATGTCTAGCAGAGACAGAAGCAGTGTTTATTTAACACATATTTTAAGACTTTCCCATTAGAATCTGTTTTATGTTGCTTACTTAACAGCATATGAGGCTAAGTCTCTGAAGAAACTGATGCAAGTGCTTTTGCTTTTCTGCATGTGTTGTATCTTTATTAGATGCATTTAATGGATTTCAAAATATCTTTGATGGGTGTATATGAAACTCCTGCCAAGATGCTATTGCTAAAAAAGAAGCTGGAAAATACTAATGCTGTATTGCTTAAAATATCAATCCCATTAAAGATAGATGAATATTTGCCCTTGTTTTCAGCTAGACCTTTGTAAATGAGGTGATCTCTGCGTTGTTTGCAAGGCTCGTTTATAGTGTGTCTGCACAGAGGTTGATTTAGTTCTACCCTGAGATACTGTAGCAGAACTGGTACCCCTTGCCTGCACCCTGTAGGTAGGGTAGACATGAATGAAGTGGTGCTGGCAAGTCTGGGGCACTCAGGGCTCTCATGTGCTCCGTTGCAGTGCTGGTGTGGGCAGGCTGTGTTCCTGTGGCTGGCTCAGTCGTAGGATCGTGTTGCTGCCACTTAAGGACTTGCTCCATGTCCCCTGGGCCATGGCAGCTGTCACATTTGTTTACTAAGCTGTCACAAGTGTGAGGTAATTTGAGTCTGCCTGAGGTTAAGATCACTCGAACGATCTCGTGTCTATTGCAGATGTAGCTTGCACGCACAGGTAGTTGCCCTGACACACAAAGAAGCGTTGGTCAGGTTACCCAGCAAACACTATTCATGCTGTTGGCTCTGAATGTGTGAGGTGTCACTGACCATGTCACTACCCAGGTGCCAGTTCAGAGCTGCAGGGTGAGCAGGGCATGCTTGTGTGGGTACCTGCATCCAGCCTGAGTGTTTGTAGCAAGTTTTTGTATGTGAATGCTCATCCTGTCTCGCTGCATTTAGCCAGTATGTTTGTAGCTAGTTAATCTGGAGTTCTGTAAGGTGGTAAACACATCGTTCACAAACTGCAACTCTTAAAATTCTGCTTAAGCTTTGCTAATACCTTTTTTATTGGTCTGATTTCCTCTTCCCTGCAGAGGGCAGTGTTTCAGGGATTATCACAAGAGGCCTTATCTGCCTGCATCCAGTCGCTGCTGGGAGCTGCTGATTCCATCAGCAAAAACAAGGTCAGAATCTGTGCTTTGGGTATGATTTCCACAGTCCCCACCCCCAGCCCCTTTGTATATCTAAAGTCATGAAGCAGCAGTTCAGAATTCTGTTAAAATCTTAGTCAAGGCATGTTACTCTGCCTCTAGAGACGTGATGGATTTGCCAGTTCTTAGTTATGGTTAATGTATTGCAGGGCAAAGACAATAATTCACATGCTAGCCTATCTCTGAAAAGGTGGAATACAGATCGTAGCAGTTGTGTTTACAGGCTGCTCTAACTCATGGGAATTCAATGAAGTGATGCCTAAAGAAAAGTCTCTGCTAGAGGACTTTGCTCCCTGTATTTATTTTCACTGTCTGCTACTCTTTTCTCCTTTTCTCTGCCTCTGTTGTTTGAATTTTCAAAAATCTTTCTAACTGTTATATTCACTAAGAAGAAGTTTTAAGTATTCCCTGCTCAGAACTCTACTATCAAAATGTTTGATCTCATGTGTTGCTCAGAATTCAATGCAGATTCATCAGGTCATTTAAACTTTAGCTGTTAGTTTAAGTAGTTGGAGTAAACTTTCTTTTTTCCTGTCAGAGTTCCTTTAAATCCTGTAGTAATTTGCTAATTCCTAACAGCCAGTAAATTAATTAAAAAAAAAAAAAAAGTCTTAGTAGGCTAAAATTGTTGGATTTTTAGAAGCAGTAAATATTTAGTAATGAAAAAAATTTTAGTTCTGATTGGAAATGATCTGTTTTGAAGTTTTCTTTTGAGTGTCCTTTGAAAAATATCTGCTAAACATAATATCTTCAAAAAGAAATTCAATCTACACTTCCCTTTAGCTTGAGCAGATAACTACTTTCTGTGTAACTGATTCAGAATTCTACAGTTAAATACCCATTCCAGCACTGTGTACCTGGCCAACATGGACTTAAAAGTATTGCAGAGAATGAAACTCATCCTGCAGTGACCCCTAAATAGGTTGGCCCAGAACTAGGATCTCTACCACTTTGTTCTTGCTGCATGTTAATTTAACGGTTTTTGGTGAAATGCTGCATAAAAGAATTAATAAAAAAGGCAAAGCCAAACAATTCAAGAAGCCCTTCCCACCACTCATTTTTAGTGAAATTTCTATTTGTTGAAACTGCGGATTTAAATCTGATTTCTTCTTTTCTGTTTTATTTAACATTATATCAAGGAAAGTTCTCCAGCTTGCAAAAGCAAATTCGAATTCTTGAGTCCTTCTGCTTTCACCTCAATGAGCCATGAACTTTAAAGATTAAAACCAGCACGCAGTATAAAGCATGTAGCTAAAATAACAGGCAGTGCAAAACTGATCATCTCGGTGGTGTGAACTTGGCCTTCTTTTATTCTTTGTATCTTTGCTGTACTGTTTAGAAATTAACTAAGCTTTGTGTTTAATGACATGAGAGAAACGCGCTGTAAGACCTTTGCAGAGCAGCACAGTTAATCAAGGTTATTACAGGAACATTAACTTTTTTTAGTCATTGTAATGATGAAAACAAATTTAGAACCTCATGTTTTTCAACTATAAATTATATGAATTACATGAAATTATTCCTCTCGCTTAAGAAGAATAAATTTGTATTTTTCAAATAGTGGATACCTGTACTTAATGAGGACATTTAGTAATATGGCTGTGTAATCTAATTCTTCTAAGAAATGGGAATAAAGTCTGCTGCTGTAGTACACTGTATTAGGAATAGTACAGAAGTGGGATTTGTTGATCCCAGAGTGTAGTTAATGGCACCACAGACTAATGGAAAAAGCTTGTTAACTAATAAAAGTGGAAATGTTGAAACTTTGCTGTTCATTTAATTGTTTGTTTTTTTTTTTTTTTTTACATGTAATGCATGTTCTTTCTCTTGTGCTGTAGACCCAGGTTGATGGACAGCTTTTCTTAATAAAACACCTTTTGATTCTTCGTGAACAAATTGCTCCTTTCCACACTGATTTCACCATTAAGGAAATTTCCCTGGACCTTAAGAAAACTAGAGGTACTAAACAGTTGCTGGCTACAGAATGGGATGGGATTGTCCTCCCTTAATGTGCCAGCTCAGGTTTTGGGTTTATTTTATGTTCACTTGCAATGACCTGTATGCTTTTTTCTAATCTCTTGCTTTGTTCCTAGCTTCTCTGAAAAAAAACAAAACCGTTCTCCTCCTCAGGGCAATTCAAGATGTATCTAACAAATTATTTATTTTTGTATGAAATGTGTTTGCCTGCTTTCGCTGCTGACCTAACTTATTTATCCAGTCTTTTTTAAGAACAGCTAAGTAATCTGCATTTCTATTGCACAGACATGTCTTTCCCCTTTTCTGACCCTTTAAAGGAATATCTTTTCTTACTGCTGCTTAGCAGGTGAATTTAACAATACATGGTCAACTTACCTGGAGCAAATTAAGATTTCCTGGACCTTTGTGTGAACCTTTTTGTTTTGGGAAGGATTTTTTTATTTTGCAAGTTCAATAAATAGTATTGTTGGGTGGTATTATGTAGCAAGCATGTCTCTTGTAGGAAGTGAAAATAGAAGTAGTGGCCATGACCATGGTTTTTGAAGTTGTACTATTGTTCCCCTGTTAAATTCAGGAAAAAAGCTCTCAATAAAAAACTGAACTGTCATGCACTTTCCAAGCTGTAGGGATAATGGGAAAAACTACTGGAAGCATGTCAAGTTTTTCTCCTTCCATTCCAGAAGAGAAAGCTGAAGAAGTAACTCCTCTTTCCTGCTGTCTGATTTGCTGCAGTCTTAACTCTGAAGCAAGCATTTCTTACACTAACCATTTCACTTGTTGCATTTGAACATCAATGAAACCTCCTACCTGTTGAGTGGTTTCTAGTTGACTGGAGGTTAAAGGGCAAATATATCCTTTTGGTGTCTTGTCCTGGCTGACACACAAGTTTGTTCTCCATCTTCATTTAATGGAATAAATTTTTGTGCCAGCCAGTACTTTGCAGGTTGTAGTGGTAAGTACTGGAAAATACTTTCTTTATGTTGGGTGGTGGAGGCAGTGGTGTTGAAAATATATACATTGTGCTTAATTCTTTCTGTGGTGTAGCATAGGCCAGTAGGGCTTTTATATTTGGGATGAGTTGTAGAAGAAAAATAACATGGCTAATAATTTTACTGTGTTCTAGACAAACTTCCTGCACACAGATTTAAGATTTAATTTGGTATTTACAGACGAAGAGATACTGCTTACTGTAAAAGTCATGCTTTTGCCCAATTTTTTGAAGTAGTATAATGTTAAGGTTCATGTAACTGAAATATGCAGTGGGATAAAGGACTAGCTCATAGGCTTCTAATCAAGAATTTGGGAAGTCTTTGGAATTTCTGATATTTCTGGTAAAAAATTCAGAGAACAAAAATAATCTTTCTCTATGGTCACCTTTCACTGCGTAGGAGTGCAGATTCTTAGTTCAGTGCAAAACCTACAAACCTGTGTATTTGGTATTCCCTCTTTATTTAATGCCTCAGAGAACACTTGTTTTACTCTTATGTCTTGTTTCCCCCCCCCGTTTTATACAGAGTGCCAAATTCCTTTTGAAATGAAAAAAAAGAAACCAGATAGATGTGTAGGATGTTAGATCACTGACAGTAGGGTAATAAGCTATACTGCAACTATTGATAATTTTCTTTTTCCCTATTTGACTAGATTTCAGCTTGACAACATCCTGTTAAGACTATAGGTGTAATTCCAGTATCTTGTCTTAATTACAGACATTGTTGGTTTTCCTTCTTGGGACTTTTGTGGAGAACATAATCATGAATGTTTATCAACCTTGATGCTTTGGTTTTAGTCCTAACTAAAACAATTAAGTACAGAGGAAAAAAGCACCAATTTGCAGTTATTTCATGCAACTGTACTTGGTTTTCCCAGGCAATGTGTATAAAATTCTGCATATTGTCTGTAAACACTTAAATAGCTTATGTAAAAGTCTTCCACTTGGAGATACAGTAACGGGAAGTGGAGAGCTCACACAATTTTCATGCTCATAGCAGTGCAGTAACTTGTTTGTTTCTTGTAATTTATTTATCTGTTTAGACTGTGCAACTGTTAGGTTCAGCTGTACCATAGGTGCCATTGAAAAGTAGTGAATTAAGCTTTATGTGCTTCTGTGCATGTGCACTTGTGCATCCACTCCAGGCACTATGGGAATCATTAATGTTACAGTCATAATCATTCATGCTGGGCCATTTTTTATGCATAAATGAGGGATTAGAGTTTGTAGTTCCTTGAGCTGAATGGCATTGACTTACAGTGTGAGTGACTTTCTGATTCACAGATGCAGCATTTAAAATCCTGAATCCTAAGACAGTTTCAAGATTTTTTAGACTAAACAGCAACAACGCCTTGATACAGTTCTTACTGGAGGTAATGTGGAGTCTTATTGCAGTAAGAAAAATTGTGTCATTTAAGTGTGTGGTGATCTCTGGCAAATAAAAAGAAGAGAATTGTCGTTCTCTGTTTAAGGGTACTCCAGAAATCAGAGAACATTATATCGACTCCAAGAAAGACGTAGATCGTCATCTGAAATCAGCTTGTGAGCAGTTTATTCAGCAGCAAACCAAACAGTTTATAGAACAGCTGGAGGAGTTCATGACAAAGGTACAAATGTGTTGTATGTTTGTTAACCTAACTCAAGTACTGGTAGGACAAAGGAATTGGTATTTAAATTGGTTATAGGACAAGCTGCTAGTGCTCTGTGATTAGCTGAAGATAATATTCTTTCCTTTAAGTTCCAACAAAGCAATTTTCCAGGCATTTTTGAGATTAATGGGTTAAAGGAACATGACATAGTTTGTTTTAAAAGCAACTCTAACCCTTGTGTTCTTTGATCAAGAAGCTTTAGTTTTTCATTGAATTGGAGCAGGTGTGTGAAGGTTGGCAGGATCTTTTCTTTTTGCAGAACTACTTTGACTGCATTTGTAAGCCTTCAGAAACAGCCTTGGGTCATGTGTGTTCTTGAGGGAGGTCTTAGAGTATTAGATGTCTTGTTACAATACATTTCATTCTAGAACCTGCTCTAGAGGTCAGGATTTCTAGGTGTCTTGAGAAAACCTCACAACAGGATATATTCTAGACCATAGGTGCTGAGAATAAGTGACATGACCTCTCAGAAAGTGGGGCTACAGCATTGCATGGACTGCAGATATCCCAGCTGCTGATTTTTGAGAATTTAGAAGATTACAGTATTAAATTTACACATACGTGTCATGCTGGGGTAGAAGTCAGTGGCAAGCCTAAAATGTAGATGGGTAACTGGTGAGATTGATAGATTGTCTGAGTGATCTCAATGATTCATTTGGAAGCTGGGGAGTTCGACTAAGCTGCTTAAGGATAAAGCTCTTTTGAGGTTTTGTATCCTTAGATGCCTAAACATCTTTGTAAATTTAATCCCATTTTGAATTTTACTTTCAAGAATTGATCACGGTTGTAATTTTGAATTGCATTTCTGTCAAGCTGCTTCCCCTGTGTGTTGTTAAGTCGGGTCATAGAAGAGAGAGAGCAGTGGAGATTCCATGCACTGTGGTATCTGAGTTGTGCTATTTTTACTTGGTCACTTTGTTGTGAACTCAACTGAAAGAAACATCATTTTGTTGATTTTACTTGTTTTAGGTAGCTGCTTTAAAAACAATGGCCACTCAAGGAGGTCCCAATTACAGCCTTTCACAGCAACCTTGGGCACAACCAGGTATTTACTTTGGTTTATATTCATGTTACTAATAGGAATCTGAAGAGGTGGTCAGAATAACTTGGACTGAGAGACTGTGATTGATTTTGAAAAATTCTGCATATAAGAACTGTCTACCTTTTTATTGCAAATCCTGGCTTCCAGTTTTGCTTGCGTGCTATTTGAAATGTCTTAAGCCAGCTCTAAAAACCTGACAAACTTCAGAATATGTAATTAATTGGTGCAGTAGATTAATGCCTTGAGTATTTCTCAAGCTGTGACTGTTCTTGCATGTAAACAGCATTTCTGCAACTGCATACAGAATGTGCTTAAGGAATTAATTGATTACGTTATGATAAAGCTTTTGCTTTTGTAGGAAAGAATGTATCCTCGTGGAAGCCCTTATTGTCTGTACATTTGGTATTTACTTTGTTTTCAGTTTTCCTGTCATTATGCAAAAATGGAATCCGGGTTTGTTTCCCTCTTTTTAAAAATTTAAATGTCAATGCTTCATAGGAACATTTGGAGCAGTTTTAGATGTTCCTAGGTTGTTTTGCTCTTCGTTTTACAAAGTTGTGCTTCTGGGTGAAAAAATCTGATTATTCCAATTCATACATTGGAACCTTCTGTTGCATCATATTCTTAAGATGCAAAGCCAGCCATGTTCATACATAATTCAGTGCTGCTCAATGGGTCAGACACTCTCAAGGGCTAACTTGAGCTTCTACTTAACATCTCCCACTTCTTCAGGAGTATTTTTAATGTTTGTTTGGAGATAATTATGTGTGTAGAGATCGAAGTAGAGCTTCTGCTGTTTCTTGGAGTCGTTTGTCTGGGAAGCAGGACTAGGCAAAAAGTTTAGATGTGGCAGAAGCTGAGGGGGGGAAAACCCCACATAGGATATTAACTGCAGTACTTTAAAACTACCGAATCTATTTTTCCCATGGCCTTTAAGCAATGATCTTGTAGAATCATTAAAATTCCGAGCAATGAAGAGAGAGGGTCTTGTCTGACAGAGGATTCCGGTCTGATTGATTCAAAATCCAGATTACTGTGCAGTCTTTCCTCCCACAGACATGGCCTGTGATCAATAAGGAGAATTTGTGATATTCTGTTCTCTTTACTTGCACTGTTTATTTCCTAGCAGTTCCTTTTCCAGGTAAATTTTCTGGGAGGGAGCCTATGTAGAATTTTGCTTTTTTTGTTGCTGTTGGAGGGCTGTGATTTCAGAAACCTCAGGAGGATGTGGTAGCTTTCAGAAATGGGGTGGATGCATTTTCTGCAGGGAAAGGAAGCAGTATCTGGCACGCTGTGGTCCTGTGATGGGTTTGATACTGCACAGCCCAGCTGCCCTCTCTCTCCCTTCCACTCAAACCTGTGGTAATGATCTGCCCAGAAGAGTGGAGGTGATTTTTGGAGCGTAGGTTTCAGCGAGCAGAACTCCGGTTTAGCCTGTTAAACATATTTTCTTTTACTTTCAGCAAAGATCAACGATCTGGTCTCTTCCACTTACAAGACAATAAAAACAAAGTTGCCATCAACTTTACGAAGCATGTCCTTATACTTGTCCAATAAAGATACAGAGTTAATTCTGTTTAAGCCAGTCAGGGTGAGTATTGCTGCCAAGTTTTCCTGGAGGTGTTTCGTGGTGCTGTCTGTAGCTTAAAAAAGCCAAATCCAAACTGCTCTTGCTTCTGCTACACAACACACACATATGACAGGGAAGTAACTGCTGCTCTTTATTCTGTACATCTTCCACTTGGCACCAAATGAACTACCATAAATAAAATTAACTCTGTCCCACACCAAACCAGTAGATTTTGGTCACTTATGCATGGGCAGGAACACCAGAGGCAGAGAGGATGATACAGATTCAGTGGAAAACCTACTGTAAACCACCAGAAGAACCAAGCTTGAGTTTTAAACTTCCAGATTAAGTCTGCAGGACTCAGTGTTTCACTTTAGCACATCTTAGCTGAAGTTTTTGTCTCACAACTAATGTGGATTCCTTGTAGCTGTTTTGGGGCTTGTTTTAGACAAGTTCTTAAAGCTTGGCTGCTTGTCCCTACCCCATCACTTCAGTAGCTATTCCATGTACATTGTGCTTGTTCTGGTTCATGTTTAAGATAGGTGTTACGTTTTTTAATATTGATTTTTTTTCTTCTTTCCTTTAAAAGAATAACATTCAGCAAATGTTCCAGAAACTCCATACTCTGTTAAAGGAAGAATTTAGTAATGAAGACCTCCAGATCATAGCTTGTCCTTCAATGGAACAGGTATATATTGAAGCTCCCTATTTTATCAGTTGGTCTTCCGTGTGACTGGCTTTTTTAAACATTGATTTTTTTCATTTTTCGTATTTCCAGTGTTCAGAGTCCTTATTTATTTATTATCCCACTTAATCCTGGATGATTAAACTTTGGGCTTTTTCTGATCTTTAGGCTCTCAGCTAGGAGTTGGCTTTGTTTGGTTGGGTTTTTTTAATAAATATCTAATAGATTTTCTTAAACCAAGGTGGTGATTGATGTTGCTGGGGATTGGGTTGTATAGCACTGTAGAAGAGTCTTGCCATTTCCTGGCATTGTCTTCCTGGAAAGGTATCAAAGCCAGTGAATATGCCTTAAAAAAACCTGTGCATTCGAAGGCATCTTGCTTCTGACAAATACAAAAAGCAGCAGCTTTTACATTTAGGAAGCACGAGAATGAATTACTAGAGTGCATTTGAAGTGAATTGTATTGAGGAAATGTGCAGATGTTTGTGGAAGTGTAACCCTACATGGTAAGGTCTTTAGTCTCAGAGATGATTTGGGTTAATAATTTTCTGTATTAGGATTCTCTGTCAGAAACCAAATAGGCTTTTAAAAATGTCACTTCGACCTTAGTAGTCTAGGGAATGTGGGTAGAATCTTGATTATCACAGGATGACAGTATTTAAACAGGTAATCTAGTTCATGGATTAGAGGATGTTGCCTGCAGTGCGTGTGGCCCCAGGAATGTGTGATAACTGTCCTGGAGCACTGAGTGGGAGTGATGCACCATAAGGAGGTGGGGTTATCCTAGAGGAGAGGGCTTCCTCTAATTGTTTATCTGATGAACCCTGGGATCACTTATCCTGCAAACTGAAGTGTATGGGAAACAATATTGTAATGTGTAGGAAACAAATATTGTGAAGGATCCCAAATGTGTTTCAGATATTTGAGATGAATGGTAACATTTTTTGCCAGTGTGCCAGTTCTTTGGAATTTCTTGACAACACATGAAGTTATCTTAGGAAGTTTGTCACAGTAGTTTTGACTGCTGAAATGAGTGGTCAGCATCATCAGCAGTTGAATTTTAAAAAGCCTGTGAGTAGGCATTTAAATGGAAATTTTGACTGTTGTTTTGTAATTGTCTTCTGATTAATGTGCTTCCCCGGAATCCTGTTTAAAGGTTAAAATATGACACATCAGTTTTGTAATTTGGTTGCTCTGTCTAACATAGGCTTTCATTTTGTCTTTCAGGTGAACTTACTGTTGTCAATGTCCAAGTAGCCCAACAGTGAGGCTGCTTGGAATAAGCTTCAGCTGAATGCCAGGCAGTGAAGGGAATGCAAAGACATTTGCTTAAAGTAAACGAAGGATACCACTGTGCAGTCCAGTCTGCATCAAAACTATCCAGGCTGCTAAACCCTGTTTTAGGGAAAAAAATCAAAATGAACTGGTTTGTTAATTTGTTAAAGGTCTTCCTGTTCACTGGCTTGAGAAGTGGGCCGAAGAAAATGAAACAGAAACCCCTTTGCTGATCACTCTTACGGAAGCTCAGTTACTGCCTTTTCCAGATATTTTCAAAATTGAAAACCTTTTTTGTTTTTTTTTTTTAATGTAAAAACCATTCTGGCTTTCCCTTAATGAGCTGATATAGGCAATGGAAAGTCACACTTTCAAAGGCACGCTGGATATACAGTGCAGGGAATCAAATGAGAGCAGGAGCAGTTATTTGTGAGACTTGGAAGATGAGCACATGTATGACAATTTGACTTAAGCAGGCATGCTCTGAGTTTTTCTTTAACTTCCCTGAAAATCCTGGTAATCCATCACATGCTTGAAAATAATTCAGAGGTTCTTGCTTGGGAAAACTTAATTTCCTACATGTGAAGTGTTTCTTGGAACACTGGATGTTCTGTCTTTCTTATACTCTTGTGATTGGGAGCTGTGAGGTCTGACCTGAAGTTTCATACTCTAGCCTTTCTCCATGTAAAGAGTCTCACATCCTTGGGATTTGCAATGGAAAGCTGTGCAATATAATTTCTGTTGTTTCTGAGGGAACTGCATGTTTTCAGATGCTTTCCAGCAAGGCTTAGCATTGAGGTTTTCAGGTACTTAGTTTTAGGGCAGAGTTGGTTTTTTTGCCTTTCCCAAGATCAGATGGTGCTGTCACATGGTTTAAAGTGGGAATTGGGTCTGGAACTTGCACAGCCTTTGTGCCATGGAGTAAGTGCTAATCAGGAGTGTGGGGATGCCTGAAACTCAATGTGCAAGGCTGTCAAATCTGCATTGTAAAGAGAGGTTAAGTACTCGGTAACTGGTAAACAGTGCAGGCTGTTGGGTGAGCATTAATTGGACATTTGTGTGGAAAGCTGGATGCTAAATGCCTGGCCCTTAATGGAATGAGCACTTCAGAGTGTCTCAGTGTTTAAATCTTCATTGTGCAGCGCTGCAGAATGAAATTGTAGTGGGTGATGTGGCAGATTTTTAACTTACTTATAAAGCCTGTTTTGTACTTCTGAATATGAAGAAATTTCCTTGCACATGGGTGGTATTTTGATTTAATAATTTTCCTGTTATAAATAACAAGGCTGGAGTATAAGATGGTAGGATGGAAAGCTACCACAAGAAATGTTGCAGCAGTGGTGCACAGGTACATAAATGGTACTCATAGGACCTTACATGACTCCTTAAAAATTAACTAAAGGAACTAACAAGGAGAAAAACTTGCCCTCTCCCTTTACTTTTGTAGAAATACAGGCTGTAAAATAATGTCCAGTGTGTTGTAATATATGTATATTTGTTTTTTATAAAGTTTTTCAGAAGGACTGCATGGTCACTGTACAGAGTTATGACTGACTTAATACAGACATTGTATAGAAGAGATGTGAAGGGTAAACCATGGCAGTAGTCACTCTTGTGCTTGGGATCTTTTTCTCTCTTAGAGTACCCAGACAGCTCTAGGACAGCTGGTGGAAAGATTAGAAGAGCAATCAGTTTATACAGCCTGTTTGCTAAATGAACATTTGTTTAAACATGTACAGTTTCAGATATTTACGTTTACAAATAGTGTAAATACTTTCAAAAGATTAATTTAAGATGCTTTATATTATCTGACTAGAAACTTGCTGTTTTTAATTTTTTTAAATAAAAATGTTGCCTCCTATTTTGGTCCAAGAGTAAAGCTTTATTCTGTATCCTGAGGCTTGTCTGTCAAGATAACTGTAATACAGAGACAATAAATATCCTGTAAGCACAGGCAGTGCATTGCTGAGAAGTGTTCTTTTTTAGCAGTGAGAGAATTGAGTTTATTTGGCACAGATATATACCTTAGTGCTGAATGTACAGCTAATTGTTAAATTAATGCCTCTTCATGGTTATAATAAAAGTAAATTTGTATTTTCTTTACTGACAAGCAATCTTGTGTGACTAAATAGTCTCTTTCCATGCAATTTTGTTAGGAGGAAGGAACCACAACTGTAATACAAGAACTTATTTTAACTAAGTTGGCTTTTACTAAGAGCGCTTGGGAGGTGGTGGCAGAAAACACAAGTATTACTGTATTTGAGGACTGTTCTTGCCTGGTTTTTCACAGACTCATCTACACAGAGTTTCTCATTACCCCAGAGTGCTCTTCTGGCCCTTGGTGTCGTAAAACACATTATCCAGAAGCTTCTAGTTTGCCCCCTATAATGCCAACATGAAGTTTCCCTTCACCCTCTGGCTTTCACAATGTCATTGGAATGAGCTATCAAAGTAAAAGCTCTCCTTCCCTGTGGAATTTGGCTTCTATCTGAGCGGTATGGGGCAGTGATGTGTGACTAGAGCTTCCTGGTCACTTGGAGCCTCCTCTAGGGGTCTGGCCTTTAGATTGTATCTTGTAAATGAGGTGAATGCCTGGCCAGCTTTTGGACACCAGTGGTGCCTCCAGCAAAATCTGCTGTGCCATGTGTTTTTCAAGCAAAATGTAATAGTCTTTTTCTCAAACTGCATATTTGGTATTGGCCAAGTGATGTGGGTATGAAAAGGGGGAAAAGTCTGTGCTGCTGAAGCAAATCCTGATGACTGCAGGTAGATCCAGCTCTGTCCACAAATGCTGTTTTCTCCTACTCTTGTGCATTTTCATCCTCATTGAGGCCTGGATCCCAGCCAGTACTGTGGAGCAAATCAGACATTTGATACAAAGACCTCTAAATAGAGCAAAAAGAAAAAAGAATCACTGTTGGTCCGTTTCGGTGGTGGGCAACACGCCATGAAGCCATGGGAATTGCCATCAGCTGGAGCCTGGAAACCCAAGAGAGACCTCCTGTTCCCTCTCTTGAATTGCCCCTGGTCCATCTGCCCAGGCTGCTCTTTGCCATCCCCTCTGCACCAGCCCAGGTGTCTCTGGCTGAGAGCCAGAGCAAGCTGGTCAGTCACACTTGGCACAAGCAGTTCCCAAATCTCCGGTTCCTCAGCTGTAGGATGGAAGCCATGTGCCTCCGGGTACTGCGTTTCTGGTTGTGTAACCCTGCTGATCAGACTGGGATCCATCACATACTGTCAGCTGAGGCAAACCTGGTCTTACAAGGACCTGATGTACAGATGGGCATTGTAAGCTTGAAGAAAGGAGCTTTATTTTCATGGCAAAGCGACTGTTACCACCCTGGTAAGGGAAAAGTTGGTCTGAAATGCTGATGTTGACCTCTTGCTGTGAGCACTAATTTCTTGCATTTCAGTATTTTATGCAGGTAGAAGATAATGAGATGCAAGGAGTGATATCACTCAGGAGATTGCCAAAAATATTGCAACACTGTTGGAGAGCAGGCTCCTGAGCTGAATGTTTTTGGACTGAAGGAAGAGCTCCTCTTTACTTTCTGGCCACCTAAGTGCATGACTTCTCTGGATCTTTCAGCTGCAAAGAGAGCCCGTGCAGAGTGAAGAGTGTTAATGCTAAACTCTGTGAGGTGGGGCTGAGTGGGAGGGCATCCTGCCCCTCGTAACCCAACCTTTCACCATGCAACATGCTGTGGGTGCCCATTCCCTTTGTGCCCATGGAGCACACTGACCCTACAGCTCCCCCTGGGAGCTGATCCTCTTCCAGGACATGTACAAGGGGACTGAGGA
The DNA here is from genome assembly GCF_041296385.1 of Aphelocoma coerulescens. Classification (NCBI taxonomy): domain Eukaryota; kingdom Metazoa; phylum Chordata; class Aves; order Passeriformes; family Corvidae; genus Aphelocoma; species Aphelocoma coerulescens. The sequence goes on from NC_091013.1 coordinate 64,269,844, forward strand.
GCAAAGAACTAAACTCACGACTTGAGCCAGCTCGGGTGGGAGTGGGCTGCCCAGAAGTAGTGGGACAAGGAAGATGACTTCCTTATCTAACAGAGCAGATGATTCTGAGCAGAAGTCTGAATTTTGGGGGTCAAAAAGCAGTAGCCAGTGCTTTATGGTTCTGCACACTTGGGGCCTTGGCTCACTGCCACCCTCCTGAACAGCCGCTGCAGAAGTTGTTTCCATTAGCGATGTGCCTGTGACCATGTACAGAGTATTGCTGTGAGGGCTGCCAGCATTTGGTCTGTGCCTGCACCAGGGAAGACAACTTGAATGCTTCCCCCTGAGGCCTCAGCCCCCAACCAAGCATGAGCAGCGCATTATTTCAGTGCTGACCAGTTGTGTTTGCCTCTAGTAAGGAACAGGGCTCCATACCAGTAGGCTGGGACAGTCACACTGGCACCGAGAGGGGCTCAGCCCTGGCCAGAACAGCCTTTCCACCTCCGAGGAAGGGTCAGAGGTGGGAAACCTGAGTGAGTGGTGACAAATACCAAAGGATTTTGGTGTTCCTCTCCCCACATGCTTGTTTCATGTTAAGTGAAATACTGTTTAGATAAAATCAGAAGCTTTGTGCTTATATTGACATTTAATATTAATGTTTTGAAAAGAAACAGTGTTTCAAAATGAATTTGTGAGTCTTGTTCTTACCCTTCAGCGACAGCATTTCAGCTCATCTTAATGCTCTCCCAGGAGGGAATTTCATTAAGAGTCACACAGGCAGGAAATTTGGTTTTGAATGAAACAGTGATTTTTCTGCATGAAAATTTGTGACCAGTCCCATGCAGAAGTCCCAGGTTTATCTCCACTGGGTGGTTTCATTGCTGCTCTCCAAGGAGCTGGTAGGCAGGAGCCAACCAGGCAGGGATGTCATGGCAAGTGCTCACCAGGAGCTGGGACCCCACACTGAAGCAGACAGGATTGTTGTGCCTGGGGAACAGTAAGTCAGTTCAATCCTAAACCCAGGAGTAATGGTGATGTGCCCTTTCTGTTCCATGGTGATGGGCTGTGGGATTGGTGGATGTCGGGGCACTTTCAGTGCTTTTGGTTGGCCCCTTCCCAGCCTAAGTAGATCCCAGTGCATGGGTGCAGGGTGGTCCTGGGGAGTAACAAACACACAGCTGGGTGAATTTAGACCCAACAACTTCATGGTCCCAAATACCACATTTTGTCTTCAATTGGACCAAACTTCCATTTTTTCCATTCAAGAGTTGCTTCTAGGACCTGACGCATCCAGTGAGAGGCTGTTTTTTGGTAAATCTTTGTCTTTTGGTAAAAGCACGCTACAGAAATTGGATGGCCCCTTGGAGAGCCATGAGTCCCTTAAAGGCAGAAAAACCCCTTGGGTGGAGTGTCAGCTCTGTGTGTGTGTGTGTGAGTCCCTGTCATGTGAAAAGGGGATATTAACTCAAACCCTTTGTGTTTGGTCTGCCAACACCCCCAGAAAGCTGTGACCCTTGTGATGGGGACATGCGCCAGTCCAAGGAGAGTGAATTCACCACGGTTGCTGATTCAACAGCAGAACATCTTCCTTTATCTCCCTGGTTTTCAGCTGCTGTGGGGCTTATCAGCTGGAAAGTACCACTGAGTTCCCTCCTCTGCAGGGGTTTCAACAGAGCCTGGCCATGGTGTCTCCATTCCACCCTCCCTTTAGTCCCCCTCAGACTGTGCTGTGTTGTGTGTGGGAGGTCGGATATGCTGACTGTGTTCCAGCCAGGGAGTAGCATCTGTATTTTCCCCACTGCAATTTCCACACCATTATCTTCTTTACCCTGGTCATCTTTCCACAGTCCCTCTCTTCCTATTGCACATCTACATCTGAGAGACTCTGAAAAGAGGTGTTCCATGCAGGGGTGTATGGCTGTGTGTTTGGCTGGGTATGGGAAATCGCCTTGCCAAACTACAGGGGAGAGGGAAAGGCAGCATGTGAGGGAAGACAGTCCATATTCACACATACAAATACAAATTGATACTCCCCATCTTATGACATCCTGGGTAGACGGCTCTGGGTGCTGGAGCGTCCCCCAGCTGTGGCACACGGGGAGTTTTTATCATTCACAGCACGTGTTGCATTGAGTTTTTCCTGCCTAAGCATGAAGAAGTTGATTCTCACTGGGCTGCAAGAGTAGCTTGGCCTCCCTCAATGTTACCTGGTGGTGCAGCTTGGAAGAAACCAACAGGAAAGAAATAAAAACCTAACTTTGCATCTGTGACATGTTCCAGCTCCAGCCGTGGGCAAGCCTGAGCCTGTCCATAAGCAGGAGAAGCTGCCAATTTTTTCTTGTCCTCCTATCAAAACGATCACATTCCATTCACAAATATCAGAGTGGTCACTCAGAACTGCCCTTAATTTGCAGGTGCTGGGGGAGGCTGGATGTGTTGCAGCAGCCAGCCCCACCTCGGGGGTGAGCCAGCAGCCGGCTGACACCGATGGGAAGCACGTGGTCCTGTGAGGTCAGGAGAGACCCGTGGCATGTCAGCGATGGCTGGGTGCTGCTCAGGATCTCCTCGGTGTCAGGCTGTAAAACCTGGCTGCTGTGTGATGGATGAAACAGCAACATGTCTGCAGGCAAACAGCAGGACTGTAGGAGTCTGATGGAGGTGTTATTGCAAAAGCTGCTTAAAATGATTTGTAATAGCTGGTTACAGATTTAAGATGTCCATTAATTTGCCTTAGCATGGGGAGGACTTGTAAATTGAGATGGGATTTACTGATTCCCCCAGATACTAGCTTTCTGAAGGGAAAGTTTGGACACTGGGAATGGGATGTCAAAAACTATTATTTGATGGCTCAGGTGCTTGCAGCTTTTACTAAAGACATCACTCACCTCATATAACAACTTAGACTGCAAGAAATTGGTCACCTAAGTCATTCTTTAGTGAGGAACACTCACTGGAGATGAGAAACAAACCAGAAGCAATGTTGACCTAAAGCAAACCAACTCTATTGTGGCTTCCCCCCACAGGTGCAGGTAACAAGCCCACATTTTTCCATTGTGGCCACCTGGGGCTCCATGTGGAAGTGTGGTGTGGATGCCTGCCTGGACAGAGGGGATGGGGATGTGCTGCCCCAGGCCTTCTTCCCCCCTCCACTGGTACCAACCCCAGAGCACTACCAGACCATCACAATCTGTGCTTTCCACCTCACCTTGGGTATTTTTGTTTGTTTGCTTACTGTTTAATTAAACCCTTTCAAATAACTGAGGAAAACTCATCCTTCACTTCTGTGTTTCCACATTTCATATATAAAGATAACTCCTTTTATTCTATGTTATTAGCTGCTCTCTGATGATATAATTTGCTAACGGCCCTCTTTTCATCAGACACACAAGTAATTTATCCTGCAAGGTACTGACAAGCAACACAGAAACGTTTCTTAGCTAAGAGCTTAGCTCCCAGCATTACAAGGGAGCAGGATTTAATACTTTTTGATAGAAAGAAGCAGCATTGCCACCTGCTTCTCTGGGAAGAATGCAGAGCAACTAGGAGAGGGGGAAGCAGAGAGATCATTGTTAATGCAGCAGCCAATTCTCATATGAAGAAAGGGACTGTGCTCGGGCTGTGTCTGTGGCAGGGACTTGAGGAACTCATCTGCAGCAGCTCCCAGGTGGAGGCATTTTGTACACTTGATGTGGGCAACACCAGTCATTGCTCTGGCACCAATTTAATAATCTGAAGGTGCAGGCCTTGGCTCTGCAGAGTAGCTAAGAATTCCTTCCTGCTTGTAAGGGATAGAGAGGAACAAAAAAGCAACAAACTCATGATTTTGTTTCTGCTTTCATTTTTCAGGCTTTTTATGAGGCTAAAAAGACAGACAGTCTCAGGCAGGATGATTTGCTACCCCTATATTTCAGTGTGGGAGAGCAGTATAATGTGCTTCTATGTCCAAAATAAAAAAGCCAACAAAGTCACTGATTGTGTGATAAATCACAGGTAATTTTCTTGCATGCTGGCAGAAACTGCAATGCTGTCTGGCTGGGGAAGGGAGAGGAGAAGCAGGCAGGGAAGAGCAGGGCCATGCTGCACGGGCCTGAGCTGTCAGGGAGATCCCTTTCAGCCCCTGGCTGATGGGGCAGAACACCAGTCCTTGTTTGTCCTCCCAGGGTAACAGAAGCTGGGACAAAAGGCACTGGGGCCCTGCTTCTCTTGGCAGTTGGGTTGGAGGGGATGTCCCAGGATACCTCATCCATTCCTGGACACAGGGCTGATGTCCTTACTCATCAATTCAAGGCTCTCTGGACCCTGTAAAGCTTTTGCCTGTGCTGTTAAACTGTTGACCTGGGACCAGGAGCACTTCCCCTAGTGATTCCTTTCTAAAGAACCTGGATCTGACTCTGTTGGGCAGTTTGAATGGAGCAGCCTGGTTTGGGGGGTAAGAGAAGTGAATGGTATGGAAGTGGGTAAAGTCTGCTTCCCTGCCACAGTCATGGGATGGTCACTCCCTTTTTGCCACGACAAAGCTTGTGCTGCAGCCATGCTCCCACAGTGCTGGTAGACTCCCATTTCCCTGGGGTGGTTCCTTACAATCTACCACTGCTGTGATTAGCTTTACAGGGGCCCTGCAAAAGGTGCACTTTGCAGAGTCTTCTATCCAGGTGGTCTCCTCGGAGGACAAAGGAAAATCAGCATCAGTGCCATTAATTTTTTAAAAACTAAATTGGATGCAGATCTAGACTGTTCTCATAAAGGCATATATATATATATATATAGTGTTAGGAAATGTAGGTTATATTTAATTATCTGTGCTCCCACAAACACAGTTGGTATGTTTACACTTCCTTCTGGAGAGCTCAATAGAAAGTTGTAGTTGTTTTTCATATGAAAATGTGGACAACTTGGGAATTTGGCCTTCTTTTAACATCCTGTGAAGCACTGAGAAAGTGGAAAAAAAGAGAAAAAAAGAGGCTTTATGCCTTTTTAAAAGGCTTAACACTTTAAAAACAATTTTTCAAAAAGCAGCTCCTGTCTCTTCTTTAAAAAGAAAACCCTGAGAAACAACATTAAAAATCAAGACACAGTCAGTTTTTAAGACAATGTTAATATGAAGAATCTTCAAGGGAAATTAGAAAATTTGCATTTTGGAAAGTAAAATAGCCTGCACTGGAACTAGATGATTGGAACTAGATGATCATTAATGTCCCTTCCAACCCAAACCATGCTGCCATTCTGTGGTTCTATGATAATGGCTCCAGAGCAGTGTAAGTCTGGTTTAGCTTTAAGGGCCTTTTTCTTCTCGGTGGTATTTATAGTAGCCATTCTCGTGTCTTCTACTGTGATCAGTCCTGTCACCTAAATCCAGCCCATCTTTCCCCAGGTTTCTTCCCAGATGGGTTTTCCTTATCTTTCAACCAGCTGTGGTCCAGGGCTGGGTGAGCTGGCTGACAGCACAAACCCTGGTGCCGCCAGGGCCAATGAATGGCACCTGTGCATTTTGCATCTTATCCGGCTTTATGTGCAGGCATTGTGGGTTTGTGCTGGCTGAGTTACACAGCTGCTGCCACTGCTGCTTATACAAAAGCTGTGCTCTGCCTACCATCCACATCTGCCTTTCTGGTGGTGAGAAGGTGGTTATTTATTACTCATTCCTCCCACAAACCTTCCATTGAGAGAGGAAGGCGAAGACCCTCCAGCTCTGTCCTGAATGAAGTGCGAAGTTTGTAACAGGAACCGAAGGGGCTGATTTTATATCCCTATCAGTGCAGCAGGGCTGTGCAGGTGTGTGAGCCATGCTGGTGTGGTTCACCACTGCTGAGCTGGCTCTGGGCACACTGCACCAAGCCCAAATCTCACCCTTAAATAAGTGGTGAAGGCACTGCTGGAATCCTCAGCCACTCTGGAGGATCCCTTGCCTAGTCACTTGCAGGTCCTCAGGTTCAGTCCCCAGAGTGGGCAGTGGCACAGCCAGCAGCCGAAAGGCTGGGGTGGAAATAAGGACTTCTGCCTGGGTGGCTGAGCGCCTTCCCCACTCAGATGAGGAGGGGGTTGATGGCTGCAATTTCAGTGGGTCTGCCACTGGTCTTCTCTTGAATTTCTGTTTTGCTCCCTGGGTCTGTGAAACCAGTTGGTTTTTTATTCATGTGCACACACATCTTTTTGCCAGGAGACAGAAGTGTTCCCACAGCTCAAGAAACACTTCATGCTGGAGTCACTGATGCCTGCTCTTTTCTTTTGTCATCAAAAGCGTTCTGGTTTTCTGATGGTCAAGCGTAAGTCTCTTAAAAGGGGAGAGCCTCTGTCCTTTGAAGCAATTTTTGCACTATCATCAGAGAAGAGACAATTTCTTTTTCCCCTTGCAGGTGCAGGAGCATGAAATCACTTCCACAGAGCATTTTTCTGGAAGCCACCCGCCTTTTCTGAAAGGCTTCTCACCAAAGAGCTGTCAAATCCTGCACTGCCTGGCTCTAGAGGCTGCAACAAGAAGTTACTAGAGCCAGAGAGAAGGAAACATTCTGTGTGATGCTGTGGCTCTGAGTTGTACCACTGGACAGGGATGAGGAACCCTCTCCTTTTTTTTCTCTAGGTGAATTAATTTCCTGCTCCCCTGTGGTGCTGCAGCGATGCTCAGCCTGGCTCCTTTCACCTACAAATAGCAGTGGCAGCTCTCCAGCCTCTTCCCTCAGACAAGGACACTCCCAGCAGAAAGAAGGGCCCCTGTTGTTGCTACCCAGCACTGATCCTCTTCTGGGCGCTGCTGCAAGGTGCTGCTTCCCAGGAAAACACAGCACTGGGAAAGTGCTCCTCACGGGTAATTTCTGTTTTTTCTCACCAAACAACCAGCCATTTATTCCCATAAACTCCAGCTGCTCTCCAGTGACACCCCAAGAGCTCAGGAAGTGGCATTTTTCCCCTCTCCCTGGGAGCTGGCACTTCAAATCTGAGAGAGGAAGCTGTTAAATTAGCCAAAACATTGTCCCATGCTTTCGAAATATGAATAAATAATCTCAAAATAGCAGCAAGCAGAGAGAGGAGAAGTTTGCTGGTGATATTAAGAATGGTTGAGGCAAAGGGCTGACTGTGAATAGTTGCAGAAAGACCCTCATGGCACTGAATGAAATGGTAATAAAATCACAGATAAAATCTGATGTAAATAAATGTAAAGTGATGCGCATGGGGAAAGACAATCCTAGCTTTACATACAAAATAATGGGCTCCAAGCTGGCTATTTCCAGTTGGGAGCAAAATCCTCAGGTTATAATAGATAACTCTATGTAAATGTCAGCTCAAGACTCAGTAGAAATCAAAAAAGCAAACAGAAAACTAGGAATTATTAGGAAAGGAGGAGAGAGCAAAACAGGGGAAATCATTATGCTGCTGTATAAATCCATGGACTCCCTTTTCTTGAATGCCATTGTGCAGTCCTGATTCACTGATCTCAAGTATCATATAGAAGAAATAGAAAAGTTACAGAGAAAGGCAGTTGAAGATGATCAAAAGCACAAAAGGGCCTCCATTCAGGGAATGACTGAATAGATTAAGACTTTTTATCTTGGAGGAAAAAATGACTGAAGAAGAAATATGACCGAGTTCTGTGAAAGGAAGAGCGATGTGACTGGGGAACAGCTGTTCATATTATTCAGTGCTCTTCAAAGGAAGAGAGTGAACATCAAAGAAAATGATCAAGTGACAAATTCAAAATAAACAAAGGAGATTTTTAGCTGTGGCACCCCTCACCATAGGGTACAGTGGATGTTTAAAGTTTGTGTTGGTTCAATAGGGTGTAAGCTGATTGATAGAAGAGAAATCCATCAAGGGCAGAGATGGCATCTACAGTTCAGCAGGTTCCTGAGTCACAGACCACTGGGGAAATGGAAATTATTCTGGGAAGTATAAACAAATGTTTGCTCTATTTTTGCATCACTTCCTGAGCATCTGCTGGGTCTCATCCAGGGCAGAATGCTGGGCTGGGTGTATTTTGGGGGCTGACCATTTTCAGTCATCCCTCTGTCCTGCATTTCACACCAGGGCATGTATCCCACTAAGGCAAAGTGGCTGAAGCGTAGCCACTGAAGTGTAGGTGTCTGGTGCTGTTGCCTGTCTCTGTTCCCACATCAGACACAATTTTCACCTTAAAAAGTCTTCCACCAAGACCCACAGGCAGGTGCATCCCGTTTTCCTTTAGCTCCCAAAGCAAAACTCTTCACCTACGTGGACAAGGCTTCTCAGCTGGAGGCCAAGTTGTTCTGGAATGCAACAGATAACCATGGGATAACACCTTGTTCTCCACTCAGACCTATCATGTGCATCTCACTTTGCCTGGCCTGCGTCACCCTGGGTTTATTGTTCCAAGACATCATTGAAAGAGAATCCTGGCTATGAGCAACAAGAGATCGAGGGCAAAAAACATGCAACAGTGGCTCTAATGGTCCATCCAAATCTGAGTGATTCACTAAATTTTCTCCCAGTAAATTAGAAACAAACACCTGGAAACAAACACTAACACAACATGCGAGTGACCCTTCTGGTTGAAAGCTCAGCACCTTAATGACAGAGACATTTGTGTTCCTGTGCACTTATCCAAGGTTGCCCTAAAAGCCATGCCTTTGCAGTTTACAAGCTGGTGGACGCAAACCAGTAAACTCACTCTGCACCTCCTTCCCAGCTAGAAATGAGAATGAGGGATAGTGGCTATTACAAGATAATCACACCCAGGGGGAAATTCCCAAGCTCTAGTATCTCTGTTTCTCAGATCAGGGTAATCTCATTGCACTTAGCTAGCCATTGGCAAAGCTTGTCAGGCCAGGCTGGCTTGACATTCTCAGCTTTCAGGAGCCTGTCCTATTTCTGGAGGCTGCTGCATCGCCCAGGCAGCCTTGTGTTGACATCACATGCTCAGTAATATGAAGGCGAGGTTTATTTTCTGAAAACCTACCATTTTCACCTATAAAGCCTAAATGAAAGTAAATGAAAGTCCAAATTCTATTTCTATTGACACCTGTGCTATTTTGCAGCAGCTCCAAAGGAGTAATGATGTATACATTGAGACAGGACGACAGTCAGACATCTGTCCTGTTGACTGATCTGCAGGAGAGGGAACACAAAAAGGTCCATTACACACACTGAGGCAAATACTCTTATAAAGACAGTAATGGGAGAAAAATCCCCACCCACATTTCTTGCCCCTAGATTTCTATTAGGAAGGAGACCCTGCTCTGTTTGGCTCTGGAAGGAAGACAAGAGTCTTGGATTTCAGTGTGAATTGCAAGTAGGCAAGGGTAGGAAACACCAGCTCTTGACTGTAACCAGGGAAAACCAGGTAGCTTCCCCTTCCTCTTCTCCTGTTGTGAATGTCCCTCGCCCCTAATCCTCCTCTTTGGATGTCCCCATGGATCACAGTCTGGGGTCCTGCCACCCCCAGGGTGCCCCCTGGCACCAGAGCCAAGCCAGTGATCTGGGAGCAAACCCCAGCCCAGTTCTCATCACAAAGGCTGGCACTGTCCTGCCCGTGCTGGAGGGAGTTTTTAGCCCCAGAAATGCTGAGCCCTGGCATCCCACAGCCACACACCTCATGCATGGGCTGCTGGTGTGGCATCTGTGGCTCCTGTGGCTCCTGTGACAGCCTTATTTTAATATATTTGTGCTGAATAATACACATTTCCTGTGAAGAAAGGTGGGTATTTCTGTGTCAAGGGAACTTAGCATCTCTGAACAGTGAGCAGCCATTTCCTCCAAGCTGTAGTATTCAACCTGGTAATCAACCCTATTAGCACTAAAAGGAGCTGTCTAAATGCCAAGCCAGGTTCAATAAATAAGCACTAGCACATTTAGAAATGGCTTAGAAAGGAGAATTAAAAGTTTTGCTGCTAATTATGTATCTTATTTTAGATTTTCTGTCAGTTCTAGTGCTTCCATTCAAATGAGACAGTCATTTGCTGCCAAGATGAAGGAAATGAGATGACCTGAAAGTGGGCAAAGTGTTCATCCATAGCAGAAAGCTAACACAGACCCCAGCTCCTCTTGTAAGCCTCTAGAAACCATAGCAATAGGGTCAACAGATCTAAAAGTAAAGGTGCCTTCTAGCCTTCTGTTACAGTGAGTCCCAGATGCTCTGAATACCTCTTTATCTCACCAGAGCCAGGAAACCCCGGGAGGCAAAGGAGAGGCAGGCAGGCAGGCTCCTCTGACCAGCCGAAGGTATGCAGCCCAGGAGGCAGTCAAGCAGGAGCAGGGAGCACAGCTTGCTGGAGGCACACTTTATAAGCAGCTTCAAAATCTGTGTGGGTTTTAACAACCAACCCTGCTCCTCAAGACCCAGCTGCCTTCAACACTGCCAGAATGGGAGCGGTCTGGTGCTTTGATGTGGTAATGACATATAACTGATACTGATGGCAAAGGCTAATCCACTCTGCCCTGTAATGTTCCCAGTCAATCATGCAATATTCTGTTATTGGAAAAGCTCATTTTTGCCCCTCTGATGGTAATCAGTGTATGCCCTGAAGCACGAGCCTTGATAGCCTGTGTAATTTGCAACCTAGCTAAGTGTAACTGTGGATGTTAATCCTATTTATACAAATGCCTGGCAAGCAAAGGTAGGGTTGTTGGGACAAGCTGCAGGGCAGGGGAAGGCATAGAGCCAGATTTCCAGGAATTCCCCTTCCACAGATTTCAAGCTGCTGCACCCCAGTGATGGGAGACTGAGAGGTTTGGTGTGGACAAAGAGAAGGAGCACAGGCAGTGACTGCACTTGTGTCACTCCCGCTGCCTGATATTTATTCTGGAATATGCTGGAGCACACTTCACCACAGTGCCCATCCCCTCCTTTGGGCAACCACTCTCTACCTGACTGTCCCGGGTTGCAGTGTATTCCATTACCATCCTCATGAGCCGTTGAAATCAGGTGGGGCAGTGTTTCCTTGCCTCCTCCCCCCAGACTATCTTTCTGTTAATGGCCCATCATTGTCCTGCTGCATGACTCAGAGATAACTCCCTCCGGACTATCTTCTGTTAACGAGCCTAATCAACACTTGGCCTCATGACTCATTACCCCATTGTGAGATGCTCCACCCAGAGGGAGAAACCAAGCATCCCATCGTGGATATAATCTGAGATTCTGAACACCAGAGAGAACTCTTCCACTGGATTTTCAGAGGATAGGAGCTCCATAGCCACCACAGGACCTTCTGAGGAAGAGCAGAGCTTTTTTACAGAATCACCACTTCAGAGGACTGTAGCCGCCATTCTACCAGACTGCTACCACCACCCTGACTAACAGGGAGTCAGGTTGTATCTTGACTCTGTCAGTTTGAACCACTGTTTTCTTTTATTTTTTCTTTTTCTTTAATTTCCCCATTAAATTGTTATTCTGACTTGGTGCCTCCCACTGGTTTGTTTTCAAACTAGTACACTGACTAATGCCATCCAGAGGGACCTGGACAGGCTTGAGAGGTAGGTCCATGAGAAACTCATGAAGTTCAACAAGGCCGGTGCAAGGTCCCCTGCATGGGTCACGGCAGCCCTAAGGACAAATACAGGCTTGGCAGAGAGTGGAGTGAGAGCAGTCCTGAGGAGAAGGACTTTGGGTGGTGCTTGAGAGGAGAAGCTCAACATGATCCAGTGATGAGTGCTCGCAGCCCAGAAAGCCAAATGTGTCCTGTGTGAGCTGAAATAGGGCCCATGGTCAACACCCTAAGTGATGCTTAACCTCAATTAGGAGCCTAATATTGTCAACAGCCAGGAACAGACACCTCCAGTGAGCAAGTCGGAGTAGTAAGCACCCAGCCTGGGGGGAAAAGAGATGTGGACACAGCTCTCTAGTTACCCACCCTAAAAGTGCAGCGAAAGGCATTTCCTCACCTCATCAGGGTGCAGTGAGGCCTAAACATGTTAAATGGCATATTCAGGGGGAACCAAGCCCTGAGGGGTGCTCAGCTTCTCTGCTTGGCTGCTCAGTACTGAAAACACCTTCCTAACTGCCTGGTGCAGGACTAAACTGGGAGTCGAGGTTATGTGTTCAGAGAGGCACCAAATCTGCTGCCCTCACAGGTGGGTACAGACTTGCACTGGTGATAGGTAATCACTCACCCCACCTATTTTACCAAGGAGAGGGAGGAAGGGAGGTCACTCCTTTCCAACTGCAGGAAAGCCACCGTTTCCAGGAATTCATGCCTTCAGGTGAAAACTCACCAAAGAAATCTTTCAGGCCTCAGAGAAGAGAAAGGTCTAATGTCACTGAGCCTGGGCCTTGCAGGAGATGTTACCTGCTGATGACAATGATCCCATCAGTACAGGTGGGACCCAGTGACACAGGGACCCAGCCCCCCAGCAGCATGTCCAGACATGGATTTCCCAGGGCTTGTTCCCTTCCCAAAAGCACTGCAACACCCAGCCCCTGCACCCTGATGTGTTACTGCTGGCACCATCCCTTGTCCTGTAGGGTTGAAGAAATACCAACATTTCCCTGGTCTTGTTCCAGGTTTAGCAAACATCAGCTGAAACCCAAATCTTCCCCAAATACAAACCAAGGAAAGCTGAGCTTCAGGACTGTTTCATTAAGAATGATACCTCTGGAAAACATAAACTACACTGAGTTTGCTGTGCTTTGTTTTCCTGCTGTTCTTCTCTAGGAATGACTCGTACTTGGGCAAGGAACACCAGACACACTAAGAGCACACACTTGTGGGTGCATGCAGCACTTACCACGCCAGCACATCATCTCTGTCTTGTGACACCCATTTAGTTTTCTTTTCAGAGCAAGGCTGACAGCTTGGCCCTGTCACACATTTCTATAGCTGCAGGGACCCCAATGATGGCCAAGAGACCCACCTTGAGGTTCCAGCTGCAGGGTCCAAGGTCAGCAGCAAGGATAGGCTGGCAGAGGATGGAAATGTATTTAATTGTAACCAATAATATAGATGGAGAAGAATAGATGAGCATTTAGGCACATTTGTTTTCTTCCAGACCTGAGAAAGAGTTGGTACAGCCTAGAACACATTTTCCTACCCAACTACACACTACAATTGGTCTAATAAAAACGTATTTCATTTGCCTACAAAAATCACCCTTCTGGGCACATTACAGCCATAAAGGATGATGTTTTCTATTCCTGGCTTCTTTTAAAAGGCCAAGTCTTGCTGCTGTATTATTGAATTCACCAGACACATGGTGCAGCCCAGTGAGCACTGCTGTAAGAGTCTTCACATTACAGTTCTCTAGACTTGATCCTTCATGCACATAAATGGATTTTACACTCATGGTGCTCCTGGGACACCCAGGCAGCTGCTTCAGGTTTTTGGCAGTTTAAGTAAGATTAGTATCAGGCCCAAGAGCTTGTGTGCCTTGCAACAGCCCACGTGTTGCGGGCACTTTTACCTCGGTGAGCTCGTACCTGTGACAAAGAGTGGGACTGGGATACCCAGCTGGGATGATGCGTGCAAAACTGATGGTTAATCGTGGGCATGGATAATCAAATCTAGATGAAAACAGGCAAAATTGCCCCAGGATCTGGTTGTGATACACATGCCAGCAAGTAGCTTCTGGTCCTTTTGGCATCCCTGAGACCATGTGAAAAGATGGTTTGGTCAAAAGGATGTATTAAAAGCAGAACCTTGTACGCCCCCCCTTGGAATTATGTGGGCTTAAGGCTGCTCCTGCCACCCACTGCCTCTGAGCTCTTTTTCTCCTGTGCTATTACTGAAACAACCTAAACATCATGTTTTAGTTATAAAGTGAGTTTAGTGGATGAAAGGGCGGGAGGAAAGGGGGATTAAATTTACTGCTTCAGTGACTACAGATCTGAAATAAATCTCCAATTCAATGATAGATCAATAACATCAAGATTGGGTTTAAATTATTAATAAACTATGAGAAACAAGGATAATTATTCTATGAGTCACAGCTCTCTAATGCACTGCACATCTTTTCTCCAAGACATCTGCATTGAAGCACGACCTGCCTATCTTTTGGCAGAAAGCTGTAGCCAAGAAGTTAATGCTTTTTGTTTTGCTAGCTAAGCATTTCATAAACCCTTGTGGGCTGAGAAAGTCTGATGACAATGTTGTGCTTCACTCATGGAGAAACCCTTAGGCCAGGATCCCCTAAAACACTGAGGTGTCTAATGAGCCCCTGGAAATCAATGTGATTGATTTGAATCAAATTTGTGAATGGTTCAGAAGGCCCTCAAATGTACTTTGAAGCCTGGATGTCTGGAGATGGAGTTGTGCTAGCCTAAAAGGAGATGCTGGCCTTGAAGCCCGTCTTACTGGTGGCAAGGAGGAAGCACAACCTGAGGACTGCATAAGGCAGGGAGGGGAGGAAGAGTTTTTGCACATTGATGGTAGACTGAACTGCTAGTCGATTTCAAGTGAATTAACTTCCCCTTTTCAGGCAAAAAGAGAGGGAACCATCAGCCTGAGGAGGCTTGCTAAAATCAGGAAGCTGAAGACTGGAATATTCCTCCATTCTGTGTCATTACCGTCTCTGCTGGCTGAGGCAGCCCACGTTGGCATGCTTAGGTTGGAGATGCTGAGCACCTCTGGGCATCTTCCCACCTCAGCAGGTGTCATCCCTCAGCTGTGACCTCAGGACTTAGGGTGGTGATGGAGAGCAGCCTTCCAGGCGCATCTCACGGCAAAATCAGCTAATCCCCGCTCTTTGACAGAGTGGACTGGGGTCACATTCCCTCAGAGCACTCTTGGGGATGTTCTTTAGCTGCTGGGCTATCAGGTGAGGGGCTTAGCATTGCCCTGGCTTACCAGGAGGGCACCCTACTTAAGAGGAGAGGAACAGAACTCAGGAGACAGGTCATGAAATGCATTTATCCTTGTGAAATTAGCTCTGCAGCATGCAGAGGGGATAATTGCCCTCACAAAGCTGAGGACAGCACAGAGGAGAAGGGTTACTTCCAGCGCATAAGAATGGACAGGGAGTCTTGGCAGCAGCTGTGCAGAGTCTCCTATGGTCTTACTGCTTTCCTTGCCACTGGACAAAACAAAGTTGTATCAGTCCTAAAATCACCCTCCTGCTGACCTCAGCTTACATGGTTCTGCAAATGGCACCGGGTGACCCCCATTCAGCTGGCAATATGATATCCCTCTGCACTCACATGGACTGGCACTCTGCTGGGACGCCCCTCTTTTACCACAGCATGTCCAGCAGCATCTGAGGCTTTCCATACACCCTTCCACTCTCTGCCTTCACCTGAAGTTGTCAGTCAGGGTACAAGATCATTCTGAGCCTATAACACGGACCTATCAAGGTGTCCAGCCACTATTGTCTGTATAATGTAGAGATAATTTTTTTAGAGCTCCTGTGACATACTAGTTTAAAGATACCTGTGGCCTTGGCAAATGAAAAAACAAACTACAAAATCATGACAATAAGATACAGAACAAACTGTGTTTGGGGTTTGACTTTGATCTGATTCCAGGTAAGGAGTGAGGGATGTTTTTTAAATTTTTAAAAAATTTATTTATATCCATTAGTAATTCAACAAGGCCTTTACACATCACTGCTTTCTTATTAGTTACCTATGAATTGTAAAGGATTCTGGGGACAGCACACACAAATTAATGCATCTGTGGATGAAAACTTATGAGGAATAGGGAGAGTAGTGGTGCTCTGGTGCCTCCATTGTGTGTTTGCTCTACCAGCTCTCCTGAGACAGTAAAATGCCATAATTTCTGCCTTGCACATGCGGAGTAGAGCCCAGTAAAGGGCTATGTGCAGGTTAACTGGGATCAGTATCAAGCCCAAATCTTATGGAAACCCCTGTTCCTGGGACCAGGGGGTAGGTGGGTGACTTGGGATGCTCCATGGGTCAGGCTGGTGTTTGCTTGAGGATGAGACGTGCTCAGACCGACCAACCTGCCTGCCCATGAGGGGCCGGGGTGCAGCCTCAGCAATGCATGGACAGCTGCCTGCATGCACCCCAAATCATGGCCAGGCCCTCAAGGACAGCTCAGGCCAGCCCTGCGGGGAGCTGGAACTGTGGGGTGCCCTCTCACAAACCTTCACATGGGGGGAAATCTCTTTTTGTTTACATTCATGTAATGACTTTAGCCAGGGAACTTTTAAGACTGGTTTCCCTTGATTTGTCATCAGAGGTTTTACTTCAGTCCGTAACATTTTCAAAATTTGGGGAAGAAATAAAGTCTGCACTCTTTCAGGGTGAAAGTTATGAATTAATTGCAGTTATTTTTATAAATGTTGGATAATTAAATTTGCATGTTAAATGTTTATAACATATTTACAATTTATATGAATGTAATTTATAAAATATAATCCAAAAAATTACCTTGGAGCGTGTTCATGGAACAGTGTAACAGCTTTCCCTAAAACAGCTGCTTATACCCATTTCCCTTGGTGCCAAGCACGTGGTAACATATGTTAAGAAAAAAGTTTAAAAAAATCATTTGGATATTCCTATAAAGATTGTTCTTAATGAACTGAGGGCTGTTTAAAATACACTGAAAAAGAGTTTGGTCTTTGTTTGCCTCTTAACAAGATTGTTTATTCAATTCCCTTTCTCTGCCTTCCCTCTGCCAGGAAGATTAGACATGTCTATATGTTTACATCGGGCAGACGCGAGGAGAGAGCCACATCTCCAGATGGTGTAAATCCGTGTTGCTGCAGCAGCGTTGGGGGTGGGAAGGGTGGTATTATGCTGATTTACTGTGGCTGGGGAATCAGACCTATTTTTTTCCCCCAGCTGGAAGAGCAGCCTGTAAAATAAAAATCACACATCACAGTTGATTTGAGAGATGCTGTGTAGGATTTATCTGTCTAACAAAATAAAAAAAGAAAATTAAAAAACCCCTCTGCAGAGGCTGGCAGCATCCCTTTTAATACAGCTGATGTTGAAGGGCCCAAAGACAACCCCTTGGACAGCCACAACTTCCAATTTATTAATAGCAGGGGCACAGCAGAGGCTGCCAGGCTGTGAGTGTCTCAGGCCCACTGTAAGTTTCCAGTTGTTCAGTGTTCCTGTTGCTTGCCTGTGTATGGCATAAATACAGCCTAACGTGACTGAGCTATATAGAAAAATGTTACCAATTACTCTGCTTACCTGGATTCCTTCAGCACAGATCCTGTGGGCTGAGCTGATGGAGAATGTGTCGCTAGTGCTGGAGGGGAGAGAAAAGTCTTTCTTTAAAAATAAAAAAAAAAAGATCCTCTTTTTGTGTAGAACAGCAGGTTGGTTGGTTTTTTCCCTGCCTTGAGATTTCTTGTCATTTCATTATTTTGTATTTCAGATAAAACCTTCTCACCTTAACGAGGAACATTTTCCCCCATCGGTTTTAATGGTATAATAAATTGAGGGAGAGCAAAGAAAAAGCTTCTGAAAATGAACCGTAAAAAAAGTTGCTGGAGACCAAGGGCAGGCTTTGCAGAGGGAGAGACAAGAGTTACAAGTTAATTTACTTTGCCTTTCTGTTCAGGTTTCATCTGTAAACAGCTTGGGTCTCCTTATTTTAGAGACTCTTTGGAAGGGTGTATGTGGCTGCACAGGGGCAATGGGGTGCAGAGGACTGGTGGTGCCCCTCTGTGGGAAGGTCATGGTGCTACAAGCATGGGGAGTGAACCCCAAACGGTCATTTGGGCCCAAGTACATCATACAGGCAGATGCAGTGCCCTGAGGGGCTCGCTGCCAGAACAGCACCTTTCTCCTCCAGGTTTGCCTTCATTCAGCAGCCACAGGCTGCACATTTCCCTCTGTGTGCTGAGCACAGCAGACCTGGGGTCTGTTACAGCCCACATCTACTGGGTCAGTTGTACCTCTCGGCTTGTCTCACGTGCTCTCGCAGGTGATACAGCTCTTGTGCAACCGACCTCAGCGTCTCCACACCAGGTGACCTTGTTTCCAAAAAATCAGAGAGGACGGAGGGAAGAGATTTAGGGCAGGCATATGCGGAAGTAGGTGGGAGAGAGGAGGGGCACCTGTGGACATGCAGGGATCTGGGGAAAGAGGGCTACAAGGAGGCATTTGGGGAGGGCAGTAGGGTGGCAGAGGAGACGGTAGGAAAGAAAATGTAGAAAAGGAAGACGTGGTAAAAGAGAGAGGTAAAGATGGCTGTGACAAGGAGCAAGAAAAAGCATTGAAATGCAGGTTACTGCTCAGATTACATAAGCCACTCTTACAAAAGAAAAAAAACAATGAAAAGAGATCAAAAGAAGCCAAAAAAGCCCTGTGAACCATTGTAGTGTACAAATTCTTGAAGACATATTAAATGTTGACACTGGGTCCCTAATGAGGCATTCCCATATTTGATTTTCCTTGGTAAATCTTCCTGTGTCTACATACTAGCTCTCTACTGAAACAGTCTGAAACAAAATTCATATATCACCTGAATTCTAATTGTGATGTGCAAATCCAAGAAACGACTGCTTAGGATAGCCCTGAGAGAGGTTTCTGCATGCATTTGCTTCCTGTCTTTTTTGGTGGTTTCAGACTCTCAGCCTCTTGCCAGGATAGATTTGTCCTCAAAGGTGCAGCTCACATGTATCCCTGACAAGAATACTTGGTTTCCACTTGGAAAGATCTTTAAAAAATTACCCTTATGTGTGTAAACAGTTTATTTTCTCATTCTTAAGAGCTGGCAAATTTTTATGGAGAAAAATGCAAAAATGAGCAGAAAACATTTCTGTGGATAACCCCCAAGGAGGACCAATGCATGAATTCCTTAGGAAATAGGTAACCCTTCAAGGAATAGCCTGGCTCTTTCATGCTGGCTGTGCATTTCTGACTGTGCCAAAGCAGGCTGTGCCAGGGGCTCTCCTACAGCAAGTGGAATCCCCGCTCATACCACGTTCAAAGAAGAATTAATGGAAAAAGTCCAATCTTCCCTCAAAAAAATGTTTTAGACTTAGGATAAGGCCAAGTTGGTCCACTTGGACCTCAGTTTGTGATCCAGTCTGTGTTGCAGAAAGCCTGACTCTCCCTGTGTAGGCAACAAGCTGCTGTTCCCCAGGGCTGCTGTGTTGTTCCCTTCCAGGGGCTTTTGATGGAGCCACTTGTCCCTTCCTCAGCCCCTTGCAGGGGACAGCTGTGACCCTATTCTGGCTGGTTACTCAATGAGCTGTAAAATGTTATTAAAAGCAAGATGTAGATATCTCTCTATATCTATCTACCTATCTGTTTATCTATCTATCTGAAGTAAACAGAGCTTGAGGAGTCTCATAAGAGAGACACCTGTCTAATATTAATTTGCTGGCATTTACGTGCAACAGAGCAGGTCTGATATAGACAAAAATGAAAACGGATGCTCCTAAAATGGATGGGTGGGTTTTGTGTTTAGACTCTTTCTTGTTTTAATTCTGATTTTCCTTTCTTTCCAGATGAGTACTTTGCATTTGTGATGAGCTCTCTCCATGGCTGGGATTAAGGTCTGGGTGCTGGTGCTCCTTACCATGCGCTCACAACTCAATGTTTTTTTGCCCAAAACATGGTACAAACCAGCCCAGCAATCCAGACAAATGCAGCCCTCACTTGCAGGCAGGGAAGGGCAGACATATGTTGCTCCTCACAATCCATCACCATATTAGGTATCCATGCATGTCACTTCTATTTAACCATATGATGGAATGACTGCAACACTCAACAAGGGAAGACTGACTAAGGCCTTCAACATGGTCACAGATAACATTCGTCTCTCCAATTTGGGGAAACATGGATTTGAAGGGGAAACAGTTCAGTGGATAAGGAATTGGCTGGATGGATGCAGCCAGAGTTGTGGTAAATGGCTGTAAGTCCAGATGGAGGCTGATGATGAGTGGTGTCCCTTGGGGCTCTGTCTCAGGACCAGTGCTCTTTAATATCTTCATCAATGACACAGTGAGATCAAGTGCACCCTCAGCAAGTTTGCAGATGGAAACAAAGCTGAGCAGTGGAGTTGACACACCAGAAGGGTGGGATGCCATGCAGAGGAACCCAGACAAGCTTGAGAAGTGGGCCCATGAGAGCTTCCTGAAGTTCAAGTCCAAGTGCAAGGTGATCCAACTTGGTTGGGGCAAGCCCAGTTATGAGTATAGACTGAGGGAAGAACTCACTGAGAGCAGCCCATGTGGAGGAGAACTTGAAGGTTCTGGTGGATGCAAAGCTGGACATGACCTGGTGATGTACTCCTGCCACCCAGAAAGTCAACCACATTCTGGGCTGCACCAAAAGGTGTGGGACCAGCAGGTTGAGGGAGGTGATTTTGACTCTCTATCCTTGTGAGACCCCACCTGGAGTACTGTGGCCAGCCCAGGAGACCTTAACACAAGAAAGATGTGGACTTGCTGGATTGAGGCCAGAGGAGGGCCATGATGATGATCAGAATGGTGGAGCACCTTTCCTATGAAGACATGCTGGGAGAGTTGGGGTCATTCAGTGTGGGAAAGAGATGGATCCAGGGAGACTTCACTAGAGGCCTTTCAGTACTTAAAAGAGGCTTATAAAAATGTGGGAGATTGACTTTTTACATGGTCAGATAGTGACAGGACAAGGGGGAATGGTTTTAAATTTAAAGAGGGAAGATTTATATTAGGTGTTAGGAGGAAATTCTTTATTGTAAGGGTGGTGAGACACTGGCACAGGTTGTCCGGAGAAGTTGTTGATGCCCCATCCCTGGCAGTGCTCAAGACCGGTTTGGATGGGGCCCTGAGCAACCTGGTCTAGTGGAAGGTGTCCCTGCCCATGGCAGGGGGGTTGGAAATAGATGATCTTTAAGGTTCCTTCCAACCCAAACCATTCTATGATGGTTCATTCTATGATTCTATGATATGCAGACAGAAATGTAGGAAAGCTCCAGAACCGCTGAGTTATTCTCTCTCCTTCCCTGTAACAGATTGCTAAAAAATACCTGTCGATATCTCTTCTTTCTTCAGAGGTCTTTCAGGAAACTCAATTGCAATTTTTGCTTGTTTTGCAGGAAGGGATGAGGGAGTTCCTTCAGGCTCTGCATCACAGACAAAATCTCTGCTGGTTCTCCTAGTTGTCTCTTCGTTGAAGAGAGCAAGATTAGTCTGCTCAATATAATCTTGCAATCTCTGCATTTTGAAGGCTTCTTTAGAAGCTGCATATTCCTCTTCCAGCCTTTTCAAATTTTCCACTGTGAGAGCAGAACTGGAATATGATGACCAAATCCAAAGGGGAAATATTTTTGGTTGGGACTGGTTACTGCGAGACCCTGACAGCTTATGTCCATTAAACATATCTGCAATGCATTAAGGAGATGAGAATCTTTAGCAACAGGCAAAGTCAATTCATCATTCTTGTAACAAAGAAAGAAGGAAAAGAGAAATCCCATTAGTCACTTACTCCTGATGGGTGTATTGATTGATGTAGTTAAAATGTTCACACTCAGATAACCTTATTAGATTGAAAATCGCTTTCTTTTTAAGAGGATCTACTAGGCTCCAATTCAACAAAGCACTTAAACAAATACCTGATATTAAGGTCATGCTCAGGTCCTATTGGTGGGATTTTCTTAAATAGTTCCCACCTAACACTTAAGGCCAAAGCTTAAGATAGCTACAAAGGATGACATAATGCCTATCTGTGTTTCAGATATGCCCAAAGCTGAGCAACCAAATATCTCACATCATAACAAACTATGTTACCCTCTTTCCCACTAAGGCTGTACTAAAGATTGCATCAGTGATTCCGTTATTAACCCAGTGTGCTTTGGCTGTAAAATGCTGTACAGCTGAAACCTACTGTGTGCAGGCTGCACTTTATATTCATTACTAGTACTCAGACAAATTATTTTGGACAGTTTTTGCTGCACACTGATGGAGAAAAAAATAAAAATGTACAGTGGAATCTATTGAATCTGTTTAATTGGACCTGCTGATGGCCATCCGACCATGCCAATTAAATAAAGACAAACAGAAGCAGCTCTCAGAGGACCTGCAGTGAATAAACCCAGGGTAAATACTGCATGGTTTTTCTTATTGCATTATTCTGTATAGTTGTGTGTCTGAAACATAAACTAGCCATAAAAAGCAACTCACCCTCCTGCTTGCAATATCTGCTTAATTGTGTCTGCATCTTCCGTTCACCCACTCAGTCTGTTTAATGTCAAAAGATAAAGGAGGGAAAAATAATAAGGTTAGTTTGGCAGAACTAGTGCTTTGCAACCTCCTCTTTCCTGGCCTGCCCCTCCCTGTCAATTCCCATTGGGCATGATGCTCCTCTGCTCTGTCTGACTGCAAACTGAGATGGCTGTTTCCAGGTGTTTTCTCAATGCAGGAGACCCAAAACCTTTCATTGCTCTGGGCAGACAGGTCTCTGCCAGCACTGTGGGAGCCCACAGACACGCTCGCACCCAGGCACTGCAGGTGCGCTTGGGATGGTTTAGTGGGACATGCTCCTCACCCCTCGGCTGGGCTTCCCCAGTGGAATAATTTCTGAGAAGGGAGTAGGCAAAGGCCAAGAAGGACCAACACAGCACTGTCCAAGGTGAAGACACTGCCCAGGCAAGGTCCCAGCCAGGGCTGTTTCTGAGGTGCTCTGGCAATGGTCCTCTGTTACCATTTCTTGTGTACTGAAGACCTTGTAAGTCTGAGACACGGTGTTTAGCATGTTTGAATCCACAAGGCTGAACTGGTTTCCTTGTGTGATACAGGTGCCTGAGACAATGAACTCAAGTGCTACAGAGAAGCACATGAATAGTGTATCAGTATTTTCACCTTTGTCAATCAAACTTATACATCTCACTAAAAAATCACTGAGTCAGTCTGGCAAAAGCCATATTCCCTAACTCTGTGTTGAATTCACATTAAGGATGACCTTTAATCCTCCTCTTATCCTTCTCTTGGGATAATTTTTTTTCAGTTTTCTGGAACTTTCCTTCTGATCCAGGTACTTGTGAAAACTGATGCAAATGAACCAGAAAGACCTTCAAAGGTTTCTTACTACAGTTTGGTCTAGATTAGCTGTCAACACCTGACTGTAAAGAACCTAGCGTTACACTGCGTCCTTCATTACTGGGACACAAAGCATCTTCTTATCATGTGATCTAATTGTGTTGCTTAATTTTAATCTCTTTAGGGAGCTAGTTTTGGAAAAGTCTGTCATTTCTGCCTTTCATGAACAATTCTGCCATTTTTCTTGTAACAGATTTTTAAGATTCCTTTGCTTCTTAATCAGACTTTAAGATATCTCTATGTAATTAGCTCTGCTGATCTTTGTACTGCTGTCATTCTACTTTCTCTGTCAAGTTTTTGTGGTCACAGACCTTTAGAACAAGCAGGGCTGGAAGGTGCCTCTGCAGGTCACCAGGGTCCAGGACTCTCCTCAAAACAAGTCAACTAGATCAGGGTCCTTGGTTTTTTGCCTAGGCAAATTTTAAGTATTTCCAAAAGCTAAGATTCTACAACATTTCCACCTTCCATATTTAACCACCCTTATGCTGAAAATATTTTTGCTAATATTTAATTGGAATTTCCCATACTCCAGTGCATGTCTGTTGCCCCTTATCCCACCACGGGGCAGCTCTGAGAAGTCTGTCTCATCCTTACCCTCTCATTTGGCAGCTTCAGGCAGCAATGGGAGGTACTTGAGTATTTTCTCCTCCAAGCAGAACGGACCCATTTCTCTCAACCTCCTCTTGTGCACATAAGCTCCAGCCTTTACATGTCTTGGTGACCTTTTTCTCCAGTACGTTGTCTCTCATACTGGGGAGGCCCAAACAGGATACAGCATTCCAGGTGTGTCTCACTAGTGCCAAGCAGAGGGTAATAATCATGTTTCTCCACCTCGTGTTTAGAAGTCAAATCTAACCCGGCTGTTTTGGCCGCATCTTCCTCCAACTCAGGACCACCTGCGTCCCTCTGGAATGCCCTGTAATTGCCATTTGCCTGGGATTGCAGTGCATGGATCTCAGCAAGCTCAGACACTGCTCTGGGACAAGCTGGTGCCACTTTCACAATGTCTGCATGGCAAGGGCTGTGCTGGCCTTGTGTCTGTGTGCGGTGCTTCACTCACGTGTGTCCCTGCCCACCACCATCACTTAACACTGACTGCTCTCCTTGAACTCTTCCTCTTTCATGAATGTTTTAGAGGATGTTTTGTAATGTATTATTAGTGAGGCTTTTAAAATATTTTCTCTTGCAACCTTGAAAATGGGGAATTGGAAAAAATAAAAACACAACTGAGCTGAGTATTTCTCAAACCCAGTGGAAGAGCACAAGCCGTGAACCCGTGGGCTTGGCTCCCTGCCTGGCCCCATGCAGCAGCAATGCCCAAGGGCAGGATCTCACCTTTCGTATACAGATTGTCTGTGTTGCCTTGTCACCCTTCCTATCCTGACTTTCTCCAAAACAAAAGAAAAAAAATCACCTCATACAAGAAGTGTGGAGAACTACTCTTCCAGTGGTGAAAAAATGTTTTGAATGGATTATCCAATTCTGTCTGTGTCGCTCCACACAAAAACATGTATCTGACCCTATGGGAATCATAGATCAGGAGGGTAAAGCCTTCAGGACAAAGAGGGTCTGTCTCTGTGCGTGTACTGCACCTGCCAGACTGAGGTTTCACACCCATCAGGATGGTCCCACAGAATAATCTGAACTACAGCAGCTTTTAGAGTACCTTTTCTTGGCACTTGGCACATCAAAGCTGCACAACTCCCGGATCAGCAGTTCCACACAGTTTGAAGGAACGCAGTACTTGAGTGTTCATGTTGAACTTTTCAAAGAAACTGAAGAGGATCAAATGAATTATTTTATTGAATTCTAAATATGGAGTTGGTTTTTTTGTTTGTTTTTTTTGTTTGCATGCTTCTTTTCATCAGAAGAAATATTTGAAACAAAAAGCCCATGGCAAATTAGAGGGATGGAATGCCACATTTTGAAAGTGCCAAAATTAAATATTCTTGCTTTGGAAGTTTGCCTCACCCTCTCCATCATGAGCCATTCTGGGATTTTGACATCAAACCATTACATTTTTCACTTGACCTGATGCATATTTTCATTACAAAGTCCAATATTTTTGCAAAATGTGAATAGAACATTTTGCTAATCTGGCCAGATAGGATCGCCACACAAAGAAGAATGCTCTTGCTTTTGTAAGATCATAGTTCATGGGGACTGGTATTAAATAGAAGAATCAGTTACATCAAAATAGGAGGCTTAAAAATCTCATAGATGATGGTAAGCTGCCCATTGCAATGTCACAGGAGATTGTCACTAAGTATTCATAAACACATCTGCAGCACTGCAACACTTCATCTCCAAAACCATATCTGTCCCTGACATCAGAGTTTGCCATAAAAAGCAAGAGAATTCAAAGCAACGTTTACTGGCTATTTCCTCTGTGAAGCGTCACTTTCTCTATAGCTCTTCTGTTCTCATAATAATATGCTGAAATCTAGTCAGAATATTTGAATCTTAGAGAAACAAAACACAGCTGAAGTAGCTGGAAGGCGAAGGGCTTGGGAGGCAATTTCCTCTGATTCATCAGGAGACAAAGGCAGAGCGATGGCTGTGCTTGTGTTAATAACAGTGGAATTGCCTCCCTGGCACCGTTACCCCAATATTTCTTTAGCTCTTGCTGTCATGCCTCATCTCACAACCCCCCCCACTCCTGTGCTCTCAGACACAGCCAGGCTGGATATGCCCAGGGGAGGCCACAGCAGCACCTCCTGCCATCCCTGTCCTGTGGCACTTCCCTGAGCAAAGTGAGGCTGCCAAACCAAACTGCCCAGCCCCACATGGGTGTTCCCATCACAACTGCCAGCCTCCCCATCAAAGCTTTGTTTTCCTTACTCTGAGCTCTCCCATCATCCCCCATTAAGAATGAAGCTGACTTCACCCTCTCTATGATCACATCCCTTGGGATGGGGTCCCCCACTGGGGAGAAGGATGGCCAGGAAGATATTGTCAAGCTCTTTCACTGATATCAACTGGTGGGACCCAGTATCCCAGGCAGCTCTGCTGGGTGCAAAAGAGACAACACCTTCCCTGTAGTATCATCTCAGGGGAAATGGTTTTATGCACATCTGTAAGTCCCCAGGCAGAGGCAGAAAACAGAGAGTGCAATGCCATCAAATGAGAATTAAACTCTGTGTCATAGTGCAAAATGTCAACTAAGTTAATTCCAGCTGTAAGATCCCTGCACATATCCCAAAAGGTAGAGGAGTGCTATGTGCACAAGACTAGAGGGACTTCCACGCGCAGATATTGCAGTGGAATTTCTGCACCAAAGCAGGTCTGGAGAGAATACTATGTAAATAGGAGTTTAGTCAGCTTCTGATTTCCATTGTTATCTTCAAGATATTTGTGCTTGTAGAGGGAATCTTTCCCTCTAAGCTATGCCTGCTTGATCCTATGGGATTTATAATCTCCTAGTTTATAGTCCAGTGCAATGAAAGGCATCTGATGGTGCCTCAGCTTTGTTTGTATGTGACTTTCTGGCAGGACTTTCCAACGCAATGTCAGGAGCCATCACACCCACAGCCCAACAGGGACTGGGGCCTCCAGAAAAGCATTACTGCAGTCTCCTCGTGTTTTTGGGGCAGAGGGACTGGCTGGCACCACAGGTGCTGTGATGCTCAGAGCTACAGCCTAACACCACCCACCAAGGGCAGGTGGGGGTGGTGGGCTCCACACTTCCTTAAATGTTAAAGAGGCAGATGTGTTTGTGTATACATACATATAGGTATGCATATATTTTCAGACTCAAGGAGAGTAGTGTGCCCATTACACACACAATACTGTTATTATTATACACATTATACATATTCATATTTATAACATAATGCAATAGAACATATATCTCTCTAAAAAAAGCCCAACACAGTTATGGACTTTAATTGCCAAACAAGCCTATTAAAATCAAGCAGGTTGTTTCATCTATTTCTGCCAATGAAGCTGTGTCCAGAGTAGGTCTCCAAATTCTGAGTTACAGCCACTACTCTTATAGAGAAAACAATCTCCTAAAATAACTCTGTTTCTGTACTTTGCACTTTGAAAGATGTTTGGAAAGCAATTGGTCACTGTAAATCACACAGAAGACTTTTGAGTGGTCCCCTGTTGTGCAGTTCTTGTGCCTGTTGCATCCTACCAGTCCTGTAAGCACCAGCAGAGCCAGTAATACTCATCTCAGCAGTGTCTTTCCATTTGAAGGGCTGCATCCAAAAGCCTGGATCTCACCACAGAACTGACATTGGCTCCAGCTGAGTGGCTGATTACCTCTCCGTAACACGCAGTGGCCATTAGTAGGCTTACAGAAATACAGAAATATATGGCAAATATGTGATGATCCAGGCCCCAGAGAATTCACTCAGCCTCGAGGTTATAAAGATCCTGCTAGTTCTGCAGGTGCAGGGATAAGAGCCAGCTGCCTCTGCTTGCAACCAGTAATACCCGCAATTAAGAATGGAACCCATTTATTCTGGTAAGACAGAAAAAATTGCATTTGTAATATGTGAGCATAAGCAGATTAAGAGGGGTATGCAGAATCAGACTACCAGCTTCTACTGCTGGGATTTAAAACCTGACTTTGGCAGATGCCATTGCCTGGGCCATGGAGCAGGCAGGACACACAGCTGAGGAGCTACAGTCCATGAATGCTCTTCAGAAAGCCTGGTGCTTCCAGAGCATAGCAATTACACCACACAGTAAAGCAAAGCAGCTCCAGCCATAAATCATGGCTCTTAGTGTGTATACTGGGACTTGTGGCATGAGACACAAGAAGTGGTCTGAAGTTAGACTGTCTGACAGCACAGAAATCCCCAATTAACTGCCAGTGGTTCCGTCTCTTTCATGCTTTGGAAGAGTAAAGGACTCACCTGACAGCAACACCAGGGATTTATTGAGTTTGGCTCTGGGTAATACAGAGCTGAAGTTACTGCTGGCTGCAGTTTTGATTTCTAACACTGCAGCAAACTGCAGGTAGAAACATTTTTCTTCATTTTGGCCTGCAGGACCTGATGCTCTCATGCACACAAAGGCCTTTTGGCAGGACAGTCTCTCCTGCTTCATGTCCTGCAGTGCAAAAAGGGAGCCCAGGCTCTGTTGCGTTTTGTCCTGCCCTCTGCAGCAGCCAAATATTTTAGTAGAGATGAGAACAGCCCTTCTTAGAGGTGGCAAATAATGCCTGACTAATCCATTTGCCCCTAAACATAGAGCTAAAGGTCATAGTCACAACGCACCCAAACACCAGTGGTGTAAATTTGCAGTGATACCAAGTGACTACAACTGCTGCAGGCTTAGAGCAGAATAAATCACAGTTATACTGAGCCAGTTGTACTGAGAGAGAGCTGAGAAGCTCTCTGGTGTCTCTTCCTTACCCTGACGGAATAAACTATCCTTAGGCTATTCAACTGAGCCTCTTATTTATGTGGCACCTCTAGAAATATATATGTTATGGTAGGTCAAAGGGAAAAATACATATACTCACAGAACCATGTGTTAAAACTACTACAAGTTTTACAATACTTCTACAAGAAGTAGAAATTTATGATGAAGAAAATAAAGAGATAAAGGAATGTGAATATTGTTTACGAAGAGAACATGGAGAATGAGAAAGAAGCCAAGAGACAATGCTGTCAGCACTGACCCTGCTGAGGCACAGTCCTACCAGATGCCTGAAAAACCTCTTGCCTGTGCCCTGTCTGTAGGCACCTTGGCAAGAAGCTACCTGACAGGATGTGTTGTCCCCATGTGCCATTTCTAGGGTCTGCCAACCTGAGGGTCTGCAGCAGTATCTGTTGTCAGAGAGGAGGGGGCAGAGGGTGCACTAACTCCAGCCCTCCCAAAGATTTGCTTAACATATATTTGAGAATGTTTTTCTTGATTTCCCCTTTCCATTTTTAATTTTTATTAAGGTATGTTATAGTATGGTCTGGTCAACTGGTGCTCCTACATCTCAGGAAATTCTGATCTCAGGGATGGCTAGGGGGCTAAGGGAGGAGGTTGACTCTGTATCTCTTCACTTTCTTTCCCCACTCTTGTGTCTCTACTCCTGCCTGCTGCAGGGAAAGCAATGGCCCTTGGGGCATCCTGCAGCTTCCTCCTCCTCCTTCCTTCCTAACTCCTATACAGGGTAGGTTTTTTCTGTCAGGGGTTTGGTTTTCATCTCCCATGTGAAAAGTAAAACAGGGAAGGAGAACAGCAAAATTGGGTTCAACGAGGATACATGGGGATAAATGGTAAAGCAGCATCCAATAACCACAAAAAATGTTCATCCCCATCAAGCTCTGCACAGGTGTCCCAGAACAGCCTTACGTCTTTGGGCAGGAATATCCAGGAGATCCCCCGTCACAAGGAGCAGACAGAGATCTGCTGGCTGGAAGGTGTCTGGCACACCCTTGATGTCCTCAGTGTCCCTGGGTGTTGTTGGGACTCTTCTTCTCACTGTTCTGCTGGGCTGTTGTTCCCCCCCACGTTCTGTTGGTGATCTGTTGGGGATCCATGGGGGTTCTGTTGGGGTTCTGTGGGGATTCTGTTGCCATAGTTCCCACATTGCCGTGCCACATGTTCTCAGTGAGGGAGGTGGGGGCTCCTGCCAGCTTGCAGCCCTTCCTGAACATTTTGGTGGGGCTGTGGGACACTGGCCAGGGCTGGGGGATGGAGGGGCAGGAACTTGCTGTAGTGGAGGATGTGTGAGATCACATCCAGAGATGTCAGGCCTGCCTGGCATGCTGGAAGTGGGACACTAGCCTGCAAGCTTGTCCCGAGGAAGGATTGTACTGCTGGCACCTGCGGCATCCTGCCCCAGCAAGCCCTGAAGGGAGGCGGGTGAATTGTCCTTCTGTGCTTCTCCAGAAGGAGAGCCTGGGCATCTCATCATCTAAGTCATGGTGGGCAGGCTCCACCCAAGTATTCCTTGCTGTTCTTTTTTGCTGTGTGCTGCATCTTGAGCCTTCCCAGTATGAGCTGCCCCCATGGACCATAGCATAGTAACATCCTCACCCCATCCATCTGCCGGTGCTGGAGCACAGGGTTAGTAACCCCTGCTGTCCTCAAAAAGGGCTCTCCAGCTTGTTGGGTTTAGGTCTTTTGTGATTGTGACTTTTTTCTACCATCCAGAGGTGAAATAAGGTTGCTGCTTATTCTGGCAGCTGAGTGTCTGAGCTGAAAGGGCTTGGGGAAGTTACAAAGGCTAATGACTTGGGCAAAAGCTGCTTCTACATTTCACTCAGAGATTTCTTGAAAGGAGAGCCAGGTTTAAAGGGAATGCTTGCCTGAGTCCAGCTGTGAGATGTACTGGTGCTCTCTGGAAGTTGTAGCTCCATCTCTGCTGCTTCCAGCTGTGCTTTACCCTCTGCAGTCAGCTCCTTTAAGTCCCTCCATCAGACTCTGTGGGGTATTTTCCACTCTGGCGACTGTGTTCATTGTGGACCTGGGGGTTGGTCTTACAAGACTCAGAGAAAGGAATTTTCCTTGTGCTAGGCAATGTTTTGGTGTTTTTAAAAATATTTTAAGGTAACAAATGAGAATGGGTGAAACAAAAAAACACGTGACCAGGGTAGCGGACATCAGCTGGGCTGCCTGCAGAGCCCTCTGCTTTATGTGTCCTTCAGCTTGATGCTGCAGCCCGATTTTCCTCATCGTGGGACAAGCCATAAAAATTGAACCAAAATGCCAGTGTGTTTGATATGTGATCCTAGAGGTAACAATTGATCTGGTGGGTCTGGAGGAGTTTTCCTCCTCCTGGATCCTGCTGCAAAGGGCGGAGAGAAAACACCAGATGATGGTCAAAGATGATGTCTGGGGCCAGGGGCAGTCCTTGCCTCCTACTCAGACAGTTGTGATATCAACTTTCATCTTGTGCCCTAATATTTCCCTAAGAGCATGGAAGCTTCTTATGCAATGGTACTGTCATACACGGGCTGGGGCACAGATTCCCATTGCAAAACAAGGAGTGGTTTTGTGGAGGCTGGGGACATTCCCTAATATACAGTTGTTTAAATCAAAATCGTTTATTGTACAGAACATACCTCTAATATACTATAGATTTTATAATTCCCTTTAATTTCTCACCTGGAAAAAGTCAATTCCTGCATGGCAGGGAAGCCAGAGGAAAGAATACTTTAGTCTGCTCAGCAAACAGGGACCTATTTTTAATCCAAAGGCCCTCTGTTAGCTCTTAACTATTTAATGTAAAAACAGGATTTACTACACATACAACTTAATCCACTTTTTATATTTACATAGGGATCCTGCAGCATGTGTACGAACAGTTTTTGAGATAAGAGAGGAAAAGCCTCGGGAGTCAAAGTCATTGTTTTTGCATGAAGTATTTAATGCTAAACATAAATATTGAGAGGACTGAATTCCCGTGCACTTGCAGACTTCACTCTTGTGCTCCTGAGGATTTTCACTTTATATCCAATTATTAAGAGCCTGATTGTAAGCCAATGTAAAAAAAAAAAATTACACAAAGCCTTTATAGAGGGCTTCATTTTCCAGTTAAAAGGAGAGACAGGTTATAGGCAAAACAGGAGCAAAGGTGGTGTACTTCTCATCTCCCTCAAAAGAGTGTGGCTAAGGAGGGAATATGTCAGGCAGTAGAAATCAAGCCCTAGGGAAGGGACTTCTCCAGTGGTGACCTCAAAGGGGATTGAAGCTGGAGTTCCTGTGGTGCACATTCATCAACTCCGCTCATTGTAATTCGCATGATTTACGTTCTCACAATCATGATTAGGTGGTGAAAAAAAATTATCTACATGCAGGTTGACTTCAGAAAGTGACATTCTTCGTCCAAATCCAATCAAGCCCCGCAGCATGCAGTCCTTTGGATTTAGCATTCATTTTAATACATGTGTCCCTGAAAGTAGCCCTCCTGGCTTTGGAAACCTCAGAGATGAAGAGACTCTCAGGTAAGTACTGGGCAGAAAATTTGTCTGAGAGCTGTCATTGCTTTCTCCAAAGGCAGTTTTGCTAGAGTGAAGAATGGGATGTACTGGCATTAAATTAATTTTTAAAATGTAGTCAGAGACAACTTGGTGGGGAAATTTACTTCTCCAGACATAAAATGGGGTCCAAAGAGCTCCACTAGAATGGCTTGTGGAGTTGCTGTGATCTCAACAGTGCAATGCAGTGAGCAGCAGACTTTTGCCTTACTGTAGGCAGAGTAATCAGATTTTTGCTCTTTTGCTTCTAATGGCTGTTGTAAGAGTGGCAAAATGTCTGCATCTTTGGCTGTAAAATCCTTCACGCTCTTGATGTCATCATAGACATCAATCGACCATGATTTTACACTGAAGCCTCCTTGTTGCTGCCTCTCAAAGCTTTCCAAGATAGTCAAATAACAGTCTGATTTTTGCCTGCTGACATGCTTGGGCTCTTCTTTTCAAGTCAAAGAACAGAAACCAGCAAACTGCATGGCCAAATAAAAAACAGGGTAAAATAGGGGGGTAAATCCCTAGGCAGCGTCTTTCCATCCTGCCTTTCTACATCATCTTGCTGTATCAAACTTCAAAAGCAAATCCTGCCTCTTGAGCAGGAACAGTCTGTGGTCAGTCATCCAGGCAAATGGCTCATGGGTACAGGGGAGGAAGAAATCAGAAGAAATCTGTTACTTAGCTACTGGTGGCTGAGAAAATGAGCTCACACCCAAAACTAGTGTGCGTTCAATCAGACAAACAAATGAGCAAGAACATTTTTATTAGCATGCTACATACCTAATAAAGTTTTTGAAACCATTAGCCAGCCACACTACACCAGTGACAGCTTTCCTATGCTCTGGAGTGGTTCTCTCACCCTACAATTTTTCTCCTATGAAGAGAAAGCTGTAGTGCTGATTGCAAAGGACACATACCTAATTATAGGGCTTGTTATTAGCAGAGTCTGGGAAATCAAAAGTCTGCAGTTCATATGATGCAGAGAATGATGGAGCATCTCAAATCACTAACGTGATTCAAAGTAGTGTCTCAGAATTTGCACATTTATTTTCCCTGTCAGATCTGTGAGAAAGTCTACTTGCAGCAAGTTTTGGAAGGCTCTCCACTTCTTTTTCTTGACTTTTGCCAAAAGTAAATTTTGAATGTTTTCCTGACATCTTTATCCCATCAGTCTGTGAGTCAGTCTCACAATGTCCTTCATGCAAACCTATCAGGGCACTCTGTAATCCAGTGTTTAATAAATGTCTTGAAGTAAAACAATGTTTGACAACACCTGAAAGACTTGAAATCCTGCTGCATGCCAGCACAACCCAGCAAGCTACTGGGGCATGCTGTCTCTTTGCTACCCTTGGAGCAGGTTCTTGGCTGATAACAGCACTGCAGGCTTGTTGTCCTCAGGTGTGGCCCATCCTTGGGAAAGGATGGGAGTGGGGCTGTTTGCAGTTGGCACACACCTCTGTCCCTGCTAAGAGTCTGCTTCATAGTCACACTCAAAACAGATGTACGTTTAGATTAAAATGGAGAGAGAGACAGAGAGAAAAGAAAGCATTCAACAGTAAAGATGTGGAGTGAGAGAAAACAGGCTTACTGTGTTGCTGAAGGCTTCATATAAATAACAAGCCATTAAACTTAATGACCAAGTTCTTGGAGTAGTACTGGTTTGGTTGTTTCATGCTGCAGTTGCCTGCACAAGTTTTGGGCCGCTTCTGCCCTCTCCCCTCCTGCCTTTTCCTCCCTTCCCCCTGCCCACTTCTGTGAGATATTTGGTCCTTTGAATTAATCACTCCTCTTCATTTTTCATGGGCTTCCATGTGTCTGTCCTTTCAGACACTTCCAGTGTCTGTCTCTTAAGGACAGTCCATTGAGTGGAGCTGATCTCATTTGGTGATGGTATAAAGCACATCTGAGCATTTATCTTTCCAGTGCATGTTGCTTGAAACTTCCTGTGCTGGTACTTACTAACTTAGTGAGTGTTGTGTCTTCATGGCTTGAAGTACTCAACTCCAAAATCCATGTTTTGTTACATGTGGTATACATGGAGAGAAAACTTGGTATCTCTTCATGATTTTAATCTGGGGAAAAAATATAGAGGAAAGGGTAATTTCTAATTCCAGGGTTATCAATTTTCACAAGAAAAAAATATAGATCCTCCAACCCTTCTTTCTTCTCATACTCTCTTTTGGGACTCTTTTGGGATTCTAAACTTTGAATGAACCCCGGAGGAGACAGAGCTTGTAATCAATAGCCAGACATAAAGTCATTAAGTACAAAAGTGAAAAAGAAGTGAAGAACATGAAGAAGAAAGAATAAAAGTACATTTTTGAAATTGGATGGAAGAAACTAGACAGTGATGTGCAAACGCATGAAGGAATACCACAGTAACTTAATTTAGAAGGATGTGGTAGTTGAACCCACCTAAATATTCCAAATCTCAGTCCTTGCAAGTTTTGGGGGAAACCCAGGGCAGGCTCTCAGAAGAGGAATAATGTGATCTTGATGTTGCTAATAAGCTGGTGACTGTGGAATTCTGAAGCAGCTGCAAATGGCATGAAGAGTTTACCAGAAAAATTGAAAATGAGAAGAAAGCTGTTGAGTAGAGAGAGAGAGCAATAAAATTATGTTTCAAGGATTCTGGTTCTCTTTGATATAATATGTCAAACGCTGGAAACATCCAGTCATGGGCTGTAAACAGCTTTGACAGTCTGATTGATGTGTGCATTAACTGAATTCATGACATAAAATATATGATCCTTCAAGTGCTTATTTTCCCCCACGAAAATGATTACCACGAGCACTTTGCGCAGTGACATGTATGTGAACCTGTACCTGTGATTTCTCAGGCACAGTACAAAAGACGTCAGTATAGTGAAGAGCCACTATCTATCATTTATTTTAAATGTATTTGCAAATGACAAGGCATTTAAAACAACCATCTTTTTAATAAACTTTGTGTTCTGACCGGATTTTACTTCTTTTGTTACCCATATCTGCCTTTCTTTACTTAGGAAATGTTGAAGTGATTCTGTTGTTTGAAAAAAAAAAAAAAAAAGGTTGTGGGATTTTACTTCTGAGGTATTGATGTTTCATATGCATAATATTGAAGGAATGTTGCTTCAGATTTCTGTGAGTGCCTGTACTTCCAGTGCGATGTTTTCCTCATGAAAACACGTATCCCACAGAAGGATAACAGTTGCACTTGGCACTACCATTCACCTAAATCTCAGAAGCAGTTTCTTTAGCTGCAATCAGGAGATTGCAGCTCAGTCCTCGCCATCACCAAGGTATGGCTGTGCTTTGGTGGCAGCTGTACATCAAGGATGATGGGTTTCAACATGAAGCAAGCAATTTCTAATCTCATTTGCTCAAGTGTGTTTATTACATCTGAATTTTTGCCTTTAAACAGTACTGCTTGTGGCTTCCCCAAAAGAGGAAATATGGGGGATACATGTAGATGTAAATGGAGATGGCTGGCAGTGATTTATAAGGGCTCTGTGTTTGGTGGGATGGAGCTGGCATAAAGAGCAGGAATTGGAAACAGTGGTAGGTAACAGAATGGAGAGGACTCTAAGGGCTGTTTGCAGTCACACTGGCCAGGGGAGCTGGAGGTAGCCAGCTGTCTAGTCTGTCTGCTTTTCTCTTCTGAGGCAGAGTATGCATGAAGTAGATCCTCATAGTGCAGTCTTTTACTTACATAACAAGGAAGATCATTCTGGGAAGAAAATCACAGAGCAAAGGTAAATATGGCAAAACAAAGACAAATAAATAAGCAGATGTCTAATTATTTGCAAGAGATCATCCACTGTCAGAAAGTTCCTTCTCCCAGGGGTGAGAAGGAAATTTGACCTCTATAAAGATATAGATTCCAGATGTTTTTAAACTTTATTTTTAGCAAGCTTTATGACTGTTGAAGGCTAGAAGTTAGCAAGGCTGAACCTAGTCAATGAGACTGCACAGTACAGCAGATAACGGTATCTTTGATCAATCAGCCAAAGCAGATAAAGATGCACTGCAAA
This sequence comes from Aphelocoma coerulescens, assembly GCF_041296385.1. Classification (NCBI taxonomy): domain Eukaryota; kingdom Metazoa; phylum Chordata; class Aves; order Passeriformes; family Corvidae; genus Aphelocoma; species Aphelocoma coerulescens. The sequence goes on from NC_091013.1 coordinate 64,305,659, forward strand.
AATTGGCCTGTGAGCCACACAAATATCTTTTTTCCTGTCATTCAGCAATTCTTGGGATAAGACTTGGAGAAATTAATCAGCATTGAGGTGGAAGGTGAGGGAGATACGGGCTGATGGCATGTACCTTGTCTGTAAGATGATGGCAGGCTTTGGTTTAGTCATTCCAGATGAGGCTTCCCAGGTCACTGGAGTGCCCCTTTCTGCCTCAAAAAGGTGGAGTTGGGATGCTGTCTTCTTATTAGTGTCAGGTAGAAATCTTTGCTAGAAATAGAAGGACAGTCTCCAGGTACCTTGTTAGATACAGAAGATGTGACAATCACAGCAGCAAATAATACAAAGCATTTCATGGCTCTGGAAAGACTTGCCTGTCTCATAAAAGGAGGGCTGACAGAGATTCGGCAGCCAGAACAACTGTACTTTTCTGTGAATAAACATGCAATCAGGCACACGTTTAGGGGAGCAGTCTTGTAGCTTTCTACAAGCTGCTAATGGCAACTTGGCTTTAGACAGGAACTAGTTGCACAATGCTGTCTTTCTGTTCTAAGTACAGGAACTGGTGTCCTTGGTGTTTGTCCATTCAGCAGTGATACCTGGTCTGTGATCACCTGCAATGCACTGACAAGCAAAACCAGTAAATCATATTCCTGACACCCTGTCTATGCAGAAAGTGACTTTGGAAAGATAGGAAGGGTGACACAAGCACAATGTGTAACCTCAGTGTTTGTGTTATGCAAAGCAGCATTTCAGTTAATGGGCTGGCTGCCATATACTGAATGTTTTTGTTGTACAGAAAGCTCAGATGGATCATGGTTGCCAACAAAATGCTCAGGTTAAATACCATGTAAAATATTTTAATGGGCATTGCATATATCTGCCGCCTCATCCCTGCACACAGGTGGAAAGAGAAGAGCTGTCCTTTCCCTAGGCAGAACAAGCTTAGCTTTGCTTCTTGTACAGCCAACTCTGCTCACAGCAGGAGTCCTCAGACTTGGTGGTGTATGCTCAGACTGGCTGGCAGCTCAGCCACAGAACATGAAATGTGCTTTAAGAGACACCTTGCAGAAGAGACAGTGACCTATGCACTGTAAATCCGGGGTACAAAGCTTATGTATGTATTAGTGACCTCACTGGACACCATAGCAGAAACCTTGCACTGCTTGAGTGCACTGGGGAAGAGCTGGTCCTAAAAGGACCCTGGAGGAGAGCCAAGGGCCTGTGAAAGCTGCTAGCACCCAGCTGATGTGCAGCTGCACAGTCACAGCATCCTGCACTTGACCACAGGGGGAGGGTCACCTTCACCTTCTCCCTTCCCATCGGCAGTCTGACTGCAGCTCACATTTAGCAATGCAGAACAAGGTAACAGTTTTTTTGGGGGAGTGTCTCTGCCTATCTTATCACACAGCTTGCCACACCTAAGCCTTTTTCTCAGACTTTGTTCACTAAATCATTGACATTACCTAGGTGGGATCTGTGCTTTGAGCGAGATGTGTGGGTTTTTTTTTCCTTCTGGATGGTTAAGAGTGAAAGCTCAACAACAAGTAAGGAACAACAATAGTAATAAAACCCAGTGTAATATTTTTTAAAGCCCAATAACTCTGCACTTGCTGAGATACACCTTGCTATGAAATGGGACTGTTCATTTCAGTGAGGCAAAGCAGCAGGGACATTATAATTAATAATGCTTAACAGGAAACAAGTTATTTTGCTTGGGGCAGAAGGGCAAAAACTGTTCTCTATTATTTTTTGAAGAGTTAATTGGTAGTAGGCAAAGATTTGCTGTGTTGAGCCAGCAGGTGCTGCTTTATGACTACATTAATGTTAATGATATCCTCTGGACACATATGAAGACAGGTTAACCTATTTCTCTCTCATTACATTTCTCTGGGTGGATGTGTGTTCTGGTTCCAGTGATTTTTCAAGTGACACCACAGAGCACTTGGACAGACAGTGACCCTAAATTTGCACAGAGGTTTGCAGGCAGTTTTGGAAAACCAGGTAACTTTTGTAACCTCCATTCACCTCAGGACAGACTTTGTAGGTTTAAAGTTGAGCGAAATGGGTAAAAGGAGCTGCTTCTCTGGCATAAAATCATTCCTAGGGGTTACATAACATTTCTAAAATTGCCTGTTTAATTGTTCCTAGGTGTGCTTAACAATAGTACTGGTTCTAACTGTTTATTCTCTTACTTCATTGCTGAAACCTCTCTTCTTCTGGCATGCCATTAAAAGAGTATTCCAGCACCAATTTAAACCCTGGGATGAGCAGATGTTAAAATTGTGTTCCCCTAAGCAAAATGTGCCATGGCCCATCAAAGCATGATATGTGCTGGAAAAGGTAAACCAGTGCTCCACAGAGCTTGAAATTATCTCAGTTCTGTACCACTCCACATTTTAGTTATGAGCCTGTATTATCTTTTTTTTTTTAATGTGCTTTTTGCGTTTCTAGTTTGGCAAAATTACACTGTCTATCACTAAGCTTCAGACATCCTTCAAGATATTTATATCTTTCATAAGATGCTTGCTTTGCACAAGCCCAACAGCTCCAGTAAAAATCTGTGTGCCATTGTAACAGGCAAAAATGCTGTGGAAGGATAGTCCTGGGAGCTGAATGTAGAGCTCTTTGCAAAACTCAGGTGACAGCACTACCATTTGAGAAACCCACTGGGTAAAGATTGATTCTGAAAGCCAAATCCATGGGTCCTGTGCCTTATTAGAAGTCTGCTCCTGCAGATCTAGTGATAAAAAAACGGGAGAACAAATCTTGCATGCCTATAAAGACTGAGAGAATTGTACTCAGCAGCGTTTGCCTATTGGAACATGGGTACAACTCCAAGTAAGCCGTTTCAATATTTCTTGGGAGATGATGCATGAGTAATCAGAAAGGGCAGTGGGGGAAGAGTCCATATAAAATCTTAGGATGGTTACAGCACTGGTGCCACAGCCGGAGGTGTGGCTCCTTAGATCATGGGACTCTCTTTGAGAAACCTGATCTCCTGGGAGCTGATGGGGCTCTTCTGCCAGAGAAGGGGAAGAGCATCTTTGCTCATAGACTTGCCAGGCTGCAGAAGAGGGCTTTAAACTAATGTTGCCAGGGGAGGGAAACCTCAATCCATCCCACTCCTACTAGTGCGAGGCCAGTGCCAGCTAGAGATGCTCAGAGCCTGGAGAGGGGTCGCAGGTCAGCAGGAGAGCACCTGAAGAGCAGCACAGTGTGATTCCAGCCACTCCAGCCAGTAAATCAGCTTAAGGAGGTGCCCATCTTAAATGTCTTTATCGAATGCAAGCAGCATGGGGAGTAAGCAAGAGGAATTAGAGATCTGTGCATGCATGCAGGGCTGTGGTGGGCTGGCTTCTCTGACTGGAGAATTGGAATGAAAGAATACAGGCTCTTCAGGAAGGACAGGAGATGAGGAGGAAGTGTCAATGACCAGGAGGAGTGCATGGAGCTCCTCCTGGGGATGGATGAGGTGCCACCTTGGAGCCTTGGATCTGAATTAAAGGGAGAGCAGGGACAAGTGACATTGTAGTAGGGGTCTGCTGCGGGCTGCCTGACCAGGAAGACTGAGTGGATGAGTTCCTCTGTAGACAGGTAGGAGTGATCTCATGTTCAAAAGCCCTGGTCCTTATGGGGAATTTCAAACACCCTGATATCTGCTGGGGGAACAACACAACAGGTCATAAACCATCCAGGACATTCCTGGAATGCACTGCTAGTAACTTCCTTCTGCAAGTGATAGAGGAGCCAATGAGGAGAGGTGCTAATGTTGGACCTGGTTTTCACCAACAAGACTATCTGATGAGGAATATGAAGCTCAAGGGCAGCCTTGGCCACAGTGACACAAAACTCCTGAATTAGAATACTTAGGACATTGAGGAGAACACACAACAAACTCACCTGGACTTCAGGAGAGCAGACTTTGACCTCTTCAGGGATCTGCTTGGTAGAGTACCCTGGGATAAAGCCCTGGAAGGATGAGGGGCCCAAGAAAACTGGTTAATAATCAAGGATCACCTCCTCCAAGCTCAGGAGTGATGCATCCCAACAAAGAGGAAGTCAGGCAAAAATGCTGGGAGGTCTGTGTGCATGAACAAGGAACTCTTGGACAAACTTAAACACAAGATCTGGGTTTCCAGGTTCCTTGACAGTTCCTTGGATTTTTTACGTTGCTTTTGTGATTCTTCATGTAGCGTTGTTTACAGTATAGGTCCTAGAAAGTCCTAATGGAAAACTATTTTTTAAAGGTGATTGCTTCCTCTTCTGTAGAGCTTTGAAAACAAAATGAAATGGTTAGACTCCAGTTAAACAGATCCTTATTAAAGTAGGAGCTAGTCTGATAATGATTTAAATTGGTGCTACGTGGCCATCACATGTTATTTGATAAGCATTCCATTATAATTAAGAAGTGGCTAATAGACAATTAATATACAGGATTATACACTTAGCTAATTAGATGATTTAAATTTTTTTTGTTAGATTAAAATGTACAGGATCCCATAAATCACTATTAGAGATTGTTTAATAAGCCCGAACCCTTAATTTTCTCCCTGTCAATCAGGAATGGAGCCACTGACTTTTCCTCTCACCCGGAGAGACTTGTCTCATGGAAGAGCTGCTCTGTGTTCAGAATGAGCTGATATGCCCTAAACTCCCAAACATTGCACCTGTTTGCAGGACCTCACAGCTCAAGTGCAGTCAGCAGAGACCTAATCAGTGCAGTGGTGAGGACTGAACATCACTTGGCTGACAAGCCAGCAGGGGCTCAAGTCTGTTTCCTGAACACTAGTGCCTATTGCTGTTTGGGGTTTGTGGGTATCAGAGATCAGGGACAGGGTGTCCAGCACAGCCTGGTGGCAGGCCTGCCTCTCAGAGTGTCCCAGGGAGGCCATGGGGGATACCCCACACTCACTCATGGCACACTGAGGTGACTGTACCCTTCCAAATTGTCCCCATGTACAGAAAGGACACAGAGCTCCTCCAGGAGCAATGTCAGCTCTGCCTCCCTGCCCTCAGAACTGGAACAAGTGTACACTGTGATCATTTCTTCTGGTATTTACTCTACAGTGAACAACTGGCTGTTTCAGCAGCACGGAATGCTCTGTAAATTTTCAGACAGAACTAGGAGTGTGACAAGGTAATTGGGCTGGTTTTTGTTGGCAAGGCTCACAGAGGTACAACACACAGAGACAGTGTTGACAGAAAATGGCTTAGAGCTGACCAAGAAACTGCACATGGGATTTGATGATTTTTTTTTTTTTTAATATTCATAGCTAAACTAGAAAGCAAGCAAAGTGAGAATGAGATCTAAGGTGGAACAACACAAAGCCTGACATGTCTGTAAGATGTCAGTTACTAGCAAAAGTCAAACGTTTTACTTCACCCTGTAAACAATGTGTGTATTACAATCAGGGGATAAATAAGAGTGGTGTATAGGGCTTCCCTGCTGCCATGCTTTCATGTTCAAGGCACTTTACAAGTAAGAACTAAATTCTCTTGGCAGATTGCATCAGAAAGTCAGCATCCCAAACTCTTTGAGAACCTGAGGAAATGGGAGTATGGGAACAGATGACTTACCCAATGTCTAAAATAAAATTAGGATCAGAGGGAAGGTATGAAAGTAGATATTTCCCCCTTTCATTTCAGCTCTCAGCTGACCCAGTGCTGACAGGAGCATGCAGGGCTGGTGATTTGCACAACACTGAGTGTGCACAGGTTACACTGAGGCACACTGGCAGCAGCACTGTGAAGTCCCTGGAAGGACAATTAGTCCAAATAGGTGTTGTCATAAGTGTGTCCCTCAAGCAATTTATCTGCCTGAAAAAACCCTGGAGTTTTTCTTTACTGATTTTCACACTGCTGACCATCTCTTCCTAGGCAGAATACTATGCTATTACCACCTCTCCCTCCAGACATTTCACTGCCTCAAAAACTGAGAAAACATAAGTTTTACTCCCCACCCAGTTATTGACATCAGGAGATGATTCAAGAGCACTCAAATATGCAAGAGTCTTTTTAGTGACTAGGTGGGATTCACATCCAGGCTTAATGCCCTGGAGAACAGTGGGTGAGTGTGTGGTGAGACCAGCCTGCACTGACATGAACAGAGGCTGGCATTCCAAAAGCACAAACATGCTTGGCATGGTAGAAAGTGGCAGCAGATGCTTTTGGTTTTATCAAATAAAGATTTGGGAATATAGCATGCTTTTTATTAAAAATACTCCAGATTATTTTAACTTCAGGCACTTTACCAGACCTTCTAACCCAAAAACAAAGGATGGAAAGGGATGACATTTACTGCAGATAGATGCCACTATCTGTAATAGAAAGAAGGCTGGTATGGGGTCTTCAGGGTCCTTCTTGCAAGATCTTCATGGCAGCAATTCAGACCTTGCTCTTTCCCCCAGCTTTCAACCCATCACTGGACAGTGACCTCTTGCACCCCAGCATGGACCATGGAGAATATTATATGAGTGTATGTAGGATCACACACTCCTTCCCACTGGATCCTTTCTAGAACCAGATAACCTCCAAGAAGAAGGACAGCAAAGTCAGCTGAGCAGCCTGGTATAAGGTATGCAGGTAGGATGGGGAAAAAGGCTTTGGTTCCAATTAATATTTAATTCTTTGTACAGTGAAACATCTTTGAGAAATTGAGTGGTCTGAAGCTGCGTGGACAAAGCACTCAGCTGGCAAGTTATTTCAAACCCTTCTTACAGAGCAGGGGTTACTTGTCTCTTGGCAGGGAGTGGAACACACTCAGCATTATTTCTGCCTTTGTAATCTTGTGAATGACATCTCAGTCCTTTTGAGGGTCCAGCTCAGAAATCAGTGTAGATGCTATAAAAAATTCTGCCATGAGTTCTTGCAGCATTTCCAATTCTGATGTGTGCATAAACACATCTGATGATATTCACTAAATTTGATCCAAAAGTATTGGCATTTGAATTCATAATTTTCAGCAAAAAAATGACTTGGCAGAAGAACTCTACAAAACTTTAAGGAAAATACTGCATAAGAAAAGCAAAGGTACACTCACTACCAACTTAGCTCTCCATCGTTCTGGTTAAGCAGGCTTTGCCTGCTGATTAGTCCTGTGCTGCACTTCTCTCTATTAATTCAGTTTCTAGTCAGCTCTTAGACCTTAAAATGCTCATCAAAGGTCACTTTCAGTGTCCATAGCCCCAGTTCTGCAGAAGTTCAGAGTGGACATTTCAGTCATCTCTCCTGAAAACTGACTGCACTGGGTAGCACCCTTAAACTCCCATCTGATGGCAGGACAAGCACAAGCAGCCCATGATAAAATCTTTTTTCTTTTGAGGACAGTTTTCTGTTTTCCTGTACAGGATCCTGGAGCTCAAATAAAGAAGGATGCTCCCTGGGGAGTTGCCATAGTAACTGGTGATGGGGTTTTTTTGTTGTCTAAGATTAAATATAAGCAAGGGAGCAATTACAGAGAAGGATTTTATACCTGAGTTTATAATTTTCATATAACACCAAAGCTGAACCGTAGCTCCAAGTTCCTAAAGCAATAGCAGTCACCTTGAGGCTGACGTCAACTTGGTAATTTTCACTGGAAAAGAAATTAAATGCTGTATTTATTATTCAAGAACCCTGATTGAAAAAAAAAATCCACTTCTGAAAGATGTAGCAAATAAGAAAGACTACATTAGAAATGTAAAGATGTGGAAGTGGGAATGGCTGCCTCAAATAATATCTAAACCTGCAATGCGTGAATGCCCTGTATATTCTATTTTCTTCTTAATAGGGTTCAGTTGTAGTCTGCTCTTAAACTTATAGTCAAAGAAGAACTTCTTCTCGTCCTTGGAAAAAAACTTCAACTCTCACAGTGCATACAAGGAAGTGATTTTTGAAAGTGTCTGTATCAGTTCAGCAACAAACATAATCTGAAGATTCAGAATAAACGCAAAATTTCTTTTAAGAGGGTGTGATGGAGAAAGAATCCATCCAAACTGTTCTCAGTTATGAGCATCAAAGGGAGATCGGGAAGTCTGGGTTCAGGAAAGGGCATGGGAGCCGAGCTAGCAGAAAGGTCATTTCCATGAGAAATAACCCAGAAGAGCAATGCTGGGAAAAATCAAAGCAAATCTTGTGAGGACAGCGGGGAAGGAGTGCAGAAGTGAGCTGTGCAAGGAGGCTGTGCAGAAATTCCCAGCCACTGGTCGGGGGGCAAGTGGCTGCTGCTGGGGCAAGGTCCCTGCCAGTGCTCACATCAGCCTCGGTCCCCTGTCCCCTGCTGTACATCCCGCCGCCTCTGGACACCCTGGCAGCAGCGAGACCTCAGACCGGGCTGCTTTGCTCTGCTGTGGGGAGAGGGAACACCGCTGGTCTCGCTGAGAAGGTGAGCGTGTGCTGGGTGAGTAATGTAGTGCTCCCAAACTGCCCAGCCTGTCTTGATTTGGTGTGGCTTCCCCCTCAGCTGGCTGCCTTGCCCATCCACCCAGCTGCCCAGCATTTCCTGGGATTATTCAGAGACGGGGGAACATTTATATGGGAGGCGTTGAGAGCTTGAAGTATCTCTCTGAATCCTGGGTTGACGTCTCCCTTGCAGTGCAAAAGAGCTGACAGAGCCATTGTCAAGTTTAATTGTCCCCGAGATAATGTCCTTCAAAGTCGTATATATTATGCATTTCTGTTTATCCTGAAAAAGTGCAATCTAAACACTTTATCTGTAAGTGACTTCAAGAACTGTAGCTGCTTGTCCGTGATAGGCATGTGGGTCTGGGCTTCTGATGCTGATGTGTTCTGCATCTTCCCTGGATATTTAGGGGGTCTGTTCCCTCTGCAGCTGATTTGCCCCCTACCCCTTCACCCACCATGTCCCCATTTTGGAGTTGTTGAGGAAAACAATGGGAGTGGGCACCATGATGGTACAGGATGTGTTGGAAAGGCTGAAGGGGAAAGGGTGCAAGGGAGGGAGTAATGCATGGCTCTTCATGTAGTGTAAGTGGAAACAAAAATGTCCAAAACAGAGTCTTTGGGGAAATCCTTTTTAGCAGAGGAATGGTATTAGGAAAACACAAGTCTGACATGAGCTAAAGCAGCAGATGACATGGAAGACAGCCCTGAAATTCAGACAGTAAAAAGGTTGCAATAAAATCAAATGTTATTGCAGACAGATCTATATTGCAATAGCTCTCTCCTAAATTAAGGCATTTTGGATTTTAAATGAAACAGTAATTTTATGAGTGTTTGGACAAGCTTGGGAAAGGGGTGCAGGATGCATCTACGCATGTTGGCTCTCAGAAGTAACTTGGAGGAACCTGGACATGCAGTGCTGTTTGGTGGAAATGACAGGGAAAGGGGAGAGCAACAGGTTTTGAAAAGGAGAGGGCAACAGTAGGACAGGGGGTGCACAACGGGACGGCAGAGCAGGAGGCTGTGAGGGACTTGTGGGTGGTGGCCACCCTCTGCTTAATACTTGGGGTAGAGATATGAGGGCAAGATTCATGAAGGTAAAACTCTCCTCAGAGACAGAAAGGCAGAACTGGATTTTCCAAGGGACAGCAGGGGAGCTGGGAGACCTCAGCAGGGGGAGAGGAATAGACCTGAGCAGAATTTGACAAGTAACTTCTTTTTTGGTTTTTTTGTTGTTGTTGTTGTTGTTGTTGGTTTTTTTTTTTTTATCATGAAAAAGCCACATTTGTACTGTTAGAAACACTATGCAGAAACCCTGAGAATCCCAACAATTTGGTTATAAAAACTAGTTCAACCTCAGTTCAAATAACTTCATCATGAAAATCACATAAATTAAATTTTGGTTAAAAATGCAGAAAAGAAGATTTTCTTTGACACAAAACAATAATTGTTTATTGGTTGGGTGGTTACTTTTTTTTTCCCATGTAAAAGACTGAAATCTTTAATTTGCCCCAGTTCAGCCAAGGCTAGAAGGTGATTTAAGCTGCAATATTTTGGGTAGAGGGAAGGGGGGAAGAGTATTCAACACATAAGTCTGAGGTTTCTGTGTCTGAAATGAGAAGCATTAGAGGTTTGGCCCTGCAGTATGGATTTTAGAGATGAGTTTTCTGATGACGTGAAAAAGAGGCAGATGGACTGTAGGAAAAAGATAAGCAATCACTATTGCAGGTCTAGAAAGCAAGAAAAATAACAGAGCTATCAAAGGATATAAGGAGAAAGAGTGACAGGAGAAATGAGAATGAAAGATGGAGAATTATCTATGGGTTGTGACAGTTTTTGGACCATGGTGATGGGAGCTTGTCAAAAAACCATGCTAAGTGCAACAAAGCTGTCTTGGTCCTGATGTCCTGAGGCTTTGGTTTGGAGTTTCAAATGATCTGTGCATATCGTGGATTTTAAGATCAAAAAGCAAAACTGCCATGGCATTTTTGTGGCATTCTGTTAACACAGGCTACTCAGCATCAACAAGAAAAACCTGCTCTCAAGGCCAGTTTTTTTCTAGGAACCTTTAAAAATGCTTTATTTTGAAAAGTTTGTTTCAGCCTCATAACAATTTTTAATGTGCTTGTGTTTCAGTAATTTGGGAGCAGGCTATTCTGAGGCAGAAAATATTCTTGCATTTTATTCCCTTACAGGTCTGTAAAAAATGAGGTAAAGAGACAAAGGAAAAGTCCATGTTTTCAGACAATAGCTTTTATGCTGCCATAGAGCTGCTTTATCTACCAACACCAGTTTTCTCAGCTTCTATCAGCTAGGTGTCTTACCTTACCTTTCAGCATCAAAGGGGTAACAGGGTTAGCTGTGAGAACTGATTTATTTGCTTGTTCCTGTCATTAGCGTATTCAATTCTGATTTGGGATTTTGGCAGTAAATCTATGCATTCGTGTTCCCTGTTCTTTCAGTCCTAATCAAGCTTCTCCAGCCCCGCTGCGTCACCAAGTCCTTGGCAGTGGTCAGTGGCCTCTTGAAGAAGTCCTGGAAGAAGCCTTTTCCCACAGTCCTCCTCAGTTTTCTAAAGAATGGCCATGTCTGCCTTTGATCAGAGGAACCACAGCATGCAGCGTACAGAGCCTGAGACAGAATACAGCCCCCCTCAGGCAAAGCCAAGGGGTGAGATGTTTGTCTTTATTGATGGAAAGTGGCTGAATGACATCTACTGCCATCCAGCCCTTCCTTCGCACCAGAAACTCTTTAGCAAGAAGGCACAGAATGAGTGGAGCATCTGGGAGGAGAACAGAGCACTCTGGCGGGAAAACCAAGTGCTCTGGATCAAAACCAGGATGCTCTGGGAAGAAAACAAGGCCCTAAAATATCTCCAGTCACAGAACAAATCTGTCCCAGTAATTTACACTGACACTATTCAGCAAAGCCTCAAGAACAAAAATAAGCCATTTCCACTCTTCCGAGACGGGAACACAGCCCTTCTGTTCAGCCCAGGAAACAAAGCTCTCCAGGCAGTCCAGGAAAAGAATAAAGTCTTTGAGGATTTCCAGCAGGAGAATGAAACACTCCCTGTTACCTGGAAAGGCCAAAAAGCCATTACAGTCCATGGAGAGAGCAAAGATGCCCGCTCAGATCTTCAGAAGAGCACTGACACCATCGCTGCTGTGGAAAAAGGTAACCCTGGCCCAGTCCCCCAGCAGAAACATGAAGGTAAAAAGAAGATAACTACTCCAGCCCCGAGTAAGATCGAGTCTGTCCCAAGTATGCAGGGTGAGCATGAAATCCTCCGGGTTCTCCAGGACTTATGTGAGCTCCTCCACACCTTCCTGAAAATGAACCGTCCCCCTGGGGAGAAACAGTGCTGTCACAATCTCTATGACGTGAACAGATCCTTCCAAGAAGATTACAATAAATTAAAGCTGCAGCTGAATGCTGTGAAAAACACTGTGTCAGACATTACAGCTCAAATGGATATGCTGGAAAAGGAGATCATTGCCGTCACTTCCTCAATGTATGAAGAAGCAGGACAGAAGCTGGCAACTGAGCATCAGCTTGGAGAAATGTGCTAAGAACTGCTAGTTCAGTTCCTGGAAAGCTTCTCTCCTGTTTTCAGGAAACCTAATAAAATCCCAATAGATCCTGAAGATATCTGGGGAACATTGTATCATTCTGAAACTTTCTTGCACTACTTAAATATATTTCACCTTCTGGTTATATGGTGTGGGTGACTGTCATGAATTTGCCTAGTGTCAGGAATAATGTTTTTCAACACTTTTTTTCAATGTTTCTGATAATAAGGCCTAGATTTTCAGAAAGTAATTGCTTGAGGACCTCAGCTTTGATTACAGTGAGAACTATGGGTGCCATCTTGTAGTCCAAGGACATACTCACAGTCTCTGCTAAAAAAGTATTGATAAATAAAGGAGGATCCTTCCTCCCAGACTGCATGGTGGGGCCACAGGAGAGAATGGACCAGGCAGCAGGACTTCTCCCACACAGAACAGTGAGGTCCCTCTTGATTTCTTGGATAGTCAGATGAAGCAGGTTTTTAGCTGCCCCAGAGCAAGCAAGTAGGTTGCCAAAAGCAGCATTCTGATAGCTGTTCCATGGCTTAAGCCAGTATTTAGAAGGGCATCTGCTCATACTCTAATGGACAAGCCAGACTCCAGTGATCTGCTGTCACAGGAGATGAGAGCTGGTTGATATGCTCAGGTTTGAAATTCTGATCTAGTCTCAATTGTGTGACCAGAGTGGCTGGAGTGGAATTTTCCTCTCTCTTGGACAGTCCAGATGCAGTGCACTTTGTCACAATCTTTCAGGCAGAATATGGCAGCCTTTGGGTAATCTGACAAGACAGATGCAGGGAGACTTCTGCAGAGCAATTGTAGGAGCATTACTGTAAAGAAAAGGAGAGGTTACAGTGAGGTTTATCTCTTGCAACAGGACCCCAAAAGCAGGTTTTCACTCTAGTTTAAAGGTCTCTAAGTGATTTGGCACCGAATTACCTAAAGCATGAACTATCTTTCACCTTTTATTTCACTCAGACGACACCATGCCAAGTACAAGTGATGACTGTTTACTTCAGAGGCTTAAAACAGCAGGTATTTTCTTCTCCTGTTAGGGCTTTGGGATGCTGAGGCAAATCTCTCATGCATGAAGTTAAAGGGCTGGCTCTCAGTGGTGCAGGTAGGGCTGCATCTGTAAGCATCAGGTGAGAAGAAGAGGAGCAATGTTCATTAATATGTGGATGTGCAGACATCAGTTGCTCCTGCTTAATGACAGGATCACAGCTATAAATAGATAAACACCTCAGTACTATGCTGGGGAACATGTTGATGCTTCTCTGCCTTCAGAAACGCTGCTTTTCTCTTTGCCATCTCCCTCACCGGGTTGGAACTTAATGTTTGGCAAGAGGAGAAACAGGACTATGAAGACCCTAATGCAGAGGTTCAGAGGGGGGTGGCAGTAGTAAAAAGCTCTGATCATGTGTTCATATCTTAACAAACTAATTTGTGTCCCGTTAGAAGAAATAAACCATTCTTTTGCCAGTGGTCAGGATACTGACTCCTGCCACGTCCCTATACATGGGCAGGAAAGACACTTAGGAGTGCATCTTTCCACCAGGCATTTGGGAGGAGTTATCTCATCTCATGTCAGGTGTCCATCCAGGACAGGACATCCAGATCTCAGCTAGTCTCCCTGGGCTTCCTTTCTATCCTGTAGGAAGGAATGGGCATATTCAGGCTGTGATTTATCTGACTCCTATTAGACTAGAAGTAGGCTGTGTTACCAGCTGGAGTCCCTCGTTTCCCTCTGTTGCCTCTATAATTACTTTGAGGACAATTAGCTCCAACTTAGACATTTGGTTTGGAGGTCTCAGAGTGAGAAGTTTGGCAGTCCCAGGCAGAGGCGGCGCTTCATCAAGTGGTGAAGTGGCACAAGCTCGGGAGTGTGTCCCAGTCCTTGGCTTTGCTTTCTGTGAGATGCCTTCATTAAGCAGCTGACTCAGATCTCTCCATTGTGTGGAGAAATTATTACTTTGTGAATAAAATTGAGTTAGTTTGGGCAGAGCTTAAATGTCATGAACACGTGGGATCCTGAGGGGAACACACTACTTCTTCTGAATGCTAACGATGTTCCTGGAAGGAATTAGGTTTTGTGAGCCCTTTGCACTCTGATCACTTCTTTGGATCTTTGATCTTCCTGGTTATTAAAAAGTCTATATCTGGCATACGTTTTTTGGCATCTCTCACAGAGAAGTTGAATTGCTCATTCCTTGAAGGTTTCTCAAGACTGTCAAGTGAGATGACAATGTCCATAAATGACTGCCCAGCACTTAAACTTGCAGAGAACTCTGTGCTATTCAAACTCTCATAATCCCAGAAGGTACCAAATCTCCTGTGCTTATTTGGTTACAAACCAGAACGAGTTGGTGACAACAGTGGAGGATCATTTCTGGTTGGTGCTGGAAAGGCAGATGATCATGAATATTTCTGGATCTGTTAGTGCTGAGGGGACAGATGGTGAGATTTGACAGGGTTGCCTGCGGAGTGCCACAGGACTGTGTGGGGAAGGTCCTAAGCACTGCCCATTTTCTCTATTGTTCCGTGTCCCCAGCCAGTGCCATTAACTGCTTCAGTGGGGCTCTCCCTACAGACAGGTCTCCATCTCTAGAGATGTGCTGGTGAGAATGTTGCACTCGCAGCTTTTGCACACTATTTCAGGTACAAATGGAAGAGAAGTGCAACAGCAGGTATTTACAGGAAGAACTTATTAATTATCATAAAATTTAGGCAGATTTGGGGAAAAAATGGGAAGGGTAGGTTTAATACGTTTTCCTGGTCAATTCACTGGTTTACAAGTCCCTGGAAACTGGTAGCTATTCTGCCTTGAAATGGATGGAGGTCATTTGTATAGTGCATAATTTACCTTTTGCAGAGAGACAAACTTTCCATCTCTCTCCTTATTGTTGCTGATTAGCTCCTTATTTTTGTACTACTCATCTATCAGTACTATTTTTGGAAAGCTGGATTTTTGACAAGGTCACCATCAGCCTCTTACTTCCCTGTAAATTGGATTATTTCCTCTAGCTGGGCTCTGTGCAAATGCTGACTTCCCTGTTCTCATTTCTTACTAGACAGTCTAATACATCTGGGTTTGTACTGTCTTCATAGAACACTCACCCTGGCCTTTTTTGCTCATCTTAGCAGCCCCACCACATCCTCCCGTCCCTAAATTCCAATTTAGGAATGTTTTCAAAGTGTTACGAGCTTCCTTGAGCCCTGGCTTGCTCCTGCTAACTGCTGAAGACAGTTTTCCCAGAGTTTTGCTTGTGATTTCATGAGGATGTACTACAAAAGCTGTGGTGCTAGCCAAAAGCCATACTCTCCATGGTGGTGCAGACTGTTTGTTGGTGTTCTCAGCAGCCCAGTTTGTTTTTTCCCAGCCAGTTCCCAGCCAGTTCCAGTTTAGCTCAGAATTAGCCATAAGGTACATTTGAATGCAGGATATGGCGGAAGTCTTTCACTCAACCTTTGTTCTGTACCAGGACCAGTCATCTTCTCTTTTTTGGTGTCCAATTTGAGAACAGACTACTCAAAATATTCTTGCAGTGAGAGGCAAAGAAGAGAGGGAGTAACTCCTCGGATAAGTTTCATGAAGAAATTATTTCTTACAGTGGCCATTGGCTGGTTTTAAACCAGACAGCTTTAAAGCTTAACCACATTTTCCAAAGTGGTATTCATCTCACCTAGGTGGAGGCACTTAAATGAAAGCAGTAACTGAGATCCATGGCCACCTGAGGTAACTTCTGCAGCTGGTAGAGGTAGGCAGGAGTGCCAGAGGTACAGGTTTTCCCTGCTGACTGCAGAGAGCCTGGAGTGGCCAAGGCTAGGTGGGAAGAGTTGAGGCCTTAGAGATGGTCACATCACTTGATGAATCCCTGACAGAGAGCTTTGGATGGAACTAAGGGAAAAAAAAATGTGAGTTTATGACTTTTGGAACAAGGGGCAGGAAACTCAGGAGGAACACTAGGATGTTGTGGGGTTATGCAGGGAGAAAATTAAAAGGGTGAAATCCCAAATAGAACTTAATCTGGTTACTGTTATAAGAAATGTTTCTATAAATTCATCAGCAACAAAAGGAAGGCTAAGGACAATCTTGATCCTTGGGGGAAACATTGTGACAAAGGATGAAGAAAAGACTTCGGGTACTTAATGTCTTCCTTGCCTCAGGCTTTAATAGTAGGATCAGTTGTTCTTAGGGTACTCAGCCCTCTGAGGTGGAAGACAGGAACAGGGAGCAGAATGAAGCCCCCATCATCCAAGGGTGGATGGTTAGTAACCTGCCTCATCACTTAGACACACTCAAGCATATGAGGCTGATTGGGATCCACCCAAGGATACTGAGGCAGCTTGTGGAAGCGCTCACCAAGCCACTCCCCATCACTTACCAGCAGTCCCGGCTAGCCGGGAGTCAACTCTCTAACCTCCAGCCAACTGGAAGGAGGGTCTGGGGAACTACAGGCCTGTCAACCTGACCTCGGTACTGGGAAAGGTTATGGAGCAGATCCTCTTGAGTGTCCTCACATGACACATGCAGAACAACCAGGGCATCAGGCGCAGCCAGGACACGTTTGTGAAAAGCAGGTCCTGCTTGCTCAACCTGATCTCCTTCTGTGACAAGGGGACTTGCGATTGAATGAGAGCTTTGGCGGATCGATGCCACGTTTGTCCCTACAGGGTCCCTCGTGGACGGCTTAGGCAGCACTCTGCCAGCACCCACGGGTGCACACGATCTCACCTGCGCAGGTGGTTGTTCACACACACAGTCTGTGCAGGGACCGGAGACAAAGAGGCAAGGGGGGTTCTCTGCATGCAATTCCGAGGCATTTAATGGCAACACCCTGAAGGGAACTGAGGCAAGAAGAACCCAGAACTGAACACCTGCGCAGGTTTTATCCCAAAAACTCCCAAAGGCGGGCAGAGCATCCAAATCCAATAGTCTAAGGGCTGGGGGGCAGAGGCAAGGTTGAGTGACATAACAGAGGCCAATGGGAAAAGGGATGGGGGGGGAGAGGGTCAGTGACCAGCAGGATCTAAACAAAGGGAGAACTTTCTAGCACAGTGTTGTAGGGAGAGAGCACTTTTAGGGTAACTTGGGGCCTAAAGTGGACCTAGCCACTGCAACAACTTGCTTAATAGCTGAGGGAAAGGCTGTTGTCTACGTTGACTTTAGTAAAGCCTTTGACGCTGTTTTGCACAACATTCTCCTAGAGAAACTGGCTGTTCATGGCTTGGATGGGTGCTGGGTTATAAATTGGTTGGATGGCCAGGCCCAGAGAGTGGTGGTGAATGAGTTACATCCAGTTGGTGGCCAGTCACTAGTGATGTCCCCAGGGCTCAGTATCGCGGCTGGTCCTGTTTAATATCTTTACTGATGATCTGGATGAGGGGATGGAGTGCACCCTCAGTCAGTTTGCAGAGGACACCAAGTTGAGTGGGAGTGTTGATCTGCTGGAAGGCAGGAAGGCTCTGCAGAAGGATCTGAACGGGCTGAACTGAGGCCAGTTGTGTGAGGTTCAACAAGGAAAAGTTCTGGGTCCTACACTTGGGTCAGAACAACCCCATGCAGCCCTAGAGCCATTCATGCAGCCTCAGAGTTAGGGATTAGGCACCAAACATGTTTTTATCATTGCGTCTGAGGCTTCTGTCCTGTGCCATATGAAGCCTGTGGCAAAATTGCAGCTGAGCTGAGCATCAGCAGGGCAGAGGACTGTAGGTAGATAGCACAAATAGTAAGAGCAAATCTCTCCAAATTTGTTGCAAATACATACCTTTTGGTTTTTCAGCCTTTCTGAGCCTCCGGTTTAATAGATTTTTTTAATGGTTTTGGTGCAAAAGGTAAAATCACTTTCAAATCATCAGAAAAATATAATTGCCAGAAATGTTTTCTAAATGCAAATTGAACATCTTCCTTTTGATTGTGGGCTATGCCAAAGTTCTAACATACATCTTTGATCTTATGGCAGTGTCTGGAGAAATTATGGGATTCTAATATGGAATAATAGATTCTCATCAAGACTTCTAGCTTTAGGAAATTGTTTAATCTCCATTCTCAGTGGCTGTTTCTTTGATACAGCTGTGACTGAAGGGTCCCAAGTGCTGGAAAAACAGCTCACCAGCTCAGAACAAAGCTGATTATGTAAATTGTACATTAAGATTCAGTTTCAATTTAATTTTATTCTGTAAATAAATATCCCATTAACATCCATCTGTTAAAAGTCAGGTAAAACATTTTCAAAACCTCCATTGCTATGGCAGATGTGACTGTACCATAAATAGCGATGGTGTGGTGGTATGAGGATATCAAAGTATGAACTGTGCAGCACGTTTTAAGAAGTAATGAAGGTGATAACATTTAATTATAACAAAAGAGACCTTGTCCAATTGAGACAGACAGGGCTTCCATTTGTGTTGTTCTGTTTGCATTATGCAAAATGCTTTCTCTGATCACCATCTCCAAGATCACCAATAATTATAGCTCATTAATTCACTTAAAACACAAAAACATTTCAGCTGATGAAGGTCATTACTGAATTATGTCCAAGCCTTTTGCTTAATATCTTTTTATTTCAACAGCTTACTTGAGCGTAGTCATTTTCCCTTGGTCTAGCTGGTACTTCACTGCCAACGCTGCTAATAGATTGTACTGATCAGGAACAGAATGATGAACCCTGTCAGGTTTTCTAAATTAGTCTTCAAAGAGTATGAGAAGGTTCAAGTGCTCTTAACCCATAGCTATTTTTAACTATTTTAAAAGTCAGAGATTTCATATGCACTGCAAAAGAGCACTTGACAAGGCAGAAACCAGGGGATTGGAGCAAATTTCACTTGTACTGGAAGTATAAAACTGTGTGTGTGTGTCAGCTGGAGATTAGGAACAGGTTCCTGATATATTCTTAAATGTCCTGAAGGAGGAATTGTAACAATGCTAATTTAATTTCATAAAGAGAACGGAAAATTATTTTCTATGTCACACACTGTAGGGAATGGTTAGAGGTAGTGCATTGCTGTACATCTCCAAGATGGAACAAGCAAGGAGAAATTACAATTCTTCAAGGTACTATCAGATTTGAGCACAACCTTCCAGTGCTCTGCTATTCTACCTAAGCTCCTTGTTCATGGAAATCTGCACCATATGTGCAAACCCTTCCTGCTTGGCAGAAGCTGGCCTTAGGCATAAAATGACATGCCTGTAAATACCTAATTGTTGATACAACAAAATGCCATATGCCACACAAAAGCTGGCAGTCTAATTGCCAGTAAAACCAGTGTGCATTAACACTGCATTGAAACCTTTTTATCAGAGCAAATAAAAGCAGAGTCTGATACCAAGTTTCAAGAAGGGTTTACTGCTCAGTTTGTTTGCAAGTCCAAGACAGCTCAGTGGTCCTCCAGGTATCAGATATCACATGTGGGGTCCAATTTTCCAAAGAAAGTGTGAGGTCATGGGGACTGTAGATACAACTGAAGAATATGACTGATATTACAGGCTCTTCCCATGCACCAGCACACAGAAATTCTGTTTTGACTGTACATTTTCTCAGCTATCTTAGGCTTTTATCATCAACTAGATTTTACAGTGGTGTGGGTGTTGGGCAAGGAGCAGAGGGCCATGCAGATTTGATCACCTCCCATGTTCCCAGCTGTCACAAGTGAAGTTGGATTAGAAAAGGGAGGTTATCCCATCCCACCAGGCCAGAGCTGGTTTGTGCTGGTTTGGCCAAATCTAGAAATATATCCTCTGAGAGAAGGCAGGCTATAACCACCCCTCCCCCACCAGGTTTGGGAAAAAATAAATTTTCCTCAAAGGAAAGTGAAAGAGAGAAAAACTATTCATTGAACAAACACAAAGGAAAAGGGATAATGATGCTAAATAATACAATTTCTTGATCTGCTGAGAGAAACCTGGGAAAATTTCAGGGTCCTTCTGTAGATCTCTCTCTCCCCCTCCTTGGAGCTGGGACGGGGTGGTGGGGCCACCTCCAGGGCCAAGGCCGTGGTGGAAAGTCCCCCCAGTATATTCTGACGTTGAAACAGTCCAGCAGAGAGAAAAGGAAAAAAAAAATGAAGTACCAGGAAAACAAAAGTTCAACTCTCCGAAGGAAAAGGAGCTGAGGAAAAAAAATGGCCGAAAGCTGGCTGGAAAGAAAAGCAAGCTGGGTGCTTCCCTTCCCTCTTGCTCTCCTGGGCATAAGGACCTCTAAATGGTCCCGAGATTTGCTGTATTTCAGCAATTCAGGAAGTTGTTGGATAAGGGCTGTGAACCATAGAATCATTTGGGTTGGAAAGGACTTCTAAGGTCATTGAGTCCAATCAAGGCCAGCATGGATCTCTCTTGGATATCCACCCATCTCTCCCCTTCTCCACTACACCTATAGGCACATCTTGGACAGAAACAGCTTCTCTATCACACGTGCCCTAAGACTCCCTGGCTGCAAAGATACCAGAAGTCTGGAGAAACTGGACTGTAGTAAGGGAAGGTGCATTGTACATCATCGCTGCCAGCAAAGCTTTGCTCAGGTGTGGTCTGAGAGACCCTGAGGGGTTTCTTGGCTCTAATACCAGTGTGAAATACAACACACCAACACAATCCTGCTCAAAAAGTTTTGACACTCCATTTATGACATTATTGAGGCTGATGTGCTCTGCTAAGATGGCAGTGGGGAAAGCAGCATGTGACACTGCTAGAGAACATCTCCAGAGCTGGAACATTGTGCTGACCTAGAATGCCCAGGAAATACTCTTTTTCTGACACTGACACCAGCTATTCTGTAAGTGGAAAAAGCTGAGAGTCTTCAAGAGAGCATAAAAAAAAGAGAGCATGGATGCACACAATCCATGAAGCTGCCCCAGGCAAACATGCAGTCACAGACAAAGCATTTGTTGCACAATCTCTACTCTTTTACAACATATCATGTGGTCTGGTTTTCAAGATTCAGACACAAAACTTAACTTGTCTTTAAAAAAAAAAGAAAAAGTATCTCTCTCCTCTCACTCTTGAGAGCCCATGTCACAACTTGTCTCTGCACCTCTGCTCATGATATGATACGGTTACCCATGGTTACCCATTTTCTCACCATATTCCTAATCTCTCCTCAAATCCTTGTCCCCTCTCATCCCTTAAACCTCAAAAGCCTTACCTGGGACAAGTTACCCTAAATCATATAACACACATGTTGAAATTGACACTTTTCTGAAGGATGAGGTTCCTGGGGACTCTTGGATCTATCACTGATATTGCTGGTATTTGAAACTGGGCTTGGATTTCACATAATTTCAGCGAAGTATTTGAATAAAAAACTGATCAGGGCTATTTCTGTTATATTTATTTATTTATTGGCAGGGAATAAAGAACTTGCTGTAGCTGATGGGTTTTCCATCTTGAGGCAGGCAGAGAACAGACTTCTGGGGCTGGGTGGGCTTGCTGAATGTCCCCCTTCACCCCACACTCCCAAAGGGACATTTCCAATTCATTATGTTTTCCCTATCCAGAATGAAAATCTTTTTTAAAGAGGATTTTTAGAAGACACATGTTATTCTAATCAGATGCCTCTGTGAACTTTGCAGCAGAGAGAGCAGGGAGTGTTGGCAAGCTTTATTGAGTATGACTTTAATGCATTAGATTACAAAGCACTCAATTTAGCTGGTTGTTTTTCCTGATTTGCTTGGCTACTCCAACCATCTTCTCCTCCCGCTCCTTTATTGTGATGGAGATGCCACGAGGCTAGCATGCAGAAAAGGCTTCATGTCAGCATATTCAGGGTCCTAAAGGCAAGATGCATCTATGATTGCATAGCACAATGATGAACAGAATTCCAGGGCTTCCTAATTAACCTATCTAATTTATCTTCCCTCCATATGGTAAATCTCAAGTTAAATACAAGAGAGGGGTAACTCAAGGCCTCGTTTTCAGAAGGTCAGCCTTGCAATTTGCACAGACTCTTTCCACTTGGGACTGAAAAGCAAGCTCAAATAAAACTGTTGCCACCTTCAGCTATTTGCTGGGATAAATGGGAGTGGGGAGAGGTGCAAGTACACAGAGAAGTATTTTGCTAATGCAAACACTGAGATACAAATTTTACAGGCAAAAGGGAGGGCCAGGCCTTGCCCTGTTTGAAATGTTTACTCTTAGTAATTTAACTTTGAGATTTCTACCACTGCAACTTGTGGCAAATCTGTGGGGTGAGTGCAGCCACAGGGCTGTTGCTCCAACACAGTGGGACTTGACGTAGAAGTAGCTCAGAAGTGCATAGGCGTAGAGGGCTGTGCTATGCTGGTAAGACCTGTCACCTTCTTTTAAACTTCCTTAGTTCCCAGCAGGACAGACTTGCTGAGACATGAAGCTGTACTAATTCTTCTGAATAGAAAAAGCAGCCAGGTATGGCTGAAGTCCTTGTGTTTGCCTGTACTCAGCTGAGTTCTCCATGAAAAGGGAGACATCATGTTAGAAAAGTTGCTATATTGTGATTCAGTATGGGTTGCAAAGAGTCTTTCCCCCTGAAGACAAAAGACATTAGTTTTGGCCTTGCAAGTAGTGATTTGCAGGATGTGTGAGGGAGGTGTGGACTTAGGCAAAGGAACTGATGACAAGCCCCTTTCCCAGGATTTGCACCCTCCTGGCATGTCAACCCTCAGATTTCAAAACTTTACCTCATCCACTCCCTCTTTTGAGACCCCGGCTGTCTCACCACAGCAGCACCCAGTAACAGCTTTGTGCTACTCCACTGCTTTGCTGGAGGGGAGCACATGGTTTTCAAGAGAGAAAGAAGGCAAAGGAAGGGAGAGGGACAGGGAGGGAACTGTGGGCCATCCCTAGGACTTGCTTCCAGCCCGATGGCTATGACAGAGGGACAGCCAGCACTCACTTACTCTGGGAGAGATGGAGTGAAGGCAGAGATCAAAAGGCCTGGTAAATTTTTTCTTACAGTGCTTTAATAAAAGTTATCCCCAGTAACAGTCTCCAGGAAAGGGATTTAAACATATGCAAGCCAGTCTGAAGACGGCTCCAATTTACCTTAGGGCTAGACATACCCTGGCAGACGGCCAGGCTCCTTGACAACTTCTAGGTCTGCAAAAAGAGACTTAGCTGCCTGCTGCATTCAGCCTTGGGGAAATGAGTCTTGGGGCTTGGGCTGCAGCACTGCAGCCTCTCACAGAGCTTGAGCATCGCTTGGGATGACCTTATTTGCTGGGGGATTGTTCATCTGCAGCCACAGCTTTCCTTTCTGCCTGGCCTCTGACCCTCCTATTATTAAGCTAACCATTATGCGTGCCATGTAAATACCCCAGGAAATACAATGGTCAGAGTTTTCCCAGTCATTTGAGCTCTTCTGCTTCCTCAGCACCGCAGCTTTACCATCCCACGACTATTTCACCAGGTTGTGTTGTCACTAATGCAGGCAGCAAGGCACTGGTGCAAATACACATATCAGAGGTAAAATGAAGGTGAAGAGGCACAGTCCATGCTTGGTTAATTATTTTTCTGGGTCATCCGTTTCAAACACAATTCCAATTTATTACACATAAATATATAAAATATTTATAAGCCACGTATAGGTGTGTGTGTGCACACGTACACACACACACATACACATATACGTATGGAATTCAATATAATTAATTTCCAGATCCTTTAAAGGTGTCCAGGAATAAATAGATAGATAGATAAATAAATAAATAAATAAATAATGCCTGTACAAGATGGAGGGGTTTGATGTTTAAAAAGTATAGCTATGTGCTCAAGCATGCAGCAGTAAGACTGGTAACAGATAGTCTTGAGAACACAGTCCCAATAATACTTACATGGCACTTTGAAGCTTCCCAGTGAGCTGAAAACACAAATAAATCCCATGAACTGAACAACTTGGCAGCGCTACCTGCCTCTTTCAAATGGATTATGAAGGGAGAAACGCCACCACTATCAGCAAACCAGCTCCATTTTTTTCACTGAAGAAAGAAATCAATGACTTGACCTCAAAGCTGAAAATATGTGGTTCTCAAGTTTTAAGGAAAAGATTGCCTTACCCTTGAGAAGGCTCTGGGGACCCATCATGACTTCGGTCTCCAGCATGGGTGCAGGGGGTCTGCTGCCACCAATACCAGCTCTGGGGACCTGTGGCAGAATCCCCCGAGTGCTTATTTCCTTGGATATAAAGGAAGCCACAGCAATTGCTTTAGATAGAAACATCTACATTTTAAACTATAAAGCTGGATGAGAAGTCTCTGGTTCCTTGTGCTAACACATTTGGTGCTGCAAAGTCCAGCTCTCTGCATAAAAAAAAAGCTGAGAGTAGCAAAAAATTTAAGATGTTCCACACTACCGTTAGTTTCCCTTCTCTGCAGGAAGAGATAGCTTTAGCACAGACACAGTTTTCCATCCTGAGAGTGTTTACAAGCCATTCTAGTAATAACCCACTGAATAGTAAATGCATGTTTGTGTACTCTGCTGAAACAGGATTTGAAGCAAACAAGTTCAGTCCACAGAAATTCAGCGGGTGTAATCAAAGTGAAAAATAAAAAAGGTGACTATTTTTGGGTCACCTGTGACAAGGACTAAAATGAAACTCTGTGGTATGACATTTCACTATGATAAAACTTGCAGGACAGCTAGCAAGAAAATGGTCATGAGCCAGTGGCACAGATTGCTTCATTCCTTTTGGTTCCATGTGCATGGACAGGTGTCTTGGGGTGACTTTATGATGTGTATCCCCTGTCTCTGCTCTATGCCCAGACATGATTCCTGTGCCTTTCTGTGTCTTTAAAACTGGGTGTGAGAGAAAGAAAAAAAGCCAGATGAACTTTTCCAAGCAGTTTGTGTTCCAAGGACACTTGCCCCCAGTTTGTGCTTCTGGGACTGGTACTACTGCTGATGCTGGAAAATGTTTCTGCGTGATCCATGTTTGCAGTGCCGTTTCCTAATATGAAATTTGCTTTTAGGTAAAAAGTCTTGGAGAAATTAAGTTGCAAGCAGCCAAGCTTGAAGCAATAGTGCAAATGGCATTAAGGTTTCCTTGCAGTACTGCATGTTTCAGAGCAATATACTCTAGTTTTAAGGGCAGATGACAAAAAAAAAAAATCTTTGCTGAATTTTTCACTTCTTCTTTAGCACCTTAGATAAATTATAACATTTCTTGCACTCCTTTCTCCTCAGAGTAGATATTTAGTTTTAAATTTTGTGGTATGTTGGAAAGAAAAAAACCCCAAAACAAATGACAGAATAAATCTACTGGGAAAAATAAAATGATGGATGGTCCCTCCAGTGACTTCTGAATGTTAGAGGTGTCCACTTGATTTCGTGGGTAATACAGTTTTGAAATGGTCAGAGCTACCTTGCTATAATATAGTCACTGCAGCTCAGGCATGAAAGTTTGTCTCTGAGTTTTCACTTTAATCTTTTTCAATCAAGAACAAAACAAACAAACAAACAAAAAAAAGAAAACATAAAAACAGAGAAAAAAAAAAGAAGAAAAGCTCAGGTAATAACATTTCCTGGACTTTAGCATGTCAAAGCACACAGCCCCCACACTGGAGGCTCACACACTGTTCATCTGAGTGAGCAGTAAAAGTGGAGACAGAGCACTGAGCATAAAATTAACAAATCACTTCAGTCTGACAGGGCTGAAGTTTACTTTTTATGCAAAGCATGACCAGTGCTCAGAAAGAGGACACCATAAGTGACAATCCTCCTGGATGCTTTCAGTCTTGTTTTCTTGCTGGTAACCTTGGAAAGCAATTGGAGGTTTTCCTAAAGTGCATGCCATAGCTCAGACAGAAATTTTGAGCTCAGAGCACTGAGTGAAATCAAGTGGATCTTAATTTTGTCTAGGGACTCATACTAGGCGATTTGTTCCTTCCTTTCCCAAAATTTTTTGAGTTTTGGACCAGCAGTGTCTGGCACCAGGAGTTTTAAGTCTTTGTCACAGGGAGTTTCTTCCCTGGCTAACTACCATGATCCAGCTTTTTATGAGGGACCAGAGCCAATATGCCTTATAGAAGAAGTTACCTCTCTATAATTACTGCAGAGCTGGGGATGGGTGAGAGGATATTCTAGATGTCAGACTCCAGGAACAGCAGTAAGCATAGCCTCTTTGAGGCTATGTCCTTTAAGATGCACACAGATTTAACCATACTACTCACATACAGTTTCTCAGTCATGTGGGGTTAGCGAGATATGATCCAAGCAGAGGATCAAGGTGATGGTTTCTCTGTGGGAGACAGGATCTGCCTGATCCTCCATACCTAAAGGGTGTTATAAGGCAGGCTCAAGCAACCTCACTTGGAACTCTAGGATAGAAACCATCATGATCTGTCCCTGAAACACTGTCTCTCTTACTCTTTCCTTGGCTCCCTGGGCATTTCTGGTACCATCAGCAGGGAAGACTGATGTAGGTTTATACACCAGCTTCACTACAGGAGATGTTGGAGAGGATGAAAGTTTGGTAAGAAAGTTTCACAGATATGTAGGCTTGGCAGAAAGATCTCTGAGTGTAGAAACTGAGGACAAGATAGAAATGAAAGCAAGTTTTGATATAGAGTAAAAGATGTTTTGCTGAAACACTGATCACTGAATAACTGAGAAGGCAAAGGTTGGAGATGAGTTGGAAGGAGATTTTTATGAATAGGAGAAAGGTATGTGACTACAAACAAAAACATGTTTTTCACCAAGTAAATAAGTCTCAAGAAGAGCATAAATAAATAGAAAACATGTTTTTAACAAATAGAGAGATATCGCAAGCAACCAAGAAATGTTGATGTAGGAATAAGAAGAGAGGTCTGAGAATTTTCCATTGTAAGCTTAAATTCTAACTTACTTACTCTTGTGATTGGATAATAATGACTATATTATGGTGGTGGTAGTAGTTATGATAGGCTATAGGCAAATGTAAAGGTATTGTGTATGGTGCTTATTGGTTGTTATGTATTAAGATACTCTGCAAAGAAAAGTATAAAATGCTTTGTAACTTGAACAGAAAGCAGCTCCAGGTATGCCTACAGCTGGAGCTGGCAGCTGTAGGGCTGGCTCTGGATACCCACTCCCCGAAATGCTGTAACTTCGCCTATGCAATAAAGGGCTTTCAAGAGAGCCGCCTGAAGTCCAGACATCCTTTGTGAAAACTTTCTCCTATAAGGAGACTCTTGGGAGGACTGACCAGGTGTGTCTGGATTCAAAAGTGAAGTTTTCTATGGAGGTTTCAAACTCAGATATGATCAGTGGTATCTCCAGTGAAGGCACCTTCAAGGTGCAAGGCCTCTCCTAGCCCAGAGGTCCAAAGGCATTCAGGTGGGACAGATGCTAAATGCACCTGTTTCTCCCTACAAACAGTTAAAGTGGGGTGAGAGAGATGACTGCTCTGTTGGCATCCCAAGCTAGGCAAAACAAACCCCTGGCCCTTCTAGCCCAATTAGCACCACTCAGTCCCTCCAGATCAGCTTCACTGATGGACAGCTGTGATGTTAGCAAGCCCCAGAGGGGGGTGAAAGCACTGGTCACTTCCTAGCAAAGGCAAAACCTCTGTAAGGTGGGCATGAGTATGTGTCTACGTGTAGTAATAAAATCCTGTGTATTTCTGGGTTTATACTGAGTGCCTAATTAGGAGCATGTGCTCCTGGAGGGCAGGGTGCACTACCTATTTCAAAAGCCTCAGCTCCAGCTCCAAAGGAGGAGGGTAGGTGACTCCAAAGATTGAAATAATTGAATTGTGATATGATGAGTCACTAGCAGCCAATGGACAAAGCAGGTCCGAGATCTCTCCCTCTCTCTTTGATGGAAAGGGGGCGGTCAGGTTCTAGCTTTTCATGCAGGCAGACAATCTTTTGTACATCAAACCATGTTTCTTTCCCAGGACAGTCATAGCTATGGCCTGTAATACATCATTCACTGCCGTCATGTGCACACCTTGCATGTGCATCCCACCAAAGACAAAGCTATTCAAGATAGTAGAATCAAGGAAATAATCATTACCTGTAAAATTACTGCAAGCTGATTTTCTCATTAAAATTTCATTAATGCCTTTGATTTTTTCCCTGACTGTGCTAAATCCCATACTTTTAAAAGCATCTCATTCCATTATATTTCCATTAACACTAGCCACCATATTAATAGCCTGAAAATACAGGTTGGTCCATTTGTGCTGCTAATGAGCATTGCCCTCCCCTTCTCAAAACACAGTTAAGCTGTGAAAAATAAATATTACAGCTAATGCTTTGTATTCTTCCCATGGACACGTTTTAAAGACATCAGCAGGGTTTCCAGTTGATCACAAAGGTCTCATCTGTGTTTGGTTTGGAAACCAAGCCACAGAGACTTATTATTGTCTCCATTTGAGCACAATCACAGCTGGGCTAACAAAAAAAGTGTCACATCAAGGCAGGCTGCTACTTTGTCATCTTCTCCAGGTTTTGTGAAGGGTTTGTTCACAGGCAGAAACTCATTCTGGTACCCCCCAGCAGGCCTTGCTGACTCCTACAGTGGCAGTCCCCAGCCCTGTGGACCCTCCAGGAGGGTTTCTCTGTTCCACCTTGTACTCCAAAACTGGTCTTTTCCTGCTGAAAGCTAGCAGCCCCATACAGAGGCACTGGTGAACACTGTGGCTTGAAAAACTGAGTGAAGAAAATTTGTCAAGGATGTGCCACACTGTGAGGAGGAAGTGTTGATACCAGTGGGAGCTGGAAAAAGCCCCTCTGCTCTGTACAGTCCTTCCCTGTTAGTTGCCTTGCACGCCTGCCTCTGTTCTCTGTTCACCTGCCTGGTGTCAGCCAGGAGAGGATGCACGGGACTCTTACTGGACCCAAGCATGGCAGAGGACACCAGAGAGCGGAATGTTCACCGCGTACCAGTGCTGAGCCTCTTCTGAATGCTCACCCCCCGGGCTGCCAGCTGTGTTGTGGGGCTGCCTCTGTCTCTGTCCCCACAGGACATTGGCCATTTCAGGCTCTGCAGTGGGCTGTGAGCTCCTTATCACAGAACACATAATTGCATCCCTTCAGAATGCTGCTGAGAAAGCTGCCTTCATGGTCTGTCCCTCTGACATTAAAGGCAGCTTTTTGGGATGTTAAGATTTGGCTGGATCAGGAGCGTCAGAGGCATCAGGATCACCCCTCATGTATGCAGATCATGCAGAATAAAATCCCATTAGAAAATTGCTCCTAATGACCAGAGAACCAAGGAGGCAGAGGGACTGAAATGTCCTGGCATGCTGGCATCCTCCCTGACAGCATGCCCACTTGCTGATGATTCACACCTGCATACATGGAAGCAAACGTTTATGGATTGCTCCAGTGTCATGCAAAACACCATATAACCCCCAAGGGCTGGAAAAGGACCCCTGTGTTTGGCCTCCCTGGCCGTGTGGGTAGTCTTAGCGTGCTAATGAAGCAATCAGAGAGCACAGAGCTCTACTATGCCAGTCACAGTGCAAGCAGCAGTGTTTACCTTCTTATGGTTTTCTAATTAGGGGCAGAGAAAAAGCAATATCCATGCCTGCAGTCTCCTGAGAGGAGATTGAATTTTAACACGTAACTTAAGGAAAAGATAGAGTTATCTTTTTTCGGGACCCAGACTAATCTCCCCTTTCCACAGGGAAGGATTAGGGTTAGGGTGGTAGGATTTGCAGTTTTAATCAGAGGAGACTTGACAACTTTCATTGTCTGCTCCAGATTACTCTGGCATCTCCATATCCTCCCATCCCTTTGAATAATGAGGAGCCGTGGACTGAATCCTATCTTAGTGATACTGCTGGACTTTTATGGCTTTGTGAAAATTGGCAGTAACTTAGGCTGCTGCCTCGCCTTTCAGAGAAAAATGAAGGTTTTGTTGGCATTGAGCTCTTGCCCTGCCCCCTTCAGTGACCCAAACGATCTGGAGAACTTAATAAACCTTTTTCTGCTGCTGGTGAGAACAGCAGGTCCAGTTCTGCCTGATTTGATGGGAGAGGAGAGGAGAGGAGAGGAGAGGAGAGGAGAGGAGAGGAGAGGAGAGGAGAGGAGAGGAGAGGAGAGGAGAGGAGAGGAGAGGAGAGGAGAGGAGAGGAGAGGAGAGGAGAGGAGAGGAGAGGAGAGGAGAGGAGAGGAGAGGAGAGGAGAGGAGAGGAGAGGAGAGGAGAGGAGAGGAGAGGAGAGGAGAGGAGAGGAGAGGAGAGGAGAGGAGAGGAGAGGAGAGGAGAGGAGAGGAGAGGAGAGGAGAGGAGAGGAGAGGAGAGGAGAGGAGAGGAGAGGAGAGGAGAGGAGAGAGCTCTCAGCACTGAGTCTGTCTTTCTGATCTCGCAATGGGTTTAGGCCCCTAACCTCAGGAAGCCTAAAGGTTTAAAGGGAAAAAATATTTGTATTCTTCAGGACTGGATGATTCAAGAAATTGGTGAATTATTATAAATGCTTTGTTTTGTTTCATGTGCAATAGTAATGTTGTTAGTAGAGGCCAATGTATTTTGGCAAACTGCTATTTATTTACACAAAATGAAAATGAAATCTCATCCCCCTTATTGAAGTAGAAACAAACATACCTGGCATTTCCTGCTTCAGAAATCCATTCTGCTGAGTTCTGAGACCAAACCCAGTCTCATCTCTGTCTTTGCATGGGCAGTCTGCCCCTGCACCACTGACTTCGTTGCTGCCAGTGCCCTCACAGGGCAAATCTAAGGGATCAGCTCTTGCTTGTGCAATCAGAAAACCCAATGACCTTCATTACCCAGCAATGACCAGATCTTGAGATGGAGATAACTGTCTTGGTAGAGGAGCTAACATAGTGTCCATCTACCTGACAACAGAAAATACCTTAATTTTCCTTTCAGCTAGGATGGCTGGGAAAATACATTTAGGCTAGTGGCAGAGATTCTTTTCTTTTTAATAAAAAAAATGTAATTTTTACTAGCTTCTATTATATTTTTTTCTCGAAGAAGGTATTTTGTAATCATGTATTGATTTTGATTGTGTTTTCCCATTCTGTTTTAGTGAATTTTGAGGTGGACTGTCTAGTTAAATCCTTAAGGGAGGGAAACAAAGGGGGAGAAATACAGAAAGACCTGAAAACCCTGACCTTTTCAATCTTCCAAGGGATGTTTTCAATCTGCTTTGACATAATCCTCTGCTGTGAAAACCATCAGAAGCTCTGGGATTTCTTCTAATGGGGAAATTAAAGCAGATTTCAGAACTTCAGAAGTTACTGTGACACCAAAACGCGTTGCCACCCTCCAGCCCCTCCTTGTGCCTTGCCCAGCCAGGTGCTTTAACCTGACCTACGGCTGGCCTTGAGCCTCAACTCACCTATGCTGGCCACCACTTCTCCTCCTTCTACACATGAGCACTTCAGCTTATGTGTGGCAGGTCTCTCCCAAAGATGCCAATAAGCATCCCCAGAAGAGGGTTGAAGAGAGGAGAATATAGAGAGTGCCTCTGTGTGGGAGGTAGAGTGTGCGTGGGAAAGAGCCTGCCTTTAGGCTCTTGGAGGCAAGACACATGCAGCAGGACCCAGCAGCTGAGGAAACTCATAGCTCCAGTTATCTAGATTGAGGGATGGTGAATAAAAGACATCTGGGCCTGAGTTGGGTGTGAGAGTATCTGATGTATCACATGAAGACCTCCTATTTGCCAGGGAAAATAGCCCTGAATGATTTCTCAGGAGCAGCAGTGATCCAGAAAGGGAGAAAACACGTGCATAATAAAAAGAAAATAATTACTCCCTCAGCATTGGTATATTTATACAGATTACACACAGATGTGCTTATGTTTGAGGTTGGATACTCTCAGCCTAAGGATACAAGAATCTCCATCCACTGGTGCTTGGGGGCTGCTCTGTATTCCCTGAAGTGTCCTGTTATGGCCAAAAATGGCCCTAAATCTGGTATTGTACTTCCTGTGAGAAAACACCGAAATTTGCACAAGACTCTCTTGTAATTGTTTTGGATCAATCTCAGCCATGTCAGTGATCCTGCCAGCATCATAACTGACCTTTTTCCTATTTCACCTCTACTGCTTGATGTAGGACTGATCAGCTTTCAGTCAAAGCTGGTATTTTTATAAACAAATTTGAAGCAAATTGAGTTTGCATTCAGTCTCTTTGTCTATAATGTAGTTTTCATTGATGCAATAAGTTTGCAGAATTAATTTCTTCTGAGAGTCTTTATTTGTTAACAAGAGCAAGGCTATTCCAGTGAAGCATTTCTACGATAGTATTTTAAATACAGAGATGTTTTAATCTCGCAGATGCTCTCATTAAACTTAGTGGCTTAAAATACGTGACTCTGTCTGGGCAGTTGCAGGCATAAAGAATTTATTTGTTAAAATTCACTCATATCCTTCCTGAATCCACCCTTGGTTTGCCTGTAGCTCTGGGAAAACCAGTTTTTTTCTTTTTTTTTTTTTTTACAGATGTCTGCAGCCTCCTGCATTACGCTGTCACTTCCAGAAAATAGGATTTCTCACCTACAGATGGTGAGGAGAGAGGAGGATAGCCGTGAACATTAGGTTGAAATTACTTGTCAAGTTTGATCAATTCACAGAAAGACAAAAATCCCTTTTGAAAAGGCACAGTTGATTTTTGAAGATTAGTGGCGGTGTCCTCGCAGCTCCTTTGTTTGGGTAAATTATACAAGGGTGCAGTTTATTACCTAAATGAAGGATACATTTGCATGTAGATGGTACATAAATTATTTAATTCTGTGCTGGACGGTGCAATAAACAACCCCTCTCCTGCACACCCGCACACACAAATACACACACACATTCACCTACCCAGGACTTATGGTACAGGGGCTGGTTCTTTACTTGGTGTTTTCTTTTCCCTTTTATTGCCTTGTAAGTATTATTACTTGACAAAGCACTAGGGAAGGAGTACATGAATCTATTAAAGATAACAAAGCTCCATTGTGACACGAAACTCATGAAAGCAGACAAATAAATCTTTCATAATGTGGAATAGCTGGTCCCTAGCTCTTCAAGGAAAGAAGAAACAGTTGATCTTGAAATGAACACTAATCTCAATCCTGCTGTTCTTGGGGTGACTTCTTGTTGCAGCAATTTCTCCTTACAATTTAGTCATGCCACGATGCATTAATTACCATCTGTGTGCTCTGTTTAATGGGAGCATTAAGAGACAATACCTGTTTAGTTCCCTCCCAGAGTAGCAATTATTCCTATAAATAAGGAAGATGAGTGAGTGTGTGAGATGAGTGTGCCTGTGCCAGAACACACAGAAAACAGTTCCTGATCTGCTGCATGCTTTTATGGTCCACCAACACAGACTGTTAACAGGCAGGTAGTTGGCTCTCTCTGACAGGAAAAAAAAAAGATGTTTCATGAGTATTTATCTTCCTGCTCTGGTTTTCAGCCTGGTTTCCTTCAGAGAAAGCATAGTTTACACAGGCCTGCATCATTCAATGTCCTTATCATGCCCAAACCATTGGACAATTTTTCTTGGGTGCACCAGAGCTGGGGATGGCTCAGCCTCACCACCAGCAGCTGCATCCCAGTCTGGATTTGGGTTCTGTTGTGGCCATGCTCCTCACAGACAAGAGCAAATCCTTCCCTCTGCCCTGTCTCTCTCCCAGGGTGGTGGCATGTCCATCCCCAGGGAAAGTCTGCATGTGAGCCAAGTGGGCAGACAAGGAATCAGAGGTGTGCCACAAAAGCAAGTGTCCCAGGCTAACCTGGAGCTGCCAGGTGGGTTTTGGATGTAGAGGTGACCAAGCTTAAGACAGGGAGTTCCCAGTGTTGCCTGTAACAGAGGCAACAAATTGGGGAAAAAAAGTCAAAGTTCTTCTTCGTAAAAAATATCCTGAACCTCCGTCTTGGGCTGTGTGGAAATCCACCTGAAGTGTTAAGAAAGCCTGCTCTGACCCACTTTGTTTGCTGATCACGTGTGAGCAGCCTCGGGAAAAATAAAGCAAGTCTTGCTTCTAGTTGTTTTCTTCTTTGTCCATTACAATTTCATTTTCCTAAGATTAAGGAGAAAAATTGAAGACCCAAACAGCCTCATGTTTCTGAACATTTTGCAGCAGCAGAAAGAAACAAAATGAAACAACCCCTTAAATTATTGCATTTTCAAAAAGAATCATCATCTCATTGTGCAGATGGTGTGCGCCAGGCCCTCATTAGCATCCTGCTCTATTTTTAGCCCCTCTTCTTGCTGCACATGAAATCTGGCTGTACTAAAGGAGTTACCACAATGCCTTCCCCAAACATCATTTTGGCCCACAAAAGGCACTCTGCCCCTTCCTGCCTTGGGTTTTAAGGCACAACTGACTTCTCTGCAAACCAGTGTCTGCTCTGCAACCACCAGTGTGTTTGTTCATGGATAAACAGAGGAAAATCACCTGTCACATCTCCTTCCTCCATCATCAGCAGGTTTTTTTGTGTCTGTTGTGAAGAAAGTTGTTCATTCTGAAAGTGGTGGAGCTCTCCTGTTTGGACTTCTGTGAAAGAAAGGCTAGGATTGTTCTGGCAGACCAGAGAAACCAAGACAATGAAAATCAAATTCTCTGCTGCTAAAATGGAGCCCAGGGCTAACCCACAGCCCGGGATGCTCTTTGGTAACCTTTTTTCTTGCCAGCTGGTACATGAATGATCTTCTTTGGCAATTTTAACATATGGGTGTAGTACAACCACAGGGTATCCTTTGGTCCTAGACTGTGGTGTTTGGAATAGGTTTCAGTCTGGTTTTCCTGGAGAGTTGAGCCCCCAAAAGAGTGGATGTCAGGATTTTATTCCTTGCCTCCCGAAGTCGAAGTCTAAATACCCGAAATGGATCACTTCCTCAAAGTGCCCTACCTCCACCCTCCACAAGAGAAGCTATAGGTGAGCTGAGCAAATGCAGACACTTCTCTTCCACTTGTCTAAAATCAAAGGGGATAACACCCATGCTTCATGTCCAAGGGAAGAAGCTGGTTCTTGTAGTCCCTTCAAGTCCACTTCTATTTGCAGATACAACAGGGAACTTCAGGTGCCTCCACTCTGGATCAGATACAGTTATCTTTCACTTTTTTTGTGAATTATTTAACATGAGCTTGATGTCCCTCGCAGCTAAGTTCCAGAGGAAAGAATGGTAATGAGGCAGTAATTTGTATGAGAGACAACAGGTCAGCTGAAGGTATCCGGCTCGGAAAAGAAGGTGGAGGTTGCTTCAATAAACCATGAATATTCATCTTGCACGTCTGGTCAGTTTTGATCACTCAGCTCTTTTCAAGGCAATTCCTATCAAGCTTCATGAGTGCCTGAAACAGGTTCTGGCAATAAGAAAGCAAAGGAAAAAAACCTGATGTTAAAAGGAATTGACAGGCAATAGGGTTAGAGATCCTGCCCAAATCTGATCTCGCAAATAACCAACCTGAAATTAAGTAATTAATCTGTGAAGGTCCTTGATAACTTATGTGGTAATGCTAAAGTATATTCCCTGTTAATTGTCAAGAAGAAAAAAACTCAAATAGACAAAAATCAATGCCCAAAGCCTGCAAGAAATGAGGAAGAGATTCATGTTGTTTCCATTTAATGAAATGACAGAAAGATTAGAAAACGCCAATAGTTCCTTTCTTTGTTGCCCCACAGGACCAGCTTTGGGCTAGACACAGGTCCAAAACTCTGATTCCTATGTGGGTTTTCAAGCTCCTGCTACAAAGTGCAGGTGGTGCTGAATCCAACTCATGAGGTCAGCTGGGGACAGTCCAAGCAGGGAGTACAGGGACCTGTGTTTTGCCTTTGGTGATGGCAACGCTTTTCTCTTCAAACCAATTGTGTAGAAGATTAAATGTAGCAAACAAATTGCAAGACAAGCTTTAGCAGGCAGTGCATTTTGGCAATTGTTCTTTTCTTCCTAATATTTCATTTCAACTGTCTCATGAAGGACCATCCTTTTCATAAAAGTAGCCCTCCAATGCAAGCAGGTGATACAAGATGAGAATGTCAAATAGGAGTTGCATGGCACACATTGTGGAATGTTTTACAGATACCAAGAGAAAGGTTTATTGCTGCTCTTTCATATAAAACATCACCATAAGGATTCTAGAAGATTATATACACA
Source organism: Aphelocoma coerulescens (assembly GCF_041296385.1). Classification (NCBI taxonomy): domain Eukaryota; kingdom Metazoa; phylum Chordata; class Aves; order Passeriformes; family Corvidae; genus Aphelocoma; species Aphelocoma coerulescens. Next base: position 64,341,602 of record NC_091013.1, read on the forward strand.
GGTTCAGATTAATAAATTCTCTCTGAGGTACCATTGCATGTTAAATTAGAGCACTTCATGAAATGTAACATTTTAAGTCAAACTCACATATTTGGGAGGACAGTGGAATATGAACAAAAACCAGTACAAATAGATGTCAAAATATGTCTGGAGAAAAACACTGCTTAGGATTTGTACAGTATATAACCTATTCCTATGTTACTCTCCTTACTTAGATTCAAATCTGGCATACCTCACCTGACTTCAGGCAGGTTATTTCTGCTTGTCTTCAAGTCTGTGCTAGACCAATGGCAGCCTGGCCTGTATCAGCAATAGTGTGGCCAGCAGGACCAGGGCACTGGTTGTTCCCCTGCTCTTGGCACTGGTGAGGGCACACCTTGAATCCTGTGTTCAGTTCTGGGCCCCTCACTATAAGAAGGACTCTGAGGTGCTGGAGCATGTCCAGACAAGGGCAATGGAGCTGGGGAAGGGTTTGGAGCACAAGTCCTATGAGGACTGGCTGAGGGAGTTGGGGTTGTTCAGTCTGGAGAAAAGGAGGCCCAGGAGTGACCTTATCACTTCTACAACTGCCTAAAAGGAGGTTTAGCCAGGTGGGGGTTGGTCTCTTCTCCCTGCAAACCAGTGACAGGGCAAGAGTACAAAGCCTCAAACTGCCCCAGGGAAAGTTCAGGTTGGACAACAGGAATAATTTCTTCATGGGAAGTGTGGTAAAGCATTGGAACAGACTGCCCATTGGAAGTGATTGAGTCCCCATCCCTGGAGGTATTTAAAAGAAGTGTAGATGCAGCACTTAGGGACATGGTTTAGTGGTGGCCTTGGCAGTGTTGGGTTAATGGCTGGACTCAATGATCTTAGAGGTCTTTTTTCCAACCTAAATAATTCTACGGTTCTCTAAGGGTCAGCCTTGCACTGTTCATCGAAAAAAAGAACAGTTTCAATTTCTCAAAGGATTCATTTTCTTGACATAATAGCACAGTGATACTGCTTGATTTTTGAAAGAAGAAATGGGCTTTTGCAATTCTGTCATTGATGCTCACAGATGGACACACCTCATCCTCTCAGAGGTTAATCTAAACATTTGGGTTAAGTGACCTGAACTGTCATTAATCATGCAGTAGTCACCTTCCAGGAAACCCTCTCCTCCATAGTCCTCTGCCAAGTTCCAGGGGTGCTCACCTTGCCAGCCCAGCTCCAAGCACTCCTTCGTGCACTCCTTGATGTCTCTTTCTAACTCACTGAAACTGGGAGGATGTCTCTCAGTCTCTTGCTGGTTTTCCGACTGCTGCGTGATTTGCGATGCCTCGCGCTAGTTTGCCTTAGGGTTAAATGTGTCTGTCCTGGGAAATGACACTGTGTTGTGACATGTGGCATCTAACACAAGGCTGAAGAGAAACCCAGGATCCCCTAACCCTCTGGGGATATGAATACTTGTGTAATTATGTTGACATAATACAGAGGTGGTTTGGCTTCACTTTTTCAGCTGGAAAACATTCATTTTAAAGGAATTAAAGAGAGGGCCTTTAAGTATTGGAAGGGGATGAGATTGCTACCTCTGGAGGAATGATTTTGTGGAGTGTTTGGGCGGGGGGCAAGGCTGCTTGCCAGGGAAGAAGCATGGGGGTGGGGTAATGAGAGGACAGCCAGCTCTTCTCATGGGTGCTGATCCCATACCCCATGACACTGAACTGGAGCTGCAGCCTGAAGACTGTGGTCCAAGGGGCTGAGGACCATGCTCAGGATCATGCATCTCATGAACATAATCAAAATCTCCCCTAGATGAAGTGATCTGGATGTGGTTATCATCTCTGGATGAGAAGAGAGCAGTAAGCCATAGGTATTTTGGTGATAATGAAGATGCTTCCCAGCATCACCATTGTTATTTCTTCCTTTCCCTAGAGGACCTGAGGCCAAAATTTTTGAAGCTCTCCTGATCACGGCCTCACATGGGAGCTAGCCAAAAGCAGTCTCTAACTGCACAGCCCTTTGCTGACACACTTCCACTTGACTACAAATAAGTCCCCAGTCCAGTCCGATTAGTGCTTCTCTGATCAGAGACAACTCCCATCGAGTCTTTTAACATGCAATTATACTTTGAAAGGTCACTCTGGGAAAACTGTGCCATGAGGCTCCATGTTTATTGACTCTTTTCCCTGAGCAATTTGCTCAGTTTACATGTAATGAATAAGAGCTGTTCTTGGCTGCTGCCCAACCTGACTGGTCTAAAAGCCAAGCTGTGTCAGCCTTCTGCCAGGGCATTATCACCAAAACTAAAGGTTGCTCCAGAAAAACCTCTTGACCTAGGAGCGCCTTTTTCCTGTCCCCTTTGCATTTGGACATGTTACCATAATCCCTATTTACCATAACCACTGTCAGCATTCCCCATTCTTGCTTTGAGCTGCTCCACTAGTCCTTGTACCTGAATTAAATTTTGGTATCATTTGTCCCACTGTAAATTTTCACCTGCAAAGTAGCTTCTAGCTTAGCTGTGATGGTTCAGACCTATCTCTAGAACTGGCTGTTGTGTCTGCTCAAGGCAAACAGCAGAGGAGAATGGGGTTTCCTTTGTTAGGCAAAATATCAGCCTTGTAGGTGGGTGCAATCTGTAGGGTTAATTTAGCTCCAGGATGGGCAGCTGACCCACCATGGCTGAACAAGTGTCTTAACCTGGCAAAGTGGTGGGGCTGTTATGGCAGGATGGCTTCTGATGCTTGTGCTGGCTCGTGCTGTAGTCAGATCACAGACCTCACAGCAGATGCAGTGTGAACATAACTGCTTTATGGGGCTGGGGCTGGGAAGGATCATTCTGATCTCATGGGAGATGGTGCAGAGGGGGTTTCTGGACCAAGTCCGCACCTAGGGGAGTATCATTAAGTCTGGAGAAGAGCTATGCTGTGCCTATAGAGGACAGCAGTAATGTCATAGGGGAACTGAGAGCCCAGAGTGTGGCCCATCTCCCCTGCCAGCTTTCGAGGCTGAATGGGAAGTGCAACCAGCACTGCATAGGAAAACTTCGTAAGTCATGGCAGGGCTTTCACTTAAGTTGCAGTTTGGGTGAAGATGAGTGTGTTTTGCAGAAGTAAATCGTGTGATATGTGGAAACATGACGTCATGGCTTGCATACAAAGATTTCTCTGTATTTGAGTCTGTGCTCTTCAGTGTTTCTCTCCGTGCACAGCCATGGGCCCTCCAGGATGAATACCCCTGTGGTGCTTCACTGCAGGCCTCAGTTCCTGGAGGTCTCCATGGCTGCTGATTCAGCTCTGGTTCATCAAGGTTTCCAGCTGAGAGAAGAGCAATCAGGAGGCATGGGTGAGGTGTGATCCAGCACAGACAGTATGATTATGTGCTTGCCCTCCATACAGCAAGGACAAAACTCATGCAGAAATACTTTTTCAACATGACTTCTCAGTGTAGACACAACCACCAACATATGTCAGTCCTGCACAGCAGGCTGTAAGGCCGATGAGTTTGCCATAATCCACAGTCTGGCCGTCAGCATCAGCCAGTGCAGACATTCACTGCTGGAGGGCCCAGGTTTAATCTTCACTGGTTTTCAGTGTGGGAGTTTATCACACACAGTCACTGCACAATTGCAACAACAATTTACAGTCTGCCAGTCGTTCTCAGACCTGGGGCTGCCCCCGTCTTCTGCCAATCCAGCAGAGGAGTTGTGTGGAGGCTTATCCAGAAGAAGCTGGATAAATCTCCTTAGCAGCTCGCACACTAGTCACACCATCCAGTGGATATTTATATTCTTTTTTTTTGGAGTCCTGATTAAATATTTCTTTGTGAAAACTCTGGAAGTGACAGAGCAGTAGCTGTGACATGCCAAAGTTCAGTCCTCTTGGCTTACCAGAATTCCTTTTCCAAGGACATTCCACAAGAAAGTGCTGCCCAGAGGCAACAGCAATATATTTCTGTTTCACTCAGGACTCTCGTAGCTGATTTTTTTTTGTTCAGCATTTCTTTGAATAATCAGGGTAGCCCTGAGACTGTCACTCTTCTGGATATCTCCTTCCACATCTCAATTAGGCTAAAACACAGGCCTCTCCTGAAGCTCACTTTGAGTAATGACCCCTTTCAGTATCAGCTGCTATTTTTAAAGATGTTATCAGCCCTCACTGTGTTATTATTTTATGTTAGTATATTATACAATTATTCATTTATATTACTGTGGTTCCCAGAGGTCTCTCTCTGGATCAGAACTGTACTGTGGAAGTTGCGGTAGCACCTAGCCATATTTTGTAGTCTATTGTCATTGTCAGAAGCCAGAGAGGAACCTGTATCCTGAAACAGGAAACATCTGATGGAGATAAGAATGGGCCTAATGTTTGTGATGTGCCAGATCCTGTTCTAATTCTCAAAGCTAAGGGAGGAACTCACATTGATTTTGGCTGCTGTTAAACTGAACCACTCCAGAATGGTAGCATCCAGTTTTGTGGCCTAGCCATTTGCCACAGTTTGTTAGGAAAGACCCAGACTAATCCCTGTGGGTGTATCTAGTGGCCCTGCTGTGAAAGGCAGAGGCAAAGACATAAGGCTTGCTGCATCCCTTCCATGCATTCATGTCAAGGAGCCTTGCAGAGCCTTGCTGTCTTGTGCCCTGAAACCATCTCAGCCTAAAAGTCGATATTTGTAGATATTTAGAGAACAGTCTCAGAGTCATCAAAGGCTCCAAGCCAGCTGCTTGGCAGCTGTTATCTTCAGTGGCTGAAGCAGAGATTGCAACACAAAGAAAATCTCTACATAGTCTGTGCTTGCCAGTCTGTATTCACCTTGAACAGGTGGGACATGTAATGCTTTCCCCACATTCTGTCCTCCAGGCAGTCTGGTCTGAAAACAAAGATCCTTTCCAGACTTGTTTTGTACATGACAGTGTTCGCTTTACTTTTTTAAGTGGTTTCATTTAGCAGAGAAACAAAGAATATCTGAGTTTTTCTTGAACTCAAGCCAATAGGACCTGGCTGGCAGTGAAATATCTCTTGCTCTGCAGACATCCAGTCTCAGCAATAAGAAAAGTGCTTTTAAGATCACCTGAAAACTCTGTCCTAAGTCTCATGCTTGCATTTGAATAAGTTTATTTCTTTGTCTAAAAGCTCTGATTTTTCAGTCTGTACTGCATGGATGTTGAAGCGCTTCATCACTGTTGCTATGAAAATTCAAAGCCATTTATCTTCAATAAGGTTACTTGATGCAATTTCTAGCAGCAAAATTTCCTCTGTGTCCTGGAGCTTTCTACAAGATTAAGTGATGCATTCAGATAGGCAATATCTTAGGAGGATTTTCCCTACCTGGAAGACAAAGCCCATTCCGGTTGAAGGACAGCAGGCTTTGCAATTGGTGTTTCCCATTTGGCTTCCACTACAGTTTGTTAGTCTCTTTCTTGGAGCCTGGCATCCTTTTGCGTAGATACTGTGAGAAGAGCCATCTTTGCAGTGAAAGTTAGTCCTCATCCTTCTCCTGAAGGTGATCACTGCCTGCTAATCTTTCACATGTGTTTTCTGGAGTGGCAGAGCCCAAAGGGAGATATGAAAGCTACACATTAGTCTATTGCCTGTGTGGAGAGAGAAAGAATGAGTGCTTGTAAGCCTAGCCAGGGGTGTGAGGTAGTGGTTTAACATGATGTTCCGCCAAAGACTTTTTGTGTGGTTTTCAGCAAGTACTTTCCTCTCCTGGTGGGAGCTATGCAGGTGAAAGACAGCAAAACCCTTGGGTATCAGGACTTGGAGAAATCATTAGCAGCTGCAGGTAGCTGGGTACCCACCAAAGCCAAAGGAGCCATCTGGCAGGACTGTGGCTAGGTGTTTGCACTCACAATGCAGCATCATTGTGCAGGACCATTCACATGCAGACCCAGCTGATCTGATCACTTGCACTGCTCCAGAGGTTCACAGGAGAGGAGAGACCCTGCAGCTGGGTGGAAGGTGCTGATGAGAAGAGAAATGTCTCTACACAGAGCCTTAACTAGCACTATTTGCTATGCCAGGAGGTCTGATCATTTTTCTGGCAGCCCCTGCTGTGACCGCACTCCGAGGGGTTCCTGTTGAGTAGTTTCTGTCTGGAGGACGAGCTCTGCCCTCAGCTCTGTGTGCACGCCTCTGGAGCCCGCAGGTGCTGCCCTGTGCTACCCTGCTGTGAAACCCTCTCTGTTTCTGCAGGCTCATCTCTGCAGAAGATGAATCATATTTTTGTGTGAAGAGTTCTGGTGATGACATGTGGCAATCTTTGTTTTCCACCCGTCACTCTGATGGTGTGAGAAGGCAGAGTTTATTGGACTAAAAAAAAATTAAGAACTTATGCTTGTGTCTGAACAGTTCAAACTCTGCAGCTCTTCCATGTGAGAAGGTGTTTCTGATTCAATTGCAGAAGAAGCACATCTGAGTCTGTTCTGACAGACTCTTCTCCAATCAAAATGTTTTCTAGGTGTGTGTTGGGCTAGAAAAGCAGATAAATCACCTATGCGACAGTACTGTCAACTGGATTTAGTTCCTCTGATGCACAAAAGAGAGAGCCATGCAGTAGCATCCAGCAATTTATTTTAAGTGACTCATTTTGCTATAACCCTAACTTGTCCAGAATCTACCACCTCTTGTTCCTTCAGTAGTTCACCGCCCTATGTTCATAAGGATGGTATGAAAAAGAGGGTGTGATATCAAGTCCAGTGAGAAGAGGACTACTGCCCTACTTCTCAACAAGACTTACAGCCAGCACTGGCACAACAAGATCCTTTGTCATCTTCAAGATGATGAGACTCAGGATGCTTCAGCTGATTTATAAGGAGTCATGGGTAAATGGTGTGAGCTTAATTCATAATGGGATTGAGCTGAAAGCACTAATGCTGTTTTACTGCAGATCTGACATTAACATTCACACGATGTCTGATGGATAGTGCAGAAGAACCAAAGTAGGTTTTCTAGTGGGTCTGGTAGCAATCCCTCTGTCTCAGCCTGATGAAATTATTGTTGCAATTTACTAAAGTAAGCACAAGAAAATCCATCGGTGAACAGAGATATATAAAAATCTTAAAAATAAAACCCCAAACCCAAAGCCAGTATTTTGTCTATGTAAAAAAACAAAAAAAACCCAAGTGAAACCCCACCAAAACAAAGATGGAAAGCCACTCTCAGGTAGGTAGGAAAAGAGAGTTTTGCAACAGCTGCATAGCAATTTTGCAAGATCTCATTTTCTCCATCACTACATGAAGGGTACTTCCGTACTTCAAAGAGATGTGGGCAAGAAGGCAGGAATTCAGATTTAATGAATTATAAAGATGCAAAATATTAGAGTACAAAATTAGTTTTAGAAGCCCTGATTTCAGCCCAGCTTCAGCTGCCTTTCAACCATAAGCAGAGCTGTAAAAAGTGTTATAGCATGAGCACTGAAAGAATGCGTGCAAACTGAATTTCCTTGTTGATCCTACTTGCCAGTGTTTTAGGATTTATGTCCTACCATGCAGAATATTTGCTTCACCTTTGCTTTATGGCCATGTAAGGCTGCTCACAGGCTTTGAATTATGACAGAATTAGAATGTCTTCTATGGTAGAAAGTCCTTACATATACCTTAACACATTTGCGCTTCGTGTTGAGATGCCTATGAAAGCTGGATTTAGGCAACAATGTCTCATTTCTCCCCAAAATATATCCTCCTTTTCTTTACTGGGAGTCTTAATGGACAGATTTTCATCAGTACTCCATGTATCTGGACTTCTGAAATCCCTGCCAGAGCTGAGTCTTTGCAGATGTGGAGAAAGCTGATAAATGAGGTTACTTGGTTGCCTTCAGAAAGGAGTGAGGACAATTTAAACAATGGCATCCAGCAGGCACAAGTGTGAGAAGGCAAGAAGTGCCATGGGCTCTGCAAGTCAAAGGGTGAAACCACAGTTAAGAGCTTGAGAATGGGATGAGAAAGGCAGCTATCAGATGAGGGGAGAAGACTGAAAAGGAAATAGAAAAGCTGAACTGTTGGTGTGGCCACAAGAAAGCTCTGGAAGAAGAACACATGGGATGTGAGGAAGGTTATGTTAGGGAGGTCACATTTCCACTATGTCACCTTCAAAACTAGGGTGATGGCAAGAGATGGAGATACCCATTCCAGAGAGCTGGTACTGTCACACTCATCCTGCCAGAAATACACTGGTCCTTTGGCAAGGACCATGCCCCAAAATACCTACATTTCAGTAGATATTTAAAGAAAAAGAGGTTCCAGCTAACAAGAAGTAGATAGACTGAAAAAATGAATAACTAAGGAATACACCTCCCCCTAGAACTTGTGCTCAGTACAAAAGCATCATTACATTTGGTCTCTAGCCCAGTGTACAAAGAGCTCAGGAAGTTAAAGCTAGAGGAACTGCTTTTATTGAGGTTTAATTGCTTTTGCTTTGTTTTAATTCAGCAGCAGAATAATTGTTAGAGGAGCTGGAGAAGCCAGTTTCAGTCCACAAAAACACCAATGATTTATTTATTGCTATCATTTAGGGAAAGGGCAGCATTTGCTGGTTCTGAATATTTAACATCACAGGGAAAAGCCAGCCACTTTGAAGCCTGTGTGTTCCAGTGAAGCGCTGCAAATCAGTATGCCACCCTCAGCCCCCTACATTCTGAGCTGGGAGAGTTGGGAAGCTGTGCTCCAGTGCATTCTTACAGAGACTGAGACTTCCTCAGACCTCAGCTTTTGTGGCCATGAGCAGCCTGTTGAAGAGACCCTTGCCCTTCTCTGACCTGCTGTGAAAGTCCAGGTAAGGAGGTAAGGTGCATCTATGCCTCAGAAGACATTTACCCGCATGGCATTCATCTCAGGAAAACTGCAATTCATTTTACTTCATGCATCATTTATAATAATTCTCAGGAGAGCAACTGGTGGGAGAGATCAGCACCAGTGTTTTTGCCTACCCAAAGCTAGAGTGAGATGCATTTTGAAACACTGAAGGACTGTTCTTAGCTTGTTTTCCCCCTCTCCTTGGTTTTCCAAGGGACTCAAGCTATGAGCCTCAGTCTCTCTAGCTACTAATTGACCCAACCCACCAGATGTTTCTTGAAAAAGCATTCAGGAGCAGCCAGACCACAGCCACACACAGACAGAAGGGAAAACAGGAAAAGACAGTTTCCCATGCTTCTCATGTGTCACACTATCTGTTGAGCCCCTTCCTTTAACACGTCACCTACCACAGTGGGATTTCACCACTGCTGTTGACTGTGGAGGAAACAGGCCTGACTGCAGATGGGAATGAGTGACAGGAGATGGCCAGCACCTGCCTCCAACTCTCCCCCAAGGAACCATCCAAGGGAGAAGGTTGTGTCTTTTTGTGACCATTGCTGTTTGTGAAACACCCTCAGGAGAAGAAAGTGACAGTCACCCCTCACCCTTCCCTCTGCAAGATGTATGGAAGGGAAAAAACATTGAGTTTCTTTTTAAAGGAGTGCATTTCAAATCTCATCACCAATTTGCAAACAGATATTCTGTCTATATTGCTTTAAATCAATGTTTAGCAGCACAAACTGAGGGTCTAATTGTCACAGAATTCAATAGCAAGATCAGTACCCAGCTTAGGACCCTTCTTATTTTTTGTTATCTGAAAATCTCTTTTTGAATGCTTAAGGAAATAGCAACTAAAAAGATGAATGCCCCAATGGCTGTGTATGGTTATATCCATCCTATGGCCAGACCGTCTAGCAATCTCTCCCTGATGTTTATGATACAAGGGTGAGTTTTAACTACGCTGACAGTGATCACCCCACTAGCTGTCATTCCTGATTTAATGCAGGATGAGGCTTCCCAGCCCACTGCTCAGCAGAAGGGGTGACTTTTTCTTCTAAGCTTTCACTGTTTGGGTGGTGAAGTTGTTTCCTCAGAAGCCGAAGGGAGCTCTGAAACTGCCAGCTCTCACAGGGCTTGGTTGTGCCCACAGTATAGAAGTTAAATCACCATCACTAATATGGAAACCTGAGTGCTCTTGTCCCTTAACAGAGTACTTGGCCTTTCATCAGGCACAGGCTCCTCCTGCCAATTAGGCAGGCAGCGAAGGAAACGTATTTGCATAGCATGGTCAGACCAAAGGTTTCTGCAAGTCACCCTGGGGCACTTTTCATTAACAAATGTTGTTTCCAGTGCTGCTGGAGGATGACAATAAATTGATTAGCCTCTTTAAAATTTCTCATAAAATTGTATTAGCAAAACAGTAAATACATGACACAGGGACCGTAACCACGGGATGTTTACATAATGCCCACTGTGGACGAGTACTAAATACCATAAAAGACCTGAGACCCCCCCCAAAAAGTCCGTGAGTTCTGGCTCTCAGAAGGCAGCTAGAGCACCATTGTTGTTGCTGTTGTTCCTCCTCCTTTTCCTCCTCCCCCTCACATTTCAGCTTCAGAGCTGTGCACTTTGCTGGTGGTTATTGCAATTCCTATTGCTAGGCTTCCGTTGTCAGAAAAGAGTTGAGCCAGGGAAGTGTTCAGCACAAGGCAGTCCCCATCTGAAATGACAGAGTCAACACACTCCAGTATCGACCTGGGGGTTGCCTCCCACTTGAGGCGCCTCTGATTCCTGTTGAGCTCCAGCCGGTAGGTGAAGTTGTCGGCTTGGGTGGGTGTGCCGATCAGCATCATCGTGGCGAAGAACTGGGGGTGGCCCTCGTACTTCTCCTGCTTCCTGAGGACCAGCAGAAACTGGTGGCCAAGGCAAGAGTGCATGATGATCCAGTCCGTGGGTGCGGGCAGGTGCATGTCTGTGGCCAGGAAGACAATCTCTGCGCCCTGAAGGATGTTGATGCGGTGGGTCTGCCTCAAGTGGGACACCACCACCTCCAGGTGCCCTTCCCACTGGCAGGAGAAGAGCGGGCACGTGCAGGGAACCAGCTGGGGGTCGTGCACTGCTTCGTGGTGATGGCAGGGAGGAAGGACGCCTTGCTCTGTGGACACCTGCGCAGCTGCACAGCGGGTCGGTGCATACTACAGGAAGAGAGAAATTACATGTGAGAACAAGTGGGCCAGAAACCAGCGCAGATATGCAAGGTGCAGATCCCACAGACATCAGTCATCCATACTCCACCTAAAGCAGCATCAGTGGGAATGCAGGGAACTCAGCACTCCGAGGATCAGAGGCAGTCCTGACCTGGATCTGCACAGCAACAGGAGAAGGCAGTTGCATTCTTCTCCAGGAGAAGAGACAAACTGTTTGCGTCATCATAAGTCACTTCAAATGAAAATGATGTATGTGTTTAAAGACTGATTTCATTAGTTCAGGGGGAAAAAATCTGATTAAAAGGAAAAAACAACCCAACAAAGCAAGGACAGCATGGAGCATTTTATATAGTTAAGACTCTTGCTGCTCAGAACAAGGGGATGAAATATGTATGGCATTATTATTCTTTAATGAAACATACGGGCAAATACAGGCATTTTTCCTGAAACAATAGGCTTTATTACATCCATAATTTGTGAAATAAATGTCAGTTTTTATTGTATATGATACCGTCACTACTTTTTTCGGTCAATGCATTTGTGCCTAATTGATGCTCTTACCGCAATAAATCTTAAATTATTCTCAAAGGTGATTGGATGGCAAATTTAGGGCATTTTAATACTAATTTAAATTTGGATTAAGGTGGGGCAGCTTGCTAAAAAGGCAGCAGCTCTTTCTGAAGAATTCCACGTGAGGACTAAAAAGCAACCTGTTCTGCCTCTCTCAAGTGGATGTTGTTGAAGGGAAATAAGTCATACTCAGCCAAAAGTGTATTCACATGTAATGTTATTCAGGAAGAGTAATGTCTCTCCACAGTAACTGTGTGCATAGACAAACCCTAAGGCACAGGCATGCTGGTCATGATTCATCTTACCCAATTTTAAGTATTTACTTCAGCCACCCAAGACAAAAACCTGGTTACCTGGGACTGTCTCTGCAGCCTGTAGAGTGAGGCATCCCTTAGAGTGCAGGACTCAGATCTTAGCTAGAGTAGTTCACCTTCTAAAGGTGACACCAGCTGATGCCAGAGAGACTGAGATCCACTCTGTCTAATTGTGCCTAAACTTTGGCTGTTTAAACTTTTTTTCTCTCTGAACTCCTCTTATAAGGGTACATCTCTTATATCCATTAATAGGAGTATGTACATATATATGTACATTTTGCTTTAGCACATGTCCTAGGAAGATAAATGTAATTCCCTAAATACTGCTCCATGTCCCCTCATTTTAATATATGTACCCAAAATGACATGAACTATTTTCTAACATTCAGCAGCTGTTCTCCTCCATGCCACATCCAAGTCATAGCAGATTTGGGATTCTTGAGCAGAGATTTGTTTTATATAGGGCCAAGCATAATCCCATGTAACAGGTGGTAGATTTGCTGCAAAGGGTGCATTGTCTCATCTCATTATGGATACCATGAAGCCTTTCAGTACAGCCTTGCTGTAAGCAGTTTTTCCCACCAGAACCCATACATTTCTTTACAGGATTTTTTGGAAGGCAATCTCTTGGGTAAACTGTCCTAACTCTCAGATGACCAGGGCTTCCTTGCCAACCAGGATGACAATTCCATCCATTCTCATTGTGTCAGTAGCTGCCAAAGGACGTGATGGATAGAGCAGGGTTGTGATTGCTGTTGCTGTGAAATTCATGTCTCTTCCCAAGGCACTGGATGTCAAAGGGAGCTTTTTCTTCTTCCTCTGGCATTTGATATGAAGAATAATTGACTAGTTAAGCCTTACTATTGAAACTGGCAGCTTTTTCTTTTGACAATTATTACTTCAGTAGTACTGTTCTACTTTTCCCTTCCTCATATTTTATTTGTTTTGCTGTATAAAATTCAAGAATATAAACTTCCAAAGAAGATAATGAATTGAGGACAGATAAACGACTATCATGGTCTGGGAAATAAAACAGGTCATTATAAACTAATCAAGGTTTGTGGCTTTAGCTGCCTGCTTATCGCAGTGGGATTACTGGTTCACACTTAATTCTACATTAATTTTTGCATCCCATTAGGATGAAAGTTATGGTTAATTTAAACTCTTTTTGGTGAAGGAGGCTACTGCAATGGCAGATCATAAAACCTTTTTAAAAAAAATCCCTGAAATGCTAATTGCCTCATAAAATGAATTTTAATCTCCCAATCTAATACAGTGGGTGTGAGCAATTACCTTCTCTCACCAAACTGTTAATGCAACATTAGTGATTATACTAATTAAAACTAATGAACTCATACTCACATGCTGATAAACCTCTCAGCCACTTGACAAGTTCCAGCCTTCTATCAGTTTTATTTAACTCCCCTTTTGGAAGATGAATCTTAAATTAACCTCTTGACTAACATTCAAAATTAGGTTTTGAAATTTGAAGCTTTATAGACTGTGTATAATTCTTCTCCAAAGATTACCAGAGTCAGAGAAACCATTTCCACTGAGGATGTAATTGAATTTAGAAATGCATTCTCCTAATTTGAGAAGCATGGGGAGCATGATAGCTCATTCATCTAAACTGCATCCAAGGTAAGAAAATACAAATATCTTCAGAAATCTCTTTATGACAAACATGTTTCTATGGCTCAGGAACTGGAAAAATAAATTACAATGAGCAACTTAAACAATATATCTTTCTTCTTTCCTAAACAAATGAATGTTTGTGTGTGTAAACATAACTGTGAATTCCCTTTTACAACTCACATTTCTGAAATATTTCCACAAATCACTTCAACAAAGGATTTCTGGTCTAACTTTGTTCAGTTCAGGTTTACTGAAAATTCTGGAAACCCAGCACAAACCACGTGATCTATTTTTATTCTCTGACTTAGTAAGAACCATGTTCAAAATCTGGCTTCTGAATTGTTCAACATTCCTGTTTCAAAATTCTAAATTTGTATTATTTTGAAAGAAACATTTAATAATTCCCTTTCACAGAAAAAAAGAAGAAGCCTCAGAGAAAAATATTATTTTACATTTACTTTTGAGGTATGAGTGTAACTATCAGGGTGTTTGTGCTCTTCTTGGTCATTCATATGGCTGTGAATTGAAATGCTAAAATTGAAATTCAAAACAGGCAAAAAATGGTCACCTTGAGTGTATTTAAATGCTTGAATAAATATTTATGAAGTTATTCCATGTTTAATCTGCTCCAGTGTTTACTTTCTACCATTTATTGCCCGATTACCTAATAAAATTAGGTTTATTATATTGTTGTCAGTCCAGTATTATTCTCAATTATCTTTTAGCCTGTTGGCCAGTTTCAATCAAATTGAATGATGGGATGGAATTCTCAAATGCTTTAATTTTCAACCATGTCTGAGAGAAGAGGCACCAGGGTAGAGCAGTATGACCCTTTCATGTCTCCAGGGAGGAACAGCTTGCCACGTGGGCAGTATTACATTGACAGATAGGAGTGAACCTAAACAATGGCAGGTCCCAAATGGATTATAGACACCAGAGAACCCACATGAGACTGTCTTTATGAACAGGAGAAAAGGCTTCAGCCAGAGTGCTCCTCATTAGACACAACATAATCTCACTACGAGGCACCAAACCACAGGAAACCAGGCTCTGCTGCTCATAGAAAAATTTCTTTTTAATGATGCAGCTTATTACAGAGCAGTGCTTTTTAAGAACAAGTAATTTGGCAAAGAGCAATTTATAAACACACAGTGCTTTTCTTATGGAAAAAGCCCCCAACCAAACGATGACTAGATTGGGACTGGGACACAGGTTTTCTGCTAAAAATGCAGCAAATTGCTTTAGATGTGACACATTTGTTCTACCTTTGATGTCTGAAGAGTAGGTCCCTAACTCTGAAGACTATAAGCTCCTTTTATAGCCCACGCAGAGCCCTGGAGTGCAATTCATTTGATTCCAAGAGGTGCTGAAGGAACATCCCCTGGACACCCTCTCTACATGCAGACAGGACCAAACCCATCCTCAGCACAGACCCACAGATGTTTTACTGGTTTCTAGACAACAAACAGAAGGACAACCTTATTTTAGTCAGGAAAGAGCTGTACCTCTGTGGGCTTCTCCTGCTGTGCCAGAGACAATGCAGCCCATGGAGACAGAAATGGATGCCTGTTCACATGAGGGTGTAAATCCACTGCTCCTTATTATCATTACAACTCCAACGACAGGATAGAAAATTCAGGGAAAGTATAAAGGGTAGGTCCAAGAGTTAAAAGTCTCCAAGAGGTAAAGAATACACAAACATATATCAGAGTCTGCAGCTGCAAAGCTGAGGCACCCACCCATGAGACAGGGCTTTGCTATTTCTCCTTATGCCCTCAGAGACCTTTTGTGTTTGAACTAGTGAAGTCTTTAGGTCAGCTATGGTGAAAATAGTGGAAACAGACTCAGCAACCCACACTGCACTTCTGCTGGTTGAGCTCACAGCCCTGTGGGGCGCAGGCACTGGATACACCACCATTCCTCAAGCCCTGCTTCTCTACTGCACATTGGCACAGCTTCAGCAGAGAGAGCAAATGCAGCTGCTGCCCTGAGCAGCCAAATGCCCTGCCATTGAAGTTCTGGCTTAAAAATGGTGAATTTGCTCAAAATAAACAGTGCAGAGTGAGAAAGGGTTACAAGCAGTCCTCCCATCCCATGGGGGAGGGCCTGGACACTGATGACCTGGAGTATAAGGAGGGTGAGTAGCACCACCATATTGTAAAAGAATAAACATTGCTCAGGTCTTCAGAGTAAAGGTTAAGTGTCACCTTTCAGCACTTTCCAGTGTTCCTCACTGTTATACTAGAAACCTGGATGTTTCATTCATACTTTTACTTACTGTAATGCATGTAATGTGCAAAAATCAGCCTTTTGCATCCCTGTGAACAGCGCCAATGCGTGCCGAGAGCACCCCAAGGAAGGAGGACAGGGGCTGGTTCACTGCCCAGTAAATAAGGGTTTCTGACAGCAAAGCAGGTGCTGCAAATAATCCTCCTTTTCCAGACACTTCACACCCGTGCAACTGCATTTTCTCCAGGGGTCACAAACACTTTGCAAACACTCATTAATTCACCCATTCACTGGGCTCTTTGCTTGGGGCAGTCAGTGGTGTTGTCTGAAGGCCACCACGGTGGGGCTTCTGAGCAGGGCCACAGAGAAAACTGCAAAGATGTAAATAAAGCCACTGGACACTCCGGCACAAACCAGAAGACAGTGCTTCCTCTCTACCACAGTCCAACCTTAGCACACCCTGAGACACTGCAAACTAATCCTCCTCCCAAGAGGAAACTACTCCTTCCATGTATCCAAACTCTTTCCTCTTCATCCACATCTTTCTTGGCTGGGTTATGGGAGGTAAAATGGCAGTATTATATCTCACTTTAGGGTCAAAGAATTTAGGCACAGAGAGATTAAATATCTAAGTGTACTGACCATATTTTGTTGTCCATCTTATATCACCCAATCCCTGATTTTTCATAGTAGAACTGCCTCCTAGAGCACTTGATATTTTCAAAATCCACCCTCCATTAACCTTGGCTGCAGCTACAAGTGGTTTGACTACCTGAAAATCAGGTCTGAGTCTTGGCAAGGCGAGCTTCCTCACAGCTACAGGAACTCCTTAATAATGTGCTATTATTTACCTCATCTCCTCCACCACCCTGCCTGTGACAAGGAACAACAAGAGATGCAGTCACCCTGTAGGTAGGCAAGCAACTGGAAACGAGCCGTGAGACCGCAGTGGATTTTTGACGTAAAGATTTCCGCAGACAAGGAGGGACCCCGGCCTGTGGCTGTGGGATTGCTTTGAGTGAGCAGCTTGCAGGGTTTACAGCAACTTTCAGCAACCGTGGCAACTTCTAGGTTTCTGCTGAAACAAATTGGCATTTTCTTTGCCAGTGAAATGTGCCATTTATTCAGTTTTCTTACTGTCTTCCTCCTCTTTCTTGGCTTCTCAGGGACTGACTGCTTCTCCTCATCTGTACGGAAACTGCCTCAAATAATTTTCTAATCCTCAGCTTCTTTCTGCCTCACAAAAGCTTTGCCACCCACTAACATCCACCTCCACATTACTTACACCCACCTCACAGGGACAGAAGCTCAAAAGAACTATAAAGGTGACATGAAGAAAGTAGTGAGTCTTTTAATCCTGGTCTCCATTTAATTTATCTTCTGCTCTTTTTTAATATGCTAATGAGGTTTTTTAAATCTTTCAGATGAAAGAAAAGAGGAAAAAACCCAACCCCCTCAACTTATTTTGTCAAAAGCTGTACTTTCATATCTGAAATTAAGAAATCCAAGCCAGGGCTCATGTTGGGGATTTATTTAAAATTTTAATTACACAAAATCCTGTTCATTATGAATGCATCAGTTGAATTTCTTAAGTACTGAATATTAGTTGCAGCTTTGGCAGAGGAAGGATTTGTTTTCCCTACTATCAAATGGCAGTGAGAGGACAACTTCAAGCTCATTTTACTAATCTCACTTTGCAAAATAATCAGGCAGGACTTGGTGACACAGCACACGGGATGTGTGAATGGCTGTCCTCATGCTAATTACACACCTCTGAGCATGCAGAGAAAATACAGCTTTAGTACATGTCCACGCTGCACCACACACTTGTCTCTATCAGACGAACCTAACTTTTAGATGAAGCCACATATGTATAGAGGTATTTTGGAAAAAAACCCACTGGTTTTGTGATAGATCTAGCAAATCTATGATTCAGCATTTTAAATGTATCCCAGGTGGAAAGAGAGATGTTATTCTCAAATTAAATCCTCCTGCTTTCTTTTCAAAAATCATTTTTATCAGCATTAACTGTCATGCACTCCTGAAGTGCAAGCAAAAAACTTCCATAAACTCGACCTTCTTCAATATATTGAAAACAATGTAATTATAATGAAATATAAACAGGATCCACACTAAAACATTTCAGTCCATAGATGCTTTCTGAGAGAGACATATGGTTGGCTGCAGCAAGGTCATGCTTTCCAGCTCTCCTACTTCAAAACTAGGTTTGATGAACCCTTTCAAGCCCAGATGGACACCAAAACTTCCCATGTTTCAAACTGAAGGGAGATGAACCACCTTGCTGGCCCTCAGCCAATGCTGCAGCAGGGTCATGGACACCCAGGAAAATGATCCCTATTTAGCTGCTGTGTTTGATGGATCTCACCTGAGATCACTTTCCATGCTCTCTTTGAGAAATAAAATACACAGAGTAGATACAGGCAAAACCATGTGCATGGGCAATTCCTGTGGAGCATCCGGCAGTTATTTGCTAGTCCAAATAAAAAGCTACGCTGGAGGGTGGGACATGCCCTTGGGACCTGACTTGCAACTTGTATTCTCTCTGCTGCATTTTAGGACTGGGTGCAGTGCAGGGACAGCAAACCATAGCACAGTGTATCTGATGCTGCATTGCAACTGCTGATGCACTGGGGCATGCAGATATTTGCCATCTTTTCTTTGGACTAGAAGAAGATTTTATGCCTTGATTTAAGCAAAGGTGATGCCTCTAAATGCCATCCCCTTTGGCCACACAAGGCAAGTATCAGAAGCCAAGGCACACACTACCAGCTCTTTCTCCAGAAGGGCAGGGTGCAACTACTGTTTATCAGCAGCTTGTTCATGAGACACTGCTGATCCTGGCTCTGGGTGAGAGAGTGAGCAGCCCGCATATGTACGAAAGAGATAATCAAAAATGCAGAGTTATCTGAAGATTTGCTTCATCCTTTATCCACTTTGTATTTTGGATAAAGCCTGCTCACAAAATGCAAAACCATTGTAGGCTTTAATTAAAAGTAAAGTGATAAAGCACTTCCAAGCTGCATCTGCTCTGTCTGATAGGGAAGGCAGAGTTCACAAGAGCCCTATATCTGACCTGTTGATTTTGTGGTTTACATTCACACTGAAAAATAAATTAATATGGAAAAGAATTAAAAAAAAAAAAAAAAGAAAGAAGAAATTATTGCCCACTGTGCTCATAAACTTAGCAGTTCAGACTGCCTCTAAATAACTCGTCATTTGATATTCATTTACAAGTTACTACAGTAACAGCATGTCTCCAAGAGAAGCAGATTTGCTGGTGTCCTCTGAGATAATTAGAGCAAATCCACCCTGAGAAAATCAAAATTCTCCCCTTCCATCAGACGATCTCCAGCTATCACAATTACATGGCATGTAAATCCATTAACTGCTCTTTCAGAGATACATCCCAGGAGTGCCAAAGGATGGCACAAACATTACCAGTCTGCTGGAAGGAGAGAAGGGATGACGTGGTGGTTGTTGAGCAAGCCCGCAGCCTCTCTTGGTGGGACCAGTGTCTCCAACCCCATCTATGCACCCCTCTGGCCAAGGATTTGCTCTGTGGTCTATGTCACATTGCTCTGACAGCTGTCACAGGGCAATGTGCAACTAAGCCTGTGCCAGACAGGTCACAAGGAAGTGCAGATGCTGGGCTGGGAGGGAGCACAGGGCTGCAAACCCTGTCTCCTTGTCCTGTCTCTCAGGCTGTGCCTGTGTATACACCTCTGTAGCAGTCACTGAGCAACGTATGAGCCATAAAACACCGACATTTTTAGTTAAGACTTTCTCCTGAGAGCTGTTTCTGAGGAAATGCAAGGGTGTCTTAAAGTCATGCCTCTCTCCCTCTTGCTGAGGCAATGCTGGTTCCAGCAAGCAATGGGCATTTCAAACCCACCCACAATGGCCTGGTGTGGTGGGGGTCACACTCAGGTTATACAAGAGGGGGAAATAAATTGTTTCCAGCTCAGAGTAACTCTCCATTCCCCTACACATCTCTGCCCCTTCTCCACTAATGACCTTCACCTTGCTCTTGCTCTGGGTACCTTGTGTGTAAGTGTGTCACTGAAAGAAAAGTCTGCCTGTTACAAGACGATCCAAAATTCATTTTTATTCCACTGTCAGATGAAAGTTTGTCTTGAATTTGTGTAGTCAAGCTTAAGAAAGGGGGAAAAAATCACAAAACAACCCAGAAAATCCATGTGAGCTGTTAGCTTTGGGCATGAAAAACAAATGGCAAGTCTGGGTAAATTAATTTAGTTTGTGTAATGTATGCAAATTCTTCATTGATATATTCTTTGCAGCAAGGAAAGGGGCATTTCTCTGGGAACACTTGGCTTGTGTCTCAAATACTTCTTTTAATTTTGTGTAAATCATAGCCTGTTCCTTCTTCATCCTCCCCCTCAAATTCTCAAAGAATAGCTCTTCTAGAAGTTTTCTTTGCATGGGGAGGATGCAGGTAGAAAGAAAGAACAGAAAGGGAGGTTCAGCTTAGCCAGAGAAGACAATGTTCCATCGCTATTAATAGAGTGGAAGTTTAAAGGATTTTGTTAAAAAATACAAAAAACCCCCCAAAAATAAAACTAAAATCCATAACAATCTTCTAAGTTAATACTCCTGCTTATGGAAAGTTACTGTCTATCCAATCCAGGAGAGGTTGAGTCAGTCAGTCTCCATGCTGCGCCTCCTGCAGCACTGCTGTTTTCGGGGGAATGCCCTGGCATCCCCTAGCCTGCTGGCACCTGCCTTCTGACCTCCTGTGCCAGCAGCAAGAGGGAGTGTAGGACCACAGAAACACAGAGGGTTTGGGGTAGAAGGGACCTTTGAAGATCATCTAGTCCCAATACCCTGCCATGGACAGTGACATCTGTCACTAGACTAGGTTTCTCAAAGTCCCATCCAAACTGGCCATCAATAATTCCAGGGATGGGGTATCCCCACAGCTTCTCTGGACAACCTGTTCCCCTGTCTCACTATCCTCACAGTAAAGATTTTCTTCATGTCTAATCTAGACTTGCCCTCCTTCAGTTTAAAACTCTTATTTCTTGTCCTGTTACTACAGGCCTTGGTAAAAAATGTCTCTTCATTGCTTTTATCAGCCTCTGTTATAAACTGAAAAGCTGCAATCAGATCTCCCTGGAGCATTCTCTTCTCCAACCCCATCTCTTTCAGCCTGTCTGCACAGGAGAATTGCTCCAGCCCGTCTTCACAGGAGAATTGCTACAGCCCTCTGATCACCTTCATAGCCCTCCTTTGGATCTGCTCTAACCAGTTCACATCCTTCTCGTGCTGGGAACCCCCAGAGCCCAATGCAATATTCCAGGTACGGTCTCACAAGAGTGGAGTAGATGGGCAGAATCACCTCTTCTGACCTGCTGGTCATGTTTGTGTTTATACAGACCAGGATATGGTCAGCTTTCTGGGCTGCAAGTGCATATTGCTGAGTCATATCTGATTTTATATGGACAGGTACCCCCAAGACCTTTTCCACAGGACTGCTCCAAACCCATCCACCACTCAGCCTGTATTGATACCTGGGACTGACCTGACCCAGGTGCAGGGCCTTGCACTTGAACTTCATGAGATTCACAAGGCCCTGCTCCTCAAGCCTGTCAAAGTCCCTTTGGATAACATCTCTTCCCTCAAGTGAATCAATGGCACCACTCAGCTTGATGTCCTCTGCAAACTTGCTGAGGGTGCACTGATCTCACTGCCTACATCATTGATGAAGATATTAAATAGTATTGGTCCCAGGATGGACCCTTGTGGGACACACCAGTCATTACTGGTTTCCACTTGGATATTGATCCATTGACTGTTACTCTTTGGATGCTGCCCTCCAGTCAATTCCTTATCCATCTAACAGTCCATCTGTCAAACCTGTACCTCTCTCCAACTTAGAGTTAAGGATATTGGGGGGGATTGTATCAAAAGCCTTAGAGAAGCTGAAATAGATGGCAACCATAACTCTTCCCTTGTCTGCGGATGCAGTCACTCCATTTAGGAAAGCTACCAAAATAGTCAGGCATGATTTGTCTTTGGTGAAGCCATTTGAGCAGTCTCTAATCACACCCCTGCCTTCCACAGGTTTTGACATCTTCCAGGAGGATCTGCTCTGTGATTCTACTAGGCTTTGAGGTGAGGCTTACTGATTGGATATCACCAGGGAATGATGAGGTTGTTCATGGGGAAAACAGGCACAATCAGAGGTGAGAGACCCATTACCCAGCAGAGCTGCAGTCCCTAGAGTCTAGTTATTTTTAAAGTCAGAAATCCATTAGCATAGACTATGCAGCTCTGGCTGCAGCACCACAGGCTCTTTCTATCAGCCCTGGTCTCTCTGGTTCTCCATTCTAAAATTCCCTCCTTCAGTGCAAGTGTAGCACCAGGAAAAGGGGGCAGCGGGCCACTTTCCTTATTCAAAGCCATTCTCACTCTGATGTCCCTCCTCACACCCTCACTTTTCTTGTGGCAAGGTTTTATGTTTTAACTTCAGCCAGGTCCTCCCCATGCAGGCAGCTTAAAACTGTTCTTATAAACTTGTCAGGATGTACAGTACTCTATAACTTGCACATCATAAAAGTGAGTAATTTTACAACTATTCTGATACACTTATGGATTTTGAGGATTTGACAGCGGGGTAGATTTTTAAAATTTATTTTCAGCTTTCTTTAGAGAGCTTTTTAGAGAGCTTTCTGTGTGACATTATAAATGAGACCACTCATTTCATCACTCCGAAGATGTTTCAGCCTTTCCTTCCCAGGACAAACTTCTCTCCTTCTTCCCAAAGGGCTGCACAGAGGAAGTGTAGTTTCTCAGGGATGGGATGGAGGGAACATCTGCTCCCCATCTCTCACACTGAGACAGATTCAAGAGAGGGCAACAGCCTCAGTACCCTCCGAGGGTGCCCTCAGGCCACTGAGATTCCTGCTGCAATCCCTGCTCCCTGTTGGGATGCGACCCTGCAAGGAACTGCGTCAGTCGGGGTGAGCAATGTATCCCCTGCTGGTTTCAGATAGGGCTGGGAGAGCTCCGGGCAGCCCTCCAGGATCAGACTTAACAAGCAGGAATGGCTGTGTGGTGTTTTGTGCAGTCTGTCTTGACAAAAGCATGAATAATGGGTGAAGTGACTGTAAGAGGGACACCCACACTCCCAGGAGGAACCACTCAACTGTTTCTACAACTTCACCAGCAGCTTCTTGCTCAGTGAAGGTTGTTAGGTACCTTTATGCCCCTGTCAACAGAGCTTCCATCTGTTTTTAAACCCTTTCATTTCCCTCCTTTGTACCATATAAGTGTGCAGTGATGGCTTACCCTCTAATTTCCAAATCCATAGTGAGTCCATGCTAATTCAGAATAACATCTTTTAGACCCACGGGGTTTGCAAAGACTCTGAGGATAATGTTCAGCAGAAGAACCACCTGTGACAAACAACTGGCTAAATTTTGGGCAGAATTTGCCTCATCTAAATGTATATGTCTAAAAGATCAACATGTTCAAATCTGACCTGCTCATCTGAAGCTCCCTTAATAACAGAGATAAGATGTACCTTCACAGAGAAATTCATCATCCCTGTCTTGAATGTGTCCATCTTCAGGGAAAGATGAAATTACCCTGAGCACCTGCAGGAGATGTTCACTTCTCTTCCTTGGCTGGGAAGTGGAGCTGGGGTCACTGGCCCACAAGTGGACATTGGGCTTGCAAAGTTTCACCACGTTCAGTATATCAGGAGAGTCACTCAGACTCTGAGTAGCAAGGGTGTCAGGACACAGCCACTGCGACTGTTTAATGGGTGATTATGAGCTGCCTATTTGCCTAATGCAGAAAATCCCTTGAGCTGACACATTTTCTTCCCAGCTAAGGGCTGGTCATCTTAATTTTCAGGCCTCTAGATTTAACAGTGAAATAAAACTAATTTACAGCTCTTGCCATTAGGAGGACAAATTTTCATCTCTGTCCTTCGGGTGAGATGCACTATAACAAATGAATGATTACTGACCCATGATACCTATTAGAGATTGCAGTTGGGTCATCTCATCTGTTGTTTTAACACAAGCAGGGCTATGACAAAAATTGAATTGATAATGAGATGGACACTGCCTTTACCACAGGCTCTTTCTAGAATTACATGTGGGAAAAGCTCAGTGCCAACAGGACCTCGAGCTGTGGGCCCAAATTGCAGAGCCTAGCAGGACTTTCCACTTGCACAGGCTTCCTCCCATTGCTACCTGGAAGTGAAATCTAGCTGCCACATACTGGAATTCATAGAGGCAAAGCAGAAGTTAGCCATGTGCTTACTTGGCCCTTTTCCCTCTGTCATTGCCTGCAGCTAAATTGCCCACCAAAGAGGTTTTGAATCAAAAGGAGGTAAGTGCATAGGACAGTTTGCTCCCAACAGCAGCCACCATGACAGACTCCTGTGTTCTTAGTCTGATGCTGATTGAAGACCAGTCCCTGCTGTCAAGTAACAAAGCTGGTCTCCTTCGAAAGCATCCTCAGTGCAGGGAAACCAATAGCTTCCAAGTTTTAGGGGAAATATTGAAGAATGGATAACCTGACTTTGAGCTGTGTGAAGGCAAAATTAGACCCTAGGAATTCTGCACAGTCTCAAGCTCAAGACACACATATTTGGCTTCTTCTCAGACCCTCCTGCCCCCAGACAGATTGTGGAGGCATCACACCTGCACAACAGCACCCATCCTGGTCTGAGCCTGTGCTCCAGCTGCACTCTGGGTCAACCTTCTCTGATCCAACAGCATTGCTCTCCTCCCTGCAATCTACCCTGACTCTCCAGCCTTTCTAAATTGCATGACACAGTACCCTGGCCTTGTCTCACATACTGAAGGAAAGAAAATTGTAATAATTGCCTGCCACTTAATCAACTAATAGTGATTAGTTGACTTGTTCTTGTTTTGTTGTTCCAGTCTTAAGATGGAAAGCTGTCCCACTGTCTTTCACTCCTAGAGGTCTGTCCACACTGTCACAGAGCAAATCTGCAGACACAGAAAGTACCACCTCTACTTTGCTTTCCACATGAGCTTTCTCCCCATTCATTTCTGCTGCCTATTTTACATGAAGATCTGCTTTAGCTTTCGGGCTTGCTCCAGCACCATTTGCTAAAATTATATCAAGTATTGATTGTAACAGATATATTAAGGGGCAATGTTATTGAGGATACATTAAGTAAATGGAGGAGCAGATCCATGCTGCTTTCTTCCTTTCACCAGAATGGCAATCAGCAGCAGCAGAGCTGTACAGGGTCTTAAACAGCTGTGGCTTGAACCAGCCAGAGATCATCCAAATTAATAGACTGTGGAGAAGACTGGGTGCTGTGTTAAGTGCTGTGGGCCTGGTAGTGCCCTTGGGTACAGAGTACATACATAGATGGTCTTGTGAAATGAGAATGGTTTAAAGAAAAAAACCCTTGTAATTCAAGGCCCTCAGCATTCTGGTGATCTGCCATACTGATCCACATTTCACAGTCACTTATTACCGCTCAATATTTAATTTCCTTTGTACTTAGAAAGGTGCCAAGCCCAGGTGACAGTGATGTCTGGCTACTATTTTTCAAGTCATGTAACTCAGGCAGTGAAGTAGAAAGGACAGTAAGAGAACAGCAAAGGGGAGGCATAGTCACAACTCCAGATGGTGGACATTAGGGTGACACTGGTAGAAGATGAGAGGAGAATGAATGTTTCAGGATGAGAAACTGAGTTTAAAAAGAGTGTTAAGAAGAATTCTTTGCATTAAAATAGGGAGCAAGGTAATCTACAACTCTTCTTTAAGAGTCGCATGTGAAAATGAACATTGGTGACAGTGTTATTAGCCTAAACTGACTAGCAAATGTCCTTTTGCTGGAGCTCCTTGCTACTGACCTTACATAGACGACTGCAGTTAAAGGAATGCAGGTGGAAAATTTAGAAAAGACTGCATGGAATAGCATCAGGATTGAGCTAAACCATCTGTAGCCATAGAGTGGCAGAGTTACAGCTAAACTTACTTCCCAGTTTGGTCTGGCATTGTCCTCAGTCTGGTTTCACTTGGTTATTTCTGTCCATTGCCTGTAAAGGGAGTTGAGTGGAACACATCTGAATTTCCCACACCCAGAGGTGTCTTAGCATGTGCAGGCAAGAGGTAAAAAATCCAGATCAGGGGAGTTTGTGTCCTGCTTCCCAAGCTCTTGAAGGTTAATGGCTCCACAGAGACTGTCAGCCTTCAGGGACTTCTTTTGACACTTTTCCTAAGCACTTGGTCATTTGAAAGTGAAAATAATAAGCACTTTCCTGTGAAAGGCTTTTTCTTTTGGCATCTTATGTCAAGATGCAGTTGCATGTCAGGTATGTGTTTGTTTTCATAATGCACTATGTAAAAAACCTCTCTTCCTTCAAGAGCACATTTTGTCAGCAGCTCTTTTGGACTGATTTCAACTCCTCAGCCGTACTGCAGCCCTTCTATGTCTAGAAGAGGGCATTCAGGTTTTACCTTCCCTGTCAGCTGCAGAATCACACCACTTTGCAAACTGCCCTTGAAATCAATGCGGTTGCTATATTAGAAATACTTAGCACATAAATTGTAGGACATGAGGCAGTGCGTGTAACAAGGCATGATAACCATGCACCAAACCTGCTGTACAAGCTCATTTCAAAATCTAGCACAGACTCCTTGCTCTTCCACTTGCTTGGTTCAGAGCTTTAAGGAAGGGCGTGCTTGTGAGCATGCATTGCTAACCACATCCAAACTCCAGTCAGTCAGAAATGGGGCTGAGCTTTCTCACACATTGTATTTTTTAATGCTGATATGCCCACACTACAGGCTTGATGTTAAAATGAGCTTTCCCACCTAATTTGTTCACTTTCACCTGAATCTGAGGATGTTAAAGTGGTTAAAGAACAATAAAATGGGAATGGAAGTCTCGTACCCCCATTTCAGCAGGTGCCTCCGCAGGGCTTGATCGTGTGCACAGCGATAAACACTTACAAATGGGCATCTCACCCTGGAGTAGTGAGAAAGTGAGAGAAAGAATGGGAACTGACTGTGCAAGTTTACATATACCCAGGCATTTGACCATGAAAAAGGTGCATCCAGAAGGTGTTTTGGTTTCCAAACCTACCAAGAAAGGCTACATCTATGCATGTAACTATTAAAGCTGAATCTTTTGTTTCACAAAACTGAGCCTATAAAAAGATGAACTCATTTACCAGGGAAAGACTTTCTATGCAAAAAGCCAAAAGTCTCCTTGAACATGCCAAATTGATTTCTTCGTCTTCAAGCACGAATATCAATTAAGCAGAGGTTATGTCCTAGCTTAAAAGTAGAGTGAGATTTATGTGAACCATCAGTTTCAGTTACAGGGAATTAATTTTAAGTGTATACTGTAGTCATAGGAGTGCATTATTTCCTGTCATGTCATTTGTTTCCTGATATCGACACTGTGGAGCAAGGGTATCTCAAGTAAACTTAGCTTCGCATTATATATCCAAATCCCATCCACACAACTGCAGACACCTGGTGAGGGGTCACATTCAGTTGAACATGCTCAGCTGTGGGCAGGTGACATCATGATTCAGTGGAGGCACCTCAAGGTTTTGTAGACATCACTGGTAGCGGAGCTGCGGCTCCTGGGAAAAGGGCAGATGCTGAGTGGCCAGAATGAGTCCCATTTGCACCGGAGTGGTCCATTTCTCACTTGGCTGCTTTACTGTTGTGCCACCCTCATTATTTCTGCTATTGGTTTTTCTCCGGCACTGAGCATGACAGGTACCTTGAAAAAACACTGTATAGAAAGGGTGAACCACATGAACCCAAATTCTTAGCTGAACAAAGCCAGAACAGATCCACTCCAGCCATTCCACAGAGCTGCTAGGAACAGGGAGACATGGGGACAGCAGAGGCTTTCACAGTTTGTGTGCTGACGTGAAGGAAGATAAATTTAGGATTGAGCCCTAGTTTCTGTGGATTGTGTTTTACAGGAGACAGAAAAAACAGGCTGTGGTTCACTGTTTCCATAAGAGACGTAGGTATGGAATCATATTTTTTCTATCCCAAGGTGCTTGTGGTTTTGCCTGTATGACGACCTTGCTTCAACAGAAAGAGTGGAAAGGGATCCCTGCTTCAATCTGTTCCACCACTAGGTCACTTCCGTGGGAGATGCAGCTCCCTCCCTTTTGAGAGAGACTTCTTACTTGTTAAGTTGCTCTGTAAGCAATGGATGAAACATAGACTGAAAGCTGCTGCTAGGGAACTGTGTCTTTTCCTGTCCTCTAGACTGTCAGTCTGTGCTGGGTACACCCACAAATTAAATACAGGATCTAGTCCATTGGGGAGCATGGGATTATCTGATTTTGCTCCTGGGGAGGTACAAGTGGGAGACGCAGGGCTGAGTGAGGTGGTCCAAGGACATCAGCCCTGGGCAAAGAGGCACACTGGGTACACTTACATATTTTCAGTGGCAGCTTTGGTGTACAGTGGCAGCTCTTATTGTCTCTAAGTGATCAGATGAGTCTTTTGGCATCAGCGACCAAATAGCCTCTAATTGTATTTTAGGAGATAGATCCTGCCCTGGGTCCCCAGCTGGTCATGTTCATGAACAAGTAAAGGAAATAGCACAATTTTCTCCCACACTGACTAAGCCAGCATCCCTCATGGGAACTTATCCATCCCCTATTTACTAGGGGACCACTGAAAACACGGGGTATCTCAGTCTATTGACTACAGAGAATTACTCTGCTCTGTAGGGACAGGTAGATAGGTAGCAACTCCAGGATTCAAGAAGAAAAGCACCACCTTGGGAAGATATAAAATCCTAGATGGCAACGAAGAGATTTGGAAACTGGAAACTCAGCAGCACTGAGAATGTGTCACAAGTGCAAACCTTCCCTGTCTGATGGCTGACTACTTGCCCAGCAAGGATTCTTCAGGTGTCTTACGAAGGCACTGAGCATTCTAATGCTTAGCCTGGCAACACATTAAATCCCAGCTATCCCTTGTCTGTTTCAACAAATAAATAATTGTGTTATACTTCAAAGTTGTGGATATCCTGCTTACAGGATCTCTGTGCATAGCAAAAGGTGCCTGAACAAAGTGACCTAGAAAGGGAGGGTTACTGTTTCCTCTCTCCAGTACATAAAGCCAGAATGACCAGTAGAGGGAAATCGGCTTTCTTTGTTCTTGTCCTCCCTCTTAACTGTTGTCATGTCTCCACCTAATGAGAATGAAACACTTCCATTGTTATTTGTTGGTGTTGAAGTTTACCACAAAGGCATATGGGTAAAAAACACAGCCAAAATTGTATTTTACCTGTACACACGTGGAAAGTGATGTATATAGTACATGATGCTGTGGACTCTTTAAGGGCAAACATTCAGATTTTAGTAAGAGCCACTCAAAATATCTTTGAAGATGTGGACAATTCTGGTAGTGGAAGGCAACAGTCTACTGGGCTAGAGTGTCTATGATCTCAAAAAGAGAAATCTGGTTAAAGCTTTGTGTTCTATGTCTCAAAGTTTTGACATCACTGAAAGGGTTCAGAGACAACAAGTTTGATTCACCTTACCTGACATCTGAGGTTCACAGACATCTGCCCATTATCTAGTCAATACAGGACCTCCCAACAGTCAAAGTAAATAGCACGGACTCACCTCATGATCTGCTTTTGCATCTGCTCTAGGCATGCCTATTTCTCTCCACTGGGTAAAATGGGGCTCTCCATCTAGTCAGGCATCTTCTATATTTGGCACCAGAAAAGAGCAGTGTGCAAGAAGGCAGGAGTCACTGAGAGTGTGGAGTGAAATCAAATAAGGAGTACTGCATCCAACTCGAATGGAATTAACTTTCTTCACAGAAGCCCTTCTGGTGCTGGACTTTGGATTTGTGACCAGAACACAAATCAATGTGTCGGTCAAAGACAAACATTTTAGTTATTGCTGAGAAGTTCTTGCACAACATCAAGGTTTCTGTTTATCACTCTGGTTCCTCCCAACAAGTTTATTGGGGTTGGTCGAGAACTTTGGAAGGGACACAGCCAGGACAGGTGACCCCAACTGATCAAATGCATATTCTGGAATGTCATATTCATCAATAAATTGGGGAGAGGGTATTATTTTCAAAGTAGTCTTTGCTTGGAGACCAGCTGGACACTGGTTTGCTGGTAGGAGGCGGCAAGTGACTGTATTTGCATTACCCATTCTTTGTTTTCTCTCTTTTTTCTCTTATTAGACTGTCTTTAGCTCAAGATTTCAGTTTCTCTCACTCTGATTCTTTCCCCCATCCTGCTGGTGAAGAGTAAGCAAGCAGATTGCAGGTGCTTAGCTGCTGGACAGGGTTACCCCACCACAAAGGGCAAAAAAGCCAGAAATGGAGCAACTGCAGTAGGAATAGAGTAACACCATCTTTTGGAAATTCGTTTGTTTGTGACATCTGATGGGGAACTACAGAGGAGGGAAGTGGTGATTTACACCCCAGAGCCAGATGAGAATGCCCATATGAAAGCTTAGCAGTGTTTCTCTCCACCCAGGCCTGCTGTAGGTGAACGCAGCAGGAGAGACCTGCTCTTCTCTCTCACCCTTCCATATACATCCTTGGCGTGAGGCTGTCCCAAAACAGAGCTGATGTGGCCTGACCACAGGTACGTTCAGCATCACTTGTATCATGTGTATCTACTCCGATGGGCTTCATCCTACAGCTCTGCCCTTCCCTCCCTGCTGATCCCTCCCCACTCTGTGGCACATAGCTCTGAAACTCTCTTGACCCCACAGCCCACACAGACCCTGCAGCTTGCAACTTGCTGCCCATGATGTTCCCTGTACTTGCGGACAAATCTTGGCCCATTGGCCAACACTGTAGCAACAGGGCTTTAGAACTTTCTCCCTGTTTCAGTTGCTATTATTATTATTTCACACAGCCTCCTCACAGTGTGGGAGTATCACTTTTACTTCTTTTTCTTTTACGTCCTGAGTTCTTTTACTCAGAGTTTGAATTGAGACACAGGAGAGTGAGTATTCTTGTTCGGACTTAGTTGTTTATTTTATCTTATCAGTAACACAGCTGCACAGAGTGTGCCTCTTTGTTGTCAGGGTGGAAAATGGCCTTGAGTTTTAATTTTCCAAGCTTTTTAAAGTCTAAACTAACCAATTATGAGATATGTTTTTGCTTACAATCCAATTACTAACTTTTCATGTTCTGTGGTGCGGTACTTTTGACCCAATGACAGAACATTCAAATTTGTGAAGAAGGAGAAGAAAGAAGACCTAAATCCACACCCAAAATCCTCCATATTGTAACTTATTATTACCTATATCTTCTAAACCTAATTTTCTACATTTCTACATATTTCACCCAGTGATATAACTTTTAATTACATAGCAACAACCTCAGTGCTATCACACAATTCAGGAAACTTTTCCCAGGGTTTTGGATTGAATACAGTGTACTTCTGAGGATCACTGCCTCTCAGCACTGACAGGCTGAAACTCTCAGAATCCAGGGTTCCAACATGGGAGCACCCTGGTGTTTTCTGAACTTAAGCTAAACTTCCTTATGACTGCTTTAACTTCTTGTCTGGTTCTGTGTGACATGAAAAGCTTAGGAGCTCTGGAAGCCAAATGTGTTGTGCCAACATTTCTGCAGCTTGCTCTCGGTGCACTGCGTTTCTTGTGCTCCTCCACAGCACTGAGGCGAAGCTGTGATAGATCAGATGTGATGGGTGCAACCTCAGTGACCAGGTTTAGGAGCCTCTTTCTGTATAAAGTGCACTTGTGGAAATGTGGCAGCCCATTGCTTCCAGATAAATGCAGATAAATAAGGAAAGACTGAAGTGAGTTGCCCTCCCCTGCCTTAGGATGTGATGAAGGACACAGCATTAACAAGTCTGCTTGCTGCCACAATAACATTTCTGAGCACGGAGCCAGCGCTGGCACCCTCAATGTCTCCGTTCCCTACCTCCTCGGAGACAAATTGACCCTGCCTAAGTAAGAAAGGACTTTCCTAATCACATTAGGATCAGTTTAGATGGCAGAGAGGGTAACAAAATTAGAGCTTTTAAACCATTATCTCTTCTTAATGAACATCTGCGTTGGTACAAGCCCACGGAGAGTTAAGGAAAGCTGAGCTATGTCTGATCTCATTACAGCTTTAAGAAACAAAATATGTGATGGAGAGCTGGTCCATGGCTGTAAGAAAACCATCAGTCTTTTTTAAGTGGCAAGAAAGGGCTCTGCTCAAGCCCAGAGTGGCTATATTCTGATTCCTGATTTAAAAAATAAAATGATCTTTGATGCTGCAAATCTTTTCCTAGGTCCCTTATGCAAATTAATATATACACACATACCTAGTCAGGTAATGTGTCTATAATTTCATATTATACGTGTCATGCCATAATGTTTTATTCCTGTTGTCTGCATCTTGTTTGATGCAGTAATTGTTGTAATATTTTACATAATCAGAATTAATATGTTGTATGGAGATGCCAGGGAGCGTGTCTGATCTGCTCGCTCCAACAGCAATAACTGAAGTGATGTTGTTATTGTACTCAGAGGGAAACATGAACTCTGCAGAAAAACTGGACTGGATGAAACAGAATAGGACTGGATTTTGGCTAATGTCACATAGACACCTGTGTGGCAGGTTATACAGTGGTCAAGAGTTTTACTGTGCAACGTTTCTCTTAAAAGCAGTAGATGGGAACTGTGCACATATTTCTTAGAAGCACTAAATTGTTTAAATTAGAAAAGACTTTTAATATCATCGAGTCCAACCATTAACCCAGCACTGCCAAGACTGCCATGAAAGCACATCCCTAAACACCACATCTACATCTCCTTTAAATACCTCCAGAGATGGTGACCCAACCACTTCCCTGGGCAGCCTGTTCCAATGCTTGACTGCACTTTTAGGGCAGAAGTTTTTCCTACTATCCAATCTAAACCTCCCCTGGCACAACTTGAAGCCATTTCCTCCTGTTCTGTCTCTTGATACCTGGGAGAAGAGACTGACCCCCATCTGTCTCCACCCTCCTTTCAGGCAGTTGTAGAGAGCGATAAGGTCTCCCCTGAGCCTCCTTTTCTTCAGGCTAACATCCCCAGCTTCCTCAGCTGCTCCTCATCAGACTTGTGCTCCAGACCCTTCCCCAGCGCTGTTGCCCTTCTCTGGACAAGCTCCAGCCCCTCAAAGTATTCCTTGTAGTGAGGGGTCTAGAACTGTACACAGGATTCAAGGTGCGGCTTCACCAGTGCTGAGTACAGTGGTATGATCATGGCTTAACATAAATTAGAAAATAGGACTTCCTGCTGACTTATCAAAGTATAATTTACTGTTAAAAATCATCCTCTTTTTATGCATATGTGTACATAAAAAAATAAAACTCCTGCTCATCCACACACCTGAACAATCCGTTCACTCCCCGGTTCTCTTTGCACCACCCTAGCTATGTCTCTCCAAGGTGAAATTGCTGTGCTGGGAGCTAACCCTAACCAGCTGAAAAAGTCATTTGTATTTAGCTTCAGGAAAGAGGTTACTTCCCATGCGTCTTTAATTTACACATAACCCACCAATCTTAGATGTTGATACTGTGCAAACATTACTTCTGCAATGCATTTATGTTGATGTTTCTGAGGGCATATGTGCTGCCCGCACACACACACACACATACACACACACACACACACACACACACACACATCTCCTTCTTTCCTCCAATTTGGCAGAAACCTGAGTCTAATTTTGAAATGTCACACCTCACATATAATCCCCCAAAAGAGTTTGCAATGCAGATCCCTTCAGCAGTCTGGTTCACAGCACATCCCTAAAGCCAGTAATATTGGTAACAGCCTGAGATGGGAGAGCAAAATATTTTAAGCCAGCCTCACCACTGAAGTCTTTTATGAAACTACTCTCTCCATCTACAGACATTTAATTGCTACCTAGCTTTTGGCCTCATTAAATTCCAGATAATTAATCCCCAAGTACTAGATTTTCACTCTGCCCCAAGACACTTCGACAGGTTTTCTTAGCAGTGGCCCTGAAATGATTATTTCCTGCTCCCAGTGCTGAACATGCTGTCTCAAGCAGTTTGATGCATGTCCATTAACAGCAGACCACTTGGCTATACTAAGAGCAAGAAAAAGACAGGAGAAAAGTAGAAACCTTGCACTATCATCAGTTTTTCTGTGTTCGTGTGATAAGAAAAATGCAGATTTGTCTACTTCCAGGACAATTACTCTGCTGCTCTCCAGGGAGCTCAGTCTGCAGAATGGCCAAAGAGCCAGGCTGAGCTCCAGAGCTCCTGCCATGCACCTTTCATGCCTTGAGATTGTTACCTGCCCATCCACAGGGAAGAGAACAAAATCAGTCCCTACATTTTGGCACTGAAACCATCTCCCACTTGGACTATCCATTCTCCATTTCTGATTCAAAGGTGGATAAATGAAATGAACACAATGTTTTCCCAGTCATTCAAAAGGAACATAAAACTTAGCTGCAATTTAATCCTAAGTAAATTCTATCACAGACTTAATTCAATCAAAACTTCTCTCTTCCTCTTAAATAATCAGCAGAAGGCATTTTTTGTAGGTCTCCCCTGCATGACCAGCACCAGCAGAGGCACAGCTGGAAGGCAGCATCCCACAGGCACTGCCCAAGCGCTGCCCTTGGGGACAAACAGAGGCATCTTGCATGAAATTTGCACTTTCGCCCTCAGGCACTCAACAGTGTCTTCATTTTTTTCTATTTTGTATAACAAGTTTAGTACAATCTTGAGATAATGCAGCACAGACTTGAAAGTAACTTTCTTTATTTATTTTCTAGACTGCTTGGGCTAGCAAAACAGCCCTGCCAGGAGCTGGGACGTTCTCACAAAGCCCATGGACTTCCGGGTGAGATAAGGAATAGTGTTTGTCCTTCAAAGGATGTCTTTTCCTAACTATAAATGCTATCAGTTTACATTTAATTTTCTTCCTTTTTTAGCACTGTATTGCTGTTTGTTGTATGTAACAGGTGCCTGGACCGATTATCTCCAAAACCAGGATAATTAATGGCTTTCTGTAACTTCAACATCAAATGTATTTTGATCAGCTTTAAAAAAAGTCCCCTCTTTCAGCTAATGGGAGGTGTGAACCTCTAAGTGCTGAGCCCGTGAGACTTCCCCTGACTTCAGAAGAGGTTTCATCTCTCATTCCACAAAATTACTGAGAACATCTTAATGAAAAAAAGAAGATACTGGAATTTTCTCTTTTCTGTGTCACAGATCTTCCTTTAACCTAAGAAAGGCCTTGGTTTTTCCAGCTCTAAAATGCAGGTGACAATATTTATAAGCCAACTGGGAGTTTCTACTTGAGGGACATTTTATGGAAGCCTGGCTATTTTCCAAAGACAAGCACAATATTTTCCAGACCAATGAGCCACAGACTCTATACTGCAGGTAAAAAAAAAAAAAAAAAGTACCAGAATATCTAGTCCCAGTCCCCTGAAACAGGGGCTTCAATACTTAATTAGAACAGAAGTAGCATTAAGGCATTTTAATTCTGCCAGGCTGGTAAGGCCAGGGTGAAGGGAGCAGAAAGCCCACAGCTGATCCCTGTGATATGGGGTAACCAGGGATGTTTCAGGAACCTGCAGGAGGAGATGCTCTGCAGGGAGAGCATTCTCTGCCCTCTCCTGGATGGGGAAGCCAGCTGGATGGGTCAGGAGGTGACTGGGGGAAAAGTAAAATTGCAGTCTGGTGAAATGGGGCAGGGGCAGAATGCTGCAGCTGCCTGTGGGAAAGCAGTGGGGAGAGCTGGACTCTGCTGTGGGGGTAAGTGGTGTGTGCAGACGTTTCTGGCTTTTACAGAGTGCTGAAGCATCAGTCAGGAGGTTTGCAAGCTGGGGTGACTTTCACAAAGTCTCAGAGGGCAGAAAGTGCTGATCCAGCAGTCAAGATGAGCTGTAACTGCACCTGCAAAAGCTGGTAGGGAGAAGAGCACAGGGAAAAGGGGATGCGGAGGGAGCAGGCTGATGCAGTAAACACCAAGGGAATGTAAGCCTATTGCAAAGCTATACCTAATTGGTACAAACTTTGCTGCTATTTTGTTAACATTCAGGAAAAAGAAAACACTGAGCAATGTCTTCCCAGCTTTCCCAAAGCCTTCCAAGGTAATCAAATGTAGCCTTTTTTTTTTTTTCTGCTGACAGTACCATTTCTAAAAATATCATATTTTGCCCATAGACATGTGATCTCTATTGACTAAAGTCATTGTGTCTAAACCAGAGGACTTTTTAAAAGACATCTGGGAGCTGAAGTTATGGCCTTGAGCTTCTGGGGAAGGATCTTGGTTTTGGATTTGTGCAGCTAGCCTGGGTACGTTGCCATAAGAACCTCTTCTAGTTTTAAAGGACATGAATTTATGTCTGCTAGGCAAGAAAATTTCACTGTACCCTCACCAAATCTTCAACCTGTGCTATGTCAGTGAAGTTTCAAATAGGAGCAGAAATGGAAGAGCCATTTAATTTTGTACAGTTTTCGTCTTGTTCGGCGAGTTACAGCAGAAGGAACACTGGAAGGACCACACAGTTGCTATGTGCTGATGGGTGTAAATTCCCTTCCTAATTAATATCTGTCAGTGTGTATGTATTACTTAACCCAGGTCTCTCACACAGAATGTGCTGTTCATGGTCTCCTCTCCTTTGATCATGATGGGCCAGCAGCTTTCTGAAAGCTCTGGGTACCTGCTCTGTCTACAGAAGAGTTGATTTATAGTTCACTTAATGAACATTGTTCTATCACATATTGATTTTCTGTACATTTAATAGTTTAACTTTGAAATGATGTGAAGGCCATAACTTCATTAAGCCCATAAAAACAGCAAAACGCCCCAACATAACAAAGGAAAAAATTGTTGCTGACCTGCAGCTGGTGCATTCTCCCTCTGAGAGCCTGCCTAAGCATCACAGCCAACATGTTCTCTGAAGTAATATTTCACATAGGTGAGCTCATAAGTGAGTTAATTAAATACCAAATTGGTTACTGTGAGTGCATTTACTGGGCATGAAAAAATAATGCATCTCTGACATTTCCCTCTGTAAATATGTTTTAAATCATTTGTTGGTAGTTAATTACCATACTGCAAAATTAAGGCAAATAGATATATTCTGGATGCTATAAGGCAGCTGCTTTATTGCAACTAAATAACATCAATAGATTATGCTTAAATAAAACTTCTGGAAAATCACGAGCATCACACAAAGGTATGGCATGTTTTGGTTCCCTGGGCATAGCTCCTGGATTAGTGTAGGCACAGAAGACACACCCACGTTAGCAACAAGGGCAGCACAGAGCAGGAAGTAGGGGGTGATCTGCAGCAAGGTGTTTAACGCAGTTCTGGAGCTCGTGGCACGAGCTCTGGCGTGCCCCAGGTCACAGAGAGTCCAGCT
This sequence comes from Aphelocoma coerulescens, assembly GCF_041296385.1. NCBI lineage: Eukaryota > Metazoa > Chordata > Aves > Passeriformes > Corvidae > Aphelocoma > Aphelocoma coerulescens. The sequence goes on from NC_091013.1 coordinate 64,378,729, forward strand.
GCGTTCTTCTGTGCGTTGCTGAAGCGACTTCGGCATCAAGAAGGGTGCTGCTGGCTGGGCTCGCTGGCTTCTTTGCAAGGGGAACACGGCAGGAGCCGATGGGATCGGCTCACATTAGCTCGGAGACAAAGGAAGAGAGAGGCTGTTCTGGTCTGGCTCCTAACAGGTTTATTGTCAGAAGTCTCGCAACCAGAACATGGCAATGATCTTAAGCTGGGGTCCCGCCGAGAGGCTTTCCCTCATTTTTATAGGGAGTTTGAAAACCGCGGGGAAAGGGGAAAACAACCAATGAGTTACAAGCCAGGGGGAGGATACAGAGTAACAAGAACCACTGGGGAAAACCGAGAGGCGCGAATTATAACAAAAAACTCAGTGAACAACCGAGGAACCGAGAAATTTCCCGACCAGGGGGAGGCGGCTTGGACCCGGGCACTGCCCAGGGGGTGCGGCTGAGGCTTCTGAGCCGCCCCTCGACCCACCCTCCGAGTCTGCCTCTTCGGGAAACTCGATCCAGGGGAGGGACTGGGATTGATTGGCATCTCGCTGCCCCAGCCCCACAGTGGGCTGGGTCACACCAACCAGTGTTATGTTTTGAAGGTGACCTGTCCACGCTCCCTGTTCTCTGGCCATGAAGTTTGGGGTGGTTGCTAATCCTGCAGAACACTACAGGTCACTTCCCACCAGGGTAGCACCCATGTGTGAGCCGCAGAGCACAGATGCAGGCTTGAGACATCGGGAGGCCCTGCACCCCTGCTGTTTTTGTTCGGGGAAGGACTTAACCCTTGAGCACAAAAATTTATTTCTTTCTTCACCTTAGGGACAATGTTTGAGGGGTAAGCCCATCAAAACAAAAGGCTTCCTGCTCTTACTCCTCTCTTTGCTTTACAACTAGGGCAACCACCTCCCTTTTGAGATTTGGCCATGACACTGTATTGCATCCCAGTCAGCCTTAGCCTTACCTTGCACACTGAAAGTGAAGATAATGCATGAAAAAATATCATATGGAACTGTGACAGCCTCACTACTCATTTGCTATGGTGACAGGTATCAGGAAAATTAAGTTCCCTGCAGGACAAAGAAAGATCTTGTCTTTGAGTGTATAGTACTACTTTGAGTGTGTGTAATCTACTGTTGCCCGATATGCCCCTCCATTCTTGTTCAGCCCTGTCCTAAGGCAGTGCACAATACACCCTTGAATTTTCTGCCAGTTAAGAACCTCCTGAGGATCACTGAGCTGAAAACATTTTTTATTTTCCATTTGATATTTGGACATGTTATATGAGAATTAACTCCCCTTTCCAGAATTAAATCCCAGAGACTGGGTGGCTGCACTACAGACACAGACTTCTGCTTTTTCTTCAGGTCTGGGAACTCACGATACTTAGGACTGAACGAGACACAGTCTTATCACTGTTGTGCACAGGGAACCACCAAGAAAACCCAAAGCGATGAAGACCATTTTTGTTTATCAGCGAAGATAAGGCTGGTGCATACTTCCAAACATTTATTTTTTTATCAGATCATCGGTGTAATGAAGTCTAGGTGATTTATGATTGACATCCCTGGGGTCTTGCCTTCACCAGGGAAAAACACAGAGGTTGCTGCACTGACATATGCTTTTCCAGAGTACTACCTTCAACCTCGAACTAAGTGGCTTAATTTTACTCAGGTTGGAAGCTGAAAAAAAAAGTGCCAACTTTGCTGTCTTTGTTAGGGAAAAAGTCAAGATGTTGGCACAGGTCTGTCCCCAAACCTCAACGCACGATGACAAGGGAGGTTGGGGGGCTGTGTGTGCCTTGTGGTGTCTACTTCAGACCATCATTTTCTGTCCACCTCTGCCTCCTCCCACGGTGCCAGGCTGAGAGGGCATCCTCTGCCTCCCTCCTGAAGCCGGGCAGCGATGCCATACTGCGCAATGCTGAGGCGGCATGATTGCTTCATTCCTTCTCAGTGGTGGCTGCATATTAACCGTGGATTAATGAGCCCTCTAAGTATTACTTGATGCTCCTAAAATGCTTTATATTTTCTACTTACATTGTAATCATCATTAAGGGATTAAGGTAAAAAAAAATATGTAAACTTAGATGGCTACAGTTAAGCTTCAGCATTCTCATTGTGTTTCTTACCTATTTACAGTGGTGAGATCAGTAGAGTGTATCCTTTGGCCTTACTGACACCAAAAAGATTGGCAACTTTGCAGTACTTATGGCAACAGCATCAGTTTTGCAGATGGGCCCTTTGCACACACACAGGAGGTTAACCTACACCAGGAGATTTAACTATTTTAGCTTCCACCCCAAACCACTTAACTGATGTCAAGGAATATTGTCCCTCACCTAATGTACAGAGAGACAAACCAAAGACATGAACTCCTGCAGAGAATCCCAGCTAGATGATGGCTCCCACAGATCCAGGAGCATGATGGAGTGCTGCAGCACATGGATAGGCCTGTCAGGTTTGGAGGCAGATAGACCACACGGCCTTGGCAGGATGCTGTGTTGAACAGATCCTGTCTCCTGTGCAGGGCTTACTAGTTCAGGCACAGCACCCGCCTGATGCATCTATTTATCCCCCAGGCTCAGCCTGGCTCATATCCAGCTCTGCTGTGTCTCTGCTCCATCCATTCTTGCACCCCAGCTCCAAGACTTAGAGCAGCAGGAGACAGCCTGCCAGGGCTGTTGGTATGCCCAAAGGCTCTGTTTGTACATGGAGGGGAAAGGCAGCTTTGGGTAGAGAGGAAAGCACAGCATACTCTCTGACACAGTTCCCTGTAACCTGGGCTCAGAGCACTGAGTCCCTCATCCCTGAGGGCTCTCCAGGGAGCTCAGGCTGACTTTGCCCATGAACTCAGGAACAGACGGATGAGTCTTGGGGAAATCTTGGTGATGCCCACCAAGATGTAGGGTTGTTCCCCATCAGGGAAACAAATTATCCACAAAAACAGACCTAAGTGGTAGAACTTCTTGGCTGCAGCGGGCTGGGGTAGATTCTTGCTCAGCTTTTAACACTCAGCTATTTGCAAGTACCAGGTGGCACAGGTCTTCCTGAAGCACCTGAGCTGTAATTATGGGTCATCGAGGACTGGAGGAGGCTGCAACCCACTGCATGACTTGCCTGTAGAGAGCCTCAACATCCTTTTCCACAAAAAAATAACTCAGAAGCTACTTGATCTGCAAGTTTCTTCTAAAAGCCAAGAAGCAAAAGTTACTATTACAAAAAATGCTGAAAGGCTGCTTTTGGCAGATTTTCCCTATGAGTGAGTAATGAAAAGGTTTTCCCTTTCCCAACATCTGCTTCATCAGACTGAGTTCTCTTGCTACTGGCTGTTCATTGGCCTCTGGCAAATTCAAGTTGCTTTAGTTAAAGCAGGAAATAAGCAAAATACCGAGACACAGCCTGGATTTATCTGGGAACTGGGATGTTCTTTTCTAATCACTGGTTTATTATTAAAAAATCATTAAAAGCTTAAGAATTATTAAGGATACCTCACCAGTAAGCTCATGTTTGGCTGCAAGTGTAAATTATCTCCAGTTGCCTTGTGAAGCTTCTGGAGATTAAGCTGCTTTCAGATCTGTTTTCTGATAGAGCCTTCATCTTTTACCAACAGCCTGAAACAAAATTCAGTCTTTATAACCAGTTATTTACAAATCAGTGGTTATATTTGTGCAACCATTCATGACCTTAATATTTTTGAGTCTCTTTTAAAAAATATTTTCTATGGCAGATGAAAGTCAGTAAAAGTTTCATTTTCTCTTTAAGCTGTATCATTTCCCTTGTGATTTATACCCTTGAGATTCCAGGCAGGAAGTGTAATTGGGCAAAGGATTCCAGTTTGGCTGTATGGGGAGAACCAGAAGAAGTGATGGTGAGTTACTGCAAGCATTTTCATCTGTTTTCCTGACACAGTTTAAATCTTGACCTGGGCATAGCATAAATTGTCTGCAGGTAGACACGTGCCTACTTGTAAGGAATGTGTTCCTGCTGCATTGCTGCCTTCTTTGAGTTTGCACTCTGCTGAAGTTGGCATGTGGCTGTGAAAAACTTGTATTTTCAGCCACTCCCTGAAGCCACTCACTTCTCTTAAATAATGAGAAGTTTAAACCTGGGTCGATGTCTTGAGGGAAATATTTATATGCGACACTGCTTGACTCAATGGGGGTAAAGGCATCCCCAAAATTTGCCAGAGTGCTGGCAGAGAGGAAACTGAATGAGATAGACAAGACCCTGACCACATCACAATTATGTTGCAGGAATGTGAGGAAAGAAAATAAGATGTGAACGTATTTCCAAAGCCAACAAACCTGAAACAAAACATTTTTGAAGGACCTGTATCTTGGGCTCCTGTGAGATACCTTATGGTGAAGCTTGCTATGGTGGCCTAGGACATTTCTGATTCCAGGACCAGCACAGCCACTTCCAAGGCAGCAAAGGAGAACATGTGCCTGCATTTCAGCTGTCTCTCTAGTCTGACATACAAATGCAAACTAATTCAATAAACCCACAAAAGCCTCTGAAATGGGTTGGGGTGGTGTGAGGACCAAGCTTTGTTTCCCCCTCTGCTGCTGCTACACCAGGGCTATGAAAGCCTTTAAAGGGCCAACCAAGTCATGGGGAATGGCAATATTTTACTCCAACAAGGCTCCCCCAACAAAACACAGGTCACCTACAGACTTCCATACTGCAAAACATGAGCTGGCCTAAAAAGGCTAGACAAGTCAGCATTTCCTCACCAGACAGTGATGCTATCTTATCCTAAGTCACCAAAATCTGTGCTACACCTCTGGCTTCAGCAGACCCAGCAGACCCAGAATCCAGGCAGGGAACAGAAATGACACTACCTAAGTAACCTCTCTGCTTTGTGCCTCTTTGCACAGCTAATTAACACAGCTTGCACATCCAAAAGTGGGTCTGAAGCAGCAGGGATCCTGCCATAGGGGGAAAGTAATCATGAAGCAGTTAGTTGAATAAGCCCAGGAAAATTTTTTTCTGCTGTAAGCCATCCCATAAGGAGAATGAGAGGAAGATTTGTCCCAGTGGATTATATTCTTCGTGTGACTTGCTCCGTATTATTTTCTCCACTCAGCAGTCTTTAAGAACATGTTTACACTTGTGCCATGGTGCAAAGTCTTTTCTGATAGATGTTGAACAATCTGTCTTCTCACCTTCAGAGTTTATTTAATATTGCTTGTAATTACCAATAAGGGTGCTTATCCCAAAGCATATTTTGGAGTATGTCTTGCTCTCTTTTGCCGTCCCTCATCTGCCACAGTGACCTCCTTTCCAATCCAGACTGATTTAATTAGCTGGTGATGTCTCTGGGCTTTGGCCCACCATGAGGATTTGCATTTGTGATGAGTTTAAATTACCAGATACTCATGTAACTGGCATAGGTCCATACTTTTTCACTGGTGTCAGTCTCCTGTGCTGATCCTTGGATTCCTGAGTGTGTCCCACATGACCTTCTGTCTGCCTTCTTCATTCTTTTCAGGTATATTTTTCTGATATTACTTTGGTTTGGCCATTGTTGAGGCAAGCATTCAAAGATTGCTCACAACACCCTTACACTGCTGCACCTCCCTGTTCACACCAAATTTTGTTTTTATACAGTATTGCAGGGTCAGAAAAATTCAGGTGGGAAGGAGCTCTGGGCATTGAGTTGTCCAACTTCTGATCAACGGACAGTCAACTGCAAAAACAGGTCAGGTTGCTCGAAGTCCCATCCAGATCTCATCTCTAACAACAAAGATGGCAGAGCCTCTCTGGGCAGCATGTGCTAGTGCCTCACCACTCCCATGGAAAGCATTTTTGGCCTCATAACTAGTCAAAAATGCTTTGGTTTATATCTGGTCCTTGTTCTCCTTACAGTGTGCATTAGTGGGAGGAGACCAGCTCTGTTTTCTCTATCCAATCCCATTAGTTAACTGTAGACAACAATTACCTTCCTAGGCTGAGCCAGCACAGCCCTCAGCCTCTCCTTGTCCAGCCTGTGCTCCAGCCTCCTGACCAGCTTGGTACCCCTCAGTGGGCTCAATCCTCTGTGCCAGTACCTTTTTGGGGGTAGGAAACCCCAGAGGGACTCAGCAGTCTGGATGTGATCTCACAAGTTGCACTGCAGCTGGTTTGCAGTCCTGCTAGCACAGCCCGGGATGAGGCTGGTCTTTGCCCCAAGGGTACACTGCTGGCTCATGTTCAGCTTATCTACCAGGCAGGTGCCCTTTGTCCTTCTGTCTTACCTGGCAATGGTATCAAAATCCATGCTTTATTCACTCACTTTGCCTGAAATTCTCTGTCATCAACTAGTCCAAAAACAAATTCCCTACTTTTTTTCCTGGTGATTAGTTCCTTCTAGTAGAAATAAACTGAAAGCTCTCAGCATGCAGTTATGTTGCCAGACCTTTTTTTGCTATATCTGAAATTTCCCTAAAAGCTCTCTTTTCTGGAGTGGAAAGAAAATTGTCTTACCTGAACCTGTGTTAAATAGTGAATATAATATTTGGTGTTACTGTGCCCAAACTTCTGGATTTGTCTTAAGGAGACAACTATCCTGCTTGGTTTTCCTTTTGCATGTGTCAAGGGAACTGTAGGGTATCGGTGGGGTTCATTTAATTTAACTTCAGCTAGACAAAAATGACATATCCATCCCAAGCTACTCTTCCAGCTTCTTTGATTGTTGGTGGCAAGAAAAACAGTCTTTCTTTGAGAATGAGGAATCTCACTGATCCTAGACTCCTAAGGATGTTGCACCACAGAGAGAACCTCAGCTCTCAGGCAGAAAAAGCAGGGAACTCACAGTACTGCCCCACCAGCAAAGCCTAGCTCCCCTGTGATGTGCCTTTTCATACCAGGGGAGTCCAACCAGCAGAGATAGCACATCCCTGTGTGCAACCAGGTGTCCTCAGCTGAGAAGACATTGCAATACAGCACTCAGGCATCTCTACTGGGGAGGAGGATGTCTTCAGTCTGCCCTGCACCCTTCAAAAGAGGTGGCTAAGTCTGCTGAACTCCAGCAGATTTTTCATACTGTCTTTTGCTGGATCGAGTTTGATAATTTTCAGAATAAGTATGTCTGAGTAAGTGTCTGATCCTGCAAAACATCCATATTTTTCTACCTGTGCATGTGCTTGCCGCTAAGCCCCTGAGTTCTCCTGCTGAGGCTGCGGTACTGCCATGATCACCCCACTTGCCACCATCCTGCTGTTCCCATTTCAGCCTCTCATTTTTACAAAGCCTGAAGGTGACCGTAGCCATCCCCTTACCCCAGCTGCCCTCTGTAATCCCTGTGTGGTGGCCATTTACTCCATTTTTATGCTTATTACTTTGCTTATTTTCCACATGGTGGTTCCAAAGAGTGGAAGAACATTTTCATCCTCTGCTGATGTGGTTTTCTGCTCTGTAGCATCCGCCTGCTTGCTCATCTGTAGCATTTGTGTTCTGCACAAGGAGATGTTACCAATTTAATATTTTTTGTCTTATTTATGCTCCATTTCTGTTTCTCTTTACATTTCAGCTGGCATTTGATGTGAAAGAGTGTGTGATCTTGTGTTTAAAATATTCACAAGGACCTGTGTCTCTTCTCAGCTGTGTTACTAGGGGCTGATGGGCACTTCATCAGCTACTCTGAACCCTAATATTTCCATTTGTGAAATACTAAAGCTGTTCAAATGATTTATTTTTTACTAGTGAGGCCAATCTGGAAGTGAAAAAGAGTTTCAGTTGGGACCAGTTCAGGATGAAATTGCTCTGGAAGAAAAGACTAGAACGGAAAGCACTGCATCTGGTATGGAAATAGGTGGTTAATTTCTTCCCAAAGTTTTTTCAAACATTTCTTTCTTTTAAAAAAAGAACACCAAAATAAACCCACAAAGTACTCAGAGCTCTCTGCTGTTCTCCTCCAGTGACGCTTTCACAGTATTGCTGAGACGAAAGGGGAGAGCTAAAGATAAATCCATTAATGTTATATAAGATGCTCAGAAATGCCTCTAAATAAATAAAAGTACTTCCAGTTGTACACAGCACATGTGTCAGGAATCTATTGGCAGTGCCAAGATGCTCTTCCCTCTTTGGAGAATGCTGTGGGAGAGCTGAGCAGGAGTACTGCAGGTGGTTATTAGCAGCAGGTCACCCAGAGCAATTTTCAGGAAGTCTCCATGCACAAGTGAAATTTTTCCATTCAGCACAGCCCTCAATAATCCCAAGGGGTAAGAGCTTTGTGTGAGGTTCTGAAACACAGCTGAGCCACTGCCCTGCCCAACTGCTTGCCCTTGCAGCATGGAAGCAGAAGGGATGTGTGCTTTGGTGCACTTTGGAAGTGCACACATAAAACTGCCAGCTTAAATCCTGGCTGAAAGTGGATTTGCTTTGCCACACCAAAGCAGAGGGAAGATATTCTCTTCTGGGAGCTGGTGGGATCATTTCCATGGCTCACTATGCTGGGTGGACAACAAGTGCTGTGGCTCCTTCAGCTGGACCTGCTTGCTCGAGCCCCCGTCCAGTGCATGATGGCAATTAAGTTTTGCAGGCATGTAAAGCCCTTGCTCCCTCGCCAGCTGCATCCACGGCTGGTGACACAGTATTTTACTGCTTTTTGTAGCTCTCCTCATCTTTTTGTAGCTCTCCTTCTGCCCATGACCATGTTAAAATGAGACTTCATCTGTCAGTAGGGACATTGGTGGCATCAAGGGTTGAATGATTGTGATTTCTTCTGAAAGAGCTTAGAGGAAAATAAGACATCCAAAGTTGCAGCGAAGTTAGTGATGCTTTCTTTTCAGCAGGAGCGAGAAAAGGCCCTAATTAGGTTACTGAATGACAGATGAGGAGAATATTTTGCTTTAAGACTTTGGTACAGCAGGGAATGGGCAGCATGAAAAGGAGCAATAGCAGAGAAGAAAAGATACTTAACAAAAAGAGGCAAGCTATGGAAAGAAGGAAAAATAATGCAGTCTGATAAAGTGTTTAATGTCTGAACATCCATGCTTTTTATTTCCAAATACACCACATACATACAGAGGTGGGTTGGCAAGTTGCTGTCACGTTCAGCTAGAGCCAAGTAGCTTCCCCCAGCTTCATCAGAAGTTGAAGTGGCTCAGCTCTGCTCAATTCTGTTGCAAAAAATCACAGCAAAAGTAGGCCCAGTGTATTGCCTAAATCTTGTTCAGCTCTCCACAGGAATTCCCTCCTTCTTAGTGGCTCTTGTGCTGCCTGGCACCCACTTCCAGGGGCTCCAAAGAGAGCCATGGCTCCGTACCGTGCTGTGCCATGTGCCAGTGGCAATGCCACGGGAGGTGCCAAGGGCAGCCCATCGTGGTCATTGCTCCCATGGTCATTGCTCCCACCATGCCAGGGGACCAGCAGGCCTTGACACCCCAACCTCATGCAGCCAGAAGAGCATGGCTGTGTCCTCCCTTGCTCCTCACTTCCTCACCCAGTTCCCAGTAAAGCTGAATAAAGATGGTCTTACCCCACTGCCACCCTGTGAAATTATTGCAGGATTCAGTTTTTATCTCTTGTGCATTCAACTGAGGGATGCCAATTGCCTGTTGTGAGGGGAAGACTTTGGAGGTGCCAAAAGAGACACGAAGTCTCAACTCTGAGCCAGGCAGAACAAGAATTACAGGCTTTTAGACAACATAGGAAGCGCCAAAGTCCCAGGAAGGCAGGGCACAGACACAGCAGCTCCTCTCCCTCATTTTACCAGAGCTCTTGGGATCCAATGTACTTTCTTTAAACTCAATTTCTTGGATTACTTAAGATTTCTTGGACTACTTTAAACCAATTTCTTGAATTACTTTAATTACTTCTCAGATTGTTTCTGAGAAAAAAAATGAAGGTTTTATGTGTCACCCAGCTACATATGCTAGGAGTTCTTTGGTACCAGGTGAGAATCTTAAGGGCTAAACAAAAATTATACTCTCTGTAAATTCTGACTTTGAGGCAAAATTCATGGGAACCTGACCTAGGTCATTTCAGCACCTGAGACTTGCAGCATATTCAGTGAGACTTGCAGCATCATATCAGTGTGATTTCCATCTGCTGGGAAGCAGACTGAGACCTTGCCACTGATTTAATGTAATCAAGGCTTATATTAAAACACCCTTTTTTCTCTGCACTCTCTGTGTTAGTCACAGCAATCCCTTTGGGACAGTATTTCTCCAGAGAGAATTACCTGAGCTATTATATCTAACCTGAAGGGCTGCACTGGGAGATTCCTAATATAGTGAGCCATATCAGAGTGGGTGGATTACAAAGCAATATGTGGCAGTGCCTGAAAGCCACTCCTCACCCTGCTGTCAAACATCCTGTCAAGGGGAGAGGCATTTCTCTAATATTAAAATAACAGCACTGTCTTCCATTGATAAAATCTGACTTCAAATGTCCTGCAACCAGGTCAGATTTAATACAGAATCAGAGAATCCTAGAATAGTTTGAGTTGGAAGGGACCTTTTAAAGGTCATTAGTTCAACACCACTGCAATAAGTAGGGACATCTTCAACGAGATCAGGCTGCTGAGAGCCCTGTCCAGCCTGACCTTGAATATTTCCAGGTACAGGGCATCCACCACCTCTCTGGGAAAACTGCCAGTGTTTCACCACCCCTATCATAAAAACCCCTTATTTGTTATATCTAATCTAAATTGATCCTCCTTCAGTTTAAAACCATTACTCCTTGTGCCTCAAATTCACTCTCAAAATCAAATGTGGGTAGGAAAGGACTCAGCACTTGCCCACTCTATCCCACCTCCAGAGCTGTAGCATAACAGGCAGGACCAGTTAACAGTGGTAATTAATTTCCCACAGTGGATTTGGGCTGGGAGCTGAGGAGAAGGAAGCCAGAGCCTATTAAAACAGAAACTTCTGAGATGGGGGCTCTGTCCCTCCCTCTCCCATGGAGTCATGGTAATTGTTATTCTGTGAGACCATGCAGAGGCTCGGAGCTGTCCTGCTTTGCAGCGTGCTGGGAGTGAAGCCTGTGCTGCCCTTTGCCATAGTCCGTGGGTCGTGCAGGTGAATGGGTCTGCAGGCTTAAGGTTAATGGCTTACTGGAGAGAGGGGTTCCTGGCACCAGGAAGCAGCAGGGAATGGAGAGCCCCCAGGGAGAGCTGCCGGAGTGTGCTGTGCCTCCCCTCTGCAGGGCACTCTCAAACTCAGTTCTCAGGACAGACCGAGACTTCCAGGGTGCTCAGGGCCAACTGGAATGCCTTCAAACAGAGGCAGGGCTGAAGGAGGGGTGACAAAGCACTGCCGGCTGCTATCCACGTCCCTACAAAAGGATTTAAAATCTGAGGTGCCCAGTGCTCACACAGCCCTGGCCCACAGCTGGGATGGAAAACAGGCACCTTACCAGGAGCTTGGGTTTGCAGGCAGAAGAGCGTTTCACAGATCCTCTCACCGCAGCTGTCACAATCCTGCTGGACATTGGGGCCAGACACCACTTTGTCCCCAAATCACAGCCCTGCATGGAAGACTTGTGGTTGTCTGGGCTGAGACAGTGGCACAGGACATCTGGGGGTTGTTAGCAGCAGGTTTTAGAGTCGCTCTCCTCCCTTGCACCAAATAAATAGAGCTCATGGGGGTCTAATGCACCATAGCACTTTAATCCTCCTGGGGAAAAAGTGGATTACAATGCTATTTGGCTGGCCCCTGCATGCAGAGCCAAACTGTTGTAACAGGATTCAAATCCCTTCCCTAAGTCAGAGCAGTTTTGCTTGTTGCTTTAAAAACTAGCTGAAAGACAGTTTGGACCCATAAATTGTGTTACAACCCTTTTAGAATATAAGATTGAACTATTTTATGACCTTGTTTGAATGTGCTTTTTTGGTAACTGGACAAGTTCCTTGAAGCCCTAAGGAGGTGGGGATTGGTGGTTTTGCTGTAAACACACTTTTTTACTATTTACAAGAACAGTTTTCACACTCCCCAAAGAGTTAAAAGTTGTGTGTAAAAAGCTAGTAACTCCTTTAATGAGGAAGAGCTGTTTCTCCCAGCCATATGTAGCATCTCAAGAAGCATCAGCACCTGTCTGGGATGTGATTGCACTGCAGTCCCCTGCTGTGTGAGGCTGGTTATTGGGACATGGACTGATGCTAAGGAGTGAGGAAACGCCCCCTCCCCCCCCCTCAACTTCACCTTCTTCCCAGTTTGCAGTTCTGGGGAGAATTGCTATTAACAGGGGGAAAATGTACAGGAATTCACTGAGCCTCACCTGTGCAGGATCAGAAAAGCCTGCCCATTTCTTCCATGTACATGGAGCACCTTAAAACTTTCTCTGCATGCTGGGACCTGCAGCCAACAGCATAAGTGCCGCTCCTTTAATCATTATGGCCTTGGAGGGAGCAGCCTCTTGGCTGGAGAGCTCTGTTGCCTGGCTGTGCCTCTCCAAGGGAAGATGTGAGTTTGACCACATGCTTGAAGGAAGACAGGTTACAAGGTAATGGATATAATATGACTGAGGACAAAGGTGACCTGTAGAAGTGTGGTAAATAAGTGGTTTTCTCTGCTTGGCAAGTGAATTTTGATCCCAGCATAGCACAGCACTGTAAGACACTGCTGCTATGTCTGGGAAAGCTTTGTGGGAGGACAAAGAGCAAAAAGCAGCAAGAAGGACAAAGGTTCCGAAACAAACACCCCCTCCCATTCATTCTCCTGCAAACTGACAAAACCAAGGGGGACAGTTGCAAAATTGTCTTTCCTTCTTAGAGCCACCCATGCCAGCCTGTCATGTGCAGGGAAAATAGCAGCAGATCAATAGGGGTGTCTATGCTGATACTTTTACCATCTTGCCCTTTAAGAAACACAGAAATGTTCATCAGCCTTCCCTGTTAATGAGCCTTTCAGTGGGAAGAAATACACGGGTTTCTAAGTGTGTGCTTCACTACAAACCTCTGGACCTCTCCTAAAAGAAGAGATAAGTGATGGGCTCTGGTCATTGTCAGAGGTCCAGGCTGTGATGATGATGACAGCATTCTGGCATAACTTTACAGGAGAGCCCCTTTGGTCTGGCTGCAGCTCTGTGACAGCAGAAGCTGGTGCAACCTTCCCTGGAGGGTACCAGGTCTCCCCTGTGCTCCGCTGCTCACTGAGTGCTTTCCATGGTGCCAAGTCTCTGACACACACACGTGATCACCAGCCACAGATCCTCCACAGTGTGAGCTGAATCCCACTACCCTCCCTGAGCACTCCCTCGGGTGGAAGGAGTGAGAATAGAGGTCCTGCAGCAATTTGACTTTAATGAAATTATGTGCATTGGCACTGATTGAAGACCTGACCTGTGTGAAGGATGTCAACGTGCATAATCACACTGGAGTGTGATGCCTGTCATTTATCATTTGCCCCAATCAGCCAGGAGCCCCCTTGCACCAGTGCTGTGGAGATACAGAATAAAGTAATCCCCTTGCAAAGGGCTTACAGTTCTGGATAAGCAGAAACATTTAAGCCTTGAAGAGAAGGGAGAGAAATGACATTGCTCCCAGCCCTTGTTTCCTAGCAGGTTTGTATTCATCGACCACGAACCTTAATACAGTTTTCACTCCACGTGTCAATTGTTAAGATAGATTTGGGGGCTGTCAACAAAATGTTACAGCTGAAAAGACCCAGCTAGAAATAATAGACTACAAAACGTCAAAGTAGTCATAACACTGTAAACCACCACAGAGGAATAAGTTTGACCCTTTCACATTTCGTGGTCCCTTAGATGTCTTTTGAGAGCAACCACAGCCTCCCTGTGTATCCCTGGGAGAGAAATGGGCATGCTGAGGAGCAGGTTCACCTGGGTTGACTCTGACACCAGTTTTTGGACATGGTGCCTTGCTTTCCCAGAGCCAGCTGGCTCCAGTTGGCCTACAGGCTGCTATGGGTGGACAACTGCTTGTGTCATGCTGGGCACAAAGGGACCTGATCCCCACATCTCCTCTGGATGCTGCCACAAAGGGGTGATGCATTCCCTACGCAGCTGGAGGAAAGCTGAACACCTGGGGAGCATATCAGAGCTAAAGCCCACGGTATTTGTGTGGCTGGATGTGAGCTGGATAACTTGGGACCACCTGCACAGCACGTTTCACTCTACAGTCAGAGGGGTTTATCAGAACAGAGTGTTTCTTGTCAGCTTGTTCGTCTGAATGGTGTCTCAACAGGCTCCTGTGGAGACGCCTGTGCCATTGGGTTCCCAGTGCAACCTTATCGGGGGAGCAATTCCCACTCAGGCCAAGACAATTCTTACTGGGGCTTCACTGACACCCCAGACCTTTTCCTAGAGGGTCCTGTTTATTTTCAAGAGAGTTTTGCTTCCAATGCCTACATTCAAATGCTGCCAAGGCAGTACTGAGATTGTTCGTCTCTCTGCCGGGCTTTGGGTCTGAGCAGTGGAGAGCTTGGCCATGGGGGATTTTTGTAGAATGAAATGCCCTATGTGTTTAACACAGCTGCAGCTCCTACAGTAACAAACCTGCAACTCAGCAGGACCTGAAATTATAAACTTGGGTCTAGTTTTAGGTAACAGTGGAGCAATAGTCACCCCCCTGTGTGCTTATGGGACCTTATCAGACAGTTCCACTGGCACTGAAATTGTGTTGGGATCTGTTGTGTGTTGACAGTCTTTTTTCTGCTCACTTTTTTTTTTTTTTTTAATAATTAAAATAACAATTAAAATAACAATTAAAATAAATGAAAGTAGCGGGAGACCATCACATAAAAGGGGTTGAGCACAGAATTCACTTACAAAATCTCCCCATGCACTTAGGAATGCATCTATTTTTTTTACCCATTCAGACAACCGGACCTTTTCAGATAATGATAGGGCTGTGTGTTTTTAACCTATCTTGTGCGAACCCTGGTGCCGGGAGACGGGAGCCTGCACGCAAGCGGTTCATCCCCTGGGAGTGCCTGCCCCAGCCGGCAGTGCTCAGAGCACAGCCTTGCGGGAAAATCCTCCCGGAGCCGGCACCCTGCTAGAAACCATCTCTTCCTTCCTGAGTACAGCCTGAGACGGGAAAGATGACTGTGGGAAACATGCCCTTTTTTTGTGAGGTGATGCTCTGAAGAGGGATTTACCCCATCAATGGACGTCCCAGGGACCAGGAGCTCGGCAAAGATGCTTCCTGCAAGCCCTCCAAGTACCTCACAGGGACTCTTGCAGAGCCAAAAATAAGTTGTCCTGAATGAAATTAATTTCTGAGCTTGCACCAGGATAGCGGAGTTACCTCACAAGTCAGGTCAGCAAGGACTTCTCACAAAACAGAAGCCACTTCATTAAAGTTGGTCATTCACTACTGTGATAAAGTAATTAAAGCCTCCTGATTGCTTTCTCCCCCTGCTGCTCCTTCTCTGCTACAAACATGAAGGCTCTGGTATAGATGGAGCTGTTGACACTTTGTCAGTGAAAATTCAGAACTGTGCAAGTAAAAGAAATGTTTTTATGGGGACTATAAATAGTTTAGCATTAGAGCAAATGTATTCTCCCTCCTAAAATAGATTCACCTTGCAAACAGCTTAAGGACAGTTTCAGCGCCAGAGGAATGCCTTCAGAGTCCCCTCAGGAGACAGAAACAGCCGGTTTTTCCCTGAACGAGCAAACAGCAGCAGAGGAGATCCCTCTGCTGCCACCCCCCATCCTCCTGTTCCCCACTGCCTGGCAGCATCCCTCTGTGCTGGGGTGTCAGCCTGGGAGACCACACAGCATCCTTCGACTAAAAAGGGCGTTAATTCGTCCAACTAACTTTTCCAATCATTTTTACTAAATGCTTGCAACATGCATGCTCATTATGTGGGTGAAATTGATGAGGAAACTTCGGGGAGGGGGAGCCGCGACTTCCCACGGTCACTCGGAGCGGTGGGTTGCTTCTCTCTTGCTCCAAAGGGAATCATGCATTCAGACAATGCAAACATCCTCTCCGCAATGTGTTAACAGCACTCTCCCCTTGCTGCCAGAGCATAATTTCATTCCCTGTGGAGAATCGCGGGTAGCGGTGCTGGGGAAGACGAGGAGATGTTAGAAGAGAAAAAATATTTTTAACTCACCTTGAGGCTGTGTGTTGGGTTGACGACGCAGACAAGTTGCCCGGCAGCTGAGAAAACCCTCTTTGCTTTGTAGTGCTGAAACCGCAGGTGAATAAGATCTAACACAGCCCCAAAGCACTGGGTGAAGAAAAGCATCACAACTTTTGGCGTTGCTGCTGCTGCTGCTGCTTCTGCTTCTGCTGCTGCTGCTGCTGCTGCTGCTGCTGGCAGTGGGCAGGGGAAGCAGCCGCGGAGCTCTGGAGTCCTTGAGCCCGGGGTGGGAGTGTAGTCGGCGAGAGCTACTCTCCGGCACAGCTTAGCATGCCTTCATATTCATCATCAAAATAAGACGGGAAGAGGCTTGCAGCAGCGGGGCGGCCAATGGAAAGGACAGAAATGTTATCCTTGAGGTCCGGAGACAGCCAATAACAAATGCCTCCCCTCCAGAAACTCCCTGATGAATAGAGCCTGGTGGAGAATGTATTATTGAACATTACCATACATCAGCACATTGCATTTATCTTGTGATTACAGCCAGTCATACGTAAGGCTGTGGAGATATGCAGGCAAAATTGATTGCTTAACATCTCCATTTATTAATTGCCTTAATTTAACAAAGGAGCGCTCGGATAGCAAAGCTACATGTAAGGCGTAGGGAAGAACCCCTCCAGTGAAACTGTGAGAAAGTAGCAAAAATAGGTTAAGCAGACTGTATTTTACTGAGGGAGAAAATTCGAATATGCAAAGAGAGTTACAGTTCCTTGCAGGGGTTAAGCAGAAGTAGAGCTTGCTACATAAATAGATTCTCGTCTGTGCTTTCACAGGCTTCAATTTGGATTTTCACTGCTCTGAAGTTTTCTAAATTTTATATTCTGCTACTTCACAAGGGTCCCAGCACACAAATAACATTTTCCCCATCATTGAAAATAGGAGAGGTCAGGTCTCAGGTCTGGTGTCACTTGGAATAACTCCATTTAGAGACAGCAATGTTTTCCTGATTTACACTTGCTGGTGGATCAGGTCTGTTGGACACAAAACATGGTAATTACTAGATGCTGGAACTATGGGAGCATAAAAAGGCACAGAGCATGCTTCTAAAAATAATGAAATACGTGATGCATGAGAGCACACACACACAGAGAAACTTGCACTGAGGGAAAAGTGACTTCTAAATCAACAGAATAATTAAACATGCAGAAGGCTTTTGCTTGTCATTCATCTGCATATCGGTGAGCAGGAAATTACGAATTAGCCATTAGATAGTCCTAGGCATTAAAAAGGAATTAGGGACGTGCAACAAAAATAAACATGCTTTTAGGTATTATTACCAGTGCGTATCTCTGCTGGTGGGCAGGGATCCTTCTCGAGCCATTGAGTCTCATTAAACTTGAGTCCCCGTAACTGGGTTTTCTGGGAGGTGACTGCGCTGAAGCAGCTGAGGGAATCAGAAAGCACATTCATTTCGTGGGACAATCCTGTGTGAGATGTTGCTCTGCTTGTTAATAAATCAAAGAGAGTTAATTTAATTAGCTCTCTGCCAGAACTTCCTATCAGGGTGCTATTTAGGCTTGCTAGCTAAGTACTCAGATGGCTTATTTAGCCTTGATAATCCTTTTTCCCTTCAAAGCAGAACAGAGAAAAGTAGCTTTTCTTTCATTTTTTTTCTTCTTTTTAATTGTGAGCCCCATGCTGGGGGTGAGGCTGCTGCTGCGGACAGAGCAGCCCCCGTACAGCGCGGGAATTAGCCTGGGACTGTATTGTCAAAACTGCCTCTTCCTAAATCAATACTGCAATCCTGGCTCTGCCAGACTGCAGAGAGGCTGTGCATAAGAAAAAAAAAAAAAAAAAAAAAAAAAAAAAAAAAAAAAAAAAAGAAAGAAAGAAAGAAAGAAAAAAGATGCCTGAGTAGATAAATAAGTGAAAATTGTGAACGCTGGAACAGCTGATTACACAACCCCCAAAAAACATTAAGGATTGGAGGAATATGTATCCCTCAGTCCTTAACATTTGGTTGTAAATGAGGAGATAATTTTTGCAGTGCTGAGTGACACTTTGAGAATATTTTCAGACAGACTTGAGGACAAGTGAGTGAATCGATTTGCTTAAATGTATTCTTTCTCTCTCTGTTCCCAAAGTAACTGTGAGCATCCAGCTATTTATTGTTTGTTTTTTCCTGATTTGTAGTTGGTAGCTGCACAATTCTTGATACCAGGAAATTTCTGTCTGCAAGTTACCAGTCCAAGTATTCGCCATCAAAGCCCTAAATAGGCTAAAGCTAAGTGATGCTATTTACACTGGTTATTGCCACCTGAATCCCTGGAGATCATTTCTGTTTGACTATTGACTAAATGCCTAGACTTGGGGGAGCACCACTATATCCATGGGCAGCAGAGATGGAACGCCCATCCCTGCTGTCCTGCTAACCTCAGGGCTCTGTCAATTCTGTGATCCACTCCTCTTGAGACCCAGCTGCCTTCCAGGGTTGGCAGGAGACGTATCCCTGACCCCACAGGCGCATAGGAGCATCTTCAACCTGAAAATGCATCTATGCCGCTGGTGCACAAAAAAGGTTGTTCTCCAAAAAAAAGACCACGTTCAAGGATGGGTGAAGGACCTCTGCAGTGCCCAAATCCCTGTGTGCATACGTGCCCATCATACATGCTACATGTGACTTTCTGAGGAGCATCTGTCTGCCACCAGTATCTGTGGGGAAGGATGAAAATGAGCATTCAGTGCATCTGAAGGTGGCTCATGTTTAGTGCATGAGCTCACATTCATGGTGGCACATCTGGAAAATATTTTACTGCCCATTATTTGTCCAGAGACCCCCACACAGCACCTGCTTATTGCATTTCAACACAGGACTTTTAACACCTGCTTGACGAGGGACCCTACATCCACCAAGACACAGCAGCTGGCTGTGCAAGCAACTTCTCTTGCAAACAAAGGATCAGCAGCATGGTCTGGTGTGCAGGTGTGGATCCAGTTCTTTCTTCTGCTTTCACACACAGAGGCTCTGGACCAGCATAACTCCATTAATTTGAGTTGGTGGTGGTCTCATCCAGGCTTGGGGATGCAAGGTCTGCTGCTCTGCCTGGCCTCACACCACAGAGCGGGTCCTTAATGTCATTTTTTAGCTGTATGGATGCAGCCAGAGAGAGGAGAAACAAGTTCACCTGCAAGGGGCACTTGGTGAATCCCATTTCACTGCTGGTTGCAAATTTCTGGTGACTGCAGCCATTATTTCCAAGATGGTTAATTCTGTAACAGACAGGTGGGAAGCAGCAGAAGTCCATGAGCTAAACCTCCATTAGGATCCAGATTTTGCCAAGTTAGCAGCTCAAGTGGCATCACTGTAATACCCATGGGATTATAATGCTCTAACAGCTGAGCTGCGGCTGCGGCAGCATCAGGTTTGCACGGTAATAGGGTCAGCCAGACACAAAAACTGACTGCAGCAGCAAAAGCTTTCCAGTTTTTCAGTCCAAGCTGCCAAGGTGAAAGGAGAACACTCATGGGAAACCTCAGGTGTCCAGGCACTGTGTGACTTGGCAGGATGATAGCCTGGGAGATATATTGCTCCGTCCAAACCCAACATGAGATTTTGGTTTTAACCAGATTTGTTGACTTTCTGACTGGGCACTTTTGGGGGTGACCTTCCTACACGCTGCTCTATCTTTCTCTCTCCAACAGCCGTAGGGGAAACCTAACCTGCCTGGGACAACATCAGCACTAGTCTTTATCCCAAGAACAGGAGAGCAGATGCTGCTCAGGCTATCACAATTGTCCATACAGACACCTTACCAGCCTGCCTGTGCTCCCATGTTTCTGAGTGGTAGTAGGATTTCTGGCAAGGCTGGCTGATGCAGGACATACTCTGGCTCCACTATTTGTGTTTCCCTGAGAAAGGAGCCAGGCCAATCTAACCTGACACCTGTCTGGGACATCAGGCAGTTTTCTGCATCCTTTGGATACAAACTTAATGTACAAAGTTTTATGTGCTCTCCCAGGTCTCACAGGAGGTTTTGAGGAGAGGTGTTTGCACTGCCATCATTTTCCTGTGTTATCTTTTAGGCAAGAACATAACAGTCTCATTAGCTCAGTGCAATGATCCCTCCAGCCCAGACCCCTGTCCCCAGCAGCAGCTACAGGAGATGGCATTTTGAGTTGGCTTGTGGGCAGGGACCACCTGCTGCCCATTCTCCTGGCATTCCCTAAGCACCTACAGCTGTCATCTTGGGGCATAGGAGGGCACATCCATAGGGAATCAGAGCCTTTTAGAAGTAGCAACTTTTACAACTGTGACAAGTGTTGTAGCCCTCCAGCCTGTAAAGCACATGTCACTTCACACTGACTGCTTTGTGCTTTGGTTGGACCCCATGCTTCCCAAAAAGCCTGGCTTTGAAGATTCCCATGAAGGAGACCAGTGGCATCTCCATCTAAGTTCTTCCAAAGATTATTTATCTTCACCACTAGCATTTTTATCACATTTTCAGTCTGAATTATTTTCCTGCATGAGCTTCTGACTTGAGAAAATCATCAGGCTTTCTTGCTGGTATTGGAGGACACTGATGTGGCAAGATGTGTTTTACTTTTATTCCTTTCAAAGCCATCCTTTCTATATAAATATTAGCAGTACATGAGTTTTCTAGCTGTTGGGTCAAGGGAGAAATTCTTCATTTCTCTTTGGGGTACACCTGCTGCAAGGGAAAAATGTTGCTGCTTCTACCATCTTAATTTTGTCCTTTCACATGGCTGCATTAGGTATTCTCTGCCTCCCTCTGCTCGCTTATTAACGGAGGAGTTTATGGCAGTATCTCATGCCAGTTCTCTGCAAATGTTACACCCGAGAGAGCATCTCCTTTAACTCTCACCAGCAAGCCAGCAGCTCAATAAAGACACTTCACATTTTCATGCTGTTACTAGATAAAGTAACTGCCATCATTTCCTATTCATAGTGGTTGTCGGGTGCCCAAATTACCATAAAGACCTATTGCTTTCAATTGCCCGGCTAACAGTGCTCACCAGAGACTTCTGCTGCCCCAGGCCATACCGGCTGTGTGGATGGACCTTATCTGCCTCAGTTGCCTTTCGATGGAGAGAAAAAGCTCCTGGAAACAGAAGTGATGGATGGAGGAGGCTCCTTTTCCTGCCGACAGCATGAGCAGTGGCTTGTTCAGAGGCAGCCTCTAACTCTGAGTAGGTTTTAAGGGATGAGGACTTTTCCATGGCTGGGAGGCCTGCCTGAGAGGCTGTCTTTGGCCCCTCTCTTTGCTCCCAGAGCTGTGCTGAGCTGGGGAAAGAAGCAGACGCAACGCAGGCTGGCGGCAGTGCAGCTGACGCCCTTTAATCTCCTTGGTGTGCTCTCATCTCCAGGGCTGGTGTGTAATCAGGATGCTGGGGGCCTCCCTAGGAGCCTGCCAGAGTCCCAGTGGGCTTTTTTTTTTTCAGTCCAACTGCTTTAAAAGAGACACAGAGACACATGCACAGGTACGTGCAAAGGACGGACAGGCAGCAAGAAGGAGAGAGACTCGCTGTGCTCAGGTCAAAGGGGGAGAAGCTTTTTGGGGCTGCAGAGGAGCCCTTATGAACCAGGTACTGCTGCTCCCCACTCCCCCACCAAGGAGGAGGGCATGGAGAAAAAGAGGTGGAGGGCTGTATCTGAACAACTCAGCAAGACAGAATGAAGTTCCTGCTTTTCTGGGTCACAAGAATGATAAATTATTTGGGCTTGGAATGTTTGGACAAGTGTCTAAATTTCAGACTCCTTTTCTAAGTTTCAAACCCTTTTTCATGTGACTCTCTGGGACAGATTACAGTAGTATCTTTCCTTGTGGTCCTGGTGAGACCAGGGGCCACCTTCACTATCTGAGGGTCTCACCAACTCCTGCCATCTAAGGGCTCGCAGATCCCACTGGTGACCACTGGCCAAGAGGCCCATGTAGCCTTTCCAAATTTGTATTTAGTCGTTTGAAAAATGTTCCTGCCAAAGGCAGTGTTTCTGAGGCACTGCTGCAGAGCTCAATTAGCTAATGGCACAGGGACTGGGGAGCGATGAGGACGAGAGGCAGCACTCAGTGCCAAGTGCTGTTAAGATGATTGCCATGTCCCAGCGTATCACCAGAGGCGCCCATCCTGCATGAGCTGCACCCAGGAACAGCTTGCTTGGAACGTGTCCTTCCACATCTGCACAAGTACCAAAGGCATCCTGGCAGCTGGTGGCATTTTTCCAGCCTACATATAGCTTAGGTTAAGTCCACACAGATCAGAGACAGTGCAGGGACTCATCTGCCCAGAAGCTGCACACAAAAAAAGATGCTGAAGTGCCTCACCCGGAGGACCAGATTCTCTTCCTGTGCTCACATGTGGGGCTCCCATGACACCAGTGGCATTTGTAGACAGGTATCTGATGGCAAAACTTCACTCTTAGACTATTTATTTCACCCTCAGGATAATCTCATGAGGAAAAAATCGAGGTGGCCCCCCTCAGTTTCAGTCCTCCCTGAAACAAATTCTGGGGCTGTCCTTCAGCTGAATATACCCTTGTGATTATGCTGATGTCAGCAGAGATGAAGCAGACCAGTGATTGTCATCACCAGGTACCCAGGGCAGTGAAAGCCACCCAGCTCTCTCTGGGCTACGATCTGCAGGAACTGTGTCTCCCTGTGCCCCTGGATTAGCATCTCACAAGCCAGACACAGGCTGAGGTGTCCAGGATCCACATCACACAACCCATCTGGCCTTGGATAACGTGGCAAATACCATGGCAAGAAATGCTGGGGAGGGTTGTCCAAATGTGACCTCTTTTTGCCTCTTCTTTGCATCCCAGGTGGAAGTGCAATGCTGTGCCATGTTTAAATGTGGCTGGAGTCATGGACCGGGCAGAGGATGTTGGTAAAGCAGTGGAGAGGGACAGAAGGTGAGAGATAGGGGGGCAGGAGATGTGCCTATAAATAATTCACTTTCCTTGTGTGGTAGAAGGAGATATATCTGGAGTTATTAACCTTGGTTATAAACCCTTAATTCACTATTTCCTTGGAGCAAGACAGCACAACTTCCCTTCATGCTGGTGGGCATGTCACCCAGAGTCCCTCTGGGCAGGTAATTCCTCTCTAGTATAGGCTTTCAACAGTGCTTGAAGTAAATTTAAAATATGTAGCACTGGAAATGACAACAACCAAATGAGTACTTGCAGCCACATCACATCTTCGGTTTCCCTGGGGAGAGCAGTTTCAATACTGACAGTGTTGCCTGTTTTGGGGCACAGCCACATGACAGACCTTATTGCTTTTCTTCCTGTGTTTGTAAATTTAACTAAATTAATTTGATTTATATAGCCAATAAATAGGTGCTTCTGTCCCCTGCTCTCAGACACAACTGTCAACTGGACTGCTCCTGCAGCCACCTCTCCACCAATAATAACAATATCTTTTAGTGGAAAACAATAATTTAAAGGGGCAATGGTCCTAATTGCATAATGTCTTGATGGTGGCTCTGTTTTCAGAGAATAACTAATGTTTTTCACTACAAGATCAGTTATCATCTCTGGGGATACAGCCACCTCCTTCCTGGAATGCTTTTCATGCTGGAGGACACGCATTGAAACCAAGAGCAATATTGTCAGCGCAAATCCCAGCTGACACCACGCGTTCCTGGCTGTGATACAGCCAGCTCCCAAGGGGCGAGCAGAGCCTGACCTCGGGCAGCCAGCAGAGACCCAGGCTGAAAGCTTCTGGCCCGGGATGTAGCTGTGCTGCTTTAGCCTGGAGGGAAAATTCCCAGAGCCTGCTCTCCAAGGTTTTTCCAGCAAAGCGACTACTTTGAGTTAAATGTCTCGATGTGAAAACATCCCTCTGCTGGCAGTAACAGCTGAGGGAGCCTTCCCAGTGTGATTTGTGTGCAGTAGCACTGGGACAAAACTGCCTGCATTGCTCCTCATGGCACACCACACTCGAGCAATAATTCAAGGCCTGATTTCCTTCCTTTGGGGGCTCAGTGTTTCAGATGTTTTTTGATAGTTTTTACCAGAAGTCTAAGCCCTCAGTAAAACTGAGCATCCAGATGGCCCAACACAAAATACTAAAGCAAGTTAGCAAGACCATCCTGACTATGTCTTAACCTATTACTAGAAAATAACAGCTCCTGCAGATCTCTTGCCAGTAATTAGCTGGTGGACAGCAAACTGCTCCTCCTCAAGCCCTTCCACCACTGCCACTTTCCCACTGAGCTGTCGCCCTCAATCAAGGAAAGCCCTAGTGAGCAGATGAGCCCTGACCTCTGGCCTTGAGGCCACCATGCTCCGGCTCAGGGGGTCTCAGGAGGCTTCCTTCCAGAATGCACACTGGTTTACATTTTAAATGGCAATTTAAGAACCATGATACAGCTAACACAACTTGTTTGAAAGCAATCCCTGTTACACAGCATAACAATGGCATGCCTCAGGGTTTGTCTTGGTTTTTTTTTAATGTAAAGATATCAAATTATCAGCTGACTCTCACGGTGTTATTTCACCTCTCCATATGAAGCAAGGCCATCAGACACACTTTTCTTAATTACTCAGCAATCCCACTGAGATTCATTTATCTCCAGGGTTGAAATATGCCAGGCATTTAATGTACAAACCAAACAATTGCATTAAAAGTTTGCCAGAAGGAGTATCAACCTTTTATGGGTGTAAACTTCCCTGTTTGAATGATTCAGAAAGGTGGCTAGGACATATTCAGTTTAATTATTTCTCTCAATGGTTTTAGAAATGTCTTCTCTACTATCTACAAGCAGCGTACATCTCGATTATATATGACATGTTTATTTTTAACCAAAAGAAAATCAATAAAGAGACTCCACTCTTTATTTAATGTCACTGTTGGATGGCTGCACACAACCAAAAACCCCACAAATATAAGTTGAATCATAAAAATCCAAACAGCTACTTAACAAAGCATAAAAAATAGATGCCAAGCCCTTGTTTTTTGGAATTAGGTTATAAACCATGCCCCTGCATCTGAAATGCGAAGTAGCAGAGCTGGAGGACAAGGCATGAAGCAGCATCTTCACCCCTCTGCCTCCTGGCATGGCAGCTTTGAATCAAAGTCCAAGAGGAGTCCTCTTGCCTCGAAGAACACCTATGTTCCACCCATGGCCCATCATAAGAAAGGAGGAGCTGGGATAAATTGCACTCTGAAAGTTCAGTTTGGGAATTTTTTTTCCTTGCATTTTTATTTTTCAATTTTTTTGAATCTCAGTATCATTTGGCCCCTGATCCAGCATGCAGCCCCAGGGGTTGCCACCTGGTCTCCATTTCTGCTGTGCCTGCTGAGGGTGAGATGTCCCAATGCACAAGCACAAGTGGGACAAATTCATGATGGAAGACCTCACCCCTCTGGTGATCTTGGCTCCTAAATCCACTTCCTTTTAGCAAAGAAAATAGACACATTTTTGTTCCTCCAAAACACCAGTGGAGGAGGCTTGGCTGCCCTGTGTCTCTTGGCCCTTTGGTCCCTGGCTGAGCCTGCCTGGGGCTAAAGCGATTCAGCGGGAGGGCAGAGGTGTGGGCTTGGGGAAAGCATCCCTACAGGAAGATGAGGCACAGAGCGAGCCTGGGTGCTCCAGGGTGAGGCAGGGCTGGGATGCACCCATGGCACCCTAATCTCACCTGCAGGAGCACTCAGACCTAACATGGTCAAGCCCCCTGGGAAATCCAGCCTTTCCCAGCCTTTGCACGTTTCACTATCACCGTCCCCTTCATCCCCTCCTGCCGTTCTTGGAGTGGTGATTTCTTGCCTCCTGTGGCTTGTCTGGGTGTGGCCACATCCATGGGTGAGATGGACTTCTCTACCTCAAAGGCCAGGGAAAGGAAAGTGGGAGAGGAGGAACACAGCATCCAGATTAATTCACACTCAGCAGCTGTTGCTAGTATTACTGGTTTCCATCATGAGAAAGGTAAGCAAATAAAAGAATTTAAAAGGCTTTTTTTTTTTTTTCTTGTAATTGTGATTGTAATTGTGAAAATCTTGTGATTTTTCCACTGTTTGCAGATCCCACCAACTAATTTCTCCTGAAGAAGAGAAAGTCCTTCTAGATGGTTTTCCAAAGCTTTGTGATTAATGTAATGGGAGCCCTGATGTGTGTTGATTTGTGTTAGAGTGTCAGTCTCATTTGCAGGTAACCTGGGACAGATCCACTCCACTTCACTTCGCTGGGCTGTAGCACAGTCAGATCTGTTCGAGATGCACTTTGTTACCAGCAGAGGTACCCTCAGGGCACTACATCAGTTTGCAAGTACTTAGTCACTGCTGCCTCTTAACCCTCTGATATCCTCCACCAGGATATTTGCCTTTTTAAAGTTAAACTGTATTTGGTGGCTGACTGGGGTAAATAGCAATTTCTTTAGCTAGTGGATCCTAATTAACCAGGTCTGAGTAAGGCAGACACACACATCCTGGTAATATTGTCATTGTACATTGATATTCCGGCAGAGGATCCCGGGGATCTTTATGTGACAGCGCAGGGGACAGGGCAAGGGGGTGGGTCAACGGTGAGCGTGAGAGTGTCCCTTTGCAGACGGACACAGGGGTAGAGTGACCCATTGCTGCCTACAGCAGAAGTCTGGGCAGGGCCTGGAAGCTTCCCTAATTTCAGTGCTCTACTCCCATTTCCAGCTCCAGCCTTCTCCTGCCTCCTAGAGTCAGAAGTAAATGGGGAATTCATTAGGTCATTTTTTCCTGACACCAGAGCACCACAAAACCCCACTAGTATCCGGGACACTTAAATGATGCTGTGAGCCTTCAGCAGGGACTGAACCAGGGAGCCCTGACCCTTTGACCACGTGCTGACCCTTCGACCACAGCACCACCTCTGTTGCTGGCAGAGATGGAGAAGAGCATTTGCGGGGAAGGAGGCAAAATAAATGGAAATTGAACAGGGTAAGAAAGAAGCTAAGGCTTACGTGTGACTAGATCTGCTAGACTGGAGAAGAAAATTGTCCCTGATGTTTTACAATGAAAAACAGCTTTTGCACTCAATACACATTTTCAAGAACATGATTATTTTATTTATATTTTTAATTATTTTAATGATTTTTCATTATCTGAAAAGTTTTGACTGCCAAGAAAGTCCCAAATGTTTCCGTTTTGTAACCTACGGGTTTCTCATGGAGAAACTTGAAAAAACATCAGCACAGACAAGAAAAGTCCCTTATTCCATGGGGAAAATAAGACCCCCATCAGCTCTGGCTGTAGCCTAGAATCAACCCTGTGGATAGGACCCAGGAAAAATTTTGTATCCTATTTGCTCAATTCAGTGTCAAGGAAAACTTCTCCCTTGTTTAGGGCTGCAGAGCAGGCTTCCTCCTGCATCCTCACAAGAGGGAGTAGCTGTTACACCACGTAGAAAAGGGAAGGGGCAATGACACTGTGTCCTACGTCAAGGTCAGTCTTCTTCTAGACTCTTACAGGAAATACTGAGAGAGAAGTGGAACCCCCTTGTATCAGCTTTCAACCCATTTTTATGCTTGAATCACATTTCAATGGGAGTTTCAGCAAAAGCCCAGAAGAGAGAGGCAGCAAAAACTGGGATCTGTAGCAAATGCTAACAAGAGACCGTGTTAAGAGGGTTTAAATGGACAGCTTACACACAAAGTGTTTTAAATCCAATGGTAAATGATGACTGTGTTCCTTTGTGCCTTTTTATTAAATCGTGTCGGATTAATCCGACATTAAGTGGTATTTCTGTCTCTCTCCTCTGCCACGCGGATGCATCATTCCAATGAAACGCTGTGTTTCACTTGTGCCTCAACCAGCAGTGTGGGACCAGCTTCTGTTTGCCAAGGTAAGAAGGGGTTTCCTCTTCCCTACTGTTCTCATAGACTGTTTTCCTAGGTATTATATGGGAAAAAAAGAAGTCTGCAAAATGGGGATATTGATGGTTCAGATTCAGTGCGGCTGCTTCTGTTCTTCCCAATCAAAATCTGACTATCTTGGAGAAATCTTCTGCTCGTGAAAATTGCATTGTGCTATCACCAGACAAAATTACGATGTCCCACCTTGGAGAAGACAACAAATAAGAGATGACCCTCCAGGACACATTTTCTCAGGTGCTCTGGGATGTCTTGGTATATCAGGAATGATGGGCCTCAGCTGCACATAGAAACAAACAGATCCTTTAAGAAAGTTCACTTTTATTACAGCCACACTGAGGAGTGAAAGGAAGAGCCCTGAGAGCTGTGTTGCTCCTTTGAAAGTGGCCCTAGGACTGTAAACCAAAAGTCATGGATTCTCTGCAAGATTTTCTACTGATCTCAGTCATTTGGACAACTTTCAATTATTCTGTTCTGGACCTCAAAGCTGCACTAAAAATAATAATAAAAAAAGAAAGTTAAAATAGCAGCAATTCCTGGAAATTCTCCTGAGCTTTCTGGTACGGTCCTAGTAACATGTATCAGGAAGCAGAGAATGACTGCATAAAGCATTTGACATTGATTGAATATATAGATTGGTGGTGTCTCAACCCCTGTTTTAATCTTTCCATTACCTATGATATTTTTTTACAGAGAAAGTCTTATTATTTAGAAAACAATTTCTTGCAGCCTTCAAATAGATGAGAAGCTGCAGCATCTTAATGGAAGGTAAATTACTGGTGCTTTCACAGCCAGAGCCATTCCCTGGTCTGATGGAAAGGTTAACCATTTAGCACCTCCTCTGTCTGAACACCACTCTCCATGAACGTGAATTTGGCAGAATTTGTCACAGTATATTCCATAGTGGGAAAAGCTTCTCCACATTTGCTGTGAGGGGTAGTTATTTCATGCCAATGGGGACTAAATTTTTAACAGTGGGGAAATCCCATATGGGGAGAGCATCTGGCAGGGAGCCAATGGCCCCAGTCTCAGGGACTGCCACCCCTGCCAGATGACCATGCAAATTCAGGTGATCTGTCCCCACCTCCCTCCCCTGAAGCAAATGAGCAATCACACTTGAGCACCAAAATAGGATTCCAGCCGAGGTGTCTAGGTGGGGAAGGCAATTCCTTTAATCCATTAAGCTACTTTAGTTCCCCATCTTTATCTGAAACTCACAGACAGAAAGTGTCACTGGGAACTTGATGGACTTAACTTCTTAATGCAATCAGTGTTACTGGGTGCAAATTGGGGTTTCTTGGTTACCTTGCTTTAAAAGGGAAACAGCCAAAAAAAGAGAAAAATGTTCTATTACAGCACTATGTTGGAGGTACCATTTTGGAACCAAATCCTCATCAGACAATCTGTGCAGGTCAGAAAAGCATCTCAGCATAGGATGGGGAGGACAGAGTGATGTGGGGTGTTTAGTCTGAAAATGGCTGCAAGCCTGAAAGTCTGTCTGTTTTTAAACGCCAAGCAAATTCAACACAAATGCCAAAAAATGTGGAGCTGGTTAAATTCACCGGACTGCCTGCAGACACCGTGTGACATGTTGATTTTCCTGTCTCTCCCTGTTATTTGGTAAACCACAGAGGCTTCCCACAGCTCCACCCTGAATCCAGCTGTCACAGATCCAATATCGCGAATGGACCAGCATTGCAGCACTTGGATGACTGCAAGCAGTGCGATATATAATGAAAGTCACTTTTGGCATCAGGCCTTTAAAGCTTCCCTCAGCTCTTATTGTGCTTAGATTTTGGCATGGGGGAACTCTTCTGGCAAGAGGGAATGATAAAACTCACCTCTAGCTCTTCCTGTGGGTGGGCAGCAGGTGTGAGGCTCAGGTGACCCCTCCCTCCATCCTGTGCCCTTGTGCTGTCTCAGGCCAAAATTTCCACACAGAAGTCACAGAGAGACTAAGGAAAATTTGGGAAAGGATGGGGAGCTGGCACTGAATGGAGTGGGGGGGATTTCTCAGCTGAAACTGCAGCAGAAGCACCCTGACCCCAGGGCTGAGCCTTGGGATGCCTCTTTCCCACCCCAGGGCCTGCTCAAAGGCATCTCAAAACCTTGACCCAATGTCCCAAAGCCCCCCTTTCCCACCCCCACCACACCAGTCAGCTTGATACAAAACTTAAAATGCTTCATTACCCTTCACGAGGTTATTAAAGGCAATAAAGTGGGGGACTCTGGGAGGGGAAGGTTACTTCCAGTGCCACTAAAGCAGAGAGGGGTGTAACAGCTGAACAATGTGCCCTCTTATGAGGCTTTGAAAGTCAAAGGCAGGGGCACCTGGAAGATTTGTTGCTATATTTGCCTTTGTAATCCACTCAGGCATTTTGTTCCATAAAGAGTCCATTCTACATTTTGCTCTGACACCCTGACAGTGTGCCAGGGCTCCCCATTTCCCCTCTTCACTCCTGGGATCAGGAGATGGCCGCTCTTTGGCAGCATCACCCTTGCCTGTGTTTTACTGGGGAACAGAATTCTGCCTCTGTGTCCATCAAGTCCATTTCCAAACAGTGGTCATTACCCAGAGTTTCCCTTCATCAATCTCTACTTTTTTTTCCGTACACTCTCAATCCTGGGGCTTTTGTCCTACTATATTTTTCCTCTCATTTTTTTCCTCTGGAAATTGGCAATTTCTGAAGTTTCTGGCTCTTCTCTCACCCTCGGGTCAGGTCTTTGTTCTTTCCTGGGTGATAGTTGCCAGCCTAGGACATAGCAGAGGAGACAGGACAATGGTGCCCTGGGAAAGAGACCACAACCACTTGGAGAACAATTTCCTGTTTGTGCAGCCCCAAGTCCAGCTCCAGACCTGAGGACAGCACAGCTCTCCCTGTGTTTCTCTCATCATCCTTACAGGGGTCTCCAGCTGTTTCCAAACCTCATGGCTGTTGCAATCATCCCCCCAAAACTGAGATGCACCACAATTTAGAGGAGGTTCATTCCACAACCCATCCCTGGGGGGCAGGGCACTGCTGACTGATGGTTAATGGCAACAGCCACGTCGGTGAGAACCAGGAGTAAACTGAAGGCCCCTTTGAAAACAGAGGAAACAGATGTTCAGAAGGCTCACACTCCTCATCATTAACTTCAGAACGTAAATGCCGGATAATTCCTCATTTTATTGCCCAGCCTCATGCTCAGTGTCAGGGGATCCTGCAGAGATGCTTCATACATCAGCCTGAAGGTCACAGCAGTAGTGGGAGCATACCCAAACAGGAGAGGGGAAAGGGAGCAGGGGACCACTGTTGCAGTGGTTAGGCTGCAGTTGGAAACAAAAGAGTGTCCTAAGCAACTGAGAAAATGAAATATCAGGGTCTGGCAGCAAAGAGGGAAAGGGGGAGACCTGTCCTGGACAAACAGGACTACTGGAGTTGAAGATTATCCTTAGCTGGATTCCCGATCATGGTGTCACGATCCGCTGATACAAGCGAGGGTCGTGATGGTTCGTTTATTGATCTCAGAGTGCAAAAGGACACAAGGGATTTCAGTTTTAATCAGAACAGTGCACCTTTATTAAGTGCCCACAACACGGTAATGTGATAGAGGAGAGAAAGAGAGGGAGATAAAGAAAACAAAGTAAAAGGGTAGAGAGGAAGAAAAGGAGGGGAATAGCTACCAGTGGATGAGACTAAGTCCTTGTGGTCTTCCACCAATAGATTCATCTTCTTTCCGTGGGGAGATCTCATCTCAGTTATTTTAGAAAGTCCCTTTATAGTCCTTTTCAAAAGCGAGGGGCAACTGGCCAAGAAGTGGGGAAATCTACAGCTGTTGTTATGGGGCCCGTTGCTTTGGGAAACAGGTACAGGACAGACGCACAGGACAGGTGTACAGGACAGGTGTACAGGACAGGTGTACAGGACAGGTGTACAGGACAGGTCATTCCTTTCCACTTCAGCGCAGTCCTTCCCGCCTGGGCAGCAAGAACAGCGCAGTCCATTGTGACCTGCACTAATTTTCCTCAGGAATGCGTACCAGTTCCCAGTGGGCACACCCGCAGGCAACACTTGGCAGACATCCCACCTCAGCCAGGCCAGGACTCCTGTGTTCAGTCTCTGTCCTTGGCGATGATCGTGAGGCAGATGAGGGATCTTCAGACCATCTCTTGCAGGTGTTCAGATTTTTAGTGGTTAAAAACACAGTATTTTTTCACTTAAAAGACAATTCCCTGAATTCAACACGACTTTGTTGGGAGCTAGGTCTGTCCTGGAAAGCAAATTATTTTTCGCTGTGTAGATTTTTGCTACCTGATGAATAGAAATTTAACAATATCTGCTCTATAATTTGCTAACTCTCACACTTCTTTTTTCAGTCATTTGTTTGTACTTTTGTCACTTGCTGTTCCTTTTCATCTTTCCTTCCCTCTCTTCCCAAGCACTGTCCCTGTTCAGACCCAGCTGATAACGGTTAGGACCAAAGGTTAGGATGTGGTGGTGAGCTGGGAGGGGATGAGGCTTTGCACTCTCTGACCTGGTCACTTAGACCTCCACACTGAAGCTCACACTCACTTGGGATCTAACTCCCTCTGTACAGAAAGGATCCTGCAAGAATAACACTCATAAGGAGATTTTACTGAGAACACCACATGGACAAGTTTGTGGTGTTGTGTCTAGAAGGTTACTGCACTTACTGCAGCAGGTCAGCTGGCCTCCACTGCAGAAGAGGGGACTTGGTATTGCTCATGGAAGAAGGGACAATGGAAAGCAAGCACCTGGAAGACACAGGACATGGAATGGGTCCCACAACCCACAACGTGAAGGAGTGGCTTACTGGACCTTGATGCACAGCAGGGAGCAGCACTGCTGGTAATATTAAAGCTGGATTTACAATGCAAAGGCTTAACTAGTGAGCTGTATTTCCATGCAAATGGATTTCTACAAATGCATGTATGGAAAAAGAGCAGCATGGATGAGTGGAGCAGAGCTGAGGCAGGCAGGTGCATCCAGCATGAGCAATTTACTGTGTTAGTTGGGAGACCAATGGAAGCTCCTCTCATGTTCTCTTAGTATCTAGAGTTTTGCTTAATAAGCATAGAAAACATGCATATTTATTCTAACCTTTAGCAGAGCATATCAAGGATAGGTCAAATATATCTTTGAAGACAGCATGACCACAGCAGTATTCCTCAGGGATCTGAGTAGTACAAAGGCACCTCCAAGTTTTCCACTTAACAGACCTCTGTATATCATCATGGACACTTGTCCACACTTGAAATGTGTCCATTTAATAACCATGAAGCAACTGGAAATAAATGAGAAAATGTCTGACTAGAGCAATATTAATTATTTGTAACAAAACCAATGTTTGCATTGCAGCCAATATGATGTTGTACGAGTAAGATTAGCTACGGTGACTACATTAAAAGCTCAGCATGAAATGAGGGGTAGAAAACATCTCTGGTTTGTGAACATGTGCTGTAGACAGTCAGGAGTGACTTATTACAGCCCTCATCCTGATGTTTAAAAAAGCACAGGGGTATGTTATTCTAATCACTCACTTACCATTTATGAATTTCAGTTCATACTGACCAAACAGAAATCATGTGCATGCGTACAGACTATTATTGACCAGCAGCTATAGCCTATTCCCAAAAAGACCACAGGCACAGAGAGACTCTGCAGCTGTGCCTACAACCAGGATAATGTCTTGGCTGGGAACAAACCTCCATTATCCTTGAGGAATAAAATATGCACAGTAATCAGGCAAGGGAGATGTCCAATGTACAGTTAATTTTGGTGAGGCATATTGATCATTTTGCAGTAGTAATGAAGTGAGGCAATATTTAGAGGTCTCCAAGGGTTTTCTAATCAAGAAATTTTAGCGTTGCATTAGAGACAACATAGAGAACATAGAAAAACCAGTCCACAGACCACTAAGCAATGATCTGTGCTATGACCACATTCCCTAAGTGCAAGACTCTTACCAGTCTAGCAAAAGACCACGAAGGAAACCTGTGAGATGTCAGAGGCTGGTCACAGAGGAGTCAGGCACACAGGGATTTCATCTCATCTAGACACGCTCAGGCTTTGCCAAGGGGGTGTGTGCAGTATATTAAACATGAAGCCAGAAAGAATTCAGGCAAGATAAAACCCAAACATCAAAAATACAGGTATGCATGAATGCATTTTTTGTCGTATTGCCACTTTCATATTATAAATTCTCTGCCTAGTCCTTTTTGAGATCGTTTCATACAAAACAAATGTAAACACACACTGAGTGTGATATTCAGATCATGGGATGCAGGCACACACAGAGTCAACAGCTCTGAGCTGGGTGTAAGGGTGGAAGTTGCTCTCACGAGGGACAGGGACTGCCGGGGAAGTGACTCTAGTGACAGACCAATATCCTTTCTGAATTACTAACACCAGACGCTCAAGGACAAATTATTCCTTTCCAGCCTTTCTTTTTATGGAATCTTTTTCTTCTCCCAAAAGATGTAACGTGTGTGTTAAAAGGGAGCTCAAGGCAGTAGGTAACTTCTCGTGCCAGGAATTATAATGCCTTCCAAAACAAATGTTTAATATTAAGTATGGGCACCTTGCTCCGTGGCTAAAACCTGAGCACTCACTGCTAAAAATGCTGTGAAGCACAAGGGCAATCTGGTCACACTTCCTTTTACTGTGGCATCACATTGTATCAAGCAGAAGGTTTATCCAGCTCATTAATATGAAGAGATTTTTGATCTTGTTTGTCTTTTTGGGATAAGCAGATGACATTAGAGTTTGCGTCAGATTCTGCCTTCCTGATCAGCGGAACCTGCCTCCTACAGATAAGTGTGACAAGTTTAATTTATGCCACAACAGAACAGTGATGAAAAACACTGAATCTAAATAAGATTTTTGACAAAGCTTTCTTACCAGAAGAGGAAGGAGCACAGTAATTCATACACACACGTACACTCAGTCATACATACACAGCCACCGAATCCTACGACATTATTAATGGAGATGTTTGGCTTTCTTATTTTTAATGCCTAAAATATCTTCTTTGTTGGATGGCTAACTTTAATGTTATATTGGCCTCAGATTTCCCCCTGAGGGAACTTGCAATCTGTATTAACAACCCAGTTCAACAGAGAGGCCCATTTAACACTCTTATTAGCTCAGTACAAAGATTAATTAAGCAATGATCTCTTCTAAACAGCTCCTCATCAGTGGTTAATAACATGTTTGTTAGTTAACTTCCTAAGGCTAGATCTATGATGGGGAATGTTCTAGTGTGCTGGTTAACTGTTTTAGCAATTGTTAAAGGTTTTATTGTCAATATAAATTGTGCTTCAAGATTTGTAGCAGGAGCAGTGTTCATAAATTGTTATCTGGAAAAAGAAAAAAAAGGAAATGTAACCGCGTAGATAGAAAGTCAGTCATTTAACCAGTGGGGGTCTAAGACTCAATTAGAAAGAAGGCCGTACTGAAGATAACTATATCTCTAAAATGGTCTTTGCAATATTCTTTACAATGTATTTTTAAACATGCCTAAGACTTCTGCTGGCTTTTGGAATGTTTTTGTTTACAATAGCTTTCTATTGCCATCTAATAACTCTTCCAAGACTCCATTTCATGACTCCTTTTCCAGCAAGCTTCTGTGCAGCTGCCAGCCCACAAACAGCAGCACAGCCAGCAGCAGAGGGATGGAGCGGGCCAGTGGTGACAGCTAAGAAATAATTGGGATCAGGCTATATATTGCTCTGTCCACCACTAATCCAGGTCAAAAGCTGCATGAAATTTAATTTTGTAAGCCTGGAAAGAAACTTTCCCAGCTCTTGATCAATGAATCACAAAACTACTCTCGTCTTGAAAAAGGAAGAGGAAAAAACCCCAACAATTCAAATTAATTTAGGGTTACATTGATTTCTCCTCCCTCCCTTTATGGGACCGTGTCAGCATTTATCAGATTAATGTCTACAGATAAAATATTTCTTTTGTAGCTGCAGACCCTGTGCTTTTGTGCCATGCTTAGAAACAGGGACATCATGTAAATCCTCCTAAAGATGCTGATTGCAAACATGTTTAGGATACCTCTGCCCACAGGCAACCTGAGGTGCCACAGCCCCATGGGGCTGTGGCCAACATGTTGGTGGTCTTCACTGGTGCTGTGCATGGCCAGGAGCCCACGGGTCCTGCATGGCACCAAGACCACCGGGGCACTCCACAGCCTTTTGATGATGGCAGTAACTCGACTACCTGTGTCCCATGGCCAGATCAGACAAATTACCCTCTGGAAAATGTAGTAAATATATATATATATGTGTATTCCAGTAACAATCAGGGACAAAAGCCAAGAAAACTCCTGCTCTTTAACTAATATTCCCTTTTTGATACAGAAATCAATACTGCAGTGATTAGGTACTTTTAGAGCAACACAAAATACTTCTAAAGAAAAAAATAACCCCACGTGATAAATCCTCCTCTGCTGTTCTCAGGTGAAGAGCTGAAAACCAATTTCTACGGTTCAGAAGCAAGCAGGGAAGGAAAACATCTTTCCAGATATTGGATTTATCACTTCGGTAGTACATCAATTTTATCATGTCATTCTCTTCACACTTCACATTGGTTTATACAGGTGAAAATTAGAGTTGAATCTCCCATACATAAATGTGATCTTTCCTTTCTATCCAGATGTGCATGGCTGAGCAGAGCCTGGAACTGATATATGCCTGTCGCCAGAAAAAAAAGTCTGACTCTCAAATTCTCTATCCAGTTGCCCTGGTTATTAACTACCCAAAACATCTTGTTATAGGCTCCAGCAATTTAAGCAAAATCAGACTGATTTATGCTCTTATGGTATTTGAGCTGTATTGAATTGCTTTTCCTAAAACAGTGCTGAAATGGGACCCTAATTTGAACGTTTCCTTATGAACAAATCTTGTGGTTAGGTAACCTTCCCATGAAGACATTTCTATGTAGAGGTGATGCCATCAGTCCTATGTTTCAGAAAAAGGCTCATGTGTTCATTCACACCTGTACAAAACAGATCAACTCTGTTTTTCAAAGGTTTAAAAATGTTTTAAAAGCACTGTTTCTCACACTTTTTTTTTTTTTTTTTTTTAAGCTTTGCTAAGGTTCCATGCTTCCACTTGGGCCAGAGGATGCAATGATTTACACCAAGCTGTCATCAGGAAGCACTCCCATTTTTTATGTGTAGTTATGAAAGCAGCATTAACTAGACCAAACAACAAGACAGGATTGTGCATCACACACTGCAAGCGCTTTAGACTCTGCTGATGAATAGGCAAGGCCATCTTCATAATTTGTGCACTAAGAACAAAAAAAAGTGGGTGAGATTATAGCAATAAAAATGGAAATTAAAGGCATGAATACAGCAAATAGATTATGCTATCATTCCAGAGCAGACAGCAGAGAAGTCACAGTTGCCTGTTTACATTTTGACAGTTCATGCATCAGATGAGATTTTCAAAGAGGGGTACCACTGTTTGGGGAAGTGGAGAACAGAATAGTTGCTGCTAAGTGTGAATTTAACAGTGCATTTATTATTTGCTCAACTTGCTTTTGGATAAGATGGCAAAAAAAAGCCATTTCCCTAAAGAAAAAAAAAATAGAAATTCAGATCATGCAGGAAAAATGTCACAGTGAGGCATGTTATCTGTCAATTTATCTCCCTTTTACAGTCGTCCTAACCAGACACCTCAAAGGAAAATTCAAAAGCCATCAGAGTCTCCTATTTTCTACCAGAGCTAGATACAGGCTGATGTAGCCTGCTCAGCAGCTCTTACAGTCTCCAAGAAAGGGGCAGTTTAACCCCACACATATGACACCCTGAAAGATTCAGACATGTCCAGGACAGTTCCCAAGCACAGGAACATGACTGTCTGAGTCTGAACAACTGTGTGATGGAGCCAGGTCCATCCCAATATGAATTTTTCTCAACCAAATGCCCTGTGTGATTTGGCAGCTGGGTAAGGGACTTTTCCCAACAGGCAGCTATCCCATTTCAGGAGTTAGGACAGCTTGCTCACACAGAAACAAACTGCTGGATACCAGGATCTCACAATGCCTGACAGTCTCCCCCACTGTGTAAAAATTCATATAATAGAAGCTGGTTTAGACACAGTCTTAGTTTACCTCCCAGAAACAGCTGTATATGCTCACAGCATGCTTTTGAAAGTTTTGGTCAGTTTTATCTTCTGCCAAGTTCTACAGCTTGAACTCTAAACCTAATTAGCCACTGTGAGGAAAACAAGAATTTCTATTTCATTGTTCAGTTCTGCCACTCTTCAATTTTACTGAATTTCAACTGAGCTTTGTCATAGGAGGAGAAAAGAAGTATCTTCCATGCTTCTTCTTCGGGACCACTACTTCACATAATTTAATAGTACCTACTATTACTCGTTTCCTTTCTAAGGGCACAGTCCCAAGAGTTTTAATATCTTTGATATAAGATCTTACGTGTCTTCCCCAAGTTCTCACCTGCTTTGCAATAACCTTTCTTGCATTAGCAACCTACTCATAGTGCAGTTTCTACCTCTGCATACATTATTTTTTCTGCATATTCTTCTATTTTTGGCTTTACACATATCTCTCTACATCAGATTGAGTTCTTCTGTGAACTATAGGTTTCCTTCTGGCACCGATACCACAAACTTATGGCACTACAAGGTATAGACATTGATTAAATTTTCTGCTTCAGTGATATGTCAATATGGTGGGTTGACCCTGGCTGGACACCAAGTGCCCACCTAAGCCACTCAATTCACTTCCCTCAGCTTGACAGGTGAGAGAAAATATAATTAAAGGCTTGTGGGACAAGATAAGGACAGAAAGAGATCACTCACCAATTACTGTCATGGGCAAAACAGTTTGGGAAAATTAATTTAACTTATTATCAGAGTAGAGTAATGAGAAATAAACCCCAAGTCTCAGAACACCTACCTACCTGCCACTCTTCCCTTCTTCCTGGGCTTAACTTTACTCTTGAATTCTCCCCCACCTCAGTGATGCTGATGAATGGAGAATGGGGGCTGTGGTCCATTCATCACATGCTTCTTGTCCGTCTCTGCTGCTTCTTGTCCCTCAGAGGAAGGAATCACACTCTTCCCCTGCTCCATTGTGGGGTCCTCCCATAGAAGACAGTCCTCCATGAACTTCTCCAATGTGAGATCTTCCCATGGGCTGCAGTCCTTCAAGAACTGCTCCAGTGTAGGTCCCCACAGTACAACAAGTCCTGCCAGCAAACCTGCTCCAGAGTGGGCTTTTGTCTGCACAGGACCACAGGTCCTGCCAGAACCGTGCTCCAGAATGGACTTCCCACAGGATCACAGCCTCCTTTGGGCATCCCTCTGCTCAGGTGTGGGCTCTTCCACATGCTACAGGTGGATCTCTGCTCCCCCATGGATCCCCATGGGCTGCAGGGGTACAGCTGCCTCCCCATGGTCTGCACCAGGGGCTGCAGGGGAATCTCAGCTCCGGTGCCTGGAGCACCTCCTGCCCCTCCCTCTCCACTGACCTTGGTGACTCTCATATATTATCACTCCATCTACAACAGCGCAGATTTTTTTCCTCTCTCTTCTTGACTCTGCTATCCCAGAGGTGCTACCAATGTCACTGCTGGGCCCAGCCTTGGCCAGCGGAGGGTCTGTCCTGGAGCCGGCTGGCAATGGTTCTGCTGGACATGGGCAAAGCTTCTGGCAGCTTCTCACAGAATCCATCCGTGGAGACCCCTGTGACCAAACCCATGCCATGCAAACCAAATAGAGTCACTTTGGACATCTTGATGCTGACTGGCAGAAGGACTTGAAATGAGCTAAATGAACGGGCTACATGGCAGCAAACACATCTCTTTGGGTTTCCCTCCAGTTGTAAGTGTGATTCGCAAATTTTCTCATCTTGCTTCTCATTCAGTTCCTTCCCAAATCACAAATGTACAGGGAGGTCACCCACTGTGAGTTGTTTGTGACGAGACGTGATCGTTTAATCCTCTATTTTACCTTCTGTTTTCTAGTTAATTTTAAATTCATGTCATTCCTTTATTCTCCTCTCACTGCAGCTTAATTTTTTCCTACTAACCTTGTGTGAGACATTTCAGAAGTCCTCTGAAACCTCTTGCTAGCACATTTTCTGTGAGCATGCAAGGCACAGATGCAGGCACGATGTCTAAGACAGAGCCAACTGCGTGTTTTGTGCTGGCACAAAGCACCTTTGCAGCTCAGAGAGGAGGTAAATCTTGTGTGCAACTATTCAGGTCCCAGTAGCCATCTTGAAAGTACATATGGGCATCTTAAAAGTACATATGGCCCACCCGTTCTTTTGCTGACCTTCAGTTTTTCTCCCCATTTCTCCCTTTCTCAGTTTTTCAGAAGACAGAATTCATATTCCATGCTTCTCCTCATTTCCAGGGCTCCTTGTGTCTGTAGGTTGAATCCAGCTTCTGAAAGCATAGGGAAGCAGACCAGGTGAGAATCTGCAGGTACTACACAGAGTAGTAAAACCACTCCTCTCCCGGCTAGAAAGACCCATCTGGAGCCATGTTACAGCCACATGGCCTGGTTCCAGAGCTATTTCCCCAGTGCTTCATGTGCTCACTTAGCACACCTAGATCCTTCTGCCTCCATCATTCTGATGAGTGACCTCCTGGCTTCTAGAGTGTGAAGCCACACTCCCAGGCTGAAAACTACAACCTATGCTACTCAAATTGTGCCCCATTTCTGTTATTCCCTTCCTCAAGTACTTTCCATGCAGTGCCCCAAGCATTCCTCATACCCATAATATATCCAAACAATGAATTGAATCACTAAGCCAATGAGAAAGAACACTTTCCATTCCACAAAAAGCTGCAAGCTTTCTTAAAATCCTCATCCAAAACCCATTGCTTCAGTCTTCCCTTGGTTAGGAACTGCATGCCTGCAACCATCACAAACATTTCACACATGAACATACACTAAAAATCCAGCAGCACATTGCTCTGTGCCTCAGCAGTTTGTACTAACATGTATTCTGACACTTCACTCTTTATAGGTAATACCTCAACTTCATCACTAAAAAAGAAAGCAAGCCTCTGGCAGATGCATCCCCAGCAGTGAAAGCAAGTATTATGAAATTAAGCATTCCCAGATGTTTATCTTCCCTCTTTCATCAGTTGATCCCTGCTGATAGGGCAGAGGCAATAACACTGGCTGTTCAGTACAAAAACAGTTTTCTTCCATAAAACTCTAGGCATTTGGCCCCTAAATACTATTTTAACACTTGTCTCTCCCACATGGTTGGTCTCCTTTTTTGAATTTGATGGGACAAATTTTCAAATTTTCTGGAGGCTAGTTGTTGAAGAAACTCCTCACATCCTGCTGTTTGGTCACATTGCTTTACTTTGGAGTTTAGGGCTTTGTTTAGACCTTTTTATTATTATTTTAACAGTTCATTTGCCATTCTCAAGCTGTTTCCTGAAACTGCATCCAAAAAACCTTGGATACCCACACTGCCCACAATCCCTTACTTATGTTATAATGTGTGCACTGAGAGCAAGCATTTGGTACCATCTCCTTGGGCCTCCAACTGGCATTAAAACAAAGACCTGTACAGTACAAACAGCTGCCTTTTAAAATGACCCTTTGGAAAACAGACTTTGACTGCTACTGCAAAACAAGAGGTTCCTGAATTCTTTTAGCTGGTAGCAAATGGAATTGAACACATAGGCTGTGTCCTGCCTCGTAGAGGCAGAACAACTCAAGCCAGCCTGTTCCCTGCTGAAGGGCATCCCTACAGCAGAAAAGGGAGAACACAACTGCATCAAAGCAATTCAAATAAAAGCCTTTATTTAGCAAAATTGTTTAAACTCTGCCTTTTGAGTACACTGCGCAGATGGCCCACTGTCAAAATCCCTATCTCCCTCCACTAGCTGAAGCAGCAGGAGCCCTAAAGTACTCTTTGAGATAATGAATGTGACACTACCCCAAGATACAGGTCATAGTCCCATTTGTATCTCGAGGCTCTAAAAATCTGCTCTGCCTGTGAATCCGTTCCGGCTGCAGGAGCTGGGCCCAGCGTTTCACCAGGGAGAAAGCCTGGTTCCTCCACCAGCACAGGCACAGCTCGTTGCTCTGCAGCGCCACGTGCCAGTAGCACCTCAGGGATGCTTAAAACTAATTTATCATCCAACTAGGCACAGCATGAGCTTAGCAGCAGAGAGGGCAGACATCTCTAATCTGGTTCAGGGACCGCTTTAAAGTTGCTGCCACAGCTTGAAAGGAGAAACTGAGTAGGGAGAGATGCTTCTCTGTGTTTTCACACTTGAAGCCATAGTACAAAAGGGCACCCAAGGCACACGTTCAGCCCCACTGCCTGAAATATTACAGACTCTTGTGTACCCTACTGAAGCCTTGCAAAATGTGAAATGGACTAAAATTTTTCCACCCACTCTTCTTCCACGCAAAATCAAGCTAGGAGAGAAATGGGGAGAAAGGAAGAGATGCAAAAGGACCCATCGGAGGAATGCTGATCAACACAGGGAAGGTGTGCAAGGTCCTAAGACAGGAGGTCCTAAAGCAAAGTCTGCAATTCAGACAAGTTTCATGCCTTTTTCTGAAATTGGGATGTGAGCAATTCTCCTTTCTTAAAGGTATCGTAAAATTGCCTGATGATGGTTTTTAACTTATATTCCCTGCAAACTAAACATTACTTTTAGTTAAAATGATGGAGACCAAAATACTCATACACAGGACCTTCACATTTGTACAGCTCTACCTGTACAGTAATTCCTGCCAGGTGATGGGAAATGCTTGAAAAAAATCTTAGTGCTTCCCATAGGAACTTGTATATTTTCTGCCAGTACTGTAACATACTCCTGCAGTCATAAGTGCTGCAAATTGAATTAAAACAAAGATGTGTAAGAGGCAATTTCAGCACTGTTCTTTGTATAATACCAACAAATGATGGTACAGGTCAGCACTGGCTTTGATGGGACACTATCATTTCAGGAGATACTCATAGTAGCCCTTCAGACCTACTTTATTTTGCATTTCCTAGGGTAACGTGAAATACTCTTCTCCAAACTAAGTGCACATATACACCTTGGCTGTTTCAC
Source organism: Aphelocoma coerulescens (assembly GCF_041296385.1). Classification (NCBI taxonomy): domain Eukaryota; kingdom Metazoa; phylum Chordata; class Aves; order Passeriformes; family Corvidae; genus Aphelocoma; species Aphelocoma coerulescens. The sequence goes on from NC_091013.1 coordinate 64,421,647, forward strand.
AGGAAGAGCATTTAAAGCACAGTGTAATTAAATGCCACACCATTAATCCATTTTGTGTACTGCGGTCTTAGATAAGGCTGTTTCTAGCTATCAAACATTTTTATGTCTTTCAGAGACAGAGGTTAAAATAGGCTTTAGCATAATTGGTAGTGATGATCTAATACTTTCAGCTTAAAGGCAGCATTATTGTAGCTATAAAACAGGTGAGAACATTTAAATGCTGAATAGAATTGGTTTGTTAACTCTTGCTCAGGAACTACAGTGTTTAAGACACATTATTTTTTTGTAAGCATATATAAAATCACCAATGACATTAAAAATAATAGTTAGCAAGATAAAAACGTCCAGCAAGTGAAAAACATAAAAATAGTTTTGCCTGAGTCACATAGTTTAATAAGAGATTTCTCACATCATTTATATTTGATATGAATACTATACACTCCTGTGTGGGCACTTAAAAAATAGAACTAAAAACAGAAATAAAAACTCCCTCATGTCTTCTTCAACAATTCTTTAAAAGTAGTGTACAAACATCTTACTGAACCCTTAGGTACTATGTGTTACAGAAAGCATTATAGTAAGAAATCTCCATATTTGAACTGAATTGCTATTCACAGTTAGGCCTTTGCCTGAAGCCAATACAACTGTCAGCAATCACAGAGCTGTGAGACAGATCTGCTGTTAGACAGCACACTCAACATCCCACCTCAGTGTGCTGGTTCCAAGTGGAGAAATAGGATAAGAAACTGATATAAACCAACTGTCAAAAAATTTAGTGCTTTGTAACTCATTCTCATCCTGAATGACAACAATGAAAACAAGCTGCTCTGCAGCAAGCCAGTATCAAGGTATAGCTATGGACTTTTTTTCCATCCTCTATGAGCAGAATTCAAAGCAACAGTTCAGGTTTAAAGACAGGAAAAGTATAGAGATTTATACAGAGACTTAGTCTGAGGTTTTAGAAGTCTTGGTTTCATATGGAAGACACCAAAGACTACCTAAAGACACCTTACTGGTTTGATCCAAAGATCCCACACAAGAAAACAATTCCTACAAAATTGAGCCCAGGCATGACAAGTCCCTAACACACCTCTGAAATCTTAATAATCAGCAAAACCATCATTGGTCACTGCCTCTACAGCTAAGATCCAGCAACTCAGCAACTGTGAAACATCCTCAGGCTGCTGCATAGGATTGATCTGCCCTGATAATTAACAGAATGTAAAATACATCACAGAACAACCTGAGTTGGAAGGGACCCACAGGAATCATCAAGTTGAACTCCTGGCCCTGCACAGGACACCCCAGGAGTCACACCATGTGCCTCAGAGCATTGTCCAAATACTTCTTGAACTCTGTCATGCTTGATGCTGTGCCCACTTCCCTGGGGAGCCTGTTCCAGTGCCCAACCACCCTCTGGATGAAGAACCTTTTCCTGATACCCAACCTAAACCTCCCCTGCCTCAGCTTCATGCCGTTTCCCCAGGTCCTGTCACTTGTCACCAGAGAGAAGAGATCAGTGACTGCCCCTCCTCTTCCCCTCGTGAGGATGCTGAAGACCACAATGAGGTCTCCCCTCAGTCTCCTTCAGGCTGAACAGACCAAGGGACCACCTCAGCTGCTGCTCATAGGACTTTCCCTTCAGGCCCTTCACCATCATCATTGCCCTCCTCTGGACGATCTAACAGCTCCATGTCTTTCTTATACCGGGGCACCCAAAGCTGTCCCCAGACTCGAGGTGAGGCCGCCCCAGTGCAGAGCAGAGCAGGACAATCCCCTCCCTTGCCCAGCTGGTGATGCTGTGCCTGATGCCCCCCAGGACATGGTTGGCCCTCCTGGCTGCCAGGGCACTGCTGACTCATGCTCAACTTGCCATCAACCAGGACCCCCAGGTCCCTTTCCACAGCACTGCTCTCCAGCCCCTCATTCCCCAGTCTGTCCATACACCCAGGGCTGCCCCATTCCAGGTGCAGAATCTGGCACTTGCCCTTGTTGAACTTCTTACGTTTGGTGATTGCCCATCTCTAATTTATTGAGGTCTCTCTTCAGAGCCCCTCTACCTTCCAGGGAATCAGGAGTTCCTCCCAACTTAGTATCACTGGCAAGCTTACTTAGCCCTTAAGGAAGAAGAGCACAGGGCTGAGGATGGAGCACCGTGGAACCCCACTGGTGACAGGGCACCACTCTGATGTCACCCCATTCACTACAACCCTGTGTACCTGACCCAGGAGCCAGCTGCTCACCCATTGCATGGTGCATTTTTCCAGCTGTGCACCAGGCATTTTATCCAGAAGGATACTGTGAGAAACAGTGTAAAAAGCTTTACTGAAATCCAAAAAGATTACATCAATTGGCTTCCTTTGATCAACCAGGTGGGTTACTTTGTTGTAAAAGGAAATCGGGTTTGAAAAGCAGGCTCCCACATAAAGCCCTGCTGGCTGTGACAAAAGACTGTGCTGTCCTTCAGGTGTTTTTCAATATGCACTAGTTAGTCCATTTTGAAAGCAGCCAGCATTTCCAAAATGCAGTTAGTCTCATAAATACAGACACCTAAAACTCATAAATCTTCAAGTGGTTGGTTTTGGGTTTTTGGTTTGTTTTTCTTTTTTTTTTAACTTTCTCTTTCATCAACAAGAAAGGGAGCCTTAACTGACTGGACTAGGTTTTCATGTCCACAAATTACATTAAAGGAAATCTATATTAAAGATGGAAAAGAGCTAGACTTTGGTCCCAATCCACACCAGAGGCTACTGTGATAAGAAAGAGATTTGGAAAAGGGAGGCAAACAGACTCCCAGCTATGTAACAAATTCAAGATGTGTACTGAGGGACCAAGGTGATGGTGGAAATACCCATTCATAATAAGGAAAAAGATACACAGATGGTTTTCCTCAGTTTAATATCAGTTGATGTTATAAACTGCTAAATCCAGACATCTTCACATTATTACACTTGATGCACCATAAAACAGGTTTATGTTACAGTGTAAGGTTCAATATTACAAAAGTTGCAGAGACCTTCACACAGAAGTCTTAATTTTTAACTCCTATTCACATCTAAACCCAATATTCTTAACTGTGTACAAATGGAGTATTTCCTTCCATCTTCTACAGCTGCTTTCCAACCACCAGTTCTAAACAGCAACACCAACACTGGTAGTGAGAAATTAACTAGGAAGCACCACTGCAGCCATTTCCTCAAGTCACACACACTTCCTGCTGGAGAGCCGGCTGTGGAATTTTGCTGTCCTCTGTCTTTTCCTGCCCAGGAACTTGGCACACAGTCTTTCGTTTGAATAACCGTAGGCTCAACCGTAACAAGTCACTGTCCATTGCTGCGGAATTTGTGTAAGTTTGTTTCATTGCACCCTGTTGAAATCAGAAATTAAATTTAAAAAAAGGAAGACCTGAAAACAATGTCTTGTAACATCAAATTAACCTCAAGTACTCTCAGTAATTAGAGGTTTAATTATACTAATCATACCACTAGAAAAGACTTGGAGAATTAATGATTTTTCTACTAGCATACAAGAAGCTTTAATTTTAACTTGGATTCTTACATGGAATCATAAGCAGGAAAGTTATTAAACAATTACCTTTGAAATCATATTTTACCTAATTATTTTTATTATGTATTCTTTAAATATAGAAAATGTATCTCCTGAATTTAAACACCAAAATTTTAAGAAACAGGACCTAGCTCTAGTCTCAAACTTAAATTAATCTCTCATTCTACCTAGAAGATAAACATCCTATAACCTCTCTAAATAAAAGCGTTTATTATTTAAAGGACCAGACCTGCTTCTGAACAACAAACACAGAAATTATCTCCCAAGAGAAATGCTCTGCTTAGGGGAATCTGTGTTTCAACCACACTTCGACCAAGCACTGTAAGCAGACCACCTGCCTTTTCGTTCTTCATGAGCTGCTTACGAATTGCAGAATCCCTGCGGAAGCACAGTGCTTTGCAGCAAGGACCCAGATTGCTGAGAAGACCTGCTCTCTCTTCTTTTCGGCGAAGTGCAGCCATGTTCAGTGCTCCCAGGTCATGCTCAAAAAGGTTTTCTGCATCTAGAAAGAATTGAGATTTGCAGAGATCAATATATATATATGGCATTTTTGAACAGCAACATACAGTAATATGAAAATATTACTATTTGTATTTCTGCCTTCTAAACAATATCAAGGTTTGGGAAAAAAGAGTATTTGAGTTTATAAAATAACATGAATAAATCCTTCACCATTTAAAGGGAAGGATGAATACCCTTGTATTTAGTTTCAGTGCTGGAAAGCAATATTGAGACAGCAATCACTGGGAAGCCTAAAAATCAAGTGACAGCTTTGGACAGAAGATGGGGTATGATTTATGGTCAGATATGTGACGGACAAAAGCTGTTTGTTTACCACTTGCATTAATCATAAAGTACCTAAGTTCCACTTCTTTGCAAGACATCATGTAACTCTCCCAGTGTCAACACTGTTTTCGCATGGCTATACAGAAGTGAAACACAACTATCTAGAATAATTCTTTCACTTGTGGTGGATGAACCTGGAGAACAAGTCAGCAGATGCCAAAGGACTACCCCTTCCTACCAGCTCACCTAAAGCATTTAACAGTACTCAAGGTGACAGGACCAGTCCTTCAATACATTTACCAGAAGAAATAGCATGCAGAAAAAACACTCTTAGAAAAGACACGTTCTGAGGTGACTCATGTTCGCCAACAAGTCTGCTTCTATGAAATGCAAATACAAAAAGAACATACAGGGTGGACCACAGCTCATTGGTTTATAGCCCTTTTACAATAAATAGGAAGATTATCGTGTAATAGAAAAAAAGGCTGGAAAGGTATGTGGCTGAGTCCAATCCAGCTGCCTCTATATAGTAAAGCTGGGTGTTCAGCAGAGAATTTAACACCTCACTCAAGATGGCAAGAACCCGGGGGAAAACACAGCATCTAAAAGCAAAGACTGCTCCAGCAGTTTGGCAGAATGAATGCAGAAGAGGACAAAAATACATTTTTTAAACCACTCAGAATTTGGATGAAGAACAGTAGTTTTTATACAAGTTTTTAAACAAGGTGAAAAGAAACAAGAAAGTTGCACTAAATGAAGGGCAGGTTAAAGAGAACTGAAGTCAAAGACAATCTCAATGGACAATCAAAAAATGGAAATAAGTGTCAAGACACAAAAAGGCCACTTCAAAGGTAACATGGACAGCTTGCAGAGTCTTCTCAGATGCCAGATACTTGCTGAGCATATCAGGCAAGTAAGCATGTCCATATCCTTAAAGGAACAATTGCATATAATAAAGGGCAAGTCAGCCACAAATCTCAATACCATCACATAGAGATTTTTATTTCCAAAGAAAAAATAATTTAAAAAGCACACCCTGAAACAAAGTGTCATTTCCTTTCTTTCTGCATTTAATAGTATTATCAGAAATTTTTCAATTTGTTCCTCCACAAGAACAAGGAAGGGAACACCAACCTCAGGAATAAGACAGGGAGACAAATTATACCACCACAAAGTCCAAAGTGAAAATGCTACTTTTTCACTGTTTCACACACTGAACACATCTAGCTCAGATTCTTTCAGTTTTCAGGACACCCTTATTTGTGCTTTTCTTTAGAATATATGTGCTGTAGCTGTGTAATCTCTATACAGAGAACATTCACCTGGCAGACTGCACAGGAAGTGCATACACTTGAAAGCCTACACTTGGCAGTGTAGGAACTGATGTGTGAGAGACTGCACACACCAAAGGGAAATCAAGAGAGGCGCTTCAAATCCCCCTTCCTCTCCATAGCAAAGTTACGCTAAATCCAAGTACACTTAAGACAGTCCAGAGGCAGTGGTGGAGAGCCTCCTATTATCACTAAGGACTTTATTTCCAGGGAAGCATGCAAGGATTGCTGAGATTATTTCAGGTATCATTTTAAACACAGGTGCAGTGATCCTGCAGTGCAGTTGCTGTTGCAAGGAATCCCTGGTAAGAAGTGCTGAAGTACCCAGCAAAATTAGAGCTTACAGGGAGAGAGACATAGTTCATACCTTTTCTATATCAGTTTGTATGCCCAGGAAGACTTAATATTTTATTTGACTCAAAGAAAAAGAAAAATAGGAGCACTAGTAACAGCTCCCACTTAATATAATTATATGATTCAAATGGCTCAAGTAAGGAGTGACATTGATGGAGATTAGCACAGCTAAGAGAAGTTTTGGATTTTTTTTCCCCCCACTTATCTGAGACCGTGAGGTTAACAAGACAACGATGTAAAGAATAATGTAAAGTGAAACGTATTGTTTCAAATTAAGAACTAGAATTTAGAGAGTAAAAAACCCATGAGCTCTGCAGATACTATTATTTATAAGCCACAATTTTCTAACATTTCGATGCTGCAATAATTTGCATAGAGATCTTATAGAAAAAGCAAATGTTTCACAGTCCTAAAAGAACCATTCTACCATGCAAGTTGTTGCAAGTAGCTCAACTGGCTCCTGGGATGTGAAACAGAAAAATTAGTATTCTTTCTCATGAAAAAGCCCTGCTTACACTCAGAATTGCAGTAAGCAGCACCAGTAGAATTCAGGCCCATCCCATTTATCATGCATGTCTTGTGAAACATACTTTATCCAAATTCCAAACCTGTAAAAATTGTTGAATTTCCCACTTTTAGTAGAGGTATAACATAAAAATTTCACTTAGTGCCTTCATTCTGATCCAAAACCCCTATCTATGAATTCTAGGAAGGATCCTCAGAATGAAAATAAGAAATCTTATTTCTTTCTTGAAATACTACTAGTAGTTCACTGGAAAAGATACTTTGCTCTCTGAGAAACTGCTGATACCATCCTCTTGAGACAGCATTTGATTTAACTGCCCAAATTAACAATGAACACTACAGGAAATTCTTACTCAGAATGGCAAACATAATGAGCATAACCATAACATACACCAGTTACTCTGGATTTAGACTCTTGTTTCTTTTATGTTGTTCATATAAAAGGCTAGGAAAGTGTGAACGGTCTCCCAAAAAGAATATTACCCCAAGATAAAAACAATTTTGTTTTGTTTTTTTTAGTTTAGACCTCCTCACCATTGCTGGAATTAAAACACTAATCTGACTAACATGCTGCTGTATCATATTTCTGTAATTTTCACACAATACTCATTATATACTTTCTGTGGTCTTTGAAATCTAAAATAATGAACTGATGCACATTTCATAAGGACTTTTTCACTATACACAAAAGACAGTTTAATCCCTGCAGAAATTACCTTTAGGTTTTTCTAATACTCTCTGGCAAGTCTCTTTTATTTTGGTGAAGAGCTCTGGTCCTGCCAATCGCTTGGAAATGCCAACTCTCAACATAACAGCACCTGGTGTGAATTTTAAGAGTGCAGCCCCAGGCTCACGTGGTTCTTTTGGCTGCTTTGGCATAAGACTGGACCAGTCCACATCTATAACATCCACCGGATCTGCAAAAACATTGACAGAGAATGAGTTACCACATCATCACCCCTTACCACAGTTGATTAATTTCACATGCTGTGCACACAGCTGTCTCCTGAAAGCAATACATATATTAGATGAACATTGTTCTGTTGTCCTCTTGGACCCTTCAGGTAAGAACGTCAAAACTCACTTGGATGGGTGGAAAATAGGAGAAATACAAAAAGAAATAGAAATGCAAAGCTGTATGGATTAAAAAAACCCAACCCCTGCCTAATATTCTGCTTCATTTTTATTGCAATCCCTTTGTGAAAGGTTGCTCAGACCCTGTTTAGCCAGCAGGTTTGGACATATTACTTATACATTCACAAAAGTCACAGTACAACTGAACAGGCTAAGACAGATTCAAATTAAATGCTTTAGAAAGCTAGTTCATACAGCCCAGAATACTCAGCTGAACTTAGGACAACGAGACAATTCCATTCTTCCCAGAGCACTTGGAAAGCATTCAAGCACAGACAGAATCTGCTCATAGACTGCATTCCTAATTCAGAAATACTGTCAACATCACAACAGCATTGTATGTACACTGATCTAATCCTTCTATTCAAATAATCACAAAGGGGGGTTGATATACTTTTACCAGGCATCTTCTCATCCTCCTGTTGATCCTCACGCTTTTCAGCATCACCTGCCAGAATTTCATCCAGTTCATCATCACTGATTGGCTCGTATTCTCCAGCACCAGACCCCAGTGACTGCACATCGTTAGTCTTGGTTTCATCCTCTCCTCCTACAGACACAGACACACACGGTAGCTTTAAAGCAATCATTTGTTTTCTAAACATGTTGTACACTGCCTGAAGACAAAGGTTTAGCAAACTAAACTGTTAGCTTTCAGGAACAACTATGATTCAACATAAAAGCTGGTATCAACCCACAGAAACAGTGAAGGTATTCCTCCCATACACAATGTGGCAGAATTTTACATACACTGGTCACTTTTTTGGTGCAGTATTAGTCAAACTGCTCAGATAAGGCCATTTTCACAACATACATGTTGATTATCTGATATCTGACATGTAGTTTATAATAATAAATAGTTTATAAAAGTCTAAGTGCTACAAAGTCTTTCAGATGCTTTAGCACACTAATCCAAAATCAGGATTCAGTCCAAACTCCTAAAATAAGTAACAAAACCCCAAAATACAAAAAGGCAACAGGTATCCTGAATGAAACAATTATGTACAAAATTTTAGATTCTTTGTGGCAGTCACAAGAAGAGCTTTTAGAAAGCCATGCCAAACTTCTTTTAGTTGTTACTCTCCTATCCATCCACATACTATCTGTATACACAAATACCTGTGCTGTATGTGGAAACATATTCCTTAGGACCTGTGAACACAAGACAAACACTGAATTTTGCAGTTCACAAAAGGAACATCCTCTCATCTCCAAGACTGAAAGATCTGACTCAAGCATTTAAAAATCCTATTGCTCTAAACTCAGGCTTATGGTTCTCCAACATGGGTACTAGCAATGAGTTGTGCCACACAAACAGGACAGAATTTACAGGGATCCTCCTCTGTGGATGACTATTCTGATATCTTCCAGCTCCCTTAAGCCAGAAGTGAAGCTGCTTCCATTTTAAGTTTTCCCCTATTCTTTGGCGGATTTTTTTTAGTTTGCTTTTGCGGGGGAAGGAAAAAATAGTCACCTCAACTAACCTAAAAATCAGCAAGGAAAAAGCAAGTAGAAGATGTGCCAGCAGAGCATAAACAAACTACTCAGACCATCTGGCAATGCTTTGGAAGAAGCATATAGCATCTGAGGCATTATTTAAGCCCACTCCTAAAGCAAACACATTAAGGTTCAAAACATTAAGATAATTTAATGATATTCTGACACATTTTGTTAGACAATACTCTACAGTAATTTGGCCAAGTAAATACCAGATACCTCCCTAATATCATCAGATTTGGAAATTGTACTTAGTTTTCTAACAAGATTTTCCTTTTTAGAAAGGAGAATAAGGTGATCTGCACTGGATTTCATTTCATCTTACAACTTCAAATATTCATGGCCTGTAAGATCCATCTTCTGCATCCACACTGATTTACCAGATACACTAGTTCACCAGTACTACACGACTGGACCCATTAACAATTAACTGTATTAAAAAAATTTAAATAATCATTAATAGTTCTCAGTATATAATTTTTTAAAAAATACTTTACATTCTGAATTTCAAGACAAAGTTTGATAATTTCTAGAGTATAATCCAATCATTACTTTTACCACTCTTTTGTGGAAATGTGTTTTTATATTAATTCTGCATTAAAAACTCAACACACTCACCAACTGAACGGAGCAATGTAAACAGGAGTTGCAAAGTAATGAAAGACAATGAAGTACACTAAACCTTAGAAAATCATAACCATGCTGTTAACAGTACACGTCAATAAAATGGAATGCCATCTTATATTTACAAAATAGATTTATTTTTCTAAGAAAAATTAAAAAATCCTAAATATACTGTAACTCCCTTCAGATGATAACCTGCAGAGAATTTAGAACACAACCTTTGAAAAACAGACAAAAGAATACACATTAAAACAAGTATGCTGAAAGGCTGGAACTAAGAACACATTTAACCTGCACAGCCTGTTTGGTTACAGGTGCCCTCTTGGAAACTGGTAATGTACCCAAGAATGGCCTTTTATTACCTCTTTTCTGCAGTTACCACATTATACTCTCAGATTTATCATACCATGCTTTTCCTCTAGTTTAAAAATAGTTAATTCTGTCTATTGTAGCAAAAGCAGACTTTTCCAGGCTCACTTCAAATACTATCTTTGTCAAGTGCTTCCACTCCACAGATAATCTCCTTAAATGAAACTTTCTCAATAGGGTCTCTCAAACCTGAAGACCACTTTGTGAATAATCAGGTAGGAGACATAAGTACTAAATATTCCTCCACATCCTCTTGAGACAGCATTTAACTGCCCAAATTAACAATGAACACTACAGGTACTAAGAATGGCAAACACAATGAGCATAACTGTAACATACACCAGTTACTCTGGATTTAGACCCTTGTTTCTTTTATGTTGTTCATATAAAAGCACTTCCCAACTCCCTATTCTTGCAAAGTTCAAGCTTCTAATTCATGTGACAAACTCTTAGGAGTTTGTCAGTGTTTGCCCCTTACTGACTTTATTTATCAATTCTAAGCACACTTTCCCCAGTACCATTAGGGCCAGCAAACTGAAGCTGCACTTCGTAAGATTACCTCAGGAAAGCTATTTCTGGACTATTGTGCCAAGCCATACATATCTTTCACCTACTAATTAGACAACCATTTCTATGATAATTGGGCTCTGGCAGAAAAAAAACCCAAAAACCAGTTCCACGTTCACACTTTTTTTTTTTCCCACTCATTAACTGTCACTTCCGAAGTAAGAAATAGGTCTTACAATGATGTAACAAGCCAATCAAATGTTGGTGTTATCTTTTAGTAACTTGCCTATTCAGAAACATTACAATTTCACCAAAACGTATCTCAGATAATTTATGCTTCTTTGCCTCAAGACTTCTCTAGAAATCAAGAAACAGCACTAACACAATTAACACAAAGGAAGAATGCTCATCAGATATCTTTCTCATTGTCTGCTTCCACAGCAGAGAAGCTGAAGCCAATAAGGCTTTCAGTAGAAAATTATTCTAATATAGCTCAGTTCAGCACTACGCTAAAAGAGAAAAAATAAAGTATTTGTTAGTCCAGGTTCTTTCCCAGAATAGCTCACCTTCTAAACTCTCTACCTTTTCAGCCTCATTTCCATCTTCAAAGCCTTGTAAAGGTCCTAAATCTTTGTCTGTTTTTTCCTTCTCTGAAGCTGCTGAATCCCGGCAAATACCATCAAACTCTTTTTCGTGATCTCTGTCCAGTTTTGTTTCACTGTGCTTTGTTGATTCCTTTTGAGAGGAGATGTCAAGAGTTCTCTCTCTCTCTCTTTCAGCAGTATCAGGCAGCTGTCGGTCTCGCTCCCTCTCCAGCTCCCGTCTTTTCTCCCTGTCCCTCTCTCGCTCTCTGAGTCTCTCTCGTTCCCGGCTCCTTGGCCACTCTTTGTCCACATCTCGGTCCCAGTCTCTCTGTCTCCCCTCTCTCCTATCTCGCTCTCGTTCTCGATCATGCTCATGTCGATCTCGCTCCTGAAGCCTTTCCCTGCTATCAAAGGACCCGGATCTGGAATGAACCTGACGATCTGACTCAGGGGAACTTCTTCTTGAACTGTGGCTTCTTGAATCTTGACGATCTGCACAAAAGATCATAAATATAAGCATGACTATGACACATAAATATAACATTGCTTTACTAGACCGAAGCATTTTAAAGATTTGGGTATCAATCTTTAAAAGATTCTCAAAAGCATCATCTTCCAAATTATTAAAGCTTTCAGATTGCCTTAGAAGATTTAACCTTACTTAGAAATGAGGTAACTTCTCCCACTTCCAGAAAAGAATTTTAGTGCCTATTTCTACTATGATGGAAACCAACAGAAGGTACACAATCTTAACTCAGAAATTTAGGCTTGGGGGAAAAAAAAAGAAAAAAGAATTGTCTCAAAATTCAACATTTTTAAAACATGTCTTCTAAAAGCTAAGACTGCCTTAGTTAACAAATGATGAATTCAGAAGAATAATTTCAGGCATGTAGCAATGAGGAGAACAGAGAGCCAAAATGTTTTTGGAAGAAGATATTTTTGTATTGATGCTGTTTCAGTTTAAATTTTTTTTTTTCACAGCAACTACACACATTTTTAAAATGTGACTATTTTGATTTGCAACAAAGATGATTTCCATGTCCATTAAAAGTATGCCTAACAGGAACCATGAAAAATTTACCTAATTTTGCATAATTTCAGGAATTTCCATACCAAAATCAATGCAAATAATGAATTAAAGAACATTCATTAGATGATAAAACTACCTCAATGTTCTGTTAGCACAAGCATTTCCTCTATGAGTTTTTTTGTCCTACAAATTACTTTATTCCCCAGACAGCATGAACCAAATCCAACTGAATGTTTTGGCGTAAACAAAATGGTAATCTTGCCCACTGAGAATCAGCTTTTCAAATATGTTAACACTTGCAGGAATCTTAATTCATTCTCATTTTACAGTGAAAGGCAGACAGCACCTCCCTCTCCTGTTACACTAATTAGAGCCATCCAAGAACAATTTAGGATTTGTACACAGAATGATAGGTCAGTCCCACTAAAATGCATCTCATTACCTGAAGATGTGCTGCGACTGGGTTCCCCTCGTTTCAACTGGTCAATTCTGGACTTTCTTTCAGTGATTTCTAAGCTTTTCTTCTCCCTCTCCCTCTCCCTGTCCCTATCCCTATCCCTAGAGCTACTGTGCAGGATCCTCCTCCGTCCAGTCTGATCGTCTCCACTGCGATGTGCTGACTCATTGGAGGGGGATCTGAGCCTGCTTGAGGCATGGCTCCGATTGCTACCGAGGCTGCTGCTGCGCTTCTGGTCCACAGGCTTACGGTGTGGTCCATCCTCTATAGTAACATGAGGGGCTTCCACCTTTTCTCCCCTTGTCCTGTGACTTTTCCTATGGGAATCCTCAGTGCTTCTTTCTGGAACAACAATGTCACCACGTTCAGGAACATCTTCATCTGACCAGTCACTAAATGTGGTATCTTCTCTTTTTGTGGGGACTTCTGCCACAGCTTTCTCAGGTGGTTCTTCAACCAATTCTTCCTTAGTTACAGGTGGGGTTCTTGGGCCTTTTTTCTTTTTATGATGTGGAACAATTTCTTCGTCAGAAACTTCAGAATCACCCTTGGATCTCTTCCGCTTTTTCTCCACATTTTTCCTTTTCTGACCTTTCTTAGGGGAAAAGACCTGGCTTTCCTCAGTTGTTGATTCATTAGCATACCTTTCCACCCCGCTGTCATCATCTTTCTTCTTCTTTGTTGCCTTTTTCTGTATCTTAGACTTCTTCTTGCTGTCATCATGCATTCTATCAGTAGCATCTCTTTCCTCAGAAGGACGGTGTCCAAGACTTTCCTGAACCCTGGATCGGGAGCCTTCTGAAGCATCTGGCTGCTCTCTTTGCTTATCTGCTGAAGAAATCCTCTCTTTAAACTCTGGTTCTTCATAGCGCCGGGAACTTTCCTTTCTGTCCGATTTTCGCTCTTCTTCTTTCCAACGGCTCTGCCGCTCCTCTGTGACGTGAGAGGGGCTCAGTGAGCGGGATTCCTGTGGCCGCACAACCTGGCTCAGGAGCCTGTGCTTTTCATCTGCAAAATGTGAAAAGAGTGTGCTTTTATTGTGTAGGAAGGAGAACGTGTGAGCATTTGCTGTCTTCTGCCTGCCAAAGAAAGTGTCCAGTAAAACACATAACCCATTACTTCAGTTAGATTTCTTTCGCTTTTCTACTGCTGCAGCAGCAACAGACAATTTCCAATTTGGTAAACATGCATCTTAAACAGGAGATGTGGAAGTCACTATCACCTGGCAGACATAATACATAGTGACAAAATGAAGATAAATGACAAATAAAGATGAAGAAAAATGGTAGTGCTCATAAAAATATGAGGAACACTTACAACACTTTCCCTGTGTTTTTTCTATTTAAAATTGCAAGTTATTTTCCACAGACAGAGGATAAGCTGGGTCCAGCTGCAGAGAGAGCCCACTCCCACTTACTTTTATCATCTCCACTGTTGTAAGCATCACTATCAGGAGAATGATCACGGCGACGTTTGGGTGACTGACGGGGACTTGGACTGCTTTCGTTTCTGTGACGCTTCCTGCAGAAGGAACACGCACCATCAAATTTCTTCAGGATTCTTTGAGTTTATCATCAATACAATCCCTGAAGTCTAAGCACCTCAAGCGGAAGATATTTAAAGATGCTGTGAAGTTCTGTAGTTTTCTAAGTTGTCATTCCAAGTAATAGCTATGCACTTAAAGGAAGCACAACACATATACTTGGGATATTGTTCATGCCTTCACTGATAGCCTTCTGGTATTGGAAATTTAGTAGTGCAAAGGGTAATGCATGCTCCAAAGAAATTTAATGAACAAAGTCACAAACCCTGACCTAGTTAACTGCTATTTGAATTTCAGGCTTCAAAATGTACCACAGTTTTCTACTATGTTTCCATGAATGCCTGTATTATTAAAGGCAAGACAGTGCAAGCATACTTAGAAGGGAAAATTACATTTTCTGACTCAACTCTTAGCTCACAAGTCGATCCATGATTCAGCATTAACAAAACATTGGACTAACTTCACCAGCATAGAACCAATTTGGGGGTTACCAGCATGTGCCACACAGATGCAGGGGAGACACAGCTCCAGACCAAGCCTAGGCATAAACAGGGTGTCTTCTTCCTTAAGATACTCCCCTGTCTACTAACTTACCAAATTCAACAGTAAAAGACTGCCTTTTTTTTTTTTCTTTGACTGAAGTAACATTTAGATCCACTCACTTGGATTTTCTTTCATCGTGGACATCTCTTGAGCCTCTTTCTTCTCGAATATCTTCTCTCTTATCCCTGCGGTCTTCCCTTCCTTTTTCTTTGTCATCCCAGTCTCTCTGGCGGTCTCTCTCTTTGTCTCTGTCTCGACCTCTCTCCCTTTCACGCTCCCGCTCCCGTTCTCTCTCTCGTTCTCGCTCCCTTTCGCGTTCCTCCCGCTCTCGCTCCCGCTCCTTCTCTCTCTCCCTCTCTCTTTCCCTTTCCCTGTCATGATCTCTGTCTCGGTCCCGCTCACGGTCCCTGTCTTTGTCCCGTTCTCTGTCCCTCTCCCGTTCCCGAGCACGATCTCGTTCCAACTCTCTTTCTTTCTCCCTCTCTCTTTCCCGGTCTCTTTCTCTTTCCCTCTCTCGGTCCCTCTCCCTTTCCCGCTCTCTCTCCCGGGTCCTTTCATCTCTCCTGTCATCAGAACGATCCACCCTTCGCTCCTCTCTCCTCTCATCCCGCTCGAGATCATCACTCCGTCCTTGGTGTCGTACCGGTGAGCCTGCTCTCTGATCTGCAAACAGAAGCGGGTTTGATTACTAAATGCTAAACAGATATAGACGGCTTCCACTAAAAGAGCCTTGACAATCTAGATCTTGGTTTGCATTAAATGAAAAGCAACTCCCTGCAGAAATTTGAATACTCCCTTTAGGAAGGAAGGAAGACAAAAAGCAGAACTAATTTTGAAAGAATTTTTCAACATTTAGGAGGTGGGCTTTACTTATTTATCCAAAAGCTGAAAAAAAAAAAAAATTAATTTTCTACCAGATTTTTCTGAATGGCCTCAAAAGACAAATGTATGCCTCACAGTATAGCTATTAGTATGGCATTACCCAATGTTTCCAAATCTGGTATAATCTGGTTTTTAAAAAGCAGGGAATGGCATGCATAAGATATGTTAAGACTTCTGTACAAAGATTTTACTTCCTAAATCTATTAGGAGTCAAGCGCTTTACAAGGACTCAAGCTGTTTACAACATAGAGTAGAAGTTTCTGCAAAATTAGAAATATTGGGCTGTCTCATCGCAGAAGAGATCCCTGCACAGAAACACAACCAAATCCACAAGACATGGAGAGGCAAGGATGAGATAGGGGAAGCAGAACTGCTAAAAGTTTTCATTTGTGCTCACTGCAGAGACTTACAGTTTAGAATCTGAGTTTGCTGTTGTTCAGACAGTGGATTAGAGACAGAGGAAAAACTAAACATGTAGAAAATGACTGATCCAGAAGGACAGTGAAATCTGATTTATCCAATTATACTTACTCTCCACAGACTTATCTACATACTGTTCATTGTATTGTGGATATTTTTTGAGTATTTCTATAGGTTTTGACTACTTCATAGCAATTTCTATGCTCATCTTAGTAGTATTTGAGCCACAACAAATCAATAAAACTATTTTCCTACAATATATATATATATAAAAGCACCATACAAAAGAGGAAAAAGATTGCATGAATAGAGGTTGGTATTTCTCAGTCCATTACGCTGAGGCTGAGAGTGCACTTCACTACAAATTGAGACAATGTCCACTAGGTGTGAGCAGGCAGAGTTTGGACAGAACTAAATCAATAAAACATGCATTTCCGTCAGTTTAATCAATTTTCATCTCTTGAGTGAATTAACAATGATTTAGTGCTCCCCTGTTACCAGGTAAAAGTAAAAGCAAAGTTGAGTGACATTTCTGCCTCTTTAAAAAGGTAAACCATCAATCCATATGATTGGTTCCATGAACAGGTTTCACATTCTTTTAATGGGCCTATAACACTGTAATATGATTTACTGTGCACACTAAATATTAGATTTTTATAAAGAACTTCTGTAACTCCTATTTGTTGTGTCAGTTTTGGTGTTAAAACATCCACATGAAAGTCTTATGTGAATCAAATAGTGCAAATGTATTAGACAATTAAATGCAGATAAGTCAGCACTTCTTATGTGACTTCATTTTTTGAGGTACTGTTCCAGTGATTGCTTGGAACACTCCCATATTTGCCTTAGTTGAATACAGACAGCTCAAATTTGCAAGCTTGCATTTTAAAATCATACTCCTTGCATATCACAGAACTAAGTACCAACCAAAATATATCTCAATTTTTCTCAGAATGACAGATATTAAAACTGTAGTCCAATTAGGGAAAGCGCCTTGAATTGTAACTCTGAGGATTTACTACTACAAAAAGTGACCTGAATTTTTAAGGAAGAAGACAATAAATTTTGAATTAATGCTCTTTATATTCCCCCCGCCATGGGAAATACAACCCATTCAAAGCAACTTCTCTCCTAGAAATTTATTTTGTTGTGATTACATGCTTTTATTTCCAAGGGTTTCCTCTTGGCTTGGGGTTTTGGTTTGGTTTTTTTGGGGTGGATGTTTGTTTTTCTTAATAAATTAAGAACTTGCTAGGACATGAGGGCACAAAATTACATTATATACATGTAGGATTTATTTGGATGGGGGAGATGAAAGAGATGAAAGCTAGACTGCAAAAGCCAACCCCCAGGACACATTCAGTGTTCAGGATTTTTCAGCTGATACGAAAAAGGAAGCCATGAGCTTAGGTTTGTTGAAATCCTGCCTTGAAAATGAGAATCTGAAGCAGAGCCTTTCACAAGAACAAGCAACAACAGATCTGTTTCAATAGGCTAAAAAGTATCTTTCACAGTGGCATGCAAAATATCTCTTCAAAGAACTGAAATTACAGAGCAGCTAGAATGTATCTGCCACCCATAAATCAAAGCTCAAGACAGAGAATAACCCACTATAATTTTATGTTTAGTCTTCACAGCTCTTCTTTTAATTTTCACGCTATTTTCATTTCCCTGACTCCTCCAGTTCTCTTAATTGGTGAGCAATACAAATATATTTCAGAGTGTAAGCTGCTACTAAACTCCTTCAAGCCTTCAAACACAGTACACTTGCTGGTACAGAAATCTGACATCTTGCTATGTAAAAAATATTTGACTATGTAAAAAAAAAGTCATGCATGCTCTTTTCATGATCACTGGTATCAACACTTACTAGCTAACTATCATTGACAACAGCAAAGCACTCATCACTATTGAACTCTCCAGACAATAAATTTCTGAATTCATAATAAATTTAAACTGTCACTTACTTTAGTAGTAAGCAGTCCATAATTGTCAGTCTAGTTTAGGCCTTCCCCAAAACACACTCAAGCAATTTACAGCACAAAAGCACAGTGTTTCTATACCAACAAACAGAACCAGTAACGAAACGCAATCATGAATCCAAGCTTACATGGACTCTAAGCTTAACGTGCTTATGCACATGAAGTGGAGGAGGAGGCAAAAACATTGTACAATGAAGTTGTACAATGAAAGCCCTTGCCTTGAAGTTTAGTTTGTTTGAATACTACTTGGATGAATAAACACAGAAGATGCCAAAATCTAGCCACAGGGCTGGGGAAAGACGACAGCATTCATGTATACAAGGCTAGTGAATGATCTTACAACAGAAGTTATATCAAGAATAGGACTGGTGTCAGTGTGTGGTGTCAGATGAGCTATTTATGAATTGGTGTGGGGGCAGAACAAGGAAGAAAAACGAGGGAAAGAGAAACACACACACTCATGCATATGCACATTTGACTACAGATGGATGTGTAAAAACAGACATTAAAAGACCTCTTTCTCTGTTGTCACGTCTATCCCGTTCACCATGTCTTCTCTCAAAGGAGGAATCTCGTGCTTGATCCCGACTGTCATAGCGATCCCGATCAGCGTAGCTACTCCTCGATTCCCAGCTGTCATGGTAGTTTCCGCTACTGCTGTGCCCATCAACCTGCGATCCTCTAGTCCCCCGACTTCCTAATGGAGATGTAGCAACACAAAACATGAGCTTCCACATGTAAGGAAATCCACTGATGTTTTATACCAACTGATGTATTAACATCTAATAAATTTTACTTAGCTGTTCGTGGACATAAAGATTGTAACATCAAACTCTACTTGAACAACAACTCAAACTTCACATGTTTTAACTGTAAAGTTATTATTTGCAAACTGCAAAATCAAGACTTTCTACATCATCATCCCCTGGTCATAGTACAAGGTCTCCTGACTAGAAGTATCAGTCCAAAAGCCAATTCACATTTTTTCTGAGTAGGCTTTAAGCTAGCAGACAGTGCAGCAAGAATAGGCAGAGAAAGCAGAGATCATCCTCCCTGTAAAAACTGTGTATCACTTCCCTAATGAAAATGTCACAAGCCTGAAAAAGCAAAATAAAAAATAGATTATTATAAGTTGTTGTTATTATTATTATTTAAAATGCATCAGATTTCAGAAACCATTTCAAAGATTAAAGTCACACATTTTGGAAATCGGATGAGGCAAGGTGGTGAGGCAGGGAGAGGTGGGTGTGTGTGAAAGATGGTTTTCAGACACCTAAGACATGCAGTTGTTTTTGAAAGAGCACAAAAAATCTGTTGCCCAGGGCTTTGAAACACACTACCCCCTAGGAATTTTCCAGTACACATCAGCCTCTTACTCGTGTTTGTAGCCAATGGGAAAACCAAGGGCTGCAGAAACATTAAATAGTGATGTAAGGGTTAGGCTTTGTTTCAAAACGAGATGGCAGAATACCAGTGATATGCCACTTTAATGAATGGAGAACATAGAAGTGCTATAAATTTCAGTAAGTTTTAATCTAATGACAACAGAATTGAACACAGTTTTAAAAGCATGAACTATTTGGCAGTACTTGCATACCAAGTATCAAACAAGGCAGTATGAATGCAAATATTCCATCTTCAATGATAGAGACACATGAATTTTTTAAATTACACAATACCTTTGTCAGATAGTTCTGGACCTCTGCCTCGACTTCTGCCAGTTCTATCACTTCTGCTCTCATTTCTGGAGTCACTCCTGGAGTCATTCCTTGTTTCAGCACGAGAGCTCTCCTCTCTGCCATGGGATCTTCCATAGCTGCGCAAGTCATCTTGATACTGGTCATCCTTTTTATGGGCATCACGACTCTCTCTGTCTCTGTAGTCATGGGAGTCTCGTGTGGAGCGCGAGTCTCTCTGGTCACGACTGTCTTTGGTATCCCTGCTATAATCCCGCGTGTCTCTGGAGTCTCGAGTATCTCTGGATTCCCGTGGCTCCCGCCGATCTCTGGTGTCTCTTGTGTCCCTCCGATCTCTTCCATCACGAGACTCTCTGTCATCTCTATGGTCCCTGGAGGTACTCTGCTCTTGGTCATAATCACGATCGTCTCTTGTTTCTCTTTCTTTTTCTCTTTTCCCTCTTGTTTCTGTAAAATGTTCAAAAGAACGTTATATACCCAGCTTAATCAGAGCAAGCATACATTTAACACACAAATAAGACTAAAATAACATAGTCAAAATACACTTAGCGAATCAAAATTAATATGTAGAGATCATGCTGGGTTATCTATCTATACATTTAGTAAGCTTTAAAGATCTTATTGTGAATATGGATCTCTACAAATATTTACCCGTTCAAAAGACATTAAGTATAATAACAATAAATGTCAAACATACTAAAGAGCAAGCGCACTTCAATAATTTTAAGGTAGGGTTATTACTCCTCCATGTATAAATTCCTCTTATTTTCTCAATAAATTTTCTCAATAAATTCCTCTTATTTTCTATACACACACACACACTTGCAGAAAATTTGTGGTATATTTAGACCACTTGTAAGGCCTCAATGCCCTGCTAAAATCTGTTGGTTTGAGTTTGGGGTTTTTCTTTTTTTTTTGTTCTGGGGTTTTTTTTATTACATATTTGTAATATCAGTGCTACAGGAAGGTAAGTTTACAGCCAGTCGAAAATAGAGCTGACATACGTACTCTTTGTAATCCGTCTGTCAAGGCAAACGGCATGTTTACTCATCACATAATGTTCAAACAGCTCTACAGATTTCCAGAGGGAATGGCTGTTTCTTTGCACACACCTCACTTAATGTCATTACAAAGACAGTAGGCAGCAATCAGTGGGGACTGGATTTGGGCACCTCACAGAAAAGAGTAATAGTTACTTAGGAGTACCCTGCCGTGAAAATCACTTACCTACTGACACCACCATTGCATTACACAAGGAACACCTATGTAGATACCTACAGCACCTTTACAATCAGTTGAGCCTACATAAGCAGTTCTACCAGGGGTACTTTAATACACAGTACCTGCAAACCGCACAATCAGCACAACCAGCACAGGAAGAATAAAGACAGCCAGTATTTTCTTCACCCCCTATCCCCTGGGATTGGTGCAGACAATGCCACAATTTGAAAAATCAAGTTTCAAAATGCAATTTGCAAACCAATAAAAACGATTCTGAAGAGCTATTTTTCATTCATACCATCCCGCCTTTCGTGGCGTCTGTCATGAGACTGTGAAGTCCGATCACGATCGTGTCTTCCCTTGTCTCTTCCAGGAGATCGGTGTCTCGAAGGACTTCGCTTCCTCTGAGGTGGAGAGGAAGAGTGGGGGGGATAGGGGGAAGATGACCGCCTTGCAGGCGGGGAAGCTGTCCTTTGATAGGATGGAGAAGGAGTTCTTTTGCGGTGTGGGGAAGGAGAATGTCTTTGAACAGAGGAGCCTGACTGTGAGGAAGAGGAGTGATGTCTGGAGGATATGGGAGAATGATGCTGACCTGATGGAGAAGCAGACCTGCAAGGAAGAGTTAAAACAGGCACACGTGTAATAATTTGACTTGAAAGGTTCTTAACACACCGTACAAAAAAGCAATTAAAATAAGTTGTGTATTCCCTACCCTCTGTCTGCTGAAAATACGTGCTGTTTCTATAAAACATCAAACTTGGCTTCCCTCCAGGGTGCCAAGTATATGCTTTCAAAATATGTTTGTCTTTAAATGATTATTATTTATTTAATACCCAGGAAAAATCTGTCCAATCAAAATTGTATTACATAGCTACCAGAATGTAGGGGAAGGGAGGGAGGAGTCAGAAAAAAAATCATTATCTTCTCTCCCATCCCCAAATAAGACTATTGCTTTCTTCAATATAAAATCCTTTTTGGAGTTCATAATAAAATTACGGAGATAATTTTTCTGAGGTGTAACTTAGATTTTTTTGTTTACAACAGCACTGAATTTTTTTAGAAAGCAACAACGTCTCCTTCTTATACACTTCTACCATGTTTTATTGTAAGGATTGATCTTTAAACAATTCTTAAGATCCAGAAAAACCATATGCATAGCTACTTAAAATGTCAGCAAACGTGAATGTTTACACAATCATGGAAAACTCACATCTGATAGAATAAGAAAATGTATACTAAATATCTCTGATCTTTGAAATTCCATCACTAACTAAAGATAATTTACACAACAGTAAAAAATTTCCTCATAATACGACCAACATAGACAAAAACACACTTCAAGTCTTTAGCACTCAAGGTAAAATTCTGTCAGGGCTAGACATGACCGACAGAATCCAAAAAACTTTCATGACTTATTGTCTTTAAAGTAAGACAACATTTATTTTTCCCTGTGAAACCACTACTTTCACAGGGTTACCAAAACTGGCTTGCATGGAAGGCTTTCAATGGGTATGGAGACAAAATATTTCAAATATCCTTCCCTGCTTCTAGCAGAAGGCCCATTTATCTTCCTTGCTTAACACTCCCTTGCACAACACTTGATACAAGCAGGCAATGATGAACAAACTACTGGATGTCATGCTTTAACCCCAGCCAGCAACTAAGTACCACACAGCTGCTCACTCACTCCCCCGCCCACCTCCAGCAGGATGGGGAGGAGAATGGCAAAAAGGCCTGTGGGTTGAGATAAGAACAGTTTAAAAACTAAAATAAAGTAAAATATAATAATGATGGTAAGAATATCAGCAATGAAAAGGGAAATAACAAAAAGAGAGAGAAAAAGAAGAAAACCAAGAGAAACAGTGATGCACAACACAGTTGCTCACCTCGACTGATACCCAGCCTGTCCCTGTGGGCAACTGGCAGCTCCTGGCCAACTCCCCCAGTTTATACACTGAACATGATGTTCTATGGTACAGAGTCTCTTTTTGGCCGGTCCAGGTCATCTGTCCTGGCCACGCTCCCTCCCACCATCTTGTGCACCTGCTCACTGGCAGGGTATGGGAAACTGTGGTAAGCTTTACTTAGCAACAACTAAAACATCTGTGTCTTGTCAATATTATTCTTATGCTAAATCCAAAACACAGCACTGCAGCAGCTCCTCGGAAGAAAATTAACTCTATACCAGCTGAAACCAGGACACCGGAATAAGTTAAAACAAGAGGTATTTTGCAGAGTCTGTCCTATTGCTCCAGGAGGAACTCACTTCCCTATGAAGAATCCAATATAGTAAAAATGTCCCTCAGTGACATCTACCATAAAACAATCCAACGTTGTTCCAGCTGAACTGAGTCACCACAGAAGCCAAACAGTTTGCTTATAACTCTTTGGATTGCTGAATGAATGGGTTTTATTTTTGTTGTTTTATCAGCATGCAGAAATAGATATGACATCTGGAGCTTCCCCCACCCTTCAACCAGAGGTGCAGAAAATAAGAATGCCTCACTTTCCATTATATAAATATGGGACTACAGTAGTATTTAGCACTGCCATTCTAAACCTGAGCTTACACTCTTTCAGACCAAAATAAGGAGCGTACTCCATTTTTAATGGGTGGTAAAACATTTTTTTCTAAAGCCCCAAGAACTAAAGATATGATATCTTCCCTAAAGCTTCCTGCAAGAAGCTTTGCATATCACTGTTTAGCCAGTTGTGCCTGCTTCTCAAGAAAGATGTGCAGAACCAGGACCTTAGTATCACTTTACCCATTTTAGAATGGAGGAACTCTGCTCCTTTCCCATCTCCAAGGTAAAAGATTTTCCCATGTTCTACTTTTTAAGAAGGGAAAGGTTAGGGAGGAAAAAAGTTCCTGAAGGATCACAGACTGACTATATCTCATATCAGACTTCTGAAGTTCTACCTGAGGACAAAACATTTGAGAGGAAGTGATAAATGGAAACTTTCACTGTGACTTGTGTTCTTGACACGACAAGTACCCTCAATGTAGTAACTTGGCAAAAAAACCCCCAGTCTGAGTTCAAGAGTTTGAAGCACAAATATATTCACAACAGACACGTAAACAAGCAGTCAAACTAACAGAGGAAGTTTCCAAACTAGAATTGACCTCCCACCTGCGAGAGGGTGAGAAGTTATGTTTGTGAGTGGTTGACTTGGCTGGAGCTCGGGAGGTTTGCCTTCGCCTCGCAGCAGGTGGTGAGTACTCCCTGGAAGGGGAAGAATTACTGCCAGAGTGATCCGCAGGACTAGGAGAACGTTTCTGTCTACGGGAGCTTTCAGAGGGATCCCTGGAAAACAAACAGCAGCTTGTGTAACAGGGATAAGATGGTGTTAGCACATTTCTAAGAAACTACAAACATCTCCAAGACAGAACCTGTGATTACGTTATCAAGAGCTATGTTACACAGTCATTTGTTCCATCTATAATTTCACATATGAAACTACCTCAAGATAGCACAACTCAAAAATGCAAGATATGGACTAAATTTCTTGCTACACTGAACTGTGAAAACTAGAACATGGTAAAACCGAAAAAAATCTTCTTGTAATTTTACCTAATATTTCATGTGGTGGTGAAACAGAATTCTTACCAAC
The DNA here is from genome assembly GCF_041296385.1 of Aphelocoma coerulescens. NCBI lineage: Eukaryota > Metazoa > Chordata > Aves > Passeriformes > Corvidae > Aphelocoma > Aphelocoma coerulescens. Next base: position 64,446,312 of record NC_091013.1, read on the forward strand.
TAAAAATACTTTGTTACCTCATTTAAAAATTTCTGTAACATCAGAACTTTATTTAAGCAGTTTTGAGCTCAGACATATTTTTAAGGGCTAATCCCAGTAGCAAGTGAATGAAAGTAATCTGTCAAAACCTTCAACTATTTCACTGACTGTACCTCATAGAGATTTGACATTACAACTTCATTTTTATTATGTACTGGAAAAAAAAAAAGACTAAAATCCAACAGTGAAATATAGGGCAGTAATCACCACAGCAATACCTGATTATAGTACAATGATAAAACAAGTACTGTCTTAATCGTTTCAGCACTACCTAGAATATTCTTTTCTACTGCTTGCAACTTCTTTCCAGTAATGCAGTGGGCAATCATGAGGGAAATAAAATACTTTCAAGTAAGTATGGTGTAATTTATTTAATCAATCATAAATACACAATTCACTGGTCTTCCAATCCTTAGTCTTTGATTTGCCAGTTACAAAGTAAGACTTAAGAACATGTACCCTACTTTCATCAAGAAAACACATGCCATAAAAATGCAGATCACATATCTTTCAGCTTAAGTGGACACGTATGCTCCAGGAAATAATGGAATAGTCATAGTAGTACACCTTTTATTTTAGGATATAAATATGCACATATGCAAAAGTGAAGCAATTCTAAAATGTCAGCAGTCTTTGACTACTTCAAAAATACTTTAACCTACTGAAGATTAGGGAGAGTTTAAATGCACACTGCCAACTTATAAAGATATTAGTACTCTTAAGATTTCAGAAAAGCAGGCAATCAGACATGAATGACTTCGATAAGGATTCTGGTGAACAACCTGTTTCACTGGGGAAGGTCCAGATTCCTGAGAAGTAATGAATCTTTCAAAGGGGCATTTTACAGACCTACTAAGTTATGTAATTAAAACCTACCAATCTGTTAGTTATAGTTTATCAACCCATCTATACAACACACTGAAAATACTTCATGAGTACCGAAAAGGTTGTTGGCAAAGCAGGTAAAACCACCTTTACTATTCAGTGTTCTATAAAAGATAACTTTAAAAGCAAGGTTACTTTACAGTTAAAAGCTAATAATGCAATGTAACTTACCTCTGCTTCTCTTTTTTCTCCTTGTGCCTTTCAAAGTCACGCCCTCTCTCTTTCACCTCCCTTGCCTTTTCTTCTGAACGCTCTTTTGCTTTATGTTTTTCTTTGTGTTTTTTCCCCAGGGGAGTGTCCTCTTGTACTGGAGGAGGAGGACTAGGGGTACGAGGACCTTTCTTTTTACTCTGGTTACTTTTAGAACTCCTAGAGAGAAATTAACAGGGTGGGGGGTGGGTGTAAAAATGAAGAGCTGACAACTATTTCAAACAGTAATTTCTCAGACGTTGACAGGTAAATTATAACATAAAAAGGCCTTGAAGCTTTTAGGACAGGATTCACCAACTCCATTAGCAAGCACCATTCAGTAGCTGAACTTGACCAAAGGGTGAATAGAGATGGTAAAAATTTATGTTGAGCTCTTCCATTTATAGCCTTTTTTTCTGAAGGAAGTAAACAAAATCAGGAATTGCTCTTGTTCAGACAGAACCAGTTTTCAAAGATAAAATGCCCTTATATGAACTGTACACATCAGAAGACAAACACTACAGAGTACTTTGTCTGTTCAGACTCCCACTTCTGCAATGCAATACCCCAACCATATACACACTTGAACTACTCATGTTTTCAATTTAACGTTAGCTACCTGATGGAAGTTAACGTTAAATTGAAAGATGAAGGATGAAGCATCTAAATATTCCTGAATATGCATCTCACAATATGAAGTAGTATATATTTTCCACATAATTCACCACTAAGATAAACCCTACCAACTAGGTATCACTGCATACTGAGTATCAGTAGCACACCAGCACACGCTATACCATTCCTGTAGCAGAAACAACATTGTTTTGCCCCTATTTTAAAGGGGATTTTCACTTAGCAGATACAGATGTGTCTGGTTACACTGCTGCAGTAATTTCTTTCCTATCTAAAAGCTGCAAACAACAATTCAGAACGTCTTGTGGCCAGCAAGAACTTTAGAAACAGGTTTTGGAGAGTGACTTTGGTGGCACAGCACTCCGTTAAAATCCTGTGATTTTTACATATTTTAGCCTTAATTCTTCCCTGCCCTCCCCCATGCCTCATTTATCTATCCTGAATTCTGAGAAATTCCCTGCCTTGAAAGTCACACATTATTTCTTGAACGGTAATATGCAATACCAACAGAATGAGCAGTTGGTCGAATTTTAACCACTTCGGTTTAGAGAGGCTGCTTCACAGGCTACAGCACTTCAAACAAAAGTGTTTCCCACTTTTCAGTGCTTTATATTTTCTCATCACCTCCCAAAGACTGGACATTCAAAGGGAAAAGATCTGCTTGTAAACCATGAAAATAATCGACTGACAACTACACACATATAACCATTTTCTGTATATGATGATTCACAATCCACAATTTAGAGACCTTCCCCCAAAGTTCTATAATCAAGGGCACTGAAAGCAAGGAAAATGGAAAACATTAATTATGAAAACTCCAGAAATAAATGTAAGTGCGGTTCTCTGTTCTCACTCTCTTGCAAGATGCATCTACATACTGACCTCTGCTGATCCAAAAGTGGTGAAGAGACAGTAGATGCTTTCTTGTCTTTCTTACTAGCTGAAGATGATGATTTGGGACTGGACCTTCGTTTTGGAGATTTGCTAGACTTTCGTGGTGATGGCGATGGTGATAATTTAGATCTAACCACCTCTGGAGAAATCTTGAGGGAAAGAATACAGTTAACCAATAAGATATTGATGCTCAAACGTGTAAGTGTATGCTGATATATGTGTCAAATATGTAAATTCAGCAAGTGAGAGAGTATGAGATCTTAACCATATACATCTCTACTTCAACCTAATCACATTGTTTGCAAAGAACACCATAAAAGGAAGACAACAGATAAAGCATGGAGGAAGAGAAGGTGATGCACTCTGTAATACATTACAAAAACTGTAACTAAAAGTTTAAAATCAGTATGCTCACAACTAACACTCATATTTGTCTGAAAAAGAAAAACATCCTTAGAGGATTTTTTTTTTTAATCTTCCCCAAAATTTTAGGGTTTCTAACACTTATAACTTTGTCACTCTACTTTACTTGTTACTACAAGGCAAGCTGGAAAATGAGATTGGCAAATGCCTTGTGTTTTCTTTTATATGTCCTCTCTGTTACAAATCTTATTTGTTTTGTATTACTAAAATGCATTAAATCCTAGTCATTTAATAGCTGACTTCACAAAGAAGAAAACTCGGTTATTGTGCTGGATGACGGATGAGAAACTCACTTCTAATACTCAAGTCACATACTAATTATATAGGTGCCAGTTACTTACAATTATGTAACACAATAGTGCATTTGTAGCCCAAAAACCTTAAGTCTTATGGGAAACAATTAGAAGTCTATGAAGTGGCTGATGACTTGTCTTTTCTATTGCACATTTACATAATACAAACCTCTTTTTTAATGACTATTTCCTCTCGTTTCTCCATGTTTTCCTGTTCCAATTTCATGAGTTCTCTCTGAATCTTTTGGCGCTTCATTTCCAAAGACAGCTCATGATCATAATCGTAATTAACATCTCCATTATCAGAGTCTTTATTTAAAGAAAAAAAAAGTAAATAGATTAGTAAACTATTTCTTATGAAAAAGATAACAGTAACATTTAGCATACTGGATGCCAAGCATAAATATTTTCATGACTTTTAAGTACTGCATGAATGGATCAAGGAATGAATGTCAAATTTCTTCTCCAATTATGCGTGCAAACCTGAAGTAACTCCAGTCAGTTCCATACGACCTGAAGTTAAACTCTTAAACTTCATTAAAAACACCTTAACTTCTTCCACGGACATTCATCAGGAAGGGAAACAGAGGAGATCACTTAGTTATATTTAAATAACAAAAAAAATTAAAACTGTGTGTCTTCACAAAGACCAAAAATATGAAGAGCACTATTTAACTGGGAAAATCACATGAAACAGATTTATATAGTGATGCATGGTACTAGAAGGTTTTATTTAATACAATGTCTTACAAATCAATTGATACACTTACTTAATTACATGCAGACATTGATTTTAAAATAAGAGAAGAGTTCAGTATGAACCCTTTTATCAGATAAACATACATTTCAAGAGTTTACATCCAGTTGTAAAACCAGATGTAAACTGTAACCAAACATTATCACTGTTCAGTTTTCACATTAGAAAAAGTGCTATTTCTCTCAGTTTTTCATTAAATCATGCACAATTAATATAATATACTTCCAACCTGGCAAGTGAAATCGTATTGAAAATGCATGGGAGCAGTTTAGAGAAAGGTGCAGTTCCTAGTAACATAGGTTCTTTCCCAGTCTATCCACCTACTTATATAGCACTCCCTAGAACTTAACAGATAGTAATTCTACTTCATCCATATACCAAAAATTGACAATATTTTGAAAAAAAAGCTGAATTCTCAAGATGAAAGTCTCAGTGTCTAAGACTTAAGACATTAATACTATATATTTATATAGAACTTGTGGTTTCTATGTTTCAAATGTTTTTGAGTCAGGTTTTATTTCCATGTATACATGTCATAAATCAATTTTTCTCAAAGTGTGCAAAAAAAAAGTCTACTAAGGAGTGAATACATATTACGGCTACTTTTCCATTCATGTATTGTGCTTAAGACACAGCAAAACAGGACCTGCAACATTTCTAGCACACAATATTGAAAAGCTCCCTAGTTAATGACATTTCCAAGGAGCTCCATCCTATAACTTGCAGTATGCCTCATTGCAAATACGTTCATTATACCTGAATTCCCTCAGAAGGGATGAGAATTGCTGTTTTTTTTCTTGCAACACCGTAACTACTTCTGAAACACAGACACTTAGAAAAAACTACAGGAACACCAGAGCTCAGTAGAAGCTCCTGTAACATCACTACCAGGTGAACTTGGACTCTAACAAAAGCAGAACTTAGGAGAGAAGAAAACTGCCCACATCAACAATGAAACCACCTTGTAAGTACTAAAAAAATTTTCAAACCCAAAAACTCCCAACCACCAACTCATACCGAAGTGACTACAGAAGGTAACGGAAGACACTTAGAATTTTTCAGGTATTTTTAAAATACAAATATTTCACTGATTTCCACCTTCAACTGTAATTATACTCACTCAAATGGAGCCCTTGTTAATGACAGCTTACACCATGACAAATTACGCAACAAAAACGGCTGACTTTTGAATTCAAAGGAATTACACTTTCTTCTCAGACTGACCAGTTCTAAAATTCCTTTAGGTGCAACTTCGATTCATCTAGTGACCTTAATGTGAAAGATTCACCATGGAGTAGACTATACCTAAATTCCTTGTTGCCTCAGTAGTCAAAAGTGGAAAAAAACCCCAAACTCCTGTATTTGAAAAGCTAGTTGATTTAACCACTGTAGCAGTCCAACTCAGAAAACTTGTTTGTTCTCCTCAAAAAAAAAATTGAACGAATGGCTATTGCATGAAAAGTATTCTGCTTAGAAACCAAATCTTGAAGCATTCCACTTAACACACAGCCTAGAAATCTCACAGTTCTTTGAGGTGTTAGGGGACTGAGTTCAATACCTTATACATACCTTCTCTATTTGTTTCCCAATCCCCATTTTCTTCTTCACTTTCTGGCGTTCGCTCCTTTGTAATTTTGATATCCTCCTTTTCTCTATGTCTTCCTCGTGACGACTCTTTCTATAAAGGGAAAAATGCTGCATTAGAGTAAACAACTTTATTTTACAAGAAGCCTGAAGAAGCAGGTGTATTTTACATGGTATTTTGGCAGGGGTTTTTTCATAGTACAAAAAACATTTTCCCCTTTAGCCTGTTGAACAAATACCTTCTTAAACAAGCAGAGACTCCACAGGCTACATGTTTTAACGCAATTTCATATAATCAGAATGCAAATAGCAGATGTGGAAAAGAGAAGAAAGGATTCATAAAATAAGAAGGCTTAAAGGCAGGGCAAGAGTCAAGCACATATCAGAGAAAAAAATTTAAAATAGGCACCAAAAGAACAGATAAAGTTCTAAAGACCAGAAGTTTCATGAACATTTTTAAGAGTATCATTTTAACAGCTTGAGCAAGAATTCTCAGCTGTAAATAAGAATATTTATATGCAAGGCAGATGAGCCTCAGAAGTGGAACCATTTAACTCTTCAGAGGATAAAGAATGTGGAGGGGGAGGAGATAATAAAATAAAAAAAACCCAGAGACCCTTGGCAGAAGGGAGAAAAATTCTAAAGCAACACAATGGAATCAAGTTCCATTGATAGTTTTGCGTTTGACTTTCACTGTCTCCAAGACAAGTCTAACTACTGCATTGGCACCTATTTTCTGTGTGGCAGAGAGTCCTGTGAACACCTAAGAAAGACAGAGACTATCCTTACACGAAAAAAGATAATTTCAAGTCAACTGATGCTCTGCCACTCTTGTCCCCCTGCTAAATTCCAGTATAAAGCTATATAGTTGCACCTCTGCATCTGCTGAAGCAACATCCTCTAAATGATCTGCCTGGGCTCAAGTGGAATACAGGACAAAGTTTCTTCACTACTGTAGCAAAAGAAGAAAATTCAAGCTTAGAAGTATCTCAGGTTAATTTATTAAATAGGAAACCAGAACAGCCCTGTTGTTCTCACCTGCCTTCTTTTGGTTTTTTGGGGGGATTTTTTCATGTTGGTATGTGGGAGATACTTACACCAAGAAAAGGAGATGCCTGAGAATTTCACTAGCTATTCCTTATTGGGACTTACATCTTGACTTAATTTAAAAACTTAACATCACCTTAGAAACACATTAAGGAAACAACATAAAATTGCAGATAGTCACTCAAAAACTAGTAAAATTCAACTATTCCTTTTTATTCACTGACAATGATAAAAACTTATCTCTAGTTTAATGATGTAGATCTCTAAAATGATGCAGAAGGTCATAACTTACTGAGTCATGTTGGTTGCTGACATCAGCTGCAGACCAGTCTACATCCACTAAGCCATCGTCTCAACATGTACTAAAGGCATTTCAGTCTAAGGGCCAGAAATGTACTACGCCCCAAAGCAAATTACTTTAAAAGAAAATGACTCTGATGAGATCTAAAAATCTGTAAGTATAACAAGCCTTCCCTGCAACCATTCTTTTTTTTTCTTAAGACTATTCTTACTTTTCTAGCCCACCCTCCTCCATGAAGGCCACATCTGTTCTACTAAACTGTGTACTTCTGCTATATACTTCACCTGATTCCTACAACATAAACTAACAAAACCATAATTTCTTAAATGTGAGTACTAGTTTCTATTAATTCAACACTACCTCTTCTAGCAAACTGGAACATGAACATTAGGACAACCTCTCTATATCGATTTAAAAAAACTTCTCAAAGCCAATTCGTCAAATAACTTGTCATCAAAGAACATGCAGCAAGTCCATGCTTCAAGTCCAATTTAATAACCCTTGTTAAAAATACTACACAACCTGTATGCATCACGCCTACCTCTTCAAACTTACAAGCCAATACAAGGATCTTGAAAGAGCCTGTATTTTCTCATTTCAGTGGACAGATTCAGTAGTGGCACAACCATATTTCTACACAAGAACTGAGAACAAAAACAGCTATCAAACTGAAATACTGAACATAGGGGAAGCATGGTATTTTACATTAAATGTTGTTTAGTTGTCAAGAAGAAATATTCTGACAACATTGCATCTTGAAAATCAAGTATCAGTTTAGAAACTGAGTATATTTTTCCTGGGACATGCAAATCGAGAATTTAAGTTATGATGGTTTAAAACACATACTTAATTTTTCTCACTGAAAAATCCTCAACATATTCCTTTTATTTTACTTGTTTCAGTTATAACACATTTGATTCCTTCATACTATAGGGATGAAATACTTCCTTCACATCCCTATAGACCTTCTTTACATGTTTTTTGTCTCTCCCTCAACAAGTCAAGAATAAAGTAAGTTAAGCTCCTACAGGCCAAAAGTATGTCCTTCACTTGTACTTGAAGATGCTGCATATCCACTTCAGTCACATTTGTTAACTATTTCTCTGCAGTCTCTGAAAAAATGCCATTTACTAGACGAGAACCAACAGACTCTCATAATTACATATTTATTTACTAAAAAAAATATTGTAGCCTGGCCTAAGAGGAAACAACAGTTTAGTAGACTTGTCTACACTGTTTTCAGATACATGCTCACAACTAAACATAACAGGTGTTGGATAGATGTTTACAGTTTCATGGTGATGTTCAGGAGAGATGCCACATAAGGAAGGGAAAAAACAGATGACGTTATGGCTGACTTCTGAGAGATTTAATTTAATGTGTAATTAAATGGAAGGTCCATGTCCCATGTGATCGCACTCTACAGCATAAGACTTGATGTCTACTTGAATAAATTTCCCACTACTGCCAGAAAATCCTGGCCAAGCACAAAAGGACTCATCTAATCTGTAAAACATGCTTCTAGCCAAGAAGTGTTATTTTGCCAACACCGATGGAAAGAACAGAAGACTCATACAACCTACAATTCTTACATTGCAGAAATCTCGGTTTCAACCTTATCAGGTTGCACAGTACATGCAGCAGCAAAATAAACTCATTCCAAAGCACAGATTCCTTTAAACCTACAGCAACCTACACATATTATAGCTAGAACCTTTTGGGCAAGCACAGTACTATTTTGCTCTAGGTATAATTCCTATATAGTGTAAACTACTACCATGCTACAGAAACACATAAGAAAATGAATCTGAAGATCCCCTGGCATTAGGAGGTATTGTTGCCATTTAAAGAGATGGAAGATAATGCTGAGTCCCACTTCCAGTGGAAATAGTTAAAAGCTACAGTGACAAAAACCACAGATATAAAACAAGCGATACACATTCCTTATGAAAACCTTCCTAAATGTACATTAAGTTCCTCCCACTGCTCCTCCCAAATCCCACACACCTTCAAGGTTAAGACTAGGTAAGACTTCATACACACCAGTTTAACTGTCTTCTCATAATACAGAGAAAAATTCAATATATAAATTTCCAACTAAATACAGTAAAAGCAGGAACCTTATCTAATTATTTGTATAATAATTAATACACTAACGTACAGTGCTGAAGTAATTCCAAACACAAATCCAAGAAACACAGAAAAACTGAGTTCAATGTAGGTGTCCAAATAACACAGCATATTGTCTCTGCAAATAATAGTACAAAGCATGAAGAAATAAAAAGGTATATAGTCTATAAACTGTCCATACAGGAAGTTTCTTCCTAAATACATACAGATTGCACTAGTTATCTTACGTCTCCAAAGAATAAAAAAATCTCTTCTGAAAAGATTTTATACTAGTTATACTGTCTTAGCTACTTGTGGAACCTCTTCAGCTTTGTGTCTCTATCTTCTAGGAATCAGGTAGGATCATCATATATAACTTATATAGCATTTCCCCTTGTCATTTCCAAATTTGCCACTCCTTCTACTGGGATAAAGTATGAATATGACGCATCTAACTTACATTCCCTCAAACATACGTTATTTGCATTCATCCCATGTCCTTTTGTCTCTCCAGTTTATTTCTCACCTCTTTGCCCACTTCAAGAAGACCTTTGACTGTATTTTCTTTCATACAGGTGACGACAACCAAACAGCACTTCACATAAAATTGGACCGCGGATTTCTACAGCGTATTACCATTTTCTACTCCATTTTCATATACCTGCGTGTTTGCTTCTACAACTGTGACTTCACTTTGAACACATGGTTTCATTGAGCTGTCCACAATAACTTATTTTTCTACTGCATGGTTTCAGTTACTTTTAAAAAATGCATTCATTTTTTGTTTTAAATGCTTTCTTCATTGTGCGTTACCTTGCACCAAGTTTCATCTGCCATTGTACTGCCAAAAACTAGCTTTTCCAACCCCCGTGGCATTCCTCAGACCTCAGTAATCTCAAGTACTGTTTTCAAATCTTCTGCAAAGTCTGACATTTGGGATGTCCAGTACTTTCTCTACATTCTTTAAAGTTATAGTTCTTTAAAAGAATTACCATAGCACTCTGTGTAATTCAATTTCAAATTAATCTAAAATTTTCCCCTTAGCTAGTTTCTAAACCTAAAATATTACACCTGCTATTCTTTGACTATCTATACATATGCCTCAAAAGCCATGTTTTAAACAGGTTTGACCTGTGTCAGGCAGTTCTCTCTTAACCACTACTCTTCATCGAAGTTTCAGTCTAGTAGCCTTGGTGAAGTACAGATTTTTGTCAGCAAGAACCTTTCTGATCGGTCTCTTTTTTTTCCTTTTTAACCAAAATCATTAAGTTTCTTATGGAACAAGCTACCTTTCATTATTTCAAAGTCTTCTTATCCAGCTCCGCTGCTACCCCAAAAACTTTAATATGGAAACATCACATATTAGATCTCCACCATAACAGTAGCTCTACCAATGGAGCAAGATTTTTCTTAGCAGTTCAGTCACTCGAGTCTTCTGTCCTTTTAGATATCCTGGTTCTTTGCAAAGCAACTCTTGACGACTGTCCCTCTTCATCTATTTGTTCCAGAATATTTTCTTTGACATCCTGTATTTTGAGAGTTGCCTCCATGGAACTAAAACAAAGTGCAGCTGTTTCCTCAACCTTCCATTTTATGAGGTTGAAGCAGAGCATTTTTTCCTCTGCCGTGTGCTTAATCTATAAATAATGCTTTGATACTTTAACAGACCCACTAATTCTCCAATTCCTTTAGATTCTTGCTTCCAGTTTGCTTTCACTTGGGTTTTAGTTGTTTAAGAGTATTTTATTACCACATTATTAGAACACTATAAAAAGCAAGAAGGTTAACTAACCAAAAGTAAGAATTACATCAAAATCAGAGTTGCACCAGGACAGAAGTTACAGCAAATTTTAATGACGGTTGGAAAAAAAAAAAAATTTCCCACCAACCATGTACTCAATAACTGAACAGTTTATTCAAACTAATAGAAAATAAAAGAAACACATTTCATTAAAAAGATTGAGAGTTTACACAAATTAACAGCAACTGAAAACATGATTGGAAGGTAAGCCATTCTGTTAAATTTAATGATAGCAGCTGCTGCTGATTTATTTACAGCTGACATAAATTCATTTTACACAGCAAGTAGGAACAGACCAAGAGGAAATGATAGAATATTGTTAATACCTGCAGAAGCAAAACTGATTTTTTACAAATAAAATTTTTAAAAAATTATTCATATGAAGATGGTCTTAAACATGATGCAGGAACACAATGGTGCTATTGCTACACAAGTACAGGGTCACACTACAAACTCTATCCTTATTTGTTTGCAACATCAGGAATGGATAACACAATTAAAAAATAATTAAATTTTTGTATTTGAGGGCCACAGGGTTGCAGAAAGATGTTTACAAAATGAAAACAATAATGAATTTTTTGCAAAATCCATTAAGTGAGCAGTTGAAGTTCCTGATGAGTATGTGAGGAGGAAGGCAAAATGAACCAGCACAATAGTAACTGCATGGTTTCCTCAAAAGCAAATTTGGGATGAACAACTTAAGTCGAGATGCATGTATACAATGGATATGAATAAGTGTTGGTGAAAAAATAGTGGACGACTGAAACAATGGTTAATACACTTTCTTGGTAATAATCAATGAGTCTGCACTGTTATTAAATACCTGTTTATCAGTATTTATAACACATTTTAAATCTGTGGGATTTATAAAATCTTTGGGAACCAAAAGACCAGAAAGCACTATAAAATTGCAAAACAGTACAATTGTTAAGACACTTCATAACAAAAAATGTGATCTGCTATGTACAAGATGACCAGGTCCTTAAAACATTTTCAATATTACAAGTCACAACAATAAGGTTTCTAGGACACAGTGCCCAATTGCTACTGAGGGATTCTGGAGTTCTGCAAACTCCACTCTTACCCTAACAGGAGAGGATGATTCCTCTGTACTTCGTTTCTGTGGCTCTGCCTCAACATCTTGACGTTTGTTCTTCATTCTTTCCCGAAGATCTCCAGTGGGTCTTTCTGGTGACCTGTATAATACAGAAACATAATATAACCAGTTCTATGGGACTATTTTTAAAGGAATATGATCTGTCTTTTAATTATTATTTTATTAGTATATCCAGAAAGATCTAAACCTCCCACCCAGAGGCAAAGTGGATGAGTAAGAAAACATTCCATTCTAAAGGGCTTAAGCATTCTAAAAACCCCAACTCTTTCACAAAGTCAAGGAAGACTGGACTCCTAAGATGAAAAATTACTTGTATATATATATATATATGGCATGACTCAGTTACTACTCTAGATCAGCGTCAGGTGATCCTATCCAGAATAAATAATCTTTTTCTGACCATCATGCAAATGTGTTTCACAACTGCTCCTACTAAGTATTTCAAGATTTAGCCTTCTCCATAATCTAAGCTGCAACAATTTTTATAGATATTATGTGTCTCTCTATTACATATATATGTATTTAAAACCACAATTAATGCAGAATCAAACTACTATAGACTAGCCATGACAGTCACAGAGAAGCACAACTCTGCATGCAGATGAAGTCTGCAAGCGGAGATAACAGAACCTAAGCACCATCCTCCCGTAGTCTAGGTGAAGCTGCCACACAGGAAAACACTGTTGCAAGACCATCAACCAGAATTTAACTCTTGGAGGCCTCTCTCATTTTCCATCTTGCAGTAATGTAATTATTTCATTATTTAATTACAAAGTACTGGATGAACTCTACTAGTCATGCACCTTTATGATACATTTTCTGTAAAAGATATTACTGTGATGTGGAATGGGAAGAGGAACATCCTACACTACTATAATTTTGTCACCTCTTAGTATGGATTCATGAGTTCATTTACCCCTTATGGGTTAAAAGAGAACAACCATTGCACTGGAGAGGCACTGGCACAGGTTGTCCTGGGAGGCTGTGGATGCCCCATCCCTGGCAGTGCTCAAGGCCAGACTGGTCGGGGCCCTGAGCAACCTGGTCGGTCTAATGGAAGGTGTCCTGCCCATGGCAGGGGGGGCTGGAACTGGATGATCCTTAAGGTCCCTTCCAACCCAAACTATTCCATGATTCTATGATTCAAACAAATTCCCAAGCTAAGGGAATGCAGAAGCTGTTTCAGATGATCTTTCAGTTCAAGAAAACAAATTTTCTCTTCATATACATTTGGCTTGATACTGGGTTTAGTACTTCTGTGATGGCTGTTAGCTGTAATTATAGATTCTTTTGTGAAATGGTTGTATAGAAGTACTACATCTGTGCCTATCAATTTACACTAAAGAATCATAAAGAGATATTAATGCTGTCTTATTTGATTAGGAAAGTTATATGTAATACATGAGTAATGAAATTTGCATTTCTTTTGTTTTTCAGACTGAATCAGTTTCCATTGAGAAAGTAATTTCTCCCACTCTTCCTGTCACATAATACATAAAGGGTAAACTGTCTTTCACAGTCAATGCATACAAAAATTTAAATTAATACCATTTCATTTTCAATCTGCACATATTTGAAAAAGTAATTTTTTCCATTTCCTCCTCTGCACTGTTTCCTACATTTAATTCTTTAAACTGCATCATAAGGTTAAATGTATGAGGACCTACAGAGAAAAAGACCAGTGACTGCTTTCATTTTTAAATGCATTTAATTGTCCATGAAATTGTAAGTACAGGTCAATCTAGATCAGAGGAAATGTACAGAAGAGTAGAGATCTTTTTTTATCATTAAGGATCAAATAATATCCAGCATACAAATATAAACAAGTTACCTTCTTTGCATGCAAGACTATATGATCTTGAAAGTGTCTGGGTTTACGTAAAGGTTATGATTCAAAGTATTTTTCCCCTCCCCCATATTAAAAACGTAAATCTTTCCGTTACCAAAGCGCTCTGAAGCATTCCAGCCATCAGCTACCTCAACAAATAAACTGTCTTTCAGCATTAAAGTGCAATTCAACACCTTAATTTTTAATAATATTTAAGCTACGATACAAAGGATTTGGATTAGTGAAACTGAAAATTAAGTTGAGGCAGAAAGATTATCAATAATGTACTTGTAATACTGTTCCTCAAGAGGAACACTTTCAGGAAAAACTTCCATTAGCTGAAAGTAAAAGCAAGAGAACTTGCACTGAATGCAGCTCGTTTACCTTATAGAGTGACATCTGATATTTTAATACTTCTTTTTTTTTTTTTTTTTAATTATAGGCTGGAGTAAAAAAAAAAAAGAACTATCCAAACCATTGCACCCTCAATGAATAAATTTTTTCTTCCCTCCCATGCTGAAAAAAGGTATTTTGCTAAAGCATTATTCAAATCTACTTAAACATTATAAAAATTATGAAAAACCATACAGAAATTAAAAAGGTACACATTCAGGGCTGGGGCTGGTCGGTCAGTTTTTTGTTTGTTTTTGCTGATACTGAGTCAGTTTTTTTCAGCTTTAGGAGAACACCAAAACAAAGACATGGTAATCACCCTATCTCTCTTCCCCCAAAGACATCATAACCCTCCAAAAACTCTAATAAAATAAGACTGAAAATTAGTAGAATTTTAAGAAATAATTACTCAGGAAGGTGTGACTGTTTTCAGATGCTTTGGCTAAATGCACAGAAAAACAAGCTGGTCTATTAGCTGATTTTTTTTATGTGTACCATAGATTTTTTTCTACATAACTTTCACCCAGCCCACTCCAAAAGGGATCTTTGGTTATTCCAGGTAATACTCACTGCTGAACTTCAACAGATCAAGACAATTTACCTCTGCAATTTAAGATGATGTGGCTAGACTGCAACTGCTAGCACCTCTCAAACAAAAGGCATTAGGCAATTCCTTTTTAATATTTTGAGCTGGGCCCATCTTTTAAATAAGGCCTAAAATGCAGAATTTCTTCATTTCAAATTTTAAGCAGTGAAGTTAAGTGATTTTAAACAGCATTACTTCCTGCAACAGTTCCATTCCCCATGTTCAACAGCACTGAGGAAATGCACATTCATAACAGTGCCTCCATTTGCTCCTGTACTTCTTACAGTGTCAGGAACAAGTATCCAGCAACAGGCACACCTTGCAACACACCTACCTGAGGATATCTCTGTGTACCTGTGTGAGAGCATACGTGTGCACAGAGGCAGATGATCATTATCGGTGTATCATGTACATACTGTAATTGCTCAAGAAACATTGTCCTGTTTTCCATACTACAGTATTTGAAACTTTCAAAATCCATACATTATTTCCTAATATGACTGCTGGCTTGGTTTGGTTTTTAAATGCAGTGTGATGATCCCAAATAAAGAGTATCAGTAAGACTAAGAAAAATATCCTACAATGGCATAGATCCTGACCAGAGCATGAAGGAGCCAGCCAGGAAACTGCCAAGCAACTAACCAACAATCTACAAGTGCAGAAAGAGCAAAATTGCTCATGGGATAGCATGTTTACACACAGCTCTTAGTTAGTAAGGAGCTTCTCCTTACTCCTGATGTCTGGAAGACTGGCAGGTCTAATACTGAATTCTTAATACTATCATCAGGTAAACTTTATGTAAAAAACATGCAAGGTTTTATTTTTATAGCAAGATTAAAATTCATGCTGTGAGAAGCAGCATTGATGATAAAATGGAACAATCTTTTTTGCACTTTAGAGTCAAGTTTTCCTACTGTCTGGTGATGTTTTGAACTATAGGAGACATTATGGTCAGATAAAACCATTAACAATGGGATTTACTGCAGACAGGTAGGGAACTGGAGGCAGAAGGTACAAAGACAGGCAGCAAGACATGCTTTGTCCTACCCAACTTGCAAAGCAGACAAGACTTCCCTGGCAGGCTTGCCTGAACACATGCAGACACGCTGCCACTTTGCTATCCCAGATACCTGAACAAGAGTATTGCTTTAACCGAACTGATGCGGAAGCAGCATTAGTTTGGCTTGCATGAAGCCAATAAAATTGCATTTGAAGTGCCTGGATAACATTTGTGAAAATCTCTGTAACGTTAAATAGCATGAAAATGCCAACATCTCATTATGTACATATTATGTACCAGCTTTTTCTATGCCTGGCCAAAAGCTATTAGTAGAAATTTTTGAAGACAGGCACAGTTCTGTCATTTGTCTGTTTTGGGGGGTGTGTGGGGGTGGTGGGCTTCTTCCCTCCCTTTTTAGTTTCAAAACCACCTCTATTAAATGCTGAATGTGCCAAGTAAATAAGGAGGAAGATTTGTCCTTTGACTTTTCTACATAGTCCTAATAAAAAAGCTAGCAATAAGAAGAAGGAAATCAACATTTTTTCTTAAATGTCAGTGGTGGCAATGAAGCAGAAACACAGTTTTAATCATTAAAAGAAATGTCACTTTTCTTCAAATGACCAAGCAGAACTATGCACTGAGTGTTCCAAACACTGGAAGCAAGGAGAAAGTGACATTATAACAATTTTAAAATTTAATCTCTACCACTAAATCACTTATTTTATTCATTTGGAACACTGAGTGCAGAACAGAGTAAAATCTTTCCTACACCAAAAGAAACATTAAACTCAGTGATGTACTTTGTATCCCAGCTGCTACCACCTTAGAAGCAATGGAAGACCAAACAAGCAAAGTCAAGATCTTTCTAAGAGCATGCCACAGGAATAGGAAAAAGAACCAGACACAGAACCCTAACCTCATGCCAACCTTCCTGTTGTTGCTTTACCCTTTCATGCTTCAGTGTGCCCATCCATAAAGGTAATACTGGCATTATGAAGGACAGCTGTTTGTAAACTGTGAAGCCTTCACAGAAAGAGGTACTATGCTAAAACAATAACATCTTTCTTGTCTTTTACTGCAGAAATATTACAAGCTTACTGCCATACTTGGTTTCAGTTAAGTTAGGTGTTATGCCACACAAAGGACAGTTGAAAAAAAATATTTAATTTTAGTAACATATGAAAAGACATATAATAAAAAATATTCTCTTTTGAAAAATAAGGTAACTTTTTGGATCTCCCCCTACAATACAGGATACTTTTCTATATCCGGTAGATAAAGTCACAAAGCTATGCTTCGAAGAGAAGCGTTTTCTCACAACAGGAGAGAAAGGATAGACATTCATCACACAACATAGCAAAGGCAGAAGGGCTGTGTGAGTGTGAGCACTGCTGTAAGTAATTGCAAACCAGCATTTTAGTACAGGACAGAAAAGTATACCAGAAAGCTGCAGTGATACTACACCAAAACAAAAAAGTATTAAGGTACTTGAACTTCCCACTTCAAGTAATATAAGTAGTTAATCTGCATCCAGTGGAGTCCATTCATTTTTTTTAAAGCTGTATACACACAAAAATCCTGCACATTGCCAAAATAATTGTTTTAAGCAGCTTCATAAGGCAATTGGTTATTGATGTAACATACAATTAGGCACACCACAGCATTTCACTTAAAAAAAACCCAAAAAAACAACAACAAAAGACAGAGTTGCAAAAGCTATTTTCCTACAGCATGTGAAGAATTCAAAGTGAGTTCTTGATTTACCTTCTATAACTGCTGCTATAGCCTTTACCTCGTGGTGAAGGGCCATGTACGAATCTACATGTGTTCCCATAGAGGCAGTTGCCAGTCTTCAGCCAGTTACGGCACTGTGTCTAAGAGACAGACATTACTGGGTGAATTTCACACTCCTTTCTGGAAATACCATTGGTGTGAGTGTGGCAGAACAAACAAATGACTCCACATTAAGTCCCATTTATCTGTAATTTCTGTCCACCAGTAATATAATTGATTAAAAAAAAAAATCAACAATGAGCATCAGGTCTGGCAGAGAAAAATTTAGGTTGGTGGAAATATTATTAATATGCACAGTACTACTGCTCTATCCAGAAGCTGGCGAAACACACGGTATTTGAAAATTCTAGTATTAGCATGTTGAACATCCATGCGTTAAGGAGCTCTTTTCACCTTTACTTAACATCAGTAACATCTGAGCATTTGGTGCTTGTGAGCTACTCTTTCCCACCACATAAATCCTGGAAAAGAAGATGCTGGGGTGGGGAGGAAAAGAAGAATGCTTTTACAACTCACCTCTGCAGTACTTCCAGTGCTGGGTCCAAGCCTTTCAAACACACTGGGTCTTCGGGATGTGCTATCGGATATGGTCTTGGTATTTTCCACTGTGACCTTCCTTCTAATTTTTGACATTTTGTACTACTTCAACCAAAAAAAAAAGCAAAACTGTAAAATCCTTCAGTTTGGGGCTATTGACACTGAACTCACATGAATAAAATAGTATGATATACATTGCAAGAGTTGCTGCAGAGGTGATGAAGAAAGAAAAAGAAGTCATAAATGAGTGAAATGTATCTAATAACAAAGAATTCTTCTGACTTGAACTAGTCAGCTGAACACCAGTAATGATAATTTTTCATTTTATTTCATGACCTGCTTTGGATTCTTCAGCTTCCCCTTGGGAAAGATCATACGACATGTTATTCATTTAGGCAGTAAACACCACACAGGACAGATGCTTTCTTTGATCATGTATTTTTGGTGCATGAACTCAAGTGACTTAAAGTGAATAGAACCTTTACTGTTATTTCACCAACCTCTCAGAAACCAGTTCCAACCACTAAAAATGGCTCCCGTTTTTGAAACAAATTTCAAAAAATGAGAGCTTCATTTTTTCCCCTTTGTTGTGTATGACAACCTACTGAAAACCATCTTGCTATCACCCACAGTCTGTGTTTGTTATCAGTCTTATTCCTACAACTATTTGGACTCACATGAGTTTAAGAAAAAAAAACCCAAAATCCATAACTGATACACAAAGCTGCTCAAGAAGTAGCTCCGTTTCGTTAAGAGAAACATTTTAAAGGAAGTACAGTATAACTTTGATAAACAAGAAGCCATAATTTATCTTACCTGAGAAAGGAAGGAGTTACAGAAAAAAGCCAAACATATTTAAATGAAAAAAAAAGGAATACATACTTAGCACTAGAGACAGATTGTACAAAAAGGGCAAAACAGGCCTCAAAAACTACTTTCCATTCTTTACATGCTACTCGATCTACACAGAAATAAGATCAATTTGGGAACATCTGCCAGGTGCTCAATAATTTATATACAGCTCAAAAAAACACCTCTTTGTTGTACTGCAATGTGCCATCACCCTCATTAATTAGTAGATCACGTTAGCCAGACACTAATTTCCTCCCCCTCTATTGGTGTCTCTTCTGCTCCTAAGCACGTGCCACCTCATTTAGAACACACACACACACACACACACTTAAATTATTATCTCATACACAAACAGGTTACAAATGACAGAGTTCATCCATAAAGCCAGAAGAATACACATTTAAACATCCACCAGAGAGGATTAATACACATTTTCATCATCTGATCAGCAATATGCTCCCACAGTATCCATATTGTAAGGTTACATTTCACAGAAACAAAATATTATAATGTATAAACGTGGACACTTCATTATCTGAACCCTACAGTTATTTCCACGACAAGACTTCCCTAGGAGTCTGAGACCTGTTCATTTTCTACAAACAAAATGCCGTGCTGAAGCTCTTGTGAAGCACTTTAGCTCCTTTATAAACAATGGAAGAAAGAAAGCTTACACTGTGTATTTGAGATTTCTCAGTAGAGCTCTGCTCTACTAACTTCTTCTCCAAGCCTCTGATTATCTGAAGAATTTTATCTCATAAATAAGGTTCAGATAATCAAGACGTTAACCAAGATGTTCAGGGAGGGCAGAAGTTAACCATATGGTGTATACCAAACATTAAAAACAATGGTTAACGTCAATTAGTGGAAGCGGACAGTTAAACAGTAGAATTTCCAGTAGTATAAAATTATTTGGGTTAGTAAAAACTGTGGAGAATAGCGATTTCCAGAAAGATCTGAGTTAGAAAATTGAGTAATACAACAGCAGATGAAATGCAAAGAAATATAATGCAATGCACACAAGGAGAAATGATTTTGTCTAAATATTTGATGAGATCAAATTAGTCCAGTCTTCTGAGAAAAATAATTAGGAGTCATTGTGGACAGCTCAATGTGCAGCAATAGTTAAAAAGTCTGACAGGATAAACCATTAAAGTTAGAAAGCAAAACAATACCATATCTCACCTAGCTGAGCATACTTCTATTTCAGGATTCTCACAGAATTTCAGAAAAATACTACTAAATTTCTACAGTTTCACGCAGCCACACCCTTTTAATAGAGGATATAAAAATCAACTGACACATGCAAAACTGTTTTTAGTAAGACAATCATATAACAAATGACTAATCTGGATTAAATATTTACAGTTAAAAGAGCCGTATCTGAAATAAAAAGGGTTAGATAAATGACACTGGCAATGGCAGAGGGAGAGGGTTCAACACATGAAGGACAGATGAGTCTATCTAATACTCAAGTACAGTACACACTGACATCGTAGCAGCATACAGAAAAATTACATTAATTTTGCCTCAATTCCAATGTACTTTTATTTTCTAAGAAACAGAGGCAAAATATTCATTTTAAATGTTAATTTTTACCTAGTGTATAGTACCTTTTTGTAATTAACTTGTATAGGAAGTTACGATCATGACTACGCTTAAGCATAGTTATAAACATAGAGAAGATGAAGGGGGAAACATCATCCTAACTGAATAGATAATTTAATTCCAACTGCCTTTTTCCCTGTATTTTGTCATAAGGAAATTAAGAAGAATTCTTAAGAATAACTCTGAATCTTCTAATCTTGAAAAACCCCCTATTTAAAAAAAAAAAACACAGAAAAAAACAACAAAACAAAACCAAAACAATACTTCAACCAAGAAACAAAAACCTGCACTATTTCAGGTAGCAATCTGTCAATTCTATCTTCACAGTCTGGCCCATACCTACCAGTTTGCAATTAACAACAGATCCTTTATTACCAGAAGAGATATTTAATGATTGATTACTCTAAGGAAACAAACCCAGCATGCTGTGAGTGCACAGCATATTACTTTCTGTATGCACAGATTATCACACGAGGGCCCCACTCATACAACGAGAACTGCAAGACATTCCACTGCTAAGTGAATGTAGGTGTTACCAAAGGCTGCAGGATTAGAGCCCAGACACATTATTCTGAGGTAAACAGGAATTTCACTTTGTCAAACATGGCATTTGAGAGACTGTATTTGAAAATGCAGTTAGTCCCATTTTCATTCTTCGAGGACCAAGTGAGTTGGAAAAATAAAGAAACTACTTAAACAGGATTGAAAATCTCAGATGTATAATGACAGGTTTTTGCGTTTCTGAGAAGGTTCCTTGCTCACAAACAAGCACTGTGAGGTGAAAAAATTATGTGTTTAATTCCCAAATTTCTCAGACTGCACATTAATGGACAACCAAGAACAATTTAAATAGAACATCCCATAAAGATTCCCCTTCCCACATATTTTCACCTTCCACTGTTTTACCACTGAAGATCACAGTCCTGCTATCAATCCCACCCTGATGGCCAGTGCAGTGACTTTCCATCAGATGTCTGTGCCTCTGAATTGCCATCTCCTTATCAAATATTAATGTGGGATTAGACAGCAGTGAGTCCCAGTGTGGACCGAGCCTTGATCACTCACTACATTTCAAATAATTACTACCAGGATTAAGAAAAAAAAAAATTAAAATTTTTCTAAGTAGAAGCATTTCTCTATTTCAGGTACATGACATTGCATTGCTGACTCTACCTAGGGGCACTGAACTTTCTGCTACTTCTGAAACAGAATGAAATTCCTGAAACTAAGCAAAATTAACTTTATCCTCCTAAAATAAATTCTATACCTAAAATTTTAACTGTAAATTATCACTTTTCCATGTGTAAGACCCATGACAACCTTTACAATAAATTAGAAATATTATAACACTAGTACAACTCATTCACAGATGCATTTATGTTATTCTTTAACTGGAGTAACTTTCCCAGGGTGAGAGACAATCTGTTAATGACGTTAATTACACTACCATCTGAAGGAGAACATACCACAGAGTGTTATTTACATGAATCATCTAGAATGTGGACAAACTTGAGAGAAGTAAGTGCACCTAGTGGGCACTAACCAATGAACTGAAGTCAATGAGGCATGATATGATTGACACAGCATTCACTGAAATTCTGTATTTTTTATTACCAGTACTCCTATATTTTGGTGTCAAGCATGCTTAACATTTTTCTTCAAAATTAGTATGGTATTACATAAGTCATAATCAAGAAATATCTGAAACACCTGGTTTTCTGTTAGAAAAACCTAATCCAGCCCCCTGAAAAAATGAATCCTGAAGGATTCTACAGGAAAACTAGGAACTGAGATGTAACAGAACAAAGGCAAAGTTCAAAACCAAAAAACATTTAAGGAGATAAAAATCTCTTTAAGAAGTCCAAGACATCACTCATAAGCATGTCACTGTCTGCGCATGCACACCACACACAAGCTAAGCATTGCATCACTTCAGAAAATCCTACCTGTGAAGGAATAAATAATATGCCATTTCAAATAACAAGTGAAATTACTTTGAAGTCCTACAGAAGTTCAGATACAAACTCATTATAATACTCTTTGATAAACTAAGTATGTGTTGAAAACTAACTAACAGCTTTGAGAATGGTTCCCTGCACTTTTTAAAATGAAGAGCTTTTACCTGAAAATATTTTGGGTCCTATTTCAATGTTAACACTTCCATGTCACATCACTAATAAAATAGTGATATTTGAAGGAGTTCCATGGGTTTACTACCTAAAAATATTACTAAAAATGGTAAAATACATTCACAATGAACCGTGAAAAAAAGCAATCAAATACTCACACAAAGAAGCCTGTTTGACACAAAACTAGAAATTAATCCAAATTTACTTTTACAACTCCTTGTTGGCAACCCATCACCATACTAACTTGAACCTATCCCCCTAATTTAACATATGACATTTCTCCATTAGTAGCAATAAGCAACTGCTAATTATGTTTGCACAAGTATAAAATCATGGTTGGCTTTCTACAGGTGAATAAAAACATCAGGCCCCAGTACCACATCAGGAAGTACAGAGTATTCCATGCCTTGTCTAACAAAGTCTTCATGCTCAAAGAAGATGTTTCCCCAGACTAAGGGACAGTCTGTGCAGACTGGCGTAGACGGGTCCAAGTTCACTCTGCCTTAGTATCCAGCTTGTTGGATACACATTGCCTCCAGCCTGTGAGCTGGATCAGCACATTAGCGTGCTGTCATTCTCAGCAAACATGCTGAGAAACAAGGTGTATTATCTCGGGCACAGCCGTATAAAGCTACACTTCTTTAGTTTTCAGGTACATTGGCTGAGTCTGTCCACTCCCGTCTGCACAGAGGAACCGTGAGTGTTTCATCACCGGCCCAAGATCCCTCAAAGCCCTGGTTGCTAACCCACTAAGAACCAAACACCTGATCTTCAAACAGTCTTGCAGAAGGTTGACAAGAAATCAACGGTGCAGTGAGAATCCATCGAGAAGTCAAAGGCGAGGCCCTAAGTAGACCATCCATAACACACTAACCCAACATGCCCGGCTACAAGTTCTGGAAGGGATGAGAGTTAGCTGTAGTCGCTCCCTGAAGGAATGGTGATGAGTCAATTTATACAAGCGAAATTAGTAGACCCTCTTGAGCACATAAAGCAGAAGCTATTTTACTGCCAGAAAGTGGGAGAAGAGCACTACTAAAGTGGGGAAAAAAAACCCAAACAAAACCAAAAACAAACCGAAAAACCCCCACGAACAGGCAATATCCGAGTATATGGGAAGCAGACTCCAGCACGACCACCGACCGACGGGAACGGCACCCCGGGCACACGGCGGGATGGCGCCTCCGGGCGTTCACCCGCCCCTCCTCGGGGAGCCCCCCGTGCGCCCCCAGCCGCGCCCCGCGCTGGGCGGGAGCGCGGCCCTTCCCCGCCGCGGCGCCCCGCAGGCCGAGCACGCCCGAGGCCCGGCGGCCCCGGGCCAGGCGGGGGAAGGGGACGCAGGGGCCCGCCCCGCCCCTCCCTCCGCGCCCGCGGCCGCCCCGCCGCACTCACCTGCTCCTTGCGCTGCCGCGCCGCTCCCCGCCGCCTCCTCCGCCGCCGCCCGGGGCGGAGAGGGTGGGAGGGGGCGAGGGGGGGGTCCGTCCTCCCGGGCCTGAGCGCGGAGCGGCGCGGGCAGGAGGGGGAGGAGCGCGCGGAGCGGCGCGCGCCCCCGCGGACCCGCCGCTCCCGCCCCGCGCGCCGGGACAGCCGCCGTGGGAGCGCCGCCGCCGCCACCGCCTCCGCGCGCCCTTCCCGGCGGCCCTCGCGCCGCCCGCGCCGCCGCCGATGATGACGACGATGACGACGGCGGTGACGTCGAAGTTGGGAGGGCGACGGCGGGAAGGGCGGAAGCGGCAGCGCCGCCATCTTGGGGAGGGCGGGGAGGGCGCCCGGCTCCGCCTCACGGGCGTGGCAATGGGGCTGGCGGAGGCTCTGGAGCAGGAGTTCGATGGGGAGTGGCGGAGGGAGTTGGTCGTGTTTAGCCTGGAGGGTGCTCAGAAGTGACCTTATCCCACTCTACAACCACCTGAAAGGAGGTTTAGCCAGGTGGGGGCGGTCTCGTCTCTCTGGCAACAAGTGACAGGACGAGAAGACATAGTCTTAAGCTGCACTAGGGGAGGTTCAAGCTGAACATTAGAAAGAAATTCTTCGCGGAAAGGAGGATTAAACATTGGGATGGATGCCTAGGGAGGTGGTGGAATCACTGTAGCTGCAGGTGTTTAAGGAAATATTGTACATAACATTCAGTGCCCTGGTCTAATTGACTGGGTGATGTTGAATTGTAGCTTGGACTCAGTGATCTCAGAGGTCTTTTCCAACCTCAATGATTCTGTTATTCTGTGATCTTCAACTAGACTAGGTTGCTCAGAGCCCCATCCAACCTGTCCATTAATGTTTCCGGGGATGGGGCATCCACCACCTCTCTGGGCAACCTGTGCCAGTGCCACACCACCCTTATTGTAAAACAACCTTCTTTCTTAATCTAAACCTGCCTATTTTGGTTTAAAACCATTGTCCCTTGTCATATCATCTTACAAAGGTCTTACAAAGTTTTCAGGCCAGTGTTGTGCTGCAGCAAACACTTGGCTGGAGGGTGAATGGACTTGGCTGCTTGTAGTGGAGGAGCCTGTGGGCAGCTCCCACTTGGTGGTTTGTCCACTTACGTGTCCTCACCTTGCTGTGACCACCCTTCCTGTTTCACAGTGGATGCGATAAGTAGGGTTGTTTTCTTGTACTGAAATCCTATAATGATGCAAATTACCTAAATGTGGGAATCTCTTCTATGGATGTAGTCTGCCCAGTATGCCGTGTGTCAGTCGGAGACTCATTCACCTGGACTTCCCACCATCTAGTGGCATATCTGTGCTATTTTCCCCTTACACTGTGCTCTCTCTTTATACTTGTGGTGCAGTGAGCTACCACTGTAGATATAGGTATATAAGTATGGCTGAAAAAAACTGATGTGTTCTCAAATACAGGGGGTGCAATCATTCTGGGGTTTTGCCTATAGAAAGAATTTTAATAAAGGCGCAAGCTTTTTAATTACATTTTTTTTAAGTAACTAAGTGCAGTCATGCTGGAATAAATTATACTCAACATCACAAATTTTGAAGAACGTGTTGAGCTATCACTTTGACAGCAGAAAGTGCTTCTAAGCAAGTTGGCTTGATTTCTCGAGAAGGAAGCAAAAATCCATAAGTTCCTGTGTCACGAAGCTCAAAGGTAAAAGAATATTTAATGCCAAGATCGTAAGCCCAGTCGTCGGACCCTCCAGGAGCTAAATCTGTGTGAGGAAGGGAAAACAGAAAAATTGCCTGAAACCAGAACGTTTTCTGTTCAAAAGCTGTCTTCTGGTGCCAGCAGGGATACACTGACATGCCTTTCATTGCAGTAAAGTCATACTTACAGATTGTTTGTGCACCAGCACCAGGTCTATAAGTTTTCCAAGTTGTCCTCTTTATAGCTTTAGCTGCTTTCTGTGCCAGACTTTCCTGAAATTAAACAAAACATTATTACCTTTAAGGCCTTGTGATAGTAGTTAATTTGTACGCAGTTAGAACTTACACTGTGCTCAGGATTTCACATTAGTTAAATAATCATATAAAAGGTTCTAGAAAACCCACTGAATGTGGTAAAAGTTTTCAGCATATGCCCATGCTACAGATTGCATTTCTGCTGCAGACAGATAAAAAGTATAGATGGGACCTTACCCCCACTACTGGCAGTAAACTGTTGTCAAACCATTTGTTCTTATTTGTCTCATAATTTTTTCTGTTCTACTGCAGTATTTAAGTCACTCTTTATTTAAGTAATACTGACAAATATGGCAGGGAAATATTTTAATTGAGAGAACCCTACTATTAAGCCATGAAGAAGACTAAAATGCCCAGACTTGGTGCACCTCTTTCTGCTTTACAGGGAAAGAGTAACTGTTCCGTTTTGAACTCTGCTGTTTTCAGTGAGAGTTTTTACTGTGTCCTTTGGTGGCTCAAGAATGTAAAATTCTACATATGCAGGATATATTTTCCATTCTACTATTAAGACCAATTTAAATAAGTATCCCTAGCAAAAGCCTTAATAGAAGTAGCAACTGTTCACCAGAATACCTCATTGCTTAGGTATGTGAAGGGTGTTTTCAAGTCACACATCCAATTAATTTTAGGGTTTGTATAAACCATACAGCATAATGAGGAATTTGCACATATATATCTTTTCAAGGTGTCCAGAACAGCAGGATTCTGCTCTTTTAGCAGCAGCTTCAACATATTAGGTGTTGTTGATGTATAATCAATCTGGAAAAAATATTTTCATTTTTCCATAGTCTTTAGAAGCAGCTTGCTGACTTACACACTACTAGACCAGCCCAGACTTTTTAAAGTTATTAAGAACATCAAGAAAAATGTCATTTCCTAAATCTTGATAGTTAGAGCACAGTGACTCCCTCATTACAAGACTAACCAAGCTGGGTGAGTAGTTCTGAAATAAGTGGGAAACTGCAGGAGGTGGGAAGACTTACCAGCTCCTCATGGTCTTTGCTTTTGTTCATAGTGTAAGAATATGGAAACAACACCAACTGGGAGTAGGAGTGCATGGTTATGTAGGCTTTAATGGTGTCTTTGTGGTCTCTGACAAAGCGAGCCACTGCTTTCACTTCAGGCTCAGACTCTGGGTAAGGTCCACAGTATGTCTCATGACATTCATAGTGAGATGCTCCTGGACCTTTAACCAAAAAAAAAAAGTGCACGGTTTTACTCCTTTATTTCTTCCCTTCTTCATCTCTGTTCATCTAATGAAAGAGCAGAGTATGGTGCTAATACACATGAAATCATGGACTCCACCATGCTATGGAAAGAACTCGCATGCTCGTAGAAATCTTTAAGAGCCTATCAGGATTTCTCACCTATGATATGCCTAAAAACAATTAAGGAGAAGGTGTAGGAAAAAAGTATTCAAAGACTGGATAAAAAGTCTTAGAGGAGAGGATGGATATGCTTCATTTAAAATCATCGCATGATTGTGAGATCACATCTTCAAATCTAGAAGTCCTACAGGAAAAAGGCAATTCTACATGATTATTTAATCTTGTGGGAAAGCAAGGTCCCAATGGGAAGCCAAGGAAATAAATCAAAATTAAGGTTTAACTTGACACTGGAACAAATTATCAAGAAGACAAATAGGATTCACCACTCTGCTGTCTTCAGAATAAGACCAAACAACTTTCTGGAAGCAGTCAGGATCTTTAGTGTTGGAAAAAATGCAAAAATAGCTGTGGATGGTTTAGCAATGGACTAGAATGACTGAAAGCCATATAGGACTTTAGTGTCAGCACTGAGTGAAGTCAGATCTGATCTACAGGGTAAGGCAGCTATTCTGCAGACTGAAAAAACTTGTCAAGTACTAAAGTGCCTGCAGTAATTAAATATGATATAGTCTTCATAAGAAACACTAAGGGCCAAAAAATCTTGTTCAGCTAGGCATTATGGAAAGATGACTGAGATGATCAATTTGTACACCACAGTGGAGCATCTACTCAGCTGGATAGTGCAACAGGCCTTGGGTGACATGGCAAGGGCCACCTCTTCCCTCTTTCCTCCTTCCCACCAACAGCCTCCCCCAGGTGTGTCATGGGGTGGTGCAAGGGGCTCTGTTGCACTGGGAAGATGTTATTGGTGTGTCATCTGGGGAGGAAAAATCCTGAGTCCCAAAAAGAATTATCTAAAGCTGGGAAAGTTTTCACTGGTTCATAACAGATACTCAGCTGCATTTGTCTTTGTATTAACTTTGCAGAATGGTAGATGAAAGTGTTTTCAAAATAAAGAATTTTAAAGGCCAAACTCAAGGCAGGGGTACAGTAGGAAGAAAATGATGTCCTACCACACCAGTGTGCATCAAAATTCCTGTTCATGTCAGTACCAATGCACTTGCTGTTACCGTGCACGGAGCGGCTTTTCCTCCACAGACGATTCTACAGAAAGAGACACATAAGCCTTGTTCAGGGAAAAATGCTGAAAAAGTCCAAAACTAACCTCACTGGTTAGTTAAATGTGACTTCTCACTTATGCCTCTACAGTCGTGCTAGTGGAGACCAAGGAAGATTCTAAAACCACAATCTGCTTGCCATCAAGGCTGGATGATAAAAGGAAGTGTTGAGTAGGATAAGAAGTGATCACATCTGATTTCAGTGGAATTTGGGCTGTGGAAGGAGGGCAGAAGACATACAGTTTGGCCAGGTATGTGAGTTTAGGGACCCAAATCCAACTTTCTGCGGGCAAAGATGCAGAAATTGCAAGCACAGAATAAAAGTTTGGGGTGTGCAGTCCCAGGATGAAGACGATGCTCTAACCGTGCACAGTGATAGTTCCCATAAGTAGCAAATCAGTACTTTGCACAACCTGTCAAAAAAGGTGTACATACAGATGGGTGGCTCCATGTGTACTCATAGCCATCCACGTTTATCACAGGCATGATGTAGAAATCAAAGTGCTCCAGAAGGGTTGTCATGGTCTGATCTCTCTCACGCACATGGATTGCCTATAAAGCACAGGGGAGGAGATTTACTAAAAGCATTTGTAATTGTGATTTTCTTACCTTCCTACAAAGGTACCTGGTGGCATGTGTAAAATAATTGTGGAATTTTCAGAGCAGTCTACCTGATAAGTCTGATGAGTCTGATAAGGCTCATCACATCATGGAAATTGCCAAATAGCAAAGTAGCTCTCTGCTTAGGAGTGCCAAAGGCAGAAATTGATACGGTCAGTCAGATACACTGCAGTCCTTTAGTGTTAGTGGGTGGTCATAAGATAGAACTGAAGCCTATTAAGAGGAAGGTTTGAGCATTTGCTCCTTTTATAAGTAATAGGAACCCTCCTTCCTGCCCAAAATACAGCAAGCCCCAAAATAACAAGTAATATTTCAAATGGCTGCCTTACATAACATTATTTATTCTGATTGCATTGTGAGTTTAATGCAACTGTATGACAAGAGTCAGTAAGATCTACATTGCTAATTTTGCCTCACAGCTTATTTTGAAGGCTTTAGTGATACCTAACCTCGTTGTTGGTCCATGACAAAGAAATAAATTTTAATCTAGATAAGTGGGTTTGTTACTATTAGAATAGACTTAAGTCCTTAATCATCTTTTTTTTTCTTTATGCCTTACTTAAATCACCTTCTTTCATTTTAAATCCTTCCTGGTTTTCCTCAGGCAATGGACTTCCTTTGACTAAATGAGAAATGTCAATCTTTCTGAAGGATAAAATTTAATTATAAAAAGTGGACCCATTATAAAGAATGCCTAGGATTTGCTAGGGAGAGCTGATGATTTTAGTGCATGTGTGCAGATGTGTATTGATGTCAGATTTTAAAATGTTATTTCATGAAGTGATATAGAAACAAAATTTGAATTTAAACCATGTAAATTAGATCAAAGGGATGGAGAACCTAAATGTTCAGCTTGTTACTTGTGCAAAATGCTGCAGGGACATGTCACTGGAAAAATGACAGCACAGCTAGTAATTGTTTGGAGCAGCATGAAAAGGGCAAATGCATTTCTTTCCAGTGGAACCTTGAAAGCTGGGATTATCAGTGGGTCACAAGGTACTTTGGCTGTATCTGTCCCTAACTCCTGCAATATCCTTTCAAATTTTTTAGGCATTGAGCTTTTATAGTTGTGACTGATGACAGAAATAAATAAATTTATTAATTTTTAAATTATTATTATCAACATCATCATTATTTAGTTCCATCATGCCCAAATCATAATTCATGTTTCAAGGACTTGTCTATGTTATTTCTCTTACTACAGTACTGGTGACTGTGAAGTCTCAGTGTCATCTAGTTTATTTTTATTGTGAACTTTGCTTTTGTGAAAAAGTAATAATAAATAATATCTCAGAACATTAACTGAGCAAGATGGGCAACCTTATCTGGGCCAGAAAGCCCTTAGAAGCCTTTTCCTGGTCCATACCAGGGATAGGGCCAGCAGCTCAGCATAAGGAGTTGAGCAGAGATGCCTTAAGTTCAAAAAGACCGAGGCATTGTATTTTAAAATCCAGGTACAAACTGTGGATGTTGTATCTTTGGGTTCATCTTGTTCACTCTCCTGAGCAGTGTAGATATTAAAGATACTAAAAATAGATGTGACTGTTTGTCTGCAGCCACATGTCAAGGCTAGTTAATCTAAGCCCATCCCATCAGTGATTAATCAAAAGGCTCATCCCATCAGTGATTTTCTAGTTTCCAGGAACTGGTACTATGGCTGGATGTTCTTGGTTGTGTTCTGGAGGTCTGACATGAGGGTGTCACTAGCAGGCATAGTACCTTCAGAAGAAGGGGGCTTATGTGGCTTTATTCTCTGCAGATCCAGAAAAAAAGCAGGAGCACAAATGAAAAACATGGAGTCAGTAGGAGCAGTAGCAACAGATACAGGAGTAGGTGATCACAACAAGTGGATTGCTGGTGTGGAGCTATGCCATGTCTGGAGCAGGCAAGTGTGGGATACCAATTGCTCTAGGAAGGCATGTAGGGAAGAGCCAAGGGTTGTAGGACAGCTTGAGCTCACCCTGTGTGTGTTCTGATCTGCTCCAGGCAGTGCCAGATGCAGTAATATGGACACAAGTCACCATGTGCTGCGTGACTCAGAGCCAAGACCACTCCTGGAATCCACATGGCAGTACGGATATGGCCCTAGTAGATCACCAAACACGTGCTTTTTCTGGCATGCCCTCTCTATCCCTGACCATTCATAATGATAAATGTCTCTGTTGAATTTCCTGCACATACTTTGAAATTTCTTTCATACTTGATAATACATTTGAGCTCCTTTGCATTCACTCCTTATGACTTTCTATTTCTCTTCTACACACTCTCCCTATCTACTGACACACACACACACACACACACACACACACACACACACACACACACACACACACGCTGCTATGCTTGCAGCATAGACACAAATATCATGTATTGGTGTTGTGGGAGTAAATGGATCAAGGCTTTATGGATCCTAGAACACAACTGGATGAAGGTAAATGACATCAAGATTTTTTGCTTTGCTTTGAAAACAGTAATCAGATGTGATTATGTACTCACATGCCCTATGAACCACAGGCAAAAAGCAGGAGAAATCCATTCTCTAGCATGGATACCACAGTCAATCCATATGGCATTTTTTGATTTTTCCTTGCTTTTAGAAATCTGACAAAAGAGAAATTGCATTCAAATGTCACCATTGTAAAGGGTACAACATAAAAGTGGAAGTAAAAAGGTAACCAAGATGGAAGAAGCACCATCTGTCTTGTAGGTAGAGATCAGACTGATTCTGGGCCAGGATTGGTTATGTTTGCATACAGTCAGAGAGCCACATTCAGGCTGCTTGCAAAGTCCTAACAAAGACACCAAGACAACAGCAAGACCTGAGGTCAAGTGAGCCTGTCCTCAGCTGTGCAGGGCAAAAAACTAGATTGGCTTCATCTTCAACAGAGATGGGTATCCACTGTGCCAGTATTGCATGCCTTTGGATGATGGCCTAGATGTGATAACTTCCTTGTGACCTGGAAAGTGAACCTAATCTGGTCAAATTTGTTTGCAACGGTAATGCATCATACTAGAATGACTTAGGAAACTTCTAAAAAACACAAAAAATAGGAGCGTAGGTATAGATTTAAGGAAGTGTCCTGAGCAAAACCCATCATTTGCTTACTTGGAAAGTTTTTACAGTAAGTCACATCTGTACCTTCAGAACATAAAGTGGTCGCTTTTCATAGGATGATCCAATATATATTTTCTGTAGGAGATCAGAGTGGACTTTCACTACTTGCTCCATCCAATGATATATCTGCAAGGGTGAAGTTAATAGGTAGATCTTCTCTCTATTGTTTTTCTTAATCCCTGAAAGTGGTCTACACTTAAATTCATTCTACCTCCCAAAATCTTTACCTAATGGGAAAGAAAAACTAATAATTCAACCCACTTGCTACTTGCCTGACTCTAATTTCTCCTAAAACAAACAGTAAGATACAGTCACAACACAGTCCAAGTGTAGCCCTAAAATTCCTCTTCAGTTCCATTTGTTTAAATTATTATTATTATTTACATGTTTATTTTGAAACTTCATTTTGCTTCTGTATTGACTGCCTTTGAATGACAGTTTGAGGCAATACATGTATGAGAGATTTTGTCTGCTACTTCTTTCTCTCTCTATGGAAGCATTACAATAAATAGAACTCAATTGTTGAGCAATACAGTGGTAATTATTACCCATTGATGATTTCTCTCCCTTTATCTCCATTCACAATCATGAGACAAATTTCACTCTTTGCATCTAGAGATGTTTACAACAAAAATAGCTTACTTCTTTCATTGAATGGTAGTTTTCATAGTATGAAGAAGATCCGCGAGCATTGACTGTGTCATTGACAATCTGTTTTTCAATAATTCCTTGAACATCTTCTATCAAGACTCTGAATAATAAAGGAAGAGCACAACCTCCTGTTAAATAAATGACAAACAACTTTACAGAATCAATCATGACAACAGATAAAAAATACATACTTGTGTTGGATGGTCAGTTGCCTTAACTGAGCTTTTATGCTATTTATGTTGGATGCCCTGACATAGAAATGGACTTCTCTGTCCTTCTCGATGTTTTCAACCACAACAGGTTGCCAGAGAATGACCTACAAAGTTTCAAAAAACATTTTAATTTTTTTTACTGAGGACAGGAAAAAATATTCTTACTAACATTTAATAAGCATTTTGAAAATAATCAAAGCATATGTTTCCAATTTAAGAGGCTGCTCGTAACAAGCAGTTTAATGTTCCTTGTGATGTGTAGCATTCAGCTACTTCTGGAAATGAAATGTGTGTATTTAAGAAATGTTTATAATGACTTCTGCACATAAATTCATAAATCAAGAACAAAGGCAAGAACATAACCTTTTCTGAGATAGTATTTCTAGTATAATAGATATATTTAGCTGGTTATTATGTTACATGCTTTCAAGTCTGCTGAGAGTTATATTCCCTGAGGGTTTTTGGAGAATTAATGAAGATCAGACCAGTTTTTGTAGTTATTGTATTCTCTGATGACTTTGATCAGGGAGGAAATAAGTGCCAGAAGGGGTTTGAATATAAGTCAAGTTGAAGAAGCAATACAGAGATTAGAAATTGGAGAAAAATAAGAAAATGAGATTCTTCTTGGTAAAATTAAATATTTTACAGTAATAAAATCAGAAGCCAACATATTCAATAAAAGACTGAAACTTCAGAACCAATAGTACAAAAAGATCTAGGGGTGACAGCAGTAAATTGGGCATAAATTTAGAGTGTGAAAAAAGTCAACGTAATTCTTGGATGCATTTTTAGTGTATCATACAGCATGAAGTCACCAGACAATAGGGCTTATTCTTTTCCTTTATGGTGCAGTTGCATGAGGAATATTGTTTGAGCAATAAATGGTAACCATTAAAATTTGCTGGGAGGTACTGTTTGTGTCTTCCCTTCCCCTTCCTCTTTCCCTTCCCCTTTCCATTCCCATTCTGTTTTCTTCTTATAGCTTGCCCAATTTATAGTCATGGAAACAAATTATCTGGTTTATAACCCATGAAAAATATTTGGTTTGCATATTCCCATAAATGACTTGGAAGAAACCACCACAAGCCCTTTCTGCACTGAATGTGCTGGAGTTCTTCTTCCTGACTTCTTGGCATCCTCTGTACAAGAAAGTGAATAATTACAGTAGTAAAAAAAAAAAATAATAATGGAGGAGCGTAGGTTTATATTGGTACAGAAAAAGAAATGGATTTGTGAGTTAACTTGTGAAGGTGGAAAAGAGCAAGGAAAGTTACCAAAATGTCTCTAAGAACTTAAGGGAATGATTAGAAGATGCTAGTAGGGACAGCAGAAGGACTTTGGGGTGGGCATAAAATAAATAGGAGCCAAGAAAGACAGAGAAAGACTGGGCATAGACACCTTTAAAATCTTTCACTTATATGAAACATATCCTCAATCATCCTGTAAATTATGTTGATTGAGGGAATGGCTACACCTTTGTTGCAGTGTTGACTTCCAACTGGGAGGGTGTGATTGGGCAAATGATGTCTCAATTTAATTAAATACCCTTTAATCTAATGAAACACAGAAGTAATAATAATACAAAAGTATTATTTAAGATATTTTTATCTTCTAGATTTTAGAAAAATACCACAAAAATCCTGCTCTGATCTTCAAAGGTGTGCAAACTGTATAGGTCAAGATCTCACTGGTCAAAAGTGCTGAGGTTCCCTACCAAATATATTTCTACTTACTGTGTGTTGGTGGTTTGCCAGTTTTGCAGTGCCTTAATACACAAAACCAATTGCAGAAATGTGAGCTCTGATATAATTCATCACTGAAACATTATGGAGGGGTCTCGTCATGCAAATCAGAAGGTATTAGAGAAATGAAAACTAAGTGTTTCCTGAGCTGATGTATTAGAACAAATGAATGGAAATGGGCTGGATCTTTCTTGGGAGGGAGAAGCAGTATTAGGGAACTTGGGGGGAAAATTTGGCCTAGAGTTCAGGGAGACAGAATAATCTGTTTACCTCAGTGGTGTTCAGTAAATCCTGAAGAGCTTCAACTTGTTCATCGGTTTGTGGGAGAGCCCACAGAACTTCATCCCTGCAAAACAAGGGTATTTAGGTAAAGCACAGGTACTTGGAACAGCTCCAGTTCAAGTGAAGAAGCAGGCTTGACCTATCTCATCTTCCCTGACTTGGCTGCCATGAACTCAAAGATGATCCAATAGTGAAGATGCTGAATCCAATTCCAGCCTCTGCATCTGCCAATCAGTAAAATCCATGAAAGAGGTGGTGCACGGATTTGGCAGCCAATATTTACTGCTGGACATTGAGATTACTCCTGGGAGCTGGCACCTGCACCACAGCCACCAGCGCCAGCTAATCCACAGTGCAGCAGCACCAGTTGAAAACTAGAACAGGAAGATGTCTCTCCTGCTGTCCCCTGAGTTTCTCAGTCTCAGTCACCATTCAGCAGAGACATCAGCCCTCCCAGTCTGCCAAAAGCCCTCCCAGGTTGGCAAAAGCCAAACATGATGTTTTGTAGATGTGCATTCCTACTTCAGTCAAGTTTTTCTGGTCTCCTCATTTGTGTCCTTCTGCCAGGTATTGTTTCAGATGGTCTTCACCACTGTCCTCCCCATCTTTGCCCAGTAACTTGTATTCCCTTTCTGTTTGAAAACCATGGTCCAGACACGCTGAACATGACATGGTGCTTCCCAGCAACTCCATGCCTGACCCCACTGTGGGTGACAGAAGGGAAATTCACTTTCTGGAAAGAAAAAAGTAGCACTCTGCATTGAGCCCTGATCATCAGTGTCCTGCAAGTCATGTAGTTAAAAATTGCATTAGATAGAAAATTAAAATAACTTGTGTGTGTAGAAGAAGGAGACTCAGGGGAATGTCAGACCCGTATTTCCATTTCCTGGGCTGGGGTGTCTCTCAGCCATCTAATCACATGGAACTGGTGGCACTGTAAAAACCAGGCACAAAGTCAGTCCCTGCCAGCCATGTCTGCAAAGACTGTCCTGAAAAGAAAACAGGCAGGGCTCTCAAAACTAGGATTTTCAAGCAGCCCAACATGATTGTCACAGCTTGTTGCTGTGACTGATTTCAAGCAGAAACTTGACAACATCTGGCAACCAGGTGATTCATCTTTACTTTTAGCCAGGCTCCAAGCAATCACTGTTGTTTTTCATGCAGAACCAACAGCATGCCATCCCTATTTTTCCCACCACCATCATTTGACAGAATATCAAAAAACAATCAGGGCTAGGCAAGGTTGGCAGTTTGCCTATTTCTTTAGGTAGGTGCACCCCGAGGTGTGTGTTTGAGGCTGCTTTGTAAATGAATTTGTCTTCTCATAGCTGAGGGAGTCTTTTCACACAGGAGCCAAGAAAAGGCCTGCTGCATCTGATTTAATTGCATGATTCCCACAGCCTGAGAGCACCATAATGAGGAAGCTGATGTGTACTTGTACCTCACCATTTGTCGCACAAGTATTTCATCCGAATGTGGTAAGTACTGAGCAAGTGTTAGATTCCTCTCTAGCTCTTGTGATAGGACCTGAACACACTGAATAAGCTGATCAAAATTCTGCTCCTGCACTTCTGTGTGGTGAGTATTAACAGCCAAAACTGTAGTTGTTGCCCTTCTCAGTTGCTTTGCTTTGATTTGGCATTATATCCTCTTTCATCTGTCTTCTGCCCTACTCTTTGTAGGAAACACCTGGACAAAAGCTTTAAGTATTACCCTTATACCAAGCTCAGAAACAATGCTCTACTCCCAGCTTTCTTGCCCTGCCTGCTGCCTCTGTACAGCTGGACAAGGTCATGTTAAACACACCCTTTTCTTTCTGTTCTCACACCCTCCTTCCCTGATTGCTCTTTGAGTTTGTCCTTGAAAAGATCCTTCTCATTCCCTTCCTCCAAATTTCTGCCAGAGTCTTACTGGGCTCTGTCACTGTTTCCCATCTCTTTTTCCTTTCCCTTTTACTTCTTGGTAAATAGAAGTCCAGCTGCCATCCCCACACTACAATACTCAGGTCTTACCCTGTAAGTGAGTAAGATACATTTCAGTTTATTTTAGATTGGTTTGATATCTTCCTCTGAGCTAGGCACTTTCATAATAAAGAAACAGGCACTTTAGGGGTCTGGTTAACCTGAGCTAATTTAAGTGTGTGTGCTAACCTGGAATGAAATGCCTTCTAAATACACATATTTTTCCCCACTATCTGTACAGAAAGGTGAAGGGGACTTGTTCCCATGCAGAGCTGTGTAAAAATTCCGTATAGTCAGATGAATCTCATTATTTTAGCCATTTTCATAACTGGGCTGGGAGGGTTGGGCTCCTGCTTTCCAGTGGGAAATGCCATATTCTTGTTGGAGAGTCTGATACTCCGTGTTCTATTTAAACATGAAATAAATAAACCTTCAAGTAGCACAGAACAATATTGTTTCACTGAATTCACCTAAGACCATGCTTGTTTCCACCTACTTTAGCCCTCCCACCTCCATAGCAATCCACAATAAAATATGATTGCAACACAAAGGGAGAGGAAATACCCTCTTTTTAAGGCATGAACTCAATGGTGTTCACCTCTCATAGGTCTGCAGAGTGGTGCAAAATCACAGAAGAGCTATGAGAAATAATTTGCATTTTATTTGTGTAGGTATTTTAGTTCTGGGACCAGGTTGTAGTTAATCCTAGGTTGCTCAGCCTTGCTCAAAATCACTACATGAGGAACTTACCTTTTAGTTCTACTTATTAAAGTATTTCAGGTTTTAAATGAGTTGTAGATGCAGAAAATAAAAGCACTTTGCCTGTCTTCATCTCTGACATATGTTCTCATATTTTAAGAAAGCATTTGGTTTCAGGGCATTTCTGAAGTTTATCGATAGGTAACAATAAAGCTGCTTCTGAAACATTGTGCAAATACCAAATGGTTATTCAAAAATGATTTATGCCTGGAAAACCATCATAAAATCTGCTTTGGAAGGAAAACAGATTGTTAGCACTTTCTGAAATGGTTTCTCTTTCTACCTCAAGAAGTAATTCATTTAAGATCTTGTTTTAAGGCAAATGAAGCAAATTATTTCTTCCCATTAAGTTTCAAAATGCCCTTTATTGGCATTCAAAAGTACTGAATGAACAGAATTGATTTGCACTTAGACCAAAAAGAGTAGTCTTAATATGATTAAAAATGTAGGATTTATGGATGCACAGAAGACTTAAAATAATTTCATTTTCCCCACCATCTTTATGTTAAATTGAACCATGTATCCAATTACAAGGGCAATAAATATATGTCAGCCTTTGACAAATGTTTTCTCATGCAACT
The DNA here is from genome assembly GCF_041296385.1 of Aphelocoma coerulescens. NCBI lineage: Eukaryota > Metazoa > Chordata > Aves > Passeriformes > Corvidae > Aphelocoma > Aphelocoma coerulescens. The sequence continues at coordinate 64,484,894 of NC_091013.1, forward strand.
CAGAATTATTTTGCATCAATACTTTCCCTGTCCCACGTACCACACACTAAAAAGCCCAGTGGCATCAGTAGATATTTACCTTGGAATAGTGAAGACATGCTTCTCTTGAACCAAGATAAAAAGGGTAAAAAAGAGCAGGTAAAACTTCATCTTTGTGGCATCCACAACAAAACCAAATGTAATAGGAAAGCCGAGGGTTCAGGACCCTCATTATTGATTTTTAAAATGTTATTTAAAGAGTAGTTAAAATTTAATACTGCCTCTCACTTCAACCCCAAGCTCCTGGTGGCTAAGTCAATATGACAGAGCTCCCTGGGGAGGTGCTGCTCATATTGATATCGTCCATGTACGAGACAATAAAATACATTTTGGACATTTTCATATTGACAAATCACTTTTTCATCTCAGCCTTTGTGTTATTTTACTGCCGCTACAAACCACAGACAAAAGAAAGAACACCGAGCACAAAGCTTTTGTGATCCTCTAATATTTGTGGAGGTCCAGCAGCGTGCTCTACATCCAGCTCTCTTATAAGACATCACAGCCAAGCATGAATCTGGTTCAGAGCAGTGGGAATGAGGTTAAGTGCAAACAGAAAAATTCTGAGCAGGAAAGCTTCTTTTCCTGGCATTTGCTAGCAGAGAAAACAAGGAGCAAGTGAGACATATGTTTTTTTGGTGTTTTGACATCCATGCATTTTCCTTATGTCATACTGGGTTAGCTTTTTAAGAAAAGGTACATGCAATTCTTCATCTCATTATTATGAATTTTTGCCTGCCTCCAAGATTTGCTTCCCATATCTCTATCCACAGTTATCCATATGGGCCATGCTGAAAAGCTGTGTGAATTTGGCATGTCCAGAAGAGATGATCTCCATCTATGTTCTGTGCTTGAATAGCAAATCAAAACTTGACTAAGACACAGCTTATTATCCTGGTTTAAGTCATCTTCCAGAGGGAATTCATTCCAGAAGAGGACTGAGCAGTGAATCAATACATACGTAATGGAGACATCAGGGAGCCAAGACCTGGGTGTGAATGGGGGAACTAAATTATTTGATGCTCTTCATGTTGCTAGGTTTTTCACCCCTGGGTGAAAAATGCCTGGGAATGAGCCCTGGAGCTAAGGTTAAGTAATGCAGACTAGATTGCATCCATGAACATCCCCTAGAACAGCTCTGGAGGGGTCCAGATCAGAGCCAATTCTCCAGCTAAGCAGGCAGTCAGGCCTTTGGAAGTCAAACACTGCCCTGGGTTTTTTTTCATTTTAATTGTTTCAGAAGGGCAGCTCTGTCTTAAGAAGCCAGACAGCTGAGTTTTAGATGACTGAAGTCAGCAGAGGTGAATCTTGCTCCCCAATGAGTATGCTGGGGTTAAGGTCTCTGTGAAAATACACCAACACTGAAAGTCCCCAAACTGGAGTTGAGCACAAACCACACACCAAAAGGAAAGGCAAGGAAAGGCTCATGGGAAGTGAAAACACTGATGCCTTACCTAGATTTTGTAGTTCTTATTTTATCTTTTCTAGATGTTCAAACAAATAAGAAGTTCTGGTAAGGTACAGAGGCCATTCCCAGCAAGGGCAGTGGGTTGATTTTTAAACCAGTGTTCAGATGATCTTTCCTCACACAGGCAAAAGGAAGCTGTCAAATAAAGATAAAATACAGGAGACAAAACTTGCTCATCCAGACACTCTTTCGTCTGGAAATGTTCCATGCACAGATATGAAGAAAAATTTGATCTACTGAGCTAGATTTAGCAGAAGAGATTGAAAAGCCAATGGATTTGGGTTGCTCTTATTGGAGGAAATGAAAGGATTGTATTTCTACATGTCTTAGAGTGTTAATTACGTGGGAAAAGAGAATACTTTCTGCTGTCTACCCAAGAAGAATATTTATTGTTCTTACATTAATTGTCAGAGATTTTTGAGTGTTGGTTGCTTTTCCAGTAGATTTTCTGGTTTATTGCAAAGAGACAGTTCATACAGTGTTTGAAAGCTACTGATTTCCTACTTGCTTTTTGGTTTCTGGAATGCACAGGAAATATTTAATAAAAAAAAAAAAAAAAGGTTGTTTGAGGAAACTCTACCTGCAGCAGTAAATCTTTTAATAGCCTTCAAGGTTCAAGGACTTCTGAGAACCTGGGAAGTATTTCCCAGATTATCTGGGAAGAAAAATGCAGTCTTAAAAAACTCTGTGAAGGGCAACTTTTAAAACAATTGAGTTAATAAAAACACCTCATTTTGAAAATTTTAACTGTTGCCTGATTTTTTCCAAGGCATTTTAATTATTTTATTGAAAATTAATTTGCATTTATAAACTCTGTTTTTAAAACCTGGAGGAAATAACATTGAATTTAGAAACTGTTGCAAGGTGAGGTTTTAGTTGAATTCGAGGAGATTTCAAATCCTCCTTTCTTGAACAAATTCATTTTTCTCTGATTGGGAAATTCATCAAAACTGATCATTTCCAGCAACCCTTTTAGCTCTTGCTGAGTCTTCCCTGGTGAAGAGCTGCTTGATCAAAAGTTCTGTCAGAGTTCAAAGATTTTGCTGTGCCTGGATTAATTATTCCTTCTCCACTGGGTAGTCCATGGGCTATGATGACCTGATGCTTGCAAGTGTTGCCGTAGCAAATATGACCAGAAGCCTTGTACTAAGGGGGGACAATTTCAGTGTAGGTTTGTGTTAACTTTTAGGGTAGCTTTGGGAAATGCACACGTTTTCATTTAAGGAGGAATGAGCAGGTCTTAGTTTTCAGAGAAGATAATTAATGAAGTATTCTCTTGACTTCTTTGTTGAAAAATATGCATCTGGGAATTAGGACTGGCAATATATATAGCCTCCTGATGCCATTATTATATTGCTTGAAAAATGTAATCACACTTTAAAGGCAGTTCTAAAGAGATGTCTTCACTCTTTTGGCCAAATGCTGTTTCTCCTCTCCCTCTGCACCTTCCCACGTAGTAACACCAGTGTCCCCTGGATGGAGACTGGGTGTTGTACCTCAGCCAGACCAGGCTCTGGCACATCTTTGTGTGGTGATTTAAGATGTCAGTGCCCAAAACAGTGGCAGCAGAAGAGGCCAGCACCCGTGTCCCTGCTAAGTCAGGGTATCTATCATTGCTCAAGCCCCCCAGCAAACAGTGAGATGCTGGGCTATGCCTGGTCATCATGCTGGGCTCCTGCAGGCCGCTCTTTTTGGTGAAAGAGAGCCAGACTGTCAGATAAAACAAGTCAAAGGAGAAACTTCTTGAACTGCTGCAGCCAGATGGTCTCAAGCAGTTGCAGCACTGCCACTGAGTATCTCCAGTGACTCCCATCAGTGTCACCCCTAGTTATCAGCAACCCAAGTGTCATGACATTTCCTTTTTACTCAACCACGATCTAAGTGTGGCTGTCCTCTTTGATCCTGGGGCTTGCGCAATATCCAGCAGCAAGATTTTAAATAACAAGTCTCATCAAGATTCTCAGATCTGAGCCTGTATTTCGGTGTGTGCTAAAGCCCACACTAGGGTGGTGCTGTCTGTTTGTAACACTAAACCTGTTAACAAGCACTCAGAAGGGGCAGGAGGAGCAGAGGTCAGCTGTTATCAGCAGCCACATCCCTCAGATGCTTTTCCTTGTTTGGGATTAGCATAGTCTGTTATGGTTTTGATCCTCCAGAATTCTCTTGTTTCCAGTTAATCAGGGAGTCCCTCCAGGGATGGGTAATCGTGCTGATGCATCCATGTGACTGAAGCAGAACATAAAAGCCAAGTGAGTCTGTGCTGTCCTTATTGGTGCTTTAAATTCAGATTCAAATTCAAAATAATCTCATGAAAATTGTTGATAGTCTCTTGACATTTTTTTCATGCATTATCACTACTGATGAGGCCAAAGGTAACCAGTGAGCATCCTTCCCACGTGAGGCAGAAGATGACTAAAATCTAACTAAACTCTGATCTCTGTTGCTCGCTGTGCAATGCAGCTGAGTGCTGTCGCTCATGAGCCACACAAGGATGCAATTAGTGTAACAGCTCCTTATTATGAATGTGGCAGAACAGAATTAGAACTCAATTTACAAGTCCCCCTTTCAAACCCATTCAGCCGTTAAGGCTGCATCATCTCTCAGTTTTCCAAGGCATATAATTGATAAATGATTTCTCTCTGCACACCTCAACTCCTCATCTTTATTCATGAACCAATTAATCTCTGTAGGACACTGTGATCATTTACATACATGGCCAATGTCACCAACCTCTATTATTTCATTCAGGAAACAATTTTGCAGCCCATGGAACCACCAGGAGGGGAAAATCTGGACTATATCTAAATTTCTGTGGTTCTGGCATTTCTCCCTCACATCATTCTCAAATATAAAAATCAGATGCTGCCTGTACTAGAAAACGATGGATTAACCTGGGAGGAAACAGACCTAAGCAGTAAGTTTCAGTCACGGCTGATAGGTATGAGCAGAGGCTGAAAATATATGTTTCCTTGGCCTTTTTGAGGACTCAGTTGTGCCAACCCTTTTTTTTTTTTTTTAATTTTACTCTCTTTGCTAGTCAGCTCTGCTGGGTGGGTTAGCAGAGAGAAAGATGCTGTAGTGTATGCACGGTTTGGGGTAAGTGGGGAGCTGTCTGTACTGTTTAAACACTTTCTTCATGAGCTCTGTTTCCTGAAGGTCTATTATAAACATTGTCAAGTGACTGATGTTTTCTTTTTGCCAGTACATGTTGACTTATTTGCCAGTGTCTTAACAAGGAGCACTTGCAAGGCAAATTTAATTAAACAAAGGATATCAAAGAGAGTCCCAGGAGCACTCCAAGCAGACCTGCTGAGCACTTGAGGAAGGTGTCCAAGTGCCACCTACAGAGAGCACTCTTTGGCCAAGTTGCAAGTGAATGGATGCACACCTGTGCCCCTCTTTGTGTAGAAAGGTTAAGTGTGCACATATCCAGAATGCAATTAGCCCTGGAGGAGTGATGTGTTCTGCCTGTCTCTGACTGGATCAACAGAATTTTCTTTCTTCTTTGCACTCCTTGCACTTGCTCACGTTTCTTGCATGGCATTTCGCAGAGTTTAGAAGAGTGGACCCTTCCTTTGGGCTTTTGGAGAATGCTGGGACCCGTTTGAAAGATGCCAGGGCCTGTTTGAGGATGCTGGTGAAGAGAAACTCCATAGAGCAAAGTTCCTGCTCTCTTTCATTCACCCCTCTCAGCTGGTGTGGTCCCCACCACCATCAGTCTGTGCAAGCAGATCCATACTGCAGAGACACCCATCACCGTTCTAGAATCTGGCTCCAACTGCAAATTTGGGAAGTTTCTACAAATTTGGAAACTTTCTAGAGGCGTTTGAATGTTACGCAAGGTCTGATCACCACATGGACAGCATCACCCCAGGTAGGTCTGAGAAGCATTATGGGACACTGAGGCCACATTTCCCTAATGCCAATTGTGATTTGACAGTGCAGCAAACAGTGGATATAGGACTGGTGGGCAGGGCCTGCATCCCTCCTCAGGAATCTCTGCTTCCCCTGCTGTGGCTCACTGAGCCTTTCACTGGCATGTTACTTAACCACAGGATGGTTCCACTGATACCCAAGCAAACAGAGGCCTTGAAGAGAAGGCATGGCAAGGCTGATGCTCCTAAGGCTTGTCCACCACCTCTCAGACATGCAGGGTGTTCTGCTCCAGGGCTGCAAAATCAAGGCAGGGCACATTGCTGAGGGTCTGGTCAGAGTATCTCCCCACCTCAGGGACAAATGGACACGTGCTCTGCGGTGTTCAGCTTGCTTAACTGCAGTGAAGAACGAGGACAACCTCACAGGCTGCCAGAGGTGCCTGGCAATGGGATGTTGCTTTTCTGCCTGTGTGAATCGAAGTGGCACCATGCATGTGAATCACCTGCTAGGAGATTTCCCGAGTGGATGCGTGGGGCTCCTCTCTGTGCTTTATGCATTTACAGATATTCATTGCTCTATTTCCTTAGATCTCTAACAAATGCACTAAATGAGTGCCTGTCCTGAGGGAGTGCAGTGTGTCTAGGCATGATTGGTTATGTAGCTTTCTGCTCTTTTCACAAATTTCAGACATAGCATTACCTGTGACCACAAGGCCTGTGTGAGTTCTGGCCTATCTCAGCTTTGGACAATTTACCATGGATCTGGAATAGTAATAGTAGTTTGCACTCTGGGAACAAATTAGGTTTCCCATAAAGCACGGTTGCATTTGAAAAGTTATCAGGGCACAAAAAGTTGATAAGGTGCAATGAAAAATATTGCTTTATAAATATAGTCATTTTACTTAGTGAGAACTAAGATCAGAGCTGTGTACTTTCAGAGCAACAAAGGAATTGTCAGGGAAATGACACAGTTTTCCTGATGGCAGAAGAGAACTGCCACCGAGCACTGATTGACAATTATAAAAAAAAATGAGAGTATTATAATGTGAGCTTGGCCCTAATTTAGAGTTTTCTGACATAAAGCTGTACAAAGTCCACAGATGCCACCTTACCAGCACACAGTGCTCCCCTGATTTTTGTCCTCCTTAATGAACAGCTTCTTAGGTTTGTGGATAAGTTTTAGCTCCAAAGTGGCTCACCATACAGCAGGCAATGAGAGTTAGGCATTCAGTGGTGCTACTCTCTGCTAATTGCCTTGTCTGCTTGCCTGAAAAGTACTAGGCTTAAGTGGCTGAGCAGCCTGAAGGAAAATGCTCCCAAATTCTTGAGTCTATTCTTCATATGGTGGAGGAGGCTACCAGAAGTGGGAGAAGGTAGAGAGCTGACTCTGATCAACTCAGCATATGGGTTTGCAAGATCAGAAGCACCAGGATCCATTTCTCCATCAAGCTGAAAGCAGCAGCAGCTAGTACTTGCTGTAGGACCAGTGCTGCTCATGTGCTTTTTGCAGCCAGCTCACAGAGACGAGGTCCTATTTTCCAAGCAGAAGTCAGATCAAAGCTGCTGCTCATTTAGGCAGCAGTGGACACCAAGACCTGAAGTTTTTGATTAAGGCTCATAACAGAATTAAGCTGCATTTAGAAGGACGAGTGATGTCAGGTTGGGGTTTTGGTTCAGTTCCAGTTCTGGAGGAAATAGAAAACAACCTTATCTGTACCAGAGCACAGCAGCCAGTCATACTGCTTGCTGTCCCCTTTCTAAGGCTAGAACAGATGATTTCTAGCTAGGACAGGTGATTTACAAGAAGGTGTAAAATCCTTATCATACACCTAATTATTCTTTACTACACTGTGGGGGGATATTTCCTTCTGAGTCCATCTGGTGATCAGACTGTACCCTGAGGCATGTGGATTGATTGCCCTCATGGTTTCTTCTCCTGGTTAGTCTAAATGCTGATGCTTTATTTTTATTCGTATGAATGTCTAAGCCTTTTTGAAGCATTGAAAATTATGATTAATTGTGCAATGAAAATCAATAATGGAAGTGCTTACAAAGCCAGCTTGATTTGGGAGTGAATCCCAAAGACAGCTGCTTTCTCGAAGAGTGATGGAAAAAGTTCGAGGAAAGCAACAGCAAAAAAATTCCAGATCCTGGTGAGTTTTTTTTTAGTGATGTTTGTCATTGGCTTAACCCCTTCAGCACCTGCTGAGAGCTTTAATACATGCTGCTATTACCAGTTCATGAAAGCAAAACCTAAAGTCCATCAAATAAGTAAGAATACTCTATTAAACAGAAATGCACTGAAAAGTGAAAATATTTATACTCCTGTACCAGAATGCAGCTATTCCCACACCTTCGGGGCCATGACAGATCCGTTTTTCAAGTGAGATTCCAGGAACAGGGCCGAAGATCTGGTAGGTATTTCCTACAGTATCCCTGCCTACAGCACTCACTCCCTTTTGCGCACTGGCGGGTGCTGGCGCTGTGCCGAGGGTTCAGGATCCATTTTTTTCTCCGTTTCTCAGAGGATCGCCCTGCTGGCGCTCATGCCCGCCAGTCTCTGGAGCTCCGGGTGCAGTGAGTGCCATCTCGTGGTTAGCTCTCCCTGCTGCAGAGCTGCGGGCTGGCACTCAGCGGTGGTGCTCCCGAAAGCAGCCTGCGGGCAGAGGACTGGCAACAGGCAGGGCTGCGTGACAGGGTGCCCGGCTCCGGCGCTGGGATGCTGAGGAGGAGGAAAAGCAGCCCCTTCCACAAAACGTGATTCAAATAACACCGCACATCACCTGGCTCCTCTCCAGAGCCTGAGGGAGAGGCAGCTTTCAGTCTCCAGGGCCCCTGAAGCCCTACGTCTTGCCCAGTGGAAATGCATGATGTATGGAAGCCTCCTCTCTCTGCCGATCTCAGCAGACTCCTTAAAAACCCTACCCCTGTGCAAAAAGCTGAGTTGCTAAGAGCTGGTGAATGGAAAACGTCTGAGAATCCCTCCTACTCTCTGGGGATGGCAAATGCCTGCATTCATTTGGGATCAAGGGAAAAGCCATCCTTCTCACCCTGGTTCTGCTGCCATTTCCAATCTGTCATCTACTTCATCCTTCATGACTGCCAGAGTCTGGGTGAGACCATCTCCCTGAAACAAGGAACCTGAAGCAGGGCTGTCTTCAGGCAGGGTTACCCAGTCCTTTCAGGTCTACACCATTTATCCAACAAAAAATGGCCCCTTCATTCTGCAAACACACACACGCATGCAAAACACACAATACATGGTCATCCCACCTGAGAGATGTGCTGCAGTCACAGTTTCCTCTCTCTGGTTTACCTCTGAAGGATTCCCAAGTAAATCACAAGGGGAGAGCAGCCTTTTCAGTGCCACCCCTCTTCTTGGGCAACAGCAGGTCCTACGCCTAAAAAGACGAGTGGTATAGGGGCCATTGTCTCGTAACTCCCCCTTCCTGGGCAATAAGCTGGGGTGACATCTCTACTGTGTAAGACTTCGGATGTTCTCCTCCTCTGCCAGCACTGGAAAATACTGGGACCAGACAGAATGGGTCTTAGGATGCCCATCCTTTATTAAAGACATAGGTTCATAAGAGGAACAGGGCAATCAGATCTGATCAGGAACAGGATCTGGCCTTTACTACAGAAACAAAGCAGCGTATTTGCATTGCAGAATGCTTAAAGAAACAAAGTTTATGAGTACCTGGGCAAAGGAAGAGGATGTTGAGCATTGCACCAAACAGGGAAGTCATACTGCAAGTCCTATCTTTGACAGTGTCTCAGAGTAGCATTTTCAGAAATGGCGTAGGAAATAATTCTTCCCATTCTCTGCAATCTGTGGTTTCAATAACAATACAGAAGACACATTCTCAGTGAGCCCACAGATTATTTTTACATCTGTCCCCGTTTCAGCTCTAAGACACACACTGACTAGCACATTCACTACTAAAAGAAAGGACTACACATTTGGCTTTATAGAACATTTTATTTGGAGACTTTTCACGTCACTGAGTATTGGTTCTTTATTAAGGCAATTCTGAAGGGCTGGAGGAAAGGGAGGGGGAGAGGGAGAGAACTGAGACTGTGTCAATGGGATTGCATTAAGGCAAAATTTCCTCCTTCTGCATTTCACCACAGTAAAATCCACATAAAGGCCAGTAAATGTCTCATGCCAAGGAAGAGATTCAGTGCAAATATATCCCACTGACTACCCATAGACAGGGCTAGGTCCTCAACAGAGGCAAACTGACAGCGCCTTGTTAGCTGCAAAGTAAAGCTGATTTAGCTCTGTTGAGGATCCCAGCCTGGGCTCAGGGAAGCATTTTAGTATGTGTTTCTTATGCAAGCGCAGGTATAAACGCTCTCCTGAATCTGAGCCACAGACCCTTGAGTGCAAGTCTGCGAAGTTAACAGAGTTTAATTTTTATTATCTACATAAATATGTCATTCTGCATCCCTTTGGTTCACTTCTCATTTTATTGCTACCAACTGAGTACATTCCCTTAGTTTCTTTAACATGGTTTTCATTTCTATCATGCTTTGCAATCTTTTTTAAGGGTATTACGACGTAAAAATGAATTATCCTTTGGAGAACGTCTGTTGCAAAGGCTCCAGAGTTTGGGTGTTCTTGGAGGACCAGGCTGCTGTGTGTTTTTTCAGTGAGCAGTAATGTACTCTGTGAGTAATGCCATGGATGGCAGAGGCATAACTTGCAGGGGAAAGTGCTGCTCAGTTTACATACCATCAACACATCACAGACACTAAACACTTCTTTCTTTCTACAAGAATTTCCTCAGAGGATCCTACCATTTCAAAAATATACTCGCTACTACTTGCATTGGCTTGGGGAAACCTGTTTTGTTATCCCAGGTGCAAATTGAAGGTAAATATGGCAGAAATGCTGCAAAAAGCATGATGACATTTTCAGCAAAAGCAGAGTATAACATTTCATAGTCCTAAAAGCTGTCTGACACTGGATGACTTCTCACAGAAAAAACCCTGGTATCCATTAATGAAAGGATATGCTTAGGGCCTCAGTGTCGAGAACTTATTTAGGAATATGAAATGGTTATATCTAGCAAAGTGGAAAATAAGGCAAATAAATCAAGCACATATTACTGTTCAAAACAAAGTATTTCCTGGATACACGTGAATACAAGACTTCTGTGTGATCTGGAACCATGTATAATACTCATGCCTTAAAAGCATGAGCACCCTGCATATTTCTTAGATACAGAGAAGAGCATCCAGTTTGAAGGAATCTAAAGGGTGAATAACAGGCATCAGTGCAAATCTTTTGTGCTTTAAACTTTCTTCATGCCTTTTCCCATAAGGCAAGCAAACACTGTCATGACCATTTTGGGTTTTACTTCAACCAGATCTTCTGGGAGGGCATAGACTCTTGCTCCAATTTTTCTTGCCATAGAGATGGCATATCTGCATTGCAGGGTGGAAAAAAAAAGAAAGAAGGAAAAAATAAAGACAGAAATTAGTGCAGTAGCATTAATTTTCCCCCTGTTAAGTGTTTTACATGATCAATACTAGAGTGAGTTTCACTGATTCACCTAAGTGAAACTTTTCTATAGGAATGTATGAGACAGGTTCATAAAGAACTACATTTCTAATAAAAGGCAGAGTGCATTCCCTGATGGTTAGAGCACTGATTACCTGCAGGATGGGAGACTGCAGGTCAGATCCTGGTATGAAACATTTAATCTTCCATCCCCTGAAAGATTATCCTCACAACCAGACATTCTGGTCTTGCTCCCCCCCCCTCAATCTCTGAGACTCAGACTTTGCACATAAACAAACTTGCAAGGATGGAAGCAGAAGGCTGATGTCAGTGGAGATCAGTGCTGTTGGAAATCAACATTTGGGGACTTTTTTCAGTCATACCCAGAAAGGGCAAGTTGACATTCCCATCTCCCTGCTCAGAGCCACTGGCTGCTCTCCAGTGGGTTTGTCTCTGCTCTCTTATTTTTTCATTAAAAAAGCTAGAACATCCCAGGTTCTTCCCACTTCAGAGCACACACATTTGTGAAATTTTCCCCAAAATGCAGGGAAACATTGGGAACATAGGGGAATGGGAGTAGGGAAGGAGGAAAAGAACAGCAGAGGAATGAAGAAATAAAGTACAGAGAAAAGCACACATAGGATTGCAAGAAAAGAAAGAGAACAGATGGTAGGAAATGGAAGGGAAAAAGAACAGTGGGAAAAGTCTTTAGAAAAAGAATGGCAGCTCTGATTGCTTTACAGTCATCCTTTTCTCCTTTGTAGTTACTGCATAGAAAAGGGGAAGTTGAACTGATGATCAGACCAGGAGGTGATCTGTGTAACTCTGAAAAGAGAGGGAGATGCCCCCAGAATGGACTCTCTGCTAGGAAATCGTTTGCATTCAGGGAAAAAAAATCAATATCCACATCTACAGAACCAGATTTTCAGGCATGAATTCTGTCCTCCCCTTTCTCTCTTAAATATGCCCTTGTTCCACCCGTGGGTGACTAAAGAGCTATCATGACCTCTAATCCCTGTTTTCCATGGCAAACTTTGTTGGCATTGTTCCCTGATCTCTGAAAGAATTTTAAATTTAATATGAGAAAATAGGAGCTTGTGAAGCCAAGTGATTTTAATCCTTTCAAGGGGTTTATAATGCAGGAACTACAACATTACACCCTCCGTTTCCATTGATAGTCTTTCTGCTACCTAACTCCCAGCCTTCATGCTTCTAACTCTGGTGGTATTTCTCACTTGAGGTTGATGAGATGAGAATGACAGCAGAGCAGTTCTCAAAGGCAGGGTTAGGCAAGCCTGAGCAGATAACTCATGCTAAGTGCCACTTGGCAGAAACATACTTAGCATTATTTAGTTTCTCCTCATCATTCAGGTCCTCTGTTTTCAAGAGGTCATACTTGATTGATCCTGGTTGAATGGCATCAATGAGATCCAGGACTGGCATGCTGGTGCTGATTTTGCTATCCTGCATAGAGGGAAAATAAAATTTAACGCAAGAACAGAATGACAAAACTCCCACAAAGCCAGAGTCTAGACTCAAGAGCAATGGACAGTTCAGTCAGATACCATTTAGAACTTCACAAAGGGCTGCTTAGAATAATTTTTTATCTATGGCAGACCAGGAACTCTTTCAAGGATTATTTTTTACCCAAGGGATGAAACATCATAGAATCGTTTAGGTGGCAAAAGATTTTTATGATCAAGTCCACCCTAAATCTAGCACTTCCCAGTCCACCACTAAGTCATGTTCCTAAGCACCACATCTACACATTTTTTAAATCCTCCAGCGATGGTGACCCATTTCACTGGGCAGCCTGTCCCAGGGTGACAACCCTTTGAGGGAAGAAATTTCCCCTAATATCCTATCTAAACTTCCCGTGGCCATTTCTAAACTCAAGACCATTTCCTCCTATCCTGTCACTTGTTACCTGGGAGAAGACACTGATCCCCACTTGGCTACAACCTTCCTTTCAGGCAGTTGTAGAGAGTGACAAGGTCTTCCTTGAGTCTCATTTTCTCCAGGATAAACACCTCCAGCTCCCTCAGCCACTCCTCACAGGATTTATGCTCCAGACCCTTTCCCACTTTTGTTGCCTCTTAGACACACTCCAGCATCTCAGTGCTGGAGTCTTTCTTGCAGTGAGGGGCCCAGAACTGGACACAGGATTGATTCAAGGCATGGCTGAGTACAGGGGTACAATCACTGCCCTGGTCCTGCTGGCCACACTATTGCTGATACAGGCCAGGATGCCACTGGCCTTCTCGGCCACCTGGGCGCACACTGGCTCATGTTCAGCTGCTGTTGACCAGCACTCCCAGGTCCTTTGCTGCTGACTCACTTTGCAGCCACTCTTACCCCAGCCTGTAGGGCTGCAGGGGTTTCTTACCCCAGCCTGTAGGGCTGCAGGGGTTGTTGTGACCCAAGTGCAGGACCCAGCACTTGGTCTTGTTGAACCTCCCACAACTGGCCTTGGTCCATCTATCCAGCCTGTCCAAATCCCTCTGCAGAGCCTTCCTGCCTTCCAGCAGATCAACATTCCCACTCAACTTGGTGACCTCTGCAAACTGAGGGTGCCCTTGATCCATTTGTCCCAACCAGCAATAAAGATGTTAAATAGCCCCAACAATGAGCCCTGGGGACACCACTGGTGACCAGCCACCAGCTGGATGTAACTCTCTGGGCCTTGCCATCCAGTTTTTACCCAGCAAACAGTGCACCTGTCCAAGCCATAAGCAGCCAGTTTCTCCAGGAGAATGTTGTGGCAAACAGTGTCAAAGCCTTCACTAAAAGCCAGGTAGACAACATCCACAGCCTTTCCCTCACCCATTAAGCAAGTCACCTTTTCATAGAATACAATGTCATTAAAGCAAAAGATGGGGTGCAGGGCTAGTGCATTTGCTTCGTGTAGGGAGATGACACTGATAGACATCTACTGATGGGAGGTGTGAGGAGGACCAGCTGTGTGATTCCTGAACTCATTACACGAAGTTTGATGGATCTGTTCTCGCCTGGTGCAAACTGCTGATTTATATCCACTGAGTTCCCTAGCTTGGGAAGTGTCATAGATACATTAGTGGAATTGGAAGCTCTCTAGAACTGGTCCATCTCTGTGTTTGTATGGTACCTTGCAAAATAGGGCAAGGTACCCCTGAATGGCACTACCAGGTTATAAACATATTGCTATTGTTCCTTTTAATACTGTCATTTGTAATTGCTATGATTCATAACCAATAGCACAGCAGTTCTTCCTTAATTCCAGTCATCATTCCTGTCTCTATACTTTGATTTCCCATGCCAAACTGGAATTCAAGATGTTTCCTGTTGTTTTCATACCATATTTCTATTACTTTTTCACAATAAAGTCCCTGGAATAAAACCTTTTTTAAGGTTTAATAAAACCTGTGCATTTAAACACGCTTTTAAAAGGGAATGAAAAATAATCCATCTATGTAGTGAGTTATATCATAATGTAGAGTGTGTGTATATATGCATACACACATCTACATAACATCTATATAACATACATACAAACACACCAAATAAGAGATTCCTAAGCAGAGACTTCTGAAAAAACCTATACCTTGAAACTGGAGATGGTTGAATCCTTCCCAGCCGCAGTCAGTGTTTCATTGACCCAGCTGACAATGATTTCATCATTGACCTTCTCTCCACCACCAATGTCTTCAAGGATATTCAGGGTGTACCTTATGAGGGAAGCCAGGATATTTGCTCAAAGTCTGCTGTAACCTCAGAATTGTCCTATATGTGCACAGCTTGACTGAGATCATCCCAATGATTCCTCTGCCTCACACATGCTCACAGTGCATTTGATTTATATTATAACAGAGTAATTAACCTAATTCGTTTAATTCATACCCAATTCCTTAATCACTGCTTTGGGAGTGTTAAAAGTTTTGGTTACTTAAAATTCCTGGAAGGTCCCTCTTAATGTATCTCATTGTAAATGAGTCATTCTCATAGTGCTTAAAAAATAATCACTGACTTTAGAGATAGAAAGGAATCCTTATGCTCACCTAAGACTGATCTTCTGCATAAAAACAATGGAATATTTTGCTTAGATGTCAGCATACGCCTTGGAAAGATATCCCAAACTGATGGTAAGTAATCACCTCATCCCTATTTTAACTACCTTACTGATAAACCTATACCTGTGTCTATAGTCTGAATTTAGTCTGTATTCAGTTCCTTACTACTGTGTCTCTTTACTCTCAGTTATGGTGCTCTTAAACACAGAAACATGCACCTACGGAGAATTACATTAAAATGGGGAGAGGTACTGAGTTGTGCCCACTTCAGGGAGCAGCTGACAAAACTTCCACATCAATTCCTTGTTTCTGGGACACTGTCCCTATTCCCTGATACAGACACCTTTTAACTTCTTTTCCTCTCTTCCATGCAATAAACATTTATTCTTGCTATACAGATAGTGACAATAACAATCTTCTGTGTGAGCTGACTGTAATGGCCTTGCCCACAAGATGTGCTCTGGTCACATCCTTAACTAGGAGTGAGCAAAAGGTCACTGCCTCAGCATTAAAGTGCAAACAGAGGAGTGAGAAGGCTGTAGGCTGTACAGCCTTCTCAGTGAGAGCATCAGGAAACTATTGCAATGCAAACTGAGCATAGCAAAATGCTCTGAAGCTCGTGGCTGGCTGACCTACCTTCTCATCAGCTGCCAGATTAAGGCCAGAGTGAGCGTACGGTTTCCTTCATTCAGATCTTGCCCAGCAATGCCAACAAGGGAAAATTTGGCTTGATTCTTTCCCAGCTCCACTGCATAGTTGCAGTTTTCAAGCTGTTAATGGCAAGGTCAATGGGTGTGGTTCAAAAATGTAAGAAAAAAAAGAAAGAAGACAAGACACTGTTACTTTAAATTCTTTGGATCACTCAGCCCAGATCCTCCTGGGCAAACAGGAACTTTGGGGCTCTGTGATAATACAGCTGATTGACTACCAGCAGGCAGATCCATCCCAAAAATACCACGGGAAACAGTTAACATAGAAGAAAATGCTATACTTCATTATCAGGGCCTGAAAAGCAGATTACCCTGGAAAATAAAATGTATGGCTCAGGGGTACCTCCAGCATCATGGCATTGCACTGAGACAAAGGATTAGTGTCCCAGCCAATATTTTAGATTGGTTGATCGCTCTGGTCTAGTTGGATGCAATTACTCATCCAGATAGCTGGGAGAAAGCTTTGTATTTAGCAGCATGTGTGATTGGTTCTTGATGCATCTGATCAAGAATGCTTATCATCATTGTCTTCATTTGATGTGGAGGGCAGTGATCCAGACAGCTGCAATTAAGCTGGTGCCATGCATCTCATGGTCCAGATGCATTATAATCAGTGCCTAAAGCAGTAGCAAAAGGGATCTGCAAATAGAATTTTTAGATCCTGATGCAAAGGTTGTCAAGTCTTTTTACTTGACAAATGTTTTTCACCTGTCAAGAGAGCGAGTCTAATGTATATTTCTTTTTCAGGATGAAAAATTATCTACTGACTAAGAAAAAAAATCATTTAAGGTGCTGTTCTTGGGACTGGAGAGCAGTATGAGTACCCACATTGCTGTTTGAAATGATATAGGCATTCACTGAGGATAAGGCATCACTGCTGGAGCTATTCCAGCTTTTTGTACCTTCTTCATGTTGCCACCCAGTTTAGGATACGGTGGTTTGTTCACCCTGTTCCAGTCTACTGGCACTTTGATCTTTTCATAGAGTTGGAAGATAACCAAGGCATCTGACAGGTCACTGAAAACAATAAAAAGGATATAGCATTGTCCGAAGAACAGAGGAAAGAGATACAACTCAACTGTTAGCAGAGGTAAACTTAGTTTCCTGGGAAACACAAAGCAGCATATATTGTTATAGGGCCCAAAAGTTTTTATGTTCTTGCAAGCAACTTGCTGGCTCTATTTGTCATCTGAAGGAAGTGTAATACCTCATCTTACCTATACAAATGATTTACACGTGGATTAACACCAAGGGAGTTCATCCAGTTCCTGAATGTCCTTTCTTCCCTTGTCTCACCTAAAACAACAGACACATCAATCAAAGGCCTGCAGAACACAACACTTCAGTAATGTGTTTTGAGAAGAAACCCTAACTCTGAATTTACAGCGCACTGAACCATGAACAGAAGGAGACATGGGCTGACATGGGAAATAAGAAAGTAATGGTGCACCATGTGATATTTGCATTTTCCTGACCTTCAATGGAGCTCCAGTCGATGTCCTGGTTCTCTGGCTTATGCAGGGCAGGGTATTTGTTGAACAAGTTGGCGATGAAGGCCAGATTGAGCTTGGGGTTGCCCCGGACGACGTCAGTGGCGGTGACAAACTGGCGGCAGCCGAGGCGCTCAGCCTGCTGCAGCATGCACTCGGCTCGCTGCACGTCATCCTTCTCCTGCCCGGCACAGAACGGGACATCAGCACCACCCCGCCCTGGCACTGCACCCACACCCACTTGGGGTCTCCATGTGGGGATCTAGCTGCTGAAGCAGCTCCTTGATGGATTTATAGGTATTCCCTTTCCCACTTTTACTAACAGCAAGTCTGTGTTTCCAAACGGGCTTTGCCTACAATTCAACCATCCCACCATATTGCTTTTACAGCCATATTCCATATAAAATGTGATGGTTTGATGAAATTCACAGATAAATGTATTTAAATACACTTGTTGCATGCTAGTAGTTTATCAGTGTGATTAAATGGTTGCTGAAGTTTCAGAGTTAATATCTAACAAAAATCCAAACCCAACATTTAATTCTTTGAAAGCTTTGATTTCTGAAATTCAAGCTCATGTTGCAATGCGAGAAAGAATTTGCTGGTTCTGACATCCCAGTGCAGCCCTGTGTTGGCCAGCAATGCAAGTAATAGACAGAAAACATTGGCATTTACTCCAAACTTATCTCATCTTACCCTTAATCCTGACATATCAATAGTAATAGCTGGAATGCCTTCTTCATCTCCCTTGGGGGCGACTTGGTCCAGCAAATGGTAATAAGCTCTTGAGTCCTGTGACAGACAGAGAAATTAAAGGGAAGAAAAATTACATCTAAAGCTCAGCCTTTGCATGCCAGTGCTCCCTTGAACAATGTGCCTGCATGCTTCATTTTTATTACATCGATCATTGGGCTACATAATTAAATTAATTAAGCTGGAAGCACTTAGCAATTTCTACTTTATGCTGCGTTTGCCAGATCTATTTCTTCCCTGAGCCAATATATATGTGCTGCTGAACGCCCAACACAAGAGACAAAAATGCTGTGTGTTGCACTTAAAGAAAGGACAGCAACAACAAAAAGATATCAGAATTTACTTAATCTGAACATAAAATCAGAGGTAAGAAAATGCATACCTTTATAATGCTGTAGAAGTCAGGCTGCTGAGCATTTAATAAAAGAAAATGCAGAAGGAGAAAGCAGATGTTTAAAGTGGATTTCAAAGCAAGGCTGGAACAGTTGTGGAAGAGAAAGCACAGTTTTCAAGGACAAAAGTTAAAACTGACAACAGTATCAGCATTCTTCAGGCAAAAGGGCAGGAACGAGACAAGGATTTCACATGTTGTGTCTTTAATCTTTTGTGAAATACAATGCTGCTTCCATATGTGGAAAATATTAACTCACTTCAAAAATAGCTCAAAGAACTGAAAATAAGGCTACATGTTAATGTCTACGGACTTGACTAACTAACCCAACTGATGATCTTCAAAATATAAAGCAGACTACCTGAATTATTTTAAATATTTTACATGTGCATTACTATGCATCATATCTAGAAAGTGGTTATTTACAACAGAAGTGAGGTGGGGAGACAGGCTTAGCTAGAGAATGTCTGTAAACACTGAAATCTTGTTAATGTGTGCCTTATTTTCCAACTGTAAATACCAGAATTGCAATTTAGCTTTCAGTTGTAGATAGGATTTAATCAGTTGCACCATAGTCTTTTTGGCCAGCCCACAGAAAGATGGGAAAGACTCCATTCCCTTCCCATGGATATTCTCCAGTCACCTCCACCCAGTGAACCAAAAATCTGTTACAATAAAAATTTTGCTGTTAAATGTGACTCTCTACCCCTCCTGTTGCCTTTCCTGGTGGTTTTTTTCTGTATTTCAGTTAAATGCTTGTGCTTATGCTTCAGTCTGTAGTGAAGCCTATGACCAGGTACCTCTGGAGCCAGACTTTTCCCATGCTGTTCTGGGAGCAGGCAAGTCAGGTCATGGCTGGTGAGACTGGTGTGCTGGCCAGCCCCTGGCTTTCTTGTAAGCTAGCACAGATACCCTCCCTTATACACCCCCTGTGTCTCTGGGATGCTGGCTGGGCCTCACACTGGGTTTTAGGGTCTGAAATTCATCAGCGGGCACCACTGAGGTTCAGATACATCTGTCTGGGAACAACAAAGGTCCTACAGAGAAAGCTCTGCTGAAATCTGCACCTACAAGCACGTGAGGTCCCAAGTATGTGAAATAATGTTACACAGACTCCAAACCCACCCTTGCAAGTGTCTCCCAGTCTAGCTGTAGTATTTTGAATAGTCCCACTGAATTAAACCTCGCAGATAAGTGCATACAGGGCTATAGCAAAGGCTGGGACAGAGGAGCACATAGCCCAGGTGAGGGAAAGATCAAGTCGGGGAATTGGAAATGCCCAATCATCTTTCTCTACATGTTTGAGTAAGATCCAGGCTTTTCCAAACCAAAGTCAGGTCAAGAGTTATATAAGGACATTTGGAAAGGAGGAGAGGCAAGGAACTGACAATAGTGTCCATATACCCTGTCCAGAGCCAGCAGCCATTCCTTTCTCCAGCAATTCATATGCTGGGGCTGGCAGTGATGACGGGGAGGTCAGGAGGAAGAGGAGGAACACTACTGAGTGCAAAGGTAAAGCCCAGTAAAAGCATTTTATGTACCCAGCTCCACGTGCTTGGATTGTTTCAGTGCACAATCCCTGTGTGGAGGACAGGAATTTGGGTGTAGAGCTGCTGTTTTGCTTTTGTTGGTCAGTATTGCTCATACCTTGATGTCTGAGCTGAAATTGTTGACTTTGTTGCATCCTGCATTTTCCAGGTGATAGTTTGCCCATCTCAGCAGCAGGTCCTCTGGAGACAACTTCATCAGGTCCTCCAGGCTCTCACCTTCTCTCAGAAGAGCAATCAAGGCTACGCAGGAAAAAAAAAAATTAAAATAATGATGTGAATACTTTTTGAGGAAAATGTATAACTGTTTTCTCTCTTTTACATTTTCCTACCCTAGTTTCTAAGTGTGAGTGGCCAAAATGTTGCCAAAATTCAAGCTAGATTACCCTCTTTTGTTTAAAACCATTATCCTTTTTGCTCTTGCAACAGGCCCTGCTAAAAAGTTTGTCATCATCTTTCTCATAAGTCCCTTTAGGTACGGGAAGGGTGCAATAAGGTCTCCCTGCAACCTTCTCTTCTCCAGGCTGAACAACCCCAGCTCTCTCAGCCTGTCTTCATAGGAGTGCCCCAGAACTCTGAGCCTTTCTGTAGCCTTTCTCTAGATCCACTCCAAGAGCTCCAAGTCTTTCCTGTGCTGAGAAGTCCAGAGTTGGATGCAGTGATGCTGAGCACAGGGGCAAGCCTGGAAGGAATATGAACACAGGCTTTCTGCAGCTTCAATGAAAGAAATCTCAGTGACCTTCACAATGAAACTGGATTCACACAGGCATTCTGGAATATTTGCACATGACCTCATGGGCTTGTGGGCCAGTAGGGTTAACTCATCTGTCAGTTGAGGACATACCCTATTTATATAGAAAAATTGATTTAATGCTCATAAGAAGAGGAACAGGCAGGATGGGAGCATTGACCCTTGCAAATGCAGTGTGTTCAGTGATCTCTGGAGGATGAAAGGCTTTAGAACAAGTTTTGAAAAGAACTAACATGGAGACTAATTATTAATGTGGTAAAAAGGGAGAGGGTGTTGCACTGCTCTGATCTTCTTCCAATTCTTTTGTCAATCCTTGAAAGAATTATGGATTGGCTACATAAAGGAAACAGTGGACACATACCATAACTGGAGTTACATAGATAATTTGATATAGGGTGCAATGGGGTTAAACTTCACCAGAGGGGGATAATAGAAGCATTTTTAAATATTTTAAAGTAGACAGAGGATTTTATTAAGGGAACAGTGTTAACACTGAGAGAAGGCTGGAAGAAGCATTCTTGTGGAGTTGATCGTGGATTGATTTTTGGATTAATGTTTACTCCTTTTTTTTTGAATCAATTATCTTGGCACAAATACTTGTGCTAAAAATGTGAAGATGATATTCACTAGGTGGCATAGTCAATACAGAGGATGATCAGGAAATCAGACAGAATGAACTGGATGACAGTAATAAAAACGGAATGCAATTTAATAGTGCCATGTTTGAAGATGTTCACTGGGGAGTTAATATGAATAACTGCTATTAGCTAAAAGCTTACACGAACCAAGGAGGAGAACTTGAGAGTATTAGGTGTCTTCTAAGCTACTCTGAGCCACCATTTGAGATGACCAGGGGAAAATCCAACATGATATTAAGTGCATCCCAGGTAATTCCCTCTCATAGAGGTTGGGACGTATGAGTGCATTGATATCACGGGCTTATGAAAGTTCATTGGAAATACAGGGTCCCATGTTCAACAAAGGAAAATTTTACCTGACACAGCTGCAGAGAAGGGCTATGAGGGAAAGAGAGAACCTGAAAAGAAATCAGAATTTTCTTGGCTTGTCTAGTCTTAAGATGGGACGTGAAGGAAAAAATACCAGAAGGGAAAAAAATAGCAAATAAGCAGGGCAAGGCTACCTACAAAGCAATGGGAATTGGGGGCTCTGGCAAAAGGGATAGAAACCTGACAGGAGTGAGGCAATCAAGGTAACACCTGCACAGAAACTGGAGGAAAGAAGTGTCACTGTTGGGTGAGGGACGATCCAGAGGCATGGGGAACAAAGCAGTAAGATGAGGTGCTGTATGGACTGCATGTACACCCACAGCCTTCATGCTGAAGCTACTTCATGGAGAATTTTGGCATTGGTGAGACACATCTGGAATGCTGTGTCCAGTTTCTGGCTCCCCAATACAGGAGAGACATTGACAAACTGAAGCGAGTTTCATGGAAGGACAAGAAAATGTTTGGATGGGAGTTTGTGACATAAGAGAAGAGATAAAACTTGGTTTGTTTAGCCTGAAGAGAGGTTAGAGAGGGGAGCAAGTATTGTCTTCAACCATTTTAGAGGGGCCAGATCTGCATTTTTCCAGTATGCACCACAAAAGGATGAGGAACTGTGGACACAAGGTGTCAGAAGGGAAATTCCAACTAGATATAAGAAAAAAAATTCAGAGTAAGAGTGGTTGGGCTCTGGAACAGGCTGCCCAGAAAACACTGGAAAAGGCTCTGAGCAACCTCATCTGACCTTAAGATGTTGTACTGCTGAAAGCAGGTAGCTGCATGGCTGAGTCAGATCTCCAGGGTACACCTCCAGAGGTTCCTTCCAGCCTAAATTATTCTGTGATTCTATAATTATGATTTCACAAAGACCGAGCAGATGTTTGGCAATCAAGAGCAAGAAAAGAGCCACACTTCCTGAATGCAGATTTCCTTATCCCAGATTTAGTGCTGAAACACCAATATACTTGGAGGTAGACCACCATTCCTGACCCAATGGGCATGAAAAGGCTCTGAACACACAAGTCTACAGAAAGCCTTGGACTTTTGAATGCTGAAGCTTGTGAAAAGCAAGGAAAGTTAGACCAGCCAAGAGAACAGACAACAAATTCTTGAAGAAAAAAATTAAAATCAAGATTTTTTTTTTTCTTTGAAGAGCTTTATCCTAAAGACTGTGCAGTGATAACAGTGGAGCACTGAAAGGAAGAGCCATACGCACCTTCATTCCTGCTGATCTCTATGTCGGCAAAGAGTCCAATTTTGATGACTTGCCACAAAAGACCCAGAACCAGGTAAGGTTTCCCTTCTTTTAAGTCTTCAGCTCCAATGTTAACAACATGGCACCCAATGGCTGAAGCAGAGTTCAGGGCCAGGTTCAGATTTTCCTAGGGAAAGATGAGAACTTTTGAGTGATGCAGAACTTGAGAGCTGAGGCTACAGGAAGGGGGCATAGCCAAAACAAGTGAAATCTGCAGGCAGCTTCACTGTGAATGCATTTACGTACACAGAACCATGTCTTTCCTGAGGCAGTGCTCCAGGTGGGGTCTCACCAGGGTGGAGTAAAGGGACAGAACCACCTCCCTTGACCTGCTGGCCACAGTTCTTTTGATGCAGCCCAGGATACATGTCTGGCCAGAGGGAGCAGGGGAATGCAGACTCTCCTCGAGATTACAGGTAGATTCTGGGTCTCAACACAAAGACAGAAAGGACGTCTTTTTGGCAGAGGTGACAAATGTCATGTCACAAGGCACTGGAGCCCAGAGCATACATCTACATTCACTGTGATGTCCTGGCTCAATCCTGGTTGCCAAAGCCAGGCTCTCCCTAGAGCTAATGCTCAAGCTCATGCTCAAGTACAGATGTAGCTTCAGCATGAGGCAAACTCTCCTCTGCTCAGTCCTGCACACATGGAGGGAGAAAAGAGCTACAACCCAACCAACTGGTAGATATTCCAGGTTTGGCTCTCCCTAAACACTCTGCAAAAGCCCTGACACCTAAGATACAAGTAAGTTGCTAGCTGGTAGTGTTTACAAGGAGCACACTGTCCCAGGAATCAGTATGAATAAACATGATGAGTTTTTAGCCTTGCAGTTCAGCCAAGGTTGGAACTGGTAAAATCTGGATATTTTCTTTTTCAACTTTGGAGTATGGACTCCTGGTCTGGGAGTGTGCAGAGGAAGCTGAGGGATTCAGTGATTCACTGTGACAGGCATAAACCAAGTGATATTTCGTGAACATTATGTTCCTTCGCCGTTTCCTGTCCATTTAAAAGAAAGGGAATAAGAAAATCTGATCCTGAGGTCTACACTATGCAAAAAGGTGGCGTGGTTAACAGAGGACAAGTAAAGTAGGCAAAGAAGCCTGGAGAATATGATTTATCACACAGATTTGCAATTTTGCATATGAATTTCAGCACTGCTGGCATGACAGGGAGATCTGATTAGATACAAAATGCCGAGAGAGACACAGTGTAAATTCACATAAGCTAGAAAAATTGCACCATTTCAAATTAATTACCTTTCTCCAGCAGACAGCTGAAAAAGGGTTAAGTTAAAGTGGAAGCTATATTGATCAAATCATGTCTATGTGTGACAGGGATTGATCTGAGCTGCATCATTAAGTTATGCTGCTGACCAAAACGATTAGAACTGAAAAATGTGGTATACAGCATAAAAATCCAATTTAATGGCTTCTGAGCTCACTTGAGTCTGGCTAATGTTCCATCAAATCAGAGTAGCTGAGGGCTAAACTGGGTTAGGTTCATATCTATTCCATATATCTATTTATATTCTGTACCAGATACATAGATGTTGTTCATATAAAAATATCTCTCTACATACTGCTGTGTGAGAAACACAATAAACTTTAAGTAGGTGAAAATTAATACCCTTTTTATCAATTTTTTAAATCACATGCATGTGCATGTGATAGAAATAAAGGAGGGATTCAGTATTCAAGGTGAAATACTGTCTTGTAAAAGGCAGGCAAAGGCTGTGGTCCCATTTCAGGCCTCTTGCACTCCAAGGTACTTGCCAGGGTCAGAGTCAGTATTTTGGTGAGCACATCAGACTGCAACAACATCAGTTGTGCGTTCAAGCCCATTGTCATGCCTTAAAAGAGGGATTCAGCCTTCTGAGAGCTACTCCAACTATAACTGGTCACTGTATTTATCTCTGTGCTCTTGCATTCATATGGCATCTACCACAAAAGTATCTAAAGCTCTGATCTGGTAAACATTATTCATTGTGTTTGGTTAGCCAGGTTGCTCATATATTTGGAAAGAAATGTAAATATAAGTCTTTGTGCTTTTATGACATGGACCTGAGCATCGCACTGTGCCACAAAAAACTTTTGTCTGACTGTGTTGGGCAGAACCAGCCTTTCCTCTAAGTGATTACATGAAAGCATCCTAAGGGGAAAAGCAAAGAATTTTGCAGTGTTTTAGTACCTGTATTGTGAAGGGTGTGAGTTTCTTTTTGTTGATTGTTCTCTCATCAATGGTATCTGGCACTGAAAAGTTGATCATCTTACTGGAAATAAAAGAAAAAAAAAATAAATACACTAAGCTACATGTGCACAAAATACAGGTATAGCTTTTGTCTCTACATTGCAGAGCAAGTCTAAGAGCTGGAGAGTTGCTTAATGAATACAGATAATCACCCTCTGCTTCTACATATGCACACAGAGGCACACACTCAATATTTGAGCAATTATTTTGGGCTACATACAGATTGTACTGTAGGTGTGAGGCCGAGAATGCCACAAGGTGAAGTTGTGTGAGAAGTTTATTGTGCAGCTAATGTCTGTGGAAGCACTCAATATTTTGTGCTGAAACACCAAAAGTCCTTGGCCAAAAATAAAACCAAGCAGCTCCTCAAATTTCACTGACTTCATCTAATTTTAAGTGTCTAGAGACAAGGAAAAATTCTCATTAAACATGAAATACACTTTATATTTTTGAAGATAAAAGAAGCAAAAAACCCTAGTATTATTAAGGCCCTGAGTCTGCAAAAGCTTAATGTAAATTCAGCAGCTTCTGTTTAAAGAGAAATGTGAGTTTTTGCAGACTCATGGTTCCCGTTTGTGAGAAAGAAAGGTATTATTTACCAAAGCACTATGCCATCACCGACCGCCTGGAAGAGCTCGTCTGTTTCTGGATTCATTGGCACCACGTGCTTGCAGTCAGGGTCCTTCTCAAGGGCTTTGTTAATCCAGTTGACAAAGGCATATTTTTCTTCCTCTGTGGACACAGTGTCAAATCCATCAGTTTGCTGTGCAGTACCTCTACCACCATTTTACTTACAAAGGCAGAACTCCTGGGGGAGCCCTTCCCACCAGTATGACTGATCAACGAAACCCTACACGGAAGAGGCTCTCAGGAGACAAGCAAATGAGCTCAGGACAGCAATGGGCTTGAGCTGGTTAATACTCCTTCAGTACTCCTTCCCACTCACTGGGGTTGCCTGGGTCATGAGGGCAGGCAAATTGCAGAGACTGGTAACGAAGTTCATGTGATTCACATGTATGGTGCAGGTGCTAAGCTCTGCAAGGAGTAATTTGTGCTTTCACCATAATTTCAATGCATTCTTGTACCACTCTGCTAAATAGAAATCCCACATAACTTCAAATAATTCTGTATTGTACATTACACCCTCTTCATGTGGAATATCTAGAAAAGCCTGGCCAGGACTCTGACAAAGAGCATTCAGAGGGTAATGGGCAAATGTTGCCTGCAGTTCAACAGGGCTGTAGCATAGCTATCCTGTAGCAGCAGCAGCTCACACAGGCTCCAGTAGCTCAGAGGAGATGCCCTCTGGGATGAAGGTGGATGAAGTGCTTGAAAGCATCCTCTGTTCTCTCTTGCCAGAGAGAGTCATTCCCCTGCCCTTGCCCCTGGAGAAGACAGCCAGGGGTAGGACCTCCTCCCCATGGAACTGCTTCAGGGTGGGCTGTGCCCACAAGGCAACAAAAGCAACCAACTTTCACCTTGGAGAAACAGGCAGGGAGAAGAGCCCTGATGGGGTTGTGCCCTCCATGAGAAAAAGTCAGGAACTATCTGTTTGCAAGGGGAGTTTACTGAATGAGTGCCTAGTAAAATGTACAAGGAAATGGGCTATCAGCAGTGGGGAACCTGTGCCTTGCCTCCCTGGTGGGCAGGGACAGCAGTGGGCAGGTGTTTGTGCTGCTGCAGCCATGGCTCACTTGCTGCTCTCAGTGTGGGACAGCTGCACCTACCTGAGTACGAGTGTTGGGTGCCAGCACTGGACTGCTCCGACGTCCCCCCGATAGCACAGATCCCCTCCTTCTTGTTGATTTGCTTTCGGAATGACTTAGCAACATCATCACTCTTCAGGTCTTGGAAAATCTTTCAAGCATGAGAGAGGATTTTATAATTTTGGAGAATTAAACCAAGCTAAAACAGTGAGCTCTTGGGCCAGGAGACACATTCTCTCTGCTTCACAAAAAGGGCTTGAGTATTTTCAGTGGGTTTCTGTGTACAATCATTGTATCTGCTGAGGTACAACAGGACTATACTCAGCTTTTATGCTTTCAAAACAGGGAACAAAGATCAGCTAAGTAACAAAAATGTTACTTTGGAGCAGAGCAGTTTGGGTTTGAAGAAAGAGCAAGTAAAAACCTACTTCTCCATCCCGAGGGAAATCCCACTATTTTACCATTTGCTCTTGACCCAGTTCAGACCAGAAAAAGAAGTAGTTTTTTGATAAAAAAATGCCCCATTAAGTTTTCTGTTTCAATCTGCTTAAACTTTTTGTAATCATCAAGCCAGAACGTCATCTTTTTAGGGCATATAACTGAAGAACTATCTTGCTGCATCAACCAGACTGAAAGATACGACATCTATGCAATAAGCAGCTGTATTCATATCACTTGTCCCAGTTACCTGCAGGATTTCTAGTTTAGTTACCTTCTGCTTTCAACTTTTCCAGTGAGGCGATTCACTGGATTAATAGGTGCCCAAGAGACCCTGTGCTTGTGCCTCTGCTGTGCCCTGGGGATCACCTTGAGTGACTGAAATAAATAACATCTTACTTACTGAAATAAATTCATCAAAACTGATCCTGCCATTCCCCGTGGTTGTCAGACTCTGAATGAGCTCTCTGGCTTTATATCCTGGGAGAGGGAGATTGGCAGCCTTCAACACTTCTGTTAAATCATTGGTATCGATGAAGCCATTCCCGCTGATATCTGCAAAGATTAAAGCAAACTTTTACATTCTACATCAGCCCAATGAAATTTTCTGCACATAAAGGCTG
Organism: Aphelocoma coerulescens; assembly: GCF_041296385.1. Classification (NCBI taxonomy): domain Eukaryota; kingdom Metazoa; phylum Chordata; class Aves; order Passeriformes; family Corvidae; genus Aphelocoma; species Aphelocoma coerulescens. The sequence goes on from NC_091013.1 coordinate 64,512,746, forward strand.
TTTTTATTTTACCCAAGCAAAGGTACATGATACACAAAGATTTGTTGTCTTGAAATCTGGTATTTTAAACTGCTTTGGTGTTATTTACACCCAAGAAAAAATTACAATCACCTTTTAACAAACACTCATGGTGATGAATTTATATTTTTAGACATATAAATTTTAGACCTTAACAAAGCTAGGTTTGAATGGATATAATTGCCATTTCAAGGTTTACACACTGACAAATGTGATCTATAGAGGAAGCATCCTGTCTACAGAACAGCTAAAGGAAAATAAAGTTGACACAATACACGTGCACTTATCCATAGATATAATTTGTGATTTTGGCCTGTTTTCTGCATCTAATAACATCAGAAATAGGCTGGAACTGCATACGGTCATCCTCAAAATAAAAACTTCTGTGTTCCTCTGAGATGGTCCTAACACGAATAGTCCTGCTGAGCTTCCTGCAAGATCCAGGGTAGTATTTGATGAGAAGATCACCAATACAGGTTCATAGTCCTTTATTCTCCACTTAGTGAAAAACTCCACAGATAGAAAAGAAAACTGAATTTATCACACAGAGAGTTTCTGTTAAAACACTATGGTTATGACATAGATAAATGTATATATAGTTATATATGGTTATTTACATTTAGCTTCTAAGTGTCTGTATCTTTCTTTTTCTGCAGGCTCCTTTTCCCCATCCTGGAGGCTGAGGTGATTTCAAAGCAGTGTGTGCTGATTTCCTGCATAGTAAGTTGCAATTTGAGTCACTTGTTGCATGCTGCAAAAAGGCACTCAGCTCTCAGCATCACTAGCACAAATTCATACAGATTGCAAAGAGCATCCTATCCATTTCACCAGGTCATACAACAAAAGGATCTGGACTTGGAGAGGGAAATGTCTGGGGGAGGAATGAGAGCTTCCTTCCAGCACTTGGGGAAGCAACCAGACCTAGTGGAAGGTGTCCCTCCCCATCGGGGTGGGGTAAGATCTAGATCATCTTTAAGGTCCCTTCCAAGCCAAACCATGCTAACATGCTCTGATTTGCCTTGTCAGTGCATAGGGTGTACAGGACACTCAGAGAGACCAGATTTTTAAGACTGCCAGCCTAAACTACTGTATGATCAGAAATCAAAGAACCACCACCTGAATCAGCAAGGACAACTGACTAGTGCGTAATCCAGAGAGGCGGAGAGATCTGCTGACAGAAGTTAAGTGAGCTGTGAGAAGCACAAAGACCTTTTCTTAGAATTTGGGTAGACAGTGATGGGTCTGTGTGACTTTAAAGGAGAGAAATCAGATGAGATGTTTAAAGGTTTGGAAAGAAAACAGACAGTAGAAATATGGGACTTGAAAGGTCATTGTGAAGGGATTACAAATTTTTTATCCATTTGCACATTTGTCCTTTCCACACTCTTCCTTCCCATAGGGAATACTCAATTTACATGAAAATAAAACCTTTATGCCTTCCAAATAATTTGTCATGAATAAACAATATTCTTAGGAAAACACTTGAGAATATTTCCAACATGGTTTGCTGTAAGCTTTTGAGTTTTTTTTCTAAACCCTGCTGGAGCCCCAACATCCCCCTCTGTAAGAGGCCAGTGCTCTGCAGAGAGCTGATGTGGTTTTGTCTGGGAGGCCTGCAGTGGCAGGAAAAGGTTTTTCTGTGGTCGCTGTGACACAACAGATCGCTGCTGGAGCAAACTCCATCTCATCCTGCCTGGTCAGTCAGAACATGAGAAAGAGCTTGCCACAGGTTCACACTTCAGCAGGGCCTTTCCTGTTGGCGGCACTCACCAACTTTGTTGAAAGCCTCGCGGAGCTCTGCCATCTCCTCCTCGGAGAAGTGCGCTGTCGACGCCATTTCTGACTTCTCTGAGTGGCCGGTCTGCAAGAAGAAGACACTTGTTTTCATTTGGTGCTTTTTGGGCTTGCAATTGTGAAGAAACAGAGAGGTTTTTACTTGGGTTTTCAAAGTCCTGGAGCAGCTCACCATAGCTGAAAAGGTGGCTCCTCTCTGTATCCTGAAATCAAGTGAAGAGATAAAATCCTGTGTAGATGAGATGCAATTCTGTGTCCCTCCTGTCATTTTGCCAGGCCCTGCTCAAAATTTCAACAGTTTTATTTACACTGCTTTAACTGGAATTAAATCCTACCTCTGCTAACTCTTGTTTCTCATGGAGAAAACAGACTAAATTGTGCTGGTTCTTGTTATTCCCCCTTGGAAATGCAATTCACCAGCCATTTCTTCAGCAGTGCTGGCAGAGAAGCAGCAACCCTGGGTGCTTCCCAGGGCTCTGGGCTGGAGCCAGAGCCCCAGGGGACATTTGCACCACTTACCTTTGGGTACCTAATGAGGAGGCTGCTCACCCTGATAAGGTGGAGGGATGGAGAGAAGCTCCTTCACAAGGTGTTCAGACCTTGTGAAGGTCTGGTTTCCCAAAAGTCAGCTACTTCTCTCCCTGGATATGTGGGGAGTTTAAGGATTTTCCTCCCAAGGTCTAAGTCAGTGCCTGAGGTTGGATGGCTTTAGGAATGTGTGGCCAGAAAGAGTTTTCCTGTCTTTCCTCTCATCAAAGATACAAAACAGGAGGAAGGATTAGGCTTTCACTTTACAGGCACTTTTCTTAATAACCTGAAAGGGAAAGTTCACTTCCTTTTATCACATCATTAAACACACTGCCAGAAGATGCACATTATACCCATCTGCTTTTTCATGCACCTACTGTCCCTTGCATCTATTCATGAGGAAACTGTTCAGGAGACAATCTATTATTCTATATTTGTAGAGAAGGACTCTAGTGTCCTATGTCTCTTTAAGTATTAATTAACCAAACAACTATTTAAATAGAATAGAATGGAAACTCGAGTTGATCCTGGGAAGTGGTTGCTGTAGCTACAGTGTTCAAATGAGGAAAAAAAATCAAAAATATGCCATTCCCAAACTAAAATTAACATATCATAATTTAAAAAACAAACAAACAAAAAAATTGCTATAGCTCTCTGTAAAAACACAGAGTTATGTACAGCCTGTCTGAGCTTCAGATTCAATGCTCTCCTGAACTCATGCATTGATTCCTTGAGGCTGTGGAAACCACAGTGGACATGGCTTTGAAATATCCCAAAAAGCAATCTCACGTGGTAACTTCTTGTCTGCTGTCTTCCAGTACTATCATGAACCCTTTTTCTGCCTAATCACTGTGGTTTTAGGATGAGGACAGCAATAAAAGATCTGTTCATTCACTCCAAGCTTCATGAATAGAGAAATACAGCAGAATCCATAAAGCCATTGCTCTTGCAGTTGGTTCCAACCATCATACTTTCAAGGATTACCTTTAAAAACCCTCATGATCCACCAGCAATGTGAGTTATGTATATTAGGGTAAAATTAGATCCATAGTCTTCCCCCAGTCTGTCCTGCTATCTTTCCTGCCTCTGATTCCTCACTGCTTCTTTTTTCTGTTGCCTGCTCTGTGTTTTTACAAATTGTGGGTTAACTAAGACGCACCTGGACACAGGAAAATCTTACACTATCAGCTAGAAAATCCATATTCCACTGCAAGATCATTCATTCTAGTCCACTCACTTGATCAAGCAATGTAATTTGCAAGACAACTTTTAATAGCATGAAGACTATTCTAGGCTTAAAAGGTAGGAAACACCACAGGTTGTTGCCTATAACATTACTTTTGCAAAGTAACCTTGAGAAAAAAGTATCAACATAAAATGGCCTCTTCTTGATGGCATAAGAAGTTATGACTTCTGATATGTCACTAAGTAATCTGTTAAATGCAGAGAATCCTATTAGTAGTACAGATGTTTACATATGTACACATTTATACTAATAATTCATAATAGGATGAAGGGCTTTGCTGTAATGACCCCTTTTGACATCTCCTTTAGGTCAGTATTGTCCACTCTGCTGTGAGGGTAACTACACTTAGCTGAGCAATCAGATGCATCTCAGGTGCACACCGAGAACGAGGACTGGTCCTCCATCACCTGAGGGGTGGCTGTCCTCAGGTGACAGAAGGATGGTCACTGCCTGCTCCAACACACAACTGAGTTTCTCCTACATTTTCACCCCCATAGCACCTCTTGATTTCAGCCTGTCAGTTCCAGTACCTAACACCACTGGGTGTTGCTGACTAATACCCCACTGTGGTTTCACAATGGTGAGACTCGGACAGGCACCCTCTGTTAGCCAGCCCTAATGAAAGAAAACCAGAATTTTTAGATTAAAGGCTTCAGAGTCATTCCCAATGAAAGATCATTGCTGTTTTTAAAAGTTGTTCAAGTAGGGAAAACAAAGCGTAAGTGTAGGAACCCAGAGTGCTGAGAATACTTCTCTGCGTGTTTTTAAGGGCTCTTACCCCCCTGAACAACACTGTTTTAACCTCCAACCTTGGAAAAAATTACCAACAATCAGACAGGAACTAGAAAATACAGTGGTGTGAATCAGGTGATAGACTACTATGTGAGATTGTCACAGAGTGAAAAATTTAGAGGTTCTCTTTGCAGTAAATAGATAAGAGTGAAAAATACCAAAATGGAGGATTGTTGTTCTCTAAACCTTCTTCTCCTTCTTCTACTACTCCATGTTCTGCAGTAAAAGTAGTGTGTAATGATTGGATAGGGAATTCCGCAGTTCCTGGCTGTGTTACTGAATAATTGGTAGGAAAGTGAAAATAATATACGTTTTTAGTAACCATTGGTTAAATTATCTTTAAAAGGCTGTGTAAATCTTGGTAATTAGAGATTTCTCTCCTGCTTTCTGTGCTCTGTGCTGTACCTGGGTCACGCTAGTGGCTCTGTTCCTCTGATAAGACTTAATAAACAACTATCCGGCAGCATTGAAACTCAAGGAAAAGTCTCGGTTTATCTTTGAAACTCCTTGCAAGGACTTTTAGAAAATTCTCTCCCATCAGGAGAGACTTGATTTAAGGCACAGTTCAGTGTCACATAAGGAAATCAAGTGAGTGAAAGTCCAAAGCTTTAGCAACACACAGCAAAAAAGGAGAAAATCCCCTTCCAAAAAGCCACCTTTCAGTATATAAAATGCTTATTTTGCTTAGATCATTAAAAGGTAATATTTAGGCACACAGATGTGTACAATGCTTCTGGATAGTAGTGGGAGAGGTCAGGCCCAATATTTTCATCTGGTTTAACCTGCCAAGAGCAGAGCCATTTGCTTTTAGGGGTCAACCACTTTCAGCACTTCACCATCCGCAATGCAAACTGAAAACACTTTGGGCATCCCTTCAAGAGGGCATCCAACAATCCTGGGTGAATAGTCCAATTACTGGTAACTCACAAGGCATTGTAAGCACACAGTGCACTGCTCTATTCCAAACTGTTTGCAAAATCAGTATGACCAGGCAGATTAAAAAATGCAGAGGATGATGTAAGAGCAAAGGAGAATATGTGGATGAGCAATGATGATGAGCAGTGTGAACAAGTTGAAAGAGCTCCTTTGAAGGGGACATTTGTTGAGGAGTCATCTGAGGGAGGAGCAAAGGGAAAATCAGCTGGTGAGAACCAGGCAACGGCTTTGAGCAAAGCGACGTATGGCCAGAAGCAAAGAGAAAAGCTGGGCACGGGAGAGGTTTGGCAGGACAGAGGGGATCTTGGTATAGACTGAGTGCAAACAGCTTAGCTGTCAGTACAAAGGAGATACTGAAGATCAGGAGCAGCTGGGAGGAAGGACCGTGAACATGGTGTGATGGAAGATGAGTGAAAGAACTGAAGTGTCTTAGGGAGAATGAGGTCAAAGTCAGCCCATGCTTAAGATGCTGAGACAGGATACTGAGGAGGGAGGGGAAGACAGCTCCCTGGGTCAGAGCAAGAAAGGCAGTGGAACTGCCAACAAGGTAATAAACACTCAGAAGGAAGATAAAACACTCCCTCAGACAGTCTGAGATTCAGATAGCTTCAGGACATCCAGATTACAACATTGCCTGGCAGTGACACCTCATTTTTGTTTGTTAAGCAATATAAACCCACTATTGCAAAAGCAAAACATAAAATTGTACAAGTACACTATTTTCTCCTCAGAAGACATCTGAGTTACAGGTTAGTGTAAAAAACGGAAGAGGTTCTCACCTAAGCTGCTGAGAATTGAAGCAAACTGATATCAAAAGAGCCCCTAACAAAGCACTCCCTTCCCTGCCATCATTTCCAAACCAATATGTTACAGGCGTGCCCTAAAGCCTCCTTTTATTTGACCTTATCCTCAGAAGAACCTATGACCACACTGATGTTTCAAGAAATCTAATAGCAAACTATTTTCAGACTGGAATATAAAGGAAGAGCTAAAATAATCTTAAACCTGAACATTATTGCTAAATTGAAACACGGTGATATTGATGTTCTTTCATTTCTTTTCGATTTTGAAGCCATAGTCGGAGTAGCTGCCCTGTTATGCATTGCTTGGCAAAGTGTACACCCACCATGCAAGATAAATAATAAATGACAAAGCCATTAAAACCTCAAGGTTTCCAAGACTTTTATTAAATGGTTATCTTGTTTCATACTTTTCTTCACTGCTTCAGTGTTTAAGCTTTGTTGCAAGCAAGGCAATGAAAACCATGAAGATGTGAAATGGAACTTTATAGACAGACATAAAGTTGTAGCTTTCCCCAAAACAAAAAAGCAAATTTCATGGGACAACATTACCTTTCACAAACATATTTAGTCAGGAACAATTTAACTGTGATTTGGTGTCAAGAAAGCCAAAGAAACTACTAACATTTACTCACTTTCTACCGTCAGGGCCTCGCTTTGTTCATGCACTAGTACTTTGCTAATTATATAACTTGTCTAGTTGTTGGAGAGGGACATGGCACATGTTCCCTGGCAAATACAAATTTCCTGCTATCTTCTCTTCAAACTTATTTTTTTCTGGAAGTGATGAAGTAAGAGGCACTCGCTGTTGCAAAACACAGCTGTTAGAGCTGCATGGGGCAGAGTGAGACTGTCCCCTTACACACACACAACTCTGCCTTTTACTTTACCAGAGCTCATAGCTCTAGCTCCTTTTCTCTTTCCCATCTCACTCACAAATTCAGTTTCCAAAGTCCAGCTTTCTGTAAAGGTTGGGGAATACTTCCCCAGCTCTCTTCTGCATTAGGCTTTCCCTCCCAGCTAACATCAAAGATGCACCCCCAGCAACCTTCCCCCAAGGGACAGCCTGCCTTGAATCATGCCACCAGCTGGCAGGATTAAGAGAAAGGGCAAAGAATTGTGAAAAAAATCTTGTGATAGATCTGAAGCATCTTGAAGGCCAGAAAAATACAAGGGAAAACAAGAGTATCTCAGACATATTCAATCTTTGTCCTGCATTTATTGCACCTTTGCATACCTGCCCATTTCTGGTCACTCATCAGAATATCCCTGATAGGATATTCCTCCCCAGAAATACTTCCCTCTACCCTTCTCACAAAAGTCCATATATCCATATGCATATCTCTTCTAATAATTTGTCACAGCTGATTTCCTACAGTGTGGAAGGGCTGAGGAGGAGACAAGAGAAGAAGATTTTTGAGTTAGGTTCTCATACTTTCCTTCTGGAGACAAGTTTTTGCCATTTTCAATGTCATTAAAGGGTGAGAAAAAGAGAAATTACACAGTAGATCTCATGTTGAAAGAAGAATCAATGCTACAAAACTACAGCAGTGTGGCCTAGAAGTTCCTCAGTTTGAAAGTTTCATCTTGAGCTCATCAGCAAAAACCTTCAACTAAAATGTAGCAGGCAAAGCCATCTTGTTGACAATCAGCCAAACATGTTCTTTTGCATAATCCAGAAAAGTGTATCTCTCAATTAAACTTCACAGTGTCTCAGCTTATTTGCTACTATCATGCTTCTCTCTCATATATCTATTTTTAACTGTTGTTTCTCTTACAGTTCTGATCAAAATAATGTGCTTATATCCCTGCACCAGCAGGGTGATCCATACTGCACCCACAGCAAAATAGGGTAGTAGCTTTAATGCCAAATTTGAGTGAGCTGCCTGGGACTATTTGCAGTGGTAGCTCTAGGGTATCCAGCCTTCTTAGACAAACAAACAATCCCATCAATGTCCTTTATTCTTGTTTGGTGTCACAGCTTCCAGGCAGATTGAGTGGATATTTTTTTGTGACAGCATTTTTTTTCTGCACAGGATGCAAGATAAAAACTAGAGTCCATATATCTCTTCCGTGCTGGTGAGCTACTCAGACAGCTACTCACCATGGCTGACAATGTCAGCAAACACAAACAGGTTTGGAACTGCATGCCAATCAGACACATTTCTTACACAACAACTTTGAAAATCATTTAAGAAGCAAAAACTGCAACATTTTCAAACACATGGGGTGGTTTATTAAAAAAAGTTCATTTTCCATGTTGTGCATGTAGGGGTATGACAATCTCCCTACTGAAATAACTACTGATGAATAAGAGTATTTTTTTCATTTCATCAAAGATGCTGAGCTAAATTTTAAATCCCAAAGTAGCAGAAACTCACTTGGCTCTGTTAGCAATGGGTAACTTGGATCACAGTACCTTCAATTTGGGTGGGATCTTGCTGTTTAAATCAGCATTTACAACAACAAGAGGAGTCTTTCTGAAGTTACGGCAAATACTTCCTCCCTGGTATATTATAAAGATTCATGATTTAGCCCACAATAAATGACAATCTTTGCCTCAAAGGCTTTTTAAAAGACTGGTGTCTGCAACAGCAAATCTCACCAGGTATGCAGGCACTGGGATGATTAGGGTGTTGCACTTCACCTTTTTTTTCTTACACAACTTGAAAAAAAATCCAGAGAAAAGACATTTATCACTGTTCAGAAAGAACACAGTGATGCTCATGAGTTATTTTCCTAATGTTCCATTTTATAAAGGATCTTATTTGTCAGTGTGATGCCTGAGTCCTAAATCAAATACTGGTCAATGGGGCTTAGGAAGAAAAAATCCACAGGGTATGGAAAGAGATGGAGATCTCTTTCCAATATACCACTCAGTGGCAGGGAGGGCTAAACCTTCAAGGAAATTAAGACGTTGAAAAAGCAGAGCTCTGAACCTATAAATACTCTCCTTATGTGCCTTTTATTTTTCAGACACATCCTACTAGGGAGACAGCATATATGTGCATATTATTTTTCAATCAGAGTCTGTAGAATTCTTCTTTAAAAAAATAAAAAAATAGATCCAGTACACTACATTTCTTGTGGGGTCACTTATCTTTCCCATCTCTTTATATCAACACAGGCTGGCTAGCTTTAAAGTGAAAACATTTTTCCATAGATAAAGGAATATTTTGATTCTCAAACTGACAAACAGCTTCAGTCATTCAATAGATGTTCCATTTGGCATGCAAAGCCCTGTCCCACCCAGTTCCATCTTCACTAACAAAGGTGGGGGAAGAGGAGAGCATCTGCAGGGGGTGCTTTAGATATAGGTATGAGAAGCTATCTCAATTCTGCCCCATCACGACTCATGTGGTGGATGGGCATAAAACCCTGAACAGACAGATAAAATCTTTCTCCTCTTATTCCTGTGTACTTCAGCCTGAGGTTGAAGCAAGAGGTCAGGTCACAAAGTACTGCCTCAGTCCCAAATGTCCTGTGGAAGCCTGGTAACTGATGAAAAAAAAGGAGAAGACGGCCCATGCTTCCAGCTCGTTTGGAGGAAAACACTTCCTCTGTGCATGGCCAATATTAGAAACATGTTCCAGCTGTAAAAAAGGAGGTTTTTAGATACAAACACATATTTGCATTTGACTGGTTCCACAAGGATTTACGGATCTGCTGCTGTCACTCCTATGCCAGGAGCTGGATTCTGTCCTCAGTTTTTCCGGACACCTCAGTGATTTCAGCAGTGACCAGGCCCTTCCACCCACAAAATCAGACCAGAAAAAGGAGAGAACACCTTAACATAGCCCTCCTTATCAGCTATGCTGCTGCTTGGACCCCCATCCTGCAATGGTGCTGTGCTGGGAGCTGTAGTGTGCAGTGGGGAACCCAAGCAGGACCTGGAGCAGCAGAAAGCACAGTCCTCCCGCTCCCCTTTCCTCTGAAGAATGATGTGGCTCTATGGCATAGTCCCCAAGCCCTGTCACTGGGCATCCCTCTCCTGCCTCTCACATGCCACTCTCCTGCATGTGGGCACAGCCTCCATGTCCAGGACACCCTACTTGTTTCACCAAGGGACAGGAATTTATTTCCCATCCTACAGCTTTCCCCTTGGATAACTGCAAAAATGCACAGAGCATCCAACGGAACCTCCCGTACTCCATCCTGCAGCACCTAAATACTGTTTCGGATTTTTTCCTAAGTATTCTTCATTTTGATAAATATTTTACATTTTTTATCAGCATTTCACTGGAGTCTGCTGTTTTGCATGAAGGGACTGACCATGCAAATGAGCTACATTTCTGAATGCACTGTAATCCCCTCATCTCCCCTGTCTCCTTCTTTCCCCTTTACTTAATCTCTTTTTCGTTCTTTCATGCTTTATAAAAAACATATGGTGATACTTTACAGTAGGTTCTCTATCAAGATAACTCTGCTCCAAGCTACCCAGTTGCATTTTAAGCTGCTCATGACTGAAATCAGAAAGAAACAGGGTCAAAAAAATTGATAGCAAAATACAAGACAATGGAGTGTGTGGCAGGTTCTGTGAGCAAGAGGAGAGAAGCAACACCACTAGATTTGTTTAAGTACAAAAAATCTATAACCATAATAATATTTGGTCCAAACAGTCAGTTTCAGTTGAGGAAGCAGATTCAAACCCAGTAATACAATATATCCCTTTATTGACATATAGAGTGAACACAGCTTCAGCTTCTGGGCCAAGTAAACCTGGACCTTAAGGTCAGGATTGAAGCAGAAACCCCCACTCATGTTACCAGCAAGCAGGCAGGTACTTCCCAGTCCCTCCTGGCTCTAAGCATCACTTCTCAGTGGAATTTCCCACCACAGAGGGGGTTTCCACATCTCCTGTCTACTCATGAGAGCTTCTCCAGCTCATGAGGCCAGACTGCTCCTGTGTGACAGGCAGGAAACATGTGAAACATGCTGGAGTTTCTCTACAGGAGGGGTTTCAGGGTGTGATCTGCTTTTAGCAAGACAATCAAACCCCATCTGCTGAACAGCCAGCTGCATTTGCTAGAGATCATCTTCACCGGACACCTGTACCAGTACAAGATCAGTCAGCCAACCTGGTCCGTGACTTTGGTTGTGATAACAAGGACCTGAGGCTCCATTGGGTCAGTGTTCAAACCAAATCCATGTGCCAAGAAAATCGCTATGTGACAAAACCAGCAAAGCTACTGCTGTCACAGAGAAGGACAGTTAAGCCTGGAGACTCCTGTTCACAATACTCCTACCTAAAGTATCTGTAGATATTCACAAGTCACAAGTCATCTAAATCCTGAGCTGAAATCCCAAAGAAGACATGGGACAAACCTGACAAGATTTATCAGTCAAGATCTGAAAAGGCAAATATAACATAAGGAACACCCCATGTCAGTATTTTTAAAGCAGAAGTTCCTACTACAGTCAGGCTCCACCATGAATCAGTTTTATTTATCCACTGGAAAGTAAAGTTACATTTCTAAAAGCCAGATATAAATGTTCTAACAGGCAACAGATTACACTGTAAGCACTATGAGCCAAAATACATCATCTTTATGAATCAGTGTTTTTCATCACTGGAATTAAAATTACCTTCTTACATGGATCCAGTCTGCAATCTAAATAATGGCTTCTTACTTTACCATGCCCTTCCAAGCCAATGCCAACCCCAAGACTACCATTCTACTCAGCCAAAAACCACTCCGCCCAATTAAATCCATCAAACACTTTCTTGAAGGTCAGTAGAAATGCCATGCACAAGACTACTGGAAAATGCTTCACACTAGCACAGAACCTGCTCTTTTTTTTCATGGCAACCACAATTTCCTGTGCAGTTAAACTGCTGGTATGCTCAGTGAGAGCAGCTTGCCAAAAAAACACCAGATGCTGTGATCTTACCTCCTGGGCTCAAGTCCAAACTGTCAGAGCAACAAACAGCTCAGCAGCTGCAAATTCAACAGAAAGGGCAGAACTTCTTAAACCAAACGTCTTGTAGGGTGGAGGAACTGCAAAGCAGCTGTCACTGCGTGACACGGAAACTCTTCTGCAGCGCAACTAGGCAAGCCCAAGAGTGCAAGCCCACGACTAAGCCCAGAGAAGGAAGTGAGTAGTGACACCACAACATGACAAACACCATAGATGAAATAGATAGGTTTTATAGGGAAATGAAGCATTCTCTGCTCTTGAACTCAGTACTCCTCCAATAGGCCCACTGCTTTGCGCCGCTTCCTCTCGCTTCTGCTCTCGCTCACGGAGCACACGCACACTAAAACGCCTCCTCTTTTTGCTGGTGAGGGCAGCCACGTTTGAGGCACGGAACCACAAGGTCTGCAGTGCTCAGACACCTCAGACACCAGGCAGGGCTGGCTGCCAAGCCAGGCTGGGGCAGCAAAATCACCAGGCATGGAAACTCCTCAGCATCTCCACACAAACTCTGCCAACGCTTGACTGCCCTGCCTGTGAAAGCTTTTTCCATGCAAGTGGCTGGAATTTCCTTTGATGCAACTTGTGACCTTTTCATTCTCAGTGCTCACCACTGACAAAAGGCTGGCTCCCTCTTCTCTATAAGCTCTGATTAGGTTGGTGTACATACCAAGATCCCTCTCAGCCTTCTCCTCTCCTGGCTAAATGAGCTGAGCTCTTTCTCCCTCTTCTCTGATCTGTTGTGCTCCATCCCAGACACCATCCTGGTGTCTCCCTACAGTTTGTCCATGCCTTTATTGAACAGGGGAGCCTGGAAAAGGACACAGTGCTCCTCACACCACCTCACAATTGACACACATTTCAAGGACACATTTCCCAGTGCACTGAGGGTCATATATAAAAGTGCTTGATGGATGCAAATATAAACTATCTTTCAAACTCTGACGATGCAGCGTTGCAGAAGACTTTTTCCTCTGAAAACAGGCAGGTGAAAAAAATTACCAAATTGTATGTCTTTAATGAAAAAGCTGTCATTCACAATTCACCAGGCCAGTTGGACCATCAGCTGTTTAGAAAATATCAGCTTCAAGAAAGCCATCTCAAGAACCAATCTCCATAATTAAGATCCATCCTTGAAGCACACATACACGTGCTCTATTCAGAAGGACACTGAAAAATGTCCCAGGCATTTTTGATTACTTACTTCTATTTAAAAAACACTTCCTCTATGGTATTTGATTATTTGATAGGCTGTGCCACAGCTCCTCTTCCTTGTTTTCTAGGATATTTTACACCAGCCTGATGGTTTGCCCCAGCTTTTTTCTTACAGACCTTTTCCAAATCCTTAATTACTTTTGTCAGTCTCCATGACATCCCATTAAATGCTGTAATGCCTTTTCTGAGATAAAGAAGAGGGCACCAAAGGGATGTGTGCTCTAAATCTAACATCTTACTTGCACAGGAAAACTGGGGTGGGTGTTTCCTCACCAGATATGTTCGCTTAACACTCTTAGCACCCTCTCTTGAGTTGTTACAGCTTATGCTGTAACAAAGAAGGTAGGAGAGGGACTCAGAGTTTCCACCCTGCTGTATGGTATGTTATATTCACATGACCTAGACTGAGCTCAGTACTGTGTCCTCAGCACTGATTCAACACCAGCACATTCCATAGGCACCAGCTGTGTTAAAGAAGTGTTCAAACAAGCTTGGAAATACAAGGGCAGCAAGGATGAAATTGAAAGCATGATGGATTTCTGAGGCACACATAAACAAAAGATATATTTGCCATGTGAATCATGAATCCCTTTTTCTGCCTCATTTCAAGACCTGCTGGAATGTCACTATGTATACCTGATAATGCTGTCTCACCAAATATTATTAAACTTAAGCAGCCTTTAGACACAACCCCAGCTGAAGCCCTGTCATGACACACTGTTTAAATCCTGCACTGTGCATCCTTGAAGCATCACCCAAATAACAATTTATTGGTCAGCACTGAAAGACATTTAAGTGGGATGGTGTGATAGTTATCTCCCACCTGTACCTGGTTAACTTGTACCTGTGTGGTGGTCGTCTGTGGTATTGCTGACAATGTATAGTTCCATGAGAATGATCTCTCTAAAGCAATTTCTTAAACAGGGCAGGATACTGCAAGATGTCACTATAGTACTGTTATCCTAGAAGGGTGTTGAATTTAACTCTTCAATACAAATAGCTTGTATTTCGCCACAAAGTACGCTTATGGCTAGGAACAGGCCAGCTGCTGTTAGGACAGGCTGTACTGTGGCACTGAGTTAAATGTCCATTACTGTCCCACCTCAGAAAAACAATACACTTGACCTACAGCTTCAGTCTTAGGGCCAAAATATCAATGCAGCTGCTTTGAGATTTACATGCATGAAAGGTAAAAGAGTTAAAGGAGAGGTGGTCCTCCAATTACAGGAAAAGACATTAGGAAATATCAAAGACGTTTGTCTATAAATTAAGTACCATAAATTAGCATGCACTGTGTCGAATCATTCACAGAGGGAGGACTATAATTATAAACAGACCATGCCCCTGAGACACAGATGAAAAGGTCAAACCCAATCTTTTCCCCCCTGTTGTCACCACTACAACAATTCAAAAGTCTTGCCCCTTGTTGTCCCTGTGCCTGAAGGACCTTCCTTTCCACCTACCTTTTGCAGTGCTGACACTCATCCTGCTGCCTGTGTAGTGCAGTCACACTTCACTGCAGATCCACCAGACTGTGTCACCACAGGCTTCAAACCCTTCCATGACTTTATTCCTCCTCTCCTCTGCCCGAGTCAGCCCCACAGCTCTGAGTGAAAGAGCCTTTCACTTCAACCTCCTCACCTGCCAACAGGCTCTCACCTTCCTCCCCTTCACCCCCACGTGCCTTGGGGAGCCTTGGGAAGGGCAGCAACAGCCTGTGATCTTCTGCCATGAGGCTTGGGTGTTTCTTAGCAAGGTAAGTGACAACTCAAAAAGCATGCAGGAACCAGTAATCCCACTTCCACCAATGAATGGGAATTACATTTGAAGGATCTGGGGCAGCTGCCTAAAAAGAGGTCCAGCAGCTTCATCTGACTTGGCAGTACTGTGGTCTGGCAGACAGCACGGGGTTTGCAGGGATCCCTGACTGAGGAGGGAGCTGGGGTCTGCTGTAGGTGAGTAGTTTCCTTATGGGCACCAGGGAAGTGTATTCCTGTGGTGGCCTTTCCAGGCACACCCACCTCTAGGCTCTCACATTTTTAACTGCCCACTGCAATCTCCCCAAGACCTTTGCCTTCCTGCAGGCTGCTTCTGCTTCAGGAAATTGCTTTCTCCAAAAGCCATTACTTTGCAAAATCACACTCACATAATGCAACGTCTTCCTTGCCACAGCTGATACGGTCACAGGTTGTAGACATGCCCTCTATCCAAGAACATCCACGGGATGGGAAGAGTGTGGTAGGGAGCAGAGTGGGGACTGCAGCACAGATCTTCCAAGCTGAATGAAAGCTTCTTGTGGACATTGCAAAGTGTCTTTGATTTAATGACAGCACAATTTTAAATGAGACCTTTAAGGGGAACACCCTGGTCCATGAAAAACTAGGGCAAATCAAAATAATGGAAATTATTTAAAAATTATCTCCCTTGAACGAATAATATCTTGCTCATATATAAGTACAGAGGACCTGATCTAATTCCCACTACAGTTTGATGCTATCTGAATTGCACCTTTATATTGTGTGACTCTGTCCTTGTTACTATTAAAGTCAGTGACACTTCCTGAAACCACTAGTGATATAGGCACTGAATTGCCTCTGAATATGGACCCTGAGAACTTCAATGCTGTTGAAAGGTAAATGAGTCTTTGTGAAGCAGGAGTCATTACTCTGATGGCATGTGCTCAGGTGCAAGTTGGTAATTTGACCCACTGCTGGGTCTGTGTCACCAGTGTACCCTGAAATGCCACCTGTGATCTCTGCAGGAGAGAGAATACTATGGACTGGGGGCTTTGCAGAATGCATGTGAAACTCAGACCTTTTACACTGTGTTCTTCCTGCATTATATATGCCAGTAAAAGCCTTGAGAATGCAAAGCAATGCTGGGTGATCCCATTGAACGTGTCACAACATGGGTACTGGGGTCTGTTGGGGGTGGAATTATGGTATCGTGAAATATATCTTGGTGCAAGAAGAGCATCTCACTCTTTGTCTAAATCTGTTCATGCAGGAAGGAGTGGGGCAGATCTACCCCTGCCAGAGCTTTGCCTCCAGCTGGAGTCTGCCACCGTGCCCTCCCTCCCTGAGAAACCTGGTCTCCAACCCCCATTCAACCACCACACTCCATGGCAGGTGTCACCAACCCCCATGGGCCCCTTGTGTGGGCGTTCCCAGTGGCACCCTGCACAGTTGCTGCATGGAGAGGAGGAAGGCAGGCAGGGCAGAGGGTGATGGGCCATGCCATGCACACAGGTGTGAATGGAGGGAAACCTGTGCCACACAGCAAATATGGCAGCCTCCAGTGCCATCAGCAACAAGACATTTACTCTTGGTCAGGGAGGGACACCCAGGCTTGCATATTGGCAAGGCTGGAGAAAGAGAAATGTAGAAAGAAGTTCTGTCATACTGAAAAGCATGATTTTGGTAGGGTAATTCTCAGATCAGCAGCTCTCCAAACCTCACCCTTTTCCCTGGATCTGGGCACAGGAACAACCAGGAGAATAATGGCCTGTTAAAGCTAGGATGGGAGACTGGCCTATGATTTCACATGCTTGTGCAGCTTTCAGTTCCTAAGCCCTAAACTCTGAAACCTGTCTTAGAGTCTTCTAAGGAAATCTTTTTTTTCAGTTTTACTACAACCCCACTTACTCGTGAATCAAGATGAGCCACAAAAATCAAATAAGCTATGAGTAGACTGTTTCCACAAAGAAAAGCAAAAGGCCACGTCTAACTAGGGGATACAACCTGCAACCAGCCCAGAAAGATTTACACTCCTCAAAACCTGTGTGCAGGAGGGTTTCAATAGAACAGCCCCCACTGACAAAGGAGGGGACAGGGCAATGACTGATCGCTGGTCTTGGAGCTGGTTGTTCCCTCAGTAGAAGTAGCCAAATATCCCTGTGAAACAAAAAGCAGACAGCTCTGAGGCCATGGAAGAGCTTTGAGCAGTTAGATTTGTTACCAAATTCCCCAAACCATTTGTTTCAAAGAGATCTCCTGCACTGAAGTGACTGAGAGGGTCTGAAAGTTTTCCTTATGGTTCAATCTCGGGCCCTCGCAGAGAGCTTAGCCTTACTTAAAAGTCATAAGGCACAAGGTAAATTTCCTGCTAGCAGTCTGAACTTTGAAGGAGAGGCATTTAAGCAAGTGAAAAATGAAATAGCAGGGAAAAACCACCCTGTAAAATAAAAGCAATGATAAATAAATAACAGGAAAGTGTACACCCCACTTCAAATTTAATAGGCTACACCCAACCATGAATTATTGATCAAAACCATCCATTTGCTGCAATGGGGAGCACTAGTGAAATATTAATAACAGTGCATGAGCTAATCTTAGGTTTTACTTGATGGGAGAGTGACAAGAAGAGGTTGGAGAAGCCTGGCCCCTGTTAGCTCCCCGGTCTGGCTGCAGTGGGAGAAGGGCACACCTCCAAGGCTCTCCCAGGACAGTGTGCAAGTCCCACATTTCCAGCAGAGACTGGCAGTGACTCTCCCACCTGATAAACCCATTCCCAGATGGATATGGGTCTAGAAGTGTCATTCATGGGGGCTGTTGCAACAATACTGTCTATCCTGTTTTGGTAGTCCTACAAAAGAAAGCCAGAGTCTTGGTTAGACCCTAACTCAGTCCGATGTATTTCCTAGTTTTCCTGGTTTTCTTTCAGGAAATAATTCGACTTTGTGATGGGAGGAAATACAAGAAAATGTCACGTTGGTGGGTCAGCTGTCCAGAGGCTTACAGAAGTAAAAAGCATGGAGAAACAAATGAAAAAAAAAAATTCTTTTTAATTATACTTAATATACCAGTTACTTTTGCAAAACTGTGAGGAAAAAGTAATGATTTTTGATAATCTGGATCTGGCAGAAGCTGACTCACGGCTAACCAACCTTCTCATGTACTTTCAGCCTCAATCTCACTCAATTTCTGGTGAGTGGACCATAGTTGGCTTTGACATGGTAGCAGAGCGGGCTTCCCCAGGGCCCCTGCCCTGCCCAGAATGTGGGTGCAGAGCTCTGGAGCATCCCCAGGGTGGCTGCCACACCCAAGATAAAACTGTTTTGCTGCAAGCTCAGGCACTGCCAGCCCACTGCCAGAATTTCAAGTACCTGTCCTCTGCTGCAAACCACAGCAGGAAAAAAAACCCCAGATTATAAATTACACTGCTCTCCTGAACAGCAGGCAGCATTTTGCCAAGAAAAGAGTAATTCAATTTCCTTTGGATCCAGAAGAAAATTTGCACACAAATACCTGTAGGACTGAACAAAATGTCATGTGCACATGGGTTCACTCACATACGTGCCTTCTTTAACAGTCTGACTTCACAGGGTCTGACTTTATAGATTTTTAAATGTTAGAAATTTTACATCCTAGGCTGTTTGCTCTCTTTAGCTCAGGTTTTTCTTCTTTTTCTCTCAGCTTTTTAAAAAGCTATATTCTTGTATATCTTCCTCTGTCTTTGGAATGTTTCCCTTTATTATCTCATTTTCCATTCGCACATTTTCTCTTTTATTTCCTGCTTTTCCATCTATGTCTTGTCATTTCCTCACTCCTACCCTTGCAGTTTCTGCCAGCATTCCTCATAGAATTTGCAAGGGTGTTCAGATCAGAATCTCCACTTCTTGTTTGTAGCCTCTCACATGCAAGCCTGGCCCCACGCTTTGCGCTGGAACTGCTGCTCAGAAACACTTACAAGCAGTTATTAGTTCCCTGTCAGGAGGGGAAATTTTGCATAACACAGAAGGAACTTGATGGGTTTCTAACAGCACATCCAAAAAAAGTATTTCCTCATACACCGCTGAACCAAAGGGGTTTTGTTTTCAGCCTCGCCACGGCTGTGTTTGCAGAGCCACTCCTGCTTCTGGAGCTGCATCAGGGGGATCTGTGATCCTCCTGCAGGTGAAGGGTGAAAGCCAGCATTAGGTTGTCCATGCCCTGTGCTGGGTGTCAGCCTTTCACTCAAAAGGAATGTGTCCTGCATCTACTGAAGCTGAAGAAAGACAAAAAAAGATTGCATGAGTTTTCTCTGGTGGAGGCACCATATGGAAATCAAACACAGGAGGGATCTCTCTTCAACTGAATGAAAGGAGGCTGTAGCCAGGCTGGGGTCAATCTCTTCTCCCAAGTAACAAGTGACAGGAGAAGAGTAAGTGGCCTCAGGTTGTGCCAGGGGAGGTTTATATTGGTTATTAGGAAAAATTTCTTCCCTAGGCAGGAACAGGCTGCCTAGAGAAGTGGTTGAGTCACCATCCCTGGAGATATTTAAAAGATGTGTAGATGTGGCACTCAGGGACATGGTTTAGTGGTTAACTTGACAGTGCTTGGTTTACCATTGAACTTAATGTTATCCTAAGGGTCTTTTCCAATCCAAGTGATTCTGTGATTCTATTATTCTATTGTTCTGTGATCTGAGGTCAGGCTTTTCACAAATGTCCTGAATCCAACAAACTCTTACGTGTCACATCTCTATTTTTATAAAGGAATGTGAACAAATCTAGCCCTCATAATGTTTTTACATAGTGATTAACTAGACTTCTGAGTCAAGCTTGTATTTGATATTAATCATTTCCATGATATATATAAATTAAAAATACAAGAGAAAAAAGCTTTGGAAAGAGGAAACATTGCCCCCTCTAGCAATGACTGATTATACACTGATTATAGCTGGCACAGCAAAAAAACAATTATGATTCCTTCATATTTTCAGTACCAGCGTTGCTTATCTCAAATAAGAAAAAATAAGATTTTCCTTGATTTTTTGGTTTGCCTTTTTTTTAATTCATCTTCCTGGTCAAACACCTTCCTTCCCTACTGGTCAGTGTTGATATTTCTTGGAAGATCCGCTGAGATAAGGCTAGAAAAGATGTGAATACACCCTGCAAAGAAACTGAAAGGTATCCACCCAAAGGCATGCTCCTCTTCTCAAAGTCTCTCTCTACAGAGCAGTAGCCAGGCTTTGACAGTAATGGTGGCCAAGACACACCTGAACAAAAGTTTGAGGCAGCCTGGACAAGTTTTAGCAAACAACATATTTAGCACCTGACTAAGAATATAGTCAGGAAGACCCTCAATATTGGGATAATAATTAAGTTAGAAATCCTACAGAAGGCACATGTTTTAAAAGGGAAAACCAGACTTTAATTTTGCTCACTGCCAGAAATGGAAGATTTTTGAGGGAGCACAGAGAAATGAAAGATCCACTACTCAAAAGCAAGTACCACAGTGAAGTGTCAGACGTGTCAGGTCGCATGAGTTTGATCCCAGAGATGCTGCTTGTGTTGCTCCCTGTGGGTATCATCCAGGAGCTGCCTGCACCACAAGGGAACAGGCAGAGTACACCCACAGACACGCAGAGGAGTTCCTCATTTCTGCATCCTCGCTTAGCTGCTCCATTTTCTGTGCTGCTGTGGCCAATGCACACTGAAAGCTAATGAGGCAAAGACATCAGGTGTGTTCAAATGTCAGAAGGCTCAGAAGAGCCCCTAAACTACTGTTCTTGAAAAAGAGAGCAAAACTTTATCTGGAGTGTCATATAAAAGACAAACTTGAAACAAACATTAATTGCTCTTTTGACAAAGCATTCAAGAGGCACAGGGGAAACTGGAATGTTAAACAATTCAGTAGCAAACACGAACTCCAAACTGTATTGATCTTGTATGTGGGGGGGGGGGGGGGGGGGGGGGGGGGAATTTAGAAACCAGGGCCTTCCAGGAGAAAAGCCCTGTACTATCCAAGTAACACACACAATGATCACTTTGCCCTCTTTGCTGTCACAAATCATGGATAAAACCCAAACTTTTCCAGAGAGCTGCCCAAAAATCCCCCATATAAATAGCACAAGGGTTTGGCCCTATCCATCTCTGCATCCCACTAAATAAAGGCACAGACCACGGCATCTTTGCAGGTCATCCTCAAGTCATCAATAAAGTCCATTTTCCCAAGCACTCCCTGACCTGTAGGGAGCAGGTGCACACAACCCATCCCCTAAACCAAAACCCCAAAAGGGACAGTGTCGCTAGTCCCACGTGGCTTTGCTACCCAGTTTCCATCCCTCATTGTACAGCTGAGCAAGTGAGCCGTATGGCTTTGGAGATGATCTCAGGCAAATCTGTTTAGCCCCTTCCTGGATATTTATCCCTGCCTCATGCAATGAATGGCAAACTCCATCAACTCTGAGATCAGCTGTTCCCAAACAACAGGGACATAGACCTCTAGAAACACTGAAGATGAAGGAAATCTCTGCAGATGATACCACTGGCCAGCTTATGTTGTGACCTGTAAGTGGATAACTGGCCCATATGGACAACTGAGGCATGGCCAGCAGCCCCACTACCCCAGGCAGCTGAAGTTGTGCCAAAGACAAGACACGGGCATGCAGGGAGACTGGGGCTGGGATTGCCCCAGTCCCATTCTGCTGGCCATGCTCCCACTGAAGCACCTGGCAAGTTCTGCCATGTGCAATATGTACAGACTGGCTAAGGAGTCCACCTCAAAACTTGGGAGCAGGTACAGGAAGCCACATGCTGCTCAAAGATGAAAATGGCCTCAGCCACTGTGAAGTGCTGGCCACCCTCCCTGGCACATCAAGCTTAGAGGAATGTGTAATGCAGCTGAGAATTTTTTTTTCCAGAATGCTCGTGGGTGCTCAACTTTTCCTTCATATCTTTGTGTCTTCTTTTTTCCTAAGCTGATTTCTACAAAAGCTCCAGGAGCCTACAGGCACTCTGGTTCCAGGAACTGAAGAAAGACAGAGGAGAAGGAAGACAGATTTCCCAAAGACCTTGCACTCTGCCAGATGACAGAGAGAGGGAGGTAAGATATAACAGACAGACACAAGAATGGTTTGCTCTACCACCATCATTCAGAGTGTTGCAAAGGGTGGGGGAGAAGGAAGGAGCATCCTTAGTTTTTATTTCAATTCACTTTGCTAGCCAGGGCTAAAGTTCAGGCACACAGGAGAGGCGAAATGAGATAAAAGATTAGTACAAATAATCTAATAGCTTAAGAGAAAGAGGGTTCAGTGTCAAAAATGGCAGGAGCAGTCTGCCTGCTGGTTAAACTTGCTTTTGCTTGTTTAATGCTCCTTCAGGCACTTGTGTGTCTTTGGCCACCTGGTGAATTATGAGCTTCACACAAGCAGCAATGAGTTTCTGACAGGACAGGAACTCTAAATCCTTTTCTAAAGGAAAGTATCTAAGGTTTAACTAGATATGTTCTTCAGCTCTTCACAGCATTATATACAGCACTATATATTACATGACTGAGTAGTTGTGTAATGAAATATCCATTTTAGCTGTCAAAAACACTGGACAGAAACACTGAACTATAGCAGAGCCAGGCAAAGACCTCACACTGAAGAAAACACCACCAGTTTGCCTGGTTCCACTCTCTCCTTTGCACAGGAGCTGGTTCTGCAACTGCAACAGGAAGAGGAAGAAAAACTGGGGTCTGGCTCTGATGGCTTGCAACAATCTCCCACAAACCCATCTCTTCCTGACTCCCTTCTCAGAGAAGTAAGACCCACCATGCTCCTGTGCAGCACGCTGATACTGTAATGCATCCCCAGCTCCACAGGCACACTCTGGCTTGCAAATCCCATTTGAACAAGAGGGTTTGCAGGTGCCTTTGCAAGGACTAGATTTAGTTTTTGTTTACATTTGCACAGTAGTCTCAGCTGTATGTTGCAATCCCCATTTCCTCCATTGCTGAAGAGATGTTGCCTTTAATTGTAAAAGTAAGCGTACTTCCATATCCCAGGGGGATTTCAGCACTGTGGGCTTTCTCTGCTTAAAGCCCAGGGACACCTTTGCCAAGTTAATTTCTGGACACAGCATTGTGAGGACAGCAGGCACGAGAACCATGATGCTACAGCTACTCTGTGCCCAAGGGAATGTCTCTTCAGTGAATGCAAGAGATGTAGACTCATGAATGAGAAAGAAATTACTGTGCATTTACTAAGATCCTATGTACCAGCTGCTCTGCAGCCTGGCATCAAAACTTCATGGCCTCCCTTCCCAGCACACAGCTACCTTTCAAACCCCAGCTTTTAGCAAAGGACATATTTTCAACAGGTCTTCCTACCTGGCCCTGCAAAATAAGTCAGCATTTAAGCAAAGACTTCTGGTTTGCATCAAAAGAAGCATCAATGGAGGTGATACTCCCCCTCTACTCCACTGTTGAGACCCTACCTGAAGTGCTGCTTCATCTCTGGAGCTGGGACCCTACATTAGGACATGAACCTGCAGGAACAAATCCAGAGGAGAGCCACAAAGGTGATCAGAGGACTGGAGCACCTCTCCCTGAAGGCAGGCTGAAAGAATTGGGGTTGTTCAGCTTGGAGAAGAGAAGGCTCCAGAGAGACTTTCTAGCAGCCTTCCAACACTTAAAGGGGCTTACAAGACAGCTGGAGAGGGAATTTTCACAAGGGTATGCTTTAAGATGAAAAAAGATGGATTTAGAGTAGATATTAGGAAGAAATTAATTACTGTACGTGTGACCCTGTGTCATGGGTTAGCAAGCATAGTCCCGGAAGGGATGTCCTTGCTAAGGGGTGCTTACAGCTTCCTCTGGGACCTGATAGAACCTATCAGCTGGCCAGTTTGAATATGGACAATTCTTTAAGCCACTTAAAGTTGTGACCGCCTCTGTGATCCGCACTTAAGAATAGACAAACTCCCCCCCAAGCTCTCTCTCGTTTCCGGCGCTGGCACAGGTGGCTGCAGGCCCCGTGCAGGGGCCAGTGGGCCCAGCCAGGCCCTGCTTGGGCCAGGCCGGGCCGGGCCACAGCCAGCCTGGAGCCATGGGCCTGTTCCAGTCATGGAACCCCCCCCACTGCCTTGCCGTGGGCGGCCAGAGAGGCTCGGAACCACCCCCCTCCACTGCGGCCGAGATTCAGCAAAGGGCACCTCTGTCCGGCAGAGGCCAGGTGACCAACAGCGATAAGGGACACAGCTGCAAGGCCGAGGTGAGATTAACCCTTTTATTGCTGTGAAGAGCTGAAAACCTGAGGGAAGAGAGAGAGAGGAGATGCTTAAAGCTGAAAGTCTGTTGTGAAGCTATGATATATCAGAGTATCCCATTGTAACTTCATGAAGATATGGGGGGTGGAGTGTTCAGCTCGTAAGCAATAGGCAGATGCTGCCGCAGCTGTAATTTCATGAGAAGTTTGGACAGAGAGAGATGAACCAGATGAACCAGATGAGGACTTTTGCTCCAAAGAGGAAAGGAGAAAAACCTCAATTCCTAGAGATGCTCCCAGAGATAGTCTTGAAGATAAGAAAGACCCTTTGCTCCCAGGGAAGGAGAAGGGCCTCTGTTTTTTTGTTTCTGAATGGCTCAACCTTAAAATTGTACCCCAAAAACTTCAAGAGTGGACCCTCGAAAGCAGTTGCGGGAAAAGCTGCAAGTCGGGGGAAGGGACTCACATGCGAGCAGAGAGACTCCTCTTCCTAAATGGACTGAACAATATTTGGAAGTGGGTGGCTGCCTCATTGTGATAATGTTTTCATAGCACGAGCAAAAAGAGACTTCTCTTTCTAAATGGACTGAACAAGGTTATTATGGAAGTGGTAAACAGACTGAACATCTCACGGGTTGTCTTTACATTGTCAGTGGGAGAAGGGAGGAAGGTGGGGGGAGGAGGAGAGTTCTGAAGGTGGTATAATTTTTTTTTCTTTTCTTCTTTTAGGTCTGTTAATAAACTTCTTTATATTCATTCAAGTTGGTGCCTGCTTTGCATTTCTCCTAATTCTTATCTCACAGAAGATAAACAGTAATGAGTATTTTAGCCCAAACCACTACACCCTGGCACAAGTTGCCCATAGAAACTGTGGATGCCTCACCCCTGGAAATGTTCCAGGCCAGGCTGGATGGGGCTTTGAGCAACCTGGTTTAGTGGAAGGTGTTCCCGCCCATGGCAGGGGGAGTTGGAACAAGATGATGTCTAAACGTCCCTTCCAACCCAAGCTGTTCCACAAGTCTGTCTGAAATTTCTGGGACAATGCCACTGCATAGATTCTGTGCACCTGGGCCAACACAAGAGAGCCCTCAAATCCCACCACAAGAAAGTCTCTGAGAGGAAGGATGAGAGGATAAATACATGCCAGATACATGGTGGTCACAGCTTAAGGGGATAACTCTCTTGCAGCTACTAGGATTTCTGGTTACCATTGGTTGCACAAACCCATTTAAACATGTGCATGTGGACAATGAAGGCACAGTAGGGCAGAAATTCTGAGATACTGAGAAATATTTGAGTCTGCTTAAAGAAGCTAGCTCAACTGAGCTGCTGCTGACTTATCTATTCTACTTCTCCCATTAAAAAAAAAAAAAACACAAAAACCAAAAAACATATTTCTAAAACATTTGTCCAAAAGAGACCTCTCACTGTTTGAAAAACTGATCTCTTGGTTGGTTGTTCCTCTTCTGACCTTCTACTTGTCTGTCTTGGGCACATAATTCTGAAAGTGGATGTTCATAAAGTCTGGACACTGGGATTCAGATAAGAACTGCAGACACAGGCAAATACTTGGGCACTCACAGCTTTGCAGCAATGGCAGGCAGCAGGGGTTATCTGAAAACTAGTGTAAAATGACAGTCTTCATCTAAGGGCTACTTTTGAATTTGCTTGAAAAATTATTTTCTCACCTACGTGTGTAGCATTCACACAAAATTACTGGGGCTCATTGGTATATCACAGAATTAAGACTGCACTGCCTTTTTAACTGAATGAATCCCCAAAATAAAAAGAAGGAAGGACAAGGATGCTATTTGTTTAAAAAAATGTGATTAATATTAACAAATATTTTGAATCCTTCTGATAGAAACAGAAGTAAAACGTGTCATCTATCTGTTACTTACAGGAGACTGAAGGTGGGTCTAAGGCAGCTCTGATAAGGACATTTTCTCTCTCTAATTGACTATAAATCTCTTCCTCATTTTCTGGGAAGTATCTCTCCTTTGGTATCTCTTTTATGACCTAGCAATCTCTCTGAGGCAAACAGACAATACAAGAACTGTGTTCACAATATAAGAATAAAGAAACTGATTACTGCCTCATTGGGTAAAACATTTACCATTATCAAGAAGCAAACTGTGCAAAATAGTATTTTTCTCTTGCAGAACTTTTTGAATTATTTGTCCCAAATGCTCTGTGCATACTGACACCTCCAATACTACCCAAACCCCAGGCTTCCTACTGACATGCATATTCAAAGACAGTTTCTTTTCAAAGAAAGGTTTTTTAAAGGTTGATGATGGTTCTGAGACACTCTTTCATGAGCATGAGACCTTCAGTGGCCATCAACCTCACCTCATCAGGGAGGGAGCAGCATGGTGGTTCTTTTTCTGTCCCATTTCCCCCTGGCATCATCTATCCATGTGATTCCATGTTATTACTGTACCACTTCCGAGGCAGCAGATGGCCCCAGGATTATCTATTGATGGCACTTCAGGTACCCCCACCAGGTACAGGGGAGCCTGTTCCCACAGTCAGAGATGGCCTCTTTAGAGGAACAACCCCACCAGACACCTTGACAAGGCATTTGACTTTGGTTGTCTGGTGAGGGGGATACTTTCCTCTGATTCTTGGTCTTTTTGGCAAGAGGAGCCAGGAGTTTTTCTGCCTAGCCTTCCAACAGAGCAGTCAGTGAGGACCGCTCCTGATGAGCTGGGTCCAAGAAAAGAGCTGTTAGGGGAAACTAAGAATGCACAAACTACTTCATTTTGATGCATAGGCAAAAAAAATGAACTGATGTTGCTGCTCGTTGTGTGTCCCTGCTCACACTTCCTGTGTTAATCACAGTTCTGGCTTTGTTCATTAGAGCCAAACTGATCAAGCCACTAACATGCAAAGGGCCTCACTGTGCCTGCAAAATGTAATCCAAGCTATTTCCACTAACGCTATGCTCCTTTGCTCTCTTCTCTAACCCTGGCTGGACTCTGAGATTCTGGAATGCCTGCATGTCTTAAACTGGGTAATCTGAAATCTAAGTTTTACTTTGAAAACTCTGGCCTGGATACACAGGTGAAGAAATGGAAGAGTGAAGTCATGACACCCACCTGTACAAAAAGATGGCAAATGTATGGGGAGGGGAAGAAGAGAAAAATCATCCCTTTACACAATGTCATGCAAACCAGGACTGGATAGAAAACAACAGGGCAAAAATGCTAGAAGAGTTTGCTGATGCTTAATACAGATGCTTTTGAATTTTAAAGTAGGGTAAAAGATGTATAGTTTATTAAGAGATTTTGATTTATTACATAAATTATTTGTTTTCTTGTAAATGCAAAGAAGAATTTGTCTGTAATATACACTGAAATCTCATCTTTGGAGTTCTTCCCACAAGCAAAAGAAAAATTATATTGACAACTTCCTAAAGTCAATCATTCAGGACCTTTTCTATATAAAAATCAAAGAATGTTCTCATGTTTCTTCACATAATCATGAAACAAAGAGGTTGCTTCTAAAGATACTATTTTAAGGTATGTTTTTAGTGATTCAACTTGAAACTTCTGCTTAAGAGCAGACACTGGGTTTTGTTTCCTTGTTAGATAAAATGATGACCATATAAAACTTTTAAAATAAATTTGTTTTTAAAAGGCAGTAGCTGCCTTGTTTTTCAGGTTTATTTTTTTCCCACTCAACTCCTTTTTTACCCAGCACACTGGCTCCCTTTTACCAGTACACACAAGAAAATGAAACTTTTGGGGTGTTTTTATCTGCCCTGAGAGGGATAGGCAATTCAATCCCAACATGGCAACGAACATTTGTAAAAAGTTAACAAAACTGCTTTCATTTCAAGGTTAGGCAACATAACAGCACGGTGACAGGAACTATAATGAGGAAAGAAATTCCACTGTTTAAGAAATATGGCTATTTCTGTCTAGAGGAACAAACACATTTTGTGAAGTACTTAGGTCTCTGAAACAAGTATTTTTACCACTGCATTTACACTGCTTTATCTTTGGGAAAATCAATTCCAGAACGATGCTGACCTCCTTTTCCAAAAGCTTTTGGATTTGCCGATTAAAATGTGATGCAAATGTTAAATGTGGTGCCACACAACTCCCCCAAATACTTTGACACTAGAGTTTTAACTGTGCTTTTCCCTCTTGTGGTGCACAGTTGAAATACGCTGAGAAGAAAAGACTGTGTATATGTAGGTGGGATGGAAACTTTGGAGTTCATCTACCCAAGCCTCATACTCGGTGGGTTACATTAAAATTCAATGCTACGAGGAAGGAAACTTTTCTGATGTAAATGCATGCTTACTTATCTCATTCCTATGAGTGTTCCCAGCTAATGTGGTCTACTTTCTGCAGGAAAAGGGCTTGCAAGAGCAAAATTAGGTGTGTTGTTCTTCTGAGACTTTCTTTAAAGAAAAAGCCGTGCAAACAACTTCAGTGGCTCCCTGAAACAGCAGTATTCAAGGGCATACAGTCACAATCTAATAAAGAACTACTGGTGCTAAAATGTCACAACAGGAAAGGAAGAGTATTGAAGGTTCAATAATGAAAACCAACAAAGACACATCAATTTTAAACTAGGGAAATATGTTAAATATTGATTCAGATAAAAACCCTAGGGGGAAAAAAGTATAAGGATGTTGACAATAGAAACAGATTAAATATGACTAAAGCAGATTAAAATACAAATTAAGGTTTATTTAAAATGCTGATTAAGTGGGCTGCTTTCTTCCCGTAAGAAATAAATGGACTAGAGGTCTTCCTGTAAGTGAGAAGGAAATGAATGCACTGTAAATACTTGGGGTCACCAAGTTACAAGGTAAGGGAGAAAGGAAAATAGGAAGCCTACAGGCAGCTGATGCTTCAATGGGGAATATTCCCCATCCCACTCAGACTTTAAAGCCTGCATGCAGTGGGACCAGCGTCGGAGCTCTTGTCTGGGTCAGCAGCCTGCCTACAGGCAGCACAGGGAGAGCCTGAAAAAAGCAAAATACTAAGAAAAGAAGTGTGTTTTCTTTGCAGCATTCACAATCAATTTAGAAATCCATCCCTCAAGTCCAGCTTCTAATGCTGTTACATATTTGTGAATCTTCCAGTTGTGTGCTCCCTATGTTGCCAATGCTAAAGGTCAGCAGGAGGACTAGCAGCATGGTCCCAGCTTCTGGGTGAAGTTCATCCCATTTTGGTAACCCACACTGTTACAATTGGTACTTATTTCATCCATCCCTTAAAACTGAGATGTGGGTTCTCTAATAACGAGGAAGAGACCATAGTTTCAGATGAATGATTGTATTTTCCTGAGAAAAACAGGTTATCTGTAAAATAAATAAACACATAAAGATATAAATCCAATTATTTAGCAGTAGTACAAGTTACACATGTGCCTGCAGAGGAACAAAAGATGTTTTGCTCTGAGTTTCTCCCTTTGATCTCCAAGCATGTGCTCCCAACAAAACCCTGTCCATGTTCCCTGTCAGAGCACTGCTTCTTTCTCTGATTTTGAATGGATGATCAGAGGGCTTATTTTTTATCAAGGTCTACCTGAAGTGCGCGTTGCACATGGGAAAATTCAGGAATTGCAGGTCCATCATGGAGATGGTGATGGGATGTGAGAGAGAAAGCATTAATGGCCAGGAAGCACTGCATGATACAGTAGTGTGGTGAAGGAAGTCTCATGTGAGTTTCTTCTCATTATCTAACTCAAGAATAACATGTATAGCACACTCCATTGCTGGACTGCCACTATTGCTGATCTTCTCATTCACAGATAGCACATCCTAACAATTCTTAGAGGAATACAGGTAGCCACTTTGGAAGCAGCTGATGGCAGCAGTTGTCATCCCACCAGTCACCCAAGACAGATCTCCAGTGGAGATCAATGACAGAGACTGCTGGGGACCAGGCCACAGACTCTCCCATGTGTCTTGTCACACCAGACTCCTGCTCAGATGGCAGTGCCATCATCCAGCTGCCGTCATGGCCCCTGCCATCACTGTGGGAAGGGTCTGGAAGACAAAATGGAAAAGGGCTCCTTTCCCACCAGGGAAAACTCACACAAGCTTTTGAGTGAAATGGTGATTTAAGCGCAGCTCTTGTAATTATCTTTTATGCTGAAACAAAAAAAGACAGGCTTTGATCTTGCAAACACAAAGGCCACCTTATTGTTCTCATCTGAAAGGAGAAAAAACCCTATCCCACTGCAGCCTGGAAATGTTTTGCCAGAAATCCCTATAAGAGCAAAATTTCATCCTCCTTGCAAAATACAGGATGCCAAAGTTCCTCAGGGAAAGGAACCCCAAGTCACACTCTTGTATTCGATTCTACATTTACTTCCAAGGGAAGTCTGCAACCCAGTATTTCACTGTCAGTGGCAGGAACACATGCAAAATGTTTCAGCAGGAGGATTCTGGTATCCTTTGGGTATCCTCCTGGCCTTCCTGAAGCTGTCATCTTCAGTGCATGCACCTACATCTGACCAGGGCACTCAGGAGTGTGCCTGGGCTCCCAGGTTTGGATGCTCACCCTGGTTGTACCCTACCTCCAAACCCAAAGCCAAACAGGAACGCCCCCATTCCACCTCCCACAGACAGTGGTATCAGGGTGGGCAGTAAGGTGTCCCACCAGCTCCAAGCAGCACACAGGGGAGGGCAGCTCCATAGTGCAGATACAACCATTGCTACTCCTGCCCAAAAGAGCTCACAGCCCAGCAGGGGAGAGCCCGTGGTTCCACATGGCACACAGATAATGTGTATTTGTTTGTGGTGACGTTTTGCTTTCAGTCTTGCACCACTAAGCACAAAAGCCAATGATGAAATAAATCACTCGGGCGCTGTATTGATTCTTGAATGACGATTACATAAAGAAAAATATAAATGCTTTGGTGTGTTAAATAATCCCTCTATTATGCATGTTGCAGACATACCTTTAATTTCATTTATGCAGCTTCTTTTGAGGAAAGACATCCAAATTTTTCCCTCAGCCTATTCCACTCACTTTATTCAGTGGAATAAGTGCAAAGGAAGAAGAGAAGCAGAAGAAATAGAGGGAAATTGATTGCTGCCAGCCTGGTAGGGAAACGCTAACCTTGCAGGCAGGAGACAAACAGCAGAGTCATCTGCAACATGCAAACCAGCTTCTTCATTTCCATAGTGAGGCACAGGAAGTGCCCTTCAGAAATTTTCAAAACTATTACAGCTATAAACAAGTTGTCTGTAGTGGGACCTTGTGGACAAAAACCAATTTAAGAAATAAATACTAAGATTAAATGTATCAGCTAAGCAGTTTTTGACAGACAAAACTATGCTGGGTCAGTGTTCACAGAACACAGATGCAGAGTACTCATCAGTCCCTAAATGCAACCTCAAGAGAACATTTTCAGTTATCAGAGATGCTAAAACTGCCTCCACTTCAGTATCCCACCCCCACCCCTGCCCTCTTCAGTCTCTCTCTCTGCCCTACCCCGTATTTGTAAGTCACTCTCAAAGGACTTTGTACCCAGATAAAATTTCTATCACACTGGATCAAATGGGGCTTACTTGAATCAGGACTGCGGTGCCGGGCCTATTTCTCAAAGTAATTATATTGCCGAGATTAATTGGAAAAGGTTTGGCTCATCAGCTCGACCAGGTTTGCACGAAGAAGCACCAGCTTTACACCTGCTACCCCATCCAGCACAGTCAGCGGCACGGCTGCGCTGGGGCAGAGTGTGACACCGACAGCACAGCCCCGCTTCCCCCGCTCCGATGCTGCCCGCTCCCCGGGCACCGCTCCGCACCGCGCCCGCCGCCTCAGCCACCCCCGCAGCCCCGGCCGGGCCCCGCCGGCACTCCCGCCCCGCTCCCCGCAGTCGGCACGCTCATCCCGGCACTCCCGGCACGTTCATCCCGGCACTCCCGCCCCGCTCCCCCGGTCCCCACCGCCCCCCGTACCCCGAGAGAGCGGTAACTGCTCCCAGGGGAGTCCGCGTAATTGTAACTTTAATTTAAATCTTTTTTTCGTGAGCACCGAGGGGAAAATAATAATAATAATAATAATAATAATAATAATAATAATAATAATAATAATAATAATAATAATAATAATAGCAGCAACAACAGCAACAACAACAACAACAACAACAACAACAATAATAATAATAATAATAATAATAATAATAATAGTACTGCCAAGGACCACCATGACCACCACCTCCATCTAGAAGCACAATTGCAGAGGATAGTTACCAGCGAGGAGCGGCGCAGCAACAGGCGATGCCGGGCCGGGGGGCGGGCGCGCTCCCGCACCACAGCCCCTCCGCCCGCTCCCACCGGAGCCGCCGCCCGTGCCCCGCCCACCCCCGCGGACACGCCCCGGGCACGCCCCTTCAGCGGGGACCGTCCCCAAGGCCAGCCGGGTGTGTGACAGTGGGCAGTCGCGGCATTGCTCACTAACGCAATGCTGTTAAAGGGTATCTCTGTAACGAGTGCTGCTCTAAGCTGATACACAGAACAGCTGCTTTCCCCTCATCAGTGTTAGCCCGGTTTTCATGCTGTGCAGCAGAAAGTTCCTGGCACTTGTCCATGGTTAGAGTAGAATACAGCTGTATCCAGGTTTGTCTTGATCCACACATAATCGTTGAGAAATGTTTTCACCCCTTCTTCAGACCCTGACTTTGCTCTTCTCCCACAGTAAGGAGAAACCTGGCAGGGTTCATCCCAGACACATCCTTCCCTTGCTCCTGCATCCTTCACCATGCTCAATTTCCTCACTAAGTTTTCTGCTCTCCCTCCTGCAGCAGTGATGAATCTTGCTGGCTCAGCTGCCTTGAACTAAGTTGCACTGACAGTAGCAACTACAGAATGTTTTTGTGCCACCATGGTTGTGGGTTTAATCCTTGTATGGGCATTTACTGAGTAGTTGGACTTGATCGTTGTGGGTCCCTTCCAACTCAGAATATTCTGTGATTCTCTTCTGACTCCATTTTGATTTTTACCTAAAATCTTACCAAATATAATGGTCGATTTTATCTCATGAGAAAATCATGTTCCCTCTCCCTTTGATGTGCTTTTATCCTTTCTGTCTCTGGTAGCTTGAACACCTCTACTTTTCTTCCTTGCCAGGAGCACTAGAGTTTCTTGTCTGTGTTGCATTTGCTCCACTCCCCTCACTGAGTCTCTTGCTTTTCTTCTCATCAACCTCTGTAACTACAGGTTTCCTCTTGTACTTCCACCTCCATCCCAGCCTCTGGGCCAATTGAATGTGCTGTGTACACTTACTTCAGGAATCTTCCATTCCACTTCCATCCTAGGCCCTTATTTCTTTCTAGTCTCTTCTTCCTCCTGGAATTTTGCAGGCAGTGCTCCTCAGGGCACTGATAACTTCTTAACCAAAGCTGCGACCATTTCTCACCATCCTTGATCTGTCAGCCTGTTTCAACACAGGTTACCTACAAATGAGAGAAAACAAGCATACATCTTTAGACATGTGCCCTAATGGGGCGTGCACTCCATGTCCTGGTTTTTGTCAGTGTTGGAAGGAGGCCCAGAGGTTGCCCAGAAGGTTGTGGGGTCCCCATCCTTGTGTACAGCTCTGAGTAATCTGCTCAGAGTTTAGAGTGAACCCTGCTGTGAGCAGGAGCTTGGACTAGAGACCTCCTGAGGTATCTTCCAAGCTGAATTACTCTCTGTTCAATATCCATGTGGCAGGTGCCAGAACTGTTAGCCTGAAAAGACTGGAATGGTAAGCTGGAGTGTATCAAGTACAAACATAGTTAGAGAGTGGTTTGCTCCTGTTCCTCAAATTCAACTTCTTTGGCTGTTTAAGAGGTCTTCCACTGGGGGATGGAGGAGAGTTCTTGTTGTTATTGGGTTGTTTGGTGTTTGTTGGTTCAGGGTTTTTTTTAATATTATATATTCTTCCTTCAGTCTCTTGCAAGGGTACCGTTCCCAGCCCCTGGTTAACATCAGGAACCATTTTTGTGTCTTGATACCTCATCTTGTTGCAATGTTTTTCCATTTATTCAAACTCAGCATGGCTATAATTGAACTCCAGGCTTCCTTTTTAAACTTCCCCCATTTCTTCCTTTCTCCAGCTCCTTGTTTAAGTGCCATTCAATTCCAAGAGCTAAGTGTCAAGGCTGAAGTCATTACTGCTTATTTGCTTCGGGACTGTCTTTTTGCTTTTCATCACAGTATTTGTTTTTCTTTCCATCACAGTTTTATATAATGCTGCACTTGATTTAAATTAATCTTGTCCACGTGCAAAATTGCACTGAAGTCTCAAGTTTATCGCTTTAAAATCAAATTACTGGGAAAAAAAAAATTCCTAGATGTGTCCTTGCTTCTAGGTGTATGTGACAGTTTTCTTAATCTTTGTAAATCTTTGCATAAGCCATTAGCTTCCTGATGGCACTTTGAGTTTCTCTTCAAAGTCACCTTCATCAGTGCTTTCCCTTCTGTGTTTTCCTTCTGATTTCCAGTTCTTTAGGACTGAGTCTTTATACTGTATGAGGTCTAAGATGTTTTCAGCCCTACAGGAAAAAATATATAACCAACAAACTCTGCAATTTAGGATATAGATAATCTTGAAAATTACAGTGACTCAGAGATTTGCTAAAACTGGCTACTCATAAGAGGATTTCTGAAACCAAATCAGAGATTCTTTGATTGAAATCAGTGTCATTGTATGCATTCATAAACTAATAGGAAACTAGAAAGAAGCATAAAATTACCACTTGCATATTCGGCCTTTTCCCAGGGTTAATAGTTGCTCTTATTAAATCTGTTTATCCAGCAGAAAACTGTTTCTGGGAGCTTTCGCAATGGCTGTGATGGGGCACTTCTCTATTTTACTGTTCCTTCTTTGGCTCAGAGATTAGAAACTCTAATTGCCTCAGCTTTTGTGACAGAGGTCATAGAACCATAGAATTATAAATCATAGAATTATAGAATATCCTGAGTTGTAAGGGACACACACAGATCATCAAAGTCCAAGTCATGGCCTTGCACAGGACCACCCCAAGTGCAGAATAACATTATTTAATGCAAGAATAGAAAACCTAATATAATAGGTTTGGGGGGTTTTTTAATTAGCATCGCATTTATTTCCTGAAACACTAATGATTACTAGAAAAACTATTAAAGCTGTCACTAAGAGAACAAATGCCCTTTCTGGCCACTTCTCATATGTTACGACTCTTTTATCATCTGCTTTATCTAAGCAGACATTCATAGCTCAGCACCTTAAACTAGAGATGATTATTTATTTTGTTTTGCATTGTGAAATTTTTCTGATTTTTGAAATATCTTCATTTATCTGTCAGAAAAAAAGGCTGAGAGGGAAATGGTTGTGCAGCCAAAACCATAGACCTCTGCCTCCTAAGCTGCTGTCTAAGCTGCCTCCACCAAGGGAGAATGTTGACAAAGGTAAACTGCACAAAGACAGTTTCTGTGGTGCGTTGTTACAAGTGCCACATGTTCTCTAAAGTTAATACCGAAGAAGATAGATTGGCAGTTCAGCTACTAGTGCAAGGCAGTGTGAATGAGACTGCAGTATGACCCACATGACCTGCATCTCTTTGGGAGGCTCTTCACGTAAATTGGGGAAGAGTCTTCTTGGCAGGTCCTGGAAGTTGAGCCTTCCACCTATCAGATTTGAATACTACCCACTGGGTAATAGAGGCATTCCCCCTAGCTCATCAGAAAATATGAGACATAACATAAAAAACTGCTGGTGTCAAGAAAAATAAAATTGGATCACATGGTGTCAGACCATAGGGGAAGTGAGATACAACTTGGATTCAGATAAAATATAAAAAATGACATTTTGGGGGATGGTCATGCTCTTCTCAGAATGTACAATCCTGTGAAAATAAATATCTTGGCTTACATTATTTTACAGGCATCAGGGAATTCTAATTAAAACAAAGGACTGGCCGTGCAGTGTGCTCCAGAAATAACCAGGCATTTTGTATGCTTCTTATATATGTGAATGGAAAGCTCTTCCCAGTTTATATAAAGTAGCTATTGATTAAATATTTAAGGACTAACCTTTAAAAATAAATGTGAAAAAGAATAACATGATCTATAATTATAACATTTTTAACCTAAGTAATATATAAATAAGGAAACTAGGCACAACTCCTGAAAACAGATCTGTGTAGAAGAACCCTGGCATCTGTGCAGGTTTATTGACTTCTGTCAAAAACATCAAGCCCCAGGATCTGCTGTAAAAATTAAAATACAGAAATTTTACAATGTTTTTGTCACAGATCAGCACAGCAGAATAAAGTTGTAGCATGAAAAAACAGTGCTGTCTCTATGACTGAGATAAAGAGACATAATAAAGTTTGGGGTTTTTTCCATCTAGCTTCTGTAATTCTGTAGGAGTATCTAAATAGCTAAAACTCCTCAATCTTCACATGGAAGCAGGCAAAGAGAAAGAAAATAAATCAAAATAGTTTTTATGATGCTTGAGAGAAATGGTAAGTAATTCGAATTTTCATTTTGTTAGAATACTGTACTTATCCTCATTATGTAATATTAAATTGAGTAACAATAATATATTAGAAGCAATACCTTTCTAACAGTATGAAAAATAGTAAAGAAAATTCATCTAAAGAAGTAAGGTTGAAAAGTCAGATAATATTCTTGGTCCCTTGACATTATTAAGCCCTGCTGAATATTATTTTGAAAGTCTGGTAAAATCTGTTTAGGTATGATACCGTTCCAGCCTGGCACTGCCCAAACAGATGTAAATATTTCTGGCTCACTATCAGAGCTGTGATTCAATGATTTAAGCCATTTTAAAAATGATAGAAAAACCTTTTATCTGGAAACAAAGTTCTGTTGTGCTGGCTCTCATTCTAGTAGTACATATTACTGATGAATGCTATTTATAGATTGTGTATTTATATAGTAAACATGACAGGAATGTAAGAGCTTGCACTAAAGTTTGTTCAAGGATCATTTCTCCAAATGTAACTATCACACCTGGAAGGTATTTATACAGCAGCCTGCCCATTGATCAGCAAGCAACTCCTCAGCAATGGTACTTCTATCATCTTGGTGTATGGAATTGTTTTGTGCTTCATGAAGTGTGAGACTGAGACTGAAGAGCAGAAGCCCTGGGCTGGAAAAAAAGACAGTGTTGTGTGGCGTCACTGTCTTTTGCCTCGCAGGGGAATGTAGAAAGTGGGACTGTAACAAAATGAAGTCGTTGATTGAAAAGACAGCAGAAATGTCATATGGGTGGACTGTGCCCACCTGGGGGCTGGAAGCTGTCAGACACAGTGGCCAAGGGCAGGAAAGCCAGGGAGATAAGCCAATGGTCCCAGATTTCTTTGAGAGCTAAGCTGTAGCAGAGAGATATAAAGAGTAACTTCTCCCTCAGCAGGTCCCTAGAAATGAGTCTCCCTTGCTAAGGGAACAGAGCATCACCACTGTGGAGCTAAAGAGACTGAGTGAAGGATAAATTACTAAATATTTCTTTGATGATAAAAATGTTCACAACTAAATGACTGCTGTCTGCAGCGTTGTTCAGAAACCAGGGAGTAGTTCAGGGTCCAAGTGGTCCTCCAGAATGAGGTCTTTGGAGATAGCCCTGGTGGCAAAGTCCTGAGCCCAGTTCCAGCACAAAAGTGTATGAAATGAACCTTTGACACAGAGTTTGTATTTGGTTTCCATGGCACAGTTTTGGTAGTGAGGGGGCTAAAGGTGTGTCTTCCATGAGAAGCTGCCAGAAGCTTCCCCCATGTCTGACAGATCCAACGCCAGCCAGCTCCAGGATGGACCCACTGCTGGCCAAGGCTGAGCTCAACAGGATGGTGGTAGCGCTTGACCACAGCCCCCATTCCCTGTCCTCCTGCACCAGTGAGGGGAAGAAGGTAGAAAAATCAGGAATGAAGTTAAGCCCAGGAAGAGGGGAAGGATGGGGAGAAGGTGCTTTAAATTTTTGAGTTTTTTCTCATTACCCTGCCCTGGTTCAATTGGTAATAAATTCAGTTCATTTCTCCAAGTCAAGTTTTGCCCTTGACGGTAACTGGTGAGCCATGTCCCCCTGTCCTTACCTCGACCCATGAATGTTTTCTTATATTTTCTACCCCCTGGCCAGCTGAGGGGAATGACAGAGTGGCTTTGGTGGGTACCTGGCATCCAGCCAGGGTCAAGCCACCACAGTAGTGTGGGACACTAGGGCTCAGTGCCAACTGTTGCATTAAGGATATAGAAATTTGGCAGAAAATAAAGCCCCTTGCACTCCAGCTGATCCTCAGAGATCAGAGGGGCTGGATGTGGCTGGGCTTAATTTCTGATTACAGCTAATTTGGCACTATCATCCTGGTCAAGTTAAGTAAGAACTTGTTCAATCCAGGTTCAAAAACAGTGCAGTTTATTGAAGCAACAGGAAAGCAGGTTCAGAATTGTCAGTGATAAATGCACTGACCACAGTGTTAGTGTGTGTCACTACCAAAGGTACAGTAACAGAGATCTGTCAGTGACATATACATATATATTATAGCTATATATCTGCTCCAATGTAGTTGAAGGTGCAAAGCTCACCTAAGCATCCTTTCAGAGGCAGAGACACAGTCTCCACCAATCTGAAGCAGGCAGAGGTCTTTACCCCCACATCTCTTTTTTTTTTTTCTTTTCTGGTCCTGGAACTCCCCTTGCTTGTACTATAACTTTTGGCCCTTCCCAGTGAGGTAGAAGAATCACATGTTGTAGGTGGGGTTTTGGTGACTGTGGTCATAAATACAAGGCATGTTCACTTTTCTCTTCATTTTCATTCTTAGGGGAGCAAAAGATTATATGCAAATAGGGCTTAATGAGGGTGTTGGTTACTTTCAGTCAGAATTTACAGTTGCCACCAGAGGTAGAATGAACACTCCACCTGCTGAGGCAGCTGTAAAGGCTGTCTGACCTCTGTCAGAGGTGAGGCCTCTGGCTCACTCCAGGCATTGTTCCATTGTCAGCCCTTGCTTGAGCCAGGCTCTAGATAAGCAAGGGGCAGCCTTGAACCAGCCTCATCAGATCTTCATAGACTTAAAGCATGTCTGACAACTTAACACATTATCCACCTCATGACCACTGTCACACAAACAATACCTATAAAAAGCATAAGAAATTCCATGAAGTGAATGTGACTGAAATTCTGTGAAGTGCCCGATCCTACAGTCACTGTTGAGACAATTTCTAGAAGCTGGTTCTCTTGTTCCTTTCACAATTCCCTGTTCCTTGACCACGACTGACCTCACTTTTGCCATCACACTTTAAACACGTCCCTTCCATGGTGCTTTTTTCATATGGTATTTGCCTGATTTGCCTTTCCCATTCAGCAGGATTAGCATGAGATTTAGGTGATCCACGGAACACTGTGGAGCATACAGGGAGGGGCACACTCACCAAAGGAGCCCCATGTACTTCTCAGGTGAAACATTCCATTGCATTGGCACATGGCAATTTGCAAATGGATCCAGGATCCCTAAATAGTGACTTGTCAGTGATACAAATGGCCATATTTCACACACAGGAGAACAAACACTGCTCATTCCTTCTTCATTAAACTCACAAGGTATGTCTGATAACCTGTCCTTTCTTTCCTGCTTCTGAGCCAACTCTTCTACTGGATACAACACATTATTCATCACAGTGTGTGGGAGAACTGCATTTGTTTTGGAAAAAAAAATACTAACATATATAGTGATCGGCAGCACTGAGATGCTTGGTCTTAATTGTTGGTGCATTTTCTCTGAACAAGAAAACTCCACATAGGGCACGGAGAATTTGTCACATGACCTTTTTTCACGAAGGATGTCAGAGGATCCCTGTCTTGGGGTGACTTTACGATGTGTATCTCCTATCACTGGCCTATGCCCAGAAATTAATTTTGTGCCTTTCTGTGTCTTTAAACTGAGCCTGAGAGGGGGAAGAAAAAAAAAACTGAGCAAAACTTTTCAAAGCAGTTGTTCAAGGACACAGAGATACACAGACTCCTCTCTGGGTCCTGCGGCAGCGAGAGCGGAGGGAAGTGCCCTGCTTGCTTTTCAGCCAGCTTTCAGCTCCTTTTCTCCAGAGGGAGACAGAGAGTTGAACTTTGTTTTCCTGGGACTTTGTTTTTTTCCCTTCTTCTCTTTTCTGGACTGTTTCAACATCAGAACACCTCGGAAGAGTTCTCCACCGAGGCCCAGAGGTGGGCCCACAACCCAGCTCCAAGGAGGGGGAGAGAGATCTACGGAAGGACTCTGAAATTTTCTCAGGTTTCTCTCCACAGCAAGAGGTTTTATTATTTAGCATTATTATCCTTTTCCTGTGTGTTTGTTAAATAAATAGTTTTTATCTCTTTCACTTTCCTCTGAGGAAAATTTATTTTTTTCCAAACGTGGTAGGGTAGGGCTGGTTGTAACCTGCTTTCTATCAGAGGATATTTTTCCTCCAAATTTGTCCAAACCGGCACAATCCCTCATTAAAAATGTCTTTTTTTCTCTTGTCTTCAGCAGGAAGGCTTTTTGGACAAATACCTAGCTAGAGCAGCAAAGAGCACAAATAATGAAAATGGAAAAGAAGGGTCTGGCAGTGCTCAAGGGCTAGTCAGGCAAACAGATGCTTCCCTCAGCAATGAGTGTGTATTCCACAATCCCTTCAAAATCCAACGTAAGGACACACGCCAGTCTGTTCATCAGATTTACCATGGTCAAGTGCAAATCCAACTCGAAGGACCACTTCTTCAGACCCAGCTGGAGCCTGGCAATGCACAGCCTGTTTGACCACATTTGTTCTTGTCTAATATGCTTCCAATGGAAATGTGTCTATCTCCTTAGTCAAGATAATATCCATGGGCAAATACACTTGCAGCCCAAAACTACAGGTTTGCATGAATTAAGGAGAAGTTTGATTCCCTCCAAAGCAAGCTTCCCAACAGAGCAGAATGATGATAGATACTTCCCAGGTCTAGTTCATAAGAATAACAATCCTGCCTGCTGGTCTTTGCCAGGCATAGCCTCAAGCATTACTGTCTACTCAGGCAGCAAAATGCCAAATCAACCACTTTGAATGGTGCTGACATAACTTGGGTTGAATTACAATTTCACAATAGATGCAGTGCTGGGCAAGTGCCATGAAAATTATGCACGATGCATCAGAAAGAAGATGAGACATAGTAAAGATACAGAGAAAATGGCAAAAGAGGGTGACACAAAAGAAATTAGAAATAAAAAATAGAAAATTTAAGGCAAGGGTACTACAGAAAAAAAACATGATAATCAGTTATCCCCACAGCTACTCTAATAAGTTTTAAATCACTAATATTTAGTTTTAAATCATTCTAAGCACTTCATTTTCTTGCAGTGGTAGGGTAAGAAATACAAGATCACTTTTCTGTCAATGAGGTTACAATTCCAAGAGACACTTTAAATGAAAGCTGCTATTGACTCTTGAACACAGCAACATGAGCAATGCATCTTTAAAGAATATACCCTGAAGGCTAAAAGCAATTTTCTGCTACAGGAACAACACAACACTTCCACTTGGGACCTAGACATCAGTTTTTCCTCAGACTGTCTTGTTCATACTACATCTCCTGAATGTTTCACAGCTACCAGTGAGAATGTCTGCATTGGATTTTCACTTTTGCTGGAAATGTTTTTCATCTTTACAATCACATAGATTTTTGTTTATACAAAGAAGGATTTTCACTTGGGTTTTTAATTTTAATGAAATATAGGCAATGCTTTCTTACTGTGACTATAGTCATCTATTACTACCCTGGGAAATCTTCAGCACTGAAGCATTGGTTTCCTTGCAAAGCAGATGCCAGGGATCTAAGACAATTCTGAACTCCAATGCAGTATATAAATTCTCTTTCATTATAGTAATCTTCATTATTTACATTCATCTATATTTACTATAACCCTTAGATTCTGTCATATTTATTGGAACCCTCACATTTATATTATATAA
This sequence comes from Aphelocoma coerulescens, assembly GCF_041296385.1. Classification (NCBI taxonomy): domain Eukaryota; kingdom Metazoa; phylum Chordata; class Aves; order Passeriformes; family Corvidae; genus Aphelocoma; species Aphelocoma coerulescens. The sequence continues at coordinate 64,554,885 of NC_091013.1, forward strand.
TACTACAGGGATTAATAGGTAGTGTATGTTGCATAGATATACTTTATTGTGTATCTGTTGTGAAACTGATTAAGTTCTGGTTTACATTGAACTAGATGCCAGATTATATATATTAAAGTGTATTTGAAATTATATGAGGCAATAGTTAAATATTATCTCAGGATCTATATCATTTGAGACAGCGTATGTAACAATAATAGTAAGAATGCAGAAGCAGTGCTCTCCTATCAGAGTTTGTATAAAACTTCCTAGGTTAGAAATTAAAGAAAGAATTTGATAAAAGAGCAACAAGCTGCAGAAGAGTTTCTCTGCCTGGGTTCTGGAGATGTTTTGGATTGCATGTTTGAATGGTTTGGATCCTCTCTAGAGGATGAGTATAGTCCAGAACTTGACTAGGCTTCTTGAGTGAATATAGCCAGTATGCCTTAGAAAAGTTACAGAGGGAAGTCTAACACAGTTGAACAACATGAGAGAGTGTTTCTCTATAAAGCTGATTCAATTTTTATGTCTCTTTGGGCCTACTTTTTGTTCCACCTTCCAGATTTGATCCCTTTAATGGATATCTTTGCCTTAATCTGTCATTCAATAATTTCCTCTTCTTTCCTGTACAGGTACGTGCTGCTTATTTTCCATGATTTCACTGAAATGATGTAAAGCTGAAATTTTACAGTTTAGTCATAGACTTAGATACAAAGCTTTTGCCTGGGCAAAGGCTGTCTTTGGACAACAGAGTTGTAGGTGCAGGCTGGAAGGGAGTTCTGGCCACACCCTACTCAGAGCAGCACCAGTTTAGACTTTCAGATGTCTCCCTCAGGAGCACAGGACTCTTGACATAAGGAAATAATCCAGTATTTTTTCAAACTTTTAAAAAATGTTATCCTCATCCTCCCTGCTTTTCTGACTCATCATCTATATGCAGCCAATTATATAAGACCGTAAAATGTCAGATAAGTGACTTAAATTAAGGTGCTTCCAGCAGTCAGACTTTTTAAAAACTTTCACTACTCCTTTTGTGAGCTGCAAAGCAGGACTAGATGACTTCCAGAGGTCCTCTTCAACCTATATTTTTCTGACTGTGTGATTCTCTGTCATTTCTAATTTTAGTTTCTAATTCATCATTCTGTTTTATTTCTTTGTAAGTTGTTTTTATTAGAAGACCTCTAGTATTTGGATGCCGCCTATAATGATATTAACTTTATTCCTAATGACATCGAGAACCTCAGGTATGTAAACAACAGAAAATGAAAACAGATTTGTACATCATAATGCTCTGGACCATACTTGGATATAAATTGTGCCACTGAATACACTGGAAAGACTCACTGCCCTCCCCCCCCACCCCAAATCCTGTCCTATATGAAAATCTCATTTAAACAAAAACAGAAGATGATAATTGCACACCAGAAACAGCTGTGGATAGTGTAGAGCCAGCCACTATTTACAAGAATCTTGATGATAGCTGTAAGTCAAATATCCCCATGCAAAATAGGATTATTCCCTCAATTAACCATACATGTTCACATACTCTTGATTTGTATGATAAAGAAAGAGAAAATGTATTTCTAAACCATGTGTGGTTGTTTTTAAGCAGTGTGAAGTTTTGGTGAGATAAAAATTAAAATGGGGACCCACCCAATAGAACCTGTAGAAAAAAAAGTATTCATCCATGAGACTGAGTTGTTCTTTGCTGACCTTAATGTTGATGTAATCTGTATATACATGTCTAATACATTCAGATGCTCACATTCCTGTTTTTCCAGATAACCCAGGTATTTAAATTACCACTAGAAAAGTACCGTACATACAATAGTGTCTAGAACATAAAGTGCACTATGAGAAACACATAGCATTTTTTATGTGCATACCAGCCTGGTTTATTAGTTCACCAAATGGGAATCAGGACAACATTAATGTGGACAAGGTTGGATATGGTGTGAAGAGCCTATAAATGCCTAGTGATGCCTCAAGTTACTTTAAAATTGAATGTTTCAACACTGGAGAGAACCAGCTCTCTGCTTTGCCACCTGGGATTTTGAATCTTCCACTAAAATTCCTCTGAACAAAAAATAACTTCATACACCCCTTGTTCTGGAATGGTAATATTCAGAATTAGCCTCAGAAGCTCACTCATGTGTCTGCCATTTGCTTCTCCAGAAAGAATCTAAAGGAAAAATACCTAGACACTAAAGACAGAAAACATTTAAAAAATTATTGGATGAGTAATACAGAAATATGTCCCATTTCCTTGCCTCCCCCAAGGAGTATTGTGAGCAAGAAATATGCAGAGATGACCCCCAATCAGTAACTGTACAAGTATTAGGAGAGTGGAAGTTCGTAAATGGCCCATTCTTTCACATGAAATTAATGTTGATCTGAGGCAGCTATTACATAATATGGGGTATGTTATGGTTTGCTCAAATCCAGATTTTGAGTGTAGCTGGATGAAAGGGAAACAACTTTTAAGGGAGATTTATCAAGCATGCAAATATTTCCTTGTGTTCCTAGGATTTTACACTGCGACCTGTCCCCCAGACAAATGTGTGTTGCAGCTTCACGTTGTGGCTGTGTGTCAAGCCAGTCTGTTCAGAAGGGAGATGGACCTGAAGCTCACAGCTGAGAAAAAAATTATGTCAGCTCCATTTCTGGGAATTGCAGAATCATTTTTTCCTCTCTCTCTCCACCTCACTTCACTGTACAGCACATTTTTCTATTTTTGACATGCCTGCCTCCTTCCTCACGGGAGCCATGCAGACTGTGCATTAAGGCCAGAGTAATTACTTCTCTGCAGTGGTGTGGGCCTACACTGAAGTGGAGCTTCTCTAGTGATGAACCACAGCCATTTTGAGGCCATATAATTTCTTTAATCTGCATTTGTGAGTGATGAGGTTGAGCTGCTCTATGTGTGTGTACATAATCCTAGAAGGATGAAGCAAAGTTTTTGACCCAGTTTCTTCTTTTACTGTCTGTGATTGTTGCAATGGACCTTGGTGTGGAACAGGACTTTGGCTCATCTGACATTATAGGAACACACTTAAATTTGGAAGACTTCCCTTTTGTTTCCATGCTTGCTCATCATACTACAGAAACCTCATGTCTCAGACTGAGTCTTGTCTCCTGTACCTTGTGAAAAGTGATCTGGATTGCAGCAGAGAAACTATGAAGGGGTTAAAATAGTTAAGAAATATGATATCTCATGTTATGTTATTCTGCTGGACAACCTGGGCTGGAGCAGTGATGGCATCAGTGCTTTCAGCTCTGAAAGGTCTGTTTCATATCAATGGATATATAGTTGAATCAAAATGAAAGGCAAACTCAGCCCTATGTAAAATCAATGAAGTTATATGCTGACCCTGTGTTTCCTCCAGTGATGGGATCAGATTTTTTCTCTTTGCTAGCACTTTGTCATTTTACATCATAAGGCTTTTCATTGCTTTAAAAAAAAAAAAAAAAAAAAAAAAAAAAAAAAAAAAAAGACTATTCCTGGACCACAAATTGCATATAGGACCTATTTGTCAAAATTAATCTTGGTATTTCTTGTAAATACATTCTGTTTACTATAGGAAGAACACCTGTATTTTTTAATGAGTTGAAAATCTGAAGTGTCTGATGTTTTTCTAAATACTAAGATCCTAAACAAATAAAAGCACATTGCCTAAGTGCCTTGATGAAGAAGTTAGCCTGCAACAGAACTGGTATCAGAGCTCCAGCTTCAGACTTCCTGCCCCTTGACCACCATACTGCTTAGTAAAGGCTTACTTGGTGCTTCCTGTTGTTTCCCACATAGTATCTGTACAAGTGACACAATATACAAACACAGTGAAACTGAACTGCCTTTTTAATTTTAAAAAATCAAACCTCTCTGATTTTATTATAATTCACTTAAGAGGACAGATAAAGAATTATTAAGTGTGACAGATTTTCATATCTTTTGGATAAGTGACAAAAATCCAGCCTTTTTTCACAGCTACAGTTGAAGGGTCTTGTTCTGATATATGTAATATTGTAGTTTTGCCTATTCCATGGCAAACATTTTCTATATTAAAGGATTTATACCATAGGTCTGTAGCAAGACTTTGGGCCCTGATGCACTGAATCCAGGGCCTGAGTCTTCCCTGACAGTGGAACACACGCAGCTACAACCTGGACTGAACAGGAGGAAAGGACTCCCCAGTATGACCTTATGGGACTGGCCCAAACCTGGTGTTTTCATAACCTTCAGCTGGAAGTGCCTTGGATTTGTTGTGTGTCTTAATCGTCAATAATGTAAATTGTCCTAAAAGTCAATATTGTTTGACCTGAGGCTGGAAAGTCTGGAAATGGTTTTTCACAGATACTGTATACACAGCACTGTAAAGTCAGGTGGGACTCCGAGACAGAAGAGGGAAATGCTAAGGGAGAGATGAAAAACTGATGACACAGGTCTTCTTCGTACCCAAGCACTCCTGTGCACAGATGTACACCTCTGCCCCAGTGATGGGAACACAGTATTTGTCCCAAAATAATTGCTGGATAAATTGCATCAGTAACATCAAGGGCAGAGCTCTACACATGGCCCTCCTGCTTCTGTGAGCATTGGGCCACAAAGGCAGGTGCCTTCTGCTGCCCTCTCTCTCTGGCCCCACGAATCTTGCATGCCTGATGACAGCTGTGCAGCTGTAGTAGCCCCCCTTTCTCTCCCCACCACCCTTTCTGCTTTCCACCACACATCTCTTTATTCTTATTGACCTATGGCTGATGGGCTCTGCTCCACTACGGTTCCAAGGAGTGAAACCACCTCGGCCTCAGCCAAAGAAGGAATGCTTTTCAATTCCTGCTGAGAGCTCCAACCTCCGCTCAGTTGTGCAGACACGGTTTCCCTTCTCCCCTCTTCTTCCTCAATCTCGAGTGAACTCAGTGTCATCCTTGTTTGGTTCCTACAGAACAGTAACCCACCTGTGTGTGCAGCAGAGAGTCTTCAAGTGCCTTGAGGAGCTGCAAGGAGAATTTAGGTGCCTGTGGACAAAGGCCAAGCCAAGGATGCAGTGAGGCTTCACTCTGTTAACATACCTGAAATCTTGTTTCCGTGGAGCTGAAGGATGGAAGTAACTTTGTGACTCTTTCTCCACTTGCTGTACTAATCATAGTAAAAAACTCAACTGCTTGATTCTGCTGGGATTTTCACTGGAGTCATTAATCTCAGTAGAAGTACCCAGCTACAGGCTGCCAGAAATAGGGATAAACAGCAGTGGGAATTGGTAGTGAAATTAGAGACATTTCAATGCAGAAGCAGAAAATGATGTAGCAGAAAGAGAACTGCAAGAGGGAATTCAGAGTTTTAGTGGAACTCACGGGCATTACAGTGAAGAGAGAAAATCTGAAGGAGTTTTTGCAAATGATAATAAGCATTATTCAAACACAGAAAACAGGGAAATGGGTCACTTGCATGAAGACTGCCATTGGCTAAGTGCTAAAGCTTCACATACAGAGGAGAATGACTAGTATGAAACTCCACAGCAGTTTCAATGCCTATCATGTGTTGGGGTTTTAGTTTTGTCCTAGTTTTTTTTCTGTTAGAGGAATTTTCTCCCATATGCATGTTGCTAGGGGACAAATGACTGTACTTAAGAAAGACAAAAGCAGCAGAGCAGCCCGTTTTGGGGGTGGGGTGGGCCTGGCTACTCTTTGTTTCACCTGGGCGTGTTGGGAGTTCGCTCTCAGCGTCTGGAGAGAGAAGCCGCGGAGAGAAGAGCTGCTGGTTCCCGTTTTTGGCGTCTTTCCTTTCTGCTGGAAACAACACCGGGATCCCAAGGCTGCTTTCCCTGCCCTGCTGGAGGCTGGGGCCGCCCTGCACCACTGCTGTTTTGAGCCTTCCCTACGCTGTAGCCGTGCTCACCCTGCCTGCCTGGAGCCCCGGGGGGTTCCCCTTTTGGATACATCTCGTCTGCCACCCGGGATTTGTGTTTGTGCCTGCTGCTCAAGCCTGCTATTCCAGCCTGCTGTTCCGGGAGTCCAGGACCGGCTGCCCAGCGGTTTGTGAAGTTTTTTTGTTCCATCCCTCCCCGGGATCCCAGGGCACTGGTGCCGCGTGCTCCCCGAGCTCGCTCCGGAGCGCCCCCTGCAGCCGCGGGAGAACCATCGCACCTGCCCTGCTCACCGGGAGCCACCAGCGATCCCTGCCGGCTGCGAGCGGAACTGCACCCGAGGGGAAAGGGCCCGACAGCCGAGAAGGCTGGGACTGGGTTTGTGTTTGCTGTTACTGTCATAGTTGTTGTTGTTTTGTTCGACTGGTTATATATCTATCTATCTATATATATATAGTAAAGAACTGTTATTCCTATTTCCCACATCTTTGCCTAAAGACCCTTGATTTCAAAATCATAATAACTCAGAGGGAAAGGGGTTATATCTGCCACTTCAAGGGGGTTTCTGCCTTCCTTAGCAGACACCTGTCTTTCAAACCGAGACATCATGGAACAGGTAGTCTTAACAACCACTCCATGATTTTGGGAGGAACCGGAAAGGAAAAGCTCTGTGGTACAGAAAGAAGAGAGAATTTTCTTTTCCTTTAAATTTATTTGCGATTTATGTCATTCCAGAAGATTTGTACATGCTGGAGAGCCCATGGCTGAAATTCAAAATAATCCAGACACTAGCAAGATGTCCAGTAAAATTAACAGCAACCTTTCACTTTCTTTCAACTGTTGCTGGCTGCTCATGGTGAGGAAAATGAACTCTGCACTGCAGAGTACAGAGTACAGCCAGTGCTTCTGCAAGGGGGCATGCAGGCATAGCAGATAAACACAGACATGTGTGACCTTCTGTGCTCTGGGCTTGGAGCTGGCTGGCAGAGGAGGAGCTGTGAGCTGCAGTTCCATTGTCTTTCATACGACTGTAGTAGCAGTAGCAGTAGTAGTAGTAGTAGCAGCAGCAGTAGCAGTAGTAGTATCTCAAATGCAGCACTGCTTCACTCTCTGGCTTCTAAGTGAGAGTTTGGGCTGTGCCAGGTGCAGGGAGGAACCACCATGTGTCAGTTCCTGCCTGAGCAGATATGCCTTTAAAGAACAGTAGTCCTGCGTCTTCCAAAGAAAAAGCACTTGCTAACACTGAACTGCTCTAGGGATAACTTTAAAAATTTTCTTCCATTGTTTTAGAAATGGCTGCAAAGCTTTCCAGGATTAATTAATAGGAAGTGTCTCCAGACTGAAAGAGCTCCAAATGCATTCAGGATTTCTGGCCCAGACTCCCAGCCTCTGTGCCAGGCTCCAGAGGCAGAGGGATGTACTTTGCATTGCTAACGTGGCAGTAGCAGAGTTTGCATTCAGTGTGTCTTTCACAAAACGTGACTAATACAAGGAGTTAAGGGAATATAGGAATAGAAGTGGGCATGCTTGGAGAAATGAGAAGGTGCCAAGCTGGATGCGAGCACATGATGCAGCTGTGTCCTGCAGCCGCTAGAGTTGCTGGGGAGTGTGGGCATCACTTCCTCGGGATGAGCCTTTGCTCATCTCCAGCTTGGTGTGGCTCTGCAGACGCACCTTAGAACAGCGAGCATCACGAGCACAGCAGTACAGCACAGCTGAGGTCAGCAGCCTGGGTTCTGCCCCTGGTTCTGGGCAGGATTCGCAGTTTGTGTGACTCCAGCTACACCGAGGCGTGCTTGCAGGGCCGGGGGTGTCCCCGCCGTCCCTGTGCCCTATCGATGGCCGCAGCGCAGAAACCCTGCGGAGCTGTGTGCAACCAGCCCCCTCTAGTGGCGCTGATCCCGCGAAGGTGGCGGGATGCTTTGTTGAGCCTGGGCTCGGTTTTTTTAAATTTTATACTACTTTATATAGCATGGTGTGACGAGACAGTGACATAGAATCACAGATTCACAGAGATTTAAGCTGTTTCACTCGCCTCCAGTCTCTCTTACCTTGCATATGGCACAAGTCACCTTCAGAAGTTTCTGTGGTGGAGTGAAATGGAAATTATGATCAAAGCTGCTGCTTGAGAATACACAGCTCTTTAGTTCAACACTAATGCTTCTCTCATCTCCTCTGTGAAAGCCTTCAAACCTCATTTGCCTTCCTCTTCATCCAGGTCACTCCCCAACTCCCCCACTTACACCTTTATAAGCTAGTGCTGAGGAGATCCATCCCCTGAAACTACACTTGAGCATTTTACTAGCAGTATTGACTGTAGTGTAACTTAAGGCATCTGACCCACATGCTGGACCATAGACATTATAATTTTCATGTGATGGCCTACATACAGAGCTCATGCTTACACAGTTCCTCAGACAGAAGATTGGAAAAGATTAAAATTACAGCCAGTTTGTGCTGAGGACCTCAGTTTGATTTTTCCACTAGCACAGGGTTTTGAAATTGTCTACACTGGAGGCAGAGTTTTGATGAGGCTAGAAGGTTTTTCTTTTCTTGTTTTATCAGGAGATCACTAAAATATAATTCTGACTTTCACATCATGTTTAGATAGCGTGGAAATGACTTATTACTGTGTGATCAACACACAGCACTCTTGCTTCTCAGATGTGGCCTGATTTGAGACAAGATGTAATTTAGTCAAATTTAATATTGGCATTCCTTGATGGTTTTGCATTGGGCCCTGCACCTTTAAACATGTGTACAGGCCGGCAGGGGGAGAGGGGAAGGAAGCTTTTTATTCCAAATCCCTTCTCAATTCACGGCTCTGGTCAGCTGGAGGGGAGGCATAAGGGTGCAGGTAATCAGGATGGTGTAGCAAGACCCCAAGAGCTCTTCCCTTTGCATCTAGAGGGTAAGGTAGCTGTGACTGACAAACACCCATGCACTGATTTTGCACAGCCAGTGGGGAGAATTTGGGCCACAGTTAATAACTGCAGCATGTCCTCCTCCCCTGCTTTCAGAGGAAAAGTCAATGACTGAGTACTGTGTAGTGCATTCCTTGATTGTGTGGCTGCACCCATGGCATTTTGCACCTGTAAAATACAGACAGGTTTCTAGGCCAACACACAGGGCGGGTTGCTGGACAAGCTGGAGCATGCAGTGCGGTTTTCTGGTCCATTCTGGAGTGTGTCCTCCTCCCAGGAAACAACCATTTGCTGCAGCCCAATTGTGTGTTAGGCAAGCACAGGAAAGGGGGAGTGAAGTGGAGCTTACAACAGGAAAAACTGCAATCATCTGTGCTTAACAGCACCGGGCTGTTGCCCCATTGTGTTTACAAAACTCCCAACAGACTTGCTCCTGCTGTTCCAAACGTTTGCTTTTCACTCTTATCTGCTTCCTGAGCTCAGCACACTGGGCTGTTTCTGTCACCTCCAACAGCCCCGTCTCCTGTACCATCTATAGTGTCCTTTGGAGTCCAGCTGAGGAAGAATCTTCCAGCTCTCATGATGAGAGGAAAGCCAAGGTTTCTGTTTCATTGACTGACACTGGTGGCAAGGGAGGTGAACAGATACAAGCCACTGCTTTCCTCCTCCTTCCTGCCAGTGAACTGTGCCAAATCCCTTTGGACGTCAAGGCACATCTTTCTGATCAACACATGAAATACACACTTCTTCATTCCTTTCTTGTCCCTCATCTTGGCTTAGGGCAAAGTCCTTGGGCAGTGCACAGGGTACAAAATTTAAGTGATGTCTTACTTTTCAGTGTAGAGCTGCCTATGGCTGAGATGCCCAGGACCAGGCACGAGGACATACCTACTTGCAGGCACATAGCTGACCATTAAATACAGACTGGCTACCTGGGGTTTCTATAAGCAACTTAAAACCCTCACACATAACTAGAACCTCAAGCTAATGTATAAATTCCACTGTTTCCTGCAGCTCCAGTGCATGAACTACCGTACACAGGGTGATATGCCACGCCAGAGCCTCTTGCTCGAGTGGAGCCCTCAGCCCTCACTTTCTGCATGACCCTGGGACCTCTTTCTCACTGTCACTCACAGGTGTCAAATGCTGCAGCACTGCATGTCACAGTACAAACGCAGGAGGTTGATCCCCCAACTTGCTTCACTCTGATGCCTGCTTAGCAGGGAGGAGGGAGGGGAAAACCCTTTTTTTGCAAAAATCAGGAAATTCCTAGGTCACCTCTTATTTCACTGGGGTAGAAACAGAAATGATTCAGTGTCAGCAACTTGCATCTTGTTCTTCCTTCCTCTGGCTCAGGCAGAACTCTGAAGAGAAGCCCTGCATAGCCATAAGCCATCTTTTCTTTATACAGGGTTTTGCACACATCCTTGGTCAGACAGGACAAAATAGCAGCAAACAGTAAATACCAGCTGCCCTCTGCCCCTGTGTGAGCAGTGCTTGAAATTATCTGTAGCACAGCAGAGTCACTAGACAAGCAGGCAGGCAGGTTTTACGCCATCTGCTGTCAAATGTGGATGATAGGTCTTGAGAAATCTGCCCTTAGGCACCGGCATGGTTTCAGTATTTGTTTTCCTGGTAAGATTGGTGCATGTAAAAGACTGACAACACCTATGGATGTATTGATTTGGCAAACAGCACCCTAAGGACAGTCGATACTATGGTACACATGATCACAGCCCAGTTTTGAAGACAAAAGAAGTGTCATTTTTTCACGATGCATGGTAAATGACATATGTAAATCTAGAGTGCTCATGACCTCCTGGATTATGAAGTCTGAGGATTTACAATCAGGGTTTTTTTTCTCTCAGAAAAAAAGCACGTGCTTGTGTTCTGTCGTCAATAGAAGGTGGGAAAAAAACCTGTGAGCTCAGTCTTACAGCATTAGAAAGAGGTTTTTACCTCTAAGCTTGACTGGAATTCTGAATTCCTTGGACTGGGAAGCTATGTAAGTGGGCAAGGGTCATTGGGAAACAGAGTCATGGGTTAGTTGTTGACAGGTGTTTCAAGGTTCACTGGCAGGTCAAGTTGGAAGAAAGGATGAGTGGTGAAAATGTACCCAGGAGAGAGCAGTGGGGATTTCAGTCCTGAAGAAAGTGAAGACTCTTAGTAATAGTCAAAGGCTAATTCATGTGATATGTGCTGGAAAATCTGAGTTCTTCAGGTTGCTTCTCTGGAAGTGGAACACAGAGAGAGAGCAGGAAAGTACTTGGGCCTGAGATGAGTGCCCAGGAGAGACAGTGGCTGGAGGCCGTAAGCTGCAGGGACCAAGGTGCATCTTCTTGTAAGGCAAGGTGAGAAAGAAGGATTGCTGCAGGCTCCAGACAACCACTGGTGGCAGATGCCAGAGGAAGAGGAATAAAATTCTAGGGAGAAAAGGTGTGGTTGTGAAAGCTAGGAACCCCTGAAAGGTTAAGAGTGAACGATGTGTCTGCAGGAACCTGGAGAGAAAAGGATAGGGTAGGATGGCTGGAGAGTTTCCCTGTGGAAAGGAGGTCTGGAAAGATGAAAATGTTAAGGAAAATTGCTGAGAAAATATGAGAGTAATGTCATCATATTCCTTTGGTGAGCACTCAGTACAGTGCTGAGACAAGACTACCACGGAGACAGGCCCTGTATCCACCATCAAAGGCCAGACCAGGATCCAGTAGATGGGCTGTTTGTGGATTTCCCTATCTTCTGGCAGGAGTAACTAGAAGATTGACTCAGGGAAGCATCTTGGCCATCAGCAGCCAGCACCTGCTGCAGCTGCAGTTGTCCACATTTGCTGTGTGAAAGGGGAAGCACATGTAGCCAGAATGCAATTTTGAAATAGGAAGTGTGTGGGATATGCTGGTAGCTATTTCTGCTTTCCCATCAGCCTGTCAGATGCAGAAATCCTGAGGATTGGGGTTAGGGGAATCCAGCCTGTCCAGCTCTGGCACTGGCTTTGTGCCTGACTGCTGGGACCTACGGAAGGAGCCCTACAGGGGACGCAGTGCTATTCAATAAGGAGAGTGAACCACATGTCTTTGAAGGCACTTAGAGGGGAGGCTGGGCCAACCACATCTCTTTGTTGAACAGACTCTTGGGAGGGACAGCAGATGGGGGGTGCTGTTAACATGTTGACTAATACATTGATGAAACATAACCCAATTTTTCTTCACTACAGGGAAGAGCCAGGGCCTTTCAGTCTTCTCTGTGCATTTCATCCCTCCTGAGAAAGTCTGTCTCCATCGCTGTTGTGTCTCTCAGGGTTAGAGATGCTCCTGTGCTCAGTCTGCTGGTCTACACCTGGAATGTGCTTCCATTTGTATCATCACCTTCGTCAGGGCTGTTTAAGCCTCAGCTTGACTGCATTTTGCTACCCACACTTTTCTGTAATTACACATGATCTCATTCCATCATATCTACTACATATCCCATCTACTGCAGTGACCTCTCTATCTTTTCTTACACTTCTAAGAAGCCCTGTGGCTCTGTTTCAGTCACAGGCCACAAATATTTTTTCTAGTGTGACACAGCACAACATGCTGGCCATGTTAGTGCTGTGCTGACACAGGAAAATGCTGTGCCAAAGTATTTTCCTGTGAGAAGAACATTGCAATTGCAGCTAGATGTTCCTACAGTCTGAGTTAGCTTTTAGGAAATCCTCTGTTATAGAAGCATGGATGTATCCTGTATAAATTAATACTCACATTCTTTTGCCTCATCCTTGAAATATGTAGGAGGCCTAAAAACATACATAAGGACTCCAGTAAAACCATTACTACAGCTTTTAGTTTCACCTTCTGAGAACTCAGGGAGGAGGAGCTTGATTCACAGTAACTCTTGGACAGAGATGAGAGCACAGTAAAATTGCTCCCAAGTGAGGCAAATAAATTCTCCTTTCCCACATCATGCTCCTTGATGCACAACAGCAGCATTTTGGCAGTCACTGACTTGCTTTGAAGTGACCACACCACCATATTACTTCTGATTTATGCAAGGCACTCTGAACCCTTTCTTCCAGAAAATGCTTCTTGGTGTTGTCTCCTAAGGCAGCAGGCAGCTCTTCCTAAGGAGCTGCCAGCACTTTTTTCATCTCTTCAGGCTGACAATATCTCAGTGGATTTGCTTTTCTCTTTTTTTGTTTTTTTCTTCCCCAAACATCTTCCTTAGTATCATACTTAGCTTACAGAATAGCAAAAGTATTTTATTATTTTATTTGTATTATCATAAAGGCTTCATCTGGGCTGTAAAGAGGCAAAAGTGGTTTAAAAGGTAAATAAAACAAGCAGGCCTAGGAGAACAGGGGCTGGTAACATTGGGGATTTATCTCTGTTTCATTTTGCCTCTAGGACAACTGGAAATGTCTTGACTAAAATAGCAGAGAAAGGAATCCAAGAGGAACTGCTGCTGCTGCTTAGGGAAGTAAAGCGAGTCAGATAATTTCAGGTAAGTGAGACAGGGGCAGTGGGAGTAGCTGTCAAAAAATCAGTCCAGCTCAACTTCTGCAACTGTCCAAACAGCTCCATGAGGATCCAGACACTGCACTGTTCACAGCATCAGCAACACAGTGCTGGGACAAGACAGGCACTTGAATAAAATTATGCTGCCAGCCAAGAGCTGGCATTGAAACATGCTCCACAAGCATTTTGCCCTGTTCCCTGGGCGCTCTTGAGTCCATCATTCAAGCAGACTTCACCATTTGTTAATCATATGCGATGCTGACAGGAAACTGGAATCAAGATGCTCTGACTAGGGCAATTCTTGGCCTGAGGAGAAGACCTTCAGGCAATGAAAAAATTTTCACTGGAAAGGACCACTGAAATAAGGCCTTCAGAAGACTGCATTTTTTCTTACTCAGTTCCTCCTTAATCCTGAATTCAGCACTTTTTATGGGATCCTGGCCATTGATGGGTGGAGTTATACAGACCTAAGTACTTGACATACTTGCTTATAGTCGCAACAACCTGAATTTGTGAGACCATACTACACCTGATAATTAGTGTCATTCTGTTGTTTACAGTAATAGCTGTATGATGCATCATGAAAAATCCTGGCTTTAATGCACTGCACAAAGCCTTAGCAAAGCGCTTTCACCTCCAGAAAATTCACAGCTGAAACTAAGAAGGAAAACACAACAAATCAGTGTTAACAAATAACAATTGGAAAAGCATAAAGTTGCTAACTGCAAGAGTGGGATGTTAGTGTCATATTCCTTTGAAACCTTGTGCCTATGGAAATTACTAATAATACTGTCTTTATGTGAATTCTGCCTCTGAAGTGAGGCAGGCAGTTAGCTAGGAACAGGTTTTTCTGCCTCCGAAGCCCCTGAGAGTGCTCCTCCAGTAGTGTCCTCAGCAGTGCTCCTGTTGTATCCACATGGCAACATAAAAAAACCCCACAGTAAAGAATGAGCTTTAGTCATCATTGCTCAGGCAAACAGACGAGTGAGTTTGGTATGATCCTCCTCCAGACCCAACAGTCAAGAGCAGTATCCTCTCAAATGTAGAAAATAGTCACCTCTGTTACTCCTTCCAACTTGGGACCAACCTACTGGCATCTCACAACTTAGTTCTTCCTACTTGAGCTTCAGCAGCAGAACATTTTAACCAGTTTTATTTGGACTATAAGCATGTTGATACTCTCAGGCCTTCCACTCTCCAGCTTTATACAGCCATTGAGGATCTGCTCTTGCTGCAACCTGTGTCGTGGTACGCAGCAGTAACTACCGGCTGTACAGGCTCTATGGAGACCTGGACTGAACCGGGCGGATGTGAGGGATCAACACTTGATGCACAGAATGTGTTGTCCAATGCTCCCCCTCCTGTGCGCTGCTACTGCTTAGCAAGACTTGAACATTCATGAAAAGCACAGCCAGAAACCAGATCAGCTCTTTTAAATTAATGAATAGTGAAAAAGACATATTCAGCTGCCCTGCAGGTTATCCCACAGAAGGATCATTCACGTCTACTCCTTCGTAAGCACAAAATCCCTGCAGCAAGGCCTTTCATGTGATTCAGTTAGTCGTGCACCCAACTCAAATGAGAATTTACTCTTGCATAATATTAATACAGTCAGCTGCATAAGCAGGCTCTTTCTCACCACATCTTACCCTGCACTGGTGATCTTGTGTAAGAGATGCTAATCTTGCTTCAGAGCAGTAAGTAGGTAAGCTGTTTCTGATCACATCAAAAATAGGTTAGTGGAAGTGTTAGTGAGCTTAGTAGTACTGTGAACATTAATGTGGAGGTGGACTTAGGCAGTCCCAGGTAACAGATCCTTTCCTTGCTAAAAGGTAGAGCAAGGAGATGAGGAGAGGAAGAAAAAATGCACAAAATGAGACCAAAAAATTCAAAATACTAACAGCACCCCATTGGAGAGATCAGAATGTTGATATGTGCTTTCAGGTCCTGGAGTTTCTCTGTGCATTGGTACTTGACAACAGAAACAGAAAAATAGTTTTACAGGTTCGAGCAGCTGCTCCACCTTTCTGAAGGCAAGGCCTTCATTAGAAGTAACCAACCAGGCCGGGAAAGAAAGCTGCTTTCAATTTCCAGCACTTCACCTTCAGGCAAGGACTTGGTCTGCAAGTGTGAGGGTGGATTTAAACAGGAGCATCTCTCCTTGATGACTCACTGTCTCTCTGCCCATTTCTAAGTGCTCTAGAAAGGTAACTTCTAGAGTGGAGTAGTTAGTGGAGGTGGTGAGATGTTGGCACTGGGTGACTGACTGTATGGTAGCCTCTGCGTGAAGAGGCCACGACTGGCCCATGCCAGATGCAACTGCTTCCAGCCAGCTGCAATGGACACACCACAGAGCATGGCTGAGCACCTCAGCCAAGATGGTGATACCTCTAAGAAAAGAAAGAGCATGAGAAACAGTGGCAAAACTACCAAGGTCAGTGAAAAAGGAGGAGGAAGAGGTGCTTTAGGCATCAGAGCACAGATTCTCCTGCAGTCCAAGGAAAGTACCCCACTGGAGCATATGAATATTTCCTGAAGGAACTACATCCTCCTGGAGAGCCTGTACAGGAGCAGGTTTATCCTGAAAGATTACAGCCCATGGGAAGGATTCACATTGGAGCAGAGGAAAGTGTGAGGAGGCAGGAGCAAAGAAAGGAGCAGTTATGGACTGACAGCAACCCAAATTCCTCATCTGCCTTGCACCGCTTGGGGCAGGCTATAAGGTAGAAAAATTGGGAATGAAGAAGTAAAGGTCAGCCTGGAAAATGGGTGGGTGAGGTAAGGGAAAATTACTGGTTTGGTCTTTGCTTTTAACCACCCCACTCAATTTCTAATTTACAATCCATTTAATTTTATCCAATTCAGGGGTTTTTTTCACCTAGTAGTTGGCAAGTGATCTCCCTGCTTGTATCTCAAGCTGTGAGCTCTTCCACCTTATTTTCTCCCTCTGTCCTCTTGAGGAATGGGGTGAGAGAGCAGCTGGGTGAGCACCTAGCAGCAGGCCAAGTCAACCCACCACAAGCTGTTGCATAGATGTGTTTAAAAGAAAAAAATCATTGGTTCACAATAAGCATTTGCCGTAACAATTTCAGATTAGCATCTGCCTAAAACTTGCAGACAAGTCTTTTCCATTTATTGTAGAGCTTTTCAGAGAACAATTTTGTACTTTACCACTTTTCCCCAATTTCCAAAATTGAACACAGGCACGGACTTCCAACGCTCACTTACTATCTATACATTATCTGCAGAATTACAGAGATGAATCATTTTTACATGAAAAAATATAGTATTAAAAATCTTACATACAAGGACAAAACAGCAACAAAAGGCTTCCCAAAAAATTAACATCCAGTCTGTCACCAGTCAAGATGAAACTCCTTTAGGGTGAGTTTTCAATGAGGATAATAAAGTTAACGTTTGTTTTTTGTCTGTTTTTTTATTTTACCCCCCATAAAGGAGACATGCATTAAAACCACTAATGTCTAAAACAACATTATTTAACTCTTAGTCATGCACCTCAAGATTTGGCTCTGAGCATCTTCTGAAGTCAGCAGTCAGAGGAATCCAGTTTCACTGAGGCACCAGTGATGGAGTTTCTGAAAGCGTTCTCCGAGCTGAGATCCGTAGACATTTGGGGCAGCCTCCAGACTTGAAGCATGCTTTGTGAAAGCATGTTTTGCACTCTTTATACATACAGAGTAGCATTCAGAGAGGAAAAAAAAAAGCAGAATTTAAAAAAAAATGAATCAACAGCTGTGTTCCTTGAATGATGTTCTATCATGTACATATCAGTACAAAAGTAAACAGAAGCAGTGCAAGGCCAGGACAACCACCACCACTGTGATAATATACAATGAATGTTGGCAAGATCTGATAAAACAGCTCTCTCATGGCTAGACCCAAAAAATAGCCTCCCCCTGCAAGCATAACCATGGCCAGGCAAATCCCTGGTTTTGCTCTCTGAATTCACTGATACAAAACAGCTGCCACAGGCTGGTTTTCAAAGATACACGTTGCCCATGGTTTCCAAATATACATGCTTTCAGTGAAGCTAGTTCTCAATGTTTAAAATAAGTCTAAACAGTTTTATACACCAAAATTCCCCCAAGGAAGAAAGAAAAACATTCAGTCTGGAACATACCTGTGCACCTTTTACATTTGGCAGTCTGATACGGAAAGAGAAGGTCTGCGCTCTGACAGAATTCACAGATAAACCCTTTCGCTTGACAGAGCTACAACGACAGCAAAAGGCTTGAATTGAAACCTAAGAAAAAAATCATTTGGGAATGGTAGCAGGGATATTTCCTTACAGTAGCAGCTGCAAGGACACTAAAAGCCCTGTTTTTTCCTTACCTCACAGCCATCTACATGAGAGGTGGAGCTCTTCAGAATGTCTTTAAGAAGGGGCAGTAACTGCCCTCGTTTGATCTTCACCAGATCATCCAGTGAGAAGAGATGCAGCTCCTCTGTCAGATGGCTGGGGACCTGTTCAAATTCTTTCAGCACACTGCAAAGAGAAACAAAACCCAGTTAAAGTTAAAAAAAGTTGTTTTTCAAGTGTATTTCCAGAATAAGCCTCTTTCACTCCTCTAGTCACGTGGGGATTATACAAGGCAAGTTCATGCTATATCCTACCTCCCCTCCCAATTTGAGATGGCTGTAATAAAAATTGGAAGACTTGGGATTTAGAATAAATTATCTGCTTTAAACACGCATTCCTCAGGCTTTGGAGCTGCCATGCACAGTTATCCCAGCAATCCTTAGATAATGTGTAAAGGGTTCTCTCCTACCTCAGGAACAGTAGGCAAAAATCCCATATAGTATCTAATATAATAAGCCAGGCTTATTTATTTTCTTTGCAAAGAGAACTTTGAGTGGTTTTATCCTGCACAGGTCACTACTGGGTGAAACTACACTTGTGCTGAGCAGGTGAACACTGGAAATAGAGATATTGCTTTCAAACTATCACTGATGCAGATAGAAGGTACAATGACGATCCTAATACTTATTTCGGTAATGGAATCACAGGGAATTGAACAGAAGAGAGACAAAAACACATTTCTGCTTGATTTTGGTGAACAACATGTAACTGATGCATAAAGAAGAGCTCTATGTCAAAGGGAAAACAGAACCTACTCTTAAATCTTATTTTGCTTATACCTGTTCTTAAAAAGGTCAGCAATTCTGAAGTGATAGTCTTATTATTCACATGACTATGTATTAGTTATGCCCACAGTTTGGGAAGGTGAACACCAAAAATCTTTCACTTCTAGCAACAAGTAAGGCCATGTTTTGGTCTTTATCACTTTTGGCTACTACTACTTTCATTTGAATATTTTTATAGAATAAACTGAATTTAGCATTACGACAGATTTCTGGAAGAAATCTTTAAATGCTTAAGGAACACACTTGTTCATTTAAAAAAACCAACATATTTTTAAAGACAAATATTCTCCGAGAGATAAGTATCTTTGAGCTTTTAAGAATAAGTGAGAACCTAAGAGAGACGGAACAGGAAAAAATACACACCTAACTAAAATCATTCAACATTTAAAACCAAACTATATTACAACAAAGAGCCACCACTTGTACTGCATTCAACATTTGCAGTGCAATAGAAGGCAGCTCTGTTATTAGAGCTCTCTAATGATCATATCAACTTACTTAAAATGGCACCCAAATGCCTCTAGAGAAGAAGGCTATATAAGCATGTCATGTACATTTTACAAAGCTATTTTTCATGCATAATCACAGTCCATACCTTTCAGCAAACCTGCAGGTTTTCAAAAGCTTTTTTAAATGAAAAAGCTGTTCTTGAACCTCCTAAAAGATGGAGAAGAAAAACAAAACCATTTTTAAATTAAAACCATTGCATTTATATATTCATAAGTGAGGAATACCACTATTTAAGTCAGCAAGTACACCAAACCACACCTAAAAAACTAAACTTTACACTTAGCCTAGAATTAAACAAATGGATTTTCTAATGCACAAAAGCCAAAGGCAGGCAAAGGCTATTTTTATTCCCTGACAAGTGAAGCAAGTCCTAATGCCAAAAATGGCTGCAGGTCTTGATGCATGCTAGACCCACACCTGTGGAAGAACAGGTAAGTGTCTCCTCAGCCAAGAAGGGAACACATGCCTACTTGTAATCTTCAGCAGAACACTCTTCCTGAAGCAGTAGGAGGTACAGCTCTTACATGAGCCAAGGGTGTTTCCCCTAATGGCCCACAAAATTAAGGAGTCACTGAAAAATTACAGAACTTTTTAACAGCCAAAAGCCAGGAAGATGTAAATATTTACTGCAGGAGACCAACTCCCTAACATGAACTAAAACTGGAAACCACTAAGGAAACACCTCCCAAAGACAACAGGGCTAAGGCGACCTCTGGCATAGGTTGGAAATGCCTCCCTTTGCCCCCTTCACCTGAGGGAAAAGAGGGCAAGTCCCAGAACTGGTGATAGCATAAATCAGAAAAAAACAACTCTCCTCCTTACCACATACACACAGGACATCCTGCCCTAAGGAATTCTTCCTGAAACTCTCAGGCCCAGAAATTCCTAAAAAAAAATGGCCACACTTACCCTGACCCTGTCCATTTCTTTACTTTTTGTGTAGAGGGTTTTGTTAATACACGACACATTGAAAATGGGGTGCTGCCATATGCTGTCCAGTAGGTGTTTGGAGAAGTTGCACACATAGTATTTTTTGAAATCCCACTTGGAAAGTATTCGAGCAGGAATAGAAGACTGGGCATAGCTGTGGCAGCAGTCACAGAAGTATTTCCCCAGGTAGTCACAATAGCGGAGTCTCCTGATATATTCTGCAGGTAGACAGCAATGAAATTGTGAAGATTTTAAAAACTTATGGGACATAACTCTTGTCTGTATGTCTAGTCTGTCTGAATAACTCAGATCTACTGGAATGAAGGAAAAGGGATTTTTTATGTTTTATTTTTTAAAGTGGGGGGGTTTATTACTGTGGTGAACACATGTACAAGGTTTATACTTGGCATTAAAACAGAAAGCTTTCCTCATTTCCACATTTGTTCAACTGATTATAATTATCAACATAAGATCTTAGTGAAACCCCTGTTGCTTTACCCACAAAAGAAACACTAGATGAAATACACAACAAAAATACTTGCACCAATTTTGGAGTCATGTTTGTATAGTACTTTTTCACATCAAGAGATTTGTGGGGTTTTTCCTAGCTATTACAGCATCTCCTATTTGCTCAAGTTAATGTGCCATCATAGATTGTTGATACTTTACAGGCCATAACAAATGCTGCTCTTGTGAGCTGACCGAGAACAAGAACTTAAGTGCCACTTCAAAGATTTCTTGGGTAAGGTCTGTTTGTCAGTTCTGTAAATCATTGTGCTTTCAAGCAGTTCTCACAAAATATCAGAAACAAAAATAACCCAACAACAACAAAAAACAAAAAAGCAAAAACACCCCCAAAAATCAAACAAAAAACAAAAAACCCAAAACAAAAACCAAAAAATACACACAAAAAAACCCAAAAACAAATAAACAAAAAAGCAAGATTTTTGTGATCAAGATCTAATGAAACAAAAATTTTTAAAGAGACACCCCAAAAGAACAAAACCACAGATTCCATAAGCTTGCATGAAGTCTCTTTTTAGAGACTTTTGGGAATGTCTAAATTGGCACAGGGAAAAAATTATTAAAAGTACCAACAGGACTATGTAAAATCAGCACTTTCCAGCCTGGAAGCTTGATTTTTTTTAATAGTTTTTTTCTGTTTTGTGGTTGATTTTTTAAATTTTTGTTGTGTATGAGAAGGACATCTATCAAATATTGTGTTCTGTATTGTATGAAAAATTCCAGACACTGGAAAGATCCCACTGTCTGTTTTACTGTTGCAGGCACATCCAACAATGAGATTTTCCTTCTAGCTCAGATAATTTAAAAATTGTGGTATATCTGTGTTGGTGAGGACTATAATCTGATGACTAGTACTGCATTTATTAGGGGATTTTTTGCCAGTTTTGGTAATACTTACTGCTTTCTATCGGGGTTCCACAACCAACACATGTAAAGTTTTGAGCAGCCACCACTGCATCTCTCCTGTATACAAAAGCAAATAGTTAGACCTTTCAGCACCAAAAACACAGTTTTAGTTAACGTTCTTCCAAAGTGCAAAAGAGCTACACTGGCAACAGGGAGAATGTCCACCTCTGGAGCTGACCCCTACTCCTCCACATGAAGAAAGGAGATTCTGTAATGCTTGTTGAAATACCTAAATTATTTTCCACTTCTAAAGGTGGCATCAATATCATGGTGTTTGGAGATGGAAAATCCACATTTGCAACAGAAAAAGCAACTGAACCTGCAGTAACACTGGGAACAGCCAGTTTGCCTACTGTCTGCACTTAATAGCATTTGACGTAGGGTGAAACAGCTATTTCCTCACACATGACCTGGTGCCTCCCCCCACTTCCTGAAAACCAGCTATCCATAAAATATTAGCAGGAAAGTAGGGAAAGTCAAGAATATTCTCCAGGTACTGTCACAAAATGACATTTTCAGGAGCTAAGTACACTGTCACCATAACACCAAAGAGTATGTGGATTATCACATGGAAAATTGCACATCCTGTGCTAATCACAGCGTGCCAAGAGTGGGAAAAAGATGCCATCTGTTTCCTAGTGAGGCTGGTGACAGACATTACAGAAGGCTGTGCCATGCACCAGCTCTAGATATGTTCACAGATCATCTGCACATGCACTAGATCTGTTAATCACCCAAGCTCCTTCCATCAGCTTTCCCCATCATATATTAAATGACAATGCCCAGATCCCTCAAAACTTACTTGACTGAAGGATGAATATTAAATATAATCTGTGATCTTGGTGGGGACCAGCCAGAAGATCCTCTTAACTTGGATATGATCTTTATTTCTTCAGCCAGATTCAAACTGGATTCAAGTTCTCTTGGAATCTCTTCTTTCAGCACAGACTATTGGGAAAGACAAGCTCATGAAGACAACCAGCCCATCAGCTAGACATAGGTTAAATGCTATGGAAGATGTTTATCTCCCTTTATACTCTGGTATTTTAAAGTTCAGTTTTCACTTGCATGTAATGCCCCCTCAGCCAAACTCTCTCATATCAGTCCCAGAAGAAAGCACATCCTGATTGTTCACAACTACACGTTTTAAATGTGCTGAAAATTGCTAGAGAGAGAAGACATTTTCTAAAAATTTAGATAAAGTGAACTAATAAACTGTAAGCACTCATCTGTATTTGTTTTCTTTTTTTTTTTTTTTTTTTTTTTTATGTAGCTTCCTCCTTTTCCTAGCAGTGAAGCAGCTGCAGTGAGACCATGATTATTTGGGGAAGTGAATAAAGAGCTCGTTGTTTTCAGATCAGACTCACTCTCTGCTTAGACGAGCTCAGGCAACCAGACAGCTGAACTGCAGAGTCTGTCTGCAACCAGTATTTTCTGAAAGCTCTGCACAACTCCTGGGCTGTTGCTTCAGCAGAATTGCTGCCTGGTTCAAAAGATGATCTGAAAGGTAAGGAATACTGTCAGTGAAAAACAGCAACATGTCATCAGAATCTCTGCTGCCTTTTCTGCATCCCTGAAAACTTTTCTCCCATTCCTTCATTCCTACCCATTTCTTTGATACACCCAGGCCCTCAAAGAGCCACAGATACCACCCTCCAGCAAGACTGGGGGACCAGAGAAACACTGCTAAGCCAAGCACCAGAGACATTTGCTGTCAAGCAGCATTCCTTCCCCCTCCTTGAGAGGGCCCAATTTACCACTCCCACATCTTTCCCAGCCCCAGACAGAAGAACCACCAGAAAACTGCTCCAGCAGAAAAGACAGTGCCATGGGGCTATTAAGGATACACACCTTTTATCAGGGGCAACAGACAGATTTTCAAGGTCTTCAAGTTCTGCAATAAAGGAGAAAATTTTATCAAGCCATTTAAGAAACAAAGCATCTGTTACTCAGCACCATTTTAAATCTACTTTCTGTGTTACCACAGTGTCAGTTTCAAATATATTCATCTTTACAACATCCTTGCTGGATGTGGGAAATAACCTCAGCCTTAGTTGTAAAACAGGCATAAGGAGTCTTATCTCCTCTGCATATCTTTGACATGATGAAGAATACTCCCTAATACTTTTGCATCCTATAATCAACATGGGCCTGCCTTCAAGAGCTGAAATTGTAAGGAGAGACTAAGTGCCTGCTGGTCAAGGTCCAGCCAGAAGGCACTCAAATAATAATGTACAGAGCCAAGAGAGGCCACATTAATCTTTCTGGACACTGACAGATATTTGGGGACACCAATCACAAACATACCAGCTAATGCTATAAACACATTAGTAACAGGTGAGATTAATGCAATTAAAGGACACACTTCATTATGTTTACAGAGACACAATATGCTTATGCCAACAAGGTGTTCACATTGGTAGTGTTGGTTTTGACCATGCTTATTGCTCTCAAGACAAATGTTTCCCCATTTATATATCTCAAAGTAACTCTTGCTACTAGGTATGCAGTCTTTTGGGAGTTTGTTTTTCATTTCTAGATCAGGGAAAGATGACAGGAAAAAATAAGTCTCTAAAACCAGAGAGAACAACAAAAATCCGTTTGTTATCAGGAGAAGATAAAACAGAGGTTAAAAGCTGCACAGACTACTTTTAAGGGTTTCCATTTCTGTATGTCTAAAAACCAGAAGCAAACCAAACTAAACTCAGGATGCCCTAAGGAGAAGCAAAGCACATAAGAGAACAGAGACATTCTGCTCTAGTCCTGAAGCAGAGGGAGAGGCTGCCTAAAACTGAGTCAATTTGTTTCATTGGGAAATAATCATGTCCTAAATTCTCTCAAACAATGTTGCTATAGTGGACTGAGGTTGTGCCAGTTTCACACTTTCTTCATGCACATTGCTTTGGTTTAATCCTTAGACATAACTTCAGTCCCTCTGTTGGGTTTGCATGGCAAGATTTTGGTAGCAGGAGGGGCTACAGTGGTGGCTTCTGTGAGAAGCTGCCAGAAGCTTCTCCCATGTCTGAGACAGCCAATGCCAGCCGGCTCCAGAAGGGACACACCATGGGCCAAGGCTGAGCCCATGAGCCATGGTGGTAGTGCCTGTGGGATAACAGTCAAGATGGGAGGAAAAAAACCCTGCACAGTTGCAGTTGGAGAGAGGAGTGAGAATATGTGAAAGGAACAGCACCGCAGACATCAAGGTCAGTGGAGAAGGAGGGGCAGGAGGTGCTCCAGGAGCTAGAGCAGAGATCCACCTGCAGCCTGTGGAGAAGCCCAGGCAGGGGCAGGAGGATGCCTGAAGGAGGCTGTGGCCTAGAGGGAAGAAGCCCATGTTGTAGCAGTCTCCTGACAGGATGTGTGGGAAGTCCCAAGATGTAGAAAAATTGGGAGTGAAGTTCAGCCCAGGAAGAAGGGAGAGGTGGGGGGAAGGTGCTTTAAAATTAGATTTTATTTCTCATTACCCTACTCTGATTTGATTGGCAATAAATTTATTTCCCCAAGTTGATTGTTTTGTCTGTGACAGTTTTTGGTGAGTGATATCTCTCTGTCCTTATCCAACCCACAAGCCTTTTGTTATGTTTTGTCTCCCTTTCCAATGGAAAAAGGAAGCATCAGAGTGGTTTGGTGGTCACCTTGCCAGGGCCAGCTCACCACACTCTCAGACCAGAAAAGATATTCTTTCCTAGAAAGGAAATCCTGCAGCAGTCTGGTATTGCTGCATGTGTTGTAATAAGGAGCTACACATACATAATTGTTCCCATTTTCTCATGTTATTTTTCCTACAATAACATCTACTAAATCAAGAGAACTCCAAAACAATGGAATAGATTCAACTGAACAATAAATCTGTTTCTGCAGTTACAATTTTAAAGTCTCACCAATAATTACATATTCATCCTCTGAGTCAGTGTGGCAACAAAATCTGGTAACCTCATGATGTGATGGTAGATGCACTGGGGAGCTGACAGGCAGCAAAGCACAGCCTGTCCAAGACAAGGACAAGATCAGTTAAACCCTTCCAGCATCTATAAGTAGCTGCAACTCTGTTTACATTTTTCATCACTTACCAAAACTTTAGCACACAGACTGCATTTATAGAGTAATTTTAGTTGTTTTTATACATACACAAAGAGGCCAGTTCTTGGGAGTCTGTCATACAGTGTATGTCCTGCAGTTACTTAGCCAGAATCTTGTAGTGATAAACCCCAATTTTTTACATTACCAGTGGTCTCTCCCCTTCTCATGTCCAGGCACACCATTCATTTTTCCACACAAGTCATGTAATTTAGACTTTAGACTTAAGATTCATCACTAAGATCTGTACTATTCAAGAGACTAAAATCTACTTAAAAATGCATGTGCTGACTCAAGCATTATAATGCCAGGAGTATTTATTATCTTGTCTTAAACTATATGTGAATGAATACTCTGAGAAGTCTCACTCAAACCAATTGCATGGCCTAATCTGCATACTGCAGAAGCAAACACAAAAGGAAAGAGCCAAGCTGCAAATACTACCACAAAAAAAAAAATCCATGAAACAAAAACCACCGTATTTAAGCAGAGAAAGAAAAACAGCCAGCTACAGGCACACTCTGTGGAGAGTCATGCTTGGCTTGTGGCATTTAAACCTTACATTTTCATTTTAATGTAAAAAATAATTATAATTAATAAAACATCCAAAAGGAAGTATGTGACCCACAGGAAAAACACTTGTGGCATAATGATCCTCAAGGGATCCAGCTCTCCAGAGACTCAAAGAAGGTAACAGGATTTGGTTCCAAGCAATGCCCCTATTTATTTGTTATTTTCCTGCATGGAAACAAACAGCAAAGGCTTTCAGACAAGGTTATGTTCTAGATTAAGTAACTTGCCTTCATAACCACTGTCTGAAGAGGTAACAGAAGAATCAGACTTCTTCACTCCAGGGTAAGAAGATAACTCCGAATCAGTGTGATAGCTGCCATCTGATCCACTTGTTTCCTCCACACCCCAGGACTCTGCTTGCTGTTGGCTTAGGATATTACATTTCATTTTTTCTAGTGATGCTATAATCATATCTGCAACAAAAAAGTGTGCGTTTTCCTGGACACAAGATTAAAATGCTCATTAGTACACAGCATATTTGATATTTAGTTAAGATGAAGTGGAATATATGATTTTTCCCCCATACTTTTTCAACTCTATAAATAAAAATGTAAACATGCCTGACCTTTTATCAAAATTTAAAAAAACCACCCCAAGGGCAATCCAGAAACAATATGCAAAAGGCAACTGCCCAGATAATTGTCTCACCCTTGATTATAACATACAATTTACTTTTATCTTACTCATGTATTAGATAAAAATGAACTTGATTACATAACTAACTGATATATATGTATGCATTTCAGAGATGTAGTCTTCTAGTTACACAGCATTATTTAGTATGCAAGCGTGCATCCAAGTAACCTATTTAACATGATTTAATTTCAAGACAATTTGTACAAGCAGTTTTGCACACATGCTAGCTGGAGGGGGCCAGAAGTGGCAAGTTTTGAATGGAGTGTAGATCTTCAGGTGGTGGGAAGTACAGGAGCTAGGAAAAGGTTTTCATGCGTTAAGAGTTAGGGCAGTGAAGCACGGAATATGCAGTGAGATATCTTACACGGTCAGCTCAACGCTACATAGAAAGACTGTGGTAAGAGTTAAGTGGAAACCTGGCTGCCCTGGGCTTTCCGCTGCCTTAAATAAAAGGTAGCTGTTTCAAAGCTTCACTGTAGCATTTCCAAACCACACAACCCTTCCTCACGATGACACTTGCCATCTTGCCTGCCCTGGTCACCCATTCTCTAGGAAAAGGGACCAATGAGACATCCACACAAATCTGGGGGTCCCTGTCCTAATATCACTGCTGCATCCCTTGGTTCCTGAGGTCTAACAGAGCATCCCACCAGCCCCATCTGAGCTACTGCTGACGGCCTAGGCATAGGCCCCAGACCAGTCTCAGTGCAAAAGTGGATACATTGTGGAGAGATAGTTGTACTCAGGAACCTGGGTGGAAACCCAGAGACACCCAGGATACTCTCCCTTTCTCCCCTCAACTGCCATGTGCAAACCTAAACTTACATCTAAAAAGCTATGGCAGTATCCAAGGCTAGAGATTCTGAGTGCAGGATAATTTAAGCTTTATAAAAGTGGCTTACGTTCAGAAAATTGTACCACTCGACATCAGTATTCATTACATCCCTCAACTTGTATGGGAGCCATGAAGAAAGACATCAGTGTTTAGGAATAGCTAAATCCTAAGGAGCTCAACAGACAGCACAGCTTTCTCACTGCTCACAAATACATGTAGATGAGATTAATCTCAGCATTAGAGAGCACCCTGTGGGTGCTTGGAGAGACTTTTATATTTTTCCCAACACTAATTAATATTACTTGCTTGGTACACAGTTTCTCCAGAGACAACTTTCACTGAACTTTAAGAGTCTAGGAGTTTTCTATCTTTCCACTAGCAAAGAAATAATTAAAAAGCTCTTTCTCCTTTTGGGAGAGGTCTCTTACTCTGAAGATTCAAAAAGTCTCAAATTAGTGGCAGAGCACAGCCTATCAGCATGCCCTGCTGATAAAAGCAATTATGAGCATATCTGAGAGAGCTGCATTGCAAAAAGATGAAACAGAACACAGTGACTCCTGTACTCAGCATGACTATCAGCTCTCAGCTCTGCCTACTGATAGATCCCTCACCCTACAACGCAGTCCCAACTCAACTGTGACACACCAACTTTCTCATTTCTGTTCCCTCCCACTCACATCAGTGGAAAACCCCTTTAAGATTATCTGACCCATTTCCTTCCTGGAACACAACTACAACTCCAGAACTTGCTGAAACCACAAGTACCTTAGTTTTCAGTCCTAAAGTTCAAAGAGATTCTTTCACAAGCTAAAAGTATTTGGAGTTTTGTGGGGTTTTGGCTTGGTTGGGTTTTTTTTAATGGCAGCCTTGCTCATAATGGACTGAGCTCTCACTATCTTTTAACCTGTAATCCCATCAACCCCCAGTCTCTGCACAGTAGTAGGAGCTGATAAGATCTTGCCTTCACTCAACACTCAGATTGTGGTTTCTAATCCAGATACCTACTCACTGGTCTCCTGGTGTCTGAAAGCAAATTACTTTTGTTTTAGGTCCCACATTACAGACTGAGAAACATCATCTCCTTTCTGAAACACCTTTCATAAAAAGCAACATGAAAAGCTAGTTCAAGTTTGTTGAGTTTTAGTGTGTGATTTATTGAGTGGGTTTAGTTGTCTGAAGCACACCTTACAGATGCTGAGAGCTTCAAATCAAATGCAGAACTTGCCACTCCAGTAAAACCAGTGCTGTGCACAAAGGTGATTATCTCTTGAGCCCAGGACATGGGACCACATGCAAACAGTCCAGCAAAAAAATCTCCTTTTCTAGGCACATTTTTAAAGCTCTTCTATATTAAATCCTACTCACTGCAATCCATTAACCCCTCTTTTTCCACTGTTGGAAAAGATTGACATTTAGCACACAGAGTTATGTGTGACAGCTTTAGCTCCTCACATTTAGCTCTGTTTTTAGGCTTGAGTGGACTGCCTATCTGGCAACACACCTAAGACTGTTTGGAGTCCTTATGAGAAACCATGAGAAACTGCTTGAATTACTGCAGCTCTTAGAGTTATTGTGGTTGTTATTCATACTGTAATTCTTTGACAGCAAATCTCACACGCTCATCATAAGCACACACACAGAAAAACCCATCCTCTCCCCATCTTTTGACAGTAAAAGCATGAGGTAAATCCCATCCATATGTATGCAGCTGCAACAAATTCTATGTAACATTCTAATACAACTTTAAAGTTACTAATGTTAAAGTTTGTTTTCAAGGAATGTGTGGGGAAGGGGAAATGATGGAATGAAAAGGAGAATTGTACATTGTTCCTACATATATTTCCATTATTTCAAAATAATTAAATTATTTAATTGATGGGTCAAGAGTAGAAGACAAATTACGAAATGGCATTTTATGTTTGTAGGTTCACCCATACAGGGCAAGAAGAGGGAAAATAGCGTATTTGTAAAGATCTATCAGGAAGTTCTTTTATTGAGAAACACCTCTTGTCATTTGTTTTTGCCACAATAAAACATAATAAAAACATTATGACAATAGCATTTGTTGTCGTCACCTTTTCCACATCCTCTGGAAGCATGCATATGTCCTGCAATGAACGATTCAAGGGTATAGCACTTATGTTCAAAGGGGAAGTAGAACCTGTGGGTATAACAAGAACTTTTATTAGTTACTTCTTTCTCTGCAGCTCCCACAATGCATGCACAGTGACTTCCAGAAAGCAAAGCAAACTTTTTCCCCAAAACTGAACACCATTGAGGCTGGAGGCTGTGGTGGAAGCTAAGGAGGAGAAAAATGAGAAAAATGTCGCATTTGAACCATTCTGGCAACCTGAAGCATGAACATCAACTACCAGAGAAACACAGTTTAAATGATGTACTGTGGCAGCACCACTGCATTCCCACACCAGTTCTCTCCAAGCAATGGCCTGAGCTGCTGGGGACAGCCACAAACAGAACCTGAGGCTGGACTGGCAGCGATGCTCTGCTGTTGGTGACACAGCCAGCTAACATTGCACTCTGCTCATTCACAGTTGCTGGAAGAAACACAAATCTCACTGCTGTATGGGCATGCAGAGAGATGCACCAGATTTAAACAATTCACCATATCACTTCTGACATTGTGTGACTACAGTAAGTTTAGAAAACATTTTGCCATTATGTTTCTATACCCTGAGGAAGTCTTGCTCCTGCTTCTAAATGCAACCCATACTGAATAGTTGTATGTCCAGTATTCCTTGCTTCCCAGAAGTGCAGTTTTGTCACTGATGAGTATATGAAATAAATTTTATCTCTTTTTCCCCAATAAGAGCTTTTCACTGTACAGCAGAGCACACATCAAGTTTTACTGGTGTTTACTACCTCTTCTTGGACCTTGAACTCACCCTGTTTCTGTTTCACTCTCGTGATGTTTACAGGATAAAACAGACCATATGTCGTGGCAAATGGCCACCACACAAACACCATTTAAAGCCTTTGCAAAGAGCACATCCTAATCAATGGCTTTTTATTTTTAAAAAATGCCCTTCCTAATTTTGTTTAAAAGTCACAGACAGGCTAAAGAGTTCCCACAAAATATGATCATAATTTATGTAAACCTTTTCTCCAACTAAAGGGCACTGACTTCCAGGCCTAGTTTGGATTATTTATATTACCTTACTTAGAGAAACACTTCCCTGAGCGTCGATGACATCAGGCTGAAAAGTCAATACTGTGCTTGAGTGTAGCAACATAGATGGAGTTTTTGTACAGAATTATTAATACCTCTATTGTGTATACCATGAAGGAAAAACTGACAATATGACTTTTCAAAACAGATTCAATGGCCTAATTAAGTTATTTTCATACCTACCTGATGATTCATCTTAGTAGGTAAACTCTATAGCTTGATAAAGACTACGTTCTCGTCAGTTAAGATAACAAACATTACTCTCTAGACTAAAAACAATAAGCAGAAATAAGGACATGGGAAAATTATTCCTTTCTCTTTAAAACATAAGATGCAATTCATCTTAAATATAATTTTGAAATCTAATGGGAGCTCTCTCCTTTGCTTATATCTTGCATCCCACTTGCATCTTTAAGTAAAAAGAATGTAAAAGAAGCACAGGGAAAAAGCCCAGCACATCCAGCAATGGGATGCAGCTCTGGGTCTGATACAGAAAAATTATCTGGGTGCCTTTCTTCTCCTGAACACTGTTGCCAGGAGGCTGCTGGGGCTGCAGAAAGAGCCCTAAGAGCCAGAGAAGGAAGTGGCCTTGATGTACATAGGGGTTAAAAGCCAGAACAAGCCTGTGAACTGTCAATGACACACCAGCCACAACAAAGCCCCCAGAAAACACTGAACTCAGTCAAAAGCTCTTCATTAACAGTTACGGAGCCTTTTCAAAAGGTTGAATAAGGGCCATTCTCTGGTGGTCTCACACATATGAACAAGGCCTAGTAGGAATTTCAGGGGACCAGCAAAAATCCCACTAAACAAAAATTAAATCCCACTGAAAAAAAAAATAAATTCTGATTTAAGTGGTATTACATAATTTTCTTGTATCTTGTGCATCCCTCAGCAATTCTCCTGCAAGAAACCACCATCTCTGAGATAGCAATCAAAAGAATAGCAAGTCATGAACTGCTATTGTGCAATTCCTGCCCTCAAATTAGGCATTATATGTTAATTCTTTTTCATTTTGCTATTCACTTTTCACATCCTCATAGTACTGGATAGTGCAGGAGAGAATGAGACCTCATTACCCAAGCTACCCAGTAGCAAGTTAAATGGGTAAAAACAACAAGGAATGAAGAAATGCAGAAGTTTTCACTTTGTACAGAAAAGGCCTGAGTCTAAGGCAGACAGAACACACCACATTGTTGAGTGTCCAACAGGATCCTGCCTCCTACGAGGGGTATATTTTAGTAAAATCAAGGATGCTCTTCTTTAGTCACCTGGCTGCCAGATTCCTTGCTCCCTTTGTTTTCTGGAGAGCCAGCAGCGCTACTACCCCAACACAAGCTTGTGACACATCCGACTCGTGCCAGAAGGTCGAGTCACGCACAATGTATTTGTTCTTACGCACGTGCCTCACAGTCCCAGCTGACCCTGAGAGCCTGGGCTGTGTTTTCCAGACCCAGCTCCCCAAACACGTGTGACTGCCTTCAGCCAGCCCCAACTGCTGGGTGCGGTTTCCTTCTCCCTGACGGGCACTTCTCGAAGGCACGGAGCCAACGCAACACACAACAGACGGAAACAGCCATAATCGTCACATATTAACTGCTGACGACAGAGATGTTATTAAGAGCACCCAGTCCTGCAATGGCACGTGCCTGTTGGAGACCTTGCTGCCATCTTAGACCTTGGAGGAGCTCCAGGTGAATAGCCAGAAAGGATCAGAAATTGGAAGTGGAGGTCAGTGGAGCATCACTGCTGGGACTACTACTGACCAAAGAGACAAGAAAAAACCCAAATCAAAACAAACCAACAAAACCTAGCCTTTGTAATACTCTTTTATAATACAAAGGCAGGATGAACACTCCCTACTCTTTGCTTTTACTCCAGGAGAAAAATGAGACCTCAGTTGCAACATTCTTCTGAAGCTCATAATCTATCATCATAGAATGGTTTGGGTTGGAACACACCTTAAAGATCACCTTGCTCCAAACCCCCTGCCATAGGCAGAGACACCTCCCATTACACTAGGTTGCTCAAAGATCACTCACTAGACCAAGTTGGCCTTGAACACTTAAAGGGAATTGGACATCCACAACGTCCCTGGGCAACCTGTGTCAGTGCCTTACTACCTTCACAGTAAAGGATTTCTTCCTAATATCTAATCGCCCTTCCCATTTTTTGTAAGTCTCCCTCTAAGTACTGGAAGGTTGCTACAAGGTCTCCCTGGAGCCTTCTCCAAGCTGAACAACCCCAGCTCTGTCTGTCTTCTATGAAGAGGTGCTCCATCCACCTGAATTTATTTGTGGTCCTAAACTAAGTCCTTAGATACAACTAACACCCTTTATACACAAAATGCAAATACTTAATCTTGCTGTACCAAAGGCTGCTACTCAATAGTAGGTGTTAAACTGGAGGGGACTGTTCTGCTGCCCCAGCCAAAAGGCAGGGACCCCAGCCTTCAGCCCAGGAAGACTGGCACATCTCATGGAGGCACACACACAGCCCCAAGGCCAGCCCAGCTGCTCCCCCAGCCATCTCAGGGGCATGTGCTGAGCTTTCCCACTGAACAGCTCCTCACCTACGGACCTGCACTGCCCAGAGACCCCGGACACTGCAGGGACAGAAGGCACCCTGCTCAAAGGGCACCCTCTGCTAGCAGCCATCAGCCAGTCCTCTTCACAGACAACACACAGGAATATCCATATGGTTGGAAAACTGGTGAGAGGTGTAAGGAATCTGTTCTATATCAAATGGGGGTTTGTCGCCCCAAGACCTCCAACACTTGGAAAGGGGAAAAGGAAAAACAGTTCCACTCCAGAACAAGCCAATTCAGTCATAATAAACTGGATGTTAATGCCCTGCCTCCAAAATCCCAGCATCCAAGGCCTCCCTCTCCTCCAGCTCCTGCCAAACACAATATGACCCAGGGAGCCCACACACACCAATGATTCATTACTCAGTGCCCCGATCCATGCTATCTGCTAGGAGGAAAAGGGCAACAGTGAAGACAAGATAAAGCTGGTAGAAAGTTCATCCAGTGGATGTTCTACATTGCTCACGGCTCAGTGATTTTTACATTTTATCAACAGCTGAATATTACAAAAGCATTTCTGCATGCTGAGAGATGCCTACTGCAAGCGTGAGCATCTCCCATTTTACCGAGACCAACCCTCTGGTTCTCCTCGGTTTTTAAGCTCTTTCTCCCCTCTCTCATATTTTGAACAACAGCATTTATCAAATTTGCAATTACCATAAATAAGGCCCACTTCAATTACGGTTGTCTTTCCTAGCACAGAGATCTTACAACAAAAATGCAGCTGTAAAGTTACCTGTTGGATTGACCGGTTCTGACTGGGAAGGGACACTGGGAGAATCACTGTCACTGTTGCTGAGAGACACAGGCTCCACAGCATAAGGGTATTTCACTAGATCTGCTTTACCAACAGTTGAATCTGGAAGCAACCTTGTGAAAGCCAAGTCTCTTTCAGGAGAGGTACAAGATTCTTTTCCAGAATGCACAACAGCGGATGTGACGGTGCCTCCTGTTAATGTCACTTGGGTAAAGCAGTCACGCTTCAGAGGGGACATGCCCGAAAGAGTGAAACCACTCAAGGAGGAAGCAGCAGGATCTCCATCAGTATAATGGGGACAGGAGAAAGTATCCAGCAAAGGTTTGGGGGAATCACAGTCTGCGTTGTTCCAACATGCCCGGGGCCTTGTAAACCGAATGTCTGTTTGTGTACAGGCAGTGTTGTGATGTGCAGAATCACTGTCACTGTCATCATGGCTATCCCCGGTGCTGCTTTCTTCCCACTGTTCCACATCACTATCCGGATGCTCAGCTGCCTGCATTGTGCTCTGCTCCAACACCAAAGAGGGCTTCAAACCAGATGCATTTAAAACAGACACAAGAATGTCTTTGATAGCTTCCGCACTGCCTGGGTATGATCCAAAACTTCCAGCATGTCCAATCACTGCTGGCCTTGAAGATTCATCTGTTCAGAAAATAGAAGAAAACAAGAGGTTAGGAAACAATACTAAGAAAAGGTTAATACACAGCATGAAGAAAATGCATATTGTTTTTTACACAGGTGAGAAGACAGTAAACAACTGAATTCACTCACCACTTACTGCTGCCTCTTCCTGCAAGAAAGCTCTTGCTTTCTGCATTCAGGAACCAATTCTGTCACTGATAAAGGCTATGTAATAAACCAACAGTAAAGTATTCTGCTGCTGTCCAAACACAATTAGCTAAGACTTTAATGGTGACTGATTGTCAGTGTGCTCAAAAACATCACTGTTCTACAAAACAGGATAACAAAACTATTACTAATACAGGTACGGATCCTACTGCCAATAGAAGAGAAGATTACATTATAGCGAGACATTTGGAAGATAATAGAGCAGGAGGAGTAACAAAAAATACACTCAGTAATACACAGTCAATGTGCTTGTGTGTTTCAGCTCAGTCAGAGCAGAAATGGCTAAAGTACACTTCAGTCCATAATTCATGGGGTGGCAACACTTAGACAAAACCATAACAAACTTAGCTCTGTCACAGCAAGATCATTATAATGCCTCTGAAAGAATCAAAAGCACTGCCAAGGTCCTAAGTGATCTACTGCAAAACTGTAGGTCAACAGAAAATGGAAAAACTTCTTTTAGTGGCAGACATAGCAACATTAGCAGGACACAGAAGTGTGCACTGAAACAAGTAGCTTTTGAAGGATAAATTGAACAAAACAATATGAACAACAAAACTATACCTTGAAGAAAACAAAATAAATTTAAAAAATCCCAAAAACAAACAAAAAAAAGCCTCAGAGGAACTGCCATAATCCAAGTAATTGAGAGATTAGACACAAAGTTAAAGAAGAAAGATCGACCACCTCAACACAATGAAGTTAACAACTATCTCCTTTGGGGAAGATAAGTCACTTGTAAAATTCTAAGAATAGATGCAATCAAGAAGAATCATTTCCAGGACAAAGAATTCCTAGTTAGGACCAAGACAAATGTTAAACACTGCTGGTGAAAAAAGCAGCAAGTGTTGCACACTGCAGACTTTGCCCAGAGGTTGCTCTCATTGGAAAACAGTAAACTTCTCCATGAGTCTCTCACCTGGAAGCCTGCATGCACTCAAACTACATGATAAGAAACTTTACTACTGAAGGGATCAAAACCAAAACAAAAAACCCGTGTACTTTGGAACAGCAAGTCCTTATAAAGACCAGTGCTTGTCAAGAAAAAGCTGAAAAAACACGAGAACATCACATATAAGATATATTGCAAGAGCTGCTAGCAAAGCTATCCTAGTAAAGCTAGGTCAAAATCAGCCAGCCAGCATATGTTAGTAATAGGGATCAGCCACCTGCCACTTACCAGGATAAAGCTCTTGCAGAAATAGCAGCAAAACTGCCACCTTTTACTGGCTGCACTTGCAAAGAAACATCTTGCCAATGTATCCAGCCATGGCAGTATAAGGACAGGAATGGGAAAATTAAAACTAGCTGACTTTCAAACAAACATTTCAGTCTTTTCAGGAAAAGAAAGCTATTTTGGTAACTACTGGCATTTTGATTGCACAGGAATACTTTAATTTGGGATGCAAACATCATCTTCTCTGTGCAAAACAAAACATTTAGTGTTATAATCAAAAAATCATAAAATTTTATGGGCTGAAAAGCCCCTGAAAGATCACCTAGTTCCAACTCCCCTGCTATGGGTGGGGACACCTTCCAGTAGACCAGGTTGCTCAGAGTCCCATCCAACCACACCTTGAACACTTAAAGGGATGGGGCACCCACAACTTTCCTGGGCAACCTGATCCACCCTCACATGAAAAATGTCAGCATCAACTAAAATGGCGAAACTACCATTAAGAGGCAAAAATCACCCATGCTTGCAAATTGTAAAATGTATATTAACGATGTACCCCCCTCAAAGCCAATATGCAAAGAACCCTCTTCAAACAAATTAGACTTGGTTAGTACACACAAACATCGATAGCTTTTGCTAGCACTACAAGCACCAGCAAAACTCCCCAGAGGGAAGCAATTTGGAACAAGCTGGCATTACCTGAGAGAACAGAGATTTGAGGTGTTGGAGCAAGGCAGCTAATCCTCACTGAGGGATTTGAAGAACATGCTGAGTCGGTGAACGCCACCTTTAGGCTTTTGTGGTTTAACTACAAGGAGAACAGAGAGGCAGACAATTTGGTTATAAGATAACAGCACTCTGCTAATGATACCCTCAGTCTCACAGTCATGCCAGCAGAAAGAACACTGTTAGGAAGCATGCTGACACCTAACATTAGTCACCTAACTAATGTCTACATTTCTGGCTGCCTGAAAATCTCCCGAGAAGCATGCACTGTCTGGAGAGCGCTGGCATCTCAGCTCTGCATCTCTCAGTTCACTCCAGAAGGCAGGTGACCAAAAGGAACTCTCCACTGCAGGAGGATTAAACATGTGCATAAGGCACAAATGAGACAAAATGCTGGATAGGATGTCTGTGTATCTACCAAAACAACAGCAATAGAGTAGAAAAGAATTCAAGGAACCACCAATCTGTATCTGGAAGCATTGGCCTATTTAGATGTATAAACCTACGAGGCTCCAACTCCATAAATATCTGATCCACATGCTGCTTGATCTCCCAGCTCTAACAACTGGGAGGAAGTGTGGTCACATTACCTAATTTGATAGAACACAATACATGTGGTTCACATCAGCAACGTGACTGACCCAGCATAAAGTGAGAGGTGACACAGACAGGTAATACTCAACCTGGCATAAGAGCCTGCCAGTATAAGCTGACCAAAATTCTGAATGCATTTGAACTGCCTGAGCAGGTTTATACCAGATCAGCACTTTACTTTGTGCAGTCATGACGCTTCCAATTCAGTATTTCTACCCTTAAGCTGGATTTACCATACTGTCAAACCAGAGTAAGCTGAACCATGGAAGCAATTTAGTGCAGATACTCAGGGGCTAATTCCAACAAGAGACTATGATACACTGAGGATAGCAAAGCAACAGGTATCCTCCCTAAGCTCATCAATTCCTTGTGAGGACCTAAAATTTGTCCCCCCACCTCCTTACTGCCTCAAGGATGTCATGGACCTGCAGAGCACATCACAGAAACCAGGGAAATGAAAGGGATGCCCTGCTCCTACATGCACATCCTTAAAAAGCACTTAACCAAGGTGTTGTGCCTTCTTCCCACAGCAGTGAGAATGTCTGCACACTGAAGCACGACCAGGATTCCTCTCACCCTCTCCTGCACACTGTGATCCCATACAAAGAGAAGGGAGTTAAAGGCGTACTGTCCTTGGACAACCTGAGTTGTTGACCTCTACACTTCCTACGTAGAAGACTGAGCTGACTCAGAGTACAGATCTTGTCCAGATACCCTTCAAAGCCACAGAAAGCAGAAGGACTTAAAACCCACAGAGAATTTCCCTTTTAATGGAGAATAACGTTTCAAGCCAAAAATAGTATTTTTAATTTAAAATATTTAGCATTTGATTTTTCTAATCCTTAAAAAAATACTCTCTTCAGTATCTGCTAGTGTTTTCTATCTTTTCCTCCTCTGCACTACTTTTGAGAAACTGGCATGTAGGCAGGCTTTATCCATATAAATATCATATTGTCAATATCAGTGGATAAAGTAGGAAATATTTTAAAATTATTTTATTAAATTTAAAAAATTGTTTTCAATACCAGCAATTAACAGACTCTACCTCTTAGGATGCAAGTATCCCAACTGCCCAACAGCTGGATAAATGCAAGTATTTTATCAGTAAGCACAGCTATTAAGGGTGTTGAGTTTTAAGATTTTTATCTTTTTTTTAAACAATGCTCCCATCTCTCGGTTCTTATCAGAATGGTCTGAGAATTCAGGTGAGATTCCCATTTCCTTTCAAGATGCTATGACTATAACTACATCACAGAAAAATTTAAAAAGCCACAAAACCGTCCCCACCAACAAACGCAAAAAAAAAAAAAAAAAAAAAAGCTATTAAAGAGCAGTGATAAGGAAATACAACAACAACAGAAGCGCATGGAAAGCACAACACGCTGCCATAACCAATAAAACCCACTGACAGTTTGACACCTTCCTAGTATAAGAGAAGTCTGCCTTTTCCTCCCCCACCTCTAATACTGGGACTGTGTTTCCCAAGCTAACTCCACCAGCATTTAAAAATAATTTATTACAGCCACTGACAACTAAAAGCTGGTTTTTGAACCAAGCTAACGAGCACACTGAGCCACCATTCACAGGTCTCCCTTGCCTCACCTTTCCAGAGTAGGGGTGCTTGAAGACTTCTGTTCTGCTGAAGCTGGCGAGCGCTACTGCATGGAGAGACATAGTGGGAAAGCTTTCATTTTTTGGTGTTGTTAAGTACCTGGAAGCAACAGAGAATTACAGTCACCACGGCGTTATCCGCGGTTCTCCATCTGTTTTGCAGACTCGACAGTTAATACTCTGAACAGTTTTCCGTCCTGACTTGGCACGCTTATAGAAGCTTACCGAAAAGCAGAGCTCAGCAACAATGGAAATGTGCTTTTAAAAAGCGCCTAACTCAGAGATAGGGTTTTTTTTGTTTGCCTGTTTGTTTTTAAGTAACTCAACAGGAACGCCTTCCACACGGATAGGAGGAAGACTACTGATCTGTAGTACTTCACAGTTTGCAGTAAAAGGAGGAAGAGACAGAGAGCAGTGGGCAGCAGCAAAGCCCCCGTGCTCCGCCTCTGCAGCAGAGGCTGCTCCCCGCACGCCGGATACCGGGCAGGGGCAGGCAGCGGCGATGACAAACGCCGGCGATGTCCCCGGGACGCCGCGCAGCCCTGCGCACGGCCGGGCTCAGCTGCCGCGCGGCTCGGCAAGCGCTGCATCCGGAGGGAGACCCCGGCACATCCCGCGGCCCCAGCCAGGAACGCCGTGCTCCCCGCAAGGCACCGACCGCTCTCCCGCCCGGCCGCGGCTCCCCGCTCCCACCTGCAGCCGCGGCTCCGGCGCCTCCCGTCCGCCGGGCCGCCGCGCCGACGCTGCCAATGCCTCCTCCTGCCCCGCTCCACGTCCCTCCCTCCCTCTCTCCCTCCCACTCTCTCTCTCGGCCCGCCTACCCCCCCTCCCTCCCGCCCGTGGCGAGGCCCAAACCAAACGACCCCGAACAAACCTAAAAAAGAAAAAAGTGCTGCCGAAGAGCAGCGCCGGGCTCTGCGCTTCTCTGGTTTGGAGAACGAGAGGCTGAGGGCCGGCGACCTCGTTGCTCTTTGCAGCTTCCTGAGGAGGGGAACTGGAGAGGGAGGGACTGAGCTCTTCTCGCTGATACCCAGCGACAGGACGCCTGGGAATGGTTTAAAGCTGCTCCTTAAGTTTACACTGGACACTGGGAACCGTTTCTTTGCCGAGAGGAACGGCGTTCCTAGAGGT
This sequence comes from Aphelocoma coerulescens, assembly GCF_041296385.1. Lineage (NCBI taxonomy): Eukaryota > Metazoa > Chordata > Aves > Passeriformes > Corvidae > Aphelocoma > Aphelocoma coerulescens. The sequence goes on from NC_091013.1 coordinate 64,594,916, forward strand.
GGTCAATGCCCCAAGGCTGTCCGTGTTTGAGAGGCATTTGGACAACGCCTTTATCAACATGCTTGAACTTGGGCAGCCCTCAATTCATCAGGCAGTTGGACTAGGTGATCATCATAGGTCCCTTCCGAATGGAAGAGTCTATCCTACCACCAAACAAACCCAAGAGGAGTCCATTAGGAGTGAATGGAGGGTGTTTTCTCGGTCAGTGTGAGCTGGGTGGGGTACACTGAGGCTTTCAGGCATCATATGCAGCCACAACTCAAGGATCAGCTGTATCTGAGGACTTGCTATCAACTGGCTGATCAGAAATGGCAGGTGCATTCTCACTGAGCTTTTGGAGAATTGAGCCATCTGCCAGGGTGATCTACGAGTTGGCTGCCTTAGGAGGCTCAAAACTAGCAGGCTGTAGTTCCTAGTAGCCAGTCTGAGCTAAAAATAGAGTGAAGGAATGCTGAGCTGTATTTGTGAAGCTAAAGAATTGCTGATTGTCCATAAAATGCAAAAAATATGTGCAAGAATTTAGGAAATGGCAAACAAATCATGAGGAAGTAGAAAAGAGATAGAGTCTAGATGGTACCATGAAGAAATAAGTAGAAGCAGTAAATAGAATGCAAAAGAGAGCTGCAGCTGAAATTGTGGCTTTCAGATGTTCTGAAGTAATTGTCTCCTTTTTAAGCACAAATGATGACTTAGCCAGTAAATAGGACAGTGGAAATGGGCTGTGGAAACTTAGGAGGAGCTGCTGGCCACACTGCACAGTTGACTAAATTTAGTCTGGATGGGACTCTAAGCAACCATGATCTCCAAAGGGGGATTTGACTATATGTCCTTTAAATATTCCTTCTAACACAAACTATTCTATGATTCTATGTTACCATATGGTGTGAGTTTCAAAGTCCCAGATATAAAATGGTAATTTCACACGGTTATTTGTGAAAATAAATTCTACCTTTGAGGCACATTCATGTCAGGAAGGGCAGGTAGTAAGATGGAAATGTTATAGATTTATTTGTAGTTGTTACTAAAGACTAGCAAAAGACATGCTAGGGAATTTGTATTTTGTTCCATAAAGTTTTCCAAAATCTTTACAGGAAAATAATTATACAAGTGCAAAACACTAAATATGTCTGAAAGCAACACAACAACAACAACAAATATTATGGTAGCATTTTCACATCCATTTTGTGCTTTTTTTCCCCTCCTTGCTGCACTCTTTATATATATGTGTGTGTGTGTTGCCAGGAACTCTTGTATTGTATCGGACCCTTTGCTCAGGATATGATTAAAAACACTTTTTGCAGATGTCACCAACAGAAATATTAGAAAACTGGACAAATGCAAAATCACAAGGAAAAGGGGAAGAAAATGTTTTAAAGTTGATTAGGTGGAAACTCAACAAGGCTAGCGTGCACCAAACTGGCATCTCGCCCCAATACCAGAATCACCCACACTGGCTTAGGAAGAGGCAAACCCAATCTATTTTGTCTGGTGTATATGCCAAAACAAAAAGCATCAGCAAAAATGTGTCCCAAATCTTACAACAGATTGTCAAAACCCAGAGGCTGGGAGCAGAGACAGCAGATTAAAATCCCATTGGTTGTCTTCTGTAGAGGAATCTTCCTACTTTCCATATCTTGGGCATGGAAGTACATGTCCTGTAAACTTCAGGGTATATAGCACGGTGAGATCTTTGACCTACAAAGGGATATTGGGGAGAACTAAAGCAGATTTACCTGGTGTTTCTAATATAATTTATTTCTTTTATGTTAAAGACATTGATCCTCACAGGGACCCAAGAGAGTACTGACTCTGTAATGTTTGCATCAAACTGCCTGAAAGAAATCAGGAAGAGGAGGATTTTTAATCACACCTAAAATAGCTTAATCTTGGCAATTATTTGGAAGACTTCTACAGAGAAGCCCCAAAAGCTTTATTTTATTTTGTTTGGTTGGTCTTTGTTTTTAATTTTAAGGCTAATGTTGCAGAATGACCCGACTCTACCTTTTGAAAAGACTCAGTATTCCTAATTCTTCTAGAAAAGAGCTATCAGGAATAGCTTTAAAGTTACACATGTAAGCTACATAAAAGGAGGACGTATACAAGTAATTGCATGTAAAACCAAAATAATTACAAGGATAGGAGAACTATCCCAAGCCAAATGTACATCCAGGAAATTGGTGGTCAGCTGACCTTCTGAAGAATTCCAAACATGCTGATTTACAGGCATCCACTCAAAATACAAAATACGTCTGAGGGTGTTGGTCCCCTGGCAGGGGATGACAGCTTGAGGCAGTGTCCTCAGCTTCCCACCCAGCGGGGTGTCTGGCCATGCTGCTCCTGAGCAAGCTCCAGAGCCTTGGCGTGCTGATAGACCTTACAGTGCTGTGGCACATCTCCATCAGAGCAATGCACATCCTGCTTTTTCCCTTTTCTTTTTTCTGGTAGATGTTTAGTTACAAATAAGTAGTAAACTCTAATGCAGCCAAAGACCATAATCTCTGTGGCAATTTCATTTAATCCTAGTAGTTTAATAGATATTTATGAGTGGCTCGGCCACCCAAGTCAGAAGGTTGAGGACACCAAAGGCACTTTAGTAATTCCTGTTCAGAAATTCTGACTCTGCATTACTGGTACTGTGCAACTGCCATGATTAAGCCATATTCATGTTTCAGATGAGTTTAAACCTTTTTAAAAACCTGTAATGAAAGAAATGATTTTCAGTAGAAGACAGAGTCAAATGTCCTTCTAGATATCCTTTTAAACATTGGAAATGAAGCAGAGAAAAGGATAGAGTGGAGCTGGTTTCAGTAGGAGTAGAGCTGGATTCAGAAGGTCGAGGAAAGAAACCAGGGAAAAGTTTTCCATTAAAATCAGTCTGTAAAGGCTTTCCAGTATTGGTTCATTTCAAGGCATATGGGAAAACTTGGCATCTTGGAAAAAGGCTTATCCTTATAGCTATGAACTGAACATCAGAAACAGTTGAAAAAACATCACTTTTGGATGTTTTTAATAGTAAACTCTGCACCAGTACAACTGCTGAGGCAAGGATTATACAGGGTATTTAAAGTCAGTAAGATACCGTATGTACATTCATATTTAAGTAACTTCTGTTTTGAATCTCTCATTTAGCTCAGGATGCAATTATTCCTCATGAGTACAACTTGAAAAAACCCTCAGTAATGTAGGAACACAATTTGCATAGCAATTTCTGAAGTGAACTGTGTGTGGAAGGGACAAGAGTGAATCACAGAGAGGTTAAAGACAGAGGAAATAGAGATATACAAGAGCTATCTCTCTACTGTGCTGAGTTTACTTGAGGTGCAGAGTCAAGCTCACACAATGCTTACCAATGATGATGGGGCTTTTTGGCATAAATATGTGACAGACAGAACAGATACTGTTGAGGTGGATCATACTTCTCCATATCCCATCTGGGCAGAGACATTGGATATTTTCTAGGACAGCAAAAGTGGCTTAAGTAGTTCTTGTCCTTGCTGCCAGGTATCTTGTCTCATATCTCTGTGTTCCCACACTGAGTCTGCAGTTTATTGCTCCTTCAGTTGCCAGTGCCACTATAATTCAGACTATACATTACAAGGAAAAAAAAACCCTAACACTACTTATAGCGTATTATTAAATTTAATTATTTGTCAATCCAACGTTCAGAACAGCTTCACAGGACTGATACAGATGAAAAAGCATGTATGTGAGAAGAAAATGCAGATGAGGGAAAAGTATAGGGCTGGTTGCTTGTTAAACCAGTTTTTGGTAAAATAAAATGGGTCAAGGAGCTACAGCTATATCTCTAGACCAGTCACCTGCAAAGAGATATTTTTTCCTTTTTCATTTGCTCATCACAGATGCTTAGTGGTTTACTACAAGGAAAGAATTGGTTCTCCTAACAAAGTAGCAAGTCATTTCACCTGCATTAAATAATTCAGGAAAGCACCCGAAATAAAATGCTGAGAACCATAGTTGCAAAGAGGGAAGGTGAAAGAAGTAGGCATGCCTGATAGGCACAGCTTCTTTTCCTCCAGTCCTTGCTGGGAAAACTATGTGAATCAAATGAAAATGTGAAGTTGATGCACCAAATTTACATTAAGATCTCTCATTTAAACAGGGCAAAAGCATGGCCATGGCTCTTTTTTATTCAAATGTTTAGCAGTCAACAGAAAAGTGATAAATGTTTCATTCACAGAATTACAAGTTTGACTTCTGATGTCTGAGCTGTGTAACCACTGTAGTGGAGAGCTGCACGATGAGGAAATGATGCTTTATCTGTTCTGGTGAGATGCAGTTGCCAGGCTGTGTGATGGAAGAACTGAGTATTTTCACAGGACATCTTACCCTGAGAAATGTTAGAGGGACCATTTTTCAGAGACAGACCCTCAAAAGCTTTCATATTGTCATGCTGAAGAGCATTCTGTAGTGTCTTCTCATGCCACTTCCTTAGCCTGCAGGGCTGCTGCTTGAAAGATCAATTTCTAAGGTAAGTCCTGGTGACATCTGCTGTTTGTTGTGAAAATAAAATGTATGGAAACACCATGGAAAAAAATTACTGCTGACTGATTGAGCAGCAGAACCAAGATAAATTATATCAGACTGCAAAATATTTTCAGTTGGTTCAAGATATTTTGCTCTTGCCTCTGTCATCAAGCTTCTAGATCATTATCTACATGGAAAAGTACACAAAATGTGTACTGTACAACAAAAATGATCTTTTTATCCTCCAAGCATTTTGTGCTCACAAAAGATGCTAACATAGAGTGGGTACATTTCATCACCGTTAACACTGTTGATGGAAATTGGAAATGCAGATGTTCACAGTTCAGCATCTTTGAAACAGATGACTACTCATTCACTTACTTCTGCCTTCCATTTTTAAACAGGAGTTCTGCTATTTAGACATCTCACGTCCTTTCAACTGTACGATGAACCGATCCATGTGCCAAGGTTATTTTATGAACTTCTGCTTTTCAGTATTTGTCACACTAAATTTGTTTTAAATAAACAAATCTTGCAAAAGCAATTCAACTTTCTCTCCAGGACAGTCATGCATTTGTTTAATTAGACTGATTTACAGACAGGTGTGGTGTTTGTATTGCAGGCAGAGACAGAAGTCTTATTTTTGAAACAGCATCGTGCTCACAGAGTTGCCTGGAAATCATGAGGAGTATGAGGCACAGTTCTCCACTCAGACAAACACGGTGGGAGCAATCCAGTTGAAGGCTCCTTCCTGGAGAAGTTTCCTTCTTGTGATAGAATTCTCATTTATATAATGGACATTTTCGGCTCACATACTATTCTGGTGATAGAGAATATAGAAATGTCATGATGCTCTTTCAGGGTGGGAAACTTTTGAACTGTCAAGTGGTTACAAGTGAGAAGCAATGTCGACAGTGAGAAGTAGTATCTTTTATTAGACCAGATGATGCAGTGGTAAAGAACAGGCTGGCTTTCATGCCCACAAAAAGCCCTTCATCTTATGGAGGGTGGGGGCCCAGTTCATGGAGTCTGAACAATGGAACCATCCAAAGCCATGGTTCCACGTGATGAAAGACTGGGTCATAGGGCACAAAGTTCAGGATCAAAACCACTGCAGTTACTTGACACACAGTCATACAAACTCATAATGCCAGCTGAAGTGTAATACATATTTTGCAGAGATAATGTTGTCCAAGCATATTTTACAGGGGATCAGGCATCATGTGCCAGACCCCAGGGACCACAGCACTGGTGTAAACACCATCTCCTATGCTTTAACATGATGGAAATGCTATTGTGGGCTGCCACTTCATATGGATGAAATTTACGCTCTTAGGTGATGCTGTAGCATAGATCTGGTATCAATGAGTGAAAAAAAACAGTCTAAACCAAAAGTGCTTGTTTTAAATCACTTTGTATTTATAAAAGGTTTTCTGTTATAAACACAGATGAAATGTACACATCCACACACTGAAATCCTGTGACACTTCTTGGTGAAGTGCTGGTTTAAAAAAAAACAAAACCAATAACATGCTTAAACTTTTTAGTTCTAACTAGGCATGCTAAAACAGCCTTCTGACCATCACCAAATTTAGTAATGATGGAGAAAATTAGGTTTTGGTGTGAGACAAAAGCAACACATTTAGTGAAGTTCACATCTGATAGTGATACTTTCCTAAATGTCGAAATACATCCGAACATTCAAGCAGGCCTAAAATATATTTCTACAAATATTGGGGAGTGGTGTACAGTAGAAAAGTATTGTCATGGAGCTAAATTCCTACCACATAGACACTTTTATATGATCTAGAATAATGGATATGTGCCTGTCTGCCATTGAATGACAATTAAATGCTGCTGGAGGAAGAGTAGGAAAAAAAATCCAAAATTATCAAGGAATTCAGAATTCCGAAAGGGTTGTCTCAGAGACAAACTGTATGAATATACTGGCATTAAAGTTTTTCAGCCTTGCTTCCACTCCAGTCTGTATTTTTGCCAATGGGAGTAGAGTATAATTTGCTAGTCCCCATCACAGGGAAGAACTGCTCATTAGGGAAGAACTGAGATTAAAACCCATGTGGTTTTAATCTCAGAGATTCATTAATAATTGGTCACTAATTTATTAATGTCACATAATAATGTGGTGATCAGTGTGCTGCTCATATGGAATCCATACCCATATTACAACAGATAAATCAGAATGTTAACAAACACTGACAAATGCTTGAACACCCTTCTATGAGTACTCCCCAAAATTTTAACCCCCTCCCAGGTGCACAAGCAGCCGTAACTCACATACTCCATGCCCACAGCATGATGCCTTGTGTTGTCAGGCCAGGTTTCTCTTCCCTCATCATGAAGTTTAATGCTTTGTTTAGACTTCTTTTGAAGACGACTTCTTTTTTTTTTTTTTTTTTTTTTTTTTTTTACTTCAGAAGTCTCTCAGTAATTTCCTGGTTACTCTTTAATCCAGCTGATGGCCATCTCCTAAGCAAACTTCATTATTGTTATTTTCCTCTTTAGCGTGACCTGCTTTGGGGCAAATGCCTTTGCAGGTGTATTTGGGGATTCCGTTCACTCACACTTTTCTCACTTGCACACTGTCATATCAGCAGCTGTTACCCACCCCACAGCACTGAGGGGGGGTCCTGCACACTGACTGCATCTCCCAGGTGAGGAGCCACACATTTCACCCAACACCTCTATCCCCACTTCTGTGCCAGTCGTCCTCAGCCAGGCCAGTGCTTGTGCACATTTAGGGTGTGATTCAATTCCTCTTAAGAGGAAACATCCAGAAGAAATCAGGAGTCTGCCCTGTAGGCACCGAAATAAGGGTCCCAACTTCAGACTTCAAAGAATGTGTACTCTGTTTAAAACATTTTACTAATTGCGAAACTAGAAGTGAGGCTGGCCTGGCTTGTCATGCACAGATGAAGCTAATTGCAAGCCACATGTGAAGTACATAATTTATGCTGTTTCTCCCTTACCAAGATACATCATGAGAACTTCCTTTCCTGAAATCTGTTATATGGTGACCTAACTTCACTGAGTTTAGTTACAGCTCTGATTTCTTCCCACTTTTCTTTGTGTGGACCAAGGACTTCTGTAACAACTATGAGGGATTTGGGGTCCTTAAAGTGTCCTGCACAAGGGTGAGTCCTGTGCCAAGCGTTTGTAAGCCAGCACTTGTTTGCACACTACTGTGGCTCCCTTCATTTCTTTGCAACACATACAGTGGCAGACCCTGGTTTCACATTTGGGGGTAGTGCTGCCTAAGCTGCTTTACTGGCTTGGTTCATACTGCTGTGCTCATGGCTTCTTGTTCCCACTGCCTCCCTAAACCACCCTTGCAGCAGCTTGCACAGTGAGGTTATGAACCAAGTGGTGGAACGGGGACAGCTTGGGATGATTCAGAAAAACACAGGTTGTTTTCCAGCCAGATCAGTTTACTTTTCAGCTGCATACACACATACACACCTGATTTGGCTCAGTAAAGGAATAACACAGTTGTGAGAATTTGCAAGGGGAAGCTATGGGGCACTATTGCCATTCAAAATAATGCCTGTGTAACCATGTCCTCCGAGGACATAAATTAACTTAAATGAATGAGAAGATCTTGCTAGGGATACCTCTCAGATGCTGCATACCTGTTATTGAAGCTCCAGCCTGCAGGATGAACTGCACAATATTTTTCAACTGCCCAGCACTTGGAAGGGATGCTGGAGATATGGCCCTGCATGTCTCTTGAGCTTCTTAGTCCTGCTGCTCTCAGTTGGAGCTGAGATTTTGCAGTATTTCATGAATGTGACTGTCTTCTCAGAGCTCAGACACTAAAGTAAATCTTGGTAGGGCATTGCCACCAGGTAGCATGCTGCAAACCTGGTTCATGTGCTCTGGAAGAGAAAAGATGTGGTGGGGTATAGCAAACAGACTTTACAGCAGCCACACTTGTGTTAAGAATTGCAGTGCCTGAGCTTTTATTGCTGAACTGCTTCTTCCAAGATGTAGTTTATAACTGTCACCTTAGTGTTTAATCTTGTTTAACCCGACTAAATCCATTGGAGAGCTGAGCTTTAACTCAAAATTGTCACAACCCCTGTAAAAACTAGATCACTGTTTGTTTGTGTCTCACTGACACTTTCTCTTCAATTCAAAGCTAAATGTGACTGGATAAATATTTACCAGCAGTAGGCTTCTGCTTTCCTTCCTTAAATATGTATATAATCTGTCTTTAACTATCAATACAGTTTTGTTGCTACTTTGAGCAGGTCAGAGTGATGTTCCATATGTATTATTTTCTCTCAGAAGAGTCCTCTGTTGAAACAAAAACATTTCCATGAAATCATGACACTTTTGCTAACAAATTAATTACTTTTTGTTGAAGGAAAAAGAATGACAAGGAATGTCAAAATTTTAATTTAATAGTATTCAGAGAGCATATAAAGTACTACTGTACATAGTACCACATCAAATTATTTTCTTTTTCTTTTACTGCATAAATGAGAATATCAGCTGTTTCTAATATCACTGCATGAGGCTACATTACTTCTCCAAGATATTAAAACCATCTGTCTTTCAGGTCAGGTTTGTAGCTGAAAAAATTTGCTGAAATGTTACTGAAAAAAATTTCCTACTGTGTGCAGCTTAGACCAACAAAATGAAATCTTAGCACACACCACCTATTTCAGACCCTAAAAATTACAGAACTGTTTAACTACTGACCTGGAACAAACTCAATTGAAGAACTTAAGAAATAAGGTTTCAGGCTAGCCCGCCCTAGTGTGTATTTTCACTCAGTGTGTTAAATGGTGTGAGTCTTGTAAGACCTCACTGCAATATCTCCTACCATTCTCCATGGCTGCTTTGAAGCACTTTTCTGGGCATCTTTTCAAAACCACCAGCAGAAACCTGTGCTAGCAGGACTTCAGCTGGCAAAATCCTTTAGTCCAGATAAAATCTACAGTGCTTTTAAGATGTAGGGCAACTGGTTATGAGAAAGGCAGTTTCTTCTTTCACAACACAGAAAAGAGAATCTAGGTGTCTGCTTAGTTATTTGTCAATTAGACACCAATTTGTAAATCCACAGTGGGCGGTGTGTGGCAGAATTTGGAAGAATAAAATACCGGGTGTGCCCAGGTTGCCACCAGATGATTTTGAGTTTGAAGTTGTTTTCAAGTACAGACTTGTTACTGAGCTTCACTGTGTGCACAAAGTACAGAGTTTATCCTGGCTTTGGAGTCTGCTGAAAACAGAATTTAAATGGATCCAAACTCTCATTAGTAATATCTCTGCAAATGGCCAAAAGCCAAACCATCTTTTCATTTCACAGCAGTCAGACTTGGGATGAGTTTTGTCTTATGTGGGCTGGGCAACATGTGCAAAAAAAAAATGGTTAAGGAGCAGCTGATACTTATTCAAAATATGTCTCTTGCAGTCCGGGTCTCTCCTTATTTACACTAGCTTGATGCATGCACAGGTTCACTCAGAAAGGCAGACCCGTAGTCACTGCAACACTACAAAACTACATGGGGAAAAAAGCTTTGTGAAGGAGGTCTTCAAGTTGTGTTATTTTAAAAACATTTAACATGTAGAGGGAGCAAATTATGTTGGAGCTTCAGCTACTGGTAGCATTTCATAGAATCACAGAATGACAGAATGGTTAAGGTCAGAAGCTTTAAAGATCATCTAGTCTAATCCCCCTTAACATGACCAGGGACATTTTTCACCAGATCAGCTTGCTCAGAGCCCTATCCAATCTGGTCTTGAACACAGGGATGGGGTATTCCCAGTTTTTCTGGGCACTCTGGCCAGTGCCTCAACACCCTCACATTAAAGAATTTCTTCTTAATATCTAATCTGAATCTGCCCTCTTTCAGTTTGAAGCCATTTCCCCTTGTCTAGTCACTGCATGTCCATGTAAAAAGTCCCTCTCTAGCTCTCCTGTAGCCCTCTTTAGGTACTAGAAGCTGCTCTAAGGTCTTCCCTGAGCCTTCTCTTCTCCAGGCTGCACAACCGCAATTCTCTCAGCCTGTCTTCATAGGAGAGGTCCTCCAGCCCTTTAACCTTCTCTGTGTCCCTCCTCTGGAGCCACTCTAACAGGCCATGTCTTTCTTGTTCTGAAGACCCCAGAGCTGGGTGCAGCACTCCAGGTGATGTCTCACCAGAGTGGAACAGAGGGGCAGAATCCCCTCCCTTGCCCTGCTGGCCACACTGCTTTTGTTGCAGCCCAGGATACAGATGGCTTTCTGGGCTGTGAGTGCACATTGCCGAGTCATGTCCAATTTTTCATCTGCCAGCTGCTTCAAGCCCTTTTCCTCAGCGCTGCTTTCAATCTATCCATCCCCCAGTCTGTGTTGGTACTAGGGCTTGCCCTGACCAAGATGCAGGATTTTGTGCTTGGCCTTGTTTAATTATATGAAGTTCATAAGAAGTCACTCCTTGCCCCAACCTTTGTCTTCCATCTAGTTTACTGAAGTTTTCACATGATTCTTGAAAATCACTTCACAATGAATGTAAATTACTGCACTAGATAGTGGAAGCTATTTACCAGGGAGGGAGAGGACAGGGAACCACCTCACTCTGCAGGGTGTGGTTATATTTGAAATTTAACAATGTTTGATAATAATAAAACAACCTGTTAGCAGCTACTAAGAACTCCATATTTTGGAAGAGGCAAGGTTGAAGGGAGGGGCAACTTTTCTGGACCGTTGGAAGGACTGGCATTAGCTGTATGAAAACAGACAAACTGTTGCATTTTCAGTCTTTTTTCAGTTCTCAGGAATCTACTCCAAAGAACTTACTGAATACATCAACCATAAGTGGGTTTGTGTCAGTATCTGAAGCCTTTGAACAAATTCCCAGCTAACTGACAGCTGGGTAGGACTATTTGAAAGAGTTGTTTTCATTTTTCATTTCACTACCCATCTGAACAGCTGAAAATACAGGAGCAACAGTCATACCTTTTCTGTCAAATTCATAAATGTTAGTAATTCAGTTTTGCTTAGCCTTTTTTTTTTTTTTTCCTTCTGGGATTTGAAGAAAAAGCTGACTTTCAGTTTCAGGGAAGCAAACAGCTACGCTTTCTGAAAGGGGCTGTATACTCAGATGAGGTTCTGACTGAGAAGGCTGCAGGTTTGGTGGGTGCAGTTGCTTCCTCCTTGTGAGAGGTCTCACACATTCGAGCATTAGGGTTTGGATTGCTGTGACCTGCATGTGCTCAGTCTCCTTCTGAATAAAGATGTAATGTGAAACAAGAATTCATTGGAAACCCCAAAACCCAATAAGTTGAGCGTGTAGCTTTGCCATCAGGGCATTCACACAAAGGAGGAGATATTGGGAGGCAAACCTTGCTTTGAACTTACACAGTGTAAACTACTCTTGCCAAGAAATCACTGTCAGTGATGCACTGACCTCTGCTGTATTAATGACTGAACAGGGAAGAGACAGCAGACATCCTCGATTATCTGAGGGGGTATTAACCTGGCAATGAAAGTTCAAATATTAGCAATTAATTTGGTGAATTCCAGTGGTAGAACCTGTTTGGGTATATCCTTCTGTTCTGTCTTCTTCATAATGCTGGCCTATTAGGACAGATGCCTCTCCCCATTACATCTTTCCCTCTCTGTCTTGTTCCAGTTCTAGGTTTTGGGCTTTTTTTCCTGATTATGTCTGCAGTGCTTTTGAACTGCTCTGATGTGCAGGCATCCTACACTTTTTTCAAAGGAGTTGTAAATTTCTGGTAGATGGAAGCCTGTTGTCCATATCCTTGCTTTTCTTAGCTGCCTTTCAAGGCTAAAATAGCCCACAGACTCCTCAAAGAAAATTAGTGAGCTACTTTGAATGCTGAGATCTTAATATTCATAAATGAAACCAAAGACTTAACTTAGCTGAAAAGAGAGAAGTTACTGAGTTTTGTTATGACCGTTGAAGTCCTTGAAGCTGGATGAAGCCCTGGCAGATGAATAGTAGTGAATTTCAGTATGGAGGGGTTATTTCAGATGGAAAACATAGATATCCTTTTTTGCAATTTCACAGGCATTAAGCCAAGGTATGATTCTGCTCTCAATGAAATCAGTAGAGTTTTTTGTTTCTCTAATTGAATACCACAAATAAATGCAGAGTTTGTTCTTGTTCTTCAGGCACAAAGTGTTTGTTACATCCTCTTTTGGCTATTTTTTTCCCTATTCACTTTCTATTCTCTAGTTAAATGACTTCTGTTTGTTTTCTTTCTTTCCTTTCCTTGATATTTTGATTCCTTTTTGTAAAAGCTAATGACATATGGGAGCATACAGAAGAATCACATCACTCTGCCTTCATGGCATTTAAGCCCTGCATTAGGAATCTGGCCGTGCTGAATGAAATAAAGTTCTGTGGGGCGCTGCTGAGGTCAGCGCTGTGAGGTGGTTTGGTGACCCCGGTCTCAGCTGTGGCTTCCTGTTATTTTGGTACTTCTGCAGTGGTGAGCCCGCCACAGCAGACCAATATTTCAGGGAATGAAGTTAGCGTATGTTGAGATAAAAGAAACCGACTTTGTGGCTGCTTCGCCTGTGAAAATGTCACCTCTCATACTCCTACCTCATACCCTGTGGAAACCCCTGCCTTTATGGCTCTGTGACAGGCACCTCAGGCCACCTCGAGACAAGATGGCCTCAAGTCACAGCAGGCAGGTTTAGATTGGGTATTCTGAAAAATTTCTGTATGGAAAGGATGGTCATGCATTAGAACAGGCTACCCAGGGAAGTGGTTACATCCCCATCCCTGGAGGTTTTAAAAGACGTGTAAATGTGGCACTGAGGGACATGGTTTAGTGGTACCCTTGGCAGTGTCGCGTTAATGGTTGGACTCAATGATCTTGGAGGTCTTTTCCAACATAAACGGTTCCATGATCCTATGAGGTTTGCATTGTGTCTCCCACGCCGGAGAGGAACCCTAAAAGCTCTAGCAGGCCCCTGAAGGAGCGCGGGTGGCCACGGGATCGCGCCACAGGCCGCGGGCGGGCCGGGCCTGAGGCGGCCGTGGCGGGCAGTTCCCGGCAGGGGGCGGCAGAGCCCGCCCGCAGCGCCCTCAGCGCGGGGCCTGCTCCTGCCCGGCGTTCCTGAGCGGCATTCCTGCATTCCCGGCCCTCGCAGCCGCGCGAGGGAAGCCTGCGGAACGCCCCGGGGCTGGCGATGCTCCCTCACGTCCCGCACACCACTCCTCAGAGTGCGGGGCTGGAGAAAAAAAAGGGAGACTCATAATGCCCGTGCTTCTTAAAGGCCAGCTAATAGTCTCTGTCCATTTCAGAAAAGGAGGTACAAAGAGAATACAAAGATATTCAGTATTAATATTGCCGGGAAGGGTAAATGTACAAAAGCCCATAAATAAACAGGAATAATGAGCCATTGTGCTGATACTACTGGCAGGTGGGAAAGAAATGAGGTCACCTGTTTCTCTTACCTCACCTCACCTGGCACAGCTTGTTGGCATCATTGTCTGTTCTCAGCTAAACCTGCCATTCACATATAAAACCGGGATGTTTGTAGAAAATGTTACTCCCTCCAGAGTTTTATCTGTGTATCTAGCCAAAATGCATGGGAAGTTCTGTTTTCACACGGATGTTAGACTAGCTCATGATGTCAGCCTTATCAATATTGAATTTCAGGGGGAAAAAGTTCAAGCAGAATTCAGATGGACTGAAGAGGAACATCCATAGGTAAATAACAGATAAATACTTTTATGAGTTGACAATGGTGTAATTAGGAAAAAAACCCCACCCAACTTTTGCAAAATAGGAATAGCATTTCAGGGCTTATGAAGAGTTGTAAAGACAAACTCAACAAGCAGCATTCAGACCTTCCAAATCTGATGCCTTCATTAAGCTCAAGGCTTAAAAATAATGTACCTGGCTCCAGCAGGGAGAACCAGAATTCCTTATCTGGATTTCTAGTATCCCTTTTACTGTTAATGGAGGTACCTCTGAAGCAATACAACATCTAGAATGCTCATATGTGGAGAGGACTCAAAGGAAAGAAAGCATAGCTGGTAGGAAACGCTCATCTTCTTTCTGCAACATAATAATCTGAGTCTTGGTGTCCCTTTGAGGAAGTGTTTCCCTTTAAGAAAAACAAAAGTGGAATAAATAGAGAAATGCAGGTGGTGGTGAGGATGTTGTCTGACTTGTCAAAGTGTAAGCATCCATTTTAACAAGTTCCTTTCCTCTTTAAATGCAGCGCCCAGAGTTGCCTGCTAATGTTCGTGTTTATGCTGTTGTCCAGTTCAACAGAGTTAAGTCTACCAAGCTCGGGTCCCCCTGATGAAAAAAGGGAGAGAAAATTTGGGTTCAGGTCAGTAGCAACTTAAGTACTGCTTAGACACAACATCTCAGCCACTTGCTTGGGTTGGATGGGACTGTGGCTAACATAGCCCACCCTCCTTAAGGTAGCCACAAGTTCCAGTAGAAATACAGTTCAAGCATCTGCCCCGGGGCAGTGTCATTTAACTTCCTTAGGGCAAGCCATGCCTCGAGTCAAAGTAGTTAAAATCGGTATAGAAACTATGTGGTGAAGGTTGTGCTGTAGATCCAGCATGTAAATTTGCCTTGGCTCAGACAGGCAGTGCCAAGGCCGTGGCTACAGTGCCATTTCCAGGCCAATCAGGAAATGGCTGAATAAAGTATTTAATAAAATCAGTTACATTGTGACTGGTAAAAAAAGGCGCTTTATTTTATGTATTCAGTGGGAAATAAATCCATTAATCATTTTCAGCATCACAGAAAGTAGACAGAGATAAAGACCAATAAGTTTATCTCTCTGCCTGTCTCACCTATGAAAAATTATTCCCTATGCTGTAGTTTGATTATTGAAATGCAAGCTATTTCTCATGCAAGATTGTGCAGAATCCAGCACTTCTGTGTTTATTTAATGTAAATTTTTCATGGTTTAATTTCACTTCATTGCTTTGAGTTTACACCTGTTTTCATCACTGAGAAATCCAAAACCTGTAGGGTGTCCTTCAAACATGCTAGGAGTCTATTTCAAAAGATGGGCTTGATTTACATGCCTAATTCTACTTATTGAACTTAATTTCAGATAATTGGGAGTGTGGATGAAGTAACTTTGTCTTTGGAGTCTTTGCAGGAAAGGTATTGCTTTGCTTCCCATAAGATAAGGTTAGCATAAACATTTAAAGAAGAAACAGTCCATGGTGCATTATTTCCTAAATTCAGTGCAATGGTGTGTCCATGTTTCACTGGGCATAAATTTCTACTACTGCCTGACCAAGTAGTGTACAGCTCAGTATTAATGACCAAGGAGCTCCGTATACAATGGAATATCCAGGTCACGCTGTAGGAACCTGACGGGAGAACAGGACTGTACTACAATGAAAGAGTTCCTCAGCCACAATTTTGCTTCCCAGCACTGTGTCTTTCTGTCCTATCCATTGAGAAATACACCAGCTTCTGTGGCTGGACTGCAGAGTGGATTATTGACATAATTTAAGCTAAAGAATAATAGAAAAAAAAAGTTTATTTTTAAACTGAGATAATTGAAGCTATCCTGTTTGTAGCAGTCCCTGAAGCAGCTGCCTTGGCACAACTGAGGGGAGTGTGAGCTGCAGCATGTGGGTGTGGAGGAAGGGGCTGAAATGGAGAGAGGAGCAGATTTCTAACCAATTTCCCACTGGCAGAGATGGCTTTCCAAATCAAGAGCCTCAGCTTCTAAGGTGCCAACTGTTTGCTCTGCACTGACACCTCTAAACTCTTTCCCACAACCTTGATTATTGTGAATTTGAGGAGACTTGCTGAATGGTGTGGCACTACCAGAACAAACCATGGCTTTCCTTTCTGGAAGAGAAGTATTTTGAAGCAGGGATGAGAGAAAGGTGACCTGAGCTGCTGCATTCCTTTTATTCTCAGCTGTTGCAATGCCCTTGAGGGGGGTGCCAGGGGGGCAGGGATGCAGCAGCTCCCTGCAGCTGAATAGAAGTCATCAGAGAGCTGAGACACTGGAGGCAGTCCAAGGGAGGAGAAAAAGGCCAAAGCCCTGTCTGTTCCTTGCCTCCTGTTCCCTGCTTGACACAATTGATTTTAAAAACTGGACAGGCCCAGGAAGCCTTTTGTTCACATTCCTTAACTTCAGGAAAAGCAACTCTGCTGTAATTGCACCATATGTTATCCTTCAGCATGGCCTTTTCAGCGCACAAGATGCTCTCACAGCATTGAAGGGAAATGCCTGAACAGGGAATTACAAATAAAGAGGATCAAGCTATGTACTCTAAATCCTGAATGCTGACACTAAACACATTTTTCTTTAAATGGATCTCATCTGACTGCTGCCTGCAGGCATAGCTCTGAGGGTGAAATTAAGATATTAGGCAAAGTCTAGGATGCAACAATAAAGTTTTCATTCCTATTAGTGGAAATCATGTGGTTAAGCTACGCTCCAAAGTGACCCGTGGTAATTAAGAAACATACTTAGCTCATAATGGAGAGTTAATGGATTAAAGTGATGCCTTATTGCACAGTGGTTTCACTTTGCACGGCCGCTTTCATCCTAAAACTCTTGAAAATCCCAGGGCTCAGGCTTGTTGTTATTGTAGTCAGTGCTGAAATTATGACTGACTGTCCATCAGCCTTGCAGAGACCTCACAATGCCCAGTAGTACCAAAGGGACCTCCCTTTAGGAGTCCTCACTCCTCCAGGCCCATCAAAGCTCATGCCTGAATAAAGAGGGGTACTTTCATACCAGTTCTTGTTCCACAGGCAGCTTACCTGTTTTTCATTCATCAGCATAAAACAGCCCTTGAAGAAGTGATTAAACCAGTTCTCTTCCCTTCAGGGTGAATCCCTTAATCCTTGGACTAAAGCTATGATTGGTTACTGTCCCCTTCAATCTTTAGTCCATGCTGCAAAGTAGGACAGCTTCACAGGGAAAAGCAGGGTCTTCCCACCAGGTGGGTGAAGAGATGTGGGTCTGAACCTTCTGGCTCTGCTCCTGAAGATCAGAGTGGGTGAGGGCCATTGTTGTCTGGGCTGTAGGGGCTTTGGGATCCCTATCTTCTGTCTTCTCTGAATGAAACCCTGAAGCACATAGTGGCACAGCAGTCCATTCCATCCGATAAAGAATGAAGCTGATTCTGCTTGAAGCTATAGTTTGAAAAAAATCTGCATAAAAATTGGGCCTTTTTGTGAATTAAAAAAGAAAAACAAAGTACAAAGCAACTGAATTTTTTTAGACTAATAGATTTCTATGTTCCAACCTTACCTGCAGCTGAGCAAGTTTGTAAGAAGAAGACCTAATGTGCCAGTGTATTAAAACAGGCAAGCACTTGTTCTGTATTTATTATTCAGTCTATCTGTAATATTCATCCATATATTCAACTTCTAAAGCTCTGGGTTAATAACAAGTTTGAAATTCTGCAGTACTCACTGAAGCCCTGAACCCATTCTAAAAATGAGAGTAAATGAAACTTGAAGGCCCATTTATCCTCATCATTATCTGCCCATTTTGATTTAGACTTAATGTGGAGACAATGGAACTATACATTAGACAGTTGCACGGGATGATCCACGATCTTGCGTTGATAGGTCGGCAAGCCCCTGCGCACTGATATGACCACAATAGTAGCCAGAACTTATTAATAGTGGAGTTTGGTAAAGCTGAAATGGAACAGCCAGGTTTCATTCTGATTTTAGTGTTCCAATAAAGTTTTTAATCAGTTAATTTATACATTATCATTTGAATTCTTTGAAGTCCACTAATCACAAGTGAACATTCAGTATGTCCTCATCTACTAGTTTAATGAAGTGGCATTCCTAAATCCTAGTTTTAAAGTGTCTCTTACTTTCCTTGTAGGAGAAATAGGATTCTCAGAAGGGATTTGCAAGCAGTTCTACAGATCTTTGTAATATTTCTTTCACCTTGTCTCTCATAATGAATTCAAGAAATATCACACGTCCAGGGAACAGGGTAATTCTGAACTTTAACAGATTGCTGCTGCCATTCATGAAAAATTATACTCTGATGCATGGGTGGTACCACTGAATTCAACGGAGCCAATAATTGTGAGCAACAAGATACTCTAGGGGAGTGTGGCAGACTTTACCCAGGGATTGTTGCTGCTTCAGGACAGAGACAATGTTTAACTAGACAACACATACAGTCTCCATCTCAATTGGCTACTCCAGGCACTGCTGTAATACATATTAATAGCAGTTTTGTTGAAAGGCCTTATTGTAATATTTGATTTGCTTTGGCCCAGCCACATGAAAGGACATCCAAGTAAGAACAAAGAGAACACACCATGGCCAGGGACAGAGTCAGCTAGTTAGGAGCAGTCCGGGGCCAAGAGCTGAAGGCCCCAGTGAACCAGTCTGGCATCTGATCTGCATGGCTCATTTGAAACAGACTGATAAAAACTACAGAGAAAAGACCAGAGAAATTTTAAAGAACTGAAAACCAAAAAATCTAAATTAAGGAAAACAGAAGACTTCTTTCTTTTTAGCATCTCAAAAAGAAAATTAAGACACCAGAGCACTGCATTGCTTAAGTGCCTTGATTGAGAGAAAATGCAGAAGTCTTTAGGATGGTGTAGCGGGTTTGGTTTGTAACCAGGCGGAAACACCAATTTAGTGTAGTGGTTTGGTCCAAATGTAGAAATATATCCTCTGAGAGAAGGCAGGTCACCACCCCTCCCCCACCAGGTTTGGGGAAAATAAATTTTCCTCAAAGGAAAGTGAAAGAGATAAAAACTATTTATTTAACAAACACATGGGGAAAGGAAAATAATGCTAAATAATAAAAATCTCTCGCTGTGGAGAAAAAACCTGGGGAAGTGTCAGAGTCCTCCCTTTGGTCTCCTTGGAGCTGGGGCTTGGCCCATGGCCAGGCCCTCCTGTGCTCGGTGGAAAGTCCTCCCAATGTGCTCTGATATTGAAGCAGTCCAGCAGAAAAAGGAGAAAATCCGAAATTCCAGGGAAGGAAAAAAAAAAATTCAGCTCTCAGTCTCTCTCCAGAGAAAAAGAAACTCAACAAGTGGCCAGAAACTGACCCGGGAGCAGCAAGCTGGGTGCTTCCTTGCTCCCCTGCCGCAGCTGGGAAAAAAAAAAATGCCGCGGCTATCTCTGTGTGGCCTTGAACAAGCTGCAAACTGCTTCGAAAAGGTTTTGCTCAGTTTTTCCTTCCCCCTCTCAGGCTCAGTTTAGAGGCATAGAAAGGCACAAGAAATTAATTTCTGGGCATAGGGCAGCGATATGGGATACACATCATAAAGTCACCCTAAGACAGATGGCAAGGCTCAACAGAAACATATGGCTGTAATTTGACTCATTTAAATCAACAAGTAAAGTTTAAAAATGAGGCAGGCATTTTTATGTGAGGGTCTCTCACTGAAGCAACAAGACATGAAGGAAAGAAGTGGATGCCTCTTCAATGGCATCTTGAAGTGAAGTCTGAAGTGTGAATTGTTTGTATCTTATGATACAAACCTTAAAGTTTGTCCATGATGGCAAACTTTTATTTGTGTACTAAATGACGCCTTGGTGTATCACACTGAGTTATATTCAACAGCCTGACTTTTCTAACTTGCTTGATTTAAGTTTGAAGTTCCCGCTGATTTTCCAGAGCACAGCTGTAGAACATCAGCTCAAGTTGTCTGCTTTCCTTCATGCAGAATTTTAATTGGGAAGAACATGTAGTATTTTGATAACCTTTCTCAGATACCAAAAAAAAAAGGTTTTCTTCAGAAAGACACTGTGGAAGGAGGATGTTAAGAGGCAGAAAGGTGATGAATTTTATTGGAAGAGGTATTGAGCAATGTCTGCAAGAGGAATATTGGTTTTCAAGGCTGCATAAGCTGTACTGCTGGGAGATGACTCAAATTACAGTAACCCATCAGCTTGTTGTGGTCTCGCAGAAGGGCCATTTCCCATAGGATCCAAATGATTAGCCCTGCTCCATAGCTTGACTCCAGGGATAGTAAAGGATTCCCACCAGCCCCTGACCTGCACAGTCATGCAGGAGCCAAGCTCCAACAATCACAGAGCAAGGAGGCCATAACTAAATGTCCAGCTAAAAATATACCAGATACCATGGGGACTAAGCAACTGAACTGAAGTGTGATGCTGTGAATAAAAAGCCTGATATATGTAAGCAGTACATACACTTAAAGCAACATTATGTAGGAGAAGGGAGGTTGCTTTCTGTGAACTGATCCTGTTATGATCATTACTGTGCATTAAGATCCAAGGAAGTTTGAAACAGGGCAGCTCCAGATGCACCGTCATAGGTCTGGGGATATGAAACAGGAAGCAGTCCAGGCAACATCATGTCATTCAGAAGAAATGGTCACAGTGGTCTTAAATGTCATTGCTGCTGGGTGTTGATAACTTGTGTTTTCTGTGGATGTTACCATAATGCCTCCTGCATATCTGTGGGGTTTCTCTGGGTAAAGGTGGTGCTGCATGACCCTACTCTTTGCAGGCATCTTCCAAAACCAGGGTCCCACCCTCACCTCTGTGGTGGAGCCATCTAAGACTGCACAGCTAAGGAAAGACCAAACCATGTTGTCATGCACACAGTGCAACAAACCATAACAACAGGCTTCAAATTATGAGGGCTATTAAAAATAAAAAGAGAAGAAAAAGGAAATTGTCAATCATACCAGTTCTACTTAAATCAATCAAAATAATTTTACCAAGTGGAGAAACACGATGAGGATGACCTAAGAAGTGTAATATATTTGCCCTCCCTGGCTGAGGGGAAGCAACACACATAAAACGTGTAATAGGTGGCTTGACAAAAATAAATCTTAGACACAAATCATGTTTATTGAGTTCCTTAGTGCAGAGCAGCTTTTCTGGCAGACACACTGATAGAATTTATCTGTAATCATGAGGTTCCCCCCAGGCAACCCCTCAGTGCTTGGTACGTTTTTGTCACTGTGTTTTACAACAGTACCAGCTTCTGGAGCTCCAGTCACTTCAGTGCACAAAATTCAGTATTTCTGTATTTAGAGTGTTGTAGTCGCTGTCTATTCAAATAGCTTTCATTGAAACTTCTCTAGCCCTTTCACTGGACTGAAACACAGAACCAAGTACCATAGCTGGTGGTAAAATTATTTCAGCTAGAGGTGTTTATAATTTACAAAAGCTGTTTATCTTTCAACTTGTATGTGGTTTGTGCCAGGGCTATACATATCACTGATTATACCAGCATTAATGCACAGTCACAAATAAGGAAGACAGTAGGTGTTCTAGTTGACCAATATCCACAACCACAGAAAAGGCTGTGAAAGGTGTCAGCAGCATCTGGATTAAGACTCTCACAGAAACTGAATTTTCTGTGCATTTTAATTCTCGTTTTTACTCAGGTATTTTCCTGGTAGCTTATACTACTAAAGCAAGCATGACAGCATTTGAAGGATTTACATCTCCTTTGATTTCATAACATGCTGGTAATGTATAGATCATGTCATATGAGCAAAACTGAGAAAAATTACAAGGAAGACCACATCCTGATATAACAGAATTACAACAAGAAATATTATTATTATAAATGAAATGAGATTAGATGAGGGGGCAGTGGGTATAGTATCAGTGAAATGTGGCCTTTTATTAGATTTGGACTCTGAGTATTTAACCTGCCCAAGCCAAAAGGCATTTATAAACATATGGACAGGCTTTAGCCATGAGATGGAGGAATGCTTTTCTTGTACAGCACCACCATAAACATCAGGTTGATAGATCTATTTAACATTGTGCCCAAAGGGGAAACAAGTTTCTTCTGCTTTGACTCACTTCAGATGGGCTGATTTCAGCCCTCTGTTTATGAAGCCATAACTCTGCTGAAGGAAACAAGACTGCATAAATGTACCTTGAGGACAGACCACAGATCATCATAAAAATGACCTGGTGAGATCACCTGGTCTGAAGAGCCATTCAGGGCAGCCTAAAGCACACAGAGTCCTCTTTCTCATAGCCTTCAAGACAGGATTGCTGCTCTAAGGAAAGAGTCTCTGCAATAAGAAGTTGCTTTCCATTCTTATTGCCACTTTCTTTTCCTTTCCTGTATAACAGGTTTGTGGCTTCTTTCCTATGTTCTGATTATGTATAATCCAACATTTTCTTGCTACTGCTGCTTTGTCTCTGAACACAACAGATCTAGGCCAAAGACAGGGCTGGCCTTGCCCCTTTATGGGGCTAATCCTATGGTCCTGGGAAGGCAGCACACGGTTTGGACAGCAAGCTCTTGCATACAAGTCCATGTAACTGATGAACCAAAAATGGCCCTTTTTGTGCAGGAATTCATGTGGCAGATAGGCAAGTCACATTGCAGCTCTGAGAACACTTTCCTCTAACTTGTTTTTCCCAGGCAGGTGCCTGGTTTGCTCACAGAATGGAACCAGTCCTCCTGCCCCTTTCAGTTGTATGACTTGAGATTTCAGAGGGTCTCACATCTCAACCCTTGGGGTTTGCTAAGTCCCCTCTCCACAGAGAACACATGTAGTTGGAGGTGCACGTCTGGGTGGAGCCCACACTGTGCTTGTAGCCATCAGAGGACATCCTGGCACCTCTGAGGGAGGCTGAGTAGCTGTGGACATTCCAGATGAGCATCCATCTAGCAAGAGACCAAAACAACTTCCATTCATATGCTTCTCTTGTGAATACAATGTGCAGGGTAGGGCTTTAAGCCATGGTGTCAAGGTACTTTTTTATAACATGGCCTGGAGATGTCAAGATTGGTGTCTCAGCAGGGCTCCTGAAAATGATTATCCAGCAGTGGATAATCCAGCAGTGGGAGATTGAGTGTACTGTACCAGGGTCTCTGTGATACTAAAGTGGTCACTGGAAGAACAATCCCAGCATGGAAAAGCAAGTGTTTCCTTCTGAGTTTAGGTCAAGGCTTGGGTGAGTAAGGATTTTATAGGGAAACTGAGATGGGAAAACCATCCAAAAAACCAAAGTGGGTATGCCCACAGTGCTATTGTTTGCAGAAGGAAAAACATGACCTGGATAGGTAACCTCCTGGGAAAAGGGAACAAAGAACCGAGCAGACTCCTTCCTCCAGGAAGACTTCTGAATGAATTATCTAGAGTTATCTCTGCTGGAGGCTACTTCATTTCCCCCAAACTCTCGTTTTGTATCTCTGTCCATTTTTAATCAAATTTCTGTTCACGTTAAAGCTTTATTTGTAAAACCAAAGGGTCCTGTTTCTTTCCAGTCTTCATACAGTAGCAATTCTAAGCAATGTAAAATGTAAAAATATCATTTAAATGCATTTCAAGGAATGATAGAATCAATCATAGAATCATTAAGGAAAAAACCTCTAAGGTTATTGAGTCCAACTGAAGCTTTAACTTACTTGAAAGAACATCGAAGATTGCCTTCCATACATTTCCTTTTATTATCTAAAGATAATTTATCCTATGCAGTTATTAGGGGATAAATACTGAGCTGAAGTAGGTACAGTACAGGGTATTGCTCCAATATAAATAGAGTATAGAGCAGATAAAGTGGTTTTTACTAGAAGGAAGACTAAGAGCAAGAAGAGCTGATCACAAGAAGAATTATTAATGGATTAAATTCTTGAATTATTTGTTTTGTAACAGAGATGTGTCTGCTGCTGCTGCTGCTATAGCAGTATTAGGCATAGTTGAACACTCAGATCACCCTGTCTTGACTGTAACTTAAATAATATTGGTTCCAAGATTGGCCAGGAGATGATATGATATGTTTTGGTAGGATGAAAGTTTTCTGTGTTGTCCTCAAGTATGAGCTTCTTTTCCAACTGAGAAAATGCTGGAGGTGTGGTTGAACACTGCTTATTTTTTTATCTATGCCTTCAACTCAAAATGTCAAATGGTAGTTCATTATTGCACAGATATGAAAGGGGGCTAACCCATCATGGTTTTTTATTGTTCTCAAGACGGTGCTTAAACTACACAAAGAATATCAGAAAATGTAAAAAGTTAATTAAGTTCAAATGATTTGAACTTTCACAGTGTCGTCAATAGCTTCTGATAATGCAAGATGCTGATTTTGGAAGATGCCTCTCTAGCAGAAAAAAGAAAGTATTTTCTTCTAACTGATAAACCTCTCATACACAGCAAAGCAATTTGATTTTAAAAGCAGTTTAGCAACACTTGCAGTATTTTCTTAATCCCAAGAGTTTTATAATTGCAGGAGAGATCTCACTTTTGCTAACTTTAGATGAGTGAAAAATATCTAGGTATATCTTCAGATGATGTTTATCTCGTAGAGTTAAAAGGAATTAAAAATATCTTTTCTAGCTCTTAAAAAAAAAAAACCAACAAAATTCCTTCTTTATCTCTCTGAATGTTAAATAACAATTTTCCACTTGCACCTTAAGATTCTTAAATGATCACTTAGATGCAGTTGACAAAGGGATATTATCAAAAGTTTAACATTTCTTTCACAATGTGTCATAAGATTTTTTTATATGATAACATTAAAATTGAATGACCTAATGATGCATGTGCTGAAATTAGCTGTATCATGTATTCATGAGAAGTAAGTCACAAGACAGAATTGGTTGTTCCTCAGTAATAAGCATAGTATTTATCTAAAGCACTTCTCAGTGAAGAAGAAAAAAACATGGTTTTTGTCGCATACCCAAATACTTGACTTCACATTTTAGTTTTAGTCTCGATCTGACTAAGATGATTTCTCTGAAAAAAACAGTGACTTTCAGGGCACTGTAAGTTCTCCTGAGCGACTTCAACCTGATAGAAAGCTGGATATGACATGTTTTCATAAGACTTCTTATATACTGAGAGTCTCAGCACAGCAGCTTTAACATGTTTCAGGAGTCTTTTATTAAGAAATAGGCTAAATCATTCTCCTTTTAAGATCTTAAACCCCTTAAATCTCATTATGCCATTCCTACTTCAGAGGCAGAGAAAATGCTGAATATTTTTCACAAGTGAACCTGCTAAAAACTGAATTATGTAAGGCTTCAAACTAAAGTAATTTCAGTCTTTTTGGGGAGAATTGCATTATCTGATTTCAAGACATGCAGGATACATGAAAATATCTCAAAACATGTTATTATCAACAAGAACAAAGTAAATGGTGCCCTGGAGCTCAGTAAATTGATTGGCTACTGGAGGTATTTGAAATGAATGCCTGAAAGATACATCCACAGTTATAAGGAAAATCTCATCCCCATAAAGTATCCCGTATCAGTCATGGCTCACTCACAACAGGTGACCACCTGTGCCATGAAAGACCTGCACTCATCCACCCTGCCAGTGAGCCCTGCTCCAAATGGACACCCAGGTGTCTTGCCCCACCTTGACTACCTTCCCCTCTCCTGACTCTTGACCCCAAACTCTCCTAGTTCCTGCTCTCTGTTTCCTTTCATGGCAGTTTCTCATCAAAAGCATTAAAGGAGGTTGCAGCAGGAGTTGTTTGAACCTCTTTGGCAGGATGTGGGTGACCCAAAGCCACCGGATACCAGTGTGGGACCTTGAAGTGGTTGGCAGGAGTCCCAGCTCACCTCCTTTGCTGTGCTGCTCCCTGAGTTGCAGCAATTAAATTCCCTTATCACTGCTGGAGCAGACCCTAAAATAAAAAGAGAAGTGAGGCTCTTTTAATGTGCTTAAGCAGTCTAGGGTGGCACTTGTTATGCAGCCAGATGCTGCATGCAGTTAGCTTCTGCCCTGGGTGAGCAGGTTGTTCTCACAGGGGAGAAAAAAAAGTTGTCAGTAAAATGCTATTTCTAAACAAAGCTTGGCAGGGGATTCAGGATAAGGTACAGTGCTGCACTTAATCTTTTTTCCAAAAGAACAGATTTGAAGTTAATGACGCCTGCAGCACATTTATTGGCTTTGTGGTAATAACCAAAACATCCTTCTTTTTTTTCTTTATTTGGGGACAAGAGGAAAGGTTTGCAGCACCAATTACTTCTATTTTGCTACTTGAAAGACAATTCTGTGTTTCATAGGAGAATACTTGCAAGATGTTCCTGACTTAGGAAGTATAGTTGGGGCTGCTGGGGCAGGAAGTAACTACTGCAGATATTTTAGTAGAGTCTGTGGGTTGGCATTCCTGCAAGCACAGGTCTGTCTACAGGCGAGGGCTGTGCTGTTTTCAGTATGACTTTGTCTTGATGTTGACGTGTGACCTGCCCGATGAAGTCAAAGCATGATAATACTTGCAACATGATTTAGCAGTGCAGGAAGAGGAAAAATAATGATTGTTTTTGAGAGTGTCAGGAAAAGAAATCCAGCTTCACCAAACTTTTTTTAAATTTTTTTTAAAATTGTTTTCCAGACTAACACAACCTAAAAAAAAAAAAAAAAAAAAAAAAAAAAAAAAAAAAAAGAGAAAGCTTCTTGTCAGTGTGGATTTTTCCTGTGGGTGATGATCTGGACATACATAAAACTGGGTCAGTGGTTCCTATCCTTTCCAAGCCATGTTTGTCATTGCTGGATTTCTGCCAAACTTATCATCCTCCCTCATTGCCTTGAAGTGGAAGAACTGTGGCAGATCAGACCTCTATAGCCCTGTCTCTCCCAGCAGCAGTCATGCTGCAAACACAACTGTCTTGGCAACTACTCAGATAATTTTTACTGATCTACAGTTGCTGAGACATAGCTGAAAGCTGGGCCTCCAGTCTTTGCATCTGTCAGGGTGATTTAAAAATATACACAGTCAGAACCATGAACGCTGAATTATAGGTACTTACAGAACCCAGCGAGTGGGCAGAACAAAATTTTATGTCTCTTTGTGCTGACAGATCTCGTCACTCAATGATCTTGGAGTGCACTGATGAAATATTTTGAAGCTTCTGCAGTAGTACACTCCACTACAGTTCAGGCACATTCTGCTGATACATGTCTGAACACAAAGTACAGTTTTTCTACTGGTCATACTTGCTACCAGATGAGCTCTTTGGGCTCATGACACCCCAGGAGAGATGGGTGACATTTGCAAGAAAAAGCTTGACAAAGGCTAAGTCAGTTCAGCAACAGTGTTATGGCACAAACAAGTCATAAGGGTGTGTGTTTAGATGTATGTCTGTCAAATGAGAGATATCTATAACTGCTAAAAGCATTGGAGGATAACAGCAGGCATTTCACAGCCTATACAGCTGAACTTTGTAAGCATTTCCTCTGACAAAAACCAGTAGCATTTTAGGGCAAAAGGAAAGCAGTTTGGAAAATATGTATGTTCCACACCACCAGTTGGATCAGTTCTGTCAGTGATATGTGACTCCCCTACGTGCCTTCTGTTCTGCTCGTTCAGTGAGGTTACCCAAATAAAATGGTGCACACATCTATATCACCTGAAATGTGAAACAGCCTTGGAAAGACAAAGAAAAGTTGCCTTTATACAACCTCCCTCATGGCCTTTTCCCAGCTGCAGCAATCCACAAACTCCCTTGCAGAGTTTTGTGTTTCATTGACTTTATATACCGGGGCAAGCTGAGTTCCCATTGCTCCCCAAAACAAAACACTGTTCTTGTCGCAGTATTGGGTTCATAGGTCTTCAAACAGACACAGAGCTTCCTATAAACCTTTGAAGTCATTATTTGAAACATAATGCTGGCAGCAAAAGCCACGATGTGGGAAGCAGAACCGAGGGACAGAGACACCCAGCTCTTCTGTTTAACAAATAGCTCACTTCCTATTAGCAGTATAGTTACCTCCTGCAGGCAAAGCCATAAATCATGCTCCTCAGCAGCCACCAAGTTGAGAAAGCCACTTCTGGATTTAGAAATTGAGTGTCAAGTTATACCACCTATTGCTCTCTGATCTATTCATTATGCTTGAATCTGTGGAATTTGCGGTGTTTTAGCCCAGCTCATAAAAATAATGTCCTGGATGATCAAAGGTGTACTTTGATCTGCAGACCTCTTTCTTTGTCTTGAGGCACCAGCCTCAAACACCTCAAGGACATCTGCTAATGAGACTGAAATGAGTCTGCTGTGCTGAGCAGAGCTACGTGGATGAGAACAAGCAATCCTCAAGCCAGTTTGTGCAGTAACGCATCGGACAGTTTTTCACTTGTCCTAACCACAGTGAGGGCTCTCAGGTGTTGAAAGGCATCTTATCTCCTGGCCTATCTGAAAGAGAACATTTTGTCTCAGGATTTCATAAATTGTCTTCTGTTTAGTCCTGATTCAAAACTCCACTTACTGTGACAGGAAATGACCCTCCAGCAAATCCTGGAAAAACATCTTCCTTGGGGACAGACTCACCTCAGAATATTCTTGTTCCCAAGAAAGACCTTGGTAGCACTCAGGCACAGATTTCTGCTGATTTTCAGCTTGGTCTGATGGAGAAAGCTTGAACTTTGGCAAACTCTTAACACAGACCAGGGTGTACAGATGCTCTGGGAATTCTCTGTCTTAGCTTCTCCTATTGCTGGTAGCCTGTCACATGGTGATGGGAAAGATATGGTCTTTCTAGTAAGCATCCTGACATAGCCTGCCAGGGATAAATAGGATTTGTAGATACCTTGATACGAGCCCTCCTTTGCATGTGAGTGTTTGCTGCTAAGCCTGATGCACAGAAAGAGTGTGCTTGGACTAGGTGTAAGGAAGCACACCAGGTTTTTCTGGCTTGGCCAGCTCAACTAGAGTTCAGATTTGCCAAAAACATACTGGGCTTTGCTGCAACTTGTCACAATCCCAGTGTCTCCCTGTGATGGCCTGAAGAGTACCTGGCCCTCAGGAAGAGCTGAACTGGGGACCTGTTAAAGAGAGGGGGATTGCTCTGTGGAAATGACTAGGTGAAGGAAAGAACCCAAACTATGTGAGATTCTCACAATATTTAATGCTGCAAGTATTAATGAGACTTGTGGTGTAGCTGTGTGGGGCAAGAGCAGAGAAGTGGAGAGTTACATGACTGGTAAGTTCCCAGAGTTGCAGCATTAATGAGTTTGAGAACTTGAATTAGGAAATAAGACCAAAGCTCAGAAAACAGGAAGTAGAATTCATTGTCGGTAATTTGGTTTGAGGGTTTTTTGTTGTTGTTGGTTTTGTTTGGTTGGTTTTGGGTTGGTTTTTTTTTTGTGCACAAGCTTAAAAGAAAGTGTCATCTGGGACCTTAGAGACTGAAATATCCTGAACATTCACAGGGAATGAATGCATGGTGTTATGGAAGTGTGCCCATGCCCAAGCATGTGGCCATCAATGTGGCAGCAAATGAGGAGGGCACATATGTCACAGAAAGAGGTGAATATCAGAGAAATTCCATGATATCTGGAGTTCCAAACAGATCACAGTCAAGACAGTAAATGGAAAAGATCATGGTCAAAGTCTAGGTAAAATGTCAAGATCAAACAGCACATCATTTTGATGCAGAGGCAGTCACAGACACTGAAGTGCACAGTAGAGAAACAACTACAGATTAGTACTAACCAAGTTAATACTCAGTCACCAAATCTAATGGGTTTCCAGTTATTTGCGCCCTCTGTCTAAGATTTGCTGAGTACCAGTGAGTGGTGTTTTAGACACAAGGATATGTAGCATTTAGGCACAAATATCTGTAGCATATTATCAGGTCTCTTTCACTAAGGTTTACATCACTTTCTGATTTTGCCCCCAAATGTTAGGGGTGCCACAGAGGGGAGAGTTTTGCTGTGAAGGAAAACTTGGAGTTCAGCCCAGGCTAAACACAACTTGGATATGCACAGTATTCCTGTTAGGTTTACAAGCAATTTATTTGACTCTTTCATGTAGTAAATAAAATGGTTTTGACTAGCCAGTGTGGCAATCCATTGATTTAATCCTCTTTATTTTGGTATGATCATATCTGCATGCATGCATTTACACTCCACTGAGCAGTGACTTGGTTGTGGTTTAACCTCAGCCAGCAGCCAAGCCCCACACGGCCACTTGCTCACTGCCGCACCAGTGGGATCAGGGAGAGAAATGGAAGAGTAAAAGCTGGTGAACTCATGGGTTGAGATGAAGACCATTTAATGGGGAAAGCAAAATCTGCACACAAAAGCCAAACAAAGCAAGGAATTAATTCCCCTGGGCAGGCAGGTGTTCAACCATCTCCAGGAGTGTAGGATCCCATCATGTGTAATGGGTACTTGGGAAGACAAACACCATCACTTCAAATGTCTTCCCTCCCTCCTTTTCCCCCCACTTTACATACTGAGCATGATGTCACATGGTCTGGAATATCCCTTTGGTTAGTTTGGGTCACCTGTCCTCTCTGTGTCTCCTCCCAACCTCCCATGCACCCTGAGCCTCCTCACCAGTGTGGCAGTACAAAAAGCAGAAAAGGCCTTGGCTTTGTGTAATCTCTGCTCAGCAATAACAAAATCATCTCTGTATTATCAACCCTGTGTTCAGCACAAATGCAAAACACAGCCTCATATCAGCCACTGTGAAGAAAATTATCTCTACCCCAGCCAAAATCAGCACAGACTTGAACTCCTGCTGGACCCTGGTTACTTGAGTCCTGTTGGTCCACATACAGATGTCAAGTCCAAGACTGACTGCTGGAATGCAACAATTTAATGTTTGAGCAGTTAGATGGTATTGGGAAAGAGGTAAAAGGCCTGATGGATATAGGCAGGTTTTCTCTAAAGACATATTCAATGCTTAGAGGGGAAATTATCATAAAATTGGAGATACCTGAATCTGATGAATAAAACAACATAGGAGCAGTTTATACACATACACTCATACATAGACACATATACATAGAGGTCCTATGTTGTTGGGGGTTTATATATATGTACACTTGTATATATCTGTATGTATGCATGTGTATATGTGTATAGCAGAGTGTCTGTGTATTTGCTCTGCTGACGCTGTTAGGTAGGGACTAGTGAGCAAGCACAGCTACTGCATTGCTCCACCCTTGCCGAATTGTGAAGGGCTGGTGGAATGCCCTGCAAAGGGAGTTGGACCTCTCTGGCCTGGTACTCCACTGGCACAATTTCGGACCCATGTTTCAGTGAAATGACTCATTCTCTAAAAACATGTGATTCTTGACACTAAATAAATGGGAAATAAGGTTGCCTAGGTCAAGCAGTGAGTACTTATGTTTACTTTGGATTTGTCTACATTTAATCAGATGACAGAGAAGTTTGTGGTGTTTCCTAAACTACCACTGCCCTTCTGCAGAGATGTGTCTTGAGAGAACAGCTGGAGCAGAGCATTATTATTCAGGGGTGGACAACAGATAAAGCCAGCCTGACCATTCCATCTCTGCATACACAGAATTACATAAGTTTAGCCAGAAATTAAGTATTTTATGTTTGATTTTATTCTTCTTTCATATACATAATCCACTGGTAGACAGGCTCTTCTAATCCTCTTGTCAGTAAGGGCTTTGTAGGGTTTATGTTCTCTAAGATGATATATCCTAGCAACATCAGAATTAAACTAGCTTCAGTGAAAGAGGGAAGCTGCAGGAATGTCCAAGTTATTGGGTATTCACCAGCATTTGATTAATAGAGCTGCTTGCAGTGATGTTTCCAACAGCTCAGTGGCACAGAGAAGCATCCTGACAGTGGCACGAAGTATAGGCTATTTCTCACAGTCCCGTTCTCAGAGCCTGCAAATCCTCTTTGATGTTATGATTACTAGTAGAGACACTGTAACATGGTTACACAGGTAGCTCTCAAAGCTGGAGGGAGGGTATACGAGTACCTAACAAAGAGAAATGGCACTGCTTCTATTTCTCTAAAGGTAAGGGGATGCTTCACTCTCCCATGCTGATTGCTGGATGTCTCTTGGCATGTGAGTTCAAAGAAGTTTTTATTTTAATAACAGCACTTTCCTCCATTTTTTGTTTTTCTTGATCTGGTTTTTTTTATTGATGGAAAATTGTCTGAAAAGGGAAAACTAGTCCTGCTACAAGAGCCATATCTGATACAATACAGCAGCTGGGGCACCACTTTGATCTACAATATCCCCAGATTAGATTCTGCATATGTTCCTCTGTGATACTGGAAGACATCAGTGAAGAACAAAGTGCATAAAAATCTCCCTCTTTTTAAACAAACAAACAACAACAAGAAAAACAACAACAAGAAAGCTTCTTCTCACTGATGTTAAAGACTCCATGTTGGGCAGCAGTTTGGATGGACATTTCATTTCCCAGTGCCTCAGCACTAGGCAGTATTTTGCCCTTATGTCCTGAATTTCTGTGAGGAAAAGCTTTCATCCTACCACAAATGATGTAAATCTTCCTTCCCCCTCCAGCCCAGGTTTATTCATCTCACTCAATTTGCAAACAGACTGTGTAACTCAGCTGCCTCCTTTAATCCCAGCCCAGTTTTAGTGTCACACTTTCTGGTGTGACATTTGGTCCTGCTCACTGCTAACCCCCAGGCACCACCTGAAAAATTTATGTCATACTCCTAGTCTCCTGTGCGTCCTGTCTTTTGGGTGTTGCCAGCCCTCCCTCACCCCCAGGGTAGTGTAGGAGGGAGCTTCCCCTCCCTTACCCAAAGGATTTCAATGTGCTCCAGTTTGCCCTCCAGTTCTGGCCATCCCCCCACTAGTGCTCCACTGGGCTTTCCCCCCACTGTCTTTCCTTCCCTGCTCCCTGACATTATTTTTAATTCACTTGCAGTCTGTAAAAATGATGCTGACATCAACTGGGGCTGTGGCCAGAGCTGAGATAAGTCAGGAGCATCTATCTGCTGGGAGGAAATAACTCCACTACCCATGAGCTGCTTTGAAGTTGTTCATTAGGGTCAGTGGATATCATGTCACATGACATTAGTCCCCTACTCCTTCCTAGCTCTCTGATTTCTCCCTAAATCAATGGGCTGTGCCCATGGTTGCCTTTAAGACACCACAAAATTCTGGAATTGGCTGACTTCTTCAGCATTCTCAAAAGGCTGCATTGGGGCAGACACTTGTCCTCTAGTTGAACAAAAAGGTTTGCTTTGCTTTGTGGGGAAAACAAGTTTCAGTTGAAAAATTAAAAAAAAAAAAATCAAACCATTGAAGAATAGTTACTCACTTTTCAAAAGATATTTCCCAGAGGTCTGTAAGACATGCAGGCTGAGTTCACACAATATTCCCCATAAAAATGCTCCAATCCCTGCCTGATACATTCTTATGGTGATTCTCAAGGAGAGAATAAATTAAATTAAAAATAAATATAAATAAAGCAATTTAAAGGAAAAGGCCATATGACAAGTTCACCAGATCAGTGTAACTCTACTTCAGCATATGATTAACTCCCAAATTTCATAATACTAGGGATCTGTGCATACTGTAATATAGTCAGACCACACTTAGGGCACATAAAAAGAACATACAATGGCATTCTGGTCAACAGCATATTAAAAATGATTGCTGTAATCTCTCTGTTAATTACTTGCTCTTTATCAGAAAATTCTTATTAAATTTAGCTTGCTAATTTATCACCACCATGACAATATTTGGCTTTCTGCCATTACTTTGAATTTGATTCTGGGAAAATCCAAGCTTTTATTAAAAAGATGATTTTAAAAGGCTTGAATCATTGCATAAGACAACATGAATATGCAAATTAAATAGGCCCTAAAGGCTCAGAAACCAGCAGGCAAATTGAAAGAATCTACCATTTATTAAAATAAAATTAAATTAAATTAAAAACCAAACAAAGAAAAACCTTTCATGATTTTCAAGGCAGTTTTCTATTGCTCAGGGATCTGACGTGGTTTTAAACCCTGATCCTGACAATGTTGCTAAACTCAAAAAACTTCTCAGAAGTAGAAACCTGCTGATGTACTCTTTAATTCAGCTGGGCAACATGTTTTATCCAGATCATTATGCTTTTCTTGATCCCTCTCCTTTTGCTCCCTTCTCTTTTCTGGTGGAGTGAGACGCTGAGTGCTTGCACTGCTCCTAAGCCCTTCCCATTTGCTTTGCACTTGCTCTTTTGTTTCTACTGTTGTTTGCTTGGTCTTCTCCCTAGTTGTAGCTGCAAAGAAACAGGCAGTTGCAGAATTATGCTAAGGCAGCCCGAAAGGGGAAGGCATGTCACCAGCCCAGAGACCCAGGGGAGCTGCTGTGGCATTGCGGCAATCCCCGGTGCCTTCACCAGCTTCTCCTTCCCTGCCACAGCAGATGACTCACCCTCTTCTTCGGCTCTTTGCACTATTTCCTGCCCCGCTGGGCCCCAGGAACAGGTGGGCAGCCCCCTCCTGGGCCCATTAAGCTGCTGGAGGGGTTGGAGTGTCAGGGAGGGTTGGAGCATCAAGGAGAAGGGCTAGGGCATTGAAGGCCCCTTGGAAGCGGCACTGGGGCAGCTGTCCTTCTCATGTTGCTGTTTCTGCTTGTTACAGTTTACATCACATCTCTTCCTGCACAGCCATGGCTGCTTTCCAGTGCCCAGCCCCTTGCCCCTCCAGCAGGAAGTGCCATATCCTTGGCTCCCAAGCTTTCATGGTTGATTCATGATCGATGACAGTACTAAAGGCAAAGGCTTAGATGGACAGAAGGATATATGTAGGCAACTAACGCAACATATTTGTAAATATTTGTCTTAACTTTCTAAAGGAGTGACTTTGGCCATATCAAGGTCCCTTTCTATAAACAGTCAAACTGCATCAGCAAAAAAATGTTCAGAGAGGTGGGAAGAGGTGCTGGCTCTGTGCGACAAGCTCTCTCAGCCTCAGTGCTGCTGGAATTATAATTTGATAGACGCCATGAATCTAATTGCTATGACACTGGCTTCTTAAAGTCTTTGTTGCAAGTTTTATAGCAGTGTTCCTGCCAGCATATGCTTATCACCAAAATGTTGCTTTCCTCTGATTTTTCTGCCTCTCAAAAGAGGGTAAGAATGTCCTGCTGTGAGTGGGAGCAGGCACAAAAAGCCACAGATTACTTCCTGAAATTAGGTTTGAGGATAAAAACAGGTTTCACTACTCATTATGGTGGAGATTTCCACAACTAAGCACAAAAAGGGTGCTTTGTAAGGCCAAGGTGAAGGTAGTCTTAAGGTGTTACTGTTTAAAAGCACATCCCCACTGCTTCAGAGAAAGTCTCCAGTTCAAATAAAATGCACTAATGCAGCAGTCAACAATAAGGGCGTTTGGAAATGTGTGTTCATCTTCTAGTCATATAGAAGTCCAATGCTATTTCAATTTCAGCACTTGAAAAACATCTGAATTACTCCCTGATATATCCAGTGTGGGACACTGAAGATCTAAAACAAAAGACATTTGATAAATGCTCATTATCCATAAAGGCAAAAAATGTTTGATCATCTCTACAAACCTCTATCTGAGATGGACTGTTGTACTCTGCTCCTGTGTCCTCAGCTCAGCCCCCCACTCTCTCTTTGCTGTGGTTGCCAGCACTGAGCAACCCTGCCTGTTTAACCCAAGCATGGAAGATCTTCTATAGTTCTACTCTGGTTCACCTGTAGTGTGCTAAGTTTTCTTTCCCATGTCTTTTCCTTAAAGTCAGTCTTAGCCAATGATCCCCACACCAGGAGGAACCTCCCTTCAGTGCTGCGAAGTTTTCTGCCTGGGTATTGAGCAGAGTACTTTGAAATCTCTGGGAGTTTTAGGCACCAACCAACTACAGTGTTATTTTCTAACTCAAATGCATGAAAGGAACTAAAATATCATCTCTCTCTGCACTGCAGATCTATTTAATATTCCTCCCTTATCTGCAACCAGAAGTTCTACTGACATTAATTGGAGCTTTATATTCAAAATACAGTAAATAACAAAGTCCTCAATGCAAACAGGATAGGGAAACAAAGACATATCAAACACAAGAGGAAAAACTTGGATGCTGGACACCCAGCATCAGGGGTCACCACTGAAAAATTTGGACGTGATCTTTCTTCTTTCCTGTGACTAGGGATTGCAGTGCCATATGGATAAATTAATTTAAGTTAATTTGAATGTCTTGTTCATCCAGACATAATAGAGCATCACATAATGGTTTGTGAATACACACATGAGCTTATGCTAATAGAAGGTCCCCACAGATGAATGCACACCTGACACTCAAAAGACCAGCCTGTGTGATTTTGCCTGCATTGACCCAAGGTCTAGTCAAATATGCACATATATGGGGAAGGATGTCAGCTCATGTTAGTGTGCATCATACACCCCAGCACACAACCAGGATGACTGTTGTGTGTAAAAATAGCAGGAAAACATGAATCTGCTTGTGAGCAAGTGAATCAGGAGCTGTGAGGGGGGGAGGGAAGAAGCCATGGCAGCGTGTCATGTAGGAACTGCTATGGAGACCCCTGAGTTCCTCTGGAGGAGGGTCTTTGAGGCACTAATGGGTTCCTGGAGGCTATGTAGCATTTCTGATATGTTGAAACAAACTCCTCCGCACAAAATGCAGATGGGCTCTGTGTGAGTCTTAGCAAAATATGGTAAGAGGTGTTTTGGTAGATTCATCAGCAGGAGCACAAAACGCCCCCCCATAAATGGCAATCCTGGCCTCCTCTCTCACCCTGAGCTGGAAGGAGCAAGGCTGTTATATGTGCTGGGTAGGGTGAGGAGGAATTATGTTTACTCTGGTAACAGATTGCCACAGAGTCATTTGCTTTCTCTGTTCACCACCAACTCTCAGACTTCACCCCTGAAATTCAGCAACCATTTCGGTCAGACTACATCATGGAGAACCACCACCTCATTGTACAGATGCAGCCTGCACATACTGGAGCTATTTTTGAGATGTCATGTCCTTCCCTGGGATGGAGAAATCATGGTAATGCATCTCCAGCCATTTTCAAAGCATGCTTCATTCTGATTAAGTAGGCCATTTTTACCTCCATCCTTTTGGTAAGGGACCTACACTGTGATTCCTGTGGGATGACACCTGCAGAGTTGATCTTTTCTGACAAATGAGCAGTACTGCAGTCGCACTGGGTTTTTCTCCAAGAAAATTGCCTGGAAACCTTCCAGTATCTCTTAATCCTGCCTTCTATCCCAGCAGCCAGCACAGCCCTAATCTGATCAGGGAAGCAGGTTCTGCAACTATGGGGCAATGATGACATACTTGGGGTGCTTGTGTTCTTGTCCAGGAAACCCCATGATTCTTTATTTGAAGTCCAATCTTCTTTATTTGAAAAAAAAAAAAAAAGAGAGAGAGAAGGAGAAAAAGACAACCTTTCTTTTTCTCTGTTAGTTTCATAAGATTACTCCCATGCTCCCAGGGGTGAGGTAGAACCTTTTTTTCTGGGATAAGAAGGTATGCAGGAATGTTCTTTAGAAGGACATGAAGAGTCAGGGTATCTCTAACCTGACCAGTCTGGTTCAGCCTGGGATAGATAAATGTTTGCTTGAAATGGGTGGAAAGCTATGGAAAAATCCCACTTTCTACAGGGAAAACTCCCATCATCTTCAGATGGAGTTTTTGATTGAATGTAGACACCAGGATATGGCCCAAAGAAGATGAAAGCTGTATGCAAAGGAATTGCACAGCAGTGGTGAGACCCAGAGTGGCTTTCTCTACCCTGAGACAGACAGATGCAGCCTCTGCCCAGCAGGATGCGAGGACCCACAGTTTGCTGACCCATGGGACAGATCGTGCTACAGCACCTGCTGCGATTATTGTGCTTCGGATGGGAATGCAACAAAACTGGAAGAGCCAGATCAAAATCTGCCAGCACCAGGGAGCTATGAGCCTCTGGGAGCATGCAGCACAGGAGAAGCAGCTCAGGAGGGAGTGTACAGTTGATGGAGGATAAGGGCAGGGGGAGTAGGGAAGAGCCTTTATTTCAGTGATTACCCTAAGGGCAACCATGGCCTCTGTGATGCTCAAAGTGTCAGCTCTGAGCTGCACCAGCTCCGGACAACTGCATGGAGGTGTTCGCTGTGGCAAAGAACTGATGGAGTGCTCTAGACCCTGGCATCGCCCCACTATATCAATACCCTGTCCCTACGGGATGAAGCATGTCTGGAGGGCTGGCTCTGAAGAGTTCCTGGGGCAGACCACATCCCCTACCCCTTGCCACAGGAAAGCTGTGCTCTCTGAGTATGTACAAGCCACACACCATTGCCTCAGTGAAGACCTCAGGTCTTCCCATCATTTCACAGTTATGTCTCCAAAAGGTACCTTTTCTGCCTGATCCAAGACCACACAGTGCCAGTGCTCACTAGAGGAGAAGAGAAAATGTTCAAATAGCTCTGAGGATTACTTAGTATTAAACACCTTTTTTTCCTTCTCAGGAAAGGCCCTTTCCACAGCTTTCCACCACCCTGCTCTCCTCCTTGGCTGGCTCTGGTGGGGGATGAAGTGCTGTCCCCCAAGCTTTGCCTCGAGGAGGGAGAACAGAAACCCCCTGGAAGCCCAAAGCAGTCTTCCTCCCTGTGCTGTCATTTTTGGTCCTCACTACTCCCCTTCCTTTTCATCACGTCATTTGGGAAGAAGGAGGGGAGCTGAAAACACCTCATACATGCTTCCCTCAGGTTGGAAGGGGAAGCAGCTTGCTGTGACACCATGGTTGCCTTCTTCTCCCTTCACCACCTCTGGGGCAGAGAGTGCAGAGCCCCATGAGCTGGGTGGTGCAGGCTTGATGGGATGTAGGGTTCTTGTTGGGGTAAAAATATCACAGAGTTGCTGGGCATGTGGGTGCCCCCACTGGCGCTGGGGCTTGGGGAGGGTTTGTAGAACAGAGCAGCTATTGAAACAAGTGTATCAGGTGACAGGAAAATCAGGCTCTTTTTGGGCTTTGTGAGTTCCCTAATGGGCTCTTAAAATTAATTAGCAGGTGGAAGAGTGAACCAAAATAGGGACAGCAATATAGCAAGCCCTTAAAACATGTGCACACATGCATTTTTCCAGGCCATTTTAGGAACAGCCTGGCAGTGCCTTGGTCTTCATAGAGCACCAAACCCATCTCATCTCTCATTTCTCATTTACAAGTGACCCTGAATAAATGTGTTGAGCCTAACAGGCAAAGGCAAGACATTTACTTGTAATTTCATCGATACACTGCTCAAGACAGGCAATATAAAGGTTAGGTGTGTGGGGGGGATAATCTGGAAAGGGGGTGATAACAGACACCCTAAAAAGTGGAAAACCAGGTTGTGAGGAACTGTTGAAAACACAGTTGGTTCTCACTAGCATCAGTAGGTGCTGAAGAGGCAGAATCCAGCAAGACAAAAAACTGTGGAGGGTGAAGGGATGTAGGGCAAGAATGGTGAGGTGGGAGAGGTGGAAGCTATCAATAAATACTTGGACCTTTCTGATGGCAGCAGGTGTAAGGAAGCTGCTTCAAGATGTATTTCATGTTCTTTCGCTGGTCAATATTGTGCCCTATATGCAAGCAGGGAAGATGTGAAGCTCTGGCTACCCTGCTAGGCAGAGCTAAAGGGATGGTGAGAGACAGAGAGAGAGAATTGGGACGAAGCAGATGGTAGCATATAAAATTTTATCATCTGTGTCATAGAAATGTCTTATTTTCTCCTTTGCTTTTAGAGATGCCGTTTCAGATGTAGACATTTCTCCTTAAAGATGTCAAGTTAGATGGCATTGATTTGTCCCCTGTCTCTCGCATACTCCCAGGGGAAGAGGTATAAGTGGCCCTAGTTTTGCAACAAAGACCCATCAAAAGCTTCTGCCTTGCTTTTGGTATAAACAGAGACTTCTGTCTGCTTCTGTGTCCCTGCCAGGTCCCTGCCATGTCCCTGCCATCTCTCAACAGATGGTTTGTTTGCTCATACATTCACTCCCAATCAATCCTCTTTCAGATGAAGTGTGTCAGGCTTTAATAGCAAAGGCCTATTTATGGTATTTTTTAAGCTACTGAAGCTAGTTTTGTATGAATTGTGCTAGAGAAAAATCTTATGGGCAGTTTATCTGTCTGGCATATGCACCAGGCAGAGAAAGTGGAGAGCAAGTGCAATGAGGAGAATGGGCACTCAGGGTCCAGTTCACAGAAGGACCTGAACAACTCTGCCAGGTTTTAAAGAAATCAGCATCTCATTATATTTAACATGAAAGGGGGCAAGCTCATGCCAGCCACAGTGAAAGGAGGACTTCCCAACCCAGCTGCTGACAGGGCTCGGAAGAAGTCCCTACTCCAGGATGGTGGGTGTACTCCAGCACCTGTTCAGCACGGCCAAAATTGCAGCTGCTCATGTAGAGATGCAGCACTTCAGTCAGCCAAGGAAATTCTGACATTTCAGACAGCTTCTTTATAGGCTGGGATCCTCCCAGGATGAATTGGAATTGACCAGTTGTGTCCAGCATTGCTGCTCTGGGTTTGGGTAACAAAGGCCAGTTTTAGACACCTGCGACTCCTCTGGATTTGTCGCTTGGATACATGACGATGCAATATGAGACGGCCCAACCTTTTTATACTGTATCTAGTCTCTGTCAGTGGCCCAATTTCCACTTTCTGTGGGCTTGCTAAGAAGACAAGAATACGTTTCGGCAGTGGCTTGCAAAATTTAGGGGGTTTCAACAAGCAGACCTTAATTTGCTAAGATTAGATATTAGTTCGTTGTTGTTTTGCCACTGATGAATGTAAATATCAAATCTTTGAGCTATAGCCCATATGCAGCTAACAGCAGGGGAAAAAAGAGCTCTTGAGGAGTGAACTTCAGGAATATTTTATTACAAAAGAAGAAGCCAGCCTCTAAGTAAAGCACCATGATTTAAAAGAAGGAGTTGGACTTTATATTTTTTGATCTGGCATTTCTTTATATCATTTTTCACTGTATCTCATAGACTGGAGTATGTTCTCAGTGGCCTCTCAACTTGCCCATTTCAATGGTGGAGTTTTAGAGAGTGAAGAAATAATGATGAGCAATGCAGGCTGTCAGAAAGGCAGCTGTCAGTGGTTGAGCTGGGACATGATCTGTTGTAGCCAACGGACTCCTTCTGCCTGCCATGATTATAAATCCAGTTTCGTTTATATCTATGGTAATGCAAATTCATAGGATCAGTGGAGTTCACTTAGTGGAAGTGAAGGGACCCCTTTACATATCCTACATCTGGGTAGTCCATTTCATGGAGGCATAATAATATCATGGCACATTCTCTCTTAGTATGTGTTTGTTGAGCAGACAAAGATATGTTCCCATAGCAGCCTGCAAAATTTAGGTGTGAACCCTTGATTCAGCTTTAGCTGTGGCTGAAATTGCTTCAACATGGGCTTATAATGATTTAATAAGCAGATCAGTACATCTCAACTTGTTGAATTTACTTGTGGTTGGCTTAAAGAGGCAGGGCGAAGGGCAAGGAAAAGGCCAAATTATCTGTCATACCACATCACTCTTCACTGAACCATGACTTTGAACCAATATACGGATATTGATTTTCAGTCCTGTTTCCATTTCTTGTTCAAAAAAGACTTAATTAAAAAAAAGATAATAAATCAAGTTCAAAATGCAGCTTGAGAAAAATTGAGGGTTTTTTTCATCACGGAATTGCTTAGATTGAAAAAGACCTCTAAGACCATTGAGCCCAACTATTTTGATCGAGTTACAGCTCAAGTTTCTCACTTCTCAGTCTTTATTGCTATGGAATATATAAATTATAATAAACATAATATAACATATATATATATGTATGCAAAACATACAGTGTAAGAAGTATCCTCCCTTTGGCAGTGCCAAGGAACTGCCAAAGGAACCACCTTTGATTTTCCAGCTAATTATTGCCTACAAGGGACAACTTGCTGCTGGAAGTGATCTTGGTGCTCGGAGCTGGGAACATGCTGGAGCCTGGCAACAAATGTTCTGGAGGGAGACCCCTGAGGCTGAAGTGTAGCCATGACACCAGGCATCACCACTCACCCCGTCCAGCCCCACTGTGTGCTGCGGGACCTCTTGCAAGGCTGCTCCTGCCACAGACACAAGGCCCTGGGGGAAAACTAGAGCTGCTGGCTGGCAGTAGCTCTCATGTGTACTTGTAAACCTACTCGAGTTCAGAAATGTTTCAATAAAACAAAGCAACTGGTGCTCTTTTGTCACATACTGCATTTTTAAAAGAACAAAAAATGAAGGGTGAACAAATTTGAAAAAGCCTTTCATGGTCTGTCTTAGGCATCCTTGCTGCAAGGGAGGTGATCTTCCTCCTGTGTGCTAGCAAATGTTTGCAGGGCAGCGTTCAGGCGTTGGCAGTCTTTAGCCAAAATTCAGCCAGCTGAAGCTATTCTAAGCAGGGTCATATCTATTTGGAAATAAAAACTGGAAACTGCTTGGGAAATTGATGCCAAAGAGAAAACTAAGGATTAGATACATTTGAGGTGATGGTTAGGAATACAAATAGGTTACAAAGGGTTAAGATGAAATACACAAGTAATTTCCTTATGGCACAAGTGTACACAGCAAACCAAGAAAATTCAGAGTAAAGAATAAACTTACCAGAAAACAACCTAAACAAAACATGGTACCATATGGAAATTTACAGCAAAGGCACCTAATTAATCTTACCTCTGTCCTTGAAGTGGGACTTGGCATTCCCTATGCTTATGAATTATAAATGCAGCAATGTTTGCTACAGATCAATGCTTTTGGTCCAAGAAATATCAAATTAGTTGTTAATCAAAACAGACTGTTCCTCTCCTTCTTTGTGTCCTGTATATATAATGCTAAGACAGTTTAACCACTCCTTTGGAGATTTTAATGTGCTATAAAAATCTAGATTAAAATAAATTCCAAACTCTGCAGATAAGATGAATCTGTTAGAGGAGCTACTAGGTATTCCAGCCAGCAATTCAGATCTCTCATGTGGCATTGACATGTGTGGAAGTGTTAAGCCAGCAGCTGCCCTCTCACCCAGCCTGCTAGCTCTTTGTTCTTTCCTAAACAATTTTTCCTATCTTGTCTTCCAGTCCAAACTACCAGTCTGACTTCCTCCCCTCAAAAACAAAAAGTAAAAAACCCCCAAACTATAAACTCCAATCCATTTCCCTGAGTTGCTCACTGCATGCCTGCATAGATAACTTTGGGGGGAAGGCAGAATAAATAGGACTGAGTAAGCTGTCACTGACACTGTAAGGAGCTGCTCTTCAAGTCACTCTGTCATT
The DNA here is from genome assembly GCF_041296385.1 of Aphelocoma coerulescens. Lineage (NCBI taxonomy): Eukaryota > Metazoa > Chordata > Aves > Passeriformes > Corvidae > Aphelocoma > Aphelocoma coerulescens. The sequence goes on from NC_091013.1 coordinate 64,638,323, forward strand.
GTAATGGTTCTTTTCAGCACTGCAGCTAAAAGCAAACATTACAGGCTTTTAAGGCTGGAAAGTTACCAGAATTCCCCTGTCCCTTGGTGATGTTTGCAGTGACTTGTATTAAATATAGAGGCAGATCATATTGTGCTATGTCTCCTTAAGGGTTGGTTTGATTCTCTTCCTCCTCATGAGCTATCAAATGAGCCTGGAGAAGCTGTAGATGAGGAATACCTGGGGGAATAATTTTGGAAAACATCATTAAGCTCCAGTCACCCCAAGTATTGATAGAGCCCTACAACAGTTGCTGTAAAGCTGAAGGTGGAAAGGCCCCTTTCTCCCAAGAACACCTTATTTGCTTCTCAGTCCTGTAGCTCCTGCCTTGAGAGCTGTCCTGAGCACCCTAATCCCCAGGGGATAAGATGTGCACCATGGATCACTCTCAGATCTGCAAAGGGCGGAGTGTCCTGCTTTCCTTACAGCTGACCTGCATTTCAGCACTCCAAAGGTAATAAAACACCAATCTGTTGCCACAAGTTGGAGATGTGCAAAGTTGGCACAGGTATTGGTGTAAGAAAGATAAGGATTTAGAGAGTTGTATGCAACTCCAAGGTGTAGGAAGGCAGAAGGACTTGAAGCTGCTCTGCTCCTTTCTGGCAATACTTGATTCATATGGTGTGTGGCAAAATCTCCATAGATGCATTGTATTGTAGTAGAATCTCACCAAAATTTCTACTTCTTACCTAAGCCCTTTAGTTCTTTTTAAATTTATAACTTCCTTCCTTAAAGCTTGCATCTGATCCTGGTGCAGAGGTATTTTATGTACCATGAATGTTTGCTACCCTTAAGATTTCAATGATCCATGAACTACAGAGACCATTTCTTCTGGAATGCCTTTAGCTTATATTTTAAGCTAATATTCTTATGCAATATGAAGATCATCACAAAAAGCAAGTTTATGGCTGTCTTGGACCTTGAAAAATTTGCTATAATGAAAATAACCCTTTAATGGCCTTTCCCCATAATACTGGCTGCTGTGCAAAAAAATAAAGGAATTATGTTTTCTGTTAGTGAGGGTTATTGAACCACAGTTGCCTTTTATATAGAGAGGAATATGGAAATGATGTTCTAGGTCTCAGAACTGGAAGCAATATTGTTGATTCCGGCCAATAGTAGCCCGAACATTATTTCTTCTGTCTATTTCTTGCTTGTGCTAACCACAGTTCCACTGGAGGCAAACAAAAATTGGGTATTTTTCTCAAAGCATCTGACACCTATTATTTTAAGGAAATTTTTATCAGTAGCAATGTGTAAAGAAGAGCCCAATCAGTCACACCTCATAATTTTGCAATAACAGCACTAATTAAAAAAAAAAATTCAAGCATTCAAAGGATGATAGAAGATAACTGCTTTTAAATTGACAAGTTTTTGCCATAATTTTCAAATTCTTATGCATTCAGCTATATCGAAGCATGAACATAACCCAGCTTTTGCAAGGTACTGAATGTTGGAACACCTATTTTTATTACATCTTTTAAAGTGCCTGGTTGGAAACAAACGGGCTCTGAGTCATTTTCATTGAGGAATTAAATGCTGTGTTCCCATCTCAGTTAAAAAGTAACAAGAGATTATCAGTACCCAGGCTCACATTTCTATTGTTCTGAATCTATCTTATTCATAACCTACATTACTGATAAAAGGCCCAGACAGTGGAATTATATATTATGGAAATAGAAGTGTTAAACATTGTTTCCATGTGTTTTAGCAGTAATGACTCAGAGCTAAACTGGTGTCCCTAAATGTCTCCCTGCTTGTATGTTATAAACTGTGCCCTGCAGTTCTGTTGTGTTAAAAGCCCACCTCTCTGGCCTCTCTTTTCTGCAGAAGGTGCTCAGCTCACAGATGTCCACGCTGCTGGCACAAGTGGGATGTCACCTGCCTTGGGATTTCTGAAGGTGGAAATCTAGTGCAAAAGATCATCATTGCAGGGAGGGATGTTGTGCACTCTCACATCTTTGTGTCACTGGGGTAGCCAGGTAGTGGATGATCAGCACTTGACACTAGGGCTTGTCTTGCAATCCAGGTAAGCAGCAGCTCTGCAGGGGTCTGATCTGTAGAGACATGTTCAGCAAAACCAAGTATCACCACAGGCTTGTCCCCAGTTAGTATTACTTTTTTCCAAACTAGACACTTGACCCTTGCTAATAGCTGCAGATTGAATGGTTTTTTAAAGTTTCGCTAAAAATAATTGCACTGGGAATAGGTAAAGCACAAATCTCTTTGAACGAGTATTACACAGTCTACTTAAAGGTTCTTATTTTAGGAGTCAAAGTGCACTGAGAGTCTTAGTGCGACAGATTAGATCCTGAGCATAATTGCTGTATGATTTAGCTTTCATCATCTTGAAAGCTATGACCCACTTTTGGAACATATGCCTATGCTGCATTCAGAGCCATAAGTGCAATGCAGATGCACTGAACTGACCTTGAATAGAAGTGCTGAAGTGCCAAGAACAGCTGAGGTCCCTGCAATCACAGCAGCAGCCATCCCAGGCCAAATGACTTTGATCCTTGGGTGGTTCTGAACTGCAAATTTTCTTGTCATGCTCCTTTTTTTTTTCTTTTCCAAGGAAAAGAGTTTGGTTTTGACAAATCAACACTCTCATGAGAGGTTTCTCCCCAAATATTCCTGAAGCTGAACACTCTCAAACACTGTCAATGTGGAAATGCCACTAACTGCCTATGCTTTAAGGGAAGATGGTCACTACAACCTTAGGGTAGGACATTCTAGACTTGGATTCTGCCACTTATTCTGTGTCTTTGGACAAGTAATTTCAGGTCAGAGGGAACAAAATACATAAATGATTGCCTAATTCCTGCTTAAGGCCTCCTACTGCAATATCTTGGTCTTGCTTTTCCACATTCCTGTCTATTAAATGAGACTTTCCAACCTCACTGTGTTGCTACCAAGAACTCATGTATTATGGTGTGAGGCAAATGGCAAAAGGTAGCTGAATTTCTAAGACAGATAAATATAGTAACCAAAACCAGGACAAGAGTAACCTGTTAAATCTGCACAACATGAGGTGAAGGCTGCACTTGACCATGGTGCAATTCTCAGTTGGCTGAAGGATCCCAGCTCTGATGCACTTGAGCACTTAAGAGAACTGTATCAGTGCACATCTGCTGTCTTAATGCTCTTATTATTTAGTTATTACTGGACCACAGAAAGGGGGCTTTCCACTCCTTCTCTTCCCACTGCTGTCTGTCCACCTATGTAATTAATATAAATCTTAGGGTACAATGCACTGTCCCAAGTTGATAATTTCTACAAGTTTCTCTTATCTCTTATTCCCTGTTTATCTTTTTCTTCATTACTGTACAGCATTCTCATTGTTATTTGTTTTCTTATATGCATTCAAAATAGATTCTTGGTTACCATAGTGGGAAGGGACACATAAACTCAACTGATAGATACTGAGGCTTTACTTCCCTTAACTTTCTGCTACATTTCTTCTCTTCCCCCTCCCCCTTCCACCCCCACCCCCCAGTATTTTTTTAACCAATAGGTCCCATTTCATAACATCCTATTTGTTTTTATAGAGCTGCCTCCAAAATCTCTTCAACTTGTATCCATCTCAGCAGTTGGTTTGCATTTTATTGGTGCTATTAGCTCTCATTGATTCCCCAGAGGTTTCAGTTAAATGTTCATGTAATTGCAGTGGAGAATAGTATACCAAATTCTTTGCATACTAATGAAGATTTTATAGGAAAGCTAAAAATAAAAATATTTGTATTAATAGTGGCACCATCTATTATTTGTCCAATTCTTTCCATGATGAGCTCCTGTTCTCTATGTTTATAACTTTTCCAAATGGTAACAATAGGGAATAAAAGTTTCCCTGCTGGGAATCTGCTCATTTAGCTGAAATTTAAGTGCATAAATAAAACAGTTCAGTTCCTTCCAAGAATGTGGCTAGAAAATACATATTATTTTATGATGCTAATTTCTGTCTTTCATTTGGAAACTCCAGTTGGTCCCTATGTTTATAGGAGGGACATGAAACCAACTGTAGATGAATTTTGTATACTTTGTATCTCCAGAAAAATAAACCCAAATAGGGCCAAGTTGTAGACCTTTTAGGGGAAAAAAATGCAGCTAGCACGTTTTGTAAATCTCTGCTGCAGCTGTGTGCTAAATACCTTGAAAAGTCTGTCTGAGCTGGACACCATTCCTTCTGGACTGTGTAATTGCAGCTCTGGGCTGTCATGGCCTTGGGTTCTGTTTTTCCTGGCCTCTTAATGTCCCTCTTTTTCTGGCAGGTGGTAGTAAAGAGAGATAATTTTGGTTTAAAAATCAGAGCTACAGCTTGGACACGTGTGAGCACTTTTGGACAAGCATAGAGCAAGAGCAGAATGGGATAATGAGCAGAGATTTGGGCTGGGTGAGAAAATGTAGGAGGCTGGGACTGGGAATGAGAAACCAGAAATGGGAAAAGATCAGTCTGGAAGGGCTAGGAGCAAAAGAGGTCAAATTTGAGACGGGCTGGGAGGAAAATATGTGGCTGCTTATACACAATCCCTGCAAAGCTGAAGGGAAATCCATGGGGGGCCATAGAATTTGATTAATCCACAGATAGATTTGACTCTTGCCTGTCCTCTCAGGTACACGGCCACTGAAAACACAATCACCTGCAAAACACTGCAATGTCCTACAGTCCTCTGGTACTTGCTGACCCAGTCAGCTCCAGCCTTGGTGGTAACCATTCTCAAAATCAGGGGGCAGGGAATCAGTATTTTCAGGTGTTTTTAAAAAAGTAAGAATAGGCAAAAAATTTCTCTGCATTCCTAGCTCCCCCCCATAGCATTTTTAAAGAACATGCAGGTTTGTTGTAGAAAACAGATATTCAAAAGGTAGGAACTCCTGGAATTCATAGAATCTCTATGACTTTAATGTAGCTGTTGCCTCAGGATTTACATTACAGTCTCTGTTCATAAAAAAGAATTAATGGCTACAATGGAAAGCTTTGGATGCCTCAGGGTCACTGACCATGATCTGACTATGCTCAATATGGGCAAGTCCTGCACACAGGCCACCAGTAGTGTGTGTGTACTGGTTATCCTGAAAATTAAATTCCTGAAGCAGGGTAAATTAAGAAAACAGTGTATGGGAAATGAAATAGAAGTAGAAAATGAAAATAAACATGGAAATTTATTTCAGAGACATTTATTCAGATGGAAAAGTGTCACATTTTCCCCTTTGTTGCTGAGGGACTAAACATCAGTCATGATTCAGTGGCAGAAGGAAATCAGTTGTTGAAAAGACATAACTTCTAAAGGGGGAATAAAAGGAACAAACCATAAAAGTAAGAAGTCATCATGTGCTGAAAATAAGTAAGTTAAAATCTGCAAATGACAGCCAAGGATAATATGAAATCATTCAATTACTAGCAACAATGATGATGGCTTAGGCCCATCACTAGAAAAAGCAGACAAAACCAATATCAGTGATGCAGAACAGGCAGAAATCTTTTCAGAAAAACATTCTTTTCTTCAGAATAGAGCAGGGTGTGTATTCTGCTCTGGCAGAATCATACACAACTTTCAACGCATCAGCAGTTAAAGATGTTCAGAGAACACCTTGGAATCAGAAAATTTCAGAAGACTGGGAAAATACTGAGTCTGTGCCAGAATTCAGAGGGTGTGACGAGCCACTAATTATAGGCTTGTTAGCTTACATCAGTTGTAGGCAAAATGACAGAAAAATGACATGGGCCTTCAAGGAACTGACATATACAAATATAATTATTGCCATCAACATAGTTTAGTGAAACTGAGTTATTGTAAAGCAAGCCTGATTTCACACTTGAGGAATTTATATAGTTAGCTGATAAAAGTACTGTAATATATTTAGATTTATTAAGGCTTTTGACTTAATACTGGGTGGTGTTCTGTTAAAAACATAGTGCAGGCCAATTTTTGGAGATGTTATTGCAGATATGTTGCAAATATGAGGCACACCTGGTAATTAGGCTTTAAATATATGCTTGTCTTGATATCAGTCTTCTTCACTTCTCTGGTTAAATATCCATGACCTGACAAAAGTCAGGTAATCTGGAGATGCTGTCTGTGAATGAAAGATGCAGTGTTGCTATGAATAAGTGCCTAGGATATGTACTTCCCACAGAGCTCAGGAAAGACATTTTATAAGTTTCGTGTGAATGTGAGTATCCTGAATCCTAGTTTTAACAAACTGCAGTGTCTAGGCACAATTGACATAATCATCCACACAAAGGCAGTTTGAAGAGGTCCTACAGGCATTTAGAAGTTTGCTCTGAACAAGCCAAACTCACTCAAGGACTGGATCAAAAGCTCCCCATGCTCCAGTGCTGGTGGGCAGTGCTTGCTGAGAGAGATGTGGAGCCCTGTGACTTGTCCTGTAAGAGATGCCGCTGCAGAAGGACTCCCTGGCCTGCAGGACAAGGAAGTGGCCATAGATGAAAGGTGTGAGGTGCTTCTACTACATTCTCGCCCACAGATGGTGTGAGGAGCTTGCTGCTGGTTTGTGTGAACTTGAGCTGTGTTGTGTGTACAAAAAGAAAGACAGTTTGTAAGTTCAGAATTAAACTTCTGAAAGGGTTTATGAAACATGCCTCATTTTTGTGGACTGTAATTACAGCATGGTATTTCATCAGAGCACAAGACACTATAGTAGCATTGTAGAAGCTTCTGCAATATAGAAGCAAAATCATCCTAATAATTTCCCACCTTAACATCTTGGAAAAATCAATTGATTCTTTGCAAGGATGGACGATTCAGAATGTTTTTTGTGAAAAAAACCCCCAACAAACAACCAAGAAACCAACCAAACAGTAAAGCACTGGTCTCAACATCTATTTCCTATTTCCATTTTTTTCTGTAAAAATAATCTCTATCCCCTACCCCTTCCTGTCATGGAAAGCCTTCCCTGACCAGCACTTTCCTTCTTACTTTTATTTTTCTTTAGAATACTAAGAACATTTGTTTCACTTTCTTAGCTATTTTCATTCTTTCTAAACTGCTCTCTAGGCTCCCATGAATCAGATAAAGGATATACCCTTGTCCAAATATATGCCCAAATGAGTTCAGAGAAAGGCAGCAAGATCCCTGAAAGGTTTTTTTCAGGGAATTCTGCTTTTCTCTTTCATTTATTAGAATCACTGAGGACAAGTCATCTGCATTACTGCTTGGGTGTTGTAGTAATAGCAGTGTTTCCAGTGCCATAGGCAACACATGGAAAAAACATCCCTACTCTAACTGCTACAGGTAATGTAGGCTGTACAGGCTGCTCTGTGTTTTACATATTAACAGAGATGTACAGATTACAGAAGGGGGGATGGGTGAAGAATTTCTTTTCCTTCCCCTTCTCTCTGCATAGACTTCCCTGAGCTGTGCTGTTTGAATGTTCAGCTCCTATTGATAAAAATAGAGCGTGAGACATTAAGTCTAAGAAAGTACTTGAAGGCACTTGAAGGTAAGGGAGATGGCTCAAACAAAACTGGAAGTGAACAGAAAAGGACATTCATGTAATTGTCCTTAAATGGGTGCACATTGAGAATTGTAAGGATGTCCCTTACAGACATATTCTGCATGAAGGTGAGCACCCTTCATTGCCTGCAGTGAAAAGCATCAGCTCCTGCAGCACAGAAGGATCTTCTGGCATCTTCCAGGAGCCAAACCACTGGGGGAAATCAGCCAGAGCACTACCCATACCTGGGCACTTTCCTGGCCTTTGCTACATGCAGGATATAAAGGCTGCAGCTAACAGGATTGCCTTTATTCTTTCCATGTCTGAGAGCAGGCTGTAACTCCACCTGCCAGTGAGAAGGAAAGGTATTCTACTGGCTGTGCATTGCCCAGTCTGACAGTGTGTATCTGGAAAAACAGGAGGAGGGAAAGTGAGGGGTGTTTTCTGCCCACCACTGCAAGAGCCTGAACTTACCCCATGTGAACCATTTTTGAGGTCTTTTGCTGTCAGTCTTACTAGGAACACTGCACACTATTTCTTCCCAAGAGAAATCTATTATTTTCATCGTGATCCTTGATATTATGCCTCTCACTTCACGGTATGCACTCAGTCACAAAACATGCAGTCCTGTATGTATGAAATACGATTTGATACTTTCAATGCAAGAGATTCTGGCAAGCAATTGTCTTCTTGCACACTTTTTAATAAAAATAAGAGGAACTTGCCCTAAACAACAATCTGTCACTTAGTGTCATCTTTGGCAAAGAGTGAGATGCTCTCATACAATGATGTGACTTGAAACGTGGCAGGGACAAGGGACAAGTTGCATGATGGGATTTGGAGGGAGGCTGCAGTGAAGAGTGCTACCTCTCTAGCAGGGTCCGTCTCAGCATTTGTCCTGCCTGAGGCTCCCACCGAGCTCCTGCTGTGTCTGGTCACTCACTCGTACCTAGCACATGAGATTTTGGAGTGGTGGAAAGTTCACATCCCTGTACTGTGATTGCAAGACCCAGACTTCACTGGAAGGCACCAAGGGTCTGCTGTGTGAGGATTCTGCTCACATCAAAGATGATGCAAGCTTGTGATGTAGGGCTGGGAAGTGCTCCCTGCTGCAGGTGTAGCAGCAAAGTCACACCTAGAAGAGACATCTCACCTCCTCAGGTCCCCCCCTCTGCATTTCCACTGCACCCCAGCTCAACCTATGCTGTGCTCCAGTGATCCAGCTCACAAGCTGGGAGCTAATGTCAAGTGACAACAGGATGGAGGCTTTGTTATGTGCTGGAAGAAGATAAGACTGCTCTAAACTAAGTGGTACATTCTGTAACTTACTGTGAGTAGAATGCCTCTAAAATACTGCTTACAAACTTACTGGTACAGAGTTATTGTAGTTATTTTAGATGTGTTAGTGAGTTATGATGAAACAGGCTATGATGCTACCAAGGATGTATAATGTGACCTGAGTTGTAGCTGCTGTTTTGTGTGGCACCAGACAGAGGAAGTCTCGCAGGTTGAGAGACACCACACTTAATGTGTGTGTTGTTTCTGTCTCCAGACCAGACAGCTTGTCCACTGTGATATTCACGTGAAGAAAGCCTTGGTGTACCCTGACTGTGTCTGAGCTACTTCATGCAATTCCTTCTTCAGCACTATCTTAGAGCACGTGGAGCCTGAGGTGAATGTCCGTATGCTGAAGTAAAGTGAGGCTCTCATGCTCCATGTGGTGGAGGTCATGTTTCCAGCAAAGGACAGGTACCCATACTGAGGTCTTGTGCTACCTTGTGAGGGACCAACTCCCTGCACATAAGTCCTCACCCAACTCTGATCTTCACAAGTCATAAGGGACTTTCCATTTGCCTTTTTTCTGCCAATTTAGAGTAACAGAAATTCCCTCTGAAACTCTAAAGCTCATGTCTCCCTTAGCTGTGGTACTTTCTGTGTATCTCTGATATGAGTTTTCTTGTCCCAACCATTATGTGCGACCCCATCGGCAGAACAGTCATCTCTCTTCTGATACCATCCATAAGACTTCCTTCTGCATTTTTCTCTCCTCTGTTACACTTGTATCTGCTTGCTGAAGAGTATCCACTATCTCCCTCTGAGAGTTAACTTTTAAGCTGTTATAGGTCTTATTGAAGATTCAAACAAATGCAAATACTGTCACATAGGAAGTGATGGGGGCTGGAATGGAAGAGCTGCTTGCAGTGACAGCTTGCCATTAGCTTAGTTTAGCTGCTGTGCCAGGATGTGCCCACTTAGTGATCAGACCAAAGTCAATATATGGAGCATGACCTTCTATATGCATCTGCATAGATAGGAAACTGGTGCTGGTGTGACTGAACTTTTTGTTTTCTGTAGTGCTTCCAGTTTCTAATCCTTTGTATCTATAGGAATGGAATTAGATCTGGCACAGCGCTCAGGGAGAGGAGAGAAACTGAAGGCAATGTACAGCCTCAGTGTTATGCAGGTTTTTGTTTCTTTCCACAACCTTGGTAACATGGGCAGTTTTCATCATTCCAGAAGTTTCAACTCAGCATCTGATAAGCACAGGTCATGCCTGCATTGCACCTCAGCTGCTCAGATCAAAAACCAGTTTAACTCAGACTTGATCCCTGATTTTTGGTGTGTGCCCTTGCACTGCTGTAAAGTAAAACCTACATCTTTAACCCCTGCTAGACCCAGTGCCTGCTTAGCCTCACCCTTTCTGTAATCCTAGATGTCTTGAGAGGGAAGACTGTGCTGACTTGTCTGCCTTTGCCAGCCACAAGCCCTTCATGTGAGCCCAATAGGGCAGCCAAGGTGGGCACACGGTAACTGCCTGCAAGCAGGGTAACCTGGTGGCTCCTCTGGGCTTTGGGTACCTCCTGCAAAGGAGGACAAGTTGTCCTTCAAATAAGGCTGAGAAAGGTATTGCTGCTAATCTCCCTCCAGCAAGATGCTGTGAATCAATTCCCAGGATTAGTGATATGGTGTGAGGTCAATAAAGAGAAAAATAAAACCATCTTTTTTTTTTTTTTTAATCAAAATCAGCATTAGAAATAATTTTGTCTTACCAGAAATGCGAGAGGAAGGGATATGGTGTTTCACTGGTGAGAAAACTTCCCAAACCTCACCAGAAGACAGGCCTCCCTCCTGCCTGTAAGGACCTGATGCTGGAAGAGGAATGTTTAATCTATGCTGCTTGAATGTTTAGTTCTATATTTAAAATTTTCAAATAAAATTCCACAATGTTGGGTAATTTAATACACAGGAAATCTTCCATGCAAAGTCATTTACTGAATTATAAAACCTAGAGTATTTCAGATTTCTCTCAGTGTATAAGAATATAGTACTTAGTTCATTAAACTTGCATTTAAGAAATTGCATTTAAAAATATAGGGGGAGCCTAGCAGTTAGTTCTTCTTAGTCACAGTTTATTCAACTTGAATTGAGTAACGTTTTTATTACTTACTGTTTATCAACACTTCTCTTTAAATTGCTGAGAAGATGTAGCTATTTATCTGTTTCTTTATGCTTTTCAGCAGCAATGCAAAGATTGCATGCAAGCTGGAATTAAGCATTTTAACAAAACCAAAACATACTGTGACTAGTGGAAATTTGTGGGTAATATGATCTTAATAACTCACCAACAAGCTTTGTCAAAAGTAATGTGATATCTGGGCACAAATGCTGTGGTAACTGTTGGTTAACTATGGCTAGGGGCTGTTCCAAGGAATGCTGTCAAGATTTACTCTCTGGTGGATCCAAAATTTTATTGAACTGGTAGTACACTGAATTAGCCATGCCAAAAACTAATATCTCTGCATCAAACATGAACTGGCAGTAGTAGGTATGAGGGGAATTTGCACTGGAGATTAAACTCAGGGCTTGTATTTTAGGTGTAGTATAAATGTACTTGCAGGAAGACCTACCCATCTACCTTACAGCTCTTTCCTTAAAGTAAGGTATCTCTTTAAAAACACTTCTATGCTGCTTGCTGACACTTTTGCAGTGATGCAATGCATATAAAACTTAAATGAAACATGCTGATACTGAGATTGCATCTTAATTATAAAGAACTAGTTTTTAATGGACGCTATGATATTTTTATATGAAAAGATCCACCTGTAACACCCTTCCTGCCGTTTTTTTAGCACCTTTTTCCCCAGTGCTCTTTCTGGTTGTGACTGCTAAACTCGCTGTGATCTCTCCTTCAGAAAATTGGAGTTATTTCCTTGTGGCAGTTAGGTCTTCCTTGTCCCTGTAGCACTCAGCGCTTGAACTTCCTGGAGCTGGGAAGGCTTTGGTTTAGTGTAAACCATTGATCACCACTCAGGGTAACTGAGTGAAATGTAATGGTCTGTAAAGCACAGGTCAGGGGTGATGACGTAAAAGTCCTGTTTTAGCTTTGAACTCTGTAAACCCTGTGGGAACGCTCGGCCTCGCTCCTCTCCATCTCCTGGGCTCAGCTTTGCCAAGCTGTAGAGAGGAAGGGGAAAATAAACCAAACCCAGCACTGCCTACCACTCGGAAAGGTTATCCCACCGGAAACTGAACGGATGGTGGCCCCTGTGCTTGGTTTGTCACTACAAATCACACCTTCGAGGGTGTCTCTTGGGTAGGCTGTGCCCAGGAGCCACAGACAGGTGTGAGCCAGCCCCTGCGGGAGAAGCACGGCACAGAAAGCCCTTCTGCAGGGCAGATGCTCCCCAGGGCCTCGCTCGGTGGCAGCAGCCGCTGCAGCTTTTAAGGTCCCAGTGAGGAAAGCCGAGCCCGCCCTCGCCGCTGCCGGCACACCTGCAGGCCCACACTGCCCCGCCGCCACCCAGCCAGCCCCTGAGCCCTGCTGGGGCACAGCTCGGCCGGGTGCCGGCAGAAGGGGCCCAAGCAAGCGGCGGGCAGGCCACCCGAGCTGGCTTTACAAGGGAATGCTGTGGCAAGGAAACAATGGAGAGCCGCCCCCGCTTCGCCTTCCCACTGGCACTTCCAGCGCCGGGAGCAGCGCGCCGCCGCTAGATGGTGCCGCGGCGGGGAGGGGTGCCGGGAGGGGCGGAGCATGCGCAGTGGGCGCGCCTCGCCCGGGCCGCGCGCCTCCGCCCCCTGCCCGCGCCGCCGCCGCCGCGAGCGGGAGGAGGAGGAGGAAGGAGGGAGAGAAGACGGGAGGGAGGCAGGTCCGGCGGCCCTCTCGGGTACCCCCAGCGGCGAGGGAAAGATGGCGACGCTGGGAGGCGAGTCGCAGCCCTTCCCCTCCGCTGCTCTGGCGGCGGCGGCCGGGGTGGGCGGCGGCGGCGGCAGCGGGGCGCTGGGTCTGCAGGCGCCGCTGAACCGCGGTCTGGAGCGGGCGCTGGAGGAGGCGGCGCACTCCGGGGGGCTCAACCTGAGCGGCAGGAAGCTGAAGGAGTTCCCGCGCAGCGCCGCCGCCCTCAGCCACGACCTCTCGGACACGGTGCGGGCAGGTGAGCCCGGGCGAGCGGCCGGGGGCGGCCGGGGACGGGGAACGTGGGTTTGTTAAACCGCCCGGGACCCCCTCCCCGCTTCCTCAGGCACATTTGTGCCCCCCAACCTCGCTGTGAGGCGAACACCCACTCCCCACCCTTTCGTTCGCCTTCCCCCGGGCCCGTCCTCACATGGAAGCCGAGCCCACCCCCATCTCTCCGTGGACCCTGTGCTTTCTTTATTCCCCCCGCCTTGGTGCATGAGGTAGGTGTTTGCTTCCATATGGCTGGATCTGTGCACGCTCCCCTCCATCCCCCCCGCTCGGCGTTTGGTGAGGCAGAGCTGCCTCTCCCGTGGCACACTGGGGGAATGTGTGGGGAATTCTTGCTCGCACCTGTCCTCTTCTCCCTCTGGGGAATGTGCGTCTCTGTGCCACCCTTCCCTGACTGCTGAGGTTTGCGGTGGCAGTCAGCCCACCTTTGATTCAGCCGCGGGAGGCTTGCACACACAGTGCCAGGGTGGATACCTGCTGCTTCTGTCCTGCTGCTCGTGGGTGAACCCATCTGGCACGGAGGGGATGCAAGTCTGTATTTAACCACATTGAGATACTCATGTGCCTCTGAACATGTCATCTATCTGTACGCCATAGGTGGAGGCATGTCCATAGGAAGATGTTTGCTGTGCAGCTGCCCCAGGGAGCATGCTACCTTTCACAAATGCCACTTGTTCAGCGCTGGGCTTGACATCCCCCCTAGTGTCCTTACAGTCATGTAGCCACAAGTGCCAGCTCTGTGCAATGCTATCTTACAGAGCAAATGTGGAGAGAAATCCCTGTCTTCACAGGCACTGTATGTACTTTACAGTGGGGGACACCATCATTACATAAATCTGCAGAGGTGACAGGCCTGACAACCCTGCAGGCAGGAGTGGTGAGGGGAGATGGGGATATTCAGTCTGTGTTAACTTGCCCTCACACCTTTCTTCCAACATGAAAAAGGCACACTTATTTCTCACCTAGGGAGGCAGACCCACCTCAAAGGGTCATACCAGTTTTCCTGGCCCTGTTATCCCAGATGATGGAACCTAATCCCTTCTTTACATGCTGTCACTAGGTAGAACAGTGCAAACCCGCCTTAGAAGAATGTATTAATGTATTGTCAAGGTCTTCAGTGTACGTCCTCCGCATGCCCTTGTGTCCCCATTTGCCTGCTGGAGATAGTTGTGTTGTAGCAGCAGAGCAGGAGACATGTAGTCACTTGTTCCTGTCCCACAAAACAGCATGTGCTATACCTGCATGCAGACATGTGATAACATGAAATTAAATCCTCAGCTTCTGCTGCACATGAGGGCATTTATGCCTTCCTGTATGTGGAGACACATGCTGGCTGCTTATTGTCTCTATCCCAGAGTTAATGCCTCAGATGTGTGGTAGCTGTCATGTGTTATTGTTGTTTAGCTTTGTTACTTGATGGTGTTGCTGAGTGGATTTCACATTGGTCTGTGTGAGCACCTATATCATCATATCAATAAAAAAAATTATGAAGGAAGCTTGATGAATGAAACTACCATGAATGGATAGCATGAATTACCATACTAACCATTAGCTGACTCAGTAGCAGATGTGAAAGGGATAGGCATGGTAGTGGAGCTGTATGTGGTTAGAAGAACAACTTTCAGCTTGTCATCCCAAGCAAAGGATTTTTTATCTCATTTCTTTTTTAAAGTTGAAGTCTAGCAGACATGCCACAATACCAGATAAATAGTATGGAAATCCAGAAATTTAGCTTGTTTAGTTTGACCTAATATTGAACCAAACTGTTGGAAAACCAAATTATATACTGAGGAGATTATACACTGGGGAGAAAATGGTTTGATTGGCAGTGATTGCATGTTAGTATTTGTGTATTGTGTAAGTATGTGCTGTACAGGCATGAGCTGTGTGTAGTGTGTATAGGTAGCACCTGCTTGTTACATGCTTGCTTGTTCTACTGATTTTTCTAGGAAAAAAGTAGTCTTTATCTTCAGGCATTATGGTGCTTTTCTCAGTGTTTACATGGAAAACATTCAATATGAAATTGAATGTAGAATTGTGTTTTCATTCTCTTTTTGTTTGATATAAACAGCAGTGTAGATCAGCCCATGTCTTGATCTTGTGACAACAGCAGCCCTTTTATCATTGCCCCTTTTTAGAAAAACACTGTGTTAATCTATGGTTGCTTTATGGTTTTGTTTGTAACAGCTTGTAACTGTTTAATGGGAGCTGCCTTGAGAGTTAAGTCCTTGTGTTGATGTATTTCCATGTTTCTTTGCACTTGTTACATTACATAACTAAAATACGTAAACAGAAGAGATGCTTGGCTTAAGGCCAGATTTCTAAAGCTCTTGGGGCAAACTCTTGATGGGAATTTTCTCTCCTGCTTCCTCTCCATAAATGCGCATAGTACAGAACTTTCTTGTACTACTTGGAATATATCCTTGAAATGAATGACTTATAGTTTTGCATCTGATGTGCTGACATGTCTCTGAAGCCCTGAAACTTTGGGTTTTGGAGTAGGGATAGCCTTTCACTGTTTTTTTGGGTGGTGGAAGGGGGGATGGTATTGCCAGTCTCACTAAAAATGAAGATACTCTTTGATGTAGAGAAGACTAGTGAGGGGGGTGGAGTTTAGACGTCTGAGGAGCAGGGAATTTCTGAAAAACTGAAACCATGTCTGCGTCTTGACAGTGTTTTAGTACTAGAGACTGAAAATATTTTTTTTATTCAGAAAGTGATGGTCTAAAGCTACTCTCAATTAAAACATTATCAAGCTTGTTTTCTAGATAGGTTCTGAGTGCTTTTTGTAGGTCTGAGGAAGAAAAAAAGTGTTCAACTTTAAGTTCTCTGTTCATGCACTTACGAAAGGGACGTGACTTGTTTGCCTTTAGCAGCTGGGATAGGATAGTTCGATTTTTCTAATTCTTACTGCAGTTACATTCTGTAAGAACTACAGAGGCTGAAGTGTACTTGTTACTTTCTGTTGCTGGGGTTTCTTATGCTTTTTCTTCTGTGACTTTTCTTTGCCTTAAATACATCTTGTTTATAGAAATGTGATAGAACCTTTCTTCCTCAGTCTTTGAGAGTTCTGCTCAAGTGCTGAGTGACCTGGTCAGATGGAACTTTCAGGCAGTATCTCTGCACACAGAATGGAGTTTTCATGGCGTTCAGTACTGTTAGAAGAAAGTAAAACCTCCTTGTAAAGTGTCTTGAGTTTAGTCAGACATTTTAAACCACATCAGTGCGGATGCAATGCAAAAACCATTTCAAAAATAATAAATGCTATTCTTATCACTTTTATTACAGGCTGGGTTATGCAGAAGGCAGTGGCACGGTAATCACATAGTTCTTAAGTAATAGCATGCAATTATATTCCTCCAAACCACTGGGAATGCTGGAAGCATGTTACTTTATAAAAGAGAAAGAAAAGGCCCCGAAGATGTAACCATGGCCGCCTACTGTATGACTTCAACCTCTTTGTGTAGGCTTTGATTGCGTTTCTGAAGGCAGATCCTCAGCACCTTTTCTGGTGAATACCTGCTTCATCCATTTCTATTAGGTGACTTAGGCACATGAGGAGGGATTACTTGCTGCTCCTGGTAGTGACCTGGCAGAGAAGAAAATAAGTTCTTTAAATTACGTACTAGATTATTAGAAAATAATTACAAATTGAAGTATTTGATTGCCAGTTTGGACAGTATGAAATTTTGGAAGGAATATGATTTTATTTTTTGTGCAACAGAATTCTCTCTTGACAAAAGAGCTCCCACCTGCTGTTTTTACAAATTCTTTGAAGTGGACTGTGCTTGCCGGACAATGCCGTGTTGAAGACACCTTTGCCTGGCAGCATCTTTGAAATAGTTGTTTCAGCTGTATAACTGGGGATTTGTTTTCAAGATGGTTGAAAAATCACGGTATCACTATGAGTGTTGATTCTGGTTCAGGTGAAATATGTTCCTTTCATTCCTCTTTGCTAATAACAACAGCAACAGTAATATTTCTTGTTTCCCCCCCCCCTTTTTTTTTAATTAGTTATGATGTGGATGGGGCTCAGACCAACCTTATCTAGTCAAAGATGTTGGTGCTCCTTGCAGAGGAGTTGAACCAGATGGCATTTAAAGGTTCCATCCAACCTAGACCATTCCATGATTCTATGTACATCAGATTGCCATAATCTATTCTCACTTATTTTCTCCACCTGCTTTATTAATGTAATTCTTCCTTCACTTCTGAGAGTTCTCCTAATTACAGCAGTAGATGTGCAGTTGGTTCCACCTGTTCTAAGTGCAGGTTGTACTGGGCAGGATGTCACACATACAGACTGGTTTGTTTGTGCTGTTGCACACTTTCATATATCAAATATGACCACCAAATGGACTCTTGTTTAGAATGTGATTGTTATTTGGCCACTAGAGAAAAAAATACTTGATATGCCCCTGTCCTTTTAAGAATTGTCTGATAATTACTTTGAACAATCCATCATTTTGAATTAACATTTTGATTAAATTATGGGGGTTTTTAGATGAGGCTTGAGAGCCTTTCATTTTGCTTATTTAATCTAAACTCATATCAGTAAATAATGTATTTTTAAGGCTAAAAAAAAGACTAGAACTCTGTTTCTTTTTCATGTTCAAAAGTCAGTCCCTTCCTGCAGCATTCTTGTGTTTATTTGAAGATTTCTAACCTTACTTACTGTTTTTTTACATAAATAATATCTTAAGTATATTATGATGGGGAGAGAGAATAAATATGTTTGCTTATTATCACAAATGAATTAAATATTACCCTGCAGCCAAAACTTGGAAGATGTAATTTGTAAGGCTAAAAAATGTAGATAAATCAATTTTGTATTCTTTATTATGTATCCAGCAGTATATGTAACGTAATTATGCGTTTAACAGTTTCTGACACCACCTGATCATGTGGTCTGTCTGGACATCTCTGTGCCAACATATTCTAGCTTCTGTTTTTTACTCATAAGCAATGCTTTGGGAAAGAGCTTTATCAAACGAAAGGAGTTCTTTTAGAAACATTGACGTGCGTAGCAATTTATAACTGCAGAATACCATTTAAACCCTCTTGGCCCTTTTTTCTTCCTGAAGCCCGGTGATATCCTTGCTTGTGGATCTTATAAACATTAACGCTATTGACTTCTATTGAAAAGAGTCACTTAGTTCTCTTGCTGTAAGAGGTGCTTCTGAAATTTATGTCTTTTGTCTGGAGATTTATGCCCCCATGGAAATGTAGCCAGTGACTTTGCAGGTGCTGTTAGATTCTCCTCAGCACAAAATAAAGTGAATTGGCTCAGAGTGTCTTTGTTGCATGGAACAAATTACGAGTACACAATTGCCTGGTTACTGTTTCGGAATGCGGCTTGAGCAGATTAATGGCTTTCTACCACTGACTGTGTATGTGTCTTTCCCTTGTATTTGTTTTTTCTTTTTGACTTGCTTTGTAGAGAGGCTTCAAAACTAGTGCATGGGCTAAGAGGTAGGAGAGATGACAGCCTACAAACTGTGGGATGGGAGGAAGGATGAACCCTCTCAATTTCAGCAGGAGTGGGCTCTTCTGTGGATTGAACGTTTTCCCCCCAAAGCAAACATCTCATTTAGGGTGGCAGTTTTTTAAACGATTCTGCCTAGAATTGCCATGTTTGGACATGCTGTGCATGTAAATGAATAAAAGCTCAATGCTTTTAGTAGAAATCTTGTCACTTTGTGCATCCTTGGCCAATCTACTTGGAAAAGACTGACTCGGAGCTCCAGAAGTGCTGTTACGGTAGTCAAGGCGCTACAGGTTTCCTTTCAAATGCTTCTAGATGAGCAGTTTTGAAGGTCTACTCACCTGTGATCACCAGCCTGGTGGAAGGTAGAAGCCAAATATCCCTACATTATTTTTGAACCTCCTTTTAGTTGTTCCCTTTTTTGTCTTCAGCAAAAAAGACATCTTGATTTAGACATGTCTTAAACAGGAGAGACTGTATGAATCTTAACACAGTAACTATACATAGAGTTTTGAAAATGCTGAATACTTTTGTTAGGGGAAGAGGCTGGGGCAGAATCAGCTGTGACAAAGTAGAATGGTTATTTGTCCAATAGAGCTGTGGCTTGGAAGAGGAAAGGGGCAAATGCCAATGCAATATACGTTTGAACAAGAAAAGAGATAAAAAGAAGATACTATTAAAGGCAGAAGTGTCATAGAGAGGGAAAATTTATGAACTATTGAATGAAAATATGAAGTCAAAGAAGGGAGATGAGTGTAATAGCTTGCGATAATTCTCTGAAATCTGTAAAACTGAGGAAAAATGCCACTTAGGTGAATAATGATTAGAATTGTCTGGATAGAGAATTAGATAAACATGGAGAAAATTGTTTGGCTCCAAGATACCTGACATTTATAGACTTTACGCTACAAGTAATAGTTTCAAATTCATGCTATAAACATTAACTGTTGAATTTAAGTTTGGGAAGCCTAGCATCCATTTGCCTGCAGAAGGAAAACCCAGTGATTTTGCTGCTTGCAGAGTTACAAGATCAGCCAAGATGGAGAGACTGGTGTTTTGTGTAATAGAATAGCCATTCTAGGAAGGATGAGTAACTTCTCCAGGCCATAGGGTGACTGCTCATCATTCTGCCTGCTGTGTTCTTGCTGGCTGTTAGCAAGCATTTCCTAGGTTTGTGAACATTGCCAAACTGGTTAGATTGCTAATTCACAGTTAAAATCAATATGATTTAAATAATTGAAATGGTACTTCTTAAACCAGAGATATCCTAAACTTGTTCTGTGGAGACCAGAATTATGGAAAGTGTACCCATTTATTATTCTCTGATGTGTAAAACTGAAAGAGGCAGAAATGTTATCCCTCTGTTCAGCGAGTGGATCACTGTCAAAACTGGAAATGGGTGTTATGTTTCCTGACTTCTGACTGTTCTCTGCTGACCATGTTGTGCAAGGTATTATACACATATCAGAGTAGTTCTTTGGAATGGTACTGAGGAGTTAAGCTTCTGGAGGAATAATTCCTTTCTGCTAAGTTTTTGCATAGATGTGTCTTTGTGGGGGGAGTTCATTTATGAAATTCTGACGCTTTCTCCCCAGCATCTTTCTCGAAGTGTCTCTTGCTGGCCAGCTTTTTATTCTTTTTTCCTTGTATGGTGCAGAACACCCTAATGCCTGTAAACCTCCTAACCATTTAAAAATAGAAATAACAATAACAGTCTTTTGTCCTCCTATCCGAGTCTGTAGGAGGAATATTCTTAAAGGAAAAAACAAAAAGTCAAAACTTGTGAGACGATCTTGGCAGAGCCAAGTGGGGGTTAGTTTTGCACTTAATTTGGAGCCTGAGGTTCGCACTTGCTTTTGAAGCTACATGAAGTGTTTCATGTTCAGCTGAGCTTGTGTGAATTTAGTTAAAAGCTAACTGATAATTTCATTATGATTATGTGAGGTAGTTCTTCCAGGAATAGTTAGAGAAATTACTGGAAGTAGCTGGAGGTTTTGAATATCAGAATAGAATTCTTGGTCTTTATGAGAAGCAAAACAAGGGCAAAACAGCTGAACACTGTGTTAGCAGTGACCTGTGCTGCTGAATGGATAAGGTTTTTATGTTGATTTTCTGTAGCTGGGTGATTTTATTCCTTGGTGTGAAGTGCGGTAATTGTAATCTTTTCATTTCCTTTCAGGACCTTGGTACTTTTAAATATTAGATTAGTAAGCAATTTAATTTCTAGGTTTTTGTTTTAATTATATAAACTAGGTGTTTTCTACTATTACATCCTGACAAATACTTGTTTCTGGTAGGAGGTGACATTGCTGGAGCAGCTGGCACTAATATGTGTGTGGAGGATTTAAGGCAAATCATTTTTTGAATTAAATAAAATTCAGCAAAGTACATCTTGGAAGTATATTTAAACATAGCATGTGACTTGATTTCTTTATACTGTTAAGAGTATTAGAATGCTACAATAATGCTAGCTTATATTCTAAAGCAGTATGTCTCAAAAGTAGCAAAGGGACTGCAAATGACAATTTCACTTCAATTTATCATGTGTATACAGATGCAAGGTTTTTTTAGCATCTAAAGTCTGCATCTTCATTTGTGCTATTTTCAGTGACACCTGTTCTTTGTAGCATTACGTTAGACAGGCAAAAAGTAAAAATGAAAAATAAATAAGATGGGGGAAAAAGCCCTCCGCATTTAACTGTGAGGAGAAAAGCATGAGTAAGAAGTTGGATCTGTCATTTGGTGAACAGAAACAGGTTCATAAAATGTGTATGCAAAGATAAATCACTGAAACTGATGGAGAAGTTTTGTAAAATGGGCAAGAAATGGGGTAGGAAAAGAAAATTGAATCAGAGGTTAAGCCAAGGAAAGAAGTAGAGCAAAATACACCCTTGTATAACCTTTACAGAGATAAGGCAGGATACCAGAAATACAAGTGCAGTAGTTTATGTATAGTAAGAACAGATTTTAAAGATAGTGAAATTGTTATCATGGTAAGCAAAGCTTTTATTATTAAAATGACTTTTTTTACTGTTTGAACTTTTAACCATTTAAAAATTTAATGACAGGAGAAGTAGGGATTATTGGATTATGGACAGGTTGTACCATTGCTGCTGTTATATTACTGTATTTTGAGAATTGTGAGGCTTAGCTGAATTCATGCAATTCAGTCTTTTTAAGGCAGGGCAAGTGTACTAACAACAAAGCTGTCTGTCTATTCAGTGGGGGAGGAAGAAGAACATAGTGTCATTCACATATAATTAAAAAATGCAGACAGTTATGAAGATTTCTGGAATGGGTGTCTGGTCAAAGCTGAAAGGAGCTTTCTCAGCAGTTGGAGCAGGACAAGGATGCCCTGGTTACTAAATACAGCTGTGATTGATCCAGGGGAACAACTTAGCCCAGGGTTTCCCATGCTCATTTTATGTTGTGTTGCTAGGGCTTCTTATTTGCTTGTTTTGTTGTTGTTTTTTGAGTTCATCCTGGTTCAAGAAAACTGTCCTTTTGCACTCCACTTTGTACAGTGTCGTTTCCCTGCTCGGTAAGTTTTGCCTGTGATCCCCTTTCCAAGGTCTGAATTCCAGTCTGGCTGAATGCCTACTCCTTGCTTGTGTTCCACTTAGCAGCCGTTCAGATTGCCTTGTTTTACTGACTTGGTTTTTTCCTCACACATGTCCTGTCACTTGCAAGGTTTGCTAGACATGGATGGTATTTTATTTCCCCCTGTTTACTAGTATGTTTGAAGGAGGATGTACCAAGAATATCCTTGTGCCATCCATTTGAAATGTTTCCGTACTTTGTCTTATTTTGAGACCCATCCATACCAGCTCCTTCTAGTTTCTGTACAGCATCACGGTGATGTAGTTTCTTAGTCACAGTATGCAGAAATTAAGACTGATTTACTGAATTGTAGCTGTGTTATAATGGATGTTTCCATTCACTAGCTGAACTTCTCAAATTGGATGGGAAATGATTATGTTAATTTGGTAATGCGTAGTTTTGTATGTTACTTTTCTGAGATTTTATTTGGGGGGGGACAAAAGAGGCTGCAGAGTCTAAAATTGTTTTTCATTAAAATGGCAAGTTTCTTTTCCATCTTTAGAACTGCTCTCTCTTTTTTTTTTCATGTGTGCTGTCTCAAATTCACCATAAAGAATGAAGATAATCTGGCAGACTCTCCACAAAAAATCTTTCATGCAAGTGGTGTGGATCTTATGATTCGAAAAAAAAATGAATTAATTAAAAATAACTAGTAATTTTGATTTGCTAACATTCTTGTAAGGGAATTTAGAGATAAGATAGATACTATCATGGTGTAGACCATGAGACACTTTTGTATCATGGTACTGCAGCTATTACTGCACTGCTGAAGTGTGCGGTGCGTAACGTTGACATTCAGCCAAACAGTCAGGAACTTCTAAGGGTAGAGAAAGTAATCTTTTGAATTTCTTATAATTTGAAAGCCTTTTATGTAATTATATTGATTGTTACTGTAATGTGTTTAAGAGCTTAAATCTTTAAGTCATTAATATAATGACTTTAAGATTTCTACTTTAGTTGTTCCTAGCATAGATCTTGTTCTATGTTTCCATTAAAAAATTACTGTGCGAACTTTGCTCAGTGAGTTATTTCATTGTTCTATAATGATGCAGGTTATCCCTGGTTGTATAGATTGGAAAAACTGGGCAGGAGGAATTTTGAATGGCTTAATCCAGATCTCAGAATAGATCAAAGACAAAACTGTGAAAGGAATCCAACTTTGGTTCTTTGGTATTTTGGGGAGGGGGTTGTTTTTTGTTTGTTTTTTTTTTTTTTTTAGATGTTAATGTATGATATCTTGAAGTATGGATGTTGAGGCATTTGAATTAGTTTTGTTCTGGAAGATGTTGGCATAGCAGTAAAGACTTAAAGCATCCATTAAGGTCCTGGGAGTGGTTTTAAATGTATTAACACAAGGCAGAAACTCACTTTATAGTAGCATCTGGCACAGACACACAGGTACAACTCAGAAATAGTCTCTAAAAGCATATCACTATAGATTTGCAATCAGTTAAGAATCAGTAATATGAAAGAGTAGTAACTTTACACAATTTAAAAAAAAAATCAGTATTTTGACAAGAAGTGCTGTACTTCTGCCAGTTTTCCTATCTTTGTACATTTGGCTTCCTAGAGAACTGAAAAGGTTATTTTTGGCCTAGTGCCCTGGGCTAAAAATGGCTTCTGGAATCTCATAGCTCCGTTTGGTGTTGAGCAGTTCTGTGCAGTAGTAGCATAACTGCAGTAATTGGTAGTCTCACTGAAGCATTTTAGTTATGCACTTAAATGTTAAGTTGTGGGAGATGTGGCTCTGTGATCCCTCTAGCATCCAGTTTATCAGAAAAATTTAAGCCATGTTTGTCTATGAAGCAGTGGTAGCCTGAAGAAAAAGAGGTTTTTCTACTTGTTAAAGGGAAGTAAGAGACAGTGTAAGGTTTAGCCTCTGCAGGGAAAGGCTCTAAAACGAAGAAATAAATCATGATACTGCTGTGGGAACAGTGAAACACCAGCACTGCAGTTGAGACTGTACATGTAAGCAATAGAATGAGTCTGTGAAGTTTCCTTATGTTTCTATCCATTGTTGCAGGGTTTACCTTTAAAAGGGAAGAAAGCCACCCCAACCCTAACAGTGCCCTCCCACAAGAAACAAATGTACCAGTTACTAGATGTGAGTGTGTGCTTATTATAAATGTAAGTTTCAGAATTATTTCTAAATAGTTTGGATGGAGTTTCAAGACGAGGAGTTTGAAATAGTCAGGAGAACAGTGAACAGGCTAGTTAAATCTGAAAAATCTTACAACCAATAAAAGGTCTGAAAACTTGCAAAAAAGGCTGGAGGTTGTTTCCCTCTATGCACCTCACACATCTTTTAGCTCTTTCCCCATTTTTTTTATTGGACTAAAAAGGAATAATGCTGCAAGAAAGTAAAGTGTTCAGGAATAGAATTCATAAATTTTTTTTTTTTTTTTGGTAATGTCAACATGGACAAATTCTGCATGAGAATTAAGAGCTTTCTAGACATAGCTTGTGAACATCCATAGAACCCTCATTTTAAAATCATCCAAGAAATCAGTATTGGGTTTTTTGTGTTCTAACTTTGCAGTGTAAGGCTTTAACACACTAATCTGGAATTTTGGCCAAAATAAAATGAGTTCTGATCAAATTTGTGATCACACAAATTTGAGATGACCGGTCTAGTGAAGTGGCTAGTCTAGACCACCCAGTCTCGTGGCTCTTTAAAGACAGTTATCAGACTTATTTATTGGTGCTAAGGCTCTAAAATGAAGAAATAAATTATGATATTGGTATAGGGGTAGTGAAGCACGAGCATCTCAGAGAACTATCTACCTCCAAAATTACAATTTCTAAAATACAAATCCTCATGTTCTAAACAATTTGTGGAAAAGAATAAATCCAGATCAATTATTGTAGAATACCTGTGCTCAGTCTGCAGAAAGCTTGAATTTTGCTTACTGGACTAAGCAGAAACCTTGCCAGTTTTCCTAAATACAGATGTCCCTGTAAAATCTTTCATTTTGTGTTTTGATGACTATGTAATATATGCTGGTTACATTTCTTGCTTGTAGCCTCCAGCCAAATAGTTTTATAGAATGTTTGCTATTTTTAAATGTTATTTTTGAGAAGGTACTTATTGAAGATAAATCACATTCTTGGTTAACAGTATTTGTTAGTGTATATCTAAATTTTTTTTTCCTTATCTCTAACAAAACCATCTTGTTTTTCAATGTTCTCATCATAAAAATAAAAATATTTACAGTCCGGAGGTATTCTTCTGCTTGTAATTGATTCAGCTCAGAAAAAAGCAGGTATTGCTTGTGCATGGTCTTAGTGCATTTACATTATGCCATTGTGTGTGTTAAGTATATTGAGTGTATGATATTTAAAAAAATATTTCACCTGCTCCACTTTATGCATGGTGCAGTTCTACTTTTTCATATGTTTCTAAACCCTTCCTTGGTGCATGAAATAGTGATAGCCTGAGGATAACCCAATCAATATGCATGAACAAACATGACATAGGGAGAAATATGTTACTTTATTAGTAATTATTATGGTTATTAATTAAAGTTATGTGAGCATAACAACTTTATTTTTCCTGTGGAACCGTGTAAATAAATCATTGAGAAGCAGTTTTGCAAAAAAGAAAATGGTAGAGGGTAGTAAACTGCCAGGGTTTTTTCCTTTATTAACAGAAACTGCTTGCTTTTAGAGGAATTTCTCTAATACTCAAAGAATATTTAGTCAGTCCTGTTGTTCTTTACCAGGTGTCTCGCCTTACTTTGTGCTGCTGTTTACATTCTGGTGTGTGTGGACTATACTTGTTGAAGCAATTGATTTGTCTTAATAAAAGAGACTTTTATGTTGATATAGTTTGTCCCTCTGCCTAATGCTGACCATCAATTTCCTTGGCTGAGTCTGTGTATCTAGATCAGAAATTTATGGCTCATATTTACTGTCTCAATTTTAAAGTATGCTAGTGATAATAGTATGATTGATTATGTATTTCCTTTGGAAGCAAATAAAAGAGATTACACAGTTATTTTGTATTTTAGCTTCAACTTCTGGGCATTTATTCTTTTTTCTTCACTAGATTAGCTAACCCAATGTAGTAGACATTTACTCTTCTGCAGTTGTTTATACATTATTTTTTACCTTTGTATTTAATAAACTAAGATATTTGATTAATGAGGGATAATTCCAGTTACGGTAATTTAGGATGCCACTGCAGTTGTCCATCTAGATTCCTGCTGAAAGCTACTGCCCATATAAATAGGGTGACAAACCTAAATGGTGATAATGGTGGATTTAAACTACTAGGACAGGCTTGGAATTGTGGTGTTGATGAGCTGGCACATGATTTTACCTGCTGTGCCTGTTCTTGGAGAGGAAACCACTATCGGAAGGGAGTGGGACAGAGTTGAGGCTGCTACTATGTTACATTGCTGTACTGAATGTTGCAAGGGCTTGTGAGACAGTCCTAAACAGATGAACCTTTGGTGTTCTGCTTTGAGATATGATTTCAGATCCCAAATCTTACAATTTCATGAAACCTTCCAGGTTTTTGGGTGCTTTAACAGTTTTATTACCTTTTACTTCATTTTTGACAACTGGACATGGCAATTTGTGAGTTGCTTTGTAAATACCTTCCCCGGGGTAATGTGTGTTCAGCTTATTTATCAATAGTCACTGCTAATGCACCCAACTTTCATTTTAGTAATTTGCATCTTAGACTTGGTGGGAGCTCATGATTGTCATTGTTCCAAGCTTATGCTATCACAAGACTGTGGTTCTATGATTGCATTCTTCCATGTTATATTTTTAAGTTTTTGTGTGACAGAGTTAAATATGACTTTGACTGTGCCTATCTATGTGCTCCAGGTCCCCATGTATCTATAACTTGGCCTTGCTGTTACTTACACCATTACCATCCATCACTTGCAGATTTTATCAGCAATAGCTTTGTATTCTAGAGAGGAAAGTCTTGAAAATCCTGACTGATGTTGGGTTGTGAAGAAATAAAACCAATTTCATCTATGAGACCTTAATGACTTCCTTGAGGGTATTGTTCAGTTTCTCTGAGTAGACATGGATTAACACTCTACAATCACATCAAAATGACTGATGTTCTGGTGTGAGCAAATAAAAAAAGCTCTTCTAGTAGATGATATATTCATATCAGGTTGTAGAATATGATTTGTTTCAATAGTGTACAAATCCTAGTTTATGACCATGTTCTTTTAAAAATATCAAAGTGAACTTTTGTCCTTGCAATAATTTTTCACTTGCATCTCCTTTCATGTTTTGCTATATAAATTAGGAACATAAAAATGAAGGTTATGTTAATGTTGAGGAAGGTTTTAAATCAAATACAGGTAAAATTGCTCTGTAATGAAGAATTCTTCCCTGAGTATTTGTCCTAGAATGGATTGCTTGACAATTCCATTTATAGAAACAGGATGTTTTGGTTTTATGAATGTGGATTTCTTGGGAACTCATTTTGAGAAAGTGTTTGCCTGCCTCCACCCTTGGTGGAATGCAGATGACATCAGAATTTTTTATGTACTGGTGCTATGGATACAAAAAGACCAGCTTTAGAAGTGTCAGTGACATAAAAGGAATTGCATTCTAAGCAATCTTACTAATTAAGGTGAATTGGTGGTACAGATGTCCAGGTGATCAAATCTAAGGCAGTAAAGATAGAGTAGTAGGTGGTTTGGATTTTTACCTATATGATTTAAAATACTATAAATAATTGCAGTGTAGGTTCCAGGTAATTTTGTGATCTAAAACATAACCCCTCAACTGCCTTTCTTGTATGGCAAAGCTATGTTGTTCACTTGTTTTGGATCTCTTATATGTGTTTTTCTCTCACTTGTGATAATTTTGGTTCCACTGGCATTTGAGTTGTCCCTTTAAAAACTTTTGCTTAGGATCTAATTACAACTTCACAAAAACAACTTCTTTAAGAGAATATTTGTTTGTAAACAAAACAGTAGGTATCAGTTAAAATATGCAGTTAATTTAATAAAAACTTTATTCTAACTTTGTATCTAAATTTTATAGGATCACAGGATAACTATGAAGGGACCTAAGATGCTAACGAAGAGACCCCTGTAAGTCATGTAGTACAACCACCACAGCAAAGCCGGGTCAAGTCTAAATCTGTTCAATCTGTTCTTGTCAGCTGAAGCATATTTGATTTAGCTGAGGCATTCCCAAGTATCTTGAAGTCCCAGGTATTCCTTCTGTTATGAATTCCCAGAATTTTTGTGGTGAAAGAATACCCAAGGTGATTAGATTTGATTTATAATCTTGCTTTGCAGCTGTGCAAAATACACTATTCAGACACCTTTTGTTTGCTGACATATATATCCATAGACCTACTTGTAGAGTTTTGCTCCAGTTGTGTATTGACATAAATTCTGACAAATTTTGCATCTATATTACCAAGTGCAGAGTCTCATTGTTAGTCTGTAAAGGAAATACTGAAGAGAGGACCTAGGTTAATGCATTTTGGAAGTGCTTTTACAGTGCTTTAAAGAGAATGTGATGTGTTCTTAGTTTTAAATCCTATTCCGTGTACACTGGGATTTCTCCATCAGAAAGATGGTCGTGAGGAGCTTGTAGCACTCAAGAGAGGAGTTCTCAGTAAAAATATTCAGACACACAGACTTGCTTGTATTGAGATAGTGTGTGGAGGTTTTTTTCCTTTAAGTTCTGATGGCAGCTCTGGAATGCCTGTATTTAAAATTACTAAACTGTTTGAAGTTGGATGGCAGTAAATTTTACTTACTTGTGCTGGGTTAAGCCCAGTAGGCAGCCAAGCCCCACACAGCTGTTCACTCACTCCCCCACAGTGGAGTTGAGAAATGAATCAGAAGGGTTAAAAGTGTGGGTTGAGATAGCGAATTTAATAGGTAAAGAAAAAGCTGCACATGCAAGGAAAGCAAAATAAGTTGTGGGTGGATTTGTTTGTTTTGAAAATTTGGTATGCAAATTCAGGTAGCACGAAACGTAGGCGTGAGTGAAGTTAGTGGCAAAATCCCTTCTGACTGATGTATGTGGGTCTTTCCCTGTTCTAATGTTCTAAACCAAATGATACTTCAGACTAGGTTATAGCAGTATAGGGAAGCTTACCCATCTTCTTTTATCTGCATAACCTCAGTACGGGCTTGCTTATTCAACCAACTTTTCTGGGCAAGGTCTCCTGTTGTGCTGCTGTACTTAGCCTGCTCTCAACATCTGAGTTTAGTTAGTTCCGAAGGAGTTTATCTGTGTCACTGTGACTGTAATAGTCTGTAAATAATGTGACTATAATGCAGTTATAGCTGTTGGAAGAGGGTTACTCTTACTCACTAGATAGTGTGTATGGTCTTGCACGTTATGCCTTGGTTTTCATTCTTTCTGACTGTCTTGGGGAATCTGCATCAGCAGGAATGTAAACAGTAAAATATTAGGAGAATTTGTTCTTACGTTCCAATATCTGAGTGTTAGAAAATTATTTCTGATATTTATGTAACTGCCAATATATTTTCATTGTATTCAGTGTGTCTACTATATTACTTCAATAAACATGGTTTTAAGATGTGAAAGGTCTCTCCTGCCACCCAGATGGAGAAATAGAATTTGTGGTATTTGACAAATACCTGTTTTTCTTAGGTCTCTTCTCTTTGGTTTCTCCTCTTTAGTTTCTTTAACAAATCACCAGAAACTGTAGCTGTTAAAAGGAACCTGTTTTCTGTATTTAATCAGATGAAAATCTGCAGGAGAACTCATCTGTGGCAAGATGATACGAGATTACTTTGATGATTCAGCCATGTATTAGTGTGTAATGAAATACACTGAGGACTGTGCTATTCAGTGTCACTATCATTATGTTGGGTTTTGTTGTTTGGTTTTTTTGAGTTTTTTTGTGCAATATTTTATTGAAGAACAGTAACATTTAATCAAATGATGTCTTAAAATGTTACTCTCACAAAGCTCTCTTCCATTTATTAACCTTTCTATTTTGTAATGTGGTTACCAATATGTTTCTTCCTCATAAAACATTAATGCAGCATTTAACAGTATTGATGAGGTTTTTTATTTATTCACATAACTACCATCAAGGGCTATAAACCTTCAGAATAGTAGATTCCAACTAGTGAGAATTTTCCTGTTATAACTGGAGAAGTTGGTGAGGAATGGAGCAGGCAGCAGGTGTATTGGGAAGTGACGAATTTCTAAATAAGGTTTAAATAGTGTTAGCCCTCTGAATGCCTTCTTT
Organism: Aphelocoma coerulescens; assembly: GCF_041296385.1. Classification (NCBI taxonomy): domain Eukaryota; kingdom Metazoa; phylum Chordata; class Aves; order Passeriformes; family Corvidae; genus Aphelocoma; species Aphelocoma coerulescens. The sequence continues at coordinate 64,668,587 of NC_091013.1, forward strand.
TTTGCTTGGTTGGTTGTTGTTTGGGTTTTTGTGCTTCTGTTAGTCTTTGTAGATGAAGGTAAAGAAACAAGGAGTAACTATTAGGCAAAATAGTAGCAAATAGAGTTATGGTTTTACTGTCTTAGGTGCATTGAATGGTTTTGAACTTGAGTATGATTAAATCTGTAACTGTCTCTTGTATTGTTCTCATAAATGTAGTAAGCTGTAAGTTTTAAAGAAAAAGGAAGTACAGTGAGTATAATAATTGAGGTTATATCCTGCTATGCTGTATTTATACAGTTCAATAGCATGTACATATTTTCTTTGTGTGATTGCTCTGTGTTCCTCAATTTTCATTTAAAATGTTAGCCGGTGTACCTGGGAGTAAATTAACTGGGGAAAGTCAGTGTTTAAATATAATACTGTCTGATTGTTTCATCTAAAAAATTTTTAGGGACTTTCCACTGGATTTCTACTGTGGTCAAAGGTAATTTTTTAGACTGCAGCTTTTTTTGTTGTAGTTAAAGAGGCTTTGACTTTTGGTCTTGTGAAACTACTAGGTAAACACTGAACTACCTTTACACTTTTAGCCATTTTCATGCAGTTTGCTAGTTTGGAGCAAAATTTGTAAGTTATGTAGCATGAATCTATTGTGTTGCACAGTGTTTTAGTAGCTAACTTGGAATGGCAGGATGAATAGAGCTGTGCTGTATATGAGAGTAAAATGGCAATACTGAGTCTTAGGAGACTTGCTGGAAATATTTTTCTCCCCTCTTTTGCTTTAACCTCATTTTACAGTGATGAAAACAGTTTGTTCAAAGAAGAGTTGAGTCTTGGTGCAAATGCTGTCTGGCCTCCCTCTGATGTCAGGGAAAAGTGAGGGGAACAGAAGATTGAGCCCACCTTCTATTTTTGCAGAAAAACAAAATCTGAAGTGCAACAGCTTCAAAAAGACATCCTCTAAGAACATTGCTTTCCTTTTTAGTAGTGCAAGAAAGTGGCTCTGTAATTCAGAATGTTTTTTTAGTAATGTTTCCGAAAATGAATGTGTGATTAATTTCCTTATTTTCATCAGTTTCATCATTTTTCATCATTTATTTTCAATGGCCTATGTTACTTGCAAGGGAAACTTGAAAAAAAGCAGTTTTAATTATCAGCTCCTAAGAGAAGGACACTGCATTGCACACTTAAGTTTCTTAATTTTGATTGAATCTATTAATTTATGACTGTATGGGAAAATAATTTGCTGTTTTTATGTACCTTATTTGTGTGGATGATGATCTGTTATCTCCTACCTAGCATCTTGCTTCAAGTGTATAAGATAAATATGAACTAATTCAAGTTAACAAGGTAAATATAAATAGTCTTTTGTGGGAAACCATGGTCCCAGTATCTCTCTGACCAATAATTTACAATATTACATACTACTAGTATATGGCAAGAGTAATTGTGTAACCATATTTACCTAAATATTATTTTTAATTTCAGAATAAATAAATTGGTTTATGCTTGATGTTTTATTATAGTGAAACCTTACTTTTCAATGGCTAGTTGAGTTAAAATTTATAAAGGTTGCCAGATGCCCCATTTGGTGAGACCATTGTATGTACTTCATGACTTTGCAGAAAATTTAATTTATAGACCACTGAGACTTTCTATCCTTTGATTTCTGAGTGTGAATATATGCTTAATCAAGTATAGGCCTCTCTAAGCCTTGGTAGGGTAGGTAAGATACCTTGGTTGGTACCTTTTCTGCCAGGTTAAGCCAGGAGAATATATTTCCTTAAAGACTGTTCCCTAGGGTGACTATTCACATAAAGACACAACTGTTTAGAGTTTCATAAGTATATGCAGGCAAAATATTTCAAATCATACTGGCTATTGAAATGACTGCTAACCGGAGTTTGTATAATGCAGTTTGTCAAGCAAGGATGTATTTGAATAAAGAAGTGCCTCAGTCTTTGTGCATTGTATTCTCTCATTTGCAGGTGTGTGCAAGCACAGGTCCATACACATGTGGGACATGATGTAAGCATATACACACTTCAGGCATATGGACTGAAAATTTGGGCTTTCTTGTAGCTGGGAGAAAAAAGCACATTTTTATGTCCATAATTTAAAAATTAGAGGTTATTAGTGTAATCATTGGAGCTTTTCAAGATCAGTTTTAAGTTTTTGTGATTTATGCAAAGTTTATTCAAAGAAATTGTATATATTTCATTCTGGTTTTGGTTGCTACTCAGAAAATAACACACTATGTTATTTTTACACTAATTTCTTCCTATCTAAACACTAATGTGTTGAGGTAATAATGTAGCATTAGCTGTTTCATTATGTAACTATATGATGTTGTATAGTAATCTTATGTAAAGGATGCAGCTGATAACTGGCTTAAAATCCCTACTCTGTTTTTACAGGTAAAGTAAGTAGCAGAAAAGTGTTAGCACCTCATAATTCTAGCCTACTCTTTTTAATTTTGTTTGTGTCCTTGTGCAGTTGTTTTTCTAAGTATGTCTGGCTACAGTTTAGCAAGAAAAAAAAATAGTTTAACCCTTCTCTTTACTCATGATTTTATGATTTCTGTGGGTATGTGCATGTAAGTTTTAATCGTTATTTCCAAGATTGGTGAGGGTGTGAGAAGGGTAATGCAATGCTGATACAGCCATGTCCCCAACTATGGTGGCAGTAAATGCTTAAAGTCTCTTTAGACAGTCCTGATGCTTTGGAGCTGCAGAAATGGGGACCGCTGTAACAGCCACGGTATCCCTGTGGCTTTGTCAAATCAAGATGCATGATGTATGTAGGCTTGAAAGAATAGATTAAGGTAGGAAAAGCATTTAACAATCCTATCAGCTATGTAACATTCAAGTGTGTGTAAAAATTCACTCAGGTTTTACTTATAATTTCTTGCTGAAACAAAGGTATGGAAAACCTTTCTCTTTGAACTTGTGTTGCTGAAAATTCCATGTTACAGAGACTTTCTGTAAATGTTTTTGATCTGTTGGAATTGGAGATGGAAGGGTTCTTGTACTGATTTTTCACTTTGGACAGTTTCTCTAGAACAGTGGTTTCCACATTGAAAAACATCAATTACATAAAAGCTTGAAAGTGGTATCCCATTAAAACTATTTGCAGACCCTTGACATGAAACCTGAGGATTTTCTGAAGAATGTCCTCTTTCCCTTATGACTACTAAAAACACAAGCAATAACCAGAAACAAAATTAAATTCTCTGTGTTAAGCAGTTTTGTAAAGGAGAGCTAAACAACCTAGTCCAGAGATTCTAGAAAGAAAATTTTTTTGATGCATCAACTTCATCTCTCAGGAATTTTTTTTTGCTCTGTATATGAATATTTCTATTTCTCTCAGAAGAGATCTTTTATTTATATATCTGGTTTATATTCAAATTCAGAACTACTCTTAATTTCAAAGTTTAGTGTATTTTTAAAATATATTTAGAAATATTCCAGATTAATTTTTTATTTGAGAACTAGAAATACTTTAAAATCCCCTTCGGGCTTCTACTTTTTTATGGTGCCTTATTAGAGTAGCTCTGTGCCAGTATAGTTGAGGTGCTTAATTTGCAAGCCTTTGAACAAAAGAAAGGTAGAAAAGAAGATAGGTTGCTAAGCATTATGCTGAGGTCCCTGACACTGGCAGTGCTTGTGGGTTCCTTGCAGAATTGTATTAAATGAATGTGAATGAAGATGGGACTACTGGGCAAAGGGGGAAAAGCAAATAAAGGCATACAATAAAAAAAAAAAAAAGAAAGCCTATAAATAACTTAGCAAATTAGTAGCCTGGGGTTGGTCGTAATTAAATAGACTAAGCACAGTATAGACATGGTTTCTGGATGATGTTGATAACAAATGCTAACATAAACCCATTTTTTGACATGCAATTACTGTGTGATATCTAAATTCTCAGTAGAACTGAGCATGGTTGCTATGTGAGAGCACACCAGAAAAGCAGAGAAGAAAGCATTTGGCTATTTAAATGAATGCCTAGCCTTTGATTCTATATAAAGCACTGCAAATCGCTTTTTAATGCTGAAAGAAAAAGTGCCTTATTTAAAAATGGTGTGAAAATTCTCTGTTGGAACCAACCTTGAAATCATAGAATTTTATTCTATCCTTTTATAGGATCATGGGTAAAAAGACCTCTAAGGCTGTGTATCATTAGACATGGCAAAAGTATCTTCTGTACTGGTACTAGCTTATGGTCTGCATTCTTACTGTTGTTAATGCACCAGCAGCAGCACAAACCAGGAATCTGCACTTTGCCAATGTAGGCTTATTTGCTGAATCTTAACATTTACATTTACTAAATGCCGGGCAATGGAACTCTCTAGTCTTAAGCAAAAACAAAAATAAACTGAAAGTGTCTGGGATTCTTCAGGCAAAAGCTGGCCTCCTCTCCTGGTTTTTAGAACTGTGTGTGGTAAAGATGGAGAGTCCCTCTCTTTTTCACTCCTTCCCTGCTGCTTTACCAGTATTACTGTGCAGTTCTGAATCCTTTTACAGCCTCTGTGCCTGATAATTTTCCCTTAGGGAAATAAGATGTCATCTTAGAACATACTTCTGGGGTAAGACAGACAAATCTGGCTTTTCTCTATTAGTCTGGCTTTGCTGGCTTGTGTTACTTACTAAATATGGATAATACAACTCCCACTGCACCTGAAGCAAGTGATGTGTGGTGTCTTTGAAAAGCTAATTTCGAAGAAGTCACTGTGTCTCCAATCCCTTGTAAAATAGACATAGCAGCAATTTTTATGTACTAGAAGTATGAGAGCAAGTGTAATAAAGAGGGATACACCAATATCTCAGGACTCATTAAAATGTGTCAGCAAGATACAAGAACAAGTGCTGGAATGAATAGAGAAAGATGGAAAAAAATTTAGAACTAGGAGTGAGGGAAAGATGGGTAGTACTATAGTAGGAAAGAGTAGTCTTGCCCCTCACCTACAGCTGTTTTAACAATTTGGTGTAATTTGCAGCTACATTAAGCTGTCATGAAGTTTTTCTTCTGGCCTCTTATTTTTCAATGACTGCAGTATACTGAAAATATGTGTGTTTAATCATGCTTATTTGTGAAATCGTGTTTAAATGCTTTTAAGTAAAAACAGAGCATTATAATAAAAATGCTAAAATGTTGATGAAATAATAACTAAGTTGTCTCAAAAGCTTGTTGCTTTTTGAAATATATGGAATGATATCTGATTACTGGCTATTCAGATAGCCAGATAATGACCAGGGGAATAGTGATAAGGTGGAAAACTGAGCCACATAATCTGTTAAACTGCTCCTAAAACCAGCAAAGGTGACCATTGAAGCCATTGTCCCTATTGCAAAACGTGCTGAGGTGATTCACTGGAAGAAACTCTTTGGAATGCCAGGCAAACTGGGGAGGGGTAGCTGTTGAAAAAGTTGGGTAAGATGTATTAGAGTGGCACTGGGGACTGAGTAAAAGAATTTGGAGATTGTACAGGTCTGATACGGGATATTTAAGGCAAGGATCAGAAGTGGAAAAGGATCAAAGTGAAGTGGGGAAGAAGGAGTGTGGGAAAACGAGAGAAAGAAGGGATAAAAGGGGACAGTTACATTTTAAAGCAGGCCAGTACATTTGCCGGGTGAAGCCCTGTTGCCCTATTACCATGGCTTAACGTATGAAACTCTTTTTAAAATTTTTTCTCTTCCCATCCCTCTGCCTTGTGAATGTCTTTGTGGGATGTGTGCATGATCTTCCAGGCTTCAGGCTGGAGTAGCCAGCAAGTAGAATGAGTGAGGGACAATGGAGGGACAAAAGCTAATAGAGACAATAGTGAAGTGGTTTTTATCTCTTAGTACTCATCCTTAGGAACAGGGTGGATCTGTCTGTGGTGTCTATGTTTGTGTAGGCATTCAGTGTAGTACTGTTCCCTTCTATTCATTTGTGTGTTTGTGGTGAGATGTGTTATCTACAATGTGTCTGTCCTTTGGAATTACTGATCCACCTTCCTATACCTGGAAGGGTGATAGGGAGCCATAGCTCTTATTCACCAGGCCAGGAGAGGAGGGCGTCTCTGAGTCCCTCAGTACACCTTATTTGCCTACCCCTAATAAATAAGCTTTTTGCTTCAGTTGGTAGTGTTCTGTTAGGGATTCTTTGCAGGGTTTGATGCTGCCCTCAAGGCAAGTTTTCTGTATCAGGATTGCACCCAACAGCACAGAACAAAATTTTCAGTGTTGGAGGCCTGGTACGCAAAGAATGGTTAACACCCTGAGCTCTGCTGGAATTTGATATGTCCTTTGGGTGATTATCACCTCTGAAAGTTAGGGTACTTTCACTTTTGGATTTTAATGCCTGCAGAGTCCTAACAACTTTCTTTCCATAACAGTGAATAAACACTGTTACTGATTTTAGCACAGCTGCTAAGCATTCTGGTTTGGTTTTTTAAGTAGTCCTCTGTTATTACTCTAAAATTATTTAATAGAAACAAGTAGTAAGTAATAGTGAGAGGGAGAGAGATTGGGTGACTTTTATGGAAAAGCATATTGAGAAACTATGCAAAACTGTTTTTAACACAAACACTGGTAAAGGTGTAAACATGAGCAGTTAAGTATGTTTTAGGATTAGTCCCATTACAACCCTTATTTTCTAATGTTTCCTGAAGTCCTGTTAATATAAAACTTGGTTTCCAGTGTAAACTTCAGGAAATAAATTTTCTGTTGGGTATGCCTGTCTTTCTTGCAATCCCAGTTGAGTTGTCCCTTTTACCACAAGAAAGCCAATTAACTGTGATTAACTCAGCCATCCAAAGGACTGACCTGCTATACAGCTAATTTATGAAGCACATTTATGTCAAGGGAAAGAAAATCGGCAAGATGTATTTGGAGGTGAATTTTCTTAATGTTTTTCATGGTTTTATGGTTGGATTTTTCAGCAGCCAATATTTTTCAAACATTGGTTTGAAAAGGAACAAACAGTAATCATATAATTTCCTTTATTTTTTTGCAAACGTAACTGAAAATAGGGGATGCTGCTTGTGTGAGAGAAGCTTACCTCCACACTACAGGATGTGATTAGAAGTAGTGTAGTGGGAACTTCAGAAAGCTTTGCTGCTTATAATGTTCTGGTTTTATTTTAACAAAAGCTACCTGGTAGATTTGTGGTCAGTTGTGTTAATAAACACAGTGGCTAAAGTAGAGAGCTTCTATAATCTGATTTTAATCTCAGAAGCCTTAACAGTTTGTTTTATGCCAGCTTTATGCCAACCAGTGTTCTTAGAAAGCTGGTTCTGAATTCTTGGGATACTTAGTCATCTTCTCCCTCTCTAGCTTGAAACGTAAGGCTGCTCTGCTCCATTTTACTGTTTACTTTCCCTTAGTTGACTGAGTGTTCTCGTGCAGTAGTGAAGAGAGTTTAACTCATTTGTTATCTCCAGATTCATTTGGCGACTACTGTGACGGGATCATATGTGTGGCATCAGGTTGCTTCCTCTAATTTTAGATTCTCTGTAATAAACAAAGTGTTGTAACTTTGCCAAGTACTATTGCAAGACAGGTGAGTTTTGCCAGGTCTAGTTAAGGCATAGGCCATTGTTTGTTACGGATTTGACAGAGTAACCGCGAGCTAGAAACATTGTAGAAGGATCTGACTGCCAAGATACATACTGTCTTCCTTGCATCCTACTAATTTAAGGCAACTCCCTTTTAGCAGGGTTGGCATATTTTACAGTAATTTTCCACTTGCAGTTTAAGGCAAAGAAATTGAAATTATCAGCATTCCTACCATTCTGTATGGGGTGCAACTTCATTGTTTGGGTACATTTTACCAACAAGATACATGATCATTTACCTGGGTTTGCATCGCATACTGTCCTGAGTCCTGGGTGAAAAGGATATGCTCCCCAGTGCTAGTAATGACTTTGAAAGACACTATGTGTGACTGAAGGTAAAAAAAACCCAAAAACAAACAACAACAAAAAAATGGGGGGACTGTGTCACATATCACTTCTGTAGTAGTTAAAATATTTCTGTTGTGTGAAAGCTGTTTGAAGTTGCTAGGCTGAGAAGTTCAACTACTTTCTCTTGCTTTATAAAGAGTGTGAAAATTTACTACTAGTAAATGATACAGAATTCTTAGGAGTTGAAGAGGCCAATGTATAAGCCATAGGCTCAATAATAAAGCAGTAGATGCAGTGATTGTTGTAAGTGCCCAAAACATAATCCTTATGTTAGGAAATGGCCGATGAAACAAGCTGTGGTATTGCCCTGGAAGTGACTGCTATCCGTCCAGCTGGCTGAAAAAAAGAGGGCCCAAAAAGACAATGAGAAAATGAAGATTTAGGTCGAGCTGGCACTGTTGCCATATTTAAAAAAACTCCACCTTCTTAGAAAAGTGAACCAGACTTTTGACCAGGTTTTTGCACAGCTGTGTTAGTTATGACACTGACAGCCATGGACAATTTGAGCTGTTCCTTTTCTTTTCCTAAAGGATGCACTCAGCAGAGCATACTTTTACCTGAGATTGCAATTTAGCCTTCCTGTAGTTCTTGCAGTCACACTGTGCCTCATGAGCTCTGCTTCATGAGCATGCAGCTCATGAGTTACAGCCTTGCCTTAGTTTTTTCCCTCTGGAATTTCTCATCTTCTAGCAGGTATGTAAGCCCAAGGTCTGATCTCATTTCTCACTAGTATGGGTCACTCTTTGTTTTCCAAACAGTAGTATTTAACACTGAGGTGTTACAATAAGTTATCCTTTTTCAGGTATTAGGTAATCTTGATTTTCAGTTGCCTGTTGGAATTGTAGCCAACAAAATTGAAATAATACAGGCACATCAGAAGCATGATATGTGGTGTTGCTTTAAAGGAGGACATTGTTTTTATTTATTATGTGGTGCCACTTTTCCAGCCAAGAAAGACTGGAAGTTTTTCAAAACTAAGTTTTTTCCAGTAATGCTGTCTCCTATTATGTGCTATCAGTTTCTATTTACCTTTTTTTTGGAAGTCCACAGCATTGTAATACTAACATTGCCTTAAAGCCCTGTCAAGATCTTCCGGAGTTTTTAATAAATGTAGAACAGAAAAAGAAGTCCTTAAATTATCATGAGTGATATTTTATCTGATGGAGGAAGATAGAATGTGAACATGGGGTGCAAAATTTGTGTGTCCTCTGAGTTAAGTATGTTGTTATATTATGAGGTTATTGAATAGCTTAATACAAATAAATCTGGATGTAATGAACATGAACTAGTGTAGAGAGGCAACCCCATTGGCGTAACCAAGGGAGTGTGATTGATGGTCTTACTTACCATGTCTATCTTACTGACTTAATAGTATGTTTGCAGAGATAGTTGCAAAATTCCAAGAATTAGGCAATTTGTTTCCCATCGGCATTTCCTCTGGGTATGTTACATATATTGCATTTTATTGTGCACATTATACATTCAATCTCTTCAACATGTTTTCTTTATTGAATACTTAGTGAACACAATCAATAATAGAACAAACAAGCATATTGAGCTCTTAGAAATAAATTATGTGGGTGTGTTATAGCTTGTTCAGTTGTACTCTGAAAACACTTAAAATTCTGATGAATGGATGACTCTAGTTTTCCTGCCACAGTGATCCATTACATAACATTCTCCATGGTTTTGGAATAGTCATATTGTTATCATGTTACCTTTTTTACCTAGCAAAAGAGAAGTCTGTTGGCTCAGATAGAATTTCAGAATCAGAGTTTACTGGCACAAAAATCTAAGTTTTATTTTGCCAGAGTATAGTTGGTTTTTTATATGCCCTGGAATTTTAAAAGCATAACTGAATTTGAACAAAAGTCACATTTTCATTAGAAGGAAAAAAAAAATCATCCTCAGCCTAAAAGGCACTCTATAAGCTATTTTTTGGGTATGTAAATAGTACATTTCAGTGGCATACCACAGATTCTTTGACTTGTCTCTCTAATGGGGCGATAAAACAGGGAATTTTTAGGGAAGTGCAAATTTTTTTTTTTTTCAGAATAGTTGCTGATCATTTCTGATTTTTAAGAAATTAATTTTAAAGAACTTTATGCATAACAGTAAAAGAAATCTCTCTTTTGCCATGTGTAATGATTGGTAGGAATTCCCTTACAGTAAAACTTTGTTTTTGTTGCTGCTTTTCAATGTGGGTTTTTTTTTTTTCCCCATGGAAAACTGTTATCGTCTGTGACTGGCAGGAACATTTTTTGTCTAAGTTTCAGGGCTGAAAATGCAAATCATTAAGGAATTTGATTCTTGTTTAATATTTAGCATCCTTCTGTTTCTAGCATAGTTTTTAAAATGCTGGTGAATCTTTATGGTACTATATTTACTTTATAAAAATCGTTTATTCAGTTCTGTTTATAGTTCTCTTAACTGAAGTTGTTCTGCTGTGGTACAAGAATTCCACAACTTAATTACATTCCTCAGGAAATGAGAGTCTTATACTTGGAATAGTGTCAAATACAAAAGAACTAAATCATGACTTCCATCAACTTCTTTTGCCTCACACAAATACTAGAATTTCAAAGCCTTAAGTATTTTGTATTCTTGTTGTACAACTATATTTGACCATGAAGGAATGGGTTTTGTTTGGCTGGGTTTTTTTAGCTAGCACTGGCATTGAGACTGTTTAATTAAAGTTCATAAAAGGTTTGCTGGGAGCCAGTTGCACTAGTTGGAAAGAGCTGAAGGAAAAAAATTTGTAGGTGTGCAATTCATACCCCAACTGTCAATCATAAAATACTGCATATATGTCTTAATGGATTATACATCTAGATTTTAGGTGCTTCTTAAGGATTTGCAAAGTGGTTATATATTATATGTCATTAAATACTGTAGTTTTTTGTGCAGTGTAAATTACTTTCTGTGGGTTTTTTTTAACTAATTCTTTATTCCAGTCATTATTTCAAAATACATATGTGTAAACTGCTAATAGCATATAGTAGCTGCTCACTTTCTTTTTGTTTTAGTTTAACTAGTCTGATACAAAACTTGGAAATATCTCCTCATATCTCCCTTGAATGATTTTGTACCCCTGACCTTTGGTTTCATGGTAGAAATTCAGGTGTAGCCTTTTTGGGAAGGAGTTTGAAACAGCTGAGTTTGTATGATTGTAATTTTAGAAGTTCAAAGAGGGAATTCAGAAGGGAATTGGGTTGTTTTTCAAGACTCAGCCATTTAAAATTTTAAGAGAGAAATTTTTAAGAGAGAAATTATTAGCTTTTTGTTAAAAGTTGTATTTCAAAGAAACTGCCTGATGGAATATTAGGTGGGGTTGAGCACTGTGCTTGTACCAGAAGATACAAAACCAATTGTAAATTTGGGCTTATTCTTCTGCTGCTTTAGTTTTGCTTGTAAGATAGACCACACAGTACAAACTACCAAAAATATTGATGACTTCTGTAACTACATGGTCACCTACTACCTGCTATCTCTTTCTTTAGATCAGGATTTGTTCCCGTGAGTCATGATTTTTTTTTCTTTGCATACAGTTTTAAACTCACTCTGTTCCTGCCAGGCACTTCTGAAGTAGATGACTGTGAGAAACAAAGCCTTGTGTGATCTGGGAGGTGTGGATTGTGCAACAGTCTGCCTTGCTTACATTGCCTAGTTTCAGTTTGTGAAGGTGATAATTGGGTAAAGGTGTTGTTAAATACCATATGTCCTTCTTCTACAAGCAGAAGTTTTTTCATGTTTAATTCTCTTCTGATATTATGTGTATAATGAAGTAGTTCTTCAGGGGAGAGACATTTTGATTCAGGAGACCTGAAGCCGTCTGGCCAGACTGAGGCTTTGCTTTCACAGTTAAAAGAGAAAAATAGTAGTTGGAGTGGCATGGGCTCCAATTTTTTTTAACCATGGTAACTGTGCGTGGGCAGTGCTGGCAAAACAGTGAGGACAAGTATTTCTGTTTTGCTGAGGTAAACTTGCTGAGGCAAGACCTGTATTTCTGAGACTGACCTTGTGTTTAGTTCCCTAGAGGTAAAAATTTTGTTACCTTACTCAGCAATGTTGAACAAACCTGAAAACTTGAGGCTGTAAAACCAGCTTGGAATTAAGTTGTTAAAATGCGAGTGGTTAGAACTGTGCTTGTTTGTTTGTATATGAGCTGTTTTTCTGCAGTGTGAAGTTTCACAGTTGCTGTCTAGTCATTTTCGACCTATTTTTCCTTTTCTTTTAGAACTCTTTTTAACTAACATGCATTTGTATGAGATTTTTGATTATGCTGGATGTAATGTCATGCTGTGAAAACAGGCTAGTGTAAGATTTCAAAAGACTCAACTGATGGAGAGGTCCACCTTGAATTGCATCAGAGATGAAGGAATTTGGAGAGTTCAGAAAGGTACTGAGTGCTGCTTTTGGGTTGTATTCCTTGGTCTAAGTCTAGTTGAAAGATGTATCTTGTTAAGTTAAATGTATGCAGCTGAATAATGAATTATCTCTGAGGAAATGTTTGGGTTGTTTTTTTTTTTCTTACAGTAAAGCATATTTGGTCTGTATTATCTGTGCACAGCTGCTAAGAAGCAATAGAAATTAATGTAAAGATTGATATATTCAAAGACTCATTGCTGACCGTTGCAGGAATAAATGCTCAGATCATGTAGTTTAAACTACAGAACACAATTCACTGATTTATTAATACAACGTAAACAACAATCAGCAAACTGTATACTTGGGATTGATTTCAGGAATAGAACAGATAAACCAGAGTGTTAGACCATTAGAAAAATTAATAAACAGCTACAAATATCCAAACACTTTTCATAGCTTATCATGAAAAGTTCTAATGCCCTTCTTCTCCCACACAGTTATTGGCACACAGGCTCCATGAGCAGTGTGGGCTACAAGCAGTGCTTGTTCTTGCAGGAATATGAGTTTGCCTAATTGCACAGACCTCTTCCTGGCATAATGGATGTTCCAGCTTTATGCCAGGGCCACACAATCCACTAAGGTGCAGGCTGGCAGTAAAGTATGTTCCCCATCCGAGGTCACACAGCCCACCTGAGCCATGGACTCCCCCGCTTCCTGCCCTCCAAACTGCCACCGTGCTGATTGGAGTGTGGCTGCCCATATCACTCAGTGGGGAGGCTGCTCCCCAAGGCATTGAGGAGGGCGTGATGCATTGGGGAGGATGTGGGGTGATTTCTCCATCCTCTGGTCAGGCTTTGGTGGTTCTCTCTTGCCGCTATGAGGTTCTTCCTCTCCTCCATTATAAACAAAGCTCAAATGTTTGTCCTTGTTTTCAAGATGACCCTTTGTTTTAAGCTCTCATCTTGTGGTTATTTTATAGCCAAAATTTCCAATAATGTAAAATCTTGGGCATGGTTCTGTCTCTGTTAATATGGTTTAGTCAACTTTGCTCTTCTAGAAGTGCTTTTACAACAAACTGATTTGAGAACAAGCACACTTAATCAAGCACACTGCTTTTGTGTCCTTCTTTCAATGTTGTACTTTGGTAATGAATTACTGAAGTAATCTAATGGGGTTTCTTTTCCCCTGTGCCTTAATATGCAGAGTGTTCCGATGTGCTGAGTTAAATTGAGATTGCTCTGAATTGAAAGCCTTTTGGACTGTTATTTATATGGTAATTGCTTATATATGTAGGTGGACTTGAAAGCACCAGCTTTCTTAGTGATTTTAGACTTTGAAATCACTGAAGGTGGAATTTGGTCTCCTAAAGTATCTAGGCATGTATCTTTAAATGTTTTGACATTTATTAAAATCAATCTTTATATGTGACACAGATTCTTCCTGCATCTCTTAGGCAACATCATGTGTTTTTTCAGTAAAAAGTCACTTGACATCTAGTTGGGACTTATTTTTTTCCAGGTTGATAAGTTCCATTCCAGGTAGACTTAGTTTTACTCTATTGGGCATTTTCTTCTGTCAGCCTGCATTGAAGTAATTCTGTATAAAAATTAATATCATAGGTACAAGCTAGGCAACATTTTATATAAAAATGGATTTTATAACAATTGAATTTAAATTATTTCAGATCTTGTCAGTAGGTGACCTTGCTAAAAGGTGTTCCTGATTTTATATTTGAAATTTTTACCAACCTTGTTTTCTGGAAAAGCTTTACAAAAATTCATCACCCTTCATAGGTCCATTGTGAGGTTTGCATTTTCGTCACCTGCTGCTGAAAAAAAAAAATATTGCAGGGGATTAATTGATTTTGCCCAAAATTACCAAGCAAGTAGTTTTCTGTTGAACCAACTTATTCTATTTAGGTCATGATTCCCTTAGACAGAAGAGCATTGTGTGACTAAATTTTCATAATGTTCAATCTAAAGGAGGAAGCAAATGGGAATAGTTACACTTGAACTCTGTCATGTTTGCAGAATGGTGAATATGTTATCAATGTGGTTGCTATGAAATACTGTAATTGAGAGTCAGATATTTGGCATAATAAAATCAATGTACTGTTGCTTCTTCATAGGAACTCAACTTCCTGTGTTAAGCTCACTATCACCATTGTGCTTGTTAACCAGTGCCCCCTTTAGTGTTAGATGCAGGCAGGTTCAGGTTCATCACCTTCTTAGGTGTAATTGCTGGATTAATTGAATAAAGCGTGTTTTGCTTTATCACATATAATTTATGGAGAGTTTTGGAGAAAGCATCTCAACTAATCAACCAGAGATTTAAGCAATGTGGTTTTTTTGTCTCAACTTCACTCCTATTCTGAAATCTCACAAATCTGGGAATTTCAGCGTATAACTTCATGAGTCTTCTGAGGAGTGACTGAGGGAGCTGGGGGTGTTCAGCCTGGAGAAAGGGAGGCTCAGGTGGGACCTCATCTCTCTCTACAACTGCCTGAAAGGAGGGTGTGGCCAGGTTGGCCTCTTCTCCCAGGCAACCAGTGACATGACAAGTGGACACAGTCTTAAGCTGTGCCAGGGAAGTTTAGGCTGGACAGAAAGAATTTCTTCACAGAACAGGTATTAGATATTGCAGTGGATGCTCAGGGAGGTGATGGAGACACTGTCCCTGGAGCTATGTAAGGAAGGACTGGATGTGGTCCTTAGTGCCATGGTCTAGTTGACAGGCTGGTGTTTGGTCATAGGTTGGACTTAATGATCTCAGAGTTCTTTTCCAACCTAATTGATGCTGTGATTCATTTATTGTCAGGCGTGAAGTCCTATCAGAAAAGTGTCTTATTTAGGACTTTTTGTTGCCTGCCCTTTATCTGTTGGTAAAAATAATTCTAACCAGGATCTGCCAGTTTTTATGAAGGAAGGCAGGTGGGTTTCATTTCCTTTTTTTGTTCTAGTTGCTTGTAAATCCAATATTGTGTAATTTAGTGACTTCTGAATGAAATGCTGTATGATGAGGATGATTATTATTGGAAAGCATAGTTCATGTAGAACTTAGGTCTACTGACAACTTTGCCTTTAATCTTCTACATGTTACACATCTTCTGTGTGTAGTTGTCTACGTTTAGATTTAATAACTTTTCAGAAAGGAGATGATTTTGTTCTTTGTGTAACACATGTTCGTTATTCATATAAAGTTAACAGTTGTTCTGTAGAGGTTGTAGGGTTTTTTATGCTGATGTGCCCCTAAAACAATACTGTTTATTATCTTATTAGATTAGTAGATTGCTGGAATGTGAAGAAGCTCTTTACCCATCTGTTTTTAGGAGAGTGCATATATATTCCGTTCAAATTCACAAGCCATCATTACAATGACAGAGGGGCTGCAACCATTTTCCCTTAAAAGTCTTACTTTCATTTGTCTGTCATCTTAAAATACTAAGCTGTTGTGCATACAGAACTTAGGGTTGAAAGTCTTGAAGTATATTGAGCTATATTAAATGTCTGCTTTAACCTTAACTGACATTGAAATAAAAGGTGTTGTTTAGCAGGTTTGCACTGCAGGTGGCACAGTGAAATTATGAAAGTATGATTTGGGCAATGAAACAGAGACTAGTAACTTTGCTGTCCGCTGTTGTGCAGCAAAGGGACTACAGTAAATCAGTGAACTGAAGTCATTAATCATAATGTACTACTGTCAATTGGCAGTTTTAACAAAGCCATTTCTCTGAATTTTTGCAGGCTTTAACTTGATCTGAGCTTTTTATATGCTGATGAAAAAGAAGAGCTTGGAGCAGTAGGTATTGCTTAGCCTACTAGCCCGTCCCAGTGGCCCACTGTGTGCCTGGAGAAAGGAACTGATTAGCCAGGCATGTGGTCTTACCCCCCAGAACATATGGCCTATTTTCACAAATTTGCAACTGAGGGACTTCATGAAGCACAAGTGTCACTTTTAAGTCCTTGGTGGCTATTTCTTTCAGAACATTTGTGTTCCTTTTTGAATCCCAGTAGACTCTTGTAAGGAGTTCCATGCCTTGTTTTGTTTTGGTTTTTTCCTTTTATTACAGAGACAGAGAGACAGTTGAATTACCATTCCCTTCTGAATATGTTGGTTCCATTCCTGACTTTGACTCTCATATCTCTTCCACCAGGTTATCTCCATCCCAAATAACCTTAAAGAACTCAATCTTCCTTTTCATGGAAATTGTTCCAACACTTTGTTATTTTTTTCTCTTCTTTGGCCTTTTTAGTTCTGGCCGTTTTCTTTTGGTACAGGGTCTGCTAGAACCATATACAGTCTTCAAAATAGATCCATTGCTCTGTGGATTTATTTGGTGATTTAGTTGTTTGCATTTACTCTGTTTATACATTGTTCCTTGCTTGCTTTTCCAAATGTTTTAATTACTTTTACAATTCATAATGAGCACTGCTGAGTGCTGCTCTTTGATAGACCTATTTAACTCAAAATCTCTATCCTCTGAAGTAATGTACAGTGAAGAAGAAGGGGGCAAAAGTGTCATCCAGCTTTGCTTACTGAATGCCTCTTTCTGGGATTTGGAAAAGTATTAAACATACGTAAAACACTGCAAATGTTCTATCAGTACTTTCCATTTTTTGGGGAACTTTGTATTTCACTCTAATGTGTTGCATTGGGTGAAGATTTTATTTTCCCGTGCCTTAAATCTCATTATTTGATATATTGAATCAGTTTTCCACCCACCATATGCATTATTTTTATGCTCCATTTGTCTTCCTGCATAGCACTGGTTGTTCCTTGTTTATGTTGTTTGACACCACTTCATTTGACTGTTGTCTTTACAGGTGTGAGAAGTGTAGTATTATCACCTGTGTAGTTGTAATGGTTAACTAGGTCATGATCTAGCAGGCCACTGTTTGACTAAAAATGCAAGCAGCATTATTGACTTACCAAGAATATAGAGAAATCCAGGTATGTACACTTGAGTGGCTGCTATTACTTTACAGCTTGCAAAATAAATGTTAAAAACTGAGCTCATTTAGAAAGATAAAAGATTACAAAACTGCTTTCATCTGACCCTGATAACTTTATCATACCTTCTTCATATTCATTCTTCTAATGTCCTTTTTTCATCTTGTAGTTCTAGAGGAATAAAGCCAAAGGCCTTCTGGTCTGCTCTTTTACTGGCTCACTGTGTACTGTGCATGAACACAAAAGCCTCTTACCAATTTGAATGATTTCAAATAAGGGGAATGTTGGGGCAATCCTAACTTCTAAAAGTTCTGGAACTAAATTCATGGAGGATAAACAATCTCTTTAATATAGTAGTAAAAGACATTGTTGAAAATCGTGTAGGTGAGAACTTCTCAGTTTTAAGGTCAAACTAAGATGGAATGGTAAGAAAAAGCAATACATGCACTTCTTCTCATAACATTTTTAAAGTTTGTTTTGTTTCTTAATTTAGATTCTTAAACTTTTTCGCAGAGAAATTTGTATTAGATTTCTGTGATGTTAATTTTAATTTCACTTCTTTTTAAATTTGTTTTGCATAGACAGTACAGTAACTCAGGCTTTTGGGACTCCCAGTTAAAGCAGTTTAGATGGTTGGGCATGTTTGATGTCAGTGTAATTTGAATTCATTCAGCTGGCTTTAGCTGTAGTGAGTATTATTTCTAAACAACTTCACACCTCCTACCAGCAAGAGTAGAGACACTGAAGTTTGTTTTCTATAGGGAATAATAGTACATTAGAGTTTTTATTAAAGAAGTTCTTTGGTCATTGTAGAGTAAAATGCAGTATATTTTGGATGTACACATTGCACTTTGCAAAATTAATTGTAGTACTGTGAGAACAAAAGTATAAAAATAAAGCTAAACTTCTGTTGTGTCTTATGAAGTTCCAGATCTAGTTTTTTTTTTTTTTTTCTATGCCTCTACTGAATTTAAGCAGTGTCAGGATTCTGTCTTCTTTACTTGTGTTGAGTTGTTGATTTGCCATAAGTGTTTGCTGTAGTTTATATGCTTAAGCATCCAAGAAACATCTGAGACAGTTCAATTGTCTGGGAATAAATGTATTTGCAGTATTACTAATAATAGCACGGTCAACACTTTTCCCTCATAAACTCACCACTTTGAATAGATTTGAACAATAACTTCAGAAGTTTGAGTTGAAAACTATTTGTCATAATGGTCTTGTTTTCTTTCCTGTCTACTGGTAGTCACAAGATACTGATTGTGATCTACAGTGAAGAAGTTTAAAATTCTGAATTTTGTACATTGTGTTTATATGGACAGCCACTTTGATCTGCCTGTGATTTAGCTGTTCCTGGAGCAATAAAATAGCATGTTTGTGAAGTTTTATTTTTACTGGTAAAAGCTGGAAGAAAATATGCTGTTTATTTTTTCATTAATTTTTTATTTTTGGCAAATTTTCTGGTCTTCAGACTTAGATTAATTTGCAGTGTTCCAGGAAGATATTCATGGACTATGTTGCTTTGTTGAAGATATCTGAGCAATCGCTGGTGAGTTAAAACCTGTCTTGAAGAGGAATCAGAACAGTGCTGGTATGAAAATAGAAAATGGAGTGCTGTAATTTGCTGTCACATGTATATCAAAATGCAGATTTTGGGTAGACCAAGAGCATGATGAAGTCCTATGACCTCTTGCCCTGGTATGTGTGTCCCTGAATGCTAGGGGCATTCAGAGTTCCAGACCAAATTACAAAGTAATTATGAAAAATAAGTCCTGTGAGCCCTAGACATTGAGTTTGAAGAGGATTCATTAATCTTTACAGTTCCTTGGCCTTTCCAAACTACTTCAGTCATTTGGTGGTTTTTTTTTAGATAGTGCACATGCCTAAAACTCCTGGTAAAAAAATAAAAAGTAAATAATTCTTCAAATTATTTAATAAAGAAAAATGTTAAAATATTATTTTCCTTGCTGATAGGATGGGTAATTCTCTCTCTGTAGAAAATAGGCCAGAAGTTGTGTGAGAAATTAAAATGGAATTAATTCATTGTATTAATAGTGGTTCGGGTAGCTGGTAGGAAAATCTTAGGGAATCGAAGTCTCTGGCTTGTATATTGGGGAATTTGCCATGGCAGGATCGTACTAGGGGTCACATAACCTCGGTCAGGAGGGGTCAGCCAAGGAATCTAGCCAAAGCAAGCTGGAGAGGATTTGTGCAGAAATTTGGATCAGAAATACTGTGGATGGTGTAACTGAATTTAAAAAACTTCTAATTCTGAAAGACAATGTGAAATTACAATGTTTTCTTTCTGACTGAAATGTACTAGATTGCTAATTAGAATGTTTTTTACCTCTTCTGTTTCCTCCAAAGAGGATAACCACCAACTTATCTCTATCATGCTTTAAGGATAATAATTTAGAGCAGAGTCTAAAATCAGGAGTATTTTCTCCATTGCTTCATGACTTTTTGATTGAATTCAGTACTGTATGGGTTACCTGTCAGACTGTGTGATCCTTCTCATATTTACAGTACCCAGACAGTGATTTGGTTAACTTCTTAGTGAACTTTACAATTCATTGACCACTGCAGTGGAGTTAGGGGAACTTTATAGCTCCCTGAACTTAGGACACTGAAAAATTATGATTTGTAATCAGTGTATAAGTTATTTGAACACTATTTTCCTAAGTCGGTGCAAGATTAGTCATGTTCCAAAGTCAACATTGGAAACCCATGTGAAGGCAAAGAATATATAGTTCCTTGTTCATCTGGATTTTCTTGAAAGTACTTAAGACCAGAAAACTTCTAGGAACAACTGAAAAATTTATATTAAACTCTGGAAATAAATTTTGAAGAACTCTGAGAAACTTTCACCAGCTGCTTTTGTAGTGCGGTCTTATGTGTAGAAACTGGAGTTCATTTATTAGTTACAAGTTTTTTGTTGTAAGACTTCTTAAGATCAGTATTCGACTTACTGAAAATATATGAAGGACTCATGGAAGTCTCAAAAGGCTCTTTACACTACCCCTTAATTAGTTTTAAGCAAACTTTGAGGCCTAAAAGAGGCTTTTAGCCTGTCAGAATTGGGCAGTGAAAGCTGCTAAAGCAAAATGAATGAAAGCTACTGCATTGTTTGCTTTGGCTGTTCAAGAAAGGCTATATTTCTTGTTTGTTATACCTTTTAATGACTGGGAGAGAAGTTTTGCATGTTTGGTTGTGGGTTTTGGAAGATACTGTTGCTCAGTGGCCAAGTTTCAGTCAGCTGTACTGAAAGTTGTTATATGTTGGTGCAAAACAGTAAGGACCAAAGAGCAGCTGGAAATGACATGAGTCTACCACATGCAAATAATTTGACAATCTGTATATGGAGAATGCAGAAACAATTTTAAAAATGTAGACTGCTCCTGCTGGCAATAAATTCCCCTGTCTACATCTTGATGCAGCTTGAGGCAACTCAGTGATATGCTTTTTATCAGTGGCTTTATGTTCATATGCCAAAAGAAAAGAAATGAAATGTGTATTCAGAGACTTCAAGTAATTACTTCTGTGCTTAAGGAGATTTTTTTCATGCCATCACTTAAATACATATAATATTACATGTGTAATAATACTTAAGACTATTATAGTCTAAAGAGTATGTTGGTGACATTTGTGCTTTCGAGAGGGGTTTTTTATTCCTGCTTATTTATAAATGTTCCATATGCAAGGATTGAAATTTCCTCCTCCCCTGTTTCCTTGTTCCTGTCAATGACAAATTGTTCTTGTAACAGTCATGCAATGTCTGAATTGAAATTTACTTCCTTTTAAAGAAATCCAAAGCCATTTGGGTACATTTAGACTATGATAATGTCTAGTGAGGAACAAGTATGATAATTACAGTGTTTAAAAAACCCCCCGCACCTTAGAGCAACCTTTTTTGTATCTCCTTATAATGATGCAGTCTTATTTGTAGGAAGGATTTTATTTCCTCTAAAGCATATATCTGTGTTGGAATCTTAATTTGTTCAGGTTTTACCTGAACCAGATGCATTTTACACTGTGATCCTAGACTATCCTATTACTAATTAATTATCCTAGAAGGAAAATTCTGCTTTCAGCTTTGACATTGTCTTTCAGCATTCAAGAGCTGATAAATGGATAGCAGTGACTAATTTTATTTTTCCTCTTCACTATCATGAAATAACATAGGAGGATAAACTCTTAAAAAACCTGCTGTGCAGAAGCAAGTAGTCTGTATGCATTGCTCATCTGAAGTAGAACTGAATTTAGAGGTGAAAATGCTCTTTCTCTGTTACTGTCTTTTAACTTCTACATTTGAAAAAATTGTGAAAAATCATCTATGCTTTTATGTCCTTGGAAAAACAAAGGCAAGTGCATTGTTGAGTACAGTCTGCATTGGCCATTCACCTGCTGAAAGAAAGGCAGCAGAATTCTGGCTCTGCCTTCCCTTCCTTTCTGTCAAGGGCAGTGATCTCACAGATCTGTGAATAACTCTCATTGAGTCATTCTTTTAGGTGTTGTGTCCTACATGGTGCTGAAGATGAGTTGTTCACTAGAGCTGAGCAAACAGAGGTTTTCCATCTTGGGTGCTGTTATTCTGTCTTCCTGCTTTGTCTCCAATGTATGCAAACGGGACTCCAGCCGGACTAGGCTGTATTTTTTTGTTTCAGTGTTGCCTGATGAAGGGGATGCTGGTCCAGGTCTTTGCCAGCCTCTTCCTGCTCCTTCCAATGTCCTCTTCCACAGCTACTGTGTTTGTTCAGGGAACTGCTGTGCCACAGTCGCTAATGATGCTTTGCTCATCATGCCTGAAGGAAAGGCTAAGTTCCCTCCTTCCTCTGTGCATGCTGGTATTTGTTTTCCTCTTCGCAAAATATTTGCATGTAAATCCAGTGTGTATATCGTTAATAAACAATGTTGGAATTTGGCTACAATGTCCAGACTTGTAACTTATCTTGCCTCCTTGCAGCAATTTTTCTTGGTTTTCAAAAAAAAACAAATTGTGGGATAACAAATGGATCTTCCCTGATGGGAGTTGCTGAGGTTGTTTGCATGGATTCTGTCACATTGGAAAAGATGCAATATGAAGTGGAAATGCTAGCGCATACCTCTGAGTTGTTGATGTTGATGGGGAGTTGTTGACAAATGACTGATGTCATTTCACATCAGCAAACTCACTCATGAGCATAGTATACTTTTTTAATTTATAAAGTGTAATTATAAATTATATGTACTTTATATTAAAAATATTTCCTAATAACAAATGCATACAGTTTAATCTGTTCATACTTGGTTTAAGTGTTTTTATGTTGTGAAAGAGATTTGTTTTAGTAAGCATCGCTTTAGACCTTTATTAACCTAAAAAAACCCTTAAATTAAGCCTAAATAAATTTTTCTTATTTTTTTAGAGGTTTGTTTAACCTCTGAAATGGGCTTTGCTAGTGGAAAATGTCAAGAACTGGTTTCATGATTAAGATATGGCTGATGTATTGGTGGAAAGGAATGGCGTGGGCAAGATTCTCTTCCAGAGTTTGACAAAAGCAGACTTAGGGAAACTTAGTTACAAATGGCAATACACATGTTTTGAAATAATATACTGTTAAACCACTGGTTTGATTATTGGCATAGTTTACTAAAGGATCATAGCTTTTATCTTTGGAGTTACAACTGAGATTTGTAATGCCAGATATGCTTGTGGATACTTGCCTAACACTTCGTTGTTAAAAACTTGTAGTAGAAAATGCTGTTGCTTACAGTCTACTTGTGAGCAAAAAAGTTGGTGGTATTTTTCGCTTCTTTATTTTTATGGTGTTAGTTGTTTCTCTGTTTCTTTAATTTCAGCTGAAGTAGGTAACTTAGTTCTGAGATTTGAAACTTTGTTACAAGAAACAAAGTATATTCTAGTGTCAAGGTTTGGTTTTGTTTGTTTTTTCACCTAGTGTTGTGTTTCTTAAGCACTTTTACTTCCTTATGGTGAGATCACTGATTTATGACAACACTCAGGGTACATTTAGCACTGGAAACATTCATTGCTCTGTAGAAAATGGTCCACAAGAAAATTTAAAGAGTCACAAAGTGAAGTGGCTGCTCTAAGTTGTGATTTCATCACTGATAATTAGTAAAGGAAGAAAACCTAGATGATAGTTGTAAAGGTGGTCACAAGCCACCAGTATGACAAATCTTAATCATCTGATTTTTTTCTTGAGGCTTTATCAGAAAATCTATTTCAATGCAGAGTAGAAATTCTTAATGATTTTATGCATGGCAATGGTGTAACATAAAACTCCTGTGGTGGGTTCTGTCCCATTCCTGTTCAAGGAAGGTGACTTAAGACTGGAACAGGTGTAGAAAAGGACTGGGATGGTCAGGAAAACTGCAGCAAGAAAAAACTAGAAGAAACCAGCTTGCTTATTTGTCTTGTAGAAGAATGACTGGGAGAAAATAATGTTCTCATGAATATCGCAGGCAAGAAGTGAGGGGAGGAATTGTTAAAAGGGCAGTCTTTGTCCTTAGCCCCACATATCCATGTGGGTGGATGTACAGCAAGTGAGCTGTAGAATCAAGGAAAAAGCCCTCCTGCATGTAAGGCATTGGAAAAAACTGTAGGAGAATTTGTTAATCACAAATGCGTCCTGCAAAAGATTTCAGATGATATAGCAGATCACGACAGAATATATCTTAAGCTTCCTGGCATTTTAAATCTTGAGATGCTTGATTTTAAAGTGTAAACTAACCTTTTAAGCAGGTTTTATAACCTTTTAAACTTTTTCACTTGTTACAAGAGCATGGTATAAAATAGATATTTCTATTCTTAGTCAAGGGTTAAAATTAGCTTTCTGTGAAATCAAATCCTGCTGTGTACAGAAAACAGAGCAACTGACAGTTCATAGCACAACAGTTGTCTTGCATCTTGCATGGAGTATATAACTCTGGAATAATAGTCTCCAGTAACACCTTCAGTATATCTGCAGGTGTGCTGGCAGAGGGCTCAGAACAAGCCACATTAGAAGCTTGTTGTGTTAGAGTTGATTTTCTGCTATCTGCTAATCTGGAATAAACAAACTTCAGAGATGAGACTTTCATTAAGTAAGCATAGGAAACACATGGGGGTATGTGTTATTGTCATCCCTGCAGAGAAAAACTGCTGGTTGAAATGATTCATAATTTCTGCATAATCAGAGCTCTTTTTTTTGTTTCTGAACTAAAATGCATTTATAATTGTATATTTGCTGGTGAATCTCTTTAGAAGTTCTTCCCAAAAGAATGAATTTCCTATCTAACTGTTTTGATGAGGCAGAGGGAGAGGGAATGTGAGTTGAGGAGAGTATGTGTCAGTCACAAAGATTACCCAGTTTTGGAATAAGTCCAAATGAAAATTTTAGAGCCTCTTGTGAACTCTTGGCTTTTTGTTTTTCTTTTATTTTTTGTTCTTTTTTTTTTTTTCTTTTTTTCTGAGTAAAAAGAGGCTGAATTGGGAGGGAGTTAGATAAAAATGTGAGACTTGTTTATCGAATGCAGAAAAGAAATTGTGATCGGAGAATGTCAGGCAATTTTTCAATTAAAACCTGAGTTTTCTCATTAGGTGCAACCTCTTCTTTCTAGGGATGACTGAAGTACTTAACACTGAGATACTGTGTATTTGGGAATGAATTTGTGAAGAGTCAAAGTCCTGACAGGATGACTTTTATTACTGTCTGAAAAGTCATACAGTTGTCTAAATCACCAGTGGATCACTTTACCTGTGTATTAATGAACTTGTTTGGAGTACATTTAAAATACCAGTTATTGAGTCAGAATGTTTAGTCTGTTAAAAGTATGTTATTAAATCGGTGAGTTTTGCAGTGCATTAATGACTTAAAAATTGAAGTAAGTCAAAATGGCACATTTAGAATTCATGATATCAGTAGAAGTTTAGCCACTGAGTAACAGTAGTGGTAGTATAAGGTTAGCAGGTTCAGCATTCTGAACAACCAGGTTCAGCACCTTCTCTGGTGGAAGACTTAAAAGTTAACAGTTCATCTCATTGTAAAGATTTTAAAATGTAAATGCTGGATAAACAAATCAAGCCAAAAAGTTCTTAAAAAAAAAACCCCAAAAAATATTTTGCACTTTCTGCTGCCGCAGTTTAAGGTGTTTTCCCCAAATCTTTCAAGTTCTAGTCCTGAAGCTTTTATCTTGATTCTGTTTTTCACAAAAACTGACCTGGATTTGCAGCAGCATGTGTATCAAAACATTATTTGTCACTGATTTGAGCAGGTTCACAGCTTGTACAACGAAGAATTTTGTCTTCTGACAAACCCCCACTGTTTCATTAAAGCATTATTATATTTTATCACCAGGAAGAAAGCAGATTGAGTAAAAGGTTGGGGTTTGGGTTTTTTTTTATTTTTAAATATAACAACAGTGTTACAGCACTGCAGTTACTGGACTTCTTAAATCTAAGATCTGTTAAATCTTGCTTAGACTTTGCTTCTACACACCAGGCTACGATAACTGAAAGGTAATAATGCTGTCCATTAGCTCTTCACAGGACTCCTCATTATCTACCTGCAGGGTTCTCATTTGGGAATAAATAAACGAGCTGTTGTAGCCTTTTCAGGATCAGACCTCACAGTCTGTAGTTCATTACATTTTGTTTTAATTATTGATGGGGATATTGATAGTGAATTAACATTTTCCTGTCCCTTTCCTGCTTTTTATGCAACCTGTTCTGTGTCTGTGATAACCCATTGTTACCACACTGAGAGCGCATGAGCCATCAAACGAAGAGGAAGGTGCAAGTTCAGATATGCATAAAAGCAAAAGCACGACTGAATTCCTTCAGAAAGAATACTCAGCCCAAAATCATTCTTATAGAAAAATACCATGGTAATACCTAGCCTGTAAGTTGGAACTTTGACCTCCTGGAAGGTAGCTTGAAAGGAAAATGAATATGGAAATAGAAATGAACACCAGAAGCAGAAATTTTAGGCCGGGCTTAGTAGGCTATACTGATGAGTGTTGAACTATTTTGTGCATTTCAGAAGACTGACTGTGAAGTGTCCCCCCCAAAAAAAACAACAAATGGAAGAAATTAGACCAGAAGGAAACTTTCTTTTGTCCTTTCAAAACATGTATTGCCATGCAGTCATTACATAGCAGCAGCACTGATACTGCGTTGTGGTTTCAGGCTGCCCCACAAGTGCCGTTGGTGCCTGCTGCCTTATTCCCACTTGTATCCCCCAGCAAGAATTAGAGCAAACATAGGTGCTTTCTGCCTGCCCAGTCACAGGCACTGGGTTATTTATAAGTGAAGGTTGTGTGTGTGAATTTTACTTCCCCCTCCCAAGTCTTTTTGGAGTCTGTGTATCTGATGTGTCTTATCTTGTAAAGATGTTAGATTAAAATCCTGTTGTAAACTATGACTTGTTAAAACAAGTTAAAAAAAGAAGTTGCATATGTTATCCATCCAACCCCTCCCTGACCAATCAGCAGCATACTGGATATCTGTTTTGGTTTTGTTTTCCCCAAAGAAGGCAAGGTTCTTTGATTATGAAGGAAAAAAAAATTATAAGGTTGAGAAACATTGTCTTAAACTTAAGAAAGAGCCATGGGAACACTTACATAGGCTGGAGATCTTAGTACAAAAATTATAGGTCTGTAGTTCTAGTGGTTCCAGCTACGTGGTTTTTAGTTTGTTTTGGGGTTTTTTTAAGGATGGATAAAATATGTATTGTGCTCATTTTGCTTTCAGTTCAAGGAAATGTTTTTATTATTTTTTCCTTTTTTTTTTTTGTAATCTAGGAATAGCCATCTGATTTTTGGTTATTTGTTACACCTCAATTTGTTTATTCCAGGATTTTTCTTTCTTGGTACCTTACTTTTTGATAATGTTTTCATGGATTTCTGTTCTGTTTAGAAGTCTGAAAGACTTAGCCATTCTTTCAGATGTTATACCTACTGGGTAACAGCCATATAATTACTTCATTGTTTAAGGTTGTGATCAATAGTGTAAGTCAGCTTTCATGGTACAAAACAGATTTGTGTTGATAAACTGTTACAATTATGTTGTGCTGACTTCAAGAGCCATTGTGGGAGAAGGACATGAATAATATAGATAAGGGAGATTAACCCTGACATCTGTGGGAGATGGGCAGACAGAAAGGGAAGTGATTAGATGAGTAATACTCTGCTTTCCATGCCACTGTAAATTAGCATCAGGTAGCTTTCTCATGTCTTTGCCCTCATGCATTTGATATACCCAAAGATCAAATAACTTTTGTTCGTTTCCATGTTTGTAGCAGATTTTCTTACAGAACAGTGAGACTGTTCATGTGTAAAATGAATTTTAAAAAAGCAAATGTAGCATTTTAAGTCTGTCAGGTGTGAAAAATAATCACCCTCAAAGTGCAGGCAAGTGAGCTGCTTCACAGAAATTGGTTTATGTGCTACTTATACCAGATGGTAAATGTGAAGTAACTTCTCTTTGAGCAGGTCATTGAGGCAGATAATGCGTAGCATAAATAGTGTCCTCTCTTCACAGCTTGAGGGGAAAAAAATAAATAATAGCTATTAAAAGAGAGAATGGAGTGAAAACCAAACCTGGACATTGCATTCAGCTTATTTCTTCTTAGAAGTGCTGTCTGGGGGCTGGAAAAGGTTTGAGACCATTAGATTACATCCTGCTGTTTTTAAGAACATCATGTGGAATTCCCCCATGGAGGTGGAAGGTGTTGACTTCCAAAGTAGACAGCTTTAAGAAAGAAGATCTCTGTGGCTGAAACAAGAGATTTGTACTAGAAGATGCTGGAAGAGTATGTCTGTGCAGGGATCCACTGCCTTCTTTGCAATAGAATGCAATTTCTGGTTTTATTTCACATCTTTTCCAGTTCTCCAATAGGTAGAAGTTGCTTGAATGGAATAAGGTTGTGTACCTGCACATTTATATACATGTGTATGAAATTTATATATTTTTCAACTTTTCTTTTGAATTTGATGAAAGTAGTGGTCACTCTTCTTCTTTCAGAAAAAAACCCTCCATAATTTAAGTCTTAGTTCTGCTAGACATCTCTAATATACCTGGAAGTCCTCTTACAGCCTTCAGTTTTACCTGATCTTGCATCATTCCGTGCTAATAATTAAAGTGTACCTGTGGTGTCTGAAGCTAATGTTGAGGACTTTTCAGTATCAAGATACACTTTTTGTTTCCACAGAGAAGGCAGAGAAAGCCCTCCTCTCATTTGTGGGTGTTCCCTGTGAATTTTTTTTTCATGTGCCAATAGGAACAGTTCAGGCAGATGACTGAAATGTAGTTCCATACAGTAAAGGTATTCAGCTGGATAGTGCATGATGTAAACACTTCAGTTATTTTCTCCAGTGCTCTGACTCAACCTACTATAAAGGCTAAAAATGGGAGATAGATGGCAGTTTTTAAAGTTTTTAGAGTTGAATGAAGATTTCTTCTTACTGCTGCCATGTCTGAGAAAACTCCAGAAATATTTGTCCTGCTCAGGCTGATGCATACAATACTGGCGTGATACAATCCATTGATCCTTCTTAGGGCTGGTTGGTTGTTGAGGAATGAAAATTAATGACTTGGATTCTCCCTCTTGTGCAGAAGGCGTGGGAGAAGGAGGAATTCTTCATGGGCCATGAACTGGGTTTCATACCACATGTTATTAAAGGTCATTGTGTTGATGGAACGTGTTTGCTGCTAGATACTTTTTTCCATCTCATGATACAAGTGTTTGGGTGCCTGTATGGAGTTCGCATGGCAAGAGGACCCACACAGGAGCAGTTCTTGAAGTACTACAGCCTGTGGGAAGGACCTGTGTTGGAGAAGTTAATGAAGGACTGTAGCCCATGGGATGAACCTGTCTGGGAGTAGGGGAAGAGTAAGAGGAGGAAGGAGTGGCAGAAACGATGTGTTTATGGACTGACCACAACTCCCATTCCCTGTTCCTCTGCACCACTGAGGGACATAGGGGCTGGGCGAGAAATAGGAGAATCATTAGAGAAGTTGAGCCTGGAAAAAGGGTATGGGGGAAGGTGATTTTAGTCATGTCATTGTTTCTCATTACCCAACTCTCTTACTAGTTGGCAATAAATTAAATTTCTCAAGCTGAGTCTGTTTTTTGCCCATGACAGTGACTGGTGAGTGATTTCTCCTGTCCTTATCTTGATATATGAGCTTTTTCATTGTGTTTTCTCCCTCTGTCCTTCTGATGATGGGAGTGATAGAGCCACTGGGTGGGCACCTGGTGGGCAGCCAGGGTCAACCCACCCTAGTCCACATCTATTTGTACCTACATGGAGGTCTGCAGGAATAATCCTGTTTTCTTACAGTATGTTTTTAGGGAATCTTACGCACTTTCACAACAGATTCATTTCCAGCAGTTTTTTCTGTCAATCTTAACCCCAAACCACTGTTGTCCTGAAGAAGGAGACGGAAAAGGAGAAATTTAAATGTTACGTGTTGGCACCTAAAAGCAGGTGCGATAATGAAGCAGACTGCTATATTAACCTTCTCTTTTTTGTTCCTCCAGACTTGTGATACTCTGTTGACCACGTTTCTTGCAGAGAAATTTCCTTTTGTCTCCTTGGAACTGGAGTGTGCCATGGAGCTAATAATAAGAATATGCCAGCCTTTTGCTCCCTCCTTCCTCTCTTATTTCACACAGAGGAAACAAAAAACCCTGAAGTGATGTTTGCACAATGCTGGATTGCTTCAGGCTAGTTAGTGCACTACCTAAGAAAAAATGTAGGATGCATGTTTCTTACATTTGGCCGTGCTTTATTGCAGGTCACTGTGGAAAAGTAAGCCATGTATTCCATTGTGATGGATGGAATAGAGTAAATAATGATTGCTGGGGTGAAATGCAAGCAGGGTCTTTGTCAAATGTGTCATAATTTTGGCAAACATTGCTATTGCTGTACTACAGAGGATTCAAGGATGCCTCATATTCTTCTGAGTAAAGGCTGGGGAAAAGTACTTCAATGTGACTATTTTAGAATGGACTTTCTTTTTGAGGGTTTAACACTGTTGGACATCAGTGTATGTATTTGCTTCCTGCAGTAACGATTGCAACTGAGCAGCTACATTTATGATATTTTGAAAACTGGTGGGCGACAGGTTCATTGGAGTGCCCAGGGGTGGTTTTAAAGCGAACCTTCCTGTTTCTGTCCCCTTCATCCGCTGGGGATGGGCTCTAAAAGAAGCAAAAGGAGGAACACCCTTGCAGGGTGTTGGCCACGTCTGTGAGATCGGGGCCCCCTCTAGTGGTGACACCTCTGCCAGGCTCTACGAGTTGCTGCTCTCAGCCTGTTTTTATTCAGTCCTGGTTTTTTTCCCCCTTTCCTCTAAGTCCCACATTTAGTTCCTCTCTGTATTAGCCCTTTAAATTGCCCACATATTATACACAGTGGTAAAGGAGAAACTTTTGATGTGTTAAATCTAGTGATTAAAAGAAAAGTGTATACAAAAAGTATATATATGATTACTTTGAAATTTCCTACATGTCTAGTGTACTCCTAATTTAACTGCGACTTTGCGGTGGAGATTTTTAATGTTAGTTCTTAAATTAATCAGTGGGAGACAGACAGAAATGGAAAACATGCTGAGAGTGCTCAGAAGTAGTGCTTACCAAAGGTACGAGATGGAAGGGTTGCTTAATAATCTTTTCAAAATACTGTCTTGCAAGGTCTGTATGTTTTTATGTCTTTCTGCCTGAGACAGATGCACTTTCTACATGTTTTGAGTCAGCAGCTGTACACCTGGACTCAGCAGTGTTGATCCAGATGCTATTGTTACATACTATGGGATCAGTAATGATGGCTTTGCTAGGAATCAACATTAGAGCTACATTTTTTCAATCTGGTACAAGTTGTACTTTCAGAAGGAAAAACTTTGGGCCTATGCATTACTATATAATATTTTTTCCTTATAGGAAGCAGAATTATTTTTACTGAACATTCATTGTCTTCTGTTATTTGTTACTCTGCTTGCTAAGTAACTCTGTATGTTTTTATGTCTTTCTGCCTGAGACAGATGCACTTTCTACATGTTTTGAGTCAGCAGCTGTACACCTGGACTCAGCAGTGTTGATCCAGATGCTATTGTTACATACTATGGGATCAGTAATGATGGCTTTGCTAGGAATCAACATTAGAGCTACATTTTTTCAATCTGGTACAAGTTGTACTTTCAGAAGGAAAAACTTTGGGCCTATGCATTACTATATAATATTTTTTCCTTATAGGAAGCAGAATTATTTTTACTGAACATTCATTGTCTTCTGTTATTTGTTACTCTGCTTGCTAAGTAACTAAGATAGAAATGTCTGTTAGTGAAGAAATGCCGTGCATTTTTTTGGCATAATGGTCACAAGTAAAGCATAATGCATTTGATGCCAGAGGCAGTGGAGATCTTTGCTGTCTCTTTTTCACTCGTGTAGCATCACTGTCCTGGAAGTTGCTGACTGCAGTAAAAGCTGGCTGTACACCTAACATTCATAAATTATTCATAAATTCTGGCTGAAAGAGGACGAGTAGGTATCCTGCCATGAGTATGGAGATAATGACAACTCATAGGGCATGTCTTAAAAGTATGTAGCACTTCATAGTTACGTTAGTGTTTTCATGACTACGGGATAGCATTTGTCTCTAGAATGGTGTATTTTCCTACCATTTAGGGGGAGGGCTGGAACAAAGTAATTGCTTCATTAGAGGTCATTGACATTTGATTGATTGTCTTATATTGAGAGTAGATTACTTGCCCTCTTTGCCAAAGTGGGGTACAGTGTTGCCAAAGATCCAAAGTGCACTTTAAGTAGATATTCAAAAAGATGCCCAAAATATGGTGCCATCAATTTGTGGCTTCAGTTGCCAATGAATATATACCTTGCTAATGAGGAAATACAGGCTTCTTCAAAGACTGATAAAACTATGGGTAGCTGACAGTATAAGAGGAAGAGCTCCATATAGTTATGCCTTTATAGACTTCTTCATGTATTTTCTAACGTTGTTATTTGCATTATGAAATTAGGGTTGAGCTTACTATTTTTTTAGGCTTTTACAGTGAATTGTTTGAATTCCTTGTCAAATGCATTTCAGACATCTCATTTGAATACCTTGAATGGTATCTGAGTACAAATGCAAATCGCTTCTTCAAAATTATTACTTTTATTCAGTAAGTGCTGAATCCTACAAAAAAGGG
Source organism: Aphelocoma coerulescens (assembly GCF_041296385.1). Taxonomy (NCBI): domain Eukaryota; kingdom Metazoa; phylum Chordata; class Aves; order Passeriformes; family Corvidae; genus Aphelocoma; species Aphelocoma coerulescens. Next base: position 64,701,016 of record NC_091013.1, read on the forward strand.
GACTTGGTGGGCTGGAATTAGGGTTGTTTGGGCAACTTTTTTCCCTTGCAATTTCTTGATTTCAGAACTTCATAGCAAATACAGGTATTTCATGTGTGTGTGTATATATATATATATATATATATACACACATAGATATAGATATGTTCCTGTTCAATGGTGGATAGATGCTTATAGCACAGATTCAACTTTTGTCTATTGTTGGTTTGTGTGCTAGAAACATAAACTTAGAGTGAATTTGTCTAACATCTGAAATGTGTAAATCACTGCTTTTTAATAAACTGCTTTCTTTGAAGTTCTTGGCCAGGATTTATGGTGTAGTAGTGGATATGCATATTTGTTTCAGGAATTACTGTTACAATTTAAAGTCTTAAGTTGTTTAGCTCTCATGAATAGTGTGTAATTTTAATTTAATAATGTGCTAATAACTGATATTTAATAATATATTAATCACTGGAAAGTAGTAAAATTGGAGCACTTCAGTAGCCTTAGTGAAAGAATTGTAACTATCTGACTTCTAATATTATTTTTCTTATTTTGACAAAACCATTTTGGTTTCTGCAGTGCAGTGTTTTGTACCATGTGTATATAGTATATACATATATAGTGGCACTTGGTTATGTGTCTGTAAAATGTGAAGTCAGGAAGGTCCTACTCAGTGGTGGCACTTCATTGTGGTGGAGGTTGTCAGAGCTACAGGAATGAAAAGGTTTTGCCCCAGGGATGGGGGCCAGTAATTACTGGTGTAATGGCAGTGTGCTTCCTGGCCATGCAGTGGGCCAGTCACCAAACAAGGCTTGGAGTCTTCTGTTAAATGCTTACTTACCGGTGTGAACTTTTTTGCTTTTTATTGTTTGCTCCCAGCTAAGGAAGTGCTTATTTTGTGTAGTTTCTGTCTGGCTTCCAACACAGTAATATTTCTCATGCAAAAGCTGTGTCATTGTGCCAGAATTCTGCTGACTCTTAAAGATCAAGATTCCATCTAATATTTTTCTAAACTGGTTTGTTTATTTTTTTGTGTTCTGTTACTTTATTTTGGAGTTTTAACAAACTTGTTCTTGGCAGGGAAAGACAAAGTGAAGCCAGATGTAGTTTGAAAATATCTTGGTGTCACAAATAATGAATGAATGGTGCATTTCATTTAAAACAGGAAGCTCACGCCATTGCATGGAGTCCCTCTGCCCCATTGTTTCATATTTGTGTCACCTATTTCATAATAGAACTTACAGGAAATAGTGACCTCAGGTGAAACCTACCTGTACTGTCTTGGCAACTATGAAATGTCCTTCTGCTATCATAGATTCATTAATTTGTTAGATTTCCCCTGTGTTACATAGCCTAAGCAAATTGTTCAAAATTCTTTTAAACACCAGCAAATTCCACCCCTCTGTTCATTTTCATTTCTGTAGCAAAAGCCAGTCTGTACATTATCTTCATTATTAGTAACTACCATGAAGTGTTGTTCTTCAAATTAGTGACGTAAGGGGGATGTGTAGCATAGCAATTTGGGAAGTGTAGAGTTAAAGAATTGCAGGAAAAAACTAAAGGTTTGCCAACTAGTTGTTTCTGTACTTTGAAAGTATTTTCACAAGTTGTTTAAAAGTGTAGTTTCTGCATTTCTCCTGTTACCTAAATAACCCAAGAATGCCTTTGCAAAATATTTTTCAGAAATGAAAAAAATTATGAATTTTTATGAAAAAAAAATTTATGAATGGTGACAAAACCAAGATATTATGCATACTATTTTTCTCAGTATGTTCAAAAGGTTTCCTAAAGTCTAAATTCTTGTTTTTATTCTAGAACTTGTATTTCAGGTTAACTCTGAGTGTTTTACAGACTGTAAGATGCAGAAATTTGAGGCAAAAGTACCTTCGTATAAAGTAGTACCAAAATAATTATGTAAACTTCAGCGGTTACTCTACATGTCTTTATGGGCTTATAAGGTGCAGTATAAAACTGTTATGCAGGCTCTTTTCCTTTTAGGTTGTGAAGATGTGCGTTCCTGTATGGAATTTTCAGAAAGCTGCTAAGCTTTCTTCACAGCTGTATCATGTTCAGAGGCTCACATTCATTCTAGGATTGAATAAAAGCAATCTGTTTTCTTTTTTTACTTCCATATGATCAGGCAGGTCTATTTTTTGGCAGAAATTATGCCACTAGTTAAAAATGTGATGGGTATTCTGTATGTCAGATTCCATTCCAGTACTGTGTTCCACAAAGACATTCAGATTTGCTATTAATGATGCCTTTTATCAGTAAACTACAGTGACAAACTTCTGCTTTTTCTATTAAGTTATGTTACAACAGTGGTAAATAAAATGTGTAGTTTTTATTCCTCTGCCTTATACTGTGAATAGATTAGTTTTTTAAGAATTATTATGGTTGTCATCATAATAATTATTTAGGAAGCAACTATAGATACAGGTGTTGAAATTATCATACTGTGATAACTAGACAGCAACAAATAATTGACTTCCTTTGTTGTGTGTGTAGTGTGTCCTATAACCCATGGTCCTGTGGATGATAGGAGGGGATTTGTCTGTTATGATCTGTGTGGTTTTTGTTTTTCTTTCTTCGGAAAGAAAATTTTGAGAACAAAAGATAGTAATAAAAAAATTAAGAAAAAAATTAAAGGCATTTAATTGTGGTAGTAATGTCTGTTTTAGGAATAGGGTCAGTCTAGTTGCTATTTTGATTTTTTTGAGATACTGGAATTTTTCAAGAGTGAGTCAAATATTGTGGCAACAGGTTTTTTTTGATGTGAAGATAAATGTGAACGGGCATGAAGAGGGAGTTAAGGTGGCAGGCTGCAGTTTGAGAAGAAGTAACATTTTAGTGTTCGCAGGTTTTGATCTGTGAATCACTGGAGAGGGATCAGGTGAAGGACGCGTTAATACTCTCCATCTAGTTGGAGATGGATTTAGCCATACAGGTTGTTTTCACCCTGGATGGAGAGTGTTGCTGTGACCCAGCCCACTGTGGGGCTGGGGCAGCGAGATGCTAATCAATCCCAGTCCCTCCCCTGGATCGAGTTTCCCGAAGAGGCAGACTCGGAGGGTGGGTCGAGGGGCGGCTCAGAAGCCTCAGCCGCACCCCCTGGGCAGTGCCCGGGTCCAAGCCGCCTCCCCCGGTTCGGGAAATTTCTCGGTTACTCGGTTGTTCACTGGGTTCTTTGTTATAATTCCCGCCTCTCGGTTTTCCCCAGTGGTTCTTGTTAAATTGTATCCTTCCCCTGGCTTGTAACTCATTGGTTGTTTTCCCCTTTCCCCGCGGTTTTCAAACTCCCTATAAAAATGAGGGAAAGCCTCTCGGCGGGACCCCAGCTTAAGATCATTGCCATGTTCTGGTTGCGAGACTTCTGACAATAAACCTGTTAGGAGCCAGACCAGAACAGCCTCTCTCTTCCTTTGTCTCCGAGCTAATGTGAGCCGATCCCATCGGCTCCTGCCGTGTTCCCCTTGCAAAGAAGCCAGCGAGCCCAGCCAGCAGCACCCTTCTTGATGCCGAAGTCGCTTCAGCAACGCACAGAAGAACGCAGCTGGACTCTCTGTGACCTGGGGCACGCCAGAGCTCGTGCCACGAGCTCCAGAACTGCATTAGGAGAGTTCACTTTACTCATCTGAATTTTGCTGCTCCTTCCACTTTAAAGGAGAAAGTGAGCAGGATGTTCGTAGCAATGTCACCATAGAAAAATATGATTTAAAGAAAGCAAGTTTTTTTGCAATCAAATTGTAAAATATGAATAGCCCCTGCATGATTCAAAAAGTTACAGCATGTCAGTCTTCTGTTAATATCTGATAATAAACATAGCTAGAAACATAGCAGCAGAGTTCTTTTGGAATGCCATGCTGGTAAACAAATGCTCGCAGTATAAATAGAAAACAGTAGAGAATTAAAGCACTAAACCAGAGGAACACTGAAGAGCTTTCTCCTGCTTTGAAACAGTAGTAAGATTCACTCAACAGGGAATGCTTTTGTTTGATGTCAGAAATAAAGGGAAGGAGAATCTGAGGTAATGCTGCATCTAACCACCATCAAAGCCTGGTAAGAGAAAGCAGAGCAGTTAGAGTTGCTGTTGTATAGTAACTTAGAAGTGAATAATTTTGGTTGAGGTGCTCAACTCTGTCATGCTACCATTAGGGTCAGCAGAGCTGCTCTCAGTTACTGTGCATGTAGGCCATCACAACTGTCTTGGTAGGGGATGGAATAATGAAACCAACTCCTTGTTGGAAGCAATGAGGTGAAGCCAAGTGGAAGCTGACAAAGAATAGAATGTGCTGAATTTCAGCTTGCATTGCAGGAGACAAGAACAAAACTAGTAAGTCCTTCTGACTGGTGATAGGTTTGAATTCAAGCTGTGCTTCTGTACAGCAAACTTCGAAGGAAGTTAAAAAATTCTTCAGACTTCTACCTGTTTGTTCACAAAAAGAAAAAATATGATTTATGGCCCTAAAGACAGGAAACAGGTCATCAGGGTTGTGGAAACAATCCATATTTTGGCTGCTTTTTCCTTTATTTAATTTAAGTAAGCTTTGAAAGAAGCTTTGAAGGATCAGGCACCAGGCCTAAAATAGCAGCAGTGAAGTGAGGAGATAATTAAGTTCTATTTTTTTCTTTACCATCAGACATTTCACTTTTTGCATAGGTACATTCCTGTTCCTTCCACTTAACAGGTGACCATTCTTCAATTCAGGTTATCTGGCTGATGACATGGGTAGGTGGCATTTGTGTAGTTTCTGAGGATAAGAGATTTGTTCTGCAACACTATTTAAACAATGATTTGAACCCAGTTGATTCACTTGAATACTGGCATGCACTATTATTTTATGACTTGAGCTTACATCGGTATTATGACACCTCATTCTTCATACGGTGGTAGTTAAGTAACAAAACTCAGTAACCTTTTTTCCTCCTTATTTTCCTTTGTGTCTGTGTGCTTAGAATGGGAAATGAATGAATAACTGATGAAAAGTAAAAAGCTTTTGTTCTGTGGTTACAAGCAGTGGCTTTGGGGGATTGGAATCCATCATTGTTGTCTTGTATGTATTTATATAAAATCCATTCTTGAAGACCTCTGCTGTTTCTTTAGGTAGCATTCATTTATAAATGGTTTAGACACAAGAGAGAGAGAAGTCAGTTTGAAGAATTACCTAATTTAATTATTTATTTAAAGAAATTAAAGATGTAATCGTGGTTGCTTGTTTTCTCTCAAAGCTATCATTATTTGCAGATGTCTAACAGTGTGTTGGCTAGATCTTTGGATATATTATATGAGCTTTGGAATCTGTTTGCAACTATTTCCTCAGCGTATTGATTCCTGCAAATAATTACTTTTTATTAGACCAAATAAATCCTAATTGAATGTTTGCTCTTTTATGTGCAGCCTGTTCCGTTTCAAAATTGTAAAAGATTGTACTAGTTTTACTTTGCTTAATAAAAATACTGGTCTAATTTGCTGTCTCCCTGTAAATTATATTTATTCACTTACTTTAATAAGGCACAGCTTTTCAAAGTGCATCTTTCTGATGCTTCTAAAAATGTACCTTCTCTCTTTTTCCTATTTTCAGATTTATCCAAGAATAGGTTAACTGAAGTTCCTACGGAGTTGTGCCATTTTGTGTCACTGGAAACACTAAATCTATACCACAATTGTATCAAAGTTATACCAGATGCCATAGTAAACTTGCAAATGCTAACTTACTTAAATTTGAGGTAAGTTTAACTTTGCCACATTTTTTTTTGTTTATTTGCAAATATGTAAAGCTTTTTTTGTCTGCACTTCATAAGCTTCTGGCACAACTGACTACATTTTTTCATGTTACTGAAAAGGGTAATGCAAAAGCTCATTGGCTGCAGAGACAGCTCTGTATGAAGGCCTCATAAATGCCAAAATGTAAAAATAGTTATTAAAAGAAAACCAAGCAATATTAGTACAGTTTTGTCTCTTAACCTTCTAACAAATCCAGAATGCTAATCACATCCAAACAGTTGTATTCTTTTAATTCACTTCTGATGACAAATTTTTTAAAATTTGACATACATCTTGCAGTTAAAAAGATGGAGGGACAGAGACAAAGGATTTCTATTTTTCTCCATAGGGAATGGAATGGAAGAGCATGATTCTATATCTATCACTAGCATAGTGATAATTATGAAAGAAATATAGCTGCTGCCTTTTTTAGGAGAAAGTGGCAAAGTGTTAGACACCTTTTCCTCCTTTCCGGGAAGAATGTGTGTGAATACTGATGAGTGCAGAGAATTGCTGCGAGTTCAAGTGCAGGTGAATGCACACGTGCTCTGATGGAGGGCAGGTGAGCCCTTTTTCAGCTGGGGTGAAGATGTAACAGTCTAGTCTTCACGAGAATGAGGTCTGAGTAGCAGGTGAAATGGCTCTTGGCCTTTTAAATTCAGGGAATGAAGGTTTGATCATCAGTTTTATCAACACTGAGGATCTTTCTCAAGTCTGTATTACTGTACTGCAGTCTTGGCCACTGTGGAACACTATTTTGCCTCTAAAAATTTAAGTGGAATAGTATATCCTGGGTATCTGCACATATGCAAGAAATAGCACTTGAGCTTTTGAATTAGTGTTTGTTAGATATACATAAAGAACTTAAAAACTGGATTAAATTATTAAATATACATAAAATGTCTTGGTAAATTTAGGAATTAGAATTAACTTGGTTAGAACTCAATGTCATGAAGCAGTGAATTAGAACTCTATGTAGTGATAGAATTTATCTGAGTCATCACAAAACTATAATAGATTTTATATCACATATGACAGTAAATTGGACAAAATTAAAAGGAATCTTTTCATTTGATTAAATAAGGTAATTTCTCTCAGTTTAAAATCCCCTCTTCACCTGAATGTGCCCTTCCCTGTGTTAGCTGAATGTAGTGAACAGTCTGAAGAAGGAAATACATCCTTGACTTTCTAACCACGTTGCTTCTTGGCAAGAAATATATAATACATTTAAAACGCATATTTTTGTGCCTGTTACCAGCAGAGCCCATATGTTAAACAGCATTAGAAAGCGATGCCAAGACATCTATATATAGTCTTTGGGCTTTGGTGGATACTGCTCATGTTTTATTTAAAGAAATTCCTTTTAAACTAATGATGATTTATTACTCACTTGCCCTGGTTATGCTCTGTTCCTTATCTCTTAGTGGGTTGCTTCTGAGTTCTGTGGAACTTAAACATTGGTTTTACTTATTTTTTATCTGTGTCTGATCTGCAGCATAGGGTGACTGTTTTAAAGTGTAGGCTTCCTCAATTTGAGCTCTTTAGAACTTGAAAAAATATTTCCAAGTAATTTTTAAAAAAAGTTGTGTCTTGGTCTTCTGTAAGATCGCTAGAATTAAAAAACCTGGCTGCACAATAAGCATTGATACTTTTTTTCAGCTGCTGCTGGTTAGTAGTTGGATTTCTCATTTTTATTTTCTTTGGATTTGCTACTTGGTATCTGTCTGTATCCTGGCATGTGCAGCAGAGATATGATGGTGGTTTGCTTTGTACAGTATTTAGAGACTGTTGTGTGGAGCATGAATATGCATCTTTATATGCATCTTTGTAGCACACTGTTGGATTGGCAGCTGAAGAAATGCTTTGCAACTTGTGGAATTTTGATTTTTGTTTGGTTTTGCTTCACCTCAGTATTGCAAGTCCTGCTGATAATTTTTCCCACATGTTTCCAGAGTTCAGTCATACATCTTTACTTTCTGAAGCCTTAACATGTAGGCAGGAGCTAATTAAAATGATTTGTACTGGGTTGCCACTTAAAGTTACTGTTCATTGTTTTACTACAGGTTAATAATCATAAGAAAGAAAATGTTACATTTTAAGAAAACTTTAAAATATTCTAGTAGAGAGTAATTACTATGTTATTCTGACAAGCATAAAGTTTCTTCTGGGACTTGAGCCACAAATTAGTATTTTTAATCTTGTGGACATCACAAAGGGTCATGACATTTGTCATCTTCAAGCTTATGAGTCTTGGAAAGAAATGAACCATTGATAGTCCAGAAAAGTTTGCTGTATTTACCTGGGTTAATAGCACAGAACTGTAGAACAAGATGTACCAAGTAATCTTCAATTATAAATGTACTTTAAATTAATTGAGAAAATAACCATTTTGTCTGTAATTTATATATTTGTTTTTCAGTTGGAACAAAAGGCATCCATTTTAATGGCACATAAAACCACAGGAATGTTTAAATACTTGCAAAATACTGTCTCAGTTGACTTTCCTGTATTCATTAGGAAGGGAAACAGCTGTTCTTTGTGACAAATAGATTTGTTACAATGTTGTTAAACTGTTGCAATGCATTTTTTCCAGAGTGGTAAATTCTGCAGTATTGTTAGTCAATAATCAGGTATTTCTGATGTGCAAGTCTCTTCTTAATGATTGCCATTTGAAAATTTCAATTTTATCTGCATAAAATATAACCCATGTAAATGAAGAAATTTTGCAGCTCTCAGAGTTTGTGAGTATACAGCAGAACATCACTGATGATTTTAATATTTTGTTTTGTTTTGTTGCAGTCGAAATCAGCTTTCTTCTTTGCCAGCTTGCCTGTGTGGTCTTCCTCTAAAAGTCTTAATTGCAAGTAACAATAAGCTAGGTTCCCTTCCAGAAGAGATAGGTCAGCTAAAACAGTTAATGGAATTGGTATGTTACTGATCTTTTTTTTCACTTTTTATTTTGACTTCGAGTTTAAATAGAAACAATAAAATTCACTTTTCACATATATTTGAACAAGTGCTTAATACTATAATGTAGTTTGCAAAACTTAAGTTTTTAACTTCTCAAGTGTGTTGGATAGTAACACAATAAGAGTTTCTTTTATGTTCTTCAGGACTGTTTTAAACAACATCACTGCCCTCGGTGCATTCAAAACTCAGAGTTCCTCATCTTTACCAGTTTTGCTCTCTGCCTGCCCTGGCTCCCTGTTTCACTGTATAGAGTTCATAAGTTTTGGCATCAGACTCTGCAAGGTTGTACCCCCCTGTAGCACCCTCCCCTCCTGCTTCCTTTCTGTGTTGTTACTATCTGCTTACCACACTGCATTCCGCTTGTGATACTGGTCTCTATTTTCATTTTATTTCACTACATTTATCATGCAACCTTCTTTTCCTGGAGCACCCATCTAAACCAATCTACAAATTGATTATACTCCTCTTGTTTTCAAAGCTGTCCACATGAATACTCTTTCTGCAAGCAGTAGATCATTTGGAAGATATTGTCCAGTCAATGACAGTCTGAAAAAGCAAAACTTATTTGGTACTATAGCTTAAAATTAATTTAATTGCACATGTTTGTGGAAAATATATAAGAGAATGCTTCCTTTTCTCTCCCTTTATCTTCCTTTGCTATGTGTTGTGAGCTGAGACTCTGAATTCTTTATGACATAAGACTTCTGGTTATTTCTATTCATTTTGACCTTTTGAGATACAAATTGACAAATAAATTACATTTTGACACCGCTAATTTATGCATAATAAAACAACCAGATTTCAACTTCCTTCCAGCTGCTGGTACCTCCATTGACAGCATTTACCTTGCACATCTTTTCTGTACCCGAAAGGGCCTTGTTATCATATTCTTATTTTTATTGTTGTAGTTCCTCTGATAAATTATGTTACAGAAATTAATAACCTTGCTTGAGGCCCCAGCCCTGCTATTCTTCATAGGTGGTTTCAAGTGGCAACTGTGGGGCTTTTTCCTTTTGGTATTCTTGAACAGTATCCTGTAGTGTCAGGCTTCTGTTATATATTACAACTGATGTAGTAGTTGATGGGAATGATGGGGGTAGTTACCTTTTCCTTTCTGGGTTATGACTGAGCTTAAGACTAGCAAGTTTATTTTGTTTGGTGAGCATTATTGATTTATCTTATCAAATATTTTAAATTTTTGTATGTATGTGAAGGGTTTAGTGAGATTACACAGATGGTTCTGATTTAATTAATCTTAAAAATGTGTTAGTTTATAACATTGTTTTTGTTGTGCTTAAAATAGATATATTAAAAGGTGGCAGTTCCAGTTTTATAAATAATTGAAGCTAAATTTAGTAAAAAATTTTAGTAAAAAACTAAAAGCTTGAAATCAATGCCGATTATACCTGAAATAGATTGGGTTTGTTTAGTTCAAGCATATAATGTGTTTAAATTCTGGAATAGAGGATTTTCATATTGCTTTCCAGTTACAGTATAGTTTCAGTGTTACTCTGTGATGAAGAACAAAATTTCTGCTCTAAAAGTGTTTCATATGAGAGGCTCTAGCTACATGTTGCTTTGGTAGCCTAGAAGATACATGAGAACTGAAGAAGGTCTGATGCTTGTTCTTTGGGATTTAGAAGGCGTCGGGGGCAGAGCTGAATGAAGAACAAGTTTTTGTTAAATTGAGCGTGAGTCTGTTCAGATGACCTGATTACACAGTTTGATGCCACCATGTGTGTTTGGTACATTTCTAGTGAAATGAGATGCACTATTGAACTGGAAATGACATAACTGTGATGTATTGGGAAAAGCAAATAGTGGTAGGATTGAGAGTAGGGATCTGTGTTGGCATGTATAATATAAAGCAGTTTAGATAATAAGGTGATCATTGTTCTAAAATGAGTAAAAGAAACAAACAAAAAACATGAAGTCATATTGCAGTTGTTGCACAAAAAATTCAGCTGTGTGAGAGCAATGCCAGCCTGAAGAGCATGGGATTCAAGCAGAAGCAATCACCCAGCCCTCTGGCAGGGAATGCTGTTGTTTTGCTGTGTACACAGTGCTGGTGCTGGCCTGGGCCAGGGGGTCAATCCTGAGATGCCACCTGGCTCCATGCAGTTCTTGTATCAACAGGACATTTCTGAGCAATCTCAGGTTCCTCAAATGTTTCACAAGCTGCATGCAGTGAGAGCTGTGTGTACATAGCAAAGGGTTCTTTTTACCTACCTTTTCAATACAAAATTTACCCCTCTAGTCACTGTAGAACAATATAGGCATAATTTGGTGCAAATTAGACCAGATCTTTGCAATAAACTCTGCATTTTCCCCTCTGTCCTCCAAAATGGGGTAGGTAATGGTTTTTCTATTGCATGTATGTATTTTTATGAATTTCATACCTGTAGCATAGAATAACTTTGATATTACATGCAGAAAATTTTCAGGTATTCTTTTGAATTTAGGATTCTGACTGGTAACTTACTTTGGTGCTTATAACATAAATTTTTCTTCCTGCAGAACAAATTGCCATTATTTGCAAAATTTGTTTGAGAAATTTACTTCTATTTGCAGCTCTTTCACTCAATCATGCCTCTGCTGTCAGCCAGGAGAGTGCAAAATTAGTGTGAAGATAACCTGAAACTTACTTTCTACCAAGGAAAAGTAATTAGGCAGAGATGGCTCAATAATTGTACCCAAAACTATCAGATGTACAGTAAAATTCTGTTCTCCATCCTATCAGGCAGTATTGCACTTCTGCCTTCTTCTGGTAACAGCCCTCTCCATCTCTGGGATGCTCCTATCTCATGTTGGAAGCCTTCAAATTTCTCACCTGGGATTTACGTCATTTATCCCAGTCATCTAATCAGAGACAGCAGCCTGACCATGTGGGACTTGCTGCCTGCTGTTTCCCAAAAGGGTCCATGTGCTCACATACTGTATAACTTTTTACTATTCAGTATGGCTTTTATGTCACAAGCTCTGACTGAACCCATGTGCTTTATAGGAATAATGGCTCAGTCAGGAGTCCCAAGTTTAAAATTATGTGAGGAAGAAGTCTGCCTCAATTTGAATGGTTTGGATAAACTTCTGTGTGTGTATGAATAAATATGTTAATATGGAGTCCGAGTACCATATTGTTTTTTCTGTTTATATTGCTGAATGGATATGCCAAATTTGATTGGTTTAAGGCAATTTAAACTTTACCATAAACAAAGGGAAACAGTTGATGATTTTGTTTTCATGCCACTGAGCTTAATGCCACAGAAATTAATGTTAAATTTAAATACACCTTATATTTCTCTGATTTTGACAAATTGTCTTGTCATGACAGGACATGGCCTATCTTGTGAGAACAAAATATAATTAATACAAGAAGTCTGACCTCAGCAAATTCTAGTTCTCCATGGAACTTGAGTAGGTGTTTGCACTTCAGTTACCTGCAAATGTCCCTGAAGCTGAGTTCCAAATTGCTGGTTGCATAATTCCTTAAAAAATTACTAGCTTGGAAACCCTAGGTGTTTGATTGATAGTATTGCTTCCATTACTTCGAAAGTAATGGGAAAGTTTAACACTGTCACATACACACTCATGAAGTCTAATAATAGTCAAGAGAATAACTACAAATAATATTATAGGTCTTTGTTTTCCATGGCTATTCAAAGTAATAAAAAAAAGCAAATTGGACTACAGTGTTTAGTAGGATAAAGGACACTGTTGTCTCTAGAGATCTTGTGAATGCTGACATGCTGTCACAACAGATCAGTCTTGTTGAGGATGTTTTGAAAGGCTGTAAGTAGAAGTGGGCTTTGTTTTTGAGGTTACACACTGCCAGGTTTCTTTTTCTTTTTTTGGTGCTTCCTCTAGAATTCTCTGTCACTTTCCCTGTCTAGTTCTGATGTGTGTGCCTAAGTACACTTGGTCTAGAATTTCTTTGCCACAAGGTGACTTTAAATTCTGTGCTCTAGAAATCAAGTATCTAATTATGAAGTAATTTAAAGACTGTAAATTAAAAATAGGACAGTGAAGCTTTAAAAATAAATGATCTGGGAACAGTGCAGTTAACCAAACTTTGGGCAAAAATCCACTCATTACCTGGCATTTTAAATTTCCTTGTCTAAGAGCTACAGTAATTTCCTGACTGTGTTTTGAGAAGGGAAGGAAGTCTTGGCAGCATTAAGATTCTATTACAAGAAGAAACTTGTTGGATACAGGGAGCAGCATTGCCTGATCACATTTCGCTTTTGCTATCATTTTTTTGTTAACTAGATTTTAGGCTCAAAGATAGGGAGTTAATATAATGCTTTTGGCTGGTATTAAAGCAAGCATCTTCAAAAACATGACTTGGAAATCTGACTTACTTCTCAAACTTTTGTAGTCTTAAGAGCTCCCAGATACTTTATAAATCCATTTGAAGCAGTTGAGACAGTAGGAGTATTCTGTTGGCTTTTCAGGAAAATTTGGTATTACCCCCTTTCAGCTTCCATACTGTGAAATATTGTTTCCTTCTTTTAATACAGAAATGAAAGCATAATTGGGACATTACTCAAATTTGCAGGTTGCCTGGGATATGTAAGCAGAGGTTTCAATGTCCATTTGGCAGGAAAAATGATAGCTAGGATTTAACAGTTGTCTCATTGCAGACTGACTTAATCCAAGAAGTTGATCTTGCATACACATTCATAGCAGTTTCTTGTTAGAAATAGTTATGTAATGCTAAACAAGCTCCATCCTATTTCATTATGACCTCCTATGTGCTATGGTGATCAAATACATGCCTTTACTGACCATCATTACGGAATGTTATCGCTGTATTACTATTGTTATTACTATTATTTTGCTTAAAGATTCCATCTAGAAGAAGAACCTTTTTAAAAACTCAGATGCACACACCAGGATTTTTACATTTCATCCTAACATATTTGGTTATATAATCATGATACTGAATTCTTCATATGAAGAAAAGAACAAAAAAGTAGAACTTCTTAACTAAATAGTTTTGAATATTTCTATAGAAATTAAATTATCTTTTAAAATTAACGTGTTCTTCAAATAATAATTTGGTCTGGTTTTAAATAATGTGCAAACATTTACCCATGTATTTTTTTGCATTGTGACTACAGGACATAGATTGTTGCATTTTTTCATGTTAATAAAATGTTACAATGGTAATAGCAAATTAACTATGTTTGTATTATGGAACATGTAGGAGCTGGAAGTTCATTATTCTTTGTTATTACTGTTTTACTGTAGGATGTCAGCTGTAATGAAATCACAGCTTTGCCACAGCAGATAGGCCAGCTGAAATCTTTAAAGGAACTGAATGTCAGAAGAAATTACCTCGAAGTTTTACCCCAAGGTAAAAGCAAACGAACAAAAAAATATCTTTATAGTAGCTCTTCCTATTATAATTTTGAAAGTGTTTTTTAATCATCTAAATAGATACAGTTAAAAAGTAGCTATTACCTTGTGTTTGAATTTATTCCATTTAGGTGTGCAGAATATGACATTCAATGGTATCCACTGAAGAACAGTGTGTCAGGTTTCTTCAATGTATCTTTATGATTCTAGGCAACTTTTAAGTTGAATAAGTGTCTGAATGCAGTATGGGAGCTGTCAGCTGAGTTTCAGGAAAAAAAAAGTCGAAGTATTTATTTTAAAATTTATTATTACTTGTATGACAATAACACTCTTTTATTTCCCAGTATAGAATGGAGTAAATATTGATCTTATTCCTCCCTGAGTTTGTATTTTTCTGAATGCAAAAGAAGGGTTATTCAGAAATATTTTATTACTTTATGCCAAAAATAAAAACAGATATAACACCTTCTCTCCTTTTTATTACTTTTAGAACTAGTACAGCTTCCCTTGGTAAAGTTTGACTTTTCCTGCAATAAAGTGCTTGTGATTCCAATTTGTTTTAGAAAGATGGTGCAGTTACAAGTATTACTGCTTGAGAATAATCCTTTGCAATCTCCACCAGCACAAGTAAGTAACAGCTATAATTTAAATTGTGCCTAATATTGGATGGCTGCTAACACATTAGACTATAAAATGTCACCTTCTGCAATTGCAGGCTTCTGAATTTCATTCATCACAGACATTAGTTGTTGATATCTAAATAAGACATAAAAAATATCCTGTGTTTTCAATATGAATTTGTACACCACTTAAGCCAACACACATCTAGAAGGTGTCCATTCTGTTAGCTGTTTATTTTTTTCATTTCTATCTGCATATGAAACTTAATGTTGGAATGTGTGTATAATTTTGAAAAGGAGTAGTGATAAACTTCCTGGGGAATTTTTTTTCTGTTAAAAAGAATCCAGTTCTAGAAGGTCCTACAGTGATTTGCTATTAACTTAAAAAATATGCGGATGGTCTAAAACATAATCCATGTGAAATTTATTCCACTTTATAGTGTAAGCTTATAGATTGTGATACACAAAGAAATAAAATGCCTCTTTGGAACTGTAGGCCACTCTGAGTAATAATGATAAAGGAATGCAACCTGTGCTTGCTGCTTATGGACAATTTTGTTGTTGTTGTTGACTTATTGAACAGTAGATTCAAACTGCACCTCTGAAAGCTACAATTGTTCTAGATCAACAGCTGTTGAAATACTTAAGACTTTTTATTATATTGGAGAAATGCTTTTTATACTCAATAGTGATGCGGCCTTTAAAAAAATACAAAGTAAATTGAAGTGTGCACTTAAAGAGAAAGAAAATTCTAAAATGAAAATGAATTGCATCATAAGTATGTTTGGACACTACTAAAAATAATGTGACCAAGGATAGAAAGAGCACAGTGGTTAATGTCATTATACACTAATTTTGAAAAATAATTAATTACTCGCTTTATAGTTAGTAATAGGCCATACCATATATTTTAATGTAATTTTTTTGAGTTAGAAGCTCAGTTGGCTTTTTGTAAAGTAGAATACATTATTTTCTTGTTTTTGGTCTTAGTCTCTGAGGATGTTTATACTGATACACACAAATAACTGAGTAGATAATTGAAGTACTTTGTAATTTAAAAAAAAGAGGAAAATCTATTTTCCTTTAAGTGAAATTTATAATATTAGTTGAATTTCAGGGAGGTTTAAACTAAGTGACACTTTGAATAAATTACTTTTTTCATTGTAGTTATAAACCTAACTTTTTCTTTGTCTGACAGATTTGTACAAAGGGTAAGGTGCATATATTCAAATATCTGACTGTACAAGCCTGTCAGATCAAAACAGCAGACTCACTGTACCTTAATGCCATAGAACCACAGCATTTGCCACAACCTGTGGAAGAGAGGTATGTATGAAAATCTCACTTTGTTTTTTCATATAGCACTTATAAACAATGAAATAGTATTTATCTTTAGATTCCACAGTTTTGTTTCTCTAGATGCTATTTAGAGTGTGCTTTTTTGCATAAAGATTTCATTTCCTTTGATTTAAATTAAACAAATTTGCTTTTATTCTAATGAAATCCCTGTAAGAGTTTAGAAAATTAAAAATCTGTTCTGATTAAAGTTAGCAGCACATTAGTTAGGAGTTTAAAAATGAACCTTAGTTTAAATCTAACCTCTTCCTAGTGGACTCCTGGAATACACTGAAAACAATCAAATGGTAGTTACATTAGGTGTTGGATCTATCTATCTATCAACACATTAAATCTTAATTTTGTCTGTTATTTTGTGATTTATATGTTTTATGATTTATATGTGATTTATATGTTTACACATTCATGACATAGTAATCTTAATCTTTTTTAATTCATCCAAAGTCATCTGCCAAACAAAGAGAACTGCATGAATGTTGAGGTGCTTTTAAAATGAAGTGTGTTGATTTGTTAGCAAAATGAGGCAAAATCTTCTGTGTCTTGCATCAGACTCATAGGAAAGGTCATCTTGTACCATGGTTTAAGGACAGGAACCAGATACAAAGCAGCTCCTTTCTATGAGGATCTCCATAGCTGGTTGGAAATCAGCTTTTAGCCCAGTCTTTCTTTGCTAACATAGGGAGTGTAATATAACCAATCAGAGAAAGTATAATATCCTTGAAGAGAAGTACTCAATCAAAATGAAGTGATGATATGAATAATAATAGAGATGTTACTGTTAAAACCCTGGCAGAAAAAAACCAAGAGCTGTTATGGAATTTCCCGTTCAGTCATCTCAGTAAGGTTTCAAATAAATTGTTTTCCTCCATGTACCTTTGGAGATCCCTTTGTGAATTTCTATCAGATAAATGGCAAAGGTGAGAAGAATCCAGGATGGAAGAGTAGGTTTTCCATTTGGGAAACACCTACTGGTTTTCTGTTTTGTTCTTTTAGTATACAAGAAAATTGACAGGAATTGTCTGATATTTTGGTCATATTGAAGAATATAGGTTAGGGTAAGGGGATGGTACAGAGTAGATTTCCAAAGGCAGTTTCTACAAAACAACCCTCAGTGTTTACTGATAAAAGGTAATTTAAGATTAGGATTAATTAATCATATACCTTATTCATGTGAAGACTGATAAAGCTCCTTTCTTAAATTGCTGTGTCAATCTGATTTCAGTATCACAGCTTTCAGGATAGCAAATAAAGGGATAATAAGGTATATTTTAAAAAAAGTTAGGTGATGAGAATATTGCATCTAATAGTGCACTTTAAAATGAGTAGAGGTCATATTGGGTAATGAAACCAGAATAGAGAGCAGTTGCTGTTATTACAGTAATTTTCTTTAAAACCTAAATTCCAAAGTCTATTTTAAGGCACCAAAAGGAGGTTTCTGTGTTAATAATTACTTCAAGCCTCAGGGAGATAATAGTTCATTTTTAATGGATCAATGGTTGCAATTAAATCGGTTGACTCCAGTTTTGAGTTTTACTATTTTGGATGCTTCTCCCATGGCTAAATTGCTTCAGTTGGATTCCTGTGCTGCTTAGCTAGTAACTAAGCAGTTTTGCCTAGTGTATAGACAAAAGTAAGCTAATAGCAAATGATTTTTTGTTTCATTAATCATTAGGCTAATTAGCCATACAGTCTGATCTATTTTACCATCACCAGATTGTAAATTTTTAGTATTTACTGTACTAGGCTATTTCAACTTCTATCATTAAGAATGGTTCAAAATTTGCTCAGGGTTAAGTGACACCAGGACAAAATTTGAACATAAATACTATGATAACTTTTTAATGATTTTTAATTATTTTTATTCATGTCTAGCATTGATGACATCTACCCAAGTAAAAAGGACTCAGATTCAGGTGTTGGTAGTGATAATGGTGATAAACGTTTGTCAGCAACAGAGGTGAGTTATCTGCATTGTGTGTCCAGCTCCTCTTCCAGCACTCATATTTTGACTGTGTTTTAAGTTGGGTAATAATGTGAAAAGATTTTTAGACTTAAAAGTTGTGCAACCATATCCTTGACAAGAATTTTACGCTAAGAAATGGCTAAAGCAAAGATAAAAGGAGACTGTGATTTTTTTTTTTTTTTTTTGTACACTGTCTGGCAATGAGACACTTGCTTCCAAATGGTTACAGACTTGCCAATAGTGAAAATTTTCTACAGTTTTCCAGCAGTTTGCATAATCTAGAGAATGAGAAACAGACCAGAATTCATGTCTGCTATTTCCAACAAAGTAAACATGTTAACAGGTTACAAGTTGATGACTTCTCACATATTTTTCTCTTTGCCTGATTACTCTTTCCTGTTTGGAATCAACAGTGCCCAGTTCCTATATGTCCTGTGATTGGTTATGGCAGATTGCTATAATGTAGAAACTTTAGAAACTTTGCAGATCTTAATGTGTTTAAATGTTCTGGCAGCTAGGCAATGCTGAAAATAAACCTTCAGATCCTTTCCTGAACTTTGCTGTCTGACTGAGCAAAGAGAAAGGATAGCTTTGTGGAACTAGTGCTGTTGGAACTGACTTTCACAGAGCTTTGGTTTTTTTTCTGAGGCACTGCTCAGCTGAACAGGGCACTAAATCTATATGGAGTTGAACTGAATACATAATGATAAATAACTAAATAATGAGCAGTATAAATCAGTGATGATGATCTTTCTGAAAAGTACAATAATGGGATTTGTGGTCTGACCTAATGGGAAATACCTCACAATAAAAGGATGACCTTCTTGCTACTTAAAATAATTTTACACTGATTTTTTTGTGTTTTTCTCTTCCTTGGAGGAAAAGGGATTCTGTTTCTTGTGGAATAAATGTATGAAGAATCAAGCTTAGGTACTGAATTTATAGTTACTGAAAAGCAAATTGAACATGAGTCCACTTACACACTGATCGGTCTTTTAAATACAGTAGTACTTTAAAAAACCCCACGTGAATTTCCAAGTGTTTGGGCAAGTTTCTTGGTAGATGGAAGTGAAGCAGAATTGTTATGATTTCTAGCCAATTCTCTAATGGTTTTCCTCTAGGTGTGAGAGCATGCAGTCTGTTCAGAGACATTTACAAACTGTTTTGCCAGTCGTACACTTCCTGAAGCTCAGTTGGCTCGTTAATGAAATTGTTATTGCAGAATTTCCTCTTTAGCTATAAATATCACCGTTAGTAAATAGATTATGTTACCTGTAATGAAAATACAGCAATTGAAATGCTGGAAAACATATTTTAAAGACTGCCAACAGTGAACCAATACATTTTTAATAGCACAAAGCTTTTTTTATATGAGAACAATTTGCTCATTCTATCCCCACCTGACTGCTGCTCTACTATTAAGGAGAAATAGATGCTGAGATCAGTAATCCAAAATGCACTTAGTAGTAAATTTACCACTTGCTTTCGTTCTGATGTGACCTTTAATACCTGTGTAAGATGTGGGAATTGTTCAAAAAATATTAGCATGATGCAAATACAGGTTCACATATATTATTAATTACAGTCAGAAAGTTACATACCAAACATTGGATAAACATTAAATGATCAGTCATAAAGCAATCAGTAAAACATGTTTCTGGGCTTTTTTTTTTAATGAGTCCAAACTAGTCTGAAAGGTAGTGGCTATAAGGTTTCTACTCTTTTACAAAAAATGCTACAACATCATTTTTCCTGTGTGTAACTTCATAACATAAAAGAATCACTTGTTTGAACACTACTGTAGTCTTTAGGAAGCTTGCCAATTGACTTTGGATGAATACACATAGGAGGGAGTACTTGATGAAATGAACTGTTTCTGTATCTCTCTCCGACTTTGTAGGGTCATTACAGCATCAGTTTTCACAGCTAGAGCCATCTTGGGCATTTCAAGTGAAAGGTATTTTGTAGTGTTGCTGTAAAATTGATCACTGCAACTTAAAGGCAAATTCTGCCTTAAAGCAGTGTACCATGTACCTCATCTTTTAGGAAGAAATACAGCATTTTGATTAATTTCCCCACTTCCTTTGGCCTTATTTTTTCTTTTGTTAAAATTCATTAGAATGAGATTAGAATGGTGTCTCTGCTTTAATACCCATGTGAGTGATGCATTAGTACCAGGAGTAATGTATATGAAGAATCTTTCAAAATGCGTCACCTGAATTCTGTCTTAGAATAATGTTAGGTATTTTTGATTCTTATATGTCTATTGTATTCTGTTGCTGTCTGAATAAAAAATAAAACTGTGGAAGAAGGAAGTTGGATACAGTATTTCACCTGTGAAGGAGCAATACTTTTGTATTATCCAAAGCTGCTTTGGATAGTTTTTGTTTCATAGTATACTGACAGGAAACACCTGGAAAATCAGTTGCAGAATTTTACAGACATAGCCTGTAAAAGGAATATTTTTTTGTTTCCAAATTGAATGGTCTGTTCCTTTTTTATACCAGCACTCCAAAATATTTTCTTCAAAGTGTCTGTTACTCCTCTGAGAAAAGTGTACCTGTTTAGGATCCAGAACTTCTAATAATGTGTGTAGGAACGTATTACTATGCTATTTTCAAAGGATAGTTGAAAAATTAACACAACATGAACTTTGATCTAGAATGATTAAATATAGTGCTTAAATGTCACATAAGATACAGCCTGAAAGAAAGAGAAGGAACTGTAAGCTTGGTTGTTTGAATCAATTTATACTGTACCTGTCTTTTTTTTTCTTAAGCTGTTGGATTGTCGTTGCTTCAGATCTAAAAGAACAGTGGCTTTTGTGCTTAGAGTACTTGAAGCATCATTTATTTTCTGTTTGAGCTACTAATTTGTTTTGTTTTAAAATACCATTAATTTAAAATTTCAAAATTTATTTTGAAAAGGCTTTATGAAGCCCTTGAACACCCTTTTGAAATTTTTCTCCTTAAGCAGAAGAATACAGCTAGTGAAATCACAGAGTTAATAAAGTGTAGTTTGCTCATCAGAAAGAACATTCATCATGGTCCATGTTTACAACATGTTTTGAGTCCAATGTATTCTTGGAAAATAGAAATAACTGCATGTATATTTGACAGAATTTTTAAGAGCAAGGTAGATTGGCTCCCTCCTTTATCACAAACTTTAGCTTCAGTAGTTAGAAAAAAATACTTTCTACATGGAATATGAACATATAAAAGTAGGAAGAATGGCAAACTTCTACTAGAAGCTAGCTAGAATTAAATAACTGATTATATGTAATACAGTCCCATTTCATTGCAGATCTTTTTTGTTACAGTGGTCTGAACTGATAAAATGGGGAATATAATTTCCTTAAAAATATATATTCTTCAAGGATATGAAGCAAACTGCTATATATGTATTATAGCAGTTATAATTACAGAATACATTTATGGAAAATATATGCACAGAGTAGCAAGTTACAGAAACACAGAGCATTTAAAGAATAAGCAACACCCATGGGTTTGCTGGCAAACACATTTGCAAAGTTCTGAGACTGCTGTAATGGTAAGTTCTCTATCTCAGGAGAACAAGAATAAAAACTTGGCCTCTTCTGCAAACTGTGGCTTTGCTCTAGTTCACCTCAGGAGGGAGCTGAGCAGGTCCCACTCGAGCAGGTCACTGCTGGCCCTACAAAGAAACAGAGCCGTAGTGGCCTGGGGCAGAAGTGTGTCAGTGCTTCCTTGTGCAGCTGCTATCTGTAAAGTCATAGATGGGATAGGTTTGTAGATCCAAGTAATGTGTTTAGTGTACCAGCTAATACAGCTGAACAAAATGGGAGAGCTTTTAAGTCAGAAAAGGCTAGTGTACTTCAGAGTTTATGCTTTTTTTTTTTCAGCTCAGTCAGTTAATATAATTAAAGATGTTGCCTTGGTCTACAAAGTTTGTCTTGACTGATCTAGGCATTCAGTTCAGAAGCTTCATGGTAAAGCAGGGAAGAATAGTCTTGGAGGGAAAGAAAAAAAGGACTGTGATGTGAGGCCCAGTGTTTCTACAGACTTTGGTGGCTACAAGGAGCCCCTGTTTTCAGCTGCCCCAGGGAAGCACAAGAGAGCAGCACAGTGCAGTGGTGTCATTGCAAGGAGAGGACTAGTGCAGTGAGGAAGACAGGAAAAGTGGACGTATGAATTGTTCTGCTTGGCAAACCTCCTGTGAGCATGTATTCAGCGTGACTACAGCTTCTTGCAACAGGATGTGGTCATGTTAGATGCTCTGGTATCCTCTCTCATGTTAATTTGCAGCTCTTTAGTGAGCACTGTTGTTAATATGTACATTTTTGTCATTCTTGGTTTGAGCTGGAACTAGTGCTTCTCTGATTTTTTCCTAGCCATCTGATGAAGATACTATCAGCTTTAACGTTCCAATGTCGGACATTGTGGAAGAAGATCATATTATAAAGGATGATTCAGGTCACCATGCTAACTCAAGAAAAGGTTGGAATGTAAAAATGTGGAAGTTAAATACAGGGAAATTCTGTTGTTGATTCCGTGCCTGCCTGCCTACCTACCCAGAAGGCTTTGGGCATGCATATGCAACCTGTTTGAATTTTTTAATGTGGTTTGAATTTAAACTTTGTTTTTAAACTCTGTGATTTAATACAATTAAATTATGTTGCGTAACAAATGTTGAGCTGAACCAGAAATCATTCTTCTATCTTTTTTATTTTTCATTGCTGTTGTTAGTGGAATTCCATCAAGGATCTTCTCACACGTTTGTCAATGACAAGTCTCGAGAAACAGGAAGCCGGTTTGATGAATCGGATACTCTTACTACTGAATTTATGAGCTACATTAAGGCAAGTTTGCAACCATGTTAAGTGGGGGGAAATATTTTCACTACTTTCATGAATGCAGTGTTTTAAAAAGATACAGAAGGCAAAAATAAGCAGGTAGGTTTAAAATTATTGCAATTGATCTGGGACAATTTACCCATAACTCTTTCTAGGATATGTGAGAGATGTGCTTTAACTATGTTTAAGGCTTTAAGAAAAAATGGCAGGTGTGTTCTGCGCTACTTGCATTATATTCTGAATTGAGCGCTTTATTGAATTTGTTACATTGCTAAAATGCAAGATGACTTTGTGCTAGCTGTGGTGGATGAAGTTTTGAAGTAATGTTATGGTAGTAAAATACATTTTCTTGATTTTTTAAACATTATAGTAGCAATTGAGAGATCCATAAAGACAAATTATATAATCTTCTAGAATAAGTGCTGCATTTTTGTTGTCTTACGGTATGTACCCTTGTTATAGGAAGACATCATGATGTTTATTCCTGTAAGGTGAAGAAAGGTGACAAAGAATGGCTTTGTTCATTCTACTAGGGATTGTCACTGGGAAATGAGCCATCATTGGAGAATGTTAGAGAAGCTGGTATACTCTTTAGTGTCACATACAGCAAAATTGGGTAGAATTTATTGGTACAGGATGATGCTACTGATGTGCCAAACACACGACACAAAAGAGGATAAGCCTCTGTTTTCTGCTGTTCATTCTCTACAAGTACAAATACCACATTCATTCAGATAGCTTCTGTCTTTACTGGCAGCTGAACTACTTTAGTGGTCCTGCCTGTCTGACATGAAAGAGTTGCAAAACACCAAGTGGAAGCATAAAAGAGACTCAAGTTTTCAAATAAGTAGCACTTCATATTTATAGGTATAGAGAGATCTAATTTATGACTACATTGAACCCAAAATAACTGGCTGACTGATATAAATTCCTGGATGCAACTTTTGTTCCAGTTTGTTCCTTTTAAAAAAGAAATTATTCATGACTGTCAAAATTGTCAAATATGAATCCTGTTAATAATTATATATGAGGTACATAATTGCTACTCTTTGCGTGTTTGGAATTTCCTTGCCTTGTAAACAAATCTGGCTGCAGTAGGAGAGCAAGTAGGAGGAGAGTTGGGATCGTGGTTAATTGAAGCATTGTTTCTATATGCCAGAAAGTCACAAATGGAATCTGGGACATGGAACAAAGAATTCTTATGCTGCTTGACTTTCTTTTTACAGTTAAAGGAGGGTAAGGGCTGTTGACCTCAATAAGATCTTCTGAATAGAAGATCTTGTAATCAGTATCTTAAAAGGGGGTAGGAGTGAGGAATGGAGCAGGTGTTGGATTGCTTCAACCAGCCAACCTAAAATGTTACATAAATTAGGTCAGTGCTGAGTCGGAAAGCAAAATTTATCTGCCTACTTAATTGCAAAGTTCAGTTCTCATTATCACTTTGTCTGCTTACAGAGCAGAGCAGCAGAGTGTGATGAATTATTGAGAATAGAAGAGGACACGCAATGGCAAGCAGACGAAATGTGAGTATTTTTTATGTATCTATAAATAATTAGCTGTGTCATTTAGTTAGTTTGACCAGAACTGGTATTACTTTGGTGTTTAATAATTTCATAGATTTGGAGGCATGGCAATAGCATAACCTTGCACTTTGTGAGTGCTCAGTGTTTTACATTTTATTGATGAATAGAATGGATGTTATATTACAACTAATTAATTTGTGTGCCCCAATAATTTTTTATCTATGTAGAATGCAATCCTTTTTATTAGGTATTTTGATATTTTGTTTATTTAGGCATTGCTGAAAAAAGATCATCAAAACGTGTAAGATCTAAATTTAATGTACATTTTAAAAATCAATTTAATTAGAAAACATACCTAATTTTTTTTCTTACTTGTCATAATTTTAACATTGAAGCAATTGTTAGTTTATAGATAATTAATTCCAGAGTAGAACAAGTGAACATCAGTTGCTGAAATGAGTGCATAAGGAAAGGGAGTTCAACATGACTGGACTGTGAAGCTGTCACTCATCAGAACAGTGTAGTCCTATATGGTATAAAAAAAAGACCCAAACCTGAAGGGAGGAAAGAGTAAGTAGTTTCTGAAAGAGCCTTATTGGCAGAAGTAATGGAGGTTATATTTCTACTCCCCAAAAATAATTACAAATGTTGAAAAGCAAAAGAAAGCAAGCTGGCCCTTATAAAAATTCATTATATTTACCATTCATGCTGAAACAATACATGGGATGAGTGCATTTAAGAGTCAGATATTGGTAAATAAATTTTCAATTTTAGAAGTCATTCTATTTAATTGAATGCTAAAAGTTTTACTTTGTCACATTTATTTATGTACGTATTAGATTGAGGGGCTTTGTTAAGGACAAAGTGTTGGAGAGTTTTTTCAGAAGAAGCTCTTTCCATAAATTCAGCACATACCAGTGTGCAGAGAGGCTGTTTTTCCCCTTATAGTTTTTGCGTGTTCGTTGGAAGGTGGAGCTCACACACTGACATTCAGACTACCCGTGATAATTGCTGTTGTACCTTTTTTTTGAATGTTTTTGTTTTCTGTTGTAGAATAAATTTATCAGAAGAACAAACTATTGATATAGCAATGATAGAACAACTAAGAGAAGCAGTAGATTTATTACAAGATTCCAACAGGTATGCTTACAATAGCTGATATAATAGTAATAATATAATGTAATATATTTTAAAATTTTTTGTGAATTACATTAGAGTTCTCTTTTAACTGAGAACTGGAAGCTCTCTGGAGTTACCAAGTGCTTTGTTATCATACCAGAGTGTGTAAGGTAGTTAAGAAGGAAACTCACGTTCTCTCTCGAGTGTCCAGACAAGATTCCCAGTAAATTAAGAAGGTATAAAAGAAACCTAAAATCAGAGGTGGGGACACTCCTTAACCATTCACCTCATGTACACTACTGTGATGCTCTGACGTTTTGTCTAGGATTGTCACATTTCTTTTAGGGACTATAAGTTTTCCTCTTAGTCATGCTTGGTATGTATTGTTGGAATGAGAAGGGCTTCTGGCCCATCTTCATGCCAATTCAATGAAGCACACAAAGAAGGTGCCTGAATTAATGGTGGAGTTTCTTTAGTTTTCTGAAATCCAAAGGAGAAAGAGGAAGAGGCAAAGAAAGTTATTTAGATTTCCCCTGACTACAGGTGGCAAGATTTTATAATTTAGATGCTAATTTTAAGTGGCCAAAGTCACATGAAATGGCTCTGGAACTGTGGCTAGACAAAGGAATACGTATTTAAAAGAAAGCAAGTGCTTGCCCTACTGGAAAAGTCTGACAATAGTGGTGTCTGTAGTTCTGTCTGTCCAGATGCTTGCTATTGCTTTTCTTAGTGTAATCACCTTCAGAAATTAAGTTCATTTCAAAACTCAATTCTTACTTCTATGAGGTAGCTGGTTTACAGCTTCATTTCTCTGAAGATTAGAAACCTCCTTGTCACTTCAGCCTTAAGTATACTTAGTTCTCTTTCCTCCCTTGATAGCTGCTTGCTTTTGTGACTACACTGTTCTTTACTTTAAATGCCTATTTTGATCCCCTTTTTCACCTAGCAGACTTTTGTACTTTTAGGACAGAAATTGATTCCTGTTAGTATTTTTAGAGAGATGGTTTGCTGGCTTTATTTTGCATCATGTAAAGAATACTTGAATTATTGAATCATATACTAAATACTTGGATCAAAAATATTTTTGTTTAATAAAATGTCATAAAATTAGGAAATAGCTAACTAGGAAATTTCTTTAGTTCCTTTAGCTTCCTAGTACCATTGCTTCTGCATCTCATATGAGGCTTATTGCTGTGTCGAAGAGTGTTGTAGTTAAAAAAGGAAAATGTTTGTTTTGGAAAAAAGCACCTGCAAAAATATTTTAGTCGTTAGCCTGATAAATTTTGTCATTTTGGTTTTTTGTTTCCAGAGATTGCCCTAGTATTTCCTACACATTTAGGTACTTCTATTAAATTAAGAAGGTCAATAAAATACAGAAAATCTGTTTTTTGTTCACACACAGATGTACTTTCATTAGTACACTGTAGTAAATTTGAAAAATTACTTTTAGAAGTGTCTAATTATGTAATGTATTTCCATATTTCTCTACTGCTGTTTTTATAGTGTGTTGGGGCCTTTGTGGTTGCACTTTCTTCTTCTAACCTTAAAATATGAGCATTTACTTTTAATTTTCTGAGCACCATATAGGCTTTTTGATATACGCCTCCTGTATATTAGCATCCAGACTTAAGCAGTATGATGCATCTGAGTGCCCAGTACTTGTCAAATGGTGCTATAGACTTTCAGTCCTCTGAGCCATAGGTTCCTCATATTCATTTTTTTTAAATGACAGGTTTTTATGGCATTTTGTTATATACTTGTTTTATATAAAGCAGTGTGAAAATTTTTTTTTCACACTGAAGAGTTTTTTTGTTTATCCAGTTCCAGAAAGGAATTTAAATGCTTCTGCTGCCGCTTAGCTTAAGATGCACAAAACTGGCATTTGCTTTTAACTTACACCTATAGCATGTCAAATGTTGTAACTTTTTTTTGTGCCTCCATATAACTTTGGTGGCTTAGTCAAGGTAACCTGGTTGAAATAACTAACTCTATCCAGGACTGTTCTTATCTCACACTGAAGGGCCTTTAGGAGTTAGAGAAAACACTGTAGGGGCTGAAGCAGTTGGTGATGCTGGCACGCCTAATGTGCACTGCCTGGAATTCTTTCAAGCTGTTGTTGCTAGTGGGTGTGATTATGAAACTTGTAAAATGCTTGTCCAGTTACTGTTGGTTTAGTGTTCTGCAGAATTTAAAATCTTCATACCCTGTTGCACATAGACGGCATTTCATTTCTGGGAAGGTAGAAGATTTCAGATTCAACCTTTTTCAGTATTTTCGATGTTTGCATTTTATTTCTATATTTGCATTCCTGTATTTCCTGCTTTCTTTCATTTTCTGTTTCACTGCTTTATTTTCAGCCACTGTAAATCAAGTGGGGATACATAGGCAGGGCTGTGGCTTCCATTTGAATACTGGGTTCTAGAGGTTAGATACAGAAATCTCCTGGCTTCTAGACAATGACATGGTTGTTGGCAGTAAACAGGTCCTGTTGTTTTGTTACAAGCCATTGCTCAGGGTGATACTTTGCAGATGAAACCATGAATGTTGCTTTGACTGAACTGAAGCATCAAGAGGCATTTCCAAAAGCTCTTAAGAGATGACACTGAACAGGTGAAAATGATAACTATAACAGTACTTTGTGTATCCATTTGTTTGAAATTAAATACTGAACAGAATGGTTACCAAAGCTATAGCCCAGTGCAACATTTTTATTTCAAACCTTGCAGATTAAGTATGGGTATTTCAGAGAGCAGTGCTGTGAATCTGTATCCCAGGGAACCAGCAACAGTTTTAGAATTTTAGGAGTCTACAGTAAAGTTTGTTTATATACCTTCTTGAGAAAAAAAAATATTTGTTAGATGCATGATGTTCAAGTTGCTACACAATGAATTACATATTTGCCTTTGTCTTTATACACAGTGGTCAAATACAGATGGACATGTCTTCTCTTGGTCAGGTATGTTAATGAGTGTATTATTACAAAATATTCTGGGGGGAAAGACAGAAAATGAGCCCACAATTTCATCAATTAGTAATCTGCCAAGTAGGGAAGGTAAAAAGTAAGTAGGCTGAAGGACAAAACTAATTCTTCTTTAACATATTTATGGAATTGTTCTGGGTTTTTTGTTGGTTGGTTGGTTGGTTTTTTTGGTCTCTGTGTGTGTATATGTAAAATTTTTCTGTGTTTATCAGCTACTTTTGCATTTTAGTTTCTGAGCCTTCTCTCCCTGTGTGCCAGTTCAGCTATGCATCATTATCTACCATTTGACTCCATTATCTCTGCTTTTTGTCGTAGGAAAACATATATTCATTGAGTATAACCCCAAAATATTTTGGAAAGTAAAAGTTACTATTTTTCCAGAGTACTGTCACTATAGTTACAGAGAATATAGTTAAAGTATGGGTTTTGAGTTTTACAGTGTGATGTATGTTGCTTATTATTTGTTCTGTATCTGGTGAACTGATGTATTTTATGAAGTAGTTGTTTTAGATTTACATCATCCACCTGTTAGTGCTGGAAATGCACTTCTATAGTATCTGCGTGCTTCTGTGTCTGCTTTTTATCACAGTATTTTTAAGAAATACTTCAAGGTAACATTATGCAAAAAAAAAAAAAAAAAAAAAAGTAGTTCTATTTCCAGCAGTACAGACAGAAGAGTTATTTAAGAAGAGTTATTTATCTTACAGAGAGAAAATGCTGAAGAGGAACTGGAATTCCAGAGGACGAGAGAGTTGATTATGGAGAAAGCAAAGCCTGAAGCAAGAACTTGTGAACAGGGTGAAAAATGGTCATTGAGCCAGGTATGGAGGTGTCCAGATGCAATAAATGTGGAAACATTTGGAATGGATCATTGCATTCTGTCAATTTGTGTGTGGGGATAATGGGTTTAGGCCCATTGTGGGGATTTGGCTTGATTTTTTTTTTTTTTTTTGCCTTAGCATGAGTCTCAAGGTTTGACTGTAAATGGAAAGTTGATTAAGACCTATCCCTTTGGAAAGAACTTATGTAATACATTCAATAAAAGTATTTTTATCCAATAAAAAGGGTAGTAGTTGCAGGGGTTGCATTCCCCTGGAAAAAAATGCCATCTCAAAGCAAGAAAATTAAATACCTGATTCCTCTTCCCCTCTCACCCCAAATATTCTTGTAGTTATATACGCTTCTAAGTTTATATTAACAGCAGGTTTTTAAAATTGTATTTAATATTGCAAACAGACTGTATATAGGTTGAGATGATAGTTCTAAAGTTTCAAAAATATTTTAAGATTTGTACACTGTAATGATCCAGAAATTAGGAACTACAAAAAACCCCTAAATATTTGGGGCATTTTTTATTCAGAACTTGTTGTATGGGATTTTGTGACTGCACTTTGCAAGCAGATTGTGAGAACAAAATTACAGAAGATGCTGTCTATATTGGCAGTACCTTAATATTATCTGTTATATCCAGAAATAGGTCGTTTTTTGTTTATCTTAATGCTTTTCAAATATTCTTATATAGTCATCATCATAATATCAAATACTCCTGAGATAAATTTGTGATTTTGTTAATCTTAATTTTTCTTTAAAACATCAGAAAATGGAGTTGGTTAATCTTCTTTGTTATACTGTTGTACATTTGGGTTACCACACTTTATCTGGAGCAGCTTTACTTCATTGTTGAGATTAACAGATAAGGCTAATTCAGTGTCAAAGTGGTCTCTGTATTTTTGTGAACTGTTTAGCAAAGATACACCACTAATTCACGTCTCCAAAAGAAGCACAATATTCCTGAACACTTGTGGGGATCTGATCTGGACTGTCTTATGCAGGTGAAAATACTAGGCACACTCTGAAGTGGAAACACATCCTGCAAGAGCAAGTTTTTAATCATGCTGTGTTCTGTGCAGTATAGTAAGCACTTGTGTCGCTGCTTGTGTTACTAAATTAATTCAATTCATCTTAAATTCAAAATTCTGACTAGAATAAAATAGAAGTGGTCAAGCATGCAAGTCCCCAGGTTGAACTGGCTATGATCAGATGAGTAAGATTTCTCTCTGTTTATTCTAGGCAATACAGTGGTTCAGCTAATATTATGAAAGATGTCTAAGGCTGAAGAATTTTTTTTAATCTTGAAAAGTGGCCAAGAAAGGTCATGAAGCAAAATGGGTGTGTAATCTTCCTTCCCATTTTGCTAACTTTTGGAAAGCTCTGTGACTGTTGGGACCAAGTGTTCCAAATGCTCTCTTTTGTTTCCATTTTTTGTCAATTAAAAAAAAATTGCCCTAGGGAGATTGTTCTGAGTTGAATTATAATTTACTTTTACTTATGCCAGTTATCCTTCTACTGAGTTATGATTGATGCTGAATTAATGATTATATTTCATATTTATCAGTGTGGTATACATTTTTCTGCTGTAACTATAACAGAAATCGTAACAAAAAGTATGTTGTATTGCAATTATAAATTTAATGTTTTACAGAATACTTCTCTCTTCAAATCTGTATAGAAAATCTATATTTGCAAATTACACTTTTGTGGTAGTTTAATTAAAAAAAAAGTATGCTACAATTTAACCAACAAACATTAAAATCTTATAAATGCAGCTATAATCCCTTAGTATTGAAGCTAAAAAGTTAATGACAAATCTGTGTGAGTAGTTTCCACATGCTTTTTAAAGAATGTTCTTCAGCTCGCAATAAAAGTATTTATTATTAATGCAAATGAATGGCTTCAGTGAAAAAAAGAACTAAGTATTAATATGTATCTGACTATAATTAGTAAAATGTCCCATTTCTGTGCATCGCTAATATAGTTTCTGAAATTTTTTTCTTTTTTTTTTCTTTTTAACTTTCCAAACATGCAGAATGATCTAATTCTTTGGAACACAAGCGGGCAAACCTCTCACAATGAGGTAAAATGTCATTTGTTTGTCTCTTATATATTTTATATGAGTGTTTCATAGACTAAATGAAACATAACTGAATTCCACAGAACGTATGACTGAGCTCATCAGAAATGAATATGTGGTTTGTTTGGCATGTGTTTTAATCTTGGCATCTCAGAGACTTACTCGGGTATGAAAATACACTTTCTGATCAGCTTGTTTCTAAATATGCAGTTTAGTATAAAACTGTTAATTTTTTTACATTTTCTTCATTCTGACACATTTTTTTAATTTTTGGGTTTTTTTAATTCTTCCTTGTTCAACAAGGCTTTTTATTGATTCCAGTGCAATTTCTTGTTGCATAGTTGTGTTACGTCCTTGATTAGTTTTCAGAGAGGAATCTGATTCTATTGATCCTGTAGCTTTTTGGTGCGAATCTCATTGTAAGATCAAAAAGGTAAAAACCATAGGGAGCTCCTTATGGAGATTATTTACCTTCATTTTTTTTCTTTTGTGCAGAAATAGGGCTTCTCCCTCTATACTGCATTGGGCATAAGCAACTTGAAAATTGTGAGCACACAGCCACCATCCACCAGTCTTGGTGATGGGACTTCTGTAGCTTCCAGCTCCAGTGGAATTGCTTTTTAAATGGGTTTCTGGAGTTTGTTCATAGGACTCTTTCTGTGTTGCCATTGGTGGTATGATGATTATACCTTCCCTTCTCCTGTATGTTGCTGTTCCATTCTTCCTGCTGCAACTCTTAGCCTAGTTCAGGGTCAGGGGCAATGCTGCTCTGAGGTGTATGCCTAATTTCCTGTTTTCTATTTTTAACACAGAAATTCAGTGTTGCGTGGAAAATACCATGCAGAATGGTAATTAATTCTGTGAAAGAAACAAACGTGTCTAAGGAAAAAACATGCCTTTGCTTTGTTTTTCTTAATGTACTCTGCCACAAAATGTATGCTTGGAACCAAGTGATGACACAAGATAAAACGGAGAAATAATTGAGCATATTTATAACTAGGGGGAATATCTTGCTCTCTTTTGTCAGAAATGCATCTTTTCTAGCGGAGGAATAGAGTACAATAAAAAAGGGAGGTTATCATAGGTTTGGGACTCTATTGTGATCAGATTGTCGTGGATTCGTTGTAGCATGCAGTATTGTTAACTTTTGCATTTTGCATAGTCAGATATGCTGAGCTATATTCTGGGTGTTAGTCTAACTTTGATTTGTGTTCTTGAATTACACAGAATAAGGATAAAAGTCCAACAATGTCTCCTACAACAAACACCACAATACCTTTTGGCCTGAAGCCACGATCAGGTAATGTGGGAAACCAATTTGTGTGTACTGGTTTGGGTTTTTTATGTCTCTGTTATTATTAGCTATCTCTATTTTTCCCCCTTATGAAGTAAGCAATGTAACATTTTCTGTACAACAATTAGAAGAAGTTTAGAACATTTTAAGGTTTTCTAGTTTTGAACCAAGATGGAATTTCTAAGAAGTATTTATTTGGCGCATTAAATATGGATCAATTTTCATCCATTACTAGTAAATTGGGTGTTTTATAAAGTTATATGTATGTATATTTACAAAAATACGTGTTTGGATATAACTACACATTTTGCATGTATTTACATACTTATCATCTGTGCTGACATACTAACTGAAATAAGATTTTTTGCTTGATTGGTATGTAGTGATACAGTTTAGATTTTGTTGAATAATGTATTATTCAACAAATAATTAGGCTATTTTGGAAAACACTTGTGTTGCTCTGGAAATTTTTCACTTCATTGAGTCTGTCAGCAGTTACGGTTGAGTAAAGATCAAGCATTGTGGGAAGGTTAGATCTTTACTTCAGCCAGCAACTGAGTTCAATGAATTTGCAATGCACTCTATCTGCATAACCACCAGTCTTTTGACAAGCAGCAGTTTATTTGAAAACAAACAAACAAAACAAGCAAAACCTAAAAGCAAGTGACAACAAAACAACTCCCAAACCTAGAGATGTATTTGAGAATTTGGATAACAGCTTCCTTTAAAAACAGGATTAGCTACATGATTTAATTCTGTTTTTATCTTCTGTGTACTGTGGTAGTCAATATTAAGTCATGTCATGTCACCTCTAAAGAGTAGGTCTAGGTTTTCAGTATCTTTCAGCATCCTAAGACTGTAGTTCTGGTTTCTCTCATTCACCACAAATGCTTTTAATCAAGTGCTGGTAAACCCCTACAAGCTTGTAGTTTCCATAACAAAATACTTGGCAATAATGGCAGCAGTTTGTGAAACTGCTTGTAAAACATTGAGAAAATGTTTATGAAATTGTACCCATAGATTTATTTGGTTTTTGTTGGGTTTTTTTGAAGTGCTAGAAATCTTTTTTTATGAAAGAAGATAGTTCAAGTTTCTGATGTAGTTATGATATACAGTTAGATCTGTTCAGGTGCATTTCTTAGGTTGTTGGAATGTTAACTCTGGCTCTGTCTTGTTCCTGATGATTTAGAAATGTCGATATTTCTGCATATATTTAAAATATGGGTTAAATGATGAGCAAATGGGTCCTTTCACAATTTGTTGAAAAGAAAACATTGAGTAATATTGCATAGTCCAGTGGCAATATTGCAGTATCACTGTTAAGGGAAAGATGTGTGAATGCAAAAGGGCCCATGCTGTGTTGCTGCTTTCACAGGATGTGGGCTGTGTTCTGAGTCCACAGTGAAATCTGCTGCTGGGCACTGGAAGCTGCTTTGTGGAAGAATATGCAAGACCGTGACTTCTTGTTCAAGTGTTAGTTTAATGTGCACTTCTGAATCTTGGCATATCTGTGCCCAGATCTCCTATACTTAATGGCTAGAATAAGTCAGGGCAAAATAGCCTAGTGACTCTTTTTTTGAGATAATTTCTAGAAAGTCTGGGTTGCAGTGTTTGCAGTCCTTTGCAAGAAAACCTCCAAGTCACATGATTCAAGACCAGATGTGCACAAGTCCTATAGTTCTTCCCCTGATTATATTGCAGCTGTGTATAGCCTCACTGAACTGACCAAAGTCAGTTAGTTAGAACCTTCTGTTTTCTGCACTGTACTAATTGAAATTCATATATTTGAATAGATTTGAGTATGCTGATGCTGTAGTGTCTTTTGGTCATATTATGGTTGCATAAACTTGATAATAATGAATTTATTTTCTTTGCCATATGAGACGCTACAGCCACTAAGATAGATCCATTACTGCACCGTTTCTCACCTGATCACATCTAGTTTCAGTCATCTTACCTTAAATTTATACCATAGTAAGATAGGGGAACTTGGCAATAGTAAAACATTACATCCAGTTTCAGATAAAAATACAGTATATTAGCTATGTAACATCATGAAGCAAGAAGGAAACCTTGCAAAGGCATAGTAAAGCAGCATATTATTTCATCTTTTGCTAATTTGCTAACACATAAGAAATATTTACATACAGAAGTAGTACATGACTGACAATACTGGCCTGTTTGTGCAGCCTGCATGTTTTTCCTTTTCAAGCTGGTTTGCTTGGCAGGTCTGTAGTTTCTTCCTTGTATCTCCTTTAAAACTTTGTGCAAGTTTTGTATGTTTGAACCATTCTGTCACTGGCTGGAATTTGTACTTGTTAATTATATGCTGCCTTAGTGTCATAGACCTGAGCTAGTGCAGAGGTACAGCATTTCTGTGATCCAGGAAACTTTTTAGCTTAGTTTGTAGTTTATTTTAATAGGTTTTTTCATTTCAGTTCTTAATGGCCTTAGGGGAAATGTTAAAACTTACTGAAAATGTAAGCTTTAATGAAGTTATATAGTCTTAATGAGTTTTAACTATTCAGCTTTGGTAGAGCTTACATTTGAATTAGTTGCTTCTATAAATCTCTTAAATCCAAGTGCGACATTAAAAGAATATTGAAGTGTTCTAACTAAAATGCATCCATATAATGCTCTGTGGAAAAAATAGTGGCAAATTTTCAATGAAAATATATGCAACCATATTTTTTTCTGAAATTTGAGAGTTTGTTTTCACTGTGTTTATTTTCATCTATTTAAAATGAATGCTGCTTTCTATTTGACTTTCCCTCCTCCGCATCGCTTCATAATGGTTTATGTCTCTTGGAAAGGTGAAAGTAAACTGTTCTAGACTTCTGGTAAAGATTCCAGTTTTTTGAAGTACACACACAAATGTAAGTGCTTCCAGAGGATAAACCGCAGTGTTTTGAACTTGTGTGTTAGTACATACTGGTATGTATTCAGGACTGAAGGACCTTTCATACTTTCATTTTTTAAGCTAGGCAAAATATTGGGAAAATTCGTATCTGACAGCTGACAGAAAGAATCCAAAGTACCCAAAGAAAATGTTTTGAAAGGTAATGAATGTGTTTAGATTTCTTGAAAGATTTTTTCAAAGGGTCAGAAGTTTACATTGAAGCTAAAAAGGTAGAGGATTTTTAAATTTTTCAGATTATTTCCTTCTGTATTTTAAATATTTTGAGAGAGTAGGGACTTCTCAAATTCACATTAATTTTGAAAACCTTAAAAAATACCATTGAAAAGAAACAATTTTCTTAAAGCCTTAGTTTTTCTCTTGGGAAGTACATTAGCTCTCTGAAAAGGAATCACTCAAAATAGCTAATAAATTTAAATTCTCCCTCCTTCATCCATGAATTGATTAAAATGTTAAGAGTGGTGCTATTTGTTGAAATTGAGGGCTGGCAAGGTCTTGTTATGCTGTCTTTAATGTGCCAGACCTTCAAGGTGCCAGACCTGAGTAGCTTCTAATACATCTTGCAATCAAGAGTAGTTCTTGCTTTTGTTCTGTGCCATTTCTAGGTCACTGTGTTTCTTAGTTTCTGCTGAACGAAGTGACAGCAACACAGACAAAAAAATTTATACTGTCAGAGGCAAGCACTGAAACAAGCACTGAAAAAACTCGAATTCACAAAGCACTTTGAATTCTGAAGTGAGGAGTTGTTCCCTTGCAACTGTTTACGTAGCATAACATTACTTGTCAATATAGTGCCCTCAGTTTGGGTGACTTGTAGAGAACTTGAAGCACAATGTTAGCATCTATGGTAGACATGCTTGTATTTCAAGTTAGTTGGAACATATCATTGAAACTTGACAATATTTTCCTTTCATTTGAGTGCTCGTTACTGTTTTTTTAATCTTTGGATATTTATTCCTTCCATTTGTTTTGTTTCCTAACGGCATTATCTGTGTACTTTGGAAAACAGTTGAGAATACCAATTGCTACCAGTCAGACTGTTTATCTTTTGCCATAAATCTGTGTTCTGTTACCCAGTGTTGACTCTACTCAGAGTTTAAGTTGTGCTGACTCTCAGGTTTAGCTGATCTGGTGTCCCAATAGCCAGAAGCGGTGACCCAGCCCTGGGAAAAGTCTAAAGAGAGAGAGCTGTGGAACTCTGAAAAGAAGTTTAAGGTGAAGCTTTATGTGACACTGTCTGAATTATTATCATGTTAATACAGATTCCAAAATTGTGGGAAGGAGAAATCCTACATTATTAAGTTCCTTCTGAATATTAGTTTGGAATGGTAGAAAAGAGGGACTTTCTGTGCTTACTGAAACTTTACTTTGAACTTTCTTCTAATAGTAAGTGGTTTTAGTTGCTTTTAGATCTACACAGAAATCTTAAATTGATTTGTGTTTATGGTTTAGCATTTAGAGCAGAGGTAGTTTGTAATCTCTAGTCTGAGGAACATGACTGTTGCTCGTGTGTAGGATTCAATAGATAAACGTGGAGATACATGTAGAAGAACAAGAAATGAGTGAATTACTAATTTCTTTTGAAGAAGTGGTAGGGAACATTGTGATCAGATGCAGGAAGCATTTATTGAGGAGCAGCATTATTGTGAAAGGCAGAAAAGAGATTTAAATCTGTCATAAAGTAGGAAACCAGTGTGAAGCTTTGAAAGGATGAAGAGATTCAGGGAGGAGGTATTTTAAGGGTCTTAGTATCCAGTTCTGACACACTGTGGATAGGAGGTTTGAGGAAAGCTTGGGCAGAAATCTTTGCCACAATCAAGACAAGAGACAGAAGTGCAGAGTAGATGTGGTGGGGAAGGAATAAAAATTTCCACTGAGGATCTGAGGAACAGTAAGGGGTGGTGTTGTGACTAGTTAAAGGAGAGATGGCAGAATAGGTAGGGAGAACAGGGTCTGTATTGCTGTCCAAGTTTAGCTCCATAATGAGTTCGTGGGTGGTCATGAACTGTAGGCATGACATGCTGTTACAGTTATCTGATGAATAGTCTACAGCAGACTGTTGCAGCTTCTGTGGAATTGTACAGTTTTGTGTGCTTCAGGGAGTCCAATTGAATCATTAATGAAGCTGTGTTTGCCAGAAGACTGTCTATGGCGCAGATTTGCCAAAGCTCGTTGTACAAACTCGGGATCACCCTCCGAGGGTATTCTATGTCTGTTCTTGTCCCTGAGAGGCCTGTAAAAGTTGTGGAGGACCAGTACTTACATAGCATGGTGGACCCATTGTAGATTTGAATTTATTGCTGGGGGAGTTAGCAAGAAAAAAAGTAGTGCTTTATTTACGAGTAAGTGAATTAACATGAAAGGAAAACATCTGTGGTACATGTACTTACTGAACATCCTTCAACAAAATGAGAATCTAAGTGATAATGTAGCTGCTACTTCCAAAATCAGCTGGGAAATTGTAGTGTAATAATATTTTCACATGAATGTGTTAATTTTCTTTGTCTTTGTGAGAAGTGTTCCTATTACATAGTTACACAAATTTTTCAAAGCTTTTATTCTGTGAAAGTTTCCTTATTGAAACTTCACAGCTGGTATATTTACCTTCTGATTCAGAGTCAAGGTTTTTATCAGGCTTTAATGCAAAATCTATGGGTACTTTTTCTTAAAACTTGGTTGTAACAAGTTGTGTGAAGTGCTGTGGTTACAATGATCTTGCTAAGCTTAACAGCCTTAACTGCACATATAATGTATGATTTGCAAGTACTAACATTTAACTTTTCGTTCTTTTTATTCTGCACCATCTTTCATTCTTTTCTCAAAATTTATGCATTTTGTATTAATCACCTCTTAATTACATCTTTGCCATTACCATACAATCCTAATGCCATATATGAAATGCTGCTGCCCACTTTTATCCCCACTCCGGTCCTTATTACCACCATGGTTGGACTGGTTATCACTCCCCTCCAGCAGACCCATCCCTCAGTTTTCCTCCTATCTCCTTCAACACACTTACACAGGCACAAACATGGGACAACTTTAGCTACAGTATCCCATCTGAAGGAGACAGTGACAATGGTAGGTGTTCCATATATCATTTACTTAATTTTATATTTTCAGAAACATGAGTATGTGGTGAATGCCCCGTGTGGCTAAGGAGAAAAGACAGTACTCTCCAGGGGATGTTTATAAGACTAAATACCTCAGAGGATGCACTTTAATTGGCACTGGAATATGTAGTGTCAAAAATCAATGAGTGAAGTGTCACTCTTCAACTCTGGCAAAACAACTTTTCCCATGATATTAATTCCAAGAACTATTTTCAGTGTAGGTTTATTTACTTGCTTTATTTTAAAGAGTTTATAAAAGTTGTACTCAAATAACAATTAATTTTGCTGCTCTCTCTTCTGCACTTTTTTATTTATTATTTTTGAAAGATACTGACTATTAAAATATCCTGCTTCCATCTGCATTTATTGGTGCAGGTGCATAACTGGCTTAATGGAAGAATCCATAAAGAAACAAAGCTGAAACAATCAGCTAAGCAAAAATAGTGATTTCTGTCCAATAGAAACTGTTAGTAAGATGCTAATAGTGATGGTCAGGTCCATTAGTGGACTATCAGACATTAGACTGCTGCTTTTGTTTTGTTTTTTCTCCAGGGTTTTATTGTCATAATACGCTGAGACATAGCACTAATACGCAGAGTGGGCCATGTTTTTCCAATTGCCTGAAAGTAGAAGGGTGTTTAGGTATTAAAAGGTATTGAAACTGTCAAAAGTATCAGATTGAAACCAAGACCACAAATACTGAGGGATAAATGCAAACATTTAGCTTACTGTTAAGTAAACGTTCTGTCTTACCATCCAGATGCCACTCTGGCAGTCACACTTGTACCACCCAAGACTTACGACTGAAGCCCCTTCACAGGGGCATTTCATTCTTAGTTCAGTTCTTTAGTTGGCAATATTTGCTATTTGCCTCAGTGTTCTTGATTATAAAACCATAAGAGGCAGCATACATAAGGAATCAGCTCCATGGCGGAAATGAGTGTGGAATATAAGAATTCTGATACTGGTAAGTTGAAAAAACTGAATTTAGTTCATGATGGTGTGAAGCTAAGTTAACATTTCACTGATGAATGTTCTAAGAGAGCAACCTAGAGGTGCTTCAATCAGTGCAGAATTTCATCTGTACTAACCTATATTTGTTACGGTTTTAATCTTCTAAATGAAAAGAGTGGCACAGACTAGCTTGTGCATTTGGAACAGATAGATGCCTCCTGTCACTCAAATCTTAAGCCAAATGCAAATGTTAGCATTTATTATCTTGGAGTGTTTCAGCAGAAACTGGTTTTACGACTGCATATTTTTTTAATTGGGGCTATTGCATTTCTGTTACTTAAATTTACACTGAATAAGTCAATCAAAGAGAAATCTAACTATAAACTTTTGGCCTGACTTCATCTCTGCCTGTCATAGTCCAGCCTTCTTTTTGTCTGTTACCTTTAGTGTCAGGTTAAATAATTTTTATTTTGCCTGAAGGATGATGTTGTCACACTAAGTACTGAGTACACTGAATTCCTTGGTGTGCATTTAACAGTGCACAAATGTTCATTGGAATTCAGTGCAGAAATGAGAATTTTCACAAGGAATTTTGTCCTTGACAGTAGTACGTTGAGTACATACTATGTTATTAACTATTACTTATCTAACTTGTTGACACTTGTGCAAAATACTTTTTAAAAAAATTATTGGAACAAGCATTACATAATAACCTGGCTTGACCATGGATTCAAAAAGCAGAAACTGACTCTTTGAAAGAGTAAAAAATAGGCATTCAGGTGTGTGTGAGGTATGGGCTCCCCTTGCTGGAGATTGTGTGTAATGCTGAGAACCAAGCAACACTTAGTACTGCCAAAACTTCCTGTACTGGGAACACTTTTTTAAAAATTCAGTGCATAACAAAAACTTTTACAGTTAATGCTTTA
This sequence comes from Aphelocoma coerulescens, assembly GCF_041296385.1. Classification (NCBI taxonomy): domain Eukaryota; kingdom Metazoa; phylum Chordata; class Aves; order Passeriformes; family Corvidae; genus Aphelocoma; species Aphelocoma coerulescens. The sequence goes on from NC_091013.1 coordinate 64,741,600, forward strand.
GAGCGTGGATGTTTTTAGATTCTGTTTTTTAATCAATTAAACTTATATTATTGAAAAGCTTCTAATTGTAGTTTCTCACTGCCTTTTTCTTGTGGTGGAATTGACAAAGTAATGCAGATACCTTTCAGTAAGGGACATTTGTAATCTGAATTTGGAAGGAAGTAGATCTTGGAACTTTGACTTCACAAAGGCCTAAAAAAGGATGGATGTGGCCAAACTGAATGAAAACGATAATAATATTCTATGAAAATTGAATGTAATTTTGTACTACTGATAATCATTTGAAATGTTACTACTGCTAATAAAGCTACAGTGACTTTTAAATACTGTTTAAACATGGTTTTACCATTCAAGGATTTTTATCTAGGTATGCCTTTCATCTATGAAAGGCACCAAAGCTCAATTATTAGACTTGTACAGTGAACTATAAAATCTTAGAAATTACTTAAAAAAACTATTGTTTTTAATTAATGTGATAGGAGATTTTTATTTCACCTCTTAAAAAATTAGAAGCAGCCTCCAGTAAATTATCACAGAATTGCTAATGCAGAAATTTTAATACAGTACAGTTCTGGAGTTAATAGAAGTCCTTGATAAGGGTTTCTGCTCTTGAAAAACTTGGGATTTGATTTTTTTGTTGTTGTAGCCATCCTAAATGATACAATTTGTTAAATAACATTTTAGGTAATTTTCACCATATATACGTGTTCTAACAGCCTTTGTGTATTTGGGCATGTGCAGTCATAGTCATGTGTCACCTTTCCTACAACATGTTAGGAAGCATGGATCTGTTCATACACTCTACTTTGGATATAGAATTCAATTCCAAATGTCCAGTTTGCCTTCTACAAAGCCAAAGATTAAATGTCACTACAACTGTGGGCTTTTTGCATCTGAAGGCATGGCTCTGCTACTCTCATGCATTGTGTGTCAGGTCAGCATAAAGAATGTTTTTGTTTATAATGTGTGCACCTGTGTGTAAATCCTTCTGAATAGTGACACTGATGAAGATGTGTAGTCCACCTGGAGAAGTGAACTGAGATGCAGTCACTCTCTGTAGTTCTCAGTCCTGCATGTTCTCTACCTTAGTCCTGCACGTTCTCTACAGGATGCTCTCCCTCTCTGCCACTGGGATTTCTGATGACATTATGAAGAACAGAGTTTACTAGTATAAAACTGTAATAGTAGGTGTTTTATTTAAAAGTAGTTCTGTTTAACAAATGGCATTAATATGGCATTCCAGAAATTATGGATTTAACAGCAATGTAGCAAGTTTCAGTTGCCTGGGAAAAGTTAAATTAGGACTGTGTGAGTCAAGTAGTGAAAGGAAGCGAGTTTGGTAACTGGCCATGGTTTATTCTATCTTGATGCCTCAAATGAGTAGCCTAAAGATATGCAAGGAGTTTGTTGCCTTAAGCTCCTTTTTATAGTAATTAGGGGAAAGAACTCTGCCTTTTGGCTGAAGTGCCATAGGTGCTGTCTGTCTGTCCCTTTGACTAGAGAAGTAGCTTAGATCAGTCATCTCATTACTTAAGCAGCCTGCATACAGGTGAACCTGCACACAGCTGGGTGAGATTCCTCATGACTGCACTTGTCTGAGATGGCAAACAAAGTCACAAACAGGGACAGTTGCTTTTTGACCGTACATCTTCTTGTTCTTCCAAACCATTCAAAACGGTCACTGATCACAAGAATGGAAGGGTAGAGGTGCGTATTTGCGGAAATGTCATGTCATGATTTCAAGGAACTGTATGTGGGCAAAGTGATAGAGTCAACAGGACTGGTGGGAAGCAGAACTGCCAAGAGTTTGTGCAATGCTATGTTTGCAATACGACTTTTTAGTGTAGGCAGTTACTGAATGGCTGAGTCTTCCTACATGTCTATAAGACTTTGTTTGGTGGGTGGTTTTTTTTTAGCATAACCTTATCTAGCAAGCGATTTGTTATGTGAAGGAAGCTTGTCACAGCTTGTTACACAATACAGCATCTTGTTAGGAGTTTTACTTAAAAGAATAAGAGGTGTTTCTTGCCATGTTAAATACAGTGTTGTACAGATCAGACTCTCTAAGGGACACTGCTGGTGCTTAATCATCTAACAGAATTTGCCCATTGAGACTAGAATTTGGATGACAAATTATCCACACCATTGATGCCTCAGGATGCTGTACAGAGCAATATCCAGAAAACAGCCATTCATAATTGTAATCCCAGATCAGATTTTTCTGTCCTTCTGAGAACAAAAAAAAAATTGTTTTTGCTGGAAGCAGTGCCTAAGGATTTTGCTTAATTTAGAAATAAATAAATCAAAGTGTTTGTTCTTAAACTACAATTTCTTTTTAAAAATCATAGTGTTCTTAAGACCACAAAGAAATTTGGAATCGATAGATCCGCAGTTCACAATTCGAAGGAAAATGGAGCAGATGAGAGAAGAGAGAGAGCTTGTGGAACAGCTACGTGAGGTATGTGAGTGTTGGTAGAATTAATTTATTCTGGTGGAATGTCTTTTGTAGTTTTTCTTTAGGAAAGTTGCCTAAGGAGGACAATATGAGAAAGGTTTAATGAGGCAATATTACTCCTGCAAATCACATCAATGAGACTATTGCTGAAGTTCTTTATCACAATCAGATGTCTGTACTTCAGGAAAGATTTTGTGAAAATGGGAAATAATAATGGGAGTTACCTGAACGACATACAGTTAATCAGCATGCCTTGCACTGGTGGAATTAATGATTTATTTAATTTAATCAGAAAGGATGAAGTGAGCACTTGAGAGAGAGACGTCTAGGAACTATTTCCAAACAGCTGGAGAAATCTGCAGTTTTGCATGTAAAAGGCATAGTGAAATTTGTTAGTTAAAGCTGAAAGTAGATAATTAATGCTTGAAAAAGTTTTCTTAGAAATTAATTCAATATTTCATCACTGGAAAATATGAATATAGAAGGTGGTTTCCTGATACATTGTCTTGAATGTAGAAGCTAGAGCCTGATAGAGGAATTGGTGCATAGGATTTGTGTTACACAACTAATATGTCGGTAGCACTGTTTGTATGACACTTGGCTCTGCTTAAAAAAAAGATGACAGCCTTTGCTGCAAGGAATGTCACAAGCCTGAACCTATCAAGGTTTCCAGTTATATCACATTAACAGAACAGAGGGTATCACTGCAAATCCTGAAAATGATAGGTGATTTTCACATCACAGCTGAATTACAACATTATTTGTTCCTATCTCATTAGCTTCGTGGAATGGCTAGTTGAAAAATTATCAATTTGTTTTAAATAACATGTCTTCATTATTTAATTTTAAAGCAAGAGGGTTTGCCTTTTTTTCTTTACCAAATAGTGTTTAAAAGGTGGGATTTTTAATGTAGAACTATGCGGACTTTCAGATTTGCATTGTCTTACCTCAGGCCCTCACCTGTTTTAAATATGAATTTACCTAACTTTGTGCTGCTGATTTTTTTTTTTTTTTAACAGAACAGATCTTGTTGAAGATTTAAAATAGTTGATAGAATGTAGTATATTTTTAATTCTAAACTTGAATGAAGCCAGAAGGATAAGATGCAGGAATTAGATGAGACAAACTTTTTGGTAATGGGGAAGAAAATGGAAGCAGCAATAATAAACTGCACTAGTTTGTAGTTATTCTGAGCCTCGTCCATTTCAGCAGCATGAATGCAGCTTTTTAACATTTCTTTTAAGAGTTACCACAAATATGCAGCAAGCCCCCAAGTTCCTAAAAATAATCATAGGTAATTTCCGCAAGATTCCTGCCTTGTGCATTAGTTCAGTTAATTCTCACAGTGAAAAGTAGAACAAAGTTATCCACTGCGTCAGGCTTGATTGTGGAGAAGTAATAAGGATGTCTCCACAGAGTATCAGGTATTACCAGTAATGCTGGTTTAATGTGTTACTGACCTTCAGCTCCATGTACTGTCCTTCTTTGCTCTCACCCTGAAATATCATGTTCTGGAATGAAAATTCTTTTGTTTCTTGTGAGAAGTTTGATTACAAGTCAAGGAGTGGTGACAAGAGCGAGAAGACTGACCGTGTTTGAAAACACATAGTGAGATTTTCAAATTAATAAAATTTACTCAGGTATACTGGGTCCTTTAGTGGCATTAGTAACCACCAGAGCATTTGATTATGTACTGGACAAGAAAATAGGCCAGAACATATAAGTCATTAAGTTTATACTTTATGCAATAAATATATATATTAGTTAATTTTGCTTTTGAATTGTTTCGTGGTAGGTTAGCGTTTAGTGAGATTACACAGAGCCATGGACTCCAGCATGAAATGGCACTGAGATGGTATTGTAGATGCGCTGTGCTCTTATAAAAAGTGTACCCTGGTCTATGCTGAGTAGTCTCCCAACAGACAAATCAGTGTTCTAATGAATAAATTTTTAATTCATTAATTTTTATAAATATTTTTGTAACGGGTTTTGGAAAAACAGTCTCGAAGTGTATTTTTTAATCTCATCTACCAGAATTGTTTTCTGATTTGTGAATTAAACCAAGGTGAAAACAAAACATTATATTAGTGAACATGAAGCACTACCCTGTTTGCCGCTTGTGAAATCTACGTGCAAGTACTTGAGTAGTGTGTCCAGTAAAAGAAAAAAATGGGAAAGTATAATGAAACCCCATATTGCTTCAGTGGAGGCTATTTCATGGTGAGGCCACCCAAATAAAGGATGTATGAGGAAGAAGCGAAGAGCTGGATTTCTTTAGATTGGATTTCTTGCTTTAGAGTGCTGAGAACATCATATGACTGTCCTCAGCTGCCTGAAGGGTAGTAAAAAGAAAGGTAAAGTCAGGCTTTTCAAAGATTAACAGCGAAGCCATGAAAGACAGTGGCACAAGTTGCAGAGAAAGACCTTTCAAGTACTTATAAGGAGAAAACTCTTTGCCATAAGGGCAGGGAAACACTGAATAAAGTTGCTTGGAGATTTTAGGGCTCTCTCTCCTTGCAGATATCCAAAACTTAACTAACCAGGACTCTGGTGTCACTTCAGATTTGTTAAACTGTGACCTTCAAAAATCTCTTCCAACCTACTTCATTTATTCTAAAAAGAATTACCTATTCATAGATATTCATATTCAACCAGTACAGGTTGAGGTAACATTAATAGAGAGTAATGACATTAAGAGGTTCAACTAGGAATAAGAAACATCTATTTAAAGATAATGGGAGTAATTATCTCTAAGTGTAGAGCACTAAGATTGGAGCACAATTCAGGAAACTCATCATATATAACAATATGCTGGGATTGGGTTTTTTTTTTTAATTCTTAAATGTTTTCAAAAGTATTTTATTTTGCAATATCAAATTCTGTTCATTGAGACTGTTTTTCTTAACAGGTATCCATTTCTTTTTTACATCTGAATGTTTTGCCTTCTCCTACCTATTTTTCTGATCCCTCTATTGCTTCCTGAGTAATTTTTAGGCTACTAGGGAAAGATTACCTTTTATTCTCTTCTTGTACAGTTATTAACACGACGCAGTTCTGTTTCAATGTGCCGCTGATAAAGAAAATTTAAGACGGATAGGTAGGAGACTTGTGGAAATGGTGAAAGGAAGGAGCCACATGTAGTTCAGTCACATGACTCATTGCATGCAGATGTGTTTTTATATGGCTGTATATAAAACCAGATGCCTATTGTGGCAGCAACATTGCAGTGTTGAGTTCTTTTAAAGAAGTTTATGTAGTTCAGTAACAGCATAAAGGAGGTTGTGGTTTAGTTTCTAAAGAACTAGTTATATAAAGGAATTGTGTTTCTTTGTAATAAAAACTCCAACACTGGCTATGTCTCTACAGCATAGGAGATGAGGGTATTTTTTTCCCTTTTTTTCCCCTTCATCCATTTCTATATCAAAGTGTGCATGCTTTCTTCCTTTGCAGAACATAGAAACAAGACTAAAGATTTGTTTACCTGAAGACCTGGGCTCGGCTCTGATGGATGGTGTCGTTCTGTGCCATTTAGTAAATCATGTTCGCCCTCGCTCTGTCGGAAGTATTCACGTACCCTCACCAGCAGTAGTAAGTTGCATGTTGCTTGCTGCACTGAAATGTTGTATTGATTACCATTATACTGCCAAATAATATTTGGGTACAAAAACTATGTTGCTGTTAAATGAAGGATCTTTGCTGTTAAGGGCAACATTTATATTACTGCAAATTCAAATGTTCATTAGTTTTTATATATGATATATACATATATATATATATATATATATATATCTCGTGTATGCATACATTTTTATACAAACACATCTATGAATGAATAAAGTTATCCTGCCTTTCCCTGATCTAGCAATAAGATGAGATATTTTCATAATGGCATTTTTGTTCAGAACAGTATGAAATTCTTTAATTACAAGTTTTTATTCTAGTACAACTTTAAAAAATAAAACTAGCCCCTCCTTTGTTGATTGAAAAAATGTGAGGTTGGCTTCAGCAGTGTCTGGTTTAGCAGATGTCATGTTACTGAAGCACTTAAAACACTTACTAGCATATTTGTCCTGTTGAGTTAAATGTAGAGGTGATTCCTTTTACCTGCAGACAGAACAGAAACTTGCACTGTAGTGATTTAATATTGGCTTGCCTAAATTTAAGGACCCGAAGATTTCAGGACATAAAATCAGCATAAACTCTGGGTGCACTTCTTGAAACCTAAGACGACACCATTGTGTTTTCTCTGTTTATGTCTATTTCTTGAATAGATCATTCTTTCAGATTTCTGGTAACAGTCTGGTTCTGAAGAGGTTTTGTTTTCAGACTATTTGCCTTTTTACTTTTTAATGTGCATGTTGGTAAAAATTTGCCATGTACACCCTGATACTCAATTCTGAGAATACCATGTGGATTTTGGAGGCAATCTGTAAAAACTTCCAAGAAGACAGATTTAAGAAAAAGATATTTTCTCAGATGGTCTAGTGGAATTTCTTTTGCTGTTCCTTGATTTAAAATAATTTCTATCTTTGGTAAAAATATGACATTGTCAAAATATGCTAACTTGAATTTCTGGGGTAAAAACTTCTCATGCTGATTTTTTAAAATAAGTATCTTGTGGTGTCTTCTGTAACAAAAAGCATATATTTTAATTTATTTTCATTTTGTTTCAACTTTATATTTATGTTCTCTTCCTTCAAACAGCCTTCAAATTATTTTAGCCTAGAAAATTAGTTCTTTGAATTCCTTGCTACTATAGTGAATTCTTGGTTTAAGTGAATATTCAGGAATTACCATTGTTTCACATCTGATATTGAAAAACTTAAATAGTGAGGAGTTTTGATTTTTCTTTTTAGTAATATGATACTTCTGTAAGTATTTGCTGAATAGTCCTGAGCGAGACAAATTATTGAAGTATTTGAGATTCTAAAGTAATAGGACAGTTATTCTTCAGAGATACTAATATTGGATATAGTTACTATAAATTTGTGAGTACGTAAAAAATTTAAAAGGAGTGAGCCTGTTAATTACAGTTAAGTGTGTTCTCCATGATGTATGTTAAAATCCTTCATCAGTTAATTTGCTGTCCAGAAAATCAATGCTGTCTGTTACAAATCTTTGTAATGGGCAGGTTTTAGAACCTCATAAGCTGGTTGTGAACAAATGGAGATCTAAATGAGATGGTGACTTTAAGAGATAAGTAAAAGCACATGGCATCCACAATGTGTGTACTCAATTTTTATTTGTAGGCAAGATGGTTTTAGAGTAGTAGAAAGAAAAAGTTGAACAGAATTTTATGCATTGTTATCAGGAGAAATGTGGAAATGGTGTATCAGTACAAGAATAATGCAATGGGTGAATTGACCAGATGAATATTTTTGACTTCTTTTGCCATAGACTGTTTTTCTGTTTGTTTTACAGCCTAAACTTAGTATGGCCAAATGCAGGAGAAATGTGGAAAACTTTCTGGATGCATGTAGAAAACTGGGGATACCAGAGGTAATTTAATTAAGTCTGTCATTTCTAGATGTTCAAAAATGAAAACACATTAATTACATGAAAGCTGAAGGATAACTTTATCAACTACAGGTTTTTAGCAATAAGGACTCAGAATTTAAAAGTTTATCTAAATAATGTGGTTTAATATTACTTCAGTGCATTTAAATGTCCTATTTCATAGCACTTAAAAATTGCAAGTTTTGTCTTAAAGGAGTAATTCAGTATTATCTCTAATATCTCCTTATCTTTGCCATGGAAAATAAATAAGGAATTGTGATAATATGTTATGTAAGTAGCCAAAAGCTTGCTAATTTTTTTCATTGCACAACATAACTGCATTTTTACCTCATGCTTTTAGAATATGAACTTCATTCTTCTTAATTTTTTCTTTTTTTTGCATTATTTCCTTTTTTTAAAATGTTAAGTCCTCTATGCATTGGTGCCTAAGAACAGACTCATCTCTTGTACTGAAACATTTCTGCAGTGATTTGAAGAAAAGCATTGTGTATTAAGTATGGAAAGTACATATGTGTAAGATTCTATAATGTAGGTGTAAGTGTTTCAGGAGTTGGAAACAAGGAAATTGCAGTGCTTGGTGTTTTTTGCTTTTCATTTAAGAATGGTATCACTCATCATGTAATTTATTCTCATCTTCATAACTAATGTAATGAATACTGGAGTTGCATTGTTATTATTTCAAAGACTCCCTTATGGTGTAGAAGAACCTATTAAGTTCAATTTAAAAAAAGTTTTTAAAAGTATTTAAAAGTTAAATTTCAAATATGTGACCCTCAAAAGAAGGTAAAGTGTTATACAAGGTCATTTTGAACTGAACACAGGAAAATTGCATTATGTATTTTCACTGGTGCCTACATATGACAGTATAATGAGGGCTGAGTTCTTTTTTTTCTGTTTCAAGAATGCTGAAATGAAAAGATATTTTGTGTGATTTCCACCACCATCCCCTTGGGGAGCAGATGGTAATGCAAAGATTTCACATTGGGAAAGAGTTCCAATTTGAACTCTTTGTTTTAGTTATATTTTAGCATTTGATTTGGAGGACAGCAAAAGTGACAGATCATTTTTGCTGTTTGTGGGTATTTTGAGGGGGAGACTTTCTTACAGTTTCAGTGAATGGTTCATCATAAATTTAACTTGACAATTCAGTGTAATGACTGGGTCTCAAGTTGTAATGGTTCATTTAGTTTTTGTAGTTACATGTAATTTCTAATGTTACAACGATTTCATATTAAAGGTAAAATTTCACTTCAGAGAAGATCAAAATCTCATTGCTGTGGACTTATAGACATGGAGTATTTGTTAAGCTCCCCCAAAATTCTTCTGATGCATCATAAATTATCAGTGAATAGAATACAAGTCAGGTTTTCCTGGCTGTAGCCTATTGGGAAAGAAAAGGCCAAGAGCTGTTTTCATTGCTGTTATGACATCTTTCAGAAATCTTTCCTTCTGTTTAATTTTGGTTTTCTATAAGTGAACTCTCTGGAGAAGTACATTTTTTTGTATTTTGTGAATAGGCATTTCCATATATATATATATTTATTACTCCTCCTTTTTAATCCTTTCATTGAAATTACTGTTGAATTCTTTAGGATTTTTTAAAAATGTGTTCAAGTTTATCTGTTGAAGAGTTGCATGGAGGCTTGGGCACAAAGCCACATCTTACCAGTCTGATTTGTAAACTAACCATCTTTGTGGATCTAAATAAGCCATTAACTTCTCTTGAAGGAAAAACCCAATTCACTTAAACATTAAATTAATTGCTTGCAATTGTAATCTTACAATAGGTTTTAAGTACTCTGAGGATATTCTGTTTGATTAGCTGTTGGTAATTTGCAAATGTATATGTTTGCTATATTTTGTGAAAACACATGTGAAAGTAGCTGGTAGATGCTAGAACTTCACTGTGTGTTGCAGGGACATGGATTAGGAATGCAAAGTTGTGTAATAGTGAGTATGACAGTCAGCTGTCAAAGTTTTTAAAGAACTACAGATGGTGTGCTCATGCTGCTTCAGACTGATGGGTTGTGCAGTGCCTAACTATCTCTGGAGAAACCAGGAAAAGGAGTGCAGTGAATGACGATGTCTTTTTTAAAACAAGCACCTTATGTGGGAAAGCGATAGGTTCTACTTTTGGGTCTTGAAATTCTGCTGCATGGGTTTGAAAAGGATTTTAAATGGTCATAATTCGTGTTGGTTTGTTTTCAGTTATTTAAGGAATAGAGTATGTGCTGTTTCCTGAACTCCACAGGTTTGAAATAATATCCTGTTTAGTCATGTAAAATGAAAACAAGAAAACAGCTAAGTAATTGTTGTGTTGTGCTGATGTGTATGGTCTCTTACTTTTGTGGTTTTTAGCATTCAATTCTTGGATCAAAATTACGTTCCCAGAATGATCCTGGGAAACTTCATACAAATGTAGAACAATGCAGCTGGTATCTGAATGTGTCACACTGAGTATCAGAAGCTGGCATCTTGACCAAAGAATCACAAATACAAAACTCAGGAACAGCAGTGTCTCCTTATAATGACGGGGTATGTAGATGACTCTGAAAGCCATTAGCTGCCAGGTGAGAATTCCAACACAATGGGGGACACATTGAAATCGCGTTAACAGCCACACGGTGCTGCTTATTGCGTGCAGAAGGAACGTGCTGGATCATATATAAAAGGGAAGTTTGAACTCTGACCCTTAATATGAAACTGAATAGCAATGCTCTGGCTGCGCCAGGAGACTGTCAAAAGTGTGAGAATCAAGTTGTGTCCAGTTTTGCCACTAAGCTTTGCTGTAGCACCTTATCAGAGAACCTTGTAGATCACTTTTTGAGACAAATCAACTTGGTTTTTGATGTGAGAAAGGAATGTTGTCAGGTAAGTATCTGAAAGCATGAAGATGCAGAAAATGTCTGCTGTGCCCCTCAGGAGCTGTATGACAAAAAGGTGCAATCTTTGTCTCTTAGAAAATTGCAAAAGAATACTTTATTTTACATTGTTACCTAAAACCCATCAAATTACCTGATTTCTTCTATAGTAGTGACAGTGACAAACATTCCTACTTTTTGGCTGATACAGATTGAATAAGCACATGGCAGTAGATGTGTGACAAGTAGGGCTGAGGTCCTGCTGCATTTCTCAGTGACGTGCAGTACTTGGATGATGCCATTCACTGGACTTACATTGTTAATGTCACATGAACCCACAAATAATACCACCCTTACTACTTACTCAGTTCCTCTATATTGCACCCACCCTCTCATACTTTGTGGGTTTGAAAAATAAAACTGTTTTTTTTTTATTTCTCTTTTGCATGGAAGTGTGGCCCCCAGAGTGTCAAATGCAATGGTTCTAGTGCAGTTTTATTCTTTGTAGTGACATCTCATCCCAGAGATATTAAAAATTATCAGAAGAGTGAATTATCATTAGATTACCTTGTATATGAAGTTATGGAAGTATTTTGTTTACAACTGGTGTTTCATAAAACCAGTAACAATATACGTAAATAAAGGCAACAATGTTCATGCAGATTTCTTCAACTTGTCATTGCCACGTCAGTATTCATACTAGGAGCAAAGAAATAGACTTTCTCAATTTAACCTGCAAATTAATAAATTAATTAAACTTGAGCTTTTATTCTTGGTAGCTGTTATTCCTGGTAATCCATATTACAGAGTATTATGTGCTTTCAGTAGTGTTAACAAATATTCCTTTCAAAAGTTAAAAATAATTGATTTGTGGTGGGTTGAGTGATACTTTACTACAAGTAAGATTTAGACCAAAACAAAGCTGTACATGCAATGTGTTTGAAAGACAAAAGTTACAAGTTTTGGTCTGCATTTTTTCTGGTTCTCAGTTATGAACAAATAACGTGTATCAGAAGTAGGATCTTCTAAGCATTTATTAAAAAAGAAAATGAAGTCTTTTCAATGTCTGTGAAATTAGCTTTTCACCAAGACATGAATGAATTTTTAGGATACATATCTTACACTAGTGTAGTATCTTAACAGTTTAGGCACTTTAGCATCTTTTGACCCTTTATGGGGTCAGGTCAGCGAAATAAGATTATTTTTTTAAAAACAAAAGAAAGAGTTTCCCCATATAACATGCCTTGTTGATCTTCATAGAGCTTAAAAACAAGATAGACTGAAGTTACCGTGATTAGTACTAGAATGGTAATTTCTATTGATAAAAGGTAGTGATAAAATTAAATCTTTCACAGCCAAATGGTCCAGCAGGTTTACCAAGCATCTGTGTTCCAGCACATCAGTAGTAATGCAGCATGATTTAGTGGGACAAATTATATCTTGGGTGGGAATGAGAGACTTCTGCCATATCTCTTAAATTTTCAGTCATTTACATGGTGTAAACATATTGAGTGGAAAAGAGCGTGATGGTAAGAAATGGCTTTTTGGACCTCCAGTCACTGTATGAAGATGCAGACTGTGACAGGTTCAGCTGTGCCACTTCTGAGTGACTTTCGAGCCCTGCAAATGGGACCTGTTACTGTGTTTCAGCCTCTCCTCTGATAGCGAGGTCTACTAAGTGGCAATGTCAGACAGAATTATTCTAAAAATCAGTGTGATTTGTGTTAGTGTAGGAGTTGCAGATTCAGAAAAACAATAATGAAGAAAAGAAAAAAAACCAGGAGGCTTTTGTATTCTAAAAGCAGCAAAACAAAGTAAAGGAGGCAGCCAAGCAGTGACTGTAAAATGTTTTACCTTCTATCCACCTGTTAGTTGTTCAACTGGTAATCATGGTTTTAGTTTAATGCAAGATATATTATCATTGCCACTTATGCTTGTTTTCTGATCACATAATCAGTTACTTCTCCATAGTTTCATCATGAGACATCTATGAAGTTGCAGTAAGTTTTATCACGTATGACTCCTTTCTCCACCTTTTCCTTCTGGACTCAATAATGGACACTCTTTGCCCTACGGTATGGAGTTAAGTGGTTCAATACACTCTTAATCCTGGAAGCAGAGTTCTGAGGTTCCTCTCATTTGTGTTTTGAGTATAGTGCATATGCACTACAGATTTCATTCTTTAATGCACTTCTGCAAACTTACTCTTGACTTTTTCTACCAGAGTCTAAATCCGAGGAGGTCAGTTCTGAAATGCTGTCTGTTTTCTGTCACTGCAGGGGCATGCAGAATGAGGATGGTTTGTGCACACAAACAGCTGGCTATGCTTTTGCTGTCCCTTTTCTGTCTTACTGTGTTTATTCTGTCTGCATGATTGACAGCTGTATGATTTAATCATACAGCTTCATAGACATAAAATATCAGTCCATAAATGTAATAATTAAATAGATGTATCTTTGTAGTTCTTACTAGCAATAATTTCAGTCCCCTAAATGAGAGGGGCAGTGTTTGTCATAGATGAGTGGATAGGTGGTTATCTGTGAGACTTTATGTGGGGGTCATGTGCTTTTTCACTACTTCATGATGTCATGGTTTAGTTTTGTATTTTATTGCACAATATCAGTGCAATAAGTGGAAATACTTCTACCATTACAGAAGAGCTAGATATTTTTCATCTACAGTTACATTACAGAAGTTTAAAATACATAAAATATAAACATTTTACATTATAACGTGTGAATATAACACCAAATTATCCATTGTCACAGAACACACAAAAATAGTCAGACATTCCTGAGGCTTCCCCAGGTTTCACTGAATTTAACTAAAACACAGCCTGGCTTTTTGTAGGAAATTTCTTCTGCATGTGTTGGCTGTTTTTGTATGCTTTGGCTTCTCCTTATGCTGCTTAGGATGTTAATCTTGGGTTAGCAACTTCATCAGTATCTGTAAGAAGTCAACCTATTACCAACTCTCAATCTCTAAACTCTGAAATTACTCCCTTCTCCATTTGACTGCAGTAGGGACTATTGGCATTGGTTTGGGGGTTTTCTGGACAAAAATTTTAAAAAGTCCTTGTTATAAAGTTCTGGAATTTTCTTTTTAAAATACAAGTTGAATGTATCTTAGATATTCACTTTTGGTATGTGTTTTCAATAAGTAGGAATTGAGTCTTGTATGTTGTTCCAAAATGAATCCAGCATTTACTGGGTTTATTGGTGTCTGGTAAAAATGCAATATATTATGTAGTTGGTAGTCATGAATAGTTTGCACTTAAAATTTTTCTCTGGTAAGCAGCTTGTGGACGTAAGTGTAGAATACAGTACTAATTCTATCCCATTTTTAAACAAAATCAGCATGTTTTGTGCTGTCTGTGAGTTTTCACACTCTAAAAAATGACAGAATTGCATTGAACTTTTTTATTACATTAGAGTTTTGAGTAAAAAAAATTATGAAAAATCACTGCAAAAAGTGTTGTTGCTAGGCAGGTTGGTTCCCTGCTCTATCTGGTGGCCTAAGTAACAAAATTTTGCAGCTTTTGACTCCTGGTAAAGCTAGAACCAGTCATGGTAAGCAAAAAAAAAAAAAAAAGTGTCAGTTCTTAATTTGTGTATGAATGACAGTTTTGACTTCCAGTTTCACTAGCCACTTTTCAGGATAGAAAGACATTTTAAATATTTTAAAGCTTAATTTATTTCGAACTGGACCTTGAAACTTTGCACTAACAGAAAACAGACATTGAACTTCCATGTCTTGGTTTATTTGGTATACTGTCAGTTCATTGAGGAAGTGAGACTGCAAAGCTTCCACAGGAACAGTGTCCTCTCAAACTCTTACTGCATGTAATTTTGTTCAGTAAGTATTCGTTATCTCAGTAAGGCCTTATTTGCAATATAAAATGGTGTATCTTAGATTGCATTTTGAAAGTACTAGTGTTGCTTGGTTTGATTTTAATGCTAAATATCGTGTGAACATACTGATATTATTACATACTACACTTCATATTGTATAGCTAGTCTAGAGTAAGTTGCCACTTGGTTATTGATACTTTCCAAAAACGGTATGGGAATCTAACCTGCTAATAATTTAAAAAATGCTACGTAAGGAATTTAGTGTCCAAGTCTTCAGTTTAGAAACTTTATTTATTATAAGTATAGTTAGTGCTACATTGACTTTTTAAGTTTCTGTCCCAGGGTATCATTTGAGGTCATATTTGAATACCCAGTTATAGATTATTATAGTAGAGAATTTTGCATACTTCTAATGATTTCTGTAAATACTTTTCCTTGAGACTTCATATTGCTGCTGCCTGTGCTTTTAACAGCTTTCTAACCCACTGTTTGCTATTTTATAAGTTAGTTTTTTCAGCTGGTTCCATGTAAGCATTTGAATAAGGTCCATATGAACAAAGGTGTGCAGACCTCATTGGAATGAGTGGATCACACACGCTTCCTCACCTTGTGAACTTGGGCATAATTTTGGAAGGATTAGAAGGCCTGAGCTCTTCTATCTTAACAGTCTGATGTTATATGATAGCTTCAGTATTTTAGAGGAAATAAAAGAAAGCTGGGATGTCTAGTGACTAAGGCAAGACTAGGAAGAAACTATTCCTACATGTTTATGCTAGAATATTGTGATAATTTATTTATCAATATCTTTCTATTTTTGTATTTTTAATTTTTTGCACTCTTTTTCTGTTCTAATGGCTGCCCTTCGGGATAGGCTGACCTCTGCTCTCCGTATGACATCCTGCAGTCGGATATTCGTCACATTCGAAAGACTGTTGACACTCTGCTCGCCCTCGGGGAGAAACCCCCACAATCAACTTCTGCTTTTCGCTCCTGGGATCTAATAGGCTTTTGTCTTTTCCATATACTTTTTATAGTCTTGATGTATATAACTTATCACTGGAATTTGCTAACAGCATAACCTGTTCGCATGTGCACACAAACTTTCTGCTTTGTCTCTGACAAATTACAGGTACTTAATTTCCTTCCTTTGCCTTACAAACTTCTCCCTTTCCCTTGCTTCCCTTCCTTGTAATATCTTTATTAATCTCTTGAAATAGGAGAGAGGACTAGCATCTTGAAGGCAAGTTCCATGTCTTCTATCCCCTCCAGCTCTAGTTTAAGAACTCATGTACCTCTTTATTTGTAGTTTTTCTTTCATGTTGACTAGACTACTCACTAAATGTGTTAAAGCAGTGAAGCTCCTCTTATTCCACTTTTGGGTGTAGGCCAGATGTGTATTACAAGCAAAACAGAAATGAGTTTCTTACTTTTTGTGAAAATCCAGGAATGCTGCAGGTATTGAAGCAGCTTGAGATGGCACTTCCAGCAGGAGATAGTTCTCTAAGTGCACTTAACACAATGTGTGCAGAGATAATTGGCACCCACTCAGAAAATACTATCTTTCAAATTACTGTTATTTTTTAATTCTTATATATTAACAAGAGTATTGTAACTTTAAAGATTATTGTTCGTCTCTACTGTTCTGATTAAATTCCATGCTGGAGTAGTTATGTTTTCCTATGGTAGAATAATCTTTTTCTTCTGTCACACAAAACAGTGTTGATGCCCTTTTAGACACTTGCTACATTACACCCAGAGGTGACTGTAAATTAGCAGTGGGTGTGAGCAAGCTGTAGAATCCAAGAGACTTTAGAATGTTTCAGGATGAAGATCATGTGGTACAGTGAGACAGTTTGGGAATAAGCTGTTAAATTCCTGTACCTGCCATTCTTCTGTGTGGCGTCAATCAAGTCACGTCATTATCTTCTCTGTTTCATCACCTGTGAAAATGCAGATACTGTTCATTTGTTTGTGTAACCAACTGAGCAAAGAAAATGTAGCTAGGAAAACAGATCCTCTGGGAAGACTCTAGCTTTTCCATCCTAGGAGGTTTTAGAGAACAGCTTAGACATACATTAGCCAGGGGCTATTTTGGTTATGTTTGAACTCTTGCCTATGGTTAGACTGCTGGGCTGATGGCCTCCATTTCCCTTCCAGTTTTGTGTTCTGTTCATCTACTCTAAAACTTAAAATAAGACAATTTTGGGGTTTTCTCCTTATTGACATGAAATAAACAAATGAAAATTGATTGAAAAATATAAACCTATATTGGTGTTGCAATATTGGCCTAGATGCTGTTGCCTAAATTTGTAACTCAGTCTCAGGCTAGCTAACCAAAGGACCTCAGTTTTGTGTCTTGGAAATACATGTATTCATTTCTCCCTGTCTAGTGTATGGTAAAATTAGCTTAGACTTTTAGTATAACTAGGATAAGAATTTATATGTTACTGATTGTTCTGGGCATACAGTTGTGATTTAATGCTGCCCTATAAATATCCCCACTCCACAAATACTTGTAAAATTTTATTTAAAAACTTTTAAATGCAGTTCTATTCCTGGTTTCTGTGGCTTAAATATATAGATACATATATAAATACAAAGATAGATAAATATATAGATAGATAGATATAGACAGATATAGATAAAAAGTAGTAAATGTATTATTAGATACATATTTTAGGATGGAAAAATTAATTTCAGATGATGGATAAATCAAAATTTTTAAAGGGTTTGGTGTCTAGCAGCTTCCAGTGCATACATACAACAACTTTATTGTAAAGAGTGTCATCTGTGACCAGGCCAAGAGTTCAGTGAGTGCTTCAAAGCTCTTTATTTGATAGGTAGCTATAGACTTGTGTCCTCATCCTGTACAGTCCTGTCTTCTAACTGTGTGCCTAGTTTCAGCAATTCCAACACCAGGCACTTGTTTACTCAGTCACAGCTTGACATTTAAGCTTCCACTTTGAGGAGATCTTTGTTTTGATTTTAGTTGTCTTACCCTAATTATTTTGCTTTTCTGATGAAACTTAGTGACATATGGCTTGAATCAGTTCAGAATCTACTAATTATATGTTTCTCTATACTCCAGTGTAGGCATTTGAGACAAAAGTGATGTCTTCTGTGGGGCTGAGATTTTACTATTGCTCCCATAAGTGGTAAACAGGTCTCCTGTTGATGCTTCATGTTGTGCCCTCCTTATATAGTACTGAACTACATGTATGAGTACATCTTTTGAAATTAGAAAATTATGTGGAGAAAGGTTCTGCTACCATCCTATAGTACATGTCTGTCTCATTGTCTAATATCACATCTGGTTATCCACTGTATTGAATAGTTTGGAGGGAGGTAAGAGGAGTACTCGGTATGTTTTGCATTTTCAGTGTTCAGAAATGGAAGTTCACACCTTCAGTGATTTTGAATGTCTTATCAGAGTAGACTCTGGGCTAGAAAGTGAACTACTGTTGTGCCAGTGTAGACCCGAGTGAACGTCCCCCAGTCACAGTGACACTTAACTCCTGAACTTGGCCAAAGTCCTAACTTTGTATATGCTTACCATGCAAACAGAGTTGTTACTTAGGGACCATGTGTATTCTCAGCTATGACAATATCTGGTATTTAAAGTGTAACATTATGTGCAGTTTCTGGTAGTTAGAGATGGTGAAGCCATCTTGAAACAGATGGTGAAAAACAACAAACATATTTGGTTCATAACAAGCACAGCTGTGCTACCATACACGAAGCTTATCCGGTTTGGTATTTTTTTGGAGTTGTTACTGATTACACTTCCAAATATCTATAAATCTTACAGGGAAAGAAATAGTGAAATTACCCTTCATTTTCTAAATGTGGCTATAATAAAGTTTCTCAGAATACATTTCAAATGCAATGCAAATATGAAAAAATATCTGTCTTTCCATCTCTTAAGTCAGTAATTTTTCCACTAAATGGGGAGCTGGAAACTAAAACATCATTAATCTACTCTAATGGGTTCTTTGCTAAATGCAGAGTCCTGTTTCTGTGATGCTGTTCTGCAGCTTTAGTACTTGTGAAACAAACAGTTCAACTCTCTGGTGGTTCCTCACCTTTGAGGACCTGCCAATATTGAGACATCCAGTTAGATATAATTGGTACTTACTGCTCATAGCCAGTTACATAATCAAGTTGATCGCCTTGAGTTTAAAAAAAAGGTGCACTGTAGTTCACCCCTATATTCATTAATAACATTAGCTGTAATTGCTCCTCTGCTTCTTTTCCCATTCATTTTTTTTTCCATTGCAGTGACCATCAGAGATTTTCAAACCACGATTTCTTAATAAATTGGTTTCCAATCTGTACTGTGCCCATCATATTAATTACTCTCATATCCTGTGGAGGTCATCTCATCTATACTGCAACAAAATAATAAATACAGCTTGTAGTGGACATACTTGAAGGCAAAATGTGTTTGCAATGGATCACAAGTGGCATTTTGATGTGAGGATTTGGCTTTCTTTTTCCTTGATCCAGAAAAAAGAAATATTTTCAAGTGCAGTGTAATGCAGTGTAGTAGTCCTTCAAATGCCTCTTGTATATTAACAAGTTTTTACAGCTGAAAGCTGTGTGTAGATCCCATTGTGCTCCTAATAAGTGTTCTGAAAGTTGAACTTTATGTGAATGGGGACAGAATTAGATCTGAGCAAGTATTCAATACATGTTCCTACTCAATATACATTAATAAGTTACCAAAATATTGCCATGTCATTGTTTTTCACAAAAATTTTACTCCTGTTACAAAAAAACCCAGTCATACACGCAGGTTGAGAAAAAAATGGTACAGTTGGTTTTGAGAACCTTTGCCATTTCCTTCGTTTCTAGAACATAAGCTGCATTATGCAGAAGGAGCAGTAGAAAAATACTGTTAGGTAATGACCTATTCTGCTTTGATGATACAAAACATTCATCACTTTCTCTGACTTTAATGTATAAGTTTATGGTATAATTGGTATTTCCCTTGTAAGTATATGTTTTCTCTTACTGTTTCATGTGTGTCTTGTCTTTATTAAGATTTTTGTTCCTCCTCAGGTCACCGTTTTCTATGCATTTTAGAATAAAACTGTGAGGGATTTTCTAAAATATGTTGTCTACTTTTACGTTGTATGGCTCAAGGTCATAATTTATTGGAGAAACCAAAGCCCACTATCAGCAATTACAGTTTTGCAAATATTTCCAATTTATTGAATGTTCAGAAGATGCACATATCTACATGTCTAACTGGCTATAACTCCAAATAGATAATTTTGCAGCTGCAGTGCAGCCTGAATTACTGTGCTTTTTTATACCTCTTTTCATTTGTACTTGAAAAGGTAAGTCAGGGCATCTGAGCATATACAAACATCAACAATAACAGTGGAAAAGGAAAAAAAATAAAAGGACGTAATTTTAAATTGCCTTAGATATATGGAAAAGCAAATATTTGCTATAGCTTTTTTTTCCAACTCTTTAGAAAGAAAACCAGCCTTGACCTAACAAAATGTAAAGGTTGAGTATATTGGACACAAAAGCTTGCTTAAGTATAACGCCCTGAATTTTCTTTTAGTGACTTCCCACTTCAAAATAGTTGGCTTCAAAATGAAATGATGGGCATTACATGGACTTAGGTTTTTAATTTGTGCTTTGAGAAATTGCAGATTCCAGTATTCATTGTTATATTAATATTTTTCCCCTGTGGATCTAAAATCTCATATTCTACTAATACAAAGAAGAAAGAGAAAGGCTCTTGCCAAATTGTAGAATTCCATTTCTCTGTATTTTTACTAGCAAATACAGACAGTTGGGCCCTGCTCTTATCATGACGTGGTCATTTTACCACTTACCAATCTGATATTATGGCAGAAATGGCTTTTATATAATTGCTTACTGTATCTGAATTGCCAAGCTGCTTGCCCTGCCATAAAATAATTTAAACAGTTGTCTTGATTTTGAAGTCATCTGGTGTCAAAGAAAATAGATATGTATGTGAAGTGTGTCACGTATTCTTGAGGGATTAGTGTCATTCTGTATTCCTGGCTTTCTTCTATTCTAAATTAGACATTTTGTTCCAGGATTAGCAACTTGCTCTGGCAAGCACATGCACATGTGCATATTCGTGGGTACACCTGTTGTGCTGTCTCTTTGTGCTGCTTTGTGATTCAGCCTCCTGCTGCTGCCTCCTTTTTGTGCACTTAATATTTTTTCCTTCGGGAGGAGTTTGTTCTTTTGCTTTGTGATGAGTTTGAAAACATTATCCATTCAAAATGGCTGTGTGTCTGTAGAAGGTGGTTCGCTTGCAATAAGTAATTAAGTTCCTTTGTTTGTGTTCTTAGAGAGAAAAAAGACAATAAAAATATATTGCATCTTCATTTTTGTAGTAGATAGAGAATAGAGAGATTGGTGCTACTATGAGTGGAGTGGCAGCCCTTCCCCCCACAATTGTTTTAGGCTGGTCTGTAGAATTAGTAGCCAGTTCTTCTGTCTGTTCTTTTGGAGTTTGTTCAATGATGGTTTCAACAGGGGTGTTTTTAGAGAGAGAATTCACACTTTTATAAGAAGTGTTATGCTTTTGAATCTATTTTAAAAGGGACAGAAACTTTATTAAATGTGCAGAGAATTATTAAATGCGTGAGGTTGAGTCTCCTCAGAGTCAGGGGCAAGTTCTCCTCTTGGTTGGTTAGGCATTTGCTTCAAAATGACAGGATTTTCAAAAGGTTTGAAATCTTTGTGGCCTGCACCTTCACAGTTCTGCTGTCAGTGGTTTCCAGAGGGCAGTTGTTGTAGCTGGTGAGGGAATGAGGCAGAGCAGGGGAAAGCAGGGACGGTGGCTGAACCTAAGTACGGAGACACCTGGGATGTCACTGCTGTTATGGAAAGCTGTTGTTTATGCTTTGGATTCCATCCTTGGCAGGATTTGACTTTTCCTAGTCTGAGAAGTAAATATGTGGCTCTAAAACTCCAGTTTGAAAAGTATGTGAGACAGGGTTGATGAAAGCTATTTACAAAGCTTTTAAGATAGTGTTTAGGGCTTACATACCAGAATTGATTTGTGACACATTTAGAGAAGTTTGTCATTTTTAGGAGATGGCACCGGTCTCATTGTCACGTTTGGAAAGTTCATTGTACCATGTGTTTAGCTCCAGAATTATAACATATTAGCCACCTGCTTCATAAGAGAAGGCTGTCAAGTGTATATGTTTTGAGCACTAACATAGGATGATGTATAAAAAAGTTACATGCTGGGAAACTTTTCACTCCTACAACACAGTTGTATGATCCTATTTTTTTACAGACCTCCTAGAACAGCTTTCCTGATTGGAGTATGCATCTTGTAAATACAGCAGGTGGAGAGAGGTTGCTTTATACAAACTAAATTACTATGCTGTATTTAAAATAATTAAATAATGCTTGCCTTTAAAAACATTAAAAAATCATGTTGAATGGGTTTTTCATGTGAAATGGGGCATGCATTCCCTTACGCTTTTAGTGCAAATGTGCTTATAAACAACTGCCAAAATCCTAGCAAGAGAGCATGACAGAGTAGCTCAGTGAGTGCTACAAGGTGTCACAAAAACAGTGAGTTTGGAATTTAAATTTTTCTTAAGCAAGTATCCTTAACTGCAGTAGTTTAAGCAAATCTGACTTCAATAGCAAAATGTAGAATATTTTCAAACATAAATATCTAGCAAGGTAGGTTTTCTTGGAGTTGGGTTTTTGGATTCAGTCCCTACCCTTCAGCTGTGTAATACCAGTCCCTTAGTTTTCAGATACTGGATTCATCAGGCCTTCTTATTAAATGTCTTTTGTCTAGCATGGAAGAATAATGAAATATTAGCATGCTAAGGGCCAAATCTGTGAAACAAGAGCTTACTGTGCAAGGACACTGGAAAGAAGTAGAAGAGTGGGGAAAGAGTAACATTTCACTCCAGGTGTCTGATTTGTATTCTCAAATAAGATTAGTATAATTATTTTTTAAAAAAATTACCAGCATCAGAGCACTGTGGATTTTTAGATTAACTGGCTCCCAGGACAATAGATTGGCAAAATGTCTAGTAGAAATCACACCTTTGAAGTAGAAGAATATTGGGGTTTTTTTCCCCTTTTATTTGATATGACTGTATCTACCTTCTTATGTAGCTACTCCAGTGCTAATTGGGTATCAGTTTAGGAGTTTGCATCCTAAAATATATGTTTTTCTGGGAAAGACTTTTTTTTTCAGAGGAATAAATGTTGGGGGGAACCATCTCTGACAGCTTGCAGGTCAATATTTCAGTCAGAAGAACAAACAAGAATGAACTGCAGAACTCAGCGTCTTAAATGAACAGTTTATGGTAGGTAGGTTTGGAATGGAAATGTGGATGATGACCTGGAATGGCTGCAAGATGGGGATAGTTCCTTGGCCTGACTGGACAAATAATTGCAGCCAAGAGGGGCAGGGGTGGCCAACAGGAACAGGAGGCAGTTGCCACAATAGTTTGGTCAATGTGAATCAGAATCCACAAACTCAATAGAAGTGGTAACCCAGCATTAGCAGGACTATTACAGCATCTTCCATGTGGGGAAATGTGTGTTGTCCATCTCCTGCAGACCTACTCAGCCAAGCTCCTTGAAAATTATCTGTTTGAAATTGTTTCTTGGGTCTTAAAAAAATCATTCAAACATAAAATAATAAATACTAAAACGACTTCAGTAGTAAATACAAAATGTAAACAAAATATAGATAATTTACAGTTACTAGTATCAGATGCCACGACTGTGAATGGAGTTTGGCTCTTACCTTCAGGTTCAGTAGTTAATATGTACATTTTGCAGTTTTTCCTCTCATTGAGGCTGGAGCGAGGCATGAGGAACTTCACAAAAAATTTAAGCAAGCTAAATGATGGTTATGCCTAAAGGAAATACTCATTAACAAAAGAAAGTCATGAACATCAGAAGCAGTGGAACAGCTGTTCAATACTGATACTTTTCTGGAGCTGTGGCCCACTGGAGGAGGTCTTCTGAGCAAGGACTGGACAACAGTGGATGGAAGATGAAAACAATTAAACACATGTGCTTAATGGAATAAAGACTCTATGAATTGTTCTTGTGTGTACCAGTCCCATTATATTGAGTTGTAAGGGTCCACAGGAGTCAAGGAAGGGACTAGAGCTGAAAAAATGTGTAATGAGAAGAGCAGCTGAAGAGATCAGTGAGGTTTAAATTGAAGAAGTAATCAATGTGAGGAAGTGTGGAAAAGGACCATGAATTGTATAAAGATAAAATAAGGGACACTTAGTTAACACTACAGATGCAAGAAGAATATTCAGTAGAAGACAGGCAATTAAAACAGAATCTCAAATGCATCATTAGTTTTAAAAGTTAAAACTTTATTGAATAACTAAGATATTCAATAATGAGAATATCAAAACCACACTCTCTTTCAAAAAAATCAGTATTCCAAGTCTGCTGATGATCATGTATGGATGCATAGGGAAGGAACAGGTTAGCTCACACAGATGGTGCCTTTTTCATGCTTAAAGCAATGACATACAGCTTAAGGACTTTATGGACCAGACACTGTTTCCATGTGTTTGTGTTAAATAGCATTGTTTGGATTTTTCTCTTACCTGTATATTTTTGTCATCCCACTTACGCTTTTGGCTTCCATGTTGTGGCAATGAGTCTCACAGTTGTAATTATGGTTTATGTGATGTAGTCTGGCTTTTCCATTTATTTATTATAAACCTGCTGCCTGATTTCATAATTTCATGGATTTCTTTACAAGAATACCCAGTTACATTAACAAAAACTTCTTTTTAAAGAGAGGGCCAGTCATGACACAAGGCTTTCTCTAATTATTCATGGGTGGGTGTCTTGCTCTCCCTGTAGGAGATACAGTATTTACTGCTTGACTGTCTTCTGCTATAACAGCCTCTGTGGACAGCTAGTGAGTTCCATCCTGGCCATGACTGCTGTGTCCTTATGGTGAATAAAGTTGATTCCTGGGTATTTCAATACGGTGCAAATACTGGGAACGAAACACTTTGCCTATTGAATGCACAACATGGCACATACTTCCATGTATGTGCTAGTATGTAGTTTTCAAGGTGCATATCCTAGCACCTGTCTAGAGCTCAGTGGGAGAATGGGGTGGTTTTGGTTTGTTCTTTTTTTTAAAAAGTCAGCCTTCCATCCCCCATCTCACACATATGTCATAACAAGGCAAATGCCATGTTATCCTGCTTTGTAGGTGAAAGTTTGCTGTGTGCTTGCTGGCCCTCACTCTTAGCTGTTTACATGCTGTAATGACCACAGAACAACTTGGTTTCTGGGGCCCAGAATATTAACAGATCTCTCACTAACTCTTAGGTGTAGTGGGAGCAAAATCAGAGACTTTCTATCAAAATCACAGGAAGTTCTTTTTAATTAAACATAGGAAGCAATTCCTGCTTGCTGGGCTTTGTGTGATCATGTGAAGTGAGGTTCTGCAGTGTGATTGAATATTCTAATTTTTACTCCTTTTTTTGTCTTCTTCTAGGAGAAGCTCTGCCTACCACATCACATCCTAGAAGAAAAGGGCTTGGTAAAAGTGAGCATAACAGTTCAAGCATTGCTAGACGTAACCGCAGTGAAACAAGCTTTATTCACATGAAACTACTCTCTGCTGTTACCAGCTACACTGTGCCATGAAAGAATCAAAAAACTGCCCATCTTTTCAAACTGCATTGAAAACAACACCAGTACTCAAAGAGTATTCTTACGATTTTAAACCCATGTTTCCGACTGTACATATGTGTCAAACTACAAAGCAGAAACTGAACAGAAACTTTTTCTAGAGGAAGTTGGCACTTCACTGCTTTTATAGCTCACTTCGTACAGTACTTACTAAAACAGCCACCTCTCTGCCACTTAAAAACGTGTGGAGTATACAGCTGTCTTGCAGCAAGATACCTTTGTATTATTAAACTAAGAATCACTGTACTCAGTTGGGGGGAGTGAGAAGGGAGAGTAAATCAGACTGCTACCATGTTAGGTTTTTCTGCCGTTGCTTCAGGCTATTGCCTTTTAAAAATATCCAGACATAAAATATTTATATAAATATTATTTATTAGTGAGTTGTTATTCATCCTTTGGATGCAAAATGTAAATTAGGAAACTGTATTTTATTACTGCTTTTTTTGTGGTTAAACACTTTATTTTAATATAAATACTTAGTTATTTTTTATTCTACTTGGTGTGCAGTAGCTCTAGATCTCCATAAATTGTATTTTCTAATATGTAAGATAAAAAGCAAACAAAATAGGTGCTTCTATTAAAAGAACAGCTAGCTGGAATGGCATTCTTTATTTCTTGAATCTGTGGAACATTGGTAAAAAATTGTCTGCATTCCATTGAGTTTCATACATTCCGGTAACACTTCTCCCCTCACTAGACTAAATTGGCTGAAAGTGAGAGCGCACCCATTTTATTTGTATATAAATGTTTAAAAACAAAAAAAACAAAAGGAAATATGTAAACTTGAAAAATAAATGTGAACAAATATTTTTGATTGCTTATTTTACTATGCACAAGACATTTAACTTTTGCCGCAACAAAATGAATTATGTGCATTAGGATCATGTGTCTTGAAATGTAATTTTGCACTGTAACTTGATTTCTTTTAAAGATTACAGCACTACAGAACAAATAGTAAAAAATAGCACAAGAATGTTAACAAGATGTACCAGGTAGCCAAGAAATTAACTTGTTTTCTTCAGTGATTCCTTCAAGAGGAGATAAAATGATTGAAACTGCCAAAGGCAGTCTCACAGACCTGATCTTCCAGATCCCACCTGCCTGGGTGTACAGTGCTTTTCTCTAAAAGTCTCCACAGAATTAAGCACAATGTTCTGTAGTGCACATTTGCAGCATCAGACCTCTACTTCCATGTCAGCAATAGGAAATAAAAGTTCTTATCACCACTTTCCTTTTTTCAAAGAGATTTTTAAAAACATAATTTATTATTAAGACATCATGCATTTTAGATCAAAAAGTTCAGCACAGTGATTCTTGTGCTATCTGGAACATCCCATTTTCATTCACACAAGAAGCTAGTGATGGGATTTGGGCAAGCAGGACAGGGTAGCTGCATGTGGTGAAAAGGGAAGCTGGCTGGGGGGCACACAAGCAGGGACCTTGAAATGTAGAGTGGCAAAAAAAAAGAGGCAAGGGGGTGGGAGGACTAAATATTTAAGCAAGAGTATGTGGAGAGAGCTATTGTATGAGGACCTCTGGGCAGAGTGCTGCATACTCGTCACTACCCCCTCCCGAGGCAGTCACACACCCGTTCACAGGCACTGCATCCAACCCCACCCCTGGTCAGTAGCACATGTGTCGTGGTTCAGACGGTGTTTGGACACAGACCACACACTTCAACACCACCACTTGTTGATGGGCTGGGAGGTAGTGACAGCAGCGTGTGAGGAGGAGGAAAGTGGACTCGCAGACAGTGAGACTGACAGAGTATGTATGGAATATCCAGTAACTTCAACCAAAGCAAAAACATTTATTTTATAGAGGGAACATTGACTTAAATTGTAATTTGATTGGCAGCTAGCATATTGTTTCCTATAAAATGTACTGTGCACTTTAACACTAAATGAAAATGTATTTTAATATTTTACAGAGCTGCACAAATATCTGTTTTGTCAAAAAGCTCGAGCAATGTAAAGAAAATAAGTTTTCAAGTCAGAGTTTATCAAATTTTAAAAGCATTCAAGGATCAAGTATAAAAATAGGAATATTGATTTCTGCATCTTGAGGGATAAAATGCAGGTTTCCTGAGTATTTTTTTACAATGTATATATGGCAACATGAAGCTTTGTAATTATTATTATTTTGACAAATCTTGTTTTTTCATAATTAAAATATTGTTTTTTCTCCTGATAGTGTCTTTCAGTATTTGCTTGAAGTTGGCTGTAAATAAATAGCTCTAAGTATTTTGTAATACAGCTTTTTTTATGCAGTCTTAACCTGTACGGCTAAAAAGAGAATCTTCATGATCCTTTGTACAATATTTATGTGCAATAAAACATGCATGGCAAATCTGTAATACCCTTCACAGTGAACATAACGTATATAGAAAATCTTTATGGTAGTTACAATTAAACTGTATTATTTGCAGAAACCCCTTAATGCCCATCCCTGTGACTGATGATTTCTTGTAAAAGAGATGGCGGTTGGAGAGCTTAACACTGGAAATGATGGGTTTGGGGATGGGAGAAGATGATGATGTGATACAAATAAAGGAATTTTGCAGCTAAAGGAGGCCTAAGACCCCGCTGGTAACTGCAGTGTTCTCCCTGCAGCTTTGTTTGCTGCTCCTGCTGGGAAGGCCTCCCTGCCAGTCATCAGTGGCAGTGAATTTATCTGCCCTCTGCTGCCAGGGCTGGGCTTGGGCTCAGGGAGAAGGGGGGAGACCCCTCCTTCAGTTTGCTCCTGCTCACATTGATATATGAGAGTTGTTCATTTTACTGCTTACACTTCTCTGTACAGGGCAGCTTATTCTCCTCGTGGAGAGATTGTTCTGCAGGCTTCTGCTTTAGCAAACAAAACCTGAAGATTCCTTGATAGAATCCAAGCAGTAAACACAGTAATTTGTGTGAATGCCTTCAGCCCTGGGGATAACCCAGTGTGCCAGGGCCGTGCTCAGCTGCTTTGTTCTATCATTGGCCGCAGAAACAAGGAGCAGGTCACAGCATCCAGCCTTCTCTTTCCCATGCAGGTTTCTGAAGTCATCCAAGTACAGATTCTCCTAGATTCCAATTTCTCTAATGGAGTGTCTTAACCTTTGTGAACAGGTGACTCTATGGGCTGTACTTCTTCACATTTGATGGGGGATTTTGGAAGCAGAGGATCTTTCTGCAATAATTTCCTTGTGGAGAACTCTTGCAATGCACACAGTTGTATCTTACCAGCCTTCAGAGCTTACTTAATAAATAAATAGATGCAAGATGGATAAAAGTCAATGCATAATTTAAGGCTGGCACCAGCACCAGCTTCCCTGTAAACCTAGAATCTAGCAGGAGTCAGAGACACAGGAGAGCATTCAGCATTGCTTAAAAAAGGCAACCCATCCTACATCTATCATAGTATTTCCTCTGGCAAGAGTGAGTCAAGGTTTGGGCAATGATTCAGGTCCAGCTGAACCATGAGAGAGCTGAGTTTACTTGCAGCTCACTGAAACAATCTGTGTTCTTGTCCAAAGTAGCTGGCAGGATTATATCATCAGGAGCTATTTTAGATGAACAACTGTCAGGACTAAATTCTGCCATCTTTTGTAAAATAAGCACACTTGATTTCAGCAATGAGATATTAGATCATCTAGACAGCAATTGCTTTTTTCAGATCTATTTAGCAGTTTCTTCTCAGTCCTGTCACATCTAAGAAACACAGTACAAGCCTTTCACACTTAAGAATCAAAGGCAAGTGGAGAAAAAATCCTTTTTACTATAGACTGCTTCCTTCACATGGTTTTTAAGAGGTCTTTTCTATAAGTATCATCCATGAAATACTCCAGATCATTTACTTGATAACGCAGAGGACAGTAAACTACTGTGCACAGCAGGCGTTTGTCTGCATTCTCCACGGGACTTGGTCCTTGGAAGGTATTTACACAGGCCAAGGAAAAATACACCTACCACTTCAGATTAATTAAGTTGCTTGATTAGTTGTGCCACTAACAACTTCCTTTACCATTAAAGTATGAAGTAAACCCCAGTAATTAATTAGCTGCAGGGGCACGCTGTTGTTCATCACAGTCTCGGCACAGTTGCACTAGAAGCTATCTGGAGGTGCCACATACACACCCACACGGTCTGAAACTCACTCATCTGCTGGCTTACATTTTGACCCAAAATGCAGCAGATGTAACTTCATGACATCAAGAGTTTTCCAAGCATGCAAGAACATTCCCAATACTTAATCTAAAGCACACACATCAAATTAAGTGGGACTTTTATTTTTCTTAGCAGTACAATCAGAAGAGCTCCATTTTACAAGCAGTACTTCAGCAAATGATTTTTGTTTAGTTCACCTCTATCTCTTGATTCATATTGGCCAGGCAGCATCCAAATGATTCAAGCACTGAGGTATTTTGCATGGTGTTTGATGTGGTCATTAATAAATGAAGCAATGAAAAAATAGCTGTGATCATAACCCTAGAAAAGAACAATAAAGAAATCAGCAGAGAACATACAGTTCATGGTAAAGCAATCACACTAAGCTCTCTTAAAGGAAAGGTGATCACTCTCCTGGTTTTATCCATTTTAAGAAATACCTGGAATATATATAAAAATGGCAAGGGATGTGTAACAGCTTAAGTATAGATGAGCACCAGGAAGCTAAACAAACAGAAAGTACCTTAAGCTGCCCAAATCTAGGCCTGTAAGCTAGAGGTGGGTAACAGCATGGGTCAGCTGCAGAGGGAGATGCAATCTGAGAGAACACTTGCCCTCACAGGTACTGTTCTGGTAAAGCACAGGGAGGGCATAAAGAACACAGCCCAGGTCTGAGTTACTGCTCCATCACCGTGCTGCAATGTCACCCTCTGACCCCTCTTCATCAGCACTAACTCTATCTTTAGGTGCAAGGTTATGATAAACCAGAGGACAATCCTTCACTCTCCATCACTGGGCTCCCCATTGGGTCTGGGTGGAAGTTGCCAGTGGCTTACAAAGACTCCAATGCTCTGAGGACAGTGTTGTTCTGGGTCACTGCACTGCAGGTAAGAGCAATCCCTCCACATGGGTCTTTACATGAATCTAGGATGTCAAGCAGTTCCACCCCTTCCCTAATTTACACAAACACATGCAAACTAAATTGCGAAGTTTTATGGTAAACACAAAACCCGCAGCACAGACAAGGGATGCAGCAAAAGGCCATCTGTCACTTTGGCTGTACAGTGACTACAATACTCATTAAAAATGATTAA
Source organism: Aphelocoma coerulescens (assembly GCF_041296385.1). Lineage (NCBI taxonomy): Eukaryota > Metazoa > Chordata > Aves > Passeriformes > Corvidae > Aphelocoma > Aphelocoma coerulescens. The sequence goes on from NC_091013.1 coordinate 64,772,242, forward strand.
TGCTGTGTCTTCAGCCGAGCACCGGCAGCCTGAGTCCCCACGAAGGGCTCAGCCTGTCCAAGCTGGAAGCACGACGGCACCTAGTGGTGAAGCACGGCTGAATCGGGCGGGTGATGTGTGTACCTTGATGGCCAGCGCGATGGGAAAGTGTCGCTTCTCACCCTCCTCCTCACATGGCCAGGGACAGACCCGCAGTGGGAGCATGCCTGCCCCCTTACAGACACTCTCCTCACTGCCTGCTGCATACAACCAAAAACCACAAACAAGAATCCACCAACCAAGGACTGCAGAAGCAACTTGCCTGCTGCAGTCTGAAGACTACTGGGATTTTCCGCTCGGTGCAGGCAGCGATGAAGTTATCAGGCAGTAACTGGCCCGCGGACAGGAACTGGTCCTCTTTGCCTTGGTCAATCAAGATGTCGAGGCGAGAGCCCGAGTAGGACTTGACAAGCTGGGTAGCATCATATGCCTGCAAAAATAAAAGAGAAACGACATTCAGTTAAACTGGTTTCAATTTGTCAACCACAGGAAAAGAATAGCACAGAGAGAGTCCTGGGCAGCATAGAGCAGGACACCAAGTTGCACTTTGGAAGAGCAAGAATCTAGGGAAATTCCAGGCAACTGATACGTAATACCCATTGCTTTAAAAAAGGCAAATTGTATGAGCTAGGTAATTACCAAGTTGGCAGTTTGACCAAACAGAACATCCAGCCCAGGGCTGCATTCCTACAGAATGGAAGAACAGCAATATAGTCAGTACTAATTCACACCCTTGTGCAGGAACTAGGTCCTGCTGATGAAACCTGGTATCTTGGTGTAATTATTCTGGCAGCTAAAAGTCAAAACACCGGTGTAACGCAACTGTGCTCGTGGGAAGGCATTTGACCTGAAGGTTACAGTGACAATTTGACCAAGAAAACTTGGTGCAACTGAGAAACAAAAATTAAAGACTCTAAACATACATGTAACAAAATATAACTGTGATGGGGAACATGTTACCCATGGGGTGCTGTGTGTGTTACATACTCAAACAACTCCTTTAAAAAGACAGTGAAGTGTTTAAGGCTGTGAAGTCACCAGTAGACAGCAAAATCCAAAGCCCTGCACCAAGGTATCAGAGCCATCCTTCCAGGATGCCACCAGATCCAGAAATGACACTATGATGGAAATGGGAGCTTGGGCTCAGCCCAGCACTGTGGCCATCAAATGATCCTGAACATACTTACATGGCAATTTTAAGCCAAAATACAGAGATCAGAGGTTGTATATCTGTGCCAAAGACATCTCTAAGTCTGTTCCTGATGATTGCTGTTGATCTACTGGACTAGGTTTGCAGAAGAGCTCCAAAACAAGGGGACAGAAAACAGGTTTTGGGGGTGTTGTTTTGTTTTGTTTCACAACAAATCCATTACATAAAGTCTAAGCAAGTTTAACTGGTGGTTTCTAAGTACACAAACTACTCTATTAACAATTATGAAAGCAGAGAGTACTCGCCAATCCTGCAAAGTTTTAATCAGACATACTTTAATCCAATTTACAGGGGACTGAACTGAAGCTTGTGCTTATTTACAAGGAAATCCGAGTACATGGTCACTACAATCCCTTCCAACTTAATTCTAGAAATACAGTGCAATGTTTAAGTTGAGATTAAAAATACTGAAGGGCTGCTCAAATAATGCAGCAACCATGCAGACAAACATTTTTGTATCTTAGCCATTCATATACAACTACTGATAGCTTAAAATTAGGGCCCTGGAGCTAAAATCTAACTTTGCCTAGTTTAATGCTGTACTGAAATGCACTGATTTCCAAGTATCCAGCGGGCTCCTTTTGGAGGCCTCCCACTGGCTGCCCCTGAAAAATGTCACAAGGCTCATCAGTCTGAACAGTTTGCAGCAGTCTCTCTCTTCAGGCTACTACAAAAATACACTGCTCCTAATTCTTCTTAGCCCAGACTTTTAAATCTTCATAGAACTGAGAGAAATGTAGCTGATTTGATGAGAGACTTGTACCTCATTGCATTTTCATAAGCACCATAAGGCAACAGCATGTCACTCCTGCCAGAAACAAACAATGCTCTTCTCTGCTTGGGGGTGCAGTAAAACAACAGTACTATCTCATGGACACTCCAGAGTTTTTTTCCAGGCTCCTGCTGTGATGTATTTGCAGATCACTCATTCATCTGTTACTAAAGAACTGCAGCTGCAACACATACCTCCCATTTGCTTGTATCTGGTCCCAGATATCCACCAAGGGCTTTCTTCCCCCACTGACACTGAATTGGGTTGCAGATAGGAGCAAATGCTGATACAGACTGTTCAGAAAGACAACAGGAAGAAAAAATACTATGTAACAATGAACTGCAGCAACTGAAACTATTTATGTTTTCTTCGGTCACATCTATAGAAATCTATATAGGCATTAGTATACCTCATATAAGCTATACTTCATCTTACTTTGTACTTTCCAGGATTCTTCAGAGCAAGAATAAGAGCTCCATGACCTCCCATGGAATGCCCAAAAATAGACATCCGTTCAGGGTCAGTTGGAAAATTGGCATTTATTAGTTTAGGCAGCTGTAAAGGAAACAAGAGTGTAATAAAAATGTTAAAGCAACTTGAGTATATTTAAGAAAAAAGCACACAACTAACCAACTAATGCCCTTTAATGCCACTGAAACCAAAGGCACATCTCTGGTTCTAGCCTGACATCTGGGATCATGGCCTGAATGCAATTTGCAGAGGGATGTGGTATCAAAAGGAAACAGTTCAATTGACAATAAGTGAAAGTACTTTGATAACTCAAAGTATCTCTACAGAAATCTACCATAACCTTGTAACACAAGATGTGGGAATTTCTTATGACTGAGCCACACCCCTTTATCTTACCCAGCAACAGCAGGAGAACCCAGCAACAAAGTTACCTCATCCTTTATGTAGGAATACATCCTATAGTTTGTTTTCCAAGGATCTTCAGTGGCATCCACATAAAAACCAGCACCGGTGCCAAAATCCCAGCTTTCATCTTCTCCTTCAATATTGCAGCCACCTAGCATGAAAAATCTTACCTTTACTACAGGTTCAGAATTGGAGAACCTGCCATACAAACCAGATTCAGGACACAAGTCTCTCAATCATATCTCTGCCCCTTCAACTAGAAGACAATTCGGATTTTCATTCATTAGTACAATGTTTTCAAGTGTATTTCAACACTTCAAAATGTCACTTACATAATACCTACAGATATATCCAATTTCTAAATAGTGTCGGTATCTCTTCATAAATAAATATAGCATACACATCTCCTAAATTACTTCTGAAAAGCTTTGTCCAATTCACCCAGGGACTTAACCAAAAGTTGGCACTTGTTAATTGGTGCTACCAGCTTATTTCAGACATTAGACCTCATCCTATCAAGTACAAGAAGCTATGTGAGAAGCAGAAACAGAAGAAAATTTCCTTTTCCCCCAGAATGACAGAACCATGTATCACCAAATGGTGTATCCAAGCCAGTTTATGTGCTTTAAATAATGCCTGCTACACCTCCCTTTTTAAGATTCTCCAGAAGACTATCATTCACTGTTCCTATAATTTCAGAAGTCTATACCTCTACCTTTTCCACAATTCATTTCATTGGTCCCACCTATAATTCTCCATGAAGCCTAAATAATTTCTTCTTTGAGTAACTCCAGGATTGTATCCTCTTTTCCAAGGCTACACTTTCAAACTAAATTTGCAGATGAGTTCTTGTAAGTCAGTACATCCCATCCAGTCCTCCCTTTGATTTGTCTGTGATTTACCAGCCTGGTTTGCAGAACAGAATGTAATATTTCAAGGTACATGTGATAGGAATGTTTTGGAGAAAGAGGCCATTATTTCCTAGTTTCTGCAATCAAAAATTACATGGCCTTTTACCCCTGTCAGATTGTATTACAAACCCATGTGTAACTCAACAGCCCCTCACAGTCTGTGCAGAGATGGCTGCCACCTTGCCACCATGTGAAACCAGATTTGTACAAGGATCAAACTTTGCTCCAGTGACATGTCCTTGAACACTGAGTGATTTTGTAACTTAACAGTCCAGCAGTCACAGGGGTGCTTAAACAACATGTTGGATGTAAAAGTACAATACCTTGGAGATGGACAAAAACTCAGAAAGTCCTGCCATGCAATGAAGGCAAAGCTCATTAAATGCTAAAAAAAACTTACAGGAAGCCTTGAAAAAAAGAAATCTGAAAAGGAATCTCCATAATATTGCTCAATATACCTGTCTGGAAAAACAAACCCCCTTGAAGAAGGAAAAATAAAATCTATCAAGGCCTTACAGAGTCTGTAATGACAAATATTAAATGATTTCATGCAGTCTTTTTTCCCCATCTACATACATCTCCTGGGTCCTGGAAAGTAATTCTCATGCAGTCATAACTACACAATTGAAAAGCACATGTAAGCATTTTCAATACCTCTCGGCTCATGATTATATTTGAATTGCTTTTCATTTGTTTCTCCAGACAACTCAAAGAGACTTAAGAACATTTGGGGTCTGTGAGCTAAAGTTTAAGAGTATAATATGAAGCACATACCAAAATTCATCTAAATAGGAGAGCAATCCTTATCAATTTTTAGACTGAAAGGCAAGAGAGAAGGTGCCACGAGGGATTTAAAAGAAAATGGACAAATCAATGACCTATACAAAGGCATTTACACATTGATAGAGAAAACTCAGCACCAAAAACAAGTTCCAGTATAATTACCCAATGTGAGTAACACAAAGGTTAGCTGCCCATCTCTAGCCTGCAGCAAAAAGCAACAACTAAGTGTAAAGCTCATTCATACACAAGTTTTGCTCTTCTGTCCCTCTTCTTTATTAGAAACATGTATTTATGTTCTTGGACCTGACACAACTTCTGAACCTAGATGCAAAAAATACTTTACGGAAAGAACACCGCTTTTCCCCCGTATTGCCTGCAGTCAGATGTGACCCACTAAAGCTTGGGAAATATTAGAAGGCTGCCACCTTTGTTTACAGCACTCATGAGACTGTGGCAGAATCCAACAAATACAAAACATAAAACAGTGAATCCCCAAATAACAGTATTTCCAATAACTGCAGATCCACCATTTTCAGGTTTCCCACACCATAAGCTCAGCCTTAAAAAACAGCACATCATTTAAAAAATCCATTCATCACTAGTCTATTGTAGCTGCAGGGGAGAAGGGTTTCTGGTTTGCTTTTCCAAGTATTGTAATCCTCTGAAGACATGTATTTAATTGGCTTTAGAAGACAGAATACAATAAAGAGCAAGCACTGCAGCTTTGTGTGGCAACACGGTTCTGCAGGTTTTATAGGGTCTCAGCAAGCTGCAAAATGTCAGCAAGAATTCTAATAACACCCATTTCTTGTTTCACTTTTCCTCCCTCTCCTCATCTGTGCTGAACTCTAGAGCCCCTTTGTTCTAGTTTCAGTGCCACAATAAGAGTTTCAAATGTCAAACCCTCACTACCCCGTTATTAAGAGCATACACAATGTAATCTAGTGAACAATGCAAGATGCAGAGGTGAGGTCAAATTCTGACTCAGGTGGGCAACACACTTTTCAGCACACTGCAGCACCCCATTCTCTGGGGACAGAGAGTGCACTTCAGTGCAATGACTCTACCATGTGTCTCGTTACACTTACGTGGGCTTGTGTCTGGTGCCACGACAATAAGGCCGTGCTCAGCTGCTGCTTGTTGAAACCCCGCCTTCGTTATGAAATTCTGTTCTGTGCAGGTTAACCCTAGGGAAACACAAATCCCGCTGGTTACCCATTGCTCACGGCATACTGGTTTCAAAGCTCCTTCTGACAGAAAATGTCTTGAAAAGCAAGAGGAATTCCTATCTCCATAAACATGGAAAATGTTTTCACTAGGCTCAACAATACTTAACAATTCACAGGAACACAGTTGCTCTGTCCCATCTAGTCACACTAACACGTGATCAAAACCAGATCCATGTGTACCCTGTATCCCCTGGAGCACCAGCTCACACAGTGTGCAGTGCCCTCAGCTACTGTGCATTTAAACCCACTGACCACAGGCATTTGCTGAGGCTGACACTGCTAACTTCACCTAACCCTGCAACTACATTTTTCCTTCTACTGTCATCTCAGCTGTTTGCATTACAGAATCACACACGTGGTCTGACAAATTCTACATACTTTAGACAGGATAAAGGGCCCATAAGCACTCTGACTCCAAAACCCACAGCAATACGTGCCTTTTGTACAGCAGCAGGTCCAAATAAAGTCCAATTACAAATAAATTATACTTCACACCAATATTTAAATTCTTCTTCACTGTGCAATTTGAGAGCAGTTAATGATTCTTGTTTTCTCTGAGGACAAGTTGCCAGTAACCTAATTTGACTGATATACTGCCCAAGACAACATGGTTTACATTCAATAAAATAAATGTGCTGCATGGCTTAGAGCTCTTCAGACAATTTTGATGTGCCTAACTTCAAGCATAAACTTTTTTACCCAGTCCACTGTCATGATAAAAATCAGACCCACCAGCTATTTTGTGAAATGAATACATACAAGCAGCTCAAGTCTCCACACTAACAATCTGGTCTCCAACTTTCTAAACACAAATCTCAATAAAGCAACTCCTAGAATTACAAAACAGAGTTTCTGCTTTTTATTTTCAATAAAAGAAAAAAAAAAGGATTTAATTATTAATTGTGGATAAGACAGCTTCACTCCAAACCTCTTCACAAAAAAGGCCATGGCCCTTATGTATCCCACAGGTTTGCCTCACACTAGACATGCCTGTGCTAAGGCAGCTGACAGCACCTCTCTTTTCAAGTTCATCCACTGCTTCCTGCAAAATAGTACTCAGAATAAGGTGGAGTCCACAGGACAAATGTGCTGGCTTCCATGGGCTCTATTTCACATCCCTACCCTGTTAGCTGAAGCAGTCTGTCATAAACAAAGGAAAGCAAGAGGTATCCCAATGGCAAGGCCTTCCAAGAGAACCTTTATATATAGGCTTTGGAACAAAAGGTATGAACATTTTAGAACAAAAGGGTAGAACACTTCAAACACTGAGCATTTTACAACACAATCTGGTAGGCTACCCCCAAGCTGCATCCTGATTTATCACAGTACGCTCAGATCAAATCCACCTTCCAAAAGATGAGGTTTTGTAGAATTCAGGAGCTGCCACTGCAGTACCTCTACATTAGGTTTTCAGTAATGGTAGTGCAGTAGTTTAAACATGTTGAAGATTGTATTTTTTAAGTTATTAAGACTCATGTTACTTACCCGAGAGCCAATAAAGCACAGGACACTTTCCAGTTTCCGCTTTTGGAGGCAAGTAGATTCCAAATTTCATTTTGCATTTTAGCTCTGCACTGTATTAATAAAATACTTCTTGTTATCACCACTACTTAATTAACAAGGTCACTAACATTAAAAAAAAGGAATCAGTGGATCACTGCATTTCATTCAAAGGGAGATCTGGTCAGTGAATTGTAACAACTAAGTTAAAAGAAGGGAAGATGGAATTTTAAACTGAGACTCTAGAACTGTCAATAGCTAACTTTCCAACTTTGCTCTGAATATACTTAAAACAGAGACCCACAAATAAAACACATTTTCACAGTGGTGCTAACTGGGAACAGGTTGAAAACTGAATTTTGAATCCCAGCAATACTTATCTTGCGCTTTATCTATTAAATTGCAAAGTAATTTTTACTGAAGAACACGTCCACGAGTTGCACAACATACAATGCACCACACATGCCAGAGAAGGTTTTCAATCTGCTAAGTCTACAGACCAATTAGTTGCTCAATTAATACTAAAGCCTAAAATGGTGAATAAACTCTTATTTAAGCAAAACCAATGATTTTATTTGGATCAAAAATATTTTAAAAAGCTTATTTTTCTGTTCACCTTCATCAAACAAAAATATATTTACTGAGTCTGTCTGCTCACAGCACTTTTCCAGAGCGCACAGCAGTGAGATATCCAGTAGAGTGAGTGGAACTTTGCACACACAGTGGTTCTCTGTGCTGCAAACAGGACAACTGAAAGTAACGGAGCTTCATTTTCAAAGGTAAAAATACTGGCTTCCCACCTCAGATCTGCAGCACTAATATACTGGATCATGTTAAACATTAACACAGGAATTCAAGAGCACAGCCAAAGCAGCAGCAGACATTATTCCTAACCGAAATATGGATATTAGTGAGAACATGCTATTTCCCTGCAGACGGAAAACACTGACAGCAATGACAGTATGGATTCACTGCCCCAAGCTAAACATCTCAATTGTTTTAGTGGTGTTTACCTGTCGTGTTCAAACACCTTCTGGAAACCCTCAAAGCATTTGTTGCTGGAAACCTGTTTCAGTGCCATGATTTTAACTAAAAAAAAAAAAAAAAAAAAAGGAGGAAGTTATATTTGAAAATAAAACACTCCTGGTCTTAGACTTTTTGAAAACAGAACAGTTGAATACAACTTGAAATACCTTTGCTTAGTGTTGTATTTTTCAGAAGAATTTCCTGCACATGTTTTCTGATCTTTCATTAACTTTCTATTTCCCCACAGAAAAGGGACAGGGGAGGCTGAACTCTTGTGAGCAGAATGGGCAAAGCCTACCTGCTTTCCTACAGACCCACATCTCCAATGACCTTTACCTCAGCACTAACCGTGGCTTGCTCTTTGGCTACCAAACAAGCATTCTCATGTGCTGTGGTTAACCTGGAGCTCCCTGTGCCAGGCTGTTACCTCCACAATTACCACGAAGGAGAGAAACCTGTCCCACCTTTCCTTCTCTGTGTGTGACAATATCCAGCCACTAACTACCACAATACTGAGCCTTGTTCTCAGCTTTGATGGAAATTAATTACCATGTTCTAACAGTCTGTGGGACAGCAGAAACAGAGGAGCAGAAGGCTTATTTCCATGGCAAACAGCATGAAATACAAGCAAAGAAGAGTCCTGGGAGTTTTAGAACAGCTGGTGGTACAAGTGTAGCAAATGTGCTAAGGAAACTCGGGAAGGCTGACACAAAAGTGGACGCTGTCAGCGTGCACAGGGGCAGTAAGGCCAAGCAGACAGCAGAAAGGCGAATAGTCTACAGAGTCACAGAATCATAGAATATTCTGAGTTCGAAGAGACCCCCAAGGATCATCGAGTCCATCTCCTGGCCCTGCACAGGACATCCCCAAGTATCACACCATGTGCCTGAGAGCATTGTGCAAGCACTTCTTGCACTGTGCCAGGCTTGGTGCTGTGATCACTTCCCTGGGGAGCCTGTTCCAGTGCCCAACCACCCTCTGGGTGAAGAGCCTTTTCCTGATATCCAAACTAAACCCGCTCTGACACAGCTTCAGGCCATTCCCTGGGGTGCTGTCACCGGCGCACAAGAAAATCCTGAGGGGAACCCAGGTACCATCAGAGCAGGTAACAAATGTCAAAACGAAAACGTTCCATCCCTCACACCTGCGCGGTGCTATGGGGCACCGGGAAAGAAGAACGCCGCACCACGGGAGCCCGCGGGGGTTCATCGCTGCCTCCTGCCGCCCCCGCGGGGCTGGGGCCGAGGGGCGCCCGCCCAGCAGCGCCTCACCGCCCTCGCAGGGCAGCGCCGCGCCGGGGGCGCCGGGACAGCAGCAAGGCCCCGGCGCGGCCCGGCTCGGAGCGCCCCTTTCCACACGGCCACAGCGCCACAGCGCGCTCCTGTGCCTCCATTTCCACCCTCCCGCCCCTGCAGGCGGAGATCCCTCCCCTCCGGCCGGGCCTGCACGCTCCTGCCGCTGCCGCCACCGCCTCCCCACGCTCTCGGCCCGTTCCCGCTCCCGTGCCCGCTCCCTTACCGCGGCGGAGCGCTGGGGCCGGGCGGCGCGGGGCAAGGGACGGCCCTGGCGCGGAGGCGGCTCCTCCCGCCGCCCCGGGGCTGGCCCGTCCCGCCCCCAGCCGCCATGGCTCTGCCCGGCCGCGGCCTCAGCATGGGGGGAGTGGGGCCTGCGGGCGCCGCGGGGTTGCAAAACGTTAAATATGTAAACATTTTCTTAAGGAAGGTTACTCTGTGATGTTTGATCTTTATATACTTTGAAGCCTAATCAGAAAAGGAGATTTAATCCGTGAAACAGCAGCGAACGAGCTCTAATTGATGGTCAGGTGTTACAAAGACTAATTGCTTGACGGTAGAATTGCCTTGATAAATTTTAGGGGTTGACATGCTTCAGTGGTCTCAGACCTAGGGAGGGGTTAGCAAAGCTTGGGTGAAGGTTCTTCACCCAAGAAGGGGAGAGTGATGTGCTGCTGATAGTGGGCACAAAGAATGCAGAATTCATGGGCCACAAGGACATTTGGCAGAACTCCTAGAGCAGGGAAGAAAATAACCAAGAAAACTCATTAACTGTGCTGAAATCAGCTCTAATTGGTTAGAAGATAATTCTGATGGGGAGATTGTGACCGTCAACTCACAACCCACTGACTCAAGAAACCCACTGACTCGAGAAAAACTAAGCATGCATGCTAATTAGCAGGAGAAGCGAGACAATCGCTACCCAACAGAAGACAGAACACTAATCAATAAGAGAACTAGGTAACTTGTAGCCAATGAACACTGATGCCTTTGTTAACTAAAATGTATAAATAGTGAAGAGTTTTGGTAGTCATCATGCTTGCCTTGAGGATTTCCTGCCCAGCGCCCCTTTTTGCATAGAACTGTAAATAAATGCCTGGACTTTGTGTGTGGATTGGCCTCTTGCACACGGGGTATTTTGGGACAACAGTGGTGCTGCTCCCACCTCAGCGCTTTGGACCAGAAGTGAAGTGGGGGCAGCTGTGCCCTGGGCACCTCCAAACTCCCATGCTGCAAAGGTGGCCCTCCTGGCTCAGAAGAAAAAAATCTGGAGCAGTAAAAAATGAAGAATGAAATAGAAAGTGAATCCAGGGAATCCAATACTAGTGAACTATTTAAAGCAGCATTTCTGTTCATGTCATTGTCCCTCAACCACTTCAAGGCGGAAGAAAGTTGCTGAAGTGGCCTGAGCTGGGACCACTGCATCATTGCATTCCAAATGTTTTACCTCCCCTCAGGATTTCAGAGTTCTTCATGGCAGCTGCCACCAGACAGACTGCTGATTTTATAATAAACCTGAATTCTAGTGAAGGTGTTTTACATCTCACCTGCAAGATCACAAAGTAGATACTTGGCAGTGTTTCCATTTTATTCATAACCCAAATTATCCCACTTTGTGCTGTTCTTTTATTATTTCTTTCTTTCTTTATTAATTTGCAGTTAAACATGCCGTCAAAAAAATGTCCTCAGCAAAGCTCCCTCCTACTTTGTAGCCTTGTACCATGTACTGCATTGGCAGGGACTGGTTTTGCCTGTAACATTTTGCAGTCTTGACTTTTCCAATGCGACAGTAATTCCTTTTCTATTTTTGATCCCTAATTCTAGCAACGCACAGTACTGACAATTTTGTCCCCCTGTTACCTTCTATTTGGACTGCAGCTGCTGGACTCTGGACCTGGGCCTTGCATCCTGTCTTCCAGAGCAGCTTTCCTATCCTGCCTCTGTACTTGGATGTAGTTGGTACAAATAGTCTGTCTCTGAGCTGTTTAAATTTCCTTGTCTCAACTTCTCTTTTTCAAGCTGTGTTTAAGTTGCCATTAATCAAATTAAATTGTGTTTCTTCACTAGTATTTCTCAAGTACTCTTCAAGCGGTTCCTTCCATCTCTATGTGTGCATTTTGTAGCTCTCTAAATGTCTCTCACTAGCAAGATAGTTATTTATTTGAGCTGAACTGTATCCAGTCTGTTTTCTCTCTTATATATATACACAGCTGTTGTTACACACAGCTCATTTTCTCTGGTATCTGCAATTGTTTTTATCTATTTATCTATTGTCAGTATGAAACCACTCAGGCAGTGATACTGATAAGATTTTGATGTGTTCCTGCTCTTCCTATCCAAGTCCATTTGATAACCTCTGCCCTATTTACTCCCATTTCAGAGTGATATATTTAGAAGGATTCACCTAAGAGCCTGCTGATGAGTTTCCCTGGCATCCTCACATCTCCATGATGTCAAGATGTAAGCATTATTTTTATGTCTTTTCAATCAAAAAAGACTTAACATAAATGCATGGGTAAATGATGTGAGGGCTGTGTTTCAGCCTCCAGAGAGCTGTTTTCATGGCACAGAGCTGACACACCAGGGTAGAGTTAAGAACAGTGTAAGGCAGAGGGAGCCAAGCTAGTGCAGTCTCTTCTGTGCTGTGGTATAGATCTTTCTAGTATCTTTGGTTATGCACGTTTGTTTAACCTTAATTCCATTTCTGTATCCTTTAAGACAGTGTCTGCAGTTCTCACCTGTGAATCCATTTTGTTAGCATTCTGCCTATCACTTCAAATTCTCTAAAAAATACCAGATGGGAAGTGGGCTTCCTTTCCTTCGTCATTAAAAGGCTTCTCATGTGGTACAGCAGGACAACCAGTAGACGTGAGGATACTAAAAGAAAAGAATGACGTATACTCACTTTGGAAAATCTTTTGGCTTATGTACTCTTGCTTTATATATTACTTTATTGTATTCCAGTACAGCACATGCTATTCCAACATACTTTCTCTGCTTTTCAGTCATTTTTTCTCAGCTTTTTGTGTGATCTCATCTTCACTTTGGTTATACAGCGTTCTTAATTTACACTTCACTGTTGACTTTGCGAGGAGATTATTTGTATGCTGTTCTTTTCCATAAAGAACTTCTCCAGTATTCTCTATAGCAATTGTTTATAATTTAGTCTTTTATACTTCTAATGTGATATTTATCTAAACTGTCTTAAAATGTCTTATGGCAGGCTGTCAGTCATTTTCGAGAAACATATATGCTGGCAACAGTATCATCCCTCAGTATATCTCATGCTGGCTGTATTGACACAACCTGTTTCAAGTCTTTAGCTTTTCAAGGGAGAAAGTTTGCACAGGGAAAGGGAGGATTTTCTGCCACTGTTTTGTTATTGATTATCTTTATTATTTTCCCTTCCTGCTACATCCATCTATCTTACCTTTTATTCCTAGGTAGAAGTTAGATCTGAATTTCTTTTCTTTCTTTCTTATATACCCTCACTTAATCTGTGTACATTGAGGATTTTTTCTGCTTTGCTCCATTTGTTGATTTCATTATTTCCTTTTTGCTCATTAGGGAGTTAATGTGTCATTTGATTCCCTAGGTCTTTTCAGGGACACAGCATTGTCCTTTTGTCTTGCTTGCACTGTAATCCAAGTTACATAGCTCCCGTGGCTCCTCTTTCACTTGGCTTTATCTTGGATTGGTGCTTCTGCAGCACTGCCCTGGTGGTCAGGAATGACCTCAATAACTCTGAGCTGCTATGAGGCTGAGCATGTTCATAAATCTTCTTTGCAGAGAGGCTGTGGAAAATATATACACATATATATATTCTGCAGTTGCAGAAACAAGTAACTTGTGATAAGAAAATAGAAAAAGTAATGTTTTTTGAAAAATTCTTTGTCCCTGGAGCAGTTAAAGCACTTACAACTTTTCCAAGGGAAAAAAAACCAATCATCCTTCTTTTATTAGAATAACGTAAGAAATATTAATAACTTCAGAAAAATGGACAATTAAGCACATTACAGCTGATGTTAGATCCAGTGAGGGAAATGCTCCTGGTAATTCTGATGGAAAGTATTTTCCTCTTAATGTGTTACCATTAAAAACAAAGTGGTCTTGTTTTTTCATAGTAAATTAACTGCACATATTTGTATTATGTCTTTGTTTTCTATTTCTTTCTAGTACAGATTAATTTTGAACTTATGAGGAGTCTGCTTGTTTGAGAAATTTTTCCACGTACATGTATTTACTGAGCCTTTGAGGCTGGTATTTTGAATTCAGATATTCAAGTAAACTTAGATGTATAATTGCAGCTAAGGAAAGATATTGGCTGACAGAAATGTAAGTGAAGATCTGATTTAGCAAATGCCAAAGGACAAATTTAAATTCAATTTAAGCCAATAAATAGTATAGTAGAACATTAGGGCTTATCTTATTAATGGGATCTGCAAGAAGAGGTGGAGGCATAAATGTCATTTGTTTAGGCTTGTGGTTGTCCTTCCAAGGGAGACAGTCTTTTCTTTATGTCTTTTGGAATAAGTTAAGATCAGCAACACCAAGTAGCATTCCTTGATCCCTACATGAGCCTTGAAGTAATACATGTACAGTAGACTTTCTTTCTTGGTCTTGGTGGACAGTTCAGGCCACGGACTTGAAGTCATTTGTCAAAATTAGGGTCAAAGTAGCAGAAAGAATCTTCATGTGTATCATAAATTCTTCCTGTGAGGACTATTTAAATCTGTTATCTATAATGAGGTAAGGCAGAGAGTCATGCAAAATTCAAATAAAAGATTTTTTTAAAGAGCATGGCTTTTAGAAAGGCTGAGGAAAAGGCAGTAATTTATTGCTGTCAAAATGAATGTGGTAACATGCCTACATGGCTTTTGGAACAACTGGCATGATCCCCAGGAGAAAGAATATTTTTTCAATAGTATCTAAGATTCATATAGGAAATACAGGCAATGAAAAAGTCAGAAGGTTCCAAACATCTTTTAAGATGAAAAAGTAAAAGTGGGTGCTTATATTGCCCAAAGACAATTGGCAAAAAAACTTAATTGATCTGAATTTTAAGAAGAGGTAGGTCTTCTGAAAGTTTAAAAAAAGAATAAATCTTGAATGGAATGAGTTTTCAGTCACTAATATAGGGATTATTTAGTAATAATTAGTGTCTAAAAGTGTTTAAATTAGTGTCTAAAAGATCAAGCAAATGACAGGCAGGTCAGCCTTACCATCATTCCCAGGAAAGTAATGGAACAGATCCTCCTGGAAGCCATTTGCAGGTATAAAAAGAATAAGAAGATGGTTAGGAATAGCCAACATGGATTTACCAAGAGCACAGCACACCCGACCAGTCTAATTACCTTCTGAAGAGAATTCTGCTTCAATGGACAAAGCAGGAGCAGTGGAAGTTGTATACTTTCACAGGAGCTTTGAAAGAACTTCTAATAGTCTCCTTGTCTCCTTTTAACAAGATTGGAGAAATATGAGCTTGATTAGTGGATAATAAGATGAGTGGAATATTGGCTGGATTGCTGGGCTCGGAGAGTATTGATCAGCAGTCCAGAGTCCAGCTGTCAGAGTGACACCCCTCAGGGATCAATACGAGGGACAGGACTGTTTAGTGTCTTTATTAATGACCTGGGTGATGAGATGGAGTACAGTCTGAGATATGTAGGTAAGAAAAAGCCAGTTTATATTACTCCCTGCAGTAACAAAGATAGAGACAGAAGGATAACAGATCTTTGTGAAAAGAAGGGACTTCAGTTTAGAAACGTATTCTGGAGTTCTGGAAAAAAAATCAAAATTGCAGTAAGGAAGGGACTATTGATAATAGGGCTCATTGAAAAAAAAGGAAAGAGCTTATTGCTATTGACAGTGACCAGGTCCACAGTGCAAAGCACTGCAGAAAAATCTATTGAAGCAAACCTTCTGACTTGAACTGTTCACTGTCTACAAGACAAAAAGGGGGGAAAAATATTTTCTACACTTTTAATATGGAGAACAGAAATGTTGACTTCCAGAGTACAGCCATGATGATTATGCTTCTGTGGAAACTTCATCCTTTGTTTTATGCATAGTTGTAGGCAGCAATTCCAAATATTTTGGTGGAGTAACGGTTGGACTAGTCTGCTTCTGAATCCTGAGATTTTCCACCTTTGTTTGACCCTGAATAGTTCCATTTCTTTCAAAAATTTTCTGAAGTAGGTATCCTGCCTTGGATTAATTTTCAGGTCCAGTGTGCTGCTTCCCAAATGGCTACCATTTTTTTCTCATGGAAAGTATCAAATTTTAGGATATTTATTTAGGACTTTTAGGATAATCTGTCTTTGTTTGGATCATTCATGGTCTCACAAGTGCCGTACTTCATCTCAGGAAGTGCCTTTATAAACTACTTTTGAAATATTTTTTTCTGGTTCTACAAACCTGAAGTAAGTAAACCTGACTCATTTCAAACACATAAACCTCAATTGCAATAACTGTGCATTGCTAGAAATTTTTTTTCATGGGTCAATAGGAACTGGAGATTTCCAGATGTGCTTGGAAATCTCTTTGCTTATAGGAAGGGGACCTTCATCCATGTCTTTTAAGTTCTGCGTTCTGTTCCTAGCTCACTCAGTGGCTTCTTTTGCTGATTTTATCTCACTGTACCTCAGTTGCCCATCAGCAAATAAGTCCCCAGCAATAGTTGTCTCTTCCTGAAAACAATTGTAAGAATAAATAAAAGTGAATGTAGTCTGACAGTGATTGCAATAATCTGTTTAACATGCGTCTTTCCCCATTTTTATCCTTAGATGTAGATCTGTAAGGCGAAACCTCACTTAATATGTCACTGTGTGCTCCTGTTTCATCAACCACTGGCTTCTGGGGCAGATCAGAAGATGACACAGCTGAATCTTTTTACCTTCTCCCGGGTGGTTATTCCTCAAAAGACCCATTCAGTAGAGAAGCTGTTTTTCCTCAAGGATCCCCAATGTGACTGATAATAGTCCCATTAACAGGGGGAAATTTATTTCTTTTGCCTATCTCTTGGGGCTTAGCCTTAGCCTCAGAAGCCCCAAGTATTTAATTTTGAAAAGCAAAGTTATGTGTCTACATTACATCTGCTGTTAGTTTTGAATGGAGATATTTTATACTTGTGGGATTTGAAGACTGGGATTTTCTTCAGTAGGCAATTCCAAAGGGTAATTCTTTCCACTTGCTTAAAATACTAATTTTAGGTTGCCTTTCTTTCTCTATTACTTCTAGGAGCTGGCTCAACTGGCTTAGGCCTGGACATTTAAGTAGGAGTCACCAGCAGTTCCCAGTCTAAATGACTCCATGAAATAATTTTTCAACTTGCACACTTTTTTGCTTTTTCTGCAAAGAGACATTGATCAGCCAAACATCTTTGTCATTTCAAATTATTCAGCATCAGAGACTTTACAGAACAAGTATGTTGTAAATTTGCTTGGAAACTCAGCAACCATCATTTTAACTACTGATTTCTTTGCTTCCATTTCCTGCGGCAGTTGTGTGGTTGCAGGAATATAATTTTTACTGCTGGGTTCCTGAGAGCTGTGAAGAAGTGTTTAAGGATTCTGAGACTCTCAATCTCTTCTACTGCTACAGAACACTTATCATATAACAGGAAGAATAAAAGTGAGCTCATAAAATGCTAATATTTTTATTGTCCGTGAATTGTGACCTAAGAATTTGCAAATAAACTCCTTGAGGTTTTTTTATGTCAATTGCAAATTCACTTGCAGAAATATTTATGGAAGAGAAGGTGTCCTGCCTCCATGGTGACAACTGATGATACTGACAAGAAACTGTCTTTACTTCTGAGGTTTTTTTAGCCTTTGACAAGGGACTTCGTTGATGCATATACAATGCTGACTCCCTTCAGAGAATACATCCATAAATGAAACTTAGTATCTTCTTTTCCAAATATCTTTGCTTTTATGTCTTGAAGTGCCATATTGATAAACTAAATGTATTATCTTTCAATGATCAGTGCAAATTATGTAGGAACAGGTATTCTGGAAAGGAGTTTTCCAAAGAACATAAGAAATTAAGGTATGCTGGAGCCTACCTACAAAGGTCTAGTAGTACTGAGGTAAAACTGAATGGATTTGCAATTCAGGGATCTTATTTGGTACGTTTCACCCTGTGGTTTGTCACATATTTGCAGCTAAAATAATCTGATTGTCTGTGTCTGATAGCTTCTGAAAAATACAGCTTTGTATGCTTTTTTCTACACATTATAAAAGTTGATGAAATCTTAAGCTTGGAGCAAGGTTTTGAAGGGATTACTTATTAACAGCTGTACTACTTTGATATGCATTGCCATTGCAAACAAGAGCTTGTATGCTGCAAGACCAGTTGGAGGAATAAATTTTGGTTTTAAGACAGAGAAAACGAAAACTATTAAAATCCACTTGGGGTTCTTATGTCAATGTTCTTTGTGAAAGAAAATACCGACAATAGATGGCACTGTGGTTCTGTGACCCGGGGGTTATTTGTGTCTCTGTAGCTGTGCCACGCTGTTTGTGCTGCTCTGGAGGTGGGCTGAACCTGGCTGGACACCAGGTGCCCACCAAAATCCCACTCCTCTCCTCAGCCAGGCCGGGCAGGGGAAATGCAAGGAAAGGTTCGTGGGTCGAGATAAGGGGAGGAAGAGATCAGTCACCAATTACTGTCATGAGAGAAACAGTCTTGCCTTGGGGAAATTAGTTTAATTTATTGCCAATCAAATCAGAGTCGGTTAATGAGATATAAAAGCCAAATCTTAAGACAGCTTTACCCCTCCACCCCTCTCCCTTCTTCCTAGGCTTAGCTTCACTCCCGATTTTCTCTACTTTCACTGCAGTGGCACAGAGGGATGGGGAATGGGAGCTGTGGTTAGTCATTACACGTGGTTTCTGCTGTCCCTTCCTCCTCAGGGAGAGGACTCCTCTTCCCCTGCTCCAGCGTGTGGTCTCTCCCACTGGAGGCTGTCCTTCGTGAACTTCTCCAGCATACATCCTTCCCTCGGGCTGCAGTTCTTCATGAACTGCTCCATTGTGGGTCACAAGTCCTGCCAGCAAACCTGCTCCAGAGGGGCTCCTCTCTCCACTGGCTTCCCACAGATGCTGCCAGGAGCCTGCTCCAGCACGGGCTTCCCACGGGGTCACAGCCTCCTCTGGGCACTCACCTGCTCCAGTGTGGAGTTCTCCAGGGGTTGCAGGGGGACACATGCTCCCCCATGGATCCCCATGGGCTGCAGGGGCACAGCTGCCTCCCCATGGTCTGCACCAGGGGCTGCAGGGGAATCTCTGCTCTGGCGCCCGGAGCACCTCCTGCCCCTCCTTCTCCACTGGCCTTGGTGTCTGCAGGGCTGTTCCTCTCACACATTCTCACTCCTCTCTCTGGCTGCAATGGTGCAGCTTTTTCCCACTCCTTAAGTCTGTTCTCCCATTGGCACCATCATAGCTGCTGCTGGGCTCGGCCTTGGCCAGACGTTCATCCATCCTGGAGCCGGCTGACATCGGATCTGTCAGATATGGGCAAAACTTCTGGCAGCTTCTCACAGATCCCATTCCTGTAGCTTGCCCACTAATGAAACCTTGCCATGCAAACCAATACAGCTTATTCATTTTAATCTTATAGTTCTACTTCTTAGTGAAATTTATTTAACTGGCTTTCTACTACTGCAAGTACACTGTTTCTGACACCGAAATGTATTAAGTTGTATGTACTTACCCCAAGAGTACTTCTTCAGTAGAAATATGTCTGTCCTTAGAAAAAGAGAATCATTACAATGGCTCATTTTGGACCAGTTTACTGAGATAGTTAAATTCTGCAACATGCTCTTTCTTTTTGTCCAGCAAAATACTTAAAATTACTTTAGCCTTCAGCAGGCATTGTACTGAATATTTATGGGAGAAATAAAACCAAACCAAATTAGCTTCTTAAGACAAACCTTCAGTTTATAAAACAACTGATGGCATTTGAATATTTTAATCTGCTTTACTAGCAGTGCGATCAGACAAAACAGTAATGCATTGAAACACCATTTTACATTAACATTACAAAATACAGCAATTTTTTTCTCTATGTATTTACATAAGCAAACATATAGGTATTCAAAATAGAATGCATCTCACAGTCTGGCAATAAGTACATAAGTACAGTGCTTGGTTGACTGGATGGGATAGATACATAGGAATTTTTACCCTGAAGTGTATAAAGGATGCACACCAGCTTAGGAGATACATGGTGAGCTTCATGTCTTTGGACATTTTTCAGATGCAGTCTTAACAGTAATAAAATGTCAATCTACTTGAAAAATTGAAGCTGAAAAGTTTTTTTCAAATGAAGTGGTTTTTTTGGATGTAGATTTGACAGACTGACTCAGCATGCTTTTCCTGTGAAGTATGGGAAGGCCCTAACCTCAGAACCAGCCTGTATGAATGTCTTCTTTTCTTTTTTTAACCTGAAAAATTACAAAAAATTCCATTCAAGTCTGATGCATAATGAAAACACA
This sequence comes from Aphelocoma coerulescens, assembly GCF_041296385.1. NCBI lineage: Eukaryota > Metazoa > Chordata > Aves > Passeriformes > Corvidae > Aphelocoma > Aphelocoma coerulescens. The sequence continues at coordinate 64,792,378 of NC_091013.1, forward strand.
TTTTTTTGGAAGATGGAAGTGTTGCTCTGAAGCCGGTCATATTAAACCATGGTGTTCATTCCAAGCATGGGCCAAGTGCTGTAAATCCTAGTTTAAAACAGCTGAACTTTGTCATCTGTCTGCAGTATAATGAGTCCAGTAATTGCTATCTACTGATGAACAACCTCTAGCAGATTTGGCATGGTGACTAGAACAAATTCGTATCCTGACTCTGTCATCCTCACTAAGACAAACTGCACAAAAATCTATTAATATTTTGATGCAAGGTGGCAGAATCAGGCCTTGCTAAGCTGTCAGAAATGTCCATAAAGAGCTGGAGATATTGGTCTTTATCTGCTGTGCATTCTTGGCCTTAAGATGCTTCTTAGGCAAAAGCTGCTGATCACTCAATAAAACCATCTATCTGAGTGCTCCAGAATCAAAATGTCAGGCATCAGTTTTCCCTGCTTCTAAGCAAAAACTAAGTGTTATGTTCTCTCCAGCTGTCAATTAATAAAATGCTGTCAAGTCTCTTATGTCCAAAACATAGATTTTGTTTTAATAAGCTGGGGAAAAAATATTGTTCAGAGTCATGTTGTAATGCAACTTCAAACCAGTAATTGAAACCCTCTGTGATTGTAGTGAAACATTCCCTGTCAGTATTTGCAACCTGAGCAATTTGAGATTGTGAAAGAGGAACAGAAGGTGAAATGGAAGAGAAACAGAGGGCTGATCTGCTCTGCCACGTGGGCAAAATGCAGACCGTAAGTGGAGAGCATAAGCACTGAATGTGAAATGTTCAGTAACAGTTTATCAGCTGCAAGCTGGTGAAGGAGACTGTGCAGAGCAGCAACCACACCCTCAGGAGATTTGGGAGGAATTGCGCTCCGGAGAAGTGCAGGGTGCCATATACATCATACGGTATGCAGGTGGGCTCTGCTCCCTGGCACAAATGGGTGATAAGACCCAAGCTGTCTGTCCCACCTACTTCTTTCTCTTGCAAGGCCAGAGAAACTTCCATCAAGACAGGCATAAATGGCAAAAAATGTGGCGATTCCCTCCACTGGTGAAAGCCTCTTTGTTTCCTTTCCCCTCACATGCAGAGACCTTCAGTCCCCTGTCAATATTCATCACATGAAGGCAATCTGGTTTGGTGGCAGATCTAGAGCCTCAGACCTCTTCTCACAAAAGACCTTTGCTTTTATTACTGCCTACTTATTCCCTGAGGTACGTGTTTCCAAGAGCAAATCCTCAAAACCATCACCCCAGTTGTGGAGTGGAGACATCTGGACTTCTGGCCTGTGGGATACAAGATGGACATTGTCCTTACTTCAAAGTACCAGATTTAGGGTCTATATCAAACTTTACAGGAAACAGTGGAAAGTCACTGCTCCCACCTACTACTATGGTTGTCCTCATGCTCAACTGTATTTAGCAGATTCCCTCTGGAATCCTTTCTTTGCCAGTGTGGCACCCCTCACACAGTGCTGTGTGGGAGCAGGATGTGTGCATAGGGAGGTAGGAGCAGCGAGTTCATTTTTCCTTCTGCTGAAGCTGTTCAGTTTGGCTGTGGTGATCAAGTGTATGTGGTGCCAGAGAGACCATATAAAGCACCTGGTGAGCACAGCATTTATTCCACTTGATTTATCAGTTGATCTTAAATGACCAGTGTTGGGGGGAAAACCATGAATGTCTGCGAGGTGAAAGATGACATGTATGGCATCATCACTGAAGATGGGGCTACAGCATGCCACTTTGACCCAGACATGGAGGCTGAGGTCTGTGGGGTGAGTCAGTGTCAGCATGTGCACACAGAGCTTCTGTGGCATGGTAGCTCCTATCTATCCCCTGTCAGAGGAAAGGGCTCATATAACTAGCAGATTTAGTTATACAATATATATATTAAGATAAATCAGTTTTTTGGAAATCAGTCAAATACCCAGCCAACTTTTAAGTCCTCATCTGCCATAGATCAGTATCTTAAGCTAAAGGCCTTCTTCCTCCAAAGAGTCCCACCTGGTAGGCTAGAATAAGATTCAGTTTCTCTCTGTCTCTCTCTTTCTTTGACTTAGTGGAAATTTAATTGCTTTGTAAAAACGGAACAGCTTCAGTAGAAGGACTGATAAAGGCATTGGAGTTTTGCTTCTGGACGGGCCATGTTTTTTCCAGAGAAACTGGAATACATCCTGGTTCTGATGAGATTATGGCTGCAAAATTCATGGAATTAATCAAATGATTGGATTTAAGATTTGCAGGTGAATGCAACATTCATATTTCTCCTCTTCAGCCAAGTCCCACTGGCCTCAATGACATTGGCTATGATGCCTGAAAAAAAAGAGTTTCATGACTAGGCATGTCTGTCAAGCAATGTATCTTGTGTTCTTTGTGCAATGTATTCTGCCCTTGGATCTATGCATGTGAAATGCAGTGTTGTTTATAGGTCCTGTTATTTTTCAAGTGAGCCCCATTTGCCCATACATATTTCATTAAGGCTGAGTCCTAGTAGTGCAATCTTCCAACCGTTCCTGAGCAATCTGCCTTAACAGCAATACAGCAAAACCAGGGAAAACAATTTTTAGCAACTAACAGTTTTCTAATCATTCTGGCTTTACAAGCCCTAAAACAAAACCAGAACATTCTTCTAAAATGGCCTTTTTTAACCAAAGAGAAATGATGAGAGTGGATCTGCTTCAGCCTTTTACTAAAGGCTTTACTCATGCAAAGCTTCCTCTGACATTACTTAAATCAGACTTCATTGGAATTGAACAGAGTCATGGATTTGGAATTGGTGCTGAAATTATTTAGCAATGTTATGCCTGGTTTTCCACTTTTCTCTCACTTCACCTCCCTGTCAGCACCAGTGGGAGGGAGCAGGGAATTAAGACCAATAATTTTGAAAACATTACTTTCAATTTTGAAGCTGAACACATGAAATTTTTGAATGGAAATAAACTACAAGTCCTGAAATAAAGATTACAAGTGGTGGTGGAAACAGAGGATTATTCAAGTATAATTTACCTTTGAAGATTGCTTATTTGAAATACAGAACAAATGGCAGAAAAACCCGGGGACATTTCAGAATGGTTACTGAGGAAGAAAAGGTAGCATAAAAACAGTTAACAAAATGTCCATATATTTAATCTATAGCAGTTTTAATAGATTTTGTTTAATAGTTTAAGATTTATTTTAAATATATATTAGGAAATTAACCATCATTTTATTTAAAATTCCATAAAGTGCTCATTCAGTTAATAACAAAACTCAGTTGTAGCAAGACAAACTAGCTGGAGCCTACTCTGCAAGAACATCAAAGGACAGCTTAGCTTTCATTTGCAAAGAGAAAAGAAATGCGTAGGTTTCTTCACAGCCCGTATTATAATACCAGAAATTGCATTTTTTTCTTTAAGAAATATATCCTTTAGAATATTAAAAAAATAAGTTTAATAAAGCCTGTGCTTAAAGCAGCCAAAGTACTGTATGAAAAAATTGCACATTTGATACCATTTCAACCCTGCTTTTCATCCACAGGATAATGTGAGGAGTATATGATGTTATTGGAAGGTCTCTTGAACACAGCTGATTTTCCTAAGCTATCAGAGCTTCTCACAGCAGGTGAAATTTTCAGCACACGCACAGTGGTTGTCATGGCAGCTGCTGACCATCACACACCACTAACCTTTTCGTTCCCTGGGCCGATACTTCCCTTGGAGGTACCATCTAAACGATGTGTTCCTATCGTGACTGTCGAGTAATCCTTAGCCATCATTTTGGCTTCTTTTTTCAAACTCTTCATTTGTGCTAGCTGGAGCTGGCTGGAATCATATGCAAGTGCTGGGATAGTGTTCACTAGAATCAGCTGGAAAGGTTTCTTCTCCTCCTTGTAGCGACACTGAATGTAGCGAGAGAAAGCTGAGCGGTAGGTTTTGTTGAACAATGTATAGACGAGTGGGTTGACAGCCGAAGAAAGGTAGCCAATCCAAACAAATACGTTAAGAAGTCCTCCAATGACCTCTTCTTTGCATGACTCCTTGCAAATAACAGCCATCACATTGGTGATGAAAAATGGGCACCACATCACAACAAACAGAAAGAAGACAATGCCAAGAACCTTGGAAGCCTTCTGCTCATTGCTGATGGATTGCATGGTTCTCCTCCCCGAAGTCCCCGTATCTCTGTTCAAGGAGCGCTGAAAGAGTTTCTCTGAGGACAGGGAACTCTGAGGGAGGAAGCTGAATGAAGCAAACTTGGTCTTAGGGCCAACGTCATTCACGCATAGCATAGCTTCCTTCTGCAGCGACTTGATAGTTAAAAAGTAAGTGACTACCATGATGGTTAGAGGGATGAAGAATGCCACAAAGGAGCCTACTAGAACAAAATTTTCATCTGCAAGTAAGCAGATGTCTTTCTTAAAAATGTCTTTCTTAAATACTTTGGAGTCATCTTGTAGTCCAAAGACGGGTATAGGCATGGAGATACCTGAAGGTGGATGAGAGAAAGAAGAGGTTAAACACAATAATGAAAAACACTTCCAGCCTCCAAGAAAAAAAACAAACATCCACCTGTGTTCTACCTGTGGCTGAGGTGATCATAGCTATACACATTACCTCAGCCACAGCTAGAACCCATTTGCTTCCTTCCAACTGTCCCATGACACCTGATAGCCACAAAATCATGTGTTCTTGGATCTTGGGCCCCTAGTAATGATCTCCAGACTCGCTCCTTGGTCCCTGCCATCTTGGCAAAAGCTTTTATGAACAATAACCAAGATGACACTATGTATTTCTTTTCTGGAGTGGCATAAGAGTGATCTTGGACTGTTTTTCATTAGAGGATTAAAAGTGTTCTGGGTTCTAATTAGACTGGGAAATATTAATTTTAGGAGGAAAGAAAATTTTTTATCATAGGCCTAAGAGTAATCTTTCATTATGTCTTTCTCTTTTCTTGCTGTAATCTCCATATAATCAACACAGGCTAAATGCTAACAAAACCCAACTTCCCATGTGGCAAGGGCCAGATGAACAATGGGAACAAATTAAGCACTGAGAGACACTGATATGAGGCAGCCTGAGATGTGGTTTACCCTGCAGGACCACAAAGGTCCTTTCATTGTATTTCTAGCTGCTAGAGGTTGCCTTCTCTGTGCACAGCCATGCAAACTTTGTCTTCCCCTGGAGCATGTGCTGCGTCTTTGCCTTGTCATGAATGGCAAGGCAAGGTGACAAAGTCCATTCTCCTTGGACTGCTATGTCTGATTCAACCCTACTCAGCCATTCCTCAGGGATTTCTGCAAATGCTGCTAGAGTCTGGGTAAAATCAAACAGCTGCTATTTCTTTGGTTGTTGGTTTTGGGTTTTTTTCAGCATTTGTCTCTTCCCCTCCAAATGGATGCTGTCTCTCCAAGAGAGGCAATATTCAGACAATGAAAGAGATGATGTGCTGCAAAGATAGCAAAAGTGGAGTGAAGCAGGGGGTGATAATGCAGCTCTGTTTGGATAAAAGCAGCAAGGTGTCTGACTCCTGTGGAAAGTTAGCATAATCTGGGAGCTTCAGTCCCATTTGCATTTTTGAACAGAAATCCCAGTTTCTGTATTTGGCTTATGAGAAATAAAAACATTGACTAGAGAAGAATTTCTTATGATGTGAGGAGGATGCTGTGCCCTACTTTGTTTAGTGTATGCCCAAAAATGTCCTTACTAGTTCACTGATGAGTCCTGAAACATCAGCATTTCAATGGTACCTTCCTCTATCTCTCTTTCTTTCCCTTGTTCCCACCTGCTGCCTTAACTGGGAGCCCTTTAAAAGCATAGCCTGTCTGTTCATTTCACACATATCCAGTACCCAGCATAACAGCTCCAGTCCCAGAGGAAGGCTGTGGAGTACAGGCTCAATACCAAACAATAATAATAATGGTAATAATAATATTAGATTATTATTCTGTTCAAGTGCTTTATTCTTTTTGTTCTTCTGGAGCTTCTACAAAGATCTTTTTCTTTTTCTAAGAATGCTGTATCTTATTTTATCTTTGCAGCTTTGAACTGAGCCATGGCATTGCCTCAGGCCAGTTTAGAAAAGTGCTGTTCTTATCATCCCAGGGCGGAAGCTGGTGGAGAGCCTGTGGTATTACCCTTTCTGTTTCTCCTGCAGAAGCTCTAAATGCTTGGGCTAGGAGAAGCCAGTGAGTGAGATGCAAACTCATGCAGTGTGTGGAAACTCCTTAGTTGAGCTAACAGACACCTCCAGTGACTCCAGAAAAGCTGCTGGCGATAAAGGTCCAAGTCAGTCTCACTGACAACACAGAGGAAGAGGTCGCTGTGAGAAACCAGGCTGTCCAGCTGTGGCTGAGTAATCTGGGGTGCTGAACAACTCCAGGGAAATGAGGAATGCTTGGAAGTTCCTTTTCTTTTTTCAGATGAGTTGAAGGGGTGCCGAAGGCATCCAGCACCTTCCAGCATTATACTTCAGCTGCACAAAGACACAGCATTAGTCAGAGCAATACCACCAGTTTCCCGTCTGCTTCTGCCCTGTGCTGATAACAGCAAGGCTGTTTTTTCATTTCATTCAAAGACCTAGTGTGAGCTGCAGAGATAAAATAAACAATGGTATTGACAGAGTAAAAAGATGCCTTTCATTACTAGCTTATGGTTCAGCTGCTTGAGGAGGCATGGGAGTAAAGGCAGCAGCACTAGAAAGAGGAAAATTTTAGCATAACTGCACGCTTTTTCAAGTAAAGGGCCAAAGTCTGTTACAGCTTCTCACCTGAAACAAGAGGAGCAATTCCCCAACTGCTTTGTTTTGTTCTTAGCAGCTTCTGGAGACTGGCATCCAAATCCAGATTTCTGGCTTTAAAAAATGGAAATGGGCTTCAGCATGTAGCAGAAGTTCCCACATTTCTTTGTCATTCCTTTAACGCATACAGAAGTGCTGTACCCAGCAGAGCTGTAGCAGGCACTGCTAGTCATGTCAGTTTTTCTGAGTGACCATTCAAGGCATCTTTCCCCTACAGCCATAGGGAAGTGGCCTGTATACAGTTTGAACACAGCAGAGATAACACACTTTGGTGGCAGAGAACACTGACAACTATAAACTGCTTTTTGTGTAACACCAGTTCAGCTGATGCAGGGCATCTCACAAATGATATTGTGGCATTCTTGCATGGAATAAGTTAACGTCCAGCCCAATTTTCTCTTTTCTTATGTCTGCAGGGGCTAAATTTACTGCTCCCCTCATGGAAGGAGCAGGGTTTGTCTCCCCTCAACAGTTGGCTTCTGCAGCATAAGTATGGCAAATTCCATGAGGCAGAGGGACCAAATTCAAAGGCAGTCATGCTTAAACTGCAGGTAAAGGAGCTTCCATGTGCAACTCACATCCACTATTTTGATGGGATTTTTAGGAAGCATCACATATAGCCAAGAGTATCACCCGCATGTCGCGTTTGGTCAAGACCACATTTGTCCTGTAAACCTGTAACACAAAGTCCTGGTCTACGGTTGCATTACCATTATTGCAGCTGACTGAATTAATTCTTTAAAAGTTGAAGCTGAATAATCTATTTCACCTGGATGATTCAGATGTATAATTCCTCGCTGGTTTACTTGTCCTTGCTTTCCAGCTCCCTGCTCTTGGTGACTGGATGTTTAAGAAGACACAGATGGTGCCTGTGCATTCAAACATCATAAGAAGAAAATCAGCTTCACAAGAAAGGATCATGCAGAGCTACCAGGGAGGGACAAACAGGTGTTTGGGAAATGAAGCATGTGCAAACAGTAGATCTGGAGGAAACAACCTGGAAGGGCTGTAACAGAACAGCTATTCCACACCCTGCCCATTCCACGCTCCCACTAGCTCAAGGTCAGTCTGGAAAAAAATCTTGGTATCTCCTGAGGGCTTTTTTATGGTTTATCTTCCTTGGATTTTAAAAGAACTAAACTGAGGCACAAGGAAGCATTCAGCACAGAATAGGAGCACTGAAGGTACATTAACCACTCCATTTCCAGTTGACATTCCCACTTAGAACATTTTCCCTTGTGAACAAGCCCTAAATATTATGTTCCTCTGGTACAAGGTGGTTTATTTATATGGCTTGATTTATACACACATGGCTGTTTCAAACTGTGGATTTTAATAAACCGCACAACAGAGCCCAAACAATAAAGATGAACAATAAATTCTGCATTAAACCTCAAGCATTTGGGCAGAGTTTCAGAATGACAAAATGGTCTTGAAAACACCAAAGGTTAAGAAGTAAAGCAATGGCATCCTTCTTCTTGTTCTCTCAGAAAGCCTGGTGAAATTGACAAGGGTTGATATAGTGGTACACATTGCTGGCTTCAGAGGTGTACAACAGCTATAAAACCACTTTAAGTGGACAGGTAAACTGGGTTTGCAGCTGCCTTGAGCTGCTGAGACTATCAATAAATCAAAACCATAATTTACAATGTGCGTTCAGGGTGGCACACTTGGGTTGCTTGGAGTGAAGACAAGAAGGGGGAGTGAATTGATAAGGTCAAGATTTCTTCTGTGAAGTCTCCTTCAAGCAGAAACTCAGTCGTGCTTTTGCCTCACATCTATCCATTTCAGTTGTGTTTAATACAAATGAGCATTACTCTGTGCCCTAATAAATGTCCAAGGGTTAGGAACTACCTTTTAGAAATGTCATTACAGTTTCTCAAAAAAATTTGGCACCTTTTATCACCTTCTCATGGAAAACAAAACCCCTCCCCATCCCAGGTTTTAGTAGTCACATGGATTCAAACATACCGGGTCATGGGCCAGCTCATGGGCCACTGCACAAAGATGTGCTGTGACACTGTGGACCTCTGAAAGGATTGCTGCTTGAGAAGGCAAGTGTATCCTTCAAGCAGTTCAATGCGGCCATATTGTCTAATATCTTTAGAAAAGCCCATGCTGTTATCTGGTGCCTATTTGTACTCAGAAAATGTCCTATTTTGGTACATCTACACATTCAAACAGCAAACAGATGTCCATGTATGCTCACCTGCTACATCCCAAGACATACAGTGTGTACTCTCAGTTTCGTGTTGTATAAAAATCTCCTTGTTGCACACTGCGATCACATTATTTTCAATATTTTTTACTTAATTTACCTAATTTAATTTCTTAATAAAGAAAATTTATTCCTTTGGGCTACCATGGTGCCCTGTGTAGGTGTTTGTTTGCTCAAGGAACACAAGCCACAGTGAGCCACTTGTGGCAGGGGGACCATGAACCATGTCCCCCTCTGAATATCAAGGATGAAAATGTGTCTGGATCTTATACGATGAGCTGGAGTTTAGCAACAGTTACTTCAACTTAAACATCTGCAGAGGAGTTGCTCAGTCTGACTTCATGTCTCTGCTTGGCATTTGACACTCACCATTATGGTTGTTACATCACTACTTTTCATTGTTTTGTCATTACATCATCGTTTCCCGAGACCTGCAAACACTTAGCTGCTCTCTGCGTGCACCTGAAAATGTTATTCCCCCATCGACTCCTTTCCAGTCATGACAAACCTTTCACTGTTATACTTTTGTTGCTGCCAGAGTAGTGCCAGCCATATTTCCAATATGTGCAGGTTGCTGATGGGTGGCAGTGCAGAAGCAGAAATTTCCATCTGGGAAGAGGGGATGTTGAAAACCTCCGTGTGGCTTGGGAATCACCATCTGAGGGAGCATCTAGCTAGCATGAATGTTAAAAAGCTTCCACCTTCCTTAGTTAGCATCCCCAAAGTCCTGGTCTAGAATTCCTCCTCGCGTGTGAGACCAGCACAGAATTCTTCCCTAGTGGAAAATACATGTGTTGGCAGAGGCAGAAGTGGATGAGGAGCTTTCTGTCACAAATCCCCATGTAAGATTTGTTTTCAAATGGATTTCCTCAAGAGCTAAGTTAGTCACAGTGCTGGAGGAGCATCATCTCCTTTCCGCATCCCAAGAGGTTGTACTCACAGGAATGGAATCAGAGTGGGTCCAGGCATTCTCCTTATAACTGCTGATAGACCATATTTAGTTTTTTATTCAAGGGCACACATGGAGCTGGTTTTCTGTATCTTTCCCTTGGAACACTTTATTTGGTCACACATGTTCTATTTAATACAACTGAAAGGAAAACTAATTTAAATTTATGTCGCATAGGGGGGTGCCAGGTAACAGATTATTCTATTAATTTTGAAATGGCTTTGTTCCTGACAGCTCAGAAAATCTCTAAGGAAACATATCTTTTAGCCTAGTAGGAGATACATTTGCTTCTTTTTATGTGAGTGTCATAGGTTAGCAAGCATAGTCCCGGAAGGGATATCCTTGCTAAGGGGTGCTTACAGCTTCCTCTGGGACCTGATAGAACCTATCAGCTGGCCAGTTTGAATATGGACAATTCTTTAAGCCACTTAAAGTTGTGACCGCCTCTGTGATCCACACTTAAGAATAGACAAACTCCCACCCTAGCTCTCTCTCGTTTCTGGTGCTGGGACAGGTGGCTGCGGGCCCCGTGCAGGGGCCAGCAGGCCCGGCCAGGCCCTGCTTGGGCCAGGCCGGGCCAGGCCACGGCCAGCCTGGAGCCTGTTCCAGCCATGGAACCCCCCCCACTGCCTTGCCGTGGGCAGCCGGAGCGGCTTGGAACCCCCCCCCTCCACTGCGGCCGAGATTCAGCAAAGCGGCACCTCTGTCCGGCAGAGGTCAGTGACCAACAGCGATAAGCCACATTCCAGCTGCAAGGCCGAGGTGAGATTAACCCTTTTATTGCTGTGAAGATCTGAAAACCTGAGGGAAGAGAGAGAGGAGATGCTTAAAGCTGAAAGTCTGTTGTGAAGCTATGATATATCAGAGTATCCCGTTGTAACTTCATGAAGATATGGGGGGTGGAGTGTTCAACTCGTAAGCAGAAGCACCTGCGCTGAGATAGGCAGATGCTGATGCAGCTGTAATTTCATGAGAAGTTTGGACAGAGAGAGATGAACCAGATGAACCAGATGAGGACTTTTGCTCCAAAGAGGAAAGGAGAAAAACCTCAATTCCTAGAGATGCTTCCAGAGATAGTCTTAAAGATGAAGATGACCCTTTGCTCCCAGGGAAGGAGAAGGGCCTCTGTTTTTTTTCTGAACAGCTCAACCTTAAAATTGTACCCCGAAAAACTTCAAGAGTGGACCCTCGAAAGCAGTTGTGGGAAAAGCTGCAAGTCGGGGGGGGAAGGGACTCACATCACAAGCAGAGAGACTCCTCTTCCTAAATGGACTGAACAATATTTGGAAGTGGGTGGCTGTCTCGGTGTGATACTGTTTTCATAGCACGAGCAAAAAGAGACTTCTCTTTCTAAATGGACTGAACAAGGTTATTATGGAAGTGGTAAACAGACTGAACATCTTAAGGGTTGTCTTTACATTGTCAGTGGGAGAAGGGAGGAAGGTGAGGGGAGGAGGAGAGTTCTAAAGGTGGTATAATTTTTTTTTCTTTTCTTTTCTTCTTTTAGGTCTGTTAATAAACTTCTTTATATTCATTCAAGTTGGTGCCTGCTTTGCATTTCTCCTAATTCTTATCTCACAGAAGAGAAACAGTAATGAGTATTTTAGACCAAACCACTACACTAAATTGGTGTTTCTGCCCGGTTACAAACCCAACCCGTGACAGTGAGAAAAGTATGGTAAATGATAATTTATACCATAAATAATCTATTTCACTTTAGAAAAACAAAATCAGAGAAGTCTGTGTTTCCTAAGATGTTTCTCATTTATGTCCTCAGTCCTGAAGCCTATTTCTTAACAAGAACAGAGATATGTCTCTCCAAATTAATTTGTAGAACTGTGATAATAAAATATTAACAGGATTAGAGGAGAATTACAGGGAGGACAGTGCAAGAAATGAAGGACAGGTGCCCCTTTTTGACCCAACTGATTAGAAACCGTGGGCTCCAGAGTGAGCTGGGTTATGAGAGAGCACTGATGGAGTTGCTTTCTGCTTTTCTCAAAATGTGCACACAGCCCTATTTCCTAAAGGCAGCAAGAGTCCAACAGCAGGAAGCAGTTTCTTTGCTTTTGGCTTTAAGTGCTTTTCCTGCCTATGCACTCCTCAAATTCTCTTAGTTACGCTGCAAGACTTGTTTACGCTCTGGTTCTTGTCATTTTTTTTGTTGGATTTTTCAGGCTTTCTGAGTATTTGAGGAAGATACAACCTTTTGCATAGCGATTTCCAGTGGAGCCTCTTCCCCCATACAGTCTTTGCTTTCCAGCTAGTGACATTATTTTTGATTTGGGCAGAGGCTTCTTCCAAGGTGTTATTGGCTTCTCACAGAGATCTCCAATTGAGAGAAGTTGTTATCCTTCTAAGATGGTTACCCAGTCACTAAAGGGAGTAGCAGAGGAATATAGAAGTCTGCACTTATCAAACAGTTAGAAAAAAAAAAAGAAAGGTTTCTAAATGTCCTGAAGAAATTTATTTTGAAAGAAGACTTAGGAACTGGGGATTTCAGATGATGCCATTCATGTGTGCAATAGGGAGCAATGGCTTTGGGCACTGGTGGCTTCAACTGAATGAGCTCAAAGAGGAAGTTTTGCTTTTGCAACCAAACCCTCTAAATTTGGTGCTAGCACAGGTTGGCACAGGCTGCCTTCACTGTCTGCTGACTGCAATGGGTGGCCTCCAAGCGGGAGGTCTCCAAGGGGTAAGAAATTGCTGGACAAAACTCTGCTGTCTGGTCTGTTTTTCATGTGGGAGGCAGCCACACATCCCAAAGGTAGTAGTTATATCTCATTTGAATATTAATTTTTAAAATTGATTTCTTAATATGCTTGTAGTTATTCCCAGGTAATGATGTCCTCGACCTGTGACTGCACATTGCCTCATTTTGGCTGAAGCTCTGAAGTGATTCTGTCTTTGTAGAGTAAAAGTGTTCTTGCTTAGACTTAGCACACTTTCTGTAAGGGACACCCACAGGTAAAACCTTCACTTCTAGGGCCAGAAAACAGAGGGAATATGTGGAAACCTCAGAAAATTGAAAGACTTTATCAATTTATACAGAAATATTATTTTAGATGGCATGTACTTGCAGTCAATCTGCTGCTAATTTACTATAGCATTTATAGCTACTAAAGGCACACAACTTTTCCTAAATAAGTAGGAAATACCAAACTGCCCAGGAAATAAATTTTTTTACAATATGTCTAAAGAACAAAATAATGTGCACCACATGCCATATTCTTTGCCAGGTCTCCCATGGATTTGATGAAACTCCTTTTTGCTGTGCTTGGTTAGACCTTGTGGTCTGATTATGAGTATTTTAATGATGTTAAACCTGGAGAAAGATGTCAGAAGACCCCAACCCTAGACTCAGTAAGTGTGCCAACATTTAGACAAAAAGTAAATGTCTTTGCCTTGTGTAGATTAGTGTGTAAATACAAGTCAGTCCAAATGCATCTACAGGGAAGAAGAAGGAGACAAGAAGATATCTGGGCCTGCTTTTGTAGCAGAAGGCTGGACAAAGCTGTTTAGCTCTGCAGTATCTAGGAGGTTAAAAGTCAATAATAGAGTCTAAAATTCCTTTTCTTTTTTACTGATCCAGAGAAACCCACTCAACCTGATGTCCAGTAAGGAGCATGATATCATGCCATGTAGAGCCAACTTGTTCACATGAGAAAACACTGTCTCTGTGTTCCCCATGTAAAAACTCAGCCCATCCTTAAAGATGGGACAAAGAAACATTTATGGGAGTGATTTGGCACTGTTTTGGCACCACATTGCCACGTCATATCTGAGATGAAATTACTCCTCTTGCATTCTGGTCTTTGGTGAGATTGAGACATTAGGACTGTCCCCAAGCCTGGAAAGAGTGAACTGTAAGGCAGTGTCTGGCTAAATGTGGACAGGAAGCTGAGGAAGCAGCTTGGCCCCAGGATGCTGGCTGAGCAGAGCCCAAGTCCAAGGTGGACAGCAGCTACAGTTCTGGGAGCTGGAAGGGAGCTGGGCTTGATGTTCTTCTCCAGGGGACATAGGCTGATGACAGCTGTGTATCTACCCCTTCATCCATGGTGATTAGAGGTGATGAAAAGTGACTGGCCTTACAATAAAGAGCTTAATATTTAGTCTGAAAATTTGCAAGGGGTTCCACAGGTCCCCAGCCTATCTCTGCACAGAGGGACAAGGTTCTCCTCATTCTATTTGAGGCTGCTACTTCTGTGGCTCAGCAAAATGCAGCAGAGTAGGTCAAACACCCTTTTTCTTTCTGTGTTCTCAATTAATGTTGTTTATATTGCATCAGTGTTTTTAAGTTTCCAGTAACAATGGTTTAATTTCTACTCAAAAGCAGTTACAAATCTAGCATTGTCACTGGCCTAGGTAAATACGTTAATTTGCAAAGGAAAAGAGCCTCTGTGTAGGATCAACTTCAGCCACCTGTGATATCCTCTTCGTTTAGCATAGGATCTTTCTGTATTCTAAGTCAGATGGCCTTGCAATGTTCACTGTTCAGCCCCCTAGGAGAGCAGATTTGGTGATAATGGTGCTTTGAGAAGAAGGGAATACCATACTTTTTTTACAGGATCTTCCTAGGTCAGATGTTATCAGTTTGTCTTTTTAGCTATGAAGCTTCTAAAGCATCCTCAGGGCTAATTTATTATGTGCTATACATGCTACGTACACAGTAATGCTTTAAAAATACTTATAGCAGCAATAAGCTAGAAATTGTGGAAAGATCTTAGATATTCCATACCATATAAGCAAACAATGTGATGCCTCCTAGAGCAGTCTAAGTGACAAGATCCCCTAATATCCCAGTTTTTATATCTCTGTCTTTTAATTATTACGTGGTGTGATTTGTTGAATGCTGATAATTTACTTAACTCTGCCTTAATCCTTCACTGAACTGAATAGAGATTTCTGTTAGTATCTCTGAGATTTCTTCAGCAGTGCTACTTGGCCTCATTGTGTAGTTCAAAAGGAGACTGAATGTAGCTATCAGATAATTTTTTTAATTTTTTTTTTTACAATAATTTCACACTCCATCTGAAGGGCACAGATAAAAAAACTGTAATTCTTCTGGATTTTCTAGACCTCAGACCATATCCCAATTGTTTGTCCATGCCTCCTTTTGTGGTTGCTTGAAGAAGCTGCTTAATAAGCAAATGGTCAGCTTCTTACTAGTTATACAAGGAGACTGCAGCAATGGCTGGACAGCTATTGGGATAGATGTCCTGATGTGATGGATAATTTGGAAGGAAAAACAGAATGAGAAGCAGCTTAGAGACCTGCACAGGTCTGAAGATGATGAGTCAGGATCCTGTGTTTTATGTTTCACTGTCTACCCTGCAGCTAATGCCCTTCACCCTGACTGAACTCTGTTAAACCGGTCAATGTCCTGGTCGCATTTACAAGATAACAACGTTGAAGAAGAGATAAAAAGGGATCATATCTGCCCATATTTCCCATCTACTGGTGTCTATGTGGGTGCTACAGCACAATCCCTAGGCTTATCTTTCTGTTAAATGTCACAAAGCACCTTGAAAATGAAAAATAAATACATGAACTTTCCTTGCAATAGGAAATGCATGGGTGACCTCCTCATGTCCTGCAGTGGTATGCAAGGCAGGGCTGGATTTAACTGGGGAACTTTCAGTCCAAAATTTCTGGGTACTTCTGTGCTTGTAGGGGGATATTTGCACTGCTCACTCAGTGCACCTGGGACCTAAAATCACACAGTTTTTCTCTCAGGATACTCACAGTTCAGCTCAGTCTATGGTCCTGGCAATAGCAGTCAATTTGACATTTCAAAACTCAGATCAAATACAAGAAGTTGTAACAAGGGCTGTGTTCTGCCAAAAGGAAATAAGTCTTCCCAGTGGGTGTGATTTATTTCCAACATAAAGGCAGGATTGAATACTGTGAAATACACAGATTCCAATTTTGATCAGGCAGAAAAGAGAGCCTTTATCACGATGCTACAGACTGCTTTCAGGACATCACAGGAGCTCAACAAGCTATTTTCCATCAATGACCCTGGAGAACATCATAGGCAAAATCACCTGACAGGTGTTTCTAAGTTTGTTTCAGGTAATTAGGAATATGTTTTTGCAGTTCTGACAAAATCCCTGACTTTTATTAGCTGAGCTTCTGCTTAGAAGGGATGCCAATGGCACAAACCAGATAATGTGTGGGGAAAGTTAATTGCAGCCTGAGTGTTCAATAGTTTGCAATGTTCCTGCTGATAAAGATAAATATAAGGATTCAATTTTGAAGAATTCTGTCGTACATGAAACTTTCTTAATGTCATAAAACACAACATCTGGCTTAAGTCAAATTTAATAAATAAAGGAACTTGTGTTATTGTTCTGTATAATTCTAAAATGAATGAAATTTTCTCTTTTCTTGGCATTTTTCTTTTATGCAACCTAGTGCTACTTTAACAGCACCATTTTTAATTTAGAAGGTGATTAAATGCAGTTACAGTGTACAGACTGTTGTACAGTTTATAAATCCCAACATAATTCCTTGTACACTTCTTTTGTTCTCATTTGTGCTGCATTTGGCATTTTCCATGCTGAAATCCAGCTCCTCTGACTAGAGGTGCTCAAGTAATTTCTTGGTGAATATGGGATCCTCTTTTGAGCATGTATTGTTGTAGAGACCTACTGGAGAAAGATTAGAGCAGGCTTGTGAACAAGTCCTTTCTGCACTTTGCAGCACCTCACATTGCACTTTCTGTAGAAAAGGGTATCCTGTGACAGGACCCAGGCTCGTCCTTCCCCCTCTGCATGGGGAATCCATTCTGAGTACTTGTCTGTATTGTACTCTGTGCTGGGAACATGAATGGCTAAAAATACAGCCTTTCAGAGAGGGGGTAGTAACTTACAATAGACACTGTGCTGTTACTGCCTTTTTCCTTAAAATATTCCATTTACTCTGATGTACCCTATGAAGAGAGATTGGCTGATTATATGTCATATTGGCACCGACCAACAGTTACCTATTCATTCAAAAAAACCTGATAATAAGACAGGCTTGGTTCAAATGAACTTAAGGGTTCTTCACTGGTAGCTTTAAGAGGAAGAAGAACATGGTCCTTATGGTCTTCAAAACAAAGACAGGTTTAAAAAGAAAGACAGAAATTTCTTTCATCAGCACCTTGACTAACCAGGTTCTTTCCACATTGCTGTGCTATTAAAAATACAGCTTTATTGTTTATAATTTGCCTTTAAAAAGAAAACCAAAGCAGAAAGAAATGTCACACATTAATGTTATGACCACTCCTCATTCCTTTTTTTACCTGTAAGGCAGAATGCTTCTTGTAAAGGAAGTGCTCCCAAAATGGATATGCGCCTTTTTCATAGGCAAAACCCTTCATCTCATCCTATTGTAATTACCCAAAGAACATAATACATAATACATAATAATTATTCTTCCTCTGATGATACTTATTTACTGGTATAATGTGTTCTCCCCCACCCAGATGAGTGCCGGGTTGCTCAGTGTCTCTGGTTTGCAAATATGTTCCTATGAACACATGCCCGTGTCACATTTCTTTATCTCTGTGTTTCCAAATTTGGAGAATTTAGAAAGCAGATCAATCATTAACATTCCTTTAAGGACCTTCTTTCATAAAGAAAAATATTATGTTAGTAACACCTCCTTGTCAGATGAAAGAACATATCCAAGTTCAAAATGCAAGGACCTTAACAGTTATGGGAGGGAGATATGTGTGGTAAGCTGATGGTCTGATAGATGTGTTCACTCTTCTGGGAAGAACAAATCAATCAAAGAGTTCTGTTACATGGGAAATATGGGGATAATTTACATCAAAGTAAATAGGATATTTATGTCTTTTTCTCAGAACCATCTTAAGTAATGGCTCATAACTGGAATACATGTGCTAGTCAACTCAGAAATGTGCATCACAGCACTGAATGTTTCTTTCCCATGGAACTGAGCATTACCTTCCCCCAGACAACCTGTACATGAAGGGCTTGCTTTCTCATTAATTGTCACTACTGTAGGAGTCATTAGTATGGCAATGAACTTTTTACTGACATAATTGTTGCTGACTACTAAACCTCATACATTGTGTCTCTATGAAGAGATACAATGAAGATTCTATTTCTGAGATGGTTCTGAAGCTCTAATACTTTATTAATGAAATTTCATGGCAACACCCTTCATTACAATTGATGCAAATTCCTCTATGTGTTGTGCAACAATTTTTTACAACTTCATTTTATTTTTATGGTAGCATCTACATCCACAAATGGTAAAGGTCCCAGGATTGCCAAAACACAAAACCTACAATGTTTGCTCCTGAGATCCTGCAGCTGGAGTGAGCAAACAGTATGTTCACTCTCTGAGAGATGGTTTCATGAGTATGATAAAAATTTAAAAAATGTTCCCTGGGGAAATGCTTATAAAAACTGCTAAGAATGCAAAGTCAAGTCTTCAAAAGAAGAAATGGAAGCAGAGTGAATAAGTAGATGGGAAAGAGGGTAGCATAGTAGATAGTTTAGCTCCAGTCCAGCACTTCCAAATTTAGGTGCTAGGCTTTAAATCTATATTGTCAGAGTACAGTTCAGTGTGTAATTATTTGCAATTTTGTGTATTTCGGCAGTATATTCCAGGTTACAGCAAATTGTCTTTTCCTATGCAAAGGCATCCCTAAATTAAACTTGATTGAAATGGCAAAATACGTCATCAGGAAGAAATGGATATGTAGTAGATTCAGGACAGGGACTTCCAGCCTGCAGTTGATTAGCTGTTTATGCCTTTTGAAAGCTGCAAAGGGATTTTCAAATGAAATTTGTCCTTTACAGAAAGAAGACTCAGCCTAAGGAGGCCGAAGCTGTCAGCAAAACACAATCCAGAGGCACT
Source organism: Aphelocoma coerulescens (assembly GCF_041296385.1). Classification (NCBI taxonomy): domain Eukaryota; kingdom Metazoa; phylum Chordata; class Aves; order Passeriformes; family Corvidae; genus Aphelocoma; species Aphelocoma coerulescens. The sequence goes on from NC_091013.1 coordinate 64,811,187, forward strand.
AGTGGTTGAACTCTCCCAGTCCCTGCTGCTTCCCTGGCCCTTCATATGCTGTGAGGCAGCAAGAAGTCATGCAGAGAAATTGCAGGCTGCCTGTGAAGGAGGTGTAAGCCTCTGTGCCAGCATAAAATGTCACACTGCCAAATTATCTGGGGGCTCAGTAGCGCTGGGTTTGATTTGTACACCTGGAGCTAACTTCACCCTGTACTTTGGAGAAAGTTGCTTCATATCTTACAGTTATTTCTCATTTTTGAAGCCTCAAAATCAATGGCAAAATTTTAGTTATGTGGTGGGAGGTATTTTACCAGCTTCATCCAGATCCATGTTGGGGTTTTTTTTCTGCATGAAAAGTATTGAATAAATCCAAGTTGTTAGTGACTGGAGACTGCAGAGACTGCCTGAAGGCAGTGAATAGATGTGTAGGCTGAGTGAGAAATGATAAGAGAACTCAGCTTGGGCATCATCAGATTTCACCTTACTTAGACCATTAACAGAGGAATAGAGAGAAATAAGAACTGAGGGATGTTATATATAAGGACTTAACATTCATGCCTGTAATTCTTTTATGTTACCTTTTCAAGGAGGGAATGATACACTGTTGGCCTCTTGCAGAGCAATGCGTTTATTAGGCCCACTTAGGACTCAAAGGTATTTTATATGTATTTTTCAGTATAGGCTCTATTTACATTTCTATAGATTCCAGTTCTATTCAAAATTCTACTTTTTTTCTAGCAGGGGGAAATGCTTTGGCTTTTTACACCTGTTCCCAATAATGACCTCTGTGCTTTAAAACAAATGAAATAATTTTCAGTGTTTAATGAGCTTTTGCCTTCAACAGCTACAAATAATCTAATTATCTAGCCACTGTGCGTACTGGATGATTTAAGAATTAAAGACACGATTAGAATCTGTTACAGTAATTAGAATCTATTTTAAACCAATTGCCTGTGGCATTACATGGTCTAGTGAAACAAAGGCTGCTGGCTAAATGCTCTTCTTCCACTAAATGCAAAAACAAATGTTAGCACAATTTTTTTTTTCTAACTGAGACAATCAAGATTTCAGAAGTCAAGTAAATTAAACTATCTGTGCTTTTCTTCTGCTGTTTTTTAAATGCTTCATTTGTCACTGAAGCCAATGGAAGGAAGATCACTGACTGCCTTTGGTTAAAATGCACTGAATATATTTGTGTATTTAGTGAATAAAAGGAAAATTACAAATTTAGTGAACAAAAGTGTAATTAATTATGTACACTAGAAGCTATAATCTAGGTGTGTTGGGAAGCACTAGATGAGCTTCTTCAGGCCCCACAAATCAGCTAGAACTATTTGCAGGAGTCAGTGAGCAGGTGGATAAGGGAGCAGCAGATATAATGTTCCTGGATTTCCAGAAAGTTCTGAAAATACTGTTTTGTCAAAGGCTGTTAGTGAAATTAAATTCTAATGGCAATAGAAGAAGGCTCCTCTAGTAGAAAAAGAATGGGTTGAAAGAAGGTTGAAAGACAAGTGGTAAGATTAAATGGTTTGTTTCCATACTGAGGGTGGTAGAAGGCAGCATCCAACAGCCCTGTATGCTCATCAGTGCTGCTCAGTTCAGCCTGAACTCTTTGCATGGTCAGTGCAACTGATTAAATGTGCTGCCAACACACAACTTTTGGCTGTTTCTCCCCTCTTCCTCTGCTAAAATGAACCTCTCCACAGGGGAACATAACAACTTTAATTTCTTTCTCTTGCTTTTTACTCTCCATCTCATACATCAGGAGAGTTCACAGGTCACCAGCCTGGGGTAGTCAAAGGATATCTATCTGAGGCTGGAGAGCAAGACCTTGGATCTGAATCTATCAGTGAGAGGGTAGCCACACCGTGTGCTGTAGAGGGTGTGTTATACCCAACGCCAGCTCTGCCAGTGCCACATATCATGGAATGGCTTGGATTGGAAAGGACCTTCAAGATAATCTCATTCCAACTCCCCTGACACAGGTAGGGACTCCTTCCACTAGACCAGGTTGCTCAGAGCTCCATCCAGCCTGGCCTTGAGCACTTCCAGAGATGGTGCATCCACAGCTTTTCTGGGCAACCTATGCCAGTGTCTCACCATCCTCACCTCCCTCACTCATCCCAGTGAGAGTTCTCATCTATAGTTATGTGAAAATGCGAAGAGTTAAATAATTTATAGCCCTGTCAGTCTAAGTAGCACTGAGAGCTTGGAGGCTGGTAAATGATACATGGAGCACCTCTTTGTTCAGAAAGCTTTTCCTATTAGTAAGTGATATAGAAAACACCTTCAGAAACCCATTTCCTACATATTCTTAGCTGAATGGTGGCAGATCAAGAGGATAAGGGTTGATGATTGACTGACAGCAGGTTGCATGGGTGATCCGGGACCTGTCAAGATTTCTTATAATAGTGGCATTTTTCTTTATTAATACAGTAAAATGGCACAGGGAAAACTTAGTCCAGCCTGGCAGTGACTGGCTCATCTGTTTCCTATAGTTTCCTATGTGATTCCTTTCTTATCTGTCCTCTGGAGCACATCCCATTTGCCATAGCTTGTTGCCAGGCTGGAAACCAACCAGTCTTCCTTCAGCTGGTCTCCCCATGCCCCTTGCTTCCATGAGACTAGGAACCAGCTGAGCACCACTTCATTCCTGCCCACTGAAGTGTGCTTGCCTACGTTCATCTATACCTATTTAACCTTCTCACTGTTTTGGTGACATGTAATGTGCAAATGAGATGGAGTTTACCCTATAACCCTTCCTGTTTTCCTGACATCCACTCTTCCCTTACACATGTCCTTATCCAGTTGCAGTAAAGCAGGACTCTGTCCTCTTCACTCATGCCACACTTGAGTGGTTTCCAATCAAATAAGGAGTTGTATTTTTCAGTGTTATATAAATAGAGACCACGTTGCTATCACTTGCCATAATAATAAGTAACATCTGTGACTCACCACTGTCAGAAAAAAGTTTCTCCAGAGAGAAGAAAAGGTGTCTTTACAATGGATATGCTGTTAGTTATTACTGCAAAGAAAAGCCATAACTTTTGAAACAAAATACTAAGCTATCAAAGAAATAAACCCTCCTGCTACAGGATATAAACCATGTTCTAAGTAATAGGGCTAAAATAACACTTTTTTTTTCTGGATTCCTTTTAATAGTGAGCTAATTCAGATACTGTCTCAGTAAGCCCCTCTCTGAGAAAAGATGCTGAGCAGGGTGGACTACTGCTTTGCCCCTGGAATGGTCATTCTGATCATTCTGTGAATTTGTATTTAAAAAGGACAGTAATTTCACACACACTAAGCACAAGGCACCACACACAAGTGCAGACAAACACAGTATGCACATTTTAAAGTAATGTTTACTTATTTATGTTATATAGAGAAATGCACTGGAAATACTTGCACTTAGCAATGTCAAAAATTGGAAAAACTGGACAGAGTAGGTAATATGTTTTCTATTGGATTAAAAAATGTGACTGTAGAAGGGACAAGATATGATTAATCTAATCTAAATGAAGACATCTACATCTGAATTGCTATAGGCTCCCTTTATAGTTGAGAGCTAGGTATTTTTAGGGTGGGATTCACCTGGCCTGTGCTAGACATCTGATCAGCTGAATGCACTCAAGAGCCAGAGGCTGTTGAACCTCATCAGGTCATGGAGGATGCAGAACTGTCCTCCTGTTGAGTGAGGACTCCCACGATTTCTTCCTGTGCAGCAGAAGATGCAGCTATTTTAAATCCTAGCAATCCTAGACCGCTTTTTCTCAGACTTTGGGCCAGGATCAAGAGGGAGGCCAGGAGACAATTTAGAGTGCCAGGCTGGCAGCCTGTTAGGCATCATCTCCTTTCCCTCCTCTGGGAAGAGTGGTAAGGGATCACAGTAACCACTTGCAATAATTTGTGTTAGCCAGGGAAGGAGCTAATTACCTTTGATTGCTGTCAGCTCACATCTCTTCCAGGGCAAAAGAGTGAATTTTTCCTGCCTCTGAATAAGTGAATTGCCAATGCTCAAGGGTCTACAAAACTGTAAGTGCTGAAAGGGACCCGTGTTTTCAAAGCATTTGAGAACCTCCAGCCCCAGGTGTGTGAGGAAATCCATGATGGCATTAGACACCAAACTCTTCCAAATCCCATGCCATAAGACTGCTCTGGACATGCTGCCACCATGGGAATGAACGACCAGTGTTCCCATGCCTAGTTTTGAGGCTCTGGGTTTTTCCAGTGCAAAAAGAGATTCATGTACTGGGTCATTCAGAACACCTATTTCAGACTGTAACTCTGAACTGTCCTCTGGAGAGACTCCCCTCATTAACACTGTACACAGTATCTGCTACCTCCTAAATAGAACGCATAAATTCCACACCATAGACACTGAGAAAGGCAGAGAAGATCTGCCCCTGAGAAAAACCTCTAAGCAAATTACCCTAATAAGATATTGGGAACAACTGACTTACATAAAACAGGGAAATGCTTTTTTCAGTTGATAATTTTTTTTTTCCGATATTTAGGTAATGATGGATAATCAATATGGGAAATCATATCTTTAAAATAAACTTGAATGCAGTTATGCTATCACTGATGTATGTTCTTTCAGTGCTGCTCAGTTCTCCTCCATTTCCCATTGCCATCGCATAATTACTACATTACAGCAGTTCTTAGAGAGTGGAAAGCAAAATACTGCAGGCAGAGAATAAAGTTTTAGACTGCAGTATGTATTTCAAGTCCTCTCAAAAGCTGGAAATCTGCAATTACATGCTGAAATATTGCCTCACTTACCAACTGATATGGTCCAAACAGCAATTATTTTGGCAAAAGCCTTAGTTCTTGAGTTAAAGCGGCTGTGGTGGATGGGGTTTCGGATGGCGATGTAGCGATCCAGTGAGATGGCACAGAGGTGCATGATGGACGCGGTGGAGAACAGCACATCCAGGTAGATCCAAATGGCACAGAGCTTTCTAGGGAGAGGCCATTCATATCCTGCACAAGAGAAAGTTGGCATCAGCTAAAGATGTGGCATATATCTTTTGTTGTGACACATGTCTTAGTCCCTATATCTTTCTAGGAGGATAGTAGTAAGTACTAAGTAGTGATACATTCTAAATGATACATTTAGAAACTGCCTGACACTGTTTTTAGAAAACATTTTTGTTTGCTTGCAGCCTTCTAACTGTAGCTTTTGGGGTTAACTCTGCTTCTTTCCCAGGCTACAGGCAGCATATGGTTTTTCTTTTTAATTCTATTTGTATAATGCTAGTGCTTGATGCTATAATTAAACATTTCTGGCAGCAAATCTATGGAAAGAGAAGCAATTTTGTAATTGTAAACTTTCAAGTTCTCAATTTTCTTTTAGGACTTTTTATCCACGTAATTACTGCATTATCAACACCTGCTGATATGCAAAGCTGCCTTATTTCTGAGAGTAAAACTTTAGATTTAATGGCAGCTAAAGAAAAGAAAAGATTTTGTTGCATACCAGTGATATTTATCTCACCTGTCTTTAGGCCTCTACCACATACCTAAATAAGGATATTCCCTCTGTTAACAAATATTGATAGGGTCCTCCAGGGAATGCAATCCAAAGCAGATGCATTAGTGTTTACCAATATCCAACCTACAGCTTCTTTGCAAATTAAGCCCTTACTTATTCATTGTTCTTCCCTCTACCTATGAAGATTAATTAAGTACTTTTCTCTCTTGAAACTGTTGGGAGATGGCTATCATGTCTTGCCAGATTTTGTGTTTATTTTTTTGGCTTCCAGTCTAAGAGAATCCGAGTACTTTATCTTTTTCTTACAGATCATGATTTTAAAACTTTTGTACTTCTTTCTCTGCCCTGGAATCTGTTTAATTTATCTGCATCTTGTATACCATTCAGTGACTAAAACAGGACTTGGTACTCTTGCAAAGGCCTCCTGACTGCTAAGTGAAATACAAGATTTCTTCATGGATCTTGAAGGGAATGTCTTTGCTTATGCAACCTGGAATGGTAAGTGCCTTTTGTATGAAAGTATCATCCTAGTGAAGCACGTTTAGCATGTTTTGATAGCCAGATCTTGTTCAGCATCCTTGAAGCCTGGACAAATTTCCCCAGCAGAAGTTGGCTTGCTTCTTTCCCTTTGCACTTATCCTCATTGAATGCTATTTGTTGGTTTCAGACTTTCTCTTCAGGGGTCCAGATTCTTGTTGATGATTCTCATCCTGTCTCTCTGAGTGCTTGTAACCTCTCCCAGCTTGGTGCTTTTGGAAAACTGTGTAATCTCTCACTCCACACACTATACAAGTTGTTAGAAGCTGTACAGAGCAGACCCAGGCTAAGCAGAGCCCTGCAGGACCCCCATTCAAAAGCCCCTCTATTCCTTCAGGGAACCACTAATAGCTCCCTTGGAGCAAGTTTTGCCATTATCAGGGTCCTTATTTTGTAGTGATTTAATTTAGAGCATATTACCCAAGCTGCCCATGATGGTGTGGCATGGGGCAATGCCAAAGCTCGTATTGTGAGAATATGCTAGTAGTTTGGGGAGTGCCTGTCTCCTTTGGAGATACAATACAAGATTTGCAACAGCAGGAATGGAGGGAGAGGCAGAGGAGGTAGGTCTGTGCCTAATTAAATTTAGTCTCAGTGAGCCTTGAGGAGACCTATTTCTTGGTGTTCTTGGGTTGATGTAATATGAACGGATCCTGACAAGCCATACAGCATTTATGGATGTATTTTATCATGTTTTCTGGTCTTCTACTGGAAAATCTGGTCCCTGGAGTGTCTTATGTGATGGCTGGCTTTCAGGGGCATGACTTCCCAGTAGCATCTCTCTGTCAGGCCAGGCCAGTTTACACAGGAAAAACTGTTAAAGTATTTTTACACTTGACAATATACATCTGTTCTCTTGCTTCAGTGACCTTTGGAAACACATTTGTCATATCCTTCTGGACTTTTTGTCTTTGCTATAAACCAGGATGGGGCAGGGATAAAACAGCATCTGCCAGATAAACTTCCTTAGAGACTAGAGATTCAAGAAAGGGGGAAGTACATGAGAGGAGAAAACTCTAGATGCAATAAGGTGCACCCTTAGGAAGTGTGTAGACAACATCCTCCAGGAAGTTTTCTGCTCTGTAGACATGTCCACCTTGGCAGGCCTTACTGGGTGCTGCCTTTTCCAGCAGAGTCTGGGGCTGCTGGGTTGATGGAGAACCCTGCCCATCCCAAAAGATGCAGACTGGGACAGGCACATGTCTGGCATGGCTGGACACCTGAACCAGAATTACCCACTGTAGCTGTAAAGCTCCCAAGAAAATCATCTCTCATTTGAGCAAAATAATCACCATACCCCTTCAAGGAGCTGCAGAAGGGGTGGTGGAGCACACTTGTTCCACAGCATTGGAGGTGTCCCAGCAGAGCACGTGTGTGCAAAGGCCTCCAGTATGGGCTCAAGACTGTCAACACAGGTGATATGGCTGAAGTCGAGCAGCTGAGGCCATGAAAATGTTTCTGTGGAAGGGAAGGTTTCCCTCCATGCCATCGCTGATCATCCTGGAGATTGATGGTGCACCACACCAAGATGGTTCTCCTGGTACCTGTGTGTGCCACCAGGTGATTTTTCACCCCAAGCTATGCTGCTTCCATTCCTGGTCTTGCCAGGAGAAAAGCAGGGAGAGAGGAGGCAAAGCCGACACAGCCCCTCCCCTATGCCTTCCAGGTGCCGTGCGGCTCCTGTGCTTCGGCCGTCGCCAAGGCGGGCGGCGCAGCCTTTTCCCGGGACGAGGGCTCCGGCTTCCCTCCGTGCGGGAAAGGCATCCAGCGCTCCAGCCCCCAAATCCCTCCCGAGACACGCATTTCGGGCGTCTCTTCCCTCGGCAGCGGAGCCTGGCCAGCAGGAGTCCCTGTTGCTTGTCTCAGGGAATCATGCACGACTTAAATCTCACCCATCGGACAATTCCTGTTTCACTCTGTTTCTCCCGCCAAAGGTAATCGCACACTGATGCGGTAAATCACAGTATTGCACCATCACTGATGCCAAATGCAGTTTGCAAATGCTACTGAGGGCGATCTGTGTAGAGATACTGAAAACGGAAAATAAACTTCCATCTTTCTCGATTAAATCTCCCTTAAGTCACAGGCTCATATTTGGACCTCAAGTCCCAAAATAGTGAAGTAATAGAAATCTCTTCAAAGAATCTCACTTTCCTCCTGACTGTATCTAGCTTCTCTTTGAACTGTAGCAATTCAGTTACGTCACTGGAAGACTCATTTCTGAAGTTTAGGGATACTAACAGCCTGACAAAATTGGTGCTGAACACATAGGGTGCTGCTTTTTCCTAAGTGAGCTGGACTGCAAATGATTTTGGTGAAAATGAGAAGAAAGATCTGCTAGTAATCACCTGCAAGGGCATGAACTGTGAGTCATTATTAACTTAAATAACTTCTCTTAAGAAATGATAGTTTTGCATTTGTAGATGTTACTAAACAGGCAGAATTAATGCCCATCCGTTTCTTAACTCCTGCAATATTTATTCCAGCATTTGCTACTAAGTTGATGTCTAAGCAGGGTATTGGTGATAAGAAAATTGTTTACATTTGTATTACTTCATTAAAAAGAATTGAGGGGGCTGCCTACTTTGAATCTAAAAGTAGTCATTAGTGCTTCGGTGCATATTTGCAGAGCAAAGTAACTGGCAGAACTCTATACTCTCCTTAAGAATATGAAAATTATGAGCCAGGGAAAAAACCTTAAAGCAACAGAAAGAACAAAGCATCTTCATATACTTTGAGACAAAGTATATACTTCATATACTTTGAGACAATTCATCTGACAACTGAGTAATAAAACTAATGTTCTGGAGTGTGTTTAAAATGTCTGCAGCTGGAAATATAAAGTAGGAAAAGATTCAAGTACTTCACCTGTTCCATCCATTAACCAGTAACATATATTTCTACTTATATGGAGAGATTACAGTTTTCTGTGGTAAGAGAATGAAATCATAATAACAACAGGATGTTATTGCATGCAATGTTTAAGGCTTGTCAATACATACAGTAGGTTATACAGCTAATACTCACCATACAGTATGGTTAACATCGACACAGGCATGACAAGAAAACCCAGCAGCATATCAGCTATTGCAAGTGACATTAGAAAATAGTTAGTGGCATTCTGTAGTTTTTTCTCCAGTGAAACAGCCATGATGACAAGAATATTTCCAGCAATGGTTAAAATAATCACTATCACTGTCAGCAAAGCCGGCCAGTTTTTCTGTGAAGGGCAGCACGGTGGGCTCATGTTACTTTCACCTGAAAGATTGGTTAGGTTGTCAGAGTTCACAGTCAAGTTGCAGAGATGTGATATATTAATTTCTGCAGCATCATAAGCATTTCTGTAGAATCTTCTCTCATGATTTATTTGTATGAAGGAGTTTGCAGTTGGGTTCACAGAGCTCTCTCCATCACAAAGAATATCCATTGCTAAGTCCAAAACCACAGAGATGAATTGTGAAAAGCAGGAAATTATCACCCTTTGTCACCATTGGGCATTATATTCCTCAGCTCTTCATGCCAGAAGTTGAGGGAGCACAATCTTTTGTCGACTGTATTTTTGCCACTAGTGTGATGTAGAAAAACATACCAGAATTACTCCGAAAGCTGAAGTGTTTTGTTTTCAGTTCCATAGGCAGTCCAGTGTTGGCATATATTGAAAATCCAGCTGAAAAGTAAAACCAGGCTGTAGGATACAGAATGTGGACTTGAGGCTTCAGAGAGCAAAAATGTTGGAGAAATAAAAGCGATAAAACTTTTGCAACCACTAGGATTCCCCTCTGGAGCTACATCTTATTGCTATTGGTAACTGTAATCACACAATTTTAAACACAGCAGTATTAAAAGAGCTTGCTGTATTAAACAGCAGAGCTCTCATATCTCTATAAAGAAAGTTGATTAATGATTCCATCCAGCATCTTTCTTTTGAAATAATTAGATATGTTCTTATTTATAGTGCATCTTCCATAATATGGCTGATAGTCTCTGTCTTCTGTTGTATTTCAGTATCATTTTCAGCCTCATATCAGAGATTACAAATTCTGCTCCATGCTGATTTTTGTAGCTGATTGTACCTTTTGGCCCAGCATGGCTTCGGAATGGAAATTAAACAGCTAGATACTATTATAAAAGAAAACAATTTAAGGAAGACTTACATTGCACTTCAGAGCCCACTTTCGAACTGCAATTAGATGCACTTTGCACCCTGGTTTACCATATTCTTCACTGTGTTTCACCAGTTTTGTATCCTTTTTCTTCAGTCTCCTCCAGAATGGTGGTATTTGAAATAGTTTTTTGACTTCTAAACTGCACACTTGAGTGACGCTAGTTCCTGTGCTGCGAGGCTTGCTCTTTTCTTCTGAGAGATAGGCTGCTTGCCGGCTCTTTCCTTGTGCATTTCCCCGCCCCAGGGCAAGCTATATTTAAAGTAATAATAATCTCAGAGCCCTTCTTGAAGTGATACAAAAGAAAGCACGCGCACACACTCACGAAAAAGCAGGCTCCGTGGAGGAATTACTGGTTGCAACAGGAATGGAATTTCTTGCTTGCTGCCTTGTTCGGATTGTCAGACCTCCCACTATCTGGATGTCATAAACTGCAAGGTAGCGACAGCAGAGGAGGGCAGGAGAGGGCAGAGCAGAGAGGGTCTTTTTGGCAAACCAGCAGCTTTTTCAGCGCGTGTTTCAGAGGTTCTGTGCTCCGGGGCTTTTTCAAGGCACGCTTTCAATTTGCAGCGGACGGCTCACAAACAGCTGCACGCAATTACAGGGATTTAAAGGACGCAGGCTTGAGAGAGACAAAATCTAAGGCTTGTGATGGTAGATACTAGTGAAATACGTAAGTGAGAAGTTTTTTCTGTATAGAGGGGAAATTCCACCAGCCTTAAAAGGCAGGCGTAATATTCAGTCCTGTTCAGTTTTAACTCCAGGTCTGTGCTGACCTGTGAATCAAATTGGCAATAGATATTTATAAAAAATTGAAGTCATTCTGATGTCATACTCATTTGTCAGGGGCTGAATGTAACAGCTAACTCCAGCAGCCTGTCCCAAGCAGGTGTCCCACATGAAGCAGTTCAGTAAAGCAAAGTGTGTACACAGCAAAGGGGAAACAAAACAGCCTGACACTGCTTCTGCCTTATACTTCTGCTGCCAGGACACGCATGAAGAAATAGCCAACTCTTCAATTTGCCACCTAACACAAAACCTGCTCCCAGATTTTCTGAGACTTACAGCTGTCAAAATTTCAGCTGAGTGGGTCTGCTGCTCCCCTGAGCATCCTGAAATATATTGCAGATTTCCCCCATGCCGAGGGCAATGGCTTTATACAGGCAGGCTCAGGCAGTTTACAGTAAGAGCTCAGAGACGTGCCAGTGTCACCATGCACCTGTGGGTCCTGGCAGGCCCTTGAGAGCTGCAGGCTGCTCCCATAGCTCAGCTCTGTGTGCAGCACTGTTAACCCTGCTGCAGATCCCAGGGAGCTTCAAACACATGGAGAGTTACTACAGCTCAGCTGACATGTGCTGATCTCTTCATGGACAAAAACCTTACCAAAGTGAGTCTCAGAGCACACACTGAAGCCCATTCAGATCAGTGGGGCACAGTTACAGAAAGTCTTTCACAGTAAAGTTCTTTGGAGCCAGTTTTACTCCCAGATGAACCCAGCAAGACCGGGCAGACAAGGCAGTAGCTCCCACTCGTGCCCATGTGGGACTTGGAAGTATGTCATCCTAGAACTAAAGTTTTGCAATCCCGTAGGTGAGGCCAGAAGACCATCAGACAACTGATGGCAAAAAAAAAAGGTGATAATGCTGAGTTTAGCAAGAAATGTTTCAGCCCTGGCAGTCTCATCGAGGAGCCAGAAGAGGCTCTTTCCCCTCTCCTTTCGTACAATAACCAAATGGGTTACTGTATTCACCAAGTGAATTTGGCATCCATGCTCCAGAGGGTTTGGGAGCCATCCCCATGAACATTAGAGTGCATATCTGATGCAGAGGGTGGGCTCCATTCCTGCTGAATGCAGCTACTGTGCAAAACAGGGCACAAGACCCCTTGGATAGGGCTACATACAACCTTTGTGAGGAACCCAGGTGTCCTGTTGTTCTCTTGGAAGGCTGGCTCTGGACTCTGACAGCTATAATGTAGTAGTCAAGGGTGTGTCATGGATGTCACTCCTAAGAAAGAAGTAGCAAGATGTTTATTGATATAACCCAGTGGTTTTGGAAAGTTTGATGGTAAATGTGACAAGTTTAATAAGATCCGATGACAAGGTGCACTTGATTATTTATGGCATAGAGGACAGGGACAGACAAAACAGGCGAGGAGAGAGACTCTCCAGTTGAGTCATGAAGTTCAGAAAAATCCTCCTTGTGTTCTAAGCTCCTTCTCAGAAGGGAGTGTACGTGTGCCTAATTCCAAACTTAGTCCCAGACTTAGTCAACGGTTTACGTCTCAAGGATTATATGTGCACAATCAATCCTTTGTGTCACTTAGCTATCAGAGTTTAGAATTATAATAAGCACTTACTGAGAATCTGTTGAGTCAAGGAATTTCTCAACTTTGAGGAGTAACCTTGAGAGCTACTACTCAAGGTGAAGACCCTGGCAAAGAGTCCACTGCCCTGCAGGAGAGATCAGTGAATGCTGGCTGTTCACTATTTATGAAGTAAGATAATTGACTTACAGTCATATTTGCATACCAGCTACAGAAGTTAATTTCTTCCAAACTTGGCTGTGTTGGACTTTGACAAACACTATGGTTGGGGGTGTACAATGACTCATTTAAAACTGCAGCTCTGCTCTGGACATCAGGAACATAAAAGTGAATTGCAAGCCAGCTGAATGTTGCCTTGCCTAAGACCTTTGCAGCTACAGTCATAAGCTTTTCATATAAGGACTGCACTGTTTACTCCAGTGTAGCTGTAGACATGTCTACCCCGAGGTCTGAGTGCCTTCTGAAAAATAAACTGTCCTCCCAGAAAGCAATTTGGCATATGTAAAGTTGATGCACAGGTGTATGAAAAGTTTTTTAAGGTATAAATCAGAAACCACTTTTGCGTAGGTTGATATATCAGAAATAAATCCATGATCTTTTATCTTCTAGCAAAGTGTCTTGGATGTGCAACTAATGATGAGTTTATTATTATTTATCTCAGGATTTTTATTTTATTTTGACTGCAAAAGTCTCTTGTCCCACTTCCTCCAAAAACCTGAAAATTGTTCTCCTTCCACATAGTATCATTGCAAGTATCAAGCAAAAAAAGTGTTCAATCTTCATTTGCAGAGCCCAGCAAAAGGAGGGTACCAGGGCTCTCATCCCTTTGCAAAACGAAGCATGAGCTCTACCTTGAGACTTCAGTGTGGAACAACTCCTAGGTGATCAGTCGTGTCTAAACCAGCCTTGACCATTGCTTTTCCTAAAGGTGGGAAGCTCTGGAAAGCTGTAGGTCCCATGATCTTCCATTTTAAACAAATGAGCTTGCAAGTCAGTAGCAGCAGAGCTGCAATCCCAGGATGAAAGCAGACAGCTGTGGTCTGTCCCAGCCTATGTAAATTAAGTGAAATCTTAGCTTAAAGTGGCAATAATGTGGTCTGTGGTAGACAGAAAACATCCTCCAGAAACACAGCTGGCACGGGAACAGACTATATATTGGTTTTTAATTTCTGGAAGGCACCAACATGTCAAATTCATGACAGCCCCTCCCCTGTTCCTTAGCTCTGCTTGGAATTTTTTTGTAGGACGTTATTCTGTTCTCTTGGGAAGGGTTTTTATGCTTGGCATGGTGCTCATAAACACTTCCTAGAAATGCTGCTTTTTAACAATTTTTAGCTGAAAGAAGAGATGTTAAGAACCTAGTTTACATAATTCACATTTGGTGCTCTCAGGATTGTTTCAGGTGTAAAAATCCCCGATTTCTGAGTGTGCCATTGCTCTCTGGTGCTCTGAATGCATTTTGTAATCAGTAAATGTATAAGTAACTGCAGATGTTAATCAATCACTTTGATATCTAAAAGTAAGGCAAGTGGAATGTGAATAATTTGTGTTGTATTCAAGACTACTACAGTTTGGTGTCTCTGTTTGCATTCATCAGGGCTGTTGGATGTGAATCAGAGGCTAGCAATTACAAACCAAAGCTAATAACTAAAAATCCCTGCTCTCTTTTTGATGCAGTTGAGCTCATTCCAGACCTCTTGGCTTTCTAGGCCCATGCCATTGCAGTGAGGTGAGAACAGCTTGACATGAGCCTTCTGAAAACCATGCTGGAGCAGTATCCCTCAACCTTGCTGTTCACAGGTGATGATCCTGAGCAAGCTGGATGTTGCAGCACCAGAGCCCTGTGTCCTGATGACTGTAAACCTGAGGTGAGTAACTGGTGTGGTGTTGTAGGGGTCTTTGCTGTGAAACTGGCTGTCTGTATTGCTTTGCTCTGGATTGCTTTCGAATGACAGCTGAATACTCGAAGTTGAGGCTGAAGGGAAAGCTGGAAAAACTCAGTTTAACTGTAATTCCTAAGTTGCAAGAAAATATACATATATATATATATATATAACTGAAGCTCTCTACATTTTCATGTCTATCCCACACACTAATGCTAGTTTCAATCTCTGTTCAATCCCAGGTGAAGCTGAATTAATATCTTGATTTTAAAAGCCTGATTGTCTCATTCATCTATGAGTTTTGGAAAGATGTGCCATATTCCTGAGGATTTGTAGGGTGTTATCCTTTCTAACCATGTTATTATTTCAGGATCTACAAGTTCCTCTGCATACTTACAGTGCCAAGGGGAAGTTAAATGTGAGAAAGAACCCACAGCACCTTAAGACACATCTTTTATCTGCCTAAACGCATGTACTGAGGTCAGATAGGTAGCACTGTAACTTCAACCCCTTTAGGTTGTGTCATTCCAGTGGAGCTCAATGGAATTACTGTGGCATAAACTGATGGACTGATTAGTTAGCTGGAAATTAGAGTCAGAATTCATGATTTTTCTCATGTGCGATTTTAACTGTTTAAACATTTCGTTCTCCATATCAAAATTTTTTAATGGGAGGAAAAGTTACAAAGGACTTCTGTTTGTAAGTGTCCAAATATTTTGCTTCAGTCTTGTTGTTCTAAATATGGTATTTTAATATTGTTGAATTAATAATATTTTCATATGAGCCAGCTAACCGGCTGGGATGCAAATTGTCTTATTCCCAGATTCTCCTGGGCAATTTGTATCCACCATGACAGCACACCCAGAGGTGGTTTCAAGTTGAACTGGGTTGTAATAAAATATTCTTGTTCAGCTGAAAAATAAACTCAAACATTTGGTTTGGGTCAAGCCCATGTAGTGAAGAAAATATTTTGTTTTGATTTTCCCAAAGGAAACCTGAATGCTTTGGGCAAAATTGATTTTTTCCTTGAATAGAAAGTTGATTTTGTGTAAACTTAATTTCCCACCAGAGGCTGAACTGTTGGGGAGTGTCCCTAAGCTTTTGTGCTGAAACAATGAATGGCCTCTGATGCTTTAAGGAGGAACTCTGCATCCTTATTTAAAGAAGCCTCTCTAAAAATCTATGCTTTGTTTTAGTGAAACCTGAAGGGAAAGGTTCTTCTCCATGTCTTGCTCTCAGCTGTAAACATTAACTATTTATGTACCTAACAATGACCTTTCATACCACCAGAGGCATCTGCAGACTTTTGATTTATTAAAACTTCTTTGGCTTTGAATATTTTCATTTCAGATCTGCTAGGAGTAAGCTGATAGGTTGGCTTGCTCTGAGACAATATTATGTTGTGTTCTGGTCACCTGACTTACAATTTGGCCAGTTTTTCTGTAGGTAAAGTTTTATTGCATCCTGACACACATCACTGCAAAGCCCATGATATAAAGGTCTATATTCCGTGAATTAATACCTAATTCTCTTCCACTATTTTTTTTTCCCTCAGTTTAAACTTCTAATTAGTAGTGAGCATTTTCCACTTGATTTGCTTCAGCTACTGCTTAAAGATGCACTTGCTGCCCACAATTAACACTGGTCATCATGCAAAGCCTGTCTCACCTCCTGTTACCCAATGAAATAGCGTCTTTTTAACGGGGTGACCAAAACCATACACCATATTGCAAAGGTGACTTTGTGGGAACTTTCTGCCAAGACAGCATCATCTCTGGGGAATCTTACAGCTTAAAAGCCTCTTATTGGGTGATAGGCACTGCAGAAGATGGTGGGGGCACTTCACCCTTTCTTCCTTTCCCCTATTCAGAAAACTTCCATCACATTGATTATTAGTACAAAGAAAAGGAAAAACAAAAGGAAGACAAAAGCAATTTCAATTTTTTTTTTGTGTTCCAGACAATGATTTGGCCATATTTCTCTGGGCTACTTTTTTACTCTTATTTCTCTAGTAGCCAATAAGCAGAAACACAAGAGTAAAATGAATCCATAAGGACCTTCCTATATTTACACTTCGACATTGATGGATGGGGAAGCATTTAATAGAAAATAAATCAATTTTGAATCCAAAGATGTGTGTCATCTCTTCTGGATTTGCAGCATTAGTGGTGGCAGGGATTAACTCATATATATTTATACTTCCCAGAGGCTCATGGGTTCACCAGTGTATGGCAGACAGTACCACAGAGCTGTGAAATAAGTGAGCACCACAAAAGTGATGATTAAGAAATCTTTGCTTTCTATACATTCGTCAGAATCAAACAGCTCCAGCCCTGAAGTGTAGCTTATATAAAAAAAAAAATATATATATATAAATAAATGTAGCTGATATTTGTTACAACTCTCTATTACATCTGGCAGGTGACTGCTTTTATGTTTTTCCTCTGTTACTCCCAGGATAGCATATTTTTCGGAGTTATTAAGTTACAGTATGTAATTTATGACCATCCAAGTTGAAAGCATTATGCAGTGCATGCATTAGCATGAATGACTATTATTGAATATGTGCTATCTTTCTAGAAATATGCAATTATTCCTCGTTGGCAAACTTAAGATTTTTGCTATCAGGTTTTGTTTAGTTATATTTACCCCATTAGAAAAGCTTTAATGGGTGTAAGCAAGAGTTCTGTAAAGGACAGTCCCCAGTAGGTCTAATTTTGTGTGAGATAAGCAAAGTTACTGTCTTTATGCATAATAGTCCAGCATTAAGTCAAAGTTGTTTGGGCAATGTGGGCTGGCAAGGAGGTGCAAACAAGTAACACAGACACAATGGGTGATGGAACCCTTAAATATCAGTCACGATATTGTGACTATGGCGTGCCAGGAGTGTTGGTTGTCATTACGTGCTGGGATCCAGTTTGCCTGTGTAAGAGAGATGTGCACCTAAATTGCAGGTGCATAGAGAAACAGTTCCCTCCATGGAAAGGTGACTGCTCCCACCAATTCTGTGGCAGTGGAATTAGGGCCTGTCATTCATTGGGCTGCTGAGCTGGATCCCACCCTCTACTCATTTCACGTAAGGTGGCAATTCACATGTCCTGCTATTGATTGTATCTTCATAGTAGTGTCTGGTTCTTAAAACAGTGGAAGCCAAGACAGATGTACAAAATACAGTATAAGAATTATGTTGCCTCCAGATATGTAAATTGTCTTTTACATCTAGACACTGTGCTGTCTGAACTAGTTGACTCAAGAGAATGTGCCGATATTTTGCTGTAACTTCCAGTATTTTAAATATTGTGTTTCTCACAGAATGATTTTCCTATAATTAAAATGTTTTGGAGGAAAGGTAGTGTCCTTTTTGCTTAGTGATGCAGCTAATTCCCACATTCTTTTTTAGACACAACATGTGAACAGGTACTCTCTTCAGAGCCTGCAAAATACTGCTGTGAAGGTCCTAGAGAGGTCACAAAACCCAAAAACTTGATTTGTAAAAGGAGCTGTTATTATTTACCTAGTTTAATAGACACTGTTTTATCTGTATTCTAGTTCCTAAGCATCACTGGAATCCAAATGTTTTTCTTTAGAACAATTAAGGCAATCAAAAATATTTACTTAAAGCACTGAATAACTTAAAGAACAAGTGGAATACTACTAAAATATAAAAATATTTTTCCGGTGAGGTTTGATATCTCTGTAAACATTTTGAATTTAATTTTCTTCCAACTCATTTTTGAGTCCACTGAGGATCCAAGTATCAAGTTTACTATCAATTTCCACCAGGAAAGCAAGTACTGTAAATTGGACTGCAAGTGAAAAACTGATTGCTTTATGTAATGTAATTTATATCATTCTAACATATGTCAGAACACCACTGTATTGTGGAGTGCAGTAAAAGGCTGACTTATATTAAGAGTCTTTTAGGAAAATCCACACTCACTGGACATGTCCAGATCTTACAGACCCATATTGTGCAAACATGGGCTACAGCTATGTGTTAGGGCCATGGAGGACAGGCACAAGAATCCCTGAGGGCATCTCTGATCTGAATGTCAAATTAGCTTTATTGAAATATGTCTTTTAAATGAACTGAGCCTGATGTCTTTCTTGTACTGGAATGTGCCTTCTTAATGATGCTTCCTTGAGAGCTCCTGATGAGAGGCAGGAATGAGGGAACAGTCATTACCATTAAGAGTATGAAAGTGCTGAATGGTGAAAGTTATCCCCTTTCTTCCAGCCACAAGTTTTTATAGTGTCTGTTAATACATTATAGGGCACTGCAGCCTTCTGTACATGCAGGATCTCTGAGTTAATGCACACCAATAAATCCCAGTTAGCTACTGCTCTGCCCTGGTCATCTGTGAGAAAGTCCTGAGAGATGTGCTGGCATGACCCAGAGCAAAGAAGATATGTGTGTCTAGGCACAGCACTAGGATTAATGTGGATCAGAGTACTTCCCAAAGCATACATTTTCCTCATGAGGATGGCTGCTAGAACATTGTGGTGCCCTGGCAGCTGTCCCTTGTGAGATACCATCAAGGAAAGGCTTCTTCAAGATTGCCAGTTCTATGGCTGCAAGGGCAGGGAGGACTCATGACCACCCTTGGGCTGCCCACAGGAAGTGTGGGAGGCATCCTGGAAAGCCCGGACAGCAGTTGCTGGGACATGCGGGCAGTGACTAACTGGGACCTGTGCCACAGCTCTCACATGGCAAGCGAGTCAGGGGCAAAAAGGAGGGTGCTTCAAAATGCGGATGTGAAAGTGGACATTCAGTTTGATAAGGTGAAGAGATACCAGGAGCAAGGACTGCTGCAAAGTGGAAGGACCTGCAGAACATAAAGTGAAGGGTGTGTAGGAAGATAGAGAAGGATTTGGTGTTTGATGAATGAAGGAAAGAAAGGGGAGGGAAGGAAGATCTCTTATGGTCTGATATGCAGATTCATGAGTCAGGTATCAGGCATGCAGAGTCAGATGAGTCTTTGACAAAAACTCCCTCAAAAACCGAGGAATGACTCTTTCCCACATCCATGGTCTGAAGTTTTTTACTTCAAATGCAAAAACTCGCAAAATAAAAACCTCCAAAAAAGTCTTCATGGTCCTGTAGGGCTCTCTTTAAAATTTTTATGTGTTCTTGGCTTTCATACACTATCAAGTACTAATTTAAATGCCCGTTTATTCTTCAGTATTTCTTAGACTGTTTTGTTTCCATGTATTTGTCAGGCATGCTGTAGAAGAAAAAGTGCTCCAAGTAACTTAGACCCATGTCCCTGTTTGTGCTAAGAAAAGGAGGGCTTGGCAAGGGAGTATAGTGTCACTTCAAACCACTGGTAAATCAATGTAAATGGAAAATCTCCTGTTTTCACTCCAGCATGTTTCCAGGAGGAAAACCAGCTTATCTTTGCCAGGTCTAGAATCTGGTCCTTAGTGATCTTCTTACTGCCATTTCCTGAGGCAATGTGCCATTGTACTCTCCTGACTGAGACTGACTTTTAATACCTGGAACAATATCAATCCCATGACAGTCTGAGAGAAAACTGAAGAACCTGTATTTGTAAAGGAAGGCTTGGAATGGACAGGTGTGCTTTCAGTAGAAACTACGTGTGGGCAAGAAGTCACGATTAGTTGCACAGGTTATAATGAGGAGCAAATTCAGAACACGGATTTGTGATCTTGGGGTTGCAGAGGCCGGCTGTGGGTGCCGCTGGAAGTCCCATCACGGACTGCTTGGCAGAGGTTGGAGCCTGCATGTTTATACGTGTCTGGTTTTATTTATAGGGCATTTTGGGATTGCACAATCCAAGGGAGAAAAGACGGTGGGAAAAATGCATCTCCTTTCCTGGTTGCCTCATAGAGCTATTATGAGCACAACTCACTTCTTAGCAACACACTGTTTACTGAAGTCATGAGTTGTGTGAAGGGCATTTTAGGAGTGAAAATGACAGAAATGCCTAAAACACGTTGACTTTGAAGAGGCACTTCTGCTGTAAGGAGGACACTTCTGCCATTTGTGCTTTATACCTTGTGCCCAAGAAGCCCACCAAGAGGGGAACAGAAATCAAAATGTTCGGTGGTGTTTGAAAATTTCAAGGAAATGAGACATACCTGGCACATGGTAAGTGGAATCAGTACATCACAAGAGAGCTGAATTGCTTCCTTGATGCTCTCTGTGTAGTGTTTAATTTAATACATGGCATTAAAATGCAAGATTCAAGCCAGAAATTTGCCTCTGAAAATAAATCGGGCATCCACCCAAATGGCTGACAGGAGACGAGCCTTGTATTGTGGCCCTGTATAATGGCTGAAACCCCTGGGCCCTGCCAGCCTGGCAGAGTCTGAGTCCTGAGTCAAAAGCTGCTCAGGGAATACCTTTTTCCTGTAAATATGTGCTTAAATATCAGGCTGCTGAACTGGTGCATCCGGCTTGACTTATCCTGTGCTGGTGATACGTGAACAAAGAAAATGGCCTGATCCAAGACAAATAAAGGAAGACTCTGTAAGAGCAAGAACTTCTTTTTCCTCACTGTGAATTCACTGATTTTTCATTTATGTGGAGTGTGAGAAAACTGAGCTCCCACAAAACATAATCTGAAAAATGTGGGGCAGATGTTCCTGAGTCAAAATGCATGAACTATCTCAGTGAATCTAAAAAGATGTCATCCAGATCCTATTTTATGGGCTGCACTCTTCCTGGATTGGGCGCACATTATTTAATGGGACTTGTAGGTGGTTCTCCAAAATAAGTAAGTCAGTGCTACCCACCCCACTGTCCAGACTGGAAATTTCCTGAGCTCCAGAAAAACGCAAACATGAAGCTGAAGAATGGTGAACTTTCTGCCTGCAGCTGTCTGGGACAGGACTCCTAATTTCCCCATCCTACTGCTGCTCTTTAGATGTTTAGATATGTTTTTCCAAGTTCCCGTAACATCCGTGTGTGCTGGCAAGGGAGATCTGTAAACTCTGTCCAAACCAAATAGCAAATTACCACCTAAAATCTGCTTTCTGAATGTCCCCCCACCCAGCTTCTGGTGTGAGCTATTGATCTGGGTTCACATACACTGAACAAAACAAGCATCTCAGTGCTTGCACCCTGTGTCTCTGTCTCACACATTCCTCCCTGCTAAAGAACAAGAATGAACCATTACAGTCAAAATTTGAAAATTGGAAACGCTCTGGTGTGTGTCATCAGCTGGAGAAAAATCCCAACATTACACTGCTACTACAGCATCCACCTTATTTGTGCCTCCAACTCAAATGCATTAAATTTAATTACACAGTAGTACAACTCCAAGACAGATTTAATATATTGGGATAAGAAAAGCTTTAAAAAACCCACTCCTTCGTTAATAATTGAAGCAGCACTTGTGCTGGCAACAGAGGAAAGTGAAGTGATGCCAGGCTGTGGGACACAGAACAGAGAATCAGCCATAGGACCATAGAATGGTTTAGGTTGGAAGGGGCCTTTAAGATCATGTACTGACAATCATGGGCAGGGACACCTTCTGTTAAACCAGGTTGCTCAAAGTCTCATCCAACCTGGCCTTGAGCACTGCCAGGGATGGGGCATCCACAATTTCCCTGGACAACCTGTGCCAGTGCCTCATAACACTCACAGGAAAGAATTTCTTCCCAATATATACCCTAAACCTACCCTCTTTCAGTTTCAAGCCTTTGTCCTATTGCTACATAACATTGTAAAAAGTCCCTCTCCAGCTCTCCTGTAGCCCCCTTTAGGTACTAAAACGTGCTATAAGGTCTCCTCTCCAGGCTGAACAACCCCAGCTCTCTCTGTCTTGGGAGTACAGTCGTAAACTGTTTTAATAAATACATACAAATACTGAGTTTGTGGTCATTTAATCCAGAACATGGAGTGAAGAGATGTAAAAACCCCGTTAGATCAGCTACTGTGTGCCCCTGGCAGTGTAGGACTGAGGCAAGCAATGTGCTTCTGTTGGATCAGTTCTCCACACTCCAGGCAATGGGATGCCTGCTTCCTAAAATATCTTTCTTTGTAAAAAGGTTTTGTTTTCTCCCCCTCACAATGGGCAGTTTAAATTCACCTTGTGAGTTCATCCACTGTTCCTAATTGCATCCTTTCTTCTGGAGGAGGTAACTCCCCTTGGTGTGCAGGCCCTTCAAATACTGATAAGAAAATCGCTGTCCCTTTTCTTTTGCAGATGCGTTTAAGCCCAGTTGTATTCATAGCTACCCTTTTAAATCTTTCCTCCTGCAGCCCCCGCATCCTTTTTGCTGCTCTGCTTTTACAGTTTCTCACTGGGCATATGTCTGCATTTCAGCTTTGATGGTAATACAGCAGCCAGGACAGGTTTGCCAAACCCTTGCATACAGAATGGAAGACAATTAATACTGTCCTTCTTCCGTTTTACAATAGGAGATAGACAATTTGCTTTTGCTTGGACTCTCATCCCACCACCTTCTGAACTGGAACAGAGTGTCCCCTCCAGAGTAATTTCAGCCATATTCAGTCCTTTAAATTGTGTTTGGATTTTTTCCCTTAAAAAAAAGGGAAGAAAAAAAAAAAGAGGAAGTGAATGAGAAGCTTTTGCCCTTCCCATTTCTCAGCTGTTTCATTTCATCATTAACCCCATCTGTTAAAAAGGTTTGGGAAAAGTAAGGCATGGGAGGAGATTGTGTGACAGGTGAGGGGGATAAAGCAAGGCAAATGCTTTGGAGGACTGGGGATCAGTGGAAAATAGCTGCTTTTGAGCAGGGTAGCTGAAGAAGGAAGAGCAATGATTGGAAGGCTGAAATGAAGAGGTGCAGCAGGTAGCAGGAAGTGATGCATTAGTGGCAGCTATGGGATAGTGGGGGTAAAAGAAATGCTCATGTGTCACTGTCAGCTGACTTAATCACCTGCTGGGTGTGAAGGGTGAGAAAAGGAATCCTCCTGATGCAGCAAAGAACATGGGAAAGCTGGATTTTTAACTTGAAAACAGTTAATGATCTAGGAAATTCTTCTGTACTGAGACTAGGGCTTGATATAGGATAATGTGGCATGGTAACACGGAGCAGGGTGAACAGATGTTAAGATAGAAAAGTCTTCCAGCATAACTTGATGTGGCACTGTTACAAAGAAGGTTGCCAGAGGTATGAGCTTTAATGAGTTTGATAAAACTCCCCTCAGGGGAGCTAGAGGACTCTGAACTCTAAGGGAACTCTCTATTTAAGAATTCCTCTTTTAGTTTATAGCACTGGAAGGGGAGTATTGTGCTATTACAGAAACAAGCCTCTGGAGGAGAAGCCCAGGAGTGTGCATGGAATGAAGTTGGATCTACAATATTTGGATAAATTGTGCAAACCACCTCATCTTCATGAATCCTGCCTGTTCCTCCAGGATGACAGATATTCTGAAAAATACTCACTGTTGGAGTTAGCATAAGGAAGCCTTATATGCCCTTTGGTTTTGAGTTTAGCTCTGTGGTGCTGAAGGGGGTCACAGGAATATCCCAGCAGGTTACAACCAGAGAAGCATCAAGAAACCTACTGGGGTTTGTAAACAACCCACTAGGAACAGACTGGAGTGCAAAAATAATGATTGTTTTGTTTTGTTCTGTTTTGGAGCAGTTTTTACGTATTTCTAAAGCTGCCCTATTACTCATAGGATTTTAGCCACATTTCTGGTTTTCTTCCTTTAAATGTGCAATCCAGATTTTCCTGCAGGAAACAGTCTCCAACAAACAAGTATTCAAGGGTTAAGCAAACTTGACCCTTTCCATGTTAAGTCTTTTACACTGCCACACCCATAAACATCCAGGGCAAAAAGTGAATATAATTTCCCAAAGCACAATGTGTTTGAGGTCAGAAGCTCCTTGATTATTTGATAGCCTGCATTCATTAGCCATAGTGATGCCACCATCCCTTGTTCCAGCTGCGTGTGCTTGGGCAGGGTTTTGGACACTGCAAGGAATCTTATTTTGCACAGAGTCCAGCTGAAGGCTCCATGGTAAATGGACAGGCATTTGCATAAGGGTTAACTGCGTGCCTGCCTGAGCACAGGAGCAAGGGCAGCTCCTTTGTGTGAAGCAATTCAGCAGCCAAGCTGCTGAACCAACAGCTATCCACCTTCCTGCTCCAGGCTGGACAATATTTGTAGGTGCTTACCCTGTCCTACACATGAAAATAAATGAGCAAAACAAAGTAGGACTGCCCCCAAGTGTAATTCTGACAGCTTGTTTATTTCCCAGAACCTCAAGAAATGTTGAATTATTGTTGACTTCTGGGGGAAAAAAAAAAAACAATCAAAAAGAACCTATGCTTGGGCAGATCATGCCCATGGGGTGCCTGGCCTGTGGTAGGTTGTTATCTATATTTGTTGCACCTGCTGATTTCAGCCCTATCAGTATGTTTTATAGGTTACTGGATGTGTTTTCATTGCAGAAGTCTGTACATTTGGCTACCCTAGCTTTTGTTCAACTCCTTTGTTCACTCATCGTGCTGCTTTTCTGAGTGCATGTACTCCCTGCCACAGAAGTGCCTTGAGAAATTGCTTTCAAAAACTGATCTGAAATTGCAAGGAGTCCCATGTCTCAGCTTCTCAGATTTATTTGTGAAATATTGTACTGGATCTGGTACTATATTTTACACCCACACTGGAATGGCTTAATAGTTTAGGCTTTGTCTTAAATAAAATTTTTTAAATCCTCTTTTGGTTTGAAAAGCAAGTCTCTTTTCTCACTTAAGATGAATAAATCTATCTGCAGAAGCAGCTGGTCAAGCTATAGAGCTCTGATAGTTAAACAGAACACTTTCTTGCTTAAAGGGAAGGTTATCACTTTAGGTGGTCTGCTGAAGAATTTAGAATTCCCAGTCTCTTTGCTCTAGCTAGCCTGATCTGAAGGATAGCAGAACAGCAAACAGAAGCCAGGCTAGGTCAGCTGTGACCTGCTTTGGCTACAGCATTGTTGGAAAGAGAGATACCATCTCTTCCTCTCCCCACAGTGGTATTGGCCAAGCGGTGGCCCACTCTGGAAGCCATGTGGGGATGGCAGTGCTGCTGTTGAAGAACTGTTGTGGAGGACATGAGGCATTGAGAAATAGCAGTGATAAAGCAGCAAACATGCCCTGAGAGAGGACAGGTTGAGTGGATGAAATCTGATGAGGACTTACTGTGAGTAGAGAGGTGCTGCCCAGCTTATCATTACTGAATATTTGACGCAAATGTACAGTGAGATATATAGATAGATAGATAGATAGATATTTTTTTTTTTTTTTTTTTTTTTTTTTTTTTTTTTTTTTTTTTTTTTTGCTAAGCAAATCCAGCATAGTGTAGTTGGGAATGAAATTTCTAGATAGAGCTTTAAATTTCATCTGTGTAAAAGGCTGGTGCCCCAAAGATGCCCCTTGGTAAAAATGAAAGCAGGTTGGAATCATATGTAGATTTGAGGGCTGCTAGAGTTTTTTCACCCAGGTTTGGTTGGAGTGTCCTGTTTGGTTTTCATTCCCACCTGGTGAAGCTCTGTGGATTGAAGATGGGGTATCTCTCTGCAGACATACACAATTTAGTGTTACTATACAATGGAAACAGAACATACCAGGTCTCAAACAAGCCATAACAAGTGTAGGGGCTTAACTCAACAGGAAAGATTCAATTTATCAGATTGTTAGTGGAGGTGTACAACAAGAGGCAACAGAGACATGAAGCATTTGTAGAACTCTACACAGAATAAATGAAAGTAGCAAAGTCTAAGCAAGGAAAATGGTAGACTAAAAACAGGTTGGAGCAAAGAGACAATTTTCTTTCATCATCTTACCTCCTTCCCTTTCAGGGAACCTTGTGAATGAGGGTTTTAGAAAACAGGCAGATGACAGCAAGTGTTTTTGTGTTGAATTAGATTCAATATCTGGAGAAGTTTTTTTCTAATTTCTAGCATCCAGCTTTAATATGGTAGTGTAGAAGATGGCAACAAAACCTTAAATGCTGCTGTATTTTCTACCTGTACAGTCCCAGTGAATTTTGTTCAGAGGTCTGAGGAAGCACAGAGAATACCATTTTCTGACATTTCTTTTTCCATCAAAATCAGATGAAAAGCTGAATTCAAAATAAAGGTACTGAATTAAGTATTGAGGTAGGATTTGTAAAAACTACAGTATGATCAGTGTAATTTCATACTGGTTTGGTAATGTCCTTGCTGTAGTTTGAAAAATTCCATATCCTCATTTTCAGATTGTATTCTTCACAGTCTATAGCATTTCCAGCTAAAACATCATTCTCTTGTTTAGAAGATTAAACTCCCCTTCATGTCATGGCAACAGCTCTGGTTAGAATCCTAACACTGCTGTTGCCAAATGATTTTGTGGCGTTGCATGTTCATATTAAGCTAAATTAGCAGTGGGAGTCCTGCACTGAAGTCGCAGTACACATCATCATCGCAGAGTGGGAAATTGTTTGATTGAAGCAATTTCCTATCTAGCCACAGTGGGCAGCTCATAAGCTGTTCAGGCCTTTTGCAAGTGGGAAATGTGCAAAGGAATTTAGAAGAAGGAATACACTCCTGCCCATGCTCACATGGCCAGTGGTGCATGCAGCCCTGATCTGAATAGGAAAGGAGATGTATAAGGCTCAGTAGATTAATCATTGCAGGTTAAGAGGCTGGCATGAACAGAGAGAGGATGGTGTGGTGCAGTGGTACAGGCTTCACTGTATCTTGGAAAATTTGCTGCCTGACCATGGCTTGCTGGACTTCAGCAGAGCTAACCTATACTACACAAGATCGTATATTGACCTCTAAATGATCATCAGTTACCTAATTAGTCATTGGCACAAGATATCTACTAGAACTCTTTAGAAAAGAAGTGTTCTTTAAAAAATACTGATGTTTCATTGGAAAAAGGAATATCTGATTAAGAAAAAGAAAGAGTTTTTTTCTCAGAATTTGAAAGCATTTGAAAGAGAGCAAACCTTTCTGCCAAAAAGTTTTGTTTAATAAGCTCCCTAATTTTCCCATTAGTACAAAGTATGAATGGAAAACATTCATTGAGTCCCAATGTTTGGGAGTGGATGATTTTATCAGACTTCCCTAGGAACAGAAGCACAAGCTCCCTTCCCATATGGGGTCTTTGCTTAGGAATGGCAATGAGAAACTCACACCTGAAGACTTCAGGTGCAATTGTGCACCCATATCTCTACCCCCAGAGAAAACAGCATTTACCTCCATAAATGTGCTTTTGTGCACGTCTTAAAAGAAGCCCTTACCTCTTCTTCCCACCTCTGAAGCCATTTCTTTTGTGCATATTCACATCTAGACTGTTCTTTGTTTTAGAGGAAAGGCTTTGTAATTGTAATTCACAGGGACTCAGGACCTCACAATATGTATTAAAAACTTTTTTTGACCTTTTAAATATTATACAAAGAGCTGCTAAGCAATTAAAGGCAATAAATCTGTGTAAACTGAATGTATAATTCCTCTTAGGAATATAAATGTGAGAAAATTAAATGTCAACATCTACCTTGATGTTTACAAGTGCAGCCATAGAATGCGAATTCATTGCCTTACCTGAATTCCAGTTTTTTCTTATACTGCTGTTAGAGAAACTTCATGTTATTGTGGGGTTGGATTTTTTACGTTTTTTAAAGAAATTAAGATACGCTGTCTCTTTGGTAACACTGAATGTCCCACTTGAGAGGGACTTTCTCTGACACTATTCACTGCTGATCCTGTAGAAGCAGGTGCAAAAATGTCTTGAATGGTTTTAAGAAGCAGAGTTCCAGCTCTGGCAGTGGGTAGGCAGGGTGACATTATTTCACCTCTCTGCATTCTGTTTCCTTTTACAGTATTTATTGTCTTATTGGTCTTAGAAACTTCTGGAGGAAAGAACTGTGTCTTATTCTTGTTTCACACCATCTCTACGGCCACTGGGGACCATGTGCTCAGTTTCAGACTTAGATGAGGCTTACACATGATAGATAAACACAAACACACTGCCCATTCCTGTCTGTGCACAGGGAAGAAAAGGGGAGTGAAAGCAGGAGCAGTTTTTACATTACTGCCCCATCCAGAACCTCCTATTATTTGGAACTGAGGCTGTAATAAATCCGTGCTTCCTAATGGCTGAAGAATTCACTGCTACTAAAAAAGATAAAGAAAAATCCTTCCCTTGGCATATCTTGTTGATAGAGTGCATCTCTTGCATGTCTTGCATCTCAAGACGTGGTGGGTTTAGGTTAGAAGGTTGCTATTGAGAGTTTTTTATTTGCTTCAGTCCTGGTTTTGTAATATGTCCTCAACCACCTAGTCCTGCTAGAATACAGGAAGAACTTACTGTTATTTTAGTGTAGACTAGTCTGATTGTTATTCACTTTTTACTGAATTTACTTTACTTAATACAGCAAAGGGGAGCTGACAACACTTTTGTGGACATTACTACCAGCCTGAGCTCAGGTGGATCAATCACCACAGTTGCACGATGGAGTTGACAAGAATATTTCATCACCAAAATGTGAATGTTTTCCCCTTTAATTGACTTATTTTCTTGACAGTTAAGGATATAGCCTGATGATCAATTTGGTGTCAGTCTAATTAACATTTCCATCATTTAAATATGCATCATTTAAATATGCATCTGGAAGGAGAGAGTTTGATTCTAACATTCAATTTTCTTGAATTTTTATATTAGTAAGATAATAAAAATGCAGTGGATGCCACTGTCTCAGAATGACATCCTCAGAGAGAAATAACCTTGCTTCTGAAATGTAAGAATAGCATCTGTGAAGTCAAGCCAATAATCCCCTTTTCTGAGTTTCAGAAAAGTTGATTCACCCAAATCCAATTAAAAGAATAACTCTGTGAATTAATTAAATTGCCCTTCCACTAAAGTTGAGGTTTAAATAATTTGCTGCACTTGACAGAAAAGCAAAATAACTTTTATTGAATAAAGGGTGAACTGAAACAGAGTTTCTGCCTTTGAGGTAAGCTGGGAATTGAGTGCTCAGCTCAGAATAAATGATAAACTTTACTATTTCCATGTAGTTCCTTGACGGGTTCATCTACTCTTGCAAGTACTTGCATGATCACCTTGGTCATCACCTGCAGGGATTAATTGCTTCTGAGCAGGTGTATGGTGATAATCACCTCACACACTTCTGAGATGAGACAGCATCATTCCAGCAGACATTCTGTTGGCTGCATGTCAGGTTCCCCAAGTCCAGCTGTGCAATTTTTCCCCCTCCTGACCAGGACAGGGAGAGAAAAGTGTTTGGAAAATCTCATAGATCAGGATAAAGACAGGGAAATTGCTTACCAATTACTGTGATGGGTAAAACAGACACAAGTTGGGGAAAATAAATAGAATTTTTTGCCAGAGAGAAATTGAATAGACTGATAAGAAACAAAGAAATTTTTTTTTACTGAAAACTAGGAAACATTTTATAAGCAGACCTTTTAAACCTTTGTCAGGAGGTGATAATAAATATGGGCACTCCTGTGCAACAATATGTTGTTCCTTATTCCAAGAACTATCCTGTAATTAGCTGCACTCAACATAATTTAGAGCTTCAGGTGCTGGTGAAAACAAAAATAATCTTACCTACTTTATGCTGATTCACCCTTTGCATAATGCTGAGCAATTCTAATGCCCCTTGAAGTTAAGAGCACACTTAGTGTGCAGCATCTGATCCTTCCATAGTTTTTTGCTACACTAACTTTTAGCAGTTGTTTACACACCAGCTGGGCTGTTACGGATACTCTTTGAATCACACACAGAGTCAGCGCAAAGGTCATAACCAAGGTACTGGTGAAATCAAAGGGTATAAGAGAGGTTGAGTTGGTTTGGCTTGGGGTAAAAGTTGGGAAATTGCAGTGAAAACAAAATAACAATTCCTTATCTAATCACTGAGTACGTTTTGCTTAAAGAAAGCAGGTAACTAAAGTCTGACAAACAGGCTGGACTAGCATTTAATCAATAAGTCAAGTCTCTTCAAACATTGAACTTGATGAAGTTTTGCAAACTTAATTTGGCATTTCCTAGTTGCATACCAAATTAGTACCCTACTTCTTACTGCATCCTGTGTGTAGTAGGTTTGCACATACTGCATAAATATATATATATTTCATATATATAGATATGAAAAATATTTCTCAGTGACAAACTTGGAATAAGTGGCTTGGGGGACTTTCTACCCTTTCTTTGTAAAGGATTTCTTCCTTTGCCTTTGGAACTGAAGTAATCTTCTGTCCTAAGAGACCATAAAAGAATAAGACCCCAATCTTGCATTCTATGAGAAACTTAAGTCAGGAATTCATGCATACAAAAGGAAGCTACCAGAGGTGCAGTATGCAGACACTGATCAATACCAGGACACTTATGAAGACACTATGAAATCTCTATTTCTGTGATTGAAGTTTTACTCTAGAGCTCAGCTGAAAGATAATTATACCAGCTTTTGTACCTGTAGGGCAGTTGATCAATTCTGACTCATAAAGAAATGAATTCACTCACTGAATGGTCCGATCACAGGTCCAGGTGATGTTCAAAGCTGTGCTAGAGGCAGCTTGGAAGAGCTGGCAGGTAATTGCAGCCATTTCTCTGACTGTCACCAGGCCCAAAAGGACCTCAGACTTGTCTGCTGCTGCTCCACTCCCAAGAAATGCTGCACTAGTGGTGGGGTTAGTGGGTGGCTGTTCCTCTCTGACCTGCTAAGCCTTAGACCCCAGCCTTATGTCCTAGTGGCTGGAACCAGGTGGTATTTACTGAGCAGAAGATATTCCCCTTGGTATTGGTCTAAGGTAGGTTGTTGGAAAAATGCTTGAGACTAAGAACTTGAAAATAAATGTAAATAAAAAACCATCCCTCCAGACGTGCAGTCCCACTAGTTCTTGGAAACCACAGCCAACTCACCTGGAGCATAGAAGCTGTGGGATCAAATCACTTATTAATTCCTTGCAACATATGTTAAGACCATCTCATGGGAGTTGTAGGTGTTTGCTCTTTTCTCTCCCTTCTAGCAAAGATTCCTGAATATATTCCTGAATATATCACTGCTGCCAGGAGATAGCTGAAATCTTGTATCTAGGACAGCAAAAGTTCTTGGAGTGCTGTTGTCCTCTCTGGGGACGAATTACTGTTCTTTATAGCAGAGAAAGCAGAAGTACATTGCATTTTCACTGTAACATTTTCAATTTGAGAAAGTATGGTTTAACATTATAAGAAAGGAAAACCTCTCAACTTCCAGAATAATTTTCTCAGTTGTTTTCTGTTACAGCTAAAGAAACAGCATTAATTTTCTATTTTTTTCTCCAAGAAAGAAGACAAATAGAAACTAAGATCTAATTTTTAAGAGGGGTGTAACCAATTAATTACATTTGGTTTAGTACTGTAGTAATTCACTGTGATAAAGTCCTCTGCTTGTGTAAGGAGAAATGCAGCCATCACCATGCAGTTTGCTGACACTGGCTAATATAACATATGCCTGTGTTTTGGCAGGGAGATAGCAGATGCCATCCTGTGGGAAGTCCTGGGGGAAAGTACAGATGTGACCTCAAAATGTACTTTTGCCTTTAGGCTGGCAGCACAAACCTCCCTCTATCACCCACTGAGCTGTGTGTTGTGCCTGAAACCTGCACTGCCCAACATTGGAGATGCTGCATCAGTGGGGGCCATAAATATCCAGAGCTCATTGCTCAGTGGTTTTGAGCTGCAGGTCTCCATCATGTGCTTGTCTGATATCGTGGGTGTCTGGCACAGATGCAGGTTTCATAGGGAAAAGGATGGCAGGAGCTGTGTGGGGCCCCATTGACAGAATATTTCCTGCTTTGTGATGTGGCCACAAGCAGGTGGCTGTGTTAGCCACCCATCCCGAGAGCAATGAGGTTGAATTTCTGCCCTGCTCTCCTGAAGATGGACTGAGTTGAATGAGTTGAAGATCAACTTTGCCTATCCTTACTCTTCCATGGCTTTGGAAGCTTTCACAGAGCAACCACTGAATGCACAACAAATCCACACACACAGATCTGAGCATCTACTGATTCAGCAGACAAGACGCAATTTCTCTGCATGTAGGGAAGCCAAATATCCCTCTGAAACGCAGAGGAGAACTCCCTGGGGAGATGTGTCAGGCCTGAAATGGCTGAAGGCAAATTGAATTTGAGAAGAGAGACAGGCAGAGGGTAAAAACTCCATGAATATGTAAGATAGGGGGATTCCTGCAGAAGGCATTACTGCAGATTCAGCTCTGACTAAACTGTCCACAGCTGCTGTTTCTCTGTCACTTTTGGAAGGTGAATACCTTTAATGAATATCAAAGTCAAACTTCAGGCATAAAATAACATCTCAAGTTGCTCACTTTAAAGAAAACCACTGTATCTTGTCACCTTCCAGATACCCATGATCAGAATTGAATAAACCAATATAATTTGGGAGGATTTTGGAGTAGATTGTCTTGAAAATATGGAAAATCCCTTTTTTCTTATGTGCATCTCATTAGTTTCTTCCTCTTCCTAGTGGTAAGGGAGAGGGAAGATTAGAAAGAAAAAATTCAGGACTTCTTTTACTTTCTTCCTTTCTATTTTAAAACAGTGCTTGTTATAGACAGAGGAAGAAAGAGCAAGAAAACAGAGAATGAGACTCTTTAGAAGGAGGAAAATTAGACAAATTGCCCCATTCACTCCACTGCTTCCTATTCATTCTTTTTCCTACTTCTTTCCAGCAGAAAGAAAGGGAGAGGGAGTGAAGAAAAACAAGTAAGTGAGGAAGGTGATGGCAAAGAATCCATGCATTATAGGTTTTGCTTTATATGAGGCAAACTACATTGGTTCTTGAATCTTTGGTCAACACTTCCTATGGAAAGGGTACTTTTAAAACCAGCTCAATGTGTTGCACATCATTATTTGTGTATATGGCCCCCTACATGTCTGGAAGAACACTAAATCATTCTGGAGGGTTTGCCTCAGTGCAGAAAGACGTGGCAAGCAGTCTAGCTTTAAGTTAAGCTTTAAGTCCTATCTAAGGAACAAAGTAAGTCTGCATAGGTGAAAAAAAAGCACAAGGTTTTGCCAGCAGGAAATACAAAGCAAATTGGTAGCTGTGCCATAAAGATTGGGGTTATAAAGGGCAAGCCTAGAACAGAAGAGAAGAAAGCATAGAGTATGGCAGATCATTGTCTTTAATGGCACAAACTGTAAAATGTGAGAAGCAACTGTCTTTTGTATCTTTAAAGGCAGCATTAGATAAAGGAAGACCAAGGGAAAGTGGGTTCCCCAGGTTGCAGGCAACAAGTCACACCAGCAATGCAGTAAACCCTT
Source organism: Aphelocoma coerulescens (assembly GCF_041296385.1). Taxonomy (NCBI): domain Eukaryota; kingdom Metazoa; phylum Chordata; class Aves; order Passeriformes; family Corvidae; genus Aphelocoma; species Aphelocoma coerulescens. The sequence goes on from NC_091013.1 coordinate 64,844,836, forward strand.
CAAGCACTCTTCCACTTAAAACCAGCACCCAAATTTCTCTATGGTGAACTACACCAATATAAAATACATTTGTGATATGAATTTTTCTTAAAGGTAGTCATCAGAACTACATTGCTAAATGACCACTTGCATTTTTTAAATGTTTTACTTTTATCTGTCCTATTATTTCTTAGGAACTTCCAAATGGGACAACAGTAATTTTCTTAATCAAGGATATCAGGTCTGAACATAATGCTTGTAGGTTATTAACTTTATATCAGACTATCCTCCAAATGCTCTACTTTGCTTCTTGAGGGATCCTGCAGCAAAGTGAGATACTATGATCTCCTTAATCAGAGACTCTAAGGCATCAGAGCTAAAGCTAATTAAGATTTATGAGATTAGAAGGACTATAACTTGTGTGTGAACACTATAGGTGATAAGAGGTTTCAGATGAAGACTATAGATTGCAGCCAAGTTTGGGTACCACAGTTTTACAGGATAAATCATTAGGAGCACATTACACATTTAATCTTATTTTTAGTCAGAAGGCTAAGGCAGAAAATACTGTGCATGTGACAAAATTTTGTTAAAGTCTAGGCTGGGAGTGAAGCAGCAGTCAATACCTCCTGCTTAAAAATCATTTATTTTCAGTAAAATCTCAGTCACTGAAACAACACCTCCCCATTCAGATGTCCATCCTGTTTTCCTCTTAACACCTGGTTCATATCACACCATGAGTAGGTATGTGCTTGCTGAACATTCACTGGGTCCTCTGTCAGAAGAATACAAACCTGCTCCAGTGATTTTAGAGTAAGTGCTCTTGAGAGCTCTTTGAACCAGCCCACCAAATCCAAGGCAGCTGTTCCATTGTAAAAATCAGCTTAACATATGGTTTATAGAAATAATATATTTATATTATATACAGTATAAAATAAAACAAAAGGTGCTTGAATTCTATGAAGACAGCAAATTGCTATAAGCAGAAATGAGGAGAGAGAAGTGATTATATGCAATCTGTACTAGACTAGCACGAAACATTACCAGCAAAAGAAGAGGAGCCATGAAAGGGAGGACTTCACTACTAGGACAGCTGTCTACTTGGCAGCTAATACCAACAGATATTTGATGAATGAAATCTCTCTAGGAGCTTCTGGTGATGACAGTAACATTTTTCAATTGGCTGTGGGGGCAACTTGGTGGGATACTCTGGAAGTTGAGAGTGTAGAATTTATGTTGTGCACATGTGAGTATGTGAACGAAAGAAAATACTAATCCTGTAAGGGTCTTGAAGAAGTCCTTTTAGCCACCTCCCTTCTCTGGGGAAGATTAAGTGCATGTCCTTGGCACTGCTTGAAAGTGCCATATATTCCTGGTATCTGTGTTTCACCATATCACTACCTTTGGAAGGTGTTTTTCTCTTATATTTGATTATTTATCTTCTGTGGCAAAGAACCTTCCATTCCATGCCCGGTGCAAAATGAAACCATTGATTGCAGTCCTTTATGAAAACTGTTTATTTCGGAAGATGTAGAAAACATTTGATCTCTGTTTCTCTTTTTCTTTAAGTCTCTCTATTCTAGATAGAAACAACAAAATTCTTGAAAATCATTTCTCATCAGTCTGTTTTCTAAAGCTCTCAGAAACAGTGTTACTCTCTTCTGTGATCTTCATATTGATAGGAATAAAATGGCCAATCAAAATTTATAAAGAAATGACATTTATTATGCGACCGAAATATCGCTTTCAAAAGCCACGATCGAGAAAAGCAGCACCGAGCCCGGGGTCGGAGCTGGGTGAACACGCACAGATCTGATCTCTATCGCACCAGACCTCCCAAGTTCACCACTGCTGCTTTGGCTGGTCCCTTCTTATACAGTTTTTGGGTGAAGTCCGAATTAATCCTACTCTTCTCGTATTCATGAAGTTTTCTTGTCCCGGAGTCGGGCTGCACAAAGCCTTTCCTGGGTCTGATGAATCGTCCATCCTGGGTGATGAGTGGGTCATTTCTGCTGATGGATGGGCCGTCTTGGGTTCCTGGAACAGTTATTTTTAGTTCCCGGAATGTCCGATTCCTTATCAGATGAGATGTAGATAGCAGAAGGTGGTAATCAAATCGTCATAGTGCAAATGTCCCGGTGATAAGATCCAACCCCACCGAGGTCGAATCCTCACTTATTGTGAGAGAACTTCTTTTGGTGTTGTGAAATTTTTTTTCTCAGCCAAGCCAGTGGGGGGGAGGTTTGAAACTTTGTCTCTACATGGTCTGATTACATTCTAGTTATATATAATAGCACGAATTACATACTTTATTTATAACAATGTTATTTTTGCAAATTTGTACTTCAGACAGGTTCTCGGCAGAGCTGTGCAGGACAGAAAAATTTCATCCTTTGCCACTTATGAAGCCCCTGTTTGTACATCACACAGTTGGATGGAAGTTTCTTGCAGCACCATGTGCTAGTCAGTTTCTAACCTGCTGTAACATCCTGATTCTATTTTTTTTCCTGTAATGTTCTTCCTTTGTTAACAGAGACAGTGACAGAGGTACCAACAAGTGGTCTGTTTACAAGCTGCTCCCTGGTTCTACCTGGCTGTATATCCTGGTGCAGTCTCCAGTCAGGGTCTTAAAAGACAAAGCCGTAACAAAGTCCCTGTACAGGGAATGGAGATTCATGCCACAGGAAACAGTAAAAGCTGCAAAGTAGCAAACAGAGAGAAATAATTGTGGAGTAATTTTAAAATTATAGGGCTCACTGAGTCTCCTAATCATAGTTTTCATAGAAGAAAACAAGTTATATTTAGGACACTTTTGGTCAAAAGTGGCAGCAATAATTTTGGAGGCTGGATTTTGGAGCTGTTAACAACATTTCAATCATCTGTAAATTACTTGAGAAATCGAAGTCTAAGTTCAATAGTAGTAGATACTGCCAGTGTTCTTGGCTTGTTTCTGGCACTATTTTGGGACAGGTGTGGAGAAGAGGGGATATTACACACAGTCAGTGCTAATACCCCATGGAACTCTAATCTTTCTCTCTGATGAGCTTGCATGAACCTCAAATTGACTCCAGAAAATTACAACAGCAACTCATCAGTTTAACTTGGTTTCCTGCCATGACAAGGAACTGAACAGTCATAACCAAAGGAAGAAATTTTTGAGTTATTTTGAGACGAGAACAAGGCAATGTGGCTTTTTTAATGGGAAAGGCATCTCCTAGTGAAGGAAACAGACTTTAGTGACAGAGCTGTGGAATTGTCGTTTCTTCTGCAGAGAGTTTCAGGCTGCATTTCTATTTAATTGGCATCAAGCCCACTTTCAGAGTTACACTTTCCTCTGAGCTTTAATTTGCACTTAAAACTACACTCCACTGACTGAACACTGTCCTACAATTACTATTTTCTCACCTACAACTTTTCCTTTTAGAAAGAAACTCTGCCCTCACCTAAGATGTTCCTCTTCTTGTCCTTCACCCCTTTTTCTCTGCTTCACTGCCACGGCTGTGGTTGAAGGCATAAACCCAGGCAGCAAGTAATCAAACAGTTGGCAGGGAAGGTAGAGACAGTACAAATCTAATGGAGAAACTTACTGGAAACCCAAAAAATTGTACAAAACTAAGCAGTGGTAAGTACTCCTTTCTAATATCACCTGACTACTCTGTTGTCCAGGGAGCAGTGGGTACTTGGGGCATATGGAGTGCCAAGGAGTACATGAGTACCAAGCCACAGGCTCTGTGTGCATTCAGATTTCTGGTTCAGGTGTCACAGGTTCTTTGTTCTGACCACTTTTACAATTTTTCCAATTTTTCATTTGAGACTGGGAGTGCTTACCTCAGCAGCTGCTTTTCCTCTGCCAACTTTTATATTCCCTTTTTCTCTTCTTTTGTCTTGGTTGGGGAGTGGTAAGTCACACTGTTGCAAGTAGTCTTCATTTTCCTTTTAAGTGTGAGGCTAATAGTTGTTTTTCTATTGTTCGATACTAACTGGGCTTCTCACACCTGCTACAAGCTCTTAATCTACACCATCACTTCCTTGACTGTTCATCATCCTTCATCCTACCTATTAATTACTCTTCAGCTGAGCACCACTTCCTAAGTTATAATGGGGTTATTCTGGGGTACAACTAGCTGGAAACCTTTAAATGAAACAACTATCTCTGTTCAACTTAATCTCTGTAAACCTGCAGGGAGAACAACAACCTGCATTGCAAGGCTGGGAGGTATTATTTTTCCAAATCACAGCTGCACAGGAAAATGTGAGACAGAACTTGGCCTCAGCTTAAAGTGAAGTCACAGATCTGCTACCTGCCTCTCTGAAAACCTGAGTAAATTCCTGTAGCAGCTGTAGCTGCTGTCAGATTTTGGGAATGTATTTCGCATTTTCTTTTTCTGCAGGGAGGGAAAAAAAGCATACAACTGCAAAGAGAGAATCCCTCACTCCTTAGGTAGAGAGCTTTGAAATATGAGTTCTAATGGCTTCCCTCCATGCATATACTCGAGTTCTCCTTGGGGATCTTGCTCTGTCAAGAAGGATAATGTTGCTCCCTGTCAGGGATCTCACAAAGTAAAGTCCAGCTGAAAGAAGAGGTGTAGTACCAGAGCTGTTTTGCTGCATAAAAGGCATTATGGAAAATCTATTGCCATGAGTCTGCCATCAAGTTAAGTCTCTCATAAAGGATGGCTTGCTCTTCCTGCCACTTCTGCTAGAATCCTGTGGCATCTGTAGAGAGGTAGGCAGAAAAGCCACCCAACACCAAACTGACCATGCTCCTTGTGCGTGACACACCGCACTGGGCTCTGTCCCGAGCAGTCAGAGATGGAGTTTTTACATGAGTGGAGTTTGCAAACACCTTTGGGGGAACTAATATTTGAAGTCCAAGTTCAGGTTCTTTTATTTATTTATTTTTATTTCAAAGAAATACACACAGTTGTCTTTATGCTTATAGACAAGAAGTATGCTAACATGTATGAAAGGAAAGATGAGCAGGGGGAGTGGAGAAAATGAAAATGATCCTATTTTCTGGTTTTATCCTATTTTCTATAAAAAATGCCACTCCTTTATCCTCTCCTTGCTGCAGCTGTGTGTCCATTACAGTGTCAACAGTAACTATACTGTAGTGTTACTGGCAAATGTAAAGCTCAATACATGTAAATGTGGATTAAAACATTGTTGCACACAAACAGATGATTTTTTGTACAGCTATTTGAAATGAATGCACATTTTCTCAAACCATGTGCTACAAAATAAACACAGATGTTAAGAGCCATTTTCATTTAGTTTGCTTTTATCCCTGCATGTTTCACATTCCACTAACAGTCAGTACATTGTATGGAATCTGTCAACACAAAAGTTCCTCTTTTTCCCCATATGCAATGAAAAGCTAACATGGATACATTACAGGGAGGAAGTAAATAAATAGAGTTTCTTTAAAAAGTTGTTGACTCTAGAGGCAATGTTTCTGATGCAGAAAATATTTTAGTGAAACGTTTACTGAACGTAAAAAGGAAGAACAGAGTAGAGTAGACAGCTTTATGAAATGGATATCTAAGAACTAGAAAGAAACGAGCTCACTGAAACAATCCCCCTCAAAACTGGAAGAACTAATCTGGCTGTACTTAAGCTGAACATAATAAAGTGGTTTTTAACCCATATGGTTTAATAAACTGAAACAACAGAATTTTAAGGTAGAATATTACCTATTTCCTAATGTAAAATTCTTGAAATATGTATAAATCTCTTACTGAATTGTTCAGTACACAATTTTTTTTCATACATATTTTTTATGACCTTTTTGTCAGGTTTCAGCCTTTCAGGAATCCTTATGATTTCCTTAAAAAGTAATTGTATTTTTTTAAACAAGTGAATAGATTAAGAAAATATATTGTTGTGCATGAATTCAAACAGAAATTTTTATGGATTTTATGTCTCTAAATAATGTTTCACTTCCACTTTTACCTGTTTTTTCATGTCATGCTTTTAAATCAGAATGGCATTCTTGACCAACAAACTTGATGGCGTTTCTATTACATTTTACTTCTCAGTGAGTTCATAAACTTCAGCACATACATAGTATTCTAATTTTGGAAGGGTTGTAAGATGTAGTCAGTTTTTGAGAGAAATAAAAGCCACCAAAAATATGTCTGTTTCTTCCCAAAATGTATTATTTTTAAATAACTTAAAAGTTTCAAGGTGGAAATCCCCACCATTCTATAGGAACTCCTCTTAACAGAAAACCATTTTAATATTTTGTCAATCACAAGACACGGAAAGAGCCGTGGTGCAGGTTACCCTACCTTGCTGCTTCAAACTGACCAAATTTAGGATCTTCAGTAGTTTTGAAACTTGGAATTCCAGAAAAAAACATCAAAATTATTGTTTTAGAGTCCACACGTTTATCTGTTGATTTATCTTTTGAATGCTTTGCTGTATTGTGTAGATGAAGGCAATTGGCAAGAAGCCATTTGTTATCCTTCTCCACTTATCTGTGGGCAGAAATGTGTATCCCAAAGTCATCATTAGCAGTAAAGTCATAATGTTGTCACAGATGATGCATGACCAAATTCAAGCTAGCTGACTGCAGTACACACTTCACATTTACAAGTATTTCTTGCAGTTTTATTGGTGTCTTGAACATCATGGAATATTCCCGTGTTGATCATGCAGTAACAAACAGTTTATCATAAACATTTTTGTATATCCATGGTTTGCATCATCAGTGGCCATAGAAAAAGGTGTGTCATTTCCTACATTGGCTTTAAAATCTTTCTCAATTGAATGGCAAGTTAATATTTTGTGAAGAATGCCTGAAGTTGTTGTCTTATGAAAATAAAACATTTTATGGAAAACGTGGAATAATGTTAATTTTGTTGTCAAATTAGAGGGACCTGCTTAAAAAAATGGTATGCAATATATGGTAGAGAGCTGTGGTGGCTGTTTTCTTTTCTTTGGCTGAATGTGATGCCTTTTCCTAATCTTAAAATCAAGAGTAAAACATGGTTAGAAGGGAAAAAGGGATTTTACCTTTGTATTTATTTTAAGGATCCTTAGGTGCACCACGTCCAAGTGGAATGCACCTCAATGCACACTGCAATGCACACCCCCAAAAGATCTGGTGTAACATTATAGGTCTTACTAATTAGTATATCTATCAAAGATTCCCCAATGAGAGGCTCAAGTGAGCCCCCCTCCCCAAGGAACCTTCCCCTGGATGGTTCTATCTTGGTTTACAGAATGTGTTCTGGAGAGGACCTTGGGGTCTGGGGCACACTGGTCCCTAGATATGAAGCTTCTAAAATGTTTAGTCTCTCAGCTTGACAAACAAGTCCAAGAATGTAGGCAAAAACCCCCACTAAGAATACAGAAATTATAAAAATGTATAAAAGGGGTATAAAAGAAAAGGCAAAAACCATCATGGCATCAAATGTTTCAAAAGTTTTCTTTTGTCTCATGTTAGGAATTTATTATGATAATTTACATGCCTACAAGCAATTAAGAGAATGTGTCTCTGTAAAGTACAGTAAGTCTTATGGGAGCTATTGCTTTCTCTGCTGAACCATGTAAAATCACTTCTATACTAATTCCAGGAATGCTTGTTCCTCTGACTCAGCTTAAGGACTGTATCTTGATTAATTGATAAAATGCTGTATCACAATCTCTACTGTGTCATCATCCACATGACAAAGCAGTGTCATCGACTATTTCTAAATCAATGTGCAATCAATGTGCAGATTCCTGCTTGGATAAAATCAGTCACTCCAGTCCACTGTATGTTGGGATAATAAACACCTTTTGTGATACAGACAGTAGTTAACTCTGCTTTTGATGAACATTGTGCATAAAGACCTCTTCAGATATGAAAAGTTACATGTTTGCTGTAAATTCAGCTGCAGTTCTTTGCTTTTTGCACTCCTATGGCAGGTGGAATCATTTTTTAAAATAATTTATAAGTGCTACATCCTTTGGCTTTAAGTGTGCTCTGTAGATGTAAACTGATGTTTGAGATCTTGCCCACAGGCCCTCCCCTCAGACACCTGTGTGGTTTGGAGAAATGAGAGCCATCTTCAGGAGCAGACAGTTCCACTCTAGTTGTACAAAGTCCCGGTGGAATAATAATTCCCCCAGCTCTTCCTAACTTTTTAATGGGTTTCTTGATTTGACAGCAAAATTGTGAGGCAATTTTAAAACTTTTCTTCTTTATGTCATCTTCCACCTCAGTTTTCTCTAAAATGCTTTGCCTGGAGGTTCAGTGTGAAGGGAGCCCATCACTTGTCCTGGCTTCAGCTTCCTCATCAACCAAGGACAGGCTGACACTCAGTGTACCGAGCTCAATGGGGCTGGAGTCCTTCTGTCCTCATAAGCTGAAGAAATTGGATAAAAATACCCAGTTTCTGGTAAGACATCTACTGAGGACCTTTCACTTCTACAAGTAAAAGGGCTTATTCCCAGGTTCAAAGCTCTGCTGTGCACACACTGTGCACTAAACCTTTGCAGTAAAATATCTGAAATCCATGTAGGGCAGCTGTTGCTCTTCATTGGTCTTTTTAGAAGTTTCTCACTTTTGTGCAAACTGCCTGAGCTGTTAAGTGAAGGGATGTTTTGCATATAAATGCCATGCAATGTTCTAAACGTTCTCAAACATGAAGCCTTATCTATGATTTCTTGATTTCAAGTGTGCATTTCAGAGCCATATTAGAGCAGCACAGATTTCCTTTTTGGAGGTCCTGTGGTTGTGTTCACAGAATCACAGAATGGGTCAGGTGGGAAGGGACCACAGTGGGTCCTCTGGCCCAACCTGCCTGCTTATCCTAGTGGTCATTACACAGGATTGCATTCAAACTGTTCTTGAATATCTCCACTGAGTGGGATTCCGCAACCTTTTTTAAAATTTTCATTTAAAAGCTACATTTTATGATGCTGAATTCTATTCTGAAACCACTATTTTCGGTACTTTCACGAATAATTCACTAATTTCAATAAATTCAATAGCTACATGACTCTGTCCTTATGGCCAGGTTTCATGGATGATTGATGCAATCTTCCTTTCTCTGATACAAGAAAGGAAAGGGTAAGAAAATCTCTTAAAATAAGGGCTCAGTAGCTATCTTGCAATTGCCTGTAAAAATCTTCTATATGCCTTTACATTTTTAACATTGTAGCAGGTTGCAGTGGTACTCAGTGGTAGATGAATTCTGATTTTTTATGCTCTGAAGCTAAATTATACAGCTCAGATTAATGGTTCATTAGAACTTAGCAGTGTCTGAGCCCCTGCAACATCACTGTCAAAATGCCTGGTACTTGGGAGAAAATATTTGAGGAGCTAAATTAAAAGCTTTAAACTTCAATTAAAGCTTTGACTTGTGTACGTGCTGATTAACTGAAAGATTTACTGCCTGCCAAGTTTTGTGTATTATAAGTAGCAAGCCTGGTGAAGGTGCTTAAAAAAGACATAGAACCAAAGGCATGGAATTATAAAGCAGAAATGTGAATTTTAAGATTTTTTTTAAAGAAATTACTTTTGTGAAGCAAAAATTTCCATCAGTAAAATCTCAAAGAGGGGAGTAATCTCACAATAAAAATTCTGTTAGCTCATTACTTAAGATAGCTGCAACATTTTTAAATATGTCAGTAGTGAGAAAAATGTAATAATAATTTTTTTATGGTGCTACGGGCATTGATTAAATGACACAATAGTTTTTCTGACTGTAAGGAAGTTTATAGACTAAATTAAACAAAATAACTCTGTGACACATCACAAAGAGGAAGTTGGGGAAAAAATGGTCAGAAATGATAAAATGAAATTCATCAAATGCATAACAGTTCACCAATATTTCCTGTATGTTGTAGTGGGGAGAAAAAGATCTGATCAGCATCGCATTACAAAGCCACAATAAATGAAGGGAAAATCATATCATGGCTGCATGTGCTATCACTATTCTTTCCCCTCTGCGAGGAATATCATTACACTACGTGGGATGAATTGGATCACAACAAGGGAAAAAATAGCACAGAGGAATAAAAGTAGACTATATCATGATGGATGCGGAGAATTAATTAGAGAACCAAGATTATTCAGGTGGTTATAAATTTAACTTTTTTTTTTTTTTTTTTTTAAGAAAAAACTTGAAAGAAATCTTTGTAACCTTAACCTCCTCAGGAGCAGGTTGTCATGTGGAACTTAGCCTTGCTAGCACAGTGGTCCAGTGTTCCAACTGCTGTGCCAGCTGTTGGCCAGAGGAGACTGTCACCCCAGACACCAGGCTGGTGCTCGATGCCATATCTTTAGAGGCTGGTTAAATGTTCCTGACCCTGCTGGATGGACCGAGCAGATTTTGCTTTATGTGCCACAATACGAAGGGACTACATGCAGGTGTAAGGAGAGGTTTGGCCAGAGCAGCCAGACCTGGCACAGGCTCCCGTGGTCTGGTGTCCCCCAGAACCCACTGGTGCTGCTTGGCAGTGCAATAAACCAATGCACAAATCCTCTCCCCTCCCTCTTTTTTATCTTGTTTTGTCACTTTGCCAGAAATAATTTTTCTTGAGGTTTTCAAGCTTTAATGGGGAGCCTATGGTTTTTAACATTTTATAACTCAAGCAAAGTTAAATGGAGTTTGATGGGAGAAATTATTTCTTTAGCCTGGGGGCTTTCTGTCTGCTGAATTTTGACAGCTTCCTGCAAACTGAAGAGATAATTGGAACAGCTTTAAAAAGCAAAAAGAACCTAACAGGAATGGGATGTGTCATCCTGTCTTGTGAGGGCTACCAACCCTCTTGAAAAGGGGTCTGTGGTCATTTTAAAGGCCTCCTGTGGTCTGTTGGCATTACCATGCAACCCTGGGTATGGAATATGAAAGTAAAAACAGCACTTACCAGTGACAGGAAAGCATCTGACCATCTCATACATGGCATATTACTGTTGACTGAAACATTAGTAATTTCATAATACTCTATATTAAATAATTTTTCTTTATCCACTGTTTCTCTCGGCTGTTTAACAATTCATCTTGCATGCTATTGCTTTCATGTAATTATAATATATCTGACAGTGCTTAATTGAAGGTTTAATAATTTCTCATTTTGTTTGCTTAGAGTATATTTATGACACTAGATTTCCAAGGCTGCTTTTCTTAGGGAGCCTTCATGTACCTTTGAATGTCCTTTTCTGAACAAGTGTGTATGAAAGGATTTTGGGTATTAAGAATGTGTTATAATATCTCCCATCTCATAGGATTCCATAGATATAATTAACAGCTTCTTTCTGGCATATTGCAGTTTGTTAAATCAGCACCATTATGCCCATTCCACATGGTTATTTAGTCTTGTTGCTCCTTTATTTTAGGGTAAAAATGATTGATAGGACGACCTGTAAGCTGAGCCTCTCTCCTAGAGAACTTCCAGGCACTGCCCAGGAATCTCTCTATTAAATTACCAGCTTCTAATTATCTATGTCCAGTTTTAAGGTCCGCCATGACGTACAATGTTAGCAGGATCTCTTTAACCTCTTGTTAGGAATAAGCTAACTGGGAATATATTCCTGACTCTTCCTCAGCTACGTCAGCTGACAGCATTCCTTGGAGATGTGAGCTGCTTGCTCACATGTTGGCTCAGGAAAACTATGTTCAGGGCTAATGTGAAGATCAGTATCTGTTTTCCTGTGGTTTGCAATGTTACAAAGTGTACCTCTTTTATCAAGCTAATAATTTGAACACTCTACTCTTCTGACCTGCTAAAAACCAGTGAAATCGGATGTCTCATTTTTTATCAATATTAAAGTTCTAAGTACATTGATCTACTTTTGGCTAAAATGAAGCCCTCTTGACACTAGTTTACCACCTCTGTTATTTATGGTGTTGCTTTCAGAATCATTATGGTCCTTTACTGCAGACAAACACTCAATAAAATTACTTTGTTTCATAGTACAGAAAGACCATGAACTTCGGTTGTTAATTTCTGCCCTATGGTCTCAAAAATATTATATGTGCCAAAAGTGAGATGATAACTAAGGATTTGGGAGTAACTATCCCTGTGTGCTAGATTTTGTACAATACAGAAGACTGAATGTTTTTGGAGATACTGTTCAGAACAGGATTGAAACTGTCAGGCACCATCTGCTGTGATATTGACTGACCATGATTCAGACAAATATCATTTAGAGTTTTAGAAACATTAAGAAAATCATGTAGAAGTTTTGCTTTCTTTTTTTTTCTGCTTTCCTTTCCCAGTGGTCACCTTTCATACTAAATTCTAAGTGGATTTATATTTGAATTTCTGTTTGTGCAAAAAAGGAAGGAAATGTAATATTGATCTTTCAGTTTCACGATAATAATATCGTGGTATTCAGTATAAAATTTCATTCTGAAATAAATAACCTGTAAGTATTTATTCCAAACATACAGTGTTGCAAAAATAAATTGAATCATGTATAATTATAAATACGGGGTTCAGAATTTATTTGAATGTCTCCTATTTTTGTGAACTGCAGAGATTTTTTTTGATGAACCTGATTTTTAAGACAGTTCTGCAACTTACCACATATGTGATCCCCTCTACTCAGCCCTGGTGAGACACATCTGGAGCGCTGGGCGCGGTCCCTGCTCCCCAGTGCAGGACAGGCTTGTCTGTCCAACTCTGCCACGCTGAGTTGTCTGCGTGCGTAGCTGGGGCTTTCCACCCCCTGCATGGACACGCGGTGACAGAGGTGCCCCAAAGGCACGCACCACTTGGTAGCCGAGCGTGTTCAGCTGATCCTATCTGAAACCTGAGCAAAATTTCTGGGGTGCTTTAAGGAATTTCAGAGGATTTCTCATAAATCGACCTGCATATGCTGCTCAAGGGCCAAACATATTTGTCCCAGAGACAGCAGGCGAGTCTGAGCTCCAAACAAGTACCTCTGGTCCACTCTGCTGACTCCACAAGCAGGTGTCCTATCTGTACCTTTAGAATCTCACTCATCTGTGACTTGGCTTCTCCACCTTGAGAGCAACACTACTGGCCTTGTAAAATACTTGTAATCAAAATGTTGCAAAGAAAAATATGGGAAGATCTTTTGCCAAATTGCAGTCTAATTTCCATGATGATGTCTCAAACTGGTGTTATTCAGCATTGTGGTACTTTATTTAAATCCCTACTTCCTATTTCTTTCAAGAGGCAAGAATGGTTGTTTGAATTTAAAAAAAAAAAAAAGTAAATAATTTGATTAAGTATAAGTAACTATGATTCTGGTAGTGAATAGGTTTGCAATTAGGTTTTGTGTTTGACTTGACTGTAGCCCAAGTCCTGCTCAACTTGGCTGAGTGTTCTGTTTAAATCAACAGCCTATTTATGGATCCTAGCAGCACTGAGGTGTGTCAGGTTGAACATACACTTCTTCTTTCTCTGTTATCTTTGGTACTTTCCTCCTTCAAACAATCACTGATGTAAAGTATATGAGAATGTATGAAATCTGACATGTAGGTTGAAGCAAAGTAACCAATTAGTCTGTATGAAGTGATAACCTAATTTTCTCAGAGGGATTCAGCAACAGTAAATAAATGCTAATAGTTCCTTGAGCTAATATACCCAGAGCTGAGGGGTTATTGTTGTTTTCACAACTTTTTTTTGGGGACTAGTCATCTTAATGAGTGTCAGTTCTTCAGCTTTTAGAAATCTTGCTTATGAGCCAGAAACACATGGGCTTGGGTTTAACAGAGAGATGAAGGTTCCACTACTGAACAGTAGTGGTGCAAAGCACCCTTAGAAGAGACATGACAGTGTAAATGCAAGTGCAGTGTATGACTCATGCCCCAGCTGTAGGAGCTGCCTGAGCTTTCCAGGGAAGGAAAAACAAAAATCACATTAAGGATTGGATCTTCCCTTTACTCTCCTGCCATCATTTATTTTCTCCTATTATTGGGCATTCACCCTTTGCAAGGGCTGAAAGGAAATGTCCTTACATGGACAAAAGCTTCTGTCTCTTTTGTGCTCACAAAGTCAGATCAGATGTCCTCCCCTCACCAGCAATCCTATTCTGTCTAGGGAAGGAGACTCCTTTTTCCTTCCTATGGCTAGAATAGGATCAGGCTCAGAGACCTGTCGATGGGCTCATGGTTATCCTCACCCATCCAGACCAGTCTCATATAGTCTGTGCACTGAGGGACAGAATGTAGGCTATCCTTGTCTCCCTTGCTGTCCTCTGGTAGGCCTTTTGAACTTACCTCCCTGTGGGAATATTTAGCATAAGGAGACTACCAGCATCAATTATCTTCCCACCCCTCTTTCAGTTCCTCTCCTGTCCGGAAGGAGGGAAAAGGCATCCTCGATAAAGCTGTATTACTGCTCCACTTTGATAAGTGTAGATAGCTGTAGTAGGTATTGTGTAGATAGCTGTAATGTGGATAAAAGGTTTGTTATGTACCTGAGAGTCCTTGTAGATACCTTCAAAGCTGACCTTAATAACTAATGTAGATATATGTCTGATGATCACCCTGTGAGTTGTCGTTGTTTTTTAAAAATCAAGGAGCAAAAAGAAGCAGAAGCCAAATTCACATCACACAGTTTTAAGCTGCATGTATTCCTGCCAGCAAAATTTATATCTGTTGAGATGTGAGCAGGCAGCTAAGTACAATTTGAATGAAACTGGAACCCATAAAAATTAAAAACATCATTTATATTCCCTATCACAGTAGTATGGCTGCCTCTAAAGACAAATACATATGCAAATAATTTAAAGCAGGGCTTAGGTATATGATTGAAATCTCTGTTTGAGCAAGAATGCAGACAGTTACATAATTTGTCCACAAAATCTAGTTACGCACTTGTGGTTTTTGCAAATATGTGTGCTGCTAGCATTTCAATATGGCATCCTTAAAACAATTTTCTGCTAGTGCCCCCCATCAACTTCCCCTGTGCATAGAGAAAAATTTAACCAGACAATTTTATATCATAAGGCTTACCTTGGAACGTTGGCTCTTACCTTTTAGAAACAACCATTTTGTGACTGCTTTGACAGCCACTGCTGTAGTGACGATACCAAACACAGCTGCCTACTCCCAAATCTAAGCCCAAGAGACGTATTAAGCCTTTTGTTTTCCCCAGGGCTGCAGAACTGGAAACTCTGACAGTGCAAGACTGGAGAGAAGTTGATGTTGTTATGTTCAAATCTTTGGGGTTTTGTGCCTTATTTTGGGCCCTAACAACCCTCCCTCACTAAGTGTATAGGGAGACAGGATTGTGGATGGAAAGAGCTCTGAAGATTTTTCTTGGATTGACATTCTGGGCTACGTGGTGACTATGAAGTCCTGTAGTGGGTGAATGAGGATCAGGGCACAGGACCTCACAGACCTGGAGGAGGAGCCAGGAATGCTGTCCTGTGACAGGCACGCACACATCAGTCATGCCTATCCCCACAAATACAGTGTGACAACACTGCAAAACAGTTTTTCCCTCCAGCAACATTAATACTTAAACCAATTTCTGCTGATGATTTAGTGCTATTCAGGGATGAAGTGAAGTGAGATGAAGCTAGGGGAAATTGGATCAACTTTTCATTAGTTTTGATGACATAATTTGAAGAAAGAGCGGCTGAAGGCACTCAGTGAATGCAGCTCAGGGTATTCTTCCTTATTATGAGCTCTTCCAGGCGAGCTCATTTAAAGCATGGGGAAATATCATTCTGTCTGGACTAGCCTGGACTGCAGGAAGTGCTTAGGTCACATATCGGATCAGTGGGAATTAAAATGAGCACTTATCAGAGGAGATTTGTGTGATTGAAAAGTATATCACTACCTTTCTGATAGTAAGAAAAGTGGGTTTCTGCATGTCAGTGTCAAGTCTCTGGTTCACCTTGGTGGTACGGTGGGACAAGCCACACTGCACTGAAAAAGAGGAAAGCCTGGGACATGTCCCAGCAGACAGGGCTATGGTGCAATTGGGACCAGAATGTATGAATGAGTAGAGCTGGGTGTATTTCGACTCCTCTCATCCAGACAGAAGAACTTGGAAATCAAAGCCTGTTTTACCAACTTCCTTAATTTTTGCAAGCCCTTACACTGCATTGTTGGTGAGACAGTGATTCTGAACAAATGGGCACAAATGCTGAGTTGCAATTATCTATTTGCCAAACTACATCAAAACCCATGAACAGTATAATGAGCTCCAGCATGTGCAAATATGTCACTATAGACAGGGAAAGAAGCCAAAGTGGCCAGGAAGAAAAGCTGCTCCCTATTGATGGAACAGCTAGTTTTGGTGTGTATCTAACAGTGGTGAAATCAGCTATTTGGCATCAGCTGTAGAGATGTACAAGTTCTTTGTGCGTCATGTTCCGTAATATTGATGCAAATCTCCACTCCAGGTAGGTGTGGAGATGATGGAGGACGACAGTTCTTTCCAGTAACTGACCAGCATTGCTATGTGCAATGAAATGAGTCACTGGCCCAGGGGTTCAGACTTTTCTGCTGTGTTTCCAGGCTAGGATGAGGATGGGAACAAGAGGAGGGCTGAAGGACAGCATTTTCCCAGTCCCCTACCAGCAATGTTCCTCCTGCCGATGATCACAACAGCCCACCCTACTTTTTGGTACTTTAGTCTGAAGGTCCTTGTTCTCCCCACTCATGTGCCTTTGAAAAGTTATTTAATTTCTGCTTTCTCCTGTCTCTCATTTGCCTCAGTTTCCTCTCCTCTGCTGCTGCCTGTTTTGAGGCTACAGTATTTTGGTGCTTTTTACCAGATCTGCTTGTCTTTTCAGAAAAGTTCTCTCCACCTCTCAACTTATTTCCCCCTCAAATTCTGCCTTGGGAACCAGTTCTGTAATGGCTATGCTGCATCAAATGGTCTCACTCATCAGGAGAGTTACAGCCACTGGTAGGGACAGTAACCAGGCTGTACTCTGTGTTCTTATGATGCTTTACTTTTTCCACTGTTGTCATTCATCGTTTTCTGATGCATGTTAGAAAATAAAGCAAGAAAGGTCAAAATTATAAACCTGTTGGTATTGATAGTAATTTCTGTAGACCTGCTTTTTGTCAGCAGTCATGACTTAAGGGGTTGCTGTGACACTGAGTTTGCATGATTTCATAACATACAAGGAAATGTAAGGTTCATTTTCTAAAATATCTTTATCACAGATTGCTGTAAATTATTATTATTAAAGCAATTATAGTTACTACTAATAAGGAAAATGTATATCTAAAGTTATTCAAAGCTTGTGCCAGAAAAGTAAGTATATGTATATGTATATATATACACCAACAGTAGCAGTAATTAATAGTAGCAGCTGGTATATATTTAAATATTACAGACTACCAGGAAATTGTAGCTTGTAAGCAGCAAATATAGCCATTATTTATTAGCTAAATGCCTGCCTATTACCAGTACAGCACACATCAAACTCTTCGGAGAAGTAAAACCTCAAAATCAATGACAGACAAAGTCACATTTCAAAACTTATCCACATCACAATGTTTGGAGTCAGTCAGGTTCCCCCAGTGAAGGTCCAGCTTATTCAGGAAATCTCATAAAAAAGTTCATGAAGGGGGAATACTCAGAGAAAAAGGGCTCCATTTTAGGTAACAGCAAGTCAGAATCAGGATGGATATAAAGGGGTGTAGGATTCCAACACCTGGAGCAGCCAATAGATGATGCTATTTTCTATTTTTCATTGGAACAGCCATTAGACAATGATGCTTTCTCACAGACCAGTTTTTGGCTTTGCAGACTGTACAGAATACATCAAGAAATAAATTTAACATGGGATCAGAATTACAAAATGCAGTGGAAGGGATGTACATCACCAGTAGGCCCTGGGAGGGTAAGACATGCTGGCAGAGTGTTGCAGCTGGAGAGACTTGCCATCCTTTTCTGAGTCATGGACATTTCTCAGTTTTCCAACCCAAATCCCAATCTGCAGAAAGATATAATGCTTTTCTTCCTCATGGGGTGGGGAAATTTTAAGACAAGTACTGAAAATATAAAATATAATAAAATCTCTGCTGAAAAAACACAGCAATGAGGTTCATGCAAGTATTAAGATTACATCTTTTCTGTAAGAGCTTTTTCCAGAGGTTTCTCACCCTCTGTGCTACCTCTCAAATCATAACTCATTGCTCATGAACTAGAACAATGAGATGCACATTTATACAGACTGGGAGTTGAAGGAAGCCACGTTCCCATGGCTACCCAGCAATAAAGTCTTATTCAAAAAGGTGAAAACCTTTTGCCAAGAACATGCCACTTTTCTGAGGCCACTTTAGGTTCTGCATAAGAATTCTGTAGGGGGGATATCAGAGCGTGCGGGGCAGGATGTGCTGCGTGTGTGAGGAGAAGGGAGCTGGAGAGCCTGAATGAAGCAGTTCCCAGAAGCATGTATGTGTCCTGGGGATGACGCAGGATATTGGTGCAAGGTGTCAGATGAAGAAGGATTTAAACAGAGACAGTAGAATTGATCTGAGCAGGAGTTTCTGGCAGTATTTCTTTGCCCTCTGGTCCTCAGTTTTAATTGCTTCATTCACACTACTCTCGCACAATTATCCACAAAACTGGCTAAGAGATTTCCAAGAGGATTAGCAAGATAACTCCTTATAAGATAATGCAGTTGTGTCCAACTCACTGTGTCCTGGAAGAGTAGAGGAGGGAAATCAAAGATGTCATGCAGTCCATCCATCTGTTTTGGGGAGGAACCAGATCTTAAATCTTTTTCAGTAGCTGTTTGGTGAAGACATTGCAAACAGTAAAGTGAGTCATCACCATCCCTACAGCAATCCTTTGCATAATCAAAAATTCCTACAATAAACCCAATTCTTTCCTCCTAAATCATATTTTCTAAGTGTCTTATCCCTCTTGTAGGCTCCAATAATTTTACATTTCTTCAGTGTACAAGGATCACAGCTGGACCTACTATTCCAGCTGTGGCTTACTCCATTACAAATAGAGCAGAATAATTAGTTCCTGTGTCTCATGTGTATCTCCCCTGTCAATAGAAATATAGAGCTGTCTTTTCTACCCTGCAGGTTTACACAGTTGACTCTTATTTTTTTACTTATCCATTATGCTCTGTAGTACTTCTCCCTGCTACATAATTTCCCATTTTAGACTCATTCATTTAGTGTCTTCCTTAGTGGACCACTTTGCTCTTCTCTTTGCAGATGTCACCCTTCAGATGTCATGCTTTAGGTTGTTTTGGTTTTCAGTTTATCCAGATTAATTTTAATTTTGAACCGGTCCTCCAGAGTGCTTATACACTTTTCTCCTTCATGTTATCTGCAAATTTATATATATTTTCAGTTAATTAACAGTCCACAAAAAATACATCATCAGTGGGGTAGGTTTCTGCAGGGCTCCATCCTTTTCAGTGTGACTAAAAGACACTGGTAACTACTCTTTCAGCTCAGTTTAAATCTGTATGTTTACAACTTGCTGTTGTAGCTGCCTTTTCTTTACTACCTCACAGTCATTTTCTTTTCCATTGTCTTTGTAAATTGCTCCATCTGATATGCAGGTCTAAGGGACAGTGGGAAAGGGGACTGAATTAACAGTGAAATTCAACAGAAGTTTTTGCTAAACCAGCAGGCCTGCAGCAAGAAGAAAGCAGTTGTAAATCCTTGCTGAAATAAAGTAGTCACAGCACTGGGCGAAAAAAAGTCCATCACCAAAATCACACAGCAGTCTGATGTGATCCCTGTTCTTTATCTGAAAGCATGAGGCCAGTTGCAAGGTTTGGATGGGCAACACGTGATCAGTTCTTGGAGTAGCTTCAATTCCATTATAGATTAGAGAGTGTGAAAAGAAGTGTTGGCTACCTCCAGGACACCTAAGATACATTTCACAAAAGCTTAGAAATGAAAACAACCTCAGGAGGTCATATAGCCCTGCCTTGACTCAAAAAAAGGATGGACACCAATTCAGAATTAGCACTTCTGGCTTCATCCAGACAAATCCCAAGAACTTCCAAGGGTGGAGTTTGTACAACTGCTTCAGGCATCTGTTCCAGCTCTGTGATATCTTCCTAGTAATAAAGTACTTCCTTATGTCCAGTCCTGTTTGCTCGATCCCCTGGTGTTTCTGCCTCCACTTTGGACAGACAGCACCAGGAAACTGTGATGGAGGAGGGTGTTGGACTCTGAACAGAATCAACATGTTCACAGATGGCAACTGTTAAAACAAGTGCAAGTTGCTTCATAGGACTCTGATCTGAAAGGTCGTGATTGAGCACTGTTCCATCCTATCTGTCATCTCTGTAGCCCCCGGGCTGACTCATCTAGACCTGCTATCACACTGTAATCTTCTGACTGCAGGAAGCTCATGACACTCTGAAGATGAGATCGGGTAGTTGTCTGATGGGTGGAAACACATGGGAACATCTCCTGAGTGATAGCTGCAGTGGAGGTGGTTGTAAAACTGTGATCAGGACAGTGACAACCCCGTTGTCCTGCTGATTTGAGAATATCTGCTTTTGAGACCAAATTGCCCCTGAAGATGGAGGGGCCAAAAAAGGCAAGATATATTTGTATGTGTGACCTCCAGCAGTATTTGGTATCTCTCTGTCATGTCACGCAGTGGCATCATTGATCTTCGTGGTATTGACAGTACTGTTGAAGTCTTTACTCTAGAGTTGTCATAATCTTTTACTGCACATGAATCCTGAGTTTAAATGGCTAGGAGCTGATCCACCTCTTTTATCCTCTACCCCATAAAAAAAAAAAATCCCCTTTCTTTTAGCTTCTTTCTTCCAGAAGTCTCAGAAAAACAACAGTGACACTGGAAAATATGCAAAAAATTTAGTAAGTGTGAAATATAAGTATTGCATTCTAAAAGCTTCATAAAACTACCAAGCAATTCCTGTGGCTTTTTAGGTTTTATGTACATCATATATTGCAGAAGAAAAGACATAACTTCATAGTAAAGAATAAAAATACTTATTTTAAAAGAATCCAATATAGATACATATGCAATATAAGCACCTCCTTTTTTCGTTTTCTCCAGGAGAAGAAAAAAGTTTAAAAGATCCAAATATCCAAAGATGCTGGCTTCTTCCTGGGAATGGCCTTGAATATTACTTTTGGTAGAAGGTGCCTTATATGAAATTTGTTCTTCACTTCTCAGGATTTTCTTAATGTCTCACAGCATGAAAATTATATTGCTTCTGATAAAATCTGTAGAGCCTGGTTGAGATTTGCTCTGATGGAGCAGGAAATGGGCATTACCCATAAATAAAAAATCAAGATTAACCAGAATCAAAGGTTTATTTTTTCCAAGAAAAATAATTTCCTGTTAAAATTGGCAGTGTGTCAAATCTAATGAATTGTCTCAAGTTTTGGGAGACAGAAAGAATTATAAAATGCACAGGTTAAAGCACCAAAAATTATGGCGTTTCTGGCAAACATACTAACACTAGCACCAAGGTTTCTTTTCCTCTTCCACTTGCACTGACAAGACTAGGACTAGCTCTGTCAAAATCCAGAAAATGACAGTCATAGTGCAGGAGGACAAAGTGACAAGGGATTTATTCCTTGACTTTGATGTTAAAATGCTCATGCAGTGCAGATCTGTCTTCTGGTTGTTCCTCTCCAGTAAAAGAGCTAACATTAGGAGCAAAAATTCAGCCCTCGCCCTATTTTTCAGAATACTGTTATTGCAGTTGGTGTAAGCGTGGTAGGTATTTAACTCTGTGAAGAAATGCCCTGATTCTTCTTGTGTGTGCTGTTCATTAACATTTAGAAAACAGGCAAGGATTCTTTCTCAGTAAATGTCAAGAAAAAATGTGCATTTGATTTTTTCCTCTACAACATGCGCTTCCAATCCTAGTATTTTGTTCTATAATTACACTTCAAATGAAAGTATGGAACAGGTCACCATATTGGAAACGCCTCCTCAAAAATCAATGAGTCTTTCCTATTCTGGATTGCATTACAGATAAGAATGCTGCCGTAATCCTTTTCATGAGGGAAAAATATAGAGACCTTTATATAGCACTATAAATGATGTCTCTCCAGAGTGAGCAGCAGCGTTTCTCAAATAGCTGCTAATAAGACTAAATATGGTAGAGCATTGCAGTGAATCACAGTGTTGTGCTGGGTTATGCAACCCTCTAAGGTCACTTACGTAAAGAAGAGAACAACTGAAGTGCAAGCAAATTCCTCTGTTAATTAATTTGTAAGGCACAAGTGGCATTTAAAGAGAAAACATCTCATGACCGGCTCTTGCAATGGGATGCAAGACTCTGGCACAAATGTAATTGTTCTCTATGTTTTCTCAGCACGTCTGAACTACTGGATCCATAAGCTGTTGGGAATAATTCTGGTTGAACCCACTCAGCCCTCTCTTGGATTCCTTCTCACCTCAGGCAGAGGGGAGGTTGCTGGTACAGCTCAAATGATGTGGCTGTTTATAAAATTATCTTAGGGGTATATAGGAAAGAGGAGGAAATCAATGCTCCAGTAAATGTCATACTGTGAAAAGTCAGATCAAGTGCCTCCTCCTGTAAGTTTAGAAGGTCTTGCCCCTTCCTGACCCTGAGTATTACTGACCTCTAAAATTCCTATTGCTACCCACTTTTGC
Organism: Aphelocoma coerulescens; assembly: GCF_041296385.1. Classification (NCBI taxonomy): domain Eukaryota; kingdom Metazoa; phylum Chordata; class Aves; order Passeriformes; family Corvidae; genus Aphelocoma; species Aphelocoma coerulescens. The sequence goes on from NC_091013.1 coordinate 64,867,339, forward strand.
TCTTTAATAAGAGGAGACAAATTCTGGATTGTTCATGGCAACTGAGTTCCCTTCCATTGCTTTCTGTGTTTCAAAGCCATTCAGAATTTTCTACTGGAATAGGAAAAGAGGATCCATAGCATTCAATAATAATTATAACTTGAAATTTAAGCTGCAATAGAAACATGTCAGATTTCATGAAATGTGGGAATATCTCTGCATGCAAAATTTCATTTTTGCCCTTTAAGGAATTTATATACATGGGCATTTGTGAAAAATTATTCAGATTCTGTGCAAGAAGGAAGTATACCAAAGACCAGCTCATTACAAAACAAGCACAAGTTTCATCTTAAATCCATCAGTTGCAGCTAACAACAAATTAGCCAGTGAGTTAATTACTGGCATTGTGGATGGCAATGCAAATTGAATATTTGCTTTACGATCACTGTGGTACTTCCCCACATGATCAAAAGGGAAGAGAACTCCTATAGAGAGATTTTTCAGCTTAGGCTCTGTATTCAGAATTTCCCTAGTCACTGTTATATTTCAGACACATAACAGATGCCCAGAAGGACTGAGAGAAGATTTTTTATTCTGTGGAAAAGTTTCGTGGTTTCAGGCCTTCTCTGTGATCTGAGAGATATTGAGGAGGATGCAGATCACTGGAGAAGAGCTAGATAAACTTTAAATCAAAAACTGTGAAATACTGAAGTGTTTTGAAGGTGATGTTTTCATGCTGGAGCAGGGAAGAGGATTCTTAGGGTCCAGGTCCTCTTTAGAGGGATGTGGGTAGCTGCTACAACTGATCAAAACTATGAGTGAAGAGAAAACACAAAACCACTCATGGACCTTTGCCTCATAGACATCATTAAGATAGAGGTGAAAGGCAGGAGATGGACTTCTGCTAAGCCCTCTCAAAGGATCAGGATACAATTGCTGTTTACACAGCACATTCTGTTGCACTTTCCTTAGTTTTGTCTGTGTCATCTTTCACATGTTTGCAGAAAGCTTCAAATGCTTGAGTGGAGGAACTCTGTCTGCTAAGGGTGCTCAGAGATAATGGGCTTCATCTTCTCAGATGCTGAGAGATGGGACAGGGACCCAGCCTAATGTCTGTGCTATCTGTTAGAGCAGATCCTGGTTACTCATTCCTCCGCCCTTTCTGTCTTTGTCAGCCTCAACAAAAGGTTTCAGTGTGATTTGTTCACTGACTGCAATGAAGCTGGTTACAGTTACTGAGCATCCTCACAGCAACTTCCTTTCTCTGGTGAGCACTATGGTGCTTTCCTTTTACCTTTGGAAAGAGATGTCCTTGCTTGCAGAGCCCATGGCTTGCTCCCTTGATTGTGGAGGGTTCCTTTGATTCTTTCAACAGCTCAGGGGTTTCCCTGACAAAGTTTAGCCAGTTTTCACACACTATTTTCACCACCACAGGAAAAGCTAATCATTCAGCACTTCAGGGAAGCAGCAGGAGAGCCAAATTTCTAGGCTTTTTTTTTTCTTGATGCCAAATTTGTGTAATTTATAAGAAAATTTAATTTTGCAGGAGAAAATCCTTAAAAAAGACAGCATGGTCCACAGGTTTCATTCCATCCAACAGCATCAGCTATATTTATTTATAAGAAGCTGTGGCTTGTCACATCTCTCTACTCTGTTCAAAAGGTTATGGCACAAAGAAATTAGAGAACAGTGGTGGTGAGAACACAGTTGTGTGTCGATGTGGTGCCTGAAGGACGCTGAGACAGAATTTACAGCTGATATATTTAACTTGAAGTATAAATTCTTTCATACATAGACTATAAACTCTCTCAGGTTAGAGCCTGGAACCATGTGTCATTCACCAGGATACAGGCCAGAACTGCAGTATAAATTTTAAAACAGGAAGAGTTTACATTAAAATGCATCAGTAGCACAAGGAAGCCTAAGAATAGGTTGAAAATATTACAACACAGCAATGGACTATGACAAAGAGCTTATGTCTGTCACAGTTTATCACTGTAACATGATTAACCCAATACATCATCGTGGAGTAAGAGTGGATTTTTCAGTATTTCCACCTTCAAGGGTTTGGAAAGGGAAGGTCTTCGCTCCATGAGTCTCTGTGGAGGAAATGGCAGAAGGAAATCATCTCAGGCAGGATGACAGAGATGCTGCTGGAGGTACCTTTTTTCCAAATGTCTCTTTTACTTCTCTTTTTCTCTTTTACTGGAGTTTGCTTAGAGCAGAGGATCTGTCTGACTACTTTCTTATAAACATCCTGCTGGATTTTGGCCAGGCCTTGAAATGTGGCTTGAATAATTTGTATTCTGAAAAGGCTGAAAAATAGTTTATTTTGGCAAAGTCATTCCCATGAACAAGCCCAACAGTTTGGGCAATTTATCTTCCTAAGTTTTAAATATAAGTTATTATGGATAGAAAGGAGAAATTCAAGAGAGGGAGTTAAGAGAGGAGAAAGAACCTGCATGAACAATAAAAAGAAAGAAATGTAAATAGTTTACTCAGATTTTTTTTCACTTGAAAAAGAGCTTTTGTTTTGATTTCTCTCTTGTTTAAAAACTGTGCTGAAAGGTGTGAAGCAGCATGAATCCATTTTCACAATTTCATGTTGCCTGAGAAGCATTTCAGCAGCAGGTCTGGATGAAGGGTAGAAAAGACAAGTGCAAACAACAAAAAAATGAGCAAGGGGTGAATTAAAGAGAAACAGAAGTTTTTCCAGCACAGAAGAAAAGAAGGAAAGGTGAAGAATGGGCAGAACACAAGGACGAGTCCCTTCCTTCTCCCAGGCACCATGGCTGAGGTGTAAGAAGGCATGTTACCTTTGAATCATTCATTATTAACCTTAAATCTGTGAAAAATAGCTCACTTGTAGGCATATATAAACACTATCAATCAGAATTTCATTAATTTTTAATCCTCAAAGAATGTTATGACTCAAGTGAGAAAAAATCAGAACTATTCTCAGTCTCAGTGAGAAATGCAGAGAATAAGTCTGCCTTTTCCCCTGGAATGGAAAGTGAAAATTCTAAGGTCTGACTTACCAGACTCCTGAAAATAATGAATAAAAGATTAAAAACACTTGACAGAGATTCTATGTTAATCAGTGTCTTCGCACGTGGGTATGTTTCCTCCAGCAAGAGTGTAAACTTTGATTCTGTGTAATTGGGAGGTTAAAAGTTCTCCTAATTAGCATCCATTTCTATAGGGAATGTAGAACCTATTTTGCAATCATAAAGGTAAGGGGATTTTGAAGCACTTCTAATTATGAAATAAATTTGCCATTTGAAGCAAAATTCAAGTGTGGACCCAGCTGAAGCCTCAGAATCACCATTTTTGTCAATGTAAGAAGGAAGGTTAGATGACTACACTGACAACTTTTCTTTCATGACTATGGAGATAGTAAAACAGAAGTGAAGAACAGATGGTCAAATATAGCTATTTAACCAATCATTTAATGATTATGATCAATTATTTTTTTGCCTCAAATGCATTTTCTGACTTGTACTTTGCCTCCTAGGGACAGAGAAACAGAGACTTCTCCATTAGAGTCAAGAGGAACTTGCTGGATAAATATTTTGGTTAGGGAGATTCACTGGAAATAGCCCTCAGTTGAGATTTACCTGCAGTTTACTGCAGAATTACTTGATGGATATGGCATAGAATTAAAATATAATTTCAGAACTGCATAACTGAAGTATGAACGCAAAGTTATGGATTAAACTCTGCCAATCATTAGTCCCACTGATTCTGAGGAATGCAGGATTAGGGAATAACAGATGAGTGCAGTTTTTGCTCAAGGCCAAGGTAGAAGTTATATTGCCAAAGTATATTTTCCAGAGAGTTTATGTGAAAGAGCTGGAAACAGGTGCCATCTTACAGGGCCTTGTGCTGAAATTTCTTTCCTGTGCACATGGCATATTCAATGTACATGACCAGTCAATCTGCTTGTAAATGAAAAGTTAGGGTTATACCTTGTTTTATGAAAATGCAGTAAGACAACAGGGTATACATTTCATCTGGGTGTTGACAGCCCACCTCTTACATGCAGCTGTATTGCATGTGATCCCAGTATTGCAACATATTTTGGTTGATCACAAAACTTTCAGCCCTCAATAGCAGTAGAGATACTAATTGCAAAACCAGGTCTTGCTCACAAGCTGTGTTATCATATTCCCAACTTATTCTTTGTGCCAATTTATTTTCAGCTTCATATCCCGACCTTCCAAGAGCTCAGTCCTGAGTTGAGGGGAGCCAAACAGAAAAAATTCAAATAGGTATCTCCACTCTTGTAGCTCAGCAGAGGTGTCTAGGTCAAGATATCTCATCATACAGAAGACATAGCTTTTTTTGAGAGTTAGGAGGATGAAGGCAGTCTCAAGGCACAGGGATCAAAATCTGCAGGAAATATGAGTGGCTGCACAGGACACTTCATGGCATTTCAAGTACAAAGCTCAACTCTTTGTTCTTGTCTTGCTAATGGGAACAAAAAGCACAAAAAAAAAGGAGGTCTAATGAGAGAAAAAGTGCACTGTCTAATGGGTTATTAGTAGATTCTCACTCACAAGATTGAGGCCTGGTATGAGAAACTGAAAAGATGTTTTCAGCGTCAAGGAGATCAAATGGACATAGATTTAACCCTTCTTCAGTCGTGCTGTTATTTGATATAATTTGAAAATTATGGTTTGACAATTGAAGAATTGTCAGACTGTCAAAGAAAGCTTTACTAAATCAGTGGCCTTATGGACTGAAGCCCAAACTTCTCTTTTAATGACAGATATCTTTTCCTGAGCTACATCTGATGCTGTGGAACAAAGGCAGAATGGAATTTTTAAAGAATGGGACTTTGCCTCAACATCTGCAGTGCTACTGCATGGCTGAGTAGGGACAAAAAAGGGTAAAATTAAGACTTCTCTACTCTTGAGGTTAAAAGTAAGGTATTAAAATGCTTCAAAACATGTTGAGAATGAGAGGTTTAACTGAAAGCAAAAAAAACATACCATCACTATGAGACTGAAAAGTTTTAAGGGCCTACAGAGATCACTTTTGCCTCAGAGGATTGGCCCATCTTGGCAATTAACTCAGTACAAGATGACAACATTCTAAAATGAATATAATGAAAGAAAGAAGAAAATGAAAAGGCTCAGTTCCAGGTTGTCATGAAGGAACCAGAAGCGTGGGATTGACTTCAAAATCAAGACACATTAATTTAGCTGTCCATGTCCAAAACACCTTAATTCAGATGTCTATGCCTAAGTCAGTTGTCTAAGATCCTGTCGTATGCTAAAAACTCTGTGTGGCAACATGTTGCAGATTAGCTAAAGTTTCTGTCACAAGATGGTAAACTAAGTTAAATACCCAGCATTTGCTGTGACTCCTTGCACAAAACATGCAGTGGCATCAGATTTTAGTGCTTGTCTGATAATTTTAGTATATATTTAAAGGTGACATGCTATCATTCTTCACCTTCTTCAAAGAACAGGTCCAATCATGAGGTTCTGTGGGGTCATGAAATTTGCTTTCATGAATGTCACTGCTAAACCAGGAAATACCTCACAAGAATATGCAACCAATAAAAAGTGGTAGTCATCAGGAAAAGTCTATATCTCTCTGAGTTAGAGGACAGTATCAAGGAACTGATATTTTTGGAACAAAAGAAGCCCTAGCACTGGTATAGATTATGTACTAGATGGGAATTTTAATAATGGTGCTGGAAATGCAAAGATGATAAAAAAGATGTTACAGACCCTGTTCAGAAAGAGCAGAGTGAGGTCTTAGAATTATGAATTGTGTGTTGCTGAAGGATGTTGCATTGACTTGTTTAATTGTTGTGATTTAACCCCAGCCAGCAATTAAGTGTCACACAGCTGCTCACTCACTCTCCCTCCCTGCCCAGTGGGATGAGGAAGAGAATCAGAAAAAGTTGAAACCTGTGCACTGAGGTAAGAACAGTTTATTAATTGAAATTAGGTGAAATACATTAATGTTATTAATAACAACAACACCACCACTAATGGAAAGGAAAAAGAGAAAGACTAAAACCCAAGAGAAACAAGGGATGCACAATACAATTGCTCACCACCCACTGACCAATGCTGAGCCCATCCTGCAGCAGTGCTCAGCCCCTGTGGACCGACTGCCCCCAATTTATATACTGGGCATGGTGTTCTATGGTATGCAATATCCCTTTGGCCAGTTTGGGTCAGCTGTCCTGGCCATGTTTCTGCACAGCTTCTCGTGCCCCTGCTGACTGGCAGGGCATGAGACACTGAAAAAGTTCTTGACTTAGGGTAAGCAATACTTAGTGACAACTAAAGCATCAGTGTGTTATCAACATTGTCCTCATGTTAAATCCAAAACACAGGTATTGGGAAGAAAATTCTATCCCATCTGAAACTGGGACATTAATGAATGTAGATTACATATATTCCTGTAACTGTCAGTCCTACACTACTTGCAATCAAGAGATGATAAATATATTTTTCATTTGTAAGCAGAGCAATTTCCCACTAAACCTTGCAATATCAGTTGAAGTGTGCAAGATCCTGAAAGTGCTTCTCCTGTGCCAATATTCAAATGTTCAGTGGAATGACCTTAAAGTTGTACAGCCATTTAAGTACATGTGCTACAGGCAAAGTAGCAGACCAGCTGACCTAAGAATAAGTACACAGTGAATGTAAGTAATTAATGGCAGTCAATATACCTTAAGGATCTATCTATTTTCAGACCCTGTCCTCATTATTTTATGAGATTGCAAGTTCTGCTGGCAGTGGCAATTGAACAGGTATTATTCAGACCTCCACAAATTGTTCAGTTTAGTATCACACAACAGGGTGAAGAGCAAAGGAGCTCTCTAGGGCATCAGTAAATGAGTGACTTAATATTTGTCTGTCTCAAAGACCTTGAAAAAATTGTCATTGGGGGTCTTTATCAGACAGGACTACTTCTAGGAACTTCTGTAGAGTTCGGTGAGAAATTTCATGGTGTTTAATAGTCTCACCTTTTTAGGAATCTAATACAAAATCCCTAGTGATGCAATATTAAATACTGGCAAGAGTAACAGGACCGCTAAAACCACAAAGAGGTTCATCTACTGGTATGGTTGGGTAAACCCTGGACAAACCGAATTGTTCATTTCAAAGCAGGCAGTGCAAACCACTCTTGCAGAAAGGTCTTCTGTACCCTGGAAAGCACTGATGGAAAATAGCATTGTCTTCTGAGAGGAAATGGAGTAGCAGGAGCTCCTGTATGATACAGAGGCAAAAAGTGCTAATTCAATTCTTGTCAGTATAAACAACAGAATAGTGAGTAGGAGGAGGAAATTGCCTTTTCTTTCTGTGTGACATTATTGGGACTGATGTGGAATAATGTATACAGTCCTGATGTCAACATTTTAAAAGGGATGTTGAAATACTACAAAGGATATAGAAATAAGCCACAGATATGTTTTGATGTCTGGAAGGGGAAATAAAAAGAGAGAACAGTGAGAGCTCAATCTGTTTATCTTATCAAACAGATTAGAAGACAGCTTGATTATAGCATGTAAGAACCTTCATGGGGAGTAAATACCAGTTACTGAATGGCTCTTTAATGTAGCAGAGAAAGGCACATCAAGAGCTAGTGGCTGGAAGTGAAGCCAAATTCAAAGCAGAAATTAGACACAAACTTTTAGCAGGGAGGCTGATAAGCCACAGGGTAGAAAGGAGATGATAAATTCTCTGTCACTTCATTTTTTGCAGTCAAGGAGAGATGGCCTTCTCAAAGACTGTGTTTAATCAGTCCCAAGGGATCCAGCTTAGAATGGAAGTAACAGTATCAAAGCTCCTGGCTCAGGAAATAGATCACGTTGGATCAGGTGGTCTCTTCCAACCTTCATCACTATAAATCTCAGGAGTACATCTTCTAGTACTGAGTCCAACCCTATGCTTAAACCTTGTATTCTTTTCTCTGTAAACCATGATGAGGTTCATTCTCATCACCCCTCATCACCAGAGGGGTGATGCAGAGGAAGGATGGAGGAACAATTCACCTCGTGTTCCTCCTGGGGAAAGAGTAGCACAAGCAGACAGGACATGAAAGAGGTTTGACCACTTTTCAGGGCCCCCAAATTCATGCCACACCACAGAAAGATCTGTAGCAGGCTGCTAGTTAAATACTGAGCTCTGTACAAAAGGGGAGAAAGAGACTTGCTGCTGCAGCTCAGGGATATACAGAAAGGGAGTGTTCATCCAGCAAGGAGGATTTATTGCCTTTTTATTAACAGTTTTTTCATTTCCTTATGCCTCAGGACACAGGCTTTGCAAGCCTGAAGTCAGTAATAAAAACATTCAGATTTGAAAAATTGGCATGAATAAAAGAAAGATGTTAATTGTATTGTGACAGTTATCTAGCAATTCATTGCAAAAGAATTCTGGAGCTCTTTATATTATCTCATGGCCAATAATACAGGAGTTAATTTAAGGTCAAGTTCTGACTTTTTTACCAACATTCCATGTACTTGCCTCTGTACATAGTTCAATCAACTGAAAGGGAATGTTTGCATAAAGTGATGGTTTCTGTGCAGCTATAGCAACATCGGGCTTTAACATCCATCTCTTGTGCTGTCCTGAGCTATTTCCATACCCTGTAGTTATTGAAGAAGATAAAAGACTGACAAGAAAACAACTTTTAGAGTAACTTTCCTAGCCCTGAAATCCCTTTCTGCTCAGCATGAGAATTCCTCCTCTCCACTAAATGAGGTGCCTGAATTCCTTGGATAGAGGGAGAGGAGACACGGATGAGTCATAGGCATGGTTTGTTCCCTTGAAACAAACAAAGATATCCTTCCTCTGAGAAAGAAAACCATTTTGAATATGGTGGTCTGATAGTCTTCACAGTCCTCCAGCACAGAGTCTCAATCTGTAATGTCTAACACTGAAAGAGCAAACTTCCAGTTATAATGTGTTTACTCATAATAAAAGTTTCCTAAATTAGCAACCAACTGATGGTACTCTCAAAAATGTTTTATTAGGTCTCAGCACCTCAAAAATATTCCCACTGAGTCTTCCTCAGTAACACAAGCTTTGACACTCTCTTGGATAAAATGCTTGCAATAAGAGGAAAAGCAGATGTGCCAAGTCAGCTGAAGCTCAATGAGCAAAGCAGAAGGGCAACAACTGACAAGTATGCAAATATGATACCTGTTAAATATACCCTCTTAGGATTGCTTGTGTGCCAGGTGATAGAGCCTCAGCAATGCCTTCATGATTAGAAGCCTTGGCCAGCTTTGCTTCAGACTACAAAATCAATTTTATGCAGCACTGAATCTTAATGTGGTGGTTTTGTGGTTTGAACGCTTTTGGGGCTGTACAAGCTAATGCACAATGCAAAAGCAGATTAGTTCCCTCAGGACACATTTAAAAGATTTCCTGCTAATATGGTCTGAATCAAGAGCATGACACAAATTAGCATGAAACTCAAAGCAGTAAAAACCCCTCCACATTTACAATACTACAGGGGTTATTTAGTATTGGTGAAGAGAAGCAGGATAGATTGTGATACTTTCTAGGGCTACATAGTGAATATTCATGGCATCAGATAGGCACATATCCAGTACAACTTTTAACCATATGGTTAATTGACAACTATTTTATTGACAAGAGTATCATAGGATTTAGGGATTAAAATAATTTACTAGATTATCATGTTCACACATGTGGAAAGTTTCCTTTTCTTTTGGTGTGCCAGGGTAAGGAACTTCAATTTTTGTCTGCATTTTTTTGCTGTTCTGTCTAGGCATTTTCTGTGTCATTAAATTATGAAACTTATACTATTTCTTTAGGACATTATTCCTTAGCCTAATGAACTTCAGCATTAAGATATTCATTCCCTGTTTATCCCAAATCCTTTTTTTCTAGTGTCATATTATCAAGTGCTGAATGCCAAGGAAATACTGATGAACATTGTAAAAACTTGTTAGGGATTAAGTTGAAATCCTTCTGCAATTCATGTGGTTCCATTTAACTATCCCAACTTCTGCAATTAAATTTCTGACTGCTTAGTTAAAAGTTTCCTCTGTTGCCACCTACTTGATATGCTGATTTATTGATGCTTGAAAGAGAGAATAAGACAAGCAGCTCAGCTAGCAGATTCCAGTGGGAGGAGGTCAGCAGAACATCTGCTTAGTTGTACTAGTTTGAAAATAAACCAGTGAGAGGCACCAAGTCAGAATAACAATTTAATGGAAATTAAAGAAAAGGAAAAGAAAGTAAAAGAAAACACTGACAGAGCCAAGATACAACCTGAATCCCTATTAGGCAGGGTAGTGGTAGCAGTCTGGTGGAATGGTGGCTGCAATCCTCTGAAGTGGTGATCCTGTAGTAGAAGGGGTCTGCTCTTCCTCAGAAAGTCCAGCGGTGGCTGTGTAGCTCCTGTCCTCTGGAAATCCAGTGGAGCCCGTCCGTTTGATGCTCAGAGTCCCAGTTATATCCATGATGGGATGCTTGGTTCCTCCCTCTGGGTGGAGCATCTCACAATGAGGTAATGAGTCATGAGGCCAGGTGTTGATTAGGCTCGTTAACAGAAGATAGTCCGGAGGGAGTTATCTCTGAGTCATGCAGCAGGACAATGATGGGCCATTAACAGAAAGATAATCTGGGGGGAGGAGGCAAGGAAAACACTGCCCCACCTGATTTCAACAGCTCATGAGGATGGTAATAGAATACACCTCAACCCAGGACATTATCCACCCCTTATTCTATTACCATCTACATCATCCCAAATCAATACCTTCTTAAACTCTAAACACACATACATATATATATATATATATATATATATATATATATATATATATACAATGAAACCCTACACACCGTTCTCACCTAAGATTAGGTCTCCCTGTGGTACACAACGGGTTTCCCCATCTTTTTGCATTACCCACCAAGTGCAACCAGGTCCTTGAGCAAAGACAATCCCACGGATGGGTTTGCCTTTGCCTGAGGTGGGATTAATCCAAACAGTCTTTCCTAAAATACCTCTCAGGTGTACCACAGGGACTCTATCTCCATCCACTGTGTGCAAGGGTTCAGACTCGGCAGGACCAGCTCGATTGATGGACCCTCGGGTATTGACCATCCAGGTAGCCTTCGCTAAGTTCGCTTCCCAATTTTTGAAGGTTCCCCCACCAAGTGCCTTTAGGGTGGTTTTAAGTAGTCCATTGCAGCGTTCAACTTTTCCGGCAGCTGGTGCATGATAAGGAATGTGATATATCCATTCGATACCGTGTTCTCTGGCCCAGGTGTTGATGAGGCTGTTCTTAAAATGAGTCCCGTTGTCTGACTCGATCCTGTCCGGGGTGCCATGTCTCCACAGGACTTGCTTTTCCAGGCCCAAGATGGTGTTCCGGGCTGTAGCATGAGGCACAGGGTAGGTCTCCAGCCATCCAGTGGTTGCTTCAACCATGGTCAACACGTAGCGCTTGCCTTGGCGAGTTTGGGGAAGGGTGATGTAATCAACTTGCCAGGCTTCCCCATACCTGTACTTTGACCATCGTCCACCGTACCACAGAGGCTTCACCCGCTTGGCCTGTTTGATTGCAGCACAGGTCTCACAACTGTGGATGACCTGTGAGATGCTGTCCATGGTAAGGTCCACCCCTCGGTCACGGGCCCATTGGTATGTTGCATCTCTCCCCTGATGACCAGAGGCATCATGGGCCCAACGAGCTAGGAATAATTCTCCCTTGTGCTGCCAGTCCAGATCCACCTGTGATACTTTCACCTTGGCAGCTCGGTCCACCTGCTCGTTGTTGCGATGTTCTTCATTAGCCCGACTCTTGGGTACGTGCGCATCCACGTGTCGAACCTTCACGGTCAGCTTCTCTACTCGGGCGGCGATGTCCTGCCAAATCTCAGCGGCCCAGATGGGTTTCCCTCTGCGCTGCCAGTTGGCTTTTCTCCAGCGAACCAGCCATCCCCACAGAGCGTTAGCTACCATCCACGAGTCGGTGTAGAGATAAAGCCTCGGCCACTTCTCTCGTTCAGCAATATCCAAAGCCAGCTGGACGGCTTTAAGCTCTGCAACCTGACTCGATCCACCTTGTCCCTCGGTAGCTTGTGCAACTTGCCGTGTGGGGCTCCATACTGCAGCTTTCCACTTCCTGTTAGTGCCTACAATTCGGCAGGAACCATCAGTGAAGAGGGCATAACGTCTTTCAGTCTCCGGTAGCTCATTATATGGTGGGGCTTCCTCAGCACGAGTCACTTGCTCTTCCTCTTCTTCAGAAGATAATCCAAAAGTCTCACCTTCAGGCCAGTTTGTTATAATTTCCAGAATCCCAGGGCGATTCGGGTTTCCAATACGGGCACGCTGTGTGATGAGAGCAATCCATTTGCTCCATGTGGTGTCGGTGGCGTGATGCATGGCAGGAACCTTTCCCTTGAACATCCACCCCAGCACTGGTAGTCGGGGTGCCAGGAGGAGTTGTGCCTCTGTGCCGATTACCTCTGAGGCAGCTTGGACTCCTTCATAGGCGGCCAAGATTTCCTTCTCTGTGGGAGTGTAGTTAGCTTCAGATCCTCTGTAGCTTCGGCTCCAGAATCCCAGTGGTCGGCCACGAGTCTCACCAGGCACCTTCTGCCAGAGGCTCCAGGACAGACCATGGCTCCCGGCTGCAGAGTAGAGCACATTCTTCACCTCTGGTCCTGTCCTGACTGGGCCAAGGGCTACCGCATGAGCGATTTCCTGTTTGATCTGGGCGAAGGCTTGCTGCTGTTCAGGGCCCCAGTGGAAATCGTTCTTCTTGCGGGTAACCAGGTAGAGAGGGCTCACAATCTGGCTGTACTCAGGAATGTGCATTCTCCAAAAACCTATGGCACCTAGGAAAGCTTGTGTTTCCTTCTTACTGGTCGGTGGAGACATCGCAGTGATCTTGTTGACGACCTCGGTGGGAATCTGACGTCGTCCATCTTGCCACTTTACTCCCAGGAACTGGATCTCTTGGGCAGGTCCCTTGACTTTGCTCCTTTTGATGGCAAAGCCAGCTTCCAGGAGAATCTGGATGATTTTCTCTCCTTTCTCAAATACTTCCTTTGCTGTGTTTCCCCACACGATGATGTCGTCGATGTATTGCAGATGTTCTGGGGCCTCACCCTTTTCCAGTGCAGTTTGGATCAGTCCATGGCAAATGGTAGGACTGTGCTTCCACCCCTGGGGCAGTCGGTTCCAGGTGTATTGCACACCCCTCCAAGTGAAAGCAAACTGGGGCCTGCATTCTGCTGCCAAAGGAATGGAGAAGAAGGCGTTGGCAATGTCAATAGTGGAGTACCACTTCGCTGCTTTGGACTCCAGCTCGTACTGAAGTTCCAACATGTCCGGCACAGCAGCGCTCAATGGTGGTGTGACTTCATTCAGGCCACGGTAATCCACTGTCAGTCTCCATTCCCCGTTGGACTTACGCACTGGCCATATAGGGCTGTTGAAAGGTGAATGGGCCTTGCTGACCACCCCTTGGCTCTCCAGTTTACGAATCATCTCATGGACGGGAACCACAGAGTCTCTGTCGGTGCGGTATTGCCGACGGTGTACTGTTGCTGTGGCGATTGGTACCTGTTGTTCTTCAACTCTTAGCAGTCCCACGGCAGACGGGTCATCTGAGAGGCCAGGCAATGTACTCAGTTGTCTGATATCTTCTGTCTCCACAGCAGCTATCCCAAAAGCCCAACGATGTCCTTTTGGGTCCTTGAAATATCCATTTCTGAGATAGTCTATGCCGAGAATGCACGGGGCCTCCGGGCCAGTCACGATGGGGTGTTTCTGCCACTCGTTCCCAGTTAAACTCACTTCAGCTTCCAGTACAGTCAGCTGCTGGGATCCTCCTGTCACCCCACAAATAGAAATGGGTTCTGCTCCCACATACCTTGATGGCATCAGAGTACATTGAGCGCCTGTGTCAACCAAAGCCGTGTATTTTTGTGGGTCAGCTGTGCCAGGCCATCGGACCCACACAGTCCAAAAGACCCGATTATCCCTTTCCTCTACCTGGCTAGAGGCAGGGCCCCTCTATTCCTGGTTCTGGTGCATGTTGCTCCCTTCCGGTGAGTATGTACCTGAGGTCCCTTCAAGAGGATCAGTCATACTGTCATTCTGGTACCGTCTGGAGTTCTGTGTGCGAGAGACCGGAGCAATGTTGACTCTAGATGCGCTTCTTGTGGTAGTTGTCCCTCTTTTTAGTTCACGTACCCTGGCTGCTAAGGAGGAGGTGGGTTTTCCATGCCACTTACTCATGTCTTCTCCATGTTCCTGAAGGAAAAACCAGAGATTACCTCGTGGCGTGTATCCTCTCTCCCTGGTTGGGGGGCGCCGGCTCCTAATGGCAGAGACTCTTGTTAGTTCTGGCGAGATGTGATAAATCTCTTCCTTAAGCTCCTTTTTCAATTTCTGATGGCCTTCTTCAACCAAGCTCCGGACTTGCTCAGCCAAAAGACTTGTTTCCACGGATGAGACATGGGTGCGAAATGGGGCTGTGACAGTGTCCTCGTAAATCCTCAGCTTGTTCACCAAGACGCCCACCCTGTCCTCGCCTTCCCTCCATTGCAGCGTTGCCAGGTAACGGGAGTATATCTCTGGTCCGAGGCGTGCGAACCTCAACCACATCTGTGATGTGCACTGGACACCATCTGGGCTCTTAGGAAATCTCTCATCTTCTGAGAAAATGATCTCCAGCACAGCCAATTCCCTCAGGCACCGGATACCTTGTTCCATTGTGCTCCATTTTCCTTGGTGTACCTGGAGGTCTTCTTTACAAAGGTACCTGTCCCTGACACTTGTAAGCAGTCGCCGCCAGAGGCTGAGGGTTTCTTGGGTTCTCCCGATCCCCTGGTCAATGACCACATCCCGGGACAGAGATCCCAGTTGCCTGGCCTCACTTCCGTCTAGAATAGTGTCATTGGCTGCAGCGTCCCAGATGCGGAGGAGCCAGGTCAGGATGGACTCATTCGTCTGGCGGGTGAATTCCCTCCGCAGGTCACGCAGCTCACCCAGGGATAGTGACCGAGTGATGATCTCTGGCTCTGCCTCTTCTGCTGGGTGCGAAGGTCCTGCTGCATCCTCGTCAGTCACTATGCGGACTGACTTGCTTTTTGATTTCTTCTTCTGCACGGGGGCAACTGCAATCGGTTTAGGCTGTTCTGGTTCAGTGATGGTTTGCGTGGGGATGCTGACAGTGCTTTTGGTTCCTTTCTCCTCTGTGTCAGTCTGCGTAGACATGGGCGCTGTTGTCTTGCGTCTGGCTTCTTTCTCCTCTGTGTCAGTCTGCGTAGACATGGATGCTGTCGTTTTGCATTTGGTTTCTTTCTCCTCTGTGTCAGTCTGCGTAGAGATGGACACTGTTGCTTTGCGTTTGGTTCCTTTTTCCTTTGTGTCAGTCTGCGTAGACATGGACGCTGTTGTTTTGCATTTGGTTTCTTTCTTCTCTGTGACAGTCTGTGCAGACATGGTGTTTGTTGCTCTGCTCTTCTTCCCTCCCTCATCCTGAGGATGCTGTGCCATAGCTCTGATTCTGAGCATGGTGTACATGGTGCAGGCTGTACAGAGAAGACAAAGCAGAACTGACAGCAAGTTTATGCTATCTTTGACATCCAGAGGGAGTTCAATATTTTCAAAAACTGCTGTGCCTGGCCTGAAAGGCTGGAAGAAACCACTCTCTACTCCTCCCACCAGGGGCTGGGTGCGATTGTTGAGGAGATCCCAGAAATAGGAGCCCAGACTAGGACAGCCAAACAAAATGGAGTATATTTTCCGAATGGCATTCATCGCCTCGCAGGTTATTATGCTATAGACATAATAAACCATTAAAGCAATTCTCATACCATTCCCTGGTTTTAACAGGAGTAATACTACAGGCAGGTAGTTCCCCATGTGAGGAAAGATATAGAGAGCAAGATACAGTACCCATGCAGACAAGCTGAGCACCATGGTGAATACAAAATTGTAATTCTGACTTTCTCTCAGAGCAGTGCCCCACGTTGGGCGCCAAATTATGTACTAGTTTGAAAATAAACCAGTGAGAGGCACCAAGTCAGAATAACAATTTAATGGAAATTAAAGAAAAGGAAAAGAAAGTAAAAGAAAACACTGACAGAGCCAAGATACAACCTGAATCCCTATTAGGCAGGGTAGTGGTAGCAGTCTGGTGGAATGGTGGCTGCAATCCTCTGAAGTGGTGATCCTGTAGTAGAAGGGGTCTGCTCTTCCTCAGAAAGTCCAGCGGTGGCTGTGTAGCTCCTGTCCTCTGGAAATCCAGTGGAGCCCGTCCGTTTGATGCTCAGAGTCCCAGTTATATCCATGATGGGATGCTTGGTTCCTCCCTCTGGGTGGAGCATCTCACAATGAGGTAATGAGTCATGAGGCCAGGTGTTGATTAGGCTCGTTAACAGAAGATAGTCCGGAGGGAGTTATCTCTGAGTCATGCAGCAGGACAATGATGGGCCATTAACAGAAAGATAATCTGGGGGGAGGAGGCAAGGAAAACACTGCCCCACCTGATTTCAACAGCTCATGAGGATGGTAATAGAATACACCTCAACCCAGGACATTAGTACTTTGCAGTTTTCTACTAGTTTTCTACTTATTCACATGCAGAGTTATGTTGTCCTGTCAATAGGTCAAACACGTAATATACAGACTTCTAATAAAAGGAAAAAATCTGTGTTTACCAAGTTCTCAGAAAGTTGGATTTTGCTTCTCTTAAGCCAGAAATTCTTAATTTTCCTCCACAATATGAAAGTGAGTTTGTCACCAGGTTTACTGAAAAGCTTCTTCTGCGCCTAAAGAATTATCTCCTGTTATTACATGTGTACAGATGATTATTTTTTACTGTTTGTTTTCTGTTAATTACTCATTAAAATTAATAGGTTGTTCAAGTCATGGCTATGAATGGGGCTGAATGAAAATCTAGACCAGAACATCCTTAAATAGTGAGAAATCTTGGATGTTCAGATAAGCCTCACAAATAGTATTTCTCTGTATAGTGAGGTAATATAGTAAACAACTGCTCATTTTTTCCCAGATCCAAAAGCCTCCAAATGTCTGAGCAAGCCCTATCTTAGCCTGCATTTTCCAGTTCATCCCCTTCCATAGCTCTAATAATAGGATGTAGGCATCTATTACAGCTGTAGTAACATGGCTATATGACACAACATTCTCCTTTTTGAATTAGGCAAATCAGCTGTCTCATTCTGGAGACAGTCTGTGGCACTGACAAGCATTAGATACTAGTGCAGAAGGAGGGGCAAAAGAGAATAGTACATCAGAGAAAATTAATGTTTTTTTAAGAATGCTTTTTATGCCCTGGGTACCAAGAGCTTATTTCCTGACACTATTCATTCTTTACAAAGGTAAATTCAAAGGTATGAAGGTCTTCTACCATATCTGTCACAAGGAGGCAGGTCCAGCAAGGTGTCTCAGACACCTGGGGGTATCCCAAGTGGCACTGAAAATGCCTGGGTTTAGACCCCTGCACTGAGCACACAGTCAATGAATCCACACACAGTCAACAAATCCAAGAGAATTATGTGGCTTAATCAAAGACTGTCAGCTGCAAGGAAGCCTTGCTTTCCACTGACTCTTGAATACCTGTCTATCAAAACTACAGTTGGGTGTCTTAGTGAACTGAGTGAAGCTGCAGATTAAAAAACAAGCAGACCAGTGGAAGTACAGGGTGTGTTTATGTGTCCCACACTATCCAGCAAGTTTTGTCCTGGGAAGAGCTCTGGTCCTCCTGAGCACTTCATGCTTCTCTTCTTAATGAATTTGCTTCCATAGACACCAAGAAGCTTCTCTTCTGCTGGAACCTGCTTCAGCTCCTCTGGGCATGAATCATGTCCCTTCCACAAAGCTAGCCTGGTGGTTGCTGGGCTCTCAGATAAGAGGGACTTGTGTAGGACCCCTCTTCCTGTAGGTTTTCTTCTTTCCTGAGATCAGCTCAGGGCACAGGCAGGATTAGGGGATCAGATAACAGCACATCCTGCAGCAAAATGAATTCTGATAACTTGCCTAAGAACATTCAGATTTTCATCTTCCAGGTGTCTGTGTCATCCTGAACTTGAATGTAATTACAGCTATCTCCTCTGGCTGGCTGCCCATGAATTATTATCCTGTATATCATCCACTATTTGACATTTATTTGTTCCAAATTAAAATGACCATTGCTCTTGGGAGATAATAAATTATTTTTAGAATTACAGTAATTCTCTGTCACCTGAAATAATGCACAAAGACATGTTAGCACCAAAGGCAGGAGAAGGAAAAGCAAGCACTTCATATATGTAAGCAATCAAGATTAATAGATGATATGGATTGGTGGCTTGACATTATTTCTTTTACTGTGCAAATATATTTAATATTTACTATATCTTTAGTAAAAATATTCACATTTATTATATATGGAAGGTCTCCTCATGAATCTTCAAGAGAACAATAATAAAGGGCTCACAGTTTTATCCTAACCAGAGGTGTTTACTAACTCAACAGACTTCCCTGTTAGAGACATCTGATCCCTTTCTTCCAGCAGCTCTTTAGGTCACTTCTAGCAAGGGTATCTTTGGGCAGGCTATGGGGCCAAGGAGGAAGCCTTATTTCACTCACATGAGGCATTTGCTGAGGGTCTCTAGCTTATTTCAATAGTGAGTGCCAGCACCAGCCTACATTAGAAATAGGAGACTAAGAGCCTTTTTTCCTTCTCTCCTTGAGAAGAAAAAAAATCCCCTAATGTTCCACAAACTTCTATAATCTCAGTATTTGACAGCAGTTGCTGCTGTCCCTTTACAAGCTGTGTCACAGACTGATGTACATGACCTTCAGACCAGCTGATCAGCTTGCAGAAATTCAGATGAGCTGAGAAGACTTGTTAAGGAGCACAACCAGGTGTCCTAAAGTGTTGTAATTTTATTGCAAAGTAATACATGTGAGTGCAAGTGGGACATTTCATTATAATGAACACTCTTCAAACATGCCCGAGGTGGCTAGAAATACGGAAAGTAACCCAAATCAGAGATGGATGGATTAGAGGATCTCATTTCCTATTCATCACTAAGTATAGGCACAGAGCCTTTGAGACCAGCTTTCCTGTGTCCCTGGCTGAGGATCAGCCTCTTCACAGTGGTCTGCCTAAGCAGCAAAGTACTTGCATCCCACATGTTAAAATGGCATAATGCCAGCACAAAGTGTATTTATCACATTGAATGTGAATTCTAGTTTAGAAGAACATCCACATTTTCTTCTTTCTGTCTAAGTGAGAAAGACATGCCTCAAAAATGATTTTCAGAGCTCTGAAAAACTTGTAAGGTAGATTGGTGATAAATCCTCTTTTTGCATGGTCTGAAGGGTCTCATGATAAAAAGTAAATTCTGAAGCCAAGTGGCTCAGCTCTTTCTGAGCCTTTTTGGATCACATTCAGAGGCAAATTAGGAAGAAGTAGAGGGAAAACCTGCATACCAAAATTCTGAAAAAATACAGGGTTAATAATACATGCCATTGTAGGGGTTTAAGTACAGCTTGCTAAGCACTTACTGCTCGACATGCATAAGGTGAATATTAGGAGTTGTTTACACAGAATATCCCTGGTGAAATAAGGAAAGTTTTTTCTTGATGGAAAGTCAGACAAGGTCAGAAAGAAGTGGGAGAGGTAGCTCAGAAATCTATGATCCCCAAGCTGAACAGAGCAGAGGCCAGCTTTCCACATTTGCAAAATCTGGAGGGGAATTAGGTGCAGCAGTACTATCAGACATCTTTAACTTTCTGTTCCAGATTTGTCACAGGGTCATTTTGATTTATGTACAAAACACACACTGTACAAATGGGGAGATTATTTTCCTAATGCCATGAAACAACAATTTTTCCTTTCACCCAGATATTTCTGATCACTCCCAAGACACTTTGAGATGTTCATGCACGTGACAGAGACATGGGTGAACTTTCCTGGTGCTGAGGAGCAGCACAAAGCTTTTTTTTCACCAAAGTCCCACATTAACATGCAAAATAGGATTTACAGAGTGCTCAAGAACAATCTGAAATTAATGCTTTTTTTTCCTCTTTTCTGTGCTTCAGTACCTGCTTGTGTATCCAGCTCTTTTCTCTTCAATAGATAATAAAGACAAAAATTTTAACAAAAAACCCAAATAAAAACCTCACAAACAAACAAACAAACAAAAAAATCCTCAAACCAAACCAAACAAAAAAAAAAACCCCAAAAACCAAAACAAAACAAAAAACCCAAACCAAAACAAAACACAAACAAAAACCAAAACAAACAAACAAACAAAAAAAGCCGCAGGAACTGTCAGTGTCAGTGGGGTACATCAGATTAAAATTCTAGCTGATATTAGGCTCATAGGCCCCCTAAGGTCAGATTCAGTCTGATCTGGGGGCTCTGAGGTACAGAGAACTCCTAGGAGTGGTGAAGGGAGATCAAGGAGCAGTGGAAAAGCACACAAAAAGTAGCCAAAGCCTGAACTAAACCCAAAACAGTGCACTTTGTTCCAGTCCCAAGTGCAGCAACATAGGGCTCCAAGCCCTCTCTGTTTTCTCAGCCTGCCAGGAAAATTGGGTTAAGCTCACAGATAGCCAAATCCTTCTTTCAGAATTGGGGGAGACAGTTCTAGCAAGGCAGTTCTCAAGCAGTTTTTTCCCTGGGTGACTGGAATGAGCTGGTATCATTCCAGCCTTGCCTCAAAACTCCCTGAGAATATTGGCCAATAAACATCACACAGAGATGGCTGAAAAGTAAAGGGTGTACTTCTTCAGAGCATGTCCTTCAAATTTTATTTACTTGAAGTAATTTTGGATGAGAATAAAGGTCTATGTATAAGAAGCCAGGCCTATGTTGCTGTCTGCTAGCACTTCCTGTCAATTCATTTTTTTGATACCACTGAGGCAAGAGATCTCTTTCTGTGCCTTTCCTTTACTTCTCCTCTTTCAATATGTTTCTATATGTTGTGTCCCACTTCTACCAATGAACAGAGTACCAAATAAGAGATCCCGAAGAAGCTAAACTTATAATTAGATGACACAATCATGTGGATCCACATGAAGTGTTTGTTTAGGAGAAACAAATTTATTCATGAATTGTGATTATATTACTAAAATGGGAGTATAGGCACTAATAATTGGTGTGACAGATTACAGTTTGTCTAAATTAATGTTTCTGTCTTCTGTGTTTACTCATTATGTTTTTTCAGACCATATCTATCTCTATTAAATTTTTCAAATAATTTTCTGAGCCCTTCTGGTTCAGAACCTTTTCTGGGAAGTTTTTTAGTTCCTAAGTCAACATTATAAAGAAGATCTGCCATACATCTGTTTTTTAAATGTCACTGCAACTCCATCACTCAGAACACCTAAAAAGCTTCTGATGTGTTGCTCTGGGAACACTTCATGATTGCATAAAATGCTTCCTTGGAGAATCTCACAAACAAGGGTTAGCCTGGCTGCAATTTTACATTTTACTTTCACAATATGCTTTCTCCCTTCTCTTGAAAATATTTCCGTTCTTTCTTCTTTGTATACTAATATGTGTTAACAAAAACAGATGATAAATTACTGTTTTATTGACTCACAAGCACAAAATCCAAGAAAGCACTACAATACCAAGATTATGTGAACGTCAGCATTCTTGGACCAGCCATGGAAGCTAGCCTGAGTGTTCAGTTCTATCACAGCCTTAAAAAGGAAATACAATGCTTCAAATAGAATAGGTTTTTTTGTCAAAGGAAGATCTCAGGATCTGTTCCACATAGCCTCAAACTTTGCCTCCTGGAAAGGCAGACTCAAGGGAAGAATCTGATTAGTAACATGAATAAGGTTGCAATAAGGTTTCCAGCTTCATTTTATAAGCACCTTTCCCCAGGAATATCCTGTCTCCCCCAAATCCTTAATCAGACCCAGAACAATAGATCTCATCTTTCTCATCTTTCCAACTTCCAGCCATCCCCTACAATGCTTCCATATTCTCACTCTTCCCTTCATTTTCATGTCCTTTCTGTTTTCCTTTGTCTCCCTTTTCAGCCGTCCCGGACCCACCTGTAGTTCCTCCAGTTCCCACTTCATTTACCCCAAACACTTCTTCAAATTTGCCTGTTCCTGGATTTATGGAGAGGTGAGTATAAAATCAATGACTGCAGTGATGCTGCTGGAGGTACCGTGCGCTGGTGGGTTGGTTGGTTGGTTCCAGGCAGAAGGGGTCACATGTGAATTCTTCATCTTGTACCCTGAGACGTTACTAAGCTGTCAACATCCGTGAAGATCTGAAGAACTTTATACTTGTACATGTCAAACGTGCTGTCAAATTAGGTAGAAATTGGTCAGTTCAATAAGTGAGGTTAAGTCAAGGTTGAGTTCAGTAAGGTTCAGTAAGTGTGAATGGGCAGAAACAGAAGCAGAGAATCAAGCTAAGCATATATAATTTTACCATCAGGAAACTGGGGTAGAAGTAATGTAAAAGGGTCCATCTCTAAGACTACTGCTTTCCTAGTGAAAATGATGAGCTGCACTCACAGTGGTGTGAAGGCATGAACATCAGATTGTTTAACATCCAGAAGCAGTGCCATAATAGGAGTCACAAAACTATCAGTCATAAAATGGCCATAAAGTAAATGAGATAATTATTAATGTGAAAATCACTGCCTAGAAAATAAACCTGCCTGTTATCAATATAGACCATATTAAAAAATATAAATGTCTCCGTATAGATATTTTACTGTCTCCTTATAATATCATTGCTTAAAATACAGATTAGGAATATCAGACATTTGTTAGTAGTATCGTCACTGAGTTAAGTGTCTATGTGGTGTTGCTTGTACATTTTATTGTTCAGATATATTCTATTATTTTTTATAGCTATGTCTGATGTGGATCAAAAAACATTTCTGCAAATGCAGAGCAGACGATCTGCTTTTACTTCTGTAAAGTTCATGTTGAAAGAAAAGTAAATCTTCTTCACATGGCTTCTCTGCCTGAAAAACTGCATGGAAAGGGAGGAAATAACGTATTGCAGGGGAGAAGCCATAAACTGTGAATGTGAGTTATATTAAGAGCTCAGACTCCCATTAATCCTTTTACTTCACACACTCTCCAGAACAGCTGGGAGCCTAAGGAGACCTGAGCATACCATCTTTTCAAGGTACATAATGCCATGGCTTCACACGAATTAGCCCCAGCAGGTACCTACCAAAGTAAGGGAGAATCAAGTCTCAAGGCAGCAACTTTCTTTCCAGCAGTTACAACATATAATGACAGAAAAGCACAAAGAAAAGTACTTAGCAGAAAATTTGTGCCAGTCTTCAGCATCATCCTGGCTTTACTTTGGAAAGTCTGCTTTGTTCCTGGGGGAATGAGTCAGGTACCCAGCAGTGACATTTATGGAAATTGTTTGTATGTGTTGGGATCAGAATATCCACCTGGAGGCTGGTAGTGCTGTTCAGAGGGGAGACTCGTGCATGCTGGGGATATGTTTCCTCCCAAATGCATGCATGTATTTCCCAGCTTTGTCATGGGAACTGCAAGGAGCATTTGTAGATGTAGGAGCCTTGAGAGAAAGCTAACAAGACAGACAATAGGACAAGGTACTGAGGGAAGAAAATGGCACAGATGTACTGGAATCGTTAAAGCTACTCTGCTTTATACTAGCTGAAAGTCTAACTGAGAGATCAACAACAGATTTAAACAGCACCAAAAGAGCAAAATTGTAACCTCAGCTAAACTAAGGCTTGAAACTTTAGCCTCTTCATGTTGCATGAATTTCAAGGAATTAGTAGTTTTCAACGCTACTGAAGCATAGCAGATCTGCAACTGTCAAAATGTTGGTAGTTATAAAGCATGTGGTTAGGGAGATAGGGAAAGGTCCTTGTCCACATCCTCATCTGGCCACTCAATACATTTCACTTCCAAAATGAAACACAGAATTATTTAAAATTAACTGACTGCAAATACAAAGTGTACTTTGCAGGGGATATGACTGTGTTTTCTCTGTTGAGGATGAACAGAAGAGGGCTCATGGAGGGAACTATTATGTCCTGCTACTTCCTTTAAAGCAATTTTAAGGAGCATCAGGTGCTGCTCATAGCTGTGACTACATCTGACTACCCACTCCAGGCAGGCATTAAGGAGCCATAAGAGGCATTTGATGTCTCTCCACCTCCCAGGGTTGAGCAGCCACTGAGATCTTCATGAGTGCTTCTTCGAGAAAGGAAAAGAAACTTTCATGTGGCTGCCTGTGATGCTGCAAGGGGTGGCATTAGCCCCACTCGTTACTATGGAGATGCATTCTGTCATCCCACTATAATCATTTTGACAATGACATTTTGTTGTTTGCTTATGAGCCTGCTGTTAGGAGAAAGCATTTTTGCCAGAAATTAAGAAGAGTTGTTTGAGACTCCTGCTTGTACATCATGCAGAAAAGGGCTGAACAACAGAGTGCACAAGTGCTTCAGCAGGGATCTGCCTCCACTAGAACTGAGCAGGACTGTGGTGTGCCTGAACTAGAAAATACTGTACAGAAGGTGTGGATGCATTTTCAAGAGACTACAACAGCACTCACAGCATTAACCAAGGGCAAATTATCTGAATAGTTGTATGCACATTAAAAAAGATAATGTGCTAAGTGAGGCATGAGATTCATCTTTGTATTTCATCGTGTTCAATACATTCTTTAACAGTTCTTGAACAAAAAAAACCCAGTGGGCTTCTGCCCAGTTATCACCACATTAATTTGGTCATCCTGGGGGCCTATAATTAATTGTCCATTCTAATGTCCCAACTTAGGAGTGACTCCATTAGCACTGTAGAAATTTGCAATAAAATAAGAAGAATGGTAAGAATGGAAACGTGTGTGCAAAGGCACCAGAAGAAATAGCAGAGCAAAGTTTAAAAGGAGAGGAATGTGTTAATCACCCTTGAGCTCAGTATCTGTGGTTTCATGTGAACAAACTGAACTAAAGTTAAAGCTGACAAGTGGATAAAGAACAGGACTACAGCTTATCAAGCAAGGAAAATAAAAGTTGTGAAATTCAGGAATTTTGCCTAACATTTACAAAGGGTGAGTCAAAATCACAAGGCAAGAAATCCAAAACAGCATCCACTCCTAGAAGATAGAAAAGACAATTCAAAAGCCCAAGATACATGTTGAGGCCACAGTTGCTGATGTTCTTTGTCCTCCCTGTTGCATACAAATGGTCCAAAACTGCTTGGGCACAGGTGTCTTGGTACTCATGAGTACAGAGGAAAGTGTGTGAATGAAACCTATGAGAGATTGAGAAGGAATGGGTAAAAATAACTTACTTAGGGATTTTTGCTTTGCAAAATCACTTTTATTTTCATAAGATCTCTTACAGAATTTAGTTACAGTAGTTTCTTACAAAGCCCACAGAGTACTATGAGCACAAAGGTCTGAAATGAGCATTAAGATGTTCTGAATATGAGGATTCCTGGGATGGCTTTGTAGGGTTTGTTTGTTTGTTTGTTTGTTTGTTTGTTTGTTTGTTTTTAGACTAAATAATGTAACTGGGGAAAAATCTAGAAGATTTTCTTCAGCGTGCTTCTGTTCTAGAATTCAAAAAGGAAAAATTAAGTCTAACTTTTTGCAGGTAAGGAACTACTGCTCTGAATTTATCTTAATTATGTTAATTGCTTAGACAACTTTAAGGTACAGTTGCATGAATATTTGCCTGCTGGAAAATTTATTGGATATAGATCAACCCCAACCTCTTCACAGTAGCATTGCATGGAGGCTGTGCCATAGACTGGATCAGCAGAATGAGCCAAATCACAAAAAGCCTAAAAACCACTACCAACAATAAAACCACCAGATTTCTTCTATTTTAATCTTTCTATCTGCCAGAATATTGCCTTGGTTTGATCTAGAGCATTTGGGTCCTCAGAGAATCAGTGTGGACAATGGAGGAGACAGGAAAGAGAAGCGTGAGAACAAATGATGGTGTCTTTTAAGGTCACAAAGGACTATTCTGCTTTCCCTTACTACCTTTGAAGTAGAGTCATCCTGCTCAGCAGTCTCTGTCTTGGTTCTCTTTTTCCTTGGGCTTGTCTTTATTTATTTATGGATGCTAGAGAAAAGAAAGGAAAGGTCAGAGGGTCAGGAACAGCTAATAGGGGGCCTGATGCTGGTGGATTTGCTGCCCAGGATCTACCAAGCACATATTAGCTCCAAGCCCTGCAAGCAGAAATCAAGCACAGCTGAGCTGCTTTGGAGAAGAAATGGTTAGGCACTGCCTTAGGGGCAACCTTAAACGTGTCCTAAGTCCTGCCATAATGGAACTGCATTTGCCATGGGACAAATCCACTGGAGGTACTGTCTCCCACAGTGGTCTTTCTTCACAGGGATATTACCCAGCCTAATAGTCAGTGACCTTGACTTAGTCTCTTGAATTCCTTCTGAATTTGGCATATATATTTGCAAAGCCTCAGAATGTCAAGGAATCAAAGTGCAGCCTAAGAAACTGCACATCCAGCAGCTGGACAAGGAAAACCAGGGCTGTGCAAATTCTGCCTGGCTGACATAGCATGATCTTTGTTTTGTGTCTCTTAGGACAGCCACAGCTTTTTCCTTGAAGTAATTGGTTTTCTAAGTCATAGTCTAGTGTTGAGAGACTGCAATGGGACTGGAGTTATTTCTCTGTACAATCACTGACAACTACACAAGGACATTTTAACAACTTTAAAGTGAAAGCAGACAAGCTGCAAGAAGGACTGCATGGCATGACAAAGGCGTGACTTTTGCTGTGCCTATATTCTAGATGACAGTTAAGTCAAATTTCTCTTTTCTGGTCTCTGAAGATCCTCTAAGATTTATTAGTAGGCTAAAAGTTCTGGCCAATCTCAGCTTTCTCTTTATATTTTAAGTATTCTCCTTTATAAAGGAAAACAGCCTTTGTTTTGAAAAACTAAACATGCCAGACTTTAGCAATACTGCTTGAAGTACAGCTAAGGCAAAGTGTGTTCCTTGCCCCAGGCTTTGTACCCTCACTGTGACAATACAGGGTGTATTCTCAGCTTCATATATAAACTCTAACACTCCTTGGCAATTGAGATCAGCACCTCCTGGGAAGCAGCCCAAGAACCCAAGTAGCGATGTCAGCCATGGCACGACCGACCAGTCTCTTCTGCAGGTGAGGGCACTGAGTCTGTGTTAAGCAGTACAGTGTGACCAAAATCTTAATTCAGCACCCATCCTACATGAACTACTGCTCATATAAACACTGCATGTGTGAGGACATGGTCATACAAATGTTTTAATTGTGAAGTACCTCTAGCAGCTTCCCTGAAAAGCTTTAAAGTGGACTATTTCCATTATCTGTTCTGCTTTGGTTGTCTTAAGCATGGAAGTTCTGATCATATACAAGATTCAAGAGGTGTGTCACTGTCACTTAAAAGTGTGGAAGTGATAATCCTCTCTCCTTTTCTGGAATCATTTCACTTCAATCCACCTTAGCTTTGAAGTTGTCTTTCACTGACTGCCTCACAAAGAGCCTGAAAGTCACCGTGTACACAGTGCCCTGATCACGGCTATTTCTGGCTGGTTTTTGAGCTCCATCAGTAACCCCATCCCATCAAAATTTCTCCATGAAGGAAATTCCTCCTTCCTTCCCATCATGTCCCACATAGCTGCTTCCTGTCAAACCATAATTTAATCTGCAGTCTCCTGCTTAACTGCAGTTTACAATGCTTTACAGAATTTCAAATGTGTGAGATACATTGCTTGGTTTTTTTAAACTGAATTAAGGACTAAGACAATATTTCACAGGAAAAGTTTTAATTTTAAGTGCCTTGGTTACATCAGCAGCATCAAATGTTTTACTGCTTAAAGTGGTTGCCAAGGTTTTACATTGGAAAATTAGCTTTAGTGTAAAATGAACTTTGGAAAACCCAGATATCTACACAATGATTCTTGAAAGATTTTTATTTCCCACCATGTTTCTTTGCTCACACTTTGCATGAGCCTCATTAACTTTCCGCCGAGATACAGAAATATCTTCCTTCAGCTTGTAACCTCTGATTTGTTGAAAATATGGGCTTTTTTTGTGTCAGATCTATCACACAAATCACAATATTTTCTGTTATTATTACCAAATTTGCATGGTTTGTAACTGGGCATGATTTTTCTGACTTCATCACAGTCCCATTAGCTGCAGGAGCATATTTAAGCCAGGAAGAGACTGTGCAACCAGGTAACACAAAACTGACCATATATTTTCGAGCTGTTCAGAGTGTGGTCCACTGGTGTACCTGTCCAGCTTTGTGACACTGTACTACTGAGAGTAATAGCCTTATTCCAGTAAAAATCTGCAGGAAAGCAGTGCTAACAAGTCCCTGTGAAGATGGAGCACTTATCCCTAACTCTGGCTTCCCAGAGAAGACTCTCATCTCCATAAAGATTTCAGGTAAACTCTGAAGCTACTGAAATTCACAGAGAGGCAAGTTCAATATCTGCATTCAGTGCCTCTCTACCAGTGGGATGGATCCTGGTTTGATTTAGGACCCTTTTCTCCCTATCCAGGACTGGAAGTCCTGAAGTCCTTAGGACTGGACCTGCAGCTCAAGACTTCCAGCAGTAGTCTGCAGTGGAGGTGTCATCAGCCCTGCCTGCTCAGGCAGGATGTCTGGATCTGGGTCCTCCCTAGGGGTAAAGACAACCTTGACCATGAGGCTCTTGCATGTGAGTTTATTCCCTGAAGAAAATGTGGCTTATCCCTGCATGCTCAGGATGCACAACACCAGTGGGGGCGTCCTGAAAGCCAGGGCATGGCATCACCCCTTCAAGCCCTTGGATACAACTCTTCAGTGAGAGAGGCAAAGATCATCCGAAAGAGAGGCTTGGGGTTGGGCAAGATTGCTTCAGGTTCTTCTCAACTTGTTTTAGTCTGAGCTTCGGTCTCTACCCTGCAGTTTAATGAAATCTGCCTCTTATAAAACAGAAAATACTTCACAAACTCAGATGTAGGCAATCTGTGGGAAGTTCCTTGCCTGCAAGGGACAGTCTTCAATGGAGAGTCCTTAACACTGTGGATGTAGTTTTTAGAGAAAAATCCCAAACACTTTGCTGTTCTGTGAAGTGTATTGTGGAGCCAGCACCTGTTGCAGGCAATTGGATGCCCCTCTGGACACCAGCATGTGAACAGGAAAGGTAACTGCACAGCAGGTTTTTATTCAAATATGAACAACAGAGGACAGAGCAAGAGTCTGTTAACAGAAAACATTGCCTTCTCCATCGTGCTGCTCACACTCTTTCTGTGTCTTTCTAAGAATAACCCCATCTCTCTACATAGTGGGGGTTTTTTGGTTTTTTTTTTTACATAAAGAAGAGATTCTGCAGGCTTCAAAAGTGACTATGTGGACCAATGGTTATGAGATGTTAAAAAAATTACATTATTTCAAAACTTAATATTTTTTCAAAATATTGTTTACATAGTCTGCGGTGCAGTTCTGCCAAAAAAAAAAGCAGATTAACTTTGCTCAGTGTAATTAATACTGTTTATTTGCTAGAGGCAGAGCTTTGATCACTTCACTAACTCTTATGAAATTTTGAATGTAGATTTCATTAAAATTTGTAAAATTGCTGATGAAATCACTCTCAGTTCTTAGAAACAAACAAATAAAAAACCTCCAGAAAAAAATACAGTCAATTTTTTTTCTTTTATGTTTTGCTTTGCTTTTCATGATAATATTTGTGAAGTTACAGCTATTACCTTTTTTATTGAAGATTCCAGATTGTTTTCCAGTCATCTTTTTCCATTCGATCATTTCACAGTTTATTAAGTTCCCATGTCCTGAGATACGTAGTAAACACTCTGCAGATGACTTATATAGATGTCTAGATAGGTAAAATGAGTCTTAAGAGAACAATAACTTTCCCAAAGTCACAAAACAAGGTCAGAGTAAAGCAGAAGAAGTGTGATGGCTTGTCTCTGTGTAGAAAATTGTCACAGTAATTGTTTGAAAGATTAATCTTTGTCACAAATGATTGTCACGCAAATTAATCTAGAGCAGAAAGAATTAATCAAAAATCTGCTCCTTGTGACAAGAATTGTCACTCATGAGCCTCAGAATGTACTCCTTGCAAAGCAAAATCATTAAAAATGATTCCAGGGAACACAACATAAAATTAATTATTGGCAATTTAATGGCAACTTCGTGTCAAACTTTCTGCTGAAAAGCTAGGAGGAGGGGCATGGCATCTGTAGGAAAACTTTGCAAGCAAAAACCTTCCTCAAACTGGGGAAAATCTACTCCAAGTGCTCCAAAGTCCAGTTTGTCTCTGCCTCTGGCTGAAGCAAAATTATTTGGTTAGATTGAGCCAGGTCATAGAAGAGAAGTGTTTAATCCTCAAAACATAAACAAGAAGGGAGATACTTGGCTTTCCTGGAGTAAGAATTGAAAACTTTAAAACTCCCTCATATGTCATAAAGCCACTTTGAGCTATGATCCTTGAACCACTCACTTATAGTGGAGTTGAAAAGACTGAATGACTGGCTAATGATCCCTCCCTGAGGAAGCTCACAGAAAAGTGTCTGAGATGAGAATTAGAGCTTCAAAATCTAGATCCTATCCACTTTTAAACAAAAATAAGCACATCTTACTCTGCCTGTGTTTGTTACCTGGCACTCTGCCTCTAGGAGTTTCCCTTGCGGGCAGTGCCTTACAGCCTTTTTTGCCAAGGGCAGCAGACAGACTTTCAAAAGTCTCTTCAGTATCTTACCATCTTTGAGCATTACTCATTTCCAGCCTGCATTTCCAGGTCTCCTTTTTGCCTCTTTCTTCTTTGGTTAACAAGGTCTGTTTAGATCCTCTTACCCCATCGATATTTATGGTGGCTGACCATATAGAGTGTAAGTGGCTGGGTTTGTGTCATGCTCCAGGTATAATCCTTATTGATTTACTGTTCTCATCGGTCTCTGTACTGGAAACATCATTCCTGATATGTCACACAATTGCATCAACCTTTGTGTGGCTGAATCATGTTGATGACTCATGGCCATACTGTGAATGATTATTTCCAGTCTGGGCTTTCTCCTTTCCTCATACTGGCACAGTTCAGCCTCCAGCTTACAGCAAATCCTTTTATTAGTGTCTGTCTGCCTGACCTAGCACCTCGGGATGTTAAATTTAATCTGATTTTTATTGCTTCATTGCTCAAGATTATCAGGTCTCTCCTATATGGTATTCCAACCTTCCTCTCTGTTAGCATCATCTCCCAGATTTGTGTCATTAATTATTATTATTATTATTATTATTATTATTATTATTATTATTTATTTTTGTGCCCTGTTATTGTGAACAATTGACATAATGGCTGATCATGATCACATTGCATTTTGCTGGCTTCATCTTCCTTCAGTGTTAGTTGTTGTTACCTATCCTGGAGCCAGATCTTTTTCTAAAACTAAACGTAATAATTTCCCATGTCTTTGCCTTAAGCATTAATAATTTGTCCTTGGAATGTGTGTGAGCCTTAGCAGAAGGTCAGCTGGGTTGTATTTATCACATTCCTTCATTTGAACATAGTCCAATATATCACAGAAAGATACCAAGTTTATCTGCCAAAATCTATTGCTGTCAATTCAGATTGTATTGTATCACATTTTCTGCTTATCTCCAATTTGTTAGGTGGTCTTTCTTTTGAAATTTGTTCCAATACCTTGCATACACAGGAAACATGGCTAATAGTCCTGTAACTTCATGGGTCCTTCTTCTCTTTTCAAAATACAAGTTCTGTATTTGCTAATTTCTAATGCTAATGCACTAGCCAGAGATGAATAGGATCATTTAGAAAAGCTTTGCTGCAGGACTTGCAATTTCACAATCTAATACTTCATGGCTGAAGATTAACCTGCTCCAAAAGTTTCAGACACTGAACTTCAATGCTTTTTTTTATCCTTGTCTGTTGGAATTTTTCTTTTTGAATATTCATTCCGATTATGCATCTTCTCATCTGACCCATTATTAAAGACAAGGGTAAATAAGCCATATAAATAAGCCTAGTTGTCTTCTATCTCAATTTTGCACTCTCTATGTGGATCCTCCCAGCTTTAGTGTTTTCCTTTTCTCATAGACTGATCTAGCAGAAGATTTTTATTGCTGTGATTTTTAACTTAAAACCATAAAAAATGTAGTTATTTATCTCAGCCTCTAGCAAAAATTTCATGTAGTGCTTATGGCCTTCATTTGTATGAGCCAGTCCACAAAGCTTTAGGCAAATATCATAGTGCCAATGAGATCTCTCAGGGTACATCCATACTGATCCACCTTACAATGCACCAGTAATGCCTTTCTCTCGAGTCACTTAATGTTTCACAGAATCATAGGATCATAGGATTATAGAATGGTTTTTGTTGGAAAGGACCTTAATCATCTTATTCCAACCCCCCACTTTCTACTAGACCAGGTTGCTCAAAGCCCCATCTGACGTGGCCTTGAATGCTTCCAGGGATGGGTCATCCACAGCTTCTCTGGGCAACCTGTTCCGATGCCTCACCACTCTCACAGTGAAGAATTTCGTATTAATATCTAATATAAATCTAGCCTCTTTCAATTTAAGCCTCTTCTGTAGCCCACTTTAGGTACTGGAAGGTGCTCTAAGGTCTCCCTGGAGCCTTCTCTTCTCCGGGCTGAGCAATCCCAACTCTCTCAGCCTGTTTTTGTAGGAGAGGTGCTCCAGCCCTCTGACCATATTTGTTACTGTCCTCTGGATTCACTCCATCAGGTCCATGTCCTTCCTCTGCTGGGGACCCCAAAATTGGATGCAGCTCTGGAGGTGGGGTCTCACAGAGACAAAGCAGAGGGGCAAAATCCCCTCCCTCGCCCTGCTGGCCACACTGCATTTGATGCAGCCCAGGACACAGATGGCTTTTGGGCTGCAAATGCACATTTTTCCTAAATACTTTATGTTGATGTGCTTACATTTCTTTTTTGTCCTGATCAGATCCCACTTTTCAATCAACTGTTCAGGAGGAAAACCATTTATCTCCTGTTTAATTAAACTTGTAATCTTAAATTGTTCCTTATCATTTAGTTCAGTTTAATTTTTGTCTTACTCATTAACAGATACAGATCTAAGTTCGTAATCCTGGTTTGCACAACAGATGTCATTAAACATATCGCTGCATCTGGACAGTTTTCCCCTAAGGTGAACTACATTTTGACAGTTCTCTCTGCCAGATGTCATTTATGATCTGGTTAAACTGGAGGCCTCTTTTCTATAAAGAGCTGGTATTTCTTTAAAAGATCCTTGTAAAGCTAGTTAAAAAATTTTCTTTTTGTTTCAGAAAATTCAGATTTGGCAAAAGCCTCATTGTTCAGGAAGATTTGCTGTAATTCCAATGTCACATTTCTGGCATAAAAAAAAAAAATCACAAAGACTTTTTTTGTTAGAAGTTCAACAAATTGCACTATGGTATAAGTAAAAATAATTAAGCCAACTTAAAAATTAAAATTTATGTCTTGAACTCTCAAATTTTTGTCAGGGCTCTTTTTCTTTATGTTGACTTCATTTTAATTGATTTCTAGCAGAAGGGAGAAAACACTTCCAACCCAATGCTGCTTCTAAAATAAAATCTTAATTTGAAAACCTCCTCAAGTTCCCTTCCCTTAAGCTTGTACAACAAGTGAGAAGCACTTTAGATGAACAACATGCAACACTCTGTGTGGATCCTGAACTGCCTCGTTGCTGCCCTGCTGCTGATCCTAGTGGAGTCTGCTGTTGCTGGTTGTCATGGAAAGCAGCCTGAGTGCTCTGCCCTGTCATTTCCGTATATGCCTGACACTTGCTGAGCCCCTTCCAAGGGCCATTATGTAACCCGAGCCATAAGAAATTGGCATTTTATGCTTAGCTCTTCCCAGAATTTACTCACTTTCAACCAATATCTTTTCTCTAAGGTGTTTTTTGGTGCCACTGCTTTAGTCCTACCACTGAACGGCAAATTGAAGTAGTTCCTTGACTGGACCTACTTATAAAGAGTAGATAACTGCTTGCAGTAATCTTCAATGTACTGAAGAGATGTGGATACAAGCACACATTGAATACTTTAAGGCAGGAAAGAATAACCTGCAGTTTTTGTGGAAAGACTAAAATTATATTTTTGTATTCCTGTATCATGCTTATGTGTAGAAGGGAAAATTCTTTTAAGCTCAGTCTCTTCTCCAAATCTTGCTGACTTTTTCTTGTCCTTTTCTTTGCTCTTGTTAAGCTCAGTGCCCAGCTGTCTAAGCAGATGGCATATACCATATGACAGCTGTGAACCGGATGTTTCTGACAGGTACTGTCACAGGGACATACCATGCAGCCTCCTGACATACATCAAAGCACTGTGGATAACTAAGCATGATGAATATATAATGAAATAGTGAAAACATAGTGACTTTCAGCAGGATCTTTATCCCAAAGGAGCTTTAATGTGCTCTAGGCATGGAGAGACAAAGGCAGGAGTCTTCCCTATTTCTGAATGAGGAATGCTATGGTGGTGAGTGATACACTGAAATACAAAAAAGATGCTTAGGCTAGTAATTTATGCAAATACTGTATCTACTTCACACTGGGCAAGATGTCATTGCTGTGACAAAAATTTACCTTAGAGCATTGGGACTTTTGGCAGACAGCCTCCAAAGAGTAGAAATGACGCAAAACACTCAGGATGGGACCTTCTTATGTCACTTGAACAAAACTACCATTATCACTATGTTTTGACACTAACATCAGTGTTTTCCTGATATTCAACATGACAATCAGTCCAATACAAGTTCATAGAGAAATATACATTTTGTTATTGCCAAGCTTCCTTTCCTCTCCTTTATTTCCTTTTCTCTTGACTCTCCTGGTAACATGGGAAATCTGAGCCGTTGGTATTTTCTTCCATCAGACCAGATACTGGTCCCTCCACCATCAAATGTGTCCAAAATTCATGGACAGGGCAACAAAAAAGGAGGTTTGTGTTGCACAGTGCTGGGATCTCACCCTTAGACTTCTTTCAGGTCTGCACTAATAACCTTATTTCAGGAGGAAGGAGTATATTGTAGACATCAGGCAAACTGTTAGGTGTTAGTACGGTAGCAATAAAATAAACAGAATTATTATAAAAAATGAGTCATTATTGTGCATATACTCCTGAGAACTGTAGCAGAGGAACTATAGGACTCATTACTCTCTCCTACTTGGGTGTGAAGTTGTCCCCCATGGGTCAGCCAATGGCATGGTTTGATGGGGAAGAGTTTCAGAGCCCAGATGGGTCCAACTGTAATTTCACTTGCTGGCAGCTTCTGTGTCACACATAGTCCTTCAGCTCCAATGCTGCTCCTGACAGATGAATCCTGAGAGAACTTAATGCAATTAATGGAGGAATAGCCTCGTTAGTGAAATGTCTGGATTTTTTCCAACACAGTTCTCCCTTTCTTTACACTTTGATCTTGGTGAGTTGTCCCTGTGTTTGTGTGTAACTGAAGGCAAGAGCGCTGTCCCTGATATTGAAGTCACTGGGTGAGGAGCCTTCTTTGGCCACCTGTATCTGGTGCTAAACAAAGGGATCAAAGGCTAAAGGAAGCTGTGGAGCTGAGGATGTGGTTTGCCATGGTGGCACACACAGTGTGCAGTTTCTGGCACTCACACTACTCTGCTCTCAAACTCTGCATTATCGTATGCTTGGGGGTTCACCTCAACCCACTTCAGATAGCCAAAACCCATCTAAACCAGTTGTTTAGTCTCTCTTTCCAGCTGGTGAGAGAATAGGCACCTGCAAGCAGAAATTCCTCCCATTCCTCTCTGGACACAATTCAATTCTCTAGGAAACTGCAGATTTCCTAGAGCACCTAATTATGTGAGAATTCAGGTTTACTTTGGGGCATCTCAGGTAGCACTGGATGTCTGTGTTCACATCCCTGACTTGTGCCTCAGACACCCATTCGACCAAGGGATTACTCCCACATCAGATGTCTTTCTGCCTTCACTGACTGGAGGAATGCACCATATCTGCTCAAATGATTCACACTCCCTAAAAGTGGCTGCAGGAGGATACCTTAGGATTTTTAACATAGCATTTATGACTATATGTAGGCAAGTGAATCATGCCTCAGACGATTACCTGAGCCTAAACACTGCACTGTTAATGATTCAAGGTTAAACAAGGCAAAGCCAACCCTAAACTTCCCCTGCCTCCACTTTGGGAGTGGCCAATGTGTCAAGCCCTGTGGTTTCTATCTCCCAAGAACCCATATTGATTCCACTGCAATGCCTTGTGGAGAGACCACAGTGACTCTATTTCACTACTCTGAGCTCAATTCACCCTTCAGAGTGACAAGCTGTGTTATTAATGACTTCTTGTTTGCACTGAGCTCTTTGCAGTGGTGCTGGACTGCTGTCTCAGCTGGACTTGACTTGAGCTGAAGTACCTCCATGCTCCAGAGCAGTTGCCTGCAGTGCAGACACATCCACTGTGATTTCCTATGACATGTGAATGAATGTAAACATGCTTGACTGATGTTAGTAACCATTTTCTGCAATGCCAGCTCTGTACAGTGAAATGTTTAGAAATGCCTATTATTGATGGGCATTTATGTGGGCATGAAATGAAAACACAACTACTACGTACTTGTTGCTATCAAACACAGTTTATGTATTCCTGGTAAAAGCAGATGGGATGTGGAAATGGCATATTTCCCACATGAAGAATGAAGGGAAACATGCTCAAAGATCTTTCTCACGCCCCTTTCCTGCCACTCGCTGCCCACGTATTCTCCCTCTCCCAATAATTTTGTCTCTTGCCAGTAACTCTGAGGTTGGCACATACCAGCAAGATCACAGTCCAGGCTATGCACACAACTGCACACAGAGTATGATTCACATTACTAGTAGGGAATGGCATCCTCACTGAAACATTGTAAAGCAGATTTCAACTTTGCTCCAGGTATTCCTCAAAGTTTTTTGGAAACTCTAATTTGTGAGTTCAAAGACAAAGGAGAAGTCCCAAAAGATGTGACTTCTCAGAAACCAAAATACTGTTGCTTAACCCCAGAGAGGACTTCAGGATGGACACAAGAGCCTTACTGGCTTTCTCTGCCCAATAGTGTAATGTAAATATCTAAGAGGAATCAGCTTCCTGTTACTGGATATGACTGAGAAGTTTATTCCTGGAATAAAATCTTGGGAGCCTTTATTCTTGGAATAAGTTTTCAGCCAGTCCTTAGAAGAAAGAATTTTTCAAATTACCCCGATCATATTTTGGGTCCCCAAAATTCATGAAACTAAGTATGCTCCAGCATGCTGTCGGGCTTTTTACTATGAGAAGTGTTCCACACAGAAAGAGTTGCTACCAGTGCTTAAAAGTATCAGAAAAACTGTAGATAGCAGGACTAGGAAAGTGATTGTCCCCCTGTACTCAGCACTGGTGAGGCCACATCTCGAGTGCTGTGTTCAGTTCCAGGCCCCTCACTTCAGAGGCTTCAGAGGTGCTGGAGCATGTCCAGGGATGGTTACAGAGCTGGGGAAGGGTTTGGAGCACAAGTCCTATGGGGAGAAGCTGAGGGAGCTGGAATTGTTTAGCCTGCCAAAGAGAAGGCTCAGGGGGACCTTATTGCTCTCTGCAACTCCCTGAAAGGAGCGTGGAGCCAGGTCGGGGTTGGTCTCTTCTCTTATGCCACTGGTGACAGGACAAGAGGACAAAGTCTCAATCTGTGAGGGGAGGTTTAGCTTGGACATTAGATAGAATTTCTTCTCAGAAAGAATGATTAAATATCATGGGCCAGATTCCTTACAGAAAAATATCCAAATACAGCAAAGATCCACTTATTTTTAGCCCAATTTCCATGGAAAATGTGGTGTACATAATGATGTTCTCAATATATTTCTACCTTTTCCTGGTAACGTTTTGAAGGAATTGGCTGATTTCAGCCACATGGGAAAGAGAAGTGAAATTCCTAAGGATATTAATTTCCCCCATATCTCATGAAAATAGGCACCTAAGTGAAAAAGTACTTTTAGGTATTTCAGAAAAAAAAGGACTGGTGGGTTAGTTCAGCTCTGATTAGAAACCAGAGCATCCACATAGAAATACTTTCCTCAAAATGTAAATCCTCGACGAGCTCAGTTTTAATTTGTTCTACCGCTCACAGGACTGTGTATTTTGCTCTAGCTGCACAGGCCTTATCTCACTTCCCTCAGCTTCTTCCTTTCTTTACCTATCTGCCCTTCATCTTCAGGGGAGTGGGGGCCTGCTCTTTATTTTGCTCAGTCTCCAGACCGGAAATACGTCATGTGAGTAGGAACAACACACACCCAATTCTGACAGTGACAGTGCTGAGGGTGAGTGTTGCAAGCTGCTAGAAAGCTTTAACTTTTGGAACTTCATAGTGACAGACCTCAGGGGAATGAGGTGCAGGTGTCTCTGGACAGAGACAAGGAGCAGCAGGGAGTGAACCAGGTGCTATTAGGGTGCCATGTCGTGTGCTTGCAGACAATCCAGAAGCAGCAAATTGGTCCAGGCATGACAGGAAGCAAATGGTGCTTCAACAGTGTTAACAGAAACGAGCAGGGCATGTATAAGCCCAGGGAGCAGAGGTGAGCGTGTAGGAAAGCAGCCCTGCAAGGCAAGGAGGCTGGTGCTCTGCAGCTGCAGCAGTACCTGTGCGGCTTTGAGTGAACACCACCACTGCAAAAGACCAGTGTGCAATGGCTTCCTCGTTGAGCAAACCTACTAAAGCCATAACTTCAAGGATAAGAACAACATTTCTGTCAGTTTGTAGCTGTCCCTTTTCCCACCCACAGTTTCAGTGATCATAATGACTAGATCTGTATTTAAATCACTGTACCTGCTGGGGAGTCAGGAGAGATTAACATACCGTAGGAGTTCATCATCCATGTCTTTCTCTTCCAGTATTCTTTAAAAGTTGCTGCTTTCTCCAAAGACAAGAAAATTATGAAGGAACAAATTTAAAGTTTGTGCTTCTTTTTTTTCATGGCCTTATCATTTTGTTTACACATTCATCAGTGAGTGTGGTGAGTTGACCTTGGCTGGCTGCCAGGTACCCACAAAGCCTCTCTATCACTCCCCCTTCCCAGCTGGACAGGGGAGAGAAAATAAGATGGAAAACAATTTTTAGGTTGAAATAAGGCAGTTTATTAAAGCAAAAGTGAAAGTTTACACATGCACCAGCAAAGAAAAAGCCAGTAATTTTATTCTCAGCTTCCCATCAGCAAGCAATATCTGGCTACTTCCCATGAAGCAGGGCTTCAGCACGTGTGATGGCTGTTCTGGAATACAAACATTGTAAATGACAAATGCCTTCTTTGACAAATGACCTGCTTCCTCCTCCTTTTCTTAGCTTTTATATCTGATCCGACGTCATATGGTATGGAATATTCTTTTGGTTAATTTGGGTCAGTTGGCCCAGATGTGTCCCCTCCCAGGATCTTGCCCACCCCCAGTCTAATGCTGAGGGAATGTTGGGGTCACAGCGCTGATGCTGTGCCAGCCCTGTTCAGCAGCAGCCAAAGCACTGGTGTGTTATTAACACCTTTCCAGCTACCAAAGCAAAGCACAGCACCACAAGGGCTGCTAAGGGAAAATAAACTCCATCTCAGCCAGACCCAACACAAACTTCACCCTTACCATTTGCATAATGCTCAGACCCCATAGAGTTTCATGCCTTTTCTAAATATTCCATTGATTTTATTTTCTCATTACTGAAATCCCTTTTTACCCAGACAGAATTAAAACTACATTCTTAAACCATCTTTATACCCAATATACATATTAATACATATTCATTAACTATTATCCCCCATCCTTCCATGGATAGATATTATTTTCCCATTTCATGGGCTTCCTACACCCCTCCAGATGTTCAGAAACAGGCCATGACTTGGGGCCCATTCCATCAGGATGGGTGCCCAGGACAGGAGGAGCAGCACACTTGCTCGTTGGGCACCGACACCAGCCCAGCCCAGGTCACTGTCACACTCTTTTGCAACTTAGCACCACAAGTTATTTTTCCCCCAAGTTTAAATATCCTTGAGGCATACATTGGGTCTCCCCAGCCTTCCACATTACCCACCAAGTACACCCACAACTTTGCTCGAGCAAAGACAATCCCATGAATGGGTTTGCCTTCTCCCATGGGAGGAGAAATCCACATCAGTTTCCCCATCCACTTCCCTATGTATAGTACAGCGACGCCCACAAAATGTAAGGTTTTGTTTGGACAGGACCAGGCCTGTTGGCTGATCCTCTAGTGTTAACCAGCCTTGGGCTTGCTAAATTTGCATCCCAATGCTTCCATGCCTCATAATCAAATGCTCTTAACATAGTCTTTGGCAGTCCATGATAGCAATATTTCCAGAGGATTGTGGGTGATTAGGAGTATTATATATAACACAGTTGTACTGAATTTGTTGTCCCAGAGTTTTATCTTTTTGAGTTTGCTGAGTTTCAAAGAGAGATAATTGACTACCTGCTCATAAAAATTATCAAGTTGAAAAACAGTCTAATTTTGTTGAAAAACAATGCTTGTTTTGTCTGAAACTTTCCAAATATCCAGTTATTTGTACTGTTCTTTTCATCAGCAGAGCTCTACATTGAACTTCTTGTGACTCTCCTGAGTTTTGGCCTTTCCTTAACTTCCCCATTTCCCATTAACTTTTGTTGCCATCCCCTCTGTAAGCTTCTTGTTCTTACAAGAGGAAGTCATACTCTTCCAGCGTGAATGAGAAAAAATAAACTTGGTTTGTCCTGCAGCAGCCACAAAGCACTGTGTATCTTTGGATCTTGTGGGATGTTGATTATCCATCAAAGCTGAAAGCTTTTAAGGGCAAGGTGGAGGCAAAGATGAGCTCTATCTCC
Source organism: Aphelocoma coerulescens (assembly GCF_041296385.1). Classification (NCBI taxonomy): domain Eukaryota; kingdom Metazoa; phylum Chordata; class Aves; order Passeriformes; family Corvidae; genus Aphelocoma; species Aphelocoma coerulescens. The sequence goes on from NC_091013.1 coordinate 64,908,177, forward strand.
TCAAGAGTATTTCTAGTGCTCTCAAGACCTCTCCCTGGCACTTCTATTAACCTTCTCACCTTGATAAGAAAGTTTTTTAATGGGACTATTTGAAGGTTATGTTTTAGTGGCCGAATTATCAGATTTGCTCCTGAAGGAAAAGACTGTAAGTACTTGTACACCTGCATGCCTTCCAGAAAAGCTGCCTGTTCTTTTGTTCCTTGGTTGGTAAGGTGTGATAATATCTCAGACCCATCAACACCAGTTGTGACACCCAGAAAGGCTTTTGGTTATGAGTTTTGCAGTTTGCTTGAATAAAAGCCCATACACCTGTGAGACTGTTCTTCCCAGCCTGTGAAGCTGGTGCAATATATAGCATTGCCTCTCCATAAAATCCTTTCAACTTGAATTTGGAAGCTGTATGGTTACCCTGTTGCAATCTCTGTATTTTTTAAATATAAATGCACATAAATAACCTAAATCACTGTCTGTCAATGACAATATGATTTAATCAGGTTCTGCCTCTCTTGAAGACCCCCCTCCAAAATATGGGTGGAGCTTAATAAATGAGCAGTTACACCATTCTTATGGTGTCACTTACCAATACCCTGTGTGTCATCTGGTGCAGTGCTACAGCGGGGAATCTTTCTTCTTTAGATGACTTTACTAAATCCCAAATAGTTAAGTGAAACAGGTATTATAAACCCTTAAAAAAACTGTGATGACAATCTGTTTTTCTGGCAATTTTCCTTCGGGACCAGACATGGCAAAGATAATCTAAGTAATCAAACTCTTTTTTTCCATTCAGGTATACAGACTCAGGAACCTTTTGGCTTATATAGTGCAGTAATTCAGTATCAGTGTAGGAGTGGTAAGATTTGCAATGAATGCACATTGGGATACAGTCATTTCAAAGAGAGGGGTATGCTGGAAGGTCTTGGACCACGCTGTAACTTTAGCCAAGCACTCTGTGCCTCAAGGAAATGCACCAGCAGTGTGCTAAAGGTACCCACTGCCTTGTTTGCTTACATCTTCACTAATGAAAGCAGCCTACAAGAACATTTTATTGAAATGCTGGCAAATATTTTTCCACCAGGGAAAAGGGAAATGCTCCTTATGAATCAGAGAAAACAAAAAGGCTTGTGTATACCTGCTTGGGCAGTACTCTCATTGTCATTAATTTCTCTAGCACAGAGCTTTCCTGTTAGGTTTCCTACAGGCTCCCAGAATCCCAACCAACTGCTTGTGCACCAAATCAACTTTCAGATAAGCTTCTTTATAAAAGATCCACTTGGATCCTAAATTTAATGGGTATTGAAAGCTAAAAAAAAATCTGCTGAAATGGTATGATGTTGTTGAGGGACAAGTGTATAGGGATAATTTATGTGGGTTGTTTTGAGTTTTCTTTCCTTTGGCCTTGTACTTGCCCTGGTGACGGGGGAGTCACTTGTCATCTCTTCCCATGGTAATCCTTAGGCACTTCTTTCTCTCTTTTGTGTTCTTTGGGAACTAAAATGAGAGCCAAAAGTTATGTTCGGCTTCTCCACAGCAGCCATTGAACTGGAAAAGCCCTTTTCTATCTGAGTTTACTTCTGATGCAATGAACCAAGAGCTCAGGAGAGCCAGCTGCAAAATCCACCAAGCCTTTCCTTCCAGGCAATCTCCAAAAGTTTTTCCAGCTATACCTACAGACCCTTCCTGCAACCTTCTTCCCCCTCACTCCCAAAAAACTCTTTGAAGGATTAATAAAAGTTAGTACCATTAAATAGAACTTTTAGCAGCAGACTCCAACAATGTGGATGTTATGTGGCCAGTGAGAGCAGTTTGTCCTCTGCAGTGCACAGTACCTGAGCTAACTAACCCAGGTCAGCGAGGCATCACATGAGAGGAGGGTTGGGACACACCAACAGCATAAGACAAACCCCCTCCTGGGTCTCCACACTTTTAGCTGAGTACCTTATCCACTGCCAGTGACTGGCAGATCCTTTAAGGACTCACCCTGACAGTTTCCAGAGTAACACTGTTAATTAATGCACACACCGAAACTGGGACAGGTTAAGGGTCAAAGATTGCCATTGATAGTAACTGACTGCAAAAACACATTCAAAGCAATACACAGACAAGCTCTAATCACCAACAAAAATAACTCAATATAACCATTCAGCACGCACACAATAGGGTTCTCACCCAAGAGTCATCCCTATGGAGGGAGACGTAGGTTCAGCCCATTAGACTGATCCCAGAAGTTACAGTGGAGTCTTTCCTAACTTCTTCCTATTCTTAACTTACTTTTATACTATTTCTTTACATTTGGGTGGAGCTTGAGTGACTCTAGTCACACATGCCTTTGTTGCAGCTTGGTGTAAAATTCTCTTACTTTGCTCTTAAAGATACAGTCAATAAAATAATGGAGTGCATGCCCAGTGAGGGGTGGTCGTACCTTGAAGATGGGTGACTTTGGGATGGAGCTGTGTGTTAGGGTTTCAATTATTTTATGATGAGCCAAGTTCATCCAAGGAGAGTGATTTCACCAGAGTTGCTGGTTCAGCAGCAAGGCATCTCCTATCTCTATTAGCTGACAGCTGCTATGTGGTTTATCAGCTACTTGGTACCATCATGTTCCCATCCCTGCAACTTTTTCAACAGAGCCTGGCAGCTGTGTCTCCAGTCCATTCAACTCCACACCCATTTCATCCTTCTTAACATATGCTTAAGGTTGCAGACTGTGTGTGTGTGGGGGGGTCATTGTGGAAGAGGTTTTGAGCATGCCAAATGCATTCCAGACATGGTGTAGGAACTGCATTTCATTCTATGATTTATGTACTTTTAAAGCTTCTGCTAGAATATGAATATAACTTCCAAAATTTTCTCTGATTTTACCCCCTATCATCTTCCCACTCAGGGATACTTGGCTTGTTAAGGAAGAGTTCAGCCCCTCGGTTCTGTGAGTTGGTTTAATTCAGCTCAGGGTGTTTGTCTTTGGAGAGGGACCCCAAACAAAGAAACCTCTGGGCCTTTATAATGTCTGTTCTCCCAATCTTCACATGCTCTTTTCATGCCCTGCATGTGCCTCTTGGCCCAGTGAAGATTTATGGTGTGGGGTCTCAGTGGATTCTTTCTCATGTCCACATGGGCAGGCCATTTACTGTTCTTATCTTCCAGCTTGGGCCAGCCTTGAGGCCCCCCAGTGTCTCAACTCTTATCTGGAGATATCCTTCTTTCTGTGTTTGCGCTCCTGCTCAGCTGTTCCTCCTAACAAAGAGAACTCATTTAAAGTTCATCTGTGCTAAGTTTTGATCAGGGCCCACTCATGCTAAGATGTAAGCAAGTTACAATCAAACTTTAACCTATACAATTTCTAATATTTTATAAGTAAATTTATTTTAATTTCCAACTCTAGTACAGCATGACGGTCTGCAGCCCACAAAAAACCCCTGTGCATGTAAACCCCCAGGGTGGCCTAGGAAACATTCACAGTGACGTGTGCACATTTTTCTGCTTACAGACTGAGCAATTTGGGAGAGAAAGAGAGATTAGTGGAATAGGACTAGGAGTCAATGAGAGGCTTGGGAAGGGGAGGTTAACAAACTGCAGCTTACTGTGTTAACACTTGGGCCATTATTTTTAAAATAATGAGAGAAATGGAAAATTATAAATGGGAATGGCAACACTAACTGCATTTGGAATTTCAGATTTTTTAGATCTCTAATAATATTTCTTTAAAAGCAATGCGAACACCATGTTTAATGGCTGGACTCAGTGATCTTAAGGGTCCTTTCCAGCCTAAGTGATTCTATGGCTCTGGGCTAATGTCCACACATTTGCCATGCTCTCCCTTTGCTCCCTGTTCCAATTAATTCCCACACACCAGAGCTGGTACTCCTGCCAATCATAGCATAGTGAGCAGTTTCAGGGACACGTACTTACAAAAGCATGGCAGGGGCTGGGGAGAGCAGCCTGCCCTTAATTAACAGTTTAACTAACCCTGCCAATTAGACATTGCCAAAAATAAAATGTCTCCCCTTCTCAGCTGAAAACCAGCTCTTGTTCTTGCCCTGCTCCTGTGCAGCAACAGTGACCCAGGGGAGGGGGCTGATCCAGCTGGAAACAAAGCAGGCTCTCTTCTAAGTGTGAGTTTGAGGAAATTAATCTGAAATCTCTGATTGCTAGATATAGGTAATGGAGTGCAAAAATATTACATAGGAATGCTGATAAACACCAAAAGCCTTTCTCTGTTGGCTTGGCTTATCTCAGAGTGGAAAGAGTTTGATTATGGGGGAGTTTTCTCATTGTTAGAGACTCCCTTTTAAACACACAAAGTAATTAAGTACTAGTCACTTACTGTATCTATACAGATACACCACTGAGACTGTACACTTTACATCAATTTACTTCATTTATTGAGCTGTTCCCTGGGCAATTCCATGACAAGCGTTACCCTTCTGGTCTCTAAAACCTCTTTTTTTTCCCTAAGTGTTTCCTTAAGCTCCAGACCAGTACTTCCATAAAAGTTTTCTCTTGAGCTCTGTTTGTGAGAAGGCCCACAAATAAAAATAGAACAAAGACATAGTAAGGAGACCCAAATCAATAATATCTTATCCTATGTGAGGCAGAGATCTCCTAAGTCTGGCTAAATTCTCTGTTTCCAGCTTAGGTCTAAAAAGTTGCGCGTGCTCAGCACTTTCTCCAGCTTGCATCCACTGGCAGCTGGAGTTGTTAATTTAGTCTTGTAGGTACAAATGGCAATTGATTAAGGAAAAAACAGTGAAGGATGATTACTTCTGCTGCCCTGTTGGAGGTTTCTGATCTTCAGCAGTTACACAAACAACAGAGTCAGGAGAGCTGAAAAGGTATCTCCAGCACAGCTACTGAAAGGGGAAGGAACTGGGGACAGACTAAAGAGTCTTCTGGAATGGGTTTCTCTCAGCCATCAGATCTACATTAGGAATGCCTGCTTCCTTTCTCCTCTCTCACAAGCCAGAGGCCTTCCATTACTTCACTGTCCCAGGCACATCGTTGCCACCCATGAGGGGACAGCACTTCCCGTTTGGCTAGTAGGAACTGTGAGAATGAATGGTAAGAATCCTTCCCTCGTTAATCAAACCCTTTGTGATCAGGGACACAGTCACCTGCAGCAGCTGTCCATTGCTGTGGACACTGTGCCCTCTGCCCACCTTTGTTCCCTCTGCCAAGCCAGACGTGCCACAGGGAGGCACAAAGGGAAGATAGAACTTAGCTGTGCCCAATGCCAGCCCATGGTGAGTGCTGATGTGTGATCACCTTGCCCTTTAGACCATCCAGACTATCAGTTAATCACGTCTTACCAATAACCTGATGATTCTCTGAAATCTGGCTACAGGCAGACCTATTAACACATTGAAAGCATGACACTTTAAGGTATCCAGAGCAGGGGCATTTACATCTGCTCTTATCACCATACGCTCCCTTAATAGGCACACCTAGGACAAAATTTATCTTACTCACCTGACATTAGAACAAAATAGGTCAAATGAATTGTGTCCTTATTTCTCCCCACTGAGCACAAATGGAGTCTAATGTAATTAATTCAGAAGTAAATAGCTCTGCCTTAGATATTTATGGTTGGAGGGAAAAGGAATCCAACCCATAGATTTAACTCTTCTGCTCCAAAATAATCATCCATAAGATGGGTGTCTACATAGGCTCCACTTATGATCAAACAATAGGAAAAGGCACTACTAGAGAGGTACCTAGTGAATGAGCCAATGTGAGGATAACCCACTTTCCAGAATTGCCAGCTAGGTGTCTAAAATTTGAGAATAAAAATGCATTGAAATTACAAACAAATGTTCTGGTTTAGCTGTTAACTCTGAATCCTGATGACCATTTTATTTCAGAGTAAAACTGTGCTGTCTCCAAAAGAAAAAATCTCCAATTTCTTTCTGGAAAAAGACAGAGAAAATGAATAGAGAAAAATAATTCTGATTTCAAAAAGTGGTTTCATTTTGGTTTTCTTTTTTTTTTTTTTTCCAGACTGAAAGATCCATATTCCCCTCCTTTTGCAGACAGAAGGGGCTCTGCTCAGTTGTCCACACATATGCCCTGGAGACTTTTGAGGTTTCACAGAACATCAGAGACCTCCATCAGGACTGGCAAATGTGGCACCATACCTAAGGGAAGCCCATGACCTCACTACCAACAGCTAAGTGACAGGTTTGTACTTAAGGCATCTCATGTTTAGGTAAGGAATTCACACCCAAAATGTATGATACAAATGCTTTAGTTCAAACATCTCAGAGTTTGACCTTATCTAGTATTTTCTCTTCTAATTCCCTTTGAAACTTCCTGTTTCTCTCCTGGTTTCAAAGGAGTTAAAAAGATGTGAGGTACTATTCATCAGCCTTCCATATGGTCAAGGACCAAGGTGATACAGGGGTCATGTGGGGGTTTTAGTTTAGTCCTAGTTTTTTTGATACTTAAGAAAACAAAGAGCTACCCATTGAGGGTGGGGTGTGCCTGGCTACTTTTTTTGTTTCACCTGAGTGTGGGGTCAGTTCGCTCTCTGCGTCTGAGACAGAGAGAGGAGTCTGCTTGCTTTGGCTACTTTGTTTTCTGCTGGAAACAACACCGGGATCCCAAAGCCGCCCTCCCTGCCCCGCTGGAGGCTGGGCTGGGGCCGCCCTGGCCCGCTGTTGCTTCGAGCCTTCGCTATGCTGTAGCCGTGCTCTCCCCGCCTGCCCGACCTCCGGGGGGTTCCCCGTTTGGATACATCTCGTCTGTCCTCCGGGATTTGTGCTCATCCCTGCCGTTCCAGCCTGCCGTTCCAGCCTGCTGTTCCCGAAGCTCCAGCCAGACACTGGGGCCAGCTGTCCGGGGTTTGTGGAGCCTTTGTTCCATCCCTTCCCGGGATCCCAGGGCACCGGTGCCGCGTGCTCCCCGAGCTCGCTCCGGAGCGCCCCCTGCAGCCGCGGGGGAACCATCGCACCTGCCCTGCTCACCGGGAGCCGCCAGCGCCCCTGCCGGCTGCGAGCGGAACTGCACCCGAGGGGAAAGGGCCTGACAGCCGAGAAGGCCGGGACTGGGTTTGGGATTGTTTGCTGTTACTGCCAGAGTTATTGCTGTTTGTTTGACTGGTTATACACATATAGATATATAATAGTAAAGAACTGTTATTCCTATTTCCCACATCTTTGCCTAAAAGCCCTTTTTCAAATTATTTTCAAAATAATAATTTTTTCAAAATTATAGATTTTCAAAATTATAATAACTTGGAGGGAAAGGGGTCACATCTGCCATTCCAAGGGAGGCTTCTGCCTTCCTTAGCAGACACCTGTCTTTCAAACCAAGACAGGTCAGCATGGAGTGGAAACTCACCCCAACTTGAAAGAGATTAATTGGTATTGTTTGGATCTATCTACAAGATCATCTGGTAAAATGCAGACATTGCCTTAGGTCATAGAGGATAATTTTTCTTTGGAAATCAGTAGTATACCACCCACTGACTTTATCATTGCACCACTGGGTCTTCAAGAGCAAACCAGCTATGCCTTTATATGATTTTGGAGCCATAGTCATTGATCCAAGCCCTCCTAACTTCTTTCTCCAAGAACGAAATTTTTATGAAGCCAACAATGAAATGATGGCACTCAGCTCACAGAAGGCACTATTTCCATTGGGTGGAGTTAAAAATGTCATTTTATCATTTCAGTTTGTCCTGTATAGGATTTAATCTTCTGACAATCCAGCGTCATGACTGACCTTTAAATTGTGACAAGCAATCAAATAAACTTGTCCTACCATCCTCTACAATCTTCTTCCTTGGACTGCCCTTTGACTTTGAATCAGAATGAGATTTAGCAACACCCTCCATTCACTTTTTAAAAAACTTTTATGATTCTTTCTGCTTTGCAGGGGGAAAAACTGGATAGTAGTTAAGTTAAGCAGCTTGCAAACCCATGAGTAATAAGTCACTAAGGCAGAATAGAGTACCTAAGACAATGCTAAAATTCACTTCTCTGGCAAGTCCTTACTGGTGACCCTATAACTTTTCTTATCCCTTCATTTACACTTACCCTTTCTTCTCACACTTCCCTGGACATCTTTCCTCAACATGCAGAAAACTTTCCATCTCATCCATCCTAAAACATTTATTTCAAATTTGCTTGCCTCCTACAACTATTGTCCCTTGCCCTGCCCTCTGGAAAGAACCTTACTCCTAAATTTTGATTGTATCTTGTTGCGGAGATGGTTTCTGTCTTTTATACCATTTCCTTAAGCTCTTACTCAGCTACTCCTGACAGAGGAGCCGGGCATTTATGCTACAGGAGTATCTTTCCTGACTTGTTGTCATCTTTTTTTGTGACTTATTCCTTCAAAAAGCACTGTCACCCTCTGGTTGCAATGACTGTCTTCCTTTGGATCTTCCTTCAGTCCCCAACAAGGCAGCCCATGTCTTTAACTAGCCTTCTATTGATACACACTAAGATCTCAGCCTCTTTCTCTGACACGTCCCCATGGATGTGCAGCTTTCACCTATGCTTACCAGAGTGATTTTTCACTGCCTTCTTTTATTATTAATTCCTTCAGGTAGTACCCATTTCTAGGTCTCTGGCTTGATTATCCACTTCATCTGTAGCTTCTCTGCATCTCCTGACTTTCTGAACTTCACCCTCAGCAGCAATTGCATCAATTTCATGCTTGCAGTCTCCATCCACATGGCTAAAGCTCTTTTATAGCTCTCATTATCAGCTTGTCTTACTTGTTGCAATATATTTTTCCTCCAGCATTGATAAACACATTTTTCCTGTTACCTGTTCAGAGTGCTCCCACTTACCTATTATTTCCCATGTCTTTGCATCTTGTTTCTCTTATCTCACTAAATTTAAGTGATGTGTCTATTATCAAAGCCTGTCATGGCCAGGCCCTACTCTGCCTGTCACCTGTCATTCAGGTCTTTGAAGACCACTGCTATCTTTGATTGCTCTACTGTTTTCAATGTCCTGTTTGCTAAATTCTGAACACATTTCTGATAACTTTCTTCCATTCTCTCCCATGCTGTGGAGATAATGCCATAAACATCTACTTTATCTTGCTGTCATTCAGAATACTTCTAATTTTCCTTTACCTAATATCTATAAAAAGCTGCGGAAAAGCTTCTCTTTTTTTGGTAATGTGAAATTCCCTCCCATCTTGCCAATTTGAACTTGTTTCCTTGAAGAAGCCTCTTCATCTCTCTGATGTTATTCATCATCTTTGTCTTAAATTTAAATAGTGACCTTCTGTGGGGAAAGGGACACCTTTTATTCTGTGACAAGCTCTATACTTCACAGTCATGAAAATACAATAACAACATACAACATAAAGTAATAATAACAATGATAATGACAAGAAATCTGTTCCAATTTAAAACTCAACAGAGAAGATTTAGTGGCTTTAAAGATGTCATTCACCTCTTGCTTTGGCACATATTTTTCAGCTTCATCACTAGCCACAGCACGTTGTTCATGGAGCCATGTCAGCTGTGCTGTATAAGCAAATAGATAAATGACAACAAAGCATCAATTATAAAGAAGGTTTATTCTTATCACATGACTGGGACAAGTAAATGTGAAGACATAGTCTAAAATTTTGTAGCAAATCGTCCTATTGATGAGTGGGTGGCATTGCCCTCTCACTGCCTGAGCCATCTTCTCTGCTCTCAGCAAACTCTCATCCTCCATCTCCTCCTCCTCTTCAGCTGTATTCCTATGGAAGATAATATGTGTTTGTGGTGACTAACTGGTGTTCCCTCCTACCTCCAATCCATTTGTTGTCAGCCAGGTTTCCTTTCCTGAGTTCTCTATGTTGAAATTGCCTTTTAACCGTGCTGGTTTGTGCCATTTCTCCCTTGTCCAAAGTGACATATGACAAGACGTCCTCAACTCCTCCAGCCTGCCAGCTCTGATAGCTTGCTGCCCTGCCTGCCATTTTGTGCATCAGACTGATAAGAAATTTCCATCAGCAGAAAGAGGAAAATAAGGAGTACAACGGCTACTGACATCCAGCTTTACTGTACAGTTGGATTCTGTAAACTGCATGTATAGAAAAAGAATGGCAAAGAGCCAAGTACTCTGTGGCTCAAAGGAGGACAGGGTGTCCTGGGCACAGCTTGCCTTATGTCAGCTCCTTTCCATCCCTGCCAAAACCAAGACTCCAACTTGGGATGCACCAGAGTCCAGTAGTTATTGTGAAACCACCTCATCAACATTACATTTGGACTGCCTTAAAAATTTGTTTGGGATATTTTGACCTCTTTCCTGGAGTTCCGAGGTCAGGAGGGTAGAAAATTGGCAGAATTTTTTGCCCCACATTTCCTTTACAAGAAAAATCCAGCTGCTATTTGGCTCAGATGTTCGATGTTTTACCAAGGAGCACGAGGATGCAGGGGCCAACTCCCTCTGAGATAAGCGACCCAGGCACTAGTGCAATCTGCTGTGACCTGCTGGCTACTGTTGGGATACAGGGCCACGTGCAGCTCCCATTTCCACTTGAGCACTGCAATTATTGAGGGCATGAAGCTGTAAGTATGGAGAAAAAATTAACTCATTATACTTACAAATTGTATTCACAGGTACTTTGTTGGCTGATTAAGCTCTCGGTTCATAATTCTTCAAATTGTGATATCGTCCTCCGTAATTGAAATAGACCTAGTAATAGATGTGTAATTGAGTATATATCAAAAAAGTAATGGGGATAGCACAGGAAATTAATCTGTTTAACACGGAACATATTCTGGTAGTCATCTTGTAGCATTCCAAACAAAATCAAGAAGAAAAACATTTTCAAAACTCCCTGACAGGGATATTACAATGTGAGATATCTTTTTGATGGTCTTCATTTTGTTTATTTTTTACATTTAGAAGTCTAAAATCATAGGAGGCCATCTCATTGTCAGCCCATGGCTGATTTTGTTCCTAATGCATGTACACAATCACACAAGAATCAGCACATTGCAATGCATCCTGAAGGTGTGTAGAGCTGAATATGCTTTACAAGAAAGATCTTTTTTTTTTAGTTTGAAAATGCCAATTTGTCAAAACCATACTTTTTTATGACAAAGAATTGCTTTCAGTATTTTATTCCAAGTAAAAAAAATTTGACATTTGTTTAATATCTTGTTCCAGTATCTTCAAAAAGAAGTGCTCTGCTTTTTCATTTCAGAAATATTTTCCTTCTGAAAGGTAATTACAGTGAAAAGTAAGATTTTCTTAAATGAAAAAGATGAGCATCTTAAAGTAAGAATTTCCACTCCTCTAGAGCTATATTTGTAGGTCATGAAGGTTGTTTGTTTGTTTCCTGTTGTGCTCTTTGAGGTTCTTGGGCTTTGTCCCAGTTTGGTAGAGGAATCTAAAATATTCCAAAACCAAGAAAATGAGAAAATAGATTCTTGCCCTATATAGCAAGAAAATATCTTCTTGCAGAATTCAGGTATGGTGAGTTTTGAGTGATGAACTGCCTCAGTTGGTGTTCTTCTGGCCTCTCTGTAATTATACTGGTAGCATTTACACCAGGCCAGTTTCATGTGAAATACAGTTCTGGCCTATTTTCCTTACGCACTACATCACAGAGGTTTGATTAATTACCTTGATTGTACTTTTTCTTCTTAAAACCCATATGTGAGGTGGAATTAAATCTCAGGCCTGCAAGTCCATTAGATATATTTTGACTGAGGAGTCAATGTAATGATTTGGCATAGAGGCACACAAAACTGGTATGTTTTGTAGCACAGATTTTTTTTTTTTATTTGTCTATCCACTTCTGGAGATCTCCAATCCCAGCATTTCATTTCCTGAAAAACTTCAGAGGAAAAACTGTTCATAAATAAAGGGAGATTAGATATGAGGCCTGTGAAAAAATTGTATCAAACTAGGCCATCACATTTATTAAGAGCACTAAGACAGTGTAATGAATAATCAAGAATGTGTTTAACATGGTGGGGTTTTTTTCAGTTCATCTGCAAATTCACACTAAGTAACATGTCCAGAATTTAAAAGCTTGATGTATTTTAAATGTTAATCTGGTGTGAAATTCCTTTACAGAAGCATATAATTATTAGTGCCATTTTGAGCTTAGGAAATTTTTCTATTTAGATAAATATTACTGATGTTGAGAAACAGCTTTTATATCCAGTTTGTCTTTTCACAATAGTGCATAAGTAGATAATTCTTCTGTTGAAGAACATATTGTCTTTCATCATATTAGACTACTTAACTGCAATTATTATTCAATTCAGCCTCTATCAGTCACATTTTTAAGTCAGTTTACTGGTAGAAGAAAGGTTTTCTCAGTCTCTGACATTTTCACTGTTACTAAAAGTCACAATTGTAAGAAGTGATTCTTCTTGAGCTACCTACTGTATTTGTAGTTATTGATCATAAATTTCTTTTTCAACAATTGCCTTGATATTAGCATCCAGAAGGGCTTGATTTTCATCAATTACTTTTATACATTCTCCTGCTTGGGACACTGGATAGTAAGAACTGTGAGTAACTGCATTACTCATTGCATAGCATCAATTCTTTTTGTCTCTTGTGAATCAACTACTTGCATAGATGAGATCTTTTGGTTGACAAAGTCCATATTTAGAAAGAGTTCAAGTGTATTCCTGGACTTACAGTTCAGAAGATTGTGAAATTGGAATTAATCACATGTAGGCCTTCAGGTCAGTTTTCCATGTTTGTTTTCTCTAGATCCAACTTTCTGTTCTTTCCCACTGCATAATGGACTGTGGTAGTTTTCTAATCTTCAGCATTGGCATGTCTCATGTCCTTTGGAATGATACCAGATGGTCAACCTCCTTTCCTTTGGGGAAGAGGGTCCATACTGCTGTGACGAATTTGAGCCTGGGGAAAGGAGGTGAACTTTCCTTTTTCTCTCAGTATTTAAGAGAGAAAAATTGTGGGCTTTTAGCAATAACAGCATCATTTCTTCCATATTAAACCAGATGGAGCTAAAATTCCTTTAGAAGGTGTTTACCTTTTTAACACTACTATTTGAACTTTACTGCTGTTTCAGTTTCAGCTGATGAGCATATCAAACCATTTTCCACGCAGATTCACTATTCACTTGGATGCCTTTCTGAGAGTTAGGTAAGGGACAATGCTTGCTGCAAGACTTCACCAATCCAAACTACAAAAACAATATCATAAAATGGTGATGAGTATAATGGCAAACACATTTAGAAAATACCAGGCTTTCAACTGCTTGTACAACATTTCATGTCTGTATTTTGATGTAGACTTCAACTCTCTGGTGAGAAGATGCAGTTTTTCAGGTGTCAAAGACTTCCCCCACTTTGTAGAGTCTTTCAAATATGATCGAGAAAAGTCTTCTATTGCTCATGTTCTCTCAAATAGCCTTCAACTCATCTGCATTGCTGTTCCTTCACCTACTGTAACCCTTCCACTAAGCACAAAGGTTTGGGAGACCTATATGGTGAAGACAGAGGCAAAGAAGGCGTTGAACACATCAGCCTTTGCTGAAACTGAAGCTGAGATGGCAATGAGCTTGCACAGGGATTGCACAAAGAACAGCTTCAATACCAAGTCAGTAGAGATGAATGTCGTCTTAGATAAGTCATGTGGCAATGCTATGATTTCTTAGTTAAAAAGCATTGTAAAAATTGCGATGAGCAAAACTAAAGATTACATTTCCTTAATCCCTCCCTTCAAAAAGGCCAAATGGCATTACACAGAGCTTAAACAAACCAAACGAAGGCACTTTCTTCTTGTGAAAACTGTTGGCCTAAAAAATTCAAGTTTGGCAAAGAACTGAAAATAACAGGAGTCATCATCTGTGACATGAAGACTTTATTTGCATCTTAATACAGAAGTGTCTGTCAGCTTGATGGTGTTTGATAATAATGATGTCCTTTTATTTTTAGCTGCTGCTTTTGAAACATCTCTCTCTAAAAGCCAGTAGAGAAAATTACTTATATCTGCAGGCTCAAAAATATCTCCATTACAATCTGTTGGCAACCCCCCACCCAGTCCCCCACCCAACTTCAACAATTTGCAATTAATTTTTTCATTGCCAGGATAATGCCTTGTTTATTAGCAAAGGCTACTCAGTGAAAAAATAATTTTTCTACTTGCACTTCAACTGCACACTGAGCAATGCCAGGAATAAATTGTTGCTCAGTTGTCATGTTTTATCACATAGAAATGCTGTCCATTTCATAATGGGTAAATTTAATGGACAGATTACATATTTGTGTAATTTAATCTGTTGAGCTGTTTTTGTATCAGCCTTACATTTCTTTACAGATTTTAGTTCTTTTAACATTCTGTTCTTTTAATTTTTTGTTGTTAAGATTCTTTGTATAGAGGAGTTGTCCTGACTGTCTGTTACAAAAATAGTTATTATTCCAAATTATTCTTCTTTGTATGTTAAATCTTGGCCTTTGCACAAAGGAGAGGAAATGAAAGGAACATTTTTCCTCATTTATTTACATTAACCGTGGAGCTGAAGGAGCTTCAGCTGTGTGGAAGGCATTTTTGAGACAAAAAGGTATGTTGTAGCTAGACGCTTTTGCCAGAGCTGGCTTCAACATGAATTGCTCCAACACCTAAAATTATCGGGCTGAAAGGATTGAGATCTTACCCAATTACATACAGTTGTTGCTAGAAAAACCCGATCTTCAAATCTTTGCTTTAGAACTAGTTGCCATTAATACTGCTATGTCCACAGTTTTTGTCAAGCATACCAGGAACTGCAAGTCTGCATTTAAAATAAAATGTTATTAAAATGTTTCAAAGTAATGACTACAGCTCTAATTCCTTTCAATTAAAAATTTCAATTTGAAAACCTTGTAAATATTAGCTAGGAAACACTGCTGAAAAAGGAGTCTGAACACTGCCAAGTGTTTGCAAATCTAAAAACAATTTCAATATTATTTTCTCAGTTCCAAACATCTTATTCTCCCTGCAATCTGTGGCTGACACTGTAGACCTAGAACAATTTTGCCAATAAGATGTTTTCTGCAGATTAACATCTTATTTCCTTTTTAATCTCTTTGGATGAGATCATATAGATCTTTCATATATACTTCGAATACTGAACAGGGAGTATTCTCTGGAGACAGGCTTTAGCACAGGGCCCTTCAGAATTCATTTTTTTCTGGCAAATTGATTTTTATGGAGTCAGGGTGGCAAATAATGGCTTTTACTGAAGGGTATTTTTCAGAAGTGTTCAGCACCTACCATAACCCAGGGAGGTGCCTGTGTAATTGACTTGGTATTAAAAAGAGAGGAATGAGAACAGTAACAAACTCCTCACCTTTAGAAATGTAGTTCAACAGAGGTGCTACTACCCAGTGCATATACACACAAAGGTGCAAAATGCAGAGCTTGAAACTTGATTTCACCTCTTTTTACCCTATCCACCTACAGGGCACCTGGTGTAAGTGCGTCTCTTGTTTTTAAATCAAATGTTAGCATTTCCAGTTTAAGGTTCATTGAACACCTGGTCCGAGGCACACTACATGACTTATTTTCTGGTTTAATTTCTTATGGTTTAGTGTCGTGGACAGCAGGAACATTGGCCAAGTGAGCCCCCTCTGTTTATATGTCTTGTCATTAGTTTAATGAGAAGCTATTGCTGTGACTCATTCCCTCTTTTGCTCTAAGGCTCTTGCCTCTAAAAACCTGGCCAAAAAAAAAAGGCAAGGATCTAATAAAAGCAAAATTGAACTCTCCTTCTTTCTTTTTCTCCATGCTCATAATCTTGGGGTGAGAGCAGGTTCTAAGTGTCTTTTAACCTTCTACTCCTACTGAAGTGCCAGATGCCCAGAAACATATATGGGAGAGGGGTGCCTGTCTCTGGTAAATTGTTCATCCTTAGGGGGGATTTCTCTGAAAGGACAGCTTCCAGACATGATGCCCTGTGAGCAGGACTGCAGGCCTTTTCTCCATGTATTTTTCTGGTTTTAGTAATGGACCTTGTTTGTCAGGCTGCCTGGCACGTGTGGCTGCACAGACAGGCATTTTGGTCCAGCTGTATTCTCCTTCCTGAGTGAGCCAGCACCAGGTTTATGTGCTGTTTATTGAAAGGCAATTTAAAAACTGGAGTTCCAAGTGACATCTCCTCTCCATCAACAGCACCACGTAACAGCTAAGCCAGTCAGAAGCCTATAATACTCTAAATAGTAACCTGAATAAAGGAAAAGCAAACTTACCCAGTCCAGAACAAGGGTGGCTTTGATCCCACAAGCAGGCACATGAAAATCCTCATTTTAACAGAAAAATTGTTTAGAGCTCTTTAAAAAAATTTAAAAGCTCTTTAGATTGCAATCAGTGCTTCAAATGGGATTTAAGGTAACAGACTGGCATTTTTGGGGAGGCATAGGAATTGTGACTCAGTGTGTTTGTCCTCTTCACTCTGTGACCACACAAGTGATAATAAACCTCTTTGAAGTGCTGAGATGATGTGTCAGCAATGGCAATCCAAGTCCTACAACAGCTTCCAGCTGATGATGGGTTGCATATTTCCACAACAGGATTTCAGTTTAAATGAATGCATTACTTAGGTGAATATGAGACTATTTCACAAGCAAGAATCCAAATATTCCAGCCAGTACTGGAATTGCCTTTCTACTCTCCTTTGTGGCAAAGCGTTTTTCTGACAGGAGCATTTTCTGAAACAATTTCTTTGGCCGTGCACCTGGTATCAGCAAAGATTCATTTTTGCTTGTTTTCTTGTTCTCACTTTTTTAATATGCTTCTTCTCCTTGTCATTGCTTTGGTCTTTCGTTTTCACTTTCTTCTTCCAAAGCTGCAAACATCAATGTGAAGGATGCATGGTGGGATTGAACAGCAGGTACCGAGGCTCTGAAACACCAGCCATCCTTTCTGGAGGCTATTTTCCCAATATCTCTCCTGTGAGTTGAAGATACACATACCTCTTCTTTCTCCAGGTACACTGCTGGCAAATATTTCAAACAGGGCATAGCCTTCAAATCGTTTTGTTCTAAAATTAAAAAGTTATTTCATGGGCCACTTAATAAAGAATACTTTTAGTTGATTGGATTTTAATGAGAGAAAAGGGCATTAGGAAGTTTGTGCCTAGGGGTGCTATAGAAAAATAAATGACTGATGTGAGCTATATTTCCCCTCTAATTAGTGCTCCTGATGGGTGGGTGGCATAAGTGCAGTGGGAAATGGAAAAACTTCAGGAGCTCAATATGAATTCAACATTAATATTCAAGCAAGCATCTGGCAGAGCACTGTATAATTGAACCATCCTCCAGCCCTGCAACATACTAAGCAAGGTATGAAAAGGTCTAAATGACACCTGAGTGTCACTGACATAGCATTTATACTACTTCTGAAGAGTAGAAATGTAGAAAATCTCCTTAAGGATACCCTCAAATGGCTGCTCCCCAGCCCTCAGTACTGCCATGTTTTTGACTCTTTTCTCAGAAATCCCTCTTGCAGGTCACAGAACCCAGACAGGACAATCTGGTTTTGATTTGCACTGAAGAAGAAATTGCTGCATGACGGTGACCAGGAAAGGACAGGTTAGCTTTTTGGTGCCTTTTGGTACACTCTTTGGTATCCTCCATGGCTGCTCCTGCAGAATGGCACAGCTCTCCAGGGGCACTTGTAATATATGCCAGATCCCTGTGAGTGTCCTGGACACCCTGAAGTATCTCTTCTTTTGTGCTGAAATTACTAAACAGAAGTTTGCCTTCAAAGAGGTCTGTTTCCCCCTTCTTGTATATGAAATACAATACATGACAATATAAATTAGCAGAAGGTTGCAGTTTTGCTACATCTTCCCTTCCTTGTCCTAGAAGAAATATTCTGAAAGTCTCTTCTGGTGTTCTTTTAGGTGCTAAAATAAACAAATAGTAATGGAGCACAGGAACCATTGCTTCAGCACTCATGAGAGAGTATCACAGCCTGACCTAACCTTTGTCTTCCACTCTTGAAAGGAAAATAGAAATACCCATGAAATACTGGTGGTTGCAAATTGTAGTCCAAGCTTTCAACTTTCCAGACTGTCACCACACTCTTCATTGACCTCTGTGTTGCTATGAATAAAATTAGTATTTTAAAATTATCAAAAGCCTTCCTATGTTCATTTTAAACTCTACCTGCTGAGGAGCAAAACTGAAATGAACAATTATTTTGTGTTGTCATTGCTGTGCCTTGAGAGCCTCAAGCCTCAGGGGGGGTCAAATCTCAGACCTCTGCTGAACCAGACTGTCAGAAACTGAATGGGAGCAACCACATCTAAGAAGAGATTCTGACACAAGCTGCCTGTGACTACTGCCCCAGACACCGAGCACACCTGTGCTAGCGGATGACTTTTGCTCCCAGCTTAGGACCTTGGTGTGTACCCAAAATACCAGGAAGTTTTTTCTTTAAGTAAATACCTACATTATCAATATCCTCCATAGCAGGAGCCCCAGAAGAACTCAGGAGGGAGGGCTTATGTATCCATTTTAGATGCACATTTGGAGGGCCACAAAAACATTGTGCCTGACTTTTGTCTATGCAAACAACACTGGCTTTTGCTGTAAGTGTCCTCCACTGCACAGCTGAATTTTACAGAGAGGTTAAGTGCCTAAATCTTGCAGTGATCCTTAAATTATGTCTGCAAACAGTCCTCAGTATTACTGGAACCTGAAAGTGTGCAATGCATGTTTCATTAAAGAAGCAATGTTTTGGTTTTACAGAGGAAATATGAGGACTCAGGGCTGAAATGCATATTTGAGTTGGCAGCAGCTTAGACAAAGCAAGTTGAATCTCATTTGTGAAAACAGAAGTCAGCAAGTACCGTTTACTAACTTTAGTTAGTACCATTTACTAACTTTAAACAAAAGCAGAAGTAGCTCAAACCATCCTCAGGATCTATCTCTATTTCGGGCAAAGTTTCCCAACAATATGCAGGCATCTGAAGGATTGTATCCAGCATTTCTGGATCTGAGCCCCATATCTTCAGTCTGAATGTCTGTTAGAAAAGCCAGCAATGCTTTTTTGTGATGCTTATGTTCCTGCACACACCAGCATCAACACTTGGCTTTGGAGTCTGAGCTCACACCTTGCTCCTGCTATACAAAAAAAGTATGCTAAAATATGAATGCAAATTATACAACAACAGCACTATCTATAAGCAGGCTGCAACATTCACAGTCTCCAATGAGTAGAGGATAATTGCAGGACATCAGCTGCTACTAGGTTAAAAAGCAGATTTCTTCATTATTTTCTTTTAAAATCATGTCTTCTGTTTATAGAGCTCCCACTTTGGAGATTTTATCCTCCTTTCAAGAATATAAAATAATTATATCTGTCAGTTTCTATTTGATTTACTTGTAAAATTTTAGACACTTGTCTTTTTTTATAATTTTAAATCCCAAAAATAAGAGTAATCAGTCATTTGCAGTGCTATGTAAGAAATAATTTTGTCATGTTGTTCCCCACTACTACACTGGTACAGTGTTTCATTAGATTGACATAGTATATCATGTTGAAAATTATATAAAAATGATAATGGCAACTCTTGATTTCTTTTAAATCTCTGAAACTGAAGAGACCCTGGAGAACAGTACAGATCCTTTTATAATTCTATCAAGCTGAATTGAGAGCAATTTCTGTCAATAGAAATGAGTTATTTGTATTAACACCAGTTAGAACAAAATTTGTCTAGATGTCCAAGTGGGAGAAAGTCTGCTGTGTTTCTGCAGATATTTGTTTATTCCCATTTATTGTTATGTTTACAGTAGCATAACTAGCAGAAAAATGGGCAAAGGCTCTAGGTCTGCAAGCTAGCCACTGATCATCTGTTTTAGTGAAATACCCCACTGGGTATCTGTTTGGAGCAGGGAGTAGCAGGGGCACCTGAAATCCAAATTCCCCCCTCTAATGCGAGACACCCAACTGAGAGTACTACATCCCACACTTTGATGCTGTCCACGATGAATTGTAGGCATCTCCAATAATTATTTGGACTTTGGGAGGAAATCAATCACTCTGGGAAAATATCTACCATATTCTCTGTCTACAGAAAAGATTAGGAGAAATGTGATTCAGATCCTAGAGTTCGAAGCAATAGAACTGAGCCTACATTCAATGTTTTCCCTACATTCAATGTTTTAACTGAATAACTTGTGGCATCAGTATGTTACACTGTGCTAAAAATATATGTAGTCCATAAAAAGGAGTCTCTTAAGTAGTAGTGGGATTTTTAAATTTTCTTATATATAACAAGAAAAAAAACAGTACTTCTAATTTTAAGCTGTTGGACAGGGAAGATTAAGGCAAGAAAAAATCAAGTAGAAAAAACAGCATGAAAGTAGCAAGGAGAGAAATCTGTGCAGTATTTTTCCACAACTGTCTTCAATGTTTTGGGAACAAAACAACAGCTGTCTATGCATCCCCCTGTGCACATCTTAAACAGAGCAACTGAAGATTTAGAGAAAGGGATAAGATTCCATGGGTCACAGTTGCTGGATTTTGGCTATCCAGAAGCAGGGAGACTTGAGGTAAAATTTGAAATGGGAGAATGAAACTTTCCGTGTGCCAATAAAAAAATATATATATGTATGCATGCATACATATTATAGAAAACAACTTTAAAATGGAGAAATGCCAACTGTCATTAAATTTAGTACACCAGAGGCACAACAGGACATAGGAAAATGGAATATGTCTAATCTGGGTGCTAATTAAACTCTCATTTTCTTAGTTATTGTCCAGACTTCCTCATTTTTAAAGGTTGTATGACATTTAGACATCTCTTTTTGGGCATGAGCAGAATATTCCTCAACATACTAGTGCTAAGAAGCTACACAATTGCATCTCTGATGAGGACACACACATACTCCTACACATATTCCCCACATACCCCTACACATATTCCACCTTCTGGACTTAAATCAGCTGGTGTCTTCAGAGTGCAGCTATGAAGAGTGCAGCAGCTTCTTTGCTCTAGAAGAAGCCAGACTTCTCTTTCTCACTTCCTGCTAATGTATCTGATCACCTCTTGGTCAATACACTTTCTGAGGCTGTGCTGGTCTTGGGTTCATTTCCCCTCTCCATCTGAAATTATCTGAACCTACTTCAAATATGAGGCTGTATTTGGTGGGTCCTGCTTTGGTCTCCTGTGTGTGCTCAGAATGATTATCCCTCATTTCTGGGCTGAGGAGGAGGAGGAAAAGAAAGAAAGAACTTTAGGGCCACCATGCAAGACAACCGACTTGGTGGAGGTTCAGCTGGGAATTTCAACACTTCAAATAATGATATTTAGAAACTCACTCTTCTGCTTTGTGAAGCTGTGAATTCAGCTTTAAAAACTCCAAGAGACACGCACCTCTTTCCAGCAGGAACATTAGCACATCTGATCAGAGACAATAGTGACATTACTGCCGTAGCATCTCCTGCCAGCTTCATGTCCTCTCTGCATTGCTCCTGTGCACCACAGAGGCATCCCATAACCCTCACCCAGGAGTGTGGATACCACTAGGCAGCCTGTCTTAACAGTTGCCAAGGGAAACCTCAGAGCTGTAATGCTAAATGTCTTTTAAAGAGATAGCTTTTACTGGTAACAAGCTTTTACTTCCCCTTCATTTTAAGGGAAAGACTTACACTTCCCTACCAGCTATCACATAGTTGATAATGAAAATAGCATGGACAAGATACAGTGAGGTTTGGAGACATCAGGAGAAGACCACAGGATAATATAATGATATTTTCTTTGCACTGTACTTTTCTGTACCAATGAAGAATACTAAAATAAAGCAGAGGAACCTCGCTCAGCTCCAGGTAGGATTTCATCCCATGAGTCACTGGAGAGCTAGGACAATAGCAGCATCATTCCAAACCCTACCACAGCACTGGTTTTCATCACAACCCTACAGATGTATATGCATTCTATATTCGTTTTTATTGCCATCCTTTCTACTTTTAACTACTCTGAATTACAGTGTCATTACTCTTACTGTTGTTACCTTGCACTATTTTCCTACTTCTTTGCCTGGGCAGGCAGGAGGAAGAGGAACATTTAAAAGCAGACACACTGGAGAACCTCCCCATAGCTGAGTACCTCATGTGAACTGCTGCATGGAGGAAGCCGTATGCAGTACAAGTGATTTTACTGATCCTGCTAAAGATGAAACTAGTCTATAGATTCTTAAATTCTTAAATTCCTTTTAAATGATGATTTTCCTCCATATTGATGTTGAGTGCTCTAGTAACAAAAATTTTACATACTGCCAAAGAACATTCAAACTAACTTAATTTTACAACCAGTCACTTTACTGGCTTTTTCCTGCCTTGTAGATTACATTTAAGGTACTCAATGCAAGTAAAATTGTATCCTATTAAAAAAGCCAACCAAACAACCCTACAAAAAATATCAAACCATGAACCAGTCTAGTACAATAATACAATCTGCCAAGAGTATCTTTCATTATCACCTGAATTCTTTAAAAAACACTGTAGTTTGTATTGGAGATGTTGCTCTGTCTCAATTTTTCCCTTTTGTACATTCATCTTGATTTGGAGGAAGCAGGCTGGGAGTCAGGTAAAGAAACTTGTCCTCAGGAACAGAGGGCCAAGGACTCCACATTGTTGCTTGTACACAAAAAGTCTGGCCACCAACAGTACCTCTGCAACACCCTTAGGTTTAAGACAAAGTGGGTGCTTCAGATAAAGACCTCCTTATCAGCTTCTAAGACAAGTCCCCTGGAAAATCTTCATGTGTCTCAAATGTTCAGCCTTTTTTTGGTGACTGACTGACAGAACTATCCTCTACCTGGGTGCTAGGAGGGTATGTAAGAAGTAGGTCAGATGGTTCACTCTCTGGAGATGCCTTCTCTTCCACTGAGTGTAAGGGCAGGCTATTCTGTCAAAGGCAGGGATTTCACATCCCTATCTGCAAATTAACCCTCTAAAGCTGGTCCCTCCAGTCTTGGGGGCTATGCTGACATTAGTGCAGCTTCATCAGTGCAAATATCAGCCATGTCCCAGCTGAATGGCAGAGACCTGAGGGACAACCAGCCCTTGCTTCCTGCACCCTGGTTTCCCTGGAAAAGGAACCTGGGTACACATCCTAGGCAGAAGTTACAGTGTGGTGCAACTGTCCCTGCAATCCCTCCAGGTCCCATCTCTAGATGACTGGATGCCTCCCAAGTGGCCCTTGTATGGTGTTTCCAGATTTGCATGCCAGGTGCTAAGCCATTCTTAAAGGTAGCTCATGTTGGCAAATGGCACTGCAAGATGTGGGACAAGGGACACTCAAACATACAGCCTGAGATGATCCAGCTCCACTTTTATGTCCCTATTTTCAGAGGGAATGTTTAATCATGTCTAAATATAAGAAACATTTGTTTCTTTACCAAAGAAGACAGTTAATGGTTTCCAGTACCTCTAGCTTTCGTGTATAAGTCTGGTGTCTAAGAAAACAATCTTCCTGAAAAAATGAAACTGTATTATATACACAGACAATGCAGAGGCATATGGAGACAAACTAATCCATAATGTTTTCCCAATGGAATTCTCTAAGGACAAGTGTTGACTCGTTTCTGGTGTTTTGGCCAAATAAATTTCATTAGCCTGTGTCAGCTTCTCAAATATTGTTGTAGGCTTGGCAAATGTGTCAATGATACTGCCATTTTCCTGTAGGGTTCCTGCATAGGCAATATTTCACTATGAACACAGTAGAACAGCTAATGTACAGAATATTCTGGATAAAATTAATTATCCTATATTATTATGGGTAAAATCCACTGAAGGATGAGCAATGATACAGCTCTGAAATTATCATTGCATCAAGATAGTACTCCGTGGTATATACCACAGGGAAATGGCTAATGTGTGTCAGAGTTTGTCATCATTTTAAATATGGCCTGATGCTTAAGGAATAAATCAGCATAATTTGCCTGATTTGTCACCACTAGTGCTTTGCTGATCTACAGCACTCAAGAATTAAATCCACAGTACAGTAATATTAATGAAATTATTGCTATTTATGTGCCTAAATAATTTTGAATGTAGAGTTTGCCAACCAGTTGGAATACAGCCTGAACTCTGAGGAAACGTTACTGTAGCTGAACAGATAAAACAGATCCATAATGGCATCAGAATGTATAGGGCACCAAGAGATTTTGCTGCTCTGCATGTCAGAGCAAAGAGACTTAGAGTGCCTATGTTGGACCGTGAATTAAATTTTAAAAAATTAAAAATCAAAAGGAAAGAGAAAAGACAAAGAAATCAGAAACTACTTGTCAGTATGCCAGTAAAGAAACACCTAATGCGAAGATCCTGTAAAGGCAGTTTGTCCAGTTAACAAATATCAGGAAATGTCAGCTCTGAACCAGACTGCACTCATTGATTTCAGCAACACTTCTAAGAACATACAATAATCCTTCCCACTCTATATTTCCAGGAACTGGCTGAATAAGAGCCCATCTTTGCAGCATCTTTGCTGTGTAAGCAAACAAAAAAGACTGACAGGAATGTATTGTCTTGAAGAAAGTTGTAACTAAGTCCTACTTCCTTCACACACTTTGGCTGATTTCCTCACAAAGCTTTTTCTTACTTCCTGCCTATTTCAGAGGAATGGATCTGAGCTCTACCACAAGTAAGACACGTAGAGTACACTATGGAAATAATGAGATGAGCATTCCGTATGCTGCTATTTCAAACATTCTGTATAATTGCTGTTATTAACTCACTTCCTTGTGTTGCATGACAGATATGTTCTACCCTGTTGAAAATAATAGAGGAAAGTGTAAAGAAGAGCAGAACACTTTAGGAGAACCTCAAAAAAGCTTTTACTTGGTCAAAATCCTTTTTTTTTTAAATCTACTCTATGACACTTTTTGCATTATGTTTAGCTGTACAATATACTTTTTCAAGGATATTATATACACTTAGAATCTACTTTGGGATATTGTTGATTTTAACCTCTTTTTCCTTTTTTTAAAGAAAATGTTTGTCTTGGTTTTCCAGGTATTTGACAAATTAAGATGCACATCAATATTGAAGCCTGTTTTAAAGATTTTCAAAGCAAAGAGATCCCCATTTTTATTTCCATGTACAAGGAAAGCCACGCATTTCTTGGCTGTTATTGAAGTCACTATATTCAATAAAAAACTTAAAAATCTTCAGTGTCACTGGGTTCAAACAGTTTCTTAGACTTAAAAGTTCTAGCTTACATGATGAAAGTTGTTATTCTGTCCTATATTTGTAATGAATTCTGTAAGAAATTAACTTGGAGATTGCAGCTCTAGAAGAAATATCCAAATGCCACATATTCCAGCTCTCTATTTCCTTTGACATTTTGTCAATCAGTATGCTGTTTTCAATCTCACTTAGAAATATCCAGTCAAAGACTGTATGCAGTATTTGCTCTGTTCTTGGAAGAATCCACGGTCCACATCTACCTCTCATTCTGGAAAGAATGGCCTCCATGCATCCACTCTTCCTTCTTCTGTGCTTCTAAAGTCTTTAGTTGTGAAAACCAAACTCTGCATTTTTGACAGTACTTACTGTTTAACATAGACTTACTTCCAAAATAACTCCTTTTTTTTTTTTTGATAAGGGAATTTTTGACAAGTCAGGAAAAGAATCCTGTCAAGAGGTTTCCATTTTGCAGGACTAGAGACTACACAGTCTCTAGTGTTACTAAATAGCCATTTATTCAAACTCATCTACAAAAAGTAATAGATCCTCCTCCAGTGGAAACGTGCAACTCTATTATCTCCAGCACTCCAGCAACCTCAGACTCATCTAGATCAGCTACAAATTTGTTTTTTTCCAGTTGTCAGTACAACCTTTTTTCCCAGTAATTTTTTTTGGTGTGTTTTCTGATCCTGATGTCCAGGTGAAATTTCCTCTTCCTTCTGCCACTCCTAATTCTGGAACATAAACCTCTTCAAAAAACCATTATGAAATGCACAAAAAAATCCAAACAAAAAAATCACATTGGCTGCAAATCAATAACCACTGCTATTTTTGCACTGAGAGAACAAAAACTGAGAAGGCAGTGGGTTTTAAAGGTAGGATAATCTAAAAAAGAGCAACTAGAGAAAGAAGAGTTATTCTTCATGACAAGTTAAACATTAGTCAGCTCCCAGGAGCTCTGAATGATCTTATTCTTTCAGATCATCTAATATTTTAGCTGATAACTTTGTGGGTATAAGGTTACCCCTACACTGTGTTTTCTTGGATAAGGTTTTGATTATGTTACCCAGGGTTTTGCAGATAAATCTGACTATAATACTATACACGTTTCCAAGCCATACTTAGTCACACATAGTCCCAGACCTTTAAACTGAGCTCATTGTTGGAAGTTCAGATTTCCACAGATCCTAAACTCGATGTCCTGTAGGCAGCCAGCAGCTATTTGCATATTCTCATCATCACCCTTAGGTTATGTTCGCATCCAGAGTCCGAATTAATCTGTTTAATGGACCTAGATATTGTAAACACAGTCATTTTACCCTGGCATGGCAGTCATTTTACCCTGGAACTACTAGAAAGCTAAAAATGCTTCCTCTAGCTTCTTCTCTTCACTGCCTGAGATTGCTCCAGCATCTGAGGTACAGAAAGCACCCATACCTTTTTTCCATGCTGTTTAAATACATTGATATGCTGCCCTCTTGCTCTTTAGTTTGCTTCCTTGTGCACTGCTCCCAAGCTGTTGACTTCTCACAGAAAATAAGGGAAAAGCTGTCCCTGGCAGTGGGCCACCAAGTTCAGGCACCTGACTTAGGAATGCAGCCTTCCTGATTTCCCTTCAGAGTCTTTGGAGAGGTATGGAAATCTGAGGAGGACAATGCAAGAGTCTGTTTGTTAGTTCTGCTCTGGAGCACTCTCTAGAAGTGCCAGGAAGTTTGCATGACCTTTTCAAGGACTTCATTGAAACCTCCTGAATTACCTAACTTTCATGAAAATACCTTTCCAGATTTCCATCAAAAAATACCATTTGGTAGAGACTAAAATTTATTCAAAACATGTCAGGATGAATGGGCTTTAGAAGAGAGATGCAAAATTTCAGCATCTGTGAGTATCCAGGAGCTTCAAAGTTGCCTGTTATGAAGAGAGCAACCTACCCAAGCTCTCCTTTCCAACCACCTCAACCACCACCACACTGACAGCTTCAGTATGTTCAGCATGACATTGCTTTTTTATCAAGAATTCTCAGCAGTCACAAGGTCAAGAAGGCATTTTTCCTTTAGAAATCCCTGTGAATTGGTGGCTTATCTGAATTTCCAGGTCACAAACCAAAAATGCTAATTATATTAGTATCATTCAGATCAAAGAAGGAAGGAAGATATGAATCTTAAACCAGTTCTGAGTGAAATGCATCAAATTAGTGGTGCATTGGACGAGATCAGATCTGGTTCTGCACTCACTACCAGTTTAAAAAGGCACTTTTACTTCCTAGTCTACTGACACAGAGAAAACACTGCGAAAAATTCTGCTTTGCTTGTTTAGCCAAGCTGTGGGAAGCTATTGGTCCAAATGCTGTGCCAGATGGGTAAGTGAGAAGTAAAGGGCAAAAGAACAGCTTGGAGAGGATATAAAGAACGATACGCAGAGGCAAAGCAAATGAAGGAATGAGACATGTGGGAAGGAGTAAGATATTTCATAAAACTGAGCTGGGAAAATTTAAGATGCAGAGAAATGGTAAGAGAACATAGAGGCTAGAAAAATGGGAGGATATGGAGACTGTACCTGGATGAGCATTTACCTCCTGCAAAGTCAAGTACCTCCTGCAAGGGCAGAACCTGAAGAAAATGCATTATTTTGGGCTGAGAAAACAGAAGTGCTACAGGCAAAGGACAATACTAATAGTTCCCTTCCTTGCAGTCAAACTGAGCAGCTGATCACCAAAGCGCAGATAATTTTGCATGCCAGAAGACTTAAATGTGCCCAAACCATCAAGAGAGATTTACAGCAGAAGCCAGACTTGATTCTTACACACACTTTGCAATGAAGCCTTGGGGATTAGGAGTGCTCTCTCCCATTCCCATGTTGCACAGCTGTGAACACATCAGTTCATCCTTCAAAATCTTCACACTTGTTCATTTTAGTGGGAAAACTGGTCTGTTTCCCTTTTCTTGATGATTTGGCCTGTGGTTGATGCTTGTTAAATCTTTTTTCTTACAATACATTAATTTGATAGTTCTTTCTTAGCCAGCATCTTGTCCTAAGTTAAAAACATTTTAAAACTACTTGTGGTTAAATAAACAGCATGGATGCTGCAAAAACCCCTCTTGTTTAGGATTTTCAAAGGGCTGTAATGATCTTGAGACTGAGATGGTTTTTGCAGCTTGAAAAAAAGAATAAAAGTCTGTCATTAGGAGCAAGATGCAGATGTAGTGAGATTTTGTTCATTGCTTTTTGAGTCATTTTTACCATGTGTCTGTTATGTGGGTGCTCTAGAAGCTGAGAAACAGCCCAGAACAAAACTTCCTCTTCATTGTCGCTAGGCTGTGAAGAGGAGTAGGAAGCATTGGGAAATGCAAGCCTTAACGTTATTTCAAGTATGTTTTTCATAAAATAGATTGAGTAGGAGAGATAAAAAGTTCCTACAGAGAACACTGGATGCATGAGTGTAACAGGAGAAAAAATTTCTGCAGCTCTGTCTAGACTACAGTTCATGTAGTCTTGTAAATTAATTTGTTATATTGCCAACTCAGTCTACTTAACACTCACCTTGGAAAATGATGTTGCAGCCATTTCATAAAGCCAAGAGTTTAAATATTAAGGCTTTGGATGCTTGCCATGGGTTGGAGAAGATCTTACAGAGTTTTTCTCCAAAGCATAGGCTTAATTTAAGCTGAGTACTCTGATCCCATCACAATTAGCAGGCCCTCAATCAGAGATGTAATTAAGCACATTGTGGAACTGGGACCCAACTAACCTTTTCTTATTCAAGCTCCTGAAAACATTTCTTACATAAAAAGTCTCCAGTAATGGATATGTACAGGGTGTGACGCTGGGAAGGCTGAGGTAACCGTGATTTTTCTTGTCATGTTTAGATATCAAAGTCTTTCTGGGTGAATCCTCTCAGTGAACTCTCAATGGATTTCTGGGACACATACATGGTGAAACACAGTGCTAAAAGAAAATAAAGAATAAAACATTTCTGCACATTTTATTTGCTGCAAGGAACAAATGTAGAATTTGGTCTCACAGAATATTTAATATGGTAATTGTTACATTTACAGGAGAAGGTTCAGTTTGGGCTCAAAACATTGAGTAGGGAGAGAATATACTTTCTCTGGTGCTGCATCTCTCCCACTGCCTCTGCACTGAAGGATTCCAGGTGAATAATATGATGTTACTTTAGCCAAAGTACACATTTTCCTTCGCTGTTGAGAGGTTGTTCCTCAACTTAAAGAAAATTGATGTTTTCAAACCTTGCTCTGTGTATTAAAGACTTGAAAGAGAAGCAATCTAAGGCTTTGCTGAGAGCAAAATAAATCATTTTATCTCCTGAAGTGTGAGGATTTCTGAGGATTCCTGTGTTCAGCGTAGCCATTAGGTACAGGCACACAGAAAGCAACACAGCGGGTACTGCTTGACACCCCTGTGACTTCTACTCTTTGTTTAAGTGCTCAGTGTGTTAGCACTAGGGATGTTTTTCTTGATATTTACGCACACACAAAGTGACCACTGACAACTTGGTGTGTCAATATTTACAGTTCTGCCAGGGGACTTCTTGAAGACATCTCTTCTTGTGACCTGACAGACTGGAAACCCTACTTCTAAGCCTGGAAACCAAATTAACTTTCGTTCAGTTTAAGACAATCTTCAGCTTTACTGTGATAGTTGTCTTACTCCTGGTTGAAAAGCACTGCCTTCCAGAGAGCACAAGCCAAGAAATTGTTATCTGCAGTAATGCTTCAGTCATCCTGGAAAAGGCACCCATGCCACAGGGCAGGGTTGCTCATTCATCCCCAGCATCACTGGGCACTTTCTTTTTGAAAGATTTTGGCTTCGTGTCCTATAAAACAGCCAAAGAATGTAAAATCCATTGGAGAGTCCAGGATGTTCCTATGTAGTGCTGACCAGTGCCACTCGGAACCCAGCACAGGATGACCAGAAAGAGCCTCATCTCCACCCCTAGCTGCTCCCCAGCTCTTCCTACCTGCATGCTGACAGACAGAAAGCAGAATCAAAATACAGCCCACTCCCCTTTTGAGGTGAATCTTGGATCTGTATAAAGTTGCACCAGTGGCAAAAGGGATATATTCCTCAGTTTTAGAAGGACTTTATCTTGTTAAGGGAAAAATTGGACTCAGTTCCTCTGCAACAGACCTGTCATGACATCTGCAGAGACTGTCTGCAGAGGTTATTAATTTTTTTGAGATGTTCTGGAATCTAAAATGGTATTGCAACAGTATTTATGCAATTCTAAGATGATGCGTGAGAATTTTAGTTTACTTTCAAGTCACAAGTTTTTACTCTGTGAATACCTGAAAAACTCATTACAGTATACATTTCAGATTGTATTTTACCTGAAGGTCGTTATAGACTCTCAAAAAAAACTTTTTATGACAGGCCACATTGCAAAAGCAGCTACTCCATTTCTGTAAACCACAGAGAGTGCACAAAAGGTTCATGTGTTTGGGTTGGATGTCCGAGCTGCATTTTAAACTACTTTTCATAATGCCCTCCAGGAATGTGTACACCCTCGTAATGATTTTACTGATATATATGTTAACTTTTGTATAATCACTATCTTTTATGCAAAAGACATCTTCCTTTTTTTCCCCCAGGAGTCAGAGAAAGGCCATAGAAAAACTTGTGCATGTAATATAAACTCACAGAATAACCTTAAAATCATCTAGTCTGCTCCCTGTCTCAAAGCAGGGAAAATCACAAAGTTAAATTAGGTTTCTTGGGACCATGTCTAGTAAAACTTTGAAAACTACCAAGGCTGCAGATTTCCACAGCCTCCTCGGGCCCCTGCTCTAGTCCTTCATCATTCGCACTGTGAGGGATTTTATTCTGTGCCCAGCTGGAATGGACATTTCACAGTAAGGAAAACAGCATAGGTGTTACCAGAGAGCTGTTAAGTTACCCTCAGTTTACTAGTTCTGAGCTGCACCAATGTAAGACAATGTTGATTTGAAGGAAAAATGCACATTTCATAGCATTAAGCATTGTTTCAGGGCACATCGTATGAAAGGCTAAAACTAGACTAAAACATTTAAGATTAACAAAAGAGGTTCTAGGTGATCTTAACAATCATTATATAGAATTGAATGGAAAATACTTTGCAAACAATATCAAGATGATAAAGAAGAGGCGGGTAAAGATGGTCACGTAGCTTTCTGGTAATTTTTCTCAAAAGATATTTTGATCTGTCAGATCACATCATGAAAAAGACCAAAGGCAAGAATTGGTATTTTAAACTAGAGCAGTCTTATCTTCCATTTCTTGACTCCTGAGTACTTCTTGGAAAGGAGGCATTCAGATAGGATTATTGATGCAATATTTCAATGAATTGTACATGTGGGAGCCATTAGGAAACACTCCTGCAACCAATCTGTATTTCCTTTATTGAAGTGCTATGGTGGTGCACTGTACAGGATACACAGGAAAAACCTTTGCAGTGGAGTTGATGGATTATGATGCCAAGCCTTGACTTTGCAGCACCATACAAGATCCATCATGATTTATATTAATCCTATATCTCAGAAAGGCAAACAAGTTCAGTCTATTTGTCATATCCCATCACTTGCAGTAGCAAAACTGTCCTGCAGGAGAGAGTAGAAATCACACAGGACCTAACAACAGAAGGATGACATTAATTTCTATCTGCTCAGTAGTCTGCAATTCTTCATTTTCTCTGGGAGGTGTGAATGAAGTCCAGGCATCCCAAAATGACCAGTGATGTTCAGTGTATTTTGTGGTAACCTCAGGCTGGGAAGAGCAAGGGGCAAGCACAGGCAAAAGGTTCAGTATGACAATCCTCCTGATCCATTCTCCCCTTCTAACAAAGCCTTGGACAACTACCTTGTGCTTAGCCACATGCCGTGGCCTGGACTCTGACTCCTCACATGGCACCCAAGCAGCAAAGATAAAAACCTGGGCTGTTCCACACAAGAAGTGAGGCTTAGATGACTTAGGTGTGATCCTGAGAGTTTGTAGTTAAGTTTGACCTGTGCTTTACCAGACATGGAAATGCATCTCTAATGGCCTGAGTTTCAAAATCTGCACACTCCAACACCTTTGGAAATATCTCTTAAGCATCTCTTAAGGAGCCTGAGATTTGTCTCCATGGCATTAGCCACATTAACGGCCTGAGCAATTCAAGACCAACTTTTTTTCCACCTGCTCTAATATTCCCTCCTTCCTCGCCACATGGCTCTGTACGCCAAGTACCTACTTCTCAATGTCCTCCTTGTGCCACACTAAAACGCACTGAAGTCCTTGCTGAGTTAGATAGACAACATAATGTCAATTCCTCAGTTTTGCAATTTTATGTTTTAACCAGTGGTACACCTAAAATCCTGAAATTTGCCTCAAGATCTGTTTTTTTCCAGACCTCCTGGTTTCCAGACCTCTTGAGCTGAAACTCTGGGTCCAAGTAAGTGTCAGATTCCCACATCTTTTATTTCTGTTGTTTGCATCCACTTTGAGTGTTGACAGTCTCACCACACTGGCAAAGTGCAGTACTTTCAGATCGTATCTTAGAATGAAATAAAAGATGTATAGCCAAAATAAAACCCAAAAAAAACAAACACCAAAATTCATTCTCTTACGATTTTGGAAATACATACACAACTGCAGCTGTTTGGGCTCAATGAAGAACTTTGTGGTTTGTTTCGTTTTTAGTGCTGAATGCTTAATGCGTTCTCAGCTTTCTCCAAGTTATTTGTAACCAGTGCACATTACATACAACACATTCAGTCAGTGGCTAATGCCTTTGCCTGTAACATTTCTGTTCAACAGAAATAAGGGCTTTATCAAAGCCCTAAATTGCTGTAAGTAAGTGGATAAAAAAACTGTATTCTGATTCAAAGTGCTGATTTCAAGTGGTAAAGGGAAAGAAAGTTTCTGACTTTTTTTTCCATTCAAATAACTTGTTCAGGGAAACTAAGGAAGGTAAGGATATTTTTGCTTGCACATGACTATATTTGGCCGTAGTTTCCAAGCCAAGCAAGACACATTAAATTCCTTCTGCAGTTTATGTTACTGTCACTTTTGTTTCTACCAGGATTAATTAGGTACATTGCAAACAACTTTCGAAATGAAAGAGGAATTACAATGTTCCCCACCTCTCAGTATCTCCAGAGCAGAGCAAAGCACAGAGATGAAGTCGTTCATCTTCGTTATAACCAGAAAACCATCCTCTGTTCATAGAGAAGAGAAAATAGATTAAAACCATGGGGTTTTTATTAACAACTACCTTTCAGATGGTCACACATACTCTGACACTGACATTCCTGCATAATACCAGATGGCCTATATCATTGATGAAAGGCACCACTGTGTTGTCTTATGCAAAAAAAAAGAAAAAAAAAAAATTGTGATTTTTTTTCTCATACCTACAGAAATCTTCAACTAATATAGTTCTATACCCACATTAAATTGAGATTCATTTCCTCAAATAGGCTACAGCATTAGAGTCTGTAGCAGTTAGAAGCATCCCAGGTTGGTTATGACTTGGATACTTGTTCTGAGAAGCAGGTGTGGGGTCTGGTTAGACTCTGTCCAGCCCCAGTGACTGGCCTCGGCGTGTACATTGGCTCCTTAACCCCTCTGGTTCTTCAAAACTCCAGCTCAGCAGCTATCAGTGCTGAAGTAGTTCAAATTCTTATGGCTGGCATATGTGAAACAAGTCAAATCTTTGCATCTGTTCTCCAGATCACAGGAAAAAAAATTAAATGTTCTTTTAATATTTAATATTTAGACAGAAGATGCCACACTTTCAGAAGAAGAACTAAGCTTGGGGCAAACAGTGGTCATGTCATTAGAAGAGGCCATAAACCATGAAAGAGCCCCAAAGTACCCCCAAACTCTTTTCTGGGACCTTCCAGCAGAGGACTGCATATGATCCACAGTGTTGCATCAGACAGTGTAAAACTCCCACCTCCAGGGGAGGTACCGGCATGTTCCCACCTGAACCCAAACACACATCAGCCAATTAAACTTCTTTTGTGGGCCATGTGAGACTTGGGGTACATCTACACAACACAGTTCCACAGAAATATTTGAGCTTGCTCCAAACCCAACGACACTTTAACATTGTTTCAACACTAGAAATCTTTATCCCTATTGCGGCCACTACGCTATTTCCAAAACCAAAGCACTGTGCTGCATGGTACAGGGTGAAGCTGCTGTCTTAGTGGGGCAAGGAACTACATGGTGGTGTTGTGTCCAAAGATAAAGACAACTCACGACAGTTACATGAAATGCAGAAGTTTTACACAGATGACTTCCGAAAAGGTACCTAAATGGTTCCTATCCTCCAGAACCCACATCCAAATTATCTGCAATGTAATTTCATTCAAGTCAATAGAGACAGTGTTGAAGTCAAGGGAGGGTACAACAGTGATTAATTTGTCTCTTAAAGCTTTAACAACAGGAAATAACCACCTGGCTCTACATGCCTGCTTTATTAAATTTTTATAAGACACAGAGTGACAGTTCTTATAGAAAGACAGATTATTATTGTGCACCATCCAAGCGTCTTTCCTCAAACCTGGGCTTTATTCAGTGGGAGGAACATATTATTGCTTGTTTCACTTATCTATGTCTTTCTTCTTTCATAAATGAAGATGGTTTATATTATTGTAGTTGATGTCAGTAAAGCCATAGTTCCCATAATCTTCATTGCAAGCAAGCAATGCAATGCTTAAAGCCTGCATCTCTATTCAAAATATATAAATAAAATAAATAAGTATTCCATCAAGGACCACATGCACACAGCAGTGGACTTAATTTATTGTCTTTCTGTGCCATTGCCTTCTCCATTTTATGAAAATAAAATTAATTTGCCAAGTCTTGAGATATGAAGGAAGTATATCTTCTCACAGGGATTTAGCTATATGGGTTCATCCCAATATTAAGAGATATTGTATAGCCAGATCCTCACCAAAAAACTCCAGGAAATTTACCCTTTCACAGAAAATGTGAATTTTCACTAACAATCTATAACGTGGAAGCAATAGTTTTAAGGTCAAGAAAAGTGGTTACATCAAATAAATTCACACTAGTGATGTTCTGTCCCCCTCCAAGAGCAAGTAAGGTGTATGCAAGGAGCTCAAAGTAGGTACTTTCTTATGTTAAGCCATGTTTGCAGAGTCTCAAAGGAGCCCCTGTTCATCTGATTTGTATCAGTAGGCACAAAATGGCAGGTGGTTTCATTGCTTCTAAAGAGAAGACCATATTGCCACGTTCCTCCTGACCCTCTTTAAAACTGTGTAAAACGTGAAACTTTCCCACCCATTGTGAATATATCCTGGGCTTCATTTGGTATAAATTTACATGTGTGTGAGGCTAAAAGAAGTTTAAGACATTTTAAACTTCTTTAAGTGAAATTACAAAGGCTGTTTCTTACAGCTAATACAAATGTTTTTCATGAGAAAACTATGGCAGAGCTGGCTTCCTCTGTGTCTTTGTATACAAACCACATTTGAGAGCATAATTCAGTAGGCAGGAAACTGAGCCACTGAAATAAAAACCCCAGAAAATACGAACTTTATTAGAAAGGCTAACAATTGCTGTTTTCCTTTTAATGGTCTAACTTTGTAACATGATTATGATGGGATTTACCAGAATTACTGCCATGCATACAGGAAGCAGCCCATTCGCCATTTTACCATCTGTGGTGTCATGCTGGGGTTTTAATAGAATTCTGTGGGCATGATATAATTGCAAATCTAGTAAGGAGTTTTTATTTGCAGTATTTGTCATAATGCACTGTGTAAAGTTTTACTAGTGTCTATTCAGAAAGATCTGAGTTACAAGCAGCCAGAAGCCAGAAAAGTGCTAATTAAAGTATACAACAAAATATTAATCAAGAGATCTGGGGGAGGAGAAGGGAAAGAAACTACTTCAATTAGTCACACCATTATGTGGCATCCAGCATAGCCTGAAAGAAAAAGCTAGCTGTACTGATGAAAGAGCCAAGGAAAATAGCTAGGAGACCTCTGTGGAAAGGAGTATGAGTGCAGGGACCACAAGTGGATTCTATAGATCCACATGAGCTTCTGACAAAGACCATTTGCAGAAGAAAACCCTCAGCACTGAGAGCATTGTGCATGAGCTGTTCCAAGAGCAATTCCCCACATTTGCTTTCCCAAGCCTTACGTTGTGAATAATAATCACAACAGGGAAGTTAAACATGCCATACTACAGAAAACAATGGCTAATTACATGTAAGCCTCCTTTCACTGATGGGTGAATCAGCATGCTTCCCTCTGTGGGTCCCACCAGCACCGCTAAAGGCTGCAATGGGAATGTCCCTATCCGTGCTGTGTACTAGGGCTTGGTCTTCTCAGCCCTTCTGTCCATATTACTTGAATGAGACTCAAACAAATGCATCATTGATTCTTATCTTCATCCCCTTTAAAGTTTGATAATGGGAGCCACCCCCTAATAATGTGTATTCCTGGAATTCCTCTTGTGACCCTGTATAGACACCTACACAATGCTATTTGCAACTGCTATTTGTCATTTGTCCTTATCTGAGATGCAATGAATTTTTCCCATAGCAGCCCTCACAGAAATGGGGGGATCATTGTGACAAGAGGGTTCAGATGGTATTTCGCTGAAGTGTTTTCTGTCAATCACATTACGAGCATTTGGATTGGGTTGGGGCTTTTTATTTTTGTCTTTATTGCCCTGGAAATTCTAATTCATATGCATTGTATAACAAAAAAAATCTGCTCTGCCAAGGAGTGAAATTCCTCTATTCTTTCCCTGTGAATTCTGGAAAGTCACTGCTTTCTGTTCCCCTGTGTGAGAGTAGAGCCAATGCCTGACACTAGAACATGAGCATTTGCCCATGTGAGAGGCTGGTCTGTTAAAGGTTAATGTCTCAAAACATTTGCCCATTTGTGGAAGGGGCAGGATGCTTTGCTGAAGGCATGTTTGCATCCCTGCAGAGAGGGATGTGAGTTTTTGGGTGTGTAATGACAAACCTCTGTCTGCATGAGCCAGAGGGGGTGAACAATCACCACCAGAGTCTACAAGCCAGGCCTTGAGGCTGATGAGAGGCAGATTCTGTGAGGTGGGATGGTGCTTTTCATCATGCCAATTGCTCTCCCTTACACAACTCACTCAATTGTAAAACTGCCCCTCCACCTCCTCCCCAGGAAAGGTCCTGAGGGTTTTCATCCCTCCTGACGGGGCATTCCCGGCTCAACTGCGCTGATGTGAGAGGCAGCTGTCATGTCTTAGAAGGTGTCATAAACCATCATAACCCCCAAAGTGCCCCCAGACTCATTTCTGAGGCCTTCCAGCAGATGACTGAAAGCTCCCCCCCCAGAGGAGGCACCTGGGTGTTCCCACTGAGCCTGGGTGTATTTGAACCCATCGTACTTTGTATTTTATGGGTTTCTTCTCCAACCCCCAATGGACCATCACTTTGACCAAGGAATGTCTAAGCTGCAACAATCAAGTCTCGTCCCAAGATCTAGGGGTGCTGATTATGTATCTTTCTACTCTTATCCTTTCTTTCTTTTCCTCATGTGCTTTCTTAAGTAATATTTTTATGCTTTCATATTGATATATTACTACAGCTAACAGTAAGCAAAATGGCTACATACTTGCCTTCCATTACAACCAAATTGTTCTAAAACAAACCCTTCATGTGTATATGTACAAACACTGATCATCCAGTGTCCTTCCACTCTAATCCACCCCAAGGGATCTATTAACACAAACCCAGGTTACCCTCGCCTTCTGGAATGGGTCGTAACAGCCCACAGTATTGTATTTACACCACCACCAATTTCTTGGGACATTGACCTGCTAACTGGCAGCCAGTTTTAATGACAGCTGCTACAATTTTCTGTACAGTAAAATCCTGTGGATGGCCACTTGTCAAAATAGACAAAGTCAATATGAGGTCTTGAGAAATTCCCACCAAAATATTAAAGGTTGCAATTCTGTTTTATTGGAACAAAGCAGGGAGTAGGATGCAAGACAAAGAAGTTTCAATTTTTTTTTTTCTGGGGTTGCATAGTATGCATTTAATAGACAATCAGGACTCTGTCACCTCTACTTTTCAGAACCTCTTTCCATCAGACAACATTTTCAGTGTTTCAGGTATAGCACTCGAGAAATGAAATTCCTTTTCCAGCCTTATAGTTTTCTTCTTCCTACAATAATTTCAGACTGTGCTGAAGGAGAGAAATCTGCTTGGAAATTTTCTTGGTTTTTTGCATTATGGAAAGATCATGTCTGAAGAAGTGAACCCACATAGAATCACAGAATCATCATCTGCATCAGCTGAAGTGTGTGGGTTTGTAATGATTTCATAGCACACTGTGCCCACAGTTCAATCTAGATGATATAGCATTTGCCTTGGGTAAATGTAGAAGTCAACAAGGCATTAACTCTCTCATGAGGATTAACATGACCTCTGTATCACAGTCAAAATCCCATTTTGCTTCTAATATATGCCTTCTGAAATCTTTTTCATCAACATGGTGATCATGACTGATTATTTGAAAGCCATAAACCACATCAAAAAATCGCAAAGGACTAGCATTAAGGAAAAATATGCCTAGAAATATTTTTGAGTCCTAATAAATACATGAAATATTAGGAAAGCTCATGATAGAATTACACAAGTCAGCAGGACCATGATGACATCACTCCATGTATAGTTAAATTTCAGATACAAAGTTTGACAGCAGCAGAATGACGTCTGCACTGCTGGAGGAGCTGTTTCACACTCGTGTTACTAGAAAAACAGATTGGAAGTTCTCAGATGTTTAGGATAGGAAGAAATTACTGTTTCCCTGATGACCTAAACAAAAATTGGTCCTTAAGGATGAGAGTTTAATTCTGCAATGTGAGCCTTGTTCAGTAGTTTAGTTTTGAGTACTTCAAGGCTATGCTCATGAGCAAATAAACACTTGTCAGCGTCAGTCTCACCAAGGCAGATAATCAGTTTCGGCACAAATTCTGGCCTTGCTCTTTACTGTCAAGGGTGCAAGAAAGAGGGTCTGAGCCAAAACATTGTTTCTAAATGCAGTCT
Organism: Aphelocoma coerulescens; assembly: GCF_041296385.1. Lineage (NCBI taxonomy): Eukaryota > Metazoa > Chordata > Aves > Passeriformes > Corvidae > Aphelocoma > Aphelocoma coerulescens. The sequence goes on from NC_091013.1 coordinate 64,947,354, forward strand.
GGAGGTGTCTCACCTAAGAGAGGAAGACAATAGTATCTGTGTAGCCACTCAGGTTATCATTGCTGTGTCACAACTTTGACGAAACTGAAAGAAACTGAAGACAATACTGAGTTTCAATAGATTTGTGCTCAGCATGATATTATCTGACCCATCCATACTTCAGAAATCATTGCTTTCCCTCCCACTTGCTCAATTTGATGGGGTTTTTTAATACATCACAATTTTGCCTTCGCATAAAACCCATCCTTCTCTTTAATTGTCTCTCTTTTTAGCCACCCCAAATATTACATATCTATACATATATTGCATTTATAAAGAATTCAAACACTTTCTCTTCCTCATATCCTTAAGCCTGGTGGCTGTAATCTGCTCTTTTCCAGACATTTAGCTAATGATCTTTGTTGGATTTTACCCTTGAACATGTTCTCTAAAGGCCTTGCCTTTAGAAAGCATTTTTCCAGTTTTAAGATATAGGCTCTCATTCAGTCCATAATCTTCAGAAATGTCTTTTTGGTGTGTTGAGGCTTATCCCTCTGGAGTCTGCAGCATGTCAGAGGGTAGACCTGGGGCTGAGCTGGAGCTGTGACATATTCCTTCACAAGCTGCCTGCTATGGGAACTCTGATAGTTAGTTTTCTTCCCTCTGTTAAATCATGGCACAAGGACAGTGCAAGTCAGCTTCTTTGAATTTCTTTAAAGCTTTAGTTCCAGTTCTGCATGCCTGTCCCTGTGAAAGCTTCTATTAATGTCAGATGAGCTGGGAACAAGTCTCACCCACAAACTGCATATCCTGAGCACAGCATCTCGTAACAAAGGCACTGTTAGGAGTTGGTAAGTGCTTTTCACTGTCATTCAGAGCTAAACCTCACAGAACCTTTTCTCACTTTGCTATACAGGAGGTAAACCAAGTCTTAACTGCATAGAATTTAATGTCAGCCACCTTTACTGCTGTAATGTCAATTAGCAGATGTTTTGAAGGTGGTCACATAAACATGAGAAACTGATAAATTTTTCTTTTAACTTCATTGCATTAGCATTAGGTTTCACTGATTTATCAAACATGAAGTGATGCATTTCTGCCACTGCAAATGTTCAACTATAATATGAAAAAAATCCTGCTCTGTTTTGTTTGGGTTTTTTTGTTGCTTGCTGATTTGGTTGCAGTAGATAAAATTTCTAAAAAACAAACTTCCTGTAATTATGAGAAAGGCACTGGATGAAAAATATAAGTTTGCTGCTAGATTTTGACCAGTAACTTGAAATATTCATGAAGTGTGAAGCTCTATGCCGTGTTATTTGGTTATTCTAGGACACTTATACAAGCTGAAATTATTAGTAACTATTGATAAATAACTGGGTCATCAGGTCAAAAACAGTTTATTAAAGGATTTTGAACAATGAATGAGGGAAGATGGGTATAGAGAAGAAAGAGGTAGGACTGTCCCAACATAAAGGATTCATAGTACGACTCAAGATCTGTGTGAGGGCACTGGGAGATTAGAAATCCTGGTCAGACACTCAGTCCATTAAGGATAGCAATGCTCAGAGAAGACCTTCATTAGCAGCTGCCTGATGCTGTGCTGGTGTCCAGAATTCCTCCTGATGACCAATACCTCCTTGTACTGCCTGTTGAATGAGCACACTGGAAGGCATCGCTCTGCTTTCCAAGATGTTCTAGTAGAAAAACCACACAGGGAGAAGGCAAAAGCTAACACAGTTCAGCAGATTAGCTCTTGACTTTATTTCTATAACAGAATTAACCATACTTTGGTTTTTTGGTTTTTTAAACTAAATTCATTTCAGACTTTGTGTATGGGTGGGAAAGGGTAATGAAGGACCATTATTTTGTGTAAGTAGCAGAAATTAAGGGGTTGCATGAGTAGAGACAGAGAATAGATCTTTTAAAACATAGTGTAGGGTGTGAAGAGCATTTATTTTTATAGTCTCAAAGGACTGATTGGTGCCAAACAAAATTTAATAATTATGAGTGCTTGCATTTCCTAGGAAAAGGGTTGAAAAGTAGTGTGCAATATCTCTATAATTTCTAAGAGGTTATTAGTGATACAATAAATCCAATATCAGTTTAATCCTCATTACTTTTTCAGTGATCTGAACTAAAATATTTTGGATTGTGGTCACTTCTGCAGACAAGGACAGATTGGAAGAAAAATTTTAAAAGACTTTTTCATAAAATTAGGCCAAAGCATCACAATACATTTTTCTTTCTGGAAAAAAAGTGATTGGAAGATATCTTTAAAACATTATAAACTAAAGGGTAGTAGCAATTAGTAAGGTAGCACAGATGTAGCTGAAATTGAGTTGTGGGTTTTCTTTAAGTTATTTCAGTCTTGGTAAGGTTTTACATTCAGTACAGATGGAGTTTCCAGCAGGATTATCTTTCAAATCATCTGCAGCACTTAAGAGAATCTTGTCTGTGTACACACAAATCATTTAATAAAACACCCAGAGAAAATACAGCTCCCTGGATCCTGGCAGATAGCTGACCCGAAGGAAACTTCCCTCTCTAAAGCTGATTCACCTACAAAGAGAAATCTATTTCTACAAATATATGAACTAGAGCAATTTATTCTAATAAAGTCTGTCTTTCCCGATTATTCCTATGAATACAGGGTTATTTATTAGCGAGTAGGGTTCACAACTGTCCTAAGATGTACACATATACTGTTCTGAAGATGTACCTCATAATCTGCCATTGAAAAGCCAGTCTGGGCTGCAGTGGCCCTTGGGTTGTATCTCAGAGGTGCCATAACTCCATGCTGCCTCACCGAAAAGACTGCATTAGTTGCATATCCGTGTCACTGTGTTTTGGAACTAGAAGGTGACACATTTTGGAATCAGTTAGATGAAACGCTTCAGATGCAAAGCATCATTAAAAAGGGGAATGCATTCCCACAAATTATTCCAAAGGCCAAATCTTGCATGAAATTGAAAACAGAGCTATCAGTTTATGAGATAACAATGACTGCAATTACATAGATGAGGTTTTATGCATAACCAGTTTTCATGTGACCAAATAACAGTGATCTATTTATATACATTGTGTGTAAGTATGACATATCCAGACTTGAAGAGGACAGTTTTCTTATGAACATGTTTTTCAGAATTTTTTCTCTGCTCTTCTGAAGCATCTGGTACTGGATTCTGTGAAAGTCCTCGTCAGAACCAGTCAGCTTTTTGGTTTGAGTTTGGATATCAAACCTCATTTTCTAGCTGCACACAAGACTGTGTAGGACTGTATAATGAAAGTCTGGAAGGAGAATTATAACTGATATGAAAAGTAATCTACCCAGTGAATTTTCTTGGAAAATGGTAGAAGTGAAACATAAATAGCACTTTTTAATAGAAAATGCTGAAACAAATCTGTCCTGTTGCCTTGGAGTCAGCATTCTGCACTGCACAAGAATTCTCTCGACTGTAACAAGAATACCTTTCAGGCTAGGTAGGATAGGTAAATGGACCAACAGAGCAAGACCAGCTCCTTTAAACTCTTTATCAGTGACACCAGTGTTTAAGTAGCACTTGATTGTTGCTGGGACATACGCATCACTGCAAATTAAGCTGGTACCCTTCAGGATCAAAATGGAAAGTTTAGTGTAAAACTGTGCCCACTGGTACTGACATTAGCTACTGCTAATGATCCCAGCTGCAGCATAACTGGTTGGCTCACTGTTCAAGCTTCTGTGGAGGAAGCATTTGGGAGAAGTTTCCTGATTTGCAGCTGTCTGAGGCTGATGTCATGGTGTACTAGCATGGAAATATTCACCGTAAGACATGGACTTGGCTTTAAGCTGCAAGGGAGTTTGGGACTTACGGGTTTTGCATTGTTGGTTCTTTTTATTATACAAAATATTTCCCCCGTGTAAGTAGCTCTTCAATGAATCACAACAATAGCTCTGAGCAGAGCTAAATTAAATACAGCATAAATTTAAACACATGTAATCTTTTTAGACATTAGCAAGATGATTTTCCCATTATTGCTAAGTGTGTTTATGAGGGTAACAGCCATTCCAGAAAAAAAAATTAGAAAGTTCCATTTTAATGGATCATTTATTCTCTTTATTGTTTAAACTTTTGTTCTGCAAAGCTTAATTACAAGTGAATGCCTGTAATGGTGAATTTTTTCCTCCAAAGTCTAGTGCTATGAGGCCTTAACAGCTGCAGAGCACACAGAGATCACAGATATTGGTACTCCAACATTCCTGGAGCCCACGACTTCGTTGAGGCATATTGAGTTTCTTGCTGGGCTGCAGGAGACTTAACAATACTAGCTTTAACCTAAACACAAGCAAAGAGGATCAACATACTGCCGTGCATGGGAAATAACTCATACTCCATATGTTTGCCTTGTGCTCACTCTGATTTGGGGCATTGCTTTTGCTTCAATGGCATGAAATGTTGCTCTCGGATTACCGTCACAGACTGCTTGTTTCCAGAGCAATCTTAAACTTGCTCTCAGTCACACAAACATGTTTGTTACTGCAGGTTAGCAAACTGTGCTGGATTAGTTGTCTGTTCACAGATGTAACACATAGAAATTGCTCAACACCCCTCTGCTTTTGGATTTACCCTGCAGTCTGGTCTTAGGATAGTCCCCTGGTTGCTGTGATAAATGCTTCATCTACTCAGTATTTACATCAGAAGCCTGTACAAATAGTGAACATTCTGTTAAATTACTTCAAAATATGAACCAATCCATGACTGAATTTCTTCCTTATTTCCTGGAATGAGCAACCACTTTGCAGGAACACAAGGGATTACTCCGTGGTCGGTGTAGGATCAGGTTCCTCCATACCTGAAAAGCAGATAAGCAGGGCGCCTAAACCAGGAAGCCAGGAGTTCTCAGTCCTAAGGTGTTTTAAAAGCAAGACATCTCTGCAAGGTGATTTGAATTCTTATCTGGTGATGACCCTCTCTCTCTGCTGTGACAATGAAGCAACATGACCAAGGCTGTGGTCCCAGGCTGGACACCTGAGCTGCATGCAGGTGGGTGCCGTGAAGCAGAGTTTCACCCTGACCAGTTATTTTCAGCTGTCTAAGAAATTGTAAATCATCAATGGTACTCAGAGCCTGCAGAATTGCTGCTGTACACACCCAAAAGGCAACAGCTGCTGACCTAAAGAGCAAGTAACAAACACTTGAGAATAGAGAAGGCCATTTTAAGGAGGTGATATGACAGTGCTAGTAAACATTTGAAGACTTTAAGTAGCTCAGAGAATGTGTAAATTGTTTTATAAGCTAAGGCATAGGCCACAGACAGGGGTCTGTGAAGGAGAGCTTTTTCAGATTCTCAGCAGGGACTCACTACTGACTATCATGACTGCTGGGTACAAAATGGAAGTTAGAAGGTAGATCCAGTCTGTCTGGAGACAAAGGTTAATCATTTCTAGTTTCTGTATTTGCAAGGTGATTTTATGGAGCATTTACTATATTAAAACTATGTACTGGTGATTAGATCAAGAAGGTCTTTGCCCTTGGGCAGTACTCTTTTGGCCTTGCACTCAAGCTCAGGCTGCAATTCTTACTTGCAAGTAAAATAAACCTTGATATTTTCTGCTTAAAATCTAATGCTTGGGCAAGATTTATCCTATATGGGCTGGCTTGTGCTTTAAGAACTTAAAAAGTATATGATCGTTACTACTACAACTGTTTTCTTTCTTTTTAAATTGCATTGAATGTGCATTCTTGGATGGAGTATTTGCTTTTTTATTATTTTATTTACCCATTTTTTTCAACAATTAAGATATTCAGCAAAGTTCTTTTAGATTTAGGGGGTTTGAGTACTTTGAAAATTTGGGGAACTGATTCCTTGTACTCTTTTTCCTCCCAGTTGTCAATCCTTAATATAGTATATGTTGGTACATCAGCTGCTTTCAAAGAGACAAGTAGCATGGAGAAATTTCAGCCAGTAAAGGTTTCATTACAGGCACAAAAAAAGATAAAGCAGAAATGCATTGGTTTCACATTAGGAAGAGAGGAAAAAGTAGTGCTATTTGAATAAAAGATTTTTGGAAAATGTTTCACAGCATCTTAGGAAACTTCACACCAAAGAGCTTTGCATATTGCACACAGAGCTTTGAGGATATATGCCACACAGTCTCTCCAGGAAAAGGGGTAACATGGGGAGGAGTGACTTAAAACAGCAGAGCACACTTCACTTTGGAGAATTATGATCCACTTCCGTGAATCAGGGGAAGAATATCAAATACCACTACAAATATACACAAAGATACAAGTCTGGGGACTGGTCCTTTCCAAATCTGTGCATGGAGCACTTTCTGCCAAGTGTCTGTTAACCTTTATGAACCCTGACAGCCTTGAGCTATTGTTGATATTAAAGGTAGCAACTGATTGGCAGAAAAATATTTATAATTAAATGCACTTTTAGGTTTTTCATTTTTCATGGGTACTGTCCACTGCAGACCACTCAACATGGATTTGATGGATTTGCACTGTGTGTTTTTTGCACAACTGGAAAATGAAGAGGTTTCTGGACTGAAAAGACCCTTCTGCACTTGCAGATTTTCCAAAAGCTCCCTCCTTCAATGAAGCCTGAGCAAGGTGATTCTCCTCTGGGTTTTCTTGAAAAAAAGATTGTGTGTCATCTTCCTTGGAAGAGGTTCTGGAAGCTGGAAGGAGATGAGAAGGATGATGCCTTTGTCAGCTCTTTCAATTCTATTTAGACCTTACTTTCCTGAATTACATATTACAGCTCCATATTCACAGCTGGCTGCTCCAACAAGCTTCTCATCCTTGCATAATATAAACTGTGTGGGATCCCATAGTCTTAAAGAATAATGAGCTCTTCCATCTGCTTTTCACATGTTCAGTCATTCTTCACAGGCAAGTCTCACTCTGAAGGTCTTTAAATGGTTAATCCCATTTCCAATGCCAATCCAGAAATTCTAGACACTCATGCTAGTGATGGTCTACCAGAAGGACACTGGAAGATTTGAGCAGTTCGGATATCTCCCTAATGATTCATTTGGTGTCAGGAGGCTCTGAGAATACCAGCAATGGAATGAGAGAGTGGAAGATGAACTGGTAAATCTGGTGGCATAAAAATAGCTGTCTCCTACCAGTTCTGGGAAGTCTGCAAGAAAAAAAAATGCCCTGTGCTATTCTAAGGCGTGTGTGCTTCAACTTAAAGATTTCAAGATGTTCCTCTCAAGACATCAGTAAGGTCCCTCTGAGTCAGATATGAAGAATAAAGAACTGGTGAACAAGTCCATTTTACACGTTTTTTACAAAGTACTTGACAGTACTTGAACTCTTCGCATAATGTTAAATTTTTATTCTTTTGAGACATTTATATTTCTGAAGGCAATAAATAAGATTTCTATCTGTGTCTTTGAATTTGTGCAATGGTGTAAGACCTTCCCATTCTACTAAAAAGTTTTTGACCTGAAGCTACACACAACTATTGTACTAATGTAAGAGAAAGCAAACAAATAGCAAGAACATACATACAAAAGACAAAAGTATTTCAGTTTTACAGTGCTGTAGTTTTGCTGAGTTTGGTGTATGACTTTGCCTGGGGTAATTCTGACAAAATCCTTATTATTTGGTTACATCTGTTGAAGAAGAAAGGGTATTGCAAGGGAGAAAAAGGAGCTAAGGGGCATAAGGATTCAGAAATATCATTTCAACAAAATCTTAAATCTGTTTTGTTCCACTGTTTCTGAGAAGAAAAACCTACTGCTGTCTCAGGAAGAATGTCTTACACAGTCTGTATAACCAATTTGGTAGCAGATGAGGGAGAAAAATGAATCTGTATTTCTTGCAGGCTGGTCATGTCCCCTGCCTGCTGGGTTACATAGAAGCTTAAGCAACCCTTCTCTCCTAGCAATAAGGGAAACAGAGAGGGTTTTTTGGTTGGTTGTTTTTTGGGGTTTTTTTCTGTGAAGCACAGTGCAGAACAACTAATAGGATGGCCAGAATGTACAAATTTGCTTCCTCCTGTGAAAAACTAATAAAACAATGGTTCAGCACTCACTTGAAAATTGGAGCACAGATGCATTTGCTACTTACACAAGCAGTCTTGGAGATGCCATAACAACCAGGCTGTTACCTGTTTAAAATTACCTGTTGTCACACTCTCTGCCTTTTCAGAAGACCTGTGAAAAATGTTGATTTTCTCCCATAACACAGGAAGGGAGCATCTTTGACATCTTAAATATGCATGTGGAATGGGAACTCCAGCTGTGCTCAGGACAGCTGTGCACATTCATTAACCCAAGACAAGAAGAGCTGTATTTTTGTTAGACTCAAAGACAGTTCTTTAAAAACTATGACACCTAATAATGCTGGTCAACATGAAAATCACCTTTCAGGTGTTTGACTGTTCCTGAGAAAGCCAAAGACTTCTTGTGGGCTTTCATGCCTGCTTTCTTTGATATCAAATGAAGTGTTTCTAGGCCTGAATCAATATGTAGTGAAATCAATATCTTCAGTAGACACTGGGTCCTTTTTATGCCTGGCTAATATACAGCAAAAACTCTGAATTTGTCTTATTCTCTTGCCCAATATTACCCTTCTGCTAAGCTCTTCCTGTCCTACATATTAAAATCTATTGGTTTTTCTTTATGTTTTCATTTGTATTTCCTGCATAAGCATAAACATTTCAATTTCAGATATGCAGTAGCTGAAAAATTAAAGTGAACAAGCAAATAAATACTTTTCACAGAAACTGCAACTAATCATTAATATTTCCAAACTTGGAGGGTTTCTTTGTTTGTTTGGGTTTTTTTTTTTTGGGGGGGGGGGTTCCATAGGATCTCAAAATAGTTGTGTCTGTTCCTCACAACTGAAGAATGCAAGGGGATATTGACAATTGGCACATATTAAAACTGTAATATTTTCCCATGTATTTAAACCTAAAGAAGTTTCTTTAGTGTAAGATAAATTCTTAGAGATCCAGAATTCCAAGTGCACTAAGAGTTCCTGAACACCTGGAATTTTAAATTAAATCTTCAATCAAAAGCCTGTCCTGAGCATTAGCAGTATTATTTTGGAGACAAAACTAATCAGCTATACTACATCTTTTCTGTCTCTGAAGATGAAAAATTGTTCCAGTATCCTGATTTTTTTCAGAAACCAAGTCAGATTTGGGCTCAAAGCACTGTTTCTGGGAGCCTGTGCTGGAAAACAGAAGTGTGCATGGCCTGTAGCTTCTGGGTGTAAGGGACTAAGCCATGCTTTGAGTTGAAAACCTACATGGTGACCTAAAATCTCACAAAAATCTTAAAATAGATCTTGTAAGGGTCATAATAAAGTTTAGTTGGACTTCAGAAGGATTCAGCCTCTGGACCGATGTTACTGCAGGTGGCACAGAGAAGAGGAATATTTGTCTGTCAACCGTGTCACCGTAAGTCACAGCCAGACAACGTAAGTCACACCAGACAACACATCCATCATTCCTCATGTTTCTCATTCTCATATTCTTTTGAGGAGCATAGGAGAAGGAAGCTTGGAGAAACAGTCTTCTCCCCACATGCTTCTAACTACAGTTATCTTCTCAGGAAATAACAGGAAAAAATTAGATTAAGATCCTAAATATGTTGGACTGTTATAGTCTTGATAAGAACCTACCTGTCAGTAGTGGCTGTAACAGGAATAAGAGGAGCTCACTTTCCATCTTCATCCTTTGGCTGACTGCCGTGTGCCATGGGACTCCACAAGGCAAGGACGTGGACCAGAGGAATACCTGCAGGGAAGGCCCTACTCAGTGAGACCCTCTGCTTCTCTGCACACACCTCTCAGGGAGCAAATGGTCTCATAGCGTATTCACTGATATTCTGATTCATTCAGCTCAGGGGAGCTGCCTGCAAGAAAGTAAAGGAATGAAAAAGATATTTTTGACACAGCCATCCACTACCATTTAATATAAACTAAGTAATAATACATTTAGGGCTATTCACCCTCCAAGTCCAGTTCAGTGTCCTCTGCTTTTGCTTCTCTATTGCTCTTCATGACATATTTTTCTGTGCCCAGCATACCTTTTCCACTGAAGAACCATTCTTTTATTCTCAAGACCTTACTAAAAACACTCTCTGTATTGATTCCCTCATGAGGCTTCTCATCAGTTCCAGTAGTTTATAACATGAATTAATGCTGAGTTTTGATTTATAAAATATTGCACAGAACTTCAAGGCAGGCGGATCAACCTTGTCTGTTGTTTTTTTTACCAATTTTATGAAAAATTTAGTATGTCTTTAAAAACAATGTAAATTAAATCTTGCCTATATTCTTGTCACTTCTTATCATAATTCAAATGATAATATGGTTTCTAACCTAGCAGATACTGCCAAAACCCTCACAAAATGCCTCTTGTGTCACATGGGGATAAGCTGCTTGATGACACATTTATGAAAAGAATTAATTGAAGGCAAGAGCTCGCCAAAAAAGGAGTAGAATTCATTTGTCCTGTTCTTGGGAGAAATAGGTCTCAAGTCCTCTGCCGATATAAATTCATTTGATTCCTACCGGCTGAAAATCCACTCCTGAGCTGGAAACTGGAAGCATTGCCCAAGACTGAGCACACTTGTTCATCAACCTCTCTCTACAGAGCTGTCAGCTAGAAACACATGGAAAACACACCTTCCCCCCACCAAACTCTAGCTTGCTTCTGTTCCCTTTCCAAACTTAAACCACACAAAAGGTTCCCTTTTCAGGTCAGCTCTCGGCCATTTTTCCTCTCAGGTGAAGTTCAGCAAAGAAGCCCATGGCTTTGCATTTTCTCTGTTATTCCATTATTTTGTTCAGATTGGTGAAATTCAGCTGCTACAAACCCCTTCAGGGCTTTTGGGATCCACATGTTCTGCTTACCACCCTTGTATAAGCCACAGAAATTTTCTCTGCTGGCTAGAAAATGCTTTGGCCCTTGTGACACCAACTCTGAAGTGAGCCCACACGATTTCCATGGATACACACTCTAAGAATCCGTAATCCTGGCAGTCTTCTCTACACTTCTGTATAGTGCAAGAGGGAAAGCTCCACTGCTCTACCATACTAGTCTGTTTGCTATCTTGATTTCCTGCACAGTAAGGCTGTTTTTCTTGAGCTTCATATGGTGGATGGGATTCATTGTGCCTCATCTTTTTCCTGATTTCTACATCCAGACTTCCGAGTTAAGCAAGAACTTAAAAGGAGAAGGTTATGTTAGCAAAATACAAAATCATCTAATTAGACATATAATTCTGTTGTATTACCATGTGAGCATGACATAAGGAATAAGATACCACAGACAGTAAAACTGGGAATTAGAAACAAAAGGAGGGTAACACCACCCTACTCACACATGTACTTTTGTTTGCACTGAGTTTTATGTGGTTTCTTCTGGGGGACAATGCCTAAAAAGCTGCCTGTGTTCATTTCATTCCTCAATTAATTAAATTTCATACTATTCCATTGCTTTTGTATCTCAGTTTCATGTTTACTCCTCTTCCTCACTTCTTTCCAAAGAGCGCTATTGCTCCTTCCGTCTGTTTCTTCCCTTCTCTGCTGTACCTCTTCTGTACTTTCCCATTTTCATTCAAGCCCCTCTATTTTCCCTCCCTCAGGCTCCTCTCATTATCTTTCCCTCCTCACACTATTTTATATGCTGTTTTCTCTTCTTGTATGTGTGTTTATTTTTAACTCTTCCCAGAGCTTTTTATCCCTGAGACACTTTCCCCCTGTCTCTCTGACCCACAGTGACTTGCACACACTGACACCCCGCCATTTTTTGCCCCGGCCCTGTGTTCATCTGTACCCTCGGTACCACACTCCATAGCACAGGAAGAGAGCAGGAATGAGTAAGAGATGTTGTGCTGGCAGGAGAGGATGTTGAAAGCCAGGGAAGTCAGACAAGGAGAGAAGAGGTAAATCCTTCTGTTAATCTGCAACCACCCTGCACCCCTCTGCAGCTTACTTTCCTTCTCTTGTCATTCTTAAGTCTTGTACAAGCCACGTTTTATCCCTTGGGTTTCACTCACAATGGCCAGTGCAACGATTTTTGCCCTGAAAATGTCCTTCCTGAAGAAGCAATACCTTTCCACAGCAGCAGTCTAGGCTCAGGATTTATTCCAGCTAGTCTTTATGGCTGTACCCTGCTGGCACATCCAGGGTCCAATCAACCAGTCAAAGGCATTACTATATACTAAAACATACACTGATCCCCTTCATTCCTCATTATATTAGCCAAATGTTCAATATATCACCAATTTTAGATTTAACTGTGGTGGTGGACTCTTATTCTTTTTAGGTTCTGGCCTTTCTTGTGTGTCTACCCAGCTCCAGACCTAAATTGAAGTCTTTTGTGTGCCCATTTTCTGCCCTTTTCTCAGTCTTTTACTTTACCTTGGCTGTACCCTGATGAAAATTTATTTATTGAGCTGCACCTCATGCTGAGGTTTGGCAATCCACTTACTGCCTCCCAGAGCCATCACTCAAGTCAGAAGAAAACCTTTCCAGAATAATCTTTGCCTCCTCTTTTTTAGTTGTCATATGGTTGTACTTCTATTGCTGCTCTTGACATCACCAAGTAGAAGACACTGACACCCAGGATTGCTGGGAGCCCCCTCACCTCTAACTCGCCATACAGCAGCTCAGTGAGCTCCCCCTGAATTCAGTCCCTGTGTCCTTGGCCAATCTGACTCTGGACCAGCTTCCCCTGCCACTGCACGGGGGGACACCCCAACATTTTGCACCACAATTTGTTTCGTCCAACTGGTCCGTGTTTGCCATAGTGTCAGCAAACCAGGAGCAGCGTTCTAGCAGATGCTCCTGGTGTAGGGATCCTCCTCTGGGCTGGCTTCTTGCAGCTGCTGGCAGCAGGGATCGAGTTAGCAGCAGCACCATGACATTTTCCAGGCTCTCTAGACTCTTCTCTCAGAAGTCTCTCCTAGCAGCAGGCACACTTTCTGTCACTCTGCTTTCCTCCATTAATGAGCTCAGCTGATTAGCCCCCTTGCTGCTTCAGTTTCTCCAAGCCACAGTAACACAAGCACTGCCTCCACACACTTTCTCGAATCCTAAACAGTGATTGCTCTTTTCTCTGTCTTGTCTTCAGCTGCCTTTTATCAATAAACCACAACAAGACCTGGCTGCTTTGATTTCAAAGTATGGTAGTACTCTCTGTGCTTCCAATAAATTCATGTTTAGTGAAACATTGTGTATCCAAAGCCCCAAGTGCAGATACCTTTTATCACCTAAAATACAGAATGATGGAGCTTTAAAACTTTTTGGTGCTTCGTGCTTGGCTCTCCGGTGAGCAAGTGGGACCCAAAAACGGAATTTAAAGCTGTCTGAGGTGGATTGCAGACATGCCAGAGAAATTGAAGAGAGTGCACTGGAGAGGAAGAAAACCCCTCCAGCAAAAAAAATAACATTTTGAAACCTTCAGATTTAGTTTGTATAGTTTGAACACAGCTGCATGAGCACTGTCACCATGATAGCTGCTCGTGACAGTCCCACTTCTATTCTTGGTATTCTTTGCCAAGCTGGAGAGAGGCTCTTGCTGAAGGCCACAAAAAAGCTCTGTCCCACATGACTAAAAGCCTACCACTTCTCTATGTGTCCCCAGGCAGCATTCACAGGTCCTAAGAAACAGAAAGAATGTTGAGCTTCTGGGACATGATGAGGCGTAATCTTGCTTTTCTACCAACATTATTTTTATGACTGAATCACTGTAATTATATTTTTCTTTGTGCAAATGTTATCTGCTCTTTCAGTACTATGGCTGGGTTTTTCTCCTTTTCTAATTGGATTCTTTGTCTCTCATGAATTTCATTGTCTGTGTTCCATACCCCACTTACCTAGTACGGCACAGAGTATTATGCTGCCTGTTACTGATTTTGTGGCCTGTTTGGGTGTCACAGGAACAGGTGGGGGGTTCTGGGTGGGTCACTGCTGGGAGCAGAAACCCAGAAAGGTAGAAAGGAATACTTTGACCGCAACATTGAAGCGTCTGCTATTCCCACCTTCTATTCATACCTGAGAAGCACAGAAGAAAAATTTCTGAGGTTGCTGGGAGCTCTCATTTGCTACGGCAGTGACAATAAACAAGACTGATATGACTGGTTAGAGAAAGGGGAGCAAGTTCAACAGTGACTCACATCACACATCTTGCATTGTACAGAGCAAGATGAATGAAACCATCCATACAGACAAGGGGATCAAATCAAGAAAGCAGTGCTATGCAAGAGAAGCCAGGATATCAGAACTAGAAAATGCCTCCCTGAACACAACTGTATTCTTGTCCTTTACATTCATTTTACATTTTATTCTTTACCTGTCAAAGGTGCTTTAAAATGTTTTAAAACCTATGTGTATGGAACTTCTGAAACCAGTAGTGTGATTATGTATATTAAAAAGCACAGGTAGATGTAAAAAACAACAATTAAGAGACAAGTCAATTGCTAGCACATTCTCTACTTTAGGGGGCTTTTCTTCCCCAGGAACATTTGATTTCTGCTGGCTTTAGTTATTTATGATTTAAAATAATAACTTGGAAATTGAGAAACGGGACCCTGGTTCAGGACAGCCTTAAAAATGTATTACAGCAAGTTTCAAACTGTTTTTCTGTATTGACCTGAATGCCCTCAACAAATTATACAAAACTATGTTGTGGGATGCTTTCTGGTATGCAGCATGTATCTAATGAATCAAACAGTTCTTTGGTGCTTGTAGGGACAGCTGCCAGATTTCTGCATCATAAAAATTTTGAATAATGCATAGGTTGTGGAAAAAAATTACAAACAGATACTGAGAAGAGAGACTCAGGACGCTGTATGAAGTCATGCATAGGGGCACTTGGCATGGTCAGGATAATACAAAATTATAAATGCATTTTTTTAATAGAAATAGACTCCTCCTTGGCACCCAGGACTGCCTTTCTGCCTCCGTGACAAACATGCTGAATGCAATCCTTCTGGAGAAACTCTGAGACTTTTAATTTGCTGGAGCATCAAAGACACTAAAGTATGACAATTCAAACTGTATGTGATGTGGCTATTGCAAAGGCTTGTTTGTTCTGTTTAGCCCTGGGCCAGGGGACTGGGTGCTGCTGGAGGAGCTGAGAAAGCCTTACGTGTTAATTCAGGAGTGATAGCCCCAAAGTTTGAATGACTGGAGCTTTTTGTACAGAGCTTTAAATACAGATTAGAGATATGGCTTCAAATCAGAGAATAATGCCATTGCCCTTGCCTATTGGGAGTAATCCCATTCTTTTTATCTTGGACTCATTGAGTCATGCACCTGATTTTACGAAGTCCAAAATATAGACTCTGTTTTGATCCTTATCAGTTCTGCACTTAGTGCCAAATGTTTGCAGTTTGCCTGTTCACTGAGCTTGCTGATATTTCCTTCCTCTGTTCCAGTCCCTTGCCCCCAGTTTGCTCCAGTGTTGAGGCTCCACAGCCTCCAACAGGGTGTCACATCCCATCAAATTGTGGCCCCTTTTATAAACCAGGCACTATTTATTTCACACAATTCAACCAGTGGTTCTGTTCCTTCATTCTTCACTGAGTCCCATTCCAACAGTTTCTCAAGATCTCTTGTTTACTAAATTTGAAGTTCCACTCTTGACTTCCACTTTCCCTGTCTAGAGACAAAAAAATCATTTTTCTACAGCGTGCTCACTCAAGAGATGAATATCAAATGCTGGCACTTGCTGCAATCCAAACACAAATTCTATTCTTATGGCTGCCCCTCATGCCTTCCAGATGTCAGAGCTGTCCATTTTCTGTAATACTTAGTACAGATGGACAACTTTCACCTGACAGCTGGAATAAACTAGCTGTTCATTCTGAATGAAGTAGACATAGTTTGACAAAAGAGCCAAATTTCCTATTGCATAGAAAAAATTGATGGAAAAAAACAAAGAAATCTTGAAGTGCTTGAGGCTGACTCTTAAATCAGACCCTTCATAAAATACAGATGCTCAGACTGTAAAGGGATAAGGAAGCCAGCAATAAAAAACACAAAACCAAAAAAACACACACAAAACCACCCCCAACCCATATTTTGCCCCATATGTTTTGATGGTACTGTTGGGTGAAAGATTCGTATGAAACTTAGCTGACATCAGACCACAGAGAAGGGTTATGATACAGTCTAAAGGTACACTGCATTTCCTTAATTTCTTTTTATTTTCACATCTCTTGCTTCTATGGACTATTTTTCTTATGCTTATGTGACAGATACAGGAACACCACTCTCAATAGTGACAAAGCACATGTAAAATCTCCACATATTATTTTTCAGCATTATTTCTGACTTCCACAGAGGATAACTCTGGAGTGTGCCAGGAGCTCTTGCATATGGATTTCTTTAAACCATCAGTGTCTATGGACATTCATTCAAGTCTGATTGCTATTAAATAATCTTAAAATCCTAAATTCATCTAGACAAATATACTTTAGACACCTTAGTTGGCTGGCTGGGATGAACTCTTGATCTAGACTTGCTACCTCTATTAGATATAGGCATTAATCTGAACTTTCCCTATACTCAGTAAAAACTTAAATGTCACAGCAAGAACTTGTTTTTCTTACTGGCCATCAGTTACAGATTTAGACTAGTCTAGGTAATCTTTCAAACCACATCTTCCAAATGGAGGTGCTCCTTTTTCTTCATTTCTTTTTCAGATCCAATCAAGAACTCAACAGGAGACATCACATAGGCATCTATCTTAATAGCTTTCCCCATCTGACCTTTGTTACTGTCTGAATCATCTTCTGTGGCATTGAAGTGTAACTTCCATCCTTGTCATTGGATATTTTGCATTGCATTAAAATTAATAGTCCCACAAACATCTCTTCCAGCTCTATTTGCTTCAGTTCACATGCATCACCCTGTCACAGGGCAGCTAAAATCTTTGCAGCTACTATTCTGACCCTTTTGCTTAGCTCTTCGTGTGCTCCATTATTTCATAGCTCAGCTGCCTTTTGTCACTGGGCTACTAACATATTTCTGCAGTCAGTGAGCATGCAACCTCATTAGTGTGATCCTGGGTAGTTACCAAATTCTTTTAAATATCCACTTAAAAGAATAAAAGAATGTATAAAAATTGCCTCATGAATAAGATCATATATGTACACTTCTATCAACTTACAAGAAATGGGTCCATGTGAACCTCATGAGGTTCAACAAGGCCAAGCACAAGGTGCTGCACCTGGGTTGGGGCATCCCCCAGTATCAGTGCAAGGTGAGGGAGGAAAGGACTGAGAGCAGCTGTGAGGACAAGGACTTGGGAGTGCTGATAGATGAGAGACTGGACATGAGCTGGCAACGTGCACTTGCAGCCCAGAAAGCCAAACATATCCTACAACAAAAGTAGCATGGCCAGCACATCAAGGGAGGGGATTCTGCCCCTCTTCTCTGCACTGGTGAGACACTATCGGGACTACTGTGTCCAGTTCTGGAGTCCCCAGCACAGGAAAGACATGGACCTGTTGGAGCAAGTCCAGAGGAGGGCCATAAAGCTGATCAGAGGGATGGAACACCTCTCCCGTGAAGACAGGCTGAAAGAGTTGGTTGCTCAGCCTGGAGAAGAGAAGGCTCCAGCAAGATATTATTGCAGCCTTCCATCACCTAAAGGGGCTTTATAAGAAACATGGAAACAGACCTTTTGGCAGGCTGTTGTCCTATATTTCTTTTATAAGTAAGACATTTTTTATGAGGAGGGCAGTAAAACATGGGCACGAGTTGCCCAGAGAAGAGGTCGATGCCCCAGCCCTGGAGACAGGCTGGACAGGGCTTTGAGCAACCTGATCTAGTTGTAGGTGTCCCTGCTCATTGCAAGGGGGCTAACTAGATGGCCTTTAAAAGTCCCTTTCAACCTAAACTCTTTATGATTCTATGTCTGTGTTTATTGCCTTTATCCTGTTCCCCTGAGGACATAAGCCCACCTCTGGTGAAGTGAGAACCATGACATGGACCAAAGCCTGACCTTCACTCTGGTTTACATTGCTACAAGTGGTGTTCCAAAATCACTTATCAGCCAAGAATGGCATGGGTCTGAGTTGCAAAATGCTGATTTGCCTATTTAGTGTGTGGATGCCATCAGTTCCCCAAACACTCAAGTTTCAGGTCCAGAAGAGCATCAACACGGGTTTAACATTTTCATTAAAACATTACCTTCTGCTGCCTTTCTGAGGGATGCTGTCTGTGTGTGCCCCTGAGGGGAAGTAGCTGTCAGGGAGCACCACCAAACAGCTTGCTCTGCCTGTGAAAATGTAGAGAGGATCATCAGGTTGAAAAATTCCTCACATTCTTTAAACAGCTCTCCCAAGTGAAGTGAGGAGGAAGAGCCCTGCCTCACAGAAGGCAGGCTGTGCCTCTGTGTGGCTGTGCCTCTGTGTGGCTGTGCCGTACTGCAGTGAGGGGAAGCGGGAGGTGGAATGCAAAACATTCATGGCCTTGAGTTCTGCTGAAAATGACTGACTGCTTTAATTAGTGGGAGCCCTGCCAGGTTCCCACCTGACAGCCTCTGTGATGCTCCCAATTGCCAGGCTTGCACAGATTTTATCAAGACACTGAATGTGGCAGCTGAAGAGCAATGGCTTCTTCTGCCTTCCCCAGCCTCAGGCAGTTCAGCACCCAGTCTTAGCTGGTTGAGACCAAATGCTGGCATCAACAGGTGCTCTCATGAGCACAGACGTGTGAAAGCTGCAACATCTGGAAGGTATTAGTCAAAAAGTTTTCTTCTATGCACTTGTTCCTCTCCAAACATGACTCGCTTCCACTGCAAACTTCCTTCACTATACATTATTTAACTAATTGTCTCTTCCA
This sequence comes from Aphelocoma coerulescens, assembly GCF_041296385.1. Lineage (NCBI taxonomy): Eukaryota > Metazoa > Chordata > Aves > Passeriformes > Corvidae > Aphelocoma > Aphelocoma coerulescens. The sequence goes on from NC_091013.1 coordinate 64,966,145, forward strand.
AACATATGTTCATCTCATATGTAAGTATGTAGAGTCCCTGAATTGAGAGTCATTTCTGCTGAGGCAGCAGCAAAAAACCTCTGTCTATCCCAGTGTGACCTGACAAACAGAAGCCCCAGACAAAAGTGCCTGCAATTCGAGCTGTCCTTTCACCTAGGACTGCATTGATACAACAACTTCTTCCTGAGATACACTTTATATAGGTATTTCTGCAACACCAGGAAACTACCATGTTACCAGTCTTCCCACAATCTCATTTGTTCAGGCCTTAGAAAGCAAGGATGAGAAAAGATGAGTGAATTCTTCCTCTAGAAATTATTTGGCTTATACCCTTAAGCTTCCCACATGTGCTTTTGTAGTGCACGGCATGACAAATAGTGGAAATAAGGGGAAAGATACTGAGAAATCTTCAAAAGACTTAGGGAAGTCTGGAAGATACTGAAATATTGTGGGGTTTGTTAATTTCATAGATCTATGCACATTATTTAACATGTGCCAACTTTGTCTAAAACCTCTAGATACCACTGGAATCTCTTGCTATGGGTGCTATGCAGCACAACTCCCTTTGCCATTTTCTCACCAGTATCTTCAACTAGCAGGTCTTATCTGCTCTGCCGTCCTTGCTTTTCATTACTACTGCTGCACTATATCTTGTAGTCTACTGTCAGTAAATGAAGTCTATTGCTCTTATGAGTTTCTACTTGTTTCATGTGATCAGTTTTGATTGCATTGTTCTCTATGCTGGAAATAAGGCTCTCCGTAAAATATTCAGGCAGAATTTCTGAATAGGCACAAGCTGTGTTTGCACTGGCTACCAAGAATTTCAGAGAGCAAATTAGAGTAGCCAACAAACCTGTCACGATGTCTTGGCAATGTAGCCAGTTGCGTAGGGTGGCAGACATCTGTGGATGAAGGGTGGCATCCCTCCTGCCACCACTGCAGGGGCAGTGAGGCTTGGTGAGGTGAAGGATACCATTGAACTAACTGGGGAGACAAGTCAGCCATACTGTGGAAGGTGTAGCAGTGTCTACTACCACAGCAGCAGAGTCTTGCTCTCATACAAGCTGTGTAATTGTACATAATGGCAGCTGTAGTTAAATTCATCTGGTTCAAGATGTTACAAATACAGTTGTACACCCTGTTCTTCCACTGACAGGCATTTCCTGCCAGCTGCAGGGGCAGAGGTATGGTGTACATCTGGTCCTCCATGTTCCCGTAGCCACTAGTGAGAATGAAGTCATTGCTGCACGGGCTGATCTCTTTCCCAATCTTGGGGCAGGGGAATAAATTTTGCAGCAGTCCAGACTGCTAGTTCTCCTGCATGCTGGCAGTTGGCAAGCTTCGTTTAGACTTGGATTGAATTAAGTGGAGAGCAAAAATCCACAAAATTAATGTGGTGACATTTCACTCCCTACGGAAATCTGTAGGCGCCAAAACAGCCATTACCTATATCAGTCCAACAGTTTAAGCATTTCCTGCTGTATTGTGGTATCAGTGGTGAAACTGGGTCCATCTGCAATCCAGCTGAAGTGTCAGCATCTTATTGGTTTTGGAATTACAGACTTTCAATCCAACAGCAACATAATGACTAATATCAACCCGTCCTGCTTGAATAATCACTTCTAATAATCAGTGGATGTGATTTCTTCATGGGTTCAGTGTCATTAAAAGGTCACATCTGGACAGGATGTAAAAAATAATAACTCCATTGACTCACTCAGTTGTCCCCCATTCTGTATTTACTGAAGCATTTCTGCCTGCATGGTAGCTTGCACTTGTCCTTATTAAATTGCTGCTTTTTTTTTCCAGAGACCACTTTTTCAATTTTTCAAGTTTATTTTGGAGTCTGAGCCTGTCTCACAGTCTCTAACTACTTGTTTTATAGGCCAACTTAATATCTCTATTCTCCCCTCTACCATTAAAGTAAGCAGCAAAATATGTAACAGAAATGACACTGAGGTTACCTCAGACTTCATGAAAGTTTTCCAAGACACTCTTCCTTCCATCAACAGTTTCTTTTTTTAGAAAGGCTATCCACCCAGTTTTCCTAGTCCATGAAGTACACTGGTTAAAAGTATTTTACTCCTGACTAATCTACTTTGACAGTTACTCAGTCTCTCCTTAGAGGCTTACAGTTTCATTTTTTGCTTGCTGTGTTTCAGAGTTTTTCCAACAGTTTAATTATGATAGCTGTTTAAGTTTCTTGATTCTTCAATCTCTTTGCCCTTTTTTTTCATGACAGGCCCTACATATGTCTTTTTTCAGTCTTCTGGTGCCTCACTCAGTCTCCAGGAGCTGTCTCTGATAATGGACTCGTCCAGGCATTGCAGTCTATTTGCTAAGCTAACAGAGACAAGGTCCATTAGACTTAACTCACATGAAAATATTTTTCTCAGCTAGCTATTCCCAGGAGTTTCCCTTCCTTAGGTGAAGGGTGCTATCAAGATATGATGTTGTTAATTGTGCTAGCTACAAGCTCTTGACAACTTTGGCTGGACAGCATCTTCCCTCTCCCAAATGGTGGTTAGGAGAGACATTCTTAGAGGACAAAACAAGGAGATTCAGTTTAGATTAATAACCACAGCCTTGTGTGATAGGCCTCTGTCCATCCTGAAGAGGACAGACTACCTGGCAGGGGGAGAGAGAGGAAGCATTTCTCTGCATTGAAAATGTAACCAGGACAGAGGGATAACAAAGGGGACCAGAGCTACTTGCACATATAAGTAAAATACAGCAAGTAGCTTCACCCCCAGGAGGAAAAGAGACAGGCGAAACATCAAAAATTTAATCTTAAAGCTTTTTAAACAAATTAACATCTCAAAAACCAAAGGAAAAATGTGCAAGGTTTGAATCCTGAAACAGATTTTACTTTGTAATTATTTTGTCTATTGTTCAAGGAGAAAAGAAAAAAAAAAAAGAAGTTGCCATTTGACAGAGGCTGCAAACAATTTCAATCTCAATTTTTCAGCTTAGTTGAAGAGCTGAAAAAAGTCAATTGTTTACAAAGCTCCTGTCCTGAAGCCTTTGAAAATTACCCTCTAGAGACAACAATTACGGGAGTTATGGTGCAGAACAACATCACAGAAGTTTAAATCAGAGCTGAGTTTTTGGTCATTTGGGAAGGTGCCTTCAGAGCTTGTTTTCAAATGGGCCTAAAAGCAGTTTCTGGACCAGTAATGAATACGGGTTGGCCTTCCCTGTGTCTCTTCATCTGGCACCATTAAGTATAATTACCTCTAGTGCTCTTCATGCTGACAGCATCAAATGACAGGTAGTTCTCCTGTTGTAGGCGGCATCTCTAAGATGTATTGTTGTGTGACTGTGCTGTCAGGACAGATAAGTAACTTTTAACTTCATTCACCATATCTGCATTCATGGACACCAGGATGCAATAGGAAATTCTTAGGGAATTCAATTCCTCCTTGAAGTCCTCTGGTTCTTGGAACAGTTCTGAGTTTATCCACTGGAGCTCAGCAAATGGGTTGTTGCTTTCTTCAGACCTTGACTAATAAGAATAGACTACTCAAGTGCCGAGTGAAAAGGTTAAATTTTTTTCCCCCCCAGTAATCAGCAGATTAACTCATCTCTGAACACCATTCCTGTTCATGTAGTTCACCCAGTTTACTAGTATCACAAAGTCATGGAGACCAGGCTGTAAGCTTCACTCAGGTTCAATCTGGTAAAGAATTCACACCTGCTTCCTGGAGCATCTCCTTCAGGTGTTGGCCATTCAATGCCTTCAGTTGCCTCAGCTGCAATCAGTCCACACACTTTGCAGAAACCACACCCTTGCCATCTGTGGAGCTGGTCTGTACAACAGCTGTCTTAACCATTTATTTTTCATCCCAACAGCAGAATGGAAAAAATAATCTCTGCATGTGTGCATGTGCACACATAAACTCAGAACCAAACCTTCCCAGAGTTTTAAGTGAAATAAAAGAGAAGAAAAGTTGTAAGTTGTGTGTTGGATTCTTTCTCCAAAGCATTTTATTCAAAGCAGTGTAGAAGACCAGGGATGGGACAAGAGTTCTCTTCATGATACTACAAAATAGAGGAACCCCATAGCCAGCCTATGATGAGATCACCTCTTTGGGCTGTGAAGGACCCAAGTTACTCACATGCTTTGAGAGCACCCAAGAGATCCCAGACCCCAGAGACATGTCTGATCTGTGTCCTCAGCATGATCTAACAGGGCTTTTCCAATCTCTGGTTTTGGGGTTCTTTGTTCTGTAAATAGATCATAACCAGTCACAGAACTAGCATTGAAGGCTAGAATCAGTCACAGAGGTTGATCTCACTAGAGTGCCTTTATACTCAGTGGACTTCCTGTGTAGGGAACAGATATCTTGTTTTGATTTGAGTTCAGTTGAGTGCCAAGATGATTCCCATGTGAGGTCTGTGCTTTTGAAATCAATCCCCTTTGACCTGGAAATGTGCCAGTCTTGGTATTACACAAAGCCTGATTCACCCTGACTGCTTTCCTTCAGCTTTTCTTAGAGGTGCACTGAATATTCCTATTATTAATACAAGGGAAACCTCATTGGGATTTTGGATGCTTTAATGTTTCTTGTAAATCACGTAAAAGTAAAAGGAAGCAAACATTATAATGTGTCAGTAGCTGATATATTGCATACAGACAGTGGAAAAAAATGTTCTGAATCTTGCTGCTTGGAATATTGTTTCTTCTGTCCTCAGTGATAAAGAATGAAAAGTTATTAGTTCACTTGTGGGTGCCCAGCATCCTCCCTTTGCAGGCACCGAGTAGTCAGGAACATTTCTTTTAAAGCTTTATCAGACAACTGCTTTTGAGAGACAGATTCTTAATGCAGAAAGATCCTTCTGGGTTTTGCTTCTATTAATTTTACATAAGGCATTTTTGTTAGCCAGAATTAGATAGCACTACTTATTTATGAATAACCCATGAAGGAATGCATGAGTCAATATGAGATGCTTTCCCAGTCCCTGGTGCTGGCTATTCACAAATCAAGAATGGCATCTATGCAGAACAATCACCAACAGCAATATTTCTGCGGTATGCTTGGATTAACTTACAATGAATTATCTTCCCAGATATATGAGTTGCTTTCCCTGAAGCATGTTTCTCCCATCCTTCCCCCACAGGGGATTAGTAATGATTATGGTGGAGTTTTTAGCTGTGCACTTTGCATGGCCTCAGTCTTCTACTCTTTTACTAAACGGTTCTAATAATTGTTCCCAAAAAAGGAAACAACTGGTAGAGGTCGTGATGGGGGAAAGGCAAAGCAGTAGTGGTAAAATTCTTGCCACTCAGGTTTTTTAGCTCAGCCAGCCCTGCCTGATGTGAGGCACAGGCTATTCACCAGTCCTTCTATGTGGTACCATTCATTCAATTCTAGAAATTGACACAATGGATTAAGACCCCCCAAAATAGCGAATTACAACACAGTGTAATTCACTTCTGGATTTTGGTCACATCTGAAGGTGTGCCAAGAGAGAATTCGTAGGGAAATCAATCACACTGAAATATGAGAGATTGGGCATGAACATTCTTGCAAATTTTAGCCATGCTGTCTAAGAACTTGTCCAAATAACATTGTCTTTCTCTGGCACCAAGAAGTTGGGAAAGTCTGGGTAGTATTTTCACTCTGTCCCCTGCAGTGCCCAAAGGCACCAGGACAAACTTCTTGTAGAAGGAGCACACCATCCCTCACAGAGAGACAGTAATTTCAATATGTTGTAACCCTCTCAGAATCTCCAGAAGAAAATTTGTTTCTAATGTGTTTGCTGAAGCACACTGACACTCTGTTCAGCCATCAGGTACATTTTGTGTACCAGAAGTATATAGCCCACAGCAATGCAGATTCTAAAGTACAAGTGTTTATATCTGACTTTGGTTAATTTTTTCACAGTATAATGCAGAAGGAGAATGCTGACTTGCAATTTGCCAGAAGCTTTCCATGACTGGTAAAATATCAGGTAAAATTTGAAAGCAGAGCAAACACATTCAGAGTACGTTTATGGGCCCTGGAATGCATCCAGAGTAAATCAGTGTATGTAGGCAGTAAAACATGACAATTATTTGTTTCGAATTGACATTTAAATTACAAAGCAGTTATTGAAATTATTAGCAAGTCTAGTTTTTAAAGTGCATTTTGTTAACTCATGGATATAACCATTGAAACAATGGGCACAAGCTTAATTGAATTTACCAGGATCACTACCAAAAGTCATGTCCAGAAAAATCTTACTTTCCCTAATTAATAAAATATAGTTCATTGATATGGCTACTTTGTATGGGTAACTATGTGAGGTGTACTACACACATGTATCCCCTAACCAGATACTTCAGTTTTCACTCAGCATTCCTGTAAGAATGTCTGCTTTAGAAATTAGAAGGTTTGGTTTAGCATTTCTGCAGTGTGTATTCCGAACACAGTCACTTGGAATACATGGAATTTGCACTGATCCCCTGGATCAACATGAAATTTGTACACAGCCAAGAGCAAGAACTGATAGTTCAAGAGATTCAATGGTTCTACTCATGACAGTGAGTCCTGGCCTCATGAGAGAGGACTGAAGATTCTAAGAATTAAGACCTTTAAAATTTCAAACAACAAAATTAAGCTCAGGCCTATTTGTCCTTTGGGGGAAGGGGTGAGGCAGTGTTCACCCTGCATAATGAAAAGGGCTTAACTCAGGCTCAGAACTTTATGTCAGAATAACAAGTAAAAAGCTTAGCTAATCTGTGCACAGAAGAATTACTAGGCAAATTTTTGAATGCTCTAGTTATTTTGTTTGCTTAGCAATATTATGCACTCTAGTCTCCTCCCGGAATTGAATTTCAGCTTTTCCTTTCTCATTCTGCAACAGTCCACTTGTTTTTTCGGATATACTCCCTTTCCAGAATGTGATGCAAGTCCACTAGATACATGAGCCAACACTAGACAATCTGATTCCAGGAAATAATTAGATTTGTTTTTAACAGACCATGTATCCTCTTAAATAATACAAGACCAAACCTCCTAATAGTCTAGGCAAGAATATAATAAAATCCTAAATAACTTGCATTGGGAGGGAGCTCTGGAGGTATTTCAAATGGAAAATCAACTCTGTGATTGCAGCAGGTTGCTCTGAACCTTCTCCTGTCAATTACTGAGTATTCCCAAGGATGGAGATACTATTAATATCATTCATGTGGCTCCTGTATCACACTGTTAATATGGAATGATGCTCAGAAAGGAAACAATCCTCTCTTCACAAACCATATAGTCACATTTACAATCAAAAAACAGCTGGAAGAATATTAACTTTCTAGTTGAAGCAGATCTCCTGGATTTTTAAGACCAGAGGGACAGCTGTGATGACATAGTCCAAATTCCTGAGTAGCATAAGCTGGAACATTGTCTTCAGACAGGCTGAAGTAGTGGTCAGGCACTCCTGTGAGAGTGCTGTGAGACTCTGAGGTCACTCATGCAGCAAGCTTTATGGTGTCATTCACAAAGGACAGTTTTAGCACCTATGGTTCCACCTGCACAATCTTCTCATTTTTGGAGACCCCTTCATTTGTCTCTATCAGGCAAGGGAGCTTCAAGGGTTCTCTATCTTGGCAATTACTTCAGGTTAAATTTTAGCCCCTGTGAATTGGTTCTGAAGTTGTTATTCAAACTCAGTTTCAGCAAAAGGATTGTGTACAGGGTTAAAGGCTGTGAGATTGGCCCCTTTGTACTGCAACTGTAATTCAGGAAGCAGAAACAGGCTGCGTCTGCATTTTAATGAGCTAAAAGACAGGCATTTCCAGATCTCAGCAGGTGCTGCTATCAGGAAGATTTTCAGAGATCTGATCCTTTCCAGTTGCTGAGTAGATGAGGTAAGGAGCCTGTTAACATCTTATTTTATCTCCTACTGTGTTGAAAGATGTAGCTTTCTTCTCAAGCAACATTTTTGTCTCCATATGGACTGAAACACATCTGCCATGGATCATGTAGTGATGAGGCACCTTCTCCCTCTTTCAGAGCACAGGTTTGCTGTTAGGATACACGAGAGGCATGAGCTGCTGCTTCATGACTGTACAGCTGTGCTGCCCTCATATGGCTCAAGACATCAGTTCTGTGCCTGCCTTGGGGACGTGCCAGGTGCACTTCTGCTCAGCTTCGCCTCCTGCCAGACCTGCAGCACCGCTGTCTTTGCTGCCTTTGCAAAAGCACTTTGCTGCCTTTGCAAAAGCAAACAGATAAAGATCAACCCTTGCTTCCTCTGCATGTTGGGTCATTTGCTGTCTTTTGTCCTAGGCTTTATTTGTAGGTTTCTAGCATTGCATTTGGAGTCCTGGTTAGTAATGGCTCTGGATTTTCAGTGTAATCCAAATTTAAATTTCAACGAGTCTGGAGTATTTAGCTGCCTTGCATACCTCTGGTTTCTGGTTTCTGGTCGATGACTCTTGCTGCAAAGGCAGAAATTCTAAACTTCATCAGGTGCATATTTCTCTTTAACATAGAATCATAGAGTCATAGAAAATCTAAGACGGAAGGGACATTTAAAGGTCATTTAGTCCAACCCCCCTACAATGAGTAGGCACATTTTCCTCTAGATCGGGTTGCTCAGAGCCCAGTCTAACCTCACCTTGAATGTTTCCAGCTATGGGGCATCCACCATCTCTTTGGATAACCCATGCCAGTGTTTTATCACACTCATTGTAAAAAAAACTCCTTCCTTATATTTATTGTAATTTTTAATTTACAATCATTTCCCCTTGTCCTCTGGCAATAGGTCCTGCTAAAAAAGCTTGACCCCATCTTTCTTACAGGTCCCCTTTAGGTACTGAAATGCTGCAACAAAGCCCCCCCAGAATCTGCTCTTCTCCAGACTGAACAAGCCTCTATTAGCCTGTCTTCACAGGAGAGGGGCTCCAGCACTCCAGTAGATTCGTAGACTAGTTCAGGTGGGAAGGGACTTTTAAAATGAAAGCTTTGTTTCTGTGCTACACTTGGTCCTCTCCTCACAAAGTTTCCATTTTCACACCACTCATGATGCTCAAATACTACTTTGGACTTTCCCTTGCCCTGCCAGGAGCAAACTGAGTTAAGACAACATGCTGCAGACCCGGTGCCCATTCACTGCAGTCCTGTGCTTCTGGGCTGCTTGAAGAAAGCAACTGCTTAGCAGTATCCAGTGCAGTGTTCATATCTTCTCCCGGTTTGGAATGATCTATCTGATGTATTACTATTGTTTCCTAATGGCACATCTTCTTAAAATAGGTTTCTAGTTCAAATCTAATGAGCACTTGCTCTTCTATTCTGTGAAAGTCCTTTTTTTGCTTTTTTTTTCCTGTGCCAGATGGAAGTTTGCAGCTACTGTGGGGTCAATCACAGTTACAATGCTACATGTTTCCAGCTCATTACACTAATTAAGGATTTGTAATATGGCAGAAAATAACTTCAGAGGAGGACAAAAAGACTCCCACTTGAAGAAGATCACAAGATATTTATTTTCTTTCCATCTGTGAATGGGACAGGGGTGGGGACATGTATTTTAGTGTGCTGGTTAAATTGAGGGTATCCAGGGACAAAACACAGTTGACTGACATCCCACTCCTCTTGCCTTACATCAGAAGCAGAAGAAAGGTCTGGAAGAAAGTGGAAGAAAGAAGGGGGTTTGGCCAGGCCCTTCTTCTTCACGACTCTGTTCCAGGTTACCCAGTGGCTGATGCAGGAACAATTACTGCCTGCCCTGCTGTGTGCTAGGCAGTCTCATGTCCTGCTGAGGGATGACACCTTTAAAGAACAATTCAAGTGTATTGTACAAAGAAATTTCTTGAACAAGGGACAGAAAGTATTTGCAGTCACCTTTACCTACAGAAGAGGAAAACAAACCTCTATGTTACTGGAAGGTGAGAATTTTTGTGAACAGATTTTGCATGCCTCTCCAAAAACTATATCAAAGTGCCTTGTAGAAAGTTTCTGATTACAGGGAAGAAAGATTAATAATGTTTCTCTCCTGGATAAACATTTAATTAGTGACATGCCAGCACTAGATAAATGTTAAAAATTTATGAATAAAATCTTAGGAAATATCTATCTATCTATCTATCTATCTATCTATCTATCTATCTATCTATCAATCTATCTATCTATCTATCTATCTATCTTTTTTTTTTTTTTAAAGAATACATTTTAAAAAGCAGCTATTTACTTAATATGTAATAGCTCACTTTGGAAATTTATAGTTCACCTGCCTGGACTACATTTTCCCAAGTACCATTAGTATTATAGACAACAGCAAAGCTGTGGCATTCAGTTTTTGTGGAGCTGCACAGGCAGAAGTTCTGCAGAACATATCCACACTCCAGGCCTGCAACTGGTTGAGAATCTTGGGAAAGTGAACTTGCATATAAAATTCAGACTGTTGGCCTCCCAAAAAGCACAATACATTTGCTGAGTTTGCCCTGGACCCCACCTAGTACACAGAAGCTACAAGTAAAATCTTAATTATTTAAACTATTTTATCATCTCAGAGGAAGTTTGCTTTGGTTAAGGGTTGTTGCTTGCATAAAGAACTTTTGTATAAAGGGTTTATGAACCATAAAATATTTTGGTTAGTTAATCATCACTGCCAGCTTAATGGTCAAACTTACCTTACACTCTGACAACTACTACATTTACTTTTTTACTGCAAAGCTCTTCACACTGTTAAATGTAACTCTGACTGGAGACAACATTACAAGGCTCCTTTCTGCTAATTTTTTCAAACACCTGTCTAATCTTCTGCATCCTCTTCAGCCTGTGAATTTTCCCTATATTTTTCTGAATTAGGACAAAATCAGAACTTAGCACTATACAGCATCTATTAAAAAGTCTTTTGGAATACTACGGGATGCACAGGTAAGACTTATCAGGCTGTGCTACTGCCATCCTCATTTCAGATATGCAATATTCAGTCTGTCCTAGAATGCATTTAGGAATAAGGATGGAGCTGAAGACTTTTGGGAGGTCTTAGGACAGGACTCACACAGCCAAATTATCCCAGATATGGGAGCTTGGAGCAGTTCCATGTACTGCATATCTCAAAAACAAGCTTCATCATCTTCAGAGTGACAAAGTGGCTCATTAATTACAGATGAGCTTGGAACATTATAAAGTGTGATAAGCAAGTGTGCCAGTTTGGACAAATCTGGAAGAAAATTTTCCTCTGAAGGCAGGTTACAACCATCCTTCCCCCACCAGCTTTGGGAAAAAAAGAAATTTTCCTCAGAGGAAAATGAAAGAGATAAAAAACCTATTTATTTAACAAACACACAGGAAAAGGATAGTAATGCTAAGTAATAAAACCTCTTGCTGTGGAGAGAAACCTGGGAAGATTTCAGAGTCCTTCTGTAGATGTGATCTCTCTCCTCCTCCTCAGAGCTGGGTCGGTGTGGGCCCACCTCCGGGGCCTTGGTGGAAAATTCTCCCCATGTGTTCTGATGTTGTTGAAACAGTCCAGAAGAGAAGAAGGGAAAAACTGAAGTCCCAGCAAAGCAAAGTTCAACTCACCATCTCCCTCCAGAGAAAAGGAGCTGAAAACTGGCTGAAAAGCAAGAGGAGCGCTTCCTCTGCTCCCGCTGCTGCAGCAGGACGCAGAGGGGTGTGTGTCTGTGACAAAAACAGTTGTCCTTGAACAACTGTTTTGAAAAGTTCGCTTGGTTTTTTTCCTCTCCCCCCTCTCAGGTTCAGTTTAAAGGCACAGAAAGGCACAAAGCTAAATTCTGGGCATAGGGCAGAGATAGGGGATAGAACATCATAAAGTCACCCCAAGACAGCAAGATTTTCAAAATTGGATATTTCCTTGTAGGCCTCTGAACATATATTTGATGTTTATAAAGGTGGTTTCACTTTCAAATGTACCTAAAACCCTGTGGAGCTGATGAAAATTACTCCGTTTCAGAAAATATATATTATATTTTTAATATGATTTTCCTGGAATATTTTTTCTCCCAAGTGAGCTTCAGATTCCTGCATTTTTGTAGGGTCAATAGAAACACCAAAATTTTCATCCTGAGGGAAATTCAGATATTAAGGTAGCTGCTTTTAATAGGGAAGCATTACAGTTCCTGTAATGTAATTCAACAGTATTTATTTTTCTCTGAGTGTGCTATCTCCATATAGTTATCTTTGTGAAAACACCAAAAACAGATTATTTCAAGCCAGCATCAGCTATATGTGCATTTTAAACTATAGCAAACTTCATACAGACTTTAATCCAGACATCTTACTCTCCCATTCTTCCTAAAGTTTAGAGTCATCTTTAAACTAGATCACCAGTGAGGTTGTACTATGGATGGTAAAATAATTTGTATAAAATATTTGGTCTTGCTGGAATAGCCCAGTCAAGAAGAAAAAGCATTAAGGGACTTGGGGAATTTGAAAGTAGGTCTATTATTTTAGTGAATCACCATAGGATCTCATACAAACACACAGAAAGATTCATTTCACCACCATGTGCATGGATTTGGGATGGTCTTCCAAAAAAACCTTTTTTTTTTTTTTAATTCACACATAAAATGTAAACTTAATCAGCAACAACTAAAGTTTTGGTAAAAATGTCTATATTTGAAAAAATTGCATTCCCTGAAATAAAATAGTTGGACAAGTCGTGAATATCACTCTTCTTTAGTGTAAGAAAAAAGGTGAAATTGTACATGGTCATGAAGCAGAACAGCCAGGGGCAAATGCTGCTACCCAAGTGAGTTTTTGGAAGCATATCACTTGTCTCACCGAAAGAGATGTGAGACCTTGGTAAAATTTATTTTTCTTATGGTCCAAACAAATCTAGCATGCTCCTTATCCAATCTTTAGGAAAACTTGTATGAATTCTGAAATTTAATATTGAAGGTGAGATGACCTAATTACTCTTTTATAATAACAAAAAGTTTTTACAAATTCAAGATGACATTAACCTGTCTTTATTATTAGACCCTGTCAACTCAAAGCTGAGTGCAGTGGTAGTTACAAAGAACAAAGAACTCTTTGCTGGTTGTTACTTTCTGATGTGGCTTTTTGAGGAGGAAGGCTTTTGGGTGACACTTTTCTTGAACTGCACTGCAAGTAAAAACAGCTTTTAAGCTTTATACATGTCTTTTCAATAACTGACTCAGTTTTAACATATGAAATCTGGCTATTGGGCTTGTGTGCTCCTGTAATGGACAAGAGATCATCAACTTAAAACTAAAATGCTCAGCAGAGTGATAGCATGTCAAGAAACACCAGAGTCAGAAAGTGGTCAAAAAATACTAGAGCAAAATGTCACCCAAATTTAGCCAAAGATATTATAAATCCTGACTTGTGCTATTGCGTTTCAGTCAGATCCCCGTTCACTGTGACACTGTCAGTGCCATAATTATGCCTCCCCTGATGGGGGAGAATTTTTAGTCTTTGCCAGGAGTCTGAGAGACAAACGGGACTTCTGTATTTTGTCAGTCTTCAGGTTGTTTATGACATCTTACCAGTAATTCACATGCTGACAGCATAGCATGAAGCAGAGCAAAATACAAAAGGCAAAATGCAGGAAAGCCCAAGGCTTTTTAAAGGCAAACTAACCAATGGTCACTTAAAATGAAAGATATTTTCACTTTTCTACCAATTATCTTGTCACGTAGACAGGAACTGCGGAATTCTTTATTCAATCATCCCAAACTACTTCTACTGAAGAATATGGAGTAGTAGAAGAAGAAGGTCTGGAGAGCAACAACAATCCTCCATTTTGAAGTTTTTTGCTTTTATCTACTTACTATATTAATAAACCCAAAAACTCTAAATTTTTCACCCTGTGACAATCTTACATAGTATTCTGTCACCTAGTTCACACCAGTGTAGATTCTAATTCTTCCCAGAGGGTAGGCAATTTTCTCCATGGACAAAGTTGAAAAACAGTGTTGTCCATGGGGGTAGAACCCTTCAAAACAGGCAGAGAAATACTCTCTGCACTCTGGGTTCCCACATGGAATCCTTCTCTTTCTTTGCAAAAGAAATAGCATCTGCACAGAATTGAAAGGAGAAGGCACTAAGATAAGATGAGATACACAGGTAATTGTGCCAGCTGTGTCACCCCTGGTGAAGGAATGACTCTTTTCTTCTAGTCATGGAATAAACACGTAACTAGAAAAAACAAATCACCAGAGAAAAACAAAACCTAAGACGTGAGACAGAATATGATTTGTACATGTTCTGGCAGGGAGCTGATGGAGGCAAAAGAGCCTGGCTGAGCTGTAAGGCAGCAGCTGCTTGCTGTGGGAATAAGAGCTGCTTACTCTTTAGGACTCTGAGTCAGAGCATTTATTCTCTAGCCTTAAGTTTACACGTGTGTTTCCACAGGGGAGTTCCTGTAAACTGTCTGCATACAAGAAAAAAAATGTTTATTTGGTTGTTTGCCTTGAGACTTGAGTGAAGACACAAGTTCTTAATACAGCATTTTATTTACCTTGCTGAACACAAACAGCATCTACCAAAACCATACATAACCTCACACAAACAGAGAATATGGACAGCAAGGGACCTTCTCAGACTACCGAGATGAATTCTAAGCTTCCTTTCTAAAAAACAGCTTTGACTCAACTTAGCAACTACATTTTTTTGTTCACTTAATGGAAGGATTTAACAAAAAAGCCATGTGCAAAAATACATACAGACATCTGGGGGACAGAATAAAGACCTGGTCCTTTTGAATGTGGTACACAGGGAAAGCCACTGGCTACTAGTGGGTCATTACTTGTGAGTGTCTCCTCTCAAGTTTATCAAAGTTGGATAGTTCTTTGCAGGCTTTACCAATATTTACCTCAACTCACTGATCACTCTTTCTTATGTCATGTACCACATATATATATGATAGCATTTTTTTCTGTTACCTACCTGGAAGACTACCTTTTCTAAAAGAGTGGAATAATGAATGATAATTAAAAACAAACCAACAAAAAAAAACACAAAAAAAGACTGACTCCCCCCCCTCCCCCCCCCCCCCATAGCTAGTAAAACATGCTTTTCTGTTAATGCAGCTAGATATAAACAAAGTTTCAAACAAGCATTGAGTATCACTTGCAAAAATGGCACCTTTGTATATCTACGTTATGGTTGTTAGTCTCAACGTGGCAATCATAACAAATATGCAGTGAGAGCTGTATTGGTTATTTGTTTGCACAGATTTTGGAAAGACATGCAATCCAAAAATGCATTTCTTTTTCCAGAATCACCTGCAGAGGCAATATGAATACCCATGAATGTTTGTGAATGATACCCATGCAGTTTGTGAATACACTTCATGCATACATCGTTGTTCACATAGATGAACCCGAACTGTTCACAAGAGAATTTACTAAGAATCTGGCTGAATTTCTATGACACAGAAAATAGCTGTGGCTGAAAATGCTAAATACTGGAATCTGTATCTTCTGGCTTGATTTTAACAAGCATTTCAGATTGGGAAAACAAGTGGAACCCTGATCCATCTAGTTGTTCAATTAACATGGAGCAGCTTGACTGACAAAGCTGTACACGCAACCTGACACCTGTCAATCATAAGTAGCCCATCTGGGCCCTGTTCTATTTATTCATATTCAGTAAAGAGATACTGCACAGGAGGCAGCTGGCAGGCTGCAGAGAACTCTCCCTTCTCCCTTCATTTCAGTGGCTCTGCCTGCAAAGGCAGGATCTGGCTGTAAGGACCCAGTTTTTCTTTTTTGTGAGACCTGGGTACCGCTGCGGTAGTTCTGGCTTAACTGTGCAGACTCTGGTGGGGCTATGATGAAGGAGCATGCAGGTGGGACACACTATAGCAGTACTGTCAACCAGGAGATGAAGATCTGTCTCTCATTGTGCTTTTTCCCCAGGTAATTTCTTCACACAGTCCCCCTAATCAGAACAGAGAGCAAAGGGAATGTGGTGCCCAGCACTGCTCAGTGCTGAGAACTACTAAGCAAAAAAAATGTAATAGAAAAAAAAGTCCCTGGATATTATGAAAATTATACAGCAGTTTACATGCAATTTTTAATTTATAGAAGGACACTGCCTTTAGAGCAGGGAAGCATACACATACATATCTGCCGTCTTTTTGGAATCAGAACCACAGGTCACATGGCTGAGCTGCCATTTTAAGAATAATGTTATGTCATGCACAATACCAAAACGAAGGCCTGGGAAAGCCTCTGGGCTGCCAGCTTTCTGTCCTGGTTACCATGAGCTGAACCACTTTGTGTGTGGACTTACAAACTGGGATCAGGGAACCTAGGCTGTCCAAGGGAGTGATGTGGGGATGTTCAAATTGCTCCAGGGCTGGAAAGCAAAACCCTGTGGGAGTCCAGGTCCTGCTGCTGCAGTGCCCAGTGCACCTGACTGTGACACAGACATTCAGAAATGGGAGAGCTTATGCCTCCTTTATTTTGCCTTTACTTTTCAGTTCTTCACATATATTCAAACTGCTTTTGAAGACTTTTGTAAAAGACAAATCCTTTGAGAAGGTATGAGGTATTTGAGAAGGTATTTTCCTTTCTTTCTTTACATTGCAGTTCTCATCCTTTCTCCAGAATTTAGTTTTGCTGGTACAGAACTATACAGACAGTGAAAAAACTTTTTCTTCACCTTTTTTCCTCATGTAAATTAAATTAACTTGAAAACTTTACTTCTTTTTCAATCCATTCAAGCCCAGAACTGCCAAAAGCAATGAGCCTCTAGGTTTAACAAGCTGGCCTAGAGCTGCTGCAAAAACTACAGTCTCTGCCAGAGCAGCTTGGGGAGTTACAAAGCCTGACCTGAAAAGGATGCAAGTCTGATAAGGGTGAACTGCTTCCCTGACCTGGCACCTTTGTCACTCCAAATGGCCCAGGGACACACAGCCTGGCAACCTGAATGACCACCTCAAAATAATGTCCATCAGTGGAACTCAAGATGTGTTCCAAATATCCACGGTATTTGCTGGTGAACATCCCGGCTCTTTGATCACATGGTGTAGAAAGGAGGAATAGAAGTTACCCAGGTTTGTATCACTGAGAAATGAAGAATTCAGTTCCTCTAATTTAAATTTCAGTGATTGCTACTCCTGTGTCTTGTCTTCAACATCTGTCTTTGAGCAAGGAAAATTTTGCTCTGGAAGTATCCTCTCCTTTCTACTGGCCATAGGGAGATGCCAGGGTGACAAGTTCAGATAAAGATGGATCAAAACAACAGATGACACACACAGAGCAAGTGCACATACAGGACAATGTAAGGGCTATCAAATAATGGGTTGTTTTACATGGACCAATGTGAAACTTCAGGGGATGCTACTTTCATGCTGCCATCCTCACACTCTCACCCTTCCCTTCCCCACTATCTGATCTGAGAAAAACCAAACCTGACATGTGGAGAGGGTTGCCCCAGGCACAGGATGGGCTTCCAGCATGGACAAGGCAGTTGGACGCACAAATCCCCACACTCCCATCACCATTTGATTTTAGCACACAGATATGAAGTCTTCAATCCTTATGTCCTGTTCCCTTTCCTGAGACGACCTCCTTTTCTACTCCCTAAGAAGGATTCTGGGCCCTTCTCAAATAATTTCTGAATACTAACACAGCACATGCAGAACATCTCTGAACCAGAACAGATCCACAAAATATTTTTGGAGGCTGTGAGATTCTACAGGCTAGCACAAGCCTCTAGGTCAGTCTCAAGTATGCGATGGAAATCAGTGCTCTGAACAATAATCTGCTGCTGCTTGTCCCACTCTGCCACTTCAGCCTCTGCAAGAACATTTGTGTTTCAGCAAACACTCCAAATCATTGTTCATTCTGTTTTGTTTGGCACAGCAGTGCTCATTTTCACAGGAAAAAAAAGGCAACAGCTCTGAAAACACATGGCCTGGTGACAGCCACAGCACAGCAATGTGGTGACAGTGAGCCCCCGAGCACTCGGGTGAGCTGGTGCCACTGCCAGTGGCATGACCAAGCCCTGCCACTCCCCTTCAGCAGCCACCAAGTGCACACTGCCACAGTCAGGGGTTATTTGTCTCACAACTCAAGCAAAATCTAAACTGTAAAAGCACAAATGTGCTTGATTTTTGTTATTACTTTTGACTTCAGCAGATGCCTTGCAGACAGTGGCTGTCTCCTTAATATTCCTGTGGAACAGTTTTCAGCTATAGCTGTAGGCAGTCCTTTACAGAACAATTTCACAACCCTGCATCATGTTTATGTTTAATTAGGGCATAAGTCTGGAGTATTTTAGAACTGATAGCTCATTAAAATAGCATCTTAGCCATTGATATTCCATCTGGGAATTAATAGAAGAATAAACAGTTATCCAGACTGTAAAATCAAGCAAAGTTGTAAACATTTAAATAAAACAAGCAAGAAACAACAACAAAAAAACTATATGAGCAATAAATTGATCAAAATCATCCCTTCATCAGGTTCAGAATGAGGCCTTGAAAATGGTAGGCCCTTCCACTTATTCCTCATTAGTGAAGAGGGCAAATCTTCATGTGTAGGAGAAGTGCTTTGCTACAGAGCACAGAGGAGCTTAGTGTCTCTACCCTCCACCTGTCATCTGTAATTTGGGTGCATGTGGGATTGTCTGGACAGATTCCCCTTCCATACTCTCATCTGGTTACTATCTGTTGCACTACAGGAACAACTGCAGCAAGGATGATGGATACTAGCTGCTGGATATTAAACATTAGCTGGACAATCAACTTACAGCTCCCATTTGTCACCAGGGCACAGATTCCAGTCACTATCAGACACATTGGTCCAGTGGAAAGCTGGTGTATCAAAGCTTAGCGAGTATCTTTATGTATCCAGGCATTTCATCCATCCTTTCCCAAACAAACCCCTTGTACGTAGGAAGATGAGGGATGTATGCAGTTTTAGGAGAGGCCGTGAATTCAACATTCATTCAGACATTCTCTGGGGTAATTGTTAGTGGTTCTTAAGCTGCATATGGGCACTAGGGACCTCATCATCAGAGCCTTTCTCACAGCTTCAAACATCTGACAAGCTGCAATGTGAGCAAGCCTGCCTGAAAAGGCTGCGGATGCTGGAGGCTCCATCTGTTGCTCATTTGCAGCACATATATTCAGAATTCTGGGAATGCCACTCTCCCACCTTTTCATACTCTCACTCTGCTTTGCATCAGTAAGATTTCAGACGAACATTTGTCGCTCAGCCCAGAGGGCAATATGACAACACACTTGTCATGCTTTCTCCCTGCCAGCATGCCTTCTCCACAGACAGAAAACTGAGCTGCTGCTGTCCTATTGTCTGGAAAGACAAAATCCCATGGGATTATTTTCCCCATTGTTTTCAGAGGTAGGTGTTTTTTTTCTCTGCTGGTTCTTCATCAGTACTTAAATCCTATGCCTTTAACCAATACTGTGCCATGACTTTCCTGACTGTGCTTTATTTATCCTTCCTCTCTGTTTTAACTTTATGTCATCTCCATCTCTCCCTGCTCCACTTGGACACGATTCTGTGAATGCACCAAGTGAAGCACCAAGTACCATCAGCTGCAAGGCTTATAGTGGAAGCAGGGAAGGCAGACCATAAGTCCAAAGGCATGTGGGGCAAAAAGTCCAGAAGTGCCCAAGGACTATTTTTAGACATTTCCACTTTGGAATGCCCAGCCAGTTGTGATCATGGCTGGCTGTCCACAGTACAAGCCCCGTACTATATCCTTAAAGGCTTGTTTATCCTGTAGTGCATAGCAAGTGACTCCACACTGCAGGGTGAACTTGCACTGTGATGTGGTGTTGGTGTCAACACCACTCCAGTTTGCACACTCCAAGATGGCTGGTTGACATTCATTTAATTTGGGATGTGTGGAAAAATTGGCATCAGTTCATGGTATCAATTTGTGGTCCAGAAGACCAGAACTCCCAAGTTCAAGTGGAGTAAATTAGTCTGCTATTCTTGCTCTCCTGCTCTGCAGGATGTGGATTTATGAATTTCACCCCAACACAAACATGCATGAGTGAATGTCATGATGTAAAAGAGAGGAGCAGATTGAGTCTCTCCATGGCCTCAAAACATGGAGAGAGTAGGAGGCAGGCCAAAGCACATTTAAGCCTGTTGTCCCATACAGCATTCATCTTGCCAGCTCTGAGTCACACCTTCTCCACCCTGGTACATTTGGTACTTCGGGACACAGAATAAGAGGCAAGTTATGACTCTGAGACAGAAGTGACACAGAAACTCTGCAAGGTGGTGGCAGAGGAAGGTGATAGCAGGAGTATTACAACCTGATACTAGATTGAGCTGATACTAGACATTATTCCAAGGTATTTTTATAGACAGAAAATGTCAATTGCTGTAAAGTCAGCATCAATTAAATGTCTAGTGAAAGAAAATCCAAATCATTGAAAAAGCATCACTGCTGAATATTTGTTTAATTGAATTAAGGAAAAAAACTATTCAAAATATGAAGCAAGCCTTAATCCTGAGTACCAGAAGCTGAAGGAAACACAGGGAAATGGAATTTATTTAAAAACAGCATCTGTTAGAAAAGAATGTGGATTTGTTCTTGAAATTGCTGCAAATTAACGAGAAATAAAAGTTAAAGAGAACTAAATTTCTGCTTGGTTGATTATCTGTTTTGCATATACACTCTGAAAGGGCCCTAGGGTATTACCAGTTTATCACAAAATAAAAAATAGCTACTTATAGACAAATGCCTGAAGTTTATTTGAAAGGGCAATGTAACTTTTCAAGAGTTGCATATTTGCTTTTGCAAGTGCAAAAGTAACAACAAGAAACAGTCTTTGCAACTGCCTCCTTTCTTAACAGAGAAATCCATAATGATAACATTTTTAATAAATGCAGTTCACATTACCACAATGATGTTGTCTAGCAATACCTTGGGAATTACAGTTAGATTTAGTGTTAATTAATTTTGTGCAATTTTCATGTGTTATTGACATATTTTACATCCTCTGATGGATCTGAATTACCCCAGGATAATGGAAAATTTTCTGTGCATGAATTTTCAAAATGCCTTTCAAATACAACAAAGCATACAACAAAGAAAAGCAATCTCGTGGGAGCACCAGCATGCAAAATGCAATTTCTAGTTCATGATCTGCACCTATGTTTCTGACAAGTAATGCAAAATCTTAAAATAAATTGAATGCGACAATAGCCAGATCCTTGTCTCATGGTTATAGCATGTCATTAGGAACTAGGTTTTAAAGTTCATGTCCTATTAAAAGGCTACCTGGAAATGAAGGAAATGAAGGAAATGAAGGTTGTGGTCAGTTTTTAATAACTCACAGAAAAATTAGTGCAATGAGCAACTTTTGAAGATTGGTAGTTTTGTGCAGCTAACACCAATACAAATATCGTCGGCTTAGCTATCAAAGAGGGAAAGGCATTGATTCAGCCACACAGGATGTAAAAGTTAGAAGTTAGGAGAAGAAATTAGGCAATGGAAAATAAAATATAAATATCAGGGATAAAGCAGCTGACTGTGAAGACTCTAAGAATAAGCTGCCAAATTGCCACAAGCAAAACATGAGCAAAGACAAAATCTCGCAGGCAAATACAGTGCAGTGTATTTGCAGCAGTGCTTGGCAGCAAGGGTGGTTTATCTATCTTTTTTAATTTGACATATTCCAGACCCAAGTCTGCAGCAATTTATCCTTTCATTTTTAAACCATGTTTCCCTTACGGCTTGCAGTTCTTGTAGCCTGGGACAGAAACGGCAGCAAGTGGGACGAGGAGGAGTTTAATGTTGGAGGCAGGGTCCTGATGTCCATGCTGCAAAGCACATGGAGGAAAGCCAGCTATTTTGGAGTTTATTTACTGGACTATTTAAGATAAGCTACCTTTTCCTGCTTGTTCACAGAAGAGGAAAACAAATGAGACAGTGAAGCTGAGCAAATACCTGTTTAGACATAACCATGTGGGAGGTGTTTCATAAGGGCAGTTACAGTCAGTAACCAGAAGCACACCATCACTTCATCGGGATAATAAACAGGGGGGATTTGAAGGAAAATCTCATTCCCCCTTTGTTGCCATGACAGCCTTACGAAAAATATAACAAAAGATAACACAACCAACAAACTCAGGATGCGAAATTCCAATGAAGTCAGGATATTGTTTGATAGCTCAGTAATTCAATAAGGGCCGCTGTCTTCAAAAATCATACATACATAGACCAATGTTAGTGTGAAGAAAATGCATCAGAGAGAGCTGCAGCATGCTCCAGTTCAGTCTTCATGGAAAACAGTGAGAGTGAGGGATTAGAAGCAAGGCTTTTTGACATAGTCTTCCTTTTCTTGACCATAGAAATTTTCAGAGTTCATCTTGAATGTGTCATTCTGTCACCCTGATTAGATTTCTGTCTGACTTTTCATGTTTTAACACCCTTCGTGCTAGATGGACTTTACCCTCACTCATAATAAAAAAATTATGAGCTATTAAGCACCAATTTTTTAGTGCTCAGAACAAGAACCCAACAGAAGGTCAAACACTTCTCTCTCTACAGAAAATCAGTGCAGACAAGTGGCTACTTAGAGCCAGGACACAAGAGAACTTCTGTGTTTAACGTACTTAGATGAAGTATCCCACTCCCAGATTGAAGGTCCTCTGCCACCTGACTTCCAACTTTGCCTTATATCTGAAAAAGTTCATAGCACCTAGAGCTTTAATTCATGTTTAAGTGAGCCCAGACCTACACATCCCAGGAACTGAGCCAGACCAAGACCCCCTCACATGGCACATCTCCCACAACTCCCAAAATCTGCCAGACAGACAAGCTTTTTATGAAATAAATTAGCTGCTGCTTTCCCTCTATCAAAAGCCAGAAGGCAATGAGGGTGTTTTAGGCAATTTCTACCTGTTATTTACCCATCATTTAGCATTGGGGCACCAGGCCAGCCTTGGAAACCTGAGGTGGTTCAAAGCCATATCTTGTAGGAGCTTATCACTTGAATACAAGATGGCAGGTTAATGGAGAAGGCACAGTGGGCGCTCTCACACCCTCCTTCCATGAGAGTGAAGGTAGAAGGAGCTCACGAGTGCACAGTGCACAGTGCAGGCTGTAGCAGGCTGGGATGGCCCACCTCTGGATTGAGATTCATGGTCCCAACTTTCCAGTTTGCTTTCAGACTTTGTGTGACATACAGCACAGGACTCTTTCCTATCCTGTTAGTGACCACCTCAGCTTAGAATTGGTCTAAGGAAAAACTCTAAGCATCAAGCGTGTCTTTGCTGCACAATGGCACATCTTCAGGAAGAGATGTAAGGGACACTCCTCTCCTTCCCAGGGCTCTCTTTGAACCCTACAGGGCAAAGGCAGAAATTGAACCTGCTGGGACTTTAGCTGTAGCTTAGGAGCTTGATATCTCACCATGGTAGCCAAAAGATGTAGCAACAGCTTTTCTCTTCATTTTGACGGAAGACCCTGAGTGTCACATCATCTTCATCTTCTAAAGAACGATACCTTCAGATCAATCAGACCTGTAGCTACCACTTTGGCAGAAGGGCTTCCTTGAAACTTTAGGTCAGATGTCTGAGCTGCAGACAAGTGCACAGTTTCAGGGCAGTTTTCTGACAGAATGCCATTCTGCAATAAGGGAACATCTACTGAATGTGCTGCTGTATTGACTCTTTTCCTAACACATCTTAGTCTGTGCCTATAAAACTCATTAAGATGGACCAGAGAAGGATCCTTGCTTCATATAACCCTCTGTGGATCAGAATGACCACGACCATCCAGCACTCAGCTAGTCTTCATGTTCCACCCCTGTGACACTCAGACAAAATTATTCTTCTTTGTGAACATTTTTACAGTGCAAAGTATCTGAAAAGTTGAAAATTCAGCCAAGCTGAGTGGTCTTGCTATAGCATGAAGCCAAAAGTGTATGTAGCAGGTCACAGAGAGAGGCACAAAGGTAGTTCTGGAGGGGTAGAGCTGTAATCCTTGGGTAGGGTTTTGTCTCATACCTGCTGCTTGTGGAAAAGGTTGCTTGGAGCGAATCATCCTCAGCAGCAAGATCTTGCCACTGTCTTGAACAAAACTCTCTGTCATTGTCTGGAACAGAGATGTGAAGCAATGTGACATGAAATGCTGTCAGCCCTCTCGTGTGCAGCACAGAACCAGTGAACACACTTTGCCGGATTTTGCTCCTAGGATCTGGCATGGCAAAGTTAGATGACACAGCATGTTGCTTGTTGCCAAAGCTGTCTTTCACATTCTTTACAGCTCTACAGCCACTCTGAATCCTAGGGGGACAATACTCAGTAACTCTGAGAAGCACAACGCTATTGGTAGTGTACTTTTATAGGCTGATTTTGCAAGCTTTTGGCAGCTAGCTGTCACCACTTTGGCCAAAGCCTGTAAACAATTGAGACAAGGGCTATTACTTTTGCAACTATATGTGCTTCAAGCTGCTGCAAACACCTGATCTTTTCTTCAGTTCCCATTAATCTGCCAATTATAAGAGACCTGAACTCTAGAGCACATGGAGGAGTGTGGGATTTCTCTTTGAGGTTCGGTGTCTGCTGGTAGCTGTCCAGGAGTGTAAATCTTGAAGGATAAATTAAAGGCAAGACCAGGAAACACAAAAGAAAACTATATCCAAATGAAAGTGTCTATACCATCTCAGAAAAAAAAATAATGATATGAATGAATATCACCTTGCAGATGTTGTCCCTCAGCAGTAAGTGAGGCCCTGATTTACATATGTATTTATTTTACTGCTAGAGATGAAATATGACTTTTTTTACTGTAGAAAACAACAGAACAACAGGAGATCACAAAGATCTTAGAAAGGAGGTTGTAAACAAAAACACCTACTGGGCTCTGTCCTGCATGAATGAAAAATTCAGAAACCAAGAGGTGTTACTTGTGACCCCAATGCACAATCATGTACTAGGGTATGATGCAATGTATTCCAAATTTACTGGATATTTCATAGGCACCAGAAAAACCAAACCCCAGGTGATTGCATTACCTAGAACAGTTTTCCTAATACAGTTCCTAGAAACCGAAAAGTATGAATTTGATATTCCTGTCTTACTCCTCATGCATATACTCTGCCACATCCTCTTTCTCCCATGCAAAACACATGCTGATTTTGCAGAAAGTCTTACATTTTCTAAACCCAGCCCCTCAGTAGAAATGCACACTTTCAGCACTGAATCAGTGCTGTGCCAACGGTCTCTGTCAAGGGCAAGCCCCAAGCCAGCAGCATGAAACTTCCTCAGCTTCAGATGACTGGAGAAGGAGGAGAAGTCATCAGAGGTGGCCCTTGTTCTGCCAAGAAAGCTAGTCTTTTCTGCTCCTAGGGACTCTGTTCTTCTGCATGTGAGACAAATGAACTGAAAAAACTGTCTCTTCATGTAGCCCTTCTAGCATATGTCATCTGATTTCACTCAGCTATCGCTGTACTGAACTCAAGAACCTGTTTTTGGCTACAGCATATCTTCCAGAAAGACTTGCAGCTCTAATTTGCAAACACAAATGAAAAATTAGCTGTTTCTAAGGCTAGCTCCTTCCCAATAATGAATCACTCTCTCTGCTAAAAGAGTATATCTTACATCTCTTCCGAGTTTTAATTGAAATTCTCATGTGAATGTTACTTCTGGCTCCAGTAGCATTAAGCCAATGAATCACCATAGCTCTGATCCAGGGTGACAGCTCCTATGCGTAACAAGGAAATCCATAGCCTTATGAAATGCAAGAAGCTAAATGGACAAATGCTTCTTATATATCAAATCTACTGGCACATGAACCCCTGCGTGCTGCACTGAGCTATCAGCATTCCAGGAACAGGCAAGCATCAATTAGAATATTTTTTTAATCTAGTATCATGATCAAATATTCAGGAAGGCAAATGCTAGTAGAGTTCAAACCCAATCAGAATTTCCTGTAAGAGCACGAAATCAGCAGATTACAGGAAAAGAGACCAAGAGACTATATCACATTTATGTCTGAGCTTCAGGCTGATGTTCTTGAGGACAGAATGATCTAATCAGATGCCTTTTCATCTCAGATGGTTTGAAAACTGTGTTGGAAACTACCCAACCCTTTCACAGAATACTAGACTTGAACATGGAGTTCATCTTCCTCATCTGGAGGCTCATGAATTTGCTCTGCAAACACTGGGGGAGACTACCATTAATCTATAATAAACCCTCTAGACTGGTTTCTAAGTTAGTTACGAGAACTCCTTTTTTGGAGTAAAAAAATTGTCAAAAACATGTTTTAACACAAAGCATTGACTCATAAGTGCTCTGCTTTCTTCACTTTGATGTCTGCCTGTCTAGTTCAGCTTGAAGAAAATCAGGGTTCCTGTGGTTTCCAGGATTGTGAATATAGAGAACTCCACAGAAAATAACCACATGCAAAACTGATGCCTGTAACCTCAAAACACTGAGCATAGGATTGCAATTAAGATCCTTCCTTATAAGAAACATTTGTAGTGCTCCAGCAAAGACACACCTTCCCATTTCTTTTTTCAGATTCATTTGAATGCTCTGAAAGTTCTTGCATATTCATTTTGTTCAGTGAGGCCCCACACTTTTGGAACAGTTTACATTGAAGTATCTGCTTAAGCCTCACTGAAACCAAATTGCAGTAAAGTAATATTGTGAAAAACAGGGCTGCATTGCACCAACTATAAGCAATGTTGTTAACAGAAAATACAAATATTACTAAAGCGATAAGCTTAGGCACCTTCATTACTGAACCTCTTCAATTCACATACTCAGAGCACAATGCAATCAGCTTTTTTCAGAAGAGCTTTACATGCAGTGCCAGCAAGCAATACCAGCTCTGTTTACTACAGAGCTGAGTTTTTCAGAAATGTGTGTGCATGCTTTGTGATGACTTCCTAATTGGAAGCACCAGTGCAGACATGTCCCTGGAGAAAAGTCTGATTAGATACTGTTACTCACAAGTAACTGTGAATGAATTCCAGGTAATTTTATGCTCTAATTATGCACAAACTTGTTCTGTTCCGTTTCTGGGAACCAAATCCATAAAAATAGTCCAACAGATCAGCCATTGCATATACCCACAGCAGTGATCAGGAGTGCATTCCTCTTAAACCACGTTTTGCTGCACTGAAGTCCCTTAGGTGCTGCTTCTCTTTCCAGGGACCATGGCATGAACAGAAAATCTCTGTAGAGACTGTCAAACTCGGGGAGTATATCTGAGTCACTGAAAGAGCATAAAATTATTGAATTATGCTTCCAGTACAAAGACTGGGGAAGGGATTCATGGGACTGATTTGTAGCAGGGCACTGGGCTGCTCCTGGGCTGCAGGAAAAAGCTTGAGTTCCATCAACTAATACACGTTATAAACTGAGATTCAGGTCTAGGTGCTTAGGAAAACTCGAGATAACTACATGCATGGCAACATTTTAGAAGTGCAGATAATAATGAGTCTAGGATGCAGTTTATGAACTGTCACAGAGCTTAGTCACGTATCTGTGCTAGGTAGCTTTGCAACTCCAGGTAGCGCCTCGTTACCATCTAACATGCTGTTATTGTTGAAATATAGAGTGACAGATGCATGAAAATCACCCAACTTAATGGTGAAGAAAGAGCTATAAAGCTTTCTTCAGTCTTGAAATTAGTTGGAAAAGCAATTTAATGACAGGTTGACATAAGTAAAGGGAATGATAATTTAACTGTAAATGTCCAAAAGGTTCAACTAACAATCTCAAGAAGCAAGTCCGTCCACTCCTCTCATGGCAAGGAAAGGACAGACATCCTATACAGAGATGCATGAGGTTTAACTGCAGAAACTCTCATGATAAAGAGGATGTCATAGATGAAGGATAAAAGACCTCCATGCCACCCACACCCAGCTGTGCCCAATCTGCATCAGAGATAAGGGATGTCTATGGGACTGGTTCAAACTCCGATAACTAAATTTGAAACACCTGAAGTTACCATAGGTCAATGACACTAAAAATATCTCCAGTCATGATGAAAAATCTGAATAATAAGTATTTTTATAGCAAGTATAAATCTATTTTTTCCTACTTAAATAGAGAAATAAATATCTTTGTGATGGCATAAAAATAAAAGGTAGTGCAATCTGCTAAGTATAGGAAACAAAGAAGCACCACAATGTCCTGGGTCTATCACCAGCAGAGAATAATCAATTGCTTTTCCCATACCACATCTGGTTCAAGATGACCCAGTTACATCCTCCTGGTCTAACAGGGTGCACTAGAAACTGAAGTAGCTTGTCTGAAGCTCTTTAGTTTCCAACCATCTGCAATACTGGCTTGCATCCATATCAGCAACTTTGATTATCTGCTCAATGTCCCCTGACCAGTACTTAAAGCATTTATCCTTCCAAAAAGAAAGCTGAGTGCAAGTCCTCCCCAGAGACTCTGGCCCGAATGGTCAACTCATTCTTTTTCAGAGGACTTGTAGGACAAAACAGCTCTAAGATTCTACATGGACCCTGTTCCATCAGGTTTGATGTTCCTATCTTCTCCTAAAGTTCATCCATGTTTGGTGAGTTGAGCATGTCAGAAATGAGCAAACAATGCTCACATCCCTCTCCTGTTCTGACATCACTGTGCACCCCTCTGTCTCCCTAAACATAGCATGCTACTGGTGCATCAGAATAACACCTTTCACCCAGCTACACGGTGTGACAATGCCTAAAATGGGGACAAATTGTCAATACATCACTTAAATATTCTGCAGGAATGTTAACTAAAGAGAGTTATTTTGGACTTTTTGTGCTCATGATTTGAGCTCCAGGTCTGCAAACTTACCTTCATGTCCTCTACTCACTACCTCTTCCAACTGTCCCTTTGTGGAAATTGCTTTAGTTTAGGATGGGTCTTTGCTGAAGGGTTAGTCTGGATTCTTGCTCAAAGATTGGTTTCCTCTGCCATGCATATAGGGGAGCTGAGGATTCAAGATTTTCGTTGGATTTGGCCTCGACTGACTGATATCTACTCTGCAAATGAACTTAAAAGCTGTAATTTCTGCCACTGCTTCCTGCAGATTAATAGAAGGGCCTTGTCTTCTTGCCCACTTAACTCCTGATTTTGGTGCTGCAAGTTGCCTAGATCATTGTATCATTTAAAAAACAATTCCTTCCTACTCCTCTGTTGTGGTTCTGCCTTCCTTGCAGCACATTTGGACAGGAACGGCATGCCTGGTTCTGAGCTTGTGTGCACTAGGGTTTTGGTAGGGGTTCAGTAAAATTCATCACTTGGGAAAACCTCAGAAAGCAGAAACTCTGAACTTTCTAAGGAGACAACAACAAAAAGACTCCCAAAAGAGAAGCATAAGCTTGGGAAATAAATTGAATACTAAAAAACATGTTCAGGATGACTAAAGAAAGCAGCTCAGCACTTGACAGGTCACTTGTATCTGTTTGTATTACTGATGATTATTCTCATTTTACCCTATGTCAGTGTGAGCTCAAGGATGCCTTACAAAATAACAGCTGACCAGCTCAGGAGGATTTTGTTGATTATCTTCACTGTCTATATTTTCACAACATAACATGCTGCTGCTTCAATGAAAAATGCCATCAGTGTCCTCTTTTCCTGGAATGACTTTCATTCACTGCCGTGGTAATGTATCCTTTCCAGTTGTTGGCCTACTTTATTACAGGTCTTTCCACAACACCAGTTTAATCTTAGATTGGCACAGCTTGTGATCAGAGGCAGAAGTTCAGCCTAAGACATAGGGCTTATGCAGCACTGAAGGGAAAAAACTAGAATTCTGTGTGCCCTCTCTCCATGCCCTCAACATAAATGACTGTCATTTTAAAAGCAATGATTTTCAAAAGTACAAAAGGAAGCTAAATTTGCATTGAATGTTGGTAGGTTGGAGTCTAAAATAAATAATCTGGATAAAAGCCATTTCTGGAAAAATTAATTTCCACTGTTGTGGCTGTTGCACAAAAGGGATTATGGTGTAATTTAACACATGGCCTTTAAGACACTTTATATAATTTTTGTTAATATTTCCATACTGGAATCCAAACTGTTCTTCCATTTCCTGCAAAGTG
Source organism: Aphelocoma coerulescens (assembly GCF_041296385.1). Lineage (NCBI taxonomy): Eukaryota > Metazoa > Chordata > Aves > Passeriformes > Corvidae > Aphelocoma > Aphelocoma coerulescens. The sequence goes on from NC_091013.1 coordinate 64,996,115, forward strand.
GATCACCTTCAGGTTCAGTCTACCAGCTTTTGTGCTTTTGTTGCAAAGCAAAGACTGAGAAAAGCAAACCTGAGAACATCTGGGAGGAACTAGCTGAAGGGAAGTAGTCATGGAAAGAGGATGCATGAAATGCATGTGTATGAAATTCTGAATTCCTGCAAAATAGGGTTGGCATGCCTTATAGAAAGGATTTTAGTCCAGAAAAAGGATTAGGGGAGAAACCGGGAGTGATTTTGGCTCTCAGGAGTAACAAATGAGGTAACGACAATCATGGAAACAGCTGATGGGCATGAGGAAGGAAGCTCACCCTGATGGAAACAACAGTCAAGCAGCTGATAGCGCTCCTCAGAGACTGTTTCTCTCCCCGATGGGTTGCCGAGCGTGGCTGGTAAGAAACTGCTTCCCCATCATGCACTAAGACAGGAGGCCTGGCAAACACACCAGACAAGGTCAAACTATTGGAACAGGATGTGAAATCAGACACTAGAAGGAATAACAGCATGTGGTAAAATAGCAGCCACATTTAGAGCAGATGTATTGAGAAAAAACAGTGCACAGAAAGACAGCAGTGAAGCTAAAGGCAGTGGGGTGCATCAACAAAGGAACTGAGCATAAAAGTATAAAGGTAGAAACAATAGCATGGGCAGAACAGTATCTGTCTCAATCTCACTGGGAAAAATAACTAAAGAAGTTTTACTGGGCTGAGAAACCACTATATAATTTCATTATGAGGTCTGCTTGTTATAGGTATTCAGGCAATGCTATTAGGAGCAGAGTTTTACTAATAATCATATCATTAAGGGATACTTCGGTATCCTACATAAAGAATGTAGAATAAGCGTGATGAGTAATAGAAGGGTAAATTACTTCTAGATGGAATGGGTGGCACATTTCTCCACCAAATAGCTGATAAGACCAAGAGACTGTGGGCTATTCTTATTAGTCTGGTAACTGCTGAAACCATTTTAGAAAATTTGATCATTGATCAAAATAAAATCCCAAAGATGAGTTTATATTAAGTGGAAGAACATGTAAAAGTAGGTCTTCAAGTTCTTCACTGAAGACAGAGCATTATTGGAAATGAGGGAAACTAATTACTGATATAGTGACTAACTGCAAATATTTCTGCTCTTCGCTTAGCTTTAACTACTTCTTAATGGAGAAGGACATAAAAAGATGCTAGGGGTATGGTATAAAAAGATGGAGAAATGGTAAAAGTTCTAATCATTATTTGAGGATTCAAGTTGAAATTTAAAGAGACAGAGAGCAACACAGTTAAGAGGCCAAAGGAATACATAGTTTGTCTTGAGGGAAAAAAGGAAAAGTTTGATTTTTGTATCCTTTCAGAGATATGAATAAGAAGTATATTAAACCCAGACATGATGGAGAAAAGACCTGTGTAAAAAAAAATATTTTTTTCAATTTTTTTTACATATATATAGCTTATATTTATAAAAGACCAAGAAGGTCAAACAATAAATTCAAATAATATGCACACATTTAATAATTTAATATGGAAATAGAAAGGTCTCTTGCCTTTGGAAAAGGAAGATATAGAGCAATGGGTTTTTGGTCAAAGCAGGGGCACAAAACCTAATGAAAGTTAAGACAGAAATAGACCAGTTGTTATATTATGGCTGCAGCAAGAGAGGAGGGATCTTCCTGCTTCCTGCAATACCACTGTCAGAACTGCTGTGCTGCTTATGAGAAACAGGGCCAACTGTGTATCTTCCTGTTGTCTCCTTAGTAAAAGAAACAATACAGGAAAAAAATAACAAGAGCAAACTGAAAATCATCTAAGTTCAAAGGAGCAATATTCAGCTTGCACTAATGTTCCAATATTGGACTCCATGATATTGCTTTTGATGCAGTGCAGGTTGCTGGCTATTGGGCTGGAGCTGCCAATAATTAACATCTTTCTGAGTACCAGAGTTGATTTCCCTCTTTGCTGAAGCATAGAGCTTGCCAAAGTGTGTGGGCTGAAGGGGAAGAGCTTGGACTTGATAAAATACCCCTTCCCACTGCTAGCAGTGTCTTCAATAATGAAGAAGTAAGGGTACAGCCCTGCAGAAGGCATCCTGCACTACTGCCCACAGCGTCAGTGACTGTCACTAGCATCAAAGAATTTAGCTGCAAGGACCCCTGTAGCTTGAGGAATTTACGCTCAGAGTGTATCTAAATGAGCCTCCAACACCCACCCTGCAGATATAATCCAACTGGCCTTCTTGTTTGCTAGAAGGGATCCTGAAAACAATACCTCTGTACCTTCAAAATTTTACTGGGAAGACATGTGAATATTTGAGCAGCCAGCTGCTGCTGAGCTCTGCTGCAGCTACTACTGCTGTTCTGAGGGAAGCTCAGGTTTAAGACAAATTGTCCCAAACACAGAACAAAGAAACATGCTGAAATAGCATCCAGTAAACAAGAAAAGTAATCTGAAAAAGCATGAACTAAAACAGCTGTGGCAGAAACTAGAACTAGATAGTGAGCAAAACAATGAAGGAATAGTCTATTGTCATCCCACTCCTCTTTTGAGAGCCTTAAAAATAGTTTTCCCTCACAAAAGGGAAAATCCAGACAAAGAGCAGAGGGACTGAAGCAATGATTTATACTACCCTCAGGACTTCTAGACTACTTTCCTGGAGCCCATCTCCTTGGATATATAGCCACAGCCATTAGCTTCACCTACATATGGAAGAGCACCTGGAAACTGGACTTCATTTCTTCTTTCCACTGTGTGTGATTTTCTTTCTGCATCCTTTTAGTTTGCCTTTTTGTTTTGCCATCTGTTTAAAAATAATCTGTGTCAGAGAACAAGGAGAGTGTCAGAACATGCTCACAGCAGCACCATAAATAGTCCATGGTTGAAGGAACTTGCCAGCTCTTGGGAGTTGTTGAAAGATCATTTGCTGTGCCTGACCAACTGCAAATAAAAAGTGTATTCACTTCTTACCCTTCCCTGTGAGTTGTGACATGGACAGCCCCTATTCTGGAGCACAGCATAGCTGCTATTTTTTACTACTTCTAAACTACATTCAATTATTTAAATCTTCTCTAGTTATCAGATTAGCTCATTTGTCTTAATGCTAGATTATCAGGGTGATTTGTGGGGAAGGGAAACAAAGAATACTTACTGTGTGCTTCATGAGCTAGCAGTTGATTCTTACATGACCTCTCATTAAGTCTTTCTCATTTTCACCTGCTTTATAGATTGCTTCTCTCCGACAACACCTATAACAATTTTATAGAAAATAGCTCGTTTTCTCTGATTAAAATAGGACTATTTAGCATTCAAGAATTATGTTGTTACTTTGAATATGTATGGACTCAGCAGATAAACCCAGACAGTGGAAAATATTAGCAGCACCTAAAAGGAGGATGCCTAAGGTTGGTCACAGCAAGGTCAGGTCAGCAGAGAGGAGGGACTCCCCTACTGTTTCATTGACAGTCCTGGGATACTGGCACTGAAACTTCTACCTGCTTCACATTTCTCTGAGCTCATTTTTACCCAAATATGAGCTAAGTATGGCAGAAAATTGCTTTAGGTGACTTTTCACTGTGTACTACAGCCCTAATGTTCCACAGAGGAGCTCTGAAGTCCTCTACAGTGACTAGCATGCCAATAATATAGGGCTAACTATAACATCTGGCACCAGTGAGTGACTAATGCTGCTTCCATGGCAGTGAAAAACCAAGAGGTTATTCATCTGGATCATTACTTTTTAAGCTCCAACAGTCCAAGACCAGATAACATTTTGTTTTGGTTTTAAGCCAAAATAGAGGCCAATTGGTGACAGCTGGAACAGCAAGTGGCCAGAGAACAATTATTTTAAAGGAAGATGACTAATTCTTTCCTGTCACACATTAAAGCTATTTCAATATCAAACAAAGAGTCTAATTTGGAGAGACTGCATTATCCCCCAAGCCCTTGAACACTGAAAATTTCCTTCTCTATTTCATGTGAAGTCCTCCTTGCATTCCACAAGCAAGTTCTGTAACATGCTTCTTATGAGATTTTGAAACAAGCTGTTCCCTTGTACCATGGAGATTCATCTGGCTGCAAACACATAAAATGTCATTAATTCTTCTGAGGAAAACATCGTGGTGGTCACAGTAAGAGCATCAGTTAGACAGGCAGAGAGAAGGGAAAATGAGACATTCAAATTTTGTTAGTTTTATGGAAGTAGAGGATTTCAGATTAAGTTTTGTAATAATTGAAGGAAAATTAATAGATATGTTGGGGGTTCTTTTCTTTTTATTAGGGTAGATCATAGTGCTATTCATACAGCTTAACACTGCTGCAGTGGGAGAGCAGTCCTAAAGCCTCTTGCACTGACTTTTGAAGAATTTTGGCAGTACAGCTCCTCCCACAGATCCTTTTCCCACTTTTACTTAGAAAAAAAAAAGAAACTGGCCATATGTCTTACAGTTTCTTCCACCCAACTACTCTGATCATCAGAAAAACACCAAAGAAACTGTAAAGGACCATATTCATTAGAACAACCCACAGACTTGCAACAGGAACTGAGCTATTTGAAGCCTTCGAAGTAAGACCACACTGCTGCCCCATCCTTTAGTCTTGCATGAGGAACAGGGTACAAAGATTCAGCCAGCATTTCTTCAGTGGTTCACACAGAGCATTTGAGACCAAAGCTCTGTTCCCATCTACACTGTGCTAGAGGTCCTTGATCACTTTATGAAACATTTATAGTCCATTTAAAAGCACTGATGGCACGGAGATTGCCTTAGAGAGTCTAAGCATCCACACTTGAAAACAGCACGGGAAAATCAGAGTGTAGCAAATGCCTCTTGAGCACATACAAGCTTGTTTTTCTACAAGATGCAAGACTTGAAGACTTCACCAGAAGAATAAATGGCATATTCTCAAACATACACAAATTGTATGCCAGTCAAAAGGAGAAACAAAACTACTTTGTAATTCCACCTGAGTAGACATGACAGGCAGAGCTTCACTTCAGATGGTGAAATTCTGGCAACAAAAGAAACAACTGAAAATGGGCTCTAAGCATGAGACACATCAGACACTTTAATTAACCTGCATATTCATCAGCCCTATCTAAAATTCTTTATTTAGTGCATGCCCAATATGACTGCAATAATTCAAAACATACAGAAGAATCATCACTTCTCATCCTGCTTTCTCCACCCATAAATATGAATTATAAAGTACTTATGTATTTCACCCATAGCTCGTTCTGAATGGTTTTTCATACCGTTTACCCAATCCCACACAGGCTGAGACCTCAGCCCTTGATAAGCAATTCACAGAGTGCTGAACATTAAAACTAAACAAACTCTCACCCAGACCCTGCTTAGCCTGTTGGCTTTCTGGCTTGTTTTGGAAAGGCCTAAGGAAAGACACACAATGAAATCCAAAGAGTGAAACAGCACTTGGAGAATATTATCTGCTTAAGGAAATTACATATATCTATTCAGAAGCACATAATTCATAGTATCTTTATAAACATAGGAATTGACAGAATAAGAAATAATTAACAAAAGACAAGCAATAACCTCAGCTCAGGGCAAAAACTATTTCTGCAAATTAATAGTATGATGCTTGAAATAAGAGTTGAGCAATAGACGAGTCAGAAGCACCTGCAAGTTCAAGAGACGATAAGCATTGTTCCAGTGGCTTAAACACATCTTCTTTGTGCCATAAAGATGCATGAGCAGAGCACAATCCAAAACCATTTGTGAGATGAAGTGCTTTCAAAAGGGAAAGCAACATCTTTCAAGCCACAAAGTGCTTACTTTCAGTAACATTACTGCACTGACACTCATCTGTTCACCTTGAAGTGTGGTTACCTGATATATAATAAGAGCTAAGAAAAGAGAGGTCAAGTGTTTACCCTCCCGCTTCAGTCTCTCCTACTAAGCTTTGTCTCACTACAGCAGGATTTCAGAGTTGTGAGTGGTACATGATTGTGCACTTGGTGCTTTGGGTTACAGAGTGAGTGAAGTGTAAAAGGGCAACTTAGACTGGAAGTCCACTTTTTCTGGGAAAATCTCACATTTCCATGTTCTTTTAAGTTTGATAACAGCAGCAGGCTTTAAAAAAGAATCAAACCTCCAAGCACTATATGGCATTTAAATAGCAGAGCCAATATAATTATGTGTAAGTTGGAACAATTATCTGAAAATCATGCAGTAAGAAAAGGAGGCAAAGCACTCAGCCATCACAAATGAAAATGCCAGAAGGGACCTAAGCCTTCATTTTAGACTGATGACCTGCTAAATTATACTGCCAGAGCACACGCAAGACCATCACTGACAGTCTAATTCCAGCTTACCTCTGTGGAGACATGATAAATTCTTCTCTCAGCCCATACCCAGAAAGCAGATGAAAAGAGCATGAAAATTAAAAGCTTCATAGAAATCTGCTGGACCATACTGATACTGCACCAGATTAAAGATTAAAGAGTTACAGGGACTTCATATTTCTCTGGTTGTCTCAGCAGAGACACCCTAATAAGAAATGTAATGGATAGATGGAGAGTGCGCAGATAAGGACAGTCACTGACCCTTTAACTCTGGGAAGTCAATTTTCTCACACATGCACTCTTTTGAGTGGTAAGTGCAAACTGTACATGCTTGCTTAGCCAGGATTCAGGTGATGGTGAGGCTGGGCTGTCCCCATGGATGCAGAGGAGGTAGAAGCGGGAACTGGTGCTGGAGTGTATCTGCAGCACACAGGAGACTGCAGGAGAGGGACCCACTATCTAGAATGGGCTTTGTGACAGTGTGAGGCACCAAATCCAAGCTGGTTAGCTCTGCTGTGGGTCAGGGATCAGATTAATAGAACAGCACTGAAGTAAAACAGTTCTCTGTTCTTGGGCAGGAGCAACCCAGTGCTGTGCTGTAGTTGTACACAGACTCTCACAATTTGGCCATGTGTGCCATGTGCAACAGAGCTGTTTTCCTGCTCTGGATCCTTGTATGAAGTGGGATCCAATCTTTCACCTGCAATACTGACACGTGGGTGAGACAGAGCAATTAGGCCTACCAGCAGTACTGATGGGCTTGGTTGTGGCAGCTGCACCAACAGAACAAGTGGGTCATTGCAAAACCTTAAACTGAAACAGGGGAGGTTTAGATCAGATATTGGGACAAAATGCTTTACTGTGCAGGTGGTGAGACACAGGCACAGGTTGCCCAGAGGAGTTATAGATTCCCCAGCGCTGCAAGCATTCATAGCCAGGCTGGATGGGGCTTTGAGCAACCTGGTCTAGTGGAAGGTGTCCTTGCCCATTATGAGGGAGGCAAAACTAGATGATTTTTAAGATCCCTCCCAACCCAAATCATTCTCTGATTCTCTGATTTACTGCACTAGGGAAAAGTCTAGCCCATACTTCCATTAGGAGAAGAGGGAAGAGTTATTTTGCATCTCCTCAAACAAATGGACTGCTTGTGTGCCTGGTCTTCAGCAGAGAGGGGCTGTACAGCGCTTTTCACAGCCGTGCTGTTTTCAGTTCCGGCTTCAGGGGCAATCAACCATGCTGAGGATCCACCAAGAAAGCAGGGCAGAAGCCCAAAGCAATGACATGCAAAGGATACTGAGATCAGTTTTAAAAAGTCAAGCTCCCCAGGCAGAGAGGACAGAAGGCACAGACACAAGCCCTTATTCTTGTGAGATGTTGCAGTTTTCACAGACCTGGGATAAAGGGAGCGCAGTATCACTTCCCAGAGACCATCAGGAGGGACCTGCACCCAAGTCTGTGACCATGGGGAATAAACAGAGACTCTTCATATTCTCCTTCCCAGTTTCTCTGGGGAAATACTGTATGCTCAAAATATGCTTTAAAAATCAAAATGTTGTCTGCCTTGCAAAGGGCAGTGTAAGCCTCTGCAAACTCCTTGACTTTTCCCTCAGGGTAGATACACTGCTAGCTGTTCTTATATCATCAAACCAGTCATGAAACATTGACCACACCACAGAAAATGGAAAAATAATGAAAGCTTTTCTTGTAAATATATACTGCGTGATTATAAATAATGCTTGAATTTTTTTCATGGAGAAGCTATTTTAGTTTCTGTCAAAAAAGGGTTCACCCATTCACCTTAAGGACAGAAATGTGGAAGATGGTATTTCCAAGATGATAAGGCTGTGTACATTTACAAGAAAAATTCTTGCAGGTACATCAATATCAACACATGAGCACACAATAGTTACACGTTTCAGGCATAAAAATCCATCACAGCTATCTTTGGCTGAGGCAGGAATCACTACTTAGCTATGTCAATATTAAAGCTCAGTGACACAGATGGCTGAAAGAGGGTAGATGACAACCAGATGCTGGAGCTGAGACTGAAGAACACTGCAAAAAAAACAGGGGCATCTTTACCATCACTCCTACCTTGATATGTAAGGTTTGATCTGGACAGCCCTCATAAAACTAAAAAAAGAAATGGAAATGTTCCTGTCATGCAATCAACTTTGTTTCACATCTTTACTTTGAAATTTGTATTTAAGTTTTCTAGCCAGTAACTGTCAAACAACAGAGAATGTCACTACGATTTATAGACTATTGTGAATTTTTTCACAGCAGCAGTTTCAGAGGGAGTTAATTCTGCATAAAACACAATTATTTATTTTTATGTGCCTCCAGAAATTATGAAATAAGTTTGCATATACACCATCACTTCAGAAGCATCAGAATGTTCCAGCTCTGTGTCTCCCGAATAACAAAATTACCATGTTTGGTATGAAAACATAGATTACAGCAGTTTAATTAAGACAGTTCTGGAAAAGTGAACAAATATCAGAGCAAAACGTTCATCATTAAATGAAAGACAAAATGCTACATTTTGTTTTGATAGTTTGTGTATTTGGCAGGGGAAAACATGTCCTAGACAAATACAGTTTTCTTTCTGCTATTCCTAGAGTGGAGCTGTATTTAAAGGTACAGGCAAGATGGATTTTAATCACAATAGTGGGCTAAACAAGTGTAGCACAGAGCAGGAGTGAGAGTATATGGTACCTCATTAGAAATGGCCCTCTTCCTTCTCTATGTGCAGATCCAATATCAGGAAGTCTGGCTCTCATTTGCTTTCCAGCACAGATGAGCAAGCCAAGCTTATTATTCCCTTTTTAGGAAGGGATATTAGTATTATAATTCAGGCTGGTGAAATTCAGATTTCTTATCCTGAGGGGAACTTCAAGGCATTGGCATTTGGTTTCATTCTACATCACACATGAAAAAAAACAACCTTCATTTTGACTGTTCTTACATATTTTATTTTGTTCCAGCTGCTACTTTTACAATTGTCTGCGAACTCTGATTAGAAATTAACTGATCTGTTAATAGTGAATGAACAGATGTATTTTTCCACCAGTGACACATGACCAAGCCCTGGGGTGCTTAGACCTCACCTAGATTTAGAAGCAGTGTGGTGACAGAGAGTGCACAGATAAGGACAGTCACTGACCCTTTAACTCAGGGAAGTCACTTTTCTCACACATGCACTCTTTTGAGTGGTGAGTGCAAACTGTACATGCTTGCTTAGCCAGGATTCAGGGGGTGGTGAGGCTGGACTATCACACACAGCAGACTGCACTCTCCCTGGACCAGCCTGGCTCTGCAGAGCGGATTTCTCCAGGAGGAATGCCTGTTCACAACTGTTCCAACAATGAACTCTCTATCCTTGACTACCTACTTTCTGCTAATGCAGCTGTGAAAGGGGGACTAAAGAAAAGGAGGAAAACTGTATTTAGTACCTCCCAAGTGTCTGAAATGACCCTTTCCGTGTTGTTCTTCCTGTTTCTTAGTGCTTCAGCAAAGGCTTTCAAATACTCATATTCCAGAAAAAGCACATTGACTGCAATGCACTCCTCCCTAGTCTGCAATTGATCTTGTTGGTTTTTCCTCTGTTTGTTTGCCGGGATGCATTACTTTTACACTTTAGGGCCCTCAGGGTCCACAGCTATTACCTGTCACACCCCATTTACCACCTATCTTTGTGGCCATCAGCAGTGCTACCTAAATAACAAAGAAAACAGTAATAGCAAAGTCAAACAAAAAGGAGACACAGATATCCAGAAAATTAATGGAACGTGGGAGAGGGAGAAAAGTAGCAGAGGCTGAGGACAGAAGGCAGTGAAAAATTACCTAATCCTGGCCTTTTAGGTGGGATATTGGTCCCTTGGGATGAATTGGGGTGCACCCATTCAGCCAAGGCACAGAAAAAATAGGGCTGTTGTACATCTGGATCTTTCACCATGGGGACAAAGGGGCTTCAAACTTTCTACCTGGAGATATCAGTTCCAGTTCACCCCCACCTCCAGTGTGGGCGCTTAGCAGTGGTGGGAGCATGGTCAGCACAGGCTGCCTCAGTGGAGGGAAGGAAACATCACCCCAACATATTTTTTTAATAATTCTACTAATGAGCAACAGAAGTGGAGAAATAGACCTAGCTCTCCACTGGCAGAGAACATATCTGTCCTGACTGTCTTCTGCATCACTAATTAACATGCTCTGAATTGGAACAGGCTGGGTCAATCAAGGCTGGAAGCTGCACTGAAAACAGCTGCTCAGAAGTGGCTAGGACAAATATTAAAATGAAGAAACCTGTGAAAAAACTGAGAATTATGAGGAAAAAAATGTTAATGAATCAATAATAGCTTGTATGTATCTAATGACTCTCAACCCAAAGGAACCCACAAGATTTTGCAGCATAATAAGGAAACTAATTAAGAGAGGTCACTTTAGCCAGCACTGAAATGGAGCTGCCTCTTTTGTAAGTGTCTGGTTGGTAACAATTATCGACAGTACAGCAGCAGTAGTACAAAACTGCTTGGGTCTGGAAGTATAAAATAATACCAAAACCATCTAAAGTATCTGGTACACAGGTCATTCAGCCTGGTTTCAAGTTTGGATAGGAAGGTAGTTTGAGTTTGTCTCTTCAAAAGCTGTGTTGGTACGAACCAGATTTTCTGAAGTCTGCAACACAGAGATGTCTGTGCCTGAACTACTCTCCCTAGCTCCTCTTACAGACAGCAAAAGGAAACAGGTGCTTTTAGGACACAATTCATGTGATCAACAACAGATATTTATTTTAAAATGGGATGAATCACATCCTAAAATTATAATAATATTCTGGCTATTAAGGGAGTCCTGGCACACAGTTTGAATGTGAACAGCTTTATTGGAAATTTCTTTATTTCTGTCAGAAGAAAACTACCTGATATAAATAGACAGGAGATGCTATGTGCAAGACACACAGCTTTGCTGGGTTGATTTTTTTTCTTTTGGTATTTTATTTTAGTAAAGAGAAGAAAAACATGGCAAAATTAAAGTGTCTGCAAAATAGCAAAGGGTAGGCTTTTCTGGTCACCATTTACTCTCACAGCGATGGCCTTACTTTTCTACACTCCTCACCTTCATACTTCTTTCATTGCAACATTCTTTCTTCTATTTTCTCCACAAATTCATGCTTTGAAGGTAGGAGCAGCTCTGTAAGTGCCAAATCACCATATTATGGGAGAAGGAAGAGTTCAGGATACTTGGAGAAACACTATAGAGGCCACCACCTCCTTTTTTCTTCCACCTCCATTCCCTTATTATTTTCCTTTATTTGGATTTTAAGATCAAGATAGTAATTGCTTGGAGTGCATAGCCAGCAGCATGGTCTGTCAAGGCATAATCTGAAGAGAACATGCAGGGAAATAAGGAGAAATCTGCTAGGCAAAGTTTCTGAAAGAGGAAATAACTTCAGCAAAAAGGTAAGCTTTTTAGAACAGACCTCAAGATGTTTCAGGAATCATCTGTGATTTTAACAGACCATGTTTCTGAGTAGGGCAAGCAACATCTAGCTAAGACCTGTTTTGATGCCTTTGCTCTTATTCTTCCAAAAAGGAAGTTTTATGTGTAAAAATCAATATTTCTACATATTCTGGGATTATAGTAACCAGTTTAAATGCTAAAAATGACAATACTAATTCCCCAGAGAGAGCATGAGAAACAATCAGTTTAGCAAATGGCATGATCCTTGGCAACACAGAAAAATTACTCATACTTTAAAGTTTTTTACTATTTCAGAGAATTAATATTTTCTATGAGGTTTATCTTTTTCAAGAATACTAAAGAAGGTTATAATCAAATATAAGTGAACAATTATGTTCAACATTTAGAAGAGGTGAAAACAAGTATTGCCTCCAAGGACCTGATTCTGAAGGTGCAACCAGAACTACAACAGAAAGAATCTTCTGCAAACTCCTTTCAACAACTACCATGACATTTAAATCTTCATATTCCTTTACATTTACAAGAAAAGCTCTCATAATAGAATGGCAATTTCTTTGCAGCTGTATATATTGTCCACAGTCTTGGTGCAAATGGATGAAGTTCATTACATATAAAGACATGATAAAAAGTGAACCATGTTCTGCGAGGTAGGATGTAATGAGAAAGCAGATACAATGCAACATGGAAGCAGTGTTATGAAGATCCCCAGTATTTTTTAAAATGCATTCAGAACAGATGGTGTGACAGGACCACATCCTCTGTGAAAGAGAGATCAGAAGCTGGAAGAATGGGATATTTTCATTTCATTAAGTTTGGACGATCTGGCTGTGGTGGAAGATTCTGCACAGAGCAAATCCTAGTCCTCACGGGTCCTTCAAGACTCAAAGCATCTCAGTCATCCCTAGTTTTTACAATGAATCCAGGCAAAAGTCACAAGTTCACCTTTTCCTCATTTTGCCAGTATATCCTATCTGTGTATATTCTGCCTTTTGTCCTTGCTTTTGAAGCCCTGGGCAATGAGCATCACCATTAAATAACAATTTACGGGTCAGAACTTGCTTACATTTTTAAATGCTTTTACAAGCTTTCTTAAAACAGTTTTTTTTCTTGGCAAAGCCCTTGGGACCATTGTCATCATCATTTTACAAATGCTCCTACCAATCTCTGACATATATAGAAATTAAGTGACCCACTTAATGCTACCAGAATTCTCTTGCTAAGAGAAACCAGTCTAGGAGGTAGGGCTGAATTTCAGGAATGTCCCTCACTCCTCTTCCAGGATTTTGATCACAGTTTTCCTTTTCCTGGTTGAAAATCAACCACGAGGACAATAAATTAAAGCCGTGGTCAGCACTGGGAACTAATTCACTAATAATATGAAAACTGTAAAGTTATGAGGAGAGGAAGATGGTGCTACACATAGAATATGGAACAGCTGCAGTGTGGCTGTTATGCTGGGTATGAGATGTATGTCATCTAGTTTTAGAGCTGACATTCAGCAGTAGGTTGTAGACACCAGTCAGAGAAAGCAGCACAACAAACCCGGGTGCCTAGCATCATTAGAGATGCCCAGCACCATTTGGGATGCCCAGCACCATTTGGGATACCCTAGGATTTCTGAGATATCTGCAGAAGGCTGACCTCCTCTGCAACATCGGCTTCAGCACAACACCAACAGACTCTGAAAAAAGTCCCTGTTGTCTTGTCGACTGAGCATAGCTGCAGTCCTGGAGCCACTGGAGAGGAGCAGCAGCTCTTTAGGGTTTCCAGGGAATGTGGAGGACCCTATGGTGATAGGAAGAGTGGCAAAAGATGAAGCAGACAAAGCCAAGTACAGGACACAGTGGATGAATAGATGAAGCCTGAAGTCCAGGAATTGGAACAGTGGCCACATGTTGGGAGTAGTGCATCTCCTCCTTGTCTGCATCATGTGAGACTGTGGACAGTCACTGTCCAGCCGAAGCCATGAAAGGGATTTTGGCATCCAAAAAGCATGCCCAGGGAGAGCTAAAATGCAGTGCCTCAAAATAGAATTCGCAGTAGTCAGTACATGAAGTTTTGGGGCAGGGTGCAAAGTCACGTAGGGGGAGCCCCAAAGGGAAGGCAGTCCCCTCCTTCAGACCAGGCATCTACATGAAGCCAGTATCCCCACCTGGGACCCACACAGAGGGATCCCTTTACAGCAAAGGCTGACAACTGCCTCAGTCTTTTAGAAGAGCCTGGAGGGCAGAGTCCTTGCCATTTTCATAAAGGATGGGAGTAAATTCTCCCTTGTGTGGAAAGCAATGGTTCATGGTACTACCAAGAAACAGTGCAGATTCCTGGATTTCCCTTTTTCCAAGACAGTGCTTTAGGCACGGGACTGGAAGTAAGCAGGGAAGGAAGATGGCATCCTTCATTTTGCCTGTGTTATGGAAACATGAGGTCTCTGGTGCTGGAATGTGAGAGTGTCCAAGTCTCACCCTGTGGCCCAGCAATTTCAGGGTCCTCGTGCAGAGGAGATATCTGGGGCTCCAGCTCCAGCTGTGTACTCTGTACTAATACATCCCTGGGCAAAACTATACACTGGGTGAGACAAAAAGACGGAAAAGAGGAATGCTGCTGGGGCGGATCACAGCATTGCCTTAGGGACCTCTACTCAAAGTCCCCATGGAAATGTTGGCTGCACGTAGGGGATGCACAAGCAGTCCCACAGAGCCTCAGCCTGAACACAGGATCATAACCCAGCACTCCGTAGTGGAGTGACTTTCTTACAAGCTGTACATTGCTCTGAAAATAGCAAGTGTGTTGCTGTAACATAGTGTTCTAAATAACTGAAAGGGCTGGAAAGAAACCACACAACCTAATAGGCTAATTACTGCATGCAAGAACACAAAACCTTAGTCAGGTCCTTTTAAGTCCTTCTCTTCTTGTCTGTTGCTGTACACAAATCTCAAGCCAAAGTCCATTGTCATCCTTGGAGTATATTAATTCAGGTCAAAATTGAGATTAATGATCCTTTTCCAAGGAATAACACATTCTAGTGTAGCACTTGGTCTGAAGGCCAGTTAAGCCATGCTGTGGTGTTCTGGGACCTCTGGAAAATTCTCATGTATCACTGGATAGCAACCCAGAAGAATTTTGATTTTGGCTAGGATTATTAATACTTATTCTGAATGATGGATCAGCTACATTATACAGTTCCTATTTCTCATAAAACTTTTTCTCATAAATCAAGAGGGATACAGCCTCTTATGTACTTCATCTAATGAAATATAGATTAGCCTGGGGGTAGAGTTTTGGAAGCCCATTTGATGAAAGTTAGTCTCATCAGCCTTTTTGTTAAAAAAACAAACAACCAGTAAAAAAACCCCACAACACCAAAACCTCCATTATATAAAGGTATTAGCACAGGGATATTTCTTGGAGTCAAAGCGAGAGATTATTTTTCATGTACAAGCAGGCGAGTACCTGCCTCAGATTATAAATTGCTTCTGAGGTGCAAAGTAATGTCCTAAATGTCCTACTTACTGAAATCCTACAAACACTTTAAGTACTATTGGTTCCCTAGAGCTTATCCAGTACTGAGGGTAACCTTGTAATGCTGTCAGGAAGTGCTGACACAGCAGAGATTACATGGACCTTGTGAAACCAGTGAATTCTAATTACAAACTAAAAGTATCCAGCTCAGCACACAGGGTGGCCATAAGAAACGAGATGAATATAATTTTGCTTTTGTTCAGTGTAGGTCATTCAGCCCTCATTTTAAAGTATCTGTCTCTTTTTCACATGTACAGGATTGCTGCCTTCAACTTGGTGTAAATCATGCCCAAAGCAGGGGCAAGTGAGGTCTACCAGTAGTTCTCTCTTCAGGAAGGAAGCACACAGCTTAGCTTTCAGGTGACAGAGGTGGAAAATCCACAGGAACAGGGAGCTCTCTTGCCTGCCTTCATAGAAGCTTGCTCTGAACAACTTCCCAGGAGCCATGAGCTCCCAGCTCCCTGGTACTTTTCATGCACAGACAAGACCAGAAGTGAGTCTCAAGCTAATAAAATCAGTGATGTCTCAGCACAGTCAGCTGGGTTGGACTATGACAATTATTGAGGGCTTTCCACAGGTGCCACCAGAGCTAAGAGCTGGTCAGGGTGCAGGTAAAAATGCAGTGGTCCAGGATTGGAGACTATGGAGAAGAGAGGATGGCAAGCACAGGGACAGAAAATAATAGCAAAGGAGGAATGAATGTCTTGTGGAAGAAAGGAGATACAGTGGCCCGTGGAGCAGTACAGCAAAGGGTAGGACAGACTGATGCCAGCCATTGCAGGTCCATTGTACAGTGGGGTCAGTGGAGTGATATTAACTTACAAGAACTGTTGTGTGTCCCAGGACAATGTTTTGGGTTGGACTATGAAAGCACTGCTTGCACAGAGCAGCCCCTTACTCTGTTGGTAGCTGTGAGGGCAGCTCAAGCACTGAAAAGGAGATCACCCGCACAGTAAAGCAACATTACTAAGAAGCTGATCACAGTGAGTGAAAGCTGGAAAGGGCATATTAAAAAAGCAGCTCCATTCTCCCTAAAGGACATAATAGAGAGATAATAGATATGTCCTCAGAGGCCCAGTCAGACGTGATAGAAGAGCGCATTTCCAATTATCTGCTCATCTGAAAGGTGAGTAACGGGTGTCACTCGCAATCAGGCTTAGAGAAAAAATGCACTGCTCCTTTGAGCATGACATTTTCGTCCAATTCAGATAACAGAAGCATAATCACACGGCTCATTCCTCCCAGGAAGCATACTCTTGAAATTTTTTAGGAGCAAAACATGTCCAAGTAAAGTAGCTCATTTCCAAGCCCATGGAAATTTCTTTGCAATTAGGTTTGAGAATAAGTAACACTGTGAGAATCCCCATATCTCTCTATTGCAATTTGCTACTCCAGTTCAAATTTGCTCCCCTAATCTCCATGGATCTTAAGGGATCTGTGCATACCACAGGACCACCAGCCTCTTCTCTAGCTCTCAGAGAAGATGACAAAATGATCTAAGGGACTCCCCTCCACTGTGAATATCCATAGTGAGCATTCAATAGTCCCTGCACAGCTTTTCAGTGCAATCAGAGGCTCCTCCTGGAACAAGGAATAGGCAATTTTTGATAGCTTTCTCTTCCTGGCTTCATCTTGCTTCACTGCCAGTTCCCTGGTCAACTGGAAAATAATGTGTACTCCAGCCTTTAATACATGATCCTCCCCAGACTTGTCACATATTTAATGTTCGAATCCTAGATGTATGTGTTCCTGAAGACTCTCTTGAAAGGAAACTAAGTTCCAAGCTCATTTTATTGTCTTCTGCTCTCTTCCTCTTTCTGATTGTGGTAAGAACTCTCTTGGGTATTTGTTTTTCACTTAACCATTTGCTGTGCAGTGCTGTGGCTATTTACACATACAAAGCTGCAAAGAGTCAAAAACTAAACAAAGCACAGGATCACCTGTAAACTTCTCATAAGACAGTCCAAATTTCAGGACTGAATGCAAATAGAAGTGTTCACCAGAGCACAACTGCTACTGAGAAAAAAAAAACAGCATTAATGAACAAAGTTTTCCTCCAGAATTAAGTAAATGGCAAAAGGAGTAAATGACAAGGTTGACATTTTAATAGTGAACTTTCCTTCTGAGTCACAGCTGTGGGCTGTGAATTGTGTTGAGCTTATGCTCAAAGGATGTTGATTAATATTTTTCAAATTGCTTAGCAGCATGTACTATTTAACACATTTAGCTCATGCATCCATAGGCTATTTCTTCCCCTTTCTTTTTTAAGATGCGATTTTTGTGATTTCTTTGCAATTTTTCATTTTTTCTTGTATAACAGATGCTCCTGAAAACCACCTGATTTTTTTTTTTTTACTACAAAAGAGGAAGACAAAAATGGCAAAAATGACAAAAAACTTGAGGTTTCTCACTATGTTGGAGAGGCTTTACTCTATCATTTCTATATATATTTTATTGCTTTGTTTGGACAGAAATGGATATACAGTGCACAGATAAGCTAAACTTCCCTTGTGCCCTTTCCACCACAGCAATTTGCACTCATCTAAGAGTGTTGGGTTTGTTTAACTTGTTTTCCAGCACCCATTAAATAGATTTGGATGCTACCTGTGTAGCTAGTACCTAGATCTCAATTACTGCCATTTGTTCTCCACAATTGCTTTTTATTGTGGCACCTAAAGTTGAGTATTTATTCCAGATAGAAATGAATCATTCAGTTTTAAGTTTATTTTGTTTCAAACCTTGTGAGATAAGAAAGAAAAGTTTTCTTTAAAGTAAATTGGTGTGACTGAAAAACTACTGTGTGTCCTTCATACTGGATCATCCTATTAAAAAAATTAAAGGGAAAGAAAAAATGCAGATGTTATTAAACCCTATTTTTGATACACTGCTTTGGTCAGCTCTGTGTTTCTTTGCAGAGATCTTGACCAAAAACATTACAAACTTCTATGTTCATGGACAATAAAAGACAGCTGTTAAGTATTGCCAGACCTTTTGCACAGGTTGAGGAGAACATACAATGGGGAAACAGTCTTGGAAAATATTTCACTAACAAGTCTCAGGAGCTAAATGTTAATTCACCTTGGAGAGTTATTCACACTGAAATTATTCGTAGTGTAGCCTGTATCTCAGTACATCTTGATTAAAATAGGCAGCTGACTCCCATTAGAAATAATACAGATCTGGCACTGATAGGTTCATTTGTAATCTCTTGCCCAAAAGACACCCTGGAGGTCAAAATTTGTGGCAATCAATGTGTGTCTGAAAAGTCCAGCGCAATCAGCTGCCTGTATTAGGTGATCAGAGACTGATACCAAACATCAGAAGAGAGAGGATCACCACAAAGTAGCAAATGTTGGTAGTAAATTCTCAGAAATCTTCTCAGTTACTATCATACTGATCAACAGATATGGTTAATAAGAGATCTTAATGCTTAAGAGAAAATGGTGAGCACACAGATAAATAACAGGGGAGAAAGGAGGACCCTGCTGATAAACATTTCTAAAATCAGGTCATTCTAAGAAGACTTAACACAGCTGTTATACATCAGTTTAACAGTGAAGCACACAGCATGTCATCTGGTGAGCTAAGAGGACCTAGAGCAGTTAAGGACAGGCCCAGTGCCCTGCACCTTATTACTAAGCATGATTTTAGCACTCCTTTCACATTTCAGCCATCTAAGGACTTAAATAGGATAAATAAGGTAAGCTTAGAGACGTCATCCCCCACAGCCTTATAGGAGAGCAGAATTTGCATTTCCAAACTTTGTGACATACAGACACATTGAAGCAATAAAGATTTCGAATCTACTGAGAAAATGCTAGTTATTCCATTAGTTCCTTCTCCTTTAGTTGCTCTAAGACCAAGTCTTGGTCCTTCACCATTCAAAAGTTACCCACTCTGTGCATAGTTGTTCACCTGAGATGCCCTCTGTCACTGAGAGAAATCCAACACACGTTCAAGATAGAAGGAATTAATGTCATGATGTAGAGTTTTGCATTGTCAGCCAGATCTTGTGTTTTCTGGAGAGTGGGTGCAATAGATAATACAGGTTCACTGCTATTTTCTAAGAAGTAGAATTAATGCCATTTGGGGGGGAGGGGTGTAGGGGGATTTCTTTACCACTACCACAATTTATTCAGCTTGAGCACTGCACAGTATTTAGCTGTGTTTCACTTACCCAGCATTCAGGGATTATATTGGACTAAGGGTGTTTGCCCAGTGATTTTTCGGTATGAATAATGAAGATGCAGGAAGCCATATGCTTTTTCTAATTATCCATTATCCTCATTATTCAGCCACTGTCTGATTATCGATTCAAAAAAATCCAGCTCAGCCTTGAGAATTAGACTCAGGAAATTAAATTTTCAAGTTACTTTAGAATAACCTAAAAAGTAAAAAGAAATCTCACTAGCAAATTATGCATTTATTAAGATAAATTACTGAAATCCCTCAGAGACATGAAATTAAAAGTAATGTGAAAGTCAAAACACAAGGCTGGGGGATTCTTCCACCAATGTTTGCAATTTCCCCTGATGCTTCATGTCGACTTGTGATATTCACTCCAAAAAATAGAACCTCCATTTAGGAAGAACAAAAGAATTAAGGGGCTTTACTAGTAAACATAGAAATGTGGTCATTCCACTCTACTTGGCATTACCTGAAGAACTGTGTCCAGTTCTGATCCCCATAACTCAAGAAAGATGCAGACAGTCTGGAGAAAGTCTAAAGGAAGGCCATGAAAATGATCAAAGGGCTGAAGAATATGCCCTATGAAGAAAGACTGAAGGAGCCATGTCTTCTCTCCCTGAAGAAGAGAATGCTCAGGAGGACCTCATCACAGTTCTCCAGTACTTACAGGGTGGCGAGAAAGAGGAGGGGGGATTTCTCTTCACAAGGAGCCACAGGGAGAAGACGAGTGGCAACACAGCTAAGTTTCACCTTGGTATAAGAAAGACATTTCTTACAGTGGTAGCAACCAATCACTTCAACAGCCTCCCCAGGGATGTGGTAGACTTCCCATCAATGGAGGTTTTCAAGATCTAATAAGCAGTTGGGCCAGATTATCTTCCTAGGTCCCTTCCAACCTGGGGTCTTCTGTGATTCATAAAGAAACGCATAAAGAAAGATGCTAATAAATGCATGGGTGCTTTCTTAAAATATTTTAAGGTGGGATGGCCATGTTTCTACAGACAGATACAATCATGGGTTACTCCTGGATGTTTAGAGAGATGTACATTTCACCTACAGACAATCCCCCAGTCCAGCCTCTGTAAGGTCTCACACTGATGTTTTGCAGGTGCTATGGAACCACTCTGGCATCTCTTCCATACTCTCATGCCGAGGTATTCACGTTGTCCATTTTCAGGCCCTACAAGTATGACAGTTCAGACACCCTAAGCAAGAAGCTCACTGCTACTTGTCTTCAGGCAGCCCCTGTAAAAGAACCTCCCTCCTCTGCAGTAGTTTGCATCCTGTCCCTCTCTCCGCTGTAGGTCGCACAGGAGCCATACCAATGAAGTCAAACAACAACTGTCAGCAGTCATGGACCTTCTCCTCCCTAAAACTGAACATTCCTCTGCCACACTGCACAGTCTGGTTCAGTGTGTCTAATTATGACTGATGGATTGCTTTTGTACTAAAATGTGAGATGAAAGAGCTGATGTGCTCCCCCATAATAAACTGTGTGTTATGAAACGCTCAAAGAAGTGAGCAGGCATCTTGGAAATAAATTATGAGAAAAAGTACAACTGACAAAGAACTGCCACCATTGACACAGAATACAGAGTGCTTTCTGTTTATGCAATGTGCTTCATCTCCTACACATGAAAGGATTTAACAAAGAGCCAAGTAACACAGATGAGAGGTGGTGGAAATGCACTAAAAGTAATTGCCCATCTCATTCTGTTTTCATGAAAGCAAAAACCAATCCCATACTGTTCCTCTGGCCTCATTGCTGAACGACAAATGATGAGATGTACCCAAAATGAGGATGGGGCACAAAAACTATTTCCAGAACATAACAGGTTGCACTCAAACAATTGCAGAAATTATGGCACTGGCAAGAAACCTTCTGGCTCCAGTCAGAAAGGCTGTCCAGGATTACACAGCTGGTGAGCTGTATCCATATTCCAGCTGCATTCACCAAGAGGATGGAAATCCTCAGGTATGGATAACTGGGACTAATCTCTGACCAGTCAGGAGGTGAATAGTCTTTATATCATCCCCTCATCTCTGTGAGTTACAAAGAACATGCCAGATAAATTCTTCCAAATTCATGTTTGTGTCCTGGTTCTCCCAGCTGAATGATACCACTATCTTAAAATAACAAAGGAAAAATATTACTGAAAATAAGGTGGGAAAATGCAAGCAACAATTAGTTTAAAATTTCTCTTTATCCTCTCCCTATGACCTCATAAGATGTCAATCTCATTTGTATTTTATAAAATGAGATTTCTAGTTTTTTATCTTTTTACAGGTATTTTGACATCCTTTCTGGAAACTTTGTAGTAACATAGAATGAAGTGAGCCAAATATGACAATGAAGAGGTGGGAATGCTGGAAGGCAAGATATGAATTAAAGCCCAGGAAAGGAGCTTTTCCATGACCTCGCAACAATTTCTGATACCACTAGGCAATATTTAGTGAGGTTACTCACAGAAGTTTGCAAATAAGCTGCACAGTATTATCTCAGTATATACCATTCATGCTGTGTGATAAGAAATAGAGGAGTCATGCCTCTGCGACTAGAACATCTTCCTTGTCCCTACTCAATGTGGAGAAAAACCTGAGCTAAATCTACCTGGATTCCTCCTGAAATCTTCACAATTTTCTTAAACAGACACAAAACTTTTGCTCATCTTTCTGGACTCTGGAGTTGTACTGAGTTTTGATTGTGCAGAGAAGGAAATGCATTTTCTCAAGATTTCATGAATAAGGATTGGTCCAAATGTATTTTCCACAGCCAGAATAACAGAACACATTTGCCCCTCTAGGTTGTTTTCCAGCCTTAACTTTGCAGTTTGGTGTCAGGTTGCAACCTCTTGAGAACCAGAAATTACATCTTCCAGTGTGTAGTTTCTACAGCACAGAGTTAAGAAAACATTCAGATGTTTAATTGATTTTTGTCACCTTTCAGCCATTTTGCTTCATTAGGCATTTCCTTTGATCTCCAACTTGTCGCTTATGGCTCCTGAAACAGTATTATTTCGCTTGGAGAATTAGCCTAATCTGACAAGAACCATTTGCCTTTCAGGGAAATATTTTATGGGTCGAACACTTTAATGGTGTTGCTGAGAGAAGGCTCATCAGAAGTGTTTGTCATTCTTTGCACCTTATTGACTTTTATGTTACAATTATATGGAGGTCTGAGAACAAAAACATTTGCTGGAATAGGCCACGACTTCCCACCTCGTAAAGTACATTTTGGTCATATTTTATTTCACACAATCAGTTTTTCTGCTTGGAATAATATTTTTTACATGAAGCCAAATTTTCTTTACCAGGGTTATTTTTTTTTAATTAATGGTATTTGCACCGGACAGTGGAAATTTAGCAAAACTTTGTCGTTTCTTTCCACTGCTTTGGAAGGCAGTGACAATTTTTAGAGATTTTCATTTCTGCTACAGCTGTATAGCAATGGACTGACAGCTGGCCCTCCAGTTAATGCTTCGCAATGAACCATATGAGCATTCATAGTTACAGCCTAGAAACAGAATTTATGGACATGAGATCTATCATAGCATATGCATAAAAGGTAAGTGTCCATCTCATTCAATCAGCTGTGAGACAAAATACGCTTTTCTGAAAGTGTGGGGCTCTCTCTGCATTTGCAAAACACAGACAAGTCCCTTCTGAGGCTGTGTCAGGGGACATGGCTGCCTTGTGCTGTGATAAACCAGTGCCAGACCCCAGCTCTGTTCTTCCTGATTTTGTCCTGGAGCTGTGCTGAGACACTGCAGGTCTTTCCCAGCCAGCTTTGGTTTCCAGCATGAGCACAGCAGAAGCAGAGGAGGTGAGCAAAGAGTAGTGGAGCTTGGCTGGGTCAAATGTATGCACAGGGCGGGTGTGAGGCATAAGGCATCTCACATCTCAGAGGGACGTGGGAACTGAAGAAGCAAGCATACCAGAATACAAACCTTTCTGGGGTGAAATTACCCAGGAACTGGTCCTAGCTCTCCAGAAATACCAAGCTGGCTGAGGGCCAAGGTAAGAAGTAGATGACTTGAAGGACAGGGAGGCAATATATCAAGAGATTCAGCTGCCCTGCCCAAAGCCCCTTCCATCTTTTTTCTTTCACACCTCACTAATTCTCCACTAATCTGTTCTGGCCCTCTGAAACACTCTTTACACAGCGTTCACCTTCCTCCCAAACCACTGCCATGCTGAACTTTGCTGCTATCATCAGTGGGATCTGCACTCTCTCTTTCACCTACCATCGGCAGCTCCAAGCCAGCCACAACCACATTGCTATGTGGCACACAGAGACGTGGCAGGAAATGGAGGTGGGGGAGAGAAGTTAAAACTCTTAACTGAAATTAATCACAGTTCTAAAAACATGCATTTGCTGTACTTCAAACTCTCACCCATGCACCCTCTTCAAACAAGGACCGCAACCCTTGAAGAGCAATTGCATTTAATTGGAGATCCATTTCCCATTGTCTGTCCCCTATGTGACACTGAGTCACTGTGTATTACACACCTTGGAAATCCATGTTGCAAACTGAAGGAAAGAGCAGGAAAATAAACCAAAACATTTAATACTGTGAGTGGCATTGTCATGTACTAGTGGGAAAAGTGTTTCACAAAAATTGCACTTAAAGTTGAATTGTCTTTATGGTAGAAACTTGGACCAAGACAATATCTATGCAGTTCTTAAATGGACTAGATATAAGCTTTGAATCTAAAAATAGGCCACACTTATTTTTCCTGAAAATTGTAGAAAGCTCTTCAAGGATCATAGGCCAGCTTTCAAGACAAAAGAATAAATAAAAGGACAACAGTCATTTGTCCTAACAAGAGAAGGTCTTTATATCTTTCCAGAAAAACCAAACTCTCAACTCAGAGGGCTTTGAGATAATTTGGTGTTATCTTTTTGACTCAAATGCAAGGCCAAAAGTCATTTCTGCTCAATAAGCCTGCTGGTGAGGCACTCAAGCCCTTCCTGACTTAATACATTGGCAGCAAAAGAAACTCATGGCAAAAGGCAAGGAATGAAAGACAAAGAATCTTCATCTCTGGGCAGTTATGTAGAGGTATGTGCTGCTACTCAATCAGAAGGTAGCTCAAGGAATCCCTGAAAGGAAAGGGCTTGCTTGACTTCGTTTTGGATACTTTGGATGTCTTGGTTTCTTCAGCCTAATTCCTCACCTGTGAAGCATAACCCTCACACACAACCCTCACATACACTGCAGAACAGCCCCGGATGTCCTTCTGCCTCTGTGTCCCTAAGCTGTAGGAGCTGAAAGCTGTCTGCTGCCCTGGGTGAGGAAGAGGACTTAACTTCCTGCAATTCATGGAGTGAAGCACTTTTTCTGAGCTCTGTTATTCAGGAACTCCTTATTCTTTCCAGTACAAACACTTGCAGGCATTTTCTATAGAAGTGGGAAAAGCCAGTTGAACATCTGCACTAACCTTGTCATGTAAGTGCAATTTAGTCACTGGAGTTTGGTGAGCCAATGACGACATGTGTATCATTCCAGATTGATCTGAAGTCTCCTGTAAGCTGTTCTGCAAGCTTAGACCAGTTCCCCAGACTTATGGATGTAGGAATGTTTGAGATGTCCTTGGGGATCCCACCTAGCTGCCATTGTCTGGAGCTCATTGATGCTAAGCCCTTCCAGCTTGGTGTGGAAAGCTACAGGAGCCCCAGCAGATCCGTCCAGATTCTCCTCATTCATCTTCCTTCAGACTGGCTCAAAAGTGTGAGTGAATCAATATGGGACTAAAATAAACAAACAAAACAGCCCTTGAGTTTCCATATTAAGTCACATCTTTCCAAACGACATCTTCCTCTATTAAGTCTGGGCAAAAGTGGGCCAAACTTTTCAGTCCTATCTGTTGAGACAAGAAAGAAAGAAACAAAGACAGAAAAAAATCCTTTCCTGACAGATTCAGTCCAGTGTTATCACAAATTGCCTGTATTCCTAGATCCTGTTTTGACTGGCTGAGGCACAGAGATGCTACATCAGCTGGTTCCTATATCCTGTTGCTTAAAGTAAAATATTTATTTTTTTTTGCCCCAAAAGGGAGACTTAATTGAGGTAATAATAGATTAAGACTAACGGCACATTGCACTTCAGCAACACTGATGAGCAAATCAATTTCTGTTCACTCAGAGTAGTGCTTTTTATTTCTTTGCTAAGGCTTCAATAGTCTGAAAAAAATGTGTTCAAAAATTCTCAGGATGAAGGCTGTGGCTGGCAATTATATGAAAGAGGACAATGCAGCTATCTAGAAAAGGGGTACAGCTTGTTTGTGCAGGAAAGAGAATGTCTGTGGGGGCTGAAGTGAAGTACCCCATAGCTGGGACCACTGTAACCCTGATATGCGGTTCGTCCAGACAAAGCAGCTTTGATTCTGTCATCTCTATACACATAAATACATAGAAATACATGTTTATTTTTCTTTAAAATCCCTTCTGGAACAAGAAATGTCACTGCGTTCATTTCCATTCCCCAAGTGCAGAAAGGAAGAGAGAACAAACAGCATATGACAGATGTTATTCATACTGTATAAAGTGCTGTTGGAAGACATTCAGATACTAAGTGATAATATCTATAAAAATCGTGATAGAAAGACTTCATAGTAGGTTTCATGTAAGACATGGCCTAACAAGAAACGTGGGTCAAGGCTTCCTTTGCAGGTAGTGCCTGATGCTTCCAAATCAAGGGGGAGGGAGGGTGGTCTCATGCATCAAGGACTGCACAGGAGCATCCTGGTTCCAGGAATTCACCACGTACTGAGATGTTGCATGGCAAGGGAGAAGGAAAACCATAGTACTGCATAGATCCCAATTCTTTTTAGTATCCAGAAATATTTTAAATGTTATTATCTTGATTCGTCTTTTTAATATTGCCCTTAGTGTAAGGAGAAATTCATTTAATTAATAAATAAATGCTTGCAATGACATAAATCCTTCAAACCAATAATGCTGACTTTGTTTAATCTGATTGCCATTCCCCATACAAAACCAATAGGGCTGATCCTCTTTCCATTGAAGTCAACAGCAAAGACCTAAAACTGCTCCAGGAGGAAGAGGATTAGGTTCTGAATTAGGATAAAGAACACTGTTCACTCAATTGTCTCAAACCTTGCTCCTTCCACCATATTCAATATCACATAGAATAGCTGAATTTTTCTTGAGCAGTCTTTTATAACATTAATGGGTGCCATACTGGTTAAAATTTAATGCTGGTAGATACACAGTAGCAGTTTGGAAGCAGTAGATTAATGTTCTTGTTGTGTTCTTGACTTTTTTTTTTTAATTAGAATTTCCTTTTTAACAAGGAGATGCTTACAACTGAGGCAAGTAAGAATGGATGTACACAAAAGTACAGCCATAATTCTTTCCTGATAGCCTGGTTGCTTGGAACAGTCAATAAAATCACCTTTCTCAATAATTCCCATGTTGCCTCGGAGCCATGGTCAATAGCTAGGAGCCATCCCCAAATGCTGAGCTGGTACTTGTGATCCTGTCTTGTTTCTCATCAGATTATGTTTAATTCCCAAAATTCATCTTTCTACTCTGAAAGAAACTATGGAATAATATGTAACTATTTAACCACTATGCTAAAACCCAGGGTAGTGAAAGCAAAGAAACTTAAACCAATGTAAGAAGCCAAATCAAGACTGAGGCTAAAGAGTTTCTATCTAAAAGTCTTTTAAGATTTACTAGAGAAAAAAGATGGATTACCTTTTGTTTCAGATGAAGTCAGCAGATTTTCTCAGATCTCCTCTTTCACTATATGAATTAATATTTCCTTAAGTAACAGATTTTCACTGAATTTTGGCAATATTTCTAAATACATCTCTGTCATTGCCAAAACAGTGATTTCTTCAGCTTCAGCTTGAATATGTCTGTTATGAATTTTGCATATTCTGCTTCAGAATACCTAGCATCTATAATTTTCAAAAAATGCAATGACCCAAAAAAAGAAGAGTAGAAGGGAAGAGACAAAACTGCAGTTGTCTATTCTAGGAATTCTTCAAAATATCGAAGCAAGACAGTATTACTTACGATACCTTACTCTTTGAATATGGTTTATACAAGCAGAACATTTTACTGGATGCTAGGAAAATTTTCTGGTACTGTGGTGGATAGAACTCGTGTGGAACACAAGCAAAAGCAGTGTGCAACTATGCTAGCATTTGGGGACAGGAATACACTTTTAAGTGAATTTCAAGTTGATCTCTATCACACTGCAATCCCAGGGGGTGTGAACTAGATCGCTTATGGATGAGGCAAAGAAAACCCCAACAGGACCACTGTCTCCTCAATTTCAACCATTTATTGCAAATCCCCACTTATTTTCTCATAAGCACATGTAAGTGACTGCCAACAGAGAATTTTTGAGCCTAGCAGAGTAACAGGAAATCTTGCCATGAGCAACAAGAAATGCAGAACTTCTTCCCTGGTATCTTTCAAAATTTATGCTGGCAGTCTTCAGACCCACACAAGCCAGCAATGTTTCGGTTCTGTGCATGTGACTTCTCATGAAGAGCAGAGCATATTTAGGATTGTATTTTGAGTGACAAAGGGTTGAAGGTTGGGATAGCACTCAGAGAATATATGTTGCACTGTCCATATGGTCTCCTCTGGGTATCTGCTTTTTTCTGCTATCAGAGGTGTGATACTGAGCTAGGTGGGTCTAGGGTCTGACTCAGCTTGACCACTGGTGTTGTAAGAGTTCTCAGGGAACTCTGAACAATGCATCACATTGGGCTGGTAGTTCCACTCCTGGTACCATTGTCACTGCCTCTATCACAAAGCAGATGGTATTAAAATCTCTGATTCCCTCAGGCTCTCAATTTTTGCCATATCTCACCAAAAAAAAAAAAAAAAAAGCCTTGAATCTGAGGCTATTTTTCCATTGCTGATTTTGGAAATTCATTGTCCAAATCACTCTGTATATTCTCTGTTTTATTTTGTTTTTAAAGGACCTAGAATATTCACAATCATGATTTTTCTTTCCCCTTCTGTTAGCAGAAAGACAGAAAGCAAAGTCATCCACTACGTTTCTTTTTACATCCCAGGCATGTTTCTGAGCACTTTCACCACGTCTGCCATTTCAGCTGATCAATCTCAGCCTGCAGAAGTGACTGCTCATGCTATAAAACGAATGGATGAAAATGAGGCACAGCTAATGTGCTTTTTGTCAGAGGTGTTTGCCCACAGACATTTTCCCTTGATACCAGGCACTTCAATGAATCAAAAGAAAGACACCTCTCAGAGGGAAAATAGCAATTTGCTCAATAAGTTTATTTTAATGGGTGAAAATGAGAAGACGTCTTTTAGAGAAGATGGGTGAGGTAGCTTTGCTGAATCAATTTTACTGTAAACCTTCATATTTCTTAAACTTTATTATTTTGCCATTCTTATGACTGTAAAGCTAATGTTTGATTTCTGGCCAAAAAACCCTGCCTGTATTAGTTGTAAGGCGTCGGATTTGTTGTGGAAAGAACCGATAAGGAGTCACTTCAAAGCAAAGAAAGTGTGTTTGTTAAAAATGTAATAATTGTGTTGTTCACATACCTATGTGAGTGATCTTCAAGACAGTTCTTATTAATTGCCACGCTCCTTCAAAAATGCTCTTTTTCAAATACAAGAGATATTTCTGAACTCAAACACAAAAATATTTTGAATATATTATAAACATATTCTTTTTGACAATAGTCACTTCACATTGGACAATTTTTCTCCAAACCTTGTGGAAAAGTTTTGGTTCAATAGTCATAGTTAGCCCAGAAGCAGTGGAAAGATAAAATGTATTTGCACACATATTCATCCAGATTTACAAGGAACAGATCTATTAATATTATAATTTGCACAAAGACAACTCTTAAGCAGAAGAAAGACAAAAATATAACAAAATAATTGTTCTCTGCCAATTATTTCTCCTTCTGCTAATTATAGTGTGAGAAAATACATTGAACTTGAACAAGAGCACACAAAGCTGTACACTGGGGGAATTTACCTAGGTTTTGTCCATGACAGTAATTGGTGATGATGTCTCCTGGTCCTTACCTCAACTCATGAGCCTTCTGTCTTCTCTCCCCTGTCCAGCTGAGGAGGGGACTGATAAAGTGGTTTTGGTGGGCACCCAGTGTCCAGCCAGGGCCAAACCACCACAGGGCCACAAAGCTGACCAGAGTGCTGAAGCAACTCTCCTATGAGGAGAGGCTGAGAGAGTTTGGGTTGTTCAGCCTGAAGAAGAGAAGGTTCTGGGGATACCTTATAACAACTTTTCAGTACCTAAAAGGGGCTACAAAGAGAGTTGGAGAGGAACTTTCTAGAAGGGCATGTAGTGACAGGGCAAGGGAGAATGATTTTAAACTAGAAGAGGAGACATTTACATTGGATGCTAGGAAGAAGTCCTTTGCTCAGAGCATGGTGAGACCCTGGCACAGGTTGCTAGAGAAGTTGTGGATATCACATCCCTGGCAGTGTTATGAGGCCAGGGTGATGACCTTGCTGGGGCTTTGAACAACCTGGTCTAGTGGAAGGTGTCCCTGCTCATGGGAGAGGGTTAGAACTTGATTATCTTTAAAGTCCCTTCCATCATATTCTATGATTCTATGATATTTGCAGCTACTCCAACTTTCTCCCTTATTTCCTGCATAGAACTGCTCCAGCAGAACTCTTCTGTCAGGATAATGCTTTGCAAAGTCTGACACAGGTTAGGAGAAAAGTTGAAAGAAAATAGCAGAAGTCTTGGAATTTACAGACTTGCCTTAGTGTTGATTTACTGGTGTCCTTGAAACACAGACACAGCTACCTGATTAGACAAACCAGAGACTCAGTTTGTTTGCAGTCGTAAAGCTGTTACCATTTATTTTCTGTATGTCTGTGTTTTGAAATTCACAGATGGAGTCCTAAAATTGGAGTTCCTAGAGGTCCTGGGGATTCCCAGTGTGTAGCAGTTCTGTTCATGTCCAATCATTATCAGCACCATGCTGTGGACTCTGCTGGGAACCAACTTCAGCAGTTTATCAATATTATGAAACTAAGGAAAGATACTCTGCTGTTGAGCATCTTTCCACCACATGCTGGCTGCTTTCTCTTTCCATGCCTACATCTTTCAGAGGCCACTCTTTGCTCTACTGGGATCACCACCAGGTCCTCCTCCATCCAAAAATGAATATTTGTAGTGACTCTTACAGACTGCCTCTCCCACCACCACAGCTCACTCCAGTGTTTTCAGCCAAAGTGCCCTTTCAAAATAGGATCTGTCATGTATGGTCTTCTGTTCCAACAGGATGTCATGACCAAAGAGCATGTCACAGTGAGTCACCACAAACTGATGACAAAAAAGCCCTGTCAATATCCAGCTGCCTGAATCCAAAAGGCCCAAAATTTCCCTTTGTGTTCTTTAGTAAACTGCTTGGACAGAAGACTTTGGGTACAACTATCACATGTTTTCCTGTGGGCTATTACCTCCTCTCATGCCTCTAGGCGTTAGCAATCACACCATACATCCCAGTTCATACAAAACATCTTTGAATGTCATATTCCGACATTCCCCAATGCAGTAAAAAATGTATGTGCTAAGCACAAAATCTTGGATAGGCTTTTGTTAGTCCTTTGAAAGACTGCAAACCTCCTGTCTGCTAGTCTGGTCTCTGAAAGCTTTTCCAGAAGACTTGCAAGCTTCCCTTTAGTCCATTTCCATGGCTACAGATATTCTGCTGAATAGTCTTCAGGTATCCCAATTTGGAACCTATTCATCCTATTTACTATAAAATACATTTAAAAGGGTTCAGTACAGAAAGTGTTTTGGCCACTGGATAGACCTAAAATGGATACAAGAATTTACACCATTACCGTGCTCTTTTGCAAAATAGCAGATGGCTTTTAGAAAAAAAAAAAAAAAAAAAAAAAAAAAAAACCACCAAACTTCTTTGCTTCAGATGGCAAGTGATGTAAAAATGTTTCTATAATGCGGGGATATACCACTCACACCCTTCAGACTAACACTTATTTTGGCTATTCTGCTTGGACTTCATTCTGTTCTTTTCATTCCATCATGTTGGTCAGAGTCATTGACAGATGGATTGATGTGTTTGCTCACAAATTATCAGGGAGATTCTTCTGTGACTTCTTCTTGTGGAAAGGGTGGAAGGTAGAAGCTGAACAGGGTATTTTGGAAAAAAATAGAAGTAAAGCTGTGGTGTACATTAGGTGTACATTCTGGCCGACAGTTCTCTTCAGTAAGATGAAACTGCTTCAAACAAGTTCCTTTCCAGGTTTCAGCTAACCTTTAATTGCTCTGGTGAACACCATCAGAGCTGGCAGCAGCCTGCAGCTCACTCTGCTAAGCTGACTGAACTGCCTGGAAGGAGAAGACCAGATTTCATTTAGCTGATCCTCCTCTTCCCTTCCCAAGTATTCTCAGAGGAAAGAAAGCAGATAACGATTCAAATCCCCTAAGCAGGGACGGATTTGGAGACACGCCATGAAGATCAGGGCAATCTTCATTCATACCAAACATATGTGGGCAGCTACTGGGCAAGTGACTGATGGTGGAGCCTGACAAAGGTGAATACCCCAAGCTCCATCTCTTGCTCTCAGTTTACTGTGTCTTACCACATACAGCTGATTGGCTAAGCAAAGGAAGAGCACACATAAAACCACAGACACCCAGATCCACCCCAGCTCATGCAGAGATCAAATCCAAATCACAAACATCAAAGATGCTTTTGCTTTCCTAAAAAGAGGAAATATTATCAGATACGGGGTAATCATTTTGCTCTCTTAAAAGCTCCCACTGCCCAGAACAACACAGGATAAACTCTAACACTTCTAATAGACCAAAGCATTAATAATAGGCAGGGACCAAGCAAACTGTCATCAGATTAAAACGCTGGAAGTCTTCCAGTGGATGCTTGATAAAGATCTGGCTGAAATACATATGACATAGACATACACTCCTACTCAGCAAATGATGTCAAAGTAATAAATTAAAGATGCACTTCATATTCTCCACTGTCTGCCTATTAAGCTAAATCACTTTAAAGGTCTTTATTTGCAAAGCCCATGACTGGCCTGATAGCTTTATCCTGTCCTTTTCCCTTCCACTGGGAGCTACACCAGGCTTGAAAGTTCAGTCTTGGCAGAGAGAGGCCAGCCTCGGTTTGGTGGCTGCTGAAGAGCCGCTTCTGAACAACAAAAATCTCTACTAGGAAACTGTGTCACTTATTGAGTAGACGAACTGCTCATTGAATTAAAAGTCTCCAGACTTCCAGATTTATTTCTGAAACTAGAAGATAAAGAAAAGAGTTGCCCTGGTTTTGGCTGGGACAGGGTTCCTTGTTTTGCACAGTAAAAATGCATCACCAGAAGGTGAATTTTTCACCTTCATACTTTTCTATTAAATTTCAAAACTCAGCTTTTTGCCTCAATCTATAAGTTCATAGTCAAAAACTGGGGGAAGCAAACTTTTCCCATGTGCATTTCAGAATGCTTATAGTCTTCTACAAGTATTTTTTTAACATAAAAAGGATGTTACCAAAACTGATAACTTGTTATCTATATGCAAAAGAACAGCAAAACCAGTATTTATAATACTTTACACATGCTGTATAGCCACAAAACACTGCAAAATAATCCATAATTGTTACTTTTATTGCCTCAATAGTAATAAGAAATAACTTGCACTGTCATTATTTTACCAAGTGCAGGGGGGTTACTCCTAGATTTCACTGGCTTCTGCGTAATTTAAATTAAATGTAATTTAGCTATTACAGAAAGTGCAAAAGGTACTAAGTACAATGTATATTTTTGTGAAGAAAATATCTGTCTCCTACTTCTAGATACATTACCCAGTTGTCACTTGTGTAAACTGTATGAGGCAGAGACACAAATACAGTAATTATGGACTAAGACATATTTAGATGAATTGCTGTTTGGAAACCTCCTTCCATCTTAGATTCAGATGCTTTAGAAGTGAATACAATAGTTGTAAGATTCCAAAGGGAAGGGAGAATGATGGAAGTAGAATTTATTTTAATGTCATTATACAACCTTCAGAGAGTTTCTGAAAAAAAACAAATCAATCATCAAGCTGGAAGAGTAGGGGAATTATTATTTTTTAGAAGTATACAAAAGAGAATGGAGGCAAAATTGGAAGTTAAAGACATTCTAAATATATTTTGAAGGATATATTTCAAAGTTGCCTTAACGGATTTTTCAAAGATGAGGTAGAGAGAGCTGAGACACTGCAAACGGAAATGTAGGCATTTACAACCATACAAAGAAACACATGCTGAGTAAGAATTTGTTAAAGGTTATTGGAAATGACTAATATTTCAGCTGAGATGGGGGAAAATATAAAAAATCATTTACAGATCGCTTTCTGTGTTTTCCCTTGTGCCCAAATCATGATAGCTCAGACAACAGTATCAGTATCTGTAAATAAAACAGCCTAAACAACAAAACTGAGAAAGTTTAGCTAGCAAAATAGTTCTAATTTGTGACTCAGTAGTAGACATTTCAAAACATCAGTATGCCAACCAAAATAAAATGTTGCAATGTTTGCTAGCACCTGTCTGTTTGATCTAAATCCGTTCAATTCCTGCTAATGACTGCAGCTTCAATCTTTCCGCTCAGCAACTCACTCCAGCAGTGCTCAAACATCAGCCATCAACTTTGAAGCTTGTCAGGACAAATCTGTTTGTTCCCTGCCCAGTAATTTTCATGTGGACTGGGGGTTTATACAGTTAGCAGGACTGAGAAACTCATGTCAGTTCCCATGGAGCTGTTTCTTCTTTCCTGTACCCTTGATGCCTTCCTTATTTCCTTTACCATTTTGTAGATGCTTTGTTCTCAGTGTTGTCATACTGTGAGAAATGCCAGATTTCTGTTTCTAGCATGATGCAAAATATTTCAGAAGTTCAGAATGCTTTATTCTAAAAAAAAACCTAGATATTGAGAGATCCTCATTAAGTCGCTTTAGGACTTTGTGACAGTCCAGCTATTATTTTGAAGAGGTCCCCAGGTGTGGATTTACAGTGGGAGGAGAGTTAAAAGGAGCTTTCATGCTTTAATACTCCACATCACACTGTGGAGTCAACTTGTCCAGCCCTCGCACAGAACAGCAGGATCCAACACTATGCACTTCTCAGTTGTTACAGTCTTATAGTCTATGCCCACAGTCAAATGAATGCTGCAGTCATGGTTTAACCCCATCCAGCAACCAAGCCCCACACAGCCACCCACTCACTGCCCTACCAGCAGGGTCAGGGAGAGAATCAGAAGGGTAAAAGCTGGAAAACTCATGGGTTGGGATAAAGACAGTTTAATAGGGAAAGCAAAAGCTGCATGCACAAGCAAAGCAAAACAAGGAATTAGGTCACTGTGTCCCATGGGCAGGCAGATGTTCAGACATCTCCAAGAGAGCAGGGCCATATTACCTGCAATGGTGACTAGGAAAGACAAAAGTAATCACTCCAAACATTCCCCCTCTTCCTTCTTCTTCCCCCCACTTAATATACTCAGCATGATATCATATGGTGTGGAATATCCCTTTAATCAGTTTGGGTCACCTGTCCTGGCTCTGTCTCCTCCCAACTTTCCATTTAACCCTTCTCCTCCCCTGCACAGCAGTAGGAAAAGCAGAAAAGGCCTTGGCTTTGTGTAATCTCTGCTCAGCAATAACAAAATCATCTCTGTATTATCAACCCTCTGTTCAGCACAAATCCAAAACACAGCCCCATACCAGCCACTGCAAAGAAAATTAACTCTACCCCAGCCAAAACCAGCACAGCTGCTGACACTCCATGCTGTCTAGAAGCCACACAGCTACTTTCAGCAGGCGCAAAGAGACCAGTGGGACCTGCTGAGAGGCTGTGCCTGTCAAACTGGGTTTAGCACCACATGAACGTAGCACCATGGCTCATGGGCTTGTTGGCTAAGCAAGGGACCATGCAAACATAACAGCCTAGAAGGATTGCAGGCTCATCGTGTTCAGGGCCATCTTCTGTCCTGTTGCTAAAAGCTTGTAATTAGGTCACTGGCACGAAAAACAATCAGCCAGTAATTACCAGCCTTGAGGAAGTCAGACTGATGAGCCGCCTCCTATGAAGTTGTGAGCCTGGTTTGAGAAGCATGAGGTTCTCAAAAGCTATAATGAACCTCTGGTCTTAACTGCCAGGCTTTGTTATTGAGCACATTATATGATTGTAAGCCTCTTCCCAGGACATTTTTGCTGTTTCTTGTTCAAGTCTCAGACTTAAGAGAACACAATTGGGCTGTAAGACTGCAGTCTATTTTCTAGGTTTAAAATTAAGAGTTGTGAGGATGTGCCACATTGCTCTATCCTTTATACCAGCACTGGGGCTGAGCAGTTCACTAGATTTCATTTGACTTCATCTACAAAGTGTGAAATTCCACCACCCAGCTTGGTGAAAATCAGACCCTCTGAAGGGAGAGTCAACTTTGAATGGGTGCCACCAGGGAAACCAGCCTCCTGCATTATCCTTCTGTAAGGTACATTAGGCTCTCTGGAATGGGTCTGGGCTTCTGTGTTTGCAAATGTTTTTAAAAAGAGGAGAGGCTCTTCTCAGCTCTCCCAAAATGACAGGTTTCACATGAAATCAAACCCTGAAGTAATTCCATAAGTCCCCCATCAAAACATATATATTGAAAACGTTCTTATGTCACTTCCCTAGCACCAAGCTTAACCTGGTGTCCCACTGAAGTAGGTATTGCCAAGATATCTACTTAACTCAAGTTACATACCAGTACTCCCTTGAGTAGGGATGTGTTTCCGCACATGTGGAAGAGTTTCCTTGGATGGGATCTTCTAATTTAAAAAGATGTCTTTGCCCTAAGTGCAAGTGCAAGCAAGAACTGTAAGACTGTCTCACAGAGCCGGCTGCAAAGATTATACGGCTTCCTATGAGATCACTGGATTTTCCATTCGGCAGAACCTGTGTTATAGTGAACCTGTGTGTCCTTAAAATCTAAAGGCAACCCTGCTCTAGGAAGGTTTGTCTGCAATCAAAGTATCAAGGAGTACAGACAGTATAGACGATTTTTAAGTTACTCCTTGGAAAAATATTTTTATCTGATGCTTTACTTGGCAATTTTGACTGTTGAAACAAAGAATTTACCCAAGTTCAGTTGCAAATGTATTCTTTACCTGTTCTAAATGTTGGAAATAGCATATAATTGTCAGTGTTCAACAGAAACCCATAAAATTTTGCATTAAAGCAAGAAACTATCTTTTTTTTCAGTATGCCTTCAGGTCTTACTTTATTTTGCTGTAGTCTCTGACCTCACTTGTATTCAATATTTCTGGAATATATATTCACACAGCAGTTTGTCCATCAAATTGATTTATGATACAATAGAGTGTAAATAACCAAGTGATAATTTTCTATACTTAAAAAATACCCTGTCAAGGACCCAATTCAAAGTCTCCCTAGTGACACAGGGAGCATTTCTACTTTAACCACAGAACATTAAACTGATCTTAGTTTATTGGTCTGGAGAGAGATCTACAGCCAGTGTGAAAAAGTACAGGTTTAACCCTGAAAGTTACTTTATTTTAAGACACCTTCACACATGAAATTTACACAAGCTACTCCTTTAGGAATGTCCTGTTGATTGAAATGTGCAAAGCCAACATTCAGCTGCTCGGTCCTGGTCCTGTATAGCAGAAAGGAACACAAAAGTTTTCAGCAACAGATCACAGGATTGCAACCGTAGTATGGAAAGACCCGTACGATGACAAGGATCAAAGGGGATGCCCACTGACTTACCTGGCTATATCTCCCCCTACCCTCAAATGAAATACGGTATAAGTTGGAGCACGAGAAGTTCATATTATCTGTTCATAAATCCAGGACACATGTTAAGAGATTTTATGGCTATTGATAGCCAACCTCAAATAAAAGGAACCCACTTCTATTCACTTTTACTTGCAGACTGTGTTATTAGGACATCTCACATTTATGAGCTTGCAACTCTTCCACCTCAAAATTGATTCCCTCTGCTGCCTGACAACAACATTCACAAGGCATCTCTGAACCAATGTGTAAGACAGTTATACCCCAGGGTACTGAGCTTTGGCTTGATCCCAAGGTTAATAAGCCCAGTTTCTGGCGTCATTTTGGGTAAGAGTTTGTCCTACTCCCAAGCAGCAGAGACCACCACTGCATCAGGCTTCATGCAAGGAAGGACTGCAGCTTCAAGTAAGTTGTTGTCATCAAATACCAGCCTCAGGCTTTGATAACTTGGAAACCAGCTGTCTGCCACTATTACCTCTGAATTATTACTTTAAAAATCTGATTATTAGGTATCTGGGGCATCTCCACATACTGCCAAAGAAAATAAGAATTGTTCTACAGCAGTTCAGCGCAGGTTGTAAGAATATACCAGACAAAGAATGTATTTCTCCAGATAGCAACTGACAATGTCAGTTTGCTGATGACAATTTTTATTCCATTCCTGATTATCTTTAGCTGAGGATATTTGCAAAGATTACATTCTGTCCCAGTTAAAATGTAGAATTTGCGTAGTCAAAACAATTGCTCTGGTAGAGACAGTGCCCATTTAGAGTCAGGCAAACAAGAGCAGCACACACTGATGTCTCTGTGCACCCAAGCAGCAGGTGTATTGAGACATTATGTACCAAGGTGTTCACCTGCATGCACCTTCTCCTGCTCAGTCCACCAGTCTGTGTGTGATAAGAAGGCAGTTAACCTATCGTTGCAAATCTGCTTCTGAAGAGAGAATCCCCAAGAGGAAATGTTAGTCAACAAAATCAGGGTTGTGTGATGCTCTGAAAGTCAATTTACTCAGCATCTTCCTCTGATCACTCACAGCTAAAAGTAACCACCAGGAAAACCTCTCTAATAGGCACTGGCCTGAACCATCTGTAATACTGTCTGAAGACAGTAATCCAGCAAATTCCCGAAGTGACCTTTTCCAGTTCACATCTCTCCGTCTTTTTTGCTGGGTAAGCTGGTTAGCTCCTACCCTACAACCCAGTTACAGAGGATAATGATCACCACTCTACGTTGTATAAATCAGTTTGAATGCTGGAAAAGATTGCAATTTCTGCTCACTGCTCTTCTTTTCTAGAAAAAGGACAATTCATTCAGGGTTTTCTTATACAACTCAAAGTTTTTAGCATTCTCACTACTATTTTCCATACGTCTCCAACTCATTCTACTTTACAGATTGGTACCAGTACTCCAGTTGAGGTCTCACCAGCACAGTGAAAAGACATACATTTATTTCCATGTGCTTTGCACATTACACTTTTTGTAATACATTCCCAGAAAGGATTCAGCTTGCACTCCACTCCAACTCTCAAATGCTTTTTCACAGTACAGCTGCACTGGCAGATATTTCTCATTTGATAGCTGCCTTTTACTTGTTTCTTTCTTAATCACAGTTCTTTGCTCTTGCCTTGGTTGAACTCCCTCTTGTTGATTTTGGATCACTTCTCCAAAATATCTAGATTATTTTAAATTAAAATCTGGCCTGTCAAAGTACTTTCAATTCTTATCAAATTTGTTTATTTTAAGAAGATTCCATCTTCTGAGACATTAATATCTATACAGAGTAAAACAGACAGACCTCCACAAGACTCTGCTTAAAATGCACTGCTAATTTAGGATGGAATTATTCTTAACTGTTTTTGGAGCAATTTTAATGCTATTATTCACCCCACTCATCATTATTTCATCTAGATCATTTCCTAACTTGCTTATGCAAGACAGTGCCAAAAGTCATGCTCAGGTCAAGATGTGTCACACCTTTTAATTCCCCTTAATCAGCCAAATAAATGTTTTAACATGACTTGTTCTTGACTAATGCATATTAGCTGGCACATATTACCAAATTAGTTTCTGTATGGGCCTTTAAACTGCTTTATTTAGAAATGGTGCTTAGGGACATGGTTTACTGGTGGACTTGGCAGTGCCAGTTTAATGGACCTCTTAGATCTTAGAGGTCTTTTCCAATTTAAGCTATTATGTGACTCACTAGATCCTCCTTTTTCTCCTTCTTAGTGACCCGTGCAACACCCTTCACCTGTTCTCTGGACCCCACTGAGAAACTGAGGCCATCAACTTGCTCCATGCTACCTGCTCTGCTTGTCTCTTCCCATCTGCAGTCATACAGCCTTTTCTTGATGCCTTTCACAAACCTCACCAGCTGGAACACAGTTTGCACAACAGTCTTTCTGTTCTTCCCGCTGTGTACTTTACCCGAGGCCAGCAACTAACCAGGGAATAGGGATCAATATTTGGGCAAGGAAATGTACATATTTGAGAACTTCACCTCAAATGGGCATTTGTGTAAGTACCTTTTTGTCTTCCATTCCTATTGTTTCCCAGTAACTTTTCCTGAGTTCCATGCACATACAAAATGCTACTTTCAGCAGTAATCTGGACACAGCCCGCTGCAGGTGAATCTGTGGTACATAGCTGCCAAAACACAGCTAAAGCAGAAAAAAATTCCCCAAATGTAGCTTTCCATGTAAATTCACATGGGCACAAAAGAATCTGCATAGGCTCATTTTGGAAATATTAACCTGTACTGTAAACTAGGAAATTTTAACAATAGAGCCTTGCCTTCTGTCTGGCCAGAATGCATCTAAAATAGCAAAGGAAGGACATTACTGGCACAGGATATGTTAATAGAACTAGAATATTCAGGCCAAGCCTATTATCTCTGCAGTTCATTCTGTCAGTATTAAAAAATCGTAAAATCTAATCTTCTTTAAATCTTGCATTGTTCAGTGGATATATGAGAGGTAAGCATCTGGACTGGTACCAGTCAAACATTTTTCTACAAAGTTTTTTACATGGAAAATAAAATGTTTTGACAAAACAGAACCTTTATGTAGGCACATATCACTTGCAGTGGAATTTTGTTTTGAAAAAAAGAGAAAAAGAAAGAAAGTTGGTCCTCTCAGGACATTCTCCTAATCAAGTACTTTCAATACTTTTCAAACCACCAGGTTTGAATTTTCAGCTTGAAATGATGTCTGGTTTTGCAATGTCATGGTATTAAAAAGCAAATATTACTCAAAGCATTTTAGTGTAAGCACTAAACTGAAACACAAGAAAATTTCAAAATATTTCTTAGCTATTTTTGTGGGAAACTGACAGATTTAGTTAAAAATAAATTTTAGCATTTTGCAAACTCCTGCAAAAAGGACAATCTGCTTCACTTCTACTCTTCAGCGAGAATGCTTCAAATAGCATTTCAGCAATAATATATTAAAAAGAAATTCATGAACTCTGAAGTTTCAATGTCCTCAGCTGAACAGTAGCTCCTCATTTCTGACATGTCTATTGTATTACTCTCTACCTGCAATTTTGTCAGTGACAACAAAAACTAACTGAGAGTTAGACCCCAAAGGATCTTTGTTTCCAGTTGGGAATCTCAGGAAACAAAATCAGTTTTCCTTCATTTGTGCTGAGTCAGACTCCATCTTCCCACACCTAGGATACCTAATTTCTGAAGATATTTTCATTCTTAAATTCTAATTACCTAATTTAATTTTATGCTATTATTAATATCCTTTGTTCTTTGAACTAGATTCCATCTTCAAACATCTTTTTCTTCCTCTAAAGAGGACAGGGTTCTCAGCCACCAATGAAGAGCTCTGAAAAAATTACACAAGGATGGATTTACACTGGGTTTGTAACACACATAGGAGTAGAATATCCTATGTTTGCATGATACAAAGTCCAGATTTGTAGACAAGGGAAAATAATAATTTATTGCAATAAGGTAACAGTTAAATCCATAATTTCACCTTAGGAAATGGAATTAGAAGAGTAAGTGCCTAAAACAGAAAGTGGTTCTCTAGATTTCATTTAACAACTACATATTTCTTTATCATTTCGGCTTCTGAGACAATGTACAGAACAAATAATGCAGGGCCTACTCATCAATCCACCTCACAGCCAAGTTCCTGTAGACACTTCCCAGGACAACATCTTTGGTTTTGTTGTTGTTGTTTCTAAGACCAGTATGAAGTCAAAGACATGGATTTATTCTCTTTCACATATGTCATAGTGGCCTTGACTAGTCTCTTTCAGCTGCTTTTCACCCTTGTGGAACTTGCTTGTCTGCAAGCAGGCTTCAAGACTCCACATGCAAACTTGTAAGAAACAAGGCACTACATCAGCTGCCCCTTTGCCTTGTTCTTGGGCCCTGCTCTCCCTTTCTAGAACTTTTATTTGCATTCCTGCATGACTTTTATTTCAAGATATTATCTTCTTCCTATTTATAATATGCTTAAGAAACTATGGTACATATAACTTGTTAGATCCCAAACATCCATCCCAGTGGTTCTACTACAGACAGCCTAACATGCCTTGTTAATTAAGCAGGGATGGATCTGTACGTAAAAACGTTTTTATCAAGTAATTTCCCCTATAATTTTTAGGGATTCTGCTATTACATCCACATGTCCATATTCTTAAGATGGGGTTTTCCAGCAGCAGCTGTTCTGACTGGGAGATGAACAAGCTGTATCTGAATATATGAATACATGAATATATGAAAATATGCATATTCTTGCTCCCTCACTCTTGCAAGCACAGCTGGACCTTCAGGCATTCAAATGACAACTTATGCCTGCAATTACCTGTCTTTCATATGAGGTAGGGAGACATGCATAACTCATGAGGCTTGGACAACAACACAAAATAACTATGGGCACTTCATTTGCCCTTTGTTTGTTTGAGAAATTCTTTTCAAGTTCATTCACCAACTAAACTTATTTACCAGTGCTTTGCAGTTAAAGCTAAATTTTCTGGAAGTATGCTATTAAATTTTTCCAACACAGACTTTATTCTTGTTTCTTTAAATAATTCTATTTTAAAGAAAAATGTTGACTTTCACTTCCACAGAAAAGCTGAAAAATAAAAAAAAAGAAAATAAAAAGCTGACTATCAGCTATTTTTAAAGAGCAGAGACTAAAGCACAACTTTGATTTCCTCTTTCAAGTGGGTGGAATTAATTTTTCATGTGAAATGTTTTCCATTCAGACACCAGGAAAACATATTTAATGCTATTGTAATTACAAATTGATTCATTTCCATACTGCTCCTATTGACACTCATTTATGCAACCTGCAATGGAAAAATAATAAATGCAGTTTTAAATAAACTGCTATAGTTTAAGTCTGAATAAAAAATCAGACAGGTAACAAACACAACTAGCTGTTAAAGATAAAATATGCAATTACCGCAAATAACGTTTTAACAAGGAAATATCTCACCACATTTACTCAATATTCTAATCACTGTTTAAACAACCTTTGCTGAGCACTGGGTTTTTTTATTTCTAGTCTAATTATGGTCCTGGCTGCCAAATGATGGTGAATCACCAGCACTGGGTTCGGAAGTTCAGACTTTCCCAGTCAAGTGGCTTGCCCGAGCTGTTCATGGTATGCCTGCTGTCAACAGCAGGGGCTCTACCAAAGCAAAGAGCAAGGTGGAATCATCACCTCTCTAGAATAGATGATCTTGGTGTTCCTGGACTAGATGATCTTTAAAGACCCTTTCCAATACAAACCATTCTATGATTCTTGAAGACAGCAGCCAGCACACAGGGTTTCCAGCGTAAGGGCAAAGCCTTTCAAAGCTGGCTTTTGCTGCAATTGAGTGATGAGTCTTTGTCCTCTTCCCTTGTTTTGATAACAAGCATCTTACACAATCTTGCAAGCATTGTCCATTTTTTATGTAATTGACATGGAGGTGCTTAAAACACTGTAAATTCTAGAAACCTCAAACTGTAGTAAAGCATGAACAGCCATTCATTTTGTCACACTGTCTCTCTCTTGACTTTAATCACTACTAATTAAAATCAGTCATAAAATCAGTTTATTTGCTTGCGTGAATGCCT
The DNA here is from genome assembly GCF_041296385.1 of Aphelocoma coerulescens. Classification (NCBI taxonomy): domain Eukaryota; kingdom Metazoa; phylum Chordata; class Aves; order Passeriformes; family Corvidae; genus Aphelocoma; species Aphelocoma coerulescens. Next base: position 65,039,492 of record NC_091013.1, read on the forward strand.
CTATTCACCAGTAACATGATAATCTCCCTCCACCACTTCTCTCCCAAAATAAAGCAGAATTAAAAGTCCCTATAAGATACTTCAGAAACGAAGAAGCCTTTCTTCCCTCTGTAAGAGTTGTCTTTGTCAAATCAATTAACAGTGCTGTTCCCCTCTTGAGTTTCCTGAGCCTTTTACAGGCTTCTTGGCAGAATAGGCAGGTGCAGACATTTTCTTTCATTATAAAATGGGGTAACACTGCCAGAAAAAGGATAGGAGATTCTCCTAGTAGCTTATGGGAATGCACTGTAGCATCGCAATGCAATGTGGGGAAGGTTATAAGATGGCTGCTTAGAAACATATTGGGATCTACACTGACAAATACATCTAAAAAGTATCTTAAGAACTGGCAACAAAAATATACCTTCATAAGTATACTTCTCACTTTACAATCCACTTTCAACCCACTTCACCATTCATTTAAATTTGCACCACTGTGAATGTGCAAGGAGGTGAGAAATCACACATGCTTTTCAAGCACACACTCCTGGGCCTCTGGCTGCTGGAGCCTTCTGTAGGCTTTTTTGTCATGTGTCTTGGGTGCTCTAGGGCATTTAAGGAAGCATTACAGACCCATGTCTGGGCACTTGTCTCACAGGTAGATATTTTACAACGGGCAGCACCATGTCACAGGGTTTGGTTATTTAAGCAATATTAAGTAGGTGTTTACAGCTGCTGACTTCATCAATGTACCAGTGCCTTTCTAAAGGATTTCTATTTCAACATGTCTTGGAATGCCTGGCCAAACTGAGGCTCACGAGAACCACTTTATCAGAAAAGTATCAACAGTAAGTTTGCTGAACTGTTTCAGCAAAAACTGGCCCTTAAAAACCCCATAGGCAAGTCAAGAATGCAGTGATACACTAACAATTCACTTTGGTGCGTCCATGCACACACTTCTTTCCACTCTTCCAGGCACGTGAGGAGCACCAGGACTCCCTGAGGGGAAGTCTGCAGCTCAGAAAAATCGCTTCCAGGCTAGACCTAAATAACCAGCTAATTCCACAGGCAGTGTCCTGGCAGAGCTGCCTGCCCAGCACACACAAACTGCTGGGCTCTTGCCCAGGGACACCAGCAGACATGGCAGCCTTCCCCAGCTACAGTGCTGTGCCCGCCAGAGCCCAGGTTCTTCCATCTTATCCTGGGATAACAGCGGGCATCTGCCATCATTGGATTTGTCTGTCTGACACAAGGCATGGAAAAATGCCATCATTAGGTACATTTTCTCCTCAAAAAAAAGTCTGTTCAGTTCCATATAGGCTCTTGTTATTCCTTTGAAGGTCATTCCCATTTGCTAAATACCGTAACACTGTTTCACAATGCTGAGTGTTTTAAACGTTTGGCTTTGAGTTTACATGCTAATTTAGCACATCAAAGCACATGTTCTCAGCAAATATAAAGCCGTAGAATTACCTTTACAAATATTTCTCAGCTGTCTGAGTGCTGGCCCTGTTCCTTATTACTTTGTTTTTATTACTGTGCTGCTGACAGCAACAACACATCAAATATTGGCCATCCCATCATCAATCAATTCAGATGTACAGCAAAAATTAATCCTGTTCTGGGAAGTTTCAGCTAGCCAGTACTGTCTGGGATTTTTTTCCCTTATGGATAATCAAGAATCTGACATGTGATGTGCTACATTTGTCTCGCCTCCCAATAATTTGAAAGTAGGGATTTCTTCTTCTTCTGTGATTTTTGTGTAATGCATCTATGCTACAAATGCACTTCAGAGATGCAAAAATTTATAGATCAAGGGCTATAAACCACAATAGATTTTTTAAGAGAAACAATGCTGGAAGCAGGGTTTGTTTCACCCATCTGGAATTGCACAGGCAGAGAAAGGGACTTGATCAGAAATCCACAGACTTCCAAATACATGTGATAACTACCAGAATGCTCCATACCAACTTGTTGAGACCAAATATCAGACAATATTTTCAGCTTTGCAAAGAGCTGGCTGAATAGGTCAATATCTGTCCCTGAATATGCAGAGGTGTAGGTGCTAAAAAAAGCTAGAAGAGAAATTTTTCCAGCTTTCCAGCATCCTGTGAAGTTTTCCTTTCTCATGCAAGCTAGCTGAAAACAGTGTAGAAGTTTTTGTAAACCAAGACTTTATCTCACAGGTGCAAACTTGTTATGCACAGTCTTGTTATGGTACACTGAAGAAAATATTTTGAAATGGGTGTCGTAGCATTCAGCCAGTCACTCTGAGAGGTGGATGGTCAAGCGACCAATAGCCTTAGCCATTCTTGCGAACTGAGTTATATAAATGAGTTTGTAATTAATTAAATAATCCCACTTTATCCTGGACTTGAATTCTGTGTCGTTCTTCTCACCGTCCCTGTGGACAACAGTGACACAGAGGCACCTATGTTTTCAAGGCCTGAGAAGGAAAACCAAAAGTTTAGACAGTCTGTTACCTCTTTCACTATGATAAAAGTGTTTCTCCAGTTCAAGGGTTTACACACCTGCAGGCATTACTTATAACACCGGGTTGTATTATTTACTCATTCTGACAAATGCAAAAATTGAGAACACATTTCTCCAAAAGAGGGTTTTTGCTATTTTTGGAAATGAATGTGTAAGGAAGTTTCAGAAGTTTAAAAATACAGTGTGCCCTTAAGGATAAAAATGAATAATCTAGAAAAGAAGTGCAAAACCACAGCTCCAAAATGGATGGATAAGGGAGAAAATATCTTGCAGAAAAAGACCTGGGAAACTCTTTAGAGAATGGTAAATTAAATTCTCTATGATCTAATCAATAAATTCTGAAGGTTTAACTATAATAACAGAGTTGGTCTCTTTCTTACTTACACTGCGATACTTGTAAAATTCTCAAGTATTGTGAAAGCTGATTTGAGATAATCATTTCATTAATTGATGATGCAAATGCTCCCTGATGAGATAATAAAAGAAATTTGAAATACGCAACTTTGACTTCATTGTTAATAAAATCTTTTCACTAGATCTTGACCAATATTAGGAATCACAGACTCCAATTAAGCAAGATATTTGGATGTGTATGCCTAACCTGGAGATATGAGTAGCCCTATTAGCTTCAAAGAAGCAACCTAATTGAGGAAAGTTATTAATTGGCCTAAAGTTAGGCATATTATTACGTACCTTACTGGATGAGAGCCATGGCAGATCAGATGTGTCTCTAGGGTAATTTCACCTGCAGTAACAGACTTAAGCATGGGTTAGCTCCAGACTAACCTATTCCAGCATATTTTTGAAACTCCCAGATTTGAAACCACCATCTCTACTTCAGCACATGAAATAAAGCTGCCCCTCCAAGAAACTTCAGATTCAGATTCTGCATTTCTTGTGCCATCTTGTACCTTATTTGAACTTCTAAAACTCTTCTGTCACAAAGCATGTGACACTGGTGGTCAATGCTTGTAGGAGTAGTTGATAGCCATTGAATTCCACCAGAGTGGAGAGTGTGGCCTGAGGAGGGGAGGCAAAGGGAAGAGGCCTTGTACAAACACACACCTTCTGTCCACGTTTAGCTTGTTTAAGAGGGAGCACCCACCCTAAGGTTCGAAATGCCTCTTATCCAGATGGGGACAAAAATTATCAAATTCTGCCTCCTAAAATCCTGTAGTAAAGATCTAGACCTAGGCCAGTGTGTGGGGGGGGAAAAACAAACTAAAACAAACCCAAACCCAGCCCACAGATCTATTGGCACCTGTGGAGACAAGCCAATTTGTTGCCCTTCAGGGTCTGACCTCTACTCTCCAAGACTACAGGGAAGCAGGGCTAGCCAATCACATGACACAGATGCTTTGCCACAAACAGCCTCTATTGGATTCCTATCTGAAATGGTGCCTTCATCTTTAACAAACTGCTTTATTTTTATGTAAATGCTTGTATGACAGAAATATATGTAAATGCTGAAACTGAATCTGTCTTTAAAAAGTAAGTCATTTATCTTCATTTTATCTTCTAGTTAATGGCATAAGTCTTCAAATGTCACTTTCCTAACAGAAAACATCAGAAGCTGTTTTGCAGTGCTAATGAGCCCTAGAAGGCCTTACCCTTGATCCAGTACAATGACATACAGGGCAACTCTTCTGTCAGTGTAGACATTCAGATAGAGTCTTGAAACCTTATGGCACCCGCAGATTATTGTGAAGTCATTTGCATTGCTCATGGAGGTTTCAGGAAACAGATCAAGCTCTTTGTTGTCATGTAGCTGTAATGTCTGTCAGGAGAAAAGCTAGCAGTGGTGGGAGAAGAGATACAGAACAGTTGGAAATCAAAACCAAACTCTGACACTTAACCCCAGCAGTCCAAAGAGACAGGAATATTTTCAGTGCCCAAAAGTAACTGCCTTCCTATCCTTCATGGTTTTAAAGAGAAGGAAGAATTAGCTATCTGTTGCTAATGCTAAAGACAATCCTAGCTATGCCATATTTCAACAAGCAAATAAGACAAATATTATTCCTTTGTCATAACTGAATGGTAAAAACGATTCAGTTTTTACCACTCAGAACTGAGTGGTAAAAACCCCTTTTAACAAAAGGGTGTTAAATAAACTTATATCAAAATAAAATAAATATTTAGTAGCATGAGCAAAGCATAGATAAATAATGGGATATCACAATCCTGAAATGATTTTCAGTAAATCTACAGCATGACAAGAAACAAGGTCCCCAGATCTGCCTCCCCAGCACATATTTTACTCCAAATGGCATTGATGGCACTAACAGGTAGTCTCTGGGACATTGGATGTGAAGTCTCTCAACAGTCATGTATCCTTCCTGTTCATTTTATTTTTGATCCTTACAAGAGGTGAGATGCGGACAAAAGGCAAGCACAGTTATGATTTAGTGCAAGGAGGGATACCCAAAAAGCAGGGAGAAAGAAGGAGGCAATTAGAAGATTATAATGAGGAAAAGAGAAGTGAAAACTATGGAGAAAGGGAAACAAAGGGCAGAAATCTGAGTGGTATTTGAGAGAAAATATTTTTCTAATTGAATGTTGGAAAGAAGTCATTAGCAATCATAACAAGAGAGATTTCTAAATGTACATTGGCAGCTTGCATTGGCTGTTATATCTGTGATTCAGGGATAGGAGAGGGAGGAGATCCACTGGCTGAGAGAAAACCATCCCTACACTGTAGGTGGGCATAGGAGCAGCCCATTGCTCCAAGAGAATTTGTTAACACCGTGGATGGCTGCACTAATGAAAAGCTTGGCTGACAGTAGGAAAAGAAGTGATGCTTTACACCCCCAGGACAGAGGAAGGTGGTAATTACTAGAGCTAATTAGTCCTGGCTCTGATTTCAATGGCATGTCCCCATGGTGGCATAAACCCCAAAAATGAGATGCAAACACAGGAGAAAAACATGAAGCAAGAATAAGAGATGCAAGGAAATGGTTGTTGTATATGAAAACGAAGAAATGTTAGATTGCATTACCATTAACATAATTAACAGGAGCACAGCCATAAACTAAGACAAATCCACTAATCTGTAGCTTTACAAGTGTGTCATGTAAGCAGGAGCAGTTAAGAGAAGTGAACAGTAAAGACAGTTTCCTAATGGAACTAACTGTGTAATTCACTTGAAGAGCTAGTCATTTCACAGAAGATTATCTTCTCTGCTGGATCTAAAGCATCAGTTTGCCCAGAATTCATCCTTCAAAGGGAAGTATACCTTATTCCTCCAAACTGAGAGGCAAAAGTGATTATTTGGTTAATCAGCTAATCATCCAAGCAGAAAAGTTCTCTAGAGAGGTATAAAAACCCAAGCAAGCAGTGGTCCAGGACAGACCAGGTACATGCAAGATTTATTCACTTAGTGCTCTGTCCTGGGATTGCTGCACCATGCTATCCTATTCTACTTGCTCTTGAGAAGACTTTCACAAGTCTTTGGAATGAAATCTGACTTAAAGCCAGAATTAGCTCTTTGCATGCATTTTGGACCAGGCTGGATGGAGCTTCAGCAACCTGTTCTAGTGGAAGATGTCCCTGCCCATGGCAGGGGAGTTGAAACTAAATGACCTTTAAGGACCCTTCCAACCTAAATCATTCTATGATTCTATAATTTTATGTTTCAAGTTGATGCCTGACTTTTAAAGACACTGCAGTGTATACTTGAAGAAGTATTTGGGCTGCAGGTTTTCAGAAAAAGAAAGACAGAAAATATGATTTTCAGTAGTCCTACACCCATCTTAAAGAAATTTTGAAGAGAGGAATAGTTTGGAGATACTAATGCTCCACCCAAAAGACATTCCCTTCACAATGGATACATTTAGAAAGGCGCCAGATGAGGCTGAGTTCAGTCAGCCAATTCTGCCAAACCTGTAAAATGAGCTCTTTCATGTGATGCAATTTTTACCTCAATGCATAATCCTGAATTGATGCAAAATGGGCCTCCAAAATATCTCCTGTTAGCAGAAATGTTTTAGATTTTTTTTTGTGGTTTGAAATCTGTATCTGCTTTATTTACTTCAGTTTATATTCAAATTTTTTAAGGGTTTGGGTTTATTTGTTTGGTTTTTGTTTTTTAAATTTACAGACAAATCTGAGTGCTCTCATTCTTTTGTTTATGCTAACTACCAGGAGAAAAAAAAAAGCATGTTAAGGAAAACTTTTTTTTTCCAGTTGTACTATCAATAATCAACTGAGTTTACTGGTAGGCTGTTGTGAAGAGAATACCTTGGTCCTGCACTGATCATTATTACTTTATTCAGCAGCCAGAGAATGGTGGAAACCCACAGGGTTAAAACCCATGAAAACCAAGTAGACCTCTTCAATCCAGTGTTTACACTCCAATCTTTTATTTAGTTACTTACCAGCTGCCCTAGGAGCTTCCTGGAATGTTCTTTAGTGGATAGAGTCTTGCTCTGAGAGTAATACCTTTCAAAGGGAGCTCTGTGGGGCTGGTGCAAAAGGTCCAGTGAGGATAGGTTTTCATCTCACCCTTTTTTAAACACAGTGAACGCTATGAAAATGGTACTAACTGATACCCTTGGGATGTTTGGCTGATTGTGGTGTGTCCTATGGGCACAGAGTGGGAGCCACACACAGAACACTGGTCACCAGCAAAGCCAGGAAATCTCCTTGCAGCCATCATTGAGACATTTTACTGATGAAAAATGAAGGATGAGTCTTACAAAAGCAGCCACCCTACTTTGAAACCAGCCAGCCCAGGTTCAAACTGCAGCTTAGTCTCTAGGAGCAGGGTGCTTGTGACAACTAGTATCCCCACATGGTTTCTCCAAGCCCTGTGCTACCACCACTAGGATGTGAGCTGGCTAGTTTAAGCCTGCAAATAGTTACCTGAGGCAGACACAATCACAAGTTTTGTTCAAGCAGTCTCAGAGAGAAAGGGCAATTCTGAGGTACAGAATTTTACCTATTTTATCTTTTTCCTAATGTAGCCAGATTTATACTTACTCTGGACTGTGTACTCAGATGTGGAGCTATTCAGAAACTCCATTCCAAAAGACATATGCAGGCAAGCTTGCTAACTAATATTTTTTTTTATCAACCAGGTGGGTTTTAGGAGTAAGAAATTACCCACAGGGATGTCAGACTGAGACAGAAGTAGTCAGAAAACAGAAATAGAGAGGCTCTTATGATATATTGTACGTTTTTTCCACTGCCCCTTGTAGAGTACATACATCAGCTTTGTAACCTCCCTTTTCAGGCTGTTCATGGTTTGCTTCTAGTTTGTTGTTGCTCTATAGGGGGATGTTTAAAAGTTCCTACCCAGAGGAAAGACCCCTGTGAAACACATTGAGGTACTGACCCCTATGAAACACACTGAGGGAATGTTTGGATAGATGAGCGCCGATAGTTCAAGGGCATCTCATGTACGAATAGAGGACCAGGGCCCAAAAATCTGATGTTCTTGATGTTATAAATAAAGCCTCCAGCAGAACAGAAACAGAGTCCAAGGTCTTAGCCAAAGCTTCCCAGCTTAATTACAACAGTGTCTTCTCTCTCACTGACAAATCCATCCTTTGAACAGGGAAAAAATGATGTTGTTACCATGGCAGATCCTGGGGCTTTATCCTCAGATCCCTTCCCAGAATGACTGCTGAAGCTGAAAGATCATGTCTAAAGAGTTACAAAGAAACCTAGGCAACTGATCAAATATTCAAAGCATCCACTGAGAGCCAAAGTTATGTATTTTTCTCAGTTTATATCTTCCATTTCAAGATATTTTCAGGTGTAGGTTAAATAATATTAACCAAATATAACCTGAGCAGCACTAAGGGACCAGGTGCAAATCATCAGCTGAAGTTGCATGCTCAGAGCAATCTGTCCTCATTACCCTTAGTATGAAAATAAGGAAGAGGCACCGAATCCAAGAAGGCCAATGGCATCCTGGCCTGTATCAGCAATAGTGTGGCCAGCAGGACCAGAGCAGGGATTGTCCCTCTGTAATTGACACTGCTGAGGCCACACCTTGAGTGCTGTGTTCAGTTCTGGGCCCCTCACTACAAGAAGGATGTGGAAGTGCTGGAGCAAGTCCAGAGAAGGGCAACGGAACTGGGGAAAGGTCTGGAGCACAAGTCTGGTGAGGGGCAGCTGAGGAAGCTGAGGGTGTTTAGCCTGAAGGAAAGGAGGCTCGGGGGGACCTTACTGCTCTCTAAAACTGCCTGAAAGGAGGGTGGAGACAGATGGGGGTCAGTCTCGCAAGTAACAAGCAACAGAACAAAAGGAAACGGTCAGAGGAGGTTTAGATTGGATATTACAAAAATTTCTTCAGGGAAGGGTGGTCAGGCATTGGAACAGGCTGACCAGGGAAGTGGTTGAGTCACCATTCCTGGAGGTGTTTAAAAGACATGTAGACATGGCACTTACAGACCTGGATTAGTGGTGGACCTGGCAATGTTGGGAATGATTAGACATGATGATCTTGGACATCTTTTCCAACCTAAACAATTTTATGATTGTATGATAATCCCAAGTAGCAGTCCTTCTCCCGTTTCATAAGGATCACATTACGCTACTCCAAGCTTAGCTCGTCCTTCAACAGGTAACAATACTGCTCCAAAAACCATAAAATCACAGAATCATAGAATGATTTGGGTTGGAAGGGACCTTAAGGATAATCTACTTCCAATCCCCCCCTGCTATGGACAGGGACATCTTCATTAGACCACATTGCTCAAAGCCCCATCCAACCTGTCCTTAAACACTTCCACAGTGTTTAAGGGCATCCACAGCTTCTCCAGGCAACCTGTTCCAGTGCCCATATGGGGCTACAGTCACCAAAGCAAGGTTTTCAGCCCTGAAGTACTGTAATTATGTATTTTATTGTACTCTAATAAAAGAGGGACATAATACAGGGCAATGAACACAGCCTAAACCTTTGAAAGCCACAGTAGCTAATGTTGGCGTTTTTCCATCTCATGATTCTATCCATTTTTTGTCATTCTGAGGTGACATTCCCAGGTGTTAAGTCACCTGAGCCACGTACATGAAGGCGACGGTCGTATGTGCTGGTGACTCAGATACTGTTGATCCTCACAGCTGAAGGACACTGCCCATATGTGCCAGCCAGCACAGCAGCAGCTTAGCAACACTACCTGCACCAAGGTGTGGACATACAAAGTCCTGCTTGTTTTTAACAAAGAGAAATAGCAGCTAGAAATAATCATGGTATAATTAATATACATCTGTCTTTCCCCCACCATTGATATCAGCCCTTTCAACCAAGAAATTATGGGAAGTGATTAAAACTCATATTTGCAATAAAATAGGGAAAACAAGAATGGCTTAGCTGGGTCAAAAGAAATCCATAAAGCATGCAAACACTGCCTACAGTAGTGTAACTGTAATTAATCAATAAAAAGCAGATATAGACAAGGAGGCCCTTTATTGAAACTATGGCACTTCACAGATCTTGCATTCCCAGCTCAAAAGCTCTCTCTAGGACCTGGCAGAATTTTACTATGGAACGTTGTTTATCTTGCAAGGCACTCAAAACATACTTTGCCAAAAAGCAGGCTGGGGAAATTACAGAGATACAAAATTGCTTTACTGCATTTGCACTCCCCTGAACACTTTACTTATTAAAGTAATTAAATACTTGAGACAAAGAAACATAAAGCCCTTGAGGTGTGAAAATTTCAGATGCAGTTGACATTGTTTTGGTAGACAATAGGATTTGATTACTAGTTGCCACACACAACCCCACTACAGAGTGTGAACAACATTCACAATGACAAGACCCAAGAAAGATAAACTCTTGGCTTTAGTGGTGGTTTAAAATTCATAAGAAAATAAAAATGGATTGGGAAATATTCTTCAGCAGACACATCCTGTGAGTTTAAACTGGAGTCATAATATATAATAATAACGTTGAGTAGCTCTTGGCATGTTATAGTGCAGTGAACACTGTTGGTATAACTGCAGCTGGAGACATGACCTACTTTGGAAGTGTTTTCACCTGGAAATTTTCTCTCTGGGATTGCAACCAAAGGGCAGATCAAAAATAACAATCAGCACCCCTGTCAGCTTTCTTGTTTACCGCGGATAAAGTTACAGTGTCTCCTAGGGACCTGGAATTGGCCAAATTCTTGGCAACATCACTTAAAATATTCAAATGTTTACTCGAATTTTCACTCTCTAGTAGCTAGTTATAAAGTGTGTCATTATATCCCTGGGTTCAGTGAAGTGAGAGATAGTCATTCCAAGAAGACGTTAAAACTATTCACCCGTGTAGTCGCTGCACATAAAACCACTCCGTTACCCGAACTGGAGCAGCAGCTGTGAATTGATACAAATTGTTCAGAAAATGACCAGGTTCTTGCTAAAATTTAGCTCCAATGCCTGTCAGCAATGTGAAAGGCAAGTGCATTTACAACTCATATGCCACTCCGACTGTTTGTTTCTTCCCTTAACATACTTTGTTCTTCTATGCCTTTTTGTGTTCCTGTAATCAGGTTTCAACAATAATTAAAACCAAGGAAGCAAGTGCTTAGAAAATTTCCTGCCTTAATTGTATTTCTGAAGCTTATAAAAGTACTGCATTTATTTTTTAGAAGGTATAATAAACCCATAGTAATTGTTGACCGTATCATTTAACTATCCTAAGTATTGCAATAAAAGAAATAATCCTTTTCTTTCCTAGAAAATAATGAGGCAAACTGAAAATTTGCCAGGAATGAGTTGGCTTCTAGATCTACACTGATGAATCAGGCAGAGCTGGAGTTTTGAGGTTCAGGTGTGCTCCTATTGGGAGATGCGAGCATCTACAAACTCCATTTTGGAAACACAGCCTATAATAATGTAAATACAATGACATATGGTAGCTATGAATACACAGAGATTTCAAAAAATATGTATATATATTAAAGGATCTAGAAGAATCTCTCTCAGCTTCCCATTGAGGCTGCTGGAGACTTCAATTCAGGAAAGCACTTGCGCTCATATGTCGAAGTTTTGATTCACCCATGCACCTAATTAGGAGCTGAATTCAGTACTGCTCAGGAAGGAAGATACCCGAAGTTTAACCCACACCTAAAATCTCATCACAGCTGTGTTTTCCACTGCTGGCATCACGTTGAGAGATTATCTGGGCTCTGGCAGGGAACTGACGAAGTGTGAAGCACAAACTTATCTCCAAAGGCTGACAACTAGTTTACTTGGACAAGGAGCAGGGAACTGCCTGCTGGATGTGCATTTAAGAAACAGAGCTCATACACTAAGAGGCATAGAGAATGCTGATGGATGTTTTTCTAAGTGTGAATTTAAAATATCTTTTAAAAGGAGGATATACTTTTAGAAGTTAATTATATCTATAAAATACAGAAATAGAAGAAGAAATATATCCTTTTCAATGGGATGAAGAGACACTGCACTTTATTGTAGCTAGAAGTATTATCCTGAAAAAAGGATGATTAATGTTTTGCTGAATGTTAAGAAGTAGTAATGCCTTAAACATTCAAAGAATTAAAAAGAAAAGTAAAAATAAATAAAGTTCAAAATTAAAAGCCTGAAAATTTGGTTTCCATTTGTCCAGATTACATTTTTTTCAGTGCTTTGTTGCAAGCTGTAATTTTTGCAGCAACTAATTAGAATTGCTCCTCTCACATCAGCTGTGATCTGAGCTGAGACAAAGCCCCTAGAACTCATGACTCTCCACATTTTGTTCTATATTGCAGGAAAAGAAACCCCAGCTTCCTCCACATACAGATGAATTTGTCAAAATTAGACCACTTGGCTACCCCAGAGTGCTTGTAATCATACTTGACTGCTTTCTATATCAAATTATATCACATACAGAGCTATATATCATTATAGCACTTTATCTGCTAACAGGGCTGGGTGAATCACATTTCTCCTTAAAGAGGGTGCTTACCTTAAAACAAACTTTGAAGAAGGAGCTGGTCACAGAATAAAACTATTAAGGACTTTATAAGACACATCCTATCTGCACACAAAGAATAAAAGTGGTTTTATTAATACTGTTGCTTTCCCCCCTCTGCAAGACTGCTTAAGACTTCTGCTGAACACTTTTATAGGAGAGGGGAGGGGGCAGCTCTACTCACATACGACTGAAATTATTTCTAATTTTTAATACCTACCCTCCTTCCAGGTTATTTTCCACTGTTTTCTTTCTACCTACAAAGAAACAAGTCACCTATACTCTCTTTCAGGCTGTTTATCTCATTTATCCTGATCTTCCCACTATTCAAGTTTAGGCTGCCTCCAGTCCTCTAGGAAAGGCAGGTGATTTTCCAGGCATAGGACAATAAATTCAAATGAAGAAAGAGGCCATTACAACTATTGCTTTCTCAAGTGCTTTCTCCTCCTTTTTCCCTTTGAAAATTTATGAACACAACATCCACTAAGAATTACATTCACTGCTAGCTAACTGAAACCTGCAATGTGTTATTTTTAATGTAACTGGAATTTTTTTCTAATCTAACTTTGAAGCTAGCCCTCCTTTTGAGCAGGGGAATGGACTTGATCCCTCCAAAAGTCCCTTTCAACCTGAATTATTCTGCAGTTCTATTTGTTAGAACTCTCCCATTAGAAGAATCAGGAAGTATCATGGTTTAACCCACCAGGCAGCTAAACATCACACAGCTGCTCGCTTACTCACTCTCCACCTCAGTGGGATGTGGCAAGAATTGGAAAGGAAAAAAAGTAAAATTCAGGGGTTGAGGAAAAGGCACTTTAATAGTACAGAGAAGGAAGGGCAAATACTAAAAATAATTATAAAATAACTAGAGTATACAAAACAAGCAATGCACAATGTAATTGCTCACCAGCTGCTGACTGATGCCCAACCAGTTCCTGAGCAGGGGCCTTGGGCCAGCTTTACTCCAGTCTCTATACTGAGCATGAGGCAGAGCTCATGGATGCAGCACTCCAGGTGGGGTCTCACCAGAGCAGAGCAGAGGGGCAGAATCACCTCCCTTACCCTGCTGCCCACACTGCCTTTGATGCAGCCCAGGAAGCAGTTGGCTGTCTGGGCTGCAAGGGCACATTGCTGGCTCATGTCCAGGTTTTCATCCACAAGAATACAAAAGAAAGCAAATCGTAACAGGATAATGAGGTGAAGGTTCATTTCTGGTTTGATCATTGTAGCAAAGCACCTGTTTTGGAGCACAAGAAAACAGTTCAACAGCACTCAAAGCCAAATTAGAACAAGTACTTGCTCAGTAATGCAACAAGAATGGATGAACAGTGAGATGCTGTATGTTTGTCCTGCCTATAGACTGGCCATGTCAGAGCTTTGGGTTAGTGCTGGTCTTGCTGAAGCCAGTGACAGGACTGAACCTGTCTTTCAGATATGCCTTTTTGTTTGGTCAATTAGATGAAAAGAGATGATCATTCTAAGCAGGTCTGTATTAAGAAGAGCTGGGAAAAAGACAACATTGAACAGCTGAAGCAACTCGCACGTATTTGTGCTAAACCTGTGTCAAGAAGGATAACATGAAATGTCCAAAGTGGAACTGTTATGAAATCTTTTCCAACCCAGTTAGCCTCTGGTTTAAATTCTTTTTGCTGTAGCACAATTACATTTCATCCATGGTGCTTTCATTTTATGCTCTTTGGTCTTCATGAAAAATTAGAGACCAAGCTCAGACATAAACTTTCTGAAGAAGCAAAGTACTTTCCTCTCAAATTGTTCACAATAAAATAACAATACAGATGTCACAGCATTTAATGAGATAGGAAACAAGATGATATTTGTCCCTCATGTCTGGTCTCAGTCCTTTTTAATAACTCTTAGCTGGGCTGCATAGGTTACAATAGAAAGCACCATCCTGCCAGCTGGTGTTTTGCACGCCATTCACAGGCCCAGGCTCTCATGTTAAACTAATACTGTTCCCTCATCTTTGTCTTGCCTGTCTCTCCACATTTATCCCTACTCTAAATCTTTAGACAGTGCAATGCCCAGAACGCTTTGGCACAGCTGTCCTAAGGCAAAGGGAGAGGCGTTTTGTAATGCATGCAGGCAGCACGGTGAGAAATGTGACACAGCTCATGTGTCCCCTGGCTCACAGACATCATCTGTCATTCAGCTGCAAAAAGCCCCAGCAGTAGCTGGGAGGCAGAGAGCTGATGGTCTGTATCTGTTAGAAAGAGCACACACCTGGTGGCTCCTGCAGTGAGCTCTTTCTCAACTTGGAAATTTTGCCTCTTCCATGGGCCCTTGAAAGAGTGGACTGGCAGTTTTTGAAGTCTTTTGTGCATCCTGTTTCTTTCCTAACGTGTCAGAGTTCTTTTAACCCCACACTTGAAACCTTAAATGAAAAGTGTTGTTGTGTGAGAAACTCCCAGTGTGAGAAAGGGAAAGTTCATCAGACCCTCTCCCCTCCCTGCCTCACTTATGCCCTTGGCTGTAAATGTTGGCAGAGGAACCCAGGATTTTGAAAGCAAAAATTTCAAGTACAATTCTGCTGCTTTTTCATCATGCAACTCTGCAAAAGTATCAGATGGGAAGCAAGCCAGTAAATTGCTTTCCCGCTGTAGGTACAAAGAAGAGGGGAGAGCAGATTGACAGCAACCATCACCATTTGTGTCACCAAACAACCTCTGCATGAGATGCAGCCTTCACACCTGCTCCTGCCCTGACAGTTTAGAATTGCTTCTGACTAGGAGGTTCACAATAATTTTGTGATGCAAAAACAGATCAGTGTATTAATACAGACTGATCATAATTAACGACTCCACTGTGTGCTGCTTTTGGCTGGGGTAAAGTTAATTTTCTTACTAGTAACTGATATGCGGCTGTGTTTGGAATTTGTGACCAAAACAGTGTTGATAACACAGGGATGTGTTATCACTGTGCTGACACAGTCAGGGCCCTTTCTGCCTCTCACCCCACCCGACCAGAGAGAGGGCTGGGGGTGCACAAGGAGCTGGGAGGGGACACAGCTGGGACAGCTGACACCAACCGGCCAAAGGGATATCATCATAGCCAGCATACAAAGCAGGGGGAAGAAGGAGAAAGGGGGAGAATATTTGGATTGATGGCATTTTATTTTCCCAAGTCACTGTTACACAGGATGGAGCTGTGCTTTCCTAGAAATGGCTGAACACCTGCCTGCCCATGGGAAGTGGTCAATAAATTCCCTGCTTTGCTTTGCTTGTGCTTGTGGATTTTGTTTTACCTGTTAAACTGTCTTTATTTCAAGCCACAGGTTTCCAGGCTTTTAGTCTAGCGATTCTCTCCCCCAGTCCACCAGGGGAGGTGTGAGCAGGCAGCAGCATGGTGCTTAGCTGCCAGCCAGGGTGAAATCATGACACAGGACAACCAAAACCTTTCCCTCATTCCTCAGAGTGTCATCTCCAGCAGCACCCACAGGCTCTGCACTTCTGCAGGGCTAAGAGGCAAAGGTTGTCCAAAGCCAGGGAGCTCTCATTGTACCCTTGGAGACCCATAGGGCTATGAGAGGTTTTAAAGTACAACATGTAATATGTTCTGTTCACTCAAAACCAAATTATCCTCTCCTGTAAAGATGTAAACCCTTGGGGAAAAAAATAACCAAAACAAAACCTTTTGCAGTCTAAAAACTTTTCCCACCCACATATTTACATGCTTACAGACAAATTCAACTGTTCACACCATAAAAAAAATATAAACTTCAGGTAAAACCACAAAATACTGGGTATCCAGTTGTATTAAATTCCTTCACTTTTCTACTCCTCCTGGAGGAAGCTTGTGGACTATTCTATATGGTTTCAGTAAGGCATGTATAATGCCATGGTTTTTCTGCTTTCCCCTTTCAAGTCCCCAGGGAATAACCTACAGTTTTAGTACATCCAAAAAACTTGGGAGAAGGCAAAACAGATGGGATGGGATTAGGATTGTTTATGAAATGAAGTGCTTGAAGATAAACCCTTGGCAGGGCAGAGCAATTTATGCTATTTATTGGGTGAGTAAACTTGAAATAAAATGCTATTTAGGTCCCAGTCTACAGAATGGTCTTTCAGAGAAATGTCAGCAAATACATTTATGCCAGGTTTTTAACAGTCAGTTTAAAGTACACCACAGAGCAAGGGACATTTTAACAGTTACTCTGAGTAATGTCATGCCTTGGACCTGCATACTTTCACCTAAGCTATTTCATTTGTGAGTTGATGGCATGAGATAATAGAAAACATGTAATAAAAATCTTGCGAGGTGTGCAGTTGACGTCTGCTGAATGTGAATGCCACTGAAATTTGCAAAGTAGACAACCGCTTTAAATAAAAGTGTGAAGGTCAAAAAAAGCCAGAGAAGCAGAGCAACAATTCTAGTTGCTTCCCAAACCCTGAGACAGAAATGGCTACGGTGGTAAAAATGCATTTGCAGTTACTGCTGATTATACAGTAGGACAAACAACCATGTAGAATCTATTTGTGCCAATAAAAAAGTGTCACTTCAGGGGAGGCCAGATCCTTGTGCTATTTCGAACACTGCATATTGCTGAGTCATCTTCTCTGCTGTCCTGTCCTTCTCATTTGCCCCTTACAAGCTCTTAATAGCTTTGCAGAATGCATTTCTTTCATCCAGTCAGAGGCTCTGCCATGTCTACCTGGGCACCAGTACTTGTTTCTCACTTCTGATGATTTTAGCAGTCCTCTCACTTGCATGTGCCTCCTGCTTCCAGCTGCCTCGCTCCAGCATATGGTGGCAGGGGGTGAGGCTGAACAGTAGTCTAATGTGCTTCATTAGAGACTCAGCCCTCCTACTTTGCTCCGTGTCCAGCAGCTACCTGTCTGCATTACTCAGAGCTTACATTCTAGATTTTAATCACTTCTGTGATGTCTAGATAACAATACTTTAAATTTATTCTCAATAGCATCTGAGTCCAAGCCACTTGGTCTCAAGAACAGCTGTTATTAGCTGCCTATGTTAAGCAACAACTTCAAACTATTTCAGTGAGCAGGGAGAAATAAATGGAGCTATCTAATCAATACAGCAGACTGAACTTGAAGTACCCATCCTTTATTTAAGCTTCTTTGCTGAGAGCCAGTGTTTTATTAATCTTAATCCTGAGAACTGTGGTAAACTGAAAAAAGTAATTACTGACATTCACTACACTTAGCCAGGAAAGTATTTCCCCATTGGGAGTTCTGCAGGAATACAGACACAATCTGAGGAACAAAGGGTCATCATCAAAAGGTTTTTTTCGTTTGAAAAAAACCTAAAATATCAGTGATGAAAACCAACATCAGGCTGCAAATAACCGTGGAGAACATGCCCCATGCTAGGTGACTGTGTACAGCCACATTGCTGTTTCCATCCATGCACAGCTCCACATCTGGGAAATATTCTCAGGATCACACTGTGCAGGTAAAGAGAAAAATGCCAGGTGCTCAGATGTGTAACTTTTAGCCAGGTGTTATGTCAGTGCAAGTTTCTTTGGAAAGGTATGAAACCACCACCCCCAGAGGTAGGCAATCCTAGGAGTAACTATTTGTGCAACAGTAATTGCCAAGCTTATGTTTGAAAGTAAGAAGGCTTTGTATCACTTTTCTCCTTCTTCTCAACAGTGCAAAAGCAGAATAAGATCATTATCCTGACATTTCAGCCCATGGAAACACAGCCCACTCTGTTGTGGCTCAGCTTTGAACACGATGTCTCTCATAACAACAAGTGGAGGGATTGCTCTATGTGGGTACAGAACATAATAATTCTGCTGAGTACCTGTTTGCAGATAAAATCACACTGATTTGTTCCTCCAGAATATTAGTCTAGAATGGTGTAGCAGAAATGCTTCCAAATAACCAATTACCTGCCACAGTCATTTCCACAGGTAGCTCAGGCCCAGGGTTAGGAAAAAGCTGAAGCCTGCCTCACGAGTGGTATCTTTGCCACAAACAAGTAAGATTAGGTTGTCTATGAAATAATATAATATCATAAACAGAAGACCACTGCTGTTACAGCCCTGCACCACTGGCACTGTCTCTTTAGGATGGTTGCATTTTTTTCCTAGTGTTTCAGGGCACTGGTGCCAGACACTACCTTTCCCATCTGAGTGCAGGCTGAGCTTGCACTGGTTATGAATGTATGGAGGTGGAATATAAACCAAATGCCTTAAAAACTGCTTGAACTGCCTTCAGTTGTGTTTGTCTCATGCCCTTGCACATGACCGTTTTTACTTTCATATCACTAATTTTCCAGAGAAGAGGGAAGTCAGCTGGGAGAGGAAGGAAGGGGCCATCTTTGCACATCTATAAGCACAAAGAAGCACTGGTGCCCATTCCTCTTCATAGCAAAGTCTGTGGTACTCCATTAAACTGTGACTGGTGATAGAAAAGGCACTGGATGACTCATAATCCAAAAGGATCTTGAAAGCTTCCTCTTTGTGTGGATGTGTAACCACATATTGGATGCTGTTAGCTCATTTCTCTGATAGTGCCAAAGGCCACAGCTTGGTGATCAGCTAGGTATTTGGGACTGGGAACCAGCTGATTTCACAGAATTCAGTACCAGCACCATGCCTGTCTCTGTAACACAGACAAGGCTGGGAAACAGGGAACAAGATCATCAAAACTTAGACAAGTTCCCCTTTATTTCATTTTACTGGTGAATTCACGTTTATGCATTTGAATCTAATGGACCACGTGTTCCAGTCCCTTGTGGTCAGGCAGCACCTTGAATGACTAAGACATCAGAAAGATTTCCACCACACTGTAGCCAGCAGGATTCATAGAATCATAGAGTCATTTAGATTGGATAAGACCTTTAAGAACATCAAGTTAACCTAACACTGCCAAGTCCACCACTAAACCATGGCCCTACATCTTTATCCATCTAGAAAGTAGGGGTTCAGTCTACACCAATCATCTACATTTATCTAGACAGCAGGTTGTCATCTCATATCCCAAGACAGGTGGGATGTCTTCTCTCTGAAACTGCTCATCCCTGCCATGGATTATGGAGGAGACAGAGAACTGGTATAATGCAACTGCCTGACTCTTACATAGAGCTGGCCAGTGCCAGCCAACTCTGGTCTTTACTTCTCATTAAGTAGCTGAATGCTTCCCTAGCTGAATGTCCCCCTCTTCCTGGCCACACTATTTATTGCCAGCTGTATACAGGAACACAGCTCGAGCTGCTGCAAACTGAGAAATATGCATTCATGTTGTGGGGTGGGACAGGGAGAGGGGAGGTTTGTTGCTGTGTTGGAAATACAGTTATGAATGATGATAAAAGCAACTTGAATATTATCTTTGGCAAAAAGGGCTTATTCAGTGTCCTGCTTCTGCCAAAGGCTGATGAATAAACCTGAGGGCTGTGTTGGAGGCAGACTCACAAAGCCATACCCACAAGGAGCTCAGTCCTGCAGTACAGTGCCATACAGCTCTGCTTGTGGATAGCCAAATTCCTACCTTTTCTGTCTACATACAGGGCTAGGAAAATCCCTCCACTATGGGATGCTGAAGACACAATTTTCTTCCTCTCCCTGCTCTAGCTCTCCACATGCTCCCACTCACATTTCACACGTTTTGTCCCCATCTCTTCTCCATCTTGCTGCCGCTGGCTCTCTCAGACCATTTCTAGTTTGCTGCCTGGTCACACCTGTAGGAAGAAATAGTCAGGCTCTGCATTAGCACTTCCTGAAGCCAGATCTGTGTGTTACCATGGGTGTGAAGTACCTCTTAGTTAGGATAGCACATCTGTGATCCTAGAAGGATGAGAGCAGCAGCAAACACAACTGTCAGGCCTGCAACCCCATCCTTATGTCTGTAGCCTTCTGGACTGCAGAAACCCAACCCCAGAGTTGATCAGTATTCCTTTCACCCGTTGCCTAATCCCACAAGCTTCAAAGACTAACAAGCCTCTCTCTCACTTTTGCTGTGTTAATAATTCTGTTTCTCCATATGCTGAATGTTTCACACCCTTTCTGGGATCCAGGAACTAAGAAATGTTAAACATATATAAAATTTAACCCAAAAAAAGTTGGCACGCCACAGAAGCCAGAACACAAAAGTGCCCTGCTTTGACTGTCATGGGAGCCAGGAAGGAAATGTGAAATTAATATTAAACTTTCCAAAGTCCCACATGGCACAAAGTGAGCCAGTTGCCCTACAGGGCAGCAAAGCTAAATTTAATTGCAAATTACACAACTTCCTGGAGGAGAATGTAAAGATACTTTACAATATCCGGTGAATAAAACTGCCTGAGACATTCAACCTGATGCTTTTAGAGCAACTCATCAGTGATGCTTCATTCCAGCATTGAACTGAATTCCATGTTGCAAAACATCCTAAATCACAAAATTTACCAACTTCAGTCTTATTTTCCTTATTTTAGTGGGAGTGCAAGGTGCAAATTCATTCCAGCAAGCCTAAGTCTTCTCAATTAGGATGCTAACAGAAAGGCATGAGGTTCTCTAGAGCGCAATTCAGACGTCCACTGAAGTGAACTTCAGTCCTTAGAGGAGCAGAAACAGAACAAGTTTTCATAAAAGCTCCTGTGACAGATTAGGAGCTATTGTCAGATTAGGAGCTAAGTGATCTAACAAATTCACCACCAAAAATTGTTGTCAGCATGAAACAGAAACGTGATACTAAGAAAAGCTACAATAGCATGTTTATGTTTATTTCTTACATCCCCACTTTCTGATTTTGTTTTTGATTCTAAGTTCTTCCTCCTTCTTTCCCTCACCCTCTTCCCCTCCTTTCTGACACTCCTTTATTTCTGTCCCCAGATGTCTCCCTGATCTCCTGTGTTCCCTGACACGCCTCTCTCCTCCCGCCCTTTTTCCTTTTGCTGTGAAAGCTGAGGGTCTCAGCCTGGTGCACCTCTTCCTTGTGAGCAGTGGTCTTTGGAGCAGTTTGTGGAAATGTGCACTAAAGAATACACATTCCCCTTTCATAAAGGCTTCCATGGAGAGGGAATAGGAGTTACAAGCAGAGGTGCAGGATGAGAGGTGAGAAAATTTTCTGCACAGCCATTGCCCCCAATGGGCCAAATTTCCAGAGCTGATCTCCACAACAGTTCTTTCCATGCACAGAAAGAATAAGGCACCCACACGGAGAGTATCAAAAGAAGTCCAGAGATATTCAATTTTTCTGTCATCCAATGAAGTCCAAGGCAGGGGACAAGACTGTGAGGATTTTTTCCCATATTCCTGCCATCATATTGAAACCAACAGCCCTCCTCATGGACAGCAGCAGGGGCCATTGCCCTATCCACTCACTGCCATTCATTCTCAAGCATGAGTCCTTCACAGCGCAGGACGAGTCCATTTCTACATCTTTCTCTCATTCATGTACCACTTTTCTCATCTTCCTGCTCAGACCATCACACTCAAAAGACTTCCTGCCATGGCATTACCAGCACACATTTATGCAGGATCCCTACAGAGTACCAGCATACAATGAATCCAGCTCAACTATTCATCACCAACACCTGGCCACTCTGTGGGGATAGCCTCATTCTGGCAGGCCTTGGACTTGTGTCAATACCATCAGCCCCTGTTTCTTTGTGACCTGTAAAATTAAATCAGATGGAAAAGATCTTCAGCCTGAGGAATTTACAGACCACTTCAAGAAGCTGAAAGTGAAACAAAGCATCTGAGAGATGCAGTGCAGCAGTGCTGTGGAAAACAACATTTCTCATTTCAATAAGTAAATGGGTTTTGATACACACAGGCATGCTGGCAGCAGGTAGATCACACCAAAGGAGCTGAGACTGGAAAGTGCTCTCACCATTGTAAACAGAGGAGTCCACGCCACAGAGAAATAAGAGAAGAAAGGCAGAAAGGTTGGTCATATGAATGGTGACAATGGACAGGACTTAGGAGGAATAGGAAAAGAATGGAGAAGATTGAGACAGTCATACTGGTGGTGAAGCTCTCAAAATTGTGGCTTTCAAGAAGGTCTGCAAGGAAGAGGAACTCTAGACTAGGTGTATCTCATAGAAAGAAGGGTCCATCCACAACATCACAGTGTGTTTGTGTTAATAGCTACTGCATCACCTCACACAGAGTGGTGTGACCTTCTCTCACCTCAATTACTACCCAGGTGCTACTGCTTCCAGTGCAACAGAGACGAGGGCTGGTGCTTGGTGGCACAAAGATGCCCATGTTCATTTGCCTCACAACGAGACAGCCACTGTGTCTGCCGGATGAATCAACACTTCTCTCTGCCCTCTCAGCTCATAACACGCCCATCCCAGGCAGAGGGCACAACACCTCTCCTGGCAATGTCCATGAACTCCCCAAGAGATCCTGCAGCTCCCAGCAGCTTTGTGCTCTGCACCCCTCAGGAAACTCCCTAATCCAAGGACGCACACGCGCAGAAAGCAAATGTATCCTATCCTGCAGAGGGCAGGAGGCAGCACACTGGTCAGCACACCCGCAGATGTGCCTTCAGCAAGGAAAACTGTTAGTCTACAGAAGCAATGGCTGAACTGGGTCCTTGCTACATCCTCTGCAAAAAGCCTTGCCCATAGCATTTGCTGAGGCTAAAAGTCATCATGGAAATGATCAAAACACAGAAGTTGGTGGAGCCAGAATCCATCAGTACACATTAAAAATGAATGATCAGCAAAATAGCTTCTCTTGTCCAAGAGAAAATAATGATGGATGGTTGGATGAAAAATGAGTAAGAAGACAGAAGAGAAATTTTCAGTCCCTCCTGTAGCTCAGCAGTCATAAGTCTTACATTAATTTTAGTTACAGAGAGATGATGTATTAATTAGGTTTTGCTCAAGGCATGTCACTTTAATTAAATATCTATCTAAACTAGGAAAACAGGAAAATGGTTTATTTTCTTTCCTAATTCCTCATCAAGAGCTTAATATTTTTTACATAATTTCAAAGAATAACAATCAACTTTTATTAAGAGTGAAGTCTGAAATCCTTAATGAGGCACAGAAATTAAATCAAAGCACAGAGTTGTAGAACACACGGTTTACTGAGATTGGTCACATACTTAATTGAGAAACCATCAGCTTGTTTAAATAGTTGCAAATTTTATATTTGACGTGAGTTGAAATCCCCCACAGTATTTGAAATATCACAGTGCTTTCTGTGAGCCTTCAAATGCAGAATTGCGTAATGACTGGTGCCATATAAATGCTTCCAGGAGAATCTGACCTGCTACAAAATAACAAGACAGCTTGCCAGGTAGAAGCAGAGTTCAAATTGCCGGGATATGACTCAGCTCCTTCATTCCTACAGCTCTTGGCTATAAAATACAGAAATACAAAAGCAGTGGGATGAACTATTTCACATCTGAGTTGTAGGTGCTTGAACTAGCCCCCCAGATGACAGAGTTCCCTACCTGGAGCACAGAGAAGGTGTGTATCAGAGACAGATATCCTCAAAGGTCTTCAGAGGAAGAGGGTTCTTCCTGCACATGTCTGTCTTATCACTGACATCAGGCAGAGGTAATATCCCTCTGGAGATCCTCAAATTAAAATATTATTTGACCTTTGGGGCTGCCCCAGTGCCTTTGCAAGAGTACTTTGCTATAATCTCTGTTAGGCAACCAGAGAGCAGAGTGTCTCTACACTCTCAGCCTGCCCAAAAAGTCTGCTCCTGCCTCCCTTTCCCTATATACCATGGAATACTGTTAAACATCCAGAAATTATCCATGAGAAGAGGAGAGGAAGGCTCCTATTTAGAGGAATAATTGCAGCTAAGGTATTATGTGTACAAGGTGCTCAAAAGCCAGACTGCTTTATGAGCTATTCATCAGGGGGGTATCTAAACCTGATGAAGTTCTGAACCTGAACTTCTACAGAAATCTTCAGTTCACTTTTAGCAGATTCCCACCAGCAGGAACATGAAAAACTTTAAATAGAAAATAAATGTGCTTTCTGGCTCTTCTGTTCTCAGAGAAGAAAGGGAGGGAGAAAATAAAGAAAAAAAATACATTAAATGTAGAAAAACTACTGTCACTGGTCAGAATAAAACTCTTCAGAATGAAAGCTGAAGAGGGCTTATCCAAGGAGGCTGGTTACAATATGTGTGATTATGGGGAATTTTAAGATAGAATTAGGTTGTGAGCTGTAAAACCTACCTGCAGAGGCACATGGCAGCACAAAGGAGCACATGGTGGCACACAGAGGCTTGTCTCCACTGGATCCTGGGGGGAGGAGGTGTCACACAGCAGACCCCTACAGAGAGGAGCCTGCCGGGAGCTGACGGATGGGTGAACAGCGAGTGATCATCCCATAGAAGGACACTGAGAAAGTGTGTTGCTGATGTGGCAACACGGCACAGGTCACGCCATGTAAGGAAATGCTGTGCCTTGGAAAAGTGTATAAAACCAACTCACTGCTTTGAATAAACGATCCAGATTGCCTACCGGCCTGGGTCTGTCATTCAATCGCCGACATGTGATAAATTGCATCTTTTCACACTTGGTATTTATTTTTGTAGTCCAACATCATTCATTTGACCCTTGTCATTCATGCCTTTTGAAAAGCAGTTTGATTATTTGTGTTTATTCCTTAGCAAGGGGACTTCAGTAAAGTTCATGGAAAAGAAACTAATACAGTGATTTGATCCTTTTGGATAACTTAATCAAATCTGTTCTTGAAAGCTCTGTGTAAAAAAACTGACAGCTCAAGGCTTGGGAAGAAGATTAATATATTTTTCACAACACTTCAACCACTGACACTTTTCCCCATGCATTTATCAGAATGCAAGTTGCATAAAATCTTGCTGTTTGTAAGTCTTATTAAACCAGCTAACAAAGAAAGTCACTTGCTAGCAAAGCAGTTGAGCTCTGAAACACTCCATGTCTTTCTCCAGCCATTGCAGGATTGTGAATTTGCGTGGGAAGTTTCCTCCTGAAGAGTTTCTGTATATATACATATATATATATATGCTTATTCTCAGTAGGGCTAACCATATGCTATTGCAAAAAGAGAAAAGCAAGCAATGCCTTTTCTCTCATGAATTTATTGTACAAAGACACTATATGTGTATTTGATGCATATAACGGTACCAAGTCACACATTTACTCTCAGCTTTGTTCAGCTCAGTCAGGTTGAGCACAAGAGCCCAGGATGCACCCAGCAAGTTAACCATAGGCTGCCCCTATTCCCCCTTGCTTTTGGTTTTCTCCACTTTCCCTGAACTTCTGGCTTTTCAGATTCATAAGCAAGAAATCCACCTCATCTCCCCAGCATTGCTCTCATCTCATCTCCCTGACTCCAGGACTAACCGGTCTGACAGCAAGACCCTTCTGCTATTCTTCACCTTTATTCTCTCAATTATTCTGCAAAGCATCAATGATGAAAAATAAGACCTTAATAGCGTTGCGCATACCTTCAAATGACAGAGAACAACTGAGAGCAATGCCCATGCAGGACGTGTTTTGCACCTCTAACTAGGCTGGGACAATCCAGATTTTTCTTAGATATGGTTTGGAACCTGCTGGAGGGACTTCTTTGGGAACACCTGAGAGAAGTGGGCTTGTGGCCTGTCCTTCAGGCAGCATGCCAGGGAGGATGAACATGTGGGCAGTGACACTAGGGATATTCCAAAGCAGATAAGGTTAGGTACCAATAAAAGGACCAGCAGAGTTCCTCACAGAAAACCAGTGAAGGGCTGTTATGGGAAGCAGCAAGGTGATTGTGTGACAAGCAGAAAATGAAGAGAGTTCTCAAATGGCCAAAGATGGCAGAACAAGGGATATTTGAGCTGCTGTATGGTACCCAGGAAAAATGACTGGAAGCAAAACATGGCCACATAACAGCATAAAAACTGATACAAAGCATGGATGTAGAAAAAGATTGATTAACATTTATGTATGCACCTTGAAGTGTCACTTTCTAAAACCCCTTGGTAGCATACATGCATGCACATACAATAAGTCACCGGAGTTAGGATAGTGTGCCTACCTGGGATTACAATGGAAACTCATACCTATGTGGCTTTGACCAAAGCACCTCAGTTCAAAAAAGCTGCTGTAAATCTACCATGGCTTTCCTGCAAGAGTGCTGTTTTGACAAGACATCTTTTCAGAAGTAGAAAGAACCTGGCCGTCATGAGAGGACATCAGCTAAATGCAAAGCCAGAAAATCTGTTCTGCACAGCAAGGTCAACTCAGAGGCAGAAAATCAGCACCAACAGCTGCACTCAGCTTCAGAGAAGATTTACTCACCTACTCACAAAATCATTGTGTTTGTCCTCAGATATAATTGTGTGGGTGAGCAATGCCACTGAAAACCTGACAAGATACCAAGAGCATTTGGAATAGAGCCATCTCTGAGTGAAAAAAAAAAAGATTAAGCATCTTCATTTTAATCACTAATCTTTGAACCTCAACAGATGTGGTGAGAAAAGGGTAAATTGAGAGTTGGGAGGTTTTCTGTTTCAAAGCTGATTGATCAAAAAGTGGGGAATTGTTTTACATGGAATCTCTTGCATTCTTTTTTGCTCTAAAAGCAACATCCTTGAGAAACAACCCTCCTGGTGATGATTTAGTATGAGGAATTCCATGGTTAGGGATGTAATTGTGCTCTCTGAAAAAGTTACAGGGAAGAGGGAGAGAGATAAGTCTCTTCTTTTGCTTAGAATATCTATTTTTAAAATTATCTACTACCTATAATGAAAGATCCCTAACACAGACTAGCAGAAGAACCCCAGATATAGCAGTGCTTGCCTCTTAAGTTAATCACACCAGGGATGCTTTCTATTGAATGGTATATAGAATTGTGCAAAGGACTCTGTCAGATGTTTGCAGAATTGTTAGGGTCATATATTTGGACATGACCTCATTACATAGATGTCCAAGAGTTATGATAAGAAATACATTCCTTGCTATAAAACACATAATGCTTCAAAACTGCTTTTTTTACTGGGCACTGCTCATGACTATGTACAATCAAAGCTGCTTCTCCTCACCAGATGTACAAGAATCCTCCACTTCAGATGTATTATTTGGAAAGCATTAGGGATCCAGAATTAGATCAGCTGTTCTCGAAACGGGTACCACCTATACCTTTACCTGGTAACACACAGTTTTCCCTCCATTTACCATCCACCTCTGAACACTCTGTATGGAAGTAAAACAAATGAAAGACCTGACACAGCCTGCAGCATTTTTCCTCAGAAAACTTGGAGGACATGAGTTTTACTGTAGAGATGGGCAAAATTTTCAAGAGCATGTAATTGTCATGGCTGTCTCAGTTCTTTGTGACCAACTTGAGATATTTCTTACAACTCAGATGTAAACATTTTGCTTTAGAAGTCAGCCCCTTTGGTGGGTCACAGATATAAAGCCTAACCTGGGCAATGGAAATAGCTGCTGAATGGCAATTGTTGGTGTCCCACATGCTTGTCTACACTTATGCAGGGGAGATGACCAGTCCTGACCTTAACAAAAAATTCCTTTTGAAAAATAATCAGTGAGGGGGAAAAAATCTAGAACAAGCAAAATTCTGTCTGATATGAAATCAATGTTGATCATGCTTTGAGAAGTAGGTTGCACTAAAGAACTCCTGAAGTCCCTTCCAGCCTGCATCTTCCATGATCCTGTGCATAGCTCCTAGTGGTACCCCTGCTCAACTCTCATGGATACCAGAGGCAAAATTAAGGAAGTTCAGCTCAAATCAGCAACAACTCTTGCTAGGCACAGGGAAGTGGATGAGGCTAATTAAGCCAGGCTATGGGAAAGGACCTGGAGCTTTCATCACTCAGAAGACATTTCCAAGGGTTAGGTCAGCTTGCAGCATGAGTCCCCTGACTGTCAAAAGGGTCAAAGGAGAGACAGAAAAAAGACTGCCCTAGACTTCAAGACTGCCCTAGTGCTTCAAACTCTAACACTGGTTGACACCCACATCTAGGTTTCCTAGTGAAGGCCGGTGCTTTGTCTTAATTTGGCACTGCTCAGCAATCTGCAGTGCTGACCTCCCCAAAGAGGGAGTTGCATTTCAGCTACATCTAGCTTATAAAAGCGAATATTATAAAGCTGCCTTTATTTGAATACAAAGCATCTTCCTGAACAAAAAAAAGATGATTCCACAAAATTGGCATGGCTTTACTTTCACACTGTCCTTCTACTTCATGATCTGTTGTTAAAGTTCGATCCACTGGAGAGCAAATATGTGTTTTAAGTGAGGTGGAAATTAAAGTAATGATTCTAAAACAGCAAAGTAGCTTCTGATTTGGATCCAGGCAATCTGGAGGAAGATGAATACCTCTGTGAATACTGTTGTTGAAAAACTTTCTAAAGGAAATAACTGAAAAAAATTGTTGGGATTTAATCCGATCTGGGAATTAAGTACTAAGCAGCCTCTCATCATTCCCTCCATACCCTTCCCTCTGGTGGAGAGGAGAATCTGAAAGAAAAGGTAAACCCTCTGGGCTGTGATGAGAACAATTTAATAACTGAAACAAAAGATAATAATTATAATAAAAAGTATAATGATAAGGAGAAAGAGAGAGAGTAACAGAAGCAAAACAAGTAATGCACAATACAATTGCTCGTCCCCTACTGACCAATGCCCAGCCTGACCCCAAACAGCGATCAAACCCCTTCCAGGTAACTCTCCCAATTTGTATACTGGACATGATGTTCTGTGGTATGGAATGCCCCTTTTGTCAGTTCAGGTCACTTGCCCTGGTCATTTCCCCTCCCAGCTTCTTTTGCAGCTCCTCACTGGCAGAGCATGAGACAGTGAAAAGTCCTTGACTTAGGAGAAGCACTACTTAGCAGCAGCCAAAACATCGGTGTGTTATTAACATTTTTCTCATACTGAATCAAAATCACTGCACTGCAGTGGGTCCTAAGTAGAAAATGAACTCTGCCCAATCCCAAACCAGGATAACAATCTAGCTGGTCTTGCTCACATATGCTAGAGGTGGCCTGAGAAAAACCGTTGTAGTCTTTTCCTGGAAATGTTTCTATTGGAACCAGAACAGCTTTTTTAAAAAAAAAATCTACTTTTGAATTACATCTCTTATTTTAGTAAATCTGTCTTTGTGCCTGGGCTGTAAGAGACAGATGATTTATGCTCTGCTGTGCCAGGGAATGCAGAAAGGACACATGAGCAGGTTTCAGGAAGAATGAAAACAAACACCCGAGGCTGGGACCCACCAAGGAATGTAGGTGCCATGTGTCTGCAAAGTGAGGAACTGATTTGCAATTCTGAAAGCCTTCAGAAAAATATGTTAAAAGGGCAGCACAGAAGATTAGAAAAATTTTACGAAAAATTTCTGAGACGTCATAAAAATATATGCATGTTGGTTTTCTCTTTTTTTTTCCTAATTCTCTTTCCAATCCCACCTTGCTCGAGGAATGGAGCAGCTGCCAACAACTTAAAGGTGTAAACTAAAGGGTTATCTCAAGAACACAGCTGCAGTGGAAAGCATGTTAGGCTTGCAAAATGTTTGAGGAATATTAGTTTAGTTTATCGCTCATTTGGAAGCACACATAGAAGTAGTGATGAATGCATCAACCTATATGCTTTGTCACCCCAGGCAACAGAGAGAAAGTTGGAGAAAGGCTTAGGTCTTGTATTTTCTTATCTGCCTTGATTACTCTTCTCCTAGATTATTATTAGAGTTATGTTAGGAAAGTCCACTTTAAGTGTGGGTTGCTTAGACAGTGCAATCTGCCCTTGAATCGGTCTGGTAGCAATCAGAGTTCACCTGTTTCTAGTGAAGTGGACACCTCATAAAGAGACTCTTCCAATACCTTTTTCCAGCATCTTTCTGAAAAGGTGTTGATTTCAGAATGGCACCTGGGATTCCAGTGTGTGTCTGACAGGTCAGGCACTGGTAGGGACATGACTTGATCTGCTCGTGATGTCAAGGATGACTCAAATTCTCATCCCTCTGCTTACCCATGGACCATGTTTGCTTACAGCCAGCTTATTCCTTTCCTAGAACAAATCGAAACACATTCTTAAAGTGATCCTTTGTTACTGTAGTAGTATTCACTACTCTGAATAGTCTAGTAATGATTTTTAAAAGCACTAAAAGTAGAAAGAAAACTTGTAATTTCTAAACTAGTCAAACCATGTCAGCATGTACTGTAGAGCATCACTTCCAAATGACAGCAGTCTGTAAGGGCAGGGCATAGGGCCCTATGGGATCTTCCACCCCATCCCTATTCAGGGACAAATCTTTATAACTGGCTGCAAAAATGTCTTTTTTTTTTTACTTTTGCTGAAGACACCGTAAAAGCAGCTCATTTCCTTCTCCTCTCTTAAGCAGCGTTTCAGTGTTTCAGAGCAAATTGTAGCATGGTGCAGCTTTATAGGGCAGCAATTTTAGTGAGATGCTTACAATAGATGGAAACCATGAGCTCCTTCCCCTTTTAATATCCTTATTTGGATAATCAAGAGCCTTGCTTAAAATACAAAGGAAACAATAATCCAGAAGAATGTAGTCTTGTGCCATCAGGGTGACTGGGAAAATGAAAGAGACACAAAATTCACCAAGGTGAAGAAATAGAAAGTGTTTTTAAACAAAATTTTAAAAAAAGAAACAAATAAATAAAACCCACCAAACAAACCCTTCTGGACAGTTTTAGGGGAAAAATACTTCAGATGTAGGTAGTCCAAAAAAACGCACAAGACCAATATACAGCCATGTGCCAGTCTGAGTAGCCGTCTGAGAACCCAGATGAAGTCAACACAAGGTAAATAAACCCATAAACTAACTTCAGGACACACTTCACTTCCTCAAGCACCTGTTGCTGCCCTAAGGGAGAACAGCTACGGAACACACAGCGGCATCCTGGGAAAGATGCAGCAGATAACAGAGGAAAGGCAGCCCTGTGCAGGCTGCAATTTACCCCTTCTGTTTACCTTTGTTGTCTTAGTATTTAAACACGAAATTTTATGGGTTTTTTTCACCTTAGGACACTCACCTCCTTCATGGCACACACTGGAAGGTGCTCAGCTTATGAACAGCAAGTGAACGTATCGTTCTTTTCCTGTTGCCCAGAGCTCAGCCCCTGACACACAATGCAGTGCTTAAGCCCTGCTCCGCCCACCAAGATGTTTGTATGGATCCATCATTATCACATCTATTTCTTCACACAAATCCCCTTTCTTTTACAAGGGGGGCATTTTCCCATTTCACAGGTGGGAGGAAAAGCCACAAGACAAGACACCAAGGGACATTTGCAAATTTCAAGTCCTCACATTGAGGAGTCAGATCTTTGACCAGTTGGTATTAAATAGTAATTTACATGCATAGTCTGAAAAAATCTCCCCCTGACCAAAGTTTCAGCTCGTAGCATGCTGGCTCTGACCACAGTTCATCTGTCTAGAAAATAAAGAGCATATGAACAGGAAAAAGCTCGACTGAAAATCGAAAATTTTGCATCTATGGCAGAAGCAGGGCTGGGATACAGCTATCCAAGGAAGCACTGGGGCTGTTGCAGCATGCTCCCTGTTTTGCCAGTTGCACACCAGCCAACATTTCCCATAAAATGCAATTTATAATCCCAACCTTATGGGCTTTTTCGAAAGCATTGCAGAGACTTTGTCTTCAAGGTTTTATATGAGAAATGCTGTAAAATGTGTATAAACCATTCCCAGCTGACTTTCAATGAATGCAAATATAGAGTTCCCTGGTAGAATAAACACTTAATGCACAGATGAAACAAAAACAGAGAAACACTTCTCCTAATATTTGGAAAATATAGGAATAACTTGGAATAATTCTATCTGGGTTCCTCATAGAGCATTAGTCTCTACGACTGTTACACACACAGGTGGTTTTAGAATATCATCTGTATTTCTTTTCTGTGGCAGACAAATATAAACATGTTCTGTCTGCCAGTGGTTGCTGCTCATTTCTCACAGTGAGATGATGTTCCCCGTTCAGAGATGGAAAGGATCCTAATGTCCATCCTGAGGACACTTAAAAGGCCTCTTAGCAAACAGATATTTGGCACCTTTGTCTCCAGCATCTACCAGTGCTTGACTTAAAAGAAACGTGATTACACTTCTGCAATAATCCAAAATTTTACTCTTGCCTTTGCAACTGCAGGAGAGTGGAGGCTTTGCTTGGGCCTCAGTGTAGTTTTAAGTTGTGCAGATATCCTGGGATTTGTGTGCTGTAGCAGATAGCTTCTTTGTTCATCCATTTGTGTGAATAATACATGAATGAAGGACACTTGAGGCTCCTTGTGCCATAATGAAAATATGTCCATTTTAGCTTGCTGATTGATTCTTGAACTCCAGCCTGACAACCCAAACAAACAGGATAAACAGTGCAAAAACAAAACCAAAGCTGATCAGTTGGCACTCCTCCTCTGCCAGCCTCCCCAAAACAGTGCTGACATGTATTATTGCTGCACATCTCTCTCCAAGCCCAAATCCCGAGTTATTATGTAGACTTTGGAATGCTTTCAGTGAACCCTCATTATTCACAGAATTAACTACTGAATAGCATCCTCAAATGCCATTGTATGAACTTTGCATCCAAAAGTATCTATTTATTCAGTCCAACGGCCCACTCTAGCACACAGCAACGCCTCTCTTCCAGTGTTTGCAACAAGAGAGACACAAGAGAGTTACTTTGAACTGTCAGCCTTGGATTTCCGTGGGTGCTTTAAAGTCCTAATGTGAAAGCAGGGAATTGTATAATGCATGGCCATGAGCTGTCTCCATTTGGAATTTTCTCCCAAGGACACTACTCAGACAACAATTATCAAAGTTTTTTGTTAGCAATTGTTAAAGTTTTGTGCCTGCTTTGTTTTCTCCTAATTCTTATCTCACAGAAGGAAAATAATAAAGTAAGGGATTTCGAACCAAAACCACTACAACAATGAAAAAGGCAAAGCATTTGCTGTTGCAAAAACTCATCTCCAGGCTGGAAAGAAGGTGCTGATCTCCCTCACCCTCCAACAAAGGAATGAACATTAAGCTGGGAGTGCTCGAGTCCTTGGATGAGCCACCTGCACCATGGGTCTTTGTGGACCAAAAGAAAAGAAAAAGACCCACTTCCTAGTCATGTGATGTGATCTTTCTAACTACTCCACACTGATTGTGTTCCTTGGCATGGTTGGTATCCAAAGCTGCATGTTGTAAATCAATTCATGCTACATGGCCAGTAAATCAAAAACATCACTCTGATTAATGGGTCAATGAGCCCACACAGCAAGCTGTAAACTAAACTTACTGTTTAGAATGCTTTTCAATTGCAGTTGAGTCTTATGTCTCTGTTTTGAAGCTATGGTCATGCAAACCTTGATCTTCATGCAAACCTTGAAAGTCAAGCAGGGGATGCTGCGAAGTCATGGGCACTACAGAAGTGAGTCATTAACTACACTCATCTTACCCTCCAGTGGTAAATTTTCTGCCTGTAAAAATCAGACCAGTGTATGGCTGCACGGTGCAGCACTGCTTCCCTGTATTGCCCACAGCCAGGTTGCTGCTTTTCAGTCAGATATTCTTGCCACAGGATGTGCCTTGTGTTCTTTGCTTAGAGGGAGCTCAGTATCTTAGGAGGACAAGAGTTGCATGGGAGCCTTGCAAGCCTGAGCAACCAGCAAAGGCCACAGGAGATGCAAATGTGGGAGAATCTCCCAGCTCCTCCTTCTTCCTGACCCTACCAGGCGCCTGTGTCAGAATCAATGCTTCCAAGCAGCTGTCAGCAGCATCTTCCTTCTGTGGAAGTGTCCAGCTTGCAGTCAATCAAGGCAACAGCTCCTGCTCAGGCCCACAGCAGCTCCTGAGCCAAACCCTCATTACAGCAGTGCACCCTGTATCATATTTTTTGGCTTAGTCATCCTGTTCTACCCATTTAGAACTGAGAGCCGCCAGCTTTTGGGTTAAGTGTCCTAATGGATGTAGATGTTGAAGAAGGTCTGAAAACACAGTAGATCTCCTGAAGGCAGCTTCTGTCTCCTGCTATCACAGGTTTCCATCTCTTGAAATCTCTTTATAGTTGCAACGCTATCAAAGTGCAGTTTTTGGAGCCACCTTTTCCATAGGGTAAATGAATAGCCACGAGTGGATGCTTTTTTCAGTAATTATTGACTAAAAGTTTTAGCAAAAATGAGAAAGGGGCAATATAGAATCAAGTCTTTTCAGGTTGAAGAGGATGTAGAAAACATGTCTCTTATTTCCTGACCAAGAACTCAAAATTTACTAATATAATCTTTTCTCACACCCTCTCTTCTAAAGAGAAGAGAAGGCCCTAACTTATGCACGTCAAAGAGCAGGCATAAATACCACAGTAGCAGGTAGACAGTTATTTCAGGAACAGCTTCAGTTCTTTCTCATTTCCCCACTCAGACTGATGAAGGATGCTAATCCCACTTTGAAGCACCCAGCTCTGCTTGCTTCTCTGGTTAGGTGCCACTCAGCCTCGTGAATTCCCCTCCTGGAGACAGCAGTTCTGTTCTGGGCACTGCAGCACTTGAATATCACACCATGAAAGTCCTCTTTTCACACCTTTCTTCAGACAGCCACAGGAAGTGAGTTTTATTTTTGATGCTAAAGATGCTCTAAAGTCTTCTGGCTTGAAGCATGTTGGCAAGGTTTACCAACCTTCATGCTAGAGAGACACCAGTATAGAATATAAAAATTCATGAAGTGGCTGAGAAATATGTAAGATTGCTTTAAAAGGAGATCAAGAATCTGGTTGAGAAGAATATCCTGAGCTCTTCTGAGTGAGTGGGTTCTTACTGCATTTTTTGAAAAATGCACATTTTAAATATTATTTCCAGCTATCAGGAAAATAATACGTAAATGCTAAGACTTTGCCAAACAAAAATGGGGCAGGTGGCCAAAGGATGTAGAAGAGGGAAGAATCAACAAGAATCTTTGTATCAAGAATAACCTCTAATAAACACAGCAATTAAGCAAGAAAACTTTTAATATGTTTATTTGAGCTCCCTTTCTCCCTTGTGCTGTGCCACAGCAATAGCTGCACTTTTCCTGATGAACCCTTCCTTATGCCTTCTTTCTTAATAATGCTGTCTCTGTGCCATGGTTTCAGTTTTCATTAATTTCCTTCCTTTCTCCAAGGGAAGTTACATTCTCACTGCCTCTTTTCAAAGCATGCTTTAGGTTACTGTGCCCATAATTTCATTTTGCACTAGTTCTTTCGGACTGTGATCCACAGTCCCCTTGGAATGGATGAGCTCTTTGAACCGTGTTATTTAGCTCTTGCTTGGCTGCACTTAAATGAAAAAAATCTGAAGGAGCACACAGCCTCTCAGTCCTGAGCTCATACCTCATGTAGTGCTTTGCTGCATTATTCATAAATAATGACCTCCTGCAGTGTGGTCAGGAGCAGAGATGTACACATAATGCTGGGATATGCCACCATGGAACAATGAGGCTTCAGCACCAAAACCTTTAGAAAAACCTTTAAGAGGTGAACTGAAACTTTGCTGATGGACAAAACTGATGGAGGGGAGAATAGTAGGAGTTCAAGAAAATAAGAGGAAAGGCAATGAATTCAAATTAACTCATTTAAATATAAAGGAATTTAATCCTCCATGTTTGACTATTTCCTTCCAAGAAACCAGAGACGTGGGACTTCTCTTTTCTTTTACTGATCACAGATCTTTTATCACTTGAGTGAAAATTATGTTGACTTTATATACAAAACCCCAGAAACCCTGTGTGCCATGTAACTCTAGTAGAGCAGGGTAGAAATCCTCCAGTAATACTAAAAGCATTAAAAATGGAGTTTTTACTGAATAAAACATGACAATGAATAATGTAGTCTGCACAGTATTTCTTGTGTTATTAATTTGATGGTAAGTTTAATTAACTTAATGCTGCCCTAAATTCTAATTTTCCTTCTGCTGCAGAATCTCAAGCTAGAAATGCCAAGGGCTTTACAGAAGTTTTAGAGAAAACACTGAGTATTGGTGAGAGTGAAAAGAGGACAGCTGGAATTGCTGGGGATGTAAGGCATGGGCAACTGTGCAGGAAAATGGAGCACAAACTTTGGTACCTGGGTTTTCCAAAATCACCAGTAATTAAACAAAATGCAAGGCTAATGTTGGGAAGGCGGGAGGGGACACACCACAGAATTTATTTCTTATGGCAGCTGGGGCAAGCTGAGGTAGACTGGGAGGATGAGGAGTGCCTCATGAACCTGTGCTTAAGGAGGGTTGCCAAGTGAGATGTATGTCATTAGAGTCACATAATGATTAATGTTCCAAGGAAAATTTACATTTCTGAGCCCAGTTTGGTGGCCAGCTCATCATGAACTCCATAAAGATGACAGGAGTCAGCAGGCAGCATGAAGGGCCTTTTTTTACGAGGAAAATCTCCAAAAGGAAGCATGCCCTAGCAGCAGGGACTATCATTAGTAAAATGGTCTCTTCCCAGTTGCTTGGATGTGAGCGTCCCACTGATGTAGCACCGAGCTCTCAGCAATGCTGTCAGATCAGTGATCTGACAGGTTTTAATGCCCAGAGGATTTCCTCACAGGGCTGAAGTCTTCCTCCTGTAGCTGGCACTGGTTGTCTTTGCAAACTTACATCCAGGCACTGAAGGTCTGCTGTGGGGAAGATTTTTTCACTTGTTCTCTAGACACTGAGATGCATCCCAGGAAGAAACATGCAGAAAATTACTTTTTATCTATATGTTTGTTTGGTAGGACTGCACCTATGTCAGGCTAGAGCCAGTCTACCCTTACACAAAGGGCAAGAGCCTGACTGGCTTAAATCCAAGGAGGCCTAAGGTGGTCCAAGAGCCGGCATTCTGGAGAGAAGGGACCAAGGCAAATGCAGAGTTACTCTGTGTACTCTAGCCACTAAATTTTATATTCAGTAAATCTGAGTACACAAAATATATTTATGTGATCCTTCAGATCTTTCTCAGATTATCTGTTGCAAGGAGAAACACAGCCTGCTGTACTGCAGACCTGCTTTCTAGCAAACTTTCCCCATTCCTTCAAAGTTTACACAGGTAAATTAAGTAGCTGTGCTGCTGGCTGGCTGCCAAGCAGCTCTTTTCATTCACAATTACAGAATCCTCCTAAAAAGGAGCTGTCACTGACAGCCAAGAAATTACTTTTGTCTAGAAAACTGCACATTTGGCTTTTTGAAGAACCAACTCTTTTGCCCTTGTTTTCCAGGCCAGTACAGCACAATTCCAGCATTCTCATGCACATCTGTCTTGCTAGGTTTTGATTGCCAGCCTTCATCCTTCCAGCATCACAAAAAAATGCTTGGTCCCCATCTTTGGCCAGATGGTGGATCTCTCTCTTCCAGGTCCTCCCAGGACTGGAGTTTTACTGTGAGGGAGAAAAGCCACCACAATTCTCTCCCTCTTCCTCTCTGTCATGGTGCATATCCCTCTGAGACAAACATGGCCTGGTTGCTACTTCCATGAGCAAGGGGATAACCAACATGCCTGCTCTTGGCCAGAAAATAGGAAAAAACCACTCACAGGAATTCCCTGTATCACATATGACTGGTACGTTGTACAGTAATAGGAAATATAAGGTTGAGAGCTTAAAAACATTTCATTTTGCTATTTCTACCTTGCCTTCTCAGGGACAGAAGAACCTTTCAGCTCTCAGTGGATCAATGATTTGTTTGTGATCTCATCGAGAACT
The DNA here is from genome assembly GCF_041296385.1 of Aphelocoma coerulescens. Lineage (NCBI taxonomy): Eukaryota > Metazoa > Chordata > Aves > Passeriformes > Corvidae > Aphelocoma > Aphelocoma coerulescens. The sequence continues at coordinate 65,077,465 of NC_091013.1, forward strand.
TAAGAGATCTGCCAGAGGAGTAAGAGCGTGTAGCGAGTTCGGTTCGTAACTGGGCAGAAACACCAATTTAGTGTAGTGGTTTGGTCCAAAATACTCATTACTGTTTATCTTCTGTGAGATAAGAATTAGGAGAAATGCAAAGCAGGCACCAAACTTGAAAGAATATAAAGAAGTTTATTAACAGACCTAAAAGAAGGAAAAGGGAAAAAAAAAAATTATACCACCTTCAGAACTCTCCTCCTCCCCCCACCTTCCTCCCTTCTCCCACTGACAATGTAAAAAGACAACCCTTAAGATGTTCAGTCTGTTTACCACCTCCATAATAACCTTGTTCAGTCCATTTAGAAAGAGAAGTCTCTTCTTGCTCGTGCTATGAAAACATTATCCCAACGAGACAGCCGCCCACTTCCAAATATTGTTCAGTCCATTTAGGAAGAGGAGTCTCTCTGCTCGCGATGTGAGTCCCTTCCCCCGACTTGCAGCTTTTCACACAACTGCTTTCGAGGGTCCACTCTTGAAGTTTTTGGGGTACAATCTTAAGGTTGAGCCGTTCTGAAACAAAAAACAGAGGCCCTTCTCCTTCCCTGGGAGCAAAGGGTCTTCCTCATCTTCATCTTTAGGACTATCTCTGGGAGCATCTCTAGGAACTGAGGTTTTCTCTTTTCCCATTTGGAGCAAAAGTCCTCATCTGGTCCATCTCTAGGAACTGAGGTTTTCTCCTTTCCCATTTGGAGCAAAAGTCCTGATCTGGTCCATCTCTCCCTGTTCAAACTTCTCATGAAATTACAGCTGCGTCAGCATCTGCCTATTGCTTACAAGTTGAACACTCCACCCCCCATATCTTCATGAAATTACAATGGGATACTCTGATATATCATAGCTTCACAACAGAATTTCAGCTTTAAGCATCTCCTCTCCATCTTCCCTCAGGTTTTCAGCTCTTCACAGCAATAAAAGGGTGAATCTCACCTCGGCCTTGCAGCTGTGTCCCTTATCGCTGTTGGTCACTTGACCTCTGCCGGACAGAGGTGCAGCTTTGCTGACATCTTGGCTGCAGTGGAGAGGTGGGGGTTCCGAGCCGCTCTGGCTGCCCACAGCCCTGCTGAGGGGGTCATCCTGGAGCCGTGGCCCAGCCCCGCCTGGCCTGAGCAGGGCCTGGCCAGCCCCACTGGGCCCCGCTCAGGCCCCGCAGCCACCTGTCCCAGCGCTGGAAATGAGAGAGCTTGGGGGGGAGTTTGTCTATTCTTAAGTGTGGATCACAGAGGCGGTCACAACTTTAAGTGGCTTAAAGAATTGTCCATATTCAAACTGGCCAGCTGATAGGTTCTGTCAGGTCCCAGAGGAAGCTGTAAGCACCCCTTAGCAAGGACATCCCTTCCGGGACTATCCTTGCTAACCTATGACAGAGCGTTTCCCACACAGACGAGGCATGACCTTCCCTGTGGCTTACAGATCCATCAGGAGTGGGGGTGAAAGAGGGACGTGGGGAAGACTTAAATCCAAAGGGGATCCCACAGAGATCTCAAAGAAGGGTTGAAATAGTAGTCTATTTACTCTGTCTTGGAATGTGAAGCATGAGCTAAACAAGAAAGCATGGCCAAGTACAGAGCAAGAAGGAGACATGATTTTGGAACAAATCAGCAAAATTTAGTTTTCTTTTATTTTAAATGTATTTCTATAAACTCATATGACAGATTTTTCTAGGTTAGGTCCATTAACTAGCTAAAGCTTATTTGCTTTAACTATAACCTGGCTTCACTTTTAGGTGTTCATGCAAAGCTCCTGAGGTCTCTCCCAGACATCCAAGGGCATCACACTACATCTCCACCTGGCCAAATGATCTGCAGGGTTTACACCTGCTCCAGGTATTTGGTGTTCCCTGTTCCCAGTACGTACCAGAGATTTTTCCAGTAAACGGGTGGAGTTCACAGTAAAAACCAAAAAACAGCAGAGGGCATCCCTCTTAAGGATACTTAACCACTCAAATAAGCTGCCAGGCACTGGTGGTCGCTGAAATCAAAGAGAAGCACTAAGCCTAATGCTGACAGTCTCTCATATCACCAATAGAGACAGGCTCCTCTTAAGCACAGATTTAGAACAGGGGCCCAACTTTGGAAAAACCCAAAATGAGGCTGCTGCTCCTCTTGATCAAGCTCAAATTTACCCCCTGATTATCAACAGAAGCAGGCACTGGCCTCCTGCCACTGAAATTAGATTTTTGTCTCTTGCCCCTCCCAGTATGGCATTTTGCAGGTACAGAGCTACAGGCATACAGCTCTGTGCAAACAGCCCTCATATCTTGAAAGCAGACTTTTCAAAATCTATAAGGAATATGTTTTAACTCAATAACTTAAATTGACCCTTGTCATTTAGGGTCACTCCAGTATTAACTCCCATGTAAGCAGGTTCCTTCCAGAGAAGATTACCCATGGTAGAGCTTTACTTTATGTATTTCAAGCCATTATATTTGCAGCATTATAATATCTCTGGTTTTCCCTAAAACTAATGACTGCTACTTCTTTTAAAATTTATTATTTTCATTTAGTTCCTTTTTATGAAGCTGGTGGGTATTCCTTCACCTCACTACTTCCATAGGAAGGTGAATAGCTCCCTCAAGTGCCCCATTCAGTCCCTCATCTGATGGAAAACTAGAGCTGACACTTTCCTTGGGAATCCTTCTCCGTGTTCTGCAATCCAAACTGCTTCTTACATCGCATCAGACAGAATATGAATCAAAAATATAACCCAGGAGAGCAATTACCATCCAAGCTGCAGCCTTCCCTTTCCTCCTGTTTACACACAATAAAAATGGGGAAAATACTCATCCAAAAACCTGGAACTTTTAAGAAGGAGAGTTGGCCTCTAAGTAGGCAAAAAATCCCCCAAAACAAATCACTAAGGTAATATTTTAAATAATTTTTTCACTGCAAGTAATTTTTCTGTATCTCATTTTGCAAGTGACATTACAGATATCAGTGGTGTGCAAATCCCACACTTTAGGCTAAATGTTCTTGGTTCAGTAGGAAATACTGGTAAAATAGATATGACAAATAACAAATACTAAAAAAAAAAAAAATTTTTTTAATTTAAAAGCCAATTGTCTCATTGGAAAAGTATTCTTCATTTCAAGATGAATTTACCAGGATGCCAATAACTCTTTTACACAAAGAGTCCTTTCACCCAACAACTTCCGAGGTTGCTCAGCACATGTCCTGGCAGGTTTTTAATATCTCCAAGACTGAAACTCTCTGGGCAATCTGTGACAGTGTTTGACCACTCTCACAATAAAAAAGTCTTAAACAGAATTTCCTGTGTTTTAAACAGAATTTGTGTCCATTGTCTCTTGTTCTTTACCTAAACACTAATTAGAACAGCCTGACTCCATCTCCTTTATCCCTCCCATCAGGCATTCATCCACATGGATAAGACCTCTTGAGCCTTTTCTTCTCAAAGATGACGTCCCAGCTCTCTAAATCTCTTCTTAAATGAGAGATATCGAAGTCTCTTTATCATCTTTGTGGCCCTGCACTGGCCTTGCTCCAGGAGGTCCATGTCTCTCCCATACTGGGGAGCCCAGCACTAAACTCAGCACTCCAGCTGTGCCTCACTAGCGCTGAAGAGGGGGGAAGAATCAGCTCCCTGAACCTGCTGGTGACCCCCTGTCTATTGCAGCCCAGGAGGCTGTTAGTCTTTGCTGCAAGGGCACAGTGCTAGGTCACGGCCAGTTTGTCACCCAACAGGAGGCCCAAAGCCTTTTCTGCAGAGCTGATTTCCAGTCATTCATCCCCCAGTGTGTACTGGAGAATGGGGCTGTTCCTCCACAGGTGCAGGACTTCCAGAGGTTCCTTTCAGCCCATTTCTCCAGCCCATAGAGATCCTCCTGAATGGCAGCACAGCCACCTTATTTATCAACCCCTCTTCCCAGTTTTGTGTCAGCAGCAGACTCTGGAGTGTAAGAAATATAAAAGTATGGGCACAGGCAGTCCCATACCAGCTCAACTCAGAGCCAGAGAGAGATCCCATGCTTATTTCATTGACTGACTGGTGTGTATGCAGCCACAGAGATTAAGGTGTGCTGTAGGGGAGTTTTCCTGCAGCAGGAACAGCTCTGTGCTATTCAGATACCGCAAATAAGGTATGTCTCTGCTTTCTCAATTGCTGTCTAACTGTTGTGTGAACTTGGGGCTTTTGGTTTATTTTGGTTATCACTCCCAAATCTACTCCATTTGCTGAGCATGTGCATGTGAACGACTCTATGGATCAGACTTGGTATAATACCAAGAAAAGGCAGCTGCTGACAAAAATCTGACTCTGTAATATGATCAGAAACTCAGTCTTGAATTCAGTCGATTTCAGATATTTGAACAAGACAAAAAGATGCAAAGGAGGCAAGTGTCAAAATTTCCTTCTGGCCTTAGTCACTTATATTTGCAAACATATTAAAAATTCATCTGAGCAGCGTTGTGTTTTGAGTCACCCAGCATTATGTCATCTCAACTCTTGTCTTGGGGTCAGAGTCTCTCTCTTCACAGCTGTCATGGTTTCACCCCAACTGGCAATGAAGCAGCACACAGCTGCTCATTCACTCCCCCCCCCCCGTCAGGATGGGGGAGAGAACTGGAAGGGTAAAAGTGAGAAAACTCATGGGTTGAGATCAATAAAACAAGAGCCGTGCATGAAAGCAAAACAAAACAAGGAATCCATTCACCACTTCCCAACGGCCAGCAGGTGTTCAGCCATCTCTAGGAAAGCAGGGCTCCACCATGCGTAATGGTGACTTGGGAAGACAAACACCATCATTCTGAATGTCCCCCCTTCCCATCTTCTTCCCCCTGCTTTATATGCTGAGTATTATGGGATACCCCTGTGGTCAGTTGGGGTCAGCTGTCCCAGCTGTGTCCCCTCCCAGCTCCTTGTGCACCCCCAGCCCTCTCTCTGCTGGGGTGGGGTGAGAGGCAGAAAAGGCCCTGACTCAGTGTCAGCACTGCTCAGCTGTAACAAACACATCCCTGTGTTATCAACACTGTTTTGGTCACAAATTCAAAACACAGCCCCATATCAGCTACAGTAAAGAAAATTAACTCTAACCTAGACAAAGCCAGCACAGCAGCATACTCCATTCCTTTGGAATGAAGTTTAAACTCCGTAATGCTGCTTATCTGTTTCACCCTGGCCTGCAGGGTGCGCAGGACTCCGGCATTCAGCAGGTGTGGGATCCCGCAGCCTGCAGGACAACCACCCTCGCATCAGGCTGGTGCCGCAAACAGAAGGGATTCAATAGCACAGACCACGTACAAGACACAGGATGGGACTGCCAGAACTGTTCTGCACAGCTTGATTTCTACCTGCCAAGTACTCCATTCACTTTCCAGGCTTCATCCATCTGAAAAGCAAGACAGTTTTACTCATTCCAAGGAACTACTGCCGTAAACCTGGTGTTAGCTCATGCTTGGGTCAGGAGGTGTTACTTGAAGCCACCAGAAAACTTCAGACTTAGACTAACTCCTTACTAACCAGCCACCATGAAATCCTGCATCTCCCTGCCGTCTTAAAATAGGTAAAATTCCTCAGAATGGTCACATATAGGCTTGTCCAAATTAAAAGAGGACAGGAAAAGGTGGCGAAGGCAGAGGAAAATGAACTCTGAAAATAGATAAGAGCCCCAAATAAAAGTGTATTTCTATTAATCTAGGGAGTGAGATAATTATAAGGTACTTCTGAATGTTAAACACAGTCACTCTGGCAAGTTTGGACTGATTTAACTCCCCCAGAGTCCATGCCAACTGGCGAGAATCCTGAATGCAGGTAACTACAAATTTGATATGAGAAGCTGTGCTAACACTGATCATATTGATGACACTGTGTCATTACAGGCAGGGACGAGTAAAACTAGAATACATCCAATGAACTCACACTTTTCCAAGCAAAGTCAATGGGTAGACACATAGGAAGCCATGTTAGCTTGTGTGAAAAATGTGAATCAATAAGACAGCAAACAGATAACAGAGGGCAGTGCAATACAGTGTAAAACAGGAAGCAAACCTCTCAGCTTTGGGCCTGTTAGCTGATGGAAAATGATGTCCTGTTCTCCCTGCCTCTGCTCTTGCCTGCATGCAGCACGCCCAGCCCTGCTGCCAGGCATGCTACTGGAATGAGGGAAACCTGCTCTGTCCAGAGGGCTATGTGGCCAGAGAAAACTGGGGGCAGAAGCAGAGTCCAAAGGCAGAGCCAGCTGCCCTCAGACACGGTCACAGGTTCCCACACTGAAGGATAAGGTGAGCTAGGAAAGCAGGAAAAAACTTCAGTAAAACATCTGGATAATTCAACCCAAATGTGATGCAGTTAAACCCAAGGGTCACCTCAATTTTTTCTGCATTATTTTCTTTTTACATCACAGTGGTTCTCTCTCCCTTTAAATCCTCTGTAATTAGGGAGTGCAGATTGAGTTTTTAAGAGCAGCAGTCTCAGAGGACTTGAAGGAATTTAATTTCTGCTGTCAAAGATGCTGAAAATTTGAGGGAGAAAATGAGCTTTGCTGCCTGCTAGAAACAAGGAAGCAGAAGCATTTTTGAACAAAGAGGAATATGTGTCAGGGGAGAAGCAAGACCTAATGTACATCTGCTCTGCTAAACCAAATCAAAGACCTCTCATTGCCCACCCTGATTACTTTTTAGATTGCTGCCTTTCTGTTTTGGACTGCTCTGACCAGCTTTCTCCAAGATGTATCTGCCCTGCCCTAAGAAGTGTCAGTGCAAAACTATCCCTGACTTTTAATAATAAGCATAGACATAAACATGGAGGCCAAGCTGTCTTCAGCAATGCCCATTCTGGAAAGCAAAGATAGTCCAGGATGCAATAAATGCAGTTTCATGAGTTCAACCTCTCAGCCCTGTGCTACAGGCTTCATCTGGAGGATAGGGACAAATCCTCCTCACAGCTAAGAACATTCCATACATACCACAAAAAAAAAGGAGGTAAGGGATTTTTGTCTTATCAGCACCAGCAAGGAAACAGTTCCTCACTGCAGTTAAACACAGAAAAACAGGGTCAAAGGAAATTTGGCAAGGTCTAACCCACCTATCCTCTACTTATTTCTAAAGGTCTCTGCAGGAAAGACCCAGCAGTGTCCCAGTCAAGCTGCCCTGGGGCTTTGCAGTCCTTACCAAAAAAGCTCTTCCCAGTGTCTACTCACAAACTGAGAGGTTAGACTTCAAGCCTGGTGCTCCTCATCCCATCTTACCACAAACACGGAGAACAGATTATTCCTTAACCCTCTTTCTAACAGTCTCCATAAACTTTGTCTGCTCTCAGACACTTCTTCTCTAGCCTAAGCAACTCCAGTGTTCTTCTCCCTCTCCTCCCAGGTCAGGTTTGCCAGACTTTAGATCACTCATGCTGGCCTCCTCTTCACTCTCTCCCACTGAGCTACATCTTCCCCAATAAGCTGGAAATTGCCTGTGTTGCTTCACTGAAGATACTGAGTAGAGCAATACTTTATTCATCCCTTTAAAATGTATTCCTTTTCCACAATAATACACCTCAGCTGTCTAGCTCTCCTCCTTTTCTGCAACTGCCATCTGACCACTGGTTCCCTGGTGTTTGTTATTACTGCTCAGGTGAAATAGCTCGTTTTGTCTCTCAAATTTCACCCTTTAAATTAATTTTGAATTTTGCTCTCATCTTCAAGCGCACATGGCCCCTCCCAGCTTTATGCCACCTATACATTTAATGTGCACATTCTGTCTTCACAAATGCAGCTAAAGTTAGACCCAGGACAGACCAGAGCATGACCTTGCTCCCTCTTCAGCAGGATGTCTTCTGTAAAGAAGATACACATCACAACTACTTGGAGCAGTTGCCTACCAGCAAGGGAGGCCAAGTGGGATTTTGAGTGATACAGCCCTTCAGAACCAAAGGTGAGTGAGGTGGCTTTAGCTTTACTTTTAAGAAAGGACAAGGAAGTGGTAAACAAATGGAGGGTGGTTGGGAGATGCCTTGACTTAAGGTCAATGTTAAAAAGTGAAGAATGCAATGAAATTTGAAGAGAGCAGGAACAGCTAAAAGGAAGGGTCTGGGAAGAAGGCAGTGTGTTCCTATTATTGTCCCCCATCACTCCATGGGATATGTATCTTTTGCTCCCCCTTTATTCTAGTTGAATTGGAAATAAATGAGCAGGAGCTGTGTATTCTCATCTGTGTGCTACGGTTAAGTAATATACAGCCCTGATTCCAACTAGGACACTCAAGCAACTTCATCACAAAGATATGAAAGAAATGAATACATGATGATGAGGTCAAGCATATGAAAAATAAGAGAGAAAACACTCCTGACACCACACCAGGTTTGCAAAACTCAAGCACACACTGAGATGGGCAGGTCATGTCCAAGTGTGGGTCAATTGCTATAAAAATAAGCAATTCAGCTCTCAATGGCCCTGTCTGCCCCAAGTCTTAGCTCAGGGGAGTTAAGTGATCATTTTCCCTTGAAACACAGCCTGTGACTTCAAAAGAAGTAGGCAGCACTTGTGTCTGCAGCTTAACCACTTAAAAAAGCTAGGTGGGAAACAGGCATCGTTTTTTTGACCTGAGGATCACACCAGCAACTGCTGTGATAACTTAACAATTAAAAAAAGACAAAAAAGATGAACTAGGAACCTTTACCTAAGGCACAACCATACATATTTAGTAGAAAGCCTTTTTAAACTTAAAACTTAAATGGCTCTTCATAACATACCTATTCCAAGTGAGCTTTAAAGAAACACTCTTTCTGATGGGTAGAGCAACACACTTCAAGCAGGATCTTTCCACAGCTACACCAGCATCCACACAGCTGCTCACTCAGTCCCCCTCCCCAGTGGGAGGGGAGAAAGAGCAGGATGAACAAAAGCAAGAAAGTTTCATGAAAAGTCAACATAGAGACAGTTTAATAAGGGCTGCAAAGGCAGTCCCTCATCACCTCCCACAAGCAGACTGATGCCCAGTCATGGAACAACAGTCAACAACTTTGAAAGACAAAGTCTTGACAGACAGATGTGGGGAAAAACAATGAATCAACAAAGCAACACAGAGGATGCATAGAGGCAAGCTGCCAGAAAGCAGCAGGGAAGTCAAAGGAAAAGGACAAGCAAAGGAGAGTAGTGTGCTTTAAATACACAGACCATGCAGTAGAGCTTCTATAAAGGAACTAACTCCAGAAAACAATAATATGGAAGGGGGTTGGGGATAGAGAGGTTTTTCCCATTTTCCTTTTTTAAAGTAGAATAGCATCAAGCTGTCACAGAGAATGTCTGACAGAGCTGTGCTGTACTGGCATTAGTTTCCTTACAAGAACACCAAGATCAGGAGCTGCTCTAAATCAATTTTCTTTGAAATGGATTTGCTCCAAGTGATTTTGTTTCAAGGACCCAGCCTGATTAGAGGTCATGGCTGCAATTCTGTTGGAGGAAAGGAAATGGCAGGTGTCAGGGGTAATCATGTGTGATCTGCAGACACTGGTCATGGGGCTGCTCCAAACTGCAACAGACCTGTCATGACAATGATAGGTTGAGGTCATGCCAGGGAGACCAGGAAGGCAAAGGGTACATCAGTCTTGACAGTAATGAGAGCACCATTCAGTATCCCAGAGTTGCAAGTTTCTCTAGATTTAGCTTCTTTTCTTTTTATTTTTCCTTTTTTGTTGTTGCGTCTACTGCAAGGACAACACTGCAGCTTGCTTACCTTTGGGACCATGGTAAATTAAAGGAAATATAAGGAAAACATTAGAAGCACACTTGCTATTTTCCTGAACAAGTTACATTATTACTTCAGAGAAAAGAGGAGAGCAGCTAGTAAACACTGAAAATTGCTGCTGGAGTTTGCCAGCCAGGAAGCAGCTTTAGGTCTTCCATCATCAGCCAACTTTGCAAGGACCATGAATGCTGCCCATAGTGGGTAGACCCAGCCAAGGCATGCAATCAGCTCACATCCCAAACCTGGTATGACTCCTTTTAGTGAAAAGATTTGATGTTGCCTAGCTCAGGAAAGTTCAAAAGTGTAGAAAAAGAAGAGGAAAGAGGTCTCTTACTGCTAACTCATGGGACTGAGGACCCCCAAATCTGGCTTTGTCTTTTACACATGACTTTATTTTCCAGTGAACACAACTCCATTCTCTCTACAGCCTGAACTTCCCAAGTGCTGAACACACTCAAAGATACCAACAGCTCTACCAACCCACACCTGCTGCAAGCAGCACTTAATTGGGTAACAAAGTAAGTAGTAGCAGAGAGATACAGCGTGCAAACAGATAAACTGTTTGCAAATTCATATGTATTAATCTCAGCACGTTTATACATACACATGCAGATACACATATGCACATATATGTACACAGACACACATAACTATGAAACTGCTGGCATGTTCTCACTCTCAGAACCTGGGTGAAGTATAAAAACAACAGTACAAATACAAACAGTAGTTTCACATTATTTGCAGTGAAGTCTTTTATTCAGGCTGTACCCATTCAGATCCCTTCTCAATTCCCTCAACATGTTGCAGAAACCGGCCACCATTGCAAACGAAAGGACAGACTGGTGAAGATTGCAAGCAGCAGCAGCAAAAGCTACAGCAGGAGAGAAACTGCAGGAAACAGGAACACAGATAAGGCCCCTCAGTGTTTTTGGACTTGGGTGCAGACAGAGACCAAACAAGATCATTTAAGTCCAGAGCATGATACAAGTCCAGAAGAAAGCAAGAGTAGGGGAAAAAAAAACCCTAAACAAACAAAAATCCCAAAACAAGCCAAAAAAACAAGGCTGTGAATTTCCCTTAATGAAACTGAATTATCAGAAATGCTGGGAAGTCTAACACACACAGTACCTCAGGCCCTCTTCCTAAACTCTGAATTTGTTTCCTAGACCAAAGGAGCTAGTTACTGCCTGTGAAACCAAAGACACCATCCCAAAATAACCTGCCCTACAGACACAGAAGACCACAACTCTTTATCAGGGAAAAACTATCCCCATTGCTGTGTATCTATTTCTTGCACACTTGCTCTGTCTGTTAGACAGCTGTAAAGTTTCTTGTATTTTACCACATGAAGTTTGGAGTCAGGTAAAAACAAATAAACCAAAAAACCCTTTGTCAAAAATCAATTCTCAGTAAGTTCTGTCCTTTAGGTTTTATTTTTGTGAGTAAAATTTTTTACTGGCCTCATATCAGCCACCACAATTGAGCAACTTTACTCCTCTGTTCCCTGTTCCTCATGGGAAAAAACACAATTGCCTCAGCATTTCCTGCTCATGAAAGTAAGTTGCTCTGCTGTAAACAGAAGAGGGGAAAAAAGTCACAAACCAAGCAATACAAATGTGTGTATAGGCCCCTCATTAGGTTCTTGCACTTTAACAAATACTTGAAGAAAATCTTTCACTACATTTTAAGACTTTTTTCATTACAACATACCATATCTTAGAAAACTAATGATCCCAATTGTCTTTTAAAAATGTAATTTGGTTTGCAGGGTGTCTCAGCTATTTACCTGAAATGAAAATAAACGTGCCTGATGTGCTAAAGCTCACCTGCAGAACAGAAACTGCAGGGTGCAGCCACTGCCAGTTTTGAGTGGGTTTTGCCTCATTTGTGTCAACGTCTGACTAACAATACTCCAAACCCCAAATCACTGCTGAACTGTGAGTATTTGTGAGGCATCATTGTTACTTATCTAGATCTAACACCTTTCTGAGCCATCCCCTACTATGTCAGTGTTTCACTGACCTTGAGGTCAGTCCCTGTCATACAGAACAGCAGGAACTGAACTTCAGTCATAACTACAGTTCATATTAAGTTTTGCAGTCAGTATGCACGAAGGCTGCCAATGTCTATCCAGACAGGCCGGAACAGCCAGGCTTCAAACTAAATCTAGTGATAAACTCTCCCTTTCTCAGGTGTTCGGTACTTCAACTGCCATGCAACTTGCTGGGAAGAAGAGACAGCTGATGTCTCTCCTCCCCCTTGGGCCCCAGCCTCTGTTCAGTAGGCTGGTTGAGCTGCACCTTTTTCTCTTCACTATCTGCCCTCACAAGATGAAAACCGTCTGACACATCTTTCTCAAAACACTGGCTAGTACAGACGTTTTCTTACACTGCAGCTTCCCTTGATTGGGATACAGCTGATATTGAAGACACCACCTGCAGCGACAGCCTCTGGCAGGCAAAGAGGTTAATCAGGCAGACTGAAAGCAGGATTTAGAAGCAAACCTCAGTACACTGAAGCATAGGTTCCTCACTCCAAAATAGCAGCAATTCACTACCTTCTGCTGCAGCCCCCACACACCTCAAAGGTGAGCAGTTGCTTCATGCACATCCTACACTGACTTTCTCCTTTGTTTGTTATCAGCTTGACATTTGAATTTAAGTAGTTTTCAATAGTATACTCTTAGCTTGCAATTAAGCCTCCATTAAATCCAGGGCTACTCTTTCATCTGCACATGGTAAGAAGCCAGCTAGCTACTTGAAGTCTAGCAGTTTCACTTCCCTGAAATCAGAGTCTTCCTCCTTGCTGCAGGGAGTTTTTTTCACAGTGTTAATAAACCGGCCTTCCCCCACATTAAATGCATTAGACCCATTAGTAGTTCGAATCACAGCTTTATTCCCAACTCCTCCAGAGCTTCATTTTTTGTATTTTTCTTCCCAACTGTTCAACGTTGGAATCTAGCATAAGAATTGTTTTAACCAAATTTGATGACATCCCCTAACAGTATCTATACTACCACTACCTAAAATCCTACTGTTTTTCCATGAAGGCCAACTATTTCACCAAAGTATCACAGTAGAAAGTGGATTAATACATTAAACAGAAATTGGTGGAGTAGACAACACATTAAAAAAATATGTACTTAGTATTTTAGGAAGTCATTTAACACTTAATATTTAGGAAGTAGGAAGTAGGTTTGACCCTTAACTTTTACCAGAACTGTCTTCAAGCACATTGGCCACAAAGTGCCCTGAGTCCAACACTTGGGAGTTGCTGTGGAACACGAGACCAGCTAATTTCTGAATTTCAAGATTGGTAGTGGTTACACTACTCTTACAAAAAGACGTTTGCTTTCATGGTATTTCAAAAACAGTTACAAAACTCTGCACTGGTACCAACTGCACCAAAAGACAGCAAGTCATCTAATATAAACTACTGTCATTAAAAATCCTGCTCCTCTGAAGCTCTCATCTGTAAGTTGTTTACACATTTTTCATGTTTTGATTACATTGTTAGGAATTTTGCTTCTGGCTGTATAGACTAATTTTAGCAAGTCTCCTTTCCTACACACCTTTTGATTATTAATATTGCAATACAGGGTGGGTAAGGAGATTGTCTATAAGGCTTTAAATAGATTCAGATATATCAGCTTTGGGCCTTTAAATTATCAACTACACACCAAATGAATTAACACTCCTTGGTTGCAACATGCTTTGATTTAGGCAAAACAGTCTTAAAAATGTTGAAAATATACACATAATTAAAAAGTCCCATAGCACACCTTAATTATGCAATCTCCATATGCCTACTTAGTTTCAAGATATTTACCACAAATCAGTCAATCACTAATTCTGTTTGTTCACCATGTGAAATAACAAGAAATAATGTTTCCAGACCCATCATTGGAAAGGGCCATGCCTGGCACCTATATATACCATATACACTGTCCTGGTCACAGTCCTTCGTATTATTGGTCACGCTCTTCCCATGTGTCCCATCCGTCTGTGCCACCATCTGCAGCCCCTTGCTTCCAATTCCAGTGGGAAATTCCACTTTTTCCAGTTAGGAAGTATTTGGATTACAAATATCCCACACTCATTCCACACCTATTCCCCACAGTTAAAGGAATACTATGGGCTTTAGAAATACCCTAATTGCAAAACACTGCTTTGACAAGTCTGCTACTTGTAAATATGTTACTGAGAATATCAGTATTTTACATTCCTCTCAAAGATGGACATGACTTTGCCTTGGCTCCCTCTCCCTTACTCAGTTACATTTAACAATTCAAACAGGGTACAAGCAAATTCTGGATCAACAGCAGGATCTAGTTTTGCCTCCATTCCACTACAGATTTGTGTGAAAAGACCATTTCCATTTAACATTAGCAGTTTACAAAGACTTCAAAGTAAATAAAGACAGCTAAAAGCAAACCCACACACTAAAAATTAATTATATTCTCTAAATTATTCAATGCTTAACAGATGTATTCAAACTAGTTATCTCTGCAATTCAATTCACGGCTACAGAATAAAACAATTCCAAGCATACCCACAAGCACAATTTAGCATGCTGGATCAACAGCACACAGTATTAAGCTGTGAGAGAACAACGAGGCTCAAAAATAATCCTGTTTAAATTTGGAGAGAGTTTTATTTCTGCTGATTTTCTTTAGTACTGCCAAAAAAACTACTGAAATACACCATGCTAGTATGAAGTTTTTTCATTTAATACCCCACTTCTTCATAACCACATATATTGACTTCCCACATTTCATATAATCCTTTTAAGTCTGTAGATCATAACTGTATGATTTCCCATTCTGAAATCCACAAAGGTGGCTTCATTATTTCCAGATAAAACTACACTATCATTAGCCAAGAAAATAACATTTTAAACAAAAAAAGCCTACAAAATAAAAACAAAAAATGAGCGCTCATTTGGGAACTAAACGGTAAATGGATCTTCATCCAAGTTCCGAGTTCAATGTAATGTGAAAATCAAGTAAGGTGACAAAAAAAAAAAGGTTATTTGTTAGTAGAAGCAGTATTTCCCCAAGAAGCAACAATTTCCTGCGTGTTTATTTGTGCAGAGATGAGTTATATTTTAGCAAGATGTTATATGCATGATATCTGTCCAAGCTTTTCAACAAGAGTTCACGTGGTTTCATCCACACAGTGCATTTCAGGGAGGAAAAAAATTAATATATGTGACACTATAACTTTACTCCTAAAAAGGCTTTAGTTTGCTGTCTTAAATTATGGCTTAATCCCTGACTAGATGCAATTTATCAAAATGGTAACACATAAAAGAAAGACAGTAGAAGTTTTGGGAGATATTTTACTAATGTACAATTTTATTAGCGATGTACAATAGACATTTTAATTCTCTATTTATCCTGTCTCCTTGAAGCTTAGTAAATGCTTGTTTGTATATAAAACTACACAATGCCTTTTTGTGAGGACCAGAAATTGTGAAAATCTAAATGCTACAGTATATTTTGTAGTGATTTAACACGTTGTCCAGAAGAGTTACCAGCCACTTCAATGAAGGACTTCTAAAAATATTTCTGATCAAGTTCAAATGCATCTGTTCATAAATAATGATTGGTTTGCTCATGTCCATTATACTGCTAAGTACAAATGTCTCCAACATAAAATACCGTTTCAATACATTTCTCCACATGGACAACTAGCTAATCCAGCCATATTTACTTCTAAACAAGGCTAATACAAATTTACAAGTAAAGTAACTTCAAAATTTATTCAGAATAATTATTTTTCAACCAGAAGCTTTACTTTGGACAATGCAGAAGTATATTGCAAGTGACATTCTGCAGCAGAAGCTGGAGGCTTGAGAATAACAACTAAGAAAGACTAAATATCAGCAATACACACTTTTACAAGAATTCTGACCATTCTGAATGTTAACATCAAAGACCAGATGCTTCCGTTTGTGCGCCTGTCAATCAAAACCTCCACACAAAAGAAAAATTTAAAATTTCCCACAGAACACAGTATTTCAGAGAACATGTTAGACACTGGCATGACATTTCCCAGATCAAATTGGCAACTGAAATTTAACATCCACCTGAGCTTGTTTTGCTAAGCTTACTATTTCAGACAGCTTCACCACCTGAAAAAAAGAAAATAAAAACTTAATTTCAAAACAATCCTAACTTGACTGAGCTGGATCAACCTTTTTAAACAAAGTGATAGCAGGCAATCATCAGTAAGATATTAGAGGGGGTTAGGGGTGGGATTACTATTTAGCTCAGTACTTCTTAATCACTTTTAAATGAAAGATAATCAAGTCTTCTAGAAAACACCTCGGTTAAAAAGGCTGCTTCTCATTTATAACGAAGTATCTTGACAAAATACTAAAAGTTTTAAATTTTATGTGCCCCCTTGTTATTTTGGGAGGTGTTGAGGTGGCCACTCACAGAAGATTCTATATATCTAGAAGCTATTTCTCCTCTGAGTTTTTTTGAAAGCATTTCTGGTTCTTATTTTGATACCTTAAGGAGCCTCATCTTCTCCTGCATAACAACTCTAAATCTCTCTGAATTACTTCCTGCTTAAAATGAAATGTTATAACTGACTAAGCGGTTCTTTGGGGAAAAAAAAAATTCGTAAGTTTCCCCATGACACAAAACCCATCAGATATCTTCTAATTTCTTGCTATACATTTCTTGAACAACTTTTTTTTCCACAAACCAACCAAAACAACACACATACACAAAAATCAGTGTATCTGAACATCTGAATAGCTAATTATCTTAGAAGGCAACATGATGATCACCTATAGTTTTAATCATGCACACCGAAATAGTGGTTGGTAAAAGGAAGTGTTACATTGCATTTTTCAGCCACCTCAACTTAAGTATTTTCTCCCAATTAATAAAGCTAAGCTCTTAGCCATTCTCCTGCCAAGGGGAATAGCTAAGACCTGATCATTGATCTGGTTTTGGTTTGTGGGGTTTAATAGCTTCTGACTGCATAGCTGTTCCGCTGACAAACTATGTACTTACTAACTTATAAAGTACTTGCTTCAGGCACTGGTAGCAACTGGCACTGGGATTTATCCTAAGCTACCTTTAGTTGATTGAGTGGAGTTTTGACTTTTCAATACTCTGCAACAGATGCTATGCTCTGAACAGAATATTCATAACCAGCTATCTTACCATTTTTGCAGCTTCATCCAAGTCATCACATGCAAGGATTTTGAGGCCACTAGCTGTTATTAAAGCTTTGGCATCATCAACTCGTGTACCTTAAGAAACAGATAAAATGCCACTCTTATTGAACAGGAGAGTACTACTACTACTGCTACCTACTAGTCTCATATTTCTAGGAAGCCTGTTCCAAAAGTTAGTGAATAAATCTAGAAAACAACATTAGTAGTTAAAAAGCAGAAGTCTCTTTTTATCAACTTGCCGATCCTCACCATCTAAATTCAAGGTTTGCTTTATTTCTCCATTGACTTCAACTCACAGGTAACTTGCTACACAATATAGAAGCTCAATAACACCTGTCAATTAGGTAGAAATATATTCAAATATATATATGAAGCACACTCACCTTGCAACCGTACCACAATAGGGATTTTTAGCTCCAAATCCTTTACTGCCATAACGATGCCTTGTGCTATAACATCACATCTCATAATGCCACCAAAAATATTTACCAGAATAGCCAGTACCTACAGAATCAATGACAATATTCACGTTAAAAATGGCCAGAGACACATCAGATGAAAGCAGCACACAGCCTTCAGCCTAAGGATAATTCAAGCTCTTTAAGTGTATTAAAGGACTCTGCAAAAGACAGAACATTTCTGTTCTATAGAACATCAGCAACCAAAGTACAGTTCTACAGTCACATACAGCAGAGCAGTTACTTCAGGAAACTGTCAACTATTTATCTTTCCATGTCTAACAGTACTCCAGCAGAGGTACCCCCCACACCAGTAACACCACATACTGAAGAAACTAAAAGACACAGGAAATTTTAAAAACTCATACACAAGACCCTGTTTACACAGCTTACTTAAAAGTCAGCATCCTTAGAGATAAGCTATCTGAAATACATTTTATTCAGGAGGATTAAGTCAGCAGTTAAGGGAACTCAAGTGGTAGAAAGGAAGGGTAAAAAGAACCATGGTCAGAGGTGAAAGATGAAACAAAGCAGGAACCAAAATGAGTAGGCAGCCTTAGATGACAAAATAAACTCAACAAAACATTCCTGTGCAACTGGTTCATAAACAGTAACTTGGTTATCTTGCAATTAGACTAGCTCATCTGTGTGACATTGTTCTTGCTCCTGCTACCAATGGGCAACTTAGGCTGGCTCCCCAGAAGGCTGCTCCAAACAGCCCCTGAACCAAACCCTGAGTGCAGACCATGGCACCAGCGGGCTGCACTGCTCTGTGACTTTCAGCACCAGGAATCCCAGCTATAGTAGTTTTTTCATAAAATAGTGAGCAACTGAAAGAAGGCAGAAAGGAAAAGCTGTATTAAGAAGCCTGTTTGGACACCCTCTGTCCATGCATCAGCAGAGAATTTGCACTGTAAAAACTCATCCCAAATCAGCAACCCTCAGATTCTTCCTTGTTTCTTCTCTCTGTAATTCAGGTGCTCTGTGACTGTGTCCCTCACTGTTCCCTCAATTTGCTGGAAAAATGTGAAGAAAGAACAAGTCTTACGAGGAGTGGCTGATGGAGCTGGGAGAAAAGGAGGCTCAGGGGGGTCCTTTTCACTCTCTACAGCTGCCTGAAAGGATGCAGCAAGGTGGGGTTGTCTCTCCTCCCAAGTAACAAGCAGTGAGACAAGAGGGAATGGCTTCAAGTTGCACCAGGGGAGTTTTAGATTGGATACTGGGAAAAATTTCTTCCCCAAAAAGGATGTTAATCACTGGCACAGGCTGCTCAGGAGGTGGTTGAGTCACCAACCCTGAAGGTATTTAAGACTTGTAGACGTGGTGCTTAGAGACATGGTTTAGTGCAGGACTGGGCAATGTTTGATTTATGGTTAGACTCAATTTTAAAGGTCTTTTCCAATCTAAATGATTAAATGATTCTATAACACTCTTGGAGGGTGTTAAAGATCCTGCATTGGATAATAAGGTCTTTCCAATGAGAAAGAGAATAAGCTCCTCTGGAACATCACTCACTATTTGTTTCTGGCCCTTTCCAAAGACGAGCAAGTGGCACACAAAATTCTGGTGCAAAAGTAGCATACCATTAGCAGGTCTCGCAAGTCATTCCCACATTTTACAGTTAGCTTTTTAAAATAATCTTATTTTTAAAAAGCCCCAAACTGCCAAGTTCCCACTGGAATAAGCATCTCTATGTAGACCATCATACTATTTTTGTGGAAAAGCTCTTCCTCTACTTTCAACCAATTTATTATTTTAATAATATTCAAGCATTTCTGATAAACTTTTAGTAGGATAAACATTAAAGCCTTTCCAAGCCCATTACAAAGTTATTTTATCTTACATTACATATAATCAGTACCTTAGAAACTTGTTCATGCACAGCACAGCAAATATTCACCTCTACAACTCTGCAAAACACAGACCTAGCAGCAAAACTGGTCCAAAAGAAAAAAAAAGTGGAAAACCATCTGAATACTGCTTTCTCTTTAAAGAGCAAACAGTATGAGTTTGACACCAAGATTTCTGTAAAGATTCAAATACAGCTGTAACTTCAACCAGAACACACAAAACTGTCCACTCAGTACACAGCCAAAGAACCTGTTGTTTAAAAAGGTAAAAAAACAATAGATTTTCAGGCCTCCTTCATCTGCACCAGGATTAAGCCAAGATTTTCATCTGCTTTCTTTCTAGTTCTGTGCTTATAAAAACATGTTTTCTGGAGAACATGCACGAAGCATTGTCTTCCACATCATAGCCTGTTTTACCACTGCATAGGACCTTGATATGCCAACTCTTCCCTCACCTTTTTATCAGAGGTAATAAGCTTAAAGGCTTCTGTCACTTGCTGCACTGTAGCACCACCACCAACATCAAGGAAGTTTGCTGGAGTTCCGCCGTGAAGTTTAATTATATCCATTGTGGCCATAGCTAAACCAGCACCATTGACTATATGAGAATAAAGATAGCATTTAGGAATTCAGTTTATAAATCCATTAGGTCATTTAAAATTCATTAAATAGCACATACCTAAGCAGCCTATGTTTCCATCCAATCCTATATAGTTGAGATCTGCTTTTGCAGCATCCTTGTCTCTTTGGTCTTCCTGTGTCCAGTCCTGCATATCAAAGATCTTCTTCTGACGATAGGCAGAATTGCTGTCAAAGTTTATCTTTGCATCCATACACATCACTGAAAGGGGAAAAAACCCCATCATTTAATATCAGAGTAACAACTCAACTGCTTCATGAATGTGTTCAAGTATGTTAAGTCAAACTTGGCAGCTAGGTCATGCAGTCCAAACACAAAGGTTTGCTAAAAAGACACATTTAGCACTGCCAATAAATACAAGATTCTCTCCAGTCTCCCCATATAATCAGTTATGCACAAAAAGGGAAGATTAACTATTTCTTGAGACACTCTAAACCCGAAAAAGCTTAGAACAAGCTGTTAGATAAATCAGGGCAAATTATGCTTTCTCAGATTACACTGCAGCCTGGAAAAGAGCAGGGATGGGGGGGAATGCACCACCACAAGTAATCAGCATAGAATTAATCCCTACAGAAGGTCTCTGGTTTGAGGTTTTTTAATCCATCTTAGTTTTTTGCTTTTAGAACAAATATATATAATGTGTGTGCATGAATGTAAGGACACAGAAACACAATGAAGAAGTCTCTGAGTTGGAAGAAAAAGTGTCAGGAAAAAACACTAAAATAAATTTATGTAGATTTAACAAGCGGAAAATCTACAGTATTCTTTACATCAGAACTAAGCTTCTGCCTGTACAAATGTATCACTTCATTTCTATCCCTCAGTGAAAATGATATAAAAATGACAAGGCACAAGAAACAGATGGGAGAGACTGCTCTATACTGATCATTAAACCACTATTAAAAAAAAAAAAACACACAAAAAAACCACCCCAGTAAGAGTAATTATACACTTTGATGAAAGAGCTACATTCATATTTAAATTTCAAACTGTTGTATCTGAATTCAGTTACAAATACTCTCTACAGCCTTATTTTTTGTAGAGGGGAATTGGCTGTGATTGAACATTAAATTGAACATAAATTGAACTATTCTGCAATTGGATAGGCTAAAAACCTGATAAACATCACAATATTACTTAAACCCCTACAGTCTTTCAAAACATCACATTCCATCAGTTATTTTAATGCCTGAGTCATAAAGGCAGGAGACTTCTAGAAGGTGCTACTATTCTGGTTACCTTTACAGTATCAATTTTGGACGGCTCAAGTTTCAATTCATGAGTTTTGAAAATACCTGATTTCCAGGAATGCCTTTTTGTGGGTAGATGTGCTCTTTTTTTAAAAAAAAATTTAAATTAAAAAACGAAGTCACTTAAGATCATACTTAGCAATTAAGAGCAGATTTCTACTATATTTAGATTCTCAAATTTATCTGCTTTATTAATGCTTTTCAACATCCCATGTTAATACTAACTCCTCTTGCTGTATACAGCTGAAGTTTTAGCACTGTGAAGCAACCAAGATTTCCAAAAACATCAAGGTGTTACATGAACAGTATGACTAAGAAACATTACCAACTCCTGATGCATCTTCCACCATAGGATTTATTTCTATCATGGTAGCATCATATTTCAGAAAGAGATTATATAATTTGATCATATTTTCAGCTGCTTCATCCACCAGATTAGGAGGAAATCCCATTTTCTGGGCAAGCTGAAAGTAAAAGAATGGTTATTGGTTAACTCATGTTAGGGATGTCTCAGTTCAGCTTTTTATTTCAGTTTCAACTGAATTTGTAGATGTAGAACCTGTCCTATCTACTGTCAGGAAAAAACCAAACTCACTCTTAGGTTTGAACAGATTGTTTTCAATACAGAACACTGCCTTATCCTAAAAAAGAACTAATAAAAACTTACTATGATATGCCTTTACATAGCTGTATAAAAGCTAGATAAAGCACTGCCATGTAGTTGGATTTACATTGATTTACCTGAAAATACTTAAATATCTACTTCAAATCTGTTTCAAACAAGGGTTTAAGAAACTCCACAGGTTGAACGCACACACTCCTTACAAAAATTAGAAGCAATCCTCCCATACTTAGTAATGTGTACTTTCCCACATTAACAATTACCCTAACAGCTTGCTCCTTTTTTATGCCTTCTACTATATCGATGGGTTCCTTAATTATCGCCTCAGGATTCTCTGCAGCAATATCTTCAATATTAACACCACCCTGAGCACTGCCTATCAGCACAGGACCCTAGAACAAAAATGAAAAAAAAGAAGCATAAGTAATTTTATATCACGCAATTGAAACTTAATTCTTCCCCTAAGATACCTCACAGCAATAAAACCTTTTTTGTTGAAAAATTTTTAATTTGGACATTTTTCTTGTATGCTCTGAAGAGAGTGTTACTATCTACTCAATACATCCACATAAAACCTTTTAATAATACTTTCCAAATGTCAAGGTGTGTGTTAGGTCCACTTTCTTTTACCAAGGAAAAATTTCCTTCGTAAAGTAAAAGCAGAGCAATTAACACAGATATACTAGTTTTAAATTTTGATAAAAGATTCAACTTCATAATCACACACATTTTATCTTTTAGGTATCACTAGAGAAAAAAATCACATTCTCACCTCCACCTTCTCCACTCACCCCTACACAAACAAAGATCAAATTTCAGGCACTCATTTATTCATTCTACCATGCTCCAACTCCAAGGATGAATGGAGGTCTGCAGAACTTAGTGATAAATTACTGCAAACCATACCTGTTCAGTAGGATCACAACATTCAGTAACTAAAGCCTTCACTCAA
Source organism: Aphelocoma coerulescens (assembly GCF_041296385.1). Lineage (NCBI taxonomy): Eukaryota > Metazoa > Chordata > Aves > Passeriformes > Corvidae > Aphelocoma > Aphelocoma coerulescens. The sequence goes on from NC_091013.1 coordinate 65,100,162, forward strand.
AGTAAGTCATAGCAAAACAAAACAGCACTCAATTATTCCCTAATAAAAGAAATTAAGACACCAGAATTTATAGCATTTGCAGCTGAGTTTATTTTTAAAAAAGCTATCTAAATCTCAACAAAAACATCAAGGACTCACTACCATGGAACCTAAAAATCTCTCCTCCAGTTCACAGTAAAGACATACTTGGATCCCTTCAAGCAACCTTCCCTTATCACCACCCATGCATGGATTATGACCCATGGGTATATACTAAGGCAGCATCTCCTATCAGCAGAACTCTTGAGATTAAACAGTCTTATAACTGTTGACAGTTAATTATAGAAAATCTGACCCTGGTTCAGAGAACATGCTTAATAACCACACCACACCCCTCCCATTATCATCCTTCCAAATGGAAATATATACCCGGCAAATTATCTTGCATCTAATAGCAAGGTATGCCCCAATGAATATTTTTGGATAGTCTTATCTTGAACTGTCAGTAAGCTACAAACGGATCATAAAATACTCATTGTTCCATAGAACTGATCAAAGTGAACAGTTTTGCTTAAAACACAAACCCCTGTTGGTGAATAATATCCAAGCAATAAAGTTCCAGTTTCAGCTGACTATTTTAATAATTTTTCCTCTCCTTAAAGGAAGAGGTTAGCAACATCAGGAATAAACACGGTGTGCTATTCAACCTTCACACTTCCTTCTTTTGAAAGGCACTTCCTCATCCTAAGCGTCCTATACAAGTTATAATAATTACAAGCACATCTAAAAAAATTACTTATAGCAGTAAAAACAATGCACATCCCTATCAAAAGGCAACAACCCACACAGTATGCTCAATACATGCTAATAAGATTTATCTTTTATACAACAGCAAGAACAAGTCATGAAAACGTTTCCCTTCTTTATCTAATTTGCTTAAATCAGTTACAGTCAATATTATTTCCATAAGCATCCTTGTTTTTTGTTTACACAATTTTAAGTCTAAAATCCATTCATTCACAGCATTTTAATGCCACCTTGTGGTGTGTACGGTAACATCTGAATCTTCCCTGCTCTATTCCAGCACACATCACAGTGGAGGTGCCCAAGTCACTTAATTCAATACAGCTGCTACTTTCCTATCAAAAAGAACACTACAGAGGAAGAAAAAGGAACAAATACAATATTTAATTCCTAATACTGCTACCAAAAAAGAAATAACAGTAAGACTAGTTTTCTCACCCCTCCATAGAAAATTATTTCATGTTTATTTCACTTCATGCCAGATATACTCCTCTCATTACCAAAACCAGTGCCTCTGCAAACTCCTAAGCATCTGAGCAGACCAGACCCACTTTTTCTGAGCTTCAGAAAACGAAGTTCCAAGAACCGTTGTACCCTGGCTTCATTACAGTTATTTAGCAATTCATGTTCTATGCTCCAAATAGAACACTTGTCTGTCAGAAAAACACTGACACATTTCAGTAACCACATTTGAATTGTAGCCTAAAAGACTACATACCCACCCATACAGCCCATACATGCAGAAAAGACCGGCTTTCATTTTCCTGAAAGCCCTGAAGACAGACCTCTAGGCCCAAATCTTCTCACCCATTCCTGAAGAGCATTAGCATAAGAAAGCTACCAGCACTCTCAAAATCGAGGGACACACCAGTGCACTTCTCAGAACCTTCTCACACTGGAGAAAAAGGATGTTGGATTTATGCATGACCATTTGCTCTTCTACAACACTTTTACTTGTCTTGTTTCTGACACTCAAAAATAGGGTGTACATGTACATGCACACATATAGCTGTGTTTTTAAACTAAGTTTTATAATCTGGTAGGCAAATGCAAATTAAAACCAAAATTAAAATTACTCCCTTATTCTACCCATCTCCCCTTTGGCCATGTGACTCTGGGCTTCAGTTGGGGCTACCACTACTCATTTATTATTCTGTAAATGTAAATTGTAGCATTACATCTTTAACACATTTTAAAACAGAGGCAATCATATAGTCAGATATACTAGAAAACAAAATTTCGCTTGTGTACTTCTGATTTTCTAAAGCAAGTGAACAATACATTAAACAGTTTTGTTAATTGCTTTTAAATTCAGTTGTTACAAGTTAATTAGCTTACTTCTATTTCTAATATTACTCACTTGAAAAGACCTTTCCATTGTTATTGCAAAATAGTATTCTCTCCTGGGATATCTGCGCTCACAGATAAATACTTGATTGCATATCCTGCCCTTCTCTCCTGTCTGCTTGGTAAACAACTTCTTTCCAATCATTTGGGAGGAGACAGCTTTTGCTTCTTCTGGACTAGAATAAAAGAAGCTCAGAATGTGACAAAGAAACTGCTGTAAAAACAGAAGTAGCATTAAAAAAGTCTTATCTAATTTTTGTTATTTTTAATGCTAATGATTAAAATACTGGTTTTAAAGAAAGCAATAGGTTTAATCCGTAATGTGAAACGTTCAAGTTTTTCCACTTGGTTGGATAATTTAGAAAGAACTTACGAAAAAACTATTTTCACTCCTCCTTTGAGGCCACCTTCAAATGTTCCTTTCCCTCTACCACCAGCTAAAACCTGTGCTTTTACCACAAGATCCTTTGAACCTAGAACAAAAGAAAATCCAAAAATTTGTCATCTGTGACAAAGATTAAAGCTATTAAAACAAATTGCTTCAGGTAGAATAACAAAGGCTCCTGTAATTTTATCCCCCCTTCTCCATGCCCACCATTCAAAACACAAACATATGAATCAAAGACTATATTGTAATTCACATAGATTATTCCAAAAATCTTAAATAATCCACAAATTGCAGCTTTAGGCCGTTCTGTGAACAAACCTTGGTAAGTTATTATCCAAAAACGCTGGTGTCCTGATACATCTTTAATACATGTTGGAGTCACAGATGATCAAGCCAGGAAGAAATAGTTAGCACCTCACAGATTAACATGATGAAACTGAGTATCTGACATACCATAATGCAAGGTTTTCCTCCATCAACTGCAAATACCCTCTACCTGTAACCACTACCTTCCCAGCAATGATACATAACCACAAAACTTACCCAAGTCAGCTTGCCAGGTCCACTCTGGCTTCCATCCAGCAGAGCAATAATGCATAAGCTTGAGCGCTTTGCAGAAGCCAGAGGCCTAAACAAACCCACTATTCTTCCCGGAGTAGACAAAATAAGCCCTTTAGTTGGCTTTAACTGTTTAAAAATCCTTTATAAAATATTCTTCTAAGTAGGGGAAACTGGGCATTTGGTTTTAAAAAGTAAAGTGTGAGACTATAACAAAAATTAACTGGGATATTCTGAACTGTCATTGAAAGACAAAAAAGCAAAGAAAAAGAATTTATCAAGTCATTTAGGGCAATAAAGGAAAAAAACCCCAAGTCCTGAGTTACTATTCACGTTCACTTACAGAGAGTACAGACAGCAGCTAAGACTGCAAGATGTTAAGAACTGCCCCATTTGCATTTGTTCAGCACATCCCATCTTTTCTCATGCCACCATCAGCTGAGCCACTCTGATCTTTCCAAGCAAAAAAAGAACTTGCTGTTTCCTTGGATGTTAAAAGAGAACCACGGAAATGCCTAAGAAAAATTCCAGTACTCAAGCAAAACTAGCCACTACACATACTGAGGAAGGTTATGACAGACACAAAAATTGTGTTGGTTCCTATTTTGACTTATGTCCTGCCTGAACAGGTGAAACTAAACTCCAACAGTATCACAAGCTACGGTGGCTGTAAACAGAAGACTCAAGTTACTCCTCCTTATTAGCTATCTGTTGATTTTACTTTTTGAATGTCTACCTAACAATAAAGCTCTGAACTCACACGTGATTTTAGAGTTCTTTTGCACAAGAAGCATGAAGGTTATAAACACACAAGTATATGTAGATTTACTACAGTCTATGCCTCTAATATTTAATTCAGTTCCTGAAGACAACTATTTTTTACTGGCAATCAAGTTAATGTATTTTATAGAAGTCACATGAGACAACTTTTATGCAATTACTTAAACTACAAAGCTTGTTTTCCATTTCCTACACTAAGTCCAGAAGATAAAAAGCTGCTACTACAGAGAAGTTTTCAGAAAAGCCATGGAAGTTCACTCACAGGCACCTTCTTTGTAGCAATTACTCCTCCTAGCAACAAACGCCAGAATCTGAACAAGTCAAAACGAGATCCCAGCTAAAGGTCTGGTAAGATCTCAGCTGGTACATCATATTTAGCTCTGAGCAAAAAAGTAAATTGGTTACTAAGATGATCACTGAAATGAAGAGATTCCCTTACAAGAAATGAGCTTAGCACATCCTTAAATCTATCAAAGGAGACAAAAGCAAGAACACAACTACAGTCTTCAGCCATACCTGTGATGGACAGAGCAAGAACACATGACTACATGTACGTCATTCATTCTGGTTTCTGCTCTACAACAGCCAAAAACAAAAGCCATCTACCAAGAAGAAGTCAGTTTTAAAAAGGTGCAAGGAAAAAAGACTCTCCTTTACACAAAATATAACGCAGCCTGCCAGGAGATATGAAGGAAGCATAGAAGAGTCAAAAGGAACTGGGCAGAGGTATTCTCTCTGATAGTCTTAAGACAACAAATATTAAGGCTGAGGGGAAATGAGAAGTAATTGACTGCAGAAAACAGGCAGGCTAAGAATTGCTCTAAATGGTATGCTCTTTTGTACCTGGGCAGAGTACTGGGCTAAATGCACCTGATCCTAGAAGATAGTTCTTAAAAATATTATTATTATACATTATTATATTTTGTCAACATACAGCCATGGAAAACAGTGAGAGAAAAACAACTTTTAATTTTTCACAGTTTTGGCTGTAACATCATTGGACTAACCCTTATGCAACAACTGAGTCATTAAATGAGCAGATTACTAATGATCCGTAAATTGTTTTCCTCTAGCACTGCAAACTAGCTGCTTGATTGCATAAACAAGTTCAAGGCTCATTTGATCAGCTATGCTTACAAGCAATTAAGCTGCACAGAGGTACCTGAAACAAATTTAAGATAGTACATCCCAAGAAAACCATAACCCATCATGCAGGAAGTTTATTGTTCAATAAGCATTTTTTCCCACAGCTCCTATTTAAAATCACTCTAAAACTAGAGGAAGTGTTTGGTCACACACCTCATCTGCAGTGTCCCAGCAGCACTGTCACACAATCTGACACAACAAAGAACTGCTGATACACAGCAACCCAAGAAAAAAAATTGGAAACTAGCAGCTACCATAGTTTTCTACTCAGTATCAACAGTTGTGCCCTTGTTTTTCGCTTACATGGCTTTGAAATACTGCTAGGCTTGTGTTTCAATGAAAAATAGCAGTTTCTGCCCTAGAGCAGATATCCACACAGAGTTTATGCCAGCAAACACACCATCAGAGAAGTCCCAGCCTGCCTCCAGCCCTCAGCTTTTCACTCCAGCCTTGTTTCTTGTGCCAGTAGAAGTATTTGTGCTATCATGCCTTGAAGCATAACAGAACAGTGATTCCCTGAAGGCAAAAGCTCATCCAGCAGACAGACAGTGCTTCTGCAGACTCGTGCACCATGTTACAGGCACAGGCACACAGGAACTTCAGCGAGCAGGACTTCAGCTTTCAGAGCAGTAACAAATTGTAAAGCCTTAACACAGGGCACTAGAACACCAGTACAGCTAATGTAGGCAAGGCAAGCTACAGCCCAACGCACGAGTCTCAGAACGAGCATTTGGTAAGCATCACATTTCCATGTTAATGGCAGTCAGCCCTAAAAGCACATATAAGTAAAACAGCCAGAAAAAATAATAGGAAATGCTTAGAAAATTAAGAGTAGATACCAATGAGAACAGGTGTCTGAAATCAGAACACTGACTTATTATTAATCTGTTCAGGACAACAAAAGTCTATACATTACTAACACTACAGGTTTCACCTTCAACAATGATTTATTAACTAGACAGTGAAAGACTTATACAGTCAGTAAACAAAACGATCTTCACTTCTATCAATACTAATATTTATTTTTTGAAAGGAATAATTTCTGATTCTGTAACTTAAGCTTTCAAACTGAGAGAAAGATCAATGCATGCAGGCAAGCAGAAAGACATCCACATAAAATACAATCTTCTAATAAGCTTATTAAGAGGCAAGAAGGGTCATTGTTCCATTGTATCTCTGAAAGTTTCTGTGCAAGTGGAAAGTCCAATGATTACAGACAGGCCTTATTAAAACATTCTGCTTTAAAAGTTTCCATTTTGACTTTTGCCAAATCACATTAATTGCCACTTCTCTGCCCAGTACTAACTGTAGCAGAGGTACTGCTTTCCACATATTACAGACACCTTCAGAATCACTATGCAAGCCTAATCTACTCTGACAAGACACACAACAGTAAAAGGCAGTGACAGGTCAGTAACATAAGTGTCAATCAAATTCTCATCTACCATTCAACTGCAAACTTATCCTGGGAGAGACAGAGACCTGTAACTTTTGCTTCAGTATGTATTTCAAAGTTCTTGTACCAGAAGAAGTAACTCCCCATTTATAACACAAGCTAATTTTTTCTTGTTGCACAGATAAAAAAAACTAAGCTTAAACAACACAGATGTATTTACTGGCATTAGGAAAATATGGGTTTGTAACTAGCAACAGGAGTATCAACATAAATAATATGCTGACCCTAATTCTGCCAACAGAGCAGAGAATCTCTTCAGATCTCTTCTGTGTTTTATTAGGAAGTATAGTTATTGGAATTTCAACTTCAAAATCACATTTTTTCAGCATTTCAAACTTTCGAGTGTTAGAAGACTCACTGCATGCAAATCAAAAGTATAATTATTGAAATAATTACGTGCCAGGAATCATCACACTTTCACTGAAAGGACCATACTGGTCAGGAGACTGAACAAGATGTTTTGCTGTTACAAAATATTTTCTACACAAATACTTCCTGACATTAATCAACTGCATCAAGTTCGTCATCAGCTCACAAGACAGGTTTGGTTTTGGCAACAGCTTAAGTCAAGCAATTAAAATACAGAGGTCAAAATTTGAATGTGCTGGTTATACAGGTTTATTTTAATTAGTGAATTATCATCAACAATATGTTTTGATATTTTAACTTCAAAGGAGTGAAGTGCTATAGGAGAAAGCAAAGGCTGAAGCAAAATGTAAGATTCAGATGCTAAAAAAATAACATTTTCCAGAATGTAAGTAAATGTTTGGTTTCTAAACTGCTACTCCTGGTTATCTAGAGATTTTGACCAGGTAAGAAGGACCATAATTGCATGATTTTTTTTAACATCTGAGGGATTTCTGCTTAAGTTTGCCACCTTAGATCACCATCTATGTCCTAGAGCAACTTGAATAAAAAGTCTGGAGTTTCAGACAACCTAAAAGACAGCAGGTAACACAGGCAGATAAAGGACTAACAAGGAAACTGACAATGGCAAAACAACCAAAAAAATACTAGAAAAGAAAGTATGACAGACATGAGTTGTTACTATCACATAGAATAGAAAACCCCAAAAACTTAAATCAGACAGCCAAGGAGGGTGTGGCCTACACTAAGGAGAAAACCATCCCAGCTTTTCACCACAGTACCTGGAATATCTCTTTTGAAGAGCTAATAAAGAAAAAACTAGCACTTTACCTAGGAAAATAATTGCACACATTGTACCAAACTTTGATTTCTGACTAATCAAGCCTGAGATCAAAAATTCTATTTATAACTCTACCCAGGTTTACACATTACTTTTTAAAAGTTTTTTAACAGATACAAGTTGTATGTTTAGGCAACAGATGGGAAAATAATTAACACTGAAAAGTACTTAAAAGGTTTTAGTAACATTGAAAAGAATCCAAAAGGTCTGAAAAAAACCCATCTATTAATCACAGAACTGTCAGCAGGAAAACAGCCAAACCAATTACTGGAGTCGTGTATAAAGCATACCAAAACAGAACATTCTTTATACACCACACAGACATGGAGCTGCACTAGACCTCTTAAACTGCAACAGAAAAAGTAAAAGAGCCTATTTCGGGAGCTTTCAGTCTCCTTTCAAGAACACCGGTTGAAGAAAGGTGAAATATTTTGCATTCAATCTCTCAACACCTCCTATTTTATACAGCTTTATATTTTACTAAAATTTGACAGTCTACCACGCACCTAAAGCTGTGGGATTCACTACCTGAAAACCAAACAAAACCACCAGAACACAAAAGCTGTTTCAAAATATTAATGTCTTAAAAAGTCTTACTTCTCAAATCATCATGAATAGGAATATATGCTATAAAAAAAACCCAGACAAGCACACAATATGTCACTGCCTTCCACTCAATTGTTATCAGAGGAAGGTGTCAGGAAGAATCAAAACTTGAATTACAACAATACATAGCACCCACGGAAGTGTGTCTTAACAAACAACGTTCTTCATTTCAAATAGTGCGTTCTGCTGAGCTGTCTGCCATGACACTGATCAAGCATCTGCTCACTAAAGTCTTTAGGTTCATTAGTCATGTTCTTGATAACACACAAATATCAGCTTCTCAATCAGAACTGGTCACAGTGCTAGCTGGAATGCACACATGGCTACGAGTAAACCATAAACTTGAAGGCAATCAAGTCATGCTGCAGTCTCTTATCAAAGCTTTGAAACAGAACTTACTCAGCTCATTTCTTTAAAATTTAAGTGAGATGCTCATGTAACACTGATGTAGCTACAGACACAGCTAACCTACGATAATCTCTGTTAATGAGAAGTTTGCATTTGCTATACATTGGGATAAAAAGTTACCCATTTCTAAGTGAAGTATTTGCAAAAGGGAAGAAAACCCATGCCAAACTTAACCTTTAGTCAGAAATCTGCTCTGTGTAAATTTACCAGGAACATGTGGATCAGCATTAGGGAAACAGAGCAAAGAGTATTACCAACTGTCTTCATAATGGTCTAAATAAACTATTGATAAAACAGTTTAGCATCTAAAAAGAAACAAAAAATAATTTCATATCTACTGGCAACTACTCCCACACAACAAAAATAAACAATGAGCAGGTGGATCAAAAAAAGTGAAATTTTTTCATTCTGATAGATTTGTTTGGTTTAGTTTGTGTTTTGTTGATTTTTTTTTTTAAGTACTAAATGAAAACTAGCAGGTAAATGCCTACAAAAAACAAAGAAATCCAAAACACTGGAGCAAAGAATAGTATGCCACCACTCAGAATGAGTTCTGGACATGTTCGAGCAATGCCTCAAAACCTCAAGCTCCTTCAGTGTGTGTTCTCCTTTTGAGAAGTTTTCCCTTCCTCATCTCAAGTACCAAAGAAGGCCAATAGCCTTGAATACAGATCGACTCCAGCAAAGTACTTGGCTGACAACCAAAAGCCCTGAATTCCTTTACTAAAGGATGCCAACTCATACACTCCCCAACTTCATTCTTCTGATTCCCAAGAAATTGCCCAGATTCCCACACTCCAGATAAGAGGCATACCTGTGATGTCACAGGGATGACACGGAGCTATAAACCAGCAGCCACACTGCTGTAGGAGCCCCTTCTGAACAAGAACAAAACAAAGGAGTCCTGACCAACGAGTTTCTGGGCTGTTGATTAAAGAGCCATAGACAAAGGTTCTCTCATTTTCCTCCAGCAATATCTGTGCAAGTATTAAAGTAGAGCAAAGGGGCATGCTGATTTGGGAAGTTTTGATCATGCTATAAGCTCACCCTTAACAGAAAGCAAGGTTCTGAAGTTTAAACCATTCTCAGAAGTATTTTAGCAACTTATTTTCGTATTAATGAAATTATTATAACTTTGTATCACTTACTCTCTAAGGGAAACAAGATAAAGAAGGTAGGCAGACAATACCTGAATTTCTGGGACATCACGTCTGAAATAAAAGCAGCTTTTCAAATCTTTTCTACATTACAAAACAGCGTAACTTGCTCTAGAAGAAAAATTATCTTTTTTTTCAGATCTCATTTCTCATGTTAAATCTACACATGAAAGTGAAATTAATCCAACAAAACCTATAACCTCAGGAATCACTACAAATGTGTCCATTTGGAAGTGAATAGAGATCTGAGCATTGCATAAGAGAAAGGAATATGACAACCAATGTCCTCCACTAAAACTCTGTGACAAGCCTAATATGTTTTTCCAGGGAGGAAAATAAAATTCCAAGTTTTAAACTAAGAAAACCCTCCAAACAAACAAACCAACCAACCAAAAAAACCCCCACCTTCTAATGCCTGACACAATAGAAGCTGACTTCCATATTAAATCCAAATTAAACCAAAAGATTTTACTAGGACACATAGTAGGTAAAGTCAAGTCCAAAATTAAAGCTCAATTCTAAATTAAGTATTTAAGCACAGGCAAATGACATTGGATACTTTTCCATCAACAAGCCAGGAATCCAGAATGTAACTACAAGCCATCAAAGTTCTCCCCTCCTGTATGAAGTAGCTGCATTCTGCCAGAAAAGCACACTCACAAAGGAATAGGATTTTACTCTTCTTTTGTAGCCTAAAGATAAGTATGGCTTGCATCTTCTGTTCTATATGCAATCTTGTCACCACCACTGAAGCTCTTCACACAAGACTTCCTCTAACCTTGCTGAAAGTAGAAAGAAAGCCAGGATTTGCACAAAGTAGAGTCTATTACTCATCTCAAGGAAGTTTAAGTAGCTGTATTAGTCTAAACTAATAGAATTTATACCTGACCTATTCCTTCTTAACAAGAAGAGAAGGCTGCTTCACAAGGAAGGCTCTCTCGAAGAGAAGGTATATTCAGAACTCCAAGCAACATCTTACCAAGAAAGACAGAAAAAGTAGCTACACCTTGTATCAATCCCATGTCTACTTGTACATGTTCTCTTTAATATTATACCTATTTCTTTTGCTATTTTGTAAGCTTCATCTGGTGTATTGGCAACCACTCCATGTGGAACAGAAATGCCAGCCTCCTTCAACAGTCCCATGCTCAGGTATTCATGGAGTGATAGCCTCCTCTGTTGCTGTTGTTGCACTTGAAACCCATGATTACTGAGTATTCCTGGACTTCCAGCAAGTACCTGAAGGAAAAGAATAAAAAGAACAAAAAAAGAAAACAAAAGCACATAACTGTTGTGAAAAACTGCTTTCTTTGTTTAGGTTAAAAAAGAGTCTACATATTAAACAAGTATACTTTAGTGTACCAGTGCAAACACCTGAACATTTAATCCTACGCTTCCACATTAGTCATTCGCATCAGGTGTCGTCTTTAATTTTGGGAGGTTTCATTGGGCAGGGGAAAGAGCTGGTGAAACTGCTAGCACTGGCAAGGACTGGCAGGGTTAAAAATCCCTTGAGCATTTAGTTAGCATTTAAGTACTTTAAAAAACCATCTGTAAGAAAAAGAACCTCAAGGAATTTTGTCAGCATTCTGTAACACAAAAATTAACAACAACAAAAGCAAAAAACGCTTGGTGCATTTTTGGTATTTCACTATATGCAAACAAGACCTTAATTTTATACATACACAAAGCAGGACTCCTACTGAATTCAACTAATCCATGAACGTAGATGAGTACCAAAAGACTCATGGTAAAAAAATTACAGAAGAAATTTAGATACAAAACAAGCTTTTGCATTTATTTTTATTTTTTTAGTGTGTACCATTGGCACAAGCACTGTAAAAATTAGCCTGTACTAGGAAGTTTCTAACAAGCTGGATTTTTAAGGTTTCATTTCACTTCAAATAAAGGAAACAAGCAGACGACACATGAGCTTTACTACAGCATTCCAAGCTAGCGAATAGACAGTAGCCTCCAAAGGACTCCTTCTCCAAGCAGGAGGCCCTTTCCTTGGCACGACCCCAAGGGAGAAGCGCTGAGTGACCCGCCGGCTCCGGGAGGCTGCGTGTAACTCGAGAGGGGCACTCACGGCGACCTTCCCCAGAACGCGGCAGGAGGAGAAAGTGGCAGCGAGCGTCACACGCCGTGTCACACGCCGCAGCCTCCCGAGCTCCTTCGTGTCACCGCTGCCCAGCGGGGCTGCAGCCAAAAACATGCCCGCACCCTCGAATGGCATTCACAGGAACCAAGAGCAGAGGTTGGCGAGGTGCGAGCTGGAAGAAGAGTTTAACTGGCACAGCCCGACCTCTCCTAGGAGCAAGGTGACGGCGGACATGGAAACACTGGGGTTTCCAAGCAAGATAGTGGAGGGAGCGCTGAAAAGGAAGGGACAGGGAACCACGGCGGGGAGACCTGCCACAAGCAAGAACAGCAGCTCCGAGGAGCCGTACGCCAAAGATGAGCACAGTGCTACCAGCCCCGCCGCAGGGCAGAGCAGAGCAGAGCAGAGCAGGGCAGGGCAGGGCAGGGCAGGCAGGACGGCGGCGGGAGTGGGATGAGACGGACGCTCCTCTCGACGGCGCTCCGCAGGGAGCGACCGCGACCCCAGCTGGCCCGACCCCGCTTCGGCTCCGACCCAGCCCACCCCCGCTCCCGAGCCACCGCTACCTTCCCCGCGACGGAGCCCAGCGAGGCGCGGAGGCCACCGCCCCTCAGCCCGGCCGACACCCGGCTGCAGATCATGGAGGCCGCCATAGCCGAGCCCCTCCGCCCTCGGGTGCCCCTGGCAGCGCGCACGCGCCACTCCCGCGCCGGGGCGGGGTCACGAGGGCGCGGGGCGGGGCAGGAAGCGCCTCGCGCGGCTCCGCCCCCGCTGTGACGCCCGCCGGGCGCGGGGGGGGCGCTGAGGTGCTCTTCCCGGCCTGTCGTTCTTTCAGGGGTTTTGATTTTAATAAGGGTTATTTTTGCCTCGCAAGGAGCCTAAAAAGGGTTGTAATCCACCCACAACCGTCTGATCGGCCTCGGTCGGCACCGCCTGTGTTAAAAGGGAGGAAAGGGGCACAGCTCCCTTATGCCACGCCCACGCTCCCTCCCCGTTCAGCTTCTGAATGGAATAACTTTCAGTATTTTCACTCTGAGGATTTGTTGTTGTTGTTTTCGTATTTCAGGGTGTTTTCATGCAACAACTCAAGCACACCCATTATTTCTTAAGACAAGGGGGAATGGTTTTAAAGTGAAAGAGGGTGGGTTTAGATTAGATATAAGGAAGAAATTCTCTGCTGTGGGAGTGGGAGGCACTGGCACAGGTTGCCCGCAGAAGCTGTGGATGGCCCATCCCTGGAAGTGTTCAAGGCCAGGTTGGATGGGGCTTTGAGCAACCTGGTCTGCTGGAAGGTGTCCCTGTCCATGGCAGGAGAGTTGGAACTAGATGGTCTTTAAGGTCCTTTCCAACCCAAACCATTCTGTGGTTCTACGACTGAACTGAGGACTAGTGGGTATTGCTAGGTATTCTGCAACCCACCTTCCCCCCACCCATCCCAGGCCCCTTCCCCATGCCACAAACCCTGTTTTTGTTTCACACAGCTCCACACTGCATCTCCCTCTCTGCAATTCAGTGTCTGTACTTTTACTTCGGTGACCTTGACTCGGGTCACTAAGGAACAGAAGCAGGGGGACAGGTGTCCCTGCAGAAACTAGTGACCAGACCTTGTGATTCACAAGGAGGCAAAGCTTCTTCCTTTAAAACAAAAAGGTAATTAGGAAAATAGCATTGGCCTGGGAAATTGGAACAAGAATGTCCTCTACCAATAATAAGGAAAATGCAGTTATTTCTGTACATTATGAACATCAAAGCAGGATCTGAAGGAAAGCCATGTCGGAGCTCCGATTCTTCTGAGTTTTGTAACTTGAATTATCCATTAAATAACTGGACAAGTTGCCTCTTTTTGTTCTGAAACTGAAGATGCATTATCATAACTTCTCCTTGGGCGAGTATTGCAAAAGACTGAGTCACTCTGGGTCACTTATTTTGCTCCTGGTCCTCTGCTGTCCTAGCGTTATTGTCACCTGTTAGCACTGCAGTGAGCTCTGCAGAGTGCTTAGCTCTGCACCTCTGTGTTCAGACACGCAAGGTAGGAGTATGTGTCACTGAACTTGTAAGCAGCTGCAAAATTTTGATAGACCATCCAAAATTTCCCACCACAGCTGATAAAATATTTCTTCCTGCCAAGGGGTAGGGGAAAAAAAGCACTTGAACTCTGTGTTCTTTCTGCCTTCTGTACACACAGTGGCTCGTCACTAGTCATAGGACCTGCTGCAGTTCCATCACAGGACAGTACATGGATGCCATTTCCACATACAGAAAAATCTCCTGACTCCGGGAGATTCCCCAAAATGACCTCCGCCCTGGAAAGGATTTGCAACAAAGTTTACAAGAGGATGTAATGGATCTTGGCAAAACTTCAAACCTTAACTTTAAAAGCCCAAAGCTACTGTTCAGAGATAAGTACTGGCTGCAGGTCAGGAAACCAGACTTACCTCCTGACTCGGTTGCTTGCTACAGCAAGAAAATTGGACAGCTCTCTCTGGGATTTTAATTAATTCTTGCCTTAGCAAATGGCTGTAAAACATTCAGATTACAAGTATTACTGTATCTTCTTCTCACTAGGGGTTACTTATCCTTCCAGTTTCAAGATGAAGACAGTTTTTACCTTATACATCAAAAGAGGAAATGTTACATGGCTGACAGTTTTGAAGGACTTCTAGAAAGATTGAGGCAGCTGCTGCCATTATCTAGAGTCTGATACACAGCTGTATGGAGAGCTTTAACTATCTGGATGCTGTATTGTCTGATTTCCTTCTTGGCTGTGAAAACTCGTCTAACTGGGATGGACTGTAAAAACGCCTGGATTTCTGTCTGATCACCAGTGCCACCGTCTGGCTCTGACTGTCAGCACAAGGTGGTTGTAAGCCCAACTTAAAATCTTAAAAACAACAGTTCTTGGAAATGACACATTCAGCTTTTCTTTACTTTTTACAGAAAAAAGAAAAGATAACGATCTTGGCTACAACCAGGCAAACCCCTAGTGAGTCCAATTAAACTCACTCAGGTTTCTATAGGCTTGGCCTAGTTCAATATCTGACCTACAACTGCAGAGATTGTGCAAGGAATGCACTGTAGGATCCTAGTAGATATCCAAAGATTTTGCTAAATCTCCAGAAACAGATTCCTTCCTATTCAGAGTTTAAAATAGTGAGGTTTCTTGCTAAAGTCAGAATAAGCTTTTTAACACAGGATTGAAGCCCTCTCTGAAAAGTTGTATTTAAAACTATAAAGAAGAAGGGAAAAGGTACATTACAAATGAGAGAGAAGGACCCAAGAAGTTTTAACAGGCAAGCAGGCCAAATAAAGCATCCTGGAAGGCTCAAGCATTATGAATAGACGTGAATTGGCTTTATTATGAATTTATCACATTCACGCAGTGACAATGGTACAATCTGATTTATTTCCCAGACCTTGTAAGCTCCACTGGTTGATAGTTTATAGTTGAAAAACATCAGGAGAGAAGAACAAGAACATATTGCCAAGAACATCAGAGTGAGGAAGGCAAAGCCTCTGCCAAGACCATGAGTTCAGAGGGTAGAAAATTTTTAAGAAGAGATTTATCAGGGGCTGAAAAAGCATCCCAGTACCTGTGGAGAAAACCACCCTGAGCTTTCCAGAGCACTTCTAGTTGAAAACAGGAGGGAAGAGGCCACTTCTTTGGTATGGTAGATGAGTAAACAGGTTTAGCTAATGAAACAGCCAATATCAGAGAAAAAAAATTGACTTTGAAGCAAAATGAGAATAATCCTTCAGTGGTGTCTACCGTGCCTAACATAGCACATCTTGCAGATGGTGAATTCTCTCTGCATTGCTTGTCTGCAGGAGACATCGTGGTTGTCTCCGGACAAACTGCAGAGGTCTATCTAACAGCATGAAACTATTCACTGCACCCATTTGCAATATGAACAGGTTATTCCACCTCTCCTGCCAGTCATACAGAAAAGACAATCCAGGGTCCTTCACTGAAGGTGCTCTGGTCTTTCTCCTGCAAGGATTTTGACATCTATCCTAGCAAACAGGCATTTAATGTGTGCACTCTTGGTGCATTTTTCTACATGAAGGTGCATTTTTCTATAGAATACAGTATGAATATTAATCACTAAGTCACCATCTCTCCCAACAGAAGAACTGTGAAACACCAGGGAAGACTGGTAGGTGAAAGGTTCAACGAAAGCAAAAGGATTTGGTTTACAAAAATGATCTTTTCAGCTAAACTGTGGAGCTCCTTGACACGGATGCTGCAAATGATGGAAATTTACGTTGGCTCAAGAGGAATTCTTAGCAGGTTTAAAGAAGAGAAACAAGAAGAGGGTTAGTAAATACACAAAAGCCACCTCTGCCTTGAGAAGTCACTGAGCCACAGATGGCTGTAGAATAGTAGTCAAAAAACCTGTCATGATTTCTTGTCTACTATATTCCAAACATCCATTGTGGACCTCCAGGTACTATCCTAGATGGATTTTTGTCCTAATAGACACTTATATTCTTCTGATTCAGGGTCCCCTGGGACTGAGTACACCCAGAAGTTTCATTGAAGTGTACTGAAGCACAATTCATCTTCACCAGCCTATGAGTTGCCCAAGGTCACTTAAAATGTTAATGGCAAAGCTACAAATCAAACAGAATTGTCTCACCACCTTCACTCATTCTGATGACTCAGTCCTGTCTGTACACAGCAAAGAAATAATTAACAAGCAATGAAGATAGCACACATGTAGTACAGCTCTAATTTGTCCTGTTGCTCTTGCACTCACCATTATTCTCTCCATATGTAAATGTGATCAGAGCTTATTTACATTTCAACATAAAAACAATATATTGCACTTTGCCAGATTCCACTAATACTGCTTATGAAGCCATACTATTACAGCAAGCAATGATATATGGTAAAAGACAGACATTTAATGGAAGCATGAGGTGTCATGGAAATAATTCTGCTAAAATAAAAGTGAGGAAACAGTTAACAATGTTGCATTTTCAGTATCAGGGTTCAGGATAACAACCAGTTGCTTGAATGCAAGAGAAGAAAAAATCTTCCAAGTTCAAATTTCAGCCAGCAGGCACTGCTGGCAGGACTTTGGTGCCATGCACTACTGTCACATTCCACCCAGCTTCTGTATGCCAGCTTTGCAATGTAAAATATTTAAATACAATCCTCACATCTTCCAGTTCATACTTCTGCTAAGCAAATGTGAATGTATAGTAAATTCCACAGCCAGGGAACCATGTGTATGAAATTCTCAGAAAGATGGATGTTTTCTGGTTGTGTAGCTGCTTTTCAATAAGATGTTGTACACTGTGAGCTTTTCTAACCTGCTTTCCCTATGTGTGCTCTTTTTAGAGAACAGCTGTGTAGTAGTCTTTTTAATTTGACATAAATCTGGCCTGTCACTAACATGGTTAGTCCCACCATTCTTGTTCCCAGCTGCTCTGACTCACTGCCTCCCTCATTTATGAACCTGAGGTGTAAATTGCATCAGGGAACACATCCTGCTGAAAAAGTAATCTCTCTCCCAGTTTGCTGAGTCAGGTTTGGTTTTCTGCTATGTTTAATCTGATTGAACTCTGTCCTGTCCCCTCCCTGTGCCGCCCACAGCATGCTAGAAAACAGATTAATGACAAAAAAAATGGGGGGTTTTGATCCAGATATATAGCTCACATGTATAGTTCATTCAATAACAGTGTCATTCAATAGCAGTGTCATTCAATAACTCTTCAATTAATAACAGCGTTAGCATAAGGAAGAAGGGATTGGGCCTGAAAAGTAGCTGCCTCTTTTCCAGTAGCTGCTGGACATATGCTGGTTTAAATTCACTTTTTTAGCTGTTTGTCTCACAGAAGTACTTTGTCAGATAAAATATTAATAAACAAGTTTAGAAGTACATATAAATCATAATCTTGCAAGCTTTTCAACATACTACTGTGGCAGAGGATTTTGCTACTTTTTTATTCTTGGTTTATTCCCATATCTTTCTTCAGTGGATGTCTGTTCACTATCAAACTCAGAAAACCAGCCTATATTTACTTCATAATCTGCAAAACCTAGCTGCATAGGCATGTCCTAAATAAATCCTAGAATGAAACCAATTAGAACAGATTCCGTCAACAAAATGCTTATTTTCATACAGTATTCTTTATATTAATGATCACAAATTTAAGGTGAAAAAAATTGAAACAAATCTAAACATCTGTATACAAGCAGATTTCAAAATCTTAACAAAAAATCAGCCATTTTAAAGTTCTGTAAAAGGGTAATACTTCACATCTTTGTTGTGATCAAGAGGATGGTAGAGAGGAAGGGAAAATCTTAGCCTACTGACAAATAAAAATACATTGTTTATAAAAGCATACTTTTTATACTCTACATAATCATCTTTATATAATATTTTCATTTAATTGCATCCTGATAACATGGTAAACAAGCTTACTGACCCTATGAACTATTTTTTGTATTTAAAAATAAATCAGTAGAATGACACTAGGTCACCCTCAAGACGTGTTACTAAATGCTGTTTGGTAAAAGGTACAGAAAAATGGTGTACACAGAAAGTAGAATGTTTTCATTGTTTAGGTAAAAAACTTTGTGGTGTTTTAATGTATTGGACCAGAATGAGCTTTGTGGGTGAGGAGTCTTTGATATGGCTTTTTAAAGATCATTATCTTCTTATAATGTAAATACAGAAGTGATATAACTGACTGATGTTTCATCTGGAGATTAGGATACTCCAGCTGCACCAGGGAGACACATACAAATGAATGAGCTTGGTTTACGAAAAGTCTTGTTAGCTTGGCAATTTGCCCAAGATTATTAATTTGTTATTGTTATTATTTACAAATGTCAGTAATTCAGGGTATGGGCTGACATCACAGTTAAGCAGCATGGCCAAATACTGTCAAAGGGCAACACTCAGCCATTCACTCCTGACATGCACTTCATGCCAACACTGGGACCCATCTCATGCTGTATTGAGCCAGTTCAGGCAATTAAACCCCAGAAAACCGATCCCAGAAAATGTTATTATGCTTCAGCCAGTTTGGCCCTGTGACCTTCATATGTAAATAAAAACATCTATACAGTTATTTCAAAACCTTACCAAAAAACCCCAAACATTTTGAAAGGTCTGCAAATAAAAAACTTCTTTCTTTGTTGTGCTCAGTAGGCTGAAGAAGGGGAAAATCTGACAAACTTTACAGTTGTTTATAAAGAAAATGAAAGCTTGTATCTTGTATTCTACAAATCCCTGTAATTTACAAAAATGCGAAAATGAGGGTAAATATTTGCTAGCAGAAACTTTTATTTCTTCTTTATCAGTCAGGAACTGTCTTTCTGCCTCTGGAGCTCTGCTCAGCTAAGTTTGTAGCTTCCTTTTAAAAGAATTCCAACGTGGCACTTCAGAGTCAGACTCTTCACAGACCAGACACTGTGGGCTAATCAAAGAAGGGCCACTTTTTAAATATTGAACAAATCTGCAGTCAGAGACCGACTGGCCCTGACCTTTAAAAACCGAGTCGTATCTTAACTTGTTTTCAGCTGCCCCTCATTTGCACAAACGCTTTTTCTATTCCCTATGATCTCACGAGTCCCTGCGCACTCAAAGGCAAGGAACCCCAGGCGAACAGCAGGACAGAGCACCTCTCCCTCTCGAGCCTGCCTTGGATCCTCGCCACCTTCCACACCAGCGACGTCACCGCCACGCGCATCTTGCGCGCTCCTGACACACCCCCGGGCAAGGGCCTCCCAAAACCCGGGAGCCCAAACCCTGATTGGCGGATCCGCCCCCGCCCGCCCGCGGCGGGACGGAGCCTCGCCGAGCGCCCGGGGCTGCCATGGGCGAGGAGGCGGCGCAGCCCCGGCGGCCCGGGGTCGGCGTGGGGGTGGTGGTCACCAGCGCCGCGCACCCCAACTGTGTCCTCCTGGGCAAGCGGAAAGGCGCGCTGGGCACCGGCACCTACCAGCTCCCCGGAGGCCACCTGGAGTTCGGGTAGGAGCCCCGCGCTCTCCCTCCCCGCCCTGCCCTTCCGTGCCCTGAGGCGGCCGGGCCGTGCCGCGCCGTGCCGGGCCGGGCCTTCCCTCTCCTTGCCCGCCCGCAGGGAGAGCCTGGCGGAGTGCGCGGCGCGGGAGACGCTGGAGGAGGCGGCGCTGCCGCTGCGCCACGTGCGGTTCGCGTCGGCCGTGAACGCGGTGTGCGCGTCCCAGCGCTACCACTATGTCACCGTGCTCATGAAGGGCGAGGCCGAGCCGGGCGCCGAGCCGCGCAACCAGGAGCCCGACAAGAACGAGGGTGAGTAATCATCTAGTTCCAAGCCCCCTGCCACGGGCAGGGACACCTCCCACTAGATCAGGTGGCTCAGAGCTCCATCGAGCCTGGCCTTGAACACTTCCAGGGATGGGGCATCCGCAGCTTCTCTGGGAAACAGAAAAGCTGCTCAGGCAAAAGGACTCTGGATGTAACAGAGAACTTGTCTTTGTATTGGTAGTTTCTGCATGATCCATCCAGACTTGCAGAGGAAGAATTGTTGTATCACAGAAACACAGAATATCCCGAGTTGGAAGGGACCCCCAAGCATCATCTTAATCCCATTCCTGGCCCTGCACAGGACAACCCCAACAATCGCACCTTGTGCCTGAGAAGATTGTCCAAAAACTCCTTGAGCTCTGTCAGGCTGCACTGTGGAGCCCGTTCCAGTGCCCCACCACCCTCTGGGTGAACAGCCTTTTGCTAACATGCAGCCTAAACCACTTCATGCTGTTTCTTTGGGTCCTGTCTCAACTCTATACTCTGATTTTTTTTTCCTTTTTTTTTTTTTCTTTTTTTTACCCCCTACAGGCTGGGAATGGGTCAAATGGGATGAATTTCCTCCAGCAGATCAACTGTTCTGGGCCTTACGTTGTTTAAGAGAGCAAGGTTACAATCCCTTTACTGAAGAGTTCGATCATCTAAAGGGGTACACAGGAAGTCACCAATTAGAGTAAAAACAAATTGTATGTTATGTAACAAACTAAAGGACAGACCTGCTTTTTTTGGTGCAGAAGAAAAAAAGATTTAAAGTGCTCACCCTGCCCATGTGAAAATATTATCTTTACCAAAGAAGAAAATACCAAACGTTTCAGTGCTTTTACCATATTTCACATGATGGTTGTCTCATTTCAGATCCACTTCCAGGTCTAGTTAACAATTAATGCTTGCTTTTACAGAAAACTCAGTGTTTTATCTAGTTAATCTTTATATTGATGAACAGCCATTTGGAAGTCAGAACTAGCCAGGGAAGCTTACTCACTTAGAAGCAGTTGCAGCAAGAAAACTTACTTGTTTAAACCTGCTTTCCTGTAATTATTGGACTGATTTTAAAACTTAGCTTTGTCTCTTAGCTTCAGTTATGAAGCTACTGTCATGAACAAAAGTTACATTTAATAGACAGTGTCTTTTTCTCCTGCAGACAGCAGTATATATTTGAAAATCAAAGGAGTATTATAAATGTGAAAAAATTGTCGTGACTTATTGCAGGGAATGAAAATTCCCTGACCCTTCTTGCCACTTGCTTTCACAAGAGAATTCTGTTTAGAGCCTCAGTTACACTGAATTTATCTGCAGAAATGTCTCAGATCTCTGCAGTTGATCTGAATTTATGTTACTGAGCTCTTAAAATGGAGAGGTGCCTACTCTACTAGGCTGACACAAATCTCATTTTTAGGTGTAGCTCCACGGCAAAGTCATACTTTGTGGCTAAAGAGTTGTCAGTATTAAACAGCACAGATGGGTGTAATTCTGTATGGCTACTGAGACTTGGTAAAATTGTAAATTTTGACTGATTAAATGACTGAGTTCTTAGTGGATGAAACTACAGTACCCAACAATATATACAAAACCAAGGAGTTCATATTTTTAATTTTTCTAGAATCTGTAACCAATTTTGATTATTTTCTAACTGTAAGTCACTCAGATACCAGCAATTAATTTTAGGATATAACTTTAAAAGAAATCACTAATTCGCTCATTTTTTTCTTGCCAGGGTTTTTTAAAGCACAGCTCTTGTCTATTTCCTTTAGATATACTCATTGTACAAAAATATTGTAAGACACCTTTAATTTCTTTTGAATAAAACACAGGCACAATACTGAGAGATTAAAATTGCCTGAAATTATGAATTGATTTCTCAGTTCTTAAGAGAAATCAGATTGAGGGGTTTAAAGCTCTTCCTTACTTTGTACACCCATTTTTTTAAAGAGAGATGGCTCTTCTTGCTGAGAAGCAGACAGTGATGAGGCGTCAGGATGCTACTGCCCATGGCAATCCTGCTTAGAGTTTGAAGTATTAATTACGTGCAATTTCCCTTAGGACAGATACCCATTCTCTGAAGCGAGGAAAGGAGTAATGTTACACACCAGTTTTGAAATGGGAAATATCACTTAAAAGTCCTTTGCTACTGTACCTTTGTAAAAAGCTTATTTTTCTATTCAAAAGTGGAGATTTGCTTCCTGAATGCAACCTTATGTACACTAAAAACGATTCCATTCAGCTGTCAAACAAAGAAGCTGTAGGAATAGTTGACAGATGTCCTGCCCATCTGTCACAAAGAATAATGAAGAAGAAAAAATTAAAATATTTAGTACAATTTTTAATTTTAGAAGGCATCTAGCTTCTGATGAGAAAACAGGAGCCACTGCAAAATGGTTTGTCATGCAATAAATACTTTCTTAGCATGTTTTGTTAATGGTTATATTCATTCTATATCTTATAAATACACAAGTAGACACTGAAATGAGGACACAAACAGTATCTCCATATGTGAGCATTTCTCATTTTTAAGTGGACTGAGTAAATGACTACAGTGCATTACTGCAACCAGCTGTCAGCAATCCCCAACTTAAGTAACTTTATTTGTATGTATCAAACATTTATATTTCCCACCCCTCCAGAAAATTTGGTTCACAGTCGATTTTAGCTGCCAAGACTCAGTCCTTTCAACTAAGTCTTTACTTTGATTTTTGGTACTTTTGCTAAATAGGAAAATCTATTATGTACAGATCTACACCACTGAGTAACAGAACACTCAGTTACCATTTAATGGTTCACTGAACTGCTTGTAACTGACAGAACTCACCTAAAATGGCATTATAGTTAGCCAGCATTGAGAAATATACTCCTGAACTGTTCATAGTTTGGAGCACTGACGCAAGGAAACTGATTAGGATGCATCTAATACCCAGAGTTTGATTTTATGCTAAGTGAACAGTGGGCAGAGCTGTTACCTTACCTATTTTTTAGATGTTGGTTGGTCCCATTTAATCCTTTAACAGAGTAACAAACAACCCAGAAAAAGAAGTGGTCATTGCTTCAGTTCCATCTTATTGCCTGGAAACAATCACCCACCTCCACAATATTTCAGTTGGTGAATTACATGATACAGCCATAGAAGAGTTTTGAGTAGTCTGTAACACTACACTTTCCAGGAGTATTAATTATCTATTTTTGTATTTAGTTTCAAAAATGTCCTTGTAATTTAGAAGATAAAAAAGACCAGTGAACTGTATCTGTGGGATGTGTTAAGAAAGGGGCATTTAGAAAGAAAATACCAATCCCATTATACAAAGCATTAAGAAACTCCATTTTGCAATATTGTGTATGATTCTGATCACACATGTTTTAAGACAAAAACTGATTTGACCAAGAAAAGGGGTAGGCAAGGTTATCTAGGATGACTGAGACAGGGCATGTGTATTAAGGATTAATGTGAATTAAAGAGCAAAGACACTGGAGGTAAGCACCCAAGAGGAAAACACAATACTGAATAAAGGTTACAATATGTATATATATTAGTAACTTTAGACTGTGAAAGAGGTGACAGTTTAGTAACTCTGAAAACACTTCTAAAAAGTACAGCTGAGACAAAACCCATTTCTCTGAAAACAAAAACCACTGCCCCGTATTATGTGATTGAACCTGACTGAAGTCTTCCTCCTTTCTACATCCTTATGGGATTTGTATGCATGTTGGTCACAGGTGGCAGCATTACTGGCAGCAACATCTGGGAGACTACTTGAGCGAAGGAGGAATTATCTGATTCATCAGATACCTCCTGTGAGGAATCTACAAAATGGAAAGTGAAGAGAATTGTGGTCTGTGCTGCAGGAAACCTTGCTGCAGGACAGTAACTGCCAGGAGCAACAGTTCACATGAGTCACGTAATTTTATCAGAGGGTTGGTTACTTAAGAGAAAAGCAGCTGTCATAAAATGACTCCTTAAGCAAAAAAGAACAAGGACAGGAAAGCCAAGGGAAGTGCCTTTGGAAAGACAAAATAACATTGCAGCTGATGCAGGAAATGCAACTGCCGAAGTAAACTTGATCTGTTTACAAAGTAAACAAATTAGCAGGTTCAAAGAAGTGAAAAACTTATAGATGACAAGAACAAAAAAAATCCTTGAGCACTTTGATCTGAAAGGAGCTAAACCTGCAGCATGCCCCAAAGCATGTCACCTCCAGGGTCCCAGGCCACTTAACCAAGTATTGGTGCAGCCTCGTGGGTGGGCACTTGCTGCCTCAGGGTCTGCCCAGCTTTGTGTGTACCTGGAAGGACTCACCTGAAAAGGAATGACAGGCTTTCCACTTCTGATTCCTCCTCAGCTGCTTCTAATGCTGACTGGCATTTTGCAAAGGGGAAAATGGAGTACAAACTTCTGAAAATCAGAATTCAACCACATACTGGGATAAAATGTGCCAAGTATTGAAGTTACATGGCAACTCATCTAAGATTCAAGTTTGGAAAACTGAAGTTAGATCAAAGCTGAGTTTATTTATGACAAATTATTCATTATATATTACAATAATTACAAACTCTTTTATTACACCTTATTGCCATATTTTTGTTCTTGATACAAAGATGATCAAGAACATGGATTTAGGCAGTAACAAAAAAAGATACTAAAATTACAAACTTCATGTCTCATTTCTGTAGCATAGAAAAGGCTATCATCAAAAGAGTAAAGTTACTAACAAACATACAAGGGGATTCCCCTTACACCTTTTTTCCCAGGAACTTATGTCATCTAATGTATAGTAAATAC
Source organism: Aphelocoma coerulescens (assembly GCF_041296385.1). Lineage (NCBI taxonomy): Eukaryota > Metazoa > Chordata > Aves > Passeriformes > Corvidae > Aphelocoma > Aphelocoma coerulescens. Next base: position 65,125,167 of record NC_091013.1, read on the forward strand.
ATATATATAAATATATATTTACACATCTCTTGCAAACATACATTTACACAATCACTGAGAATCTGACATCTCTCCCCCAGCAGACAGCTCCCAGTCATTTCACTTGAACATCTAATGGGAAAAAAACAAGTCTATAGTCCATGGTTTTAAATTAGTCACCCTATTTCTGAGCCAGCTGTTATCTTCTCCCTACACAGGGCTGCTGGTATAACAAAAGGATATTGCAGTTTGTGACAAACAGCATCTAACCTACCTTCACCACAGGAAAGGTCTACTAGGGATACTGTCCCTCTCGTACCTAGTCTGAGTCACTGCTGCTGCTTGAGGAGTCTGTTGACATAACTTCTACATCATCTTCATTCTCTTTATTGTGTCCTGGAGGCTCCAACATGAAGTCATTACTATGATTAGGAGGTAGCATGTTCATTGACATATCACTTGACTGCCAAGGATACTGAGGAGCAAGCACATCTAGAAAAAAAGTGGCATAATCAAACAATCTATCAGTTTTGTATGTTGACAAATTTAATAAGACAGATCAACCAGAACTTCATTTTAAAATCAAAACAAATATTAAAATATTTTCTGAGTTTTGGACAGATTAAACCCTCCAGTAACACCTCAAAAACATCTCATGATAGAGCAATTCTGTAACTGTAAAAGTCTACTCTGCCAGAGAGGCCCATTTATGTAGGTGGCTCTTAATAACTTGATATACAGAGCTTTTCACCTTCAAAGCACAGTTTGAACTGACTTAACATTCACAATTACTGGGAGTAATGAAAATTATCACTGTCTGTCAGTATGCAAAAATAGATAAAAATGTAAGAAAAAAAAATTCAGGCAGACCATAAAAATTCAGAGAAAAAAACTTTATCCAAATATGCCTTCATTTGAATGAGCTGAGAAGGGAAGCCAGTGTTTTACAGTGTGTGGCCATGCTTCAATGCTAGAACCAGTCTGCTGTTAAACCAGGATGAATGTGTGTGCTGAGCAGCCTCAAAGTTTGGAGGCTACCAGGCAGCCCAGCAACTGGCTTGCACATTCACTAAGGACTCAGTAAATGGACATCTCTGCAGGAGTCTCCAAAAGGACTAGATCCTGTCATTAGCATTCTCAGGACATGCCTCCACACACCAACAGATTCAGCATCCCTACACAAAATGCTGGGGCAGCCTCAACTTTCTTGTAAATGAATGTTTCCCTCTTACCTTGACAGTCTAAGTTATGTGAGGGTTTAACCTGACAGAGGAGCCCAAGACCCAATTAAGAACTTAACTGGAGGAGTTTAAATCCCACATCTTCCAGCTTCTCAAGGAAAATTCCTGAAAATTCCTTTCAGTTCTTACAGACAGCACTCAAAAATAAACAGATCAAGTCTGCATCCTCTAAGGCAGAGGAGCCAGCCAGAATGGGCTCTACCAAAACTTACATAAATAAATGCTCAAACTCCATTAGGAAGTCGCACCCTTAACATCTCCTCTGACCGTATTTCAAATGAACAGAAAAGATAACGTGGCCCATTCCTCAGCATTTCCCTGGTGGGTTGCTAGGGACAGATGTCAGGGTCCTACTCCCATTCAGCTCACTGACCCATTTTATCTGAGGCCAGAGGTTTACAAAGTGAGATGATGCAGAATTTCAAGTCACTTCCTAAGAGTGACAATAGGATTAGACAGATGATCGGAAACACAAAATCCAAATTTACTATTTCTCCAATGGAGTCGCAACAGGGGTTTTTTAACAAATTCAGCATCATACTTGAAAACAAGCCTTCCATAATGCCTGATAGTGGCCTAACAGACATGTAAGAACTGTTACCGATCTCCTGTGAAGCCAAACTAAGAATTTTTCCACCATTTAGTCTAACCATGGTAGATTAATGCTGCACAGGTACAGAGGAACTGAACTCTTGATTAGATTACTGTAATTTACAGCTAAGTTCAATTTTACCATGAAGGAATGAATCCCACAGAAGTCAGTGGAAGTGCCCATTTCACTAAGCAATTAAGGGATTAAAACTTGATTCCTACACTTAATGTACTATCTCAGCAGTTGTCCCTTGCCATGTCTTTTAAATCCAGAACTTCTAAGCATAGACTCAAAGAAAGGTAGGGGATGACAATAAACTGCCTTTCTTCCAAATACAGCTTTCACAATTCCATGCTTTGTCATCACCATTAAGTAAAAGTTGCTCTAAAAGTGCTTCTTTCTAATATGACTGGAAATCACTTAGTTTGTTCATTTAAAATATGTGAAGGTAACTGAGTTTTGTTTATATTGACTTAGTTGCAGTGTCCGCAGTATAGCATGAAAAAAAATTATGAAATTTCTAATTAACTCTCTTTACTAGGTCTTCAATGCTAGGGAACAACATTAACCATAATTTTCACTGCTTTATCTCTGGTTTGCCTTTGCTAAGGGAAATGTATAATTGCTGTGACTCTATAAGGAATAAAGAAAAACAAAACAAAACTGAGTTTCACTTACCTGGCAGTCTGCCTGCTGCAAGTGCATCCCCTGGTAAGTGCCCATTAACTCCATTGGTGGATGGGTTGTTCATCTGACCCAAGAGACCACTTCTCATTTCCAGGTCTGTAGGATATGGCCTACGTGGGTCTCCTTTAAGAAAAAATGGAGAAAAAGAATGCTTTGAAATATTTAACAACTGTCTTGTACACAGTAGTTTTAGCTTCAGTGCCTAGTTTAATGACCAAAAAACTCCATACTCTGGTTGCTTAGATAAGCAACAAGCATCACATCTGTTTTATTAAAATCCAAGTCTGTCTTTCACTTAGACTTTCTTTGTTCACTCAAACTTGTCAGAAGCAGCATATTAAAAAAAAACTCCAAGCAACCCAAAGCAACTAAAACCAAAAAACCCCATCATGTTTAAAATATATCTTTGCTCTCCCTGCTACTTCATGGCTAAACAGCAAGAACAGGAATTGGATCAAACACATTTTCATTTTGGACAAAGAGGGTAGTAGCCCAAATTGAAACACGTCATGATAAAAGTTCTGCTTCTGACTCCACTGTTTACTAACATTCTCTGAGAGAATATTGTCAGGGGCAAGAGGAAACACAACCAAACACATAGAAAAGCCTTTAGCATACTTGGCTTTGACTTATAATCGGGGCGAACACTCGGGGAAAAAAGCGAACAAAGGAGAGCAGAGGAGGCCAGTCTGTTAATGAAAGCAGACAGTCTCATAACCTTTTGGAGATGTATGTGAAGTCCACAGGACTTTGGATATCCATTTTTGTTGAAATATTAGATGTTAACAGCTGAAAACAATGTTACTCTAGTAAACCCCAGTGGTTATCACCGTGTAAAAACATTCTAAGACCAGATATTAACCATGATTTATTACAAAAAAGAAATCTAGTGCCATAAACATAATAGTTACCTGGTACCCATGTCAGAGGGGCACAAACAGCATTGCTAGCACTGATCCTATGGGCATATTTAATTATTTCTTCAGAGGAAATGGCACCTGGAAGAACGGAAAAAAAAAAGTTACTGCATTCTCAAGAGATTGCATCATTATTTCAGAATATCGGACGCCAATATCTAAAAGACTGGGAATGTGATTTTGCCAAACATTAAGAGCCTGGTTCAAATGCAGTAACTGTTTAGAAGATTCTCAGGCGACACAAAGATGAGCTTTGCAGTGAACTGATTTTACAGACACGAGTGCAAAACACCTTCAATGTCAATGGTTCTCCAACCTCATGAAAAACACAATCTCTTGAACACGTGTACTTGACAAGCACAATTCCTAAAACTTCAGCTCCTGCTTTATTATAGAATTTTCTGCAGGAAAGAAGGGGTTTTTGTTTGTTTAGTAATTATAGATTGCACCCAGAGGAGTCCTTCCAAATATGTGCCTGTACTAGATTAATAGAAACTTTATGAAATTCCTTGATTATCTAGATGAAAGAGGCATAACAAAATGATAAAAGACACTGTAAAAAAACACTCAAAGAAGATGCCTCCCCTCCCCCTTCAAAAAAAAAAAAGGTCATTTAGCTTGGTAAGTGCCACAGAATGGCAGGAATTGCTACAATTATAATCTAGTATCACAAGCTAGTCAGTCTTTCAAATAAGGTGCATAGACACACAAACATTCTCTTCCTTAATAAACCTCCTGAGGCAATTCGGTAAGGCACTTAGGTAATCAGAAATACTATTATCAGTCCAAGAAGACTGCTGAGACACTTTCACATTAAGATATGTTTGCCACAATAAAAAAATTAAATCCTGCCTTTATTCTGAGGAAATGGTTATAGTTTCATAATGAAATGGAAATCTGTGTACACATGAAGCATCTGAAATCTGTGATAGCAGAATTAAAAAAAAAAAAGGCCCAACTGGAGCTCACTAACAACTTTCTTTAGAATTGCATTTATGTAGTATGTACAAGCATGGATACTCACCTTTTCGTGCTTTTTCAATTGATTTCAATTTTTCCTTTGCTTGATAAACAGCTGTTGCCTAGTTGTAAAAAATAAAAACCCACAAAGTAAACCAAACCTTCAATGCATCTCTAATTTATAAACATCTACATAAAGTCAGCTCTCTGAATAAATCCATTTAATTGCATTTTAAGAGAGAAACTATTCCATGAACATTTTCAAAACACACAGAAATAAAGTATGTTTAGCAGAAAATTAGCATTATAAAAAAACCTTAATACCATGATAACTAAACAGTGTTTAACTACTGAGAAAAAAACCCAAACGACTAAGCTCTTATGAAGTTTTAAATATTTAAATCTTCTCAAACTAACACAACACCACTTTGCCCAGAACCACCTTTTCTACAAGTAGATGCTCAAAAGCAAACACATCATTATGAACTTACCAGTATGTGCTCTGCTTCTTTTAGCTGTTTCTGCAGCTGCTGAATATCATTATCCCGCTTTTCTACTACCTTTTCTAAAAGCTGCATTTCATGATGGATTTTTCCCTGATCAACTGCCAACTTCATTAGCTCTTGAAACTCTCCATCTCTCTGAATCAGCAGTTCCAGGATCTATTAACAAGAGTTTTGCAGAACTTTTAATTTGGCTAGAGTAACAACACACCCTCAGTCGTGCTACAAAGAAGAGCAAATGGCATCCATAGGACTATTTTTGTTTGAATGAAAAATGAAACAAAATTTCTTCCTGTTTGCAGAAACAGCCTATGAAGCACACAAGAAGTGAACAAACAACAGGAGAACCAAGAATGCCTTTGTAGCAGGGCCAAAGCCCCATCATGAGCATTAGCTTGCATATAGGCAAGGACAAAGGGAGAAAGAAATAACAAACAAAAGAACAGAAAAAAAATAGAAGGTAAGCATTATGCTTACCCAAAGAAACACAATTCAGAAAGTCAGCTTACCTGGCTCTCCTCTCCTGGTTGTGGAAGCTTTTGGTTTCTTGAAATTGCCAAAATTTCAATTAGTTCCCTGAAAGGAGAACTCCGTTTGCACTATTTTCTAGGGCATTATCACATGAAGTCATCCCAAATTTACCAGACTACTGGTATCGTTACAAAACTATCCATGGACCTGAGTGTTTTGTATTATATAATACACTGTGGGCAGGGATTTTTCAACCAACAAAGCACATTATTTTCTTTGTTATTTGATCTCATGAAGTCCTCATGTCTTTGAACTCAAGAAATGTTCTAAGTGCCTGTTAAACCATAAAAGACATAAGCAGAAGCTGAGAGAAGAAACAGCATAATGAAGTGCATTCATATCCTTCTTCTACTACCTTTGTTCGTTGTAAGAGGGTCTTCAGTGTTTTACTTCTCTACTTTTTCTCCATTTTTTTCCCAATATACTTGTAGTTTAGAGCAATTAAGTCTACACTTTCAAATATCTCCAGAGCCTGTCATGAAACTACTTTTACAACAAGTATTTCCACAACAGCGTATTAGCTGTGCATCAAGTACACAAAAATATTTAAAAAAACTGATAATATTCTGGTGCTAGGCTAGAAGTGCTCCTCAAACAGACCTCTTGATTATCCTTCCAGATATCCAGATACTCTGCCTCTGTTCTGAAAAGCCAGCAAAAACCTCTGGGTACCATGATGCAAAAAGGCATTTTCTGTAAATTCAGCAAAGTTATGTGGCTTCTAAATCTATGAATGGCAGTTCAACCCTATGCATGAGTAACTGCCTATCTGGAAACACTGTCCTTGGAAGTACTGATTCATTGCTTGGTCCAGTGTAAGCAGCTCAGTGTGAGTTAATACAGCAGTGGGGCCAGAACCTCACAATAAAAACAGATATTTTTCAAAATGTGGAAAAAAAGCCCCCCAGTAAAGCTCTAATCTTGGTCTAAGTCTCTCGGCCACTCCTGAACACTACTATGATTTTAAACAAGTAGAGAAGGAAGAAACTTGTCACTGTCGCTTAAAGCTTTACTCTACCTGACCATCACTGAGCAGCAGCAAATAAAATCTGTTTTAAGTAGGTCAGCTACCACCATCAAGGGTGATGTCATGGAGGGCTGTAATTCTACTCTGTGTTATGCACAATGTAGATTCAAAACTATAGAAAGGCTACAGATTAGACGTGTTGCTTAATTTTTGCCTCTACCACCAAACCAGTATTGTGACCAAGAAAGGCCTAGCTCCAGGGTGCTGCAACACTTTGCTGATCAACAGGAAGATTCACTAAATGCTGAAAAAAATAGTAATTTAGATAAAGAACAAGTTTGTTTTCATTTTTCCATAAACACATGTTCTCCAGCAACCCTTACGTCACAATAAAATCTGTGACTGAGGATAAAACTTAACCAGACACAACAAGAGCAACTCACCAATACCTTGTCCTACTCTTGGTGATCATTGAGGGAGCAAGCCACAGGGACAGCACAGGTTATTCCCTCTGAAAAAGCTTTCCTAAGCTCCTGCTCTCCCTGAGGTGTGGAAAATAATTAGGAACTAGCTGAACTTCACTGCCAGATGTGCAGTGTAGTTGTTAACACGGTTGACAACTTGCATGGAGATTACCAGTCTGGACTCAAGACCGTGGACTAAGTATCTGAGCACTTCTGTAACTCTGAAGACGAGCTCTGCAGCCTACTTGGAGTGAATGTAGCACTAATACAGGCAATGACCAGGACAGCTTATGTCATGCAACACCATCTACGTATTTCTGACTTAAGCATAATTTTTAGTGACTAATAAAATGCCTAAAATCGGCGTGTGAGTGTGCACTTTATGGGGAACGCAGGTGTCAACCAAAGGAGAAAGGCAAGTGCGAGAAAAAGGAAGCGCTCCTTCTCTCTGAAAAAGGGAAGCGAAGCACGACCGATGCTTTCCCACTGGGATGAGCGCCGAGGAGCAGTGCGCAGGGCCGGGCCGAGCCCCCGGCGCAGCACCAGCCCCTCTCCCGCAGGAGCCGGCCTGAGGACGGCGGGAGAGCAGGAAAACAAGAACCCGAGCCGGGCTCGTGTAAAAACGTGAACCCCGCGGTCCAGTCGGGCCGGCCCCTCCCACCCCAACCTCAGGGACTCCCGCTCCTCCCGCCGCCCCCGCCGGAGGCTCCGCGCACGCACCGCGCCGGGAGCCCTCACCCCGCCCCCGGTGTTCCGCCGCCACCCAGGGCCGACGGGAGGCCGAGCGCGGTACCTGGCCAAGAGCTCGAGATCCTCCAGCGCTGTCAGGAGCCGCTCCCGGGTGCTGCTCCGCTCCCCGCCTCCCCCGCCCGCCGTTGCCCCTGGCCCTGCCGCCGCCGCCATCGCCATCCGGGCGCGGGCCCGAGCGGGAACCGCCCCTCGGGAGGCGCGGGCAGGCGCGCGGCAGCGCCCCTGGCGGCCGAGGGACGAGCAGCGGCCGCTCGGCCGTGTGCGCCTGCGCGGGGAGGCGGGCGGAGGGCGGATTCCCTCCCGCCGGCTTTCGGGAGCCGTCCGGGGATGGGAGAGCAGCGGCGTCTCGGCGCGGCTCGGCCCGGGGGCCTCTGGGTGTGAGGGGAAAGGAGGTCGCATCTGCCTCGTCGAGGCCAGATGCGCATCTGTCAGCGCCCTGTCTTGCAGCCGGGTCGCTGCACGAGGAGCTGCGCTTGTTGCTCTTTTTGAATCACAGAATCATTTAGGTTGGAAAAGATCTCTTGAGATGATACCGAGTCTGAACAGCACCATGTGAACTGGACCACGGCACTAAGTGCCACGTCCTGTCTTTCCTTAAGCACCTCCAGGGACGGTGATTCCACCACGTCCCTGGGCAGCCCACTCCAATGTTTAATCACCCCTTCTGGGAAGAAAGTCTTCCTGATGTCCAACTTAAATCTTGCCTGGTGCAGCTGGAGACTCTGACCCCTCATCCTCCTATTGTTAGTTACCGGGGAGAAGAGGCCAACTCCCACCTGGCTACAACCATTCCAGCTGGAATGCATTTCCAGTCCCCGGGTCTCCACAAAGAGCCTCCAGATGATACTGATGTATGCTAAAGATACAGAAAATGGGCTGCAGGTAAAGTGTGTGCAACTGAATTACATCTTCGGGGGCTTAACTCAATTTTTGAGAGTCTTGGTGTCCAAAAATCCCTCAGGTGCCTTTGATCAGATGGAGGATGAAATCACAGAATCAGAGAAATGGTCAAGTTGGGATAACAGAGGGTCATTTGGTCTAACCTCCCTGCTCAAGCATGGTTTTCCTAGAGCACATTGCACAGGATTGCATCCAGAGGGTTCTTGATATCTCCAGTGAGGGAGACTCCACAACCTCTCTAGGCAATCTGTTCTAGTGCATGGACACCCACACAGTAAAGAAGTTCTTCCACATGTTCAGGTGGAGCTTCCTGTGTATCAGTTTCTGCCTGTTGTCTCTTGTCCTATTGCTTGACACCATTGAGATGTGCCGGGCCCCATCCTCCAACAACCTCCCCTTTAGACATTTATATATGGTGTTTTACTGACAACCAAAGAAGGTTAAATGCCTGATACTGAAAACAACAAAAACCTGAGCTTTAAATTGGACCAAGACAAGGGTTTTGCCTGGGCTGGCTGTCCCATACATGCCTAGAGGCAACGCTGACCTCCTGACACTGCCCATGCAGACCTGTGTGTCTGTGAAGGCTGAAGGCAGCTTGGTATCCATCACAGACCTCTACACACAATGGCCAGGGCAGATAACAGGCACAAATCCTGATGCCAACCCTGGCAGCAGTTGAGTTATAATTAAAAAGTACTGTTGTGTTGTGGGGGTTTTTTAATGGTGCTCCATATGGGCTGGTGAAATGGGCCTCTCATTCTGGGTGGGGTCACAGTGAAGCCAGTGGAAGTTTTTATATTCATGAAAGTTTCAGTTATGTGGAAAGACCCTGAGAAGCCAGGGTGGAGGGAAGATGAGGGAGTACAGAGTGAGAGCTAGTCTGGGGCCAGGGTTTAATAACCGGGGCAAGCACTGCCACAGAACAACAGGGAGCCCCAGACCCCGTGTCCTTCTGCTGTCAGCAGGCAGCTGTCAGTAAACAGCAATTTTTTTTCTCCCCTGATTAGAGAAAGGCCTAGATGAGCAATAACATCCCTGAGTGCTCTGGTATGTACTCTGATTATCTGTTACCTTCTGCAATAAGTATGTTCCTGAGAAATTTACATTTATTTTAAAAAGAAAAAAAAGCAAGAAACTCATTAGTCACTGATTCTTTGAATTGTGATTTAAATAAGCAATTCAACATTATGAGATTTGTGATAAAGCAATGAGATTTGGCAACTCTGAGAAAAAAACTGCCAACAGGAGTTATTTAAAATTCATTTGCAGTGCCCAACAACTCTCAACATTCTGATTGTAAATAGTTTGGGAATTCTGTTTAAACTGCATACCAGATAAAATCTCATCAAATAAGTCTGCCTTTTAAATAAGTTTTGCTTGCTTTTTTTTTCCTCCTCTATTTCCTTGCTTTTGTTCAGGGAAAGATGTAATCAGTGATGCTGTCTGGTTGTGCATCCAGTTCACTGATTTGTTAGTGTCTGTATGGGTGCATAAACAGAAAGAAATAGCAACTTCAAAAACAAAGCAGTCCTTCTGCTAAATCATTTTCTTCCTCATACTCATTTTGACATCTGAATTATTTAGACCTGAAGTACTTCTGATATATTTCAGAGCAATAATGCTGGTTTCGCTAGAGCTAAAAGCTTGCAGCATTAACAGGACACCCAAAGTTGACAGGTATTAATATTAGTTATAGAAGATTTCTGTAGGCTGATCATTCGTTCTACTTGTGCCGAGGAGCTTGTTCCCTCCCTTCCTCCTGACAGCAGTACTACTCCCAAAAGGCCAATACCACCCATATTTCACTGGAGCAGCCACCCTTCTCTCCCCACTTCTCAAATTTCTGTCCCTTTTCCAGGCGACATAGACAACTGTCTGCTTTCTGCTGCCCAGTCCTTTCCTTCTTGCCCTGGTGATGCAGCCATGGCTGGGGAGCGCAGTGGAACAGGCAGAGACTTAATTGTGCTCGTGCCTGTGTGGGAGGACAGGGTGAGACCAGAGGTACCAGGGAATGCCTGCCTGTGCCAAGACACAGAAAGTCATTCAGACCATGTCAGAGGGATCATCTCCTTCAGGACAAAGGGAAAGGCTGGGTGAAATGGGCTTGTGCCCCAAACTTGCCCCATGGGATGATTGCTTTAAAACTGAGTGAATAATTTGCTGAACAGACTTCTGAAATATTTGCCTATAAAAACAACAGAGCCTCTGTTCCCCCAGTGTTGATTCCTCTGTTCCCTCAGTTCTTCAGTGCTCTTGGCCTTCTTTCCCCTGGGTAAACTTTTTTCATAGTTGTGTTGGTTTTCAGCCAGATCTGCTTCTTTAAAGATCATGCCCCTCCTGAATAACTAAGCATTGTTCCCAATTTTTTCCAGTAGTCTGAGAACATTTTAGTTCGTGTGCCATACATGGATCTTTGCACAGTGAGTTTATTAGGCATTTCAGAGCTCTTTCATTTCAGATTGTCTATTCAATGGCATACTGAATGTATTGTTAAGAACCTGCTAGCACAAGCAAAAATAGCTTATTTTACCTTGTTCAGTGGAGTCTTGTCTCCTCCAGGATGGGCCTTGAAGTGATGATCTGCAGAGCGAACTGATTCCTCTAGACAGGTCTAGGAACAGCTGATCTGATCTAATGGTTCACCAAGGCCAAGAAGCTGAGATGTTGCTGACTTCTCATGTCCCAGCTGCAGATTTTCACCCGCCCTTAGCTCCTCCTTGGTGTTTGCCTTATGGTCCATGAGCCACTTCAACTCAATAACCAGACTGAAGAATATTTAATTTGGGAGAGGATGTTCATTTCCTTCTGTGTTAGAGAGTGAACTCTAACCTCATCATATGGAACCATGCCTTCAGAGCGTGGCTTTAGTTACAACTTACTTCATGGGACCGTAGACTAGTGCTGAAAAGTGAAGTCTTCCCCCTCTCTTATTCATAATTCAGTGCAATTCAGACCTAGAATTCCTCTAGTGTAAAGCCTTTTCTTCCAACATAAGATTGTGATTTCTTAACTTCAGGTATTCCTACTTTACTTCTCATGACCTAGAGGATCACTCTAGAACTTGGAAGCTGAGTTGTAGAGAAACTCGCCTAAGAAGGCCAAAGCAGATCTGTGCTTCAGTTAAAATCTGTGGCTTTTCCAAGCTACAGTGCTTTTTAGCTGTCTTCTTATTTATACATTCCAGGCACTAGACATCAAGTGTTCAGTTGGCAACTGTTGGATTTGCCACACCTTAAAATAATAAGGAAAAATACTGACTACAGAAGATACATAACTCCAGAAGGCTCTCACAACCATGTGTAATAAAGCATTGCAATGACTACAAATAAAAAGGCAGGAGGATAAGCAAGGAGAGCAAGAAGGAAAAAGGACAAAACAAATACTGATTTTCACTTCCCCTAGATAAAGTAAAAATAAAATCCTTTCTGTCAAATATAAACTAAAATAGAAATCAAACATCTTGAGCACTGCTTGGAAGGATTTCACAGCTGTACTTTGGTCTGTGAAGATGAGAATAATCATCCCTCATTTATCAAGATGTCTTTACACCATTAATATTTTGAAATGCGTATGATAAATCATCCATTTCTTATTGCTATTTTAAAAGAAATTTCTGTTTCCCTGCTCACTTCTGTTGGATAGTGATTTTAGACCAATGAGATAACGGAAATGAAAAAGGTGGCTTTGCTTAACTGATGTCATTTTAGAATAGGTTAAAGATGAGATAAAAATAGATAATACTATGAGCCAAAACTTATTTTTGGGGGGGAAGGAGTGTGAAACACTAGTACATATGGCCAAAACCAGAGTTTGGTATGCCATTCCAGACTGTTTCAGCACAGAATTAGCTCTACTTTGAGCTATATTAAACTTGAGTTACACTGATTTCTGCTGGTGTAAATTTGGGCACAGAGCCCTCAAGACAGGAAGTCACCCAGGCAGAAAGCAGTCCTTGCTTTCAGTCTGCTGGAGGGCTTGTGGGGACCAGTGCTGCCTATGAAGTAGGAGGTGTTGGGTGGGAAAGAGAACCAAAATTGGCCCTGGATAGTGAGGGGAGGGGAAAAAAAAAAAAGAGAGAAAAAATAATGTCCTTTGAAGAGGAAAAGCTTGTTTGACAGCTTGGCCACTAGAGATATTCACAATCCTGCCAAGTCTTCCCATGAATAAAGGAAAATTTGGGGGCAATTAAATAAGAGATTTTTCCCTCACCAAGCTAAAAGTTAATGCTGACTACTTCATGAAATAAAACATCCAATTAGAGATAATGAGACTCCTGGGGTAACCCCCAACACATAGTAATTTTGAGTCTTCATTAAGTTAAACTTGTTTATTTGGAAAAAAAAAATCTCATTTTCCTGGTGGCTCCTGCTGTAACCTGTTTACCAAAAACTACTGGGACACCCACACAAGGTTCTGTAGAGACCAGGCTGAAATTTAGAGTTGTTTACTTCCCATCCCAAAAAAATCCAAGGGCTATGATGACAGCTGCAGTCCCAGCTCTCCCACATGCTGAATCCCAGCTAGGCTGATGGGAGTGGTAATTTACTTAGAATGAATCTCTTCCCACATCTCCCTCAACGTTTTATTGTGCCCCATTGCCTGCTAAAGATAAAGCTGTCATCTCTTCCCATTTACACTGGGTCACCTGTCTTTTACCTGGGTGAGTTCATCTTCTAATCTCCAAGATGCTGCTCAGATTTTCACCTGCTTAATGCAACTTCCAGACAGGTTTTCAAATACCTGCAGTTGACATCAGCATCAGCTTCTGTGCTGAGATTCAGAAAGAGCAGAACACCAGCCAGAAACAGAGGTACCTGGCTTAAATTAGTTGTGAGGACTGAGTTCGGGGGTGAAGATAAAATGGAAGATTTATTTAGAAACCTACATGAGCAAAAATGAAAAAAGTGGTTTCTCTCCTAGCAGTTGGAGACAGGCAGAGGTAAAACTCCTTATGAAAGAAAAGTCTTGGGAGAATTGAGGAAAGTTTTTGCTGGCAGCTGAGAAAACAGTATGATACACTATTCCAAAAGCAATTACAGAATGACTTGTACTCAGCAGCCAAATAGGATCCCATGGGACATTCTGAAAACTAACAAACTACTAACAGTGCTGGTTCCATGTGAATTGAGGGGAGAGTTCATAGCTATTATGCCTGGGAAAGAATACAATCAGTAGTGCTCTGTCCTTTGTGAAACAGGCCTTGCACAGATCTGTACTTCAGGGCCCTGCCATTTATGTGGATATTAACATATCATGAAGAAAGAAACTCCGCTGTCATTTAAGTGCTGGCAGACCTATTATGTCTGTAGATGAGTTGTTCAAGGGTTAGTGGTAGGCCAAGTGAAGAGTTGTTTCTGTAGTTTTGATCATCCGCAAGCATAGATACTGAAAGTCCATTAAGAAGACATTCTTCAGTAGTGACTCGTGAATGCTTTCAGGTGGCCAACAGAGCTCTTTAGAGGGTCACCTTATCTGCTTCCAAAAAGGATGAAGCCACTAGTGCAACAGCATTGTCATGAAGAATCAGAGACCATATCTCAAAGGCCAGGTTGGGTGGGGCCCTGAGCCACCTGATCCAGTGGAAGGTGTCCCTGCCCATGGCAGGGGGGTTGGAACTAGATGGTCTCTAAGGTCTCTACCAACCCAAACCATTCTGATTTCTAAGATGATTTCTATGTTAAATTCACACCAAACTCCCCTCCAGTGGAAAAATCATAACTACAGCTCATGTTTACTCATATCTCATCTCCTTTTTAGCTCAGACTGCAACTTAGTACTGACATAAGATATCAAAAGCCACGCAGTCTTACCATGCCACCTTGTGCTAGATAGGTGGCAGTCGATGAAAGTAATCTGACACCAGTTCATACATGATTAAGATAAATGTATCCCTGATATCCAGGGTATTTTGAAATTCTTATGGGCTTTTTACCTGTTTAATATAAACTTATTGTGCTAGGACTTGTTTCTTGTGCCTTGTAAGGGCACAGAACCTTGCTCAGCTCCATGCTGCCTGTCAAAATTTCATATGTTATGCAAATAACAATGCCAGCATTGGAAAATGCTTCGTTAAAAGCTGCTTTGTAGGCATGAACTCGAGCACATAAGGCATATATGCAAAATGCACACTGGAATACAGAATATGAAAAGCAACCAGTGCAATCTGTCACATCTTTAAAGACCTTGAAAAGTGTCATGACAGGAGAATAATTTACATGTTTTCATTTCTCTTAACCTCACCGAATTAGTTTCATAATGCTTGCCTTGCCCTGCCCCCATCCCAGTAAGAGCTGTGTAGTCATTACCGTAGGAGGGAAGGTGGCCAGGCTGGGATCGTATGTAATTCCTGTCCCCAGGTGCTTCATAAATGACACTTAGATTATCTGGTAATAAAGTTGGCAATGAAAAGAATGCCATAGGAGTGAGTTATAAGCATTTGCAGGTAGTGTGGCGAGGAGTTCACCTCAGGGAACCCTCTTACTTAGTCACTTGCTTCTTCCCCCACAGTATCCCTTTGCGCTTCTGATTCTCACTTGTCTCTGATTTTGTTCTGGTTACTCAGGGCCTGAGTCATACACCTTGAAATAACAGTCACCCTCATTTCCAAATTCAAGGCTCAAAGACACATGAACAATTATGGTACTTCAAGAAATCAAGATCCAGTTTTGTCAAGGGTTGACCTTGTGAAGTGCTGAGGGTTTTTTCCTCAGTTCAATAGCACGCCTCTCCCTGTGTTTAACGCTGGGCTTTGGGCTTGTTGCTTGCAATTAAGAACATATTTAAACTGTTTGGTAGATTGTGGCCTGAGCATACAGTACGTGGCAGATTCCTCTGTCTTGCAGGATAGAGTACTTGAGAACACATTTGTGCTAGGACTGCTCAAGTACATTTTTTCTAGATGCTGATAACTCTATCCGAGCCAAGTGCTTCTGCCTTCCAAGCTATTAACATTTTGTCCTTTAAAACACAGTGTAGTTCTACTGTTCTTTGAGCACTTTCACAAGATGGAATTGCATTCAGCGTGGATGCAGGCAGGATGTTTATGGAATTGTAGGCAGTTGTATGAACTATTTGCATTGCTTCTGATTTGACCATTCCACTGCCACAGCAGAGTATCCTTCTGCAGTCACCCAACAGTTCCAATTCCCTACACGGCCAGTGTAGGTTAGAAGTTAGTGCTGGAGATGGCACTATGCTGGGTTTTTTCCTCACAGCGCTGACTGTACCTTTCTGTTACGTGCCAACAAAATCAAAGAAACTCATGGGACAAACACCAGCACGCAGGAGTGCCTCTGCAGTAGTCCCAAGTCCAAACACATATCTGGTATGTCAGGGTGAGCCTTGGGTGTGCACCAGTCTATCCTTTTGCCTCGCCCACTTCTTGGCGCCTTTGATTCATGGGGGAAATATACTCAGGCCAAAAGACAACCATGGCACATTCCTCCAGACCCCCAAGCAAAGAACATCATGTTGGTATTCCAGACATGCGTTCTGCATGTAGCAACATATCTTGTGTTGGTTTAGGGACTTTGGGTCTTCTTTCTCTGTTAACTCACAGTACCTGTCTTTATATAATATATAAATATATATAATACAAGTTTTAAAATTTATTTTTCAGGAAACAGGTATTTCATAAACAGGCTTGCTTTTGTCTCTGTGAAAAGGCTATCCTATCTCTATGGGATGTCTACTTCTCTCAGGCTATCAGATGCCTGCAAAATTGTCCCTTGTTTGTGAGAGACCCACACAAGGCTCCTGGCTTGTGAATTCACAGGTGCCATTGGTTCTGTCATCTTCCTAGACAGTTGCCTCTCTCTTACGAAAACAGACAATGCAGGTACTAAGGTGCAGTCTCAAAACAGAAGACCATGCCAGACTCTGCAGAGATAAAATCCTAAATCCATAATCCTTCTTCTCACCAACCTCCTCTTCCTGGCCTGAACATAGGTGCCGAGAAAAAAAAAAAGAAATTATGAATTAAATAGTAGCCTAATGCTACAGAACTTTGTGAACTAGAGAAGGACTCAACACAGATTTTTAAGATTGTTTATGCAAGGAAATTATATTGAAATTCTGTTCAGACATAAGCAGTTAGAAAAGGTTTCAGAGTTTGATCAATTCTGCCATTAAAACTTTAAAATATTTAAACCTTAAATTTTTTGCAGAGACTGGTTTTGCCATTTTTTTTCTATGAGTTTAGTGTCTCTGTTGCAGTCCTTATTACAAGTGTTTGCTGTTTATCTCATGTGCCCAATTACCTCAAGGCTTGTTTTTATGTAAACAAAATGGTGTGGTTTGTTTCAACATCTGAACATCAGCAGCAGGTTAGCTGGAGAAGCCATGCAATGTCCCTAGTTTCAGACTGACCTCTGGCAATCCTACCTCCTGCTGGAACAACATCTTGTGTTCACTTCCAAACACCTGATTCGCACTAATTTTCCAGAAATAACAGTATGTAGGAAGGGAATCTAACTCTCAGTTACACCCCATTTCCTCTATCTTTTGGAGAGATGACAAGCTTCCATTAAGAGGAGGAGAATTGAAACAAGTCCTTTCCAATTTGAAATTTCACACATGTAGAATATGCTAACCGAAGTTTGCTTAAAGTAAAATGGAGAGTGATGCGGAAGCTGAAGTAACTGCACGTGCTATATTCAAAGCCAGACTGTGAATGGATTTCTTGAAATATCAAATTTTAACTGTAGAAAAGCTGTCAGAATGCATCACATATGAACACAGAAAGAAATTACAGTCTGCAAGCAGATGAATATCTGTGATGAGAAAAACAGCCCAACTGGCATGTAGAGGAATGCTTGAAGCCTCCTTTGTTATGACTACAGTAAAAATACACATCTATTTTCCTAGAATAACAAAGCACTCATTCTCTTTCCTGCTTGGAGCTGTTGGGCATTTGCAGCATGTTATTAGCAAATACTGTACAAATGTCTTGTGTTTTAAAAAATCAAAGAATTTAGTAAGTAAGGAGAATTAATACCTTGCCTATATTGCCCCTGGAATTATGTGGTTTGCTTTGAGGAGTCACTGGATTAAAAAACTGTAATCTATGCTGAAAGCAAGGACTGGTACCTAAGACTTCCATTTGTCAGGGGAGCACCTCTATAATTAAGGTACAGAGTTGGGCTTCCTGTTATTGCTTGTGCTTTTCCTGGCTTTGTGATTCTTCATTGGTTTGGGGGTTTTTTTTGTCTAGAAATCTCTGCTGTAGGTGGGAAGGGTCATGCATCTTAGCCTCCTGGCTCTGTCTAAGAAAGTCTCCTTTTGCGAAGGGAACTGCAGGTTTGAACAGTGTCCCTCTGAGGAAAACTCTGGCCTCTTTTTTCTTTGACTGGTATATTGGGCCTGACTGAGATAAAGTTCATTGTTTTTCTTAGCAGCCCTCACAGTGCTGTGGTTTGCATTGGTAACTGGCAGGGTGTTGATACAACACAAGTGCTTTGGCTGCTGCTGAGCTGCACTCTCCCTCTAACATTCCTTCCCCCATCAAGGGGCTGGGAGTGGGAAAGATCCTGGGAGGGGACACAACCAGGCCAGCTGACCCAAATTAACCAAAGGGATATTCCACACTATATGGCATCAGCTCCAATATGAAAGCTAAGGGATAGAGGAAGAAGGGGAGCCATTCATTATTCTACAATATTTGCCTTCCAGAGAAACTATCACATGTGCTGAGGCAAAAACCTTCACTTGTTTGGTTTTCCTTTGCTTTAATAAATTGCCTTATCTCAACCTACGAGATATTTTCCATCCTATTCTCTCACGTGTCTCACAAGGAAGGGGAACAATAGAGCGGTTTAGTGGACACCTGCCACCCAGCCAAGGTCTAAACACTACATCATTTTATTTCCTTTCCTATCTATTCCTTTACCTTCATTTCTTGATTTCTCACTTGATTTCCTTTCACAATTTTTTTCCATGAAAGGAAATTTCTCATTTCATTTCCTTTCATGAAATGAAGAATTTCACTTCATGAAAATAAATGAAATCTTGAAATCAGAGAATGAAGTGAAGTGGAAATACAGGGAAGGAAATATAATGACATGAAATGAAATTGGAAAAACAGAAAACTCTGAAATGAAGTGAAACCAATGAAAAGGAATGGAAAGGCAGGAAGTGCATCAAAATGAGCGAAAACTTCATGACATGATTTTCAAAGAAACCTCAAGATTTCACTTCATGAAAGGAGATGAGAAATCAAGGAATGAATGGAAATTAAAAGACATGAAAGGTAATATAATGACATGAAATGAAATTGGAAAATGCAAAAATTCTGAACGGAAATGAAATTTCAAGGTTTCTTTTAAAATCATTTGTTGCAGTTTTGGCTCACTATGATGGTCTTCCTTTCTCGTCCATTCCATTTTGTTGTTTTGACTTTACTTCAGAATTTTCCATGTGTGACACTTCATTTAATATCATTTGTATTGGTTTTGCATGGCCTGGTTTTTGGTATTGGGGAGCCACAGATGTGGCTTCTGACAGAAGCTGCTAGAAGCTCTAACCATGTCCTGCAGAGCCAATCCCTGATGGCTCCAAAGATGGACGTGCTGTTGTTCACAGCTGGGCCAATTAGAAATGGCAGTAACACCTCTGTGATAACATATTTAAGAAGAAACCTAAACAAAGGTGGTTGCACAGTTTTAATTTTGACTAGAGAAGAGCTGAGTAAGAACATGTGAGAGGACAACTGCAGACACCAAGGTCAGTGGAGAAGGAGGGGGAGGATGTCGTCCAGGCGCTGGAGTCGAGATGCCACTGCAGCCTGTGGTGCAGCCCATGGTGAGGCAGCTGTACCTCTACAGCCTATGGAGGATCCATGGGGGGATGCAGAGATCCACCTGCAGCCTGTGGAGGAGCCCACACCAGAGCAGATGGATGCCTGTGACCTGTGGGAGACCTGTGGAGACAAAGGCCCAGCTCCCATGCTGGAGCAGCCTGTCCTTGGAGCACTGCACCCCCTGAAAGAGTGACCCACGCCACAGCAGTTTGAGGGGGACTTGCCCGTGGGATGGACTCAAATTGCAGCAGGTCACAGGGAGCTCCTGCTTGTGAGACGGAGTCACATCAGAGAAGTTCACGGAGAACTGTCTCCTGTGGGAGGGATCCCACGATGCAGCAGGGGAACAATTCCTCTCCCTGAGCAGTGAGAGAAAAACCACAGGTAATGAACTGACCAAAACACCCATTCCCTGTCTCCCTGCACAGTCGGTGGGAAGGAGGGAGGGGTTGGGGCTAAGGTGTTTTTATAAGAGCTTATTTTACCTCTCATTATCCTGTTCTGATTTTATTAGTAATCAATTCACTTTATATCTCTAAGTCAAGCCTGTTTTGCCCTTGATGGTATTTGATGAGTGACCTCTCCCGGTCCTTATCTCAACTCATGAGCCCTTTGTTAAATTTTCTCCCCTCTATCCAGCTGCAGAGGGCAGTAACTGAGCAGCATCCAGCCAGTGTCAACCGGCAGCAACTGGATATTTAAACCGTTGCCTATTTTTCCTTGGAGGCCACTTTTCAGCAGGACACATTTATTTCCCATGGCAGAGCTAATTACCTAAATCTAGAAACAAATGAAAGGAAGGAGGGATCAAAATAGGTTCCAATCTCACACACAGAGAAGTCTAAATATGAGAAGAAGAATCTCAGCTCTTCTCTGCCTTGTCTTTCCCTCTGTCTAGTTTCAAGAGATGCCTCTCTCCCTCATTCAGAGGTTTTGTTGGTAGGAAAAGGATGCACCACTGCCTCAGTTCCTGGAAGGGGTGAGAGATGCTAAATCAAGCTCATGAACTAAAGTCTTTGCATACCCTGCCTAGAGATGAAATGCTCCATCTTTAGTCCCTCGTGGATCTTCCCCTTTTGTTCTTAGTGTTTAAGTTTGAAAACTCACTTACCACACACGTTAAAATACTAACAAGCTGTTAAAAATGCAGAGTATCTTTCTTCCTTTGTTTACGCCATCAGCTAAATGTTTGTACCGCATTCCTTTAATGAGATGGACTGTGCAGTGGGCCAATTCAGAAAACAGATTTCCAAGGGAAAAAATTCTCAGGTTAGGTTTTAGTTAGGTCAGCTCCCTGGGCATAGTTCCACTGGCACCAATGCTATGGAAAACATAAGGCCAAAACGTGCAGAAAAAGAAGAAATGTGTGAGTAAGGAAGGAGGGGAATCAGGCAGCAGTAGCCCAAATTTAGAGCAGCTTCTGCTGTGTTGGAATCATACTCCAAAGTACAGTTTGGCCTGTTATCTGCCCAGTGGGTTGCCATCATCCATACCTCCTGTAAAATAAATCTGTTTGAAATGCACACTGAGTCCCAAAATAAATTAGATATCACCCACTGTAGGGTTTTGCAATAAATTTTAAAAAAAGGACTTGGCAATGAGCAAGGCCCAAGGGTGGGGTTTCATGTGATGCTGAATGCAATTTAAGAGTTGGCTGCTGCTGGAAGGGGGCTGCTCCTCCTTTTTTGTCCTGCATTTCTTCCCACACAGGCACATGCCATTAATGCTTGCCTTGCACCAATGCCACCGCTTGTCTTGCACTTAGTTTAAGAGTGGGTCAGTTTGTCTCACTGTTCACATCCGAAAACAAAGCCAGCAAAAAAGTGAGTGGTCTCCTGAGCTTAGGAGCTGAGTCAGCTTTCTTGGTCACCTGGCATGTTTGGATGAGCTCCACACCAAGCAATTCCATGGAAGGAATAGGAGGATCTGATGGGAGAAGAAGGGTGAGGAGGAAGATGGGAATAGGATCACAGACTGTTGGCAACGCCCAGCTGTTAGGGTGGTCCAGTTTCCTGCCAAATTGCAGCCCAGCTCTTCTTGGACTCTCCTGTCAAGAATGTATCATTAAATACATGCAACTCCTATGTCAGAGCCCTGCCAAACTTCTACTGCTATGCACTCTGGGCCAACTGAGTTTGCAGATCCTTGTAGACTCAAGAACCAGCCTTCTCCTTGGCTCTCACTGGCAGCTTAGGCAAGTTATGGAACAGTGCTGCAATGTGCTTCCCCTCCAGGAAATTCTGCTTACTAAGGGAGCAATCTAATTATGTGCTTGAAACTTCTGGAGAAGTATCACCAGCCTCTGGAGGGGAGCAGCAGGAATCCAGATGCTAGGCAACAATAGTAGGAAATGCTGCGATGAAGCCTGCATTCAGTAGGGAAGAGTGTCCTTAAATGACAAAATACCTACTTGAGAACTTCCTCTCTTTGAGCAGCAGTCTAGTAATTCCTTTGTTAAAAGGACTTGACATTTTGTTTGCTGTCAGGTCTCAGGTTTTACAGGCAGCTGTCATAAGGGGGCCAGCCTGTCTCTGCTGGGATTTATAACCCAGGAGATTCACAGATCTGTTTCATAGGCCATAGCTCTGGCTTTTTCCTGTCCCCCAAACCAAAGTCATTTCAGTTGGCCAACAGTCAAGCAGAAGGGAGAGCTCCTTTGCCCCTGAGGAGCAGCAGGATGCAGTTTGAGTAATTATAATCTACAAAGTCATCCACATTCTTTGGAGAGAAAAACTAACTCTGTCCCTGAACCCTAGACACCCAGGCAATAGGAGCCACTCAGAGCAGCTGAGACACACTGGGATTTTGTGGAAGCTGTGGTGGATACACAGGAACCTTTCCTCTCCTCCCACACATGAGCTTTCCAGCATCCTTCACAGCGAAGTCGATTTGCTTCAGTGAAAATTCCTCCGTGCAGTACATACACCGAGTTCCTACCAACAGCATCTGTTGCTGAGCTATTGTGGAGTATGAAACAGAGCCATTGGAGCCCTAGACCCCAGATTGTTCCTCACAGAATCATTTGATTTATGCTGCCAAGATCTGGAAAGAGGATATGTGTGCTTTCTTACAGAATTTGGGAAGTGCAGGTATTTCAGTAACATGGTCAGGGATTTCTGAAGAGGAGGTGTCCTGAATTTCTTGGCAGGGGTGAAAGAAGCCGGTCTGAGTCACCAGTGGTGCAGCAGAGCTTCCATATTTTCATTTGTGAGGGTGGTTTTATTTTCTTCTTCCCACACTTAGCCGCAGTGTGCATGGTCTTTTAACACCCTGTTTCAGGATCTAGATGTGCAAAGGAAGATGATTTGTTGTGGCTGCATTCAGTGCCTGGTGTGGAGCCTGCTTTCTGAGAACACACTTGCCTTAGGCTTGCAGCATGAGTCTTCAGATATGCTTAGCATTAAAATGTGGTTAACTCAGTTTCTAGCCCAGCTGAACTTTGACAATTAAGGAAGACTGTGCAGCAAAATCAGACTTCTGTGTTTATTTATTTTTAGCTTCTATGGAAATTACAATGATGCAGTCTTGTTCTGAGCATATGTGTGCTCTTGCATGTCTGTCTGTCCTCCCTTTGCAAACAACTCCTGGCCGCTCTGAGCCCAGTTCTATTCAGAGACAGCAGTTTCTAACATACTGGGTCCCTACATATATCAGGAAAACAGACAGTTGAATATAGCAGAGGGAAAGCCTAGTGCCTTATATGGAAGAAAATGTATACCATCAACCCAAGCCATGTTAGATAAAAGGAATCTACACAGGAGAGCAATATTATTTATCCCGACCTCATAAAGAGTTAATCAGAGTTCGCACCATTTTCAGATGATAGAAGATCCACCATAGATGAAAATGAGTTGGAAACACGAGTTTCAATTGCTGTGTGGCATATGGAAATACTTGATTACTTAGGTGAGTAAAAAATAAATACTAATTTTGTCTTCCACTCTTTCCTGCTCTGTTGCTTTGCTTCTTTTGCTGCAGGCCTGTAATCTAGAACGAGATCCTGTGTGACCAGGAAGTGGGGGTTAATAACTATGCATAGAAGGCTTAATTTTAAGAGAATGTTCATTAAGCTTATCCATTAAATTTGAACAAGGAATATTTTACTTCCCGTGGCCTTGTACATCTCATCCTTAATCTGACATTGGTTAGGTCTTAGCAAGTCACTGCATGTTTGATATGTCCTTTGCTGGAACTATAAAATACATTATCCACATATTATTCCATATAGGTGAATCCAAAAGAGAAAAACACAATAAAACTGTGCTAGCTTTGAAATTCTGGTAGGGTTCTAGCTACTTTCAACAATTCATACATCTCCTATCTTGTGGTGAGTGCCTTACTGTCTTGGTTTTGGAGACAAACTTCAGGAGGAAACACTCTGGAATGAGTGTCTCCTCAGAAGGGAAAAGGGCCTTCCCTTTTCCTCCACCCATAAGACAAATGGGTCACAGCAAGTGAAAGTGGAAAAAAACCCAAACTGTTTATTAACACCAAACAAAACAAGGTAGAACAGGGGGGAAAAAACCCTCAAAATACAACAGATTCCTGGAGGGGGAACAGAGACACGGGCTCGGACCAGCCTGGGCCAACTGCAGCGAGGAGGGAAGCGAGGCAGTGAGGCAAGGGGAAAGGAAAGGAAAAAAGGACAAGGGAAACCAAAGAACCTTTTTCGCAGCTACCTGGAACACAAAGGAACCCAAAGAGCAGCACAGCGCTCCCGGCGCACTCCCTCCCGAGCCCCAGAGCCCCCGAGCTGCTGGGCCCGGCCATTCGACCCGGCCCCGGGTCCATCTAAAGGCGCAGCGTCCTTGGGCATTGAGCGGGCGGCGTCATAACATCACCCCAGGACACTTACCTTCCCCAAACCAAATCATTCACAATACCAATTTTCTGCATCAGGACATAGTGAAGTACTAACAGAAATATAATATAGATTTCAGTTGCCAAAAGAAGTAAACTGAATGTTGTAAAGTGCGTTCCCAGTGGATTTCACTGTCCGTCTGTGTCATGACCACAGTGTGTCAAACCCTGAGGTATGCAAGTAACTCTAAGAATATAAATAGCCACCAGATCTTCAGAGGTCTGTGGCTTCACAGAATAAATAAATTCACAAAATAATTCCTAATCATATTGTAGTTTTACATCAGTTGTACAACATACTAGATCTATGCCTTCATCACTATGAGTTATTCTGATGACTTCAGCACATTTATTCACGTTAGTAGGCAACTCAACGCACTGCTCTCCCTATACTGGTGAAGGAGATAATAAATGTCCCTTGGAACTAGAATTTGGGCATACAGTCTATTAAGCTGGAAAAAGGATCCCAGCAAGAGCTCCTGTCAGAAGGCTTTCCTGACACCTGTGCTAGGGTGTGCAGCCCTTCCCCAGACGGCCCCTAGATGCTGTGTGGTAATCAGTCACAGACCATTTGCAATATGCAGTTTGGATGCAGCCACCCTGTTTGGGGAGATAAGAGAGTTTAACAAAATGGGTAGTCACAGTGGCCCTCAGCGGGATCATAAGCATATTTAATTTGCTAGCACAGGCATAGCCTTAACATCTTTCAATTGATAAAATGGATACAGCTAATGTGAATTAGTACAGAAAGAATCTCTTTAAAGCCTGACCATTTGCTACCCTTGCGTATCCATTTTGTTCTTTGAAAGATGATTTTAATGTCAGTTCCTTCTTCACCTTTGAGGCCCAGCTGTCAGCATTTCCCATTTCTACAGCTCGCCCTTAAATGAAGGTAGACTCCTTATGCTCCCCTAAGCACCAGTCATGTCAGCAAGTACTGCAGAAGCAATGCAGAGCCAGAAAGAAAGTTCTGAACTCATCTTTGGCAGATTTAAAAGCCTGTCATCCTTCAGTGCAAGAACAAGCCTCTGTAAGTGAGGATTATCTCAGAATGCATTTTACATTAAAATTCAAACACTGTCATAGGAGGAATATGCTTTTCTTCTTTTTTTTTTTCTTAAAGGAAAACATTCTAGTGCATATTTTGACTGCTGTTCATTCTGCTTCTGATAAAAGGAAGCAAGACTCAAAATAACAAAATACTGTTTAAATGGGGCAAAACCTGCGTAATTAAGAAGTCAAAATATGCTTTTCATTAGTCAAGGATGTATTAATCAACAATTTTAAACATGTTAAAACCTGCTGTTTAGTCCTCAATTATTTTCCACTCCCTTTCCTTGTTGCTTTTTTCATATTGTCAAAGCCTAGACGCCCAGTCCTGACTGAGGACTAGGGTCCTCGTTGGGCTCACACATAGAACTTTTGCTTGATGGGTTCATCTTTCTTTCAAAATATTTGCTCAACTATGGTTATTACTCAAACGATGTAAATCTGTGACTATATACTTAAGATTACCCTAGACAGATGGTCTTGAATCAGTTCACTGTGTTTTGTTGTTTTAATAAATTACATGCTTTAATTAACTAACATCTCACACAGACATTTCCCTATCAATTTTCCATAGGCTTCCTTAGCCTTTTTAATTGTAACAGCAGCCATTTCACATCCAGACAGTCAGAATATATAAATTAACACCATTTTTCATGGATAGTTTTGAAGCCACATGCAAATCAAGTGCTAATAGACAAATAATTATTCTCCTGGTGCACTTGTCTGATTATGAAAAAAAGCTGACTTTGTCAGCATTCCTTGCTTTGCTGTAAAATATTATTCCTGTTTTACAGTGGAAGGCAGTAAGAAACACAGTTTAGTCCCTAATTTTTGAAATCTGGTATCAGGCAACTTGTACCTTCTGGGTGTGTCTAAAACTGTGGGACCAGAGACATCAGTTCCCAAAATGTGTCCTGGCCACTTTGTAACTGCATATGAGGATAAGGTTCAGATGTACAATTTTCTCCCCTTCCTGCATCCTGTTTTTCACTGGAAGGAAATTCAGGTGTATGGGAGAAGAAGGCTCTACAGTGTGCTCCACTTTGTCTCCATCTGAACAGGCACAGGATCACAACAGCAGTGAGGACAGGGATGGGGAAGGACAGAGGAGGGACGCACTCCAAAACCCTGCACATTGCCTCTTAGGAGTGACAGTAGATATGTAGAGTGAAAAACGTCCATTAGCACTGGGGTGTAGATAAAGGAATTTTCTGGCAAGTATGGGACTAGGGAATTTTTCTTTTTTTATTCAGGGTTATCGTCTTACTCCAGCATAATTCTTTCCCTCATTTCTGTTTGATTGCTGCTACAGAACCACTATGATATTACATATTTATATTACAGTTGCAAAATAATACTCTGCAATTTCAACTTTCGTTTTTAGAAAGCACCTTGTGATGTTAAATGTGAGAAACCAACAAATTTCCTTCCTATGATCAGTTCATCTGTAACCTCTCTCTGCAGCCACATTTTCACTGCTGACACTCACCTATAGATGACTTCTTTTTTCAGATTGTATTTTCATTATTAATCTTCCTTTATGAGAAATATTTCAGTTTCCCTGCAGCAGACTGGCATTTTTTCTGGGATGTTTCAAGGGAAGCTAATTTACATCAGGGAATTGCTTCAAGGTGATCTATCTGGGACAGTCAAAAAGTCTGCATAGTCTGTATTTGCTTTATAGACATATTTTCTACTTTAACACATCACCTCTGGCTCATAAGCATCTCACCTCCATGACCAGTCTTTGCCTTTTTCCTAGTAAGTGGGCAATAAATTTGTGATTGCCAGTTGTGGCATCCAAGAAAACTGGGAGGGAAAAGTCTATCCAAACTTAACAGCTGGAGACTAAAGGGGACTGCCATGGGCCAAGGCTGGCTTACAGCTCTGAAGGAAAAAGTGCTAAGGGACAAAAACAGGTCCCTTCTTTGCCTGGAGATACTGCAAAAGGACTGCTCAGAATGTCCTTCCTTCCTGAACAAGGTCAGTCTTTTTCTAAGTAAAAAACCTGTTTATTATCTGCCATGTCCCAAGTTGGAAATGCAAAACGCTTCATTTACCACAGAGGCACTCAGCATCAAGTTAAGGGGCACCATGCAAAACTTGAAGTGGATTGAACAAAAGCAGTTCCAGCAGAGAATTTACTGACACATCCTAGTGAGACATCCTACTTTGTTGACTGAAACTCAGATTCAGAGCTACATATGTGCCTGGTCAGAAGACAGGCAAAACATTTCATTTCTGCAAAAACTCCATTTTTCTCTTCCCATCCAGTGTTGATCTCAGGCAGAGATTCAGAAAACAAGACTGCATCAAAGTGGGGAGTAGCATGTGCTTGAAATGCTGGCACATTTCCACCCAGCCTATGGCATGGCTCTCATTACACAGTAGATGTAGCTTTTCTTCTTTCTCTTTCTCTCTCTTTTGTCTATCCAATGACTTTTTTGATCATTTGGACAGATAAGGCCAACAAAAAGTCTGTTCAAGTGTTCTACACAGCCATGTCAAACAGATGCACTGAATCTGCTAATGCCGTGGCTCAGACAGACATCTCCAAGCTTCCTGCCCCCCACATCTCTCTCACAGGAAGGCTTTCTCCATAAACATTATAATGAGCTTGCCATTATACGCTGTCCCTCAAGTACTTCATTACACTCCTCAAAACTACCCTTTTTGGAGAAGAGCTGGCAACAGTGAGGAACTGCCATGCAGGTCTGTCAGGATGCCTGAGTTGTCCTGTTTTGATTTGTCTGTTTTGGTCCATTGTCTTTGATTTTAAACTTAACTGCTCAGTCCTGAGAGGTGGAGACCTTGTGTCCTGTGTCTGTACAGCACGCAGCACTACTGTGTCCTTTGTCCATTGTTTCAGGTTTCTAAAAATGGATGCACTGATTGATCCTAATTGCTCTTCTCCATTTCTAATGGTTAATCATATTTTGTGTAATCCTACTCTCCCTGCCTGAGTATGAAATTATACTCAGAGCAGCAAAATCTGAAGGGATGGAGAACAAAAATCTATTTCTTTGACTTCTCATTAATTTTTGGGACTACAGTGTGTCTCTTCAAGGGGGCTCCTACAAAGGACTTTTGTGCCCTAGGTCTATGAAAGTGCTATACCCACACTGTAACAGACCACTCAAACTTACCACTCCTAAGGATTTCTGCTGCTTCATCCCAAAATGGGCAGCCTCTGTCTGTAGCACATACTGGCAGTAGAAGTTCCCAGTCACATCTGCCTTTCCTGTACCTGTCCCCAAACACAAGACAGACAGCTTGAGAGCATAGTCTTTCTCCAGTGCTGGTGCTTCCCAAGGCAGATATGAACCTGTCAGATGAAGTCAGTTACAACCACAGTGTTAAAAAAAGATCCTGTGCTGCTATTTGGTAGCAGCTCTGTGGTGGAGAGAAAGCTGTCTGAAGCTGTGCAGTTCTGGATGTGTTTTAGTAAGAATGCAAGTATGTACCCAAACTGAAAGTGTCAGATCAGAAAAATATACAAACCATTATGTGACAATAATGCAAAAGAATCTTGGAAACATACTAATGCCTCTATGTTTTCAGAGAGAGAAAAATGGGACATAAATGCGGTATGGGTGGACAGGCCATATGTGCAGGGTTACAGTTTTGTGGAGAAATGAGAAATTGCTCTCTGTAAACTGTCTCTTCAGCATCTGTTCATTCTGTTGTTGCGTGAAGGCACTCCCAAAGTGCAGGACAGACTGAACGCAACTTGCCATCACTCATTAAAAAATTGCTGTCCAGCCCATGAGGGTGTGCTGCCCTAGCAGAGCATGTCCTCAGTCACCCTTCTCCAAAGTGACACATGGCTCCCTGGAGGAGATGGACAGCCAGGAGGCAAGTATCTGTTTGTGGTGGCTGTAGAAGTGTCAAGGGTTAACATTCCCACATGAGAGCCTGCCTGGCAACTCTTTCCACCCCAGTGGCTGAAGAGTCCTTTGAGGACAGCAGGTTCCTGTCTCCAGTCTCCTTAAGGCAATGTGGGGGAATTTATGCAATGGGACTCCAGAGGAACTGATTCCTGAGCACCCAGCTTAACTGGAATCCTCATTTGTCTTGCCTCACTCAGAATCTTAAGATTTTTTCTTTTTAAAGTCACCTTTCATACTGTATATGAAACACCCCCTATGTGACATCTCCTGTTTCAGGGCTCCCTCAAACCCCTGTTTCATACCTTAGACACCATGTGGTCAATATTTTACTACTCTGCTGGTGGCTCAGTGTCCGTCTTCACCTGCTCCCCACTGAAAATATACTGTAAACACTCCCACCTTGAGACACGCACACCAGTGTACCCCAGTGTTTCTTCTAGGATCTCAATTCTTTTCACATGCCAAATGCTCTCCGCCCATATAATTTTCCCTTGGCACCAACACTCCTACTCACTGCAAAGATTTTGTCTTCCTCTCATTTGTTGCACTCTTAGCTTAGTTGACCCCAGCTTTCTCATGCTAAAGACTTTATGCCCTTTCTATCTGTGCTGAGGACTTGATGCTGGTTTTTTCTTTACAATTCAGGCTCCCCCCACTCCCTTCCCTAGTTCCATGGCTGGGTTCACACTCATTCCCCCGCTACTATTATGAGGTTGTATTTCTGTCTGAGAGAGAAATTATTCAAAGTGCAGATGTGTCCCAGCTGTGTTGACAGAACAAACAAAGAGGATGGATGGGCACTGTTATCTAGGAAGGTGCTAATGGATTTTGGTTCACTATACATTTAGAAAAGTGTCTGGGACTGTAGTTCTGATAAACATAAGGAAAAGGTCTTCTATCCTCTTAATTTTTTGTTCCTCCTTCATTATTAAATATTTACTAAAATCAAGAGAGTTCTGCCCACTTGTGCCAAGAACACAACCTGAAACTTGAGAAATAAATGGAAACTGTATTCAGAAGTTGTTGCTTTAGAGAAAACACAGGTACCTGACTAACCTGAGTGTAGCGCTCACAAACTCAGCCTGTTACTTGTACAGAACAGAGGAGAAAACACAGTCTAGCAAATATGATAATGTGATTTATTCAAAGACATTTTCACACTGAAAGACACCTCTTTGGGTCTCCTAAACTAAAACAAGCTGATAGCCCCCGTACATACTGAGAAAAGAATGATATACCAAAACATGCCTACACAATTTTTTTATAAAATACTTATCACCTTCTTCTTAATTTGGGTTTAAAACTAGCATGAAAATTGTCTTCATCTCCACACTCCCAGTCTCATTAAACTGTCTATTCCTCTTGCTCTTTTTTCTCTGGATATTTATTTTTGGCTCCTCTGTCATTCCTGGCTCATATTTAGTTGTGTTTGTTCTTGTTTTTCTAATATGGGACCTGCATCTATTGTCTTTACTCAGGCAATTCTTTATTGAAAGTAAATGGCAATCTTACTGGGGAAAAGGCAATGGAAATGACCCATGGTTTTCATATTAGGATTGTTGTGGCTTCTGTGACAAGCTGCATGATGGTAGGGATATTCACCAATATACAAGTAGTCTCAAATTTCACCACAAATGACTGGTTAAATATTATGTTTCCATTAATAATCTATGTAAAGAATGTATTGATCATAAAATATACTAATTTTAACCTATTTTTAAATGCTTTGCATTCAGAAGGGGCGGTATTATTTAGGAATCTGATTCTTGTGCTATGCATTACTGAAGACTGAAGGAAAACTAACGGGTTTGCTGGCAAGATACATATGTTTTTACATATTTTACATATTTTTATGTAAAAACTTTGACTGATAATGTCTTCTTGTCAATCATTTGAGTGATGCAATTTCTGCAAAGAAACTGTATTCTTCACTGTTGCTTCCAGAAATGGCCAGATATTTCTTGGTATATACATTTTATTAATCTTGAAAGGGGATTGTAAACTCCTTTTTTAGCAGAGTGAAGATGGATAATTTACCTCTAAGGCAGTCAAGACTCATAATTGCACATCTTCAGTCAATGGGAATATTGCTCTTGACTTCAGTAACTACAGAACAAAGTCAGAGGCAGGAACACAGATTTTTTTTTTTTTTTTTTTTTTGGTGTCTGAGCCTCCCCAGAGGAGATAGTTGAGAATTCTTAGATTGACACGACAGTTTTCTCCTTGAGTCTTGATCTTTCCTTACAAATTACTATTACCTTTATTTTTCCTGCACAATTTATGTCCACAGTGCAGAGTCTGAGCCACCCTCCACAGGTAGGTAGTCATCTCACCGTAGCTTGTTCTACCTTGTGCTGGTGTGATCAGTGCTGTGTTAAGGCAGATAGAGGAGATTTTCCTGAGAAAGTAAGAAATATCTCTTTCATTTCTTTCAGTTCTCATCCTTGTAATCATATCATTACCCCACTAATCAGCCTCAAAAATATAAAGGAAACTTGATTTGTTTGCTCTATAGCTTTAAATAATCATGAAGAGAAAAGTGTTGGACACAGATTGCATGTTATTTAATTTTTTGTCTCTATAATAAGGCAAACATTGATGATTTCTGGGGGGTAAACATATTTTCTCAAATCCATTCAGGATTTGAGAAGGTGGTCCTTTAGGAAATTTTCCTAAATGAAATTTTAAAATGGGTTTCAATTATTGACAGATATCTCTTTGGCCCAGGGACATCACTTAACAAGCAGTATGCTGCAGCCTACTCCAAATTCTGCTGTCATTATAACCCATGGTTTAAATTTTTTCCTCTCCTCTCCTCTCCTCTCCTCTCCTCTCCTCTCCTCTCCTCTCCTCTCCTCTCCTCTCCTCTCCTCTCCTCTCCTCTCCTCTCCTCTCCTCTCCTCTCCTCTCCTCTCCTCTCCTCTCCTCTCCTCTCCTCTCCTCTCCTCTCCTCTCCTCTCCTCTCCTCTCCTCTCCTCTCCCCTCCCCTCCCCTCCCCTCCTCTCCCCTCCCCTCCCCTCCCCTCCCCTCCCCTCCCCTCCCCTCCCCTCCCCTCCCCTCCCCTCCCCTCCCCTCCCCTCCCCTCCCCTCCCCTCTCTCCCTTTTTTTTCTCCTCTTGAAGTTGTATTGAAAAGTCTGGGCTGTATGATGTGAACGAGTCATAGGCTGGGGATGTATGGTTATTGCTCTGCTTTACCAGAATTACAGTATCATAAAGGAAACCTCCTTCATGCTGAGCATTCCTGGGGAAATCTTTCCTTGATCTTATTAAGCCAAGTGACCTTACTGAACTTACAGTTGCTTTTAAAAGATATATAAAATGGGGTGGGATATTTTACAAGTCTGTAAACTGAGTAGAAAAGTAATCTCCAAGCATCAAAAAAACTTATCTCAAATGCACAAGTAAAGACACCTCTGATTACTGCCATGGGACAACTGCTGGATCCCATCCTTTGTTAACAGTATTCTCCTGCAGGCTCTCATAATTCATGTTGCTGCTCCTTCTGTCTTGCTAGGAAAAACAAAAACAAAACCCCCAAACTGCTGTACACAGAGATCTCAGCATCACTTTTGCGTGCACACACACACAGACAGACACACACCCCCGCCTCCAGCATCTTCATTGCCAGACTGACAGTGTCAGTTGCAATAACAATGAGGTTTCGTTTTACATCCAAAGTGAAGTGACTGTGGCTGCTGCCTGCCAGGGGCCCTTCCACTGCTCCTTCCCCTTCCTCCCCCACCAGCAGCTCTGGCTGCTTCTCTGGAGGCAGCTCCAGGGGTGGTGCAGCTGAGCAGTGAGTCGCTCAGAGCTGATCCAGTGAGAGCTCATCCACCAAGCAACGGCAGTAATAAAAAAAGCAGCATTTTACTCTTGGATCCATTTTATCTCTGATCACACCAGGGCCTAAGGGGCTGTCACTGTAGCAGATAGATGCAGTTGTCCAAAATTTGGTGTAACATGAAACTTCTCCTGAAGATACCAGGTGATATTTTAAGCAGGTGCATCGGGGTGCAGCCTCCTGTTTGGGAAGGTTTATCTGAGGTGTGGCAGAGCAGCCAGCAGAGAAATTAACCCTCTGACACAAGCCATGGTTTACTGTTCTCTGAGCAGCATCAAGAGCCAACCACACCGAAACCTGTCTAAACAGGACAGAGACTTTCATGCTTTGCAGTGTGCAACTTACACAGCTTTGCAGAAGTTTATCTTAAAAACCACCAGCTGCAAGGTAGAATTAATCTTACATCATCAGGCTGGAAAGGTCAGTTCTTCCCTTCTTTGTGGAATGCTGGTAAACACAGAAGAGATTTGAAAATCATCAAGGTCAACAAAAGCTGTAGGGAGCTTTACAAAAAAACCCAACCCAAACCAAAACAACAACGATAAAAACCCAAAATCAATTTTAAAAAGATCTTGACTGATAGAAATTTTGTAAATTTGGTAAACAAGAATTTTGTTCCAACCGCACACCACTGACATTCCACCCCCCTGCTTACTTCAAATGAATAGCAAGGATGCTATCAGAATGGTTTGTACTACAGGAGTGCCTAGGGTGAGTTAGCTGGTGTTAAAAAGCACTGTGTGCATGCTCACACTTCCACAGGGTCTATGAAAAGACAAGCACAGGTTCAGAAAAGCCAGGGGAAAATAGTGATATACAGCAAATGGGGAGAAAGGGATGAAACCAGGAGTGCAGAGCAATGATAGGATCAGACTAGTCAGGTGAGCAGCTTATCACTTCACCTCAGCAGGGCTGTCATTTTCCCTGCACATCAGTGCACAGGAGGCTGTATCCTGAGCCCTGGGACTGCAGAGGAGCAGAAACAGTAGGGTCTCACAGTGTGTGAGTCCATCCAGCATACTCAGGGCTTCAGGTGTGGCTTCATCTTCTCTCCTGTAAAGCTACCGTTTGCCCCAAGGGAGAGCAATGCTATATAGCATTAAATGCATGTGTGAGAGACCCGGGTGATCTTGCTGGGAAGTATGAGACAAGGACAACTTTACAAATCTGTGGTGACCCAGCTGCCACAGATGTGGCTCTTCTGTTGGGCTACGAACACACTGTGTTAGCAATGGCATGGGTTTTGATGGACAGGACAGCTCCTTCCTTGGATGGGTGAGCTAAGGTCAAAGAAAAGAAAGGTTTGCACCAGTAATGATGTGTAGGACCTGCCACAAGATCTAACAGCCAATATGGATAGGGCCACGTGCCAGCCAGAGAAGGCCTGGAAGGCCAAGTGAGGAAGTTTGCGTTTGATGCAGCAGAAAAGGAGACAAAAAGACAGGTACAAAAATCCCTGAGGCCTAAACAGAAATTTGAGACTGTGACATTGTCTTCTAGGATATACTGTAATGGAGCAAGCTGGATTTGTCTTTAATTTCCTAAAGCTGGCATCCTGGGGTAAATTAGTGATGGGTACCCAACAGTTCTGGAAGTCTTGGGTGCTGACGGACAAAGAGAAAAGGAGAAATAGTATCTGCTCAAGAAAACCTAAAAGACAAAAGATATTTGCAGCATGTATTTATTTGTGTTAAAAGGGGGAAAATAGCATTTGCTGGGCTGGTAAGGAGAAAGAAGCAGCTGCTAGAATATTAGAGGACAAGGGCTTGTACACAATTTTTATTTCTGTGAACAGAAATGAGAGAAGGAAAAGAGCTTAAAGGAAAAGAGAGTGAAGCCTTCAAAGTTATCCCACGTCCTTAGCTTCCCTGAGAATTTTTTCTTTCCGTATCTGATTTAGATTATAAAGTCCCCAGGGCAGCAATGGTCTTTAATTTGAGTCTTCTTCAGTACTGGCCAAATCATGATGCTTAATGAGCAAATAAAGTGTTTATAAATTCATATAAAGGTTTCTTGTCTGCAGTCTGGCATTTAATAGATGACACCCAGTTAAGACTGACAGGATCAGCTTAAAGGGAAGAGCATGAGAGTCCTTCCACTGCCTTCAAACAAGGGAGGTTCTGGTTCATGTTGCAAACAATTCTTTGAAATTGAGAGCATGCAACTGGATACTGTACACACAGGTACCTTTCTGCATATTGCATAGGGCAATTTCCCACCAGACGAACTGCAGACCCAGTCAGGCAAGCTGCTGCATCTTGGTGGACCCCAGGGTTCCACGTGGGTGCAGAAGCCGGCCATGCAAAGCAGCTTGCTGGATTATGGCATAATTCATTATGTGGTACAGCTTACTCACTCTAAAGGGCTTTATTCACAGCAGGGATGAGTGAGGTGCCGGGAGGCACAAGCCAAGCTGAAATAGATTTGTCAGGCTTATTTCATGCTTTGTTGTGGTAGCTACATTTTAGATAGATTGTGAAAATTATGTTATTTCTAAGATTCAGATTACAGTACTGCCTAGAGATTAATAAAAATTGGAGATTTGCCTGCAAATGCTGGGTCCCAGATTCTGTGAAAATACCAACAGTCTGCAATCCCAGTCATCTGCAAGCTAAAGAATGGCAAAGATTTATGCACCATTTGGTTTGCCAACTTCAGCAGGCTCTGGCATACTTAGAAGTATATAGAGGCTGATAAACAGACTCACTCATATGGCTTTTGGTATGTTCTCTTTCTTATCCTATTCTGTTTAAAATAGTAAGTGCCATCTTTTCCTTTCTGCTTTAGCCTTCAGGAATTTAGGTTGTTCTTTTTGTTTTGAGTTGTTAAAGAAAAGGTAGACTTGCGGGTGGTAGCAGATTTACCTCATGACAAAGCTAAAAATGCTGCCATGGACATATTCCCCCATCTAACAAAAACAAACAATCTGGAAAAGAATTCCCAGATCAACACATTAAGAAATGGGGAAAAAAAATTCATTTTGCTGATAAAAATGGCATTTTGTCACTGGAATTATACAAATAAAACTAGTAGTCTTACCTGTGTTCTAATGTATCTAGGATTAAGTACAAGTCCTTGTGAATTAATTCAGGGATTGCACAAAAGGGACGCTGTGACAGCATGTTTGTTGTAGGCCATTTGGGTAAGTATCTGATAGATGAGATTCTCTCAGATGAAGCTGAGGGGGCTGTGCAGAAAAGAGGTAGAAGGGAGAATAAGGCAGAGAGGAAGAGCCAGCCGCAGTGTGAAAAGCCTTGAAACAGTGTAAATGGATTTGAACTTGTGGCTGAGAAAGCAAGCTGAATAAATGTCTGTCGCAGAACAAATTTCTGCTTGTCTCCTCCCTCCCCCCACCCCAAGAAATGAACATGATATGCATAGTTAGACAGAGATAGGTAAATGGATTATCTATAGAGAGAGAGGGACATAAAATTGGGAAGAGTGGTTGAGGGAAAAGTAAGACACACCATATCACAATGTTATGCAGTTAACAAGAAACAAGGACTAGTAGAAACAATTAAAAAATACCATGACACCATATGGAACTTTCTACTTTCAGTTGCATTTAAAAGCTTTATAAAAAAACTTTAAACAACTACATTCTCTTCACCTCAAAATGGTGTCCTTTGTTGGCAGACAACATCAATATTGAACGCCCCCTCCAACCCCCCCCCCCCCCCCCCCAGTTTTACATGTTTGAATCTACACATGTCTCGGATAGGCATTGGAAACTGATAACCCTGGTGTAAGAGCAAGTAGGCTGATTTTGAACTGTAGATGGGTAAGCAGAGGTACCCCTTGAAGCATTGTGGCATTTTACGAGGGACATCAGAAAGAGAAAGCAGCTTCCAGTCCTGATGGATGTAATAGCCATTTTCCACTCAGGGTAAACAAGGAATCAATGAGTTGCCCCCTTTTAGTGTCAGCTGAAACAATGGAAAACATGTGCCCAAGGACACAGACAGATCTAAATAGTGTGGGTCATTTCTTCCTGGGAGTGGTCCCGATATCCAATACATGAATGAGGCAAGGGACTGAAGGAAATGAAGACTTGTATGTGAAAGAAAAGGGGCAGAAACATGAGAGGGAATGAGAAAGTCATCTGGATATAGACCTACTTGTCTGAGAAAAAACAATGCTGTGGTTTTGAGAGATGTGACAGGCTGGTTTACTACTTGCATCTATGCAGAAGTGGGGAGACTTTCCTCCCCACTTCCCCTTTCCTTCTTGTTCTTAGTCTCACAGGCCCACTGTTCATGCTGGTGCTGGTCCCTATATCTCTCTGAACTGGCATAACTCACCAACTCAGCAGAAAACTAATGCAGAAAAACTTAGATATGCATGGGTGATACATCTAGCACAGGCACTGGGTGGAATTGCTGGTGGAAGGAGGAGAATATGAAGAGTGACATGAGGGGTAAGATGAAGGACAAGAGGAGAGAGAGATGAGGCAGGATTTCCTTTTGGAGAAGTGGAGCCATCCTATCAGCTTAGCTGCCTGTGAAACCACAGCCTGAAAGCACATAGAAGCAAAGCACAGTCAGGAAGTAAGCTGGGAGGTTCTCTTCATGCTTTATCCTTACTTTGGTCTCTAACAGAAATAATGCTAATATCCTAAATTCTCACTAATAAAAAGGTCAGAATTGGCAACACATAAGGTGCTGCTCTAATCCAGCTGCAGTCAGCCGCCACGGTTTGTAAACATGATTCAAGAAGCAGACAGAGTATATTTGATCTGGAAAGATAGGAGTGTATGCTGCCTGGGGAAAGAGTTAGATGTACTTTGACATAGATGATAAGATACCATGCCTTAGCCTTGACTGTCTTTTGCATACCCATCTCCCTGTGAGGAATATCTGAAGATGTCATTAAGGAGAACAAAGCAAAGCAAAACTCTGAACTACAGCCTTTGCATGCTAAATATTGTCCTGAATACACAGTATGCCTGCCCAGATTCCCTTTGAAATGGGAGCAGAGGTGTCACCTGGTGCTTTTCTCAATCTGGGAGTAAGACAATAAAAACAAAAAATAAAAAAATCTATAGTAGTATCCTGGGAAACTGTAGCTTATGATATCTTTATTAAAGTACTTTATCGTTTTCATGTAGAGCGCTCAAATACTTTTAATGAAAGTTCCTACTAAAGTAAAACCTCCAGGGTCATACCAAATATGGTCAGAAAGTGCCTAGGGAAATGTCTGTATTTTGTCTTCCTTAGGGTCCATGACATTTTCTACTTAAGTGAAATATCTGCAAATAATTCAGTCAACCTCTGTTGAATTTTAAGGTAGTTAGATCGAATTCTTGGAATATCTGGGCAATTTACAGTCTTGGGTGCAAGCTGTGCCATCAAGCTGTGCCATCAAGCTGTTTTATCTTAAGATCATGTAAATTACTATGATTTGCTTTGTGAATTTTATATCTTCATTGAAAATATCCTTATGTTATCCATAGGTCTCTAAACACTTTAGGATGATAGTATGAAGCAGGTTAAGTTAGCTTTTCTGTTAGTCATTTTAGGTCAACGATTTAAAAAGATGCTGATGATGGGGTACGTGGCATAAGGACAATTCAGTCCTGGTGCCATCTAATGCTCCAGGGAGAGAGACCGTATTTTGACTAAGTCAGCAGCAGAGCACCCGCTGAATTCCAGGACTGCATTTTGCTTGCCTGGTGTCTCACAGAGATTGACAGAAGCACTACTCTGCCAAGCTCTTGCCAGGAAATCAACTCTACCCAGATGAGTCACCAAAATTAACTTCTTGGAGCAGAGTACAACCATATCCACAATGTAAATTCGAATATGTGCATCACACAGTTTTACTGGAGAGCACCCTACTCGGATGGTGTGCTGAGTTCACTGAGTTCTTACCCGAGTGCACCGGAGCGGAAGGGGGAAGGTCACACCTCCACTTCCCCGGTGCTCCTCGTATCCTTCCCCAAGGGTTTAACAACTGGTGGATTTCATCACGATGCCTATACAGCATTTTGGGGGTTTTCTTCACGAACATAAGACCCAAACATTTTTCTTTCAGCAAAAAGCCCCAAATTAAAATGACACCCAGGGAAATGCTGGCACTGCACCGGGTGAGCCGACCCGCTTGTGCCAAGCCGTGCCCCCGGGAAGCGCAGCGCCAGCAGCGCGTCAGCCGGGGGCTCCTCCATGCACAGGAGCCAAGCCCGGGGCTGGGGGGCAGGGGCCCCCGAGGGTCTCTGCCCCGAGGTCACTGCGACGCCAGCCGGGGCACGGCCAAGCACCGACTGAGCCGCGGCCCCTCAGCTTCCGAGCCCAGAGCTGGGACCCGCCCGGCCGAAGCCCCCCGCCCGTCAGCGCCGAGCCAGGCAGTGGGCGGAGGGCGAGGCCCTGCTGCCACCACCTCCCCTCTTTCCACCCGCCCTGTCAGGCACCGCCTCCTCCTCCTCTCCTCCTCTCCTCCACCTCCTCAGCCGCCTGACAAGGGGACGGGGGCGGCAGTCGCGGCGAGGCAGCAGCGGGGGGGGTGACAAGGTAGGAGGCAGCCCGCGAAGCTCCGCCGGTCCGGGCTGCTTCTCGTCCTCTCTCTCCTGCGTGCGGGGCGCTGAGGACCGGCCATGGTGAAGGTGTCGTTCAACTCCGCGTTGGCGCAGAAGGAGGCGGCGAAGAAGGAGGAGGAGAACAGCCAGGTGCTGATCCTACCTCCGGACGCTAAGGTGAGGGCGGCGGGGGGACCGACCCTCCGGGGCCGGCCCGGCGGCGCTGGGCGCTCCGCTCTGCTCCGCTCCGCTCGGCGGGGCTGGCCGGGGAGGGGAGCGCGGCGGGGGCGATGCCGTGCTTTGTACGCCCCTTGCCCGCGGCGATGCCCCGCGGGCCGGCCGGGGTAAGGCTGCGCAGCGGTGCGCCCCGCCGCCCCATCGGCTCACGCTTCTAAAATGGCTGACAGGGAACGAGCTTCACGGCTCCGCTTCTCCCGACTCCGGGGATCTCTGTGGTGGTTTCCTTTTTCTGTTTGTTTGGTTGGGGGTTTTAGTTGGGGTTTTGTTTTGGGGGTTTTTTTGTTAGCCCCTATAGCGCGTGGACTGCGGCCACCTCGGCTTTGAGGGCCGGCTGCGCGCCCGCTCCCGCAGCCCCCTCGCTGTGTTGGGCCGGCGGTGGGAGCTGGTTTGCGTGGAGAAGGCGGGTCGTGCCTCCTGTTCCCCCCGCTGCCATCCCCCCCGGCCGCCCGGCGGGGTCCGGCCGGCTGCTGGCGAGCTCCCGGACCCCGGATGCTGCAGAGCAAGGGAGCGCTTGGAGGGTGAAGTTGGGGGTTCGGCCGCGCTCGTGCCGCAGCGTGTTCGCAGAGCCTGGTGGTTGTGTGGTACAGACAACTTCGCCTCGGAACTTGGGCTGGCTTAAATAAAGGAACAAAGAGCTGCCTCCCCCCCGCCCCAAAACAGCACCCAAACTCCAAGGCGCTGCTGTCGCCTCCCCTCTGCAAACAGCAACGAAGAACAAAACACCAGCCGCTTTTAAAGTTTTTGAAGTGCAGAACTGCCTAGAATATAAAGGTTTTTGGTTGCAATTTCTATGCTCCCGTAATCAAAACCAGTTTTTAATTAGGAGAAGTGTAATTTGCTCTAAGCTCTTTGGAGAGGGAATGAAAACTTGAAAAATGGCCCGTTGCACATAAAGAGTGCCTTGCTGTTTTCATTTGCTTTCACAGTCTCTTGTGCATCAGGCCTCCGCATTACCAGATTGGCTCTTCAGAAGTGATAGTGTTCATTAATCTCCTAAATCTTTGTGATCAATTTCTGCCTAGGAGGACAGTAACTGTTCAGTTTGTAGCTTGAAGTTGTGCCCTGGTGCAGGTTTTCCTGTGATTTTGATGGGGACAGGTTCTTCACCTGCAGAATCCATTGTCATTTCACAGCCAAGGGGAACCAGAAAGGTGTTTCTATCTTCCTGATACAGCAAGCGGTTCAATTTCACACTTCTACTGACCATACTACACTTTCAAGTAAAACTCTGACTAGAGTATTTAAGTCTCTAGAACAGTGTGCCACAAGAGATGAGACAGTATTGTTACTCGGATTGCCTGCAATTATGGGAAATCCATTAAGTGCTCCGTGTTCCTAGAGGAGTGCCATTCTCTAGGAAGTAATCGCTTCTCCGAGCCCAGATTAACGTGTAGAATTTCTTCCTGACCGCAGGTTTGATGGTCAGTTTGACACCAATCGCATAAGCAAGACAAGCTGCATGTTCCAGAAAACGGGGTTTTCTTATTAACTTGGAATCCAGACCTGCTCTGGCTGATGTTTGTCTCCAGATAGCCTACCAAATTGGGCTTGTTTTTCTGCTGCTAAACAAACAAAATACATCTGGCTAGTTGTACACTGGGGAACAAATCCTCCTGACCCTGTCCAGATACTGACGGAAGCATGTCATTTGACTGTGATTTCCTTAATGCAGAGCTGTAAATTCTAGCAGCTGAGGATGACATACAAGATCTGCCTTAACTTTGCTTTCCTTGCCTAAAAATGAGACTTGTAAACATTTATTAACCAGGTCCAAAGGCGGTCTCACACTAGCTACTTAAAAGTTCTTGCTCTGTTGTCAGGGGATGAACACGCCTGAACGAAGCTTGAAACACTCTTAAAATAGCATGCCAGGAGGGGATGCTCAGTACAGATGAAAATTCCACAAACAAACAAGCACTCTTGAGAGATGAGTCTCTGACATTCTCCTTGACACATTTCTATCTTTTATCAGCAGAACTGCAGACCTGCACCTAACAGTGTGCAAAATTCACTTGAGTAAGCTTTTTTGGAGCTTTTTTTTGTTTTAGAGCATAAATAAAAGCAGATCTGGTACAGTAGTGTTGTCTGTAGTTTTTGTAGAATAGGCTGTGCAATCCATGCAGGATTTACCGTAGTAAAACAAATAATGCCATGTAGCTCTAGAGGTATTGTGATTCTTCCAGTCTGAGAGCTTATTCTCAGATCTCGGGCGGGGGGGGGGAGGGAAAGGAGCTGAGGGCCCTTGTAAAATTTGATACCTTTGAGGTACGTGCAAGATACACTCTTTGAACTTTGCCTTCTCTAATACAACTGCATTGAAACAGATCTTCCCCCGCCCCTCCACAACTTCAATTGCCTATGCAGTTCTTTGGAGGAAAGGGGAAAAATAAACCACAACTGACAAATGTATTATTCATATCACGTCGTTGTTGGAAAACCCTTAGCTTCAAGTGAGGTTTGAAGGCAGTGTGGGAATGTTTATTGGAAGAGTGAATTCTGGTAGATTGAAAAAGGTCACATCTCCAAAACTGCATATATGGGACATTTGTTTTCCTCTCTCCTACATTGTTTTTGTAGGAAAATAAATAGATCTGGATCACAAGTGTAAACATGAAAAATATTACAACATTTTATGAAGCTTTCTTTTATGAACAAAGTCCTGGGAGGCATTCTGGACTGAAGTAAAGGGAAAACTCGAAGAATGGAAGAGGATCAGCAGAATTGCACTATAACAATTTTATTACCAAGAACTTAAAATATTTGAGCTCAAGATATTGATAGTTGATATTAATGAATAAAGCAAAATACTCTGAAATATCCAGAAAATAAAAATTCATGGAATGAGCTTTTGGGCTAATTCTTTGACAGTCTTGTTCTGCTGCTTTTCCCAGCACAGTGCCTTGAAGACTGCCACGCTGCCATTGCAGGATTACTCTCAAATACATAATCTTCCAAGGACTTACTAAAGAGCATTTGCAGCTAAAATATGCTGATGATGCAGCATAGAAATACTCTGATCTTTCCAGAATGTGCACAGTAACCTCTGATGAAGATACTAATCGGAAATTAATCAGGGAAGGTAAGACAGGAAGACGCAAGAAGAGTAGGGGATGTGTCAATATGTCACGGAAACAACAGCTTAAAAAAGTGCTTTTGCAGAAGGCAATGGTCTTATGCTTTGGAGCACGTTACTTAAAAAGGAGTTGAAAAATCCAGAGTGCTAATCCTGTCTCTGCATAAATCACGGCTCAGTATTATGGCAGGTAGTGAAAGTGTCTCCATAATTACTGCAGGCAGCCATTACAACTCTGTTTCTGTTGTTGGGATGGTACTTCTATGCCATAATTCTTGGCCAAAATACAGAATACTCCTAGTGAAGGTTCTTAGGCCACATTTCATTTTCCATTTTGCTCATTGTCTTTACAATAGGGTGTTTTATGACCCAGTTTCCCAACAAACAAACAATGTGTGGTATTTTAACATTTCTCCCTACAATAGATCTTTGGAGAGCCAAAGATGGTTCTGAGCATTGCTGAAGTCTTCAGACATTTTGTAAAGGCCGTTTACTAGATTAAGCCCTCCCAAAAATCTTTGTGCGCTCAGTGACTCAGGCTGTTGCTCCCTTCTGCCAGGTTCAGTGGCAACCTTTTAAAACTATTTTGTTTTTTC
The DNA here is from genome assembly GCF_041296385.1 of Aphelocoma coerulescens. Classification (NCBI taxonomy): domain Eukaryota; kingdom Metazoa; phylum Chordata; class Aves; order Passeriformes; family Corvidae; genus Aphelocoma; species Aphelocoma coerulescens. The sequence goes on from NC_091013.1 coordinate 65,168,518, forward strand.
TGAGGTGCTCAAAAAAAAATGGTGCATCTTTACCACATCGAGATTTGTGCACAGAAGCTGTGGATTCACACGTATGTGTTGAGGCTGACCTTTGGATAACTGCATGTGCAGAGAGTTCAGTGTGAAAGTGTAAATGTTAAGAATTTAAAAGCAGCAGCTTTCTGCATTTATTCATTATAGGAACATTATTACTTTGACCTTTAAAATTAACCTAATTTTTTCACTTTAGCTTAATCTTGCTTAAAGCATACTAAAATAGATGTTTTTAACACAGAATGAAGGGATCTACCTATGAAATACTGTTGAGCAACAACTAATAAGCACTATTTTGCTGTGTAGAAAAACCCTCAGATTTTGTGCAATTGGTGTTGGATGTTTCTGAAACAAAGGCATTAACTTTACAGGTTTTTTACATGTATATATGTTACTATACCTACTAATGAATAGTTACTCGCTTATTATTTTGTTGTCAGGAAAGCAGGTTTTCCCACTTTATGGAATGTGTCTGTAGCTGGGTGGTTTAGGATTGTTTTGTTTGTTTTTCATTTCTTTTTTTCTTGCAGGAGTTCCCATATTTCCTTTATAGGCTTTCTCCAGCCAAATTTCTATAGGCCTTTCACCAGTTGCCGTTGGGAAAAGAGCAGTCTTTGTATTTTCCTCTATTTTCTGTGATGCAACTAGGTCATTAAACCAACTGGCTTCTGCTATCTGTCAGAGCATTGTGGAGATTAAAACATGATTATTTAAAAGAGGACCAGAAGTAAAAAAACCTAACAAAGTGAATTTTTTCCCTCTTTTCTCAGGCATTGCTAAAATTTTAATGAAAATCCACCAAACCATAGATTAAAACCCTCCAGTTTCAGGCACAAAGAGTACCCAGGGTTTGTTCTGTTACTTTATTTGACTTTATGGATACCCAAAACCATAAATTAGGGTAAATTGAGTTTTATTGAACAAAATTAATGTTTTCAATGAGGGACTCTTCCTAAGAAAAGAAGCCTTGTGGCTGATATCTTCCCCTGCATCCTTTTACATTATGAATTTGTGCTACTGGTGAAGTAGTGCCATTTCCTGAAAATAAGGTAACCGTGGTCTTGAGACTTTTGGCTCCTAAAGCTATTCCTTAAAGGCTGCCAGCAATTGAGAGAATACTGAAAAACCAAGATCTCTAAAAGTTTCTGCTGCTCCTCTGACAATCTCTTGCTATTTTTGAGTGAGTTTAGGGATTTGGAATTGCAAAGTTCAAAATGTGGTCTGGAAGAGCTTGTGTTATCCCCATCCCCCAGCAATGGACATGAACCTGTGGGACAGAGGAGTTCTGTCAGTGTTTCATAGCTCACTTCCTTTTCTGTCTCTCATAACTTCCCAACCTGAATAACAAATACAAAGTTTTGGTTGAGAAATACAACCATTTCCCAGAAGAATGATATTTAATATTTCAAACAGGATGTGTTCTGCCAGACCTTTGTGATAACTGCTTTGTCAGTTGTTTGTATCCTTCACGTTTTTGGCTGACTGAGCAAGAGCTGATGGCTGTACCATACAGCTCGTGTGAATTCAGTGCAGGGATGACTAGAGGGACAATCCAAATACTTCCTGCAGTTCTAAATAGTTTCTCTTTTAAGATTCCCAAACTTTTGCTTGGCTGAGACGCCTTGCCCTAAAAATGTATTTGGAGAACTTTTTTTTTCCTCTTAACATCATCATGTGGAAAAGTCTGTAATTAGATGATGCTTTATTTAGTGCAGTATCTAGAAAAACCATCCTGCACTGTAATGTATCTTTATAGTAAATGTCATAAGTACTTCTCTTGTGTTCACTCCTTTCTGTGCTGCAATACTCTTTTTGATAAGCTTCAAGAAACTAGTTTAGATGTTAACATTGCGTGGTGGTATGAAGCATACCACTTAAACAGAGGCTGTTGGAGTGAAAGTTCTGTTGAAAGGGAATGATCAAGGTAAATTGGTTCATTTCTGAAGATGTGGATCAGAATGAAATGCTGAGCTTTCCTGTGAAAATCATTTGGAAGAAAATTTTCTTGGAATCAGCAGTATTTTCAAGGGAAATGGTTTTGACTCATTCCATTGTAACGAATATTTAATCCAACAGATGAATGTCTACTTTAAGAAACGTTTAATTTCAAAATATAATGTTTATATACATTTTTATTCTTTTAAGTATTTTAATGAAATGTTTGCAGTTGCAAATGTAATCCAACAGTTGTGTTTTTATAGACTATTTTCTATTTTCAAATCTATTTTCTTTGTTATTTATGTAGGTTTTTTCCCCTTTTTTTCTTTTTCTTATCAGCATTTGAGGAAATATTGATGCTTATGGACTTTTGGGGAGGTATATAAGAATGGTAAGCATACTTACCTCCAGTAATACTTTCAGTTAACGGTTCTGCAGTTGTGATTTTGGAATATTTGTCAGCTTTATACTTGTTTTCTATCCAGTAGCTAGCAGTTACAGGCATCTGATAGCTCTTCACAAAAAGAAAACAGTCCTCTCTGTGACTCTCAGGAAATACCTTCAAAAGCAAATACTGCATTTTTCAGTCCTAGAAATTCTAAATGTTCTTTGTTCTGTATTTCCAAAAACATTATGACATATTTAAAATGTAACAACAGCTGGGATAAGTAATTATGTGTTTTGTTACTTATTGCACAGATTCCTTTTTTTTCCCTGTTTTTTTTCTCCCCATCCTTCCCTTATACTATGATTGACAAAGGTTAGCATTATCTGCTTTTAGTCTCCTGATCTGTATGAATAATACAACATTCATTTTCTTACTATTTATGTACTGCTTTTTATCCTCAGTGGAAATTACTTTGAATCTACAGATGAAAAGCATGCTAATTTATAAAATTCAGCTATCTGTCCTAATTTTACAGATGTGGTAAACCAAAGGGATGAGATAATTAATAAGATTGAGCTCTGCAATGAAGTCAGAAATGGTTTTGTGGCAGACATCACGTGATGTAGGCAGGGTTTGGGACACAACGGACATACAGAAAAGCACTAGGTCCTCTCTGAGTGATCCATGTGTCATCTGCAAGCAGGGGTCCTCTGTGCAACAGCTGTGCAAAATTTGTCATGACAAAATGCCAAAGTCATATTTGCCCAACAGTTATTATAGAGATCCTGGAAAAAATAAACGGGTATCTGGTTTGCCCTTTCCATATAGTGTCAGTGGGTGTGTGTGTGTACACAAATATTTTTACAAAGTTTATATGTTATTAAGTATGCAAAACATATAATTTCATATATATATATATATACACACATAAAAATAAAACCCACAGGCATTTTAAGAGCAGAGTTCGTTGAATGCAAATCCTTGGTTAATTTGTGGTTGTCTTTGTCCTAGGGTTCAGCAAACTCCTGCTTTGATGGCAGCTTTCTGCTCTTTTGTGGGTAGAATGACATGGTGGAATGACTGTGAAAAAAGAGCGTGCTGGGGAGATCATAACTGGGAGGGGTCAGTGATCTCTGGGGTGGATCTCACATAGTTGCTGAATCACTAAGGCCTATTTATTTATTTTAAAAGATAAAGCCTACACAGAGATAGAAAACCCTTGCATTTACACATTTGAAAATGCAGCAGCCTTTGCAGGGTGTGAGGCCAAACACGACTCTCGGAGGCTGCTGCACAGTGCAGTGAGTTGTCTTGCCTAAGGTTTGCAGTTTTGGGAAGCTCTCTTAGTAAGGTGTTTGAACACTGGCCAGCATCTGTGATCCTGCAGGGTGTGATGCTGCCAGGTGCTGGGCACTGGAGTGTGTGCTCCACTTCAGACTTTGAATAGTTTAATTGCACTGAAGCCCTTTAGTTTGTTACAAAGGTTTTGTCTAGAAAGAGGGTGTAATTAAATGTAAGCCTTTCAAGGTCAGCTCTCCTGTGCTGATACTCATAACTGCTACAATTAAATGCTATTCTGTATTTGCATATAGAATGGTTTCCACTCAGAGAGCTGTGCTTGCTGTACAGGTACTATGCATTCTAATTCACTAATACATTATTAGCAGGGTATATGTGTTTGGAGACAGGGCTGCCATTCCCAAGAGCCTCAACAGGCTACGGTAATGAGCTGAACAAAATCTCATGAGTTTCAGAAATAACAAATGCCAAGTCCTGTACCTGGAGCAGACTCATCCCAGCCATCAGGACACACAGGGGACCACCTAGCTGGGAAGCTGCTCTACTTGGGAAGGACCCAGGGCTTCTGGTGGACAGTCAGCTGGACACTAGTCACTGACATCACTGAAGGCTGAGAGCTTTCTGATCCAAAAAAAGACAGCAACAAACTGGTGCAAGTCCAGCAGGGGCCAGCACAGCAGTCAGATGCTGGAGGTTATGCCCTGTGAGGAGTGGCCAAGGGAGGGGGGCTTATTCAGCCCAGAGATGAAAGTGCTGCAGGGAGGACTTCACAGCAGCCTCCCAGTACGTGGGGAGATGACTGAAAAGACAGTGGTCATAAATTGAAAAAGGAGAGCTTCTAACTGATAGAAGCAAAATATTTTTCAGTCTTGAGGAGAACTGAATGCTGTTGAGGAAGTTGTGCAGAGAAGCTTTGAAGTGTCAGTCCTAGCGGTTTTCAAACCTTGACTGGTCAAGAGCCCTGAGCAACCCTGACAGGCTTCAGAGTCCACCCTCCTTTGAAGCAGGACTACAGACCTCACAAATGGGTTTTGTGATGCTGGATTCTACTTTTGAGAGAAATTGAGACACAACAGCCTTTGTAACTTGCTTGAGATGACATACCATCTGTGGCTGAACTGGGAATAGAGTTATTAAATTCCGAGGCTCAGTGGTGCATATGTGCATGCTAATGAGATCTCTTGGGTGAAAGAGCCAATGCCGCTTGGGAAAATAGCCTTGAGAGAAATCTAGGTTAAATTCACATAGCGTTCTGTCATACTGATGTCTGAGAATCAGGCAGTCATAGGAAAAAAGAAATTTCATATATAAGAAGAGAGCAGGGTAAGGCAGAAACAGGAACTGGAGCAATCAAGGTCAAAGAGATAATTTAGTATTGATCCATTTTAAGTGGAATAGGAACCTTCTAAGTTCCTGTTTTCAAACACTGATCTAATTCAGGATAAAGATGAGAGAAATACTGCATTAAAATTATAGATTGATTTAGTGTAGTTTTTATAAGTATGGTAGAATGCAACTCAGTTGTAAGTCAAAGAATAAAGGGTTTATTTTGGCAATGTTTTAAATGAAACATTTTTCAAAATTGGACAGTTTAATGAAATGCCTTGTTTGGTATGCTGTAACTATAAAGGGTGTGGTGGTTTTGTTTTCTGAAAGCAAAATGCATTCTGAAGAATGTCCCATATGACTTCGTAGGTTTGAGGGGTTTTGTTAAAAAAAATACAATCCCTCTTGCTGGATATCTGTTCAGGCTTTCCACCTGCATGTTTTGGTCTATGACTTGCAAACTTGCACCAGAACACTCTCTTTTCTCTAAGTATTTGAGAAAACTAAGTGTGGAATGCAGAACAAATTTCCATCATTCTAATTTATGAAAATCTATAGATAAATTCAGCAACATTAATATATTTTATAAATAAACCTGATTTCTACCATGAGCTTCCAGACATTTAGAGGCAAGACATTTTCCAAATGTTGTAGGTTTTGTTGAAGTTTTTATGTTGGGGAGCAAGGAGAAGGCAGAAGACTCATGAAACTCCAAAGCAAGGGAAATAAAGGATGTGTGGAGCTTTATTACTGGTCTAGCACAGACCCAGCACTCCTGGAAGTCTGGGGTTTTTTTCTTTAATGCAACAAGTGGTTAGAGTTATTTGTGAATCCTCAATGTATAGTGTTAGTGTTACTTAAAAACTGTAGATGTGTATCACAGAATGGCTGGCACTGGAGGTCATCTGGGCCAACTCCCCTGCTCTAGCAGGACCACCTGCAGCTGATTGCCTGAGACCATCTCCAGCCAGCTTGTGAGTATTTCCAAAGATGGAAGACTCCACAACCTCCCTGGGCAAACTGTGCCAGTGTTTGTGGTCATACAGTAGAAGAAGTGTTTCCTGATGTTCAGTAAGAGTATAAGATGGTATTAAGATCCTGTGGTGCTAACATCTGTACAGAAAAAGACTCAGGAGGGCAATCCTTGTCCTGAGTGTTTGCTGTGAAAATGCAGGCCAAGAGGCACAGGAGTGTTGTGCTGGTTGATGTGACAGGCCAAAGTACAGAGCAGTTCTGTGGCCATAGCCCAGCTCCTCATCACCAGAGCATAGTGGTGAGTGGTGTATCTTGGACAATGATGAAGGGAGGAAATGGAAATAAGGTGTGCCCAGTCACTCTGCACGTGGCAGATACCGGAGAGCTCTGCTTTGGGGTTGGGAAAGGTACAGGGGGCACAGACATAGGATAAGTGGCCAGAGAAGGAAGTTGGAAGATCTTGGAATTGGACAAAGAGGAACAATCTGGGGAACACAGACTGAACCAGTCAAATACAGTGTGTGGTTATTTGTACACTTGCTGTAGACAGCCTGGGACGAAGATATAGCCAAAAGTGCATGTGAATGACCTGAAAAGAAATCTTTGCCTGGTCTACAAATACAACTTTCAGGCCATTTAAGTACCCTGTCACTTTCTAGTACATGTAAGACCAAAGCTAACAATGACAAATCTTAATGCTAGTCCAAAATTTAACCAAAGCAACAATTTGAATAGTTACTGGCTTTTTCCCTCTTTACCCATCCTCTTTAATTGTTGACTGCCATCAGGTTTTGCAGTCTCTTATCTCAGAAATGAAGGCAGTGTTTAGGTAAATCAGGATTACTCACACTGGTTAGGAGTTGCTGGATTACTCTTCAGGACACGCTTCTTTTGTTGTCCCTCTATCACGTAGCTGTGGATGAACTGCTGATTCATGTTCTTAACATTCACTTTACAGTTGTAATTTTGCTTTACTTCCTGCAGAAAATTTGAACTCTTCATGTTCTAACATGTTTCTCTCTTAAGTTTTATTTCCTGCTCCCCTACTCTTGCCTCTTCCAGTTTTTGTTCTCTTTACACCTCTGTCTCTCCCAATACATGCAGCTGCAGCTAAGTTCCTACCCACTAGCACTCATTCCACTTTTAAGATGATCTTGAGCTGGCTGCTTATACTAATGTTTTTATTCTGTTATAGTTACCATGTTTGAACAATGAAATGAGTCATTTGACAGACACCTTACGTTTTAATAAAACTCCCCCATTATTTCGTGAAAGGTAGCATTCAACTAATTAAAATGACCTTGGACTTCGAACTTGTAAAGCTCTTGGAATGCAGTTTCTTCTTACTTCTGGATTTCCTAGTGCTGTCTAAAAGATTTTGTATTTACAATACTATTTCAAAGACCATATACAGATATGAGAAATACAAGAAGAGGTTAATAGTACCAACTGCCTAATAGATAATTCTAATTGATTAATCTCCTTAGTTATTCAGGCTACGTTACTACAGCAAATGGCAGCAAAATTAAGGTCGTGTTTTCATGTTGTTCTTTAGGCAGAGAGCCTTTGGTCAGATGGACAAGTCCCTGCCCATTGTGACAGAACTGGCAGTGCTGGCACTGAAGGGTTGTAATGTTCAGATACCAACTGTTCATAAACAGCCATAGCTTGTTTTCTGGACAAGCAAGAAATCTCTGAAGCATCTATTGTATATAGAGTGGTTTTTTTCAGCAAGTTTTTTTTAGCAAGTTAAAAGATGATTGTACTTAAAATTTAATTTTATTAGTAAGGGTAAAATTGCTGTTTTAGAGGCAGATTAGTATGATCTCCTTCCAGATTGGCAGCATCTGCCAAGTGAGGAGTCTTGCAAAAGCCTGCCTTAATTTCCCATCTGCAACAAGTAATAAGTAGAATACCAGGCTTGAAGCAGTCTTCAGGCAGGAATACCATTGAAGGAATGCAGAGCTCTTTCTAAATTAAGTTCGTTTTAAATTTACTTTCTTTTGTGAGGATTTTCTACAGATGTCAGATTGACAAGTCAGAGCAGGCAAGCCTGACCAACAGAATTCAGTTTATACAGCCATTGGTCAGTATTTCATTTAAAGACTTTTTAGCCTCTCTCATTAAAAAACACTTCTAGGAAGTCATCATTAACTTCCCTTCTTCCTATTCCACTAATTAAAGCTGCAGTTGGTCAATATTTGCCTTCAGGAAGCTCAGTCTGTCCCACTGTGTTCTATCCATCCCTGTGAGCTAAGTGGCATGCAGAGGACCTTGGAGGAAAACTGTTCTGAACAGCTTCCAGCCAGTTCTACCCACATTAACTGTAAGCTTTTATATATGTGTTTGTGTATATGTGTTAGATATTATTCTCACATGCATGATTATCGACGTTTTGTGTATTATGCTGCAGACATTTTTAGTAATACTTGTAATACTCAGTCATTCTCTGCATCTGGTTTCTCTGTGGATCAAAAACTGTTCATTCTGAAAGACATTTCCCCCTCCCAAAATGATTTTTATTGCTGTAGTATCTGTTTTTAAATTTGGGACATTATCTTTTGCATAGCAGTCATACAGTATTCTGGACTTCTCACAGCATGTTGTCCATCATACCTGGTTTAGATAGATGTGTCCTTAATTTCTGCAAAGGAACAACGTCTGATAATCTTCTCACTCATTTTAATATGAGCTAGACATGCCTTGTAAGTTTATAGACTGCTTTACTTTTATAATGTTAAAGCAATTATATTCCACTATGTACAAAAAGCCACAAGGGGAAAATCTAAGAATCTAAGTAATTACCAAGTCTAATTATACATATTTGTACCTCAGTATTGGAGCTTCTTAGAATACATTTGTGATATTACCCCAAACATGAATTTGGTCATTCTATAATTCAGCATTTACTTAAAGAAAAAAAAAAAAGTAGCATTAAAATTGAACTGAAAAAGAGCAAGAGAATATATGGCCACTAGCCATTAATAACTGCTAGTGTTTGCAGGTTTAAGGGGTTATTAACTTTTTTTTTTAATCTACTGCAGAACAGTTAATGCTAATTGTCATAAAGATGTTCTTACTTCTTTTGACTGATTATAGAGGGAAATTTCTTGGTTAACAAAGTAGGTACCTAATTCATATGCAGCTAAAATTAAGTGATGTAAAGTGATGTTCTTTATGATCTTGTGAAGATCTCTCCGTAGTTGAGAGGTGTTCTGGTAAACAGTTTGTGGTATCATGTGCCCATCTCAGAAGTGTTTCATGGTTTTAGTAAGGAGACAAAGAGCAGCTTTACATTCACTTCTGTGGTCACTGATGAAGGGACCTGTACTGAAAACTGAAGTAATCTTGTCACTTCTTTGTGAGAAGACTCTAGATTTGAATCTTGCTAGTCTCAAATAATAGAGAATTTAATACTTGTTTTCTGTCTGAAAGGAAAATTGTTACTGCAGAGCTTGAAGCTATTCAGGTTGGGAAGTTCTGAACCATTTAATTTCAACACTGTAGGATTTAGTGCACAAGTGGCAGAGAGATGCTTCTGTTTCATGTCTTATCCATTGGAAATAGGCTAATCAAATGTTTTCCAATTAGAACAATCAGCTCATCAAGGGAAACAAGCCAGTTTTGGGCTTGCATCCAGTTCCTCCTAAGGCATTTCGCATCAGAGATGAGTTTTGTGGCATCATCTTAAGGCTGGGGACTCACAAGGGAGTTGAAAGTACACGGGGCAGGGATGAAGCAGAAGAGAGGAAAGAAAGGGACCAGGACAGTAATGATTAATTATTGCTGCTCACAGAAGCAGAGAGGTGTCTTTTTAGAGGTCAGTCTTCACCTCAAATACATGATGCTTTCTTTTGTGAGATACCTCTGGCAGTGGAAATCTGGCCTAGAGAAAAATTAGTCATTGAGGCTGCACTGTCGTGTTGTGCTGTGGCTTCAGAAGCCAGCGCTGCTGCCTGGGAACAAAGTGCAGTTGTAACCATGTGGGGAGAAGCAAGCACTAATTCAGCACTGTCCCTCTTAGTGGGGATCTGCTTTCACTTAATGGATTTTTTTCAGAACATGAGTCACCTGGAAACAGGGTGAGCATCCATTGCGCTTTCTTTTGCAGTGCGGAGGGTCAGTTTTATATAGCAAGGGAAGATTATTCTTTTGGGTCAATACAGCCCAAACTGAGCTGTCATGGCAACAATACAAAAGCTTAGAGAGCTTATCCATGGGTCAGCTACAAATACGAGTATAATTTGTTCAGATAAGTTATGTATAATATTTTAATTTAAGCTGGTTTTAAACTGCTTGATAATATACTTCGTTTTCAAACTAGGAAATCAATTCTGTATTCTCTTTCAGTAGCATAAAATCTTTTCAGTGTTGTCAGTTTCAGGTTCTACCTGTGCTGAGATGCCATGCTTTCATTCATTCCCCTAAGCAAGAGCCTAAACTGGGCTTGAACTCTTGCTCTGAGTTTGGTGGGTTGTTTTTGGTGAGCTGGGGACAAATCAATGCAATAGGCAACTACAAATACAAAATAGCTTAACATGCCACCACTAGGGACACCTTCAGAAATAATAATGATAGTCATTAGCTGGTGGTAAAGGATAAAAGAGTTGTATTAAACCTGTTGTTTACATCTGTCATCTCATATATCAAAGCAAAATTGTTTAAGGTGGAATACTGATAAACTTGTCCTTCAGGTTCCTCCTAGCATGGGAAAAGTGTAAAAGTTACTTTCATTTTTTTCTGATTATTTTTGTGGCATATGGAAAATTGATCTGACATTAACCCCCATTTCCAGGTAGGTGTTCATACTCTGAATGCCTTCTGCACCATTTCCCAGATGCATGTTTTCTTAGTCTTTCTGAACTTAAAAAATAATGAAAAAAATGGAAGAGGCAGTTAGTCTACTAATGGATAATTCTGGGTGAAGTTAAAAAGGTGTAGGGGGTAAATGCAGCACCAGGAAAGAATAAAGATACTCTTTATATTCTTCGCTAGGGAATATTTTGATACTGTATCCGAAAGGCAGTTTGCTATCGCTTTTTCTGACGTTAACTTGAAACAATTTAAATGACAGCTATTATTTAAAAGTTTCAATCGGGTGTCCTGTATGCTTTGAAATATCTAGGGAAATAGTTACCTAATGATACAGGGCAACATAAAAATAAAAATCCTTGGTTTACCTGGTTTAGATTTATAATTGAGATGATTTATAGAAGAATCCACAGTGACTCTCAACCTGACCTGAGAGTTAATTAGATTAGCATGGGTATTATGTCCTATTCTCAGTCTTTGCAAAGAGCCAGGTTAAAAATCAGGCAGCTTGTAATCCTGTAATTTTTTACACTGAATTCCTTAAATAATTTGTATTCTAAAAGTGTTAAAAAGTTGTTTCTTGTCTTTATATTCTGCCTTTTCAGTCCACAGCAAATTTTTTTTGCCGATTTCACTTTGCCTTGTAATGTATCCCAGAAATGTTGGTTTGAAGGGGCCTCTGGAAGTCATCTGCTGCAGCCTCCCTTTAGAAAGAGGATGGTTGCCAAAGGAAGATTAGCCATGGCTTTGTCTAGTTGAGTCTTGAAAACCTCCAAAGATGGAGATTTCACAATCTGATTTACTGTGGTATTTAGCAAGGTAAAGTAAAATAAAATGTGTGAAATATCTTCAGTTTGACTCTAAATATTTCTGAATCAGATTTTGGCAGCTGTTGCCTGGCAAAGAAGCTGCATTGCCACTTCTGTATGAAAGATGATTGCAGTATACTGTAAAGGTGGATTTCACATCACTTAATTTTAGCTGCATATGAATTAGGCACCTACTTTGTTAACCAAGGAATTTCCCTCTGTAATCAGTGAAAAGAAGTAAGTCCCTCCAAAATGCTACTTATCCCTCTCTGGGATGGCTGAGTCATTCCCAGGAAGTGCCACTTTCTCCCACCATTTACAGGGAGGGTCCCCTTTCCATTTGGTGTCAGACTTGCTTAGATGGCTTCAGCCAGATAAGGGGAATTCCTTCCCTACTGGGTCAAGGCAGCTGGGGACTATACCCACAACTTTGTTCAAGTGGGGTATCATCTTAATTAGCAGATACAGCCAAAAGACCCAACACAACAGGCAGAACATTGACTAGCAACTATGGCTGTCAAAGCCTTCTCAAGCGCTTCCCTCATGCTCTTCCTCAGCTTTCTGGTTTGGTGGTTTTTTGTTCATTTGGTCATAATGATTTTGCCCTGGTCTTCATTCTACGTTACTGTTTTGTGGTTGCAAAAGGGTAATTAATTTCTTTGTATTTATTTGAATTCAGATGTTTTCCCAGGAAAACCTGGCTTGGAACAGGGTAGCTCAAAGTTGGATTTTTTTTTTTTTTAAATATTTTCTTTTTTTCTTTGGATATGAGTTATGCAAACACTTGGGGGAGGAAAGAGCATTGTAATGTGGCTGATAGAGGAAAGATTTTGCAAGCAGCAGTTTATTGCTTAGGATGCCTGTGGGGACTGCATGGTTATGCAAACTAGTGCCCTAAAGGGGAAACATCCTGTCATTCCTTTAGTATTACACGAACAGCAGATAGAGGCATGGCAAATGCTGTCTTAGAGCAGAAAGCTTCCTTAACAGCAACTTACAAAGCATCTTTTTTTCATTCTCACTCTGCTGTTCTGCCAGCCAAGTTGTGGTAAAGGCTGTTTTGTTCTAATGGAACAAACATAGGAAAGGGTATATTTTGCTGCTCTTGCTACCTTTGATCATTTGTTGGTTCTTCAGGTTCACTTACATTGCATATACTAAGGTAAAAAAGAATCTGACCTTTCTGAGTTGACTTCCTTGCTCTGTTGTTGTTGCATGGAGGTTGCCTGAGAATGGGTATTTTTCTGCCTGCAACCTGTGAAGTGGCTCACTGTGTATTATTAGGTATCTCAGCAGATTTTGTTATATTTTTCTCTTAAGTCCACTGATTTAGTCAGTGACTGTGGCTTTAAAAGTGACTGATAGTACATGTTTTACTAAACCTCAACTAAAATAGACTTGTTTTAAATTTTACCAAATAAAGTAAGTTTCTAAACACTTGTTTATGCTGAAGTACATACAGCCTTTTCTGGTGGATGCAATGTTTGTATTTGCTGGGCCTGAAGTATCTGCTCTCTTAACCTGCCTTGGGAGCAGTGTGTTGAAGGTCTCTCTGATGCCTTGCAGGACCCTGAGGATGCTGTGCCTGTTGGACAGAGAAGGGCCTGGTGCTGGTGCATGTGCTTTGGATTGGCCTTTATGCTGGCTGGTGTATTCCTGGGTGGTGCCTATCTGTACAAATATTTTGCATTCCAGGTAAGTCACATACTTGTTATGAGAGGGCTGTTTTTCTCTGTGGGAAGAGGAGCAACAGACTGTTCTTTTTGTGTTACATTTAGAAGAGGAACAACAGACTAAACCAAAGGAAGTAAACTATTTTTTCTTTCCAAAACTTCATGTTTTCTGAAGGCCAGAGTGTGAAGTTCTCTGAAGTTACGTATCTGCAGAGGAGGGCAGAAGTGAAGCTGGCAAATAAAAGGGAGCAACACTTTTGAAAACCTCACTTTGCAGAGAAAAGATTGTATCTAAATAGGACTTGGTTTTAGGAGCCCCAGTGGTGTCCCAGATTTTTATCTGCTCTCTTTTTTCTCTTGCAGTGCCAAATACTGGAGGTGGATTAACCCCTTGAAAGCCTCCTTGTTTGATCCCAGGTTTCCTAACTCAGGTGGCACTGCTAATGTACAGGAAAGGGACTGCTTGTCAAAGCAACACAGTGACTCTCCTCTTCCCTAGCTTCCACAAGGATAAGAAATATGGGCCCTGCAGGGGACTTGGGAAAAGTACAGTCAGTGTGGTTTAAACATGCTCTGTCAAGTCTAATCCACATTGACAAGATCAGACCTCTAACAAAATGTATTTTCAGTCTTTTTAACAAATGACACTGCTGCAAGAGCAGCTCTGTGAAGGCAGCAGTGCTGGGGAAATGGAGCATTTACCTGAAACATGGGGAATCTGAGTTAAATATTGTCTCCCTTGGGGGAAAGTGTCACTGGGCAGCGCTGTATGTGCTGGGCTGTTGCCCAAGTGGTGCAAGCACACCCTCCCTGCTGCAGAAGCTGCTGGGGTTGCAAGATCACAGAGCTAGAAAGGGAGAGGATAAGCCAAACATGAATCTCTCTCTAGCCCACTGGTTAGTGCACCTAATTATAAGGTAAAAATTCATGTTCTTGTCCCTGATAGCAGGATTGTTGCTTTCCCCCCATTTTAGTAGCTGCTAATGTGGAAAGCCAAGTGATTAAGCTTGAGAAATTCTAGCTGAACTTGCAGTTTGTAGTCTATTTGGCTATCACATTAACCAAATTTACAGGGGAGCAGTAGTGTTGCAAACGATGATGCTTAAACAGCACAGCTTATCCCGGTGGATTAACGAGCTGAGGAGCTGAAGGTCAGCTTCATTTCTAATGCACATTTCACCCGAGCTTAGCGCTGGGTGCTCCACCTTTCACCTGCCAGTGAGATGGAACTGAAAGTGCCATTTAATTCAAACCTGTGCTACTTGTTTATGCTGCAGGTCTGCGTTAAAAGAAACATTCAGGAATTGAGCTAACATTGCACTGAAGACACATTTTCAGTGTAAAATTTAAAATTGATGGCATGTGCATATGCATAAGTTCTTTATTTCTAAAACTATCTGGCCTGTAAATTTGGTATGTGACTTCCTGTGACTCAAAACTGTGTTTTACACTTCACTTAGGTAGCCTGCCATGTGTGCTGTGGCAAAAGGACACAAATTGCTTGTTTTAATTTCTCTTTTTACCTTTTTGTCTTTTAAAACTGTTTAAAAATGATTTTAGAAATTGACTTCTAGACTCCTGAAGTCTTGTAAAACTAAGCAACTTCACAGAATAATTGAGTTTGGAAGGAAAGTCTTGAAGTCATCTAGTCCAACCCTCTGCTGCGAGCAGGACCAAATTTAGAGTTAGACTTGCTTTTTAAAGGTGATTTGGATGACCACTGGATGGTTTTAATGTTTTTATCATAATTTTGACTACAGTTAGATCATAATTTAATAATAATAATATGCATGCATATAGATGTAGGAACTTCATTGTCTTTGTAAAAATACATGTAAGAATGGATTTTAAGAACCTCCTTATGGGATCCTGTTTTCCTTGAATTCAAGGGAAGAACTGCCTCTGGGGTGAGTGTAATTGAGGTTTTATCTGTGGTCCTGTTGTAGATAGCAACTGGCTCCTACTGTGGTATACAAATCAAATTAAAGTCAAAAAATTCATTTAATCTGACAAGTGTTTCTTCTCTTCATTGCTCTGAGAATATTACTTTTAAACTTCTACGTTACTGATCTTTTTGTTGCTGGGTTGTTTACTATTTTTAGCAGGGTGGTGTGTATTTCTGTGGAATAAAATACATTGAAGATGGCTTAAGTTTACCTGAGCCTGGGGCAGAGGCTCAAAGTGCTCGCTACCACACAATTGAGCAAAATATTCAGATCCTGGAGGAGGAAGATGTTGAGTTTATCAGTGTGCCAGTCCCTGAATTTGCTGATAGTGATCCTGCTGATATCGTCCATGACTTCCACCGGGTAAGAAATATGTCTGAAGAAGTTGAAAGCATTTAAAACTTGAAAAATGTTCCCCCTCAGTCATCCTGATAAATATACTCCTTATTTATTATGGTGGGGGAAAGCAGAAGGGTGGAGGAGGCAGCAGAAATGTTTTGATCAGCAGCAGGCTGCAAGCAGTTATTAACCAGGCATGAAGTACAGCACGATACAGTCATCATCAGGTAGTGTGTAAACCACCATTTGCAAATACAGTTCTGTTTTTAGAAAGGGAAAGATCTTAGACCTACTTGCTTTCCTTAGTATGAGGAAAGAGAATATTGTTCTTTCTCTGCTGAGTCCACTGGGCCAGAATTTGACCAACTGCTGTGGTGCCAAGGGAAATTTGGAAAGGGCTGTCATAGCTTTGACATCAGCTTGGAGCAGCTGATTGCATCTGATGTCGCTGGGTGTGTTCAAGCACCCCCAGAGGTGCTCTCCTAGCATGGCTCAAAACCTCAAAGCAGCAGCAGAAAGGGAAGGACTGTGGAAGACAGCTCATTTTCCAGATGCCACAGGAAGCCAAAGTTTAATTTCTTTGTGCACCACAGGCTACTGCAATTCCTAGAGGCCCTGAACTAGGGTTTCAAAGCTGTGTCTTCCTTTTTTGGAGAAATAACCTTGATTGATAGGAATCATGGTAATGAATTTCTGTTAAGGCAGCTGTCAGGCCTACAGCTCTCAGTGTTAAGAGCAGCTGTAAAACAATTAGAAGCCTTCCTTTTCTCTATCAGCATGGTTGGAGCTGTCTGATGGTGATGAAATGTTGTACAGCTGGTTTTCAGGAAGCTAAATCTCTGAACATTTGAAGACTTCGCTGAACAGCTTTTTTTAAGCAAAGCTGAAAAAGAATAGGGAAGTGTCCTATTTTTTTATGCAAACTTCGGAGTTTAAAGTGCTATCTATCAAATATTCATAGCCAGATTTGGAGGAAAACATTGCTTGCTCAAGCTATGTAATTTAAATAATATTTCAGAATATATTTAGGGAGCTTCTGTTAAGAGTTAGAATAAAGACTCTAAAGAGGGAAAACTAGAAAATGAGAAAAGGAAAGCATCTAAGAAGCAAGTAAGAGCAATATAATATTAGAAATTTACTTTTTGATTTAGTAAGTTAAAGGCTTTGCTCTAGAGGTCAGTGCAGGGGTCATTTGACATAGGTACAGCACTTGCTCCACGTAATGAGATTAGCTGCACTGATGATTGCTGTCCTGGCGTTATTTTGACTGCTGGGCTCCTGGTGCTCAGTATTTTATATATGTCTGCAGCCTCAGAGCTTTCAGCAGCTAGAGATAATGTCTTCTTTAGCAAGAACAGGTGCAGTAAAACACAGCTCAGTGAACAGAGCTACAGGATTCATCAGGATAATTCCCTGAGCTTTTTATCAAATAATGGCAAGTATTGCAGTTCAGGTACTGTATAAAGATAATTATTCAACTGTGAATAATCATTAATCTTGCAATTCAGTAGTATTTTTGAAACTAAAACTACTTTTGTTGTATTATCTGTAGCAATATTCTTTTTCCTTCTGTTTTTGTTCTTACAGCAGCATTTCCTCTTTAGACTATAACAAAATATAAAAGCATGAAGATTAGAGCAGGTTTTTGCCCTGTTGTTTTGAAATGCAGGCACTAGGCATAAATGATTGCTATACTTGTTTCCACAACAGCTCAGATGCACCTTTGTAGTTTCCTTGCTTAGTGCATTTGAGCTACGCATCACCTGCTGCCTTGCCCAAATCCCTGTCATAGATAGAAACTGTCATCAAGGCTGCCCTTTCTTTGTGCATTTCCCTGCCCTAAGATTGGAATTTGTTGGACAGACTTTATAGTGAACAAAAGAATAATTTGAAGAACAGCACGAGGCAATAGCAGTTCAGTAATGTCTGTCAATTTTCTGATGTTCTTTTTATTTTGATTAAAATAAATGTTTTTCTCAACAGAGACTCACTGCCTATCTTGACCTTAGCCTGGATAAGTGCTATGTGATTCCTCTGAACACTTCAGTTGTTATGCCACCAAAAAATTTCCTGGAGCTGCTCATCAATATCAAGGTATGATTAAATCACAAGTAGTTTGTTTTTAAGACAGGAAAAATGTAGATGTTTTTCTTTTTTTTTTTCCCTTCTGCAGACCTCTGACATTCACACAAGGCACACGATTGCAGAGGTCTTTCCAAAGAGAAAAAAAGTCTATAACCTACTTAGTTAATAATCTACAATCATGAAGGAATTATTAATTCAGAGGAAGGCAAAAAACCCCTGATTTTCTTCAGTGCCGTAAATTTGGCTGACAAAATCATGTAAATGTGGTGTCGCTGGACTATTTGATAGTATCTGTGTGTTTTTTAATTTATAATCCATTGTGACTAAAGTTACTACAAAGCATGTGTGCACTGGACTAAGACTGGTTAGCTGAGAGGCATGAAGTAGGTAAGACTGGGAAATCCTTTTAACAGGGGCATTGGTCCCTAGGGTTTGCCCCCACTTCAATCCAGTGGCTTGAGGGTGTGCACTTCACATAATGTATGCTTTTAATGCAGATGGTTTTTGGCCTTTGGGTTTCTTCACAGAACAGCAAAACAGTCTAGGTGAGGAAGGGAGCTGATGAAATGTGACTCAAGATTTAGGGAGAATGTTTTAATATTTTACTGGGCTTTTGTAACTTTAGACCTGTTACGTCATCTTCGGGTTTGCATCTTTCAAAAAAGGCTTTGGAATTAGGACTCCAGGAACCATTTTAGCCATTTCTGAGTGGTTTGTATATATAAATAAATTTCATGGGAAAAGTTACCACAAGTAAGTCCTCTGCTGCTTTTTTGAGACTGGCTATTTAACCATACTTTCGTTTCCTGTACATAAGGATTATGTGGTGTCTGTAAAACTCAGTGACCCCTTTTTTTTTTTTTTTTACTTTGTCTGTGGTGTTTTCTTTCCATTTTTAGATCACACAAATTTCACTATTAAAATCTGTTAATTTCCTAGTTTGTCATTAGTACTGAATCAAAATTGCTTGGTTTACAACTAAGAGGATAACCAGGCATCTCGCACTTAACTGAAAATCTGTGCAAAAGCAAACAGTTTTGATCATTGTGCCCAACAGTGGGTGCCCTAATTTTAAGAGACATCTGTTTAATTCTCATTGTATTAACAAAAAGCTGTGGGCATTTGATGTCGCAGAAAATCAGGCTAAATATTTATAACTGGAATCTGGAAAACTATGCTGCAGATACACAAAGTGGGTAAATACTGTCCTGCAGTCACACTGGTTGCACCAGCAAAAAAATGTATGAAGCCTATGTGCTAGTTTCATTAAAATGAGCTCTGAATACATACAGAGGGCATTTTATGAAAATGGAGGAGCTCTGGGCTGTTTTGGTGTTTAAGAAACACCATAATTTTAGCCTAAAGAACCACATTTCTATATATTGATACAGTTTGCTTCAATGTGCAGACATGAAAGGCCTCCTTTGTTTCTTTGGGAAGCAAAACTGAAACCCAGATATATTTGCTCATCCACCTCGTTCCCGCTGCTGAGCCAACTGGCTAATTGTAACTGTACACAGTGCACAGGATGTCTCAAAGATGATGATATTTGTGGCT
Source organism: Aphelocoma coerulescens (assembly GCF_041296385.1). Taxonomy (NCBI): domain Eukaryota; kingdom Metazoa; phylum Chordata; class Aves; order Passeriformes; family Corvidae; genus Aphelocoma; species Aphelocoma coerulescens. The sequence continues at coordinate 65,187,698 of NC_091013.1, forward strand.
ATGCTGGATCCCAGAGCTGGATAATTGCTGCTGCAGCAACTGGGCAGAGGAGATCTCTGCACTGAGTTTCCTCTCCTCCTGTCCCACCCAGGGAGGGCTGAGAAGGCTGGGTCTGGGGGTGGTCCGGGAGGTCCTGTGGCTTGGAGGGCATAAGCCCAGGAGTGTCCTTGCAGGCTGCCCCCCAGGTCCTCAGCACTGCTACCCACCCTGCCAGTGCCTTGCACTGCTGCTTTGCTCTGGCACTCCCTCAGGGCTCTCTCCTGAGATTCAAGAGACCAGGAGTTGAGATACAGTAATTTACAGAGACTTAATTACAAAATTATGAGTGGGATAATTTGGGAGAGTGATGTTTGCTAAGTTGTTACTTAAAAAAAATTGCTGTTGTTTTCCTCATAGTATATATTGAAGAAAATATTCATAGTTTATTTATTCATGTAAAATTTAAAGTGAATTTTATACAGTCCTTTCTTTACTGAGAAGAATAGCATTTAATCAGCTTCTCAGCATGTCACTGGAGCTGAAAAGATGATCTTGTTTTGCAGTGGAAATTTCAAGTTGTTTATTGTCACTAAAAAATACAGAGATCTTTCACAACAGAAGCTGCATTTGTTTTGACAATAAGCGATCATTTTATTTTTAGGAAGCAAGGAGAACCTTCTTTACTGCTATAAATTAGAACCACTTTTAACAGGATTTCTTAATATTTTTTAAAATTGATGATTATTTAATAGTGGTGGTATTAGAAAACTGGCTCATAGCTAAATCTGTGCATCTTCAGTTATGTGCAGTGAGGTGTGCACAGAGCCAGATTCCTTCATCATTTCATCTCTGGCAAAATAATACTGGAGGGACTAGAGAGGGCTTGGGAAGCCTTTGCATGTCATCGTGGCTCTCCCCTTTTTCGGTGTATTGCCTTGAAACACCTGATGTCCCACCATGCCTTTGTAATACCTTTCCACATAAACAGTTGTGGAAGTTGCCACAATAACTTACAGGTATGGATGATCTCGTCTTGGCTTTGGTTGGAGAGCAGTTACCCATGTTGTGAATAAGTTCAAGGCTTCCCAACCCCATGGACTGCAGCCAGATTATACTGCAGCTGGCCTGCTTCATCAGCAGGAGTATCTGCACGTAGATCATGCTTCTGCCAACTCTTGCTTGGGAGTTGTTCCCACTGAGGTCTGGTAGGCTGTTACTAATTAAGTGAAAACTTTGAATGATAAGTGCAGAAGTGACCCGTGACAGTGGGTGCCCCTGGAAAAAAAACTTGCTGAAGACTGATGTTACTGTAGCAAGAGGGCAGTGGGTGTTAGCATCAGTGGAAGTTCTGTCACCTTTTTGAATATAACTGTTACATGTTTCTGTACTGAAGTTTGCACATTTAAAGTAAAAGTCTGTGGATAATACATATTTTTAAATAATTCAAAGATATGTTGAAGAAAAACATTGCGAAGTGTTTCTTTTGTACTTAGACCATGAAGAGATGGCTTTTGACAGAGCTGTTACATTTTTGTTCAACAGGCTGGAACATACTTGCCTCAGTCCTATTTGATTCATGAGCAGATGATTGTTACTGATCGCATTGAAAATGTGGATCAGCTGGGATTCTTTATCTACCGCCTCTGCCGCGGCAAGGAAACCTACAAACTACAGCGCAAAGAAGCCATGAAAGGTAAACACTCCTCCCGCGGTCTTGTGTGTTAGCAAAAACCTCAGTGATGCCTGAGTGTGTTCAAAGAAAAGACTCTAATTAAAGCAAGGGTTCCTTATTGCAGTAACCAGCCTCAGTGTGTCTGATATTTTCTTGTGTAGGTATGGAAATAAGTCATGTCACACTGCAAAAGTGCTCAAGACCCCAGTGAGCTACAAGTGCCAAAATGTGTGTGTGTGAATGGGTGTGTTTTCTGGAGCTCAGGCTTTCATTGATGCTCTTCTTCCATCTTGAACCCTAAACCACCCACCCCACCCCACATCAAAGAAAAATGTTTAATACAGGAGAAGCTTTAGCCTTGTAGTCCAAGTACAGAATTGCAGGTTCTTCTTGTCATTAAAGCCATCTATACATTGTTCCATGTCTTCCTATTTGTATCAGTGGAATGTGAGTAGGAGCTATCTTCACAGGAAAGTTGTAGTGCTTGGTAGTTTTTCATGGAAAAATGGTTGAAAAACATTATTTGGAAGAGTCTTGAAAAGTTATTAAATACTGCCTTAAAATTTCCATTCAAATGTTACTCAGATTTGCTTTTAGGTGGTTTGGTTTTTTTGCTTTTTGATTGGTTGATTTGTTGTTGTTGTTTAATCAGCGTGTGGTGTGCAAGTACACACCAAAGCAGTTTAATTCCTTCTGTCATATTGTTAGATCTGACTGCTTGGGAAAACAAAGAGAAGAAATACATTTTATGAAAGCAGTTTAGAATGATGTTTGAAAATTAAAAGGTCTTAATAGCAAAATCCAATTAAAAATTCAGTATGTTTATCCTGTAGTAATAAATGATTGGCATAGGTTGGCAGTAAGCATAAGTTTGCCTAAAATTTGGTTAAATTCTGTCTTTTTCTGATACCAAGATAATGTTTAAATACTACAAGTCCATTCTTTGTTGTGTGTAGCAGTTAATTCTGTTGCTGTTCCCTCTCTCACATCACCACAAGCATTTTTACAGACACACAGAGAGGGAGATTGGGAACTGATCTGGGTTAAAAGCTAGCCAGTGGGGGGTTTTGGCAGGTTGGTTTTCACTAAACCAGTACTGGGATTTGATCCACCACACTTTCGGGATCATTCCCTGCTTATTGATTTTTTTTATGTCTGAATGTGTGCCTGTGTGTGTTTCCTTGGATGGGAGAGGGGAAGTTCTGATTTCTGGCGACATCTTACCATAGCAAACATAAAACTTCTGTCTCTGATGTACCTCAGCCCTTCTCTTGACACTCTGTTCTTTACCAATACAACAGGAATTCAGAAGCGTGAAGCCATCAACTGCCGAAAGATTCGACACTTTGAGAACAAGTTTGCTATGGAAACACTCATCTGTGAACAGTAATGAGGAATAGTACTGTTACAGGAGACTTAAAAAGTACAGTATGACCCCACCCTTTGTATTGTGTGCAGTGATTATTTTTTAAACTCTTCTTTAATGTAAGTAGTGGACAGGGCTTTCTTGCTGAACACCTTCCATACTTGTCATCTCATGATACATATAAAATCAATACGTTTTAGTTTTCTCCTTATTTTCAGGTGTGGTGTTCTTCTTATATTTGAGTAGCAATTGTATAAAGACTTAGTTGCTAGTGCATTTCATGTGATGAATCTTGAATACTAGGAAGAAGAGGAAGTCTTTGAAATATCCACCAGTTTTTAAATAAGTGAAATTGAAAAAAATTAATAATGTACAAATGGACTGCAAGAGCTACTTCTAACTGTAATATTACCTGCTATATAGTTTGTTACAGCATATAGACAAACCTGTATTTGACTATCCTAACCAAGTGCAATTTGTTTTGTTTTTAAAATATTGTCATATTTACCTTTTTGAGATTGATTTCTGACTTGATGTTTTAAAATGGCAAGTGTTTGCTGTAACAATCTTTTAGAAAATTAAGAAGTAACTTATGTTACTAACTTGTATATAATCCATGTATGTGCAATGGAAAATAAACCTTATAAACCTGTTTGTCTAAAAGTCTTGTGTTTTCTTCTGCTACTACTGGATTATTTTTAAGAGGAGGGGACTACAGTTAAAATTAATGCATTTTACTTGAATTGCTGTTTCTAAAGACAGAATAGATGGCTGAGAAATGAAATATGAACAGAGAAGCATGCTTTTCTGTCCCTTTTCATTTAAAGGCAATATTGTGCTGCTTGCTTAAATTCTGAATGGGTATTTCCACAATACATTTGATCAGAGTGGAGACCCAAAGCTGATCTAACCTGTTGTTAATGTCTGAAATCCCTCTCCTAAGTATTTGTCAAATGATGGGCATCATCCAACATGTGCTGTGAGCCAGGCTGACCCCACTGAGAGCCATGTGTTCGCTACCTGCAGGACTGTGTTGTTCCCTTGGTTCCCCACTGTGGTGTTCCTGCCAGCCTGTGCCACTGAGCTTTGCCAGTTGATCTGGGGCTTGCTCAGTTACCACCAACACCATCCTGTATCGTGCCATTTACACTTAAAACTGCTATTCTTAAGGCAAGATTGATTTTATTTTTTCTAATATGATTTGCATCTTTGTAAAGCCAACTTTTGTAGGGGAGAGAGCAGAATAAGATGTATCATAGTAGTTTGCTGTTTGCAAGAAAAAATATAGGACAGAAAAAAAAAAAACATTGAAAAAACAAGGCTGGAAAATCTCCCCCCAGATCCACTTGAGAGCTTCCATGACATGGGAACTGACTTGTCTTCTGGCCAAATTTTGAGCATTGATTCATCAGAAAAGTAGGAATGTTTATAGAATAATTGCATATTTGAAAAATAAAACCAACCTGCATATTTTTAAATAATATGCACCATAGGTGTCCAAATCATTTGTCTTAGGTTAATTTGGTCAAGAGGCTTTGTACTAATCTTATTTTTCATCTTCTAAAGGATCTTTTCTTAACACAGTGGTAGGATGCTTACTGGTTTTGGAACTATTATACAATTGTAAACATGCTATGATCCAGCTTCCTGCTATTGTGAATGTTTGGATTGAGATAAAATAATTTGTTTTAAAGGAAGTTTTCTAAATACACAATACTTTTTTTTTCTTCATCTGCATGTAGCTTAATTTACAGATTAAACCTGGTGTAAGTATCATATGTAAAATGAAAAGTATGCTGTATTCCAAAGCTGGACTTTTTAAATCCATTTTTGATGGTGCATGGTAATCATGAACATCAAATAAGGCCTCATATGCATACAGGCTAGATACTCATGTATGAATTATATTTACATAGCTGCACTTCAGTATATGTGCAAGCAAGCTGGAAAACCTTCTGGGAAAACGTTTAGCTACAGACATTCAGGATGTTGCAATTGTGTGCTTGCAACAAAGGTCAAGTGTATGTCAGCAGAAGTTTGCTGGTGCGTTCTTTGGAGCCCTGTATGACGCAAGATTCACGCTGAAGTACTTTTAAGGATGTTTCCTACCTTTTCATGAGTGTTCTGTTCCTATTTTCCCTAAGTTAAACATAAAACCTGTTAATTTGTAAGCAAGCTTCGAATGGTCTTTAACTTGTTTTCAAAATAAAACTCAGTGGCCAAACTCGGTGATCTGTGATGTGCCCTTTAACGGAGACACCAGCAAATGAGGCTGCTGAAGGGGTGGTGGAGCAGGGGGAGAAATAGATTTGTTCTTACAGACGGGAGATTTCTGTGATCATGCTGTATGCCCATGTCCCTAATAGCTTTTGTGCCTGTTGGAAGGAAATTTCCTTCACTCAGTAGTATGAAAATAAGCATGGGGAAGGAGGGAGAAACTCGTGTGCACTGAGAAGAAGCTCCCATCGTGTGCTTGTGTCTTATTAAATGCCAGGCAGTTTGTGTAGGAAGACAACCTAAAACACCTGGAGTGCAGTGAAAGCTCATGTTGGAACTGCCCTCAGACCAAGTCGATGAAGGCATGGGACACAAATCCATGGAAAGAACTAGCTCTTGGAGATGCGTGGGCTTTTTTCCTTTTTAAATAACAAAAGTATAATAAGTACCAGTATAATAATAGTTAAGAGGCTAATAAACAAAGATAGCTGTGCTGCACTGAAGAAACCACATTTCTAGCCCAGTGAATTCCAGAAAAGGGTTAGTATAGAAATGACCTCATTGGATAATTATCTTTGCAAATAGTTCTAAAACTCCTCATAAGAAACAAAATCAGTCCTAATGCTGAGGCATACTTAGTTACTGAAGCAACAAAATCACTATCCTGTGCCACCATGTTTAGGTGGTGGAGGGGGCTGTATTACTCTCTTATGCATCCCAAGCAGCCTCTGATGTTCAGCTGGTCTTTGCGCATGTAAAGTTGTTGTGACCAGTCAATGTGATTGTGATCTGGGCTTGCATAGTGCAATAAAAGCTCCAAGGCCTCCCTCCTCCAGCTAAAGTCTTTCAGTTTTAGTAAAGAGGCACAGGGCAAGTTTTGGCATGCAGAAAATCCTTTGGGCCTGCAAGACTGAAAATGCAGGAGTTTGGTTACCTGATGCCTGTCAAGGTGCGTACGTGCTTTTGTTCATAGGGGTTGGGTGGGAGGATGGAGATTTGACACATCAGCGTTAGCAAAAGCTTGTGGTTTAGAGACATCAGCAGAGCTGCACTCTCACTGACATGGCTTGTTCTAGTGGTTGGTAGGAGGAGATTTTATTGCTACAGAAGAAGCAACATAGAAGAGCCTATAGTGCTGTTGTCACAGGCGTTTGTCTGGAATGCTATACACAAATGTTTTCACTAATTAGGCTATTTCACTGCCATGGTTTAGTAAAAATGTCTTTCTCTTAGACCCACTCTTAACAAAAAGAAACAAAATTACAGGTTGGTTTAGTTCAGAGAAATGCCTGTGCTCACTCACTAAGGGCTGAGGTTGCTGATTTTCAGTTGGTTTTCAGGTTGTTGGTTAAGATTGATTCCTAAGAACTACTTCCAGGAGAGTGCATTTTGCTTCTTGTGGCTTAGGAAATCCTGGAAGTGGAGACATGGGAAACATCCTTGCTGGGGAGATGGCCAGCAGCAGGACAGGGTGTTGCCTGTGCCAGAGCGCATTTTCTCATGTGGTGAGAGGAAGAACTTGGGACTGAGAAGGACAGGAAGGAAGGGGTCATTGATGTGGCTGTCTAATTGCAAGCAACAAGAGGGCTGTGGTTTGCTGGCTGATCTTTATTTCATTACCAGCTGGCAGTACCAGCTGAAATGAACTGCCCTGCAGAGGGGACGCAGAATGCCCTGCACCCTCGTGGAGCAGAATGTACCCAGGGTTTGAAGTGCCTTGCCTGCCAGGGACACAGGGTGGTACCTGTGTGACAAAGCACAGGGTGTGATGCAGCTGTGCATGCAAGGGCATGATTTATACTGATGTCCAGAAACCTTCGTAAGCAAGGAAAGCTGTACCGGGAATGATGATTTTTTTCTGATGTAATTGCACTGTCACTAGGGCTTAATTTGATAAATTGAATCAGTCAGAGATTTTATTTTTGAGTGCCCTGGTTCTCAGCACTAGTGCAGATCAGACACAGCTCTGACAGCCATTCTCACAGAGAACAAGAAATGTGGAAGTAGTTATGATTCTTCTATAAATAGATAAATATCACTATCTGAGCAGAAAGAGAAAAAAGTGACACTCAAGTCTAAAAACTTTTATCAATGCAAAATCTCTCTGATGTCCAAGCAAAAGAACTAGAAGTATGTACGAAAGGTTGAGGTTCTGCACATAGGCATAATTTACGTGCAGCCATTTCCCCATTCAGTGACAAGTCGTGGTGTCCTTTCAGATCCCACTGGCAGTTTGGTCAAATGCTTTATTGATAGAGATTCCTGCCTTAAACTCATCACTGCAGTATTGAGAGTCCAGCAGTGCCCTGTGTAGTGCTCTGAGAAGAGCGAGCCACAGATGTGTATAACTGTGGAGTGAAAAATATTCTTTTTATTAATAATGTCTATGTATAGAGAGAGGCTTTGATCTGTTAGAAGAGGCAACATCTGACAAATACCTCTCGGCTTAAAGAGAAATGGGTTGAGGTTTGTTATGGTCCCTATGGAATTTACATCACTGTAAAAATATTAACTCACAGAAATGGTTTTTATTCTTCATATTCCAGGCTGTGTATTTCTGTAGGAAACAATGACACTGAGGTCAGGCTCACCACCACCAAGGGGCACAACCAGTCACCTTCACACCATCACCCCAGTAAACCCTTTCCAGGTTCAAAGGCAGAGCTGATGCCAATGCAATCACAGCGTTACCAGGGGAGGTGATGCTGTGGCGTGGAAAGGGCCTGTTCAAGCCATGGCCTGAGTGTCCCTGAGGCCCTCCTGCAGCCAGACTGTCACTTGTGTCTGTCTGCTGCACCAGGTGTTTCTCCAGCAAGGTTCTTCTTAAGGCCTGGGGCCTGTAGGGCAGCAGCTGGAGAAAAGCTGGCCTGCAGGTCTGTCACCTCCTTGCTCCTGTTAGCACTTGTGCTGGGGCTTGAGAGGGACAGCTGGGCTCCAGGTGACACTGATGGCAGGGGCTGGGGGCCACTACACTCTGCAAGGAATGTGAATGCACAGAAAAGGCTGGCAGGAGAGGCTATGCCCCCTCACTGGTTAATTCTGCCTGTTACAGGCAGGGAAATGGGTGTGATTCAGGCAGACATCTCTATAATCTGTGACTTTTACAGCCCAGGGGCTTTATTCAAGCAAAAATTCTGCCAATAATTAGTATTCGGACTAATATCCAGAAGTTCCCAACTTAGTGGATTTTTAAATGCATACATTTCAGTCATGCAACTTCAGGAAAACTGATTTTACTATAATTGAAATCACAGCTTTTATTCCCACCGGCAATTACCATGAAACTATAGCAACAGTTTTAAGTGAAAAAATTAGGATAATAAAATTACCTAAGGTTGGGTAGCAGCTGGAAACAATGAGTCAGGACTGCATGACTGGACAATGTTTCCCATATGTCTATGACCTATACTCTAAAAGCAGTTGTAACAAGATGTTTAGAATAAAGATTTTGTCAGGTCAGATGTGAAAATTATCATTAATACTTTATTTGACCTTGCAGTGTTTCCTTTGTTTCTTTTTTTTTTCCCCCAGTAGGAGCTGATTTTTTCTTTCCTTTGTAATTTATTTGAAAAGTCTAAAGGCTTCATTTATACAGGATTAAAACATTCAAATCAGTACTTCTAAAAAAGGAGAAGGGGAAAAAAAGTGCAGCAATTTAAATATGGTTTTACACAAGGATGTGCCTTTCTTTGGAAGTACATACACACATGTTAACTCTTCCTACTGCAGTTTAGATGTAGTTACTATAGCCAAGGCTTTGGGATGGATGATTAAAGGTTATTGTTGCTTGATTCATCTGCTACCTCCCTTCGTCTCCCTCCAGCTGTAACCTGAAGCATGCTGAGATTATATTTTGGTTTTACCTGTTTATGAAGGGGAGCCCTAAGAGCCTTGCTTGATGAAAAAGTGCATAAAATTTGACTTGAGAAGGCGCTTGGTGCACTAACAATTAAAAAAACTTAGTATTTACACTGAAGCTGGTTTGTGAACTCTTTAAAGGGAGCAGTGCACAGAGGGCCATGAAACAAATTCTTTGCCTGCCATCTGGACAATCCAGGGCCTGGCTCTAACAGTATGTTAAAGCAGCTGCGAGGGAAGCCACCCAGGAGGGTGTGTTTCCTTCTTGCTGACAGCTGGCATGGTCTCCACTGGCTATGACCAAGTTTTCTGAGATGCTTTGCTCTTGTTTTAAATTCTTTTGTGCTCTTAAAGCCAGTTGTGAGGAGAAGGCAATGGACTCAGCTGTGGTTTAGGGGTTTAGCTTACTTTTCCAAGCTGGTAGGTCTCTCTACTTGTCTGTGGTTCAACTGTAGATGACAGACTGTCCTAAACTCGAAACCTTCCACAGCATCTGGTATCATCTGAATACAAGAAGTATTTAAATGTGCTTAGAAGCAGGGTAAAGTTACTGCCAGTTTTACTAGAATCATAATAAGGAATGTCTAAATCCCACTACAGTCTACAACTCAAACATTTAATTTGGAGTTTACATACTTTGATTTGTTCTGTATTCACTTTTCTGTAATTGGTTTAATTCTAATCATAAAGCAGAAAGCCAGACACTTTTCTCCTGTTTAAAGTTAATGAATATAAAGGAAAAGCCTGAACAAATTACTAAAATGTACAAATGTAAAGATACCAGTGAATTTTAATAGTATAACATATTAATGCTCATGACGATTTTTTGGGGGGTTTTCTTAAATCCAGAGTTTTTACAGCAGTCTCACTACAGCCTTTGCTCAGGTAGTTGCAGAGAGCAGTAAGGTGTCCCAAGCCTCCTTTTCCCAGGTTAAACACCCCCAGCTCCCTCAGCCGCTCCTCCCAGGACTTGTGCTCCAGGCCCTTCTGAGCTCTGCTGCCCTTCTTTGGACTTTCTTGTAGTGAGGAACTGGACACAGGACTTGAGATGTAACTCCACCAGTGCTGACACAAGGGGACAATCCTTGCCCTGGTCCTGCTGGCCACACTATTGCTGATACAGGCCAGGATGCCATTGGCCACCTGGGCACACTCTGGCTCACGTTCAGCTGCTGTTGACCAGCACCCCCAGGTCCTTTTCCCGTGGGCCACTTTCCAGCCACTCTTCCCCCCGCCTGTAGCGCTGCAGGGGCTGTTGTGGCCGAAGTGCAGGACCCAGCACTTGGTCTGGTTGAACCAGCGGTCCTAAAGGGTCTGCAATTCCTGCCCTGCTCTGCACCTGCACAGTTATCCTTACACACAGCTCTGCGTTTCTTCCCGTCTCACGGAAAAGCTGTATCGGCTGCCGGGGCTTGCTGAGTACCTGAAGCGTCACGCACGGCACGGATGCGCTGCCGTCCGTGTGGCGGCCGAGGGCCGGGCGGGTCTCTGAGGCCGCGCCGCCGCTGCCGCTCGGTCCCGCCCCGTGTCCGGGGCCGACAGGCGGAGCGGGGGCGCGGCCGCCGGCGCGGAAGTGACGGAGCGGTGGCGGTGACGCCGTTTTCCCGCGGTTCGGGCGGCGGGCGGGGGCCGGGAGCGGGAGCCGGCGGCCCCTGGTCAGTGCCGCCCGCGGCGGGCGCTCCCGGCAGCCGCTCCCGCCATGCCGCCCAAGCCCCCGCGCAGGGCGGGCGCCGCCAGGACCCAGCGCCACAGCCCCGACGGCGGCTCCGGGCCGCCCGCCGCCCCCCGGTAAGCGCCGCCCGGGCCGGGAGCGGGCTGGGGGCGGGCGGGCCGGCCGCGTCGGGGCTCTCCGCGCCCGGGGCTCCGGGCTGTGGGGCGGTGTCACCCCGGGGCGGCTCCGGCAGCGGGTGGCGTGGGTTCCCTGGTCGCCTCGCGGTTCGGTGTCCTCGCTGGCGATGTGTGGTGCTTTTCCTAGGCTCGAGGTCGGCGAAGCGGACTTCGTCGTGCTCTGTGATGCGCTGAAGGTGTCGGACAGCGTGAGGGAGAAAGCGTGGAAGACGTATGAGAACTTGTCGGCAGCGGATGGAGCTCTAGTGAGTAGCTACTGCTCGTAGCATCGCTCCGCAGTAGTGGCTGTCCTGTGCTACTGCTCAGATATTGAGCTGTAACTTTGCGGCAGCGGCCGCCGAGGGTCCCACAGCCAAAGTTCACATACTGTGACTTAGCTTTTCGAAGTGAAAGCAGACTGAAGTGGGGTGTTGCCATGCTCACGTCTCTGTAAACTGGCTTCTGTAGAGTGCCCTTTTTTGTTAATGTTTTGCGATAAAGGTACGTGCTCAGGAATCCTTTTAGATTACTAACAAGTGACAGTAGAAAACAGCACCATGCGCTCAGTTAATTCTTCGAAGTGCAAGTAGTTTCACATATGTCGTAGTCAGCTTTATACAGGTTGTCTCATTCTGTGTTTCTGTGTATTTTTTCCCTCTGCCTCTTTTATGAGGCCATGAAGAGGGTACAGACAAGACTATTGCAGAGACAAGAATGTCTGTATGTTAAACCTTTCTTTTCTATTGCATAATGTTAACGTGTGCTTATCATTGAGGCATTTCCGTTCAAAGTTAGTCATTGGGCATGTGTAAACAGATTAATAAAATGTTAGGCCCTTTCTTGATTTTTACTTTTTCATCTTCTCAGTATGACTGCTGTGTCAACAAGCTGACTCAGAGAACAGCTATAACAGAACTAAGTCATGGCAGAAGCTTTGTTATAGAGTCCAGATGTAGTTCTGTAATACTTAGCTAGGGTATTATTCCCACTGTGTGGACTTGCATTGTTCTACATGTTGTGACTTCTGCTTGGCCTTCTGCAACTTGAGCTGACTTACCACACCTATGCTGTCACTACTAATAGTTTGTTATCTGTGTTTTTTAAACTGCAGTGTGGAAATACCAGCTCTTGATGCATTCACATCACAGTGTTATAATAGCATGGGAAGGAGACTGCACAGCTCTTTCAGTAACAGATACAATTTTTGGTCATGGATGTTCATGGGAAGCATTTCCCTAAAAGCATAGTTGAGTTCTCTTATATCAATGAAAACAGGACTACTCAGTTCCCTTGACTGAAAAAAAACCAAGGCAGGTTTCAGTATAATCCTGCAAATTTCATTTACAGGTAAAGTTTTGTTTTCACTAATCATTACTTAGCAGTGGCCAGGTAAGATACGCAGTGTTTGAAACCTTTTGGCATTGGAGGATTGCCTCCTTTACCTATTCAGAACCAGACCTTCATTATTATATATAGCTAATATCTGTTGTCTTGCTATTAAAACTGATTGCTGAGAGCCTTTCAATTAACAGGAAAAAAAATCCACATTGTACTGTGTTTCAATCCAAGACCTTTTCCTCAAACTTACAGATGTATTTGCAGGGTATTGAAATAAGTAAGCTGGCAAGTGTGTGCCTCCATGGGGACCTGGAAGGTACTGGAGTGCTACTTCTAGCTGAGAGCAGGTTTCACCTGACTCTGAAGTCAAGTGAATTACAGCCTGGTTAATTGCTGCTTCTTTTCCCAAATCAAACTGTTATCATGGTGAGCTTGGCTTCTCAGGGTGACTCTCTAGTTCAAGTTGCAGGGATTCAGGAGGAGGCTGCTCTTTTTCTCCCTCTGGTGAAGGCATTATGGTGGAGGGACTGTCCCAGGGTTTGTCCTGCAAGCACCAGCTGCATATGTTTTATTCAGTGAGATTCAGTACTAACCTGTTCAGTTCTGAGCTGGAACAGAAGCTGTTGTCTAGTAGCTTTCTGTTCTGAAGCAGAAAGGGAAACACCAGGCCACCAGTTGAGACAAATACTTACCAGAACATTTCTGTTTAACTGTGTAGTTGGTTTGACTTGAGGAAGCTTAAATCATCAGGCCACTGATGGAAATAGAGGTAGCATCTAAGAATCCCCCTCTCAAGCCACTTACAAAATACGAAGACCTGAAACCTTACCTTTCTTGGCTCACTGGCCTTGTTCTTTGTGGTTGATATTAGAATTGTGTCTGCCTAATCTCTGACGATGTGAAGGGCACTCATAGTGCTAACTAGGAAGCAGCGTGGCCCAGACTTTAGGTACTGTGGTAACTGGCAGATATTCAGGGTTGAAATGTGGGTTTGGATGTAGTCTGATCATCTGCTATATCCTTGCTCAATGAATATTTAGTGACTTGAAGTGGAAACATCTTGTAGTACTGTCCTTTTGGAGTCACTTAGGGTGCATGTACAGAGACTCTGCAAGCCAGGTGCATGTGGCCTAAAAGTATAAAGCAATTATTTTTGGAAGGCACATTCAAAAAAATTGCTAGAATGTAGTGACCGATCGGCCTAAATGTGCCTGTGCTTCAGTGAGACACTTTACTGGCTAGGCAGGCATCAGCCAGGAGGGGAGAACTTATCTGCTACTCCATGGAATTAAAGCCAATGCCCACTGGAGCCACTGCTTTTTTTCCTTCAGGATGTCACCTTTCCACACTGGTATGTTTTCTTTTGAGCATTTGAGCTACTAGTGATGATACTTCTCTCTGAAATGTCAGCTTTCTTATCTTGCATGTTCTTTCTGTGCACTGTAGCTTTCCTTGCAGTGCTCTCAAGTTATCTGTTTCCGCAGCGTGTGAGTCAAGGATATACAGCTGCACCCTATTGCAGCTGGGCCTTGAGTCCTTGGAACAGCTGAACCTCTTTGAGAGGTGTGGAGGAGGAGAAGGGTGACAAGAGAGAGATGGTAACACAGTTTTTATGGAAAATGTGGCTGACCTGTAGTTGTAAAAACTGGATCTTCAGAGAGGGACTGTTAAAAAGCACTAAAGCCATCTGTTAAATATGGTGGTGTTTCCCTTCGTAGTGGGAGAACATTAAAGATTTCCTCTGTGATAGCTAGAGTTTAATGTCACTCTTCTACAACAAAATGGTAACTCAAAGTCTCTTAGACAGAACCCCAAACTGTGGCTCCAGAGATGTTGTATTGAGCCAGTGCTCTTGGTATATGGGATGAAGGAAGGTGTCTGATGTGTGATCAGGAAAAGGTTTTCTTTTTAAATTCTTTTGATATTTGGTGAATTCCCACGCAAGCTTACTGTAAAGAGAGCTTTTGCATTAGTGTCATACAAATGTTTTTTTTCTCTCTGTCATTTCTCTTCTTTACCAAACCAAGCTGCCTAGGTAAACAGAATGTTTTAGAGTTGTAGTTTTATTGTCTTAATTTCAACACTCTTACACACTGATTGTTTTTGGCTTAACAGTTGACTCTGGTGCTTGCTTCTCTTGTACTCTTAATTTTTTGTAGCTCTCCTGAAATCCGTATTATGAACCAATAGTGCCTGTAAATTCTAGATGGAGTGAATAGATTTAGTGGAATTACTGATGTTCTTTGGTGAGCAGCATGTGATTGTTGGTGTAAGAGATATTAGAAGTAGTCCAGGAAGCCATACTAATACTGCTATGAAAAAGCTCAGGGCATTTGTTATATTCTGCTACTGTTTGTTTTGGTAGAGAACAACAACATGAGAATCTGAAGGAGAATATGGGGTGATACAAGCAGGAAAAAAAGCTTGAGCGAATTGTTGCTGAATATATTGGAAAGAACCTGTGTGAGGAACAGATGACATGGTGACTAAATTGGAACCAAACTTCTCCAAAGAAAACTGAAGTGGTTTAAGAAATTGATAGAAATTGGAGTCTGCCAAGGACCTTAAGACACAGGGTCTGGTATGCTTCAAGCTCATCAGCTTAGTTGGCTGTAGTATGTGGTGCAGGGGTTTGGAGCTCCATTTTTTGTTGGCTGTTCATAGCCCTGTTAGGGAGACATGGCTCACTGTTCTCCTGCTGCAGCTCAGCTGTTCAGACTCAGGAATTCCTGAACCATTTTTATCAAGTATTTGTCTAACCCGCTATTAAAAAACTGTCATGGTGAAAGATCTGCAGTCTGCATAGTTAGTTTTTCCTAGTGTAGCTTTCTTTGCCCTTGTATTTTTTCCCCCAAGTACTGTACTAATTTGTTTCTGTTACAATTCAAGCCTGTGGTGTAAAATTCTGTACCAGC
Source organism: Aphelocoma coerulescens (assembly GCF_041296385.1). NCBI lineage: Eukaryota > Metazoa > Chordata > Aves > Passeriformes > Corvidae > Aphelocoma > Aphelocoma coerulescens. Next base: position 65,202,870 of record NC_091013.1, read on the forward strand.
CAATTCTCTACCCCATGAGAATGTATTATTGCTGCCTTTTCTTTTCCCTCAGAAAGTCTCTAGCATCTGAAGATGTTTTAGGTGGTTTTTCTTGTTTCTAATTACTTATCTTACATCCTGAAATTCTCTCCAATTGGTGACTTACACTGGTATGCAGGAGTTGATCTGCTTAGTGAAGAAAACATACAAGGTAAACTGTAGCTTAAGTTGAGGAATGAAATAATGACGACTTAAATATGGAAGGTTGGTCTGTATAGACCAAAGTGCTCATGTTCAGCAGGCCAAGTGTCCCCAGTCCCTAAAATTTCACATTTAAATTAAATCAGGTCCTTTTAGTTGTGGTTTCTTACTAAAAGGAGAACATTGGTAAGCCATCTCATCCTCATGTTAAAAGACAGAGAGGCCTCTTGCTTTTGGCAAAAGCATGAAACACATATGAGGTAATAAAGTATTTTCTGTCTAGACTTTGTCTCTAATTTATAGAACTGCAGCTGATCTGAACATGAATCCATTGAAGCTTTGGATGGATGAGCAAAATTACAGCTATTTTAGGATCCTCTGTCATTAAAAAACAAAGAGCTACTGAAAGTCCCAAAACAAACAAATCATTGCCACGGCCTCTTGCTGATGATATTCAGTATCTTAGCAGCAGATGCGTTGCTTGTATGTGCCCTTGCACTTTAAAAGCTCAGGCAACTGGTATAGAGTTTCTTTTTTTACACATCTTCTGCCTATCTTGGGGAAAGATTGATGGCCCTTCCAGTCTTGCTACATGTAAAAGTATAATAGGAACTTTGCATATCAGATGAACTATTTTCACCACTTCAAAACTTTCCATTTACTTCATTACTTTTAGCTGGTATTATATTTGAATTTGATCTCATCCATTGAGAACTAATAATAATCTTCCATCCCAGACAATGTTCAATAGAAAATTTAAAACTGGTATTGCTGAAAAATGGAGGATCTAATTGTCTTTACACAGAACTTCTTATATGTAGACAGGGGGTAAATTGGTCACTATCAGCTTTTTTTCTTCCCCTGGGATATTTTTCCTTCAGGTTTTTATTCTGAACAGTTTTCTAATGTGAGAGCTTCTTGAGTCTATTCTGCAGTCATCTTCCACCCACTGTAATCATAAACATGTAAAGTTAGAATGGTTTGGGTTGGAATGGACCTTTAAAGGTCTTCCCATTCCAACCACCTGCCATGGGCAGGGACGCCTTCCACTAGACCAGGTTGCTCAGGGTCCCATCCAACTTGGTCTTGAACACTGTCAGGGATGGGGCATCCACAGCATCTCTGGGCAACCTGTGCTGGTGTCTCACCACCCTCACAGTAAGGAAAAGAATTTCTTCCTAATATCTTATCTAAACCTGCTCACTTTCAGTTTGAAGCCATCTCCCCTTGTCCTATCTCTTTGTGCCCTTGTGAAAAGTCCCTCTCCAGCTCTCTTAGAGCTCCCTTTAGGTACTGGAAGGTGCTGTAAGATCTCCCTGAAGCCTCCTCTGCTCCAGGCTGAACAACCCCAACTCTCTCCAGCCCTCTGATCATCTCCATAGCCTCCTTTGGACTCTCTCTCTAATTAATGTCTGTGAATGTTTCTTGTACCATCAAGCTAGTTCTCTGTATTGATTGGAATGTAGTAACTGAGATTTTAGTAAGCCAGGTTCCACATCTTTCTGTTCAAAAATCAGGTGCTTGGTATTTACAGTGAGACATCGTATATCCCATTTGATTCAAGCATCCATCTGTCTTTGCATGTTTCTCATGTACATTTCCATTGACCTTCTTTTATGCAGCATCATTTGAAGTTTCTATTTCTGGATCACTTTTGTAGGCTGTCATCAAAATCGTTATCAGTGTTGGCAGAAGAGTAAACATCTCTAGCTGCATACTGGAGCTGAGACTTCCTGTGGCCATTTCCTCCTTGGGACTGCTTGAGCACTGGAGAATCTCTTGAGGCAGAGAACAGAAGTTATTTCTGTTAGTGCCTTTAACACCTTGCAGCTACATCTGGAAAGAAAGAAGCAAGGATCCCATTTCACAATAGTTAGTGCTGGATGAGCATTTTAAGCCAGTGACTCCTCCCAGGTTGTTTTCACTAGATTTAAGTAAACTAGTCATCTGGTAAAAACCAGATCAAATAAAAGCAATGGTAGGTCCAGAATGAGAAATATTTTGAAAGCTTTTGTAAGAGTTTTAGATTTTTTTCCCACAGAAAGCTATTCAACAGAACTGATCTACATTGCCCGAAGTTATAGTATTGGTTCCTCTGAATCCTAAATAAAAGATGAGAAAAAGAGAAAGAAATCTATGTAGACTACTAGGTGTTAATTAATCTTAGGGCTAGTGATTGGTAGGTAGGCTTTGCTTCATTATCAGTTGAATTAAGGTCACTGGAAGTCATCTTACTGAAACTGAAGGACAGCCAACAGCAGATGTTGAGCTGTTGTCTTGCCCATTTTCTGCAGTGATGCTGTATCAACAAAGATCTTGAGTCAGACTGGTGAAGAAGAAAACCCTCAGAAATTAATTTCTGGCTATGAATTTTTCTTCATTTCATTCCTATGCACTCAAGTCCATCTGAGATGAATCATCTGCTTTGGCTGTGAACAAAGCAAAATAGTTGGAAGGAGTGATGCTGCCATGTTTTTGTTCAGCAGGCAACTTTAACTCATTCGTGTAGGAAAGAAGTGAACTTGAGGAGGGAAGGGGTGTGAAGAGGGGAGTACTTATGAGCGTGACTTGCCAGGAAGTTATCTCCTTATCCCTTCTCCCCTCCTTCTGCCCCATGATGTTTGTATTTGTTCTGGTTTCAGCTGGAATAAAGCTGATTTTGTTCCCAGTAGCTGGTATAGTGCTGGATTAGTTTTGGATTTAGTATGAGAATGTTGGTAACGCTGGTGTTTTAGTTGTTGCTAAATACTGCTTGCTCTAAGTCAAGGACTTTTTAGGTTCCCGTGCTCTGCCAGTGGACATGCGGACAAAGATCTGGAGGGAGCATGGCCAGGACAGGCATCCTGAACTGGCCGGGGGGTATTCCACAGAATGTCATGCCCAGTAGATAAATTCTTGGAGTTTTGCTGGGAGTTGCTGATTGCTGCTCAGGGATGGGCTGGGCATTGGTCAGCCTGTGGTGAGCAAATGTATTGAGCATCACTTGTTTCTATTGGGTTTTATGCCTCTCTCTATCTTTCATTTCCCTTGCAATTATTACTAATGTTGTTGTCATTATTGTTGCATTTTATTTTGTTCCAGTTATTAAACTGTTCTTTTGTCAACCCATGACAGTTGGTTTTTGATTCTCCTCCCCGCTGCAGGGATGGGAAGTGAACAAGCAGCTGTGTGGTACCTAGTTGCTAGCTGGGGTTAAACCATGACAATATTTATGGATTAAAATCACTCAAATCTTCATGCATGGCTATGGCAGATACCTTATTTTCTGAGAAAACTGCTGTTTACCTGTGTCTTTGGTTGTTTTAACCAGCAGTAGCTGGTGGGATAGTCCCAGTCCAGTGGTCTTTCATGTTTTTCTCTCCTTCTTCCTTCAGCTGTGTTGTAAGGCAGGCATGCTCAGGTGCTGCTCACCTTTGCTACTAGAAAAAAAGCCCAACCCATAATCTATTTATCTTGGGTTGTGGGTAATTTTTCTTGTTAGGCCAGGAGTCATCCAAGATGTTGTGTTGAGGAGAAGGTGTCCAAAGCATCCTGACCATCAGCAATGGGTGTGGGAGTAGTCCTGATACTGAAGTTTGACTCACTGTAATGGTTTGGAACTCATGGATTGCTAGGCTGCCTCTGAGACTGCCTTCTTGTTAGTAGTAGGAACAAATGAATTGTTATCCCAAACCATACTGGACAAGGAGTTTAAAGGTCGTTCTTGGAAAACCAGACCTCTCTCCTATTGAGTAAACCATTGCTATAGCCTTCTAGCATTCATGCTGCCAGAGTTGAGCTGGGCTGCCCAGGAAAGCTAGGTTTGTTTGGATAGGCAACAAACCAGGAACAATTTCACCACTTGGTAGCACTCAGTCTTCCTGCCCTACAAGGTGTTGTATTTACAGGACAACATCCTGGTCTGAGTTTGCAGGAGCATGGAGTGAAAGGAACTTATTTATTAAACAAGGTCAGGTGTATGCTCAGTCTGTGTGTAGTCATCCTTCTTGGTAGTTCACTAGCTAGCATTAACCTTCACCATTTTTTACATCCCTTTAAGTATCAACAAATGCATCTCAGTCTGTTAATAGCTTATTTCAAAATTATTTTCTCTTGTGCAAGGAGTCATGATTTGTGGAAACACTCAAAGGGGAATGCAGGAAGAAAGTAATGACTAAAATGATTGTCAGTTACTATGTTGTTGAGGGTGGCTGATTACTTTTTCCTTGAAGCTTGTTCTATAACTCTTAACAGTTGCACAAGCCAGTGAAACTTTTTGTTCTTTGGAGAAGGCCCCCAGTCAGTCTTCCCTGATGTATAAATACCACAGAACAATTGCCAAAAAAAAAAAAATTGTTGGCAATATGAGTGAAATTGTATCATTTATGGGCACAGCAGGTTATTGGTCATGGTTACTGCTGACTAAGCAAGGACATGAGTGGTGCAGAGGATTTCGGCGTGGTTTTGGAAGACCACATAAGGTGGAGTGAGCTAGGTCCTGTTGCCTTTGGGGAGCATTTTCTAGAGTTAACAGGCCCCTGCAACTTGCATTGGTGTTGTCTAGGAGGCAGCTAGGTGGAGTGATCAGGGAAAGGATAAAAAAGTGGGCTAGGGAGTGGGCTAAAGCAAAGCAGTGTAGAAGAGCAGGAATTCAGTGTTTCCATTCACTTGCTCCTGGTGCTCCGTTTCACCTCTGTCCTCCAAGAGATGTCATGTCCGACCTAGAGCTGCCGAGACGTGCGCTCAGATCCTGCTCCTTTGCTGTGGGCCTGGGTGGTGTTGGAGTTTTATTCACAAGGATGCTGGATGTCTGAAAAGTGTTTTACAAGTTTGCTGTTTCTAGAGGCTTGCAGGGCTGCACCCATACCTTGTTCTGTCTTCAAAATAGCTTTGTTTTCAAAGCTACCTGCGTAAGGGGTTTTTTTCTGTGCTTCTGCAAATCACTGTTCTCCAGAGGTTTTCCACTGTGATGCTGTTTTGGTGGAAGGGTGTTGAAATCTTAAGTGTTGCCTGTCTGGCTCCAAGTGAGTGGCTTGTGAACCATCATCAGGAGTTCTACTCTATGTGGATGCCATGTCTGTCATTGTGGGTTGGCTTCTTTTGATGAAGGATGATTGGTTATAACTTGTACCTTCTAAGTAGCAGAAGGCAGACCTTAAATGTAGAGGTATGGTAGGAAAATGGCTGGAAGTGCCTGTTACTGTCATGCTTTACGAAGCAGAGATGGGTTTGTGCTCCAGCAGTGATGAGTGGTTGACACAACTGAAATCGCTTAGGAGTGTTTATTGCCTGTCACTGTAAAGGTTTTAATTATTTTTTTATGGCTTGGCTTCTTATTCTTTAACCTTCAGTGTCTTTTTATGGTCAAATATGGTAATTTAGGGGAAAAAAAAAAGGAATCATGACTTCTGCTTTTCATAAATGCTCCATGGAACTAAAGCTTGTATTTCAGAGTTTTGCTGAATTGTATGGGTAAAACTGATCATGTTCTGTAGGAGTAAGAGTTGAAGTGCTTGGTCTTTCACCTGTGTTGTAAAACCTGGAATGGTTTCCCATTATCAAATAATTGGCTATCATAGTCATATGTTTGTTTGAGGATGTTTTGTTTAACCATTTCTAATCATGTTTGGACTAATTAATGCTTTCCATGTATTACCCATTTTTATTGAATAATAAAGACTGTTTCCTCTCTTTTTTTCTGAAAGGCTTGTAACAAAAAGAAAAAGGAAACATGGGGAGTATGTATCTTTATTGTAGCAATTGATCTGGATGAAGTGACATTTACTTTCACTGAGCTTTTGAAAAGTATTAACATAAGGTAAGTGAGTTTAAGTGTGTGAATTTAGATTTCAACAATTAACTCACCAACATTTTTATAAAGAGACTGTCTTTAAAGCATAGTGAATCTTTGTGCATATCAGATTAGTTGATTTTAAAATGAAAATTACTTACCAAAATTCTGAGTATATTGGTAAACTAGAAGTCTTGCTATTATATTTTAGTTGAGGGAACAATGATACCTGTTTGATTCATCTATGGCTGGCTTCGGTTGTAACACAGTTTGTTCTTGCTCTCCCTAAAGTATTCATCAGTTTAGGTTGGTGCAAATTGCACTTAAAATATTTTTCTTTCCCTCTATGAAGAATTTCCATAAAACCTTTTTCCCAGCATTAGGCTTAGGCTAAATCAAGAAGTAGGGAAAAAAAATATTACTCTTCAAACAGTTTGCCAGCATGCTGCTCTTCTCAAACATTTTAATGCCAGTCTAAACTTTGTGCTTTCATACATACTTTCTGCTAGGGGAGTATTACTGTTATATTGTATATTAACTAAGTTCATAATACAGAAATTAAGATTATAGTATCTGCTTTTAAGGTAAATTTAGGTGGAAAAAGCACTAGGCATAGCTTGTGTTAGATTCAGCTAAGGGAAAGAATTCCAGTGCCATCTGCCTAGTAACTGTGCCGTGTGTGGAAAGCATACGCAGGAGCAGAGCCTCTCGATGCTCTAGGGCAGGAGGCTAAGTCCTGGCAATAACCTTGGGCCAGAATATCCTTTTCCTTGAAGTCATCTGTTATGATTAGACTTCTCCATGCCCTCTTCTACCTTGCATCATCTCCCAGAGCAGGGTCAAGTCCAATGTTTTGACTTAATCTCTTCAGTGTTGACTGCCTTGGAACCGTGTGGCTGAAAGCCAATTGCATTTGTGCAGCGACATTCAGTGTGTTCCACCCAAGTTCCACAGACCAACTTGTGCTGAAAACTGAGAGACTTTTTTCCTTAGGGTTTCAAAGAGTAAGCTGTTACTCTGCTGATTGTGGTTTTTAGCAATACTCAATTGCCTGTTAGCCCTGGGCTTTTTGTCAGCTGTAAGGTCAAACTGGCAGAGCTTTCTGCTAGTCATCTTATCCTCTAGAGCCTTCAGATATATTGGAAAGATCTTTTATTCCATGATAAGAGTTCTTATATGAGCTTCTGACTGGTTTTGTATCTTGTTTCTTTAATCTGACAAAGATCAAAAAGTCTCTCAGAATATTATGATAAAGGATCAAAATATATTTGATACAGTTGAAATAGTTGAATATATTTGATAGCTTCCTCCTTTTTAATTTTTAGCAATCTGCTCATTTTAGTTATGAACATAACAAAATGCTTCCTTGATGGCCATAATATTACATGGATGAGTAGGGAGAGCTTTGATCCCACGTGTAATAATATTTCCAAAGGTTGGAGATCTCCTTGCCCCGATACCTGTTGAAAGACTTGAAATTCCATATAATTCAATGCATTCATCTCAGTTCTCATTCCTAGGTCTTTCTTTAACATGGATGGAGCCAAGGTTCATGTTCTTAGAGTAGTAGGAGCGTTTCTGTAGTAGAACAGGAGAGCTGAGAGGTGTGTGTTGGATATTTGTGGTATTACCAGCAGAGCAAGAACAAAGGTGTGTCTAGTTAGCAAGTTCTGACTTCCAGAGATAATATCTGTGCTAGGCAAGAAAATATTCCTTCTGTAGTAGAGCCTGTATCGTGAGATACCTCTGCTGCCAGGCTGAACAGTATTCCTGTGTCTGGAAACGTATAGGTGGGGCTCAAGGTAAACAAGTAACATTTCCCAAGGCAAGGTTTCAGTCACTGGTAATAATAGTAAAAACGTGCTGGAGTCTAGTGAAGTAAGGCAATGGGTTTTCATATAGATGTGTTTTTATTTTCTCTTTTTAAAGAGCTGTTTCAGAATATTTGTTTTCACGAATTATGATAATGTATTTTTTTTTTCGTTTTTCAGTGTATGCACATTTTTTCAGTTTCTGAAAGAGGTGGATGTTAACATGGATACTGTAAGCACTAAAGTTGATAGCACTGTATCAAGGCTGAAAAAGAAATATGATGTATTATTTGCACTATACCATAAGTTTGAAAGGTAGCGTGTGTTTTTTCATTTTGCAATTGATTTTTGTCTGTCAACATTTAAGTATTTTAATTTTTCAAACTGTGTATTATAGGAGCCCATTTAAACTGTGCATGGTAATATTTGCAGAACAGTGAAATTGAGCTGTTTACATGCATTAAATAAACACCTCTTACATTTTACTCTGTAACTATCACAATGCTTTGTTAAACAATCCCCTTGTTGCAGTACAAACAGTAGTAAGACTAGCATGACAAGTTATTGCTACTCACTTTAGGCTTTTTACAGATATAAAGAGGATTGGTTTACTATCTAATGGTTTTTTTTTTTATTTAACATTTTGCCTTCCAAATCACAAAAGACTCTCAAATATCTTTTAAATAACCTTTGACAGCAGTAGGAGATCACCCTTTGGTACTTTATAGAATGAAGGCATATCTATCCTAGTTAATTTTTCCATAAACTGAATTTTTTTCTTGAAATGATATGTACTTAGAATAATTGGGAAGCAACATTACGCCACAAGGCTTTCAGTAACACTGAAGAAATACTAAAGATTTTTAAATGCCCTTTTATAGAGTGTTTTGTGCAGCTGCAGCACACTTTGCTGTATTGTACAGAACACTGAGTAACTATGTACAAATCATGTCTTTCTGGAAGAGAGTAATTTTATTATACCAAGTTAAAATTGTTTTGCTGTCTAAGCTTTGACATAAATATGCAAACAACATTATTTCAGGCTTGCCAGGGCCATAGTTGATCTGTTGTTAATCTGTTCTTTGAGTCAGCTTTTTTTTTTTTTTTTAAGAAGTTAGAAAAATGTTTTGTGAACTGGTGTATTTTTTAACTACACTGAAGTCAAATAAGAATTTATTTTGATTTTGTAGGACTTGTGGCCTTATTTATCTGGAACAACCTAGTAGTGAGTAAGTTTGATTTTCCTAAATTGTGTTTGTCAAGATGTAAAATGTGATAGCATTTTATCTTTTAACCCTTCAGGACTGACCTAAGTTGTAGAGTGTCATGTGTTGACTTTAGATTTAGTGTGGACTTTGAATTTCAACGAGATTATGGGAGATGCAGAAATCATATATGTTACCTATGTATCTATCTGTATATCTCTATATATGTGAGCTATACATATGTGTTATATATATTATGTAAGTATATTTTTATAAAAATATATAGTGTATATATATACACATAGAAGTGTATATATAAAGTGTATATATATTATATTGTATTTATAGATAAGTATATTTTTATACCTCTATCTCTCCTCCACGAAGTATTGCCACCCAGTGGCATATGTCTCAGCATGGTGGAAATGAATATGTGGATGGAGAGTGAGCTTCCTAATCACAGCAACAAACGAGTGTACTAAAAGATGCCTTAGCAACTCCTGAATGAGCTTGAGTTCATGCTGTGGCTGGAGAATAGGGCATTAGTCAAGGGCACAAGAGAAAACAGCTCATAGCAGTTCAGTGAATTGTCTACGTTCACTTTCTTTTCTGAGGATGTTACAGATATTTCCTGATTCTTGAATGGCTTTACCAGGACTTAGGTTTTTCAAACGTGTAGTCCTAATTACAAAGGGAATGGAATGAGATTTTTAGTAAACTTAACAATATGGGAAATGTTGCATGTTGTTAAATAGTTCCATAGACTGAAGCATGTTTTCAAACATTGTCATTTAAATTATTACAGAGCTATCAATGCAAATTATTTTTGCTTCCCTACAGGATTTCTGCTGAACTCAGCTCTGTATTAGTCCTAAAAAATTACTGGATTACTTTTTTGCTGGCAAAAGGTGAGTTTTGATTAAAAGACACTAATTTTGATGAATGTGTTTGAAGTGACTTTGTTTGTTTTACATGTCCAACATGAGACTAGTATCCTTATTACAAGTAAGTATTTTGCAGACCTAGAATGTTTTGGTTGCCTGGCTTTTGTAACTACTCAGTGATATTTCTTTATATGCAGTTTGGCTGTTCTTTTCACTGATACTACTTTCTGTATGTAAACATATATATTTAAGCTTTCTAAAATTGCTATGATTTTTTTTTCTTTTACTTTAAAGGGTGCCATTCTGTATTTAAGTCTATTCTGAGGTGCTTTGTAGTCTGACAGCATTTTGATAATGGATAATTACCTTAAAAATTGTTTAAAAATTATTAAAAAATAATTACCTGGCGTATTTTTTTAAATGGACTTACATATATTATAAATATACATAGTTTTATAAAACAAATTTAATAATAAGGTATTTTAGTAAGTCCCTGAAAGCACATCCTCTGAGTGTTATGAATCTATCTTTAAAAGGCATCAGTTACAGTTAATGCTGAGTGAGGAAACATTTGTAATAGTTCATGGAGCTCCTGTCTCATTGTACTCCTGCTAACAGGAATGAATCATATATCTCAAGTGCTGCTTACTGCAGGTGTGTGTTATCAGTGAAGTGTACACATCCCCGATATCAAAATCGGACCTGGATCAGCTGAGTTTCATGGAGCTTTGTCACTAGAATTCTCCAAGCATAAGCATAGAGCAAAACCTACTAAAGTTTTTTTTAGCCTGCCTTTTCTTGAGAACAAAGAAAGCTAGAATTTACTAGAAAATAGTTGGAGCTTCAGAAGAGCCTGGGTGATGCTTTCTCCTTCTGATTGAAAATAAATACAAAAATTGCACTTGTAAGTAGAGTACAGGTAATGATCTGTAGCTGTTCAAAATCACTATCGACTTGCTAAATTTTTCATGGCAATGCACGCTGTCATGGGATGGCCCTGTAGATCTTCTTTGGCATATGAATCATAATTTGGGAAAAACTGCAATAATGCAGCTCTAAAAGTGCTCTTCATGCTATTACTTGTGTGACTTTGAAGTAATTTCATATACATTTGACAGGCTGAGCATACAGTGTGATAGCATGTTTTGAATTTCTCTTCACTGTATACTAGCAGCTCCTGCTTTCTGAGTATTTAGCAGCTTTCAAAAAGCTTGCATAAGACCACAAAAAAAGAAAGTAATGAGGAATTACACAGAAATAAGAGGTTATTCCTTTACAGTAAAAAGAAAAAGAAATCAGGACTGAGCACTGAGGGCAAGATTTTGTGCACAGTAATTTTATTTGTATGTATGCCATCTCCAAAGCCATGAACTTAAGAGCCATGAGTTTTAAAATCAATAGCCTTTAAAGAACACTGGCATCCCGTATGATGCTTCCTGAATTCTAGTGGTAGTGTTTTTCTATATGAACTTCCAAAGCTTTTTTCAATTTTTCAAAATTACTGCTAAAATTAAGTCAAACATCTCAAAAAGGTTTTCTTTACCCTTTGAAATATTTGCAGGTAAAGTGTTGCAAGTGGAAGATGACCTGGTGATTTCTTTCCAGTTGTTGCTGTGTGTCTTAGATTATTTTATCAAACTGTCACCTCCTGCTATGCTCAAGGAACCATACAGTAAGAATTTTTTGGTTTTTGTTCATTGAAGTAGAAAGTAAATTTACTAAATTTCTATTAGTCATGCTAACATTCATAATTAGCATCATAAAGCTTCTTAAGCTTATTAAAATGCATTTTTTTTCTGTTTTAGTTCTATTTAGATAATAGTGAGTTTGAATTCAATTACCTGAATGTGGCAGTATATTTAATATAATTTTTGCTATGTCATCTGCCCATACAAGTTGTTTAGGGACTTGTTAAAACAGCAGGTTTAAGTTGGTGAAAGAGTTCAGGTTCTGGGTAGATTATAACTGAGAACTATTATTTAGGTTTGTCTTGAGTTACAAAAGGAAAATGTGGTGCTATGACTCTTATTTCATGGATGTGTAACAGCATCACAACAGCAGAAATGTGCAAGATACTGGACTGTACAGATATTTAAAACAAATGGATAAAACAGTGGATAACAGCTCAAAATACAAGAGTAGAGGTAAAATGTAGACAGCTTTGCTTTTATTATATCCTGTTTGCTATTGGAAGTGTCACTATTTTAAGTAAAAATATAATGGGTCTTCTCTATAGAAACTTCTATTCAGCAGTAAGTTTTTATCCATTCAGTTTTTATACCTAAAACTTGGAAAACCTCACTAGAAAGGTAGAGAAAGTAAATATTTATAGCAACTTTCAAAGACAGAATTTTATTTGAGTTAACAATTTTATTCCGCAAGCTGTGGAATTAATATACTGAAATATTTGGAGCCACAGGATGTGACTCACTTTTTTTCTTTACTAATTAGTTTATCCTCTGCTGGGTTAAGATGCAACCCTAGTATATTTAGCCTAAATCTCTTTGCTTTATTTCTTTCTTTGGCAACTAAACATCCACCTAGGTTATAATGTCATAGAATAGATAAGGTATTAACTACTATATTCTTAAAATTCCATGTTTTGGAGGATATTTATCTGACCTAGTGATTATTTGTTGCAGGTAAGAACAAATAACCTTGCTTTTATTCTAATGTGAGGGTGAATAAAGGGTGGGAAAGGATGGGCTAAGCACAAGCAGATGCCTGCTTTCCTCCAATACTATTTTGAATTTAAATTTGTCCTTCCTAGTAGGACAGACATACATGCTGCTCCTTATTTCCATTGTTAAAAAGCAGATCCTTTTAAAAAAACACGGAATTGAAACTACCTGTTTTTGAATTCTGTTCATGCTGATTTATTTTTTCATAGTGAAACTGTGCAGAATAGGAGCTCATTATTAGAAACAGTTTGGTTCTGTGCATCATACCTTGAAAAAAAAATGCTGCCGCTTGACACTACATTGCTGAGATGGGTATCACTGTCCCAAGTGCAAAGCACTGGGTTTCTAATGTGAAGCTGTGTATGAACTGTCAAAGAGCTCTGCATTCTTTGAGAAAATAACACAATGTATTGTCCAAACCCTCGTGACCAAGAGGCTTCGTGTTGTAATAAATGATGTCAAGGTTTATGATCTGAATAAGGCTGAGGGGATTAAGATGCAACCACCCCTGCAGTGTGGTTTGTCAGAGTTTCTCAGAACGGTTGTCAAATGCAAATGAAGTTACAGGTGAGAGCAGCGTGCTGATTACAGTGTCAGGTCTAAACCAACAATATTTAATCATATTAATGTATGTTATTAATATAATTTGCATATTTCAGCCACTGAGGCCATCTATTTTGAGTTTAGCAAAATGAAATATTTTTACCTTGCTGTATTAAAGTTTTTTGGTATCTTCTTCAAGGTGGACTTGTTTGTTTCTGCTTGTGTGCCTGGGGGCATTTGGGGAAAGGAGGAATTCCCTCCAGGACCATATTCCAGGTTCCCACCAGCACTTAAGTCCTGGACTGATTTATTGTCTTTCAGCTTCTTGTTTTATACTTCTGTAAAAATAGAAAAAATAGTAACTCATCTGTGAAAAGATAAGGCTTTCCTAGCTTTGCAAAACCGATTCTCATTTAAAGCTACTTGCAGAAAGTGCTGTTATATTCTGTGTAGAGTAGCTTCTTAAAAACAAAATGTCCAAATACTGATAGAGGAATTCAAAAATTACCTTTTTTTTAATATAGATCTCCTGTAATGAAGGTTTCTCACCTAGCTAAATGGGTGAAAAAGAAAATGTGTTTCAGGAGAAGACCTGAAAAAGTATATACGAAATAGAATCTTCTAGGTTTAATAACTTAAATTTCTCTTTCTTAAGCTGGCTCTAACCTTGTGATGGTTCTGAATATCTTTCTAGAGTCTTCTGTGTCTGCAGTGACTGTAAATGGTTCAGCTCGCACTCCAAGAAGAGGCCAGAACAGGAGTTCCCGTACTGCAAAGCAGCTTGATACTGATACAAAAATTATTGAAATCCTTTGTAAAGAGCATGATTGTAATTTAGATGAGGTAATGCCTGCACTTTAAAGTCTGATAGATCTTGCTGCTAGACTCCATCTGGAATATGTATTTATTTAAATGGTCTTTTTTAAAATTGTCATTATTTGTGCCACATTAACTCTTCTGTCAAGTAGTTACCTTCTGTAGTGAAGAGAGAATACCTTCTATAGTTTCTCTAGTCAGTAGTTTAAAAAACAAACCAAAACCACCCAAAACAAGCCCTTTAATGTGGGTGATAATTTTGCCAGGGTAACTGAATTGTGAAGAATACAATATGAAGTAACAGGCTGATCACAGCATGTAGCATATGGATGCAGGGCTGCTCTGATGGGGTTTCACAGCTGTATCCCATGACGAGAAAATGTATGCAAAAAGCACATTGCTTCTGTGGGAGATCTTAAAAGACCCCCTTTGCCTTTTCCTTTGCTGTTAAATCTATTTCTGTGTAGAAAGGACTGATTTTTGAATATCCAGATGGATGATGGAAGCAGAAATATGAGAGGGCTGGAAAGAGTGCAGTTCTTTTCCAGTTTAATCACTTAATATTCTAGCAAAGGATTGCATTTGCATGCTGACATATCATTGAGTTTTGGATATATAACAAGCTTCATTCTTGCTTTATTGAAAACAAACCACAGTACATTACAGAAATGTCTCAGTTTCTTGATTTAAAGATGCAAAAGCAGTGTATGCATGGCTGACTGCCTTGATAATGTTATATTTTTTTCTTTTTTTTTAAGGTCAAAAATGTGTATTTCACAAGCTTCATTCCTTTCTTGAATTCTGCTGGTATTGTAGCTTCAAATGGACTACCAGAGGTAAGTGGAGGAATTTAAGACAGTGTGGTGGGTAGACCCTGGCACCCACCAAACCCACTCTTTTACTCCCCTCTGCAACTGGATGGGAAGAGAAAATATAACCAAAGGTTCTTGAGTTTAGGAAAGGATGGGAGAGTGATTGCTCACCAAATACCATCACTGGCAAAACAGACTTGATTTAGGGATGTTAATTGAATTTATTGCCAACAAAATCAGAGCAGGATAATGAGAAGTAAAATAAATGTTAAAAACACCTTTTCCCCACCCCTCCTTCCTTCCCAGGCTCTACCTCCTCCCCATCAGCACTGCCAAGAGATGGGGAGCCAGTTTATCACATGTTCCTCCCACTGCACAGGGAGAGGAGTCCTTCCCCTGCTCCAGTGGGGGGGTCCTTCCTACAGGAGACCGTCCTCCATGAACTTCTCCAACATGACTCCAGTCCACAAGCAATAGTTCACAAACTGCTCCACTGTGGGTCACTCTCCCACAGGGTGCCGTCCTTCAGGCACAGCCTGCCTCACTGTGGGTCCCCCACAGGCTCACAAGTCTTATCAGGAAACCTGCTCCAGCGTGGCCTCCTCTCTCCATGGGTCTGTAGGTCCCTGCCAGGACCCTGCTCCATGGGGTTACAACCTCCTCTCAGACATCCACCTGCCCCAGTGGGGGTTTCCTCAACAGGCTGCAGATGGATCTCTGCATCCCTGTGGCCCTCCATGGACTGAAGGGGCACAGCTGCCTCTCTGTGGTCTGCACCACAGGCAGGAGTTCCAGCTCCAGAGCTTGGAACACCTCCTGCCTCTCCTTCTTCACGGACCTTGGTGTCTGCAGAGTTGCTCCTCTCACATATTCTCACTCTTCTTTTCTCAGACAGCAATTGCTTCTGTGTAATAACTTTTTTCCCTTCTTAAATACATTATCACAGAGGCACTACTGTAATTCCTGACTGGCCCAGCCTTGACCAACAGAGAAGGTCTGTCCTGGAGCCGGCTGGCACTGGCTCTGCCAGACATGGGGGAAGCTTCTGGCAGCTTCTCACAGAAGCCACCCCTGTAGCCCCCCCGGCTACCAAAGCCTTGCCATGCAAACTCAATACAGACAGTTCAACAACGTTTTACTTCGTGCCAAATTACTTAAGATGCCCTTTACCCATTGATGGAGTTCTAATAGGTTCTTCCAAAATCATCTAGCAAAATGAACTGTTTTTCAGGAATGTGGGTTAGCAGGGATTCCAGTATTGATAAAGTATATTTAGCTTATACATTTGAATTTAATAAATGAATCTCCTGAGGCTAAACCAAGCTTTGCTCAAAGCAAAAAGCTTTTGCTCAAAGCAAAACATAAGAGTTGCATATCCATGACCTTGGTAAGGCCATTCATCTGAAATACAGCTATTACAATATTAGGTCTCTGAAGTCACTCAATAAATGCTTAAAGTCTTAAATTACACACCTTAATTTAAATATAAATGAGACATGTTATTGTAGTGTTGTTGGAAAGATATCCAAAAGATTAGTCTCAGTTTCACAACTTGGCAGAGTTTGGACTGCTGTATCTGTGCAGAATTACTTTCATCTTGCTGAGCTGTAGCCTGCATGCAGCAGACTACCTCTATGCAATTGCATCCAGAGTGCATTTTAATGGGTAACTTCTTGCAGTGTGTTTACATTCATCATTCTTAAAAGAGTAAGTTTAGCTGTGTGTCACCAGTAGATGTGGTAATCTGAAAATAAGCAGCTCTGAAGCTGATCAGAGCAATGAGTCTGCAGGGTTCAACCAAGAGTATCTTCTGTTTAGTTTCATAGTGTATTGGGTGGGGAACAAAGTACAGGACTCACTGAAGATCTTAATCTCTTCCTAAATTAATTTCAGGGTATCAGTTGCCTGTTTAGACTTTTTAATTTATGTGTGTACATATAGTTGGGAAACCCTATATGAACTTCCAGGCAAAGGTCATTTTACAGCTTATTCTTGAATCAGAGGGTTTTCATCCAAGGCTGCACAACTTAAGCATAATATCAAAATTATTAGCCTAAGGACTTGCTGGTGAAAATTTTACAAAATTATGCATTTGAAGAAAAATACAGTCACATGATCTTTGCTCCTTAACCTTGAGTGCCAGAGCAGAAAGTTAGAGCTGTATTTCAGAGGTAGTTGGTTCATACATGTAATCAGCTAACCAATAATCATGGATGAGATCATCAGTACAATAGCTAGTAATGTGGCACATTTAAATTTACTTTTTTCTTAAAAAAACACTGAGCTTTTGAAAGATTTCAGTGTTCTTTCCAAAGCAAGAAAAGCCTTTGAGGCTTAATGTTGGTATTTTGTTTGTCTTTACCATGTGTTTGCTGGTCAGGCTTTATCAGGCACTGATGAATAGATTGATACAGAACTCTTATTTTTGACTGAAGTTTTCTTCCAAGTTAGCCCAGTACAGCCATCTTGTCTAAGAGCTGCTGTTTTTTTGAGAAATTTATGAAATACTGAAGTGCTTTAGATGAAAAGAATGCATGAGCCATTAAGAAGGTAATGAAAAATGAAAATACAATTAAGTTTTTAAATAAAAAGAATAGCAATAATGAAAACTGAAATATAATCTTTGGTTTAATAGACCTAATCTCAAAGTTTTAAATGTGAGATCAGTTTGGAGCAAATCCATTTGGCAAAGGTAAAGAAGAGGGTAAGGAGCAAAGGTGTGGGGGCAGTATTCGTAACTTTCTCTCTCTTGGGACTGAGAGTGGACTAATTTGGGTTCATATGTACTGTTGCCTGTTTTTCTAACAGGAGTTTGCCAGAGCACATCATCATTTAATGTTTAAGGGCTCAGGGAGCAGATAATTGAAGTGGCTGCCTACTTCTGCATGAGCACAGCAGCAGATTCAGAAGCTCAGATAAAAAAATTGCAGACTTCCAGTTAATGCTAGTCACTCAAAGTAAAAATAAAATGAAGCAATTAAAAAAAAAATTTTAAAAATCCAATAAGCTTTTCCATGCAAAGTGAAGTCATATCAATCCGGGATTTAGTCAGTTAAGAAACTTTTTAACAGTTACTAAAAAAACTACAGTGTGAGTATGAAATAACAAGTCTATTTTTGTAGCAATAGGCATGTCTCTTAAGAACTACTCCAGTGCAAAAATATTCATATAAAATGAAGAAACTTCTACTGAGAAAAAAAAAAGATTTGGGTTTAGGCCTTGTTGTCCAAACCAGCAAAGACAGGGACTGAGCAAATTGCCCGACAGCTGTTCTTAAAAAAAGCATTTTACATTTCCTGCTCTTAGAGACACCCCTTTTTCTGGAAGGAAAGATTTAAAAGCATGGAAGTGTTAGTTTGATTTGCAGGTCTGTTTCCTACTCTAGCTATTTTTCCAGTGTCAATACCTACATTTCTTCAAAAAATTCTTACAATTTTGGATTGTTTTCTCTTATAAACAATAATTTTCCTCTGGATATGTTTCAGCTGTTGTGTAAGAAGTAACTTTGTGAGCTCCAAGGTCATTCTTTTATCATTTCAGCATTGTAATCATGAGGTTAGGAGTAACTTATGTTATTCAGTAAATTGTCAAACTTGTTCCTGTAAAATAAATCTGCGGTTTTTTCAATATCTTTTTGAGGTTGAAGTTATCTTGAAACAGTATGATGAGCTCTATCTCAAAAACAAAGATATAGACGCAAGACTCTTTCTGAACCACGACGAAACCCTGCAGCCTGCCGTCATAGCATGGTAATACTGCCGGTTCCTGCTCTCATTCTGTAATAGAAAATGCGAACTTGTGTTGCTCTCTGCCCCCTTGTGTTATAAATGGAGATCTCTGTATCCTGTTGACCTGCTAGCTTTGTAGTTCAGCTAAGGTATTTCTGGCAGCACCAGCCTTGCTTTATATCATCACTTAAATAATTAGAGAACATGTGGCTGTGACTGCCTAAAATGATTTGGAAGCTCTGCTCTAACTCTTACTCTGTGCAAGGCCCAGGGAAAAGCTGAGGAATCATGAGGAGGAGGCATGTCATACTAGCTGATTAGATGTGCCAGAGGTTGTGTTATGGCTCTGAAGCCAGCTGGCACTGAATGGCTTGGATGGTGGATTCCCCATCCCTGGAAACATTCCAGATTAGGCTGGACAGGGCTCTGAGGACCCCCATTTAGCTGATGTCCTTGCTCATTGAAGGTGTGTGGGACTGGATGGCCCTCAAAGGTCTCTTCCAACCCAAACCATTCTATGATTGTTTGATTTTATCTTTTTTTTCAATCTTGCAGTTAAACACTAGCAATTTCTGACAATTCAGGATTTCTATAACTTAATGTGGGCTCGCCATGTGAGTCTGAATTTATCTATGCTATGAAAATACACTAATTTAAAATTGGTTAGAATGGAACTAATATCATCTCTACATATAAATTAAGGTGTTTGTAAATAGAATTCTAGAAAAGAAAAAAAGCTTGGAAGGAAACTTTAGAGGTTGTCTAGTCCAGCATCCTGCTCAAAGCAGATCTACTTGGGAATTTAAACAACTGGAGTGATTGGACATCTAGATTGTCTAAAAATCTGTTACACGTTTTTCTCTTCAGATTGGTCAGTCTTTATAGAAAACCTTGTCTTTTGAGTTGTATTTTTTCTTTATAAGTTTGTTTTCCATTTCTGTAGCTCACAGTTGGAGAGGACACCACTAAAAAACAATTCAGATGAGGAAGTCAATATTATGCTTCCACAGACTCCTGTTCGGTATGAGTTTTTCTCTTAAATGCGTTCTTTTGTTTAATACTGTAGCTAGAAATATTCATCTTTAGAGTAGTCTGTTTTAATTTTTAAGGAACTGTGGGCTTGGTTTTGTTGTTTTTTTTTCCATAAACCATTCTGTAGTTCTGATCGTTGACACTTTTTATTTATAGTAGATATAGAGCCCTCTAAAAATGGTAAAGATGCTTCCTTAAAGTTCTTGACATTAAGAAAGTCCAGGAGTACATAGTTTCTGCATTGCTAAAAATTTTAAATGTGCTAAACCAACTTTGATCTTGAGAGAAAGTGTAGTGATATTTAGATTCTCTCCATCCACACCTGGGCTTTGCTCTGAGTTTTCCAGAACTGATGCTATTTAAGGCAATTCATGTGAAGGCCTATTGACCAGCACTGATTTTGTGCTGTAGTAACTGTTTTTCATGAAGCCACAAGTATCAGTAGATGGCAGCAAAGTTTTGATCACCAACTTAGAGTGGTGAGTGTATCCTTATCTCTCCCTGATTAAACAGAACTCTGTAGAGGATATGCTGAAAGTATCATGCTTATTGCTTTGAATTACCTTACAGTGTCGTATTTCTGAACTTAGACTCATAGAATCTTCTTTAAAGCCCCCTGAAACTGAGAGAATTAATAATTTTTATCAGTGGATTTGTATCTGGTCATTTATGTAGAAATTAGTATATAAAAAGGGTGCAAGTACTAGTTTAGAGCATAATGAAGATGTGTTGTATGTTTTTGTTTTATGTTTTTCCAGTGTTCTTATGCTTTTCCTTGTCATTACTAGAGTTTGGCAGAAGTGATTTATTTCACCAATACCTTGTGAAAAGTAGATTAAAGAAAAATGCATCTTTGCACTGCTACAGTTGTAATGATTGAACGTGTTTTTCTTGGGTTTGCACTTGTTTGACTGGTGATATGAGCCAAATTGAGGTTAAGTGGTACAGAAATTTAAAACAGACAAACACACAATATTCAACCAAAAACAAAAACCACAATGAAAAATTCAGGAAGTAACAATATCACTGAAGAATCAAAGTGTTTCTTAGGTGTTAAGCCATTATTTCGGTTATTAAAATTATCACAATCTGTATGTAAATAATTCAATAAGTTGCATTGTTAGAGTTCATAATAGTTAGCACAGTGCAATAGATTTTCCCAACAGTTTGGTAACTGGAGTGAGAACTGAAATCATAATTTTTATTGTGTGGGGATTTGCTGTTCAGTTTCTGGAAGCTGTAAAGCCAACCTTAATGCTTATTATGCATTTTTTTGTGTTTTTCCAGAGCGGCAATGAATAACATTCAGCAGTTGATTATGATTTTAAACTCAGCAACTGATAAACCATCAGATACTCTCATCATGTATTTCAATGTAAGTGACTACAAAGAGGATTTGTGTAAGATTCTTGAAATTATCACTGAAGCAAAATATACACCTGTAGATCTGATGCACGTGTTTTTGAAGGAGTAAATTTTTATTGGATTGGCTTAAATGTCATCATTCATTGTAGAAAGCACTTCTCTCTAACTGTTGTGTACTGGAACCTTATAAGTGCTTAAATACTTTAGATACTGAGCTAAATATTAAAATTCTTTTATGTATGTATTGAATGGGAAATAAAAGGGAGTATAAAAGGGAAACAAAAAAGAGAAAAATGTGTACTGCACTCTTTTAAATACTCCATTTTTATTTATGTTGATGACCTTATTGAGAGGTGTTATGAAGGGAAGCAGGACTTTTAATCATTTAAATGATTAAAAGGTTTTTGAAGAAAAATTTCTTTTCTTTGCCCTTCCTTCCCCTAATTTACTTCCTGTGCTTTATTAGAATTGCACAGTGAACCCTAAGGATAGTATCCTGAAAAGAGTGGAAAGTTTTGACCACATCTTCAAAAAGAAATTTGCTGAAGCAGTTGGACAAGGATGGGCTGAAATTGGCTCACAGGTAGGTATTTGGGTAGAGTATCACTCATTTGAACTGTTAGTTAGCACTGGCTAATGTGAGACCTGGCTTACTGACCATCCTTATTCAGTGCAGATCAGTAAAGGTAAAAAGTAACAGTATTCTTTTCAAATTGAGGAAGCACTGTAAAGATAGTATTTAACAAATTCCTCTTAATATATAAGGAACTGGGTGGAAGTATGTTGGAAGTACTTTACTGAAGAATGGGAAAATGGCTGGCTAAAATACATTAAGTGAAACATATATTTGCGTTCATTAAGCTAACTTGGCCTAAAACTGCAAAAGGTGACTCACTTCCTTATAAAATCAGGAGGGCAGCTGTGCTTTCAACAAGGATTTTGGAAAATAAATCCGACCAAGTTTGTACTCGACAGTCTCCTTCCTGTCTGTCAGCCCTGCTTTTTATCCTGTTAGCATGAATCAACGTGAACACAGTTCATGTTGTTACACTTGGTTAAATCTTCTCATGGCTGGGCTAGTCACACACCTTAGTAGTCCTTGAGGCCTCTCCAATGTTATTGGCAAGTGGAACTGGGGACCGTAACTTCTTTATAGTGGCTCTGTCAAAAACTGGAATGTTCTGGATTGTTAAAACACAAGAGTCTGCCTGTTGTTGTGTGTTAAAACTTCTTGTAATATTCCTTAATTTCTCATTCTAACAGAGGTACAAGCTTGGGGTGCGTCTTTATTACAGAGTAATGGAGTCCATGCTGAAGTCGGTAAGTTTAGTACTGCTATCTCAGCACTGGCAGTACATCTAGAAATACTAAGAATATTCACCAAGTTTGGTCTGATTTATTTATTTCAGGAGGAAGAGCGCCTCTCAGTGCAGAATTTCAGGTACTTGCCCATAACTTGTTATTGAGGTCTGCTATTTTAAGTCTTGGGACAAGTACTAATAACTTCCTTTCTCTTCAGCAAACTTCTAAATGATAACATCTTCCACACATCTCTTCTGGCGTGTGCTGTTGAGGTTGTCATGGCTACGTATGGCAGTAAGTTAAATCTAAAGTCTGGTACTTAGTGATAATTATTACCATCTATTCTAATCGGTAAAATAGAGTAAATAGCAAAAAAACCACCCAAAATGCAAAAAGCAACTCACTGAAATGTCTGAGCTAGCAATGAGTCAATAAATAGAAAAAGGAAAAAAGATCAAAAGTGGAAGAAAGTAGAATTTGGGATAATTTTAGTCTGTTTTCCCTTCAGGAAATGCTTCACAAAGTGACAGTACCAGTGCTGAAACAGACATGTCTTTCCCATGGATTCTCAATGTATTTGATTTAAAAGCTTTTGACTTCTACAAGGTGATCGAAAGCTTTATTAAAGCGGAGCCTAGCCTAACACGGGAAATGATAAAGCATCTAGAACACTGTGAACATCGAATTATGGAGTCTCTCGCTTGGCAGTCGGTGAGTGACACTTTAAAGTAGTATTTGCCCTTGCATAACGTGCTTACTTAGAAAAAAAGTCGCACCCAACTCTATAAAATAAGTTGTGGTCTTGCTGAGATTTAGTTGTAGAAAAATAAATTACAAGAGCAAAATAGGATTCGTTTTGGCATGTCTTCTGGTTTTAGAACAAAAGGAGGGTATCAGAGGAAGAAGTCAACATAGCTCTGCTGATTTACGTGATTGTAAACCAACATCATCTTACTAGTCTGGCACAAATTGTAGGGGTCATACCCTTAACTGTGTTTTGGTACTAAAGTCAGCAATAAATACTATGCTTTTATTTGAAAGTTAATTTTTATCCAGTTGCTATTCCTACCTGGCAATAGCACCTCAGTTCTGGGCATCTGATATGTTTGCTAATAGTACTTAAAATATTGTTTTGTGTTGTCGTTTGCATTTCAGTCACTTAGGTATTTTTTGGATGCCATTAAAATAAAATGCTGGAAGGTTGGCTTGTTTTTTTAGGTTGTATTTTACTAAATCAAACATTGTTTCTTTTCATTGTTTGTTACTTATAAACCAGAAATAGGCTATTTATGCCACAAAACAGGAGACTATAGAGACTGATAGTTTTGACCAGAGAGACATAAAGCAACCATTTAAGAACCCATCCCTTATCTTTTAGTTCTGGAGAGGAAGGGGTGTTTTAAGAGGCAGACACTATTTTAGGAAACTTGCAGGCATGTAAAAGGTGTTTGAGAATTGTAACCTTCAGAGGACAAAAGACAGAGGTACAGATACCAGGGTGTGACTCTCTCTGGGCAAGAAATGATTCGTGCTACCTTCTACAAACCAGCTTGAAGCCAGCTTACTGATCAGCAGTACGCCGTATCCACCAGTTTCTACCCAATAACTCAAACAAGGCATGCAGGATAATCTAATTTAGACCTGGGCTTTCAAACTGGAAAATCCAAAGAGTTGTATTTTCAAAAATTATGGGTATGTCAGGCTTTTGTGAAACAAATTATAATGTCATCAACAAGTACAGGACTATTTCAGGTTTTTTGAGTGCTCTGCTTGAATGTATTTTAATGTTTTGACTCTCTGTTTTTGAGTTTCTAGAGGGACATGTTTGGTACTGTTTTGGGGTGGCTGATTTGAGTATTAGTAGCATGGAATAGTTCAGTTGGAAGGGGTCTAAAAAAAAAAATCACCTAATGACAGAGAAATATGTGGAGTGGAGCCCAGTGGAGGGAATGAAAAGAAATGTGCATGACATGTGTCCAAAGGCCCTGCTGCTTCGTTGACCTCCATATCCCCTGGTCTGGGTCTCCCCAGGCTCCAGACAGTGAGTGTCTCCTATTGTTGGAGGCTTGGCACCAGAGGGCACAGCAGGTTTCCTGCAAAAGCTGAGGACAGCTGTGGCAGCCAGGACAGGCACTGCAAGATCCTGTGCTGGCCTATACTGCCTCCTCTGGCTGCCCATGACGGGAGGAAGGGCTGTGAGTTGTAAATAGCAGAGTGCTCAGGAGAGTAGGAGGAGTACTGAGGCATTTTCTATGCCAAAATGTCTTTGGGTCACTGCCGCAAAGGACCTGAAGCCCCACATGGAAATGTAAAGCCATGAGTCCTCTAGTGTGGAAAATTTACCCCTTCCTCACATCTGAATATTGGCTGGTTTTGCCTGCAGAGTTTAATTTATTAGAAACAGGAGAAAATGCTTACAGGGCTGACTCAGGAGGCTGTTGAGGTATCCCAGAAAGGCTCAGCTAGTGAACAAAAGAATGGTTTACTGTATTCTTCTGCAGTTCCTTATCTGGGTATTGTCTCCATGCAATGGTGTACAAGGTTTGCAAGTGTCAGCTTAATTAGCAATACCCTCAAGAATGGGCAGGCAATTGGAGAAGTGTAAATACCAGTAAATACCTCTGAACCTCCAAACACTCAATAAAGGAGGAGAGAAAAGCCAGATGCCGCTTTCTTACTCATAAAGAATGTCTCACCATAAGTAGTTGCTTTGGTTTAATTTTAAGCAGTCCAAGAAAGATGGACTCTCGAGAAAGTTCAAGTGTCCTCATATGGTTAGAGAGTGGTTTTGGGTTTTGGGGGGTTTTCTGTTGGTTTTTAGTTCCACGCCCCCCCCCAAAAAGTGTTAAAATGAAGAAGAAAAGCATGGAATGAGCAAAGCTTATGCAAAAAAACCGCCAAAACATCTAGCTTAGTAAATAAGAATAGAAACTTCTGAAAAACATTTATTTACAAATATTTGTATAATGCAACTTTGATTTCCCCACTTACTTGCTATGTATTTTTGTTTAGTTCTTGTGTCCTCCACCCTCCCAGGTAGCGCATTTCATTACAAGGCTTGTCTGTTTCAGTCTTTGCTCATTCTCCTGACTGCTTTAAAAAGCAGAACTTCAATGAGAGATTTAAAAGGATTGAGCAATTTAATACAGAATAGCTTGAATTTATTGTAGTTTTACTTGTCACAGAGCTTTTGTGAGGAAAAATGCCTTGTATAATTTCTCTGGAAAAAAGTCTCAAGTGCATCTGACCTTTACCTGACTTTGGAAGCTGTATCAAGTGAATGTAAAAGATTCTGGTTTTTACTGTTTTCTGAAGATAAAATATTACTCCTTAGCTACTCATTGTGAATATGTTTATTGCTTTTGCATAGCTAGCTGATTTAGTCATCTGTGCTTTAGGAAGGAAATGAAACTTTTCTAGGTCATCCTTTCTTTTAACAAAAAAAAAGCATAGCTAGACAAAATAAAGGGTGGAAGCCAGTTGAAGGTTCTTTTCAATAATTCTTGATTTTAAAAAGGGGCAAGTACATACTGACTAAATCATGTGAAAAGTGCTTCCTTTTTCTTAAATCCTTATTGAACCCAGAAAGGAGAAGTCCCATTTAACCACTCAAATATTTACCAGTGAGGTTATGATGCTTCCAGATGATTATGTGGAGATCTAATTAGAATATGTTAATAATGCTGCATAATTTTTATTTGCAAAATAGAAATACACTGTACAATATTCTTTCTTTACTTTGAGTTTGTGCTCACAGTATTTTGAGCACTGTTTTGATTCTGTAACTTTAGAGGGAACTGAAATTACTTCAGACTCAAAGATGCTGAATAGCCTTTGCTTCATTTTTATCATACTTACAGAAATATGATTTAAACCCTTCCATAGTTAAAATCTGTTTCCTATGAAAGGGATAGCTTGTTACCTGCCAGCCTGGGAGTTCATGCTCAGCCTTTTCCATAATTCTATCAATTATGGCCACCCAAAAAAGTCATTGTTTTGACTGTCTCAAATCAAGGTTATGTGAACAAATTCCAGAATATCTGAATTTCCCTTAGAGAAAGCCCTGTCAACTGCCATGTCACATCTTTGACTGAAGTGTTTTTGCTGTTTGCTGCAGTTTGTTAGGAATAAACATGAAAGAGCAGGTTTTCAGTGCATGCAAACCAAACTCAAGTCTGTCAGATTTCAATCTATTTTGAGTGAAATACCTGTGGCTTTTCTTGGTTTTGCTGTGCCATTCAAGGAAGTAAATGCCTATGGCATATCTTTGTTACGTGTATCTGCAAAACAATCCAGCTGTATTTCCCTGCCTCTCAGCTTCCATTCTGCTCACAAGCTCTGAATGGGAAGGTACAAGCAAGGTACTGTGTATTTCACGCTGCTGCTTAGAGAATGTGCTTCTTGCAAATGCCCTTTCACGGGTACAGTATTGGGGTAGTGAAAGGGTCTGGGTCTTCTGCACTGGAATTGCAGGCCAACCACAGCCTTGCCTGTAGATAAAGCAGAAGCACTCCACAGTTTCCTGGTTAGTTCTGTAGACAGTAGTGTTCTGTTAACTTGTTAACTCATCCATGTGACCACTAGTATTCCAAGGGGTATTTCTCTTAGGAGGGCAGTTTTAAAAGGTTATGTGGTAGCTCTTGCTGTTAGCAGGGATGAGGGTCAGCTGCATCACCACCTGCAACCTGCCCACAGTTCAGAACAGAATGTGAAGGTTCATTGTGGCAGGCTAAAGGGAGTTCATTCAGAGCCTGATTTGGTCTGGTAACTTCAACTGTGGTTTTCATGTTTGTTTTTGTGTGAGTAACAAACAGATGTGAAACCAAAGCAGTGCATTGCACTGCAGCTGTTGACACTCTAGCCTTCTTTGGCTGTATTGCTCTTTAATACATGCTGTCCTAATTAGTGTTTGTATTTTTCAAAGGAAGAAGGAACACCAGTATTGATATGTGTTGTGATTTGGAGTTGCAGTGTATTTTGGAGTTTTAATGACTGATGAAAGATAAAGATGGCTTCACAAAGTTACCTCTCCTAATGGCTAAAATACGATTAGAAGTAGACAAGTGTGTTTTGCTTTATTTATAACTTCTTTCATGTAGCATTGCTTAAACTGTGCTCCATAATGTTTCTCCTTTTTTAGCTTCTTCTTTTCTGTGGTTTCTATTGTTTCTATTCTATTTTGCAATGAAATCTACAGTGTTGTTTTATCACGCATTGTAACTTGATGTTCGCAATAAGTATTTGTCAACTAACTGTATAGTTGGTGTTTATACTTAAATGCCTCATCCCACACCAAAGACTTCAGTTGGTTTTAAATGATGCAGCTCATTGTGGCAGAAGTGCCTTTGTGCTCAAAACCATGTATTCCCAAAGAATATATTATTGCATTAATATGACAAACTCGCTGAGCTGGAATAACAGCAGACCTACTTTGATCATGCATTAAGGAGAAAAATATTAAGTAGGTATGTTTGAGATTTGCATAAAAAGCGTTAGACAAATCCAGGTCATGGTAAAACCTGTGAGCAGTTACAGGTTAGTTAGTGCTCCTTAGTACTTTGAAATAGTACAGGCTTAGCTATGCAGCCTCCTGGTCTTTGACTGTACAAGGACACACTTATTGTGGAGCTCACTGTTCTCCAGTGCTTAGTGCCTCTTTCCTTGGGTGCAGTGTACAGTTTCATATTAGGTTTCTGTGCTCCTTGTAAGGAGGAATTGAGCATCTAGAAAGAGGAGTTAATATATTTTCTTGTGGTTTTTATCCTTCTCAGTAGGGTTTTCTGTTAGGTGTGTTTGAAGTCCTGCAGCTCCTGTGAAGGTAGGTATCTACATGCAGTTTAAAGTCCTCTTTGGTTTCAACATCTTAAGTGATTCCTTTTAAATGAGGAAGAAGTAGGAACGGTCATACTGTTACCATTTGATAGATTAGGTTACTGGATAAGTGGTTTACTGTTGTGTTAAAAGAATGAATCTAAAATCTTGTTGATAGGCAGCCAAGTAAGGGCAGGCAGCAAGAGCTGGGTATTTGGGGCTGAGTCTGTAGTACTGGCCTCAAAGGGACAATAGTTTGGGCTTAAGTATTGCCCCACCGTCATTGGGGGTATTTCATTGCTAACATGTTCCCTGGCCTGTTCTGGCATTTGTTGGCTCTCCTCTGGACAATGCCTAGGCAAGATTTGGGGCATGATGCAGCTCAGGGACTATTTTCAGCTGCTGGTATGGATTAGCAGTGGAGAGTGCATAGTTATATGGGTGCAAGCTGTGCTTTGCTACTTGCCCTTGAGGCCTCAGGACAGGCTGTGGCTTGTTGTGTTACCAACCACAGATGCAGTCGTGGGCTCAACCATGAGTGACTTTAGTGCTGGCAAATGAGTCACGCGTTCCTGTGCTGTCTTTCCTTTGGGCTGCAGGACTCATGCGCGTTTCTGCACAGCAGCTGGCTTCTCCTGGGAAAGCTGGTCTGTATCAGACATACTCCTTTGATGCCTGCTAAATTTTGCCTTTCCTCAGATATAGAAATACCTAATTTGTGAATGGGGGACAGCCTTAGGCACAAAAAAAGTGCTGAGCATATCCAGAATGACAACATCTGCAAGCATGCTCACTGGCAGGATGCAATCTACAGAGGTAGCTTCACTGGTGTAAAGACAGGCACCTCAGGAATTGCAGTCATCAGATTGCTCAAGACATCACTCATGTCTTGTGGGCTTCTGGATTTTAGGCACCTAGTATCTTGTCTCAGCTTGGAAGTTGCAATGGGCAGTGATTTGTAATATGGATTTTTCTAGTGTTTTTCTTGCAGGGGACGAAACATGCTAAGGGTCATCAAACAATGGCTTGTCATGTGCTCACCATGCTCCTTTCTACAAAGTTACATTAGGAGTATGCAGCTTTAACCTTCAAAAAGGAACTGAGAACATATTTGAGGTTTTCTGTCTGTACATACTAAATATATTTCTGCTTGCATCATGAGTGTGTTCCAGAAGCATGTGGGATGAGAGAGGTCACGACCACTGCTCCTTGGCGTGATAGTGCTAAAGGCTCATACTGGTTCTGTTGCATGGGCTTTTTAAAATTTTTTTAAGGTTATGACATTTCAGTTGTCACAGCTGTGGCTGGAAAGCCTTCTGTGATTTTACCTTTGTCATAACAGGGCACATTTTCATGAATCTATAAGATAATTGCTTTTTGGGTATTTGTGAATATATGACATAATGTAATATGAATATATTTATGTTTATATGCTTTTTTTTTATTTTGGCTATATATATACACACACTCTTTAATAAATGCTTACATGAAATATGTAAGAGTGTTTATCCCATGCCTTTCTAGTACTCCTGAAGAGTTTCCTTTGATAAAAATCATGCTTTGCTTTTTGAGGCTTGAAACCTACCTGCTTTAACAGCTGAAGGCAAATTGAAAAACCAGGAAGAACGGCGAATTACAGTCTTCACTGTCTCTCCCATCACTTTGAAAATCTTCCCTGCCACTCCTATTTATCGTGAGGATGACTCAAACTGTTGTTCGTGCTTGGGTGTTACCATTTGAGAAAATCCTCTAGGCTACTGGAAGAGAAGCCAGAACATTTAAAGCTGAGGTCCTGTGTTTCCTCCTTTTGTCTGTGTTGACAGTGTATTCACTTTTTAGTAGGCACTCACAAAGTGTATAAAGCACTCACTAGGACTGGAGGATTTTGGTTATGTTAGCACAGTGTTAACAGGTTTATCTTTTGCAGGTATACCAAGTCAGCCCAACCCTTAAGATGCTCTTGGTTCAAGTACAAACATGACTAAAGGGATTACCTAAGACACAGCAACTATGCAGAGTTTTCATTCTGTGAAGTTTAGATTCCATTCTTGATTAAGAATTTTAAGTTTTTCCCTACTGCATCTACTTCTTTAGGTTATAGTTTCTTTAGGGGGTATGAGTCCTACTTCTGTAACTTAGACACTTAGGTTTCCTCTATACTTGAGAGAGAGCTGTACTTCCAGGAAGCAGTTCATTTTCTTTATTTTAAACAGGTATTTTACAATGGGATTATTCACTTTCTACTGTCATCTGACTCAATGACAAACCTAAACTAGATTTATAGCGTTTGTCTGTTAAGGTTAGAAGGAGCAAATAATTTGCTTAATTCTCTTCTTCATAACTGCATTTCCCCCTTCCTTAAAGCATGGCAGGGTGGTTATCAAGAGGTGGTTGTGTAATTGTGCCTAGGTTTGCTTTAGGTGGCTGCTTGTGCTGTGTATCTTGCCTGTAGCCGCTGCTGTGTTTTCACATGGAGGTCATGTACCCAGGCTGTGTCAGGATCTCTCTGGTTATAGATTTACAGCTGTAACAGGGAGCTGGGGTTTACAGGCTGTGCTCAGTGGAGCTGCCAGCTCTGTTGGTGCAGCATAAACGTATCTTGCTTATCTGTACACCAGTACCAAGTACAGATTTAGTCACAGAAATAAGTCTGCTTTAACATGATAGACTTTTCTTTAGTCTGTTTTTCTTTAAGGTTGCCTGATTATAAGTAATAAGGAATAGTGAAACAGTTTTCTAGGAATCCTTGTTTTTCAAGTTGTTGGGGTTTTAAATTTTTTTTTTTTTAATACTGTCCAATGTTTTGGTCATATCACAGCTGTAGGAATTTGATTTTAGTCCTACTATGTTTCTAGGTAGTTTGAACTTCAGCTTTTCCTACTGCAACACTGTTATATCTGCATTGTAAATACTTTGTAGGAGTGTTTAAAGGTCGCCCATGAGGGAAAAAATATATTAGAATTCAGGGAGGTATCTTTGCAATTCTTCAGTTTTGTAAAATCTTGCTGAATTGTGGCAAATTTGATGTGACTGTCTCCCTAAATACAAAAGTAAATGAAGCTTAGGTTAAGTTCTGTGACTGTATCCCTGTTGCTCCTTCCTTGGATGGGACTATGCTCTCCGACTTTATAGTTTTATAAATCTCTGTAGGGAAACAAAACTGGTAAAATGAATAGAATGAAGTTTTGTTTTGGTTTTTGGGGTTTTGTTGTTGTTGGTTGATCTGGTTTTTGTTTTGGTCTGGCTTATTTTATCTGATCCAGAGTCCTGAATAGTTGTCACAAGCTTTCATTACTCTTTCTTTCCTGATTGCTGTGTCATTTGACTCACTCACTTGCTAACTCTTCTATGAAAGTAAAATTAGCTTATGTTAAGAAGCAGTGGGTGCCAAACAAACATTCTAATGTGGAGGTTTGGGGTTTTTTTCCCAGCTGTGCGCTCAATTTTCAAGCTCTTAGGCCAAACCAGTATCTTGTCAAACTGTCAAATTATATATTATTGGAAGATGTTTTTGCTTCTTTGCTTGCTGCACTTTCTTTAAGTTATTGTATGCATGAAAGCATGGAGTTTGTTTTGAGTTGCTTTTTTGTAGACCAAGTAAGTTCTTTGTGCCTGTTTTTTTACTATATAAATATATATAGTATTTCAGCTATGTGTTTGTATCACTATCTTACAGTAACTTTCTAGCAATAAAAAGCCCTTGTCAGGGATGTGGATCCCCCTGTTCACAGCTGTTGAGCAGGCATGGTGTTCACCATCCTCCAGAAAGGTAATCCCTCTAGGTTTGGTGGAAGCTTTTCCTTTGGGCTGGATTTGCCTGTTAGGATGGGGTAGGTGCAGGTTGGTAAGTGCACAGCTGAGTGTGGAGCTTCCGCAGCTGCATGCCTGGTGTTCTGAACCCTGAGCAGAGACTTGAGGCTCACCCAGGTAGACTCTGCCTGCTCTGAACTTGGCTTGGGTACGTCCCTGGACTGCCAGCGCCCTGTCCTTTCTGTTTGGGAGTCACCCTGCTCAGACCAGAGCCCGTGCTTGGCACGCTCTCTGTGTGCCTGTTGCACCTTCCAGCAGCTGGGAGGAACTCACAGATCTTATCTGTACAGCAGCAGGTACTGAGTTTTTTGTTTTGCATTTGCTACCCAAGGGAGCAATACAAATACAATAGCATGCAGTCTATGTGGTAAACTTTCTTTCACACGTAAGAAGTGTGAAATAACTTCAGTATACAAGTAGACCAGCAGTTTTCGGGTTTGATTTCATTAATGAAACATTTTTTTTTGTTACGCCAAAAAGGCAGATATTTTGGTACTTGCTTCACCATCGATATTCTCATTTTTGTCCGTGTTTTGCTATGTACTTAATAAATTTTTCCAATAGACTTCCTTTCATAAAGCAGCAGTATTTGCAGAATTCATCTGAAAAGCAGACTTAACCTAGCCACAGTTGTTTTCATGTGAGATAGACTTAATATTATTCCCAAAATGATGGCATTTTGATAATTGTGGATGCCTCCTGTTGCTAGCATTGTTATTTAAGAATTTTGTTCTTTAAGGCAGGAATTCACTGTTTAAAAAAGATAAAGTTAGGGGAAATATTTAAGCTATGTGTGTGCAAAAATATTCTTTTTATCTCATCATAAAAGGCTTGGAACTTTCTAGAGGCCTTCCATTGTCATTGCTTGTGGTTTCATTCTCAGGTTTAAACTATAGGAAATTTGCCCCTTCTTATTGCTGAACAGCTTTTAGTTTTGATAGAACTAGAGTGGGCAGACTGCTTCTTAAATAGAAGAAAAAGAATTATTTAAAATCTAAATTCTCAGCTCTGGAATTTTTAGTTTTCCAGCAATGTAGTAGGTTTTATAGAAGACCAGAAAATGTGTGAAGGGTTCTTTTCGTTTTGTGGTAAGTTCAGTTTTCCTATGGGAAGAACTGGGCTTGCTTTATAAGCAGCTATATGACAGGAACTGGATGGGGGTGAGGTGATAAATATGAAAGGCTTCAGTCAAACCAGAATTGTCAAAGCAAAACTTCTCCATCCAGCTTGCAGAAGCGTTAGACTGTGCAAGCTTGGCTTTCTGAATTTGGCTCATCTTAAATGAGCCCTATTGAGTATGTTCTGTAAATGTGCTAATGCAGTGATACTTGTGTTTATACAATGTTTTCAACATTCTGGTAATTGGATAAAAATGCAGCCCAGGCATTTCTGTCTTCTAGATTTAGAATCATTCTGATTTACACTTTGCCATAGCTTTTGAAATGTATCCTCTTTCATTTTGTCAGTGGTGCTCAAATGCCAGAAACCCTGAGGTCTAAATGTTAATAGTCTAGCCAAAAAGGGAACTTGTCAGGATTAACAGGTCTGCTTAGATGCAAGAACCTTATAATATTACATTTACTGCTGGAAAAGTATGAACAAATTGCTCTTCACTGATAAAACTCTTTAGAAAACAACTTGAAAGAATAAATAAGGCTAGAGGATACTGTGATCAGGTGGGATTTTCAAAATCACCAGTCTCAAAGTGAGCCTCACTGGGTTCTCTAATTTTAGCTAAGTTCTTTGTGTAATTCTAGAAGTCTCATCTTTGGTTATGATGGTGCTTGAAATTACAAATGAAAATCATTTTGTCATTTGCAAGAGATGATGCAAGACTGTCTAATTACAAGTGACATGTAAAGACTGAATGACAATCTAGTGCTCCCTGCCGTGTTTCAAAAGAAATGAGAAGGGCACTAATGAAACCAGTGGATTTGAAACAAAAGGAAATTTGGGTTTCTTAGTTTTGTTCCCCCAATGCACACACACACACACACAGTGTGAACTTTTTTACTGTTGTGAACATTAAAAACTTTGCACAAGTTTGAAGGAGGACATAACAAGCTCACAGAAGAAAAAATTTTGCTGAACACACAAATATATCTGACCCAGAAAGTCCTGAGATATGACTGATGAAGTGGTGTTGCACTTGAGAAAGCCTTGTGTGCTTCTCCAACTCTTATGTTGTTCCCCAGGCATCTAGCCTCGTCTGCCCTTGGAGTCAGGATTGTAGATTAGTTGCATGTTTGGGGTCTGATCCAGTACTGTCATTCTTATCTTTCACCTGATCTCAAGAGCTCTTTTTCAATTTTTGCATTTCTGTGACTGAGGTTAGTTCCTTAAGAAACAAAAGCTTGGAGGTTGATTTTGGTTAAGGATTCCTTACCTGCCTGAACAATGTTCTGTAGGGATTTTTTTACACACTTTTAGATGAAAAATATAAAGACATATTTGACTTGGTATTGGTATTTTTTTAAATGTAAAAGACTTGAGTACTGAGGTGAAAAAAGAAATTGCCTGACATTCTGTTCTTGTTAAAGCCAGAAATTAAAACTTCAAGCTGAATATAGAAAGTGTAGAATAGGACATCTTTTGATTTTGAAGTAATGGTAAATCTGAGGTGTTTATAGTAAATATTCTTTTTCCTTGTCTTTTAAAACTACTTGTTAATTCTCTAATTATCAATATCTACCTGCCTTGGTTTAGATCAAAAACATGCTTGGAATCAATTAAATTTGGCCTGCTTTTATTTTTATAGGAAGTGTGCATTTTCTGCACTCTGTAGATGAAGAAACCACACTAAAAAGAACAATTTCTCAAGTTTTGATCTTAAAACTGAACGCTTAACTCTCCCTTTGTAGGAATGTGAGTAAAAATAATGCACTTTCAGGAAGTACTGGTTGCAACACATTCAGATCCTCACCAACTCTGACAATGTAAGCCTTTTTTCATTTGAGATGTCTTGGCATGACTTAGGAACATAACTTCTCATCTAGATTTTACATTTAAATTTTGGCATAAGACCTTACCAGAGAGACAGAAGAGTTGGTATCAAAGACAAGAGCAGAAAGAGGGAGTGCATCTGTTGCGGAATCCACCAGTGAAAGCATTGCTCCATCCACACCTCTCCAGGATAATCTGTTGCAGAACCAGAAAAGGCGGAGAAAACCTCATCCAGTCCTGAATAGCTGGTACCCTGTCTTTATATCAGCTTGTGGGAGGTACTGTTTTACTCCCCATCTTCCCAATCACATCAGGAATTTTTCAAGTAATGGTCTGATTCTCAGCATTACAGATGATGCTTTTTGACTGCATTGGGTTTTTTCGTTTGGGTATTTGTTGGTTTGTTGGTTTTTCTTCCTTCTGTGGAAGAGTGGAAATGTTTAATAAAAAAAATACGAAGTTTCCTCAAATAGCTTCTGGAGACTGAGCTATTAGCTGATCAGAAAGGTATTGCACTGTGTTGCACTGTGCTCTTCCCAAAAAACAGAAGCTGCTGCGCTGGAGAGTGAGTGCAAAGCAGAGAGAGCTATTGTCTGTGCTTCTCCAGGCTACTTGAGGTAATACACCCAGGAAAGTTCCGTTTAAAGGGGAGTGCTCATATATGTGACTTTGTCTGATCGTTCTGCTTTTAAGTCAGTGATGGGTTTTTACTTTTCCCTGCAGTTTTGTGATCTCAGAAAGAGTAGCTTCTCTTTACCGGGGTGAGGCTCTGGGGTGCTCACTGCTGTAAGGCAGAGGGCTGTTGCTGAACAAGTTGTCACTCAACTGAGTAACAGCTTTGACGAGCTCAGGGGAGTAGTGCCCTGGAAACATAGCCCAGCAGTGACATTGGGGCCTATTCTCTCACATTTCTTGGAGGGAGTCTAATATTAAACAGACCCCTCAGAGAGAGAGGCATTGAGACCTTAGAGGTGCATATCTGGTTTTGGACTTTGGATTTGTCAGTGGCATATGGAAAAAATAGAGAATTTCTACTCATGCTGAGAGTTTTGAGCATTTTTTTGAAATCTGATATGAATCAGAAGATTTTAGGTTTCCCAACAAAGATAATTGCTTATTCTCAGATGTTATGCAGACATTTATATCTATGCTATCTTTGTAGCTTAAGCCCATACTATTTCAATTTTCCTAAGTTCTGTGGCTAAAGATTGAAAATCCTGTTGAATTTAAAATTCAATCAACTCTGGTTCCCAGCAGCCATTGAGTAACTCGGTTTCCCAGAAGTAGGAGGCAATGTATGGTTGATTTATAACAATTAAACAGAAGCTTTGCATAGGGAAATAAACTCATCCAGATTACAACTTACCATATAGTTTGATGGCTCAATATGCATTTTCTCAACATTGATTCACTACTCTGTATATACAGCCCTGGTGTAAAAATGTCTCAGTGCTGTATCTGTGTTGCAGTTGACTGGCCTAAATCTGAAGAGCAAATTTGTTTAGACTCAGTTTTTATTCTTGACTCCATTGTTTTTGGGGAGGAAAAAACAACACTTATTTTACCTTTTAAATTTTATTTTATTTTACAGTGATGTTAAATTAATTCTGCAGAAAATGTACACAGTTTTCTAATAGCTGGGAAACATGTATAGCAGGATGTTGTAATGCAGTTTTGTCTATGTATTCCTGTTTGTAACAGTAATATATGTATATTCCTCCTTTTACCTGGTGCTGACTTTTCAAAGTGTCTTGATTAATTTTGCCAGCACAGAGCCCCAAGTACTTAATTTTTAAAACTTTTTAAAGTTTGAAAGAAAATAGCATTTGAAGTTTTAAATGCTCATGTTAAAATTATTTCTAGGACACAAAAATTGAGAGGAAGTTGTGCTCCAAAATTACTGCATCTTGAATTTATGGGACACCAAATAGTTTCCTGGAAGAAATAATTGACTTGATGCACATGTTCATTTCTAGTTAGAAAAGGTCTTGTTTTTCTAAGAAACTGTACTTTGAGATTGAATTAACTTATTCAGAGGATGTTATTTTCCTCAAAAGTCATGCTGAGTCGAAGAACTTCTCACAAAAGAGTTTAATAAAGTGGTATTGTACCTAAAGCATTAACTTCAGTCATCACAAGTTACTTTGTTCTAATTACCACAGGCTTCTGAGGGAGAGGTGAGAAGGAAAACCAGTTTGTCTGAGACGTTTCCAAATGCTCTAAACTACCAGACTTAATTGCTTTATGGGGGCCAGGCTTGTGGAGAGAGCATGTATTTTTATCAGATAAGCCTGGAAGAAACAGGGTTCTTGTAACCCACTGATTGAAGCCTCCTGTGAAAGTAATGGTCCCTAAGAAGGAAAGTGCAGAGAAAAAGACAGGGGGAGAAGTAAGAGACAAGAGGGAAACTCTAGAGAACTAGATGCAGTAGCTGAAGTGATATGACAATATGGGGCAGTTTTTCCGCAGTGTAAAGCAGGTTAACTTCACCCCCATCCTCAGTAACTTGGAAACTGATACAATTAAATTGAGCAACTGTTTTAACTTCAGGAAGGAAAAACAACCTACTTTTTCATTTGTGTTTGACTTGACAAACAGCCTTTGGACTTTGGTTAACCTAGTCTAAACCCTAAAGTTCATTTCTAACATACAATCTGTAGGAACAGACCTTTGACATAGATTTTTAAAATACTTTTTCTGTGTGCTGTTATGCTTAACACTTTTACAGCCTTGTAATAAGCTTTTCAGATGTGAAGGAAGCACAACCTTTACATATCAGAATATATGTCCACAGCTAAGAAATGTGCAGGCTTCTAATTCCAGTTTAGTCCCGATAGTCTTTTAATACAGTTCATATTGTAGAGTCACTGTCAAATATTTTCATTTTTATGGTCTGGAGGCTGTGTTGAATGAAGTTTTCTGAAACTGGCCTTTCAGAGAATCTGACGTCCCGTGGTCTGGTGGACTGATTCTTTTTTATGGAATTTTGAATGGTATCGGATGTGAAGTAATAGACTATGGGGTCAAAACAGCAGTTTGAAACAGCAATGCACAGAGTGATGGGGTACATAGTCCTGACTGCAGCCACCACTGAGCAATTGACCCAGGTCTGTGTTCTCATAAGGGAGTAGAGTATTAAGGTAACATTATAAGGCACAAAGCAGAAGCAGAATATCACCAAATGGACAAAAATCATTTTGAGTACCTTTTTCTTGCTTACTTTATTCCGGCTTAATGTAAGCGGTTTATTCAGAGTCCGTAGGACCACAGTGGAGCAGGTCACGTTCAGGATGAGCGGAATAAAAAACCCAACAGTTTCGATGAAGATAACAATCCGGGATAGGTAGGTTTTCCACGTGTCCTCTGAAAAGTTTTCAAAGCACGTCCTTTGCTCTGTATTGTTCCAGCTGTTTGTGGACTGGAAAAAGCTTGCTGGTGTGCTGCCTGCTAGCACAGTTATCCATACTGCAACACAGACAATCTTTGCATTCCTTTTGGTCCGGAGAGTCTTGGATCGGAAGGGGTGTACGATGGCTAAAAAGCGATCCACGCTGATGCAAGTCAGAAACAAAATGCTCCCATACATATTTGTATAAAAGAGAGTGACAGAAATCTTGCAGAGAATGTCTCCAAATGGCCAGTTTCTGGTTACAAAGTAATAAATCCTGAAGGGTAATGTAAACACAAAAAGCAGATCTGATATGGCTAAATTAAGCATGTAAGTTGTAGTCTCGTTTCGCACTTTTAAAGTACAGGTGAAAATGTAGATCGCTACACAGTTTGCTATGAGGCCAAGAACAAACACCATGCTAAAGATACACCCATATAAAGTATATTTAAAGGAGTCCTCAGTGGAACAATTAGAGCTTACCATTATAATGGTATGTTAAAAATTCCTGTGATTTGATGTTTTCTCTGGTATTTTTATTGCAACTTTTTTGAAATTCCAGAAGAACTTGCAGGTCAGATGTATTTGAACAGCGTGCTTTGGCGAGTTTGTTACGCTGCTAAACTTCAGGGAAGGAAGGTGAACTCTGTGGCAGGGGAGTACATCTCCAGCAGAAATCACCAGGAAGTCTCTCTTCTCTGCTGAGTGCTATTTGTAATCACATAGCCAGTCTGCAAAAGTCAGAAAATGCATCATTTGTGGCAGATGAGGTCACCCCAAAGCTTGCTTAGTTCCATTTCCCGCCTCGATTCAATGAAGCCATTGTAGGACTTTCTGCCTTACTCTTGGCTGCAGATTGTGATGGCGAAGGCTTGTCCATCCGAATTTACTGGGAGCATGTACTTTAGGAAGTGTTTTCCTGGACACTGCGAAGTGTCGGCACTTGCATTTCCCCCTCTCCCTTCTTTCTGTACAGCAAGTTTTTCGGCTCGCTGCCTGGCCCCATGGGGCGGGAAGCAGAAGGGAGGGAGCGGCTTGCCAGGGCAGAAACCGAATTCCAGAGCGTGTTCGTTCCTGCAGCCCACAGCCCTCGGCAGCTCCTGCCAGCCCAGCTCCTTCTGGAGAGCAGAGCAGAGTGCCCGGGCAATTTGTAGCATGACATCACAGGAAGAAGAGGCCGGGCGCTGAAGAATGGTTTCAGTTTGGTTTGTTTGCCTTCCCCTCTCTGCAGTACCTTGCAGATGTAGCTTGCAGAGTGCTGCAGCTGCCTCTTAACTCTTTCCATGCTCCCTGAGAGGTCCTTTGTCAATGTTGCTGGGGTCCGAAAACTTTTCAGTTATAACAAGACTTTGCAGTGTCTAAATAGCTCCCTTGCCCTTAAGTTCCTGTCTTTCTTTGGAGATAGTAGTAATTGTGGGATTTTATATAGGACTGAACTAACATTATGCCTTTTGTTAATAGCTTTGCTTGTAATAGAGGATACATTAATCACCAGAAATCAGCTGAGTAGTTCTGTCTAAATTCCCCCAATACACCAGTACAAACCTCAAGAAGGACAAAGTAACATTGATAGGTAATTAAATAAATGCGCCAAATAATTACTGAAAAAGAGGGTTGCTTTTGGATATTCACAGGACTGAGATGTGTTGCAGTGGGAGGAGAGATTTTTTTTTTTTTAACATATTCCATATTAGAAAGCACACCCCAAGCTTTATTTCTAATCAGAAAAGTGGTTCTTTTAAAAAAAAAAAATTGATTCCAGTGTTTTTTTGAAATGTTGTGATGCAGAAAGTGTTTTCTTGAATATCTAAGCACAGAATTAATACAGCAAAATGCATATACTCTACTGTGGCTCTGGTAATTTAAAGGGGGACAGTTACCACATATGCACAAAATACTCCCATTAGTCACTGATAATTGAAACAAAACATGTTGTAACTAATTACATTGTTAAGTAAATATTTTTTAAAAAGTTGCTCTTACTGCCTTTAGGGGCAGATATGAGATAAATCTCAGTTTAGACAGACTCATTTATTAAACAACAACTTGGATAGACTCACTTCTGGCATCAGACACGGTCTATTTCTAAGTCTTAGAGTAACAAACCTCTTCATATCTGGCTGGGTGGCATGGTTCTTTTGAACTGTATTTTAATCAGTTGCACCTAAGCAAGGCTCTGGGGCAAAACCTTTCTAGTCTGCTGTGAAGGAGAGTAAATAATAGCGCTTCACAGGGTTTTGGCATAGTTTCTTGTAAGGTATGTCAGACAAAATTCAGAAACATGCAAAAGTGGGTCTTGCTTATTTTATTTCAGGTTTTCTTTATAGTTTTCTGTGAAACATTTTCACCTTGATTTTGAGGTGAAATCAGGCAGTTTAACTTCAATAGGCTACAACCACAAGAAACCTTTTTGACTATTCTTGAAATTCATGCTTAACTGTAAGGCATAGTGCACCTTGGACATCTAAGTCAGTCAGGAAATGAAAATGTGAGCTTGGCAGAGTCTCTCATGTGTCCAACTAATATGTACCTTAGCATAAAGGTTTTCCTGGCTTTTCTCACAAAAGCAGTCATCTCACCCTAAATTTTGTTTCTGTCCATGGCAGCCTTGCATGGTGAAAGAAGGGCTTTCCTGCAAAAGTTCTGCATTGGGCTACGGGAGCTCTGCTCTCAGCTTTACTGCTCCAACTTTCTTTGCACAGGAAAACTGTGTGGGGCAGGCTCAGCTACTGGAACGAAAATCCCTGAAGTACAGAAATTTGATGTCACATGTCAAAGGCTCAAGAAATAATTCATGTTTAGGGAGAGAAACTAATGGCAATGAGTGTGTATCTCACTGGTTAGAACTTGATTTGGCGTTTGGACAAAGGTGTGGGTGCACAGAGGCAGAGTGGGATGTCTGGTCCCTTTTACCACTGTAAATGTGCTTTAGAGCAGTTGTGAAGGTGCATCCTCAGCCTTTGCTCCATCTGTCAGAGCTCCTGGCTTGCTGTGGCCTGTGTTGTTGTTCCTGTTACAAGTGTGGACACTATCAGAGCTGTATTTATGGCATTGTGTGTATGGTTGTGTTGTCTTTAGGACTCTGTTGCTGCTGTACCCTTGTGGTGCAGTACAGTACATGCACTTTGCACTAATTGACGACCTAAGTGATAATTTGTATATGTCCAGAAATACCATTCAGCTGCAGGGTTTCTCCATCTGCAGAAGAAAATGTGAACCCCCTGAATTGACAGTTTTTTTCCTTCCCTTCCTCTTTCAGCGAGGAGAGTTACGACTGAGCGGGCAGGCTGAGTCATTTCAGTGTAGAAGTGTGAACGGCAAAGGCGAATTTTGTACCACTTTGTTAATTTAGATGCAGCTGATTGTTACCAAGCAGTGTTTTAATTTGTGCGAGCTTGTCCAAGCTGAAGAACCTGCGTTAGTTCGCTGGGAGCAGTTGGGAGTCAGGAGTGGCCTCCCTTCTGGCCAGGCTCCAGCGTGAGCAGGGGCGAAGCTTCATTTCACTCGCTCCTTTCGTTGGATCATGTTTTAAGATGTTGGCCTTTGTGCCAACAGGTTCGGAAAGGACTTTAGTAGCCCCCAACACCTTAAATTCTAAGAAGTTTAACAGTTATGGAGGAAGAATTGATATGGTAATGGTCTTGCTTACAGCCCTTCACCACAGGCAATTTTCCTTCAGGATGGGAAGGAGGGGGTAAGCAGGAGGAAGCAGCTGCAGGGCGGGCCTTGTACACTGAGGGGGTTTTTGTCGCCAAAGGAAACGATGCTGTTGCTGCAGGGAGGTGCATATGTGAGTCTGTCTGCCTTTCTGCATTAGAGATGGGAATGAGTTAGGACCTGTCATTTGTTGCTAGTGCTAGATGAGCAAAGTCTGCATTTCCATCAACAGGCTTCCTGTGGCTCTTGAGAAGGCACAAAGGCAGAGTAAGACTGGGTTCCTTAAAGCCAGGAGCTGATGAGGTGCTTGAAATCATCTCACTTTAGCAGCGAGCAAGTTTTGTGCACTGCTTCAGTCA
Source organism: Aphelocoma coerulescens (assembly GCF_041296385.1). NCBI lineage: Eukaryota > Metazoa > Chordata > Aves > Passeriformes > Corvidae > Aphelocoma > Aphelocoma coerulescens. The sequence goes on from NC_091013.1 coordinate 65,244,967, forward strand.
GTCACCACATAACTCTGCTTCTCCGAGTTTAGATACCATTTAAGTGATTTTGGATTTGTGTGGCAAACCTGCTCCACCACATGGGGTCAGAAGGAAAAGTGCTTATAACCCTTGCAGTGTGCTTGGAGAGTGGCTGTAGGACACTGCTCCTTCCTCCCCAAGACGCCACTGAGTTGGATACTTGCTCTCATTTAGGACATAGGGGGCAGGATCCCTTAAATTCAAAAGTCCGACTGGTAAAGAACTATTTCACTGAAATAAAACAAGTATTTGAAGGCTTTCCAAGCTTTTAGAGTTGTGCTGACCAGTGTTGTATGTTTGTCTGGTGGTACCCTCACCTTCAGTGCTGGAATCAAAAAGAAGTTTAAGTGGTCAAAGGTGAAATGCATTTGAACTTGTCTAATGTACTGCATTCAGTCTGTGCTGATGCTAATACTGAAAGCTCTTTAGAGGAGGGGAAAAAAGCAACTTCAATATTAAGAGCGCTGTAATAAATTCTTACAGTTTTTCCAAGGCCAGGGTATGCACTGTTAAATGAGGGTTGTCAGGGGCACAAAATGCTCTGTGTGGGACCATTATTCCGTAACTACTGTTACTGCTTTTAGTGGCACACCTGTGTCATGGTGCAGGCATTTGTTCTCACTTGGGTTAAGCAGTCTTATGCAGAAGAACTTGTGCTGTCTGGTGCAGTGAAGACAGACCCTGACAGGACAGTATTTTCTTTGACCTAAGTATTGTTATTTATTCAGTTATTTTGATGGGTTTTAGCGCTTTTTTGTCTATTTACTGGAGTTTCTCTTTGAACATGTGTATGTACAGGAAGGAATTTATTATGGTTGAGAAGGAGGGCTGAGAGCCAGGATGTCTTTCTGGCTGTGCCACGGATTTTCTGTTCCAATCCTGGCGAAGTTTTCTATAGCTTTGTGCTCTAGCTTCCCTCCACATTAAGAGCTTGTTCACTTCCACACTGGGATCTGAGGCTGTCTTAATTGCTAAATATAGTTTGAAGCCCTTGAATGGAGAACCCTCTATTAAATATGATCTTGAGATAATTACAGCGGCAACTGAATGTGACAAAAATATAGACAGATTAAATTTTTTTATTTTTAGATTAGATTTCAGCCAAGCAAAAGAATCAATTAAGAGACTTCATTTGTTTCACCTCCGTAAGTCTCTGGAAAAGTAGGTGTAGAGGAAGCAGGGCTGGGCATTTTGACCTTCTCAGCTGTCTTTTGGAGCTCCCTGCTCAGACACCCCTAAGTCACTGTAAGACTGCTTCTGAGAAGTGGATGACTGCTTTATTAAAATGTGGTGATGGTGTCCACCTATGGAGATAATGTGAAGCTGTTATGGCACTGAAGAGTCCCTTTTTTTCCTCCTGCTAATGTGGCAGGCAAGTCTTCAAATGAGCATTGTAAAACTTAGGATAAACAGAGTATTTTTATCTAGCCAGCCTAATAATCCCTTGTGACTGTTGCAGAGGCAGTTAAAGGCTCCTCCATGTCAGGAAACTTGTTAGCTTAATGCAAATAAAATCACACATACAATTTACAAGTAAAAGTTGGTTGTGTAATTGCTTAAAAAGGGAAAAGGAAGCTCAGAATAAAACTCTGGACTTGTCCTTCTTGCATGTTTAAAATTCTTCTCTTTTCTCTTAAATTGTTTCAGTTTCCTTTGAAAGAGACACAACTGCTCCTCTTCTGCTTGTAGATAGAGGAAACAATTTCTCTCCTTCTGTATGAGATTTTAGGCTGCTAGAGTACTTCCCCCCCTCCCCACGTTGGGTTGATGGAGTAAGTCTAGTTGATCTCATAGAAGGCTAGTAGAGGTTAGATAACATGAAATCTTTTCAAGCTTTAATCTGTGGATTGATTGGTTTAAAAGGGATGGACTAAACAGCAAAGGAAAGGATCATAGAGATTAAAAGCTTGAAAAGTGTATGTTGATGTTCTTCAAAGGGAAGAAAAATGGCAAAAAGATCATTTATAATCTTAACAACATGATTTTCAGTGGATAGGAATAGAATGAAAGGAATCTCTAAAATGTCAGGTAGGAAGAGAAATGCCTTAACTAGAACAAAATACCTGAGTTCCTAAACTCTCATTTGCATTTCTTTTAAACTTAAAAAAAAGTGTTTATTCAGTTACTCTGCAGACGTGATTGAAATAACATCAATACTTGAAATTTCTGTCTGCTGTAGATGCAGGAAATAAGTTAAATGCCTTTCCCAAACACTGCAGCAAGTTCTGGCTCTACTCATGCTTGTACTGTTTAAGTCCCAGGATTAGAAACTCGAAGTTTGAGTTGGCAGAAATTTGTCAGATGTTCCATGGCCAAAAACTTTTTACTCAAAATACTTCTCAAGTGCAGAACATGACTGTTTTAAGAACCTATAATAGACTAAAAATCACTTGCTATAGTAAGCAAATATTAGGAATGATAGGAAAGAAGAAGCCTCATTAATTATTTTGGAAACTAAACCAAGCATAGGGAGTGAAATGGTTGGGACAACAGAACTTTAGAAGAACATCTGTAATTTGTGTAGCTCTAAAGCAATTGCTTACTATTTTTTATATCTTTAGTGTCAGTTTTTGCCCAACATTTGTTCTCTGGGCAGGATTCAGGTAGTCTGGTTCTGTGTCAGGATTACTGGTGTTACTGCACTGGTTCTGGAGGATTCTACTTTCATGCTGAATTACTTGCAAATACTGCATCCAGTGTTTACAACCTCTTTCAGTTTTGGCCAAATGGAGGCCTCTGACTTTATATAGAGGATTTTAACCTCTACTTGTCAGAGGCAGCACAAAGCCTACAGTCACATTCCTATACTGCATTTTATAAAGTGTAACATTGTGAAGCTATTGAAAAAATTTGCCACAGTCATTCAGTAAAATTTATGTGAGTTCATATTGTTTAAAAAACTCAAAACCCCATGATATTAATTTTGTTCCCTTCACAAAACCGGAATGTAAGAAGTTAATGGGGGGAGAAAAGTTTTGTAAGAATTATTCAAGCTGGTAAGCTAATTAGTTTGGATAAATACTGACATGAAAATGCTTGTCAGGGGAGAACTGCTGCCAAAAAGCAGAACTTGGGCTTGATTTATGTGAAGAACTATTACTTTCTAAATGTGTAAGTCAGCAAATAACCTCTTTAAATTCTGCATGATAAGATCACTTAAATGATTATTTAGCATATCATTAGTACTGGTAAACAGCAATTACAAATACTTCAGTTGATTTTCTCTTAAATCTTCCCTCCCAGCCCATATCCTGAAGTTTTATGGAACCAATTCGATACTTTATGAACCATTTTATTACACTGTTGACCACATTTAGCAGTTGTTTTTTCAATGTGGCAATCAGCTAATACCTAGAACATAAGAAAGGAAATGTCAAAACTTGGTAGGGTAGACAAAAGTCATGCTTCTCATGTGATAATTATAATTTTTCTGCTGCAGCCTTGGAGAAATGGAGTGATGCTCTCAAATGGAAAACATAAACAATCAATTTTTGTTGAATCTCTGTTAATAACCTTCCTGGATGTGGCAAGGTGTCTGTCTGGGAGACATTGGTTTGACCCTGGCAGGAGAGGGGAGACTGAAACCCACATGTCATGCCCTGAGCAAGTGCTCTTGTTGTGAGAGATTCTCATCCTTTGCTGTCAGGGAGTGAGTCCTCTGAAAGAAAGGTGCTCCATCTGTGGAAGTTCAAGCTCATAGGGGGATGGGGCTTTGAGCCACCTGGTCTAGGCAAAAGTGTCCCTGCCTCTGGTGAGGGGTTTGGAACTAGATGACCTTTAAAGTCCTTTTCAACCCAAACCATTCTGTGATGTTGTATTTAGCCTCAGAAAAAGGCACTACACTGAGAACGGAACCTTTGTGCTGCAGTTCCTGGTGAGATATCCATGCAATGATATTTTGCTCTTCCAGTGGAGGTGGTAGAGGAAGCTCCAGGTAGTGCTGTGCAGCCTACACTGTCCTGCACACCCCTTACTCAAGTCTCTGGGTTTTGCCAAACTTCCTCAGCTGTTGTCTGTGATGGTTTAGTAGGTATGAGGTACCTGTTGTTGTGGAAGGATCGCCAAAGTCCTACTTCTGCTTACAAATATTCCCTTAACTTTCTCTGTACTTCTTGAATTCCTTGGCTTCTGATACAGTTTTTAGGGTTGATTTAAACAGTGTAAATGTGGGCTGTTGCTTGAAGTAATCCTACTGCTGTCCATTTAAGCCTCTCTGCTTCTTCCCTTGTGCTGTGTGTACATATGCACTCAGCAAATGAGGACAATTATTTGGTTTAAAACTAATCCTAACAAATACATAATTTGCAGTCATAGCTGTGCTAATGCTAAAGCCAGGGATGAGGCAAAAAGTGGAGATATGTAATTTGGAGAAGCACCAGCATGATTAAACTCATTTAAGCCAGTGGTGAAACTATGCAGGAAGTTTGGCGATGTGTGTTGTGGCAATGTTCAGCTTTGAGGCTTTCAAATCTGTATTGTTTTGACTCTTGGCCAGACATTAGCATAGTGTTTGGTTGTGTGAGGTTTAAAAGCCTCAGCTAAGCTCAAGAGTGAGATCTGTGCTTCTGGTCTACTACTCTATAATTTATTTTCATGTAAATGGTTTGCAATAATGATATTTATAATGTAATAAAAGAGAGCCATGTATGTCTAATTGATTTTTCCACAAAAGAGGATAAAAATGAGCAGTATTACAGACATAGTATGCATAGTCATGCTTTGCTATATAAGATTGATAGGGGTGGTAAAGGATGGCAGCTTTCTAGGCACATAGCCGATACAGAGTGCATTGAAGATGCTGTAAGTTTTCTTATTGACTTCAGGTTGTTGGATGCTGTGGACCAGTTGTCTTCACTGTTGATTTTCATTTTCATTGTCTCAGGCCAACCAGTCTAGAGAGTCAGAAAATCACAGACAAATAAATATACTACAGGTACCTCGTATCACCTGCAGTTAAAATAGACAAAATAGAGAGTCAGGTAGCAGGGAGATGGATTCAGGCTGAGATTGTAATTTGAGGTTCTAACTTCAGAAATGCATAAATTTCCTGCCTCTTATTTCCTTGGAAATCAATGGTACAATCTGTTTTGTTTTTGCTGTGGCTCAGTCATTGGTTTCTATGCTTCAGAGCTGCTATAGAAAATGCCCACTGAATGACAAACAAAGAACCTGTTAGATACTTAAGAAAAAAAACCAGAGAAGTCTACATAGCAGAACTCCTACTGGATTGAAGTATCTTAGTTGAGGTCCCTTGTGTGAGCTTTTCTTAACAAGACATTTATATGTAAGGCTTCTGGCTGGTGTTCTGCTGTGCTTGTGGGCACACTCTGGGTTTTGGTTTCTCCACGAGTTTGACACCAGTACATGTGTGCTGCAGGGAGTGGAGCTGCCCATAAAAGATCTTACACTAACCAAAAGCATTTTCCTTACAGTGAAAGTAAAGATAGCAGAGCAAAAGTGCATTCAAGTCAAAGTAACTCCTTTAAATTTGACAACTGTTTCAATGTGTTCTTTGTCCATCCTCCTCTGAAATATCAAAAGTATACATACAGATGCACAGAAAAACTTGGTATATATGCCTAAGTCAGCGTGAAAATGGTCTCTTTTTTTACCAGAAGCAATGTGGTGAAATTTCAAGGTCAGGTTGTGGCTCTAAGTCTTCCTTTTATTCTTTATACTTTCTGAGGCAGTCAGGTTATCCTGATTAAAATGCAACATAAATCTGTGAGAGTTATGACTTTTTAATCTCATGTGGAAGTATGTGAGAGGCAGGTTTAGGAGAAATGGCTGAGCTGCAGTTCAGGTTTGGTTATTTTCTAGAGCAAATATCAGAAGCTATAAAATTCAACAGAACTTGGAATTACATTATTGTCTACATAATATGAGACCTTTACACACTCTGGAGTTTGAGAGCTAAAGGGAAATGTTTTGGGGGGGTTTCTATAAGCCCAGCACTTTAAAATCCCTTGTCAGGAGAGAAAATCTTCCCAGTCAACCCAATCTTTCTGCATCTGCTTATCCTGTAGGAAGTTAACAGTAACAAGTTCAGTGTGCTCATTTGTCACTTCAGTAAAACTAAGGTGAAATATTTCGATTAAGTCATGTACAATGACAGTTCATGGAGTGATAAAGATTTAAAATGAGCATATGATGCCTTTTAAAACACTGCTTGGTGAGCTCCTGTTTTGAAATTGCTAAAAGAGATGCTACAACCAGATTGGTGGTACTAGTAGAAAGAGTTTGAAATGCTTTTATTGGAAAACATTAGCAAAATTTCAGGTTTCTGCTGGAATCCAAAAAGGTAAATTGAAGTAAAAGAAAAATTTTAAGAAGCTGATTAAGCTTTCCTTAAATTTAAGGATCAAAAGACTTGAATTTTCTCAAATTAGGATGTAGAGCATAGTGGTTGCCTCAGAAACACTGAACTTGGGTTTTGCTTTGTTTACAAATGACTAAGAGTTTCTCACAATAAAAATGCAGAGCTTTAACAGAAAAGCACATTGCTATTGAAGGATTTCACATTTTTCATTAGTGTTTTCCAGCAAGAGATTTTTAATTTAATGAGATCAGGGGAAACATGTTTTGATCATTTAGTAATTGAATGCACCTTGTCACCTAAGTCAGTTTTACTGCTTTATTGATATGTACTCTTCATGTATTGCCTAATGTCATTGATTTATTGCTTCAGGAAGAATCTCTTAAGTTCTTTTTATGTACGTGGTGCAGTTTTTATTATATGCCAAGGTCATATAATTAAAAGGAGCAAGTGTTGCACAGAGGAAGGAGAGAGCAGAGGCTGTGAAATTTCCTTGATTTTCATACACACATCTACTCCCTACTCAGGAGTATCTGAGCACCAGAAAAAAAAGGGGGGCATCAAAAATTTTGACATCCTTTCTTTTTAAAATGCTGTCATTTTAAAAGGAGGTTTGACTTCCTCATTTTCTTTATGAAGGCCTAAGACCCACATGCCTGTGCCTTGGCTGGGCAAGCTTTTGCTTTTTAGTCCCCAGTTGGGTGTGTGCTTCTCAGCATGGCTTTTGTTGGGCCTCTCTGAGGCATCTGGTTGCCCTCATGGGTCTTGCACAAAGCCTCCAAACCAACTTCTGGCTTCAGGTTCCACAATGAGTGGGCAAAGGGGGTGCAGATGGGTTGCTGAGTATGGGTCCTTCACTGCATAGATGTGTAGCACAAGGGTTTCCTGTGGGGGAGGGAAGTTTCTGCATTGGTGCTACTCAAAGGTGAAGAGGGGGGTGGGGGTAGATCTGGTTTGTGGTGTTATGGGAAAATCCCAACAAAACATGATCTTTATCTTTTTATAGCTGTAAGTTTTAAAACTTGAAGAAGATAAATGTTGCTTTCCTAGATCTCTGTGAAGTCATCCAAATAGAAATGCACTGGGTTTTAAACACCCTGCTTGAGCAGGGAGGTTGGACTGGATGGCCCACTATGTTCCCTTCCAACCTTAACCATTCCATGGTTTTCTAATATCCCACATGATTTTGCTCTAAATATCTAAGGGGGAAATGTTATGCCTTCCAGTGTGTTTTTCCAGAGCCTGAGCTGGCCATCACTGATCAGTCTTCATAAAAGATTCTTGTGTGGCCATGAGAAAATGAGTATCATGTCTTACATTGTTTTCTGGAAAATAGTACTGGCCTAGTTTGCAGAAATGTGAGCTCAAACTTCTTGCAGATGTTGATGTGGTCCAAGTGTGGTCTGCATATACCACATCTACACACTCAGATCTTAGATAAAGCGTTTCGACTTTTTTGCACCTTTTTATTGGTTTTGCTGTTCTTTACTAGTTCAGCTATATTTTTTGGTCTTACAAAAAAATTAAAGCAGGTATATTGCATTGTTTTAAGGTTTCTTTAGTCTTCTTTTTAAGGATCCTAGAATAACTTCATGGATATTCCACATGTTTTAGTGTAAGACACTTCTGGCTCCCATCATTTACGAAGGGATATTCTTAACATTTGATAAGACCAGTTACAGTTGTTTCTCTGCTTCAGATCGATGCAAAGCTAATGCTGACCTAGTAATTCTGCTGATACAGTAATTCTTGTATTGTTTCTCATAGGGTTATACAAATCTACACTTTGTAGTTAGGGAAGCCAACTAATGCTGTAGATGAGTGAAATTGCCCTTGAGACAAGTGGTGGGAAGTGAAGGAATAACCAGAAAAAAGCTGGGCTGGTAAGGTTTTGTTTTTTTTTTTTAGTAGAAAGCACTGTAATACCTTTTACCCCTTTTAACAAGGGCATGCAGTGACAGGACAAGGGAGAATGGCTTTAACCTGAAAGAGAACAGTCTTAGATTAGATATTAGTAGGAAATTCTTTACTGTGAGGGTGGTGAGGCACTGGCACAGGTTGCTCAGAGAAGCTGTGGATGCCCCATCCCTGGAGGTGTTCAAAGCCGGGCTGGATGGGCCTTTGAGCAACCTGGTCTAGTGGGAAGTGTCCCTGCCCATGGCAGGGGGGTTGGACTAGGTGACCTTTAAGGTCCCTTCCAACTCCAGCTCATTCTGTGATCTGCCTCAGAATTAGCTGCAATAATTTGAGAGAAAACAGAGTGGAAAAACACTTAGTAATTGATAAAATAATAGATGTATAAAATTACTAAAAAGTGAGTATGAAACAAGTGTAACATAAAAAAATATAGGTACTAGTGCTTTCCAAGTTTTTGTTTCAGGTCTTTTAAGACAACTTATTGAAAAGTTTGGGGTGTTTTTAGTATAATTTTATACTACTCTGTATCGCACTGTCAAAATTTAATTATTTATTTTCAGTTTTGGAAGAATGTTTTAGGTTTTTTTTTTAATAAACTCTAAATAATAGCCCAAGACCTTTTGTAACGTTCTCTTGTTAATTTGATTTCCGGTGCAGTCTTCCTCACCTCTATTATGCTGCATTTTCACTGATTATTAAATAACTGCTTGTGAGGCAGAAATGCGTATGTGGAGATATCTTCTTAAATTCTGCCAACTGAGCACTCAGAAGCTCTGCTTCTGCTTTAAAAGCCAAGCACAGCAGGGTGACTGCCAGGTCTTGTCTGCCTCAAGCTCATATTAAGGTATAGACCAACTGAGCTTGAGATATCCTGTAATGATAGTCATACAAGTATTGGCTTAAATTGAGATCAAAACTCTTCTCAGAGGATGGGTTTCTGCCCTAAATGTTGTGACACAGTTTTGTTACACCTTCAGGTTTTTCTTTCTTCTTTGTCTTATGTAATTTTCTTCATATTGAAATGCCTTCCAAAACTGGTTGATAAATCCATTGTATAAAACTTTTCATGCTCACGTTGTTGTGTTTTGTTATAAAACATGGCATATTGTTTCTGGAACTCCAATTTCTCTGGGCTATTTTTCTCTTTTAGATTATATTAAGTACATTGCAAGACATTTATAGTAATTTTTTTCTTTTAAATATCACAAGGAGTCTGCTGTTAATGGTTTCAAGACATGTGCCAACCCCTACCTAGTACTACTTCTTCTAGGGAATTGCTCTTTCTGTGCATGCAGCTTGCTCATATCCTCTGCAGATCATCTGTTATATCTTTTTTTGTTCAATTTATAATTCTTTGACTTCTTGGTTATGTTGGTAAAAGATATTGTCCTGCTCTTTCAAAAACTGCTGTCTATAAAGTTTCCTGGCACACTTACCACTTTTAGGTTGATAAGAGGATTGTTGGTGGTACATTGTACCTGAATTTGTCCAGCTAATGAGAAATTGGAAAGAACACAAGACTTGAAACTGAATCACAGGCTTTAACTGAAAGTCTCAGAGCCACTTCATTGTCATGTTTCCACTTGTACTTGTGAAAATATTTTCCAGAACCACTCTTAATTGTTGTTCTGGGAACTGGGACTGTGTAAGTCAATTAGAAATGAAACTGATAGAAAATGTGATGCTGTACTGTGACAATTTGATTGTTACAGTAGTAATTATGTAAAATTATCCTTAGCAAGATAGGCATTTTGTGATCCAGAAGTTCCTCTGAAGAAAGTAAGTACTTGAGTGCTGTTTTGCTCCCCAGTATAAGACTTTTTCCTGCACAGAAATAACTATAGAACTGTTATTTCTAGTACTGTGTGATGTTACTTAAGATAATGGTCCCTTAAAGCAACTCTCCTCTACTTCCTGTACTGAAAATCTTTACACCCTGTAGTTTTTTCACAGCTTAAAGATGTTGCAAAACTTTTCAATCTCTAGATTTTTTGTTGATATATTGTCCTTTCCAACAGTCAAGTGGCTCACATCCAGGTGGGTTTTGGTTTATTGTACACAATTTCCTGTGTGGAGAGTGGCGGGAAACTGGTATTGATTCAGTTGTCCTTGAGTTGTCCTTTGGCTCTTGCCTAAAAATCTTGAGATTCATCCAAGAATAAGTCGTACTGAAGCCTGGCTGCCTTGTGGAGCTAGGTAATAAACTTGCTAATTACTTCAGATACAGATTGTTTCTGCAGCAGCACTGCCAGTGCAGAACACAGATCCCTCTGGAAGACGCTCATAGCAATTGCTTTGGGGGGGAAAAAATGTTGGCAGATGAGCCTAAAATGGTGTTTTCTTGGATAATGTTCAGCAAAAAATAGCAAGGGTTATTGTATTTTGTAGTGCTTTGTGTACCTGCATGTGCAATTGTGTGAGTTGAGCAGGAAAACTGCTGCAGGAAGTGGTGCAAGAGGTGCAAACTGTGTAGTAGCAGTCTGCCCAGGTCATTCTGAGCAGTTTAAACAAAACAGTTGTATGAAAGTGTAGTTCTGCCTGTAGATTGTCTTTCAAAACGCCTTTCAAAGTGGTTTTTAAAAAGTCTTACAGGCTTGGCAAACAGGATCAGTCCTAATTACCAGGGTTTGTTTTTTTCCTTCAGTATTCGACTGGTGATTGGTTGCAGAGACACAAACCAGTAACTGTATCAGAAGTTTCCCAGTTTGCCAGGCATTATCACTGGTCTGTGTAATATTTTTGAATGTAACCAATAGTTTTAGTTACTGTGTTGACACAGAAGTTCTATCGTCTTTATGGCCAAAAAGTGTTTTCACAGAATTCCTTCTGCATTGCTAGGAAGGATATTTTGATGATACTCTTGTACAGTGAGGTGGGTCCCATGGACTTTTGCTAAGAGACACTCTAAAACATAGAGAATTGGTTAATTGGTTTTCATTTGGTGAAGAGTAATTTCAGGAGTGGAGAGGCTGAAAACTCTACGGTATTGATTATTCTGAAATAATGCCCCATTTTTAACAAGATTTGCCAGGTCACTCCAGAGACTTCTGAGGAAAAGTAGATAATTGCAGAGCTGTGAGGAGAATGGATTTGCAGCATCATTTAAAGCAACACAAGTGTAAGATATATATTCAGGCTATGGCAGCCTTCTCTGGAGAGATTTGAACTCCTTTATCACTAGATAAAAGGAGATCCTCACAAAGCTGCATGACTCTATTACTTGATCTTAAATGCTCAAGATGAGTGGCATAGGAATAGGATGTGTATTAAACATATACACACTGTAAGGAGTTAAAAGCAGATCTGTCAGTATTCTTATATGAATTAAACTATTAACACTGTAGTTGTTAATGGGGTTTTTTATAAATTTTGTAAGAACAAGCCCCAGTACAAACATAATTTATGTAACACAACTCATGCGTGAAATTAGGACATGATCCTTAATTTTGTTGGTTTTTTTCATGATCAATACTATTTCAGTTTAGACTCTGAAGTCTACTTTGTTTTAGCAGGTCTGAGTTATTTCAGAATTCTGGTAACTAATTGTCACATGAAACTTCGGAAAACACAGTTGCACGCAAAAAACAACTTTCTGGGCATGCAATTCTCCCTTGGGAAAGAGGTTGGAAATAGCTTGTGCTGATCCAGTCCTTGCACTTCCATTCCAAAGCTGTCAGTTCTAAACTGGCTTTGTTTTGCCCTGTAAAATCACTGCCATCTTTTATCACCTTATGAAGAAGAACATTTCTTAACATTGTGTTGTATTGAGTGATTCAATAATTTGAAAACAAGCAAAAGAAAAAAAGCAAGCCCGAGGCAGAAAAAAAAAACCAAACACCCAAGGGACCTTGGCATTGAGATACATACGTAGTTAAGTGCTAAACACTGCATTAAAATTTAATGTGAACAGATAACTACATCCTGAAAATTTATTAGGAAATTATTGCCAAATAAAAATATAAAGCATATAGAAAGCAAAGACAAAAGCAGGTTTTTTTATTAGTGAACTACTAATAGCACTGTTTAGAGTAAAGCTGCTCAGGGCTTTTCCTCTGTAGTCAGTGGAGTACATACAAACCCCAGGGTAGCTCTTCCCCATATTTAAGGATTTTTTTTTTTTAATCTTTTAATGGAAACCAAAGTCCAATTAAGCATGTAGTTGGGATAGAGCCAATACAAAGATTGGGAAGCTGGGAAGCACCTGTGTATCCTGTAGTTTCACTGTAGCCAAATAAAGAGTAGCAAATAAGAATTTCAGCCTGTTTTGTCCATAAAAGGAGCTTTCAGATGGGGAAAAATCACTGCAGATGCTTGTGATGGAGGCATTGCTGCAGGGAAGCATCCTGCAAAGCCACTCTTAACAAAGCCCCACTTAATTCAGAGTTTAGCCATGGAGAGTTAGTTAGCCCCTGGGTACTGTGAGAGGGAACTGAGTCAAATTTTACTCTTACTCTTCATTCTGATGCCAGTGGCCTTTTGACCCTGAGAAATTTTAAGTCTTCACTGCTTTCTTGCTTTTTGCACTAATAAAATGGAGGTTCTGTAGCCATCACAGGGAAGTCTTAAACAAAAAGCAACATTTTGCTTAATTAGTGAAATTTATTCTGTGGCTGCATCTAGTAACATTAATCACTTATTGAGCATTAAATTAAAGTAAAAACTGCAAATCTCCTTTCATGTTAAAGGCATGCAGTGGAGGTGACCTGTTCACCTGTTAAGTGCTGCTTAAAAGCTTTAAAAAGCAATATGAAATTAGTAAAAGATAGCATGAGTAACATCGCTTTAGAAACGAGTTCCTGATAAACATTCCTATTCGATTAAGCTGGACCTAGGGGTTAAAGTTCTTTGTGACTATTACTTAGAGGACTGGTAATTGCCTGGTTAATGATGCTGTATTTCTGTCATATGAGTGTTGAATATCAAATAATGGGACTGAAGCCGAAGTTTGCCCTGATAAGCTTGAAAACACCCTGCAAGCTGCAGAATGTGCTTTGAATTCATGGTGTAGAAGTGTTTTCATGTTTAAGTGTAAAGAAAGGAGACATGGCTGTAATTAAACCCATCAGTTTTGCAGCAGGAGGGGTAGTTGCACTTGAGAAAACCTATCTCTTTGTGTTTCTACATTATGGCACACAGGGGTTTTTTTGTGAGGTATCAGTCTTGTCAGTGCAGCACCTACTTCTCCAACTACGTGGCCATGCATTTAGAAGGGTACCCGTGACAGTGGTAGGGGTCCCTGGGGAAAGAGCACAGGGGGCTGCACCTAAAAGTCTGAGAGGAGGGTGGAAGTGGTGATCAACAAAACACCCACTTTAAATGTCACCAGGTCTGAAAGCTAAACAATCTCTCTCTGCTCGTGCAGCCACAGGGCTGACAAGTTTGTGCAGCCAGCATAGGTGACAAGTCTTTGCCCAGGGACACGCACTGAATGGCGCTCTCTCACACCCTGCCATTGCTGGTGCTGGCAGCACTGCACTGCTGGGGCCAGCTGGGTTGTAGGACCCTGTTTGTCTTGCCACCTTTTTAACCACAGCATCAATTAGTGTTTGTGGGAACCAAAAGAGATGTGTTGGACTCACTGCATCTTGCTGTTGGGGCTCTATGGGTAGATGTTTCTACACAAAGAATATCCTCTTGCTGACTGTAGCTCATCTAACTGATGGAAAACAGCAGTTATTTTTGTACATTCCTGTCGGATAAAAGTCCACGTGCCAATCAGGTTATGGAATATGTTGTTGTCAGTAAATGCACAACATCTTGTACTTTGTCTCCTGCTTTTTTCTACTCTGCTCCCAGCCTTTGTGGTGTGGCTGCCCTGTCTGTTCTTACTGCTTGTTCTGGCTCTGTTTGTGATTGTCTGTGGAGCAGACTTAAATCTGGGTTTGCTTTCTCTGTTAACTTTCTGATGACTTGATTGACTTATGTGGAGCCTGACTGATTGCTGAGGCTGGCAGGTAGAAGAGGAGTGGAAATGACACAGAAGTAGGCAGATCCCTTCTGTGTGTAGCAAATGGCTGTGTCCCCCATACCTTATTTAATGGAATCACTCAGAATAGTGTGAGCAGAATTGGAGCAAGGGTGAGAGAGGACCTGGAGCTGTTGGTCTCAAGTGCTAACTCAAGAATAATAACTTTTGCTTGTCTTTCTAGACCTCTCATTCCCTTTTATCAGCCCCTTTTCGTCCTTCATTAAAAACAATACTTTTCCAGTCATTAATCACTAAAATGTGAAATGAATGAGGCAGGGTTCACTCTTAGTCAAGATACCTCAGCAATGACTGCTCTGGGAAAGGAATTTGGATTCTTCAGAGCAAAGTGAAGTGGTGGTGAGAATAATAAAAAAGGAAGAGGCCAAGTGGCCAGAAGAATGAGAAATGGAAAAGGTCACGTGCCTGCATTTCTAGCAAGGGCAGCACTGAGAGACACAAACGAGAAGTGTGTGCACTCCTAAATGGAGGGAAAAGTGATTCAAACCAGCCCAAGAGCTGAAGTAATTAAAAATGATGGAGAAATAACTACGTGGTTATGAATCAGTAACTGATGTTTTTTCTGCTGTGAATGAAACGGCTCCAGTATTACCAAAAGCACAATTTAAAAATTGCAGTGTGAAAAATTGTAAATCTCATCACTCTCATCTTGTCACTCTGAATTTTTATTTGATGCACTTCAAAAAAAAAAGTGTTCTTTTTTTGGAAATAAGTCTAAATAAGGAATATCTTAATGCTAGTTTTAATTCTAGGAAATCTAGTCTAGTTTTAGTAGGCCATTTCTTATTGCCTTATCCAGGTGATCCTTCATGCTTTACATGCATGCTGTGCTCCTCTTCATAGCTACAGATTTGTCATCAGTGCCAGTGCATTTTAATACTAAAAATGTGCATTTGGAGGATCAAACAGACCATAAACCATCAGACAGTGCATTGTGCACAGAGCAATGAGCTGACAGATTTTACTGCTGTCTTTTGGGGAGATCATTTGAGGAAAATGCTGCATGTCTGGTTTTGCCCACTTCATCCCGAGTCTTACGGACACTGCTTCCCCCACCTCCCACTCTCAAGAAGGCACATATTTGCTATTCAAATGTTCCTCTGTTGTTTCAGGAGTTCTGATGCTGCACTGTTGAGAGGCAACATTGTACTCAAGTATGAGTCTCCTGTTTAAAGAAAATAAAACAAACAGAAGCCATCAACCCTGTGCTTTCAAAGTTATTTAGAAATATGGATATTTTCCAGTGCAGTTTTGCTGTCTCAGCATAATTCTACACTCTGTGCGACTCGCAAGCAGGCTGAGATTTTGTTTCTGCAAGACTGCTGTTTATTACTAATGTCAGCAGATGGGCCGGTGTGGTTTCAGCCAGAACCTTCTCCTTTCCATTTACATTCCCTCTGCATCACCTCCTACCTCGAGCTCTCAGTTTCAGAGGACTGGGTTAAAGGACTGATAATTAGCCTCAAATCAAAATAGGGTTTGCTTTGGGCCATGAGGGCAGAGACTTAATGTATCCAGAGTCAGTCTAACTCTTTCCAGCAGTGGCTCTGGAACATGATACTGCAGAGACTAAATAGTCCCCAGTGCAGTTAAGTGACTGTGGTTTATGTATTATCAAATATAAAATATTGGGTAGATGTTGTAGCAGAAATGGATTGACAGTAGGTACAGCAATAACTTTCAGTCACCAATGGGTTGAGGTTTCCTTTAGCTGTTTTTTGGTGGGTGTTTTTGGTTGGTTGGTTTGGTTTTGAGGTTTTATGGGGTTTGGGAGGATTTTTTGTTTGTATTGTGTTTTTTGAAATGTGTCCTTTCATGTGTTTTCTTGTGTTAATTTCTTTTCAGAAATTACTTCAATAGGATGGTAGTGAGGGACTCGAATACAACTAATACAACTGTCTCAAATCTGTAGTTAACCTATATCTAATAGACTGCTGTTGAAACAGGAAAAAAAGTGTTTTAAGTATTTAATATCTCAAAGTTAAATGGTTAAAATTTATCTTGCCAAGTATGAGTGTTCTTAAGTACTTAAAAGCTTTAATCTTCTGTTGAGGTTCACATTTTGGAGGTTGGTTTTAGAGAAGGAACAAAATTCCTTCAGAGTGGTGGTCTATTCTCAGTGTAATGAAGGGTTCCTGTAATTTTTCTAGGGGTCGCCTCTGTTTGATCTTATCAAGCAGTCAAAAGAGCGAGAAGGTCAAGCTGATCAGCCTGAACCCACTTCTACTCTCAATATGCCTCTCCAGCATAACCACACTGCTGCAGACCTGTAAGTGAATGCCTGAGGTCTAGGAAAATGTGAAGTTGATATCACCCTTAATATTCAAATCCACCTGTATTCTGTTTTCCTACTTGTTAGGCTTGGCACTTAAGATTTGTTAAACCACTGTATTTGTAGATATTTATTATACATAAAACATTTAAATCAAATGCTGAAATACTTTTTCCCCAGCCCTATCAAACTTGTAATTGTAAACTGTTACATTACTTGCCTAGGAATAAATAAGTCCCTGCATCAAATAATATGGGGATAACAGGTCACAATAGCAATTCCTTTCTTCTAATGGGGAAGAAGGAAGAGTTCCTGCAAATATTATTCATCTAGAATTGTTCCTTTGTCCTGTGATGTTAAGGGCTTAATATGTGTTGAACCTCCAGCTATCTTTCTCCTGTGAAATCTCCTAAGAAGAAAGCATCTGGACCTCCTCTAAGTGCTGCTTCCACTCCAGATGTTCAGCCTGCTGTGATCCCCCAAACACAGAAACCACAGAAATCTACCTCCCTCTCTCTGTTCTACAAGAAAGGTTTGTTCCTTCTGTATGTGCTGACATTGCAAAGTTCTCTCTTGCTTTTTATCCTTTTTGGGTTTTGGCACTCAGCATTTCTGAAAAGTTCATTGTGGGACCTGTAATGAACACCATGCAAACCTCTGGAAGAAAGGGCAGAATGGTGCCAGCAGGTGGTTACTGTGTGCACTCTGCCCACTGTGAGTTTGAATTAAAAACTTACCTATCCTGGCTGTAAGAATGTCCATATGGGCTCAGAGGGTTCTGCCTTAGTGTCCTTTTCCCGGCAGTGACCATAAAGAGATGTCTTGCAAAGCTGAACAACTGGGCAGGCATGGATGGTGCTTCCCCTGAATGCTTTCCCAAGCTTTGACTTTGTCCAACTGGGGTGGGTTTTGAACTTTTTGTGGCTGTGTCTGCTTAGTAACTCTCAGCAGATTCATGTTCCAGGTGCTTGTTCAGACTCTTTGAATTGGCATAGACACACGTGTGCAGCATTGTTTGGTGTGGCCTTCCATGTGTCCACTCTCTCATGTGAAAACCTTTTCCATTTATTTTGAACCTGGCTTCTACTACTTTCCCTTGATGTGTGGTAGTTTTTTTTGTTGGAGATGGTGAACAGTCCAATGCTGTCCCTCCTCAATTGCACTCCTTTCATTTTGTATACTCCTGTTACAACAATTTCAGTTTATTTTTCTTTGTTTCTGAAGTGTATCTACTGGCCTATCGTCGACTCCATACCCTGTTCCTTCACCTTCTCTCTGAACATCCTGACCTGGAAGCCTTAATCTGGACCCTCTTTCAGCACACACTGCAAAATGAGTATGAGCTAATGAGAGACAGGCACCTGGACCAGGTAACATGAACAAAAAAGTTTAAAAAGGATCTCCTGAACAAAATGTTCCTTTTATGTTCTTTAGCCACTAGAAATTGTACTCTGAGTTTCTATTAATCTGTTGATCACTGAAAGGGGGACTTAATTTAGACTGAAATCTGTCATCTCAGTTTTTTAAGCAATGGCAATTATTTAATACGGCACCTTCAAATACCATTTTCAGCTATTTTCAAAATAATGATGAGAGACAACAATTTCTAATAATTTACATTAAAGTGATTTTCTTGGGGAAAAAAACATGTGTGGCTGATAAATATTTCGTTATTCTACACTAAAACTGCAGCATACGGTATTGAGAAGATACTATCAGCTTCAGTTAGTTGTTTGTCACATAGAAATGGAGGTAGCAGTAGCTGACTTAGGTTCTGGAAGTTCTTATGAATTTGAGTTGGCTGCTAGTTTATAGAGCACAATCTGTAATAGAAAACTTATTTCTTTACTTGAAATGAAGAAGCTGAATTAATTTTCTGCATTTTCAGTTGTCTTGTCTTGTTTCTTTAATAGATCATGATGTGTTCCATGTATGGCATATGCAAAGTGAAGAATGTAGATCTTCGATTTAAAATAATAGTTTCAGCATACAAGGAGCTTTGCAACACAAATCAAGAGGTATGGAAGTTCTTAAATGTTACTCCTCCATAAAAATCTTACAAACTAATTACTTTCCTCTGAAATCAAAATAAAACAAACTACACCTGGACATACAAAAGAAAACTTTTGCTGCACTGCATCTCCATTTTATGGAGAAGAAAACTGACTCTAATACTAAGTATCTCTTTTAAACATCTTGCATAAATAGTTTGGTAACTCTCCTCAGAAAACAAATTTCTTTCCATCTTTTGAAAGATACTAAATAAAGGTTTATGATTCTATTTGGAGTCTAGATAAAAATTTTCTGTCTAGAGCTAATAGGACTTTCAAAACCAACCCAAGTTCCTTTATGACTTGTCTAACTTCCATGGAGCATTAAGGGAAGAGAAGCAGATGACTTTCTAATGAAGCTTTCAATAGAAACATGGTTTGATACCAAATAGAGATGTATGGCTATATATCAAACAGCTGTGTATGTATTAAAGTTGCAGGCTTAATTCTAACATGAAGAAGTTCCTTTCTTCACAGGAGTTTTAATGTACTGAAATTTTTGCACAGCACAGTAATGAAATCAATAAAAAAACCCTCACCAGTTAATGGAACTGTAGCATCCTTTCAGTAGCAGAATTTCTCACAGTGTATTTGTGGATCTTGGCTAAACTCCAGACATTGTCTCCAAGCCTAGAGAACTATTTTATCCCCGTCAGGTCAGTAATGAGTTTTTTAGCCTTCCAAGGCACGCACAGTAGTCTAGACTTTTTGACACGTGTGTGTGAAAGCAAATTGTTCTTAAATTTGGAAAATGTTAGAACTGTGTTCCCACCAAGGGGCTGTGCCAGTTAATGAAGTAGGTGCTTGTACTGGTGCTCATACATGTTTGGAAAAGTCCCCAACAGTTTAGAGAAGTTGCAATGGCTTGCATACAACCCATGTGCTATTGTAGCTCTTAATCTAACACAGACTTTGAGTGACTTTGAGTCTGTCAAATGTCAAATTATCATTCTGGGTTTTTTCTGTTTTTTTAAATCTGTGTATGATTTTCTCACCCTATGCAGACTTTCAAACGTGTTCTTATCCGGGAAGAACAGTATGACTCCATCATAGTCTTTTACAATTTAGTGTTTATGCAGAAGCTGAAAACAAATATTTTGCAGTATGCTTCCAGCAGGGTAAGCCATTAGCTCTGTTCCTTATTCAATAGACTAGAAATATGCAGGCAATAAATCCTTATGATTATTTTATTATTTTTATAGCCTCCCACTCTGTCACCTATCCCACACATTCCTCGCAGTCCTTACCAGTTTTCCAACTCTCCTCGGCGTGTTCCTGCTGGCAATAACATCTACATCTCACCTCTGAAGAGCCCATACAAATTCTCTGATGGGTTTCAGTCACCCACAAAGATGACTCCAAGGTCTAGGTACGTTGTTGACAAGCATTTCTTTGACAAAATTTAAGGTATTTGAGGGATTTTAGTGGAAGAAAATTGAAAAACCTGCACAATCTAGTTTGTCAGTAGTCTGTGGCTATCATGGAATTTCTGGTTAATAGTTTTTGTCCTGTATTTGGAATCTTTATTCATCATTCAATGCTTTTCTGTTGTGCTCAAGGAGTTTTTTTGTTGTTTTTTTTTTTCTCTTTTTTTTTTTACCTCCCACTTAA
Organism: Aphelocoma coerulescens; assembly: GCF_041296385.1. NCBI lineage: Eukaryota > Metazoa > Chordata > Aves > Passeriformes > Corvidae > Aphelocoma > Aphelocoma coerulescens. Next base: position 65,265,141 of record NC_091013.1, read on the forward strand.
GAGGAGTTTCCTCACCTGGTTGCTTAAATATTGTTGGTTTTGACCCTGCATCACACTCCCAAAAAACACAGATGAGCTTTGTCAGCTTGTTTAAAGGGAAAATAGTTTTTTGCAACAAAATGGTCATTTAGCTGGCTGAACAGAACATTTCAAACTGTTGGTTACTAGTTCTTAGCAGATGAGGATGACAGTAAATGTACCAGTTTCCGTGGCTTTTCAGGCTAGGATCAAGTGAGTCCCACTGTGCACAAAAGATTGTGTATTTTAGGTTGATTAGCAAACACCTAAAGGTAAAGTAAGAGGATGATAGTCTGGGTACCCAGCACTGAAGGGTCTTCTGCTCATACGGGACGGACTATGGGGGCCTCTGATTGTTTCAAGGCACAATTTCATTTCTGTCTGTGTGATTCAGTTCATTTGGTGATTCAGCATTCACTGGCTCAAAGAGAAATGTCTCAACACAGTAAAGCACAGTATGGATTTGCACTGTTAACGCAGAGAGGGAGAGAGGAAGAGACCTTGTCAATGCCTTGTGCTAACCTGTGCAAATTAGTGGATGCTTCTGTTATTGTTAAATGTAGCTTAAATTTCTCTTCTTCATTTGGCAGAATTTTGGTGTCAATTGGAGAATCATTTGGGGTGAGTTTTAACATTTTTAATGTCTGGTCTTAAATGCATATAACTTTTGGAGGAACGGGATAGCCTGCTCACATCTCTAGAGCCGGCCAGTGAGTGTGTCTGCTTTAATATAGTAATTATAGGGAAGTTCTGTTAACTCCTTTCAAATACCCAGACTTCACTTTTAAAATGTGTTGCGTTTTATTGTAGTTGCTTTGGCACAAGATAAGAGTTCTTAAAACTCCAGTGTTTTAGAACTTCTAATTTTTTGTGGATGATCTGGAAGTTGGAGTGGTTTCAGGATTTATTGGCAATTCTTTCCCTATTTTCTTGTCACTTCAGACTTCTGAAAAGTTTCAAAAAATAAACCAGATGTTGTGCAACAGTGAGTGCCAGCTGAAGCGCAGTGCAGAAGCAGGTGCTGCTGCCCCGAAGCCACTGAAGAGGCTGCGCTTCGATATAGAGGGGCAAGACGAGGCAGATGGAAGGTGAGAGATTATCCTGGGCTTTTCAGAGATCTTGTATATATTTGGTTCCCAGGGTCTTCATCCTAACTTCTTCCTGATATCCTATCTTGTGTTAATTCATGAGCTTTAGCAGCTGTATCAAAGAGAGATGGAAGCATGAAGCCCCTCAGTTATATGCTTTGATGTCAGAAGTCACTCCCCTTGATTTAAAGTTTAGGTTATGAGGGTAAAAAGTTATTTTTATTAACTTAAACTTATGCTTTCTGTCTGCAGCAAACACCTACCCCAGGAGTCCAAGTTCCAACAAAAGCTGGCAGAAATGAGTGAGTATTACTTTTCTCATAATCTGCACAGCACTGAGTGCCTTGGGCCCACCCAGATGAAAACACTGCTCAACACCAATGTGATTTGGGTAGCTTGCTTAGCTTTTGTACATGCTGCATTTTAGTCTTGAAAATGCAGATTACAAAATGGAGATTTATGTACACAGGAAAACCATATATAGTGGTTTTGTTGCTTTGCTGTCTTTTATATTGAAACGTCTGAGATTGCTTTTTTCTTCTACTGTGGGTCAGCATTTCTTTCAGATCTTATGGGATCACTTTTCTGTTTCACAATGAAACTCAAATCTAGCTCATGAAAAGCAAAATGGCTCCAACCCCCACATCTGAGTTGTATTTTCCACTCATGTAAAGGAGCACACTTGGCCTGGCCAGGCATTCTCACTCTGTGGCAGAATCTGAGCTCTGCAGCTGAGCAGATTTGCCCGTTAAAAACTCTTACCTTGCTCATCAAATAGGTATGAGTGTGGATCCAGGCACCTCTCCTTTATTTTAAGATAGGGAAAATGTTTCAGTGTTTACTTATGGCAGAGGTTAAGAAGGAGAGTTCTGTCTCGTGTCCAGTGGTGTTAGTGTGTGCCACTGGGGGGAAAAGGCATTCCTGGGCAGGCTGTCTCAGGGATGTGGGCAGTGCTCAGCCCACAGCATCTGCCTGGCTACAAGGCGAGATTCCCGGTGTGACACAAACCATCTGCCCTCCTTGAGGATGGAAACAGACACAGTGAGGGGACAGGGACAATGAGAACTGGAGTGAACAGGTGGAAGGAATTTCATAAGATCTGTAAGATGGAGCAAGAATGGCTGAAACAATGCAAAATTAGGTGTTTGTCCTATAATGAGCGATTTGGTTCGTTTACAATAGAATGTACTTCTATTCCTTGTGTCATTACAAATTTTTCCAGTAATCAGTCTGAAGTAATTATGAAGAAAATATCTCATTCTTTTTGTTTGTTGGGTTTTTTTGTAGCATCTACTCGAACCAGAATGCAAAAGCAGAAGCTCAATGATGGAAATGATACCTCAGCCAGTGAAGAAAAGTGAGATTCTTCCTCAGGACAAGGGGCTGCACTGCTGGCCCTCTTAAGATTGTTTTTGTTTTACAGCCTTCATTAATAGAGTTGCTTTTTTAGTTGCTTTAATTCCAAACTGCTAGTTGAAAGCATTTGTACTTTTTAAATTGTTAAATGTTTTCCATGATACTTTGCCTTATGATGTAGCATACATACAATGTAAGCCACTGAATTTAATTTATATTTTTTTTTGAGGATTTTTAAAAAGTCTTGGAAAGCGTCTGAATTTCCTGTTGCAGCATTACTGATTTAAGCCAGTTCAGTCTCCTTGGATCGATTTTTTTATGTCTGAAGATTAAATGTTTGCTAGAGTGATTTGAAATGCACTAATTTTGTTTCTTAGATTTGAGTTTTAGATTTTCATCACTTGAAAATTTTGAAAATGGTGGGCCATTTACTGCAAAGATTTCTGTCTCTGGTCATAATTAGCACATCAAATTCCCATGAAATTAAACTGCACAGCAGCTGGGGGCCTTGCAGAGTCGGGGCCTCACCTCAGGAGTACAACCCGAATTCAAAGTGAACTCATTTCACAGCCTTACTACTGAAACCAACACTTGGCATTTTGTAGTTTTGCTTCCCCAGCTCTCACCCCACTGTCATTTCAGAGGGCAGGTACACTGTCCCTCAGTTTGAATTTCATGGAATGTGAATCCCACAGAGGTTCACCCCAGAATCCCAGAGAGAACCTTCCCAGAAGCTGAAGTTTCTTCCCATATGCAGAGTAATTGATGTGCCCTTTTTTTATCTTGGGAAATCTCAAGTATTTTAAAAAAACAAAACCAAACAAAACAACAAACCCAAACCATAGCTGGTACACATAAGATTTCAAAATTCTAATGATGTAGAATTTTCTTGATTTCTTTGAATTTTCACCCAACTGTAGCCAAGCCAAACAGCTTGAGAAACAGCTGGAAGCTGAGTGTCTCCAGTTGGGTTCCAGGTAAGAGCAGCCTGGTCTCTAAAAGCACAGGGTATCTCCCATTGGCCTTATTGCAGCATCTGCAAATACCTGAATGTGGTAAACCCACATTGGGAAAATCAGTCTGCCTTACTTCACTGAAAAGGCAGTTAATTGAGCAACTTGTGAATTTTGCAACTAGCAAAAAAACCTAAACAAAACCATCCAATACTTTTTTCATCTTTTGTGTTTGTAAGTTACTGATTCAGATACTGGAACTTTCCTTGCCACAACAAAGTTTTGTAAAATACCCAATTAACAAAAGCACATGTTTTATTTACAGTGGATTAAAACATGAGCAAATAAATTGTCTTGCTTTAAAATTACCCATTTTTATTAAATTTAACTTTTGCAGCTACTTAAATTAGGAACAGGTACAGTAAAAAAGCATGCTGTTCATGACACAGATGTTTTAAACCAACATCTTCCAGGTAGCTTATTTAGAGATTGCTTAGCTGATCCTAGAATACTTATAGTAGGAAGTTTTTTAAAGATCCATTCTTGTGTTGATTCAAAGCTAACCCTAGAGCTAATAAAAATTATACGAGCAGCAAAACTGATTGTAAATTAATTTTAAAATAATATTTTTTAGACTCAGTATGGCTTCCATTTTCCTACTGAAAAATGTACAGAAGTTTCCAGACTTCCATAAGTACCTTATGCTTATTTTCTCACTTTTTGCAGTTTTACAGACAGGATATATGTTAACATTGGGGTACACTGACTGTAAGCTCTGTTACAGCAGTCAAGATTCTTCCTTTGGCTAGAGGGATGATACAGTCCAGTATCTAAACAGCTTCATTATTTCTTTACTGTGACAATGTATTTTTTTTGTTCAAACAGACTGAAGGCTTTACATAAAATGTACAATATTATTTTATACAACTAATCAGTTTCTCTCCTTTCAAGATAAATAAAATAGCTTTTAAAGGATTTATAGTCAGTAATTTTCTTATATTCATATGGTACCTATGCAAATAAATGTGTATTGAAACTAATGGCTTTTTATTAGATATGGAAATCTTACTGTGTTTTACAGCACTTCTCTTAGAGTGAGACCTTGCTGTACTAAAAATGGCCTGGAAAATTGAAACTGTTCCAGGAAAAAAGAAAATTAGGAATCACAGCAGAAGTTGGACACAAAATGTGATGGCCAATTTAGGTGCTTAACAACAAGCAGCCGTTCCTGTAGAAAGCCTAAGCCCTGGGTGTAAGATGAGGTCAGGTAAATTGCATCCTGGAAAGGCCTGTTCTATTGGTTTGGCTGTGTAGCCATCTGAAGGTGGATGAGCTGACTCCCAGCCCCTTAATTTGATGTTTTATACCTTAAGCTCTTCCTGCTGTCCACTGTTTCCAAATGCTGTTTGTTCTTATATGTCATAGGAATTTATTTCTTCCTCACTGCCTTTGCCTTCTTTGCAAGTGAAGAATTTTGTGCTTAGGCAGTGCTTGTGCAGAGGGGCTGCACTAAACAGCAGGTGCCTCACAGGTACTGGGACGGCTGTAGGGAACCTGTAAATACACAATTTCAGGTACAGGAGTGGCTGCAGGAAGACATCTGTACCAAATGTGAAACGGCTGGAGAAGATTATGGCTGTATGATACCAGTGCACAGTACGAGCTGAAATATTTTAAAATGTAACAAGCTGGTCATAATGTGCATTTGCTTAAGAAATGATGACTGGTGTTCTGAGGACCATTTTATTAATAGCAATGTATTAAGTCACTAATAAGGCATAAGGGCATTGATACACTTGAGCAAATGCTCCACCTTACAAATATGTTATCTGGTGACAGTGATTTCCTGAAGAACACAAATAACCTTTAAGGTACCTCTGTGAAATATTAATCTGGTTTACTTTTCTCCCACACACAGTTAACTCAGTCTACAAGCATCAAATTTTCTTCATTTTTACTGAAAAGAAAGGAAAAAATCTCACTCGTACTGTTTTAAATATTATGACATTTTTATTAATGGTCTATTAAACCGGGTAAGTTTGTAAAGAAACAAAAAATCATTTTCGTTCAGGCTGTAAACTTTCTACATCATTGGGTGGTAGCCAATGAATCCTGCCTCTATGGGGCAAATAAATGCTTTGTTTTACAAGGAAAGCCCAGGGAACTTGAGATCATATCAAAACAACAGTTTACATAGTTACCAAGCATTGTAACAAAACTCTACAGCTGTGTACTAGATGACAATGCAGTGCTGGCTTTTAGCTTCAGTAACTTAGGAGAACCTTTAAATGACCCTACCCATCTAATTTCTTTTTCTCTCCAGACTCCTTTCTGGAAAGTGGAACACTGCTCTTTATTTAAACCCCAGACACAGTTTATGCTTGACCATATTCTCACTTTTTAATAAATACCTTTTGTCGGCGGTATCCTAAAACAGAACAATACTTTATTAAGTATTTAACCTGCAAGATCCACAAACAAGGTGGTTGCAGACTATCTCACAACAGTAAAATGCATCCCTAATTTCTTCTGAAATGTCCCATGGTTGGGTTTCAAGCATATATTTACATCCATGCATCCACATTTAACCACCTCAGCCAGTTAGGACTTTTTTTTTTTAACATTAACCTGAAAATGCATGCAATGAAAATTAAAAAACTAAATAAATAAATGTTTCTATGAATGTAACACTATTACATCCAGGGCAGCTGACACAGAATAAAAGCCAGTGCTGACATACTGGATCTTTAGCCTCACCCTCATTCAGTCCAGAGATGCCTTTTCTCAAAATTACAGGCTTTGTCAATTATTCTGAAATTGCACGTAGGCTTTAATGTATATGGTTAGTTGGAAGTTATGAGCAGCAAGGAAATAAATTGGAAAAAAAATGGCACTTGGTAATATTAAGCCAAAAATGCCTTGTTCCAAGCAGCATGCCATCTCAGCTGCAGTAACTGTTCAACTACTTTATGAACTTGAGGCAGTCCTGGAGAGTGGTGTCCCTCTCCAGTGCTATCATTCCATGCAGTAGTGCCTCCAGGGAGCCAGATAAGGTTTCTTATCAGATGTTGAGTCAAAAACCCCTCACCACTTCGCATTTATAGTTTTTTGTTTGATTCTTTTGAGTAAAACAGAAATGTGTGGAGAGACCTTTCGTAACACATGCCATAGGAAAGCTGGAGTGACCACTGCCAAGCCAGTACCAGGGGTGTAGGTGCCCAGCTGGTTCCACTTCCCAGTGAGACTGGATGTGTGCCAGTGTGATGCCACTGGAGCGCGACAGGGGCTGGTGCCCACTGCTGCCCCAAGGCTGGGATGTGGTTGTAGGCCCTCATTCCATGCACTGCTACTCTTAAGGAAATGCTGGCAGGTGAATCTGGCATCCCAGGCTTAACCAGGGATATGCAGCCTTGGCTTACATAGAATTCCTTATGTCCATGCTTTGGTATGACCAGGGCTGAGCTAGAGCACACAGGGGTCGCAGTAAAGCTGTGCCCTACCAGGCCCCTGTTTTACTGTCTGCAGTAACCTCTATCTGGGTGCTGGTGTCAAGTGCTTCTCAACACAAACTTACCAAAACTCATCTCCTCCCCCAGCAATGTTGTGGTTTTGATGAATCTGCATTATGTACTGGAAAGGTTTTGACCACTTCTGTTTGAACACAAAATACTGACACAGCTGCTAAGAACAGCACTAATGCTGCTGGAGGAAGTCATACTCATCACTGAGGGGGTGGCAGAATGTGCTTGTTAGCAGTAGATGATCCAATATCTTTCTAGTGAGAGTCTGAGGCAAATGTCTCAAACACAAGTAAATGTTTACCACAGCATTTTCCAAAATATTTGCTCATCACCCTCCTCCTAAATTCTGCTGCCTGCGTGCTTCACCTTTCCACTCACACCCACAGGGTCTGGGGTGAATGGGGAGGGCACTACTCACTACTGCTTTTCTGCTCCTTTTCCTCCTACTCTTCCTCAAAGAACAGGATTGTTTGAGAAATGAGCCTCCAATATAGTAAGGAACAGCTATTTCTACCTTAGACATGAGGATGTGATAATTTAAGGGAATTAGGTTCTTAGGAACCACATTTGAGGATTAGAAAAAGTCATTGAAGGATGCTGTGGCACAGCAGGGACCTGCAGAAAGGTTGCATGACTACTTACATAATTAGTGTACTGAGCCTGGCATCCAGCTTTTTGTCTTTCCCATAAAATATTGCAAAAGGCACTTGAAGTCACTTCACTCAGTCAGAACTTTAAGAGAAATTCTCAGGGTGAATTCATAGTTACCTGTTAGAAAATTCAAGTAAATGCTCCATGAGCTCCTCCACACCTTCTGTAATGGGGCAGACCTCCCTCTGTGCAGCACTGGGTGGGGTTTTCACCTTAACTCACTGCAGCCAGTTAGAAATGAAGCATCTCCTCTACCTTAGCCACCGATGATCAGTGCTGGGAGAGAGGCGTATCCAGAGGGCACCTCCTCTCTCCTGAGCAGCCCTGAAAGGAAAGTGATGTGGGCACCTTGCAGCTCTGACCACAGGAGAATCTGAAACGCTGTAGTTGGACAAGGTGCCTTTATCACCATCTGGAATATAGTGTCAGTTCACTCTTATGAATTCAATTCATTTGAAGTTACCACTTCAAAATCACCCTTTTCTCCATTTTTTCTGATCTGAGAGAGTAAGACAGGAATAAATAAGCCTCAAGTGGAACTTCCTTTTCTTGAAATCTTGTTTGGGTTTGTAACTAGGTGGTTTTCTTTGTAGCAAAACTCACAGCATGACAATTCACATCCAGACAAACTTGGTGAGTGCTTCCATCGGGGTGCCAGGGACCATGTCAGGTGTAATGGAAAGGAAGATTCTTTTCATTCTGGCTAAAATATGAGACAGGTGCTGGGAACGCAAAAGTGTAATACCCTGCTGAAGCTCCTCATAAATAAACTCCAAACAACCAGCAAGTGAGACATATCCTCCTACAAATCAAAAAGCCTCTCACCCTAAAGAACTTATGTTGTTTTACTCACGTCCAGAAAAACAAGTTTGTATCTTCACTGAATTATAACCAGACAAAAAGAAGCGCACTATGGCATATTAACTGAGTTTTGAGACAAAAGGACACCATGGAAGTTTTAGCAGCAAACAGGTCACTGTCCCATAAAATCCAAACACAGACTGTTTAAAAAAAAATTAAAAATTAGATAGACTAGATAATGACAAGCTTAGTTTGCTTGAGAGGGAAAGGGTAGTTACTACATTAGATTTTTGTGTTAAATTCTGGCTGTTGGCAATCAACAGTCACCACACACCTACACTGTAGCCGTCCTTACAAAGCTAACATGTTAGTGGACTTCCATACACTCCCTAAGCTGATGGACACCAAGACTTTCCTTCCAAAGCATTGCACATTCTGACCATGGAGAAGTTCTCCAAAGGAGAAGTGTTTCCAGGAGGGAAGAGGACATGCTCTTCAGCTTGGTAGTAGTCAGACCTCAATTTCGGAATGCTCCCACTCTGCTGGCTTTGCTAATGAAGTTTTTCAGAAGGTCATGGTCCATTTCTGCAAAGCCTTGAGTTTGTGTAACAACAGTCAAATGGTTTATGCAAAATCTGAAGCAAAATTCTTCCAAGTCCTAGGAACAAATTGGAGTAATTTGTAACATGAATGATTGATAAATCCATTAACATTATTATTTTGTTTCAAATCTGTCACTTAATTAGCAGAGAATATACCAGATTGTTCACCCTTTTCTGATCCTTTTGATGAGATCCCAAATGACAGGATGAAATTTGTTCATACAAACTACTCAATAAACCTAACTTGAAAAAACAGGAGTAGCCACCTAAATCAGCTCTAGAACTCCATCATATTTACTAGAACTTATTACACATGCATTAGAAAAGTTATTAGTGTGTGAAACCATCAACTTGCCCCACACAGAACTACTAGAGCATCAATAACTCCTTTCTTTTCCTCCCTGCACTGCATTTGGTAGTGGCCCTGTGAAAAACAGCAGATATCTTAGTCATGCTGGAAATAAAAACAAAATATGATGCAAAATGTGATGATGCTTGCTGAACACAAACAGCATGTTAGGATACACGTGTCTTTCATGGCAAACCTAGGAATTGTATCCCTCTGTCTAATGGGATTCCTGGATAGCACAAAAGGTACTGTCTTGTTCTGGTCTCACTGTAAGAGTATGCTCAGCTATTCAGCACAGGGGTACAGGGGTACAAGCCATCAAGCCATACAACCACGACTGCACACAGCAGATTTTTCCCACTCCAACTCCTCACAACAGTGGCAATCCTTCTGTCCATGTACTGGGTCAGTCTCCTTTAGTTGGGTCCTATGCAACAACTTGCTCTGAAGGAAAATTCTTTACCTTCTGCAGCCAGAGCCAGAGCCAGCAGCAAGGAAGTCAGAATTGATCCATAAACTATAAACTCTTCAAAGGTTACAGCAAAAAGAGTAACCCATGACAATTTAATTCTATGTTAACTACAGAAACATTGTAGCCTGGGATTAATAGTAGAAAGATACTCAGAAGACTACCTGTGCATTTCCTTTTGAAACCTTTTCCTTAGATTCCATGTTTCAAGATCTAATTAAAGCTTTAAATGAAGCACAAAATATCCTCAAAGAAGATACATAGTATAAGAAGTATCTCTCTACTGGGAAAGTAGGAAAGGAATGAGAACAGAAGCAAAAAACCAGAGGAAATAAAAAATGTAAACAATCAAAGACAGTGACAGCTTAAGTTCCAGCAGACTTCTGAAATGGTACTGTCAGAACCTGAGCTGCTTTACAGTCAAGGTGTGAACTTTTATGCTAACTTAAATGAACAGCACCTGCCTTTTCTGGTGCTGGTATGAAGAGGACCATAGATTACAGAGAAATCTTGCAGTTTCAAGAAATAGTGTCCTTTTTATTCTGTTTTATAGAAGATGATTAGTCTAAAATTTGCTGCAGTGTATATGAGAAATATGCTTTAAAGTAACTTGTAGCTGCAGCTCTTTGTATTTTCTGAAGATAGGAAAAAATATTTTCAAGCATTTTAAATCCTAACAATGCATACAGTAGTCAAGTCAGTCTTCATTTAATTTGTAATGTGAAGGGCATATCACACACCACGATAATCTTTCACTTGCAGTCTTCACATTTATTGACAAAAAAAATTGAATTCTATCTTTTCAAACTTCCAAAATATGAGGCCTCTTTCATAATCCTTCTTTTGACAGTTTTCTACTGAAGTCCTGACACACTGCACATGGTTCCCAAAACAGGAGTTACTATATTAATGTAGAACACCGGAAGATCCTTAGCCAGAGGCTATCCCCATGTCTTTGATAAAGAAATCTTTGCTGCATTTCCCCAAAGCCATTCTACTCCATCCCTTTCTGAGCTGTGGGTGTAGGGAGGAGGGCAACAATGCACTCCTGAGCTTGGCACATGCTGCAGCCAGGGCAGGTGAACCAATTCATCATCTGACAATTGTGTTAAACTGTAACATGTTTTGAAAGAGTAAAATACTGAATCACAGAAGGAAGAGGAAGATAACACATATTTAGTTATCCAGCCAATCCCTTTTACTGTGTCTCAGCCATTATGAACTCTGGTACTTTGTCCAGACTAGTTTTACTAATTCACAACACACCTAAACATATCTTTTACTCTTTAACTACTTCACCAGATGCAGATCAACAAAAATACTTCTGCTTTGAAGAGTTCAAAAATGTTGAAAAGCTTGTATGAGGAGAAACTACAGAATAAAATTTTAATGAAAAAATCTGCTGTTAAGAGAACCAAATCATTGGGTCATGCCTTCCTGTAGAGTCTTCCCTGCTATGCTGGGCTTGTACCAGCACAGCACACTGAAAGCACAGCTCGTCTTTGCCCCAGCTGTTCATGCCCTCTGTTTCTGATACCTGGGTTACAAATGCCTTGTAACTGGCAGCTGGTGATCTTACTATCTACTAATCCCTTGTTATCCCCTTTCAATGGACAGAACTCACCGACTTCCAGCCTCCCTTTTGCAACTCCTACACAAAATTATCTCCTACAGTTTGCTGTCTCCATACAGCACTGACTTCTGCAACATTTTTAACTCAGTGTTTGCTTCAGTCTCTTCCTTCTACTTGCCTCCCACACCTGAAAGGTATTTATAACAATGTCCCCTGTGACTAAAATACATAAGCAGACCTTCTGAATAATAAAACCCACCACATAGTTACTTCCACAATCATCACAGCACTAAGAAGATGAGAAAAGGAAAATATCTTTGAAAGTATTTGGTTATGAAAAAAGCACTGCTAACAGGCTGAGTGCTAGTGACACATTCCACAATCAAGGGTGGACCACAGGATATGGGGATGACAGGATATGGGGAGAATATTAACAATAGGTGATTTGTTGTATGTCAGCACAATTCACTGTAAACAATACTGCAAAATGGATTTTTTTATATAAGCACAAGTGTAAATATGCAAGGACTTTATACGTAAATTCTCCCACTGCCTGTAAAAGTCAGTACCAGAATGACTGTACCAGACACTGGCAGACAAAATGATTAGGTGAGGAACTCAGGGACTGAAAGACAGGGCAAAATCCAAAGGCAGAGATGTAAACAGCAGTGAGAAATTTGCATGCCACACAACAAAGCAGGAAGCAGATTAAGAACCCTGACTCACAGGTGCAAGCCAAAAGAGCAGGAAGAAAACACTAGTAACTGGGGGTTTTTCAATTTTTATTTTACAGCTTAAAAAGGGGAAAACAAACATCTGGAAAGCCAGAAAGGGAAATTACAGTAATCATGCCTCAGCAGTTAAATACAGTCATGTTTACATTAGGCAGCTTCATTTCTCAGAAAACAACTGCTTACCTGAAGAGAAGTTCTTACCTGAGCTTCATACTTGACAGCAGCAGAAAGAAGAGCAATGGCATTCTCTTCACAAATGCCTTGTTTGATGGTTTGCTGGCAAAGCTTTTTCAGTCTGTTTTCTCTGTACAGTGTTGCCAAATCTAGCAGCCCTGTGAAAATTCATACAGCTTTAACTATTGTGGTGCAAAATATACTAGTGTCTCTTCAAATTAATCAACTACCCTTTTGTTTTAGGCTGAATTAATCAAAGACTTGCTCTGGTTTTTTCCTTAGCTGATGTGTGCATTTTTTTAGGTCCCCTACAGACGTATCAAAAAAGGAACCATTGTATTACTATGCAAGTGTTCTGTTCTCTTGTTCCCATTCTGGACATCAGTTACTGACTTACCTCCTCTTAAATTCATGCAGGGAAGAGCTCCCTTTTCGTTCAGGAGCAAAAATCGCTACAGCTACTCAAATAAGAAAAGTTTCAGGATGGCATTAGTGCCTTTCTGAATAAAAGGAAGTTCTTAATAAGAGCAACAATGAGCTCTTTTTGAAAACTTTGCATGTTTGATCTCACTGCATGCCCACCACTCATTCTCCTTGGGCATGTTTCCTGCTACTGCATCCTTTCTTCCTGACACCTGCCAACCTCAAGATTTAAGAGCTAATGAAACTAAAATTAACAAGCCCTGCTTTCCTTACCCTGTAACGACACAGATTGAACTTTTCAAAAACAATAATCTAGAGTAATTTACATTTATGACAAATACCTATTGCATCTTCAGGAGGGAGCCTAATGTTGTCTGTATACAGATACTCCAGGAAGGCTCGGTAAACAGGATAAGAAAATTCACTCATTTCTATAATTTCATCATCATTATTGAGTATGGAGCGAAAATGTTCACACCTACAAAACATGAACAAAGATTGTACACTGTAAAGAGTTAAGCTTGAAAGATGAGCTGCAGCAAGAAGTTGGTAAAAAAACAGATCAGTCCTAACAGCCTAAATTCACAAGCAGAACCTCTAGCTACATGATTTCTTGCTTTGAACATCTTAATTTCTTTAAGCCTTACAAGGCTTATAAGCCTGATACATATAATTTAGAATTTTATTTGTTGTTAATATTTTATGGCAGGATCCATTTCTACTTACAATATCTACAAGGATTATCCATCTGGTTTTGATGCCATTTTCTTAATTACATTGTACATTAGCAATTAATTTTATTCCCTGTCTCATAGAAGATAAAGTTTACAATTAACTTAGATAATTCTGACATTTGACCCTGATTTCTCCAACACTACCTAATGAAGAGGGAAATTATTAATAATTTTAGATATCATTTATTCCAGTGTCAGAGTCCATACACAATTTAGCATTAATCATTATATTCAAGGATAAATTATTGAAAGCTAAGACACTCTCACTCAGATCTTTCATCACCTTTTTCTTATAATTCTGAATGCTTCTGTGACAGATACAAACAAGGACAAAGCACTGCCTTTGACAGCTGTAATCTGCAACTTGCAGTTCACAGTAATTTACAATGCACTGTAACTTACTGTTCCCCAAAAAGCATCCTAACATTCGCATTGTTTTCAAAATTTTTGTTGATATAAACGAACATCACCACCTCTGATAACTTTTCCTATAACAACCACATTTAATTGTACCTTTTTGTACAACACTAATTTATAACTCTCCCACATCTAAATTTTCTCTTCTTTTACTCAAACTTCTCTATAAAAAGTAGGATGGTTTCCTTTTAATGTCTCTGAGACAAGACTACAACCTAAAGACAGTATCACTTAAATCCAAATGAAAAACAATTAACTAATCACTTAAGTTCTTCACATTTTACTGGTTATTGAAATAATTTTTTTTAATCTTAGTATTTTGGGGCTTTTAATAAAATACTGGAAACCTTTGTCAAATTCATAAAGAAATAGAAAGTCATTATCTAGCTTCTGCACATGTGTTACCACATTCCGGCATTGGGAGAGGCCGAAAAATACTCATTGTTTTGCTTCCCAGAGCCTCATGTTAAGTAGTGGTGACCATGCTATCCATCCCGTGTGGATCAGACCTTGGGAATGGTCTGTGCCCCAATGGCACCACACACAAGTCAGAGAGAAGGTGGTACACACTGATCCCTGAAAAAGTAATAAGTAAATGAAAATAAGAATTGGTTAGCACACATCCTCCAGCCTGCAAAGCATCTTGGAGTGACTCATCCTTTGGAGTGTTTCTCTCCCTGTCACCATCAGGGACAGCCCAGCCCAGTTGTGGCTGGCTGAATGCAGAGCTGATGAATCCCACCTGCACACTGGGATGTATCTGTTCCTGCAGGCAGCGCTGCCCTTGGGCAGCTCTCACTGAGCCGGGCATTCCCAGACATTTCACCACCACTGCCAGCCAATAACCACCAACAAGGGGATCCAGTTCAAGAACAGGAATAGGACAAGATGGAAAGAAGTCCTTGTAAGCAGTAAAGAAATGACTGGATAATGAAAAGGAACTTGTACCAGCACTGCTTTCACGACAGTGCCCTGGAAGAGGCTGAATGCTGCAAAATACCATTTTAAATACCCTGATCCAGTTGCATCATGACACTCAAACAACATATTAATTGTACAGACTGTGCCTGATGCTTTATTATTCCTTCATAGTATTTTGGTAACACCATATATTTAAATCCATTTTAGAATTAGACATATTTCCTTCACAGAATGCCACATAATCTGAGAAAGAGAGCAAGAAAAAGAAGTAACAGAAAGCTACATACAGTCTGGTTATCAGGAAAAAGAACCTCTGGAACATTTTGGGCATACACAAGATTTGATTTTGGTTTGGTGGTATCTGATAGAGAACACATGGCATTCCAAATGAAGAGGGTGGACCATAGGCATGAGTGTAATGTACAAGCAATGAAGCCAGTAAAGGGAGGACAAAAGTAATACAGGTAATTGATGCAGTAAGAGGAGAGCAGAAAAAACTCCAACAAAACAGGAACAGGCAAGAATTAACAGGGAATTTCAAATTTACACAGTAATATACAAGAAATCACTACTAGGACTCAGGAGCAAAAGTAGGAAGATGAGAGTGGCGATAAACTGAGTGAGATAGCCAAGCATTTTGAGAAAAAAAAATAGCAAAGAGAAAAAAATATTGTAACAATGAGGAGGATGAAGCAGAAGCAGTTGGCAAGGCAGAAGAGATCTAAAGCAGGGTCTCTAGAATATCCCAGTAGAAACCACATCAGCAGTAACAAATTAATCTCTCTGCATGTTAATAATAATG
Organism: Aphelocoma coerulescens; assembly: GCF_041296385.1. NCBI lineage: Eukaryota > Metazoa > Chordata > Aves > Passeriformes > Corvidae > Aphelocoma > Aphelocoma coerulescens. Next base: position 65,280,727 of record NC_091013.1, read on the forward strand.
AGATCATTCTGTAGAACTGCTTATGTCAAATCTCACTGTAAAGCGATTTTAACTTGCAAAAAGTTGTAAAAACAGAAAGAGAAGCCAGCTTAAAAGTCAAACTCACTGATAAGAAGGTTTAAAACAAGTAGAACAAGAAATCTGTCATAAAAGGAGAAAAAAGATAATCTGGATAGTGCCTACAGAAGTTGCTGAAACAACTGAAGGGTCGTGTGGAAGGAAAGAAAGCCAAGAATAAACAGAACCCCCTCAAATAATTCTGGTGGAGGAAGCCAAGCATATAAAGAAGGAAAAAACTGATTCTAACTACTGGGAAGACAGCAGAAGTAAGTGAGCCTTTTCCTCAGCAGGAAAAGGTTATTGGAAATCATGATTAAGGCCACTTAGGCAGCACAAAGGAGGATAGATGTCAGATGGAGGGAAGTGATGGAAAGACAGGTAGTAGAGCAACATGTTTGATAATTACAAGAAGTGACAGAGAGTAACAGCAAAGAACAGAAGATGAATCCCTGACTCAGGGAAAAGAGAATTTGCAAGAATAAGTAAAGAATTTTCTGCAGTGATGACTCAGCACAGTGGACTACACTACACAGTTTAGTTTATACAATTTATACAGTTTGTTCCTTACCTAATTTTGAGAAGAACTTTATGAACATGAATGTATTTTCCATCCACTAGGAACTTCAGGTCTGCAGTTTCAGGGTTGTCAAATTCCTTCTTTAGTGACTGGGCTACTGTCAGATGGTCATCGGGCTCTAGAATAAATAAGGGACTTACTATAAAGTAGTAAGCAATACAAGTATCTCCCACTACAACTGGGTATCTGTCAGCAATTAACACTCTTAGTAAATACATCTCCTTAAGGCTAGTAAAACCCCCCAGCAGCCTGTGCATTCTGTGTGAGCCAGAAAAACAAAGAAAGGACAGCTTTCTTCAGTTCTTTTTAGTTTCCTGCTCCAAGAAAATATCTCTATTAAAAAACCTGTAAATTCCACTCCTCTAACTCATCTATATCAGGTCAGAAAAAAAAAAAAAGTTAACAGTCTCAGAAGTTTACTGCTGCATCTGATAGAAAATGCTGTCAACCATTACTGAGTAAATTATTTCAAATTAAAACTGTTAGTTATTATAAGAGCCTCAAAAGATCAATTGAAAAATCATAATAAAATTTTCTGAAATGCTCTCATGAGGAGACATTATATTACAGCAAAAATAAATCTATTACAGAAACAACTTGCTGGTTGCAGTGAAACTGCCCAGTGCAATATCCCCAAAAGTAAATACCAACACTTACAAGTCTATTCTAAAAGGATAGCTTTCCCTAGACTTAATGGTGTTAGAAGCACAGTGTGTCAATGTCTGCATATTCCTGTTTGTGTCATATGTCTGTATATCCCACTGTGTACATAACATTTGCATTATAAAGTTACCAGACAGCTTTGAGAAGTCATTCATCATTTGCATACAAAATTTTACCTCCTGAACTGATCCAAATCGTCATCACACTCAGAAAACCATCTTCTTTAATACTACTAAAAAAATCAACAACCCCTTCCACCCCCAAACCTCATTCTTAACCATCACAACATTTTGTCTTCTTACCATATAAATACACATTACAGGTTTATACAGATCTTGTGGGTCAGTAATTAGTTGTTCTCTACAGAAAATTACATAAATGCTAGGTCCTGTAACCTACCAAGCTAGAAATTAGAATAGTATTCAGCTGGAAATGGAAAGACCGTCTCCACACGCTCTGGAAAAAGCTTAACCCACACATACACACTTTGATGCTGTTACACTTTGTTTAGCACAATCATTTTGCATTTCATTTAGAGAATGTCAGGTATACCCAATTTGGGTTGGTACAGGTAAAATGGATGGGGGAGAGAAATCCAATATAGTGGTAAGAAAAATGAAATATTTCTGAAACAATGATACTGTAAAATACTTTGTTTTTATTTTGTACAATATGTGGTTTATTTATTCAGACCTCTGCTATCCAAACAAGTAAGCATTTTAGCAACTAATGCAAAGCTGAAACTCTTCCTCAAAGTTAGCTGGCAATCCAGATGTCCAAGATACATCTCCAGATGACTTCTACAGCCATGAGAGGAGAACTGAATATAGTGGGGTTCAGCTTTGAAACTCTTAGAGGGAAACCACATGCTTTTATTTCACTGTTACAGCAGTGAAGGGGGAACCAGAGGAAGGGAATGAAGAGGCAGTTCACACTGACAAGGCACAAAGCCAAGAAAACTCCTTAGCAGCCTGTGCTAAGAATTGTATTAGAAATGTCAGAACTGCCACAACATGGAGAGAATGGGAATGCCTGGGTGTGGAAGCACCAGAATAAAACAGACAGAGAGGGCTGTAAGCATGGCAGATGTCCATGGCACCGAGGTCAGCAGATGTAAGATCCCAGGACACAGCTGCCTGAGGATTCTCACCACGCATACATCAGGTAACAAACAACAGTGAGTCAGTCCTGGGGACAGGATGAAGAGGACAGTCACACTCAGCTCCTGGAGTGTGCAAAAAGGCACATCTGAAACCAGCACAGTCATCTGACTAAAAACAACCCAGAAGACATGGTAAGGGCCTGATAGCCAGCATCCTATACCCTGTGTCATCACAAGGAACCCTGCTCAGAGCCCCTGAATAGTGCCGGGATGTTGAACAGACCACTTGGCACATATCAGAATGTGGCTTTTAAAGTGCATCTGAAACTTGTTTTGTTTAAAAAGAAAAGCAGCTTTTTCCTCCTGTAAGGCTTCATCTTATGCTTTGGTACAGCGTTGCTGCAGTAGCAGTATTTCCAAAGGGACCAAGAAGTCATGGTCAAAAAAACCCCCAAAAACCCCACAAAAAACCAAACACACAAACCCCTCAAGAACAACAGCAAACAAACAAAAACCACAACAAACCAAACCAACAAAAACAACAACAAAAATACCCCAACAAACCAAACAAAAAAACCCAGCAACACCCCAGCAACTTTATTAGAAACCATTATGGGATTAAATTGTAGCTGAAGAATGAGCTCTCTGGTAGCCAATGCTGTATACTTAATTCTTTCTAGTCAAGGCCAGCAAGACAGATCTTAATGCTAACCAAATATCTGAGATCCAGCAACTTGTCTGTTCAGAAGATCAGGTCATGATCACTTGTGATGAGGCTGAATGCTTGTGGCCAATTCAGAACACGGGAATTTGGGTCCCTCAATTCTAAGCAGTCTACTTAAGGGCATCAAAGAAAGCTTCAGAGTCCCTAAAGGTTCTGCATGGCTTCCTCAAATCTCCAAATTAAAACTCAGCTTTTCCACCCAGAGCCACTGGACAGTCACATACAGAGGTTACACAAAAAAAGCCCCTCCCCAAACCTAAGGCATTTCCCCATAGAAATAACCCACATCAATAAAACGGACAATTACTTAGCACTGCCCTCAGGCTTTAGCAATTTTTTACAATTCCATATTGCACTTACACATATGTAACATGTCACTAGGACTACACTTCCCCATGTAAATTTTTGAGAGAAACTAAGTTTAGGCTTCAAACACACACAACTGTTTTATGAAATAATGATCCTATTTAGAAGATGTCAGAAAAAGAAGTATTTCAGCTCACCTACGGAGAGCAGGCGCCACATGACGGCGGGGGTGGCGAAGCAGGCGAACACATCGTCAGTGCAGGCAAAGTGGGTGAGGTGGGGGAAGGTCACGGACTGGCCCCGGCACTGGCCCCACATGTACACCTGGCCACTCTGCGTCTTGGCAGCCGACGTGTGCGCAGAGTGGCAGGCTGCGATCTCTATAACTCTGAATTTACAAGCAAACAAAAGGAAAAAAGCAGGTCACTCCCATTAAGAGCAGAATGCAGTGAACAATCTCATGGCCTCCTGTGTTCCGCTGGTGCAAGACATGCTTGTAAGCACACATGTAAGCAAGAATGCTTTCTGGTCGTACATAGCAAAATTAAAAAGGGCTGGCAGTGTTTCTTCAAACAGAATGCACTCAAACTTTCTCTGTGGAAAAGCATCTTGGGAGCAAGCAGCCACCGTGGCAGTAGAGCCCTGTATCTGCTGCAGCACACTCCTGACCCCTCAGCCATCTCAAGCAAAGCTATGATGAGTTTCAAGTCTCTGAATGTCCTTGGTGGTGCTGGACAGTGAGGTGAGTGGCTGCATTGAGCTGTAGAGAACAAATACTTGGAGAAGATGAAGAAGGAAATGAGGAGGCATTAAAAAAAAATTGCCTTTTGGCTTATAAATGAAAATTAATGAAAGCCTTTTTACTTATTGGTAACAGTTATAAACCAAAAAGTTAAACATACTTCATCATATAATTATTATTACTTACATGTAAAGGACTTTCATTTTTAAAATTAAGTATTAGAACTGAACAGCACTTAAAGTTGCTTCTAAGTGTGTTTTAGCTAGGCTATGTCTCTAATTCTAAGGTTGATTTAGGACTTCAAAACTCCCACTGTGTACAGCATTACACAATCCACTGTTTTGCAGTCTGAACTACTGCTTGTTTACTTGTTTGCCAGCTGCCTGGGGATAATGGCAGGGTAACAACTTGTTTAAAGCTGTATGCACAAATCTTGCAGGCTTTATTGAGGCAAGATTTTCACTGGCACCAAGAATTCATATTCTGACCAACAAAAGGGAAAGGCAGCATGCAACACTAAAATTTGTATTAAATCATTGTTGTAACATTTTAACTGAGGCCGAAGTGTCTGGAAAAAACAAAACCAATGTTTTAAGCAAAACCACAAATAGACACAAAGAAATAGCAATGTTCAAGATCAGGCCATGTCTCATCACCAGAGCAGCAATGCCACTTCCTCACAATGATGTACTCAGACAGAGAGTTAAGAGGGACATCTCACTTTCCTTCTTATTCACAACAGGAGGCCAAAATCAAGACTTCTGATCATATACATACGTGGCTTTACAATAGCAATAGAAATAACTGCCCCACTAACCCCTCAAGGACCTAGAGGAAAATATTAAACTTGCAAAAATCTAAGCTTAATTTTTAGGCAACAATGCTAAGAAAGAACTCCTCCCTTTCTCTCCCTCCTGGGTTATGAGCCAGATTTAATAGCAGAAAAAACACAAATTGTGGATGTCCACCCTTCACTTCTTCTGAGTATGCTTCTCGTCAAAAGTAGCACATTAAAATACAATTTATATTCACAGACAATAAAGCTTTTATTGTTGACTTCAAACAAACAATGAAACTACACTACTGAAGGGAAACTGCAATTAAGGCCTGTAAAGTACAGTGTGAGCCGAAGCAGAAAATAACATATTCAGGCTCAGAATATCCATTTCTTTTTCATAGGGATGGTTATGGGGCAGATTCAAGCATTTTCAGTGAAAATTCTGTTCATGTTTAGCAGATGAACCATTGCAAAAAATTATAGGCTCCTTCTCCCCAAAAAATAGATTAAAAATACCATAATTTTATGTAGTTCTTCTCAGAGCATGTCAACCAATGTCTGATTGCAAGACTGTAAGTATTACCTGTCCTTATCCACAATAACTGTTGTAGGGTAAGACTGGTTACTTTTATTCCCAGTACCTAACTGGCCGTATGAATTGGCTCCCCAGGCATATATCTGACCTTCATCTGTTAGCACTAATGTATGTGCATAGCCACAGGCAACCTATAAGGAATAATAAAAAGAAGAAAATCTCATTTTTATGTAATTGTAAGTTAATACAGATAGATGCATCTTATGCTATACATTAATGTCATTGATTCTGTACCAGTGTAAAAACTACAAATACAGGTAAGTTGATTACAAATGGAAGGAAATTAGATGAGGTGACTTTGAGGAAAAAATATACCAGTGAGAAACCCTGACAGATAATCTCAAGAGCAGAGCAAAAAGAATAGCTGGAAACTTAGAAAGAAGGAAAGCTTTATGACAAATATGAACAACATGCAGAAAAGTGAAGATTGCCTGCCTTGCATTGGCCTTGCTCCAGGGGCAACTGCTCCAATATGAATAGCTTACCACTGGAAAAACAGGTGGGGTCTCCCTGTCTGCTCCTCTCATCCCTGACTGACAGCCACACAGAACTGCCCCCTCCCTGTGCCAGCTCTAGTGCTCAGAGAACCCTCTGCTGACATAACTCCCCATCTCTGGAAGTGTTCAAGGCCAGGTTGGTCGAGGCCCTGAGCAACTCAGTCCAGTGGAAGGTGTCCCTGCCCATGACAGGGGGTGGAACTGGATGATTTTTAGGGTCCCTTCCAACCCAGGCCATTCTGTGATTCTCTAAACTTACATCACTGGAAGAAAACTCTCACAGTAGGGTCTATGGACCACACAAGGTAAGCAACAAGAGCAATCTGCCAGAAAAGAGAGGGAAGATACAAAACTCTCCATTTTGATGGCTGCACACAACTGTGTCAACGCATAACCTCTTGCGGGAAGCCCTCTTGGTCCTGCTGAGCTGCTTCCCCAGGTACCTCACATCAGATTGTTCACAAATCCACTTTACATATGCAGCACATGCCTCACATACAGACAGATACACAGTGGCAACACTACCAGCAACAGTCTTGCTCTGCAGGAGTTAGTGTAACTTCCTAGAGATAGATGGCTATCAAAAACCAATTTACATTGTTCAAAACTAGCTCACCTATCTTTATATGACCTGCAAAGCAGATCTACCATAACTACATATACCCCACTGACATCCATGAAGCATGTGATGTAATTTAAATTAAATAAACCTTTAAGTTATTTACTGAGTGGAGATCTACAGCATGGTATTAATCAATACCAAGTAAATGAAGTGGATGGAAATAGAATCTAAGCCAAACTTGCTGGAGCACTCTCTAAATAGAAGAATAAATACAGGGGAACATAATACTCACTTTATTATATTACTATCCAACACCAGTTGCTACCAGCAAAGCTACTGTTTACATCCTAGGCACTGAATGTAAAATGATGTAATTAAATGAGTTTCTTTTAAAAGACTTTAAAAATCCACAGCTTCCCTGAGTAAATGCAATAAATACGATCCAAAGTTCAAAACACTCTTGCAAATTTTCACTGGGTTGCAAAACCAATGTTTTCTAACAGATTGTATCATTTTCCTGACAGTATCCTCTTTTTTGCATAAATCAATTAAAGACTTCCAGTATCAGTCCTGCAGTCAATTTGCATACTTCTTATTAGCCAAAAGTAGTTACCAGTTTGCTAGTTACACTGGTGGCAGCCCCACTATTTGGTAAAGTGCAATAACCTCCAAAGGTCAAGACTAACCATGGAATCATACCAAATGTTAGCCAAATGCAGTGGGAGGTAATTTGTTCAGACTCCAAACACCACTAAGTCAGTGTGGCTGGAGTGCAGTTCTGAAAGGGTAATTCAGTCTGCAAGACAGACAAAATGCTAAACTGCGGCATTTTTCCAGAAAAGAAGGCGGGGTTAATGAAGAATGGAACATCCTAGAAAGACTGTTATCTACTAAAATAACAGGAATTTTTTTTTTTTTTTAATTAACTTTCACAAGGAAGAAAAAAAACAAAACAAACATTTCTAATGGTCTAGTCCTCTTTAAGTAAAATCCTGACCTCACGGAAGTCAATGGAAAAATTCCCACTGAACTCCACAGGGTCACAGTTTCTCCCCTGTTGGCAGAGGTCCATTTTAGGACACGTGTTTTTCATTCTGACGTCACTTGAAACAAAGGGCTATCTCCTTCAAAGGCAGCATATGCTGCCTGTAGGACACTTGCAGAGGTTCCTAGAGGGTTTGAGGTGGAGCAGCACACACGTACCCGCTGCACACGAATGCCCTGCAGGGCTGCGATCCGGCACGGCGTGGGCTGGTTGCCGCTGCTGCCCAGCCCCAGCTGGCCATTCCCATTGTACCCCCAGACATAGACCTTAAAACAGAGACAGGGACTTTTAACTGGTTGCTACTATTCACTTCTTTTGAAAGCAATACAACTACTTTAAAGTTTGAATAATAGTCATTTTCTTCAATCTTTCTCACCCCACATTTTAGTACTTTATAGGTAGATACACACAGACAATCACATATACCTACCTATATAAACACATATATACACGTTTCTCTTTAAGATGCCAGTTACATGCTCATCTAGAATTCTAAACTTCCATACTCATACTCTTTAAGAGTTAGATTATGTAGGACTACAATATTTTAATATGAAGAACAGAAAATCAGTGATTCATATGGCTGCCTGCCAGCACAGAGCAAATCCAGCATAATACTTCCCTTCTTCAAAGAGCTAATTTCTCATTCCAAAATCTTCTAACAGAAAACACACTAGAACAAGTATAAACTGGAAGCTATGCACAACAGTTTGAGTAGGCAGCTTTATGCCAGACATAAGAAAAAGGGAAAATACTGAGCTCTGGTAATTTCAGTGACGTATGTTCTACTGCAAACAGTCAATAGCTACTTAGTTCTAAACTCAAGTGTTTGGACAAATGGAGTTAGCAAGGATGTATGCTGCCCAATACCATCAGCTTATATGAACAAAATCAAGAACTCTACAACCTCCTTGTGTCTTTGCAAAGAGGATAAAAAAGTATGAGAGAGATTCAAGAGGTACTCCAGTACAACAAATATATGTAATGTACTTTTATTTTCTTTGTCTTCTCTTAAGATGCGTGTATATGAGCACTGAAAATTAAAATATCATTCAGTGATTATTCTCACATTCACTGATTACTCTCACACACAACACTTAAGATTCTAGTATAGACAATAATTTATTTGTCTATGAATGCTAAAGACAGCAGTGGTATAATAACAAAGGTTTTTATGAGCAGTATAAGCAGCTACCCCTGAGGGAATCTGGAAAGGTAAACCTTCTTTCAGAATAATAGCTCATTACTACCAGGCTTGAAATTATCTACATGCCAAGTTATTATACAAACTAAAATTCAGTTCAAATATTCAGTTAAAATTTCTTACCTCTCCATTTTCCACCACAGCCATAGAGCACATCTGTCCACAAGCTATATTAACTACTATTTTATTCTGCAGACAGCTGGTAACTCTTCGAGGAATTGGTTGATTTGCTGTTGAACCAGATCCAACCTGGCCTGAGTTATTATAACCCCATGTGTATACCTGTTGCAAAAGAATTGTCATCAAGGATGGCTTTATAATATAGAGTTCAAAGTACATATTCAAGAGAGAAAAAAGCTGTATGCAGAAAAAATTTCATTTTGTATGTGCAAGTGGATGCATTGTTTTACAGACCTAGGAAGACACACAGGTTTACAACTGAATTGTTTCTAACAAAAACATGCCAATTTAAGTATTTATATATTCCATTCTTTTATGTTCCTCCACACAAAGGCAAGAGGAAAGATGATGGCTGCGGTTAATGCTGGAAGAATCCATTGCTACTCTTCCAGAATCCAAAGTAGAATAGCTAAGTGGCACAAATGGCACCTCAAGGCAAATTCCAGGAAACTTTCTACTTTGGCAGGTAGAATTCCTTACAGTGAATGTGATTTACATTAACATCAGCTTTAATGCCATTAAGCATTTAAAGTAGAGTAAAGCATAGGAAGGAACTGGCTGCACAATTTGTTACTACAAGCAGATGTGGCACAAAATCAATGTTCTGCATGCACTTCAAAGCAGCTACACCCTAACAAGTTTCAATATTTTTGGAACATTTGTGTTGCATCAGCACTGTGAGGATTGCAAGAAGCAAGGTCTAATGCTACAGGTGCAGAGTGTTCTGTTTCTCACATACGTGAATTCCACTAAGAGAAAACAGATATTTGTTCTCACTACACTCACCTCTCCGTCAGATGTTAACACCATAGAATGGTGAGAGCCACACGCAACTTCAATGACTTTCTTGTTCACCAGGTTAGTAGAGACTTGACAGGGAATGAAACCATGATTTGTTGTACCATTGCCCAGCTGACTATAAGCATTATGACCCCATGTATACACTTCTCCTTCTACAAGAAAAATGTGAAGAGCTGGCTGAAAAATCTCTATTTCTCCAGTGAGTACACAACATAAAACTACAAACTAAAAAGTCAAATTCAATAACAAAATGCATACTTAAGTGTCTAAATAGATACATGTCCTTTGGGGCTCTTCAGCCCATGGGTGTAACAATGCTACCTTCTCACAGTGTTGACCACAAATCCAAAAGGATAGTATCACCATAATCATAGTAAAGGAAAACATATTTCTGCAAGAAAAGGGATGGTGCAATACAGAAGAGAAAAGGATGAAATGACACTCAGAGTCCCCATTTAAATTTCTTTGTTACTGACAATTGATTAGAATTTTTGTCTATGCCCTGGCACTGTTTCCCATTTTGGAAAATTCAAATAATAAGCTTTCATTCCCTGACAATATGCATATTCCCTAAAAAGGGTTCCCTCACAACTATAAAGGCAAAAAATGCTACACTAAACCAATACTTTTCTGTAAGAACTGGTTAAATCTAATTACTTTATCTTGTCAACAGCAATCAACCTTTTCTTCAGTTCACCAACATGTGAATACAAATTTCAGTAAACACATGAAACATATGGCACAGAAATATACAGCAAAGTGGAAATGACAATAATTAACATAAGAATTGTGTAACATATCACAGCCCTCTAAAAGGCAAGTTAAAAAAGGCCATTAATGCAAATGGAGTTATGAAGAAAAATCATCAAGGATCAGTTCTGGACCTGCTCTTTGGCAGTACTTCATCATCAGGGTAAGGAGTATGAGTGTGTCAGTGAGATCTGTCAGCAACAGAGCTCAGAGGAATACAGATGCATACATAAAAAAAGCAAGCAGAATGGTCTGCCATGAAGACTGGAGAAAATGGTGGAATGCAACTTAATAGTAGTAACTGAAGTAGTAACAAGATCAAAGTAGGGTTTGAAAAACTTCTAAAAATAAAAAGCTAACTGACCTGTCATATTTGCCAGGGAAAATACGCAGGACTTAACAGTCCAGAATACTTATCTCAACTCTCTCTCACACATTACCAGCCCAGACCTTTCACACCTGCTGGATGAATTTAAGTGGACTCTCTGAAAAAGCAATATTCAGATCATACTTTACCTTCTGTAGCAAGAACAACATGAGGGCCACTTCCATAACTCAGGCAGGCTATCTTTTTGCCACACAGGGAATCTAACCTCCTCGGTTCTATAGTGCTCTGCATGTCTCCTGTTCCCAAACAGCCACTGCAGTTCATGCCAAGCACAAAAACCTGTTATAAAAGAATCACAGACTCATAATTTAGGTTGCAATGGAAAACCTCCTCCAAAGGTCAACTGGTCCACCCTCATGCTCAACAAAGATCTAAACAGATCAGTTGACGCAAGGCCATGTCCAAAAGATTCTTGAACAGTTCCAAGGAAAACAAATCTTGCAACTCCTTCAGGATTTAACCCCTCTTATGGCAATTTTTTCCTAGTATTGAATCAGAACTTCCCATCTTGCAGTTTGTGTCCACAGCTTCTCATCCTGTCACTATACACTTGCAACAAATGTCTAACTCCATCTTCTCTGTTTTGTGACAGTGGTAGGAAGCCTTTAATTTAAATTGAAAATGTTTCAGTAGCAAATGAAACAATCAGACATTTTTGCACCAACTTTCTCTAGGTGTACTATCCTACTGCTGGCCTTCAGAATAACTTGATACATAACTGATTAAACATGTCATATTCATACACACTCTTGGACAATTACCTCATCATTTTCAGTTGCATACAGCACTTCATTACCAGCACTGCCAAATACACAGGCTTGGCGAATTAACTTGAGCTCTTCTGGGGAACAGAGAGAAAAAATCGGCCATTTCCCAACATCCAGCATCTTCAGGGCTGACAACAGTGTTGCCTCCAAGGCCTGGTATTATAAAAAATGCTATCAAATACTTTCACAGAGAGAAATGTATGCCTTTGCATAGTAAAAAATTAGATGAACACCACCACCTCCTTTTTCACCTACAAACCAGTATTTTAATTCTACAATACTTGAAAGGAAGGCATTAAATAAACAAACAAAATATATCATGATCTAGAAAGAAAGGATCTATATTAATGGAGAAAAGTACCATGTAAGTTAAACAGTTGACTATATTCATACAACTTAAGTGCTATCTTACAGAATTCAATGTACAGGATTCCAATATAAAGTGTAAAGTCTATATTCAAAATTTGAAATCTGTGTATTTTCCCCTGGTGCTACAATTGTTGTTAAAATAAGAAACCATAAAAGAAATCTGCCCAAGAATACACTTATCTTTGAGAAATATGCATATTTGTTCTTATGTATGTATTTTTTCTACCTCCAACTCATACAAAGATGTGAATAAATTCCAGTTTGGAGTCAGAAGTATGTTATACCAGCCTTAAGAATATTGGGTTTTCAATTAGTATCACTTACTATGAAAAAATATACACAAACATAACATTAGAAATGCAAAACTGAAACCCTAAATTAATCCTAAATTAAATTCTTTAGACAAATAGCAGTTAATCACACATTTCTTTATTATATACTTCTGAGGAGGGGAAAGAAAGATTGGCCATCTTCACAGGAAAAAAAGTTGTGGTTTTGATCACACCAGTTCTTTCCCCACCTTCTCACAGCAAATAACTGACCAACTTCAGCCAAATTGGCAAGTGAAAGGGAAGTAAGATTCTGCTGACACAATAGGCTTGGCAGCAGGCAGCTGGACAAACAGACATTATGTTATGAAATAAGTCAGTGAGCAAGTAGGTCCAAGCTAATCCTAGCAAATGCTGTTCTCTCTGACACATAGCAGGGTCATAAGGGATGAAGGACCAGAATCCATATGGAATCAGTCTTCGTTCATCTGCTGTTTGCAGAGTAATTTTTTTTATGTCAAGAGGCTACCATTTATTCTACAGAGAATTTTAGACCCTCTTAAGATATGATGATAAATACTGAAAGCATCACAGACTACTCTTCCAACTGCATCAGCAAAACTGCATCCCACTTCTGCTCATAACTGAAGAAGTCTGAGATTCAAAAAGACAGTCAGGATGCCCTTAAATTTTACAGATTCCTTTATTGGAATAACATATTGGTTTCTTTACAATGTGGGCTCTAAATTCAAAGTTCTCAGTGGGTCAGAACCCATTCATCTTAAATAGAAAAGCTGTTTTTCCTGTAACCTCACTCTACAAAGAATTCATGTCCTGCCCTCATAATTAACAGGTTAAAAAAAACCCCGAACTGTAGCATTTCTTAACACTAAAATAATACACTGAAAGAAAAAAATCCCCAACTACTCTTATAAAAAGCACTCAAGGAAATACTTATGATACTGATCTTTTTTGTCAAAACAGAAAGAACCAAAACTTTATCAGACAAAAATGTATCCATAATCTAAATTCTGTCTCTGGAATTATTACTTACACTCAACTCAGTAAGAGATATTCTTTCACCTTTCAAGACTTTCTCCCTTCACACACTTCTACATTATATTTTATTCCAAAAATATGAAAACCAGCTTGAACTCTTAGCCTACCAATATTTATATCCCATAAGTGACCAGTTCCCTCATTGTATTGCACGAAGTCATGAAAGGCAGACTTAGACATGAATCTCAGATGCTATATGAATATATTGTTCTTCTTATACTTTGTGGATGACTTAAGCAAGATTTCTTCTGCTAGTATCATTTCTTCTACCTATAGCTTTTGTTTTCTGTCCACCTTGAAAACTACTTGCATGTACTAAGCTACTGCTAAATGGAACCTTTTGAGCAGAGCAGTACAGAATTCTCAATACAAATCGACACTCTGACCTTGGCACTGACTCCTTGAGGAGGAGGTTCATCCTCCATATGGATTTGTATTTGTGTCCCCCTGCAGAAAGAGAACTGTGATTAAAATCATCATATCATTTTGCTGCAACAATACTTTCTGAAACTATACACACTTAATATTAAGCCAGACTATCTTCTTCTGTGAGGTGAGAAAACAAGAAATACAAAGCTCACTCAGTTTTGCTTTTATATACAATTGTACAATGATCAGTTAGGCAGACCCTGCTCTTCTGTATTCTTACCTAAAATACTAATCCTTGGACAAAACATTTCTTTTAAAACAACTAGGAAAATTAATCAGATTGTGATTGGAAAGAAAGATGTTTTATGAGCACCATACTCCAACGCCTTTTTTTTGCAGTAAAAATAAATTGAAAACGTTGCTGACATAATGCTTTAAGACATTTCTTTCAGCAAAGAAAAAGCACACCTAGAGAATTCCATTTCTGGCTTAAGCTTTCAAATGCTCTTATTCCAGTTCCATTCTGAAACCAACGTTAGAAAAACATTTGTGTCTTTTCAGGTTTACTGAGACCTCCTAAAAAATTCATTCTACTTCAGAAAATATTGTCAGCTCTGTAAATTACCTGTATAATTTCTACGATGTACATTATCCATAGAAACAGATTTTCAGACCAGATGTTTCTTCACAAATATGCACAACTCTACTATCCTAAAATTATTGCCTAACATAAAGCCATGCAACTCTGTTTTCAATAAAACTACAAAAATGAGAAGCAGGTCTGAAGCTGTACAAGCCACTTTCACTGAACAATTACGAAAGTTGTACACATCATTTTCTTTGAGGTACATTGGCTCAGACATAGCTAAAAATCTGTTTACTTCTTACATAAAATTACACGTCTGTAAAATTCTGACTACAGGCAGAATAACAGGAATAACATCCAACAAACAAGTTACTGTTTCACTGAGTTAATTTTCAGAGTAATACCACACTAAAACAAGTATCAAATGTAGCTGCATGAAACTACCTTACTACTAAACACGTCTCTTATGTGAGACTTCACACCGTAAGACCTAATCCAATGACATAAAATACCTCAAATTAGTACAACTTAAGTATTATAAATGTTAATGATTCAACAAATACAATGCAATTTACTGAATAAACAAACAAAAATTATTTTCCTGAAACAAATGAAAACCTGAACAACTACTGCAGCTCGACCATACTGAATATGCACAACTGTTAAGCTTAAGCTTCAACAAAACCCACAAATCTACACACAGAGAGTGTATTTTATACACCTAGTTTGAGACTTTAAATGATGAATTCAGCTCCTGTGAAAGTCCACACTGACTTTGAGCTTAAGGCTCAAACATACAGCCAAACTGAAATAACTAGAAGCTAAGTTATATTCCCCTTCAGCTGGAAAAGACTCAAGGGCTGACTCAGTTGCCTCCATGTCAGCACCTGCTGCTATTTGAGATGACCTTGGGATCCCCGACACCGAACGGCGCTGGCGGATAAGATACAGGACCCATGGGGTATCCATGTGTCCATGCCAAGCTCGAGCAGCAGCTAAGAACTAAATGGCACCAGACAGTTCTGCCTGGGCAGCTGAGCAGAGCCCTGAATAAGCACACACAGCCATTTATCAAGCTTAACACCTTCATGGAAATGCGGGAACTTGCTGAACTCTTGCGGTTAAGCAGTTTCTTGTTTTCTTCAACATACTTGCTCAAACATCAAGAATGCAACCCGTTAATTTTGTGCACATTATCTCTCTTTAAAGTAGAAACTATTTGCCTAATCGAGGCCTTTGCCTGTACTACTGAACTGTTCGGAAGCATTTAATTTCAAGTATGCCAGTAGTCCTACTGTGAAACTGATTATCAAGGCTATCCAATATTTTGCAGCATCCATTTCCAGCATTCCCTAGCAATGCTGACATATGTTACCCACTTATTGGCCATCCTTAGCCTACACTCAGGCCCCCAAGGGAATAATTATTAACTATGAATTTTCTAGGTTAAACAAATGTAGAATTCCGTATTTCCTTCCTCAATCCACTTGATACAAAACTGATACCCATGATTCTTCAGGTTCTAGTATTTCTCTTCAATTGCATCTGTTCAGACAAAAGCACAGTTTGACTTTAAAAGCAGTTGATTTGTTAGTATAAAGATACATTAGGATCTAACCACCTCAGTTACCTAGTAGAAGGTGCTCCACCACTTTTCCGATTCCACACAACTTTGTTCCAGCTTTTCAAGAACAAAGATCAGTTACATGCCCTCACAACTCAAAAGTTAGAACATGCTTTATGTTATCTAAAACGACAAGAAAATTACCCTGCAACTGCATTTTCAATTTACACTGCAAACAAGGACACCTTACTTCTGAGCAACCCCATAGGAGCACGTGGGGTGACTCAAAATATGCCAGTTTATTCTTTTATTCGAATTCATGTCTTCTAATAAAAGTACATACTGAGTGCCACATAGCTGTATCTGCAAAGCTGTTCTTTTTAAAAACCTGTAATTGATTTAAGAGTATATATCCACCTGGGGATCCCAAAAATAGACAGAAAAAAAATTAGGCCTGTTTAAGAACCATTCTTATCCATATACCTTTAAAATACTAGCAATGATTCATATTAGCCTACTTGCAAGAATTTTCCTCCAGAAAAATAACCATTGTGAATACAGTCAAGCAAAGAAAAAACCAGTATTTTCATCAAAATATTGAAAGACAAAAACCTGTATATTTGAGTAAATCAGGTACAGGAGAAAAACATATCCTATTTATTTTAGACAACTTACTGGGTTTGTTCATCTACTAAATCTTATAATATGTGCATAACTGCTAAAACCCCTTACTTTGAAATAGCTAGCCACTACATTTTTAAAAAATGCAATACTCACTTTAGAAAGTGAAAAGGTAAGCAAGAAATATTTCTCATGCATGAAAACTTTTTATAATTTTCACTAGCTGTGTTTCCCCAAAAAATTCCCCAGTGCAGCTCTAAAGGAGAAAACACTATTGCAAACATCCATTTCTTGAGGACATGCACAGCCTTTTGATACAAAAATATTTATACCGAACTTCCACAAATCTCTTATCTGGAATCCAAGTACAATTAAGAATCTGGACAGCATACTCTGGCAGTCTGAGTTTTGGTTTTGGAAGCTGAAAGGCCTGACACTTGTTTTGGTCCAGCCACAATAGGTCTTTGGGTAAAGCACACATGTTTCTGATAAGATTGAGTTAAGGAACATAAATACTAATCCTAATAGCCAAGCTCTATTAGCAGGCCAAGACTATTTAACCCTAAATATTTAAACAGGTTCACTGACTCATCTGAATGTAAACATTCTTGTAGATTCTCTCTCTAGGAACTTGGCAAGCAAACAAAAATTTTCAGAACTCCACTTAACACTTCCTCCCACTTAACTTGGGCATTTATGAATCTCATCTGCTGAATCAAAGGTCTGTCTGCAGCTTCTTCCCCAAGGACTCTAACCACAAGAGTTAGGTTCCTTTTAGAAAAGGAACCTAATCTCCTCTGATATTCCTGATTTCTCAGCAGTTTCCTACCAGAATAGTCATGACATGATGCTGACTTGTCCAAGCAATTTTGCAGGAGAGATCAGATCAGCAATACTGCCAACATGTACTCCCATTGAACAGGTCACATTCCTTTCTAGGAAGACTCTTTTCAAAATTATCTTCCCTCTTCATGTACAGTGAGATGTCAGTACTACACCCAGTGCTGACAATAAATTGACAGAACTCAGCTTGTCATTCATTCTTCCACTGATGTGGCATTTTCCACTATCAAGAAATTGAAGACCTTAAGAAACAGTGAGTGGTTGTTCAAAAAACTTCTAACTCCAACTAAAGCATCATCTTCCCTCTTTCCCTTCTTGCTTTATGACACCAGACTCTGAATTCTTTGCTCCTGACACAAGTTCCACAGAGTGCCTACTCATTACAGAAGCAAATCAACACACAGTTTAGAGGCTAGATCCAAGAAACTCTTTATTGGCTCCATCTCCAGAGGCAAAACTTCAGTCAAAAGCATCTTGTCAGACACCACCTCTCTTCTGGCATGACATCCAGTTCCTCCTGTTCCAGGTGGACATCCAGTTCCAGGGATGGACCTCCAGCATGACCCTACTGACACTTCCAGAGGTTCATATGCAGAATGCATATCCTAAGTGGTGGTAAGACAAGTGCTCATATTAAGTTTCTTAATTTTTCTTATTCCTACGTCAGTTACTTTTTCCCCTTTAGAAATGAATATCACCATCATTGATATAGAATAGTGGATTGTTGACCTGCCAGAAAAAAGAGTGGAAGCAACTGGAAAAAGTCAACATCACACACCAGAAGGAAAATACTTAAAGCAGAAATAAAAAAATAATCCCAAATTCTTTTCTCATGCTACAAACCCTACAGTCAATCTGAAAAAATAACCCCACAGCTTTGGCTATCCATCTACTTGACTTAAAAAAAAGATTTGAAGAAAGTGGCTGGCAACTACTAAGAAAGAGAAGCTATATAACAAACAAATGAAAGGCAGAAATACAAAGACAATAAAATAGTAATATTTATAAAAAAATTAAGCCTCCAGTAGACTTATTGAAATGTCAGTGTCAGCAGCTAAAAAAGCCTGCTAAGAAAATGTCAGTCTAAACACATTTTCACTTAAAAGTACTTACACTTCTTTCTTTCTACACTTGCAAAAATACCTTTTGAAGGCAAATAAGTGTTTCAGATCATGCAAACAATGCAAGAACTACTTTCAGTGCTGGAGTCATTTTCACATAATTAGTGGTTTACTTCTCCAGTAAAAGGAAAAAAATAAAATGAGCATTATCTCCAGAACTTGAGATGTGTTAAAATAATCAAACATTTTGTCAGACAGTCTCCTGGGAACAAGATGTCCTTCCTGCATCAAAATCTAACCTAATGTAATCTAATGTATCCTAAATCTAACCTGAGATGCTATAGAAAAGCATCTGTTCACAATTTTGATGTGGTTAATCCAAGATCTTCAAAAAATTAACTTGAGAAGTTCCTTCTCTTTGCTGAATTGTTAGCCAAGCTCTAAATACACTTCAGTTCCTGTAGCCCATACAGACATACAAACATAATAAAATACAACTGATGCAATTGTTGGCTCTTGCCTACTTTATATTCTGCATAAAACTTCATTTACCATACAACTGATTTGGTAGAATTGAAAACTTATCTTCATTTTGACCTTCCAACATGAGAGGCCACGGAACCAGCTTTAGGGAAACAAAATGAATCTGAAGATTCAGTTTAAGAAAAAAAAACTTTCTTAAAAATACTGACTATGCAACAGAACAAAACAATTCAAAATAATGCAATAAATAGACAAAAAAAACCAGCTATTTTTTATAAAGTTAAGAAATTGTAGTACAGGAAATATTGAAGCTTTAAGAACTCAAGAAGCACCAACAGGTCAGTTGTTCAGGATAAAACATGTACCAGCTTCAGATGTCAGGTGGCATTGTACCTGCATGTGGGAGCCTGACAAAGTCAGAATTTAACTAGGTATATACATCAAACACACATATATATATGCATATCTAAAAATACTATAGATTATACACACACACACACCACAGGTATTACATACCTGGAGCTAAGAATTCTGATCTTTAAAACTCAACGCTGCCTGCGTACAAGGATAGTGCATGTTATATAAGAGAGATAAAATGGTAAATAGAATGTGTATGTGAAAGAAAAGTTACCCCATTTCCTCTACCAGTAAATGACTGTTAAATATCCAAATGTACTGTTCCAGTCTTCTGATAGTGGAACTGCTGAACATTAAGTGGCAAGAGCATTGGATCAGACATAACACACAGAGGTTTCCTGACCCTTAAAAAATAATTAAGAGACAAAATCTCATTCTTTCGAGGTAAAAGTTTGAGCATCTAACATTAAGTCTACCCACTGCAGTAGCCTCCTCCAAACTGCAACAGATTATATGCATCATGATGCCAAGGCCATTTTACCTCAACTTTATCACTCAGAGTTCTTATTTCTATTATTGTTTTCACTTACATGATTAAAGAAGCTTAAAAAACCAATTGTCTATAACTAACTCAGAATTACTTTTGCCAATTCTTACTGTGAAATTGACACTTTACCTTTTCATTTTCACTTTGCTTAACTATCCTTTTCCTAGTCTTTATTTCTAAAATCCTTTTTCATGGTTAGAAGTTGTTTTCAACAGGCCTTTTTAAAAATTTTTTTGGATGTAAATTCCGAATGAATTCTACCTATGGAATAATACAGCTGTCTACCTTCATTTCTAGGACCCTCAGGACTCCTGTACAACCAACACCGCTAATTAATCCTCTTGATTTTTCCAAGTTTGCCCTTCTAAAACTAAGAATTTCAAACCTGTCTAGCCACCTATTTTATTTCTATTTATTTAATCCAAGTAAAACTTGGGATCCAAGACCCCAAGCTGACTAACGAACCACCTTTTCCCAGAATTTTCACACTGATTAATTGAGAGCAAGTCTAAGACAATTCAGTGGTTATTTGGCAAGCTTACAGCAGTTGCATGTAAGATCATCTGGATTACTGCATGTCTAAATGATGCCATCATCTGTATCTGTTGGTTGTTCAGCCTGAAGAAGAAGAGGTTCCAGGGAGACCTCATTGTGGCCTTTTAGTACTTAAAGGGGGCTTATAAGAAAGAGGGAGAGTCACTTTTTACACAGGCAGATATTGATATGACAAGGGGGAATGGCTTTAAACTACAAGAGGACAGAATCAGATTAGATCCTAGGAAGCAATTCTTTACTCAGATGGTGGTGAGGGCACAAAGAGTTTGCCAAGAAAAGTTGTGGGTGCCTCGTCGCTGGCAGTGTTCAAAGCCACGGGATGGGGCCAGGGGCAACCTGGTCTAGTGAATGGCATTCCTGCCCATGGCAGGGGGGCTGGAACCAGATGATCTTTAAGGTCCCTTCAAACCCAAATCATTCTGTGATTCTACAGTCTAAGAAAGAAATCCATCTGTGACATAATTCCTGACAGCTTCTCTCAGTAAGCAATATTCTTATACAAATCCAACTCCCATGGTCTATAGCAGACACCATCAAAAGCTCTTATAATTTTCTTCTTTCAAAGAAGTGATATTCTTGACTCTTTATCCACAGAGTCTCTTTCTGCTATTTTACAGTTTGTCACATCATTCACATCCTGCATAATTCTGTCACATTTATTTCCTATACCTGGACAGTATTATCTCTTCTATCAACACTGAGCAGGATGATCACTTCTAAATGTTTCCTTTACCCTGTGTTTGCTTTCACATCCTCCAACATGGAATCATAAAATTATTTGGGTTGGAAGGGACCTTAATGATCATCTCATTCCAACCCCTACCATGGGCAGCGACACCTTCCACTAGACCAGGTTTCTCAGAGCTCCATCCAACATGGCCTTGAACACCTCCAGGGATGGGACATCCATAGTATCTCTGGGCAACCTGTTCCAGTACCTTACCAATCACAGTGAAGATTTTTTCCTAACATCTGATCTAAATGTACTCCCTTTCAATTTGAACCCATTCCCCCTTGTCCTGTCACTACATTCTCTTGTAAATATTCTTGCCCTATCTTTCCTGCAAGTTCCCTTCATGTACTGAAAGGCACATCGATTCATCGGCCCAAATGGTTTCTGACGGTGCACAAGCATCACTTCCTACAGACCTTACCCCATTCATAACCTGAGTAAAACCTCTTTGCTGACTGTGCCTGATATTAGAATTTCACCTGCACAAGGAAACGCCACGAAATCCTCCCATCTCCCACACAATAAATAAACGGTGCTTGGTTTCCAAAGTATCCCTTCTTTTCCTTAAAACCGTAAGCGGCCGCCAAGCTCAGCTCGCCCGTAGTGCCGCCGCCACCATCACACCCCTGCGCACCTGCGGGCAGCGCGCACCGCCACCACACAGATGGGAACTGACGGAAGCGGAGCACACACAGACAGACAGACACACAGACACAAACGGACAGACACACCGCCGTCCCCCTTATCGGCCATTTACAGACCGGGTGCCTGAGAAACGAGGCCCCGGGGAGAGCAGCCCCAGCCCGGCCCAGCACAGCCCACGCACCACGGGCGGCCGCGCCCTGCCCCAGCCCCGCTCCCCACTGACGGCCGCCCAGGGAAGGGAAGCACAAGGAAGGGGGGGAGCCAACCCCCTTCCCTCCCCTCCCCACCCCCGTACTCCGCCGCTTACCTTCCTTCCCCGCAGGCGGCGGCGGCCCCGGCTCCTCCCCCCGCTCCAGGGAGCCAAGGGAAGATGCTGCCGCGGAGCCGGGGAGGGAGAGGGGAAGGGGAGGGAAGCGGCTGGCGCCTCCCAGGGATCCACCCACTGCAGCAGGATCCTGGAGAGCGGCGGCGGCTGTCCTCCGAGCCCGGCGGGGGTACGGCTCCCCGGCAGAGGGGCAGTGCTGGCTGCCGGGGAGAGCTGCGGGGGAGGCAGGAGCACTCCCAGGGCCTGGCCCTTTGTGATGACATGGCTGCTTTGGGAAAATTCATGCTCCCCAATGCACGGAATCAAAGAATCACAGAATGGTTTGGCTTGGCAGGAACCTTAAAGACCATCCAGTTCCCTCCCCCCCCCCATAGGCTGGGCTATCTTCCTCTAGAGCAAGTGGCTCAGAGCCCCGTTCAGCCTGACCTTGCTGGATCTCAGATGAGCGTATAAGAATAATCATATGCCTGATTATTTCAGCCAAGCAGACAGTGGTAGCAAAACCCAGTGGAAGCTGAAGCTATTAATTTTCAGACTGGAAGTAAAGCAAAGAGTAATTGTCCCCTAAAACAAGTTTCATCTTGGGCTGTGAGCTGTGTATTGATTCTTCAGTGCATATTTTAAAACGATATGCATATTTTAAAACAATATTCTTCCAGAAGTTAAGCTCGATTTGGCTCATGTACTGCATCAGGCTGAAGGTCGCACTTAGAAGCAGTGGAACAGGTGGTGTATTCGATCCTCTGAAACAAAATGCACTTTGATACAGTGAAGCCCTTAAATCTAGAAGCAATAGATGTAGATCTCTGAGCAGAGAAAGTGCATTCTGGAACATTTAGCTTAAGGATTAAATTCAGTGAACAACAGCTGAATGCCAGAGGATGTAGAAGTGAAAAAGGCTAATTTAATTCATGAATGTGCCAAGACAGGAATTAACAGTAAGTAAAAGGAAATTTGCATCCAGTAATTAGTATTTTTTAGACCAGCTATTAGGATGCTGCATATAATGCTACTATGCATTTTGATAGGGACGTTGAAAATGGGATATGATGAATGAAGATGATCAATTATTTGAAAATAAGAGATAGAGGGATTATTTGTTTAGCTTATTGAAAACAGTTTAAAGGTAATTGCAGTTTATAGGTTCCTTACAATGAGAAAATAGTAGGTACCGAATGGCGTTTTGATTTAATGGAAAGAAAAAAAGCCATTATAAGAAGCTGGGGAGAGAAATTAAAGCCTCAGGAGTTCAAACCAGAAATGGTACGCAAATTTCTGACAGTGAAGGTGGAAAATGGCCTCCATTTTTTATGCCTTCAAGTGAAAACCTGATCCAGTTATTTCTGCCTTTTCTTACATGACATTTGTTGAACTCCTGTCTCATTTTCTTCCTTTCATTTGAACTGTCCCTGGGTTGTTTTTCTTCTTTCCTAAATGCAATGCCAAATTTAGAACTCAGCAGCAATGAATGGAAAGGAATTGGAATGGAAAGGAATGCTCATTGCAGGGGGGTTGGACTAGATGACCTTTAAAGGTCCCTTCCAAACCAAAACTATTCTATGATTGTGTGATTCTAATATTTGCCTGTCTCATTTTACAAGCAGTTTTTAGGTCCTTCCAGTATTTCAGTTAATGACTAGGATGATATTCATTACATTTTTGTTGGACATGAAGCCGGGAAGGACTGATGGTGCACAGCAAGGCTGTCTAACTTTAGTTTATACAGTAGCATCACATCATTGCAAAACAGGTAAACCTCATACTGGGGCATCCAAAAATAGTATCTTAAGACAGAAAAGAAACATTGCCAAGTTGTGAGAAAATGCTACTGCAAAGAGCAAGGAGAATTTTTGATCCCTGCATGATCAGGAACAAAACTGAAGTAAAGGAGATTCAGCTTTGGCAAGAGGGAAAACTGCTCTCACAGTGATAATAAGGAAGCTGGGAATAGATTGCCCAGTGAGGCTGTAGTTTCCATGATTTGAAATTGTAGACCGAAAATAAAGTAACTTTTTTTGATCCTAATTCATGTAATGAAAATCTATCAGATGACCCGTTGAAGTACTTTCCACTTTTAGGATTATATCATTACCTCCATTATGGTTTCCGTGTACAGGAAATGAAAAAAAAAAAAAAGGCAATAAAAGGTATAGAACCTGTAGTTAAAATAGGAACAAATAGTTTTTAATCAAAGTGTCTTTCATATAAATGTTGATTAATAAAAAGATTATTTAACAGTAACCTAATAATTCAAAATACTCGAGCAGTTTTAGTGGCTCAGTTCCCTTTAAAAAGCCATTAAGGTTCGCTGTTCTTTTTTGCAGGGATGGAATATTTTAAGAATGGAATAACAGACTACAGGTTAGATATCACATGGCTGATAGAACAACAAGTCTAGGAAAAACCATCTATTTTGCTTCTATATTCAGTAATGTCTGATAGGTTGATGCTGACAAGTCTTTGTTGATATTCAAATGCCATCTGTGTTGTGATTTTGTGATACTACCCATTATGTTTGCAACAAGTCAGAATTTTCCTAGTTTTGAAAAATCATGATTATGGAAATATAATTCTTCGTTCTTTTTATTTTAGGTAAGCATTTCAACAGATAATCTCTGGGTCCTCTTCCCCTTGAGTATCATTCTTTTTATGCCTTCAATAGTAGTGGTTTTCAGCCTAATTAATCTTTTTTGATCTTTTCCAGATATTTTAACAGAAATACTGTTTCACTATTAGTCTCAGTGAGCAAAGAATCAAGGGTCCACTACCTCCATGATTACATTGCTTAGATACTACCTATGAAAAATTTGCTTTAAATTATTTTTTAGTCTGTGAAATACAAACTTTAGTGATGTCGGTGTAACTTCTGAAAACAGTTTTCTTTCAGAGTTACATCATACTATGTACACAGGAGAAAACAGGACAGAAGCTAGATCTGTGACTATTGCCATTTTCTATAAGCTCTGTCATTTAATTCCTTGCAAAGATGCTATTTCTAGCACCATAGATATTCTTTTTCCCACAAAAAATGTTACAGACAGGAAATGTTTTGGATAGTGTAAAAACATTTCCTGATAAACATTTTATGACAGCTTGATAACCATTTCCTGTTGGTAGGATTTGTTTTAACTATTGACATTTTGTTTGCTTTCTTGCTATAATTAACACACATATGGGATCTGGCTAAGTGAGCTCATCTGTTAAACAAAGGTTTCGACAAGTCACACATTTAATTATAATGTCATGCAAGGTTTTATATTGTCCATTTCCCCTAATTTCAACTTTGTTTGGAGCAATAAATGAAGGAGCAGTAGGCGTGCAGCATTCTGGGAACTGGGAATTCCCAGAAGGGTGGGGGTTCCTCAATATTCCAAATAGAGCATTGTCTGCTGTGAGCTCAGTGATTTCAGTAAGCTTCCAAAATAACTTTAAATGAAAAGGTGGGACTTCATGGAGGATCTTGTTGTTTAATATAGACTTGGACTTGAATTGACCTGAAGAATACCAGAAGAAATTTGTAACTTTCTAAGGAGATTTAAAGCATTGTCCTTGCAAACTTATATTAAAAGGAGACTTCATTCATAGAACTGTACTCTATGAAAATACCTTTTCAGTCAGCAGAACCACTTTTGGCACTTTTGTAGCTACCTACTTACTTTATAAGTGGTAAGAGTATCACATGCATACAGCTCAATCTGGTTCTCAATCACACAAAGATTGGAGGCGTTTTTAGCTATGCCTCTACTAAACAGCAGATGGCCAGGACACAGCCTCTCTCCCTGCCTGGAGGCATAGCCTAGCTCATGTGCATATTATTTAGGGCTGTATTCCCCTTAAGATCAGATTGGCCAATCAATAGCATCTCAAATGGCCCTGGAGCTCCCCTGTGCTGTTTGTCATCCTGTGGCCTTCAAACATATCTTACTTACGTCTGTGGGGCTTTTTATTCAGTTCATTGTATTTGAAAGTGGCTGTTTATTACGTTTTGTTTAAAAGTTTCAGCTCCACAGTTTTTCAAAAAAGAAGCTAAATTAGGTCACTTGAATGAAAGCATGTAGTATTTGAGGGTGCAACACCTGCTGAGATAGCACTGAGGGAGTCTATAGAGAGCAGACTTGGAGCAGGGTTATCCATAGAGCCCACTGGAAATGGTGTTTAGCATGCACTGCCCTTGAACTGCCCTAGTTGGCACAGGCCAAGTCTGCTGGGAAGTCAGCTAACCAGCAGGCTGGGTGATCAGAGGTCAAGTAGTCAGGCATGATGAGTTTAGGGAGTCTAAATAACACTTTGTCTTAAGCTTATTTCTGTTAGAAAAGTCCGAGGAAAGAAGAATCTGGAGGTGAAGTCTTTGGGAAAAGCCTACATGCATGGGGCTGAATTTGAAAAAAAAGGAAAAAAAAAGTATTGGTGTGTTGTGGATAGGTATATTTTGCATGCACATCCTGAATGTATTCTTGGAAAAATATCCAAGGAAACAGAATCTGAAAGGTGGTATCTTTTGGGGGGTTGTTTGTTTGTTTGCTTGCTTTTAATTAGACTGGAAGAGAGTGAATAAAGTATTCTTACAAGTAGATGAGCCCAGTCCTGCAACCCAGTGCTGACTGCACAATCGATTCAGGCATCTGGAAGAAGGTGACATTCACGTAATCATCTATCTCACTCACTGAGGATGAGTGTGAAAATATGAAGTGTTTTTGGAACAGGAAAATGAACTCACAACCTTGATTTAGAATTCCAAAAGGAAACAAAATTGGTTGCACTGGATCCAGTAATGGTGAGGCTAAAGTAGATTGATTTTTCTATTATTGGACTCTAGCAATAAATAAAAAGTAAGGCAAAGTGAATGCTATTTATGGATAGTGTATCACATCCATTATCATCATCTGCTTTCTGTGGAGCAGGCATCTTAGTAGCCATTACCTTTGACCCTCATAAATAAAGCAGTTTGCTGTACTAAATATGTAAAATTTATGGCAGCATGTATTTGATGAGGTGCAACATTTTTCGCTAAATTGCCTTTAGTTGTGTAACTGTGTTATTGAAAGGCAAGGTAATTGCTAATTTTAAGCAAATTCTTTAGCATTGCTCTCAGATATCGTTCTGGCAAGGAACATATACAGTAACCTTGTAAGAGGTAATGACTTATGTCTCAGGTTTTGTGGGATTTATATTTCTCGGTGCAAACAATTTAAAAACAGTCTGCATTTTTTTCATTGGAAGTAATTTGCAAGTCACTCTATGGGCTGTTGAAAAGATAAATAAAATCAAGCAATTGCTTTTTGGATACGTATTGAAAAGAATGTTACAGATGATAGAAGCATCCCATTTTATCAGAAGCCAAGAGCAATGTTATATTATTTATGATTGCTATCAAAACTTGAACTTATAAAATTAATTGTCAGAAGACTTTTTTTTCCTTTTGAATTTACAACATTAATCCTAAGAGTAAAAAAAAAAAAAGTCATTTTCCTCCTGCAATTCAACTTTCAAAACTTTCCATTTTAAGATTCTGGAAGTGCTAAAACTGCATGAACAAGTGAAGGGAGAGCAATCAACTGAGATTCCTCACAAGAGTCTCCTGCTGAGAAATCGCTGAGCTCTGAGTGTTCAAAGCCTAGGGATAATATTTAAAGGAAGTTTCATATTTACCTACCCTGTTCTTTTCTAACTCACTGCCAGGGAACAGATTTCGATAGAAGGCCTGACCCTTTATGGCACTTTTCTCATTCTGTGTCCTCATGTAGAGGATGTTTAATTATGTGTCTAGCTTTTGAGATAACACTGATATGCACTTTTTACTTCCTGTGAGGAAATGCTCAATGCTTTCTGGGATTGGAGTATTTTTTTTGTGTTTTGTTTTTAATGGAAGCATTGTTGCTGTTTGTTGGTATAAGTATTATTATCTTTTAAGGTCAGAGGGACTGAAGATTTTTGACTAGTCTAAAAAAATTCCATGTACAACCAGCTGGGCAGCCAGGCACTGAATCTAACATTGAAGGTATCTTATATACTACTACACTAAAGCATACAGAAATAAATAGCTTTAAAAAGAAAGCATACTATATATTCTGTAAAAATGCATTTTATTGCCATTAGCAGCATTGCAGTATTATACCATACACTCATTATAGAGTATGTACTCCATATATAGGTCTTGATACTCTTAAAATGCTACACTAATTGTGACATAGCAGCTGTAAAGATGATTTACAGAGCACCACACAAGGGAAATAGATGGTCATATTTATTAAACAGGAACATCAAAAAATAAACTGAAAATTTGAAATGAAGATGAATCAAGCAACAGATCTGGGTCTGCTTGAGGAAGTGATCATATTTTGTTTTCCCCAAAGTGATGTGTAACCATTAGTTCTCAAAATGCATGGAGAAAGGAAGATAAACAAGTTGCTCAGTGAAAAAAGCTGGAGCTATAAACTGGACACGGACAATTTGAGCTCTTGGCTTCATTTGAAACATTCCTGAAACTGTTCATCTTTCCCAGTGACAGGAGTCTTTGGATCACCACAAGGTTTCAATGTTCTTTTTTGTAGCCTAGGAAATAGCTCACACTGCACTTCACAGCTTTTTCGTGTATTTCTCTAAGTGCAAGTCATGGTGTGTGACAATTCATCAGTCACCCTGTCAGTTTCTCTTCCAATGGAGAAATGAAGAGTGTTCTAAAAAACGTGATGGAAACTGGCATTCAGGGGAGCTTTTGCTTTTGGGAGAGAAGTTGGAACAATAAAGAAGCCTTGCCAAAATGATAATTTTGTCCTAATTCTAACATCAAAAACCTTTGATCTAAGTAAAAATAATTTATTGGAGTCATAGATAGAAACTGTGCTTTACAGTTTAGCAATGGAACAGAATAGTTAATCTCAAATTCGTGATTTGCATGGGAAATGAGTTACATTTTTTTTGTTCCACTTAACTTGTTTGTCTTTAAAGGGCTATGGTTTTTCCTCTTTTATTACTGCTGCACATTTATACACCACATGTTCAACAATATTCATTCCCTTCTCTTTCCTCAACCCCCTACCTTTCCTTTATTGTAGTCTTCTTGAAAAATCTCATAGATGGGGTAAAATTGCTTCAATTGAATCTTGCCTCTGACCTGGTCATTAAATGGCCAAAGCAGGGTTCTGACCACCCTACTATAATATAAAACCCACTTGTTAAAAACAATAGATGCAGAAGTCCAGGAAGCACTTTTGATATATAAATCGCATTCTTCAGAAGAGCGCTTAGCCCAGACCTGTAATTAAGCACCAAAACAGAATTACCACTTCAGATGTCACTCTTCTTTGCTACTTCCTCTGGGTCTGGGCATTATGCACAAGCACTGCTGTATGATATAAACAAGTCTTGGGGTCAAGGTTGGGGCATACAACTCTTCCAAGCCAATGTTCAAGGAATACGAATGATGGTCAATTCCACTTCTTTCAGTACTGGAGGTCACATGGTTTTGTGTTCACCACAACTATACCTGTGGTTAGTGGTATTCTCTCTTTCATTGTTTTGAGATAAAGATGCAAGGGTCCCAACTGGTCCTGACCATTCAAGAAATATCTGAATTTGAATCCTCCGGAAGTAGTCTAATCACCCTAAATTAAGTAACAAGAAATACCAATCCACTGATGCAAGGTAAGTTATCTAAAACATTAAGATCCTACAATGTTAAACATCCTTGCTGTAAACTATTTCGTCTCTCTTCCTTTTCAAATCCAACACAGAGACTAAACTACAAAATGCATTGATCAAAGTCACAAAGGGTTTCAGGTGCAGCCAGGAATGTAACAAGGCCTCCCAGGGAAGAATTCAATGCCTTAAGTACAGCCTGTTCAGTCTTTCCTTTTTTTTCTAACTTCAGAGAAGAGTTATCAACATTTGGTGCACTGCTTTTTTATGTAGATGTTGGTTCTACATAAAATTTGTAAAAAGGTTAGCATTTGGATAATGGATCCAATCAGCTTAGCACTGAAATCCTTAACTCCTGCATGGATCACTTTCAGAAGTTCACCTCTTAGATATGCATTCCACTGGCTCCATTTTCAAAGGGCAGATTTGTGTCACCACTCCATGTCCACACCTTGTTTATCTGTAAATCAGGTCTACCATTACTAAAGGTATTCTATTCATGTGAAGGACACACTTTAATGACAGAACAACCTTTTAGCCCACAGCCCACTGAATAATTTAATAGGGGCAGATTAATAAAACAAAACAAGCAAAATGAAATTAAATTTTTAAAATATGTGTATAAAATCTAGCACGTGCAACCAGATGGTAGGACTCCAGCTGCCAGGTAACTGGGTATGACATCATGGTTTATGTTAGCCCTGAAGTTACTTAACCCCATCAGATAGAAACAGTTCCCTCCAGGAACATCAGGATGCAGCTGGGTCACATGTTGATTTGCTCTTTCCCATAAGTCCCACAGTCTGGATGGATGAGCTGCAGCAGGATCAAGTGTAAAAGAAGTGTAAAGATCTCATTTGGAGGAAAGGAGATAAGCAGCAGAGCTGTGCCCCACTTTAGCCGCTTGCTCTAGCCACTGCCACCAGGCTCTTCTGGGCCCCATCCTTGTAGCAGATGGAAAGAATGTGAGGAGAAAGGCTCCCTTGGACAATGACTACTAGCCAGGAGATGCTGGAACTTTGTGTATTCAGCTAGAAAAACTCTCTAATGAGACCAGTTCCCTCCCTGAGGAGCCTTCTCTTTCCCCAGGCAAGGAGAAGAATGGTTTTTGAACTTCAGTAACTTCTCAAAGTGCACAAAGGCCTAGTTTTTCAAAGACTTGACTGTATGTCCCTACCTGAGTCCAAATGCCATTTCCAGATCTGTACACCTGTGCATCCAATGGCTTTCTCTCAACTGACATCTGGGCCAGTGCAGATTCCAGACCTGAGCTGTGTGATTGCACCTGAGAGAAGGAGGTCTGACTGTGAGCAGTGTAGGGCAGTACAGGCTGGAGACCTCTTTCCTGGTGTCAGGGAGCCAGACATCATTCATCTTTCATGTCCAGTGCTACTTCCCTTTTGAGATAAGATGGACCAAGCAAACCTAAAGAATCCCTGAAATGACCATCTGGAACTGTGCCCAGCACACAAGTCTTTTCTTATCCCTGTGAATGCTGGTCAGGATGCAAAGCCAAATGAGAACCTAGGCCTTTCAACAGGGCCAGTATCCAGCAGGGCCCACTTCCCCAGGATGCTCATGTCTGAGGCTGGGCAATGGCTTTTTGGCAGGTTTCATAATAGTGTGGAATCAGGAACTGACATTCCATCCAGGTCCCAGCTTCAGTACTTAAGTCCTCTGAGGTTCTCCTCAGAGAAGTTAAGTGCTTGGCACTCCTTCCTATGTATCATTAATGGAAGCACTACAGTTTTATGTTTCTGCCACGACTGTTTAACTAGCCAAGAGAATAAAACACAATTACATCAGCATTACAGGATTTGCTAAGTAAACCAAAAAATATTAAGATGCCATCTATTTTGCTAGACAGATTTAAGGGAGCACATCAGTAAGTAGAGATTAGACTTGCCTTTAGCACATTTTCAAAAGATTTTTAGTTTGTTTTGGAACTGCTTGTCCATAAAAATGCAACAACTGCCCCTCACACACCTATCCAAAAAAAGCCTGTACCTGAATTAGGAAAAAGGAATATGCTGTTAATGGAGAAACACAGTAACATTGCAAGCTGTGATTGGTATTGTTGCTGTAAGAAAAGTTTGCTCTGGAATATCACATACTAAGTATTATTACAACCACATAAAAATTTCAAGTAAAAAACATCTCTAAGTCATTAATCAGATCTGTGATATCCTGAGTGCCATTTATTGCCAAAATACAAGTTCTGATCACCTCAGAGTTGTGGCCTCTCCAACATTTTTGGGGACATAGGTAGGACATACTTGAAGAATAAATTTGGATTAAGAAGCTTAGGCACAATGTATTTCTGGTACCTAATGCTCAAGGTTCAGGGGAGCACACCAAACCACAGCCTCTCACAGTCTTAAAAAACCCACTTAAAGATCTCTTTAAGTTTCTCCTGCAAACCTAAAGCTTAAAGCATTTCTTAAGCCTCTCCCTGAACATCTACACTTCTCTCATCCGAATTTAAGGCTTCTTATGTGTCTCATCTAACCTGGCTGACAGCAGGGCCAGTGCTCCTCCAGGAAAGACCATGGAGCGGTTTGTTGCTCAGCCATGTGATCCAAGATTTTTTGGAGAGGTCAGGCACAGCAGGGTTGGTCTGTAGGACTGACAGATACCTTGAGAACCTCATGACAAAGAGGTATGGTTTCCTCTGGACATACAGTTTAGGCTGCCTCAGAACACTTCCACAGGCTTTTTGTGAGCAAGCAGCAAATCCAGCCCCAAGGTAGTTCAAGTTTGCTTTTGCAGAGCAGTGCTGAATAATGAGGTAGGATATAGCTCCCCTCATTATTTTGATGATGCTCACACTGGACTCCAGAGTGTCTTGCTACTTCTCTCCCCACACCCATCATGTTTAACACAGCTTTGAATCACCCCAGTGCTTATCAGGTTGCAATACAAATGCAATTGCATGAGTAGTACTGGAGTTATGTGGGTACAAGCAGCAGAACTGAAGAATAAGGATACTTAGGTTGAATACTGAAGATTATTTTAATGCTTTGCTTTCAGACCATGAACAGGATTATATAACCTGATTGCCAACATTTTCAAGATGATTTAGTGAGCAAGGAAGTCCTTCGGGGCTTCCATTCTGTGGTCGTAGGATCACCTTACTTCATGCATGACTGTGACCTGAAGGGTGGCCATTCTGCCATTGCTGGTGGTGCTCCAGTGTAGCATCCTACACACTGTACACAGACACCATGGAGCAGATAGCTCAGAAGAGGAACAGTGCTGAATGTGACTACGTCATAATTACATTCCTTATCATCCTGACCTATGTTATTCTTCCAGATGGAGCCAGCCAAGCTGCTTCAGCCATGAAAAACAACAGTAACAATCAGAAGAAACTCAAAAGCCAGAAGTTGTCATGAGCAAATTGCACTGAATAAACAAAGAAAACATCAGCTTTACTTAGAAAGTGTAACATGATGCCTAGGGTTGTCTTGTCTCTACCACAGCCTGCTTTCCAAGTCTACTGAATACTTTTGCAAAGGCAATTTCAAAAAAACCTTTAGGCCAGTGGAGTCATGTACAGTTTTCTATAAAAGCATAAAGGAAGGAAGAATGAAGCCCAGTGGTCTCTTTTACATTATAATGACAGCAAGTCAGCCATAGAAGATAGTCCACATATCTCAAATCCCTGGCAGTCCTTCCTGGTAACCACCATTTCATGTCTGTTTAAAAGTCCCCTGTGTACCTTCCCTTACAGAAATTGTTCAGGGGAAGTAAAATTTGCCCTCTGGTTCAGTGCTTTGGTGTTACCAGGACACAGGTCCATGCAAACAAACTTTAAGCTCTTTAGGGCTAAGCAGTAATTATCCAGCTTTGCCAGCTGACTGGTTGACTTGCTGCCAGGGGACTGAAGCAAGGCTGGAGACTTCTAAGCATATTGCCTGACAAGTGACGGAACATGCAGCAGGGATAAGGGTACAGATTAGCACAGTTCAGTGGACAGAGAAAGAAACAAAATAGATATTTATTCACGGGGTTCAAGCTTCATATAGGGAATCCTGGGGTGGAACTATCCAAAATTTCAATAGAAGTTTCTCCTAGCTCCAGTTTGCCAAAAGTATTTCCTTAGTGCATTTTTGACCCCTTCAGGGGCTTCATATACAGGGAATTGTACTTCAGAATCTTTCTTTGGCTTTTGTTCCCCCTTAGCGGAATTTCTTTCTAAAGAAGAGCTAAGGTTACAATCCTATCTAAACTGGTTCTCTTCTATCCTCTACCCAATCTTCTAGAAAGCTTTAGCTTCTTCTGCCTGTTTCTTTCAATCCAAATGGCTAATCAAACCTGAAATTTAACTGAGAAAAATCAGTTACAGTGAAGCAAAAAACCAAACTAATATTGATTTGCCTTTGTAAGTTCTAAATTAGGAATGCAGCTTAACTTCAGTATCACAGCCTGAATTAAGGAAGCTTTAAATTGTATTTGAAGCTTCAGTTTGTTCATTGCTCTGCTTGAGCAAGAGGAATCTTGATAGGATAGAGTTCTATGAAGCAAGGTAATTAGGAATTAATATATAAAGCAAAATGTGCTGTTCAAATCATACATTAGTCTTCCCAGCACACACATGCTTACTCTATGGGACAATGTTTCAGAGACAGGCAAAAAAATACATAAGCAAATAAATATGGGTAGAAGCAAATATATGTGAAGAATGCCAGGCTAAAAGCAAGTATTTTTATAATGTTGGATATCAAGAGGAATCTGGCTCGATTGTCTGAAAGCAAGAGGCCTCACAGAAGTGTAGATGACTTCCCTTTTTAATGAATCTAAAGTATTCCTTCCTTCATGCTGTGAAATACCAGGACCTCTTAAGCAGGGACTAGAGTTCACAGTTACATGAGCTGAGGGCAATGTTTGTATTCCTCAGTGGGGCCAGATCCAGTCCCCACACAAGCAGATATCATGGGTAGGAGCATCCTTCCTGCCTTTAGATATCCACAGGGTAGGCCTATACAATCACCCCTTAATCCTTTCTAATCAGTGAAGAACAATCCCCATTTTGAAGGGTGATTTACTGCAGGAACTCATGCCTTCTGATGAACAAATCAATATGATTGTGCAGAAGCTTCTTATTGTTTAAAATACCCCCTGTGTTCACACATCTCACAACTTTGACGTAATACCTTACTTAAACACTTTGCTTACCTATACATTCTACCTACTTATACATTTCACTTGCTTATCTTATACTAATTATACATAATACAGTGCTTATACATTTTCTTACTTACTTATACTTTTTACCACTTCTACATAACACAGTACTTATACATTTTGCAACTGCTGTGCATGAGATCTCACATTGCTTGATTGGTTTCTATATTTTATCCACAAGCTCCACACACACTTTTCTGATAATATGATTGGTTTTAATCTAGTGCAGCACAGTCCTTTTTTATCTACTCCTTGCTGTCTTGGTATTTAGTTTTTCAGCTTCTTCTTTCCCAATTTATCACAGTTTACCTTTCAGTCCTTAATGAATTCTTGAGGACTCTAACAGGTGGGGCTCCCAATCCAGGCAAGCAGCATCAAGCTGATGACAGCAACAAAACTCATTCAGTGATCAGCAGCCAAGTTAGTCCAGGAAACCCAAACAACAAGAGCAAAAGACAGGGAACAGATATAAACCTACCCCACCTCTCTCCTCCAGCCTTCAGACTGGAGCTTAAAAACCCTCTTGGGGCTGATGTGCTGCAGCTGAAGGTGGAAAGGCCAGGTGAAGCCAGTGAGGGTAATTCCAGCCTGGTCCCACTCTGAGGGCTCTGGTAAAAATAACTAAAAATTGTTTGGCTGGGGCGTCTTCTAGGACAAGGTGAATTAAATCCTGGTAGTGGCTCTTTCTCTCTGCTAATATAGTTGGAATTTGGGATGGTGACTGGCACAGAAGTCCTTATTTGATTGGAAGTCCATCACTGGCTACTAGGCTTCATGGGAACATGGCTGTTTACAAGGCAACAACATGATAACCTGCTGAAATGTACAGAGATTTTGGAAAAGTTTTTGATAATTAGAACTTGAGATTGTCTATTTGATGGTGTGTGCAACACTGTAGTGAACTACAAACAATATCTGATGCTTTCAGTTGATTTTCATCAGAACAAATAACTTTCATTCACACATTTTTACTCTGGTCTGCATGAAGAATTAAAAATATCTGTTCTCTCACTTGATCAGGAAAAGCTGAACATAATCTTCAAACCCACAGGTCTAATTTTAAATTGATAACTTCTCTGGGCATTTA
Organism: Aphelocoma coerulescens; assembly: GCF_041296385.1. NCBI lineage: Eukaryota > Metazoa > Chordata > Aves > Passeriformes > Corvidae > Aphelocoma > Aphelocoma coerulescens. Next base: position 65,316,766 of record NC_091013.1, read on the forward strand.
AATTGCAATTAAGATATTAAACAACATAATTTTAAAAAATCTTGATATCTCTTTGGAAAATTGACATCAAAAATAAAAAAAGACATTGGATATTATTAGTTTCAATATGTACCGGGTTACTTAAAATGCAAATTGCTTTATGAAAATTCTTAAACCTGAAGGCCTAATTATTGATATCTATTATTGTCACTGACTAGCTCTCTCTTTTTTGGTCATGCTAATAATAATCCTAGTACTATTTCTTTCTCTTCTTATTTTGTGGGTGTTCCTCACTGTCTAATTTTTTCCTGGAGTTTTAAATCAGCTTTTCTAAAAAAAGTAAGGTCCATATGATCACTTCATTTGTTGACCTTTCCCCCTTCCATCCCCTCAGCAAATGACTTTTACATTTCTTGTCCTGTTTCAACCAAATGAATCAGAGGGAGAGAGATTTCCAGAATAATTACATTCTTTACCAAGTCTGTGAAGACTGATAGCTAGGAAGAGGAAAGAGCTGGACAAAGGACTCTGCTGATGGACAAACAAGTGGACCTAGGTTATGACACGGCTTTGGCCCCAGTATGTAATTACTTTTGTGGTCCTTGGAGGACTCCAAGGGGACTTGGGGGAAGTTTGGGCTATTCCAGGATGAGCACTTAAGTGCCTATAAAAAGAGGGGACCCAAATCAAGAAGTCTGATTTACCTATTACTTGGGTCATTCATGAAGTAAGTTCTCTGATTCTCTGCCTTTTTTTTGCCTCTTCTTTACCCTGTTTAAATGAACTGATAAGAGCTTTCTAAACTTGTGGAAATATGCAAACAGACTGAAAACAGAGTCCATTTGACCTTGGTTCACTGCCTCAGAATAAGCTTTTCAGAGTGTTTTTAAGAAAAATATGTAAAATTCTAGGAAAAGTGATCTGTGATCTCAAAGTTTTAACCTGAACTCCTTGAACTCAGAAGCAGGGCTGCTATTTCTGTGCCAGATAAGGACACATACTGTGGATACACCACAATTAGTGTTACATTTACTCAACTGTAGAAGCCTCAAATGGAATTGTGGCCTCTGAGCTTGATGTTTTACAAGTGCATGTGTGCAAGAGACAGAATGAGACACAAACCAAAAGCAGAGAACATTCAATTAAGTTTTCTGTGTAGATTAGACATGGCCAAGAACTTTTCACCTAAGTGACTGTCAACTCAAAATGCCAGTTATCTGAAATGAAACTCCTTTTGCACAAATGCATTTGTTTCAGTTTCATTATTTGCATGTGATAGGAATAAGTCCCGGGCTTGGTCTGCCCTGTGCAGAAACCTGTTGCTGTCTGATGAAAAAACCTCTCTGAAAGCTCACATACTGGATGATGAAGCTCAGTCCTGGAACTCTTCTCACAACCCCCTGCCCAAATGTCCAGCTTGTGGAAGGATCCATGTGAGCCTGGTCATGGGACCTGCTCCTTGGCAAAGCCTGGGGTGAGCTACCCACAGCCCCTAAAATGGGCAGACCAGCACCTCCACTCTGGGGCTTAGGCTCTAACTCAAACTGGGATCTCACTGTAAGAGGGACTTAGCACTTTGTAAGGAGGAGGTCATGATGCATCTGGCACTCATGATTTTGTACTAACTGGGTAAAGCCCTTAACCCTGTAAAGTTTTTAACCCTGTACCACAGAAGAGTCTTCACGCCATTTTGGCTGAAAAAATTAGATATTTTGAAATTCCCACTTTGTTACATCTTGAAGCAATTGAAAGAGAAAAATAATATTCAAAATCAATATGTTTTTTAGTCCTTATCACATATAGACCCTGAAATTTATTTCTTAAAAATTTGTAATCCAGTATGGGGGTAGACTGGGTAATTTGCTGAGTAGCACAGAATCAAAGAATCATAGAATTATTTAGTTTGGAAAAGATGTCTGAGAACATTTGAGTCCAGCCATTAACCCAGCACTGCCAAGTCCATCACTACACCATTTGCCTATGTGCCACACCTACACATCTTTTAAATACCTCCAGGGATGGTGACTGGGGTTAATGGCATCGACACAATCTTCCAGTAAAGTGCTGCTGGATTTTGAAGCCTAAATACCCTTTTCCTACAATTCTTAAAGTATTTTTACAGTATTTTTAAACTTTAAAACTTGGCTTTTTTCCCAAAAATGGAAATACGCTATTTTTATCTGACAATTTCATAGATTGTAGTTACTTCAGCCATCACAGAGTTTCATGTTTTGAACAACAAATTGTAAGGCAGATCATTGTGTTTGGACTGATGGACACCCAGACTTGCAGTGAACCGAGGGAGACCGTGTGATTAATGGGTTTCTGACCTCAAAATTTACATCTGGATCGGAAAAGAAAGTCTAAGGCAAAATTTGGAGAAAGAGTTAGTGTGGATTAGCCTGTTTAAAATAGAGGGAATATTGTGGAGAAAACTTCCTAATTCAACTCCTTTTTGTGCTGGCAGTTTTATTTCAAGGAGTGGCAGAATTATGTCCCACCCTGTAATATACAGCTCTCATTGGCTGATTACTGCAAATTAAGACAATCTGCAGACTAATTTTAGATGTGTTGTGACACTTTACCGTACTCTGGGTTCCTACATGTTGGAAATGAACTAAAGAATCAGGAAGTTGTTTCTTTCAATTTTGTTGTAAGCCTGTTCTCTCTTAGGGCGAATCACATGATGTATATGCATTTGTTCATAGCAAAGTACATCAAATACATGCTATTTCATCATCTCTGGTCCCACAGGCCACATGCCAGTGAAAAATAATTACAGACATTGGGTTTGATGGCATTTATGCCCAAGATGCTTGGCCCAGCACCTGTGTTTCTGAACAAACAGGCAGGGAGGGATAGAAATGCACAACTCATGGGATCTAAGCAACTGTGGCACACAGGAGAAAAGAGAGAGCTCCTCATGTCTTTGCAGTCAGGAGCAGTTCTGCTGACAGCAACCAATTCCTGTTCCTTCGGCTCTGCACCCACACTCTACCTTTGCTCTCAGCAGGTTGTGTAAGCACAATCAAGCTCTTATTTTCATGTAGGTATAAGCTTTTGATATACTGACTTTTTAAGCTAGACCCTTTGTGTAGGATCCTTCTGAACAAATTGGACAGTGTTGTGTCAAGGCCTGTGTCTGAGCTGGCTGTGAGTCACTAGAGAGGGACAGTGGTGTTCAGGCCCTTTTATATGTCTGAGCTAGGTCAGATGCACTGCCTTAGACATGCCTGCTCATTTCCTTTCACTGTAAAGAAAGCATGTGAGATAAGTAAAACTACACAGACTGTAACTTGTGTACAATTTGGCACTAATAGGAATTCTATTTCAGAAACGGTGCCACCTTATGAGCAAATTTAAATTTTTCATATTAGTGTAATAGTATCTTCCCGCTTGCTTGGAATTCACAGTAGGACAGTGTTTAGCTTGGAATTGCCACTCAGAATTAAAATACACATTGAACATTTCATGTGACCCCAGCCAGTGCTGTACGAATTGAATCAGATCATGGATGTAATAACATATTCAGTCTGAAATAACTGAAAACAAAAGAGCAGTGCCCACACTTGGAGCTACTGCAGAGGGAGAAATGACTGAGTTAAAGCAGAATGGTTTTGAAGTTTGACTCCTTGCGACAAATTAGCCAGTAATTAGACCGTGGAGAAAAATTCTGACAGACCATAGATGGATGTAGATTCAGAAAATAAATAAAGGAGGAGGTCAGCCTTAGTTTTACTAAAGCTTCAAGTCTATAATTGGTTCTAGATTTTATTCTAGATTGTCTGTAATTTGGTAATTCCCCTTGTGTTCCTGGAAGAGCACAAGGAAGAGCAGGGCAGGTAGATTGCATGACACCATCCAGCTGTGTTTGCTTTGTGAAGCACAGCACTGTTTGCTGTACCAGTCTCTGGGTGCTGTCAATAGCTGTAACTTGTCACTCTGTTTGCTTATATCTGATGGGAGATGTTGGAAATGAAAACAAAATCATCTTTCCTAAAATATCTTTTATTCTAGTGAAACTTCACCAAAATAGCTTGCTATAACATGGCTGTTTTCCTAATGTAACATCAGTAACCAAAGGTTTAACTCAAATATTCATACTCAAGTGTGTAAATCATTGCAGCAGCTAATTCCCTTAGTAGGGAGAACTACAGGAAGAATGATTCTGTATGCAATTCAACCCAAAGACAGTGCTATTTATATAATTATGGTCTATAAATAATGTTTCCATACACAACTGTGTATGTTCCAGATACACTGTGATGTGTCTTCTCCACCCAGAGCTGCAGGAAAAGGGGAAGATGAGAAGAGGCACCTCAGCAGCAGTTCTGGCCAAAGGCATTTTGCTGGTGGTGCTGCTGCAGGCTGAAATTTTCTGTGGCTCCTGGGAAAGCTCCCTTTGAAGCTGCTCAACACCACTTTTTAGGAATGAACTCTACATCATCTCTGGAAAGAGCTGTACTTGAATTAGGGGACTTGTTTGTAACCTTTTTCAGCCTCACAAAGGGAGTATCTCCCTTGCCTTTAACACAGGTATAGAACAGGGGTCTGTCAAAGGCACATTTCTTCCTCTCACAAAAACTAAAGGAAAACCAGAATCCAGTAATCACTGGGATATTGTTATTTCCTCTAAACAACCTTTTTACTCCAGTATGTTTTTATAATACTGTGTATTATAATATACATCGGCATATTGTGCTTAAAATAAGAGATTATATGATCTAAAACCTAGCTTAGACATTCACAGAGCAATTCTGAAGTTTAACGAAATCCTGTATCCATCTGAAAACTGAAAATTGAAAAGTAACAAAAAGAAGAAAGGCCAAGTATTATGACTGGTCTTTGGTTACCATTTTGGCCAATAAGTTGAGACTGATGTATTTAGAGCTAGCAACAGAGACAGCCTGAATACATGAGAGCTATCTGCACATCTGGCACACCAAGCTGTGCTAAAAGAACATGAATGCTTTGGATCCAACCTCTAAAAAGTTAGGAAATGCCAGGAAAAAAAAAAGGCACAGGCAACCTTAGTTTTTCCCCTTTCTACAGACATGTTATAATATGGACTTTAGCTTTTACTTTTCCTTTAAAGAATTTCTGCCTTGATCTGCACAAAGAGGAAGAATGCTGATTATTCGAGAGCTGCTCCTCAACAGTTTGTTTTGTCCTGCTTTAGCCTTCAGCCTTTGGCCTGGTTTACTGGCACTGGAATTAGAGGACAGTTGTCCAAAGCTCCCTCTGGAATCAGTGGTGAGACATTAGTGCTTCCTCAGAGTTTTTCAGTTCAGTGTAGATTTCAAGTTACTTTCTCAAAGCATTTCTTTCTCAGCTTTCAGCAGCAGGGAGCGTAAGGTGAATAAATGCTTTATCATGCACTTTAAATGAGCATTCATTTAGGTGAGAAAAAGCTGTTCCGTAAGCCTTGTTTACAGAAATTGTTCTGTTCCTTTTTTCCAAACAATGGCTAATTTCCCATTTGTCATTTGCCATGATACATATTGCTTCAGTATCTTAATGCTTTGCAAATTATAACTATTTTTCAAGGTCCTCTAAAATGAGGGGATAACACAACTCCCATTTGTCTGTTTAGAGCTGATATCCTGAGTAACAATAAAAAAGCCCTGTTAATTTTGGTTTCTGTGTGCTGTGCATTATATGTAAATTAAGAGGGAGTTCTTATTACCTTTGCCTGTAGCTCTGTGTCAATACACATCCAGATCACCTCACAGGATTCAGGGCAAGCCCAGAAAAGTGCACTTGTGAGCCGCCATGAGTGGTCTGGAGTAAATGATCTGCCAAGCACCTTTCAGGATGGTATCTCCTGGAAAGGGCAGTTTCCTTCTCCATGGCATCTTTCCATTGGCTGAACTGCGTGGCTTTCTTCTCCTTCCCTTACCTCATTCATCAGTTGTCTTACAATTTCTGTTAGTTCAGGTCTTCCTGCTCCAGGTCTGCCTTCCTCTTGGCCCTCTTCACTTCTCCAGCTACCTCAGTCTGGGCCTTTTTTTCCCCTGAGCCACATCAGGAAACTTCCTCAGCTACCTCAGTACAGTGGAAGGGTCTCCCAGGAATAGCTCTTTACAGGAATCTTCTTTAAAAATGTCTTGGCATTAAGCAACTGTCTTGGCTCCTGTCTGAAGCTACATCTGAAATATAGAATATCTAGTAGTGAGTAAGCCAGCTCCAGCCCTGAGTTGAGACTCTGGTTCAGATAAATTATCTCCCACTTGCAGTGGTTTTTCTTGTCACATTTTGGCTTTGCTTGTTGGTTTCTCATCCAAAGAAAATCCTGACCTCATTAAAATATTGGCCCTATGGACTTTGTGTCATGTCATAACTGCTATTACTTTACGCTTACCACCGGGGAAAAGAGTGTGCCAGCCTTCAAAGTTCAGAGGTAGAATCCAACACAACTGCCAACTTTCCTACGTTTCAAGTTTTCCACATCAACATCTTGAACCAAGTCGGTATGTTTTGAAAATTCAGAGACCAGGAAGTCTGGAGTCCACTTTTGTATTTTAATTTAATCTCAGTGCTCTTGGAATTAACATACAGAATTCCATCTGATTAGATTGAGTTCAGACATAGTGACAACAAGACACTTACTTGAGCTAGGAATGACTCATTTGTAAGTGTTTAACACTGAAGTTAGAAGCTTAGTTGAACAGAAATCAGGAGGTGAGTTAATAATTGTTACAATATATTAAAATCACAAAGAATAATTTTATATTAGCTTATTATATTTTTTATGCTCATAAGCTGCTTTTCAGGCCAGAAGAAGAGAAAGAGCAGATGTAGAGCAGTGAGTTTGGAGGGCATTCCAAAGCATTCCTCAGCCACTGCCTTTTAAGGCCCAAATCATCTAATTTTCTGGATATTTTGTAGCTGTTCCCCACAGGTCAATCATGAGTTAACTTATAGCTATGTCATTATGGCTGCATTGGGACCTTGAAAGCTCTCAGCAACCTTACACAGGTCTCATGAGAGCTGCTGTTTCAAAGACAGATGGTCGATACTTCCCTTACAACACCTCAAGCAGGGTCTCAGCCACCTTGGCCTCTCGAGCTGCCCTGTCTGCACTGCAGCAGTGACCAGCTGACATGGTCAGCAGCGTGCAGCTCAAACCCACAGCCTTGTCCAGCTGGTAATTTGTCAGCCAAGAGGCAGATGCATTATACTCACTTACTTTCACTCAGCTACTCCCACACTGCTGGTAAAATTGTACCTGGTGTTTCTAGTAGCTAACTCTGTGAACCTCCATGACCCTGTAAAATGACCCTCGTTAAAGGCTTCTGCCCTGGGTTTTGCTGAGTGAATGAATGCATGAGGCACATAAATCACACCCAAACTTTCTGGTAAATAGGCATTTAAAGCTCTCCTTGTTTAGTACCATCTTGCCTAAATGTTCTGTACTGGAACCACAGATTATAATACTTTTATATTTTCTTTCTCCCTTTTTTTAGCTAATTTATGGATTGAACACACTCTCTGAGCAACATGGATGTGCAGGCAGGTTTTGAAATCAGAAATTATGGCCTGTCTAGTCTTGTGGAAACACTCTAGAGACTTTCTACCACAGTTATGAAATTTGTTGACTCAAGCACACAAAAAAGCCAGAATCAAACCGAAAGTAATTTGAACACAAGCGGATGTCAGATGGAATTTAAACCTGAAAGAGGGCATCCATTAAAGTCTTTGATTTGCCCTTTATAAGTGAAAGGAAAGAACATTTTGTTTATTGAAAGTGGAGCTAAGAAGAGCAGTCAGTTCTGTCTTTAGCACAACAGCACATGAAGAGGAAGAGAGGATTGCAAAATTAGAGAAATGTGTAGAAACACAGCTGAAGTAGATGCTTTCAAGACATGGCAGTTGCAGATGGGAATTCCCAGCAAGTGGGATATCTCGGGTAGCTGATTCTCTGGTTCCTGGTGATCAGGCTAATTTGAGCTGTGCTATGGCTCATCTGGTCACCATCTCTCTCCTCTACTGCTCTATTAGCAGATAGGACAAGCTGCATCTGCTGTATCTCCTTGTTGCAGTAATGTCATGCAGCATCTCCTTCATGAGAAGAGGGGAGACACTCCACCTATCCATTATATATCTGGGTGGTGACTGTTGTATCATAAGATTCAGTAATGTCCAAAATGTTTGTGAATACCAGACTGCAATAAGGACAGAATGAAGAGTTACTTTTCAACATGCCACCTAAACCAATTTCTCACCTTTGCTCTCCCATCTGGAAATGGTCCCTCATCTGTTCTAAATTGTCTGCTGTGGCAAAGAAGGAAAAAAGCCATAATTCCTCCCCTCGCTCCTCCTTAAGCCTCCCCAGCAGCAAGCCGCAGACACACAGACCTCTGCAATTCACAGTGCTTCTGTCAGCCTTGCTCTGGCCCTCCAGTGACAGGAAAAGTGAGAGTAGGAGCTGCCTAAGTCTCCCCTGAAAATTCTTGCTCCATGGGGCAGAAACATCTAGGGTCTAAGTCATATGAAAAATATGTGTAAAAACAGGATTAAGGCACTTTTAAGTATTTTTGGAATCACTGAGGGTTGGAAAAGCAGAGAATAATTTTCACCGAAATGTGTTCTTGTAATTCATAAAAATACTGTGGATGCAAAATGCCTTTTACACTCTGTAAACCAGGCTGAGCTGCTTTCATGCGCCACTTCACTTTTTTTCGGTGTGTGTTTTATTCCTCTTCTAGATGGCGCTAGTGTCTCATTACTGATATGTCTCCTTCCTCTCCATTATCTTATTTTTATGTTTTTATTTTAATAACTGCTTAAGTAAAGGACTAAAATAGGTGTTTTCCAAGAATCAGGTTTGCATCCTGTTCTGCTAACTTTTGCCAGTGGCTATTATTTTTCACAGAGTCTTGACTTTATGGTATGGAATATTTTCTACAGGTGTTCATGTTTTTAGTATATATTTTACACCTGTTTTATGCCTTATTATTGTTAAATGGAACGTGCCAGTTATCGTGAAATAGGAAAGAAGATTGATGATATTATTCCAATTTTTCCATGCTCCTGGGCCCTCAGGGGAGCAGCCCCATAGGAACAGACATTCTCTAAGAGCAGAATGAAGCCTATGTATACTGAGGCATTGCAGTTCATGTGTAAGGCAGACATCAGGGGGTTTGTGGTATCCTTTCACATGTAGCTGGTGCAGTTCAGTTTGTCTTCTCTGTGCTGCTGTAGTTTTAAACGCTTTACCACCTAATGTAAATTGGTTCTTCCTGCAGGATACATGTCTCTGGTTACAAAAAAAAATGAAATTTTCCACAGTGAGTTGTTTCAAGAAAAGCTGATGCCTTTTACTTTCAGATAAATCACACAAAGACCCAAGAAAATGAGCTGTTAGGTAAAAAGAACTATTCCTTAAAGTAATGTTTTTTGTTACAAGGGTGATGTTGCTTTCTAAAGTCTGGACCAACATTTTTTTGTCTACCCACCCTGCTGAACAGCCTTTTTTTATTATGTTGCTCTGCTAGTCAAAATCCATACCTGTCACAAGGTTTTCTACAGCATGTGTCATCCAAAACCCCAAATGCCCTCAGTGGAACTGGGATTTTCTGGCTTTTCTAGTAGGAATGTTGAAAGAAGAAGGAGGATTTTGCAGCATACCTGAAGGTTAATCACAGTTTTTATCATTTTGATTTCCTTCAGGATTTCATTCCCCATTGGCAATCTTGAACTGAAAACATCTGTCTGTGACTCACTGCTTTGATGCTGAGATTTGTTTCAGCAGCCAGCAGCTGCCTGGGTGGCACAGGGAAGAGATAGCCTTGCTGTGGCAGGTGTTTGTGCCCTGGACCTGCTTTTCTGCCCAGCTTCTAGGATGGGTGTTGCTCTGCACCTTCAATACCTCAATACCTCTGCCTTGGTCGTGCTGAGGGCCTGCCATTTGCAGCCCTGCAGCCTGCATTTTATTCCCAGCTCTGCAACCTCTTCCCACAGCTGTTGTGGCAGCAGATTTCAGAGCTTCTGAAGAGGGGCCTTTCCTTTGTTGGGTTCATGCTTTTGTTGTTTTTCATGCTATTTTCGTTGTTTTTGTACCTACAAACCCAGACGTGGTTATAATGTATTTTCACAGGTGACAATTACCACTGACATGAGTCTGCCACCTTATTTCCCCTTTTTCCTTATCTCTCATTTTGTAGATTTTTGGTTTGAATCAGAGAAAACCAAAACACAGTTTGTAGTAAAGTCGATAGAAATAATTTAAATACTCAATGAATGTTATCCATTAATTTACATGCAATGCTTGCACATAAGGGGCAACCAGAGGAGGATGTTCATCTGAGTCTCCATCACTGCTCTTCCTGGTCTGACTGGTCACTCAGACAGCTTTCATTTTTTCCTTTCTCTCTCCTGCAGTGTGTTGTTATTTCTTCCAAAAACAAACTTTCAGCATTAGAGTGGATGTCAGCCATCAGCTGCAGATCCTGCAAACAGAACTGCATGTGCACCTCTCTGAACATTCTTTGTGCAACATAAGCACAAAGATGTCAGCCCTCTGCCATCCTGCAGTGACACTGTGGTGTCCCTAAAAATAGCCCACATGCTTCAACTGTATGAAAGAACAAGACTCCCTGGTCTCTCTTTCAGCATACATTAAAGAGAGAGAGAGAATACAAGTGTATATAAAAGCAAGTTTTGAGTTCGGACTGAAAAAGGCTTCACTGAGGAGTTTTAATCCTAAAGCCACTTCAGTAAGAAAAGCACTGTTTTAATCCAGACGATTGCAAAGTGTCATATGAACCACTCTACATGTAAGAACTTGCTTTCTTCCCTCAACAAGAACTGGCAGGGACTTTGCTAACTCTGTAGATATAAATGGAGATCAAAGAATGCTCACACCCACAGATCACACATAATTCAGCAGATTACTGGAAAAGTTAAAAACCCCTTAATCAAATAGCAAATGGCAAAATTATACAACAAATAAGCATCCATTAAGAGACTGCAAGAACCAGCATGCCTGAAATTCTGCTCCCCCTGTTCACACCAACTCTCCCTATTCAGACCAATTCACTTAGCACGCAGATTGACACCTCTTTGAGAAGTAATTCCAAGTCAGTTTTTAGGTATTTTTAGTATTTCAATAACACAATTGCTCCTTTTTCCAAACACACAAGTGAGAAGTCTGACCTTTTCAAAGATGAACTGAAGCTTCAGCGTGAACAGCTCTGGCTAATAGAGGCTTTGCCATCCCATGTCTTAAATTACATCAAATCTGTTAGGAGAAGCTAATAAAAGTCAGCTACAAGAAGGCGAAAGAGGCTTGTGGCTAACAAACTATCCAATTTTATGTGAGGTATTTAAGCTTGTGGGCACTGTGTCTGCATGTGCTGGCATTCTGCCTATATTTACGCAGGTACTGCCCTGTCAGCAGTACCCCAGACCAAATCCTGCATCATTCCTGCATCTTTCCGTGCTGTCCAAGCACTGTCACACACCAGAATAGCTGAGCTCCTCTCTTCTGCTGTCAAGGACAGACTTTCCCAGTAGAACACAGCTGCCTCATCTGGCCTTGCTCAGACCTTGTACTACCCCTCAATGGCATCTCCTGCCTCAGTGCTGCCCCACTGCCAAGGGACTCAAATTTACCTCACAACAGGTATGTGCCTGAAGAGATTTTATGCTTGAGTAGCTGCTATTTGCAGCCACAGCCTGTCCTGGCTTGAACGTGTCTCATCACCCACCCAGCATTTTGACAGAGACAGCACAGATAGACACGCCTTTAGGGCACAGAGCATTGCAGCACATGGCCAGATTTAAAGAACAGATGGCGATAGAAAACCCAGACAAGAGAATTGAAACCCTGATTTTGCCTTGGTGATTTCCCCTGGAATGTGGGTTGAGTGTACATGTGTCTGACATCTCCCACGAGTTCCACTTGGGCACACAGGGAAGCCACACTTCTTTGGGGAACCTCACTGTGCCATGGACTAGGGATACAGTGAGATCTGTGGAGCTGTGGCCATCAAAGGTTCTCTTGATGCTTCCTGTGTCCTGCTGAAGTGCCCTGGGCAGGCTCCCCTTGGGCACCCAGTGTACCAGACTGCAGATGCAGGCTTGTGTGGCTGCTGCAGGGCTTTCTCAGGAGACTGCCCATGAGAGCCCTGGCTTTGCCTGCAGTGTCTGTGAGTGAGGAAGGAGAACAAATGTGTTAAGCCTGGCAGGGGAAGTAGAAATAAAATGTGTATTCCTTGACTGTGTGTGCCTTGCATCCTGACTTGTTGCATTAGAGCTCCCAAATCTCATACTACTCCTTCCTCACACCCAAGTATAAATCCCCAACAACAGTTGTTCCGCCTCTCGTGTGGCCTAGGCATGTGGTCTGCCATGTCCCAGGGTGCTCCTGAGTTGTGCTGCTTTTGTCTGAGGCTTGTAAACTCCTTCTGTGGAAGAAGGCCTTCAGGCCTTTACCCCATGCCAGAAGAAGCCCTCGGTGTGCTGGTGGTTTGTCTGTTTGTGTTATCTCATGGGCACCTTCTCTTGTTCTCCCTTGTTCAGCGACAGGAGGAAGCCACCTTGGTGAAAACAAGGTTTTCATGTGCTGATGCACAATAGGAACTAATAGGAATGGAGTAAATCCTTCCTAGCACTTCCAAAATAAGTTAGGGCTTAGAATTTTACACAGAAACTATCTACAATGTTGTTAGCAGATGCTGGCCAAGAGGTACATTTGGCTTCTAGATATGGCATGGACAGCTTGGGCTAAATTTACTTTCAAACATTAACATTATAAAGTTCTTCAGAAAGTTCATGATGGTAACAACTCATTCCTAAAACCAAGAAAGAAGAAAGTGACAAGTGACAAGGTGAGGAAGGTTTGTATCCTTCAAGCCAACATCTTTTCTGAGACATAAACAAGACATGTAATAGGTCCTAGGATATAACACACTTATTGACCTGGTCAGAAAAATGAGAATTCCAAGATTAGCTGAGTAATCTAAAATAATTTTAGTCTTTTTGTTAAATTTTGTCAGAATTAACTACAAGTATAAATTATTTTCTTTTTCATTTCTGGTTCCTGTAGAGGGTGTTGAAGTATTTCTTAATGCAGTGTCTGCGTATGCTTGTTTTGGTGGTTCCTAAAACTGCATATATATTAAAATATGTCTTCTGAAACCACAACTCTGCTTTCAGTTCTTTGCTCAGGCTTGTTTTTCAGATTTTTTTTCCTCTGTCTACACAGAGATATTATTGAACTAGAGATCTGAAATGCAAGGAGCACTGCATCGAGGAGGCCACCATCTGTACTTTGGCCCTTTAAAATTAAACTGCAACAGTCTAATTTCTTTGGAGCACTCCAGCTCTTCTGAGCTGTTCAGTTCAGGGGCTGCAGCACCCCTGGCATCTTTGAACACTGTGTCCCTTCTGACAGTCAGGCATTTGTCACCTCTCAGATCGTTCTTGGCATATCATCTCTCACCCACAGTAAACCCAGCAAAGCCCATCACTCTTCATAAGCACCTGGCAAGGAAAGAGAGCAAGCACAAAATGAACTTGGTGCACTTTGTGACATTGTCCTCAAGCCTTGGCTTGGGAGCTGACGTGCTGGGCACAGTGCAACCATTCCTTGCAACAGAACAGTACTGGAGGGACTATTTTAGGTGTCATATAATTTACCCATAGTTAGTAACAAGAAACATATACAATTGAAAAGAAAATACTGCATTTGAGAATCTGAGTCTCTGTGCCTTAACGAACATTTCAGTATTTTGCAAACTTCATTTTCCTGGACACTTCAGGTAGGCAGTGCAGTTATCAATGTACCAGAGTGTGGGAGGGAAGCACTCTAAGTGAAGTCTCTTCTAGATATTTCCCTAAATGGATATATTTTAGCTGTTCCTTGGTATTTTCCAGACTTATTTTCTATACCTTTATGAAGATGGCTGCTTAGTAGACGTTCCTTCCACAGGTAGGCTGGAAAGGCAAGATCTACAAAGTCCCTCGAGCATCACTTTCTTCTGGCATACAATCATAATGAGACAACAGCCCAAACTTATTTCAAAATTAATAATCTTGCCTTTTATTCACTGTCGTGATTTTCTCACTGATGAAGCCATGATTTTAATGTGTATCAGAAATGAATGCATTCACTTCAAAGAACCTTTCTTACTGCATAGGTAAGTAATTGTGCCTTAAAAAAAGACCCTTTCCTATTCGTCCATGCATGCACTAGACATCTGTAATTTTAGCTTGCTGACTGATTAGATCAAAGTTCTTAGGCCATTATCTGAAGGCTTTTTTGTTGCTTTTGCTAATAAGTTGCCAAGAACAACCAGTCTTAAACCAAAAAAATATCCAAGTAATTTTCAGTAGACAAAGATTTGGTTTAGTATAGGTAGTCCAGCTCCTCAGTCAGATGCACTGTAAAATAACTCAGGCTGTTCCTTGAGCTTATTTTAGGAGCTTTACAATAGATTATATAAGAAGCCATCTGCATCTAGTAAACTTGAGTTTGTGCACATAACCTGCTTAGTGAAATATCACTGCACTGCCTGTCAGAGGTACAGTCACAAAGATGAGACATCAAAGTGTCAGTTCAAGACTTGCTCTGGAGTCAAAATGAAGGTTACATTTATAGAATACCCAGTCTTTTGGACAGAAATGCCACAGATGGGTGGGTTGTAAGTGTAGTCATCATTTTCCTTTATGCACATTTTGCTTGTACTTCTGCAAGGCTTTGCTCACCCCAGCTCCATAGGTTACCTTGGCTCAGGCAAATAATTCTTTAACTAGACTGCAAGCAGCACCCTATGCCAATAGACAAGTGTTTGTGCATCACCAGAAACAAAGTACCAACAGGCACCTTTCATATTAACTGGAATATTGTCTAGCAGTACTCTGATATTGTTGTTTTCTCTGCTGCAGTCAAATCAACAAAAGTTCATAGCCTTGACAGTGTTCTCTGCACATTTGTTGCACTGAGGGAAAGGGGAATTGGGGCTCACTGGATAATTCATTCATCATTGTGGATTTGAGGTACAATTTAGTAATGTCTCCCAAAAAAAGCAACTTGTTTGGCAAAGTCTCTCTTCTCCTGGACATCTCCACCTAGGTTTTTCTCTCTTTTGCCTTTAAAGGGATATGTTTCAAGTCCCATAACTGCTGAGTCAGTATGCATGCCTGCCAAGTGGCAGTGGTTTTGTAAAATCTCCTTGTAATCTACTTCATGGACAAGATATTTATATTAAAAGTAGGAATGCTCAGTTCATTGCAATTAGTGTTAGTGCCTTTGCATGGCAGGCAATAATTAGTGTATTTTTAAATGTCTTTTCCCTGCTTTGGGAGCCACCCTAAATAGTTTTTGCAGCCAAGGAGCCTCTCCCTCAATTCAGATCTGTCTGTTTTCTTATAAACTCATTTTTTATTTACTCAGAAATATGCTGTTTCCCAACCAGATCGTGCCTCAGCTCTTGTCCTGAATCTTTGAGTTACCAGAGAAGATGAGTCTGCTCTGATAGGTTTTAGTCATTCCTATTTTTCAGCTCACTTCCCAGACCTATCACAATTGCCATGGTTCTGGCTATACTAATAAGTGTGCTGAACCGTCCTCTCACACTGTGCAGAACTGCCTACATGCACATTGCAAAACTTTGACTGCTTCAGTCTTTATGACCCTCTGTTTTCAAAATGAGCTATTGTAATGACCCTGGTAATTTCCAAAACATTCATGGAAATCGGAAGACCCCAGGCTGGCACTCCCAGTAGCAGATTGTTTTAACCATTTAGCACTGTAGACCATCTGGGAACATTTCTGACATCTGAGAATATCTCTGGGCATGTATCGTTTCATTCTTCTAATTGTAGCCTGCATGTCTTAAAATAGCTGTTTCATAGACTCTTGCTCTTCCTAGAAATATCCATTTATGAGATTTCCCAATGGGGGGGTTTCCAGAAATAACATCTAAGGTTAGCATTTTTTCTACTGCAAATGCTACTAGTGTTTACCCTTCATCTCAAATCTTAAATACACAGACTTATTGGTAATTGCTGCCAGAACCTCCTCACCTCTGTTTGAGGAGATCCCAGGGACAGCTTTCAGTGGATACAGTACACTGGTGACCCTGCTGACAGTCTTCCCCTGCCTCAGAAGCTGAGGATATTTCTTTGCTCACTGTATTCCCCTGGTGTACCCAGCCCTGTCTATCTGTTGCAGACTTTCTTTGATATCCTTCCTACAAGTGGATGAAATCTGCTAACAAAACTATTCTTTCCTTTGTTTCTTGATTTAAGAGGTCACCCTCAGCAATTTACATACCTTGGGTCTTGTCCTCCTGTGGGGCTGAATTTTACCCATGCAGCAATTGGATGCTCAAACCCTAGACAACCTTCAAAGGACCTGACTCATGCTCCTAATGAATTAATCTGGGCACCAAAGGCCTCATTCTCTCCCAGCACTATCTTGAATTATAGTACTCAAGGTTCCACCAAACCCAGCTTTACCAGCCCAGTTCCTGGGAGAGAAACAAGCATTTGCAATCTCAATATTCTTTCATAGTTGTGTTAGCAACAATCCGCCTCATTCTATTGCTGTCCACATTGTATTGATGCCTTTTCCTGGTCTTAAAATCAGGAGTCACACACGGTTAGAAGGGGAAAAGGGATTTGACCTTGGTGTTTATTTTAAGGATCCTTAGGTGTACACATCCAGGTCATATGCATTGAGATGTACCCCGAGTCTATCTCTGTCTTCGTCTTCTGTCTCCACCTCTGACCCCTTCCCCAACATTGGGTATAACATTATAGGTTTTACTAATTAGCATATCTATCAAAGATTCCCCAATGAGAGGCTCAAGTGAGCCCCCCTCCCCAAGGAACCTTCCCCTGGATGGTTCTATCTTGGTTTACAGAATGTGTTCTGGAGAGGACCTTGGGGTCTGGGGCACACTGATCCCTAGCTACGAAGCTTCTAAAATGTTTTGTCTCTTAGCTTAACAAACAAGTCCAAGAATGTAGGCAAAAGCACTAGGAATACAGAAGTTGTAAAAAGGTATAACAGGGGTATAAAGGAAAGGGCAAAAATCTTCATGGCATCAGTATTAATACTTTTCCAAGTACAAGCAGGCATCACTGCTATGAAGAAACCATAATTCCTACAAGACAATTCCTTGTCTCTGTCAGTTCAGGTCTTAGTGTTGATCGTTGTGCTTTGCTCTTCAGCCTGTCTTTATCTTTTGATTAGTGATGCCACTGGGAGAGATCTCTGCCCACCTTCTGAGCCCTTCCAGTCACAGTCTGACAACTACTAAACATGTCTGAGTTAGTCATCTTGTGCTATTAAAATGAAAAAAAATAATCCCTTGATTCCTTTTAGCTCTTCCTGTGCTTCAAGAAGCCCCCCTGCAGTGTTTCAGTTAAATCTTCAGTCTTAAAACCTTTCCTTTTTTTGCCATGGAGTTTTAATGTCACTTAGGAAGGCATTTCATTTCTAGTATGGCCCAAGTGTGGCCTACTAGCTGGCCTACTGGCTTCTATAAAAACAGATTCTCCTGCATCAGACATATACTTTTCAGGTCAGAATTAATCCCCTGGTCTTTAATTTGAGGAATTAAGTCCTTTATTAAGTCCATAAATAACTCTTTCAGGAGTAACTTAATACTGAAATATTTCTACCTTACAGTGGAAACCACAAGAAGATGAATCTTTTCCCAGGGGTGCCCTGATATTGCTGTATTTCCCTTACTAACCAGAATGAAGTAGCTGCCATCACTCCCTTCCCTCCCCCAAGTCTTATATATCAGAATTAAGCTGCTTGTGTAAGGTTAACCCTCTGGAGGCAGAGATACCCACGGAAGGGAGGAAAAGCTGTAGCAGTGGCCAGTTTGATCATCACCCATATAAATAACTGAACTCATAGCAGTGGCTTGCTTGCCAAGTGAACCTTAAAGTGCATCCGAACCAGCTTCTAGGAAATACTGGGGAGATGTTGGTACTTGTGACCTATGTTCAGCAGGATGCTGAGTATCAGGATATCCCTGGCTGTACTGTCCAAAAGGCTCCTGGCACATTGTGCAAGGCTAAGAAGAGGCAGAGATGCAATTCCAGCTGGGAGGAGATAGTTAATAGGGGCTGATGGCTGCACAGGGACTGGCTAGGCATTGGTCAATGGGTGGATAAGTAAATGTATTATGTACAGTTTTATTAATTTCTCATTTTTTGTTATCTCCCTTTCCATTACAATTGGTATTATCAGTAGTATTATATTTAATTTTATTTCAATTGTTACACTGTTCTTATCTCGGCCAACCACATCATGGTTAAATCACAACACCATATTACATTATTTTCTGGTATATTATTGTTATTAAATAAAATTACTTAATAATATCACAGAACAGTTGCAGGCACCTCTGTATATGATCTAGTCCAATCACTCTGCCTCAGCTGGAGTAGATTACCTGGGACTTCATGGAGGAACAATATTAGCATATAGTGACTTATTGTGGAAGAGCCATTTGGTGGTCATGACCCTGATGTACATGAACTTACAGCACTTTCAGGATCAAAAGAAGCAAGAATGTTCAAAGAAGCAACAACTGCCTTACAGCTTTTAAATTTTGCAAAGGGGAGCTATATAAAGGAGAGGGTACCTATTAAAAAATGTTTACTTTAAATCTCTGTGCACAACTTTAGTACCAGGTAAGAGTACCATAGTGGAGGAAGAAAGCAAATACTTTCTGCTAATCAAAAAAGATTTGAGAAAGCACAGAAGGAAGGCAGCACACATAGAAGCCATTGAAAGGAATCCTGTTACAGACAAGAAGACTTCCTCTGAGCAGCTGAAGTTGTGCCCAAATAGGGTGAAAGGGAAGATCTGTTTGCTGTAATTAAGTGAGAAAGTGTAGCAAGGCAAGCCAAGAAACTTCGTCCTGAACATCCCCCCTTCCAAATTCAAATAATCCAAGGAATTATTTACTAAAATCAATTAATAAATCCTAAAATCACGTCAGGAGCAGAAAGCCTGTCAGGGGTTTGTTTCAGTAGCTCAGTGATTGGAGTGTGAAACATGCAGGCAAGAAAAAGCCCCAGACAGAAAAAAAAGTATTCATACTTTTTGGATCTATCCACTGAAAAAGAGTCTGGATAGCCCTTCTTGCAGAGAATGTATCAGTGGACACGTCTCAATTTTAATTTTAGTGTCTTGGAAGAAGCAGACAGTATTAACATTAATGAGTCCCCATTACTTGATGTTTTTATCCAAAGTGCACCCAAGAAGCTCCAGGCACAAAGTGCTGCATTTCTCACTGTAATGTATAACATGGCACTTAGAGCTGTCTTACTACCAAAGGAATGGAAGAGAGTTAATGTGAAAAATTAAGCTACTAATTTGGAAACCTGGCATGTGTACTGGGAAAATTACTAGTAATACTCTTAGAAAAACAGAGAATTAGTGAATAGATGCATAAACCAGACCGTGTGAGGAAGAACTATTTTCTATTGAGGAAGAAATTTTAGACTGATAAATTGTGTCACAAAAAATATATTGAGTTCCTCTGAATGAAAAGTTATGAGAATAAAGGAGGTCTGGATTCAGCATATCTGATGATGTCTAAAGAATACTGAAGAATCTAAATGCAAGCCTTTCAAGCAGCTAAGCAGCTAGTGCATAGAAGGGAAGGCCCTTGTGTTAACAATCAGGAGGAAGGGTAGAAGAAAATAGTAAATTTTTAGGCAAAAAGGGGGCTGCTACTAGTGTGTTCCAGAAGTCTTTGCTGGGACTTAACTGTTCCACATAATAAAATAATATAAAAAAGAAGGTAAGGGGTGAGGAGAAAAAATTTGACGATGATATGCAGGATTCTTTGCTATTCTGCAGAATAGCAAAGATGAGGATTGACTTTGAAGAACTGCAAAAGCACCATGTGAGTATGAATAATGGAGCAATTAAATGACACATGAAATTTAGTAAAGACAGATGCAAAGTGATGCACATCAGAAGCAACCATCTTTGGCAGTTTTACTTTTAGCCCTAAGATGGGGGAGGCGGGCTCTGAGTTCATGGCTGCCTCACAAACACAAAAGTTCGTTGTAAGAAGATCTTGGAGTTCAGGAGCAGACAAAAACCCCAAGTTACTGCACCACTGGGTAAATCTAGAGTTTTTAACATCCTGTGCAGCATCAAGTGCCCCAGTTCAGCAGTCATTAACTCCAAAAAGTTAATAAAAAGGTTTACAGTTAAAAATGACCAAGGTGAGCAACCTGGCTTCTATACATGGAATGCATGTGTAGGCTGGGACCCTCCAACCTGCCAGACATGGCATGGAGTTGTGTCAAAGGTCTACAGCCTGGAAGGGGTGATTACAAATTGACTGTACTGACAGAAAGTTTGAAAATAAAAGAAAATCTTTCACCTCTGTTAATGACTGAAAGATGCACACTTTCTTTCAAATGCACCATGATTTTCTGTACCAGCTCAAGGGGCCCAAAAATAATTCAGAATAAACAAAAAAAATTATCCATGCTAAAAATAATTGCAAGGTGGGAGAATATTAAGGGGAAGTAGCATGTAAGTTTGCCTTGCTCCTGTCCTTCTCTGTCATGCACACGGAAGACTGGATGCTGCTCTAAGTAGCCTCATTCTGAACCAGCCAATGTTTTCTTCATATGTAGGAAGGAACGGTTTTTTCCTGTCCTTTTTCAGTGGAAGAAGCAAGGAGTCTCAAAGAAAGGTGCCAGCCAGCAGGTTCAATCAAGATGAAAGAATGTGATTTCATGCAGGTAGTTCTAATGTATATATATATATATATATATATGTCTAATGTACGTGGTCTAATTCTGCAGCACTTATTTTCCATGGTATGTACTTGTTCAAAGGAATTCTTCTGTGCAAGATGTTGGGTTGCCAAAGGCTGACATTCACTGGAGGAAAACCCATCAAGGGTTACTAAATCTAGGCTGTTCTCCTGCAGCAAATCTTTAAGCAAGAATCGTAGACAGCTGAAAGACTGTTCTAGGGAAACATCGCTACATACTTGTTTTTTATTGAACTGCTCCACAGGCATCCGTGATTTGTCCCTGTCACATTCAGGGTGCCAGGTAAAGTGAGCATCTTGACTGATTTTGTGTGGCCTTTCTTCACATCTGACTTTCTCTTGCAATGATGTGAAGAATGTGTGTGTACAACTCTAGGTTTGATCTTCCAAAAACTGGTCTTCAGGATAAAGATTTCTTTTTTTTTTTTTTTAACAGTCGGCTGGCAGCACACAGAAATGGCTGAGATACAAGGCTAATTCTTATTGTATAGCTTATCATTCTGCATGGTTTAAATAAGGCTACTGTAGTGCACTATCAAAGGCAGTCACGGCTTTCTAGCTGCAGTCTCCACTCTTGCTGGTGAACACAAGCATGGCCTGATGGTCACCCAGCAGTGACTTCATACATAAGGACCAGCTCTTCATCACTAGCTTGATTTCTTTTTTCCTTCCTTTGAATAGTTGCATAAAGAGAAGCAAAATATTTATGTTTCTATGGCTGTGGCCTGCAGACATTGTATATTTTATCTCAAGAAAGAGCCAAACATAATTTGGATGGTATCTTTATAAATGTGAATCCTAGCTGTGGCTAAGATTTTTTGTGCTGAAGCAAAGGAAGATTTCATTTTAAAATATTTAAAATTGTGTTAGGTTT
This sequence comes from Aphelocoma coerulescens, assembly GCF_041296385.1. Taxonomy (NCBI): domain Eukaryota; kingdom Metazoa; phylum Chordata; class Aves; order Passeriformes; family Corvidae; genus Aphelocoma; species Aphelocoma coerulescens. Next base: position 65,338,396 of record NC_091013.1, read on the forward strand.
ACTACAGTTTGCCATTTCAAAGAGAAGAGCCTCTATCACCCATTTGCAAACCCTTGACATAGCAAAATTGTGCTTTCATCTTTTGGATAATTCCAGCACTTTAGTCTTACAATTCCCGTTCTAATATGTGTCAGCAATACAAGTGATGGATCTATGCACTAGAGAGATGAAAAATGAACAGAAAACATCCCTAAAGTGGGAGCATGCCGTTTCCTCAGCCAATTTGCTTACACCAGCAGATGTTTTCAGTATTGCCTGTCAAAGGGAAGCAGAATTTTCCAGTGTTATATTGGGTGGATATTGTACATAATGCTGCTTTGCAGAGATGCAAGCAGAGAATATTAGACCTAGGAATTTTGCTTGACAAAAGGCAATGTTTCTGATACGTAGAAACTACTCCATTGCCTACAGAGGCTATAGTGACCATGCTTAATTATTAAAAAAGAAAGTAAGATATGATACTGTAGGCAAATTAGAAGATTTGGTTTATTTGCGAAAATTGTCTTTGATTAGTGGTGAAATGAAAGGTTTAAATTATAATATAATGACGCTAATACAATATAAGTGCTGATACAAATTTGCTAGAAGTAATTTAGCTAGCTCATAGGAATTATACTTACTATTCTACTGAATGCACTTAGGAGATACTTAGGAAATTAAAATGCAGAATGGAGCAAATGAAGTGCAAAAGACATAATAAAGGTCTTGTTTTTTGGAGCTTTCCTCAGCGATGTTTTTTAGAGTCTGCATCATGTAGTTCTATCAAGTCATTATCAGATACAAAAGGTAAGTTGCTGCCTTGATTTTAAAGCATATTAACTTCATCTTGTTTCCTCTTTACATAAGCCTTTGACTTTCTGTAGTAACTTTAGTGTCACAGAATAATCCAGGAAAGTTTGAGCATCTCAAGCAGATGTGATGAGCCTCAGTCCCACTCTTGTCCTGTGCATGGGTACTAGTGATTGGAGCAAAAAAAGAAAAATTGCATTGCTCAGCACCGAGAAATGCAAAACAACAGTTTGTCAGTCCGAGACATAGTTTACACTGACAAGAGCTTTCCTTAGCCCAGCAGGGTGCCACATACATCCCACGAGTGGGTCAGAGGTCCCAGCAGATTTAGGAGGGGACCTCTGCGTTTACTGGATATCTCCCCTTTCTGCTTGGCAAGTGATGTTCTGATCATAGGGAAATCGGTTGAGCTTGTGAGAGATTCCTGTGGCAGCAGTGGTTGTCTGATGCATATGAGGGTCTCACTGGGAGAAAGCACAAGATCTGTGTGACAAAACCCGAGAGATTTCATCTGAACTGGAAATCTACTGACAGCCTGCTGTGTGTTTTGCCTCTTGTCTCTCAGCCAGGCAAGATGTTGTTAAAACCAGACTAGCATGTGGAAAGCAAGAGTGAGGATAAATGTTCTAGGCAAACACAGCTTTCACCTGGGAATCCAGGATCAGCCTTGTTGCCAGCAGAGTACAGCATGACACCATGGAAAAGGGATGGTAACTGAAGATGTCACCAGCAGGGCAGACTACGCAGACCTTTCCCATGGAACCATTTCATCTGCCTGGGGATATGGCTTTTATGGTGTTGCAACACAGATTCAAAACCTGAGGGAGCTGAGTGGGCAGATGTTTTGGCCAATGTCCCCACTTTAGAGTGGCTTCTGCTTTGCAGCCATGGAAGTGTGTTAGCTGAGCTAACAAGAAGCCTGAGTAGAGAGACGGCACAAACTGTACTAACACTTGGTCCCCTTGTGGCTCCTCCTTGTCCTAGAATTAGCTATACCAAAGCTTCATGTACCTGGTTCCGAGAAGAGTCACAACGAGCTAATTGTGGCACAGACAGTGAGTCCTGCTGCAGCTAACTAGGGCTAGAAGGAGTACATTTTCATTGTGTCATTCTCTTTAATGAGAAATAAAATATGAGCTAATGCAGGAGATCCTGGGCGAGAGAAAGCTTTATTACATATAAAAACTTCTCTACTTTCCACCCAGTCTATTATGTGAAAAATGAGTCATATTTTTTGAAAGTGGCTGATAAGAAAAGTTGTGGCTGAGGGACTGTGAGTACAAAAGCAAGCAGATGGACGGGTGTTGGAACATGCTGAACAAACAGCTTACTTCATTTTGTTTATTCTCTTCTAAATGATCAGTCACTGGGTGTTGAGAAAGTTGCATTAAACTAAAACCATTGCGCTAATTCTTCTCTGGAGGCATGCTCTGTATTTCCGGAGAATAGACAACAGCTTTGGTCTTGTAGCAACAGCAACAAAGTAGAAGAAACATCTCTGCCAAACAAAACCAAATGAGTATCTTTATTTCTACTTCCAGCAGAAGACCAGTCAGACTCTGCCCAGCTTCTCCACATTGCACTGAGGACTCTGAAAGCAAAACATGAGGTACTTTAATCATCACCATAAAATCCTATGCAAGATGGACTGACTATTACTCTGTTGTGTAGCCAGCCCATGTCAGGCTGCTCAGGGCTGCCCAGACTGGTCCCAAACACCGGGACCAGCTGGCGAACAAGGTCAGCTGATGACAACCAACCACAAAGAATGGTGCTGATATTGGAAATGATCTAACTAATTTTAAATTAGTTGTTGTAATTATTCATAAGCAGTGCCCACTTGTAGCCAGCCCAAGTTAAGTTTCTTTTTCACAGACTCTTGTTGTTCCTTTGATCATTAAATCACCAAAACTGAAGTTTGCTAAACTTGCCCTGGTAAGCTTCAATAAAGAAAGCCTGAGAGAGTTGAAGATTGGATATCTGGGATCTTAAATTTATGGACTTCAAGGACATGTTGGAGAAACCAGAAGATACAGAGGAGATTACAGCCGGGAGAGTTGGAGATTCTGTCTTAAAAAAAGATTATAAGAGGGATGAAAAAAATGTGGACTCATTACCTTGAGGAGTGAGAGATCAATAATCAACAGAGGATAGAATACTAATTAATAAAGAAAACTATGTTGTTACAGTGGGGATTCTGTAACATGTGTATCAGACAACGAGGCCCGTGGAAAAGAAATATAAGGACAGATTCTTGGTGGATATTTTCAGAGATGTTTATTTCTCCAGCCGCATGGCCAGTGCTGTCGAAGAACTGCGGCAATCACGGGACCCGAGGGTCCTTGCCCGCGCAGGGGAACACAAAACAACCAATGGGGAATGAGGCTGACCAGGGGCAGGGAAACCCCGTGTCTCCCCCCAGGGCCCCTCTCCCAGGACCCCATGGCAGGGAGGAGGGCCCCAACATTTCACCCGTTTATTTTTAACAAAAAGAGATTTGAAACTTAACATTGAAAATAACTGGATAAACATAACAAGAACAGTTTCAAAACAAAACAAGCCACCCTCTTGAGTCTTTAAATGTCCAAACAGATTCTCTGGAGCATCTTAAGGCTGACAGAAGGGAGACAGGACTCTCCGGGCATGCTTTGTGGGGAAACTGAGGCAGGAGAAGGTTTCTTCCATTTGTACCTGTTGGAACTCTAAACAAAAATAGTTAATTTCTTCCCTTCCCCTCTTCGTCCCCCACTCAGCATCGGAGAGGAGTTGTAGGGAAAGGGAATTGTATAGGGAAGCCATGGGGTGAAAAATGGGTTAGGTATAAATTGGGAATGGGGTAAACTTAGGAAAGGGTTCACTACGTAACTTAGAACCAATGAGCATTAATGTCTTTTTTTGCTAAAAGTATATAAATATATAAATAAATAAGTGAAAAGTCCTGAAGGGGGTGCATGTGGCTGGAATGATTTTCTACACATCCTTGCCCTAATGCCTAACTAGATAGCTCATATAAGATAGTGTTGGAGGGCTTAATCTATCCAGACAATTTCAAGGACACTGAAGTACCCCTGGGCTTGGTGCCTGAGCACATGAAGCAGGAGAGCTCACCCTGGGCTTCTCTCGTCTTCTGCAAAGAAACACAGAGTTCACAGAAACACACAGAATGGGTCAGGTTGGAAGGGTCCACAGAGCGTCATCTGGTCCAACCTCCTTGCTCAAGCAGGGTTGTCCTAGACCACACTGCACAGGATTGCATCCAGATGGTTCTTGATTAACTTCAATAAAGGAGACTCCACAACCTCTCTGGACAATCTGTTTCAGTGCATGGTCACTTACACAGTAAAGAAGTTCTTCGTCATATTCGGGTGGAACTTCCTGTGCTTCAGTTTCTGCCTGTTGTCTCTTGTCCCATTGCTTGGCACCACTGAGAAGATCTTGGCTCCATCCTCTTGGCATCCTCCCTTCAGACACTTCCACACATTGATGAGGTCTCCTCTCAGCTGTCTCTTCTCAAGGCTGAACAGGCCCTGCTCCCTCAGCCTTTCCTCACAGAGATGCTCTGGGCCCTTACTTATCTTTGTCATCCTACACTGGACCTGCTCCAGGAGCTCCCTGTCTCTGTTGTGCTGAGGAGCCCAGAACTGGACACAGCACTCCAGATGTGGCCTCAGCAGGGCTGAGTAGAGGGGCAGGATCACCTCCCTTGACCTGCTGGCAATGCTCTTCCTAATGCATCCCAGGATTCCGTAGGCCTTCTTGGCCTTCAGCACACTTCTGGCTCATGGGCAGCTTGTTGTCCACCATGATTTAAATGTCTAAGGTAAAGGGAAACGATTGCATTAATCAGCTCAGCATGGCAACTTCCCAGAGAGCAGCAGGTTGGGATGTGTGGGTGATGGATTTCCCTTAGCACTGAACAATCCCCATCCTGTAATGGTGGAGGACCCTGCCACCTCAGAATTTACCCTTCCCTCTCCCACTCGTGTCACCACCATAGCCAGCCTTGTTTCGACAGTTTTGTTTTCAGTAAATGACTGTCAAGAGGATTTCATGAAATCATGTCACAAAAACATGTAGCCTGGGACAAAGATGAGCTTAAATGAATTCTCACTTTTATCTAGGGGGACACTAGTTGCAAACTAATTACAAAAGAAATATGTCATTCTAGCAATTTTCAAGGCTAGAAATTTCATTTATAAATAGACCTTGGTTTTTTTCAATGTATTTATTGCTCATCACAGACACATGGATATTTTCCTGAAATTCTGAGAAAAAAAAAGGGACAAAAGGTCATGTTATGATCTCTTTCAAAATCACATCTATAGATAATTGTATATGCCATTATAAAATACAGCTTAAAAAACATCAAACAGCACACAATATACCATTTCCCAAAGTCAGTAGAATAGAAAATGTGCCTACTGAGATCTAATCCCATCTGAGTTTTATCTGAAGAAACATCATTAAAATCCAGACCAAGGACAAAAATTTAAACTTACTTTTTGTCTCGGCTGCAGTCAGTGTCTGCAGGAAGAACTTCCCACATACTCCAGGGAGAGGGACCTCTGGCAGGTGGAACCCATCAGCCTCAGATGACAAGAGACTTATGTCCCACATTGTGCAGAGAGGCACATTGTGGTCTCTCGTAAAGTTTTTGCTAACTATCATTGATGAGTACATTGACATGAAAGTGGGCTTGGTGGTCATGGGTTATGTGGAAGGACTCGCAGGTTGTATCTTACAGGGGTGTTTGGCCACTGGATATAAGAAGCAGAGCACTTACATCTGGGCATTCTGATGTTAGAATGTTGTCATTGAATTTTATCCAGCTCTTGCGTCAGGGATATCATGAAAGAGTCATCAGAGAGAGAAAAAGGAAGCTTATCTTGCTTTGGGTTTCTATATTTGTGTGGAAGGAGAGTTCAGCAGAATTCTCAGGTTTCACAGAACATTTAGTATGTGGTAAACACAGACCAAAACACAGCCCTGTGTGCATGCATGCATTCATGTGCCAAATACAATCAACAAGTCTTTGGAAGACCAAATCTTAAGATAGAGGTAACTAGATTCATTGCCAAATCCTTCAAATTCTGCACTTTCATTATCCCACCAATGTGCAATCCTGTAATGTCTAACACACAAACCAGAAGTAACACAAGCAGAAAGCAACTTTGTCACCGTGGTGATTGGTAGGTAGAGAAATGGCTGCAGAAAGGTTTTGAAAGGTACATTACATGGAGAAGACAGAATATACCTGACATACTGACAAGCTTGCACGTGTTAGATCTGAAATGCTTTTAGCTAGCTGAAGGAAAAAGAGTTGGTTTTTTTTTTTTCCGGTCATGATTTCCGAGTCTGTCTTATTTAGGTTTTAATCCTAAAAGACACTATTCTTTCCAGTGACGTCAATGGGTTTTAGATGAAGACCATAGAAGGTGTTTGGTGTTTTGTTTGGTGTTGACTACTCCAGTTCAGTCTTTTCAGAATCAAAGACTGGATCGATTATTCTCTGGGAAGAGCATTAATGCTCCCAGCTGCCATCATCTCCACAGCTTTTGGAGACAATCAATTTTTCCTGAGGCCCACAGCCACCTTTGAAGAAGCTGGCAAAAATATTACCAGTTTTAGTGCTTCATAGTTAAAAAAGAACAATTTATTTTACTTAAAGACAGCATTAGATGTCTTTTTCCATTCCAGCTATGTATTAACGCTCCTCCACTCTCAACAGTATTTTAACAAGGAACTGCAAACAAATAAGAAAGGACCACAGGCAATTAAAAAAGATGCCATTACTAATGTTGCAAAAGAACCAGCTTGAAAACCGTCTGTGCTTTTCCTTCCTGTATAATTCCTTTTAAAATTGCCCATGCTTCTTCCCCCTTCTTCATGCAGCTGTCACTTTCGTCTTCCCATCCATCCAGCCTTATGGCTGACAGCAGATGAGTGACTAACATTGGATGCTGTTTTTTTCTGGATTGCACAGAAAATGAATGTAGGCTTGTAATTTTGGTCTCTGGAAATAGATGTGTGTTAGTAGGCTAAACTGCCGTGTTGAAGTCATGCAGTGCTAAAATCTTCAATGGAGGTAATCCCTTCTGTCTGTTTGACAGATCCATTTTTATCAAAAATCTTTTGGCATGAAAAGAAGTGAAACTTTGCCACTAGAAGTTTGTGCCTCCAGACAGCAAAACACTGACTGAGCAACTGGAAATATGCAGGCTGCTTCACCTGGGTTGCCTGGGAGACCTGGTATCTCACCCCAGCTCTCCTGGTGCTGGGGATTTCCATGTCTCCCATGCACAGTCCTTGTGTCTGTGGGAAGCCGAGATGCTGGAGCTGCTGTGCAAGAGTGTCCATGCTCTGTGAGCTGATGACCTTTCAGGACTCTGTTGAGCTGTGTGCATCCAGCAAGACCCGTGTGGGTTTCAGGTGCTCTTGGCCCCTCTGTTGAGGTGTGGAGCAGATGAAACTGCCCAGTGAGACTGCAGTGCTGGAGGGATGCACCAGAAAAGGGGGTAGGGATGGACCACTCTGAGACAGCACGTCACCTGACTTTAGGGTGGCACAGTACTGCTGGAGGGGGAGGCCTGGCTTATGGAGCACATGATGGCATGACATATATTTGGGACGTCCAAGGTGTCCTATACAGGGAGTGTGGTACACAGGCCGCTTGACTGGCACCCCTAGCAGGTAGTGCTCAGCCCAAAAGGACACTTGAACTAGCCTATATTAAACTTTGAAAAGCTGAAAGAGAGTCTGAATTTTTGCTTTTACTTAGCCTGGAGTACTTATTTCAGACCCAAAATCTGGCTTCTTCACACATTTGGAGCCCTCCTCTGTGGGCAGTACCCCTGTGCAGGGCTGGAGAGCATGTGGTTTTATGAGAAAGGGGAAGGAATAGTATGAACAACCCCCTCCTGCGTTTCTGTCTTGAAATTGGGCTGTTGTGGAGCCAGAAGTGCAAAATAGAACAGAAACAGAGGCAGGATGGAGACTAGCTGCAGCCCAGAGGGGTCGTTTGCACTCTGCTCAAACCCCTATGCATTTTAGGGACTCAAAATTCAGAAATAGTCTAGGCTCTTAACTGCTGTTGAATACGTGATAAGCCCACAGCATCTTGTGATGAAAGTCTTTGGTTCTTCATGATATTCTGAGATGTCTTCTCCAGAATTACTGAAGTTTTTATTAGTAAGAAATGTAATAAACTCCCCTCGGAAGCTGAGTCATACAGTGAATGTTTCTAAAAAATTCCAAGCAGTCACTCCGGATCTAGCTCATCAGGAGCAGGGTGAGTTGGCAGCCAACCTCATTTGTTCAAAGCCAGGCTAAAAGCAAAACATAGAATTACTTTATAAAAGGGAGGAAGCAGTACTCTCCAGAAAGCAGGGCATTTAAGAAGGTGAATGTGGGAAATTACCCAGGCAAGGAAGATATTCATATCACATGGTGAAAAAGATGTTCTCAAAATATCTCAGGAAAATAAAATGTGATCAGTGTCTTAACTTTTCTGCATGTTTCAGTCTCTGATCCTGTATCTGAGAACAGGCTGCCCATCAGTCCCAAAGTGATTATTGCCACACACCTTGTGATGGGGATGTCATCAGACTGCTACTGCAATGCCTAAATTAGTCTCTGCCAGCTGCAGATAAGATGCAGTCTGAGTTACTGGGGCATTGCCCAAATGAAGACCAAGGCCAGAGCTGCCTTTTGGCAGTGACCTCACTGGCTGAAGCGGCCGCAGTCCCTGATGCATGTCATGGCTCTTTCCCAAAGGACTCTGTCCACAGAGCAACTCACAGAATCTTTTCCACCCTGCTTTAGTCCATGTGAACTGGGTGAGAAGATACGTCCTGAGTCAGGTGTCTACAGTACCTGCCTCAACAACTGGGTGGGGTTAGGGAGAACCTACAAGCCACTCTGCAGGCAGACCTTGGCAGAGAGGGAAACAGCTGTGACAGTAACCAAAGCAGCCAGCACAACCACAGCTGGAAGAGGACACTTACCCATGGGCTTAGGTGCCACAAGAGTTGGCAAACAGTGGTCCTAATTTGTTGTCACGCTACGCCTTGAAAATTCAATTGATGTGGATCTCTACTGTGAAGCTTTTTAAGTTGGCTTTGCTCTGTCAATTCAAACACAGGTGAGTGTCAAAAACCACTGTTTGTGCTCACCTTGGAGACCAAAAGAGTTAGACTAGTTCTTAGCTAAGGTGGTTTTCTATGTCCTTTATCAGCTCCATGCTAAAAAAGAGGACCCACAGAGCTGCTTGTGGGTCTAGGGATTTGTGAGCTCTGGTGACACAAGTCTTTACAGCCTCTGCACGTTGCCACCATGACCCCACATGGGAGCACACCCAAAGCACTATTTTGGCTGTTCTCAATTTTACATGTACAAGTGGTAATATAGAGGAGAGATTAAAATCTTTATCCAAAGCACTTTAGGGCATAGATATCTACAAGTGTGGGTGGCAAGAAGGTTGGGTTTTTTTGGAGACTCTCCATCTGCTGTGCTAAGCAGCCATGTGTGGACTCCTGACCTGCTGCCAGTATGAAATACAGCACAGCAAGCAGGAGGCACTTGAACGTGTCTGATCCACCTGCATGTGCTGACAGCACAGAACAGAAATAATCAAGCTTTTACACCTGTAGTGTGTATAGAAACCTATTTCACAACAGCAGTGGGCTCTGAACACCCATCTGTGCAGTCAGCATTGCTCCACTAAGAAGTGGTGAAACTTAAGAAGGGAGTAAGGCATTCACTGCAGCCATTTGCTCATGGCTTAACAGAGCTATATCTGTTTCTATAAAAATTCAAGGAGAATTAGTCCCTCAGCTTGTTAACTCAGACTTGAATTATGAGTTGAATGAGATTATGCATCAAATCCCAGCAGCCTGTTTACGATTTTGTTATTTGTGTGTTTTCTGGGAAGTAATCAAAACAAATATCCTCTCCCTAATTCCAAGAACATCTTTAATGATTCATGCAAAGATTATATGGGCATCTCCTCTTAATATTTTGAGCAACTCTGACGAATGACAGCACATATATAGAAGTGTGGGCCCGAACACAGAAATTCAGAATGCTTCTCAGCATGCCATGTAGCTGTAGAGCCTCTTTCATCGGGTGAAAGTAATGAAAGATTGCCGTGTGATTGCTAGCACCAGTCCCTGAGCTGAGAACATTTCTCTTTTAAGAATATGTAAGAACTTTTAACCAGGATTTACTTCCCTTTACCCTGTTCATGGTTTTTCTTTGGCTTCTGCAGTAGTAGCACTTGGTTTTTGCACCAAGTTTTTGCGGGTTTCCTTTCCATTAAAAATCCTGAAGTCTCTGAGCAACAGCAAGCAGAAGAAGGAAATACTGAACATATCAGAAGGCGCATGAGCTGAGGTAGGACAAGATTTGTCTACTTTCTCTGCTGTAGATAAAATGGTTGCAATGATTAAAATACAACCTACTTTTCTTTCTTATTATTTGCAGTTAGTGTATTATTTGCCAGAAGCAGTGATAGATGACCAAACTTCTCTGTGACAAAGCTGGTGTTGAGAAATTTTTTTGGCAGAAAAAAAGGGTAGATTTATGTAACTAGGATTGTTTGCCAGATGGAAGATAACAATGAAGTTGTGGATCTGATTAAGTGAGCCTTGGTTTTTAACTAGATGAAAAATATGCATTTAGCTTATGGCAAACTTTAAAAATAAAAGGTGTTAAATGTCAGACTCTTTATTTTTTTTTTCATTATTGTGCATTTAGAAAGGTTAATAATGTGCCATGCTTTGATGAATTTAGTGTTAATTCTAAATATTGCATTTTTTTCATTTATTCTTGGTAATGCTGCTCCTGAAACACAAAGTGAATATTTGCAAGAAAGCCAGTGGGAACTTTAAAAAGACATGAGAACTGTTTTTCTTGGAAGTGCACTGGCAAATGCAAGTGATCTCCTCTATAGCAGAGATATTATAATTGCCTTCTTATTTGGGTAAAAAACAACAGACTCAGGTGTCTGGGATCCTCTTCAGACAAAGGGTTACTGTGATAGATGCAAAGATCATCTTTTTTCCTGGCACAGAAGAGGTTCTACGTACTTACCACTTTACATAGTAAAGTAGTATATTTTGATGGAACAGCCTGACTTCCCCATTTAACTTTGCATATGAAGAATGTCTTGTTAAAATGAAGTTGTTTCATCATTCCTCATGTTATAGTGAATCCAGTGTTTCAGAGCAGCAGATCTCAGATCAGCAGTTTAGAAACTGAGAGTGTATTTACACCTCCAGACACAGTGGAGGTTTCATATTTAGGCCTTTAGCAGCAGCACCCCTCCACCACACATCTTCAAAAGGACTGTGTCCTTCTGTCCAGGCATGGCACAGAAACTCATCCCATTCTCTGCTGAGATGCCATATGACTTGATTGACTGCCCTCTGTAAGAACTTGGGTAGCCCAGGGCTGCTGACTTCTTTACTTGCCTCTCTCTGTATGTTCTCTAACTCTATAATCTCTGTTTTCAGTGTAGAGACAAGAGCTGCCCAATATGGGAATGCATAAAGGTTTTATACAAGGTGACATCCTACTCTGTTCTCCATAGCCTTTTTGATGGTGCCCCTCATTTTGCTGACAATTTTGGTTGCTTCTGCTGCTGTAGCCCGTGCAGAACTGACTTCAGCAAATGGTGAATGATGCCAGTGCCAAGTGCCCTTTCCTGAATGCAACAGCCAGTTTAAAGTTCATATAATTAGGCACAATTTAGATTATTTTTCCCTAGCATGCATCACTTTACATTAAAATATACTGATTCTCATCTGCCACACTTCCAGCACCGCATCTGCCAACCTGGAGAATTGTCATCTCCAGGCTGTTGATAGAGACATTGACTAAATCTAGTCTGAGTAGCAAACCCTAGAGGACTCCATTGCTGATTTATTGAGCCCTCACTTCACTTCCTACACTTCAGCCAGCTTTCAGCCCACAAAAGAACGTGACATCCAGCTCTGGCAACTTAGGTACTTAAGAAACCTTTGTTGCAGAGCTATGTCGAAGGCTTTGACAAATGCAACTCTATAAATGCACACGTATCATAGAATCATAGAATGGTTTGGGTGGGAAGGGATCTTAGAGATCATCTCACTCCAAACCCCCTGCCAGGGGCAGGGACACCTTCCACTGCACCATGTTGCTTAAAGCCCCATTCAACTTGGCCTTGAACACTTCCAGGGATTCCATTTCCCCTTGTCCTATCTCTACATACCCTTCTGAAAAGTCCCTCTCAAGCGCTCTTGTAGGACTCCTTTATGTACTGGAAGGCTGCTATAAAGTCTCTCTGGGGTCTTCTCTTCTCCAGGATGAACAGCCCCAACTCTCTCAACTTGTCTTCACAGAAGACGTGCTCCAGCCCTCTGATCATCCTCATGGCCCTGCTCTGGGCCCCCTCCAGCAGGTCCATGAAGTTCTTATGTCGGGGTTTCAGAGCTGAACACAGTGCTCAGGTGGGGTCTCACAAGAGTGAAGTAGAGGGGAAAATCTCCCTCGGCCATATATGTACATCCAAATATATGTATGAAATGGCCACTGGGTCCCCTTCATCCGTTGTCATCACAGCCCTTCAGCGGGTGAGTGAACAGGATCTCCCTTTTCAGAAGACACGACTCTTTCTCAGCAGACTGGCATTTCAATGACCTCAGTGCCTTCATTCTTCATTACAGATGCCCCTAAAATGTCCCAGAGGAGGAAATCATTCCCAGTGGTCACTAGTTCCCAGGACTGATGACCAGCTCATGGCCTTGAGTTGCCTTATCAAGCCTTTCTTGTAAATGAGAGCTGCACTGATGACACATCAGTCCCCTGGCACCGCGCCTGATTACAATGGTGGGTTACGTGCCTTGGCCATCAGTCTCACAGTTGAGATCCTTTGGGATACTGATATGAGTGCCATCTGGTCTCAATTATTGGCCTCCCACTTATCTGGTTGGTTTAATACTTCCTGCCCACATCTGTCAAGTGGAGATGGCTCCCTCTGACCTTTTTACTGCATCAGACACGAAAATATCCCAACATCTTTGGTTGGGAAGAGTGAATTCCCTGAGTTTTCCTGCTGTGACCTTGTCCCTAAGAGATCTTTTGTCACCAAGCAATCCTGCCAGTTCCCAAGTGATTTTCATCTTTCAGTGGCTTTACAAAACTTACTGTCAATCAGAACACCCTTTACCAGAATCTCTTCACTATTTTTTTTCTTTAATGCTCCTAGTTTCCTCTCCACATTTAATCTGTCATGATACAGACTTTCCCATTCTTCCCATTTTGACAAGCCTTCTGTTTTCCAAATGGAGATCTTTTCCTTATAATAGTCTTGGTAACCATTTCACTGATAGACACTGGGCTCAGTATTTCTTAAAATACCTATTTCTTTTGGAATGTAGGCTTGTTGAATTTTCTGTTTGTTTTCCTAAACAGCCCCCAAATTTATGTAGGCTTCTTCCTTTTCGGACTACTTCTCTGTTCCACAATGCTGCTGAGCCCAGCTCTACTGTGATTAGCAGTACAAAACTCTCTCCACCAAAACCTGCTTGAACTAGGGCCTGTACAGCACTAAAGATCAAATGGCATCTTGTAGAGGTAGAATGCCAAGATAGAATGGCATTTGTTTGCAGGACTAATTACTCAAGGAACCAGGAAGTTGTTGCATATGGACATCACATCCCATTCTGCTGCAGAATCGCATCTTTATAAAGACACCCAAAGCCTCCTCCTGTTGTTACCTGCTTTCATCGTCCTACCCTCACTTAATGTTTTCTGGCAACTGTCATAATCATGATAAGGAGTTCGGTAGTGCACTCCTAGTACTATATTTTTATTATTAGAGTATGTGATGTCTGCCTACAAGAACCCTGTTGTGCTTCTCTTTAGCCACAATATTTTTACACTGTTGCGAGTAATGTAGTCCCTCATGCACAGTGCCACTCCTCCACCCGAGCATCCTACACTATCATTACCATAAAGCTGGTAGCATGGCAACACAGGCTTCTATTGATTATCCTCTCTCCTGCAGGTCTCTGAGGTTTCCCTTACACCAGGGTTTTGGTTTCATGCCAAGCCTGACAGGTGCCCTGTCTCTTTTTCAGGTTTGAATCTGCATCAGTGCAGAATTACACGTAAGATTTGGTTTTCATCAGGCATTCAAGATAGCATGTGCCAGTCTATTGGGCTTTGTGGGCAGTTGGATTTGCCTTCCCTAGTTATTGCAGTTGGACTTTTTTTCCCTCCTGGCCTTTTCAGAGGTGCACTGGATGCGTGTTCACTGCCCTCGCAAGTGTTGTCAGTCCAGCCCTTTGCTCTCCTATGCCCCTCAGCTCCCCTGTTGCTTCTAATTAAACACTCCTCTGCAAACCTCTCAGTCTGCAGCACCAGCAGCCTGAATCTGCATCGGGTACAGTGTAGTCTCTCCTTCCCGTATTGCTTGCCTTTGTTCCCTCAGTTCCTCACATACCTAAATTTCTACTCTCTACTGCCTCATCCATGCATTGCAGTACTGGGTCTGACTGAGCTTCTCTTGCCTCATAGCAGAGCCCCAAACATCACAGCCTTCATCCCTGGTACCCACAGTGACTACAGCCACCACCAGCTCCTCACTTACACCCCCAAATTATCTGCATAGAAACCTCAGAAGGTCAGTTCCTTGGGCAGACCTGCTCCTCCCCTGCTCCTGCTGAGCCGCTCTTGCCTCAAGACAGCCAGCCCTGTCCCGCTGTGTCCCCAGCCCCTTGCACTCCAGACACACACACCCTGGTGAGGTGGACACACATATCACACCCTGGGCAGCTTAGCACCTCTGCTGCTAGACTGCTACCTGCATCCTGAGCTTAAAATATGACGGGTTTGGGGCATTTTTATTCGTTTATTATCTCCTTCAATTAAACAAATATCCTCTTACATTTGCTCAATCAGCCCCCCACCTGTCTTGCACACCCATCCATTTGGTAAGGGCATAAAATTCACCTTAGGCAAGGAATGTCTTTCTGTTATCATCTTACCTTAAATTGAACTCAAGCCAGGCTAAGATAAAAGGCAAAATATATATTTGTATTAAATAAATGCAATTTATAATATATATGTAATTTGTTATGAAAGGTAAATATTTATTTATGAAATCCATACTAATCAAGCTGTAAATATTTTTTAAGATTTCACAGAGATGAAGAAAAGACAAAACCCCACCCAAACTCTAATCTACTTATGCAGCAATTATTTCAGAAAAGGCTCCCTTTTTCTTGCTCAGCTGATCTTCTCTTTCTCCTGCCAGGGAGGTTGTCAGAGCCTCAGGACATGTGTCAGCTGCTTCCATCTGATAGCTTCCGTCACTGAAACTCATATGTAGAAAAAATCTCCTGTTAGAGAATTTCTATCACAGAAGTCTTGCAGTACCACTGAAGAGAGAATCCCATTTCAGTTTGTCCTTTCTCTCCTTTTTTTCTCAGAGGGCTGTTAGATCTTACTGTAAATCTTCCTTCTTTTGGGGGATCCAGAAAAGTCCTAGGTCCAGTTTCTCACTCTTAACCCATCCTGTTCATTCCTGACCCAGGAGACCATCTGGACACTTTTGCTGAAAAAAAATTTATTGCCTTCCCTTAGATAGGTTGTTCTTTCTGTATATCTAGGAGCCATTTCCTAACCTTAACCAGCTAATAACAGTTCCTGGGTTCAAGAAGGGCTAAAATTCTCCCCTTATCCCCTGTGGCTGGTTGAGGTAGTCCCATGTGAAACCTTTCACTTCACCTTCCTTTCTACTTTGATCTGTGTGTCAAAACACAGCTAACAGGAGCGTCTACATAGGAAAATGACAGGCCCTTTGCTGAGGGCGGGCACCATGGTGCTTTAAGAGTTTTCAGATGACTGGTATCTGATTTCTTTCTCTTAGACATCCCATAACAGCTTGAAATTTGTGTTTGAATAATTTGGAGAGGAGTCTGAGAACTGATTTTCTTGCCAGGTTCAAGGATACTGAATTTTCTCAATTGCACATGCACTATTCTACTTTTAGTCTCAGTCTTTGACCAGAAAGAGAATTGAGGAGCATTTGTGCAGTTAGAGGACAGAATAGGTAGTTGTTACCTAGATACCCTCATATGAGGAGCCTGAGCAAAGTGCCTCAGGCCCTGTGCTTGTAGTGCTCTCCCCAGGGTGCAGGGACCCAAGGGCTTTTCATCAACTGAATTTTCATTGCCCCAGTCCCATCCTTCATCAGATAACATTGGGCACAAGCCATCACTTGTAGTGCTGATCAGGGCTTGAAATTTATCCATGGCTCCAAACTCATTTGACTCCTCTATCTCACAGCTTCCACATACAACGGGAATGCTTCAACAGGTGGCAGATCCCTTTCCTAATATTTTCTTCTGTTTTGGGGTTTCTAAAAGCAAGGATGCTTGGACCACAGGAAAACACTGTCAGAAGGGCTCTTCTCTTTGCTGTACCTCAGGGTGCAATATTTCCATGCAAAATGGGGGGATCATATTCAATCTGGAGAAAAGCTGATCTTTGATCCCATACAGAAAACGTGTATATCAGACAGTTTTTCTGTAAAGAAAAACAAAACAGTTAGAAGTCCTTAGATTGCAAAAGATTTGTTTTTAAGAAGAATATATTTTCTCTCTCCTCTGTGAGGAAAGAGAATCTCAAATGAGGAGGAGATTAACTTTAGGAGCATGGATATTGGGTCTCAGCAAAGCCCTCAGTCCAGGCCTTTGCTGAGACCCAATATCCATGAAGTCTTCCTTGGGAGCCCAGCCTGAGGTAGTGATTCCCACGCTTCCCATCTCAGTGGGGCTGGATGAAAGGTGCCTGCTGGGCACATCTGGTTGCTACATTGAGAGACTTGGACAGACTCTGAGATGCCACACTGGAGATACCATGGGCTTTTCTGAACATAGCTCAGGCTCCCACACCATGGCTTCAGTTTGCAAATTAGTTCCCATTTACAGCACACTGGGAATACCACACTGGGTAGCTGGGCATTCAGAGCACCCAAATGTAAAGCCAAATTTACCCCCAGGGAGGCTCCATGTGTACAAACAAATTAGTTTCAAATTGTGAAGCCATTGAGGTTCAGAATAAGAGATAGGGTGCAGTCATGTACCATGGGCACATTATCACTCTCACTGGAGCAAATTAAAAGCTTCTTTTCCATGCATCTGGAAATACCACGTAGTTGTGGTTTTCAGGCTAAAAACTTCCATGCCCCATCTTTAGAATATGTTGGCAGATACAAAGAGGGAATTGCTTCCACTGTCAAACAAGAAGCAATACTGACACCTTCCTTTGAAAATACTACTAGCTGCAGGACAGCTGAGATAAGAAATCAAGAGATCAGAAAAGAAACAGACACTAATGAGAAAAAATTAATTTATTATTTAGAATGTTTTAGTGGTGAGTGGTTTTGATTTGATTGAATTATAGTCTCACAGGAGGAAAAAGGCCACTCTCCGTGAACACAGCCCATTTTCTTAGAGGCCATTTTCATTAGGGCTGCAAATGTGCGCTGCCCTGGAAGCTGCAGTGTGTGTAGATGACTGACTGCTGCAGAGCAGATGAGCATAAAAGAGGTTAAGAGAGTGGTACATGAAGCAAAGACCCCACAAAAAGAGACAGAAAGCCACCAGAAGCTAACAAAAAAGAAGAAATACTGTGTGAGGAGGAGGGAGTTAAAAAAGGAACCATGCATAATTAGCAGTGTTTGCACAGTGTTTAAGGTCAAAAATGTCCTTAATTGATACATGTATCAAAATATGTCTGGTATTGCTCAGGAAATACTGCCAAAAACATACCAGAAAATTTTCCCTGGTTCCAAAAGACAAATTCAGTTCTTTTAGCTTTCCATCCTAATTTGAAATGCAGACTTAGCAGTGGGCAGTGATTTCTTTTCTGATCAGGTTTTGATGTTTCCATGGTAGGTGACTGGGGACTCAGAACCTCCCTGCCACAAAATGGCTGACAGCAAGTTGGCTTGTTTTGCACAGTGAAGATCAGAGACTTGTCATTAAAACACACAGATAGCACCTCTAAAAGGTAGCACTTTTACAGGCTGAGACAACAACCAGCTGCTGTAATATTGAAACTCGTTAGAGCTTACTTAGGGCCTTGTGTCTTGAGATGTGTATTTACTGGGACATCACAAGTAATTACTCATTAACGAACCCTTACTTCCCACTGTTGTCTGCATCTTGCAGTTTCTGCCCTCAGTGAAATAGTCTCACACAGCCAAACTCCCTGCCCAGACCGTAACCCAGCACTCACACCACTTCTTTTCACTTTGGCAGAAAAATGGAGACGCTGGCTCAGACTACGAACATTTCCAAGGTGGCGCTAGATGGCAGCTTCACTAACAGCTCCTCCAACTGTACAGTTGACGGCTTCAAACAAGTAATTTATCCCATCATGTATCTCTTTATCTTCTTCCTGGGCACTGTTGGAAACGGCCTCTCTGTGAGGAATGAGACAACTCTTTTTAGAAATTAAAACAATTTATTAAAACAGAAAAATTGAAAAATTGCAAAAAAAAAAAAACTAACAAAATATAAAAATTTTGGATCCTGATGGCTCGAGAGATATGCCCCAGGAGCGCAGGGATTCAGGAGCTTTAGGCTTAAGACAGCTCTGAACCTCAGGTAGAGAAAAAAAATAAACTTGCAGTTTAGGCTGGTCAAAAAGAAATTTATTTCTAAAAGCCCCTAGAAAGGGGTAGGCTTCTCCAGCACTGCCTTAGCAAGCTGGAGAGGAAGGGAAAGAGAGTGGGCGTGTCTTCTCTTACACTTTTATAGCTTTTGCTCCGCCCACAGTCCGCCCACAGTCCGCCCACAGTCCACCCCCCTGGTTCAAGGCGGTTGGTGTTTTCCCCTTGACAGACCACCTCTGTCCACCAATGGCTCCTCCTGGTCAGAGGGGTGATATTAGTTGAGATAAGGGTCATGTGCTTATGGGGGGCTGGGCTGTTTGTTGCAACCGGGGTTTTTAAAATCTGCCTTGAAACCAAAATACAAGTAAAACAAAAAAAAATACATTCCACACATCTTAAAACACTTGTAAAGGTATACAGTAAACACAGGAAGACCATAAAAGCTTGATTATTGTACCTGGACTGATGGATTGATTTTAACATTCAATTTAAAAATATTAAGCTCAAATTAATTAAGGCACTTAATATGCAAAGACCAAGCACAAATAGGGATTTCATGTATGACAAGTCCCCCCTTTTTCTCTTATGCTCATATCTTTGGTCTTTGCATTTAAGTGGAGGTGGATAACTCTTCAGGGATAGATTCAAGCTCTTTAAAACTGTCCCACACTTGCTGGGCAATTTTTCTCTCCTTTCTAGTTTTCTTATTGTTACTATTATTGATATGCATAATCTTTTGAGCGAATGGTGGACGCTGCTGTTGTCCTTGAAGATCCTGGATCAGTGGCATGCTTTGGACGACAGTGGTGATTAGACGGATGAAACAAGGGATTAAACAAGGGAGAAAAATAAGTCCTGTAAGGGAAAGTCTAACAATAATTAAAGCTTTCTTCCACCATTGTCCTTGGAAAATATTTTCCCACCATTCAGAAGTGATCAAGGGCTGCCATTTCTGCACTGGAACATGGGCTAGTTTCCTGATGTTTTGGGTAATCTTGGTGATGGCTTCGCCGTGATCATCAATATGGATGCAGCAGTCTGAGGTGTTAAACTTGCCACATACTCCACCTTTTTCAGCTAGTAAATAGTCCAATGCCAGCCTATTTTGGTACACGGCTGCTCGAGTTTGCCCTTGCTGTGTGTTAAGTAGTTCAAGAGCAAGAGAGGTCTCATTAGTGATTACCTCAATTAGTGCTTGCAGTCTGATGATCCGGTTTAGCATGTAGATGGGAGTTCGGTACCCCCAGCTCCCATCCTGTGCCCATGTTGCAGGTCCATAAGTCTCTAGGATCCTCTCAGGTGGCCACTCTTCTTCTCCCCATCTCTGGGTCCCTCCTATTACATGTCTCTTAGTACGGAAAAGTTCATCATAAAGGGAGATTCCAAGGTGGGCTCCAGCGTTTTCAGCAAGTAGGAAGAAGTTTGGTTGAATGGCTCCAAGAGTGCAGCTCCCTTTCCAGCGAGGTGGTAAGTTGGAATAAGCTCGGTTACCACAGATCCAGTAGAGGTCTTGTGGTGCTTCCCAGAAGTGGGGTTGTATACTTGCTGCTGTAATCCAGTACTTGGAAATTTGTGGCAGGACAGAATATGGATTTCCTTGATCCCAGCACTGCCAGAGTTTTTTAACAGGATTCAAAATGCAATTTTTGTTTTTAACCTTTTCTGCAGACCAGAATACATCTGGTTCTTGAGGTATCCACCAATGTTTTTGCCCATCAGTTACCAGGTACCTTTTGCATATTGTCTCACCAACTTCTTTTAAAAATTTTCTTCCTTTCCTCCAGATGCATTCTTCTCCAATAACAGTATTGCTTAGCAGCCAGGTTTCATTGTCATGTCTGGTTGTGGGGGAGAGATTACTCAGTCGGAGTAAATCGGGGGGTCCAAGACTCACTCCCCGCCAAGGCCAACTCTCCGATTCTAAAGTTCCTCCGCACACCCAGCAATTTGTTAAATTTAGCTGTTGTCCAATCCTTTCTGCCAGGTCAATAAACAAGTTTTTCCTTGACATCAAAGGATTGTTTTCTTTTTGTTTTTCCTTTTCTTCTATGACCACCTCTTGGATCAGGTCAGTGTCATAGGTCTTTCTTTTTAACAAATCTTCTGTCTTGGTTATGTATCTAAAATTGAAACAGAGCCAATCGTCTTGGGAGGGGCACTCTCCCTTCTGCTTATGTATTTGGGTGCCAATGTTTTTGCCAATCCAGTACTTGTGACCTTTTTCTGAGCAGATACTCAACCTTGTTATGTTGTAACAAGATGGATTAACATAAGTATGTGCTCGGAAAAAGTGTCGAATTTGAAATGAGCCTCTTTCTGCCTGGTACACAGTCTTGTAACATCTGTTACAGCGGCTGTCGGCTGCTTGTGTAAAGGGAGGCCAGAGGACCCAGAGACAGATGACACTCAGTAGCAGGATGTTGCTCACTTTCCCCTTTAGGCATACCCGAGAGGAGCTGTCAGCATTTGGGTTGCCTCTGCTGGTGGGGGTTGTCATCTTTGCTTCTTTCGTCCTTTCTTTAGGCATCTCACCTTCAGATGGTTCTTCAGTGACCTCAGGCTTCTGGAAACTCATGGTTATTTTAGGGTTGGCCTTGTCAAAGATTAGAGTTATCGTGCCCGTAATTTTGGAGTCTGATTGGACTGTTATTGGAAGAGAATGCTGGCTTCAAATGGAGCCTTACTATACAGTTGATGTGACAATAAGGTTGTGTGAAGGCAGAATCTGTAAAAGGGAATAACAAAGAACAGAATTAACAGCAAAATATTTTCAACTTAGTTTAACAACTTGTAGCTAGCACTTATTACTGAGGTATAACTGGGGAAGAACTGGGAGTACAGGATTTTATTAACTTGGAGTGAGGGATGCTGAGTGGAGCTTTCAAACAGGGTGTTTAGTTTGATGGTTTGTCTGGAGGTTTCTTCTCTTCAATTGGTGGTGTTACTGGACCCTTCACCCTCTTGACATGCGTCCAGCCCTTTTCAAATGTCCGGACAGCTGTTTCAGTGGTTAGCTGGACCTGAAATGGACCTTCCCAGGATGGGGTTAATGACTTTTCTTTCCAGGATTTTATTAACACCCAGTCACCTGGATTGATGTGATGTAAATTAAAATCAAGTGGGGGAGTTTGTGGTAGAAAACCTCTTTCCCTTAGCAACTCTAGATTTTTGGCAATTATCTGTACATATTGTTGTACATTGGTGTTTCCACACTCTTTCACATTCAACTCTTGTGGCGTAGCAAGGTAGGGTAATCCATACAACATCTCATATGGTGAACAACCCAAATCAGATCTTGGCTGTGTCCTAATTCTAAGAAGAGCAAGTGGAAGGCATTTTACCCAGGTCCATTTTGTTTCCAGCATTAATTTTGTGAGGGTGTTCTTGATTGTCTGGTTCATCCGTTCCACTCTCCCAGAGCTCTGTGGATGCCACGGGGTGTGTAATCTCCAATTTGTTCCTAATTGCTGAGCCAATTGTTGTACAATTTGGGAGGTAAAATGAGTACCTCGATCTGAATCTATGCGGTGGACTATCCCATAACGGGGGATAATTTGCTCGAGGATCACCTTACTCACTGTCTGGGCTGTTGCATTGACAGTTGGAATAGCTTCCACCCAGTGGGTAAGGTGATCAACGATTACCAATAGGTATTTCCACCTCTGGACAGGAGGCATTTCTGTAAAGTCAATTTGAATGTTTTGGAAAGGCCTGATTGCTAATTCAATTCCTCCGCCAGTGTTCTTTTTCATTACCTTTTTGTTAACCTTTTGACAGATTACACAGTCCCGGGTTATTTGGTTGGCTATTTCATAAACACCAGTGCATCCAAAGGTTCTGAGATAGTGATCCGCCAGAGCCTTTGAACCCCAATGATTGCTTTGGTGGATATTTTGTAGAATTTCTCGGGTTAAATTTTTGTTTAAAATTTGGCGTTTATCTGGTAAATACCAGCGACCTTGAGAATCCTCATTAGCTCCAATTAAAACTAATTTCTGTTTTTCCTGATCAGTAAAAATGGGCGTGGGTAAAATGTTAGTTTGTGGAATAGTGTCAGATGTGGTGGTGTTAGTTGGAAGTTGGTTTACTTCCATCACTTTTACCTCTTCTTCCACTGCTGCTTCTTTTGCTGCCAAGTCTGCTAGGTTGTTCCCCCGAGCTTCTTTTGTGGTTCCCGATTGATGACCTGGAATATGCACCACTGAGATCACCTGAGGCAGTTGCAGTGCTTTTAGAATTTTTAGGATTAATTCCTTATGTAGGATATCTTTCCCTTTGGTGTTTAGGAACCCCCTTTCGGACCAGATTTTTCCAAAGGTGTGGACTACGCCATAAGCGTATCTGGAGTCAGTGTAAATTGTCCCGATGCTTCCTGCTAGTCGGTGGAGTGCTTTTTCTAGGGCATAGAGCTCACAGACCTGAGCTGACCAGGTTGGTGGCAATCTGCCCTTTTCTAGCACACACATTTGGTGTCCATCGACCACTGAATAGCCAGAGCATCGCTTTCCATCCACCACTCGAGATGACCCGTCAATGAAGAGGATTTCCCCTTCATTGAGGGGACAGTCCACCAGGTCCTCTCTGACTTTTGTTTGGATGTCAATTATCTCAATGCAATTGTGTTCAATTTCTTTTTCTGATGGGGTCCCATAAAGAAATTGAGCTGGATTTTGGTGTGTACACACAACTAACCTCAGGTGGTCTGAGTGCATGAGAATGGCTTCATATTTGACTATTCTTGGGTCAGTTAACCACTCTGCAGCCCTGTGAGCTAAAATGGTTTTGATTGAGTGTGGTGTATGCACTGTCAAGTCTCCACCAAAAATGAGTTTTTGACTCTCCGAGACCAGAACAGCTGCTGCGGCGATGGACTGGATGCAGACGGGCCATCCTCTGGACACTGGATCCAGTAATTTGGAAAGAAAAGCAACTGGCTTCCTGACTCCTCCCCACTCCTGGGTCAAGACGCCATAGGCAATTCCCTTCTCCACATTAACAAATAGATCGAAGGGTTTTTCTAGTGAAGGAAGGCTTAAAACAGGTGCTTTTGTTAATTTCTCTTTCAGATTTTGTAATTTTTGTGTGTCTGAATTAGTCCAATTAAAAGGTTCTTCTTCTATTAGTTTTTCATATAAAAATTTGGCAGATTGTGAATACTGATCAATCCACAGTCTGCAGTATCCAAATAGGCCTAATAATTGCCGAATTTCTCGTTTTGAAGTTGGAGGTGGTAGATTTAGGATTCCTTCTACTCTTTCAGCACTGAGTTTTTTTGTGCCATGGCCAATTAGATGTCCCAAATACTTCACCTCCTGTAGCACAAATTGTAATTTAGGTTTTGACACCCTCAGCCCGTTCCTCCCTAGAAAATTCAGTAACTGAATTGTAGCAGTTCTTACCGTAGACTCCTGTTCCCCAGAGAGGAGCAGGTCGTCTACGTACTGAGTTACCTGAATCCCTTCGGGTGGAGAAAAGGAACTTAGCAAATCTTCTAGCGCTTGGCCAAAGAGTGTGGGTGCCTCGGTGTACCCTTGAGGCAGGCGAGTCCAGCGCAGCTGCTGCTTCCGTCCAGTGTCCGGATCCTCCCAGGTAAATGCAAAGATGTCTCTGCAATGAGAATCTAGAGGACATGACCAGAAAGCATCTTTAAGGTCAATAACAGAGAACCAGGCATGTGCTGGGGGTACCCGACTCAGGAGTGTATAGGGGTCCTGCACCAGTGGGTACCTGGTTTGGACTCTCTTATTGACCTCACGCAGATCTTGTACAAGCCGGAATGACTTATCTGGTTTCTGGACAGCCAAAATTGGAGTGTTGTAACTGGATTTGCAGGTCTCAAGAATTCCATCTTGTAATAAGTCCATGATAACAGGCTTCAGGCCCTTTCTTTTGTCCTTGGAGAGGGGATATTGTGGTACTGGCTGGCTATTTGGGAGCAACTCAATTGTTAGAGGTGTGATGTCCATTTTTCCCCGGTTGCCAGGTTTGGCCCACACCACCGGGTCAATGTGTTGCTCATCTACTAAAGATAAAACAAACAATTTAGTGGCCATTTTTCCACCCTGCGGTACCACCCCAACCCTCAGAGGTATTTGGAAGTCACGTCCTAAAAGATTGATCCCAGCTTGAGGTAGGTATAGCACATCCCCTGTATGGGTACGTCCTTGTATGGAAAGGGTTACATTTTTAATTACAGGAACAGCAAAGCTTTCACCATTAGCACCATATATATCTAATGTATCTTGAGAAATAAAACATCCTGGAGGTGTTTCAGTGACACAGGTTCTTTCAGCACCTGTGTCCACTAAAAACTCCACTTGTTGTCTCTGGGGTCCAGCTTCTAATTTTATCAAGGGCTCTTTAAGATGTTTTTGCCCCAGAGAATAAAGCCCCTGACCCCTTCAGTTGTTCAAAATTTGTCCCTCCATTTGAAGGACTCCTTGATCTCTCTGCTTTTTAAAACAGTACCACTGCCCGTGGCCTGGTTTATTACAGTATGTGCAAATTAACCTCTCAGGTCTTTGAACAATTGGGGTAGATTGTTTATTGCAAACACAAACCTGTGGCTGTTGCTGAGAGCAGATTTGGGTTTGCTGTTGTGGGATGCCCCTTTGGGAAGTTCTTTGTGTAGGAGGATTGTGGATTGGAGCATTAGTACTGTTATTCATTATTCGGCTTTTAGCCTTCATCCTCTCTTCATCCCTCCTAACAAAGACTTTTTGGGCTTCCTCCAGTAATTCATCTAGTTCCTTCTCTGGCCATTTTTCCAATTTTTCCAA
This sequence comes from Aphelocoma coerulescens, assembly GCF_041296385.1. Lineage (NCBI taxonomy): Eukaryota > Metazoa > Chordata > Aves > Passeriformes > Corvidae > Aphelocoma > Aphelocoma coerulescens. The sequence continues at coordinate 65,363,629 of NC_091013.1, forward strand.
TTTTTTCCTGATGTCAGGCCAGGAGTGAAGCACAAAATGTACCTTTAGCATAGTTTTGCCTCCCTCAGTGTCTAAGTCAATGACAGAATAAAGTTGAATGTTATTCCTTAACCGAGCCATCCAAGCTGTTGGGGACTCATCCTTTTCCTGTTCCCCACAAAATGCTTTTTTCATATTATTAACTCGAGGAACAGCTTCTCTAATCCCTTTTATAATTAAATTTCTGTAGTCTTTCATGTTCCTCCTGCCCTCTTCTGAATTTGGGTTCCATTCAGGGTCTGTCAGTGGTAATTTTTGTTCTCCAATTGGGCCCTGATTAGAATTATTTTCTCTGTCCCAGACTGTCACTCCTGCAGCTCTAATCAATTTTCTTTCCTCAATGGTGAATAAGGAGTGAAGGATGGATTGTATCTCTCCCCAATTATAAATATTAGGGCCGAGGAATTGATCAAATTGGTCAGCTAGACCAATGGGGTCAGCCATCAGACTTTTCATTTCTTTTTTAAATTCCCGTACCTCAGATGAAGCTAGAGGTACAACTACATAACCAATTCCTCCTTGAGCATTTCCCATGGGTACCTCCCTAAGAGGTAAAATTTTAGACTCATGGGGAGTGCTAAGGCAGGTGGGACAGTCAGGTGTTTTAAATGATTTCTTTCTAGTGCAAGATGCTGGGCCATCCTGGCTAGAAGAAATCCTTTGTCTGGTTGTCTTTTTGTGAGAGCAGGAAGGAACAGAATTTTCTTTTTCACTTTCATTCTCATTTTCTGAGTCCCTTTCGATTGGGTGGCTTGATGAAGGAAAGACCCTTTCTTGTTCAATTTGGACCCTCCTTTCTGGAGGAGTTACTGGAGGAAGGTAGTCTAGGGGGTCCCACTTTGGTTTATTTAATTTAGGTTTTTGCTTTTCCTTCTGTTTGTGTTCTTCTGCAATGGAAAAAATTTGGTTTGAATTTTTATTAAGTCCAATTGAATCAGATTTAGTTTCCTCTTCCAATTCTATTTTTTTGCTTTGGTCTTCATTTTGTTTTTGCCAATAATTTAACCAAATTTTAGCATAGTCTAATTCATCAGAATGTTTTGGAGCTTTGTAATGTACATAAGAATGCAAAGCCTCACAAAGCCATTTTTCAGAAGACCCATACTTGGGCCATCTGAGTCCATCTTTGTTAATTTTATGTTTTGGCCACTTAAAAACACAGTACCTAATCATTTGACACTGGTCTTTTTCTTTAGTTAAAAGATTTTCTTCCCACTTTAGGAGCATTTGCCCTAACGGGCTTTCTGGGAAAATTTTGTATTTCTTCATTAGGTCTTTCTTTTTGCAATTCGCTTGTCCCATTTTGTTACTGGGAAGCAAACAAGTAGCTAGTGCAGAAGAAAAAAATTTTTTTTTTTTTTTTTTTTTCTTAATTAAATAAACCAAAGTATTGTATTATATAAAACAATTAAAATATTGCATAAGGAAATAATATTACAAAATAACCTAAATTCAATACACTATCACAATAAAAAAATAATAATAAAGTTATAAGCATAAAATACAATACAACTAATGTAGAGAAAAGCAAGCAAGGTTAGTAGATATATAAGGGAATGAATGATGGCGAATCTGTGGGAAAAAATTAAATATGGCAGGCTGGTGAGAAACAAATATGGTGCAAGAAATATTAATTTTAATTATAAAAAGAATAATTAGTGAATATTTAAATTGGTTAAAGTATAACTGAAATTTAGATAGTTTTATACATATATACTTAAAATTTAAGAAACAAGAGTTGTCTTTATTAGCAAAGGAGAGATAAATTTAAAATATTTATAATCGAATTAAAGGAAAAAGATTATAATGAATAACACAAACAGTAATTCAAAATATCAAAGTAGTGTCTTATGATTAAAGCAGATAAAGCAAATTACAACTACAATCCAATAACCCAAACACTCCAAACTAACAGAAAGTATAAAGGTGCTAGATAGCACTGACCAGAAGAGTGCAGCTAAAACAAGTTCACACATGCACTTAGAACAGCAAAAGGGGTGCAGTTCAAATTAAAAAGACACAAAATGGCGGCCGACCACGTGGCGGCCCGAAATTTCAAAATGGCGGCCGACCACGTGGAAACCCGAAATTTCAAAATGGCCGCCGACCACGCGGCGGCGCGAAATTTCAAAATGGCGGCCAACCACGCGGCGGCCCGAAATTTCAAAATGGCGGCCGACCACGCGGCGGCGCGAAATTTCAAAATGGCCGCCGACCACGCGGCGGCCCGAAATTTCAAAATGGCCGCCAACCACGCGGCGAAAAGGAAAAGAGAGGGGTTTAAAATTAGGTTTCTCCTCAGTTCTAGACCCGAGAAGACTGAGACACTAATAAAAATGAATTTGGGGCTGCGCACACCCCTAAAACGTGGAAACCTCCCCCCAGAAAGGCTGATCACCACACTCGATCTTCCCCTCTGTGTCTCTAAAGGGGTGATCCCTCGTGGTGCCCTTAAAAATGAACCCTTTCAAGCACACTCACACACACACTGGGGGCGGCCAACCCCCCACACACTCTCTCACAAAAGGAATTCCACTCGGAGGTTCCCCAAAAACTAATAGCCCTTAAAAAGGGTAAGTCCCTAACTAAGTTCCCTTTAAGAAGGGTTCAAGCCTTACCACAAGTCTTTCTCCACCGGAGGTGTCCTTTCTCTGCTGCAGTAATCCTTGTGGGAGCCCAGAAAATCCAAGGAGAAAAAAAAACAAAAAAATCGCAAAAATTCAAAAATAGTAAAATTAACCAAAATACCTGGATTTTAGGGCAAAAATAGGATCCCAGAGAGCCCCCAAAAGAGTTGTGAGGAATGAGACAACTCTTTTTAGAAATTAAAACAATTTATTAAAACAGAAAAATTGAAAAATTGCAAAAAAAAAAAACTAACAAAATATAAAAATTTTGGATCCTGATGGCTCGAGAGATATGCCCCAGGAGCGCAGGGATTCAGGAGCTTTAGGCTTAAGACAGCTCTGAACCTCAGGTAGAGAAAAAAAATAAACTTGCAGTTTAGGCTGGTCAAAAAGAAATTTATTTCTAAAAGCCCCTAGAAAGGGGTAGGCTTCTCCAGCACTGCCTTAGCAAGCTGGAGAGGAAGGGAAAGAGAGTGGGCGTGTCTTCTCTTACACTTTTATAGCTTTTGCTCCGCCCACAGTCCGCCCACAGTCCGCCCACAGTCCACCCCCCTGGTTCAAGGCGGTTGGTGTTTTCCCCTTGACAGACCACCTCTGTCCACCAATGGCTCCTCCTGGTCAGAGGGGTGATATTAGTTGAGATAAGGGTCATGTGCTTATGGGGCTGGGCTGTTTGTTGCAACCGGGGTTTTTAAAATCTGCCTTGAAACCAAAATACAAGTAAAACAAAAAAAAATACATTCCACACATCTTAAAACACTTGTAAAGGTATACAGTAAACACAGGAAGACCATAAAAGCTTGATTATTGTACCTGGACTGATGGATTGATTTTAACATTCAATTTAAAAATATTAAGCTCAAATTAATTAAGGCACTTAATATGCAAAGACCAAGCACAAATAGGGATTTCATGTATGACACTCTCCATTTATGTTTTCTTCCAGACTTCACAGAGGACCTCAGTACACATTTACATGCAGAACTTGGCTATTTCAGACCTCATGTTTGTGAGCACTTTGCCCTTTCGGGCCACATATTTCCTCTTGGGATCACGTTGGATATTTGGTGATATTATCTGCAGGATCATGACTTACACCTTGTACATGAATATGTACTGCAGCATTTATTTCCTCACCGTGCTCAGTGTGGTTCGTTTCATAGCCATCGTCCACCCGTTCAAACGCGGAAGCATGACCAACACGAAGTATGCCAGGATAACCTGCGCGGCCATATGGATCTTCGTGCTGGCAGCCACCAGCCCTCTCTTAAACAAGGGAGTTGCTGGCTACAGCAACCCCGTCAAATGCTTGGACCTCCACCCCTCCAGCACACACAGGCTCCTCATGATGAACTGCTTTGTCCTCGTCGTGGGCTTCATTCTGCCATTCTGCACAATTGTGTTCTGCTATGTCTTTGCCATCAGAGCGCTGCTCAAGTCCAGGGCTCCACAGAGCAAGAGGGCGATCTGTCACAAGAAGGCGCTGTTAACCATTATCATCAGTCTCATCCTCTCCCTCATCTGTTTCCTGCCCTATCACATCCTGCGAACTGTCCACCTGATGTACAGCAGCTGCAGCCAGGCCAACCTGCACAAAGCGCTGGTGGTCACTCTCTGCCTTGCTGCCATGAACAGCTGCCTTGATCCCATCCTCTATTACTTTGCTGCTGAAAATTTCAAAGCAAAAATCAGAAGTCTGCGCTGCAGGTAGCTGGTGCAGAATTGCATAACAATATATGCGTGGTCCAGATGGGATAATTAGACTGGGCTCATACTATCCAATGACAGACTGTGTGCTGTGCTGCTGGCCAGCCTGCAGCTCTGATGCACACTGTGAGGCATCTCTGGAGCAAAAGTTTCTGGGAGAGAGCTCTTTGTGGGTGACTAAAACGGAGTCAGGTTGATCAGAGGTCAGGTGGCTGGGTATGATCCCTGGTTGTCTTCTGTTTAGCAGTGTAGAAATACCTCTTTTGTTCACCCTCCCCAGGACAAGGGATTGAAAGGAATTTACCTTGCAACTAGAGTCCCTTTATGTCATTTCATAATACTAAGTGACTGGAAAGGGAAACTGCTCACCTGACCACTTCAGAGTCTGTGCCTGAACCTCTCAGTTCTCCATTTTCCTGCAGGTGCAGCGGTTCAGACAGTGCGATTCCCTACAGATTCACAGTAGCCTGCCAGTTCCCCTTGCAAACACTGGCAAAGGGGTTGCACATTAAAGAAATGTAAAGCATCAATGATGCTTTCTGCTGAGGCTGACTTAAAAAGCAGGAAGAGACGCAAACAGGACCTATCACTGGCTCAGGCTGCTCGGAAGTCACTAACATTTCCAAATTTTCCACTCTGAGCCAGCCACAAAGGTATTCTGCTTAACATTTTCATGGGTTGTCAAGTGAGAGAATTATTTCAAGTAAGTGGCATCACCATGGAGTGTTGTGAGTAAGATGACTGCTGGCAGTGAGGGCAGGATGCAGGGGCCCAGAGCACTGGGCTGCATCCTGCAGCTCTTCATGTGGCGTCAATTCCTTCAAGGTCATTGCAACGCTTTGTTTTTATGCCCAGTGTTGCCAGTGCTTTTCAGAAAGCTGAGGCTAAGCACTTCCTTTCCCATGCAGGGATCCAAAGACAAACTTTTAAAATTATTTTAGTCCAAACAGGTAGCTAGGGAGTGGTTTCCTCTGCACAGGTAAATCAGTCTGACAGCAAACTGCTGCCAAAGGCATCTCCAGTCCCTCATCTTCTGTCTCCTCTGAGGTGGAAACTGATCCCTTTTTTCATAGGATTAACTTTCAGTTGGTTTGAATTTCCTTACATCAAACATGAACGAATGCAACAGGAAAGCACTAACCCAGGTACAGGAAGAAAGATGGGCAACAGAGAAGGTGGAGGAGAGCTTTTTTAGAAAGCAATGGGAAGCTACTTCTATGTGTACTTTGGAAAATTTCATCAAATGGCTGTGTTTTTAAGTCTCTGAATATTTTCTAAAATATGTTCTCTAAAAATCAGACCTAAGTGAAAACAGGCTCCAAACTCATTTTGACCATATTTAGATTTTGGTTTTAATTACCTCATCTTTTACTAAAAACAGACAAGAAGTTTAGTCATATTTTCCAAGAAAGCAGCCGTATAAGAAAACTAACAAAAATGCTGAAAGCCTTCCCTCACTGTGAAATTCAACCAAAGGAAGGTTTCTGCCTGTGAAGGTACTTCTCAATGCTCTGAACTTTTAATGGAGAAAGAACTTCACAAACTGAATGTTACTGCTCCCAAACAAAAATAACAGCAGCAAGCTATTTTTAGCTCTGTCTGAAATATGCAGAAAACAAATCATTGCTGGTCAGGTGGAAAAGTGCTTGGCAAATCACTGGGAAAGGCACATTTTTTTCTTGGCTATCTAAGAGTTATGTTCAATCTATTTCAGTCACTTGATGCTGCCTTTGATGTAAGCACAGAGTTTTATCAGAAGTCTTCACTAAAGTTCATGCTCCAAATCCTTATTTCAATAATGCATCAGCATACCCGAGAGCTGACCTAATATGCCATATGAACTCCTTGATCCCATGCTATTGATGAAAAAGGGAGTATTAGCAGTGGTTTGCAATGGGAATATGATTGAGATGGTAACCGGTGCAGATATAGCAGGCACATAACTGGAAGGAAGGGGCAAGCTCTTTTTCTGTGGTTTTCACCTGTCAGGAGCAGACCTGAGCATCAACAAGTGACAAGCTTGAAGCCTCTCATGAGATACCATACACTTCGAATACTGCAAGAGAATGCAAAAAATTAGCCACAGTGTATTCTGACCAACGTACTTCTGTCTGTATCTGTCCAATGCATCCGATTATCAGATAATTTTGCATCAAGAGGATATATGTATCTCACTTATGAGGTCACTTTTTTTTGTATTGACCACGCTACAACTTTGTTGGCAATTGAATTAACTGGCAGACCTGTGTTTCAATAAAGTAGATTTACTTGTGGCTGAAGATATATTTTTTATTGATCACACAGCTAACAAGGGATCTCCTCTGAGTGCAGGGGGAGAAAGAACAAGAAACAGATACTGAGTTTTTGTAGGTGGGCCATCATTTCACAAGAGTGAAATGTCCTTGGAGGTGTAAGAACATCCTGCTGCCTTATTTACTCTACTAACAAAACAGTGGGGAACATGAGTCAAAATCTGAGGTGCAGGTAAAGGAATAGATTTTTTAAATTATGATTTATTTAAAAAAGGATTCAAGACCATCCTTGTTAGGGATCTTCTCATGAAGCTTTAGCAACACTTGTATAACATGCCATGTTCCCATTTACTGCCATTTCTCCATTTACTGTTCTTGCATGTCTCTACTCACACAGCTGAAGATTAGGGTTCTTCACTGTGGAAGTATCATAGTAAAAATGTAATTTAAAAAGCACCACCATATCTATTCTAAAAAATAAAGCTCCTGACAGTTAAATTACTAGCAATGCCTCTAGGTCCCTCAAGGGATCACATACCCCTTAAAAAGTACTTTGGTATGTTTCCTGAAATTTCCAGGAGGCAAAATCTAAGAATAGCTATGTGTATAGACAATTAAAGCAACAGTAAACTTGTGAGCTTGAACGAGACATAAGAAGAGGAAATGAAGTCTTTAAGTGACTGTGACCCTTAAGCAGCAGCAGCAAATGATCTACCTTCATATGCATGTTTCCCCGTCATTCAGCGAACCACTGGTACTTCTAGACAAAGGTAATTATTCAGTCCAAAGCTGTGCTAGAATCATAGAGAGAGAGCAGAAGGAAATGTCACTCTTCACATCAGCATTTTAGCCCCAGTTTGAGACCACATGTGGCTGTGACTGCCTGATGGAGTGGTGTTGCAGCAAGCAGAGGAGCATCGCATGACTGTGATCTTCCCCCTCCACTCTGCTCTCATGAGATCCCACCAAGAGAGCTCTGTCCAGCTCTGGGGCCTCCAACATGGCAAAGCCTTGGACCTGTTAGAGCGAGTCCAGAAAAGGGCCACAAAGATGGTCAGAGGGCTGGAGAACCTCTCCCATGAAGACAGGCTGAGAGAGCTGGAGGTATTTTAGTCTGGAGAAAAGCAGGCTCCAGGGAGACCTTCTAGCACCTTCTAGTACCTAAAGGGGACTACAGGAGAGCTGGAGAAGGACTTTAGACAACATAGCGATAGGACAAGAGGAAAAGGCTTGGAACTGAAAGAGGGCAGGTTTAGATTAGAAATTAAGAAGAAATTCTTTACTGTGGGGGTGGTGAGTCACTGGAACAGGTTGCCCAAAGAAGTTGCGGATGCTCCACCCTTGAAAGTGTTCAAGGCCAGGTTGGATCAGGCTTTGAGCAGACTGGTCTAATGAAATGTGTCCCTGACCACAGTACAGGGATTGAAACTAGATGATCTCTGAGGTTCCAAACCATTATATCATTCTATGATTTTATTATTTGTATTTTAATCAATGTATTATCCCACTAATCTTTGTGATATATCCTCTGCCTTCCTCAACATACAAAGCATTTTGCTTTGGCTCCTAAGTGTGTTGGGAGAAATGGGTGCAGATTTTGCTACTCAGCATCTCCTTCTGAGGTGCATATTCCTTTATGCTACAACAGCATGCTGTGCTGGCAGCAGAGCAGGCATCAGACTTTTTCTCCATCTTAGAGGTGTTGACGCATCTCTTGGTCCTTTGGGATGGTCAAGATAGGAATGACCTGCTGCTGATAGGAATGGAAATAAGATCTCTCCAAAACAACCAAGTGTAATCGCAGTCAGGAGGATTCAGGTGCTGTTTCAACAGTGATACCATCCCTGGGCTAGTGTTTTGATTTCCTGCATCGTATCTGAGGCATTTTAAATGATGGCCTAATTAAAAGACAGTGCAAGAATAGATTTCCTGAGAGAGTCTGGTATTGTTTGAGGTACTTCAGCTTCCTGGCCAGCACTGAGCATGACCTGCTAGGCACTGTGACTGTCCCAACGTGCTGTGCAGTCCTGTCCTTCTCACATGTTGTGCTGTGTATATACAGGAATCCCCCCGGACATCTGCAAAGACAAGCAGTATGTTTAATTGCATTCAGCTGATGTTATGTTCATCCACCATATGATGTTATCTGTTCATCCACCAGTCAACAGCTTAAGGAGGCCAAAGAACTCAAGTAACTTTCTTTGTCCCAGTTTCCCTTTCCATCTTTCAGAAAAACTGTCAAGAATTCCACCACTCCTTCTCCTTTGATTTTACAGTTGAAAGGATAAAGCTGCCTAATACAGGGGCCTGGTCACACAAGTCACATTCCTGTTCACAGGAGCAAAATGTGAGCCTTTACTTCTGAAGATGAGAAATAAAGCTCTGGACCTTGGTCCACCTCTCATATTGCATCACTTGATTGCTTGAATGCTTGAATGCTTGAATGCTTGAATGCTCAGAGTGCTGGCTGGCAGTTTGCTTGTCATATCTGCAGTCTGCATTTCCAGATGCTGAGGTGCTGAGCACGTTAACTGTTGGGTGATATTGTGTCTTCTGAGCAGCCGTGGTAGATGCAACTGGGGATGATTCACTCAGCACGGAGCTGTGTTTCGTAACGTGAAAATTTTGGCGAAGGAACCCCCAAAGAGGGGATCTTTGTTCTCTGCAGATTTTTCTTACATCATCACCAGCTTTCAGTTCTGGAGGCAAGGAGCCTGAGTGTCTCTGGCAGGCCAGCTCCAGGACCCTTCTGATGGCCAGCCCAAAAAGCCCTCCATAACAGATAAATCCCTTCTTGTGTTTAGTTTCTCCTTGCAAGTAGTCTCTCAAAAGAGTTTCAGGATGTTTAAGGATGCTTTGCTCATTGGTAAGATACTCCTTACATGCTGTAAATTAGCTTCTTTTTGGCGACTACAAGGACAAACAATCCAGAAGGAATGAGAAAAATAATCCAGTTCAAGAACCAGACATCATACTACATCTTCTGATCTTTATTACTGCAGCTGGAGCAATCTCTTTTGGTGGTCCCTCACCATTAAAAAAGAAAATATAAACACAGATAATGAATGAGAATATGCTCTAAAAACCAGTGCTCTCAGATAGGCTTCTTTTTTTTTTTTTCTTTTCTTAACTTTGAGTCTCACTCACCTAACCACTGAAGACATTGAAGCTTGTGGAATTCACTTGGTAAAGCAGCTAGCAGCAGCACAGGCACACCTGGATCCTCCAGAAGCAGAGGTGTGTACCCTCCTCAGTGCTGCTACCCCGGCCTTTCACAGACACACAGTCACGGGGGCAGTCTGTGGAGCTAGGCAGAAGGATGCCCTGTGGCCAGCCAGGGTTGTGAACCTTCCTATTGCTTGTCAGCAGTCCAGATACACCTGACTCCACACCAGCACCAACCCAGCCCTTCCCACACCTGTGTGTCCTGGTTGCCATGGAAAGGAAAACCAGGTGCAGAGACTAGATGGGAAGGACATGCTCCAGCAGGTCATCAGCATGCATGACACACCTGAGTGATGTGTCTGGCCATGCCACCTCCACCGACTTGTTAGTGCCAGGTACAATTCAAGATTGGCCATTTCCCAGTTCCTTTCCCTTCAAATTCCTAATGGCATTTAGTTACACCTGAGCTAGCTGGGCTACGTAAGTGAAGGTTGCCCTGGGAAACCTAAGAGTGGATGGGCACATGGCCCAGTTGGGAATGGCATAGGAGAACATGCTGTCCCATTCTCAGAGGAATAGGACATTCAAGCCAATGCCCAAAGACAAAGGAGCTGCTGCCCACCTGCAGAACCATCTCTCATTGTGACATTTACTGTCAGGGCCATCACAGAGCAAGTAGCAGCCCATGCTCTCACAGGGAGAATCTATCTTCATGCTTGCAAGGAGAAAGATGAGCTCAATGACTACTGACATGGTCTGTGGTGTCTCTTCCTATTTTCTGACCAGCTGTTCTAGAGTTTGCATGGTCTGTCTTTCTGAAGGGATCCTGCAGGCCTGACTCAAAAGCAGCAGAACTCAGCAGCACAGGAGGACATGATACAGGCAGCCTGGCAATGGGGAGGAGAACATGTTCTTTGGGCTGTGCTATGGGAGGGAAAAATTGTGAAAATGCTGGACGTGCCTCAGACACCAATTCCAGTGATGCAATTTACACTTGCAAGAGTCAAAACATTCTTATTAGTGAAAAGTGTTATTGCTGTCTCCCCACATATTATCTTGGAATTATCCAAGACCATGAAAAAAATCAGGCCCTCAAAGCCACCATCCACCACAAAGACATCCCTTGGCTTTAATCCAAGGCGCTGCAAATGCCCATGGGTGGAGCTATTCCTAACCCATCATCAGTGGAGCTGACACCATGGTCACCAGCATGCTGAGGCAAAGACAGAGAGCATCTAAACAAGTCTTTCCCAACACCACTCCCCAAGTAAGGCCTCTTTCCCTGAATAAACCATCAGTAAGACCCTTTAAAAGCCACTGGATCTCCTGCTGAAAATCCTCAGGCAACTGTGCTCTTTTAAGACAGCTTCTAAAGCAAGACTGCACACAGAGCTACCCACTCAACCAAGCCTGTAAGATTAATTCAGAGAAACCCACTGAGAAAAGGAAGCTCCCAAGCCAAAATACCCCCTTGGGACACCTCTCCTGGTCTAGTGCACCTTGCTGTTTCCACCCCTACAGTCTGTACCTCATCTCAGGACAGGGGCCATGTGTGTAAGATGGTTTTGGAGACAATTTGACATGTTGACAGAGGATTTGTGCCTGATCAGAAGAGAAAGGACAATGATGGCAATCATTCCAACACTCCCTGAGCTACTTGGGCATCAGCAATACCCTGGCATCTGCCCATCTTCCTTGTCCCCCTCTCCACACAGACAAATGACAACTTTTTTGCCTTGAAAATCCAACGAGCAGAGAATCTGAGGGAAAATGTTGAATTAAGCATGACTACGACTGACTCAGCTGCATTTTTCATATGGAACCAGGGTCACCTAGCAAAGAGAAATCAACAGTCAGGGCATGAATACCAGAGATTTTCTCAGAAAACTCCAAAAATCAAGGAACTTAGAAACCTCTATGAGGAATACTCTCTACAGTATATCTATACTATGTATACTTCCAGGAATTGGGAGGAGCTGTTGCCTCCCTTGAAGGCAAAGAAGCCCTGCAGGGATACCTTGACAAATTAGAGAGCTGGTCAATCACCAACCATATGAAGTTTAACAAAGACAAGTGCCAGATTCTGCACCTAGGACAGGGCAAGCCTGGATGTATGGACAGACTGGGGAATGAGAGGCTGGAGAGCAGCACCTTGGAAAAGCACCTGGGGGTTCTGATCAGTGGCAAGTTGAACATGAATCAGCAGTGCCCTGGCAGCCAGGAGGGCCAACCCTGTCCGGGGGTGCATCAGGCACAGCATCGCCAGCCGGGCAAGGGAGGGGATTGTCCTGCTCTGCTCTGCACTGGGGCAGCCTCACCTCCAGTCCCATGTGCAGTTTTGGGGGCCACAATATAAACAAGACATTAAGCTCTTAGAGAGTGTTCAAAGGAGGGCTACAAATGTGGTGAAGGGCCTTGAGAGGAAGCCATATGAGGAGCAGCTGAGGTCACTTGGTCTGTTCAGCCTGAAGGAGACCGAGGAGAGACCTCATTGCAGTTACAACTTCCTTGTGAGGGGGAGAGGAGGGGCAGGCACTGATCTCTTCACTTCTGTGACCAGTGAAAGGAACCAAGGGGATGGCAAGAAGCTGAGTCAGGAGAGGTTTAGTTTGGATATTAGGAGAAGGTTCTTCAACCAGAGGGTGGTTGGGCACTGGAACAGGCTCCCAGGGAAGTGGTCACAGCACTAAGCCTGACAGCATTCAAGAAACATTTGGACAATGCTCTCAGGCACAGGATGTGACTCTTGGGGTGTCCCGTGCAGGGCCAGGAGTTGGACTCAATGATCCTTATGGGTCCCTTCCAAGTAAAGGTATTCTGTGATTCTATGATTCCATGAATAGAAAGTCATGGCAAAATCTCCATTTTAGAAATTCATCTACTGTGAACTCCTGTACCAGAAAGGAGCCTCAAAAGCCACAAAGAACTATGCCTCTGTTGCTCAGACTGTGCCTCACAGCCAAGAACTTTCTTTGTGTTTCACATACCGTACATTTCAAGATGTTTGATTTCTGGCTTGCAGCGGGCATTATCATTGCCATTGCGTGGTACTATAACATACTTGCCTTCAGAGTGCCATCCTGATTCCTTTTTTCTTCAAGTACTTGAGTAACAAAAGGAAGAATAGGGAGAATTTGGGATTGCTGCTGAATGAGGCTAGTGCCCTAGAGACGAAGAAACAGAGAAGGTTGACTTAATGAATACCACCTGAGAATACCACTTAATGAATACTGCTGAGGCCAGCCCTCAGGAATCCCATACCCTGGAAACAAGGGAGAAGGAAAGACTCCCCCTTCATCAGAGAGGATCAGGTTAGAGATCAGTTAGGCAAACTTGACACCCACAAATCCATGAGTCCTGACAGGATGCACCCACAAGTCCTGAGGGAGCTGGCAGATACTGCTAAGCTACTCTCTATCATCTGTAAAGGATCATGGAAAAGAGGGGAGATTCCTGAGTAATGGAGGAAAGACAATGTCACTCCAGTCTTCAAAAAGGGCAAGAAGGAGGACCCAGGGAACTACAGGCCAGTCAGCCTCATCTTCATCTCCAGAAAGGTGATGGAAGAGTTCATCCTGGATGTCGCCTCTAAGCATGTGGAGGAACGAAAAGGTTTTTAGGAGTAGTCAGTATGGATACACCAAGGGAAAATCACACTTGACCAATCTGATAGCCTTCTAGGATGGAATGACTGAATAAATAGATGAGGAGAGAGCAGTGCACATTGTCTACCATCACCTCAGCAAGGCTTTTGTCACTGTGTCCCATAATGTCCTCATAGGGAGACTCAGGAAGTGTAGGTTAAATGAGTGGACAGTGGGGTGGATTGAGAACTGCCTGAATGGCTTGGAGGCCTGTAGCTACTGATGTTCCCCAGGGGCCAATACTGGGTCCAGTCTTGTTCAGCTTATTCATCAATGGCCTGAAGGGACAGCCTGTACCCTCAGGGAGTTTGCTGATGACACAAACCTGCAGGAGTGACCGGCACACCAGAAGGTTGTGCTGCCATCCAGTGAGGGCTGGACAAGCTGGTCAGCTGGGCAGAGAGGAACCTCATGAAGTTCATCAAGGGCAAATGCAGGGCCCTGCACCTGGGAAGGAATAACCTCGTACACCAGCACAGGCTGGGGGCCAACCTGCTGGAAAGCAGCTCTGCAGAGAAGGACCTGGAGGTCCTGAAGAACAACAAGCTGTCCGTGAGCCAGCAGTGCCCTTTTGGCCAAGAAGGCCACTGGTACCCTGGGGTGCATTAGGAAGGGCATTGCAGCGGGTTGAGGGAGGTAATCCTGCCTTTCTATTCATACTGCATTGGAAGTAGTGTCCAGTTCTGGGTTTCCCAGTTCAAGAAAGAAAAGGAAATACTGGAGTGGGTCCAGTGGAGGGATATGAAGATGTTGAGGGGCTGGAGCATCTCTCTTATGAGGATGAACCAAGAGAGTTGGGTCTGTTCAGCCTTGACAAGAGATGACTGAGAGGGGACCTCAACAATGTATACCTGTATCTGAAGGGAGAGTGCCATGAGGATGGAGCCAGGATCTTCTCAGTGGTGCCGAGCAATGGGACAAGAGACAACAGGCAGAAACTGATGCACAGGAAGTTCCACCTGAACATGAGGAAGAACTTCCTTACTTTGCAAGTGACCATGCACTGGAACAGATTGTCTGGAGAAGTCTCCTCATTGGAGATATTCAAGAGCCATCTGGATACAATCCTGAGTAACATGTTTCAGGTGAGCCTGCTTTAGCAGGGGGGTTGGATGGGATGATCTCCAGAGGTCTCTTCCAACCCCATCTATTCTGTGATTCTGTGATTTATTAGTGTTGGATTTTATACTTCACATCCAGTAATTAAAGACAGCAGCAGAAAAATAAAATACTTTAACCATAATAAGTAAGAGAGTTAAGTATTTTCAGTAATGTACAGCAATATGAAAAAACTTGGAGAGATAGATAGATAGATAGATAGATAGATAGATAGATAGATAGATATACACACATATGCAGGCACATACACATTCTCATATTTATTTAATATTTTTTTACATTTTTATGTGTTTATATATTTATGTACATGACCACAGATCTTAATTTGCAAAGTCAATGAATATCTATTTAGCAATAAGTGTCAAACCTCTCAAAACTAATGTCTTGTATAACCCTATTCCATTAATATCTCAGTAATGGATTTAAAAAAAGAATATATTCAGGACTAACTCTGCTCCATCATGAAATTGTAATGTAGATCTGAAGTATAAGAAAGCGAAACTTGTTCCCTAAGTGATGTATCAAAATTCCTACCTGCTCTGATGAGCATTCTTCAATAGGGGAAAATTCAAACCCAAACCCAAATACCTCTTGTCCTACATCTTGCTAAATTTTGCTTGACATTACCATTATGAGAAAATTTCTACTTCCAGTTTCATTGTAACTCCTCCTTTGGCCTGAGGTGACAGGTAAACCTTTGACATGCTGGCTTTTTTAAGAAGTTGACAAGCTGTCTATTTTTCACACACGGGAAAACCATGTGGAAAAGATTTCAAAAATCTCTACTGTGAAACACCTGTGAAATTAAGAACAGGTTTTTGGTCTGATGCTAGTATAATAAAATAATGTTTCTTACCCTATGGTCTGCAGGCTGATGGGGTCCACAGATTCTTCTAAGAGACCACAGTATGTAAGAAAAACATCGAATCTGTAGTTAGCCAGATCAAATGTGCTGTTGGAGGGTTCACACCTTCAGAGGAAAGCAGAAAGCTATTAAAATGTTTAGGACTAAACCCACTCTCTCCCATCAAAGACAATGTTCCCAATTACAACTAATTTATCATTGTGGAGGGCATCAGGAGAATTCCAATCTTTAAAGTAGAATGAAGTGATGAAAACGTAATACCCAAAAATAAAGATGAAATAAAATTAAATTGAAGACTCATGAGAAATTGAAATTGATTTGAAGGCCAATATAATCTTCTTCAAATAGAAGACGATATCACATCTTCTTCTCATACACAAATGTATAAGAAGCGATCAAATTTTATTGCTTCAGAAAAGATGTGCCATAAGTGGAGGTGATAACAGAACAGAGTCAGATTGTTCTGCTGCTCTGGGGACTTTTGTTCATGCACTGTGGAATTGACCAGCTGCCTCTAACAACTCTGGAAAAATATAAAATAAGATACAAATTGCACTGGTGCTAGATTTTCAAAATCCAAACAGAATATTGAGAAAGTAAGTGTCCAAACCCAAGAAACATGGAAAAGGATGTTGATAATTATCTTAATTTCTATGGGAGGAGACAGGTAAAAAAGTAAGTCTGAGTAGGAAGAGAAGTGAGTATGAAGAGCATAACTCTTCATACATTAATTAATGTGCATGAATTTGTGGCTTGGTGTGGTCAGATGCTTTCCTGACCTGAATTAAGCAAGATTAATTAAAATTAGCCAGGTTATTTAGACCTCAATATTTCTGTATCATACTGTGGTGTACAATAAACCTATAAAGGATGGGTGTCAAGACAAAGTTTGAACCATGACTGTGTGGAAATCTGCAAGACACTGCCCTAAAAAGCAAGGATTTCCATTTCATAAACCATATTAGGATAGAAACCATAATAGTGCAAGGTTCAGAGAAATGTGAAGAGGTCACATAGTGAGGATGTGCACTTAAAGCATCCCAAGTACCTCTGTCCACGGTCAGCTATAAAACTCCAGTGCGGGAGATTCACCCTGAATAACCTTGGCTGGAGATGTGTGACCCAAGGTGGAGGGCTGTGAAGGAAGCCCCAGTACATTTTAAGAAAACACTCCAGCACATTAAACATGGTGTTATTTCTTAACATAGAATTCAGTGCAAAATAAGGCACCATTTCCCCCAGATTCTTGGTATAGGAAACCAGCACCAGTTCCTTGCCATTTACCCAGTGCACCTCATTGCAAGAACTGCTTCAGGTCAGCTCTCCCATGCCAGATGGATTTTGCTCTGTCCTTGCAAAGGTTGACTCCTTTGTCCTTGATCTCTGCCCAGGCTGGCTGCCTGCAACACAGCAGCAGTCACTCCACCAGCCAAGCATCCCCAGCTGGTGGACAGATACTGGGGCAGTGCTAGTGTCAGCCAAGGTGTCCCCCACTTGCTCTGTGAGTCATCCTGATAGGAGTTGCTCCCATTGGCTTTAATGGCAGCTCAGGGTGATTAGCTCCATCCTTTTTTCTATCTTACAAATAACTACACTTGGGCAAGGCACATCCCATCTTAAATCTTCCAGTTCTCACTCATGAATACTGCAGGGACCCAGCACTGGAAGAGATCTTCTGGGAAATGGTGCCTGTTGCTAGCAACAACATCACCATATGTCCATCTACACAAACTGATCAGAGTTGCCTGAAAAGCAGTTACACTACTTCCAAAAATATTTCTTTGACACAGCTTTTCCAGGTGACAGTGCTTTGATGACAAGAAATAATTTCCCTGTTCCCACTCTCCTGTTTGACTCTCTCCTGTGCTTTGCATAGCTGTTCTTCTCCATCTAGAGGTGGTAGTGTTGAGGGGATACATTTTTGGTTTAGTTTTTGCTAGCTTAAACATGTCACATACTCTTGGGACAGTGTTTCCATTCACCTTGATCATCCTGATCATCTCCACTTGAGGTTGAGTGCATCTTCCTGGACATGCATGTTTTGAACTGCACACGTTGTTTCATCTCAAGTGAAAGAAAAATTATCAATGGCCCATTTTCTTGCCTTGTCAAGAAATGACTTGACTCCAAATCTCCAAACCACAATGGATTTCTCACGGTTACATCATGTTCTTGGGGCTCATACTTGCCCTGTGGCTACCTAGCATACTTCTATACACCCCACAGGTTTATTCTCCATTGGAGGAAGGTCATTTTTCTGCTTTTTGTCATCAGTCTTTATGGCAATTCCTACACTGCTGGATAAAGGTGAGACCAAGAAGCCCAGACCAGCTCACACCGACCCTGTCATGTAGAAGTGCATTGGATAGAACCAGCTGAAGTCCTCCAAAATGGAGTTAGGAGTGAAACAAGGTGCAGAGAAAGCAGATAATCAGCCTCTGGGTTTGGCCTGGTTCTCTTCTATCTAGTGATGTGGAGAGACTCAAAGAGTATGTGGTTTCATGTTTTGCACTACTAAAGTTGCTCCTGATTTCCATTTCCCACAGGCTTTTTAAGATGATGCAAGAGTTCTTTGCTTTAAATTCTCTATCATATACCAAAACTCAGTGCTAGTATTGTCAATAATAAGGTAAAAAAGGGTGAGTTTCATGTCTGCTTCTGGAGTGTCTGCAGTCCAAAGATCCTTCAAGCTTTAATCTCCTTCCCCCAGGACTACTTGCAGTGACCTTTCTTTAGAGAAGGATAAATGTCTGTTAGAGTTTTATTGGACTCATCTACCTTTATGTCTTTTGCTCCTTCTTAAGTAGCAGTACTAACTGCTGGTCATTAAGTGCTCCCCCACTTGAGGGAGATACTGAAATGCTTTGCTTGCTGGCGACATCAGAACATGTGAATGTTGTCACACCAACTTAGGGAGCCCGAAATTGTTCCATTAAGGGATAGGTTTATAACATATTTGGCAGGGAACAGCCTTCTGGGAAGACCACATTGATCAACATGGTCAAGTGGGGACTTTCCCATCTGCTGTACCAGGATGCACACAAAAAAAAGCAGTGTGAAGAGAAGGAAGCAAGGGACAACAGAAGGCAGGAAAAAACAGTGGTGAGGAGAAAGGGAAAGGAGAAAGGGAAATGGGAAAGAAAACAGAAATAGAAACTTGTTAGAGGGATAACTCATCATAGCATGAGTCAGCTTAAGGTGCCAGACCTGGACTTTTGTCACAGGACAATTCTCTTTGGCTTTCCTTTTTTCTGTCAGATGAGAAAGGGGTGTCAGTGTCTGAATGAATGGCTTGTCCCAGGAGAGGAAGTGTGAGGAGTCAGCCAGGTAGACCTGGGTTCCTTGCTGCTACTGCTGGGAGAGGGCCAGGCTCTGGCCTCAATGAGGAGGATTAGGTAAAGATGATGTTGATAAAATTAATACCTTCGGGAATAAGATCTTTGTACCAGAATGGTTGCTGAAAGAAGCTCCTTGGTTCTAGGAGTATGGCTATAGTTGTGTTTTGGTGCTAACTTCTGGCATCATTCAAACATATCACTTCTGCAGCCACAGAAAACTGGAGTGGGGCACAGATCCAAGGAAAGGAAGAGGGAAGCAAAGGAAAGGAAAGCACACATTGGTGTGGAAATGAGGACTAGGAGAGAAAGGAAAAACAGTGGGCAATACAGAAATGTATGAGCAAAAGAAAAGGGACAGAAGAGAGAAGGAAAAGCAGATAGAAAGAAAATCTTATTGCTGAAATCCAAAGAAGGAAAGCCATTCAGTGACAGAGAGGAAGATACATGCTGCTATTGGAGTAGCATGGAAAAGCTTAATATACATCAGTCACACTATGATCTGCACATAAACCCAATACAACTCAGTACTTACAGGCTGCATGTTAGAGAGATAGAGAGGGCAAAACGGCCTGAGACACCAGTCTAAGGGAGCAAAGAGGAAGAGAGTTTAAGCCTGTGGACACAAGCCATGTTGCACCACTCAGTCTCAGAGTGAAAGAAGAGACCCTGGACTGTTCTCTTTACTGGTACTGCCAGTGACATCAGGGGAAGGTTTGGGTTGAGGTACTGATTACAGTGGAGATGTCTAAAATAAGGAGAGATAAAGCTGCCCTGGTGCTTTAGCCTGCTTTGCACTATCCCCTTTGCTCTTCTGCTGCAAGGAAACTCTGTTACTTCTTGATCAGGTGACTTGGTGCCACTCACTTCAATGTGTAGCCTTTTAATTCTGCCATTAATAAAAAAAATTCTCCCATTAATAAACTTGTTGCCATTGTGGCAACAAGTTACCACGAAAAACTATTATTTAAAACAGCAGCTGTAACTCTAATATCCCCATTCTTAAACTGCAAGTGAGGAGGTTTTTTTCAGTGTTTGAAGAATTTCAGCTGGAAGTAGAGCCCTGAGAGTATGAATAATTTTGCCTTGTTGCACCAATGTATAAACTCTGTGTAATGCCACAGAGGTCAATGATGCTTCAGATTCCTACAGGTGAAACTGATTATGAAATGTGAGCATCCTTGCAGGGCTGTGAATAAAAATGAAGCAAATCCTGTTCCAACACATAGACTTTTAGATCAACTTCATGCTAATAATTGCTGCATGCAGCCTGGCGCTCCTAAACATGATTTTTCTATAAAACAATGCAAGTTTTTAAAATGCAGCCATCACATAGCAACAGACAGAGCAAGCTCATACAAGTAAATCCCTAGGTACAGATGACACCACCAAGCTCTTTAAGTGATAAACTTTCACCTATCTGAGCCATACAAAAGCCTATTTTCTTGCTAAAAATACACTGTACCAGCAAATTGCATACACTCAAGCGACACATTAAAATGCAGAGAGAGCTCTCTGGGATTTGAGGACAAATATAGTCCTGTGTCAGTGCTGACTGATTTAAGGCTGTTAAAGTGGTGCTCTTAAACAATTAAAGATATCCACCAGTCCTGTCAAGATGTTCTGCTGGGCTTTTCCATCTCCCACTATGCTAGAGCAGTTCCACAGTGATGGGATGATGGTGATGCACAGTGACATATGAGTGGAGGGCTGAGTTCTTACATTTCCAGTCACCAGGACTCCAGATAAAGGACAAGAAGAGGGGCTTGCCAGAAATCTGACTCCTTGAACAGCACAAAGTTTGGAAATGTCAATGCATCCAGAAAGATAAAAAGAACTGAAATTCACAGCAAAGACTCAAAGCTCAACACTTTGAGAACACAGATCTTTCAGGATGACTATTGAGAATGAGCCCTGTATTCTCCTGGGACAGAGAATCAACATGTCTTGGCTTGGATTTATAGGCTTCTTCTTTCATAAAATTATCCCCTATATGTTCTCAGTGAACAGGGACTGTATCCAAGCATACCTTGTAAAAACGGTCCTGCACAGGAGCAGCAAGGTGAGATGCTGCGATATTATCCAGCAAAAACATTCAGAGCTGATCTTGGCAGTCTAATCCATGGCTGTCATGGATTTTGGACCCAAAATAGCTGGGTGAAGGTGCTGTGGGGATCCCGAAAATCCCAGATTTTTTTGTTACCTGCCTGCATTTCCAAAGATATTAATTCCTTGAAGACTGTGAGACCAGAGACCTTGCTGGGCAAGAAGCCTTCCCAGCAACTGCTATCTGAGAGGTGGGAGATTTTTATGTTCAGGCTTCATTTCTGGGGATCTCTGCCCAGTTGTGTATGGCCTTAGCCTTGCTTTACGTGGAAATGGAACAAAATCAGTCCTTCAGCGAAGTGGCTGCCAGAGGCACAAAAAATGTGACCTCCTACTTACATGACAACCCCCTAGCCTGACATGGTTTTCTTTTACTTCATACGCGTACATACATACATAGATAAAGAAATTGATTCTTTGTGCCCTGTCCCTAGACTTCCAGGGTTTGCAGCAGAGGCATGGTCCACAGGACTCTGTCCACAAAGAGCAGCACAAATCTCCAGAGCTCCTCATTGACAGCAGAAACAAGAACCTGACTGACTACTTGGAAATCCCCAACAAGCTGAGATGTGTCCGTGGCTGAGCTCCTTCAGCTGCTCCTTTGGGGCTATTCAGTTTTATCTCAAGCTCCTGAAACAACAGCAGCAGAACTGGACTGAATGTGGGGGTCAGGTAGAAGAAAAAGGAGCTGCACAGGCTGGCAGACCCAATTCTGAAGGTTGCTGCAATTAATAATAACCAGTTGTAAGGGTTGTGGCTTTATTACCTGTGACCTTGCCTGTGGGAAAAACTAGGGTTCACTGCATCAGCCATTGCCAGGTGCAGCTAATGTGAGAGCTGTTGACATTGTTCCGGAGGGAGAAAACATATTTTTCATTATATTAGTGGTGGATTTTTTAATAGCCCATTAGCTGGGAAAGCACCCAGGTGAATAAAGACTCTTCATTAGAAAATGAAGTGATCAGGGAGGAGAAATGCATTGTTACAGTCACTTCTAGGGTCATTTTGTTCTGGTGCTTTCAGCCGTATGCAAAGAAACTCTGCAAGGAAAATATACAGCTTAAATGTATAAGGCAATGAATTATTGATTATCACAGACAAGTCCCATTACCCACAGACTACAGCCTGGAGGGAGGAGGAGCAGAAGGAGCATGTTAGGAAATAGAGTTGAAGGAAATATCCTCAAATGATCATAGGTCAGTCCTGTTACCTGCTCACAGTTAAAGATTTTGAAGATACTCATGGGTGCTCCTCAGCTGGAATGTCTTGCAAAAGATGATCCATGTCTGAGCCCATCTAATGGAGGATGTAGATGGATGAAGGAGGTATCTGAGCACCTGCTACAGCTGGTGACTACCTCCCAGAAACTTCCAGAACTGCCGAAAGCAGAGGACCCAGGAGATTAACTGATAGTGTTTCCCAGCAGCCCCTTTGGGGATAGGTTTTTTCTGCCCTGACTGTACCATCACCTCTGCTTCTCTCCAGGAGTTCAGCTCAGAAAGTCCTTGCTGTCATCTGTATTTTTACCTCTCTTCACTAAAAAAACAAAGTTAAATGACCATTTCATCAGCCTGTCATTTCCCTGCACTAACTTCTGAATGTGCAAGCCAGTTATGACCCTATTTGACAATGGAGGGGTGAAGGTTTTAAGAAATAGGTCTTTATATTAAAGGTACATATGTTTTATGATGACATTGGGGAGATGAGAGACACCCAGATTCACTGCTCCACAGAGTTAAAGGCTGCCATCACTTGTCCTTCCAGCTAGACCATCGACATTCTCTTATAGTAAGGGATACAAAAGAGTGTGGGATTTGTGCACTGGGAACAGGAGTAGGGTACAGGAATCTGTAGCTGCCATGGTAAAAAAGCCCAGAGCTTCAGTGTTTCTTCCTATTATAAAACATCTTGTTTTCCGACAGTACAAGGAAAAGTGACTTTCTGGTGAAGAACTAATAGGTGGAAAATCAGGATGTTTTTCTGCTTATTTGGGGATGCCACTGGATTTGTTAGGTGGAGGGAGCCTGGAAGGGTTTATCCATAGGGATGGTGCAATAAAGTCTCAAATCACTCCCTCGCTCACACATGTACACATTCATACATGCACATGCACAGAACTAAGGTCTCATGAGTGGCAGTTCAAAATGTTTTTCTCATCTGTGGTGTCTGGTTGGAGTCAGACACACCTCCATATATCTCACCCATTCAGCACCCCTCTCCATGTGCCAGCTTACAGACAACTGCCCTCCTACCAAGGACAAAAACTCAAGAACTCAAGAGAAAAATTTGCCTGTGATCTAAACAAAGGGAGTCATCAATATACCCAGCTAAGTTATCCACCTATTATGAACAGGATACTTGATAATTTACTTATCATTAACTTGAAAAATATCTACATGCTGAGGAACTTGCAGCTCCAGATCATACCACACCTGACAGATTAAGTGGCAACACAATTGAAAAGCTGCTGCAAGCCTTGCTTTTATATTGGGATTTCCTGGACGTTGAGTAAACCGTTATAAATGGCCACACACAAATGCACACCACCTCCTTACACCAGGAAAGTGCTTTGCCAGTCACAGGAGATGGAAAGAGCAGAGCACAGCAAACCACATCATGGACATGGTTGAGCACTGGGGCAGTAGATGGCCATTTCTCTGAGCACCTACCATTCACATGGACTGAGATAAGGGAAGCCTGAGAAGCCTGGAAAAAGCTGTCGGGAAAAAGCTTTCTCACAAGTATTTGTTTAACTTCTTATTGCATAGCCATGTCCAAACTACCACACCTAGGAGAGGCATGAGACAAATCTGGTCTATCAAAGACTTTTCACTGGCAGGAGGGAAGTCTCTTAAGAATGAGTCCATTCCCAAGCAAGCCTGATGGTGGTCACCTTCTTGGAGCTGTTGTTTGGGGCTGTCAGATCTCAGGGTGCAGGGAAACCCCTTTCTCAGCAGGTTCACACACACTCAGTGCTCTCCTACTGTCACACACAGCTAGAGTAGGATGCAGATCAGTCTCCGTGTCAGTGAGAAGTCTCAAGTTTCAACAGTGGTGATTCAAGGTTCAGTTTAGCCACTCACATGCAGTGCCACTGAGTGATCCTTCAACATCATCACAGGGCCAAGAGACATGACAATGAGCCTTGGGGTACCCAAGGGTATCCCAAGGTATGATGGATGTTAACAGAGACTCCCCTCTCAAAACTGCTCAGCTCAGAGGCCCATTAGGCTCCTCTGGCTTTATCAACATGGACCTGGGTTTCAGTTGTCCAAACATCTCTACAAACATGGAGCCATTTGTGGTGTCAACCTGACGTTGATTTAAATGGTGCAGGATATCCTTCCTGTCTGGTGTATCAGGGCACGGACCTACTGTAATCACAGTGTCTTATCTGCCAGCTCTGAGAAGGTGTCATGGGACCACAGGGCATCTCAGAGGGCATCAGGTGATGAGATGCACATGGCTGGAGCTGGCAGCATAGACACTCCGGTGGAGGAACCCAAGCTGGACCTGGATACCACCCCAAATATCTAAATCACAAAGAAATTTGCAACTGCACGTTTTCCCCGGGGTTTTCAGTACTGTTTGATCAATATCAGCAAAGCCTCGAATCAACGCACAAAACACTCACTCAAGCACTTTTATTTGTCTCCTTCCCAAATTGAAATCCACCAAATCAGATTGGTAAATTGAGCTATTACCTCGTAAGACAAAGACTGAACAGAGGGTTTTGGCACTTGCCCATCCAGGATCCTTCCCTATTCATTTGACAAGATGAGCATGTAATAGCAATATAGTAACACTTTATATTTCAGTGCTGTAACAAATCACTGGTATTACATCTGTACAGGTAATTGCTTTAATATTGATGAGTTCAGCCTGTGCCGCTCCGCCTGTATGAGGTACCTACTGCTTCTACCCATACTGTGTTCCAGGTAACCAAATAAATAAATCTAAAATAACTTTTGCCACACTAGTCCTGTGTTCCTTCCCAGATAACTCTGCAGTATCTGTTATTAATAAGCATGATATTGGCTGCACATTAATATCAGATTTTATGCCCTTAAAAGCTGTAGGCTTTTTGCTGAAATTTTGGTTCCAGTACTTTGTGCTACTTGCCTTGCTCCAAAATTACTGCCCGACAGCTGGGGTTAGTTCAGTATTTCAGCACAGTAAAAACCCAGTGGGAGATCTTTATATGCACCTGGTTTTGGCAAAATCTCTTCTGTCCAGTGACTTTCTGAATGGCTAGGTTATGACTCTGACAATCTCACATAGCAAATCCATTCCTGTCTCATATGGGGTGCTCATAAGGACTTAGGAGCTGCCAGAAACATGCACAGGAACAGGTCACAGTGGTAATGCAGAGCTCTCTAACAGTGTCTTTACTATGGAATATGACAAAAATGTACATGGGAAAAAAACACTACCATCTGGCCTGCATAAAGACAGACAGTCTTGATTCTAGCTGTCCCTGTGGCCATGCCTAAAAGTCCTTCAAGGTCAGAAAGGATAGGCCAACGTACTTATTTAGAAATATTTAGGCATTTTAAGCAGTGAGGGGATTAAAGTGAGTGTCCTTTCCCCTCAGATAAGCAAAAAAACCCTAAAAATACATAAAGATGTTGAACTATAGTTTGTGTTTAGTAGAGACAGGTGGGTGAAAGACCATATTGTGCCATTGAGCATAGACCTGTGTTACACACCAGGAGGTGGAAGTGGGAGTTTGACAGCATCTGTATGGCCATTGCAACTGGGAAGGACAGGATGACAGCCCACAGATGGCTCTGATTTGTCAAAGGCTGAGCTGCTTTAAAAAAAACCAACTCATAGAGCCTGAAGGAAGGTGAAATAGCCCTCTGTCTTTTCTGACTGCACAGCACAAAGGACGCGGTTTTCCTTTTTCATGTGGGACTTGCCACAGTCGTCTTTTCTGCCACCTCCCAGCTGGAGAATGCTAAACAGCCTTGTGTGGCTATTTGAAGGTCACATGGAAATTTTGTCAGCACAGGATGGATCTCCATGGCTGATTAGTAATGCTTAGCAGCTGGTACCTTCATTATTTTCTGCCTGAAAATGGAACTAAATCCTGCTGCAGTTTGAGGTACAGTCCAACCAGCTCTTTTTAATTCCAGTCCTTTCTAACTGGTGTCCTCCATTTCTAACAGCTTTCCTCCATATTTATGAGACAACTTAGGTGAAGATATTGCAAGATCATCCAAATGTCTGTAAAAGAAAACACACTTCTCCTTACATATTTAAAAATATGATTCCTCCTCCCATTTCTCTGTTTTCTCTTTTTGTGTATTCTCTAATGGCAACTGTAACCTCTCCCAGAGTTTCAGATACTGTTTTTCTGGCCAGGCTTCAAACCCAGCTCAACTTCTCTTTTTCAGCTTTGCATTTAATTCCTTCAACATTCGTGCATGTCTATCCACCATTTCAATGTAAGTTCCTTACGATGAAACCCAGATCTCTTCCCTTTGGCCTTTTCTGCATTATCTGTCACTGTGGACAACTCCATTTTCTTGTCTCTGTCCTGTAATCTGGCCTCTCTTCTCTCCTTCAACCACACTAAATCTTGTCTCATTAAATCTTGTCATTTCTTTTTTTAATGTAATCAAGATCAGTCTTTTTTCATTGCTATCTCCAGTGTTAACACCTGATTCATCTTCTGTCCTTATGACAGTAAATTCCTGTAATACATAGATAAGTGGAATGCTGCTAGAATGTTTCAGTACAGGAACAAATCCTGCTTGTCTATATTTTTTTGTTCAACCTGAATGATTTGTTACTCCATCATAACCTGACTTTGCTTCATGGACAAAGCAGACCTAGATGTAGTCCTGTTCTCTGTGCTGTTAATTGTACAGCCAGTACCGTTTTCAACATTATTGAACAAAATTTCATATGGTATTTTGAATTTCCTTTACTACTTCATTGTAGGGTCATCTGATCTGTTTTCTGCTCTACAGTAATTACTTCATGCCACTCATTATAAGGGAACAAATTAATTCAGTGTATAAACTCTGACTCTTCCTGTCAAAACACTTTCTCCAATGGGTTGCTTTCAGCTTGTGTTCTCCAAGCCACCGACTGAATATGCCTACACTGGATGTCATGCAGATAAAGATCTTTTTCTTTGTTTACAAAATGGTTCAGTGCTAGCTGTACTTTGATGGGAAAGGTGATGAATCCTCCATGACACCTCTTTATCTGAGCTCTTTTATTCACACGATCTGTCTCTATTTTGTGCATTGCCAGTTTAAACCTTTACTTAACTAGAACTGTATTGCTCATGCTCAGTGCACTTGCAATGTGTCCATCAGGAAACTGGAAGTTGTGCCAATCATCACAAACATCTCTGCTTTTCAGTCACATCAGTTACAGGCCCAGCCTTTAGAATCCTGTCATCACCATTCACCTCTTAGGAACTCCAAGATCCATGAATCTTGTAGGCTTACATGTGTATGATGTTATATACTAGAGCAAACTGTTAAGGATTCTTCTCTTTAGGAGATCTAAATCTTCCTCACTGCAAAGAAAATTTCTTTTTGTAAAAATTTCTTTTTCCAGGATGGATTTTACTTCTTTGCACCACTTGGCCACCTGGGAAATTGCAGTGACAGCAAGGGTGGAAGGTGTATGCAGTTGCACAAAGGTGTGCATATCTTACATTTATACACACACACACACACACAGAGGTGAGCCTCTGCCAGAGGAATCTGCACCACATCTGAGCAGCACAGGACCCATGACAGAAGCTAAATATGTCTGATTGCTCCCAGCAGGGGTCAGTGGTATCATAGCTGCCAAAATTGCTCCCTGTGTCCAGTCCAGAATGCACACACAACCCTGCACCAGAAAAAGTGACCTGGGAGAGGGATGCCTCAGCAAAGGTTTATGCCCAAGACTGGGAAATTTCATATGGATTTCTCAGTTTAGGGCCAGAAGCACTTCCCATACACAATACCTCTCAGCTTTTTTCTGAGAGGTATATTGGACTTTTCATTTTGGTAAATAACACCTGTG
The DNA here is from genome assembly GCF_041296385.1 of Aphelocoma coerulescens. Lineage (NCBI taxonomy): Eukaryota > Metazoa > Chordata > Aves > Passeriformes > Corvidae > Aphelocoma > Aphelocoma coerulescens. The sequence goes on from NC_091013.1 coordinate 65,391,523, forward strand.
GCTCACACCATCTTCTCTTTCACACTGGGTTTTTGCCCTTCAAATCATGTAAATATTACTTTGTCCATTGTGGTCAATTTAACATAAAGTTAAAGATCTTCAGAACATGGGGTTTTTTTGGTTTGGTTTGGTTTGGTTTTTTGCTATTGAAAATGCATTACCTATTAATAAACTGTTTCATTTCATGTTTTCGTTTCTCTTTTGCTGAAAATGAAAGGTATGTAAAATACACTCCTTTTTTTGTTGTTGTTTTCCCCATCTTTATGCCTTCTCCAAAACTCATGCTGCCAATATAAAGTGTATCTCAGATAGAAGAGGCTAGAGACCTCATTTAAAAAATGGCATTGCAGAAGATAATTTTGTACTGTATTTTCCAGCATTTCTTTTCTCTTCTTTCTGAAAAGTATTGCAAATTTTATTTCACATCAGCTTTCAGTATAGCCCAACCACTAAGTCTGTGACAGAAAGTACAAGTGAATGGTAACAAACTTCTAATTAGAGCTCAATTTGCCTCTGTTAATGTATTTCAGATTTACCAACCTTGGATCCTTGATATATGGCAGACACTCTTATAATTCAGTTACTCATCATTTAAACAGCAATAAAAGAGATGCAGAGCATTTAATAGATATTAATGACCCCCTAGAGACCTGTTTGACTTAAGACCAAGGCCCAATAACCTCAATTGATCATAAATTCCCAAACAACTGCTTTGGCCAGAGTTCATCATTGCTATTGGAATCTGAAAGGCAGGGAATGAAATATGCCTGTGTTCTCCCCACTGTCAGGTTCTGTGATGTGCATGCCCTAAACTGACCTGGAAATGCTGGGAGCTAACAGAGAATTGACTTTCCTTGTGTTACCTCACCACATCCCATTTTTACATCTGAACTGCCCCATTTCTTTAATTTAGAGACTAAGTTCCAGTACCCTGTAAGATTATTTATTCCACAGGCTTCAAGACACCTTTCTAGTGGTAACATAAAGTACATGGTATTGAAATGTGCTACAGTCTTAATGTTAACACCAAAGATGTGGAAGTCTGATCACTTACGGATTTTTCTGCTTTCCTTCTGAGGTAGATTTGTCAATAGCTTTTCTAGATGAACTATCCTCTGTAAAATAATGAGGATACCCAAGCTAGAGCAGTGCAGGGCAGGGCACAATCCTTGGGGACCAGCAGAAGCAATGCTTACAGCTGAAGCAACATCTAAATTATTGATGGTATCAAAGCCACAGGGAATCTAAACACTTCCTTACAATGGAGATATCAATAAATCAATGGCTTTGGTGTGTGAGGAATAAATCATGGAAGATGTCCTGAGCCACTGTTAGGGCAAGAGAGCAGCACAAGCTCAGGATTGTATTTTGGCATGTCCCATGCTGACTTTGGTAAGGATGGTCCCTATGATGTCAGGTCTGCCTAAAAAAGATATAAGATCATCTTCCTGGAAGCACATGCTTGCAAATGTTTCTGTGCTTGAGCTGGCCAAGACTCTTCCCAGCAGAGGCTTCAGTGGAGCTGATCGAGGGGGGAATTCCCATCAGGAACCTCCCTCACCTGCTGTTTATTGCAACCTTCCTGTTGGATTCCAAGGGATAAGCAGGGACCACCCAAAGGGAAAAGGGTCTTGCATGAAGGAGCTGGAGAGATGCTGTTTTCCAGGGAGAGTGGATGGGCAAAATCCATCAAGCCCAAGGAGGAGCTAAAGCAACACAGACCTGGTGAAGGACAGGGAGTGTAAGACCACTAATTTTTGGTCATGCTTTTGTGGGAGGTGAGGCTAAGAAATTATGAGGCACACAGGAAGGCAGGGGAGAAGGTGAAAGATGTTGAAATAGTTGACAATTTTATACCAAGATCATTTATTTAGCACGTTTTAAGTGTTCTTGGGGTGTCCCATATCATAATGACGCACACAGAATCACAGAAGCATCAGCATTGGGAGAGACCTATAAGATCATCAAGTCCAGCACTACCACTGTGACCACTAAACCACACCACCCAGTGCCAGATCCAGACTCCTCTTAAACACCTCTAGGGATGGTGACTCCACCACCTCCCTGGGAAACATTTTCCAAGGCCTGACCACTGTCAGAGTGCAAATTTTTTTCTAATATCTAATCTGAATCTCCACTGTCTCATCCTAAGGCCGTTTCCTCTGGTCCTCTCACTGCAGAAGAGATCTCACAGTAGAAGAGATCAACCTCACTACACCCTCCTTTCAGAGAGTTGTAGAGAGCAATAAGGCCCCCCCAAGCCTCCCCTTCTCGAGGTTAGACAAACTTAATTCTTAAAACACTTGCATTTCTTACCTACGTGCCTTCTGTCAGAAAGCAGAGCTCTCTTCTTATTACTTAATACACCTGCCTGAAAAAACACACCAGAGGAAAGATTTCAGCGGAATTTCTCTCCAAGTTATCTTTTCTGACTGTTTCCTAATATTTCAAAAGGTAAACAGCAGCACTACAGAAGAGTTTTAAAAACTGCTCAGCCAACAACTAGTTATTTTCTTCAACTAGTTTTCCTATCATAAATATACTGGCAGCACAGCATAAATCAGGGGGGGATGGGTTGTCACAAAAATGTAAAAATAGGATCCTCCATTACCTACAGTTTATTAGAGCTGTAACTGTACCTCTTTTGGGTTGTTTTTCTGCAAATATTTTATGGGTTTTTCTGCTTGTGTGGATGGATGAGTAGTTGGATGGATGGGTAAACAGATGTCTGGAGAAGGGATTTTATTCAAGCAAATGAAAAGTCGGCATGTGAACAAGTATATTCATGCCAGAATTGCTTTCTTGCCTGTCATGGATAGAGACATTTGACTAAATATAGGTATATACATGGTTATTGGCAGAAATGTGAGACAAAAATGAAAGGAGTGTCTTTCACACAATAGAATTTCTGCTGTCAGGAGGGAAGACAGCTATTTAAAATCTGGGACCAACATCTAAAGAAAACATCGCACCCTTTGTTGAGCAAAAAAAAAACCCTATGAAAACATTGTTAAATGCTTTGATTTTTCCTAGTCTTGTATTTCAGCTGTCTGTATCTGAAGCAGTGGAGAAAACCCAAGCACCAACATGATGACTATTTCTCCAAGGAATGCAGAGAGGGAAGTATGGTGTTCCTGCCTGCAGTGATCCCAATGGGAAAGGTTGGTGATCCCCACAGATGGCTCCAGGGCTGTGACACATCTCCCTTGATACAGGACAGACTGAGCCGGGCCATTGCAGTGGAGGATCCCACAGGCACCTCTCCCTCTGTCCCACATTACACCCCCTGTTTGGCCTTGCCTTTATCTCACAGTGCAGCAACAAGTTCTCATGTGAACAGCCTGCCTGTTGGGTGGGAGTAATGATGAACAGAGATGTTTTCTTGTAAGAAACCCCTGTAATATCTTGAATGACCAGCATGAGGTAACCCTTTCTACAAGCAGTCTCCACATTGTGCTGCAGCCAATGGGAGGGCAGTTGGATGCTGCTCAATGCGAGGCTCCCAGCACCTAAAGGGATGTAAGCTCCTCTATGTTATGCTCTCTTCCTTTATACTATCAGGCTTAATAAATAGTATTTTAAATGATACTTCATAGAGTCTGGCTGCATTTCGTGCTAGGATTATAACAAACCAGCCAACATGCCTGACAGGCAGCTGCACAAAGAAGCCAACATACACACACTTTAATAAATGCACCATGCCAGGGGAAAGGGGCAGGGGATGGGGGCAGCTGTCTTTGCTGAGAGCTGAGCTTCATTGCCTAGTCATGGCCATGGAGAGAGGGGAAACCTGAGCCTGGGCTGATAAGATTGCTCTGCTGGTGCTGGTCAAGGCATGTCCCAGCAGCCATCCTCTCTTCACCATCCACCAACTGTGCTGAAGAAGAAATCCTCCACCCTTTAAAGTATGTGTAAAATACATATTGGCATTGCCCTCTGCTGACTAGTGCTGGCCCAACTGTGGGGGACTTTGCTCCAATGAACACCCCATGATGCACAAAGTGCCCATTGCTCCCAGCCCCTGCCTCAGTCTGCTGCAAACCTGGGCAGGTATGGGCAGCCACTACTGAAGAAACCAGGAGCTCTGCGTAGAATATTTTCCACTGCATTTTATTAATGTAGTCATTTTTTAAAATATATATTTTCTTAATTATTCTAAAAACCATCCTTTTAAATTTATTCATGGTTCACATTCGCTTAATCCATTTGGGATGGCTCCTCAGACTTGGTGCCCTATGGAGAATCTGGGCTGTGTCAGTAAATTCAGTAAAGATTCCTAATCTCTGTTGTGATGGCCACAATCCTGCTCATCAGGAAAATGGCTAGAGGACTGGCAGAGAGAGAGGGATGATTCTCCCACAAGGAAGAAAAAGAGCAAGATCAAGGAGATTTACAAAACTGAGATTTAATCAAATGAGCATCAGTTTAAACTGCAACTTATCCAGCCCTGTTCTTATAAAACATGTGTGTAGACACATATCAGAAATATCAGAGCAATGGTCAAAACTAGTTATTGTTTATACCGTGTTATTTTATACTTATATCATGTTATTTACAATTATAATTATGCTATTCCTTTATATTACCAATATAATTGATATTAATTATATTTACGGGTTTTCTATTACTATCACAATAATTTTGTACTACTATTTTATATTTTTTTATTATGTCTTGGAGGAAGTGTTCTGAGAGCCCTGTCCCTGCTGAACCAGCACAGTCCGAGGTGGTTAACAAGGCCAGAGCTAATATATCTGAGCATCCACCTCCACTCAGCTATTTGAAATGCTCATGGACACAAAATAACTAATGACTGAAAACACATTTGAGTGAAATAAAAAGTGAAGGGGGAGAGCCCTGCATTTTTCTGCCAGGTTCCACACATAACCTGAACATGGCAACAAGCCACAGATTTTGTGACCAGAACCCCCCAACAATGCACCAAAGCCCAAACCTGAGTGCACGGGGACAAACTCAGGATGCAAATGCAATGGCAGCTGTGCTGTGTTTTAAAGAAGTCTTACCAGCCTGCAGGAACCTGTGATGCTGTAAAACTGGCAAGTGCAGAAGATTGCCACCAAATAAGGGAAGCAGGAGGAACAGAGGGGCAGGCACCCTCTGGGCTGCGTTCAAGGCTTCGCACCTGCACAGCCGGGCAGCTCAGTGCAGGTCTCCTCTGTACTGGTGTACTGGGAACACACGTGCCCATAGGGATGCTCATAGGGATAATTGCCTACCTTGGCTTGTACCTGTATCCTAATGAAGGGGATCCTGTGATGCCCAAAGTGATACTGAGATTCAATTTCCTTAGCCTAACTAGATTTTCCTCAGACTCAGGCAGAGGCCTTCAGAGTGTATGGACTTGTAGGTGAAAAATCTGTACAGGTTTGTGTTAAATCTGTGTCTTTTTGTCACAGGATTTACACACTGTGGGTACAAGGGCAAGCTGAGATCTGAAAAGTGCTCAAATTACTTTTTTTTGTCCAGCATCCCATGAAGCTCAGCTAGGAAATGCATTCAGGTTATGGGATGCTGTGAAAAACATGCTGCAACAAAGTGCCTCGATGCAATTATTGCTAACAACACTGTGGGCTTTGAAGGGGTTTCTGCTGAATTTCGGAGCAGCTGTCCAACTCTGCAGTCACAGGTAGTGGGGGTGAGGGGGTTCAAGGCTCATTCCAGGTACATCACAGGATGCATATTAGTAAAAGAATTCAAATAATAGCAAAAATTAACCCTGGGATATGGTATTCTACATGCTGATCTTAAAATTGTTTCTAGAAGATACGCATGTGTGCTCACTGGTGCGCTGCATTTGCCTTAGAAGCACCAATTTCTGATCTCAGAGGCTCACATACTTCACTTTGTGCTACAAAAAAGGTCCCGTCGTGGTTTACTGGGGAAAGCACATTCAGAGGCCATGTCTTTGCCTCAGGAAGTCTTTAAGTAGGATGGGAACAAAACCCACCCTCATATCAGGGGCATTGGCCTTCATCTGCTGGGATAGCCCCCATTTAAAGCCTTTATCCCTTTACAGGCACCTGCTGTGTAATGCCCTGGTAAGCCCAGGGAAGCAGGCTGTCATGTTTGTTGTAATTTCCTTTAGCACTGCTGGAAAAGCCAGAGGGACAGTCATAAAGCAAGCTAATGCCCAGAGGGCTGTGGTTTGCAAGGTATTTCGATGCTGTGGCACTGGGATATTTTTTCCATGGTGCAGCAAGAGCAGGGAGCAGGCACTCTACTTCAGGGAGACATTTTGAGTCCAAATGCTTCTCCCATGTATATTAGTGCTTTCCAAATACAGGAATACAACACCCAGCAGTTTCTCTGCCAGGAAAGGTCTTCTTTTAATCTCTGTTTTAAAACATGGTGCTCAGTAGATGAGCATTTAAGATACCTCAATGAACCAGACCTGCCCCTAGCTGCTGCCCCATGACCTGTGCCACTGCTGCTATTCCAAACAGACATCTCAGACATGCTGAAGCATTGAAAACAGATTCAAATGCCTGTGCAGGTGACCTAAGAGGAGTGTTCAGCTTGAGGGCTAAGGCACCAAGCACTGACACCCTGAGAAGCAGAGCTCCGCAGCTTGCTGTTCCCAAAGGGGCCAGGGGCTATGCTGGGACACCAGCAGAGACAACACCTTCTCCCAGCTCAGGGCAGCCAGGGCAGTGACCCTGCCTCCCCAGGCAAGCTCATTTCATCTGCCTACTTTGGGCTGAAAACCTCCATTTTGCATAGACCGCTGTGAAGCCTGGAGCCAGTTCTGAAAGACAACCCCAGATGCACCATGTGAAGGCACATGAGCTCACAGCAATCACCAGCTTTTGCCCTCCATCTGCTCTGATTAAACATGTTTGTGACAAACTGGCTGTCCATTCCTCCAGGAGAATATTCTATTAAAACAAGGATCTTAAATTGAAATCAAAACAAAACTGACAAGGCAAACCTGTTTGAGAACTGGGAGTTCTAAACTGTGTCCTTTTGAGGACGAAGTCCTTTTCAACTTCCCCCCTCTTCCCCGTATTATTTTTATACAAGGAGGAAATTATCTTGGGAATCAAAATTGTACCATTCCTTTTCAAATGGACATAGGGTACAGTGCTCTTTTAATCTTTCAAGGTGTGCACTGTGAGGGTAAGTCAGGCAGATCCTGGCCCCCACCTTGACTGGTCCAGCAGAGCCCTGGCCCCCACCTGGCCCAGCGGCCTCTCAGCCCATGAGAACAGAGACCTCTCTGCCTCCAGCACAGCTCACCCCAATGGCACCTGGGGTAACCAGTTGCCAGCATTTCAAGGAAAATTCCAGAATGGGCTATGGAGTGGGGTGGTGAGCCATGCCTTAAACTATCTTTCGGTGCTAATACCAGTTTTGGCAAGAGCTCAGGCTTGAGGCGTTCTGAAGAGAAGCAGTGTTACACAGGATGAGCCCTGTGTGCCTTAGATAGGGACATTGAATCTCTGCTATCTATTAGATACCAGGTAGGAAATAGACAGGATCGATTACTATCAGGCTTCCTCTGGGAGTGCTGTTCACCAGCTGAGATACAGAAGCTCAGATGGGCAGGGAGGTTTTCACCAGCCCCTGCCTGCCCCAGGTGCTGTCAAATATCACCAGGCTTCGTGATGAGATCCAGACCTTTATCTCCTCCTTCTGCCTCCAGCCCATCCACTGGTAATTGAAAGCTGCCAGAAAATTACTAGTCAAAGTTTCTGCAGCACAGGAAAGGCTGCTCTTGTGTATTTCCTTCATGGTTTCCAGCAGCCTCTTGTTATGAATGTCAAACCCCTGCATTTCCAATGAAAAGACCTAACAAAGCCTTCACATGGGCTGTTAGTTATTCCGCTGCTTTTTACATCCTTTTCTCCTGACCTTTTGAACGGATTAAGAAACTCTCAGATATTTGTACCTGGGGGAAATCTCAGCGGCTCAGCTTATATGCAAATTCTCCATGTTTATAATTCAAACTGTGTTGATTAGGTACAGTAAATAAGTATTGATTCCAACTAGATGGTTTATGTAACTAAGCAGCACAGCAGGAATGAAGCATTACAACTATTACAGCTGCATGTGCAAATTACAGAGCTCTCATTTATTGGAATAGTTGAAATGAGCTGCTCCTGCTGTGCTGATTAGTTAAATAAGCCATCAAATCAGGGAACATAACCATGTGCCATAACACCGTGCTCAGTCTGGAATTATGTATTGGACTGTAACATTTGTGATTCATACCAACCAGTCATCCATCTAACCAACTCAAGGCAAAGAGCGATTTGTCTTACCCTAAACATATAATGTGATATTTATTCTCCACAAATATTTAAATGCAAAGTTAGCCTATGGTGACTAGCTAGGGCTTTGAAGTGTTTGTGAGCATGAACTGCACAGATACTAAATGTTAGCAGAGAGCAGACGGGAAATATTTTGGGAACAGGAGCCACATCTGAATTCCAGGCAGGGTTGGCCATGACCCTCATCTCTACTGAATCCGAGTGCTGTCTAATGGTGCCCTGGCAAAGCAACTCACATCTGTCAGGTGTGGCTGATCCCCCAGGTGGTCCTGCAGGAAAGAATTGCATTAGCAACCCCATGGTGATTTTGGAGGAGAGTTTACTTTTAGTATTTTTATTGGGTTTTGTTGTCACACCCCCTCGGCATGCTGAGCAAAAAACGCAGCACTGCATCTTGCACACAGGGAGTGTGAAGATTTGTGGTTGTTCCTACTTTTATGGTCTTGGATGGTTATTAGCTGCAGTAGACTTGCTATCCAGCTGGAAAGCTGTACAGTGGGTTCTCCCATGCTGTTTTTGCACTCTTTTCTATGCATCAACTTCCTCCTCGGTCCAGAGATCATCAGAATTCTTGCTTAGATGAACTTCTGGTCTGGCCTACTAAGGTTGTCCCACCTTGAAACTGTCCTCTGCCTTTAGCAAAATTTCCGAACAGGGTAAGGTGTAGAAGAGATACAGGGAACTGTAGAGCTCTGTGTGGTTGGGTGACTTTGGACTGAAGACTGTGGGTTGAAGGACCAGAAACAAAGGTGAGTTGATATTTTAGGCACTGCTGATGCAGGGAGAAAAAAAAAACCAACCCTGTGGGATGTGTGGCAGCCCTAAGGGATGCCCTGGGAAATGCTCTGACCCAGCACTCAGCCTTTTACTGGGGTTTCAAAGCGGCGAGCTCCTCCCTTAGCATACCCTACCTGTTTACTCTTCACTCTGGACTGTGTACTTCTCCCATCAGCAAGGATGGAGGGCAAGGCTGGGGTACTGCCAGACAGTGCTGGTCCTGCCACAGGCCCAGCACTACAGAAAGCTACTCCAGCAAAGCTGAGTAACGCATTTCATCACACAGATATTTGCTTCTCCCAGAAATTTAACAGGGTGGCTCACTACATTAAGCTTGGCAGCACACTTTAGTAAGCTTTTGGGGAGATGCCTGACAGCCCTTATACAACCCATGTGAATGAGGCATGGTGTCTCAGAGAAAGGGAGCAGCACACACTAAGCCACAACAACAAAAATGTGAGGCACCTGCTAACGGGCTGGATCTGATTTTGCAAAATCTGCCCAGATCTTTGGCTTAAGCCTTACAGAGATGTGACAAAAGCTGAATATCAAGTCAAGTGGAGTTATATAATGTTTTGCAGTGACTGGTAAGATTGATGACCTGGAAAATAGGATTTGGCACTGCTGGCAGCAATTGATGAGTGTGCTGCCACTGCATGCAGGTAACAGTGGGTCTCTCAGCCAGACTGCCTCTGCCTCAGATCCTGGCTCAGGTTTGTTCCTTCCCTACACTGTCGTACCTTCTGACTCCAGACTAACCTCCATACTCCAGAGATGTTTTCCCATTTTCTATAAGAATCCTGTCAGATGCCTCTCAATATCCTGGTGAAGGGGATGGACTGCACCCACGCCCAGTTTGTGGAAAGTTGGTGGAGGGATGAACTTCATTGGTCCTACCTAGACTGAGTACTTCTCTGGCTCTGTAAGTCAGTAATATTGCACTTGCTGTGCAAAATGAGAGTTCATATTTTGCAGGGCAAATGAATCCTATCTTAATTGGAAGTCTATATCACAGGGGAATAGGCAAAGCCTCACTTCTGAGATCCTCTGGGAAGTTCTGGAGTTTGCCTCCCAAAGCAATCCAAGCACATCGCCAAAACAAATCAACTCAGGCTTAACCATGGGTCTGCAACCTAAAGCTGGCAGAAAATGTTAACTTCTGATTTATATTGCCACAAGCAGGAAGAGGATCACACTTTTGGTCTATCAGCCAGGCTTCATGCACTACAAGATGACCTCCAGACATCCCTTCCAGTCTCAGCTATTCTGTGATTCCATGACTGAAGGTGAGGATTCTGAAGCACAAGTCATATGGGGGGTGGCTGAGGGAGTTTGAGTTGTTTAGCCTGGAGAAAAGGAGACTGAGGGGAGACTTTATGGGTCTCTAGAACTATCTGAAAGGAAGTTTTAGCAAGGTGAGGATCAGTCTCTTCTCCCAAGTAATAAGCAATAGGACAAGAGGAAATGGCTTCGGGTTGCACCAAAGGAGGTTTAGATTGGGTATTAGGAACATTTTCTTCATGGAAAGGATCATCAAGTATTGGAACAGACTGCCTGAGGGAGTGGTTGAGTCACCATCTGTGGAGGCACAAAGATGTATAGATGTGGCACTCAGGGACATGGTTTAGGCAGTGCTGGGTTGACAGCTGATCTTGGGGGTCTTTTCCAACCTTAACAGTTGTGTGATTCTATGATTGTATTTGTTTAGTGCTTTCTCACAGAAAGCAGTCATGATATTGTACAAGACTCTGTTGCAAAAGGCCAGTGAAACTATCAACTCCTGGATTAAAAAAACAGAGGGACAAATGAAATGATAGAAGAGACAGAGGTGGGCTGAAGGGTTTGTAAAGTGCTCAGCGCTGGAAAATATTTCAGTGATGGTAAATTTCTGTTAATCACCCTCAGTTCAGATCTGACTCCCAAGCAGTATAAAAATGCACATATATATATATATATATATATATATATATATAACTGTACAGTTTTGCAGAGCCCTTCAGAGCGAGCTCCACATGGCTCCATGTACGTAAGAAATTTGCTACGGAAATTGTTACAGAAGTATAAAAAGTTGAAAGTAGGCAGACCATCATAATTAACCCTTAATTATTGCCATGAATATAAAATATTAGAATAAAAATAAAGAGTGACTTCTATGTGAACTATCAAATTCTTTTTGGCCATAGAAGTATATTACAATCAGGAAAATAAATACATAAAGGCAGAAAACCTAATGGGACACTATAGCGATCTCCATCTCTTTGGGGTGCTCTGCCAAGGCACCACAGAGCCCTTCTGAGCTAAACCAAAGCCAATATTTCCCAGAAAGCATGCAAAAAGGTCAAACCATGTTTGCCTCTAGGAAGGAAAAACAGTGGCTCCAGGAGCAAACTCCTCACTGTAGCTAAAGGCTAAGGGAGCAACTTGCTCAGGAGGGTTATTTGAGGGCAGGAGCTCTGAGCTGGACCGAGAAAGGGAGGAAATTCCTGACATCGTGACATCCTCACACCACCATTTTGTAGAATTGAATTCACCTGGTTTTCTGCCTGGGTTTTCCTGTTGTCTATAGATGGAAGTGGTCCTCCAAGCTGTGCTGGGGGCCTGTGGTTCAAGGGTTGGGGTGTTCCCTGTCATTGTCAAGATGTGGTGGCTGAAACACTTGGGGACTGGGAGTCTCAGTGGCTGTTCCAACTGCCCATAAGGCCCCCAGCAGATGTGCACATCTGGAGCACTCTGGTGAGCCCCTCTCCCTGCTGTTCTGACTCCCAGGACAGCAGAGGGGGAAGCATTTTGGTAAGGTCATGGACTTGCACCCTCTTTGCTCTGGCATAGAGCACTAAGTAAAACACCCCAGGTGATGAGTGAAGACAACAGGCTTGTTTCAGGTAGCTAAAAGCAAACCTTGTTTTTGCCTCTAGGCCTGATCAGCTTCCCACTTTAGAGACCACAGAGGAAAGACATGACTCAGCTGCTCTCATCTCACATATTGCAAAGTCCATATTATTCAACAAGGATGTCACCAGAGGAAAGCCATTTCAGAAACAGCACAAGTAAATCCTAGGCAAGGAGGGGGTTACAGGTGTGGAGATTTTGAGAAGCAAAGGTGTTAAGGAGATCATATCTGAATGCCTCATATGAAAGCCCAGGGCCTGCCTGGACAGAAACAAACACAGAGGAGGCTGCCTACATGGGATCACTTCCTGCAGGCACCCTTGCTCCTTCCCCAACCACTTTTTCACTACCTTCTCACTTTTCACTGACATTTTCACTTCTGCTTCTCTCCACAGGACCTTGCCGTGGCCCTGCCTGCTGTATTGGATTTCAGCATCTACGCACTGACTAGCTGTGGTCAAGCTGCCATCTCTTGTAAAACTGTAGAAGAGTGGTACAAGATACTGTATTTACAAAAAAAAAAAAAAAAAGAAAAAGAAGAACAAAAAGAAAAGGAAAAAAGAGCAGAAGAACAGAGCGTACAGCAATCAGGAAAATAAATTCAGAAGTTTATGAGTTCTTCAAGGGGAAGGTGATGATCATTTTAGTTTTACTATTGTTGCATACGCTTGCTGGCTCTTTTTAGAAAGTGGTAGGGGGTTGCCTCATCTCTGCTGCAATTCATACAACCTGAGCACTTCCCACAGAGCAGACGTGGCTTTGCAATTTTGTTTTCCTTTTCATTTTTCCTCCCTGGCCCACTGGGAAATCACTGCAGCAAGCACAGAGCTGTGTACACACACACACGGCAGGGGCCAGTGCCAGCCCTGAACCAGGGATGGGGACAGAGAGCATCCCCAAATCAGGTGCCTGCCGCATCATGCAAGGAGTCTGCATGCAAGGGGATTCCCACCAGAGGCTTTGCCTTTCCACTGTAAGAAGAAGGCCCAACAGCAAATTAAATTCCGGAGATGGTGGATTTAGCCAAATGCAGGCTCCAGTTCAAATGGTTGATAGAGGATCAAGCAGCAGCTCTCCTCTGCTGGCATAAGCCATGGAACTTTGCCTAACACTGAAGGCTGTATGCAGCCCTCTTGAGTTCTGTCCTATGTTTCTTGGGCAGTTTTGTGGGGCACCTTCCCAACAGAGAAGGAGGAACAGTATGTTTTGTATTCTCAGGTCAGCTACTGTCCTTGGGAAAAGCAGTTTATCCTGGACCATGACACCACTTCCAAGATTAACATCCTGCAGAAGCAACAGGCCAGTTTTATGTGGCCCATAGGTGCAGCATAGGTAGCATAGGTAGCAGCCCTGGCACCCTCTCAGCACCACACCTAGAAGACAAGAGGTAACCAGAACAATGTGGTCAAGGAAGAGGAGCAGGGAGAAGTGCACTGAGTGATAAAGTTGACATCTGTGGAGATCTATGGTTCAGTCACTGCTGTGGCATCCTCTGAACTCTGGTCTGGCTCTGGGAAGCTGCTGGGCAAAGCAGTGCAAGCAGGTCTTCTGCACCTCTTCCACCCTGGTCCCTCAGAAGGTATTTCTCCACAGTGTTTTTGGACACCACCATCACCTCCAAGCACTCTGGCAGAGCACACAATGGCTGTGTTTTCTAGCCAGACTGATGCCCTGCACACATCTCAAGACCCATGTGGTGCTGTGTGATACCAGACTTACTGTGCAAGCCTTAACTCAAGTGGGATTTTGCTTTTGAAGTTATTCAAAACTAAGACTTCAAATGCACTTGTGCAGCTGCAGAAGGACTGTTATGTGGGCTAAAGAGGTGATGTTGAGTCCAGAACAACAGGTCAACATGTCCTGCTCCTTTACAAGGCTCCTGGTATCTTGGACCAAAAGCAGCAGGCTAGCTTTCTCCTCCATCTTTTTTTCCTTTACCGTGCACTCTCCAATGGCATAGGTTCTCCACCCCTGGCTACTCCAGCAGCCCTCAGGAAGTCCAAACAGCCACAGCTGGCATCTCTTGACAGCACCTACCACTTCAGATCTGTATCTGCTGACTTTTATTGATTCTTCCAGCACCTTTTCTTGGTCCCCAGAAATATCAATTGCAGCTTATCTGTGAGCAAATGAGCAGTGTGAGGACTTACTAAGAAAACATTGGAAACAGAGGTAAAAAACAAAGCCCAGAATGTGACTCCTGGCATGTAGGAAGGAACAAGATCTGTGCAGAGAAACATGGAAACTCACAGTGGGAGTCGGCAGAGGCAGCCAAGTTGCATGCGTCACTGGGTTGAGTAGGGTCCCAAAGCAAGCAGCAGACCTGAGGTGACTCGTCCAGTGAGGAATGTCAGCATGAAGCACAGGCAGCAGGTACCTGGACTGAAAATCCTGGTGTGTCAGGCAGTGAGGAGAGTAAATATACTGAGGATAGGCACGGAGGAAAAGGAAGGAGATACCATGCTCACTGTGGGCTGACCAGGTCCCCATCATCTGTGCTGGCTCCTGGCCCTTCCTTTCCCAGGCAAGGGTCTGATGCAGAGATAGAACCTTGGGGCATCAGTCAAGTGAAAGGTATGCTGCACGGGCCCAAGACTGTATAGAAGGGTGGGAGGCAGCATGTGTGGTGACACCAGGAAGGGGGAAGGAAAATACAGAAGAGAAGCCTGTGGTAGAGCCACAGGAGGTCAAACCAGGGAAAGGCAGGGTCTGCAACAGCAGAACCAGGCCAGGCTCCACTGCATCGCTGATCCATAGGCCGAGGCCAGTTAAGTGAGGTTCAACAAGGAAAAGTAATAGGTCCTGTACTTAAGTCACAACAACCCCTGCAGCACAACAGGCTGGGGGCAGAATGGCTGGAAAGCTGCTCAGCAGAAAGGGACTTGGGAGTGCTGGTTGACAGTAGCTGAACATGAGCCAGAGTGTGCCCAGGTGGCCGAGAAGGCCAATGGCATCCTGGCCTGTATCAGCAATAGTGTGGCCAGCAGGACCAGGGCAAGGATTGTACCCCTGTACTTGGCACTGGTGAGACCACACCTCAGATCCTGGGTTCAGTTCTGGGCTGTTCACTGCAAGCCAGGCATTGAGGTGCTGGAGTCCAGTGTCGTCTGCATAATTGCATTTAGGTACAACATTTGTGTTCAAAGACCTGAATCTTTGCTGCTATGATTTCTTTTCTTCATAATTAAATGTAATTATAGGCAGATGTCTTGTTAATTGCTCATGTCACATGAGTGCTTTTCCCCATGGACTTCTTGACATCTCCTGAAAGTGAGTTACCCTCTCCTCAATCTTTTTGGCATTGAAGAAAGGAGGAGGTTTTGCCTTGGCTCCTGTTACAACAAAGGCAGTCAGATTTTGCTGACTAATGGTATTCTTGGTGTATTCTCGGTGTATTCTCAAGGCAAGTAAATTTTAGGGCTGTGCTGTCTCTGAGTAGGAAAGTATTATAAAAACTTTTATTCTCCCCTTTGGTAGGAGGTTATTGCAAGACACAGCACCCTGACTTTCAAATAACAAGGTAATTGCATCATCACCTAATCAGTTGCCTTAGTAACAGATTTCCTAAATTTCCCTGTTGTATTTGCATGTTCATAAGTATGAAAATCAGATGTGGGAGAAGGAAAGGAAACAAAAGAAAATCCAAGGCTTTGTAGGCTGTGGTCCTTGATGAAAAAGCACCCATAAGACAGTTTGCTGATGGCCTGCACTTTGTTTACTCACCTTTGTGGTGACTGTAGCCCCTTAGTGACACGGCAGCAGCTGGTGTTGGCTCAACTGTGGAGGAAGGGGACAAATCTGGAAAATTACTGGCATCCTCTCTGCAAGGTTTGGAGGCACATAGAGAATTAGATTATGGGCAAATCTTTATATTTGTAACTTCCAAGGGAGAGCTAAGGCAGAGATGGGAACCCGGCAGATAATGAATCATGGAATCATTTAAGTTAGAAAAGACCTCTAATATCATAAAGTCCAGCCATTCATTTACAATTTTAAGAAAGCTTGGGGTAAAAGGCCTGGGTGCTTAATCATCAAGGCTTGATTCAGCAAAGGTTACCACAGCAAATGCCATTTCCCTGGAATTTGCAGGAAGTCTTCCAGATCAGCTCCTGTTAACACAGACTCAGATGGCCCCTTTGACTTGCACACTTGGAAGAGGCTCTGGAGATGCTGCTGCTTGCCATTTCAAGGGCATTTGTCCAGGCAGATCCACTGCAGCTCAGTAACTAGCAGCCTTTCAAATCTGACACTGAGCCTCAACAAGCAGTTTCAACTTTTCTGGAACTAGCTGCAGATGAGGAACTGTACAGCCTGGACCTGGAAAGGCTGCTCTCCTTCTTTCTGGCAAGCTTTGCTGTAGAAATATGAGTTGGGACTGACCTGGAAATAATGGTGGGGGAGAAGGTGAAGGTGCTGGATGAACACAGAAGCCGCATCCAGGCCAGCTGTAATGGTCTGAGAGCAGCAGTCCTTGGGGATGGGAGCTTGTCCATCTGGGCATGAGCCCTGCTTATCCTGATGGAGTCTGTGCCATGCCTGGAGATCAGATAACAGGCTTCTCCCTGCCCTGGACACTCACAGTTCCTGAGTCTGTGAAGCCCCTGAACTTCACTTCCCTGATTGACCTTAGGAGACACAGTGTGTGGTGGCAGTGTGGGAAAATGTTTCTTTTAATACTCCTCACAATTTTTTACGTATCTGTCTTCAAGGAGGGAGCTAAGGGCACCAGTGAGGTGCCCTTAGCTCCCCACCTTGCCCAGCACTGCTAGCACATAACTTTGAGACCTCCCCCATCAAGAACAAGCAACTGACAACAACCACAGAGGTATTTTTCATCATGTAAACACACCCCAGGTGATAAGGCTGAGAACAAGCTCCAGTCACACATTCTAAAGTACAGCTGCACCTACCCTGTAACTACCCAGTGCTGCTCATTCAGTGTGGGAAGAAAGCAAAGGCTACAGTGTGAGGTTGGCAAACACAGCAAACACATGGCCAGTGTGATGTGGCTGTGATATCTAGAGTCTTGTTTTCAATTCCCATGTTTAGTCTCGAACTGAGTAATATGCATTTGAGAATTAAAGCATGCCTTGCTAAAAGGTGAATGTTGAATACAATGAATTAAGAAAGCACAGTATACAGAGAGCTCTGTAATTATCTCATCAGAGAATATCATGTACACTGTGCAATGCTGTGATTCATGATGTTACAAGTAAATAAGAGGAGATTAAAAATGTTCTTGGGTTCTCATATGTAATGTAGCCCAGTTTAATGTTATACTTATCAAAATTATCAGTGGAAAAACACTATTTCAGAGCTGAGTCACAGAGAGTCACACCAAGTCAGAGACTAAGGTCTTGCTGGGAGAGCTGGGCTTTGATACTACAAGCAAGGCCTGAGGTATCCCCAGGGACTACCACATATTGAAAATACTAGAGAAAACATTACTGGATCTTTTGGGAATGGCTATGAGAGGTGGGTTTATCCCTATTTTACAGACCAATTACATGAAAAGCAGTTCCTCAAGGAAAAAGGACACGGTACTCCCTGAGCCAGGAGAGCAGCAGGGCATATACCTGCTCAGTCTGGCAGAGCATACTACCTGTGGTGGGTACTGGTTCCCTTCACTCAAACATGCAGCCCCCTCTCTCATGGCAGCACTTCTCTTTTCACACCAAACCAGACAGGGGCGAGATTTGTCTC
The DNA here is from genome assembly GCF_041296385.1 of Aphelocoma coerulescens. Taxonomy (NCBI): domain Eukaryota; kingdom Metazoa; phylum Chordata; class Aves; order Passeriformes; family Corvidae; genus Aphelocoma; species Aphelocoma coerulescens. The sequence goes on from NC_091013.1 coordinate 65,409,183, forward strand.
CATGTTGTTAAGAAAGGCTTCGGCAAATACTCAATGCCAAGTGCCGGGAATCGTCATCCCTGGGAGTTGCTTTGGCCACTTGGACATGTACGTGAGAAAGTCGCCTTACAGAAGGGCAGGAGGTTGGGAAACAGGGTCCTGAACCTATGCACCAATTTCATCTCCCTGTGTTGGAAATTGTAAGAAATCATTTCAGTAATCCAGGCACGAATGTGCCACAAAAAAAAGACAGTGCAAATACAAGAAACCTTAATGGTATGGGACAGGATTTCCCTGCATATTAAGCTGAAGAAGGATGCTACACATGCAACAATTGATATCTGAAATAAGGCCAGAAATGGATTTGAGTGTAAACAAAGGAAATACTAGAACAGGATGTTTTAAAAACTTAATGTCCATATGAATTTTTACAGCTAATTTGAGAGGTATTAACCCCCAGCTTGATAGCTAAGCAAAATACTGAGCAGGGGAGGCAGAGAGCTGAATGCAAGTGGGCTGATGGGCTGTAAGAAGTCTCACAAGGTGCAGTACTGACAGTGATGTGAGTATCAATGAGTTCTTTGCAGCAACACCTATGGGAGAGCCAGAGGTCCCTGCCTGTGCTGCAGCACCATCCCTGCGGTCACTGCAGGGTGACAGAGAGCCCTGCTGGTGCTCTGCTTTCCCCTATGGCAGGGGAGGCACGGTGAAAGGGGGCCCCATCTCCACAGTTGCCAAGATTCAGATTTAGACATGTGATTACAAGTTTTCTTGCTGCCAGAGATGCTCACGACTCATTAATACTTTTCAGGCCTCTCAGTATCATGCACCTTCAATAAATCCAAGCCTTTGCACAGATTCAAGGTATTTAGTGGCACTATTGGTCCAGGAAAATGATCAGTGGTAAAGCTGTCTGTGGATCACTGGGTTCCTTCACCCTTGATCTGAGGTCTACCAGAGCTGATTGAGAAATTCAGAAGCATTTCGACCAGGTCCCATCATTGCTATTGCCGACACAAGTGACAGACATTAAACCAGTGAGGAGCCATGGGTGATGTGTTCATCCAAATAGGCCATAGCATTTGCGGATGTGTGAAATTCATGAGGAAAATTGCTAGCACAACTGGGCCTGTTTGAACTAACAGCTGAAACTCTGTCCTTCCAGCCAGCAGCTGGATGCAAGGTCTGGGACCAGGCAAGCACGGATTGAGCTAAAGTTCTTTGGCATCTTCTAGATCTGTAGGGGGAAGCATGCCATTGCTGCTGAACTAGTGGGATCTGGGGATGCTGCTCCAGCCAGAGCTAGTACACAGCTGTGGCCAGCGAATGGTGTGGTATGCTCCAAGGAAAACCTTCCTGCCTTTCCCCTTGCTCCCAAAATGACCTACATGTGGAATCATGCATGTATCAGAAACCAGAGCTCAACAAGAGCACCCAGAGATTGTCCAAGAGAAAAACAGAGATGTTTTCCCAAAGGCAGCACCAGGATAGGCTTGGATAGCCAAGGCAAAGGTGACCCAGGTGTAAAAGTCCTTATGGGCTTTCAACTCCATACAAAAGCTGTATTCGGCTCCTCTTGACCTGAGGACAGCAGAAAGAATAAAACAGCAATAGATTTCCTCTGACTGCAGTGAAAGATGTAGCAGAGTTTTACTGATGGAAACCAGGCAAGTTAATGGTGCTACAGAGAGGTCAACAGTCCGAGTTTTGATTTCAGACACAGTTCAGTGTTGCTACAGCTCTCTCTGTTGATAAGAAAGGACTCAGGGCCAGCCAGTGATGTCAAGTGAACACTGAAGGACATTGCTATTTGGCTGCTGCTGGCCCAAGGCTCTGCCCCAGTTCTATAGTATCTCACCACAACCCAGTGGTGACTCTGAGAAAAACCTGCTCACCAGAAACCTACCAAATAATGCACTGGAAACATAGAAATGTTTGTCCTTCATGCTATTAAACAATTAGGGGGGAAACTCTTTTTGTAGACTAGGTAATTAATAGTTGTTACACTAAACCATAAAACAAAACAAGAACTGGATTACTAAAGTCATTTATCAAAGCTGGTTATATTTCATATACAATAAAGGAGATTACCCTGGAACAAATGCCAGTTTGGAAGAAGAACCAGAAAGGTATGGTTCCCCCTTGCTTGTCCTTTGAGGAATGGCAGTGGTGAATTAGCTGTTTGGAGGTGCCCCAAGCCTTTACCACCACCCAGATGTGGTTGCTTTTGGGAAGAGACACCCCAAACAGCACTGCTATGATGTAGGGCATAAATGCTACTTAGTGCTGGGAATGGTGCAGAGGCTTGTGTGCAGAAAAGATACCTCTAAGGTATTTTTAAAACCATCCCCAGTGAAATAAAAATGACTCTTGGAATGGGAAGAGAGGGCTCAGTATCCCTTATGTCAGCCATAATGTCCAAAGGAGTTTTCATTAACCTGAAGCATTTTCATTAACTGGACAACAAATTCATATCCAGCGTCATTGCAGTAGCACACACACTCCTTGCAAGAGCCCAGTAATTTCTGTCAGACCCTGCCCTGCTCCTCCCAAGCCCACCACCAAAGCCATCAGCCCACCCAAGGAAGCCTAGAGGCACCGCAGCAGCCGGGGGAGCCTGGAAACTAGGAGGAACCAAAGGTGGGAGAGGGCGCACTCAGAGTCCGTAGGTGAGTGGAGTTGTCTGTCTCACTCTGCTCCCTAACAATTTGCCCACTCCTCGTCAGCCTTTCATGTAAAGGAGGGAACTTCTGTGACCCACGGATGCCTCATGTGGTCGCTATGTGTCCTCCAGCAGTGGCAGGAAGGAAACTGCCGAAGATATCCCCAGCATCGGGGAATCCCTCAGCTGCACTGCAGGGCGGTGCCTTCCGATACCTGCCCCCTCTTTGCGCAGGGATCACCCAAGGAGGAGGCAGCGGCAGAATTCCCAGCCAGCCTCTGCCTGCCCATGCCTCAGCACAGCAGGCTCTCCGGCCCCCTCTAAGCAGCTCCTTTCTGACTGCCAGCAAAGCCCACGTTTGGGAATGGAGTTTTAGCGAGGTCAGGCTGCGGTGAAACTGCTTTTCTGTAGCAAACCGCACAGATGCGAACTGACACGGGTGCTGCAAAGCATCCTTCAACTTTCCCCTGACTTTTCAGTGTTTTTTCCTCATTTTTATTACCTAAAATAAAACTCTCATGGCAGGAGGAGGAAGTACCAGTCCTATGCCTTATAAGCCAGGCCTCCAATGCCATTTGGAGCCATTCTGTTCCGTGATTAAAGCTGGGCTGGATATTTTATTCATACCACATTAGGCTCTTTCTGTGATGTTTGTGCTACTTCCTCTTCAGCCCTGCCCCCCTTTCGGGGCATTGATGTGTGTAATGATTTCCTCTCTGCAGGATCAGAGTTCACAGTATAGGAATAAACACACATTTTAGCCAAGGGTGAATTCATGTCTGTAATTCATATTTTAAAACAAGGCAAGTCCTTTGCTTATAGACAAGCAGATCATGTGGTTGCTGTTGAAACTTAGGCATCAAAACACTAAGTGTGACATTTACAGACCAGGATCCTAATGGAAGTGGCAAAAAAGGAGCAGGGCACAAAAAAAGAGCTGTCTCCCTCTGGCAGCTACCTGTCCAGATCCTGCCTTTGCCATTAGTATCCTTTCCAGCACATAACCCTGCACTGGTTTCCTTGTTAAACATGTGGACTTTATTTTAATAAGTTTGAAAAGGCATGGAAAGGAGATGAGCTCCCTTTGGCAGGGAAGGTGAGGATCTGCAGAGACTGTTGAGTCACTTTGAAGCAAAAAAGCATGAAAATGAAAAGACAAGATCTTTCATTGTCTGCCAGTCACACGGGGATCCTGGAAGCACCTGAGTGTGACTACATCCTTCATACCTGCAAAAAGCCGAGGCAAAACCTGAGAAGGATGGAAATGCCCCACAGAAAAAGAAATGTAGCTGTGAAAGAATGAAGAGTAAGACAGGCTGGTAAAGGGAGGAAACACAAACAATCTTGAAAGCTTTCAGCGGCATGAGACTGTTGCACAGAACAGTCTCGTTCCTGCAAAGACACGCAGTTAACGTTAGAGGCACAGCGGCCCCATTGGACAAATCTGAGCACACATTTCTATTTCTGCCAGACTGCAACATCTGTTTGTGGGCTTAAATGCCACCTTGACAATGTGAAAGGTGGACAAGTCATTGTCTCTGGAAATCCAGAACTGGGACTGATCACTCAGTGCTCCTGAATGGACGGCAAAGCTCCCCAAAGGGACCTCGCACTCCTCTCCCTCTTGTGTGGGAGACGTGTGTGGTGTAAACAAGGCATGCACAGCTTCAGGAGTCACATCAAATATATGTCTGAAGCAGCTCACACAAAGCAGCAAACAGCATGCAAACACTCGAAATCCACTGCATCCCAAGAGCTGAATCCTTTACCCGTTAGTTACCCAGGGTTACGGATACAGAAGCTGCTGAGTGAACTGCAGACACGGGGAAGTCTTGTTTATCTGGAGAAATGTGTCCTTCAGCCCCTTGCCTTTGCATGTCAACAGCCCAGCTGCCCTGTGTCCTTTAGGACAGCATCCCACAGGCAAGAGACAGCATAATGTGTTTCAGTCTTGAAGTGTTCTGTGCCCCAGTGACCTGACAAATAAGCACGTGCCAAGCACCCACCCACATGATATCACAGACAGGGTACCAACAGCTGGGTTCATCCTGCCCTTATCTCCAGCAAGAGCTGCGTCCTTCCCTGAGGAGCAGCCAATTTTCATGGCACCTGTTGAATAATTCACCCTAAGATGTCCATCCCACCATCAGACTGGAATGAAATAGGGTCATGGGGCTTTGGGGAGAATGGACAGGTGGGAGGAATAGACAGCCAGATGGGCAGCCTCATCAGCCTTGTTTCTTTAGCAAACCAAGCTAAAAATTATAAGAGCAAAAGACAGATATTTGAGAAGCTGAGAATAAGGCACAAATGTCATGTGAATCATAGGGCCTAAATGGATGCCAGGGCTATCTCAGGCAACTGCATTGTGTTATTCCTTTCATACACCATCCTCAAGGATGGCTTTCTCTTTCATTCCACCTACTCAATGGAAAGCTTGAGTTACCCTTTATTCATCTGGTCACTGAACACATCCTCCTAACTTCCAGCTGAATTTGTCTTGCTTTCTTGGACAACTTCATTAAAACAAGAACTTAGACCGCACCCAATGAATTTTAAGCTAAAAGGAAAAGTATGAAGTCAGGAAAAATAATGTCAGCTATAGAAGAGCTGAGACAAGTGTTTGGGAAAGCCTGAAGGAGGCCTGTTGGTTTGCATATATCTGAATGATGTTTCTCTGTGTTTCTGTAACACTTCTCAGACAATGTGTTCAGGAAGCCAAAGCTGGACTACCACCCGCATTTCTGAAGCCCAGTCTCACAAACATCGGTTTGGAGTTTGCACCCTTTCATTATCCCTGGTACTGATGCTATTTCTAGAGTTCACAAACCCTTTGCTCTACAGTGAGATACTGTTCTGAATTGTTCTGGGGTTAGAAAAAGAAAAAAGACCCATCAAAAATCCTTGATTGTTGCAAAAGGTCTTAATCAAAAAGTGAGGCTGAGGGTGAAATAGCAGTGAAAAGACAACCAGAAAATATTTTTTGCATGCCAGGAAGTACTAGCTTGTGCAATGACTTTTCTTATCAGCCTCTACTTGATTTTTTGAGTGGCAGTTTTTCATACAACAGCCACCACCTCACCTGAAATCCACAGCAACAACAGAGCTGATGTGTTGGTGCCGTGTAGCAGTACTGACATTGCTACCCAGAGGGGACAGCCCCAGCATGGGACTGCAGGCTGTCAGAAAATAGCTACTCCTGCATGTCAGATGCATGCTGTGTAGTGAGTGCACAAGCTTCAGCAACCTGTATTTATTTGGTTGTGGATCATGTAAGGCACCTTTGGTCTACCTACAGCAGCTGGACATTGCTTTTCCTCTTACACTTCACAGCAGTTTATTTCATAGCAGCCTGTGGAGGAAAGGGTCAGGTTGAAGGAGCTTTTCTAGCAAGTGATACAAAAACCAAAATATAGTCTGTGTTGTGAAAAGCTCACTGGGCACACATCAGGCACTGCAGATTGATGAAATACTGTGGAAAGGAAAATGGCAAAGAGACAGCATAGGAGCAGGAGCAGAGGGATTAATTTACTCAAATTGCAGTATTTGGATAAGGAAAAATAAAAAAGTCCAGAGTAGTCTTCACATCCTAAGGCTGTGGGACCTGTGGTGGATTACGGAAAAGGAAAAAGTATGAACCAAGGATTCCCGACTCAGTGCTTAGGTATGACAAGTAGGTGCTGTGTTAGCTGAGGACCTTCTCAGGGTGGAGCAGTCACCTGAGGATATTGAAAAGCATGTGCCATGAAGGAGAGGGCCTGAAGGGTCCTCTTGAGCCCATGACCACATCAGCCACAGTCTGGACCTGCTACAGTGGATACAGTGGATACCTGGCAGTGGATACAAATCCAGATTTGCCTGCAGTCTGAGTTCTTCATACAAATTCTCTTCTAGTTAATCAAATGCCTAGGACTAAAGCAGCAGTCCCTCCCCACGCCACAATAACTGCTTCTGATCAAGAAGGGCACTCTGTGTGCTTCCCAGAAACCAGCAGTTCCCATGAGAAACAAAAGACCCACTCCTTTGTTTCAATGTCCCAGTAGCATAAGCACAGGGAGCAGTGGAAACACTGGCAGCAGGCAGTGGGGTCGAGGGAGCAGTTGAGCACAGATCCTAGGGAGAAAACCATGACCTTTCACAGAATCACTTTTGTTTGCATGACAGGATGGAGGAGATGGGGAGACGCTGCAGTGACGTGTTGGATAATTATCACCTGGGTGTGAAGGGCTCTCAGAGAGGCCAAGGAGATGCTTTGCCAGCAAGGGCACAGTACTGTCTGGGTTTGCCCGTAGCACACTGGCGTCATTGCCCCTCTGCAGCTGTAAATGCCAAGCTGGCCAGGCCATATGCAGGGAAAAGGCTGCCCATAATCAGGGCATGTTGTGTCTGCTGGCGGCACACAACATGCTAAGCAGGACTGAACACACTCCCTGGATTCCTTGCTTGCAGACAGGGCATGAGGTGGTCACCCACACCTCCCCTGGGAGTCAGGCACTGCTTTTAGGGTGGAATAGGTCCAAACGCATTTAAAGGGTCACCTTAGGAGGAGAGGAACTGCAGCCTACAATTGCACTTATGCCTAATGAGAAGGGAGCAGATGGGCAAATCTTGCTCAGGAAAGGTGCAAGGAGCGGTCCTCTGTAAGCACCACTAGTGTCCACCACCACCATACACACATGCAGCACCATCCCCACTGGTGTCCCATAGCTCTGACACATGAGCAGATGGGCTGGCACAGAGCTGCATATGCATCACTGCCACAGACCCTTACATCTGAGGAATCCAGAAACCCTACACTTGGGATCTTCTTCTAACTAAGGCATTGTCCAGTTTAAGGATGCAAATGTGACTGACCTACACTGTAGAGGCAAGAGGAGAAGACAGTCTCCATATCAATGAGATTCTGTTCCTCTGTGAACAGAAAAATGAAAATACCCGCTGAAGGTCTTTCTTTGGTCAAAATGTTGTGATTCTAAGAAATAATTGGCCACTGTGAATTCCTAAGTTGGTTTTTTTTTCAATAAGAAATACAGCCAACTCACAAAAATGTAGATTGGACTTACAGAGGTGCAAGGGAAAGTTTTTGCTTTATTATTCCTGCATATTTTTGTGTCTTGTGGTGAGGACATCATCTGCTGCAGCAGTAGCTACCATAGGACATGAAGCCAGAGATACAGCAGCTCAGTGCTTGTCAGTTCTACAACTCTAGTTAACCTCGGGTGAGGACACTATTGCTGGAATATAATAACAGGTTACTGGGCAACATGATCTCCTGTTTCTCAAATGATCAAACTTGATCATCTTTCTAGACTGAACCTAAATGGACACCGACCTTTTCATTTAAAGCAAATTAAAGATCTCAGACTACCTAACATGAATAATGATGTTTTTTTGTTGGGTTTTTTTTCCCCTTAATTAAATGAAAGTGGGTTTTATAATTTAAACATTCCCACACACTGTTGAATGAATGCAAATTTTTTCCGTGATTATTCATGCAGTGCAGCAGCAGGCTGAAAACAGCAGTGTTAATTCCCCTGTGATTCCTCCAGAATGTATAGGGTGCATACAGAGAGTTACAGTAGCTCCTGGAGACCTGCCACAGAGGGCTTTATTGTGCCAAGTCATGCACAGAATAATAGGAAATGGCAGAGTGTGCTCCAGCATTTCCACTCTAACTCAGAAGCTTAATGTGACAGAGAGGCTGGGAGAAACAAGAGGATGCCCTCCTTTCCCCACTGCACAGCCCTGATCAACATGTGCATGGTGACATTTGACAAAGCAAAGCCTGGACCATTGCACAGCTCCTTTCCTGGCTATGTCCATCCCTGCTTAGCCATGGGATAAGGCAGGGCAGAGGCAGAAGGAAAATGGAGGTTATGGATAAAGAGGTGAAGCATGCCATGGCTGGGGTGGCTGGGGCACATGGGCTGGTCACACTGGGGGGCACAGCTGTCTGAAGAGTAAGTCATGAGCAGTGTCATGCTCATGTCCCCAGTGCCATTGCCATCAAGTGGGTTTGCAGAAGCAATGAAGCTGTAAGGACAGTGCAGGTCCTGCCACCACTGCTCCTGGTCTCTGTTACTGCTCACCACTGCCGGGGACTTGCATGGTGAGACACCCCTGGCTACACCAACACTGGTCACTTGAGCAGGATGGGGCATTGAATGTCCTCAGATGCAGATGGCTTTTTCCCCAGTGTAATGCAAAGAGAGATGAGCTCCCTTTCGAAGCAGTGGGAGACAAGAGCCAGTACAGGTGTGTGGCTGGGCTGTGCCACAACACCTGCAAGGCTGTCCCTCTTCAGAGTGCCCTAAGGAGCCTTGACTCCTTGTGATTCTTCCTTTGTTATGTTCCACCACCAGCAGGACTCCCCACACTGGAGCAGATTGTGAAGAACTGCAGCCCATGGGAAGTTCTTACAATGGAAAAGTTCATGGAGGACTGTCTCCTGTGGGAGGGACCCCCCCCCCCCGAGAAAGAACAGCAGAGACAACTTGTGATGACTGACCATGTCCTCATTCCCCAACCCCCTTCAGCTCTGGGGTGAAGGAAGCAGAGAAAATTGGCAGTGAAGCTGAACCCAGAAAAAAGGAATAAGTGAGTGTCAGGTTTTTGCGTGCTAGCTCAAAGAGAGCCCGGAGGTCGAGCCACAACCCGACTGCACTATGGCAGGCACAGACACACAAAAGCACAGGCAGACGAGGGTGCGCTCCTCACCCGAGGGGGCCGTCCCTAAACAGGGTGTGAAGGCATGCAGGAAGAGACAAAGAAGGGAGAGAGAAGGGACTCTCTGTGTAATTTCTACACAGAGGGTTTATTGAGGTGAGACAATGGGAGGAGTAGATGGAGAGCCAAGGATCTGACAAGGGTCCAGGGATTTTATAGTGGGGATAGGAAAGGCGGGGATAAGGGACACAGCAAATGGGATACTTGACAGGAGGCAGGGTTGAGTGCAAGGGAACCAATGGAAATAACACAAAGGAGGGATTTAGGGAAGGAACCAATGGGGCATCGAGGAACAAAGAACTTTCTAGAACTAATGCATATTAAACTTGGGAAATGGATATACACAACCTCATACATAAAGCAATGAGGGAAAAACGTTAACTAATCAGGGGAAAACATGCAAACAGCAGAACAAAGGAATCATGGGTTCTCACCATGACTGCAAAGTTACATGCTAAACTTGGGTTGCTGACTACCACAGCTGGTTGTCTGAGTTGTCCTCAGGAGACGGAGCGGCTGGAGCCACCTGCACTGCCACAGGTGAGGGTAAGTTGGTTTCAGACTTGGTTTTGTTTCTTATTATCCTACTGTGATCTGATTGGCAATAAATTAAATTGATTTCCCCAAGCTGAATTTGTTTTGCCCATTATGGTAATTGTTGAATGATCTCTCTCTGTCCTTATCTTGACCGTGAGCCTTTCATCATATTTCTCTCCCCTGCCCAGCTGAGGAGGGAAGTGATGGAGCAGCTTTGGTGGACATCTGTCATCCAGCCAGTGTCAGACCACTGCAAGGGGTTAGGGACTTTCTGAGCAGGAGATTGTATCTGCAATATCATTCTTAATAATCACAGTCAGAGGTAATTTGTTCAGTCTGTCATGAATATTTTTATGGTTTCCACCTTCACAATTAGTACAGCAGTCAGTTCCATTGTTTTATAGGTACTCTGTGAAAAAAGTACTTTCTTTTGTATTTTTGTACGAAACTTGCTGATGGTTGGACTCCCTCTAGTTCTTACAACATGAGAAATAGTAAATGACCTTTACTTCTTTCACCCTTCTCTATGGCATCCCAAGTTCAGTGGGCCTCAATGGGACATAGACACCTCTACAGAACCTCAGCTGACTGTATCCCAAGGTGGAGACTCCTGATCCACTTTGCTTCTTTTAGTCAGGAAAGCACTTTATACTTATATCCTTCTCTCAAGATTATCTGTCTCTGAGATGGGGGAAAACACTGCATCCTGCATTCACAGTTGGACTACCCATTACTTAGCAACATAACATTTTTTGACCTATTCATTATTCATTTCCTAACAATTACCTTACAAAACCTTTAAGCCTTTTTGCAGTAGCACTATCTTACTTCTTAGCTAACAGTTTCAAACTGCATTGTCTAATACTACACGTCGGTCCACAGGAAATGTGACCTGACTTTTCAGTATTTCCCGCAATTCCCACTGAAGTTGTTCTACTCAAATTTCCCCTGAAGTGCAATCAGGTAAAGATACATGCATTCCTCTATGGAATTAACCTACATATTCCTAGTGAGCAAACAGCCATCTGTCTCTAGCTGAAATATGCACACTCCAGAACATGCCTGACTGAGCTCTGGTATTGCCAGTGCCTCCCCTGTGATGGTCCTGAGCACTGGAGATCACCACACTGAGCATGAAGCACTATTTTGCCCCACAGAAACCTGTTTGCTTCAACAAATGTTAGCCAGATTTTGAAATGAGTCCAATCCATTAGAAATTATTAATTAAATTTTTAAAAATGTATGTATCTATCTATCTATCTATCTATCTGTCTATCTATCAGGAAAAGGAATGGTATCTAAGCAAACACATCATGAGTTGGAATTGGGCTTAGTTGTAGTGTTAGCCTTGATGATTGCCATCTGACAACCTAGTACACTACAGAGCCAGACTGAGTTTGCTGTGTCCACATCCATGCCCATATTTCCTTGTGTGTTCTGCTAGGCAATCGGCAGAGATAAATCCATGTTTTTCTGGGCTTCAGCATCTCAAAACTTCTGGTTCTTCCTCATTCGACTGCAGTAAAATGCTGTTGTGTATTGTTGAGTAGAGGAGGGGGTCATGGGGAGGCACTGGGAAAATGGATGCCAAGCACAGCACTGCCCCAGTTTAGATCTCCACATATTTCTTATCTGGGCTTCCCAGATGGTGCAGGGACCTCAGCCTCAGCTGCCATTAGGGTTAAGGATTAGGGTTTGAATTCAGAGAACCACCATGCCTACAAGCTCCACAGATCAGGGCTGAAAAAGGCATGTCAAGGAGAGCATGTCACTGCACCAACATTGCTCCACCCACAACTCCCTGATCTTGACAACTCATGGTACCAGGGACTTCAGTCTCAATCCCAGGCCTTCATTAGGATTAAGGTAAGAGTTCAAAGATCTACAAAAGTGATAGCTCCAGGGGTAGCAAGGCTGGGAAAGGCATGCCAAGGGGAGCACAACACTGCACCAACATCAATCTGTCCACATGTTTCTTTTCTGGGCAACCCATGGTACATGAGACCTCAGTCTCAACCACAAGTGAAGGCTATCACTGGTCTCTGGTGAAATATTTCAGTCTCTCAGCACTGGAAATCTTGGATCTTCCCAGTCTGATGTCAATGTCTTGGCCCTGAGAAGGGCTATTAGGGACTTCAGAGGAAGAAGCAGAAAACTGAATCAGACCACTGAGGAAATACTCTAACAGAATATATTTTTCTCCTGTTCATTAAAAGCCCAAACATGTCTTGTACTTTGGATCCTCAGCCTTTCCAGAACTCACAGAGGTTTTATTTATTTTGTAATGTTTGCTAATCAAACAGGGTATTTCTATTGTCCAGAAATGGACAATGAATGGACAATATAATGTCCAGAAAAACATCCAGTTTTCTTTTGATTCATACTGCACTCCTGGCGAGAGTGTTATATTAAAGTTCCTAGAATAATGCAGAAAAAATTTGGAAATTTACTTTGGGATTGAATTTTGTAGCAGGCACCTACCTCACACAAACATTCACAAAAAACTATGCAAAATGATGTCTGGTTCTTACACAGCACTTCTCCATAGGCTTCAAAACTATTTGCAAAACGGGTCTACGCCATTTCACTTCTCTTAAAAACTTAAGTGACTCATTTTTATCTAATAAATCAGGAAATTAATTATGTCAAACTTCTGGACTTACTCCAGGGAGCTACCAAATTGTCTACACAGTCTTCCAGAAAGTAGATGAAATTATGGACAGTGTGGCCATATGTAGACCTCCTGACATATGTGCATCTCCTGGCTACCTTTGTACTGCACTGTACTGTACAGTGCAGACACGATGTGCCTGCACTGGCCCATGCCATGTCACTGCTGAGTGCTCTTGAGCAACGTGGGTCCTTGTTGCAGAATGGTTAGAGGATCAGGGGCATGGATTATTGATAAAGGGAACAAATCAGTAACAGAACTGTACAAAGCAAAGGCCTGCAAGCAAAGGCCTCCATGAGAAAAAGCCTCCATGAGAAAATGCCTGCATGAGAAACAGGCCTGGGAACAAAAAGGGAGTTTCTAGGAGGTTCAGTGCTGTTCTGATAAAGATGTGCTGACCATGAGAAGGGAGGAAAAACTTTGGTCTCTCAAGACAAAACATAAAACCTGCCAAATGTAGTCTTTTATCTAACCCAATTATGTAGAAGTAAGAATGCGCCTTTGTAAGTTTAAACTAATTAAAGAACTGATAAGCTTGTATACTTTCACACTATATAAGTTCCTTTGTATTGCTAATAAACGAAGCTTGCTTTACCAATCACATTGATTGTCTGCATGGCTTCCCCCACCCGAAGTCGGCAGGTCCTTATGGCAGAGACCAAGCAAACACTGGGCTGTGGTAGAAAAGCATGGCCCACAGGTCAAGGGAAGAGGCCATTGCCCTTTACTCAGCACTTGTGGGACCACATCTGGACCAAACGTGTCTGATTTTGGGCTCTTCCATACTGAAGGGCTTGGGCATAGTAGAGCAATCCCAGCGGAGGGCTGCCAAGCTGGCCAGGTGACTAGTCCATGGCATATGAGGGGAGGCTGAGAGAGTTGGGCTTGTTTATCTTGTGAAAGAATCAAATTTTTCCTATGTTTCTATGATTTTGGGTTCTGAAGACCCTAGAAATTGTACCAGTTCAACAGTGGCTAATAAATCCCTGTATATGCTCTGTTTACCAGTTGCCAAATATTTGAGAAGCCTTTGGGGTTCTTTGAGAAAATCACAACATGTAAGTTAAGATAGTAATCAAGAGCTTTTGAAGTCAACTCTATTGTGAATTTTGCAATTTTTCCAGCTCCTCCTTGTTAAAGATAATAAGTTCCATGCTGAACTGAGGAGCATTCAAAACACTTACTAATCTAGGCAAGGTGTCTGATGCCATATTTAGCACATCATTTAAAAAGATGCTTGAGCCCAATCTGTCTTTTATATAACCCATTATACTAAATCCCAAAAGGTGGAATAAGGCTACTAGAATCAGCTGATACTAAGTGAAAATGTGAGTAATGCTCGAATGTTTCAGAAAATTTTTTTTTTCTCCATAGTTAGCAATGTATGAGTCACTCAGGCTCCCTAGCTACTGCACTGCATGAATGACTCAAAACTCCATCAAGAACGGAGGCACAAGCAGTTCTCTCTTTGTGCCAGATTTTCTCCTTTCAAATCACCCTTGCTGTATCTCACCCACTTCAAAAAAAAAAGGAGAATCTCTTTCCCTTTTACTTCCTTCCGCCATCCCCATCCAAGCCCAGATAAAGTATTGTGCACAAGGATGGTCAGTGCTAGTTGTGATTGAATAGCACAGGATATGATGTGTTAAAGGGAACTCAGTTAACCCTTTTTTTAAGAAGTGAAAATGTACATAAACTAGTTGCTTTGCTGAACTCCTCTGAAGTTCTTGGAAGAGCAAGGACACTGCATTTTTAATCATGTTGGACCCAAATGTCCTCTATGGAATTTTCCTGTACAGCAGAGTTCAGTCTGGGATGTTGAAAATTTTAGCCAATCATTTGTTTGAGAGAAAGTTTTAAATTCAGTGCATTGTAGACTTTAAAACACCTCAGTCCCCAGTGACCTGTACAGTTTAACAAACTAATAATCTCCTTTTAGTTTAAATGGGATAAATTGCTGCTGAGAGGACCCATTTTAATTTGTATTAGGTATCTCCATCAAAACAACACACACAACCCCATTTTCACTGATTTCTGGCTACAAGCCTGAACCTAAGTCCCCTCTGCAGAGCTCCGAGAAGCTTTTCAGAGTCACAGGCAAATCTGTTCTTGCTGTCATATTGCCACTGTCTCATCACTTGATGCATCACATGAGTCATTTTCCAGGGACAGAAAGGTGGAGAGGGAAAAATCATGTTGGACTGTATATTAGTTGTCACTTGAAAAAAAAATATGCTGCATAACCTGGCTATTGCCTAACCCCATTACCTCATCCCTATGCTGATCACCAGCTTCTTATTCTCTCAGCACATCGATGTTGCAATGACCATGGGGTATTTTGGACAGTGATCATTTCCTCTTCTCAAAACCCTTCCTCCATAAGATCAGTCTGACCTTTTGGCCACATAATGGGAAGAAGAGTACACAGCCATTTGTCAGAGCAGATCTCAGTAAGACAAGCCACTGGTTTCTTCTGCAGTCTGTTTCCTATTTATGAGAAAGTTATGAAGTTCAGAAGGAATGACTGTGAATTGTTTTCCTAAGCCACGTTTCCCATTGCACATTTATAATTCAGCTTTTTCAGAAGTTGTTTGAGTTTAATTCTCTTTGATTCTTCAGCCTTCTGGATACAACATCTTTATACAGACAAAAGCAACAGCTGTCCAAGAGTCATGAGCTCCTAATGCTCTTAACACAAAGTCTTTTTGCTAGAATTCCTGTTTCAGAGTTAAGCATTTTGCTGGTGGCTGCCTTAACCATCTGAATCCAACAAAATGTTCCAAGAATGGGGTATTCTGCTAAGTAGGTAAAAGGCTCCACTGCCAGACAAACTTAATTTGGGTGAGTCCCTTCAGCTTGCCTGTAGTTTCTTCTGTTGTCACCATGAAACACAGAATTCATCTGGGTCAGTCATTCGTTCCTTTACCTTGGGGCTTCTGAAAGACTTCTTGATTACAAGTCTCAAATTATGGTCAAATACATCTGACTTTGTCCTCTCTTTGGAGGCTCATTCTGTTGGTGTTAAGACACCTAATTCAGGAGTCCAAGTTATGTTAATAGTCATCTGAGAAAGCAGATATCCAGAAGGAGAACATGGATATATGAGGAACAGGAGATAGATTTGGGCTTGTTCAGCCTGTGGAAGAAAGAGGTTGGAGTCATCTCACTGTTGAACACAACTACATTATGGTATTATTCAGAGAAGACAAACTCTTCTCAGAGGTGTAGAGGAATTGGATGAGAGGCAACAGACACAAACTGCACAAACAGGAATTCCAATCAGATTACAGGAAACATCTTTTCACTATGAAGACAGCAAAGTTGGTACAGGTATTGGCATCTCCATTTTTGGAGCTATTCAAAACTCATCCAGACACAGTCCTGAGCAACATGCTGTAACTGGATGTGCTTTGAGTGAGGGATTAGACAAGAGGACCTACAGAGGCTCTCCAGATTTTTCTATGGCTCAATAATTCTGTGACTTTGCAGGACATCTCAGATATGGAACAAGAGTCAAAGCCACCCTCTTAAATTGCCTTTCACTTGTAGCTTAAGAAATTTTACACTGGTAATTTCCACACCACTAATAGTGAGTTTTTCTCTTCTTTGACTAGTTCATTGAAGTTTAATTTTGTTTCAGGTGGGGACCTATTTTTTTTTTAATAAAAGTACTTTATCCATAATGCTCCCTGAAATCTTTTGGACATAGACTAAAATCACTCATTTCTCTCTTTCTTTTTAGCTCTACTTAGAGGATCTCATTTTTCTCCTTGCTCATCATTTTACCAGTTGAATTATTCCTGTATATAATCTCCTCCATTCATTAATTTCTGCTTGTCTGTTGGCTGCAAAGATATTTGGCATTGAAAACTGACAGAATATCAGTATATGTGGTGGCCTTATAACATGATTAATTAGTGTTTGGAGAGCACTTTGCAATCAGTCAAGGAAAAACTGCAAGGCTGTGAGGGTTAACAGTGAGATCTTTTCCCTTAATTTTGCTTGATTTGTTTTATAAACAGTGACGCAAGCAAATACATCAGGACCCAAATTGGAAAGCCACTTCTTACGATGTTGGATTAAAGGAATAGAAGATCAGTGTGATGATTTTGTTTGCTTTTTGAAAGATATGACAGCTCTGGCTTTTTCTATACATTTGCAGTCAGCTTAGTTCTCATCAGCCTGTATTTTGTCAGTTAAGTACTTCTCTGAAAACCTTGCCCAGCAATCTTACCTAATGATGCCTTTCTCACTACTGTTGCTTTCAAAGCAGAAACTCACACAATCTTGTTTGGCATGTTATCTCCTATCAACTCTTATTCAGTTGAGAAAAATGTCTTCAAAAACAATGGGAAACCTTAGAAAATGTGATAACAAACATCAGTGTTTTAGGGTTTAGGAAAGTGTGATTAGAAGCACCATGGAGACCATTGTCAGGTCATATCTGTCTTCCTAATTAACTGAAATAGAGAGAAAATATAATGTTAACAAGATTAACAAATGAAATTACCAAATTGTAGGTGTTAATATTGCTAAGTATAATTTTACTAAGTATTCTTTCAGAAGATATCAACCTAGAAAAAAATTTTCTTTCCATTTTTTTAGTATTTGTTTCTCACTTCTTTTTTTTTCTTTCTCTCCATTTCACAGAGATTGGAAAATGTTCTGTGAGAGCCTCCCGAGGACTGGACTGGAACTGGCCCTCTTGTACTTTAGCTCAGAGATCAAACTCTTTTACAGAGAAGAAAAAAGAGTGCTTTTGGTTTTCTCTTTTTCCTAATATACCAATTTAAAGATGTCATCCCTTGGGAAAAATTCTAGGCTACAGCATGAAGCTTTCCCATTTCCTTTTGATGTTTTCAGAATCATCTCCTGGAAAAATTATTTTAGGGACAGGATTATTAGGATGGTTTTTTCCCATTTTAAAGCTTCTTAGGGTCTTCCTTTGGACTGGTGGAAAGTATGCATCTTAGAGAGAGAGCACAGATACACATTTCTGTGCAAAGCGGTGGCAGTTTTATTGCAGAATCTGTATCAGTGATTTGGAGATATCTAAAGTCACAGCTGGCAAAAGTCATGACTAAGCCAATCGCTGACTAACAGGTATGTGGAAAACAAGTAATGGGGAGGACAAAGCTTGCCACAGATCTGGATTGATCAGCACACCTGTACCATTAAAACATAGTTTATCATACACCGTAGTGAAATTAAAAGGTAAGTGTCTGTCATTCGGAAAGAAGAGAGATAAACCTTTCTCCACATTAAGAAGTTCTCCAAACACTCTACATTTACTGGTGATACTCACACTTGTAATGAAAAAATAAAACATGTCACTGGTAGCACTGTCAAAAACTGCAGTCCTGCCAACATTTATTGTGAGGCAGCATGTAAACACTGAAAACTACAAACAAGGAAAGGACTCCTGCCCCTTTGATGTCTGTGCAGCCTTGGCCACTTCCTTAAGCAGTATTTTGGTAGTCAAGAGTAACAATTCTATTTCAGTCTCATCCACCCTTCCTTCTGCTTTATCCTAGATGGAAATGATGGGAAATTCATAACGTCTTAGAAAACTTTGGCAATGCCCATATAAATGCTATTAATTGCTCCTTTCACACACACAGTCCTGTTCCAAGCACTCTCCAGCAAAAATTGACTTTCCCTATGTTTTTTATAGTGCACATCAGAAGAGCTTGCACAAGAAAAAGTAAACAGCTGCAACTATAAATCATACAATTCCCCTAAACTAGAAGTCTTTTCTTCTAACTGGTTTTATACAACAAAGGCATGAAGCAGGTTATTCTCAATACTAGAGAGATAAATACCTTCCTCCATCATGCCACACTCCTGGTTCTCAGTATAAGAGGCACACATGACAAATACAAATACGGCTTGGAGAACATCTTATTGAAGTCACTAAGGCTACAAGGGGCACATGAGCCCTCAGCATTTCAATATAATTCAGAGTGCTTGCAAACACTACAGCAACAGCAATGCCAACCCAATGCCAACAGACTACAGAAGGGTTCTCATAGCTCAAGGTCAATAAAGGCTGTTTCCTTCAAATAGATTCTGTGGTTGGCAAAGGTTGGCAGGACCAAGCCTTTTCCAAGCACTAAACTTCAGTATAAACAATGCAAAATGCATTTTCACACCATCTTTTACTATACAAATGGGTTTGAAGTAGATATCCCATCCCAGCCAAAAGACCTAGGTACATTCACTTGCTACCTTACTGGGGCCCAGGTTAAGGATGTCACTAACAAAATTCCCAGATGGGCACAGCCCTCAGACTATTAGCTGTTAGTACTCCTTCATCTGCATGGCAAAGAAGTCCAAGGGCAATGAAAAGAGTCTTCTGAGCGTTAGGACAGTTGGCAAGGGAATCAGGAGCACAGGTTATTTTTACCTCTCTCCTTCCAGTTGTGGGCACCGACATTGAAAGAAACAGACAGGCCCAGTCTACTAATCCAGGGCTCTGTGGCTGATGTCCCCACCACAATTTTGGGCTGGCCTACACAGCACCAGGCCCACAGGTATCAGATGGGATCCACCTTCCACGGAGGAAGAGTGTTTTTGCTCGCAAGCTTGAGGTACTCCTTGGCAGAGCTTTAAACTAGACTTGAAGAGGGAGGGGGATAATACCAGGCTTGCCTGAAAAGCTGTGGGATATCCACAGCAAGGTTATAGGAACAGAGTGCTAGTGACGGCCCTCAGCCTGTTCCTAGACTGGAGCACACTTGAAATCTTATGTAGGTGAGCCAGGGCCTCCTTTGGAAATAGGAGCCAAGAGGGAAACACTAGTGAAACCCCTAAAAAGAATTAAAGGGTATTCCTCTAAGAAAGTGACACATTCAAGAGCCCAGCTGAAGTGCCTCTACACCAACGCACACAGCACAAACAACAAACAGGAGGAGCTGAAAGCCACTGTGCTGCTAGAAAATTAGGTCATAGTTGCCATTACTGAAACTCTGTGTGACAAATCCCATGATGGGAGTGTGGCTGCAGTCATCACATGCTGGTGAACATGGCAGTCCTGGGGAATATGGGTCAGGCAAAGAGTAAAGTCAGGATCCTCCTGAACTTCAGAAAAAACTTTCAGCTGTTCAAGGAGTATGTCAATAGGGCCACCTGGGAAACTGCCCTCAGGAACAGAGGACCATAACAGAGATGGCAGGTCTTTGAGGACTCTCCGTAGAGCACAAGAATCATTGATCCTCAGGCAAAAGAAATCAGGAAAAGAAGGTAGGAGACTGGCATGGCTGTGTCTAGACCTGCTGGTAAAACTTAAGGGCAAGAAGGAAATACACATCCAGTGGAAGCAGAGGCAGGTACCCTGGGAAGGGTATAAGAACACTGCCCAGTTAGGTTGGGATGACGTCAAGAGTATAGTACAATAGATATGAGAGCAGAACAACAAGTGTGTGGGGACTTCAGGAGCAGTGCATACAAATTATGTCAATTAATGTGACTGCAATGACCATCACAGCAGTGACCCAGTACACCCTCCTGCCCCCAGGGTCAAGGAGGAGACACAACACACAAGGTCACAGGAGACACAAGTCTCTCATCCCAGGAGAGAAGCTGTTTGAAATGGTCTGTCATCCAGGCCCTTCACAGATGATCTTCCTCTTCTGTGGCTGCAGAAGGCTTAGCCTAGGACTCATGGTGTAGTCAGAAGGACAATGTGCCCAGCTTCACACTGCAAACCATTGGATTGGTACACGAGGACTTGTTCTTGGGCACATGCAAGGCATTTGGGTGAGCCAGGTAGACACTCCCAGCAAATCTTACAAGCTCAAACTCACAACATCCCAGGAAATGACAGAGGAGGAGGACATGTCTCACAGCTCTAGCTACCCAAAAAGCAAGTAGCTTTTCATGAGTAGATGGCTTTAAGACAACAAATGAAATCTACCACTCCAAGTTTTGTTTTCTAGGTGAGTCTTTAATTTTTAAATTTTAATATTTAATCTGTCTCCCCACAGACTCACACAGTCTTTTCTACTTTAACTAGATTCCTTATGAGTTTGTCAGTAGTACATTTCATCTTAATTTGAATCCTTTGTCCTCAACTTCTTGGTAACTGTTTCTCTGGAACGCCATCACTGGCATAGCTCTCCTATAGGGATACAAAGGCACCAACTCTAGGCATGGCTCTATGGAAAAGGAAAATGATTGTCAGCTGCTTTCTTGGAGGCATTTTTGTTTTATGCAGAGTGGGAAAAATTTCTGAGAGAAGCATTCATTTCTGTAGTAATGAAGTCAGCCAGAAAGTTAAGTGCTTCTGCCAGTAACTGGCTCCTTATTTCAGAAGAGAAGATTTTTAACTTTGAGAACGAAATTCTGTGAACAAAGCACTTTTTTGGAAGCCTCGTCTAGACACAGTCTTTTCAAAGTACAGGGGTTTTTGTTGTGCTTTTTTTTGCAAATACATACTACCAAACTTTTCTCAGTTCCATAATTGCCATCTGCCATTAAAATCAACAGGAATTATGCTTGTATACCCGAGGAAAGATGTGTCTGGTAGTTCTTAGAAATAAGAGCTGAATTAATTAAAAATGGATTTCACATTAAAAACACAGGAATCAGCTGACTATGTGCTGTAGAAAGGAAAAGAGCTGACTTAGAAAGCCTTAGGAATCTGGGTTATCATAGGAATTCTGCCAAGGCATTTATCTGTAGTGGTAGATACTGCTATTTTGACTTGCGCACTTCTAAAGAAATATAGACTGCTTTATTCCCTTGTCCCAGATAGATTAGTCGACTACCTAAGCACTTTATCTTTTAATTAATTGTATCAGCTAAGTGCGTATTTAAAAACTGAATTTCTGTACAGAAATCCTCAAAATATTAATCGCTTCTTGTACACCCCTCTTCTCCACAGCCTGCCAAGCACTGAGTCATAATTCCATTTTATTCTATTCTTTCCATTGCTGCACAACAATTACACAGTCTATGAGAAAATTATATTTGTTGTTTAATCATCAGGGAGACCAGCCTTTCACAAGAGAAGGAGACAGCAGCCTGTGCACATATAGGATGACTTAAGGGAGGGGTGCAGAACATGATCTGGTTAAAAGTCATCTAAACTCAGTAAATAGAAGATTTGGAAGCTGTGGTGGGAGGTCATCTTTTCTGGCAGTCTATTTTAAAAGAAAAATTGTAAAGGAAGAATACAGCTGCTGGTCTCACATTCATTAGGCCAACCTGTAAACTTTTTATTTTCCAAAACTTTGCAAACCTAGAGGAAACACAAACTGTATGTGACTGTTGTTGACCGTTTGGATTGTAAAACAAAATCCAAAATAAGGGTTTCCTAACCACATATTATTTAATTTGCCCGTTGCGAATAGAGCAAAACCAGGGGCTAAACACAGAAATAAGTTCAGTCAAATGACTTCTCAACCTCATCCAGCATGGGTTTTAGCAGCTGTGCTTCCCCAGAAGCCTAATCCTGAAACTATCCCTAGATAGCACTGCAGGGCAATCTCTCCCTCCCAACCACTCAAACAGAAACAGGAAAAAGGACATAGGAAAATTTGGCCACAAAATGCTCACTTTAAAAAATGTTAAATATATAAATTCTGCTTTCAAAAGTTCCAAGTCTGGACAAATACATAAAATCTGTTTTCAAAAGCTCCAAGGTTGGACAAATGAATGGATATATAAAAAAACTGTTTTTAAAAGCTTCAAGGTTGGACACAGTGATCTTCTACTTCATGGGAAGTCAGATTGCCTTGGTGAAAACAGTGTTTCAGGATGTGTTTCACTGATATAAACATTAATTCATCCTGAAACTCTTCCTGACTAGACAAATCAAATGCCCTTAGATTACAGCCCAAATCAACATGCCCAAGTTGGGGCTGTGCAGGCAAGTAGCATGTCTTGAAGGATTGTGCCCAGACTGTAGTTGCTCCATTACAAAGCACAGTGGAAGGACTGTATGTGACAAGCAAACAAATTCTATCTGTAAATTTCAGTGGAGTCTTATCCCGGATGTGACTGCTCTCTTCAAGCCAGACCTTGTGGTTGGGACTGAGCTTGCCAGTCCTGCCTAGACCTGCTGCCAGTGAGGGCACTGGCTCACCTTTATTCCCTGCAAGCTAGCCTGATGGTCACGGAACAATGGAGAATGGGCTGTCGGTGCATGCTGGACAGACATCCTGCCTGGAAAGTCTGCTAGCTATCCCTAGCTTCTTCAGCCACTGGGATAGTGCAAATTTACCATATTAGAGGTCACACTGCCACGGCTGGTTTCTGAAAGAAAGGAGTTAGGAGATAGGTTAGGCTGAGTTTGGACCAGGGCCAAGTCAAACCAAAAAGGAGGCCTCAGGTGACAGACTAAAGCTCTGGCAGCCAGGGGTTTGCAGTTACAACTGTAAGCCAAACTTCTGACTCATGCTGGATGTGTGAACATGAGCAATTTAGTTGGCTCCTTGCTGCCTAAATCAGCTAGGCTGGATGATTGAGTCATGGCTGGACCTCCCAGAATCCAGATGCAAGGTCTGAAGTGACCTTTCTAGAATAAATAAGAAAAAGTTTGCCCGTTGCCTTCAAACTCAGCATATAAGTGTTAGTCTGTGCTAGAGAGCTACAGTGAAGAGGATGAGGGAGAGGATGACATAAGCTCCCCCTTCCTTAGCACAGTGGGGAGCTTCTTGTAGAAATGAATGGGGCCTTTTCTCCCTTACACTGTGGGAATGCTACTTTCCAAGGAGTTTGCACTCAGCTTGCCTAAATATACACTGCTCCGTAACACAGCACACAAGTGCATCCAGGACATTGGAAGGAGAAAAAACCCATAGAGTCATGCAAGCATGAAGATTGGAGTGGACTCTGGAAGTCACCCAGGCTGACCTCTACCCTCTTTACACCCCAAGGACTAAATCCAAAGTTAAATCAGCTGGCTTACAGCCTCATTGAGTGAAGTTTTTAATGCCTCTAAAGACAAAGAATTTGTGGGGTTTTTGAGAAACCTGCTTTTAGTGTTTGACCACCCTCTCTGAAGAAGTTTTCCTTACGTCTAGTCAGAATTTCCTTTGCTGCAGCTTGGTTTTCATCTTTCTCTGTGTACCCAGAGTAGCTGTCTGGCCACATCTTCCACGTAGTTCTCTTTCAGGTTAAAAAAACAGCCCGTAGCTTTTGTCTTCTTCAGCCTAATCTCAGCCCTCTGTGTATTTTAGTGGTCCTCAGCTGGACTTGCTCCAGCTTTTCAGCATCTTTCTTGCATCGGTGTCCCTAAGCTGGACATTGTAATGCAATCTCACTAGTGACAAGTAGAGGGGACTAGTCTCATGGTCTGTTGGCTATGCCCTTCTCTTTCTGTGTATTCCCGTATGCATCAGTCTCTGCAAGGGGATGCAGATGACATGTTCACCTTGGGGTCCACTTCTGATGAGCTGCTGTCCAGCCAGTCACCTCTTATCTTCACATCGGGTTTTCTGTCCCAGGTGCAAAACATCAGGAGCGAATCCATGCTAATTAATATACCTATTGCTTTGGCTGGAGCAGTTCATAGTCGGAGCAAGCTGCATATGGAGGGTATGGGGGCTCAAAAATGCTCTCCTCTGCCATTACTAGGTGGGCTATTGGGGAACTGGAATGCAGGACTCTGTCTGGAAAGCAAGCAGAGACATATGTGAACCATGATCACAAGAGAGGGAAAAAAAGGTCAGCTGGACCAAAGATCTCCTCTTTTACTGGTCTGGCAGGCTCCTCACTCTAGATGGGCTCCTGAGAATGGCCCTGACTGAATGGACCTGTGGCTAAAGCTGCTCCTCGAAAATGGGAGGAAACGTCCAAGTATGTGCTCCCCTGGAAGCTGAAATCCCTGTTTTACCCATCCTCGAAGCAGCAAGTGCATTAGAAGCAGAAGAAATCTCTGGTTGCTGCTGTAACCTAACACAAACTTCTGTGTATGGGTCCTGTAATGTTACTGCTGTAGAGCTGGTGCAGAGGCAGGCAGGGTTTTGACACCTAGTCTGTGGCCATCCTAAGTGGATACAGATCTCAGGATAAAGTCTCTGCCAAGGGATATGTAGGGAGCAAGTGGGCATTTAAAGTCAAGAGGCTACAACTCACTTCTCAGCTTTCAGCATCCTTGTGACCTTTAACACAGAAAGGGGACTTGTAATTGGCTCTTCTGAGTCAACACATGAATTTCTGCTGAAAAAGCCAGGGAGCACATCCTGCCAGCACCTGGTCAGAGATTACTTGAGGAGAGGGCCCAGTGCTGCCCATGGAGCATGAGACAATGTGAAGACTCTGCCTTTCCCAGCTGGGCACTGTGAAAATGTCTCCCTTCACCTCCTCCAAGTTTTTTCCCTGGAGTGTCTCATGTAAGTCATTTTATGCTCCTGCCACATCCTGTAAGTGTCATAGTGGTGACACCCAAGTTAGATTACAAGTGCCTGGGGCAAATTCACATGAGTCCTGTTCCTAATGTGAAGTCAATTAAAATCAAGTAACGAAAGAAACACATCTGATCATAGACATTCATAATAATAAAGAAACCCCATTATGCTACTCATGCAATATAATTACTACATAGCAATTTTTGAGATCACATCCGGAAGTAGCCTGAGCCACAAAACTGACATACTTGTTCTAAGGTGGATTTCAAGCCTTTAGGGTCTGCAAATAAATAGACTCCATTTTCTCTTCAGATTATTAAAAAGCTAGATCTTAAACACAGCATTGAGCCCTACAGTTAGTTCTGCACTTTGAACACTTACTCTGCAGCAACTCTACCAGGAACAATTACAAAGAAGTCACCTGTGGTTCTGATTTGGGGGAATGACAAAATTAGGACAGTGAGGAAGCTTTAAAGCTGGGATCCATCATTTCAGTAACACAGAGCAACACACCAACATCTTAGTGACCTGAAGCAGCTAGCTCAGCCTGATTCCTGTGAATTTAACTTAATTTCCTCACTTCGAGCTTTTTTCTTTTTTTAAATGTCTATGAATCATTGCACCCTCCAGAATGGATACGGACAGAATGCTTCCCTGGCCCAGAGATAACAGAGCCCCTTGCTCTGAGAATGATTTAAGAAAATCAATGGCTTTGCTTTGGTTACAAAATAAATTTAGAAAATAACAGAGAAAGAGCTAAACAGCTGGAATGCCAGCAGGGGGATATTTTATTTGACTTCCCTTACATACAAAAAGTTTGCCTGACAGCAATTAGATAAACATGTTTCTCAGCAACATCAAATCTTAGGCAAAGTCCTATAGCTATTATTCCATCACTAAAATATTATGAACAATCATGTTAGGAACTTGCCTTGCCCAGTAAGGGAGCTCCAAGCACCCTTGCCATAATCCCCCCAGTACAGCACTGGAGCTATGACTAGCTGAGATCTTCAGGCCACACGATCTTGATAGAACGATAACACTAACTTACAAAAAGCTTGCAGTCATCTACAGAGTTGAATGTGGGAGCTGATAATTTTTTTGTGCTTTTAGACCAAAGCACTATTCAGTACTGCCCATGGATGTTGACCTTGAGCAGCACATGCAATAATTCTGGGTTTCCCAGCTCAGGGACTCCCATCCTTTGTTTTCCGGTTCTCCTCCTCCTCCCTTTGATTTCAACTGCCAGTATACCACAAGAAAGTGGTATCTGCAGCACATCTTTCCTTTCTACTGTCTGTAGTAGGACCCTGCAAGCCTTTATTTTCATCTACACTGCTAGCAGTAGTGAAGCCTGGTGGATTGTCTCTGACTCTTACCCTCTCTTTGGGATTAAAAGGTGCTAAGAAGTTGTTCTAACCCCTCAGTGATAACATACATTTTTCTCAAGACCTTTTCTCCATTTGCTATGAGTTTAGACTGTGAAATTCTCTGAAGAAGCATCCATGACAAAGTAGAGTAAATCATGGAGCATTCAATAACAATCTCAGCTATCCCATAGGTTAAAGTCTATTACTTTTAAGTTGATTAATTTCTAAACAAAGACAAACTTCAAACTTACACAGCAAAATAAATCTTCCATATTCCTATTCTTCTGTAATCCTATCTGGCCTGCAGTTGGTACAGAAGCTGAGAGAGGTCTATGTTTCCCCCACCTCCACATTTCTGATGGAAAAGTGCAAGCAGCCTGCATGAGCAGCTTCCTCACACTTCAACAAGGCTGAAGGAGAACATAGACTCATCCCTGTGGAATTCCTGGCCTTCTGCTACCCAGCAAAAGTCCTTCCAAAGTGTCTTTTTTTTCTCATCATTTCACCTGGATGCAACACACACAGCAGGCACTTGATTACCACCATCTCCTCGACTACTGGAGTGATCTGGCATTAATACTGCCAGTAGAAGTTCCCTTGGCTTGCCCTGGCTGGACCCTGTAGCCCATGACTGGAGGTCTTACTCCAGAAGATACATCCACCCCTGCTGTAATTCACTTAATTGAGGCCAACTGTGGCATAACCTTTCTCCATAAGGTTGCTAGAACTGAGTCACCTGCACTCTTTTAAAATAAGTCACTGAGCAACCGTGACTTCGTAAAATGTTCAGTCACAACAGATGTGGGCAGAGTTAGGATTAGTCATGGAGGAGGAAAAGGCTTCACCAGCCACTCACCTTTAGAAATGACATTTCCATAGAAAATAAATTCAATTTTAAAAGCAACGGATTTCTTATATATGAAGGAAAGCCTCCTCCTAACTGAAGTTTTGTTCATTGTGAGCATCAGTGAAGCCTTTACTAAAAACCAACCTGCTTCATGCCCAGGGCAGCAAGCACCTGTCTTTGAAAAGATTTCTGTTACCCTGTAGTCAACATCTGCTTCCAATGGGTCTGCAGGGGAGAGATGAAAGGGAAGGAAATGCTTGGTTCCCTGACAGCAACCCAGAAAGAGCTGCCTTCTGAGGGAAATGACAGCTGAGTTAGCAGACATCAGTCCCAGGGAGTGGCTATATCTCCATGATTTTACATGTACATTTCCTCTAGAGGAAGACCAGGAAAATCCCTCAGTCTTCCCAAGGACAGAAGACTTTTTGGAGGAATGGTAGGACTGAAGGGAAACAGAAACATGCAAACACCCTTAAGGGTGTTTGCCTGAACATGCAAACACCCTTAAAACTTCAGGTTGATGTATGACTGAAAGTGGACATCTGCATTACTATGCTCAAAAATGGAGGAAATAAAATAAAAACAACCAAGAAATTCCAACTGAAATCTTGGCCAAAATATTTGTTACCTGCCAACTCAGTACTGGAATAATTGCTCCTTGCATGCCTCGAGCACAATTCCCACCCAACAGGGGCTGCAGAGCTGGGGCTGCACAGTGTGACAAGGCTCTAATCTCCAGCAAGTGTGGCCACCCCAACCATGTGTCCCTGCCATTTTAACACCCCATTGCTCCCTGACAAATGCAGAGGTCATGGCACAGGGACTGTCATTTTCATCCCCGAGCACTTCTACATCACAGTGACACCCACTGCAGTGTGATCCCAGCTTGTGCCTCCGGGAAAAGCAAACTGACAGTTTCCACACAGGCCATGTTTGTAGCCCACATTAGCAATCATAGTGTGGACCACAGGGGAATTTCACCTGATCAGCAGCTTTTGCTCCAGAGGTGTCTAAAACTCAGCTTTAAGTGGGATGCAACCGTCTCTCCTGCTATTAAAAAACCAAAAGCAAAATGGACAGCATGAACTTTCCAGGTGACCACTGCAAGCTGGATCCTGTGAAGAATTCAGTGGAGGCAGGTGGACATCTGTAAAGCAAAATCATGCCTGGGATCTCATTCTTTGTGACCCAAATATTCAGCTAAAATATTTCAAATGAAAAAAGTCAGTTGGCTTGCAGTCATCAGTCCACTGTGGATTGAGGAGAATCTCCAGTGGGAGAAAGAAGTTTATTAAACAGATTGTACAGAATACAGCAATATGGGGCAGAAAGGAAAACAATGTTATGAAATTACTTCTGTCTCAGATACCCAGTACAGTTTTTATTAAAGTCAACAGGAATTGCACACATGGCTCCAGCAGCAGGCATAGTCCTTCAAGAGAGTGTTAAAGCACAAGCTATGGGAAAAATTGAAAGATTTGAACTCTGTGATGGCTAAATCATAGCAACCCTTGCTGCTTTTTACAAACAGTAAGGCTTGCAAATCTTATGTGTGCAAAACCCCAAGTCTGACATCTCAGAAGAACTGAAATTTTGCATCAGTTCCTCTGTAGAGAGGTGCAGGAGACAACCCACAGGCTGTGCCAGGCAGAGGAAGAAATTTGGTGCTTCCTCCCCTAACAGAGAAGCAGAAGCATCTGTGTAGATGCACGCAAGCAACAAATAAAGATTGCTGAGATTTTTTGTACATCAGACAGGGGAGATTTATATAACATGTAGTGATACTAGATTGCTTTATGCACTCTCTTGGTTTTTTTCCCCCAGTCAGACCAGGTGAAGTATTTAGGGAACTTTTGGATTTAATCACCCATGGACTATGCTGAGTAACTGGTCTGCATAAGGTAGTGATTAAGCGTCGTGACAAACTCCACAGCACTTGGCAAGATTAGCTGCACAAAGAGATCCTCTCACTTAGCACTGACACGCAGCCCTCTTGCATTGCAGCTGCTTAAGAGTGCAAGCAACATTTCTCCACAACCACAGACGAGAAATGAAACACCCTTCTGTAAATGCAGCAGTAGACCTACCAGCATCTCCTGTAGAGCTACCAGTACCTCCCCATACCACAATGCAGCAGGAGAGCTGTGACACCACAGCTCATAGCCCACCCCCGTGGCAAGTAATGCCACCCAGCACTAGCTACCACTAGATCCCATCACCTGATGGCTGAAGATGACAACCTCATGCATACAGCCATGTATAGAGACGATGGCAGCCCTGCTGATATGCGGTGGCTAATGAAGCCATCGACGGAGCTTAGATGCAGAGTCCTGGTTAGGTACCTGTCTGAAGACCCACGTTTTTTGCTCTGTAGGGAAACAGTGGCCCAGTGAAAGGTCTGAGAAAGAGACAGGGAATCAGGTGCCTCTCTCCCAGCCCCGCAACAGAAACAGCAACCTAAGCTTTCCACACTGTACAAAGTTACCTCATTCCATGCTCTCTTCCAAGGACTTCCACCTATTTATGCAGTGAAAAGCAAACAGAAGTGCTCAGTATGGTTTAATGATGTCATTGCACAGCTAATTTGTTTGCTACAAATCATTGCAGGCATGAATTTTGCCATCTAAGTTCATAACAGGTTTGTAATTCACACTGTTGAAAGGCAACATCGACTCATACCAGTCAGCTGAGTGCATGCCAAATGGAGGACTCTATCCATGTGACAAATCAAAAAACCCATTAACAAGGGAAACGTCTATTGCTCTGGAATTTCTTGCCTCTGGCATAAAGAGCTTCTTCCTTGGGGGGTAGTGCAGTATTGGAGCAAGAATCCAGAGACATCTGGGAGGTTTTCAAGACTTGACTGCACAAAACTACTTCTCATGTGACCCAGCATCGATGATATTCCTGCTTTAAGTGGGAGGTCAGACAAGAGCCCTTTGCAACCAACATTTCTATGATCCTGTGAGCTCTTCCTGTAATCTCAGTATATTTCTGATGCAAGTAATTTTCCACATTAAAAATGAAAGGGAATGAAGATTTGTATGGGACTAAAATATACTTGATCTTTAAATGAGCTTGAAATTAAAGTGATGGGCATTTGAGAGGGATATGTTAATGGACTCATGCAACTGTGCACAATAGTGAGGGCTATTTAGGGGCAGACCCTGAGATGAGCATGACTGTTCCCACATGCAGTGATGCCAGCTCTCTTACTAAAGAAGGGGATGTCAGAGAGGGACAGTTGACCTTTAAGACACCAGCACAGTTGTGTTAAATTTCCCTTCACAGTGAGAAGACTGTCAAATGTCACCATTCATTGTAGAATTGGTTAAAGCACAGGGCAAAGCTGTTGCTGCATTTTTCACTCTAGAGCTTTGAAACAAGCAATTTTTATTTTTTGTCTCTCATTCAGGCCAGCAGCTCTAGCATGAAATCTTCCTCTGCAAAGCGAGTTGCAGAGACTTTTATTCATCTTCCCCAACTTCACATGCTTTAAGGTTTCCATAAAGCAGAGAACATCTGTATGAAGACTATGTCCTTGATGGAGATAACTGTCAACACCAAGTCACATGTTATTTCACATGAGGACAGGCACTGTCATCTTAATTCAGTTTCATATACCGCAAATTGATTTCTCTGCAGGAGAGGAACAGTTGCTAAGTGTTATGTACTCTTTTCACATTAGAGCTGCCCCTTTTACCTTCTCGTTGAGAAGTATCCCCAGTTAATCCAGGTTGTGAATCAAGTCTCATATTAGCCTCACCACACTGCTCTGCACCAGCGTGACTAATGCTTGCCCTTTAAACATCCTGTGACACGTCTAACAAACTTGTTTGCTACGGACCAAATTCAGCTGGGGAAAGGCAAGACTGAATAGGACCCAGATCACAAAGCTCTGGATTTATTCTGTTCTGTTCTCATTCAGTTCTAGGGTTACTTAGGTCTGGCAGCTCCCAAAAACTGGCAGAGTGGGGATTCCTGCAGTGCTGTCAGCAGGGTAGCAGCGGGGAGCCAGAGGCAGCCTACCCTGGAGTCCTACAAGGCAGGGCACAGGGAGCAGAGCTGCTGT
Source organism: Aphelocoma coerulescens (assembly GCF_041296385.1). Lineage (NCBI taxonomy): Eukaryota > Metazoa > Chordata > Aves > Passeriformes > Corvidae > Aphelocoma > Aphelocoma coerulescens. Next base: position 65,440,400 of record NC_091013.1, read on the forward strand.
AGTTGTGAGTCTTTCTGTGCTGCACAGACACACATAGGCAGCTCCTACCAGGCTGAAATGTTATTGTACTCAGTGTGGTGCATGGCTTTCAGGAAATACAACACAACCTCTATTTCCCAAGGAAAACAGAACAGGACCTGGATGAAGATAAATCCTGCAGAGATTCTGCAGCCTCTGCCTTTTTATTTCATCAGCAAGTAAACTTAATGTTTTTTCAAAAACCTCTTGCATTATTTTCTTTTCTAAAAAGCAAAGCCTGTCTTTGTGGTGCCTTTGGAATGACCTCAAAGTATGAGATGTGGATGCCTGATGCAGAAATAGATGGAGCTTGTAAAGTGCCAAACTACAGTTTTTGAGTTCTAGTTTCAGAGGTTCCCAGTCAGACACCGGTGATATTGATTTAATTGTCAGCATTGTTAACAATTTCGCAGCTTATAGAGGGGATAAAAATGAGAACACTGAATTGCTCTGCTAGTCCTCAAAATGTGTGAGTGTGTGTATGTATATGTGCATGCGCATATATACAAATGTGTGAGCAGGGATAGGAAAAAAAGGAAAATTAAATAAACCATATAGGCCACCGCCATACATATAGTGAGTTCAGAGGGCGATTGGTTTAATTTTCTGTAAGGAATTTTCTATAGAGAAGGGACTCAACATTTAAGAAGCTGGCTGTTTGGCTTCTTTGCCATTCACAAAATCTGGTATGAAGTAGAGAGTCTCAGCAAATGTTATGAACCAACAACTTCAGAGTGGGTGGCAAAATTAGACGAAATCTATCTTTCTATCCCTCAGAGCAGACACAGCAGCAGATGTGGGTGGGGACTAAGGGGAACCACAAGACAACACAAACAGAACCAAAAAAAACCACCTTACAAGGAACAATGATATCATACGTTGTTGCCAACACTGCCAGAACGTTCATGCCGTTTGCAAAATCGTTATGTTTCAAGAAAACCCTCCTGAAGTCTAAAAAAGAATAGGTACTGAGAAAAGCGACAAACATTTCTTTTAAATTTTTCTTCTGTGTGGAACTGGCTCAGTTCTAAAGTAAGCATTATGGAAATAGCCAGGGCCCATTGAAAATTTCTAAAAAGGATAGACGTCACCTCCAATTATTTTGCCATGTACTGAAAATATCTTGATCTTAAAATATCTTGAGAAAGACCCTGAGACTGAAAAAGTAATGCCTTTGCTCTCTCCATGTGTCAGTGCTGCTTCTCATCCCCTACTTTGTGAACTTCAAAGAAAAATCTGTAAGAAAAGAAGAATGATGACAAAGACCTCAATAACCTGAAAATCGTCTCTCTGCTTCTCAAAGAATATCACTGTGAAAATGGCCACGCTGATGTCAGCTCAGGAGAGGGTAACAATTGTGTCCTGTGTTTTGGTGCTAGCAGATACCAAAGTGAAGAAATGTAAGCTCATTGATTTCTGCTGCACAGATAGTGTGAGATACCATCTTATCTTTCATATGCATTAGTGAAGGTGGTTAAAAAACAGTGTATCTTCACAGCATCCCTTCTGTAAGGCAGGTTATTATTCAGTTCCACAAGGCCAAGAGCAAGTTATACTAACATGACCAGATTACAAAGAATCTTAAATCTTTCCTGTGATGTAGCAGCTTATCTTTATGTATACATGCCAGCCACACATCTACTGATCTGCCTGTGGTAAATGTGAACTTTTTCTTTGGTTAAAAATGCTCTTTCAGGTACACTGGACTATGCAAAAAAATTTCATGCAACCTCATACCTATCATACCCTATATCTAGCTTGTAACATCTCTATCAGGGGCATTTTATAGTCATGGGCATTTTATAGTGTTCAGAAATTTATTAACTGGACCACTGGAGACATAGACAGTGGCTATATATACAGTTTTTTGAAAGACAGCTGATAAATCATAGAATCATGGTCTGGGTTGGAAGAGACATTAAAGATCACCTAGTTCCAAACCCCCTGTCATGGGCAGGGACACCTTCCACTAGATCAGGCAGGTATGTAAGTTTTAATGCATGTACATAAGTTTGTAGGGAAAAACTGAAGATCCTTTTTCTCACTGCATGTTGGGTATGTATGTGCCTGGTGAAAGGGACACCCCCAGTCAGAGAGGGCTATGTCTGGCCTTACACAATATATCAGCCCTTTATTCTAACAGATCTACTGGTCTTCCTAAGTCCTATGGATACAGCCTCTTACCTGGGTATGCAAGATCCTCATAAGGGTTAATGGCTTTTTCTTTGGCCAGCAAGAGCCCTGGATCCTATTTTATAGGTTGTGAGCTGAAGAACAGAGAAACTTTGCTAACAGTCAAAAGTCACGGGAGAAATCATAGGGAAGTGGACCCAAACATAACTAAATGAACCCAGTGTCCAGATCACGAGGCACAGCCCTAAAGGGCTTACACAGCTCACAGCAAAACAAGCAAAGATGACAAATATTTATGTAATGGGTATTTGGAATGCAAATGGTATGCATTGGGTAATGCAGAGCAAAAGTTCCCTGTGATAACAGCAGGGTTTGCTTAAGGATATAGGGATTCTAATGCCATAAGGTAGCACCTACCACAATTTTATTTCATGTGCATTCCCTCAGCCCCTGAAGTGTCCCCCAGGCACCTCTGACTGTCACTGTAGAGCTAGTAGGTAAAATAAAAGCTCAGTGTCTCACTAACACTCCATTCAAGGAAATTGTTTGGATTTGGTCTTTGGGCTTGCTTGTTTTCAAAGGGATGATGTGACTGTTATTGGAAAGATGAGTCAGTGAAATGAGTTTTCCCATTCTGGAGGCGAGAGTTATTGGCTGCTTTTTAAAAAAATGTAACCCCAAGGGGCCTCAGGGCAGCCTCTGAATGAAGTTTTGGCTCCACACTCTAACATTATCCCTGAAAAAGACAAATATCCCAAGTCATTTTTTGTCTATGTCTGTGTTTAATAGACTTTTGCCTCAAGTAAGAGGGGTTTGTTTGATCAAAAGTGGGTGAACCATAAATATATGACACGAAACTGTATCGTTTCATAGTAAAAGAGTAGATAAGCAGAAACATGGTTAAGCACAAGGTAATGCTAAATTTGGCTGGTGCTTTTTGCTATTTTCAATCTCTGTAATATCAGACGTGATACGGCAAAACTTCCTTTCCCCACAAAAAGCCCGCTTAAATCTGAGAGAAGGAAGTAGTTAAATACCAAATTAAAGAAATTACTTCTTAAGTGGGCATCATTTTTAAACTGTATGCTTTTAGACTATTAGAAGATTATTTTCCTTGGATCAGAGTTACAACACTGAATGCAGTTATGCTAAAATGGAAATGCTTGTATTTTGAAAAATTAATAACAGAGTAGCTACAGATATTTTCCAACATTTGCACTCTCTTTATAACCTTCGGGGATTATTTGCACATAAGCCCCAAAGCCTCTGCCTCTGATGCAAAACCTCATGTGGAATACTGTGTGTGATTTCAGGCTCCTCAGTCCAAGACAGACTCCGGAATACTGGAATGAGTCCTGCAGGGCATCACCAAGGTGCCTGGGGTTGCAGTACTAGTTGTATTTTGGAGGTGTGCAGAGACCCCTTTTCATTTAAATTATTTTATTATTCTATTCTTTTCCCTTCTTATTCCTTATCTGTGTTCAGTACCATTCTGGTAAGCTTAATTCACTTCATCGCATTTTGGCAAATAAGGTTGTATAGCCCAGGAAGTGATTTGACTTCACCAGTTTCTAGCTGTGCTCTGAGACACTGGTTTTGTACCTTAAAAACTGAAACCTGACCCCCTGTCTCCCTGTTACCAGGCAGAGAGGCCTGGTAAAAGTCCCTGTGGAGGTTTGCAAAGGTCAGCGAGGCTTACTTGCTGGGTTTGACAGTTCAGAGCCACCCTTTGCCCTCCTCATTGCAGAGCTTCAGGTAGCATCGCTGTCTTTTAGATTCAGCCAGATTGCCTTCCCCAAACCCCCAAAGTTTCCTTGGTGTTGTCTGTTCAATACATTAAAGACACTTGATATCAAAATAGGTCAGAATCAAGCTTCCTAGAACACAGAAATTCTCTCCCTTGACTTTGTTCTCCTTTACTCGTTCACTCTCCGTATTAATTCTGCCATATGCAACTTTCCTCTTCACTCTTCCATTTTTCTTTCTAACACTTTACTAAACTTACTTACTGTTTGATCTCTGAGAACATTTATTTAACCGTACTGTTCTTACAAAATCCTTTTTCTTCTATTTCTGGCTTAACCTCTTTCTGGTTACAATTACCTCTCTTATTCTTTTTTGTCTTTGTCCTTTCTGAAAATAAATAACCAACTCTTAAGTCCCTTTGCCTACCTTCTCCATCCTCTCATATTTTCTCACCTCTGTCTTCTGTCTTCTTTTGTGCTGTAAACCTTTTTTTATTTCACCTGGCTTCTCACCACTCTATACTCAAGGTTGTTTTTCTGCTATTGTTTCCCAATTCTTTTTCCATGGCACTCACTCTGTTCCTAAGTAAACGGCCTTTTTCCCTGCTGTTGGTGTTGGCCATATGATGTTATTCTTTTGCCACCAAAATACTCCTAGATTATGAGTGAAGTTGCTAAAACACTCCAGAAGGTTTTCCCCTGCAGGGAACTCCCCTGTGTCTCCACTCCAAGTTTATTTTTCCTCTTCTACCTACACTGGTCTTGTCAGATAACCAAATGGTATCTGCATTTGTATCCTTCATTAAGAAGCTGCTCTCCCATGTTCTGAGGGGCCACCTATGAAAAATGATTAATATTATATAAAGCCTTCCCAAAGACTCCTGAGGAAACCACACAGCAACCCCTCCCAAAAATACAGTACCAATATCTTCAGGAGCATTGTGCCCAGAGAGGACACAAACATCCATCTCTCTGTTTTCCTGCAAGACAAGCCAGACATGGCACTTCTGCACACAGTGCTTTGAGGGAGGGAGTCATGTCATCCTCTCTGTGTAAATCACATCTCAAATGTTTTTTGAAGTCAGTTAAGTATACTTCCAGAAATGCATCCCGGAAAATGAAAGTACACAAGAAAAATAAGCATTTAAGAACTATGCTTTGCTTCCCATCCAAGGTTAATTTTGGATTCTCTGAAAATACAGACAGATGACAAGAAACAGAATATTGAGAGAGTGCAATAATTCTGCGCAAACCGCTCACCCACATACTCTCCCTTTTCTGTGTCTGGCTGAGTCATACAAGTCAACTTCAGGGAAAAGAATTACTTTTAAAAGCATGCCCCCTCAGCAACTAATCTTCCCTGGATATAGGGAAGGTGCTTCTTTGATCTCACCTTGCTAGGATAGCCAGAAGAGCACTGCAGGTATAAATGCAAAATTCAGGAAAGAAAGCCTTGGTCAGTAGCTGATCCATCTTCCGCAATTGTATTTGTTTTAAGATGGCAGTCAGGGTTCAGTGGTGGCAGGAGGATTAGAAGGTGACTCAAGTAAAAGTTCAGGGGAGTTTGTAGACCATCTGCTGTGTGCTGTTTCATGACAGCTGTCTTATTCTTTCTGACAATATCTGTGAGAAGTGTTAATATTTAAGCTGCTTAATAACTCCATTAAAATTTCTTTTGCTCTCTTCAGGAATAAGACATCACTTTGAACCTGATGAGCCACTTTCTATTAGCTCCTACCCAACAGTTTTACATAAAAATCTGGAGGTATTATATCAGCACAATGGGGGGCATAGGCACAAAGGATTCTGGTGGATCACCAGACCAACCCTGAACGCACCAGATCTAGAGCCAGGAACAGGCACATATCCGGACCTAAGGCAAGGATTTTTAACACTATGCACAGCCCAGACATGCACTCAGATGTACCCCTTGGCAAGCTCTTGCCCTCTGAGTGGAGAATTCTGGTCAATCCATTTGTGTGATCTCTGATCTCAAGGAAAATATAAGGATATGCCCAAGTAAGTTGCTCAGACCACCATTTAATTCTGTTGTGAGAGATCCAGGGGAAACTCTGAGTAAAAGCAGACTTCAATAATCATTAAAGTCTCTTCAAAAACTTTTTTCTTTAGCAACCAAAATGAACTTTGTGAGGTAGAAAAGACAGGCTTTCTTTTTCTTTTGAAGGAAAACACAGTTTTCAATTAAGAGAGTATCACTGTCATACAGATTTGGACATGGAAACGACAAATTGCTTTCCACATTCATTTCTTAGTAACATCTTCCATTCACCTCTGTGTTTCCCTGGAATGATAGAGATAATTGAATTCTTCCTGTACAAGTGGGGTAAACTGAAATTGTGGATTTGAGCATCTTTTCCCTACACATTCCAAAGTGCTCACAGAGAGCACCAATCAGGAAGGCTAGGACAGGATGAATGTATATCTTGCTGCATTGCATAGCAATGGGTGAAACACCAAATCCAACGGACTCAGTATTGCAGTTTGGTGGCACCAAGGGGTCAGCTCCAATTTCCTGCTCTAAACTTGATGAGTCCTCATCGACACGGCCGTCAGTGAGTACTTACTGGCCAGCACATCTCACAGGCAAATTTATAAGGACAAACCCATTACTATGTCACCATTCCTGTCTTACCAATTGTCAGTACCTGACTTAGGTGCCTAAATTAGAAAACCACCCTTCCTACCTCCCTTGGCAGTCAGTAGAAAGGGGAAAGTCACTCCCAAGGACAACTCGGAGTAGGCACTAACACTCAGGTGTGTTCTCATCCATTACTTGTGTAGGAAGATGAAGATCTTTTCAGATGTCCCCACTCAGGTTTTGTACCTTTCTTCCCCCTGCTCCTAGTCTGTTTTCTGAAGAAGTCACTGCAACATCAATAACCTGACAACCTGTCTGCTCTAAATCACCAGCACTGAAATATTATTTTAAAGAGGAAATACTATTTTACAGTTCAGATCAAAACTATTTTCAGTACTGATGCTTCCATTCATATCTCTCTTGCAGATAAGCGAAGCACATGTTCTGAAAAATCCCCAAACCTTTCTCTGTGCAGTAAGAGAGTCACTGGAAAGCCTTGACCATGTTCTATGCTCTCATCATGGCGCAGCAAGCTCAGCTTAGGCTCATGCATTCCTTGTAACTTACGTCAATTTATACCCAAAACTGATTGCATTAATTAAGCACTCAAATAGGACAAGGAAAAGACAAATTAGAAAAAATGGAGGTTATATTAAAATCATGTATGACTTAGCTAGTGGACAACTGTATTTAATTAACCAATTGCTAAATCTTAAGAACACCATTTGCCTGTTAATTGCTATATTTTAGCCAAATAACTCTACCAAGTAGATTTATCACAGAGTCTGGACTATAAAATCAATATGGGAGACTATGAGCAGGAACATTGCTTGCAAAAGTATAGAAGTAGCATCAAAATTTTGGCTTTTTTTTCTCCTCTGTTGGGAGAATTTTTCCTTCATAAAAGCTCTGAAGGAGAAAAAAAATCACTGACACATTTAAAAATTCCTGGGAACCAAACCCACTATTTTACCTATGATTCTGTCAGAAAAGAAAACCAAACCAAAACCAAAAAAACAGAAAAGCAAAGAAACAAACTAGAAAAAAAGTGTAACTACATGCACTCTAAAGCAGCTGGAGAGTAGCTATTTTGTCTGCAAGACTGAAAATAGTTCTCCATTTGGGAGACAGTTTTCTACAAAGGTGGAGTATTATTTTCCTGATGCTTTCTTTAAAGGACTATTGGAGAAAACAATGATTTACATGTGAAGTAAGAATAATAAAATGTTGTGGAATTCAGGTTGGAATTCAACGTAAAACAAGCAAAAAAATCAGAATGATTTTACAAACCGCAGGTAACAGAAATCAAAGGAACTCAATGAAAGCTAAGAGGAGGAAACACATTAAAACACTCTGTGCAGATCTTGCAGCAAACATGATGAAGGAAACAAAATTTCAGATGCAACTTAATTTGCCACAACTAAACATATCAATACATCAGTGACCACAAGAGAAGAGAACATTTTCCTTTTAATTATAGGGTCATCACAAGCAACTTTGGATTTCATTAAATCTCTAGACGAAGATACCCTTGGCAAGTTTTCATTAAATGGCACTCTGCAAATCAGTATTCTTATTCTTCATACACTGCATCTGCTTGCAGTTTTGTAAGAATGACTAAACCCAGGGTAAGAGCTTTTACACATGCAAATCTCAAAAGTCCAGATCGCACAATAGCACTGATATAAAAAAAGAGGCAGCTGGGATGAAAAACACTGGACTTCCAACCAGTGTTGCAGTGTAATTTACAAATATTCTAAGTGCAGAATGAGCTCTACAATTGAGAACACCCATGGTGCAAAGCTTGGGGTGAAGGAGGAATCCATGAACCTGGGAAATGCAGCCCCATAAAGTGAATAATACTTATTTCTACCAAGAAGGGTGTCTGGGCATTGCACCCCAGTCACTTTTGCAAGCTGTATCAAAGTTGTAGGTAGGTACTGCATCTCTGGGAAGCTTTGAGCTAAGCCTCAGGGACTGACTTCAGGACCAGGGAAAAGGGAAACTCACAGGCAGAGAGAGCAACCCATCCACATCTTTAACATTTCTGCTTTCAGTGCAGATGAAATGCACCCAAAAAGTGCCCATTCCTCTCCATAATTGTAAGGAAACTCAGAGTGCCTGGCTGGTGCACAGAACATGCACAGCATTGCCACAGGAACCTCTATCAAATGTCCATGGAGATATGACCTTCACAGGCATCAACTGTTCCTATTCATTATTCAAAGAGACTGCACACTGTCTGTCAGATTAAGGAGCTATGTTAGCTTTTATAGAGTTTTGGGGCAGAGAATCTACAAGAAACAGAACTTTTTCAGGAAGAGTGGGAGGATAAGTATACATTTTAAATAGTAACAAATGAGCAAATGCGTCTCATATGTCATGTTAACTGTGAACTCGGCCATTGAAGAATTCTAAAAAAAGTGGCTTCTCTTCCTAACAATGAAAATAGTCTCAAAAACACTTTGAAATGACAAATCCAGATATAACAAACATAAGAAGCATGGAGTTGCCTTATACACTCAATTGAATTGATCAGAAATTACCTAGACCTTTTGCACTATAGGAATTAATCCAAAAACTTCAAAAATGGAGCAGAGCTTTTATGTGTCTTCTTACAGAATTCTAGCACAAAATAAAATAATTATTGTACTTTATAATTTTTAAAGGGAAAAGTATAGAAAAAATAACAAAGCATAGGAAAATATAGAAATGCTATTTACAGATGTATTACATCATCTCAGAATATTGTCTGAGGGTGACAGAATGAACTCATAAATAATATGTTTCAAAACCTTCCATGGAAAATTACTTCAATAAGTTGGTTGCAAAGTGAAGAAAATTTTTACAGCTGAGCAACGATAGAGTGGAGATGGAAATCATCACCATACAAACAGAAATTAAGCTACAACCATATTAAATAATTTAGCCCATTAATTTATATATATATATATATATACACACATATATAAGGATACCTAATAAATGAAATTTACTGATATGAAGTAAGTCAGATTAGTAAATCCTAAGTAGGTATCAGAGGCAAAGGATGAAAACTCCTACTCCAGGGGGCTGCAAATTAGAAGCCTCTCTACTCATAAGTTATTGCTGGAGCATTGAACACTCACAGCAGGGAATGAAAATTGCTGTTACAGTAATGAGCTTGCTCAAAACTTTTTGGAGAAGTTCTACTCCTCACTGAAGAGACATTGCTTCGAAATGTGTGCAACCCCAGTGCGCACAAACCAGGTAAGCACACTTCTCTGAGTGTGATGAAAGATAACTTTATTCAGCATTTTGAGTGATGAAGTAATACAAATGCACCTACACATATGAAATCATGACATAGCCAGATCCTGAAAAAAAAAAATTCAATCAGATAGTAACATGGAGGTGAGAAAATATTAAGAATGTAAAGAAATCCACATGGTACTGCTAGGAGAAACTAGCTGAAACGTTCCATCAAAGGGTCCAAAGACCAGGGGTGGGCTCCACAGCACACTCCCAGGAAAGGTGCTCTGCTGCACCCAGGCCAGAAGACAGGTCATATACTCTGAAGATCTCATGCTTCAGCACTCAAGACCAGGAAGTCTGTGCCATGTCCTGTGCAACCACTATGAGGCTTCTTGGCACAGCCATGTAAACAAGAACCAGATCCTTTGATTACAAAGTTGGTGTTTTTCAAACATAAGAAAGATCCTCTGTGGGAAGGACTATGTCTATGATTGCTGTGCTGTAGTAAACACATTTTGAGTTACTGACTGCATAAACCTATAGGAATATATCTGTATTTTTAAAGAAATGCTACTTCTTTGAGTAACATAATGGTTTGGCAAAGTTCATTTTAGTGTTCCACGTGCAAAATAAGTTCTCTTTTGAGAGAGCAATTTAAGTATGGAGAAGACTAAGTAAAAGAGTGAAAAATAATAAGTACTCCTGTGATTTAACTGCTGGGTGATAGCTACAACCCTGTAATCAATCTACCTAACAAAATAAAAGATATACAGTTTTACCACTCAGAGATACAGCTTTATTGGGGTACCAAAGCTTTTTTCCGCACACCTCAACTTTCATGACTCAAGCTTTGCCATACACCCTAAAATACATGTGCTGTTGCCAATATACCAATGGAGAGACCACAGAGAGATCATAAAGATCATCTTGTGTAGAGGATCAAGGAAAAGAGGATGGTTATCTTGTGAATGAGATTCTTCTTTACAAGCATTTCAGGGAAGATGCCAAACAGCTTTCATATTTACCTTTTAAAGCAGATCAGAAATCAGTGTCTCTGGAAGACCACACTTACTTAATATTTTACCACTTAAAAAACTGGCTGGAACAATTTGCAGTTGATTGAGGTTATTTTGTGGAAAATGACAGCAGATTTTCTCATACTCCAAGGAGTAATTGCCTTTTTCTGCTTTCTGTACTGATGACTGCTTGATGCCCCATTACCTTGCTGTTGTCCATTCTGACAGTATCCTGTCCACTTTCTATCTCCTCAAGTCAGGACAGACACTAAGGTGAGTCAGTAACACTGTTAACAAGTAGTTTGCTCCCTCATGGTAAGAACCAGAGCAAAAAATGTAGGAGTGTTTTATTGCTTTCACATGTACAAGTACACTGGTACTAAACTAGGGACCACTGCTTCAATCTAACTTTAGTTACCCAGGGTGGATGGAATTTAGCCTACAGTATTTTAGGGAATAGAAACTATCAGAAAACCGTCTCTACACAAATAATTCTAATTAAACAAGTCAGTAGGAATGTGTTCAGACCAGCAGGGAAACTATTTCCTGTTATTTCTTATGCTTGTGTATGATAAAATAAAAACATGAGTTTTAGGGCAGTAGGGTCTGAGACATTTGAGAAGGATATTTAAATTTAGAAGAGAGCAGACTAGCAGTTGCCAAACAGTGGTTCATCTAGAGAAACACTGTCACTGACAATATTTGGATTGAGATAGAAAGCTAAAAAGTCATGTAACGGACAATTCTTATAAGTCTACCTCCAGAGGAAGTATCTTCCTGACCCTAAATAGGAAGTGTCTGACTTTCATCTTGGAACATGAAGTTTTATAACTTTTTGCATGTTATTTTTTATTTAAGGCAGCAGCAGAAATTCTTATTCAACTCATGCTAAAACACATGCTTGAGTAATGAGTTCTGAAACTCTTTGTGCTTTTTGGAGAGGTACGTTTCATCAGTTTGAGGGGTACTGCCATTTTAACCTCACCAGAAACTTCCTTGGGCTCGTTCTTTTACAGAACCTAAGGAAAATTTTGCTTATACCTACTGTATCATCCCTTGTTTGTTCCTTCACAGCATCTAATAGCCTGACCTTTCTGTCTCTGCCTCACACAGCAGCCTATTTTTGTTCCTTCCTCTACACCTTTTCCTGCTGTATTCTTATTTCAGAGAGGATCTGAGTTCAACACAGTGATTCCAGTTATACCACTTTACAACAAGGTTTTCTAAAATGCTGCTGGACATAGTCTCGCTTTCCACTAAAATGAGATTCCTTGGCAACTGTCTACAGGCAGCAAAGATTTCCTGGAAAAGGGAAAAAGTGGTCCAAGAAATGTGTGCAAGACAGTATGACAAGTTCTCTGCCTACCAGCCCACAAGTTTAGTCTTGCAGATATTCGGGGGTTACTCTCATGGTATGCACAAATCTATTCGAAGAAAGGCACTGACAGATTCTGCAAAAACCTAGTATATTAACATGGTCCACATTAGCCTTTTAGCATTTCCCAAATAGCCCCACATCTTTTTGAGATATCTTGCATCAAATGCCCCCACAGTATGAAACGTTAAAACACTTAATACTAGAATAAACATAAATTCTTCAGCTATTGCACATCAAAATTCTTTATCAGGAATATGGAAATTCTTCCTCCACTGAAAGAAAATTACTTTAGTGAGGCTCACAGCCCTGAGCACAGAACCTGAAATCTCAAACATCCTACAAATTGTAGGAGGTTGTGATGCTAGAGGAGTCTTACTGCTTCTCATAAAAATCCTTGAAGAAATAAGATGCCATCACTGAAAATACAAATATGCCCTAAATGATTGGAACAGAACTTTAGATAGGCAAAATAATCTTATCCTGTGTGCCGAGACACATCTGGCTAGACTGATTTCCTTATCTTGCAGCCAAACTGTTCTCCCTGCAGCAGTCATACCTTTCAGTGGGCTCTCTGTCCAGACACACAAAAATATCCAGAGGAGGACCTCTGTAAAAGTGTGTGTTCTGTTGGGCAAAAACTGTTGGAACTGTGTCACCGGATAAAGAGAATTATTTTTGAAGTACCTTGGGTTGTAGTGGTTAATGAACATGCCATTGTGCCAGCAGCAGAAATAAATGAGAGTCAATAATGTTAAGTTGAAGAGTTGAACTAGTGAAAGTGCCAGAGGAGCTGGATCCCTACAGATATACACAGAAGGCAAGAAAAAAAGATCTATGCATTGCATCACTCTGTATATTCCATCAGTAAGTGCCAGTGGAAAGGAAGATTGTAAGAGACTTTTATGTCTGACACCAGACAATTTGGGCAGACTTGTTCTCTACTCATTTTCACCTAAAGTCAGACGGAAGTAAAAAAAATGGAAAAGAAAAAAAAATAAGTGGGCTGCACCACACTGAAAATAAAATAGGTGACTAGTGTCTAAATCAAAGGTATGAAAAATTATACCAAATTGAAAGGATCTGTGACTGATCTAAGAGTGAAGACCCAGTACCCTAGATGAAAAGAGGACAAAGAGTTAACCAAGGCTTTGATGACAGGCCATACTGTGACTAGAATCTAAAATGGGGAAAAATCACATAATTTTCATGCCTTTTACCAGGAAACCCAAAATTAACATTTCCCCAGACATCTCAAATTTTGCATGAAACAAATTGCTCATTCCAGAATAAATGTTACTGTGTAAGGACCATGCTTGAATATCTTCAGCAACATTAAACCCCAAAACACCACATGAAAAAAAGTGCGAAGCAAACTTTTTTCTTCTGAAGTGCGACATTCATGCTTCTTTCACTTCACTTACTAGTATGAAGAACAGACTTACACCTAAACTTAAAAGCTGATGGAAGATGAAGGAGAGGGGGAGAATTCATTAAGACTATTATAATAATGATGAAGCTCCTATATTTTTGAAATTCCTTTGTCTATATTTTAATAAATGGTGAGAATACTGAAGTACTTACCATAGAAAGAAAATACAAAGAAAATACGTACAAGATGGCTGCTGCTTCTTGCAGACTTGATGCTTCTTTCTCAGACAAAAGTTTCAAATCACAGCTTTCCCCACAGAGAGCTCCACTACATCCTGGGTTTCATCTTTCCAAGGGAGAATCTGATCTGCAAACACGGACAGGTATTTTTTGCACTATACAGGGTGAGACAATGGTGGAACTTCCCAGCATAACACAGAACTTAAGGGTTGTTTAGTGAGGCAAGAGGGTCATGCTGTGTAGATTGTATCCCTGGACTTTTCTCACTTGCCGGGGCCTTTGGAGTGGTGCTCATCTACCCTGGAACAGATGAGGAGTGATTCCTACACAATCAAACACAATGAAGAAGAAATATAGTTTGCTCTTTTTTACACCACCAGCAAAATTTCAAGCTGAGTGACCCTTGCTTCCAAAAACAGGTCCAAGAATTCTAGGCCTGCTATCATTTGGAAAGTTAGCATACCAGAAATCTGCTTCAGTTACCATCACTCAACATATCCATTGCTTGGATTCAAAGAACACTGAAGTGAAAAAGTATCAAACAGAAGCTCAGACTGTTTGTTTATATTCCTTTTTGTTTGTTGTTCTTAATACTTTATTAGGAACCTCTTGTCAGTTGTCTATTTATAAGAACATGCAGAAATAAACAGAAGCTGCTCACTTCTACAGTGGAGACTCAGTGGAGTCTTTTAGTTTGCACAGAAGTGTCTGCAGTAGTCTTCCAAATCAGACACAGACAAGGTTTAACTACCTACTGTCTCTTCTTGAAGTGCATGTAAGGATTACAGGCTACTTGGGAGAAAATTAAAGCAGAATAAAATAGTTTACAGATTTAAAACAAAATCTGCTAGAACCAAAGAGATGCTTCAAGGTAAACAGAAGGATTTCACTTCGTTAAGCAATTTTTCCTGGCAAGAATCTAAGACCATAGCAGGTACTTATATTTTCTGCTCATGCCTCACATACACTAATGTTCATCACCAACTACAGCAATGTACAGAGATGGACAAAACCTTGGGTGGGGATTTTTAGTTCAAGGGGTAGTTTTTCCTTACAGACGAGCACAACATAATTTAATTTATTGCTAGCCTATTTTTTTGTTACAATCATTTTACACATAAAAAAGATAAAAGCAGATGTAGTGAAAAGGCATAGTAGATCAGACCAAAGAGCAGTTCTGTGTAAAGGCCCAGCTGCAGCCCTGTCTCCAGCAATCGCCAACAGCAATGCAATAGGCAGGTACACAGAAATACTTACCAATATTTTCCCATCCTTTAGAAATTTGTATCTTGAAGACTCATAAGCCAGAGGTGATGTCTCTTTTTAATAGCCCTTCATGGCAAGGTTATTCCCCTTTTTCATCCTGCCATATTGCAAACTTTTCTGCAGCCAATGCAGTTGCATTACACAAGTGACCAGCTAAATATTTCAGTTTGCTGAGAAGTTGTGTGTACATTAGCCAGTACCATTCTTACCCAAGGAACAGAGACCACATAAAAGCAAGACATGTTTTTTTTCTGGGGGCTAAAACAAATTCACTTACAACACATGATGATTAGAAAGGAGGAAACTACAATTCCAACAACAATATGGACAGTTTCTACTGCTTGTGGCACTGAGCTGCCTTAGTTATTTCCTGTCACAGGAACCAATTGCCAGTTGCTTGACACTGCTAACATCTCTGAGACAGCTCATCAACCATGACTTGAGCTTTTTACTGCATGGAACTTCAGAAGACAAGACTGTTCTTTGTGCCCATCCTGGTTTGAAGATTTTTCAATGGCTTCATTATTCTGAAGCTAGTGAAGTATACTTGATTTCCACTGTCATGGAGTTTTTAGGTAAGAACAGCATTTGTCTAAACACACAGGTTATGCTTTCACATCATCTGGATCCTTCATTTGGAAGAAAAATACTCGAAATAAATATGAGAGGAACCTCCAAGCCACCATGAAGCAGTTAAATTCTTCTGGAAAACCATGAAGAATGTTGGCAACATGCTAAATATTCAGACTTCTTGGTGAAAAAACAACCAAACAAAAAAACCAAACCAGGAAAATCTGAATGAAGAGACTAATTAGTATTCCCTGAGCATATTGAACTCAGGCTGTTATCTTGCTAGACAAGGACTTGCACTGCAAGGTCTTTTATTGAACAAGCTTGAAATACACCCTTATGTGAAGAGGCTGATGAAAACTTTCTTCAACTTCTTTGTTTTCAAGCACAACATGAGTTTGGTATTTCAAAGGGCTGGAAAAAAAAGAGTCACAGCACAACCCCCAAATCCAGCATTTCAGGATGAGATAATGGAAATCTTGTGCTTCTTAGAACTCTTCAACAGAGGGGCATAGCTGCTCAAATAGGACAGGTAACTTCTCTCTACTCAACTAGGTCAAAAAGTCCTAAGCACAATCACTCCCTCCTATACTCTGCCGGATACAGCTCTTCACCAAAAGAAAGAAATCCACATTTGACTCTCAGTGGTCCATCAGATGAAAGCTAGCATTTATCCCAAGAGCAAATCTCCTGGAAAAATCTAAACCTGGGTAAGGAATTCCTGAATATTCAAGAAGGAAAAAGGTCCTAAATAAATGTGGTTCAGTAACCTATCCACTTAAATTCTGCACCTGAATTTTCTAAGTCTTTCTGTTTCCATACAATGGAATGTCTAACTTTTAATGTCTAACTTTTAATGTCTAACTTTTAATGTCTAACTTTTCACCATAGTTTGAAAAGGAAGGCCACAAAATTATTTCCAACCAACAGCAAGCAGAAGCACAAACTCAAATTATGCTTCTGGTAAACAATTTGATTACAACCAGGGCTGGCTGATTATTCAGCTTTATCTATCACAAGCCAACTGTTAGCTAGGAGACCACTAAAGACAGTTCAGAAATACCTCTATTCACAAAGCCAAAACAAACATCAGTGTTTTCTAAAAGTGATGAGGACAATAAATATTGCTTTGTTGGTGTCTACAACCACTGTTATAAATGTCACTTCAAGGCAAAAAATAATATGAAAACATAGCTTTAATTCATGATGGGAAAATCACAGTTCAACTAAGTGGCTGATTTCAACAAATAAAGATTTGCAAGGTATAAAATGATCAGTTGCAAGAATACTAAAGTAAATGTAACTGTAAGGCATTTTTCACTGTTTGCATTTTAGTTTTTTGATTTGAGCTTGACAAGTAATATTTTAACAAGTTTGTACCTTATATTTTTTTCCATTTTAATAAAGTAAAATAAATTGAGTTCTAAACCCTGTATTCCATCTTTGTGTGTCTGTATTTTGCTTTTCCTGCTGGCAAATGAACATATCAGACAAACAAATGCCACACAATTAGGTTGCTCTGTCATATATGCTCCAGTGAATGTTTTTGAAGTCTAAATCATGGCACTAAAATTAAAAATTTTTGACCCATTAATTTTTCTTAAAGAGTTTGGTTTGGTTTAGTACTTGAACATCTTAAGTGCACATTTCCATACCTGTTCTTGTTATTCAACACCAGTTCTAAAAGTAATCCCATTGAAATCAAGGGAATTTCTTCCAGAAATGAAATTAATCAGTAGGAGGGAAATGGTAGATTCCAACTAACCTCTGAATTTAAGAAACTGCAGTTTTCCTCAAATTCCTGATTCTGTGTTGGAGTTACTTCTGTAATGCAGAGTTGATTGGTTGAATTTTGTTGCCTCTGATGGAATTAGTATTTTTATCCATTTAATCCTCCCTTTCTTTTTGGTACCATCATTCTAAAGTTTCAGTTGGTTCAATCCTATCATAAAAATATTTACTTCACCATCCATGTCCTGAAAAGCAGGTAAAGAAGACAGTGGATTTGTGTCCATCAGCATTTTGAGAAAAGCATGGTAAAATATATCATACAATACTTATTCTATAACAAGTGTCAAAAAACAATTATAGACATGATAAACATTTTATTATATGCCATTGCTCAATGTGTTTTGAGTTCTACTAATTCACCAAATTGTGTAAAACCACAGCTGATCATATCAATTAAATCTCAGATTTCCTTTTCCCCACAAACACATATTTTACCATTGAAGTTAATCATGCCTAGCATTAAACTGCTGTCAGCAAACCTTTATTTTGATAAAACATTCTGATAATAAAGTTGGATTTTTACAGTTCAAAACCTTTCACACAAATCAGAAACCAGCAAATAGTTTATATTGATTGGCAGCCTCTTTGAAAGCAATCTGGACAAATAAAAGAGTGTTATGCAGCTCAGGTGAAGACACAGTATGCCTGATGACGCAGAGGAATCAGTAACTCAATTTTGTGATAATAAAATTTTCTGCAATTTTTTTGCCAACACATCAAAATTAAACTTCATTCACCTTGCTATCATCTATAGCAAGTTTACTTTAAGGGAGTTATATTCATACATTAGTTACTTGTTTTAGAAAATAAGCACCGGCTCTATTTCTTTAATTGTTGTGTATTACACTGATGCTGCTTGTCTGGTAGAAGGCAGCCGTGCTACTGAACTCATGGTTTTTGTAGTCCACAGTCCATCCAAACTGCTGTCCTTGTGGCTTGTGAGACCATGGAAAACACCACTAGTGTTTTCAAGTGAAGTTTAGATGACAAACCTGTTTGTAAAGAAACTGTAAAGTTTAACTTCGGGTCTGGGGATCTACATTTGGCAACCACTGCCCTTACAGGCTGAGGAAGCTGTGACAGCAACGGAGCTGCCACTACTGAGAGAGGTCACCATTCTCCCTCCTGGCAGCGGTGCTACAGGTGATTACAAAATCAGCTGAAGTGTGAAAATGGGACATTCGCTATGGAGGCGCATGTTGTGTCTGAGAAACTTGCTGAACTCTCCAACTTAAGCCACATTATTTTAACTTTAGAACTTGAGGTTTTCCCCATTTAACTATTGAATGCTTCACAGAATAGTCTGGTTTTGAAGGGATCTTTAAAGTTCTAGTCCACTCCCCTGCAATGAGCAGGGACATCTTCAACTAGATCAGGCCTATTAGAGCTGCATCCAACCTTGCCTTAAATGTTTCCAGGGATGGGGCATCTTGCAAGGATGGAGAGAATTGGAGGATTGAGTCAAGTGGTGTAGGTTTTAAAACTAGTATGAGTTGCTCAGTTCTGGTCCCAGCACCAGATTGCTACATGTTTTGCTGGATAAATACAACTCAGTGCAAACCTGAAATAATGACTGTTGTAACACCAATTCTTCACAGTTGTCTGGAGACAGTAACTTGGTTTGACTGAAAAAATGAGAGCCAAAGAAGGGGGGTACTGCTATACAGTCATGACTGTATCGTAAGGGGGTACTCTGCAATACATTTTTGTATTTGTCTCCTCACCTCTCCTCGGTGGGATTTAGCTACAATATCAATTTCATTAATGTTCATCATTAGCACTTGGATGTGTATCTGGTATATTACTGTAAAGAAATTCTGTCTTGAATGAGTCCTTCTGAGAAGTTCTGCAGTGGATGAAAGCAAGAGCATTTGGTCAATCATCTAGAAGTACCTGAGAATCATATAGGCAACTTGGATTTGTAAATAATTCCAATCTAGTTTAGTTTTGGTTTAGAAAAATCCGTTCACTCACAAGCCCCTAAAGAGAGACACAGAGGTCCCCAAAGCCTTCTGCCCACTTTTAATATTATTCATAATGATTTCTAGGTGACTTTAACTGGGTTTCCAGCAGAAAATGGAATTTCATATACACTTATTTATACACTTATGAGCGAAAAAGGAAGGAAGCAGGTGAAGGACTGTGTCATGCAGTGCAAACTTACACACACAAGGGCCAGCGTTTGGATGGGAAGAAGAGCCCTAAACACTCTCATCTATGCCCTGTCCCAGCTCTCTATCTGCACCCATGCACCCAAAACACTGCACAGATTTCTTGATTTCACCAGCAAGGGAAGTGCAGGGGAAGCACGCCTGGGAAGCCAGGAGGAGGAATGAAGGACAATCCCTCCCAGGACTCTCATGTGTGGGGCATGTACAATCAGCACTGCATCATCAGTTCAAAACCCTACAGTCTGACACAAAGCCAGGATCTGTGGCTGCTTACAGTGGTGCCCATGGCCACTGCTGCCACTGCTGTTCTTGGCCCCACTGCCACCAGTGAGTGGTGCCTGACAAAAGGAACTGTGGAAACCCTGTGCTGTATTCCATCGCAACTGCTGGCCAGTTCCGGAAAGCCGTACTGAAACTGAAATGAGGTAGGAAAATCACTGATCTCCCAACAGCTGCAACTGGCAAAAATCTCCAGTTTATGCCCCTGAATGGTAAGACCCAGTAATGCTGTGCAGTGGCATTTGTTCAGCCCTGACTCATAGACAGAAGAATGCCACTGAATGAATCACCAGCAGCATTTTCCGCAGTATCTAACGAGGTAGCTCATCCAAATATTGATCAGTCCCAAGTCTCTCTAGTTTTTGAGATCTGAGATACCATAGTCTATCATGCTATTCACCAGTAAAATTCTGCATTTGGGAAAGGGGGCCTAGAGTGATAAACCAGGAGATGACCAAACATTGGTTGGTGCATCCTTGGTTGATAGGAGCTACCTTCTGCCCACTGTGAAGCTGTAAAAATTATATGAACACTGCTGAAATGCAAGAGAAATAGTAAGTAACTAACAGAGGGCTTTAAGGCAAATTAACAAAACCACTTTATAAAACATCTCATTCTGTTTGGTCCACTGCTGCAGAAGGTCATGAAGCCAAACACTGTGGTAAAATAATTTTGATCCATAACGGCTGAAAGGACAAACATTAAGCAAAGGATAATCACAAATTAGCATTCAGGACACCAGCTGAACATTGCAGGTGTTGAGGGAAGATAGTTTCTCCCTGCATAAGTTCCTAGAAAAGCACGTTTCTCCCCTTTCCTCTCAGATGTTGGACACTACGTACTTCAGCAGCAGGCAGTGCCCACAGTCCTGCTCTGCTCAGCCTCAGTCCTTTGATTTTCACTGTGGTAATGGCTGTATAGGAAAGAGGCAGCCCTTCCTACCCATCACTCTACCCAGCAAGAGCCCAGTCTGGGCAAGCAGGCTGATTTGATTTGAGTTGCATGTTACAGGAATTACTACTGCAGTAATCACCCAAAACAGTGGAGGAGAAGCCTTACAAGCAGCAGTGCGAATGCATCAGTGAGGTGGCTTTGGTGCCCAGTATCTCCACACAACACACCTCTCCTTCCCAAGTGACTACCATAACTGATGGAACCCAAAGTCATGGACTACATGGACTCAAAGGACATTTTATGGACATTTTTCAAGGGTGGTCCATTGACTAATGGAATAACATCTGTGTGTTACATCAAATTATGGGAAGAAGAGTGGTGGTTAGTGCAGTTGTATTGAATAACGCGGGGCCTGGGCATGCTGTAAAGGGTAGGGAACAAGGAGTGCAACATGTGCGGGGTGTGGCTGGGGTAGAGTTAAATTTCTTCACAGTGGCTATGTGAAGGGCTGTGCTTTGGGTTTGCGCTGAAAACACAGCTGATAATGTAGGGATATTTTTGTTATTTCTAAGCAGGGCTTACACAAGCAAGCCCTGACCCCAGACCCCAGTACAGGGCTAAGGTCAAGGCCCCGGTCCGGCCGAACCCCGACCCCACTGACCCCACTGACCCCATGACCCCACTGACCCCACTGACCCCTTCCCGCTCTCCCGCACGCCCCGCCCCCTCCGACCCGACCACGCCCTCCCGCAGGCCCCGCCCCGCCCCACAGAGGCCACGCCCACTCGCCGTAACCACGCCCCTCCCTCCGGCCGGCGCCCCCGCCCTCCCGCCCGGGAGGACTTCGCGCAGGCGCACTGCGCGCTGGTGCTAACTGCCCCCTCGCGGCCCCCCTAGTCCTCCCCAAAGATGGCGGCCGCCCGCCGCTGGGCGAGGCGGCGGTCAGCGCTGAGGCGGTGGGGCGGGGGCGGCGGCGGGAGCGGGGGGCAGTGACAGGTGCGGGGAGGGCAGAAAGAGGCGGCGGAGCGGCGGCAGCCGGAGCGCAGGTACCTCGAGTGGGCGGGCAAAGGGGTGGGGGAAGCGCCGCCCCTGCCCGAGCTGCGCCATCGGGAACTCCCCTCGGCGCTCCCCGCCCCGGCGCCGCTGCCCGCTGGCGGCGGAGCGCGGACTGTTAGCCGGGAGAGCCGCGGGGCCATGGCGGTGAGTAGGCGCTGATGGTGAACCGCCGCCTTCCCCTCCGCGGGGCGGCGAGAGGGGTGCGAGGGAACTGGGGCAGCGCCGCTACCTGCCCCCGGTGCCTGAGGAGCGGCGCTCCCCGCCGGGAAGAACCGGGAGCCGGCGCCTCCGACGGAGCCCCGCGAAAGAAACTTTGTGTCTCCCTCCCCTCCGTCGCTCGGAGGTGCCTCTGCCGGCCGGGGCGCGGGGATCCGCCCGCTGTCAGCGCCGGGCTGCGGCGCGGCGGCCGCGGGAGGAGGCGGTGGTTGAGCTGGAGAAAGAAGCAGCTGCGGAGCGCGACCAGAACAGCTGAGCCGGCTGTGACAGGCGGGGAGGAGAAGGCAGTGGTGGTGTTCGACACCTCTTTCTCGTTGTTGTTTTTGTTATTGTTGTCGCTCTCCGCCTAAGCCGTAAAGGTTCCCTCGTAACGCCCAGCTAAAGGGATTGAGCTTCTCTATGTAGGTAAAATAATCTTCCCGAAAACACGGTAATCATCTTGCCGACTGCTAGCAGAGGTATTATTCTTTCAGCCAGATTTACTCCCGATTCCCCCCGCCCAGAGTATCGCCCAACCTAAACAAACTTTTCGTTGCTTACAGGCAACTTAGAAAGTGAAACCAACTAAAAGCAAAAATGAAACTTTTCAGCTGATTTTTATTGTGCGAAGTAAAGAAAATAAGCAGTAGAAACAAGGGAAAATACATTTGGTAGGAGCAAATGTTATAAATGGCACCTCAAGACGTGTTAGTCATTTGTTTAACCCTATCAAAGGCAATTTATTAGCCACCTTGGATGTCAAGTGTTACTCTAGAACATTTCGTGTTATGAAGTAATTTCTGAGAAATGTTATTTGTTTTTAGAATTTAAGTCTGCATTTGATCAAATACATACCTGATTAGAAATGTCTTAAATTTTCAAGGAGACTTAAAATCTCTAAATTTTTTGTTGCTGAGTACTTGGCAGCTTCTGTCTCAGAAGCTGTAGGACCCAGTCCTGCTAAGCTTTCTGCTTAAAGCTATTTTGTTGTTATGGCAATGGGAAACTTTATGCTTTACACAGCATAGAAATTTAACTGATGTGAATCTACATCCATAGATGTGTTTATTTTCTGTGTTGTGAAATAGCATGAGTCACAGCAAATCAGTGGTCCTTAAAATTCAGAGAGGATGATCAGTTACATTTTTTCTGCCTCCTTTTCATTTCTTAAGGAAATGGTCTCAAAGAATTACAAAATTTAATCACATGATGAATGGGGAAGTAGCAGGCTGCCAGGTAGGGAGAAATCTGTACACACATGTGAAAGTCAGAAGTAGCTGAGGATCTCTAGCACTCAGTGTTGGCAAATTGGGTAGAGTTCTTGACAGCCAGTGTTTCTACTGAGCATGAGGGAGCAGAAAGGGTGCTGGTCAAGTTTGAAAACACAGCATCTAGTCTAGATTCACTCTCTGTACATAAGTCATCTTGACACACTTGTATTGAATCTGGGGGTTGTTTTGGCAAACTACACCAGAATGATCTTTCTGGTGACTTTGGGGGAGAAAATTGATGTGCTGTATCAATTCCATTGGTGCACTGGACACTGATTTTTGGCAGATGAAGCACTGGTTAAGAGAGACACAGATCCTTGTCCTCAGAAAGGCCAGGACTCAGTGGTCTGTTGCTTAGGTCACTTGGTCAGGAGGTGAGCAATCTGCTTTGAGCAGAGTCACAGGCTGATTACTGTAGATGATGATAATATTAAAGCAGAATTAGATGAGTGTCTCAGGGTTTTTTTCAGGGCAAATGGAGCTCTTCTGAGGCTTTTTGCTGTATGACAAGCTCTAGATGTATGAGTTACATGAGGCTCAGGTCATTACACCCAGCACTAAAGTTACCTGATTTCAGTCCATTAAGGGCATTTCTGCCTTTTTCCAGTTGGAATTTCTACTAGTTTGTGAACTTAAAACTCAAAAGCTTTAGATTTTTATAGGCAATGATGTAATGGATCTGCAGAAACTTGAATTATGATTTGGACTAATAACTCATTTGCTTTGGGCTGTGAGTCCTGTGGATCTTGGGATGCTTTTCTTTGTTATTCTTTGCCTTGTGGCCATTTAATTTTACTTGAATTTGGACCTCCATTGGCTAACTCAGTGTTATGCTGATCATTTTGGCTCAAGATCTCAAAGAGATCTTTTATAATTGTTCTTGCTGCTTTAACTGCTTAACTGAACATGTTTCTGCAGTGTTCTGTCTTAGGACTTAAGAAAAACTCTTAAAGCCTGACTTTAGGAGAGGTTCAATTTTTCATCCTTGTCAGTGCTTTCTCATAAATAGCTTTAACATCTAAATGCTTTTAGATGATGCCACAATTTACCCTGCTGGCAGGTCACTTCTGAAATAGCGTATGTTATTGTACAAGTGTTGGTCTCTAGAAATATTGAATGCTGGGAAGGTGTTAAGTGCTGGTGTTCTGATTGTCTGTTCATGCCTCTGTCAGTGACAAATCCTGTAACCCAGCCCTGTCCCCCTTTTTGGGTGGATCTGGCAAATATGCAGTCTTGTTCATTCCCAGACAGACAGATACTAGAGAGGACAGTTTTTATGAGGATGCAGGCCTACTTCCTAGACAGTGTTGTCTGCATCCATTGATGTTCCTTGTCAGCGCCTTCTGAAACCTCAGGAATCCTTATCTTCCTGTAGCAACTTTGTATCTTTTTTTGACCTCCAGCATCTAATTGTTGTGGGGTTTTCTAGTTCAGTCTCTGCCAAAATGTTTACAGATAATGTCATGTTCCATCAGTGCATTTCAATTATCTAGAATATGAATTGGATTCTCTCTGTTATAGGTGTCAATAACACTTCTATATTTTATCATTGATTTCTTTGAGACTGTTGGCTTGGGGAAATTCCCAGGCAATTTGTAGTAAAATTCAACTTCACTGCAATTTAGAGTGCATGAGTTGAATTGAGAGCCATTGTTTTTCCTGTAGGACCAAATGTCAGTAGAAGTGGATTTGCCTTAGATGGTCAAGTCTTTAGCTTAACTAAAAGATACATCTGTATCTCAGGAAAGCGATAATAGTTTGGAATGAGTACACTGCTGCTTTTTCTGTTCAGCAAACATGAACAATGTTTATTTTTCTCATGGGGCCTATGTTTCCTGAGCTACAGAAATTACTGGCTTTTTGCTTGTTCTTTGCCATATACAGTAAACCTTGAGCTTCCTTAATGCTGATGTTCACTTGATGTCAATAGAAAAACACTAGCAGCCTTTTTCTTAATCTTGCCTATTCATGAACTTTAATGGTTGTGTTTATGTCTAGTAGTATTTTGGATTGTCATCCTGAGGTCTGTATTTTATAGGGCTGATGAGGTAGCAGGATGTTTAGGAAATGCCTGTAACACTTAATACTATTACATGTTTCTTTCAGGTTGTCATCTTTAATTGTTCCCATTAATTTACATTCGGTTTCAGATAGAACAAATATTTTCAAAGTCATTTTGTTTGCCCCCCAGAAATCTGGTCCCATTCCAGCTGCTGTCACACTCTTGAGCCTGTAACCACTGAAAATCTGCAGACTTTTTGTTAACCTGTCAGAGATGACTTTAATGAAATGTAAATTAAAATAGAATTTGTTATGCTCTTTTGTCAATAATTAAATAGAAATTTTCTATTTAAAGCTGTTCCTTTCATGGTGGACTCTTGATGTACTCTCCTGTTAGGTTATGCACCTTTTCTTGGTTGTGTTGATCTGGTTTGGTTGCAACACATGCTGCAGAAACTGTTGCTCTTCGCTTTGATGGCTCAGTTGTGTAGAGGACTGTGTTATTGCTCTTCTTGGATGTATTGATTTAGAAGGCTTTTGTAGTCAGAATTGCAGTACCTCAGGAACAGAGTATCCTTTTATTTTCTAAATTCTTTATTAAAACTTTAGCACTATGCTCATTAGTGATGACTTCACAGCACATTTCAAACTGAGTTAGACTGGACATGCTTAGGCTCTTTGTTCATGGCTCCAAGTAAACTTTCACTGTTTATGTCTAGGCAAGCACATTTGTTGGCTTCAGTCTCACTAGACCTACCAATATATCTACCAGTTTGCTTAACAGAATTTATATTTTTGGTTCCCTTTAAGTTTTTACTTTTTCAGGATATGTGGACCTTCTGCTCATGCTGCTCTGCAGTCAAAACGTCACTTATGTTAACATTGGTACCCTCTCTTTCAGTTTAGTACCTTGGGTGTCAAACACCATCCCAACAGCAGTTTGCAGAAGTTAAACAGGAGCACTGAATATGCCTATACTGTACCTCCCCCCAACTTTGCTGCCAGAGTTGTTCCAAAACATTTAGGACAGATGAAAAGATATGCTGCAAAATTCTGTTTTTATAGACAGTGGAAAAATATTGTACCTTATTATATATTTAATTACTTGGGGCATAGCAAGTTGTCAAAGATGAAATTATCTGCAAGTTTGCAATCCCAGTTTGACCAGAAGGGGTAGTTTTAAATTAGCCATTAATAAGAGGAGCGCAGCACTTTCTAAGTTGTAATAAATGTCTTTAACAAGGTCCAAAAGTATTTATACTTTGACAGGTATGGATAAATAGTAACTTTATTCTGTAACTGGGAGTGAAAAGGAATACGCAGGGCACAAATGTTAACTTTACCTTCTGCATAACAGTTCTTTTTGAATTTGCTTTGGGTTTTTTGTACCTTGGTTGAATTTAAGTCTGTGAAGCTCAGCTCTTATTTGCTTTTGATTTTTAATAGCTTGAAGTGAAAAATGCACTTAGCAAACCTAGAGCTCTACTGTTACCGGCAGTAAAAAGTAAAAAAACTCTGTAGTTCACAAGTGTAAATACTCCCTTGTAAATGGGATAGAGTTTCCCCTGTGTATAGACCCAGTGTCTGTGGTATACAGGATCCTACAAGCATGGGCTGCTGCCCAGCTGTTGTCTCATTTGCCCTTGCTGACACAGTATACTCCATACCATATTTTACTCCTTTGATCATAAAATAAATCCTTCTTTTCTAACTTCCAGTTTTTAAACTGCAGGGTTTTGTTTTTCATAGTTTGTTGTCCTTTTAACTGGAAGACCTGTATCTACTAGATGACTTCACAGAAGGAAATGGAGACAACAGAATGGCAAGTGGACTAATTTTACTCTGTGGCAGAGGAACACATTTTAGGTAGGGATTGCAAATCAAGTAGTAATGATCTGAAAAAAGTGTGCACGTAGCTGGAAACTTATAAGCAAAAATTGAATGGATAAGAAAGTTCAGCACAAACTTTGGTGAGCTGCAATGCCTTGGCAATGAGAGAGGGCCATGACTATAACTATGCATTAATATTTCAAAATACATATTGGTAGGCTGTTAGGGGACTTTCTACAGTAAGAATAAATGTCATAAAACACAAGAGTTACCATGCCTCTGCAAATCTTGTAGAGTCTATTAAATGTAAATGGGGAAGATGACACTTGTAAGACAAGTGTTTACCCATTTAGTGTAGTATGAAAGTGGATTGAAGATGTTGAAATGAAGTACTAAGAAGTTAGGACTAAAAGAAGCTGTGGAAGTGAGTAGTGACTGTTGGCAATGTTAAGTCTTAGATGCAGCTGAAATTTATATTGTTTTAATTTCTTCAGGTTTGCTAATAACTTGTCTGCCCCCATTTAAGAATATTAGTATATATGCACATTCCATTCAGTGGTGGCATTTCAATGGTGAGGATAAGTTACCATAAATCAAGCAATAGATCTTGAAAGTACCCCAGTACATTTCAGTATGTACATCATGGCAATACAGCTCAAAACAAATCAGTTTCTGACTTTGTGACTGTATTGTTGTTAACAAATAGTAGCTTTTCAGTGTTGCAACTTCATACGGAAAAGAGGAAGCTGAGAGCAGCTTTGTCCTCTTGACTTGATTGGGCAATCAAACTAGTTGGTCCCACAGTGCTTTGATTAACTAAAATTTTTCTAGGAGGGTGGTGTAGAACTTGGGAGAAGGGAGAATATCATTTGAGAAACCCACTCTCGTTTTGCTGGTCTTCCCCTTCAGTAGCTGCAGACACTCCTCCACTGGAGAACTCTTGCATGAGGAGCTCATTCAGACTTCATGAGTTGCATTCAGGTTGAGATGCTGATTGACTGTTCTGCTTTTTTTATTTTTTCTATGGGGTACAAGTAACTGCTTCAGTACCATTGTGGCTGAGTTCTAATTCACTATTAGGAAAGTGAAGCACTTAGCAGGGTGCCTCTTGACCTTTCTTACTATCATAGTCTGTAACTTCATGAATGTGGTGCATTGAGACTGGCAGAAGCAGTTCCTCTTGAAGCACTTCCTCTCTGTTTATTCCTACACTTAGCATTCGTTTGTTTATTTGCAAAAATGAAATTGACCAGGAAACTTCTGTGTAAAAACTGACAAATTCTTATATGACTAATTTTAAATTGTATCTGTTTGTTGACAGTTGCTTGCAGTGGTGGAAGTGGGATCTGCTAGAACGATTTAGCAGAATTGACTTAGAGCAGTTTAAATTATTGATAATAGAATGCCCTTCAAATGTGTTTGTTAGGCCTCGAAGGACCTTCTTTTTTGGTGAATTTTTACTCTTGGGAAGTAGTTTTCATATGTCTGTTCTGTTGTCCTGTTCCTTATGGAAGCAGAAATCTACAGCTTTTCCAAAAGAATCAGTGGAGAGAAATTTTAAAGTCTTAGATTTGTAGCCTCATTGATCCTATGCCACCTTACATTTGGATAGCAGAGTTTTCATTTTTCAGAATGGGCAGGAAAAAGCTGTTTCATACGAGTTCTTTAAAAGCTGCTCGTTCTGCTTGAGTCATGCACTCTTTGTAGCTCCAATACCAGCAGCTGTCTCTGCAATAAATTTATCTCACTGACCAGGTGCAGGCATTAATAAAAATATATCCATGTTTTTAGTTTGCCCTAAAGGTATCATGTGAAAAATTGTTTTGGAAATTTGTGCGTGCTACTCATAACCTCTGAGAAAAGGGAGTCAATAACAAATGAGGAAGTAGCTTGATTCTTGGCACTGAATTTGCTTGTTTTCTCAAAAACTAAGCATGTTATTAAACAGAAATGAAGGCAAGAGTAACAGTTAAGTGGGAAAGGCCAAGTTGGTTTTGAAGCCATGTGATTTTCAGAAAACAAA
Source organism: Aphelocoma coerulescens (assembly GCF_041296385.1). NCBI lineage: Eukaryota > Metazoa > Chordata > Aves > Passeriformes > Corvidae > Aphelocoma > Aphelocoma coerulescens. The sequence continues at coordinate 65,469,478 of NC_091013.1, forward strand.
CTGAAGGAAATCCAGTCCTGGCAGAAGCTTAGAAGAATCTAGTTTGGCTGGTATAAAAGTAAAACTAGGAGGGTTTAAGGAAATTCTTGAGAGTTACAAGAGTGTAAAACAAAACATAGTTTAGGTCAACGTAGCATAAATAAGGAATTGCGTTGCAAATCTTTTACAAGTGATGCAAAAAATACACTATGCAGTTCATTCTCCTCATTTCTTCTTGAGGATGATTCCCGTGAGTATCTAAATGGAAGTTGTTGTCCAAGACAAAGCAGGTCACAGTATTGCAGCCTGTGTGTGTCAGTGCATTGGGTTAATGTACCTGCTAAAGACTAGGCATAGGTTTGCACCCAACTGTTTACAGTTTGCTCATTGATTGTAAAATGCACACTGTCAAATTAGTTCCAAATAAAATTAACAGATTAATTCTGATTTGTGTCAGGTTTGCACTTACCACTTACTAAAAGCTACAGAACCAGTTTAGACTTCTTTGAAGGTATAAGAGGGAGGGGCAAATAGGTGGGAAGTACTGAATTCTTCATAGGCAACAGCTTCAAGTTATATGTACTTCATCCAGATAAGGTTTGTGGATGTTTTTTAATAATACAATAATAACAACATTTAAAACCAGAATGTGGTGTTTTGAAGTACTCTTGGTTGCACTGGTCTTACTGTGTACAGTCAGGCATTCAGCACTTGTGCTGGGCAAGCTGAGGTACTAAGTGTCCATGAACATATTGTGCCTTTATGGATGAGTGGTTTATCACTGTCTAGTTTTTCCTCTATGCAGTCTTCACCTTCAAAAGTTTAGTTTCCTACATCAGCTACTATTAAAAACTTAGCCTCTTTGGCTCAGATTCAAAAACTGCTGGCTCATAAATACAAATGCATTAAACTTGAACAGCTGGGGTATTTCCAATTATCTACTATGCATTCTCATATAGGTTATAGTACCCATGGCATGAATGCATGAACTGCATTTGAAACTGCTCCTAAATCATTACGCTTTAGAGTCTGGAGTATGAAGGTTACCTGAAATAAGTATTAATTTACTGTAGCACACTAAACTCCTTCAGTGCTAAGGCTTGCTGTTGTGGGGCTTGGCCATTCTCGCTCGGAGTAGATCAGGTGGTGATGATTGGGCGTGAGTTAGATCTGGTAACTGTTTGGCTGTTGACATGCAACTTGAATTTGCTCAGCAGTCAGTATTTACTTCATAAGAGTACTGCATTAATTTTACACCCTTTAGTGTTCACCTTCTGGTGGTAACATAGTTTGAACAGAGTTGTGTATTGTGTTTCTCAGACTTTGAGAATTACGTTGAGTGAGTGTCTGTGACAGCACTTGAAGTATTTCCATAGTCATGGTAGATGTTGTAGATTCTTCTTTTTTGATAGGAACTTCCAGTGCTTATTAAAACCTTTTGCCTATCTTCACTTTTAAGTGACTGTCAGACTTTGTTGATTTAGTTCATGAAACGATACTATTTTTATAATTTTTCTGTATTGCCTATCTGTGACTTTAGTATTATGACCAGCACTGAAGGGAATAGTCATTTCCTTTTCACCGTACCTAAAAGGAGATTGACAAATTAGTGAAAGAGAAATGTTCCACAGAACACCTTTCTTCTAACAAAAAATAACCCTTCTCTGTTCCATTGAAAAATATTTTATCAAGTGTCCCAGGAAAACATTTCTAAAACAGGAAAAACACTTTATCAGGAGCAAAGTGTATATTTTAAATAAATTGCATATTAATTGAAATAATTAGTTCAGAACTGAAAAAGAAAAGCTGATTTATTGTAATTGCCACATCTGAAATTCTTTGACTGGAAAATGTGGTAAATGTACAGGGAGGGGGAGAAATTAAAATCCTTCTGTTCAGTTCTGATTCTTAAAAACAAACACAAAACTCTTCAGCATGCTTCATGACTTTAATAGCTCAGCTACAACCTTATGGATCTCTGGGTAATTATATTCTAATACATTTCTACACCAGCTGCATCACTCTATCTGAGCTTTTTCCAGTAGTGCATTAAGTGATATTACTAACATCTGTTATATATTCTTTGTTCTTTCATCTTCACCCTAGGGCTGCATTGGAATATTAAAGAATTTTCCTCATTTTAGCATATTTGTACATCTTGGGCACTTCTGTTTGTCCATTCTTGTCTCATAAGTTCTGAACTGCATGGCTGATTTGACAGATTGGAAGGAATTAGTAATTTTTACAAGTATCTCCTGCCTGACAACTTCAGACATTTTAAGGACTGTAGAATATAATAAAGAATAAATTTATCTCAAAGTAGGCACTAAAGAATGGACATGGTGTGTATTTACTTATAATTGTCTCAATCACAGCAAAAGTTTAAATAGTAGCTTGCGTCTTCTTGAAAAGAAGAGTCAGATGTGAGGCTCCAATCTATATAAAATAGGGCTTTTTTGCTTCAGACATTTGAAAGATGTTTGTTTTTCAAGTGCATCTGCTGTCTTCATGTTGGAGAAGGCAGAATCAAAGCATTTCATGCATTAGGATTGGGTGATGGTTTTATGGTCTTTTTGGTTCTGTAAATTCATTCCTTGGTCTTCGGCAAAACCTAAGAAGTGTTGTCTCCTGTTCAGAGAAGCTTTCCTTTCTTACTGGAAGTTATCTGGACTGGAGGATGAGGCTTGCCTGTGGTTCCTGGGGGAATGTAGCTGCATGAAGACCCAGGTGAATAAGGAATGCATACCTGCTCTGCTGTGCTGAACCCACTGGGAAAACACACCTTACGGCAACCTTGAATTGGCAGCTGTAATATGATACTGGTTGAAGCATGTATGAAACTGCAGTACCGACAAAGGAATCATAGAAAAGCCCTGGTTTTTTTACTTCTTGTGTAAGAGCAATATGCACTTTGGAAACACTTAGTATTGATTTCATTAAGCCCGTTTCTTACATTGCACCCTTCTATGTCAAATGCTTTTGTTTTGTCCCTGCTTAAACTTCTGTCCTTGTGTTGTATATAGTCAAGGCTCTTGTGAACAGCTCTCTGGAGTAATAAAAGTTTGTGTCTGTTGTTCACTAGATTTGACAGAATAAGGATGTGAAAGAATATTAAGTTGCTGTAAGCATTGTGATGGTAAGTAGGTAGGTAGAGAAGCAGTGCTCTGTAAATTATAAAACCGAGGAGAAAAAAAATGCAAGTTTCTCCTTCAGTAGGCACCAGCAATACCACTGTGGAGTGTGGCCTTGTAAGTCCTCTAGTTGTGGGAAAATCAATTAATTATATTTTGTATCCAACTCAGTAACCAGAAGCAGTGAATCTCTAGGAAAGGAGTGGTCCATATGTTTTTCTTGTACACAGCACTGTTATTAGCTATTACTACATTTGTCATAGTAGTGCCTACATCCCAGCTGAACTGGAAAGCCTGTTTGTGTAGGATGTTTAATGCAGAAATGTAACTTTTTAATTTGTAAGTATCCTCTAATGCAGCCTTCCTCTTCTTCTTAGGAGAAAGGCCACATTATAAAGCAGTTCTGTTGTGGACAGAGTTATGGTTATGTCTTCCAAAGTTTGAGTCGTAAGTGTCCAAGTTTGAGTTTTGATTAGCATTGTCATTGCTGCTTTGAAGTTTTAATTGAGAATCTGACAGCTTTTAAGAGCTTGGAGGCAAACTATGGTCCCCTCTCTGGGTTCTGATCTACTGTAAACCATTTAACTTTGGCATTATGTGTTGTATTTTGTTTGACAAATATTCTGAAATTCATAAGAGAATTCTGCTTGACAGGGCCTTTGTTAGGACCTTGCATGGTCAGGTTTTGATTTTCTACAGCACCGGTCTCCAAATGTTTTGATCATGCACTCCATAAGTAAAGATGTTTGAGTGTGCACCTCCAATATATGTAATCTTTTAAATTATATTCATATGCTACTCTATTAATTTATGTATACTATAAAGCATGCTCAAAAATTAAAAAAAAAGAAAGGATAAGATAGAGTTGAAAACCACTATTTAAAAGGGGGCTTTTTTCAGTGACAAAAAATATTTTCTTCTCACGTGCCAAGAGTTTGACTTGTGCTGGGGTGTGTTTACCCCTCGTTGGAGACTACTGATCTACAGGATTAAGAATTTTGCAGCCTCTCAGGGCAATGTATGCCAGTGCTACACCACTCTCATTGTCAAGATACCATTTTTTTATCTTTATGAACAGACAGAATTTCCAGTGGTGCAGTGCATGCCCATTACAGAATCATAGAATATGCTGAGTTGGAAGGCACCTGTCATGATCACAGAGTCCAACCCCTGGCACTGCCCAGGATACCCCAGGAGTCACGCCTTGTGTCTTGAGAGCGTTGTCCAAACACTTGTACTTTTGCAACACACAACAGGAAGAGTTTGCTTTAAGGCTCTCAACAAGCATCCTTCAGGTAGTGGTATCCAGCTAGCAGGTGACCCCTGGCTACTCTAATGCTCTTAGCTTCTCCTTGTCTTTCATGGGCCTAAGCCCAGGAACAATCTTTGCAGCATCTTTCTTATACTGGGAGGAGGAGGTGGCTGAGAAGAGAAAAATGACCGTGGTATTCCAGATTCCACCTTATTACCACTGAGTAGCAGGGAATAATTGCCTCCCTCAGCCCATTGGCTGTACTTCTCTGCTAATACGGCCCCATATGCCTTCCTTGCTACAGGACACATGCTGCTGACTCATGTTGTTTTACCTTGGAGATCCAGCTGATATAATGCTGATGTGTTTTTCAGAGACTATCCTTAAGATCAGCTGCTAGTCTCTTGGAGAGGGAAGTGCTGAGCCTTTGCATGTGCAGAGGAAATGTACTGAATGCACTGCCCAATGATCTCAGCCTTACAACACTCCTTAACCCTTAGTGAACAACTGACTTGAGTAAAAAGCAGCGTTCTGTTGTGCTTTACAGCTTGAGGGTAATGCCACAGAAACATTAAAGGATCAAATCTGAAGGCATTTAAGGATTGACTCAGTTAAATTGTCATTACAGTTCAGGAAGACAGACTTGCTTACTGGAGTGTGGGTTGGAACACAGTTCTTGAGCTTTAACATCATTTAGCCTTTTGCCTTGTTAGTGTAATTCATTCCTTAAAGGTTCCTCAGGCATAAGCCCTGGAGTCTGAACAAATCACATCCAGTAAATTTAGATACCCTCACTTTGTTTCAGCTTTAAAAGGCTTCAGAAAACTCTTTCAAGATACTTTCAAATTCATATGATAATAGGGAAAATTAGTAGCAGTTCAGGTGGGGGTAGTGGGCAATAGGTAGTTTATAGTGTAAGTCTTGTACAAAGCTTTAACCTACACAATTTGGTTGTAATCTCAAGAGATCCTATACTTTCCTTGCATTGTAGAACAAACTCAGTGGAGATGCAGTGTAGACTGAGTTTGCAGTCTTGAATTCACTCTGAATGTCTGCTACTAGTTCAGTATATGCAGTAGCATATACTGAAGAAATATACAAGAAATGAAATAGCTGTTCATGCAGCAGTTGCTGCTGTGCATGAAACAGTATAGATTTCTAAATAACCATGCATTTAATGCTCCACCAGTAGCAAATTACTTCTCGGCTGCTTCTGTGCTTAGCAACTGAGAATTACCTATCTAGTCAACTAATGTGTCCTCTTCCTTATCTGGTCCCTTCTAATATGTCCACAAGAATGGTGCAGTGAGTAGGCCTTAAATAAATCCTTTGGTTGATCCCATATGTTATTTTACCCCTTCTGAAGGCTGCTGCATCAGAGTTTTCAATGGTGCAGGAAATCTGACAATAGGCTAGTGAATTGTTTGTAGTGGTTCTGCAGTCTGAACCTTTACCTGTTGTCCAGATGCAAGTTGTTTTTCTTGTGCCCTTTTCATTGCCTCATTAAGTCCTGAGTATATCCAGAAGCTGGATGGAGTTGGAGGACAGTTACATCATCTGAAGCAGTTTTATGAGGTTAAGGCTGAAATTACTGTATGCACATACTTTGTTTTCAGTATTTTCTGTATGGAACAATATGTTCAAGAAGTTGTTGCTCACACTTGGAACAGTTAGCAGCAATTTTTAGTCAGAAAAACTGGAGACAAAGCTTGTGAAGTTACTCCAGTAGAGATGGTAGATATTTCCAGCCAGAGGCAGGACAAACATCTTCCTCTCATGTTGCTAAGAGAGGTAGACCTGTTGATGTAATTGATAAAGCCTTCTGGCAAGCTTGTGTTTGACTGTCCACTTTTATTATTCTGTCCTTGTCAGAATCAACCCTTCACAGGATTGAGTTCATTCTCTTTAGTTTTAGAAAGAGTAGCTTTACCTTTATCCATTAATACTTATTGCTATGCCTAACTTTTTAAGCTGTTCATGCTATTTTAGTTTCGTGAAATGACTCAGTCTCTTATCACTCTTATGACTTGTCATTTCCAGACTTCCTTTTGACTTCCTTTTTTTATTTTTTCTGAGACCCAAGTTAAATAATGTTCTGTAATGAGAAGTCAAGAACTGATACCTTCCCTTCCTATTGGAAACTCACATGGCTCAACAACTCTGTATTTACTGTTAATGTTTAAGTACTTTCCATCCAGTATTAATCCATGTAATATCTGTTCTGTTTTTCTATTGAAGAGAAATGCTCTCTAATGCCAAATAAGATTTTAAGATTGTTTTTCCAGTCCACTTATTAGTACCTTTTCCAGCAATATCCATCACCAGAAGGTTTATATGAAGTTAATTGGACAAGGTTTTTTCAATCAATCTTAATTGTGTTTTAGTTCTTTACAAATAACATCCAGTGTTGACCATTTTTATTTGGCCTCAGATTGTTGTTTGCTAACAGGACTAGATTGTCCCTTTTACAACACAGTATTTAATGCCAAACTTCTAGTTTTCTTCCAGACCTCTGAGACTTTCCTAGGACTCAAGTAATTTGCACGTCTTTTTCAAAGGTCTAGGTAGATGTCTTCAAGAGGTCTTGAATGCAAGCTACTGGGATCTGCTGATCTAAAGGTTCTGGCTGCACAGGAGGTCCTTGCATTGAATGTGATAATTTATTTCCAAGATATGTTTATTGAGCAATTCTGCTTATCTTGATGCCAACCTTTTGTCCATTTCAGCTGACTTCTCCTGCCATACAGTCTCTCTTTTCAAATTGGTATCTTACTTTGTCCTCATAGCAAAAAAAAAAAGGCACCTGCAATGGCTGAACATACCACATCTTACTGTGTGACCATATTATGTGCACTGACTTTTACGGATTGCTGCCTCTCGACTACTGATGGGGAAAAGGCTTTTGATGAATGTGTAGTATAGACCCACATTGGTGTGAAGTTTAAACCTTTAGTCTTCAAGACTAGTTCAGTGACATTGCAGAGAAATCTAATATTGTATTGTCAAGAAAACATTTTTTTTTTTCCCTAGATTGATTACACAGTCTGACAGGTAGCACTTTTATTATTGTTGAAGAGGGTGTCAGGAATAACATTCTACATAGTACCTCCTGACAGGGTTTATTGACAAGCAGTATGCTCTGTCTCCAGAATAAATCAAATGCTTGAATCCAGACATGGAACTTAGCTGTGTCCCAGCCAAAGGTGGACTACCGACCTAAGCACTTTGGTGCCTGTGGGCACCTAATGTTCGTACAAATCCAATCATTAAACACCTGTGCAAGAAAATGGAAAGCTGCCTGGTGGAGGAGAACCTGAGAGTGCTGGTCAACAGTAGCTGAACATGAGCCAGTGTATGCCCAGGTGGCCAAGAAGGCTGATGGCATCCTGGCCTGTACCAGCAATAGTGTGGTCAGCAAGACCAGGGCAGGGATTGTCCCTCTTTACTCGGCACTGGTGAGGCCGCACCTCAAACCTGTGTCCAGTTCTTGGTCCCTTGCTACAAGGACATTGACGTGCTGGAGTGTGGCCAGAGAAGGGCAACAGAACTGGAGAAGGGTCTGGAGCATAAGTCTGGTGAGGGGCAGCTGAGGGAGCTGGGGGTGTTTAGCCTGGAGGAAAAGGAGGCTCGAGGGGGCCTTACTACTCTCTACAACTGCCTGAAAGGAGGGTGTAGCCAGGTGGGGGTCAATCTCTTCTCCCAGGTAACAAGTGATAGGACAAGAGGAAATGTTCTCAAGTTGCACCAGGAGAAGTTTAGATTGGATGGTAGGAAAAAATTCTTCACCAAAAGGGTTGTTAAGCACTGGCACAAGCTGTCCAGGGAAGTGGTGGAGTCACCGTCCCTGGAGGTATTTAAGAGATACGTAGACATGGTGCTTAGAGACATGCTTTAGTGCTGGGTTAATGGTTGGACTTGATAATCTTAAAGGTCTTTTTCAACCTAAATGATTCTAGGAATGAATGAACCTGAGACCAGGTGTTAGACATGTTCAGAGCTACCTCTGTCTTGGAAGACCTGAACAGGTTGTAATGACATTTATATTTGGGTCAGTTTAGGTTATGTTTAATTCTCACTGCTGTTCAATTTGATAGGCGTGTTTTGATTTATGCCTAATAAATAGTGATCACACTGAGTGCATCATAAGTTATTAATTCAGTCAAAAGTGTGTGATAAAGGCGATTAATGCTTTCTGGTACAAGAGACTAGTCATTAGCATGGTGGCTTGGAAATAATGAGCTGCACTCACCTTAAACCTGGGGAAGTTCAAGCCAGCTTAGTTCAGGAGTGTGTTGTATTATTGCTTGGTGTATTGAAATTACCTTTCTCTCTGTGACACTTAGATAATAGCACAGAACATTTGGAGCTGTAAGACCAAGAAATGGCACAACTTCAAGCCTGGTCGTAGCTGTTGTGGGAGGAGGGATGCCGTGGTTCTAACCTCTGCTTTCAGGCTGTGCATTCATTTTGCATTAAACAGTCATTGGAAAATATCCTGGGAAGCTTACCATCAAACTTGCTGGCTTGAAAGATGATCTAAGTAACTTTCGTTAGCCCTCTGCCCACCTGCAGAAGTGGTGGAAACTGACTGTAGCCTGGAGAATTTCTTTCATGATGAGGAAAGCTTTTAAAGTAAGGCAGGAATAAAAACCCCTGTCCTTATTGCTTCAGAGACCAATTAGTCTGGCTAAGCAGGTATAAATGACTTGGCATATGCAGTGATGAATTCTTAAGTAATCACAGATAGGTTTGAGTGTTTTAACCTAGAGAGATTTTTCTATTTCCCCAACTTAAACCTTTGCAGTTTATACCATGAAAGGAAATGAATCATCTAAAATAATGTTAGAATGCTTTTTTTTTTTTTTTTAAGTTCTCAGTTTTACAGTAGGACAACCAGCAGTATGGGAATAGTTAAGCTGCCCTGTAGCTATACAAGAGCCCTGTTGTACTTTGTTAATGCGTGAGTCCTTGTGTACTGAGAGCCCTGAACTACAGATTTCAACCCCCAGCAGAGCTAGAGCATCTGCCTTAGAGGGACAAGCGAGTAAAACCAGTCCATTGGGTGGGGTGAAGTTTTAGAGGATGCCTCTGACTAGTAAGCTGTTTAATCAAGTATCTCTAGAGCTTGGTACTGAAGTCATTGTCATGAAGCTGACTTTATCATCCTTCCATTTTATTGAGTATTTTTTCATTTAAAGTTAATGCTGTAACTAGTAAATATCTCTGTTTATGAGCAGACAGTATATCTGAACTAGAAGTTTGGAAGTCCTTGTAGGGAGTTTCATTAGCCAGATGATATCAAGGCAAAACTTGTAAAAGCCTGTAATGTAACACTACTGTCTGTCAGACTGTATAACTCCAAAATTGTATTTACGTTTTTTTCACCAGGCTACTCTTAAGTACTGGCTAAGAGAGGCAGGTCTGCTTTAGAAATACTGTACAAGCTTCTTCTCAGCCTAATCTTTATGTCTATGTTTGATGTAAAGCACTGTTTTCAGATGCAAAATATGATTAACTTGTGGGAATTCTGAATGTGCCATTCACCGTTAGTGAATTCTTTCCATCTTTCTGTTCCTCTGAAGTTCAGCCGCTAGAGGGGGTGTAAACCGCCCTCTCTATATAACTAAGGCTTGTACTATCTGACAAAATACGTCTTCGGGCTGGTGTGATTTGCTGGGTTGTTGTGGAAATGTACTTTCTTAAGGTGTCTAATTTCATAATCTTCTTTTGTTGTTGCTATTTCTAAAGTGAGGCGGGTTTTAAGGATAATTATTCCGAAATATTTATATAGTTTAACCATCTGAGTAACTTTTCTTTGCAGGTGATCTTGTGAATTAGTGTACCATCAATGATGGCAGAACATCCACCGTTACTGGATACCACTTCAATTATAAGTAGTGAAATCCCTCTTCTGACTTCCCCTATTGTTAGTGGGGATGGAGCACAACAGGTAAGGAAACTTCAGTATATATATTTTTTTCTTCCAACAGCATCACTGACATGTTGACAGTGTAAAAGATAGTAATCCTTCATCTGGAATATATTTGTGCAGCTTTGGGCATACACCTATATTAGAGATTGAGGTGAAGGCAGAACTGGTGCAGAGATGAGATATGTAAGAAGTATGAAGCAGGAGACCTGTGTTGTGAAAGAACTTCTTTGTGGGAGAATAGGACCAAACAGCTGCCAAGTTGTCAAGCCATGATTGTGTCTTAGTTTGGAAGTTATATATTTATATTACTGGATGACCTTATTAAGGTGAATAAACCTTTCCCTATGGTAGAATATAGTAGCTCAGGCACAGCATGTGCTGATAACTGTGATCTCTAGACTGATACTTGCTTAAAACTGGGTAGCTTGAATGGTGGGACTTGCTTGTGTATGGTAGTGTCTGCCTGGACACTTCTTGAATTTGTATTTCTCAAAGTCAGTGCAACCATCTAGTGCATCAGCTGCTCCACTCAGATTTGTGTCACTTGTTCATGATGTGCTTTGTTCCATCATCCAGGTCTTTAAAGAAGATTGTAGTCCTTGTCTGCCCCAGTGTCAGCCACTGCAGTAGGTGACCAGAGGATGGCCTCCTGCTAGGAGGAGTGCTCCTTTGCACTGCTGATCACAGCACTTCAAGACTGGCACTTGGTCCAGTTTTCAGTCTACCTTGGTGCCTATGCTCTCTGCTTCATCAGTTTCTGTGTTATTCAAAGGAGTGTCAAAAGCCTTGCTAAAGTCATGATAAACATTAGCTATGCCCTCCCCTCATTCACCAAGCTAGTAATTTCACTGTAGAATACCATCCAGGTTTGTCTGGCATGATTTACCCTTTGTGAATCCATACTGACGACCTCAAATCACCTTTTTGTCTTTAATGCATTTGAAAATGCCTTATAGGAAGCTTTGTTCACTCATCTTCCCAGAGCTGAAGGTGATCTTGACCAGCTTCTAGCTCCCTGGATCCTCCTTCTTGCCCTTTTTTGAAGACTGCAGTGACATTTGCTTTCTTCTAGTCCTTGGGAACTTCCCCTTTTCACCATGACCTTTCAAACATAGTTGAAACCGAGTTACTTGTTCTGCCCTCCATAAAAATAAGACTGCCAGGCTGTACTGTCAAGCTTACACTGTAATCATGTAAGATTTTGAGTCAGGTATGAGTTTAAATGTTCTTTTGGATATACATTTTCTTTAAAACTTTGTCTCTTTCTGCTGCCAAGTAACATTAAAACTGGAAAACAAGCAAAGTATTTCTTCAAAGAAGTGAATCTGTGAGGGGTTGTGTTAATCTTCTTATGGAAAAACAACATATACGCTGTTATTGTCCTTTTTTATTAAAAACAAAAGGCAGCTCATTACAACTCCTGCCTAAAGTGGAACTGGTAGTAATCACATGTATTTCTAAAAAGAGAATTTTCATTGATCATCAATAAGGCAAGTAATTTTCTTTCCCCATTTCATGATAACTGGTGGTTATATACCACAGTGTTGTCTCCTGTTCCGTGTTTCACAATGTCGAGTGAAAGTTGCAACTTTAATTCTCTGTCCTTCCTTCACATCTGGTACAAGATTCATGAAGAGTCAGCGAGTGAATTTGTTCAGTGGCAGGAAACTTTAATGGAAACCCTTTTTGCATCTGGTGATTTAAAAGCCATCAGTAGATAGAAAATACTTTGTGTGTCTGAAATATGGGAAGTGCAGAATTGCAGGGACTGTGTTCTCTGTCAAGGTTGCCCAGTTAAGACTTGGGCCTCAAAAAGGTCAGGCAGTTGCTTATTTATTTATGACAGTCTTAAAATCATTTATGTTTGTTTTATATGGTACTCATGAAAGAGGTAGATACTGCACTTGAAAATATGATGTATTCAAGTACAAAACACTGTAGTGTTGCACCTTTTTCGTATTTTTTTGAAAAATATTTTAAACTTGAATATTAGTTCATTGTATTCCTTTATTTTCCCTTGTAACTTTGAAACTATGAAAAGGGAGAAGACTTCTATCTTTGTGGTGGAGTTACTAATTTTTCTGTAAGCCTTTTTACTTAGCTACAGTACACACATTTTGTAGGGATTACTTCCTTGATATATGAAAAGTACTTCTCCAGTTCCTTTCGTAACAGCATTGGTGTTGGATTGCATAAACTTTAACTTAATCTGTAGAGCTGACAAAATTTGTGTTCCTGCAATCAAAATTCAGAGCGGTTTTGTACACGTAAAGAAATGGGTATTTTCTTCTATATTCATGGTGTATAAGTTGATCTGTAGCTGAACTAATTAGGTTTAGTCAGTCCTGACTGAAAAGGTATTGAAAACCAGTAGAAAATTCATTATTTAACTAATTTGCTTCTATGTTGGTATTTTTTATGTTAGACTAGCTAACTGTATACTAAACTTGCAAGTTTTTGTTCAGAAGTAAAACATCTGAGAATTTTAAAAATCAATTTACCCCTTCTTGCATTTTACCAGAATTAACTCTTGTATTTATGGTGACTTAGATTGTTTATACTGCATAACTGAGTTACCAGATGGATACAGACTATTCAGTACTTTTCTGGAACAGTTCATATCTTCAAGATAATCTATTTCAAATACTTGAAGTTCTGCTAGCAGTGTAAATGTGAAATAGCAGTACAAATATTTGAACATGTTAAGAGGAAAGGTCATATGCTTCAAATAGCGGAAGTGTCTGATCAGGTTAAAGCTGTAACTTTCCACCATGTTTTAAAACAAAACAATCCACAAAGTTAGAGGAATGTGAGAGTGTTCAGTCAGAAAACATGGGGAACTTTAAACTGTGTGGATGTTTGTATGTCACTCAGGGCTGTTGTGGAAGATTGCCTGGTTCTGTGTCCCATAGAAAAAGGGATTAGTTTCATAGGTTAAACCAGTGAAAAGAAAAAGCAAAGACCAAGCCTGCTGGCTGCTCCTCCTCTGTTAAGTGCAGAAGTATTGCTTTTACACCTTCCTATCACTGTGCTCAGCATGAGGGTATAATGTACTTCTTGGTAAGGTTGTAGACTGAGAATGGAGTAGGTCTATAGTAGTTGATAGAAACCAAGTGAAACTGAGAACGCATGGTATAAGGACAGAAGTGTTTGAGGGTTTTTCACATAAGGTTAACTAGTGCAGTGATGCTTTAGTGATTATTGCTGAGGCTGGACAGGAAGGATGTGCTTGATAATGTGAGTCCTGATTTGGTGGAAGGAGAGGAAAAGAGGAGGCAAGAGTTCAAAGTACTTTAACGCACTGAGGTTAAATTGTTTTGGAAAGTTGCTACAGCACCCAGTGCTTTTCCGAAACAAATTAGTATATTGCTGACACAAGTATGGAGCAGCCCTGGAGTTCTGGACCCTCACAGCACCTTCCCACTAAAGGTAGCAGTTGCAAAGTGAGACATTCCTAGATCACCTATGTGTCCTTTATTACCAGAAAACATAGCTAGCACTCTCAAAGTAGCCCAGTACCCGTCAACCATTTCCTTTTCTCTGGGGAATGGGACATAGTGTTTGACCTTTAGCTGACTTTATTTCTTGGCAAGGTATAGGGTTAAAGTAACACTTCCAGCTTGGGAGGATGGCTGCTTATCCTCCAAATTTCATTGAGAAGTTTAGATGCTTGGTGGATTTTCCAGAAATCCCACTGTGTGTATATATGTGTAGTGTGTGCGTATATTGTATGTGGGTTTAAATAGATATTTAACATCAAATCTACAGGTTAATGTCCCTAAAACTAATTTCTTCTTTAAATATTTAAACCTGTGATATAAAAGCTGTTATTATTAACCCATTATCATAGGAGGGTATCTTCAGTCAGCAGAGTAATAGATGGCTATAAAACAAATGAAGTAATCCCCTTTTATGGCTTTCAGATTGTTTACGTATGTGGCATTACAGCAGAAATACAATGGTGAATATGGTGTTGGAAAATAAAAATCTAGACTAGATTGCTAAATTAGTTTCCTCAGTTTTTGTTCTGGCACTTCTGCTTCTGAAAACCATATGGTACATTATCAAGTTCCAGCTTGCTTTGGTTTTGCCTTGCTGCTGAAAATCAAGCTTAGAACTGCAATATGTTTCATGATCTTTTCCTCTACAAGAAAAAAAAATCGGTGTTAGAAGTTGTTTAACAACATACAGTGTTATAACTGTTCTCACTTTCCATATTGTGCTGTTTTCCTTTCTGTTATCTGTGCTTTGATTTCGCAGAACACAGAATATGTGCATGGCTGCTTCTGTCCTTTTTGGCTGAGTTTTTTTGCCCTCGTTTTTTTTGTGTACTTCCCCTTTGGCTCTATTGAATTAGCAGATACATCTAACTTCTCATTTTGGAGGTTCATTGAAGTTTGTTTTAGTTGACAATTATTCTTCCATTCTTTAGTGACTTCATAGCATTGAAGCACAGCACAAGTGTGTTCACTGGAACCATTGGAACTCTCAGGCATGCAATGCTTCAGTGCCAGCTTATGGAAGCTCATTATCAAGCTGTATTTTTCCCCAGGATTGATTAGCACTTTTGTGTTGCAACCATCACTGGAAAATACATAATCAAACTTATATGAGACAGTCCGTATACAAAAAAAATCTTTTCCATCGAAGTTTTAAACTGGTTGTTGGCTATGATTTTTTTAAAAAATAGCATCAGAAAGAAAAGCTAAAAATATGTGAGATATGTGAGTATTGCTGACTCAGGGTTAGTAGATCCTTCCTCTATCTCATTTAATAATATTTTTTTCTTAGGAAGGGTGAAGTTTTTTCTTAGTTAAGTGTAAATTTTTTTTTTTTGCCTTAGAGGTCAGAATTTTTTCTAATTTATTTAAACTGTGTCCTTGATAGCAGATGCATTGAAAACTTGCTTTAAATTTCCTAGAAGAAGCCATCATCCTCAGCAGAAAGTGAGGATTCAAAATTCTTTGATGTATAAGTAATGTATGAATACTATGCTGCTTTTGGTGAGCAGAAAGCAGCTCCAGATTTATTGCACAATTTATATTACCATTCAGATATGTTTATTTTAATATTTTCTGTTTGAAAATAAATGTAGAAACAAGAGTGAAGGCTGTGTAGTTCATAGCCTTTTCTCCTTCTATTTGGTATGAAAATTCATGGAGTGAAGCATCCTCATAAAACTTTTCAGTAATCCTCCTTATTCTCTAAAATATCTGTTTTCATGTCCATGATATGAATCCTAGATTAATTTGGTCTCTGATACAGTAGATTCCTCCCAAGATACTTGAGGCATTCAACCCCTGTTGAATTAATCTGTTCAGAAACTGACATTTGGGAGAATTTGATGACACGTGAAAACTGAATTTCAAGTCAGTTAGTCACTGTAGGTTGCTAATACAGTCAATGGGGAGAAATAAGCATGTCCAGAAGATGATCCTTTTCATGGTGTACGATGGTGACTAAAGATCTGTACTTTTTTTCTCTCTCTCTTTTTTATAAGGTGAGAAGCTGCAAATTGCCTGGAGCTATAAGTATTGAGGTAGCTCAATTCTCCTGTGCAGTCTGTTGCAAATGGGTCTGGTTCCTGAGTCTGTGTGCTCATCTATTAATAAGGTTTGGAAGGGTGTAGTTATGTCTAAGCAGTGTCCTGGACTCAGGCATGTCCCCATCTCTCCCCTTCTCTGTGCTGTGGGATGCTTAATGCTGAGTAAGCTGTGACCTGAATGCCAGACTCCCAAGACCTACAAAGTGCTTACCTGTGTTTCCTCAAAAGACAGTTATTGTAATCTCTCTGTAAGTTGTGACAAAAATGTAACTACTTTGCAAAGTCATATTTTTAGTTACAGAAACTCCACTCTTAAAATACGTGAGAATTACACACTTGGCAGATAAGTTATCTGAGGTACATACTCTGCTAGCTGAAAACTGTTTTTCCCTGGGAAGCATTTCTTTACTGAGAGGGTGGTCAAACAGGATTTCTAGAGTTGTGGCCAAAGTCCCAAACCTGCCAGCATTTTAAGAGGCATTTGGACAATACCCTTAACAACTTGGTCAGCCCTCAGTTAGTCAGGCAGTTGGACTAGATGATCATCATAGGTCCCTTCCAACTAAAATAGTCTGTCATATTCTATTCCCTGCAGACTGAGACTTTGCCATACCTGAATAAAGTCCATTAACCCTTTGCATGTTAATTATAGAATTACACACTTTATAGAGCAGGCAGAATGGCATTCTCCACAAACAGATAGACCATAGTTTACACACTATAGTAAAAAATGGCCCTTGGCTTTATTTTTTCTCCCATTCTCTTTAAGTAGGGGAAAAAATACATAGGAAAGGATTGGGATTGTAGAGATTTCTTCCACCAAGCCTCTGGTCCATTACTGATTAAGTCTTTCCAATCTGATCTAGTTGAGATGTATCTTTTAATTTCTCTTCCAGCTCAAGTTTGTGTTGTCACAGTGTTTTGATATACAATGATGCCCAGATTTACACAAAACTGGGTACTTTTTCAGGGTAAAAAAGGCTACTTTAGAAGTGATGCTGAAATTTTTAACATTTGATTTTTTTTTTAATTAAATGCTCTTTTGAATAACTAGAAAACACTGTTCTTCCTTTGGCATTTCCTTTTATGCACTATTTAGGTTAAAAAAGTTAAACACATCTATCAGTCTTAAATATTATGGGCTTTTAACTTGCTATATCAGCAAACAGGAAACTGAGCTGTCAGAAGCAACATTGGGAAATACAAAATTCTCTTCTGGTCCGTAATACATTTGGACTGTTGCAAACTGGCAGATTGATCAGGGAGGATGCCTGCTGAGGGGACTAGCCCCTGTGAAGTATTAGCTGGAACCTTAGCTAGTCCTTGCTACCCCTTTGCTGTGCAGTGTGAGCTCTGTTTGTCATCCACTTTTGCTTAGCAAAACTGGATGAGAAACTGAATTCCTGCAGACTTCAAACAACAAATCATGAAATGAGAGTGATCTGATTCAAGTCTTCTAGTTTTTATTTTTAGAGGTTGATGTGTCTAACCACTGGCCATGACCAGATGCCTCAGAAAGTTCCAGAGTTCAGTGACTGCCCCTAACACTGCTTCCTTCTAATTCCATGTAAACATGGATTAGCTTTAAACTTTGAAGCCCAAATGTTTGTCTGTTGCATTATACAGATTCCTTGAAACACTGCTGTTATCCTTATGTTTATACTTTTGCTGATTTAAAGATACAATAGTGGTATTATTTTAAGTAGCAAATTTTCTGTGCACTATCTGCTAGCCACAGACTGTGTCAATGCTAATGAAGCAGATTGGGTTTGCTGTAAATTAAGCAAATAAAACTTTACTTAGGCAAGCTGTGAGAACTGAGAATGCAAAAGAGAGGAGACAAACGAAGAAGCAAGTAGATCAAAATTGTAAGTATTTCTTAATACTAAAGAATGAGACAGACTTGTGGAATGTACACTGATTGGCACTGTTATCTGCAGATGCTAACAAGCCTTGAACATTTATCAGTGACATTTGATGCAGATTTCAACATTTAACTTTTACTGGTTCTTCTCAGAAAGCTTTGTATTTTTACAAAACAAGGCTAGAAAACATCTTCACCTGCACTTTTTCTCAGTGGTCAGCTTTTTCAGCTGATCATCTTCCTTATGAAGCGAAGGGGGAGAAACACAAGTACAGTAAAAATTTTTACAACTTTTCATAAATAAATTTGTTTTCTAGGGAAAAAAAATCACCAGTTCTTGCATCTTCCCAAGCTGCCTTTCTACAAAAAGCAATGAAAGTTTATTGAGATCTGTGGTTTTTGAATGCCAGTGCCAATGAACAATCTCATCATCTTTCCAATCTCCCTGTTTCCAGTTGCTTCTAGGGATATTCTGTCGTTTTAGCACAATCAGTGATGCTGACTTGTAGCAATGGTTAAAGGTGAAATGTTTGCTGATTTTATTATCTGTCAGCTGCCTTTTAGAAAAATGATGCAGAGTTGCTTGGTCTGTCCTCTGAAAGTACAGGCCTTAGGAGCATGTCACTGAAAAGAAGGCTTCTTTTGCTTGCTTTTTTCCAAACATTCAGCTACTGTCCATGTAAGCTGAAATAGTTTGGATTGTATTTGTTTTTTTCAAAATCCCAAGCATGTAAATTGCTATTGCAACGTATTATGTAACAATTAATTCTGTGTGGATTTCCTCTCTGGTCCTGGAACACAAGATTTGTTAATGGCCTTTACTTACCCATATCTTAACTATTCTTCATGAAGAAAGTTTTAAACTCCGTATCTAGAGCAGTTAGATCCTTATAGTCAGTACTAGCAGATGCTAGAGTAGAGAATTGTGTAGTCATGGGAAACCTGCAAACTGGAATTTGCTCAAATAAATGTGGTGGAAAATAGAAGATTGAGAACTTTGGTGTTTAAGAGTGTTGCATCATGTTATTTGGACAAAGATTGAAGTCTATAGGATGCTTCTATAAGTAATGATGAGAAGCCTGTTTTTGTCTGTCATTGATACTAAAACCAGAAGATAATTTAAGGAAAAAAAATTCTAACATTTCTTTTCCTATATAGATGACAGAAATGTTGTGTGCTGAGTCTGCTATGAATTGGTGCAGTACAAAGCTTAACATAAAGTTTTCAAAACTCTTTATTGGTTAGTAGCCAATGTGCATGTGAAAAGAGGAAGCTTTTCTTAAGTTTAAAAGATGATGGGAGACAGAAAGATCTTTTGAAAGATGATTTTAAGAAAGAAGCACTTGGAAGTAGCACTTCATGACCATGAAATTCATAAGCCTTTGGCAATTTAAAACAATTTAAGGTACTGTTTTAATTTAGCTTTTAGTACTGATGTCAGGTGTTCCTATTTAATAATCATAGGCTCTGTAATACCTGTTACATAGATCTTTTGTATTTTTCCATTTCATATGTTTTTTAAGTTATAGTGGGCTTGATTATGGGAAAGAGTAGTTCATAGCCTCATTAGCCTTGTTATGATATAAGCAGCAGATTTTGAACACACCATCAATGGAAAAACAATTTGTGCTGTGTTTGTAACTGACATCACCTTAGCTCAACCACAGATGTGATTCCATCTGGCAATTTCTGTGCTGCTAATGAATAACAACACTCAAGTCTTGCAGTATTCTTTGATCAGAAGCATGTAGGAACTTACAAATACTGTTGGACTAATCCTACAAATGGGAACTCTGAAATAGGTGAGGTGACAAATCCACAAATCACAGTAAGTCCATGTGGGAGCCACAGCAGTGTTAGTATCTTGAGTCTCCATCTAGTTTTCCTTGTTCACTGGACCACACTCTGTGGAGCCAACATAGATGTAATGATTTTCCTTGTAACAAAAAATCTTGTAACAAAAGATGGGTGGGAAACCATCTGCTTTGAAACCAAAAGTAGGTGTTTTTAATAATAAAAGTATACTGGATATGAATAACTGATACTTTTTGCCTAGAAAGTGTTTACTTGGTAAATAATTTCATGCTGATCAAATGTTACAAATATGACTTGAAGTTAAAAGAGTGGAAAGTTACTTTTTTTGTTATAAGTAGGCTGTAGCTTTGAGTCCTTTTACATGAAAGTGTGTGTGTGTTTGTACACTTATATTGCCTTTGAAGACATTAGATGTTAGTAATGTTAGAATTTTTTATATCTTAGAACAACATTTAATCTGTAATCTCATGTTGTTGCCTTCTGAATACCTAAACAATTTCAAAGCAGTTTCCTGTGTCTTGTCTGCCTATGGGTTAGAACTTAAACCAGTGTTGCATAAGTGGTATTTGAAGTAATTTCTCACAAGAAGAGAGGGATGTGTGTTTTGCCCTGTGTAACTGTCTTTCTTCAGATGAGGGTGTGCCAGTGGTCCCCAGCTGTTGTTGGGATTAAAAACCACAGATGTGAGATTGCCAGAAAACAATACTGGATGTTTTCAGTTTAGCTCTGGAGACTGTAACAGAGGGAAGCCATCTTTGTCATCTATCTGAAATGTCTTTAATATTAATATTTAATAAAAGGTATTTCTGTCTACAGTATTATTTAGGGCAGACATATGTAAATTATAAAGTGAAGTTCAGAAACATACTTCTTTCTTTTCATGTGTCTTAGTAAATGCATGATGTAAAGTAGCACAGTATTTGAGAGAGTGCATTAGAATCCAGTTGATTGTTTCTTTGCTGTTTCTTTTTATTCTTTTACAAAGTATTTTTTCCCCTCCCTTCTTTCTGTCTTACTTGCAAAATGAAGGCATAAATTGGATCACGGATTATAAAGTCAGAAGTTGGTTCACTCTGAGTTAGTATATGCTATCTGGGAGTCAGGAGGCTAAATTAAAAATGCAGTTATAAAACGGCATATATTTGGAAGCTTTGTTCTCTTAAACCCGAACCTTCTGTTGACTGACGTTAGATGATCCAGAAGCAGATGCTGCAGCAGCTATTTGTTGATTTAGTTGCTATGGTGACATGATACATTCATGTACAGCAGGAAGCTCACTGTACGTTGGCTAATTTGATAGGAAGGAAGGCTTGAGGTAGGTATTGCTGACTATATTGTTAATTGATCCTACCTTTCACATCCTGCCTCCACATGCTTGGTGGATGCACAGCTATAGAGGAAGGTAAAGGGAGATCCTCCTGCGTGGCGTTCAGGTTAAGGTGCCCTGTTAATGGGGGAGGGGGGGCAGTGTTCAACACATCACCGAAGATTGCCTCAGTATTAAGTGAATGGAACAGATTGGAGCTGCCGGAGTGGTGACTGTTGAATCTTCCTTCATCCTTTGTCACTGTGGTAGCACCAGTTGAATGAGAGAAATAAAAGGATGCGAGCAACAGTAAGTCAAAGCGCTAAGGCTTTTGAAATGGGTTATGAGATAAAGCATGTCACTAATTAACATCTTGATTGGAGCTATTAGTGGAGAAAAATGTAATTGTTCTGAGTACGTGCCCTAATGACAGAGCATAAATGTGTCTCTGCCTGGAAGTTGTGTGGTATTATATTTGCCCTTTTCTAGAAATACACCCTTTTATAATCTTGTTGCAGACAGACTGTTAAAGATACAGTGTACATCTTACAAAGAGCTTGGCTGTACCACCTTCTTAACAGGTTCAGTGTTTTAAAATTTTCTGAAGTCAGAATGGCCAAGATATTAGCTACGATGTTTTCCTAAATTTGAAAAATACTCAAAAATTAATCTACCTTTGTCCTTTTGGGTAAAAATCTTCTCACGAGTACTGCTGAGCTAATTTCAGTTGCAGTATTTTTCGACAAACCACTGCTGTCTTTTTTTTTTTTTCATGTTGATGTGTATTAGTAGTGCATTTAGAAATACGATTTTGGTGAAGTCTTTCCATTATTTGCGATTGTTGACAATCTTTTGCTACTGACTCAGCACCTATAGCCATATAATGCTAAATATAGATGTTTTAAGACTAAGAATAAACAAAACCAAAAAAAAACCCCAAGCCTGAAACTCTTCTCTTTCCTAGTAAAACATCTCAGAAAATAGTATTGTTTCTGCTAGTGTAGAAATGGTTTGTGATTTGATTGTCTTCAAATTACAGTTTTAAAGATCCAAGCAAATATTTTGGAACACTTTACCCTCTTGCATTTTAGGAAGTTTGTTTGTAGGAAAAAAAACCCAAAACTCCCCATAACCCCAAAAAACACACACATCCCCCCAAACCATTCCAGAATGAGGGGAAAACAGAACTCTGCTTCTAGTAATATTGTTTTGCTCCAACTTGTAATCTTCCTTGTTGTACAGGAACAGTCTCTTACTATATAGTTGCATTTAAGTGTACTTTTACCACAGTTATAATGTAACATACTTTTATTTCTTCATGTTAAATATTTAATATTAGCAATGACTAAAATTAATGTAGCATGTTCTAGCTTCCTTCCCCCCTACACTTTCTCCTTCACATCTTACTTCCCCACATTTTTTGGTGTTTTAATATGTATGCCAGGCTAGGAATCAGCTTTGTTGCTAAAGGATTGCTTTTTTGTTTGTTTGTTATATGTTTAGTGGTAGATCTATTAGCATTCTGGTTATATATGTATTCATAGGCTTTTAACTTGGTTGGAAAATTTGTCCCAGATTTCACTCATTCTGGAAAAATTTGTAAATTTACAAAGCATAACTATCTTCTTTTAGAGGAAGAAACCAAGTAACCCATTCAGTTCCTTTCCCCTTCAGAGTGAGCTGATGGGTAGCTGGGGAGAGAAGAGGATTCAAAATGCCCATTTGCACTGAAATTCAGTCTGGTTCGTTTGGTTTTCTTGCCTTTATGGCTGTAGACAGTGCTAACCTATGGAGAGAACAGAGTGCCAGTTCTCATGTGGGCTTATCCCACAACTTCACACATGACACAAATGTTTAATGTAGTTTGGTTTCTTAGCCTCAGTCCAGATTTAAAAACTTAACCTTTTTCTTTTCCCCTTCAGGAGACTGATAGTCCTAGGTACTGAAGGATGGCTTTGAGAGCCAAGATATTTTGGAGACAGAACAAGCTTGATGATTTATTTTTCTTTATTGCAAATACAAAAATCTTTCTCCCATATCCGAGTAACTCTAAAATTATAGTTTCAGTCTTTCAGCTAACACTTAGCTGTTTTGGAATAAACCTGTAAATATTAGGAAAGTTAAAATTTTTATATTTATATACTGTTTTATATTTAGTAGCTAATAACTTCTACAGACAGAGAAGCTTTTGGGTATGAAAACATTTATTTGGACAACACAGTTTGTTACGTGCTAGAAAAGATTTTAAAATGTGGCTGTGAATACCAAACTTGTAAACAAAGTTTTGTTGTATCTGACTTGATTCTCTTGATGTTTGTGCTGGCTTAGAAGAATCAGAAAGTATTTCAGTCATTCCTGTCCTGTTAGAAATACAGATATTATTTGGCTGTAAAATGTGTAATACTTAAGATCATCATGATGTGGTAAGGGTAAGTTAAACTCTCTTCCATAAACCTTGTTCAAATCTTATCTGCAAAAAATTCCCCAAATTAGGAAGATCCTCATAACTTTATAGAGCAGTGTGAAGGAGAAGGTAAACAAATGTCTTAATTCTGGATTTGTTTTCTTTTGTGTCTGTGTGAAAGAATATCTAGTATACTTCTAAACACAGTCATTTGTTGTTTGGGTGTTGGGTTGTTTTGTTGTGGGGTTTGTTTTTTTTTTTTGTTTTGGTGCTTTGGGCTTTTTTTACTTTGAACTGAATTTAAATTTTTAGAACCTAAACAATAAATTAAAAGTATTAGTAATGTTTTGAATATGTAGGGTTTTTATCAAATAAAATCTCTTTTGCCTCTTTGGTCCACTGCATGTATGTAATTGATAGAAATGGCAAAATAATTTTGAGGTACTAGTTTTTGACTGGCTGTATTGTGTGTGTTTATCTGGGGAGGAAGCTTTGCTCTTTAGCCTTCTAAATCTTATTTGAGACCTCCTTTTGCACATGTATAATGGTGAGCAAAAGAAAAATATGTCAAACTTGCTGGGAGATCTTTTGGAGTTAGCTTTTAGGGCTCTTTGTTTTATTTTATTATTTACTTAGCAGATGGGGTATTTTTTTCCCTCCATGGGGACAGAAATAGTTTCGACTTCTAATTGTATTTACAGTTTCTGCTATGGAAAGATGTTGCCTTAAAACAGTGAAGATGTTAATTCTTAGGGATTAGTCCCAATCTGTTTTTGTTTTCCTTCTCTGCAAGTCTTTCACTTCATCTAGGGTCCTTTTCAGTATGAACCCAATTTTGATATTAGTATTTCACAATTATGTCCATAGGTATATGTTTCCATCTTTCTTGCTAACGACCTGACAGAGATCAGTTATTAATTGTGCAAGGCTATTTATAGTTTGTCACTTTTTTTTCCACTGAAAGTACCAGGGAAGCTTTTTTCCTTCATGTTGCAATGTAAATACACATTCGTGATGGTGCCACAAGTCTAATGCTGCCTTTCTTTTCTGTCAGGTAGCTGAAATTATTTTGAAACCTGTCAATCTCCTGGTACATCACTACTTCTGTTAGGAGGATGGACGTTCAAGTAGAGAAGCTTGTAGAAGTGCGTATCTTACAGAATGAAGGGTTGGTTTTAATTGTTATTTCAGTGGAGTTAATGGGATTTTTGGCCTTAATGAGTGTGCAAACAAACATATCCAAAACAAGATTAGCTAACTCTGTGTTTTAAATTCCATTCTGCCCTCACTGTGCTCCAGTGAAGAAATAGGTTAACTGGCACAAGCAAAATCTTAGGTTGCTTATGAAAGTATTCTGTATACCTAAAGACAAAGATTAGTAAGATACAAATCAGCTATATCCTGTATTGTTGCTGTTTTGCTTTTGAAAGACACTGCCCTGACCATATTGGCAGAGTGAAATACCTCTAAGGATCTTATTTTGCCTTCTGCAGCCTCTGCTTCTTGCTGATAAAAATTACTTCTAGACCTTTATGGAGATAAGTGTTAACATTTGGCCTTAAGTTTTTCCTTTCTTTGGAGCAGCCTGCTGCGTCAATGTGGCTGCAGCTCTGCCTTGCACAGCTCTCCCTTCCACCTTTTGTTGCTTGCATTCTTAGTCTTACAGGGTTTTTTTATGACTCCAGCCATTTTTATCTAATTCACTTTTTTCGTGTTAGAAATAAGCTGAAGACTTGAAAAAAACATTAAACTCCATTCCTGGTTCAGTCTGCAGAAACATCCTCTATTCTCTCTTGCAGATAGTGGAGAGTTTTACTGAATAAAAACAGGTAACATTGAGCATTCTCCTCTTTGAACATTTGTACTTCCATTGATTCTTTATATGCAAGGTAAAAATGCTTTCCATCCTACTCACACTGATGTAGTTATAAATCCTAGATGAGATCTTATGATATAATAATTAAAAAATAATTGTATCTGTTAATGGTAGTATGTCCAAGTCAGTGTTGCATATCTCTGTAAGATGTGATTATGCTACTTGAGTTGCAATAAAATTATATTTAATTTTCAATTCTTTAGGGAGAGAAATATTACAGAATAGTTTTGTATAAGAATTGTATTCTAAAAAATGTATTTGCCACATCTGACCAGCTCAAATTGTGATTTAAGGTGAAGAATAGATTTTCAAAACCACTCAAGAGTGTGTCCCTTATTTAGTCCTTCAAGAAGGCAAAATATTGTAGTGCTTCCTCAGGATACTGTCAGTAATTGTTTATATATTAGTAATTTAAATGTGCTCCAAGTGTTAGTGGAAGCTGAGGCTAAGTGTCATGAAACGAGTCAGTTTTAGTAAAACTTTTTGCAAACTGCCTGGTAAGAGTGATCTTAGGAACAGTTTTCAGTTCTGTATGGACCTATGTTATGTTCAGGACTACTACAGTATATTCATTATTGCAGGTGACTGTTCCAGCACCTGGGAATGTTCCTGAGTACTGCTCACTTTGTTAATATAGATACGGCCTTAGGTATCACTGATGTGGTCAAGGCAATGTCGCAGTTCTTGCAGGAGTGATCAGAAATATTAAGACCCTTCAGTTTGCAGACTGGGTACAAGGAGATGGGAATTGCCAAGACTTAAAAAATATTGAAGGAAGTGGATGAAATTTATTCAGAACTGTTTTTCAGCAAATCCCATAGCAGAGAAGCTAGGCAACATGTAATAAGTCGGAGATGGTTTTAAAATATCTAAAAAGAAAATTTCAGGAACTTACTGCCATAGGAGGTTGTGGAGGCAGTTCAAATTGTAAGTGAACTCAAAGAGTTTAGGCAAATTTATGGACAATAAGAGAGGTGGACTGCAGAAAGTGGCCTGGCTCACATACTCTCCTTAAGCAGCATCTCAATTGATACATTAGAGTCAAAGTGCTTGACTAGATGGACTGCTGACCCAGATCATCAGGACATTTCCTATGTTCTTACTTGGCTTCAGCTACTGCCTGAGTTCAAACAGCTGTTTCAGGAAATACATACTGAGCTTTCTAATATATGGCATTATTAGTTTTGTTAGGAGGCTTTTTGTTAGGAGGCCTTTGCCAATCTGGGCAATTAAATTAAACTACTACAAAGCTTAGTATGTTGCTCATTTGGTTTGGATTTATTTTCTAAAATAGCCTATATAGAATAAATTAAGTACCATTGAAAAGTGTGAATTTTTGCTTTTGAACCTGGCAGTCTTTGACAACTGATGTTTCAGGTATTTCAAACTTCAGCCATTCAGTGGCCACTTTGTTTTATTTATGCAAGAGCTGCTTTTAGCATAAGTTTGTGTCTGCACTCTTGTATTGTCAACTTGTATGCTAATCTCTGGAAAGAGATTTTGTGTTGTTTTTCATCAAGAACTATATGGAGGTCATGTGAATCATCATTAAACAACTGTTTAAAGGAAACAATTTATAGTCACAGTGGAAATGACATAGAACTAGTTGACCTAATACTCCTATTTCTTAATGGCAATGCCTTAACATGTTTTGAGACAAAAATACAGAGTCAAAATTCCATTAGCATTCAGAGATTACACTTCTAAATTTTATTAGGTTCCATTATAGTTGGTTGTGCTTTAAAAGTGTTTGTATGATTCTAGAACTTGTACCAAGGTTTCAGTATCCTAAATTTACATCATTTTGTTAAGATTGTGAAGTCCTCAATTAGTGTTTTGTTGACTTAGTAAGAGAAATAGCCCTTGAAAAGTGCCCATGTTAAAGGTGCCTCCCACTCAAGACTGACACATCACAAATGAGGGTTTTTTTCAGTATCATACTTACCTTGGAGCAGGCAAAGGAAATCTGGATAGAATGCATGTCAGCCTTTGGGTAGCAGTACTTTAGGTGCTGTGAGTAAAGCAACAGAAGTTGTCACAAAAAGATTGAGGCACAGGAAGAGAGGCTGAACCATCAGATTTTTCCAAAGCTTTTCTCTTAGTTCAAGCCAATTTGAAGCTTTGCCCAGAAGAAGAAGGAGGTCAAGATCTAGAATATTCAGTGTGAAAGACTCAGAGACTCAGGCCCTGGTTTTCAGAAGTACTAATGTCAAGGTGCATGAAGTAACATGTTGGGTGATGGGGTGTGCAAGACTGCACAAAGGCACCTCGAATAAGATGAAAGAGCTATAAATACTGAGCAACCCGCAGATGTATTTTTCGGGGTTTTTTTTACCTAAAACATGATGCTGTGTAAAATCCATGTTACATTTTCCTTTAGAGAAATTTTTTTGCATCCTTGATTATGTGCTGCAGACTTTCATTAGCTAAGGGGGAATTCCTGTGAGAGACTGTCACTCTTTTGTACTGTCTCTTCTGACCAGAAAGGTACTGATGTCTCTCTGTACATAGCTTTAATTTTTCTTATTTCAAATCATATCTACTGAGGTGCAAAGTGTCAGAAATGCGCTTCTCAAAACTGTGAACACGCCATGGGATTCAACTGTGATAAGGTTGGTCCAGAAACCACTGTTGGTCATAACACTGCCCCAACACAAAGACTGTTGAAGCCAGCAGTTCTTGAAACTTCTGAAATTTCTTTAGCCCTGATTCAGAATCCCTTTTGGCACACTTGGCAACATACACAGCCTACCTTGTAATAGCTGTAAAATACAAATGTGAATGCATAACATAAAAGCAAGGCTGAAAGTGGGAGTCAGTGAAGTACAGTCAGGCATCAGGTTGGCTAATTGTCCATTGTCAAAAGACACTCTTACTTCCCATTTCTGGGAACTGAGATCTAATTAAACTGCATTAAGTTGGTGAGTCTCCCCACCCTTTGGATCGGCAGTCAGATGTCATCAGAGATGTGGAAATCTGATGGCATCCTGAGTGTCAGAATGGTGCTGGACTCCATCAATTGGCCTGTTGCTGCTGCTGAACAGTTCCCGTCTCACTGTGTTGCACCATGACTGCCATGCTGAGCCTTTACTTTCTCAGAGCAGTTGTGAAGTGAGCAACAAAGGTGCTTACGCCGGGAGAAGCTGCTGTAACACAAAACCAGGAGGCACAGGGCCCACATGCTGCAGCTGGGCCGGTGCATGTATTCCCATGCTCAAATCCTCTCTGCCAGCTGGAGCCTCAGGTTTGGGTGGCCTGCAGCAAGAGGTCTGGGGTAGGAAAGCCAGCAGGTTCCCAAGACAACATCATTACCTGGATTACCAACCTCAGGCACTCACACAGAATAAATAGGAACAACTGGGAATACCAGTCAACCTACATTCCCTGTTACTTTAAAAGCAGGAATCAAGCGCCAGCCATCACCCAAAAGCTTTTCTGCTTTTCACAGTTTGTGTGATGGAGACCAAGAATATTGAGCTGAAAATGGTACAGATTGCCATGTCAGCTGTAGCCAGAATGGCTCCTCCCAGGAGTTTGGGCATCTAAATCAGCTGAAAGAGATGGGCAAATGTAGCTATCCAGCCCACACATAACAGATGGAGAGACATTCTCATGTTACCATGAAGCTTTTAGGTACTTTTATTCCAGTCTAAATTTCAAGCTAAAACTTTCAATTGTAACAGAGGAAAGAGTACATCAATGAAATATGTCTTCAAAAAGTTATGCCTGCTTGGGGAGTCTGGAAAAGAAATCGAAAGAACTCATCTATTCTTATTTCTCTCCTTCATCACATTCTGAAGGTGATGATAACCAGTTGTTAAAATGCGACCTTCAAACACTTCAAAATAAACTCTGGCAATACAATATTTTCTGAAGACCTTTAAGTCTTCTTTGAAGATCATTAATAAAATAATCTTGTTTAGATAATATTATGAATGCTAACTCTTAGTGAATTTTACTTTGAGCCACACCTCAGAAGATCTGGAAAATTTATTAGCTTGATAAAATGCAAACAGTGATACAGTTCATTGTTTTTTCTCAAACAGCCTAAAGCTTCTAGAAAAAACACATGAAACAAGATAGTATTTTTAAAGTGCTTGCTCAAATCTGAGCCAGTCAGTGTTGAATCACACAGCCCGAGCTTGAAAATGTGAATGCCTGTCGTATCTCATCAATATGTTAGTGTAGAACTTGCTGTCTTTTCATTAATTTGTGAAACTGCTCCACCAGAAAGGGAGGAATTCATATGATTTCTGCCATTTCCTTATCCTTTCCTTTCTCTCTGGTATTCCTAGAATGAGTAACAATCAAGTTTCCTGTTCTGGGGCTTTTGGTTGGTTGGTTGTGTTTTTGTAAACATGAAAGATTTTATTTTCTTTTAGCAATTTAACAAAGTAAGTTTTTGGCCATAATGCTGAAAAGTTGTGTTTATAAAGACTTCTTGCCCTCTGATTTGTAGAGGGAGGAGGACATAGGCTCTATGTAGATGTGTGCAAGCAAGACTGAAAAAAGTTGTGTTCAGAAAGGAAATTATAAAATACACATGCTCTTCTGCTTTTTTGGGTTTTTTTTCTCCTTTGTTCTTAATTTTAGCCAGGTTTTTCATGTTTACAAACTTTTTTTCCTCACAGAAGGGCAGGTTTCTAATAAGAACACAGAAATCTAAAATGGTAACAGGCTTCTGCTTTGGTACAGACTTTGTCTGTTTATTTTGGCTGATGTGTGCTTTGCTATCATTTCTGCCTCGCTTGGGTTTACAGAATTAGGATAACCACCTTTCCACAAATAAAATTATATATATTGTTTCGCGCTGGGCATCTGGTGCACTTACTTTGTCATGACTTCTAATAATTTTTTATCATTAATGAATGTACAAATATGCTTGGGTCATGTAAAGAGGGACATGACACAATATTTCCCTTATGTTGAAAACTGTTTGTCAAGTGGTTGATGTCAAACACTGGGAATTCTAGGCTTCCTTCTGAAAGTTTACGTAATGGTTTGATTAATGTTGAAGTTAATGCAATTTGTTGAAATAATTTAAGCTGTACAAATAGCTTTTTAATTATACCAAGCAGTTGAGAAAATAAAATTTGTACAGGTACTGTTTTACTTAGTTGTTATTCTCTCCTTAATTCTTTGAAAAATGTTTGTTTAAAAATATCTGTGCTTGTTCTTGCTCATATCTCTTTCTCTGTGGGATGAAGACAGCAAAAAGTGTGAAGTGAAAAATAATGTATTTACTAACCAGAAAAAAAAATTGGTTTTTCCCAGTAAAACTTTTTTTTTTTTTTTGCACATACCAGACTTCTGTAACATATTCCTGTGTAATGGTTGTAAACACTTTTTTATTTTTAAGGTTATTCTTGTGCAAGTTAATCCAGGCGAAGCATTTACAATAAGAAGAGAAGATGGACAGTTTCAGTGCATAACAGGTAAAGTTGATACATTTATTTTAATATTTTCTGAGTCTGAATCAGGATTAACAAAAGGCAATTTGTGATGAAAGTAAAAGAATGACAGAACTTATTTTAAATACAAGAGCTGTTTAAAGACCTAAAAGATTATGTGCTAAGGATCATTGGGATTTAGATTTCACTAGCATAAACAAGTACTTTTTCTTACATTATATTGGATGAAATTAGATTTCTTGGGGAGGAGAAGGGGGGGAACATTTTCAGATTGTAAAGCAAACACAGAAAGGCTGTTGTAGCAACTTTTGACTAACCTCATTTATTTCACAGACCTCAGATTAAAAGCTACAACTGTTAATATGGCTTGAGTTTAGTTTTTTTTATTATTTTCTGTCATGGACATTGTTTCCCTGTCGGTTATCCCACCTGGTTTCTCATTATCTCTTGGGGACAAATTGCATTATTTCTGAGTTCTAGCAAGGGCAGCTTCAAAATACAAATACTTCATCTAAGCGTAGCATCCCCTTACACAATGGTCAGTTTAAATGTTGTTTTCCATTCCGAATGACCATAGCTACCAGTTAAGCATATCTAGAAGATACTGCAAGAAATGAGCAATTAACTGTTGCTGCTGCTTAGAATACCATTTTACTGTGCTGTAAGAGAGTATCCACAGATTCAGCTACGGGGTCACATTTTTGCTTGTCATCATCTGGGCCAGTTAATCCTACTTTCTTTTTTTTTCCTGGATGTTGGCCCAGCTCCAACAGATACTGTTCTGGGAATTTGAAGCAAGTATTTTCCAGCTCCTTTCCCTCTTCTCTCCAGTCTGAGAAGAGCTGAAAGATGTGGTTTCCAGTGTCATGGGCAGGTCCTTTGTCTGCAAAACAACTGATTCAAAGGAGGCCTTAGATGGTAATTAAGTTCCTATCGACAGTTCTTAAAGTTTACATGTCTGTTAGCACCGTATTTCAAAACTTTATGCTGATTGCATGGTGTTCTTGCATCCTTTGAGCCACAAATGGATCAGTGTTGCAGCTCACCATCCTATACAACTTATTTGAAACATGATATGTAATAATTACTTGACAGTACCTGAGGGGAACGTAATGATTTTTGTCTTGCAATTCAGGAACAGATAAGATATATTTTTCTTCTGTTGCACAAAATACTGAGGGAAGAGGCATGCGTTGCATGTTTGGTTCTAATTTTTGATTTACCAAATGGTCTTACTGGTGGAGAATGAATTGGCACTTTCCTTGCATGACTGTCTTGAGAGCAGGAAGTGTTTAATGAACTGCAAAAATATTAAGATCATATCTTTATAGATATGGTTCTAACCTTTCATGGTACAGCTTTTATCCTTGCCTGGTCCTGCTTGCTTTTGGAGTAGGCAGCTCGCTACTGTGATTTGATTCAGCTGTGGATTTCTTCATCCTTTAAATATGAAAGTGAGCATGAGCAAGTTACTAGACAATTGTTTCTGGGATTCACTAAGTGTAAGCTGAGGTACAGTCTTTACAACTTCCCTGAAAAATGGCACTGGCAATCTGGAAACTACAACCCAAATCAGTTCCATAGCTTTTGCAAACCTCCTGTCATATAGACATTCCTCTTATCCTTCCCCCTTCCTGGAGATGAAATTGTGGATTA
This sequence comes from Aphelocoma coerulescens, assembly GCF_041296385.1. Classification (NCBI taxonomy): domain Eukaryota; kingdom Metazoa; phylum Chordata; class Aves; order Passeriformes; family Corvidae; genus Aphelocoma; species Aphelocoma coerulescens. Next base: position 65,501,649 of record NC_091013.1, read on the forward strand.
CAGTTGGTAGTAAAATAGAGGGCATAAAGATTTTTTCATATCTGTGCATTCACTAATCTTAGTACAGAACCTGAGTTGCACACGGTCTTTTGAATGTTGCTTTTCTGGTCTGTTCTTGCCTCTTCTGAGACATTTCTGTGCTTTTGAGTGCTGTGCCAATGGATCTGCCTAAAAGAAGAAATGCCCTTAGTAATTGATGCTGTTCCTTTTTCATGGTATGTATTGCAACTCACGAGGAGTGTCTACTGTTTGGTTTTCTGTGTAGAGATTTGTATAAAATGAACAATTTGGGGTGGTGTAAACTGCAGAGAGTAATTTGGCATTGGTCCTTTTTGTTCTGCCACAACTTCTCAAACATAGTTTGCCCTTGACTTGTCTACAAAATGACCAGTCTGCAAAATGGGTTACAGCTGCAGGAGTCTGTTGCATTGTCTTGAAAGTAAGAAAGCAAGCAAGCTCACATCAGTTCCTTGTTTTTTTCTTCACTGTATGCACTCAGTTGTTAGGTAAAATCATAGTTAAAGATGCGGAAATTTATAATGAGAATGGTTTGAATAAATGTACAGAGATGTTTATTTTTAGAAAGGCATGAAGAAGGACAAGATGGCTGAAATTTAGTGGAAATGCAATCAGTGGGAAGTTAATTTAGTCATTATAATGTTTCTTAATAATTTTTTTTTCAATCTTAGTTTCTCCTGTAAATATTTACCCATTTTTATACTCTTTTCTGACTTAAAAGTCTCTGCAAAGAACATACATGCAGTTTTTTCAGTGATATAAGATATAAAAAATTGAAATTATGTAAATATAGTACTAAAATGAAAGAGTGGAAGCTGAGAAGTAGCAAACTGCTTATGGATCCCAGATAGCAGTGCAGATAGCCAGATACATTAGTTTGAATGATTTGGTAAGTCACGCTTCCTTGGAAAATTCTAAATCTCTCTTGTGCTTTATTGCTGGTCAATTCACCTTGAGATTGTGCTGTTTGCCGAAGTCAATGTGGATTGTTAATAAATCTAACCATAATGTTAACTGTGTTTTCTTGCATCAAATATTTGCCTGTTGGAAACATTGAGATGCTCTGTCAATCTCCATACTGCTCTTGTCATCTGTTCTGTTTTTAAAGAGAACTCTCCTTACTTTGGCAACGCTGTACATAGGGTAAGATTTGTCAACCTGAAAATGATGAGAGTTAGTGTGTCTCCAGGAGAAAGGAGAGGTGTGAATAAAGCGACTGTTTAGAGCTGTCCTTGAGTCAATGAAGTAGTGAAAACTTAAAGTACTCATTAATGGAGAAGCACACGATGCATTTTCTGTGAATTACGCTTCTGAAGAAAATGCTGCTTTTACATGCAGTTCTTTGTACTGACTTACCATGTGTTTGCTCTCACTGGTGATCTGTAAAGCTTTGACTGGTTTTGAACTTCATTAAGTGAGAAGCAGCTTTTTAATGTGGGCCTCTTCCATGGCAGTTAATATTGAGGCTGGTTTGAGGTCTCCTAAGGATGGCAAAAGAGCAGTGTTGGTTAAGGGACCCTTTATTCTTGGTGAATTCCATTCCTTTATTTTGGTGGCCTTTTAATGAATTAAAATAACATGTATTTCATTCTTTATTTCTGTAGAATAGGAAGCATGGTTACTTTACATTTCTGTAGTTAGTAGTCTTGGATCATAGTTGGATTTCTGTTGTCTGTATTTTGACTTAAATACAGCTTTGAATGAGCACTTCTGTGTGCCAATGGCCGTATTTTTTGGATACTGTAAAATATTTTCTTTGCCTACCTAGTGATTGTCTGATAGTGACAAGTCGTGCTCCCCCTTGACACAGCTTCAATTTAAACCATTTGTCAATCTCTAACTTTACAAAAACACCGTGCTTTTCTTGCTAGATAGATAGGAACTATCTGTCTGTGTATCCATGTGTTAGACCAAAATGTTTATTTTCAAAAGAGGTCTTTTAAATCTATGAAATTTTTTGCATATACTAGAAATACACAGATTTCTGTGCAAACTTTCCTTAAGCCAAAATTTTCTTCTGTTAATACAAAATAATCAGCTACATTACAGTGATTCAGAGAACCAGGTTTGAAATGTATGAATGGGTTCTCTTTGTAGAAGTGAATTACTGCAGATCACTCATTCATGAATTCTTCCTATTGCAGAATAAATGAATGAAGATGACTCATCTTGAGGACATTTTGTAACAGTCCCAAGTTACAGCTAAAGGCTATTAAATGTTACTTGACACAATAAGAGAGACCATGTTCTATATGTCTCTGCAAAGGAAAATTGCCATTTTCATAATAGAATAAGAAGACTTATGTAAATTAGAATGAGTCATAAATGCTTCATGCTTTGAAATTAAATCATGTATCAGTATTAAGGTTAGGCTCTGGGATAAAAGTTAAGCAAGCTTAACCTAATTTTTTCTCTTTGAAATAAGAAATAAAATACTTCTGAAAAGTGTTTTTCAAGGAAGTGGAAGAGGAAAAGAAGAGACTACAGTGGTGAAACACAAACTTTAGTTCATTCTAAGATCAGCTTGAGCTTTGCAAAACCAAACCTGCCCATTTGCCAGAATATTTTGTGAATAAAACTGTTACAGAATTGCAGAATGGTTTGGGGTGGGGAGGGACCTTCAAAGGTCATCTCTTTCCTACCCCTCTGCCATGGGCAGGGACACCTACCACTAGATCAGGTTGCTCAGAGCCCCATCCAGCCTGGCCTGGAACACTTCCAGGGATGGGGCATCCACAGCTTCTTTGAACAACCTGTGACAGTGCCTCACCACCCTCATGTAAATTTATTTCTGATATCCAATCTAAACCTACTCTGTTTCAATTTAAAATGTTGCCTTTTGGCCTGTAACAGTAGGCCCTGGTAAAAAGTCTTTCTCCATCTATTTTATAAACCCCTTTATATAATCAGAGGCTGCACTAAGGTATCCCAAACACTTTCTCTTCTTTAGACTGAACAACCCCAACTCCCTCAACCTGTCTTCATAGGAGAAATGCTCCATTTCTGACTGGTTTTTTGGCCCTCCTCTGGACCTTCTTCATGTCCATGTGTGTTTTTGGCTGAGGGACCCAGGACTCCAGGTGGGAGGCAGAATCACCTCCCTCACCCTGCTGGACATGCTGCTTTTGATGCAGCCCAAGATACAGTTGGCTGTCTGGGCTGCAAGTACACCTTGCCAGCTTGTATCTAGTTTTTCATCCACCACTATTCCCAAGTTTTCTGCAGGGCAGCTTTTAATCTGTTTTCTAGTCTTTTCTGCTGTCAGGCTTTGCATGGTTTTGATTGTTTACAGATACTGTAACTGAGCATCTCAAAATCTGAAAGTAACTGCTATTTAAGTACATTTGAAGCAAAAAAAAACCCCTAGAGTTATCTTGTTCAAATATCATCTTGTGCTTTGGTGTTGAGTATTATTTTAAAACAATTTATTAATGTTGGAATGGGTTAAAGACCCATCAGAAATTCTGTACAAGTTGCCACAGACCTTGAGAAGGGACATTGTTAGTTGCTAATGGTCATTGGGAGTTACTTCTCTTGCAAGACCACCATAGCTTATAATCAAATCCTAAACCATTGTGTTAAGTGGAGGAAGTGTGTGCTGTCATTCTGTGGTGCTTTTAGAATGTTCAAGGATACCTGTCAATGCAGTAGTGATTGCATTTATAGACTTAAAGGGTGGCATCACCTCTAGAAATACCATATTTTGTTTGTTAAATTACTTGGTATCCACATTAGCACTGGGCAAAGTTTAGGAATAAAAGAGTGTTTATTTAAATACACAGCTCTCTAGTAATAGAACAAAGTAGCAAAGGCAATAAAACACTATTAACAAGAGTTCTCTCCTAGAGCATATCTAGTCTTCTAGGTAGCTTAGTAGCCTGAGTAATGGAGCCTTTACAAGTAAACCCAGATGTGTATTACAAAGGTCTAGTGCTTTGGTTTTCCTGCTTCCGTTAAGAACAGCTTACTGAAGCCAGCCAGAGAAGCTCCTCTGGGTGATCTTTTTCTTTCTGTAGCCTGAGAAGAAACTAATTCTTCATCCTTGTTTCGATTTTCCTGTTTCTCATTTCTAAATACTGAAATGCTGCATGACAACAGGTGTAAGTTTATTCGCTTTCCTTTTCATCTTCAGTGATTCTTCACAGTATCCTTCTGAAAACACAGAAGTAAAGTTTTATATATCTTCAGTGATTCTTCACAGTATCCTTCTGAAAACACAGAAGTAAAGTTTTATATATCAGTTCATTAAAAAAAAATTCTAAAAACCCCTCAAAACAACCCCACCCTAAATGGCAAATGTTTTCAGTTGTCATCTCCATTCCTTCTGTATAGAAGACTAAACATACTATGTGAGTCTGAAACTGGATATAGATACTTAGATTAACATCCTTTTCTACATATTAGTTTTAGGATCTCCTTAGGAAGTATTTAGAGGGCCTTCATAAAAGGCACTGAGGGAAGCTAAGACAAATCAACTGAAAGTATGGGGTCAGAGCAAGCTACAATGATTTGCAGCTAACTAACTCTTGGTTAAGGATGTCCAGGTAGAGGGTCAGAGCTGAGTCTATAGGAGTAGCTTAACTCTTAAGCACCTCTGTTTGGGAATGACCTTCAATATACACAATTTTTTTTTTTAATTAAAGGTTTTTTTGTTTCTAGGTATCTTCACTCAAACTAAAAATAATATTAGTATTGGCCAGCTATGTGGGAGTATGACTGCAGAGGAGACAAAATTCCATTTTGTATTGAAACAAGATGATGAGGGAAAGTGGTCACAAAGCGTGGTTGTAGCAGCTTGATTTGGAGGTGTTTCATTCCAAAATAATTTTTAGTAGGAGCTGCTCTTTTTATAGCTTAGATTGATAAACAGGTTGCATGAATGCCCTTGCAAGTATTGTTGAAGACTTAATCCTTCTACCTTTTACCGGTAGGTTATCCTAAAAATTGGATTGAGGTATGGCAAGTACCCTTCCAGTAAGGTAAAGAAATAATGATGGATTTAAGCCCTCACTGTAGTGCATGTAGAATGCTCATGTGTTGGCTTTGACACATAGCACAAGTCCAGTTTGTAAGTCAAGTATTATTGGCAGGTAAAACTTGCCTGTAAGCCCTGCTGCTGCAGCTCTTCTAGGACAACTGCTGAATTAAAGCTGGATTCAGACACGTCTCCTTGATTCTGTAGTTCCTTTTGCAGTAGGGCAGAGGCAGTCTTCACTCTTGTCATGACCCTCTTTCAAATTTCTTGTGCTAACTCAATAAAAATTGCAAAGTAGTGCAAAACAAGGTCATTTTGCTGACAAGAATAAAACATAGCAATCCAGAATTCTGTTCTTTAGATTGGCCTCTCTCTGCTCTGAGAGTAACCATGAAAATTAACCTCCTATCAGAGCTCCCTCTGCCTTCTCTGGGAGCTGTCTGACCTTGTCCTCCATTAATTCTGATGACTGACCAGGTCTTTGTGGTCCCAGTCTCATCAAGCCATTAAAGAAGCAGTCACAGATGACACAAGAAGCTGTTATTGGAAAAACTTACTTTATCATGCTGCTTTTCTGCCAGAGCAGCTTGTATTACTGTTGTGCCTACTTTCTTAGTGTTACAAATACTAGACTTCTAAAACATTCTATTCCCAGAACAAATTGAATTTGGTAAAAGTTTGATTAAAAAGCAAGCTAGACTTGTTTTATTCTCTTCTGCAGTAGTAAATTAAAGAAAAAAAAAAGGGAATGCATTAATTCATATCTCTCATGATGTTGATTGTAGTCTGTCTTAGGAAAAATGTCATTTTCTTCCATTGATTTCTGTTTAATATGTGTTAAATAGAGTCAATATCTTTATATGGACAAAACATTTTTTGTAACATTTTTTGCCTTGGTTATTTTCTCATTTTTCTAATAGATACTTTTTAAACTCTTGTTCTATCTTATTTCATGCATTCTGAGATGTGAGTTCATATGGTGCTATATTCTCTGTAAGGTGTTCAGTCAGGTTCTCCTTTTCCTGTTCGATTTTCCTGTATATTCAGATCAGTTAATCTTCCCTTGTACCTTCTTTAATCTTCTCCTTTAGTCCCTCTTTTCACCACATTGCAATCTCCACACTGCAAACTGAGCCTGACTGTAGGAAGGTTCTGGAGACATTTGTTTGAAATATCAGTGCTTCAGCTGCATACTGAAGACATCTAATTTTAGGTGTCTAAATATGTGTTTCTATATGTGGCCTTGGATTTAAGCTCCCATTGAAACTAGTGGAGATTTAGTCACTAGCTATAGTACACTCAGTGCTTTTCAGCTGACATCAGTTTGCACTCAGTAGCTCTCCAGGCTCCACTGTCTGTACCAACTAGGTCTCCACTTGCTATAATGGGAGTTTAAAGTCCTAACTTGCATGCAGACATACAAATTTAGATACCTGAATGAGATGGCTCCATTTTGGAGCTAAAGCCTGACTATTATAAGCTGAAATAAATAAGGCTACATCCTGAAAGTGCCTCATTTAGGTGTGCTGACTCAGAGTTGTACCCTCAGTGAATGTCTTTGTCCTCAAGCACCTGAACTCTTTGAGCTCATCCATGTCCATGAGCATCTAACATCACATTTACAAGGATGGTACTGGTTCTTGGAGGTACATGTTAGGAATTAAGTTACAGTCCTAAACTGCAGCTAGAGAATGCCCCTAAAACTTGGTTTCCATTACTCTAGTCAGACATGTCTAGCCCCCAAAACTGTGAAGTATTAACTCAAGCTACTGAGATTCAGGTGCTATTACTGCCTGAGTCTGAAATCAGTTGGATGAGCCTTGTATGAAGCATGCTAAGCTTGACAGGTTTGTGTCTGGCAATATTACAATATTCCCATGGCATTGCAATCACTTAATCTGATCTCTTCTCTGACTATGCTGTTGGTGGGAAAGAAATAGCCCTATATTACCTGCTTTATGGGGGGAAGAGAAGGGAAAATATTTGGTAGGATCTCTTCTTGGTTTCTAGTGTAAGAAGAAAGTTTGTCTAATGTAACCAGTAAGCAGTTTGAATTAAATAAAAAAATTAGAGCTGTGGGCATTTTACTTAGTATTTTGACTTAATGTACAAACATTTTGCATAACTTAAACTGCTAGCATTTTCTTTATCTTAATTGGATGCAATCTGATTAACTGAAATAATAAAGATTCATGAAGATTGCTAACATTAAAGAGTGGAAGAAGTTCCTTAATTTCATTATCTGATTATTTAAAAACAAATGGTGCTTTTATTTTGTAGAAACTCAAACTGTGTTTTTAAATGGACTTTGTACTGGGTTTCATGAGAATGGAAAGGGTAGAACTTTGTGCTTAAAGGACTTTTTCTGGATCCTCTTTCACAATTATGTACAGGACGAATACAGGCTGGTGTGTCATCTGTTGGAAAATGCTGCATGTTGTTAGATGAGACCTCAGGAGAGTTCCTTACAGTTCTACCCTGTGCAATTCAAGTTGTATTGCTGCATTCTTGATGTATAGTTGTAGCTGTCAAACTATTCAGACATCTATCACAGAATTACTGTTAATAAGAAATAGCTTTGAATTAATTTTGGTTTACTCTTGTCCTATTTGTACTTCAAAAAGTAGTCATGGCTGCCTTATCTTGTGCCACTGCCACTGTCAGGCCCATGGTAGTTGTGAAGGATTGTACACACTGGGAAGGAAAACAGTCTTCATGGTTGTGGAGCAGCTCTCATGGCCATTGTTTTTCCAGAATTCCTCAAAACAGAGCCAGTTCATCATGCATGCCCAGGCTGTCACAACCATGCCAGCAAGCTTACAGGGCCTGATACTGCTCTGCCTCTGTGCCTTCTCTGATGCCAAATGTTGTTGAGTACCCAGGAGGTTAGTCTCCCTTTCCTTCATTTTCATCTGTGCAAGGCTAATGTGCTGTCTGTTCTTGCAAGAATGTAATATCTAACTAAATGCTGCAACTTTGAATCCAGGAATTTTTAATTCTGTGCTTAGTTTTGCTTTTTTTTGTAGTAGTAGTAATAGATGAATCAGCAGCACATGGCTTGATAGATGTGGCTGTGCATGTGTTATTAATAGTAAATTAATAGCTGTCTTTTTTTGACTGTCTGTGAAATGACTGAGGTTTTATTAGCTTGCATGACTTACATGATCATGTCACTCTTCAACTTTATTTAAAATCATGGTAATATAACTTCCCCTTCTTCGTTTTGCAGACATGCAGCAATCTATTTTACATCTAAAGCAGTTTATTATCCAAATGAGGGAAAGGAAGAAGAGACAGAAGATAACAAGATCATTACATATAGGCTAGCTGTGCACAAAAATAAACAGCTCCTGTGTAATGTGAGTTAAAGACCAGTTACAAGCATGTAAGTTCAGCCACTTAAAGCCATTAAGAAACAGTGTAATCATAAGGAGTTTCAAAGTTGGAAGGGCCAAATTCACTGGAAGTGGATACAGCTATCCACACTGCTGTTCTTGTTTCCTTATGCCAAAGAGAAGCTCTTTCTCACACTGCAAAGGGCTTTCCAGTTGTCTGAGAAAACTCAGTTGTCTAGAGCAGGTGCTCTAGGACACCATCCAAAGAGCCTCAGATTTTTTCAAGTGACTGTATAGCATCTAGCAATTTGTAGATGGGTCTCAGGTGAATGGTACTGGAGCTACTAGAGAAGCTGATGACACCTTCCTTTCCTTTTGATTAATCAGCTATTCTGTGAGGGTGTGGTTTATCTCCTTTGCTTGTTCTTGATTTGTTTTTCCAGTGACCCATTCCTCAAAAGTTTCAGTTATCCTTTTGCTTTGATGCTTTATATATGGACCATTTTCATAAATACTGTGTATAATGTGTTTCCCTTGGATGATCTTCACAGTTCAAAGATTGAATGGATGTGCCTTTCAAAGCAGCTGAAGAAGGAGCTCCAGTAAGGACTATAAATGCCAAACCAGTAGTATATATTATTGCTCATTAATAATTCTTGAAAGGAGTTAATATGAAATTGTGGTTTCAATAAAATGTGAATAAATTACTATGAGAAGGAGATGGGTATTCCTCATGATGACCTCTTCCTAATGAAGTCTGGCAACAGTCCTAGGAAAATCTTACGAAATATGGGGAGATCATTTAACATAGATGGACTGTGCTAAACAAAGACCACAACAGGACTGTAGGCTGAGACAAAGCTCCAAAGCAGGGAAAGCTCTACTCGTAAAACATAGCTTTAGCAAGCTGGTTCCCAAAACAAACCAAAGAACCAAAGCTAAGACAATCAAATTCCTGGGAAGAGGCAGGCAAAGAAGCATTAGGTCCAGGAGCTGTAAGTTGATGATACTGCAGCCTTCTCTTCTAAGAAAGAAGAATGAGTCAGAATGAAAGTTGAAGATGACAGATAGAAGGAGAAAAATATGTCTACAGAGAGTGGTCAGCCTTTCTCTTCTCTGTTTTTCCAACAAGTTGTCTTTAAGGTAGTCTCTTGAAAGATAGCATTTAAGTGAAGTGCTACTATGTTGCATCCTCAGCTGCTTTAGACTTGAGAAGTTTGTATTTTGAAAGGCACCACTCAGTGGACAGAGTTAACTCTTTTGGTTTATGCAGCCAAGAGGCATCTCAGTAAAGCTCTTAAGCAGCAGCTAGGTTTGGAAAATTATATGAAACATACTTAAGTTTGCATTTATTCTTTTTGTTATGCTTTCCATATACTTTGTATTTTGCTTCTTGTTTTGTGATCAGGTAAAGATTTTGGATCGGATTCTGTTAGATGTACCAAAAAAAAAAAGGTACATTGACTCTTACCGTGATTTAAAATCCAGTTAAATCTGAAATCTTATCTGACCTTTTACTCTTATTTTTCAAATGATAGCACATACAAATAAAGCTATCTTCCAGGCAGATCTTTGGGGTGCCTAAAGCCCAAAGTGAGTTTGGGAATTTGAGAAGCTACACTGTGTTTTTTCTGAAAGATAATTTTTTTGTGAATTGGGGTAAAAAGCAGACTGACTATCTCCCTTTAGAGTGTGACACTGCTGGCAGCGCGGTTTGGGGAGCATCTGGTGACTATGCAATGCATTAATGAGTGAAAATATTTAGTACATTCCAAGGGCAGTCTAAACAACTGGAACCAGTTAAAGTTCTTCCAACATGAATGAGTTTTAAAAGTCACCTGCTAAGAGAGCTGAAAAATAAGAGTGAATATCAATAAATATTGATCAGAAGTGCAGAGGACTGGCGAGTGTGAGTCTAACTTCCATTCATTTCCTTGATTTGTACTACAAATGGATAAAAGAGGACTGTCAAGCATGAAGTTTTTGAGATTGATTATTGATGGTTTGATCACTTTTTCACTTCTGGCCCATGTGTGTTAGAACAGTGCATTTCTACACAGGTTGTAAATCTGACATGATATCTATGTAGCGTTTTCAATAAAACATTTGTAAAAGCTATAGTTTTATGCTTACTACACCCTTCTAATGCTTATGCAAAGGAAAATTGCATGAACAGGAGGAAAATTTACCTTGGAAATACCCAATCTTTTCTTTTAATTGCAGCTATATACACATCAAAGTTTCCTTGCATCACTTTCCAGCAAAGATATGACACATAGTAGATTATTAATATGCCCACACAGCTTTTTCTGTTCAACCTCTGTCAGGTCTTTCAAATGCCATACAGAGCACCAATTTCTCCACAATAGCTTTCCAATTGTACATTCTGTTTATAGAATTTCAGTGTGTAGTCATTTTTTTTAGTTACTGTGCCTTGTTCTCTCAACTGAAAAACAGATGTATTATTTTTGAAGGGAAAGAATCTAGTCTTATGTTGGTGACAGTAGTTTAACAGAAGGGGAGTGCATTTGGAGTTCTTTTCAGAAGCACGTAAATGTATGTTGCTGCATCATCTGCTTGTAAGGTGCTACTGTGCTGCTGGGTCTGGGCAAGTAGTACAGTAGACATTTCTGTGCAGCTTCAGAGAGCTGGAAAGAAAGTCTGAAGTGCCTGGGAACATTGCACAGAGAAAAAGAGGTTTAATGTTGGGTAAGGTTACATCTATTTAGGATATAGTTTTGGTGCATATGAAGGCCAGTGGGAAGCAGATAGGAGTAGAAAATGCAGGTGTAAAGAATTGCAGGTGTGCAGTGGAGTCTTGAGGCCAGATACCTGCATGTTGCTTGTCTCCTTGAAAGCATAGCACAGAACATTTTTGATCACTGTTTCCAAAGAACTTCAGCAGAGTCAATATAACCTTTTTTTTTTTTTTAATGTTCTAAATTGGGCATGAAATAGGAAAGGATTGAATGCTAAAGCATGATGGCACAGCTAGCTTAGGATGTAAATATATTCCTCCTTAATCACTCAGTAATCAATGCACTCGAGTATCTTTCAGCTAATGAGACATGCTAGAAATACTTGGTATTTCAGCAAAGCTGATCATCCAGACAACTCTAATGGCACAGGAAATCCATATTCCAGAAGTGGTGAAAGATCGACAGGAACATGCAGTAGTTGTCTAAAGCAGTGTTGTTTGAATGGTACTACTGAACTGGGTGAAATGCATTTATATACAATGCAAGGTTGTGCATAAGATTAATAAATTGTAGATGGGGATCTCCTCACTTGAAACTTGATGAGGAGGAGGAAGAAGCAGGCAAGCTATTTGACTCACAAGATAGTATTTATCTCCAGTATAATGTTATCTGTAAAGCTTACTGTGATCATAAAATGCATCAGGACAGTTGTTGTTAGTATAGCTTGGGATGTTTAGTAGCATTTTATAGGATTCTGCTGAGATTTCAACTGTAATTTGATAACCCATGTTTACAAAAAATGAAATTAGGCTGATTCCAGGTGTTGTGAAAAGGAACTGTTAGGATATTCAGGAGAAAATATAAAAACAAAGTAGAAGAGCTTGATTTGCTTGGCTGAAAATGACTTTTGGTAGAAGAAAACAGGGAGGGATATGTTGATCCATCCATAATGTATGGTAAAGAATTCCACCGTATGCATGTGTCTTTTTTCCTTTCTTCTGGTTTGGAATGACAACTGTTACATGTCTGAGCCAAGTTAATTGTTTCATCCCCGGCCTCTTGTTTGGCACAGGTAAGTAGATTCCTTACATAGTTCTTTCTGGCTCCAGGTTCATTTTGGATGCCAAAGCAGTGGGTGTGTTACTTTCTAAAATGTATTTGGTTACAAAGCAAATTGAGTTTGAAGAGAACACTGCAGTGGTATAGTCTTATCTTTGTTTCTGGTCCCAGCTTACTGCTTTCCCAGATAATTCCTTTCTGATAATACATGTTTAACATTGCTGAAAGCTTTTTATCAAGAGAAGCCTTTGTCATAGATGCTCTTAGTATTTGAGCTTACATACTTCCCCTGTGTGGTAACTTGCTTGAGATTTGTAAAAAATAATTCCTCGTTGAAGTGATCTGTAAAGAGTTTGTTGTGGAGAATCAAGGAGTCTTAGTCACATAAAACACCAAAAAGACCAAAGTTTAAACTTCAAATTCCAAAACAAGTTTAAAACGTACAGATTTAAAAGTCTTTATTAGTTATTAGTTAGATTGCAGATCCTGAAAACCACTCTCGTATAACTTTCAGCAAAGAAATGTGAGGTTTGCAGTGCAAATTGGCTGATAGTGTTAAGTGATTTGTGTGATAGCAGAAACATTTCACTGCAGAAGAGGCTGCAGATATTTGTAGCAAACATGGCACCTTTCTGTGTTGTTAAGTCTGACTGATCATATCAGTGGGGTTTTTTTGTGTATCCTGATTTGGGGTTAATTAATTTGGGATCAAACATCTGCAAAGCTTTTTGAATATGAAAATTCTTATTAAGGTGTGTAGACCTTAAGTCATTAGCAGAACCAGAAATCTTAATCTAAGTGTTTAAGTATTTATCATGTCCGTTGCAAGGTCAAGAATGTTCAAGATCAGTATTTTTCAGTCAAACTTTTATTTCCACTGTCTTCAGAGCATCCCCTGTTGTAGCTGCATTCATATCATAGGCTTGTTATTAGAGAAAAGACAGAGAAAAGTGTGTCTGTGGGAAGAATTGTGATTGCAAGGGGTCGTGTTTAAGATGCTTGGATTCCACCTTGGTTGTAACTTAGATTTAGCTGCAGAAATCTCAGATGCAGCCCAGGCCACCTACTAAATAATGATCTAATCCTAGCAAGCGTGCTGAATCTATTGCTTCTCCTGTTTTGACCATGGAATTCCCTACTTGCCTCTAATTTTACAAACCATGAGGCTGCAGAGGACAGTCAGAAGCCAGACATTGAAGACAGAGACAGCACAGAGACGGTATATAAATGTTGCCTCTCTGTCTCTCCAAAAAGAAAGGCAGCTTGTTTACTTGGGCTATATTAAGTTTATCCTGAAATGCAAACACTATCATCAGCAGGAAATTGTTTAAAACACTTGCCCACAACCAAAAAAATCTGAGCTCTGCAAGTACCACAGAATCAAAGTCTGTACCTCCCCAGTTCCAGTAATGTCCCTTAGCCAAGAGGTTCTGGGATATTCTGAGTTGGCCTTTTCTTTTGTTGTCTTTTGGAGATGGGCATCTTCACCTCAAGAAAAGATTCTAGGGGGAAAATACATAGGAAAGCAAGCTGCCTTTTTCTGTTGATTTAATGGGGATTCCTCTATGATTTAGGTGACATCGTGGGTTCTGCTTCCTGTTTTAAAGGCTGGCTCTGAATTTTCCACTTAGAAGCTCTTGGATTAAAGGAGTTAAGCATGTTCCATTCCAGTTTCTAGTGGTCCATCTCCAACAGAAGTGGCCCAGGTTATTTCTTAGTTTGGTGTTCATAGGACTCGCCTAAATAAGAGCAAGCTGTGGTAAATGTGCAGAAGCAGAGACTTGTTTGTCCTCTGGAGGCAGCCAGTGAATCATGCTGCTGAAGCCAAGTGTTTGGTTTAGATCCTGCAAAGTGTAAGGTACATGACATCAGATGTTTTCAATTTGGTTTTAGGTCTCTGTTTTGTCATATGATTCTGTATAATTTGCTTGGGTCTTGTTCCCAACAGTTTGTGTCACGACAGAAGGATTTCTCATCACAAATGTCATCTTTTAAATTGTCAGCTTCAGGGATTGTTTTTTTCCACTCATGATTTGAAACAAAACTGTGTGATGAAGTGTTACTTCAAAATTTATTTCATGGTTAAGAAACCTACGTCTGAACATTTGTTTGTGGAACTGCAGTGTTGCCAGAAACTATGTTGGTGGACTCAAGTGAACACCTCACATGGAGACATGAAAATAATTGTATGTGGTGAGTGTGAAGAGAGGTAGGCCTGTAGGACCAAACTCTTTCCGTTGCTTAGCATTGTTACAAATAATCTTTTTATCTGATCAGAACAGCAGACGCACCTAATAGAAAAATAGCATCTAAGAGAGTAAAATTTCAGTGAGACAGAGCTGTTGGGTGGGAGGGTTTTTAAAAATCAGCAGTTGACATTAACTTTTTACCTTATACAGAGAAAAAGATGTATCTCTGTTTTTGCACCCTAGAACTCTAGTGGTGTCAATGTCTTTCTAGATTTACCTATTTTTCCTTCTTTTGCTAAATCATGTAGAATCCTGGATTATGGGTTTTCTGGAAAGCTGAAACACCCCACATCCTGCTAACTTAGTTCTGTATCTTCTAGTTAGGAATGATCATTCCCAGACTGGTTCCTTTAAAGAAAGATGTGTTTTGTATTTATTTTACATACTAGAAGGATTTCTGCTGTTTATAATCATAATGATTTTTGTTTTGCTGTGGTTTTATTTTAAATGGGCAATCTGAATCTGCACTGTATTCATTTATATAATTAGATTGAAACCTAGACAACTCGAAGGTTTTTCAAATAAAAGCACTTGTTATTAGTAGTTTCCAGAGACTCAGAGTAGTACGTCTTTAGAGATGCCTGCCTTGGATAGAAATAAAAATTTGAGTTGGGCACTGAATTTTCTCATGGCAACCTTTTCTGATATGATTTTTTCACTGTAGATGTTATATTAATCCCAGTTTGTTCAAACATTTTTTTTTTTAATGTATCCATGGAGTCTTCTCTCTTGTCCATAATTTTAAAATACCTTTCCCTAGAATCTGGTAAAATTGTTCGAGCATTTATATGAATGCTATTGATTTTCTTAATTAATACATTAGATTTGTATAAATAATATTCAATAAGTGATATTCAAGTCATTTTATGTGTATATATGTGTGTGTGTATGTATATATATACATATGCATAGATATACATGTGTGTGCATAATAATTTGGGGAGTGGTAATGTTAAGAAACTACCACAAAGGAAAGGAGGCTTCTTTGAGTGCCAGCAGAATGTGCCGGAAAATTCTGCATTCTAGTTTCAAGCCAGTGTAGCCAGGTAAGTAAAAAAAATAACTCATTAATATAATAAGTTGAATATCAGGATGATGAAAAGGCTTTTAGAAGTAATTATACTATGTAATACTATTCTTAGCACAATCAGGCAGGCAGGGGGAGGAAGTTGAAGTTAATGCTTGTTCCTTCCAAGATCTGTCTTCTCTGGATCAACACAGTCTTTTGTAGAAGACACTGTCTACACACCAAGAACTGCCAACTCTTCAGACTCACTTGTGCTTTTCACTCTTAATCACAAGCAGCTGTCAGTAGCAGTGCTTAACTTTTTAACTTCTTGGTCTGCAGTGCTATATGGGGAAAAATCCAAACCTGATCAGAAAAACACCAGTTCTAGTGGTAACAACTGTTAGATGATTAACTTGTAGATTATTCTGAATGTTGTGAATCAAGTGCAACATGATTAAGCAGCATGCACAAATATTAAATTTTCGTCTGAAAAGGTTGCAGATCTGTACTGCTCAGCATCAGTGCTAGGAAATTAAGCTCTCCTTGAAGAAAAAGCTAAGCAAATATGCAGTGCAGTTAAATTAGAATGAGTGCAGATTATTTTTCCTGTTAAGAATAATAACATTTTTATCAAAGCCTCTCTGTATGTTATATCACATTTGACTCCCTTTGAAATTCAGCGATTTATGGTTCACCCAATATTTAAATTGGAACTCTGTGAGGGAGTGAACAATTTTTTGACTTAACTGTTACACATAGTTAATAAATCATTGCCGTAAGCTAGCAAACTAAACAGAGTAATTTAACAGTCCGGATTGCACAGTACAAAGTGTGTGTTGTATTTCCACATTAACATCTTTGTGGAATGTTTGTTACTTGTTTGTTCCGCTAATGTGGAATCATTGTTACTTTTTTTTACTGAAGTAGAATTCATCAGTGTGCCACACAGTTGCTTCAGAAAGTAGGTATAAAAAGTCTTACTGTTGGAGTATCTCAAGTGACTACAATCATTCCTCTGCAAATTCCCAAGTGTAACTTTGTGTTATGAAGTTTGTGCCATTCAAAGGCATGGACTTGCAGTCTTTTTTTAATCACAAAATTGCACCATGATCATTGTTTAGAAACAGGTGAAATAAAAGTACATTTAACATTTGAACATAGAAACCATTGTCACCTTTTTCCTTTGAAAGTGTATCAGGCCATTATAGAAGAAAACTGATAGCTGCATTTGAGATAAAGTGCTATAGGAACCTGTCATCTCTGCACTTTGCCTGAGGAGGGATTTTCTTGTGAATATTTATGTGTGGTTTCATGGGAAAGATCAGGATCTCATTAGGATGTAATCTTTAGAAATACTCTAGTTAGGCTTCATAGCTTTCTGCTCTTTTATCCATTATTCCAAAGTCTCTGTAGATGAAACTGATGCTTCCCCTCTCCCCTCCCCCCCACTTTTGAAAGGAACTATGATAATGTTTTACCTTCAGTTTTCCCTTTTGTTTGCCAGCCTGCTGTCTACTGATTCCCTTTTTTTTTCCCTAGTCAATTAATACATTTCAGTTGATGTTGTGGCTTTGTCAGCTGCTGTTCTCCAGCCTTGATGGCAAAAGTAGACAGATGGATGGGGGAAGGGAAGGGATTGTTTTGTCAGGATGAATTTAGAGCATAAGGGATATGTTAAATTGACAGCACTGCAAGCTGAAGTCTTCTGATCACCTGTCCTTGCAGCAATCCCAGTTCCTTCTTGTGCTTCTTCTCCAGCTTAGTTGCAGTAAGTTCTGTGCTTGCATTCCTTTTTTTCTTATTACTTGTTTTTATTATGTGTGAAGTTGTTGAGGTTAACTTAAAGTATTAATTTGGACGTATTTTCCAGGCATGGCTTAAAAGACAAATGTAGACCAATTGGTGGTGGTTGTTGTAACTGGATTTTTTAATTAGTTGAAGCTGTTGGGAACCCAAAATAAAACTTTGAAGTCTTAGCCCTTATGTAAAAAACAGAGTGGTGCAACTGTTTGTGGCATCTGGGATTATTGATTTACTGCAGCCCATCAGTGTTAGAGGGGTGTGCTGCTACGTCAGCTGGCGCTCTATTGTTTCAGCTGCTGTGGCCTTTGTGTTTGATCCTGTCAGTGCTTGCGTCAGTGATGCATATCATCGCCTGTGTGATGTCAAAGTGTGGGTGTTCGGTTATAGAGCCATAGTTAACCTAATGTGCTGCAGTAAATACTGAATGCTGTTTCCTCCTGGGGATAGCAGTGATTCATCACCGTTCACATTAGACTAATGCTAAGTATAGCAGTGTTCATGAGCCGCAGTATCCACATAGATTAGTATCAAAGTCATTGCAGCTCTCCAAACGCTGGGCCGGAAAGTGTTTGTTTGCAGCCAGATCTGTTTGTGCACCCCCTTTCTTAGGTGTAAACTGATTAGCAGGTCAGCTCTAAGGAAAATCCTCTGGAAGGACTGGGCCTAAGTAATTCTTTAGCACTTAAATATGCTAATTAACGTAAAAGCATTCAGCTAAATGACTCGGATCACACCAGGCAATGACAGTCGGTAGATAACAGTACAAAGGGGAGCGGGGAGCCCCGCGGGCTGGCAGAGGATGTCGCTCTCTGCGGGAACACTGCCCCTTGAAGCGGCGGCGCGGGCAGGGCGGGGCGCAGGGCGCGGAGAGGCCGCGGGGCGGAGCGGAGCGGGTCCAGCCGCGCACCTGAGGGAGCCGCCCCGCCCCTCCCCGCCCCGCCGCCGCGGCGCGCCGGGAGCAGCCGCCCGCCCGCCCGGCCCGGCCCGGCCCGGCCCGGCCCGGCCCGAAATGAGCGGTAAGGATTCCCGCCTGCCCGGTTCGGCCCCCGCGGTGAAAACGACACCTGCGGGCCGGCGGCCTCCGCGGTTGTGCGGCAGTGGCTGATAGGGGAGAGCTGCAATGGCTGGGGGAAAAAAAAAAAAAAAAAATCTATGGGGCAGGAGTCGGAGCGCTGCCAGGCCCTCTGTCGGTGGTGCGCTCTCGGAGCGGGGTGGCGGCGGTCCCGGGAGCCGCGGTAGCCCCGGAGCCGTGAGGGGAGCAGGACGCCCTGCACTGGGAGGCCGTAGGCGCCCGGGTGCTGAAGCGCAGGGCCGGGCGCTGAGTGCCCCGGAAGAGCATTCCCTGCCCCGGCGCTGGGAATCCGGTGTGTGCACCTTTGCCGGGGCTTTTATGAGCCACTTATAATGGAGCGATGCTTCACGGTTGAAATAAAAAGAAATGGTGTTATCTGCTAGGCGAGGAGTGGCGGTATCCTCAGGTTTTCAGGTGTTACTATGTTTAGATCTGCTTGTCACGATCCTAGCGATGATGCAGCGCTGGTAATTTTGCTACACGTTTATGGTGGCTGTAATGAGCATAATGAGGTTTTTATAGTCTGCTCAAATAGACACGTTGGAGAAGTTGACCAGCTATTGCTAGGGGAAGGAGGTATTCCTCCTGTTGATAGGATTTTAGGACGATAATTAATTGAGAATGTGATGAAACATCTGTTTCTTGGGTTCAGTTCCATTAAATCAACCCTTAGTGAGTTTGATGAGACATTTTTCAATAATAAGTAGCGCAGTTATGTGCCACAATGTTTCTTTCCCCCTTACTCTGTAAGAGAACTTGTATACCTGAAAATGTATGAAAGATTTGAGACCTCCCCTTACCAACAATCAAGTCATCAGCATTCATTAGACAGTGATTTGAATGAAATCAATTCTATTTATGTGCAATATGGAAAATTAGATGTTTCCTTAACATGAATTCCTGGTGCTGTTGTTTGCTGATATTTTATAATAACTCTCACCTCATGGTAAAACACACTGGTTTTGCCATGCAGCAGTCCAGCCAATACCTAAAAACATGAGAATTCCTCTTGCAATGTATTTCACCAAAGGAGATCTGAGATCTTCACATTAGCAAATAAAAAATAGCATATTAGTTTTTATAGCATATTAGCATTTTATCTTCTGATAAAATTCTGCAGGTTGTAATATGCTTCCTGTCAAGAAATCAGTAATCTTGCTGTAAAACACAATGTTTATTAAAAATACCTGTGAAGTGTGCCAACTTTTTGTCCCATGCTTACCATTTCCTTGGATGTCCCTCTAGAAATTTCTTTTCACAGCCACTTGGAAATCTAATCAGACATAAATTAGAGTTCTTGAATATTCAAAATATGTTTTCATTAATTCTGGTACTTTAAAGTGTGAAAGATGGGATGCAGGTTTTGAAACTACTGATTTGACTCTGTTCTAGCACTGCAATATTTTTTCAGGTTCATACATTCCGTTTAGGCCTTTATTTTTGTGACTGCTAGATTATGGTATACTGAAAATGGCTTTGTGGATCAACCTTTGTACTGGATTGGAGATAACTGCTCTGTGTTTGTTAGAGAGATTAAAGTGCTAAATAAGTGAGCTTTAAAAAGGTTGTTAAACAGTATTCTCTAGATGCTTAAAACAAAACAGCCAAACACAGATAATGACCAGTTCTCAAAGAAACCACTTGCTCATGTGAGTTTCATCGTCCCCCAAGGACATTGTGTTCCTTAAGAAGTTCAAGTAAACGCGGTCTTAATTTTCCATTTACTTGAAACTTATGTAGTTTAAAATTGTGAGTTTAATGGAAGTGTCAGCGTTTTGTACTCATTATAGAAAAAGTGAAGGTAAGCGATGCAAGATAAAAGTTGTGTACAATCCACCTTCTTATGTAAGAATTTAAACCATTCTTGCTTCAATGGCAGCTTACAATAAATGTGCTTCCATTATTTTTTACCTTTTTGAATTTATTGTAATAATGTAATGCACTATTTGAAGTTTCTCTTGCTGCTTTTCTCTTCACTTTCATTTCTTTTTAGCACTTCATACTCAGGAGAGACTTTTGCTGAAACATTTTTGAGTTTCAGATGAGCAAAAACACTGGAAGGTTGTTCTGTTATATCTTACTGTAGTCCTTATATTCTTAGCTGTTGCACAGATCAGTGAATCATTCATTAAAGACCTTGTTCTTAAAAAGTCTCTTCACCCCCTCCCCCTGTTGTGGGTTAGCATTTGGTTGATAATAAAGCTGTGATTCTTTTTAGGTAACATGTTTACAAACTTCTGTGTCTTATTCTAAAGAAGTTCCTGTAATATGTGTAATCAAGTTGGATTGCATGCTACTTTTCTAAGGAGTGCTTTTCATTCCTTTTCCCTGCTCTTGGCATTTGGACAGAGGTACCTTTATTTTTCTGTCAAGTCCATACTTACCAGAATGAGGTATGCTAATCTTATGTACTGTACTTTGCATTTACTTAGTACTTTCTATTTGCAGATCCTAACAGAGTTTAAGGTGGAACTATGAATGCCCTTTCTGAAGTATTACTGAAACTGCACTAAGTTGGATTGGCACTTTTGGTAGCTTGAATATACTGAATTGGAAATTTGGAGAATGCAGCCTACAGTATCTAAATCCCAACCTTAGGTCTTATCACAAAACTTGTTCAAATTATATTATGTTTCAGTATTTCTTTCATTATTAAACTTCAGTGTTTGTTCCCTTGTGTATTTAAAACACAGTAATGTAAAGATGTCCCTCTGGAGCCTGTACCAATGTGCTTGCTCTGATAGAGGCCAGTATCAAGTACTAAAGGGGACAGCATAAGGATAGGACAGACACACAGAAGAAACTTCCTTGTTCCTGAGACAAAAGTAATAGTTACTTTTTTTACAGCTCTTAATAGATTACCTCTTCCAATCTGAACCTAATCTTTAGTTTCTCCAGTGTTCCTAAAGCAAGGAGTTACACAATTTAGCTGTGCATTTTATGAGAAATGCCCTTATCTGTTTTAAAACTTATCAGGTGAATTAGTTTACTATCTCTGATTCTTGAAAACGAGAAGCTGTAAATTATCTATCTTTCCATTTTTAGGTGTTTTTTAAATAGGTCTTTTACTGTTTCTCTGCTGCCAGCCATTTTAACCATCTTCTGGTGGAAGAATCCTGGTCTCTGTAATATTTCCTGATAAACAGGTGGAAAGCCACTGTAAACATTCTTTTTGTCCTTTTCTAGTCCTGTGTGTTCTTTTTGAAGGGTGGAATCAAACACATTGCTCAAGGATTTGAGGTACAGCGTGAATTTATACCACAGCATAATGATGTTTTCTGCTTGTACCCTGTTCTGTTAGTAATGATTTTTTAATGTTCTCTTTCTTTCTGTGAATGCCACTAAACAGCACTTGGCCCGTATTTCTTTAGAAATCCATGTAGTAGCTGCTTATTTCCATCTGATTTATGGCTTATCACTATAAATAAATACTTCTGGTTTTGTCCAGGTGCATCACTTTGCACTTACCAACACTATTCCTTCTGGGATTTTGTCATCTGATCCTTGAGCACTTTGATATCCTTTACAGCTCTCTGAGAACATAGCAACAATTTATCACCTTGCTGTTCATTTTCTTTTCTGGAAGCTTTGTTTAGTACACTGAACAGGTTATTTGGGTGCCTGTGGGACTCTTTTTTTTGGTCACTTGAAGCACTTCAAAAGCTGGTCATTTACTTCTCTTTGTTTCCTGTTCTCCAATCAGTTATTCCTGGAAAGACCTTTTCCCTTTTTAACCAAAGGCAGCATTACTTCTTTAAGAGTCTTTGGGAGACATTGACAAAAGCTTTTTGAAAATCCAACTATGTGACTGCATCCCTGGGCTCTTTGAAGGTTCCTGATTTTCCAGGCAATACTTTATCTACAAATGCCACCTTAACACATTCCCATTGTGTCATATTTATCTAAGTGTGTGTAAACTCCTTTCTTTTTGGTTTGTATGGTACAAGGATCACCATGCTGTCATGACTTTTCCCATTACTGGAGCAGACTTACTAGCTGGTAATACACTGGCTTTTCCCTGGGACCTTAAGTTAGTGTCTCATTTGCCACCCCCCACTGCTGTGGTACTGAGACTACTTTAGTTGGTAAGACCATAGTAAAAACCAGCAATATTGTAAGTAACTTTCTTTATAACTCTTAACTGAATACTGTCTGGTTTCAGCAGTTTGTTTCAAATATTTTTGTTTGTTTGCTTCTGGTTTATAGTCTCTTTATTGTCTTTTCATCTTGGGACACTTCTTTTGATTTGTCATCTGTTGAGTTTTGACATGAGCTCTACTGTGAGCTTATTGACAGAGATGGGAAAAATATCTGCTGGGGACTTGTTTTTAGCTTGTTTCTGGTTTTGTTCAACTGGTTTTTAGATTTCAAAGAGTGCCCTTTGCTATAATTTTATCTGTACAGTTCGTTGCCTTTGTTTATCCATGTTATCTTGTATATTTTTCACAGAGATTTTGCAGTTCAGTATGTTCTTTCAGCTTTCTCACATTATTAAATGGTGCTGTACTGAATATTTCTGTAACCCACTTAGGTCCTGCTCAGGTTCCAATGATGTCCCCAAATGGTTCAGTGCCTACTATTTATGTGCCTCCTGGATATGCCCCACAGGTATGTCACTTCACTTCTTATTTTATTTCTTTTCATGCAAATTTTGGAATTGGAACCATAATCGCTAATTCAGTAAAATAATTTCTTAGGTTTCAGTCGCTGTCATCAAGGAAATAAGAGGAGATGTCCCCCAGTATCTCTGAGATGGGAGACTTCTCATGCAGTGTATGTGCCTGTTCAGTTATATATTAACTATGTACATGACAGTAACAAGCACAGTTCCTTGCTGAGTTCAGAATCCTAATGTACTAGATGCCTTCTGAATATAAAATGCAATCATGACCCAAATAGCTGCTTGTGCAGGACCTGTACTGATTCCTGTGTTAGTGGATATTTTCTCTTGGCAGCGATATAATTTATACATGTACATAGCTCATGTCTGGGCAGTTCCCTGCAGATAAGGAGCAAAACAGGTCAGTTGAAAAAGTACAGCAAACAACACGGAAAAAATGTCAGCTGTCTGCTGGGACTAAGTTATCGTATAATAGGTGTTTCTACCCCTTATCTTAAAATGGGGCTCTCATTTTTTCACTGCTGTGTGATTCCTAATTTAGATGCCTGAAAATTAAATGTGAGATAGATAACCTGGACATCCTTCAAAGTAGATTAAAAGGATGATTTCTCTTGGCTATTTCTGACATGTGTATTATAATGAGATGTGTGGCCTTTTAGACGGTGCCTCTTTCTTTCCCTCGCCAGTAGAGCAAGTCTAGGGCTTAGTAGGTCAGATCTGGAAATAAGAGCAGATGAATACCACTCCCCATGATGTAAGTCTCTCTCAAGACCTTCTGTTGTTGTGACCAGTCTACCTCTGACTTAGTGGGTATCCAGTGGTGTACACCAAGAAGGGACTACAACACATGAAATACAACAAAAAAGCCCACAGTGTCAACAGATGTTTGACAAATTATCTGAACAACATTTAAAAAATTGTCCTCTAGCAAAAGAAAAGGCTGTTAGGGCAGGCAGACTACTACTCTGATTTTGTCTTTCGTCTCTTGGAAGTTGGCTGATGAGTTGATTCTACGCATCCTTTGTGGTTGAGTTCCCAGACAGTCAGAAGAAAAATTACTTATAAACAATCACCAAAGTCCATATACCTTCAGGTCATAGTAAAAAAGTCCTGATTCCTATTAGAATTCATTTTTAAAGAAGTGAAGGAAGTTTAGAGCTAAATGAAAATTGGAATTTCACTGTATTTCTTACTTGTTTTCAGTTGATGAGGTACATATTTTAAAAGTTGTGTAACATGTCCCAGTCTGAAAAATATTTTTTTAATTAATTTATCCTTTCTTTGGGGACAGTTTAAATCAAAGATACTGAAGGGCTGGGCCTTGCTGAGGCCCACTCGTTAGCCTTTCACTGGAGTTTGTTAGTCCAAGCAGGTGTTGTTTTAGCACAGCGCTCTGACCTTTGAACTGAAGGTGCCTCACATCCGTCCAGCTCAGAGTACAGGTGGAATGAGCTCATCTGCTGTTTTCATCTGAGTGAAGTACCATAGTCCAGGAAAATCCATAGTTTATAAGCCTTCTGAAGTGTTAATTACTGACAAAACATAGCAGACTTTGAGGTCTATGATGGGAGTTCCTCTTACAAGCCAGAAGATTTGATAGTAGTCTTGCAAACAGGATAGTCTGACATTATCAAGCTAAGAATTTTCCCAGACTTACTTCAGTCCTAGCAAACTTCCATGGTTCCTTCAAGCATACTATATTTTTAAATGTCAGCAGCTGCAGCTATATTTTGAGTTGAATAGGAAACCAGCTAAATGTCCTAAGCTGTCAGCCTGGAAGAGCTTCAACATAACCATCTTTTGTCTCTCCATTTTCATTTAGTTCTATTATGTCTGTGCTTGCTTCAGTTCCTGTTTGGCAGTATACAGTGTACTGTCCTCTGTTAGAAGTTGGGGATAACCACTGAATAAAAGATTCACTTTTCTTATATCACATAACTAAAAAGCAATTCATGAGCTGATTTCCTTTTCCCTTCCTCTTCTTTTGGAACTGTAGTTGTAAAACTAAAGACAGCACATCTTTATTCATCCTCTCTTAAGCCATCTACATTCACTGTCTGCAGTGAGTGTTACAGTGACATTTACACTCAACCAAACAGGCCTATGCCAGAACCACGTTGTATTAGCCCAACTGGGATAATAGAGAGCTTGTTTACTTTTTAAACTTATAATTATAGACTTAGCATGGTGCTCTGACTGCTTTTTGGAACATTTTTAGCTGTGTAGTTGTCTGCTAGAGGCCTACCATTGCGCAGATGTTAGATCTGGAAACACAGTTACAGACTTGTTAAACATAAGGTCCCTGCTGTTATGAATTGGGTGACTATTTCCAAGTTACTTAGGCTATTAGCAGACCCAAGGAAACAAGTTATAAACTAAGTAGTTTGTTTGTTTTTTAATGGAAGCTGCTTCCTACATAATCTGAGTCTACTCATAAAATCATAGCAAGTTGCAGTATTTGGGGGGTTTTGTAACCGAAAGGGACTTAAATAATTAAAACTACATTTCAGTGTTTAGAGAATTTCATTGGGCAGCAGAAGTTCTAGTTGTATTTACTGCTAATGTATTCTGCCTTTAGGATACTACACAGCTATGGTTACACAGATTTAAATAGTATTGTCTTTAATTACTCTTTCCCAATAAAGGACAATTTCTGTGTACTGAAAATAACCCATTTTTTAAAGTCATATGGTATGCATGTTTTTTAAAGCTGTGTTCACTTAAGTAACATATGAATTTCCAACTGTTTATTTATGTAAGTTAAGTGGGATCAGCTCCACTGCATACACACTTCTATGTCTTCTGAATGTTGTTGCATATCCATATTCTACCGTACCAGAAGCATGCAGCTCTATCTACAGCACTGTATCTCTCAGCACAGTGGTGATGTTTTGGAGCAATTTCCTGTACCAATCTCACTTACCTTGCATTGGTTCAGCTAGCAGGATAATTTGGGGACGTACAAATTAGATTGCTGGCAGAGAAAACAAAAGCAGAAGCTCTGTTCCAGATGTACCAGATGCACACCAACCCCTAACAGAGACATGGTAAAACCAATGAGCTTTCCGTCATGGACTTGATGGAAGCATTCACTCTAGGGCACAGGGCTAAATCTAGCCAAGCATGATTCCATTAACCCTGAACAGTGGAGCTGAAAGCAGCTTGGCACCAAGAGTTTGGATCTATTGATCTGTTCCTGTTGCACCAGGATGTTTATTGGTGTATGTGTACGTGTCCCCATCTCATTTCAAATGTCAGTGAAAACTTATGTCATAGGGTTGCTTTGTCCCCTGCTATTGAATGTAGTCATGATATTCCATTCTTCTTCTCCCGTTCTCTGGATAAATGTTTCATCTAAAACCTTACATTGCAGTTTCTGCTGTGACTTTATTCTACAGCATTTTACTAGGAAATGAAGAACAATTTATTCATTGGCATCCCTTACACTAAAGTTACTGACATTACGATACACACAAGTCAAATTATGCCAAGATCATCTGTCACCAACAGTCATGTATTTATGTGAATTTACAAACATTTAGAGAGGGTAATGATGTGAGGTGCATCAGGGGCAGACCCTTGTTTCTGGTCCAGTTGATGACCCACCCTTGTTTACTGAGAAGCATTTTCTGCTTCAGTACTTTGTATGGTTTGTTCCCTTGTGCCTGCTCTCCACCAGAGCCCCACATGCTGCCCAGCCCAGATGTGCTACAAGTACCGTGCTCAGTACTCCTTAGCTCCATGCATCTTGCAGATTCTCACCATGGGATTGCATATGCTGCTGCCATTGCTTGGCACTTCTGGCAGCATTGCTAAGGGCCACGCTCGGATACCTCACACAAAGGCTGTCCTGTCACATCTCCCATTTGCTAATTTTTCACAAGCCCCTGCACTACAGAGTCTGCCAGAGGCTGCCACAAAGGCCTCCTTTTTCTCAGTAGCATGTGGCTTCCTTCAGGGTTCAAGACCTCTTAACAGGTAGAGGGATAGGGGGAGGAGAGGGAAAAAAATTTTAGAACTTGACTTGTGAAGGAGTTTTGAGAGGGCTGACTACCATCCTGGTAGTTTGTGAACAGCTTGATGCAGATGATGGCTGCTGCAGGGCCAATATGACAAGTGTCTCCTGGGTTAGTGTTGGTGGGCTGAGTTGAGGACAGAGCAAAAACCAGACACTTCTTGCCTTTTCTCTCACTATTGGTGCAGAGTGAGGTCTGTCGGTTCACCAGTTCATTTCTAGGGAGCAATCTAGTTGTTATGCTGTAGAGCAAATCCTACAGCAGTGAGGCATACAAGTGGTGTGAATGAGGGTGGAAACAGGACCCTTAGGAGAAGCTAGGCTTGTGCCATAAATATACCAGGTTGTTTGTTAGATACTCTTACAGTCAGATATTTTTTAACAGTTTTCTTCCCCACCACATTGAGAACTTAATGGCATTGCTGCAGTTAATACACTTAAAATAGGTAGCCCTTTAATGTACCTTTCTTTTTTCTTGCTATTTCCTGTTTTCCTTTCATCAGATTTAAGGGGCTTACTATTCCTGATTTTATTTAAGGATCTATAGAAACATATTTTTCAGACTGTCATTTCTCTTTTGGTGTGTGGTGTCTCTCACTGTACAGGTTATTGAGGATAACGGTGTTCGAAGGGTTGTGGTGGTTCCCCAGGCTCCAGAATTCCACCCTGGTGGTCATACAGTGATACACAGGCCTCCACATCCCGCATTGCCCGGCTTCCTTCCTCTTCCAGCCATGATACCCCCTCCACCCCGTCACATATACTCACCTGTGACTGGAGCCGGTGACATGGCAACGCAGTACATTCCACAGTATCACACGTCACAAGTCTATGGGGATGTGGGTAAGTAGCTCATCAAATCTTGCAAGTTTTGTCGAAGGGGATAATGTTCTGCTCATTTCCAGCATCTGTTACATTGTTGTGTGGGCTTTGTCAAGCAAGACTTATAGCTTGAATGGGAGTCATACACAAAAAATTTTATGTGGATACCAGCCTTGATTTGGCTGAAGCTTTTTATACCAGAAGTTCTTTTAATTTATTTCGTTGTCTGTTCAGCGATCCACTAAACATAGAGATTACTTCTTACATGTATCAGATTTTCCCAGGAAAGCAATGCAGAAAGTGTTTGTGGTGATTCAGCATTTAAATCCATGCCTGAGCACTGTTCTGAGATCTCATGTCTTGCAAACATCCTGTTTGAACCATGACATAGGAATTCTTAGTATTTAAGGAAAAAAGTGGTCCATTTTTCATAAAACTGTATGCATTTAATTGCCTGTCCCTTTGAAGTCCAATTGGAGTAATGAAGTGCTACTAACCTAAACTTAATAAAGTAGTTTAAGCTGTCTTTGGCAGTGCTATTGACATCTGCTTTTACTATGGTTTGGTGGCAGAGTGTGTTTGTGTTCTAGCTCAGGGCTGGGTTGTTAGATTAATATTTACATGTCTGGTAGACTTGCTTTTCTTTAGATAAGGCAGGTGCCGACCTTGAAAGACTTTCAGAGGGCAATTCTAGGTTGCTGTTTTAGAAAAAGCTAGAAGCTGTGGAGAAGAAGGCTGAACACAACTTCTCAATATTCTATGATACCATTAAAATAATCTAAAAATGGCCTTCATCTAATTTGTGAGCTTAAATAGTCAGGATGTATGAAGCGGTCAGATAAGAATATACCAATGCCTTGATCTTCCTGGAATTCTTAGTGTTTCTATATTCTTGTGTTGTACTTTATTTCTTCTTGCACTACTTTGATAACAGTACATTACTAGATGTTCTTTGGGTGCTTAAATGTAGTTTTATTAATTTCCTGATTTCTTGTAGATGGCAGTTGTTTGCTTTTAGTTTGCTAAATGAAGAAATTGGAGTATGATAATGAAATGCATCAAAGATAAATGATGCTTCTTAATAGAATAATATTTTTTTAGATTTCTGCTGCCAGTTTATTTCACTTCAAGTATGAATTCAGTGATAATTTGCAAAACTGCTAATGTAAAAAAATATTGATAAAGTGGAATTCTTTATGCTTCCTTTATTTTTAATATATATGTAAAATGCCCTTGGGTTTAGGAAATTAAAGGATTAATACTGTAATTTGTTATTTATTTGCTACATATCTGGTATTTAATTCTGGATACCTGACTTTGGCTATAGCTTTCAAAAGTCAAAACCCATGGTTAGGCTCCTATTTCAGGAATCTAAATTTAAGGAAAAACAAACAAAAAAACCCCACCAAAAAAGCCCCAAAAAAACCCAGATGCTCATAGAGCACAGTAGTTCCCTGACAGGAGCACTGAACTCTCTAAAGGTAGTGAAAATCACATTTCTAAATAGATACAGCTTATCTAGAAGTCGTCTGTCAAACTTTCTGGGAATTAAGCTGACTTAAAAAAAAAAAAAAAAAAACAAAAAAACCAGAAATTGAGAAGTTCTCTAGTTTGTTTTTATTTTTATCCTTGCAAGGAAGTTCTTATTTGATCTTATTTTCAGTACTTCCTGTCTCATAAGGAATAACAAATAATGTATTCTTCTGACTGACTGATCCAACTTAACTGAAAATGAGCAAATTCTGTGGATTTTGAAAGATGTATTTTGTTTTAAAGCTTTCAGCATTTATCATAAGCAGGGTTAAACTGAGGAAAGACTTGGTATATTAAATCTTGAGTCATTAAATTGTTTCTAAGCATAAAGGTGAAATGAATACAAATGTTAGAACTGGACAGAAGAGTCCACCAGTTTGCAGTTTAATGCTATCAGTACTCTGGTACTGACTTTTTTCCAAAGCCAGTTCTGACTTACAGATGAGAGTTTGGTGCTACTGCAGCAATGCCTCGGGTTGCTCTGTGCAGGTATAGTGCACTTACAAGGCCTAGCAGTACTGCCTTCAGTGTTTTAGTGTCTCTCCATTGCCCCATAGATCATAGGTTCTATGTTTCTATGCTTTTATGGGTGTTTTCCCTGTTGATTCCTGCTGAAGCATCATTAAAGTATTAGAGTTCTAGTTGCATTCCAAAAGTTAAAATAATGGATTTTTAAATTTAACATTAGCTCAGGCCCCCTCCAGTGTAATAAAGTAGCACATTTTTTCTGT
The DNA here is from genome assembly GCF_041296385.1 of Aphelocoma coerulescens. NCBI lineage: Eukaryota > Metazoa > Chordata > Aves > Passeriformes > Corvidae > Aphelocoma > Aphelocoma coerulescens. Next base: position 65,531,590 of record NC_091013.1, read on the forward strand.
ATAGACTTTACCCTGTACCTTACAGCTCAATGAAAATTATAGAAACACTTCAAGAATAATTTTTAAGTGGAGAAAAGATGGGGGAAGGAAAGATTACACGTTCTTCCCTAACATATTGTTAATGTCCATTTAGTGTGTATCAGTTTACCTGCTGGACAATTCAGTTTTCAAATAAGAGTAGAGATACAGTTTTACACACAGGTGCACATTTAACTCACATAGCATTTTTAGGTAGATTTTTAATTAGATTCTGTTCTTAATGATTTTTTTGGTCCTTCCTTCATTTAGATACTCTGCCTGCTCATGGAAGATCCAACTTTAGAGATGAAAGGTCTAGTAAAACATATGAAAGATTACAAAAAAAGTTAAAAGATCGACATGGAACTCAGAAGGATAAGTTAAACAGTCCTCCATCATCTCCTCAGAAATGTCCTTCTCCTACAAGTGAACCTAATGGACTTACAAAAGGACAAAATGTAGCTGGTATAAGCACAGGTTCTACCAAATGCAAGTCTTTGGGTAAAGGAAAAAGCAATTCTCAGACAGACTCAGAAGTAGAAGGTAAGTGTTACCAAAAATGCTGCATACACACACATATTAATATATGATGTAAGTCCAGTGTCTGGCTGAGCATAACGTTTGTAAATAGAGCACTACACTTTGACAGTCTTGGAGTGGAGTAGCAGCCTGTAACTGCCCTGACTTACGTAGAGTGGAGTTAAGGGTGATCAACCTGCTCGTCACATGGGAATGTGGGCCTAAGAGAACAAAACTGCTGGTATGGAGGTCTCCATGTGAATTTGAGAAAATATTATGAGTCATACTTCATAACAGTCAACAAAAATCTCTGTTTTGTTCGGAGTGCTTGGGTTTTAAGAAATCCCTGAATATTGATGGCTTGCTTGATATTGTAGAAAACATGGAAAGAATCAAGTGTCTGAATCAGGTAACATACATTCAACTTGATAAAGAATGTTTTGTAAAAGAGATACTGCCATTACATAAAACTGGCCTATCCCTACCCACTTATTGTTGAAAGGCCCTTATAGAAAAAGGCTGGTCCTCACATTAGTCCCTGTGAGTTCACGTGCTCTAAGACACTACCGTAGGGACTGTGCTTATTATTAATATCTTTATTTCAGTGGAAGGCTTGTGATCTCATAGGTGGACTGAACTCACTCAGTAATACAGTCATTGTCAAATCTGATGATGTCTCACTATGCAACTTTGAGGTCTCTGGCATAGTCCCTCAGATTCTGAACATAACATCATAGACTTGTCATCAGCTAAGAGCAGTGTTTTCAGAATAAGGAACTGTAACTGGTGATGCTAAGGGAAATAAGCCATGATTTTTCTCAGTTTTCTGAAGTTTCCTTTGAGATAATAATTTTGTGCTAATAGATTGCTGTAAATAGATTGCTGTAAACCAAAAAAATTGTGAAGAAAGTACATCTAATCAAAACCAGGAAATCTCAACCTATGAGAGCTGTTTAAAAATTTTTGTAGATGATGCCCTGTGAAAGGGTGACATTTGAGATACAGCCAAAAGTCAGAAGCTGGAAACTATTGCTCCAAACTTGAATACTTATCATTGTAGTTCCAGAGTGGCATCTTGTCTTGGCTTCAGTCTACTTTCTGTTGGTTGGTGTTTATCTGTGAGCTAACTTTAACAAGGCACAAGTGATAAAATGTACTGTTGTTTACACATTACAAAAGTTATGGTGATGTTTCCTTAGAAGTATTTTATATGAAAAATGGGAAAGTCCACTTTTCAAAATTATTTCAGGAGACATTGGGGAAAATTATGTTCTGAGACTTTGACTTGTCAAACAGAAGTCAGTGACTTAGAGTTGTCATACAAGTCAGAAAAGCATTGGATTTGTTTCAACAGAATAAACTATCTTAGAAACAAAGTTGTAAATAGACTTGATTTGGTTTTTCTTAAGAATTTTGTTAGGCATTGTTTTTCTTTTATGTTTTGTTTAAGGCAGGTTAAATGAATTTAAAATGCCTGGCCACAGATTCAAAACTGAGTAGCCTGTTCACTTATACTATTGAGGTAGTAAAATTTAAATTTTGTGTGAGAAAGGCAGGTAAAGCGCTTTCTGTAAACTCTAAATCCTTTATAAAGCTCAGCTATACCTTCAGCTGACACAAAACACTGTAGATTGTTTCCCTTGCAATTGAGGGAGGCCAGTAGTGTTACCAGTAGGCTTACAGCTGATGTGCAGTAACACATTTAAACTACTGTAACTTGACTGCATCTACATCCAAAGAGAAATCTGTGGAAAATATCCAGGGTCTTAAATTCTTCAGAGCAGCAGTTGGTTTTAAATTATACATTAATAAATGATAACCAGGCTTTCTGTATTCCATAAAGCATAGAAGGGCTTTAGAAATAGTTTTATATTAACAACTTCTTCAGAAGCTTTTTTGCGTTTATGTTGCCCTAGATGAATGCAAGTTAGCAAGATGTTCTACTTCATAAATGCTTTCTACTGTGTGCAATTGTTGAATTTTAAAAGCTATTTCACTGTAAAGTTACTGCACAATATTCATGGGTACTTTCTCTTTTGCTTTGATTAATTTTTTAAGAAAAGGATGAAGAAACAAAAGCACTGGAAGCACTGCTTTCTAATATAGCCAAGCCAGTGGTAAGTAACAAAAGCTTTCCATAAAATCAGAATATATCTGTTGCTATTTTACACAGTTACACCTCCTTTTCTCTCTCCCAAGTTTAAAGGGTCTTTAACTTTCCATACTAAAGCAAATTCAATTCACTTAACTTCCTGTCACTCTACTGTAAACAACTGAAGTAATTTTTAGTGTATTAGCATTCATGAAATTAAAACTGTCTTAATACTTACTGTGCAGAATTCTTCCTGGCTACTCTGTGAATCTCAGTATTAACAGAATTATTTAAAACACGTAGAGAGATATGTAACATTGCCAGTAGCATAATGCTGCTGCTTAATGGAATACGATGCTTAACATAATATTTTACTGCAGAACCTCTTCTCAATTTCCTGTAACTTTGTTTAGTCTTAACTGTTCAGGAAACATATCTCTAGGCATGAGAGATACCTGGCAGGGTTTTGGAAATATCACCAAAAATGAGGGTTTGTAAAACCTTATTTGCAAAGTAGAGAAAAAAATATGACCTATTTCTCTTTAAGAGTTTTTTGCACCTCCAGGGAAGAGAGACGTAAAATTCACCAAGGAAGGTGACTGTCAGCAGTGGACTTCTGAGCTACCTGCTTGAAAATCTACCAATTTCTTTTCCGTTTGTAAAGCTAATGCATATTTTTGTGTAGATACTCTTTAAAACATTGTTGCCAGATTCAGGAGTTTCTTGCATTTTAGAGCAGGCCTGTCTTTTTCTTTCATCGTCTGGACCTTCCCTGGTCCCAACTTCTCTGTGAAGATTTCCACATCTTTTCCAAAAATCTTCACCACAATCCTGAGTCCACATCTTGCCTGAGTAAAAACAGACTGTATTCCCCATTGTAGCGTGGTCCGTACAACTGAAACTTCCAAAGATGGAGGAGCTTGCCATGAGTTTGTCCAGTCAGTCAGCTACTTCCTTCATTCATCAGCTATGTATCTTCTTCCCTTCACTTTCAAGGTAACCTCACCCCAGTTTAGTGTCCTAGTCTTGATTCTTCTTTCATGTTTCTTTACAGCCTGATGAGGAGAGGCCAAGAGAGCTGGGGCTGTTTAGCCTGGAGAAGTGAAGGCTCAGAGGGGATCTTATCAATGTATATAGATATCTGCAATGCAAGTGCACAGAGGATGGAGCCAGGCTCTTTTCAGTGTGCCCAGCATCAGAACCAGAGGCAATGGGCCTGAACTGAAACACAGGAGGTTCCCTCTGAACATCAGGAAACACTTTCTCACTGTGAGGATGACAGCTCTGGCACGACTTGCCCAGAGAGTTTGTGGATACTCCCTCTTTGGAGATACTGAAAAGCTGTCCGGACATAGTTCCGGGTAGCTGGCTTTACATGGCCCTGCTTAAACAAGGGAGTTGGACCAGATGACCTCCAGGGGTCCCCTCCAACTTCAGCCATTCTGTGATTCTGTGGTTCTCCAAGCGCTGAGCAGGGATTGTATAGAGGAAGTCCTAAACAGTTGGTGTCCTGCGGTGTCCAAGCATCAGAATGGGTTGACATGTCTTCAGTGCCCCTGTGTCTTTGGTGGCTAAGCAGCATGGAGGTGGGAGCTGTCTGAAATTGGGGTCTTATCAATGGCTGCATTGCCAAGGGGAGTTCTGAACTCTCTCTGAATGAGACTGAGAAGAATGGATCAACAGGTGGGGTCCTGTGCTGTGTTGCTAATGACATAGGGAAAAACAATGTAGTGCCAGTGCTATCGTGTTTTGTTTCACTTCCTTCTGCCCTCAACATTGAACCATCCGTGCCTTTTAGGCAAGCGCACTGTTTCCCATCCCCACCGTGTCCTTGCTTGAACATCATTGCATGGAGCTGTGTGCAACAAGCGATCTCTGCAGGCCTCAGAAGACATCGCAGGCACAGGCAGTGGTAGTCTGCTACAGATGCATCGTGTACACAAGGCAAAAAGCCAGACTTCAAGCGCTTGGAGAGGCTTATGCTTTAGGAAGGCAAGGGACTGTCAGGGCTGTGAAGGAGGTGGAAGACGTGCTGATGTTGCAGCTTGGGGGAGTGTGGTGTGATGTGAAAGGAGTCTGTGTTACCTACTTGGGCCTTGCAGGATCACAGGCAACCCTCCCACAGTTTCATCAAGGAAATGTTTTCCTTACTTTCCCACAAGTGAACCAGGACACTGTTTTATTGCACTTTCTCTTTGTGGTTCTTATTAAAAATATACCTGCAGGTTTTGAATTAATGTTTTGCTTGAAGGAATTACTATGAGGACTGTGGTTTCTGATGGATCATCAGTACTCTGTTCTCTCGCTGAACAGTGCTGGCACAGGCAGTGCTGGCTGTAGTGGTGGCCATACAATCAGATGATCATACAGGGTGCTGTCCTGTGCAGTGTCCATTGCACCATATTCTGCTCCAGCAAGCCTGGAGGAATGCTGAAGGCTATGACTTGTCCTGGGCTGTCCCATGTCTCAATGCTTGGGTTCAGGGCATGCACATCTAAATCAGGTGGTGGTCTCCATCATGTTCTTTCATTCAAAAATACCTTTCAGTTCTATGCAATATGGGATGCATCAGTTTTGCTGCCTCCAAACTCCTGTTGGATTCTGATTTCCTTGAACTTTTCCCCATATGGATCCCTCATCCTTTCACATAAGGCAGTGTTAAGTCAAGTTGATAACATGATATTGACACCAGATGACCCTTCTACTTAGGGAGGTCTTGAACTATTTATACCCAGATGTAAATTGGAGTGGTTCTGCAGATTGCACCTCAGTGTTTGAGCAAAGTCTTCGCCAGCTGTCATGTATGTTAACCAAATAACAAAGCAAGCAGAAGAGAAGACCTAAAAAGGCAAAACCAAAATGAAGAATGATGCAGAAGGCTGAGTATTTAATAAGAAGAGGCAGTAAGAGCTCAGAATTTGAGGGTTGGTTATGTAGCATGTAAATCCCTTTGGAGAACATCATACTTTCTGGTTCTGGTATGTTTGCGGACTTCTGGCATGTGGTGCACCTCACTCACAGTTAAGTATCTTGGGTTACTGTGAATGCAATCCAGATTGCACATGCTAAAACTGCTCTTTTGTTTGACCCAAATGTTCATAAGAAACAAGAAGGTATTAAAAAAGTCATAGTCCCTGTGGCTTCAGAGAAAAACGTGCCAGAAGCATGATTTAATGAAGTGCCCGATGTCCCGGGATGTGCTTTGCCGTCTCCTGTGCCTTGCCTAAGCTCTGGTCCATGTTTCAGCAGCCCACTGGGTGGCGTTTGATACCGACAGGTGTCTCTGCCCTCAGCCCCCAGCCTGGCAGTGCATTTCTCTCATGGCATTCCTTGCATTTCCAGCCTGATTTCATCTGTAAAAATTAGTAAGTAGCTAGTGTATCAGTATAAATACTCTGATTTGGTAGTGGTATATGACTTTCTTTTCTCTTCTTGATCCTTTGTGACAAAGTAACATTTATATACAATAGCATTTAAATGGTAGAGATCTCAAAACTTTGTGTTTCTACAGGTATCGGATATTCAGGCAAGAACAGCACTGCTGATGTGGTCCCCTCCATGCAGTGATCCTGGAGAAGACACAGACAAGAATGACATACCAGAGGTTTATACTTACGAAGTGATGATTTCAAGTACTGGAAAAGATGGAAAGTACAGAACTGTGTACATGTAGGTGTTGGCTATTTTTATTTAATCACTGCTGCACTGAAATATGTGGCTTAAAACCTCATTAAAAATCTGCTTGTCGTCCAGGAAGTTAAACAATTAGCAGTTTTGGGTAACTTCTATTTTGAAATTAGCTACCTTTTTTCAGTAGAATTTGTTTCATTTTATTACTGAAGTCTCTGCCATCAACTGGAATGTAAAGACTTTGTTCTTACATGTTGGAGGCATATTTTAGTACCACTTTTGCTGTATTTCAACCAGCTGCACTAGACACCATGGGTTCTCAAATAGTGAGACATGCAAGTACTGAGAAAAATAAATTTTATTTGTTATTATTTATGTCAGCACATGCTCCTGCTCCCAGTAAGGCTATCCCTCCCTTCCCTAAAATTGCTCTTTGTAAGAGACAGTCTTATTTTATGAAAAAAAAAAAGCAAATTCACACAGAACACAACTAGTAGCAGTAGCAATGCAAACAAAACTCTCCAATTGTTTCATTCCTAACACAATGGTTTTCAGTCAGTTTTTTGCAATTTGGAGAGATATGACAGTAAAATTTAGAGTTAAGGGTATAGAGCTCTCTAATAGTTATAAACCTTTGTATATAGCTAGTTTATCTTAGTCACCTTCCATGAATTTCATGTGATTACAAGTTGAGTATCCCTATCCAAGAAACTAGAGGAAGAGAAATGACCTTTGCTAAGATAAGCGATGTCAGCAAACGCAGACTAATAGGTGTTATTTTGGTGCCTTTTCTGTTTCCTAGGCTCTAACAAGTAGGTATATGCAGTCAGGTACAGTTTTAGATAATTGTTTTTGCAAGACTGGACTGAGCTTCTGTGGGCTCCAATACTTCAGTGTTTTTTTTTGAGTAATAACATACATGGATTCACATGCAGCTTGTCCTACTAAGTAAAGAAGAAAATAATTGCTACTTTTTAGAAAGCGCCAAACAAAAAAAGTGCCCCAAAACCACCAGGGCAAAAGAACAGGAATAACACAAGAAGCCTCTAAAATTCAAAGGTAAATGCATTTACATGTTGCTATATTTAGCAAAAGACAAACTGTTAGCAAATACATTTCATAGAAGGTGTATTGACTGAGTTAGATGATATATGTCTTTTTTTTATGAATGCATGGAATTCTGAAGTGGACTTTAACACAAACTTGTATCTCTTTCCAGTGGAGAAGAAAATAAAGTCACTGTAAATGATCTCAGGCCAGCAACTGATTACCATGCAAAGTGAGTATCTCACTTTCTCTTCATTAAATTCAGTGGAAATGTTTTAAAAGTTTCATTGTGTATTTGCCTAAGTCTTCAGAGATGGTCTTTACCACTTCTCACCCTCTTTAGAGTCACAAATCAACATTTTTGGCTTAGCTGTCCACTCAGTCCATTTTGGACAACATAAGATTGGTGCATCTCCATCCTACTTCCATGCTCTTTCCTTTATGCCAGCACAGTGGCCTTTTTTTGTCCTTGGAGCCAGGCACAGATGCTACTTTTCAATTTTCCACAAGCAGCAGAGTAAAGTACCTTGCCCTGGAAGATGCTCCCTGCTTGGCCACCCAAAGGTCACATTATGCTGCTTTTGCTTTGCTCCAGTAATCAGTGACCCTGACCTCATATGCTTCTAAAAGCCATGCTAAGGCACATGAAGGACAGGGAGGTGATTCGGGACAGCCAGCACAGCTTCACCAAGGATGAGTCCTGCCTGGAGAACCAAGTGGCCTATAATCAAGTGACTTGTATCAATGGACAAGGGGACTGCAGATGTTACCTATCTGGACTTCTGTAAGACCTTTGAGATAGTCCCCCGCAGTATCCTTCTTGGAAAATGAGGAATTGGTTGGATGGTCACATTCACAGAATAGTGATCAATGGCTCAATGTCCAGATGGAGATCAGTGGCAGGTTGTGTCCTGCAGGGGCCTGTGTTGGACCGTTACTGTCAAATATCTTCAGCAGTGACATAGACAGTGGATCGAGTGAGCTTCCAGCAGAAAACACCAAGCAGCTTGCAGTGTCAACCACCAAGTGGTGCAGTTGACACACCTGAAGATGGGATGCCATCCAGAGGGGCCTGGACAAGCTTGAGCAGTGAGATCATGGAAATCTCATAAGGTTCAACAAGGCCAAGTGCAAGGTGCTGCCCTTGGGTTGGGGCAACCCTGGTATCAACACAAGCTGCAGGATGAAGGGATTGAGAGCAGCCCTGCCAAGAAGGGTGTGGTGGTCGTGGTGGATGGAGAGCTGGGCATGACCTGGCAATGTGCACTTGCAGCTCAAAATTCCAACTGTGTTCTGGGCAGCATCAAAAGCAGTGTGGTCAGCAGGGTGAGGGAAGTGGTTCTGCCCTTCTGCTCCACTCTGGTGAGACCCCACCTGGAGTGCTGTGTCCAGCTCTGGGGTCCCCATCATGAGAAGAAGTGACCTGTTAGAGTGGCTCTAGAGGAGGGCCACAAAAGTTGTTCAGCCTGCAGAAAACTCAGTACTTAAAGGGGGCTTATAAGAAAGATGGAGACATACTTTTCAGTAGGGCCTGTTGTGATAGGACAAGTGATAATGGTTTCAAACTAAAAGAGGGTAGATTTAGACTAGATATACAGAAGAAAGTTTTTGCACTGAGGGTGGTGGAACACTGGAACAGCTTGCCCAGAGAGATGGTGGATGCCCCATCCCTGGAAACCATTCAAGGAGAGGTTGGGCAGGGCTCTAAGCAGCCTGATCTAGTTGAAGATGTCTCTGCTTATTGCAGGAGAGTTTGGGCAAGTTGACCTTTAAAGGTCTCTTCCAATCCAAACTGTTCTGTGATTCTTGGTTTAAAAAAAAAATTGTGTGAATACAGCAGTTTACAAATAAAGACCATTGTGAAGGCAGAAATGAAGGCCTCCTTAGAACTGCCTTTTCAGGAGATAATGGCATGTGGAGAATACCTTCTTAGACATGACTGAATGTCCAGCATGTGAAGGATTTGCCTCTCTTGACTGTGTGGAGAACCTGAAGATCCCTGTGTACTGACCAAAGGAAGCAATTTAGAGGCAGCTGGTAAGAAGCACAGGGAACAGAAATGTGTCATAGTAGGGATCTAAGTTAACGGTGTTCTGCCTCCTTTCACATCAGGTTTAGGATAGGATTTGCCTTGTACAGTGCTCAAGTGGGAGAGCTAGGTTCTCAGTCCTTGGTGTGAAGGGGTCTACACCTCCCAGAGCTGTTTTCCAGAGTGTTGTCCTGGTTGCCAGAGTGAAAGCAAGAGGGTTGGTCTGTTCTTATCACAGCTCTCATTTAATTTGAGCCTCTGTATTGCCTGGAGCACAAGGTCAGGAGAAGGATGAATGGTAAATTGGATCAAAGCTCTTTCATATGGAAATATTTCCCTATGATTTTGTTCCTATTTTAGTGGCATTTATATATTTTCTCCAACAAGGTTGAAGTTGAAAATTCATGCAGTATAAGGGTCAGTGCCTAGAAATTTTTTTTCTGTTAAGTCCTCTTCTATCAGGCTACATTCAGATTTTTTCTTGCTTAATTCTGATTGTTGTAGGCAATACATGGGAATCAGTGGCTTGGCCATCCAAGCTCTTCCTAAACAGAATTCTGCCAGTATGAACACTGCACAAAATCAACAAAGACTGGAACGACTCAACCACAAAGATAACTGACATATTACGTATTTGCAACTGTACGTAGATTTCACAGACAACTTTGTGTTCTACTTTTGTCACTGTTGGAACGTCTCATCGCTGTCTGTGAAATCTATAAAGCCAAATTTCCTGTGATTTGCTGTTCATGCATCAAAAATATATCAGGATTTTTGTATCTTCTTGAGCTGGCAACCCAGATCTTATATTGGTGATCAGAGGAAAGAGTTTTTTGGAGAGTTTTGGTTTTGGGGCGCCTTTCAAAGGAATAGATGAATCAGAAGAAAGTAATGTGCCATTGACCCAAAAAAGAGGCAAGGCATACCTGCACAGCTTAGGGGGCAGGGGGAGGCCAGATGATAATCATGTATTTCCTTTTGGAGACAAGCTTTTTGAAAAACAAGCCATTTCTCTTTGAGACAGAAGCAGGGATTCACTCTTTTGAAGTATGTGGAGAGTTAATTCACAGCCTTACTAAAGGAAAGGACAAGGTGAACACACTCAGCAGGACACTTAAATGAGTGCAGAGGATACTCTGAAAATATATCAACAGCTTTGTTGTGCTCATCTGATGAAAGTGCTTGCAGAAGAATTATTCATAATATCAGTTAATAACTCTACAACAGATAATGAGCCTGCAAAATGCTACCATTATTTTCCAGACAAAGTACAGCTAATAACAGACATATTTCAAATATAATTGTGAGACTAAAGTTGACTGATGGTAATGATGTACATCCGAAGTAAAGGACTCTTTTCTTTCCTTCTTATTGCTTCTATTGACCAAGATATTTCCCCCAGTTATTTATTTATAACAGTGATATTTTACTAATGAATCAGCAAGGCAGTAACTTAATTCCAAATGCTCGGTTTTCATTGGAAAACAGATTTTGGAGCAAAATGTTATTGACTCTTCCACTTTAGAGTCCAAGTAGAATGCAACTGTGTAAAGGGGAGCCCATCTGAAGCAGAGAGTTTTACCACAGCGAGTTGTGAACCTGATACTCCAAATCTTCCCAGGATAACTAATCGGACCAAAAATTCTCTTACTCTTCAGTGGAAGGTAAGAATTGCTTCACAGCCTTTAAAATAAATATTTTAAACTATTCAGAATTGTTGTGGATTTACCAATAAAATACCAGTTCATTGAAACTGACAATTTTTGTGTAACCTCATTTCAGTCACAGTTCCCTGACTGGAAATAGATTTACTGTGTTAAATGTAGGCTTGAGTAAAAAGAGAAGGATTCACAGAAAAGCAAGGAGTCTTTGAAGATAAAGTTACTGAGTTCAGTCCCCAATGCCTTTCAAGATCGAAGTTAGGAAAAAAAACCATAAACATGAAACAAGCATTCATTGAATGGAGACTGAACTGGGACTGTCTTGGCAAGTGAAACAATCATATAATGGGAGCCTCATTTGCCTTCCACTGTTCTTGTCGTGGTTTGGCCCATACATGCATTTTTAAAGTGGTCTTAAGTTAGAGTTCTAATTTTCTTGTTTTCCTGTTACAGGCATCTTGTGATAATGGTTCCAAAATCCACAGTTACCTTTTAGAATGGGATGAAGTAAGCAAGTTATTCTTCTATTTTTAGTCTTGAAGTTTTTTCAAGTAGTTGTATGTGTCTGTGCATGTCAAGTTGTGTGAAAATTAAGACTTCTGTTTAGAGGCGTGTGACAAATATGTAATTCCTGAAGCGATTATTAAAATACAGTTACTACTCAGTTTTTTTTCTCAGGGGATATAAGATAAAAGGATCTTAATTGCATGGTTCTGCCACTCTTAATAGTGGCTTTTTCACTTGTAGTCTAGTACTGTGTTCAAGAGCTGACACAGAAGGATCATTTTTCTATAACAGTCTTTCTTTTTTAATAAGTGGGTGGATCAGCTATGGCTCTGCAAACATTTGCAGTCTCTACCTGGACGGATATCCTGAAATGGCAGAGCTGCAAAATCTTCATGGCCTTTATTCTTTCAGCCCCAAGGAACTGGGAAATGAAAGGAAGGAAAAAAGCTGCTAATTTAATACAAATACAAAGTTTCATATGCTACTGCCTCACTATATGGAGATTCTTGAGTTATATTTCATTTCAAAAAATTATTTTACTTCATGCTTGTGTGTACTTTAATTGATGGATGCATATGTAATTAGGTGAATAATATGATTAACTTATTCCTTTTTAGGGAAAAGGAAATGGAGAGTTTTGCCAGTGTTATTATGGTCAACAGAAGCAGTATAGGATCACTAAACTATCACCAGCAATGGGGTACACCTTTAGGCTAGCAGCCAAAAATGACATGGGAATGAGGTAAATACTATTACATACATAAATATGGAATATGCATGCATGTGTTTCTTTAGGAAAAACATACAGTGGCATTTAAAGAAAAATGTCTTTTGTCCAAATGGTCTGAAATGGAATATAGAATATATATTTCAGTTGGAAGGGACCTACAGTGATCATCTAGTCCAACTGCTTAGTTAACTCACAGTATGTGATTGGGTTATTCTTTTTGCAGATAGCCTGTGTGCTGGGGTACTGTCCCTTCATCTAAGGTGTCTGTTAGTCTCCTGTTACCCTTGGAAATAGACAGAATATGACATTACTGTATCAATGAATTCTTTCAAAGTTCTAAAGCTTACTATAAATGCTAAAGATACGTGGTTCATGCTTTTAATTACTACTTTTCAGAAGTTACAGAGCACCAAACTTTGTTTTGAATTTTTGAATGAATGACATCTGACTTCAGTGGAGAATATAAGTAAGAACTTGGGAAAAAAAATGTTTTCTCAAGTTATGCTTGCGCTACTGCGTACCTTAGTTCTTGAATGTGCTTCTTGGTCATCAGGCGAAGCAGATGCACCTGGCTAACAATCACACCACCAGAGCTCATCTGCTCTAGAGCAGACTCCTGGTGTCCACACTACCTAGTAGTACTTGGACCCTGAGGTCCTGTGGGGCATAAAAATAGGGTTTCCCTCACAGTCAGCCTAAAATTGCTATTTTGTGTTTGTTTTTTAATTCGAATATTATGAACACTGTGCTGCAGCTCACTAGAGTGGTGATCTTATAGCATGAAATAGAGGATGTGTGTTGTGTGTCTTTCAACTGGCAGAAGGTGCAGCTGTGGAAGAAGAAACAACAGTGGCTGGCTTGTTTTGAAGAGCAGTGTAAAGAGTAGGGAGCCAGACCCAGGGTCATAATTCATGCTGGGCAGAAGGAATTTTCTGCAGACTATTAAGTATGTGAAAAATACAGCTGGCTCAGGAGATCTGAGGCATGTGTTGGGAGTCTTTGGAGAGTACTCAGGGAATGCATTGCATAAAGTGCCTGTTCCTTTGTCTTTCCTTAACCACCTGCTTTGCACTACTGTCAATGGACACTATAGTGGACTAGAATGACTTTTGGTGTGTTCCAATAGTCTTTATTACATTACTGCCTTCTGGATGATGTTCCTGGAATTAATTATTCTCTTGAGCTGCTCCTGGACTTTGTCTTGATGAGATTTAGTTGGAACTGTTAAAAGTAAGACAGGGAGGGAGCTGGCAGTTAAGCAGGGTCCAGTGCTTGGGCTCTCTTCCTGTTCCCTTTTTACATCTGAGTATAAATGTACCCTCTAGGAATAGCTACACATATTACAGATTCCTCCAGCATAAGCTTTGAAGACACTAATCAGTTAAGTACCCTTCTTAAACTAATCACACTGAATAGATTTTTAAATCAATATTTCATAGCCTTGTGAAGATGTGCTTTATTGTCTTCATGGTATTATTTAATTAAGAAGTCTCTTGAAATAATATTTATTAGTGTAGAGTGCCTGTTTATCCCTTATGAAGAACATTGAGAACATTAGGCATCTGGAGACAGAATTTTGTCTAAATAATTTACCAAAAAGAACAGATATTTTATCTCTGAGTTACTAATTTTTAAATTTAATTCTAACCTACATGAAACAGTGGTTAAAGAAAACTGGAAAAATAAAATTTATTTTCAAAAATAGATAGTATTGTACTTCTGAGGGAATTGTTTAATAGCCATTCAAATATGGCTATGGCTGGAACTCTTTTAGTTTATTTCAGTGTATTTTGGAGTGGTTCAATTAAGTTTAGAGATTAAATATTTTTACAATGTGGGGTTTTTTACCTTATATCTACTTGTAAGGTGACTCCTTCAATAGTTTGTTTTGAATACAGCTAGACATACTACTTGTATCTAGCCTCTGTTCATGCTTTTTCCAGGCTATCTATAAAATGCTGATTTTTTTTTAGTAAATATATTGTAGGTATCACATAATGTCCATTCCAGTAATTTTCCTGCTTGTGACTTCTTTCAGGAAAAAAACTACTATTCTCACAAATTTAAGAGTTCTCTCTTGTTTTGTACTTTTTCCCATCTTGCTTCACATCTCTGTCCTCACAGAAAGTATGTCTGTTTCTGTGCTATCAACGCTCTTGATAACATGTTGTCTGTAAGATTTTTTTCCTTTAAGTGCCAAAAACACCTCAGTGCAGACCAAAATTTATAACATGTGCATCGCTATAATACAGGTTGAGTAAGAGAGAAAGTGAAATTATCTTTTTATTGAGATTTTTAAGGCAAGTCGGGTTCAAAATTACATCTTTGTCATAAGTTTCATATAGTTAAAAAAACTAGACTAGCTTTAGGCTTGCAAGTGATTCTTCAGATTTGATGTAGAAGCAGCAAAGCCAGCTGAGAGCAGGTGGGGCTTTTTAGTCTAGCTGCATGTGTGTCAGACCATCTGTGCAAGCATAGTACCTGTTTACTGACTTTTACATTGTTTCACAGTAGGTCTTTTTATGTAGTTTATTTGTGTTTTCACCACAATGTGTATCTAATCTAAATCAGGTAAGGATAACAGTTTTGTCAGGAGATTCGCTGGAATACATTCTACTTCTTTTTCTGCAATAAGACTTTCGTTTTATCAGCTCTTAAAGTAGCTCACCATTGAATTAGACTATTACTCTAGTATTTTCTCAATCACTAGAGAAACTGTACTTCAAAGTAAGCTCGGACCACATAAGCAAAGTTTGTTTTGAGGTCTTGCTATAAATGTTTTTATACCTTCATGTGTTCACTTTGAAAAGGAAGGACACTGTGTTATTAGTATATTGCTGCATTTAGAGCTTTAGTGTTTTAGAATACTGAGTTAATATGAAAAAGCAAAACATTTTGGTTAGCAAAACATTGTAATTATATCATACAAAGGAGTCTTTCAATTATGAACATGTTAACCTTGTTCAGATGTTTTGTTACTGACAGACTCATGGGCAAGTTAAGTTGTTTGCTTGTAACAGCTTGCAATTTCCCATTGTGCATATGTCCAAGAAACTGTCATAGCCGTGTTTAGTAAGAATTTTGGTTTTTAGATATTAATTATTGTGTCTAGTTAGTTTACATACTGTCTGTTTTAAACAGTGATTTTAGTGAAGAAGTCCTGTATCATACCTCAGGCACTGCCCCAACCACACCAGCAAGTCCTTTGCTGATTAATGCTGGAGTTACTTGGTTATCCCTTCAGTGGACAAAACCCTCAGGAACACCATCAGATGAAGGAATCTCATATATATTAGAGATGGAGGATGAGAACTCAGTAAGTTTAGAATACTTATTCTCAGTATGTTTGATACATTATTGTTTTAAGTGTAGCAATGATTATTTTTGCTAGAATATTCTACAAGGAACTGTCTTTTCTGAAAATAAGCTAATGACTTGTCATTGCTGTGACCAGTCCACCTAGATTTCTTCTTTTAATTGTGTTTAGTGTTATGAAGCCCCATTCCTGCAAAGACTTCTAAATGGCTTATAACTTTGTGAACTTCTGTGTGAAAGTTAAGCCTTATAAGAGCTGGATCAAAGCAATTGCATCATGAAGTGTGGTCCCTCTAGATGTCATTTCGGACTAACATTTGTTGTAAAATCAATACTGCTCTATCATTGAAAGTGTAAGCTAAAATTTCCAGTGACATTGTATATGTCTTTCTTACTGTTCTTCTCTCCTGATTGGAAAATGGTTAATCAATTCACACCTCTTCATAAAAATTTTTGTGTTTACACAATGAAGGTGCACTTATTACTTTGTCAGAGAATCATAACAATTACAGTTTGAAACAGTAATTTATTTGTATGAAATATGTTAGATCCTCTGGTCTGCAAAGATAATGTTTCAAATAATCCTATTTAATTCTGCAGGGATATGGTTTCAAGCCAAAATATGATGGTGATGATCTTACCTACACGGTGAAGAATTTGAGGCGTAGTACAAAATATAAATTTAGGGTAAGATTTTTTTTTATATATTTGGGTACCAGACTAGCTTGAGATTGACTCAAAAGTGGGGAGAGCCTTTTTTTAAGGAAGACTGAATTTGATGCGAGTTTCTTAAAATTTCAATCTCTTAAAACTGTTGGCTGAATACCTGCATTATTGTTTCTGCAGAAGGATTAAGAACCTCTGCAAGCACGTAACACAGTTGCAGGTATCTTGAAATTCCAAGTCAGAAGTATGTGTTCTTAACATCTGGGGTTTTTTATTTGGCTGGTTTGTTTCATATACATGGGTGATATTACTTAGTGTAGCTATGGGTTCTTTGATAGTAAACACAATAAAGGTGTTGGGGTAAGGAGCAGCGTTGATAAAAAAAAAATTGTTAGTAAGTCATCCATATTACTATGGTGCTGAGCTTGTTCTAATAAGTCTTGGGAACTGAACTTTTAGTTCAGGAAGAACTCTGCCCTACCTATGAGCTTTTGGGTGTGGTTAAAAGCTAAACAGAAGCACACTGGCCATGGGAAGCTGATCAAATAGCCATCAAGGTCTACAAGAACTTTGCCAGGACAGGCAGAGTTAAAGTCAGGAAGGCTAGGATCAGCTAGAACTGAAATTGGCCAAAGATAACAAGAATGACATAAAAGGCCTCTTCAGATACGTGAGAAGTAGAAGCACAGGGAAGACATACAGAGGCCATTCTTAAACAGGGCAAAGAAGCAAGTTACTAAGTAATGCCAATAAAGCAGGGGTTCTAAATACCTTCTTTGCCTCTGCCTTCACCAGCATAACTGGACCCCAGATCATAGGATAAGGTAGCTGTGACAAGGCTGGGGTTTAGTCTCTTAGAAGGGCTCAGTTCACTTCTGGATGTTAAGAGGAGTGGCTGACATTGCTGCAGGACCCCTATCTATAGCATTTGAAAAGTGGTGCAGGTCAGGGGATATCCCTGATGTCTGGAAGAGGTGAATGTAATACCCCCCATCTACAAGAAGGACCCGGGGAACTATGGGCCTATTAATCTTACTTCAGTTCCCGGAAAAGAAATGGAAGTCTTCCTAGGAAATGTTACATGCCACACAAAGCAGGCAGTTGGGAAAAGCCTACACCAAAAGTAAATTATGCCTGACTAGCCTGATCATGTCCTACATCAAGGTAACACTTCCAGTTGGCCCAAGGAGATCAGTGGATGTTCTTTACCTGAACTTCAGCAAGCATTCAACACAACTCAACACAATTCAACAAGTTTCTCACAGCCTTCTCCCTGGCCAAATTGGCAAGGCACGAACTGGATAGGTAGTATGCCAACAGGCCCCACTCAGAGGGTGGTGATCAATGGTTTCTAATCAGGCTGGCAGCCTGTCTGAATTAGGAACTCCTGGGGATAGGAGGCCCCATGATGTTCATTTTCACAACTGATCTTGACAATGGGATTAAAAGTACACTCACCAAGTTTTCTGGACACTGCACTGAGTGGCCAGATGAACACATCAGAAGGCAAAATGATCTTACAGAAACACCTGGACAGGCTAGAAGAGTGAGGTAGCAAAAACAGTATGAAGTTTAAGAGAGACAAGTGCAGAGTTCTGCACCTGTCTGGAATAACCAAGGAGCCCACTATAGGCTAGGAGCAGCGTTGCTG
Source organism: Aphelocoma coerulescens (assembly GCF_041296385.1). NCBI lineage: Eukaryota > Metazoa > Chordata > Aves > Passeriformes > Corvidae > Aphelocoma > Aphelocoma coerulescens. Next base: position 65,549,455 of record NC_091013.1, read on the forward strand.
AAAGGGACCTTCAGGCAAACTGGATCCTGGGCTGACTCTGCAGTGGCATCGCTAGCAGAGATAAAGAGATCTTCCCTGTATTCAGCTTGTGTCAGGTCCCACCTGGAGAACTGTGTCCAGTTCTGATCCACACAATTCACAAAAGACAGGCAGACTGGGAGATGGTCCAAAGGAAGATAACAAAAATTATAAAAGGGCTGGAGAACCTGCCCTGTAATGAAAGTTTAAAGGAATTACATATTTTCTCTTTGGAGAAGGCTCAGAGGGACATCATCACAGTTTGCCAGTACTTAAAGCCTGACTACAGAGAGGAGGGAGGTTCTCCCTTCACAAGGAGCCACCTGGAGATGACAAGGGGCAAGAGTTGGAAGTTGTACTGGATGGGCTTTCATCTTGGTGTAGGAAAGAAATTTTCCACAGTGAGATCAAGTAATCACTGGAACAACCTCCCCAGAAATGTGGTGGCGTCCCCATCACTGGATGATTTCAAGATATGACTGGAAAGGGTGTTAGATAATCTCATCTAGGCTCACTTTTCCCTGAAGGGTTGAACCAGATGATCTTTGAGGTCCCTTCCAACCTGGGCCATTCTATGTTTTAAGTCACTCCTGAATAGTTGCTTGGGTTTTGGAATAAAGCTAAAGATATGTCCCACAGTATGGATCACAGTATCATTTAGGTTGGAAAAGACCTATAAGATCAAGTCCAACTGTTAACCCAGCACTGAACCATGTCCCTAAGCAACCCATCTGCACATCTTTGAAATACCTCCAGGCATGGTGACTCAACTACTTCCCCGGGCAACTTTGCCAATGCTTGACTGCTCTTTCTGTGAAGGAATTTTTCCTAATATTCAATTTAAACTTCCCCTGGTGCAACTTGATGCATAGTCAGCAGTGACCTCATCTGTCTGCAAGTGAAAAATGTTGATAGCTGTTGTCACGCATACACCTAAAATACTATTTCTTAAGGAACAATTGGGAACTGTTGAAGAACAGCTTCTCTTTGCAATATGAAAGGTAATAGTTCAAGGGTTGGTTGATTTGAGTTAACACTAAAGCATGTAAGTACTTCTTTTTGGATGTTGTTTTGCACTTCTGAATATGATTTTGTTGGGGTTTTTGCATAACTTAGTATTTAAATAATTTAAAATATACAGTGTGTTTCTAGCACTATTACGGCTACACATGAACTGAAAAATAGCTAATTGCCTTGAAACTAGCTTCTGCAAGACTTGATCATAGTCTTCCTTTGAAAGTAATATTACAGATTAGTCATAGTCATTACTAGTAAGTGTATAGTTACTTAAACATCCTAAGTTTCTCATAAAAATAAAAAACCCCAATGTTTATACCCTATTTTTATTAGCAAAACAATAAACAGAAGTCTCTGTTTGCTCATTCATGGGGCGTAAAGGAGAAACAAATGTTATGTTAATCAGGTCTTTAATTTTTATTATACAGGGGAAAGACTTAATTAGTAGTAATATTCCTTAAGGCTTTTGAAAGAAGCTTTATAACCATTCGAAACCTTATTATAATACGTAAATGCTAACTGCCTGTTTAACTTCATTTGTAAGGGCACAAAGACAACCAGATGATTACTAATCTTGTAAACTGGATCGGGAGACTTAATGTCTGAGAGACATGGTAGCTTGCATTTCCTCTTCTCAGTCTGTACTAACTGCTGTCATTTCGATTCCGCTTATTTTTAAAATAGATCTAAAAGCCAAAAAAAACCTCTTTCTTTTTTCTTCCTTTTTTTTTTTTTAACTAGGTAGTTTAGTGTTTTGCTAAACTAAACTAAAAAGTAAAATGTAAATGTAAAGATTAGCAGGAATTTGTTTTCCTAGACTCACAGAAAAGTCTAGCTTGGAAGGGCTTTTTTGTGATCATCTGGATCAAATTTGTGTCAAAAGCAGGGCCTTAGCTTAGGCAACTCAACCCTGTCCCAGCCCTTTTGAGCTGAGATTTCAGTGTTTCCAACAAGGGTGAGTCAACCACTTCTTTGGGAAGTTTTTTCTAATGGTAATTAATATCTTTTCTTATATCCAGCTAGAATTCCCCTAACACACTTTGTGTCTACTGGCTCTTGTCCTGTCATCACAGATCCTTTGGAAGGCAATGTCTTCATTTCTCCTGTAACTCTCTCTTAGGTATTGGAAGGCTGTGATTAGATCTTTCCCAATGAAACTTCTTCTTACTCAGGCAGGATAAAACAAAACTTTTTTTCCTGTGTCAGGTTCTTTAATCCTCTGATCATCATGCTGGCCCCCTTCTGAACTCTTTACAGTCTCCCAGTGTCTCTTGAACTGGAAGGACCAAAACTGGATACAGTGTTCCAAGCATGGTTTTAAAAGTGCTGAGTAAAGTTATGTAATTAAATCCTTTGTTCTGCTGGGTAAATTCTTGCTGATGCAGCCCATGAACCAGTTTGGTTTTGTTACTGCCAAGATGCTTTGCTGATTCATTTGGCTTGTTCCTACTAGAATCCCCATGTCTTCTCAGCAGAGCTGAAAAAAGAAAAGCTGGCTAGAGTTAGACCCCAGACTGCACTGGTGCTGGGATTATTCCATCCAAGGTGCAAGACTGTATCTTTGTCCAAAGCTCATACAGTTCTTGTTCACGCAATATTTCAGCCTATCAAAGTCTGTATGGTGGCTCTTCCCTCCAGCATATGTCTATCTTCTCCTAGTTTGGTGCTATATGCAAATCTGGGAGCATCACTCACTCCTGTTATCCAGATCACTTCTAAAGATACTAAATAGAATCTGACATTGGATTGGCTGCTGAGGAAATCCATTCATGAGCAGCTGCTAATTTGCCTTCGAACCATTAGCCAACATCCTTTGAGCCTGGCATTTTGTCAGGTTTTCTTGTGGTCCATCTGTTCTGTCCCTATCTTAACTAGCTTGTGTAAATAGGTGTTGTGGAGATCAAACTAAAATTAGGGTAGATGATGTCCACAGCTCTCCCCCATTTGTTGAGCAGGTTGTTTCATCATGAAAGGCACTCAGGTTGGTTAAGCACTATTTACCCTTGACAAATGTAATTTCTTCTCCTTCACGTGACTTTCATGACAACTTTTGCCATAATTATCCTTGGGATTGAAGAGTTGATATCCCCTTTGCTGTTGTTAATACAACATTCCCATATAAATGCTTTTTTTATCTCTGAATGTATTTCTGTAAAAGAGGGTACTATGCTACGATGAGAGGGATTTTTTTAAGGAATTGGTTTTTTCTGGCAATTTGCATGCATTTATATTTTCAGTATAGTGGTTGTCTTAACTATGGGACTAATGAAAATGTAAAATTAATGGGTATAATAATTTTAGTTCTTATGGTAATTTTATTATGTATTTATCTGTCTAAATATACGTATAAATTAATTTGTCCTTACCATAAACCATAAAGTGAATAGCATACCACTAACCAACGCATTGATAGTATTTTATATATATTTGTAGGTCATTGCCTATAACTCAGAAGGGAAAAGTAGTCCAAGTGAGACAGTGGAATACATTACTTGTCCAGACAAACCTGGAGTACCTTCAAAACCCACAGTGAAAGGAAAAACTCATGCACAGAGTTTTAAAATAATCTGGGGTAAGAATGTTGTCCAGCTCTATTTATAGTATGTCTTCTGTATTTTATATATATATATACACACACACATATATATGAGATATTTTTTTATACAGAAGGTCGGGTTTTACTTCGTTAACACTTCAGTCAACTGAGCCATTATGATCTATTTTCGTGGAAAAATACTGATTCAAAATACTTAGTGTGGCAGTGTAATTATGTGGGAAGAATAATATGCTAATTATCATAGGGACTGTTATTGCTACATAGGGACTGTTAGGGACTACAACACTTTAAAAAGTGTGGTTAATTGATGTACTAAGAAGTTCAGTTTCTCTGGGACAAAACGTCGGTGCCATGACATTCTGGGTTCTTATCGAAAGAAAAGATTGAAGTTCAACCTGTATCTTCAAACTATTTGATTTTGGTAGATAAATTTTTATTTGCTAAGGATCTTGAGAAACTTTTCCTTAAGCTCAGGAATTTTTAGCCTTATGCTGTAAAATAGGAGAAGGTTAAACAGTACTGTGCGATGCAGTTTTTTAGCAGAAAATCAAACAGTTAAAAATTACACTTATTGTCACTCCTTACCTATTTCCATTTAATAGTGTGTTTAATTCTTTAGCATCAATAATAAGAAATTTACTTGTAGAGTATAAATATTACTCAGCAGGTCCAGTCTTGCATCTTCCCAGAGTGCTTTGCTACATCAGGACCTGATACTTGATCTTTTATGTATGATGCATAATGTATGTAGTCATTAAAAATGCCTGATTTGTATATCAAAGGCTACCTAAAATATCTACTTATATATAAAACTTTTAATAGTCTTTATTTGGAACAGGGATACTCTTTCTATGTGATAATTAATGTGACAATTTTATTTTTCATTTGGAGTAATTTCCTTCCAACCAAAGAAGTGCTATCTGCCATATAAGTCTCATTTTACTTAGCTTGAGTTTTATGATACGTAACCCTTGCCTAAGAGCCAACATCATTTCATCCAGCACATCCATAATGTGATGTTTAGGCAGGAGTACCCTTCTGTGCTGAAGTATGATGCTGTCTTTATATTTGTTCAAAATGTTGTTTCACATTATTTTAATTTTGATATTTTCTAAATCATCTTTGAGAAACAGGATTATATGTCAAAGAAAGGTCTGTAGATTTGTATCTTGTACATGAATACTGTACCAGGGAGGATAGTGCACTCAATTTCTAGTGATATGTTAGAAGTTAAGAGAGAATTTTTCAGTGTAGAGCTCCTGACTTCTATTCTGTCCCAAAATATTTAGGTTTTTGAAATTCTTTCCTGAAATAATTTTGAAATATTCTTATGTACAAATCCGTATGATACTTTTTCCTCTCTGCAGTTCAAATTACAGGACCATTAGAGTCTGTGTCCCTGAATCCATAATCAAGCAGCCTTCCACAGCACTTGAGACTGAAATGTTTGCTGTGGCATCTCCCAGGGGCGATTCCCTTGTCCGTTTTCCTATGTAGAGTGTACAGAAGAGCTGAGAGCTGGCTTTCACATAGCAGGACTTGGAGTGATTTGCTGCTGCCCTGGACTAGGATGCTCTTTGTCTAAATAAGCACCCATCTCCAGCTGTCTGTTGATTTTGCCTTTGGGAAATCCTCCCCAAAAGCTATAAAGCCATTTAATTTCCCTGCTTAGTTGGAATATTGCTGTTTTTTATAGATCCACCAAAAGACAATGGGGGAGCAGCAATAAATACATATGTTGTGGAAATGTCTGAAGGCTTAAGTGGTAAGTATTAGAATCGTACATTGGCATTTAGTTGTGTGGGGTTTTTTTCCTGCCTCTGTGTGCATGTGGGAAGAATAAAATGTGTATTATGACAGGGAAAGTTATTGCCAGGGACTGACATCAAAAAGGAAATAGAGGCACATTTATGCTTGTATACAAGAAGTTCTTTTTCTCTGATTTAGAAAAGAAAGATGGCACAAAATTCTGTGACACAAGAGATGCTTTTTGTTTAACTTACTAATTAGGTGTATTCAGGTTTGGAAATGAAATGACACATTTCAGACATTTTAGGGCAAGAAGACAGGGACATGTAGCTTTGGTGTTTGCATGGCAGATGAAAGAAAAAGTCCATTTATCACTATTAAAAGAGAACAATGATGCAGCTGGGATAACTTTCTGTTATTTCCTTTTCTGTTCTTTCATACAGAAGGGAAACTGACAGTATTTCTAAATTGGACATAAACCTATGTTGCTAAATTATTTAAAAATCTAGACCTCTTAAGTAGCCTTATTGAGTTCAGAAACACAGTCACATTTAGAATGAAAGTTTAAACTTCTCCAGTGCTGTGTCAGATTAGGACAGAGCACTGTCCCCAGATATGATGGGAGCCCCCTCAGGGCTCTCAGCTGTGGTTCTTTAGATACTTAGTCTGTTGCTTTCCTCTCTCTGTCACATGTCCACATTAAGTCACTTTTGGAATGGGGCACCCAAGCCTTTCTTGCAAATTAGGTGAGCTGTGCATTACATTTCATACCCAGCCCTCTAAACTCTGTAGTATATTGAGTTGTTGGAGATTTAATTAAAATTCCTCAGGTTCCCTGCTTAATCTCTTAAAAAGAGAGAGAGAATGCTAAAGAGTTTCTGATTTAAGAGTAGCAAATAATGGAATCAGTATTTCAGATGCTGCTGGGCTATTCAGGAATGCAGGAACAAACTTCATCAATTGTAAAGTGTAATTACAGCCTGAAAAATGATAGTGTAATTTGAAGTTTCTGTGAAAAATTTTACTTTTGTATCTTTCCTGTTTATTTGGTTACGATGTTGAATGTGCTTGCTGACCCAGTAAGTTCTCTTCTAGTTAAGGTAAATACCAAATAAAGAAGCTATTTCACTTCAGCAGATCTACACCTAGGAAACAATCTTTATGAAATTATAGGCTCTTACAGGAAATTCAAAGCAGTCTCAATTTCTGTTTTTTTTAATAAACATCAGGCACACTTAGTGAAGTTAGGATACCTGCTGTGGCTGGTGCTGAAGTGTGGAAATTTGCACTTTGGTTCAGTGCACACTTATTCCTTACCTTTCAGGAAACAAGTGGGATACAATATACAGCGGAGCCGCTAGGGAACATGTGTGTGACCGACTCAGTCCGGGCTCTTCCTATCGGTTACGTGTATATTGCGTTGGGGAAGGAGGACAAAGCACGGTAATATCAGCTAATATTTTTATTAAATACAATGTCAGAAAATCTGGTCCAGTAGCTATTTAAGCAAATATTGTACAGAAGTCCCTAACAAAATAGCCATAAATAGAACCTCAGGGAAGTTCCAGTATTGATGCACAGTGGATCAAGTTTCTGCTCATTTGTTAAAGAAATATATCTGAATATTACTTTCTGATATTATATTTTTTTTAACATGATTGTCTTGTTTACAGAAACATACTTTTCCTATGTGATACATTGATACAATGTCATTTATTGAGGCCTAACCCAATGCAGCAGTTTAAGCAGGCTCCCCATGGAAGTGGTCACAGCACCAAGCACAACAGAGTTCAGGAAGCATTTGGACAACAGTCTCTCACATTGTGTGATTCTTGGGGCTCTCTTGAAGCCAGGAGTTGGACTTTGATGATCCTTGTGGATCCTTTCCAACTCAGAAGATTCTGTGATTCTATGAATTTAGTGTAGTTCCTGTAGTCAGTGGAGTACCTTGTCTGAGTAGCCAAGTCAACTCAGCAAGCAGAGGAGGAAGAGTCTTCACTCAGGCTTTACAGGGTTATGTTATGCTCTGTAGTGTCTTCCCATGCTGTCTCAAGCACAATTAAAATGTTTACATTGCCCTACTTTTCAGTGTTCCCAAACAATTTGCTGTGCCATACTAAGCTCCTTTATACATGCACATTACATACACACACGTTCACTGTCAGTTCTGTGGTGTAGTTCAGCTGCCAGTGCCAAAATGTCGTGCTGTACTTCCTCACGCTTCTCAGCAACAACTGTAACAAAGCCAGCCCTGGCGCTCTGCAGACTTCCAGCAAGGCTTCACTGTCAAGCTGCTCTCACAAAAATCTTAAAGCCTTGCATTCTTGGTGTTTGCCATTTCTACCCAGCCCCACCTTACAACATGAAATGTTTGTGCTCTTCCTGCACATAGAAGTCTCCTGCAGAGATAACCTTGACTACAGCCACCTTGTTTTAAGAATAAATCTGGACTCCGTCAGTGCTGGCTCAGCTGCACTGCTTTCCCAGTCACCAAACCACAAGTCTTTGAAGACTTTTACTCTTGCAACCTAGTTCCCCAGAGCCCCATGATTTTAGAATAAACATTGAGTACCAAAGAGAAAATAACTTCTAGAAAGTCCTGATACTTTCTGAAGTGTCAGAAATCAACAGAAGAACTGTAAAGAAAGATGTAATTAACTCTACTGCAGCTTCTCATGAACATCTGCATCCTGAGAAACTTTCTGCTTTTTAAGTAGCAGCAGTTGATCAGTGCAACAATATATTCAAAGGAACTGAAGAGCAGCAGATTGTCCAGTCCACTCTTTCTTGAACATACTTAGAAACCTGTTGTGAAATGAGACTCTGAGATTCATTTCTTCTGTAAACCTGAAGGCTTTCCAACTTCCTATTTTTTCTGTATCACACTGAAGCTAATAACCCCTCATTGTCTCTACTGCTGTCTGAACAGTCAGTGCCATCTGCTGCATGTTGTTAGGTTCTTAAGCTATTTTTGCCCCAACTTCAAATCTGAGGTGGAAACTTGTTGCACATTAAGTATTGCTAAGCAATGAAAAAGTTGAAATCTCTTTTTTTTTAATCTCTTCTGATTGATATCTTCTGCCCACTTTTGCTTTCTGAAAGGTTCTTCCACAGAAAGTATACAACCCTTAGAGTAAGGGTTTAGAACTCATTAAACTGCAATTCGATGCAAAAGAGAATGGGTTTACGTTGAATAAGTCATATTTCAAGCACCTGTACTAGGTTTGTACTGATAATTAACCACTGTTTTTAATTCTGCTCCTTGCATATATACCAAAATACAAAAGCAAATTTTGCATATTGCATGATTATTTTGGCATGGTTTATATTATGAGAAATACATACCAGATCACTTCAGCATCTTCACATATTTGAAGATGTCATTAAAAAGGGGAAGATCTTGTTTCTGGCTCAGGTATTTGCCTTTACTTGTGGCATAACTGATAGTTCTTGTTTTGGCCTGGATAATTTCATTAATCTATCTTTCTTTTGTAGGTATCTGATTCCTTACTGGTGCAGACACCAGCAGTGGTTCCTGGTCCATGCCAGCCACCAAGGCTACAGGGTAGACCAAGAGCAAGAGAAATTCAGCTGCGTTGGGGTAATTCTATTACAGGTGTTAGAGATTGTAAGGGATCCAAATGTGGTATGTGTTAAATTAAATAAGCTTTTCTTTCTTTCTTATTTTTAGGACCACCTCAGGTAGATGGTGGTTCACCCATTACCTGTTATGGTCTGGAAATGTTTCAGGCAGAAACTGATGAACACAGAGAGGTTTACCAGGGTTCTGATGTTGAGTGCACAGTGGGCAGCCTTCTTCCAGGGAGGATGTACAGCTTCAGACTGAGAGCAGCTAACAAGGCTGGGGTAAGGAGGAAGTCTGAAATGAAATTCATTCCAGAGACTGCAGTCACTATTAAGGATTTTTTTATTTCAAAAGAAGCATTTAATGGTAATTTTAAAATGAGGATTTCCTAATTGTAGAGTCATTTCACTCACACAGCTTATTGTTGTGTGGGAACAGACTGTTAAACATCAGTTTATAATGAAAGGGATTTTTAGATGAAGAGAAAATAGCTAATTATGTATTTTGTCTGAATAGTAGGATTAGGAAATCATTAGGAAATGCTAAGTACTTTATTAAAGCACTGTTACAACTTCAGTATTCTCATGTGAAGTAAGGTAGCAAATTGTTTTCTGTATACAGCTTTGTAATTGATTGACCTTTATTTGTACAGCTGTTGGTGTTCAGAACATAATAATTAATGTTTCCTGACTCTCCATTTTTATATTTAGTTTAACTTCTGAGTACATGTTCTATCAGATACAAGACTATCTTCCCTCTGAGTATTAAATGTGTTTAAATCAATCGTTGCTGTAGAACAAGCTTTATTTAGTTATGTACCCAAACTCCTTATTCGTTCAATAATGTACATTTCTTAAAAAACTGTCAGGATGAGTTGACACTGTTTGTGGAGATGTCTGCAGCTTAAGGCTTTAAAGCACTATCCTAACTTTTATCTTCTGTCCACCCTGCAAAGAATGGTTCATAGCTCAGCAGTTTATGAATCCTTTGTTTCTTTTAGATAGGTATAAATAGGCAGTACAAATTGGTTTATGTTTCAGTGCAGCCATCATGTAACTTCAAAATAAGGCTTTGGGTAGTACTTCCCTGGTACTTCCCTGGTTTTCCCAAGAATTTGAACTGTCAAATTCACACTGCATTTGCTGGAGTGAAGAAAAATTTGCAGCTCTTCTGGAGAATAGTCAGATACTGGAAATAAGTCCTGAATCCACAGTCCACAGAAATTTATTTTATAAAGAAGTAATACAAAGTTTCAGGTTGCTGTTACATGTCCCTACTATGGTAAACTGTTACTTAAAAAGTAGTAATTTTATTTTTACAATTCAATTGTATCAACTCCCTTTTTAATAGTTTGGACCTTACTCAGAAAAATGTGAAATCACTACAGCCCCTGGACCCCCAGATCAGTGCAAGCCCCCTCAAGTGGCGTGCAGATCTGCTGCGTGTGCTCAGGTATCATGGGAGGTAAGAATGCCATGGTAACACCTGTCTTAACATGATGGTCTTATGCATTCTTGAGCTCAGCTTGAAAAGCCTAATACTGTATTTTAATCACTTTATTTGTAAGCATACTTACCCGATTATCCAATAGGTGAAACCTTAGTTGTTCATCATGCCATTATAAGGCAGCTGTAAGTTGGCAGGCTGCAGGTACTGGATCTTACTGTGTTCTTTTGTTTAAAAGTTTTGACACAGCTGCTGCTCTGCATTTCTGAGTGATGCAGTCTCATCTTAAAATTTTTCTTTAACATAGTTATAGTTCCTCAGAGACAATGTATCCACATAATGCAATAGATTATTGTGTGTTTCTTGGTTTTATAATCTGATTTAATTTTATATAATTACATCAGTAATAATGTACCAAAAGCCTCACAGACTTCCTATAAACCCATAGTATTTAGATATCTGATTTAAAAAATGCAGTAGATAAAAATTAAACTTGTAAAAAGAAGGATTCTCTCTGGGAATACTGTTTAAACACTGCTTTTTAGTGGCTTAGAGATGGGGTGAAGTATCTGAGTTACAGAACTGTACAGAAAAAAAAATTAAACTGTTTTACCTGGAAAATAGTGTTCATACTTCCTACTGGAGGAATGTCAGAGGAGCACTTCTTAAATATCTATAAGGCAAAGCCTTTTTAAAAAAATCTCTTAAAACATTCAGGTAGAGTTGAGTGATGTTAGATGTCTGTTTTACAGAGCCACACAGTAATTAAGGCACAAGTAGACCTCTAGATGTCATTTAGTTCAGCCTTCTATTCAAATAGGTTAGGTTTCTCACCTAAATAGGTTTAGGCCTTTCCCAGTGAAATTTTATTTATCTCCAAGAATGAAGATGTTGCAGCCTAGTAAACTGTCTGGGTAAACTCTCATTCTGTAGCATTTTTTTTGTTTATGTCTAGTCAAAATACCCTTTAATGCAAGTCATGACTCTTGTCTTGGCCTGTGCCATCTTCAAGAAGAATTTTGTCATAATCTTTGTACTCTGCCAGTAAGTAATTTAATTTAAGGCAGCAGTAAGATCTCCCCTTAGCTGTATCACCTTGCTATCAAGTAAGCTATCTATACCTTCTTGTTGTGCGTTGCACTCCTGCCTCATGACCCTTTGCTGGACTTACTCCGTTATGTCAATGTCCATCTCCTTTTGGGAATCCCAGGACAGGACATGGTACTGGAGATGCAGCCTCACAACAGGACATGGTACTGGAGATGCAGCCTCACAAGTGCTGAGTAGAGGGGAGTCATTATTCCTTTTACCCTTCTTGCTGCTCATTTGCTAATACAACCAATATGTAGTTCACCTTCATCAGGCACACATTCCTGATTCTTATTCAGCTTTCTCACCAGGACACACAGGGGTTTTTTTGGTAAGGTTGCTCCTCAGTCTGTACTTTTTTGTCCCAGTCCAGGACTCTGTGTTTGCCATTGTCTTAGCTGAACTTCCTGAAGTTTGTATCAGTTTCTGCTTGTTATTTGTATTGTACTAAATTAAAAATCAGCAAAGAAATGGGAGGGTAAGACTCCTCTGGAACAAAAAAAATATAGATGTGGTGAGTGTGGTTGATTTTTTTTCTTAAGTCAGTGAATTTAACTTTTAATTTATGATATCCATTTTAAAGGTACCAGTAAGTAATGGAGCTGATGTCACGGAGTATCGACTGGAGTGGGGCGGTGTGGAAGGATGCATGCAGATCTCCTATTGTGGGCCTGGGCTCAGCTGTGAAGTGAAAGGGCTTTTGCCTGCCACTATATACTATTGCAGGGTTCAGGTAAAGATGTAAAACTATTGTTATTGCAATCTGGAAACAGGAATTGATGCTGCCATAAAAACATGGTCTGCTTTGGATTTGCAGGCAGTGAATGTTGCAGGTGCAGGCCCTTTCAGTGAAGTAGTGGCATGTATGACTCCAGCCTCTGTACCTGCAGTTGTGACCTGTCTTCGTGGACTAACTGAAGATGAAGTTGAAAGTCCACACTATTCTCCTTCCACATGCCTTGCTATAAGCTGGGAAGAGCCTTGTGACCATGGATCTGAAATCCTTGGCTACAGCATAGACTTTGGAGATAAGCAGCCAATAACTGTTGGGAAGGATCTGACCTATTTTATAGATGGCTTACAGCCAGATACTACCTACAGGTATGTGTTGAACAGCTACTTGACAGCCTACTGTTTCCTCCACAAGAGCAGATGCTTTGTTTCCTTGTATTTTTTAATGTCTGCATTATTATTCTCAGACACACATTAGTGCACAGCCATGGAGTAAAAAGAAGCTTTGTAATGATGATCATCATAAATAGATGAGCCATGCTATTTTTGTTTTCTTTCAAGAATAATTTATGTTAGTTTATTGTAGTATTGTTGTATCTGTCTGGTTAATGTGTCAATTTAACTGAATTCACATTACATATTCAGATACATACTTGGGTTTGGACTGGTTGCTTCACTGTTTGAAAAAGTAAAATCCATTCAAGGAAAGACTATGTCCAGCAATCTAATGACAGCTCATTGCAACTTGCAAGGCCTTACCTGCAGAAAAAGTGGAAGTCAGCATGAAGAGTATCAATTTAAAAAATCAGCCAATGCATCTCTTTTGAAGAATTTTAGTTGCTGAAATCATCCTTTATGTTTGGTCTAAGGGTTACTGAAATACAAACACAAAAATCAGTACTTTTGCCTGAAGGCATTCTACGTCCATTACAAAAACATGTCCTCAGTGTTAAAGGAGAATGGCAGTTCCACTGAAGTCAGACTTATAGCCCACTCTGATTTCAGTATAATTAGGATATCATCTGGCTATGCAGTTTTCTGAATCCTTAATTGCTGTTTTATGGCCTTATGTCAGAATACAGTGTTTCTGTGTGACTTACAATTATTTAACAATAATGCTGGCAATCTGAAGAACTCTTGCTCTCTGTGTCAGTAGACTGAAAAAAAGAGAAGCTTCTGTTGCAGAGATACCGACATAAGTTTTTTATAGAATACACCAACAACTCCTTGTGCAAATAAAAAATTGCATATATAAACCTTAGTTCTGGGCTGTAATAAATTAGCATAATGTTAAATATTACTGTAGTGAAGGAGAAATATTTATTCTTTAGCCTGCATACACATTTGCATTTCCACATTTTGCAGTTGTGTGATTGACTGTTTCATAATTTGATTACTGTGATTACTTCTTTCCAGTTACCTAGATACTATTTTGGACAAGCAAATGTTAAGTCTGCAAAATGAAATTAGACACACTTTGCTCTCTGTGGCTACCTGTGATATGTAAAGAGCCTCTGTTTTCTGTTTTTTCCTTTTCAGAAATAATTTCTTGGCTAAGTCTTTTAATTCTTACTTACAAATCTGATGCCAGCATTGTCTTCCTTGGTGTATCAAAGAAGAAAAGCAAAACCCTACCTTCTCCCTGAGTACCAAGTTCTACAGCTTCCTCAGCTTTTTGTTGTTTGGCAGCTTCTGGTTTCCCCCTCTCACTTTGCAGGCAGACCCAAGAGGGCCTGTGTTTGCAGGCGCCCAGAGATGTGTTACTGGTGGAAACAGCAAGAGAGGTGGCTGGGCACTATTGCTTTATTTCCACATGAATAGGATCTGTTCAGAAAAGTCTGTAGAAATGTCTGATAGTCATCCTTGAATTCACCTGATAAAACAGTCACAGATATGGTTTCCCTTCTTTGGGGTGGGTTTTTTTACCTTCCTCATCACTCAAATGTGGCTATCAAAAATTTTGGTACAAGGCCTGCACAGTCTGAAAGATGGACCACTCTTGAAGTTATTCACAAAGCTTTTACATCTTTTCACTAATGTGAATTTATTTTGAATTTTTTTTTTAATCAAGCCAGCTCTTTAAAATGTGGTAAGGAAAGCGACGCATCTGCATATTCTTGACAGTCTATCAAAGCATAATATTGATAAAAGTCTTCATTGTAGATAGTACCATTATTCTCTCTCTAATGAGAATGGTGAATATGACCAGTTATTTTTAGGATCTAATTTCAAATTAATTTATTCTCTCTTTTTCCAAATGGTAGAGTACGAATTCAAGCCCTAAACAGTCTTGGAGCAGGTCCTTTCAGCCACACCATAAAACTGAAAACAAAACCTCTCCCCCCGGATCCACCTCGCCTGGAATGTGCTGCATACAGTTCTCAGACTCTCAAGCTGAAGTGGGGAGAGGGAACTGCAAAAGCATTGACTGACTCCATCCAGTACCACCTTCAAATGGAGGATAAGAATGGAAGGTTGGTTTTAGCATCACTTTAATTTGCCCAGTGTCGCTGAGCTCTGATGCTTGGGAGATGGCAGCAAAGGGCAAAATTCCATATGCTTTGCTGAATTTACAACAGATGTAGGGGGTCATCTCATCTGGCAAGGCAAGAAGGGCTCTAGTGTTCTGTGAAGTACAAGATTAAAAATTTCACTGTTTTTTACTTACAGTTCAACATGAAGAATTTAATGCAGTGTTTCATACTAGCACACTTTTGTCTCTCACTTTTGATTAAATATTTTCTAAGTAACAAGTCCAGTCAGTGTAGTGAATTTTATATACTTAATATTGGAAGGGATGGATGCTTTACTCACTGCTGCCTTACATGCAATTATTTTAGTGGAAAATAATACAAATTATTATTTTAAGGGATCCCTTGTCTCATGTTAAATCAGAATGTCAGCTGAGATGGTACAGCAAGAACCCTTGCCTAAATAGTAAAATGAGCCGTACTACTACAGAATGTTCTATGTCTGATGAGTAGCTTTAGCTTGCCAAAAAGATAAGAGATCTATTATGTGAAATTGCTGTGTTGTAAGGAGGAAAATAAATTAGACTCTTTAACTGGAAAGAAATTCATTGCCATTACCAAAAACTAGGTCATGTGCAGGTACCATCTGTTTTAATTTTAAAAGAAAAGAAAAAGCCAAAGTAGATGACAACCCCTGCCAGAAGAGAGAAATTTGTGCTGTGTCCTGGGGACACCAAAACTGACAATCAAACAAGAGCTGCCACAATCCGTTTGTACAAGAATTGCAGCATGAAGGAGAGTGGCCAGTGTACAAAACTCTCAGAAAGAGATTTGGTGTGCACTACAAGAGTTATTCTGCCCTCCTGCATAAGCTTATTTCCAACAATGGTGTACAAAAGGAATTGGATCCATGACACTTTTTTTAAGTGTAGTAAGGGAGAGTTGCAAAGGGGCAAAAAGCTAAAATCTAGTTACCTAATTTTGAAAAGCTAAAGATGTTGGAGGAGTACATGGCCAAGGAAAAAAAATGCAGCTCACTGAGAGACACAACTGCTGTCCTTTCCCATTGTTTCAAATGCAAAATAGTTTCTTAAAATGCTTAGGACCATTGTTGGTAAGAGAGAATCTGTACTGTTCTTTGTGCAAGAGATTTTTATTTCAAAGACATGACAAATAAAAATTTGGCATAAAACAGAAATAGAAATAAAAATGAGCCTATTGTTTTATAGTAGCCAGAACACTGTTTAGCTCTGAAATAAGTGTTTCTGGGCTTTTCATTAGATTCTGGGAAATTATGGAACAGATTTCAAGACTGTACTGTAGCTGCTTAAGAAGTCCTTTTCTGCGTTCAAAATCAACTACTCATTCCATTTTCAGGTTTATATCCTTATACAGAGGACCGTGTCATACCTACAAAGTTCAGAGACTCAGTGAGTCAACATCATACAAATTCTGTATTCAGGCATGTAATGAAGCTGGTGAAGGTCCCCTTTCTCAAGAATACATTTTCACTACTCCCAAATCTGTTCCAGCTGCATTGAAAGGTAAGGCTGCTTCTTTTTTCATTTGGGGGGTGGGAGGGTAGCAGGTTGGGTTTGGTATTATGTTGTATTTGGGATATTGAGAATACTAAGCCCTTTTTAAGTGCAGGTAGGGATAGTGGGAAGATGGTCCTTTCATGTAATTGCCTAAAATATTCACTCCAAAAATGAAAGACTTGGGTTTATGTATTCTTTGACATAAGAAGTTTGTACTTAGAATCCCTGCTTGCCAGGACAGTGGCAAGTTAAGGTAAAAATGCTTCCTAGGATGTTTAGAATAATTTTAAGCATTGCAGTTTGGGTTTTTTTTGGTATATGATGCTCTCTTACAGTCATCAAATTTTATTTGCTTTCTCTTGGGTACCTAAACTAGCAAGAGAGGCCTATATGAATTGTCAGTTGTTGCTCCAGAAAACACTGGAGGAAGAATAAAATTGAATCTGAATATTTTGTTTCTCTGAGACAAAAGAGGAGGTAAAATAGAGAATTTTACAGGTCATGAGAATATGACAGTGTGTGATGGGAAAAGCAGAGCTAGCTCACTTTTATGCTTCCTTCCTTCAGCACCGAGGATAGAGAGAATAAACGATCACACTTGTGAAATCACATGGGAGGTTCTGCAGCCCATGAAGGGTGATCCCGTTATCTACTGTCTTCAGGTCATGGTTGGAAAAGACTCAGAATTCAAACAGGTATGATATGTTGAAGTTATTGTAGTTTTCTTCAATTATTATTTGTGATAGCTAGTTTAGTAAAATTGGTTGAGATTAGTTTAGATTTAGTAAAGTTTATTGTGTTCCAGTATGTTTTCGTCACCATGTTAACTTTTTATTACTAAATAACATAGTGTCTCCTAAACCCATCCTAACATAGAAGGGAGATTCTGTACTAAATTGCTGCCTCTCTGGGTTGCACTGATACTCACTAAATAGAGCTTGACACCTCAAGTGGTGAGGAAATCATCCACTAATGGAACAACTGACAAAAAGAAACCTTTTACCTATGGTACAGAATTGAGACTGGGGAGAAAAGGGGCAAAGGGTTCTCTTTGAGAACCTAAGAGCAAAGAAGCAGTTCAAAATGCCAAGGTACAAATTATCCTGCTTCAGTGCTAATTTTGCTTCCCTATAAACTGCCTGATATTTGACATGAAATTGGACTTGAAAACTGTTTCATACTATTAAGCCAATGAACTTTCCTTCCAGAACAGAGACAGTTTATTCTAGTATATTATAATTTTATTGTAGTTCAATATTAAATTTTTTTCCTGTGCTTTGGTAGATTATAGGCCTTCATAGTTTCCTAACTTTTAGTGTAGCACTGTGTTTGTTATGCCCATGTGTTAAATTTTTCAGTAAAAGATGAACCATAATCTAAGGTGTTTGTTATCTTGCCATGTGAATATTCTTTTTTGTAACTTCAACATTGTAAATGCAACATTAGGTATGTAAGGCGTGGTCCGTGTTGCTTTTAGACATGGAGTCAAATCACACTTTGATGATCTGTGTGTACTGCCAAATGAGCTGGGCAAAAAAATAAAGTTTGCTCTTTGAGTACGGCAGTAACAAAGTAGACTGAGGTGTGTGATTGCTTTTGCCTCTGCAGAACAGTCTAGCATAGTAAATTACAATAAAAGACTAATTTGCAAAAATTAAAATTGGAACAATCAAGAGGTAAACACTATGAAAACAGTCTTTAAGACACTTAGACATGATGGTGGCAATTTTATTTGATGTGGACAAAAAATAAACTGCCTGGAAGTCTGCTCTAAGCTGTTTCTGCTATTTCACTGCCAAAACTTCACTCTCTTCTCCTCCTTCTTCCTGATCCGTCATCCAAATTGCTCATGTCATTGCTCCCTCCATGCTACAAACAAAAGAAGTTAATAATGTGTTGTTTGAGCTGTATACATCAGTCAAAGATCTTAAAGGGGTTAGGAAGCAACCATATACATACCCCAGGAAACATTTGAGGCAAAGGCAACTTCTGGCAAGGCACTGGGAACAAGCAGCTGAGGATGGTAACCCCTGCCAGCTGGTGTAGCTGGAGCTGCAGTAGGATGTGTGTCAGTGGCCTGTTTGCTCACTCCCAAATGCAAGATCCAAATTAGCAGAATTTTGAGGAAGCTGCACTTCTGATGACCTGCCCTGCCTCAGAAAGAAAAGTCTCTAGGTTGTAGATTCCAGTAAAGCTCAGCTGTCTGTCTGTCAGAGATCTCTTAAGTCTATGACTAGCCTCAGGCACAGCAAGAGGTCTTCAAACAGCAGAATCAGAAGGGATTTCCTGTTTCTTTACATTTCTAGTTTGCATTTTCAGAATACTGTCTAACAATATGGTAACTGTAGGGAAAGCTCCTGATGATGTGATATTTCTGTATCATGCTACCAGTTAAATAAAGCAAATCCAGATACTTGGAGGTGAGAAGGTGAAGGGTTTTGAAGAGAGAAATCAAATTACACTGTGCTACCCACCTAATACCTCAGTACCTATTGATGTACCTGTAACTGCACCCTCGTGAGGTTTTGTTGGCTTTCACAGAACCTTCACGTAGCTGCAAATTTTACTAATTTGGGAAACCAGAATTTAGAGTTCACTGAATTAGGCACTCCATGCTGAAACGTTGTGAACTCATGTTAACGAGCCAGCTGAGAGACCTTTGGAGAACACCCTCCTAAGTCATCGCTGTCTTGGGAATATGATAAAATGAAGAATCACAAAGAGGACTTTTTGTGGCTTCCCTGATACAGTGTTTATTGGGATAAATCATATTATTTTAAATACAGATAACTACAACAAAATACATTGGATTGGATTAGACTTAATGAATTAGTTTGATACAGAGTCAACTACCTAAAATCCCATGATAGGAAATTTTATATTGCATCCACTTGTAAGTGGTCACTAAAACACCTGAACGCTGGGGCTTGTGACAGAGTTTATTTGGTGTGTACTCATCATTCCACACAAGCAAGCATAGTTTTTGTGTTTCACCAAAAGGACTGGAGACTTTATCTGGTATTTAAATTGTGTGTTCGAGCTTTTTGTCCATTTTTCTTTGCATGGGTGAGACCACTGGTGGGTTGCCGTCCTTTTTACAGTTACCTTCACCGTAAACACAACCATACTGAGATACATGTGTATATATAGGACTCTTTTACTTGATGTATCCCTTTTTTTCCCCCTTATTGCCAGATTTACAAGGGCCCAGACTGGTCATTCCGATACACAGGCCTCCAGCTGAACTGTGAATACCGATTCCGCGCATGTGCCATTCGCCAGTGCCAAGAGGCCACGGGTCACCAGGACCTGGTGGGCCCCTACAGCACCCCAGTGCTATTCATCTCTCAGAGGACTGAACCACCGGCAAGCACCAACAAGGACACTGTGCAAACCACAAGGACACAATGGTCACAGAGTGACCAAGTGTGTGCTGCTGTCATCCTTGCACTTTTTGCTATCTTTTCCATTCTGATTGCTGTTATCATTCAGTACTTCGTCATAAAGTGAAGAAAAGAGATCTATTTTATAATGCTGCCCATTACATTTTACTTTCTCATAATCTAAAAGTAATTCTGTTCTCTTGCTTTTACAAAACCAGGCATTTAGCACCGGCATTGGGACTGATGCAAACTTTCTCAGCCACTTTAGAATGCTTACTCGTAGGTATAGGCTGATTCATGTTATTAAAATGCAAGCCACAGAAATATAATCTTTTCTTTATATGCCTTCTTGCAGTACAAACTCGATATGGGGCAGGCACGCAGTGTTTAACAAAAAGGGTTTCACCGGTAAACACAAGTGTAAAGATGATTTCCTGGCCCACACTTTTAAGGGTTGCTAACATAACAGGGAAGAATGTGTAGATTGCATTTAAAACTTACACTAACAAACTTGTGCTGTACACAATATTAATCTGATGCTGTGAAAGCAATTTAGCGCTGTATTTCTACCTCCTCATTTGTCTTAATTATTTGGGAAGCAGGATTTATGCTGAAAAACAGAAGGGGCTTTTCTCAGGCAGCAAATAATAAACGGGATGGAAGAGTATGCATGAAGGAAGCTTAATATCTGATAAATGTGGAGTTCTTCACTGCAAGTAGATGTTTTCGAAAGACTACAAGGAGATGGCACAAGTGGTTTATCTTACCCCCAGGATTTGACGTTTACTTACAAAAATGCCTCTTTTACTTCTTCTGAATATAGAAGGGAGAGTGTGAAAGAACTTCTTAGATTTATTATTTAAATTGAAAAACACATTTCCAAAGTTGACCTTTGATTGGATGCAGTTTATACAGATGTCTGTGCCCTCTGATTTTGGCTAGTCAATAGAATTTTGAGATAAAATTCATTATTGAATTTTTGCTGTTTCCCCAACATTCATTTGCCATATCCACCAGAAATAAGCACTGCCTTTGTTTGTTTTGTTTCTATCTTTCTTTCCTTCTTTCTTTCTTTGGGGCACCAAATCAGAAGACGAAGTGTAGTAATTTGCACCAGAAAACTTAAAGCTGCTTTTTTCTTGAGATCCTAATGTTTAATGTAATGTCTCTTTGGATACTGTACCAAATTGTTGATTGCATGTAGTTAATGTTGCATTAGAGCACTTTGCAATTGCATAACTCATCAATGTTTTGTGAGCTTGCATTTGTGAGTTCTTGAATGACCAGACTGAATTTTAACAAGTATCCCATTGAACATCTTGCTAGATGTCAATGATTGCCAGTGACACAAAGCTTGTAGTGAAACTATCTTTAAAAAAAAACCACCTTGTCTCATCACACTTATGTTATTTGTTATACACTTTGTAATTAGCTACTATTAATTTATTTGAGTTACAAGATAGTGGATCATTAATGACTTCTAGTTGTGTTCAGTTTAGCATTTTTAATAGTATTAAACACTTCTGTCAGTCTTAATAATAATAAAAAAAGGAACCTCTGTCTTGTGCTTTGAAGATCTCTGAAGAATTTCTCTATGTTAGAACGGGCATGTATTGTAATTGTTTATACGTCCAATGATCTGTGCTGTAGAATAATGTTGCTGAGTTTCGTTTTTTTAAAAGAAAAAAAAAAGAAATGGCGAAGAACTTGGCCTCCACGTGGTGAGAACGATCTGTCTTTAAAATGTACTGTATGTTTACATTTTATTTTGAATTTGTTGTTTGTACATATAGGCTGATACCTTCCCGCAGGATACCGCGATAACTGATGTTTTCTAGAACCTTCTTAAAAGTGCCATGTTTGGCAGTGCAAATGAGGTTGCGTGTCACAGCCCAGAGATTTCTTACGGTTGAATGTCTAAAACGGTAAGATTTGTTACTGCAGGTAACCTGCAGTGACTTACGTTTTTCATAGTAAAATTCAAATGAGCTCCTATTTTTGATAGTCATTTAATAGTGTATTTGCCATTTGAGCCTCAGTGCATATTACTGCATTGAAGACAGTTTTTAATGTAATATTAATTTTACCTCATATACTGTACATTCCAAAAATAAATAAATAAAAGAAAAAGAGAAACTCTAAAGTTTTTAAAACGCTATAGATACACTACCAAACATATCACTTTACGGTTGTACAACGTCGGGCTCCATGAAGACGAACCTGTATAGTCTGATAGAAAATACATAAAACGATGTAGCAAAGTACCTTTAAGAGTCTGTGGACAATAAAAGTACCTTCTTTTTCGCTGCTGGTGGTCAGTCCTGTGCGCGCACCGCCGCCGCCCCTCTCCCCTCCCTCCTTCCCTGCCTCCCCCTCTACCGGCCGGGCCCGCGGGGCGGGGCGGGGGTGCGGTACCTGCGCGGGCGGTGGGGCCGCGGCCGGGGCGGGGCCGCGGCCGGAGGAAGGAGCGGCGCTGCCCGGGCACGGCGCGTCCCCCGGCGGGATGAGGCGCGGCGGCGGGAACGGCAGCGAGGGCGAGCCGGAGTGGCCGTGGCCGTGGCCGCCCTGCGACGAGCGGCTGTGCCTGGCGCTGCCCATGTGGGTGCTCGTTCCCATCACGGCCGTCTGCCTGGGGCTCTTCGTGGTCGGCGTGGCGGGCAATGTCCTCACGGTGCTGGTCATCCGCAGCTACCGCGACATGAAGACCACCACCAACCTCTACCTGGGCAGCATGGCCGTCTCGGACCTGCTCATCCTCATGGGGCTGCCCTTCGACCTCTACCGCCTCTGGCGCTCCCGGCCCTGGATCTTCGGGCAGCTGCTGTGCCGCCTGTCGCACTACCTCAGTGAGGGCTGCACCTACTGCACCATCCTCCACATCACCGCCCTCACCGTGGAGCGCTACCTCGCCATCTGCTTCCCCCTCAAAGCCAAGGTGGTCGTCACCAAGCGCCGGGTGAAAGCCATCATCGGTGTCCTCTGGGCCTTTGCTTTCCTCTCTGCCAGCCCCTTCTTCTTCCTGGTCGGCGTGGAGCAGCCCGACAACCACACTGACTTCAGCCGCGAGTGCAAGCCCACCCCGCAGGCCCTGCAGTCCGGCCTGCTGGCCACCATGTTCTGGGTCACCACCTGCTACTTCGTCCTGCCCGTCACCTGCCTCAGCGTCCTCTACGGCTTCATTGGCCGCGAGCTGTGGCGGAACAACACCCGCCTGCGGGGCCCCAGCTCGCTCCTGCGGGAGAAGGGGCACCGCCAGACCATCAGGATCTTGGGTGAGTCCCGCTACCATCCCCCCCGGGCTATGGCTGGGGCAAGGACCGGGGCTGGGGGGCCATGGCAGGGCTGAGGCACCCGCAGCTCCCGTACAGGATAGGGAATAGCACAGGGGGACATCCCAGCCACGCTGCCGAGCCCATCAGTACTCCCGGGAACTGCCACGGCAGGGATTTCACTCCCTCACATCTGGGGCTTCACCCGCGTGGCACTGCACATCCAGCAGCACGACTGCCTTCCGTAGAAATACCCTTTTCCTGAATTTTACCAGGCAGAAACAAGTACAAGGTAGCCTGCTACTTCAGAAAAACTGTGGTAACATCAGCAGTGTCTGCCAGTGGGCAAGCAACACCTCTGCGTAGAAAATTTCTGCTTCTGAAAAGTAAGCTCTTAGCGGTCATTTGTAGCTCTCCTAGGAATAAATCCACTGGTTGCCCAAGGAGGCTGAGAAATGGCAACTTAACCCCTACGAGCTGTTTGGAGACAAATCCCGTAATACCAAAGCACTTCCTACAGATGTAGGATGCTGATCATTTTTAGTTCATTTTATTAGTCATACATTCACTAACCCAGCATCAGACTCTGGAAAGTTGAGATCTTAGTCTGCTCTGGGGCTTTAATGTTTGTAAATAGTGACCAATCTGAAGGAAAAGAAAAAAGAAATCCAGCCATTGATTAAGGAACATAAAACAAAATTCCCAAATTATTTTTTTTTCCTACCTTTAGTGTAGTTTTTACATGTCACATGAGAGACTTCTTTTACTGAGAGTGTAATCAGCTGGATGGAAATAGCATAGCACGAAGGAAAGAAACTAATAAGCCTGAGAGAATTTTGCCAACTTATTTGAGGAAGATACTTACACTGAAGCAGGCACAAGGTTTTCTGACAGAAACACCTATGCCCATGATCTCAGAACCCATTGAATGGGACCAGTGCCCCCTTATCTCAAAGATCCAGCAGCACTATGCCTGTGGTGTATTTCAGATGTAAACTTTCTTTGGCTGCATCCCTTTTATTTCAGCTCTGAGAAACACAGAGGATGCTTCACAAATGATTGTTTTACTTACATGCATTAATAAACAAAAATAATTAAAAGTATGGATACAGTAATGCACTTATTTAATTGTTCCTCATCAGCTCCTGCTGTGTTGCCATTGCAAGAGGGTTTGTATTTGTTTGCATTGTGCTAAAATGCAACACAGAACCAGGCGAACAGCTGAAGTGACTCAGGCTAGAGATCCATCTAGGCAAATAGCTGTCTCCAGCAGTAATTGTCTGGGGATGCATGTAAAAGCTTTAGAGGAAAAAAATCGATAGCCCAACTATACTGTAAAGTCTTTACATTAGATACCATCCTGTCACAATAGAGCAAATTCTGTGGGAGCTTGGGTGACTGAGGTGCAGCCCAGGTCTTTTTCAGTGATGTAGGCATGTTAAACAACAACTCTGCAGCTAATGGAGCTGCTGTGGAGCTTCCACAAAAACTCCTTATTCTGACTTTTGTTTCCCTATCTCCTATGTGGCATTACAGACATTGCCAAGGGGAGGTTTCTGTAGTGCCTGATGTTACTATACAGATGTTATGCTACTGTTGTTAACATTTTTCTCAGCAAACCTCACCTCACAGTTTAGCTTCAAATTTTACCAGTTAACTTTTACTTCAAATATTCAATGCTATTCCCATTTTCATGGTTTTCCAACAATTTAATGCTGTTATTTCTATATATCATTTGTATCAGTTAGAAGAACCTGCAAAACCAGCCACATAAACTTTAGTTTACTGGATGGTTGAAGAGTTAACTCACTCCTTAACTGCCGCATGTGTTATTTTGTCTTATAGCTGTGGTGGTTCTGGCCTTTGTAATTTGCTGGTTGCCTTTCCACATTGGCAGGATCATATTTATAAACACCCGGGACATGGGGACAATGCTGTTCTCCCAGTACTTTAATATATTCGCTCTGCAGCTTTTCTACCTGAGCGCATCCATCAACCCTGTCCTCTACAACCTCGTTTCGAAGAAGTACAGGGCAGCAGCCTGCAAGCTGCTGCTGCCACGCCGGGCTGCAGAAAGGGCTTTCACAGTAACGAAAGACGCTGGGGGCTACACAGAGACCAGTGCCAGCACAAGGAACGAGTACACCACCGGCTTCTGAGACTGCACCTTTGCACTTCTTCGGGCATTCTTGCCTAAAGAAGGGAACTACCTTTTCACAGGAGAGTTGCAAAAGGATGGACACTTGTTGGGGGATGTGGTATTTCCTAACTCTCTGTATTTTGGGATACCTGTATTTTTGTTAACAGAGCAAGCAGGCACCATAAAGTAGGGACAATGATGTGCAACTCGTGAAAGATGATAAGTCAATAGGAAAAGCTGGAGTAAATTGCCAGTAAAACTACGGGTTTACTTTATTACATATTGTTCATTGCATGTGTTCTGTGCCATTTCTAGTATTTTCTAAAAATCATAACACCAAGGTCTGCAAAGGAGCACTTCTTGGGTGCAGTAATGGGTACAACTCCCAGACAGCCTTTGCCATTTTAAAATGGTTTTCTTTTAAACAAGATTTTACGAAACACAGTCTCTCAAGGAGATGGACACAAAATCACCCACCAACCTGAACAGCCTTGGAAAAAGAGGTGTTTGCTTTTAGTACCTGGTCTTGTAATCATGAAGGGGACTTTCCTGAACAGTTTCACTAATTTCTCTTAGGAAAGCATCTGCTACCTGCAGTAGTCTCTGGGCTTAACCCTTTTGGCCTGCCCCACACGATCAAATAAGGTCTCTTATTTATATGTTAGCAACCAGTCTCTGTATCTGTAAAACTTCAGATATCCCCGATTATTTCCTTGGGATAGATGTGCCGTGTTTGGTAAATGGTAGTGGTGTGTCTCCACTGCATCACATTGTGTACTGCGTGTGCAAGCTCCAAGTTAACCCACCTTGCCCCAAACAAGACCCATCAGTGAATGTGCTGGACTATGCCCAGGACTTCATGCTGCATAACGCTGCACTGCAAGTCAAAAACCAATTCACTAATTCTACTCCAAAAGATTTTAAATGCAGACTTCAACTGTACAATTTAGGAAGGAGGCTAGTTGTGAGGAAAAGCTAGAAGAAGCTGCAGCATTATTTTCTCTGGAGGATCATTGCATCTGTTACTTTATTGGCTCTAGTGGTGTAAATCTGGACCAAAATCAATGATGTGGGACTGCGCTTACAGGAGCATCACGGGTGGTATGTCCACGCTTGCCCTTGGTTTTCTGTTAATTCCTTCTCCTTTCAGGCAGTTGTAGAGAGTGATACTGTGCCCTCTAAGCCTGCTTTTCTACAGGCTAAACACCCCCATCTCCCTCAGCTGCTCCTGGCTTGTGCTCCAGACCCTTCACCAGCTCCACTGTCCTTCTCTGGACTCGCTCCAGCACCTCCATCTCCTTCTTGTAGTGAGGGGCCCAGAACTGGACACAGGATCTGAGGTGTGGCCTCACAAGTGCCAAGTACAGGGGTACAATCACTGCCCTGGTCCTGCTGGCCACACTATTGCTGATACAGGCCAGGATGCCACTGGCCTTCTCGGCCACCTGGGCACACTCTGGCTCATGTTCAGCTGCTGTTGACCAGCACCCCCAGGTCCTCTTCTGCTGGGTCACTTTGCAGCCACTCTTCCCCCAGCCTGTAGCGCTGCAGGGGTTGCTGTGACCCAAGTGCAGGACCCAGCACTTGGCCTTATTGAGCCTCATACAACTGTCCTCAGCCCATCAATCCAGCCTGTCCAAATCAATTCAACAGAATTCAACAGCCAGCTCAGAGATCTCAGGACAGCAGAGATGAACCCAAGTCTTCTCTAGGTTTTAAAAATATGACCAGTTCTCCATTAAACAATCTGTAACTCTGAGTCACTGAATAAAATTTTAAAAAATCTAAAGACAGAAAAAAATCTTCTATCTCACTGCATACACATTAGGTTTTCTTTTTCTATTGGCTTCATACTCTGGTGGAGAGCAGTTGTCTGCAAGGCTTGGGTTAGGTTGCTTTTGCTGGGGGGTGTCATTAAAATGTTTAGTTATCATAAAAGAACAGCTGTTATTTTTGGGGGGTTCAGACAAGTTACTATGAAGAGTAATCTTTGTAAATATATGTAGACTGAGGGGGAAAAAATCTTTATCATATTGATATGTGGCCGTGGAGCTGCTTCTGCACGCCTGCAGCCTCCTGATAATGGCTTTTCCTTTATCAATTGCTACTAAATTGCACTGGGAGTGAAACGCCCATCAGAAATTTCCCCAGAAGTAATTGCATGGGTACCAGAAGCACAAGGTGAGCAGGAGAAGGGAAGGAAATGCCCTGGTGGGATGCTGCCCTGAACCCCCGTTTTTTAAGGTGCGCCCTGTGCCACAAACAGCCCTGGCACTGCTCTGCTCTCTGTGGGTGCTGGGTGTCCAGGGCTGGTGCCTCTCAGCTGGGACCCCAGCTCACTGCTCCCAAGCTGCTCATGGAGTGATTGTTTCTGCAGGGAGCTCCAGGCTTGGGCTGCTCCTGCCCAGCCTCAGACACTGCAGCAGCAGGCTTCTGCTCCTGGTGGCAGACTCCATAGAAATGGTCTGGCTTTCTGGGAAAGTCATTTGTACCCCTGTTATCAGCTATCCCTCTTGCATGCTTAGTAGCAGCAAATCACACCTGTGAGCTTGCAATGCCTTGTTGTTAATGCTCTCTCCCCACCAGAACAAATGCTTAGGAAATAGATGAAGTTTGGCATGTTTACTCAGAATTAACCAGGCCTAGCACTGCTGTCTCTGGCATTCAGTACTGGATTGTGTAAACAGGGATGTTGTAAATAAAATAGCACTTCCCAGGAACTCTATGTTCAGGTGCAGCCAGGCTATTTCTTAAGTATTTCAGAAGTAGTTTCCATACCATGAAGGCTATAAAATACAAGAGAAAATGGACTAGAGAGAAAAATGGGGCAGGGCTGTAAAAGAAAAGCACAGAGACCGGATGATAAAAAGGGAAGCGTGGTGAGATAGTCTCCTTTTTAAAGCACACATGTAGTTATGTTGAAAATCACAGGAAAGAAAATGAGTGATTTGACATAGCCCTGAGACTTGCTAGAGTTGTGGTTGTACTGAGGAAGAGCTGAACCCAAAGCTAGCCACCTGAAGCTTGAAAGGAACCTAAACCCGTTCATTCTTAAACCCATAAACAAGTTTTTCTTAACAGAGAGGAAAGAGATTCTTCCCACAAACTATAGTCGAAAGGCACAGCTTGGCCCCCAGCACGAGGGTGTCATTGGGGTATGCCCACCAGGAAGGAAGGAAGGAAGGAAGGAAGGAAGGAAGGAAGGAAGGAAGGAAGGAAGGAAGGAAGGAAGGAAAAGAAAGAAAGAAAGAAAGAAAGAAAGAAAGAAAGAAAGAAAGAAAGAAAGAAAGAAAGAAAGAAAGAAAGAAAGAAAGAAAGAAAGAAAGAAAGAAAGAAAGAAAGAAAGAAAGAAAGAAAGAAAGAAAGAAAGAAAGAAAGAAAGAAAGAAAGAAAGAAAGAAAGAAAGAAAGAAAGAAAGAAAGAAAGAAAGAAAAGAAAGAAAGAAAGAAAGAAAGAAAGAAAGAAAGAAAGAAAGAAAGAAAGAAAGAAGGAGAGAAAGGAAGGGGAGAAAGGGGAAGGGGAAGGGAAGGGGAAGGGGAAGGGAAGGGAAGGGAAGGGAAGGGAAGGGAAGGGAAGGGAAGGGAAGGGAAGGGAAGGGAAGGGAAGGGAAGGGAAGGGAAGGGAAGGGAAGGGAAGGGAAGGGAAGGGAAGGGAAGGGAAGGGAAGGGAAGGGAAGGGAAGGGAAGGAAGGGAAGGGAAGGGAAGGGAAGGGAAGGGAAGGGAAGGGGAAGGGGAAGGAAAAGGGGAAGGAAAAGGAAAGGAAAAGGAAAGGAAAAGGAAAGGAAAAGGAGGAGGAGGCGAGGCGAGGCGGCAGGAAGGAAGCTGTTTAAGAGAGGTTTGGTGCATTCACGGTGAACAAAGACCTCTCAAGTTCAAAGCTGCTCCTTTGCTTGCTGGAGTGATGCTGTCTCCAAGGGCCACGTGCAGCTGTCCTGGCAAACAGAGGTGCAGGGACACATTTCCTCCCCACAGTCATCCCCTTAAAATTCCATTTGTCACTGTGCTGCATCACTCCCACAGGGAACACAAAGCCTAAGGCCATCTCAGCAATCAAACAAAGGGATAATACAAAGTAAGATGGAAAAAAAATAGGCATAAAATGGCCCAAACTGCTCTGAATTAGCTAAACTGACTAACATAGTCTTGGCCTTGGATCAATCGAGTCTGATGGGAACAATCCCCAGCATCCCTGGGGGGCCACTTCCTATTTGATTGAGGAGCAGGCTTAACATCACCAATATAAGCCGATTCTATGATAAAATTAGTATCCAGAAGTATATTTCACAGCTTTAGGGACCTGTTTACAAACTGCTTTACTGTTGCTATATGCTTCTGGTCACCTGTGATGCTGCACTTGAGCTTTGGTGGGGATTTCCTGGAACTTAGAAGAAAACTGGGGGAAAACACTGCAGCTGGGTAAAAGGTTTACATTTGAGGAGTTGGGGAGCAGACACAAAATTTAACCACTTTTGCACTTGGTACCAGTAGATGTTAAAAGATTTTCTCATCAGGCAAAGCACAGCATTTTCCACAGGCTCAAGTCCAGTTGTTGCATTGTTGTTTATTGCTGAGGCAGGCTTAGTGCTTCTCATGACAAGGCAGATGAGGGCTTGCAACATCCAGGTGAATATCAAGGGACCAAGGATATCTGGTTCCTGTCCAGATGTCACAGATGGAACCTCAAACTGAGCCTCAAAACACTGGGAAGCAAAAGCAATGCTGTCTTCTACTCAGTGTCCCCACTGTGGGAACCCTCTGGTGACCCAAAATGTTGAGGTTGATGTCATCCAGTGCTTCCATGGGCCACACAGATCTCCAAGCATGCCACCAAAGCCTAAGGTTTCCAGAGCATTTAGAAAAGCCAATTTTGGACCAGAAAATGGCTGTCCAGGTTGGGAAGAACCTAACCGAGATGAGGCTGAAACCTCCTCCTGCAGCAGCTCTAAGCAGCAACACGGCTTTGTTTCTCCTGGGACTGCATGCATCCAAGAGTCCATGTCCTCAGTCTCCCATAGCCAGGATCAGAGAGAGCTCCCCTACACACCATCTCAGTCTCCTTTCCAGTGGCTGGGGGCTCCCAGGCCCCCTGGAACAGCAGAACTCCAAGGGTATATGCCCAGGATAGGGGTGGCATATGCAGGAGAGGACAGACAGCAGAGGGGCTAACAACTCTGTCCTGCCTCTCACTTGCCTCATCTTCCCCTCATATCACCCCATCTGCATGCCATTCCAAGATGAGTCTCTGCTCCTTCTATCTCCACTTTTGGACTTCATCTTCCTTCCCTCACTGCAGGGATAATGCCATCTGCTTTCCCTCCTTTTCCCTCTCCTCCCAGCCAGAACTCACCAGATGGATTCATTTATTTCTCTTTCAGAAGTCTGTGACAAATATCTCTGCCAAGGAGCTCATCCAGGCTGCCAGGGATTGGTGGGAACTAGATGCTTTGACCACAGCCTGTTCCCATCAGCCATGAGCCTGTATGAACTCACGTTAAAGTTGTTTAAAGTTTTAACAGCACCTCTGTGTGAGCTGATTTTAAAAAAAGATTAACCCTTAAGAAGGGCTGGGTCAATTTTTTCCCAAGACATGAAGGCCATGTGAAGCCCTTGCACGGGTACATCGCTCCCCATAGCCCCTTGTGGACACTGTCCTAGGGCCCACAGGCAAAAAGGCAGGGCAGGAGAAGAAATTCAGTGTTTTCCCTTGACCCCAGCATGTCCCCTGCATGCAACCAGGGATGTATCCACAAGGTCAACCTTCAGTGTGGGCTGAAGTCAGGTGTCCTAAACCTGAGACTCCACCAAATACCGCTGTCCTTAGCAAAGAGCCCAAATTCGGCACAGTGAAGCAGCCTGAGATGCATCATCTGGAAATCACTAAAACTGGTATGAAGTTACAGGAATGCAAGCCAGATGGGAGGGTGTATTTACCTGGAATGGAAGAACCACCACCAGTGTATTGTTGCAACACGAGGCACTCAAATCCCTGTGGAGGTTGGTGCAGTTGCTGTGTCAGAGGTGACAGCTACCCTGGCCAGAGTAAGAGAGAAAAGGCAGCAAAAGGATAAAAGTAACCTTTTTTTCCCTCCAGAACTTATTTAACCTCATCCCGTGTGACAAGGAGCAGCATTTCACCACAGCAAAAACAAGTCAGCTCTGTGTCAGTGCTCTCGGAAACTCAGCTGTGATGTCAGCTCACAGAGCCCATGACAGTTCCGCAAGACTCTTGCTGTAGCAGGGGTATGCAAGCACAGCAGGACTCTGTGAGTGGGTTCAATCCCTATATGGGCCATTCACTTAAGGGTTAGACTTGATTATCCTTGTGGGTCCCTTTCAGCTCAGAATACTCTGTGCAATTCTGCGTAATGTTTCTGCACTCTGAAGCTCTGCAGAAGTTACAAAGCAATGTCAGGAAACCTTGAAAGCAACAAAAATGACCTGGCTTCTGCTATAAATCAAGAATACCAGCACTGGCCAGCTTGCAGCTAAACTGATTATAAAGGGAAGCATATGCCCAACAAATGTGTGGCTCCTGTGCAACAAATTTGCCCCATCTTAACGAGGAAATCAGTTCCCTAATTTGAATATAGGTCTGGTTTTTGTCTGTGCTGTGCAAATACGCCCCAAAGACAAGTTGTGTTTTGAAGCTGTGGAAGCACAAGCTGTCCACAACCACAGAAGAGGAATGTGGAGAGAGGCTGTTTCCCCCTCTACTGCAGCAGCTGAGCACAGCATAGGGAACATTTTCTTATTCCAGGGTTTTAATTCTGCCAAGTCAGGCAGGATTCCCAGCCTTGGACTTTATTTGAGGCTATGTAGGCATTACCTCTTTACAGACTTCAGCACAGTCTGCTGGACTGACCTGGACAAGCTGTATCTGTGGCAGGGAATCATCTCATCCACTTGCCCACAGCATTCTGCTCCTCCAGAGCAAGCCTGTGTGCTAAGGCAGCTGAGACAAGGGAAGCTGCTCCCACAGAGAGTGGCAGGCCAATTTTCCTGCCTCTGGGAAGGTACCACAAAGATGCAGAAGGCACAGACTCAGAACAAAGATATGTTTGCTCCTTTCCATGCTCCCTGTTGTGAAGGGAGATCTCTCCTGCAGAGCCTGGGGATGGGAAAGAAGCAGGAAAGGATGGACGTAGCTGAAAATAGCCCTGGCTGAGACAAGCCTGGGAAAGGCAAACATGGAAGAGCAGCAGGAGTTGGTCCCATGGAGCAGAACCCCCTGCCACACAGATGGGATCCACCCAGATCCATGTCTTCCTCAAATACTCTTCCCTCCTTATGCATTTTCCTTCATTAACTGATTCAGTCTTCATTTTACAGCTGTTGGTGAGAAACAACAGCTCATCAGGAGCTTGTAATAGCCAGTCCTCACTTTCATTTTGTTTTCTTCTTCTCAGACACCTCTTGCTTTGTGAAGTGCAGTGTGTGTGAGGAATAATATGTCTCTATGTGGAAATGTCAAATGTATTACATTTTAGCCTGGGCTCTGGGAATACTGCATTTATTTCTAAATACAGAAACAAAATTGATTTCTTGCCTCCTTGTCACAAAAACATGGGAAAGGCTGTCAAAGGAAACACGTATCAGTAAGAAAATATTGACAGGTAATTTCTGTTACAAAAATGGAGAAAAATACAAGTTAGACCATTTGAGAGCACACATCACTGCATTACAACTGATGTCAAAAAAGACAACCTTAGAAGAAACTGCCTCTATGGGCTTGCAGACTGGAAGAGCAGACAGGGTGCTGGTTTTGTGCTGGGCAGCCTTTGGGATATTTACACAACAGAACCATGAGCTTTATCGCACAAATGACAGGGAGCAAAATCCCACAGCTGTGCGCAGGGAGCTGGACCGTGAATGAATTTGGGTCACAGACCCACGGGGCAGGGTGGTGTGCAGTGACCAGGACCTTACACTTATGCTGAAGCCAGTGGAGCAAACTCAAAGTGGTTGCTGAGCAACAAAGGAACCTGATAGTGCTTGGTGCCATTTGGGAGGAACCCTGGTGCAGCCAAAGGATGCTCACTCACCACCCCACAAAACACTTCTGCTGTGCCTCAGTGGCTGTTGTTTACCAGAAGGTATAAGCAGGCGAGTGTTTGACTCCAAGTATTTGCAGGTAACTGCAGAAGCAATCACTTCCAGGCTGTCTGCAAGAACCTGGCCCTGCTAGGAGGAAGGAAGAAAGAGGCATCACTGGCTGCTTTCAGTGACCAGTGAAGAAAAAGCTACTCATAAACAAATTATCAGTGGTGCCATGCACCACTAACATGGCAGGACACTGAGCTCTCCCCTCACAAAGCAGGAACTAGGGCCTACAACTTCTACAGCAGGAGAGAGGCAGAGGTTGCAAAACCATTTTTTCTACCTCCATGATGTAGAGTTGACAGATGCTGCCTTCCCTGTTGTCAAACTGACTTTTACATGATTCCTAATCTTGCTGGTTTTCAAAGCAGTGAAAAAGGCACTGAGTGATAAAGACAGAAGCTCTTGGAGGGGCTCCTGCTCAGGGCAGGTTTCCCTGCTCAGCATTGCAGCCATCACAAATCACACTCCTGCCAGCACACACTCTAACTATTTCCCTTTCCACTGCGCGTACTTCAGCACGCTGCTTTATAAAGCAAGTACATCTGTTCCATGGTCATTTATACAAGGGGTGTTAAGAGATAAAAAGAGCACCTTGTTGTATTTAGTACTAACAAATATCAGCTATTTCCTACATGAACTGATGGGCCTAGCTGTTACAGATGCTTAACGGCTCACAGATAAAACTTTCTAAGAGGAGAGGGTTTATTTTTAAATCCAGAAGGCAAAACAAAGGTCAAAGTAGAACTCCTAGAGATTAATAAAGATCCAAACCCCCAAGAATTAACATTGTAAATTCTTCTTACTAGTCTTTAAACAGATTAACAGCTTCATTGTTTATCATTATACTCCAGCTAGAATTTTGAGGTAGGCATAAAGTCATCTACCTTAAGAGAGTTCATTGTAGTGCAGGAAACCTGGATCCAGGATCTAAAACCTGCAGTGCACAGACACAGGAAAATACTGTAAAGTAGGTAACTGCAATGCAGGAATAAGTTTTCTCAGCAAACCAACCCCAAAAGGGATGGTGATGGGGAATGAGATTTTCAGTCCACTTGTACCATGAAGATGAGGGTGTAAAAATGTACTAACAGTGGTACAAGAAGCACCAGAAAAGCCCAGCAAAACATCTCAGTAAATTCTGAGTGAGCACTGTTGTTATACCAAATGGCTATTAAATGATTGCAAAGGATATAATCCTGAAAGTCATCAGCCAGGACGATCACACAGCTCTGTAGCTGTGTATCAGAAGGTACCTGCACAAATGGAAACATACCAGAGGTCTGAGAACACAAAGGACATGACAACTTCCAAAGGACATTGTGGCAGAGAGAGCTTTAGCTCTCTCCCATCTGTCAGATCAAAACACAACATATCAGCAATGAGAGCCTTCTGGAACATTTCTGGGACATCCAAGCAAATGGGTCTGCTAAGTAAAGGAAAAAGGGGTGGGGGGAAAGGGGTGTTAAGCAATCAATCACTTGAATGAATTGGGCTTGTAAGACACAGATGCAGGAACAAAGTGCAGCTGTTGAGAGAAGCAGTAGGTTTTTTCAGCAT
Organism: Aphelocoma coerulescens; assembly: GCF_041296385.1. NCBI lineage: Eukaryota > Metazoa > Chordata > Aves > Passeriformes > Corvidae > Aphelocoma > Aphelocoma coerulescens. The sequence goes on from NC_091013.1 coordinate 65,584,107, forward strand.
GTCTTATTCAAGGACAAAAGGCCCATCCAGAAACTCTTGCCAACCTGTAAAGTATTCAAAATTGAAGCTCAGAGGGCAACATGCTGGTTAACTGGAAAGGCTGCATTGCCTTGAATTGTATATAAAAGAACAGCAAGACTAAGACCCACATTTCCTCATTACTACCATCCTCTTCTCCACTGTTATCTTGCCAAAAGAAGCCCACTTAGTCCCTGGGCAGGGATGATTTCTGCAGTAGGATTGGTTCCATTTTCTTTTCAACAACTTTTAGGGAATTACATGATTTCTCTTGGTTCTGGAGTGAATGAGTACCCTCCTCGTGCTCACAGAGATGCTGTTGTCAGCTGCCCTCTAGCTTTCACCTGCAGCTTTTGGTGGAAGGCAAAGAGAAGCAGCAAATCCTTTAGTCCCAGTCCAGTCAGTGGGACAGTGGGAGCTTTCAAATTCAAGATCATAATTAGATGAAAAGCCATTGTAGGATGGGACATTATCTATCTATCTATCTCTCCCTCTCTCTCTCTCTCTCTCTCTACCTATCAATCTATCATGCTGCCTCCCCTCTTATGAAGACAACTCCAGCACTATGAGGTAACTGCAATTTACAGATGAATGTTGCTGTAAATTTGATTTCCACTTACTTCAGGCTTACTGACCCTCAAAAATCCCACCTCCATGCCCAGCTCTGAATGGAAATCCTAGAGCACACAAGTCAAATACTGTGTCTGAATCAACAAGCTACTGGTGAGAGAAGATTCTCTAACACAGTGGGGGGAGAAAAAACCACTTCAAAATGTAACAGAGAAAACAGATTCCTTGCAAGTCTTGGTTTGGTTTTGGGGTACCAGGAGAAAAACATACTGAAAAGTGTTTTTTGCTTGATGTGGTCTATTTTAACACAGAATTCAGCAATGGTCCGGTCACATTTGAGAGATTGGTAAGTGAAAACACACACATCATTTTTGTAGTCTTTCATGAAGAGGGTGCCTAGAAAGGAATTTTTCCAAACAGAAGAAAAATTCATCTGAAATAGTCATGCAGTGCATGCACAGCAAAAAAATTAATTTTAGGCCATACGGGAAACAAAAGGATCCTTAAAAAGAAACTATTTCTAACCCAATTCATGCTCTTATCCAGTTTCTAGGCTTCAATTGCCTTGATTTGAGACTCAAAAATTTCTGTATTGCTTTAGGTCACATCTTCAGGAATTCTTTTACTAATTTTTAGTCCTTCTAATCCTTAGTGTTTTTAGTCTAGATGGTCTTAGGACTTCTGAAATTCTTCAAGATGGGATTTTATTGTCACTGACTCTGAATAGTTTTTTTGGGTTTTATACATGACAGCAGATTACAGATATATCTCCAAAAATGTACCCACAGAGATGCTTTTAGATGCCCTGATATTTAGAAAAAGTGGCAGGGGCATTAAACACTCCACCGCAGAGGCTCTGGTCAAAAAGCCCAGAGGTCACAAGCAGATGCCTTGGTTTAGAGAGACCATGATGCCCAGCAGAGCTTATTAATGAAGATTGGTCCCTCTAGACACCTCTGGTGAAAGCTGAATAATCTGTCAGAGCACAACGCCCAGATCCCTCGTAACACCAGAAAGTCAAGCACAGTAGCAGAGGCTCTGGTCTTTGCTCTACCTGCACCATTTGCAGCTGAGCTGCCTGTTGCAGGAAGTAACTTGCTGGGATCCCATTCAAGCTACAGCTGGACTTGATGATCCTTGTGGATCCCTTCCAACTCAGAATATTCTGAGAGTCTTCTTCTGTGATTCTAGTAGAGAGTGTCCAAAAGAGGGCTACAAATGTGGTGAAGGGCCTTGAAGGGAAGCCGCGTGAGAAGCAGCTGAGGTCACTTGGTCTCCAGCCTAGAGGGGATTGAGGGGAGACCTCGTTGCAGTTACAATCCTCCTGGGGGGAAGAAGAGAGGCAGGCACCGATTTCTTCTGTGTGGTGACCAGTGACAGGACCCGACGGAATGCCCTCAGGTTGCGTCAGGGGAGGTTTAGGTGGGATACTAGAAAAAGGTTCTTCGCCCAGAGGGTGGTTGGGCACTGGAACCTGACAGAGTTCAAGAAGCGTTTGGACAATGCTCTCAGGGGATGGTTCTGTGCAGGGACAGGAGCTGGACCGGTTGATCTTTGCGGGTGGCTGTAACCCCGCGCTCCCCCGTTAACTTCCCGCTACGGAGAGCGGCTCCCCGGGGAGCCACCGCCCCGCCCCAACAAGCCCCGCCCCCTCGCCCTCTCGCGCTTCCCATTGGCCGAGGCGCCCGCCCGTCAGCGGCCGTTGCCCGGCGACCGGCCCCGCCCCGGGAGGAGCGGGCGGCCATGGGGGCGGGGCCGCCCTGGGGGCGGTGCGGGGCCGGCGGCGGGGGGCTCCCGGCGGCACCGGCACCCATGCACGGCGCGGAGGAGGTGGCGGCGGCGGCCGGGGGGCTGCAGGTGAAAGCGGCGAGCACGCAGACCGACAGCATGGCCGGTGAGCCGGGCTGCAGGGGTGGGGGTGGGAGGGCGGGCCGGGGCCTGCCCCGCCGTGAGGAAGCCGCGGCCCCGCCGCGCTGACGGCCGGGCGGGCCGGGCGCGTGTGAGGGGGGTGTGCACTGGCCGGCCCCTCGCGGGTCTGGCCTCACCCACCGCGTCCTTCCAGGGGCCACCCGGTTTGTCCTCTCCTCAGGGGACTCTTCCCGCCTCTTCCCGGGGCTGTTCAGAGAACCCGCGCCTTCCCCCTCCTCCGGTGATGCTTCAGAGAGTACTCCTGCCCCTCACAGACAGTGCAATAAAGTGTATATATACATAAAGATATATATCTACATATGTATATATATATATGTGAATATGTAAGTGTGTGTATATATAAAGCATATATATACACTTATATGTAAGTATACTTTCATATATAAGTATATATAAAGATATAGTATATCAATAGTATGTAAATACATAGATATTTCATATATATGCACACTTTATACTATATAGTGTGTGTGTATATTATATAGTGTGTGTATATATATATGCTATACAGTGTATACCTATATATATAAAGTATATATATACTTCTATGTATAATATCTATAAGCATATATCTATACATCCAATAAAAAAGTAATTAAAAAAAAATTATCTCCCCCTTCCTCCCCCACCCCTGCTCGACAGCGCCCTTCTCCATAAGGGCCTTTTGATAACATAAGGTTGTGTTTTGCTCCCCCCTCCCACCCCATTACAGCAATTTCTTTTTCCAGCCCTATACCACGTATATTTAATGTGCATACAATGCAATGTGCAGGAAAATGCTCGCCTTCTGAGGGGTGTTCCTACTAACCCCACAGCAGGCCCATGGTATGGGTTTGATAGAGAACAACTTTCTCACAGGGCTGGGGTTGCCCAGGTGGAGCGGATGCTGATGGATTCCATAGTTCCCAATGCTGTGGTCCCAAGGCAGCGGTGTGTGCATACAGATGTGCTGTATATATGGCTCTCAGACTGAGCACCATGGCAGGGCTGCCAGGTCTCCTGGAAGGGCATATGAGTTTTGTTTCATCCTGGTTTTATGGAAATCCTGCAAGCAAAATTGATTAAGTCTGAAAATGGGTTCTAGTTTCCTTTTCCCAGGCAGCAGAGTGTTGTCACTGGTAGCTTCCTCTTTGGTGTCAAGCACTTGTTATAAGCCTTTCAGACTTTGACTAGGAACTCCCACATTACAGCCAGGACATAATCCTGGATCTGAGCCATGTCCGGGTAGGCAGTGCCTTGCTCCTTTTTGCTTCCAGGTGCAGGGTGCAGGAGCAGCAGGATTTTTTGCACGAGCCTTCATAGCACGCTTTCTCTGGAGCGTGCCTCGCCTCACTGAAGCAAGATCCATAACCAGGAGGAATAAAATCATACCTTTGTGTGAAGTAGGCCTGATGCACCTGGAAAGAGCACTCCTTTTATTTGTGGCTTTGCTCTCAGTAGCAGAGAGCCTGATTCCTTTACTTCCCCAGTCTTCTGTAGTTGCTTTTAATTCTGTAAGACATCTTCTGCCTTTTTTCCAGTCCACTTTAATCAGCCTTCTCTTCCCTCTGTTGAACTTAAGGGAATGTTTTACTACCTGAGTGAGTGAAAATGCAAACGCATAGATAGGATAACTGTAACTAAAGGTCTTTCCTTTTTCTTCATAATATTCTTCTGCTTCTCATTATAAATTCATGTCAGAATGTTCTTCAGTTTGTTTCCCATGTGTTTGACAGGTCACATTTGGGTTAGGTGCAAGAAAACAAAAAGTAATTAAAACTTTTATGTGGTGCATGCAGTTTTAAGTCTACTCTGTGTGCCAAATTGTAGTCCATTCTAGAAAACACGAAGATGGGTGTGTGTGTGCATTGGTATAACTTGCACTGTTTGTTTTAACTTGCCACTTGGGAACTGTTCGTGTGTGTGCTATGACAGGAGTAAACAGGGGCTCTAATGAGAATGAACTCAAATGCCCATTTAAGAAAACTGATCCTGCTTCTTTAGATGTGGCTTGTAGACTTATTTTTACAGTTGGCTTTTAGTTCAAGTGACAACAGATATTTGTGTGTGCTGCTTGCCATGTTCATTTCTAGCACACGTATCTGACTGTGCTAACCAGGTGCCCCTTGCAGTGCTTGTGGGGTAGCAGAGCTTGGCAGCCTGAGGAGTAGTGCACAATGTGACATGGGATAATGCTGCTGACAGGCCTATCTTTGCTTTCCCAACCACACTTATGTGTGAAAAAAGCTGCTAAAATACCGCCTGAAAATGGTATTTCAGTCATGGATTGCATATGTTTATCTGCTGTCCTAATTGTTTGGGTTCACAGACATGCCATTAAACTAACCCTCTCCCCCAGCCAGGTAATCTTAGTATCTGATTATATCTCTTCCAAGCTGCTGGAACTACTTAAAGAATGTTTATCTCTAGTCTGATCCACTCTTGACACTGCCATTTCCTCCTTCGCAAAAACAGTAACATTTGTGGGAAAAGATAGAAACAGAAATAATGCTATTGTCAGACAGCACAAGTGAGACCTGCAGAGGAATACGTGTTCATTGCAGCTCTCTGTAAGCACCCCTGAAACAGGGACTGGAGGTTTTTCAAAGACTTAATTAACTTCTTGCCAAGTGTGAGGCAAGATAGCTTTACATGTGAAACAGTGCAAGCTTTATCGACCAGTGCAGTACTTCCTCTTTTTTCCTTTGTGGGACACTCAGTAATGCTGAGCACTGGCCCTCACAGTCCAACATGCAGATTTTGAATAGAAACACAGCACAAGGTGGTGCTTCAAGAAGGGATTTTTTGCATTTGGATATTTTCTCAGAAGTGACGGCCTGAGCAAAACATTTAAATTTTTTTACAAACCTAACCAAAATCTAAGCAGACTGTAAGAATCCAGAAGCAGGATCTCCAGAATCGCTGTAACTGGAAGGTTTCACAATGGCTCGTCCGCTCTTCCTGTGGGCATCAGTGTAAGATCATGATGTGTGCCTGGAAAGTTTTGCCCTCTTCTGTGGTGAGCCTGAAGCTGAATCAGAAGCTGTCTCAGATTTCTGTAACCATCTGTGAATCATTTGAGTACATTAAGTTATGTGGGGTCTGATGATCTGCTCTGTGATTTCTGCTCTACACCTCTGAGTCAAACAAACTCACTGAATTTCTGTGAAAGTTTCACCACTTCCTCTTGTTGCACAAATCTGATCTTTGCATCCAGATGTGAGCATCCTGAGTTGGCAATGACTGCTCTGAAAAGGACAGTGTGGATTTAGCAGCTGAAAGAGCCGAAGGGGTTGATGAACCAGCTTCTGTAGCAGCTGCAGTGTAGAAGGCTTGAAAAATAGTGTTCAACAGTGTGGAGTTTCTTTATAAATATTCTCTAATAAATATTTCTTTTTTTTCTTCAAAACAGGTCAAATGCCAAGACTTTCTAAGGTCAATCTTTTTACTTTATTAAGTCTCTGGATGGAGCTCTTTCCCTCGGCTGAGCAACAGAAAAAATCCCAGGTAAAATGTCTGTGCTTACTGTTAATTGGTCTTTCTGAAGAGCTCCTTCAGTGAATTTAACCCAACTGCTCTTTAGATGACATATAGTCAAGATGTAAAAAACAAAACCAACCAAATGTAATAAACTTTTTTCAAATATTTCTTAAAAGTAGAAAAAAATCCAGTGGTGGGAGAAAAACACTAAATGGCTAAATAGCATGCTATTTCTGAAAAACTTTGAAAGACAAGGTATATACCCCAAGAGGTGAAGCAAGCCCAAAAAAATGGCAGATGTTTTAAAGACCATGACAGAGGAAGCGTGGTGTATACCATGTGTGTAAAGTCAATGTGGTTGTCGGTGTAGAGAGACTCTTAAAGTTACAATGTTCATGACTGTAGATGAGTTTTTTTATACAGTGGAGGTGCACACAAGTACTTGAAATGTTTGCTGATCAAGAACTTGTAGGTAACTGCTTTAGTGACAAGGAAAAGAAACTGGCCTTGAGAGTGGGTCTTCTAAACAGTAGCCAGTTGCTCTTCAAGGTCAAGAGGCATTTTCAGACTGACCTGGAACAGGATGTTTCCTTATGTGATCAGAGTTGTTACTGTGCTCTTTAAATGATTATTGCATTGTGCAGAGCATACCCATGTGCTAAGATCCATAGCATATGTATCAGGGCAAGAAAAGACAGGAAAATAATCTGAGTGACAATTAGGCCTCATTTTCAGAGCTGGGTATGTCCCGGGCTAGATCCAAAAGCGTGATAGATGAGCAGCACCTACAGCCTTCAAACGCAATTTGAAATTTAGTAATTCAGTTAGAAATGGCACTTGGCTTGTATCTAGAGCTTTAATAAAGTCTCGTTTCTGTAACCACAAAGCAATTGAATAATTTACAAATCTAAGGCAACACTGTTCAGTAGCAGCTGGATTGCATAATGAGATCTGTTTCACCAGCTTCATCAAACTAGCTTGTATCCAGTTTCCTCACAATACATGGGAATCCAGCTGTAATAGCTCTCGTCTGTGGTATGCAGACTTCTCCCATGGAAGGTTCTTTAGAACCAGGATTCATTACATAAATGAAGAAACAGAAATAAAGCTAAAGAAGATACTGGCTCCCAGGATGGTCAATCTTAAGACAGAAATTAAATTCATGAGCATTTCCAGATGTCTGATTCAGAGGAGGTTTCAGCTATAATTGACAGAATTTTCTATGCTGCTTCTAGATTTTGTTACAGACAAAGCAATAACCAGAAAAAATCAGGAATTTGTGACAAATCCCTCTTTGGATTTTGACAGAGACACAGCACCCTGATATTAACAGGCACATGTGAAAACAAAACGCTTAGGAAAGTGCAGATTGTTTAATGATTCATTTGTACTGAAGAGCTCTATGGTCTGCTGCTGGTTGGTTACTGTTATCCAAGAAAGAGCTGTAATGTCTTTATGGATTCAGTGCTGGAAAAAAGTAAAATAATAATGATGCCTTTTTCTGTAGGTGAAGAAGAGTGGTCTAGTTGTGGTGAAAAATATGAAGATTGTTGGTCTTCATTGCTCCAGTACAGACTTGCATGCTGGCCAGATTGCACTCATTAAACACGGATCAAGACTTAAAAACTGTGATCTTTATTTTTCCAGAAAACCATGCTCAACTTGTTTAAAAATGATTGTAAATGGTAAGCAATGACTGTAGTAGAGTAGGAGTAAATATAATGCTTGTGGTTGAAAACAGAAAGCCTATTTTCTCTTTGGGCTGTCTCAGCTGTGAATGCTAATCCCTAGCTTGTGTAGCCTGCATTGATGTTTTCCATAAGGGTGAATGTACATTTCCTGGAGCTGATGGTCAGGAAACTGGGGTTTGCTACCTAGACCATGTTTCTCTGTTTTGTGCAACCATTATTACTGCTGGTGTTTGTCTCTCAGCTGGGATGCACTGCTCATATTCTGACAGTCCTCTTGCACTCTGCCAGGACAACTTTAAGCCTGATGACTAGGCCTAGATTGCTGAATTTTTCCTTGCTTCCCATTGCTTGTCACTGACACCAGGGAGGAGTGGATTTTTATGCAGAAATCACAGGGAGTACTTAAGGGTTTCCTTTTCCCAAGGGAGATGAGGACAAACCAGATTATTCACTTCCTGAAATGGGATCTGCTGGTACAGCCCTTCTGCAAATACTGATTTTTAATCTCAGCAGCAATGTCTATCAGTGCTAACTTCTTTTGTGTGTTGCTAATTTATCTGTTTGATGTAAGATGCAAAATTAAGCTGTCACAAAGATCTGAGAACTTGGGAAACTCAAATTTTTGTCTGTAGTCCGACTATTAAATTGGATAATGCTTGATACTTGTATCTACCAGCATTTTTGTTGTCTAGACACCCCTTAAGCAGCACTTGTGGCCTTAAAGAAGTAAAACCTGGGTTAGGCAATAGTGTGTTGGATATGAGGCTTATGTTCCACTGAACTTGCACGGTTCCTTTTGCTGCATTATCTTCTCTTCCAGCCGGGGTGAACAGGATTTCTTACTGGCCTGCAGATCCTGAAATCAGCTTGCAGAATGAGGTATCCAATCCAACAAGCACTGAGGATGCAAAGCTGGATGCCAAAGCAGTGGAAAGACTGAAGTCAAACAGTCGTGCCCGTGTGTGTGTGCTGCTTCAGCCTTTGGTGTGCTACATGGTGCAGTTTATTGAAGAAACTTCCACCAAGTTTGATTTTATTCAGAAAATAGCAAAATCACAGCCTGACTGTAATACTGACTTTTATACTGCATGTAGGCAAGAGAGGATAAAAGAGTATGAAAGTTTATTTCTAATTTCAAATGAGGAAATGCACAAGCAAATATTGATGACAATGGGACTGGAGAACCTCTGTGAAAACCCATACTTCAGTAACCTTAGGCAAAATATGAAAGATCTTGTCTTGGTCTTGGCATCAGTGGCTGCCAGTGTCCCTGTCTATGGATACTTTGGATTTTACAAGAGTGGATCACAACAAACAAATGAAGCAGACGATCAGTGTTTGCCCCAGGACGTGGCAAGGCACTGTATGATACAGGCCAGGCTGCTTGCGTATCGGACAGGTGAGTTGTTACCAGAGCGCAGGAAGAGTGGAGTCTCGCCAGTAGACCGATTTCCTGATTTCTGTCTTATTCTTCCACACACTTGGCTTGAGCAAGCTGCTTGATTCCATTCCTACTTGTGTGAAACAAGTGCAGCAGCAATAGTAAAGACTCCCCAGGGGCACACAGTATTGTGTATGAAAGCTTTCCATGAGGAAATTGGTGCAGGTATTTCACATACAGTGCTGGCAAACCCTGTCCTGCCAACGTGTCCAACACCCTAGTGAAAATAGAACAGAATGACATTTAAATTCTTCAAGCTGCTCTGAGGCTCTTTTTACTAAGGTCTCTCAAGATGCTTCTGTTATTCAATAAATGTCAATATTTCAAGCAGATTATGTACACTTGAGAGAAAAGCAGCGAAATAATATCCTTCAGTAGGACATTAAGTACAGTTATATTATGTCTCCTAGCTCTAATCTTATTAGGGGAAGTGCTTATATATCTGATGGGGGTCTTCTTTGTGAAGATGCTGGAGTTTTATGTCCAGGCTCCTGAGGTGGAAGGATAGTTATTGACTTCCTCTTGACAGAGATGAATTCTGTTACCTACTTTATTCTCTCTGGGTACCGATGCAGGAGACTGCTAAGTTTTTCCAGAGAACAGAATATGAAGACTTCAAAGTTGATGGTACTCCTCAGTGATGTTTTTGTACTCTAGATGTGATAGTTGCTTTTTTTAAACCATTGAAACAAATAAATAGTACATATATAAAGCTTAAACCAAAACTCATCCCCCAACACGCACATCTAGACCCAACCTATTAAGTCAGGTACCCTCAGCAAATTTTGTCTCCAAAAATTGCAGAGGAGATCACATTTTTTAGATGTAATTCAGGAGTTTCATGGAACCAGTTATGAGTTCTTTGTACAGCTGCTGTTATACAGAACAAGATGGAATGACCAAGCTTTGAGTACTCATTCTTGGGGCAGCAAAGTTCAGGTTTATCTGTAGTATTCAGATAAATAATGTAATATTCAGCCTGGACTCAGGTCTGGTTTTTGAGCCAACTCTTATTACACTGTAATGGAATTAAAATAAATAGCAGCTCACACACACATATTTAGATGCCTTACACTATTATATAGGTGGATATAAGGGGAGCAAGAGCATAGAATGTTTTCTATGCTGGCTTAATCAGTCATTATCATGTTGCTCACTTCATCAGTGACTAATAAATATGCAGAATATAAATGAAGTCAGCTTTGATAAAATACATCCTTGGCAGGATGACCCCAAAGACCCTCTTTGAGTGGTTGCATATTTTAGTGATATTAAGGATGATGGAAACAAGTAATGGAAACTGTGTGTTCTGCAATATTAATCAATGGAAGCCTGAAACGTTTTTTTCTCCTTGATATGCGCTGTTTTAACTGGTCAAGATTCTCATCAATAGCTACTGGGGAAGATTTTCAAGTTCCATAAAAACCATCAAAGTCACATAATGAAAGCTCTGTACCAGTTTTTCTATGGTGGTAATAGAATACACCCCCAAAATCTAATTGTTAATATTTTGTCTCTGAATTGGGTGTAAAACAGAACTCATTTTGATAGGACTTCAGACCACAGAACCATAAACTTAAAGAATGGCAGAAATTAAGTCATTAAGTAGTAACAAGAAGGTTTTTATCAGTTTGCTGTCTCACATCAGTGAACCTATCCACACATATTCTTGGCACACATTTTCTTAGCTATGTGTTGGTTGCTTTGTTGCATTCGTGAACAAATGTACACAGTAAAGCCTTAGAATGACTGCCTTGCAGTTAGAACACAACCAGCTTTTACAGTAGACTCATATGATTTCAAAGCTTTTAATCTTTCTGCATTTCTTCCCTCCTGTCCACAAAGCAACAATAACTGTTATTCCTTACTCTAAGACGTCATATGTTAATGTATAGGTAACTCAGAAGTGCTTTATTTGTTATTTACTCCTAAAATGTTATGTATTTTAGAGGATCATAAAACGGGAGTTGGAGCTATTATTTGGGCAGAAGAAAAATCAGTAAGTATTGAAAAAAGTTACTTTTTCTTGCACTCACAATTCATACACTGGCTTTGAGCTTGTTACTTTCCTTGAAGTTTATACAGTCCTGTTTTTCATACACACACAGGTTTAGTAACTACGTTAGTGACTGGTTCATTGTTATGCTTTAAGATGAAGGGGAAGTATAACTGATTTTAGTAACTATGACAGTCTTTCCACCTGGATTTTCAGTACGCCTGCTTCCCTAGTCATTGTCAGTTATTCCAGATATCCTGGCTACAAGGTTTTGCCACAGCTGCTGATCAGGCAGCATGTGTCCTGCATGGTCCCTCTTTGCAGCTCTTTTTAGGAGAGGTCTCAGTGCAATTATAGCCTGACAATCTTCTGCAGCTTCTTGTTGCAGTTGAAACACTGTACGGGCTTTAGCACATTCCTTTTCGGATCAAAGTGGTATTTTTCTACTAATATTGTTACAGTGCTTTTTCCCATCCAAACAGAAAGTTTTTGTTCATATCTCTGCTTATGCATGTTACCAATCCCAGGAAGCCTCATTCTTCATGCAGCTGCAACATACTCTTCATTTGTTTTTAACACTTCAGTCATCAGCTGCTGATTGCTGTTTTGTTTCTTTTTCTGATTTCAATCACCGATTGCCTCTTATCAGCCCACTGGTCACCGGGTCTGTTGAGAGATGGCAAAACATGATCTGGCACATCAGGGATGAACTCCAGCTGTCTTTAATTGTGTACATTGTCAAGGAATAGATCCTTCAGACTTCTTGTCCCTATTACTTGTCAGTATTACTTGCCAAAAGGAAAGCCTCGAAAGCCTGGTGCAGGTAACTGAAGTGTTACACTTTGCCTGTGTGGCTCCTACAGGGCTCAGTGGAAAAGCTCCATACAGTCATTGAGCAGTTGGCAAGAGCTGAACTCTCTGATCATACAAAAGTATACATTGCACAGCACTTTGACTAAGAACTCAGTTTAAGTACCTCCAAATGTGTTGCTTTGTTTACTGTTGCAGAGAGGCTGTGATGGAACAGGAGCCATGTATTTTGTAGGCTGTGGTTACAATGCCTTTCCTGTTGGATCTGAATATGCTGATTTTCCACACATGGATGATAAGCAAAAAGATCGGGAAATCAGAAAGTTCAGATACATTATACATGCGGAGCAGAACGCCCTGACATTCAGGTAATGGATTTATTTTTACCACTGAGAAGAATGAGATGGTTTGGAAACAACTCCATGACAATGAATGTTGTGGTTTAAGCCCAGCTGGGAAGTACACACCAGGCAGCCTCTCACTCACCCCCCTGCCCCACTGGAATGGGGAGAAGAATCAAAAGTAAAACTTGTAGGTTGAGACAAGGACAGTTTAGTAATGGAAACAAAATTTATTAATAATAGTAAATAATAATAAATAGAAAACCCAAGGTAAAAACAAGTAATTCACAATACAATTGCACACCACCCACTGATCAATGCCAGACTCCATCCCTGAACTCTGATCAATGTCTCTTCCAGGTAACTCTCTCAGTTAATATACTGGGTGTGACACTCTTTAGCATAGAGGAGTATCATTTTGGCCAGTTTGGGTCACTCTTCCCGCTTCTTGTGCAGCTCCTCACTGCCAGAATATGCCAGACTATGAATCAAAGCACTTGATTCAGAGTAAGCACTACTTAGCAATAACTAAAATATCAGTGTGTTTTCAACATTATTCTCATACTAAATCCAAAAGACAGCACTGCACCAGCTGCTGAGAAGAAATTAATTGTATCCCAGCCAAAACTTGGACAATGTGTGATGTCTCTGTGATGAACTGTGGATTGCAATCACAGTATTTTTTATGCCTGTGATGTAGAAGTTGGATGTGTATGGACACAGTCAGCTCCTGGGGTTTCCTCAGATTTCTTGTAAGAACCTGGGTTTTAAAGGATATTGGCCCCTTCAGTTATCCTTCAGATACAAGCCACTGGCTCTGCTTCTTGCTAGACCTGTAATGCGGAAGGGTGGCAGTTGATGAAGCTTCCAACAATAATAGGTGTGGAGACATGGGATGGGTGTTGCTCCCAGATAGTGAAACCAAACCAGATTCCATTGTGTACTTGTGCACTTGATTAGGAATAAATTGATTCTGAGAGTAAATACCACTTCTTTGCTTGCTTTTTGAGGTATCAAATTTGTCACAATTCAAAACTATCAAGATACAAACTCTGAAATTCTGTTTTCTGACTGCTTGTAGGTGTCGAGAAATAAAGCCAGATGAGAGAAGCATGATATTTGTCACAAAATGTCCATGTGATGAGTGTGTCCCTTTAATTAAAGGAGCTGGTATCAAGCAGATCTATGCAGGAGATGTTGATGCTGGAAAAAAGAAAGCAGACATATCCTATATGAAGTTTGGTGAACTTGAGGGTGTAAGCAAATTCACAGTAAGTGTCTATATGTACTGTACTCTAAAAACTGGGGGCAGCATTGATGGGAGAGTGGAGTGAGCAGTCATCTACAGCCAGCATAGAGGAGCGCTGTGCTGTTTAGTCAGGTGAGTGGAATTGAGAGGTTGCTCCATCACAATTCTGGGGAGTAGTGCTGTGCTGTGTGCCAGATGATGGGGCCAAGCCCCTCTGTTTCCTGTATCTACATGGAGGATTTCCCTCTAACTTGCTGTTGTTGGAGGCGGTTTCTTCACATGGTGAAGTTCTCTCCAAGCCTCCCCTGTCATAGCATGGCAGCTGATGCAGGAGGTCACTGTGTGATTTTGTTGGCCTTTCCAGCAGCTCCTGAAAGAGCTGCAGTGGGTTTCGAATGTGGCCAAGTTCGCCTGCAGTCAGGGCACTCACCATGACAAACTGCAGCACTGTCGGTGTGAGCAGCCTCATTCCCCCTTCTCAAGGGAGTTCATGTCTGCATGCCTTAATAGTTGTTTGTCCTCAAAAGCAAGTGTGTGTTCAAGAGGGAGTCCTTCGTTTCCCACCTCACCCCTAGTCGTGCCTCTCAGTGAAGGCCTGTAGGGTACTTTTCCTTTCTCCCTTTGCTCCTTATTCTGTCTTCTGAAATAAGTAAACATTTTCTTCTTCTTTTACCAGTGGCAACTAAGTCCATTGCACACTAATGCCCTTGAATTCCATGACGCTACAGCCAGGGAAAGTAAGTATTTTTTCATTAATTCATTTTATGACTGAACTCAATAAGTGAGATCACATTTTAAACAAACCTGATTCCCTCTGGGATTGTTTAGTCTTAATTAGTCTTGATTTCAGTGAGTTAAATTTTGCTATGAAAACTTTTCTGAGTTTTTTGAATAGATGAGCTAACTGTAATAGGTAATAACTAACTGTTGTAGGTGAACTAACTTGTAACAAAATGCTTGGCATTGACACACATTACAAAATCTAGCAATGCTATTATGGAGGTCAGCAACATGCTGTTTGGCATGTAGATCATTTCAGACTACTTGACCATGTTTTAAATTTTGTTCTATGAAGACTTTTTATATTGTGTTCTATCAAGAGTACCATTATTTTTCAAGAGAAATTGGACTGGACTCCTTCAAGTCATTTAAGTATGTTCTGCAGAACATTTCAGTGCTTTTACGTTTGTGTATATATATGCACATGTATAATATAAAGGTCACAAAATCGTTGTTGACATGCACCTCTGTAGCAAGGGAGCTGTCATCTTCTCAAAACAGTTTAGATAAGTCTTACTTCGAAGCCTTTTTGTGCTACAAAAAGGGACTCACCATAGGCATCTACTGTCAGCTACCAGTCCTTAAAATGTTACTTATCCAGAGGGGAAAACAACATGGAAAATGGCAACTAAATAATTTTTGTGCCTCAAGCATGAAGATGCAGTGTAAAGATGCATTGAGTACCATGCCAGGAGCATAAAAAAGACTGAAGGTTGCTTTTGTGGCACACAAATAGCCACGTACTCCAAGCAAGTTCCTAACATGTACTGAGATAGATTAGTGGAGAAGTCTCTTTGTTAGCTACTTCCTTATGGGCTGGGGGAAGGGGGGCATGGAAGGGCTCAGAACAGTGTTTATGGCATTAGTGATCACTGCAAAATGTTAGGGCTTGCTTGTCCCTCTCTCTCTTCATGGTTTTTAGACCCAGCTGGAGACAGATTCGTCCTGGCATACTTTGTTTGACAACTTTTAACAGGGCTCATTTCTCTGTTTTCTTTAATGTGATGTGCCTGCATTTTCAATACTGAACTGGTTTAAGTTCCTCTCTTTCCTTAGTGTACTCCTCTTTGCTATGACTATTGCATGCTCTTCTGTAAGGGGAAGAAGACAATCTCCATCCCATTCCCCACCCCCAGTATTCCACTGTGCCTGTCCATGTTGAGTATTAGGCTATACTTGCTGTTGTATTAATGTTCCATGCATGTTTTTTTCTTTAGATGGGGTCCAGAAAACAAAATCGCTGGATGACCAGCAGCACCAAAGCAAGAAACTGTGTCTTGGTCATTACTGAATAATTAAGCACTTCCTGCAGTCTTGCTTCGTACTTTTTATAATACAGCCTGTTTGCACTTTCAAATAAGGAAGAGTTTTATTTATTGTTTGGAAAGTGAATTTTAGAATAAGTTTATTTATGATGTCTTTAATGTTTTACAGCGTTACCTGAAGGTCTTTTTAATTTAGAAGCTCCTGGCGAAAAAATGCTGCTTGTATTTTCTGTGAAAGTAACTGGGTGGCTGATCATTTTTAACACATTAAAAAAATATACTGAAAGTTTATTGGTGGTAGATCAGAGTAATAATAAAATGGTGTCTTATTTGCTTGGTGTATGGATTGAGGGAATGGATTTATAAGTTCTGGGCTAGCAAATGGCAGAAATAAGCTGTAGTTCTTCAAATACAATCATCAAGGGAATCTTCTAGGAAATGGTAGATAAATAATCACCAGCAACTATCTCTGTTCTTGGAAGTGAATTTTGCCTCTCAGTCTGCTTCTCAGTATGAAGAACACAAAACCATTGGGATAGCAATCATTGCTAGGTAAATGAGTTGGAGACCAGTCTTGTCTCTCATATACACTTCCTACCATAGCAGCAGAGCTGTTCAATTTTGTGGTACTTGCCTTGCTGCTCTGTGTGCTTCCTCAGGTGTAGTCCATCTGAATTAATGAGCACAAAGATTAGCTTTGCTTTTTCTCAGTTTCTGGAGGCAGGCATAAAAGCATTTGGCTGTATGCATCTCACTGGCACCTACATACATGTGAAGATTGCTAGCGTTGAGGTTTTGTTAACCTTCGCTAACAGGCTCCTAGACTACAGAAGCTAGTAAATCACCAATGTCCTGTTGTTTCTTAGATAGGATGATCTGTACCAGTGGAATAGCCCAGATCTTTTCAGGTGCCAGTCTCTTGGATGACTACACTACAAGGATGACATTGAAACAGCTACTGAAACTGCAGCCTAGTGTTGTTGCTAGTTTTGAGGGGGTAAGTAATGTGTAACCAGAACAAGGAGTTGCACCCAGAATCTTTTGAGAGTTATCTCTCCTAATTCCCATCTGTTTCCTGCTTTGAATCTGACCTCTAACTGTTTGTTTTAGCAGATGTCCCAAGACTTTCTGTTCACTCCTCTGCTGAGCTCTCAAGTGCAAATACCATAAATCTTTTTCTGCTCTTGCTGGTAGGATATGTAAACAGCTCTTTCCCAGTTCTTTCATGCATCTTGTCTTTGCTGCCCTTCTTAAAATCCTGGAAAGGGAATCATGTCTTAAGATGCATCTGTAGGTTCTTGTTGTTTCTTTTAGGTTTTGGGAAAGCTTAGAACTGGATAGCAGGGCTGTGACTGGATAGTGTACACTGTCCAAATTAGAATAAAAAGTCTGCCCTACTTCACTCGCTGAAACCTTGTTTCCGTAATCCATTGGCAATGCTCTTCTACTTGAAGCAGAAGCAAGGAAAAACAGGGCCAGATTTAAGGCCCCTTCAAGTTTTATAGTGATCAGTTTGCTGGTATCAAATTGGTAAAATCTGTATCTTCATAGGAACAGCTGAAATTGAAAAGTCCCTGAAACATCATAGGTGGGCTGGGTATGCAGAGAAGTAAATTAAGTCAAATATCACACACGTGAAATAACTACACTGCAGTGAATGCTGCTGATAATCTCTCCTTCAGGAGGAGTTAAGATTCTACCTTTACTTTTAATTACTTTTTTTAAAAAGAGGAGTTTTTACCAAAACTTTCTGTGAAACTTGGAATTGCTTGTAAGGCTGAAGGCTTGGAAACCTGGCTTTATTTCTGTCTTACTATATTCTACAGTTTCTTCCAGAGGCTCAAAAATTTCTGTAGGCTCTGATTCTCAGTATAACCCTACTTCTTTAATTTTTACTGGAATTACAAAGTAGGGACTTTATCTTGGCCAACAGGAGCAATGCAAGTGGGGTTCCTCTCAGCCTGGACTCTGTAGGTGCTGCTCTGCTTGTCTGCTTACCAGGGAGAGAGCCACAGAATACTGGACATCTCCTGCAGTGCTTATTTTGCAAATCAACTGTAGGATATTTGTTTTCTTCCATAAAAACTGCAAAGTATTTACTCAAGAAATGTAAAAGTTACATATTTTATAGATTGTATGAAATTTCCATATGCATTTTGAGATTCTTTCGTTCATTTCAGAACAATCATTTTAATTGCAGGTATTAACTATCAGTAATATTTGGCCTCCTGACAGAGAATTACAGAAATTCTCTTTTAATTGTCTGCCTTACAGCAAAACATGCTTCCTGCTAATAAATTAATATGACAGTAAGTACTGAAGTGTATTTTTAAGTGCTTTGGGTTATTAGGAACATTACAGAGTGCTTTGGAATGCTCACACTCCTTACAGGCCCAGTACTGTTTGCTGAGATGCAGCGCCTCCCTCTGCTCTGCCTGAAGGATTTGTCTCAACGTGAGACTGTGCCTCCTGTCAGCCCTGGGAAAGGGCTGGGATCCCCTTCCTCAGCCTGTGAGGATTGATTTCCTCTTCCTCAGGAGAGTGGGAACTGCATCAGGGAGCACTGCAAGCTCCCACCTCCACAGCCTGTTCTTTGGTGGAAGAGGATCAAAGAGGACAAAGCTTTGACCATCCACCAGTAAAATTGGCCCCTGCTCGCTTCCCTTGCTGCGCTGGAGTGCCTCTATGGGCATATCCAGGTGCCCCAGTTCCCAGTCACCGCAGAGCAGAGCGAGACCACTGCGGTGAGAGCTGTGCCAGTCCGCAGTGTGGCTGTAGGGCAGCGAGGCTGTAGCATGAAGTGGGTGATGCTGGGGGTCTGGCCCACTGGGGGTTTCACATCCACTTGGTTCCAGCTCAGGCATATGGACTAAAGGCCTGATAGCCAGTGGAGTGCATTATGGCTATTCCTACAGTTAGTTTTCCTGTTAAGCTGAAAGGAATCCACTCAGTGCCCTCCAAAACTGGTTCATGTCACAGGGCCACATGCTGTAAGTGGGGACAGATGGGAGATGTGTTTCAGAAGTGCTCTAGAACTGAAATGTCATCGTAGACCACAGTGAGCAGTCAGTGGGATACAACCAGGCTGGCAAAGTGACAGGCTTCCTAGAGCCATGTTTAATGTGGGGACTAGTCTGAAAAGCTTTGTAGTCCTCTAAATAGATTTTTTTGTTTCAGCCATTGTGCCTGCAAACCAGACTCCAAATATCTGGCTTTAATTTGTTGGATCCAGTAAGGGACATTGCTTGGAGAATAAGAAAGCAGAGAAGACTGATAGTATATGCTGATTTCAAATAGATCTGGGTGAATGTTGTATTGGGTTTGTGTGGCAAGGTTTTGATAGTGGGTGGCTTCTGGGGTTGGTTCTGTGAGATGCTTCCAGAAGTTTTGCCCATATCTGACAGATCCGATGTCAGCCGGCTCCAGGATGGATGAACGTCTGGCCAAGGCCGAGCCCAGCAGCAGCTATGATGGTGCCAATGGGAGAACAGACTTAAGAAGTGGGAAAAAGCTGCACCATTGCAGCCAGAGAGAGGAGTGAGAATATGTGAGAGGAACAGCCCTGCAGACACCAAGGCCAGTGGAGAAGGAGGGGCAGGAGGTGCTCCGGGCGCCAGAGCAGAGATTCCCCTGCAGCCCCTGGTGCAGACCATGGGGAGGCAGCTGTGCCTCTGCAGCCCATGGGGATCCATGGGGGAGCATGTGTCCCCCTGCAACCCCTGGAGAACTCCACACTGGAGCAGGTGAATGCCCAGAGGAGGCTGTGACCCCGTGGGAAGCCCGTGCTGGAGCAGGCTGCTGGCAGCATCTGTGGGAAGCCAGTGGAGAGAGGAGCCCCTCTGGAGCAGGTTTACTGGCAGGACTTGTGACCCACAATGGAGCAGTTCATGAAGAACTGCAGCCCGAGGGAAGGATGTATGCTGGAGAAGTTCACGAAGGACAGCCTCCAGTGGGAGAGACCACACGGTGGAACGGGGGAAGAGTGTGAAGGGTTCTCTCCCTGAGGAGGAAGGAGCGGCAGAGACAACGTGTGGTGACTGATCACACTTCCCATTCCTCTTCCCCCTGTGCTGCTGGAGGGGAGAAGGAGAAAATTCGGGAGCGAAGTTGAGCCCGGGAAGAAGAGACGGGTAAGGGGAAGTTGTTCTAAGCTGTGTTTATTTCTCATTACCCTGCTCTGATTTGATTGGCAATAAATTAAATTAATTTCCCCGGTGCGCCCGCCCCCGCCAGCAGGCAAAGAAAGGCCGGGAGAGGGCGCTGTTGGCAGGGAAATGCCGCCCGGCGAGGCAGCCCGGGGAGCGGGACCCGGGGAGTGCCGGGCTCTACCGGGATGCCGGGACTCGCGGCGTGCCGGGCTCCGGCCCAGGAGCGGGCAGCGAGTGAGCGGCTCTCGTCTGCCACGTCGTAAAATTTATATTGTATTATTTATATATATTATATTTGTCCACACAAATGTCTTAGGGCTGGGTGTATGAAGGATGGTGACGCCACGCTCTTTCCAGTGGATCCCAGCGACAGGACGCGTAGCAACGGGTACACATGAAACACAGGGAGTTCCATCTAAATATGAGGGGAAAATTCTCTATTGCGAGGGTGACAGAGCACTGGAACAGACTGCCCAGATAGGCTGTGGAGTCTGCGTCCCTGGAGACACTCAAAATCCACCTTGGTGCAATCCTGTGCAACCTGTTTCTGCTTTAGCAGAGGGGTTGGACAGGGTGGTCTCCAGAGGTCCCTTCCAACCCCAGCCACTCCATGATTCTGTGATTGTGACCGATTCACAGAGAGTCCTGCTGCTGCAGACGGAACAAGACAAAGGTGTGCTGATGTTCATTGTAAATGTCAGAATACTCAAGGCAGCTCAAAGCTCATAAATGGGAAGAGGAAAAATTGTGGCTGGCACATCTGCTGTGTAGGTAAGGGGCCTCCGCACTTGGTGTGCAGCAGCACAGGCTTCACCATGCTTGGGCTGGGAACAGACATGCAGAGGAAAATGCTGAGCATGGCTTTTTTCCTGGGGTATTCTGCAGTGTGACATTTATCTTCTGCACCCCAACTGTTTGTACAGGAAATTTTCCACTTAGATTTCCCAGGGAGCCAGGCTCTGTCTCAGGACTGGGTGGCTTCCTGTAGCTGCAGGACTACTGTTGAAGGGATGGTGTCTGTGCCAGCTTCAACGTGTTCCTCAGTGGCACAAGTCAGGTATACTAACAACTAAGCCCGATTTTTTCCTCCTTCTTTGCCCTCACTGCTCATCTATCTGTACTTTGGCTCCAGTGAGGTCACCTCACTGCTTTGCCAGTAAATTTTCCTCCAGGGCAGCTAAATTTCTAACTTGGAAGAAAAACAAGGGGTTGAAGAAGTGTGGGGAAACCATGAAGCACTTGAACAATAACTTCAACAAGAGCCAGGCCTTAGGGACATATTACACAAATGCCAGCATAGACACATTTGTTCCTCCCCAGTGTTATTTCAGAACTACCTGAAAGACGTATGTAAGATAGTGTGAATGCCAGTACATTCACCTTCACTTAGTCTTTCATTCCTATTGTGGGGCAAGACAGATTTAGCTAGAGAAAACTAAAGCCAGCAGGAAGCAGAGGAGCTTAACTGCATGGCTAGAAGTGGTATGTATGAGCAGGAGAGCTGGGTCTTTTGTTGGAATGCATGTATGTCTCTCCTCCCTCTGCAGTGCCTGCTGTCCCCTGGGACATCCTGCTTTCTTGCCTGCTAGTCCCCAGTGTCACTTTCCTTTGAGCCTTTGACAGGAAGGCTGTCAGCCCACAGCAAGAACCTTCTCTGTGCTATGAGCTAATTGTGGCTCTGCCCTTGACACTCCTTGGGGCACAAGGCGAGCCCATTTGGGAACATAAATTTTCTCCCACACCCAGATTTAAAATGGGGAGGAGATGCCTTTCTCCACTTCCCCCATGGGATTTTGAGAGCCCTGCTTGTTGCAAGCTCCCACTTGTCCCAGGCAGACAGAACCTGTTGGGCATCTGACCATCTGCCTGAGCAAAGGGCCGGGTTTGTTTGCTCCCTGCTGGCTGCCGGGGCAGGGCTGTGCCGGGGTGTGCCGAAAAGCCCACCCTGCCGGCATGTTTGCACAAACAGATGCAGCGGGCTCTGCGTTGACAAGGGTATTTTTAAATCCGCTCCAAACGCTTGTCAAGCCAGCTGTTCTACAAGGCAGTTGAAGGGCATTGCCAAAGCTGAGCGTAGAGGCAACATACCCAGCAATTTGGAAATAAAGGGCCTCTATTCATAAGAGTTGAGTAAGGCATTTCATGGCCCCAAAGACATGGGGCTGTCTTCTCTGTGCACTCAGAAGAAATAACTCTATTCACTGGCAGACTGGTAGCTCTCCGCAGGAGACCGGCATTGGGGATTTGGGTGGGGTTTGTTTAACTGAGGAGCAGGGCTATGGTGCCGTGACTGAGCTGGTGTCTGTTGTGCAGCCAAAAAACTGTTCCTACTTGTCACCTTGGTGGTCAGGTGCTGGTTGTGTCCAACTGCTTGTCAAAAATCAACATGCTGGAGGTGCCTACTGGCATGGTGTGGCAGTTAAAATACATGGATTACATTTTTGGCCATGGGACAATGACATTTGGAAATTTTATTCCCAAATCTGTCCTTGGGGGAGAGGCTCTGAAGAAAAGCACACCCTATCCCATGGCCCTGTGGGCATCAGTACCAAGGTGCAGAACTGGTACACTGAGAGAGAGAGGAGGTTGAGACAGTGTGGGACACCTGGGCATGCCTGATATGCCGCACCACAGCAGGGGTCTGCAGTCTCACAGACAGCGAGGGCAGTGCGGGGCTTTCCTGGGCCAATGCTCAGCAGCAAAGCCCTCCCAGCGGCTGCCAGTGCCCGTAGGCCGATGGAAACAGCCACTGGGTTCTTGTAGCAGTGGTGACGGCGCAAGGCACAGCGCTGCCTCACAGGATGTGCTGGCACCCCACCCTTCCCTGTCCCCAGTACTCCGTCATTACTGAGCGAGGTGGGAGGAGCTGCCCGCCCGCTGGGCCGTGGCTGGCGCTACACCCCCGGCACAGGCTGTCCCCGTGCTGCCACTCAGTGCGACACAGCCTAAGGTGGGAAAGGCTATTTTTACCGTGGCTTTGGAAAGCCCCTTACAATCAATGCCATAGGAAGGAGGTGGGTTGTTTGATTGTTTTTCCTCCTCTCACATTCCTGGAAAGAGGGGCCAGCTCAAGCAGGTGCTGCGGAGCAGGACCATTGGGTCAGGAGGGTTGGGCTCACTGCCTGCCTCTCCCTGGGGTTCTTGGGGGAGCTGGGCCAACTCACAGCCCTGTGAGACGCTTGGCTTAGAGCTAGTACCATGTGACCAAACTGCTAACCTTGTTTTGGGTTTCCCCTTAGCCTGATCCCATTGTTGCCTGCCCAGCACCAACTGTGCTCAGAGCTGGCTTGGGCTGCTGGTACCTTATGGCCTCACACATCAGACCCTGAGGAACTGGAGTAACTTTGCTGGAGACAAGGCTCCCCTTCAGCCTGGGCTGGGATGGCAGGGACTTTAGCTCCTTCTCTTCCCCAGGCCACAGCAGCTCTTGCTTGCAGGGTTGCCTCTCACCATGGGGCTGAATCTCCCACTGGAAGCTCTGGGACACCTTATAGTCAGTCCATGGAAACCTGCATCTTTATGCAAGAACTCTTAGTCAAGGAGTGGGAGAGTTACGTACAATTCCCTTTTATGTTACAGAGACCAAAACCTGTATCCTCTCTGCTTCATAACAACTTTCACTGCCAGGCTTAAGATGTTCTGCAGGAAGGTGCTTTCAGCCAAAATGTTGAAGTGCTTCTGCTTCAGAAAGAAAAATGAAGCATTTGTTGGCCCAGAGAAAAACCATCTTTACTGACCAAACACCACTGCACCCCTTGGAAAGAGGCCTGGGTTCTCTTAGCCCTGCTCCAATTTCATAAGCAAGAGCAAAGCACGTGCTAGAGAACAAATGGGATCTGGATCTCCTCTCCCTCTTGTGAGTGCTGTTATCACTAGACAACAGAGGTCCAAGTCATTCTTTCCTTCTCATCTGATCTTGTCTCTGGAGAATGCAGATTAAGAGTCTCAAGCGGTCTTAACGCCCACATTTGTGGAAGGCCAGAGTCCTTGGCCTCTCCCGGGTTCACACCTGCTGCTGTACACGCCAGGACACTCTGCGGAGCCTGTGGCTGCTTCTAATCAGATTTTTCTGATTTCAGCACAAGCTGCCCAAATCCCATGACAGAAGTTTATGGTTCAAAGATTCCTGGCATTCTGCTGAATCAAATAAGGTTTGACATTGCAGGATCATACATTGTTATGTTGCCAGAGATTCATTTGTACGATCCAAACCCCCTGAATGCCGTGTGTGGAATGGAATGGAGAGGCTTCCTTCAGCTTCTTCATCTTTCCAGTTTACAATCTTCTTTCCTGTCTTCACTCTGATGAACCACGTCCCGCAATCACACAGCTCCCTCAGGTAGTAATTTCAGATAAATTGTGAGTTCCTGGTGGGAGCACTCCCTTAGGCAGAAGAACCACCTTGACTGAATTCACCAAAGGAAATTGGGAATTCTGTCATTATTTCAAAGTTGCATTAGAAAATACCTCATTTTCATTTAGTTAGGGATGTGTTCCCACCTGCTGTGAAATATTATTATGGTGCTTAATTTAATCTTCACCATTTTTATGCTTTTATTCTTTCAAAGACCTAAGCAAGTTGAGCTTGGGGAAGAATCAATTACTTTGAGATGCGTTGGCAGTATCTACTGCAGGACCAGCTTCTTGTAAGACAAGCTGCAAGGGCCCTGGCATGTGTCATTTTATGTGTAAGACCACTTCTCCCCCCCGCCCCCCCTGCTGCAGACACACACACACATCCCCTTTTTCATAAGCCCTCCTTACCACTTACTTTCTCACGTGGTCCAACGACTTCTTGCCCTGGAAAAGGTTTCCTTCACAGGGATGGGATCCATCGCTCTTCCCTGTTGGCCTGACACAGGTCTGCCTACGCAGACACCAGGGTGTAACCTTGCTGCTCGTGTTACTGCCAGGTTTGGATCTCTTCAAGTGCTCCTCTGTGTCCAGACCATGCAGACAAAGCACTCACAGCATGACCCCTCACAGAGTCTCTGGGCACCTCTGTATGGGTCACGCTCACTTTGTCAAGGGCAGGCCTTCCCCAGCAACACACCATTAGACACTTTCTCCTAGCACAGGCTGGAAGCCCAGTGTTCTCATGTGCCTCCAGAGGCTGAGGCAATGGACATGTGTCTCTGTGTTAATCCAGCCCTGGAGACCAGCCGCACCCCAGGAGCTCAGAGCACAGGCAAGTGCCCTTCGGATTCAGCTCCAAATATCAGAGGATCAGACTTAAATGACGGGCTCTGAGGACTGTGATTCCAGAGATGGTCCCTTATTGACCTGCAAGTGACCACTGCCAGCAAACACCACCTGCAGGGTGGGGGTGAGGCTCATGGCCAGGCTAAGCTGGGCTGGGGCTGCCAGGGCTGCAGAGGTGATGTTTCAGAGAGCATTAGCTCCAAAGGCAGCAGATCCCTCTCCATCTGCTGAAACCAGTTGGCAAAGGAGAGAAGGAATTTAGCACTGTATAGAGTCTGGCTATCCAGAAAGTCAAGAGGAAAATAAAACCCAGAGACAGAAATAAAGGGTGATCAGTAATCATGCCTTTAATAGCTTGTAAATAATTTTTTTAAAATTCCAGGCAACTAAGATGTACATTTGTTGTGTGTATCTGACATCTGAAAAAAACATGAGACCACAATCTGTTCTGTTTCTTCCCTTTTCTAAAGCACATAAATTAAAGTATCAGTCACCTCAATATACAACAGTTCAATGAAAGAAAAGGGTTTGTTCTGTTTTTACAATTCAGTGTCACCTATTACCTGAAGCATTAGCTAGAGTTTTAGCTAGAGAACTTTCTTACAGCAAATAGGAAAGCTCAGAACTTAGGCTGTCCACAAAAATTCAAGAAATTTCCACTCCCTGCTCTCAAACTCCACTTCCTAACAAAGCATCAGAATAACATTTTCCTGTTAGAAAACAAAAGACCCCAAAAACTCTTCAAACACACAAGGAAAACACTGTCTGTACCATAGAGCTTATTAAACTTACAACATAAATGGTGCAACAACCTCCTCTTCTACAACTTTAACACAGAACCTGAATTCATGCCAGGATGAACAAGGACAGAAAATGCCCGACTACGGATGGCCTTTGGTGCCTGGGGCTGCCCAGGGGCCTCCCGGCCTTGGTATACAGTAAATGCTCTCAGTCATGACAGCACCTGCAGGCTCAGGGACGTCAGCCCATGCAGCAGATCTGGCAGAGGCTTTTTCATGATTCCCTTGCTGAACTCAGCTCAGCCCCAGGTCGCACAGCCAGGACTGGAATTCAGATGGAAGGACACTAAGGACCCTCCTCAGTGCTGAGGCTCAGCCCTTGTCACAATTCAGCCAAGTAGCTCTGGCTATCACCCAATATTCTTGACTATGGACAGTTTCCATAGGTGTGGGATCACTTTATCGGCAATACAGCATGGCCTTTGATGGAGGGGGGGTTGCCCTTGCCTTTTCCCATTACGAGGCATGTGAGCACCGTGTATGTGGGGCTGCTCCTCATGGGACTGCTTGGGAGCTGGTAGGAAAAGCCTGTGCTCTAGCACAAGATAGATGACATACAGGGAAATGGGAGTTAGGCAGAAACAGCTCAGATGGCTGATATATCCATCTGTTCCCTAGCATTGAATAGAAAACCTCTGATCTAGGGGGAAAAAATTATGAAAGAACACAAAATGAAGCAAAAATGTGACCTTTGCTGCTTTTTCATCTTCTGTAGTTTTGACTAAAGAACCTGACCTGTAAGTGCAGCTAACTCCAGAGACCAATGTACTCTTTCACAGTCTTGTGTGTGTGTGCAGCGCTAGAACCAAGTCACAACTACAGGTGCAAAGGAACAGTCACAGTCCTCAGAAGACCTGCTCTGTGCACTTGCCAGAGCTTGAGTTTGCTGATAAAGTTTAGCAAAGAGGTTCATTCTTCTTGAGCACAAAAAAAAAATCTGTCAAACCAGCGTCTATTACAGAGAGATTCTAAACTGACATAAATAATTATAGTCTTGATTAAAAATAATATATTATTCTAGATTTTTGGGTTTTTTAGTTCTCATGTAAAACCCCTATACTCTTGACATCTAGTAACAAAGACAAAATAAAAACCAGGCACTTGCTGTGCCTTCTCAAGCACTATTGTGGTGTTTAAGGGACACAGAGGAACTTAACAACTGAGATTAATGCCTACAGTGGAAAACAAGAGGTGTTCTTCATGCCATTGGCTTTTTCAAGTCTCGGATTTGCTTAATCAGGTAGTTCTTCTCATCAGTGAATTGTTCGTCATCCGTCCTTTCTTTCTGGAAATTGCTCAGAAACTCAATTAGCTTGGGTTGGTTTTTCAACAGGATCTCCACAATAGGCTGTGTTTTGTTTGGACTGGCCACAAAAACCTAACATGCAAACAAAATCAGGCACAGAGAGACAGCAAGGGGGTGGGAACACAGAGAGAGACAGCAGAACATCAGTCACAACATCCCCATAAGTTACTTTCTAACAGGGCAGCTGAAGGCTAGCAGGCCGACACTCTACTGCTACTCACCTCCTTCCAAGGCAGAGAGAGAGGAGTTCAAACATATTGGTCCAAGAGCAAATTGGAAGCGAAACTATGCCCATGTGTGGTATCACTTCCCTTTAATTTTGCTCTTTGTTGATAAAAACTTTTGATTGTAAACCCAGCTGTTGAGAGGGAGCTATCAATTCTCAGCCTCTTCCCACCCGCAAGACAAATACACAGAAATTAATTATCAGGAGAATGGAAAAGCTTTGTGTCAGTATCAATATCATTTCCATATTAAACCAGGCCTAAAATTAGACTTGCCAGCTTTGTTTTGGTTTGGAAAAATATGTCAGAGGCCTCACTTCCCTCTGCCTAATCCATTCATGGGAGCATGGAAATTTACAGCAGCAGGAGCAGGAGAGTTGTGTGCCCAGCACCTTTGCAGAGCTTGCTGACCAGAGGAAAGTGGCAATGCAGGAAGGTGATGTGAGACACAGATACGCACCTGGCACAGCCAGCCCAGCAGTGTGGGCTTACTGGCCTTCTTCAATAGTAGGTTTTAAGGATAAATCTACCCATGCTCTGACTTTTCCTCCTGTAATCACTAAAGCTGTGGTTTTACAGCTCTGAACATGGCCCCTCATGCCACAACACTGTTTCTTTAACATTTTCTCTGGGTTAAGTGCAAACCTAAGGCTGGTTGCAAAGGCCAGTGGTGAAAGGCTCTTTTCAGGGACCTCGGGATGCCACAGAGATGGGGTTCTGGGGATGTCGACTAGGAGGGGCAGAGGGGGCACAGCACTCGTGGCAGGAACCCACGTGCAGCGCACCCTGACCACCCTGGGAGCAGCTCCCACATCTGGCTCGCACCGAGGTTACCATGGCTGGTCAACAAACACCGCCTGAGCGCTTGTGCAACGACAGAAATAACTCCAGTTATTCTCTACCCGATGAGAAGAAATTAAGGATGGACAGAACTGGAAAGTGTCCAGTTTCCCTCCAAGCCTATCCAAACCAAAATGAAAACAAACATCTGCTGACAGTACAGAATGTTGTCCTGCCGAGCATAGGCGGCACCACCGCTGGCTCCTGATCTGGGGCTCTTCTGCAGGTCCCTTTGTCTCCACTGAGGTTGTGCCCACAGGAAAACCTGGGCTACATCCAGCTGCTCAGGGTGGAGCTGTGCTACCTGATGAGGATCACACAGCTCTGTCCTGGGGGGCTGTGCTACAGCCTCTTGTCCCTAAGACAACGCCTGGCAAAGCATGGGGCAGGGTTCAGACTGGACCCACCATTAGGCTTCATGCTCCAAAATCAGAGGATGTTATACAAGTGGTGGGGAAAGTGCCACATCAGGGGAATGTGTGGAAGGAGTGGGGTTCAACACACACCAACAGCACCCCAGTGAGTACTTCTGCCCAAACAGGAAGCCAAAAGTACTTTTTTATTTCACAAAGGTGAGGCAAAGCATCTTCTCTTAAACCTTGGCATCCTGATGCCAGAATAGTCTTAATCTCTGTCTATGCTTTTGTCTCCTCTGGATCCCTCCTCCTCAGGCTGCTCCTAGGAGTCCCTGCCACAAGGTACTTTGCTCTCTGCTCTGCAGAAAGAGCTGCAATCTCTGCCATGTTGGCTGAACACTCCCCAAGTGTATTATAGTTTTCCTTGATCTAGTGGCCAGACCATGGTCCCAGTGACAGTACACTATCTCCAGCTATTCACACCAGCCTCCACCTTGCCCTTCCCTAATTACCCTGAGCTATCATCCTAAATAATTCCTTTTTATTCCCACTTGCCACCTAAAACTTCCCAAGTGCAGCACTAACAGCCTCCACTCCCAAGGATCCCCTCTGAGCAGCCACCTTCCTACACGATGCCCAAAGTACTCACAGGGCAGCCTCATACCAGGGCCACATCTGCCTGTGGGTAGGATGGCCAGTTCACAGCTCTCACCACACTTGAGGGACTCTCAACAGTTGCTGCATCTGAGAGCAGCATCTCCTCCTTTGCAAGTAACTTTGATACACTGTTGTTGATGCACTGGTTCCCCTAAGTCTGGGAAAAAAAGGGTTTGGGGAGGTAAATCACTACTGAAGGTACTTTAAAGCTTTCCAGTCTGTGCTTTATCTAGCAAACATGAATCTTGAGATCTCACACAAGATTCAGGAGCAGAAGGATGTTTGGCTCTGGATGAGGCTGCAACACTTCATGCTCTGAGCTGGAGCAGCCCCAGGAAGCAGCTCTCTATGTGCTGACCTACAGCAGGTGATCATGCTGATGGAAGCTGGATACTTCCAGGATTTGGACTATGATAAGCCCCTAGTCATCTGGATGAACTGCCTTGGGGAAAACGCACAATATAAGCCTACAGACAGGGATTTACAGATCTTCCTAAGAAATTTTTATTTTGCAGTTCAGTTCCCCCTTGGTGACGAGGAGAAGAAACCATTAAATACACAGTCAGGTCCCACATGTTCAGAAATCATCTGATGACAATGCAAACGGAAGCTATCAAAGGCCTGACCTTGAAGTGCTGAACATCTTCCTTCAATGAATATTAGGTCTTCCTAATATTTGTCTGAAGGGTGACTCTCAAAATGAAGAAATCTAAATGATTCTTCTTGTAAAAGGTCTCTGCTCTGCAAACAGAACTGGAAGGTTGGTGGTAAACCTAGTAAACAGCATTTCATATTGGTCCTACCACTGGTATTGCCATAGCAAATAACAAAGAACTTAGTTTAATAGAAGCCATCACATCCTGTTTATCTTCCTGCTCAATTATTTATAGATTACAATCTTCCCCTTGCAAAACTGGCAAAGTGAACATTCAAACAAAGATCACCTCAACTGCCAGTCTTGCTCAGTGTCAACAGGGACTCGTAAAGAGAGAATGTTCAAGGACCAGAAAATTCCTGAAATGTTATTCAATGCTTTGGCTAAGCAAACAAAATCAATTCTGCCAGTATCAACTGACCAGTTTCACAGAGCCCAGGAGTAGGACCACCACAAGACTTTATGTTAGGAAGAGTCCCCCTCATTCAGAAGTCTGTATTGTCATAGAGAAGGAGATCAATCCCTAAAAACAGAAACATTATTAATGCTATCTAGAACATTTCAACTAAAATGAAGTTGGATCAAACCACAGAGAACTTTGTTTCACCTGTGGTTTTATTATGAAAGGATGTATGTTCTAGAGCACTAAATTCAGATAGATGAGAGAGACAGAGTCCCAAAATAAAGACAGTACCCATATAAAAATTTTAAATATTGCTGTCTCAACACAGAGACAGCTCCATTTCATGAGTATTTGCAAAAGGCCTGGAATGAAAAGCAACTCTGAAGCTTCAAAAGTTGTTCAAACTGTTGCAACTGTTGCTACCTTCTCCATTAAAAGTCCTAATGTATTTCTTTAAACAAACATCAAAATTACTTAATTAGAGAATTTGACCTTATTTCCTTGAAATTAATAGCCAGGCATTACCACCCTCTGGGACAACAGCAGAGCAAAAGTGATTACAGAGGTTGGATGCCCTGGACTGAATATTTTAAGACTTACCCTGGGGTCATGCACAGTGTTGCTGTCAGGACACTGCGCACACAGAACACACACTGTTCATGCTGCTTATAGCACAATGCTTCACATAATAATCCCTGCCCTTTAGAGTATCCAGCTGAGAAACAGAGAGGACACATCCCCACAAACACAGCCTCAGCTTCATACCAAGAGCTGTCACTATGGTCAAATTATGTGAGGCCATTTGCAGAGCAAGCTGCAGGAGGTAGCTCGTAATATGCATGAAAGAGAATGGAAAAATGAAACTGAGGTCACAAAACACAGTGTACCCATTCTATTTTTAGATTTAAACTGTAAAATATCTCTTGCTAAATGCGTCCTTAAGAACAAGAAAGTTGCATAATCCCAGCTCACTGCTACAGGGTGTTTTCCTCAAAATCAGCAAATTGTTTAAGTGAAATCCAGGAGAGCTGTTTCTACCCTTTGTTTGTGAATATGTGAGATCAAAGGAATACCTGCACCATGTTCACATACATCTGAAAGATACAGCCTCCCCTACAGACACGCAAACTCAAAGTAGGCTCCACTAATGAAACACATCACAAACCCGTCACAGGAGCTGGAGAGCCCTTCCCAATATTTGATCCCCAAAGTGTGTGCACTCAGGACTGACATCTATCCACTGAAATCACTGCAGAGAAAAACCGGTGACTCTCCAAGCCTACAACTCTAACTGATCCCCTTGGATTATTTATGAAGGAGGAGGGAAGGGGTGAGGTGTGGTAGCTTTTCCTCGTGATTAAATACTGGGTAATCCTTTTGCATACCGTTGTCTGGGACATCCAGTTTTACAAAGCAGCTGCAGACCTTTAGGATGGTGCTGCAAGGTGGAAGGTCCGTTTTTTTCAGTCAAAAGGAAGAGGAGGGGCTGGAGTTAGGAGGAAGATCAACCATCTCCTAAATGGAGAATGGAAAGAGGCACTGCAAGTGGGCACTCTGTCTTCATTTTCCCACTCACAGTAGGTTGGATGAATGAAATGTTCTCAGATCTTGGGGATATTGGCATTTTCAACCACAAAATGTTCCTGCAAAATAAATTTGCACTACAAGAGCTCATCACTTTAATCTCTATTTTACAGTTTCAAATCTGCAATAATTAGGAATTGCCTCAGGGAGTAAGTGTCATAAGCCTTTTTTTTGGGTCAGCTGGGGCATGGGAGTGTTGGAATCTGGATGCTTACAAAGCAAAAACATTTCAACTGTGTCTAACTGGTGAAACATCTAAATCAGGTAATTTAAACCCAAATCTTTTGGCAGCTCAGACAGAGCAGCAAGTATCCACTTCTCTGCAGAGCTTTGATTCCAAATCACTGTGGTTAGCCTACTGTAATTTCATCCAGGACTGCATAGGTATTTTGCAAGCATAATTTAAAAATGCAGGCACAGTTTAAAATTTATGAGATTAGAAGCTGAGGACAAGATTCCTCTCCCAGTTACATTAACATGGAATTATTACAGCTGACAAGAGAACCAGGCTGAGGGACACAAACCCAGCAACAGGAGACAGGGACACTGCAGAACAGGCACAAACAGCCAGTCTCTTAAATACTTAAAGATTTCATTGGTTCTCAAGAAGTTAGAACTCAATTTAAGAAGTGAAATCAGAGGGAAAAGAGCTTCTCTGACCCTCTCTACAAAGCTAATTCGCAGTGTAATTTTCTGTAACATACCCTGTAATGGCCCACCCCCTGGTGAGGACCTGGAGGCTGCTACATCCAGGGAACCCAGATCCTCAGTGAGGAGGATCCTAAAAGGGGAGCTGCTGCACCTCTACAGTTACTCTATAGTGTCCTGCTGGTGCTTGTGAACAAGCAATTTCCAGCTGATCAGGTTCTGCTCTGAGTCTGCAGCTCCCCCCCCCACTGAGCACTGTGTGTGTGAGGCAGTGTGAGAAATGCCATGGGAATGCCTTGGCCCTGCTGAAATGCTGCTGACTGGTACCACTGGAAAAGACCACCAGAATTTTATGGAGGTATCTGAGGACAAAGTTTGACCCTTTGAACTCAAGAGATACAACACCACTGTTGCTCATGGTTTGTTTTGCTGGCACTCCAAGGTCCAAGCATTATGTCCACATGGCAGCAACTGCAAGTGGTCAAGCAAGGATGAGCCTGCAATATCCCCACTCTAACTGGAAATGGGAATGCAACATATTGGAAAGGAGGAATGGGAAGGCAGAATGGGGGGAACAGCAATGTGTGCCATGGTTGCACACTGGAATCCTTTCACTTTATTCCAAGTCCTCTTGAATGCCTCCTAAAATAAGTGAAATCAGCAATTCCCAAGGCCTGGTCCATGCCTATCATTAATTCAGGAATAGCAACTCACTCCTTTCATAAATAAAAATCTTGCTTTTATTCACAGACTGGCTAAGAAAGACCAATCCTTTGATACCTTCTCCCCATTGGCATCTCAAAGGCTGCAAGTGTCTGGAGCCAGACTGCTCACTTATCTTGGAGCCACACACCTCCTGATAAGGAGGAGGAGATAAGGAGGAGGAGTACAAGTTACTCACAGTGGTTTAGTTGACTGGAGGAAGTCAGCAAGGGAACAGCTTACCAAGCTACTTATTTCACAAAAGGAATTTTTTTAAAATCCTCCTTGAAGCTTTTTTTTCCTTTTAGAAAACTAAAAGTTTTTTGGAGAAGCTGCACATTCTCTAAGTCTCCACACTGAAGATCTGAAAGCTTTTTTTCCAAATCAGAAATGGCATAAGTATAAAACTCAACGAAACACCCTGAATTTGTGGAGGGTGATGTAACCTCTTTCCACAGTCATTTGGTGTTATCTGGTATTTTTCTTAGCCAGCTTAGGGAAGGGATATCCTTAGAGGCTCAAAATTCTTCTTCTGATAATCATTAACAACTCTATTTATAGTTTGAAATTAACATGTTCATTCCAAATTAAGAGTTAGTTTTGCATAACCATCTGACTCACCCTCTGTCCCAGAGCAGAGAACTCTTTTGATAAGAAAATGGTAAACTTCTAACTTATTAACATTAATCATCATGAAAAAAGGGACACTGGTTGGGTCTGGTAATTGTTTAACACTGCATTAATGTCACCACAAAATGATGGAAGGATTAAACTCATTTCAAGCTCAGATTTACCAAGCCTTTTAAATACCTTTAGAAGCAAACTGTGTTTGCCCTGATAGCCAGCACCAGCACCATCTACTTTTAATCTTAATGTAGAGTTTTAAGACCTTTTTTTTTTATCTTTACCCAGAATCACATGGTAAAATGATCCAGGAGCTGGGAGAAGGTCCCCTGGATACTACCTAGAAATGTATAATTTGTTACCTGTAGCTCATGGCTACTTGACTGACTACCCCCAGCTCAAACCAAAAAGATGCTGCTTTAGGTCTCACCTAAAGGCAGGCAAACAGATATCAGAGGGTGAGTGATAGAAAGGTTTTCAACTATGACATTCTCAAATACTAGAAGTGACTGTAAACCCCAACTTTTGCCTTACTTTTTTGGACTTCTTGTCCAGACTGAAAGACACTTTTAGGAGGAGAAGAGAAAGTCTGACACCTCTACAACTCATACTGGCTCACCTTGAACACATGGAATGCTTCAAACTGAATGTTGGGGCTTTTATCTCGCAACAAGTTCATCATCAGCTTCAGGTTTTCTGGTTTGCTGATGTATTTCGTCATGATGGCAAAGTTGTGTCGGTCTAGAATCAGTTCACCCAGAAGCTTTAAGCACAATTAGAAAAAAACACATTTTTTTTCAATTCACCACATCATTTTTGAATACAAAGAAAGCAGCAGCCTATTTCAATGTTTGCTTAAGAGGTTTCAATGTCACTACCTTTAAACAAAAAAAAAGGAACTAGACTTCTTATCATGCAGTGGGTTACTTAATGCCCAATAATGCTCATCTTCTAAATACTATAGAGAGGGATCCTGTGTATGGGCTGGGTGTAATAGGAGCTGGTGTGAGCAGTTAGGACAGAAGCAAGTGTAGTGCAGCTGTCCCACACAGACACCTTCATTTCATTCCCAGGTTACATTCACACTCCCCTCTGCTTCCATGTGCAGGCCATGTCACACTTGGTGCACCAGACAGAGACTGCCATGTTACTCCCAAGTTCATTGTAACCCATGTTCTGAACCAAAGTATAGATCTGAGCTCAGAGGAAAAGTGATAGTGCTTGTTCCACAGAAATGGCCCAATGCTTCACCAGAGGTCCAGGAAAGAAAAGACACAGTGAGCTCCTGTGCATTTCAGGAAGAGCATCACAAGCCCTTAGTTCTTCTTTTGATAGAAAAATGGCTGCTCCATCACCATACATGCACCTTGATATTCTGCATAACACAGAGTACAAATTTAGGAGGAAAGTGCTGAGAGATTTTACCTTCAAAGATTGTCTCTTTGTTACGTAATTCTCAGAATGAAGGAGTTTTTCATAATCCTCAAAGATCTAGAGTAACAAGAAAACACAAATGCATCAGATTCACGTGCATCCTTCCTTCTCTTGGTCCTTCTCACCTCAGAGGAGCAGCAGAGGCTGCAGCAGTGCCACCCTCTAACACTTCACTGCAATGCCAGGCCCAGCTCTTGTGGCCTTTTCTCTTGGTTGGTTATCATGCAGTGAATTAACGCCCAGGAACACTCCTCTTCCAAGTGCTGCAGAGGGAGAATACCACATATGGACTGGATGGAACAGGGGCCAGTGTGAGCCAACTGGGACAGAAGTAAGCCAGTGCCTGGACAGCCTTCTCCTACAGAAGGGTGACTCTGCTGCAAGGACACATGGTTCCAGCACATAACATCCACTCACTCATATCATGGTCATGCCTGGCTGTGTGACTTAACACAACACCCCAAAATGATGATGGTGCATCCCAAATGCTCCTTTTGTGAGGTGCCACCTCGCCTGCCTTCAGCACCCTCACTCATTAAAGCTGTTTGCCCAGCAAGGGTCATTAGGAGCAAAGTGTGTGCTGGATTTTGCAGGGATGGACCAAGGGAACCTTGTGGTCAAGCAGACTGAGAGAGAAGGCTGCAATATGTTCAAACCATCTACCAAACAAGCAGGAAAAATCAACACTGCTGTCCAATAGTCACCAAAAAATACCCCAAACCTTGCTTAGGCAATTAATACTTAAAAATTTTAAATGTTAAATAAATGTAGAATGGGGACTGTTCCAGCGCAGTGCTTCAGTATTAAGAGAAAAGATTAGCAGAGGCACTTGTTTTGCTCCAGCTAAGCTGCATTTGTGACTCAGCAATAATAAGCCTGCTCTTTATTACCTTCATGGTAACCAGAATGAAAGAAATTTGTCTTTTCATTTTGGCAATGAAATAAAGAATACCTCAGGTAACATGAAAACATAACCCACAGTCTAATTCCATGATCTGTATCGGTCCAATTTTAGTTTAATCCAATGGAATTTTTCTGACCCATATTTGGTCCAAAATGGAGCCAAAAAATCAAGTGAAAAACAGCAGCTAACCAAGGGACTAATCACCTTAGGAAGATAATAGGAATACTCAGACCTCAGTCCCTCATTTAGGTACATGTAGTAATGCTAAAACATTTTTCAGTAACTCTTCTTCTCTGTCCCAAAGTACAATAAATAACACCAGAATGGCCCTATCAGTACGGGGGTGTCACAAAACTGTTTAAAACTATGCACAAGTTTCCCCCCATGATCTGTTTACATGTGAAGTTTCAGTTCCATTCACACATGAGGAGATCCGATGGACACAGCAAGGAATAAAACTTGCTTTTAAACTATGAGTTCTCCTGAAACCTTGCTGGGTGTCCCAGGTGTGTGCAGAGGGGGTACCTGCATTTCACATGCCAGGCGTGGATTCTGCTCCAATACAAAGCAGTGATTGGTTTTGCAGCCCTGTGTGAGGAGTTGATGCAGAGCACAAAACCCCCTGTGCATTTTTTTCCAGCCAAGCATAAATAGATTTTTTTAGTGTCTTTCAGCATTGATACTTACTACATCATAATTTTGTTCCAGAAATTCTGCCACCAACAATTTGTGTCGTGTTAACAGGTCCTGAGGAAGAACAGAGAAAGGTTACCTGAGAGAGCAAGCTCCTTTGATTGTCCCTTGATTCCCAAATGTATTTCAGCACTTTTCACCAGAAGCATTTACAACATGATTTCTACAGACAACACTACATTCATTTTGTTTTTAGTAGGACTTCAGGGAGAACTCAGTTAATGTAATGCTAACAGAATCAATATAGAACTATTCTAGTACTCTTTATTCCTGTTTCTCTCCCACCTTTTCTTGTTATTGACAGGTCCTAGTGCACAGTACTCACATTAAACAGGGATGAGGAAATAAAATAAAGTAAATTAATCCTTTATGGAGGATGAGCTGTGGTCTCCAAGCCAAAAGTGATCTACATGCTGGGAATGACACTAAGCCTGAACTGCTCTTGTTCACCTCCAAGAATATGACAAGGAATACTCAAATTCAACCACTCTATATACATTTAGCTATTTAATAATGAAGCCTAGGCACCAACCTAAGCTAAGCCATCCAGGCTCCCTCCACCTCCACTCCTTTCCCGGGAAAGAGTCTCAGGTAAGTGGGATGAGTCCCTTCTGTAGAGCTTTTTCTGCCTAAGGTTGGCTTTCTGACACAAAGCAGTATCAGACCTTTCAGACAGCTGGACAGGCTGCCTCCCATTCTAAAAGGCCAACTAATTCAAATTTAAAAAACCTCTCCCACAGAATGGGGATGCTGGTGCTCAGTGACAGACATGTAAATTTTCAGCTCCACAAGAAATTGAGTCTTTTTACTGGATGAATAGCTATGAAATGGAGTGGCCAGTGTGAGGCATTTAAGTATGATTTTCATCTCACTGCTTCTTTTAAAACACAACATTGATCACAATAAATGCCTGATGAAGTCCATTCAAGTTGCTATTTTTCAGTTAATCAGTTTCTGCTCCTTTTCATAATCTTTTTCATGCTTTCCCTACCCAGGCAGAGACTGAAGCTGATGAGGAACTCAAGCAGATGCACAGACACATCCTCACAAATAAAAGAAATCCCTTACATACTAATCCTTTAATTTATTTTTACCATCAATTATAAGAGGAAAGCAGAGTGCTACAAAATCCAGTGCCTGTTTTAAATACATCCCTTCATTTAGCAGGACTGCAGTGACAGCAGTTTTAAAGGCTGAGTGAAACACGTGATTCAGGAGCTTCTATGCAGGGCGCTTAGAGGCAACTACAACATCCTTCAACAGGGGGCACAAATGAAATATAATCCAAAATGAGTTTTTCATAGGAAATGACGAGGAAGCGTGGAGCAGCAGCATTCAGCCAGCACGTTCCAACTGCTGCTTGCACCCTCCACAGCCAGCTTATACCTTGAAATACAAGCCCTTTTCCTCTGCATTTTTTACAGCTCTGTTTCCTCTCTGCAATGCACCTGGGTAACTTTAATTAAGAAGTACATCTCCAGATCATAAAAAATTCCAGTACTTCCCTATTATAAATATCCTCAGACTTTAATGTATATTTAATTGAGCCCTCCTCTGGTGCACAGACTATCCGAGGCT
Organism: Aphelocoma coerulescens; assembly: GCF_041296385.1. Lineage (NCBI taxonomy): Eukaryota > Metazoa > Chordata > Aves > Passeriformes > Corvidae > Aphelocoma > Aphelocoma coerulescens. The sequence goes on from NC_091013.1 coordinate 65,622,414, forward strand.
TTCAGCTCTGAACCAGACACCCTGGTGGCAACTACAAACCAAACATGGGGGCAACAGAACCAAAAGCATGAGTTCAGTAATCCAGCCAGCAAGCAAACACAGCACTTATTTTTCCTGTATTAGAAATGAGGTAGCTCCATATTTCATGATTCAATTGCTTCCACATCACTTCTTGCTGTTCCAGCTATTCAGGGTAACAGACAAACAGGAGATGAGATGAGCAGCTGGTTTATTTCCAGAACTGACCATGTACCAGGTGCTAAGAGGCAATTTCAAAAAAACTAAAATTAAAACTAAATACATTTCCCCCAAGCATTTTAAAAGGCGATTTCTGTCCTTTGTCTGAGGATGAACTGCCCTCATACTCCACTCTTTCCAGTACATGTGAGGATGTAGACTTCTATTTTTAAATCCTGCTAAAAATACACTCAGTTCACAGGGGACAGAAGTATATTCTACAGCTGTAGATCTGCAAACAACATCAACCCCTCTTTTTTGGGGGGGGTTGTAGCAGCCTACAGTCCCTGCCACAGATTAACTGCCCCCTGTCCCCATCCTTCCTCCTGGCTGGGGTGAAGACTGTCCATCACCGCCAGCACACTCTGCTGTCGGGCTCAAAGCAGGACCTGGGGAGAAGATGCAAATCTGTTCTGTCAAGCTGGGAACTGAGTCCAGGAGCAGTTTTTCTGACCAGAGACAAATACTCTTCTGAGCACAGGGTAAAATGCCAGAAACAAAAGATTTAAATATCTCTGTTATGTTGAATTTTTTATCTTGTCTGTGTTTCTGTGCTACTTTGAATTTCATAACCTTTACCTAATGGACACCACAACAGAGAAACTTAAAATAAGGGAAAGATGCTGCAATTGATTAAGGGGTGATTTGAATTGCTAATCCTTCTCAAGTCATTACTGAAGAATGCAACGTTATCTCCATTATGCAAATCTTTATCCCATTCAGTAGGTTAGTAAACACCATTAAAAAGCCAGGTTTCAGTGTATGTTGAATCACTGAGCTGAGTTCTAACATTCCTTACAATTACTCCTGAGGTCTGTCTAATCATGTTTCTAATTAGCTGTGAAAGGAAAGAATAAACAATGTGTTTCTATGACAGCAAGGAGCTCAGTGATATAAGAAAAAAAGGAGTTACATCTATATTTAGAAGAGTCTTTAACTAAAAAGATTTTCCCTCAGCTTCCTTAAATTGTTTTTCAGAAATAAGTTAATCTTCCCTGTATGTGAAGTCTTCAGGGACCGATTTTTTTTTTTTTTTCTCAAAGACTATACTAGCACCTGGTGGGAATGATGATGGTCACATACAAACTCCAAGAAATTTGGCAGCTTCACCCAACCTCGTTTTTAATACAACACAAACTCTACACAAACCCTGTACAGTGCTTCCACCAACTTAGCTTTTTAGCACTACAGTTCTTACACTGAACCATGGATCACAAAAGTAAGACTATGAATACACTGTAAAATAATGAACAGGCTTGGCATTAATCTAAACTTGACTGCTGAGCTCAGAAGGAACAGCAAAAATTACAATGATTTCAAATGTTAGTTTTAAATGATGCCTTCTATTTACTGGTGTGGTCATGATGGGCAGCAGGTTTGTCTTGGGGGAAGGTAGGGAGAGAAGAAGGTTATGCATTTTACAAGAACTGTATGTAATACATGATTAATTTGAGTTTTAAATGGTAGCATAAAAGACCGTGGGTTATCAGAGTGAAGAATGTTAATTAAATACAGATTTACATTTATCTAAACATTCTTTGCAGACTTGATCACTGTTGTGAATCCTGCTACAATCAGACCAAGGGTTAATTATATCCTTTACTGAACAATAAAAAAGCCACCCAGCAACACAACATTCAGTGATGACTTCTGATGGAGTGCTGCTTTTGACACAAATTATGATGCAGGTATTGAATAATTTACCTTGAATGTAGCAAAGGCATCAGAAGCAATATCAAATGTTGACATTTCCACATATTTAAAAAAGTCTCTGAACTGTTCTGAAAATAGTATGATTTTGGCCAAGGGTTCGTGGCGGATACACTCTCTCAGCATAATTCCACAACGTAAGGCAATATTTGGGGATTCATATCTGGAGAATGAAGAGAAACAGAAAACATCAAAACACAGAAGAACAAAGATAAACAGGCACTTTTCTATCAACAGGGAACTTTGTAGCACAGGGAATGCATGTGTCAGAGGGGACACCACACATGGATGGCAGCTCCCAGCCACAATGCTGTACCCAACTGCAGGACCTCATCCCAAAGCTTAGGAGCAGACACACAGGTAAGGCTGACAGAATTTTTCATTGCAAACCTCTCTCTTCCCAAGCCAAAACACATTTCCGTGTAAATTTGCACTACACCTCCTCTCTGTGGAAGGACCATGGGGAGTGTGCAACACTCCAACAGAGCTCCTTCACCCTTTTGGATTTGTGAGAAAGCACAGCCCATACAATAGAATAACCTCCCTTTTCAGATTTAATTCTGAGCTCCTCAGTTTATCCAAGAAAACTGTAACACCTCATGACCACCCATCTCCTCCCACTCCTCTTCTAGAGGATGTTGCTCTAGAGTATTAATGAGGAAGGCAGGAAGAGTCTCTCCAGGCAGTCTACACAGGATTAAGCTTTCTGTAGCTTTGCAAAATCTTTTTTTTTTTGCCGTTTAGGAGGAGTTCTGCTCAATTCCTCTTCTGCAGAGGCTATGGCTGTGTTCAGGACACAAGTACCCATTCCTCAAGTTACAATCCTGTTATGGCACATGCATTGCAATAGCCAGGAGCCAGCACACATCTCGCCCTTGGAAGGGAAGGGAGGGAGGGGGGAGGCAATTCAGATCATCCTCTATTTCTATAAAGTCTTGATTTCTTTAAAGCTGAAGTTAATCCGAAACAAAACTGTCAGAAACATATTAAAAAAAAAAAAAGATTAAATCCAACAGTCAAGAAGGACTTAAAATGAACTTCTTCCAGCAGTCTGCCAGAAATCATGCGAAAGTGGTAAAGTCCAAGGGGACAGAAAGCACTCTCTGTTTCAATAAACTGGTTATACTATATCAGAACTGTGTATTATCATCCAGAGCTTATCAGCATCGTTTTTCCTTTGCACAATTAATTCCTATCACTAGGCCAAAAGAAATTTCAAAAAAAAAAAAAAGAAGAAGAAAAATACAAAATGCCATCTGTGCTGTGAGTGGGCCCTCAAATTTACCACCAGCTTGCAATTTAAAAGAACAGTAGTGTTCTGCAAGCATACCAGAGCTGCATACTTCAACCTGCTGTCAACAATAGTTGGCTTAATGAAAAATGAATTGCTATTCCAAACAGGCAAATGAAGCTTCCCACCCTCAAGGAAATGCAGGCACTCAAGCTCCTATTTGTTTTAGTTTGGGGAAGCATTTGCAAAGTTGAATTTCTAACTCTTCAGACAACAGAAATTCACTGATGTTTCCCATAGAGGCATCAACTCCATTAACAGGAACACTAATTTTCAAGGAAAATGAGGCAGAGATGCTCCTAGGAGTGCAGCCAGGAAAATATTTAATAGTTGGCTAATGAATATTTTGGTTGGAATAAAAGCAAATTACATTGTTTCCACCACAATAACTTTTAAAAACATTAAGTATCAACAGAATCATTCTTAGTCAAATGCTCCATTATCTGGAAGTGGGTTATGGAGCTTTGGCTGTTCACATAAGCAAGGGAAGTTGGGTTTGGCTCCTGGAATATGCCTGGAAGAAGTTTACAGGCTGCCCAGTCATAGGTAGCATCTCCTTTTCACCCACACTTACATGGAAAGCCACCAGGCAGGAATGATAGAAATGTGTTTCAAAATCACTTCTAATGAGCAATTAGTGCTCTATGCTGATGTACTTCCACAACAGAAAAATATACTGAGTTCTTCTCTGTTTGGATGAACTTACAACCTACAGAAGCCCCCACACAGTGAATACTGGAGAGAACTAGAAAATGAAACAATGGACTCGAAGTATTTCAAAACACTTATTGTGAATGTTGCAACAGGCAAGACTGAGAGCAGAGATGCATCTCTGCGTAAAGGGAATCATTCTTGCATGGTTAGTGCAGAAGATGGTACAAAGTGAGGAGCACAGGCAGGACATTTGGAAGGCATCAAGCCTGGGAGACACAAAGTCTTAAACAGATATATTCTGATCTGATTTTGCACTACTTGTATAGCCTGAGTTTATCCTTAGACAAACTCAAGGGGAATTCTGCAACCTCAGCCAATATACCATTAAAGCTTTAACTGTACTGTGACATGAAAAGGTCATCACAACACAGGCTGGGGCAGGTTGGAGATAGCATGTGGCATGACATATAGATTTATAGATATATATTCACAAAGGAGCTTCTAAATTTGTCACTTGAGAGAAACAGCGCAAGTGCCCTAAACTAAGTCCTCAACAGTCACTGTCCTGGAGGGAAAATATTTTAAATTACAAAGGACCAAAGTTATTTCTGGGCTAATGCAATAGGCTGACACCAGAGAAAAAAACTGGCCAAAATACAACTGGTTCGCTATGTACACAAAACACTGTACTCATCTGAAATCCTATACACAAAGCCTGCACACAGAAAATAAGATGCTACTAAAGCAAGTCCTCATGCAGCAGCAAAGTCAAATAACTTACAAATGAAAGAAAGAGAAAGATGCTGTGTGTTTTCTGAAGCTGAGAAGCTGGAAGGAAGCAGGCAACAAGTAAAACGAAGCCTAAAAGGTAGGAACTGTTATCTCAAGCTGGCGGTTCCACTGGAGTATGAGACCGGAAACACTGGGTGGGAGCTCTGATTGAAGATCCTTCCCACCCAACAGAGCTCACATTAAGCTGCAAAAAAGCAACCTTTCACTGTGAGGGACTGACAGGGGGAGAGGGAATTTTCCATCCAATAGAAGTACAACAGCCACAGTAGTCCTGGGCCATTTCTTTTGCAGTCATGGTGGAGGTGATTTATTTTTCTCTCCAGGTAATGTCATGATGTCATGTAACAAACATGGAATGGCACAAGTCAGCCACTTTCCTTTAAGCAGATTTTGCTTTCCTATATTTCCTATAGCATTATATGAATCTATATCTGCATAATATAAATAATTCATTCAGCATTAAATACATATGAAAACATGTCCTCAAGTCTCATTTTCACATGGTGGGGTCTAACATGAAGTGCTTGTTTCCCAGTCCCACAGCTGACTGCACACACGCCCCACGCCGTGGGCACACAGCAAGCTGGATGTGCAGGGCTCTGCCCTGGCTGTAGGCACAGATTTCGGTTTCAGCAGGACACAGGCAGGGAAGGCATCATCACATTTGACATCATCACGCTGTTCTGCAGCAGCTGCTCAGATAGCAGCATCAGGGCTGGGCAGGACTGATTCTGGACTTCTGCTGATGGATTCAAATTACTTTTTAACAAGACATTCCAGAAATGGCAATTCTGAGCCAGTGCAGTGCTTCAGAGGGCTAGTCAAGACATCATGAACAAGGAGCCTGAGGACCACAGACACGCTGCTGCATGCAGCAGGATTCTCCAAAAAAAGCATCTAAGTGATGCCATTTAAATTCATCCACTGACTCAGGTCATTTACAGTAAAATGTCTGTCAGAAGAATATATGCATAAAAGCTTCATTATCATCTTAATATTCTTGGTTGCTACAGCTGCCAAAGAAAATCTGGGACATAATCCAAAAATATTTTTTATCTTTAAATAAAGCCCAGACATATGGTAGCGATACATGCACAACGTGCAAGATCAAAATGAGTGAAAAACTGAAAAAGCAAAGACAGAGAAAAGGGAATAAAATGATTGTATATACATATGAAATTAAAAAGAGCTTGTAATAATGATGGAGAGAATTATCATCGCTGTCCTGAAACTACTACTTTGAGGTTTATATAAATGGTGAATTTTAATGAACACATGAAATCAAAATGCATTTAACTACCTTAGAGGTTTCCTTTCTGAAGAAGCTGGCATTTAGTAACATAAAACAAGTCAAGAGTTTAAAAATTAAAGCTAAATCACAACAGATCACTATACTTCTAAGAGCAAGACCCAGCTCAGCCCAGACACCTGCCAGGGTTCCCACAACTCTGCCCTGCAAGGAAGGCAGCAGGTCTCCACCTCCTCTAGTCCCAGCAACCAAGAACTTTGCCACCATGCTCAATCACAAGCTCACTGTTCTTGAAATCGCTGGTACTGTTTAGTTCTCTTGGTTACTTTTTCCTTACTCAGCTGTCCTGGAATGTGGTCACTTCTGAAGGAAATAACTATTTTAAACGACTCCTGTGCTTAGACTTCTCCTGGCTGGGGTCTGCCCCTGGGAGAGGGAGGCTGGCTGAAGGGAATTTTACCCTTGGGGCTGCAGACTTGTTATGCACAAGCCTTAGATGGTGCTTAAGTACTTTCCTGGCTACGGAGCAAATGGTAAAAATGCAACTCTTCAACCTCAAGAGCAAGAAAGACACTTAAAAAGAATCATTCTCTTAATAATCATTATTTTAAAAGGCTTATATCATGGCTTTCAATGGCTGTTACCAGTGTGACCATACAACTGCTATGAGAGTTCACATTGTTCCATGCTAATCAGCTAATAAATGCACTTATTCCCACATCAATTATTTAATCCAGTGACATATATTCTCCTTTCCTTAGGAAAAAAAAAATAAACAAAATCCTAAAGTCAAAAGAAAATTGAGCAGAAGACAGTAGACTTCAAGGGTTGGTAAACCAAAGCTGCTCACTGAACAGAAGGTGCTTTTGTCGAAAGTCAAGGGTACAGGAACCTCAAGGGGTTTAGGCCCACACTTGTGCACTCCTGAATGCAACTACAAGTGATCTGCTCTCCACACAGGAGTCTACTCCCCTTCCCTGGCCACATTATCTTGGGACCCACCAGGTTAGAGCTGTGCACTCACTCCCTGAGGTTAAAAAGACAAAAAAAAAAAAAAATTAATGCTGAATGTTGTAACATTAATTACAGAATTAATTTAAAGTTGAAGTTCACTTGTGGCCACAAGCATTGGAAAAGTCTGTCCCACAGGCACAACTACTCTTTTAATGCGTTTTTGCTTCTCTCTGTTCTACCACACAGTGGTCCAGTTTGACTCCAGTTATTTGCAGACACCACTGTTGGTCACTCCTGCAATGCAAGAAGGCCTAAATGAACCTCAGCAGTCACCAACAATGCTACACAAGAGTTTATGGTGAGAACTGAAGTACACATCACATGGGGAGCAGTCAAAAACAACCAGCACATAATTATTTCAACATGAAGTTTGGTGAAGAAATAACATCCAAATGAAATAATTTGATCATTAAAAAGTATAGAGTTCCACAGAAAAAAAGTCAATATGAAAAAAATAAAGTAAGAAATCTGGAACAAAATCTGAAAATCCTTTTTTTTTAAACTAAAAGTGAGAAAGTAGATCAACTGCAATGCCAGCATGTTCCAGGCAATGCTCTTTAATGAAAATCAAATTAAAGCACCTACCCTTTTAGAAGCATGAATAGGATATGTGGATGGGCACTAATGTATTCCACAGTAGGGCTGCGTGTGCCAATTTGTCTTCTCAAGATGTTGTTGAATATCTGGGAAACATCCTTTTTGCCCTGTTAAAGCAACAAAATATATCTTTGCTTAGAAAAACATGAACAAATGACCATTTACTATAATATCTATTTAAAGTACCACTGAAATTGAAAACAGAACAAGTCACTCTTTTTTTTTTCTGCACAGTCTCTCCACCTCATATTTGCTGTTTCTCCAATGCCACAAGAAGGCTTCCTCCTTCGGGCAGCTCTGAAGGCTCCTGACTGCCCCATTCCCTTTTGCACCTTTCTTTTCCTAAATGAAGATGTGCATTCCTCTGACACTGTCAAGCAAGTCCCTGGCTATTTCAAATAGCAACCCTAAAGCACCATAAAAGCAAGCCACTACCCTGAGCCAAGCGTGCTGTTGCCGTGCGTGCTGTTGCTCCTGTAGCCTCCAAATGTAAGTTACCAAGCTGGTACCAAACCACTGCCACACTGCCTACACTTAAACAGCTAAAGCTTTTCGTTAGTCAAATGCAAACAATTCCAAGTGTGATTGCATTTCTGAAAACCAGGGTTAGATTTAAACTGTGCCCATTATTTACCATGAAAAATGAAATAACTACTACCAGTAAAATGGCTGCAGCACATATGTGTCTCTAATAAAAACTAACGTCCTTCTCTTTGTCCTAACTTTGTGCTGTATGCACCTATCTACACAATCACATTTTGTCTTCAAATGCTTCCCTGTGCCAAGAGCTTTCCAGAAGGTCTTTCCAAATCATGTTCTATTCAGCCACAGGGTTCACCAGTATGTCTGGCATTAGAAAGCCTCTTCCTCCCCTGCTGCTGTCTTTCCTGGCACAGCAGACAAATTGATGTGTGAAGTTAAGGGAGATGGGAGACGGCTGCACCAAGGACCAGTAACCAAGGCACTGAGTCAACAGCAGGTCACTATGCACAGGGCAAGCTAAAGCAAAAGGTCACTTATAATCTGTACATGCTCATTGATCTGCCTTGGGAGGACAAACATTCCTTGGCAGAGAACTTATTGAATGTTTGAAGCCAACGAGCCGATAGTTTTACACAGAGGAAAATTCCCTGGTTTCACCTCTACAAATAAATCAGTGCTGGGGAACACAAAATATTCTGCTTTCCTACTCGTTCCAGCCCAGCTGGCTTGGAGACTCAGGGAATTAAACAGGAGAATCAAATCAGAGCAGGTCAATCCATCTGCCTTTGTCTGCAACACTTTTTTGACCCTTGGACATTCTTTCAAACAGGCTAATTCTGTATAAAGTCATCCCATTCTCCCCCATCTTTACAACACCCATATCATATGCCTGGAATCCTGCGATCCCCACGGGCTTCAGCAGTTACTCCAAGAAGAAAACAATCCAGACAGAGAAGAGCTGTTGAAAGGATGAGGTAAAGATGGCCAAAAATTAAGTGATCCTCTCTGCTCTGCCAAATTTTATATTAGTTACTTAATACTGTGTGCACTGCAGCATAATATCCATGAGCAGAGAGGAGATAGATATAGATATATAGATCTATGTATCCAATTATAGCTAAATTTCTAGAGATCAGTGATAGTGAAAGCCAGAGTTGATCTCTCTGGGTTCTCCAGGAGGGAATGGAGGCAGATAGGAGGGAACCACAACAGACTTCCCTCACCACCTGACATACATTAAAATTGGAGGAGTACTTTTGAAATGCTCCTTACTTGGATCTGCAATTAAATTTTGCCTTATAATGAAATACACATGGCCACTGGAGCACAAGATAAGGCAGCATGAAGAGAAAGTGGCTAGACAAGAACAAAAAACCCTGCCAAGGATGCATTATATAAATAACAAATTGTATACTACCTATACCATAATTTAGCCCCCATTTCAAGGCAAAGTAAGGGAAAGATTCTAACATCATCAGTCCTGGGCTTGAAGTTATTTGCTCCCTATTTTAGGGGCTTTACAGTTTGTGAACCTTTAGGCTTACACACAGTAACAACTACATTTTTAGTCGACTTTTTCTGTGTGCACACTTTCCACAGTTCTTCAAAGTTCAAAAATAAATTTCATATTTTAAATTCCTAAATATCCAGTCTGATCTTGATTGTGGGCTCCTGCCCAACCTGATTAATTTCTTCATAGCAGTATCATCACTGAAATGATATCTTGTTTGTGGAGTGGCAGAAGCAATAAACCTGTGTTTTCTATGGATGTGTGATGGATGTGTGCAAGTCTCCCCTACACAGTGTTTGAAAACACATCTTCAAAGGGAAGTTCAGCTGTGAAAAATTGGGATCAAAGTGGGTAGTGGCAAGGAGGAGACAGGGAATCAGGACAAAGCAAAGTCACATTATTGTCTTCAGAAATCAGATTTTCAGTTGTTTATGATTTGCTTTCTACCATTACATACGGATCAAAAAATTAACTTGCATATTATAGAGTGATGAAATTGCTTGTTCAACAAAGAGACTTAAATACCAGCTGTGGCCATCAATATAACAGAATGGAAACAGAACAGTTGGTAAACTGGAAAAGTCAGTGGGAACATGAAGACAAAGCAGCACATGCTCTCACTGTCCTCTTGTTCAGTGACATTTCATTTCTAGTGTTTTGTCAAAAGAACATGTATAACAGCTTGGCTAAATGATTGAAAAGTTTTGCAATGAAAAAAAATATTTTGCAATAAAAATTATTGTAATTGTTTGTAATAACAGCAATTCAACAACAGATTAGGTATTTCATCCAGTGCTTGATTTTAAAGACTGTGTGTTCAATATGTTCATACAGAATTTTTTTTCTGGCAGAGGCAATACAGACTGTCATGTAACTAAAAAAATGCAGTGTCCCTTCTGTGCTAACAGTATCTTCTCCTCCCCTCTTTTCCATTTTTCTTAAAGGGTTTTTTAAGGGCTTGGGTGGTTGGGTTTTGAGTATTTTTGTAATTAGACATCTAACAGTAACCAGAGGAGCACAGAGAAGACAAAGGAAACATTCTCACTAAATTCTAGCATTAAAAAAAGTCCTCCTGAACTCAAGACCCAAGCAAGAGTGAGAGAATTCCACTAACAACATTTTCAAAAATTAATACAAAATAAATAAATCAGTCCTTGATCCTGGATTTACCAGAGGTAGGTGGAAGAGTGGGAAAAAGGAAACATAAATCATCCATTTTCCTCCAGTTCATTTATTCACAAAATGGAAAGAAAGTAACTTCTACACATGACCCCACAAAAGGTGTCTCTGAGAGCATCAGATCTCTTTGAGAAACTGATTTTTCTCTTCAGCAGCTGCCCAAATGCCCAGGGCACTGCTCCTGTTCCAGACCTCAGCGGTGGCAGTTTGGCTCCCATGAGTGGGGATTTCCCACTGATGGTCGGACACTTGTGAGGAGTCACCAGCACCCAGGAGCCACAGAAATCATGGAACTGGCCCTGGCGGCCACTGTTCCAGCTGATTGCAAACCAAAAGTATATGACAATGACCTGACAGTGACAGAGTTTATTCCCATCCCTACCAGTCAACAGTAAATTGACAGGGTTTATATTTATCCTGAATTACTGCAATCTTTGCTAGTATAACTCTTCTTTTCCTTACTTATATGCAAGTTCAGTTGTCATAGCAGTTGTTTACTAGGTTTTTGGTTTTAACAACAAAGCTGGCAAGAAGTTTCACATAATGTATAATTTTATATATAAATACATAACATTAAATAATATATAAACATATACATTCACATTAATCTTTCTGCCATGAAAGAAAAAGTTATATTCCTTTCTTCTTTTAATCTAAACAATTAAGTGGGGGACACCCAACTTATCTTGTGACATGCTGTCTGTTTTTAACATGTTTTTCAACTCCTTTCCTTTCAACTAAACCATTTTAATTCTTTCAGTCTTTGTCACATGAAATCTTCCATGCTTCCAATTATTTTTATTCCATGTCCCTGAACCCCTTCTAAATCGGACACACTCTTCAGAGACAGCTCTAGTTGCACTATCCCAAAGATCATCCCTGCAGTTTACAAGGTTGCTCCTAGACAGTATTCTCAGCACCATGTCCTATCTTGTTTGGATACACATGGCAATATTTCTTTATTGTTTTTGTTTTAATTTAAAAAATCCCAGATTTACTGCCAGTGTACAAGTATGTCATTCAGGACACCAACCAATCTAGAGCAGATACTTTCTTCAGCCTGTGAAAAACAGTTTTGAATGCAATGAAATTATATAGACTTCAGAAAAATACAGCTTTACTCACTGACAACACCAAGACCAAGGAGATGAAAGAAGTTTACGGATGCTGACCTACCTCAAAATCTATCAGCTGCAGGTTGGCAATAAGTGTCACTAGAAGGCCACTGTTGTAGAGCTCTTGTGCCAGCTGGGCCACGATTTCTGTGGGTGGCTCTTTGTCCGCGGTCCCACACAGAATTTCCTTCATTGCTTGCAGAGATTTTGACACTTCCTCTGATGCCTTTCCCCCAGCAGATAATGGGTTTTGTTTTAAAAAAAGAGAAACAGGAAAAAAAAGGGAGTTCTTTTAAAAGACATGCATTTCAAAACAAATGTTTCTAAATGTTTTGCAATTATCATTATTTATTGCAAAATGATTTAATCATTTTAGGCAATCATGGAGGCTGGAGCATCCATACTGTATCCTGCAGGCCTTACACAAGATAAATTCAATTTAAACATGGCATGCCATCACTTACAGACCACAGACATAAAATATGGCCAAGAGAGCAATTACCAACCAGTGCCAGCAAGATCCTGTAACAGGTTTGGAGGCAGGCACAGCCCTGCATAAGCAACAGCAATTTCACTGTTGCTCCCCCTGTCCTCCCCAGTGGGTTCCAGGGCACACATGGGGCAAGAGGTGCCAGATGAAGGTACCAAACCTGGTGGCTGCTCCCACTGAGGGGTGGCTGCTGGGCTGCCTCCCCATCCACTGCTTCCTGATGGACTGTCCCAGCTCCCCTGCTGGGAACCCAAATAAATCCTTGCAGGCCTGTGGAACTGCTTAGCCCAGCAGGCAGCTGAACACCACACAGCCACTTGCTCACTCCCCCTCAGAGGGACGGGAGAAGAAACTGGGGGGAGGAACCGAATTTGTAGGTTGAGATAAAGGCAGCTTAATAGGACAGAAAAGGAAGGGGAGAATAGTAGCAATAACAACAACAACAACAATAACAATAATAACAATAATAATAATAATAAACAAGTGATGCAGAATGCAATTGCTCACTACCCAATGTCCAGCCAGTTCCTCAGCAGCAGCCCCAGGCCAGCCTTCCCCCCAGCATTATATACTGAGCATAATGCCAGGCAATATGGAATATCCGTTTGGCCTGCTGCGGTCAGCTGTCCCAGCTGTGTCTCTTTCCAACTTCTTGTGGCCCTCAGCCCACTTGCTGGCAGGGTGGGGTGAAGAGCAGAAAAGGCCCTGACAGTGTAAGCACTGCTCAGCAACAACTAAAACATCAGTGTGTCAAATTTATTCTTACCCTAAATCCAAAACACAGCACTGTACCAGCTACTAGGAAAAAGAAATTAACTCCATCCCAGCCAAAGCTTGACAGCTTCACATTGCCACCACCTATTTCTCCTCATCAGATGAGATTTGAGCCAGCATCTTCCACAAGGGATTTGCTAACTGAGCGCACAGGCACTTCAGTCTCAGGTCGAAAAATTTTAAATTAAACAATTTGCTTTAGTAAAGCTGTAAAGCTCCACAGCTGCCACCAAGTGCAGTAAAATAAATCTTTCACATCTTTTTCTCCCACCTAGCATATACTAATCCTGTGCAATGCTTCAGGTACCTCATGTAGACAATGAATCAGGAATTACCTTACAAAGTATCTTGATCACCAAGGTTACAACAGGGAAAGGAAAGAGAGACGCCTGTGAACAGGTAACAGCTTAGCATTCATGCAGTCAGTGGATTTAAATCACATGTGAGTGATAATATCCCACCTCCCATGGAAAATGACCGCTGGCTGCAGCACGGCAGCTCTGGCTCATGCTCTCTTCACAGCTTTGCTCCACTTGGAACAAATAAAGACTCCATGGAGCAAAGGAGTCATTTTTTCATGTGGGTGTGTGTGCTTTAAATCCCACCTGCTGCAGCCATGGGGCTACTGAGGCAGTGGCTCCTTCTGGGTCGGGTTATATTTATTAAACACACTACCTGCAGCAAGGCCAATTGGATTCTTTGGCCAGAAGTGGAAAGGAAGTAAGGAACAGGACTGAAAGCAAGCTGAGAATGACAGCAAAGTTCCAGGCAGGATGCTGAAGATAGGACAGCATTTCACATCTTTGAAAAACCTTTACTTGAAATTAGCTTTTGTTAGCATAGCATGTGAAAAAGATCAAGACAAACACAGAAAACCCAGGAGTGATTTGTAAAAGCTAACTGGAAATTAATGGATGTTCAAAGCCAGATCAATAATTTCAGTATATCTCTCATATATATTGAAAGGAAAAACATCGTGTTTTCAAATACCACCCCATCAATCTACATAAAATAACCCCACAGTGCTCTGAAGAGGCATCTCTCACCTGCTGCTGATCTCCCAACACTTCCAATCACAGATTTTATTCACGTTAGTGAATAAAAATGATGGAAAAAACTAGAAGTCCTAAAAACAACCAAAACCAAACCTAACCACAGTAAAAAGCCACCTTTACATTGCAGCTACCTGGAATATTCAAGCATTGATCTCACACAGCATAAAGGACTGCTCTCCTCCAATCTCTTTGTACCTACTCACAGTTTTCTGCTATTTGAGATGGGTCAGCATGAGCAGCGTGTAAATGAGCATGACTATGTGATAACTTCAAACAGCAGAAGTCTTGATGTTCCTTACCATCACTCAGCAAAAGAGCCTATTTTTACCTCAAATGTTAGTGGTGTGTCACTTGAGATATCCCACAGAGTACAGATGTGATTAACAACAGGGGTGCTATCTTAGAAACTAAAGCTCTAAATCTTTATAAGAGCTAGGGAAATATTTTCATTTCAATGGAAAAGCCCATACATTTTTGGCTTTCCACCCTTTCTGCTGGGCTGGGTGTGAATATCTCCGGCATTCTGTAGTTAAAAAAATCCATTAATAACTTTCCTTTCAAGTATAAGTAGTCCTTTCTGATATATAGAAAAGAGGTCTGCAAGATTCAGCTTTAGGTTTAATTCTCAAAAAGGAGGTGAAAAAGTAAAGTGCTGTGTGAGAAAATGAAACAGAACACTGGTGCTGGTGGGCAGAACTGGGCACCACAGCCGCATTTCTCTAATCACCTGCCATCCCATCCACTCATCTCCTCAGCTTTTCCACATGAAATTTACATTTTGTGTGTTACTTCCTCCCCCTTCATAGCCTTGCCATGGTCTGTGTTTTGGCGTGCAACTCGCCACCAAAAGTTATTCCCAGTCAAATCTAAGGACTGCTCCTCAGTGCCTATCCCTCACAAGGTATCCAGAGGAAAACCATAATCCCGAACACAGATTCTTAAATTAACAGTCTCCATTTTGACATTTCCCCTTCATCTCACAGCAATTTTAGAATAATACCTTAAGTACATAAGTACTGTTTCTGGGACGGAAACTTTCTTAAGACTCAGAGAAAAAAGACATTCCAAGATCCAAAGACCCAAGATCTGTCCAAAACAAACAACAAAGCACATTTATTCACTCAAATACATGGAAAATACAAGATGACAGAAACATATCTGCATAAGAAGTCAGACTGGTCCTGACCCTCTTTAGGAAAAATTGCAAAAACCAACAAAAAGCCTCAGCAAGACGTCTTCTCGCCAGTGTCACAAACAGAATCTCAGTGACAAAAAAATAAAAAGGATTTGCTAGAAACCCCTAAGTCTATTAGGACTTCCATGCTACTTTTTATTTTCCATCAGTGGCAACAACAACAATAGCGAAATGCTGCAACAATCACTCCAGCAGAAGTTACAGTGCAAGAGAAACAGTTTCATGAAATATCGAAGCATTTCAGCCATTCACCTCACTCTTGCAATTAGGCACAATCTTATTTCCAGCAGATTTTCCTTTTATCCTCTAGGTACACCTCCTTTCCATCATGACTGAATTTATGCCATTATATTTAGAGACACCGTTGTGAATAGGGGGGGGGAAAAGGAGGAAAGGAGAAAATTAAACAGATAATCCTAAACAGAACAGCTTATACATATTACAGACAAATGTCAGAAGTCGGACACGGTGAAGTTTGGACAGTCAAAAGTTGCAGGTAGAGACAAAAAAGCAAGGATGAAATGCAAGCTGATTCCCAGCACACACATGAGTTTAGCATTTGCACTGCTGTCCCTGCACAGATGTCAGGATCTCAACCTCCTAAGCCAAGTTCCTGGTCTTTCAAGCAAGTCTCTTTCCAACCAGAACTGACTCTGCAACCACAGAGTACAGTTTATAGTGACGGGCAACCCACAAGAGGTTTTTGGGTCCATTTTGAAAGACAGGATTTTGTGTAAATGTTGAAATCTAACAATCCTTGGATTACTCTGCAAACCCTACTGGACTGGATCTACAATATCCTTGGAGATGGAAAACAGACAGCATAGATAAGCCTGCATAACTTCTCTATGTTAAATTATAAACATGTTCAATACCCCCTCCTCATAAAGCTGATTTTTTTTTTGTCAGAATTTATGTGTCTTTCTAAACCTACCAACAGCTTAAACCAGAGTGGGAAGTTTTGAAGATTCTTGTCTCAATTTATTTTCCTCACAGATCAAAGTTTTGTCACTGTTGACTTAATGGGAACATAACACAAAGAAAGGAGCTTATGGGGAAATGATTCCCTTAAATTCTATATGCAAAAAATCTTCCCTGAAAGACTGGTTGATCTTCATGTGTGGGATAGGATGCAGAGAGGAGAGCCATAAAAATAAGGCGAATAGGGCCATACAGCTTCTATTTGTGTACCTAGCATATTTCCAGGTTGAAAATCTCTCTATAAACTGTTGCTCTCTTGCACAGCAGCAGACAGTAACACACAGAGATGCCTGCCAGCATGATGCGAAATACTCCCAACGTGTGATTCAGTGATCTGCCAGTACTCCATGCTATATATTGCAACTAAAAGCATAAAGCTCCTTTATGTGGTCTTATCTGGTTTTAAAATATTCTCACTGTGTGATTCAAACCTATTTTTCTCCTAAAAACACAGTGTCAATGAACCTCTCTCTACATGCGACTGTAAGGATTCCCAAGAAAAGCCATTAGCAGAATCTGAATCCAACAATCATGTAACTTCAGGATCACCCCAACTGACTTATTCTTGATGCAATTTCATGCTAAATGGACCTACAAGGCCAAATTGTGGGTATTTTGGACCAGGAGGCCTGAAGTCTGTCATTTAGCAAAACTGTATGGACTAGTACTCAAGGAAGCTGGCAAAGACAATTTGGCCAAGCAAGCACAACAGGGAAACGCCTTTTAAAAGGATGCATGATTAAATGGGGAAGACAGGTTTGCCCCACCTGGACATAAATTCCTTTGCCACTGTTAATCTTGCACTTAAGACAGAACTAAAGGTTCTAAGGTCCTTAAAAAATAAAAGCAACCAGAAGAGACAGGTTTAAACTCTTGGCACCAGAACCTGATAGTATCTGGAGTTTCTCCCACCTCTAGAGCAATAACAGGCCTCAGCAGAACAGGTAAGCTGAAACATGAAACCCTCTACAAAACCCCAGGACATGCAGAGCTGGGGAAAGGGGTGCCAAACCCTTCTTATCTCATTCCCTTGGTTTCAGTGTGCAGCAATGAAATGGAAAGCAATTTTGCAACTGGCTCTGGCAGCTGCAGAATCGCATCCATGGGTATTCACGTTCCCGGCAGCCACGCAACTGTTCTTCCATGCAAATGCACACGGAGCCCTCTGCATGCACCTTGTCTCACACACCAGTCCCCAGAGCTTTATCAATGCAGCAGCCAGCAAGGTGAACAGCAGCCAGTAATGGCTTCCTTGTTGCTATGCAAAAAAGTAGGATTTATTGATAGAAGTATTTGTTCCAGATATCTTGAAGTCTTTTAACTGTAGCCTTAATAAAATGCTGCTCTCCCAACCCTTCTGAACAGCACCAAATTTGTTACAGCACGTGGAGATGAAAGAGAGGACAGATTACAGTGACCTACCTGAACGAGCAGTCTTGTTAGAGAGATTTAAGTGAAAGGGGCAGAAGTGCGACACTTCAGGTTATTTTACATCTCGCTTCACTTTGCTTCTGAACACTGACTAAAGGCACTGCAGCCTGCAGTTCTGCCTGCCAGGAAAGCACTCAGCACAGTGCTCTGAACCTGCTCTAATGCATTTGGGTTCATTTTCCACAATAAACCCATGTCTTGGATCAACTACACCAGAAACTGCAAATCTTTCAGCCCATCTAGACCACATGCAAAGATTAGACCAAGTTTCAACCAACCTCAGATCCGTTTGCTGCACTAAATTAAAAGCCTGTGACACTTGGAAGGCTTTTGCTGCAGGGCAGGTTCAGAAAATGTTACCAAACCTGTAGGCACCGCAGATGGCACTGAGTCAGGCTGCCGCACCCGAAGGTGTTTGGTTAGCAGCAAGAGGGTGATGTGTTCAAGGACGTCCTTCAGAGACAAACTGGATGCCACCTGCACTGCTTTGTGCTGACTGGGCTCAGCAGCTGAACACAAGGCTTTGAGAAGCCAGGATGTCACACCCCTTTTTTTGTGAGGTGGGTCAGGCACCCTTTCTATCAATGCTCCTTTACAATATCCATCAACAAAAGACACGGCGACGCAGCAGTAATAAATGAAGCAGTGTGACCAGAGTGTCACATGCTGTCCATTCTTCCTCAGGTTCAACAGATATGACCTCTTGGTATCTCGGCTTCTCTTCTCTTCATCCCTATTTACATGCATCCTCCAAATGCTACAGGAGTTATTGCCAGAAAGAAGGAAGAGAGTCTAAGCTTTGAAGGCTTCCTTTCCTAGGTATTTAAATACTTTCCTGCTCTTCTAGTTAATTCCAGAGTGGGCATTCCTCATTAAATTAAAGGACTGATTGGTTCTATGTGACTGAGATTAAATTGTAATGACATTTATATAATACTGTAATAAAACTTCACCACATCAAAACCCAAACAGGATGTCAGCAATTGTATATGCTCCAAGAACACCTTATTTTATTTCAGATGTTGGAAGAGAGAAGGATTGTTGATGAAGAAGGTTTTAGTCCACTTTTTCAACTCTGTCTTACCCTACTTAATCTCCCAATTATTCCATTAAATTTGCCAGTGCTGCAATCCCTTCTTTAAAATAGATATTGTTTCTAAAAATTTGTAAAAACAAGCTATTAGAAAGAGCACTTCAGAGGAAAGGGAGCCAGATATGCTGGCACTTCTCAACCTGTGGTCTATCACCCATAAGAATGTAGATGAGAAAATGGAAAAGCTTTAAGCACACATATAACCATGCAAGCAAACAAACAAATAAACCCATACATAAAATAAAAGTAAGAACCAAACTTCAAAAATTAGCCTAATTTTCAGCTGGGAGTGTTTAAAAAGCATTTAGAAACACTACGGCAACACTACACACATTAATAGTTTAAAAAAAATTAAACACATGGAGAAAGGGGGTCAAATTCAGTCCTTATCTAAGGAGACAGATGCTAGTGCAGTCAATAGAATTTAGTTAAAGCTTCATTGGTACTACTCCATGAGTAACAAAAATCATCATGAAGAAAGAGTGCAAACCTCTGTATATTATCTGTGCACACGGAAATGCCTCAGAAAAGATGTAGAACTTCCTTTACACTTAAGACTGGCTTCTCTGCATCCTGTCTGTCAAGTTACATTCTCCACCCTCTTCCCATTACTTGAGAAGTCTTAACTGCTCTGCTGTAAAGTTCCCTCTACTGCATAGCTTGGCAGGAATGATCCTTTCTGCATTATTTAAAAAGATCCCCTCCACGACACAGACGGCTCCTGCTGAAAGTTGCACAAAGTTGTATTAAGCTCCTCTCTGTCTGACTTTGTGCCCTCCTGGCTGCCCACAGCATCTTCGCCTCATACTTCGGATTTCTCAGCTGGGAAAGGAAAGGAGGTTCTCTGCTAGCCCTGCAGTTAATTCTGGCTTTGCTGCACTTCTCTGCCAATACTGGCTGTATTAGCAGCTTTTAGCTGTCTCAACCCACATACCACATTGGCTGCACTACAATAGCAGCTTCATTGTCACAGGATAAATCTTGTTTAAGCATCTGAAGCAAGTCCTAGTTGGAAACTACTTCACACGCAAAATCAGGGATGCTCTGGAGTTGTATCCTGGAAGTCCTGGGAACCTTGGTTTTATGGTGAGGCATAACAGCACTCCTCTAGTTCTTAAAGCAGACTAGGAGCTAGAAATCTGAAAAATTGGACAGCCACAAACTTCTCTGGTCACAGGGCCACAGGGTCCAAACCCAGCTCTGAGACATGCAGGGTCTCTGGCTCTTACAGTAGCTAAACCTCTAGGCACTTTCATGAAAGTTTGACAAATTTCTTCTCCCTTTGGAAATCAAATTGGAGGTAAATTGCTAGGTTTTGAAGAGCACAGAGTGCTTTGTTTTTCTTTGCTTTTGTTTTCAGTTAAATTTCTCTAATCTTGCTCATGAAAAGATCCTACTCATTGGCATTATTGAGTATCCTTTGAAAACCTGTGGGCCACTGAAAGTCTTCCCATTGTCTTTTCTTCTCCAGTTCAAACTGCAAACACCACTTAGAAACGGTGTTAACTAAGTTCACAAACCTGAATGGATAGCAGCAGGTGTGACTGGGCTGATTGGTTTTTTCAAGAGCTCTTTTTCCTGCCAGTTTTTAAAGTTTATCATCATCTCAGTACTAAAGGTAGTCCTTATGATTTACTTCCATAAATTCAGGAGAATAAATTTAGCTGTTTTCTTTAACAGGTATTTATTTCAGGACAGCTCAGTGGAACACTTTAGATTAAAGGCAGAATTACCAAGGAGTCTCAAATCTTTCCTTCTGCAAGGAAAAGGGCCCTATGAGCTTCCTTGACATCACAGCACAAAGTCCTGAGTCAACAAGCCACGTAAGCCTATACTGATCCAAAAAAAGGCTTTCCTCACCTTCTGCCTTGCTGTCAGGGGACTGATCCTCTGCCCCGATCACCAACATTCACCCCAGGAACAGCCTCTATCCCATAGCAACAAAGTACATAAAAACTAAGTGAAAACCAGCCTCCTCCTGTAGAATAAGCACCATTAAGTTCATGACCTGTTTCCATTCTAATATGCCAGGGGAACACTCTGTATCTTTTGCTCTGTGAGGAAAACACACACCAGCTGTTCTGACTTTTACGAAAAATTTACACTGAGCACTCCATTTTCTAAGAAGTCTGAATTTCTCCTTGTCACTGACACCCAAATAAACAAACCAGCTCAAAGCCAAAAACTCTCAAAACCACAACCCAGAGGAGTCATTCTACAAAGCAAATCGAAAAGAAACCCAAGTATGGAGCTTCTGCTTTGAATGTCTTCTTTAATCAGGCTCCAAAGGATGAATTCAGCAGGGAAGAACAGATTCTGTTGGTTCATTTAGTTACTTATTTTATGTTTTAGTTCAGAGACAAATTCTCTCAGTTTTCAGGTTACTGAAAGTATTTCAGAATGAAACATCAAATACCAGAGACCTCCCAGAAATCCATGTGACTTACCTTACATAATTAACACACTCTGAGCTACTTGCTTTAAACCAAAAAGTTTCAAGAGGATCTCACTAAGGGTGCAAAGGGCTCCATGCCTTGGGTTGGGTTTGTTTTCATACAGCTTCCTGCACAAGGTGGGGGAAGCACAACATGCACGCACACAAACATCAGCTCCATTAAAAATATATTAGTGCCACTTATCAGCTATTTCTGCTTCCACTGACAGTCAATTTTAACTTAAAATTGGTCTGCTGTTAACTAAAACCATATACTTCTACTACAGCAATAGTATAGAGGGCCAGAGTCTCAGATGCAAAAAATAAAAAAAAAAAATTGATTTTATGCAAGCACAAACTCCTCATTGGGAGCATTTTGTGTGTTGGGGTGCATCTTATCAAGTGGTCGCTGGAAAGGTGGCAAAAGTAACTTGAGTCTGTGTCATGGAATTAGAAGAGAGCAGTAATATTAGCAAAAGCCTCTATAAATAGAAAATGAGTAGCACAGCTCTTTTTGGAAGCATTAGCACCCAGAACATTAGAAAGGATGGACAGAGTGAGATCTCTTCTATATACATTTGTATACATAGAGGTTTCCTGTTTTCTGCAATGTTCATCAGAAGTAGTGTTTTTCTCTGTGGGTATCTACACATTAATCGGCAACCTCATTTGTTATCCTACTAAAACCATTAACAGTACAATAGTTTTCACACAACCTTCCAAGCTGTTTTGCTAGATTCGTTACTGTTCAAAGTAGTGGGAAATCACCCTTGGTTTTGGCTGAGGCTCCTGGATCTCAGCATTTTCTGTCTGACCCCCAGATCTGATGTATTTTATTTATGCAAAAGCCCCCTGGTTTCAGCAGAAACATTCAAGCACACAGCTACTTCCATGGGCAAGCACTCGCAGAATCAGGGCAGTGAGCAAACACAATTTTATTCCCTTTATTCTACTGTTCTCCCAGCATAAAAACCTTACTGGTCTTCTACAACATTACCTCATACCTTGTCTGTCTTTTTTTCTTGTTTTTCCAATATGGCCATGTTTTCTTTCAGAACCTTCACAATCTCAGCAGGATTTTTGTGTGATTTACTAAACAAAGGCATGGTCTTTCTTCACCTGGATTTCTTCCTTCAGGATAGAAGAGGACTGCCTTAAATAAAACAACAAACAAAAACAGATTTTAAGGTTTATACAAAACACAATAAAAACACACAAAGACATTGTGAACAAGAAAAGGTTATGCCTCAGGCACTGCATTTTGCTTCAGCCACTCAGTGGAGCAGTAAAAGTTCCCATGTGTAGTTATTGCAAGTTCATCGAGGATTCACAAGCCACCATTAGAATATGAAAAGCAACTACTCAGCACCTGGACAGGAGCTGGATGCATCCTGAAGGAAGCTCTGACCTACAGGTCAGCACTCCAGCAAGGCCATGCCTATGTCAAATGTATTTTGGACCCTGCACATTTGGCAGGCTCCACTAGATTTCACATAGGGATTTCTGTCAGACTTCACCAGCTCCATCACAATGCAGAAAACCAACTGTAGATGCCAGCACACCAAAAGCACCCTTTGTTTAGAGATTTGCAGTTAGGATCCCAGCTTCTCTGCCATCTCTCCTTCTTCTTCAGCTGCTTTGCTTTTTCAGCCTAAGGGACCATGAGAGGAAGCAGTTTCAGCTATCCCCTAAGTCTGACAGACGTCAAGAATCTGTGGATCAGATCTCACTTGTGTAAAACATTGCCTGAATTAAATACGGAACAGAGGATCAGGCCCAAATATGAACACAAATGTTTTCATGACATTTAAATGAAAGACTGAGCATTTTAATGAAAATGGATTGTTTGTTTAATTTGAAACATTCTTCTGCTGTATAGTTAGAAAGGCAAATACCACACCACTGTATTTATATATGAAAGAAACCAAGTATGTCAGTTTCTGATCTCACAAAGCCTTAGGTTGTGAATTCTTACAGGTTTTGCTGAGGGTCCAATACAAAGATCTACTGAAGTCAGTGACTGACTACAAATGGCAATATGTTCTGGTTAGAAGCTCAGCACCGTTCTGGACTGAATTCCAGTTTGTATAATAACAAAAAAGAGGTAAAAGGAAAAAAAAAAAAAAAAAGAACAAAAGCAAAAATAATCTCAAACTCCTATCTCCTTCCACAACAAAAGAAAAACGTCACAATTCCTCCACACACACATTTGCAAAACTAGCTGTGAAAACATAAATATACACACAAATCACTTCAATCCCATTACTCTCCAACATTTACAATTAAAAAACAGCTTTATACAAGAGGTTTCAAAGGAGAGAATTAAACCAGCACAACACACACAGCATAAAGAAGAAAACTCAGTGGTCCCAAAGAACCAACTCCTCTCATGCTCCGTTGTTACTATGGGCACGTTCCAGAGTCCATCAGGAAATACGATCCTATTTGAGCCATACATTCATGTGTTACTAATCCCCAAATATCCTATGGCATTAATACCCAGATTAGACATACATTCTATTGCAGCTATAAACAGTAACCATACAAAACAGCCAAGTAAAAAATTCAAGCTTTAAAAGCAAAATCTATACAGCCTCTCTCCTAACATCTTATTAAAAACATTTCAAAACCTTTTTGCAGATTACCTTTACAGGAAGAGTTTCTATGACACACAGGAAATATTTTTAAATGTCTTATTTAAATGTCTTACTTAATATTTTTAAATGTCTTTTATATAAAAGTTCTTTTATAGTGTCAAAAGTAGGCGAGTTTGTATATAACTTCTAATTTGTTACTAGGTCCGTTTTACAGGGATATTTTCACATTCAGTGTCTGAAACTTCACCACTTTCAAGTTCTCATTTCAAGCTCCTCACAGTCCTGTTCAAACTCATTTTTATTTCTCCAGTTTTGGCTACATAACCTTCACTCCTCAGCTGAGCTCCCAACTGCAGAGTCCTGGTCCCATGCAGCTCACAGGTGCAAGCTTTGGCAGCAATGGCCACCAGAGCAGAGTCACACCTCAGCCTGACAAGGTGCAATGTTGAAGCCCGGGTGTACTAACAACGCACCCTTTGGGGCACATTCAGCTACACACAAGCCCTGGAAAAGACTGTGATGCCAAGATTATACAATAAAGTTGTTTAGATGCTGCTAGCAAGCGCCAAGCACTCTGTAATCCCACATGTGCTGCAAATAGAAGATTAATAATTCACAATACACTTTGAGGAAGACCTGATTCTGCATGTTTTTATTATCCTGAAGGCATGGCATGAGGATGTGATGATGCAAGAGAGAG
Organism: Aphelocoma coerulescens; assembly: GCF_041296385.1. NCBI lineage: Eukaryota > Metazoa > Chordata > Aves > Passeriformes > Corvidae > Aphelocoma > Aphelocoma coerulescens. The sequence goes on from NC_091013.1 coordinate 65,646,995, forward strand.
AGATTCTCAAAGCAGGAGCTTAACAGGCAAGTTGCATTTCAGAAAAGAAGTATTTTCATCCAGGGTGGGGTAGGTATATTCAGATTGCTAAAGTCATCCCTTCATCTTTTCTTCTCAGAAGTCTTCACACAAAGAAAAGCAAAGGGGGAGATGAATTGAATTTTTAAACGAAGTACTTGTGAGCTAGAGATTCTGAGATTTTTAAAAAATGGAGTTCACATTTCTAACTGAAATGCTGACAATAAACTATTATTTCCTCCCAAACAGTAACTTACATGGCTGTCTAGAGTGGTTGTAGAGTAGGGTAGGATGTCTGTACTTAAAATGATCACTAATTTTGCCATAGAACCAGCACTTTTCCACTGCATAGTTCCAGTATCACCAGCAAGTCACAGCACTGCTCGGTGACAAAATATCATTTTTTTCACTATATACCCTACCAGCATCTTAATCACAACAGCAAAACACCAAAAATAGGGCAGGAAGGGACTCAAGAAACTGTTTAATTCATTTCTCTGTTGATCAGAGCCAAGTACTCATTATGTACAAAGTCTTATATACAAAGCAAAGCCTCTGCTATATGCAAGTGGAGGGAGGCAGAGAGTAAAGGGGAAGAGCCCCAGATGTGCAGGAAATAATATTTTTTTATTTATTCCTTCTCAGGATATGGTTTTTAACCTGGCAAAAGGTGATCCATCACTTCAGGAAATACATACTGGCAGCTGCAGGTTATGGTCCCTTTTGGCTCTCCATGCAGGACTCTTCTAGGGGCACATGTGCTATTCACAATTACAGGTAGAAGCAAATGGGGGTAAAGTCAGTCTGCTGAGAGGGGAAGAGCAATCTGTGGACAGGATCATATTTAGAGAGGCATAGGAATTCAGAGCCTATCCAAAAATTTTGGTGACTCAAAATAGAAAGATATTATCAACACATAACAGGACTGGAATGTCACTACCTGAGAAACTGGATGGAGTCAAGAACCAAGATAATAAAAATGGGATAAAAGTTAAGAGTAGATAATGCTGAATGGTAGATGAGACACAATTTGTAGACATTCCAGATCCCTGGAAACATTCAAGATCAGATTGGACAGGACTCTGAGAAACCTGATCTAGTTGAAGACATCCATGACAAGGGGAATTGGACTAGATGACCTTTAAAGGCTCCTTCCAACCCAAACCATTCTACAAATATCTGCTTCAAGCTGAGGACTTAACCATGAGAAATTATAAAAACAAGCAGCTGGTGACATATACAAACACACACATATTTTACAGATGTGAGAAAGACAGACACAAATCTGTGATGAATCGCAAAAATAATCATCAGTAGAAATCCAGAAGTATTTATGTCTTTGTACAAAGTCTTGATAGACCTTCATATGGAACACTGTACACAGCCCTGAACCCCCACAGTCAAGTAAAATCAACAGAGGTTAGAGTGGGTGGAGAGAAGCACAGTGGATGGCCAGAAAAAATGACAAGACCAGCATGTCTTGGAGGCTAAAAGTGCTCACCTTCTTAAGTTTAGAATAAAAATACAGGAAAGCTGAAAAAGTCATTTCAGCTTAAATAACAATAACACTTTATTTATGCAGAAGCAAATGGTTATAAACTGCTGATGAATAAACTTCAGCTGAAAATGTAAAGGTTTCCACCCACTGGAGCTTTGAGGTTTTGAAATAACCTACTCTACCAGGCACACTACAGAGCACTGTTCATAAATTTTTGACACTGCTGTCTGGCAGCAAGGGACAGTACTGAATGAACCTCTTTCTTTCCTACTTTCTAGGAAAACTTTTTCCGTCTAATGGCTATTCAACATATGTTTTCATAACATCAGAAATGGGTTGTGGACACTCCTGAATTCATAATGGAGAACCAGCCAACTTGTGAAACATTTAGTTTTGATGATGTTGTTTCACTGGTGCTCTTGAGACGAGTTTATGAAACCAAGGAAAGAAACAGCTGTATCTGGTCTCAGAGGTTGTCTCTCCCAGATACGAGGAAAATACCTCGGCAGTGCTGTAGGAGGAACTGAGGTTTCCTAAGCCTGCTGTTTCCATCAGCATGAACATGACATTTCAGACACCAGAGCTGGAGTGTCCAGCACATTTTAGGAATTCTACTTTTACAAAAAATACTTTCAGGGAATATCATTCCATCTTTGGGAGAAAAAAATGGCACTGATTTTATATTAGATAAGCCACAGAAAAACCAAAAGGCAACTTTAAAGAACCGCTTTCTAAATGTTGTCCTGTTTCTGTTCAAGTCAGGAAAAGAAAAAAGAAACCCACACAAGCAGTGAATTGAATCCAGAGATGGATGTGGTTTACAAGACATGAGTTTTAGGGTATTCAGTAGCCTGTCAAAGTTAACATCCTTTCATATTCAGGGCATACCATCTCTCAGAGGTCTCCAACTCTACACACATTTAACCAAGATGGAAAGCACAATTTCAAAAAACCTATCTACCTACTTTTATTCTGTCTTCTCTGCAAAGGGGGAAGCTGAAACACAGAGACATTACAAGACATACCCAAGGCCACATAAAAAAAATCAGTGGCTGTATCAGGAATGCAACTTAGATCATCTGACAACAACTACATTTTATCAGGCTTCAAAATACCTCTTCTGCCAGTTTATCTGCTCATAAAGAGAATGTACTAAAAAAGATTTAACACAGCTATAAAGTACAAAAAGAGATCTAGTTCTGATTATAGGCACTCTCCACAGTTTCTTTGCTTTTAAGGCATATACCTCCTCCAAAGACTATAGTGCAACTGAACTTGTAAGCCCGATGAAGGAAAAACGCACACAGCAACACCACTCTGCTCAGCAGCCCATCCCACTATGAAGTGACTCAGTAAAGCAGCTCTGTCACAAATGCTTCTTCCTGCCCATGAAAGTAAGAATGGGAGAGAGCACATGAGCCCATCCATGCACTCTATGCAGATGCTCCTCCAGACAAAACATTTGGTCTTGAAAAACAAATGAGCAAAAAATTTCCTTCCCATCGAGTATCAGACATTTGTCTTGCCTTAACTCCCAGCCTTCATCAAGTTACTGATCTGAATCAAAACCTTTCAATAACTCACATTGTGTGAGAGTTTCTGGAATGGAAAAAAAACCTTCATTTCTCATTCACTGCAGTGTGCCCACGACCCATATATTTGGGTCCTGAGTTAGCTCATTTTCTTCTTCATTTTGTCTAATTCAGTCTCTACATAATGGAAGAGGGCGTCATTTCTCCCTGCTGCCATATTTGGGAAAGTTGCTGCAGTGACAGAGCAATGTACTCAAACCAGGAGATAGAAGCCCCCATGTGTGATGAGCACCTGGAAAAGCCCAGTTTGTCCTTTTGCCCTCCCCAGTGCAGTCCCCTCACACAACCCATGGTTTTTTTGATATGCAGAAGGAATCAGGGCTATGCAACAAGTGACTTCTCGGCAAATTCTCAATCGGTTGCAGATTTTGGAAGGTGCGTTGCAAATGAGACAAAAGATTAACAGAAGATGGGACAGTTTTATGGTTAGGGTGAATGAATGCCATCTCTGCTTGGCAACAATATTTTTCCAAAAGCTCAAGAATTTACTCATCATAAGCTTTGATGTTGGCTACTTGTTGCATTATCCAAAATGAAGATGGAGATTAGCTGAAACTTCATCTGAACACACAAAACATCACAGTAATGCCTACCATCGCCACAAATGTCATTTTTTTAAGCAGATGGAAAGCATCCTGAAGATCAGACATGCAAAAGAAGTAGGCAGCTCTGCCCTTAATCTGACCACCTCTACAGAATGAGAATAATAATATCACACAGTTGTTCAATACTGTTATGAAACTGAAGGCACTCATGGTGATGCTTCACCCAAGTGCTGTGGTGTAGGTCTATGGAAGCACTCAAAGAAATTATTAACTCTTTTTAATTGAGTGCTTGAATGCCAATTTAATAAAAACAAAAAAAAAAACCCATGTACAGTCTTTCAGCAAACACAGGGGATAAAATGAAACCCTGAAAAGCAATCTGGCCACTGAGGCAACATTTTGTTAAATGCTTTGTTCTGTGATGGTGACACCCTGCTCCACATGTATTCACACCCCTACAGCCTCTGTAGGAGCCATCCAGCTGTTGCAGGGCCACATGGTGAGTCAGGTCAAAGAAGTGACCCAGGTTAACAAAAAACAGCTTGTTGGGGAAAAAAAGGTCACACAGGTTTCCAGTCCAGTTCTGCCCAGATACAGTCTAGAGCTGTACCAGCACAAGAGGGGAAGAAGGAGATGGAAGGAGGGTACAGAGACAGGGCTTCTGGAGCAGATGCTACAGCTCAGATATTCACCATCCAAAGCCAGAATGAGGTAGTGATGATCATAAAGGAAGTACAAATGTGTGGTAATACAAAATACTAATCATAGAATAGTTCGGGTTGAAAGGGACCTAAAGATCATCTGATTCCAAGCCCCTGGCCTTGGGCAGGGACACCTTCCATTAGACCACGTTGCTCAGAGCCCCATCTATCCTAGACATAAACACTTCCAGGGATGGAGCATTCACAGCTTCTCTGAACAACCTGTGCCAGTCTCACCATCCTCACCATAAAAAATTTCTGTTTAATATCTAATCTAAATCTATCATGAGTAGGGTACAGAAAACAGAACTGAAGTTTAAGGCATTTTAGGTGTTTGACTTTGCTACCTTGTGTCCTTCTATTGGAAGTCCTGTGTTTTCACATCCACTATTATTATTGTGATTATTATTATTACTATTATTATATTTATTATAAAATAGCATTTGCACACTGCAATGCCAGGTAAAATTCAGATTCCAAACCCATGCAGAAGTGGCATCCTGTGGCACTATACTCACACCAGCATTATTTACCTCTGTATTGCAGGATCACATAGGCTCTCCCGGTCATGCCAATGAACTAGCTAGAAGCAGTAAGTTATTACTTCCTGTTCAATAAAACTAGAAAGACATAAAACCAGAGGTTTTACAGCCAGCAAATTTGCAGGATTGATGAGTAAAGAATCTTTGGGATCCCAATTTGCATTTGCTACCACAGAGGTCTTTCAAACCTAAAAGATTAAGAATTCAATTCCATGCCTAACTGTAGTCCATAGCAAAACTCCCACAAACTCAGTCATGCAGAAAGAGCTCTCTTAACTAATGTCTCTGAAGTACACACAATTCTAACAGAAGAGCCCTTAATAGCTTTTCATTTACTTAAGTAAAAGGGAAACCAAGTTAAATATCCATTTCTAGTAGGAATAGTAACTGTAGAAATAATGGAAACTGGTAACAAAATTTAAATAACACAGGCAGCAGCCAAGAGGGAATAGGACTCCCTCTAAACCCATTAGCGGGGACCATGAATACTATTTTTGCATTTGGTCCAATATTACTGAACTTACCTCTCTAAACAGCATTCAGTCGATCAAGTTTGTAGCAAGTCTGCTATGTTACTTTCAATACCTTCACAATGGATTAAAATAATCTTCTATAGTAGTAATTTCACTTTACTACTAGTATTAGCCCAATAAAGAGCCTTTACTTTTAAGAAAAATCCCAACTTCCCTTAAGCTCAATTAAAGTTGTGCCTGATAAACACTTCATCAATCGCCCATCGCACAGAATCAGCAATTCAAGTGGACAAGTCCAATCGGCTGGAAACAAGGAGATGGTTCCTTTACGTACGCCGTTCGTTGTGGCAGTTCACACGCACGCTCATCTTCCCTTCATCTCCTTCCCCCTGGCTTATGCAAGTGGCCACGCTCTCATTCCTCTGCATCTCAAGAGCCAGTCCGCAGCTGCAGGCAGCCCGCGGAGAGGAGCAAGAGAAATGATATATTGCAGATATTTTATTTTTGGAAACCACACTGTAAATAAAGCCATTTCCAGAGATATTCCACGGACACGGAGTGCTTGGTCGCAGAGCCAGCGCCTTATGTAACAGGAGGAGTATTGTTTAGGGTTGCCTGCATTTAAGAGCCACTCCTGGTAACACAGTTTACAAAGCTATAAAAAGCTACCAGCGTAACTATCGAGAACAAGCAGGCAAGCGGTTTATTACCAAAAGGCTGGTGCTAACTGGAAAAAAGGAAAGTTTCATTAAATCACTCAACTTTCCGTCACTCGGAGGACATCACCTCGGCTGACACTTACTGTGAGTGGAAAGGTGGGGGCTCCTAGGCAGCCCGGAGCAGCCCCATGGCCAGGTGCTGAAGACAGCTCTGCCGCCTCCCCGCAGCCCACGCCGCCAGCAGCCGCCGTCAGTGATCTGCCATTTAATTCCGCTTTATTCTCCCCCGCCGATCACCGACAAGTGGCAGAGAGCAGGGATCCCGCGATTCGGCCTCCCGCTCTTCTCCTGCCGAGCGACCGTCAGCCTCTGGAAAAGCGCGAGCAGAAAGGATCACTTGGACATGCACAGGCGCTCACAAGCAGCTGTAAATTTCCACTCCCCGCTGCCTGCGGCTGGACTCCCGGCTCCTCGCTGTTCCTGCTCCGACGAGCTCTGTGCCTGGGTGTGCGTTGTTCCCCCACTGCCCTCCCCGCTTCCCACTCCCTCACTCGTCTTGCTCACAGGCTCACACACACACCCCCCAAACTCCACGTCAGAGGAACGCGTGGAAAAGCAAAGGATGAAGTGATCACTCCGCCGAGAGATTCCCCCAGGGTTAAGGGAGGACATGCTACGATTTCGCATCACTTCTGTAAGTTTCCATTCCCCTCCAAAGTCTGTCGGTGCAGGGGGAGGCATCGCTGACGGGTCCTCGCACCATCACGTGGCGGAGGCTGCTGGAGTTAAATTATTCACCTTGCCGTCCTGCTAGGAATGCAAATAAGGGAGCCCAACAGCGGGCTGTTGTTACAAGATAATAATAAAATCAACATGCTCACGCACCACATCTTTCAGCAAAGTCCTGTCCAGAAAAGCTGAAGTTAAGCTGCTTCCTGCCTGACTATATATTATTACACAAAGATCCAAATACTTTTCTACAATAATACTTGGGGGCATTAAAAAAACCCCAAAAACAACCAAAAAAAACCCCACCCAACCTGCAGTATACTCTGAGCAAAATTTAAATCCTGATGAAGAAAAACATTAGCCCAAAGTATATTTTCAAAGGCTAATGTGATGGGGAGAAAAAAATCATAAGGTATTCTGAAACAAGTACTACCAGCATTATCAAGCATACAAATACAGCAAAATGTAATTAAAGGAATTTTTAGTGCTTCACTTTTCTCTCTCGGCAACTATTGTTTGGCAAGTACCACACATTCCCAGAGGGAATGGCAAGTGCTGTCCCCTCTGCCCCCAGCTGTCTAAAAGGCGTTGAGAGCAGGGAAAAAAGGATGCTTTACCATGGGCATGCAAGATGGGATTTGAAATGTATCCTCATCTGGATCTTGGCCGGGTCCCAGCAGGGATTAGTGCCCAGCATGTCTTTGCGCCAAGCTTGCCAGCTTGGGGGGAAAACTTCACCTCCCATCCCTTCTTCCTCAGGGCATAGCCTAGCCAAAGTCCTACATTATTAAAAATATTTTGGTATGCTACATTTGCTTGGGGAGCTGATCTCAGAGTTAGCAGCACTACAGTTGCAGATCGTGGTTTAGGGCTCACCTGCAGTAGCTATTCACAGCCCTACATTAAAGGCAGCCAAAAACGCATGAGAAACCTCATTTCTGAGGAGTACAGATGAAGCAGACACCTTTTAAAGGGCTACCATCCTTTGCTTGCAAAGCTGGCTCCAAACTGGAGCACACAGGAGTATCCCAAATCCTCACTTTGAAGAGCCACTTGCCTGTCCTTCATGGGCTCAGAGAGGCAGAAGCCATCCCTGCTCCCTTAACCTCCCTGCATTTGCTCCTGCCTTTGCACAGGAGGTACCAAGCCAACCTCAGATCAGCAGGTTTGTACTCTCAACTCATCCGTAAAGAACGTCACCATTTCTGCTCACACTTTACCTAAAAGATCATCAAGATACTGCAGCCCTGTGTTTTTGGACTGCCCTGAACAGCACTGGGAACAGGCGTTAATTAGTGCTGCTCCTGCTGCACCAGAAAGCACTGCAACAAGTAACACCAAGTGGCAATTTCTGCTCCAAACCCCTCGTGAAATATTCTTCCAGCACTGAATTAAAGGCTTCACATTAGCCACCACTGACCAGGTTTCCTCTCCAGGCCACCTCCAGAGAGTGCTCAGCGAGGGATGCTGTGGACACCAAGCTCTGAACAGAATGAGCTGCCCTTTGAGGCAGCCTCCTTCTCCACGAAGCTCAGCAGGCACATGAACAATCTGCACAGATGTTTCATGGCGTGAAGGACTTGGGGAGAAAAACCAGCACTGGGCACCTTTTTGTGGGTGCCCTGCTCTGTCACAGCTGGGTGGGGAGAGGGAAGGGGTGCTGGGCCTTGTGGTACCTTACACCCACTCTGGCTCTGGCCCTTTCTTTTTTATCGGATACCTCGGCCTTTGGGTAAATATCACAGCGAAGGTCAAGCGATAAACACTCTGCCCTTGGGCTACTACTGAAGGTACTGGCTTTTCCTAAGGCAACACAACAATCTAAGTACATCACTACTTCCACCATGGGTTTTTAAGAGAATAACTTTTTTCCTCTACCTGTCCCAAGAGAAATTGTGTCTTTTCTATTGTGAATCCATCACCACTTCAACAGGTAAAATCCCAACTTTTTGTTGTACCACGGAGTTCAACAGTGGTAGGTGTTACCCTGAAACTGAACTATCACAAAAAAAAAAGACTGAAATATCACAAAAAAGCTGGTTTAGTTGCACATTAAGGGGCCCCACTGGGGATAATCTGTATTCCACTGAGCTCCATAAAGTATTCACAGACCATTCTGAGTATCCTGGTTCTTTGGAAGTATAAGAAATTTATCTACAAAATAACTATCCTCTGTTTCAGACTAAATATGCCTGTTTTCCTGATTCAGAGGAATAAATTGAATATGCACTCAATTACAGTTCAACTTTGCCCATCTCCTACCTGAGGAAATACTTTAGTGCTTTAATAGGAGCCCTCTACACAGCAGGAGAGCAAGAAACCCACCCGCCTCCATCCCTGCATTGCAGCAGAAGAAACAGTGCAAAACAGGGTAGCTAAAGGGCCAGGGGAAAAAGCATTCTCTGCTATTCCAATACTCTGTTTCATCTTAAGTAGAGTTAATTCTCAGATGACAGGAAAAAGCCCTGAACCATTCAACAGGAATTAAGCCATAATTACTTGGTGCTCTTATCCGTTTGTTAGGGTTTTTTTTGTTGCTGAGAGGTTATTAAATATTTCCAAAAAAATGTTTTGTTCAATTCTTGATTTGTAGCCATCTCAAATCTAGAATGATGTAATTATAAATAGGCAAAAAATCTTTACGGTCTCAAAATACATGGGAAAAAAAAAATCTCTGCACTACTAAAGGACTCCAGCTTCCATATATTTAAATTTCATTATATTTGTTTCCTTTAAAGAGAGCAGAGTCCTTGGGCTAAGGCATGGTTAAAGTACTTTTGAGAAATGTTTGTCCTTGCTTTCATGACTTAAAATCATTCCATCTAATAAAGACCAAAGGAAGAAAACCCCAGTTGATTTTTTCTGCCCTTTCCATTTACTTTCTAATGTGGAAAAGAGAAATTAGGGAACTTCAACAGTGAGTGGAATTGCAATAAATTACAGCAGCAGATGATAAACACACAGAGTATATATACATATATTAATTCTGCTTATTTAATCATCCACTTCCAGTCTGTCTACCTCCCCTGAGATTACTTCCAGCATTCCAAAGCCCTAAGCAGCCTCTAATAATAATAACAACAACATCCTTCCTTCCCCCCAAATTGCTCAATGCCCCAGGCCATCAAAATTCTGTTCTCCACAGCAACAGGTTTAGTTGTGTAATGCTGAATATCAAGAGGAGAAGCATTAGAATACTAAAAAGATTCCCCCACCCTCCAAAACCTGAAAACTAAAGAACATCCCCCGCAGCATTTCATGCTATTCTTATAAATCCCAAGTTATCAACATTTTGGCAGTTTATTGGGGTGGAGGGGAACTAAAAACAAGTAATTTATATAATCTACATCGTAAAGCTGTTACACTTTAACTCAAAGCATTTAGCCGTATGACAAAGCAATTTAAAAAGTGTCCAACAAGAATTCTAAAACCTCACAAAACGAGATGCTTTGCAGTAACTTCATACTTCTGTGTTATTCTGCGAGTTCACAGATACTCATTTTCTTCAGATCCCTGCAACAGCAATGTGGCCACTCCAGACTAATGCAAATAAATTCTTCTTCATCGAGTAGATCCCAAATACAGACATACACCAACACTCACACTTTCTCTTCATATAATCTGGGAGGGAGACAAACTTCAAACTCAGCCTGTATATCAGTCCCCCCAAAACAGCCACCAGCACGAATTAACATTTGGCTGCTCATCTAAATACAAAATAAGGCAAAAAAAGTGCTACAGTCTTCGGGGGGAGCAGGTAGTTTTCCCAACAGCCATGTAAAAAGCAGCAAAGTTTCTGGCCTCTCTCAGGACCAGAAAATTGAAATTTCTTCAGTGAAGAGTGGAAAACAGAGAGCAGCAAGAAGCAGTGGCTGACCTGCAGCTGCATTTTAGCTAAAGTGAGTGGAAGGATTTAAATGGATACTTTATATAAGCTACTCCTAAAAATGCAAACATGTCTTCAACGATTATTTTCCCCTCTTCTTCCTCCTAGCTCCCTCTAGCGCTTTTAAGCACGTACGGCCTTTTCTTTCCTGATTTATTTAATGCAAATACAGTTGCTAAGATGATGTTTGTTTTAGTTGGGGTTTGGGGGGTTTTAAGATCTGTAATAGATCTTATAAACTGCTCACGAGTCTTTACTGAATTCATGTGTACAATCACTCCAGAAACCAAGCACTGACATTGGCCTTTCTACCAGAAACCTTTATGTATTAATACTTTATGTACAGGCCAGCATATTTAAAAGTTTACTCATTTTAAAGGCATCCAGATCCATTATTAGAGAGAGTCAACTAAAATGAATCCCTTTCCTTGTGCATTCCCACTCCCAAATGAATTGTGTCTAAACAGAAGGTTACTACAGCCCAACAGCTGAAAAATATAACATTAAAATTTTATGTCTGCTCTAAAGTCACTTATAAAATGTTAATTGTGCCCCTTATATACTATGTCCCAACATAAAACAAATAAGAAACATACCTGCACTCCCACTTTCATGAGCAGAGGAACAGTAAACTCATGACATCATACTTTTTCCTACAAACTCATGCAAACAGAAACTAACCCCCCCAAATCAGTTACTGCCTGAAGAACCAAGCAGGTATTTTTAAAATAATTAAAGCTTTCACCTCTCCAAACTTCTTCTATCCCAGTTCTGTACAGTCAGTCACTTTAGTGGCCATGTTTGTTTGTTTCCTTAAGGTCCATTCACAATTAAAAATAGGAAGAGGAAAGATCATTTCAAGAGGTGCAACAAAAAGAGCTTTGCTGAAGATCTAAAACCACTCATCAGATGTGTGCCAATCTTGCAGTTTCTATCACAGCACACTAAAAAAACGCTTTTCTTCATGGGATTGAAAAAATTCTTTTATGTGTATAAGAACATCTATCTGTCGTCTCCCATTTCTGAAATAGTCAAACAATATTAATAGTGTTTAGTCTTCTTGAAAGTACTGAATTTAGTTGCTGGTTTCCACATAACTTCAGCAAGCACTTTTCTTGATGTTAGGCAGCATGGGGTACTGCAGGCTAAGACATCCGCTTCCAACACGCTCACTTATGCAAAAAACCCCATAGATGTTCCCTACCACTTCCTTGCTGGTCAAAGACAACGGAGCACCTCTAACCAGAACTTTAAACTTCCTAAGAGTGCTTGAAGCTGAAAGCTGTATTAGTGTATATTCACCTCAGCAATGGCGATATGCAGAGAAGATGTTAGGCAAATCAACTGCCTTTTGATGTCAGTAAGTTGTTAATACACAATGTGTGGCTGTTTCTGACAAGCTGGAAGGCAGTTTGGGATTTAAGACTTTTCTTCTACCAACCACTACTATAGAAGGCTAGCACATTTTTCCTCAGATGCTTTCAAGATGACTTGCAGACAAACAAAATTAAGTTTAATTTGAAACACAAGTTAAATGCTCCTGTGAGGCTCTCACTGTAGCACCCAATTTAGTATGAGGAAACTGAGGTGGCACCAAGCAAACACCCAAAGGTGTGCACTCAAAAATGTACTGTTAAAGAATATCAGGAGGCAGGAATCTTCATTCTGGATCAGACAACGCTGCATTAAATCCCATCTCTAAGGGGGGCTGACACCAAGAGCAAAGTAGAAAAATAAACATATACCAGAGGAAGGGCCACTCTACTCTTCTTCTGCTTCTGGCAATTAGCACCTTTGAGGTTTCCTGATGCATCATCCAAAATCACCACACTGAATAGCTACAAATGGCTCCGCAGCTTTCACTTTAAAATCCCAAAAGAGCACTATTCCCCTTCTAGGCGGACTCTGAAATCACTTCTGCAATACTTAGATACAACAGATTGCTCAAGATTCTGACTGTCAAGATGAACAGTCAAGACAGCTCAGAGACTGCTATTTCCTGTAGATGAGGGATCAAACAAGACATCAGCTCCACTAGCGATTTACTGCATTCCAGTCCGTTCCTTCTTCAGGGCATCAAAGCCAGGATTTACCTTCACAACCATTGTATTTTTCAAGTGGTCACCCCCAGACAAAGGAACAAGTACTACCAGAAAGTCCCATATAGAGGCAGGGTGTTATATCCATGAAGAAAATGAGTTCAGACCTAAGAAGAGTCAGTTCCTATTTATGTCACATTATGTGATCCTGGAAAAGCCACTTAGTCTCCCCATGGAAAAATTAATCCATTCAAAACCATAAGGTGCTTTGACACTACCATGATGGAACCCAAACAAACACACCAGGCACTACCCAGCTTACTTGTGTCCTTTTCCTGCAGACTGGGATAATAGTCTTGCAGTTTGTGTGATGCAGGTCTCCAGAAACCATGCCCACAGACACAACAAACTTCTGAGTCTCTTCTCGTGCAGGTTAAGAATCCTACTAAAGCAGAACAGTCAAAACAAAACCAGAATAATATTAGGCTAAAAGTCTAAACTGTGGCTTTCAGATGAAGAATTAGAGTTTTTTCCCAGTGTCAAATAATGAAACCCTAGCAGTACTATAATTCTTGAAAAACAGCTGCTATACTTAAGCAGCTTAAGTTGCCCTAAAATGACTTGCCTAAAATCAAACAAGAAAATCTCTGGTGGCCAACCCTGCTCCCCTGGAGAATGAGAACGCACATCTTCTCACATTTTACTCTTTACTGGTTTTGTCCGGCAACAACATTAGTTTAACATATTGGAACAGGATAGGGAACCTTGAGAACTCATCAAGCTCAAGTTGCACAAGGAGACATTGTCTTCATAAGTACCCCAAAGGCATTCCTCCTGACAAACAATTAAGCATATGCACTTGTCAGGTTGCAAACATATTTGCCTTCATGTGACAGATACATGGCCAGTTGATGCAACCAAGGTGCTTGCACTTTTCTGTCCCACAGTAAGTACCTTACCATGACTTTAATGTTATCTTCCTGTCAGGTGGTGAACAGTCCCTGTTGTCACAAAGCCCCTATCACAGATTTTAGTAACATATTTTTCTGGTCCCAGGAATGAGCCTCCAGTGCCTCCCTAAAGATTTCTGTAGTCCATTCTGGCCAAAAGTTGACTACATTGAGCAAATTCACCTGTAGGATATTCTTTGAAGTCCACTACTGTTACTCCCCAGTGGGGAAAACCCATCCGTGCACATTCCTGCACTACTAAAAAGCCATCCACTGTTCTCCCCATCCACGTTGCCCAACAACTGACATTACAAATTAATTATTATGTCAGACACATACAACTACAAAGTGTCCAATTAAGGGCTGAATTCCTTTTGTTTTAATTAATAAACCAGGGTCATGCCTTGAAGTCCTTAAATGGCAGCAGGCATGCTGCAGGCTGGCATCTTTTAGCCAAGTCTGTCCTGAACAAGGACCAACATGAGCAGTGCGCTCATCTTCAGGACAATGTCTGTTTTGGAGGGAGAGCAGCTCTGGCACCTGGGTGTGCTTTGATTCAACTCCATTTCTGTGTAGCCTCAACAGCAGGGATCCCTGACAGGCTCTGGATATGGGGAAGAAAACCACTTGCCACGTGACATAAATGGCAAGCTCTAGATACCTAGGTTGTAACGGCTCAAATATACTCATGGAAATCTTCTTGGCAAACATCATTCCTTGAGACATCTCCCAATGAAATCTGACACTTTCAGTTATCAAACAGCACACAGATCTATACTCACAAACTTTGTCACACCCTCTGGAAACAGTTCAAGAAATCAGTTTTCTCATGCTGATGGTTGCTCACATACCTGCTCCCTTCCTGCAGAAGCAACTGATAATTTTCTTCTCTGTGTGTGTTTTTGCAGTGTACATTCACAAAAGAACTTTATCTGCCACCAAAATCTACACTTCTGAAGGGTAAAAGACTGCAACTGTCCAGTTATAAAAGTCATGTTTAGCACTGAAAATAAGTAAGGTGTATGCCTCCCAAATGAAGAGTCTGTTATCAGCCCAGACATGGTTATCTACTATCTACTATCTACAAGTTATCTACTATCTTTGCAAAAAAATAATATTTATAGCCAGATGCTATCTTGAGTCTGATCACCTGCAGAACATACTGTCTAATATATATTTCAGTGCCTTGAATTTATGAGAGCTGTAGGCCCAATAGCAGAATTCAGAGAGAAAAGTCTCAAAACTGTTTCTTTCAGAACTGCAGTGCTCATAAGGACACAAAATTATGTCTGGCATTGTTGCCAATTTTGGAGTTTCCACCCAAGTACCACTGAAAAGAAATGGCTTGTTTTCTGAGAGCAGGCAGAATCCCGTGAGAAGGTCACCCAGCAAGAGTCCTATCAGTTCAACTTTCCATGACCACAGCAAGACAGTCTCTCTTAGCTGTCATCATGGGATGAAATTACTTTCACAAGCATAAGAACTTCCATTGAAACATTTCAGCACACAAAGGCCTGTATCCAGAGAGCTGCATAGCAGCCAGGTAACCAAAGATGTGAACGCAAGCTATTTAATACCTTGTCATTTAACCCAACAACCACACTAACTATTTTTATACTTTTCCATTAAAAAAAACCCTAAAAACAGATGACATGAAAGTTCAAAAGTAACAAGTAGTAAGAATCTGTTACAGTTTACACAGACTGGCTTTTCTTTCAAAACTAAAGACAGGTTCTGTATGCTTCCTACACTTATGAAATAAGACCTTATTTGGATTTAAAAGAAGTTTGAAATAGTTTTGTTCTTCTCAAAACAATAAATGAATATTGTTACTACCAGCAAAAGAGTTTTAAAAATGCAAAGATTTACTCTGGTTCTCACTTAACAGCTTCTTGAACAAGAGCAGCTTTTCAAAAGACTTTGTATCTTGACACTAATTTCAAGTGCTGGAGAATCTGTGAAGTCCATTAATAACATAATTCAACAGTTAATTAGTTACCACTTACACTGTTTTGGGTTTTTTTCCTTTTCTGCAAATTCATATTCTGTTTTACTTTCTGCTTCCTGACGCTGTGATTCCTGAGTTTGCAAACATGTGCTCTTTGAAGGCTCCTCATTTTATTCATGCATAGGTATGTGATCAAATCACTTCAACACATTCAGGATTTACTTCTTCATCACTACGTACTCTAAGTGAATAGATACAGTTTTCCAACACTACAACCAGTACTGACTTCAATTAAAAAATGTCTTGAAGATAACCAATCAAGCCTGATTATATTACAGAAGTGAGATCATTAATACTGCAAAATAAATCTCCCACTCTGCATTCAGTGTATTAAACTCCTATCAGCTCTTGGCTGCCATTTACCTACAGGGAGTGTCTTGTCCACCGCGTGCTGCCCATGAGTCTTGACACTTTGAAGTATTGTTTTTTCAGATACTGTTCCTCATCTTTTAAGGCATATCCAGCCTCTTCCCATGGTTATTAACTTCACAAAGCTTTGAGTCCATCTTTCAAAAGAGTCAGCCACCATGCTCTTTGATTCAATCAAATACAGGAGGCTATGCCATCATTTGTCATCCTTCTACTCTGCGTGGCCTAGATAAAACTGTCAGAAAGGATTGTGCATTTTCTTTCAACTGTGTGTTCATTTAGGTTGGGTTTTTTTTTTTTGCAAACAAACATCCAATGACTGAACATCAAAAGATTGTATATTGTATAAAATATTCTTATCAACTGTAATTTTTTCAAGGTTGTGCCTCTTAGCCAGAATACATCAAACCCATAACCTAACTTAAATACTAGACATTTTATAATATGCTTTCTATTAATCACGTTGAATAGCTTTGCTTCATGACAATCCTCAAAATTTTGGAGTTTTACATGAGACATTAAAAAAATAAATAAATTTCTGAGTCTCCATGAATTTTCAAAAGTGTTCTTTCAGTCTTTATTTACTGCTGGAGTATGATGGATTTGTTCCTAGTTTTATGATTATTTGTAATATTCAGCTTCGTTCTCACTGCAGAAGTACATAACAGTTCTGTATTTTCAGCATCATTGTTGAGAACTTTAGCACAGCCATCAGACAAATGTCACTGTTCTTTCTGCTCCTGGTACATTTAAACTTCTCCTTAGCCTTAGATCCTAAAGAAAATCCAGTGAGTTTTCTCTAAACATATTTATAAAACTTACTTGTACTTATTCCTATATACTGGCTGCTGCCCTGGAACCATTTCTAAATCAAGATGGTTCTCTCCCTTTACTGAAACCCTCTTTTTGTATTTGTATCTATTCCAGATAGCCATGAGTTCCCACATCCGCAGCCACCTCCCCAGCTTTGGGAGACACTCTTGTGGGCAGAGCTAGAAGTGTATCAGCGATGTAACAGCACAGCACATCACATCACATCACATCACATCACATCACATCACATCACATCACATCTCACAAAGGAGATTGGTTGAGTCCCTCATGTTTTTGCAGCAGTCTTCTCCCATGGCCTGATGACCTGTGCTGAGACCTTACGAGCCCTGGTGAAGAGACACTCAGTTTACAGTGTGGAGGGAGTTCAGCGAGAGAGGAAAAACAATGGATAACATCTCTGTGCATTTTTAACTAGCACTTAACTGCTCCCCAAGAAATCAGAACAGCATAAGGATATCTCAGCAAATCCTCTGCTAACATCTTCCCTTCCTTGATAAAAGGGTGGAACACTGAAGAATTGTAGGGGAATGTAATTCCTTACATTAATGCTGCTTTCTTGAAGGGAAAAACTTTTCCAAACAACACACAACCTAAAGACCACCAAGCCAGCTTGACCTCAGAGTACATTCAAACCTGTCCTCATTCAAACTGCCTTCAACCTACAACACTTCATCTTTTACTTCCATATTTTGCCCAAGGCTGTGTGTGATGCTTGCAAACAGAGCAGTGCAGATGTTGCAAGCAGCTACAGACCTAAACATGGATTGTAATGTAAAAGACAAGACTTATTAATGGCCTGTGGATAAGGAGAAGTAGGACCAAAGGTCAACACAATTTTAAGTAATAAGCTTCTAATTAGAAAGTTTAGCCTTATTTGGCTCTCTTACTTAAACTATTTTGTAAAAAAAAAACATTACCCCACTCCCCACAGACTTTTCCCAGGGATTATATGATATACACAATATTTGCCCTAACAGAGGACTACAACCAGTCCTGCACCCACCCAATAAGGTTCAATTTGGTGCTTACTTCAAACAACAAATAAATCATATATTGCAAACAGCTTATATCGTAGCCAAAAGCAACAGGTAGTGAATGACCACCATGAACTGGTAGTCCAAAATAAGTTTTGCTTATCTGAAGACCTGAAAGAGAGGTGTTTGACTGCCAGTGAACTGTGGAAAGTGAGATTAAATTAATTAAAAGGTACACTTGAAGAGGGAAAGCTGATACAGCCGTGCCTCCCTGCTGACATATGAAAATAGGCAAAACAAAGAGCTGAATGCTCAGGACACTACAGCTGCTGGAAGTGAACTCTTCCCACATAATATTAATCTCCCCATATTCAGCAGTCTCCAGTGCCTTGACTTAAAAAGCCCCACACAACTTCCTTCCCACACTTGAGAGCAAACAAACTGTATTTTTGCTGCAATTAATTTGTATGTATAAATTTGTACAAGTGCCTTTGTGCTAGATTGACACAGGGTCTTTAAGAAAGATCACCCAAAGATCTGATGGCTGTCATACAACTGTCCCCACATTTCAAAATCCAGTTATGCAGCAGTACTTTCTTTCATCTTAATCATTGTCTCTTGCAGCAGGAAAAACAAGGTACAAACATTACTGTGATATCAGAAGGGGCGTTTTTAACTCATGCTGTAAAATAAGTTTAGAATGTTGTTTCACAATTTATTAAGTTTCTCTAAGGACACATTGCTGTCAAAATGAGAATTCTAGCCCTTACTGCCATCACCTCCCTTGCATCAGTTCTAGGAATGACATAACTGCAGAGGGAGGCAGATCAACCTGCTGGGCAATGAAAATTTAACAGCCAGAAAAAAACAAATCCCTCTTACCTCCCCTCAAAGTGCAGCTTTTGGAGAAGTGAGAAGTGTGGAGGACTTATTAAATGTAAATTGTGTGAAATTTTTAAAACTACCTCTATCAATATGAACAATATTAAAAAACAAAGGTAGGAAAAAAGTCCATCCATTCATGAACATTTTCTTGGAGGAGGGGGAATGCAATTTCAAAATATTTGTACAATGTGTGGCAGCAAAAACAGTTAAAAAAAAATTCCTGTCCTTTTTTGCTGATTTCTATACCTAGGTTGCAACCACCTGCCTTGATCTGCTAATGCAAGGGTTGTAACACCTTGCTATGAATTTGTTAACAAAATCATTTCATTCTTAAAAATTATTCTTAAGTGAAGGAAAATTATGCACCAAACAACTTCTCAAGTAACTGGTTAGTCACAAACTTGACAGAAACCAATTCTGCACACTTCACTATGATAAATGGCAGCGTTTGGTGGACTTTTTCTTTTAAATGCACATTAAATTTATGCGTCTAGAAGCATTTAATCTTATTAAAGCTTTTTTTTATGCCAGCCTGCATATAATCTAAATTGTGATTACTCTGTAACAAATACTGTATGTATCCACTTCTGTGAGAGGAATGCCAAATTCATACACTGGAGTCACTTAAAAAAAGGGTTGCAAAGATTTGGGCCCACAGTTCACTTAGTGAAAGAATGTCAAGCATATTTTCAACAAAGCTTCTTTGGTTCCAGTTATTCAAGAATTTTACAGGGGATAAAGGTAATAACAAAATTAAAGGCAAGCACTCACAAAAGAAACCCATTCATCTCCACTGTCTGTAAAAAGGCAGGAGGGGATTTTGATTGAGAAGAAGAACGACTGAGAACACAGAGAGGTCCAGGCTCTCCTGGGTGGTAAGACCATCCACAATAACCCAAATACAGTAAGTATTCTGCCCATACCAAAACTTTGCTCATACTATAGAAGTAGCTCCAAGAACACTTCAAACTGGGATAAATGACACCAACAATAAAATTAGAAAGCAACCCATTGATTTCCAGATGCTAATTTTGTACCTACGTCACCTCCAGTTCCCTGAGAAAAGCAGAAATACCAAGTGGCTGCACAGCAAATTAGATGGGAAAAGTTGTTCAGATAAAATTAGCTGAGCCAAGTAAGTTTTGGTTTGGGGGTTTTTTTTTTGAACCTCAACCAGTCCCCTGTGTAATGACACAAAGGAACAGGGCAGTCCAAGAAGCACAGGGACATCTGGACTGTTTCTTTCTTTGACCATGCCAATTTTAAATATTCAGGGGACTGTGGCTTCCCTGACCCTTCAAAATGCTTATTAAAAAAAACAAACAAAATAAATATTAATAGGACAATACTGCCTCCCATTCTTGCTCCTCCTGTTCTTCAAACCTTACCGCTGGTTCCACACCTCCACAAAATTAAGCCAAACCAAGTGCTGATACAACACACTGAACAGGATCAAGGAAAAAAATCAACTAAAACATTAGAGTTTTCTTCAACTAAATGAATTTTCCTACAGGAAGCTGTGTGTAGTCCAGAATATTCTTATGAAGAGCTCTATTGTTGAGCCTCCACACCACAACACATATTTACCCTGTTTTCTAAGGTTTTACTCAAATTCCTTTTAGTATATTTGAAACCTTACAGATTTCAGTTTTATTTGAAAGCAGTTACATCACCCACACACAATAATGATTTCAGGTTGTTGCCCTATGGCTCCTTTTGATGGCTTTTATTAGTTCAATTCTACACCAGGCACTGCCTCTCTGGCCTTTGCATAGCAGCTACCAAGACCAGCACCAGCCCATCAACCTTCTGTCAGCTGACACCACAAGGGCAGCTGCCTCTACACTTGGATTTAAAAGTTAAAAGGCAAATCAGAAGGAAGCTGTGGGGCTCCCCATGGATCATCTCTTCAGAGTGGGAACACCACAAATTCATTAATTCTTGCAGATTGCTTAATGTCTGCTACATGTTCATTTAATGAAAATACTTTGTGTGCATATTTTACTCTGCATACAAACCCACAAAGAGCCATCAAAAGGGTCAGAATACTTTACCACCACAAGCCTTACTTCATAAAGTACCAGTGAAAATTTATTTCAGAAAAATATATTGCTGAGTTCACATGGAAAAATGAAGATAAAGAAGGTTTTAGGCATCCATTTATTTTGGATTCCTTTCATCATATACATCTACTGCCTGGTTTCCAGAGATCTCGGGCCCTTTTAAGTGCACTTGTAATCATAGGCTTTCAGATCTTGTTAATTCATTCACGTCACCCAAAATTAGAGGGCAGAGTTTTGGGTCTTGATCAGTGTGGTGGGGCTGTGGCACAGCAAAGACAACACATGCTGCTCAGGTTGGTCCAACATTATCTAACATCCAAACCAGTCCTTGCTTTCTGTGCTCACACAGCTGCCTGGAATCTCTGCTGGCAATGAGCACCGAGACTGTAAGACAGAAATACGGCTGAAACTGAAAACGTCTCTACTACACAAACAGTCAGTAAAGATGAAATCCATTACATTACTAGTTTCCAAATGCAGACCTTGAAGAAAATGCCAGCCAGTGGACGGTTAAGAGTTTCAGCATATTGGGCCAGATTCCAAAACCTTCAAGCCAGTTTGTAATTAACAGACATCTAGGTCCTCCACATGAAAGAAGTCTATTGTTAAAACAGTGACACAAATTTTTCCTTTCCTTTTCCTAGCCAGTCTCTGCCTGTGTTTTAAGATTCCCTTAGGACTATAACAGCCTATGATTTTAGAAGCTCCACTTCTCAAACAGACAATTTGTTAGACTTTTAGTTGCCAAGAATGCAAACATGCTTACACCAGAGGTAGAACAAAATTAATTTACGGGCTTCTCAGAGACCCATAATCTCCCCTTTCTTTCATTTAATACATGGAAAAAAATAATATCCTAATAACCTTCCACCATATCTACAATAGCAAAAGAATTACAAAACATAGTAACAAAACATACTGAGGGTCTGTAAATAGTCTGAGTCCAATTAGTGAGCAATATACCTACGGGAATATTACCCCATCTTCATAGATAATGATGCGTTACAGCAAAATTTCTAAGATAAACCAAAGGCTGCCTCACTAAAAACATTTTGTTGGCAATGAATTTGCATTTTGAAAGAATGAAGTGCAGACACTCCTCTGTAAGGGAGCAAGTTAAATCACCAAGGATAATAGGGAGGATGTGACAGAGCAGGAGCTGGTAGAAGTATTCAATGGATATGAAGACACTTTAAGAAGAAAAGAGTCAATAGAACGAAGAGCCAAGCCCATCAGAAAAGAACAGAAAGAATTTAAAAACATCAGAATTAAAAAACATTTTCTGAATGCCCATGGCTTTCCAAAGTCTATGGCTTTGACTGCTTTGCTGTTTGAGTTTGACTGGTGTGTCTCTACCTCACCCAAGACTATCTGGTCATATAAGGAAAAACCCAAATCCCCACTGCATTCAAGATGAAGAAAACATCCCTGGATAAGAGAACTAGATGAGTTCCTTTTGGACCAGGTTCACCTCCCACTCACAATGAGCTACTTGTAATCTGCCTGTCTATACAATTGTTCATCTTAACTCTCTACATAGGACCAGAACTATGTAATGAAAGCTTAATTCAGCAACTCAATCAACAGCACCACTCACCAGGACAGTCAGTCCTTTTGCTGTCACCCCAACAAAGGTGCCAGCAAACATGTAGGCATGTGGGAGTGCTGCTCTCACCCCTGGGTACAGGTAGTCAGTCCAGGTCTAGACTGCAGAGCCCCAGGAAGCTCACACTGCTGCTGGAGGAGAGCTGAAGGCAGGTTGCTGGGATGTCAGATCAGCATCGCTTGTGAGCTTCTGCCACCTAACAAGTTTGGGAAGAACTGAGCTTACTGGTTCACTGGCAGAATTTGCTGCTATTTTGCAGAAAGCCCATCTTACAGTTCCAGGATAAAAGCAAAATGAAGGAAACTCAGGCAGTTTCAAAAGTGCCTCAATAATTTTTGTCCTAAGTCACTAATTTTGTATAAAGAAAGATGTATTTCCCATTCTTTTTGCTTCAAATAGCAAGCAAAACCTATTAGTACTTTCTAATATATTCATAAATTATTTTTTGTCTGAGGCAGGCAGTCATGTTCTTTCAGATTCTTCCAGCACTGGGCTTCATCTTCTCCGTATTTGGTTTATTTATTCCATATATACAATTGTAAAGCCACAAGTGTTTCCTAACATTCAGTATTCACAAGCACATGTATTAATAATTCAGCAAAGCGAAATTAATCTGCAAGCATTATCTCATAACACAGAATACTCCAAGAGCAAGAAAAGCTTAGGCTTAATTTTAAAATTTACAATTACAAGGGAGAAGTCTCTTTTTAAAAACGTAATAAACTACTATTTTTACTGAGAGATTTGTCAGCACAGCAGGAGTGCTGAGCCACCTTCTTCCCAGCAATGTTACTGTGAGTTGTCCCATTCCTGTCTAGGGAGCTGGGCCGTTCTCATGGGCTGACCTTCAGCCACAGATGTAGGCACATTTGTGTAAACATTTAAAAGGTTTTATAGAAGTACAAAGCAGATGCTGGACATCAAAATCTTCTGGAGGATCTTGGGTCAGGTGAGAGCTCCAAGTCATGTAAACACAGCATTCCCGCCCCCCCCGAACAATCACATTTCTACCCCCTGCCACAAGATTGGCAGTATCTACAAGAGTGGAAATCTTTTAGCAATTATTTAAGCGTATCATGTCTATCTCTACAGTTTTGAAGTGGTGGCAAAAAAGAAGTGACAAAAGAGCATTGACAAACTACCGTCTCTGGCAGAGACATATTTTTGCCCCTCCGAAAACCATCTTTACATAGCCACAACGCCAACACTCGCAAAGCCAAGGCAACTGCAAATTGTAAAGGGCGGTATGAACTTTTACTTTCACACTCGGAACAGAAAAGGGCAGTGATAATTTAGCATTTCACAGGGCAGCGGCGCAGCCAGCAAAGGCGCAGAGCAGAGACCAGCACTGAAGTTACGCAACTCGCTCCCGTACCAAACGTTTTAATTTACGACACATTAAAGCAGAGACCGCGGCCTGACGCCGTCCCGCCCAGGCCTGCCGGCTCACCCCTCCCATTCCCCCGCTCTCCCCCCGCCCCCAAGATGGCGCCGGCGCCCCCACAGCCCCGGGATAGCCCGCCCCCCCTCGACCCGCCCTCTCCAAGATGGCGGACGCACCTCCAGTGCCTCGGCTCTGCCCCGGCCCCGCCTGCAGCGCCTCTCCGCCGCCGCACGGCCCCGCCCCCTCCCCGCCCCTCCTCCTCCATTGGCCAGAGCTGCCGCCCCTCCTGCCGCCTCAGCCAATGGAGAAAGAGAGAAAGGCGGCGCGCGCGCGCCCCCGCCCTCCTCACGCGCCCACATCCAGTCTCCCGCCCTCCCCAGCAGGGTTGCGCCCCCTGGCGGGCGGCAGTGCGAGTGCAGCGTTGGAGGAGGAGGAAGAGGAGGGAGAGGAGGGAAGAAGCAGCAGAAGAAGAAGCTGGCGGGGCCGGGATGAGGTCCCGAGGGGTGCGGGAGTGACCTGGGGCCGGACCCCCGACCGCAGCACGCCCCATGCCAGCCTCCCAGCCCGACGCGGGCCCTGCGGCCCTGCCGGAGCGCAGCGAGACCCCGACCTGAGCTGGGCTCGGCGCCACCCCAGTGCGGATGACAGCTCTCCGAGCAGCATCCCCGGAGGATGGAAGAGAAAAAAAGTAAGACTTAAAAAAAATCTTGTATATAAGTGTGTATATATATATGTGTGTGTACATATATATATATGTTTTGAGCAGCCATTAGTCTTGTAAGAAACATTTCTAGGAGTCAACAGTCTCAACCTATTTTCCCGTTCAACTAAACGAAGTATCCTGAATGAATTGAGAGGTTTGGGGTTGGTTTGTTTTTTCAGTCGTAGCATAGAAAAGATGAAGTAGCTAACATAAATAAGGCATGTTTTACGTTCTCTGTGTCATTGTAGGCTGCCCACGGAGGTGGTGTAGTCACCATCCCTGGAGGTGTTTAAGGAAAGAGTGGATGTTGCACTCAGTGCCATGGTCTGGTTGACATGCTGGAGTTTGGTTGGACTGGGGGATCTCAGAGGTCTTTTCCAACCTATTTGATTCTGTGATTCATGGAGATAAAAATTTGGAATCTTCAGTGTGGTTGAAGTGTGCTGCCTTACTTCTCCTTAGTATTCTTGCAGTGAAGGGTATCTTGCATTTGTCAAGAAACAGATTCAGTAATTTATTTACTTTTTTAAAGCTTTCTCTTTTTTCCCCCTAAATAAATCAGTTTGGTTGTAGTACTGCTGTACTGAGCACATCAATTTAGGAAAAATAAAAAGAAAACTTTGCATTAATGGGCAGGGGGGTTCTGTAGGCTCAGCTGAATGTGCTGGAAAGTTTGGGTCATCTTGTGACACCTTCCTGCTTGAAGGACAGTAAGAAATGACCTAAGTAAAAAAATTTCCTCACATAGCTTGTTTAATTTGAGTTCCTCAACTGGATCTTGACAAGGCGTGGGATGACTGTTTGAACAGGGAATTACAATTTCAACACAACATATTCTCACACAGTGCTCCTCCTGATACCCACTGTATTATTTACTTGTATAAATTTTGAAAAGCTGAGTAGCTACAATTATTGTAATTTCTCACCCAATCTCTTACTTACTTGTCCATTCTTCACCTTTGCAGTGCTGTGTGACTTCTTTGAAGAGGAGAACCTCACCAGTTCCAGGGAGGAGAGCACTGAAGGTAGTATAATTTGGATTTATGGAGGGAAAGAGGAAAGGAGTGTGTATTTGGAACTGCTTCTGATACGAAAATTTTACCTGGAGGACAATAGTTTTGCCTTTTGTGGTGCAAGGTTTGTCAGCAGCACTACAGGAAACACGCACACAAGTTGTTTTTCTGGTAGCTGGAGTAGGTAGCCCTGACCTTGGCAGGTTGTATCTTGCTCCAGTATCACTACCCTGCACAATGCCTGGAAGAAAGAGCTATGTGGCCACAGGATTCTGTAAAGGGAAAAGAAAATCCCTCCAGCCAGATGCCAACTGATTCATCAGCTGGAGAGATGGCTCTGAATGCTGACAAGGTAGATGTATCCTGTGTCTGCTCATTCACTGTCCTTCTGGCTGTGGTTGGTGATAGCAGCATTAGCACTGGAGAGCTTAGTGGTGTGGACATCTGTCTTTTTTTTGAAATGAAAATTATACTATGAACTTCAAACGCAATCTCTGCTTCTCCATGCAGAGCAAAGCTTTTGCTGCTGGAGTTTCGGGGCACTCCAGCATGACAATTGGGGAAGCACTTCCAAGATGAGTGAGCACTGCACACAGCAGTGTATGTTTTATTTCCCTGTGGTCTGCACATTATTACAGCTGAGGACTCAGAAACAAAAAACTCTTGTCACCCGTCCTCTGTAGTAATCCATGCACCAGTGCTATCCAGATTTAGTAAATGTATGGAAATATCTGAGAACAGGTAATGAATAAGGACAGCAGTTTTAATCTGCAGTGGAGAAACTTGTTTCTAGAATTTCTAAATGCATACTTTTAATTGAATGTATTTTTTTCAATTTTATTTTAAACGCAAATATTAAATATACTTTTTGTTGTTTTAAATTTGTAATGCTGTCATGCACAGCAAAAGGGTGGGAATAGCACAGGGCAGGTGGTGTCCCTTGGACCAGTAGTGTAAGTTTCTGAAAATTGTTGTTACTTCTTTTGTAATTGGACTTTAACCTTTCTGCATGTCTAAAAAAATTTCTGTGAATCTAAGAGATCATTAAATTTTGTTGATATTTAGTGCCAAATCAGCTATTTCACAAGATGAAGTACTTTTATCATTGCCTGTTGATATTAAGTATGATGGCTTTAGCTGCTGGTGACATGAGCAGCAGGGGTTGTGGTACTTCTTTCACTGCTGTCATGATGCTTTTGAGAGTAACCACACTGCCATAGCATCACTGGGCTTCTGGTGCCCTGAGCAATAGAAGTCATTTTCTACTAAGTCAAAAAATGAAGGAATATTTTTTTATGAACCTTACAAGAATGCAGTATTTCTTGACTGCTGGGAAGGTGTCACCCCAGCACATTTGCCAACAGAGATTTGCTTTCTGATAGTGGAATGTAAACCTAGTGTGGTGACAGTGGACTCCACCTCTAGGAGTGGAGTAGAAAACCAGACTTGCTTATGCTTTTGTCCTTGGTCATGGAAGAAGAGCAACATTAACTGAGAAAGAGCTAATTCCTTCTTCTGCCATCATCATTTGACACACTGAACTGACGTCTTCGGGTTCCTCCCACATGTCGGGTACCGTCCCGTGCGTCGGGAATCCCCGCCCATCCTGTGACCACGCCTCCTGGTCCTCCGCTCCCGCACTGAAACATACTTCTTTTTCACAGTCCTTGACAAAGATGCACAGCTAATGTTTTAACAAGAGCCTTGATGAATGGGCTTAGCACCTCAAAGGAAGAGGAGGAGTTCTAAACCAGTAGCTTAAAAAACATTTCTTTAAGCCAAATGTTCTTTATAAATATTTCTTATGGAGAAAGGAGGCATGGTATATGGGGGGTGTAAATTATTTCAACTGATACCCCTGGTTGAACAAAATTTATCAAACTGATTTTATCTGAAAATCAAACTGATTTTATCTGAAAATATTTTGAATTGGTTTTCCCCTACAAAACATGCCAAAACTAATGATGAGACACGATAGTCAGCCTATGCAGCTAAGAGAGGTTACAGCTATAAAAAAAAATCCCAATGTCTTTTGTCGAGTAAAATATTCAGTTCATTCAGTTAAAAATACTCTCCTGTGTCACTTTTGGGAATTTCAGTGATTAATTTTTAGTGGGATTCATTTGCTGGTGTTTGAAGAAGGGCTTCCACAGCTCCCTCTGCAACCTACTTGAACAGTTGCTTGAGGGAGCATCGTGCACCACTGGAAGCCACTCCAGTTCATCACTTAACTTCTGTTTCACTTTCTTGATTTGATTTAGGAGTGGACTCCTGGGGGTTTGATGCATCCTGCTGTTCTGGTTATTTTTTTCAGAAGTGCCTCCAAATGAAATGAGTGGGAATCTTTGAATAGTCCACTAGGAGTTAGGCATGTTTTTAGACTTCTCAGGGGCTGTAAATGGAAATTTGCATTTCAGGTGATGTGAAGACGTTTTGGACACAATTGGGAGGTAGAAGAGTGGATGTCATATTTGAGCAGGTGCAAAATGTGCTGTCATTGCTGAAGGAAAAGATCAAGAATGGAACTGCCACAAACCAAGGTTTGAAATCCTTGTAGTGGTTAAACTGGACTGCAGAGTAGCTGTGGCCTGCTTTGTGTAGGTCTGTGTAGTATCTGCCATAATTCAGATATCTCTGAATTTTAATTACTTAGTTGTTGGTGGTTTTAAGCACTTTAAAAAAATGTCTCTCTTTCTAGAAAAAGAAAAGTGATTTCAGGTGCATGTAGCTATTTTCTTGTTTTGCCTGTATACTTTTTCAAGCATGGCTCTTAAGCACACAGAACTGAAATACTCATTTTTGAGAAGTAATGAAATACGTGTAGTGCCTTGTGTTTCATTTATCATCAGAATTATTAGCCTTTCAAGCTATCTCAGTGAATTGAGTGGTTTTGGGGTGGGATAATAATAATCCCAGTATTATTTTGTGTCAGAGACACCATTATAACTGGAAATAATAGTAGAAAAATGTGACACTAATGCATTTCAAATTGTTCTTGATTTTCATGGAAATAAGCTTCCTCTATCTACATCAAAATACATTAAAATCGTGTTTCTGATAAGCTTGGGGCAGTACACAGATTCCCTTTTAGTGGTTTATTTAATTGAGTAAAATTGCTTCTTTTTGTTAAGTCACCCATATAAATGTAATCTATGGATCTTATTGGGGTTTTTTTTTTGTTTAAGAAAATGTACAGTGGTGTAAGATGCTTCTAAACTAATATAGCCACACACTCTGCATTATATATAACACTTCCTCTAAACTAAGCAGTGCAATTTTTTGTGTTCTTGAGCTCACATCTTGACTGTTATGACAAAATACTAAAGCAGTGCAGAGATAAAAGTTGAACTTGAATCCCCAGATGATGCAATAAATCTGTGATAAAGTTCAATTTTTCTGTGCTTTCTTTTGTAAAGGTTTCAAGCTAAAATATTAACATGGATTTTGCTGGGAGTTTTCTGCCAGCTTGTAATATTTATTGCATGGGGTAAGAGGTTGAGGCAGAATGGGTCTTTTGCATTCTTACTATCTGAAGGCCATTTCTACGAATTTAGAAGTAGCATTAATTTGGTCTGCCAAGATCCAGCCCTTCTTAGCCTGAAGATGACTGGTCTGATGACAAAGATAGAAGCTTACACTAAATTGTCTTTATGTATATCACTGCCACAGTAGGCCACCAGTTTATGTGTGTTCGGAAACATTCCAGCAGCTTTCCAAAAGCTGATGGATATTCAGTGCCAATTCACAACTCCTACTGTGAGCTGTAATAATTTAGTAATTCCTACATGTGTCTGCTAAGGTCTGTGGTGCAACATGTTTCTAGTAGTATCAGTCTTGCCATGCTCTAGATGAGCACAGTGAGGAGAATCGAGTGTCTCTGGAGGATTTAACACCTTGTTTTACCTATTATCATTACTTAAATTAAACTTAGTATCTGTTTTGGTTTGGTTTTTTTGCATAGAATGCTGGCAGGCTTGGGCACTGGTGAATGAAGCTAATCTAGGTGATCTCTTAACCCTGGCAAATGGTATGTGCATCTCCATTGTGTTTGTTTGGTATGCGGATTTAATTTGTCTTGTTTTACTCAGCAGAAGCTCAATTCCCTTCTTTGAAGTCAATAAAGTAGATCTGAGAAGGCCATTGGCATTACAGTGAGGAAAACCTAATTATTAGTTTCCTCAAGTACTGAACTGTGAACTCTTACCTGGGTTTGTATTTTTATGGTTTGTGTGTATGTGTATAATGCTTGTACCACAGGAAGAGAGTTTGAACTAGTAAGCCCTTATGAACCTGAGCTGTCTGTGAGCAGTTATCCTGTGCATGGCTCCACTAGCTGTAATAGCTTGGCATCCTTTTATTTCTGATAGCAAAGGGAAATCTGTACATGTGTTTCTTGTGCTGTTCTTTCTGATCACTTTGAAAGCCACATGGAAGATTTTTCAGTAGGGCACTTGCTGACAAGCTTTTTGTTAGCTGTAGTTCTTGGCAATGCATTGTTTGTAATGTGTTCTGTTAATTATCTCTTTAGTAAAGTAAATTCAATCATAAATTCAAATGTGGATTGATGAAGTTTTTGCTCACGTTCAATTTTCAGTAAGTGATGAGTTGAGTGGGGCTGGCGCACAGGAAACCGAACCCAAACTGCAGCCTCTTTCAGATGACAGTGCTGCAGACACTAAAGAAAGTTCTGACAGGTCAGTGCCTTCATTTCAGTTCCTTATTTGACATATACTTTACTTCAGTTGAGAGAGTTCTCAAATTTGTATTTCTAAAGTCAATGTTTTAAACCCAGTTTGAATCCTGCCAGTTTTCAAAGTGAAAATGTTTTTAACTTGGCCTCTGTGGAACACCTGAGGTTTTGGGTAGAGTTGTCTAATTTCCCACATGAGAATGTTGCAGAATAGGGCATTAGGTTGTGAATAAAGGTTCATGAGTGTTATCAGGGTTAGGATTTAAGCATCAGTTCTCAGGCTTTCCTTACTGTGCAGACTGTCAGGTGTGTAACTTAGTCTCTCTGTGTTTAGTATTTAGCCTCAGGTAGTGGTTTGAAAGATGGGGGTAAATATTTCGTTCCTTTTGTTTTACATTTTCTTCCTGTGTTTTAGCATGTAAGTTCTGGGAAGAAGCTTTTTTTTTTAATGCAACTGAATATGTCTTTATATGTTATTAGGACAGTTACACCATGTGAAACCTTGGGCCTTCTAGCCATGGCCTGTTTCTTTTCTGTGCTAAAAATATTAAACTACTAAAAAACCGAACACTTTACTGGTTGTCTAAAATGCTGCTCTTCTTTCTTTTTTTTCCTCCTTTACTCCAAATAGCGAAAAAGAGGACATGGAAAGAACATGCTCAGGGAGTGAAGAAGCATCTAGCAAAATCCAAGGTTTACCTTTAAACGTGCATTATCAGAACCACAAGTGCTCTAGTTCATGTCTTGCCAACAGAGCAGCAGGCTCCTACAAGGGTGAAAATCCTCTGAAGATCCCAATCCTGTTTGACTTTCAAAGGCGCCATGCAAAAGCAGACTGCCTTTCAAAATCACTGGATGTGAATTACAAAGCTCCTTGTGGTCGGAGCCTGAGAAGCTTTCGAGATGTGCGAAATTACTTGTTTGAAACAGAGTGCAATTTCTTATTTCTTGATCACTTTTCCTTCAACACGTATGTACTGTTGGGCAGGAACACCATGAATCCCGAACCCCTCGTGTTTGAGTTCGATATTAGCAACGGAGCCGAGTCTGTGCCCGTCTCCTTCTGTAACACTCTCGACCACGCAAGGTTACCTTATTTCAAGTATCGGAAGTCATCGTGGCCACGTGGATATTACCTCAACAATTTCTCCAGCCTGTTTGTTGATTCCTGTGACTGCACAGATGGCTGCATCGATAGGTAGGTAGAAAGATCTCATCTCGGGCCAGTGACACATGATGCCTCAACAGCAGGGTGGTGGTGTGTGAAGGTGCAGTACCAAACAGTGCCAAACAGGACCAGCATTGCTGGAATATCTTGTGCCATGCTTTGTGTTGACTGACACCATTGTGTCTTTCTCTTCTCCAGAACTTGGGTGCTCCTACTGGTCCACCCTCTGTTGTAGGAAAGGAAGCAATCAACAGGTGGATTATTGTGTTCTTTTTCCTTTCTTCCCAAATTGGCAGTACTTCTCCTCCAGGTGGAGCTGACAAGCAGATATCTTGGCTTTGGAAAAAGAGTAGGGAAGGGAGTCTTGTGCCAGCAGAGGCAGGTTTGTTTTCACGGCAGGCAAGGAAGGATCCTGCATGACAATTTCTGTTGCAGCTCCTACTGTAAAACGGCATCTATGGATGGGGTGGGACAGCCTCAAGGGATCAGATCATTTGGAACTTAGAAGGTTACTGAGGGCAAATGAAGAAACATCCCCATTCCCAACCTCTACATGTTGTCCTTCTCCTTGTCTAAACAGAAACTACAAAACTCTGTGGTAACAGAATACATCTCTGGTCTGAGCAGTTCCAGTAGTCTTGCTCATTGTCATCTTTTTCTAAATCCCGGTAGCTCTGAGCTACAGGCATTCTGTCTGAACCTGCCACAATTATCATATGCAAGTTTGGTGGTATTTTTGTCTACTTTCTTGAAGGGTGTTTGTCTGATCTCTGTCTATAGGTGTTACTTGGTGTTGCATCTGTTTTGTATTATTGACAGCTAGGGGAGTTGCACATGCTGCTGTGCAACATAGTTGCTCACGACCTAACAAAAGCTTGAAATCGCAGCTTGGTATAATGAAGCTTCAGTAATTTTAGTAACTTCATTTCAGCTGAGTGGTGGGAAACAGCAAGCACGCAGCATGCCACCTCTTTGCACTAAAGTCCCACAAGAATTGAGATGCTTTTGATGTGCAGTTTTGGGGTTTAGGATTTGCAGGATCGCTGTGACTCTTTGGAGTTGTCATGACATACGATGGTGAAAACAAACACTATTGCTTGAGTTCTCCACACTGTAAATTTCTTCACTTCCTGGGGGCTAAGGAGGGAGGAAGATAACCAAGTAGTGGCAAACAGGCTGGGATGCTGTGCCAGAGGAGGTGATTTTTATTCATTCGATCCATTTGACAGTGTCCTGCTTATAATAAGTTTCTGTTGTATGTCAGCTGTTTGCATGTGCCATTTAAGGAGCTTGGCAGAAGAATGGGGTTGGGGTGGAGAGAACATGGTTGTTGTAAAGCACATGTAACCAGTCAAGAGACTAAGAAAAAAGGTAGGGTGAGACTGAAAGAGCCCTGTGGAGTAAAAGGAGCAGGGAGGGGGAATACAGGTGTATATGTGGAAGTGTGTGTGTGTTTAGTC
The DNA here is from genome assembly GCF_041296385.1 of Aphelocoma coerulescens. Taxonomy (NCBI): domain Eukaryota; kingdom Metazoa; phylum Chordata; class Aves; order Passeriformes; family Corvidae; genus Aphelocoma; species Aphelocoma coerulescens. Next base: position 65,679,784 of record NC_091013.1, read on the forward strand.
AAGTACATTTCAAATTACCTAGATTTATGATTGATTTATGCTGCTTCAAATAGATTCTGAGATGTTTTACTCTTACTTTTAGGTCAAAATGTGCATGCCTACAGCTGACAGCAAGAGGCTGTAGTAAAACCTCTCTGACTCCAGGTAGTAAAAGATGCCGTGGATACCGGTACAAAAGACTGGAGGGACCTGTTCCTAGTGGGTAAGAAAGACTACAGAGTAAAATAAGAGCATACAAATAAAATAGCAGTTAATAGTTCGGTCTAAGTGCCACAGGATTAAAATAACCGGAGGTTTTGGATTAATGAAACCTTCCAGTTTTGTCACAATTTTAGTGACAGATCAGGATAATAAAAAATTAATGTGACTTGAGTAATAGGAGGAAAAGAAAAGCTTTTGTATTGCAGATCCTACAGTTTTCACAGCTAAGATCATGCTCCAAGAAAAGTGTCAAGAGTGACCAGAGTCCTAAAGACGCACCAGCCGGCTGCTGTTGGCAGACTTGGTTATGGGTGACTCTTCCCAGAATCTTCAAAGCCATCCAATGCTTCAAGTGTTTGCCTTTTCTCTTATTCAGCTCCTGTGGATTAGTAGGTGGCCTTGAGAAGGTGTCAGTTACTTCAGGTGTCTAGGAGAGGAATTGTGCAAGGTAGCTTTCTGCAATAGCCAAGGGCTTGAATCTGTAGGCTTAAGGACACCCTCAGTCTTCTGTGTGATGTTAGTTTATGGCTGACATGCAGAATTAAAGCTGTCAGAGAACCCAGAAACAGATGCAAAAAAAAAGCACAATTATGAGTTCTTTTGGAAATGCTTCATTAAATCCTGAAATTCATAACAGCTGCAGAAGTCCAGGCATAGGCTGTCTTTTCTAAAATCTCTTTCAGTACAGAATTAGGTGCTTCATAGGGATTTCTGTTTCTGTGTGATTTACTCCTATAAAACAAAAATATAACATTTGTTTTTCTTGTATACTTATACCAACATTTGGCAGACTCTTAAAATTTATGAATCAGCAATCAAGAAAGTCACAAGTTTCAGAGCATTGCTGCACAACCAGCAATGTTTTAGCCAGAGTCTTTATATTTCAGTCCACTGCCTTGTTGTTGAATTAGAAGGGGAATTAATAACAGGAACTTCATTATGGTAATGCATCCTTTTATATTGTGTTTTGTTTTTCTTCCTCTTGACAGGATTTATGAGTGCAGTGTGTTGTGCAGGTGTGACAAACTGATGTGTCAGAACAGAGTTGTACAGCACGGCATTCAAGTCAGGCTGCAAGTGTTCAACACGGAGAAGAAGGGCTGGGGCGTCCGCTGCCTGGATGACATTGACAGGGGGACATTTGTTTGTACTTACTCAGGTAGCAGGAGGTGACCTGTGAAGACATGTAGCATAATTCTCCATCTCCTGTGGTGTGTGCCCTGGATTTTTTTTGAGAATGGGGAAATGTGGGGTTGGAAGAGAAGTGTAATCTTAACTTGCAATATGATCAAACGGACAGAAGAATTTTGAAGAGCTCTGCTCTGAGATGGTGACAAACAATCAAAACAATATGGGACAAAACCTATCTCAGACTGTTGATTTTTTTCCCTCACAAATCTGTGCCTCCTATGCTAGGGCTAATTTTCCTTCAGTAAAAATCATAAAACCATAGGATGGTTTGGGTTGGAAAGACCTTGAAGAACATCTAGTTGCATCCCCACCACGGGCAGGGACACCTTTCACTACACCAGGTGGCTCAGGACCCCACCCAACCTGACCTTGGACACTTCCAGGGATGGGGCATCCACAGGTTCTCTGGGCAACCTGTGCCAGAGCCTCCCACCTTCACAGTGAAGAAGCTCTTACTAATATCTAATCTAGACGTACTCTCAGTTTAAAGCCATTGTCCTTTGTCTTATCACTACATGCCCTTGTCTGATTCAGTTTGCATGTCAGCCTATATTGACATCATAGAATTACAGACAGCATTCATATTTTGCTTTCCCAAGTAATGCTCTTGTATTTGTTAATATAAGTTTGACCTGTGATGGTGAATGTGACTCAGCAAACAAGCATTTAAAAAAAAAACCACCGAGTAAACTTGTCTTTTTCTTTCAGGTAGGTTAATGAGCAGAGCTGAAGTATTGAGAGATGCTGAGCAAGAGCTGAAGGAGAAAGGTGCAGTGAATGACAGAGGTCATGACTTTTCTTCCAAAAAAAGAAAACTTGACACTGATAGTTCAGACTCAGTGATCGAACTAGTGCAGACGGACGAAAATGACATTCCTGAGAATAAGGAATCTTTGTCTAAGACTGTGGATAATGAAAATAAATCAACCCTGTAAGTTTAGCAAAATAAGCTTAAGCATAACGAAACTAATATTCTGCTATTCTAGAAACTCTATTGTATAACTTAGAGTATGTCCTCATATGAAGGTGGTGGTTTTTTTCTTTCTGAACTTCTTTTTTAATTCCTGATTATTTCTTCTAGTAGGACAGAGTTTTTCCTCTCTATTAATTTTACTTATGTGTACCACTTGGCATTTTCTAGAAATTCAGTTCATCTCTTGGATGTACTTGATCTGTTTAGGGCAATAATGGTAATGCTAATTTGAAAGAATTAATAAAATATACTTAAGATAAATTGTTTAAAGATACTCAATGACACTGAAGAGTTTGATAACATATTAGCCACCAACTGTTCTGCCCTTTGCTCCCAGTGTCTAAATCTTTTCTTATTTGTAACATAACCTTTCCTGCCAGAAACCTTAACCTCTCCTGTTAAGAGTCTGACAACACCGCACTTTTGCAGTGAATATGTTTTCATTGTACACTCAGGGTCTCAGAGCCCATCAGAATTCCTCCAGTAAATTCAAATAACTGCGTGCATGTGTCAATAGCATGCTCTAGTCTTTTCACATGGAAGCTGGGAGCATGTTTTCTTAAACTTTATTCCTTTCTCTGCTGCACTTCTTTGTAAACATTTTCTTTGTACTACTCATAAATTATTGCAAATTCTAGGTCTTTCCATAGTAGAAGGTTATTGTGGATCTTTAAGAAGCAACATGAAATTGCAAATGGAAACTTTTAAAAATATCTGCTACTGTATTCTCATTTGCATTTCAGTATCTTGGAAATCTAGTGAATTCATAACTTTGTAATTTCATAATTAGAAGCAATCAGCTAAGTTTTACTTCTGCTAAATGCTGTTACTAAAAATTGCAGGGAAGGACAGTTTCTAAGTTGCCTTTAGTGCACTGCTACCTTAAATCCCACTAATTTCCTTTCCTGAGAATAAAAATGTTTTCACATGGGCTATGTAAAAAATAATTCCAAAAGAAAGACTTTTTTATTCTGCCCCTTAAAAAATGACAGTCCAGCTGAACTGGAAACCTCTGAGAGGACATCAGTGTGCTAAGCTTGACATGTCATTCCCCCAGACGGGTTGCCTGTAGAAGCATGTAGTCGTGTAATAATGTCACATCTTCTCGTGGCCTCTGTGCACTCTGAGTTTACAAAGGGGTTTAAAGCCTTAGAGAGTAACATTTCTTGCCATTATCAGTAGTCCAAAAAAGTGCCATAATGGAGATTTTTGTGGCAGGAAAACACACATAAATGTTTTACATTGAAGATTTTCTTGAATAAGAGCCGTTACATATTGCTAGACATTGTACAGATATTAATACTCATTTTGAAACCGGTATTTTCTACTGCGCTCTGAATGTAGTCCAGATTAATGTGCTGTTAGATTTTTTAAATGTTTGCACCAGATAACTGCTTCCCATCCTTCCTCAACCCTCTCCTGATGGGAAGGACTGAGGTTCTTTTGTGGGAGAGCATTCTCTAAATCTGTCATATGTTGTCCTCCCCCTCTGTCCCCTTCGCTATCCCTTGTCTCCACAACGTCTTTGCTTTCCTAGTTGAAAGATGTACTGTCAAAACTGTTGACAGTAGTAGCAGGAAAAGGCAAAACTCTGTTGGTGCTATATTTTGAGATAATCTGATACAATAACAGTAAAGCTATTTGGTTCTCAGCAGGGCAATTGGAAAAGGATGTAAAAGCAGCTGCTGATCTTTCAAAAAAGTTCAAGCAACTGCTTTCTTACAAATACTGTAGAGAGCCTAGCCTAACTTCTCAGTTCTTAAAAGCAAAATATTCAGAGAACATGGGGTGAGACCAGACTGCAGGCTCTGCTGTAGTTCCTTCTAGAGAAGAGACTGGAACTAGAGACTGTTAAAGAAATGTCTGTTGTGAGAGTTACTTATGGGTCTGTTTGTCTTTTATAATTTCCTTTTGACCTTTCTGTACAGGGTTCATCCAAAGAACTCAAGTAATGCAACTGCGAGAAGGCCTGGAACCAGAACACTTGTTTTTCGCAATCACCAGCTAAAAATGGTAATAATAAGTGGCTTTAATAGATTCAAATTTTACTGGGCTGAGTATGTATGTTAATTTTGACATTTTCATCTTGCATGTTTAGATAGTTCTAATGACCTTTCTTCATGAGATTTTGTCACACCGTGAGCTAGGCTGCCATGCTGGAAGCTGCACCCCATCCCTTCTCCATTATCAATCCTTCAACATGTTCCCCCAGACCAGCATTATCTACTCTCACAGCCTTTCCTTCTCCACCTGTGCCGGTTTGGGCAAATTTGGAAATAATCCTCTGAGAGAAGACAGGTTACAACCATCCCTCCCCCACCAGGTTCGGGAAAAAAAGAATTTTCCTCGAAGGAAAGTGAAAGAGATAAAAACTATTTATTTAACAAACACACAGAAAAGGATAATAATGCTAAATAATAGAACCTCTCGCTCTGCTGAGACAAAACCTGGGAAAATTTCAGAGTCCTTCTGTAGGTAGCCTCTCTCTTCCTCCTCAGAGCTGGGATGGGGTGGGGCCCCCTCCTCCAGGGCCTCCACCTCGGTGGGAAAAGTCCCGATGTGTTCTGATGTTGAAACAGTCCAAAAAAAAGAAGAAGGGAAAAAAAACGAAGTCCCAGGAAAACAAAAGTTCAACTCTCCATCTCTCTCTCTGGAGAAAAAGTAGCTGAGAACTGGCTGAGAAAGCAAGCCAAGTGCTTCCCTGCACTCTCGCCACTGCTGAATGCAGAGAGGAGTCTCTGTCTCTGTGTCCTTGAAAACAAACTGCTTTGAAGAATTTTGCTGGGTTTTTTCTCTCTCCCCTCTCAGGCTCAGTTTAAAGGCATAGAAAGGCACAGAATTAATTTCTGGGCATGGGGCAGCAATATGGGATACACATCATAAAGTCACCCCAAGACACCACCCTTCCTTTACACTCCAGCCTCAAGAGCCTTAAGTAATTATTCTCCCCCTGCACCCCTTGTAACTAAATACAGGGTTAGGGGGTCAGAGTGATACTATTTTTGTGATGTGCTCCCAAAGAATGGCATAGCAGGGAGAGAAGAAAATCTCAGGATGTCTGTGCAGTTTTGTCATACAGTGGCAGAGTTGGGAGAGCTGACCTGAGTGTGACTCCTGACCTTTCATGAGTGCAATGTTTGTCTGCAAACACGTGCAAAGGAGGAAAACTGGTGTAAACTTCTGCTGTAGGTTTTACTGGATTCATTGCCCATAAGAAATGTGTATGGGATTTTCATGCTAACATTATGCAGTCCTGTCCATTCCAGAACTCCCATAACTAATTGCTTTTTTGTGACAGGAGAGGAGAAATTCTGCCACATCCAGTCATTTCATTGAAACTGTGTAAAAAGCATGTTTGGGATTTGGCTGGGCAACTTACAATTCTGGTGAAATTGTTGGGACTTAAGCACTTACTTACATGTCTTATTGACTGGGGGGCTCTTTCCTGGTTATTTTGAAGGATAATTTGAAATTAAGATAAACGTTACTTTGCAGTAAATGTATTAACTTTTCCAATTCAGCCACAGCTATACATTACAGTAGATTGGAAAATTCAGCCTTGGAGTTCTAAAAGCCACTTGCTGTGCCCTGTTGGCCCAGAGTTGCATACAGCAAAATCACATCACATCCTTTTCATTCGATACACAGGTGCACAGTGCCAGCTCAGATGAAGATGATAGTTCTCAGATCCATCAGTCGAGCAAAACAAAACTAACCAGTGGAACAAAGAAAGGAAAAGAAAGTAGGTTTGCAGAGCTCTACGTACTGCATGCTTTGTACAGTTGTGTCCCACCAGGTGATAGACTTCAGTGTAGACAGTTCGGGCAGGCCTGTTCTTAGAGTAGAATGATGTTGTCAGTAGATGTTGGGACATGTTGAACTGTCCCAACAGCAGCTTCTCAAATACAGTGCAATTGTGAGAAAGCCAGTCTTGCAGATCTTGCTGTGTCACACCCAGCCAACAAAAATTGAACAGGATATAATGCTCAGGTGGGGGGACCTCAAGCTGGAGAGGGGCAGTGTGAAACTGATGCTATTTGCACATGCATCTTTCTTCTGTCTTAATTACAGTTTGTGATTCTCTTGGGAGTTAAGGTGGAGAATGATAAAAAACACTACATGAAAGAAGTCAGTCTGGAGTGGGATTTGAGAAGAGTGAGACACTAGGTCACTCACAAGCACCTTGAGCAAGTGCTTAAGGCACCAAAGCAGGAAACAGTCATTTGTGGGAAGATTGATGAGAGTCGTGGAAAAGTTGTGTTATAGACTTGTAGATAGCAAGGAAGCTGCTTAGATTTTGGAGGATGTGGGAAAGAGTGGATGGGTAAGAGTTCAGGGCCAAACAAGGGTAAGGCTTTGGCCTTAAACTGGTGTTGAGAAATAATATACATGTCCATTGACAGAATCCACCCAGCAGCAGAAGGAAGAACATCTGATGGAAATTGGACAGACTGGCTCTGCTGACGTGGACAGTGCAGGATGCAAAAGAAAGAGTCTGTCACCGCAGGGCATTGATTGTGGCAAGTCAGGTGTGCTGAATGACACGTGTATCGTGAGGCCATCTAACAGTGCACCCCTAAAAGCTGACTGCAAAAAGGAAAATAGCAGCCAGTCAAAACAAGATACACTTTGTGAGGAGGCTGATGGTGATGGGATGCTTCCCAAGAATGCTAATGAAGAAAATATTTACATACTGGATGCCACAAAAGAAGGAAATGTGGGTCGTTTTCTAAATGTAAGTACTAAGTTGCATGGGTTCTCTTTGTTGTCTCTGCAAATACATCATTTACTTATTTAAGCTTAAGCTAGAAAGCTTTTGCACATAAACAGTATGTGTGGTAGGTGCATGACAAGAGAGGCACATGTGGTGCTCCCTGCAGTCACAGGTGACAGGACAGTAGGTTGGGTCACACCAGCTGTTTGTGCCTCCATAAGCTGATACGTGCTATGTACCAGCTGCAGTTTTTGGCACTGCTGGCTTCCTGAGAAACATATTCCCCAGTAATGAGTGACAGCTTTTTACTGATGGCCTTTCTTGGGGGTTCAGAGAGCAAATAGCACGTTTTGTTGAGCCACATGCCTTCTCCCAGCCTTGTTTATTTTGTTCCCCAGCCATTGCAGATTCTAGTTTGTGCTGGTTTAGGACAGGTGTTGTGTTATTGTACAAACCTTCCCTACTGTTCAATCATAGGTTCAGAAAGTGGTGTGTCATACTGTGTACATGTCTGCTAAATAAGTCTCTCAATTTTGACCTGCCAAGAAATAAATAGCAATGAATTGCCAAGTACCTCCAGCTAAGACAAATGATTCATAGACACATCTGCAGGTACTCTGCAAATAATTTATTCCTCTTCATTGGCATGATTATGTCTTACAGCAAAGCCCTTGCATATGTTTAAGCTGTTCTTCCTTGCAGAGGTAATATGGTGTTAATATTAGTAGTGCATCTTACAGAAACCTTTCTTCTGCACCCATGAGCATACATTCCTATGTGCACCTGAGTGACCTTTCACATCCTGTACTTGGTCAACACAAAATCGTTTAATCCATTGCTTGCTCCCTAGCACTGCTGCCCTGGCAATGGCATTGGGTAATAAACATTTTGTGTGGGCTGGAGAAGGGAAGGAGGAAACTACCTTTAGTAGTGACAGATAGTGACACAAAATAGTTTTTTCAGCCAACGATATGGTGTTGGACTGTTTCTAATTCAGATTTTTCCATTTTACAGCACAGCTGCTGCCCAAATCTCTTTGCACAAAGTGTGTTTGTAGAAACCCACAACAGAAGTTTTCCATGGGTGGCATTCTTCACAAACAGGTGAATTTCTGGAAGTTTAATGTTGTTCATTCAAGGCACTAGGGGACAAAAGCAGTGCTTAGTTAGTAGGACATAATTACACTGAGGGGTGGGGCAGATGCTTAGATTATGAAAGCACAAAACTACCTTCTTATTGGTGACTTCTTATTGTGCACTGAAGACAGAAGAAATAGAACTTGTTGATTATCACTAATGAGGTTTTTTTCAGTTTTGCACTGAAATGTAAAGTAGGGAAACTTAATTTTGATGTGTCCACTTCACTGATAACTTCTTCAGTGGAAAAATAGGTTTAACTCAGCATGGCCATTTGGAAAGCCACGATTCACTCATCCCACTGTTGTGTCTCAAGGAATGGCCACCAGATCTGGGTCCCATAGGGCAGGATTGAACCCCACAGGATATTAAGGTTGAGACACTTTGTGGGCCAAACAAGCTGGCTTCAGTCCTTGTCCTCACAGCTGTCAAGACAAGCAGGATTTTTTGTGGTCTGGCATGTCATGGGGATGTGACAATAGGATACTCAGAGGTGAAAATTGTCGCTGTTGTACCGAGAACGGCAAGAAACGACACGAGTCCAGTTTCAGGATAAGGGGCCAAAATGGCTATATTTAATTATATAAATCAGCTTATATAGCTTTGTTCACAAGGATGGCGTGACACCATTGGTCCCTTGATCAACCACCTTCTAGAATGATTGGTGGAGGTTTTACAACACCCATTCAAAATATTTTCTTCAATATACCATAACAGCTTGGAAAACAAGTTCACAGCTGTGCAATAAAGTCTTGGTTTACAAAAATCTCAAACCGTTTCTCAGCTAGCTTGCATGAGAAAGAAAACCTTCACAAGATGCTACAGCAGCTGGAAAATTCCTCTGCTCCTAGCTTTTTAGTATCCACAGAAAATTTGTTCTGAAAGTAAAAGATGCAGATATTTCCTTAGTGTCTAAGAGAAAGGGAGGTACAGAGAGCTGGTACCAGTGAGACAGAGGATGGCAGCAGCTAAACCCAGAAGAGGAAAGATTAATTTTATGAATGAAGTTAGCTGATGTGCATGCCAGCAGTAGTACTAGGTGAGAATACAACAGAGAGGAGAGGCTTTGTTCTGACAAACCAGTTCCAGGGAACACTGATCTTTTGTGGAGCCTTGCAACTCTGCTCCATGCTGACACAGATGCTGTGGATTGCACTGGGAGGTTTCCAAGAACTGTGAAGACAATGTTTTGAAATATGTTAAAAAAAGGTTTTGTTTTAGCGAGAGTCTTTCTTGCTCAGGTACTCAGTAAAGAAGTGTAGTGGGACTGAGGCCAGTAGTGAGAGGTAATAGAGACCAGCAAAGACACTCAGGGAAGAAGACTGTTGAATGAACTTCCCCTCACTGGCTCTCCGTTTTCTGGGCATCACCCTTTTACAACTTTTCTAAATTAAGGACATCATCTGAAACATTGAGCTTAATTGTGTTCCTTCCATGAACTTGCCCAGTCACCTTTTTATTTGGTTTACATGTCTGGCCTCTAAAACATCTCAAGTCAGCAAGTCCCAGGCTGCAATTTTGTGCTGTATGAAAAGTCCTCATTATTTGTTGTCAGTCTGCTGCCTGGGAATTCACTGGATGTCCCCTATATCATATCCAGTGAGAAACATCAGAGAATTACTCTCTTCATTACAATACTCATATTTTACTACATTTTCCATCAGTTGTCCATCAGCATCTTAGTCTCAGGTATTTAGTTTGGCATTCATTTTGGACAATGAATTTCCTACCTTAGACATTTCTTCTATTGTACTGTCAGAGCAGCTGGTTCATGAGGAGCATGTGTTTAATTCTGAGTTTTGGGCTTTGTGCACATAGTGCAATTGCATTAAAATGTAGCTTGTCAGACCAAAGATGACAGTCTTCAACCACTTTATCTAGAGATCTGTTCAAACTTCAGTGATGCACTGTACATAGGAAAAATAACAAAACCATGTTACTCATTTAGATGTATCTCACTTACATGGTTTTCCTTTCTTTTTTTTTTCTTTTTTTGTTTTGTTTTGTTTTTTGTTTTGGGGGTTGGTTTGTTTGTTTGGGCTTTTTTTGTTTGTTTTTGTTTGGGTTTTTGGTTTTTTGTTTGGTGGGTTTTTTGTTTGTTTGATTTTTGTTTCTCAGAATTTCCCTCTAAGTTGGAGCACATTGTTTAGACTCCAATCCTTTTTGCAATCTCCATAGCTTTGTTAGGCAAAGCAGCACCAGTGTGCCAGAGACTTCTTGTATCCCTTGTTTCTTTCCCAACAAGCTGCCTATGTGATGCTCCCTGACCCTTACAGTTTTTTGGGTTTGAATGTGTGTTGTTGGTGACAAATTGTAAGCACAGTACTGTTTCACTTAGTTCAAACAAATTAACAGAGTGTTTTATTTCTTAGACATGTGAAAGCTGGAACCGAACTCACATGGGATTATGGTTATAAAGCTGGAAGCATGCCAGAGACAGAGATTTCCTGTCAGTGCGGAGTTCAGAAGTGCAGGAAAAAAACCTTATAGGCAAAGCTTTCCTGCTGTCAACACATCTTGTACCTGGGGATTTATATGATGGAAGGGATGACTACTCAGCGAACAGCCCTCAAGTCCGTGGTGCTAACTGCATTCAGCTAAAATGCCTTTCACCTGATGTTTTTCTGAATTTACATTTAAACGTCACTTTTGTAGTTTGCAGAATTAGAACTGTTTGTCCTAAGAACAGGCATCAAACTTTCCCTAGATAATTTATGTTCTCCTGGTCTTCCTCCTCCCTGCTTCTGATCTGCAAGTAAAGTTCACAGTGCACTGGAAGAATTCCTCCTCCGTGCTATCTGCAGCAGAGACACGACTGATGAGAGCAGCAGGTCCTTGGTGCTTTCTGTGCTCCTCCACAGGTCTGAGTTAGCAAAACTCAGGTTTCTGAAAATCATTATGAATGCAAGGCTGCCTGTGTGTCCACTAGGAGTTGTTAAAATACACCTAAGCCTGATGGATCTGGTGGGACAGATAGTCCTGAACAGAGATGGAATTAGACAGAACAGTTCTGCAGAGCTGTGTTTGTGCTACAAAGTGGGCTGGACAAGTCCTGCTGCAGCAGGAGAAAAATGACTGGGTTTCGTTGGATTGCACCCCTCTCCACGTTTGTGACACACAGAGAAATCCAATGTATCTCATCTCAGTGCTGTATTGTGTCGTGTGGGACAGGTGGGCCACAGAATTCCTTACCACAGTTTGTTGGAAAGAGAGAAACAAGCTACATTAGGAGACACAGAGTGCAGATGTAGGAGGTGACTCTGAAATGGAGCAAGGGATGGGTGTGTGGCTTTTGAATGTGTTGTAGCATTGGGCAAGCAAGCAGGTGTTGCCGATGAGCAATTTAGACGCTTGAAGAAGCACTGCCAAAGGTTTCAAAAAAACTGATTTTATTAAAAACGTTGTAAAAGTAAGACTTAACATAGTTTGATAGCAAAGTTCCCTCTGTTACTGCAAAGGATATAACAATGATTTAAAGTTACCGATACAAAATCTAGTGCACTGTAATACAAAGCTATGTGTGACATCAGTCTCTTACTGGAGATCTGCAGTTGGTCAGGGGTTTCTCAGCCTCAAGGAGTAACATTGAGAGGTATCCCAGCTCACAGGGACATCACTGCCATACAGCCAGCTGATTAGCATGAAAGCTCAAAAAAAAGGCTCATTCAGGCTGTAATTTATGGAATAAAGTGGTTGGGTTGAAGTCAGATTACCTTTGTTGGAGAAGGTAGACATGAGAGTCTTGTACCTGCACTTTTTCTTTGTTCCTTGATAAATGAGTCTTGGAAGGACCACCTGCTATTCATGTGTTAATTGCATGATTGGTATCCCAGATTCCAAGTCCATTTGCCTCAGTGCTCACCATGTCACCCTCTTCCTGTGGGGGTTTTCAGAGAAATGGTTGGAACAAATGAAGGTCTTGGCCTGGTTATGTCCAAGCCTATACTACAGAATGAAGGAGAAGCAGGAACCAGTTCTCAGCCCTGAGGCCAGGAGGCAATGGACATCGTATGCCCACATGGCTTAGGGTTCTCTTTTAATTGGGTCGTATCTGTGCTGTGTAACTGTGGACAAACATGGTATCTGTGGCCCTAAGTGGTTTTTTTTAGTTTGTTTTGGATGCTTCAAGCTTAAAATCCATGGGGTCGTGCTGCAACACAGGATGCTCTTGAATTTCTCAAGTCTCAGCATGCATGTGGAGTTTCAGCGTGTTAAAAGTGGACCTTTAAGAGAGATAACAGACCTGTGAACCATTCTGCTTACAATGAAACCTCAGCTCTTCTCTGCCACGGCTCTGAGAGTTTGACATATCCAGCAAGGAAACGTCTCCTCGGCTTTGGTCCCAGTCATTGCACTCTGGGTTTGCGTGGGCTTTCACCACCCATCTTCAGGGATAAATGTAGAAGAGTGGAGTTACCCCAGTGTTGGTGCAGTACTTCTTCAGAGGGTCAGAGCTACCCACTCTTGCCCTCATCAGCCACTCTGTCATTGCAGCCCCTGTGTTAGCTGAAGACAGCACTCAGCTCAGTTCCCTTTTGCTTCATTGAAGATCTGTCTCCACTCAGAGGGAATATGCCTTGGGATAAACATCTTTCAGTGTTAACCAGAGACATGCCAAAGCGTGTGACAAGCCCATGGGTAACCCAGGAGTGGTATTAGCCTTTAAACAAGTGAAAATGCAGAAAACATCTGTGTCTATGCTTGACTTTAATGTGGAAAAGAAGATGGGAATGTTGTTAAAGCATTGGGGGGGGAGAAGGTACATTTTACTGCTGTTGATTATATTTTCCAGAGCAATGGTAGGAATTAATGATACTGGGCTGATGAGGAAAAGCTCTGTTTCTTGATGCAGGAAAACAGACCTAATGTTTCAGAAGATGCAGCACTTACTTGCTCCATGTGGTCTGCACCTATGGGAGAGCCTGCTGTGAGCATAGATGTCACAGAAGGTGTGTGTATGAAACCGGGATTTTTGGCTAGCTAGGTTTATCACGTCTGTCTCCAGGCTGGTGCTCCTTCATTCTCCTCCTCCAGGCCAGAGATCATAACCTATCCATGAGCAAAATCACCTTACAAGGTGTGATTTCTGCCTGCTTCTGCAGCATTACTAGAACAGGTTCTGCTGAGGGTGTCCTGCAAGTATCCTCTGCAGGTAATAGCCACAGGAGTGCTCCCCTGAGCTCACTCTGCTCTGCTGTCTGTTCCTCTGCTTGTAACAGCTCGCAGATGGGGATGTTTCTGAGCGCAGCCCCTCGTGTCGCCTGTGCTTTAGCAGAGCAGTTTGTAAAAGCACCGAGCACAAGCAGTGATGGAAAAACAGGTGAAGATATTCCAAATGAAGTACTCAAAAGCACCTGTGGAATGACACATTTGGGATTTCTCGTCAGGCTGTCGGGGGTATCAAAAAAGAAGAGGGCCTGATGGGAATTAGTTGCATTGAGATATGAATCACAGTTCTTACAGTGAGCAGGACAGTGAGGAAGATGGTCCCAATGGAGGGACAGTAGGGATGTGAGAATGTATAAGGGCCTCATGGAAATAAATATTAGTACCCAAGATAAGCATACAAATGCAAAGGCAGCTGAAGATCACTTATGGTACAGGTATAAAAGATGGACTGGAGCATATTAACTGATTTTTTTTTTGCCAAAAAATCACTGAGCACCAATTTCCAGCTCTATGTATTTCAGCAGAACTATATGGCTCAGTAGCACGGCACTTGGAGGAAGAGATCACAAAGATTTTGGACTTGATTTTCCTCCACAGTGAATGTTTTCCTGTGTTGAAAAGCAGATTTCTGTTTGGTGCATAAGATTTATGCACCTGTGGATGCAGGAATCCTGTTGACTCATTTGAGTATCATCAAGGTAATAGATCTGGGAATTGGAATTGTATAGCAGCATTTGGCTAATAGACATAATCTAATTCCAAGCCTGGAGACAGGGATCTTAGCTCTGATATGCTGCATCTGGGCAGGTGCAAAGGGATTTTGGAAACCAGCTGGAATGATGCCAGCAGTGCTGAAAAGCCAAAGCTGATCTAGCTGGTAAAGGGAGCTGATCTTAAAAACTCCATGTTGTGTTTGGTGTGGCCTCCTGATGAGCCAGAACATGCCTGTTAATGTGGCTGGTGAGCTTGCTGGGGGAGGTTCAACAAGACCAAGTGCTGGGTCCCACACTTGGGTCACAACAACCCCAGGCAGCGCTACAAGCTTTGGGAAGAGTGGCTGCAAAGTGACCCAGTGGCAAAGGACCTGGGGGTGCTGGTCAACAGCAGCTGAACATGAGCCAGAGTGTGCCCAGGTAGCCCAGGCATCCTGGTCTGTATCAGCAAGAGTGTGGCCAGCAGGACCAGGGCAGTGATTGTGCCCCTGTACTTGGCACTGGTGAGGCCACACCTCAAATCCTGGGTTCAGTTTTTGGGCCCCTCACTACAAGAAGGAGATGGAGGTGCTGGAGTGAGTCCAGAGATGAGCAGCAGAGCTGGTGAAAGATCACGAGCACAAGTCCTGTGCGGAGCAGCTGAGGGAGCTGGGGATGTTTAGTCTGGAGAAAAGGAGGCTCATGAGTGACCTTACCGCTCTGCACAACTGCCTGAAAGGAGGCTGTAGCCAGGGCGGGGTCGGCATCTTCTCTCTGGCAACAAGTGACAGGAAACTGCACCACGGGAGGTTTAGCTTGAACAGTAGTTCTGTGATTCTGTGAAAAGTGAACACGAGGCTAGGGAGGGATGCGGGATATCGCCTTTTCCATGGAGGAAGCCCTCGGGAAATGGCTGCCCGACAGCATCCTGCGGCAGTGCCTGGCACGGGAATCGAACCCGCGTATCCGGTGTGTGACCCCGGCACGCCCGAGCGCGCGGGGGGGCCCCGGGCGCGCCTCCCTTATCAGGGGCCGGGCGCCGCAGCGGCCCGCCTTCCCCCGGGCACGCGAGGGCTGCAGCCAATCAGCGGCGGGCGGCTGCGCGGGGCGGGGCAGCGGCGGGCGCCACCGCGCATGCTCTGTGTCCCGGCCGGGCACGCTCACTTCCGCGCGGGAGAGTTGAGGGCGGGGGAGGGGGCAGAGGGAGTGACAGCTCGCGCGGGCCGGGCCGGGCCGCGAGCGGGCGGTAAGTGCCACCGCGGGCACGCGGGGCGGGGGGGGAGCGGGGAGCGCGCGGGGCTCGGCGCCTCCTCAGCGCTGGTTACGCACCCCCGGTCTCCCCGCAGTGTCCGTGAATGGACCCTGCCGGCGCTCGGGTAGAGCTGGGGGGGACGAGGGGGGGCCATGAGGCGGCACCGGGACCCCCGTGAGGGCGGCACCGGGGGCCCGAGTAGGAATTGGGAAGAAATTCTTTACTTGTGAGAGTGGTGAGGCACCGGCATGGGTTCCTCAGAAAAGCTGTGGATGTCTCGTCTCTGGCGGTGTTCAAGGCCAGGTTGGAGGGAGCTCTGAGCAACCCGATCTAGTGAAAGGTGCCCTGCCCACGGCTGGGGGGTTGGAACGAGATGGTCACAAGTGAAAGGTGATCAGAAAGACGGCTTTGTTTGTTCTTGTTCCTTGAGAAATCTGGATGTGTTTGTTTTGTAATGACTTTGGGAGAATGGGAAGGGGAATGTAGGTCGCATCTGAAATCTCGATGAACATGACATCTCCAGCCGTGCTTCTTTCCCCACAAAGTGCAAATGAGGGACACGGTGAGTGTGGGGTAACAGGTGTGTGATTTCTTTCTTTCTTCCTACTTCCATAGATCCAATCCTGCACTGCACTGGAAAGAAGAGGAGAGCAGAGCAGGAGCTGAGGCAGTGGGTTTCAATAGCATGCTGGAAGTCAGGGGACTTGGGTTCTTTTCCTTACTCCCCTATGGATATACTCAGTGAGATTCTGAGCCTCCTCCTGTGTAAAAGATGGATATTTACATGAAAGGATGCTTTCAGAGCTGGGTCTGGAGAGCAATTGCTTAGACAAACTGATAAAGTTTCAGCAGGATTGCTGAAATTGAAAGTGGCGTAAGCCATATGCTCTTGCCAGCACTGTTCTTGTCCCTTTTTACTTTCTGTTTCCTTTCCCCTTTTCTTCTTTTTAGTCACTGTTGCAGGAAGAAAAAAAAAAAACAACAAACCAACAGCCCTGCTTCTAGGAAATAGCACATGTACAGGAGAAGTGGCCAGGTGTGACTGTTCCTTTCAGCTGCCACTCTGTCTTCTGTTTTGCAGCTTCATTTGTTCTGTCATGAGTGGAGGGCAGCAGAAGGGCCCCCAAATCTTACAGCTGAATTAGTCCCCCTGGGTTCCCTGTGGTGGTGACAGTGGAAGCGAAGTGTTGCAGAAGGACTTTGTGACAGCAAGGGATTGACTGTAAAACAGCAGGTGAAAATCCAGCATTGATAAGTGGAAGATGATGGATGTGTCAGAGAAACAACCGTAACGCTGATGCTCTCCCTACTATCTGATGTCACTTAGGAAAGAGATCTGGAGAACTGTAATACTCTGTAGTACTGGTCTAGTTGACAGAGTGGTGTTGGGTTATTGTTTGGACTTGACCTCAGAGGTCTTTCCCAACCTAATTGATTCTGTGACAAGTATGTGAGTCTCACTGAAAGGTGTCCCTTCTGGGAGGGCCAGGAGGACAAACCAATGGATCTGTCCCTATGATTTCTGTGTCAAATTCTCACCCTCCAGTTACATACAAATTAGGGTACTTCTGTGCCTTCCATTGTTTGTGGTCGCATTGCATGGAATACCCCGGAAGTGTAGTTCTTGCAAAACATTTCCTGGTAAACGAGAGAAAGAACAAGACCACACAGCTCCCACGCCGCCTCTCGTTCCTCCCCAAAGCTGTGGCAGCACAAACCACCAGCCCTCCACCCGGTTTTGTCTGCTCTGATCACCATGGGCCCCACTGTGTGTTGAGCTTTGTGTTTTCTTCACTGCTTTGTGCTTCCAGGATAGTTCTATGGAATTGCCAGCTCTGTGCTCAGAAGCAGTCGAAAATGTGATTGGAATAGTAAGAATTATTAAGGAAAGAAGGAAAATACAGTCACATTGTGACTGTGCAGTGTGAACGGTAGTCCATCCTTTTGTAGGTGGTTTGCTCCCCTTCAAGTGTAGCCAGAGGAGTAGAGAAGGGATAGAGAATTGACAGAAGGGATAAAAACTGCAGACCAGCTTCTGTACAAGGAAGAGCTAAATATTTCAGATTCCTCAACTTGAAAAAGAGACAGCAGGACAAATAGTAACAGCAATGCTGTCATGAGTACTACTGAAAGAGTGGAGTAAGGAATAAAGATTTCTTGCCTTTTCAGGGAGATCCAAGGGTGTCAGCTGGAATCCCTGAGTGGCAGGATTAAGGCCTGCAAAAGCAAGGCATTGTTCAGATGAAATGTAATTAAACTGTGAAACTGGAAACCTGCCCTTAGCCTCTCCCTTCTTGCGTAGGAGCAGCCAGCCAGATCCATTGCCCCGTTGAGCTCTGTATCCTCTTCCTGGTAGTATTCTGTAGCAGAAGGCTCAGAAGGAGCACAGGCTCCTGTGGGGGTGTATTGGGTTTGCATGGCCAGGTTTTTGGGGTGAGGGGATGGGGAGGGGCTTCAGGGGTGGCTTCTGTGAGAAGCTGCCAGAAGCTTCTCCCATGTCCGGCAGAGCCAGTGCCAGCCGGCTCCAGGACAGACCCTCCACTGGCCAATGCTGGGCCCAGCAGGAATGATAGTAATGTCTCTGTGATAATATATTTATGAAGGAAAGAAAAAAAGTTATTGGGCAGATAAAATTGTGGGCAGAGAGAAGTGGAGTGGGAATATGTAAGAGGAGCAACTCTGCAGGCACCCAGGTCAGTGGAGAAGGAGGGGCAGGAGGTGCTCCAGGCACCGGAGCTGGGATTCCCCTGCAGCCCCTGGTGCAGACCACAGAGAGGCAGCTATGCCCCTGCAGCCCATGGAGGGCCACAGGGATGCAGAGATCCATCTGCAGCCTGTGGAGGAGGTGGATGCCTGAGAGGAGGCTGTGACCCCGTGGGAGGCCCATGCTGGAGCAGGGTCCTGGCAGGGACCTGCAGACCCATGGAGAGAGGAGGCCACGCTGGAGCAGGTTTCCTGGTAGGACTTGTGACCCCAGGGGGGACCCATATTGGATCAGGCTGTGCCTGAAGGGCTGCACCCTGTGGGAGAGTGACCTAAGTTGCAGCAGTTCATGGAGAACTGTTGCTCATGGGATGGACTCACAGAGAACTTTGTGGAGAACTGTCTCTGGTGGGAGGGACCCCACAATGGAGCAGGGGAAGGACTCTCCTCCCTGAGTGTGGCAGGAACGAATGATGGACTGACCATAACCCCCATTCACCATCTCCCTGTGCCTCTTGGGAGAAGAAGGTAGAGTTTGGAAAGAAGGGAGGGGTGAGGGCAAGGTGGTTTTAAAATTTATTTTACTTCTCATTATCCTGCTCTGATTTTGTTAGTAATAAATTCAGTTAATTATCCCCAAGCTGAGTCTGCTTTGCCCATGATGGTATTTGGTGAGGGACCTCTCCCTGTCCTTATCTTAACCCATGAACCCTTTATTATATTTTCTCTCCCCATCCAGTTGTGGAGGGGAGTGATAGAATGGCTTTGGGGGAGGGCCTGGCATCCAGCCAGGGTCAATCCACCGCAGGGGGACAGGATACAGGGGAAAACGGGGCAATAGGTGCAGGCTGGCTGCTTCTGCACAGAGCAATGGCCAAGAGCTGTACTTCTACTGCTTCAGGATTCCTACAAAGGTGCTGGAGTAACCCCAAGGCTGACCTTGACTGAGTGTCTTCTGTTCTCCATCAGCACCAGGATTTTTCTGGAGCCTGTAAGAACACCAGGGGCTGTAGACTTCCTTTAGCCCCTTCCTTACAAAATTCCTAGAACTGGATCCTCTGACTGGGCCTGAGCAGGGCTTATGTATCTGCATCGATTCCAGGTATTGCTTTGCTGCAGAGAGCTTTTGCTGTATTCTAGACCATTCAAACTCTAGCTTGTTCTGCTTTTTAATTTTCTCTTCTCTATTCTAGTTCTAGTATGTCTTTGTGTTTCTGTTTGTTGGTATTGTATTTGTTTATTGCTCAGGTTCTGAAACTGATATGATGGTCAGTGTATAGATGGGTATCAGAAATCAGTTTCTACCCTGCCTTGCTTACCAGACATAGAAGGACAGAGGGGAAAAAAACTCCAGCTGTGTGGAAAGGCAGAGTGACTTGTTGTGACTATAAGTAAATTATCAGTAGTGTGAGCCAGAGAGGTGAAAACATTAAAAAAATCCTCTTCTACTCTGGTGGTGTTTTCACTTGGGTCTACCCAGTCTGTTTTATGCAAGGAAGATGGGAACTAATGAAAGCAGGTTGTTGAAAGCCTGAAAAAGGTTGCAAAATTTGCTGGACTGTGAGATTTCCTGCCTGTTTTGTACTAGGACCTTACTACCTCTCACTAGAATAATTTAACTTCAGGTCTTCCTATTTCTTGAAAGTAAACACAGGTTTTTCTTCCCCCTTGTCATACAGGAGTTTGTGCTGTTGGAGGTGACATCTCCAACAGAGGATACTTTGGAGTATCACACCTTGTAGGAGTGGGAAGTTGTTGAAGATTTCTGTGGTGGACTTGCACAAAAAACACAGACGAAGTAAAACTCTCCTACAAATGTTGTGGGGTGATGCTCTTAACCTGCTGGTGGGGGGTGTGTGTAAAGGCTTGTCCAGAAACACTTAGACAGCTTTTGTGAAATAAGTAGCTGGCATCAAAGTTTTGCAGCTGCTGGATAAAAAGAAAGACTGTGTGAAGAAGAGCAATTAAGACTTGAGTGGATATGGCCAGAAAAAGATAACAGGTGTCCCTGGGGCAATTCCCAGGGCTCAGGGAAAACTGTCACTCCTGTTAGTGCTTCACCTTGGTGAGAGAGAATGTTTAAATGTTTCATTTATGTTTTTTTTCTTCTGCCCCAATTTACTTGCAGACCTCTCCACTCTTCTTTGCTACATCCTTCTTACAGTAAGAAATTAGTGTTTCTTTTTGTTTTCTATGAACTCATGGAAAGCACTGACGAAGCTTCAGGGCAGCTGCTTTTCTGTCTTTTGTTGACTCACAGACCCACATGTGGCAGCAGTAGGTTAAGAAAACACTGCTATGAGTGATTGCCCTTCTCCGAATAAAAGGAGTTTCACACCTTAGGGCATGACTTGCTGGACTGCTCTTGGATCTGTTTTCGGAGCAGATCTTGCCAAGCAAGCTTGATAACTTTTGTATTACCCCTTATGACTTGTTAGTGACTTTCTAAGAGGCAATGAACCACTCTTTCTCCTGCTCAAATTTCTGGAGCTCCTGGGGTCTGGTTTCCATCCCACTGCTGTGCCAGGAGCAGGCGTTGCCTATTCTATTGGTAGGTGTTACTGGAGGAGCAAAGCACCAAGGGTCAGGCGATGTAGGTGAAGGAGCAGTTAGAGGGCAGGTACTGGCAGGCTCTGCTTTCCTCAGTCCTGCTTTGCCTATGGAAGTTGTCAATTGCTTTGTGTTTTGTCCCAGTTTTACTGTTTCAGGTGCTTTCTGGATAATGGCGAAGATGGTGAGAAGAACGTGTGCGTTTTGTTCAGAAGGGGAGGCCGGCTCTGTAATGTATATTGCCACAGAGAGAGATATTGCAGCTCATCAGGATTGTCTGGTGAGTGCCTTCAGCTGGTCGGTACCAAAGAGAAGTGGAGAAGAAGGGATAATGGGGAAGTTTCCACTGCTTGTCTGTTTTTGATTTTGCAATGATGTCTGGATTGAAAGGCTGGTTACTCAAACCAGCAAGTTTATATTAGATTGAACAGCAGTGAAAAGCAACAGGGCTTGGCCAGGATTTTGGAGTGGGAGAGGATGTGTCTGCACAGCTGGAGCTGTTGATTTGTGGTATTTTCATGTGTGTCTATTGCTGATCAGTGGTCCTAGACGCACACAAAAACACCACAAAGACCACATACAGCCTAGCAATAGGAATAGTTTTCTTGAGACACTAACCTGGATGAGGATTCTCAGACCACAGAAAGCTGTGTACTTAAACCTTTGCAGGAAAATATCCATATCACTTGATATATGATGGTTAAAAAGCTTGCCAGTCTGTGCCTTATTTAAAATAAGGAATAAAAATGTCAGAAGTTGATTATATAAAAATATCTGTGAAGCTCTAAGTGTGTTGCAATCCTTCTACTCTTCTTGCCTCCCCTTTATTCTGGAATCTTGGTGGAGCTGGTTCTTGTGTTCAGAATGAGTTACAGCTGCTGTATTCTCCCTTCAGCAGAGGGACAATATAGCTGAGGGCCGTTTAGTGCAGGAGAGTGCTGCTAGAACAGCTTTCTGGCTGTCACTGTCCCAGCCTTCTTATTCTCACAATTGTTGTGTCCACATCTTTATTTTTCTGATACCTTTTTTGGTTGGTTATTTTTTATCAGAATGTTTCATGAACATTTGATACCTCTTTTAGAGTGTTACTTGAATGTTTTGTTTGAAACAGGTTTTATTAGGGCTTTAATGCTTCTCCAATGTTAAAACTTTTTTTTTCCTCTCTCTCTCTGTTTTATTTCTCTTTTCTTCTTTCTCCTCCCAGCAACTTTACTCATTTCTCTGCCTTAGGCTTCTTTGCACTCTTGGGGATTTTTTGCAGTCAGCTGTCACCTTCTGGCAGACAGACTGTGCCTGCCAGTTGATGAAAGGGTAGCTCCCTTTTGTTTGGAATTAGCTACATATAATGTTTAGGAAATAATTGCCAAGAACTTCCCCTTCCTCACTCATTGTCATGGCTCATAATTCTGTGGGAATTAAAGTGGCCTGAGTGTGCATGTCTGTTTTTCTCCTGAAGTCAACTGTTGTCAGCATTGGGCTGTATGGAAATCTTACTACAGAGAAATGTTGCCTCCAGCTGTAGGTCTGAACAACTGAGCACGTAACAAGATGTCCAGGGTATGGAGGTCTTGAGAAGAGCTTCTCATCCTTACTCTGGAATTTCAGATTTTCTTTGTTCATGTTTTTTAACTTTCTCACCTTACTATCTTTTCTTAGTTCATCTTCAGGTTGTGTGAAATCTCCTATGTGGAAGGAGAAACTTCTTTTTACTGCAGAAATGTTTAAGTACAGCTGCTTGTTCAGTGTAGGTGAAACCTCTTAGCACAGAGAAAAATCAACCTCCTTAGGTAGGGCAAGTGCAAGAAAAAAAGATGTATTCCTCATCTCTTTTCTGCACTGGTGACTGAGTCATTCTTGTTTCTTAAAATCATCTCTTTTCTCTTTAGTTATTTTCCTCAGGATTTGTGGAATCTGAAGATCATAACCCAGAAAATCAGGGAATAAGATTTGATGTGGCATCAGTGTTAAAAGAGCTCAGGAGAGGAAAGCGGCTGGTAAGGAAATGTTTCTGAATCTGCAGTCGTGTCTCGTGGTATTGAAGGTTGTCTGGCCTGTTCTGTGCTTTAAAAAAAACCACATTAGAATAGCTTGTCCTTCTGATCTCGTAAGATTAGGAAATTACAGGTTTAGTGTTGGAGTCATTGATTTGACATTCGGTTTGGTGAAATTTAGTTCATTCTGTATTAAAATGCAGGTGGGTTTTTTCCTGGCCTTTATGTCCTTAGTCGAAGTTTGTGGATACAAAGAAACTAGCAGAGAGATTTTCTAGCTTTTTAGTATCCACAGAAGTTTCCTGAGACTTTGGTAAAGAACTAAGCCAGTGCCTGAAACAAAAGAATGCAATCCACAATTGTAAAGGGAAACACTTTCTGAGTTTAGCAGAAATAAGGTTATTTGTAAGAGGGGTTTTTTTAATTACCTTTGTCTTCAGCTGCCCTCCTCCCCCTACATCCTGGGTGGCACTTTTTTCATTATGAAGTTCTCCTAGAAAATATAAATACAAACATTAATACCAATTAATGTTGAAATAACTTGGCAAAGTTTCCTCAGTGCTGTCACACGGCTCTTTGCCTCATTTTACAAATTTATCAGTATGAAATAGAGGTAAGATAGCACAAAAATGGCTGAAGTAATGACCAGGGTAGGAGTTTGCAGGAGTGAACTTGCCTGATGAATTACAGAGGTGACTTGCAATGGAATACTGGATTTCCCCACAGAGGATGGCATTTGCCCTGTCTGGCAGGATTTGGAGTAGCTGCCTGTGACGTTTACCTGGTGAACCCCCTCCTGTTACAGGTGTGCAACTTCTGCCGCAAGAAGGGGGCCACGGTGGGCTGCGAGGAGCGCGCGTGCCGCAGGAGCTACCACTTCTTCTGCGCGCTCTGCGACGACGCGGCCGTGGAGACCGACCAAGTCAACGGCGTCTACCGGTACCGAGTTCTTCTGACTGTCACTGCCAGCACCTGGGGGGTGTCAGCAAGAGGGACTTCATTGCATGCGGTTTAAAAGGTTTTTAGGGAAGGAAATAAGTTCTTGTCTCTCAAAGTGATGCTTGGTCCTCTGTGGGAGAGATGTTTTCATTTCACAGGAAAACTTCACTGCAGTGGGAGGGAATCTATTTAGTGTTTGAACCTGTAACATACCTGAAAGATCACTAGGCCAAAACTGAGAAAGTCAGTCCTTACTGGCTCTCTAGCTAATCTTCAAGGAGCAAGACTTTTATTAATGTTACTCAAATTCTAAATTTTTTGTTGATTGAGAAGCTCCAGTAAACGTTGTCTGAGCACAGAGAAGGTTACAGCACTTCTAGGTCTGCTCACATTAGGCAAATTCAGGTAATTAATTTTCCCTCCCTATGCTAGCAAAGAACTTTGATTCCCACCAATGACCTTGTATTTCATGTTGCTAGCATTAACACAATTAAATGTATTCAAAGTAAATTTTCTGTCCTTGTTACAGTGCAGATACTGCAACACGTGTTATCAGACAGTGAGGCCCGTGGAAAAGAAATATCTATGGACTGATTCTTGGGAGATGTTTCAGAGATGTTTATTTCTCCAGCCGCATGGCCGGGGCTCTGCCAAGGAACTGCTCAATCACGGGACCCGAGGGTCCTTGCCCGCGCAGGAAACACAAAACAACCAATGGGGAACGAGGCTGACCAGGAGCAGGGAAACCCCGTGTCTCCCCCCCAGGGCCCCTCTCCCAGGACCACATGGGGGGGGGGGGCAGACCCCAACATGTCCTGATCACACTAGTGCCCTTGGGCTGCCTGCATTGTCATTGACAAATGGAACAAATTGTTTGGAGGATGCAGATGAAGGGGTTGAAAAATTGGGGCTTCAGGGACATTTGGAAATGCTGAATTTATAGTAAAGTCTGAGGTGCATAAAAGCCCTGATGCTCATTTCTGTGCAAGGTCAGAGAGATCACAGGTCATGTTAGTCTTAGATTAATTTGGGGATCATCTAATCAGTACTTGTGGTGGGCTAGTGCAGTCCTTAGTTGCAGTGGAAGATGGTTCCTTTTGTGTCAAGACATTTGCACTCCTGGCTGGTTCACGGGGCTCTCCATCTAAAATGAGCACGTCTGTGCAAGGCTGTAAGCCCAGCTTTACAGGGAGGATGGGATGTTTAGTTGATGCTTGTAAAATCTTCGTGAATCTGCAAAGCTCATGAAAGAGCATAGCTGGGAAGATGGAAACTTTCTATGATCACAGAATAAATGGCTTTCATCTTATAGCTTTAGAAAGGATAACTCAGGCTCATGACGACTGAACTCAAGATGTTGAAAAACAAGTGGGACTGACAGCAGTCTAGATACAAACTGGTAAAGAAGTGCTTGCATTTACAATTTGGTTTGGTGGCTTTTTGGAGCTGGTGACCTTGGAGGTTTGGAAGAGAGACCCTTAAAAATGCCTTGTTTTAAGTCATTGTGTGACACTTGTAGCCTAGGAAACTAGGCTGTAGCAACCTGTGTTGAAGAGCTGGGAAAGGACTGGATTAGATAAAGGTAGTAGGACAGGTTTCAAGGATTTGAACCTAAAGACTTTAGCACAGTAGCAGTGACATAAATAAAGCACAAAAATTGTAGCTAGCTGAAATTAGTGGAGAGTAGACTTGAAAAACAGTGGATGTGGACTGATGGCCCCTGCACTTTTTCATGGTGAAATACAACATACTGAAAAGAGAGAATGCCTTTGAGAGGCAGAGCTGGTGTTTTTAAATTCTGAGTTGCCATTGTTGTGATGATGAGTAGTGATCATCAAAACAAATAGAGCAGAATAAAAAGAGAAAGTATACCATGCTGTGGAACTGGCCAGTAAGAGTAGAAGTGGAGAAATAAGTGCAATTTGCACTGCTGTCTTTCAAAAATGATGGTAGGGAACTGCTTCTAAATAAAGTGGCCTGAGTAGTAAAACATATTGTCTCTTCTTTATAAGATATTCTTAGGATGCTTAGGATGGGTTGTTTTTAACTGGAAAAGGCTAGAATTAAAGGGAGGGGAGGTACAAAAAACATTCTCCAAAGAGCAGTATTGGAAAATCAGGGTGTAAATAAGGTGTCTCCATTACATAGCTTTCTGATTGCATTATTAGGCATACCTAAATCAGATTTTTTGTGCATCAAGACGCATTTCATGCAAAAAAAGTTCCTCATCAAGGGAACAGTCTGCATTTCTAAGGGCAATGCTTCTATTTTTGTTAAAATGAAAGAATTACAATAATTAGAAAATGTCCTAGTAAATGCATTTCCCTTTAACAATTGCAGCAGTCTTGCAAATAGATCTGTAAGGACGAGATGAACTAAGCCATGCTCCTGACAAGGCATTTTTGCTTAAAAAGTGATTTGGGATCCTTCTGTAAGAAAGGTGTATTGTAAAAGCTGGTTCATGTTCTCTGCACATTATTGTATCCGAAAGATAAGGAATACTTTCAGATAAATTTGTTGTATTTTGCCTCTTCCAAGGAATTCACATTGCTCTCCTAGAACTAGTGAAAATATTCCCATCTCACATATTACTGAAGTCTTTAAGTAACGAATGGCCTGAGCAGCTTTAAGTTACTGGATCTCACACAGGGGTGCCCTACTAGCTCAGAGGGGCACACCTGAGCACAGGGCAGAGGGAGGGTGGGGCACAGAGATCTCCAGGCAAGTGAGTACCTGGTGCTGTGCGTGGCAGTGCCGTATGGCGCTGCCAGCGCATCCTGCAGGGCTGAGAAATGGAAGGTGACACGGAGCAGATGTGCCTGAGGAGGCTCCCGGCCTGCGTGGGGCAGGGCGAGGGGGCAGAGCCACCGTGGCTGTGATGGAGCAGTGTCAGTACTGTGGCATTTCCCCTTGGGAGCGTTAATCTCATTTCAGTGTGTCTGCCACAGTGATTGCCACACCCCCTGAAATGTGTCTGGCTTGGGTTCAGAGCAGTGAGCAGGCCCCGACAGGGAGAGCTGATAGAACTGCTCATTCAGAGCTTCAGTGCTGAGAGCCCACTGAGGCTCTAAAAGTACAGATACAAAGTTGTGCATGCATGGGACTTTAAAGCAGGTGGTTTCTGAGGTGGGTAATGCTGAACAAAAATCCTGATATTTTAACTGTATTTCTGTTTATGTTCAGTGAAAAGAGGGGAAAATATCTGTTAAAATCCGTCAACATAACAAACAGTTATTATTATTCATTAACACTTTTTCTCTTTTTCTTGAAATTGAACTTAAATTTTAGAGTGTTCTGCCCAAAACATGATCCAGGGAATAGGACCAGTCACTATGGTGAGTTTCTTTAATGACTTCATTGATTTAATTTGTTTTAAAAGTTTGCATCCTACAGTCAGTAATTCATATGAACATGATAAATATTACCACCTTCATATTGAGTGGTGGATTTCTAATCTTGCAGGAGTGGTTTGGTTGAGATCCACGTGTATGCACAAAAATCAAGAAGGTTTTTTGAAGGAGGAGAAGTTTAAATTTAATCCTCCCCAAATCCCCTTGAAAACGGACTTAAACAACCATGGACCCAATCCTTCACGGAATCATTCTTACTCTTCTTTGGGCAAGTAGGCCCAAGCAGCTTGTAAAATCCATGTGAGACAGGAAAGCCACTAGTTTTTGTGTTTGCATGTAGTGGTCTGGTCCAAAATACTCATTACTGTTTATCTTCTGTGAGATGAGAATTAGGAGAAACGCAAAGCAGGCACCAAACTTGAAAGAATATGAAAAACTTTAATAACAGACCTAAAAGAAGAAAAAAAAAATCATACCACACCTTCAGAACACTTCTCCTCCCCCCACCTTCCTCCCTTCTCCCACTGACAATGTAAAAAGACAACCCTTAAGATGTTCAGTCTGTTTACCACCTCCATAATAACCTTGTTCAGTCCATTTAGAAAGAGAAGTCTCTTCTTGCTCGTGCTATGAAAACATTATCACAATGAGACAGCCGCCCACTTCCAAATATTGTTCAGTCCATTTAGGAAGAGGAGTCTCTCTGCTCGCAATGTGAGTCCCTTCCCCCGACTTGCAGCTTTTCCCACAACTGCTTTCGAGGGTCCACTCTTGAATTACTGGGGTAGAATTTAAAGGTTGAGCCTTTCAGAAACAAAAGTTCTCTTCACCCATCTCTGGGAGCATTTCATCTCTAAGAACAGAGGCCCTTCTCCTTCCCTGGGAGCAAAGGGTCTTCCTCATCTTCATCTCTAGGACTGTCTCTGGGAGCATCTCTAGGAACTGAGGTTTTCTTTTCCATTTGGAGCAAAAGTCCTCATCGCTTCCATCTCTCCCTGTTCAAACTTCTCATGAAATTACAGCTGAGTCAGCATCTGCCTATCTCAGCGCAGGTGCTTATGAGTTGAACACTCCACCCCCCATATCTTCATGAAATTACAACAGGATACTCTGATATATCATAGCTTCACAACAGACTTTCAGCTTTAAGCATCTCCTCTTTCTCTTCCCTCAGGTTTTCAGCTCTTCACATCAATAAAAGGGTTAATCTCACCTAGGCCTTGCAGCTGGAATGTTGCTTATCGCTGTTGCTCACATGATCTTTTGCTGGACAGCCGGGCAGCTTCAGCTGAATCTTGGCCGCACTGGAGAGGGGGAGCCGGGGGGAGGGCGAGGAAGGGGTGGGAGGGGGTTCCGCGGCTGGAACAGGTCCATTGGCTCCAGGATGGCCGTGGCCCGGCCTGGCCTGGCCTGGCCCAAGCAGGGCCTGGGCCGGGCCTGCTGGCCCCTGCATGGGGCCCACAGCCACCTGTCCCAGCACTGGAAATGAGACAGGGGCTCTGCCCTGGGGTTTTTCTATTCTTAAGTGTGGATCACAGAGGCGGTCACAACTTTAAGTGGCTTAAAGAATTGTCCATATTCAAACTGGCCAGCTGATAGGTTCTGTCAGGTCCCAGAGGAAGCTGTAAGCACCCCTTAGCAAGGACATCCCTTCTGGGACTATGCTCGTTAACCTATGACATTGCACTAGATTAGCAAGGCTGTTACAGGAGAGGTCACCTTGGGATTTATCTGTAGTTATGCAGACATTCACATTGGCATTTTCTGTATTCACTGCAGTAGTTTTTAAAATAGGGCCTTTCATTCTGAAGGATCCCAAAGAGCTTTTTAAGTGTAACAAAAGGGTTTACAACCCCTGTTTAAAGATTGCTTCCTGGGCTACAGAAATGCAGCTTCATTTGGCAGTCCTGGTCCTTGCTGATTCAGAGGTATTTGGGAATCTCACTGAATTAACCAACCAAAGCTGGACTTTGTTAGCCTAATGCATACAACTCTGCTCACAGTGAAGTGGGTCCCAGACTGGCCTTCACTTTGAAGTTAAGCTCAACTGAACTGTGAGCACGTGTGCTGACAGTGGTGTGCTCCCACTGAAGTCTAGCAAATTTTGGTTAATCTTCTTGACAGAGTCTTGCTCCACCGTGGTGACACTTAAGGGGTGGGTTAGGTGATTATTGTTAAGCTTTTAGTCATGAGGGCTGGGGCTTCTTAGCCAGACATACGGTCTTATACCTGATACTGCTATGGTTCACTAACCACACTAACATGCATCTTCTTAGTTTACTTAGTAGCTTTGCTTTTTACTTATCCGTAATTCTGAGTCCTGAGCCTCCTTCCCTTTTCAAAATTAGATTTCTGTGGTCTAATGGTTGTCAGTGTCTGTTGGGTGTACCCAGGGTCCCAGGTGATCTCCTGCGCAAGTACTGGACAGGGCCAGGATTACTTTGTTTCCAGTACAAGATGATGTTAAGGCATTAGGTCCAGCCTACTAGACCACCTTGTTCATAAGGAGGGCTTAAATCTTAAGAGGTTTAATCACAGAATGGTATGGATTGGAAGGGACTTTGAAGATGATCTAGTTCCAGCCTCCTTGCCCTGGGCAGGGACACCTTCCACGAGACCAGGTTCTCAAAGCCCCATCTGACCTGGCTTTGAACATTTCCAGAGATGGGGCATCCATAACTTCTCTGGACAAACTGTTGGAGAGCATCACCACCCTCACATTTCTTCCTAATATCTAGTAAAGAATTTCTTCCTAATATCTAACCTAAGCCTGCTGTCTTTCAGTCTGAAGCCATCTCCCTTTGTGCTGTCACTACGTGCTTTCTGGCTTTCTTGTAGCCCCCTTTAGATACTGGATGGTTTTTGTGTCTTCAAATGCTGCATATAAAATGTTCCCTGAGAAGAGAGTTTTCTGCTAGAGTTCTTCCAGAGGCACTTAATTTAGAGACCTTTGTTTATGAGGGGTAAATGGATTCTGCTGGCAGTGTCTACCCTGCCTCCAGAATGAGCTTCTCTCACCTCCTGAGGGTAGCTGTACCCTGGGAAGTGGGGAGCAACTGGGAGAGTTGGGTAAAAGACACTTAGTTCCCCAAGCCCAATGTCTCGTTTCTTGGCAGCTCTTGGATGCAGACATGGCACTCGGAATAGCCAGGGGTATCAGCTGGCGAGGAGGCTGAGGTGGCAGGTGCTCTGTCTGCCCCACTCCTGGGCTGCCTGGGCAGGCAGGGGACACCGCAGGTGGCCGTGGCTCCCCACAGGGCAGGGACAGAGAAAGGCTGAGATGGAAGTGCTGTGGCTACATAGTAGTTTGGCTTCCAGGGTCCAACTCCAATTAAGTGATACAGTTGTTCCCCCAGGGCAGGTTGAGCCAGTGCTGGGTTGTGTGGGAGCAGGAGCTGCCTCTTCAGGCCTGTTTTCCCCAGTAGTTTGGAGAAAATGGGGTCAAGGAAGATCCCCTTGTTCTTGGTTCATACAATATTCTTGTGCTGAAATGTCAGGGCGCTGCTGCGTGATTGAGGGGGGATAAGGTGCCTTAGAGGCCAAGAACTCTCCTTGCAGCTCTGCAGCAAGGATGGGAGAGCAGCTTGGATGTGGAAACATGCTCCAACCTCTGTTTAACTGGAAAAATTGGATGTGGACAGAGTAAAGGCTGACAAACGCAGGAGAGCAGCCAACACTGCAGGGCAGGAGTTGGGCTGCTCTTCAGACTGTGTTCATCTTGTATAAGGCATCCTTACAGCAAATATCAGGGAGAGCTCAGAAAATGCCATCATGTGTCAAAAATATCAGGCTGGACAGCAGGGAACACTTTCTACCTACAGCAGTGTCTCCCAGACTGCCCCAAATTAGTCCTTACGGGTTTATTTTGGATGAAGTGAGAGAGACTGATTTCTTTTCAGGCTGTGAAAAATGCAAATGTACGGCAGCAGTGTCCAAAGCGCAAACTTGTTTCCACAGCCTCCTTGTACAACACTGGCTCCTCATTCCTCTTAATAGGATGATTTCCAACAGGAAAGGCCTTAATAAGTGCTGACCAAAGGTTCTGGAATTAAACAGGGAAGGGGTGGTATAACCCCACTGTACTTTAAACATTCAGGTTTTGGTGAGTGGTTGAACTCTTCTCTGCCTTCCTCTAGTCCCGCCATGTCCTCCTTACCAGAGCTATCCTTCTCTGCTGGTGATGCTGTAGCTGTTTCCAAAAGCTGCTGGTTATGATGTTGGCAAGAGTGTGGCATATGTTGATGGAAAGGACGCAGTGAAAGCAGATAATTTTTCAGAGGTCTCGTACCACATCACTAAAAACACTTTGTAGCATAAATAATAATAAACTGACAAGTCAAATGGCTTCTGGAGGTTTTCTGGGAGGGTCCTTATATTGATGAGAAACCTAATGCCATTTGTATGTCTTTGAGACACCTAAAATAATTCTTTACACAGTCTTAGTTTCGAGGATGTATTAAGTGAGAATTGTTTGGAAAAGAAGCCAAACAGTTTTTACTGCCTGGAGGTAGTACTGCTGCCAGGAGGAATAAGTTCATTCTACCACAATTAAAAATCTACTGAGTTTAAAAGGTTAAGAGATATCCTAATGCTATAGTGATTTGCACTTTTTCCTAATGGTTGGTTCATGCTTTTAATTTTCTTAAACGGAAATAACATGAATTCTGCTGAAATGTCAGGTGTTTGGGGAAGCTGAAACATACTCATGCCTTTCCACCCAAACTGCCTCACTTATATAGCTTTTTGGGAAAAGAAGGAATTTGAATGTTGTGTGATGGTCAGTCTGAGGTTGTCACTTTTGTTACTTCGTTGTTTCTTGATTTCTAGATAAAGCTAATAAGAAAAGAAGACGTACATTGACATCTCCCACCATCACAGAAGAAATGGTAATTCTGAATTTCAGTAGTTCTAAAACTGGGAACCCACACCTGCTACAGCAAAGGACTTACTTATGAAAGTATTCTGAAATTGTTCAGAAAGGGCCTTCCTCACAGAAGCAGTTTACTTGTCCTCTACAGCTGCCTTGTTTGGATCTTGCCATTCAGTCAAATCAAGCCTGTTTGCAGTTGGAGCTGCTGCAGGCAGAGCAAGCACTGCCCCCGGGTAACGCGGCACAAATGCAGTAGGAACCTCCAAACCAGGCTGGCTCGGTGGCTGTGATCTTGACACAAACAGAAAGAGCTTCCCTTTGGGGCTCCTTTTCTTTGGAAGTATTATACCCCCAGGTTTGCTTAGGGCTTGACATGGCTTCCACAAAAAACTGCTTTTGATGAGTCCCCTGGCTTTCTAAACTTCACTTCTTTGTGAGCCTGTGCTCATGCTAAGTGTGGCAGACTTTCATTGTAGATCAGGCAATTGTTGGCTCTGCTGGTGAAGGTGGCCTTCCCAAGGGTTTGGAGCTATCAGATAAACATCCTGGTGGTTGCAGGGGCAGTTGTTTTACAGACTGTTGTTAGAAAACCTGTAAATACAGCTTATTTCAAATTTTGAGATGATTCTTTTGGCTCTACAGAAGCATGCACAGGAATTCCCTTTGACATTTGGAGGGTTTGGGATTTCTCCTTTCTAGAAGAATTGGCATTCAGCTTTCCTTGGGGGAAAAAAATCTGCCTTTCCCAGGTTTTGAGATTAAAGGGAAGTCGTGTGAGCGGATGTGAATGATCTTTGCAGGTTTTATGTAGCACTGTCATAAGGGGAGGGTATTTGTCTCCCAGAATTTCTCAGCTGTGACTACAAGTATAGTCCTGGTATTGTAACTGAGATTCATCTGAGCAGTTACCCACAGAATTGTTCTGTTTCTGCTGCTCTCCCATGGCAGCAATCTGAGAAATCAATACAAACAGTATAAATAAAAGGCTGAGGGGCTCCAGGATTTATCACTGTGGTATAAACTGTTTACCATTGTGTAGGCAATGCATTTTCACAGTGGTGGAGTTCTGTGACAGCTTCAGAATTGTTTGTAGTGCTATGGTAAGACACGAAGAGGAGGGAATGGCTGCATCCTGTCCAAAAGAAAACAAAAATACCCTCCCCTTTACTCCCTGATCCTTTCTAGTATTACATCAGGTCTAGGGAATTAAATATCATTTGCCCTGGAAGTTCCCAGCAGGCATTTTGTTAACTTCTCTGCTATTTGCAAATGCAGTGATTAAGGACAGTGGTGTCCCAGGTGTTCGGCTTTTCTTAAAGTGTTTTTGCATTGAAGCAGTTTTTGCTTCCATTTTCAAAATGGAATATCTGGAAAGGACTATTGTTAGCTGTGCAGAGAAGCTGTATTCACAGAAATGTGGACTGCTTTTTAACTTTCTGCTAAGACAGAAGTGCGATAATGAGAATGGCAGTAAATGTCAGCATGATGTAAAAATACATTGTTTTGATTTTCTTACAGAGTACAGAAGAGACAGCAGAAGAAAACCATTTACGAATACTAAAAAGAAAAAACAACAGGCATAAAGGTGAGACACACTTTGATACCAGAAGGGTTAATTCAGTTTTTACTGTGCCTGTGAAACTTTTAGCAGAGAAACAAGGCATGCAAGCACTGCTTCTCCCTCAAGGACAGTGGGAAGATAAGATGATGTCTGGCTCAAGAATGCAGTGATAGATGGAACAAAGGACTGAGTCTCTGGGAGCTTGGGGTGGGATTTATAGTAATAGGTATGTAATATGCACGTAGGGAGTGTATATAAATAACACACTTAATGTAGAATCATGTGTCCACGTAAGGTTAGGAATATCCCCTGCTGGACCTCGGGCCTGAATAAAGGATGCCCTCTTTAACACTACTTAAGTGTTAAGGAGCCTTATTCTGATGTTTTGGACATGTGGTAACAACTTTATGGAGCACCTAGGAGGTACTGAAGTGCAGAGCTTAGAGATGGCTGGTAGCAAATGCTGTGCTGCAAATGTATCTTCATGATTCTCCTGAGGCGAGGGGCTCTCCAAGCTCTGGTGCGGCAGCAGAAGTCTGATTTGCAGAATGTGGAGGCTTTAATAACTGCAGCAAACAAATGCCTGTGGTTTGTCTGAGTGAGACTTGCTGTGTGATGTCAGATGGGAATGGCCCCACTCTGGCTGGCTGCTGCATTCAGCTCTGTCTCCTGCAGACTCTGCCTCTGCCTGATGCCTTTCCTCCGTATCAGTACTGTTAAATCTAAAATGGGAACCCTGGAAGGGGTTAACAGAGGAGGTGCTCTGAGGAGGTGCCAGCACATCTTACCTTTGGAAGCCTGGGTGTACATAGGGTGCTTAACACAATATAGTGTTTTACTGCATAAATATGGCATTACAACAGTGAGATGGATCACAGGACCTATCCTTCAGTGCTGCAGTTTTTGTGTTACCCTGAAGCTCATGCTGCAATTGCTTGTTGGGATTCTGATGGCACTTGGAATTTTGGAATGTGCTAGTGGTGATTATTCACCTTGCTATGGATATGCTTAGTGTATGGGCATGATACTGCAGGTGGCTGCCTAGTGCTTTTTTCTGAATTTCACTAACACTGTAAAGAACAGGAAACGTGTAAAGAATCCTGAAACACTCGTAGAGGGTCTCGTGTAAGTGAGATGGCATTTCTTTCCTCGCAAATGTCTCCCATAAAATGTAACATTGTTTTTAATGGAGACTGGCAGACTTCCGTGAGCTGTCCAATAGGTCTTTGCTTTTGAACAGCCCACTGCATTGATCTTACTAAAACTTGTCACTGACCTGCTGCTCTGAGATAAAGAAAAAATGGTTATTTCCCTATCAATCCAAATCTGGAAAACTAGGTATATAAAATGGGCTGTAATAAAAAAGTTGAGTTGCCTGGATCACTAGGAGTAAAAGTAGCCTCAGTTTTTACCAAATCTAATACTGATTCATTTTTTGCACTAAAGCATAGCCAGCTCGGTCCATGGTGTGGTCCTAAGGATTGGTGGAAAGGCAAACAAGACCAATCACTAGGGGGTATCATGAGGCTTTAGGAATGGCACATTTAGAGTTGTAGAGCTGTTTGCTTTTGATGAACAAAGCCAAATCTAGAGATTAGGGAATTATACACCCAGAACAGTGCTTATGTTTGCCTGGCTACTTTTTTGTTCCCACTGGAAAGGGCTGTGTGGGTGGCTGGAGGAGCCAGAGATTTGCAAAAGTATTTGTTACTGGAGGAAGGGCTTTGGCCAAAGTTTTAGTTTCTGAAGAGAGGGAGCAAAGCCCACTTTACACATCACTTCTGAATGAGAATGCTTTTGTGTTTTAACAGTTCGAATAGACTTTGTTAGGAAGTGCAAACAAGCTGGGCTTCTGGATGACATATTTGAAGAAATGCTGGACACACTTCACCTGGCTCAGGAAAAACTGATGGATGACAACACTTCAGAAACAGGTACATTTCTGGGGGACCCATGGCAGGGACTCTGCTGTCAGAGCAGAGGTGCAGATCTGAATCCCAGACACTTGGCCCTGGGCCACCTTCCTGAGGAAACCACGGTGCTAAATAACTCGGTCCTGTCTTATTTCTGCAGCTGTGCAGGGGGTTGAGAATGACCTTCCCTTTTCAATGACCACTTAAAATGAAAGTTCCAAGGAACTTCTTTCTCAAAATTATGTAAGAGCTGCCAATTTAGCATCTCTAGTGAGACCTTCTGACTTGAATTTTTGAAGGCATCTTTTACCCGTTGGCATAAGCTTAGGGAGGTTCAGTCCAGTCTTTTCTCCCAGGCACTGGAGAACAGAGAGGTCCTGAAGAGAACCAGGTTTTACTTAGGTCATAAGTCTGTGTTGCTCTTGCAGCTTCACAGAGGGACCAGCTGTCTGTTAATATCAGCACTCCCTTCTGAGTGAAAATCCCTAAGTATGTACATTTTAAGGCTTTGGATGATTTGTTACAACTGTACTGTCAGCTGTTAGTGTCTGGGGTTTCTATGAGTTTATCAGCTTGTATGAAATACTTTGTTTTTAAAGATTTCCAGGCTGTTGTTGCTTTGTCCACAACACAGTTAAAGAAAATTTTGAACCTTCCTCTCCAGTTGTCCTCCCAGTTTTACAAAGTTAGGAGTAATACATTTGCATAAAGAATGCTATTTTATGCAAAGTAACTGAAGTACATGCATGGAAAGTGAAATGTCCCAGCTAGGTTAAGTCTTCCTTCATGAGCAGCTTGTGTGTTAATGATCAGTTGAACTCTGAGTGTTTTGTATTTTGCTTCAGCAGAAGCCTCAGGTATGAAACTGAGGTGGCATTCTTGGATGTTTCTTAACATCAAACAGGGATATCTCAGTCCCACATGTGATCTGTCAGGAGGAGTTGGTACAGTCAGCCCTGCCATCACAGTCCTGGCACACTGCAGTGGAATATGACTTGAGTACATTGCTCTTCTGTAAATGGACTGTTCATGTGGTGCAGACCCAAAAAGGGAATAATTTTCTGTATGAAACAAAAAAAGAAAGTAGAATTGAGAACTTGATCCTTCTTTCTCAATATAGATTATGTGAGAAGGAAGACATGTTAAAACCTCAAGCAGTCAGTACGATGGAAAATAAGTAATTACTGTTTTGTGGTACTTCTAATGTAGGGCTCTGCAAACCTTTACACAGTAGTGTTACATCAAATTATCTCTTTCCCCAGAGTATGAAGAGACAGTGGTGGCACTGTTTGACTGTGGACTGTTTGAAAATATACTGACAAATATTCATTCAGGTATGTGCAGAAAAGCTGTCAGAAGAGCAGTTGGTCTGGGATTTGGCACTGAAGTTATTCTAATGAGAATTTTGATAGAGCAATCACTTAAAATGAAAATTCCAATGATCTTTTTTCTCAGTGTTATATAAACAGTTGAATAAAAGCCATGGCTACCTGAATCTTTAGAAATACAGTATGTCAGATTTGGCTGGCTGACCTGAAGGAGGGAGAAACTCAAAGTTCCACAGATTTAAAAGGCCAAGGGGTCTCCACCCCAGGGGAACTCCCCTCTCCTGCAGCTTATTTGGGTTCCTTCTCCCTTCCTTCAGCAGCCTGCCAGCATTACAGCTCTACTGCTGACTGACAAGTGCTGGTCAGAGTAATGCTTTCCAGTGAAACACAGCAACCAAAGGCCAGCAGAACTCACCTGGACTGGGGGGCAATTGTGGTTTGAAAAACAAGATGAGAGTGCTCAGAGTGAAATGCAAATAAAGGCAGGAACAGTTGCTTGGGAGCACTGGTGTGGAAGGAAACTCTGGGGCTTGGACTCTCAGCTGTTTGAAGCAACAAGGCTGAAGCTGTTTTTCAGACAGGACAAGTCTCATGCTTCCCATTTCCCTCTCCCAACAGTTGTTCTAACTTTTGCTTTAATTTATTCCAGTGAAAAGGGTTTTAATTAGCTAATGCTGAAGTTCAGTATGTGAAGATGATGTTTGCTGTTTCCCCTTCACTTGACTCAAAAAGCCAGGCTCCTCCCTTCAGTCTCCTGTTCTTGCATTTAAATTCCTTTTTCAGCAGTTGGGACTGTCCAGTGTGGCAGTTGTCTGACACAAGGTTCCACCAGTGCCTCATCTGAGGACATTAAAACATCTCTGCTCAGAATTCCTCAGTGACACAACCTTGGATCACACTTGTTTCTTTCACTGCTGCATCAATTATTTCATCCTCTTCTCACCTTACAGGAAAATCTCTTGATATTGGCACCTCTGTTCACACAACCATGTGATTCCCATGGGTACAAGTTGTTCCTTCTCCAAATCCCCACAACTCAAGCAGCTCAATTCTTCCTGTACCACACAATCTTCTTTTCTGAGACCTTTTAATTTCAAGGTCAATAATGAGGTTGGTTCCAAAACTGATCCAAGAGGAGCTCTTAAAATAAACCAGTGAGAAAGGAATGAAATCCATGTTAATTACAAGTGAAACTGGAGAGAGGGAAGCAAATCACCACCTGCTTTTATTTTTCTTTTTTTGGTTATTGTTACTGTTGCTGTAATCTCTTGTAAGCTCTAGCTAGCAAGTCTCTGTGGTGATGTACTAAGTCAAGGACTACATAAAGTAGGACTGGTATAAACACTGTGTCTCAAGCTGATGGGTTTGGGTCATCTGCCATGCTTTAACTTCAATTATTTGCATTTTATCTTTTGCCACTTCTTGGATCATCATGCAAAACCCGTTCCAAAGCCCTACGTGCCAGCACAGCAAGGCTGCTCTGAACTGTAACTGTTGAAAGGGCTTTTTAAAATCCCTTTTATATGCAGGGATCCACAGTCCTTTTGCAGTGTGCACCTTTACTGCAAACCTGACTGCATGTAAAACCTTCCACACGGGATATGCTGTAGCCTCAGCAGCAGTTTCCAGGTTGGAGGTTCTTGTCCTCTCCTCCAAGAAAAACCAACTTCTTTTAGTTTTGTTTTCAGTTCTGTTGTGCATCCTGCTTGGGCAGGATGCCACCATCAGCTTCCCTCTCCTCTGTGCTGGTCAGCAGTCTGGCCAGGAGCTTTTGAGCTCCTTGACAGCATTTTTTTCCAGGGGGTTCGTAGCAGCAAATTCTGCAATTCAGACAAAGGTTGTGGAGACAAAGGGAATGATACCTAATTTTAAAACTTGTGCAGTTCCTTCACTGAGAGCTCTGTAGCACTTGGGGCAGTCATTCCAGGTCTAAATCCCTCAGGCCATTCCTGATTTTACAAAAATACATTTTCTTTCCTGTCAGGTCATTTCCTGTATGAGGTGGAAGGTTCCAAATCTGTTCTCTGCCTTCCTGTGGAAGCGCTTCTGTAGGCCACTCATTCCCATCACTGACATCTTTCTCTGGACTACTTCTATTTCTGCCACATCCTTTTGGCAGGAGAAACTGAGCCGTGTGTCTGAGCTGTGTTCCATCTGTAGTGCTCCCAAATGCTGAATCATCACAGGATCACAGAGTGTTCTGAGTTGGAAGGGACCCACAAGGATCACCGAGTCCAATTCTTAAGTGACCCATATGGGGACTGAACCCATAACCCTGGCATTGTTAGCACCATGCTCTAATCAGCTGAGATGTTTTGTTTATTTCTGATAATTAATTCATACCCAAATGCTCTCTGAGAGGGTTTTGTTCCCTGGTTCCACTTGTGTATGTCCAACTTCTTCAAATCTATGGCACCTGACTGCAGCCGGAAGGGGCATCTGCTTCTCTTCAGTCAGAGCTCGGCTGGAGGACCAGGTCCCTCTTCAGTGAATGCTACCAGAATTTTCCAGCGGCTGCTCTGGCTGCCTGTTTTCAACACCCACACCCAACTCTGGGTAATGTATTTAAAAATGTGTGCATGTCCATCATCTTCCACATCCACCCACAGACAGCAGGTGCTGTGCTTTCTGACTACACAGGAAGAAGGAGCAGGGAAGCAAAGGGCCAAAGTGCTTTCCTTTTTTTTTTTTTTTTTTCAAATCATTTAAGGCTCTCTCATTCCAAGTGGCATAGGGTAAACATCTAGAGAGAATTTCTCCACTCTACTCATTGCAACTTTGGAGACATCCTTCAACATTTTCTTCCTTAAAAGAGGAAAAATACGTTCAGTTTGTACAAAATGTCTTTTCCTTCTTACTAGAATCCAAACGCTCAACATTCTCACACACTGAGAAAGTCGTTTGTTGCTCACAGCCAGCCTTGCTCCTCGGAGGTCACCCACACCTCTGTGTGTCCTGTTAACTGAACAAAGCAGGTGCTTCATTTAAAACTTGCAATTAACACTGTAAGGTTGTGGTAATGCTTCTGAATACTGGCAAGGTTCCTTACTGAGCTCTCACTGACTTCAATAATCTTTAACATTAGGGAAATGGAAGCAGCAGAGGAAAGCAGAAATGCAGTCAAGCAGGGCTTTGCAAATAAGGTAAACAACTTGGTTAATCCCATCAGGATACTGTCAATAATGATTTTGCCAGAAGCAGGAGAATAAATGCTATTGAACTGTGTTTTTGAGAATCGAGCTGTTGAATGCAGTTGTCCAAATCATCTCTTTCTAGGTTTGATTTTGTTGTTGGCTAAAATCCATTAGGCTTGTAAATTTGCTTTAGGAGTGCAATTTAGAGATGGTATCTTTAAAGATTTAAAATAAGCCATTGTTGGAGGAGTTCTCACACAAATAGGTTCTGAAAACAGAACTGTTAAAGCTCATATCCCAGTTAACATGGGGTTAGTAGCTAAACTAATTTTTATATATGCTGAGGTGTTTTAAATTTAATCTCAAAACTAGCTCTGTTACAGATTTCAGCATATGGATGGCAGTGACTCCTGCTCTGTGCTTTCTCTGACACACCAGCCAGGCTCTCTCAGCAAACAGAGTCCAGCTCTTTGTGAAGACACCAGCTGTGCAGGGTGGTGGGTTACTGACATTGCTGCAGAAAGGCAGAGGTTTTACTGTAGGTTAAACCAAGCACTCGGAGCCTCTCCATGTTCAATGTTAACAAATATGCAACATATTCTATATTAGTTTTGTATAATAATAAAATTTTTTATCCCTTAATAATAAAAGCTTTTCATCCCTTTTTCATAATAGGAACAGAAGAAAAAATCCAGGAACTTCTGGAAAACAGGAAAAGACTGGATCACAAGATTGAGCTGCTGCAGGACTTAAAAGAAGTCATCGCTCCTACTCCAGAGAACACGGCCAGTACATCCAGTACGATGTCTGAATAACCCATCCGTGATGGTCGCAATAGTTAGGATTTTCTAATGATTAAAACCATAGAGCAGAATCTGGTCAGTGTTCAATTCCCCAGCCCCAAGACAAGGCCTGAATGAGTGCAAGAACAGGGTGTTATACCCATTTGTATACCTCACTATTGCAATCAAGTTCTTCAAGTTTTTAAATCTTCCTCTTCAGATTTTACAATGGAATATAAATGAGTGTTATAAACTAAATTTAGCTTTTGCAAAAACTCAACAGAGCCAAGGAGTGTTCAGCTGCCACACAACACTTGCTAAAGTCACTTTAACTGTGGGAATCCTCTCCTGGCTGGGCAATAAATAGCTGCCTCCCTGTCCATGTCTAGGCAGTGATGGTTGAAGGAGCAGAGTGGTGCTTTGGCTTTCCCAAAGATAATTGAGCAGAACTTGCACTCAGAGAAGCCTTCTGGATTCTAAACAGGAGATCCATTAAAAAAGCCAAATTATTCTTTATTGACTGGTCAGTGTGTAGCTGTTTCTGCTGTAAAGGCAGTGGTAAAGCACTGTATACCCAGAATATGTACAGTGTCAAATGGAGCAAAACCATGGACTGGCTCTTCCCTTCTCCATTAAGAAAGGATTCAGCATTCATGTGTTTTGTCTATGAAATATTGTTTGAATACAGCAAAGGTTTGTTTAGCCACAAAAGATTAAGTTAACAAAATAAAACATTTTTTAAAAGAGCTGCGTGTGGAGTTGTGCTCCCTGTCCCCACTGCTGCACAGGACAGGGCCAAGGAGGGTGAACACTGTCAGGCCATGCTTTACCCAGTCCTTGCCTCAGGGGCAAGCAGAGCACTGGCAAACAGCACTTGGCGTTACATGTGCGCCTCCTGTCACAACAGCTGTGCTCTCTCCATGACCACTTAGAATTCCTGACTTGAGCTTGTTCTGTAGAAAGGTGGGGATCAATAAGCACAGAATAACAGCATTCAAAACAAGCTCTTAAACTTATTAGGTGTGCCTCATACAACAAAATAATAAAATTTTAATTGTTTCCACAGTGTGTCTGCTGCCCCTCTGGGCCTAGAAACACCACCCATTTACTGCCCAAGCCCATGACCTGAGTGCCACTCAGAGCTAGTCTGCCAGAACAAACCCACCTAAAACAAAAATGCATTAAACAAGGAGCTCTGTTATTAATAAGAATAGGAAGATGTCCATACATACCTTCTGAAGGGTTACCTTCACTTACAGATGACTTAGTGTAAAAAAATCAGATCCATAGAGAATCACTGAGATCTAAAATTGATGCCTACAAAGAAATTTGCTCATTTCTGAAATCAAGATCACAGGTATTGTCAGGCACAGTGAAATCAGCAAGATTCATTGTCTGGGGTGACTTGGGTTTTGGCTTTATTTTTTGTTTGTGTTTTCCCTTTGTTATTTTGATGAGGTTTTTTAAATGAAGCAACAAGAGATGCTGTATGTAACACAAAAAAGCTTGCAATGCTCTTCAAAATCCAAAGTTTGCTAACGAAGAGGTACAAAAAAGTGAATTTTATTACATGTAGTTTAAATTTAGACAATTAAAAGCAAAACCCCACCCAGCTTTCCCTTCCCCTTCAGAGGCAACCAATGTGATCTGAAGTCACTGAAGAGGGAATTATTTCCATTAAGCATTATAAATATTGCTTGAACAGATTACACAAAGTACACATTACAGCTTATATTAAAATATACCCAAATATAGAGATTTACTTCAAATTAGTTTTCCTAGTAACTCCTTTCTTCAAAGTCACTTGTGTAGGCTTTGAGGATACATTATTTTTGCACACTTGAAGCACTGGATACACTTGGTTAATTACACACAGCAAATGGCCAATTCATTCACAGTCATGCAAATGCAGGAAGAGAGAACAGCACCATTTGCTTCTCTATAATCCCAGGGACTTAATGATTTAAGTGACATCATTCAGTGGCTCAGGTCAGACTACTTCCCAATCCCAAACAGTAAATTGGAAATATGAGCAGGCAGTTCTAGAACTGAGATTCCTAGGCTGGAAAGGCAAATCCAGAACACCAGCCGGAATCCTTTGCACACTGCAGCATCTCCTCTCTGCCTGAAATCTTGAGCTGGTTCCACCATCTGGGTTTGCTAAATGCAAGTGAGTATTTTGCCTGACATTTTTACAACAGTTCGCTCTGAGCACTGGAAACATTTGTTTTCACTGTGGCCTTTCAGGGCCTCTGGTGCACTTGCCTTGACCCACACAGTTCTGTTGTGGCTGCAAAAAGAACCCTACAAACATTGTGACTTACGGCCTCATTTTTTCAGTTCTTAAAGGCTCCACATTTACTGGCTTTAGCAATGAATTCCTTTAGCAGGGGACCATCCATTTGCCAAAATGCTGTAGTTTGTGTCACTTCTGTCAAATGATTGACACAAAACTTAAAGCAGAATTCCTCTAAGTCCTAAAGAGGGGGGAAAAAAAAAAAAGTTATTATCTTTGCTTTCAATCACAGAAAATTTCATTGAGGCACAAATGCCTGTTTGTGTTTTATTTTTGCAGCAAATTAGACAAACACACCCA
Source organism: Aphelocoma coerulescens (assembly GCF_041296385.1). Classification (NCBI taxonomy): domain Eukaryota; kingdom Metazoa; phylum Chordata; class Aves; order Passeriformes; family Corvidae; genus Aphelocoma; species Aphelocoma coerulescens. The sequence continues at coordinate 65,722,829 of NC_091013.1, forward strand.
GTGGCTCTCAGTGTTTCCTCCCCAACAGTAACTATGTAAATGCAACAGAAAATAATAATTCTACCCACATATTTCACTATGTAAATGCAGTTACAAGGGGAAGTAACTAAACTTTGCTTCTCATTATATAGCAGCAGTCACAAAAATCAGCTGTTCTGAGCAATATATATTTTAAGTTCTCTCACTTGAAGAGTTTCATCTGCGTTCACTGACAGCTTTGAAACTCCCAATATAAATAGGAGATCTTGGGGTAATGATGTATAAACCAAGACTGTGGCTAAAGAAAATTCAGCTCTTTTGTTCCATAATATAAACTCAAATCTATTTGCAAGGTTGCTTGACTTCCTTCCTGCGTACTGAAGGGCCCAGCTAGAGCCCTGAAATTCCATGTCCCCAGGCTCAGTGCACGTGTATCCTGACTGGACAGTTTGTACAGCAAAGATTAGGCAGGTGTTTCTGTGCATTAGAAACAGACTCGTGTTACAAAGTACTTCACAGGTCTCCCAAATGTGATTCAAAAGCAGTACTGGAGCACAGTGCAGCACAGCAATTCTTGCAGAAAGTGAGCTCTGGATATTTGAGTTTACTTGGAAGTGCCTTCCATGTAATAATCAGAAAAGCCTCACAACCATCATTGCACCTGGGTGATGTCAGACAGAGGATGTCTTAAAGAACACAAGGCACAGTTCTTGCCAGTGTAAGGTTCCCCACAGAACACTTCCCACTCAGATTATTCCCAGCTCCTCCCTTGAGGAGGAAATCTACTCTGTGGTGCAGATCTAAGCTGCTGTAAGGAGGATGCCGCAGCCCTGACAAAAGGGCAACTTCCCCACACTGTTCTCATTTCTTTATTAGATGTTTGTAGGAGACTCTGTATGTGAGAACACACCCTTCCTTGGCTGCTCAGCAGGCTGGGCACTGCAGGAAGACATAACAAATTTGCAGAACTCTCTAAGCCCCATGAGGTACTGAATAATATTCATGTTTTCTCTAAAGGTCAATACTGAAAGCTAGAGCAACTGTGTGTGCCAGTGAGAGTTCTTGACACAACAATAATGTAAAAATATATCCTGGCCTAAAACCAGGCATTCTGAAGCTGCAGATCTTGACTTGTGTGGCATCTGTGCAACAAAAAAAGACAAGCTCATTAGAACTGAACACTGATGTTTGTGGTTTTTTAAATAACAGAATTAACTAGCATTTTAAAGAAAATTACATCATACATTTTACAATATTTTGCACTGCTTTATTAAAAAATTCATATTCCAAGTCAATGCAACAGAAGCATACAATAAACAGAATTATTGTAGTATTAGTAAGTAACTCTGGAAAATCTAAAGTTCTGTATAAAAAGAAAGGCTGGGTTTCATTTGCAGATGGATGCATTCCCAGCAAACTGTACTTATTATAGACTTAGGTGAATAAAGGCACGAGGTACAGCCAAGGATTATTTTAAAAGCTACAATGAGAAGCCAACCCTGACCTAATTTTAGCCACTTCAATCAGTCACCAAAAGAAACTGCAGGAGTTTCACATCATGGAGGTATATTAAATTAGTGAATTCTTTTAACTGTTGTCTTCCAGGCACACACTCCCCTGAATGAACTACATCAGCCAAGCAATTCCAAGCCCCCAGCCAGCATTACAGCATGTAAACCCAACTTATTCTTAAAGCCCAACCCCTCAGCATCATCCGTTCTCTCCTGGAAGCAGCTTTGAAGCATATGGTTCTAACTTCACTCAGCTAGTGAGGTGCAGGTAAGGCAGAGTAACTGGATTTCTTACAGCCCTTACAAGCATAATCAATCACACACTGAAAACCCATCCTGCAAACCATCTTTGGAGGCTAAAATATGGGAATCTTCCTATTTTTGATGAACTTCTATCAAAGACATCACTATTTACAGTAGATCAGACATTAAACACAGCCTTTGGGTGAGATGTATCAAAAACAACACACTTCAAGGCTCTGAAATAAGTTAGGGCAACCTGCATGCCAGTTGCTGGAAATTAAGTACAAGAAAAAGCAATGAGTTGATCTACTGAGTACCAGAAAACTGCTTTATAAGCAGAAGAAGCAAGTTCAAAACCAACCAATTGCAAAGTTGTCAACACAATGCACAGATACCACAAAGAGCCAAAGCGAGCCTGGGAATACTTCCCGATTAGTTCCCTAAGCACCATGTTAGTGATCTAGCAGTGAAGTCAGACATTCCACAGTAAGGAGGTTTCGCTCCCTTTTCACACACTGTTCCTCTGTCTTCAACATTTATAAGGCCCATGAAGCAGTTCTTATCCTGACACTTTCATTATCATTCTGTGAAAACTGGAAGTGTAGTTGTACCTAACAAAACAAAAAAGCCAAAAAAAACCCACCCCACCAACAAAAAAAATCCCAAATGCACTCAATCCCCAACCTACCACCATGTCATCACACACAACAAACAGCCTTACAAATAAGTAACTTAAGGCTTAAAAAGACTGCTTTTCATTATATTACTTTTCTTTTCTTTGTATTTAAACCCTCCCCTTGTTTCAGAGTTAGTGTTTCATCCTCAGAAATATCTGCATACTAGTTCACCTTCCCAGTACTGGGTTACAGGGAAAAACAAAAATAAAAAAAGGAGATACACCTCATGGCAAATACAGTTTTTGTACGTCCAACATTCTCAAATTCTGAAAGTGGCAAATAGTATTAAATGAAAGTAAGAGAGAGCTTATATGAAAATGTAACCAGCTGCTTTTCTCCACAGTTTAAGTCAGGAAGCAGCCACCCATTTAAGAGATTGAACTTCAGAAGTTTACCTCTGCATCATATCTGACAGCAGCAGAGAGCAATGAAAATGCATTTTCCACAGTAATTCCTCTCTTGATAATGTGCTGACACAGTTTTTTCAGTCTGTTTTCACAGTATGAAGTAGCCAAATCCAAAAGCCCTGCAATTAACACACCATCGTATCAGTCAGGTGTAAAATGATCTCTGTTCTTTCAACATCAGTTTCTGCTCCTGCAAAGCTCTGTATCTCTATAATGTGCTTTTTCCAAGTAGGTTACTATTCAGAAAATGCAGATTACAGGTGATGAAAGGCCTTTTATTACCTCATGCTGCACTCCTATTAATCTCTGTAAATATGAAAGCTGTCCTACTAACTTCTATACCTAAAGGCAGGCACCACAACATGAGTAAAAAACTATTATCAAGATATGGGCTTGAATTACAGCTTGCTGTAATTGCTCTGCTGTCCAAGTTTCCTCCCCATTAGATCTATAGAGATTCTTTGATATTATGCTAAACAGTAATTGACTCCATTTAGTAAAATGCACAAGCATTTTCACCTAGAGAAGCAGTTTCTCTCCCAGCCTTGACAAAACTCCTCTCAGTTTATTTCTACACATGCATCATTTTTGCTGTAGTTAAGTTTACTACAACAGCATTTTAAAGACAGCTTAATTAATCACCAGTAAAATGCATTATAGGCTAGACTAGAATTCATATTTAGTCACTTATTCTATATGCCCTGTCCCAGTTTTTCTGGATGCTGCTTTCTGACACAATTGGACCACCAGCAGTACCTATTGCATCTTCAGGCGGAAGGTCAACGCTGTCTGTGTACAAGTACTCGAGAAAGGCACGATACACAGGGTAAGAAAACTGGTCTATTTCTATCACCTCCTTCATATCCTCGTTCCAGTATGACTGGAACATCGTTCTGAAGTGTTCACACCTAGGAGACAGAGACATCATCTGGAACACTATTACACACACACACGAATGTTACATTCCAGTCCCCCTGAAATACATATTTGGGGCACTCTGCAGTATTCACAAATATTTTACCATGCCCCATCAGTGCCAGCGGTCCACATTTTGGTTCCCTAACACTGTAGACTTTGTTATGCATTAAGATCAAATTCTTACTTTGTCCATGCTACAGAAACATCTGTGTATAATATTGCAATCAGACCAACTTAACATAATTTATTATCCTGGGAACAACAAACAGGCTCAGTGAATAATGAATGTGGACCACCCCTTTTACAATCACTTCATTTAAAGCTATTATGGATAAATGGATGCTACCTACTACAGGTTTAGGGGTTCCTCCTTACTTTTTTTTGCCCCTTTGATGATATACTAAGGGGTTGTTCTGTACAAACAAGAGCTGTGAAACACAACCACTACCTGATTTTCAGAACAGCTTTGTGGACATGGATGTACTTTCCATCCACACGGAACTTCAGGTCTGAGGTTTCCGGGCTGTCAAACTCTTTCTTCAGAGACTCTGCTACTGTTAAAAAGTCTTCATGCTCTACAGAAACAATTTCAAAACAAACAAACAAACCAAGATATTAAAAGCATCTTAAATGGAACACATACATCATTAACTAAAGCTAGCAGCTCAAACAAGAGCATGTCAAGGAAAACATCTGTGTCAGGGCTCCATTGGCTTAGGCAGCAAAATGGGAAGACTTAACTAATCCAACAGCATTTCCTGTTGGGAAGGGCTGCTCCGCAACAGTTACAGGCAGCAGTGGTCAGCAGTTCTCATTCCATCCCAGCGGTAGCACAGCACCATGAAAAGTACCTGGAGAACTCCATCTCCATGTGGGCACTACCCGTGAGATTCCCAGCCTCCAGGCAGCTCAGTGCTGGTGCTGGCTCAGCTCTGCCCCCTGACCTGCACAGTGCTGCTAATGAAAGTCTGCAACACCCCTGAACTCACAGGGAATGCGGGCTGCAGCACTCCAGCCACACTGACACGGCGTGGGCTGGGCCTAAAAAGAAAACAGGTCACTACTTGGTCACCTTTCTGTGCTGGCAGACTGGATACAGCCTGCAGGCTGATGAAGTCTTTGCCAGGGCTCATTAACATGAACTATCACTGACAACAATTACTCAGTTTAGGAGTCAGTTATAACACCACAAAATCCAGCAGCAGTGCTGTTGAAGAAGAAAGACAGCAGACACTGTGCTCTTAGTACAACCAAAGACACAAAACCTCAGCAACTTTGGAAGTGGACTAAAGCAGAGATAGCACAGTTCCCTCTACTAAGGCCTATGGCACTGGTCCCACAGAGGTCCCACTGTGAGTCTCAAGAAATCATACAAGAGTTGCAGCACAAGTTGTCTAAGGCTACTGGTAAAGCAAGGCCTATAAAGTTTTAGAAAACCTAATTTAACCCATTATTTTGATGCATCTTAAAAGTGTTTCAAAGCATGTGGCTTCTAAGAAGTGAAACACAGAAGAGAAATAAGTGGATTTCCACTAAATGGGATGTAATCTGTTTCCTGTGTCCCACAGGACTGTATATTGTTCATCCATATACAATCAACAAACCACTCTTCACCATTAGGGACACTAAATTATTTCATATTTTAAAAGAAATACTGCTGGAACAAACTACTCAGAACTGACGAGTCACACTTGTGCCACAGATCTTGCACTCTTCTGACTTACACAAATCACCCACAGAAGCTGCATCTCCTCTGGGCTAACTAAACCATGCTCCAATCCCTCTCCACTTGCTCATGTGATCTTTTTTTGCTAGGTCATGAGCTTAGCTTAAGCTATGTAGATCAACTTTCACTCAGATACTTTCAGTCCTGCACAAAGGCTGCAGATTTATACTTCACAGCCAATCCTGACTGGCTGATTCATTTTTTGGCAGAGCCATCATAACTGTAAGTAGGACAATAACCTTTATACAGAGTTAGCTCTCCCTAAGAATACAAAACAACATCAAATAAACCACATTAAAAAAAAAAAGGAGGGTTTTACTCCTCTACGGTTAAAATGTGAGAAAGGAAAACATGCATATGGAAAATGGAGGTTTAAAAATGCCCACAGAATTCATTCTTTTGATTTAAATATTCAGTAAGATTAAGTGGGGAAGAATCCCCAAAGGCTAAGAGGAATTAAAGTGCAGGTACAGAGTTCAGACACCTGGCTATACTCAGTCTGGAAATACCTCATAAAAACCTGGAACCTGAAACCAGGAAAACATGTCATTTAAACAGCCCACACTATTAGCAAAAGGCAACAGACTGGCCAACCATGAGACCTCCACAAGAGGTGAAGGCAAGAGAGAGGAAGACCAGCACATATTGCAGAGGATTAGAGAATGGAGAAAATGACGAATGGGATAAAAGCTGACTTAGATTTACTCAGGAGCAGACTGCTCCACGCTAATTTTCTCTCTTTAGTAACTCTACTCAGTTTTCCCCTACAGGTGAGATGGTGTTATCTGGACCTCTACAAATGTGGTAACATGCTAAATGAGAAGTTAACACAGAGGAGCTGGATTAAGACAAGCCAAATGCAACAGTAAAGTCTGAGAGGCTTTACTGGAGAAAGGTTACTTAGGATGTCATCCATCACTCCCCAAAAACAATTCCATACAGGGACCAACAAAATTAGGGTCTGTTGTCAATATGAAAATAGATTAGATGTCCTAAGAGATCTTGAGAACTCAGGCAACAGATGTAAGATGAAACATCCTTATTTTTTTGAACATGAAAACACCTTCATGTTTTCCACGAAGTGCAAGCTAAGTGCTTTATATCCTATTTGGGGTCAAATAAGAATTAGCAGCATGTGGATCGAAGAAAATAAAGAAAAAAGGTTTGAGCTTATTTGTTGGACAGAGAGACTGCATCCCACAGAGTAATCCAAGGCAGTATAAGAAGAGAGTTCCAACAGAAAAAGCAATTACGTAAGAGTCTTGTTTTACAGGGATTATTATTTACAAGTCTGTCTGTGTTTGACAAAAGTCAAACTAAACAGACTTGAGACAAATCATCTCACAAAATGAAAACTTGGAATTCTGTTATTTTCAAAACATGAAACACAGGGGAGAGATTTGTTCCTTCATATTCATATTAGAAGGGCCAATACTAATGAGGGGAAGCTAGAGATGACACTTAAAATCCAAAGTTGTTAGATACCAAAAAAACAAGCCTCAGGAGCAGTCTTCCAAGCAGGAATAGTTTTAAGAGGAAAAAAACCCCAAAGATTTGTTAAATGACTCAGGATTCCTTCCTGGACCTGAGCTGGAGTTGAAACAACACAAATGTAAGAAATACAAAATATTCATCGTGCAATGTTAAAACAGTGTTTGTTTTGGATGTACATTGGCCAACAATCTTGTTAACCCTACCCTGGATCCCCAACTGCTGAAATAGACTGTTTTCTTCAGAAGCAAAAAACAGCTAGCTGCCGACCCTCCCTGGAACAGAGGCCTGCCAGGGAAGCAATATCCTGTACTAATCACTACCAATGGACACAGGGATTGCGGGAGCTGGAGCTCACCTACGGAGAGCAGGCGCCACATGACGGCGGGGGTGGCGAAGCAGGCGAACACATCGTCAGTGCAGGCAAAGTGGGTGAGGTGGGGGAAGGTCACGGACTGGCCCCGGCACTGGCCCCACATGTACACCTGGCCACTCTGCGTCTTGGCAGCCGACGTGTGCGCAGAGTGGCAGGCTGCGATCTCCACAACCCTGCGGACACAAGAAATCCGGTAAGACGCTCGCAGTAGGGAATCCAGTGACTTTCCAAAGGCCTCACCAAAATAACAGCCAATCAAACTATGCATCAACATTCCTGGACCTGGGTTTTTGTCCTGCTGAAACGTGATACTGCTTGAACAGGTATTAAAAAAGTCCACAAGACATTTTCAGACTGCTTGTAGATTTTATTGTAATCAGATTTTGCTTTAACTATGTCATTCTCATCAGCTGACATTCCTCCTATTTTTTCATAGCCATGCAAGAAGGGAGGAAGAAAAAAACAAGTTTTGTTTTTCCCCTTTAAAACCAACACACATCAGAAACTTATTCTCAAGAAGAAATTTCTTCTACTCCCTTTTAATTTGATTTTTGTAGGTTGACAGAGATCTGACCCATTGCCTGTACTTCAGACTTCTTATTTTGCTGTTAAGTTTACTTTCCTCAAAACTGAAATCCAACATGAAACACAGACTGCTTCATTTGAGGGGAATGAAACCTTTACGAGCTATGGTTGTTTTTTAAATAAAGTCTACATAGTCCTTTCACACACCTCACACAGTTTTTTAAAACACTAAAGCTGCTGATGTTCACTTATCTATCCTGTTCTTCTGTTGCTCAGGTAATCCCTAGATTCTTATCTGAAACATTGCAGGAACTGAGAAGAAACACAATTCCAATTGAAACACCACAAAGACATTGCCAGAGTTTCTGTGAATGTGATAAACAAAACAGGGATGTTCCCGTGTTCAAAATAAAAGCTATGCTTTCCTGTTTTTTCTCTGTGGTAAAAACACATCAGAGGATTTCATGCTTTTGTGCCAGACACATCAACCAGGATAAACAAGTATCTTTCCAAGCAGTCTAAGAATACACATACAAAAATGTGTGCTCTTTTACAGAACAATATCCATGAAGAGTTAGATTTTTAGGCAAAAAAAAAACAACCAACCAAACTTTTTAGCACAAAGTTCATATTTTAAGTGCAAAAATTATTTCAAGACAAAACTCAAAGAATCTACACCACTTTTAGTATATGTATTCATAATTTCTGGCAGAAAACTGATTGGGTGTTTTACACTATTATCAACTTATGAACCTCTATGCAACATCTCTACAAGACACATCAGAGTATTTGTTTTAGGGACAACTTACTTTTTATCACAGCTATCAAGCTAAACTACTTCCTTCTCCAAACTTTCTTTCCTTGGCAGAACAGTTGGTTTTTTTACAGACTATACTATACTTCAGCAGTACAGCAGAACATGTCCTATAAACATAGATATGGTACACAAACATACACTTACAGTACATGTACAGGGTAACATGTTAAGCATGCACTTAACACCAAAATTCAGGAAGCTGACCTTCACGGCTGTTCCTCCCAGCTAACACAAAATCTAAACATTCCTAACATGCTGTCTCTACAATATTTTTCACAACACCACCAAATTAAGCCTCCTAAGTAACTGTTGCTAGCATTAAATATAAATGACAACAGAATGACATAAACTAAAAGATCAGGAGCAGCAATAATGTGCTGCATGGGAAATGACAGCTCACCCACTTTTAGCACCGTTTCCAAGGGAGCCAAGTCAAGCAAGATGAGCAAGTTCAAGCGACTTATCTCTCCCTTAGATTCCAAGCAGAAGTTCTATGGTATTTTCTCCCTCCTTCAGCCACTGAACAAATGCTGGTTTTATTATAACCCCATGCTTGAGTTCACATACAGTTTTAAATGCAACAGTTCCCCTTAGTTCACTCGTGAAATAAATCACTAACAAAACAAAGTTGATCTATCTGCAAACGTGCACATTTCTTTCACAGCTTTTTAAATAATATTTCATTTTGCCTTGCTAGTGCCAGTTCCTTCATAGACAAACCAGCCCCACCTCAGTGGTTTTTATTGCGATAGTTCCTTGCTTCTTCCCCCCACCCCCTTTTTTGACATTTTAAACATTCTTAGTACTGTGAAGCTTTTAAACTAATGCTCAGTGGGAGAAACAACAAAAAAATAGGAATGACTTTCCAGATGGAAGAGAAAAACCAAGCAGAAGTGTTTCCCAGTTAAGAGGAGATTGCAAATTAAGAGATCTATAGACCAAGACAAGGCACATTAATCTGCAGGTATACACAGGGCCCAGAGAATGGGACTGCGGTCCACATTTGTAGGTGAGCAGCAAAAAAGCTATCCCCAAATAGGAGGATGATGAAAGGGTGATGGAAGAGGATTTACAAGCGTTAATTTCTTTCTTTTATGAGTCCAGGAAACTAAAAAACTACTAACTGGTACAAGTAATAAAAATGGGTACTAACTGTCAGCTCAAGCAACCTTGCAAATTGAGTTCTGTTTTCAGGGTGGACCATTTTCAACCTTTCAAAAATTGTTTTTTCTCACACGTCACTTCTTGCAAAGGTGGTGCTTCCTTTCTCCCTGCTTCTTTTTTTTTTAATGTAGGCCTCAATTCATGGCTTGCTTTATTGATTTCACAGCTCCAATTTTAAGCAAAGGAACCATATACAGAATAGCATAACACTTATTCATTCATTATCTTTCAGTATCAGGTAAATGCAAAGTGTGTTTGTGTTCAATAACCATTACAGACAGCAAAAATCACTCAGTCTACTGTAAACAGTAAGTCACCATCCTTTCCCATGTTTTTAACATTAGCAATAGAAAAACAATCCACCAAGCCCTACACATGCATGCTTCCAGTGCTAGAGACTGTATAACACATGCTCAGACTTTATCAATCCAGGAACAGATTCAGCAAGATTACCTTTCTTTTTCCATCATGATCTGCACTGGGCTGAGCTGGTTACTTTTATTGCCAGTCCCCAGCTGCCCGTAAGTGTTAGCTCCCCAGGCATAGAGCAAGCCCTCATCTGTTAGTGCTAGAGTGTGTGCATAGCCACAGGCAATCTGTAAGTAAATGTATAAAGCGTTACTCCTGAACCAAACACAGATGAGAAACAAAATATCGCACACATTACCTTCCACTAGCTCATGGTAAGTATCTCAGGCATTCTTCACTGGGCACTACAATGTGTTATTTCTCAGTCCTTACAGCTGACACAAAGTAAGTTAGCTGTAGGTACTGGAAAGTCCCAGCTTCATTAATTTAATCGGCCACTCCCAAGTAATTTACTGCACACTAGACAAGTCTCCCTAGACGCTACCTACTTTCTTTTCACATGAAGAACACTCAACGTCTCCATCACATCTTGCAATACTCTGAAAGTATTTCAGAGCTGGATTATTCTCAATACCGTACAGTATGAGTACGCTGTAATGAGGAGAACTGCAGTTCAACAGCCAGCAACCCTTCAACCCAAGTTATCACATGCAACTCTACAGAGAGCCTTACTAAAAACCCAGGAAATCCCAATTTTACTTTGATTCTTTAGGTACAAAAATAACCCCAACCAAAATCCAAACCAAACTAAACCCAACCACCAAACAATCAAACCCATCCCCATGACTCTTATCTTTCCTCTCCCCTTGCTTCTAAATGAACTTCTAATTAGAACACTAGACTTAGAATACTTAGTAGAACCAATTTGAACATCTGATTTGCCTTTATTTCTTGTAACTAATCTATTTCATCCAGCTTTGTAACAAAAATGCAATTTGTATCCAACAGTAATTTACAATGGTTATAGTAGCTAACTTTAAATCTTCCCAAGTATTTACCAAAGCAAGGATTTTACAGATGACTTGCATTTATATAAGCAAAATGTAATTCCTAGGAGCTAAAAAAAGTTCAGCATGGGAACAGTGAAATCTAGCAGCAGGTATAATATTCCAAAGAGAGGGTTCCAGCAGAAGCTAGCAGCAGGAATACACTTCCGTTTCCACCTTGGGCATACCTGGAGCACGCACACGCTGTGCAGCGCTGCCACTCTGCACGGCGTCAGCTGATTGCCGTTGTTTCCCAGGCCGAGCTGACCATTGCCATTGTAACCCCAGCCATAAACCTGAGTGCATGAGGAAAACAAAATTAAGCCTCTCTTCTCCAGAAGTACAGAGCATTTAAGACTTAGTATCAAGCACAAGGCAAGAAAAGTACTTCCTACTAAAAAACTGTAAGCTATTTGAAGAGCAATGCAGAGAAGGTTAAAAGATATTAAGTAAAATGCAATGACCTACTGCACTCAACTTTTCTGCCCTGCATTTACCTTTTAAAGAAGCTAAAAAATGTGTCTTTGATGCACTAGGAATTCTGCAAGAAACTTACACTACACCAAAATCTCTCCCATAGCATCAACACTTCACATTTTATGCCATCCTTTCTCCTTATTACTTTCCTTTTTTTTTTTGAAGATAGCATGAAATTAGTTATTCTGATAAGCTGATCAGTTTAAATGGAAGTCCCCAGTTTAATTCTTCCCTTAGTTTTGTTACAGTGGACACACCATGACATATGTACAATGAAAGCTCATCTCAACCTCAGGGACTTTACAGTCCTCCCACTTATGAGGAGATGCTACACTGAGTTTGGTGAAATGCAGTCAAATTGAAGTTATAGTTCATACCTAAAAGCAAGACAGCACCATAAACTTATGTCAAATGGAACAGTAGCACAATGGGAGGGTAATGTTCAAAAGAATGCTTTGGGTTTGTTGCTGGTAATTAAGCAATGTGTTTACAAAACAGAATCAGCCAGTGTATCCTTGCAGAAAAGTTAACTGTTTAACTGTGCATGTTTTACAGAAATAAACTGAGATTAATTTAACAAATTAAGAGATTTTAACATTATTTATGTTAAATAATCTATTGCAAAATGAAGACAGACATGGTTAATACAACTGTTCAAATTCTTGCAGTTGCAGACTCGGTAAGAATTGTGTTCCAGTACAGTCTTTGCCATAAGAAGAAATGTTTAAAGACTGGATCTCCAGTTACTTGCAGTGTTTTCCTTCAGCTGGTCTCACAGAAGTTGTCAGGATACCTCTGTCTATACAGCCCTAGCCTGAGCACCCCCTGTCAGCATTTCTCCATATTCAGACACCAGCTTGGTAGGTTCAGGTAACAGAGAATGAGGGAATGCAGCAGCAGGAGCGCTTACCTCACCATTGTTTACTACAGCCATGGAGGAGGTCTGGCCACAAGCAATGCCAACTACAAATTTACCCTGCAAGCAGTTGGAAACTCTGCGAGGAGTTGGCTGGTTGGCTGTAGATCCAGATCCAACTTGACCACAGTTATTGTAGCCCCAAGCATACAGCTGTCCATAAAAACACACAAAACCACACAGTTTAAGTCTTAATAATGGTAATGATAGCAATAGATAATCTTCCCGTAGTCAGCATCAGATTGGGTAAACTATCCTACTTAACAAGCTAAAATGCTTGAAATTCATTTTCAACAGATGAAAATTATAAACAGCATTAGGACTGATCTAGCAAATATGAATATAGCACTTTTTCCAGCTTATTCAAACAGAATGAGAGTATCTGACAAACAGAAAACAAAAGGAACATATTTCCATATTAAATACAAGTCAGAGTGTAAGACAAAGAGCATAGTGACTGTCTTTATAATTTCATGATGTTGGGAAAAGGAATGCACCCGGAATGTCATTTGTTTCCCAGACATACTTTAACTCCCCAGTTTAGAGCTTTATAGTTTTCTTCATAGAACTCTAAACCAGGTTACTGCTGGACATTCAGCATACTTCTTCCACCTTTCAAGAGCTGTGAAAGAACAGGTTTTTGTCAGCCCATGTTTCACAGTAGCTAAATTCTCTCATACATCGGCATTAACAAAGAACCCACAATTTCTGTCAGTTTAAAGTTGCCAGTGGCAAACTAGTACTAATACAAGCAAAAATATTAGTTCCTTTTATCTGAAAGTCAGGAAGACAGGGAAGTAGTTTGCTATTAAAAAATACTTATAACTTTGTGTTTTCAGTGCTTCCAATTTTTATTACATGCATACATGCCCACAGCTTGGCATAAAACTGTTTCTGATGGTTCATTCTCTGGTGCTTCACCCAGTTCAAGAGTTTGCTGTCTTAGAAACACACACTTGGCAGTACAAGCACACTGACAGGTACCCTCATGAGAAGCCTGCACATCCTTTGGTGCTAGAAGCTGCCTGTTTACTGCAACACCAAAACAAGAGTCACTAAAAATCATTAAAAACAAACACCTCGATCAGCACCAAAAAAAAACCCTCAACCCACCAAAAACAAGAACAAAAGACCCCCCACCAACACAACTCATTTACAATGAATAATACGAACAAAAGGAAGAATCAGTTTTTTGCTTTTTGTTACTTCTAACTGCTGGATCTTTGATTCCTACTGAATATTTGAAGATGCTTTATAAAATAATTTCAGTAACAGAAAATATTTAGGTAGAGAATCTCAGAAGGTAGATCAAAATGCCAAAGGACATGCCAGAGAAGCATGAATGTCTGCATTCCTTTAATTCTATCATTAAAATAATTTTTTAAAATTTTCACTGCATTAAAACTGCACTGAACCATACAAACCAAATATGCCAGGTATTTCCACAAATACTTCCAACTTCAATGTCCCCCTGAGGCTTCAGGTATATCAGGTCACAAGGGGGTTGGCAGCCAAATCTCTCTGTAACTAAAGCTGCTTAACACATTTTGGTGCTTTCAGTGCACTCAATTCTGGTAAAAGCTCAGCGCAAAAACAAACCAAGTTAAAGTACATTAACGAGCCACACTGGCAAGCAAGCTGCAAGTATCAACTCCGTGGTCAACACAAAGAAATTTCCCTACTTCCACTGAGATTTCAAGCATGTCACATTTATGACAAGAGACAGCATGGCCTTCACAGGCAGCTAGCACACAGCAGCTGGCACCTCTAGTGTAAGTAATGCGTGATTGCCCTCTCCTTCCTGCACGCTCACCAGATTTTTTTGCTTAACCAAGTCAAACACAACAGCACAAAATCTTCCCTAAGTGTAGGCTCTTCTTTCAGAAAAAATACAGACCACTTAACCCAAGCTCTCTTTCCTACCCTTAAAATATTTTATTGCACTGTTATTCCATACTGGACCACAACAGACATGCTCAGATTATCAGGATGGAAAGAATTGTAGTTTCCCTTTTCATTGTTAAAAGGTTTTAAAATTAGAGCTTTTCTTTTGTTAGTGCACAGCTGAAACCAGATTTACATTGTGCATACATTGGTCAAATCTGCATAACTGGAAACTAATTGTATGTGTCTCTCATGACACGTAGCCTGAAGCCACATAAACAGCATGAAGCAGACTTAGATATAAACCACATGCTCTTTCATTAGCTACACACCAAGGTATTCAGAGGTGTGCAGAGCAACATTCTTTTGCAGTACCAGTGTGGAAATGCAAGACGTTTCTACAAGAAACAGGCTAAATTCTAATCCAACAAATACAAACTCAACACACCCTCTAACAGAACTGCAAGCAAATAAGTTACATTTTGCACCTCACAAACCATTCTTTCACCTGTAAGTGGCACATCTTTCTAGTGTCACCCCTGTGAGAGACACAAAAGTTTACTAAGCTTTATTTACCTTGGTTTTGGGGTTGCTTTATTTTTTTGCAGAGGGGCTTACTAATTTGCTTTTTGGGGTGTTTTTTTTTTTTAGTTGTTTTCAAGTCTGCTCTAAAGAAAAGGACACCCTAGTTTGAGGCAGCAGGAGAAAAGGTTATGTTTGTAATTACACTGTAGAAACAGAGAGAAGTTCAAACTGCAAGGTCATCTCCACTATTCACTTCAACAAGGAGATTAAGAGATTTGAACAGGTTTCAACTTACATCCCCATCCAATGAGAGCGCCATGGAATGATGAGAGCCACAAGCTACTTCCACCACTTTCTTTATTAAGAGATTTGTACAAACTTGAAGAGGAGTAATGCCCTGATTGGTTGTGCCATTTCCAAGTTGGCTGTAACCATTATGTCCCCAAGCATACACTTCACCATCTGCAAAAATATTTGTGATGAAAACCACTAAAAATTCCAGGAAGATTAAGACAGAATTCCAAGACATTAGCAAATATCAACATGAAAATGAAAGGATGTTAACAAAAAGGGAAACTATTACAAGAATCATCTGTACACTAAAAAATTATATACTATGTTTTATATTCATGTATCACAGCATAACCTCTAGATTGTGGAAATATGTGGGAGTGCTTCAACATAATGGAAATGGAAACTTTACCTATTAGAAAACCCATTTGCTTCCACTTAAGACCAACAAGAACCTCTTAGTGTACATTAGCAACTTAACAACTTAATACAGTTACACCTTAATCCATTCCTGTTAAATGCAAGTGAAACTTAAAATCTCTAACTTAAGTTTCTATACTAAATGTTAATTTTCTACCTTCAGTACAAAGAACAACATGGGGTCCACTTCCGTAACTGAGACTGGAGATCTTCTTTCCACATAAGGCTTCTAATTTCTTTGGTACTATTGTGCTCTGATTATCTCCAGTTCCCAAACAATTACTGCAATTCAGTCCAAAAACAAATACCTGAAAAACAAAGGAATACTCACTTCAGATGATTTATACTCGGGTATGCACAGATGTGTAATACTCAGGCCTTCATTAACTGGGGACAGAGTTTCATCTTGGACCTCCACGGGCCAGAGACTTCCCGCATAGAAATTAACAACCCCAAGAGTCAGCACAAGGGCACTTTGGATGTTAACTGATGAGTCTGAATTATTCCAATTCATACAGTCCTGAAGTTAAGCTTTTTATTTTCAGGAACTGCACCATAAAAAGTCTGAAACTGTGAAAAGCAGAAGACACCACCTTCTTTTAAAAGCAGTTTGTAAATAGCAAATAAAGCATAAGTATGTAAAGAGCTGTGCTGTGGGAGGCTCATCCTACAGGCACTACTGACAGGACTTAGGGGAAGAAAAATCCTTCTCTACCCAGTCATATGAGAAACCTTCCCATTAATACATCCCAGAACACCTGGCTTGTTTTCTTTCAGTAGCACTGTGCTAACTCATAATGAGTTTCTGAATCATTAAAATCTACAGATAATCTTCCACTGTATTTTTTACTTAGCAAGCCATAACCTCTTTTTCTATCTCCGTATCTGTGTGTTTGCACTTAACTTCAAGCTACCACAACTTCTTTTAAATTCTTCCTGTCTTCAAAAGTGCATGTAATCCATCCTGGCCTTTGCCATTTGAAAGTTTTCTAAATAGTCCATCTATACTGTCCTCACACAAAACTTTAAAAAAAAAAAAACAAACAAACAAAAAACCACAAACATTACATCCACCATGTTTTGGAAAACACAAATTTCAGATAATGCTTTTGAGAAGCTATTAACCTACATATATTCTGAGAATAGCTAATTGTGGAGCATGCACCCAGCTCGATGCCAGGCTCACCTCATCAGTGTGCGTGATGTAAATGGCTTCGTTGGCCGACGTTCCGAACACACACGCTTTCCGAATGGAAGCAATCTCTTGGGGGGACAGCAAGGTAAATATTGGCCACTTGCCTACATCCACCATGATGCTGCTGTGTGTCATCACGCTTCTACAAACAAGAGGACATTGCTGTAGCCAAAAAAAAAAATCAAAAAGTTTATTAAAAAGCGTATTTTGCGGTTTCATCAACAGACAGTATGAGTTAGCACAGTAAATTCCTTTATGTGGAGGAAAAAAAAAAGACATGTAGCTCTGAAAGTAAACATTCTATTCTGTATGAAACATGTAATTGTATTTCCATGTATTTAGGTGAACAAATAGCTAGCCACTGGAAAAACAAACCTTTTGTTAACAGGGTATTTAAGTAAACTATATCCAATGCAGCCGAACAGCTGCTCTTTTACAAGCAAACTAATTAAAAATTTGTGATCTAGCAAATAACCACTGGTGGCAGAATGGCATTCTGAGGGAGTTTTCAAAGGGAATTTCAGTTCCAATTCCAATTTATAAAATTTTCACTTGTGAATTTTTTTTGTAGCTACATAAGTAACTACATGTAAGTAGTAATAAGTAACTATATGTAAGTTACATATGCCATGTAAGCAAGCAGTTGATACGTATGTGAAACATGCAAAGAAAAATAAGGCTGGGGCTGTTGTGAACATGACCCAAATCTGCCATCTCTTGTGTAATCAAAAGCTATTATGGTCAAAAAATATTTGTGAGAGACTCGGAAAGTATGAGCTTGTGCAATTAGGCAGTGAAACATATCAGAGAATGTAATTAAGTAAAATTGCCATAATCTGTTACTTAGAAACAAAGTGGATCACATTAAAAGCTGGAAACATGGCTGGGTACAGAGGCATTTGCCAATGAACACAGATGTATACAGTCCATCCTTCTCCAGCACTCCCTCTTCCCAGTCTCCTCAGGGCAACTGCAGCAGCTCAAGAGCAAAGCTGACAGCACCAACATCCAGAGCTTATCCAGGCATTCAACCCTGCACATAACATCGCTCACACCCTGAAGGGACTCTGCCACTTACAATCTATGATCCATGCCCGGGGGTATCAGCAAGTTCTGTGAAATGTGGAGAGCATTAGGTGAAGAATTCCACAGAATGTCAGTGACAAGACAAATCATCATAAAACAGTAAAAACCAAAAAGGTAGGGAATCATTCCAGGGGTAAGAATTGTGGTCTCTACACAGATGCTATCCTCTCATCAACACTTAACTCTTTCCTTTTCATTTGTTTGCTTCAGTGCAACCCAATCCCCCTGTTCTCTGCTGCTTCCAAGTCAGGCTGCTTCTTGATGATGCCTGGGTATCAGATATGGATAACAGTGAGAACACAAGACAGGCTCTTTGCTCTTCTTCTGATGCTTGGTTCTCAAAACTGTGCTGGCAACCAAGGCTTGGCTTCAGAAAGCCATTTAACAACAACAGTCAACTGTTATTCAGTGCAGATGCTTCTCGGAAGAAGGGGGTTTAAAAAAAGTAATAATAGTAATAAAAAAAATAAGTCTGAGAAACACTGAGGTCACAGTGGAATTATGTCCACAAAAAGAGCCTAACACAAACAAAACCCAGGCAGGGTTGCTTCTTTATCAGATTTCATAACCTTGATCCAACAAACTCAGCTCTGCTCTACAGGCACCTCTCTTACTAAGAGCCCGACTTAACTCTGCATTTCACATTTGAAGCAGGTCTTAAAAACACCTGAAACCTCCAGATGGCAAATTCATAATCAATTTATTTGTAGGACAGCTTTTTTTTTTTTTTTTAGGTCTACCTGATGCCAAGGCACAGCAGATTCTACACAGCTAAACAGGTTTGGATGCATTTAAGCCTTCTTAATTTCTAGTCCAGTTACAAGCACAGGCTAATTTAGCTGCTAAGATTTGTTACCTCACCTTGGCAAGTCTTTTAACATATGACACTATCAATCAATTAAAACAAGGCAGCAATGACTTGTTCTTTTGAGCAGACCAAGTAAGTGTCCCTTCTGACTTCACCTATTTAACTTGCCTCATATAATATATACAACTGCCAAAGCACAAATGTGTCAACCTGGATATTAAGAAAACTATTTACTTCACTGAAGTAATTTTCAACATATCCTGTGAAGTTAAGACATGAAGACAACATGTTATTTTGCTAGAGAATATCCTGGCAAATTGACAAGTTTTACAGCACCCAGAAAACCTATTCTACTCTAAAAGTAACAAATTTAAAATGTCCTACCTTATCTCTCCCTTCCTGATCTATGCACTAGGTCTCTAACCCATTTGACTTCTTTTCTGCTCTGTATGACTCAGTTAATCACTGCTCTTTGACAAAACCTTTCCAAGCACTTCCAAAACTTATGCAAGTTACACTGCACTCCCTGCACCTCACAGCTCAACCTGACATCTTGTCAGAAAAATACAGGTAGATAAAAGCCTTGAAGCACACGAGACTTCCCAAATTGGAGATATGAGCAACAAACTCCATCCCCAGGTGAAGACCCTTACAATTGTTAACAGGTGTTAACATCACTTTATCCAAAACAACGTTGTATATTTTCAGCCATTTCAACTGTTACTACAGTTCTACACTTATTTCAGAGGTTTTCCTCAAAAGCACAACTCATCTGCCACTGGCAAGTTCATTTCTTTAATAAATCCCAATCCTAAAGTCTGTCGAGGTTTAACAGCCACAAGGATCACAAAAATCCTTAAACCAAACAAACAACAAAAAAACTCCTCTCTTGTCTTTTATGTAATATGTACTGTTTCTCCTCAAAGACACACTTTTCCCCTCCTCTTGAAATATTAACTACTGTCCTTAGATTCTGCCATTTGCTGGAGTACCTATCATTGGCTTTCAACATTTCTGCAGCAGTCACAGCAGCTACTTTTCTTTATCCTTTTGTCTAAAGAGGGAGAAATTACACACAAACCTCGAAGTTCCGGGCTTAATATACTGACAACTGTTTTTTAACTGTAACTGTTCATAGAAAGCTGATTTAACTACTTATTCTTCTAATTTTCCACAGAAAAGAAATGCTCGACCTAGGTAGAAACACCACCTTTTTTTCTCTCTAAAGACAGATACTTTAATAACCCCAGCCAATTTCCTAGTTTTCCATTAGAAGTTCTGGCACTCACAAGAAGGAAAAAAAAACTCTACAGTGAGAAAAAAGTATTTGAGGAATCTATTTTTAAATACAGGATTAAATGGAGGTGTCAGTAAAGTAACTCAGTGTTATCAAAACTGAAACCAAATTGGTTCTAGCATCCTGTAAGACACACTGCACACCTTCCGAAAGGGCAGATGCTCTGTGATACCACGATACCTCCCACCAATCACACCCATGTTTCATCCCTGTGCAACATCTGCCTGAATCTGGGGGGACAGGCACATGCAGAGTTTCTTCTGGGCAAGTCCTTGCTATGAAAGGCTGATGATCCAGGAGACTCCAGGCAAGCAGTAGCACAGAGAAACACTCAGCGTCCTTCACTCACCCTTCCTGCAGCACGTCAGTCCCAGACCTAAGGTTATTTACTTTTCCTGATAGGACCCTGCTATAGCACACACCGTGCAAAGGCTGCACCTCAGCTGAGAAGTAACTTTGTAACAGCAAATGTACCAGATGGAGCCCCAAGTAATCAAGGTATTTTAATCTGCATACTAATGGCTCTCTCAATGTATTAGCTCTCAATCTATTCTTCAGATTCTGAGTGCAACAAGGCAGCAGCGGCTCTGAGGAGTATCTGTCATATATCAACACACAGCTCTAAAGTTACTTGCAATTAAAAACCTTATGAGCATAAAACCCCTGAGCTTAAACTGGGTGCTCTAGTTGCTTTTAAAAACACTGTATGCCACCTCTTAACTGTTAATTTCTGCTGCATGATGCAGAGATAAACAATTATACAACACAAAGCTTTATTTCTGCTGCAAAATCAACCAGCAGAGGGAGTTTACATCAACACCACCTCTTTCACCGCCGTGACATCTCCGAAATGATCCAACAACCTCAGTGTCCGAACAGGAACAGAAACAGAGATTACTGCCTGAATTTCACTTAGGCTAAAAATAAGCAAGAAAGGGCGACTTGTAGAAAAAAAAAAAAGGAAACTGAACTGGCCACATATTGTGATGAAAAAGAAACTGACCTCGGAGTAGGCAGCAACATTAGGGGAAAACATCTACATCTGCTCACAATTTTAAAAAGCCACACACTTTTGGGAGACATAGGCCCCTCAAAAATTCTGTGCTAATCTGCTGCCTACACATTCATCTCCTCAGTAATTTGCTTTCTAAATAAAAAGCCTGCAAGCCGATTCACAGTGGCACATGTAGGCAAACATGAATCCCTACCTTAAAAAAAAAAAAAAAAGACAGTGTTTACAGAATGCTTTGTTAAAATGATTTTAGATACCGTTCTACAGAGTTTATAGTTCAGCTAAATAAATCCACGCTGGATAGAACAATAGCCTAACACAACATCCTACCGGGAAAACAGTACCAATTGTACTTGCAACAAAAAAAATCTACAGTTAACTCCTCAAGGATTATCCCCTTACTTGCAAGGCTGTTGGAACACAGTCACATGTTTGTTTGTTCCACTCTTTCCTCAGGCTCCAATGTTGCAGTTTATTCCAGCTGGGCAGACCTACTCCTGCACAGAAAAACTGCAAGCTCAGGCCTTCGTTTCTCCTAATTGTCTTTAGGAATTATGAACAGCAGTGAGAACACAAAAGCTGGGATATCTGGCTTTAAAACAGCACAGAATGACTGGCACACTTAATCCCTTTTTAATTTGAAATACACCTCAACCACAGAAGACTCAAATCCTTCACATAACATTGATCCTCTTTCCCCCAGTCTACATTTGCTTTTTTTGATTTCACACTTCGGCATTGAGAAAATGATATATTGATTCTATGTTCTATTATATTAACAATACTATTGACATTAATCAGATGTATGAACCACGTGACGTTACTGAGGCATTCTCCCTGCCAATGAAAAGAGACTGCACTCCCTAAAAACATGTGCCCTAACTTACTTTCCTTGGACCTAACAGAAAGCAAAATTTCTATGGCAAAACCCATGTGTTCCAAACCTCTACACAATTTATTTTCAGATGCCTTTAATGAGCAATACAGGGGCAGAAAGAACTGCTGATCCCAGGGCTGACAACCAGAGCTCCTGGTTGCTTTGAGCAACCAGCTGAGAGAGGTAAGCAAGCAAAAAGCATCATCATGCACGTGAACACTACTGAACATGACTGGTTTAGCCACAGGAAACCACCCTTATGAGGATGACAGTCATCTACCCACCATAACAAAACTCCAATTACAAAACTGTAATTACAACCACACTACGCCTTTTTCCTTTTTTTTCCCCTACGCTGAGCCATTAATGTAACTTTTCAAATCCATTCACTTAGGACAAGACATCTTCTAAGGCAATGCCTGTCTTTCAATCTGATGCATAGAGAGATAAGCATTCAAGGGAAAACATTCATATTAAGGCACTAAAGAATGAATGCATCTTCCAAACAGCTTCTAAAGTTTTTCCTAAAAAACTCTGTGCTCCAAACACATTTCCATTTATGATGCTTTGTACCTCTTTCTCATAATCCCACCCCTAGTCGGAACGATTAAAGCACTTTTTACCTTCCGTCAGTAGAGGACAACACGAACGGGTCACTTGAACTTTCTAAATCAGAACCTGCATGTTCCTTATAAAAAAAAGGAAATATCCCTTTAGTATTAATTTACAAGAGCCTTCTAAACTGGAACCCTGCAAGCTCCTTGAAAACAAAACAAATACCCCTTCAATTTAGAAGAAGCGTGTTAAAAAGCCGAAGAAACGCTGTAACTCTTCATAGAAAGCCGGGTGAGGGAAAAAAAAAAAAAAGCGTTGAGTTTTTCCTGCTTTTTTTCTTTTTTTTTTTTTTTTTTTTTTTCCCCGACCAGCCGGGTATCTCAGCCTTCAGGAAGCCGGCGACAAAAGGGAAGGATAAACCGAAACATCACGAACCAGAAAAATAAAAAAAAGAAAAGAAAAAATCGGTAAGAACACACAGCCCTGAGGACCAGCAATAAAAGCCTTCCAGGGGGCTGTGGGGAGATCCCAGAGACAGGCTAGCGGCGAGACAAAGCGCGGGTGAGGGTCCCCACCCCAGCCCTGTTCTGGAGACAAGGACCCTCTCCCTCTCTCTCTCTCCTCTCCTCGCTCTCCCGCTCCGCACGGGCACCGCCACCCTCGCAGCTCCTCACAGCCGCGGTGCCCGCCCGCTGCCCGCAGCGCCCTAACGGGACGGCGAGGAGCGGGCGCTGCTCACCCGGTGCCCGCGGCAGATCCTGGCGGGCTCCCGGCGGGCTCCCCGCGGCCGCTCCGCCCGGCGCGGCCCCCGCGCGTCCCCCCCGGAGCCGCCGCTCCCGCTGCCCCTCACGGCCCTCGGGGCCGCGCGCACCGCCGGCGCCCGCGCACGTGACCACGGCGGGAGGGGAGCGGGGGGGGCAGAGTGGCGCCGCATCACGTGACCCGCCAGAGAGACGCGGGAGCGGGGGGGCGGGGGGAGCCCCCTCCCTCTTGACCGTTCGCGCGCGCTCCGTCACGTGGGCGAATCCTCGCTCCCTATTGGGCGCCGCGGGTGCGCGGGCGCGTGACACGTCCCCCTGCTCCGCCCCTCCCCCCGCCCTCCCCGTGCGGGGCGGGTTGCAGTATGACGGGGGAGGGTGGGAAACATCCCTGGCGTCATCCAGAGTCCAGCCTTTGGGCGAGCATCACCGTTTCAAACAGAGCATGGCACTGAGTGCCACGTCCAGCCTTTCCTTACGCACCTCCACGGACGGTGACTCCGCCACCTCCCTGGGCACCCCATCCCTATGCCCAGTCACTCTTTCTGTGAATAAATTCTTCCTAATGTACAATGTAAACCTCCCATGGCACAGCTTGAGGCTTTGTCCTGCTGTCCTGCTAATAAATTACCTGCGAGAAGAGGCCGACCGCCACCTGGCTCCACCCTCATTTCAGGGAGCTGCAGAGAGCGATGAGTTTCCCCCTAAGCCTCCTTTTCTCCAGGCTAAACAATCCCCTCAACCCTAAACTCCCTCAGACGCTCTTCATAAGACTTTGCTCCTTCACCAGCTTCACTGCCCTTCTCTGGACCCGCTCCAGCACCTCAGTGTCCTTCCCGAACGGATGGCACCTGTCTGCCCCCGCATCCTCGCCGGCGCGGAGCCGAGGGCAAAGCGCGGAGGGGCTGCGGCCAGCCCAGGCTCCCTGCCCGGGCCGCGGCTGAGCAGAGCCCGGCTGTGGCGGGAGCACGGCTGGCTCTGCTGCGGGCTGGCGCCAGTAAGGCCTGAGCCCAGGGGGATCCCAGAGACAGGGCTAAGGGTCTTCTCTAACAGTCACATAGCGACTTCTCTTCATTCAAGGGTGTTTAGGCAGTAGATAAAGCCCTGCTAGACCTCAGCACTGGCACAGTCTTGTCGCTTTACTGTTCCGTTTCAACACCTGCAGATCAAGTAGCTGACGGAATGGTGTGGGATGATCCAGGAAAGGGAAGACTGGAAAGCGGCCTTCCCAAGAGAGTTCTTCTGTTCATACAAAGTTGTTACCAAGAGATGGCTTCCTCCTTTCTCAAAATTTACTTCTTTTCCTGACAGTAGGTCAGAAGGCAGCTGGGGGTTGCAGGGAGTGGGGAGCTGATGGATCTGAAACATAAAGCAGTAGGGTCAAGCCCGCTGGAAGTATCAATATCTTTTTGGTGGTGGTCAATTTAAGAAAAAGCTAAATTCAAAGAAGAAATTGTAATTTAAAAAAAAAAAAAAGAAAATGAAAAAATCAATTTCAGTAACCCCAGGATCAAGTGTGGATGGGTTGCTCTGAGAGGGAATCAGTGGTACTGAAGAAATTCTGTCCTGGAATATCAGGCAAGGAAAGCACAGTGGTAGGTCCAGGGTAAAAAGAGAATTTTCCTGCCAAGTTGCTGCTTACTGCGCTGCTGGCATCAGGAAAGTACTGCTGAATACATTGTGGGAATTCTGGAGCAACAGAAAGAAAAGGCATAAATAAGATACATGGAAAAGTGTCATCAGTGCCTCCATGGGAGGCCCAAAAGAGCCAGAAAGGGAACATACACAACACTTGTTTTCAGCTTGTGTTTGCAGCTTTGAAAAGGAATTGTCTGTCAAGAACAGCTGCCTTTCCTGACATTGCTAGGAAATGGTGCAAAGGTGGAACTGGATAAACAGAACTGGGATTGCAGTTCTGCAGCCCTGCTTAGTTACCATATGCAGGAAATCAGTTGTTTTAACAAGCACCAGAATACAAGCTCTGAGTCAGGGTTTTTTTTATTCACATGGGCTTATGTTTCTTCTTATTAGTTATCACCAATTAGTTTTCACACGAATTTTATCATGCAGTAAGTCCTTAAACAGTAGTGTAAGGCAGTTTATATTGTATCTAAGGCAGTTTATATTGTATCTGAGCTTTACAAGCAGCTGACACAGCTGAAAACATGCTCTGTGTGGAGCAGAAATAATTTTATTATCTTGCAAATAACTAGTTTCAGTTCTTTTTCTCTCAGTGTGGCTTTTTGTACAAGCCAGCAATAACAAAAAGCAACCTTCTTCTAACGTTTCTTTTTCTACAAGGAAAAGGGTTATGAAACCTGATATCCTTCTTGGAAAAGTTGTGACCTACTGGAAATGTTATGAAAGCATTAAATAGGCCAACTAGGCAAAGCAATGCTACTCAGAGACAAGTTTTGTAGAACAAAAGGAATTGTTGCCCCAGACATCACACAGATAATGTGTGTTGCTGGCCTTGATGGTCCAGTCAGCTGCTGATCCCTCTCTCTTACACCGAAAGCCTCACCTTATATCTCTTGACAGCAGTAGCAGGTGACTGCGAAGGGCTTTCCTCAAGTGACCAAAGTGGGGACACTTGAAATTCAAAATGGAGAATAGCATGGCATGGAATTATACCCACACCATAATGCAACCTGATTCTGTAATTTCATTCCTGTATGTTGTCAAACCTGGAGATCACAAAGGCATAGTCATAGATAAACCCAAATTTGGGGGATTTTGTGATCTTGTCAGTTGTAGATTGAAAAGCTTGTTCTGTATCTGTACCTCTGTAAGTGACCACAAACAGTGAGGAGTCATGGTGGCAACTATCAGTGACCTGTTAAAGGATATTAAAGGAAGAAAATTCTTCAAAGTGTTTCTTGTTTCTCTCCTCATTAAGTATTTTTTTTCCCATCAGTAGGTTAACTGTTTTCACTCAAACTGTGGAGGCCTAGGATATTATGCCAGCTAAATCTGATGTGAAAAGAGTCTGGAACTAAATGTGGCCTGCATGAAGCTGACATCTTACTCCAGTTCTGTTCTGCTGTGCTCACCATCAGCTTCCTGTGGATGTGAAAGAACAGGCACACAAAACACACCTACAGCTGCTGTTCAGCAAAATCTCTTTCAAAGTGATCCAGCTGCAAAAGGGTGTCAAGGACCTCCCCTTAAACCAAAGCGGGAGCACTGACATCTGCTGTTTGGCAGGAGCTGATTCCGCTGGATGTAGACTTTCCATTGAGAAATGTGTGGGAAAACATTGACACTCTGTGGCCAGACAGATAAAATGCAACTTCTGAAATTGCACGGTTTTTCATTGCTTTCTTCCATTTTACGAGACAGAAATGTAGTAAAGAACAGTTTGTAGCTTTTATTCTTGTTGCTAATTTCCAGTATCTTTTCAGTAAATTTTGTTTATAAAATATCCTAAACAGGCAAGCTAAGACAAAAATTATGAACAAATTATAAAACAAAACCTTGCATCCAAACCTCCTGAATCTGAGGAGCACTGAGAGTGAGACTCCACTGTTGCTCTGGAGCCTGGGAAGTCATACAAAGTGCATTTTCAGGTCCATGCTTGCAGTGTCATTTCATCTCACTTTCTTCCTCTGGAACTGGAACGAGGGAAGGCCACCTTAAAGGGAACTGGATTTGTGTATTGCAAAGCAGAATTTCCTCCAGACTAATCTGGAGAGATGAACCTCGTCAGCATACCTCCAAGGTATCATTTTTACTTCCCATAAAAGTAAGAGATATTACCTATATTATATTTAGTGCCCATAGGAGTAGAGTTTCTGTAGGGCTTCCTCTTGATAGAAACCAAAGGAATATTAAAAAAAAAAAAAAAAAAACAAACAGAAAAAGCTAGTCCTTGCTTCATGGCTTTTACATTCAACAGATGGAGGAGCAAATACTAGGATACGGGAGCCTTTTTTTGGCACACATAACGCTGATATTTTTGTAATCGTACACATTTTTTGCTCTTTTTTCTTTTTGTCTTCAACTAGAAACATTAATAATAATGAAGAATTGAGCTTAAGGCCTTTCACTGTAGTCAGAGCTGTATTTTCATTAGTTTCTAAGGTGAAAACGACATGTATGCAGTATGTGGCATAGATGAGTGTATGACCTAAGCTGGGATAGAGACCAACCATAAGAAGAGCTAATGAATAATATCAGGAAAGGGAATGATGATGTCAGGATAGGTAAGGATGCCAAAGAAGCTTAGTTTTGAGTTGTCCAGAGGAGACAAAGCTAAGATGTTAGGAGTCAAGGAGGAAGAGATCTGTAAATTTAAGACATAAGAAGAAGGACCTGGAATGAGAGTTTCAGTGACATAGACAGAAAAATACAGAGCCCTTTATGCCAATTTATGTGGGAAAAACTAAAACAACTTGGGTAGCACTTGAATAAGTAAGTCTAGAGAGAGGACCAGCATCCTGGTAAAATTATAAACAGCTTTGGAAATTATAAATTCAGAGACTAGAGTAACAATATTTATGAAAACTGTTCTACAGTCATATACAAAAGACATAGTAATTCAAATAGGAATCAAAGCAAGGCAAATAATTTTCATTTCCTTGTCATCCTGCTGTTGAAGCACCTGCCAGCTAAGGGATGAGAACATGAGGGTAAAAAGTCTTTGCTCTGTGCCATATTTCTCCACATTCACCTTGTTGTCAGGGTGCAATGCAGGGAGTTGCGGCAGGGTCTGGTGGTCAGGACCTGTCCCACTGTCCCCAGCCGGAAAGCAGGCAGGCTGGGGGGGATACAGGGACACCCCCAGCCCTTGCCATCAGGAATCTGTGCTGGGCAGGACTTCACACCTGTGGGCGTGTTTGTGTCCTAGTGGCTGCCATTCTCCAACATAGAGGTGGGTCCCAGCAGGGCAGACAGGTGGGGACTGAGACAAGGACCAAGCTTCCTCCCTTGAGAACTGACATGGCATCAGTGAGGGTGTAGCAGGTGACTTGTGCTTTCCAGCTGGAGTCATTCCCTACTGGGAAGAGTTAACTGTGGAAAGCACAAAGCTGATAGCCTATCTGCTGCCAGTTATGCTACCAAATACATTTTCCTTCACCAAATGTTTGTCCCAGGAGGACAAATGAGGGGAAAATAAGGACCACAGGATAAGCGGGACCGTGAGAACAGTGTCCTATTTCCAACCCCACTAGAAATGCCCTGGAGGTACCAACACCTCTCCGAGTGCTTGATAGGCGCCAGAAGGACAAGTACTTAACACCTGCTGTCTTTTGTTATGTGAGTCTTGTCATTCTGAACTTTAGGGCGTTGGTACAACTTTAAGCGATCATGTCTTGTCAAGAGACATCACTGCAGGCAGGCTTTTCTAGGGCATGTCGTAGCCTGTGGCTGTCTTGTGTAACTTTCAGACTATGCTATGCCATGTTTCAAGCCTCTGGGAATTCGTCTCGGGAGGAAGCAGCTTGCCTTCAGCTGCCAACTCTCACAGCTACCCACTGACCCTGATGGAACAGGCAGCTTCCTGGGCACGTGCCAAGTGAACTGGCATGAGTCTGTTAGCGGGAGTGAGTTTCCTGCAGGCACACCTGAAATTGCGGGCAGAACAAGATGAATGGAGCAGGATGCAGAAAAGCAAAAGGCCAAACTTCTCTAAGCCTGAACCATCGCATTTGGCTTTGTTGTGGTTTTAGCCTGGGGCCCTGGCTAGGTCAAATCCAGTGATCCCTGCAGGTCCACAAGGAACTCTCCTAGGCCAAACTAGGGGAAGTCCCATTCAAGGTGGCTGCCAGCAGTAGCAGGTGGGCTCTCCAGGTCAAGACATCTGCCTGTGTTCAGGGCCTCCTTCAGCTCCCAGCGGGCTTTCTCACCAGCTGCTGGTCTGAACATCCCCTCCATGGGTGATCCTTCCATGTGTGATATAGTGAGGAGATCCTGCAGGAAACATGAGCAGGACTGAGTGCATGGTGGCCTTTCTCAGAGACACAAGCACGTCTGGACGGGCAGGCACACTCTGCCTTCGCTGGACTGAGAGCTACTTGTTCATTTGGATGAACACTCACAGTAAGAACCAGAACTACACCTGTTATTCCTGGCTCTGCGAAGGGTTGTTTCCCTGGAGCGGCCTTCCAAAGAGGTCACACAGGTTTGAACAAACGACAGTGAATAAAATGATCAGGACAAAATCCCTGTTATTGGAAAATTTGGGGCATGGGAAGGAGGGGGCATTTCTGTATCAATTACTAGTACTGATTATTGCTTTTTGGGATGAATATCTAGGAAGCAGAGAAATGCATGCCTAAAAAACAGCAAACAAATAATTTGACTGAAATTCTGTGAAACTATAAATGGGATTATCATTGCTCCTGAGAATTAGGGGAAATGAAACACAAGACAAGAACATTTATTCTGCCCACAGAAGACACAGCTTGAATAGGGGCTGTCCTTGTCTCTGAATACATCTGAATTATTTAGTACCTGGCCTTTCTGTTCCAGCAGTAGATGCACTCAGAGCTCATCTTGCCTGCTTTTACTTTCTTTTCTTTCATTCTATCTTAAACAGACTTGTAATTGCTCCCATGTATTATTTATTGGAAATACTATGCTTTTGTAACATAGCTGTGGGTGGAACAGGCTCTGTAGGCACAGTGTGCACCATGTATCTGGAATAATTATCAGGAAGAAAGAAAATAGGCTGCGGTTCAATACATAGGGTATAAGCATGTAAAAAAAGAAAAAGAACATGGAGTTTCCTCTATTTGCCCATGAATTACTGTATTTTGTGCCACAGAAAACCTGAAGGGAATCATCAGTAGAACTGTGCTTAG
Source organism: Aphelocoma coerulescens (assembly GCF_041296385.1). NCBI lineage: Eukaryota > Metazoa > Chordata > Aves > Passeriformes > Corvidae > Aphelocoma > Aphelocoma coerulescens. The sequence continues at coordinate 65,752,925 of NC_091013.1, forward strand.
TTACATCCTTTATTTTGTCTTTATTTCTTCCTTTTCCTTTTCCTTTTCCTTTTCCTTTTCCTTTTCCTTTTCCTTTTCCTTTTCCTTTTCCTTTTCCTTTCCCTTTCCCTTTCCCTTTCCCTTTCCTCCCTTTCCATTTTCCTTTTCCTTTTTTTTTTTTTTCAGAAGCAGCCTTCTTCTGTAGCACGTGAGGGAGTGATGCAATCAAAGACTCCCTCACATTATATTTCAAATACTCAGTTATTCACCGAATGGTAGAGTCTCCACCTTGCTTCCTGTACCTATATTTTAATTTACTTGAAAGAAATTTCAGTACTGTGAATGTGTGGTCAGATGAAACAGATGTGTGTCGCAGCTGCCTGCCAAGTCTCAGAAAAGATGGGCAGCAGCAAAGGCAGGAGAAACATGAAAAGATCAAGGCACAATTCTCTTGACCCACTGTTATGTCTAAAAATACCAACTATACTGATCTTAAAGGACAATGAAATATGGGAAGGAAGGTTATTCCAAAATGGTGAACAAGCAGATCAAGGAGCCAGACACCAATGTAACTTACTTTAGAAAGTGAAGAAAATGGACAAAAGGATAACCCTCGGGCAGCAACACACACTTCAGGGTGTGCAGACAGTGCCCAGAAGGGCCAGAATCCACTGCACATTGCAGTTCTCCTTTTTTATCCACATCTAGAGAGCTTTCTGCCAATTTTGCACTTGTGGACTGGTTTTAGAAAAGATCACACATGAACATACGCTGCACAGTTTTATTGTTGAATCTTGAGAAAAGAAGGCTTAGGAAAGTCCTTATCACTGTGTTCCAATATTTAAAGGGTGGCTGCGAAGAAGACAGAGAATCCCTTTTTACAAGGAGTCTGTGGGAAAGATGAGCAGTAATGGGTACAATTTACTCCTGGGGAGATTCTGATTGTGCACAAGAGGACAACTTCTCACAATGAGAACAATCAGCCATTGGAATAATCTCCCCAGGGAAGTGGTGTGTTCTCCAGCAGTTGGGGACACTTTTAAGATTTGGCTGGAGAGCATGCTGAGCTTCTTTTAGACCATGCTTTTGCCTTGAAAGGTTGGTTGGACCAGATGATCCTCGAGGTCCTTCCAATCTGGTATTCCGTGATTCTTAAAACCTTTCTTACGCATTCACAAGCTGCATAAAGCTGGTGGGGGCTCTTGGTGCCAACCAGCTCTGTGGGTTAACTATGGGAGAGACATTTCTCACGGAGGTATCTTGCAAAACGTGCTCTGTAGGACCCCTTGCAATCCCATGCAGCCTAAGTGGGCTGGACTCCTTGTGCTCTTTTGTTTCTCATTCATCTTCCTTTCTGCAAAAGATGGAAACTGAAGTATCTTGCCCCCAGAGGAAGAAATATGCCGCTCAGCGACCACCAACTGACCAGACAGTCCCTTCCACGTGCTGTGCTGAACTTCATCCCCAGCAGAGGCTATGACATGGAGCTGTCATGTGGAGATTATTGCTGAGGAAACTGCATCTCCCACAGATGCGTTAAAAGTTCCCCCATGGTCCCAGGGAAAGCAGGGTTCCCATTTCCTTCTCAAATAAAGGTGGTTAGAGAGCAGCTCTGCCTTACTGCTGTGAGGTGAGGTCTGCACACCTCTGAGCAGCCTCTTAGGAGCAAAACCCAACCAATAAAGAAGATAAATAAACATCGGCTTTGAGGGGACTCTGCTGGCTGTCATCAGCCGCTCTTGCACAAGCGAGGCTGGGAGCTGTTGCAGCAGCACATTTTTGCCTCTAGCATGTAAAGTTCAAGGGTGCTGTCTTGTTAAACACTTTTCCGTTCTTTTAGGGGATTTTTATACTCCCTCAGCTACCTCAGTCCTCTCAGAGGACTGACTTTGCTTCACTTAGAAAAGTTGAAATGTCGTAAATACTTTGATATAAAGAATTTTATGGGTTTTTTGCCCCAGGAACAGCATTTTGACTCACTGTATTTCAGTGAGACATTAAAAAAACATACTTGTGTGCATTTTAAAAAATTGCTGTTGTTACCATTTGCTCAAAAGGCAGCAAAAGCTGATGATACAGTGATTTGTTTTGTACTTTTTAACGTAAGACTGGCAGCAAAATCGTTGTCTTGTTGCTCAAGAGGCTTGAAATCCCCACCCCTGGGCTGTGATTCAGCAAATTCCCAGAGTAACGCTGGTCTGAAGCGCGGGTTCCTCCTTGTCCTGTCCTGCAGGGGGTGGATTTCTCCTAGACAAGCCAATGAACAGAAGCTCATTTATTTATGTATGTGGCGAGGAGGAAACTTGCTTCACAGTCTCCCCACCTCTTCCTGCAAAATGTTAGCTCTCTTTTGCACTAATCACTCCGGGTCCTGAATGAAAAGAAGTGAGCAGCAGCGGAGCTGGGGTATGGAAACTGCTGTTTTGAACATCACTCCCTGTCTCTGCTCCACACCTCATAAATAATCACGCTCACCTCATTTGAGCTACAGAGAGAAGCAAAAGCAGGCTGCCGGTGTCTTTCTTCAGCAAACCTAAGGTGCTATTTCGGAGGGGCAGGACTGAGCACTCTGTTATTAGCTCACATCATCGAGGAAATACGCTTGCTTTCTATCTTTTTTTGGCTGCATTTCCCACCCCCCCCCCCCCCCCCCCCCCAGCTGCAGTGGTATCTTAATGGGGAAGCTGATCTCCAAAGGCTGGCGGAAAAGAGATGCTCGAGTTGTCATGCTGGGGCTCGACTTTGCTGGCAAATCCACCCTTCTGTACAAACTGAAGAGCGGCCAGGCTGTGGAGACCTGCCCGACGGTGGGATTCAACGTGGAGTCTCTTCAAACGCCCTGTGGAGTATCCTTCACCCTCTGGGATGTTGGTGGACAAGACAGCCTGCGGGCTAGCTGGCCTAACTACCTGGAGGACATCAACACCCTCATCTTTGTGCTCGACAGTGCAGACATGGCCCGGCTGGCCGAAGCAATGGCAGTACTGGAGGAAGCCCTGAGCCACCCCAGCATGGCTGGCATCCCTGTGCTTGTCCTGGCCAACAAGCAGGAGGTGCCAGGAGCGCTGGCTCCTGCCGAGCTGGGGGAGATGCTGCAGGAGGGGGGGCTGGCAGGGCGCCGCTGGGTGCTCCGGGGGTGCAGTGCCCACACTGGCCAGGGCCTGCAGGAAGTCCTGGCCATCCTGGGAATGCTGCTGCGGGGCTCAGAGCAGAGCTCCCTACCCCGGGAGCAGCCCATCACGGGGCTGGCAGAGAGGAGGCAAGCTCCAGAGCAAACCTGAACCTTGAATGGATCCTTCCCACTCGTTGCTGCCAGCAGATTTGTCATGGAGGATTCCAGCCTCCAGGCACCCCCTACAATGAGCAGAGCTGCAGTTGGCACATGCTGTGAAACACCCAGGACCTGACCATCAAAACCCACCAGGAGGGTCTCTGAGCAAAACTCCCATTGTGGAGCAGTTTTGGCCACATCTCTTGGACTCTCATCCCCAGCTGCAGCTTGTCCCACTGTCACCATGTTCCGCTCATCCACCGCACTTGTGTGTCCAGAGGTTCAGCAAGGGTGCTTTTTGACATTTATGAATTATAACAGAGATGTGTGCAAGGGACAGAAGCTTTCTTCATTCTGCAGCTCCCAGCCCAGATGCATCTATCCAGATGGGGTGATCCTCCCTTGGGGGGAGCTTGGATGTGCCCCATGCTGCTTCTTTCTCAGCACAAATCACATGTTCATTGGCTGAAAAAGAAGGAAGGCACTAAAAGGAGTGGCTGATTGGGAGCATCGTAAGCTCCGGACTTCAAATGGTCAAACAGCTGATTGGTTTTCATGTGGCATCTACAGGTATAATAATCTTCAAGCCAAGGAAGCAAGCTGGGATTTGATGGTATAGTGCAGTTTGAGGATGTGTGTATATTAATTTATGCATTTCTTGTAATGGTTCTTTCTTTCTTTCTCCATCCATAGTTTTTATCAAATAATGATTTTATGAAAATGGTCCCTCATTTTCCTTGGATTATGTTTAAATATAAAGAAATCAGACCTGACTTTAAGATGCTTGGAAATACATCTCCATGGCCAGTCAACCTCTAAATATCCTCATGGTGGCCTGAGCAGCCAAGACAAAACCCTGTCTCTAAGACTTCTGAAACTGCATGAGACCACTCCACATGCAATGGTTGATGACCATGGGCACCTATGGGCACAGGCAGGTTGGTGACCAAAGGTCTCTCCACACCCAGCTGTGCCCAGGGCAAACAAAAAAACCGCCCCTGGAAGCTCTCAGCAGGACCAGGTCTCTTGTGGCAGTGATGGTCTTTGTCCTGCTCAGCTTACCACTGGAAAGATCTATAAAATGTGTGCCTGAGGGCTTCCTGTATCCAAGATTCTGTTATCCAGAGTTAAAATATTTCATAGTAGTCCCTGCTTCATTATAAAATGAATGGGGGAATGGGAGAGATAGGATACAAATTTTTTATGTCTATTTTTCATTTGTTTCTATTCAGAAATCAGCTTTCAAGGAACAGCATACTCAGCCTAGAAACACCAAGGAGAAATACATGGCAAAATCCTCTTCTGTTCATACCAGAGAATTTTACAGTTGTTAAGGACTTAATTGTCCAGCTGTTACTGGTGCTGTTATTAGGCACACTTCATAGAAGGCAGCAGCTGGAATAGAGAGCTCAAACAGTCATGAAGAAACAGAGTCAGACTTTTCTAGGAAGGTCTCAATAAAGGCATCCTTCCCAACTGTTTTAGCTGCATTAATGTAGAACTACTACGTGCTATAAAACAGTGCTGCAGCATCGATGTGGCCTAAGCAATCACAGTTAGGAGTGTATTTAAACAGCACTGAATCATGTAATGAATTACATGACAACCTGTGTGCATGGTAAAGGAGAACAAAATCACGTCTTCAGATCTTTGCTGGTGACATAAGCTGGTTGATCCACTTCCAGCTTGTTGCAGGTGGTCACTTTCTTGCCTCTAGCACGCAAGGCTCCAGCACCTGTGTCCAATGACCTGCTGGCCATTTTGAACATGAGTTCTAGAGGCACAACACAAAAGGTTCTGTGCTGCATTGCCATGCCAAAAAATTTGTCCTTTTTGAGTTTGCTGCTGTTTTGGTCTTGTGTCTCGCACGGCACAAAACAGAGAATTGTGCATTAGGGTAAACTCAGCAGAGACTGAAAGGCTGTTCTGGTGATGTCTTACTCCTAAGTGTCTCTTGATGCCTGCATTTGACTCTACAGGATTGTCTGCTGGTGGTTAAAAGAGGCACTGAAGCCTTCCCATTTTTAAGCTCTTTAAAAAGATAAAAAATAGGCTCCTCTGGCAGCAAATAGAGATAACCACCGGGCTTGGTAGACATCACCAATTAAAAATTAGAACAGCAAGGTGGGAGGTGGGGAAGAAGGGGCAATGGGAATCCTGAACATCTGAAACTGATGAAGCAACATTCCAGTTGCTGAAATTGTTCTCGCTTCCCCTGAAGCAGTAATTTGGCAAAACACCCCATCTCATGGGGCATCATGTGATTTACCGGCCTTGTTTTCTGGAATAAGACTTTTCTGGACGCTTGGTCACATTACTCAGCCCATTTATGCCATTGTTCAGAGACTGTCAAAACAATGATGGGTCATAATATTTGAAATAGCAGTGCAGAGTTTACTTCTAATGATTTCTCTTTTCTCCTGTGTTGGACAGGAGAAAAGCTGCTGAAACAAGTCAGTCTAATGAGCACTGCCCTGCTTTAATTGCACCCAACAGCACTTAAATGTTTCAGTGTCAAAACTCCTGCCTGGTTCAGAGGGAGCAGCGTGGCAGTCTGCAGGAAGCAGCCAGCTCTAGGGAGGGAAGTTTGTTACCTCCTTCCTGGCAATTCTGCAGGAGACCCCCTGCCACATGGAGTGATACTGATCCCTAAAACACTCTCTTTATGGATTTCATGGAGCACCCTCCAACTTAATTTCCATCTTCCTGGGCATGGGATAGGTGTCACAGTTTTGGCGCTGATTTCTAAAATAACACAGCTTCTCTCTGAGTAGCAGGTAAAAGAAAAAATCCTTAGGATTTTGTTTCAGGTTCCTCACAAATTTGAAGCATCCTTCAGGTTATTTGTCCCAGAGCCCACTCTGGTTGCTCAAGATTCATTTTTAGAAGCTTTTCTGGATGCACTCTGGTGTGTATAAACCTTTACAGTGACATAACCAAAATCCATAATTGTGCACTAACCTTCCCAGCCCCCCCTCCACTGAGATGAGCCATACATGCAAGTATCTACCCTTGCTTGGAGCTGCCAGAGCAGCCTCCCTGCCCAGGCCCATTAGAAATTCCAGCCCTTGGGCCTCCCATCTCTTCTCTGTTCTGCAGGGATCACTGCAGTGGGAGTTACTAGCATGTCTTGCTGCTTTTTTCAAGGACACCAAGACACTTCATTCCGCTTTCACACTGCAAACAGTGAAAGGGCATAGCTCATTCCTCACTGATTTACTAACATTTCTGTGGGACTGGTTTCTAAAGCATCTTCCTGAGTGGGAACCCAGCACAGATTTATTTTTTAATTTTTGTCAGGAAGTTTTCCATCCACCTCCAGAGAGCAGGAAAGCAGCAAACTGGGAAAACCCCCCCAAACAACCAACATTAAAACCAGTACAGGAAGTACAATTCATCTTTTCCTCTTTACCAGCGCAGGAAGGATGACTCACCTTTTCCCTGCTCTCTTCACAACTTCCATTTTTCAGCCAGTCCATGACACAAAACACTTTCTACTTGCACAGTAGCTGATTTCTGCTGTTGGCACCATTGCTTTATTTTCAGATGGACCTATGTGCCGTTTGTCCTGCAGTTTCTGATGGAGCTTCCCTGATGGGTTTCAGTATTGCTGGAGGGCCTGAGATCAGAGGGGAACCACGAGATCCCAGGGTTGCAGGGTGAGGGCATGGACGGTTGCCAATGAAGTATTTAAAGAAGGAACAGGCAGCCACAGGGTGCATGAGAGGGATCTGTGACCGGATGTAACACCGGGAGGAGAGTGTTAGGGCAGCAGCCAGAGACCTGGAAAATGCTTGGGGGAAGAAAGGTCAATAAATTTTTTTTTAAAGGCTAAGAAGAGTTTTCTTTTCAAATACAGCATGGAAAAAAAGATTCCAATCTCCCCTTTTTCTTAGGAGACAGGCTGTATAATGCAGTGGAATGTCTTAATTTTTGCTTGATACTCCTAACAGCTGGAAAGTAATTTCTTCCTCTTAAAGAAATCCTGAAATACCACCTATAAAGATTCCCCACAGGTAACTCACCAAGGAAAAACAAAGAGCAGAACCACGTGTGACGCCATCTCTTAAAAAGAATCAATACTGGTGCCAAATGGTATTAAAAGCCAGTCATGCAATAGTGATTAAGACAAATGACACACTACTGTTCAATACCTCACAGCCTTCAAAGGGTTAATTAACTGGCCTTCATCTAAGCTTTCCCACACTTGATTTTTTCATGATGCATTTGCTTGAGTTGAAACCCTGAGCCTGCCATCTGGATATTGTTAAAATGCCAGGTGAAGGCTGGGATTTGGGTTAGGAACTGAGCCATGCATCGGTGGCCAGGAGTGCGTCATCACCCCATCTCATACTTCACACAGCGTGACTTGCATTAAATTCCTGCCAAAAGGGGGAAAAAAAAAAAGATAATTTAACCAACTGCTATGACCCACACCTACTAAGTGTCTCCCCGTCTGCCTGTGCCCCACCTGCCTCTCTGTGGTCAGACCAGAAGCACAAACCTCTGCTCCTGGCAATTCCCAACCTGGGCACTTCTCACCTCAAAAGCTCTAATGCTTTAAACCAGACCAGCACCATCAATGTCTTGTCTGCTAATTGCTGTGAGAAACAACCTCCCTGGAGCTCCCAGAGCTGACAAACTGTCCTTAAATTCTCCCTTACACCTCAGACTTTTATTAGGTTTTTTTGGCCTGTGCTGGCTAAACACCTTTGGATGTGGCAATGAGGTTTTTTTCCCAACAGGACACAACTACTTGCACAAAAAACCTCTGCTTGGTGATCGGCAGCTCTGCAGCAGCACTTCGCCTTGGGCATAGGAGAAATATTTGCTTTCTAACCAAACAGTGGTGGGGTTACAAAGCCACTCGTTTTTGCAGAGGGAGAACAAAGTCACACGGGCCCATGGGAGGTTTGATAATGGTGAGAAAGGACTTTGGACAGACCAAACTGGGGGTTTCCTGGGGAAGAAAGACACCAGCTGAGAGGTGAGTTGGGGTCCTCATTTCCTGGGGGATCAGGGGAGAATCTGTACTGCTTATAAAGACACACACTTTATACCTCGTGATTTTCTGGCTTTTGACAGCCCTTAACAATAGTCCTTTCATTTAATAATGGTGTAAATGAAGATCAATGCTGAAACTCCACCTTCCAACGCAGGCAGTATTTTCAGAGACATGAGGTTTGGGCCAGTACAGGGCTGGAGCAGGGGTCCAGCACTGCACCAGCTGTAAGATATCTGCACAATGTGCCTCAGGGTGGTGCTCTCAAAAGGATGGAGAAGTAGCTTCTCCCTGTTCCTTGAGGAAGTCCAACACAGAGGCAAAACATGACAGACCATTCCTGAGGATGCCCCATTTCTGCAGGATGGGGTGGACCCATCACTAGCAAAGCAAGGGAAGCTCAGCCAGGAAGAGCAGATTTTGGGCTGCAAACATGGGAAAATAATCCTGAGTGTCCAGAGCTGCCCTGGGAAGGATGGGCACAATGTGTGCCGTGCTCCTGAGGAAAAGCAGCTCTGCAAAGACAGTGCCTAGGAATGACTGTGAGGGTGGGGGACATGTCCTGTTGGAGATGGCTGCAGGCAACCCCAGGGCTTCAGGTGATACAGCACCTTAGCCTGGCAGGAAGGTGCTGATTAGTCCCCTTCGTTCCCCAGGCTTTCTCCCTTGGAGAGACCTTTATTCTCCTATATTTCCTCCCTGGGAAAAAGCACTTGTGACTTACTTCAGTGAGATGCCACCCTATCTTAAATAAAAAAAACAGACTCAATATTTTTGTTGTTCTTTTCTGCACCCTACCTTTCTTCCACATAATAAAACCACTCACATTGCTATCTATGCCCCCAGCACCATCAGCAGAGGTAACAAATAACCTTGTTGTACCCTTCCCTGGCAGAGCAGAAGACCCCATTAGCCACCTCCACCACTGCATGGGAGCTCACATGCTGCTGGAGGCAGGAAAATTGCAGGAAAACAGATCCTTAGAGCATTAATTCTCTGGGAAAGATAAGGACCTTGACCAGAGGGAGAGGCTGAAAATGCTTCTGACAGAATGGCTTCTGACAGGCTGTACCTTCCTGTGCCCTCAGGGCTGGCCCCAGCTCACCCTGCTTTTGCCTGTCCCTTCGATCAGCAGCCTGCGGAAATGCGGCCCCCTGACCGCCCAGTCCACGGCCACACAGGAGCACCTCACAGTCTCTGCCATCTTCCTCACAGGAGATGCATCCTAATCCAATTATTTCAGTCTCTTGGTGCTGGAACTTAATGGATCTTCTTGCCATTTTCTTGAAGGTGATATGCCCCAGGAAAGAGCTTTTGATGACACGCCTGCTGTGAGTTTTGAGACTGCATGATACACCCATGATAGAACAGCAGTATAAATAATAGATCTCTTAAAAAAAACCCCAAACAAACAAACAAACAAACCCCACCAAAACAAACACCCAAACCATAAAAAACAGGGACAGTGCAGGAAATTTCAGCTGTAAAAGAAAACCTAGGCAGCCTCGACTCAGTTGCTCAGTTCCAGCCATCCACTCTATAACCCTGAGCAACTACACACTAAGTAAGGGGCAAATTATGTGCACACCAACTTTCTCTGGTGTAATGGAGGGGGAGAGCCTGACTTGGGAAGTCAGTCCCCAGGCAGGGAGCCTGCAGCCGGCACTGACACCCATCTAGCAAGGAGCTTTTGCTTCTCTGCCACCCCTTTTAGCTCTCACACAGCTTGGAAGGAACATAGATGCAGTTCAGCTGCCTGTTGTCTGATGATTTCCAAGGCGGGAGAAGAGAGCCCCCAAGTCCTCGGTGTTAGCACTTTAGTGCTTGCAGTGCTTCTCTTTGAGCAGGTGATTGGGACTGGGGTAAGAGCAAACAAAGGCCCTCAGGAATACTTGTAGCAGTATTCTTGCAACTGGAAGCATGAGAAGCAACCCCCAGGTTACATCAGGAAAAATCATGGACCTCAGTAAACTTCCATTTCTAAACATGCAGGACTCACATTTTCACATTTTCTTTCCCACCTTTAGGGGCCAAATCTTTCTTCTGTTAAATTTAAGCTAATACACAACTGAGGTCAGTAAAACTCATGCAGAAATTGAATAATTTAGATGTTGACTAAAATATCAAATATAGAGAAAACTGTGACCTTTCCAAGATGTGATTTCTTCCCTTTCCATCAGTTTTTAATATTTCAAGAACAGACCTCTGGTTGAGTTTCCATAAAAACACCTCCCTGGATACCGACAGCCACGCAAAACTCAGTGCAAACACTTGGCTCTGTGCTGCTGACAAGGAGGTTGTGTTTAAAACCCCAGCAGTTCGATAGCAGGGAGAAAGGAACATGCTGCCACTGCAGGAGCAAGTTGCCACCTTGCTAATTACTCGCCTTGGACTGGGCCCTTTTCTCAGCAAAGAGTTAAATATTTCAGCACAGAGCCCTGAAATTTGAGAATTTGAGACTGAGATTACAGAGCTGGAAGTAAGCATTATTGCTAAGTATCCAGCACATCCAGCTTCCTGTAAGTACTCACAAATGAGCCCTTCGGACAGAAATTTTTCCATGCGAGATGCAACATTTTAGCAGCAATTGAACTAAACATGCATTAAAAAGGTGGTGGTGGGGGGGGGTTTAACCTCTTTTAAAAAAAAAAAAAAAAATTTGTTCTAAACCAGTACAGGCAGTGACTGAGAGATGTGAAACAACTGAAAGAGCACTTTTCTTTTGATGAAACAACACATTTTTTGAAATTTTCTACGTATTTGGCTTCAACATGAAAATTTGACAAGTCCAAACGCTCCCTCTACACCTGTCACCTCCTGAGATTTATGTGCTGCCATGCTTAAAATGACAAAACCTAAGACCATGCAAACCACTCCTAGAGAACCAATGTCAAGTAAATACTCTCACAATTACTGGGCCAGACCTCCTGTAAACTGGGATCATCATGGGAAGAACAGAAGGAATTTATCCCATATTTTCAGTATTATAAAATGCAGGCAGTATGCAGATTTCAGGGAGTTCTACCAGGATATAAAAGTATGAAATGCAGGGGAAACCAGCTGTGAACTGCATCAAACAGAAAGGAACACTCATGGGTCTAATCTCAGGGCAAGAGCTGCAGCTTCCCTTAAGTGTTTCTCTGCACAAACCTAGAATTGAACTTGCTGAAGCCACTGGCAAAATATTTCAATTTCATCCTCCCTCTTTGTGTACAAACAATTTTGTACAGACAATCATCTGGCTCCATGAGTTAGGGTTAAAACAAGCAAAAAAAGCCACTAACGATGATCAGCCTGCAAATAACACACAGACGGGAGCTCCCTTACACTTCATTTCAGCCCATTAAAAAAATCCAACCACCAGTTTTCCACAGGACCCTACTTGGGAAAGAGGATGGTTAATCCATGTTCCACACCTCTGTCCCGGGAGCCTACTTAATGCACTGAGCAAACAGACAACCAGCCTCCTCCTGCAGTTCCCCCCAGTGTCCAGGGAAGAGTCCCCCTGCAGGGTATGTAAATCCTTCACAGAACTCGCCCCTTTTCCTCTGAAGTTGTGTGGTGACACTGACCTACTCTACTGCTGTAGATAAAGGCAGAGAGCAGCCTAAAGCCTTCAACCTTCATTCTATTAACATTCTTAGGTTTGATACACAAGGTTGCAATCTCTCCGACATTAAAACCTTACAACTGAGGTTGGAAAAAAATCAGCTCTTCCGTTCCTTTATAAACTGGGATGCTGCCCAAGAAAGCTGTATCATGAGTGCATTTGAACACGAAGCTGCTCGTGTGCAGAACTCCGGGGCCAGCACAGAGCCGACCTCCCCATTACCATTTCTATGGCAGGATGATGCACACACAGACCAGGATCAGGGAAAGCAGAAAGCTGCTCTAGCTCCTAACTCTGCATCTTGACACAAGGCAGTTTTCCCGAGCAGCCAGAAGTAATGTCCCAGCCTGAAGCAGACCCGTACAGCTCAGGCACCTCCAGCTCATGCTGCTGTCAAGGTGACAGTGACAATCATGACAAACCCCTGCAGCAAAATCTCCCAAGGCTTTGCCTGTTGGAGCTCACAGTTTTTAACTGATTGGGTTTTTTTCCTTTTCTTCCTGAAAAGGGCTTCCTGATGGCTTGGCGAAATTTGTTGTCCTACATATGTTTGAATAGAAGTATAATTATGCCACAAAATGGAGTACTTTTCATGCAACAAAACAGAAGGAACACAACACACTGCATTTGGTGGAAAGGACTAGTTTGAAAGACATTCAGAATCTAGAGGGCATTAGAAAAGAGCAGAATAACAAAGTGGGCCTCAACTATCATTCAGTTCACTGAGATTTTAAAAAAAAAATCAATTAAAAATCTGCCTGACAGTGGACCTTCTTACTCATTTCTCTGTTTAGTAGATCAAGCAAACAAGATTGAAGTCTGTATTTTCAGAAGTATGGGGAACATTAAGATATCATCTAGGTTTTACTCTTTCTAAATAAGACATGGCTTAAAGTAATGCATTATAAAAGTATATATATAATGCATTATAAAATTATATATATATAAAGTAATGCCATTCAAGTCCTCTAGGCACGACCTAGAGGATGATTAACAGGTTGCAAAAACCCAACACAGTTCAGCTTGTCAACTGAAAGCTGAAGGAACCAAAGGGACTAAACAGCTTTTGGAAATGAGAATTAGGTTCTTATGAAATCTTTGTCCTTCATATCCCCATGGACAAGCATTTGTAAAGATTCAAGTACAGCACTGGAAGCTCATCTCCATCTCCCACCCATGGGGACAGGGGTTTCTCCAGGTGACCCAGCCGACTGACACAGAGAAAGGATGGCAAAGCCACGGTTGTGGTCACAGGCACCTTTCAAACAGTTCAAGGGGTCTCCTTCCACTGGTGCTGGTACCGTAATGAAAGCAGGACTGTACTAAGTAGGAGGCTGCTGGACAATGCAAGCCTCTGATGGTTCCAAGCTGGTCCCAAGCAGCATCCCAATGGCGTCCCTCGTGCCAGGGAGGAGGGATGCTGGCTATGAAAGGCTGTCCAGCCCAAGGACAGTTTTGGTGCATGCTCCCTCCCAACCCACACTGGGATGGAGTTGGGCGCCCCTGTGCACCATCCTGAGCTTAAATTAGTGCTGAATCAGCAATCAGCCTCACACCAGGAGCCTGGAAAGGACATTTCTGGAGGTAGAAATCAACTGTGGAAGCTCCTTGACACTCTTGGTCCACCTTCAAGCCTTTGAACTGAAGTCACTGTTTCAGTAATTACATGGAGCAGCTGCAGCCCACCTAGCACAGCCCCCTGTACACACTTGGGAAACATCTCCATACAAAGTATAAAACTCTGTATCCAAAGTTTCAGAGATGACTGCATTAGCGTATTTTATTCATACTTGTAACATACTTCAAACTTTGATGCGGAGTTCTGCTAACTAATATCTAGTCAAAGACAAAAACCCCTAAGTCAATCCATGAAGACTAAGCAGTTCCATAACCTTAAAAATAAGTTCTTGAATGTTTTTATAGTATTTGATAGCAGCTTTTTATTGGTTACAAAACCTAAGCCCATATACAAAATTAGGAACACATTTAGATGCCTCTTTGAAAGAACGTTTTAGTCTATTTTAACTGATAGTTTAAAAAAATAATAAAAACAATGCAATTTTAAACACTGTTCTGAAAACGTAAAAGTGCAGCAATATACTTTGTTTCCTTTATTAACTATGAAATGGTGCAATCCCAATCAAAAGCTGATAAGGTCACAGCAGAAAGAACTGAGCAAGCACTTTGTCCTGCCTTACCCAGTTGTCTGATGTTCACTTTTATTGTAATGCATTGAGTGCAAGAAAAGGATCGAATCTTTACAGTAAACTTGTTTCAGTATCAATTTGTATGTAATCTCTAGAATAACAGTGAGTGTAGGCTGAACTGGGTATGCATCAGTCTATATGGCATAAAGGAGACTAAATTGAATTGGAAGGGGGAAAATATTTGTTCACAATAACATCTGCTGGAACTCTTAATTTCACAAAATCTTTGTGACCTTACCTAACTTTGACTTTTTATTGTTTAGTTTTTTAGCGAACACCACACAGTTTCAAGATTTTAGACTATAGTGTGTGAATAGGATGCAGTTACCATATGAAGCTTCAACTCAACTTCTGGGAAAAGAAAAAAGGCACAATGAACTTCAACTCAATTTTATGTGCACAAGAGTTGAAAAATCTGAGCCACCTTAAAGAGAAATTGATTCTAAAATTTATAAAACCTATAAATAATCAGAGGCCAAACCACTATATTAAAACAGATTATCTAGCAAGTAAAAATCTTGCAGTTTAAACATACGCTTGTATCCAGCTGAGATACAAGACAACTCACTCTTTAAAGTGGCTCCACCTTGGCAGATATATATTTAATGAATGCACACCTGCTATGTGTTGTTCATCAGTGGAAAAACAGCTGATCCACAAAGCTCTGATGGCATCTGTCCTTATCTTCATCACAGTAAATACAACCCACATCCAATAACTAAATTAGTTTAGATTTTTCTATCCCTTCACATCAATGCATTGGGAAATTACACCCAGTAAACAACAGCAACAAAACCAGTTTGTGTGATAGCTTACAGAATTTCAAAATTACCGATCTTCGCCCCAGCAATACCAAAATCCCTTTGAAAGTGACTGGGTCAGGCGGTTTTCCAAAAGCAGTGACTTCACATACCTTATATAAAGTTATTTAATGTGCGCTGCACATCAGGTTTATGCTGAGTAACGGCAGCTTCGATACAGCCTCACACATCAACCAGTTTGTATGTTTTTAATCACATGAATAAGATTTGAGACTAACTTCTGAATTACTCTTCCAATACTCCAAGAATGAAGCTTTTATGACGCTTCTAAGTAGTTGCTGGTTTGTTGCCAACCACATCATCATAAGCACTGGTTACTAAGTAAAAAATATTTTAAGACTAAATTACAGTAAACATGAAAGCTCCACAGTTTAAACCCAATATAAATCAACCATATCCAATCATCAATTTAAAACAGAAGATATTGACTACTGAAAGTTGAAAGCAAGATTCTTTTTAACTAATACATTTTTGGACAGAATTTTTTTCTACAGTCTGGGACTCTTGCCTTCAGCTTAAACAGAAGTTCAAGTCCATAACAGGTTGTAGCTCAGGTAAAATACCATGCACAGCATTTGATTACTTCAAAACAGCAGGAACACACAGGCTGAAGTGAGTGGTCAAATAGGGCTCGCTGTTCTCAAAAATTAGGTATAATGGCAAAAGCTTTACCAGTCCAAATCTACAGTTCATTCTCCAACCCTGGTTTCTGAGGCAGTTAATGAACACACATCAATTACTGATAGCTGAAGTAGTTTTTTTGTTTGTTTTAAACTTAAGTGTTTAATCAATTGCCAAGTGTTGTTTTTATAAGTTACTTTTATTTCAGTTTCACCAATGAAATTCATTTGGCTTGCATTTTTGAATCTATTCTTCCACATAAAGTTTATGAAAATATGTTTGTGGAGGACGATGATGGAGGCTCAGAGCAAACTGGGCCCCTGTAAAGTCTTCCAAAGTGTATGCATCATACCAAAGTGTCTTGATCCACAGCGCACCATTTTCCAAAGAAGCTACTTTTCCGTGGAAAGCCAATGTGCCACCACTATGGAATATTCTTAACAAAACTGCAGATTGCGGTTGTCAGCATGTGGCACCAGGAAAAAGGCAAAAAAAGGTAGTTGGGACTGTTAAAAAGAATTGTGAAACAGTTCAAGAGATCATGCATATGCATTTACAGTCCATGTGATAGTGATGTTTGGCAACTGCAAAGTGACCAATACATGGCTTGCTTTAGAAGCATCAAACGAAGAGGCATGTGTGTCTTGGAGCCTTTTGTTTCTTCACTTGGTAGCCATCTGGTGGTGCTTCGTACTGGTGTGGGACAAGAGAAGCTGCACTTTTTTTGAACTTAAAAATTAAATTCTTTTGTTTGAAGGTTGGCTGTTGGGTCAAAGTTGTAAGTACCTCCTTGAGTGGCTTCAGGAATGAGATTGGGGTCTTCATCAATCTACAAAACACAACAACAGAAACACGTGAGAGGCCAATTCCCTGCACGATTGGGTACACAGAAAAGAAACTAACAAATGTTCATATTTTCTTTTTTAAAAAAAATATTATTGCAATAAAATTAGATCTGTTTTTCCAATTCAATTCCTCAAATACATTTAAAAAGAACAACACATCTACTCTGATCTAATACCATCAGGGAAACAAAATTGTAATAGTTAGGGATAGTGCTGCTGTTTGGTTAAAGCAGTTATTATTTTAGCTATGCAGTTTAATTTTCAGTGCCAATTTTTAGTACTTCTGGAGTTGGCTGATCACTAGTTATGGATTCCAAAATTAGTTTTGTACTTTCTCCCATTTTCTTTCAACATGAAAATATTTTTTATCAGCAGCTGATAGAAATACTTATATAAAGCTTAAAAGAGTTCTTAGTATCTCCTATCAGAATTTGAAGGATTTAGAACTACCCATTTCAGAGCAGTTTTATATAGGTCTCATAAGCACAATCTGAATTTGGTTTTAAACCAGGAGTACTTCATTGCTCTATGGATACAGAGTGAAAGGAATCAGCAGCCAACTTCACCCAGCTTCCTCAGAGCTGTTAGAATTTAGGTATTTACAGCCTCAAGGAATAGCAAATAAGACGATCAGTAGCAACAAAATCCACAAGTTAAACCCTACCCATCCTCCTGCAAATCACCAGCTGCACCTGATCTCTGAGCTTCATTTGAGATTGTGTGTCATTCTGAAGCAGGATAGAGCTCTTGTGTGGGGATCTGAACAGTAGTGCACACATCAGAACTGACAGACCTAAAATCTTCCTCTTTACTTTGGGTGACACTCTCTAAACTGGGGGGAAGAGATTGAGGCCTTTGGTGACAGCAACAATCCACACATCATGCCCACATGAAGACTGAGTCTGGTTTCAGAATGCGTCACAAAATGTTTGTGTTTTGATAAATTAGCACTTCTGCCTTCTGCAGGGGTACTACAAAGTAACCCCACCTAAGGTCACCTGCCTTTAACACAAGAAACTGAAGTCAGGAAGCTGTTGGTGCTGCTCCTAAAGTACAAGCTGTGCACTTTACAGAGCTCAGAAAAGGAGCACATGGGATTAGCAATGAAGGGACATTGAGCAGCCAGCAACATCTCATGAGAATACAGAAGATCCTGAAGTGACAGAAGGTAAGAATACTCCTGGACAGTCCATCTTAACACTGCCAATCAGGCTAACATAACCAATCTCTTGTCTCCCTGGAGCAATCATGGCATTTCTACAATTTTAAGTTTCAGAAGCTCCAGAAAACACAGTAACAATAAGTCCTTCTCTTGAGTAAAGGAGGCAGATTCAGCCCATCAGGCATAGATTAAATTGCATTAATGTGAAAAATAAATGCACAAAAGGGAGTACTAACCTCAACAGGGATATTTTTCCACCCACATCAACCAGACTGTGTTCTTCAGCTAGGCACAGAAGTCTCAAGAGTCTCTACAGAGACTTTAAGACACTGCTAACAGAATCACTACGGGCATAGGAAACTTTTCACATTACTTGGCCTCTGCTGACTAACTTCCCAATCACATGACGGGCCCATGAATTGAAGATTATTGAGTCCTGAAGTTAGAGTTGGCATTTGGCAAGTTCAATTTAAAAGAAGAACTGAAAACATAGTTCTGCTAGGCTGCAGAACTACAGACACCCTGGACGGCCTATAAAAGATAGTTTGTCTTCGAATTGCATGTTGAAGTGCTCCTTAGGAACTCACAAGCAGCCAGTAGCAGGAGGAGCTGGAACCAGAGGGTCAAAGTACCTAATCTGGGTGCAACAAAATATTGGATGGCAACAATCAGCTGCAGAAAGTGTTAATAGTTTTGATGACTCTTTTCACTGCAGAATCCAGATTGAGCAAATACAGAGTGGAAATACAAAAATTTATCTGAAAGTAAGGATCTGCTTCCCCTTCCAAAGACTGATGTATGAGAAAATAAAAAGGAGAGCCAGAGAAATGTTTAGATTCTAATCACAATTAATTACATATCAATGTGACAAAATTAAGTCAGCATCAATCAATTTGTTAGGCAAAACTAGAGCCGTCCTCTTGATTTTGCTGAAGAGAAGTCCTAGTATTGAGAAACTCTTCAAAGACTTTAAATGGAGGGAAACTGTACTGAACCAGGACCAGGAAAACTGACTGATGATAATGTATGACTACTGGAACTGAGGAACAGTGACAATGTAGTTACTAAGCTAACAGCACAGTGCATATACTCTTCCATCTTTAGCATACTTACATCATCACCAGAGAAATACTGATCTATAATTTCAAATGCTAGTTTATAAATGTCTTCATTTTCATGCTGTTGCAAGGCTTCGATTTTCTCTAACCCTGAATAAATGAAAATGGAGAAGAGTTTTGTAAGATTAACCCAGAGTAACTGACTACTTTAAAAAAAATCAGAAAAATGATTAAACATTACTACTGAAACACATTAGAAAAGATGTAGCTCAGTTTGACAATAGGATCTACACAGCAGCTCTCTTTGTCTCTAAGAGGAAAGAGAAGTAGTTTGTGAACTTTATGTGCCAGGGAATATTCCATTTTATGAACAATGGATAAGGGAGTCTTCTCTTTGTTTAGATAAAACTCTATTTTTTAAAACTATTGTCTACTACATAACTTTTGGTTTAGTCATTGTGCTTTTCATGTACCACCAAAAAGAAGTGGCTACATTTGTGTGTTGCCTGTAAGTTTAAAACAGCAAGGTGACAAAGCAGCTAGTCCCATTTTCAAACAGGATATGGAATAACACAAGGGAAAAGCTTCCACTGCATTCTGTTCTTCAGTATCTCTTTACTAGAATACATTACTTAGCATACGTTACAACTTGGATTGTGATATCAGAAAGACTCCTCATCCAGCTTTGGTCTGTAATGAAATTATGGTCCTCAAACTGCTTCCAAGGCAATGAACTAGAGCAAAAATTGTGTGTTTTACCACAGGACAAAGTATGTGCAACTATCTAATGAAAAGAATTACAATTCTCATCGAAACCTAAAAAATACCTAAGCTACAGAAAGCTCCTTCAACAATTGCCTCTACACAGCCATCTCCAAACTTAACTAAACAAAAAAAAAGGTAACATCTCTCATTACAAGCCTCCCTTGTTTACTCAAATAGCCCATGGTGAATAACACTGCAGTAAACATCAACAGCAGCAAGGGGAAGACAGAACAACATCCAGCAAATGACATTTTTTAAAAGCCTAGTAAAGCTCTTACCTCCACACTCTTCTATAATTTCAGCTATTGTGCTAGCCTCATCGCCAGCCATTATCAGGATGTTTTTCAGGCCGTCCAGCACCACCTGTACCACTTGAGAATCCTTTACTGAGAGTAGATTGCAGAACGGTGGGATTACATTTTGTTGTACAAGGTATTCAACCTAAAGAATTAAAACCAAAAAAATTGCTTTCAACATTGTGCTTCTTACACAAATGGCTGCATGTGGAACATTTTAGTGACAGCTTGAAATCCCACTACACATACCTGATCTTTTCTCCCACTTATTGTCAAATTGCTAATTGCCCAAGCAGCTTCCTTTTGTGTCCCGAAGTCCCCCTGAAAAAAAAAAAATTTAATAGCTCATTAAAATCCGCATGGAAACATCTGTCAAACTTATTAAAAATCACAAACTCCTCATGTCAGATTTATAAAAAGAGGATGACAACTTGCATAGCTGATAGCTTGACTGACCTTAGCCAGCTGGTGTATGATCATGGGGATTAGCCCAGCATCTATTACAGCCTGAACTTGTTGCTGGTTTCCTGCTGTGATATTGGAAAGGAACCAAACTGCTTCCTACAATGGGATAAAGCAAAAAAGCAAAACACTTTTAAAAACTAGTCAGCAAATGAAAAAAAGAACTCAACCAAGCCTAACCACCTCAAAACCTAAAATCATACCATGAGCAATCACTAAACAGGCCTCCTCCTTTGTGTGCTAGCACTTCTAGCACACAAACTTTTATAGCACTGTGAAAGACAACAGGGAATCAATGTAAAATTAATATGACTGGTCCACAGGGCCAGATTCTCTCTCACACAAGGAGTGTCTCCATACCTCAGGAGTAATACTGATGTAAACCTTATATACACTTTGCACTGCTGGAGTCACAGACAAGCTTTAAACTTTCAATCAGTTTTGCAAAGAAAATAGGAAAACTGGTAAAGCATCATTAAAAAAGGACTTATCCTGTAATCCTACTACTGACAGCTCAGTAGTAGCTTTCTGTTATGTTAAAAGGAGGACTCCACCTTCCATTTACTTTGTTTAACATGAAGTGGTGTCCACAAAGCACATTCAAGTATCACACAGGACACTCTGTCCTGTGACTTTGCTCAGCAGTTACTCCTTCAGGAGGTTCACCCACACAGCTACCACCTATCTCATGGCAGTTAGAAATCCCCAGTTACAAAGAGGACACTTGTCAATCCAGAACATCTCAAAAAGGCCCCAATCTTTTTAAAAGATGTAGCAAGCAGACAATTATGAAGCACTGCAGAAAAAAAACATAGGTTCCCACTTTTTTAGGGATGTGTATCTTGCTTTTATTTCTACTTGCCTCTCACAATACAGACTTGAAAAAACCTCAAAGCATTTCAGTACATTTCTTGTACAAAAATAATTCCTTAACATTCAAAAGAGCTCTTCATCATTCTTTTCTAAGAGCTAAAAGAGCAGGCAAAAATAAATCACATTAGTTTGACTATCAAAGATAACTTCAGAGATCTTCACAGCTGACAGGGCCTGAAGAAACAGAGATTCCTCACAAATAGATTCTTCCTCAATGATACACTATATGGCGGAATCACAATCTAAACAAAAAAGCCTTCTCCTCAGACAGACCATCTTTGCAATGGAAGATGGCACAATGACTAAAAAAAAAGCAAATAACATGAAATGCAGCTCTGGAAAACGAGGCACTGATCACTTGCATCAAACTCTCTCTACTCCACCCAATCCTTGCAGCAGTGAAGTTATTTCTGCCAAAAGGAAGGAGATGAAATGCAGAGACAATTTTCAGGAAAGGGCAGTGATATACCCTCCTTCCTTGAAGGAGAAGATGAACAAGAGAACAAACTTCACTATGAAAAGGTGGAGTGGGAAACTGGATCAGTCTTACGCAACTCACTGGACTCAACCTAAATTATAAAAAACTGTAATTGAAGTTAGCCAGTTACTCACTTTGCAAATAAAAAGTATCACACTCCAAAGCAAAACCCTTCAGTCCTCCCAGAAAGCATGAGGCATCAACACCAATGCACAGATACTCACTATGGCTGTCAGGTTTCAGTCCTAATTAAGCATCAGCCTCAAAGGCTGCATCTTTATACAAAATTGCCGGAAATAACAGCTGTAGGAAATTCTTCTGTAATATTCCACAGGCTACTGTTTTATTTCTTAAAAAAACTACTAAGTTAGGAAGAAGCAAATCATACCTTGTTTATCTTCTCTTTTGGATGCGTCAGGAGATGCGGGAAATAAGACAAAACATCACAATTGAGAACAACTTGTGTCTGTTCATCAGTACCAGTTACTATGTTGCCTACTGCTCTCAGTGCTGCTGTCTGAATATCCAGAATGGGAAGGAAAAAAAATTGCATGTTAAAGACAATGCTGTTACTTATGCTATAACAAAGATAATTTTAAGATGTCTCTTTATAAAAACACTTTGCAAAATACAATTCATCCTCTGAGCTACATCAGAAAAATGAGTACTGTTTCATCAAAAGACACAGTACATCACAGAACAAATGCACTGCAGCTCAACTCAAAAAGTGCAAAGATTAGAAATTAAAAGAATATTAAAACCTTAGAAGATTAATTCATCATGTACCTGATCTGTGTTACAATTCCAATAACCGCTTCTAGGCTCTATGTCTGCTCAGGTTGCTCACTTCTCCATTCAGCTCACCACTAGGGCACTCAAAACCTCACAACTACTTACTGAGTCTCAGGTGACTTTCAGAAATGGACTTTACATCTTTATGTATTGGTCAGTAAATGCTTTACAAGTGACAAAATACTGGAGAGACTTCTTTCATCACGTGAACTAGTCTGACAAATTTCAAGACACCCAAATCTCATCCAAAGTACAAACTAAACAAACATGTCAAATGCAGATACACAAAAGAGCTCTGTATTACAGCGGATGGTTCATAAAAAACCCACTACACATTAACTAACTTTTAGTTTCCCATTGTCTTTGAAATTAACCAAGTAATCTCAGTTAACCTTTCACAGCTAATTACAAATTTACTTTACTAAAAGGACTCAGCATTTGCAAATATTTCAATACTCTAAAGGTTCCAAAATACTGATTTCCATGAGCTATTCAGATAGAATATGCACAACCATGTATGCAGCAACAGCAAGAGTGCATATTACTTGAATTACGGAAAATCTAAAATCTGTTGTCATTAAATATTTTAGGACTACAAAAGGAAGGCACCTCTGGTAATCACACAAGAGAAATTAATGTTTAACCTGTCACTTTACTTAAAACTGTATTAGTACTGTTTTGCTTGAGTTTTCTTTCTTTTTAGTATTTTTTCCCCAGTGTAAGTAACACTTTTTCTTCAGTTTTACCTGCACAAAATGTAGCTATAAATGTTCATCTCACTAACTCCACTAATACATACTGTAAGGCACATTTTTTAAGCAAACAGCATACAAAGGACTATTCCAACACAACTGAATCAGACTTACTTGAACTTTAACCTCCTGATGACTCAGAAGGGGAACTAGAAAAGGTACAACTCCCGAATCAATCACCATTTGTATCTGTTCATTTCCACCATCTGTTAAGTAGGACAAAGCCCAAACAGTGTCCACAAGAATCTACAAATTGGAGAGAACATGGTTTACATATTGAACAGAAAAATCGGTATAATGAAGGCTTAATTTAGTGAACAACATTCCACTTATCTGGGGGTAGAGAGGGGAAAAACATGCAATTTAGTTATAGGAAAAACTTAAACATTATTATGATGAGACCTAATCAGTAAAATGTTAGATTATTATGTACAACTATGAAAACCAGGGCCATTTGTTCCATCAGAGTAATTTCTGGATGTCCTCTCAAATTCCTTTTTAACTAAATACTACATTTTGGTGCATAAAGTGACAGCATACATCATCTCACAAAGGTAAACTGTTGGGCTTGATTTGCATTTCCAAGATAGACAACCAGCTCAAGTAAGTAGTTGTGCTAGTAACTTTCTGAAGAAAATACCAACAACAGCCTCCTTAGCGCTGCTGTAATTTGTTAGCTGTGCTGTTTTATGATTATGGAATACATAAATTCCCTTAAGTCCCTAATCCATCTGACACCTTAGCATTTCTGATCCCTAGTGCAGTTCTGAAGTGAAACTGCAAACAATTCTGGATGTATGCCTTTTCCTGCCTTCATATTAAGAATAAAAAACACAGCAAAGGAAAGGAGTTCTTATACCAACTAAAGGACTAGCAACTATTGTAATGTGGCAACTGTTGAGAAGTGTTCAAGCAAAGCAAAATCCACAGAGGAATGCCTATCATGCAGGGCCATCTGAGAATCTTACAAGGAAACAAAAAAAGTCACTGATGACTTGATAAGGACGATTAGAAAGCCCTTAAAAATAGACAGGTACAAAAGTTAGTCATTGAAAGGCAGTACCTGAAGCAGAAACAAAGCCAGCAGAAAGAGGGATATCACATCACATAAAGATGATGTTGGGAACTGCAGGAAAAGAAATCTGGACCCCACTAAGGACATCATCTGTTGAGGTACCTAGATCTAGTCTACTTTTAAAACAGATACCCATTTAAAATTACCCACTTTGAGAATAGCTGAGTACTGCAGTAGTAGAACATAGGAAGGACTTTCCAGTCCTGACCCACAGGCTGCATCCACTGAGCTCTGGATGCCAGCCAGCACAGCCCAAAGGCTTTCCTGCCACAGCCTGCTGCTGCCCTCACCTCCTGTGCTGCAGGGACAGTGGAACGTGCTGCAGTGGAGCCACTATGGCAGCAGAAGCAGTGAGAGATGGTGCCTCACCAGTTTGCTGCCCCACAGCCCTGTTGGTGACAAGAGCCGCAGCCGCCAGAAGCGCTCACAGGACTGTGGGCTGACCTACCTGCATCACTGACTCATCTCCAAAGATAGGTTTGCTGCTCCAGTACAGAGAGGCTGGGACCAGACTGGTACCTCCAAACTAGCACCTGACTCTCAGGATCAAAATGATGGACACCCTAATTGAGGATCAGTCAAAACCTGGCATCACAGTCTCATACCTACATCAATAAGCTCTCATACAATCATTGCTTGCAAAACTTTAAAATTTGCCAGGGAAAAAGAGCCTACAGGTTAGAAGTATATTTGGTTTCACAATTAATTCCTTTCAGCTTTGTCCAAATTACGCATTGAAAAGTCACCATGTGCTGTCTCCCACTCACATTACACTGGGAAAACCCTGGCAAAATCCCAGATTAAACTGTACAAATATTTTGTGGAGACAAGCCCACTTCACCATTAAAAAAGCAGCAGAAACACCACTACTACAGTGTTGAACTAACAAATGATAGTCCCACCAATCTTATGCTTTATTTTATCCCTGAACCAAACACAAGGGTTCAATTCCTTCTTCCCTAAACTAAAGGATCACTATAGGGATTACAAAGTCCTGATAGGAGAAGGAGGAGAAAAGCAGCTCAATATCCCTCAGTTACACAGATCTTTGTTCTGAAGTCCCAATATATAAGGCTTCATGAGGTAAGCCCACCCCCTAGGACATAACTTGGAAAAAAACAGGTAAACTCATGAATCAGGAATGTGGGAAGTACTGAAGGAAGGAAACATGATGGCTGTCAAAGGTGCCACAAAACAATAGTTTATTACTGTTTATTTAAATATATTTTCATATGTGATTTCTTTAGTTAAACATTGCAAAGTCAGGCACCCAACAGGTTACAAAAGTCAGATTTTACCCTTATGATCACAATATTTGACTGGACTGATATCTAGAATTACACATAATTTTTTTTATGCATACATTACATATCATCTATGCAAAATTATAAATTGGGGCAGAATTGAAGTGCAGCTGATGGTAAAGCTGGCACTTTAATTTTCTAGTGCTCAATTCCACAAGATAGGATTTTTAAAAGGTATTTCAAACGCACAGGATAAAAAAATGCCATCTTTTACAAAAGGTATTTCAGAAATGGTATTTTCACTTTCTTTTTCGTGCTCTGAATGACTACAGTTAGATGAGTCTTCATATTTAATTGTGCATTTATGACTTAATTATACATAAATTAACACACATACCCAAGTTTACTACTTTAACACAATCCTGCGGCATTATCTTTCTAGCAAAAACAAAGAATCTAAATATCTAAAACTTTAGAAATTACTTACGTTTATATCTGTATGGTAAATGAGAACACACAATGCTGGCAAAATCTGAAAAGAAGTTCATCAGTCATTACAGCAGAACAAAATTGGTGGTAAAATTATGAATCCAAGTACTGTAATCACAAATCTTAGCTTGAGTCTGCTTTAGTATATTGTAATCACACACTTTCCAGCAGCTGTCCTGCCCTCAAAGTATGTACAAAAATATGTGCATTATATTTCCAGTTTGTGAAAACATGAGACAGTACTATATTCCAGACACAGAATGTAGACTGTATTTTGAGAGAAAACAGGCAAATAACAGAGATAAGACACCCCGCTGCTATTTTTAGTTATCACACACAATAAAAATTATTAGCCTAACAGCAATATATAAACCTCTTGGATTGAAGTTTAATTTTTTATAATCACATATGATGAAAATATAAAACTGGGCTGTGATAAAACTGCTTAGAACAGAGTGTTTTATTTAGTAAAGCATTACTTGTTCAAGTTTCCCTGTTTCTCTGCTTCACTTTAAAAATTTCATTAAAGTTTAGTTGTTAACAGTAACATATTTGACATGGCTTCAAGAACTGTATCTACACTTTTGAATTTATCTTAAAATCAAGAACTGTACTTACAACTACAGTTCTAGTCAAATAGCTCCATTTTACTACTGTGCCTACCCTATCACTGGAGCGTTTGCTCTGTTCACCAGTTTAAAAGGCTTTTCAGGATTTCTGCTCAGGTTGGGACTTGGCATGGACTGCATGTTCACACCGAGTCAAAACACAAACCACACTACATGCAATAGTTTACTTACACTTCTTCTTGCTGAAAATAATTACATTTGAATTCTTCTACATATAGAATCACATTTGTAGCCTTTTTTTTTTTAGGAAAACATGTAATGCTGAGTATTTTAATGCTTTCTAGTGTGTTAATTTTCTGTTGTATAGAGCATCACTTTAGTCTTACTCAGTTTCAGACATTACAAATAACTACCTTTATTACAGCCGTAGTAAGAACCACCAAATTGGCCAAAGTATTTCATGTAACAACTGGTAAGTGGTACAACACATGTGCAGTGACAAAAAACATGCAGAAATTCATAGTATGACAATGTAAAACATTTGGCTTCTAGCCCAGAGTATACAACATTATCTGTCTCATAATTCTTTATTTACCTCCTGAACTGTCTCCATAGGCGGTGGGGGGTCCTTATTCCTGCAGAGATTTACAATGACCCATGTGACGTTCCGAAGGAAGGTGATGGGAATGGAGGGATTGATGAAGGACAGAAGAGGTTTGACAACTCCCAGTGATATGACATAATCTCTACACTGAGGACCATCACCTACGGAAATGAAAATTGTTGCAAAAGAAATTACATTAAAAATGGAAAATCTTGAAATGTATGCAATGACATGTTGGGATACTGAAATTCTATGTTTCCTCACCAACAGCCTACTACTAAAAGGTCATATTTCATTAAATATACATACGTACAGTCATGTATGTATATTTTAGGAAACACAAAATTTATCCTGTTAATATTTTGCATAGCAAGTTATACTATTATTTAGAAAAAAACCAGGAGGTATATATGTAATTCTGGCCACATTATATATTTTAAAAAAATTATATCAACACACAGAATTCAGAGGAAACATAGTCTCTTATGATAATGCCAATGTTCAAAGTTCTAAAATGAAATGCTCCCTGAATTCAATTCATTAAAACAACAAGTTACCTATAATATTTCCGAGAGCCCAGACAGCTTGCTCACAAACATTCTGGTGTGGCGAATGAAGTAGTCTCAAGAAGAGGGGTACTGCATCTGCAGAATGCAAAGATTGGATTTGTTTAATACTGAATCTTGGTATATGAGCAACATTTTCACTGATTTAAACAGAACACATTCTCCACCATGCCTCATACATGTTTTTATTATGAAGCGTGCACAAAACCTCAGTTAAACATTTCTATATTTATCTAGAGAAGGGAAAAATAGACTTGAGAATAGAATTATTAAACAACAATGCTCCCCACATTTATACATTTTCTCATATTTCTCAAAGTGGTAGGCAGACCCTCAAGTATGCAGGTGTGAGGTTTCACGTCCTGGTAATTCAGATTTTCCAGTTATCCAGGATCACAACACATACCAAGCAGAATGACATGCCTACTTGTGCAAACGTGCTTCATATCTCAACTTTAAGAAAATAGCTTCCTCCCAAGAGGTGGCTATAGTTAGTTTCCATATGCAGTGAAGATTTACGTCCATCTGCCAGTCCCAAGACACGTTTTAATTTGCTCTTATATAATGCCGGCAACATACCAAATTAAGGAAGTGGTACTAATTTTAGATATCATTCTCTGTGGAATTAAATATATTTGATAGAGCTAAGAAACCATCCCACTATTATTCCCATGCACTGTTTTCCTTCAGACAACCCATACTGTTTGAAAGACAGTAATTCTTGCAGCACTTTTTTATATCTGTATATGATCACACTCATCCTATAGCCTGAATAAGCTAGATCAATTTATATATTGTTAGAGAGTAATTTTTCTTGCAGAAATAGCTTCAGAAATTTTTAAAGAGTGCAACACAGTTTGTGAGCAACTGTGAATCAATATTGTGTTGACAATGTAGCGTGATAATAAGGCAAAAAACTCTGATGTGTGTTCCTGAAAAATACAGAGTGATGAAGAATAAAAACAACCTGAAATTCCTTCCCCACCCCAGAGGAGTGATTCAGCCATTGCCTATAACTGACAAGCTAGCAGGGACAGCAACACACTGTTGCCTAAGAACACTCAGTCTTGTAATAATCATCCCACTTCCATTAGCTCAAGTGGAATATTTTAGCTTCCTTCTCAGCAATTGAGATTGAGATTACAATTCAGCCATATATGCATTCAACATATTTCAGAGAAGAGGGTCAACTATGTAGTTTATACTAGATTGCAATCCTGGTATGCTGTCAAAACCAGGAATGAAGTTATTTCATAATAGCACTCAAGCAGGAGGACAACCTGAGAGAGCATGAGTTGAGGTTATCTGACCTACCACTCTCAAAAGATTAATTACTCCTGCTCCAAACTGGCTCCTGCCAAGAGCTATTCTGTGCATATAGTACTTCTCCTCTTTTGCTGGGCCTTCCAAGTACCATCTGTCCCTCCTGACTGCAGGAGGCTGCTTTCTTTTGTATTAAGGCTGCACCAGCCTCTTCTGTAGCTGCAAGGGTCTATTGCTTTGTTTCCTCAAACCATTCCTTATCTAAAGGGAGAAGACCTGGGAGACTGTTTTCCCGTAGTCATCTCCCAAGCAAAGCAGCAAGATTTTTAGACTAAACTTCATCCATTTTCTCTTCATGAGTGAAATGCTTTTTGATTCTCTGAAGTCATTTTAGTACATTTTCTTCTTTTCAAGCATTAACTAAACAGATTTTGGGAGATGTGTCCCAACTTGAACTTCTAGTAATTGTTCAGGTAACAACAATGCTTTTAGTTGTGCTGTACATACTTTTATTCTACTTTTAATTTTTACTTTGAGATTTTTTCCGGATTTTTTCCTGCAAAGCAAATACTATAAACATCCGTTCTGTTAGATTCATTCAAACAGGATAACATTGTGGGACACAAAAAAGAAAGAAAACAATGACTAACCAATGAACAAGTTGAGAAGGAAGAAAAAACTTGGGAGTAGATTTTCAAAGGTACTTAGACACCAGAAAAGCAATCTAAAAACAGAGGCGCCCAAATCACATCAGGAATTTTTGAAACAAATTCAAGATACTGATTTTTTTTTTTTTTAAAGCTTTTGGATTTTTATCCAAAGCTCATTTTGGTAAGATCATTTTAACCAAAGTTTATTTTGGATAATAATAATAATAATAATAATAATAATAATAATTTCATTGTTCAAATACCTTAACTATACAGAATCTAATAATCAAGGAATTATTTTATTAGCCATGGAAACATACAAACCAGCATTTTCATTTGATAAGCAGGTTCATACACTTTAAAAAAAGTCAAATAACTAAGTCACCATTTTCCCATATAAAAATCGGAGTATGAGTAAATAAAGACAGTTTATTATATATTTCCTTATCTACTGTTTAATGACAACATACTGTATTTAGCTTAAAGGTGATTTTTTAAAGATAAGTATGCTGATCCATCAAAGCTATAGATATAATCCTGAAAAATGTATTTGCCTAATTTATCTTCAATTAACTTCAGAGTTTCTTTCCTTTCTCACTGTCTGGTTAAACAAGAAATGAAAGCAGCACAACAAACTTGTGTATCTACAAACAGTAGATACTAATCATACAAAGGAAAGGATGGTCATTTTCTTAACAATGTATTTAAATGTGCAACCTTACATAACTGTATGTATTTAACAACTTTAATAAGATTTATGAACATACCTTTGAGGTAGAAAGAATTAATTCCTAACTTAAGTGTTAGCCACAGAGCAATTAATGGTACACGATTTCAGAAATCAAACCAAGAATGAGAAAGGACTAAGACTTTCGTCATAGTTATTGTATCACCTATCATTCTCTATCCTCTTTATGGGAAAATCCTGTCTGGGTGCCTCAATATTAATTGGTAGTGACAACCAGATTAATGTTTGAGAGCAAATGTAGAAATGCTTCAGTAGTCTTTGCTAAATCTTTAGGACAAACATGTATTTATTACTTTAATGGTATTGATAAAAAATGGCATTCATTATCCAAATACTTCCCTTTGTATTTCCCACAATATCCACTGCCTCCTCCCCAAGAAAACTGAAGTTGTAATACTTACTCGACTGTACAACAGCTTGAGTCTGTGCAGAAGTGCCTGATGCTATGTTAGTCAATGCCCATGCAGCTTCAAATTGTAATGAAGGACTGTAATGAAATAATTTTACACTAGTAAGTTGAAACATGATCTGAAGACTATTTTATGGCTCATTTCAGTATTACTAGCTGTATCCATCTGAAATACTCTACATTTAGGCAGTACCACTGGGCTAAAATTTTAAAAACCCCAACATCTAAGCCTGGACATTTCAGGGGAAAAGCTGTAAGAAAAAAGAAATTTTGCATTCTGTGACCTTTTGTAAACCATCCATCACTCTGAATTAATATTAGTAACAACAACAACAAAAAAATCCAAACAATGAATTAAACTCAATTCTTCCAACATTACATTCCAGATCAAGCGCAAGCTCGTATACCTGGATACAGACATTTTTCTACTCCATCACAGACAGGGGAAAAATCTAGAATCAGTATGAAAAGACAGCAACACACCTTACTTATTAAATAGAGATAAAATTAGTTACAAGTGTCATGAAAGCTGGGAGGATGTCTCTTCCAAGATGTCTGTCAACCATTGTCTATGCCAACAGCAGTTTAGTAAAACAGTTTGCATGAAAACTGCTGTTCAAGCAAATACTGAAGGTTAAGAGTTCTACAAGCTACAAAACAGTTTGCAGCCCATGGTCATTAGCACAACAGCAAGTGTCTGGATTTAGGAAGAACAGAGAATATTTACTGTTAGGTGACTTTCATGTCCCTGTTCTTTGTGTCTTTATCAGTCATGCTTAATATATAGCCAGAGTACCTGCTTCTTTTAAACTTTTTTGTGTATTAATTTCCAAAGCAATTTGAGGTTTTATTGAGGATGAGATTGCAAAAGAATTAAACAGGAGGTAAAAACAAATCGTACCTGTCAGCAGCTACCTACAAACCTTGAAATTTTAGGACCAAGTGCATTAAAATTCAAGTTTTATGTTAGTCCCTTTTTTCTTTCTCTTGTGATAAGATTTCAAGTATAACATGAACAACAGCTTTAATGATTTGTTATGCAAAATCTTTTCAGAGTTTAACTCTATTAAATATTATATAGCAATCATGATTAAAAGGACTGCTTAAAAATGTTGAGCTCAAATTTGAAAGACTTACTAAACATTTACAAAGGTAAATCATATAAAAACTACCAGAAAATTCAAATTAAAGGAATTTTCAAAGCACTGAGCCATCTACTTCGATAGCAGACATTCATGACCCAATTTTAAAATGCTTTCCTGATTTGAACATTATTGTCAGCTGCCTTCTAAGCAACTGTTTTGTTAAACAAGCTAGAAAAAACCCCCCTACTCAGAACTCGTATTTTTGCAGCCATCAAAATATACCAAAAATACCAAACCGTATTTTTGAAGTTCCTAGCTCTCATAGCTACAGAAATAACACTGAAAATGGAAATATTATAAATACATTTATGTCAAGATCAAAGACAGGCTAAAATATTTAGCTCAATTGTGTTAATCCCCATCTATTTGAATCAGGGGCTCATGCTTTGTTGAATATGGCATGTTTTGTTTCTTACACATCATTAAATTCTTGCAACTACATGCTCAGTGTCCTCTACCTTCTTTACTGAAGCTCTTGTTTTCTAACAAAGACTCAGAGAGCATGCTCACCATGTTCTACCATCACATAAGAGAGCAGCAGAGAGCCAGAAGGAAACACACCTTGCAGTGAGAAGAAACCAGAAACTTAAGCTAATCATCTTAATGAAAAAGACAAATGTATTCTGGAAAAGACCAGGCATGTTCTCTGCCTTCATGCAAATACACACAACAAGTCTGCGGCAGGTTTCTTAAAAACAGCTGGTAAAACACTGAAGTATTGAAAACCAGTGAGAAAT
Source organism: Aphelocoma coerulescens (assembly GCF_041296385.1). Lineage (NCBI taxonomy): Eukaryota > Metazoa > Chordata > Aves > Passeriformes > Corvidae > Aphelocoma > Aphelocoma coerulescens. The sequence goes on from NC_091013.1 coordinate 65,785,418, forward strand.
TTAGTAAGGTTTTCTCTCTCCATTAGCTGGATATGCTCAAACAAGCTCTAAAAAATTAAATGACATTTCAGTGGCAGAAAAAAATACTCCTGGAGAACTTGTGATTTACCATCACAGAATATGATCCACTGTGTCAGATTATATGGTGCTGAAATCCACAGCTTCATTTCAAATAATGATTTTTTTTTTTTTGGGGGGGGGGGAGTGGTGCATATTTCCAGTAACAGTGAACATTTTTAAAAGAATACTTACTTATCATCCCTTTCTAGGCATTTTACCAGAATTGGTAAAATTCCAGATTTTATTAAGTCATCAATAGGTGGATTTCTGTCACTGGATAGGAGTTTTCTGTCAAATTAAAAGCAAAAATAAGTAACTTTCATAATGAAAGATGTGTATAAATTACATTTCTGTATATATATATATATATTTTTTTTTACCTTGCAGCTTGGACAGCACTCAGCTGGATCACTGGGTTGTCACTTGTGGCATTCTGAAAAAATAATTAAAAAACCCAATAAGAATTTAAAATGCACAGAACACACCCCTCTAGTTAAAAAAAAAAAAAAAGTTAAATGTAACATACCTGCAGTATAGCTTCTAGTGTTACATTTTGCTTGAAAAGAAAAAAAAAAGTATTAGTAATTTTGCTGATAAATTATAGCCTTCTTAAACATTTAATACAAGCAAACTTATTTTAACAGTGTATTAGTTCATAAATTTGCTTTCAAAATTTGTTTGCAAGACAACAGAATGCATTGTTTAGAGAAATCGCCAAAGTTTTAAAAATAATTCCAGAATCAAGGAACTTACTGCTTTGAAGTCAGCATCAACATCAGAGTCTTCTAAGCTTTCCTCCTGAGGAACGTTTCTTTTTTTCAAAAGATGTTCATCTCTTTTGTTCTGTAAAGGAATGACAAAAAATAAAGCCACTTTTAATGCTTATTAGTACAGGGTGGTGATACACAATGGACCCTTTCAACATGTAAACAGAGATAAGGTTTCCTTTTTTAAAAGGTATTTGTAACTGTAAATAGAATTTGCAGTATTTCAGCTGTAAGAATCTCGCAGCTTGCTAATCAGACAGATCTACAACAATCCATGACATTTGAATTAATTAAAACTTACAGTTTGGGGATTGGTTTTCCAACAGACATTTACAATACTCATAAGCTCTGCATGACGTTAACATTTAGCCACACATAACAGAAATTCTTTTTCAGTGTAGGATTATTTTTCAGCTAAACCTGTTTCAAAGCTCCCTGGTCACATTTATTTGCATCTCGTGTGTAAAGCAGCTTGCTCCATGCACACTGGCACTTGCAGTATTTCCTACTCATGCTGTTAGCCTAATTTCTGACTTAAAACAAGACACCCTCCAGTCTTAGCTCCTTTAAGGATTTACAGAAGAATAAAATTATCTTTCCAGTGGTAAAGTACCCATTTAACATTTCATTTTAACATTCCTAATTTAACAAATTTGAAGACATAAAACTGTAATTTAAAAAGAAAGCAAAACAAATCATCAATTGTTTACACTTTTTTAAAAATTTAAAATGTACTCGAAGTATTATACCAAAATTATGAAATGGTCTCTTCTAAATTTTAGACTTGATATTTTGTTTGGTATGTCTAGAGGTACAAAGACAGAAGGGGCAACGGAAGATGATGATGCAGTATGTGTGTATCTGAACATCTTTTTATGTTTGGTTTTGCTTTTTCAACAAGCACATTAAGATTTCTTTCTTTAATGATGCAAAACGTTGAAAAAGAGTAAGAGCCAGCTCTAACACCAAGAAATCTAGCATGGTAGCAGGGAAAGGCAGGCTTTTCAGTCTCCAATTATCTGATAACCACAGTACTCACTAAAGAGATTTTATTATACCACACCTTGTTTGTAATACATAAAAAAGCCTCTAAATAGAGTGATGTATTGAAGGGTCCCCAATATTTTATTATATGTTAAAAAAACCCAGCAGTCCTAGGACCAAAAATTTCTTGCTTACCTTTTAGACATCTTAAAAGAATTTAAAACAAGTTTCAAATCCTCCCAAGCAATACATTTTTTTTAAAGATAAGACAATGCTAAAACAACAAACAAGCACCAGAACAACCTTTTAATACAGAAGACAACATCCCACAGACTTAGCATAGTTTAATTTGAGTCAAGTTTTAAGTACAGAAACTAGATCCTCAAAGAGTGCACAAGACCACCTAGACTGGCTGTGGCAGCCTCTCCAGAGCCGTGCAGTAATGGCTGTATACATGGATCACATCCATACAGACATGCACCACAGGCATTTTGTCAGCAAGTGGATCTGGACAGAAGGAAGATGGAAGTGAGCAGGCAGTTAAATGCCGAGAAAGTAGTGCTGTGCAGATAAACTGCATCATGCAGAACACAGTAACAGATGGATTCACCATAAAGACCTGTAATGTATTTACCTGATTTTCCCATAACAGACACTGAGCTGAACAAGAGCCTGGTTCTCTCCTATTCCATTAAGCCTTCTACACCTGCAGACACAACTATCCAATTCCTTTGGCAACACGAGCGTACCTCAGAGAACACATCCCAATGTTAACGTTAACCAAACTAAGTACAAGTAACAGTCCATGTTCCAAGGACAAGATATTCCTCCCCCTTAAGAGACAGAGAGGAACTTCATGGGACAAAACTGACGGCAGATTGACATTGCAGTTTCTGAGCGCAGGCAACGTCTTCAGGCTGTCAGTCACATGGTGCAATGGGCTCCAGAAAAAATTACCTCAGCCAAGGAAAGAAAGAAGAAGCAAGAATGTTGCTGTAGACACTCACTGTTCGCAGGTGGCTGAGTTGAAAAACAACTGTCAAGAACCAATACAGAGGTGCTTCCACAGCAGCCTGAGGCAGAGGCTAGTACTTACTGAGAAGTACTAAAAGTTTCTATTCTAATTAGCATTTCTTATAAAGCCAAGCATTCATTAAACCTTCCAGTCCTAAACCGTGTTTCTAGGGCTATTTGAAACAGCTCTGTTCATCTGCAAAAGAGTCCAATCCCTGGACAGCTAAACTCCTCTCTCCAGTAATTTGACAAACCAATCACTCTCCTACATTAGGTAAAAGAAGATGAATTGCAGCCTGATGTGGCCTTAAAATGCTTGCATTTTGACATATGGTAGCAAACTCAAAAAGATTTTGCCTAAATCAAAGCACCAGCCTCTTCTGCAGGCTCCTGTGGTGAAAACAAAGACAAATGAGCGTACCTGGATACAGCTGTCCTGTTCAGAGCCTGGTGAGATAGCCCTTTCAAAGGCAGAGGCATCTAGAATCTCTGACGAAGGGTAAGACCTTGTCACAAACAAAATTCAGCAGGTCTCCTTCTAAAGTGATCTTCAACACTGCCTGAACCACGTGTTCTATGTACAGTAAGCATAAAAGTTCATAAACAGCTGTTGACTGCTGGTTATAAGCATTGCCAACGTTATGGTAGAGATCCCCCTACAGCAGCCTACAAAGGTTTCCATACAAACAGAAGACATTGGCAAACATGCCAAATTAATAGATAACAGTAATGATACCACTTTCTCATCCAGTTTTAATGACAGATGCCCATCATTTGCTTCATCGACAGGTCAAGCTCCATGAACAGGAAGTTATGCAAGTCCTGCAGATCCTGGTACTTCTTTTGTTTATCTTCTTGGAAGATGGCCACAGGATTAAAAAAAAATACCAATACAAGCAAGTTTCAAATGTTCGAAAACATGATTAACAGAAGACTCCTTGTGGGTAAAGAGAACATCCAACAAGCTCTATGCTGCACTGCACTTAGTACTATGGGACATGGCCAATGGGATGCTCTAATGGAACTGTGAAGGGTGTCAAATAGGAATTTCTATGTATTTTTCAGCACTGGACATACAGGAAAGCTCTATGAAGAATGTCAACTGTTATGAGGCTTCAAGATTAAAAGGGAAAAGAAATAAACAAGAAAATCTTCACCCGCAGGTAACAAATACCATTACAAAATGTTTCTTCCGGTCAGGGGAAAGTTTAGGAGCTCAGTAGCCAGTCAAAGTTCTCGTGGCACAAACTTAAGATAATTACGTTTGAGTCTTCTGAGGACCAAAAGCAGAACTTCAAGAACATCTCAACATCAGGAACTGGAGTTCCTAATGCTAGCCAGTATTACATATACTCACAGATGACAACAAGTAGCTCTTTCCCCTACAATTACATCCAAGGAAAGACTGAAGGATTAAGCCAGTGATGGAGGTAGATTCAGGTTTTCTGGACATCTCTTTTAAGCTACCACTGTGACAGGCTGAGCTGAACTTCTAGGCTTTACTTATACAATCTCCAATTTTGGTTTTAGAAGGTGAGAATACCTGTCATGGTGCATCATAAAAAAAAAAGAAAATGCCTAGCATTCTAACCTCATCATGTTAAAGGGATGCTCTGAAAACTTCTTCTGAATATCCTTTTAATGAAAGTTTTCTTAGGTGGGCTATGTAGCCTAAGTGAGCCTTTACTAACAGCTCTTGGATATGAATCTGGGGAAAGAGTTAACTTATTTAATGATTTGGAAAGGACCATTAGTTGGCTCTACTTACTGTCTTAGAATTCATTAACGCCTAGAGAGATTTTTAAAAACCCTGTAGAACTGTAGGAAAGGTGAACAGGTCAATTTGATGATTCTACAACCCATGGATACAAGGCCACTTGCATGCAAAGGCAGTTAGATTCCAAAATTCTTCTTCAGATAAAGCACATAGCTACAGATACACAGTTAGAAGAGGTAGGCAACTTTTCTACATTTGAGTTCTGCTAATTCCCCTTTGTCACAACAGCGAGCAATCACAATGCTCCTGTTTGGTTAGTGCTTATCTGTCTCAGAAGAGGAGCAGATTGACTAAAAATAAGTAAACACCAGTGTATGGCCTAAGCCCTAAGCACGGATTGCAAAGACTGAGGCCCCTTAATTCAGGGAACGGCATGGTCTCAACCAAAATGGATTCAAGCAAGCCTCCAAAGAATTTCTTCAGAGCCCTTTTCAACTAAGCCTCTAAAAGAATCCATTAGGAATGTAATTTTCCTCTTAGGGTTATTTTTTTAAATGAATCAGTTGAGACAAGTAAATGCAAATTCTTTTCCAAGAATTTGTGCTACTAACACTTGATAGGGAAACTTCCAGACAAACATACTAATAGTGATTCGGTGTCCCTGTCGTTGTAGTCATTCTTGGAACTGGTAGACTTCTATTGTGTACTAAAATATGTTCTTTACAGTGAATTAAAAGCTATACATACACACTGAACTGGAAAAGACATGTAACTGATGCAAGTTTTACTATCCTGAAACTGAAGATTTTTTTTCTTTAGGATTTTCAGACTTACCGAGAATCAGAAAAAGGTTTTTCCCACCCTAGCACTCCTAGCAACATAAGACACACTCCCCTCTTCAAGGATTCTACTACTTTATTTAGGAGCTACCACGGACATACGCAATCTCATTTAAGCAAGATCAGAGTAGAAACAAGGACAGTATGCCAGGGAAAGAGGTAAAAAAATACTTATGCCCATGACTCTTTAATCCACCACTTATTTAGCAAATAATTACTTTGCCTTGCACCAAACTTAATTGGCAATTAGAGCTTTCATGAGCTCATGTCTATGAGCTCTCAGGGGCAGCTGAGTTTGCCAAGAAAGCCAAAAATAAACCTTGTGAGAGATCGTGGAAGTTCTTAGGATTCCAGTTAGCAGGCCAGTATCCTGTGTTTCTGCTGAGGTTAGGAGTGCTAAGGCTTCCTTTGAAGGGTAACATCTAACTCAATGACCGTATCATTGACCTGGCTAAGGACTACCTTTCTTTAGGCACACTAGTGGCCCAAGTCAAACTTCATCCTCAGAGAAAGCCAAGCACCCAGAATCAAAGGATCTCTCAGAGCAATGGAGTTAGAGGATTCCTTTAGATATAGAACCTTAAACTGAATCCTAACCATTGCTCATCCACCCTACGTCCCTTTAGATTGAGACTAAGCCAATTAATTCCAGGGTTCCTGTTACTAACAGAGCAGCCTTCAGGTTTCTGTGATGCTGAAACCAAGTGATAAACACTCTCAATCAGACTTCACCAAGACACTACACTGAAAAGTTCTATATTCTAAATCCTGATGCAGTCTCCATCACCAAAACTGACACTGTTATCTTGTCTGTCAGGAAAGGGAGATAGCTATTGTTTAAGCTCTCAGGCCTGTTGGCTGTACAAACAACATAAACAGAGACCAAGACTATCTTTCCAGAAATGTAGCAGATCCATTCTCAAAATGCAAAGAACACAAAGCCAACATGGAATCAGTACAAGGGCATCTGACCATCAGGAGTGTCATCTGACTGGCTCATGATGCCAACCCATGCCTCAACCTGGAATCTGCCAGACTACTGCTACCCTTTCACATCAGACAGCTTTGTTAACCTTTGTTAATTAAATTCCTAAGCAAACAATAAATGATTGGGAAATAAACGGGAAGAAGAATAGTTTCTTCCTGAATAAGAGGAGTTGTGGTGTGAAGATAGTGAATAGAGATAATACATTCTTGAAACACAGAATGTGTTGCAAATGCACCTTGATGTCTGTACTTTCAAGAGAATAAACACCTCACACTGATGCATGCAGAAAGTGTTTACTACTGTTCAAAGCCGTGATTTTTTATTTATTCCATCTTACTAAACAGAGATGTGAGCAACTTCATCAGATCCATTCATTTAATATTTATATCCACATTGAATCAAAAGACAAACCCATGACTATGTAGTGCTTCAACTGTTGTGAGATCAAGAATATACTCAATTTGTCTCTTTTCTTCAAAGCCAGGTGTACATGCAGCATCTGGGTAGCTGCAATGAAGATATCCCTTTGCTTTGAAGAGGCACCAGTGGATTACTAAGGTCATGCCAGCAAATTTCCTGAATTTGGCATACTCATGCTAGAGTAGCAGTGTTAACTGTAAAGATAAAGACTGAAGCAATGATACTACAACTTATCCTTTCCACTGCTGGAACTTGATAAAACTCATCCCTCAACATTTCAGTCTCAATTCCATACCAGAAGCAATGCTACAGAATCTCATCTGCCACAGAGTTCCCACAGCAAACCAGTTGCCCACCAGCACCACCTGAGCTGACACCTGATGAATTTATTATTAAAGCAGATTTCTTCTGGTCTCTGCAGTGAAGATTTTCAACCAACACTCCAGAAGAACACTACTTCCTGCATTTAAGAGTGCTGCAGCTGCTGTTCGCTCTTCATTTACAGTCTGACCTACATCCAGTGCTCGGGCTTCTCCTCTAAACGTGTAACTGATCTTTGCGTGTGCAATTTTCAGTGAGAAGTCACCGGCAGCTCATAGGCTTCCTCTCGTTTTCACTCACATATTACTGGCACATGCAGGATTCCTTCCACACAGAACAATCCCTTGCCTTAAGTGTCTGACTTGCTCCCCACCACGCTTCTGTAATAAACCGGCCTTGAAATTGTGACCTGTTACAAAATGAAATTTTAAGAAATTAAATTAAAATTAAAACTCTCACTTTGCACTGCAAAGCTCTCTCCAAAGACTGCACTGGAATACTCACATTCCAGCTCAATTTAACGAGATGTATAAGGATATGCTGCATTAGTTAAGCCATCTTTTACAGCTCCGCTTTGCTAGCAGGCACAGGCTGCCCAAGTGCTATGAATGACTCTTTCCAGTACAGATTTCACAGTTATACAGCAAGTTTTACACCAGTTCTGAACAAACAGGGCCTCTGACATGTCAGCATAAACTTTCATTGCTGATCATTTTCCAGTCATCTGCATTAAATTATTTGACAAATTATTATAGTCTCAGGATGAATCTTAGAAATATTTACTTTTTATAATATGATGAGATAGAGAAGTTTCTCTGCAAGACCTGAAAAAACAAAGTATCTTTTTTTCAAGAGGAACAGAGGATCCCAGGAAAATACTAGCACAAGATTTTTTGGTTGGTCCAACACAATCAGGTGATAAGTGCAGACAAAATTTCTCAAAAACAAGTCAAGCTGATTTCTATCAACACAATTTATATTTACAAACCCTTCACTTTGATTCCAGCAAGGATTTTGTCTTCTCAGTTTGGAAATAATGAAAAAAAAAAAATTGATGGAATTCGGTGGGTGTGCACTCCTAAGCAAGCACCACTCAAACTGTCAAGGATTCAACTGGCAAACTGGATATAAGCATCAAATGGGAGATCAAAAGGAGCTTGGTCTATACCCAGAATATTCAAACCAAACACTTATGAGGTCATTAATGAAAGTAATAGAAAATACAGGTTATTCCAAGATGGAGAGGCCCTGAAACATACTGGGGAACAGAATGGGAAAGCCTGGAAAAAGCAAACGTAATTCAGAAGTCAATTGTAAAAAAAATTAAAATCTGCATTTATTTAACCATGCAAACAAAACAAACAACTACATTTGCTTTGTGGCACTCTAAGAAGTGTACAAAGGATATAACGGATCACAGACTGTGTGCCTGTCAACAACATACTCAATATAAAGAGGAATACTGTGTAAGAGCTGTTTTTCACTGTTCCATTTAAACCTCAGCTGCAGCCTGCATCCTTTCAGATTTCCACACTTCCAGGAAAATACAGGCAATTTGGATCTGAGAAGCAGCAACAAGTCAAATCTAGGAAAGAGAATGTTCAAGAAAAGGGTGAAGAACTGAAGGTGTCTCAACAGGATAAAGCTAAAGGAGCCAGTATGAAGTCCTCAAATACACTGAAGGTACCCAAAGGCAGACAGAAGTTTTCCCCTTCTCTTAGCTTGTAAAATATCCTTTAGGAGCAAGTCTTTGAGGTGCCTAGAAAGGCTGTTGGAAGAGTTATGAATGACAAGGGTGTAACAAATGCTCTAATTAGGCAGAGCAGTAAACAAGATCAGCTCTCATACTTGAGATCTTCCCAGCCATACTGGCATTTACCCAATATAGCCAAAATCTGACACCCAAATTAACTCCCTTTACAGCATGGAAGCAATAATTTTCAGAAAACAAAATAAAAGAACAACCTCTCTAAATGCAAAAACTCTCCCTTTTTCCATTCAGAGATTTTAAACATTTGAACAGCTGACAGCTCCACTATAATAACTGGTATAGAAACTGAAAATAGATTATTTTCAAGTGATACACTGGAGTAAAGTAGTACTGCTCTTTTGTACTGAGCTTTGCAAATTGGAGAAGAAAACTAAATTAGAACCCACAGTTAGTATTTAACAAGTTTACACCTTTTCTATGTAAGTTTGGGGCTATAAAGCAAAGCTTATGGAAAAATATTTAGTTAAGACACCAGACCACTGTTAGCAAAGTAACACAACTGATAAACAAAAGCAGACTCACCTTCCGCAATTCAATTGTAACTTCATTTCTGTGTCTTCTCATAGTCTGTAAATAAAAAAAAACCCAAATCATTTGTATGTCAAGAAAGTAGTATTCTGTTTTGGAATCAGCTGTTTCTAAGTAAAAGGTGCAGTTATTCATCAAAAGACATGGAAAACTGTGCATAATTTATAACTCAATTTTTCCTATGAGGATGCACATGTTTTTTGTGATGTTTTGCTTGGGTTGGGTTTTTTTGTTTGGTTGGTTTGTTCCCTTTTTCCTTTTTTTTTTGATTATACACCTTACAAAAAGCTATGTCACAAACCACAAGAAGTATCGCAAAGGTACAAAATATTGACTTTCCCATGGAGTTTCACTAGAATGATTCTCCAGATGTTTTCACTGAAATGATTCTCCACGTGTTTATATGTGCAGACCACAGGCAGCAGTAAATCCAGGTTAGACAATCTCATGCTCCCATATAATCACATTCACAAGCTTAATATATAACCTATACAAGTTCTCTGGCTAAAATCAGAAGATGACTGAGCTCAATGCAACAAGACCGATCAGGCTTGTGGAAAGAGAAGACAAAGTAGTACAGTGGTACTGAGACTCCTTAGGATCTATAGCCAAAACGCTGCAAACCAGCCCATGAGCATCTCAGTTCCTTAAAGATACTGGGCACTCAGAACGCATTCCTGACAATGCTGCTACACCTCTTAGCTAAGAGAGACCAGAAGAATGAAAAAGAATTCTAGCCTACTGAAGGCAATCTCCCTAGGTTCATTTAACAATCCGTAGAAAAGACATGTACCATCAGAATGCAATTCAAAGGAGAACAGGACTGGATGACTGCTGGCAGTTCCAGCAAGATCACCCACACTAACTAAAATTAGCCTTTTAAAATACTTTCTATGTCCTAACCTTGCTACTGACCTTCACTGCCACTATCATGTTCCTTTTGAGTTGGGGCAAATAACTCCCTGACAAAAAAGTACCAGCGAAGACCAGCAGTATACAGCAAACACCAGCACTCCCCATCAGCCATCTATGAAAATATCAAACATGCTAAAGATGAAACACAGGTAGAAGAAATTAGCAGATTTCACACCATGAATATATACAGGACATAGATGCAATAGCTTCACTGTTCTCAACCACTTTGCTTAGCAGTACTCATTTCACAGAATCATTGAAAGGTTTGGGTTGGAAGGGACCTTAAAGATCTTCTGGCTCCAACATCCCTGCCATGGGCATTCACTAGATCAGGTTGCTCAGAGCCCCATCAGCTTGAGCACTGCCAGGGATGGGGCATCAACAACTTCTCTGGACAACCTGTGCCTATGTCTCACCACTTCCTCAGTGAAGAATTTCTTCTTGACATCTAATCTAAACCTACTCTCTTTCAGTTTAAAAACATTGTCCCTTGTCCTGTCACTATCTGCCTGTATAAAAACCCTCTCTCCCTTCTTTTTATAAGCCCCCTTAAGGTACTGGAAGGCTGCAGTAAGATCTCCCTGAAGCTGTCTCTTCTCCATTCTGAAATTCAGTATCTTGGGTTCACCTGAGAGTAAAGAAGGCTTGTCTTCCTGCCCACTGCTTGATTAACCAGCTCATTAACGTAAACATGGACAAAATTCTCTTTTTACATCTACAAGGTTGAACTCTACTACTTTAAACAAAGCAAGTCCTCACTACAGTAGGAGGACACCAGCACTACAGCATTATCAGAACTGCACATATTTCCCCTCCTCATCATTTTGGTAACCATTTGATACTGACCAATCTGAGCCTGCTGCAACAGCCCACTATGATAAGGACTGGATAGCTGAGGAATGGGAGGGCATCAGGTAGGTTCATTTATCTGAACAAATGAAGAACACAGTAAGTCATCAGATGCAACTAGCAAGACCAGTTTTATTAGAACTTTATATTGGAATAATCTTAATAACCATGTCAAATTTAAGGACACCATATAGCCTTAAGTTTTTCAACACTTCTTCCCCATGACAGCTGTCTGCCAGTACTTAAGCAGGATACAAAGGAGCTGGAGAGGGACATTTTACCAGAGCATGGAGTGATAGGACAAAGGGGAATGGCTTTAAACTGAAAGAGGGCAGGTTTAGACTAGATATTAGGAGAAATTCTTTACTGTGAGGGTGGTAAGGCACTGGCACAGGCTTCCCAGAAAAGCTGTGGATATTCCAAACCTAGGGTTCAAGACCAAGGTGGATGAGGCTTGGGAGGTGGTCTTGTGGAAGGTGTCCTTGCCCATGGCGGGAGGGTTGGAACTAGATCTCTACGGCTCCTTTCAACTCACATCATTCTATGATTCTGTAACTCAGCATTTCAATAAAAAAATGTAGTTAAACAATGCTGTAAAGTCTCCTTTTCTTGATCATTCTGTGTTCTAGACATCAAAACTCTACTGAACTTATCCCTAGCAACACCACCCCACCTTCCCTTAAAATCTCGTATTTTATTCCTACTTACGTTAAATTTTAAGGCATACCCCATCATAATCAGTCAACTGAGTGTCCACTAGAATTTCCCTCTCCAAAATCCAATACTGTATGTGCTAAATTTGAAGTCTCAGTGATTTAACTGATGCAAGGCACAATTTACTTTTAGATTTGCTCCCTACTTACAACTGACTCATTTATCTATGCAATAATACTCTAGAACACTTATACCGAACAGAAAAATCAGACAAAATCTGAAGCTCCTTGGGAGACAACAATAACATTTATCACTTAACACTCTTTTGGAAGCAGGGCAGATTTAAGGAACACTATATGCTGTGCTGTACAGTTCAGCAGCTTGATATTTTTGGTTTAGAAAAAAACCAAATACAGTGCAGTGCCAGGCAAGGCATTACTACTCATTTTGTCAATTTACTCTAAAACCTTCTCTAACAATGCTTTGACTAAAGACAGTTACTCAGAGTCAGCCATCCATAAAGTCTCTGCTGGGAAGACTCTAAGCTTTCTAAGGGCAAATAATTCACTCAGATTTTCCATTAGGGTTTTATCTTTGTTTCATACTTCCATTACTTCAGCCCCTCTGATCTTACCCTATTACAGTTCTGTTTCAGTATTTTTTTACCTTTTTTTTTTGTTGTTTTTTTATCAAGCTGATCTTCAAAATATTTCACTACTCCATTACAGTTTTCACATTTAATGTGCAAGAACCTCCCATCTTTTCCTTATTTAGAAAGCTACCACTCTTTAGAAAGATCCATAAAAAAGGTTATCACCTCTGCAGACATTTTTGCTGACCAGTACCATAGATCTTCTGAGCTCTAATACTCTTAAGGCAATCTTCATAGTAGCTGGGTTTTATCCTTTTAGCTGTTCTTTTGTATTTCCTTTTAAACTTACTATGAGTGTTTTTATCTTTTAAAGCAGCTCTGGTACATTTTCTTTTTACTTTCCTACTTTGAAAGGCAGAACAGGCAGTACCCATCACTAAGTCCAGTGCTGCCTCTCCATTCACAGAGCAAGCAGGTTGTTAACTGGGATATCACTCAGTCTTATCTCCATGGAACCAAATGAGTGTTATCTGCCTCCCACTAAACTAAGGGCTCTCAGTCTTACAGAGTCTCCTGGTGGCATAGGATCTTTATAAAAAACCTGTTTGCCATTAGGATCATCCAAGAATCAGTGATACAATGTTGGGGCTAGAGTCTTCCTACAAGCATATGGAACTGAAATTCCCAAAGAGTCTGTGGAGCATTCTGGCAGTTAAACCTGGTTGCCATGGCTGGGACATGATCAGTGCTCCTTGCTTGAAGTCTGCTGACACTTTCTAACCTGACACTTCATGTCCCTGACATATGAGATGAACATTGCATATGAATGTATTTAAGACCACAGATTCTACTTCATTCATACTTGACAATTGTGGCAACTATAGACTGTACATAAAATAACACATGAATGCACTTCACATTGGCTTGATTACCTAGTTTTATTCATGATGCTTACTGAGGATATCTCCAGACTGTTGCCCAGGTTGATTTTCTCCTCTTTACCATTGGAGCTGATACACTAGTGACAGACTGCTCTATGATACAATTCTGAATGTCCACAATTTAGTCATCCTTGCCATGAAAGACCTAGAGCATGTTTCAACTTCATCTGATTACACGAAATGCAGGTATACATATAGCACTATATTCTGGATACTCTTGCTGGACTTTTGGAAGCCCTATTTTAAAACTTGCAGATCAAAAGGCAAAATTTCTAATCTTATCTGGTGGGGTGAGGTGGGAAGAGTAGGACAGGATAGGACAGGAAGACTGGCAAAGCCCAGATTTTATTCCCCAAAAAACAGACTTAAATGATTCAGAAAATTTTTTGTCCTGATTTGGCATTTCTTGAAAGGAAAGTATTTAAAGCTTGTGTTTCAGATGAACCATTTTAGAAATACAGCAGGTCATCAGCACCTTCCTACAGCCTCAGAAGAAGCACACGTATTATAATGTAATAGCATATAAAAGAAGCAGTCTTAACTACCACTGCTAGCCTCCCTTCAAGGAATCATTACCACTGTAAGCAGAATAACACACTTTTACACAACCTGCAAGACCCAGCATGTAGGGAACGGACAGGCATTTACAATAGATTTACACAGTAGTAGAAAGGCTAAACATTTTCCCCAGCTAATACAGGTCAGATAAAACAGAGAGAAGAGACAATATTATTCTGCAACTTAAGCCAGGATTCATTCCCAGCTTCCAGGCTGGGAGGACATCTGCTAAAGTCTATAGATACCACACCAGTTGAAGCCTAGCAAGAGGTTACCAATGGATCTAATACAGGGTTTGACATCCACAGCTTCTGACTATGGTCACTTCTCAGCATAATGTACTCAAACAAGTAACTTCATGGAACACTGAAACAGCACATCTCAACACCCCCAAGCCAAAGCTGAACTGTTTCACTGAATAATAAAAAATACTGACTCCAAATCTCAGAAAGGGAAAACATGGCATAGGCAAAATCCTACAAATCACAAAAACGATGACAGCTGCAGAATCTGAACCATGAGGACACTCCTAAACACAAGGTGTTAATGCACCATGCGCAAAGTGCAAGCAGTAAAAATGAGTAACTACCAGTCAGCATGTACTATTAAGAAACAAGAACACAACACTTACCAAGCCGTGCTACAACATTACATCTCAGTTGTTATACATGACTCAAGTCAGACTTAAGTCCACAAGGCTTTTGAAGCAAGAGATTTCTTCTCCCCAGTTCACCATATGTAAGGAACAATTACCAGTGTGTTTGACAGGCTGACATAACCACAGTAATGCACCAAGTACTGTAAGTCTTGTTAAAAGTCAAAAGTAGATGCTGAGCAGTATTTCTAATTTCAAGTTCCTCATCACTTTGTTATTGTATAAAATAAAGCATAAACCTCCCCCCCAAAAGATAAGTAAGTGTTTCACTTCTACCCTGAATTTCTGAATATTCTCCCAACATCAGATACAAAGAGTTACATAAGAAGAATCTCTCCCTAACACCTTCCACTTGAAGGAAAAATAATTCCTAGTTCCCTCAAATCTGAAAATAATTTCATATGCCAAAGAAGAAAATTACTGCACATATTAGGGCTGCTGCATTAAGGGCTGCAAGGGAACTTTGCTTCACTGTGATACAAAACACAAAAATACTAAGCTGACAAAAGACAAGAAACTTAAGAGACACTAGACCTTGGAGGAAAAAAAAAAGAGGAAAAGAATGCCACAGTCCCTGTAAAACTGCCTTTGACACACTCAGCGGGCAGAAGCAACACAGAATACAGCTGTCCTCATCAGATCAGTGTTTCAGATCTCTCAACAAGGGTGGTATCTCTCTCAACAAGAAGATGACAAGAAACTCAAAAGTTCCGTTTCAGCCACCTGTGGCAAAGGGAAATGCCCTCCTTATTTTTCAGTTGATATTTGTTTTATGACAGAACACAAAACTGCATAAAACTCTTGATATCAAAAAGCAATGGCCTCTGAAATTCTGAATTATCAGCGCAAGCTGTATCACCAGCACATTCAAAGAATTATTTTTCAGTGACTAAATATTTGGAAACCTTTCATTGAACCACACATGCCTCACCAGTACCATTCATGAAACTGCATGTGCAGGTGCATAGGATTACATGTTAAAGAGTCAATACCACTGTTGTCACACTGCCACTTGGTGCCTGTCGCGGGTTGGGTTTGTAACCGGGCAGAAACACCAATTTAGTGTAGTGGTTTGGTCCTAAATACTCATTACTGTTTATCTTCTGTGAGATAAGAATTAGGAGAAATGCAAAGCAGGCACCAACTTGAAAGAATATAAAGTTTATTAACAGACCTAAAAGAAGAACAGGAAAAAAAAAATTTATACCACCTTCAGAACTCTCCTCCTTCCCCCACCTTCCTCCCTTCTCCCACTGAAAATGTAAAAAGACAACCCTTAAGATGTTCAGTCTGTTTACCACTTCCATCATAACCTTGTTCAGTCCATTTAGAAAGAGAAGTCTCTTCTTGCTCTTGCTATGAAAACATTATCACAACGAGACAGCTGCCCACTTCCAAATATTGTTCAGTCCATTTAGGAAGAGGAGTCTCTCTGCTCGCGATGTGAGTCCCTTCCCCCGACTTGCAGCTTTTCCCGCAACTGCTTTCGAGGGTCCACTCTTGAAGTTTTTGGGGTACAATTTTAAGGTTGAGCCGTTCAGAAACAAAAAAACAGAGGCCCTTCTCCTTCCCTGGGAGAAAAGGGTCTTCCTCATCTTCATCTTTAAGACTATCTCTGGGAGCATCTCTAGGAACTGAGGTTTTTCTCCTTTCCCATTTGGAGCAAAAGTCCTCATCTGGTTCATCTCTCCCTGTCCAAGCTTCTCATGAAATTACAGCTGCATCAGCATCTGCCTATTGCTTACGAGCTGAACACTCCACCCCCCATATCTTCATGAAATTACAATGGGATACTCTGATATATCATAGCTTCACAACAGACTTTCAGCTTTAAGCATCTCCTCTCTTCCCTCAGGTTTTCAGCTCTTCACAGCAATAAAAGGGTGAATCTCACCTCGGCC
Source organism: Aphelocoma coerulescens (assembly GCF_041296385.1). NCBI lineage: Eukaryota > Metazoa > Chordata > Aves > Passeriformes > Corvidae > Aphelocoma > Aphelocoma coerulescens. The sequence continues at coordinate 65,801,892 of NC_091013.1, forward strand.
TTGCAGCTTTGCAGCTGGAATGTTGAATTTTTCTTATTGCAGTGGAGGGGGGGGAGAGCCAAGCTGCTCTGGCTGCCCACAGCCCACGGCAAGGCAGTGGGGGGGGGTTCCACGACTGGAACAGGGCCCATGGCTTCAGGATGGCCAGGGCCTGGCCGGGCCCGCTGGCCCCCGCACGGGCCTGCAGCCACCTGTCCCAGCACCAGAAACGAGAGAGAGCTTGGGTGGGAGTTTGTCTATTCTTAAGTGTGTATCACAGAGGCGGTCACAACTTTAAGTGGCTTAAAGAATTGTCCATATTCAAACTGGCCAGCTGATAGGTTCTATCAGGTCCCAGAGGAAGCTGTAAGCACCCCTTAGCAAGGACATCCCTTCCAGGACTATCCTTGCTAACCTATGACAGTGCCTTACCATGGGCCATGCAAACCTTTCAGGAAAAAAAAACAAGGATTACTTTGAAGTGTTGAATAACATTGAGATTCTAAGAAGGTAAGTCTAACAAGCTTTTCGAGCCTTTGTTTAACATAAACATTTAACTGTATAATAAATACATTAAACTACCTGAAAAGGCAACCCATATAGCTTCTGTAAACTAAATAAAACCCCAAAAAACCCAAAACAAATCAGCTGTACTTGTACATGAGAACAAGATAAGACTTTTCAAAATCCTCTGTAGCAAATACATAAATGTAGTGTGTTGTACCAGAGTGAGGGGGAACAAAAACCTAAACAACCCCAAACCCTACTATAGCTATACAAGGCTACAGGAAAAAAAAAAAAATTCAAGCTAATTCAAAAGGACAAGAATCACACCTTAGACAAAGCAGTTGGAATAGTCTTCCATTTATGAAAGACTGATTTAAAACAATGTTACTACTCTTAGCAAGCTCAATCTCATTCACAAGTTAGTATCAGAACTACTCTTAGGGTTTCTGTTAATTTTAAGTTTCTACTTCATGTCTAAAAATCAATCTTGATTGATTATAAACACTTTGAAGTCCCTTAAGCATATCACTTTTGGACTCACTGAATTCTGGACACTTGGTAAGATTACTTCACCCCTAGTTACAGTACAAATCAGCAAGCCAAAACCATTTAAATGTGTGGATGATACAACTAGTCAGAGGCTCAGGTCATTACATTTCATTTTGTATGCTGGGATACAGAATCCTTGAAATTAAAAATTAAGTTTAATGTACAAGATGCTTAATAATGTACATTCTCTGCACAGAAAAAATAATCAAATGCTGCAACAGTAAGTGGTATGAATTTTAACTACTTTTAGCTATACCAATTGTGTCAGGAGGAAGATTAAAGCATAACCAGTATTTAACAACTAAAAATCTACCTACCATTGTAACAAGATAGAGAGCTCAGTGTAGTGCTCATCCTGAATATCCACCTCATTAAGTGGGATACCTCAGCAGTGTCATCTTTTAATGAACACATTTAGACCACTTCCGCTACAACCTGAGCAAGCAAGTCCACAAAACATCAGAAATGAAGAGGCAAGAAACAGATGTTTATGTCCAACCAGCGCATCAATACTGCCAGCTGCCCCACAACCAGCTAGCTGACTACCCCCACTCTCCTGCAGGCTGGCCAGCACGTATCAGCCTCAAGATAGCCCATGGAAGTGGGAAAGCGAGGACCATCTCGACAAGACGAACACCACAGCCCAACGTCAGCTTTGGCTATTCTGTGGATACAAAAGTTATGTTTCCTAACCAACCTTAGTTAGAACTTTAGTAAGATGTGCACTTAATTCCTTTGAAAATTCAGCTGTTAAATGGAGAGAACAAAATCACTGACCAATTCTAATTTCTCTGCATCTAAACATCACTAAATTCTTTGTTTCTGATTTTGCCTCTCAGCATTACAGAAACAGGTCTCAGAAAATCAGAAGTTACGTGCATAGAGGAAAGAGCTACCCTGAACACACAGCTGGGTTAGTAAAGCAGCTTGATTAAACATACAGGGTACCCAAACACCTTAGCATTTACAAGTCAATTCTAGACTACTTCCACCTGCCCAACTGAAAGAAAAAAAGACACTGGCCCAGTTCCAACAGCTGTATTGGATTTAACTAATGCCTTCCCTCTTGCATACGAGCATATCCTAGAGTACAATTTATATCCTTCATGACATAGGTGCCGGTACAAGACAGTAAAAGGTGATGTTTGTATTGATGAAGTAAACACTGTTCTTGCCTAGAAACTGCTTTACTGGCCTTTTTTCCTTATTCCTTCCCTGACATCTTTCAACAAGTACAAAATACTGCAATGCACGTGAAAACGCAGAAGCCTCAGGAGCTGGGCTGGTTTGGGGCAGAAAAAACCCCCATCAAAATGCTTGTTTGTATACAATTGATGAGATGATTAAGACTGTCAGCTGCCTACCTTTGGTTAACATTAAAAGCTAAATATTCCTAATTTGCATAGGCATATAATTAGTATGTGTAAAGTTGAGACTTAAACTGATGATATTGTTCTACTTGTTCTGGTAACAGCTGGCTTCAGACGAAAAGAAACAAAGGGACATTGAGAGAGGGTGATACTGCTGCTCTACCTGTTCACACTTTCAAAGTGCATATAGCTTACGCCAAGAAGTGCAAGTATATCACAATACAGGATGGAAGAATTCTGGGACTGCATCACAACGATGTGAATGCAACTACTTAATCACAACGGGAGGAATTAAAAACAATGATGCTCTGCACACCAATCCCATCTAGTTCTGTTGGACATACAAAAAGATTTGACATCCATGCCAAAGAAAACCAAATGTTTAGTCCAAATTAACCCTCCTAGCTAGGTTACTTACAATCATCATGAATTATTACCCATCTTCCCCCCCACCAGTGTATGTTCTAGGCAGACTCTTCTTCCCCAAGCCCAATTTTGAGACTTACCTAATTACCAAGTGCTCCTAAACAAAGCTCCAAATTGTCCTTCTAAGAAAAAATGGGATTTTTTTTCAAGTTGTATAGACTACAAAGTTAGAACAAGTTCACTTCTGGCTTTGTTATCACAGCTTCACATTAAATTATGCTGACCCAGTTAAAAATGCAGGCAGGAGGCATGGACTCCACAATACAAGCAACAGATCTACCAAAGCAGCCAAACAAAATGTGTCAGTCAGTACCTTGATCTGATACTCCAAGACAGTTTTATTTAATTTGATTACTATTTCACCCGAAAGGTATTTGCTCCTCTGTTAGGTAAACATTCTATTATTTTGCAGAAGATATTAAAACTTAGTTGAGATTCTCTGTGTGCTGCAGAACCTTAATATTTTAAAGCTTCCTTTTGGCTTGTAACATTTAACACAGTACTAGGTACATTAGGAGCAGAGTGCAGTATTTATACTACTGTATTTTATGCCATGATCTGTCTGGGACCTATGTTCCTCAGGGTTAATAAAGACCACTGAAAGAAAGCTCTTTTTTCTGCAGTTGGAGCTGCCACACTTTTTTTTAATCCCCAGTTTGGGGCCCCTAAAATTAAGCCCAGCTGCCTTCTGTTAACTAGTCTGTAGCAAGATAATTCAAGAATCTGAACCTGGCTAGCCTCAGCAAACTGGATGAATGAGAGATCTTCCATAACTCTTTTACTTAGTGGTGGGTAATGACTCACTGAAGTCAGACTCTCATGCCAATATGGAAAGCCACAAACCTCCAATTATTACCGCTCATGATGCTGATTCACCTGAAAGCCCTGTGGAAGCAGACAGAGCTGCCCATCCACATTGTCTGCTTCTACTGCTCCAAAAGATCTTGGCAGAAAAGCAATTGCTATGTTTTATTTCTTACTAGCTCTTTCGTAAGGATATTCTTCGAGGTACTGATATCCTCTCTGCAATTGTTTAACCTCCATACTGACCTACTACCAGCAAAGAAGAGAGAAGTGAACACTCATGTTTTAATTCCCATATACCAATTACCCAGTTTACAAGTACAAACCTATCAAACAACCCTCAGGAGACTGGACTTAAAGCAAGTTAGTTGGCCGCATTCAACACAAATTGCACCAATACTGAAGGATACAAAGCTGTCTGGAATCAACACATTATCTGCTGGTTTGATAAAGAATAAAAGAGCTGGAATTCTCTATTCAACATCAAAACTCAAGGAAGGAATACAAAAATCTAGTACATTTCCAGTTACTGCTATTGTGTGAATCAGGGACATTATATCCTGTCAAACGTTTTACAGCACTTCCATTCAGATGTAGATCTTAACACTTTTAATCACACCTTTACTGACACCAGACCAAAGACCACAATGTACCCATTTGGGCTTCACCTGAAGGCAAAATGAAGTTTCCAGGTAATCCCATAGCATCCCAAAATAAACTCACCACTCAACAGCTGGTCGGCACAAACCAACGGCAGGCAGCAAGGATCACCAACTAAGTCGAAGTACTACTTTTGTCCAGTGGCTCTAGCAGGCCAAGGAACCTGTCCACAGAATGTCCCAAAAAGCAGTGGCAATGCAGTCGCCTGCCATGTCCGCTTTGACAACGGTCCACCTTGAAAAACTTGACTGCAGTGTTTGATCATTTATGCTGCAGCCCAAAAGAAACTGACAGATACAGGAGGAGAAGAAAAACTTGATGCAGGTATCTTTTGGAAAAGAGAAAGGCATACTGAATTTTACAAAGATGCCAGCTCTGCCTTATCTAAATATTGTAATATGCCAAATAAACACCAAGAATAGTGGATAAACAAGATAGTTTAATTACAAGTGACTCCTATTCATACTTCTTTAGAAAGTTACAAGATTAAGGCTTCTTGACACATTAAATAGGGACAAGGATTTGAGATTAGGTAGTTTTATGTTACAGTAATCTGCTTTTGCCAGTACACATTTCTAAAAAGGAAATTACTTATTCTCCTATATCACATGAGCAGCGTAATAAATGCTTTAGAGTTTCCTGGAAACAGAGGCTTAACCTGTCCTTGAGGGAAAACAAATGAAGTACCTACACAACTCCTTGGTCTCACCCAAGACATGATACCCCCTCTGTCCTCTCCCAAAGTTTCTAAGCAAGCATCCCTCCCATCCCCTTACTGAGCAGGGAAAAGTAGCAGACATGTCTAGGCAAGTGGAAAACCTGACTGCCACTGCAAAAGAGCAGGAAGCCCTTTTCCCTTCCATAGTCCAGAAGATTAGAAGAGTCTGAAGAGGAGTCTAGAAGATCAACTCAGGTATATCTTCATTTTTTTACTAATAGATGTTACCGGAAACCCAATCCACCATCTACTACCATATTTCACAGACAAAATACCATATTCACCTGTGTACAGGACATGAAAACAGCACAGCAAAATTAGGACTGTTCACGGTAACTAAGTGCAAACAACTGACTAAAATTTTGATCTTTGGAACAACATAAAGATTTGAATACTTTTAAGTGTACAAACTTATATCAAATTGTAGATAACCACTTTCAAGAAATTCATTACAAAATTAAGTGTCTGCTCAGAAAGGCTTCACAGATTTCTGGCCAAACACCAGAAGACCAGACATTCTTAAGCTTGCCAAATATTTATACTATTTTCCCTTAGAAAGAAAAAAAAAAACAAAAACCAACAAACATACAAGGCTAAATACTAGCCAGATACCTTCTTGTGCAATCTATGTTTGAACAAAGACACTCCCTTTTCAGACACTTAAGCAGTCTTCAACTGTAATATCAAAGTACCTCAGACAATCATTCTATGAATCCATGATATATTTATAAGCATCTCCCTGTGAAGTGGGTAAAAAAGTTTTGTTATTCCATCTGTAAAATGGGAAAACAATTGCAATTTGCATACATTCACAGGGTGTCATGAAAAAAACCAACAAATCAACTCCCTAGAGAGCTAGGCTATATTCAACCACAGCAAGCTTTTTTTGGTATAATATTACACAGCTCAAATGAAATCAGATTTTCTTTGCTGTTTTTTGAAAGATATAATCAAAAGGCAAAAAAAGATTAAACATGTGCTAGCTGCCTAATTAAATCTATGAAGAGATCATTCTGCTCAAGATGCAAGAGAAAACAACAAACCCAGCTGACAACGCAGGAAGAAGATGGAGCATTAGGAATTAGAAAATACACTCTAGCAACATCCCACAATCTTATGAACCTTGTCAGCTGCCCTTTTGATTTAATCATTTCAGTATCATGAATTCTAGATGCTTCTACCTCACTTTTTAATGTGACAGTAACATAGAATCAGTGTGCTTTCATTACATGAACATTTTGGGTATCATACTTCTCTCCTTGAGGATTCCTTGAGTTTCTCAAAATTCCAATTTATATATCCTTCCATTAAAAAAAAAAGGTGCTGTCACGTTGACTGTACATGTCAGTGCTCCCTGAACGTCTCTTCTTGTCTGGAAGGCTGCTCTTCAGTGCTGTTTGATCAGTGATAAGAACACTACATTCCTCTTGCACACCTGGTGAACAGTAGTTAACAGGATCCTGATGAAAGGCAGCAGGGCTCTCATTTCAGGATCCTCTCCTGATGTGGAAAGCTTTCTGTATCTGGCTGAAAGTCAGACTTTTATTGCAGAGAAATCACTACCACTGATTTTGCATCTAACATTACGTGTGTGCATGAAAAGAAGTTAGAGACCCTGATGCCAAAAAGCTGCATGCAAAGACAGTATCTGCTGGTTAAGGTGACTTCAGTTACCTGAGCAAGACACAACAATGTCTCTTGGCAGAACTTCTCAACCTTCTGACTTACACTGTAGTTGACTAAGAAAAAGCAAGGACTAGAACTCCAAGAACTGCAAACCTGAAATCTGACACGACGCTGCACCTGGCCAGGAATCCCTTACTGCACCTCAGAAAACCTGGGCACAAGCCACCCTAGCACCCTCTGTCACTGACCACCTTCTCCTCGCACAGATGAGCTCTATGTTCCACACCAGCAAGTTTGCAGTGGGGCTTGAACACTCAATAAAACACATCTCCATCAAGGCTTACAAGTCTTGAAAGGAAGCTGTTTCTCCAAACTGATTTTGCAAATCACTTACTCTATATTACCACTTCCAAAGTCCACCTGTTACTGAATCTGACAATAACCAAGATTAAAAATGCTCAAGAAGAAGTCCTCAGCTGATGAGACATGACAGAGTATGAGGGAAATGAGTAATTCAGTAACAGGTGTTTGAATGAAGATGACACAAACTTGTCTCCTGTTCCACAGCCACTAGTACATTATATATTCCTATTTTCTACTTGCTGTATTTTTTACACAGTAAATCAAGTTTAAAGCTGACTGCAACATTTGCTTAGCCTGAGAAAGGAGACGAGTGTCAGGTGACCCAGAACAGCCCCTCCAGCAGATTTAATGGTGTTAATCTGATTGTGAAGGGATAACAATCCAACAGTTAAATACCACTAGACAAGATATACCTTCTCCCCTTCACACTGACCTCTTTGAGCCACCACTGGTCTTCTCCAGATGTGAAGGGCTGGCTCAGGAAGCTAAGGGAGCAGAAAATTAAAGAAACATGAAGAGCTTTGCAACTACTTCACCCCAAGGCACAGACAGTTCTGATGCAGGACCAACTTTTTGGAAGAAACCAGTGCTTTTGACTACCCATGTCAAATTTTGTGAAATGGACTACAAAGTCCACTTTCTGCTATTATATTACTAATCAGGAATATCAATTCAGTATCAGAGTTTCCCACACCAGGTATTTTGGAAACAACTGACAGACTCTATTCTTGAAAAGATAAGAGATTTTGGATTTCTTTTTCATTTCAGATCAGGTCAGTTGACAATTTGTCTTTACTACCTGATGACACATGCCATTATTTACTAGTTCATTGCCTCCTCTAGCCTGTTATAAATTAGATGCCTCATTCCACTTCTAATCCCACAATAAATACAAATCTGATCACTTACTTGTAGCTGGTGCATCCTCCTAATTGCTGTCCTTTCATATAACACAGTTTTAGAGGACAAAACATCCTGCTTGGATATGTGCTGGAACTGTACAAATATTACAAATGCCTCAAAGAATTTATGTAAAAAATAGTTAAAGAGCTCTTTAAAACTAGTCTGTTACACTGCTACCATCTGTGACCAGACTTCAATATTCTACAAATTAAAAATCAATCCTTTCATAAAAAAAGCTTTAGAGATACCCATGCCACTGCTGTAGTGTTAGAAATACACAAGAATTAAGAAAAACAAATTCTGTAATTACAGGAAGATTACCAGAGGCTTGATATATCACAACAGCAAACAGCAATAACTGGGCCTCAATACAGCAAGCACAGATCTCAATCAGCTTATGAAGATTATGTTCATCACAAGATACCATCTACAAACTGCATTCTCCACAGGTTATTTTTGAAATAAACAATTATTTCCTAATGTATCTGTGCATTTAAATCTTTTAAAATGCAATGCATTCAACTGATTTTGAATCTCAATGAAAACACTACACAGTACATCTAAGTGGACTTATTAGGTGTTTGCCTTCTGCCACGAGTCACAAACATTTCACAGCATTGTACTGTCTACATGCAGAATAAAGCTTGGAAAATTCTGGAGCAGTAGCAACCAAAGAGGCTTCCCACATCTGCACCTTACTTCCTACCCATGTAATTCTTTCCAAGGTACAAACATGTACACTTATATTCTCCCAAGAGTATATATACTGGGTTTAAAGGGTAATAAAGAAGCAGCTGGAGTTAGAAACTCTGCATGAGAGTATCAGATCTTGTATTACATCCAGCTCCCAACAGAAAGTTACATGGCACCTGTGTTTTCACTTTACCTACTGAGACTCAAGCCAGTGAGCCTCTTAAGACAGCAAAGGCCATAGTACCTTAAACCTACCTAAACCAGCTGTTAAAGCCCTACTCCATTCTGGCATCCTTTCCTCTGCCAAAGTGAAAGGCAGAGAGCTGATCAATCTGTATTGTGAAATCTTGAAAGAAACTGGATTGGTACAAAGTAGTTGGGAGACACAGGATTTCTGTGACTGCTACAACCCTTTCTTGTTTCAAAGCCTTGGAGGGGAGTACAGGGAGACAGCAAAAACTCAGTACACAGAACAGCATCCAGCAATGAGCTGGCAGCAGCATGTCTGCTCATTCGCTAACACCATGCAGGTATGGAGCCTCCACTGCAAAGAGCCTTTGACAGCTGACAGGAACACAGCTTTAAGTCAACCTGTACCTTTTCCCAGATGCCCAGAGACTGCACAGATTTGGCCTCTCCTGGAATGATGTTCCTCTGCTTGCAAAAAATTCATGGCAGCATGACAGAAAATTAGGAATGAAGTCAAGCATCCTCAAAAACTAGATCCTCACTGTTAGCGATGCAGGAGCAGTAAATACACTGAATCTGCCAGAGCTGATGATGGAGATCTGGGCTAAGCCCAGTTTCTTCCTCTGCCTCATTTGGGGTGAGGATGCTGAAGGTACAGAATAAAAATTTATCCTTCAAAGTTCCTGATCCCAAAGGTGATACAGACTAAAAGGTGATACAATTGCCTGTAACTGGAGAAAAGACATCAGTGACCAGGACTTCTGAAGCTAAAAATCAAATAGAACAGGAGTAGGTGAAGGATGACAGCGTGGCTGTATTTCCTTTTGGCAAATAGTCCTCAACAAATTTCAGAAGGATAACCCTACAGACTAACCAACAGAAGTTAAAAGACTTGTCTTCTTTTTACTTATGACTAGGTGTATGACAAGTATACAAACAGGAAAGTTTAATCCCAATCATTAAAGTGTTTTTACATGAAGTTATTCAGTTTATAATGCACTAACTCCTTACTAGGTTTTGGGTTTCTTTTTCTGGTTTGTTTGTTTTCTTTTGAATGAGTGCACATGGAGTTTTAATCTAGTATGAACTTTGCTAATTACATGACCACAGAGTCTCATTATATCACACACAAAAAACACCAGCAACTCATGCAGACAGCCCTACAAATTTTAACACCTCTGCTCACCAAGAATTTTTCCTCAGTTTTGGTCAGGGATGCTGACTAATCCTGACAGAAAGAAATGGGCTGATTGTTTGATCCATCACCTTAAACATCAGAACTGTGAGTCAACAAATGGGTGCCAGCTACTGTAATAAAAAATAAGTAACGTTTCTAATCCAAGATATTGAAGGAGTAAATCACGCTAAGAAGGATGTTACTAAGCAAAGAATGAAGAACTGCAAAAATCAGAAGGTTCAAATTAGGTTTTTTAAAAGCTAGGCTAGCTTAGATATCAACATAAACAAATAAACACAGCAGTTACAACGGGTGTCACAAATTAAGTGATTGCAACCGTTTAATCTTGCCCTGTAAAGCCTCAACTGTAGTGGAATAACCAGTGCTGGATATCTAGGGGAAAAAAAAACCCATCATTGAGATTTAAGACTCATGTCCACAATCACACAGGAAAGCCTTCTCATTATATGTGCAACAATTTAAAAAGCTCTTTCACATCTCTGGAGAATACAGAAGGTTGTGAGGAGAGAACTGGCAGTTGTCTGTCCAGATGAAGCCATGAGTGTCTTGGCTCCTTACTGATCATCTCTGCAGGTTGAGTTTAACTTTGTCTGCTGCTAATCACATGTCAGTACCTATAAAAATAAAAAAATCTCACTAATAAAAGAAAGAACAGAAGCTCATATTAAGTGAAGAACACTTAATTTCTGGCATTTTATTTTGTTATTATCCTTTTTGAGGGCTATATACTTTTTAGAAGTATTAATATCCCAAAATCAGAATTTCAGTTCAATATCAACAACTCTACCTTCCTAAGAGAGGAAGACAACAAAGAGGTATGGAACTTCCACCCAAACCTGAAACTAGAAAAAGAATGAACCTGTGCAGGTCAAGGATTCAGAAGCTTCAACTTCTGCTCAGCAGATCTGTTCCCTTGCTCTTAGAAAAGTACAATGAGAAGTTGCATGGGGTACTGACATCTGTCATAACAAAATCCAAAAGTACTTACTCATCTTTTGTTTCCCTTAAAGTTGCATTAAGATAAAGCAAAGACAATTATACGGCCTAGCAAACCCAGTAATAAAATCTGAGTTAACTACAAATTAAAGGAGTAAGTATTTTGGTCTGCCAGAAGAGTCTGTACCCAGAGGGGATCAATAGTAACTCACAAGTACTTAACAGCAGCCAAAGGAAGATTACTAAAAAATGTGTTCAGGCCTGATGTGTTCAAAGGCAATGACTGTTTCCAGGCAGAAGGTGACTCAAGCGCCACTGTTTTCAAACTGAAGCTGAGAGCGTACATCTTTGAGTATTTTCAATTTTCCAGAGGATATAATCTAGATATCAGACCATGATTTATTATGCCATCATTCTAAACACTTCATTTTTCTTTGGTGGAATTTGACAAAATGAGAAGATGTAGATCAATGCCAATGGAAGCACAGATGCCTCCTGCTTTCCAAAGCTGAGTACAGAAAATTGGAGGCAGGATCTCTATGTAAAACTCTTTATTGCACCACAGGGAGCAAAACAAGTGTATTTAATTGCCGACAGTTGGGAATTAAGTATATTTGATGTAGAAAAGAAATACTTTGTAGAGAGCCAATAACTTTCACTACAAAATTTGTGCAACCAGCAGGTCAGTCTGTGTAACAGTTCCTCAAGAGAGGCACAGTAACTAATGGCAATTATATAGCTCTGCTGTGCTCATCCATTCTCCATTCTAAACTTAACTTACATTGTTTTACTTTTAGAGACTTAAGTCAGATAAAGTTTACTCCAGAAGGGTACTCCTAACATGAACTTTTAAATACCCTGTTCAGAAAAAGAGTCAAAAAGCAGCTTTAGTAGAAAATCTCACATTTAATACAAATTAAGTTGTTTTGAAAGACACTGAAACATTTCCAATCTTTATGTTCTTTAAATGACCCTAAATTCCATTTTAGCATATCTCCATGGGTATACAACTTTAAAATACCTCTGCATTTTATCTATTTGTTAGTGTAAAAGAAGTATGTTACCTAGGTTTTAACCCTTTTCAAAAGCAGATATGACAGCTTTAACTACATTACCACTACCGGAGCTCTGCACCAGTCTCAGGCTCAGCCACAGAAAGGAAATCAGTCAGCACACTGGAGGACAACCCTAGGGATATACTTCTCCATAACAGCAAATACACTACTCCAAAATAATTACTCCCCTTCAGGGGAAAATGAGAGCTAAGCCACCTTAGCTGGTCTGGCAGAAGTAATCTCAGCAAAGCTTAGGCAGTCCATTCCCTCCTTCCTCCCCATGGAGGCAGATATTTAATTCCCCTAGACTTGGGCATGCTATAATGTAAGCAAGCATGGATGACAGATCAGTTCACACTAGGCATGAACATACCTAACCTTTCCCTGTTTAGAGCTCTGATGGATTCAGGCCAGTGACTGAGAAAGCAGCAACAAAGCCGGTAACCAATACAGAGAGATGAGACAAGGACAAAATGAATGAGGAGCAGCAGGAAGCGCCTCACTGGATGAGAAGGGGAAAAAGAAATGCACCACGCCCCCTCCTTACCCTGAGAAGCAACTGCTAAACAGAAGGTTGGGCAATTTTTAGTTACTTTCTAACATTTCATAATGTTAGCCAGAAGCCTTGAAGTTATACTCTTTACATGCAATATTTTCTGTGAGAAAGATTCACTGTCGCAGAGTTAAATAAAAATTAAAGACTACTTTACACTGTGAATGTCATCTTAAAGACACTACTGCTGCTAAGCCTGACCTGCATAAAATTGTCTCCACCCAAACAATAGCAGCCGAAGTGGGAATTCTGCTAAAATACAAAATGTGCTTTCAGAGGACTAAAATTCCAGTCTGCTGATTACAAAAGTTAAGTGATAAAATCAACAGAAACACGGAAAACACCCTCAGGTGAAGTCAAAGTAATCTGACATATATTTAGGTTTTCACTCTAGCGAAGCCTAAGCCGATTTCAATCCTAGCCTGATTTCAGAGCTCCCTCCCCCTTCCTTTCCTACTACAGAAACTTAAACACAAGATTTGGGATTTCCTCTTTCAACTGCGAGTAGAACTGAAGATGTCTCTGATAACGACACGCAGATTCGAAGACCTCTGAAACATCATTAGAGAATGAGCTTCCAATAACCCTGAAACTCTCAAATTCGGTGGAGTAAACTACTACCCCATTAGCTTTACCGAGCACCACACTCCTTCCCGATATAGACGCAGACGCCCAGCAGACCATTATTGATGTGCCTACCAACATTTGAAAACAAAACACAAAAATTGAAAAGAAAAAAGAGGTTGGTACACGGTAGGACAGGGAACAAAACGGGCCAGCACAGCACACTGCAACAAGGCTCACCAGAGCGTGGGAGCGGTCCCCGGCACCAGCACAAGCCTCCGCGTGCAGCAGCGGCACCGCGGGGCGAGGGCAGCGCAGCCCCGAGCCCCGGCGGAAGGGCCGCCACCGCCCCGGGGGGCGGCACAAAAGGCCGCCGGCACCATTGTCCGAGGCCCCATCCGAGCCCACAGCCGGGGGGAAGGTGGCAGGACGGGGAGGCCGCCGGGGTGGGAGCGGGGAGCGCCGCGGGAGGAGAAGGTGCCGCATCCCGCCGGCCCTGCCCGGGCCCCGGCGAGCCGGGCAGGCGGCGGAGGGGCCCGCGGGCGGCCCGGCCGCGCCAACCCTTCCCCCCGCCGCCGCCTCCGCCCCCCGCCGGCCGCGCCCGCCCGCATGACGGCGAAGAAAAAAACCCCCCTCGGGCGCTCCCCCCGCCGCCTCCTCCCGCCGCGAGCGCGGCCCGGCCCGGCCCCTCCTCTGGCGGCCGCCGGCGGAGGCGGAGGCCGGGCCCGGCGGGACCCTGCCGGCCCCACACGCACCTCCGCGTCGCGGCCCTTGTTCTTGAAGCTCTTGATGCGGTGGCTCTCCAGGCCGGTGGCGGCGGCGTTCTCGGCCATGGCGGCTCCCGGCGGCTCCTGCGAGGCGGCTCCGGCGGCTCCCGGCGGCGGCTCGCGCGAGGGGCGGAGGGAAGCGGGACGCGCTCCGTGACGAGCGCGAGGGGGGGAAAACGGGCGGGGAGGGGGGGGGGGAACTGCTGGCGCGCGCGCGCGCCGTTGCTGAGTGACTGGGAGAGGGATGGGGGGGTGGGGGGGTGGGAGCTCACGTGACGCGGCGGGCGGGCGGACGCCGTCCAATCGCGGCGCGGCCTGCCGGCTCTGGTCCCGCCCCCTCCCCGCCCCGATCCCGCCCCCTCCCCGCATAGCATTCTGGGGCGTGTAGTCCCGGCGGGCGGGAGCTCTGCACGTGGAGCGGTGGCCCGGCCGCGGGGTTCCAGCTCGACGCCGGGAGCTCGGGGCCTCCGGGAGACTTTCGGGGGCGGTGGGGAGGGCTTGAAGGTATTGTGCATACAGAATCGCGGAATGGGTCAGGTTGGAGGGCACCACAGTGGGACATTTGGTCCAATCTCCCTGTTCAAGCAGAGCGAGCCTATAGCATATGGCACAGGAGCCTATAGCACAGGCACGGTTCGTGGTTTCTCCAGTACAGGAGCCTCCACAGTCTCCTTTCCGGGCAAACTGTTCCAGTGTGTGGTCGCTTACGCAGTAAAGAAGTTCTTCCTTATGTTCAGGTGGAACTTCCTGTGCATCAGTTTCTGCCTGTTGTCTCTTGTCCTATTGCTCGGCACCACTGAGAAAAGCCTGGCTCCATCCTCTTGGCACCCTCCCTTCACTTATTCATAGAAATTGATGAGATCTCTCAGTCGTGTCTTCTCAAGGCTGAACAGGCCCAGCTACTTCAGCCTTTCCTCACAGGAGAGATGCTCTGGGCCCTCCATCATCTTTATCGCCCTACGCTGGACCTGCTCCAGGAGCTCCCTGTCTCTGTTGTGCTGAGGAGCCCAGAACTGGACACAGCACTCCAGATGTGGCCTCAGCAGGGCTGAGTAGAGGGGCAGGATCACCTCTCTCGACCTGCTGGCAATGCTCTTCCTGATGCATCCCAGGATTACACTGATCTTGTTAGCTGTGGGTTCGTCCCCCCTAATGCACTCTGGGATGACCCCGCTGGCACAGCTCATGGACAAGTGGCCTCAGGCAGCTCTGCCAGCCAAGGCTGTGTCGTGGGTCTGCTCTGCATCTCCCTCTGCTCCTCATGACTGCACTAACATTGCTGTATGCCTGGGAAATGCTGCACAACAAGCACCTAACAAATCCAGATGTTTCGGGAAGCCTTGAATCCCCTTTGGTGAGTCTGCCATGCAAGCAAGCCCTGCCTGGAAAAAGGAAATCCAGCACTTTGCCGACACGCCCTTCATACCACAAGTGCACGTGGCAGCTGGGATGTTGTACCTACTGTAATGCAGAGCACAAAGGGGCTCTGCCCAACAAACTGTCCCCAAACTGTCAAAATTATTGCACCGCCACTCCCCATGTGCAGCTCTGGGGGTGTTTGGACAGCCTGCAGACAGACCCAGGACCTCCAGATCAATGGTAGCCTGGGCACATGAGTTTGGGTCAAATACACTGCCTTGAAGTCAAACCTGGAATTTTCATGGTAGAAAAGAGGATGTATGTGGGCGGTGTAGTTGTAGACAGTGGTAAGCAGTGATCTAACACCTTGCATAAAGCAGAGTATTATCCAAGAAAACCAAAACCCCAAAATAATGAGAACACGTAACGTTCAAATTTAGCTCATCTTGTACCACATCAGGTTCTGCAACAGATCCTTATAGCTATATATAAGTTTTCCACAAACCTCTTTCAGAGTCTCTCCCTCTAATTGACAGCTCAGCTTCTTATTTGCCTTCTCCCAAGCCCTCTTTGGATCATTCAAGTGACTGTAACTTGTACTTCACAGCTCTGGCAAAACAAGGCTTGCAGCCTGATGGAGATGAGTAAAAATCTGGAAGACTAACGCTCTTCCTCACCGTCATTGAGCTGCGTGCCAAATGTGGCAGATCAATATAGCATTTCCATCTCTCTCATTTCCAAGTAGTTTCGGCTCCCAACACACTTTCCTCCATGCCTTTTCTCAACAGCTTTATCTGCATGTGCTGCACCATTGTTGCTAGGAGTGGAAGAGAAGGAGCCAGAAGCAGGCAAAGCCAAAAAGGCACAACCGATGTGGCTGGTGTTTGTCAGAGATGGCTTCTAGGCTCTGTCACTTGCACATTTGAAGAAAAATTTGCTCCAGCTCTTCATCTGTCTTCAGGAGAGCTCCTAAAGCAGATTCAGCAACTGACAACTTTGTTTTACCCCCCCCCCCCCAAGGAAGGTGGCTGTAGCTGCCATCTGTGGCTGACTCAGGCCTGGTAGGACAGCAGAGCAATGCTGATGTGATCCCTGCTAGGCAGGGCTGTTGCAGTTCTCCTCTGGAGGAGTCGCTCACCATTACCTTGAACAAAAGATTATTGTTCAGCACCACTCGGCGTAATCTGAGAGGTAAAAGGAAAACTTGCAACAAAAAAATCAAGTGTCTCCAGGTTGGGATAACTCAATTTACCAATCTTTAAATCTATACCCATTCCACTAGATAGGATTTATAGATTCAGTGTTTTTTTCTTTCCCATTTCTTCCTTGATATAAGCCTTTCAGAGTTTGTATAGTGCATTTCATTTGTCCAAATAGACACTCAGGAATTGAACACCTCTTAGACAGAGCTATGTGGAAGTTTGCTTGGCTCTACTGCCTGAATAAAGCTCTTGACTTGGTAATTGAAGTTGTGTGTACTCAGAGAAAACATTTTGGTGCAATTAAGCAAATACTGCTTTTTGGCACTGTAATTAACAGACACTACTAAAATATAATGAATGAGTACTTTGCTACTTTGAAAACAGAACAAACCATGTGGATCTGAGTGGTCGTTCTTCATCGCCATATGAGTTTCATATCAATGTGTTCTTGTTGCCAAGACCTGCAAGATAAGTGTCAGGGCCATGAGCACATTTAAAGGATTCACTGACCCTGAGCAGCCTCCCCATGCTCCATTTCAGCCCTTTGCCCCAGTGATGCTGCAATGGTGCCAGTCTCAAGCTCCACTGCAGCCCTGGCCCAAATGTGGGGGCTGGTGTCCTGGCTGGGTGATGGGAAAGGGTGAAGGGGAGCAAAAGCGGGTGGTTAGGGCCACCAAAGTCTGTGGATGCCTTCAGCGGTCTGACAACATAAACTCTGTAGCTTAAAGAGCTGTGAGGAGGAAAGATCTTTCATAGTTCAAAGATATGGGGCAATAAGAACTTTACAGGTGTCCCATTACTGAACAGAATTGAGCAGTGCTTGCTTCTGGGATGACCTGTTGGCTTCAGCAAAACTGGATGAGCCCAATTAATATTGCTATATTTTGGGAAGTGCATGTGGTTGGCTCAGGAATCCACCTGCAGTATCAGAGTCAGAGGCCACTCACCCTGTGGTAGGTAGTCACTTGCTCTTTTGCAGTCAGTGATTTTGTCTGTATCCACCAGACAATAGAGCTGAAGAAAACCAGCATGTAAAAAAAATGTAATGAACCTGAGTCACATTATTACTGGCAATCCCTCCAAGAAGGATTGGGAAGGCTTAGGTGCACTGTTTTAAGATTCAGTCCCACCCTGCTAATGGATGTTAGAAGGCGAGGCAGGAGAGACAAGTAAAACATGTGTCAGCTGCTTGGTCTCTGTTCACAGCCACGAGCAGCTGAACCCAAGACGTTTGGGGTGGAGGAGGTATGGATGCCTCCCCAGCAGAGTAGCAGGGTGGCTGGCAAGGTGGGATCATCTTGAAACACTGCTGCTCACTTGGCTACAAACCACATGGCAAGAACAGTCTATGAAAGCATGCAACTTGTAATCACAGGAAGGTGCAAGGATTGCTACTTAAGCCGTTACCTAAAGCACCCATGGGTCTCGTGCCTTGCTTGCCCACCTCAAAATGGGATACCCGAGCACCTCTGACCTGGGATGCACAACAGCTGTAAGCACGTGTTACCACTGGCTCAGCGGAGCGACAGAAAGCCTTTCTGCCCTACAAAATCTGCACTGTTGATGTGCTCTCTAGCTCTCAGCAGATGTTAACCTTCATGCCTTACATTCTAGTACCTCTAGAGACAGCGTGACTGGTGCAGGCTCAGACCCTTGCATGGCTGGGGTCCCTGCCCAGACCCTCTGTGGCTGTCCCACCGTAGGTACAGCTCTCCAGCAACTGGCTGAGCAGCGTCTCGTCGGGTGTTGCTCTCTTACAATAAGGGATGAGTAACGCATAAAGTAAGCAATGCCTCATTTTCCCTTAAGGTACATGTATTGTTTTGGTGAGACCATTAATGCGTGTTTGCAGTTCTCTCCATCACTGAGGTAAAAAATTTGTCTTCATAGGAAAAGAGTTATGTTCTTACCTCATCGTAACTAAGGCTTAGTGATGACTGTGAGCTAAATCCTGATAGGCACTCCAGCTTTGTCAAAGGCTGCCAACAAATGCCATGTGAGCCAAGAGGTAACGTGCACTCCAGGAGAGGTGAGACAGATCCACTGAAGAGAAACCCGTGGTAAGTTGCTGTGTAGAAAGATCCACAACCTCCAGGTCAGGAAACCCCTAATCTGAAAATAGCTGAAACACTGGGAAAGTGCTGGGGGGAGCATCACTTTTTTTCTTGTTCTTATGCTTTTCTGAATACATCCATTTACTGGTGGCTGTTGGAGATGCAACAGTCTTACTGAATTCTTATTCAGACACACTTTTGGTCTGACCCACCATAGTCCTTATATTCACAGCAGAAAGTTAGTGCTCAGCGAAACATGTCAGTGTGAATTTGACACCCAAGTAGTCCCAGAGTACAGCGTGCTCCTCCTTCAAAGCAGTAGGTTATGGGTGTCGCCTGGTTGTCCTGTTGCTGCTTTGTCCCTTCTCTGGTCACCCACCCTGGAGGCAGCTTGCCTTGTGCCAGACTCCAATCTGGGGTGAAAACAGCTGCCTTTTTGGAAGAAAACTCCAGCCAAAGGTTTGGATGGTGCACACAAGGAAACACTCTCTGGCTGCAGTGGGACTATTCAACTCATTAAATTGGCTCTCTGATGTCATTTCCCAGTCTTTCAGCAGTGTCTCAGCAGACCTGGCAGTCTGAAATACTTCTCTGCAGCAGAGCACCTTATCCCACTGCCCATAGGCAGCACGGTCAATGGCGCTTTGCAAAAACAAGCAGCTCCAGTGGGCTCTCAGGAGCTGTGCAGACGGGTAAAGGGCCCAGGGAAATGTGGGCCCTCCCCAGCATCTCTGTGCCAGGACCAGTCCCAGAGAGCTGCCCTTTCTGCTGGAAGAAGTCACTTCTGGGGGCAACACAAAGAGCTGGTGAGGGAGATGGCCTGAGGCTGGCTTTGGGAGAATCAGTGAATAGGCCAGGGTCAGGATTTACAAATGCCTCATTATCTGCAGACGAGGAACAGAAGCATTGAGGGAGCAGCTGGATAGTCTGCTAGCATTTTCAGAATCTGGGGGACATTGTTAGTGAAGGAGGAACCATAAAACCTCTGGTTATTCATAGGTCCTCTGTTCTGTCTGAGCCAAGTTGCTGTCTCAGCATCATTGTCCATGCTTTGGGAGAATTAGGTTCTACTCCTTCTGGTTCAGAGCATCACTTTCCTCCTCTGCTATTCTCAGAGGAAATCCCAGAGTAAGTATGCAATAATTCCTCATCTTCTGTTGTTTCCTGTTGTCAGGCGGCTCCACACAAGAGCTGGTGAGCTGCTGTTGGGGGTGACAGCAACTTGGGCACGAAATACGGGCTTCCTGGACAAGGATCCACTGCTATGGTACCCAGGCAAGAAGAGCTGAGGCAAGTCCCAGGTCATGTCCGGGTCCAGACTAAGGAGTTATATGGCCAGGTACAGGGATAGCTGCAGTGTAGCTCAGGCAGAGACCAAGGGCAAAAGCCCTACTTAAAAACAGTGCCTGAGATAAGGGGAGTGAGTCCTTGCCAAGGCTCCTCACAGCTTGTTCTCAAACAGCTCTTTGATTCAAGGCCAGGCAGCTGCACTGTCAAAGCTGGCCCTGGGCCCAGGCAGCCCAAGCCCCAGGAGGAGGGGGATGTACTCAGGGCCTGGGCACCCACCTGGAGCTGAAGACATCCCTTTCTCCTCATGTCTGAGTTCCAGACAGCCACAGAAACTGGATGGGTCACAGATATTCATACCAGCTTTTCCAAGTTTAAGGTAGATGATGATCAGGAGCCAGAATATCATCCTGCCCAGAGGATCCAAGCAGGGCTCCTGAGATACTGTTTGCAGAACCATGGATCCACTACCCTCTTGGCTTTGGCTTTGAGATGCAGGTGCTCAGGAGGCTGGGCTGGGCCGGGCTGTGCCACAAACAGCAAAGCCTGATGGGCTCACTGTTTTTTCTATAAAAAATGTTTTGTAGAAATGGCTGTGGGCGGTCTTCCCCATGGCCCAGAGCCTTTGGCACAGGCAGCCCGGAAATGCACTGGTTGAAGCCCAGTCCCAGAGCCAAAAAGGGCCAGGAAATATCTGGCACAGGCAATGTTGCAGCTGAAGGAGACATTAAAGGAATGCAGTTTACAGGAAAGGTCCCTGAGGACCTGGGAGTGACTGTCCACAGAATGACTCTTAATTTATATTTCAAAGTGGCTAATTCAATTGCCATAATTGGGAGTTTTGTCTTATTGTCATGGCCCTGCACCTGCAAGCCCTGCTATGATGGCCACCAGTGTGAGAATCACTGTCTTTTCCCATCTCTCTTCCTATTCCCTGCCTCGCTGTGTCTTCTACGCAAAAGGACTCCTCAAAGTCTTCATGCAAGTTATGGAGATTGTGGCAAGTGGAGAATGTCACAGTGGTTGAGAGAAAGCCTGTCTTGGGAGCCCTGGGACTCATGTCAGCTACCCAAAGCCCCTGTACTTCATCCTGCAAGAGTCACAGGCCAGACAGAAGTTACTGGATAGCACTGGGATCATTGAGACTGTCAGCATCACTTGCAGCAGGGTGTTGCACATTTCTGTGTGGTCACAGTGTGTGCCCAAGATGGACAGTTCAGAGCTGGCTGTGCTGACAAGGCCTGGTGTTGGTGAGGTTCAGCAGGGGACAGGCAGCTCTGCTGTCACCGCCCACTCCTGACAGCTGGCAGGACACATGCCCATGGCCTGTCCTCCCCAGAACTATTGAAGCTTCTGCTGTACACCCACCTCAGGGCTTCAGTTGGACCATGAAACACAGGAGAGCCCTGGTTGGCTCTGGATGGTCTCTCAGAGAATCTGGACAGGACAACCTCATTTTAGTGAACACTTACAAAGTCTCAGGAGTGCTGGTAGACTGCAAGGTCATATCTCAACTTGCAAACTCCCTTGTGCTGACAGCCTCAAGCAATGAGAAGTTTCATAGAACCATAGAATATCCTGAGTTGGAGCGGACCCACGAGGATCATCAACTGCTGGCCCTGCACATCAGATAAGGTCTTGTATTTTGGCAGCACCAGGGAAAAAAGATGGCTTTTCTCCTGTAGCTTCTGATTTGGAGGCACTGGAGGATCACTTCTGAAATAACCTAACTGCAGGTTTGGAGCTCTGTGGTTGGGGTGACCTTCATCAGCTCCAGAACAATAATGAGAAGCCATACTGACAGCTTCCTAAATGCCGTGGTGCTGGGACACTGATGCTTTGAAGAGGTGATGAGTGACACACAATAGCTGACATGGGGATGGGAGAGAGTAGTTTGATCAACCATAGTCAGATGTGTTCAGCTAGCACAGATGTGAGGAGCCAGCACATTACCATCTGTACTGGACTTCCATGGCAAGATTTTGGCAGCAGGGGGGCTACAGGGGTGGCTTCTGTGAGAAGCTGCCAGAAGCTTCCCCCGTGTCCTATGGAGCCAATGACAGCCGGCTTCAAAATGAACCCAACAATGGCCAAGGCTGAGCCCAGCAGTGATGGTGGAAGCACCTCTGGGACAGCAGAATTAAGAAGGGGGAAAAACTCCTGGGAAACTGCAGCTGGAAAGTGGAGTGAGAATGTAGGAGAGGAACGGTTCTGCAGACACCAAGGTCAGTGCAGAAGGAGGAAGAGGAGGTGCTCCAGGAGTTGGAGGAGATATTCCACCGCAGCCCATCGTGCAGCCCATGGTGAGGCAGTTGTGCCCCTGCAGCCCATGGGGGTCCATGGCAGGGCAGAAGTCCATGTGCAGCCCCAGGAGCAGGTGGATGCTCGAAGGAGGCTTTGACCCTGTGGGAAGCTCACACTGAAGAAGACTCCTGGCAGGACTTGCAGACCTTTGGAGTCCATGCAGGTCCTGCCAAGTTTGCTGGCAAGACTTGTGACCCCATGGGGACCCATGCTGGAGCAGTCTGTTCCTGAAGGATTGCACCACATGGAAGGGAGCCACACTGGAGCAGTTCATTAGGAAGGAAGGACTTGTGTTGGAGAAGTTTGTGGAGGACTGTCTCCTATAGGAGGGACCCTATGCCTGTACATGGGAAGAGTGAGAGGAGTCTTCCCTCTGAGGATGAAGGAGTGTCAGAGACAATGTGTGATGAACTGACCACAGCCCTCATTTCAATCTCCCTGTGTGGCTGGGGAGGGGGGAAAGATAAAGAATCAGGAGTGAAGTTGAGCCTGGGAAAAAGGGCAGGGTGGGGGGAAGGTGTTTAAAGATTTGGTTTTATTTCTCATTACTTTGCTCTGATTTGATTTGCAATAAATTAATTTCTCTGAGTTGGATCTGGTTTGCACATGGCAGTAATTGGTGAGTGATCCCTCCCTGTCCTTAACACATGAGCCTTTGTCCTGTTTTTCTCCCCATATCCTGCTGAGAAGGGAGAATAATTAGGTGACTTGGTGAGCACCAGGGGTCCAGCCAGGGTCAACCCACCACACCATCACAAACCGTGATGACCTGTTTCAGATTTTGGTACACGGTTGTAATACACTCTTTCCCCTAAACATCGTCGCTGAGAGCTGAAGGACTTACATCTGCACTGCAGAAAAAAGGCAGAAATATCTCAAAGTGGAATTGCAGTGACACCAAAGCTTTCACTTGGATTTGATCTGATTTCACTAACTCAGACTAAGAAATTTTTTTGTGTGTAAGTGTCTCGGTTTGAAAGACAGGTGTCTGCTAAGGAAGGCAGAAGCCTCCCTTGGAGTGGCAGATGTAACCCCTTTCCCTCTGAGTTATTATAATTTTGAAAATCAAGGCTCTTTAGGCAAAGATGTGGGAAATAGGAATAACAGTTCTTTACTATATATATATATATATATATATAACTAGTCAAACAAAACAACAACAACTATGGCAGTAACAGCACACACAAACCCAGTCCCGGCCTTCTCGGCTGTCAGGCTATTTCCCCTCGGGTGCAGTTCCGCTCGCAGCCGGCAGGGGCGCTGGCGGCTCCCGGTGAGCAGGGCAGGTGCGATGGTTCCCCCGCGGCTGCAGGGGGCGCTCCGGAGCGAGCTCGGGAAGCACGCGGCTGCTCTGATGCCCTGGGATCCCGGGGAAGGATGGAACAAAAGAGCTTCACAAACCGGTGGGCAGCTGGTCCCGGAGTCTCGGAAACAGCAGGCTGGACTGGTAGGCTGGAGCGGCAGGCACAAACACAAATCCCGGGTGGCAGACGAGATGTATCCAAAAGGGGAACCCCCCGGGGCTCCAGGCAGGCAGGGTAAGCACGGCTACAGCGTAGCGAAGGCTCGAAGCAGCAGCGGGGCGGGCGGCCACAGCCCAGCCTCCAGCAGGGCAGGGAAAGCAGCTTTGGGATCCCCGGTGTTGTTCCCAGCAGAAAGGAAAGACGCCGAAAACGGGAACCAGCAGCTCCTCTCTCTGCACCTTCTCCCTCCAGACGCTGAGAACGAACTGAACTGCCCTGCCCGCCAGGTGAGAACAAAAGCCTGGCCGGGCCCTTTTGTCTTTCTTAAGTATGGCTATCTCCTCTCAAGTATGGCCATTTATCTCCTAGCAACATGCTATGGGAAAAAATTCCTTTAACAGAAAAAAAACTAGGACTAAACTGAAACCCCAACATTATCCACCCCGAATTTTTTTCCATACTAACATGTTACATGAAACTTAACTTTTTAACCATATAAATACAAGCATCACCTAAATTATATACATATGTACATGCTGATACTGATACAAGTACAGAGCCATGGGTAGTTCACCCTAAAACAAGGTCCCCTTGCGGTATGCAACGGGTCTCTCCATCCCTTTGCATCACCCACCAGGTACAACCTGGTCCCTGAGCAAAAACAACCCCACGGATGGGTTTGTCTTTGCTCAAGGCAGACTTTACCCAAACAGTTTTTCCAAGCATACCTCTCATGTGCACCACTGGAACCTTATCCCCATCTGTTGTTTGTAGGGGTTCGGATTGGGCAGGGCCGGCTCGGCTGGTGGAGCCTCGGGTGTTAACTAAGCAGGTGGCTTTTGCTAAATGCACCTCCCAGTTTTTGAAACTCCCCCCACCCAGCGCCTTCAAGGTGGTTTTAAGCAGTCCATTACACCGCTCAACCTTCCCAGCTGCTGGTGCATGGTAAGGGATGTGGTACACCCACTCAATGCCATGTTCTCTAGCCCAGGTGTTTATAAGGCTGTTCTTGAAGTGAGTCCCATTGTCAGATTCAATCCTCTCAGGGGTACCATGCCTCCAAAGGACTTGCTTTTCAAGGCCCAGGATGGTGTTCCGGGCAGTAGCGTGAGGCACAGGGTAGGTCTCCAGCCATCCTGTGGTGGCTTCTACCATTGTGAGCACATGGCGCTTGCCTTGGCGGGTTTGAGGCAGTGTGATGTAATCAACCTGCCAGGCCTCCCCATACTTGTATTTGGACCATCGCCCACCATACCACAGGGGCTTCACCCGCTTGGCCTGCTTGATCGCAGCGCATGTCTCACAGTCATGGATGACCTGGGAGATACTGTCCATGGTCAGATCCACCCCTCGGTCTCGTGCCCACTTATAGGTGGCATCTCTGCCCTGATGGCCTGAGGCATCATGGGCCCATCGAGCTAGGAACAACTCTCCTTTATGTTGCCAATCCAGGTCTATCTGGGACACCTCTATTTTCGCAGCCTGATCTACCTGCTTGTTATTACGATGTTCTTCATTAGCCCGGCTCTTGGGAATGTGAGCATCTACATGACGGACCTTCACAGATAGCTTCTCTACTCGAGCGGCAATGTCTTTCCACTCCTCAGCAGCCCAGATTGGTTTTCCTCTGCGCTGCCATTTTGCCTTATTCCACCTTTCCAGCCAACCCCACAGAGCATTGGCTACCATCCATGAATCAGTGTAAAGGTAGAGCTTTGGCCACTTCTCTCTTTCAGCAATGTCCAGAGCTAATTGAACGGCTTTGAGTTCAGCAAATTGGCTCGATCCACCTTCTCCTTCCGTAGCCTGTGCAACTTGTCGTGTGGGGCTCCATACAGCGGCTTTCCATTTCCGGCTAGCGCCTACAATTCGGCAGGAACCATCAGTGAAGAGGGCATATTGTTTTTCACTCTCTGGTAGCTCGTTATACGGTGGGGCTTCTTCGGCACGCGTCACCTGCTCCTCTTCTTCTTCAGAAGATAACCCAAAAGTCTCACCTTCTGGCCAGTTCGTAATTATTTCCAAGATCCCAGGGCGACTTGGGTTTCCAATTCGGGCGCGCTGCGTGATGAGGGCGATCCATTTGCTCCAAGTAGCATCGGTGGCGTGATGCGTGGAGGGAACCTTTCCTTTGAACATCCACCCCAGCACCGGTAGTCGGGGTGCCAGGAGGAGTTGTGCCTCAGTTCCAATTACCTCTGAGGCAGCTTGGACTCCTTCATAAGCTGCCAAGATTTCTTTCTCTGTGGGAGTGTAGTTGGCTTCGGACCCTCTGTAGCTTCGGCTCCAGAATCCCAGCGGTCGGCCCCGAGTCTCACCAGGCACCTTCTGCCAGAGGCTCCAGGACAGACCATTGTTCCCGGCTGCAGAGTAGAGCACGTTCTTCACCTCTGGTCCTGTCCTGACTGGGCCAAGGGCTACGGCGTGAGCGATTTCCTGCTTGATCTGGGCAAAGGCTTGCTGTTGTTCTGGGCCCCAGTGGAAATCGTTCTTCTTGCGGGTAACCAGGTAGAGAGGGCTCACAATCTGGCTGTACTCAGGAATGTGCATCCTCCAGAAACCTATGGCGCCTAGGAAAGCTTGTGTTTCCTTCTTGTTGGTTGGTGGAGACATCGCAGTGATCTTATTGATGACCTCAGTGGGAATCTGACGCCGTCCATCTTGCCACTTCACTCCCAGGAACTGGATCTCTCGGGCAGGCCCCTTGACTTTGCTCTTCTTGATGGCGAAACCAGCTTTTAGGAGAATTTGGATTATTCTCTCTCCTTTCTCAAACACTTCTGTTGCGGTGTTCCCCCACACAATGATGTCATCAATGTACTGCAGATGTTCTGGGGCCTCACCCTTTTCCAGTGCAGCCTGGATCAGTCCATGGCAGATGGTGGGACTGTGCTTCCACCCCTGGGGCAGTCGGTTCCAGGTGTACTGCACACCCCTCCAGGTGAAAGCAAACTGAGGCCTGCACTCTGCTGCCAGAGGAATGGAGAAAAATGCATTGGCAATGTCAATAGTGGCATACCACTTCGCTGCTTTGGACTCCAGCTCATACTGGAGCTCCAACATGTCCGGCACAGCAGCGCTCAGCGGTGGAGTCACTTCATTCAAGCCACGATAGTCCACAGTCAATCTCCATTCCCCATCAGACTTGCGCACAGGCCAAATGGGGCTGTTGAAGGGTGAGTGGGTCTTGCTGACCACCCCTTGGCTCTCCAGCTCACGAATCATCTTGTGGATGGGAATCACAGCATCTCGATTTGTCCGGTACTGCCGGCGGTGCACTGTCGAGGTGGCAATTGGCACTCGTTGCTCTTCCACTTTCAGGAGCCCAACTGCAGAAGGATTCTCAGACAGTCCGGACAGGGTGTTCAACTGCCTAATGCCCTCTGCCTCCACAGCAGCAATCCCAAACGCCCACCTGAGTCCCTTTGGGTCTTTGTAGTAGCCATTCCGGAGGAAGTCTATGCCCAGAATACACGGGGCCTCTGGGCCGGTCACAATCGGATGCTTTTGCCACTCCTTCCCAGTCAGGCTCACCTCAGCTTCCAAAAGGGTCAACTGCTGTGATCCCCCGGTCACCCCAGCAATAGATACAGGTTCTGCCCCCACATGTCCCGATGGCATTAAAGTACACTGTGCCCCAGTATCAACCAATGCATCATATTTTTGTGGCTCTGATGTGCCAGGCCATCGGATCCACACTGTCCAGAAAACCCGGTTCTCCCGTGCCTCTTCCTGGCTAGAGGCAGGGCCCCTCTAGCCCTGGTTATCATTCTTTCCCTGGGCATACATACTAGAGGTACCTTCGAGGGGATCTGACATATCATCCTCCTGTCTGTAGTACCTGGCAGCTCGGTCACGGGAGGCTGAGGCTACTTTCACCTTAGCGGAACCCCCTCGGTTAGTGCCTCCCTCCTTGAGTTCACGCACCCGCGCTGCCAGGACAGAAGTGGGTTTCCCATCCCACCTTCTCATGTCTTCCCCATGCTCACACAGGAAAAACCAGAGCTCAGCTCGTGGGGTGTACCCTCTCTCTCTCGCAGGGGGACGACGGGCTCTGACCTGGGGGCCTGTGACTCGCACTGGTGCCACACTGACCTTCCTCATCTCCTCCATCTCCTCCCTCATTTCCTTCCTCATCTCCTTCATCTCCTCTTTGAGGTCCTGGACCACAGCAGAGACATGAGCTTTCAGTGGACCATTGACCATGCTGTCATAATTCCTGAGCTTGTTGGCAACAGAGCCCACTGTTTCTCGGTTATTGTCAGCATCAATGGTTGCAATGAAGGTGGTGTATTGCGATGGCCCTAGTCTTGCCAGGTTCCACATCATCTGTCCTGTGCACCTGACCTTATCGGGGTCATTACCGTGCTGTCCATCCCTCCCAAAGAGTACCTCTAATACTGCCACCTCTCTTAGCTGTTGGATCCCTTCCTCAAGTGTCTTCCACTGCATTCTATGATGGTACTCCTGCATTCTCTCTTTGTGAATGAACCTTTCTCTCACACTCATTAAGAGCCGGTCCCAGAGAGAAAGGGGTCCTGGCTCCCTCACAAATATCTGGTTCACACCTGGGTCCTGGGTCAACGATCCCAGATACCTTGCCTCACCACTATCCAGTTGCACACTTGTGCCCATGAGGTCCCAAACCCGAAGCAGCCAGGTGGTATAAGGCTCACGCCCCCTTCGCACAATGTCATCTCGCATACCACGGAGACTGTCGTACGAGAGGGACTCAATGATGATTTCTGGCTCTGGCTCCCCTGCTGGTTGTGAGGGCCCTGGTTCCCCATCATCATTAACTGGTCGTACTGATTTGGTCTTACACTTCCTCCTTTGCACAGGGGCGACTGCTGCTGGCTGTACTTGTCCTTGGGGTTCAGCTGAAACCTGGGCGGTTGTAACATCCGTGGGTTCCACTGCTGCACCGTCGGACTCACCCTCTTTGGGGCAGGGAGAGGTTTTTTCACTAGCTGAGGAGGTGTATTCCCTTAGCAATTGGCATATCTCCTGGCGCACCTGGCCCATCTCCTGGCACATCTCCTTGCGCACCTGGCCCATCTCCTGGCATATCTCCTTGCGCACCTGGCCCATCTCCTGGCACATCTCCTGCATCCCTTTCGCCAGTACCCCCACCCATTTCGGGTAGTCCATTTCTGAGGTGGGCTGTTGGGCGGTATCAGGCTGTGGGGCAGGGTCTCTAGTGTCTGGGGCTGTGTCAGGCTCTGGGGCTGAATCAGGCTCTGGGGTAGGATCTCTAGTGTCTGGGGCCGTGTCAGGTTCCGGGGCAGGATCAGGCTCTGGGGTAGGAACTCTACTCTCTGGAGCCATGTCAGGTTCTGGGGCAGGGTCAGGCTCTGGGGCAGGATCTCTAGTCTCTGGGGCTGGTGTCTGGGTAGTTATCCAAGCCAATCTCAACTTATCTTTGAATGCTAAATAGAGTAGGCCTACCAGCAGCAGGTGGTTAGTATTCAGAAGGAATCTAAACCCTTCAAAAATTGATGGGGTGGGTCCAAATAACTGGTTGAGGGGTTGGGGGAAAACTTCCCCTGGTGTCATTTCCTCACAGAAGGTACCATTGTTAACATAACCCCAAAAACATGCGCTCAGTGTGTGATAGCCATTTATCCACGTGCCCACATTCCGGAGGAAGTTAAAAACCCATGAATTCCTCACCTTCTCGACCCATAGCGCAAGCTGGATAACGGCAATGGTAGCCTTAGTGAGAGGACCCATATTCAAGTAGGGGGCTGCAAAGGGGAAGAATATAGCCACGGCCACATGCCACCCGAACCAGGGCAAAGTAGACCACATAGTGCTGCCTACCAAGGTTCCTATATCCAACACACAGAATTAAGTTATTCAGGAACTGTTATTCCTTTTTCACCTCTCTCTCTTAATGCCCTCAGGCCCCACGGTTGGGCGCCAAGATCTGTCTCGGTTTGAAAGACAGGTGTCTGCTAAGGAAGGCAGAAGCCTCCCTTGGAGTGGCAGATGTAACCCCTTTCCCTCTGAGTTATTATAATTTTGAAAATCAAGGCTCTTTAGGCAAAGATGTGGGAAATAGGAATAACAGTTCTTTACTATATATATATATATATATATATAACTAGTCAAACAAAACAACAACAACTATGGCAGTAACAGCACACACAAACCCAGTCCCGGCCTTCTCGGCTGTCAGGCTATTTCCCCTCGGGTGCAGTTCCGCTCGCAGCCGGCAGGGGCGCTGGCGGCTCCCGGTGAGCAGGGCAGGTGCGATGGTTCCCCCGCGGCTGCAGGGGGCGCTCCGGAGCGAGCTCGGGAAGCACGCGGCTGCTCTGATGCCCTGGGATCCCGGGGAAGGATGGAACAAAAGAGCTTCACAAACCGGTGGGCAGCTGGTCCCGGAGTCTCGGAAACAGCAGGCTGGACTGGTAGGCTGGAGCGGCAGGCACAAACACAAATCCCGGGTGGCAGACGAGATGTATCCAAAAGGGGAACCCCCCGGGGCTCCAGGCAGGCAGGGTAAGCACGGCTACAGCGTAGCGAAGGCTCGAAGCAGCAGCGGGGCGGGCGGCCACAGCCCAGCCTCCAGCAGGGCAGGGAAAGCAGCTTTGGGATCCCCGGTGTTGTTCCCAGCAGAAAGGAAAGACGCCGAAAACGGGAACCAGCAGCTCCTCTCTCTGCACCTTCTCCCTCCAGACGCTGAGAACGAACTGAACTGCCCTGCCCGCCAGGTGAGAACAAAAGCCTGGCCGGGCCCTTTTGTCTTTCTTAAGTATGGCTATCTCCTCTCAAGTATGGCCATTTATCTCCTAGCAACATGCTATGGGAAAAAATTCCTTTAACAGAAAAAAAACTAGGACTAAACTGAAACCCCAACAGTAAGCAAAGACAATTTAATGAAAATAATTATGACAAAAAAGGCAAAGGCAACTGAGGTGGATCTGGGGGGCTTCTGGTTCCACCCCATCCCCCAAGCCCCCATCCCTTGATCCCAGCAACACAACATGCATTTGCACACTGTGTGCATGTTGTGCAACCAGAGCCTCCCTGCACCCAGCCAGAGCAGGCTGCTTCTGTCCCTGGTTAATGCAGCTCTGATTACAGCATCCTTAGAAAGGCGGATTTTCTTTCACGTTCTCATATCCAAGTATTAACCTGCCCTGACATCTCTTCATTTGCCAGAGCTGCTAGCACAGCTTGAGATTGCTTCACTGCAGAGATTACACAGAAGAGGCAGATTCCAGTGACTTCTGTTCTGCTAAACAAGTTCTACTCCACTCTAAGTTAATATATATCTTTATGTATTTTTTAATATATACTTTTATATATATACATATTTATATTTATTCTCTCTCTCTGTGTAATAGCTTGTCTTCTTGCAGAGATAAGAAAGTCACAAGTGCAGTTCTATGTGAATCTGGAACAAGAGATAACTTGCCTTTGTGTTCCTTGATGGAAGAAAATTCAGCTGGAGTTATGGTTATGGTACCAACACAAACCCACTGCAGCTGGCTACCACCATCTCCTTCTCCTTTGAGGAGACATTCTGCATATTTAAATCCTGAAAACACATTTGGTACCAGGCTGCTATGAACAATATAGAATATCCTTCTTGTTTCAGTAACTATTATTTGTATGAAGCCACCAAGATGGTGAGTCTCTGCTTACACATTGAAGCTGGTTTCACATGATTATTGGCAGAAGTGGCAATTTTATTTTAAAACCTCCTGTGATCTGATCTCAGGATCTATTTGGATCTTCAGTCCCCATGGCAATAGCTTCTCAAATCCTGAAAATAACAATGTGCACAGCTATTTTGACTGAATAAACCAGATGCCACGTATGCATAAGGCTAAGCGTAACGGTGTGTGCTTGTGGGGACAGGGATTCATTTCAGTCATGAAAGTAAACAGCAATTTTCCTAGTGCACATAGAAGTATGCTCTGCTTGGTCAGATGTGTCAGGTGAGAAAGTGACATTTTTATATTGTCACTTTTTAAAGTAGACTCGCATTCATCCCTTTGAATGGCTTTCTAATGATACCTGATGTGGCATATGTGCACCGGGAACCCATAAGGCATCACTCTTCCCTGTGAAAAACCGCTGGAGTGGTGCCACGGAAGAGGAGAGGGAGAAAATTATATTCTAGCTTCATTTTGGATAATTGTATGTTCCCCTCTTGAACTGGAGCTGTTAATCAAAATGGGAAGCCTTGTGAGTTGTTTTGGTTAGAATAGAAATCTGTTTTCATTTTTGGTGCTGCCTTAGGTGTTGGAAGATAATGTGCGATGAAGGAAGAATCAACTACATAGTAAGTTTCTTTTACTCACTTTGAGTAAAGAAGGGCTTTCTGCCATTCTGAGGAACCTTGATTAGGTCCTTTGAGGGTGTTCCAGCAGGACTGTGACTGGATGAATGTCCCCCTACAGGCCACTAGGTAACACACGGACTTTCTCTCCTGGTTGCCCAACTCTGCATCACTCCTGCAGCCTGCCTCTTGTGTGATCCCTATGCAGGAATGCCAGGAACTGGTAGGCAGAGTCCCTCAGGAAGTTGGGCACCATTTGCCATTGGTGCTCACCTGCTGGCTGGTATTCAGCTGCTCACAGCCTCACCCAGGTTGTTGTGTGGAGGATGCTGAGACTTGAGCTGGACCCGCACAAAGCTTTATTCACAGGGTCTGTAGCTGGTGACGTGCATTGACTTCAGAGGTAATAGCTACTTTTTGGGAAAGGTTAAAAAATGAAAGGGGAGAAACAGAAGGGACAGGAAAGCTCACCCCCATGACCAGCTGGGAAGAGAAGGTACAGGAAGTCTTCAGAGGAGAGGCCTCCCCTAAGCATCCTCTCTGGTGACATCTGTCACCTCTCTGCCGACATATTTCCCATGGTAAGTATATAGGGGTTTTTTTTTGACCCACTCAAACTTACTGCTGGTTAGACTCAATGATCTTAGAGGTCTTTTCCAATCTAAATGATTATATGATTCTATAAATGGTTATATGATTCAATGATTTTGTGGGGTTCTCTAATGTAAGCTGAGAGCAGCAGCTCAGGAATAGGAAGAGAGATGGAAAAGGAAGGTGGTTCTCATGCTGGTGGCCATTACTTTTCATGGCAAACGGTCATAACCAGTCTTGCAGGTGCAGGGCTGTGGAAATAAGACAACACCAACATGAGTTGCATGGGCGTTCAAGAGATCTCAGCAGCATGGCAGGGCCCAGTGCGGAACCTGCAGAGCTCCAGACAGGAGCTTTTCATGTCACACAGGCTGAGGCACTTCAAGCTCTGCTTAACACAGAGCAAAGCTGTGGCATGGCTGAGAAGCACACACAGCTGGGAAACACTCCCAGTTGGAGCTGTACAACTCTAAAATGTCTCTTTTTATTATCACAACCAGCAGAGCGGGTGATGACAACAACTTGCTACGATGACGTCTCGCCAGCTGCGAGTGAGCTTGCTTAAAGGCAAGTGTCCTCAGCCCCTTGCTTGACTCTCGCGGGCCAGCTGGAACAAGGGCATCCCAAGCATTCCATGGGACTTGGATGAGGTGACTGAGGCCTCATGGCTCACTGGCCAGGATGGGGCAATGCCAGGTGCTGCACTGGACTTGCCGGGAACCTGCTGGAGGAGATTGGGGTCCATTAACTCCAGGCTCGGCATGGGGCATCTGGCTGCAGCTGGGACACATCACTGCAGATGATTGCCATTCCTGTCTCCAGCATCCACCAGTGGATGCTGTCATCATAGGCAGGGACATCCAACCCACTGGTAAAATAGATTCACCAGCTGCTGTTTTCCAGAAGCAGGAATTGAGCTAAGCCAGTCAAGAGTTTGGCTTTGTCTTCAGAGTGAGCCCAGGAGGGATTTTTCAGCTTTCTTCAGCAGTGCAAGGAAAAGGGAGAAGTAAGGAGCAAGCAAGGAAAGAAAGTCAAGGCAAAAGAAAAAGCAGGCAGAGGCAAGAAAAGGCAGGAAAGTTTTTTATGGACACTCTGATAGCAATATTCCCCAGGAAATACGGGAATGGCTTTGTCACTACTGGACTGTTGCTTTTTCCTTGCCTACCTTTCCTTTCTCCAACTTCTCCTTGAAATGATGGGGGCTATATGTAAGAAATCACATTCTCTAGCATAAAAACGCCTGATCTCAACTCAGACAGGAGAGTAATAGGTAAGGAGAGGAGAGGAGAGGAGAGGAGAGGAGAGGAGAGGAGAGGAGAGGAGAGGAGAGGAGAGGAGAGGAGAGGAGAGGAGAGGAGAGGAGAGGAGAGGAGAGGAGAGGAGAGGAGAGGAGAGGAGAGGAGAGGAGAGGAGAGGAGAGGAGAGGAGAGGAGAGGAGAGGAGAGGAGAGGAGAGGAGAGGAGAGGAGAGGAGAGGAGAGGAGAGGAGAGGAGAGGAGAGGAGAGGAGAGGAGAGGGCAAAAGAAAACTAAGTGCTGTAGTTCCTGCTTCACTGCTTGTCTCAAACAGTGGATTTAAAGTGCAACCTCAAGCAGTATGAGTGTTGGCAATGATCTATTTAAGCTAAAGCATGACGATGACAACATAGCAGGAACAAAAAATGTGAGTGTGGAGTAATTGAGAGGGGAGGGAGCCTTTTGTAAGCAATTGTTTGCAGATAGTTTTATGATGATTCAACGCAGTTGATGTAAAATCTGGCTCAGTTGAACTGGGTGTCAGCCAGCCTGGTGTGGCTGCTAAAATTTAGCTGAAATTGGTATTTTACATCAATTATTTTAGGTGAGGAGAGGGCTGCTGCCTTTTGGGCTGTCATCCCTCCTGCTAGCCCCATGCACAAGGGCTGGTTCTGCTCCCCCGAGGCCATGGGCCAGTATGGGTGGTTGGCAGGCTTGTCATGAACAAGGTCAGAGAACTGATCCATGGGAAAAAGAGAAAAAGGGACAGAGGTGTTTGTGGTAGTCTTTTTTCCCAGGCTGTTTTCCCTGCCCTCAACTAGCTACTAAGTGAGAAACCACCAGGGCCTCCCAGAAACCCTCCAGCAAACCTGCAGCAATGCGGTTCAGTATTTCCCCAGCTGCCAAGGCAAATACAAGCAGTGAAGGAAAACAACAGCGGTAAACCCCAAAACCCTGCAAGCCTCCTTCATGCACTTTGAAAAATGGTAGTGACAGGGGCTTCTGTTTGGGGGGAATTCTGGGTGGGTCCCCTCAGGAACCCCCCCCCTCGGCAGACCCACGTGCTCCCTCCTTCCCCTCGGCGGGAGCGCTGCTCACTTTATGAAATGCTGAGTTGCACATCACGATGTCCCTTGTCAGCACTCAGCAAGCTCATATTAAAACAAGAGGGGGGCCAAGTGGATGAGAAACTGAAAGCCTTCCTGCTGGCTACAGTGAATTCCTTTCCTGGCAGAAAATGGGCACCAGATCTACCAAAATTCCCGCCAGATTTCTCTTCTTCCATATAATAAATGAGGGTTCAGATAATTATCCCAGTGCCACAGATTTTAATTGTTTTAAACAGCGTTGCATAGAGCATTCTTGGTGAGTCCCTGGCATTGCTCTGTCAGTGTAAAAGGCATAGGGCTTCCTTGTGTTTGAAGAGATAACGGTGCTGCAGGCTACAAAAGATAACTGTGCTTTTTAATTTAATCTTACAGCCATGACAGCAGTGCAGGGGGTCTCTGCCGCAAATGTGCTCAACCTGCATTGACTGATGTCTGTAATATCTGAAACCTGGTAGGTTGCTTTGGGGAAAGTGCCAGAATAAGCATCTTTTGCTTACTACAGAATCTCAGAAGACTGAGATGCAGTCAGATGTAAATACCTGGTTTGGTAGATAATACATTTGGGGTTCTGTTCAGACTCTCACTGGGTGCTGGTGGTGGTTTGCTAATAATTACAGTTACATTTTTGAGTGGTATCAAACAGTGGGAGATACACTTGGGTCCTAAAGCTGGAGGGAAAATCCTTGCAGATTATGAGGAGAAAAGAAGACCATTCACTCTTCACCTTCCTTTTACATTTAGTAGTTAAGGCAGAAATTATAAGATTTCTGTGCAGATCATTAGAAACCTGTATTGGTAGGGAGCAGAGTAAAATATTATTACATTTTTTAAATCTAGTAGAAGTGCAATGCAGGACAACAAATGCAGCTATTAAAACTTCACCTCTTAGACATATTTGACCGATACACATGTTATTTGGAGCTATAGTTTTTGGATGTTACTTATAGCATTAAAAAAGTAATAAATCCCTCATAGTGAGTATTATTTAGCATGTATATTTCAGTTCACTCACGAAAGGATGCCAAGAAGTGAAACAATGAATTAGAGGGCAGATGCCTTTCATCAAGTGTCCTTAATTGCTACCCAGGTTGCATTTCTGGCAGGAGACCTCTGCAAAGGGCAGTCACGGTGATGAAAAATGCCACAGCGGATGGGTGTGTGAAACACCAGCAGCAACCTGGAAAACTGTGACAAGCACAGGTCCAAACCAGTCTATTGCAGCAGTGATTTTTCAAAGTGCCAGCCCTGCCCATGGTTCAAGGAACAGCTTTTTAACTCACCTGTGAAAAGCTAAAAAAACGGGGAGGAGAACCACAGCAGATGCCTGCTGCTAATGAAGCAAGGGCCACAAACTGGACTGCTTCAGACCTAAAAATTGGCCACCGCCTTTCCTTTCTTATACACCCTTCAAAATAATGGGTAATGCCATGTCAGTCCCTTTCTGAATGCTGCCCTATGGGTATTAATTACAGTTTGTCTCTGAAGGGACAGTGTCTGCTCTGCTCCTTGACCTGCTGTGGACTTGGTGACACAAGGGACCCTTCTTTGTCACCTTGGCAGATGCCACACACACACCATTCTCATCTACAGTGGTTTTTTTGCAGGATTCAGCAAACTCATGCCCCGATCCTACAAATTGCTTCTCAAGGA
This sequence comes from Aphelocoma coerulescens, assembly GCF_041296385.1. NCBI lineage: Eukaryota > Metazoa > Chordata > Aves > Passeriformes > Corvidae > Aphelocoma > Aphelocoma coerulescens. The sequence continues at coordinate 65,838,298 of NC_091013.1, forward strand.
GCAGGGAGCCAACACAGGGAAGTGCAAAGAACCCACTTAGGGAGCAATTAATAATTTTCCAAACATCTTCTTTTGTCTTTAGATTTAGCAGGCCTTGTAAAGGGCATGGGTGACCGGTTTAGCTGCACTTGGGTCTCTTCATGGTGAGTTTAGCTGGCGTGGGGTTTTTTATGGACCACTCTGATGGGTCCCCATAGCAATATTCCCCAGGAAATACGGGAATGGCTTTGTCACTACTGGACTGTTGCTTTTTCCTTGCCTACCTTTCCTTTCTCCAACTTCTCCTTGAAATGATGGGGGCTATATGTAAGAAATCACATTCTCTAGCATAAAAACGCCTGATCTCAACTCAGCTTACCCCGATCAGAAGCAGATTTAAGCCAAATCACAAGAGTATCCCTTCTGCTTTTGGTATTGATTTAAACTGGGGAGAAAGTAGGAAGATTAAAGATTAAAACGTCTCTTTTAGCCACTGCCAGCCTGCCTGAGCAAGAAGTGTGGGTGGTATGGGCTGCACCCATCACCTTCGGCCTCTTGACACAGACACACATACTCTGGGGTCAAAGACTTCTTAAATATCCTTGACACAGCAGAAAAGCACACATAAACCATGAAATTATTGGCCATGAATCACAAATGCATTATTTTAAAGACAAGACAAGTGTCCTTGGAAATTGCTGAGGGATGTGGGTCATCCTCTTAAAATCCTCTGTGGCTCTTGTGCAACACAGAATGAAAAGGTGAAACGAGCGGCGACGCTCCCTGAATTATACACCAAAGCGGCTTCCCAACAGCGCAACTGCCTCAGTGCCCGAGTGTCTCCTGGTGACAGTGATGCCTTGAGTGGCCACCTAAAAACAGAGACTAGACAAGAGTAAGGGAATAAAGGTAGGTATTTATTTGAAAGGCCTTCAAAAGTACATCCTGGGGAGCCAGAGGCTACTCTCAAAATGGATGCCAGGATGGACAACAGGTCACGAGTTCTTCACACTTTTATAAGTTTGGTTCATTTGCATAGCAGGGTTAATTCTCCAATTAAAGCTTCAGTTAATGATATAGTTTCCCCAAGCTTCCCCCCCGTCCTTTTAGAGGCTTTGGTTTACACATTTTGGACGGTCTATGTGTCCTTGGAGAGCAGGCCCAGAGAGGCTTTGTTATGTCTATCTAGCATGAGAGAGCAGAAGTTAACAGGCTACAAGAAACTTCAGAGCTACACACCAGGCAGTACAGGATTTGAAAAATATGAAAGTTAAAACCTAAGGCATCAACAGACACAGCAAACTGCTGACCACATTGAATTTTAGGTGAGCCCACGGAGTCACAGAATCACAGAATATTCTGAGCTGGAAGGGGCCCACAAAGATTGACTTCAGCTCTTAAGAGAGTGACCCCTATGGGGGTCAAACCCACAACCTTGGCATTATTAGCACCATGCTTCAACCAGCTGAGCTAATCTCAGGGAAGACATTGGAAAGCAGGACTTTTTTCTGGTGCATGGCAAACATCAATGTGTCTGGAGAAGAAAGCAGGGAAAAGCTACTGTATGTTTGCATCTTTTCTTTGGGTGGCAAAAAACAAGGTTATACAAATCACACCGGTTTACCCTAATTTGATAACTACATGCTATTTCTTATCTTCAGTAAACTGAGAACTTGTGGTTTACCCAAAAGAAAAGGACTTTTCAAGGTTTCCACACTGCTATGGATTAACATCCTTCTTCAGATGCTGCCTTAGAAAGCATTACCTTCTCCTCTCAAGTTTTCTCCCCATGAGCACTGCTGCCTCTGCCCAGGCAATGGCTTCAACTGCCCAGGTCACCAAGCAGGACATGGACCATGGAGCCCATCTAAGGCTCCAGCAAAGTCACCCTGCTGTCAGAAGGGGGGCCATGGCCTGGGCTGTGTCTCCGCCTGCACGTATCTCTCAGCTGCCTGGATAAACCTACCAGCGCAGAGCTGTGTAATGTGTTTCCTTGATGGATCATTCTATAAAATCACCAAGAGATCCTGAGGCAGCCTGACACCTGTAATCAGCTGGAGGAGCAGATATTGCTTTGGAAGGCGACTTGGCAGGGGAAGGCCTCACACTTTTTCTCTCTGCCTGGTCATTTGACCAGCAGGTTATTTGACAATTGTTTAAACTGGCTAGAGAGTAATTGTTTTTCTTTTGAGTAAACCCAAGTTGAAATGAAAGAAAACTGTATGATCTTGAGGCTGTGGGGTAGAAGGGAGGAGGAGAGGGCAAGTCTGTGTAAAATTACACTATCTGAGAAAGTCACAGGGATTTAATTGCTTACAATCCCATTATGCTTGTGCTGAAGAAGGTGAATCTGGTTTAAGCTGGAGGAGGGTTTCCAAAGCCTCTGCCATCACAGGGAGCCTGGAGCAACTCCTGCCTGGCTGATGCTTACAGAGGACACCCAGTACTTCCTGGGGTGGCATCTACTGCCCTGCACTGCCTTGCTTGTTCCCATGGCCAGTCCCCCCCTCCTGTCTCAATCACAGTTATTTGGATGCAATAGACCATTGCCCCAGAGATGGCAACCTCCACCCCAAGGATTTACAGTGCTGTCTTGTCCTCTCCACTGTGCCAGGGAAGAGGGACAACCCTCTGGAGCAGCCAGTTTTGGGCCAACGTGGTAGCCTGGGATGTGTCATGTAGGCTGCAAGGTGCCACATGGCTGTCCCCAAAGGGCGCTCTGTGGCCGGCTGCAAAGGGAGGTGACGGGCAGAGCTCGAGCCTTATGGGAAAACATGGATTCCTGAAATGATGTGATGGGTAATGCCAGATCCCAAGACGTCGGGTTGGGTGAGCTCTGACAGGTTTGTGCAGGTACGAGGAACATCACTGCTCATGTAGGGCTGTGGGTTTCATGCCAAGAGCCAGCCCAAAGCAAGATGTTGGGCAGTGGAGTGGCAGGTTAATCCCTTGCGGGAGCTGAGATCGCACAAGTTATTTGGGAAGCTGTACACTGAACTCAGGTGGAATCAGTTGTGCCAAAGGAACTGTAGTCAGTCCTGATTTCATCAACACCGTACTGCAGTGCTCACTTCATCCAAGGAAGAAAAATCTCTTTGAGCCTGGACAACCTAACATCAATCAGTACTGGAGTGTTTGATTTAGTACCTGTTTACTATTTTACTTTAAATATTTAAAAACAACTATCTAGGAAGTTATTTGTATCTTTTTCACATCCAAATTGCAGGAACACAACACTTTTGCACTGATGGAGTTGTAATTTAAACCGTCAGTTAATTCTTTCTCAATTTTAACATTCCAAGAAGCAAAGCAAGTATCAAAACAATAAGCAAAAAGGCTGAGTGAAGAATATTTACACTATCATTTGCCATATGTTAGTCTTCAAATGGCCATCACCATCCTCATTATTATGCATATTATGATTAATCATTAGCTGTTCAATGTTCATCTTCAGGAATGCCTTGAGCTTATTTCTCAGGCTTACCTCACATAATTCATATGTCCTGAGGAGTTAATTGCTATAAAATTCAGTTACAGATGATGCACAGAAATTTCAGAAAATACGGAAATTAACGTCAAAATTCACAAGGAATAAAGATAAGAAAATATGGAGTGGGCAAATCAACATTTGATGATTTTAAGACACTTTTGTTAGTATTTTACTGTGACTTTCCATTCTGGATGGAGTACAGACTTCAGATGTCCTTGTTAGTATGTCTGCATGCTTCAGAAAGCAGAAATTGTGAAACACTTCTGTTTCCATTCTTACATTTTCCTCTCTCACTCTGTTTGAGGGCTTCATCTGCCTGTACTAACTTGAGCACTCTTAGGACAGGAAGGTGAGGTTGGCACAACTCGCTGCCTTCTCAAGGCTCAAACTGAAGGTAAAAACCCTTCTTAGATACCTTGATTCATTCTTGCTTCCTGCAGTTTAGCATTTTTGCTGATTTAGCACAGGTGAGCCCATAGAATCACAGAATTGTTTGTCTTGGAAAAGGCTTCTAAGATCATTGACTCCAACTGTTAATCCAGCACTGCCAAGTGCACCACTAAACCATGTCCCCTCTTGCCACATCTGCACATCTTTAAATACCTCCAGGAGTAGGGACTCCACCACTTCCCTAGGCAGTCTGTTCCAATGCCTGACAACCTCTTTGGGAAAGAAATTTTTCCTAATATCCAATCTCAACCTCTTCTGGTGCAACTCGAGGCCATTTCGTCTTGTCCTTCACTAATTGCTAGGGAGAAGAGGCCGACCCGCACCTGGCTCCACCCTCCTTTCAGGCAGTTGTGGAGAGCGGTAAGGTCCCGCCCAGCCTCCTTTGCTCCAAGCACCATGCCATGCACAGTCCCAGGTGCCTTCAGGGTCCCATAGCAGCCTGTCATTGTTTTGCAGTGGAAAGGTTTAGGCTGCACCACACCAAGGTCCTGATCCAGAAGGGGATTTAATGGCTATGGTTAGCTCAGCCCACAGCTCCTGAGCCTAAATCCGGAGCTGTGAACCTCAAAGTCCTGCACAAGCTGCTGCTGAAGCTTGGAGAGGGCTCAGACCAGGGGACATGGCATCAATGCATGTCACACCTAGAGAGCAGAGGCATTAGGAGCCAGCGACCTGCAGCCCAGCCAAGCCCACCCTGGAGGGGTGCTGCTGGAGACCTGCTCTGGGTGATGGTTCATCGTGCTGAGCACAGCTTCTTGTCCCACTGAACGTGGTCCTCCTCCTGTCATGGCCAGGCTACCAGAAGGTTACTCTAAACTGCAGAGGAACACCTTGAGACAGCAGCAAGGGGGGTGAGTTGAGGAAACACTTTCTCCCCTCACATAAAGGGTGCAATTTAGAGCAAGGCTCTTGAGCCTGTGTTTGCTAAAGGTCTCCTGGCTCATGGCACTGAAGCTTCTCTGAGACCTCCTCTCCATCCCCATCTGCAGTACCTGAACCACAGGCATCTGCCTCTGCGTGCAGGCTTCTCTTCTTGGACATATGTGAAAATGTTAGTCTGAAAAGTGTCTTCTTTGAGCTAAAACCAGTTGCTCAAGTACATTGTATAGCCACAATATATCTTCATAAATGTAAATAAATGCATGTAGTATAGAAATATAGATTTGTGTTCATTATGTAGTATCTGTGTCATATATAAATGCTCTACATGTGTATAAATAGATTTATGTGATCTTTATAAGTTTTGTTTATATGGACACATTATATGCAAAATATGTATTTATCTATGGTAGCTTTTGCATTTTATGTACCTAGTGTTGCACTTTCCCTTCAGTTGTGGGTGGAGAGGCTTTGATGCTGTGCTGGGTGCATCTTTGAAACACAGCATGCAGAAAGGGAAAACACAGCCCAGCTCCGATTGGATTAATCCACCCTGAGTGATTCTCCAAATTCCTCCCGTAAACGTTGCTTTGAGCTCGATAGGAGAGAGGCAGAGGTTTGTGGAAGAGGGGGCCAGCTCCCTGCAGAAGGGATGGGTGGTTTTGCAATGTGTTCCTGGCAGAAGGAGAGAGGTGAGTGATGGTGAGTCTGTGTGTCCGTGCAGTGGGGTCCTGGGTGCTGGATGTGCTTGACCTATGCTGGGAGGCACAGGCATTCATGAAGAGGAGAAAGGGTGAGGGAAGATGCCAAGGGAGGTTTGAGAATGCTGAGGCTTGGGCAGGGATGGATTCCTGGTGCTACAGCTCATCTGCCACAGGACACTGTGGGCGCAGGGGACTTGGCAGATGTGCCAAGGGGAAGGTGACCATGCAAAGTTTGGGATTCCTCGGAGATGACCAGGCTGCTCCCCCTGGCATCTAGGAAGCAAGATTCTTCCTCAGTCAGGTAAATACTCCTAAAGCAACAAAAAGGTGTTGGTTTTGTTCTGGATTAGAACAGAAGGAGGAAAAAAATTTAAAACCTGGAAATATTTGTGACAAGCCCCCTGTTCTCGCATGGGAAGTTATTCCCTTCCCAGTGGGAAGCATGCAGCGCTGGCATTTGTGCAAGAGACACGCTTAGCAGCACATGTCCTCAGCTTCAGACACCACATGGAGTCTGCCCCTGGGCAGAGTGTGGCCAGGAAGGGCCAGATCTGGTTCTGAATAACCCACCTGAGCTGTGCTGCTGTGAGCAGAGGGAAGCCATATGGCTGGGATGGAGGGAGAGAGCCTGTGGCTGCTGTGCCACGTGCGAGGTTCCTGTCTGCCATGCAGAAGCTTGGCTGTGCAGTGCTGTTTAGGAGGGCTCTGCCATGCTTGGAGGGAAAGAGCAATTATCTGCCCTTCCAGTGAGTTCTCAGGTTTATGTATAGTCCTGAGCCTTCCCCGAAACAAGCTTCAATGCAAAAATTGCAAAGCTGAAGAGATCCTCTGCAATTAGGGGAGAAGACATCCCTCTTTCAGCTAACATGAGAAAAAGAGCCGAATGAAACCCTGCATTGTTAATGTGCTCCAGCTTAGTCAGTGGGGAGGGTAATAAACAAGGCAGACTTGGTTGGGATAAAAAAAGCGTCGAGTATGGCGAGATTATGAAACAATAGGTACTGATAGAGAGGCAGCACAGAGCCAGCCGCAGAGCAGAAGCTTTACTGAATGCCTGGGTTTGAATGATCCTAATGATAATCACGGGCTACATAGCAATTTGTTTAAATAACGTGCCTCCTGCTTCCTCCCAGCCCAGCAGAATGAGTCCGTACATGTTAATTGCTTCATTTTGAAGAGAAAGCTCCTCTCTGTGTGGCAATATTATATATTTCATTTTTGCTATTTATTTACTCTGCCCTTCTTCAAGCCTTTTGCTGTCTATGAAGGCATCTGCTGCTGTCATTTTGCATTTCAAACAAAGGTGTTTGCATCGAAGCTCTGAAGTGGTTACAGGGAATCTCTCAAGGAAAAATGGAAAGGACTGATTGGATGAGTGAGATTTCAGGAGGGATGAGGAGTTGTTGAGCCAACCTACAGGTCATTGGTAAGAACCCCTGCACCCCAAGTCCTCTGAGCCATGTGAAGTGTTGGGACAGGATGCAGCTTGACCGTCTCTCACACGGCCTGCTCCTTTCCAAGCAAAATGCTGGCATGAAGGCTGAAGCACACCCAGGAATGTATCACTTAAGATTAACATCAACTGCATTCACTGGGCATGCTTGCTGGAGAGCCCGACATGCTTATGGTTTATCAGAGACAACCACAATAATCATCATCATCGTCATCTGGAATTTTAGCAAGATTCCTCACTGATTATGTTCCATTTCATCGCTGGAGCAGAAGCAGACTCTGCCACTACCAGCAGCTGCACTACCATAGTACTGGTGGGAGCAGAAGCAGAGGCAGTAGCACCTTCCTTGGCATCTATAGCCAGACTTCTTGGTGCTGCTACTGAACTTAAACCCTGCCTCTCCTCTTCCCTCCCTGACCCCATTCAGTTCCCCCCAAGAGCCTTTCTCAAAGGGAGATTAAACCATTTTTGCCCCAAATTTTCTGTCATATCTTTAGCATCCAAAGAAGAGCAGGGAATTCAATCCCAGCTGCTTTTGCAGCACAGTAGTTTATAGGTGTGAATTAGCATCCTCTAAGTTGAATTTCCTCTCATGTGGCCTTTGTTCCCGTCTGACTGTGAGTCCATTGTCTCCTGCAGACTGCTACATTAGCTCATTTAATTTACACAGGTTTTAAAAACGGTTTTCACAAGGGTCATCTAAAAATTTGGTTGTGAAGGTCACCCTGTTCCAAAACAGCCTATTCCCCAGCATACCTCCCACCAAAGCCTGCTGACTAAAATGCCACTACCATACTGTGGGATACTTATGAAGAGGTTATGATTATTAGAAAAATTCACTAGAATATACTGGGAAAAAAAGCAGGAATGCCTTTTGCAGATGCAAAGAGTGTTGCTAGTAGCTAATTTTGCAGGTCTTACAACCTACCTGAAAGCAGGAGGATTGCTATTTGTTTCCTGCAATTTAAAAAAAAAAGAGGTTTTTTTCCTCCATTAACATCATTAAGGACAGTAGAAATTATTTCAGTGGTGACATATCCAAATAGCACAAAGTACCCATATGCAATAACATTTATGACTATAATATTTATGACTATTAAATATTATTTAGAATAATGTCTTTATGCTGGGTAGGGCATGTTGCTGTGGCCCACAAGGAGATGCCACAGAGGAAGGTGTGCCTAGGAGGAGCACTGCTTGGAGAACAGATGAGCCTCGGGCCTTATGCTATTTGGCTGCTGCAGCCTCATGTAGTACCAAAGTGCTGGACAAGAAGCAAGTCCCTGCTCACTGCTGTCACTCACCATCTCCTTGTGAAGCTGGCATGAAGAATCATACTTCCAGCTAACTCCCAGGCCAGCCTCTGCCTGCACTGCAGGAAAAAGGCTTGGTGTCATTGTACAGGTGACTGGATTGGGTCCAGAAACTCATTAGCAAGATCAGCTCCTTTCCAGCTACAGGACTGAAGGTAGTCCACAGAGATGGATCATCACATATCCTGCACAGCCCCGGTGTTCAGACTGTACTGAAAAAATGTTTAATCAGTTTTGGTTCCAAGTTTTAACAAGCTTTTAGCTCCAACTAATCATAGAATCGCAGAATATGGAGTTGGAAGGGACCCACAAGGATCATTGAGCCCTGCACAGGACACCACCCCAAGAGTCACACTCTGTGCCTGAGAGCATTGTCCAAGTGCTTCTTGAAATCTGTCAGGCTTGGAGCTGTGACCACTTCCCTGGGGAGCCCCTTCCAGTGCCCAACCACCCTCTGGGTAAAGAACCTTTTCCTGATATCCAACCTAAACCTCCCCTGAAACAACCTCAGGCCATTCCCTTGGGTCCTGTCACTGGTTGTAAGAGTGAAGAGATCCATGTCTGCCCCTCCTCTTCCCCTCATGAGGAAGTCACAGACTGCAATGAGGTCTCCCCTCAGTCTCCTCCAGACCAAGTGACCTCAGCTGCTACTCCTATGGCTTCCCCTCAAGGCCCTTCACTATCCTTGTGGTCCTCCTTTGAACACTAATAGTTTAATGTCTTGTTTATATTGTGGCACCCAAAGCTGTCCCCAGGACTCGAGGTGAGGCCGCCCCAGTGCAGAGCAGAGTGGGACAATCCCCTCCCTTGCCCAGCTGGTGATGCTGTGCCTGATGCCCCCCAGGACATGGTTGGCCCTCCTGGCTGCCAGGGCACTGCTGACTCATGCTCAACTTGCCATCAACCAGGACCCCCAGGTCCCTTTCCACAGCACTGCTCTCCAGCCCCTCATTCCCCAGTCTGTCCATACACCCAGGGCTGCCCCATCCCAGGTGCAGAATACAGCACTTTTCCTTGTTGAACTTGATATGGTTGGTGATTGCCAGCCCTCTAATTTGTCAAGGTATCTCTGCAGGGCCTGTCTATCCTCAAGCGAGTCAACAGCTCCTCCCAATTTAGTGTTGTCAGCAAACTTACTTAGTATCCCTTCCAGTCCTGCGTCCGAGTAATTAATGAAGATGTTGAAGAGCACAGGGTTGAGGATGGAGCCCCATGGAACCCCACTGGTGACAGGGCACCACTCTGATGTCACCCCATTCACTACAACCCTGTGTACCTGACCCAGGAGCCAGCTGCTCACCCATTGCATGGTGCATTTATCCAGCTGTGCGCCAGTTATCCAGAAGGATACTGTGAGAAACAGTATTGAAAGCTTTGCTGAAGTCCAAGAAGACTACATCCATTGGCTTTCCGAGATCAGCTGGGTGGGTTACCCTGTTGTAGAAAGACACCAGGTTTGATAAGCAGGACTTCCCCCTCATGAAGCTGGGCTGGCTGTGACCAACGTCTGTGTCATCCAGGTGTTTTTCAATACCTCACAGAATAATCTTTTCCATGATTTTACGGGGACTGGAGTGAGACTGACAGGCGTGTAGTTTCTGGGGTCCTCCTTCTTGCCCTTCTTGAATATCTGGACAATGTTCACTAGCTTCCAGTTAGCTGTGGGACCTCTCTGGATTCCCAAAACTGCTCAAAAATCACCGAGAGAGGCTTTGCGATGACGTCAGCCAGCACTTTGAGGATTCTTGGATGCAAGTCCTCAAAAGGATGCAATCACACCTGTATTTAAATCTCCCTTTTTTTTTGGTTTTTGGTTTGTTTCCACCTATGCACTGAAAAAACCAGATACTTATCAGTGAAGAAGAGGTGGTTTTATGTGGCTGACAAGACAGATGGATGCATTACACGTCCTACCACAGGAGCTCTGCAAGTCTGCAAGGTGGGCAGCTTGCCCCTGCTCCTGTATGAGATGAAAGATGTGGCTTCTGGAAACTGGAATTAAGAACTTTCTCAATAGATTGAAAAGCAAAATTACTTCAGTTGTAGGACCTTGCTTCCTCACTGCTTTCATTCTTCCATTACTGGGTAATCCCCAAGCCTTCTTCCTTCCTTGTAGAGTGTGGAAGCAGATACTCCATCCAAAAAGTTTTTGTAATGTAACTTACATCCATGAAAAAGGGGAAATATATTATTATGTCAAAGTACCTGTACATGCCATCCTGAATTACACCTTTGTGTTTTAGAGGAAAACTTCACCTTCTTCCCAAACCTTGTTGCCTTTTTCTTGAATTCTTGAATCTTCAATAGAAAAACAATGTACAGACTGGACTTTAAGCTTCTGTCTAGAAAAAGAAGACTTTTTTTTCTTTCCTCATTCCCCTCAGAGCCAACATAACCACTGATCATGCTTTTTCCCCAGTGTTTTGCAGCTGGATCTTTTCCCTGGTCTGGACAGCTCACAAGATTTTATGGAAGTCTGGTGCCAGCACAAGGAAGAAGATGAGCATGGACACCTTTACTGGTGCCAACATGGACTTTTAAGCCAATTATGTGACTGCTTCTTGAGTTTTTCCAAAGACCCTGAAATTACTGCACAAGTGCTATAGGCCCTTTCCTTTCCTACACTGCAGGGCAGGAGTGACTCAACAAATGCATGCTACCCCTACTCAGGGGAGAAGCACCCCCTGACATCCCAGGTGTCTTTCCCAAGTTTTCTAGCTTGGGAAATGGGAAAAGGCAGTTTTGCTGCCAGTTGTTTGCTACTGACTCTAGCTGGCATCGACCAACCATTGTCTCATGGCACCATCCATGAGATGCAATTAATGCTGGTTTGCAATGCATTTTAGGCAATTATCAATTTAATTTTTAGTGTCTCAACATCGTGCTGTGTGGGGCATTGCTTTCAGGATTTGGTATCTTGCTGCAATATGGGTTTGGGTAAAAGATTGGGAGAGAGCACAGATAAAGGACAGCTTTTCAAACTCATACAGATGGAAAATAAAAAGCCTTGCTAAAGTCCTCCTGATTAAAACAAGGAAAGGCTTTGATGAGACATACTGAGCAGAAACTCTGTCTAGCGTTTTATTGATTACTGGCTTATGCTGCTGTGTAAATGCACTCTTCATGGGATCAGAATACATCATGGGCTACGTGACACGGCCATGGCATGCCTGGATTTGTGTAACCACGTTTCTGGAGCAAGTCGTCCTCAATTTACCCTGGTGTGACTGGGAACATGTACATGGGAAAAGAAGGGAAAGGAAGCCCACACTGGGCACAAGAAGACAGCTGGCTGGGAGGCCAGCTGTGCCTGCATCAGGGGTTTGTTTTCAGGCTTCCTGCAGGCCAGCTTTGACTCGTCCTGCATGCTGTCCTCTAGGTGCCATCTAGGTACAGCTCTGCTCAACCACTGCAATGGTAACATCTTTGTAGATGGCCAAAGCAACTTGGTGAGAGATTAGGATTTGTGCTTATTCCTCTCCTCAGAGGATAAAGAAAACAGAGCCAGGTGAAAGCAAACACTGGGCCTAGGTAGAGCATCAAGCTAACTAGGGGAATGTGCTAAATATGTTTTCTGGAGCACACGGACACAAAGAAGTGTAGTCTGGCTGCAGGCCAGCACAACACCATACGAGGACAAGATCATGCAGCCCAAGAGAGGAACTGGGCAGCTAGCGCCGAAGCTTAGTCAAGTTGCAGAATGACTCCAGGCTCTAGGAGGAGTCCAAGCCACTGAGCAATTCACCAGTCAAGCTAACACCAGCAGCTGCAGATCCTTCCACATCAATGCAACAGGGTTTGCACTGGTATAAATCATGTGCGTCGCTAGATTCAGACACAGGAAAATAAGGAAGGAAGAGAAACAAAGGGCAGAAACAGAGATGGCTCTAAAAGGGAACTTTCTTATAGACCAATCCTGAAAGCAACAATCAGACACTGACAATAAGGCACAGCTATGCAGTTCATTGCTACACAAGGTCACAGTTTACCTTCCCCCACAACCGCCCGCAGTGGGAGGCTCATTGTGGAGCGACGGATGCAGAGCTGAATTGACAGCCAAACCTGGGGGATCTGGCTGTTTCCCTGGGATGGATCTGACATCCCTGGCTCTTAGGATGGAGACAAAGGGTGAGGGAACAGAAATATTATGATTGCCGTTCCACAGAGAACGAACAGCAGCACCATCAAGGCTATCTGCACGACAGGGTGGCTTTATCAGCTCCAGAATAGTGTGCTATCCTGAAAAGCATGTCTAGCAAGGACAGAGCTATTTCAGTAAAACTGGAATTTTATCTTTTTTTTTAGCAGTGTAACACCCTCCTGAATGCAGTGAGCAGTGATGCAGCTACAAGCAATGTTTCTGACAGTTAAACACTCACTAGCTCAGAAGCTCCTTCCCACTTGCACGGCTGTGTTAGCTGGGGATATCAGCCCTTCCCTCTCCTCACCGACAGAGCTGGCCTGCTTCACCTGATTGAGACTTTCTATGTGACCTGGGACAAAATACTTAGTGAGGAGTTTTACCAGAGCCTTGCTGGTGTGGGCAAGGTGTGCTTTCCCCCAGATACAGTCACCAACTCCTTCTTTCCCACCCCACTGTGACAGCAAAAGCAGGAAATGCAGAGGATTTTGGTTTTGTCCTCACCATTTGGTCCAGCTCTGGCTCCACTCCCCAGAGCCCCAACTTTCAATGTGCTGATGCTGTTGAGAAGCCTCGAGGCAGCTCTATTTGCTTCCTTATCCCAACCAGCATGGCTCTGCAAGGAAAACCTCCAGCAATATGTGGAGAAAAGGAAAAAAGGCCATCTGTCACTACTGCTCTGTCTGAGGAAATAATTCAAGCAGCATCAGCAGAGATCTTTTGCTGCGTGACATGCATCTCCCACAGGGACTTTAGCGGACAGGATTATGTTGACCATCGCTTTTTGAATAGAGACAAATTTTCCCAGAATTTGGGAATTGTCAGCCTGCAACAAATAAATGGCTGGTCTATCACTTATTTTAACACGAGTGAGAAAATGGGCTTTTAGAGCAAACGAAAAAAAGATTATGAACTGAGAAAGAACTGAAGAAATGGGCTATAAGCAACCCAATCTTCTCTTAAAGAAATCTCTGGGAAAATACAGACTCTTAAGATAATTAGATGGCCCTCCCTTTACTGTAACATCTGAAGGTGTGTTCACACTCCCTACTCGGGGAGCTTAATTTAAGAGTTATAACTACTACGTTCAAATTAGTCATGAGTGACTCAGACTGCTCAGACTTGATTCCTCAGACAATGGAGGGATGGAGTTGTAACAGGCATTAGGGTACAAGCAGTCTGAAGATGGCCTTGGCTGCCTCACCTTCCTTCACTGTGTTCTCCTGACATCCCTCTGAAGTGGGAAGCGCTATTTCCATCCTATACACAGGAAAAGATGACTTTGTCTGGAGCAAGCTACCAACTTGCATGAAAAATGCCTCTTCCACCAGCTTATCTCAACTTTGCCAGCATTTACTTTGGCCAAGAGCAGCACTTTTTCCACACAAAATCCTCATCAAACTACTGCAGCCATTATTCAGTACACTGCTTGTTCACTTATGAAAAGGTCATAAGCCCTCCTATACTGAGTACAGATATTTTAAGGCAAAAGGGAATTTAGATTTCTCAACAATGGGGATTTTAACATGTACTGCTTGCCAATATAATGAGCACATCCAAGAAAAATGACTCAAGTTTTCATGTTTCCTGAAGCTAGGAAGTGTCTTGTCTACTAAACATGCCAGAGTTTTCCATGGATGTGACTTGGTTCAATTTTTGCTCTCCCTGTATTATCTTGAATTAAATTGCAGGCACAATGCAACCTAAATACATATACACAAAGATATAAACTCTTTTCTTGGAATGCTCTGGAATTAAGAAATAGTGACCTTAGTTTTATTTACCCACTTCACACTGAATTTCTGGCATTTCAGCAACTGACTCCCCATGAGAATGCTCTTTCAATCTCATTTAATCCCCAGCCCACCTCTCTTGACTGCAGCAAAGGAAATTCCAGTGCTTAAGAAATTATTCCTCTTTGTAGGAAGTGTCAGATGTTAGGACTATGTGGAGGGACAAAGAGCTCTTCTGCTGACTCAGCTTGGCAGCCAGATCAGGTCAGCCTTCTCAGCGCCAACACAGAGCTAGAAAAGGAGCTAGGGAAAGCTAAAATGCCTGGATGGGGAAACTAAAAAGAAAGAAAATAATAAAGGGCTCTTGCACAAGCCAGGTGAGATGGGAATTAGTACTTCCAACTCTTTGTTCTTACCAATATTCCAAACAAAAATTCAACATTCAAGCCACCAAGATTTGCCTCAACAGAGAGCTTACATGAAGCACTCAAGAAAAGCAAAGGTACAAAGCACTGTACATCTGAGAGCTCTCTCTAATTCTTTGCACTTTTGTCTAGAAATCTGTATCATTGAGGTGCTGGAGCATATCCAAAGAAGGGCAACAAAGCTGGTGAAGGGTCTGGAGAACAAGTCTTTTGAGCAGTGTCTGAGGGAGCTGGGGGTGTTTAGCCTGGAGAGGAGGAGGCTCAGGGGGGACCTTATCACCCTCTACAAGTGCCTGAAAGGAGGGTGGAGCCAGGTGGGGGTCGGCCTCTTCTCCCAAGTAACAACTGACAGGACAAGAGGAAATGACCTCCAGTTGTACCAGGGGAGGTTTAGATTGGATACTAGGAAAAATTTCTTCCCTGTAAAGGTTGTCAATCTTTGGAACAGACTGCCTAGGGACGTGTTGGAGTCCCCATTCCTGCAGGTAGGACATGTAGATGTGGCACATGGGGACAAGGTTCAGTGGTGGACTTGGTAGTGCTGGGTTAATGGTTGGGCTTGATGATCTTAGAGGTCTTTTCCAACCTAAGTGATTCTGTAATTCTATGAAGTCCAAGGTACCTACACTGAAAAGTATTTTATTGCAGAACTGGGCAAGGGAAGGAACAGTGAAGAGGAGTGAAGAAGCACTTAAATTTGTTCCAAATCTTCTGTCACAGGCTTCCTGTAAATACCTTAGTGGCTTAGTTTTGGACACATTTATGCAAGCAGTTCTTCACTAAAGCAAGAGGTAATAGTTAACCCCAATTCCAGAAGCAACGGTGGTTTTGAACACCTTGGGTAACTTGGGGGGCTGGATCCTTGGGCTTAAAACCTGGATTCAGAGAGAAAGGTAAGAAACAATGTTTTACTGATTTATTTGTGGACCTTTGTGGAACCTCATCTCAGCCATGAGCTTGACTGGTTGTCAGTATGCAAAGCAACATCAGCACAAACTGGTAAGAAAGATGAGTAAGTATACAAAAATAATCTAAGAACTCAGATGGAGTAAATTCCCACTACAGACCTTGGTTCCTTCTGTTGTTTTTGCACACAGCTGCACGAACGAACGGCAGTGCACTCCCAAGAAAGCCTTCGAAGAGGAAAACAGCCTGAATATTCATGGGAGTCTGTATTCTCATGAACATTTGCACCTGAATGCCATGTCCTGCCATCTCTGAATGCTCTTTGCAAGCATGGGATTAGAACTGTGCTGAATGGCATTTAAGGGACCCAGTGCACAGCATGAAGTTTCTCTTTGCAGGGAATCATGGTACTGCATCCTGATTTTTTGTGTAAGAGCACCTTTTCAGGCAATCCTTGACAGCTGTTTCTAAGCCTTCTAGTATCTAATTAGGATTTTAATCTTGTTGGAATAGTACTACCTGATTTCATCTACCCCCAAAGCACCATAAACAGTTCCAGCATTATAAAAATAACAACTCCTCTGATCTATATGTAACCTGTATTATGTGTCCTGTCCCTTCTATCGAATTGTAGATGTAAAAATAAAGTCTGTTTCAGACTTCGTATCTTGCTGCCACAGTATAATGTCAAAAGGACTCAGGAAACATTAGTCAATACAAAGTTCTGTACTCAAAGAGACAGGGTGTCAAAATTGTAACATTCAAAGACTAAGAAAACATTTTGGGTATAAACAATTAGTGGAAATACCTCAACCATTTCACTGGGAAATACGATTCATTCATATTAAAATAAATTTGCTACTAGTAAATATATTGCTAAATCTTAACTGAAATTTACTTTCTAATGCAACTTTTAGAAGTGGGTATTCCATCTCATTTCTTTGGGCAAAGTTGGGACTGGGAACACATCTGGGAAAACATCTGGACTCATTGCCAGGTGCTGAAACGACAGGCTGAGACACAGGTTAAGTCACAGTCTATTTTTGTGGCCAATAGAGTTAAATCTAGCCTTGCTTCTTTTAAGAACTCTCTCCACAAAACTTATTTTCAGGTGAAAATTAGGCCTTCTTTCCATTTTGATGAATAGATTATAATAAGCTTTTATTCACCTCTGGGGATTTTTTTGTCGTTTTCCTGTGTCACCAATTATAAATCAAGAAGTTTTCTGACTTTTACAGGAGAGATGCAGTGACATTGTACAGTATTACAAATGCATCTTACTCTGCTTAAGATGAGAAATGAGCAAATTTAAGCTACAAAAGCAGGCTCTTTCCATATTTTTGGTGAATGTAGCAGCTATTTTCAGTATTTTATATTTACCAAAATGTTTTCCATTTCAAACACCAGCTTTGATGAAGACAGCGTCCTCTCTGTTTTAAAGCAAGTCTACATTAAGCTCAAAGCAGCAGCTTCTACTGTTAAATATTCTTAACCACAGCAGACTTCAAAGAGAGTTGTTTGCTGGATGCAGTTAGATATAGTGATTAGGATTTCTTTAAATACTTCCTCCTTTACCCATGAACATGAGAAATATAATTCCACATGAAGCACTTGAATGAACACAGAATGGACAAGCTGGGAAGGGACCTCCAAATGTCATCTGGTCCAACCCTCCTGCTCACACAGGGCCACCTAGACCCAGTTAGTTACCCAGAACCACATGCAGTTGGCTTTTGAGTATCTCCATAGGCGATGACTCCACAACCAGTCTGGCCAAGCTGTGTCAGTGCTCAGTCATCCTGAGAGTGAAAAATGTTTCCTGACGTTCAGAGGGAGCCTCCTGCACTTGTTTCTGCCCATTGCCTTTAGTCCTGTCACTGTGGCCCACTGCAAAGATCCTGGCTCTGCATTCTTTTTACCCTCCCTTCAGGTGTCCCTGTGCATTGATCAAATTCCCCTAAGCCTTCTCTTCTCCAGGCTGAGGATTCTGAGCTTTACCAGCCTTTCGTCATGGGGGAGATGCTTCATCCTTAATCATCTTTGTGGCCCTTCTTCAGTCTCTCTCCAGTGTGTCCCTGTCTCTCTTGTACCAAGGAGCCCAGCAGTGGACACAGGAGTCCAGGTGTGGCCTCCCCAGGGCTGAGTAGAGGCAAAGGATCACCTCCATTAACCTGCTGGCAATATTTTGGCTAATGCAGCCATGGATACCATTCCCTTTCTTTGCTGCGAGGGCACATTGTTGTCTCATGTTCAACTTGTTATCTACTAGGACCCCCAGGTGCCTTTTTGCCAAGCTGCTTCCTAGATGGATAGCCCTCAGCCTGTACAGATAGATGGGGTTGTTTCTTCCCAACTGCAGGACTTTGCACTTCTGCTTGTTGAACTTCACAAGTTTCCTGCCAACCCATTTCTCAAACTCTTGTGGATGGCAGCACAACCCTCTGGCATATCAGCCAATCCTATCAGGTTTGTGTCATCTGCAAACTCGCTGAATGTACACTCTGCACCATCATCCAGAACATTAATGAGGATGTTAAAGAGGACCAGACTCAGTACTGACCCTGGAGGCTGGTTACTAGCCTCCAACTAAACTCTGTGCCACTGACCTCCCTCTGGGCCTGGCCATTCATCCTGTTTTCAGTCCACCTCACTGTCTGCTCTTACCACAGCCTACTAGGATTTTATGGGATGTTCCCAACACTAGATCCACAGTTAATTACTGACTTGTCCTATTAGTGCCTTCTCCTTCTCACTCCCTTTCCTCTCACCAGCAAGGTATCATCCACCACCTGGGCCCCCACGCTCATCTAGCTTCTCTTCAACTACGAGGGCAAGGAACCTTTTTGTGGTTGTAAACCCATAGGTGTGGCAAGAACATTCCTCTTGGTGCCAGGAGTCACCAGCTTCCATCCATCCCCTTCTCCAGAGGGTTTGCTTGCCTTGTTGGTGCAAGGCAGACACTGCTGTCTTTCCTGCTACAGATGGGATCTGTACAGAAGAGCTCTTCAAGCTGCTAAGACTCAGAGAAGACCCTGTGTGTCTCCCTTTCATGTTCTCTGACATGCTGCCTGCTCATTGCCTCCTGAATTCCTCCAGTTGGCAGCACAGTTTCTCCAGGACAGCACACCTCTGGAAGGACAGAGGGCCATTTTTCTTGGCCTCAGACAGAGGTCACAGGCAATCCCCAGAACCTGGGACTTGGAGGGCTGCATCAGACATCTGAAGCCCAGGCTGTGTGGAAGCTGTACTGGGTTTGCATGGCAAGGTTCTGGTAGCAGGGGGCTACAGGAGTGGCTTCCGTGGGAAGATGCCAAAAGCTTCCCCCATTTCTGACAGATCCAGTGCCAGCCGGGTCCAAGACGGACTCACTGCTGGCCAAGACTGAGCCCAGCAGAGACAGTGGCAGAGCCCCTGGGATAACAGATTTAAAAGGGGTGGGAGAAAAAGCTACACCATTGCAGCCAGAGGGAGGGGTGAGAACATGAGAAACAGCCCTGCAGACACCAAGGTCAGTGGAGAAGGAGGGGCAGGAGGTGCTCCTGGCACTGGAGCTGAGATTCCCCTGCAGCCCCTGGTGCAGACCATGGGGAGGCAGCTGTGCCCCTGCAGCCCATGGGGATCCATGGGGGAGCAGAGATCCACCTGCAGCCTGTGAAGGACCCCACCCAGAGCAGGTGGATGTGCCCAAAGGAGGCTGTGACTTGGAACAGGTCCCAAGGGGAACCATGCTGGAGCTGTCTGTTCCCGAAGGACTGCACCCAGTGGAAGAGACCCATGCTGGAGCAGGTCATGAAGAACTGCAGCCCATGGAAAGGACTCACAGTGGAGAAGTTCTGGAGAACTGCCTCCTAAGGCAGGGACCCACGCTGGAGCAGGGAAAGAATGTGAGGAGTCCTCCCCCTGAGGAGAAAGGAGCAGCAGAGACAACATGGGATGAACTGACCGCAGCCCCCATTCCTTGTCCCTCTGTGCTGCTGGGGGAAGGAGGTAGAGCAAATCAGGAATAAACTTAAGCCCAGAAAGAAGGGAGGGGTGGGGGGAAGGTGTTTTAGGATTTAGGTATTATTTTTCATTACCCTACTCTGATTTGAGCAGATTTCAAAGGGAAATGATAAAATTGCACTCTAATCTCCCAAGCTTTATACCATAATGCTGACATGGTTGAAAAGTTCTACCCAATACTGTCACGTGACAGCAAAGCTAAAAGGAAGGAAAACACAGGCACGGAATTAAGACAGATGCAGTAAATCCTAAGGTGAAAGGCTTTGAGAAAGCAGTTTGTATTTGAAAATTTCAGAAGAAGGTAATTTCTAAAAATATTTAAATAAAATCATTTATGCAAACACATTAACCCAGGAAAAGCTAAAACCAAAACACAAACATTCAGTAAGAAGAGGTTTTTTTTTACAATAAAAATTCTTCTAGGAAGTACATTAAATATGACAAGAGGGGAAAAAATAGCATCTCACAATGTATATTCAAGGGCATCACATTTTAGAACAATGTCTTAGCCGTTTATAAATGATTCACGAAGAAATTAAATATGCTATTCCATAAGAGAATAATCTAATTTACAGTTCAGATGTAAGGCTTCACCATAACATCTCATACCCTTCACCTGGATCTTTGCTTACTCAAGTTGAGTGACCTGTACTTACTCTCTTACCAGAGTAACACAGCATGGTGGTCCCCAAAAACACAGTTCGGGTTTCCTTTTTAAGGTTCAACAAAAAAGTATTACTAGAATTTTTTTTTTTTTGTCACAGTAAAAGCAAATGAAAAGCTAGAAGAAACAGATAAGTTGTATTTGCTGGTCTAAGATTGAGGGAATGGATTAACCTACACCTTTCCAAAAAAAAAAAAAAAAGTATCTAGCTGCTAGTTATGCCATTGTATTATTAGTCATTGTGCACAACTGGGACATCACAACTCCAAATCACAGACTAGAAACACAGTGCATCCTTTAAAGAAATTACATAATTTCTGGGAGAAAAAAGTTGGGGGGAAAAAAATCATGAGAACTACCCATCTCCATAGCTATCCTATGCATAAGAACTATTTGCCTTACAGAGCTCCAGTTTATTCAAAATACTGAATGTAATACTGACAACAGCAATATCCTGTACTCTCCTTATGCATCAAGTACAAGTCAGAGAAAACCCTGCCCCAAAACACTCATTTTTAACCACAAAACATCGCCAGTAAACTCTTATTTGCAACACTTTTACCTGGTGTTGCAGTTAATGTATTTATTCTGCAGACAACAGTCACAAGTACTTACTAAAAATACACAGATGTTTCCTAAAAACTAAAGTGAGGCTTCAAGATGACAAAGCTTTTGTAACAGTGCAGGGTGCAAATTCTCAGTATGAAGACATTCAGAAGATTTGCTGCTCAAAGAGGATCTTTTCAAACCCGGGTGGAGGTGTATGATAAAATTCACTGAACTGACAATCCAGAATGGCACTGTCATCAACTGCAGAAGAGAACCAAAAAGGAGGAGTTAGAGAAGGAACACTTACAGTTTGATCCTCTATTACACCACCTTACTAGACTGTAGACTGTGCTCAAACCACGAAGAATGTCTTCAATACACCCATTACATACACACAATTAAAAGAAATCTCTTCAATGAATTTGGTAAGGCCCTATGCCAGGAGAGAAAATCATCTCTCTTTTCTGGTATTTACTTGGTAATGGTCCTTGGTGAAGTCAATGAGAACCCCACGTCTAATTTCACTGGGAGTGTTAGCAGAGCTTCAGGCTATTGATTCCAAATTTTCTACTCTATTTCTCCAGAAATCTACAGATTAAGGACACTACCAGACACACCTTGCAGGTATGTCACCTCTTCACGTGCATATTTTTCTGTTCCTAATTCTGCTGGAGTTTCAGCTGTGTACAATGGATTTTTGGAAGTTTACAAGGTTTCAGAAGTCTGCAGTGGTTGGTATCAAACGATCAGTTTTAGCATATGATCCAAAGAGAGCTTCTTTGACTGCTTCTTGAAGTTGGAGGGTAATATGTTTTTTTTTTACAAAACTTCTTCCAGTTTTTGACCCCCTGCATAATCAACATACCTGCAATAGTACTTTCAGTGCAGAATATAAAAAAGAAACTGCTGAGTATTTTCAGAGCAACGCTTTTGTGTACTTCACTAGCAAACTGAAACACCCAACTAGTCAGAAAAGCAAGGTCTCTTTCAAAGACAACTTCTGAGATGAACCTGGTAGACTATCAATATTAGCGCAAACAAGAAAAACTTCATCTCCATATTTTGGAATTTAGCTATCTCAGAGCCAAGGTCAGAATTTTTCCCTCCCAGGCTTTGTGAAAACTCCTATCAGTATTTGTACTCCTCCTGTATTTGTACAGTTCTGTAGTTAGTACTTATGCAGTGTTTATGTCTCCCTTCCATGAAAGTGCCTGAGGTACAGCTGCTGTGGGAAGTAACCTTTATGCCCATTTTTTTGTTTTATCTTCTCAAGCTTGACACTGCATTTGCCTGATCTATCATGTTCCTTTTAAAAAGATATCTATAGTTCTAGTCCGAATAGGGTAAATGCTTGAGACACTCTCTTCTCCATGGCCAAATCCTTCCACAGGATTAGAAGAAGTTCACATTAAATTAATGACATTTATAGTTAAACCTTATACCAAGTAAGTACTGTACAAAAGCAACTTGCAGTCTTCAAGTTTAGCTATATGTAGGAGACATTATAATTACGATGAAATTATGCCCACTTGTGGAAGAAGACAAAAAGAGCCAGGCAATAAAAGGTCAGTGCAATCCCCAGGCATGGAACTTTAGTCAGAGAAAAAAGATTAACAGTAGGCTAACACGCCACCAAGTATTTTCTGAAAGCAACCTTCATTCTTCATGCTATGTAACACCCCTTCCAAAATACAGGGAAGATGCAGCCACACAGAAACTCTTCTGCTGCTCATGAAGATTTTGCACGAGGAGATCCCGCCGAGCTGCTACAGCATTTTAGCAGCGCCATCACGTGGCTGAAGGACACATCACAACTTGACCATATTTTGGCTACTGCTTAGATGAGGCTCACGTAGGAACAAAGATAAACTGAAGATGGACCCCTGGAGCAGGTCCAGAGGATGGCTACAAAGATAATGAGGGGACTGGAGCACCTGTCCTATGAGGGAGGACTGAGGGAGCTGGGCCTGTTCAGTCTCGAGAAGAGATAAGGGACCTCATCAATATCTATGAATATCTGAAGGGACGGTGCCAGGAGGGTGGACCCAGGCACTGCTCGGTGGTGCCGAGCAATAGGACAAGAGGCAACAAGCAGAAACCAATACACAGGAAGTTCAAGAAAAAACAAACAACAATTCTATTGCTATATGACACTGAAGGCATTCATGAAGTATGTGAAATTAAAAGGCACAAATATCAAGCTTCATAGATAAATCAGATTAACCCATAACTCTGCCATCTGCTTCAACTTTTAGACTGAGTGCAGCAACTCCCCAGCTTGCTGGATGTGGGCACTGTAGGCAGTCAGTAAGCAGTGCTTTTTTTCCTATTAAGCAGCATTAAAAATGAGGCAAATACATACTTTTTTAATTTCCCAGGTTTGCATTTTCATGCAATTAATTGTAGCAGCTGCCAAGAATAGATGATTGATGTGTGTTCCATTTAAGTGAGAAGAATACACAGCTCACAAAACAGAACTAGAATGAAAATATTGTCCATAATGTGAAACAGTTTGAAAATCTCTGACTTACCATAGACCACTGGATAGACAGTTCCCCTGATTCCTGAAGCTGGACAATGCATGTTCTTGCCATTTAAATATACATTTAATTCTACATGGTCATATGTAATGCCCTACAAAGTACAGAAAAATTAATGAAAAAAAAAAGCATCAACAAGTTACACACATAAGACTGCTACTTAACTTAGTTTTCTTAGCCATAGGCAGATTTTAACACCATTAAGCAAACCACAGCATCCTAGAAAATCTCACTTGACATATTCCTGCCAAGGACTAGAAGTCAATAAATGACCAGTAACATCTGTATTTTCAAGTACTCAGGATTCCTTAACGCCTGCTCAGTTGGGATGCAGCACCGTACTGCACAATACACTTTGCATCTTACTGAGTTTACTAAACAAATTTCCAAACTTCACCACATTACAGAAACATAACATTTTCAATGATTTTGAGTATGAGGCAGTTTGCAATCTTCTTGTTTGTATCTTCTCATTGAAACAACTTTAATAAATAATGATGCTATGAATCAAGTTTATCCTTCCATACTTCCACAGGAAACCCCTCTCAGTTCATTTACTCTGCTGGCAGCAACAGACTGTGGTTTCACACACAATGCTATAAATATGCTGACCACAGAGCAGAAAGCAAACACTAACAAGATAGTAACTTACTTATCTGTTAGCTAAAGGACTTTTCTCACTGCTTTGGTATGTCTGAGTATGACAATTTCGGTGGTCATTCAGAACTTCAAGAATTTGTTTTTGTGATGGAACAAAATAAATTGATATTTATGGAAATGGGGGAGTTAGCAGTAACACATCGGTTACTTCTTCTTGTGATTAGTTGAAGCTGTTCAGACCACACTAATTCACCAAACCCTGGAACAGTCTGCAACCCTTCAAAAAACAATTTCAGAAGGGGATTAAAAGAACAGTATAGTATCTGAAGGTAAAGGGTGGAGATGTTTTTCGTCTATTCCTGTGCCCCAGGATGGCAACCTCAGCTGTTTGGGGCTTCCAAAGATGGCATTTCTAACCATGGCTATTATGAGGCAAGTTATCCAGCATGAAAAAGTAGGGGTGATAAATGGTCTCAACTTCATTGCATTGCTCTCATGTATTTTTGAAAATAAGTAAGAAGACATGGAGAAAATGACAGCACTAAAACCACAACATTTTGAAAAAAGTCACTTAAAGACGTTTTGAGAAACCTGAAGTAGTAAGGTACAAAAAAAGAGTCTTAATAAGATTCTCCATTTTCTTTCATTCTCAATCATTTTCCCACTGAACATTACCCCACTCCCTACTTAATATCCCCACAAACTACAAAAGTTTGGCAAAAAAACCAATTAATTTATCACCCAGGACCCATCATCTGCTCCCCTCTGTCCTTCTAATCATTAACTAGTCAGCTAAGGGATCTTGAGTTCAGCTGGGCATGGTGCATAGCCATGTCATGCATTCCAGCACATTATTTGTTCAGGGAGGTCCTATCTCAAATAATGTAAGATCCTTGTGATGGGAGTTACCAGTCAGGTAGACACTGCAATAGAGCATTAGAAACTATTGCTCAAACTCTGATCAACTCCATTCCTCATTAGGAACCTATCAGTACCAAGAATGAAGTCCACCCATATCCAGGCTGCTGATCCATTCGAACACAACAGGAATTGATATCCCAGCACTTTCCAAACTGGGAGATGCAAGCCAAACAATTTGACTTAAAACAGCCAGTTTGACCACAGAGGTGTAAATAAGAAGCATTTGGGAACAGGTGAGGAAGTAAGGAAGCCTTAAGAAACTCACCACCACATCGCCCTCCTGAGGAAGGTTGTTTGCTGGTAACCTATTTTTCTCCTCATTGTTATAGTAGAGAGCTCCATCATTTCTCATCACCAGGCTGTGGACATCTCGACCAAGTGGAATTTGATTCAAGTTTGCTTTCTGTGTTGCAACTCCAATACCCCAAATCCCTAAAATGTGACATTAACAGAGTAAGAAAAAAACCACGTTATTTTGAAGACTGACTGAAGCAGGACAGCATAAAGAATTTGTTTTTTAACTAATGCCATGATGGTACTACCAGTAAATATCTTCTGGAAATACCAGAACTATTGTAGGTTAGCTCTGGTAGGCAGCTAAGCACCATCCAGCCAGTCTTTCCCTTCCCCCTAGAGGCCCTGGTGGAATGGAGGAAGAGGAAAGGAAGAGTAAAACCAAGAAAACTTGTGGCCGTAAAGCAGAAGTGAAAGAAAGAGGCAACAAAACAAAGTGATGCAATGGCAATCACTCACCACCTCCCATGGGTAGACTGATGGCTAACCTCCCTAAATCCCCTCCTCTCCCATTTATTCCTGAGCAAAACAGGTGGTATGTGGTACAGAATCTCTCTTTGGTTAGTTTGGGTCATCCACCTGGTTATGACCCCTCACAAGCTCTTGTGCAACCCTAATCATATTTGCTGGAGGGGCAGAGTGAGAAACAGAGGAGGTTTTGATGCTGTGCAAACCCTGCTCAGCAACAGCTAAAATATTGGTGTGTTATCAATATTGTTATCAGTATTGCTTCGGTCACGAATCTAAAACACAGCACCACAGCAGCTGCTATGAAGGAAATTAACTTCATCCTGGCCAGATCTAGCACAAGTAGCCACAGGAGACTGAAGACAAACAGCATCTATCTTGAAAAAGAAGTACCTCTGAAAAAAAGAATTGTAACCACTTAGCTTAACTTTTATTCCCAGAAACATGTAGGAGGATACAAAAAATATATCCAACTAGCATGGATCTGTAAACAACAAATTTTCCTTTTCCAGCTAGTTTTCTAGTCTTATGGAAAAAGAAGAAAGTGTTAATACGATAGACCTTGATTTGGTAATGTTTTTGAAACTCATACAACACTGGAATAGTCAAATGATGAAAACACGGTCTAGACAGTTACAGCAATACGAAGGCATGAGTGCTTAGAAAACTATTCCAGGATTACTCATCAGTAGCACCCTGTCAAATCAAAAAAAGATGACTCAAGTGGGGTTTGAGGTTTTGCATTGAATGCACAAGGTCAGATACTGTTCTGCATTCCCATCAATTACTTGAATAACATGACGATGTGTTGATTAAATGTGCCGCCAATCCCAACCTGACAGGACTGCAAACTGTTGAGAGGCCCTTGAAGTTTAAAGTGATCCTGACTAACTGGTCAGAAATAAAGAAAGTGCATCTGTTTTTACTAAATTATGAAGAAGACCAGGTAAGTAGGAAGAGTAAGAGGCACAAATACAGTAGTGGCTCGGTAACCAGTTCACAGAATATGGTTCGGGGGTTATCACAGACCACTTGCTGAGTGTGAGTGTGCCCTACTGCTGTGGAAAACTTCTGGATGTGTGGCATGTATAAAACAGATGAGGTCATCTACTGCTGCTGCAGCTGAAGCAGGGCATCCATTTTAAGCACTGTACCTGAAGACAAATTAGGCTGACTAGAGATATTGTAGAAAAAACAACAAAACCAATCAGAAGTGTAAAAATTTCTTCTATAAGGAGACAATGAAAAAAAAAAAAACCCCAACAAACTGGGACTGTTTAGTCTACAGAAGACTAAAATGAGGCAAAAATATAAGAAACTTAGTTTCAAAAGACAAAACTGTAGAATAATTTATTCTAATGCTTACATGTTACGAAAAGGACAAGAGTGTGATTAGACTTCAGAAAACTTTACAATAGTCAGGGTGACCCCACAGATAACTTCTACTTGATTGTGCAGGGACACTTCTGGAAATCACACATTTACTTTAAGTCTTCTACAGTTCTCCTGCCTTGGGGCACAGGAATAGAGGAAAAATGGCTTACAGAGACCAGGAGACTTTATTTCCCCTGTTTCTCAAGTGTAAGAAATGTGAATAATGACCATGTGTGAACAACACCTGCAATGGATTCTTCCCAACATAAAGGATAATAAAATTGCCAAGTTAAGATTGATATGAGCTTACATGTAGCTTAAAACTAATCAACTACTTGGACTGCAAGGTGTCGTGGGCAGATCTGCGTTCACACTGCCTACACTCCCACCCTCCTGAAGGCAAACAACCCTTGCCCAAAAAGTGCTGGCACCAAGCTCCAGCTGGTGCACAAGGTCTGTCTCTAGACTAATACTTCCCTTCTTCTCCCCTCCCCACACACACTTAGGAAAAGCACAGCTTCATTTTCAGAGCATCTTGTAACAGCTTTTAAAAATACAGGCTGATTTTTCATGCTAGAATACAGGCACGCCTGGAGTGCTCTCTGTAGTAATGAAGCTGACCATATTTGTAGGAGCATATAAAAAGAACAAGGTGCTGAAAGGCTCCTCTGGATAAGGCAGTGTCAGAATAAGTGCTACACATCTGATCTGAAGAGCAAAGGGTAGCACAAGGAGTGTTACCCTTGCTCGGGCAAACACGGCCTGTTAAGAGCAAATGAGGGTAGACAGATATGAATATCACTGGATAAACTGCACTCTTTAAAAAAATACTTCATAGCTACAGTGTTTTATGTGGTCATAAGCATTTACTGAGCAAAAATAATTTCTAAAATACGCCAACTGAAAAACATGCCTATAACAGCATACAAAACAACATGGGGGGTTAGTATTTGCACTCCTCTAGCAATACACTTACCATTCTTTTTAATATTTTAGAGTCACAATTTAAAAAAGGAAAAAAAGAAATTTCTTTTCACACAGCAACAACTTAAAAATTTTTCTAACGTTCACAAGTTCAATGATGCAATTAGAAAGATGCATGTGCTGAGCATTTGAGATATTACCACCAGCAGGCAATGTGACATACCTCCCAAGTTGTATATTTTTTGCTGACTAACCTGTAGACTGGATTTTAAACTCGAAATAGCTCTTGTTCTGATGCAAAGGTGCATTGGCTAAGCAGCCTCCTGTGCCACATATTCTTCTGCCATTTTTAACAATGACGACATCTGTTCCTGCAAGAAGAAAAAAAAACCCCACAGAACTTCAAAACATTTTTAGAAATCTGAAAGCAGCCCTCAAAACCCCTAAACATTGAGAACAGTTTGTGTTCCTCTTGCCCCAAGTAAAAGCTTCATTAGTCTGTGAGAACTATGATGATGGGCTGTGCTTTGAAGCAAGAGAAGGAAGGTTGTTCACAGGCTAGTTCATCTTTCCACTAGGGTTTATTTATTTAAAATCTATAAGCTGATCTAATTTTCAACTCTTGGGCTTTATGGCATCATGCTTATTACAACCTCTGCTTAGCCACATCAGAAGCATAACTTACAATTTAGTCAGAAAGGGTTCACTGTGAGACCAAAGCCCTGTACTCTTGTCTCTAACACCAGAGAAAAAGCATTCTGAAACAAGAAGGAAAAGCATATCGGGTAGAAATGATTGATGGAATTGCAAGGCATTTAGTTAGTCTCTGAAACAGTCCTTCTATTAGAAACGTGCCTGCCAATACAGTGAGAAAAAAATCCTCTGCTAAGTTTTCCTTCTCCATTGGACGACTTAATCTTTAGGCACTGTTGTCACGGTCAAGCACATGGCAGGCTGTTGCTAATAACTGTGCTCGAGCACCGGACCGTACCTATTCCTCCCCAGCTCTCTTCCCCACTCTGCTGCTGCTGGCCCAGACCCCCTCTCTCCTCAGCAGAGCCCGGGCATGGTTTTGTGGATAGCTCATGCTAAGGGTAATGCTCAAAAGAGCATAATGGACAAGACTCTGCACGGCCTGGTTCTTTCTTCATTTCCATTGCCATAACTGGAGGTGGAGTCTCCGTCCCTGGGGATGGTTAAGGAAAGGCTGGACGTGGCATGAAGTGCCCCGGTCTGGTTTACATGGTTGGTGTTGGCTCACAGGTTGGACCCGATGACCCCAGAGGTCTCTTCCAACCTCGCTGATTCCGTGATTCTGTGAGCTCAGCCCCTCGCCTCTGACCCACCATCCCGCGCCCACCCTGACCACGACCCGCAGCCCCCGCCGGGCAGCCTGCCCCCCTCGGGCACCCCACATACCCATTGTGCCGATCAACTTCAGTTTAAACCCAACCTGCTTTAAGCCAATTTTTAAACCAAGCTTCCTTATTTCTTTTCCCCGGGAAACTGCCAATTCCTGCTAAAGAAGTAGCCCCAAAGCGACTTTCCCAGCGGTTACCCCGTGCCGCGCCCCGGGGCTGCGGCCCTGCCCGCCGTGGAGCCGCCCGCCGGCAGCAGCGGCTCTGCCCCGCTCACCCATGCGCTGCGTGTCCAGGTGCACGGCCGGCATCTCCTTGAGCGGGATGTGCCCGGCGCCGCCATCCCGGCACCAGGAGAAGCAGCAGAACACGGAGGCGGCCATGGCCGGCCGCACCCCCCGCACCGCGCAGGCGCAACGGCCGCCGCCCCGCCCCGCCCCCGCCGCGACATGGCGGGTGGCCGCCGCTGAACCGAGCGCGGGTTCAAGTCAAATAAAATAAAAATTTTAAAAGCAACAGCATTAACGCCCCATCTTTCCTCTGGAAATTAAAATTTAATGGACAACGAGTGCAGCCCCTGCTGCTCTTTTTCCGCAGTTGTCGCGGTGGCGTGAGGCCGTCCTGAAGGACCTTTTGTACGTCTATACATCCATAGAAAGGATAGTTCATGTATATATACATATATATGTATAAAAAGGACACTGATCATGATGGTGGGCAGGTGTTAGCTACGTCAACAACGAACCTCACACTTAAGAAGGGACTCCTTGGAAATTTACTGCTCAGTTATTCCTGGTGCCAAGTAGCAAGAACCCCGTTTATTTTATTTCCTTTTTTTATTTTTTTTTTTTCTCTACTTTTCTCTTTTTTAATTCTTGGAAAACTCAGGCAGGGTTCACTGAAATGAAAGGTTCACATAGCCGGGCCTGCCAGGCCGTGTGTTGCCCTTTCTCCTCATTTTCCAGACCTGTCCAGCTACAAGTCTTAACCCTGAGTGTTTGAAGAAATACCCTTTGCTTCTAGAGTGCTTCTTCATGTATTCAAAACCTCTCCTAATTTACTCAGTTAACCTCAACTGCAAAGACTGCTACAGTGAAAAGCCAGTGTGCTATCATTGCACTTATCATTTTGTTTTGCAAAGCACAGTTTGGGGCCAGCTTTGTGTCCCTTTCACAGAGGCAGAGTACCATGTAATTAAAAAAGCTGTAACATGACTTGTGGCCTTTGGGTTACACAAGCATTTCAATGTCTATTTCTGCATTGGTACAACACACACAGCATCTGGAGCAGGAACCACAAACTGGGCTCCAACAAACACAGTAAATATTGATAACACGACAATAGAAGCCGACCTGCGCCCACTTCACATTTTTATTTATCTACAGAAAAATATCAAATAAACGTTGTGCCATGAGCTGCTGATCTAAAATGTTTTGCAGATAGCAGGTAACTTAATTACTTGCATCTGAAGGCTTATTTTTCTCCAAACTAGTTTGAGATTAAATTGTTGTTTCTCATTATTTTCAGTTGGTGTATTATTTTGTGGCATTTCACCTAGAATGCTCCCTTAACATTTTATTACAGTATGAAGTGTGATGTAAGTAATGTAACCCTTGTGGTACTATGTTATCTGGCTTGTGGGGGCCAGGGGGTTAATACAGATATTCAAAAATCCTTGTTAAAAGAAACTTCCATAGCCAGAAATATCTGGTCTGGATGGGCTGTATCAGTCACACTTACCCCCTTTTACTTGAAACATGAGGTGAAGTGCTGTCTTTGTAAAAATTTCGCCTAAAACCAATCTGACTTTAAGAGCAGCTTTAAAATGTGCTCCCTTTTTTTTATTGGACGTACTGTTACAGCCCATAAACATTTGGGGTCAAGAGCTCACTTCCTTAAAATATGCCAAATGGGATTAGTCTTGAACTTCCAAGAAGTAAATATTAGGTGGAAACTGATGTTTATTTATTTTGTATGGAGGGCATTGGGATTCTCATTGGTAGCTCGTTGTTCACAAATTTAGTCTCATTTAAGTCACTGTGGAATTTTTATTGCCTGTGGGTTTGTTACCATAAATGATAAAAGATAAATGTTAATATACTTTTAAAAAGAAAAAAAAATAAAAAGAAAACTTAGACTCAAGCTCCAAATGACTCCCTGTCCCACATTTTTCTCTGTGCCCCACTATATCCTTTCTTCTCCAAAATGAACACTGGGAATACAAACTCATCTCACCACATGAAGTCAGCATTGCCAAATCTGTTAGACTCAAGGGGATGAAGCTTTGGGGAGCAGCGTCTGGCTGTGCCTCCCTGCCAGTTTCCTGCTCCACTGCTTCCTTAACTGGAGAGGCTGGTTTTACAGGCCAGCAGACTGCAGCCCTTGTGCGGCAAAGTACACGCTGCAGCTTGGAAAAGTTGCCAGTGCTGCTTTGGAGCACGTTGATTCCAGTGCCTGTGTGCTTGGCAGGCAGGAAGCCTCAGGCACCAACTCATCCTTGCACCCATCCTGTCTCCCTGCCGATGCAGAGCCCAGCTCCTGAGCACCCTGGCAGCGGCTGGTGGCAGATTGATGTCACGATGTGCAGGAACAGTGGCAGAGATGTTCGTGTACCCTGAGTGAAGACTCTGGCGCCGGACACAGTCAAGCAGAAACTACCCTGGTGTGGTGGAAGTCAGGCAAAAGTCATCTGGTAAGAAATGTGGCTTATTCATACGCCTTTCTTGAAGGATGAGGTAAACAATTGCAGCAGGATAGTACTGTATTTGTAAATGTGCTTGTCAGCCTGCTTAGAGAGTGTGTGAACACCAAAAGCTTTACAGTGCACAAAGAACTGCCCCAAGGAAATTAAGATCTTGCCTTCAATATTTAGAAGTATAATTGTGCTTGGTAATCATGGGTTAATTCAGCTTCTGCCTTCCTTGAATGTTCATTTCTTTCACTGGGTAGGCCAAGTATTTTGGACCCTCCCACACTGGAAGCAAAATTATGCTCAGCATGCCTAGACATGTTTGCTGCTTGCAGCGTTTTATTTCCTTGAACAGTAGCAGCAGAGACATTTTGTCTGGGAACCATGCTAGTAGAACAGGACCACTCCCATTCATTTCACAAATGCAGACTTATTTGGAGGACCTGCTGAAGGAAAATGACGGTCATTGACTTGTTTCATTCTCTGGCTTAGAGCTTCATTCACAAAATACAACTGTCTGTCATTAGCTCTGCAAAGTACATTTACTGGCTTCAAAGAAGTATGTTTCAGAAAGTTTCCCTGATATGCCAAATTTGCAGGAGAGGGCAGCTCTCTCCCATTGTGGCAGCATGCATTACAACAATGTAATACATGACTAATCAGTTCTCAGGAAAATAATTCCTCTTTGTCCTGCTAGTAAAAACCAGTCGGACTTGCTTCTCTGCTGCCACATGCTTTGTGCAGGCATTTACACCTGTGAAAACCAATGAAAAAAAGTAATTATTATGTATGTTGGAATGGATTTAGTAATGTCTCCATGCAACTTGCACAGAAGTAAATGATGGTGCAGGACTGGAAAATCAAGGTTTGTTTATTGAAAGCAGTCCTTCCACTCCCAGGGTCAGGCCTGTGGTTTGGAAGATGATACAGACAAGGTCTCAGATGAAAAACAGGTTGTGCTTGTACTTTTGAAATCTTCACCATAATGTAGTTCTTGTGAGGATTAACATTCTGTAGGAAGTCCTCTGTTTTACACAGTTAATCTGACGCTTGCCAAATCATAGAAGAAATTACATATGGAAATTAATTTTGTTCCTTGTTGGTCTGTTTGCTTTGGAGGTCACTTCTCCTTTCCTCTTTATGCAATACAGGCAAAACCCACTGGAGCAGAGCTTTGATCTATAGGCAGTTCCAAACCTCATTAAAACTGACAGGCACGCTGGCCATGCTTTGTTCAGGAAGGAGCAATTAAGTTTTTTTATGGCATAATATAGCTAAAAACTAGAAGCTGCTGCCCGTGGCATAGGGCTGCATGGCCAAGTGCTAAGATGAGCTAACTTGTATGAGCAAGCACAAATTTGGGGAAAGTCAGGGAGACTTTTCTAGGGACTGCTTGCGAATGCTGCAGCAAGAGCACAGATTGGTTGCAGCTGTGTTTGCCTGTGTGCATGTCCGGGACCGGAAACACCATGCAAGAGCCAGCAGACAGTGGGAGAAGCAGTGGT
This sequence comes from Aphelocoma coerulescens, assembly GCF_041296385.1. Classification (NCBI taxonomy): domain Eukaryota; kingdom Metazoa; phylum Chordata; class Aves; order Passeriformes; family Corvidae; genus Aphelocoma; species Aphelocoma coerulescens. Next base: position 65,871,659 of record NC_091013.1, read on the forward strand.
GTATGGCCCTGAGAAAAAGCCAAGGGACAGCTTCTTCTGGGCAAGCATCCTGGCTGGAGCAGCAAACTTGGACTGCTGCACAGTTCTCCCTCCCATTTGCTTCCTCTGCGTGCAAGGAAATGGGACATGGCTGTACATTCTTTGTAAATAAATAGGATTTCGTTAAGGAGCTGACTGAATTCATCATCAATTCCCCCCCACGTCCCTCTGCAGAAAAATCTGGCAAAGTGCTGAATGTTAGTTAACTGTGTGGGTCAAAGTTCTGTATGCAAAACTACAGAGCTTTTCAGTACTGCTAAAAGAGTCACCAGAGACCCTGCAGATATCAAGGCAGTCTCTGAAATTCAGACCTCAAAACAGCAGTTGATCATTTCAATCGCTGATGATCCTTCATGGATTTTTAATGCCTGGTATTTCTACAATCCATATTAAAAGTACCTTTTATGGAACAAAAACTGCTTTCTCTGATCCCTTGTTTGGAATGTTTAATATAGTCCAGATGTATCTGTTGAAAAGAAATGTAGTCAGATACAATATAGTTGTGAAACATTTATACATCAGTAAGGTGTTTGATATGCAGAGCTGTTTTGAATAATTTGTGTTATCTTACAGTGTCTTCTTATCAAGTTGCTCTAAGCTCTTGCAGATTTATGTCCATATTTAGGTCCCCACAGTGACTACATTATCCACCTCAGATTGAGAGTATGCTCACTCCAGCACAGCTGAAGTAAAGCAGAGTCCTCCAAGAAGTCTCTGTCCTGAAGCTGGAGTGTACTCTGTGTATGCTCTGACACCTCTGTAATGGGATGTGAAGCCTTAGCCTTAGTGGGAAGGCAGGTTTGCAGCCAAGGATAAGACTGTAAAGTGCCCTCAAATCACCTCTTTTCCCTGGAGTTTCACCCAGGAGACAATTACAATCCAACAGGTCTTTGGTTCAGAGGTGCTTTACTGATGGGGAATACAAATTTGGGAGAAAAAAAAAATGCTGCTTTTAACTCCAGCTACATTTATCAATCAGTTCTCCAGCACAGCACAGCGGGTGCCTGGAGCCTGGAATGAGCAGCTGGTGTGGCCGAGGGCAAGGCTGTGTTACTTTTGGCAGCAGTGCTGGCAATAGCTGGCTGGAAGCATTTGTGAAATTATGGCCTGTGGGGGCACTTCTGGTTTATGCTGACGTGTGTATAGGCTGCCACCAAAACAGGCCCTCTCACTGGCTCATCCTGGCACTGGTGTTTGTTCGGCTGCAGGATCAGCTGGCTGCCAGAATGGATTCTGCTGGAAACTTCTTTTTTTTTTTTTTTTTGTAAGCTTTCAGCTCTGTTGGCAAGCCGATCTAGCCTAACATGTGGCTGCATGAATGTCAGAGCCAGCAGAGAGGAGGCATCAGGAAAGCATGACTAAGGAAAGGGGGAAGGATGGAATGATCACTTTTGCCAGTAGCGCAGTCTCATCTTGGCTTAACCCCCTGAGAATCTGCCTGTCAAGGTAGAGTTACCTGTTGCAGCTTGAGTCACGTTAATGGCTTGCTTCCACTGAATGAGAAAAATCTTGTTCCTCTTTTCCTCACTCTTCTGATGTTAGACCTGGTGATTGTCTAATCTTGCATTGGACTGATTTAACTTGTTGAATCAGCACAAAACTCACCTCGGAAAAGAAAAGGGAATAGCGTTCTGCTGGCTGAGTGGGTGGAATCAGCTCAGTAAGGCATCTGCAGAGGCTGGCAGAGCTGGGACAGGCAAGGAGAGTAGTAGCTGTCAGCTCTGAGGTCACTGACTGAACCACAATGCAGAGCTTCAGTCTCACAAATCTCCTGGCATAGTGCTTGTTACAAGAGCCATGATCTGGGTTCTCTCTGTAGTTTAAAGATGACAGTAGGTGACTGCCCTTTGTCTTACAACAAACGTGGTGCTTGTGTTGAAAATCTGGAAATTGCCGCTATCATATAATTCCTTCCAAATTTCTACCCCTGTATTTTCAACCCTTCCATAACTAAGTGGCATTTATCCCAACACCTCCTTTCAAGCTGGGCCTTTCCTTTGAGCCTAGATTTCCCTTGGCTTTGTTTATCTATTACTCCACAGATCTACAAATATTCTTTTCCATCAGCCAGAGTTTTTCTCTGAAGCTTCAACAACTGGTCTTTGATGCTGCCTTGGGAAGACACTGTGCTCTCGGATGCAGGAATGCAAGCTCATAAACAAACTGCTACTGAAAGTGCTGCTATTGAAGCAGAGTTAAAAAGTATAGAAGGATGGACTCGTATGTGTGCAAAACGGTTGTGCGCGACTCTATCAGTCAGATAAGAAGTAGAAGAGTGCCCAAATTCTTTTTGATCATGCTTAGGACAGCCATGGGACACTTAAGTACAACGCTGGCTAGGCAGTGTTTCTATGCACCAAGCACGGAAATCCTGCAGTGTATTTACTCAGAAGTTTAAGCTTTCATCTTTGACAGAAGAAATCAAAGGCAAGGAGGGACAAGAATATTTTCAGGTGGACCTAATGAAGAGGCATTATCTCAGCTGGGCAGGCAACCACTCTTCCACCCATACAGCTCCTTCTTCACTTAGAAGGAGACAGAGTAGGACCAGCCCAAAGAAATAATAGAGAATAAAATGTACTCTAAAAATATATCAGGAAAAAAGTTATATGAGAAATAATTGAAAATAATGAGTGAGAAATCTAAAATGCCGTGTTGTTGTTAATCTTTAACTAAAAAATGACAGAGAAGATGAATAGGACCCAGAAATTCTTGATATAAAAGGCTGTTGGGAGAGTGTAGATAAGGAGTACTCCAAATATAAATGCATAAGCATTGGGATACCACTTGAAAGCAGTTTAGGTGGCTGAGGGAAACTACCTGGAATTACTTGTTTCTAATAAACAGCAAATGAGATACTAGACAACTAAGAAGAAACAAGCAAGGTGTTGAAATACATCTGAAGGTCTTGGTTGTTTTGTGCAGCAACTCTACCTCCTGGGGCTGTTCTCCAGTGGATAGTGGAAGAAATGCTCCAGTGTGTGAGCACTCTGAAAGGGATTTTCAAAAATGCTTTTCCTTGGTCAAACTATTCCCATGAAGTTCAGCTGAGCAGGTAGGCCAACTTGGGTGGGGCAGCAAGGAGAGAAAGTGAGGAGTAACTGACTGCAGTGAATTGGGAAGGCATAACCTTGGCATGTTATTGAATGGCTTTTAAGATCCGGATTCCTAAATAATCAGAAGAAATAAGTCACATGCATGAGGGAGCTTCATATATTTTTTGTGATTTTTTTCTTGTGATTTGTGATGTTCCTTGTGTGCGTAGTCCAGAAAGTGAATAGTCTCCCCTGTGCTGATGAGTGGTGTGACTGCACTGGATATGGAGTAGGGGAATGAAGGGATGCAGGAGGCAAAGTATGTACATTTGGGAACAACTTTGGATGTAGTATTTCACAAAGTCTAACTCGACAGTAAGTTCAGTTTGACTTTGATATGAGACCTCTTCTGTTGACAGAACTAACAGAACTGTAAAAGAGATACCCAACACAAAGGTCCTCTGACGTCTCAGCAGTTCCAGACTGTTTCATAGTCCTGTAACTATAATGCTATTTCAAGTGGACACGGGATCTCTTCTGCTCCATCTCCCTGGGACTAGTCAGTGTTACTGCAGAAAACCTGCATAGGTTTTGCAGGCCTCGTTAACTCTCCCAAGAGATTCACCAGCAGGAAACGGCATAACCAGTGCGTTAAAGCAAATAGGAACGAGTTGCCATCCTTTTATGAAGCACATAACGCTATCTGTCTCAAATTATGTTGTTTTTTTAAATAAGTGCTTTCGGAAGGTGGCAGATGCTCAGCAGGATTGCCACCCAGCAGCGCCCCTCCTTAGGCTGTGCAACGTGCGCCTGTGAGCTTAGGCTCAAGTGTAATTTATCAGAGTTAACAAACAACAGAAACCCGTATTTATCTCAGCCGCCGCCTAAGGCAAGCAGCATCCACCGCTGGCTCTCTCTCCCAGCAGCCCCGGAGGCTTTCCTGGCCGCTCACAGGCAAGCGGTGGAAAGGAAGAGCCGCAGCAGCTCCTGCCCTCGGGCTGGATCGGCGGCCGCGGGCCAAGGTGGGTGGGACGGCGGGGCAGCAGCTCCCGGCCGATCGCTCCGGCGGGCCGGGGCCAGGGCCGAGCGGCAGGGTGGGAGCGGCGGGCCTGGAAGGCGAGCGGCGGCCGGGGCGGGAGCGGCGCCGAGTGGTGCGGCTGAGCGAGGCGGCCGCTCCCCCGCCTGCCCCGGGCTCCCCGCGGTCCCGGCCCGCCATGGTGAGTAGCGGGGCCCGGGGGCGGCAGGACGGGCGGGCGCGGCCGGGCGAGTGCAGGCCGCGGCTTTGTGAGAGGCGGCGGCAGCGCCCGGCCCGGGGGACGTTGTGGCCGCGGCCGGAGCCGCCGGTTCCGCTGGCAGCCGCCATCCCCGGTGAGCCCCGCTGTGCTTCGCGGGGCGCGGGCGGACCGACAGGGCCTCCGTGCCCCGGGCTGCGTGCCTGGCGGAGCGCTGTGACCCCGGGGAGGCCAGGGCCGGCGGCTGGCTGCAGCGCCATCGTTTAGGGGCGATTCCCCGCTGGAATTGGAGGGGGGCTTGTAACCAGGAGCAACAAGGGAATGGCTGCCAGGTCAAGGGACGATGGGTTGAGCGCGGGGGCCAGCGTTGGGGCAGCCCCTGCGGTCGACAGACCGCCCAGCCCTGTGGGGGAAACGGTGTTCGTGGGGCTGTGAATGCACTGAACGCAGATTGCTTATTTCTCCAGGCCTTCCTGCCTTTCTGGAGTCTGAACGGGTTGGATCTGCCTGGTGCTCCTGGAAAAACTTATGGCCATGAAATACCAGGTTTAAAGCATGGGCAATTTCCCCAGGTCTTTTTTGCTGTCTGGATAGCAACCTTCCAGTAACTGAAGGGGGCCTACAGGGAAGCCAGAGAGGGGCTCTTCATCAGAAACTATAGTGACAGGACAAGGAGTAACGGTACAAACTGAAAGAGTAGAAATTTTGGTTAGATGTTAAGAAGAAATTCTTTACTGTGAGGGCAGTGACACTGGAACAGGTTGCCCAGGGAGGTTGTGGATGCCCCAATCCTGGCAGTGTTCAATGCCAGGTTAGATGAGGCCTTGGGCAACCTCATCTAGTGGTTGGTGTCCCTGCCCATGGCAGGGGGAGTTGGGACTAGATAACCTTTAAAGTCCTTTCCAACCTTTTAACATTCTATGATTCTATGTTACCTACTGCTCCTGGAGGTCAGTTGTTCCACATTTGTTCCACAAATGTATACAATGACCCTCCATTAGGTTGCAGTTTCTGTCATTAGCGTTAACAGGTTTAAGATCATTGCTGCTGGAAGAAGGATCTTCCATCTCCCTTTCTCTCCGTATGGGACTCTTTTTAGGGCTGATTCAATGCACCAGTCTGACAGAAGGCTGGTGAAATTGCTCATAGGGGGTCCTGACACAGACTGGGGTCCTTGCCAAGGAAGGGAGATGAGACCTTTCCTGACTAGCTCAACTACTGGTAGAAATGTAGCCTGGCTTGGTCAAGTCTCATTTAGTACGCTTACGTGCCATTGCAGGAAACTTGTAATTCAGGAGTTATATTTTTGTTTTGTTAGAAGCCTGGTAAAATTCAGGTTTTGCTTTCAGCATGCTGCTGGCTGATAAACCCAACTTCTGTGCTGAGAAGCATGCTAAATGAATTTCTCTCTGGAGTGTGGGAAAAAGCTACTGTGGTTGTTTTTGCTTTTATGGTTAGATGTGTTTTGCCATTCTTCTTCCTAATGATAAAATGTGCAAGTTGCTGTTTCTAATGGGTGACATCTGTTGGGTTTGTACCCAGAGATGCTTTTGGTCCACATGCTACAAGTGGGGAATTCCAGGGCCACCCAAACCTAGTTTAGAAGTTACACAGGGAAATTCCCCGTGGAAGAGTTGAAATGTTGCTGTAGTTCATCACACAAATACCAGGTTACTAAGGGATGTTTCAATGCACAGACAGTTTACTGTCTGAAATTAATAGTCTAAAGAAGACAGAAGTTCATCTGTCCAACCAGTCATACAAGTCTTCACTATTTTGGTTTGGCATTTCTGGTGTTGTGAGGGGGTGGGTAGGGGAACTTGTAGACCTGCCCATTTCTTTTTTAAAAATCCAGTGTTTTTAATGATGTTGTATAAGGGTTTTGAAATTCAGTTGTATTTATAAAGCATAATTATGTAATTGGGTAAGTGGGGTTGGAATGCAACAAGACAGTTTTAGTTGGATCATGAAGCTTTTTTGTGTATGTTTTTTGTATTTTTTAGGAGTGTGAAAATCTTCAGAGTTTGTCCTGCAATTTTGATGGAACGTGTTATAGTACGCATTTTCTGCATTGGTTTGCTGTCCTTGCTGTCAGGCATGCAAAGCTGCTTTTCCAGCTCCCTAACTGGAAAGTAAAACCCTCCCTGGTAAAGGAGATGGACCAGAGCAAATATTTTCTGCACTGTGCATTTCCATTTACTAAGAGACGGAAAACTGTCATTTTAGTTTTATAGTTTTTATCCTCTTAACACATGAGCAGACCTGATTTTTGTGCTGCTACTGTGGCTAAAAGCTATGAGCACAAGTTGGAAAGAGAGAGCTGTTCACAAAGAGGAAGACTCAAGAGTGCAGGGACAAAGTTATCATCTTCCCGTCATCTGATTATTTTTAGCACTAGGAAAAAGACGGAAGAGAAATGTTGCTTTGAGAGCATGAGAGGTGCTTCAAAACCATATTCTCCTCACAGAATATGAGGTTTCTGAATGGGACCTGTGGGCTTATAGGAAACCCATTAGTTAGAGTTATTAGACTTTTTCTCTGGGATTTTGTCCCCAGTTGTAGTGGTGGCTTCTTCTGCTTCCTGACCTTAGTCCTGAGTAAAAAAGCTGGCAACATTTCCAAAGTCTCTTTTTTTCCAACAAGCAGAGAGAATACGCCTGTGGTGGGGCATAAGCACATAAGCATGGTTGTCTCAAACATTCCTGTTGTGACAGGAAAGGTGGCATGGGGAGGGAGGGCCCTGCCAAGGCAGGGCAGTGCTGTTGTGAGCCAGCTTTCCTTTCATTGCTGGGCTTATAAGTCAGCCTGAAGGCTTATGCTCAGTGTGCCTGCGGCAAGAGAAGGGGCAAGTCCCGGGCACCTCACTAAAGGGGGCTCCTGGACTACCACAGGCCCCCAGCTCCCCCAGCTCATTTCCTGGAGGGCTCTAAAGGGCTCGCTAGGCGTGCGCCAGCAGCAGCAAATGGTGCGAGGAATGAGGGGATGTGCACTAGGGAAACTGTAAAAGGGAGGGTGTCAGTCCTGGGCTTTTGTTGATCCCAGGTCTGGACTGTCCATGGTGGCAGAACTGATGTGGGATCTAAGGACTGGTGATCTTTTTCCTTCACTTTCTTTCTTTTTCATCTTTACTCTCTCCTCTCTTGTTTTATCCCAGCAAGTGCAGCAATCGGATTTTACCCCTTGCTCTGTGCCAACGTTTGCCAAAGGGAGGTTGGTAAAGTTCATTGTAAAAGTTAAGAGCTTGTTAGCAAACACTTCTATGACTAAATAGTGGGATAGTTGTCAGAGTTAAGGTGGCTGTATAATAAAGGATTAGAGTTCCCTGACACTGGACTGCTGTCTTTGTTCAGCCCACTGAGAATTTCTACTGAATTTCTGGGTTGTGACGACCCCTCCTCACTTGAAAAGCGTGGGAGGTTTGCTTACACCTCCCAAGAATGGTTTTTACTGTGAAGTTTCACTGGGACTATTGGTCCTTTTGTGAAAAAAAGTCAGGACTGACCTCACCTTTCTCCTGGTAGTGAACTTTGCTTTCCTTGGATCAGTGGTATTGATTTTACTGCTCTTCTTGTCCTGTGCAGCGTGGATCTTCCCTTGCAGCTTGCCTATTGGCTCCCTCATTTTCCACTTTATATTTTTTTGAGGGGACAGAAACCTTAATAATTACATCAAAACTAATTAAGAGCTCATTCACATGCATTTGTCACAACAGTATTTTGATGCACTTTTCTGTGATGTCTTTCAATTTATAAAAGGAGTTTTATTACATATATATGAATATATGCTGTATAATACGGAAGGAATTTATGCAAGGAAAGCATCTTTCTAATTATAGCTCAAAACTAAGTGAGAGCTTTGGATAATACAGACTGTCACCTATTTTAGTCTTTATTAGCTGTTTGTTTTCTTAGAGCATGCTGTAAGTTACAAGGTGTCTGCATCTGAGAACTTGGCTTTAGTTAGAGGCAGGGGAAGGGTAGTGCACTGGGTCCCTTCACTGAGACTTTCCAGTAGGAAGGATTACATGATAAATATTCTTCCTGTAGATTCTCTCCACAAAAAGAAATTACTGAGGCATGAATGTTGTGAGAATGGAATTGGAAATTCCACTGAATTTCCAATGATTGCAGATGAGTAAAAATGGTTAGCATTTTTGTTTCATGATGAATTATCAAGGATTATGGGCAGCTGTTATTTGAAGTATTTTAACTTTGTGCTGAATAGCTCAGTAGTAACAGATTGAGTTGGTTATTTAAAAATATTGCAGGAGCAAGAGAAAAGCTAATTGTTAAACTTCTTAAGGAGTGGTGACTCTCCCTTGGCAAGTAGAACAAAAAGACACATCCTGTATTCTGTAACAGCAGAAATACTGCAGCTGGGCTTTTTCAGTCACTTTTAGTATTGTCTGCAGTACCAGTGCATGGGGTTTGAACTGGACGCTTTGGATGAGTGGAGCAAGTAGAGAGTAATCAAATCTTAGCAGGGCATATTGGCTGGGTATCTTCTGTGCAAATCCTGTTTCTGTGTATTGCATCAGCAAGGAAGGATGTAAGTCTTGCACTGTTATTATCAGTACAGGAGTTATTTTCTTTCAGAATCCTTTCTGGGATGGCAAGCCTTCTTTTTCAGCATTTCTGGTTGAGAGTCCAAAAAAATGGTTCTGCCTGAGCACTGCGCCATTCTTGTGCCTGCCATTTGCTAGCCAGATACCACAGTTAACAAGGACTGGCTGCAAAAACCCAGCTGAGGCTCTGTCTTAAGGATACTGGAGGAAAAAATACATCCTTTTCTCTGAGATGTATCTCAAATGGAGATTGGTTTTTGTATGGTCTCCTCGAGGGAGAAATAAGTTTTGTAAGTTCTGTTACCATCTTTTTTTCTCTTTCCTAGGATATGATGGAGCTCCTAGAGGAAGATCTCACCTGTCCCATTTGCTGTAGCCTGTTTGATGATCCTCGTGTCCTGCCCTGTTCACACAATTTCTGCAGAAAGTGTCTGGAAGGAATTCTTGAGGGAAATGTGCGGAATGTGCTTTGGAGGCCATCCCCTTTCAAGTGTCCCACATGCAGGAAGGAGACCCCTGTTACTGGAGTCAACAGCTTGCAAGTCAACTATTCCCTGAAAGGTATTGTGGAGAAGTACAACAAAATCAAAGTAACTCCAAAAATGCCTGTGTGCAAAGTGCACAGTGGGCAACCCCTTAACATTTTTTGCCGGACAGACATGCAGCTGATCTGTGGGGTTTGTGCCACCCGTGGTGACCACACAAAGCATGTTTTCTGTTCCATTGAAGAAGCTTATTCCCAGGAGAAGCGAGCTTTTGAAACCTTGTTTCAGGGCTTTGAAACTTGGCGTTGTGGAGATGCCCTCTCACGGCTGGATACCTTAGAGACCAGTAAGAGGAAAGCTCTGCAGATGCTGACAAAAGATTCTGACAAGGTGAAGGAGTTCTTTGAGAAGCTGCAGCACACGCTGGAGCAGAAGCGAAATGAGATTCTCTCTGACTTTGAGACCATGAAGCTTGCAGTGATGCAGGCCTACGATCCGGAAATCAATAAACTGAACACGATTCTGCAAGAGCAGCGGATGGCTTTTAACATAGCAGAGGCCTTCAAAGATGTGTCCGAACCCATTATATTTCTGCAGCAGATGCAGGAGTTCAGGGAAAAAATCAAGGTGCTCAAAGAAACCCCTTTACCTTGTTCCACTGTGGACATCAGTCCCACAATGAAGAGCTTTGATACCAGCCAGTGGAATGGAATAAAACTAGTTGACGTGGACAAACTTTCCTTGCCTCAGGAAAACAACGCTTTCAAATTCAAGATTCCCTCAGTCTTTTCACGCAGATTTATAGTGAACTCTCTTATTTTCTTGCTCATTCTTGCTGTTACCAGAATATCCTTTGTGGAGTCAGTCATTGACAATCTCCAGTGCTGGAAATCTCAGTTCCTTACAATTAGCTTGTCCTATTTGGCAGATACCGTGGAGATAGCAGATCATGCAGTCTTTTACTGGGAACAGATGACAGATGGAGCCTCACTTCTAAGAGAAAAGTGTAAAAACTATACATTGGTTGTACTGGATAATGTCGCACAGTTTGTGTGTAAATATAAACTGTTGTGAAGTGTCTGCTGGAATATAAGAACTAAGAGAGATCTGGGGAAGAAAACATGGAACTTAAATTAATTGGTCTTTTCAGACATCCAGTGAAAACATTCAAAGATTCAAAATGATTCCAAAACACTCATAATGTTCACATAGTTTGAGTGCTGCTAAACCAGAAGATGAAATGGAGCTTTGAAAAACACTTTGTGGATTCTTCTTTCAGTGGTGATTTTGGGAATATTACTTACTGTAAATCATCTTTCTTACCAAAATATAGGGCAAAACTGTGTACTTAGTTTGATGTTAATGTAACTGTAGAATAAGATAAAAGATTGTAGTTTAAAAAAAATCTAACTGGGAGATTGTTTGGAAAGAGGAAAAAGAGTTGTGATTGAGATGAGCACTGTGCTGACAGGTTTGCTGACAACTGCCCTTCCACTGCAAAAGGCAGCATGCATCATTCACGTTCTGGAACCAGCTTCTATCTGATGATGTTACTTCTCTCTGAAATAGCTGTATGTTTTGGTTTGGTTTTGTGGTGGCTTTTTTTTTTTTTGTATAAGCAAATGTTGTAATTACCCTGTGCATTCAGATTACGTGTTCTATACCAAATGTATCTTCAGGGCAAGCAAAAATTCTAGAGGTAATGATAAGAACAAACTGCAAGACAGTATGTACTTTGCAGATAGTTCATACTTTGCAGTTTACTTTTCCAACATTGAATTGCTGGGGTAACTGAGCTGTTTTGTTAGATCCATGTTTCTCTGAAGCCACACTTTCTTAAAAACTGGCCTTAACACAAAGAACTTATTGCAGTGAAAGGCATGCAGGGGTCTGCCATAGGAAGGCAGCCTGGGCTCTAGTCCTGCAGAGGAGGCAGGTACAACAGCTGCTCTCCTCTCCCTCTCTGCCTCTCCAGATTTCAATTCCAAAAGACAGGAGAAATGTTCAAGGATGATTCCTTGAACAGGTTGTGTGATGTAACAGATGTATGGATGTTGGTGGTGTTTGAAGAACCTTATATAGGTTCTTCTGCTGTTACTGTATTTTTTGTGTATCTCATTTCAGGAGGTAATTGAATTTCTGGTTGTATTGAGTTGGCCTTAGATAACAGTGATTTAAAGGGAACCTTAAGCTTGAGTTTTCTAAAGTGCCCTTCTTTTGGAATATATGGTACTGAAACGTCTTGCTTGAAGCACATCTAACCTCTTTTTGCAGTGGTCCTATGAACAGCAGTGTATGGAATGAAAACGTTGAACTGACATTTCTAGAAAACAAACATAACGTGTGCCATACTTTGGGAATATTTGTTGGCCTCTCTCAAGGTTTCATAAGCTGTGACAGTCAATTCACTGTATTCCAGTAGTCCTTGCAAGCTGTTCATTTCAAAAATAAAACATTAAATTCCAAGAATCAAAGTTTCCAAGCAACCAAACCCAGCAAACAAAACTATTGTACATGATATTTACATCTTTGTTGCCTGGGAATCCTGTTGCTGCTCCACACCTCGCTCCAAACACTTGCTAAAAGTACACAATGGTTCTTGCGGCTGCCTTGCAGTTTAGGAAAGATCAAGTCACAGACATGTAGATCAGAGAGTTACGATTCCTGGGTGGCTGAGGTAGCCATGAGTAGTCGAGAGGTGGTCGTTCTGAATGTGGGAGGTGTGAGATTTGTAACCCGGGCTTTTACCTTGCAGCAGTTCCCTGAGTCCAGGCTGGCACGGATGTTGAATGACGATGACCGGGAATTTAAACTGGTGAATGGAGAGTTTTTTGTGGACAGAGATGGAGCTTTGTTTAGTTACATCATGGACTTCTTGAGGACTCTCCAGGTCTCCTTACCAACTGATTTCTCAGACTATCAGAGGCTGCAGAGAGAAGCAGAATTCTATGGACTCTACCCCCTGGCCGACCTCCTGAGCCAAGAACATTTGCTGAAGCCGAGGCAGGAGATCTTGGAAGTGCGTTTTTCTCTCCAAGAAATGCAGGCCTTTTTCCGGATCTTTGGTTCCTGCAGTACCACCATTGAGGCACTAGCTGAGCAGATCACTGTGTTTACAGGGCAGCAGTCAGGACAGGGCTGGAACAGCCCTTTTCCTTCTCAGAAACCACTTGTTCCACTGCCTTTGGAAAGACCTTCTCATCATGACATGGTTTTTCTGTGTGGTACTGAGTATTCTGCTAGTGACCAGTTTGTGGCCAGGTACTGTCCCTAGAGTGACTTCTCATTATGGACATCTTCGTGACTTCCTGTTCATGAAGTGCACGCTACATGCTAGCAAAGCTCATTATAAAGAAACTGAAAGAAAAGAAATATGTTTCCTTCCTTCTGTTAGTGTGATGTTATCTTTTTCTAGTTCTGAAACACCCAGTTTAATTTCTGTTACACTGATTTGCCTGTTCTTCAGCTTTCTAAAATATTATTCTTGATGTTTGTTTATGAGCTCTCTCAGGTCTTTCTCTCTCTGCCTTTTCTTCCTCACTCACTTCAGAATCTCACAGTATCACCTTCTAGAGAACATGAAAAACACAGTAAAATGAAGTAAAGGTAACAAAATAAAGAAGTAAAGTACTGGGGGGAAGCCTAAAATCTCCAATAGCTTATGTCCAAAAGGCTTTCATATGGGAAACAGGGAATTGCAGGAAGGGTTAAAACACCAGTGGAACTGAGACAGCATTTCAGGGACTGGAAAGCTTTTGTAGAGCTTTTTATTAGGGGAGGGAGAAGAGACAGATTATTAACTAAAATATAAGCATATTATTATATGCTTCACAGTGGGTTTTCTTTGAATTCAGTCAGGTTCTGTTTTTATTAAGAGATAACTGTGTATCAGTAATTTTTGTGATAGCAGTATCGTATTCTAATGACAACTAAGGTTTTTTAAACAATCTTTTGCTGGATGTCTCTATTACACGGAGACGTGTTCTTACTGTATAAGAAAATGTTAACCTAATTTGTCCTCTGTGGCTGTTAGAACATGTGGAATTTTATGGAAATTTCACTGAAATATTTCCAAAAGGGTTATTCTATCTGAACATATGAACCAACACAGCAGTCTTTTAATCATTAAAAAAAAAAAATTAGTTTATCTTTCTTCCAGCTTTCTTTGGCTAAGCAAGTAGAATAAAAACTACTTTGCATTTGTGAAGCAATATAGATTTGTGTGCCAAACCTTAACTTTGTAACATATTAGTAATTTTAATGGACTAACAATTGGTTGAGTAGGTTATGGCAACGTAAGTAGTGGGGAAAATATTTCTGATTTTTTCATTTATTTCTTCAGACTTGGTAAAAATTTCCCTCTGCAGAACAATAGGAAAGCTTATCTTGAGTAATGAAACAAGTCAAATTTGATTGTTGCCTTGCTGAATTTCTGTCTCTTAATCTTTGTGGTGACATGGACATTTTTGCCTTTATTGTGCTTTCCATGAATGTTAGGTGTACTTGCCTGTGAACTGTGGAACAGTTTCACCCGTCAGTTTATATATTTTGTAATAGTATTTTTACCTGACTTCTGCTCCTCAGAATGTCTGGATAGATTCTTACACTGTACTTTATATCAAATAAAATCATTTGAGGCCATGTGAAAATGATTTTCACATTTGTTACCACAAGTCCTGCTGTTACAAGGTAACTTTGCAATAAATGTCACTGTTTGTAGAGAGAGATCCTGTGTGTTGGAGTGATGCTCTTGGGGTGAATGTGACTTTGCTGTCTACCATTTACTCTTACCTGAAAAACAGTTGCAGCATTGCAGAGCCTGCTGCTCTCTTCTCCTCCGTTAAGTGAGATGAGGTGGGGGTCCTCACAAGTATTTCTTAAGAATGTAAGTTTTGTGGTGGGGGCAGGTGCAAAAGAGAAGTGCTTCTTCCCCAGCATGTAATGGGATGAACTGAGAATTACTCTTAATGAAGGAAAGAGTTCAGTAGTCCTTAAAGGAGGAAAAAAAGCCCCGGAGATTGGCTGCTGTAAACATAGTGCAGCTGTGTTGACCTATGCTGTCAAGAAGTAGTTAAAGTGTTTTGTAACTGCTTTTTTTTTTTTTTTCTGATTTTAGGTATGTTTCCATAAAGCCTGATAATAGAAAGCTGATTAATGGTACTAATGTCCTAGGCCTGCTGCTTGACACTTTACTCAAAGATGGATTTCGCCTCATAAGTACCAGGACAGTCGTCAGTGAAGAGAAGGTTGAATGCTACACTTTTGAGAGGATGAAGAGGGCAACAGGCCTTACCATCACAGTGAACCAAACCCCAGGAAGCTCTGGGGTAGCACAGGCAAGGAGAAGCCAAGTGCAGAAAGGGAAATAAAGGCTTTTCCTTCCATCTTTTGAATGTAGAAGAGGGATGTGTCAGCACTAGTGGCCTTTTTTTTGGGGGGGGTAGGGGGGGCTTGTTTGATACTGCAACTATTGAGGGAAGTAACAAACACAATTTCTTTCAAGTATTTTTGGGGGAAAATTGCTTTCTTGCCTTTTACCACTCCAACCTCTATAAGTAAAAGAAGCCCAGATTCAATACTGGGTTTGTGGACCAGATTTCAGCATTTCCAAGAGTTGTTTTTGTTTTTCTCTGTGGCTAAAATTTACATGAGGACTCGCAAAGCATCAGCCATCCCTTCTAGAAAATTGTTTTTACGTTCTGTGCTAATCTGTAAGTAGATTTTAAAAACATGGTAATTGTAGTGGGTTGAACCTGAGCTGATGGACAGTCTTTTAGACTAATGATGCTTCTCACAATTTACATATTTAAACCACGCTGCAAGGTGGGAATTTCCTTTCGTTCCAGCTTGCCTGCTGGAAGGTGGGGGGGCCTTGGAGCCTCTGGGCCCTGCCGGGCCGGGCCGGGCTGGGCTGGGGCCCTGCCCCCCATCCTTTTCCCAACACTGTGGCACAGACCCTGGGTCGCTGGGGGGGGACTGTCCCAGAGCCGCAGGCAGCTCAAACGAGCCGTGGACTGACACACAGCTAAACCAGCCATGGATTGCCACACAGCTAAACCCAGCCATGGACTGCCGCACAGCTAAACCAGCCATGGATTGCCACACAGCTAAACCCAGCCATGGACTGCCACACAGCTAAACCCAGCCATGGATTGCCACACAGATAAACCCAGCCATGGACTGCCACACAACTAAACCCAGCCATGGACTGCCGCACAGCTAAACCCAGCCATGGACTGCCGCACAGCTAAACCCATCTGGCGCGGCTTCCTGGGACTGGTGGGTCCCTCTCCTCTCCACGCGGAGCCGGCGTAGCCTCCTGTCTGCAGCCAGCACACTTCGTGCTGAACTGAAGAAGACACCATGCAGCCAGCAGCACAAAGGGAACGAGGCTTTCTCCACCGTAAAGCCTGAACAAGGACACTCTTCAACGTGGTGGCTTCGGAGTCAAGAGAGAAAGTGAGTCCCGTGAGACGGCGCTGAGCATGGCGACGGGAGAAAAGAGGGCGGTGCCGCATTTCTCGCGCGTAGCTTAAAAACCTTCTTGCATGCTGTGGTAAGAAACTGTGAGATCACAAACTGTTTGTCCCTTTAATCCATTTGAAGTACATGGGGGGATGGAGAATTCACGTGTGGCCCGTGAAGATTGTGAAGAGTGCCTATGCCAGGCTACATAGAAGCAGTGAAAGACTTTTAGAGACTTGTGGAGAAGAAACCCTTTTTGTTCAGGCCAAAATAACTCATCCTTAAAAAGTTTAATAATGCCATGTGATGGCCCATGTTTTGCAGTGTGAAGGAACTGTGAGTTTTTTCATGGGAGAGATGTTTTACACCACAGCAGATTGTTTCTTTCTGGGCGGGTCTGCTATTGGTGGCAGTTTGGGAATCATGTGAAGCAGAAGAAAACCCTTTTTCCCTTAAGCATAAGAAAAAGACTTTTCAAGAACTGTAACACTGTCTAACATCCCATATTCTATTATCCTTACAGATAGTGATGTGCGGGTTGGGTAAAAGGAGGGAAGTGCTGGAAGGGGGGGGGGTGGGCATGCTTTAATTTCTTGTTATTTCTTTTTACTTTTAATTCTATTAGTAATAAAACTCTTTCTTTGTACCACAACTGTTTAAGTTTGAACCTGTTTTGCCTTGCAGCTCTCCAGTTCTCAATATTTTCTTATTTTCCCCTTATGAAAATAACAGATTTTGTGTGCTTGACGCTTAGCTGTGTCAAACCATGACAGTAATACATGAAGAAATAACATCTTGATGCAACTGTCATCCCAACAGTTTGGAGAAGTGGCTGGAGGAGGAATGCAAACCCCAAGGATTGATTAGTGCTTCCACTCACTGACTCTTGCCATTGGCTAAGAGCAGTGTAAGGGGAACATCCCGAACTGTACTGCTGTGTGGCTTTGTGAAGGCCATTGCTGTGGTCCATGAAATAACGCATGACTGTCTCTTGCAGAACACTCCTCTGTCCTCTCCTCCCTTCTGGTGGCATTAAGCTGCTCTTTGGTTCTGAGAATTAAATGATAAGGTTCTTTGTGAACAAAAGGTCAGTTAATTTTTAGAGCTTTAACCATTAAAAGATGCAAATGTGATAAACAGTCCTTCAGATGAAAGACTTTGTACAGTTTTTAACAAAATAGTGCAAAGGATTTTTTAGTGCTTGTTAAACACAACACAGTTAGAAGGCTTAGCAGAAGTGGCTTTAAAAGCCTTGGAAATGTTAGTCCTGTACAAAGCTTTGTAGAGATGCCAGAATTAGCTCAGGTACTGAGAGAGGTAAACTAATGAAGCTTTATAAATTAAGAATCTTTGTCCTTCTGTCAAGGCAGGGAAAGAAGATAGCAATAGCTTCAGGGATTCATTACTTGCATCTCAATTTTGTTGTTGATAAAACACCACCTTCCCAAGGCTTCAAACAGCCCAGGAGAACCCCATTGGGCTTTCTTGGCTGACCAATTAGATCTGGCTTTTCATTAGTTTTAAAATGTGAATGCATTACTTTATTTGCAGCACTTGATAATGGGGGTGGGCGATGGGACTCACCTGTCTGTTTCTTGCCATAAAGTGTTCCAGTGAAATGGATCTTCCCAAACTCGTGGTGCCACTATCGGACACCTCTTTTCTTTGGCTACTTCTCTGGGGCATTTCAGCTTGACCCATGTTCTGAAGTTCAGCAGAAACAGTGAGGATCTCTTTGCTTGTTCTAGAGCTGTTTCGATTGAGAATAATGTGATTATGGGACTACATCTCCTAAGCTGCTTACAGGTTATATAATGTCATAAATGTTGAGGAAATGTAAGAGTGAATGCTTTCACTTCAAATGAGATTTTTTTTTGTCAATAATGTCAATATATTTATATTTGTCTTGCAGTAAGATATTTCTTACAGTGAGAACTGTCATTCATTGAACAACCTCCCCACAGATGTGGTGGAGCCTCCGTCACTGGAAGTTTTGAAGAGGATGCTAAATGTTTTCATGGAGGCTCTGTTTCACATGAAAGGCTGGACCAGATGATGTTTTGAGTTCCCTTCCAGCCTGGCCTGTTCCATGGTTCTGTGGAGACCTTCTGTGAAGGTCTGTGCCAGAAAGCCGCCTATCATGGTGGGCTTTGAGGTCAGACCACTGTCAGGTGACAGAGCAGACAAGCTGTGTGGGATGACTGTCCCCACAAGTTGCTGTGCTACAGAGACAATGCTCCTTGTTTGGAAACGATGTTGATTATTGGGTGAGTCATTGACTGTGGATATTGTAGGTGGAGACACTAGCCAATAATAATATGAAGCACAAGACAAAAAAATGCAACTTTTTACAGGGGATGTTAAAAAAATAAGATTTGAGGCTGTATTTAGACATTATGCCCTAAATGATCACCAGCAGCAGTGATGTAAGCTGAGACAAGTTTCAGAACCCCTCATAGTAACAACTATAATGTTTCACCTACCAAAAAAGTAAGGGCTTTGTTTTCATTGCTGCAGCAGCCTCTTTCAAAATTGAAATTTGGATTACTTTTTTTTTTTTAATAAAGTGAAAGAAAAGACGAAATACTTCAATTTTTAAAGAGCCCTGAAGTTTTAACCTATGCCATCACTCATGTTCCATGTCTTTGGCAAAATGAATATTTGATACAACCATTTCAG
This sequence comes from Aphelocoma coerulescens, assembly GCF_041296385.1. NCBI lineage: Eukaryota > Metazoa > Chordata > Aves > Passeriformes > Corvidae > Aphelocoma > Aphelocoma coerulescens. The sequence goes on from NC_091013.1 coordinate 65,890,158, forward strand.
TAACAATTTATGATGGGTTGAACACTTTCTGGTTCCCCTTATGGGTTAATTTCTATTTAGCACCAGCATCATTCCATGAATGCAATATTTGGCTCTGGAAAATATACCAGTACAAGTTGTTGTCATGTAAAGAACCATATGTGCTTTACCTCGCCCTTGGGTGACAGTGTGCTGTGACAGTACACTTCTTTTGGAAGCAAAGCACATGACTATCAGCAAGCTTGGGTTCCCAGAGTTCTTCTAGCATTTATTCTTACTTAGCTCTGAACTGAGAAGTGTCACCTTCTGTCACTTTGTGTGCCTGCAGAGAGCATGACTAGGCTCTTATACAATGCTTTCACTTTGTTGTTTTTTTTTTTTTAACTGGTAGCTCCTTAAGTAAGTTTGAGAGCGTGTATGTGAACAACCTGATAGAAATCTGCTGAAAGTGTCTGACTGATACCAGTAGGATAACCATAACTTTAATGGAAGATTAATTGAATTAATTAATTCAATTGAACCTGGTTCTTCAAGGAAAACACCCTCCTGGATTTCTGTAAAAAAAGGAAGCAGTGATGGTAGAGCTACAGGTGTTGTGTAGCTTCAAGCTACAACTAAATAGCAATAATTATGGAGGAAGGGGTGAAATTATGTTCATTTGCAGACAAATTAATATAAAAATAGCATTGATTTACTAGGAAGATCTTCAGCTGGCCTCCACCTTGCAAAGTTATTTATGGTACTGTAAAGTGTTGCTGAGCCAGGATGGCAATTTTTCTGTGCCCTTTGGAATGGTATGCAGTGTAACCCGCAGGCACCAAAGCAGGAATTTAGAAGTAGTGGCCAATGTTTTTACAATGGTTTTGCCTTCTGAAGCTCCGAACAAGCAGGGATGCAGCAGAGAGCAGACTGTGAGGTGTATGCTCAGCAGAGTTGTTCACACAGAAGGGAACAGCTGTACAAGTGAATTTGGCTGATGGGAGTCTGAGCGATTTTAAAAGCTGCTTTGTCAAAACCAGATTATGTGCCAAACTGAGTACTTCTAACCAAACCATGGCAGGCAATTCAATTCTGGTATCTCACAACACAATCTCTGCTAGACTAGCAGCATGTTGGAGGTGACTTGGTCATGCTTTTACATGCAACAGAACCAGAAGCTCTGATTGCTCACATCTAGCTCTCTTTTTTATTAAATGGGAATGGGATTTTGAGACATTTAGACTTTTATTTTCCAATGAAGTAATTTGTTATCCCTGACATAATCCACTTCAAGTCATTGCCAACCTTCTCAAGAGAAATACAGCTGAAATCAGCAAATTTTGCATCTTCGTAGGAAAAAAAGGAATTCTCTTGAGAAAGTTGGCAAAAGGTAGGATAGAGGTACCACAAACTTCTTTCCATCCCCCTGTTCTTGCACCGTGTTGACTTCCTTTTCTAGTGGGTTACATTTTTTGTGCTTTTAAGTAACTTTTTTCCTGTTTCTTCATACACTGGGAAGACTCTCGTGTGTCATTCTTACCTCTTTCGGGGACATGTCATTTATTTACCACTTGAATTGTTCAGTAGCCTGCTGATACCAGGAAGGACAAAGTCTATTGTGAAATACCTTCTTGTTCTTTGGGTATTGATTTCAATGACAGTTCATGAGGGTTTTTGTTTCTTTGGGAAGTGCAGTCACTGCATTCTTATAGGTTCTGCAGTCAGCACTCGTGATTGTATAAATGATTAAATAAAGCTCTAGGAATTGATACAAGAGACTAAGATACTATTTAGACTAAGACTGATCTCTGCACTGGCCATAGTACTGGGAAGGTTTCCCCTTTACTAAATAATTCCAAACCATTTTTCACTTACCTTCGTAACTGAATTTCATGTAAGTAGTAGAAGATCCTCCCTACGATGCTGTATATGAGGAATTAATAGCCATAGGGCAAAACGATGCTGGAGTAACTGCATCATGCCCAGTCATAGTAACTTCTGTTAACTTTGGAGAAACTTTTCTGCCCAGTGAGCTCTTCCTAGTTTCTACCTATTTTGGCTGGTTTCCAGCTTTCCAGAGCTGAAAAATAACTCCCTTAATCTGACCTGAGCAAGGCTGATGTGCTTTTGTCAATCTCTTGAGCGGGTAAGCCTCAGGTATATCCAACACAACCTGGGTGATACTTTGTTTTGATCCACACCTGAATTCAGTACCAGAAAGCCACCAGAGTGGATCAAAAGTCCTCTTTGAGTTCACAATGAAGCGTTCATAACTTTGAATACTATTTAAAAAAAAAAAAAAAATTTGTCCCCAGATTGCTGGAAAGTGTTACTGAAAATTCATTGAGAAACAAGCTGGGAATTATCCAAGAAGAGGAGGGAGGCTCATTGCCTCTTACTCCTTCCCTCTGATTTGTGCTGAACCATTGCCAGGCTTTAACTTTACAAGGTTTATTTTTATCGATTTTCAACAATAAACAGTGGGAGTATCTTCAATAAAAGATTTACAGTGCATCATGAAGAAATACAACTTCCTACCAAATATTATATTGATCTATTCCCAAATGCTACTGAAACAGCCTGTAAAACCCCAAATGAAGTCCAGTGATGGAGAACTTCCTCTCTCTAGTGACAGATGCATATGACTGTTATATCTTCAGAAGACAATAAAAGGGAAGGGAGTGACTCTGCTTCTTTGACCATATCTTCAACAGCCCAGTTAAATCTGTCAACTCAATGTAATCCACATAAATAAAGAATTTGGGAACCAAGGGAACTGCTAGTGTGTCTGAAGATTCTTTGAAGCTGCCTCTCCTGCTGCAGTCAGGCCATAATTAGTCACAGAAGGCCTTGTTGTAACTAGTAAATGGATGGACCAACAAAGATTTGAATAGTCTGGTTCTGGCTGGAGATATGCCTGGAGCCCTGAATATTCTCAAATGGGTGGCTGAGATGTAAATCACGAGTCATCATATAAAATACAAATAAATCTGACTAATATTAAAAAAAAAAAAAAAAAAAAAAAAAAAAAAAAAAAATCAGTTTTCTAGACCATAATGTAGTTTCTGATGAAATAACCCCCTGAAGTGTGATCTGATGTGTAAATTTTTCCAAGAATCCTTCCTCCATTTCTACTCTGTTTTCATTCTAATGGAATGGTTCAATAATTGGTGTCTTCTTTCTGGTCAGAAGGATGATGAATGTAGCCCTAAAGGTTGGAAACAGTAATGTGTACAAGTCTGCTGTAGAAAATTAATTTAGGGCTTTGCTTTCTAAGCAAGTTACTGTTACAGCAGTCAGTAACTTCAGCTGAGTGCTTGCTGAAACTGCGAAGAATTAAACATTGCAACATTGTTCCATCCTGATTCTCCATTGGAAAAAAAAAAAAAGGCAATAGATTGGAAACATCAAGTCTGGGGTTTTACTAGTACTTTGGAGTCAGGAACTGAGTTTTCTTTGAATTTCAAAGGCAGTTTGTAGCTTTCATTGAGGGCCTTCTGAAAAGGCTGGTTTATGGTTTTTGTGTTTGTTCCCCAGTGATATCTAAACTGAGTAATAAAATAATTGCTGACATACCGGTTTATTTACAATGTTGTATTCAACAATAAACAGAAGGCATGCTGATCCTTCCATCCTTTAATCTTTGTGTTTTTACTATGTCTTCAGCCCGCTCCTCAGCCGGGTCCTGGTGGAACAGAGGAAGGGGCTACATGGTAAGGGCAGGCAGAGATCCACAGAAGGTGGCAAACTCACTTCTTTCCCATTACAGAGAGGAAGTTAAGGAATAAAATTAGGCTGGAAAGAGTCATGGCCTTTGTGGGACCAAAGAGATACAACTTACTATATTGAGGACAGAGCTGCCAGAAATTTCAATGCCACTGGACAAGGAAAAGCAGATCTCACAGGAGTGAACAAATGGGTGGGTAATAGCTGCTCTACAAACCTGGAAATGGCACAGAATAACCTGGACAGGAGACTTAAATGTTCATGGGACTATAGGGATTTTTTTTTTTTCCAATGTGTTAGGTTAAGGCATTTGTAGAATATCTTCCAGTGATAGTTCGCATACCCAAAGAAGATAATTTCTCTCTAGGAGGTAATTTCTGCACACATGCTGTGAAGTGAAACATTGCAGGATCCAGACATCAGATGGATTAGTCATGTTGATATCTCATGCATCGGGAAACAGAAGCTAAGCTTTTGGAGGTCAAATAGACAAACTGAAGATCAGAATAACAGCACTGTTTTGGTAGTGCTGGGGTGGTAAGCCTCCTGGATACTTAATGGCTATGTCCTGTTGGTGGCCTGTGTTTCAATGTCAGTTGCACTATGGTGAGCACTAACCCTATCAGGAAATTACTAATTTTCCATGAAGTGGAAATTTATCTCCTGGAACAGACTGGTTTACCTTTTGTTTTCTCCATTTGCAATTCTATCCTTAAGCCATGTAATATTCCTTTGCTATCTATAGTTGTTTGAAATATTATCCTTTTAAGATGGCTCAGTAAACTGTGGATCCCCAGAACACGTTAATAGCTTAAATATGGCCATGTCAAAAATGTAAATGAAAAATTGTATCTGCATGGCCCCTGATGTAACAGAAGCTTCTTCCATCACTGGTTAGGCTAAAACTGCTTTCTGCTCTTATAAGATTTCTTTGACAATTCATAGTGCAGTCCAGACTTCACTGGTGTCCACATGCAGTCCCAAAATCTCTATGAATACATGTTGGAAAAATGGTGGGCAAACAATCATCTTCTTGCACGACTCATCTTTTGGAGACTCCCTGCAGAACTTGGCTGAAAATGCCCTAGCAAGCACAGGAACACTTGAAGCGACTCCTCTGTTTGCTATAGTTTACCTTCATAAGCTGTGCTGTAGCATTGTCTTGTGCTAAGCTATTGAAAGTCTGACCCATAAAATCACAGAATGGTTTGGGTTGAAGGGACCCTAAAGATCCTCTGGTTCCAACCCTCCTGCCATGGGCAGGGACACCTTCCACTACACCAGGTTGCTTCTAGCCCCATCCAACCTGCTCTTGAACAATTCCAGGGATGGGGCTTCCACAGCTTCTTTGGGCACCCTGTGCCAGTGCCTCACCACCCTCTGACCCATGATCCATGCTCTCAATGAGCTTCTGAGGTAGGCTCTGAGATTGAACAGAAAAGCTGAATGTTATGCAAAGTCATAGGAGGCTAATGGAACATCAGACTGCTATGGTTTGGACCATCTCTGTTCTGTGGAGGGATCTACGCTGACTTCTTGTCTACCCTCAGGACCAAGATAAAGCCATGAGCGAAGGATGTAATGACAGTTCTTAGGTTACTTACAGAGTGTTCAGGACATGCATGCATATGTGGGCTTTTGTTCTTCTGAAACAGGCAGTGACAAGCATGCAGGTCTTATACTGGAGGCAATGATGCCTGCTAGAAAAACCACACAATTCCTTCAGGCAGGGTGGGTAACAGTGTGGAAATAACTGTTTCGAAAGCCTAGAGCTCTCAGGGCTTTCTAACTTGGTAGTGACAAACTGCTGGTTGAAAACATTTCTCTGTATCTGATCTTTCAGCTGTATGTATTTACATCTCTTGAGATCTGGGACAGCCAAAGTGAATACTGTACTGGAATTGGGTCACTATCACCTTTCCCCTTCCCTTTTTAAGAAATAAAAAGGGGATCTCTTTTCAATAGAAAAAGAAGCAGTGTTACTAATGATCTAACATGCTCTCATAAAATACCTTGTGACCAAAAGGAGTCAAGGAGTGACTAAAATAGAATACACAAATCTCTGTGACAGTTGGTAGGCTTTAACACATTATAAAACCACTTCAGTGCTTGAAAGGAAGAGGTACAACTGTAAAAACATTCCGAATGTTCTGGAGCAAACAGACACTGTGCCATGTGGATGAAAAAAGCAGGTGAACTGCCACACACAAGGAAGTTGTCTTTTCTTTTTTCATATTTAAGTCTTGTGCTGCTTTGCTGGAGGGCATCTAGGTCTGCAGGGTTGGAAAGCCTATGCTCTTGTGATGCCTGTACTTGACAACTGGTGTTTACTTGTCTTGGGGATCTAAGAAGAGTTTGTACAACCCTGTCTATACCAAGAGAATGTAAAGCATTGAATAGCTCCTTGTGCTTCAGAAAAACCATAAAGAAATACTTTTTATAAAGATGTCTGTCTCTGGAAATGTTGCTACTCTACTGCACCATATCTAAATACCTTTCTAGATGTCTGTGGCAATTCTTACCATTTCAAATTAGCATTTGCAATATTAACTAATATGACTCTATTTGAGACCATCATTTTCAGAAAGTAATTCTTTCTGCAGCAGAGATAAAACTTCAGCATCTTTTTGCTCTAAGTGTCAATATTTGCTGTCATTGGAGGCAGCTTTCCCAGAATCAATTAGCTTGGGAAAGACCTCTGAGATCAAGTCCAACCTATGACCAACTGAACATCACCTTGTCAACTGGACCACGGCATCAAGTGCCACATCCAATCTTTTCTTAAACACCTACAGGGACGGTGACTTCACCACCACCCTGGGCAGCCCATTCCAATATCTAATCATCCTTTCTGAGAAGAAATTCCTCCCACTGTCCAACCTAAACCTCCCCTGGTACAGTTTGAGGCCATTTCCTCTCATCCTGTCACTTCTTACCTGGAACAACAAACAAGCTCTCTGCAATTACCTAAAACGATGTTGTAGCAAGGTGGGTGTCAGTCTTTTCTCCCAGATAACAAGTGACAAGATGAGAGGAAAGGCCCTCAAGTTGTGCTAGCATAGGTTTAGATTGGATAGCAGGAAAACTTTCTTCACTGAAGGGGTGGTTAGGCATTGGAACAGGCTGCCCAGGGAGGTGGTGAAATCACCATCCCCGGGAAAGTTCAAAAGGCATGTGGTTGTGGCATTTGAGGATATGGTTTAGTGGGGAACACGGTGATGCTGGGTTAATGGTTGGACGCAACATCTTGGAGGCATTTTCCAACCTTGACGCTTCTGAATCTGTGAGATGCTGAAAAATACAGGAAGTTCCCATCTCTATAAGCTGCCCTAGTGTGAACCACACCTACCTCTCTACTGGTGTAGGATGTCCAGCTAAAGAGAATTGTACAGAAGAACATTTCAGTCCTCTTCTGGTTCTGAGTAAGCACAGGAGTATTTTATATGGAACTAGTCCTACAGGACACTGGAAACATAAAAAATGATCTCTCAGTACCAGCAGAGTAGAGAATGTTTGAATCATTACTGAAGGCCAGACACCCATTGAAGTTTACAAGGGGTGATTCTGAGCCTGATTTGACAGTGAGGAGCTGGATTCCTCTGATGAAGCTCAAGGATTCAAAGGTGATTCAACCTTGCTATAATTAATTTTGGTGCCACATTGTTACTGATAATTTCTCTAGAATTATGGCTGCCAAGGAATCCAAGAACTGTAGACCATGTGTCATGAAAATTCCAACTCTGCATCATTCAACTGCCTGGTGTTCCCAGGTCTGAGCTGTGCTTAACTTCTTCAGAAGAATTTATGTAGGATAAAATCAGGATCTGTTTTGCAAATGTTCTGTTCCTTGTCTCCATCTAATCAAGGTCTAGCCATGTTAGGAGAGTTGCTGACAGCCTAGGACAAGAAGTTAGAAAAGCAAAAGAGCTCTGGTCTTTCTCAAATCTTGTTTCTGCTCAGGCAAACTAGAACCAGAGGCCAGGTGCCTGTATCATTTGTGACATCTTGACGCAAGATGTTTTGCTTGCTCAGCCTTCTTAGAGAATTCATGTGATGCTCATCAAGTCAAGTAAAGTGTATCTTATGTACAGTCTTTAATGACACCACTACATTACACAGCAAGTGTCTGAATTCTAGGGAGGTCGTGCTCATTCATGGGGTATCCATAGACATGGAATTCTCCCTAAACTGAAGCAATTTCTCCAACCAAAGGGGAAAAGCCCCAAACCCAACAAACCAGAAATGCTACAGTTTCTTAACTAAACCACATATTAATAGTTATTTGAGTGTTAATATAAACAAGTAAGAAAGTAAAGTAAGAAAAAACTAATGAAGATTAGGGAAAAATAAAATTGCTACGATCATTGGCTAATGAAAAGCTCTTTGTAGCCACTGGTAGTCTGAAGAATGAGGGGATTAATTAACACTGCTCTTGCACAAAGAAATGCACTTACTGCTTTCACAGGTGCTGCTGAACAGTGTTCTGCTGTTCAAGAGTACCAGACTCACAGGTACCAATGGCTGCCTGCAGCGCCCCTGTATCAATGCACCACACACACACAAGAATTACAAGTATTCTTAAAGATATTAGAATTCAGGAAGATTCTTCTTTTTGTTATGTTTATGTAATATCCAGAGGCAGATGAAAGAAAGTATCACAGGTAAAGAAGCTCAATATAAATTATTTGTTTCTAACATAAAGGGTGACAGAGAAATTCCTTTCTCAAGGATGTGCCTTATGGGGATTCACAGTAGTTTCCTCAGGCCTAGATGTCTCAAAAGAAGACCCTATTGAAAGCCTGAGAAACTCGAACACTATAAATCACCAGGACCAGGTGCTGTTTTTAAAAAGAATCCTGCAGTAAACATGAAAAAAAACTAGAGATACAGTTAGGATCCTGTCAATTACAATTGAAAATCTCCACTACTCTGGACAATTGTTCACAGCTAAAGACAAAAACCTGCAATTTTACAGGAAACTGAGATATATTCATAGCAAAAGGCAGTGCTTTTCTCTAAAAGGCTACTTGCTTTATGCCTGAATAAGCATAAAATAATGGGATCACAATATAACAGCTCTGCAATTTACCTGTATGTTCTAAGTGCCTAGAATTGCTTAAACAAGCTAAAAATTAAAGATACTCCAAGAACCATGAGGAAGTCCTGAAGATTAATCCTAATTTGGGAATGAAGTAACCACTCCTCAGAAGAGGAAGAATATTTTGTTTTTTCTGAACAGAAGTTATTTGAATCTTCTTCAACCTAGAACAGGCTCTTACCTATGCTGCTAATTTATAATTTATCTATTTATATTTATATATAAACTCTCCTATGAAAAAAACCCACACCAAAACAAAAAACCCCCGAAACCCGAAGACTCAAAAAGCTGCTTCAAACACAGAAAGAAGAAAGCTGTTTGAGGGTAGATTGCAGGAGGGAAGAGGTGAATCCCCTTGCTAGCTGCTGAACTGCCATGAAGTTCTTTAATGCTGCTCCCTGTTTTCCATCTTCAGCAGATTCAGAGAATGTAGGAGCATAAAGCAGTTTAAAGCCACCTTTACTGGTGCTCTCTTTAGCAATAAACCCCAGAATTTTGGCATAATAGAGGACTGTGATCAATTCACAAATACTTCGTTATCTCAGTGTTCATCTGCTGGAAACATAAGGTATTCCTTTAGTGTGCTTTATTGGGTACTTATATTTATTGTATGCTCACTTTACCATTACTTCAGGAAACATCTTAGGAAAAGAATATGGAACATACAAGGAACTGCACAGTTAGTCCAATAAAAGCAAATTCCACTACCCTTTGAAATCCTACCTGCAGCTTGCTTTCATCTGCTAACAGCAATAGTTATCACTGCCAACAACCTTTGAACAAAATAGTTTTGTGACTTTTTTGCATATATCCTTGATTTAACAAGAAAGATGGGGAACATCTGTGGGCAACTTCCACTAGATATTTTTTCAGAAGCAGGAGATGTGAACTTGAATCTCTTTAGGCTTCTGAAACCCAGGTTTTCTGTTTTGTGGAAGAGCCCCCTTGCTTGAGATTGTTTCAGGTAGTTTCTTAAAACTCTTCTCAGGGATTTAGCAAGTTGTGACAATTTTAAACCAGCTCTTTGTTCTGTCCCCATCTTTCCCATTTCCCCCTTTTCAAACACAGCATACAGCCTTACCCTCTTGTTTCTGCCCACTGTTCCAAGATGTCTGATCACTGATTCTTTTAATGTGTTCTAAAGAGTGAGAAAAAGTCCTTAAGACTCTGGCTTTCTTGGCATCATGCTAATCTTCTGTGCTATAATAGAAAACTAATTGTCACATCAGTTTCTCTAGCACTGTTGCAGCTATGGATTATCAGCCACAAATCCAATTCCTTAAATGAAGATGAGGTGTTACAACCTTGGCAATACCCTATGCAGAAAGAGATAACCTCTGTATTGTTTATCTCAGAGCAGAAGATCCCACGTCTCTGTGACACATTTCTTTCTGGAATACTTGCATCACCCAGTACTACATTTCATACAGTACCTACAGCATTCCATCACTACATGTATATACAGTGACCATTACAAGGGAGATTTTAGGTTCTCTTTACAGACATTTTGGAAAAAATAAAAGCCAAAATGCCTAGTAAGTCTCCTACAATTGCTGGAAAACACAAACTGGAAGTATGCAGCTAGTTGCTTTGGTAGCAACTTAAAACACATACAAAAAACAATCTTAAAGCAAAGCAAATGTGATTAATAAAACCTCCAGGCCTCTTGGTAAAACTATACCTTGTCAAATAGCAGAAGCTCTCATAGATGTGCCTGCAAGAGTCTCAGTCATTAAACAAGGCTGTATCTGGCTAGTTCACTGCCAGCTTACAAACTTCTATGTTTTAAAACCCTGCATTCTTGACAGAACTTCATCTAAATACTTTGCATTAGTCAGGCTGTAAATGTGATATTAAAGCATGCTAGTTTAAAGTTTTATCACAAGGACAAAGTACTGCTCTACATTTTTACTACAGCAATTCAAAAATAAGTTTCTATAAAGGCATTAAGAAACTGTGTGTTGACACTCTATTTAACCAAGCTTTAACATTTCTTATAGACAAGAGATAAAACTTGATTCAAAGGTAGCTTTTACAAGCATGCACTCTTTTCTTCTCCCTCCACTTTCTCTATTTGTGATATGGGATTGAAAAAAATCGCTTGCTGAGTGCAATGAACAGCTGGATTAAAGCACGATTCCTTACTAGAACCTCCACAACAATACAACCAACAGGGGGCTGTCTGGCTACACGATGTTGTCAAATCTGCAGTGAAATCCTTCTTCCTGACTGTCCAACCTACCATTCTTGCACACTTCCTAAAACTGGTTGAAGCACAAGTCATTTAACAGATTTCATACCTCCAAAACATTAGAGCTCTTGTCCATCTTTGTCTCATACTACTGGAAATATCATATTTTTGATCTGGAAGTTCCATTATAGATGGATAATATAGCTTTAATGAATTTATTGATGTGTCTGAAAGTAACAGATATTGCTTGTTGGAAAAGAGGGAGACTTTCACATTGTCTTGACAACAGGAAAAGTGTATCACAGCTGCTTCTGTGTGCTAAGAAGCTATATCTATATGAGCATTTTTGTGCTGGTTTCATATGTTGATACCAATGTTCTGTACAAAAAAAGAGACCAATGTTTTTATACCTTTTGATACTGATTTAAAGAGCAGATAGGCAAAGTCTGCCTGTAGTAGTGTCAAGAAAGGAAGAATAAGATCCTGAATATTCCTTGCAGTAATTTAAGCAATGACAAGAAACTCTAAAACTGGAATGCCAGTCTCAGGAGCGAAGGGTACTTTTCTTGGTGCCGGCACTGTTGCTTACGTAAAGCAAGCACATTCAGCTGGCTGAGCTTACCAAAAACTAACCTACAGTCATTCAGTGAAACCACCAAGGAAATATTAGAGCCAGGGTAATAGTGAAGGAAACAAGAAGACTCTCATTCCCAAACTTGTCTGGCTTAAGAATCACAAGGCTGTAGAACCATAGTCTTATATTATTGTTGACTATTTTAGCTGGTCGAATAATATAACCCCTGAAGCTCTTCCTTTGCCTTTATTTCAATAAAACGTTAAAAATTTATACATTTGAGACTTTACATGCTATAATTTATGCCTTATATATTTCAAATTTTATAATACTTAAGGTTTTTTTGAGTATTTGTTGAGAGATTCCAAAATGTTTTACTTTTAAAACCACTTAAAAGTGTAAAAGCTGCTGACAGAAGGTTCTTTTATGGGCAATAAAGCCACATGCTTGCCCTGCAGAAATGTAGGGAAATGTGAAGCTTTCTATCCATGTCTGACTCCTTTGGCTATAAACAGCAGATGAAAACACTATGGATATATTGTTCCTATCTCTCAAGAGAAAGCCTTCACCTACTCAGCACCGTATACTTTAGATTGAAGATACAAACTGGATAAGTGCTGCTATAATTAATATGTTAATTTCAGAACTTTTGAACATAAGGTTAAAATTTTACTTTAAGAGGCAGAAGCAGCATAAGATAAATTTAATTTGATTTATTAACAAATACAGAGCAATTATAAGTGAATAAAATGTGGAAAAAAATAAGAGTTGCACCTGACGACCACAGAGTAACTTCTATCAGAAATAATTTAGAGTGATAAAGAAGTACTCCAATGATTATTATCCCTCTCACAGAAAGATGAGCAATGCCACTCATGCCACTGCATTTTTCCATTTTTTTTCCTATTTCTCTTTAAAGTTAAATATTTTATTCTGATACACACTTACAACTGCCATCTTAAGAAAGGAGATTCGCATATATCACAGACATAAGTTTTCCTTCAAATACATTTTAAACATTTTGTTTGACTTTACATGAAGAATTGTTGCTGCTGTTAAACTGGTACAATAGCAGCTCACCACTTTGGATATATTTCTATCACTTCTTGTGACCTTTGTGACAGTAGGTTGTGATGAAGACACAGGGAGTCTAAACACTTCAAATTTCAACCATTACTGCTAATATTGCTACCTGATTAGAAGAACTTCCCCAAATACTTAACAAGATACCATGACTAAGGGAAAAGCTGAAACATTTTCAGATCACTGTATCCAAATTTCTAATACAGACCACTCTCACTTAGCAAAGTGTATTACCATAGGCAGTACCAAGAAAACAGTCTTTGCAATTTGAAGAAAATGGCTGTAGAAGTCCTAAATACATAGGTATAAGTCACTTTACATTTTCAGAGATGCAGTGCTTACCACTGTACATTAAGAAATTGTTACAATTTAACTAGTTCATTCTTTCTGGAAAATAGATCTTCACAGGTAAATTTACTGTCAAATATGCTGAAGTTCGAACATGTACATTACCTTTAGTGTATAGAAGATTTTGCAGAATGTTGACAGTAACTTACAGAAACAACATTCAAAAAACGGCACGCACAAGTGTTTAATAATAATAATTGTATTTGCAAAATGAATCAGTGACAGGACACAAATCAGAGTATTTTGGAGTTCACAGGACTACAGAAACAGATTATGAATAAACAGCATGGAAACTCTGTTTCCCAGTCTGAGCTGGTAACAAGGAAAGTTGATTGCAGAACAGGTCTTTAAAAGATGCACTGTACTCACCTCTTCCTCTGAAATCAGAATTAATAAATGCCATAGAAAATTCAATGAGGAAATGCATTACTGTAGTACAGCTACTAAACAAAAGTAGCCAACAGCCCTTCAAGGTATGTGTCCATTATCCCTATTTTAAATGTGACATGGAGGTGTAAAAACTATCATAGTATGCAACAGTTTGAGGTACCCTCTAAGACGACAGGAGAATGTCAGGAGACGTAACTTCACAGAGTATTTTAATTCAAATGACAAATCTTAAGAAGCTCAGCTACCAATGTGAACCACCAGTGTTTCTTTCAGACATGAGAGTCTTAAATCAGACACCTCTCAAGTAAAGCACAATATAAGCACTACAGAAACAATGGCCTGGTAACTTGTCCAGCATCATGTGAGAATAAAGGCAGAAAAATAAACATCACATTCACTTCTTAGGAATTCTCACTTGACATAACTATGAAGACATGGCTTCCTCTACTTGCAGCCATTTGTTCCATTGCCTACAGAATTTTTTACGAAGTTTTGCAGCACCTATAGCAATGTCAGGCTTCTTGCTTGCACAGCCCGCAAACATCTTCCCTGGCCCAGCACCACACCAGGCTGATCCTATCAACAGATTTAATATTCTGTATGATCACAAAGATTGCTTCATAGTACGCTGACACAACGGGGCAAATGAAGATTGTAGAATTTTAAAGCAGGAGTTATCTAACTTCTTACTGTTTCATTTTGTGATCTTCATGTTCTTTTTACAGTTAGCTTGTGCTTTTGTTTTTTTCCCCCCACAAAAACATTTCCTCCTTTGAATTCTAATTCTCCCTATTATATGAAGCATTTTATTTACTTCCACAAAGACGATGAGAGAACTGAAGAATCTTTCACATGAAGAAGGGCTGAGCGAGCTGAGACTCCAGCCTGGAGAAGAAAAGGCTTGTGTTTGTGTGATCTCAGCAATGTTTCTCAATGTCTGCTGGTGGGGGTGCAGGGGAGTAAAGAAGACATAGCCAGGCTTTTCTCAGTTGTGTCCAGAGACAGGACAAGAAGCAACAGGTAAGAAATGAACTGCACGAAATTCTAGCTGAACAGGACAGTCTGCAGAGTCTCCATCCTCGAATATATTCAAAATCGACAGGACACAGCCCTAAAGAAACAGCTTTACCTGACCCTGTTTGAACTAGAGATCTCCCTTATGACATCAGCTACTCTTAATTTGGGATTTCTTTTCAGGACCAAAATCCATGAAGTAGCTAAGGGTACTAATAGGCTTGCCCTCTTCTCTGTGGAATATGATGAGATGATTTCCTGTATGACAGCAAAAGCTACTACTTAACAGTCTGCATTCCCTTCTGGATCTGAAGTGCAGAGCACTCCAATGAATGTTAGGAATGATCTGAGGAGTGCAAGCCCCTTTCCCCAAGCCTGACTCATTCTCTTTGCCTCAAGCCAGATCCCCTCTGTCATGCTGCTGCTTCTTCAGATTTCAATAAACAAACAAACACCCAAATCTTTGCCCAACATATTTCAATCCTTCTGATTTTCCAGTTCATCAGATCTGTCCTTTCCGTATCTGTTCTCAGCTCCAACCTTTTAACATTGCATTTTTAGACATGCTCTTCACACATGAGTTGTCTTCACTCATATACAGCTATTAGTCTCAGCTTATTTTCAAGCAGGCTTATCTTTTCTTTCCCTTTTATGTGAATTAAGCATCTTTCCCCATACAGTTCCTATGCCAAGCAGAAAATAAGCACCTGAACTGAAAACAGTGAGCCTTCCTTTCTTACATCAGGCACAGTCCTTAGGACTCCAGAGCTGCAACACCAAGTGAGTTCGATCCAGCCACAGCCTATGGCACCACCCATTACAAGCAAACCTCTGGAAAATATAACTAGTAATATTAAGCACTGTGAACTGTGCGAGAAATGTAACATCCTTTTCAAAGGTTTAGGAACTGAATCATTTGAGTAGGCTTTCATAAGCACTTGAAGTAGTTTTCTTAATTCAGACAGGAACTTTGGTTCCTCAGTTGAACTCTGGTTCTGCAAATGCTCAAACTGTGTTTTCACCATGTCACTGAACTATTCTAAGCCGCTAGGGCCACCAAACAAGGCGGTCCAACCTTTGCCCTTCTGCTTCTTCCTGCTCCCTGCTATTTCCTGCCCTTGTGCCAGTGATAGGAGCTTGCATGGTGAACCAGAAGGAAGCACAGTCTGTTTCACTCTTCGCACAAAGGCCAACACAAGCACAATGAAGTAGTCAGGAACAAACGGTTTGGCCACTGGACTTTGACAAAGACATGCAAACAGGCTTACTTGTATGTTCTCAAGTCTCTGATCAGCTTTTTAGATTCACATCTACTCATAGAAGTCCCTGGGAAAAATCCTGGGTACATTAAAATACTAGCTCTACAAGAGCAACTGGATGGATGGCCTGCTGCAGGCACCAGTCTGCAGCATGCTGAAAAAAAAAATCAGTGACCTTTAAGGGAAGTGGCAGAGTGAAAGAATAACACCTTTTTCTTTTATAATTCCCAGATTTTGATCTTTCCATGCATTTCTAAGTCTTCAAATGGCTGAAATGTATGTGCAGGTCTTTAATATTAGGCAGTCACAAATATGCAAATACAACATAGTGCTACTTGAAGAAACTCAATTAGAAAGCTATCCAAATAGGATATTTTTTCTAAGTAGTCAGCCTCATCTTGGTCATGTATCTTAAGAGACCTGTAGTAAGTAAATGTGCACACAGAAGTCTTTAAGAAAAGCTGTAGGCTGTCTAATTCTGCATAGCTTTGCTACTGAGAACTGCTTAAGACTCAACTAAATCAGAAATTTTAGCCATTAGTTATTTTACCAGCTCAAATTCATAGTAGTAGTTGACAAAGAGTGTGATTTTTACCAGTCTGAAGTATGCTCAAATAATGCAAACTTATGAATTATAAAAACTTGGACTCATATTCATCTATATCATGTTTGTACCTATGCAACTGAACCAGTAGCAGGCCTGTGAATGCTAAAATCAAAACAAATCTCCAGTGCAGATAAGCTTTTTTCCTCCTTTTAAAACATCTATATGATATATTAACTTGACTCTGTGAATGCTTATTTGAATAAGGTATGTGTCTTTTAAATGGTAAAATACAACAGGGCTAATAAAATTAGATTAGCAAGTGATACTGAGTCATGATAGTGAAGAAAATAAAATCTTAAAAGGAAACACACTTTCATATCTGTATCTAAAATTAGTGACATTTACATAACCATTAGTCTACATTTGACTCACCACACAGTTCTTGCATGCAGCTTTTAAAAGGAAAGGAGCCCAAGTAATTTCCATTCTCACTGCAGCAATTTAAATCATCTCAATGAAAGATTCTCCTGCAAGAGAAAGATCTTAGTAGAAGATGAGAAAAATATTAGTAAATTCATAGTCAGATACACAGTTTAAACTTCTAACCATAAAACTGTTACCTGTTTGTAGCCCAGTGGTGTAAGAAATGAAGTGTTTAATAAGTTTTGTTATGAAAATTGGAAGGCACTTTTTCTTTATGAGTTCTCTTTGCTAAAAGCATGACCAAAACTTCCCAGTTCCACTAACTTAAAAAAGGTAGGAAAAATGAACACAGTTTTAAGAGCTTTAATAAAAGACATACTGACAATTAAAGTAACATAATTTTTATAGTTTTAAAATATATAAACAAACACACTTACCAAAGCATTGTTAGACAGGTGTAGCTTGAGATGGCTCCTTTACAAAGTTCAGTTTTCACATAAACCAAAGCAAAATTTTATATATATGTCTATTCTATATTTAATATCAGATACTATGAAGTTCTAAATATGGTTTCTGAATAAACGAAAATACAAAAAAAAGGTAAGAAAGTCTTCATATATAAACAATATACAAATTTGTAGCAACAAAAAGGCATAGGAAATACACGCAATGTCCTGTTCCACGACTCGCGTGCAGAAGTGGCTAGCCTTACTTCAGCAGCACAGTTAATACTGGAGATATTTACAGTCTTAACACCAATATTTACGTGCTGCTAAAGTATGACAGACATCAGCATCACAAGATTGGCTAATTCATAAGTGGCATGTCTCTTCAGGGTGATGAAATCCTTGTATTTTTGAGGCAGCACAATATGGCCTGCACCTTTTCAAAACCCACAAACCATTATGTGCTGCTACGTTATGCCAAGGTGTCTACCGTGCTTCAAGGAAACAGAAACATACACTGAGACCTGAATGCAGAATTTTCTTATTGAACTTTAGCTTTCATGTAGTAACATCAGTTGTATTAATGAACCACAGAAAGTTTATAAAACATCTGTCTATTGCCAAGGCGACTGTTTATTTACAGTGAAGCTCTAGACTTTATTGTCACCTGTGCATAATACCTTAATGGGACATGAACCACAAACTGGACAATCGTCTGTCTGATTAGAGGAGCTAAAGATTATGCAGATGTTTACTTCAAAAGGAAACAAAGTTCTAACCTAACTTTTGGTCATCTGGAAACTCGGATGTGGAAAAAAAAAAACCAACAACTTTCACATGTAAGAGAATAAGGGCTAATTTCAAAATAAGCTTCTGTCTACTACTTTATCAGTCCTCAAGCCATTTATTAGCTCTGCAGCTTACCCTACTGCAATTTTTGGGCAGACAGATTCAGAAGAGTCTTAATTAATTTCAGGGAAAAAAAAATATTTAAAAAAACCCACAACAGATTGTTAGCAAGAATAGTAACTTACCTGTTATTATGAGCAGGAGTTCATCTGCCCCCAGCCTAGAATGACCATGCTATTTTCCTTGAAGTAGGCAAGAGATCTGGAGTTCACATCCCGGCTAGGTATCATTTTCTTAGACTAAAGAATGCCAGAGATTTAAGTGTGTGCAGTCCTTTTACTGGCTCCCTAGATAACACGAATTACGGTTTCTTTAAGGTTTTTATACTAAACTATTAAAACAAAGCTACTTACACAGCACGGACCCAAGCACTCCACTCCATTGCAATAAGCCTTCTAGTCAGGTCATGATAGACAACTGGAAATTAACAGGGCTATCTGGAAGCACACAAAGAGATTTGGCAGGCCATGTGGGGGGAAGATTGGGAAGTGTTTCTTTTCTCCCTTCCTATTTTTGTTCCTACAGTAATACAGCAGGACAACATCTACTAGAAGAGTCCATTGCCACAAGTGTGCCAATTAAAGTGAGATTGCCAGGTAACTGCAGCAACACTTTTGATATCATTTATCCAGGTAGGAATGCTAACTTCAGGAACTGCATTAAAGAGCCATTTCTAGTATATTTTATACATGCACAGCTGTATTTACACTTATCCCCCCACCCCACCTCTTACTACCTATGTTGGTTTTTTTTTAAAATCAGACAGCTAAAATAGGCAAACTAGATTAAATAGGCACAACTTACCCAACTTACCATGGTGAATTAAAGCAGGAGTGCAATGTCAAAATAAACCTAAACTGTAAAGGTATGCTCTGACAGTTGGTCTCCCCTCTGAAGAAGCTAAGAGAGGAAAAAGTAAAGATGAAATCTCCACCATACATATATACATATATATATACATATATAAAATGTGGAAGGCAAAGATAAAGACAGATGTGAGCAAAAAGGCTACCCGGCAGTAAGAGATTTACTTCAACTTTTCTGGAAAAAGAGTATGAAAACTGTTCTCTATCAAGAGAAAATACTAATTTGTACTTGTAAACTTACCTTAAAATATTGTCAGAAAATTATTAAAATAAGACAGCTGCAACATTTAATATCTTTGGAAGTGCATTTCTCATTTTTACATTCAGGCCAAATTCTTCATTTGAAACTTCATGTGTTTAACTGATATTATTCTTTGAATTGCCTGGTTCCTTTCAGGTTCTAGCTTAAGTATGGAAGGGTTTTTTCCTGTTGCATAACTAAATCCCTCTAAAATTAAACTATATACACCATGAAATGAAAACTTAGAAGAACTATTATGCTATTTTCTACATTAGTAAGAAAACGTGCAGGTAATTCCACCTGCCCATACAAAACATGAACACAAAACCTTACATGAATTACAGGATTCTGGGCTGTTTGTTTGTTTGAGTTCTTCTTTTTTTTTTTTTTTTTTTTTTTTAATGATTTTGGAGGGTGTTCTGTTGTTTTTTTTTTTAAACTTTACTATGAAACGCTCCAAAAGAAACAAATCACCCCAAAATTCAACACAATGGGATTGTGTTTTCTACATTGCTACTAAAATAGATTTCATCTGCAAGGAGAATAAGCAAATTATCACATAAAATTGAAGGCAGTGTATGTGAGCGAAGGGGTTGTGGAACAGGAAAAGGATGAAAGGAGGAAATTCAAGATAAGAACTGTACTGATAGTTAAGCCAGGAATCTACTGAAATCCAGGAGTGTCTGCACAAAGCTGTGTACCATTATGTTTTGGTAATAAAGTCAATACAGTTGTTACCAAGAATGCTCCTCCTACCTCCATCCTTGTGTCTTAAGCCTGTGGATGAGAGACAGACAAAGGAAACATCAATAAAAGCTGGGAATCATGTCTGCAGGCAGCTCTATTACATTTCCCAAGTCCCTAAAAGCAAGGGCTCTGCTGAGGAAGAAGGATTCTGAAGATGCAAAACTGAAATTCCACAGAAGCAGGCTCACATACACAAGTCAAGAATGCTCTTTGAAAAAAACTACTGGAACTGTTAAAAAAAAGAGAAAGAAAAAGAGAGCGTGTGTGTGTGTGTATAGGTATTTGTGTATATGTATTTGTGCTTGTTTTAGCAATTGGAGTGTTCCCAAGCAATGAAGGAGCCCTTCCTTGATTTCAGTATTTCTTAGCTGATTTATCAAAGACCAAGGCCAATATAAAATAACATTTTTGGTTTTTACTGTTTATGGTTAAGGGTTTATGGCAACACCAAGCCAAACTCAATCTTTTCTGACCCCATGAAAACCAGGTACAAGTCAATTTCTGGCTACTATACATACTAATAAGCTCCTTAAATGCTACTATAACTCCTAATAAGCGCCTTAAACCTCTGTGTAACATATTATATCCAGAAGGTACCACTAGGCTTGCAATCTGACTGACAGGTCAGTGACTTGGAGTAAAACATACCAAGGCCTTTGTATTAAGTACTGTATGTTGTCTCTAATACCCAAGAACACAATGTAAAATTAAACATTTACCTCGTGCCTTTTGCTCACACAATAAAAGCACTCTCTTGATACTTCTTGGCCAAAACCTCTTCCTCATCAATAATGTTATACACCATTGCACACAACCATATTCCATTGCTTTTGTTACTTAGTCATTAATGCAAAACACAGATCCAATATGAAAGCAAAGCTATTGCTTCATTGTTCATTGTGACCCTTCCCCAACCTTAAATCACATTAAAATTAGAAAACTGAACGTGAACCTGAAAGACTTAAGTGTTCCACAGTCTAAAGCATTACATTTGTACATACTACTCTCCTCCATAGCCCTGACACCAGCAATTACATGTCCATATCTCAGTTTTCCCAGGCTAGCTTAGTTTAACTGGAAATGAGACAGGCTTTGCACCGAGGTAGCACAGCGTGAAGTGGGGCATCTTTGACAAGTGTGTCCTGCTCTGTCTAAGTTACTCCTATGTCAGGACATTTTGCAGTGTAGCTTTTTGGACAACCGCTGGTGAATTTGCCAAGCTCTCCTCTCACAGCTCAGTGCCACTAACATACCACTAAATTTGAATAAACACACTGACACAGTTCAACACTTGCTGGAAACACTTTTGGGGTTTTATTGAATTAATCTGGGAAAAAGACAGAATTAATCTTACTGTTCACTACCAAGAAATCTGAACACTTCCATTCTCTAAGATCTAGAAGTGTATGTAGCTGTATCTTTCTCATACAATGTTTACACCCCTCCCTCCTAAGTTAAAACAATAGTTTCATTTTATTTTTGTCACATGCTTACTCAACACTGCAGTATTCACACTGCAAACATACTAGATTTTATAACTCTTGTTCATTCTTAAATCTTAGATTTAGAAGCGTATTTTTTTATTCCTGCCTTCTTGTTTCTTTGTTAAGGAACCATCTTTCCATCTAATTTGTGGTGTCAGCAGCCTTGAAAGTGATATGCATGTATTTTTTAAAAGAAGAAAAGATTCCACTGAAATATTTCAGAACATTAACTTTAAAGGTATCAGTGTACTTTCAGCTACTATTCCATTATTATTTGGTTCAGGCATAACCTATGACAGTTAATTCAGTCAATTTGAGGTTACTTTCTGGTCAGAGGAAGAAGAATTAAGAGAATAAACTATATGCTTTGATTGCTCTTCTCCCAAAGTAACAGTGGGATTTTGAATTCACTTTTAAGACTGCAGATTTAAAAAGAAAAAAATAAAATTAAATAAAAGAAAAAAAAAAAAAAAGAAAAAAAAAAAAAAGAAGAAAAAAAAAGACACCCTGTCTCTAACCTAGCAATTTCGTGCTAGGGTTGCATGTGTGGGTTGTTGTTTTGTTTTGGGTTTTTTTGGTTTTTTTTGTTTTTTTTTTAAATTAAATGACTCTAACGCAGCAATAAATTTGCCTCACTTCTCCTCAAAGAGGTGCAGTAATTCAGGACCAAGCTTATACACACTCTCCATGTTTAATAGGTCCTCCCATACCTTCTAGCAAGCAGATGAATATTTCCAAGACTATTATAAAGTTGTGTAAAAAAAAAAAATCACAAATAATGCTTTAAATAATTCTCTGAACAAATATTGAATATTTGAACAGAGATATCTAGCACCAATTTAGAGTTTTGATAGCATGAACTTCGACAAAACAAAAAAAAATTGCATGTTAACTATTTCCTGATTATGTCAAGAATACTCCCCATATAACCATGGCAAAAGACTGAGAGAAATTCATTTTTTGCAATGTAAAGTATTAATAACTAAAGTGAAGCAGATGACTGCTGATTACTGAAATTTACTGCTACTAAATTTGGAGAATCTATATCATGTGTCCAGCCATCTCTCTAAGGATCATGAACAAACAGATTTAGACTAGCTGGAGAACTACTGCATAAGATAAACATGAAATAACAAAGCCAGCTAAAAATAAAAACCAGGAAGTAAAACCATTGAGAAATTCGTAAGTATAAAAATACCTGGAAATTTAGAAGTGCAGTTCAGGACTCTCAGCATCAAACTCTGTTTTACACCCTTTTTACCTAATCTAAGACTCCAACTATTGCTTATATTAGCTTGACTCATATTAATTTGTATGAGGTGCACCCCCCCACCAACTGCACTCAGAAAGACAAACCAAAGTGAAGACAGTTACTTGGTTCTGCAATATTGATGCTTCTATTGGAGCAATGAATAGCAAACAGAATGCAGTGGATTTCCGTGAAAGGCAAGAAACTAAAGGTAGTCAGTCCTGACTTGAGCAAGTACAGCATGTCAATTTTTATAAGCTTGCTAGCTAAAAAAAGCATAACAACGGGAAGTTGACATAGCACACAAAAAATTCATCAATGTATATGTTGGTATATTATCAGTGTATTTTAGAATCAATTGTAGCTTAAAAATAAAACTGAATAAGACTAACCCCTCCCACCTCTTTTCCCAGCTTCTAAAAAGTGTTTTGTCAGAAGTTGATGCATTAACTAGATTGCTATATGAAACACTTTACAGGGAACTTGTAAAGTGTAACAAGCTCTAAGCTCTAGCAGAGTATGTAAAAGTTGCATTTCAGAAAAGCCTTTCCAGATCCCTCTTGACTGCACTGGTATAGCTTGCACACAACTTTTAAAAATCTGTCTTCTCTGCACCTTTGGCGAGCACACAGGAAGAAAAACTGTGTGAACACTTTCAATCTGTACCAGCATTCTTTCTGCTTGAAAGGACACATACAAAATTAAGAAAAACGAAGAAGCTATTTTTTAAGTTCTACAAAGTAAGTTTTACATTTCATTTTAGTAGTAATTAAAATGTTCCTTTTCCCCCAGTTTTATCACAAAAAATATTAAAACTAAATATAGTGGATCTATCAAAAAGAAAGCCAGATTTGTCTAATAATATAATCTTCAGTTTCTGTATGAGTATTAAAAAAAATTTTCTAACACCTTTCCAGATTAAAAAAATTATTAAAAAAAGATAAATATTTTCAAGTTCTCCAAAAAACGTAGACTTAGATTTTTACACTATTAGATTCAGAAAAGATTATCCTATTATTATAGCTAAAGTTTACAAACCTGAAGTATATCAAATCATTACTGATAAAAGAAAATGTGACAATCCCTCTCCAAACAACAATAACTGTCCAATATAAATCAGCTATATAATGTAAAGTTACTAAGATAGGGAAACAGGTTCTCCTCTTAAACATATTAAATTCTCAAAAAACCCTTAAAAATCTATCAACTATTGGTTTTCAATTACATTCATTAATTTCTGGTTTTCTCAAAAAAAAAAATTAGTTTTATTAAATTCTCAGAAGACTTGCTCATGTAACAGTCACAGACCTCGTGTAAAATTTTGTGCTACCCTAAGTTGGCACAGTCTTTTATGAAAGAAGGCCATGCAAGTATTGCTGTTTAAATCTAACTCTAGAATGTACAGGAAAGTATTTCTTGTCCTCAACAGGAAAGCATTTCTTGTCCTCAACAGAATATTCAAGCCACTTTTCCAGACACCCTGGTGGTCTGTGCACAGGATCAATTTCCAAAGTACTTCTGGGAAAGTAAAAAATCTATTGGTCAGTATTAGCCAGACTGCCTTCCTAGTTGCTGTCTTATCTCAAATTGGTAAATAATTACAAATCATAGACCAGTAACAGAGCAATATATTTTTTAAAATTCCCTTATATATAAATAACTATTTACACAATACCACACCACAAATCTTAAATTGAGATTTTGTTACATCTCAGTATTGTATGGGACTATAATGCCTAAAGATAAAAATCAGGCCCATAGCTCAGAAAGAAACCCCACTTGTAAAGGGCTAAATTTGCTGCATGTCTGCTTTCAAAGATTTAAGGTCAGAGTGACAATGCTATAAAATAAGGGTCAAAGCACAAAAAGACCAAGGCCACAGAACAAAGACCTTTTCGTGTCCTGAAAGAAGTTGCTTTATGTAGGCCTGCCTTCTGGCTCAGGCAGTAAATTTGTCTTTTTCTTAACATCATCACTACATGACTTCTATAAAATGCCAGACAACAGCATGACTTATGAAAGGTGAGATTGACCTGTTTGAAGAAATCAACCCAACTGTTAAGGGAATCCACTATTTAATAGCAGAGGAACACCTCCTAGTAACTGCTACTTTTCCAGTCGTTAGCTGTATTTCTACAACTTCATTATTTATTTACTCAATTCAGCAGAAGTTTCAAGTGTCCATAACACCTTTGGGTGCAGATTCCTAGTCACATTATCTTATTGTTTATTCAGTGGTAGCTGGAGCAGCAATCTTTCCCCCACCTCTCCGTGAAATATTAATAGAATACTACTAATCTTAATAGATACCATCTAACACAGAGATCTGTGTACTTCCTGTCAAAAACATTTCTTGTTTGGTTCCCCACTTTCCATCAGTGAAACCCACTACTCACAGAACTGCGCTAATACAAAATAAAATGGTGCTTTCTAAGGCTGACACAGATTGATAAGCAGTGAATTTCATTTTCCCAGGTAGAAAACAAACTTCACTTAGAACATGCTTTTCCAAAACAGTAACAATGGTTTTGCCAAATGAGAGGAACTTTATCCACCAGAAAAAAAAAACAACAACAAAAAAAAACAAACCCCAAAAACCCAAAAGATAAGGATACTGGGTGCTTCTTATGGCTTTATATTAAGCTAGATTTTCAATATTTCACTAACAAGTTTAAAGTAAAACCAAGCTGAATTAACAAGAAGTTAATATATTAAGAAAAAAGATTTATAATCCAATACTTAAAGTACACAAGTAGTTAAAAAAGGGGAAAAAAATCAAAATTGTACTCTCAAACTAATAAATACACACAAATCTAAAAGGTGCTAGATCTCTGAAAATTAACATCTCAATTTTTTTTTTGAAGTAAAAAGTTACTTGACTTGCTCTTTGAGCAATATCAGTATTGCAAGAAGTATCTTTCCATTGTAATCCTAACTTATATGAAAGAACCAGAATTATCTGCATTATCTTTCATAGCAGGTCTAAGGCAAGACATTTTGAAAACTCAGATCTTCCATACTTCAAGCAATTATTTTCACCTTCAAAACAGATGGCTTCTGTCTTCAAAGTTGCTACTTTAATTTTTTTTTCAGTCCTACTAACTTAGTTAAAAGCTGGAACTGGAGATTTAGATATATGGAATTAGGTTAAAAAAATAGACAAAAAAACCCCTTACCTTTTGATTCTGGAGATCTACAACAGCTGAGTTTCAGTGCCAACAAAACAGAAGTTTCATGAAACAAATCACTTTGCTTTCGATCTACATTAAGCTATAATATCTGCTTCCTATATTAATTATTAAATGTAGCATTTAATAAAATTATCTGGGTTTTTTTCTTTCTAAAAATTTAATATAATTGAAAAATATTTTAATATAGGAAAAGCCTAGTGTAACATATGAAAGGCCTACTCCAATCCTCCTACACTTTTTGAAGGAAATGATTACTCCTCATCTCTCAAGAAGCACTGGTGCAAGTATACTGATTTTTCTTGTGGTGAATAGCAGCCCACAAGTTAAAGAACTGATGCAAACTGGCAGATTTCCCCTTCTAATTCTGAGTCATATGCGTCATCTTTTTGTCAAAAGCTGGGAAGAAAAAGAGTCTCTTCCAGCCTGCCACATGAAACCACCTGCTTAAAGACAGAACAGACCAATATTGCAATACTGGTCTGCACATTACTGGTACTTACACATTTGTTCTTACTTTGTTCAAATCAACAAAATTCTGAAGACAGCTTTAATGTTAATGACAGAACTTATCTCTTTGATTTAGGGCCAAAAATCAAGCTGGTAAAAGGAAAAAAAAAAAAAAAGAAAAAAGAAAAAAGAGAAGAGTCATATTGGCATGAAAATGCTTATTCTTAAAATGGTAGTGTCTTACCTGCAAAGACTAAGGGTTCAGTTCCTTAAAAGCTTACATGCATGCTTGGTTTAATCACCTAGAATCAGACAGATTTTGTAGAAATACATTCTCAAAACCAAGAGTTCATGTGTGTGATTAAGACCTCTGTATCACTGTGCATGACTGCCAACTAATTCCCCCAATGAAAGCAAAAATCTCCCCTAAACCCCAGAGAACCTAACAACTTCTGTAGGTTAAATTTCACATGCTTCTTTTTTTCCCCTGTTGTGCATTTTGCAAATTAAGAACCAAGAAAACTATTTTCTTCTTGGACAGATTGATCAAGGTCAGTCATTGCTGGACTATACATACTGTGTTATGACACAGTATCTCTCTTTCAAAGGCACCAGCACCAGTTAAGGTTGGGCACAACACTGCCAGCAGATTACATATTTTCAAGTTGCATTAGAGTTGCTAATCAGACCTGCAGAAAACAGGTGTAAGTGTTTACTGTAACAATGCCCTGCAGTACTTATATTCATCTGTGGCATTGCCAGAGTGATTGCAAGTAAATATTCTTTGTAAAAAAAAACAACTTGAAAGCAGCTAAAGCAAATTTTAGACGTTTATAGTAAGTTGTGCAAAAGAATGCAAAGAAAACACAACTTGACAAACTGATCCAGAGTGTAGAAACAAACATGCCATTTTAATCATAGATAAGCTTTTTTATATACAAGGACACAAAATATATAAGATATTATATGCACATAAAGTAAGACAGAAAGACAGGTATAAACACACACACTTATATAAAATGCCCTTTGTTTTCAAATATGTACTGTGCCACAAGCATTTACACGGCTGGGTGCATACATTTCAATATAATGAGAAAATTTGCATTGCTAAAATAAGAATACTAGAGTGCTTTTCAAGAACCACGACACCATCATTTGCATTACAGGTTATTATTTACATGGATTTAAGATGTTCTGTAAATCTATAATGAACATTGTAACAGTGAAAACTGTAATTTATTATGTAATGCACTGTTATATAAATTGTTTAAATTGTGTACAATATACACGGATGATCTCTTCTACTTGGTTAAATATTAAATACAGCACTTTATTGCTCATCTTCAGCTGGATTTTTTTTTGCATTCTATATAATATGTTTTACTTGATAAAATTCTAGCCACAAAGTACCTATCTGATACCATATCCTGGTTGTGCTGTGGTTTGTTTTTTGTGTGAGTAGGGGTCTTTTTTAATATTAAATTAATTATTCATACTGTCTTCTTAATTTGACTAACTTTGCAGTATCTTGTAAGAAAATATTTTACTCACCATATATTCCATTTTCCTTGGTACTTAACAAAAGACATTTAAGCTTTTCTGTAATGTTACCTTACTGCCCCCCAAACCCCAGTATCTTTCCAAGAGTTTGATGTAGGACATGACAGCAAATAAAAACCAAACAAAACCCACCACTGAGAAAGTTATGCCTTTTTGACAATGACAAAAGCAAGCAAGGTTAAGACACTGCAGAAGATGTTTCTTAACTTGTGATTCAGCAAAGCATAAGAACTGGCTTAACTTCTTTCTCATTCAGTGAAGCACTCCAAGATATGAAAAGTGAGTTAAATAAGCCATTTAGGAGGGTAATCACAAAGAGCAGCTTTTGCCTGGGGAAGACCCTGGGAAAATTTCCATTGGCCCCCTCTTTTTCATATCAGGGCCACAGGCACCCATAACTGTTCTTGAGTAAGCTGCTGCTTTGAATTGCCCTCTAGTGTTAGCTTTCATTAATTCCTACCACAATGGCAAATTCTGTTCAGGTTTTTAATAATGGAAAGTGGGTCAGCAACATAAATTATATTAAGTTAAAAAAATTTTTTTTGAACAGTGTTTCAAATTTGCTTTCAGGTCAGAAGACTGTGAGGTTGACAAATTAAGTATTACACACCAAAAATGCAAGAAATCTATGTACCTAAATGGCAAAAAAAAAAAAAAAAAAATCCAGGACAACAAATTTAAGAGAAAACTTAGCAACATTCTTGTATTTTACATTTCTGTGAATTTCTTAGGCAGTTTCACAAAAATATCAATTTCTGAAGCAAATACTCAATATTCACAGCCAAATTCACTGTCATTATGGTGGGATCAAAACCTCAACAAAAACAGAAGAGCTGCTGGTGTCAACAGAACACAGTTTAGCAGTATCAGTACCCTGGAAGGAATTATTCTTTCACTGCTTATTCAAGAGTCTCCTCATTACACTCTAAACCTAGATGCAAAACAGGTACCATTAAGATCCAGATTTTAAACCTGGTAATACTAGGAAGAGAAGGCAAGCATTTTCCTCTGATTTTGTTTCAAACCTTATTTTATCTGCTCTCGAATTGTTTAGAGAGGTCATGAATTTGGGACTTAAAGAAGTATGGAAAATATGTTAGTAACACTCACATGTCAAACAGGCTGTGGATTTCCACATACATAGAATTAAAGATGAGCGTATGACCCTTTGTTTAAAAAATACTCTGGTCATAAAGAACTACTATCCCTCACTCTGCCTGAGAGATGAAAAAATATTTTTAAAATTAGGTGTTAACACAGATGAAGAAAAGTACAGATTTGAGTGCTGCTTTTGTAACTCCTGTGCTTGGCATTAAAAGCATCATTTTCCCTTCTCCTGAGAACCTGGAAAAAATCTTTTGCTTTTAGGGAGCATAGGGACAGGGTAACTAGTGCATAAGCATTCTTTTTAATCAGGAGTTCTTTTTGCCTGTGCAAAATGCTGACAAATAAGTGTCACAGTATCAAAAGAGAACTCTGTTCTGCAATAAACTTTTCAGTATATTTTCACTTAGAGAAAGACTTTCTTATAAGAGCCATTGCAATGTTTCACAGATGGAGCATCTTCCTTGTCTAATTTTTGAGCTTGACTAAAATATGGACTAACTTGCAATAAGAGAAAGCGAAGTGTTTTCAGAATTACTAAAGTGATAACATTCATAAGACCACAGTATCTATTCATTCTACCAAGAGAAAATTTTACTCCAAAAGAATACAGAAATTAGAAGGCAAATGTTTTCATTTATCAGATCCACTGGAAGTCCTGTTAAATCTAGAAGTGACTTATATGATATTATATGTATTTTGAAGTAGGAAATCATCAGTTAAAGTTGGGAAGATCATAAACATGTTCATAATTACAGTACTTTCTAAATGTTTAAGTTAACTTTCATATGAATACTAAAATCCATTTCCTTCTGTGGGGAGAAAGGGAAGTTTAAAAAAAATTTAAAAAAAAAAATTTAATCGGTCTTCATGTCAGCTAGGAAGTGGAAGCATGAGATCCCGAAAATCTTTGACCGAAGACTTAAAAAAAAAACCCAAAAAAAACCCAACAAAAAACCAACAAACCAAACCATCCACA
Source organism: Aphelocoma coerulescens (assembly GCF_041296385.1). Taxonomy (NCBI): domain Eukaryota; kingdom Metazoa; phylum Chordata; class Aves; order Passeriformes; family Corvidae; genus Aphelocoma; species Aphelocoma coerulescens. The sequence continues at coordinate 65,919,992 of NC_091013.1, forward strand.
AAACAAAAAACCCCACAGGACACTCACAGGAAGTAAAAAGCAAGCTCTTAAAATTTAGTGGGTTAAAGAAAAGGTGTAAATATTTCAGAGGTATTTCCACATTACTAAGATTTTTAAGGACCTCGCAGATTAAAAACAGTTATTCCTAATATCTTGCTTTGACTAAATTATCTTGATAATATATTTCAATAAAAAGAACTAATTCTCTTATAATACTGCTGTAAAAATTTAGAATAACAAAAAACCCCTTGTTTTCTGAAAGAAGAAAAAGTCCTGCCCCCAACAAACTCAGAAAAAAAAAATTACCGTGAATATTTGAAATAAATAAAAAATTAACAAAACTAGAAACAGTGGTTTATTCAAACACACTACTCAATTAGCAATTGCATCTTCATACATGTTTTTAGTATGCAAACAGCAGTCTAAACCAAGGTGTATTAACAAGTCATCAATACACTATATGAACATTTAACAACTTTGATTACGTTTCTCATTCCCCCACTGAAAGCCTCAATGTATGGGTCCACATAAACTCCTCAGACTTCTGTTGAAATTAAAAATAACAGTAAAAAAAGGGGCAATACCTTACTTATATATATTTGCATTTGAGTGAGAAGAATAAGTATTTAAATATCTCAGTTAGCATATTTTAACTATTTTTCCTAAAGAATTTACATGTCATTTGCTTTTCCCATTGCCTAGCAAGACTATTTTAACAACAGACAAGGAAAAATGATGTCTAAGTATGCCAGTCTTAAATCCTTCCTACATACATGTTTCATTGAATGTCTGAAGTAATAATAAAAATTAATGTCTATTCAACTCTAATAGTATACAAAACTCCATTTTAAAATAATGTAGGCCTGGATTTAGCTTAAACTAACAAAATCCAGAAAATTCAGTTGCTTCAGATTTAAAATTTAAAACAGTCATACATAAGATATCAAACAAGGGTTTCAAACAATGGTTGATTTTACACATGTTGTAGTAACTAGGCATGGGGTAGCATTTATAGCTACATATCTCTTTCAGGAAAATTATTTCAGCTGCCTTTATAAAGCAAGAGAAGTCCTTAAAGAAATCATAAATGAATTGTAAAAGTAACCTGCAACAGTTCCTTTTGGATGAGCAATAAGCATGTAATAATTGTCAGCTTTCAAATTATGATTTAGTCAACAAGACTTGTAGAGCCTCAAGTGTTATACCTACAGTAGGAACAATAAACGTGGCCATGCAAAGTTCCACATCTGAAGCACTTCAGTAAAGAAGTCTGCACATTTTTGCCTTTTCAACCTCATTACAAATAGATATTGCAAAATAGTTTATGAAGTCAAGCACAGTTTGCAATAGCCACACCAGCAATTTTTAAGGGGCTAGCACTGCAGACCCTTAATTCAGGCTGAACTTCCAACAAAATCAATGGTTGTTTTGCTAAATAAGATCTACAATAGGAGAGGCTAAGAGTAGGAAAATAAAACAAACACACCCCACCAGCTTTCTTGAAAGTTTCACCTACTCTTTGGATCAAGAAACAGTCATGTTGACTACCAAGTACAAAACAGCTCTAGAAAAAAAAAATTAAAAATTAATATGGGCCAAAATTCAGCACAAAAGTGTTCTAGAGCAAATCAACACCATAAGTGGACTCTAATCATAACTGACAACTGCAGCACTCTTAAAAGATATTAGAGCTTGTAAGTGGGTAAGACTCAATTACTACATTACTGCAAAACTCTTTGCACTTTCTAAAAAAACATTTAGACCTGTCCTAAAGTTCTAAATACTTAAATATATACTAAATTTGTAAAAGGAAATAAAGTGTGCATCTAATGAGAATATGATTCTGCAAATCCCTATTCATGGTAGTGAGTCATTAGAACTACTTGTGTATATTAAAGTTTGCAGGATTAGGCCCTAAATCCCTTTGATTTACAGTTATGAACCAGAAACCACCTTTTTTGCTGAATAAGAATCTATGAGAAATACTCTGAACCTGTGTCAGACCAAGGAACACTCCATCAAACTTTCACCTTTTAAATATCTCACAAGGGAGCCTTAGATACCTTTGCCTTGCAATATAATCCTGATTTTCATTAACAAGAATGTAACTGCTTTTGTACAGGAAAAAAAAAAAGAACAAACTCAAACTATTCAGTGAAATCTTGAAATCCTTATTTTCCTAAGAAAGCTAGTAGCAAAAAGAAAAAAAAAAAAAGAAAAAAGAAGTTAAAAAAAAAAAAAAAAAAAAAAGAAAAAAGAAAAAACGGAAATGCAGAACATCCAAACCAGTCTCTGGACAGACCGAAATATTTATTTATTTGGGAGCATATTAGGCATGCTACCCAAACACGATTAAGCATTAGTAGAAGTACTTTCACTGTGTGTTTAATCACATAAAGAAAGGATTAAAACTGAAAGAATTACCTACTCACTAATCACAAACTTCAAAGCTTATATAAAGTTAAGGTTTACTTCCTATACTTTCTGTATTCAAAGTTTTCTTACTCAACTGATAATTTTCTCTAGGAGGCCTTAACTACCCTAAAATCATTGTACTGCATGAAAAATATATTCAGAACCCATCTGCCTCAAATACTTCTATAACAGGAGGTGTATTACTGGTAAATTCCAGTAATTCTTCAGTTCTACTAGCCATTAGTTACAACAATGAGGAAATATGAAATTTACACCTCACTGGATTTGCTTGGTAGAAATTAGGAGTTACTGGGATAAACTGAAATTTTGGGTTTTCAAAACTTCTCTGATTTTATGGTACAATTACTTCCTACAAAAAAATGTGCTCTTGAAGACAGACAGATTTGATTAAGGATAAAAACTGAATTCCAGCTGAAAGTTGGAATTGCTAAAGTCACAACATGTTCATAAAATTTGTTGTACTGTAATATATACTGCTGAAGATAAAGTCTTACAGATTTTACTACTCCATTTAGTATTTCAATAAATTTACTCAATCCAAGACCAGTTACTATTTTAATTTCAATTGTCTGTGTAAATGGTTAGTTAAGACTATTCGTATATGAGTAGATAGGTTATGATTACTCTGAATGGATTTCTCAGTTTCAGCCAAATGAGTACTTTTAGTGCAAAGCAGGACTTGCAATATGAGTGTAGCATAATCCACCTTAATTCCTCTTAAATGTTCAGTGTTTTACTACAAAATATCTATTTACCAACAAATACAGTAAATAAATAAAATTTCTGACTATTTTGGTACAGGTGGAAGGCTCTGAAGACCTGTTTTTTTTCTGTTTTCTGCTTCTTTGCTTGTCAGGTAGCTAGCTTATTAATGCCTTTAAAACCAAATTTTACACACTACATGGAAATGCACTCAGCTAACTCTCTATTCTATTCTTTAACACACCCTGCCAGCAAAAAAATAAAGTTATTGAAAAATAATTTTTTCTATATCATCCATACTTTCTTTTTGGATTAGCAACATTTCAGTTAGACTAATTCCCAAGACAGGAATATGAGAACAATACTATATGGAGAATTTATATCACTCAAATGAATCAAGGCTGTTGCAAACTCAGCTTTTTATACATATTTTTGGCCACTTCATTTTCTTCTGAGCACAGCTTGTGTGAATACTTTTACTTCAGTGTTTTATAATTTTACAGGGGGAGTGTAAAGAAAAATTATTTTAACAAATAAAAAATTCTTGAACAATCCCATCAGAACTGGCTTATTTTGAATAATCTGAATAAGTTATACTACGGTGTACATTTTTAAAAATAAAGAACATATGTAATAAGAGAAATGTTAATATAATATATACCATGCTCATGCTCCATCAACCTTCCAGAGAGTTTTTCAATCACAGGAGTAAGCCGTTCTCCAAAATCAGCTCTCTATTGAAAGGTCAAAACCTGCAATAAAAATGTCATGTATTATAACATATTTCCAACACCCACAGTTTCATGGTTGATCCCCAAACATAGATGTAGGTCATCAGCTTGACCCTCGCATTGTCTATGTTACAGGAAATCCTAATTTTAAAAATACTTTTTTTTTCAAGCCAAACTGACTTGATTAGGAACACCTGTGATATGCCTCTTTATTATCAGAAGCCTCCTGAAACAAATCAGATTAGCATGTTTCTGCTTTCATTCTTCCCGCAGCATTTTAAGATGAAAGGAAGAGGAAGGAGAAGAAAAAAAAAAAAAAAAAAAAAGGAGCAAGGGCTGTTGTTCTCCTTTCCTACCCACTATCAATCCCTCCCTTCTCCACCCACCCTCAAACAAGCAAACAGGTAAGTTTTTTAGTAAGTAAACTACTTAATGGATGTGTGATTACTACTGCCATATTTCCATATTTCCTAAAATATGCTATTGACTGTTAAGTATTTAAATTCTAGTGTTTCACTTTAAGGAGTTTTAATTATTTTGCTCTTCAAGGCAGTACTTATTGCCTTTATTAAAATCTAGCCTACAAATATTAGCTACTTTAAAACATATAATGGAAAACTAAAGTCATATAATACATTCTGAGAGATAAAATAAAATTTTAAAACTTAAAAAGGGGGGGGGGGGGGGGAATAGAAGGCAGCCCTGATCAGGTAAGAACAAAGTATAACTTGACAGATGCAGTAACTATAGTCAAATAGCTACTGGAGGAAATATTGCATTCACACAGCCAAAATCTTAAATCTACTTTGACTTTATTTGAACTTTTTCACTGTAGACACTATAAGAAGACACATCCTATGCCTAATAAATGAGTAGCTGATGCCTAGATCAGGTCACCTGCTTACAAATACTTCCATAAATTTGTTCTTTATTCTTTAAGAGTATTTGAGAAAATACTACAACCCCCTCACAGCTATGGAATTATAATAAGCACCCTGCTTTAACAAGAAAAAGGAGTTTGTATGTTTGTGTATTCCACACATCATCTATTTCACCTTTTAAAAAAAAGTTTTTGTTCTTAAACCAAACCCACAAAAAGTTTGGTCCCCCTCTGTGCTTATATTAACATACTTGAAGATTATATTGAAACTGGACTTACATAAAGCTATTTTAAATGAAAATACATGCCTAAGCCCTATTCGATGTGTAATTATCTTTCTGTCAGACCAAATCTTCAAGTGAATTTCAGTTCATGCTAAATAAAATTAGTTGTAACCAGATTCAATGTTGAAAAGTTTATTAATAATCTATTTATTCCAAATACACTCACTGCAGTGTCTGAAAACAAACTAAATAGTCACGGAGCAGGGGGGTCCTATTTCTAACAGTGGTTTCCTTTAGACATTAATAACGATCACTGAAAGTCACTCCTATCTTTCAGTTTTGAGCAATATAACAATATTGCCTTCAGGTTTAGAAGACATCTGGGGAAACCTTTAACAAAATAAAAGCTAAATGTACATAATTTACATTTTCTACTGTTGTGTGCATACGGTAATAAATATGTGTGTGTGAAGTCATCCTTATACACTAGCAACTGTTCATTATTGAGCTATGGAAAAGTGTTTAGAATTAGATAAAAGTTCAAAAATTTAGTATTCTCTGTAAAGAGACCATTTTTTTGTTTTTAATAATACACTAAAAATATTATTATATGCAAATATTAGAGTAAAAAATTGATCAACATTAAGTGCTAGCTGGACTAGAGCTCAAGTTGTGCTACCCTCCTCTAACACTCAGACAAATCTTCTGAAGTTCTCACACAGCATTCAAAGCTAAGATCAGAACTATTCCTCAATTGTGGTAATATCAAATGTATCCCAAAGTTCTGTTATTAGAATGAGTGTTTTAAAAACTTTCAGGAAAGGGTTAAAAAAATAATCAGTACAGACATTGCCTTACACACTTATGGCAGAAATTTTCATACCTAGCTTGCTCTGAAAATTTCTGAAATTGCCCAGTATCCACAATGAAGACATTTTTCAATAAAGAGATTCCTTTTGAAATCCAACTTATGTATTAATATATCAGTAACCTAAAAATTCGACACACCTCCTGCCAATAATGCACAAAAAAAAAAAAAAAAATTGCAAAGCAACATTTTCACTGACTAAAAGATGTTACTGGAAATCTGTGGCTACACCTCTCTACTCTGTCTGATGTCCCCTTTCTATCTGAGGGGCATATCACCTTTTTTTTCTATCTTTAAAATACATTACTAGTTCTATTAAACAAATAGATGGCTGTGGGAAGAGTCACAGGGGACTAAGTACAAAAATAATTTGGGCAGCCTGTTCAAACAGAATTTTCCAAGTATTACTGATAATAGAAAACAATTTTTTGAGATCGGGTTCCAGTGTTAGATATTAAGTGTTTAGAACTTATAATAATAAATAAGTGAAAAAAAAAATAAGTGGAGAGCACTTATGGGTGTACATGAAGTTATTTTTAGTTTTAAAAACTTTCTGATAAAAATATCTTTGTTTCTACACAAAAAGCTTACAATTTCATTCCCTAGTTCTTTCACAGACAGTCAAAACTAGTCCAAGATGCGCTCTACCCTTGACAGCTTGTAATGAATGTGAATTACTCAAATAACTTGCTATGGGCCTTTGGGTGTGGGTGGATGACTACATCTACGAGGCAGAATACCTGCAGCATATTCGTAGAATACAGTGATAAGCTTCTTGATTCTCCCTTACATATTCAGCAGTTAATTGCTCCCCAGTGCAAATACCAAAACCCAGTAAGGTCCCATAAAAGAAATACTAACTGATACGTGGCTACTTTTCCTGTAAAGAAAGCTCGTGTGCTTTTACATGTGTAAAACTGTATCAGAAAAGTGGTGATACACCTGTTAGGATGGTTTTTGACACTCAAGATGGGTAAGATGTGCACCTTCACACAGTGTTCACAGGCAGGGTATACAGAGCCAGTTAGTTTGTATGCAGTTCCAGTTGTACTTCACTGCAGAATTTGACTTATTAGTCATAAACATAATTAAGGAATTAAAGACTCCAATTTATTTTTCCTTCCATGACATTACATTTTGGATGGAAAAGTAATAGGTTCAGAATTCCAGACGTTAAGGATAAAAAAACCCAAACAACAAACTAAACAGAAAAAGAACCCCATGATACCTTGGTATCGTATATGTAGTCTGCCTTTAAAATGTTACTACAATAAGCTTCCTATGAAGTACTAGCCTAACACACGAAAAAGTCACACAGATACACAGTCACACTTTCAAATTACTGTTATTTCTGAAAATTAGAAATCCTCAAGAGTTACTTCAAGCTTCAGTAGATATATATCTATAAAATGAGAGGGTACCTCTTGGAAATTTTCAGTATAACTTTAGAGGAGAAAAAGATAAAAAACAAGCCCCAACCAACTGAAGCTTATTTGGATGTTTTTCCTAAGAATCAAGATAAAGGGTTAGACTGAAAAGAAACAAAGGAAAAAAAAAATACACACACTATGCCACATTTGATACCTAAGCAAGGTTTAATTAAGTGTAGAACTTCAGCTTTCACTTATTGATATAATATAAATATATACATTTACATATTTAAGTTCAATTGATATTTCCTCCAAATGTAACTTTTCCAGGGCCAAGTAATCCCAGTTAATGTTTGACATTTTAACTGAGGTAAAAAATGCAAGCAGCTCTACAAGGGTCTATTTAAGCTACATGATTTTTTCCCCCTAAATATCTCAAAATAAGGAGTACATCAAATATAAGAACGGAAAACTCACTTAGAAGACACTATATATTCATATCAGATTGCTTACTGCTTTCATTTTAGCCACACCCACCTTTATGTAATTGTAAAATATGAGAACAGTGCAGCTGAGAAATAAAAAAGCTTAAAAGAGCAGTTGTTTCATGTAGTCAAATACGTGCTAAGCACGGATTTTAATTAAAATGAAAAATAGGTATAAATTGCATGCTATTGAACATGACTATCGAATAGTGGGGGAAAACGCACACGCACCTGTACAATACTGAATTATAGGGGGTTTTGTGTAAATTAGCTATGAGTCAGGACAGTTATTTCATTGAAAGTGAAAGTCAGTATTTGTGAGTGCACTTCTACAGCTGAGCAGTGTAAATCTCTTCAAATCCTGATATTTCAAAGTATACACAGCTACAGTGAAACAGCTTTGTGCACATTCCCATACTGATTGTTAAAACCGTTTCTGAAAACACTCTGAAAGTAATGATGCAGAGCTAAAGAAATGAGTGCTAAATCTCAATAGGATCTTACTAGCATCTCAATTTCAGGGATTAAGCTGAATTCTCTATCAGGGCACAAAAGTATGAATTGAAGAGACAAACCAAGCAGCTATTCCCAGGAAAAAATAACTGAAAATGTGTAATTTATGTACTGGATTAAAAGAATCCAGGGAAACTAAGGATTCGAGACAGAAAAATCTCCTTGAACTGCTGGATTTCTGCATTACACAGAAAATACCTTGAATCACAATCCAGTTGCTATGCTGGAAACGCTAAGTTTTGCATTTCACTTTAAGACTACACGCTCTCAGCCATGTACACAGAAATCTTTTGTACAGCACTTCTGCACCCCAACTCTTCTCTACGTCCCTCCTACGTCCCTCGGTTAACTCGTTATTTTCGGTGGCCGGGGTGCTAAAGCGCAAGGCGGCCACTTCTGGCTTTGAACGCCGCGGAGGGATGCGCGGGGGGGGGAGCGGGGGGACGGGGGGGGGGCAGTGTGGGGGGAGGAAGAGGAGCGAGGAAAGGCTGTGACCCGGTCCAACCTCCCAGCCCCAGCCCCGCGTCCCCGCAGGCAACCAGGGGGGGCAGCAGCCGGTCCAGCCTCCGCTGAACGGGAGCCTTAACGGGGGGCCCGATGCTGCATTCGCTGCGCATCCTGCGCGCCCGCCAGCTCGACGGCAGCCCCGGGCGCCCGCCGCTCACACGGCATCGGGGAAAATATCCATACGCTTTCCTGCCTCCGGAAAAAAAAATTAAAAATAATAATGAATAATAATAAAAAAAGGTCTGGCTGCCGAAAGTGAAGAGGGAAGTAAGAACAGGAATAAAAAGTAACGCTTAGATATTGTGGCTGGGAAGGAGCCCTCTGGCCTGGCAGCGCCTGAGCTCCCTCCCTGCCCCGCCGCACGGTGCTGTCCCCGCCGGCGCTCCCGCCACAAAAAAGATGCCTTGTGAGCTTGTGTGCGCAACTCCGAAACGCGAGCGCCCACGCCAGAGCCGGCCCCGAGGGGGTTAAACGGCGTCGTGGAGAAAAAGGCACCGTGTCACATATTATGTGTGTATGTGTGTGTGTGTGCGGCGGGGGAATCGCCCAGCGCTCAGGCTGCGAGAGAGATCTCGGCGCCTATCACAATAAGCACGATCGCATTCATACAGCTACGAGAGACCGAGTGCTGCTGGCCACCGAGAAATGACATAGAAACAACCACCAAAAAATAGCTAAGCCAATGACAAATAGCGACCCGGGTGACAGAGACAGAGAATTTTGTAGGCGGAGAAGAGGAGGTGAATGGCCAGCTCTGATCACAGTATTAGGCTGGGCTATCTATGGGGAGGGTATTTACTCGGTTTTGGGGTGTGTGGGAGGAGAGGAAAGACACCTACAAATAGCTGGCACGATTCAAATGGTCTCGGATTATGTTTTCCCCCCTCTAGTCCAGGAAGGAAACTCGCGTTTTAACGCTACGAGGGGGAAAAAATAGCTCTGTGCAATAGGGGATGAAGAGCACTTTGGTCATTCGTTAATACCCAAAGGGACAGAGATGATAAATGTGACAGCATGTGGCAGCACGACCGTCACCCGGGTTCCTGCAAAAGGCGGCTCCGTATCGCGACACGGGAAATCAAGCGATTGAGTGGGAGGTGGAGAAAGCGCTTAAACGGAGAAGTTAATCTGCTAACATGGAGAGGAAACAAACGGAGAAAAAAAACCCCGAAGGTTATCCTCTATATTTTTTGGGGGGTGGGAGGGTGCGGGGGGATAAGAGAAAGGGAAGAGAAAGAGAGAAGGGGCATTAATCCAGCTTACGAAAACACGGGGAGAGAGGAAGGAGGAGGCGGGAGGTGGGGGGGTTGGGGGCGGCGGGCGAGAAAGGGAGATGTGCATGTAAGTGTGGAAGTCATCCTGGCTGCTGCTGCAGAGCCGGGAAGCAGGAACCTCCGTGTCCCGCGCGCTGCCCCGAAATTTCCACGGCGGAGGGGGGGAAAAGCGGGAGGGAGGGATCCGCTGGCGGGGGGGGGGGGGTGGGAGGGGTGGTAGGGAGCGGAGATGAGGGGAAGCCTGTCCTGTCATGTCCCGGGAGTGCGGGGCACCGGGACCCTCTGGAGCTCCGGCTGTCCCGCGGCTCCCGCCCGCCCCCGCGCCGCTCTCCCCGGGCCGGGTGTAAGGGCCGCTCCCGGGATCCCCGCCTGGGCGCGGTGGCGCCCCGAGGGAGCAAGCGGGGTTACCTGCCGGAGGAGACGACCGCTCCCGCCCGCTGAGGCTGAGAGAAGCGAGTGACAGATTCGCGCAGGACCTGCGATCGGCTCCCGGAGCCTCCCGTCCGCTGCCCACCGGGCTCCTGAGGTGACTTTTCCCGGTGGCGGGGTACAGGTTGCCCCCGTTTTCCAAAGACGCTCTTCCCCCGCCCGCCCGCCCGCCCAGCTCCTTCTGCCCCAGCCGCGCCCGCTCCCTCCGGATCTTACCGCCTGTGCCGGCGGCGGCGGCAGCGGCGGCGGCACCCGCTCCGAAGCGCGACGGTGAGGGTGGAAGCGGGGTAGAAGAGAGGAAGGGAGGTGAGTTTGGCGGAGCGGGAGGGCGGGCGGCCCCCGCGCCTCCCCCGCGGCGGCGGCAGCAGCGATGCGATCGGGCATCACTCGAAAATGGCGCCGAAAGAGCGGAGGGCTCTTCATTCAAATTCGTTAGCGCCAGCCCCGCCGCCCCGGGGCATGCCGGGAACGGGGGGGGGCGCGCGGGGGCTGAGGCGGCAGCGCCGCACGGACACGGCGCTCGCTGTCAATGCCGCCCCTCCCCCCCCCCGCTCCCGCCGCCCGCGCGCGCGCTCCACGCCCTCCCCTGTCAGCGCGCGCTCCCGACCCAACCGCCGCTAATGGGGAAAGGGGGGGTTGGGGGGGAAGAGAGGGAAGGAGGGAGTGAGAGAGAGAGGGAGAGAAATGTCACCCGGAGCCCGGGCCCGCGGGGGAGAGGTGGCGCGTTAGAGATGTGTGTGGGAGAGAGGGAGCAAGAGAGAGAGAGGGAGAAAGAGAGCGGGGGAGCGAGACCTCCGCTGGCCCCGCGAACTTGTCAAGGTAAAGGCGCCGGTGGAAGGGAGGGGGGTGGATAGAGGGGCACGATAGCGGATTTTGGGAAGGTAGGGAAAGGAAGCCCGGCTGGGGGAGGGGGATGTGCGCCAAGAGGACCTGAGGAAAATATGAACAGCGCCTCCCCCCGTGCCCCCACCCCCCCGCGCCTTCAAGGACCCCTGCGGCTCCCGCTGCGCTCAGGTTGCAGCCTGACCCCCCTTGTCCCCCCCATAGCCGCGCACCCCGCCGCAGCCAGAGGAGGGGTCGGAGCGCTCGGCGCTTGCCCGCAGCGCGCGGGCCTGATCCCGATCCCGCCTGGTAGCCGCCGCTCCCCATCCCCCTCCTGCCGCCGCACCGGCTCCGGGCGGCAGCGCCCCGGGGGCGCCCCCCTGGCCGCCCCCCGGCCGGGCTCGCGAGCAGCTCCCGAGCGGTGGAGCGGAGCTGTGTGGGCTCATCTCGGGACAGAGCGGGCCCGGAATGCACTGCACTGGTCATTGCAAAGAAAAAATAACCAAAAAAAACCCCAAAAAACCAAAAAAAACCCAAACCAACAAAAAAAAAAAGCCCACACCAAAAAAAACCAGAAAAAAGGCAAAAAGCCCACTCGAAGGAACTTGACGGAGCGAGGTTCAACTCGGGCAGCGCTCCCGCCTCGGCTGCGCGCAAAGCGCTCGGAGAGAACGCGAACTTTCATTTTCACGCCGCATCCTACCCTCCGCCCCAAGCTGTGCCTGATCGTAAGGTACCTGATGGCCGGGTTAGTGCTCCCACCCGCGTTTCAGTGATGGGGAAGCCGAGATGGAGGTTAGCGAGCTGCCGAAAGCCGCGCGGGGAAGGCAGGCTGCAGTGCCGCCCGAGCCTCTCGCTGTCTGCACTTGACTTGTGCCTGCTGAAGGGTCCTTCCCTGGGAGCTCCGCGGACCCTGCCTCGGCTGGGAGACCCAGCGCATCCCTGCCAGCCGCTCCTCGGACTTTCTAGCTTCAGTGTTTTGGGTTTTTTTCCTAATCTGATGCGCTTTTTAGAAATGGAAAGGAAAGCAGAGGCCTCAGACCTGCAAACTGTTGTTCCCATGACTTTGGGGAAGGTTTTTCAAAAGTACATAATGAGAGTCCGGGAGCTCTGTTCCCACTGACTTTCAAAATCTTCACGTCTGTGAGCAAGTCCTCTTGAACTCGCTTGGACTGCTGGCAGACGAGCGCTAGCAGGCTCAGGGCCTAATGCTTTTCATGATTCCACTGCTCCCTGCTAGAGCTGCACTGACAAAATATAAGCAGAACAAGTTTTGAAAGGGAGAGGTAATTTCTATTTCGCTCGCTCTTTTTTTTTTTTTTTTTTTTTTTTTTTTAAACCAACTGTCGCAGTTCAAAACACCAAGCTTTTGGGCTCAAAAAGCTTAGACCATCATGGCTACGAAAAGTAATGCTGCTCAGAAAGTATGTAATTCTGGAGCTCCTTAGGAAAAAAGTAGTGCAAGGCAATAAGTAAGTAATCACATAGCTAATATTATGCATTTATGTTATTATATTTTCCTCTGAATTGAAGTTTGGTACTACTAAAGAAATTGATTTCTAGTTTTTTTAAACCAGGTTCTCAGTGAAAATGAACCGGATGACAAAACTTCAGATCGTAAAGCCATTCTGTTAAAAAGGAGGAAATATAAATGATTTGTGCTATATTTACTTTTTTGCTCTTCTTTTATTAAAATTAGTCAGAGCAAAATTTTCAATGTGTGCCTTTCAACTGAAAAGAATGATAGCACATGTTTTCTAATTTTTTTCCTGAAGTCTATGTGCCTATGAAAAGAAAACTTTGGAGTAGAAATAGCAGTGAAAACAGTAAAGAAAAATATAAAATTATAATATTGCTGATACCACTTCTCTGTACTTAGATTATGTATAGTTTTTCTCTAAAATACTTCTAGTTATTATTTCTCACCCATTTTTCCAACCCTAATGTAAAAATAAGATATAGAAGATAGTATGTCAATATTCTGTGATGCACTGTTTCTATGATCCATGGTATTCTCTAAAGTGAATAGGACACTATTGTCCTTGCAGTGATCATTCCTAAGATTTCATTAAGATTTTTAATGAAAGTAAAATCTTTACATCCCCTAATATCTAGTACTTGCTCTCAGGTTCCATTCTTAATGCATATAGGCCCCAGTTCTGCACAGACTGAAATGTATATTATTATGTGTAAGCACACTGAGTAATTCTTTTCATTGTTGTGTTTCGGACTTACAAAGCTAATAGTGACATTACACAATCATTATTCTCAGAATTACTTAGGACTGCATAAAGCTTAAACCTACTGTAATAATCTTAGTTCACACCTTCCAACCATATCTCTTAACTTAAATAATGCACAATTATAATAATTTGTGGACCAGAATGGGTAAATATTTAACTGAGAATTAGAACAAGTGAGAAAGGCAATTGCTGTAGTGTAAAAACCCATATAAGAGGAGGTGGCTATCGCATTCTTTAGCTGTAGCATCTGGGAGAGGATGATCAGTTTGTTTCCCCAGTGACTAACCAAGCCAAAAAGTCACAGCAGGAGCACAGCTGAGGACAGAAGGAAAAGAAAGGGATTTTGAGCCTCACCAAAAATGATGTCAATTCTTTAGATCAGATTTCCATTCCAAACAACTTGGGCTCATCAGAGTGGTATATGTCTAATCTGCTGTGGTAGTAGGTATGAGGTTAAGCTGCAGTTTCTATAATGGAATCCTTTCTTCATGCAGTTCTCATTACAGCACTATCTGAACACCTCCTCATAGTGCCTGTCCTGCATTACAGGTTCTTCTCCTCAGAGAATGCCATTAGATTGCCAGAGAATCTCCTGATATGGTAATCAGTGACATGACCAGCATTTGTCATATTACCTGTTCTCTTGTTGCCAAGGGAAGGAGCATGTGTAATTGAATGTTTTCAGTTTATTGTATCTGTCTTCTCTTCCATACACCTTATGTCTTTATGTTAGTGAGGTAAGGCTGAAGTAATGGGTTTTGTTCTTCAAGCAAGGTGCAGTTAGATTCCTGATGGCCCTTCGCTCTTAGGCAATTTCATTCCTTAGACTTTCACCAGCCTTGAGGAAGTTCTGTCTCTAGAAATGACAACTTTTTTTCCCCACTTTTTGCACAGGTTCTCTTATGTCAGACGAAGGAAACTGTTGATAACTGGATCCAGTCTAGAGACCTGGAAGACACTTCTTTAGGAATCCTGGATTTATGCCCTGGAGGATCCTGAGACCTCGAATTTGTGAATTAAAAGTCTAGAGAAAATCAGTATAAAGAAGGGCTTATAATAAACTGCGTTGCTGAGATGACATCCCCCCAGCTTTCTGTACTTGGAGTGTCCTATATGCAGCAGACTTCGTGCTTGGATATACTGGATTGCTTAGATCCAGTTGAGAGGTGGCAAAACCAAAGCAAGGTACTTGTCTGCTGAAATGACACAGAAGCTCATAGCTAAGGATGTTTAGAAAGCTGGAGGCTGTCTTCTGGCTCAGGCATGCATTACTTTACAAATTACCTTGCTCTGTGTTTTTAAGATTTATTTTACAACTATGAGGATTAGAGGAATTTGTTGTAATGAAAACTGGCGTTGTGTCATTACTGTGTAGCTTTTTAGTTAGATTCTTTGACTTGCCTGGGTTCTTGCATGTTATTCCATTTCATCTGCACCAGTCCCTGGGTAAGTTAGACTAAGTGGGGGGCACTAAGGTATACCCACATATTTATAATAATTGCACACCTACATATTGCTTTGGTATTCAGTGTTTGTATTGTATATGGACATACAGCCAGTGGAAATTCGAATTTTTTTCCTAGTTATTTTTCTAATTTGAGCCCTGCCTTGTCCCTGATGCTCATCCAGCCTTCTAGATCCTTGTTATAGATTCATCTAAGCCACCCTTTAGGCCTCTCCTGTAAATTTCGTATCACTTGAAGTTTAAAGTTTCAGTTTAATAACCTAGTAACTGTAGTTGGGCATCCTCCTTTATGTGTGTTTTACCTTCTGCTGTAGCCATTCAGTCTCTAATTTACCCTGACAAATACAGGATTTGGAACTAATTGCTTTTGCAATTTTAGTCTGCTAGCAATGATAGAGGTTGTAATCTAGAAAGGACTAAAGTGGACAGTATTTACTATTATATAATGAAAAGAAAGTTTTGAATTTGCCAGAATAAACCTGATCTAAGGATTTTTCTGTGGACTGTAAGGACTGCAAGAAGTATGTGCTGGCTTAGGACGTGCAAATACTTTATTAGATTTCCTTGGGACTTCCACATGAAAAATAAAACTAGCTTTTTTTCTTTTACCTCCTGATTTATCAATAGCAAACCTTCCATTTAGATTTTTTTTGGAGACACTAAAATGCTCAATGTAGCATAAAGACTAGTGGTGTAGTCATTTAAAGGTTGGATTTCTATATTTTGTTAACATCTTGTAGTATTGACTCCAACATATCTGTAGGCCTGGCTCATAGTAACAAATGTATCCCTGAGGATTTAAGAAAGGATTTGGTATTAAACTTAGGTTCTGTGGTAAAGTTTTGCTTAAATGGTCTAACTGTAACTTCTAAACGTTTTAATATTTTTGTGGATTTAATGGTTGTGAAAAGCTCTGGCTTGATATCTGTGAAAACTGAAGTCCATTCTTTATTCATGGATTAATTACAGCAGAACAGTTGCCAAATGATCTTCTCCACAGCACCCATGAACTTCAACCTTGAACGAAAGAAGACTCATCAAATGGTGAGAAAAGAGTGTGGTTATCATTACTATTAAGTTAGGGATTCTCTATTATTTTTTAATGTTTAGCACTGATTCTGTTATTTTATAGGTATTGAAGTTAGATTTTTGTAGGGTAGTTTCTGGGACCATAACCTAATTTCTCCTTCACAGCCCGTATTTCAGCTGGTAATTTTTCAAGCTTTGCTTTATTATTCCTCTCTGTCCTCAACTTCAAAAATAATTGTTAGTTATACACTGAATTCATTAGCTAATTTCTTTATTACTTTCTTTAACCTTAGTCCTGTTCATGTGCTTAACTCTGTTCACATGAATAGTTTTATCAGTAGCACTACTTAGAAGAGTGAAGTTCAGGATATGTGAAACTGTTTGAAAGAGACTGAAGCTTAAATTTTGCAGATATGTATGCCTGCAACTAAATGAAATGCTACTGCAATGAATGCAGGAGTGGGGGATCTGGAAATGCTTTTGGCTAGTATTAGTTTGCTCTTTTGCTGTACAATTTTTTTCTTTTAAGACTGATGCAAGTTGTTAATTTGCTTCTCTAGTTTCCTAATTTCAGAGAAATTTTCAACTCTGAGCTTCACAACGTTTATAAAATTTTAGTAGTGCTCATAATTCTCCTGAGAAGAACAAAAAGTTATTTTGTTTAGCCATTTTGTGAAAATGTGACTGAATATACAGAGGAACTAATTCTCTCTTTAACTCACTGCCTTAATCAGGTCTTTAATCTTACTCATAAGAATCATTAGGTAATGATTTTTATATGTGTAGATTTATTAAGCATAGATCTTAAAAATGAGGAGTTTCTTTTACAGCTATAAATAAAGGATAGAATATTGGTAGCAGGGGCTTGCGTGTGTGAGAATATAGTTGTTAAGTGTTAATGTTGGCTTCCTGGTTATTTAGGTAGGTGACAGTTTAAAATAATGATGCACAGAATGATCCATAATTCAGGAGATGGATCACAGTGAGCAGAAGTTCAGAGAATGCTGAGAGATGCCCCAGACCTTTTTTGGTATCTCAACAAATAGCTCAATTTCTGGTTTCCTTTAGTAACTGTATTGTAGAGTAAGGAGTAAAAGGGACAGAACCCTATTTTGGTGTGTGATTTCCGCAGTTTATCTTCTTGGAATATGGGATATTAACCCTGTCCCAGCTGTTTACCAAACTGGGTTTGGAAGCACAAATGTGTTTAAATAGCCAGGAGAGATGCCGAGCCCTTTACGCCAATATCTGAACTACACACTGTGTTAAGAATTACTTTAGTGCTGTTATCAACCACTAAACTTGTTTAAACTTTGCCAGGGTTCTTTACCATTTCATGTTTTAAAAACAAGGTTTAATACTTAAACCAGAAAGAAGCAGCAGTTTCCAGGCACAGTGCATTGAGATGTAACCCAGAGGTCATTTATTTTTAATACAGATTCAACAATCTGTTGCTTTGTTCTTTCTGAGCCATTTTTTCTTTAGTTTTCTTTTAGAGAGCTGATTCTTGAATTAACTTGGAGCACTTAACTGTTTGTGTTCTCTTCATCAAACAATTAGTCTTGCACTTAAGTAAAAATACTTGTATGAGTATGGGAGAGAAGAGTCTGAATCCACGTTAGTCCCTTGCATCTTGTATTTGACTTTGCCTATCTGGTAACCAGTGGGCTGGATCCCGACTAGCACCAATGTGTGAGTCTGAGTGTTACTAGGTTCAGGAGCTCGGGCTCAGTTTTGAATGTGTTTTTGATACTACAGACCTAGTGAAAGATAACAATAGGATGTAAATTGATTTTCAAATTTAAGCACTTCTTTAGTTGTTCAGCTGAGCAGAGTTTAGATACTCCAAATGCTTAAAGTTAAATGGTTTTAAGGTTTTTTTAAGGCATTTTTTGAATTGATGTTATTCTTTTACTTAACAGAAGGAGAGGTAGGCCAATGTCGAACAGTTTTGAAAAGCTTGTTTTCATTACCCTGCTAAGACTATAACTTTGTTTCTTTTGTTCCATCCCCTTTTGGTTGAATCACTTTCACTTCCCTGACTCTTTTTATACCTGTTGTGTCCTGCTAACCTTTCCTCTAATGTCCAGTTTTCTATTAACTTTTCCACACTGATTATTCTTTGTCTCTCTTCTTTTTTACTGGAGTTTTAGAGAGGTCATTATAATTTTTCAATTTCTTTCCTTCCTTCATCAGTTCCTGGAATCCAGCCACAAATAAAGCCCTCTGATTTCAAGTATGCCTTTTTAGAGAGAAATACACGAGTTAAAAATTTAGTGCTATATCAATAGAAAGGGTAAAGAGGGCATTGTGGATGCTATTTATAGAAAAGGAACCGGGTTTTACATATAATTAAAAACTATTCCCTAATTTGGGATATTGGGATCCAGACAGTAAGATCAAGATTTTAAGGTGATAAAAAAAAAAAAAAAGGAAACCAACCCAACCAAAAAACCCCGCAAAAGTCCAGGTTTACTGAATAGACTGAGTAGACTTGATGTGGCTGTTTTATTGAACTGTGTATCACCGAACTTTTCTTAAGCCTTAGGAAAGACAGTATGGAGTTGGAAGAGAAGCAGGGATCTCCATGAAGAGCAGTCAGTTATAGTTGTGGTAAGTTAAAAAACAAACATAATACTGTATTTCTGTTAAATTTTCACCTTTATGAAGCAACCTATATTTAGGGCCCTGTTCACCTTGGTGAAATGAAGCCAGTTTTATTGAAACAGTCTCTACATTCTCTGGACTCATTTATGCTATCACCATGTAATGATTTTGTTCTGTTGTATCTGACTTTGTGGTGTAATTCCTGAATGAAAACAATAAGTGACATAAAAATCATTATTTTCACAGTGATTATGCTACAGTGTTTTCATGTCTAGTTTCTGAGCAAAACAAGATATATAGGATCGTGTTATCGCCTAATAACTTTAGAATCCACTGCTTGATTTCAGCTGCATTTGATATAGAGGTAGAGGTCACAAAGTCAAGTTTCTGCAATTTGAATGAAATTTAGCAGCTGTGAGTAGAGAAGGGACTCAAATTAGTAGAAGAAATTGCAGCACGGACTCAGAAATTTTCTGTTCTGTTCAACCTGTTGCCTTGCAGGTCGGCATGCTTGGTTGGTCTGCCAGTCAACGTGTGGCTCAGACCTAGCCACAATGTGAGCTGCCTCTTGTTCTCCTAAACATCAGAAGCTGAAATTCAGAAAAATCTGTTTAGAAGGGAGTGGGGAAACAGCCAAGCTAGCTTTGGCACAGGTGTGTTGGTGGCACCTCTAAGTGTGCTGATAGGTAACTAGACTTCATTGCTTCTGCTAGTCATGAAAAAAACTTGGTTTTGCGAGGGCCTTCTAGTCTCCCAAACCACTTGTGAATCATTGCATGATATGGTATTTTCTATACCTGGATTAGAAACATGTTTTTCTAGTCCATGTCAGAGAAGGGAACTGTTGAGACAGCTTCAGTATTTCATTTCTTTGGTTGTTTGGATGTTAGCTCTGAGCTATTCCTTAGGCTGTCAGAATTGTAAAATTGTGTTTTCAGCTCTCTCTAGAAACTGACTGTAGTTTAGAATGCAGCTATGTGTCCCTGACCCATCCTACAACCTTCTCTCTTGGAACAGTGCAGAAAATATGCATTGTATTCCAATTAACTTCCTTTGTGAAGAAAGATGCGGAGCTGGAAACAGGGACAGAAAACAATATTAGGATCAGGCTGCATCAAGTTACCACACTGCATTGCCACTTGGGAAATGCTAGATCTGTAGCTGTTTGATTTTGTCACCAAAATTGTACTGAAATTTTGTCTGTCCATTCATCTCAGTCAGTGAGAAATGGGCAGGTTACACTTGCCAGAGGTGCTGCGTCACTCACTGTACAGGCTCAGGTAGGCACTAACTTAGCATATGTTTGATATTTTAAAATTTTCTGTGTAATGTTAGACAAGGGTCAAGACACAACACTTTCAACAGAATTTAGTGCTGGAGCATATTCTTTAGAAACAGTTGAATTTCTCAGAATAACAGAAGCCTAAGAGTCATGCATATGAAATGTAAAATTTGAAAGAAGTAACATGAGGAGAAACACTTCCAGTTCAGTATCATAAGGTGACTGTCTTGAAATGTCAACTTTTTTGTTTGTCCTCCTGCCCAGCTGAAAACCATCAATCTGGCAGCAAGGAACAGAAACTTGTGATACTCTTTTCCATTTTCTGTTAATTGTCATGGTTTGGTTTTTTTTTACAAAATCAAAGCCAAGAAGAGAACAATTAGTCATCACCAAAAAACCCCCAAACAAGCTGCATTCCATTTTATGAAACTTCTGGCTTGTCTATTGGATTCTCAAATCCTTTCATTTGGTCCCAGCTTTTTTGTTTGTTTGTTTGTTAAGTCTTGTTGTTTCTGCAGAGCTATATGTATCAAAGGAATGAAGAAAAATTTTTTGCATATTTCTAGGATCTATTGTTCTTAAAACCTTTATCACCTGTAGTGATAGTGTCACCAGTTAAATATTACTTAATGGAACCTATGGCTAACCTGCTTTTAAATGGTTATAATATATAAAAATATTGTAACTTGTAACATTTTCCTTTTAAAGATCAACATAGATATGTTTTTAATAAGAAGAGTAAGGTCAAATAATGGATGTTAAGTTTTGTGTGAACAGCAAAGTGGTGGTGTATTCTTGTTTAACACTATATTGTGTGCTTCCTGTGTTTTAAATGGTGTTCATGAAGTCCTTAAACTTAGCAAAGAATTTTCAAAAGGACTTTTTGTTTTAAAAACCTGCCACTTTTTAGTCTAAAGGTGGCTAATTCTAAACTGCTTTTTATTATGTATTTTTGAAGGCTTTGGTCTTGGATGCTACTATATGTGGTCAGATACTTTCATAGTCATGAAGACATCAATAAATTCACAGGCCTATGCTGTGTCCCCACCAATGGGTGTTGTGGGACAGATTTTAAGAAGGTTGAAGCACTAAAAAGTGACATGCACAACAGACCAAAGAAACTAGGATTATTAGTCTTTAGAAAATGGTAATTAAAAAATTAAATTTCAAGTAACATCAATAAAAGCTTCCATAATGTGCTGTCACTACATGTAAAATTCATAAGCAATTTTAAGCCAACATTCTTTAAAGAAGGAGCTAAAAATTCCTATAAATACTATGCAACTTAAAGATGTATGGAACTCCTTTATTATGTGCTAAATGCTGTAATAAAACAGGCTATCAGTAGGTTTTGCTGCATGTTACTAATTTTATTTTTTTTTTAATCTTGGTATTTTTGCAGGTGTGTGGAGGAACAGGTCCTGTTCTCGCTGTTGTTACTCCCACATAGGCAGACTCTGTAATTGATTATGTGTGGGTAGGGCCCTATTGAAATTCAGGAGATTCTGCAGTTGTGCGGGGTTCCTTTTTGTGAAAGTTCAGTTGCAAGATCAGGACCCTACTGTGACTCCTTACTGTGCATTCTGTCACTGTCTCATTGATTGTACTGGAACCTGCCTATTGGGATAATGTAAGTCCTGCTTTTCCCCCACGTGTACTTTAGATGTGAATTAATCATAAAGCATTTCTAATTAGAAAATTAGTATAATTTACATGCATTCTTTTAATTATGTTTTTTTGGCAGTACCAAATACTATATTCCTCAGAACTTCTTAATGGCACTGAGGCTTTGTGGATAGTTGGTCACATGATGAGAAAATTCATCTGTAAGTACATCGAAATGATTGACTTTTTCAATAGTTAGTCTTTACTGACATTGGCAAACTAATAGAGATAAAAATGTGAATCAAGAGGTTTAACTTATGTCAAATTCTTTCAGTTCTTTTTAGAAAATATGTACAGCATACCCATTAAGGATTTTATTATTCTTAGGTAATTCACCATGGGACCCTGAAGTTCTTCCTTACTACAATTAGGTAGGGAGTTCTAAGTTGTTTGTTTTCTTTATTTTCAGAATAGTATGTCTCTGACTTGCTCTCTGTTTTGACTGATAAACTTCTTGAAATTTATAGATCTATAAGAACTCTTTATACCACTAATATTTGTGTAGATATTGCAAACTGATTTACTAATGTAATTGTCTTGCTGGGTTGAATATTGAAATGTTAATAAATATACATATATTATATTTCTGTCAGTGTACCTTGGCTAAATTAAACTGAGCTGAGTTTGATTATACATACTGATTAGTTATAGTCTTAGGCAGGAACTACATATTATCCATATCATATGTTGGTGGATTCACCCAAAAATAACTATAAATATCTATGCTTGGGTTAAAGAGGAAGTTCTTTTCCTGTAGCTATGGGTACAGTCATTGCTTTGACTCCTATTTTTATGTACAAATGAGCAAAAACTATGTGTAGGTGTTTTCCCTGTATAACAAAAGGGGTATTGTAAACTCTGTGCCCTTTTTTATGATGTTGTATTTCCTTTCTGGTATTTAAATTCAAGGATGTTTTCAACTGTGTCTTAGTATCAAAAAAGGGAAGAACTGGAAATGTTACTGAATTTGTGGATAATTATCAAGGGGCTCTAAAGGTCTAGAAGAATTGTGTGTAAGGACAGTTAGAGATTCTTCCTCATGAAGCAAGGACACAGATAATAATTGATGAGTAAAGGTTAAGGAGCACAGGATTATTTTTATTGCTTGGCACAAGAAAGGTGAAATGAAAGTAATTTGAAGAAAGAGCAAGACCAAAAAAGATGTCAGACTCAGATCAGAAGCAGACTAGAGAGTTCAGTTAGAAAAACCCAAAAACAAACAAAACCCCCAAAACCGAATACAAAACCCTTAATATGGGTTTGAAGAATATACCTGAAAGGAGAGCTAAATGGATAGCTACTGGTATTTTTCATTGCACTGAATATATAATAGATTTAAGTTTAAAACTTTCAGTAAATGTTTTCTCAAAGTTTTTGGTTTTTTTCTGTTGGAGAGGAGTATAAGAACTTTGAAGTGTTGAAGAAGACTCAGTGACTACTTGTGAATTACAGTATGAATTGGGGATTCAAGATGACAGTTACAACTAAGAACAGAAGACAATGGGTTGCTAAAGAAAATTAGTACCAAGCAGAAGCCATAATTTCTTATTCAAACACAAAACTTAATGATTTTGAAATGCATCACCTTCAACAGCGCTCAAACCACAATTTTATTGTGTTCATTACGGGACAGGTATTTTCAGAGTTCTAGTTAAAAAACCTGAACAGTGATTCTTCTGAGATTTTGCAATATAAAATGAAATTGACACCTTTTCAATATGAAATGAAATTATTTGAGAACACTGGATGTTTCATTTTGCATTAAAAAAATCTTGATCAATGTATTTTTTTTTTAATGTTTAGACCTATATGTTTGCTGTTAATCCTATCTGCCATATATATTTTTACTTGCAGTAAGTTGGGTAAAAGAAAAAAAAGCAGAGGGAGATTAGGTGATTGCAAAAAAACCTCCTAAACACAGCCTTCTAGCTGTGTCTCTAGATCAGAAATGCCTCAGAATAGATCTAGTTTCAGAAGAGAAAAGGAAGGAAAGTGACATGCCGGTGAGTGGAGTATGTGGAATCCCCTGCGTGTTTCATCTGTATCTGATTTTTTCTCTGGTCACCACTGAGAGGCAGATCACCTGGGTGTGACTGCTTCCTCTTCCCGTGGTGGCAACTTTCCAGTACTTTGAGGGAGATAATGTTGGGGCATAACTCTGCTCTGTTCTGTATTTGTAGCAGTGCTGCTACAAATACTTGGAAGAGAAGGAACTCTGAATTGTGTCCTGCTGTAACCAGCTCTCCAGTACTCACTGCTGCTTACCCCTGTTGTTGAGTACCTGATCTGATTGTTTCTTTGGTTTAACTCATGCCGTGATGCTATAAATGACTGAAACCAGGACAAAAGCAAGAAAACAGATATCAAGAGAAGGAGATGATGTTTTGGAATGTAGGGAGTGGGCATTTGCTGCACAGCTACACATTGTCTGGGCTTGAGAATACCTCAAGAGCTGAAATGCCAAACTACAGCAACAGAGTAAGTTTCCTTCTGTGCACTGAGAAGGAAGAGCAAAAGAATGTGCCTGAACATTCAGCATGTTAGTTGTTGCAAGTCTCTGAGGTGTTTTCCTCTACTGCTGTTTGTACTTCGCTTGTACCGTGACTGTCCAGAATGCAGCATGTCTTTACTTGCGTCCAATGAGGCACTCCTCACATTGTAACATCACGAACATTGTTTTTCTTCAACCCTTGAAAGTCAAAACATCGTAGCATAGGTAGATGTAACAAGTTAGTAATAAATGTGACACAAAATAATTTTCTCATTTCACAGTATCTATAGGAAAAACAATGTTTTATGCATTTCATATACCTCTTCTTTTCCAATCCTAAGCAGATCTAATGCATGGAAATTTTCTTCGGCAATGCCCTCAGTTCTTTATTTCCAGTTAAAACTGTTGGTTTTTGTTAGCAGGTTTTTTTGTATTTAGGTTGATGCCCTCACAAAACCTCTCTGGATCCTTTATGAGTGATACTATCATGCTGTCATTTGTTTTGTCATCAAATCTAGTGTAAACCTGTGTTTTGGGAATCTTTGTCCTACCCTTAAAGGATGATCATTCTTCTCTGTCAGCAGGTTTTTCATGGATCAAGTCTTTATTAGAAAATCTTTTACTTTGCTTTGACAAAATGCAGCCTTGCCTTGCTCATTAGCTAGTCAAAGTGCTGCTCTACTGTAAATACCATTTTCCAAACCTACTCCTTTGCTATTTTCAATTTCCTGCTTCATTTAAAAGCAAAAAAGATAAGCTATCTGTCTTTATTTTCAAGGCTCATCAAGACTACTTCTACCTGATACCTCTCCTTCAGTATCAAGAGGGTGGCTCTGGTTTTGATCAACATTTGATGCCAGCTTCCATCATTCAGTCATTAAATTTCCAGACCACACTGAATATTTTCTCCTCAGCTGCCTCTCATGGATTGGTTGACTTCTTCACAAACAGAATTGTTCACTATCTTCCCTTTAATTTTTTAAAAGTTTTAAGCAATCCAACTAGACAACAGTTATATTGCAGGCATATTAATGCCAATGCATATCACAGTAGTACTGTGTCATTGCATTTGGACTCTGCCATAATCCCTCTGTTGTCTCTTTATGTAGAATTTAAGCATATCTATATTTTGCTGTGTTTTGTTCATGACGCGGTGTAATACAAAGTGGCCCAGGGTGAGACCTTCCAAGATTTATGGTAGTACAGATAAATAATGATGAATATACACTGGATGCTGCAGTGTAGCTGTTGGATTCTGGTGTGCCTAATGCCATGTCATATTTAATGCGGAAAGAAGGTGCTCCAACCAGAGAAAAAGAAAGTGAGTTGCAGCCAACAGAAAAAATGCTAGCCCCAAAGGCCTTCTCAGCTGCCAAACTCAAGTCTGTAGCTACTGGCATTGTGTCCTGAAAGCATCCCTCTCTTCTCTTCTCCACAGCAGTAAGAACAGATTCTCCCTTCTCGTGTAAGGAAGTAAATGCAAATATCACAAAGTTCTGTAGTGTGTGCAGAAGAACTTTCCATACTTTTGTAACATCCTTCATGTTTTCCATTCCTGACACAGCATCTCTTGGTACAGAAATCTTGAATAACAACAACTGTGCCATTCATCAGACCTTTTTTCAAATGCCATTTGTTCTCTGTTGGGAAGGAACCTACACTAGTTTTTATTTGGTATCTTGGCACATTGCTATCTCATAGTGCTCTGCTGCCATTGTGCCTTGAAAGTAATGAGTCTTCAGAGAAGTGGTAAGGATGAATTCTATCAGGAATTCCCCAGGTATGTCACCCTCTTTCTGTAAGTGGGTCTGCATGTAACCCTTTACTTTCTTTTAAAGAGACACTGAAAAGCCAGTGTGTAGATCATACAGAGAGGATGGAATGTTGAGTGCCTGGCTGATTACAGATGGTAGATTGGACTGTGCAGACAAATGGCGCAGTATGTACCAAAGAAAATATAGTCCAATGGTTTAATTTTATCAGAATAAACCACAAAATGTAGTTCTAGATGGTTCCATGGCTGAATAGGAGAACTTTAGTAAGAGCTCTGGGCTAGTTGGTGGGATGGAAGCAGTTGCTGTGAAAGCCATTACAGAAAGAAATTGAACTCATTTCACTGGCAAGGTTTATGACAGGGAGATTAGGGATGTCCCCAAATAGGAGTTGATTTTTATAGAGAATAGCTCAGATTTGATATCTCAAGAAAAAATTTTGCACAAATTGATTGAATAAATATTAATAAATTACCCAATAACTTACTGTTCATTTAGTAGTCCTAGAAAAATTCAGAAATTATATTGCTGAACGAACCATGAACTGTGTTGTGTAATCTGATATTTAAATTAGCTTTGATAACAGAGGACTGAAAAATAACAAATGTGACCCTAGTTTTAAAAAGGGTTTTAGAGGTGGTCGTGGACTAAAGGACTAAAAAGTCAGACTACCATGACAGACAAACTGCCACTGATTGTGATAAAGCATACAATTAATAGGAACATGAATAGCTGTAATAGCAACCATCATGGCTTTTGTACAAGTAGTTTTGTCTTAGAGCTTTGCTAGTTATTTGAAGGAAACTTTTCCAGATGCACAGGAAAAAGTGACCCAAAACTTTTTAAAAAGTTCTGTAATTGAAGACTGTTAACAAAATGAAGTATGGAGTCACTTAAAATTCTTTGTGGATTAGTAAAGGGTTTTAGAAGATAAGGAGCAGTATAGTGACTAATGGGCGGTTTTAACACTGCCCCCTCAGAGGGGTTTGTGCTGGCACCTTTGCTGGTCCACCTGTTCCTAAACAGCCTGGAAAAGTGCGGTTGTAAAGATTGCAGATGATAAAGGGAAAATATTCACAGTTGGAGTCAGACCTAATGTTGACCCTGAAGAGCTGCAGAAGGATCTCACAGCAGGACCTGTGGTGATCCAGGAGCCATGGCTGTCACAGTGGCCAGATATTGCTGCCCCCACTGTTCAGCCATATCCATCTTCAGAGAGAGGCAGTGGCTGTTGGATTACAGCAGCCATCAGCCCCTAAACGGTGAGCTCAGCAGGCTGTGACCAGTCTTGCCACTCAGGAAGGCAGGGACTTGTAGCTGTTCTTTTTAACAGCAGGGACTGCAAAATGAAGAGAAGATTCTTTCTCCCTGTTTCTTAGAGGTTCATAACCCCAACGAGCTTAAAGTACATGTTTTGAACTTGGAGTTCCTGCCTGCTAAAGAGTTGAAATGGCACTGTTAATATGATAGGTAATGTCTTGTTGCTGTGAGAAGCCAGGGCTCTCAAGCCACCTTACTGGTGTTTGTATGGATTTTTAGCAGCTTCTGTTAATTTCTTAAAATCATTCTGGATCTGTAAATAATAGTTTGTCATCCTCATTGATTGATGATAAATTTTTAAACATGAATTAAGTGTATATTTTCTTAAATCTGTAGATTTTTTTATTGTTCCTTTTTCTGGCAGTAGCAATATTATGGATGGGCAGATCAGTTTTACTTCTATTGTTCATAAACCTGTGGGCAATTGAAAATGCCAGTTTGCTGCTACTTCAGAAGCTAAAAGCAGTCACAGGCCCTAAAATTAATCCTGGGGGAAATCAGATAATGAAGCAGCAATGCTTCACACAGCAACCAGAAGGGGTGGAGGGAAGGATGGAGTACCTTTGCATTGTACCTTTGCAACAGCTGGAATGGTTTCTAAGCTGTTGTCTGCAAACCCCTAGTGGACTCCAAGGTGATGGTGGATTGAACAGCTGTTTGGCTAAACCATAAGTGTGCTTTAAATAGTGTTTCCAATTAAAAGTTTGATCAGATGGGTGTGTGGTGACTTTTGAAAATTGCTGAGGGCTGATAATGATCTGTTGCTCAAAAAAAAGGTGGGAACTGATGTTCTGGAGTGTATGAAAAAGTAGAGAGCACTCCCTACCTTCCAAGTTTTAGGTAAGTTACGTGCCTCTCCACAACAAGCAACAGCAAGAGGTGCCCAGAAGGGAGCCAGGAAGAGCAGTCTGGCAGCATTAATCCTTCTGACCCTATCACACCTTCCCCAGTAACAGAAATATGAGGTTCTTAATTGTTGTGGTGTCCTTGAGTATCCCTAAAATTTGTCACTAGTACTACTTTTCATATATATTGCCAACTAGTAGATTTAGTTTTCTGAGAAGTAAGTATAATTTTTCAAGTCTAGGGTCCTCATCTGACTAAGACTAAACTTGTCAACTCCTCTAGATTACAATATATATCCTTCTTTGAATTAAAGCCTGATTTCTCATTGCCAGAAAAACAGATTTTAAAATTTTCTATTCTGTCATTATAAACAGGCATAAACTTTCCTAACAATTATGAACATGTCTTACTACCTGTGTATTACTCTTTCAAAAATCCCAGTTGTATTTCATCAACTTCTTTTAATTTATTTCCCTGAATGAAAATTTTACGTTGTAAAAAGCTTCTTTGTCCTCATATCATGTCTCTTATTACTTTTTTCTTACTATTGAAAATTTTCCAGCATCATAAAATATTTCTATTATCAGTGCTTTTAGTTGCCCTTGACATAGTTTACTTCCCATTGTCCTGAGTACCATACAAACACATCCATAAGTAATTTGTAGAGATACTAGCTTTTCCAACCTTCTGTGCATATTTATGTTAGGAATTGCAGTGGTGCCCAGTTTGAGGTACACCAAGTTATAAGCCATATTCAAGTGGTATAAATGTGTTTATCTTAAAGAAATAATTTGTCTGATCTAAAATCATTATAGTGTATTTTATGAAATTTAAACAAAGTACTAGAAACAAATACTGACAATAGTTTTTAAAAGGATAAAAGCAAGTTGGTAGGTGCTCTGTTTAACCTTTTTGTGTTCCATTTCTCTTACTCATGTCTTTTGATACATATGTGGAGAATGAGGAGTGTTGTGCTTGTTTTTATGTTATCTTGCTAAATACCTGTTGCTAGCTTACATGATTCTGATGTTGTCTTTGCTCAGGCTTGAGCTACAAGCTGAATAAGAAATTGAGGGGAATCTTTGCCTTGTATCAGAAAGCAACTTGTAAGGAAGGAGAGAGTGACTTCTGCTATAGTGTGGAAAAAAGTGATTTCCTGACTTTACCTGTGATTGACAGGAGGGAGGGATTTATGACTCTAGGCAAAGCATATGAGTACAGAAGCAGTGATGGGGTGGAGTGTATTGTTAGGTCTGAGGGTAAGTGTACATGAATGAAGAATTTGGAATAGGTATCAGAGAAGGGGTTTCAATAAGAGTTGGAAAGATCACAGTTGGATAAATACACTGGGGTCAGCTGAAAGTCACTTTACTAGAGAACATGGCTACAGCTCTCTATCTGACTCTAGCTCACTCCACACTTGTCCTAGCTACACCCTTACCTGTCTTCTGGAACCTCAGCGTCTTCTTCAGTAACACATTATCCTTTTAAGTGGAAAACCTACTTTCCTGCTTACTCCAGTAACAATTACATGCAGAGGTACAAATGGTCCTATAAATCTTTGACATCTAAAGCTTGTCTTCTGTCCCACTATACTTTCTTCAGCCCCCTGTCTCTGGAGTTCTGCACTGCAGATACAGACAGACAAATGAATCACAGAATAGAACCATTTAGATTGGAAAAGGCCCTTAAGATCATCAAGTTAACTATAAACGTAACACTAAAAGTCCACCACTAAACTGTGTCCCTAAGTGCTGTATCTGCATGTCTTTTAAATGCCCTGGACAGCCTGTTCTAGTGCTTAACAACCCTCTCATTGAAGAAATGTTTCCTAATATCCAATCTAAACGTCCTCTGGAGCAACTTGAGGCCATTTCCTCTTGTCCTGTCACTGGTTACCTCGGAGAAGAGACCGACCTCCACCTGGCCACACCTTCTTTCTGGCAGTTACAGAGAGAGATAAGTTCCCTTCTGAGCCTCTTTTTCTCCAGGCTGAACAACCTCAGCTCCCTCAGCTGCTCCTCACAGGACTTGTGCTCCAGACCTTTCACCAGCTCCGTTGCCCTTCTCTGGTGCTCCAGCACTTGAATGTCCTTGTAGCGAGGAGCCCCAGACTGAACACAGTTATTGGCAGCAAGGCCTCACCAGTGAATACAAAAGGATTCAAATGAGGTGCTGTGGAAAGCTGGGTGCACAATAGGATTGCTTTTCCTTTGCAACATGCAGTTTGCATCTTCTCCAAGTGGGACATGTCCCATCATTTGAAATCTGCTGAGTGTAGATGAATTAATTTATTTCTTTTCCCCCTTCCGGTAGTACTCATAAGAATGTGATGGAGTTTTTGCCACATGATGAGTTATGACTTTTAGATAATGTTTGTCTTACTAAACAGCAGAAAAAAAGTCTTGGATTTCTAAAGCTTGGTCCCTTTGATTTGCATTTTTCTGTGATCTATGATCTTCCTAAAAATAAATTAATTCAGTGGATTATTACACCTACTGATGATAAATTGAAGCTTATGGACAGTGGGATTGCTTTTCTTAATTATTATTTTGCACATCCCTAAAAAGTTGTTCCTAAATACTAAAGAGTCTGTGGAAAGACTGAAAGCAATATCATAGGACATCCCCTTAAATGAAAGGGGTTTTATAAAATGCAGTGGGATTTTCTTGGCACATATCTTTTCATAAGTCTGAAGCTTTTATTTAACAGTTTTCCTTCTTAATATTGATTATGATTGCATACTTATGTTTATGACTAAACTTAGCTAACGAGATACATGATTTCTGCTCAAATTTGGAACTCAGTAATTAATAATCCTGTCAGCACATGACTATACAAATAGATTATGTACCAGGATCACCATAACAATAATAAAAAAGCATACTTTTGGGGGTTGGGGGGCTGGTTGGTTTGGGTTTTTTTCTAAGAGGGTAAGTTATTTTAATAGAAAACAATTTTGTGCTTCTCTCTTGGTCGGATTTCTATACTGGCTATAGAGATCATTCTTTTAGTTAGTCAATATTGGTCCCTAAAAACTGGCTTTACTTTTGTTGTTTGTCATGTGTCATTTTATCTTTAAAGACTGCAGGAGTTCATGATTCCTGAGAAGTAACACCTTGAAGTTCTGGCACTATCTTCTACAAAGTAACTTACACTGAGCTGGCTTCCTGTTACTGTGTCAATGAAACATCAAATGTTGATACTATGTGTGAAACAACATTTGATATTTTGGCTATTAAGCTACTTGAAAAAATACTGTGAAGGTGGATTTTGTGTTTACAAGACCTGGCATTTAAAAATGTATGTCATGGATGCAGGTAATAAATGTTGTTTATGAATTGTTACAGGATAGAAATACTTATCTTTGTGTACAATATGCTAGTCTTAGCGCTAGCTATTTTTATCTCCTAAATATCTTATAATAAGGTGGTTATAAATATTTAAAGACATGAATAATTTCATTTGTTGAAGCATTGTGTGCACCATTTAGAATGGCTGCTAAAGGAGAGAAGTGGACATGCCTTTCTCATAACAGCTAAACATGAAAATAAAGTATCAGAGATAAAGATATAGTTCAAATCAGTAAAAATCATTGTTTTGCTGTATGAGCATAGCTCTTTACAGAATGATGATCTCATTTTAAGGTTACAGTTATCTAAATAGATTCACTGCAGAACTTTATTCTAGTGTTTTTATATCTTTGCTGGAAATAAGAGAACACAAACACTTAAAATTTAAGTTATTGATCTTCAGCATGCTAAAAGCTTTCAGAACTCAGTATTTAACCCCAGGATTGGATTCATAGCCCTTTTAAATTCTGGAATTTCAGAAACTGTGCAGGTGAGTTGGAAAAAGCAAAGGAAGAAACTGAAATGGGCAGAAGGAAATTATTGTCCTTTACAGAAGGAAAGATAAAAAAACCCTTAATAAGCATAGGAAAAATAATAGGATGAAAGAGAGGAGTCAGGTGAGTATTTACAGTAATATATTTTATATGGTGCTCAGATATGTTATGCTTTGCACTTGCATGGAAAACAGAGTAAGACTTCAGCTTTTTAACTGCTGTTCTGAGCTGTACTTTACTCACTGTGCATTTTTATTTTAGCACAGTCACTTCTAAGGAAGGCTTTAAATTGATTTTCAGGGCCAACCTGAATCACAAAATTCATTATCGCGCTGAAATTATGACTGCCACAATGTTTGTCTTCTCAAGTTAGCTCTTAAAACCCCCACTATTAGACATGAAAAAAGTCAAAACCATTTTAAAAATGTGTATTTCTGTTAATTCTAGTCACTAGCATTTGAGAAAAGGCACAAGCAGGCACACAATAACAGTTAAGTGTCAGAATTTCTGTGTAAAACTTAATTGTAATAGTACTGAAATTGAAAATAGAAACGGCTAATTAACTGTTACTCAGCAAGACTAGGCGAAGTCAATCAATTCATAACCAAATGTAGCTGTAGAGCAATGGTTTACTTACATTGGCATTCATTACAGGTTAGACATCAGTGTGGATTTCATCCATAAGCTGTAATAAAATAAAATAAATTAGGAAATGGCAGAAAAAAAGTTTCATTCAGGAATTTGTTCATGGACGTGCTTGGTTTCTGCATGATTCCCGTAAGTGTATATAGTATTATAGCAAGAGTATATGCTTAGGGAAATCCCATACTTTTTAAACTGAGCAGTTAGCAAATATTCATAGAGTGACTATAACTGATCTTCATGAATTACCATGCAAAAACCCCATTTAACTACAGAGATAAGGATCTCACATTTTCTTACATTCACTCAGTGGTGAGTGTTCACCTGAGCAACACTTCCCTGTAACTGAACCCTGAGCTGATGTATGGCAGAGTAACATCCCCTGTAAAACTGCCCCGTTGCTGAAGAGGGCAGAGAGTGAAAATGGGTGGAGCAGGGAGAGGTCTTATGGTGCCAGTTCACAATTAATTTTGGAATGGTAACATCTACTTTTTGGAATGTAGTGTATTAATTTCTGCTGATAGAGATAGGTCAGCATAAGAACTATGCTATAAATTGCTGTGTGATAGAGTTCCCATTCCTGTGCCATGTCTGTGTCACTGGGCAGCAGTTTTTAAGGGCACCCAGTAAAGATATGAATACTGAAAGACTAATGTAACTGTACTCTTCACTTTTGTGCTAAAAGGAAAATGAAATTAAATGCAGATAAAACTTCCAGAAATTCTAAATAAGAGACTTCTTGGTCCATTTTATAGTTAGCCCTTGCTGTTATGTTGTTTTGCAATGATGTTACACTATTTCATGTTGCATGATTCTAGAATAGTTTAGATCATGTAAATTGTTCAGTGCAAAATCCCATTTCAGGTATGTTTAGATTTTAAAGATGTCTTTTTAATTGCATTGTAACTGACAGCTCTGTGTTGTCCTCATGTAATAGGCATGATATCATGACATCAAGGTGCCTGTATTCTAAAATAATCATTAGTGGAAGACCACTGCATGCATAGGTCTCCAAATGGGTATGAATTGTGCAGTCCCAGGACTATGTCTCTCAGATTTTCTGTATTAACAAGGAAGTGCCAACAATGAACTGTCCCTTTGGTGTATTTCAGCCCTCAGATCACTGCCCAGGAGGAAATCTCACTTTCCCATCCCCTTCTGTGATCATTTATGCTTTGGTACTGCTGTTCTGTAAGCACACAGTCTTGGTTTTGCATCTGGGCTGGCAAGCTGGTGAAGGTGGTATGAAGAGGTTTTTTCCACAGACCAGTTCCACACTGAAGTTTCCTGCACAGAGACTGGGCTGTATACCAACTTTAAAACCAGCCCTTCACCCATGACTCTTTTATTTAATTGTAGTTCATGTAAAGTAACAATTAAAATATGTGTCCATGACCATGACATTGGATTTCAGCATTTTTTCACAGCAGTACTTACTGTACTTACTGTATTTAGTAACAAATTACTGAAATATCAGCGGTGCCATTTTAAGTATCAGTTAAATGTGATATTTAATGAATTATGTCTTAATGTTTGGAACAGAGAATTATAGTGATGTTAAGCTTAAATTTTTGTTTACAGCAGATAAACTTAAAGCCAAGTAGTACATAATTAGTTATAACAGAAGAACAAACTCCTTTTATTTGGGTCAGGCTTTGTTTTCGTGCTCAGTGTAGTGCACACAAGTACTGTTCAGTAGTAAAAAATATGCAGCACTAACCTATTACATGTTCTGTGCAGATGAAAGTCATCAGTAAATTTTCTTTGTTCAGATTAAAGGAAGTCAAAAATATGCTGAATCTCTTATTATTTTAATCCAGACATTGTTATCCATAAATATTCAGCTTGAAGATAAGATGCTAGGTTCATAAATACCTAGTGAACTTCACAAAATTCATTACATTTCAAATATGTGATTCAGAGTCTAAGATTTGGACCTTAGGATGGGATGAATCGCCCTCTGGAGGTGCCCATTTTATTTTGCTGACTTCTCAGGAATCCTGCTCTGAATTGACTAGTTCAAACTAAAAGTTAAGTGACTGGCCTGACACCTTAATCAAGAAATAACTGAGCATTTCATACCATAGTAGATCTTTTCTTTAGACCTCTCTAAGGATGGCTGCCTTATTCCTCACCTTTTCTGTCAGTGTTCTTGTACTGTTTCTAATATGAATAAACACGACTATTGCTGTTGCCATTTCCTGTGTATTGTTTTTTCCTGTCCTTTTCAATCTTGTTATCTTATCTTTCCCTGGTTTTTTTTTTCCTTTTTTTCTGACTCTTTATAGATGCCATCCTTTCTGAAGCTTTTCACTTGCTACCTCTCTGACAATCCTACTTCCATGCTGAAAGTATTGTCTTAACTTCTGACGTGGAAGATTGCTGACCCTTCCTTTGATGCCGATACCAGTACTTTCTTGACTGATAGTGCTGTAACGAAGACATAGAAAAAGAAGAATATGGCACTCATGAATTTTTTTGTGGTTTGAATAGTCAAAAAATATTGTTCTTCTGCCTTCATATAAAATGTGTTGGTTTCCCAATGTAATTGTAACTTAAAGATGTTTGTAGAAATGTTAAATCAAATGTGAAGAGTATAAAATCCATATTAAAGACATATAAGTTTAATAAAATACAGCATTAGTCTTTATTTTAACAACTGAGTCCTACATGGCTCACTTGCAAAAAGTGGGGTAGACTTACAAAGTTGTGTACTGGTAAAGTCCGACTTACTAAAAGCTGAAATTTCTTTTTCTGTACAGTAATTATTAAAAGGTCAAATTATTTTCTTTCTCCCTCTGCTAATATTTTCTTGATCTATAGCTGTTAAATATCTCTCCTTCTCTAGAGTTCTCTGTCTTCTCTTTTTTTTTTTTTTTTGTTTGTTCCTTTTGTTAACCTAAGTTTCTGGTTCCTTTCTACACTGGTCTCTCCTAACTCTTTTGGTCCAATACTGATCCCTTTTTCTAATATGTTTGCATCCATTTACCTAGAATATTGTCTTGAGCATGATCATATATACTCAAGAATTTACTTCTTAATGCTGGATGCTGGATGGATCTGCTATTTTAGGACTTCCAGTAGAGCAGAGAAGAAACTTAACAACTCATGACAGCATTTTAGGTTTTTTTATGATGCATGTGCCTTCAGAGGATCAAAATACCTTACTTCCTACATCAATGGAATGGTAACTAAAGACAGAGATAAACATTCCTGTAATAATAAAAACTTATGGTACATGTTCAGTATAGGAATGCTAACTTAAAAAGAGCATCTGAATGAAACCATACTGTATTCATAAATGGTATGGCTAAAGTTTTCAGAACTTTAGAGAAAAAGTTTTCAGAACTTTAAAGAAAAATGCTATTGGAAAGAGTGCTTTGTATTGATAGCAATATAAGGAGAGAGAATTTTTTGAAAAAGACAGCTAAAAGGTAAACATGCATAAAATCAGGACAGTTCTTGAAAATCATGCTCTGCTATAGCAGAAAAACTGAATAACAATTAATGTTTTTTATTTTATTAGGTATAATAAAATAAAATGGTATAAAATATGGTATTTATACCATATTTTATTAGGTATACTAAATG
Source organism: Aphelocoma coerulescens (assembly GCF_041296385.1). Taxonomy (NCBI): domain Eukaryota; kingdom Metazoa; phylum Chordata; class Aves; order Passeriformes; family Corvidae; genus Aphelocoma; species Aphelocoma coerulescens. Next base: position 65,956,033 of record NC_091013.1, read on the forward strand.
TTCTTTAGATAATCTAAATTATTTGGTTTGCAGTAGAAGGAATGCCATGATAAAACATAAACAGTGATGTTCAGAACTTTCACTTTATATTTGTAAAATATTACTCTTCTGACACCAACAGTAATTTGTAATAATAATGGCACTAATAATAGCAACGTACTAGAAAATGATTGGAGGTGTGAGTGAGAATGTCATTTATGGTGCCTAGAAGTTTTTAACTAATGTAGTTACCTGCAGGACTGTGCATAATTTTGAGGCCATTAACAAAGCACTTTTGCCAGATGTGTCTACTGAGCATGAGGATGACATTACAGAAAATTATTAGAAAGCAGAGGAAATTCAGAATCTCTAAAATGGTTACACCAATGAGGAGTTTGTGTTGAACACTAGAAGCAGTAAGTTTTTTGCTAAAATGAAGTTGCATTGGCTGCAACTAATTTTATAAAGAGAAACTATATTAAAATGAGCCGTAGAAAAGAATATTAAAAGCTATGTAAAATGTGATGGGGCTTTGTGCAGTATCCGCAAATGATGCACATTGACAACATACAGTTAAGTCACTAATGGTTGCTGAAGATTTATCCTATTAACAATACAATACAATACAGATCCTGAAATAATCTGTGACTTAATACTCGTATTCATTTTACAGCAGAGTTGTTATGGAATAAGGCCTTGCTCATCATGAGAAATAATACAATTCTAACAATGGCATATTATTGTTAGAAGGAAGTACCTCAAACTGACTTAGCACAGTTTTAGAAAACTAGTTTTGAGAGTACTGTATTGGTGTAGCTTAAGTTACAAAATGATTGCTTTTTTGATATACTAGTAATCTAAAATTTGGACTTGTGGTTTGATGATAAAATTATTTTTACGCTCAACTTTGTGTATTTTTGACTTGCAATTTTTGAGTGATGAAGTCTCAGCTTAAAAAATCAGTTTAAATGTCTTTATTTTTACATATATTAGGAACAGCAAGGAAAGCATAGCTGGAAATGCTAACAAAACAGGAAAGATACTTCAGCAAATGAGTAAGTGTAACCATAGGGAAACATTTGCCAGAGGAGAATAAAGCTGAGTGAATTGCTACGTTGAGATGTGAAAACGTACTTAATCTATGAAGTCCTGCAGGAAATAAAAGTGAAAAAATAGGTTTTTCTGTTCATAAACACAGCTTAGGTACAGGTGGTCTTGAGAGGTGCAATACCACTACAAATTCCAAGAATTGTTCTTTGATTGCATTACAAACAAGACTGGCCAAGACATAAATAGAATATAACTATCCTTATACTGCAGCTGTATAAGGAATATAAGGTGAGGGAAACATAATTTATAAAACAACCACCCTGCTTGCAGATTCTGCAGATCACATGGCCGGCAGACACAGAAATGATTTCACAAATGAAAATGGAAGATGCAAAATCCATGAAGATGGTGTTGAAGGTTTGATTTATTTGACTTTCTCTCAGTTTATGAGGGTCTCTATGATTATCATATATATAAATACAGACATATTATATTCATGTTACACATACATATATTGCTATATATATGGAAATGTATGAAGAGCTGTAAAAGAGGAATTTGAGTTACAAGAAGTGCTTAAAAATAGGCTACAGGATTTTTTGTATAGTGCTTAGAACAACTGGAAGAAGTAATGAGAGTTAATTCGGTACTGGATCTGATAATGATCGGGAAAAAAGGAGATACTAGATCTAAAATTAAGACCTTATGAATGTACAATACTTCTGGTTTAGTAAAAAGAGCAGAAAAAGTGTAAGCATACTGTGAAAATCATTGACAGAAAGATAATGAGTTTGAAGAGTAATAGCAAAAAGCTGGTTCAGAGTACCATTGCAATAAAATAAGAGAGATTCCACTGTAAAATAATATTCAGTGAAGTAGAAAGTTGGAGAAAGGGAAACGACCTGGAAAGGAGAACTTTAAACTTGCCATCATGCAAAGAAAGAACAGAAAGAGAGCTCAGACCATGTGATGCTATCTAAGCCTAATTATCCACTTAATTAGTATAGTTTTGCTAATATATTCTGGAAGTATGCGAAACTCTTAAAGAAACACAAGAAAGCAGATTTTTTCCAAGTTTCTTGAGCAGTTAATTCTTTTCTTTTTTTCCCTATAGAATAATACTGAACAAAAGGAAGTCTTAAGACCACTGTCTATGAATTGGATCATTTATTTGAAAAGATAGTTGAAGAAATAGCTAACAAAAATGGTAATTGAGAATATAGAAAAAAATCTGAAAATATGAAGGGTACCAGATTCTGTACCCCTGTTCTGCTCACTGGAGGTAGCACAAGGTAGCCAATATCCATTTCTACTCACAGGCTGAGAATTTGCATGCCCTGGGGAAGTCACAGTCAGCCTAACACTGGTCTGTCCTTCTCCCATACCAACAGCTCATGTCCTCTGTGCAGGTTTGGGAATGGCATCATATGAAGGTATCTCTCTACCAGTTTTTGGCTGCATTTAATTTCTTAGGTCACATCTGTACTAGGAAAGAAAAGGCACCACCACTCACTCAAGAGCCGGTAGCAAGCTACAGCTCACATTTGCCTGGCTAACCCATCTGCTCTCCTGATCCACTGTACCCTCATTTGTACTGCCTATAAGAGTCCCTAACCCATGCTATTCCTCAAATCCTGCAGTATTTTACCTGTGTGCTTGTTGGCCTCAGCCAAAAGCATATCAAAGAGCAGGCTAACAGTTAAATGGTGCGGGTTATCACATGGTAGAGCTCAAGTTAGTGCCTGAGCCCTCTTTAGCTCAGTAACGCAGATATTAGGAACTGCATCCAGTTGGCAGTAATTACAACTGTACTAGCTTGATCTAAATCAAAAATGCAAAGGCATGAAACACCAGTAATCTTAGAGACTACTATTTCTTTACCAGAAATGTCAATTAATATACTACATTTGGATATAATATGTGACAATTAAAAGGGAAGAAACCACAGAAAATCTGAAAAATTGGCAAATGAAGAAAGTCAGAGGACAATAGAAGGGAAAACTACTTATCTGATGTGGAAGTATTTTAAAATGGAAACTGGAAAGCCAGTTAGATGACTGAATATGCTTTTCAAGGTAAGCAAGGTTACAGCAAAGAAGTCAGTGTAGGACCATTTGGGTAAATAGATTTAGTTCATTATTAAAATGCAATTTGGGTCCCATCTACGTGGACCTCTTTGTAGGATAAAAGCCTGAAATATGCTTGTGGTGTTTTATTCTGAGACTTTTGAGAAGGACCTGATGCTGAAGTGGGCATGCTTCAATATCAAATAATCGCCTCATCACTCACATGATGGGATAAGGACTCTACTGAATATTTATACAGTTTTCAAAAAAAAAGCATATGCAATAATGTCTTGGAATTAGCGCAGTCTCTGTATTACTTGGACAGGTGTTCAGTATGTGATATAATTACTATTAGGTTCCAGGTCACGTTTTGACCTGTGAGGTCACCAGTTATTTTCATGATAATTTCTAATTTTACAGGTTATAGAAAACTATGTGCAGGAAAAACTGCACAAAAAGGGAAAATGAAATTACTTTCATAGACTACTTTGTGACCTGGGATTAACTGCTTAAGTCTGAAGACAGAAAATAAAAAAGGAGAGGAAAACGTGGCACATCAGACAATGCTGGAACATGATCCATTAGCATTCAGCTGAGTGTTGTTTTTTAAGTCACTTAGAGGTAAACAGAGGAAGTAAACTGCTCAAATGAAAACAAATACAGATTCTGAAAGCGGTCAGCTACTCTGGTGAGTACTGAGGACATAAAGGACATAAATGAAAGAAATTGTAGGATGCTCTAGGTCAAAGGAAAATAGCCAAGATTTTGAGAAATAAGATTAGGGGTAGGGATTTGGAAACAGTTCTTAATGTGAAATTATTCTTAATGGAACGCTGGTAAGAAAATAGACCATCATAACAACTATTCAGCATAACTTTCCCTGTAGACTTAGTATTTTGAGAAGTTGTTCTGCAGAAATGCAGGCAGCTTTTCTGGAGGAACAAACTGGCTATTCTGGCTTTACTATATTGCCATCGGCTGGATGTGCAACACAGTAGGGAATTGCATTAGGAAAAATCCCTTTTGTAGCATGACTGTATGATTCTGTTTTTGCCAATAATAGAAACTATGTTAAAAGAAAGGAGTATCAGTGAACAATATAAGAAATTGGAATTAGATGCACATAGAGAATAACATAAAGCAAATCTGTCACATATATTACATAACTAGCTGAATAAAAAGAAGCTTTCTTTCTTATTATGACCTCGTATTTTGGAAATGCAGGTGAATTATATAAAATTACAATACTGTGATGCCCTTGAGTATAGTTTTAGCAAATTACATGAAACAGCCAAACAAAATATTTGAAGTTATCCACTTCCCCCTGTAGTACATTATATATGCTAAACTTAATGTCTGAACTGCCAGAACTGGTAGTTCCTGTTTTGAGGAAAAGAGTTGCTTCAAGACTTCTGCAAAAAGAGATTCTGAAAAATCTTATGGCAGATAGGACAGGCCTGCTAGAGAAGTCTTCATAGACTGCTTCTCTCTTAATTGTGATTGCATTCCGTGCCCACCACTCCTGCTTAAATAATCACTTGTTGAGGAATTGCCTGTCTATGTTTCCTGAGGAAGTGGGGGGACATAGGTTTTAGGAGCTGCTGGAAGCTAAATTGAAGTATGGAAGGAGGAGATAACTGCATTCAGAAGTTTGGCTGAAGGGTAGAGGCTTTTCTGGAGATTGAGGTTGGTGGCTCTGAGCAGGAGTGTAGTGCTAGGAGGAATCCTTCAGCCTATTTGCTCATTTAGCCTATTGAGTGCACACCTAGGTATCATGGATGTTTGGCACATGGATAGATTAATTACATTACAAAGAACAACTAGTACATTTCAGAAATTCATTATGAAAGTACCCTATGAATAAACTATATGAATAATAAAAAGCAAAACCAAACTGTAGAAACCACTTCTGAGAAGATCTTTCATACATGATTATGGTATAGTTGCATAGTCTGCACAAGTGAAGTAGAACAAAGAAGTGGAAAATCTGGGCTAAATGTCATAGACTGGTCTGCAGTTTATCACTTCTTCTCCCCCTCCCTCCTCCCCGCCCCCACCACCTTCTTTCCAAGGAAAAAATTTGAAGATTCCTGAAATAAACTATCTGTGATTTTAAAAAAGTAAAGAGACTGGATTCTCTGAAGCCAAGCATTTGGGAATAAATATGAATACAGATAGTTGCTGCAGAATTGATCTGTTATTATCTTAAATCTTTTGTCTTACTTTCCTTGGTCCACAATATTTCTTCTTCACTCAGGTAAAACTCATTGAAAATAATGCAAGACATGACATATCTTTTTACCATGAACTTGTAGTTGTGTAATCATCAAAAAGAGATTCCTAGTGTACTTCAACTATCAACATCCTTATAACTCTGTTTCAGCAGACATTACCTATTTTGAGACGAGAGAGATAGGGGCTGTGAGTCAAATCTCCCTTCAATTATGCTTGATTCTTAAAGAAAAATTAGATTTATGCCTCTGTCCATCCATCCATCCTACTGCTTATTTATTAAGAATATTATAATTCTTGTTTTAGTGGTTAACTGTAAAACTAAGAAGATATACAAAATCCCCGGTTTATCCAGTTTTTTGAAGTAAAAGAAAAAAATAATATAAGTGACTTACTCTGTATTCAAAGAAAATTGCCATTACTGATTTCCAAAAGATGTTACCGAAGAGATGTAGAGATGTATTTTGTTTCAAGGGTCTGTGGGGCCTACTGCTCTACAGTTCCATAAAATTTCAAATAACGAGTGCTACCTAGTTCTACAGATGAAGCAAGATCAAAGAATACACATGCAAAATGGCCAGAATAAAAATCAGTGAATAAAATTATTTGATCACTGTGTTAAAGTCTAAAAAACAAAAATTATTTCAATTTTCATGTGAAGGGGAATCCATAAGAGAACACATGAGTGAAAAGGTTTTTGGAAAGCAAGATTTTTAAGGCATGTTTCAAAAAAGTTGTATTTGTTTAGTCTAGAGAAGAGAAGACTGGGGAAAATAATAGGACATCTGAAGATTATTATGAAGGAGATGGTCACCAATGATCTTTTGTACCAAGTTTTGGAAGGACAAGAAAATATTATCTTAATTTGCAGTCAAAAAGAACATGCTGCATATTTGGAAAACCCTTTTAAGTACAAGGATAGTTAAAGACTGGAACCAAGTTATCTGGTGATGCTGCAGCATCTTCCTCACTGACAATTTAGAACAGATTAGACAAAATGTTTCTGTCATCATAATCCTCTTACATCTATCTATTTTCTTTCATAATTGTTGGCTCCACACAATAAATAACCCAGAATACCAAGTTGCAACTTGAAAAATAAATTTGGAATGTGGAGATAAAATTGTATAGTCTGAACACAAGAGAAATCATCACAAATACAGGTATCTTTTTTTTCCTAATAGATGTATTTTTGAATTTTGTATGCCTTTGTATATTCTATTTTTCACTTAATTATAAAGTTTTTTTTTATATAATTTCTATTTACAGATCATCAATGAGGATAAAGCATGTTACCTGTTCATGCAAGCAGTGCTATTATTCTGCTTGCACTGCTTGGTTCTCTGGTCAGGAAGGTGATTTCATCATTGCAAATGCCCTTTTTTCTTGTCTTCTAATTCTCTCTAGCACATGCTCTTCAGGTATGTAGGTATTACAGGGAAATATTCTGAATTCAAAACACATGTAGTTTCTTTTAAGTCACATATAGATAACTAGGGTTTACTATTTGACAGCATATCTGAAAAAGTCTGATTCCTAAACAAAACCAGAACTTTGATGGTGAATTTTACTTTCTGTGGTTAACAGACTATTTTTACAGTGATAAGTAAAGTCTGTTAGTAATAAAAATGAAACCTAGTATCTATGCTGTGATAATGGAGCCCTAAAGTGAAATTAGTTAGTGATATTAGAAAGTATCACTTGTATTTCTACTCCAAACCTCAAGTTATTTTATTTTCCTGTACTCAAAAACAATATTAAAGAAAATGTATGGTTCATGTTACCAACAGTCATGGCCTTGATTAAAATGGGAATAATCCATGTATATGCTTTTGTTAGAGCATAAAATATGTAACATAAGAGCAAGAATATTGAAGGAATGAAGATCATTTGACTATTCAGAATACTGACAGAATTCAGTCTATTCAGAATACTGGCTAGCATGTCTATTCTATCTTAGAAATTCAGCTTGAAGGATGATGAGAAAACTGTTAATAATTATTACTCTGTTGTATCTGTTAGATGCTTGAGGACTTATGTGTTTCTATCAAACAGTAATTAAAGTCTTCAAATTAAAGTGTTCCTCTTCCAGTGGTTTTTCTTGTATTGGGTCTGCAACAGGAAAGGCTGTGAACATTTGCAAATGGACATTTTATTCTACCCTCTTCCCTCAAATTGTGTTAGAAAAGTTTCAATTATTAGAAGCAGCCGTATTAAAAATGTGAATATTGTACAGAGAATCAAGTCTCTTTCACTCAGTTAACATCTCAGAGAGGAAATAAGAAAAGAGCACCCTTTCACTTTTGTGGCTCATTGTGTCTTGTTACCTTGATAAGGAACCAAGGGGTTCCAGTATGACTTTTTTGTTTAATACTGCACTTGAACCATTTAGATTTACCTGGCTTTGGTTTATGGTTTGTTTGTTATGTTTTTTGTTGTTTCTTTTTAAAGTAGGAGGCATCTGCTTATGCTATTTGAGAATTAACTTAGAAAGAGACCACCAAAGTCTTAAAACCTTTGTAATACAAGCCAATCTGAAGAATGATTGTTGTCAACTTGAATAGACTTATTCAAGAATATGAGTCACATAACACTGCATCTTTATATTAATACAGTTTATATAGAAGAAAAACAGTACAGGTCAGAGAAGTTTTTAGAAGAACACGTCTAGCAAATAACTTTAGAATGCTTAACTTACACTTTTTTACATGGATATTAAAGTATAATTCCTGGATATAAGTGAATACTACTTTTAAAAGTCCTCTGAAAGTTGTGTGACTTGACTTCTCATGTAAATCAGAAAAGTAATTTCTGATCCAAGGTGTTTCATGAAGAGAGAATAATCGTTTTAAATTGCAAAATGCCTTAATCAATTGAAGAAATTGAGAAGAAAAAAACCAACAAACTAGAGCTCCTTTTAATTACAATTGAAACCTACAGTTGTCTGGTTTTACTTGTGAGAACTTGCTTCTCAACATGTATATCAATTTACTAATTTTTGTAATGAAACCTTCACTTTTACAGTTTGAAGTTGCAAATGCAAATGATATTTTTTAAGCTTTCCTATGTAATATTTTATTGAACAGTTTTTTAAAAAAAAATGCTGACTAAAGAAAGTATTTATTTAACCAGAGGGGATTTATTGGGATGACAAATTCAGTTTTCCTGCATGAGGCCCAGCACAACTACTACAGAAATCAGTCCCCAGCAAGTTGACTGTATCTCTTTTGGATAGTATTGTACTCAGAAATATATACAGTTAATAATATATAGATGGATCTAACCCCCGTTTTGAAAGGTGTTAATGAAATTATCATTTAATACTTTTGAAAATACTACTTTCAGATTACATAAGGACATCCAAAAACAATAATTAAAGGGTGGTTAGGAAGAAAAAATATATGCAGTTTAATTTAGGTAAACAGCCACATACAAAGAAACTGGAATGATATAATACTTATTTAAGTTGGCAGAAGAATATATGATTGGAGGTAGAATTGGGAGAATATGGTGTGCAGTCATTCTATGTTAGCAGATTTAATAATGTAATGTTATCCCCTTATTTAACATAACCGCAGTTGGACTGAATGAAGTAGTACAAACTGTACATCAGAAAGATATAGGTTAGAGAGTGTTACTATTTAGGAGTGTGAATGCTTGGCCAGTGAATAGGTCAGAATTAAGAAAAATTTTATATTTGGAGAGCTAGGAATTGCATTTCTATGCAGTTTTGGGCTCTCCAGACTAGTAGTGTGAGGTACAACAATGGCATAAAGAGATAGTTAATGCAGTTTGTGTGTGTGTTAATTTGTATAGCCCAGTTTTCCATCTAAGCTAGCCAAAGCATGAAGAGTTATTTTAATTGCCCAGTTTTTATAAAGAGCATGAGTAACTTTTCTGGGATGCTCTTAGATGCTTCTTTGAGTGGTTGTGTAGATGCGTTTCATTGCTGGTGTGCATGTACCCCATGAGTGCAAGGACAAATTATTTGAACAAGGTTCATTAAATGGTATCAGCAGATACTTGAAGTACCCTTATGTCCATTGACCTCAGGGCATTAAGCAGCCACGTGAATACAAACATGGGTGATTTCATTATTTCCATCATACCACAGAGATGGAAATAATGCAGTACATGTACTGTGTGATTTACTTTACTTTAGTTGTAATAGTGTAATTAATTTCATACAATAAATTAAGTCCCCTTATGACAATTAGCAAAATACAGTTTGAGTTAACATACTAGATGTACCTCTTTGTATATGGATAAAGGAGTCATAGGTTTCTGGTGTTTAAGATTTTCCTTAGTGTGATTCTTCAGAGAGCAACGTATCCCATAGTAACATTTCCCCTTTCTAAAGAGTAAAAATACAGCAGGGAAGGGAGGGAGGGTGAGGAGAAGACTTCCCTTAAAAGGAGATCACTTTATTTCTGAAGTAAAGCTATAGTTATGATTTAAGACAATGTCTCTTGTTCAGTGTCCTAAAAGCTGGGATTCTGATCTTCTGGTACATATCCATTACCAGGGTCCACTTGTATTGGCAGGGAAATCTGACGGAGGCGAGAGGGACGTGATTCTCAGTACAAGTTGCTGCCATACATGTAGAAGGGATAAAAAATTCATCAGCAATATGACATATCTTTGGTTCATGTATTTTAAAATTCAGGTCCTGAAAAGACTAATTTTATTACTTGCATGCTCTCTGCAGGGACCTTGATAGTGGCTGGCTTTGTGTTGAGTGCCTTATGTATTTATAGCCCCAATAGTAGTGATTGTATTTCGGTACCATGTCATACACACAGTGCTGAGTGACTTGTTGGCCTCGTGGCTTTTCTGTCTCTTACTCTCTAACAAGCTGTCCAGCTTATTAGAAACAATAAACACCAGAAACAGGGTGACTTCTATGACTGATTGCAGAAGCAAATGTACCATTCCAAATCAGTGACAGAGCCTTCTGTCTCTACAGGAAGGGTGAGGAGGCTAGCAGTTCAGTGTCAACTATCAGTGCCTCAGCAATTTCATTTGCTATTTCAAATTCAGATTGGAGTAGTGTCCGTAATCTCCTAACCAATCACTAATCCTCAGGGATTTTGAACTGCCAGCCTGCAAGATGTCTATTTTTACATAGGGATCCATGCAGCAGAGGAAAGACACTAGATTCCTCATAGGAACTCTGGATTACATTACAGAGTGCTACCCTTGAGTCTTTGTCATGAACCAAGCAGGAATTTTCTGTTGACTTAGTGTTCACCCTGCCTTCTCCCAGAAAAAGTAGCCATCGCCACAGCCTGCTTCAGAAGATAAAGCATTGAGGTGTAGTACCACAACAGATCGTTGATTCAGTTCACACAGGTCTAAAACTATATGATCAACAATTCTCAGACTTAAAAAACCAATCTCAATTTAAAACATTTTGTTATGGTTTTACTGTTATACATCCTATTATCAAGAGCTTTTTACTTCCCAGAGGAGAGATTGTAGACTGCAACAGGTCAATTAAATCAGCCTCTAGGTCATCTTTCCAGATCAGTAAAAATATCTCAGCATTTATAGTCTCTCTCAAAACGTTTTGTACTTTATCTACATTCTGAAAGCACAGCCTTGCAATGACCTGGTGCTTGCTGCATCAGATGTTTGTTGTACCCAAAGAAGTCCTCTCCTCATCAAACTTTGAATGAAAAATACTCATTACAGTGTCGCCTTCATACGTTGCAGTACCACGGGTCTGGGTGACAGACAGATCTATTCAGAGACAGGGATTTGCTCACATTCAAAATCTTTGTGTTGTTCAGGAGATGCCTTCTCTTTATATAAATATTTCAGAGTCAGTATTCTCTGCCTTGAACAATAAATAAATTTGGGTTTGTTTTTCAGGGACTTCCCAAACAAGTGCCAGTAGTCAACGTGATAATTAATCATGTATTTTTGTCAACAAGCCAGTGAGGGGAAAGACCATCCTCAGGAACTTTTATGTGACACACAGCTCTAAGTTAAGCCAGTCAGAAGCAGGAAACATTTGGGATTAGAGCTGATAACATTAGAGCCTTGAGCCTTTCCAACCTTCAACATATCTAGCCATCATAGCAGGGAGTCAATAGCACTGACTTGTCTTCCAGAGTCACATTTTTCAAATGGGGACTTCTAAATGTGTGCTTGTTCATAACAGATACAAATAGGTGTCCTGTTCTAACTAAAGGGATGCTGAGAGCTCCTGACTAAATGTTTTGTTTACCTGTTTATAACATGGGCTTTGTGTGCCTTTTTTTTTAATCTTTGTATCTTGTGAAACTTTCAGTACATTCTCTTTACCTGCTTAGCCAGACATACTCTTCTGAAATACTAATGAGATCCTGCAGCCAAACCCGGCATGAGTATAGCTGATAGACAGGGCGTTGCCTGGGTAAAATCTGCTGACAGAAACTATTTTGCAACAGTACAGATCATTTTGTGTCAAATAGAGTTACTTTAACTAGAGTTACTCACAAACCCGAATGAAAGACTTTCTGTTTGAGTATCCTGGCATGGCCAGTCTCCCTTAATCTCCTCTACTTCAATAGTACCGGACTGTTTAATAACTTTGACACTAAGTGGAGTTTACATAATTTCTCTGAAAGTGCATTTTTCTGCAATAGCTCCTTATCTTCTTCTGTACAGTGATACAATATACCTCAACTTGTGGTAAGATTTAGGAAAGGATTTTGTTTATATTTTTACTTAACAGTGGAGACCTGTCTTACCTGTCTGTATAATTTTTTACTAATAGAAACTGTGCTTTTCTGTCTGCCTGAGAAATATTTTTGTGTCTTGTAAAACACATGGCAGGGAAAATGGGAGTGTACTGCATGAGTTATGAATCTCCTACTGAAATAATAGGAAACTCTCACAAGCTTCTGCTGTTTTTATTATGATGGTAACTGTGCCCACTTGAGGTCTACTCTAGAAACAATGCCCGCCTCCTTTAGAGGAGGCTTGAACTACTTTACTTCAGTTTTCTGCTTCAGATTTTAGATAAAGTTTACATTGCTTCCTTGGGCTTTAGTTATTAGCAAGTAGTTCTCTTGGAATGGGGTTGATTTCTGTGGATTGTCAGATTTTCTTCTCTTCATTTTCACTCCCTACTATTCTTTTAGATTCTGCTTGCAGAAAGACCAGCAGGGTTTTAAGAGCACAATATGCATGACTGCATCTTTTCCTCTAATGCATCTTCCCTAACAGTGGAAAAGAATGGCTCTCTCAGAATGTGCTCATCTAAGCTTCCAGTTCCCCAGGATCTTGGAAGGACTTCTTTGCAATAGCAGCTTCAGCATCTGCCACAGATAGCAGGCAGACTGGTGGTTGATTGGCAGAGCTAAGAAGAAATAGATTTCCAGCCCTGGGGTGATGCAGTCTTCTTCAGAGTCTGTAACTACAGCACCCCTCTAACAAACAGAAAAATTTGCTTTTTCAAAACAGCAATAAATAAATAAATTTTTAAAGTCACAAACAAGAAGGATGGACAGGGATCAACTTTTCACCTTCTCTATTAATAAAAAAATAAGGGTGCATCAGACACTAGCAGTAGGCACGTTCAAAGCAAATAATACAATAAATTACATTAATTTATACGTTCATGGGTATTATACTCACAACATTCTTTGACTAAAGACAGTATGGATTAAAGAAGTTCACAACAATCTAAGGAGAGACTGCACGAGGCCCTGGAAGAGATATCTAGTAAAGGTCAGTGACTGGACAAACCACATCAGGTTCAGGAAATTGTCCAAGCTAAAATAAAGTTGGATGCTGGAATCTATGGGCATTATCAAATGTGCTTGTCCTGGTCTTGCTGTTCACTGAGAGAATACTTGGATAAGAATTGGCTTATGTCAGCTGTTGGAGATAGGTAAATGGGCCAAGTGTATGCCTGGCCTGAACCAGTCTGACCTTTCTAGTATTCTTAAAACAAAGTTTGTTTATGATTCATGACCTCCTCGCAGTCTTTGCAAAAGTGAAACAAAATACTTTCAGGACTTTCCCCTCTTTAAATTCAATCACCTAGAGTCAACCTTTGCCATTCTCGTTCCTTTTACTGCACTCTCAGCTTTGCTAACTTCAATGTCTGTAGTATTTCAAAGATTTTATAACATATGTTAATGAAATGCCTCTACCTCTCCTCATTTTTTGCTCACGTAATCCTGCCCTTACTTAAATCAAACTTTATTCATCTTTATCTCTCTAGAAACTTGTTGCTACCATTGTAATTTTGAGTAATGACTTTTCTTCTTCCTTATACTGTCCTTCGGATTCTTTTTATTACAGAGGGGAAATCTTTGATTTGAGGAAATATGCCAAATAAAAGAGCAAGAAAATTAATAGAAAATCCATGGGATGATGTTGTTTCCAACACAGTAATTTTGGAGGAGGAGGAATTTCATTCTGATCCTTCTTAAGTGAATAGATCAGATCCACAGATCTGTGATACCAAATCTGTAAGTCATATTCCAAAATGCAGCAAGCCAGGATCACAACCTTAGGAAAGTCTCAGAAATAAGTTTCCTTCTCTTCCTTTAAACGTGGGAAGTTGTCATGACAGTAGGTTTATCCTTCTAAGTCACTTTGCAAGGACAAGGAATTTTAATGGGAAGTCTCTATTTTTAGCAGAGATTAAGATGGTCAGTTCTTGTGTTCAGTTCCCTGGCTGGCCCAAAGTCCATCCAGTTTTCAGTAGGTAGGCATAGGTGCAGCTATAGCTTGATGAGGAGGAGAATGAATGCAGGAACAGGGAAGGATCTAGAGCTCTTCATAGCATCCTTTCACCCTTTCCCTCCTGCTGCTGGTAAATCTGCACCTGAACAGCCAGTGCATTAAAGACAAAACCTATCCTGTTTGGCTTCTTACTTCTAACGCCTCAGGTGTTGAGAAATGAAGGCAAACTCCTGTGCCTCTTTAGCTTTGTATGTACACCAGCAGACCCATTCTGGTTTGAACATACCACCATCTAAATGGCTACAAGAGAAAGGAGGGAATTAATGTTTTCTGTTACTTGTGTGGCCTCCTGAAACGATTAATATGTGTTTAATGAGTTCTCTATGTATGCTTTCTTTAAATTAAAAGTTTATTTTTTTAACAAGATCACTTAAAATTAATTATGAAAGTAGGGCAGCCAGTATTAAGGTTAAATTTACTGTAGTGTTTTAAAATAACACAATAAAAATACCGTGCCACACATTTTTTATGCCAAAGTTTTAGATAAAGCCAAACAACAGAAGGGCTGAAAGTCACTGGCAGAGCATTTGGAATTATAACCTGCAGAATGTGGAACCAGGTTCTGATAACTTTTCTTTTTCTCTTTTAATGTATTAATCTACTTTGTATTAATGACTAGTATGTTCAAAATTGAAAAATCCACTGGGAGATGAAAAAGCAGGTAATTTCATTTTTTCTCATTAGGTCCATGAATGAAATCTGTAAGGGGATGAGATGTACTAGTTGTAAAGTCTTGAAGGTCATGCTAACCAGAAACAATCACTTAAGTTCACCAACTTGCAGTGATTCATGCTTGTTGAATAAATCAATTTTCAATGCGGCATGTTCTGATAACTTTTTTTTCTTACATGTTATGTACATTTATAGCTATTTAACAACAACAACAAAAAAGATGGGTTCTTTTGGTACATTTTAATTGAATTCCATTTTCCATCCACATGCACACTTTTATAAATTATAATTGGAAGACAAAGTCATGGTAAAGAGAAGCCCATTAAATTTTCTATCATGAAATGTAAAAATTACGAATAAGAAGTTTGTTATATAGATGATTAAATAAAAATTTTGCAGGCATGAAATCACAATCTAGATAGCAAAAAGAACCATATTTTATAAAGAGGATATATTTAATTTAATAAGGGTCTTTAAAATGAAAGAATAAAAAGGAAGTGTAAAACTGGACCAAAATAGGCTGCGTAAGACAAGGCTTTTCTCTTTTCTGCTTTAAAAGGCAACTAGAATTGATAATTGAACTCAAGAGACACAAACCAATTCACCCAGTCTGCTGATAACATGCACTTGTAGTTCTGGGTCCTAAACAAACACAATATGGGCCTTGCAAGTGCTTTAGAAAGCCCTGGTTAATAATCAGTTGTCCAGGAGTCCCCTCTGACCCGCGCGGGCCCTCCTTCCCTCGGAACAAAACCCCAGCAGCTGTTGCCTGTTTGAGCCATCCCGGTGCAGAAACTGAGCCCTTGTCACCACCGCCTCCCTCAGCTCTCTGGCTGCGTGCAGTGAGGGAAACCTGCATCTGCAACTTGGGTTCAGAGCAAATTGAAGAAAGCTGGGCAGCTGAGTTACTGAGACCTGCCTTTCTACAAGGTAGGAGATGACCTCGGGTTAGATGACCCTGACTATCAAGTGTGTTGCCTTGACAAATAGTAATTGCTTGACAATTGCTCTAGGCTTGGAAAACATACGTTATCATGTTCATGCTGTATCCACTGATATAGATTGTTTTCATTACACATCCTGGATATTTCTAACTCCACTGAACCTACTGATGTGTGAAAACATAGATAAGTTCAAACTAGACGGCTGAAACTTGAAAGTCTCTCCTTTATCCGAATTACTCCTTTTGGCTAGCAGATGTCTGTCTTTAGCTCAAGAATAAGTCTATGTCCAGCATCTACAGTGGTCTTTGGAATGGTTGGTGTTTTTTTGTGTTGTGTTTTTTGGTTTTTGGTTTTTTGTTTTTTTTTTTTTTTTTTGAATGCTGTCTTTGTTAGAGCTGGAGGAGTTTCAATGAAAGAATATCTCAGTTTTGTGCTTGGTGAATGCTATGGTCATAACTATTTCCCTGTATAGGTTTTAGCATTAAGGCTGTTGGACACTTTAAAGAGCAATCCACACTCATGGCTCAGTATTTAAGGCATATGCAGAAGTTCAGCATTAATCACATATTTTATACTCTGTAAGAAGAAGTTGATTTTTTTGGTCTGGACAGAACTTCCTTTTGAACTACTGTCTGCAGTTACAGTTTCCTCCCCTTTTGGCAGAAGTTTTACTGATAATATAAACATGAGCCTCTTCCAGTTGAAAACAATCTTATTTTATTTGAAATACACTATTCCTTTTTCTGAAAAGTTGCTGAGTCTCTCCCTGAAATAATCTTATCTCTTTATGTTTTTCCTTATTCCTTAACACATCTGCTTAAATATTGAGAAAGTTCTCAATACAAGAAAGGCTGTAGAGAAACACAAAAGATTATAGGAAATTTTAGTGGGGTATAGATTGCTAAAATAAAAGAAAGGAAAGGTATGAAGCATGCAATGTACAGCACTCACAGGGGCTCAAGTGGTTAGGGAGGTGTATTAGAGGAAAGGAGGCAGGAGTCTGTCAAGGGTCAGTACATGGTCACTCCTGACCTCAGGGGCATAGAGATGTAGAGTCCTTGTGACATGATTTGCAAGAGAATGTGTGGGCTTTGATTCGCTCATTTACACAGCATCAGAAAGTAAATAGGAGACTGCTTTCTTATTTGATGAAGACTTCAGTCATCCAGATCAGCATCTTCCATTAAACTTCTTATCTTTCCTTCCATTTTAATCTGCCTCTTACATATCTTCAGCAGGCTCTCCCTCCAGAATGATGACTCTTATGCATGAGAAAAGGACAGTTTTGCTATTACTTGTAAATTTGTCGTCATATGACACAACATGTCATTATTTTCATTCTTGCTTTCAAATGAAATATCTCCCAGTCTGCATGTTGAAATTGTGCATTATTAAGAACTACATTTGTTGTACACGGCTTTTTATCTATAGACCTCAAGCTTCTTTTAAGCCTGGAATGAGATTTTGTTCCTTTAAAACTCTCAGAGCTCAGGTAATAGTGGCTGAGGCAAGATTAAACAGGATTTATTCCTTCTCACTCTTAGGCCACTTGACATAGCTCTTCGAGCCTCTGAGTGCTACTGGCTCATCCCAGCATTTTTGCAGTGCTTTGTGCAGACTCTTTCTCCCAGTGTGAAACTTGCCCAATGTGAAACTTCCAACAGGAGGCCGCTTATGGCTTCCTTCCACAGTTCCCGCAGGAGGATCCCTGGGTGAGATATGAGGCTTTTAGTGCCTTTTCCCAGTCAGCTCTTCATATCTAATGTGAAGAGTGGAAGACTGGTGAGAATTTCAATCACCATAATTTTGGGTTTCTTTTTTTTATGTGGAGATATGATATGGCATGAGAACTCCTCTGAAGAGAGATCTTCATAGTTGGATTAGCCTTTCAACATTCATTAGGCATTGCTAACTATGCACCTTGCCTTGGGAACTGTGAATTTTGTATTTTGAAAAAGAGAAATGCACAGGTAAATAAAATGTTGCTAAACACTGATTTCAGATCTTAGGTTATTTTCGACTTTTATAACCCTGGTATGTGTAGCATTGGCACACCCTGTAAGCATTATTTTATCTCTCAGATTCAGTGAGATGTAGGACAGTTTTAACTGTCCCTATCTTAGAATGGAAAAGCCATTGGTGAAATTCTGAGTCAAGGACAGGATTATGTCCCTTGTTTAAACTCCTGTTCCAAACTTTGAACTAAACACCATCCATCTTCCACCTTGGTATAGATTTAACATCGGCAGTGTGATTTAACTTTAAACGTCTGTAGGAACAGTAACCAGCAATCTGCTCAGACAGTAGGATGAAAGAGCAATTATATTCTTTAATGTGTTAATCAATCCTGTTTATTTAAGCATATTCAGGAAATTATGGTAAGTTTCTTAACTTCTCTTTTATTTTATTTACAGGTCTACTTTACCTGTAGTGCTGAGCTGTTGTGATAGTTTGATTTTTATGATTTGCATCGAGCGTGAAGCTTTCAAAGCCACATGTCAAAGGTAAGTTATTTCAATAATCTTGTTGTTTGTTGTTTTTTTCCTCCAAATTTGTCCAAACCAGCACATTTGTAAATGTCCCTAAAAATATTGTATGTTTAAGGGAGAAGTTTTCATCATTTTAGTGAAGACTCAGCTCTGTTGAGAAGTCAGTCTTGAGTAAAGGACGTTATGAAGCAGTAGGAGCTCCTGCAGGGAGCTCTGAGAGAGATTTTCTCCCACTGCTTGCCAATATACTGAGGAAGTGTGTGTACTGCACCAGCTTTTAAAATAGTGCAACCTGATCCTTTCTTTACAGCTCAGAGGGTGGGGGTGGGGAGTGAAGGTGAAAGAACAGTAGCCCATATCCTCCTTCTCATTTTGGGTCTGGTTTTCTCTATGGAGCGAAGAGAGCATTAATTGTGCATGACTATTATGAGAAAGGACCCTTCGCTCTCACCCTTCACATCTCTTGTGACATAGGCCAGGTTTAATCTAGTCTGTGTTAGGAGAAACTAAGTACACTTTGCAGTGTCATAATGAGATTCCCCCTCATTTTCATTTTCCCTCAATGGTATGTAAATCATTGCTTGTAAGGGATAAAAATCCGTAGGAGTTACGAAACTGAAGTGATTGCACTAATGTGGAACTCCTTCCAGTTAGCCTGCAGTGTTTATCGCTCTCCTTAGTGTCATAAAACTAAGATGAAATACGCTTCAAATCAAAAGAGACCATCTAATTTTTCTCTGTCTAACTAATAAAAGTAAAATTGGCAAACTAAGGTAAATTGCTAAACAAATCTTTGAAAACAAGGATGGCCAATGTGTAAGTCAGGAAATTGTTTTGTTAAGAGCTTCACTTGTGTGTAGGGTTTTAAAAGTTATCCAGATATAGGAGTTTATAGATTTAACTTAGAAAGGCTACCAAAACTAATATTTAGTCAGTAGTTGTGACAGCCAATCAGTACACCATCATACAGTGGAATCTTTGTGAAAGTCATTGTTTTATAAAAAAGGATGTTCATGCAATACCACACTCAGACAGAAATGAGGATACTAAGGGTCCTTAAACAGTACAGTGGTCTCAGTATTCTGTTTTTCTAGCTAGTTTTGCCTAGTTTTCAACATATTTATTTTTTACTTCTTTGTGGAGTCTAAAGGCATATTTCTCATCTGATGAACTACTACTGATTTCCTAGTTTCTGTTCATCTTTTACAAAGTATTTATTTGTATCTGTAATCCATGCTAGGAACACTTTTTTAGTCTGTGCTAGGTGTATGTCATGTACACATTATGTACCTATTTTGAAGTGATGTCCTCACTAGCTAATATAATCTATACACGTGGTATTCAGAATGCTAACTGTACGTGTAGAAAATACTTATGAAAACTACTACAGTACTTTAAAATATTCATAAGAATGTATTACTTTTTATGAAGCATTAATGCCAATCTTGAAAACTCTTCTGTTAGACATCCATCAATATAGCTAGAGGGTAAGACCCGGAATCTAAAAGTAGGTTCAAGAGAAGGAACTGAGGAAAGCAATAGTGCTTGTTTCCAGATATTAGAAATGAAACCTGCATAAGGGTTTATCCAAGAATGCAATCAGTCTTCAGTTAGATGTATCATGCCATCACTGGCTAGCAGCTGGAAGGAAGAGAGAGTTTTCCTTTCTTAACCACTTACCATAAAACACCAGTTACTATAAAAGGATAGCTGGAGCTGTTCTGCTTTCTTCCTATGCCTCAGGCTCCATTTTTTAAAACTTTTTTTCTCCCCCTGTATATCTTATCCATTGTAAATAACCATGGCACTTTCCTGCTGTTAGTAGTATTGTTGTACAGCCACAACAACATAAAATAGACATTTTTGGATAACATAAGAGCTGGGTAGAGGCTTCTAAAAAGCAGTAACTGGACTTGCAGTCTTGTTAGTTATGCATGGCTGCTGCTTGTTAAAGTGCTACTGTGCAAAAGCTGAAACACTGGAACTGCCTGCTTGCAGAACCAGGAAGACTGTGCTGTCTGAATCAGTCAAATTTCCAAATGTAAGTTAGTAACACCCTTTACAAATGAAAAGGTAGAAATGTATCTAGAGTTTTAAACGAAAGCTGTGGAAATCCATAGCATAGGCCTTTATGGTGATCAGAGAAAACTGCTTGTTATCATTAGGAATTATAGGGCTGCATTAAAAAAAAAAAAACAAACAAACTGGGATCTTATGTACAGAATTAGACTACAAAAAAAAATTAAAAAGTATCGGACACCAAATGGTACAGACAGACTGGTAACATATACAGTAATACAGGAGGAGTTAACTGATAGTCTTTTTCAAGTGTGAAAAAAGGAAAGGAAGGGTCGTTCAGATAATCATGTGCTAAATTACTCATTTATGTACTTCAAGTATCAAAAGAAAAACAGATTAGATAAATTAATAACAAACAAGACTTATTTTTATAAACAAAACCAAATTATCTTGATCTTGCGAACTTAAAAAGCCTTCATACTGTAACATAAAACTGAATAAAAACTATATACTGTATATATTAAAATATCTGGTGAGTTAATACAAATTCACTTTCCTTTGAACTCTAGTAACCCAACTCTAATCTCCGATGGGTTTTGATAGTTAAACCAGAAAGGACTGCCAGTGTGAGGGGGTGTGTATGTGTGTGGGTATATACATACATGTACATACACACACACACATACATATATATATACACCTTGTTCCTTAATTGATTAATTTAAGATGTACTTATGTAATACAGAGAAAGTATATTGGTATCTAATACCTTTATGTGTGGGATATTGAATTGACATTTGTTTATCATCTCTGGGAGTGTGACAGATCTGTGGAAAAACTAATACCAATTCAAGGCCAGAATTTAAGGGCAAAGTGGGTTTGAGGTACACAGAAACTTAGTTCATGGTGATGTGAGTTGGCTCCGGTTTCTGTGCCTCAGTCGTTAAGCCATGCATACCCAAGCTGCTTTTCCAATCCACCTAATACATCTAGCCACCTTTTGTTTTCAGAGAACAGGCAGTGTTGGGGCTTGCTTTATACGGTTGCCACTTTAATTCTCTCTGTGACAAGCTGCAGAGCCACAGAAGCAGCCTGGCAGCAGCACTCAAGCTCCAAGTGCAGCAGGAGTTGGGAGCCCTGGAGGACCCAGTCACAACTCTGTGTCACTGGCCAGCCCATTACCTGTAGAAGTTAGCATGCTTAAGTTGACATTGATCCCTCAAGGGACTCGCTACCAGCTAAACAAAACTGGAGCACAGGGCTAGCCAAGCATAGATTCTCTGTGACCCTGTGTCAGGACCTGTCATCCTGTTGTAAAAGCTAGCTATGTTACCTCCTTGCCCTCTGAGACTCCCAGGGAATCCCCAAGTAAATGAAGATGGGAGTTATTTACATCTCCTTCGTGTCTCCAGCCCAATCACTTTGGTTTTCTTTTTTTTTTTCTTTTTTTTCTTTTTTTTTAATTTAAACAAAACCGAACCAACCAAAAACCCAAGAGACGATGGAGTACTTTAAAAAGGCATATTTGTTCCCTTTTGAAGGCTTACTACAACAAAACAAGAATAATTTGCTCTATTAATTATAGATAATGGAAAATGTGTGTGGTTGAAGGAGTGAGCACACTGTCATTGATGGTATCACAACTGTTGCATATAGCTGGTAAAGGCAGATACATTGGAATATTACTGGTAGTTTACAATATTTAGAAGCCAGGAGTTCTTTAAAGTCTATTAAATATGCTGAGGGTAGAAATGCTCATTTGCTTTTGCAGAGGAAATAGAGCAAAGATACACCACAGCAGAGAAAGCTAGCAGGACAAAGGAGATACTATTGACTCATTCCAGACTGCCGACTTAGCAGCTCAACTTTGTTTCCTTTTAACTTTTGTAACAGTAGGAGCTCAAAGCTTCTCAGTCTATTTTCTGCACAAATAGAAACACCCTGACTTCAAAAAAGTAATACGCTTTGAAGAAACCCAAACCATTAACACATTAAAAACTGTGTGTACTATTAAACAGGGCTTCATGGTTACTTGAATTTGCAGCAAGTAAATGCTGGTGTTTTTCTAATAATTTTTACACTGCTGCATTCTGGCAGACAATCCTTGACAAATATCAGTTTGTAAAGCACTTTTTGTTGGTTTTAGTGTGATACAGTTTTACTGACTTTGCAGTGGGTAAGTACTGCTTCAATATTTCCACAGACTGGGTAAACCCCACAGACACTTTTTCCCAACACAGTAGCATATTGCAGCAAGTTTCTAACCCTGTAACATTACACTTGTAACACTGGGGAAAGCATACGATGTGTGAAATTCACATTTCGTCCTCGGTACTTAAGTCTATATCCCTTTTAAAAAAAAGTAATATTTTTATTGTGCACGCTGGACAATGGAGTGTCCAGGGCCATCAATATGACAGCTTCTACTGTGCCAAAGTCCCATCAGGACCATGTTCCCCGGCAAGAGACCGGCCCCTGCGTCCCCGCTCGCTCCCGGAGGGAGCGGTGTAACTTCACAGACACACCCCGCTTACAAATACGCCTCTCCTTTCTCACGAGCGATCCCCTCTCGAGCGTACAGTGTGCGCTTGAAACGTCATAAAACGTCATAAACTCAAACTGATCGGCATCGCGTAAGCCACGCTGGTACTGGAGCGTGTAAGTTGGATTTAACTTTGGAAGCGTTTGGTCCTGGGCTCGGCGGGGCCCTGCAGCCGCAGCCGCCGCGCCCCGCGGAGCCGCTCACGGCGCCGGTCCCGCGGGGCGCGGGGGGGCCGGGCGGGCGGGGCACCCGTGCTCTGCCGTGGCGTCGGGGGGCCGCGCCCCCCCCCGTTGGCGCGGCGGGCTGTCACTCAGGCGACGTCACAATACGCCTGTGTGAGCGCTGTAAACACTCGGGCGGGCGTGTGTGTGTGTGAGTGACGCGGGGACGCGCCTCCCCGCCCCCCAGCTCCCCCCCGCCGCCCCCAGGGTGGCACCGGGCCGGCCGGGGGGGTGTGAGGCGCGCCCCTGGTTGTTTCCCGGCGCGCATGGTAGCGGCTCGAAAGGTAGCATCACTGGAGTAGGGGATGATGTAATTCTCCCTCCGGCCAGTGACTGCCTGCGCTTGCACCGATCCGACTTGCAAACCGGAGGGGGGTGGTTGTTTTACGCGTGATCGTATCAGCATCTCCTGACGGAGCACCCCCCCACCCCCCGCTTTAAACCCCGCTCCGCTCATCCCTCCCCTCCCCGGGGCACAGGGGAGGGATGGGGCTGGGGGGAGGAGGGGAGCCCCGCGCCGTGTGTGCAGGATAAACACGCCAGTGAGCGCCGCGCCGAGCGGTAAACAAGTCTGAGGTGCCCTCCGCCGCACGGCAACTTGCTGCGGGCGGGGTGTCCCCCCCGCACACACACACACACGCACGCACGCACACTCACTTCCCCCTAACAAAAGCCCGTTTAATATCAGCGTCAGCTTTTGTTCGGCGGGCGGCAGCAGCCGTCCCCTCTCCCGATCACCTTACTTCACCGGTCGGCCCCCCGGCCAAATCCACGGGTCCCCCACGCCCCGTCGCCCCTGCGCGCATCCCCTCTCGCTCCGTGGCGCCGTCCCCTCACCGCCTCCAAACCTCCCCCCGCTTCCCCGGAGCTCCCGGTATCTGCTACCCGCTCTCTGGGGCAGCAGGCAGGTAGGCGAACAGGCGGGCCCCCCAATCCCCGAAAAGGCAGGAGCTAAATGGTACTTACTGCCAGAAGAGAGGGCGAGGGGGGAAGCTCTTCTCTCTGTGCAAAAGCAAAATAGCCACTCGCAGGACGTTGCCAGCATAGGAGGCAGCAAGGGAAAATAAAAAAGATCTTCCAGTAGCGAAGGGCCGAGGGGGGGCGGGAGAGGGGGGAAGGGGAGAGAAGGGGAGAGAGGAACGGAGAAGGAGGATTCGCCTTTTAACCAGAGAAAAATAAAATCAAAAAATAACCGCGTGTGTGTGTCCCCCCCCCCCGGTTGCCTTTTTTGTGCAGTTTCAGCAAAGCTGCGAGGAAGTTGGTCCTTTTGTTCCACTATTTATAGATTGCGTCAACATTGCGAAAAGGAGAAGGCGGAGCGGTGGCACTTACTCCTCGCCGAGGGGTGGTGGGGGAAGATATCGGGGTGGAGGGGCGGGGCGGGGGGAGGGGGGGGGACGACGACGACATACAAGCCCGGCGAGTGCAAGCGACTTCAGCGTTCTCCCCCATCCGCCGCCGCTGCAGCCGCCGCGGCCACGGGGGGAACCGGGCGGTGCAGCGGCAGCGGCGGCGGCGGAGAGAGAACCGCGCCGCTTCCCCGCCCGGCTGCCGCCGCACAGCACCGCCCCGCGGGCGGCGAGGCGAGGCGCGCCGAGCCGGCGGCGGGGCCACGGGGAGGGGGGGACCCGCCGCTCGGTTGGGCGCTGATCGGCTCGCCGGTACCTTCTATCTCCCGGTAGAACCTGTTGCGACCCTCTCGGCTGGGAGCTCCGAGGGCAGGTGCACGCACCACCCGGCTCCGTTTTCTTTACGAGGTAGCGCCGAAGGGTTAATCTGGGGAGCCGAGGAGAAAACATTTTAAAACCTAGGGGTCGTAAAGCTTAAGTATTTTCTCCGCCACCGGAGAAGAAGCGGAGGGGGGGGGGGGGAGGGGAGGTGGGGAAGAGAAGGGGAACCGTCGCTTTTCTGGCCGAAGGCCAATGTTTCTAAACTGAATGTAAACAAAGAAAACTGCAAACACCAGAGGAGGGCCTTCCACCGCCACCAGGGCTGGGGGGACGCGTTTCCAAAGGGGTGCCGAACTTTGCCCACCCCTCGTTTCTCTCCCGGTCCTGAACGCCCACGGTCGCCCCGGCCACCGCCCTCGGGTGCCGCGGGACGGCGGAAACTTTCTGCCGGCGGGGACGGCGCAGGGTAGCAAGCCTGGAAAAAAAAAAAAACAACAAAACAAGTGTGTTCTTTTTTGTTGTTGTCGTCGTTTTGTTTGTTTCCTTTCAACTTGGTTTTTTTTGGGTTTGAGGATTTTTTTTTGTTGTTGGGTTTGTGTTTGTTTTTGTTTTTGTTTTTTTTTTTTTTTTTTTTTGAGAGCGAGGGCTCGTCCCTCCCGCCCCGGGAGGCAGAGCCGCTGTGCCCCGGGCGGGCGGAGGCCGGGACCGGGCTTGTCCGAGCCTGCCGAGCGCTCCCGGCTCCGGCCTCTGGGCTCCGTGGAGCTGCTGGTGCTGCTACTTGTAACGTGCTCGGGGAAATATCCACGGGACTCCTGCTCGGTTGGCAAATCTTTCTATGTTTAGACGGGAAAATCCTCCGTTGCTATCACAGGCCGGTGGAATGTCACCGCGGGGTTAGAGAGGAGCTGGAAGGAAGGAGGGAGGCTGGAGATGTGCGTGACCGTGACACCAGCTGTGTGATCGCCCTAAAAATACCCGTGATGGACCCGCGGGCGATTCGTGCGTCCAGCAGAAACACAGCCGTCGAACCGGGCGACGTTTGGGGGGGGTTTTCACCGCTCCTTGTTTTCTTGAGTTCTATGGGCGGATGAGTTCTCCCCTTAGTTATGCTTCGGACAACAGATGCCTTCGCGATGATGATTTTCTGGGGGAGAGTACTATTCCCTCGGAACTCTTCCCCTCCTGCCCCGCCCCAGCCCATGCACGGTCTCTGCTGGCGGGGGAGCTCCCTGCGGAGCGGCAAGCGCAGGTAATGCCTGAAGAAAGCTCCGAGAGAATAAAATAGATTCCGTTAGTGTGGTGCCTTTCTTGAAGCGTCCCATTATGCCGGACTTTCCTCTCCTCTACAACTTCGCCGCCAGATCTCCGTCCCACATCGCTGCTCTTGCGACAGAACACGATACTTGCTCATCTTCCGTGGGCTCTCCGTGGGGACTGCGGTTACTCTTTGCCCATTCTGCTGTGGGTGGAAAAAAAAAAAAAAAAAAAAGAGAGAGAAGAAAATAATAAAGGGGGGGAAAAAAAGAAAATAACGAAAATTACCTAGTTCGAAGACGGACGGTGTTGAGTGTCGGATTGTTTTTTTGCATGCAAAACCCATGGCACAAGCGAGCTCTTTTAACAGCCTTTTAACTGATGCTGTACAAATTGACTGGTGGTGGAAAGTAGTAAATAGTGGAAATAAAGGACAGATCCCAAACTGTGAACCGTGAATAAGCCTTCCTGGAAAGAACTGAAGTGAGTAGAGAGTAGGTAGGCAATTCTCTCGCTTCTGTTCTGAAAAAGTAGTGCGACGCATTGGCACTTTTTTTTTTTTTTTTTTAAATCATTCTGAGAGAAAAGAGTAAAGAAAAAGAAATAGGGTTGTGGTGGAAATGGGATGATAAAAGCGAGATGTAAAAGGCATAAGTACCGAAGCGGGTATGCCCTCCCCGGGCGCTGCCCCGCCGCAGCCCGGTGGCTCGGAGCCGGCGGCTGAGCTTCAGCAGAAGCCACAGCGTTCAGAAATGTTGCAACAGCACTTTGGAAGTCTCTAAAGAAAAGCTGAATTGTTGGAACTTAGGTAACTTAAGGAAACTCGTTATGACCTACATTGCTGTTCTGAGTCAGCAGCTGCAGCCCCAGCCCCGGCGGGTCCCGCCGCCGCCGAGCACCCCGCACCCCTTGGGCGGAGCCGCCCCCCGCCGCCGCCCTGGCTCGCTGCTTCCCGGGTTTACAAACAAACTCGCCTGGATCGAGACGGTTTCACTTCTGCTCTAAGGAATGCGTCCTCCGCTTTTTTTTTTTTTCCCTCCCAGGTTTGCGGACAGAGCAACTTGCCTGCCTCAGCGCTGGTTTAATCGACTGATTTGTGAGGGGGAAAGATCTTAAGCGGAGGACAAGGTCTTTCTCCCAAGTTTTTAAAAGCCGTACTTTATTTTCCGAAGGGATACTGATAGTTTTCTGCGCCGGGATATAGATTCCTTATAGGAAAAAGTTACTACATGTTGCACACTGCTTTGCTCTTACGGTAGAGAAGGAGACTCTGAAGTTCCAATCAAAAACTTACCAAACAACTTCCCATATTTCTTCTGTAATGTAAAGTAAAAGTAGCAACGATTAAACTCCGAATGTCCACACTGTCAAGATTCATAGTTGAATCCAGTTTGCAGCGAGCTCGGACAGTTGTGCCGAGCGTTTGTTAAACGCACGGTCAGAGTAATTGGAAGAACCCAGAATGTTTTAACATCTTGATTAAAGTAATCTGAGCGCGAAGGTACCGCATCACCTCGGCCAGGCGAGGGACGGGGAAAATCATCCAGTCAGCTTTCTTTGATATTCAAAATGACGAAATACTCGAGATGAAATGATCTCAGAAAACTCCGCCTTTGGAAACACGCGCTTGCCGCCTCTCCCTTGCCCCCCGCTGTTCCCCCTCAGTTCTCACTTTTTGTTTATCGACACGTCGTTGCCACCAGCAGGAGAACTGAAACGACAAAACTTAGCTCCAAACGCCTTGGTTTTCCGGTCAGGCGTTTACCGTGTTTGCACACCGCTTCGAGCGCTGCTTTTGGTATTATTGTCATTATTACTGATATATTATTATAAACTTTCGGGGGTTTATTGGTCGAGTACGGCAACTCACTGCATTTAATAATGGGACAGAAAAATCTAATTTCCTTTCCTTTATTTATTTTTTAAAGGAAAATCTCACAGCAGTGATAGAGAGTTGATTCAATGCTCTTTACTAACAACTTGTTAGCAGCTGTGAGTTTCCTGCAAGAGTGATAGTTCAGCGTCCCCTCTTAAGAAACCAGCGAAATTCGGAGACAGAGACTGAAAGCAGCTCCCAGTGCCCCTAAGTTGGGAGGGGGGCAGGAAAATGCCTCCTGTGACTTTGGGTGTCGGGGAAGAGTTGTTTCGCGGTGTGGTGGTGGTACCTCCCCAAGCCCCGTTTCCCAGCAGATGGGTTTGCAGCTGGACACGGGGGTACGTCCTTGCTGCCTCACCGTGGGGATGAGCCACTGTCGCTCAGCCACCTCCGGCTCTGCGCTCGGCGGGTGCTGCCAACCACTACCAAATAAAGTCAACGCCTTCGCCTGCCTGATTTTTAATTTTTCAAAGAACCCCTAAAATTCCCCCGTGGTGTCATGGAAAGAGAGAGCTCTTCTTGCTCACAAGCCCCAAATGTCAAAGGCAGGGGGGAGAAGATATTTGCGCTTAAGGGAGGAACAAGTGAAAAAAAGCGCCCAAACCAAAACACTGAAATTCCAAGCCCAACAATAAAAGCCCCAGATATAGCTGGGGAGGAGTGAGATGCGAGGGAAGAGGGAGTGAGAAGGGCTTTAGCTGTGCCGGGGCTGACACGGTGCGTCTGCACTTCCAGCGAAGCGGGAGCGACTGCGGCGTCCCGCTTTCTTTCTCGGCAGTTTTCTTGGGAGTTCTGCGGGAACACTGCGGTGTTTCCCGGGCTGCACTCCCCGGGCTCTATGAGGCAGCCCCAGGACCCGGTGACCTCCCCTTGCCCCTCGCTCAAACGCCTCCAGAGGGCTTAGGCAGCCCAGCAGCGGGACGAGGGCGGGCAGAAGAGCCCCCTCCGTTCCCCCAAATCGCTCTCCGTACGGTCAAGCCCACAGAATGGGCTGGAAAGGCGAGGTTTTGGGAAACCTGTCGAGAGAATGGACGTGATCTGCGTGTCAAAGAGAAGCTGAAGGACCAGTAAGCCGCAGTTAACACCGGTTACTTCTACCGAGATTTTTGGGGCGCTTTTTTTTTTCGGTCTGATTTTTTTTTTTTTGGGTGTGTCTAGACCCGCGTAATTTCGTAATCATTTTTCAGACACCGTTGTCGATATCCAGCGTGTGTGACCAGGTTGTTAAAGCCTGGCGATATTTATCTGCGAGGTTTAATTTAACCCCGTGCGCCTCATCACGTTTCTTTTACCGAAAAAAGTACCTTTCTGGAGAGCCTGCCGTCAGCTCGGTACTGCTCTCTATTGCGGGACCGAAAAGGTACGATGCAATGTATGCAAAGTGACTGTAGCCTTTCAGGATGTTACTGAGGTTAAATCAAAGTCCCGGGACGGTGAGAGCAAAAAGCTGGTAGCCGTCCAAGAACAAAATCGTTATTTTCAATTGAGTCGAGGTTTGGTGGTTTGTTTTTTTTTTTCTCCTTTCTTCTTTTTCTTTCCTAGAGTAGCTGGAAAGTGTCTTTGTTCTTTGTAAATTAGTGGGGGCTTTAAAACGTTCTCGTCACGATTGATTGGCGGGACGATATATACAGCAAAAAATGACAACGCTTAGCAAAAGAAATGCAGTAACCTGGGTTTGGACGAGCGAGCGCTTACCTTTCCCTTTTTTTTTTCTTTTTACCTTTTTTTTTTTTTTTTTTTCCCTTGCCCGAAACTTCCATTATTTCAGAGCTGTGGCCAGGAGCAAGGGGTGTAATTTCATAAATGCTTCCCCTCTGCCCCCCCCATGGCTGCCTAGCCGCCTCTGGCCGGAGAGGGGCTGCCGGGCGCAGGGACCATGGGCACGGGGACATCACTTTTCCCTTCCGCAAACGTTAAGTTTCTCACTCCTTTTCGTTCCCCAGTCCAAAGATTTCTCTGATGATAACAAAATATCTGTGTAACGGCTCGCTTTCGTGCCAGGCTCAGCATCCTGCTCATCCCCTCGATGTCAGCTTTCTCAGCGTCCCATTTTCGAACACCGTTTTCTGCACAGATGTCCTCAAGCTCATACTTTAATGTGTCCCCCTGTCCCTCTCCCGCGCCAGCGGCATTGGGGCGGGGTTTCGTCTCTTGTCAAACTTTGCACAGACTTGGGTGTAAATTCAGGCACTTTGAGCTCCACAGACGGCTATGTTATCTTCCTATTTGGCATAATTAAATTATGTGATTTTAGATCTCGTCGTTAAAAATACCAAATGCAAATAGTCGGTACGTTGGGTGTCTGGTGGTACATTTATTTCTCTCGGCACATCAGGAGTTATTTAACATGTAGAAAAAAGTGAAGGATCACGTCTTTTTAGCCGAAGGTCAAACGGTACAATTTAGCAAAGAAGTTCAGAGAGTCGGGAAAAGCTGGAATACCGCTGTTAAAAAAAAAAAAAAAATCGAAAAAGCAGCAACGACTGTTTAGGTTCTTCCCCCCCCGCTCCCCCCGCTCCAAATGTAACCTTTTGTAGTTGAGTTAGCTGCTGCTTCTGGGCTGTTTCCTCGGCCGGGGAAGCTGCCGAGCTGCTGAGGGGCCCGATTCTGGTCCCGGGGCAGTTCCCAGAGCGGCGGTGGTGGAACCAGGGGCCGGGGGGTCCCGGAACTGCAGCCGTCCCTATCATCACCTCTTGGTCAGGTGAAGCGAGGCGAAGAGCAGCTGACAGTCTGCTGCAGATCTGCTTCCTAGGCTGGTTTTGCCTTCCGGGGAAAAGAGTGGTTACTGTAAAATGTTCAAGTTGCTCGGATGGAAACTTTCCCGTGTGTAGGAAATATGTAAAGACAGAAACGACAATGACACCGCTTCGAAACGTAACTTCTGACTCCCCAAAAAGTCAGAAAACCCTTCAGGACCTGGTAGTGAATGACAGTCATTTCCATACCGCTCCGCTGAAACTGAAACGTGTGTGCTTGGGGGAGTTTTAGACTTTCCTTTTCCGTCACCTCTGGCTAGTGGAGGAGTCTTTTATCACCGCCTGTCCTGCCGTCCATGCTACGGCGCGCCGTGTCCATTTCCCGCAGGTTTCCCAGCGGGGTCTTCCTGCGGCCGGGATTCATTTTCCCCGTATCCCCCTTGCCCCTTTGACTGGCCTGTGCAGGACAGAGGGATAGGGTATGGCCGGTCGCTGCACCGCCACCGCCACCCGCTGCCACCTGCCCTGCGCACCCCGGCCGGGGCCAGTGGTTCTGCAGCTACTTCCAAATGATTAGTGGGGTTTTTTGTTTGTTTGTTGTTTTTTATTCCCTAAATATTTTTGTTTTTATTGTTATTGTTTCTCTGCACCAGCCTCTAATCTTTTTTCGCCGGCACTCGAGCCCGTGAAGGCAGCGGGCGTGCAGGCAGCTGCGGCAGCCCGGAGATCTCACCTTTCTCCCTCTCTCCTCTGAACGCTGCCGTCAACACTCTGGCAGTGCTGGTGATCCGGCTGCTGCTGCTGCTGGTCCGAATTTACCACCAGACAGCCGTTTATCTCCCGCGTTCAGCTTACTGTTTTTATTTCCGGAAAGAAAACGCAAAAAAAAAAAAAAAAAAAAATTAAAAAAAATAAAAGGAAAAGAAAAAAAGTATCTTCGGCCATTTTCTGCAAACTTGACACCCCGAGCTGCGGGTTTGTTTCCTGGGGGAGCTGAAGCGCTGCTGATCTTTCCCTGAGCACAGTAACTGCAAACACCTCAGCCGGCCGGCAAAGGAACTTGTGGGTCCCATTGGCAGAGTCCCCAGCTCCTTTTCCCTTGCTTGTCTCTGTAACAGTGGCCATGAGCTATCCCGGGGCACGATTCACGCTTTCCGTGGCCCTGGAACTTTCTCCGAGGGCTGCACTCGTCAAGTCCCTCCGTTTCGTGCCGCCTGGCCGGAGCACGGAGGACGAGCCTCGCCCTAGGGCACCCCGGGGGACAGGTGGGATGGGTACCCTCGGAGGAGCTGCGGCAGTGCCGGTACAGTGCTGGCACTGTGTTGGGACAGTTCACTGGGAAAGTCTGGGACAGCGCTGGGACAGTCTGTGACTGTGGTCGGGCAGTGCTGGGACAGTTGGGGCGATGCTAGGACAGTCTGCTAGGGTACTGCATTGGAGCAGTTGCGATAGTGCTGGGGCATCCTGAAACGGTGCTGGGACAAAGCTGGGTCAGACTGGAGCTACCCTGGCACCGTTCGAGACCGTGCTGGAACATCTGGGACAGTGCTGGTATAGTCTGGAACTGTCTCGGGACAGATAGCATGGTTCTGGGACAGTGCTGGCACAGACTGAGACAGGGCTGGAATAATGCTGGAACAGTTAGGACAGTGCTGGTACCTCCTGGGACGGAGCCGGGACGGCTGGAGCAGTCCGTGCTGCGAGAGGGCAGCGCCGGGAGGCACCGGGTCGGGGGGAGGCCGAGCCGGGCAGGAGGTGCGGGAAGGAGGGAGCTGCCTGTGGCACCGCCGCCGCACCAGGGCCGGGCCGCGGAGGGGCTCAGCCGCGGCCTCGGTTTCTGCCGCTCCCAGCGGAGACCGCCCGGGACACTCGCGGCTCGGCCCCGGCCCGGCTCGGCCTCTCTGCGGCCGCGGCGAAGGCTCCGTGCGGGGAAGGGCTGACCTAAAGAGCCGGCCCCGGGCTCTCCGCGCAGCTCGCCCAGGGCTCCTTACAGCTGGCGGCCGCCTCCTCCCGGGCTCTCCGCTAACGCTGGGCTGTCGAGATGCGGCATTCAAGAAGTGTCCGCATCCGGCATCGCTTCCATGTAAAAATAGATAGTTAGCCCAAAGCTTGAAAAGGCAGTAGATAACATCAATCCCTTCTGGCTTCTGTACAGCTGCACCAATACACCTGGTAATGGTTTTCCCCCCTCGTTCGATTTTTCTTTTGCTTCCCCTCTTGGAGACCCCGGGCCCCCGCCCCCGCCCCCGGGCCGCTCATGCGAGTCACCCGGCGGCGGCACCGCCGGCCATTCCCCCTCCATCTCGATGGAGCTATTCCACGGACACTCCTCTATTGAAAATGCAAATGATTCGCCCTCTCAAAAGCCACTGCTCTGGAAAGATGTCTTCTTCATTACTTTTGCTTAGAGATGTAAAATGCAGATTTTTCTTGGTCATAATGATTTAGCGGACCAAATTTATTAGAGAGGTTTGGGTTCTACAATCCCGTGGGACAATTTTAATAGATGATGAAATGTTAGTTGACTTGGCAGTGTAACAGTGGGGATTTGACTCATCAAGATGTAAATTAAGAGTAAACAGAAAAAAAATGTTTCTCTGCATACATCTGAATGTGTATTTCCTCCTTTTAATAGATTAATTAATATTACTTCTCAGTCATAAATTAATAAGTGTTCTAGAGGGAGTTGAAGGAGGAGTAACCAAAATGGTTAGTTTATTAAATGGCTAATGTATGGAGAAACTTTTAATATCTGTAATGTGCATCTGTGTAGATAGAAATGAAAGTATTTGGGCAAGGAAATGTGTGTGCTTGTGGCTTTGGAGATTTGCAATGTGCAAATGTAATAGTACTGCTCCTGCTGAAGTGCTTGCTCATACTAGCAATACTCAGTGCTTCAGGAGGATGCTAGGTGCTGGCCTAGAATTCAAACTAGTTTTGAATTGTTGCTTTGAGGTATGCAAACTCCAGAGAGAAATGAGATTTCAGCAGCTTCACATGTCTGCCCTGTTGTATTACCTGAGTCTACATGGTTTAATGTGCAACTGTGTATTTATCACTCTTTTGAGAGCCCAGATTTTCTCACGTATTTCACAGCAAATTGAAGCACTTGATTTGGAACTGTGCATCCTACCTTAGAGGCCAGATCCCTGACCTGATGTGACAGTATCTAGCAAAAGGTAAAAATTATAAAATGTTATATGAAAAGGAAGTCTTGTCAGTCTAGAATGATATTCAGAAAGCATTTGCTAATCAAAAGCTAGTTACCTCATTTTAGTAAATACATAAATACAACTTGGCTTTTTTTTTTTTTTTTACAGTTCAAGTGAGTGGCTCAACAATGTGTGACACTGCAATAACTGTAAGTTAACACAATCAACATATGGTTTACACATGACCTTTTCTGGTACCCATTGGCTATCTGTAATACAGATCTCAGAAAACAGACCAGCAACACCTAGTTCACTTCCCAGAAGCACATTTAGTTCAGAAACTTTAGCAAAGCTTTCCACATGAGACTCTTATTCACCTGAGAGCATCTTGAATTGTTTGGTGCTTGGGTAGCTCAGATGGGACCATAGGCCTGGATCCCCAGATTCATCTGTGGTCCTTGGGCATCTGACTCCTGTTTAAATATTTTTTGCTGAGCAGTAGGAGGTAAGTATCTGAATAGCTTCAGATTCTGAGCCTCATTTTTTTTCTTAGGCATTACATCAAAGAGCTCTGATTGCACCTGTAAATGTACATTTGCTAGAAAATAACCTTGGACAAAATATCCTGCTTCTAATGAACCGATGTCAGCTCTTCTGCTCCAGTGGCCTACACTGCACTGTTAGAGAACTGAGCTCCATTTTGTAATTGGCAGGAGGTGAGAGTAAATAATCAATAAATCTTTTTGCTCTTGAGGACAGGAGAGAAGCATAAGTCTATTGAGAAGGAGCCTCTAAGGTTAATTCCATACAGCTTAATTTGGAGGGAAAAAGAAGAAAGCTCAGAAACAGTGGAAGAAAGTATGGGGGAAAAGTGAAAAATAATTCAGTGCAAGTGAACAGCAAGAATGAGAAGAAGGAGGTATGTGTCTGAGATATTGAGGGGCATATATAAATCAATATATAGCTAGGCAACTTATGTAATGTTCTCAAAAGTTGTTGAGAATAAAGAGAATCATAGTTGGGGGATATTCTCCTGAATATGGGTAGGTGGAAGTTTTGTGCTTAATAGAAGCTAGTTTCAGCTGCAATAGACCCATTCACTAATGCAGTGCCACTCAGAAGGACTTATCTGAGAGCAGTTATTATGTCTTTATAACAATAATTTTGAGGAAGAAATGATTTTTAATTTTTGTAATTAAAGTAGTTGGTTTTATTTTATTTTTTTCATTTATTTCTGTATTTGGATGGCTACTGCAGAAACAGGTATGGTACATAACATATGTCTGACTGATTGGCCTATCTCCACAGCCCAGCTGCTTGCCCACCTCACGCCAAGTTTGAGTGAAGTAATGGGTCTTACGTGGTCTCCCAAAGCTCAACAGACTGTGGGTCAGTCAAGGGATTTCTATCAGGCATGAAGCAATCTGCACAGGAGCCTTCCCACAACAATGAAGGCTAGCCCAGAAACTCTCACCCAGGAGCTGTAATTCAGAGTACTCTGCCTGAATATATTTTATCATGCAGAAGGCAATTACATGGAGATAGTTTAAAATTATATGGGTTATTGATATCACATGGCTATGCACACTAATTGCATTGGCTGATTGAAGAAACAAGACAAGGCTAATTTGCAGAATTTGTTATTTTTAACACTAGCCCTGAATGTTCTCCTGCCAGGATCGTTGCCCTCACAGAGCTCTCTAGAACACATACATGCACTTTCCACCTTACTATGAAAGTCATCTACTGGGAAAGTTTGTGATTGTCTCTACTCCTTCCTTTTGGAGCCCTAGGTCTCCGAGGAAGGAAAATAAGCATGTCATATGAAAACCCCCCGAAGTTTGTGCTTGATATTTTAACTTCCCTTTGCAAGGCAGCTGCTGCCTTTGCACGTGTGGGAATCTGGTGAGCCATACAATCTTAGGCTGAGCATTTCTATTCACTAGGGATTAGCTGAACTGTTTTCCTAAATCAGTCACCAGATCTGGATTCCAAATTAACAAAGTGGTGCTGAGCAATAATGTAGACTGTAGGTAGCAGCTGTGCAAATTTATTCACTGAAAGCATTATAAAAGCAGGCTGTCTAACTGCCTTAGCTTTAGTGCAGTGAACTCTGAGCAGTAGCGGACTTACTGAATTTATAACAAGTGAAAAGCTCAGGTTCATTCAGCTCCAAGGATGCTGAATGAGAAATGCTGGTCTTTGCACAATTACTCTAAACACAACTGCTCAAAACAAAAAGTTTAGAAGATGCAGAATGACTGCATCCTAGAAAATAGAGGTAAAAGGGACCCCAGAGATCATTGAATCTCTCCCTATGCCCTGATGATCTGCTACTCTTTTCCATTTGTCTAGCCTGTTCCTAAAGACACCCATGGATGGAGATTTCACACACCCCTCATGCAATCTATGCCTGTGTTTAACCATCCCTCATGTTGGAAGAGTTTTCTTGGTCTGTCTTCTGTAGTCATCTGTAGACTAAACCGTGCCAGTCCTTTTGCATTTTCTTCATTGGTGTACTATTTTTTTTTACCTCTGACAATTCTTCTCTCTCTTTTCTGAACTCTGTCCAATTTTCCTTTTGCCATATCTCAAATTAGACTCGGTATTCCATCTAGGACCTTGCCACAACTCAAGTCTCCCAAGGGCTATCTTACTATCCCCCTGTGGACTTTACTTTTTTTTACTTATTTTTAATTGCAGCAGCACTGTTGATTAAATCCTGGCTGTGCTCCCCTAGCTCCTTTCTATGGGACTGCTGTCTTACCACTTCTTGCCTAGATTTTATTTGTGTATTGTGAAAGTGCAGGACTTTGCACAGGTCCTTACATAAATTTGCCACCTATCTTTAAGACTATTTCTCCAACTTGTCAAGATAATCTGAATTTCAGTTCTATTTTCCAGTGAGCTGGTGGTCTCTATGGGATTAACTGCAGTAATGAATAAGCATATTTTATCTTCCTTCATTCAGGTTGTTAATGGAAATATTGAGAAGCCCCAAATTTAGCATGGATTCCTGAGGAATTCCACTCTCTATATACTTCAATTTCAATAACTAACCATTGATAAATGCTTCTAGTGAATGACTTCCCAGCTGGTTTGTACTCGTCCTGTATCAGTTTCCTCTAAACTGTGTTTCTCTGTCTGAGGTAGAAGAATAATACATGTCAGTGTCTAAAACAGTCAAGATATGACACCTCCTGCTTCTCCCATCTGTTATTCTGCCACAGAAGGAAACTAGATTCCACCTAGTCTTATCCAGAAAATGCCATATATGCTTAATTCAAGGCTTTACGAGGCCTGGAGCACCAGTTCCCAAACTGTGGCATCAGGTGAAGGCTGGGCCTGTGAGGGGATACACCAACCTGCCTGAAATCAGACTGGAGAAGTGGGGCTCACAGGCTGAAGTACATCTGCCAGGGCTACTGGAGTGTCACACTCTCAGCAGTGGGACTGCTAGAACAATCTGATGTGAGACAATGCCCTTGAGCATTTTCCATCTGTCTTTTCTACAGGTGAGCATGGTGTCTTGAAACACCATTCCTCGAGCCAAGTAACATTCATATGCTATTTGTAGCAAAAGAAAAACAGTTGGATCATTGGAACACACCAAAAGAAAAATAAAACACTGAAATATGATTTTTATTCAGATATACAATGAAAATGCACAGAAGATGATGTGCAGAGGGGGAGGGGAGATGCAACTTGCAGCCAGAGATCTGAAACCTGCAGTCATTAACTTGACCATCATTAGCAGGGCATGCCAAGATGAAACAAATATTAGGAAAAACTTGATACACATTAATGTAATTTATCTTTAGAGGTACACAGTGTGTACCATGTCACATCACACTGCTTTATGGTCAGTAGAGAGAAGCAGGTACTTTGAGTATATAATTCATCTAGTCTATTTTAGAGAGGAGATGCACCCATAAATACCCAATTGTGCAGAGCATGATCTGACAGGTAAGATGCAGACATATGTATTTTATGTTGTTATGCTTTTTTTTTCTTTTCTTTGTGTCAGGTGCATAACAAATCACTTCCATTCTCTCAATTCTTATGGAAAGAGGGGTAGTATCTCCACATTTGGAATGTGCCATTGATTTGAATTTTAGGAAAGCTTGATACCGACAGGGCACTATTTAAATATAGAATATCTAAATGCTCCAATTATAATACCAAATACTTCTAGTCTGCCTGATAGATCGCTTCTCTCATAGCTGCCATCATTCCTCTAGTTGCCTGGTTAAGAGTTGCAGATTTAGATCGAGTCTCTCCTGGTGCAAAAAGTCTTAAGAAAGAGGATGGCTTTATGGCTCTCATTAGGGAGTTCTGTTAAACTGCCACTGTGTTATCTATGAGACTTGGCAGTTAATCTCAACAGATTTCTAATGCAGATTTACTGAATAGTAATAAACACCTGTGCAGATACTTAGAGTGTAAATCCAATCTGTAGTTCACTTCATTTGGTTGATCCAGATTAGTTTTCTCGAAGTGCCTTGTCTAGGCAAATCCTGAGCACTTCTTTGATCTGCTAACAGAGATAAACTGCCAGGTGGATCTGGGTGGCAAGTGTCACTGATGGAGTTCCAGAGCACAGTGCCTGTCCCACTGGCTTCTGCATTGCTACTTAAGGGGTTATAGAAGCAAAATAACGGCATTGGAATTTTATTGTAATCTGATAGATCTGATGACTTTTAAAATATATAGGGTCACAGTATTAAAAGTTGGTAGCATGTTTTCTTTTTTAAGCTTGGCATATGAGTGACCAACATGCTGAGCAGCAGATTTTAAGGGGGTTTTTCCAAGGCACAGAGGAGAGACATTGCATGTATCCAATTACAGCAGTATGCAGAGCATGAGACACCATTTATACTTGACTCTCCTCCTGAAGTTCTGTGATGCAAATAAGAATGTCCATCCTGAAACTGAACTGGGAAATTCAATTCAATTCTAAAATTTGGTAAAAGCTCCTAAGAAACAGATAACAGTAATATGATAAGTAATTTCAGGAATAAAGAAGCATAGGCAGATGAAGTCACAGATGTAAAAGAACTCTTGGCTTTAAAATGCTAATTGCCATGTTCATAGTTCTTCTCCTCCCAACATCACTTTGCTGGAAGGTACTGTATTTTTGCCATAGGATCTCACAGAAGTGGTGGGTGTATGTTTGGACCATCTAGAACAAATTACAGTGTAATTTTTCAGCCCTGTGCACAAGGTCATTCAAATATAATGCCAGAAAATTGCCTAAACTCAGTGCAAATGGACAGCATGTTTCTGGGAAAGCCTAGGATTTTAACAGTTATGTTAGAAGATTATGAAATTGCAGTTTTCATGGTGATCCCCCAACCCATCTGTTTTGAAAAGGTTGAAGAAGAAGGTCATATTTCTGGGTCTGTAATAACATTATTCTGCAGGGAAGTTGCTGAAGAAATTGAAAGTGATGTTTATATATAACAGAGTCTTCAGAGTTTTCTTTGGTGCCTTTGTTTCAGGGATTTTACAGGCAACTTAAGGTGCAAAAGTACTTCATGACATTGGATTTGCAGTTTTGTATCTGCTACATGATATGTTTATTGTGCTATGTAATTGATGTGGCTGTAAATGTGTGTGATTTTTTTAGACATAATGATGAAATTGCTCAGTTTGTATTTAAAGATTCAACAACAATGTGGTTATGCACTTCTTTAAATTTGCCAGAATTACACCACCACCCCCTGCCCTGAGAAATAGGAAGACTAGTGACAGAAGACATGGAGAAGGCTCAGTTACTCCTCTGCTTTCTTTTGGCTCAGTTTTCAATGGTGATGTCCCTT
The DNA here is from genome assembly GCF_041296385.1 of Aphelocoma coerulescens. Taxonomy (NCBI): domain Eukaryota; kingdom Metazoa; phylum Chordata; class Aves; order Passeriformes; family Corvidae; genus Aphelocoma; species Aphelocoma coerulescens. The sequence goes on from NC_091013.1 coordinate 65,995,462, forward strand.
CCCACATCTCTCAAACTTCTGAACTTCAAGACAGGGACTGGGGCAGTAAAGTCCCTCCCACTGTAAGGGAAGAACAGGTTTGAGACCAGCTGAGGAACCTGAACACAACCTTGTGGGACCTGATGAGGTGCACCCCAGAGTCCTGAGGAAATTGATTGATGTAGCTGCCAAACCATCATTCTTGAAAATTCATGGCAATCATGTGAAGTCCCCAGTGACTGGAAAAAGGGAAATATCACTCCTATTTTTAAAGCAGTAAAAAGGAGGATGCTGGCAGTTACCAACCAGTCAGTGTTATCTCCAGCTAAGAACATGGAGAGGATCCTCTAGGAGGGTATGTCAAAATACGTGGAAGATAGAAGATGATTAGAGGTAGCCTGCATGGTTTCACCAAGGGCAAGTCCTGCCTGACCAACTTAGTGGCACTGTATAATGGAGTGACTGCATCAGTGGACAAGGGAAGAGGTATGGATGTCACCTACCTGGACTTTTGTTATTCTTATGAGACAATCCCCTACAACATTCTTACCTCAATATTGGAGAGGTATGGGTTTGATGGATGGAGTGTTAGATGGATAAGAAATTGACTGGATGGCATAATCTCAAGGGTCAATGCTCAATGTCCAAGTGGAAACCAGTCATGAGTGGTGTCCTTGAAGGGTCCATACTGGGACCAATACTATTTAATATCTTTATCAAGGATGTAGGCAGTGGGATCAGTGCACCCTCAGCAAGGTTACAGAGGACATCAAGCTAAGAGTTCCAGTTATTTGCTAAAGGCAAAGGATGCCATCCATAAGGACCTTAACAGGCTTGAGGACTGGCCCCATGGGAACCTCATGAAGTTCAACAAGGCCGAGTGCAAGGTCCTGCACCTGGGTTGGAACAATCACCAATATCAATAGAGACTGAGGCATGAATGGATTGAGAGGGCAGAGAAAGACTTTGGGATACTCATTGATGAAAAATTGGACTCAATGATGGAAAAAAAAATTAAGTGGCAATGCGTACTTGCATCCCAGAAGTCCAGTTGTATCCTGGGCTGCATCAACAGAAGCATGGCCAAGGTGGAGGGAGGTGATTTCTGTCCCTCTATTTCACCCTGGTGAGATTCCATCTGGAGTACTGCATTCAGTTCTGTACTCCCAGTACAGGACAAGACCTTGTTAGAGTGGATACAGAGGAGGGTCACAAAAAAGATCAGAGGAGTAGAAAACCTCTGCTAGGAGGAAAGACTGAGAGAGTTAGGGTTGTTCAGTCTGGAGAAGAGAAGTCTCTGGATAGACCTTATTGTGGCCTTTCAGTATAGAAAGAGAACTTCTAAGAAACACAGAGGGACACAGTAGTGACAATGAAAAGGGAAAATGGTTTTAAACAGACAGAGGACAGGTTTAGATTAGACATAAATAAGAAATTTTTTACTATAAAGTGGTGAGATATTGGCACAGGTTTCCCTGAGAAGCTGTGGATGCGCCATCATTGGAAGTGTTCAAGGTCATGTTACATAGGCCTTTGAGCAACCTCTATCTAGTGAAAGAAGCCCCTGCTCATGCCAGGGAGATTGTACTGGATGGTCTTTGGAGTTCCCTTCCAATCCAAAATGGTAAGATTCTATTACCTATTTATGTGGCTGTTTAAAAGAGATTTGTTGTTTTTTTTTTTTTTTTTTTTTTGTCTGAAGAATAGGCCAATATTCCTGGCTGGTGTTATTTAAAAGAATGAGAAAAGACAGAGTGTTCTAATCCTGGGTACGACACAGTATTTTAGTCAAAGACAAGCCTCTACAGCAATTTGTTACCACAGAATTACAGAAAGCAGTGCAAGAGCAGATATGAAGTCATCGACTCCTTCCCTCTGATCAAGGCATATTAAATATCCTATGTTCTCTGTAACAGATATTTGGCTAACCTGCTTTCCAAGACCTCCAAGGACAGAGACTGCAGAACCTCTCAAGGTAGTTAAATCCAGTGTTTAATCATTTTAGAAAACTGTACTTTTTGATATGTGCAAGTTACACATACAAGCCTGATCTGCAACCTGAGTCTCTTTTGCTGCAAGTTAAGCCCATTGCTACCTTTTCTGGATCTTGGTTTGAAAAAGATTGAGAAGAACTTATTTTTCTTGACCTCCAGTCATTCTTGTAGCTTTACTTTTGTTGTCCATGTTTCCTCATGCATTCCTGGATACAGTATCACCTGTGACAAACAGAATGAAGGATTGCTTCATATGCCTTGTGAGGTGTACATCCCATCATATTATGAATGTTTTGTTTTGTTTTTTATAACCAATTGACAGTGTTGATTAATCTTCAGTTTATTAATATTTTTTCTCAGAATTGTTCCTTAGCCTATCATCCTTCAAGTGATGCCCAAGTGTAGAATTTTATTCTTGTCTCAGTATAATTGTCTCCTATTTGAAGACCATTTCTATTTCCTTTTTTTAGGGTAATTTCATTCATCACTAAACTAGTCTGGAATATTCACCTATATGTCAGTGGGAGTTGTGAGGCCTGGGAGAGATGTTAAATGTTTACATTTTAGGTAACTGTAGATGTCCACATGTGAGTTTAGTGGTTAAATGCCTTTTGTAGTCATACAATCATAGATTGGGAAAGACCTGCAAGTCCAACATTTGAACTAGTATCACCATGCCCACTAAACCATATCACGAAGTGCCATGCCCAGTCATTTTTTGAGCACTTCCAGGGATGCTGACTCCACCACTTCCCTGGGCAGCCTGTTCCAATGCTTAACCTATCTTTCAGTGAAGAAATTTTTCCTAATATCCAACGTGAACCTCCCCTGAGGTAGTCAAACTAGTCAATACAGTCAATGGAGCTTAGAGACAATTCATCTCACTCTTATTTAAACATCTACATTTGGTCACCTGAACATATAATTTATTTTACCCTTCATCACTAATTAATGCTAATTCAGTGTAAACATATCAAAGGAAGCCTTTAGGTCTACTCTAGCTTGGAAGACATTATGAAATAACATAATAAAACTCTCTTAGGAAGACATTACAGCAATTTTATAGCTTGAGCTGTAGGAACTGGAAGAAGGAGCCCCAATTACGCCTTTCTTTTTCATCTCTTTGTTCACATGGAACAGCTCTGCCTCTCACCTGCCTACTCCTAGTTTTTAATTATGAAAATATTATGGAGGAATCTTGTTATAGAGCAAGATTAAAAGCTTATTTTTCTTTGAGTCTGTTAAATCAGAGAATGTATACTTTCTCTGCAAGGACTCTATCCAAAGGTGAAAAGCAGCCCCAAACTTTACAATTCTTTACTTTTTTGTTCTTTGGCAAAGTAGTAGATCACTCCTAGTGTTTGCTTGGATATATTAATTAGGGATAGTTTATTATAACTGTAATTTGTAGTTACTATATTTTTTTGTCATAGGTGTCTTCCTGTGTTTGTTGGCAGATAAGTAAGATAGTAGTTAATGGATATGCAATTCCTTTTAATGGTCAGCTTTATGAAATTCTCAGGCTTTAAGACGTATGTGAAAAGTGTATGACATAATGGACATAATCTATGCTCTCCTCTTGAGAAATAGGCCGCATTCCTTTCAAATGTGCAGTTTGACATTCTTTGTGAATGTTCAGTGAAGATTTGGGAGTCAAAATTTTAGTCTTTGTGATGTGCATGATGTGTATGTCACTATGATGATAATATAACCTCTTAGGTGCATCTGTGCTATAAGGCTCCAATGTTTTCCTCTTCTGAAATGCAGATGTCTGAGGTGGGATTCTTCTAATCTAATTGTAGGTGTCTGCAATATGAATGTTTGTATCGAAGCACGTCAACTTAGGAGAGGAGTGGGTACTTCTGGGGAATTATTATCTTACCTATTTTTGACATTTCCTTTTTGGAGAGAAGAACCACATGTTAGAAGTGTCTGTTTCTCTCTTCTTGTGTCCTGTTAATGGGAGGGCTGAGGCCACCCACTGTCATCAGCTGCACCCAAGACTGGTGTTTCCAGAAGACCAGTACTGTCGCAGTGGTCAGCTGTCACTGAGGCCCACAGAGAAAGGGGAGACAGCTCTGTGCTAGCCTTTGAGTCACACTCATTGAAACCAAACACTAAGGCTGACTGAGGCAGTGCACTACAGCTGGCAGTGAAGTATGAACTCTCAGAAGCAAGAGAATAACTAATTTTAGTTTTTAGATTTTCAGTATCTTCTCAGCCACTGATAAAACCCTCATCTTCAAAGAACATAATGTACCAATATTTGGGACATTTTTATATCTACATCTCCCTGCTTTGGCCCTGATGGTACCAATGTTCTTGGATGATATCCCTGAACTAGATTCACTAGAAGTGCAAAGAAACCCGCATTTCCAGGGAGAAAGTGCTGTCCTTGTCTTTTCATTTGGCCACAGGAAGTATTTTTCATCATAGGTTGTAGTGAAGAACTAGAATCCAACCAATCCCTCTGATGCCTTTGTTGTCGGGAAAAAATGATCTATCAAAGCCCATTTAGTGGGAACTTCAGCCAGACACTTATGAGTGCTGGTTCTTTGTTATTTTCTCATTATGTGGTTCCTAAGTTTCTAAAGGTCTTGACATACATTGTCTACCAATAAGAAAAAATCCCTCCTCATGAGATTTAAGTATGTTGCTTTTATCTTTAATGGAGCCATGTTTGAGCGTCTGTCATCATGTTCAGTAAATCATCTGTCAATGAAATCCACATTTTTAGTAGCCATTACCTCAGCTCAGGGATAAATGACGTTCTAGCTTTCATGTCTAATCCTCCATATTATTTTCAGGTGGATAGGGTAACACTGAGGCCACATCTTAAGTATAAGATGGTTTCAGATTTCTTATTAATCAGTATATCTACTTACCAATATTTTTTTTCCCATGACCCAGTTCATCAGCAGAAGAATCAACATGTTGATCCTTTGTGAGCATACTGCCATAGCCAGACAAAGCTCTTCTACAAATCTGTGGTGTTCTTTGGTCTCAAACAGCCTTTGTTGTTCAAGATCAGATCTAAGAAGATGTAGCATCAACTTCAGACTCGTTCAAAATGAGTTATCAGACTTTATCAGAGACACATTTGATGCTACCAGATCAAACCCATCCCAAGGCAGCGCAAGGCAGTGCCACAGCCTGTGCTGGCAGAGCTGCAGTAGCTGAAGGCTGGAGACACTGTGTGGTCATTAATACTCACATTTATGAAGCATTACATGTGCTGGTAGCCCAAAGGCTTGAGGGTCTCCAGTCCTTCAGTCTTTGTAACAATGAATGGCTTGCATTTACTGGTGTGACAGCACTCCTAATGAAACACCCAGGAAGGGCTTTACAGATGCCAGAACTTGAAGGAAGAAGAGGAGTTGCCTCTGTCACAGTTCTTTAATATGTTCTTTGTATGTAGCTCCCACCACTGGCCTTTCTGTTCCGGGGGAGGAAGGCTCGTCCTGTGGACTGAGAGCTGCTGAATGACATGGTGGTGATCTGTTTATGTGCTTGTGGGATGGAAAGCAGAGCTGAGCAGGTGATGCACACACCTTGCTGGGGCACATAACAACATTAGAAACATTTGAATTCTTATGCAGAAGAGATTCCCTTTTAGAATGGGTCTTACCTGCATAAAGCATCCTGAAGTATCATAGCTACTACAAGGTTAGTGATGCTGTGTATCATTCCTTGTAAAACACTTGTTGTGAAACACTGTGCTGTATCTTTGCCAGGTATTCTCATTGTTATTACTATAAACAGCAAACAATGTATGGTTGCTAACATTATTACTATGACTTTTTTCATAGGAATGAGACCTCAATAGAAATCAGAAGCAGGATTTGTTTTGTGTACTGATAAATATTCTTTATTAAATCCAGTAATATATAGCAAGATTACATGCCAACCCACAGAAGTCCTTCAGTTGTTATTTTAAACCCATGTCGATGAACAGTTTATTCTGAAGCATTTCAAATGTGTATGCATATGCATTATATACATATATATATATGTTATATGTACATATAAGTAGTGACAAAGCAAGTAGTTCAATACATTTTATGGGTCCAGCCTGGAGTTCTGCATACATGAACCTGTGTGTGGTCAAGGAGGCTTGCATACTTTTGAACTCTAAGTTTGCCTAATAAAAGATATCATGCTACAGTGCTTGCTTTGCCAATCTTGTTTTGCTGGCTCAAAATGACTTGCAAGATTAATTTTCAATATTTGACATAAAACCCAAGAAAAAGAAGCGCTTACTTACTGCAAGGAGTTGATTCCATTTTAATGACCCTGAACGAGGCTCGTACACAAGGTACAGATTGTTACCAATTTGATGTATATTCATGTTACAGAATATGAAAATGGGAAGTTATCCCATCTTGAGGATTGTTTCTATAAGTCAAAAAAAAGCTTTTAAGTAATCATACTGTGTGTTTGATGGTGGAAATTAGTATGAATGTTTCTGGCAGTGGAATGATGTGATGTGGTTATGCATTTCTGTTTTCACTGCTCAGCATTGGCCTTTTACAAACACAGATTACCCTGTCGATGGAAGGAATTTACAGCTTTGGCCCCCTTGTCTCACTCTGTGTTGTGGCACCTTTTTTTGTGCTTTAGGTTACATGTCCTCCCAACTGCATTTTTCTGACAGAAAAAGGAAGTGTCTTTGGACAGAGATCCTGAAAACATGTGAGCTTTACTATTTAATTGAATGAAATGAGTATTATTTCCCATTTACCTTGATTTCCTGTGGGGTGAAATCTTGCTCCTCTGAAATCAGTAGCAAACACCACTGAGTATGACAGGATGGAGAGTCCATGAGTGATCCCTTACCAGCTGGTGACATTGCATACCGGAAGCTCAGAAAAAAACAACCCTTAATAATAATAATAATAATAATAATAATAATAATAATAATAATAATAATAATAATAATAAAAGAATACTCTTTAAAAAATCAGAATTTAGGACTTTCAATAAAATCCAAGCTGAATACAAAACCTGTATGTATGATGTATTTAATATTGTTAGTTTTGGGGCCTCACAGCCCAGATAGAACTGCAAGATCCATTTGTGTTCTGTAGGCTGTTACACTACATCCCTTACTTACCTCATCTTGTGGGCAAGGAGCTGCTTGCTCTGACTTCATGGAATTGCAGCTGTATTTGTGGAGTGCTCTCGTCCTTTGGCACTCCCTCCCCTGTACATTAATACAGTTTAAATGCACCAGCATTTTCTCTGGAAGCAAACTTCTAAATTTGTCTTTAATCCTCATGCAATGCATATTCAGAGTTTTTTATTTTCCTGGCGTTTAGTTCCAGAGGAAAACATTCTTGACTGGTGCTCCCACCAGCCAGCTGTGGTTTATAATGACAATAATTAACAGTAAGATACTGCAGGAGAAATGGGAAGCAGAGAAATGCAGTCCAGCAGCTTCAGAGATATGGTTCTGTTCACTTCTAAGGATTCCAAAGTGCTTAACAAAAAATATTACAGGCAGGATGGGCAGCTCTGGCCATGACGAAGGTCTTCTAGTGCTTTCTGTTTTAAGGGTTTTTTTTTGTTTTTCCAGAGCTCTGCCAATGTGAATGTCTGTAGTCTAAATTTATTTTTATTCAATGCCAGTCTCCAGTTTTTAAATTTTTGAATTGAAAAGTGAACTATTGAATTATTTGTAAGAAGAAGGCTAGATTTTTGCTTATGTAAAAAAAAAAAATCTGACCCCTGTATTTTTGAGCAAAGACAGGCCTTTCCCTGCCTTTGAATCAGGTACGTGCCTTTTTCCATCCTCACAAAGCCTTTCAAGTTTGGTCAACGCTTTCAAGACATGGAAAAAAACACAGTTACCAAATATCCCATAGAGGTTTAATAAAGCCTAACAGCAAATCTTTCCAGAGATTTCATCTTCTCCGCCTTGCACAGCTCCTTCCCATGATCAGACTTTCCATACACCGTCCTCACAGGATGACTGAACAGTCACTAGCTGGGGGCACCAGAGGCCAGAACTGAGGCAACCCCTGCAGTGTTGTCCCTGGGCGTTACTTTGAGCCGCAGTGATGCTCTGAAGTGGAACCGAGAATAGGGAGCCAGTCCCTCCTGAGCTGGAATGCATTTTAGGGCTCCCAAATTTTAGTTTGTATGCTGCTGACAAGCCTTCAGCATAGTTTCTCTTTGCCACTGGCCTGAATGCACATAGAGAGTTGGATAGCCTCAACAAGACCCTGAGAAACCACATCCAGTGGTGAAATGAGTCCTACTTTGAGCAGGGGGTGGGAACACACAACGTCCTGAGGGTCCTTCCCAGCTTGAGTGAGTCCATGGTTCTGTGATTCTTTACTGACCATTTCTCCACTAGTGCGTGTAGCCTGAAGGCAGCATCGTAGTTGGTGGGTTTCTGTGGGTATGATGCACACAGTGGAAATAGAATTATTACTTTATTTTTAAAAACAAATGTATTCAAAACACCTCATTAAGATAATATTCAAGCTGCAGACCAGGTATCCTAAAATTAAGATTAACAAAATGATCTCTGCAACCTTTGTATGCTTCCAACATATGTTTGCGTGGAAACGCTGACTCTAGTTTTGTGATTGCCTGTGTTTTCACTTACATGTCCTCATCTCTATATCTACATGGATCTGCTCTGGAGATGAAGCAGCACTGAGAAGGATTGGTGGATGCTAACTGCAGAACTCTAGCTCACTTGCTGAGAAGGTGCAAGGTATTTTCTGAATGAAACAGGCCATGGTAGAAAAAGAAAAAAAAAGATCTCCAGGTTTAGGTATTTGAAGTCTGTTCTGGAGAGCTGGACAGTATCCTTGCCTCTTCTACTGTCTTCCTGTGTGGTAATGGGCAGACATTTTCCCAGTGGTTATCAATTGCCAAAAGACCCTTTCTGCTTGTTCCAGTAGTATCTGGAACAAGATGACTGTGCAAATGTCATCCAGCAATCACAACTCTTTCTTTGGTAATGTCATCTATGACGTTCCATCTAATAAAGCCTTCATCAAGTCAGGTTAGGTAATTATTACTTCCTTATATCTGTTTATCATCAAAAGCTCACCTTCTGTTTATATTTCTACTTTATACTTATAAATATTTATAAATAATTATTTGTCAGTGAATTGGGCAAACTATCTTGAAAATCTCTGAACTTCACTGAAATATTCAGGCAGCATATGAGATTGTTTTTCAAACGTCAGCAGGCTTAATTAGATCCTGCAGTTCATTCATTTGCACTGAAGTCAATTGGAGTTTTACTTGTGGAAAGTCTGCGAGATCAAAAATTATGCCCAATGGGCACATAGCTCTATAGTAGAAAATGTCAGCTCTGGATGGTGGCATTTCTGACTTCTCATCAGTTAGACTCTCTCTAATACCACACTTTTTCTCTCTTTCTCAATTTGCTTTTCTTGCATTTTTATGTGAGTGCTTTTTTTGAAAGTGTTCTTAGAACTTGCTGTCTATATGGTATATATTTTCATTTACAGATCACTGAAATGGATAGGAAGAAAAATAGATAGGGTTTTCTGAGCTTGTGACATATGTAGCATAATATAAAACCCTCCTCTAAGTCTGTTTTGTCATATGTATCAAATGATATTTTAAAAATTATATTTCTGGAGTATATTTTCAGCATTTCTTATTGCTATTCTTGATCAGTGTTTGACAGTCCCTTAATCTGTCTGATATAAACTGAATGAGTAGCAACATTTAAAACTATGGCTTCAGGGACTCCTTAGGAGGTTTCTTTGTAAGTGTACATTTACTAGTTCATCTGTAAATTTATTTTATGAGGTGTTTAAACCTCAAGAAAACTGAAAAGCATAATATTAAAGCCTGGTTTACATCTACTGAAGTCAACGGGAACTTTGCAATTGACTTTAATGGTAGCCTATGTCCTCTAATTATGAAAGTGGCAAGGATGATATACAAAAAACCACAAGGAGAATTTTCTTTTTCATCATATCCTAATTCTGTTTGCAGATGCATTTGCAAAGTACAATGTGGTTTGTTCTTGAATTAAGCAATTTGGTGTTTGGACCTAATCCTGAACTGCATTGATATTTTAGGTTGTGTTTTCCTTCTTGAAAGATCACAGACTTCTCATTTTCTCTGGGGCTCATGGAGGTGACAAGGTAAGAAATCCAGCCAAATGTTCAAATTTTCAAAAGGCTTTTGAAAATTACACTTTTGGTTTTGATCTTACATCTGCCCTGTGGTATGAGTAATGGAAGAAGTTGATGAAACACTTTTCTTCCTGATTGTCTCAGTTTTTTTCATGTGATCCATTTTGACAAGGTTCCTGGAAATGCACGTAATATCTGTAGCACATATGTACATGTTTTCCCTTAAGGTTCACTGCAGTGTAGTAGAAAGTTTCCACCACGCTATTGTAATTCCAGGCATCATTTTTTTATTGTGTTAGTGAAAGTGAGTGACAGTACACCACAACAAAAAAAAAAGACTCCCAGAATTCGGCTTTTTTTCCTGTTATTGTAACAAGCACGGCAGTCTGATCTGGCTAGATATGGTAATTTGTCGTAGTTTATAATGCTAGACAAAAATTCCCACAAGCTTCTTGTTGAGTCTGCTTCAGATATTACTCATTTAGTGGCTTAAATATGGGTCTTGCTTCACACTTCTGATACTTGTGAAAGATTTAGATATTTTGTTGGTAACTGGAGTTGGTAGAGCTGCAGGTAAGAGTTTGCCACAAGTTTTTGGTTGGAGCCATGCTCAGTTGGAAAATGACACTTGGGCAGGGTGGAAATTCTGTCCCTGGGTTGCATCAGCTCCACTGAAGCCTCAGAGGGAACTGAGCTGAGGGGCTGTTGCCTGGGCCCCACTGCTCCCACCAGCCAGCCCTGGGCTCTCTGATGGGCTGATCAGACTGATGGCATGGTAGTAAATAATCACCTCTTCCCTCCAGCCCCCAAGCCTCCTCTGCTTTAGCATAGCCAGCTCCCACCTTGTCCACGTGGTGGACTAGCAGCTCTCTTGCTTCCTCCCCTTGCCTCCTGCCAGACTGGTGGCAGATCAGATCTTTGTGGTCTGCCTCCCCAAGGCTACTGAGTCCTCAGGCTGCTGCCCCTTCTGATTATCCTTCCCTAAGGCTTCACTGGAGGCTGCTTTTTTTGAGGTATCCCAGAGTTAAGGCAGCCAAGAGTCCAGCAGCCCTGGGGTTTTTGCTGCCCAGTGATGCAATTGCTTTGGGAGTGACCTGGAAATATTGTATACTGTCTTTCTCAAAAAACCCAGTGTGTCATAAATTCTTCCTCATAAAAATAATAATAATAATAAAAAAAAGATTATTAGTGTTTATTGCTGGCCTAAGACAAAATTTGTATGTGTCAAAACTACTTTGGTAAAAGTTAGTAAAAGAGAACCTGTAGAAATCATTCCAGATGGCTGCTGTAGCCCTTAGTTCATCTTTATAGTCTAGACATGGACAGAGATCTCTGTAGTATAGTTAGAGAAATAAATGACAATTGGAAATTATGTGTCTGTGTGAGACTTAGACTTGCTAGATGGAGGCTGGAAGAAGGTGTGCAGAAGTAGGGACCTATTTCTCAAGGAATCTATAAACATGGTAGGTGAAATATTTCATCAAATGGCCTCTCAGCCAATCCTGTTTTGCCTTAGTTTTGAGGACCGCCATGGCTTCTATGGAAGAATAAAAATAAAAGAAATTTCAAATGCTCACAAGTCTACTGTGTTTACACTAAATATAAGACTAAATAGAAACAGAACTGTAATTAAGGCTCCCGATTTTGAAGAGGAAAATTTTCATAAACTATATGATTTAATTACTCAAGTCAGGCAAACTGAGGAGCCTCGGGGTTGAAATGTGGAGGTGTAGAGTTTTTAAAGTTTCAGATGTGAAAGCTACCTAGAGCTTATATCCCAAACAAAAGGTAAAAGACAGCTGGGAAAAGCACCTTTTCTAATTTGATGGGTAATCATCACAGAAAAGATGTTGGTAGATAATGCAAGGACAGAGGAAAAAGAGGCATCAGAATAGAAAGTTGTTTCTCAGAGGCAGGATATGTAGGAATAAAGTAAAAGTGAGTGAGAGGAGCTTGAGAAAAATACCAAAAAGTTCTTATCTAGAAAAAATGTGAGAAAGACACTTGTGCTGTGAAGAGGAGCTATAATCTGTGTTGGATAAACTAATGATGATCTAGCAACATGGCAAAGTCTGGAGGCTTACTGAGGGTGTGGAAATGGCAGATAACCAGCCAAAGAGGGGACAAAGCTTAGGACAGTTCATGGGCTCCAATCAGGGTAGTGGGATAACTGTTTTTTAAAATTCAGATGAAACAGGTATATGAAACCATATGTGTGAATATCTCATGAAGAGGAAAGGGACCATGGGACAAGACAGTTCCTCTGTGTATGAAGGGAGGAAAGATTGGTGTGAAGATTATTCTAACCTATTATTCTAACCTCAGGGGTGCAAAGCTTTAAAAGATATATTGAAGGAATGAAATTTCTATATAGTAAATGTGGGGGAGGAGGGGGAAAATTAATTTTTAAAAAGCCCCCACCTTGTACAAAATCTGATGTCACTGGAAAAGTGACATCTTGTAAAAACTAACTGTGGTACATCAACATATTTGATATATCCCCAAAAAATATATCTCTGGGAAGGAGAACACAAATATGGAAGTAGAGGAAATGCAAGGTGGAGAAAAGTAGGACATAGCAATTTTTTGATTGAGTCTGTCTGCTGGTTTGGGTCAGGTAATTATGATTTTTTTCCCCCATGGACTGACATCATATACTGTGGAGTCTGCAGTGTTTAGCAGTCCTGCGCAGATGCAGAAGTACTCACAGTGTGGATTCCCTCTTGCTTTGCTCTTACCAGACTTTAAAATATACGAAATTTTTGCTGATAGCATTTGTCTTTAGATGGAGAACCACAAGTGTCATTCTGGTGTTCAGGGTAGGATTGTAAAATGACAAACAACTCCAAGAAAGGGAAAAGGTGTGGAAAGTATAAAAAGACAATGCAAAAAGCAGAAATACAAAAATATGCAACACTCAGGAACCTTTTTACTTCCACTGTGCAGGGAACTGTTGAGGTTCTGGATCTGTATCACTTTTGGCAGTCAAACTTCCACACAGCACAACCATTCCCCAAAGGGAAGGAAAGAGCAGTGTACACCTCTTCTGCTGCCCTGTGGTCTGGACAGGAAGACTCTGCCCAGGAAAAAGCACAGTGGGCTTTCCTCAAGGGTGGTGAGAGTAGCACATACTTGTGTTTGTGATCAGATCTGACCCACAAACAGATGTGCAGACAGAGGGGTTGGTTCAGGTTTCCGGGAGCTGTGGTTCCCAGCACAGTATTTCACTTCCCAGTGTTGCCCTTGCATCCCCTTGCACACTGGAGACTCTCAGCATTCACCAGCCTTTAGTACTCTGAAGAAATGGACTCACTTCCCCAGTTGTGAAACTGGGTCTTCCAGACCTCTTCAGGCCAGTATAGAGTAAGTGACATTCCCAAAACTTATATGTTACCTGGTATTCATCCTTGTGGGACAAATTCCCCCCTGGGAAGGGGCTGCAGAGTGTCTGTGCTGCCCAAAGTTACTGCATGCAACAGATAAACAGTTCCCTCTGGCTTGACTGCAAAGGACTATGGTTGGAAGGAGGCAAATTTCTCTGGGGCAAATGAAAAAGTACATCCTGATAAAGACCCTTACAAATACAGAAATTATGTAGGTAAGACAAGTAAAGAAAGCTTGAGACAAAAGAAAGGAATGCAAGGACATATTTTTTGAGGGGAAGAAAGTACTCTTAGAAGTACAGAACCAACTAAAGTTGGAGGAAGCTGGTTACAAGGGGAAGAAAAGCGTGTTCATTGGGCAGAAGAAAAGCTACACATGCAAATCTAGTGAGAAAATGAAGCCATGGTATCATATCTGGTTATGTCCTGTTCTGCGTGTATCAGTTTGAAATAATGTTTAACTTTTATGTTAGAGGTTACTTCTGCAGAGCCTGTGGCTGTCCCCGAGGAGGTCAGCTGGAGCCAGAATGCCTTTGAGGAAGAGCTTCTTGGTCATAGTGCGGTTTAACAGCTAAGGGAGTTTGGATGAGCTGTGACTCATCATGGGGCATATGCTGCGTAGTGGGGGAAGGGATGGAAGGGCTTCTATGGGAAATAATGCTGGAAACATATTTCCAGAAATGATGAGAGTGCTTAAAAACATTGCAGCTGCAGTGCTCTGGTCCAAACCAGTTTCCCAATAGCTGCTGAATAAGAAGTTGGAGGGGTCTATAGCAATCACACACATCTCCCGCATCATCTCAGAGAGCAAGGCTTAAAGGGTTGAAGTTAAGAGTGTCCTAGCTGAAATAAAGGGAGTGATATGAAAGTATTCCCAACTTCAAATTTATTGCATGCAATGTGAATTTGATAGGTAGAGTGTAGAGAGGAGAAAAATGTGGCCAAATTCAGAGCTCTTATCCTTGTGCAGAGGTTTATTTGAATCCCAGGCTATTTGTATCCCGTGCATGCATTTCATTCCCCATGTATGGCAATAAGAACTGGAATGACTGCTTAGGGGTGAGCAGTAACCTGAGCTCAAACTCAAGATGACCTCTAATCTGACACAAAAAGCAGTGTTATTATCCCTTTGGGATTAGAAGTGTCTTTTTGCTGGATTCTAGCACAGAATGGAGATGGTCACGGTCAATTGTTGATAATGGTGTGCTCAAGTAGATGCTCCCTAAGCTAAGTGGAAGCAGCTAGAAAACCTGTTTCAGTAAAGCTCCCCAGGCTCCAGCACTAAAAGTTAGGAACATATTTACACAAGCATCTTTTGTGCAATTTCCTCTTTGCTTTTCAGCTAGCTCAAACCATGTGGGGATGTCCAGGCAATCACAGATTTGGTGTTAGTTCAGTCTCTCCTGCTTCCAGCCTGCTACTGTTTGCAGCAAAGTGCTTACCCTGGGCTACTCTGAAAGCATTGAGATGCAGCTTGGCTCTTTGTGAAGCCATTGCTTTGTTAAGGAGGTTAAGGAAGATAAACTGCAGTAACCATGATTCCAGATTTTGATAGTCATAATTAAATGTGTGACAAGGACAGTATAAACAGAAGTATGTAAAACCATAGGTAGGACTGAAACTCTGATCAACTTTGCAAAAAAAAATGTTTAAAAACTCTCCAGATCTAAACTATCTTTTCAAGTCTTGTGTGTCTTATGAGTAAGTTTGTATAAAGGTACCCCCTTTTCATGTGTTTGCATTTACCAAAATAAAATCAATGTTTGGAAATCAATCTTTTAACCATGAGAATAGTGCAATGCTACCTTCTTTTCACAGACGGGATACTTGAAAGAATAGAGCTGTGAAGTTACTCATTCAAAGCCATAAAGGAGGCCAATGATAAATCCAGGTGTAGAAGCCAAGTCTCCTAAATTGCAGTCTAATGCCATCAACAAGCTAGTGTAATCAACAAGAAAGTGTGCCTTCTGATGTTACAATGAGGTATGCCCTAACAACACCTATGTATTAGTTTATCCAAGGGGAACACATTTGAATGTGTTTATTTGCCTATGGTCTTGTAAATACTTAGAAAGGTTTGCTTGAATTCTAATTCTGAATTTAATAGATAGTAGTTTTCTTTATAACTAGTTTTTTTTTTCCACAGCAATTTCTTCATAAGTCGTGTTTAAAACATACAGTTTAGATTAGAGTCCAATTTCAGAGTCTTCGTTGGGGTCTTGAGCATCTTACATTTCAGCTTGCCTTTACAGAAGGCAGTAGATAGTTATGCAGCTCAGAAAAAGGAAATAGAGTTGTATATTGTTCTTAGCACTGGAAATCACTTTTAGAAATATTGCTGTAAATGTGTTGGAAGAGTGAAAAGCTCTGGTCTGACTCTCGTTTAGCTGTAGGGGAGGCTGTGGCAACCGACCCAGCAGCTGAGGAGCTGTGAATATGGAAGCCCATTACAGAGCCTAACGCTGCCTGGTGTGTTGAGCAGTATCTGTCACAGTTTTGGCAAAGGTGCACCTTGCTTTCTGTCTCTCACAGTTGTGTCCTCCTATACCGAGTCAGGAATGTGTGCACACTACTTGTCTCTGAGATCTAGTCTTTTGGGATGGTAAGCACAAAAAGTTGCATTAGCAGCTGGTTTTATTTGCAGTTGAGAGTTTTAAGCAGCCCAGCAGCTTTTTGTATTGGGTAGGGAGGGTTTCCTTCTGGCTGACATAGTAATGCTTTGGGCTTCCTGAAATAGAGCTAGTGTCCAGCACTGAAACACCATGGAAGCACTGTCTTAGTACTAGGTAGCTTCATGGTTTATTAAGAGCAAGCATTAAATCATATTGGAAAACTATATTACTTCTACAACATACTCCTTATAGCACCTTTACAGTTTCCAAATCTTTATTTTCGACAGTTGGCCTGCGCACAGGTGATGAGCATGGTCAGAGAATATGTCTGGTTAGCAACTATCAAACCTATGAAGTATCTGCAATTCATCCATGCTTCTCCCACCAGCAGGTGTCATTCTGGAAAAAGGAAAATATTGTAAATTCCCGAATTGGAGAATTTGGCTGTGACAAAGAAGGAAAAAAAAAATGTTTGCTTAAAATATAGCTTTTGAAGGCTACTTTACTCCAAACCAAAACCAAGAGAAAGCTGGCTGGTCTGCATTTTTTAATAAACTTTTTTCAGTGTGTAATCTTGACCTATAAGTAGCAAAGGGCAGACGTAAAGCTGTCTTCTGCTTTTTACTGTTTTCTGTGACGTGTTTACCACTGCTTACTCACTGCCCCCCCCCCCCCCCATGACTATGAAATCAGCAATATTCATCAATCTTCCCACAAGAAACAAAGAATTACGGTGTTGAATTCAGATCTCATTTACTTCATGGTAAACTTGGAGTAATCTCATTGAAGCAACTGAAAGCAGAAATGTTTAGAATTTAGTCTGAAGCAACCAAAAGTGGTATTTAACTTTCTACTCCATAAATAAGTCTCAATCAGAAAATAATCTCATAATAATTTTAACGTCTCTTATAATATTTATGTTTTCCTGTAAGTGTTCATCTGGGTATTAGTTGCAATCTCCCTTAATATGCAGAGACTGTTTTTGATGTTTCATGATCACAGTCAGAAAGCTGTGGCAGAGTTGTAAAGAACCAAGACCCTGCTGGTTCATTACCGAGGGCTCCTGGTCTATCAAATCTAGTCTTTGGCTGTTAAAACCAAACTTACTGTGAAATCCATGCAGGACATGCCTTGACCACCCTGTGTGCTGCTGGAAGCTTGTTCCAACCCGTCACAGCTCTGATGATTATAAATATTTTTCTATTTTTCTGTCTTTTACATTTATTCAGATACCTTGTATCTCTATTGTCCTTTTACATTAAATAGTTTTCCCCCTACCATTTGCATCAGCACGTAGCTGAGAGGTCTGGGCCAGAGCATCCTCACCTGAACAAACACAATTTGCATTGCTTTCTTCCAGAAGCTTAGCTTTCCAATCCCCTGGCATCACTTTAAGTTAAATTGATCTACTTTAAACAAAGGCAAGCAGAAGTGTGCACCCTTCATTTTTGCCTTGCATACAACATCAATGCAACAGCTTCCACACCCCTCTAGAAATACTTCACCTGCTACATCTTAGCCCTGTATCTAACTTCTCTTTTGTAATTTCATCTCAATCATCTTCTGTTTAACTAGTCCAGCCAGGTTTACCTTCTCCTCAGCCATTTCTAGAAGGACTACAAAGGACTGTGTGCTACTGTGATATGATGGCCTGCCAAACTCTTCCTGGAATCAAGGGAAATTTGCTTGAGGAAAAACATGAAAACAAGTTCCAAGGCTTGGCTGCAAGGAGCACATTAAAGTGGGAATTGATTTTACATTTTTAGAATTTTTATTTGCAACGAAGTGATGTAAAATAGTTGTACTGTTGGCAGCCATGTCTTTTCCAAGATGTTATTTAATTACAAAAGTAGCAACACTTTTCTTGTGAACAGTATCAAGCACTCAGTTGCTGAATGAGAAAAAATAGTATATAAACATAGAATTAAAAACTTCACTCTAAAATAGCTAAAAGCTGTATTCTTGGGTTTGCATGGAGACTGTATTAATGTTTGCTGAGTTTTTGAGTATTTAACTTTGAAAATGTAGTGGTATTCTAAAATTTGAATTCAGAAAGTATAAAAGTGTGAATATGACTAGTTCATTATGGCCTTTATAGGATCTAGATAACAAGCAATGATAATCTCCAGCAGATTTTTGTACAGTAAAGGATGAGATTTAGACAAAGTTATTTTGTTGGAACCCAGAGTGCCGAGAATATTTCTCTGCCTGTTTTTAAGGGTTCTTGCCCCCCTGAACAACACTGTTTTAACCTCCAACCTTGGAAAAAATTACCAATGATCAGACAGGAACTAGAAAATGCAGTATACTGGAGAACACCAATGATGGACTTGCTTCAGTTTTTGACTTGCTAAGAGGAGACTGTGACATCATGTCTCCCAGGACTCTTACGCCTGAGGCTCAAAAGGCTCTTTACAGAATGGCAAATGCCAAATACTCATTTTTTGGAAAATATAAAAATATCCATCTGCCAGTGGATACATTTTCCAACATGGTTTTTTCTTCCTTGCACACAGGAGAAATAGCGGAACATGCACATCAGCATTTTCTGCAAGCATTTGCATCATTAGGTATACTTTAAAAGATAAAAACAAACAATAGTCTAGCTTATATAGCAAAAGAGCTACATAAATTCTTAATGAGTTAGGGTGCACATCACTCCTTCGGTATTTCTCATTTTCCTACAGGGTAAGCAATTATTGAAAGAACACACCAAACTTTAAAGTCCCTTTTTGGTTAAACGAAAAAAGGGGGGAGGCAGAGGCTATGCCTCAAATGCGCTTGAATACAGTGCTGTATGTTTTAAATTTTTTAAAAACCTTTTTTTTTGCAGAATCAAATTCGCTTATAATAAGACATTTTCCAACACCATATAGGCAAAGTTAAAGGCAAACCCTTTGGTTTAGATCAGAAATCCAGAGATAGGGAAAATTGAAAGTGTATTTCAACTAATAACTTGGGGCAAAGGGTATGCTTGTGTCTCAACAGGTGCAGGACTGAAGTGGATTCCAGCAAAAAACGTGAAACCTTATCAAGTCCAGAAACAAGCAGGAATCGACTCCGGGAAGAAGGAGGTGAGCACGCAGATGTGAATCAGTGTCAACACTACTGTCGATGCCACAGACATCAGTTGTCTTTCTGTGCAAGAACTGTGGACTGAGTCTTATGTAAAAAGTGGGAAAGTTAATGGTGTAAATTTTGTATGTAAGAGTGTGGTAGAAGTTGTGTTAAAGATCAGAGATTCCTATGTGGGATAAAGCTGTTGAGAATGAACCTCAATCAGGTATTACACTTGTGCCTTATCATCTCACTGATTGCCTTAAGCAATGCAGCTTTCCCAGTAAAACAACCAAAAGAAAATGTCTGGAAGATTTTGGCCAATGCATCAGGCCTAGATACCATCTGTCTAACTCATTCAAGGCCAAAGAAACCATTTTCAACGTTTGGTTGGTCTACCAGCAGACAAATGGCCACCTTCCAAACATGCTAATCTAAAACTTTCACGATTCGGTTCAAATCCAGTGGAAAGTTGGGATGTTTGGACCAAATCCCTTCTGGAGGCTCCTTATGAACCTCAGGAACTGGAAATTCTTGGTTCAATAAAGATGGAGTTTTGTGTAGTATTCAGTTCTCCAGGGTTGAAACAAAATAAAGACAAGGTAACAGATGTCACTCCAAATTACGAACTATATAGAAATGCAACATCTTGGTGCAATTCAACAGTAAAGATGAACACACCGTCCAACCAGGATCCATTACAATTGCCATGAGGGATGTTTCTCATTTGTGGGGACAGAATTTGGCCTGCAATTCCCTCAAATGTCAAGGGCGGTCCATGCAGCTTTGGAAAGCTTTCTTTGCTAACGCCTAATGCAAAAATGATAAAATAACATAAGAGTAGGGAGAAAAGATTTGTTGGGCAATATAAATCTGATCGTAATGACAAATTTGCAGCTTGGAATTTTGGACAAAGGTTTTCTTCAGCTCTTCTTTTACCTGGTGCTGCTGCAGGAGCAGCCTTAAGACAATTGGATCAATCAGTCTGTTGGCTAAGTAAGAACTCTCGTGCTGTCTCTCTCTCACTGAGTGATATGTTAACTGATGTTCAGAGTGTGAGACAAGCGACTCTGCAAAACAGAGCAGCAATTGATTATCTTCTATTAGTGCATGGACATGGACGTGAAGAATTTGAAGGTATGTGTTGTATGAATTTGTTGGATCATTCGAAATCCATCCATGAAAGTATATGGCAATTAGAGGATGGAATAGCTAAACTTGGAGAAGAAAGCGGATCATTGTTGGATGATTTGTTCAATTGGTTTGACCTTACATCCTTATGGAGAAAAATTCTGAAGACAGGTTTGTATGTTTTAACTATTGTTGTAATTCTTTTAGTATGTGTGCCTTGTATACTCCACTGTGCTAGATGAGCCACGGACAAAGCTGTCAAGGAAGTGTTTTTGGTTCAAACAGGAGGGGGAGATGTAGGAACCCAGAGTGCTGAGAATATTTCTCTGCCTGTTTTTAAGGGCTCTTACCCCCCTGAACAACACTGTTTTAACCTTCAACCTTGGAAAAAATTACCAACGGTCAGGCAGGAACTAGAAAATACAGTGGTGTGAATCAGGTGATAGACTACTATGTAAGATTGTCACAGGGTGAAAAATTTAGAGGTTTTGGGCTTCTCTTTGTAAATAGATAAGAGTGAAAAATACCAAAATGGAGGATTGTTGTTGTTCTCTAAACCTTCTTCTCCTTCTTCTACTACTCCATGTTCTGCAGTAAAAGTAGTGTGTAATGATTGGATAGGGAATTCCGCAGTTCCTGGCTGTGTTACTGAATAATTGGTAGGAAAGTGAAAATAATATATGTTTTTAGTAACCATTGGTTAAATTATCTTTAAAAGGCTGTGTAAATCTTAATAATTAGAGACTTCTCTCCTGCTTTCTGTGCTCTGTGCTGTACCTGGGTCACGCTAGTGACTCTGTTCCTCTGATAAGACTTAATAAACAACTATCCGGCAGCATTGAAACTCAAGGAAAAGTCTCGGTTTATCTTTGAAACTCCTTGCAAGGACTTTTAGAAAATTCTCTCCCATCAGGAGAGACTTGATTTAAGGCACAGTTCAGTGTCATTATTTCTTCAAGGTTTTTACTATTTTTCCCCAGGTTTTTAATTAAGTGAAATCATATAAAATTATGTTCAGTCTCTTTTGATTTTTAATTTTGGTGGCTTATTTTACTAGTTTTAGAAAAAACCCATGTGCCTAAACATAGGCCTGTGCATTTTAGAGCCCGTAGGGACCCATCTGGCCTCTCAGTGCCAGTTCAAAGGTGTGGTATTTTGTCAAAGGTCAAAAGTCACCTGTAGGTCCCACATTGTGCCAGCCCTGCACAAATATCCTGGGTACTCCAGGGTATTCTCGCAGCCATTAGGTACCTTCTTTCAGGCACCTGAATTTCCACTTTAGAAAACTGCTGTAAAAGGTAATATGCCCCTGCAAATGCTTAACAAAATTAAAGGTATCGCGTCTGGGAAGGTAATTCCATCAAAAGTGTTTTATGTCAGGTTAACAAGGCATAGAGGCTGGAAAGTACTTTCATATCTAACAAGGACAGAGGTGCTGTATTCAATGGGATGCTATCAAGGGTCTGCTTTGAATTACAGTGGCTGAACTGAACCTGTGTGTGTGTGTTGGGAGTTGCTGTTGTTGAGCAAATGCACCATGGAAGGTCCTGTCTAGGAGCCTGGGTCTTCTCATCAGGACCGTAGTGGTTTGAGGTTCAAAATTCTTAAGAGTCTGGCTAAAGGAAGCTTAATTCCCAGTTTTGGGCATGATGCAGCAAACTAATTTTGCTGAAGAAAGCGGTAATTTCAGGTACCAGACACTTGGATAGAAGGAATTAAAGAAATATTTCTTTAATTAAAAAAATACTTCTTTAATTAAAGAAATTAAATTGAAGAATTCATTAATTAGATATGTAATTGGAAACTTAAGTTAATGAGGTCCAGTTTTGATGGTCTATTGAATAAGAGGGAAGTTAAAAATCTTGACTATACTAGTTAGTATAGTAATATATAAATTGCACAATGTGGGGTTGAACATTTCTGAATTGTTATTTTATAACAAGAGCAATTTGTTGTATATAATATGTAAAAATTATATATGGTATATGTATAAAATATATAACTCATCTTAAAATAAAATTAAAGCTAATGGAAAGTAGTGAATTCTGGCCAAAATTCACCACAGGCATTAATTAGGATTGTGTAGACAGAGAACACTTTCCTGTGAACTTTTTGAGATCACTCACTAGCATTATAATTGATAGGAATTTGGACTACTTTTGTAGAAGTTAAAAAAATGAAATTGTTACAGAAAAAGTCATGATGGATGGTGACTTACAAAGCAATCATAAAATCTGATTTAGTAAAGTACAATATTAATTTTACAGTTTGCAAGTGAAAGAGAGAATTGTTTCCATGAACTCTGTTTTTATCAATCTTTTTCAGGATGGACTCCTAAGGCATGGCTGCAATGGTTGTTTGAAACAAGAAACAAGAAACAGAAGAAAAAGATACCCTCTTGGTGTCATTCATCTCTGATCACTGTGCATCTGATCTTGAATGAAGGTGGAAGAAAACTCCTACAGAGAACTGGGAATGGTTTGTCTCTTAAGAAGGGTATAATGGCATTTCTAAAGATTTTACCAAATATCAGGGCATGTGATAAAAGTTTATGGATTGGGAATTAATGGAAAGATTGTGAAATGGAAAAGAATTCACATTATGGCAAGCCTTGGAGAGTTAACACCTAAGCACCCTGAAATTTGTGACCAAGCCCACAGAATAATTTGAGGTGATGGAACTATCTCAGATGACTGTTTTTTCAAAATATAATTTGTCAGTCCCTGTAGCCTTCCCCAGACAGACTGGGAAAATACATTCCTTTTATTAATATTAGGGGACTGGAGGATATTCTGGGCAGTGAAACAGATAGTTTATGGAAATTGCTACAGAATTCAGATTAAAAAAAAAAGGCAGTGCTAATTTGTACCTGGGAGTTGGTATCTGTTTTAAAAAATACTGTTCTAAAGATAGTTTTTTTACATTTTATATGTATTAAATAACACATCTACATGATGAAACATGAAATGTGTAATTAGAACAACGACTGTATGTATAGAACTGTGTAAACACTACCTAAATCATATGTGTGAACATTAAATACAATTTCATTTCTAGAGGTTACAGAAAACACTTTAAAATTTTATACAGTCTTTCCACCTCCCCCCTCGACTATTTTTTAATATAATTGCAGTTTTAGAGCTAATCCATGTATTAGTTTTTTAATATTTGCAGTTGTGTTAAATTTTACTGAGGAACAATTTAGTTTGGGGAAACCATTGAATCTGTGGTTTGTCTGAGTATTTGTCCCAAATACCAATATTTTTCCTACACTGGCAGCTGTATATTTGTGGTCACCCAATGGCAATGCATACAAAGACCATGTGCAGTGGCAGTGCCTCTCACAGGGAATACCAGCAGGGAAAATGGAAGTGATCAATGCACACAGAAATTGCTCTTCTTGGTGGAGGTCTCATGTAGGCAGCACTTGAATCACACTTCATGTTTCTGAATAAGTTGAAGGAAAGAGATAGAAACCATTTGAAAGCCACTGCTTATGTTCCCTTGAACGGGCTGGAAAGAACAGCTCTTCTGAGACACATCTTTACACTGAACATATGCAGAGCTGTGTCATCAGTAATTCTGAAAACATGTTTACAATGGTTGGGTAAAATATTTAGTCACCCTTTAAATATGTTAGCTCATACACAAATTTTAGATGTCTACTGCATTTAACATTTCCGATAACTGGTTTCATTAAGATTTTTAGTGATACAAATTAATAACAAAAGGCAGTTAATACAGAGTGCAGTTATGAGACCAAAATACACGTGGTTTAAATTTAAAGAGTTAAATGTTAGCATTTCCCTATAGGGAAAGGTTATTTGGGCAGTGGTGTACTGACATTATCACCACCCACAGAGAAGGGGACCTGTTGATCATATTGGTTAAGCAGAAATTCAAAAAAGGAAAACTGTAGGTCTAGAGGGTTTGCTTGGTGTAAGTGAATCACACAGGAAAAAATGCTGATACCCAGGGTTGTTGTAGTGACTTTTTTTGATGGTTAGAAAGAGAAATAAGCGCAGGATATTTTTGTCAAGTTTGAGGGTTTAGATTGCTTGCTAGGTAAAATTGGTCTTAGTTATTAATATAGTGGAAAGTTAAATGATGGTCACGGAAATATGATAAAAAAATGCTGTTGTAAATCAGACATAAATTATTTTCTGTGTCCATTTAAAATACTCCAATGTGTTAACAATTGGGTTGAAGGGCTTCTAAGAACATTAATGTGGAAAATAAAGGAATGCTTCTATCAAGAAGGTGTTTCTGGACACTGCCATGCTGTTTATGGCAAATCATATCTGATTAGATACAGGTAAACAAGCAGCATTCATTTAGCAGAAAATAGTGCTATTGGTATGTCTGGATTTCTGTTTGAAGAAGCCTTTATAATTATCTTACTGGACCTAGCTAGAAACTAATCTGTTAAGAAAAAAATTACTGATTTGCCACTATTTAATGTTAGTTTAATCGGATGACTCTGTCTATAAGCTTCTTCTATTATTCTTGGAAGAAAACGACACAAAATTGGATGGGTTTGAGTAGTTTCATACAGACATGGGACTGCACAGAAAAACCAGGTATCAGCATCACTGCTGTAAGGAGATCTTGTCTCTGACCCTCAGTCAGTCAGCTTGAACACAGGCTGAGCTACTCCAGGTTACCAGTCCTGTACACTTTGCTTTTGAAACTTTTGGTGTGAGATATGCTTTCAACATGAAAAGTCAAAACACAGTGGTTTACAATCAGTTTTGCTTTGTTTGAAGCTAAAACTCAAAACAAAACTCCTGCAGTATAGAAGTGTATGCAACAAAACATAAGAAAGTTAACAAAAAAACTCTGCAAACTGAGCCAGCTAGTTTCACTCAGCTCTTGAAATAACTCCTTTCTGCAAGTTCACTTTTCTGCTCTTGAAATAACTCCTTTCTGCAAGTTCACTTTTCTGCACATGTGTGAGATGTCAAAAATGAGTTGGTTTCACAACCCCATGGCACAGATAAATGCCACATCTCTAAAGCTTCACCCTTTGTTTAAGCAAGGTCTAACTCTCATTCTCTGTCTTGGCTTATAGTTTTGACATCTGCCAAGACATGAAATTTTCTCAGTTCTAGGTTAGTTACATTGAACTTTTGTACATCTGTAAAACAAAGAATTTCTGGTAAGACCCAAATTCAGTCTGAATGTTTTTTTATAGTTCTATCCAGCACCAAGAACTCATTTCCCAAATCTTTATCAATGCTCTAAATGGCTGCTACTCCCAAAAGGAGAGTAGCCACTTCACCACTTGGAGGTCATTCAAGGATTCATGTGCTTTAAGCTCAAAACCTGGTGTTTCAGGGGTGTTGAACACCTGTGGCTATTCCTAGCTGGTATGGGAGCTGCAGGATCTCATGCCATTGTGAATATCAGACCCCTCATCCCAAGGTACTGTTATTCACAGTAGGGCAGTGAGCAGTCCTCTGCTCTGTTTTCAGTTTTTGTAAAATTTTAGTGTAACTCAACAAACTAATGAACTCCACTGATATTGTCCTGGTTTCAGCTGGCTGGTACAGTGCTGTGTTTTGGATTTCATATGAGAATTATGCTGATAACACACTGATGTTTTAGTTGTTGCTAAGTAGTGCTTACTCTCAATCAAGGACTTTTCACTGTCTCATGCTCTGCCAGAATCTGGAGGCAGCATGGCCAGGACAGGTGTCCTGAACTGGCCAAAGGGATGTTCCTTACCACAGAATGTCTTATATAAGAATATAAACTGCTGGAGTTAGGCTGGGAGCTGCTATCAGTGCTTGGGGATGGGCTGAGCAGTGTTCAGTGTGTGGTGAGCGAATGTACTGAGCATCACTTGTTTCTGCTGGGTTTTATTTACACACCCCCTAGCTCCCCAATGTATTTTCATTACAATTATTATTATCTTAATATTTTCTTTTGCTTGAATCATTGCTCATCTCAACACAAGAGGTGTACTTTTCTTCAAATTCACCTCCCCATCGGTGCAGGTGGGGAAGTGAGCAAGTGGCTGTGTGGTACTTGATTGCCATCTGGGGTTAAACCATGACAGAGACAGAGACACTTTTAACAGAGCATTGCTGAGTACGTATGAGCTCAGACAAGTCAGAGCTCCTTTGTTTGCTGGGCAGCTGGTCCATATTCTTTCCCCCACAATACTGAGGGACTTTCTAAATTATCTGAGCTTTCTAAATTATCACTGATGGAGAAGCAAGACCTCAGTATCAGTGGGGCTAAGGGAGTCAGCTTTTAGATGTAGCTCTCACACTTTGGCAACTTAGTTGAGAAGAGCTAGAGTGATATTCAGAAAAAAACCCCAAATAATCAGTGATCTTGTGTGCATGTATTTTGGTTATTCATGTGTCAAATTTTCTTGGTGAACTGGTGTCTAGAAAAGTGCAAGGGAAATGGCTGAGTACAAAGTTTTAAAGGTGTCTTGAAATATAGCTCACAGACTTGAGCTACACAAGAGTTATTGTGAGTGGAATTTACGATATAATGGCTCACCTTTGTACAAGAGTGAATTTTATATGCTATGATCATATGTTACCAAGAAAAGCCCCAAAACATTGAACTGTTGGTGGAACACAAATATTATGTGACTCTGAATCTCACTTTGTATTTTAAACCATGAGAGTTTAGATCTGAGTCATCGTAACTTGTAAGTAGGAGATATGTGTATATATGTATGCATATATAGCATGCAGGCTATAAACAAGTCTTCTGTCTTGGGGTTGTTTTCCTCTTAAATTGCAGATTTGGTTCTCTGTTACTGTAAATCATTGTAGCCTCAATGAAAAGTCAGAAGTCAGCTGAGTTGCTTTGAAAACTTGAAAACAAATCTGGACTAGAAATCTTTACAGGCTACTGCTTTCTTCTCTGTTTTGCCCCTCTGATTTTCAGAGCCCTTGGGCCACCAGACCACGTTATGCTTCTCTTACATCCCTGCTTCTCCACGGTGCTTCCTACATGGAGCTGGTGTTAGAATTTGCCCAACCTCTAATTTGTCTCTCAGAGCACTCTAATCTTGCATTAGAGGCAGAAGCATTGTTAGCACCGCTAAAAGAACATCTTTACCCCAAGATCTTTGTTGGACAACTCCTGTAGTTAGAGCAAGAGCTGGAGAAGAGGGCACACGAGTGCCTGCTAGCAGCCCCAGAGACACATGTGGGGAAAAGTTATTTTTCTTCCTTTTTTCCTTTTAACTCATCACTTGACTTTAAACATGCATGTAGCCAAGCTATGCAGAAAGTGACTTGCTGAGCAGAGGACTGTAAGGTAGGATTAGAGGCTCTGTTTAAGACAAAATCTGCTTCAGTCTAGAGATCAATCCAGCCACAAAATAAAATTAACTTTGAAAGTAATGAGATTTTCCACTGTTAACTTAATAGCAGCAAACCACATGTTCTAAACAATGTTCTCTTTTTTTTTTTTTTTTTTGTATAAGGACTCATTTTTAGGAACAAACCCTAGACTATTAGCCCTGCCATTTTTCCACTGCTGGAGGAAAACGTGAGCTCTTGCTGAGCTGTATGGCAAATATCTTGGATACATCTGAATCTACTACCAGTAAAAAGGCCTCTAAAATGCTAGCATGGAGGAACCAGTTTAAGGTAGAGGAAATGGAAAAAGTGGGAAAAAGAAGAAACATCTCTTTGGATCTTAAGTTCTGTTAATTTTTAGATTATATTTCTTCTGGGCTCCTAAAATCTTCAGTAACAAACAAGTTTTCTTTTAAAAAGTATTAAGTTATCAAAACATTTGCCAGGTCCTAATACTAAATCCTAGCAGTCAGCAATGTTTAAGTTCAGCCATATCATTTTGCTGAGTAAGTCATGCTAAAACTTAAAGTTTTCCCCTCAAAATGGTCTTTCCAAATGAGATTGATATTGTGAGAAAAAAAGAAAAAAAAAAGAAGAACGCCTTCATCATGAGGAATTATGGAATTAATTTTCTTTATATACTCTGTTTGCACAAGACATTTTTGTTAACTCTTAATAAAAATACCATTCAGCTGCTACTTTCATTGTTTTTATCCTGG
This sequence comes from Aphelocoma coerulescens, assembly GCF_041296385.1. Lineage (NCBI taxonomy): Eukaryota > Metazoa > Chordata > Aves > Passeriformes > Corvidae > Aphelocoma > Aphelocoma coerulescens. Next base: position 66,023,800 of record NC_091013.1, read on the forward strand.
GACCAATACAACATTGTCATTATTGGATATAAAGTGCTGTAAAAACAAATCTAATTTGTTAAGTTTATTTTGATAAGAAATAAATATAAAGGTAGTGCATAGTTTGTACAGAGCTGCTATCATAGGACTCCTGGGTATAATTTATATAAAGAAAATAAAAAAGCATACATAACTTTCTAGTTGATTTCCTTTAACAGGGCTAATTGAAAACAGTTTCTGTTATTTAAAAGTAATTTATTTTAAATATACTTTTTAAAACAAAGTTCTTATTGATATCCATTTTAAGTATATTATCTCAGTGTGGGATACAAGTAAAAGGTCAAATCTTGTAGGAGTATTTTCTGTATGACTCAGTTCTGATCATAGATAAACTTATCGGAGAAACCAAATTAGTTAACCTTTTCACTACCAAAAGCTCGTTTTAACAGGCTACGATGGTTTCTTTCACAAATATAGGACTTCAAAACTCACACTTCTGTTCTGAAACATGAAAAAGAGAGTGCTAATTTCTCTCTTCTCTCTGATAAAAGGCAAAGGTTTGTGATTTTAAGATGAAATTAAACTTGTTGAGGTTCAGTGTGTAGGCACAGTAAGCAATACACTATTAATTTTTAGTCAGGAGCTGCTGTGCATAGCGGTGCAGAAGCAGATGCATTTTTTTTTACTTTATGTCTGTAATTTATGGACATTGTTGAATGATATATTTTTTCTTGCCCAGTAGCATAATCCATATGTATGGCTCTGATTACTGGAGCACTGAAAGACAAAATGGCTGTAGGTGGCATATCTCTAGAAAGCAGCCTTTTTCCATATGGCTTGATAGGTTGTTCAATTCCTGCCCACTTAACTGGTTTGCGATGTTTCTCAGAAATCCCTTCAGCTCCGCTTCCTCCTTTGTTTCCATTGCAGCGGCACCGACGGTTCAACGACTTGGGTTGTTTCAATTCACTCAGCCTAACTCAACAATGCCAGAAATTGCCCTTCTTTCCTAAAGCCGAATCCAGAGTGATTAAAAGGCTTTAATGGACTTCAGATCTGGGACCACACTCATGTCTGGGAAAAACTCTCTAAGATGCTAATGTGCCAAAGCTGTCTTCATGGCATTTGGCAATCTCACCTCTTATCAGCACCATTTAATGTGGTAGCTGGGGGACAGTTTGACTCATGTAGAGTTTTGCCTGTGAACTCATTCCTACCACCTTTACTTATTTTGTATAGTATCGACACTCACTGACTTGACTGAAAAAGTTGTGCTGAAAGGGATTAAAAATGGTCTCTCTCCAAATGGCTCCAAGAGAGCTACATTTCAGGCAGTACCTGGAGGAGAGCTGTTGAGACACAGATATTAATAATATTTCTAATGTTCAGTGAAGTAAACAAGTTAAAAATATCCATCAGTGAAGATATCTAGAAATCTGGTTTTGAAGGTCAAAGCACGTAGCCTTTGAGCTGAGCTGTAGGAGTATACTGGCTCTGCACAGCAAGAAGTAAAAAAAACCCAGTCTGTAAGGCTTGTCCCAAGTTGAACTCTAATGGGCTTGGGGTGGAAATTTTCTCAGCCCTGGTCATATGCAATAAAACATTTGTCTCATGCTGGTAGTGGCAATGAACATTTTTTTTTCTTCCATAATTTACAAAATATGAGCAAGTAGGTAGTTAAAGCATTTCAATTCTTCCATGAATGGAATAATTGTACATGGTATTTTCTAAGCAGAGAAATAACTGGCACTTGGGGAATTACTTTGTCACTCTCACAAAATGTAATTTCATCCAAATGGGAAAAATAATGCAATTATCTGGGCAGATAATGCAGCACACTTGGCATACATGGGCAGTGAAGATAGTATTTTATTTCATGAACAAGAGATGAGTGCTTTGGAAAACTTGTTGGTTTGCTTTTAATTATTAAAAGAGCAAATTCATGGTTTCTTTGGTGACTAGTCATACTGTATAGTATTTTCTTTTTTGTTCTATTTAAATTTAGATTGGTTATTCATACTTCCTGGCAGTGGTTATAAGAGGAGGATGACTGAGAATTTAGTAGGTGAGTTAATCTCATTTTTACTGTGTCTCAAGAGCCACCCACTTTCCCTTCATATGACTCGATACCAGAAAGTTCTTACAAGTTTTGCAGAGTGAGACCAAAGTTTTGACCTTCTTCTTTTCTGGCCCGTTTTTGTTGCTCCCCTTTATTCTTCTGCACATTTCTTGTTTTCCAGCCCCTCTCATGAGCCCAACACTCGGCTCATCTGCACATATGCCTTCTCCCTGCAGATGCTGGGTGGGATTGCCCAGCGGGCACTTGAGGTCAGGGAGTCAGTAGAGAGTGATTAGCTGGCTGCTGACTCAAAGAGTCGAAGCCCTGAGGTCCTCAGCAAAACCACATCTGTAGATCCATGCCCTGAAAATGAGCATGCTCCTAATGTCCATAAGGAATCACTCGAATATCAGGGCTGCTGAGACTGGGTGGATTTGTGCAACAGGTGAGCACTACGAGGTGTTGAAGCCGTTCTCCCTATTGAAATGTTACAGCTTCTTCCCCCTAGAGTGGGTGTCAGGGGACATCATAACATGGAGGTTTGTACCACAGCCCCACTTTCAGCCTGAGTTCTCATAGAGGTTGTATCCTCTTTTCTATTTGGCCAATTATTTTCATGTGGCTTTTAGAAACGCTGGTAACTTTGAGATCTTTGTCTCATGTAGCTTCTCTGGCCAAGGAATTCAGCAGCTTTTCAAAGGGAAAAGACACAGATGTGCACATGCAGACACTGACACTGCCTTCAAAACAGGGCTAAGTTATACATAGCAGAGAAATCTTTTTGGCATTCTGGCACTAGTGGTTGCACTAGCCCTTGGTGAGGATTTTCAGTGGGAAATTTGATCTAGGTGTGGTGTGGTGTCTCTAGATGTTTCACTTTCTGACTTTCACTGAAAGATGATTGAAACAGGCCCTGAATATGCTACCAGTCTCATTATCTGAGATAATGAGAATAAGGGAGATTGCAAATGACTCAGTGCATCTTGTAACAGGGATACTAAAACACTGTCCTGATGTCGGAGAAGTACACAGACCCTCTGTGATAAATCTTCCTGGTGCACCTTACAGCTTCTGAATCTTGCTAAATACTCTCCGGTGCTTCTACTCCTAAAATAACCCTCATTGTCCTGAGCCCTTTAAATAAAGCACTGCCAAAACATGACACCATTTAGCAACAGGCTAGAGAGACCTTTCTTCTCCCTGTTGCCTCTCTGGGTTGTGGGTGTTTGACTTGCCCAGGGCTCTCTCTGATCATGAATGACAGCACAGCCCTGTGCTGTGCTAAGCAGCTGAGCACACGCTCCTTTTTCTGCTGTAAGCCTACAATGAGCACAGCAGCAAGACAGTTGTGCTTGGGAAAAGAGTTTCCAGGTTTTAGCAGTGAAATATGCAGAACTTTAAAGCCCAGAAGTGACAGTTTTGAGCTAGAGGAAGGTTATCTTGTTTTTCCCCCAAATATGTCTGTTGGTCTTGGTAAAGATACGGCCTCTTTCCAAACCTCACCACACTTACAGCCCTAGACTATCTTGGCTGCAACAACAATAAAAATTACCTTCAGCTTTATATTTTCTTTTCCATTTCAAGCCCTCTAAATTATATGTTGACATTCTCACTGCTAGCTGAAGAGCAACATATCTCACAATATTGCTGTCTTCATGTGTGACACGTGGCATGATGTTGAGGAATATGCCCAGAGCAGTGTTTTGTGGACTTCACCTGCAGCCAGGTACAAAGAATGAAAGTTGCAGCAGCTGCTAAAGGACAGGTTCATAAAGGAGTTGAACACTTTGAATCAAAAAGGGGGAGCTGTGAGTGTTTTGAAGGATTAGGGTTTAAGAACTTCTCTTGGCTTCAGCTTCAGGCAAAGCCGGACCATCTTTCACTGAGAAAGAAATCAGCCTTTTTGACTGAAGTGAGAAGCAATTGATTGAGTGTTTCTGCTTCCCTGCTTCCCAGTGCCTCACACTCCTGAGTACGGATGGCTCTTATTAATTATCATGGACCTGAAACCTTTCCACAATTACTGTGGTTGCAGTTCTGCAAATAGGAAGTAATAGTGAGATACAATCACTAAGTGTGGTCCTGTTGTGTCTCTGGGCTTCTCTAAAGGCTGACTGAACACAGTGTCCCACCATGGCTAATTTTTCCCTGCAATATATTGTCTCTAAGAAAGCTGAAGCCATACAATTCCCCTTTTGCTTTCCCACTACATTTTTATGTTCTGAGGAGGAAAAAAAAAACCAAACCAGCTTTTTTTTTTTCAGCTGGAAGAGACAATATATATGCTTCTAATGTGCTCTTCGAGTCATTACTCAGCTGCCGAAAGTGCTCCAGTACACAAGTACAGGAGATGTGTTTGTGTCTGGTCATCTCTGGAATGCGTAGCCACCGAGTGAAAGGCTGGGAAACTCTTGTGGACGGCTGTGCCAGTGATGACCTGCCAGCACTGACAGCCTGGTCTCTGATGGTGGAGAGGGATCATGGGTGCCTCTGCAGCACTGAGGGTCTCCAGAATGCTGGGAGCGTGAAAGCTGGAAGGATGCCCCACACCAGGATCTCCTGGTGTTTGCTTGAGTCCCTTAGGGCCTTACAACTGGCACTCAGCAGTTTGTAGGATTTGGCTTCTGCTGCTGGAGAGAAAAAAACCTCATTTGTGAGGGATTTCTGTATGTGCAAAAGGCCTGCTAAAACCCCGATGAAATTAAAATGATCACACATGTCCTTCAGCTTAGGAAGAGAGAACTCTAAGTGAGAGCATGTGTGCTCTGACTGGGGCTGAGAAAATGTCAGTCTGATGTGCTTGGGAAGTTCATATTGATACAAACAGGGAGGCTCCCTGCTGCCCACAGATTTCCCACATAAAAGTCCTACTGGTAGCCGTGGGAACTCAGCAGCAGCCACGCTGTGGCTAAAGTCACCACTCTAAAAATGTAGTGAAATTAGTGTTCATAAAAGTGAAAAACATGCCACAAGAATGAAGATGTTCTGATTCACAGCCATGAAAATTACATGAGTTCTGGCATTTAAAAAAAAAAAAAAAAGCAGCTAAATTTCGCAGTTACTCTGGCTTCAGAAGGGGATTGCTCGTGAATTTTTAAGACGTTCCTTTGAGAAAAAAATCTTGGCAATCCTCAAATCAATTTGTTGCACCAAAACATACCCGCCTCTCCCGAGCGGTGCCCACGATGTGACGCTGGTCCTTCTCGCCAGTCCTGTGGAAAGGGCCGATCCTGTGCTGCACAGTGGCCCCTAGTGAAACTGAGTAGTTTGTTCCAGAGTCTGTGAAATAATTTCCAGCAGCTGGTTTGTTACTAATTTCAGTTCTGCCTTCTGATCTGACCCTCATCTCACTTAAACTATGCCACTTGCTATGTATATTTTTAAGACAAGTAAAAAACCTCACGGGAGCATGGTGGACCAACAGACCTGTCCCAGTGTAAACTGAGCATGAACCTGGGACCCAGAAGCAAAGGTAATGCAAGAAATAATGCAACTTAACAATGTCATTTAGTATCATTTTCAATTTGATATTTCCTTTCCTTGTTTTTTTTTCTGCCATGGATGCCATAAGAAGAGGAGACAGTTATGCCAGCTGCCACTCTTGCTAACTAGAATTTGGATTTTTATGTTGCATCTCTGTTCCAGTAACAAAGACTCAACCTCAAACAGGTTGTCCCTTGCAGCTTTTATTTTCTTGCACCACAGGGATCTGAAACATCAAATCTGCTTTTTTTCCTGTGTCCTATCAAGCCTGTTTTCCTTGATTTTCCAGGAGAGATGCTACAAAGTGACAAGCATCCCTCTTTTTGCTCCTCACAGTGTTCCCTCTGCCATCATGCTGTCTTACAGAGCAGCAACAGTAAAAGTTACCTTGGGAAGGAGGTGGCAGCTGGCTATTGTGCTCACTGGGCAGACACCACCTTCTCATCCCCACCCCCATGCCAGCGACAGCTTATGACAGCAGCAATCTTAAAAATAAAACAGGAAATGATTTCAATAGGGGATGTGGTGGCTGACAGAGAAAAGTGGGGTAGGTCTGAAGTGCCGTTGTTCTTTCATGTGAGCACCGGGGCGCTGCAGAAAGGTTGCAGAGGAACGAATGTTTGTGCAGCCTTTCATGTGGCAGAGAGGCCTGTGCTTGTTTTTGTTGTTGCTGCTGCTGAGACCCATTGTGGTGGCTGTCCTTGTGACCTGGGTCCGAACACTGCCAGTGGCAGTGAGGCAGCATTTCCCTGGAGCTGTGTGGTCCTGAGGTGCTGCTGGCACACACTTGCCAAGTGGTGTAGGACTTGCCCAATGGTCTGGCCTGAGTTTGGGCCCCCGTGATAACCCCTTGACTTCAGCATCTGAACTACTTCCTTGCATTAATTGCAGCTGGGATAGCTGTGCTCTGGCCAGTAAATAGTTCACTTGCCCACCGCATTCCAGGATGAGATACTGTTTTGGTCTGATGCCTGAAGGAAACACCTACCTTACCTGCTATTTAATCTGAGAAGAACCTTTAGGATTTGTCTGAATTATTGAAGGGGAAGGTTTCAAATGCCCGAGCCCTACATGCTAAGATCTCCTCATCCTCCTTGTTTTCTCCTGGAGGATCAGCTGAAAGAAAGAAGAGGTCTGGGTGAGTTCTGCTTCAGGAATGCTGAGCAGTCAGAGCCTCTCAAGCTAAAAGATGCTTCTTGGACCTCAGAATGCTGGGTTTGTTCTTGGAGATAATGCATGGGCTTTGAAATGAACTTCTGGTCTGCTTCCAACAGCTTTGTATTTATAGTGAACTTTCATTTCTCTCACCAGCTGAGTTAAGTGCTTTTTCCTGTAGCATTCAAATGCTTGGAATAGAGGTCTAAATCCTTCTCTGCTTTCAAACACAAACATATCATATCTGGGTCAGGAGGTCCCTGACCTCCAAATCACTGGAGGTTGACAGAGTATATCATGGTAGTTTTACTATAGGCTTGGCCTAGTCCTGTACTCTTCCCCATTGTCAGCTTTAGAGAGGGGATATTGGGCTAGAGGGACCTTTGTTCTGACCTCCTATGGACGTTTTTATGGTCTTTTGTCTTTATCTGATGCCTCTGGGGGCTAATAAAGATTTTGTAAATATAAAGAAGTCACTGTGATCCAAGAAGAAGTTGTGAGCATAGGAGGGCTCTCCCAGCCCGGTGCTCCCTGGGAGCAAAGGTCTGACAAGAGAAGTGGGTGTCTGGCAAGCACTGATGAAACAACTTCCAAAGTCTATCAGTTGCTGGATAGATGGTCCTCAGTGGGTAATGAAAATAACTGTTTCTGGACATAAAGCTTAAGATTTGATAATTTCATACAATATGTAATTTATCATTTGGTTTTCTTCTGTCATTGACCCACAGGCCTCATTGGAAACAGCAGATCTACCTCTCTCCTTTGGCTTCTTAGTTGGTTTCTTCAAGGGATAAAGAGGTCCCCAAAAGGGACCTGTGCCCCCTTTGCCAAGCCCTGGAGGCCTGCTGAGAAGAGTGGTTACCAGTGCTTGTTGTTCCCTGTTATCTAAGTGGAGCAACTCGAGCATCACAAAGCTGTGCAGGGTGTTAGGTTTGCTGAGACCCATGGTGTCTGTGCTGCCACTGGCTATGGGCTCTGAGATATCTTCGAGGTGCACTTAGAGGGCTTTGAGGCAGCACAACTGAGACTCCTCTGAGCTTGTTTTCTCCTCTGCCTTCCTCTCATCTCTGTTAGGTCAGGGGGAGCAAGCAGGACAGAAATCCTGCATGTAACTCCATTTTCCTTTCCCCTTTTCAATTTGCTTTTAGAAGGTGTTCCTAGGTAAGGTAGAGCAGCCTCATGACTGAGAAAGGATCTCAGCCAGGCAATGAGAAAGGCTTGCCCAACTGGCCCTGATACCTAACCTGTGCCTGCCTCTCTATGGGGGCAGCACAGCTGCTTTGCCAGAAGAAGAGAGAGGAAAGAAGAAATGAAAATTCTGATGTGAAAAAATAAAAAGTCAGAGAAGGATTTAAAAAAAATCCTGTTCATTTTTCCATCTTCCCTTGCTCTTCCAAGCCTAGAAGAATCCATTTCAGTATGACATTAAGCCTGTAAGAAGTTCTATTCTCTTTTTAGTCAGATATTGCAGAAGAGTTTAGAGCTATGGTTTCCCAATCCTGCACTGAAGCTGCTTAACCTTCACTTGCATCATTGTGATCCCTGTGTTCTGAGCTGGAGCTTCAGTATTGACACTTGTAAGGAAGGTGCTATTTTTAAAGTCAGCCCCCACATTCATGTTTTGTGCACTCCCCAAACAGTCCTGAAGATTCAGATCTCTGTGTGCCCAGCCCTGCCACCCCCTATTTCCCCAAGGGCCACAGCCCTGCCTCTGTGGCCAGAGCACATCACCAGAACGGAAAATCCAGTAGAGCTCACCAGTTACCCTGGGAAGGAAAAAGAAGGTTTTGCTTGCACAGTTGGTGCTTTCCTGCATGTTGTGCAGCTTTAAAAACTCCAGTGTTTTAATCAGCATGAACAAAGCGTAGGGTCCTGCTTAAAGGCTAAGTGCCACATTACAACTTTAGAAGAGTCAACAGTTTGCTTGATGTTATTCAAGTGTCAGTTCAAAATACAGCCTGGAAAAACCTCACTTCACTGTGAAAAATGCCCTGTGCTCACAGGATCAATTAAAATGGCTGGTAGGGATTCTGCTACAAAACTGGAAAACACCCCAGAAGCCAACCTGTGACGACTCCTGGAGAGTGTCAGACTTTTGTAGAAAGTTAAAAGTATCTAAATATAAGTAAGCACTTTTAAAGCTGTTGCTGTCTGTTCATGTCTCTCACTTGCCTAGTCTGTGGGGATCCTTGTTACTCATTCAGGGAGGGAGGCAAAGATCGCTGAAGTCAATAGAAAGATGCAGAGTGATTTCTGGCAGTTTTAGGTGAGATCATGCACTTTGCTCTCTCTGACTGCCAGTATCCTTGGGGTTCGCTGCCATCCAAGCCTTCGGTGGCCTCTACAGCTGCAGCAGCAGTTTCTGAATTGCAGTGAGAAGATGCAGTTCTGGAGGTTCACGTTTCTGAGATGCCAGTCTGCCCCAGCCCCCTCACACCTCAAGCCAGGGACATCTACAAACATGGCCAAGATCATCCCTCCACTCAGGGCAGATCAAGTGGACTTGGAAATGAAGGCTTTTTGAACTTCTTTTGGTAACGAAAACTAAGAGCTGCTTTTCTTAGTGGCACAAGGTAAGAAGGTTTATGGAAGGATTAATAGTAACCTTTACAAATGCTGAAGTCACGAACACACATGTGACTTTAGTGCAACCGGGGTCCACACAAGGGATTTGCTGAAAGGCAGCAAACACGCAGGGTCACCCAAATGCATGGATTTGACTGATCTTCAGGGCTGGGGAATAAAACCAGCAAAACTACAAAGCTGCATTTTAGTGCCTGGTATTTTTCAACACAAATATGTCCACAAAATAGTCGATGTCTGCAGTCATTTTCTGCGAAGACGGATACAGCAGCCGATCGAGTTACTCAGAGCCGAACGCTACACCTGGGCTGACCAGGCGCTCCCTGTGACTGGGGCAGCCACATCCCCGAAAAGCCCACCGAGGAGGACGGGTGTGAGCAGCAGCACCGCTCTGACAGGGTGCTCCGGAGCTGGTCTCTGCTGAGCGGCGCAGGGCGCTCTCCGGGGAGGCCGGGCGCTGGCGCGGCGGCGGGGACAGCTGCTGAGCGCGCAGACAGCCACCCACCCACCCACAATGTCTGCGATGCACACAGCTGCTGCCTGGCTGCATTACAAAGGTGCCCCGCAGCAGCACATGCGTCGGCTGCGATGCCAGCGGCTGCGAGCCGTGCTCAGGCTATATTTTACAAGTTCGTTTGCTATGGCGCTGCAAGCACAGGCATGCTTTTATGGCATCCAGAGCATTTCGCTGAATGATTTGGTAGTACGCTACTGACCAGACAGCGAATTTCCAGATTTAGATTATAAGAGGAAAACAGCAAGTGGTAGGTTCAAGTGCAGGTCAGTGGGTATGTTATACCAGAGCTCCTCCGCTGAGCACGGGAGTCACTCATGCTCCCCCAGGACCAATACCTTAAGCTGCTCTCAGTAGAGATGGCCTAAGGTGTTTGCTTTTAGGATTGCCCGTACCATTCACACTGAGAAAGTGCTGTTATCACATTGTAAACATAATTTTTAATATTGTAGAATGTTTTTGGTTGGTATTTGGGTTTAAAACCCAATTGTATGATGTTGATTTCTTCCTGTTCTCTAGATGTATTAAGCAGCATTTTAGCAGGAGGCTTTCAGGAAAGAAAGGAAGGCTCAGAGGTGAGAGGATGTTCTGAATCTGCTGGTGGGCTTGTTTTTAAATAGCCAGTACCAGTGAGTACAATTTGGAGGAGGAAAGTAAAGACAAGGTGTAACCCAGGCCATGAAAACCACATTTGGTGTTGATGGCCACACGATAGATACACATGGAAAAACATGTACTGCAGCACAATGTCATTGGCATTCAGCATGAACAAGCAGCATTTAAATATCTTACCTGTAACAAAACCTGACTTTACAGACAATGTAAACCAACTTACTGACCTGACTCACGTTCACCACCTGAAAGTGTGTTGGGAGAGTATGTCCTGATATCTTAGAGATTAAGTTTTGTTTATCTAAACTTTAGATCACCTTTTAAGGTCAATATCCCCTTTAAAGACAGACCCAGGGCTGCATGAGCCCCCTCTTCCTTCCCTCCCAGTGTAAATGACAATTGCTGAAAGCACAGGAGGTATGATATCACCTGAGAAAGCTGTGTACTGATTTGTTGCCACAAGGAGTAAAGCACCCTTTCTCACTCTCACTGAGCTGAACTGCTTGTGATAGCGCAGCCTGGACCCTACCCAGTGTTTGCAGAGTAAGATCTCACCCATGTAGGAGTTAGTCATGAATAACCTGCCCAGAGTTATGCTTCAGGTTGCTCATGGCTCTCCCACATCTTCTAACACAGCAGTATTTTTTAATGTCAGTGTGCATCTTGTTCCTGGAGGTTGCAAATAGTGGCTTTTGGGAAGGTGGTTGATGTCCCTGGGCAGAAAGGACATGTGAGAGTTGGGGGGCAAGGGATGGGGAGTGTGTCCATACCAGCAGGGAAATCTCCTGCCCCCAGCACAATGCCCTAACTTGTTTATCATTTCAAGTATTTATTATTGTGAGAGGGAGACTTGGAATAGTTGGAAAGATGAGGTATCGGCAGCTTCACAGCTTGAAGTTCTGATGCATCCTTTGGGAAGGCTGGGTTCACTGGGGCAGCTACAAACACAATAAAACGCACACACAGTAGCACTTTGAGGCTGATAAGACTTATTTTTCAGGATGGTGTCTTTTTCCCCTCACAGCAGCCAGCTCAAATTCCAATTTCCTGCCTTAGCTCTTACTCAGGCAAACCTCCTATGGACCTACTCCTATCTGTAACAGAACAGATAAAAACCTTCAGATCCTGACCCAGAAGATACAAAACAATGCTGAAATTAAGGTTCACAGAGCTACACCCCTTTCATTTAACCTAGTTTCTGTATGACACAGACATCTGGCTGTGTGACAGTGCGGTGCAAGTAGGGCAGATGCTGTTCATTGAGAAGACATTTGTGTGTGCCTGTGCTTGCACCATGTCCCACTGAAAGGGACCCCTCCTCTCACCCTTGTTCTGAGGATCAGGCTTTACTGAGGTGGGGGAGAAGGAGAATGGGAAACATTTAGAACTGTGTTTCTGGAATAAATGATGGGGTTTTTTTTGCTTTTGCCTCTGAATTTCACCTTTCTGCACAGGCAAAGTTTGTCAGATGATGCAACAGGTGCTGGCGCCGTGAGGACAGTGGACATTCCATGTGCCTGCCTACTCCCTGCCAGCTGCCCTGCCTGGAGAGCTCTGCACTTTTGCCCAGCCGTGGGGCAGGGTCTGGCCTCCCAGAGGGGCCGCAGCCCCACACTGTGTGTGAGAGCAGCGCTTTGCATTGGATGCTGCTGGCAGATGTGGAGACAGCCTCAGAGCATGTAACGAGACAACGCCCTACTGACGGCACAGCCTTCATTCCCGAGCACTGCTAATTGCTCAAAGCAAAGCTGGCAAAAATTCGAACTCCCAAGCATTTCCTAGGAAATGCCCTTTCCCTTTCCCCTTCCACATCATACTCCTCTGGCCTATCTGGTCAGACTTCATGACTGAACGTGCCCTTGGCGGCCTGCTCCCAGCTGCAATGTGCCAGGGGACATGGTGACCTGCTGGCACATGTGGGCTGCAGCCATAGGGCACACAGGGAATTTTGTGCCTGTATCTGTTCAGGAATTAAAAGAATCCTAAAAAGGTGAGAACAGAAGATAAGAACCAAGGTAATGGTACGTTGCTGAACTGTTTTCCTTGCTGTAATTGCTCAGGTTTTAGGGCAAAGCAGAAAGCTGTGCTTAGTAACTGTGCTGCCTTAATGTGCCCTGCAGTTAATAAATGGTGACAAATATAAGCTGGGGCTGTGCAGCTTTGCAGAAGGCCACCCAAAGGACAGAAGGCAAAGGGCTGGCACTACTGGGAGCAGGTGTCACGGTTACTGCAGCTGCAGCTGCAACTGCAAGCAGCCTTGTTTTGAATATGAAAACTTCAAGCTGGGAGTCACAAGGTCTGGCTAAAAGGGGGAAGGAAGAGGAGGAAGGCCTGTGCTAGGTGTGCTCAAAGAAGTGGAGCCGAGTTAACGTTTTTCTGTCTGAGCATGGCTTGGTTGTATCAAGCAGCCAACAGCTTCCCTTGTCACCTCCTCTGCTCCAGTGCTTCAGGTGGTGCGTAAAAACCACTGCTATCCCTGCAAAAGATCAGAAGCATCACACTTCTGGGAGAGTCTAAGGAAAAGTCACATGAAAAACCTCCCACTAAAAATGAATGCATTTGAACAAATGCCTCCTGTCCAAACCCAACAGGTATGGGTAAGACTGGTTGTCCATATTTTAGGCATACTCTGGTCTTTCCATGCCCCTGTTTGTTGCTCGCAAATCAGTGACTCATTAATCCTTTCCTGTTTTTTCTCAAGAACATGCTGTTTCATAAGTTCCCATATCTCAGCCTATCATGAGGAAACTCTCATTCTGTAAAAACCGTTGAGAAATTGGATATTTGGTCTGCTTGATAATTTAAAAATAATTGCTGAATTATTAAATAAGGATTGAATCAAAAACTGGCAAAATTCCCAATTCTTTTTAGTTCTGACAAAAATGGACTTCTTTCTAGCAGGACTTTGTTTTCTTTTGTTTTTTTGTAAATTATTTTTTATCTTGGTGTTATTAGAGAATTTGCAGCCTTCCTCACAGTACACAGAACTTAGAGAAGTAGATCTCTTGTCTTTAAGAAGGTGATATGTCTAGAAATGGCAAAATCTGCCCAAAAATATGTATCAATGATAGTTGCTATAGCTGTTAAATATGTACAAGTAACTTAAATAATGTATTTTAGCCTCATTAATTAAACACTAGAAATATTCCAATTTTACTTAAATACTCTATTCCATTAACACATAATAAATGTATGCAATAAATAGCACATCTGTTGTTTACTGCTGCTCCTATTACTACGAGTTTTATGTCTGGTTCTGTTATTGGTATAAGGTCTGTTTTCGGTGAAAATTCTTCAAATATCAAAACATGACTAAAATGCAGTAAACTGCAAGTAAAACAACCACATTTGAAAGAATGCAAAAAACGCTTTGGCAAGTTGTTATCTTTACAGTGGTATCTTTGCTCTATATATTTACACAAATACACAGAAAGATATTATATATTAATTACACAGGAAAATCTTACTCATCTCTGTAGAAAAACAGGATAGAGATTTCACATGTGGCTCAGCTCTAGGACGATGTGATATTAGTGTCTGTGCTGTTTTCAAGATGCAATTTATCTAACACTGGGAAAGGGTATGGTTTGGCTGACTAAACTCTGGAGTGATGCTGAATGATAAAAGTGCTAAGGGGAATTTTTGGGGCATCTAGAAGACAACATACAAGACTCCGTAGGTGTAAAAAAACCCAAAAAGACTTTTTCTGGTGGTTGTATAAAAAGCTTGCTGACATTTTATGACATGGACTAACCTCCTCCCATACCTTTAACCCCCCCTTGCCAAACATAACTGCCTTCAAGCTGGGTGCAACCACGCTCACACAGAGTTGTTATTTTGGCACTTTGTCTCATCTCACCTCTCTTCGAGAGAGTTGTTGTCCTTTCCGTGTTCCAAACTGGAGCGGGATGTAGTGTACATGGGCATGGCCAGGGAGAAGGGCAAGCAGACAAATCCAGCAGCTCATCTGGGATACACACCACCAGTCATCTGCAAAACACTGAGCATCACAGGCCTTCGAAAGCTGAGGCAAACCCTACACTGGGTTTGAGTGCTGGGGAGGGAGAGATTTGCACACCCCATGCTGTCATGGGGTCTGCTGCAGGTAAGGGATGGCTCTGTGGCTGCAGGAACATGCTGAGCCAGGAAAAGACCTGCCATGAGCTAAGAAAGCTTTAATGCTTGGAGGCATGGTGTGGAAATTAAGGTCGGTGGACTGGTGGGGATGCTTGTGAGAGTAGTAGTGCCCCAGGACAGATTTACATGAGGAGAAGCACATTTGTGTAATGGTAATGGGTGGGTCTAGGCAGTGACACATGGTCTTCTCCAGAATTTGGTCTTCAGACAGGCTGGCTCCTTTCCACAGTAAAACTGAGGTATGGCAACACTGCTGTTAGTGCAGAAGTCTGAGCTAGCTCTCTGTCATAGGATTCCCAGAAGCCCCCCGCCCTGTCCCATCTGCATCCTGGTGTCTCCAAGAAGCCAAGGGGGTATCCAGACTTCCTCCTGGGCTGCCCAGCCTGGCCCTTGCAGGGTCCTGCACCCTGGGGAAGCTCTGAACAGTATTAATCTCAGCCAATCCATGGGCCAGTTGGTAGGGAGAAGGACACGTCCATGGAGGTAGATTTGGATGTTCAAGGGACTGTTGAAGTTATTCTTCACAAGGGCCTTTTGGTTTTGGTTACAGAGGGAGTCTTATGTGAGCAGGGCTTGCTAATCTTACTTTCCCAAAGCACCCAGGTGGAAATGCCCACTTTGGCCTAAGGTGCCTTTTCCTAGAGATTTGCAGACAGATGGTGGCCAAAGGTCTCGGTGGAGGCAAGTCTCCCCAAGTCTGCTCCTTCTCCTGCAGTGTAGTCCCAGGTCTTTGGATATCAACTTTTTCTCATTCCTATCTACCACTGCTTCAGGGCCTTGCTCCTTGAGGAATGGGGAAATCCAGGTCCTATTGAGTTATGGAGAAAAGAGGGATCTTGATTTCTATGGTATGGGTTCTGGGCTTCCCTCTCTCTGATGCTGGACCTTCATTTCAGGCCACCAGAGTAAACACATGATTGCTGTTGATATTGGTCAGTCCCAGGTCTGTGCTGACAACTTTTCCAAAATAGCTTTGCTGCTGTTTCTTGTAGTCCTAGAAGCTGACTACACAGTAATCCTGGCTGTGAATATTTTTTGAAAAATAGATTGGCTCCAGCAGGGTAAGTAAAAGCTTGAAAAGTCAGTGCTCCTCTTTCCATCCCCCCAGGTTCATAGAAAGCACCAAAAAAGAGTGTACTTATAGCTGAATCTTGGGATTTCTTTAGGAAGCAGATTTTAGGAGCCTGACAAACACCAGCCTGCAGTTGGATGCAGTGGACTTACTGGCTTTTCTCCTTAACATTAAAATCTCTTTGAACTGGGAAGGTTGCCTGCCAGGTGTGGGTGGCAGATATTGAAAAATAAAGCTCTCAGATATTGATTTTCGGTCTGTTGGTATTAAAACCAAAACACTTCTTTCATGTTCCCAGACACTGTATCAGAGGCCACAGTGGCTTGCAGGGTATTTCTGTGCATCGTGGCAGTGTAGACAATAGAACATCCTGTGAAGTAACAGACTTAGCAAAACACCAAAGAGAAAATTGTGAAAAACACACTTCTCTGTTCCTTTTTTTTTAACACAGACTTTTTGTTAGAAACACAAATATACTGCATCTGAAATGGCTTTCTCTTGTGATTTGGCTTCTTTTTAATCCTCAAACCATTTAAAGTTCCACTCCCCTCCCTCAAACCCTGTTGAAGCTTGATGTGGGAGAACACAGTCTTTTTTCCCTACTGCTTTCAGTCACTGTCTGACATGTTCTGAATGTGCCTTGATGTGTCCACTGCTTTTAATATTGCTGGCTAACAAAAAGCACTAGATTTGTTTCCTCCTACTGACACACATATTTTTTATTTCTGTAGCCAAATATTGCTGTGTTTTGCAGGGGGATTATATGGGAGAGCAATGTAAAAACCTCCATAAAGTCACTGCTTGGTGGTAACTTAGTCAATCAGTTTTGCTATGGCATTACATACTCATAGGCTGGGGCATCTTTCATGCTAAGTATTGTGCTAATAGACCTTGATGCTTGCAAACTAAAGGCTTGTTCTTGCAGTTGTGGCTTTGATGGCAGTGGAAACTTTATTTCTTCTCTTAAATTTGTTAGTGCCTGTCTCCAGTGCACTTTGGGATGCGGCACTATTGGAAGTGTAACTTCAGAAATGGGACTTGGTGTTGAGGCGCTGCAGCCTGCACAAACAAAATGGCATTTTTTGTCTTTTTTTTTTTGGGAGGCATCATGCCTACACCAGGATGAGAAACACCTTTCTACCAACATACACTTCCCCAGTGTTTTCAGACACATGCAACTTCCTTTGCTACTGCCTGGCCTATGTCTATGTCCAGTCTTGCTATATTTATATATTTAAAGTTTATTGCATCTCCCTCAAAGCTGGCTGAATTCTGTTGGTGGGGGACATGCTTCCTTCAATGTCTACTAAGTTTATGGCTACAGCACCAGCATTTTAATAGCTTTGGGAATGGATGATGCTCTGTGAAGAGAATGCTCTGCCAGCAGTTCAGGGGAGGTATTGATCAGCCACGTTGCCCATTTGTGCAGGCCTTTGCCGGGGTATCAGTATCAAAACAGGAAACGATGTGAGAAATGTTAATGAAACTTGACAACAACAGCTCAAAAGGTGTTTGATCCACCGTTTGAATGTACATAACTATTACAGGATGAGGAAACAGGAAATACGCTGAGGGGGAGGAGATAAGAACAGAGAACTGTACAAAGAATAAAAATACTGAGCTTGAAAAATTCCAAGTCACCTTTTCTAAGTCAGCTGGCATGCATGAGGCACTTATCACAGCACACAGCTCCTTATTTAGGCATTATGCACGTAAAACCCAAGGAGCCAGAACGGAGGTCCTTTAGCAGTATTTAGCAGTATTTATTTTTATTATTTATTGTGAGGCCAAGTTAATGCCATGAAGAAAAACTCCAAATGAAAAAAAAAAAAAACACGAACCCAACCCCCAAACTTATTTGCTGGCAAGGGTTTTAAAATTTTCAAAACCAAATCAAGTCTCTGTGGTTCCTGTTTCTTCTGAATCTGCATTTGCCTACAGCTTTGATTAAATAAAATACCGCAGTGCTATTCCTGTTCAGAAGGAGTATTGTCATTTCATGATGACTTTTTTCTCTCCTCAGATCCCCTGCACACCACCCCACATTTTTCGAAATGTAACTGAGTCAGGAAAAAAAAAAGAAAAAGAGCACACACCCTCTTTCCTCTTGCTGTGTTTTATGGCAGTAGGTTGTCTGCTTTCTTCTTGTCGAGTTCCCTACTAACCCACTCCAAATTGTTACTCAGTGAAGTCTAGAATTGTGTTAATTTGAAATAAATGTTCGGGGGGGGGGGAGGATTGATTTGAATGTAAGAACAGCAAATGTTTCCCTTTTGTCACCTTTTATTAACAGCACTCAAAGCATTTTGAAGACTTAAAGTCATGAGTCACAGTTTTTAGACAAAGGAATTGGGCTCCAGAGTTGATGCTTGATAATTAGTAAACTAATTGTGAAGTTCAGGTCTGCTGATTCCTAGCCTCCGGCCCAGATCCATTGAATGATACAATTTCCTGTTTCAATTACGCTGAAAGGAACCATTTTCTAATGTGCAGGACACCCACTAAGGTCCTTAAAACGCCCTTTGAACTTTTGAAAACAGGGACCAGTAGTTACAGGACACCTACTTCCTTCTAGTCCTGCACACACTGATGGGACCTTGTGTCTTCACAGGAGAGGACAGAGAGGAGTTGCCACTGTGTTATGAAGGTCAGGAAAGAATGACTGTCCTGTAGACCAAGAACAAGGACATCCAAGGTGTGGGAGCAAGGCAGATTGCTAAGTGTTTTCTGGTTCTTGGGGTCTATTGTTTTTAGTCTTAAAAATGCCCCTCCCTTGGGGCCATGATATCATTGCCTGGCATTCCATGAACTTCCTCCAAAGTTCTTTCATATCCTTCTATGTTAGACAGGAATATAAATTTCTTCTTAAGTGGAGTGAAATACCACCTGTACATTGACCTGTCATGCTGGAGACAGTGTGGCTGGTGATGAGTCCCCTTTTCATCATCTTCCAAAGGCAGGAAAGATAATACAGTAAGCTATTATGAAACAGGCTTTTTTTAGAAGATGATTTCACTGTGACACAGTCTCCTTGTGTGTGATTAACTCTTCTTTGGGTAGTGATAATGAAAACAAAGTAAACTTGTGGCTGACGTAGTATCATGATACCCTTCTTTAAGACTGACTGTAAGTGTTAAGAGCACTCCCACTAATCTCTTTTTTGAAAAGCAAAAGAGCTATATCCAGTTTGACTAGTGAGTCATCTTTTACCCTCCTGGTCCAGTTCATGGAGTTCCAGCTGACTTCACAATCTATACTCCTCTGATCACTTGCTCACTACGAACCTGGGCAGAGTGTTTGTGGGTGCCTTGAGAAGGCACTGGGAGCTGCGAAATGTGCTTAACACTATGTGTCCTTGTGGGCTCTTAGGGGGAAGCCTTGTTGGTTGATTTAGGAAAATATAAAAAGGTTGAGTGCAGGTGGGTTCCATGCCAGCAGAATGGAGGCAGTCACTGGTGCTGGGAGCAAGTGGAAAAGGTTGGTGTGGAGATGGTAACAAGAGGTGAGGTGTGGAGAGGTATTACACATGCAGGATGAGGCAATTCTTTCCAGTTGTACTTGGTCCTCCTTTCTTAACTTGGTGCTTTCCCAGTAGCAGTCTCTTCTTTGGAACTTTTCTTCTTTTTTTTTCAGATAGAAAACCACAGTGGAAGGCAGCAGTCTCAGGAGGACAGTGCTGCTTTCCTTGTAGACAGAGGGACTTACTACCTTGGATTAATGATTTATGAAACAAACGAATCCAAACTCTACCAAAGCAAGCTGTGAAAAACTCCCAGGATAAATTGGGTTTTTCTGAATGGGAGCAATAAAGAATATTTAGCTAGAGGGACCGTCTATGAACACTTTCCTCTTTCTGTTCATCTATTCATTAGAAAATGAGAGTAGATGTAAATGAGCCCAGTGGGCACTGGTTGAGGTAAAGGCAGGACATAGATGAGCAATTGGCAGAGACAAGAGGAAAATGCTGGGGGAGCTGAACAACCTGCAAGGCTTTGAGGGACATGGACTATGTTTGTGAAGGTGCAGAATGTAATTTGTGCCCAGCCTATTGCCGGGGTCAGCTAAAGAGATGGCAGTGGAACATAATTTTCAACAGTGTACAAGGCCTTAGGGAGTGTAAAAGCCAACCCCATGGCACAATATGAAATATTAACCACTGACTGGTGGAGAGCTTGACCTTAACTATCTCCTTTCATGTCAAAAACCACATAGCAATGAACCCCTGGCTGTGCTGGCCTGGTGCAAACCATCAGGGAGAGCACATAGCTCTAAGGAGTTGGCACAGGCAGAAGAGACCCCAGTATTAAGGCAGTCATCCCCTGCCCTGCTTGCTACTGCTCAGGGACAAAAAGCAAAAAGAGCCAAGGTGCAGGATAAGCCTAGGAAAAATCCAATTCAAGTGTGACATTCCTCATGTCAGAGAACAGCAATGGATGGAGTCTTGTCAGAAGCTTCAAACTTAAAATTAGGCAGGAGGAAGCTGGTGGCACCTGGCAGTGTCTCCTCAGGTGCCAGTGCCCTCCATATACCGCAACTGCAACTTTTCTCCTTCCTTTCAGAGCCAGCACTGCCTGGACTGTGCTGTCTGGGATGGCAGTGTGTCCCCTTGCCAGGCTGGCTGGTGGCCTGGTGTGAGACGGCAGCTCTTTGTTCGTGTGCAGAAACAGGTCATTGTGGTTAACCATGCTGACTCCTTTAGGTGCAAACAGTTCTTCCTGAGCTTATACGTATTGATTTGCTCTGTGACAGCAGGACGGTACGTAGGAGGAGAGATATGCTGACTTCAGTCATTTAAACTTCTGACAAAATCCCACATAAGGAAGATCTGTACAGGAGTGAGAAGTTGCTAGAGGCAGGCATTGAAATGTGGCAATAAATGGCCACTTGACAGACAGCAAATGATGGGGCTCAAGAAGTGCCCTGTTCTGCGTAGGGCATGGCTTGGGCTGTGGGCAAAATAAATGGGGAAAAAAGAAGGAAATATTTTTGAGATGTTATTTCATGACCAGGCATTTTCAAGAGCTCCAGGAGATGCCTGTGCTGCCCCATGCCATGCTGAACCACGTGTTTTAACCAGAAGAGCCATAAGCAAACTGTGCAGTGGCCTTAGATTGTAGACAAATGCAAGTGGTACAAGACACTTCTGGTAACAGAGCTCCAACAGCCTCTGTGCTCCACAACCACAGAAAATATCTGGCAATCAGAAGGAGAAGAGGAGGCCTGGGTTATGAAACCATCCTGATGAAGCTCCAGACAGCCAGAGACAAGAGGACATATGGCAGTGAAGCAGGGTATGGTCACTCTGGTCAAGGAGCTCCAAGAGGCTCTGCTCCAAGAGCTCGGTTAACGCTGCCAGAGGACACATATCTCCAGAGGAGACAGGAAAGGAAAGCACAGTGACAACACTCTGAAGGCCTTATGTCATACATCAGTGCAGAAATGCCACCAAGATGAGTATTGGGCCTTGTCACACTTAGCAAAAATGTAAAAACTGATTTAGTAGAATTCTTTTATGTAGGTCTTTCTCAGCAGTTATATTAATCTTGCAAGAAACCTCCACAGCAGTAAGCACTCGCATTATCTACTGCTAGACTAAAAAACACTTAACAGTTTTGTTTTCAGACTTACGAAGTGCAAGTTTTATGCCAAGAATTAAATTGTGAAATACTCTGAAGATTTAGGAAATTCTAACCGGAACAAGCACTGTACATTTTGTCCATTTTTAGGACAAAATATTTTTTCCTGTTTTTCCTCAAGTAAAGCTCTGTTTTATATTGATACAACCATTTGATTGTTTCTGTAAAGATGAGCAACTTGCATCTCTGAATCAGGAGTGCAGATGTCTGGGTAAAGTTGCTGAAAAGTCATTGTTATCTGTGTAAAAACTCATGGATTGGAAAAGTAAGCAATTGATTGAAAAAATTTGTTGAACTAGTGTTGTGCCTATGACCCTGATGATATGTGGCATGAATTATGCTGAAGCCTAATGTGTCCTGCAAGACAGCTGCATTTTCTAAATGCTTCTTGGAGACTACCTGTTCAGCTTGCCTGACTGGGTTTGTGTCATGCCCTTCCCAGAAGCTGAATCTCCTAAATTAGGGACAAAATCTGGTCACTGAAGTTCAGTAATTTTCTGCTGAGCTGGGATATAAGAACCAATCTAATTCTGGTTTTCTCCTGACCACTTTTTCCTAAACCTGTTTTTTTCTCATGCTATTTAATAAATGTGATGCTTTATATCCCTGTGCCAGTGCATCTTGCAAACGAGCACATGTAGTCCATGACTTGGTGCTGCATAGGAGAGGTAACTGGCTCACCTATTCAGTGTTCCCTCATTCAGCTCTACAGAGGAACTCTAGGGAGATTAGCCCTCTGACTCTGACATGCAAGTTAGGTTTGAAGTGTGGGAACAAACCTCCTGCTTTGTTGTGATGGATAGAGGACAGGAGAGCTCAGTGCATCCGGACCCACCACAGTCTCCATCAGCCAGCCAGCACTCAGCTCTAGGGCTTGCAGGTGTCTGTTGCAGGATATCTGTGCAATGTTAACTTTGCAGCTTATTAGCTTGGGAATATGTTGTTCATCCCGATAAATTCTGTATTATCTGTAGTTTTATTGTTTATGTTGATATATAACACCCTCCACAGCAATTCTGGAAGAAAAACAGTGGTGAAACAGCAAATGAAAATGTGGGAAACTCACTTTTTTTTTGATATGTACAGGAAATGGGTGAAGTCAGCATTGCACAAATAATGAGTGGATGAACTATACTTACCTCCATCTATGCTGCACTACTGAGCAGGGTGTTACCATGTGGGCAGAAGTGGTGAAGGGACTGGATCTCGTGAGGGAATGAAGCACAGACTGCAGAAAACTGGGGGTTAGAGCCCTGCTGTCCTCTGCTCTACCACCAGAGCACCTTTCCATAGTTCAGGCAGCAGTGTGAGCAGCATCTGTTGCAGAGTTTAACCTCACGCCCTCTGCCCAGAGGAGAAGTGTGTGCACTGGAGTGTGTTGTTTTGCTGGGGACGAGGGTGGCTGTTGATGGTAGATGTGCTAAGTGTGATCATATTAGAGAGGGAAAGAGCCAAGGTATGGGATGTGTTCATGCAGATGGAGGTGGTGTGAACAGTGATGGTGCCCAGAGCCTGGGAAAGCCCTGACACAGCTGCAGGGAATTTCAGGATCTGTCACAGACAAACTTCATCTTCTCCACTACTATGCCCTTTGGAGATGCTGAGGCCACTTCTGGCCTGTGGGACAGCTCTCCTGGCTGCAGTGTGGTGCTACTCACATCACTGAACTCTCCCTGTAGGGAAGCACAACTCTCTGAGGCCAAGGAGTGTCCACTTAGTGTTCTTAAGTGGTCCAATTCACAGGCTGTGGGACAGATCTGCACGAAAATTGGCAAATCCCACCAGAGCCTCCCTGCTTTTCTGTGTGCAACCTCTCTCCTCACAAACCCTCAATGTTTTACCTTTTTTTCCTCCCAAAATGGTATAATGAAACAGCTCTGAGGACTCAGATGACTTAAAGTGCATTTATTTTTGAAGTTTTCTGCTTGTAATCAACAGAGAATTTTGCTGTGTAACCATCTAATATGAAAGAGCGGCTGGGCATTTGGTTGTCATATGGCTGGGTTGTATAATTATAGAATATGTTATGGTTTGATGGATGAAGTCATTAAGAGCATAGTAATTAGTACCAGCCTGCTACTTTGAACTGCTGTGTGGCGTCACATATTTCTTGCAGTGAATTACATCTGTGCACACACACAGAATACAGCTTTCCAACCATCTGATGCCTCAGGCTTACATATTGTTACTCTGTATCCATCCAGAAGATTTTTCATTCAGTTTCAAAAATATACACACAGCAAACCAGACAGTCTGTAGCTTCCTACCTCCTAGAAATGGCACCTTTTTTTTTTTAAAAGGAAAACTCCTAAAGGAGAATTTAGAGGTTTGACGTGGCGTCTGTCATGGGCTTGGCACAGGAAATGAAATCTTGCAGTGGAAAGGTGAAACTTTCTGCTGCCATGTGTAGGACCTCGAGCCAGAACTAATCCTAGTGTTCTGCTTTTTGACTTGGCAGGGTGTTTGTGGAGTCCCTGAGGAACTGTGGGTGGTGTGCAGCCTTTTTACCCTTGAGCTGAGCGGCACACTGGGATTTCAGTGATGATCTATGTGGAAATCCCATGTGGATGACAAAGGTTTTCACTGGGATAGCAGGATGCTTGCAGGAGTACAGAGAGGATGGGAAGAGCAGCCCTGCAACAGGGAGAAGTCTGATGGCTAGTCATGAGATTTGCTCACTGGTGGCCACATCTTCATCGTGTGAGGCATTTCACTGCAGCCTCCCCAGTCAGCATCCACTTCCTGCCCATCTTCCTCTCTAAGCCCCTGCAGCTGACCTGGGATGATCTCCACTGTGAGCAGATATGTTTCCCTCCCCTCGTCTGCCCCACCACCAATGACCTTAAACAAGGTCACTCAAACACTTCACTGTATTACACAGGGCAGGCATGTCCTTGCATGGGACTGCATCATCTTCCCCTCTAGAGAACCTCACTAGGTGTGAAACATCGAAATGTGACTATTTTAAGCTGCAAATGATAGCTCTGGTTTGTGGCATAGCATGTTGGTGCCTCCTGGGAATTATGGTGTGGTTAAAGACATACTGCTGAAGCTATGATGTCTCACTTTTCCATTAGGGTCAGACAACCCTGCCATGCCACAGATCCCAGGGTGCCTTGGTGTCTCCCTACATTAAAAGTCACCTTACACTAGGGAAGAGGTGGCTTGAAATAGGTTAGCCCAATTCAGAGACAGTAATATTCAAAGTATACTGAATTTGAGCTGGATTTGGACCAAACCCACTAAAATGCTTTGGGCTTAAGGATTTTTTTTAAATGAAAAGTTGAAATTTAGTCTGGGAAACAATCGCTTTTAGAGGAAAAATAGAACTGAACAACCGCAACTAAAAATTCCATTTCCTGCTGAAAAACTATCCAACAAGAATTGCACTTAATCCTGTAAATAAGAAGTCTTCTTTGCTTGCAAAAAAGAGGACATATGAAAGAAAAAAATGCTTGCACAAATACACTGGGGGGTATTGGGTATATCACAGTTGCATCAATCTCAGATTTCCATTCTCTGACCCATCTTTGCAAGGGCAGAGCTGCTGCCTGCTTTAGAAATTGTTACTACTGCTTGCATCAGTTTTGGATCTCATTTGTGGGGGTGGCAGGAGAAGAAATGGCCTTTGCAAAGTGACATTCATTTTGTCTGTCACCCCTTTTCTCAGTTTGATGAGCCATTTCTTCAGTTTTTTTATTCTTGCTGAATGTGGTATTGCTCTGCAGACTGCACTGAACTCTGCTGTGCCCTGAACATAACAGTGCCCTGGAGTCTGATCTGCTCCGTGCTCATTTTGTTGTCATCTGCCAAACTCTGGTTGCTAGTTGCCACAGGAAGCTTGAGGAGGATAAATGACTTGCTTATACCCACTGTTCCCATGGACGCAAATAGGCACAGACAAAATGTTTCCCCTTTTCATCCTTTTCACACTTCCTTGCCAAATGTGCTGGGATGTGAGATGAAGTCTGCCCACCTTTCTCTCATCTCCAGCACTGCTGCTGAGTTGAAGACCCTCTCTAGAGGCACCTGTCCAAGATGAGTGGTAGGCAAATGAGGATTTTTGAAATGGCCTTTTCAATTCTGGTTCAGTTTTGTGGGTTGGGGGATAAGGCAATATTAGGAGTCCATTTTGAAACATGGCTTGAGATGATAAAGAAGTGTCTTTACCTGAGAGACAGGCTTATGCCAGTGGGACTCCATGCACAGTGTGAGTGCTTTGGGGCAGTGCTCTCCTGTGAAGATGTGGGGTTCACCTTGATCAAATGTAAGGTCCAAATCTGAAGTCCTTTTGCAGTCAGTGGAAGGAAACTGGCTCTTCTGGATCAGTGCATCTCATCTTGCAGTATCTTTCTAAGGTGGGACTTTGATAGTATTTCAGTGCCTTGTCTTGAGAAAAAAGTACTTTTTCCTTTGAAGCAGCTGACCTTTCCACTAGCAAATGACTGCTGTCATCCGTCCCTGGAGTCCCTATCACCACCAGGCCAGAGAATTGGCATGCTGGAACTAATTAACTAAGGCACCAGATTTAAAAGACAGCTAATCCCCATGGTTTCACCTTGGTGCAGGTTAAGAAGTGACAACCAATTCCCCTTTTACAAAGAAACTGTCCACATCACCCATTTCAAATGTTCCTGCTTTGGTTTATGTGAGCATTTCTGATCCCCTGATAGGCACTGCGTGCTGAACACCAGGTAGCTAGTGGGGCTGTATGTGCAGTGAGCTGGAACCTTTCCCACACTGTGTCCCAGTGGTGTGCACTGGAACAGTGAGCTGCTTTGGAGCCCTTGTATTAAGGATTAATTGGAAGAGCTAAGAGTTTAACTTGCTTTTTGCAATACAGCTCTTGCCCATTAAATTCTGTCCCGGCCTGTGCATTACATCATACTGAAAGAGAGAGGAGTTATACAAAAGGTTTTCTCTTCATCTTCCTGGACAGTCACTTTGGAGATCACTGGAGTGACCTTATGAAGACTGTGAATGAGTCAGAAGAGGGTGCATGGTTTTCTTGATCCAGAATCAACACCTTGGTGTACTCAACACCCTTTCTCAAAGCGGAGCAGTGCACAGGTTTGAGTGGTGTTTGTTCTCTTCTTCCATACTGAATGCCATGGCAGGTGTGTCTGGATGGGTAGAGCAGGCCTATGGCTGGTTGGGAAAAGGCAGAGCTGCCTCTGGGCTCGCTCTGGCTTCTTTTGTGCTTGTCAGAGGTCTCTGAGCCCGCATCTGTTTCCCACACCTGACCCCCCAAAGGGACCCTCTTCACAGAGCTTCTGGCTGTACACACCTCTCTGCTGAATCTGTTATCAGACACAACTTTATAGTTGTGACTTACGTAGCTTGTGGCTTAAACCATATGGTCATTCTTTTATGTAGTATTTCTGCTTGCTTATTTTTCATTTTCCCACACCCACTCCATTTATTGTTGGCTGCTTTCCCAGCACCTTTCCTCCAGAGAGGGAGTTACATAAATAGATCTCTGTAGGCTTTTGAAGGCAGATGCTGACGGACAGATCTTCCCAGATAGATGGCAGAGCAGTGTGAAATGCACATCACCTACATACCTACAGCCACGGGAGTCACAAACCATGGTCCCCAGTGGCTGAGGATCTTGATCAAGGCGACAGTGCCACCGTGTTGACAGTGCCAACATAGGACCAGTGACAAACTCTGTTCAGCTGCTGCATCTTATTAAATGGTGTCCTGCTTTGAGTGATTAGTCTGTCTGCAATCACTGGGAATGAATGTAGGGCTCAGGGGGAATTAGAAATAATTGAGGAAATTAAAATCAGCATAATGTTTGCATTTTCCTCTTCATATGCCTTTTTTAATGATTTAATATTTATGTACCCACTATCTGGAAACATGTGGTTGATTTGTTTTCTTCACTTAATTTGCTACTGAAACACTTAATTACATTTAAGACTAAACACATAAATGTATTTGCTTTGTATGGTTCATTAAAACTTAGTAGTTGCACTGCAGCAGTCCCGTCTTGATTCCTCACACACTCAGGACTCTGCTTGGTTTTAATACAGCCTGTGGTAGGAATGGTTACTGTGCCACCTCTGTAGGGCTAGCAGCTTGGTTTTAGTGATGCTTCTTCATAATTAAATGTGTTTTAATCAGAGCTAATAAAACTAAAATCAAGGTAAGGGTCCCTCTAGAGGAAAACTGGGAAAAGATAATAACTCTGCAGCTGAATTCTTGGGGAAGCAGGCATGTTATCTGAAAAGGGGGATGATAATAATTTGAGGTTTGGAGGTAATTTAGATGTCTTTCTGAGGCAGGTAGCATGAGGAAGTACCCTGAAGGTAGGTCATTGCCCCAGCAGTTGGGAGTGCTGAGCCATGGGTGCTGTGTCTCTGCCCACAGAGGGCCAGATGACCCAGGGAGTTGGGGGACTTGCTGCCACCACATAGTTCTGTATCAAGAATGGAGAATCTTGTGCTGGGCAATGTGAGAGGAGAGTGCAGCAGGAAAGATATTTTTTGGGCTTGAGACATGTGTAAATAGGCAAGATAAACTGATAGAGCTGGCTTTGGATCCCATGCCCTGAAGGTCCTTCAAGCAGCATCTGATGTCTCCAGCTATTACTCCAGTTCTCAGTACGACAACCCTACACCAGCAGCCCCTGGGTCTACACAGAAACCACCACTGAGCTGCTCTGCTTCCCTGGCAGGGACAGCTCATTGCCAAGCCTGTATGAGTACAGCCATGGGCAGCTAATAGCAAGAAATGGCCCTTAATCAAATCCCAGATGTGGACGTTTCCAAACTGGAAGAGGTCTGTGTCTGGCCTGAACTTCCCAGCTCATGCTGCTTCCTGCAAAAACAGGGCACCGGCTTCCCCAGAGCTGCTGTAAGGACTGTACTTACATGGTGTTGGGGGAAAGAGCCATGAGCAACTAGAGTCCAAGCTACACCCCAGAGCCCTCCAAAAGCCGTGGGGAACTTGCAAAAAAGGGCCAATGTCTCTGAAGAATGGAGCAAGCCACTCCTAGCTAGACCAAAGCACAGTATCTCCTGCCTGGGTCCCTTCCCTGGAGACCTAGGAACAAATTGTTGGTGTTTTTGTATTGCAGTCAATGGGTCATTAACAGCACCCACAATGGGAACAGTACTGAGGGTTTGGTGATAGCAGTATGATGCTGATGAGGGAGAAATACAGGCTTTGGACTTCATGAAATACCCCAGTGCACCTTGAAAACATGGGGAAAAGAAAAGCCAAACTGTCCATGTAAGAGGTCCTTGAAGAGGGATTGAGATATTCCACACATTTGGGCAGGGAGCTGCACCAGAAGTGCAATGCCTCTCCATGCTTCAAACGAGATGTTCAAGTGCACAAGAAGCCCGCCTGGCTGTGCATCCTTCCTGCCTGTCTTCATGGCGCGGTCTGGAGACGTGCCACATTCATTAGCTTTTGGCCAAGGCAATGGCTCCATGAGCAAAGAGGAAAGTTCCCCAGGGAACCCACTGCATAAACCACTGTCTGGGAGATAAGACTGGACCTCAAAGAAGAAATTGATCTCCTCAGACCATATTATGTCTACATGTCTGAGACGAGACAAGCATCGAGACCAGGAAAAGCTGCGCGCAGGAGGTTTTCATCAGGCAGAGAATTCCGTGGGCAGATAGAGCAAGTTGGCTAACGAGATAAAGGCACAAGAGCATGAGGAGCTGGAGAAACAGAGTAAGGGAGGATGGGCAGCATGAAGCTGGATCTCAGCTGGGTTCTGAGATAGAGAGGATTTCTGGCTCTGTGCTGCTAGACGTCCCAAGAGAAAACTCCCAGAGAACACTTGCTTCGTGGAAAAGAAAGTGGATTAGGTGCTGGCATGCCACACACAAAAATGTATTATTTCCAGAAAAATGTTCTCTCCAAGGGATTGTCTAGAACTTTAACGAGGCCTCTCCTGTGCACGTATTTTTTTAAAAAAAACCTAAAATTACCCTGACTGGTCACGGACATCTTCTTTGAAGTCTGTTCCTTTTGTATGTGGAAGTGGTACACTTTTAATACAGCAAAGGGAAAGCTTGTGTACTACTGGCCTGTAAGTAGTTAATGTTCAAGAAAATATTGTTGTAATTTACAAAATTCTCCCTCTTTATGGTTCACCCTTCCAACACCTTCTGTGTGTAAAAATTACTCTGCTTAATCCATTGTGGGATCACATCTTCTGTTTCTTAAGACCACTCTCTATTGCTCTTGGCTATAAAAATACTCATCCCTCTCCACACCTCACTTCCCACAAACACATACTTTTTAAAACCAGTGGTCCATGAAACAGCCTGAAATTGTAAAATAAGACTGCAAGGTTTTTTTTTTTAATTTTTTGCCTTCTTTTACGCCATCTACTGTATCATGATGAATTGGCTTTTTACTGGCAGAACAGTGCCACTTTTAGGCGGTGACCTCAGTGACAGTTGTTTAAAGCATGATTCTGTATGTGCTGATGCAGTGTTTCATCAACATGCTTGAATCTGCTTCAGCCACTTATTTTCCTTGGCTGTATAGGACCAGGGTTTTAAAAATCATGTAGAAACATGAAGAGGCTCCAAGGACAGTCGTGGAGGAAGTCTGCTAGCTGAGAAGGTGTTGTGATGCCAACAAGATTCTCACTTACATCTATTACTTCTTGACCTGCTCTGTTTTCTAACTAGAGAAAAAGGTTGTTTCAACCCCCAACAAGTAGTACACCCATTTTAGGTGTGAGGGAAACCTGGACCTAGGTTAGAGAAAGGAAAAAGCGTAGGTGGAAAAAAAATCTTTGGATCGTATTCAGACAGATAATCTGCTTTTACTGTCTGTCTTTTTCTTTTGAGGTCTTGCCACTCTAAGTCACCAAGAAGCTGTTTTCTGCACTTGAATTTTGCTACTGGCATGTGGGCAGTGAGATGAGGAGGAAAGGAAATGTCTTTTTTTCCCCTGCCATAACTC
The DNA here is from genome assembly GCF_041296385.1 of Aphelocoma coerulescens. Taxonomy (NCBI): domain Eukaryota; kingdom Metazoa; phylum Chordata; class Aves; order Passeriformes; family Corvidae; genus Aphelocoma; species Aphelocoma coerulescens. The sequence continues at coordinate 66,053,970 of NC_091013.1, forward strand.
ACCTGATGTTCAGAGAGGAGCAAATCAAGGAACGATCTCAGTTTTCACCGAGCTGGATATAACTCCACGTCAGTGGAAAGAACTGTGCTATCTTATAGCAGGAGAAGAGCCCCTGGGAACCCTCACACTAACAGGGACCTGGAAGGAAAGCTTGAGTCACTCAGTCCTGTCTCCTTCTGCTGTCGTCACCACATCATACGGACCTTTCACACACTGATCACGTTCCATCGTAAAAGTAGATAGTGGTTTTGCCCCCATTACTTGTATTATGTAGCTGTTTGAAAGCCTTGGTTCTGACAGTGGGGAGAATACAAGTTCAACTGTGCTAACTCTGGAGAGGTTTTTTAAAGGAAAATTCTCACATGCCACAACTGGATGGCTGCAGTCACAGGATTTATGGCCTCTTTGACAGCACTGTGCACATAAGCAGGGTAGGTGATGTATGCACACCACAACATCCAAGGCGATCTGGAAAGCAGGGTTAAATTACATTTTATGGATGGCATGGATAAAATTGTGCCCCTCAAACTACTTTCAGGCTTGAAGATGTGGAATCTGAGTTAAGTTACTGAGGCATGACTAAGTTTTGGTCATGCTAGAAATGTTCCACTGTTTGGTAACCACATCAGAGAAAAGTCAAGCTCTGAAGGCCCTGGTGGGTTGGATCCCAAATGTGAAGGCAACCACTTAACAGAGCTTGAATGTAGTCTGTTTGACTGTTTTTCAATGCTATTCCAATCATTAGTGTGAACAAGACCTTAATTGCAACGCTCCAATTCCAGACATATTTTGTTGTTCCTGAAGGCTCTATTTTTAAAGTCTTGGAAGTGAACTGCTCTGTTTTGCTCTACTGAGGTGTTTGCAGTGTGATAGGTATAACCTGTGTGATGTCTATGTTGTTTCTCTCTTTGTTCTAACACTAAATAAGTGCAACTAAACCTATTTAAACGATCACATTTAAGGTAGGTTCATTTGATGAGAATTGCTGGAGAATATTTTGCAAAGCAGAGAAGAGCATAGAGCTGAACATAAGAAATAAAATGCTGCCCCAAAAAAACCTGGGAAGATGAGTTGCCAGGATGGTTCCCTCCCAGCACCAATGACACATTGATACTATTAAATGGAGTTGGTGCAGTACATTGCACACCAAATAGGCACTGCTTATTTAGATATAGATTGCATTGGAATGAATATTAATACTTTGCATTTGAGAGGGAGGAGATAGAGTGAGATAATGGTCCTAACTTGATTTCCTACACTGGCAGCAAGTCAACTACAAACATAAGATTTGTTCTGAGTAACATTCATTATTAGCTTACCCCAGAAATAATGTGAGAATTCCTCCATAACCAGAGAATAGGCACAGCGCATCATTAACAGCGATGTCAGCCAAAAACACAAGCAGTTTTATAGCCTGATATATAAAGCAAATGGGCAACAGACTGAAACTCCCAGTATGGCTGTCGAAAACAGCAAATTATTTACTCCTTAGGTAGTTTTAAAATGTAAGCAGATATGCCATAATGCAAGATGAATTTACAAAGAAAATAGAGCGCACTGCATTTATATCAGAGGCTAAAAGAACCACTGGTATAAACACTGGTGTGGCAGCCACTTACCAAGGGTATGCCTCAGAACTGAAACTTGGACACAGATGTTGTTTTTAAAACCCTCAGTGTGCTCACTCTTTCTTGTCTTCTCTCCTCCCTGCACATGTAGCTTTTGTCACCCTTCTTCTTGCTGTGCTTGCTTCCCCAAAGAGGGAAGGCTGATGCCATGCTTCTTCCAGGAACAGATATCCCATGTGTAAACTGAGCTAACGTGTAGCTTTATTTTCCACTGCATGGTGATATTTGGATATTCAGCACTCTAGACAAGGGCTGTGATTGGCTCACGTCCTCTGAGAAAGAAGGTCTTGGCTGCTCATCTCCTCAGAGATGGAGAACTGCTTTAGGATAGCAAGAGCCTCTTCTACCCCTTGCCCTTCTGAGCATGGTGTTTTGTTAAACTCATGGTCCTTTTTACTTTTCCTCTGGTTTACGCTAAGGTTTCCTCTCTTGGCTCAGAGATGCACAAGTGCACAGGCACAACATACTGTAAGGAGCACCCTTTTCTTCCCCCTCAAATTCCTCCTTTTTGACTGTGGGAGATGATGCTGCTGGTTCTACATGCCTGCCTGGAGCATTAGGACAGGACCAGGGGGACCTTGGGAAAAAAAGGGACTGAAAAAGTGGAAAACAGGGCTTCCCAGAGGCATCAAAAGCACACCACAGGCTGGCACCCAGGCAGTACAGGGAGGTGGGTGTTCCAGCTTGCACACTACCAGCTGAGCAGTCTGGTTTGCCTGGCGCAATGGGCTGCTTACAAGGAGTTATTTTTGGCTCTTACTGTAGCAGGGAACCAAGGTGATCAGCTCCTTTACTTTCCAGGAGAGGGTAGATGCAAATGCGCACTCACACCCACCAACTCACCTCATGAAACAGTAAAATACGCATTTTTCTCTCCTTTTTTTCCCAAACAATTATCCTGGCTCTCACTCCTTCCTGTCTCTTTCCCGCTTTGCTCTGCACACCTCCTCTGAAATGCCCCCATCTTTAATTCTTTCTAATTGTTGGAAAAAGCCCATGTGATTTATTGGATTGCCATCTCCCCAAGGCTTCATCAGGTCCTTGACATTGGATGGGGTGGCCATGGTGTCTGTCATCTTTGTCTGCAGATATGTGCCAGTCAGATTTTTTCTTTTGCCAAGAAAGGCAGGATGTGGTGTAGATACAGGATGATGGACTTTATTTTCCCAGTGCATGAGTGATGTTATACATGGCAGAGAGCAGGCTATTTAACATGATATTAATTTATGTCTGTCTTCAAACTCCATAGCATTAGAAAAAAGATCTTAAAAAACAAAAGAGAAATTATTTACTGTGGGAGATAGCAGGAATGAGTGGCCTCTTTCTGGTGTTGAAAAATATACAGACAAAAGATTCTCAAATGGGATGGGTTGGTGATTTAAGGACTTACCCACAACCAAGAGCCCATCATGACACACTCTTTGAATAAAAGAAATTTTTCATGCCAGGCCTTTTAAGAGGCTTCACATTTGGACATGAAAGATGAATCATTCAGGAACAGTATTTGCCACAGACTGTGTTAGCTAGCATCCTCTTAGTCTTTCAGTTCTGTGGGATTTCTATTTTGGAAATTTGTTTATATGTATATACACACACATATATATATATAATTTATACATATATAATTTACTAATTGGCAAGCAATTGCCATAGTTGTCCCCTTAGGAAATTTTTTGGTGTATTTTCTGGATAGGAATTGACACTCCCTTGTGTTACTGAACTGATCTCTAGTCTTAGGTCCAGACCTCCTATGAAGTCTTTGCTTGTGTTAATGAAAAGTTAATGACAGGAGAATATGGCAAAGACAAGCATCTTTGCATTCCCTAAAGCTTCAGTGTGATTATGGACTGAAGCTTTATCCCTTATACCTTTCCATTGTACCTATCAGTTTTTGTAGGATCACCCAAAATGAGTCCACTGATATCATTGCATCAACTTGCTTCAGGAACTCTTCCTCACTGCCCGTATCTTCCAGCATCTCTCATTCACTCGTCTTCTCCATGCTTTGCAAATGATGTTAAGTCCCACCTTCCCTGTACAGGCACCAGGTTTATGTTATGTTACTTTTTCTGCACTAAAGACCAGCCCCAGAGCTGCACTGACACATTTCTGCTACCAGGTTTTCCCTGCTTTCCTTCCTTCAGGGGCATGTCTTGGTGTCTTAGGTACACCCCATCCTGCGTTGCAGTGCCCTGAGCCTAGCACCTATAACCTTGCCTTCATTCATCGTACCTTCTTTCTTTCCCATAATATTATTTTTCCTTCCCCCCCCCTTTCATTTTATTTTGTTAATTGACATAGGATGAAGCAGAGGAAGAGGAGTCACCCTAGTGAAAACACACATGAGCTGAGTACTGACATGGTAACACTGCCCTCTCATCGTGACACCGAGTCTGTGACTTGTCACCTGGTATTGACACAGCATTGTGCCATCAGTGAGTTAATCAACCTGAATCAATTGATGCTCTCACTTGCAATCCTGAACATGGCTATTAGGGTGAACAAGTTGTGGGAGTGTATGTTAGCACGAACAAAATTATTTCCCATGTCTCTGAACCAATAAGTGAATGGTGGATGCAGCAGTGCATCTACTGCCTTGCTTAATAGAGCAGGTGCACATCTGCTTCTTGCTCTGTCTGTCCAGGACAAAAATCCCCTTGCCAGCAGTGTTGGACCTGTAATATCTCTGCATTTGAAAATAAGACTTCACTTTACTTTCATAAGTTTAAATGATTTAAAGTTTTCCATCTCCTCCAAGATTTCTTTTGTTTGTTTTGTTATCCTGCTATGACTGTTGCTGAAGGTCATACCTGGGCATTTTTCATGTGACTAAGTACACTTGGCAGTATGTGAAGAATCCAGTCGCTTTGGAGGGGGCTTGGTGGGACATTGTCTCTTTTATTATCATCTCCTGTAATGCAGTATGATAATGTGCAAATTGTGTGTGGATGCATGCAGTACATTTAGGGTGGTGTGGAACAATAAATACAATCTTTCAAGCTGTTATAAGGTATGTGAACCTTGATAGTGTGCCCCAGCCAAACAGTCTTTAGCTATTCTTATCAGAGCCCTCAGAGTGGGACCAGGCTGGAATTACCCTCACTGGCTTCACCTGGCCTTTCCACGTTCAGCTGCAGCACATCAGCCCCAAGAGGGTTTTTAAGCTCCAGTCTGAAGACTCGAGGAGAGAGGTGGGATAGGTTTATATTTGTTCCCTGTCTTTTGCTCTTGTTGTTTGGATTTCCTGGACTAACTTGTTGCTGATCACTAGATGGGTTTTGTTGCTCTCATCATCTTGATGCTGCTTGCCTGGATTGGGAGCCCCACCTGCTAGAGCCCTCAAGAACTCATCAAGGACTGAAAGGTAAACTGTGCTGAATTGGGAAAGGAGAAGCTGAAAAACTAAATACAAGACAGTAAGGAGTAGCTAAAAAAAAAGGGCTGTGCTGCCCTAGATTAAAACTAATCATATTATCAGAAAGGTGTGTGTAGAGCTTGTGGATAAAATAGAGAAACCAATCAAACAATGTGAGATCTCATGCACAGCAGTTGCAAAATTATGTACTGTATTATGGATAAGTTGTAAAATGTATAAGTAGAGTATCATGTAAAGGTTGTAAGATGTGTAAGTAGAGTAACACATATAAGTAGGTAAAATGTGTAAGTACTGTGTTATGTAGAAGTTGTAAAAAGTGTAAGTAAGAAAATGTATAAGTAGAGTGATATGTATATGTATAAGTAGTATAAGGTGAGTAGGTAGAATGTATAACTAAGCAAAGTGTACAAGTAGGGTATGATGTCAAAGTTGTGAGATGTGTGAGTGGAGTGTATTTTAAACAATAAGAAGCTTCTGTGAAATCACATTGATTGGTTGATCAGAAGGCATGAGTTCCCGCACAAGCAGTCACTGCAGAGCAACAGGAGATGTTGTGACCAGATGCCCACTGCACAGACAGCAATGAATGATTTGACTTTTTTTGGTGTAATGGGCCTGTTTGTTACATTTGACAAAAATATAGAATAAATATAGATGAGATAGAAAATATAGATGAGAAACAAAATAGGAACCTTGTGTCACTTTTTGTGATAGCTTTAGCTATAGTCCAGGTGCTGGGCTAGAAGCACTGGCAAATCCAGGGCTAAACTCTTTTTGTCAGGAGATCGTTCGCACTTTTAAATTTCTCTGCCAAAGTCTGTTTAACTATTTTGCTTCTTAACTCTTTTGCAATCCCTTCCTTAACTGTGCCTGAAATTTTAATGTTAGAACACTAAATCCATTTTACAACCAGAGATTAGAATGTCAAAGAGGACGGATTTATGAGTTTAAGAAGTGACTCTTGAAAGACGAGACACGGAACATACTTGCTTCCTTTGAGACTGTACCCTCTTCCTACGAGACTTGATGGGGGTAGGACTGAGCCTGCTGGGAAGTGTAAAGTCCCTGTGAGCAGTGGTACCACAGACAAACTGGCTGTAGGCATTGTCCATGCTTGGCCTGAAAGGCCACATTCTGGTGGTGTCCCTGAAGCAGGGACTGTGAGCATTACATCACCCTGCTCCTAAACTTACACCTTTAGGAGTGAAGAAAGGGTTCTTATGAAGGACTAAATACAAGTGAAATGTTAAGGCACTGCCTGTGATTTCCATGTATTTAAGGTGGATGTGTAAGGGTCTACAGTGAGATTGGAGCATAACCTGAAAGAAAACTGAAGTGCTTGTGAGCACAGTTTCAAGCTGAAAGTGGGGCTTACTAAGTCATAGTCAGAAAAGACAGCTTCTTGGGGAATAAATTACCAAGCAGTGGATGCAGCTGGAGAATGAAGACGTTAGAGCAAGCACGGACTACAGAGAAAATTTCAGCAAGCAATCACTGTTAGTCATTTAGGGGTATAGTAAAGGAGTGGAGGCATCTTGTGGGAAGTGGGATACAGCTGCTACCTAGGTTAGGTTATTTAATTCACCTAAAATCTACTAAAAATCAGCAATTCCTGCTAAAAATGAGTAATTCCAGTAATTGACAAGCATTATGTTATAGCATTTTCCTGGCTTTTCAATAGCAATCAAGGTAATTTTAATCTTAACTGTTTACTTCTACTTCACACATTACTAAATGTTGCAGCCCCTGGTACCACCTCTTCCTCGCTCCCAAGAAAAGGGAAAGTGAGAAATGGAGGAAGATTTAAGTGTTGCAAGCAATGATTCATTCTCAGGCTGTGCAACCCACCAAATGATCTCCAGAGTGGCACTGCTGCTTGGCCTGGGAGCAGTTTTTCTCCCTCCCTGCCCTCTTAACTAGGAGGAAGGAAACTGATACTCATGGCAGACAACCAAGGTGGCTAGGACAAATACTGGAGAAGTTCAGGAAACTAAATATGGGATCCAGGGTCTAGAATACATAGCAGAACACAAAAAAAGAAAAGAAAAAAAAAAAAGGATAAAAATACAGAAATAACAAGGGGAAGGAAATAAAAAATAACCAAAAGAGATTCCATTACCAAAAATCAATCCCTGGGACAAAATACTCATTAAAGTCCTAATCTTTCCCTTGCTATGCAGGGACTGATTCTGTAATGGACTGCTAGAGGCTGAACAGCCATTCTTCTGAAAGAAAGCAAAATAAATGTCTGTCTAGAAGTGCTTTTCTGCATAAACGTTTTCAGGACTCAGGGAAGTGCAGGAAAATGATTAAATCCTGGGTCAGGACAATCTGGCCAGGGGAAAAAAATGGTTAAATTTTCTCCTCATTTCCAGAAGTCAGGGAAACATGTCATCCTAACCCCAGTACAGACTCAGCAAGAACTAATTTCAGACTGTTCTTGGGTCATATTTGCAATTACACCCTGCTAATTTATGCGGTTTTTTAAAGTCCCAGGGCTAAATGGTGCAGATGAGAGTTCTCAGTGGGATGTCAAGTACTGGCTGTTTCACCAAGGTGCTGCTGAAACACCCTTTGGATGGTCTCCTGGATGCATGAGTAGATACTAGGGCTATCATTTTTAACATCTTAAATGCCAAGATGAGACCCTGCTTTGACTCTAGTATAGAAATTGTGCTGGGGAATCCTGGGGAATTGTACTTTTGTCATGTTTTGATTTTATTGATTAATTGATTCACAAACTTTGCATCTTCTTTTTCATCTGTTCTGACCTTCCTTGGCGTTTTTCAATGATGATGAGGTAATGTTGCTTTGAGGAACCCAGTAGACACAGACTAGGGAGCTGCAGCCCTCATTGCTCTGGGACTTAAGGAGCTGCTCTTTTTGAGTATCTAAATTTTATTTTTCATATCTATGTTAATATCCTTTTAAAATCTGAGCTTTTATGTACTGCCTCCTGCTTCTGGTTATGGCAGAAAACTTTTGGCATTGTTATTGCATGCCCAAGTAAATGAGACTTGCCTCAGCCTGTCATGGAGATGTTTGGTTTTAATCCATTGGTGGCTTTGTTGATTAAGATAAAGGCCTTGATTAGGCACTGGCAAAGATCTGAGAGCTGTGGAGGCCCTGGAGCTTCAGTGTAAACCACTCTCAAAGCCTGAATCATTTGGGAATCTGACTGCTTTTTTCCGTGCTACATAAGCTAGTACAGATGGGAGACAACTGTTGCCATTTTGATTAAATGCTGGCCCTTTATGAATAATGGACCCTCCTACATCAGTATGATTTGAATTCCACTTCTCAGCTCTGAGCTGATTTTCCTATAGCTTGGTTCTTCAGGGGAAGAACAGAGGTAATGTATGAGAGGAGCTCAGTCTGATCTTTGGTAAGGACATTTTCAGTTTCACATAGCTAATATTTGCAAGGGTCATATAGGAGGCTGAATTTTTCTCACATAGCAAAGTACAACTTCTCCATCTGTCACTTTTTGCAGCCCCTGTGGCAGTCTTAGTGCTGAAGAGAGAAAAGTACTCAGCTGATGGACTTGAATGGACAGAGGCCATGGCGCATTAAAAGGTCTTTGCAGCTCTTGCAAAATCTATCACTGCCTCCAATGTTGGTCACTGGGTGTGCTGACCCTCCTTGGATCAGATGATGACTCTTTTCTTCCTTCCTCAAGAAACAACTGCTTTTGTGTGAGCTGTTTCACCCCCACTAATCGAGGTGTGACTCTGTGTCTTCTGCAGTGTATGCTCCAGCCTACCTTTGCTGTGGCCAGTATTACAGAGTACAGACGTATCCAGATGTCTTTCCACTGGCTTCATTTGCATTTGTAAGTGCTTAATGTTTTGGACTTCTGAGTACCAAGCTATGCATGCAGGAAAAAAAGGTGCAAGTCATTAATGAGCTCGAGTGACAAGTTTGATCTCATTAGTTTGACATTGCACAGAAAAAGCTGCTGCAGCAGCAGGGATAGGCATAGATTTTTAAAGCGGAGTTCAACAGCCTGAGCTGTGAGACCATCTTTTTTTCCTCTCGCCTCCAGAAGCTGCAAAGGGTTTAACTCAAATTCCATCGGAAGACCTGACTAGCCATCAAAGCTGTGCTCCAGCCTGTTTCCCATTTTGTTGGCCACAGCACAACACTATTAATAAAATACAGAAATAGGTGTAGAAAGACAGAGCTACATCTTCAGGTTCTTGCCGACAGCCTGCCCCTGCAGAGGTGGGTTATGCAGCTGTGTGTGATGTGCACAGCTGACATAATGAACTCTGTTCTAGTGCAAACTGAATTTGCTGCAGTAAGAACTCAGTAAAAATTAGGCAAGTACTCACATTTGGACAGAGTTCTAGAAATATTCCATACCCCTAGCAGTCTAAAGCAGGAGATTGACTGGTGTGATTCTTGCATTTTCCTTTGATTGCTGGGTGCTTTCAGACAGCCTCTAATGCAAAAAGTGTTCAGGTTGCTCCAAGATCAATGAGCATGCTGAGCAAATTTATTCAGGTTAACTCCTGTCTTGCAAGCCCATTCTGGAATGGAACATGCTAAAGAAATTCCTTCTTGCTTATCAAAACAACTTGTTCTCAATCAAAACCTCCACACCATAATTAAAGTTCACATTGATTTTTCATTTTTTTACTTTGCAGCATTATAATCTATAAAGCCCAACTTTTACTTCTCAGCTGAGCAGTTTAGCTCTAGAATCAGTGTAAGAGCAAAGGTGGAATCATAGAATGGTTTATGTTGGAAGGGACCTTAAAGATAATCCAATTCCAACCCCCCTGCCATGAGCTTGACCAGGTTGCTCAAACTCCCATCCAGCCTGACCTTGAACACTGCCAGGGACAGGGCATCCACAGCTTCTCTGGACAAACTGTGCCAGTGCCTCACCACCCTCGCAGTAAAAAATTTCTTCCTAGTATCTAATCTAAACCTGCTCTCTTTCAATTTGAAGCTGTTTCCCCTTCCTTTCATATACAACAATAAATATTCACACAGCTGCATATCACAGTGGTACTCCACCCTAATTATTGTATTTAAATACAGCAAGCAGGATGCACACAAATGTGATTATGCACTCTCCAGTGCATCTTTTATGTATATAAGAGGTCTATACTAGATGCTGAGAGGACACATAATCAAATGCTAATTTGATTGTTACCAATGAGAATCAAAGTGTGTCAATGAACAGAGATATAAACCAAAACAATTATAAGAAAGGACAGGATCCAATACAGCAAAAGTTCTCAAGGAACATATTTTATTGTATAAAGAGGATGCAGAAATGAGGGAAACAATCATTACTGATGTGACCTCAGGAGATAAAATCATCAGTAAATACTATTTTAATCAGCACCACCATTAACACGGAACAATTACATTGTTCCTACATTTGTAGGTAATTTACAGCTGAGAAACATTTTGTCAACATTTCCTCATATGTATAGTTTGATTAAACTTAGTGAAAGACACCTCCCATCAGACCTGAAATGTCTCTGAGGTTTTGATGATTTACCACAAAGAAAGGGCACAGTCGGTTGCAAATGTGTTCCTTTTTTTTCAGTATGCCCAAATGAAGCAACTCATGAATATGTGTCAATGAATACAAATGCTTTAAGGCAAGAATGCAGGTCTGGAAGGAAAACAAAGTCCAGTGGTGCCTTGCCTCTTCAATAGATGGATTTTTAGTCTCCCTTAAAGCACACAGCATCTACGAGAACAAATGTTAGAATCTTGTTTTTGTTGGCTGTGAATAAATTCATAATGGGATACATGGTTTAAATATGACCTGATGTAATTCCCATTCTCCTACTACTAACTGCTATCTGCTGAGCCAATTTCAACTTCAGCTCTGTTTCTTTTGAATAAAGATTGCAGACAGACTCTCATCTTCATTTGTTCTGTCCAATTCAGGATGCAAAGCACTCCTGGACACAAAATATAGGGTGTTTTTCATTTTTGTAGTGTGTGACTCAGTTTCAGCATATGAAACTAATCTTTGCTAATGCATTGTGTTAGAACTGACTCATCCATATCGAAGATGCAAAGTCCTTGAGTGCTTTACCAATTGCTTTAAATTTTAGAAAAACTATATTATATGTTCCTGGATTTTTGCCTTAATTTGTATTTGATTTTTTTGTCTCATTAATAAATCATATGCACAGATAACTGAACTTTGCAACTTAGATGTATATAAGTAATTAGAAAAAAATATAGCAGCTTTGAAAGTTCAGCAGCCAAGGAAATGCTTAGGTTTTTTTCATTACTCACAATTTAAAGCTGTGGATAATTATAAAACATTCAACATTTACATAGTGTTAAGGGACAGATTTTTCTGGGGGACTCAGAGTCCAATACCATTTGTAGGTTTTCAGAATTGCCCAGCTCCTGCCAAAGCACCAAAGTGAGTAGGTAAATCCACATAGTGGTTTGTGAAATTCTCTTAGCACTTGGATACCCTTTTTCTTTACCCCTACCTAGGCAATAAGCCTTTGAAAACCTGTCCATCTGCTAAGTAGGACAAGACAAAATGATGACCAAAATCCAGGATAAAATTAGTATTAATGACTTATCTATACATGAGCCCACAAAGGAGCTCCCATTTTCAAGTCTGAGAGATATCCAAGCGGAGATACAAATCCCTGAGATTTTTGATAGGCTTTCTCCTTTTGACATGATAACCTATGTGAAATGGCACACACAAGTCAACATTTTTCCCTCTGAAGGGAATGTGAGGCTGGAATTTGGCCCCTTCACTAGCTGCTTGGCATTCTGGAGACTAGCCCTCCTCTCCCCTTGGCACCTGCAAAAGCGCCACCTCAGTTGTTTCAGCTCTCTTTAAGATTTATAGCGAATTTGTGTTTCAGAAACAAGCTGATAACCTTTGCACTGCCATGGAAGACAGAACTTTTATTATAGGATTTTTAAGATAACAACAGCTTTGAATGCGTACTGTTGCTTGGCTAAGAACTAAATGGGAACAAAGCTCTGCTTATCTGCTCAGCTACCTGGGTTTTAGTGGTGGCCAAGGGTAGGAAGCTCTTACCCAGCCATTTGGTTGTTTCCTGCCATTCTTGTTTTGAGACAGTCGAAGTTCACTCAGCTTTGCTGCTGCTTTGTTATCTAAGGAATTCATATACTACTTAATCTCCATAAAAACCCAAACCATGACTGTACCATGTGAGCTCTGCAGGGAGCATCAGCATTCCAGATCTGGTGCTATCAGGCCTGTGAGCAGATTCTGGGATGCACAGAAAACTGTATTTTTTGGCAAGCAGTATCATAAATTAAGAGAGACTGCCTGAAATAATTTGAAATTTTTCTTGGGTAGTTTGGACTTTCTAGACTAAAGATATTAGGTGAGAGACCTTTATTTGGTTCAGTGACAGCCCTAAAAGGAAGAATACTAGATGTGGCTTCCATCTGCCTTGCCAAGCATGCTTAATAATAAGCCTTTTGCCTGAGTCTCAAGAAGCAGTTGTATTCTTGGGATCTAAAGTTGTTTGTAGTTAAAAAGCTGAATAGAAGAGTGAACAGAAAAAAAAAATTTTTTTGGTATGTGAGCCAGATTCTATACAAACACCCCCTGAAACTGATATTCAGAAGCCTTTATTTTTTTTTTTCTAAATGATGAGAGCACGACAAAATACAATAACAATACACACTGGAATGTTTATTTTAAAATAGATAACAGCTCTGAAAACCCTTTGCCTAGTTCAGTATACTGGAACATCCCTGCAGCTTAACCTCCTGTCAGTGTGAGCCAGAGCAGGGTGAGGAATGCTTCTTGCTTTTCCCAGGATAACTCCTCTGTGGAAATTCAGAGCACACAGTTTGTTCAAACTCCTCTTTTCCTCTTTAGACTTATTATTTATTTCAAGTTGATGCTGGGCTGGATTCTCTTCTGGACATCTGCCTTAAATGAGTGCTGTGCATCTGATAAATCCCAACAGGTCAAGCATCACAGGACGCTCTCCTCATGTTCTGTATACCCTCAAATCACTTCCAAAAACTGGTATTTCCACACTATGAAAAATACAGAGATTTTGAAAAATACAGAGATTTGGAATGGTGGGTCCCAAAGCTGAGCAGGACTGAGCAGGGAAAGGCTGAAACACAAACGCTGGGCTTTGCCCTACCTCCCTTGCTTAGGTTTTAATCAGCCAAAACCCCTACAGAGTCAGCAAGATTTTCACTTCCAAAAGAGCTGTGTGAAAACTGAGGGAGGGCTTCAGGCAGATCCAGTACAATAGCTAAAAAATAACATGACAAAGTAAAAAGAAGGAAGATAAGCAGAGCACACAGCTTAAGAAAAGCATTTTTTTTAGACAGGGCATCCAATATCCAGCTGCTCCTTTGAAGGAGGTTGTGGCTAACGTGGTCAGTATGATGGGATGTGAGGCATTTAACAAAACAATCCTAGAGTTTCCTTTTTGTGTTTTGGGGGTGAAGGAGAGTTTGAATTACAGATAAGGGATGGCAGGTGTTACTGCCAGTCTCCCACTTCTTACCTCTGGATATAAAATCCAGGCTATTTGCTTTCTTTTCTCTCCAGGACAGTAGTTACCTTTTTTTAACAAAGCCCTTTTGTTAGTATCCTATGTTTTGTTTGTGCACAATACTGTCAACAATATTAGGATGTGTTTAGATAAAAGATCTACTAAATAGACTGGCTTGGGACTTTGGGGAGTTTATCTCAGTAGATAACACTCCAGTAGATTTTTGTAGTGGCTCTCATTAGTTGACTCTGTCTTATCTAATCAGCCTCTGAATCCAATCAATACAGAAACTTGCCAATCAGTGCTGAAGCATTTCATGTGGTTATATTCCTGAGGCTCCCAGGAAAAAAAGGGAAAGGAGCTTAGAAGCACTTTTTGGTTATTTTTCTGGTTAAAAGCTGTTCTGAATAAATGGTTACTGTATGAGATGCTGGGAGCTGATCCTTGCTAGGTTTTCTGGCACCACTTGGTGCATTAGGCTGTAAATGTCTTTATTTCTCTTGAGGTGGGATTCTTTTCTATTTTTCAGGTGAACCTTCAGTTCATCTTTGTGGCAATGTATTAATTCAGCCTACCTACACATATCTTGGTGCTAAGGCTTCTGAACTGGTAGTATTTATGGACAGTTAACATCAGCCATGAATGGTGGCTTTAAGAGAATTTGATGGATACAAGCTTTGGTGAATCTTCTGGAGGGTGTGTTTAAGCATGGAAGAAGTGTCCCAGGTACAATATTTGTCTTAAATTTTTCCAGCCATCATAAATGAGGTTGGGTCTTCCAAGGATGGAGTCTCGTGACTGATCCTGCATGGTGCTGAATGTGGTCATCTGACGAAACCAGTCCTCATGTATACCCTGAATGGGATGTGAGTCCATGACAACACTGGTGTGAAGTGTTGAGATGAGCCCTGAAGTCCCTTGTTGTAGTTCAATGTTGTATATTTATCTTCACTATTTGCTTGGCATGCTTTTAGATGTTGGAAATTACGGCATCCTGAACTGTGAAAAACAGATGAAACCTATAGCTCTCACTTTTTAAAGCTATAGACACCTGTCTATTTATAAATGCAAGTAAAGGCCATCTGCATCTTCTAGTGCTGCAGGTGTCCATGGCCATGTTACAGTTTTGATCTGACTTTTTTTTCTGTGAAAGCTAAATGAGGAGTGTGAAATATTCCTGATTTAGTTTCTGTGATCAAACCCAAGAGATATTTAAAGCGTTTTCAAGCACGATGAATGAGGAAAAAAAAGCTAAAAGTGGGGTAGGTGAGATTGCTCAACTACTTCAGTTCCTCAATCTAAAGGGTGGGAGTCTGGCTACAGGCTGTTAAGGGAAGATGCAAATTGCCACCAAGATGATGTACATCTGGTCCTGGTTGAGGAGAATAACTGAGGCATCCAACAAACCCCATATGACTTCCACAAAAGTAGGGGTTGTGGTCAGTATGACTGACCACACCACTGAATGGATGCATGTCTACTGGGAAAGTGTACAAGGGGTGGACATCTCTAGAGACAATTTCTCCTATCCCTGGCTGAAGTATCCAAACACACCCTGGCATTCTCTGGTGAGGGAGTAGTTTGGTGCACGGTATAGCACAACCCAGGGGCACATCAGTGTCAGGTTGTGGGGACAGCTGGAGGATTCGGTTTGAGCACGACGCTGGAAGTGTGGCAGCAAAACTGCACATACCCACAGAGCAGTTCTTGGGGAAGAAGGCCCTGAGGGAGAACACTTCTGCAGAAAGTGTAGCTGCAAAATGTGCTATGGCGAGAAAATTCACATAGGAGGTGCAGCCAGGGGATACTTTCAGACCTCCGAGGCTTCCTCCAAAAGAAAGAAGTAAAAATGCTAAAAAATACAGATGAGTCCCTGGCAAACAAATGAGATCAGCAATACATGATGTCAATATATTATCTCTGTTTCTGTTTGCTCTTTTTCTTACGCAAATATCAATGGTTGCCATTGAGACCAATTCTGGAATAAAATCTGTGCATCCAAGCTGAGGATCTATCTTGTTTTCTGTTTAAACTTTTAAGTCACGGTTTTGCTGCATGTGTGTTAGGACTAAAGTCCTAAATATAAATGGTTACTGTATTTACTTTCCTGTTTTATTGCAGCTGCAAAAGTGAGCCATAATTATTTTTATAGTACATGATAGAAGTTGTCAGCTATGGGACAGAATGAACTCACACGATAGCGACTGGCTCAGCCTCAAAGTGATAAACATGTCAAGATAACGGCAATCATTTTTTCCCTAAACACAAGAGTACAATGCAATTTAAAGCAGCTTTTTTTCTTTTTCTGCATTTTAATATTCCTATAATCAATCACCAACCATAATGGTTTTATTATGACTATGGACACAATAGATCAAATTTTTATGGCCTGGTCTTAGTTTTCCATATGGAATCTGCCAGCACCAGTAATTGCACAGTTTAGGTCATTTGAGTACCTGATTACCCCCACAAATCAGGTAACTAGACATCTATGCTGCATGCTGACATAACTGGGAGAATAAACTTGTTCATAAAACTTGGCACATGTAAAGTTGAAAGTCATTCTTCAGGCCAAAGTGAAAATTTTGCTTTGCTTGTTTATTGTTATGATTCCCCCAGGGACTATATGAAGACAGAAAATCTAAAAACATTTGCTTTAAATGTGCAGTTCCTTTCAAGACTCTGGCTAGAGCCTAAACTAAAAGTTAGGGTTTCTTGCCCACGAGCAGGGAGCAGGTAAATCCAGTATGGTTAAAATAGTGGATTGAATGTTTTAAAAATCTTAATTCACAACTCTCAAAGCCATAAAGGAACCAAGTGGAGATCCAGGCTAAAGTTTGATTAGAAGTTGAGAAAAAGGACAAGGAAAAAGTTATTTATTTACAGAATGGAGAAAGGCTACCTGAAGGTATCCATAGGCACTTGTATAGGTCATCATCTTTATAAATGACCTAATAAAAAGTACAGTACAAGGTATCAATGTTTATGAGTGATTAAAATTTATATAGGATAGTAAAACTGAAAGTAGCTGAGAAGACTTGCATGAAGATTTTAAAACGTGGGTGACTGAGTCATGAAAAATGCAATGCTTGCAGAAGAGCAGACACACAGGGACCAGGAATTCACTGCAAGGTAAGGTACAAGAGGAAAAATAAGATCAGCTATGTACACGTGTATAACAACGTGTCTGTACCTAACTTCTGCCTCTCAGTGGAGAGTTAGCATTAGCTCTCTGCTTATTAGTGATCAGGAAGGCAGAGAGTGCATTAAGTGTTTATTACAAAAGGAGTACATACTAAAAGACAATCTGTCATCATCCACCTGTATAATTCTCAGGGCTCCCATATCTTGAGCTGTCTGTGCAGACCTGGTCACCTGGGTGACCGAGATGGGATGGAGAAAGCTGCATACTCAGATGTCCCATGGCAAGGGAAGTCTCACACTGTCCTTGTTGGAGTCACTTCTCCAGCTGGCCTGAGTTCCTGAAGCTCTTTGTATGCTACAGAGGTAAGAAGAATTTGTTACAGATACAATGCCTTTTTATTAGTCAGGCAGCGTCCCTTCCAGCTGAGGCCGGGCCTTTTTGGATGGGACTGACTGTGGGAATAGGATCCTGAGACGTTCACCATCCTAGCAGGTGCCCTTGGTTGGAGTTGCCCTCACCCCATGGTGGCCCCTCATTCCCCATGCCTCACTGATATGAGCTCCTCACCATTTTGAGCTGGAGCTGGTCTCTCTCCCTGCTGTTGCAGCCCCATCCTCTACCAGACTGGAGACATTGGAGGGGAGGCAGGCACTGCTCCCAGCACTGAGGACATTCACCCTTTTCTGGTAGGATGACACCTGGGAAGAGGGGGGGGAGACAGTGGAAGGAATGGAGATTCCTGTCCTTGTTCTGGGTGCAGGTATGGCTCTTGGCATCCCGTGCTGTCGCGCTTTGTCTGCCTCTCCGTGCTGGTGAAGCGTGCAATGGCACTGCTGCCTCTCGTGCAGGGGAAATGCACATCTGAGGCAGAGAGGGGCTCAGACATGCTGGCAGGGAGCACTGCAGGCACACACTAGAGTAAAAATTGGAAGAGCCAGCCAATTGCTTGTTTTCTGTTTGATATGTTACACTAAAGCATTTCTGCAGAATTATCATGGACACAAGCCAGCCAAGGTACAGAACTCACTGCCTGTCCCTTACTATGATAATGAAAACACTGCTGATATTTTCAATTAAAAAAAAATACCCCAAGGAGGTAAGATTTTGTGAGGCTGTTCTAAAACTTTCCTTCATGTCCAACAATATGTACGTGACTCAGCTACTAAATAGGCATCTAAATAAAGAGGCTTCTCTTGTGCTTTATGTTCACAAAACTCTCATTCTAGTGTGCAAAGAAACACTCTCCAGCTTTTCTACATGTTCTTTCTTTGATCTGCACTGCTAACGATAAAACCATGTTAGGGTGAATCATAAATGGAGAATTATTTCTGAGTCTGATTTATTTTTAGAAATCCTGCTTATAGTTTAATATGACACAACTACATAATTAAATTATAAGAGTATGTAGTTAATTCCATAGTTTTATTTCATTTAGGCTTTAAAATATGCTTTAGCAGAAGTACAACAGTCTTGAGACATTTTCATTTTAACAGAACTCAAAGGGCCTAATACTATTGTGTGATATGGAAGAGAGTTTCAAATTTACTGTGTCTAACATGCATGCATGCTATCACGCAGAGACTCCCCAAAGGTATTTCAGTGCATTATCTGAGTGGTAGATGCTTAGAAAAAATGCTTACAAAGTAATCTCCAAACACAGCGTATTCAGACAAAGTGCAACTTGCAGATTACTTTTAACACTGCTGTGCATGTTCTTCTGTGCCTGTATAATCCTCACATAATGGGGTCCTAGACCATTCCTGGGGCTTTTTGAAATCACCAAAACATGAATAATTCCTAATAATAATACAAAACTAAAGTCATATAAGGGGGTGCAAACTCACTGTATAAAGCTGTTACAGCAGACAAGGCGCTCTCAGTGGTCTCAAAGTTGTATGAAAATTGTTTCAAAATTCAGAAGTCTTCTGCAGTATTCACAGCAATTCATCCTTAGCAGTACAGCTAAATGGTTTTTCATCAGTAAATTACATTTACATACAGCCTCTGTCTGCTTGAAAATTTATTGGAAATTCACTGTAATTTTCAGTAGACCAAGCATCTTCCAAGTGTTTTGGGTATTGCTTTTGATGCATGCACTGTTCATTTTATTCTATGTGGCATTTTGATCTTCCTTTTTTGTATGGTTCAGGTGACCATCAGTTATTATTTCAGTCCTCTAATTTGGCAAATCAAAATTTTAAGCAAAGAAACTGGTGTGAGGTGAAGAGCAAAGGAAGGTTACTGGCCAGGGGCTTGTAGGAGCACTGGCATAAATAATGACAGTGAAGTGAAGGAATTAATTTGTGTGAATGGTGCTGTTGGGGAACTATGTGTGCTAATGTGTGCAATGAGGACGTCTGCTCTAGAAATGAGTGCACTGGACCCTCTATGTCACGTTCCACCAGTTCCAGGGATCAGTTTAGGAAGGCATTCAAGCACATCATCAACATACAAGCTTACACACTAACAACCAGCTTTTTCAAGAGGAATTTATTCTTAGATCAAAGCCTTAGTTTCTTGGAATAGAAGGCATGGTGGCAATAGTAAAGGGAATGATTTTGCAAAGGTATTAGATCAATGGATTTGAACAGAGAGAGTTGCCAGCTCCCTATGGTGTCACATCATGTAAAATATTTTCCTGAAAATGGAGATGGAGCTGTTTCTTTTATTTTCTTTGCTACTTCTATTTTATAACAGAAATGGGATGAAGCATGCTATATTTCAAAGAGCTCAGTGTTATCCTTGAGTAAATCTGTTTACCCACTGGCCTCATGCCTTTTGAAATACCCATACACCCAAGGAGCCAGATTTAACACTTGCAGTGCTGTAAATCAGAAGTAGCTGTATTACAGTAAGCTAGCATCACATCAGCATAAAACCAGTGAAAAGGTAAGCAGGCCCAACCCCAAAATGTTGTACATGACAATGTCTTTTGTGTCTTACAACTGAGTATTTCATTAGATGCTAATTTTGTGGAATTATCACACTTAGTGGTTCCCCAAGGGCAAAGGGGGAATTTTCTCCATGCTAGGTTTTCTGCTAGCTCTTAGGAGAACAACATTTACCTTTTAATTTTTAGCATACAAATCACCTGTTCCATAATCACTGTAGTTTTAGAGGTCCTCAGGAAAGGTCACAGATTTGGCTCTCCTCCAGCAAGGA
The DNA here is from genome assembly GCF_041296385.1 of Aphelocoma coerulescens. Taxonomy (NCBI): domain Eukaryota; kingdom Metazoa; phylum Chordata; class Aves; order Passeriformes; family Corvidae; genus Aphelocoma; species Aphelocoma coerulescens. The sequence continues at coordinate 66,073,782 of NC_091013.1, forward strand.
GCATCCTTCTGATGTTCTGCCCAGCCTTGATCTCTGGCTTCAGATCAGTTTTGCAGTAGTTTCATGCCAGTCACTTAGACTGTGGATGAAGGACCGAATCTCACTCACTCTGAAAACAGTTTAGACTTAAAAGTTTACCGTAAGAACTGTGCCAGTTGTGATCTGGCCTGTTTTACTAAAATATTTATACTAGTAAAAGACCAAATGTAAACTCAGGTTACACCAGAAACAAGCTGCGCTTCTGGGAACGCTTGTATTGCAGGTTAACTGTATTCACACAAAGATAAGATTTATATATCAACAGCCAGATGTCTTTTCCATTGCTTTAAGTAAGTTCTTTTTACACCCATTTTAAAGATTTTAGGATCAGAATTTAGCCTAGACTTCCTACAGAATTTGCTGACTGTATCTGTATTAGCAGGCAGTGCAGCTCAACAGGAGGTTTGTAAAGCAAAGGAGTTGTGGCTGAGGTCCTGACCTCCACCCCAGACACGTTCCAGGGAGGTTTACTTCACACTGGCTCTAGTCTGGGCCATTCACAGCATGTCCATTAGCTGATGGAGAAGGTTGGCTCCATAGGCACAATTTCTGCAAGCTTTGTTTGAAAGGAATCCAGTCCGTGTGCTCTGAGCCCATTCTGTGATGTGAATCAAGGCACATTACATGGGGACAGCCTGGAGATTCTCTTCAAAGCATGCTCCCCATCCAAACTGAAACCCTAAAGTAGATGTACCCATTCAGTCAGAAGAATTAAAAACTCCCTGGACCCATGGAAATAGAAGGATTACCCTCGTGGCCCATTGGTGCATGGAGAAGAAATACTGAAATGGAATGAATTCTGGGGAGCAGCCACTGAAAAAGAATTGCAAATGCAGGTTTCCAAGAGGACGTGAAGTGCTGAAAGACATGTCAGAGGATGATACAGTAGACAGGAGTCACAGTGCAGCATGGCAATAGGGTAAAAGATCAGCATTATTTGGAAGGGATCATATGAAAGCATTGACTGCTGAAAGTGCACCTGGACATTGGGGTTGTTTCCTGGGGCTTAATATTTCCCTCCCCAGACAAGCCCCAGAGATGCAAAGCAATTCCAAACAGTTAAAACACATCCAGGAAAGGGCTGATTTGTGCAGAACAACTTCATCTTGATTTACATGATTGGTGTCTTTACAAATTTTGGGAAAAGTCAGGAAGATTAAATCGGTGCTTATTAAACCATATACAACTTCTTGTGCCATCTGCTAGTTCTTAATTTCCTCTTTAAGTTATTTAGCAGTCACATGGATGATTCTATTTAATGGATCTGTGGTGATTTTTCTGATTTGAAACCAAATCATTCTCAGACTGAAATGGCTGAAGCAGCCAGAGCACTTCTTTAATTTTGCTACCTTGAACTGGCTTTTCAGTGTGACAAGGAACTGAAAAATCCACAGAGCTCTTCAAAATTACAAGAGCAGATTTAGGGATGGGAAAATGACTAAAAATCCCTGAACAGAAAAGCTGTGCTTGCTATCATGTTTCAGATAATCATGGCTCCTTCCCGTGTTAATGTACACTTCTTGGATAAGCTGCAATAATAACAGTTGTATGAAGAGGATGGACATATTTGATATTATCAGCACTTATGTATCATACATATAAATCACGAGAGCAGCTGGCACAGGTAAGGCAGCTAGAAAGTTGGTAGTTCTTCCTTCAAGGTCTCAGATTATATTTTTACAGTAAAAACCTCTTAAGTGCTTCCTCTCAAGAGACATACTGCTCTCTATTCTTGTAGTCACTTAGCTCAAGAAGAAGGAAACAAAGGCTGTCTCTTTTTCCACAACTCTCACACAGTGGTTCCAGAAAATGGCTTTTTGGCTTAATATTAATTTTTTCATGTGATGAGCACACTGAGAAAATGCGGATGTAAAAATAGGAAATGGAACAGAGTCAAGCATGGTCATGCTTACAGAAATGTGGAGATGCAATGACTTGAAAAGTTGATCTGAATCACAGCATGAAGTGGTGTAAAGCAGTAAAAGTACTGCTATGTTTTCTAGCTACTGAACATAGTCATACAATGAGACTCAGTGCTAGAAATCATTAGTCCTTTGCTCTCCTGTTTTTTTCTCCTTGTTTCCCCTGCTCCCAGTCTGCCTCTCCTGATGTGCTTCATCCTCCCAGCTGGATACCAGAAAACCTGCCTCAGCTGCAAGCTCTTGGCTGGCAGCCACATGGTAATTTATGATGGTCCTCATGCCTCTGGAAGGAGTCCAGGGGGCATCATCCTCACAGTTGTGAATTCATTTTATACCTCTACAGGTTGAGGGTTTTCTCATGCCTAAAGGCCCATTCCTGTATGGCCTCTGAGGGTACCTTGTCCAGCCTCTGTAGTGTGACTGTGACACACTTCTCTCCATTGTAAATTTAAAACAAAATACTTTTGAGGATCCTTTTGTGTGAAGATGGTTAGAAATGCATGTGTATGCACACACATACATATATATATATGTATATATATAGTACTGGTGCTTGCACTATGGCTGAGCTGATTCCATCTACATTTAGGCACCTGGTCTAAGACACTTGGTAGGGGTTTTCAAGAGCCTGCAGAGAAAGAGGTGCTTTAGGACGTGATCTACTTTAAATTTAGGCCCCTAAGGCAAGGCCTTGTTCTCAGGAGGAGTGTCTCAACCCAGTGACTTTAAGGGGTCCATAAGTAAAATTCAATGGGATGAACTAATCTCATGATGTGCCTGTGCAAACATATAAGCAGGGAGGCTGAGTTTGTTGTCAAATCCAAACTCACCTGCCAGCCCTGCTGTTAATAGTCAGCCCCAGTGCAGCCCTCAGATGTGGCTTTTGCCCTGGGAGCTACATGAAAGGGAAGAAGCCAGGCTGGGCTGGGGTCTTGGGTCAGCCACAGGCACCCATCCACCCCTTTCACAGCCCATGTGAATGCCAGGATCTCACCCACAAGTAGGTGATGTGGCTGTGGCCCTTTCCTACGTACAGTAGGGTATCTCAAATGAAGACTGCATCAGGTTACCATCCAGCCTCCCAGTCCAACCCAGGTGATTTGGTTTCATATGCCTTTACATATCCTTTAAAATATATACTCACCTGTTGACAATATAATCTGAACTTGAAACTTTGGTTTAGAGTGTCTTACCAGCCATTTCTAAATGAGTCACACTGGCCATGTAGTATCTGCTGGAAAGAGGGATTTTGGTTTTTTTCCTTCCCCTCTCCTGAAGTGGAAGCAGTTAAAGAAAGTGGACTGAGTGAGCAGGAGCCCAGGGCTTGGTGTAAGGTGCTGTCTGAAAGGAAGCAGATGTCTTTCCATCCGTTCCCAGGTGGTGAGATGTCTGGCACAATTACTAGTGCAACATATGGGAACAGACAGGAGTGTTTCAGTTCTGGCTTTGAGTGTTTGGACTAGTTCTCATCTGGGAGGTGCCTTTTGCAAACTATCTTTTCTACTTTCCTTTAACAGAAGCTGTGCATTGGATTCCAATATAAATGTGGAAATCAGAGCAAAATAATTCTTCTGTATCTTTTTAGAAGGTATAAAAGGTTTCCTGGTGTAATTTCCTTAAAACAGCAAGGCAACACTTTGACTGGAGGTATTGGGAAGTCACGCATCGTCATGGAGTACTCTGTTATTTTTAAAAATTAGGCCAGATTTTATTGTTTAAATAAATCTTTTGTGGGTGGTGGCATTGGGAAACAACAAATTTCATTTTGCTCTACCATTTGTGTCAAAACATCTGCATCAAACACTCAGTGCATAGTGACATAGCAAAACAAATGTAGAGCAGACATTACAGATGAATGTCTTGTTGACAGATTAGCAGATGAGTTTCCCTTATGTTTTTGAAAAACATAGCTCCCTAGACATAGTGTACAAAGGGGAAAGCTGGGATTAAAGATCAGATAACAAATAGCAAGCTTTTCTTTTCAGTGTTTACTATTCAAATTCCCTAATATCATGAAAGATATAAAGAGCAAGTAAAGAAAAATATGCCACGTCCAACATAGGGAAGTGAAAAATGGACATCTTTCAGGACTAAAGCTGCAACCAGAGCTGAGGGAAACGTTTTGGTCTTTCAATATGTGGCGATCTGTTTACCCACTGCTTTTCTGACGGCATATTTCCCCTCCACTTTCCCTTGCCCCTAGCCCTGGCCACTCCCTCGGGCTCTCCCTATTGGTTCCTGTACCCCAACTCTGCCCATGCATTGCTCCTGAGCCCCTGAGAAAAAGCCCCTGCGCCCGGATCACGAGGTCTCTCTGCCTCTGGGGGTCGCTGGGACGAGATGTAACCATTAAAGATCCTCTAAAACCCTCGTGGAGGGACCCTTCTCGCCTCCTTTGCCGTCACTGTGTTGTAGAGCTGAGAGCTGCTGGAGCAAAACCGCGGAGCCGTCTGAAAAGGACTAGGGGAGGACAGAATGGCTGCCCTGCCCTAAGAAGCCCCGCTGAGCTCCCAGGGAAAGCTGCAGCTTGCTAAACTAAACCTAGCACTACAACACAATATATATGCAAAAATAAATGCAGATTTGGGTTATTGAAGCTGCTGGCAAAATTTGTGTTGACCTCATCAAATTATTTTGGCTGAAAAAGAGCTGATTCCTTTTAAAATTTTAAAAGTTTGTTTTCTAAATAAAAATGTCTTTTTTTTTTTTGTTTCCAAAATGGTATTTTGTTTATATTTATTAAGTACAGGAATTAAATTGCACTTTAAAATTCATAATTCTTTACTCAAAATTATTTTGTTCCTGTTCATTGTTGTTTGTTTGTCAAGGGACTGAAGAACAGATTATTTGTACAGATCTAGATACAATATGAGCTGTGGATAATTTTTAAGTATCTCTGTTAATTCAGGCATGTTCTAATAATATAATTGAAAATTTTCTCCTAAGTCAGAGAGTGGATACATCTGGCTGGGCTAACTCTTTTACCCTTTCCAGTTCTCTAAAATCTTACCAGCAAAGTAGCTCTATCAACTTGCTTGCACATTTTTGTGCTGCCTTCTCAAGCAGACATGTTATCAGTTTTACTGGCTGTGTGAAAGCTGTTTCCTGTATGATGTGAGGACTGCTAACAAGATGATTGAAGTAGTCAAAAGAGATATCCCTCGTGCTGCATGATGTGCAGTGGTGTGCACTGCATCCCATTGGATCCATCAGAGACCAGAACAGCAGAATTTGCTTGTGGGGTTTTTTTTTGGTGAAGAATGGATAGTGTCACCCATTGGTAGGTTAAATAGCCTGACGTGGTGGGTAGCAAGCTCTGAGAAGGACACTGCTAAGGCATTTAAGACAGACATTTATGGTTCTGCTCTGTTACATGCAGCTTGAAGTAGTGGGGAAGGAGAAAGAGGAAGGGGAAGACATCCCCACAGTAATTTCCTTGTGTTTCTCTGGCTAATCTCATCCAGTCAACATGGGGAAAGCCTTCTTGATGAATGCATTGGGGGAAAACACAGTGTAAGCTTCTCCTGCCAGTTACCCTAGCTCTGTGTATTTAAGGTGGCCAAAACCTAGAGTCAATCCTTTACAGTGTGTGAGCACTGCTGGTAGCAGGAAATCCCCAGTTCTCCCTGGTAGCATAAAAATGAAATTAATGGCCAGCCCTTGCATAACTCCATGAGGGGTTGAAGACCTCTTATTTTCATTCAGTTATCCATACATGGGCAGCCCAAAACTAGCTGGTGGGTTTTATAATACCTAATATGAATGGAATTATTTTCATGTATTACTTTAATTTTTTTAAAAACTTCCTTTTTATTACATGCTGACAGAAAAATCCAATATATAATCCACTGACAGCCAGCGAGTGCCAGAGCCCAAGAAGTCATCTTACAAAGAAGGATATGCAATTTTGTATTTCCATCAAGCGTGCTAGAATAATAAGTCAGCTGCCACAAACTTTGGAGAACTGGCTGGGATTGGACCTCCTACAGCAAATTGTAATTAAGATTGTAGAAATTTCCCTTTTCGGGACTAGGTTTACAGAATATAAGGTCTCGATATTTTTTATAAGCTTCCAGTATGGGCTGCTACATAAGGCACAGTAGGATAATGAGAGAGGTAGAATTACCTCCTCTCTTCCCTTCAGCCAAGGAGGTAGATGGTCCCAGTAGAGTTCTCTATTAGAAGGAAAAGTTCAGAGTGTCTCTTGAGGAAGTGGGAACCACAACTCCTTGTGCCAGTCTGTGAGAGCAAAGTGTGTGCTGGCCACTTTCCCAGAGCAGGAAGTTCTGGTCACCCCCATCAAACTTCAGGTGCTTACCTTTGCCACCCCCATCAGGTGCTCATTACCCCCAGGTCCCTCTGCAATCACTGGAAAGAAATAGGCACTTTCAGAGGTTGAGGAAGCCTTCTGAGCTATGGAGGAGCTCCCTCACCTTCACTTGTTGTAAAGGGACTTCAGATCACTGCACTTCTGCCCAACTATGGCACTGCAGAATTTGGAGGCTCTTTTTTTCATTTCACTGTACAGCATTTGATTAGGACCCGAAGTAGAGATTTGTAGACTGTGCTAGTTCAGTAAGCCCTACAGGAACACTGTCTTTTGGATAAGGAGTCTGGATGGGTTTGGGATGAAGACTTAGTAGTTTCCACTCCTTGGAAACCTTAGCAATAGTCTCAGCTCTGCCCTAATCTGTTTTTTTTTTTATTGCAAGCATGTTATGCAGCTCAAAATTTGCCTCTTAGACACTGAGCAATTTGTGTTCCCTTCCGTGCCATCAGGAGGACAGATTCTTTTCCTGGGTAAGAAGCAAATGTAAGCAATATAAGGCCAAAATAGAAAGTGCAAAAACTGAGTTACATCCCAATCCATGGATTCTTAATTTCTTCAAAATAGATATGAGTTATCTGTGTGGAAGATGTCTTCTACTACTGCGCAAGTGACTATGGTCTGTGCATACTTAGTCAACTCATTTTCAGGGTAGAGAGATTGCTTTGAAACTGATCTGCCAGGATGGAGAGTGAAGTGGAAAAGAGGAAGGATATTATATTTGCCTGTAGTACACTGCTGAACCACTCAATATTTCTCTGTCTGGTACAGTGTGTGTCCCGTGAAACAAGGACAACCTGGCCCTAAAATCCTGTAGAGTCCTTTTGTCTGCAGCTGTAGATCTTTTCCTTCAACAAATACTTCCTGCTTAGGAAAACATGCTGTTAAACATGAGGCCATTTGAAGCTGAAACATAGATCTTTTAAGTGTAGGTGACTTCATTTTGATGACCAAAAGGGCTGCAAATTATTTCTGGGACCCCTTTCTCTTTGTGAGCTGCAGTGACCTGGCCAGAGGGACTGGCAGCCCTGTCTTCTTTGCCTGTCTTTTAGGAGCAGGCTGGAGTCCCACATATCTGTGGCCGTGGCAGATCTGAGAGCTGGGCAGGCACAGTGGACATTTGCCTCTGAATGTTGTCCAAATAGCCATTCTTTAACTCCTTTGTGGAAAAGATAATGGGCTAACCTACTCAGCAACATCTGGCCTACAGGCTACCAGCTGAGCCATTCTGGAAAGATCATACCTTAAGTCCTTTTAGGATTGTTATGTCATGTTGGCTGGACTTGTGCATCTCCATATTTATAAATCAACCAGCGTGTACTGTTATAGGACCTTTCAACATTTAACTTCAGCATTTCAACTCAAAACATAGACTTGTTTTGGGAGTGAATGGTTTTCTCTTTCAAGCTTTATGAAGTAAACGAGTTATAAGAGTGCTGCAGAGTAACAGGGTGTTAAAGAAAACACTTGGCTTTAAAACATGAAAAACATTTAAGATAGACAGAAGGCCAAGCTCTTATCTTATTTCCAGCAGATCAGAGCAGAGCAGAGCTGAGCTCGCTTCATTAGAGTTGGAGCCTACCTGGGCTCTGCAGCTGTGTGTGGAGCTGTAGCTTGCTAAGGTGGGGCTTGGGGTCTCTCTTAAATGCTGTTTGTGCCAGATGAGCTGCCTGGGGTGCCACATCGACTGTTTTCATCAATAATATCCACATCAGGAGCAAAAGCAGCCTGCACACCAGCTTGGCAAAGGCCACTTGACCACACCAGCAAATCCTTCCTGTGTGCTCTGCTTGAAGCACTGAATCCAAGTGCAAGGAACCAGTGGGCTTTGTGGCACCCAGGGTCAGGCCCACCTCATGGCTTTAGCGCTCTTTCAGATGGTTTGTGATGTGCCCAAGCTCCTTGCTGTTACCAGGGAGTGGCACTGCCGGCACCATTTGCCGAAGGAGCAGTGAAGCAGGCTTGTCACACCTCGGTATTCACAGGCTGGAAATAGAACAAGCTCACACCACTCCCACACAAGCACGCATTACACAGTCAAACAAAAATATCTGTACTTTCCGCGATGACTCCAGTCCTTTTTAATGCCACTGACTCTAAATCATGTGCTCTGCTATTACCTCAGGAAGACACCCAACACATGTTGAGCTGGCACAACTGCCTGGTATGGCATGGCGTCAGCCACACCACGTGCAGCTATGGGCAGCTTGGTTTGCTTGTGATGTCTGGGAAAAGCTTGCCATAGTCACTGCAGGCCACATCTCTGTTCTACATCTTTGTCTCTAATGAATATAAAGCTGAGCCCAAGTCCCCTTGCTGAATCCCGCTGTGTTGATGACCTAAAACGAACAGGGACTACTACCATGAGTTAGTGTTGCTGGAATTGACTGTACATCACAAAATTATCCCCACAACTAACTGCCAGTTTTCTCTGTCTTGAACTTCATTCATATGTCTGAATTCAGACATATGGCTTTAAAATTTCCAAACAGAGATCACCAGCCGCGCTGTCGGAAGGAGATTACATTCCCTGTCATCATTAGTCAACCGTGAGCTTTCCTGTGCTAAAACTCACTCAGGAAATGCTGCAAACAAAAGAGGTAAATAGTTCTCAGCATTCCTTGTTGCTTGGAAGGAGTTAAGCTCTTCTCAACAGACTGATCGAGTTTTTCTGGCATTATCCCATTAGCTTAAGTCATTGCTGATGACTTCACCCTCCTGGTGACATCAGCCTCTAATCTTGTGAAGGTGAATTCATGTGAGATTGTTTCAAAACAATTACTCCCTGAATTGTAGGTCATTTCAGTTGATATATGGATGCAACATTCACTTTTGCAGACTGTAGCTTCTCTTATGTGGTGTGTGTACACATTTTCCATATTGTATTTCAGCATGTGTGTTATGTTACAAACTGGCACTGCCTGAGATCAGCAGGAGAATGTGCTTGTTTTAAATGCACAAGCAAAAGAAACAAACGAAAATCAACCCACTGATATTACTATTTTTATAGGTATGATTAAGACTTCAGTCATATACGTGGTTTGTTTGATTCCCTCTGGATGCTGCCTCCCTCTCTGTCTCTTCTGGAATATTCTGCTTTGTCTAGACTGTGTCTTTGCTTAGGAGTGCTCTGGCCAGTTCAGATTCTCTTGCTTTTACCCATACATGGGGAAAAATGTAGACAGATAAACACCCAGAATGGTTACTTAATAAATCACAATTTTTAATAACATTATGTGTGTTTTTCTCACCCCATACCAGGTTAAATATAGATAAAAGTGCATAAAGATGATAGATCAGGTCTTAAAATATTTTGTCTTTTTCTCTTTCCTCTGAAGTGACTCAGAGGAACATGGAGACACAGCCGACACTTGTAAGAAGTGGTTTTAATAAGAGGAGACAAGTCATCATCCCAGCTGTGCAATCCTTGCCGAAGTCAAAGGGTCTGAAAAGAAAGATCCCATTTGTCCTGAGGAGCAGCACACACGTGTATACCGAAGGAGGATAGTGATGTATTTAGACTAGAAGTTCCCCAGACCTAGACGAGACATTTGTTTGCTTAACTTCATTGTTCTTCCCTTCACTCATCACTTGTCCTCAGCTGGCTGCAGCAATCCCTGTGGAGCTCTGCGGCAGCATCCACCTTAAAACCAGGGGAAAGAAAGTTCCTGCTCCTCATAACCTCTCATGCTTCCAACCACTGGCAGAAAACCTCTCTGAGCTGCCCTGGATACAAGCTGGCCGTGGCCAGGGAGGGTGGCAGGGCACAGGGCAGCACCAAAGGCGGGAAGATTCAGACACTGTCGTCTGTCTCTGCCGTATTGTGAAGAGACTTCTTAATGTGACTAATAGCTCTTGGCATTGAACTGTGGCTCCTGAAGTGCAGAGCTGGCATGTCCATGCGCTAGTGTTTAAAGTAACATGTCAGAAAAGTTTTATAGTAGTAGCACAGTATTGTTGGGGGAGAAGAAGGAGCCTGTTTAAATAAAGCTAATAAAATTCTACTATCATCACTTTTTTCTCTTTATTGTTGAGAGGGTGGAAATGACTAAAGCTTTTATTTGGTGTTAGCAGTGTGATACTAGATTTTTTTCCACATTTGGAAGTGAACAAGGTAGTGATAAAAAAGTCATTAAAAATGAAGCAGTTGTCCTCAGCTCCTGGATGCTCCAGAGGGGCTCAGCCAAAGAGACAGCAAACTTAGTGTAGGCAACCAAAACGGGATTTTTTTCTCCTTACGAAATAAACCCCGTTGTGGTACTCCTTTAGGAAGGAAATTGAGTTTCTGGATGACTCGCAAATACTTTGCTCATTGTAATGGCCTGTATGTTTCCTGAATACCCAGATCTGATTTAGATTAGGGCCTTTTGGGCGGGTGTTGGGGGGAAGGACTGGCTAAATAAGAGGAAATTTGTACTTTTAGTCCAAGGTCCAAGCACTGTTACCAATTACATGTGTATAAGCTATAAGAGAGGGACTGCATCTGCCTTAGCTACAGTCATCCAGTGCTTCACCCTTTTCCTATGCCCCTTCCTCCCCTTTCAGAGGGAGGAGAAGTAAGAAAAAACAACAAAGAAGTGTGTCCCCAAACTTTTCTCTGTGGTTTAAACCTGTATCAGGGTTAGGTAAAGTTTCTAGAATTTAATGCAAGTGAAGGAATAGGCAGGAAAAATTGGATAGGCAAGTGCTGCTTAAACTGCAGTTACTGTCTGGCCTTCATGTGGATATGCAGTGAAGCACAGAAAAGCAGGAGAGCTAAAGGTGAAAGCAGAAAATCCTTTCTTGTGTTAAACTCCAGGGAAAATGGCAGCTTTCCCACTGTGCCAACTTTTTGGTAGCTACTCCCAGAATGCCTGGTGTCTGTAAACTGACAGTAATACATCCCTCAGTGGAGAGCCAAAATACTGAAGGTGTGGTTTGCACCAAACTGTGATGATGCAATCTTTTTGGTGCTGGGAGCTGAAGAGAGGTTTGGGAATGGGGCTGGAGTAGTTCTGCAAGGGTGATGCACAGCTCTGTATGCCAGGCATTTCTGGGCCATGGTGTTCTCCCCTTGTATGCAGTGGCTGCTTCTTCACAAAGAAGGTAATGAGCTGTTGGAGCTGCTGGAGGGCTGGGATGATGGGTCAGCCACTTTCAACCTTCATATCCTGATAATTCTTCTCTTCTCCTGGCTGAAAGAGCAAATCACACCCAGTTTTCCTTCTCTGCCTGCCGCTTCAGAGATTGATGAGATGCAAGGGAGCAAAGGACACGGCCCTTGTAATGTGCCCACCAATTATGAAGAGGGTATCCTCTTTTGAGGATTTGCTCACTTTTGAGTGGTTTGCTTTTGTGTTTACCATGTGGCTACCAGATCATGTTCTCTGCTTTTGTCTTACAGAAAGAAATTCCATTGTATTCACTAAAAAGCCCCAAAGCTGTCATGCAAAAGACCAGCTCCATACAGCAGGCTGTGGTTTGTTCTGCCTTTACTAGTAGGGCAAAAATCCTTTGCCTTTCAAGATCCACCTCCTTTTCCCACTGTGTACCAGGTCTATGTAAATCTGTTGCAACTGGGTATGCTAATGTTTGACATTGACATAGGAACCTCAAGTATTCAAAGGCACATTCAAAAGAAACAGAAACACTTTCTGAAAGAACAAAAAGATAATTCATCCTTATGTATCTCTGCAGTTGCAATAGCTGTTCTGCCACAGCATCCTCATTCAAGGAAGGATTGGATCCATCCTCATGAAGTACAACTTGGACCTGGAGCCTCCACAGAAAAAAAGTAGTCTATAAACTGTAGCGCCATCCTTAAAAGAGGTTTTCTAGACAAATTCCAGTGTCTGTGAGGCCTGTGTCACAAAAGGATTTAATTAATATCTTAGATTTTAAATTAGTGCCTAATTCTTGGACTGCAGTCTTACTTTTTTGTGAGCACTTCCTACCCATCCCACTTCACCAAGGGGAGCCTACATTTCAAGTTGGTGCCCTTGCACAGTGTCAGGTTCCAGAAATGCTGATGAGCTCTGCAAAAGTTTGGTTTCTTTGGAAAAGACCTCTTACATCTGACTGCAGCACAAAGTTTCAATATTTCACCTGATATTTTCCTATGCTATTCCTCATTGAGGTGCAAGGAGCTGTGGCAGCCTGGTTAACCAAAAGCAGCTATTTGTGTGTATTGATTTCAAGGGAAATTTGTTGCTTTCATCATGTGTTGATGGGACTGAAGTATTAGGAGAATTCAGTGCTGTGCACATTGTGGTACAGCAGAGTGCTGTATGAAGGTTGTGATATCCAGGGCACATTACATTACATTACATTACATTACATTACATTACATAACCAAGGGATGGGTTTTGTAAACCCTGTCCCATTCTGTTCTCTGCATTTCCCTTCTTGGGGTGCTTCTATGGCAATATGGAACAGCTCATCACTATCCACCATTTTCCAGCTGCTGGATCTAGATCTGATTTGCCAGTGAGGTACCAGACATGGGTGCTCAAGTACAAGTAAGGTGGTCTCTGGATTTTGTAAGACCAGTGGCATTCACTTTGAGCTGCAGATAACTCTTCTTGACTACTTTCAATGTTGTCTCTTAACAATACTTTGCTAGAGTTTTAAAACTTCAGGTGGGCACTGTATATTTGTGGTGAGATGTGGCAGGGGCTTTTTGTGGGCAGATGTGCATGGGTTTGGAGAACAGAGCTAGAGAACAAGGCAGGAAAATTTTTCCCATTTGTAAGTGAGGCTCTTGTTTTCAGGTAATAATGGAAATTCATGGAGTTGAGTGGATATATGCTAGCTAAGGTATCTATGGTCTAATCCAAAGCCAGTCAAAATCTGTGACTCTTGAAGGGTTTTAGAGCTGGCTGCTGAAGTGCAGAATAGAAAAAATATAGAAAAAGTGCAGAATAGATAAAATATAGATAAAGTATGATATATGTATATTTTGCAGAGGTGTGGTTTCAATACTGTGCATGAGCTCACTGTTGACTAAAGGACTGTATGGAAAAACAATTAATTTCCTTCCCTTGTCTAAGACAAAAATACTTTGCAAACAATGTCTTCTGCTTGTGTGCTACAGTGTTCAGTGGAACTGGGGACTATATTCATATGCTAGAGGAACACAGCCAAGAAAATGTATTATCTTGTTTTGTAGAGCACAATTTCTCCAGGAAGAAGTAAATTGAGCAGGACAGCAGCACGGGTAAAAATGAGACATTCAGCTAAGTACTTTTCATATGAGGTTTTGAAAATTCTTTGTAAAGGACAGCACCTCCTAGCTTCATTTTACAACCATAGTATCTTGGATACAGAGGATTTTAACAAATTGCACAAATTCATGGAGTGAATCTGCAGTTGCAGGAACAGGCCCCTCAGATATATTTTTTTGGTGTTGTTCATTTGGGTGGGCAACCTCTGATTCAAATGGCAATGATGATGGAGAGGTCCCAACAGGCTCAGCTGTTTTCCTTTTCCCTGTCTTCCCTCTTCCCCCTTTGGACAACGATGTAGCCATGGGGCTTTGCTTTCTTGTCACTCACACCCATTCCCTGGCTGAGAGGATGCAGGAAGAAAAGCAGCAACATAAGAAAGGCACCAGCTGAAGGGAGGAATGAATGGGTCTCATATGGCAGAGGAGCCTTCCCTACCCAAGCTACCTCTGTTTCAGTATATTCATTTATTGCAAGATAGGCTTAGCTACAGTGAAACATTTTTTGGTTTTGTGCAAGATGCCACTGAGATATTCTCTGTGATGTGAGGACCAGATGCTGTTCCCTCCTGCCTGTCCGTCAGGGCTGGATTTAGACCTTCCTGTGATTAGGCAATAGTTTTTCTCTGGGTGAAGATAATCCTGCTGTTGCTTTCCTAGGAACCTCACCTAGCACCCCTCAGAAGTTGCCCTGACAATAGCTCTGGAAATTAAAATCCTTCATGTCTTCCCCTAGTAGACATGAAGGATTTCTGGCTAGAAGAAACTTTCTTAATTCCTGCATTTAGTCAGCTTGAGCTGAGGGCAAAAACTGAAGAAATATTGAAGAAAGATTGTCCTAGAGATGATATGAATAACACAATGTTCTTCAACTTAAAAAAAATACTCCTAGTGATGGAAAATGATTTACTATGTGGATTCCTTTCTTCTGTTGGGAATGACACCAGGAACTCCCAATCTACTTCTTATAAAGACTGCAGATAAGATATTAAATGTCATTTCTCTGTCATTTATGAGCCATCTGGATAGGAGGGAAGGGAAGGAAAGTGATTAACTAAAGCCCTGAAAGTGTAAGGCTGGCTGAGAGCCCCAGCTGTGTCCTGTACCCACTTCAACTCAATGCAGGGGAAATCTAAAGAGGGCTGTCAAGCTGTTAAGAAACAGCCTTCCCACAGAGCAGAAGAGACAGAGAAGGAGCAGGGTCTGAAAATCTTACCAAATATGTCTAAATATTTGAAATAAGCTCAAACATTCAGTGGCTGCTTAGCCATACCTTTTACATTCAACCCACAACAATTAGTGTAAACTGAACTCTGATTTATGTAGAGGAAGAAAATAAATTTGGAGAAGTCAAGCTTGTCATTTTTTATGGCTTCTGCATTTTCCTTATTTCTTTATAAGATTTGATTACTGGTTTTTCATTGTTGAATGTCAATGAACATTGAACTTGTGCTCAGCATATCACTATGGATAGCAGTGAAATGACAAAGAACAGAATACAAGTACATATATTTCAGATGTATTGGATGTCCTCTCCAAAATTTTACTGGACTCTGTAATATCTTTTCCATACTAAAGCCTTATACATTATTTCTGTAAAATAACTGCAGAGACAGAAAGAGCATTAAGGCAGCCTCTTATGAACCTGACCATGTGTCTCATTGGATAACTGCTCTGTGTACTTACACAGAGTGTGTAATGTGACCAGGGCAGTGACTGGCTGCTGTGCACGGCACTGGTGAGGCCAAACCTTGAGTACTGTGTTCAGTTTTGGGTCCATCACTACAAGAAGGACATGGAGGTGCTGGAGCGTGCTCAGAGAAGGGCAACAGAGCTGGGGAAGGGTCTGGAGCACAAGTCTGATGATGAGCAACTGAAGGAACTGGGGTTGTTTAGCCTGGAGAAAAGGAGGCTCAGGAGGACCTTATTGCTCTCTACATCTACCTAAAAGGAGGTACCTGAAGAGGTCATTGATTTCTCTGGAGAATATGAATCCTCAAAATGTTAAAATCATGCCATAGATATTTGGTGAAACATTGAGTTGGTAATGTTTGTCTATTAGAACCTAGAAAAATGGACAAGTCACTAGTAAACTGAAAGTGCAGATTTATTGATCCAGGAGGAGAACTAGAACTGCAAGAAATTATGAGGCTGGAATAGGGCACAATGAAAAATAGAAAAGAGAAAGTCAAGTAGGACCTAAGTTATGGTTACAAAATCCCACCACTGAAGTGGTTCTTTACAGAGGTGCCATTGCCCCTGTGCCATTCCCTCTTTGGGGATGTCACCCCATGTTATCACCTACAACACAGATGTGGTATGAAGCAACATATCCTTATTTTCTGTGATGGATTCAAAGGAATGATGCAGTGACATGAGACTGGAGAAATATGGGTAAAAAGTCAGCTTTTAGTTTAAGAGAGGTGTATAACAGCCTCTAACTTCCTCAGCCTACAGTCTCATACCTCTTACAAAGCAAACCAGATTTCCTGATGTGGTGGGTTGACATCGACTGAACACCACCAAGTCACTCTATCATATTCTCCATCCTCAGCATGATGGAGGAGGAAGAAAGTAAGATGGGAAAAACTTGTGGGTCAAGATAAAGGCAGTTTAATAAAAGCAAAAGCAAAGGTTGTGTGTGGAAGCAAAGGAAACAGAAGATTTATTCTTTGCTTCCAATCAATAAGTCATGTCCAGCCACTTCCTGGGAAGTAGGTCTTTATTATGTGCCCTGGTTGCCCTGGAAGACAAAGCACTGTAATAATGAATACCCTGCCTCCCCCTCCTCCTCTCTCTTAGCTTTTATCTCTGAGCCAATGTCACATGGTATGGAATATCTCTGGTCAGTTTGGGTCAGCTGTCTTGGCTGTGTCTGCTCCCAAGATCTTTCCCTCCCCCAGCCTACTGATGGGGGGCAGAATGTTGGAGAGACAGCGGTGATGCTGTGCCAGCACTGCTCAGCAGAAGCCAAAACACTGGTGTGTTATCAACACCTTTTTAGTTACAGATACAAAGCACAGCACTGTGAGGGTACCATGGGAAAATGCACTCCATCATGGCCAGACCCAATCTACCTGATCCAGCTGTCCCTTGATAATTAATGTAACTGATACTTTCCAAGCAGTGTTGTCTTCAAGCAAGTGCAGTAGGAGCCAATTGTCACATTCATTTACCCTGTTAATTATATTAGTGACCAGTGACTGAGAAGGCAGTAACCAAACTCTCTGAAGAACGAATAAATGCACTCGGATTCCAGAGCCAAGACACATTTAATAGATTTTGCAGAGATTATGCCCAATCTCCTGTTCATCACTGTCACATTTTAATCACTTTCCAGGATGGGAAGGAATATTCCTCTTGTCAAAACTCAGTGCTGTTGGCAGAGAATGGGAAGCCTCTTGTCTGCTGTGATTGTACAGCTTAAGGTCGATAGGTGTTGGTGAACTGCACCAGGGGAAGCAGGGACAGCAAATTTCTCCTAGCACGGCAAGAGGAAAAAGGAAAACTGTTGACCCCAAGCTTTTGAAAGCACTTGATAAATACAAGTGAAGCTTGAAGCATGAATCTGAGTTGTGGTTGTTATCCTAATGTGGAGCTGGTGATTGCTATCCTTATGTTCATCATGAGCATCCTCAGGCCCCAGAAGGGATGGGAGAGAGAGAAAGACTTATATTCTTGGGTCCAGAATAGGTTGTCACTGCCATCACAGATTGGGAGAGTTTTTCCATAAAACGAAAACAAAGCATATCTGCGTGTTTCCTTAAATTGGTATCCAGTCTCACTTAAAGGCTCTAAATCACAGTGAGACCATAACCTTTGAGGATTATGTGACGGTGCCTGTTACATCACAACACTTAACACTGAATTATTAAACCAGGAACATGATTCTGAGATGCCTGTCAAAAAATATTTCTTCATTTCTTTAACAGACGTAGGTATATTTGGAATAACAGGAGTGATTCTGGAGGCAAAGGTTTAATGATAAATTTTGAGAGGAAGGTCTGTGGTTCTTTGTGAAGTTAAGTGCATTAATTCTTTAGCACGCAGATTATTATATTGTACAATTGTGAAGTGGATGAGTTGTTGGAGGCGCAAGTCTCCTGGTTAGCCCATTTGTTATGAGATCCTTGCAAAGGGAAGACTTGGCAGGTCTGTGGCTAAGATGACACTGTGATGTAGAAATGAAGCAAATCTGGGATCACTCGTGAGAAAAAGAAATTCCAAGGCTGTGACATAGACTACATGGATGAGAAGGTTTTTAAAACTAAAAAGAACCCAAACAGTTAAAGAAGGATCTGTTTCTGCAAGAGCTGAGTTTTTTAATAAGTCATTTGATTCTTTCAAAGTCACTGAGTTTGTGAGTATGCTAACATGCTTTTTTCAGTGCCTTTTTGATTTTACTAATAAAGTGTGTTAAATGTATGTCCTGTTGTTCCTCCTGTGTAAGCATATGCCACTTTCTATGGTGACAACTTTCATGTGACTGTTTTGAAGTATTCATTACACTGAAGACCAAAATATTTAATGGATCACTTGTTATCTAACACTCATCACCTTCTCTAATAAACTGCTGTGTTATTCTGTCTTGATTTTTGCAAGCTGTTTGGGTATATTTGGGTGTATTTAAGATTTGAAAACTCTCTAAAAATAAAGCACTCTTTTCAAGGAGTGCAGTTCAGAAAGCAGTATTTTCTGATGGTTCCTAAAAGCATATCAGGGATGCCGATTTCACCAAGAAATCAATGTGTTTCAGACTGGGTTTCCTGGGCTGTTTGTGCTGTGCCCAGAAGCTCTTCAAGAGGGATCTCTTTACAATGCAGAGTGTTTCTGAGTCTGTTAAGAGCGTAATGTAGGAGTTTTCAAGTGTGGCTGGTGGATGCTATGCTTTTACCCAGAGAATTGCAAGGGCCAGGCAAGGAGATGAGGTAAATGAGGCTTCATGCCGCCCATTGCTTTTCCCAGACTCTGTAATTTCTTCAAGGCAGACTAACTTGTTGGAAGTTGAACTTAGCTTTTGTGACACATCCCACCTACCTCTTGTATCCTACACATATTTCTAACGTGGTACGGACGATGGATGACTTGTAGTGTCTCTTGCATTAGAATTTCAGGGATTTTTTTATTCCACCAATGGCATAAGGGTCAAGGAAAGGCCAAGAAAAGGCTGAGAATCTGGAAAACAAGGGAATATTTTTTTTAGCTATGATCAGTGTGAGTGCTGAGCAACATTATTACTGCAATAATTATAAAAATGAATTAAAAGAGGCAAAAACAAAGTTAAAAGGAAACTGAATTTTACTCACTTCTCGTATTGCAACAACTAAATTGCCCATTTGTACAACATCTAATACAAAATGTTTTTGTGAACAGCTCAGGTTGTTTATTAGAGTGGTGGGCTGGATTCCTCTCACATATCTTCATCTGATAGTAATGCTAAAACCAAAATACTTACAGTACTATTTGGCACTTCACAATGACCGTTCCCAGAATGTTGGCATTTCAGTGAAACCATTCCTTTGAAAACATCAGTTTTCTGTGTGAGCTTCCTATTTATTATTTTATTAGAAGGCCAAAGTACATTGACCAGGACTGAAATAATTTCAGGTAGAAAATGGTACTGCTGTAATTCAGGTTAGCTGAACACAAGTTTTTTAAAATAACTTTTCATTGGATTCTGAATTAGTTCTATCAAAGATGAAAATAGTAGGAAGAACTTCCTTGTGTATCATGCACCATAGGGGATTTCCTTTTCCTATCTGCAAGAGCAAAATCTGTGGTGTATGGGAAATGCAGAATAATAAGGGAATTCAGAATGCAGAAGAGGAAAGAGTCACAGGAGACCTGCATTATGGCTCCCATAAAACACTACTATGGCATATTTTTTCCCATGTTCAGGTTAACCATTTTTCCCCCCCTGGCATTTCTTTTTTTGTAAGGGGAAAATGAATTTGACTTGTACTATTATTGCTATAAATACTGACTTCTAGGCTTGACCAGGAGGCTGGATCCCTACTGGTTTCAAAGACAACAAACATGTGATCTGCATGAATTTTGCTGCGGATTATTTTAAATTTTGTCTCTGCTGTTGTACCTTTTAGAAGAGGTGTTTCACAATCATGGATGGGATGAAAGCACAGCTCTATGTTTCTCAATGGAGTTGGCATATCACAGAGGAATTTTTTCCCTGTAATCTTAGGAAGCTGAGGCAGCGACACTGAAGAGACATGACTTCATAATTTGTCTCACCTCCCTAAGCTGACACTCTCCTTCCTTTATAGCCAAGTTTTCCCACTTGGAAAGAGACTAAGGTTTGTGATGCCCCTCTGCTTCTGTTTTCTTTATCCCTGAGTCCCTTCATGTAATGTTTCCACATGATTGCTTAGGATATATCCCCTACCTATGGTTCTACTGTTAAATTTTCACTTTTATTCCAAGGCTTTCTTTAAATACTGTGTGAAAAGCTCTTCTCCTTGCACCTCCATAACTTTTCAGCTCTGCTGCTGGTACCAGTCTTGATGGTCTCTTCATTACCTGCTTTGTGCTCTGTCTCTGCCTCTTTCTTGGTTGTCCCTTAAGAATGGAGTAATTTCCAACACTTTTTTTTTTTTTTTTCACCTAAGAAGACTCCATCTTATTTAACTGCACACTGAAATCCCAGTGCTGGCAGACCTGTGAGGCACTCAAAAGCACAGATGGTGGGTTGCCCCTTTTTGTGTCTGTTCTGCAGGGAAGGGAGTTGGAAAGAGAAGGTTTTGCTTTAGTCCAGGCTTTGGCACAGCAGCAGGTATGCCGTCAAAGCTGACAAACAGCAGACAGGGCAGGGTATTAAGATGGTATTCAGCAAACCTGGTTTCAATCCTTGGCTCAGTTTCCAGCACAACAGGTATGAAATTTTCCTTCCTCACTAAGGTGTTGTGAGAGTAAAACCAAGTTAACAATTGTGGATTGCTGGCGTCTGTGGGGTGACAGGCAGACCGCGGTTTTCCAGCTCTGTGCTTAAAACTGCCACAGAACGGATCCGTGTGTTGGGTTTGGGTGCTGTCCTGTGAGGAGCGGATGTGGGAAGCAGCTCAGTGCTCCAGTGGATGCTCCTGGGAAGACGTTTGGGCACCGCCATGGTGTAAGAATGTGCAAAGGACAGAAATGTGGTCTCTGAGCTTAGCTGTCCTGCTGTTAGTCCACTTCTGAACTGGAACATCTGCAAGAGTTTGCAACCACAAGCAAGAGACAAAACTGAAGCACATTTTGGGTTTCTGGGCTACAAGATGTATATTCTTTTTGGAAGTTCAAAGAAAGACTTAAATAATTTTTGTTAGGAAGAAAAAGCCCTCTAATTAAATTCTAATTGCAGAGTTTAAAATTTTTCTTCCTTTTATAAACTGTGTTAGAAACAGGGCAACTCCTCCACCCCCGATAAATAGCAGCAGATGTAACTCAATAGACTTCAAACCATTCCAAAGCCTTTGACAGAACAAACAACACTAACATACTTTCCAGTCTCAACCATCAAATAAAGTGTTTACAAATTAGGACATAATGGCCATTGCTTTTCTTCTTTAAAATACAACAGAAAAAAACCCCAACCAAACCTGAAATTATCAAATCTGTCATTGAACCTTAATTAGCTCTGGCTCTTTGACATTCTGAAACCTACATGAAGAAAAATAATATTTATATATTTTTTTTATGCAGCAAACTAATGTTTACAAAATGCAGTGTAGTATGAAAACCTCTGTTCTCTCAGGATGCAAACCATATAATGACCAGGGTTTCAGTCTCGGTTGGTGATTCCAGTTGAATAACTGGAACAGAGCACAGGTGAGTACATGCATGTGAGTACAACCAGCCACAAATGGCAAAGTGCTTAACAATGTCTCAGCTCCAGGGCACTGTCTCCAGGGCTTTTTGTTCAGGGCTATGGCTCTTAGTGCCCCTGTGCAAGTGTTTGCATAGCAGTGCTGCTATGCTAAATACGGAGACAGACTTGCAAATTAGAAATGGGAGAAATGGACTCAATTTTATGCTTTGCAAAGCACTGGGGAACTTGACAGTTATCTTTAAATAAAAAAAAATTCTTTCTTTTTCTGAAGTGAGTTACCCTTCAATTTGTCAAATTAGTGCAATACCAAATGCAATCAATTAATTATCAGAACAAATGTGAACTAGAGTTCTATCAGTGAACCAAATTCTGCAACTGACGTATTACATTGTGTCTTCTCCCATATGAAATGCAAATAGACAGGGTCTGGCCTGAGACTGTGTTTAGTACTTCTGATTTCCCTAGAAAAGTGTCTGTATATAATCTGAATCACTCCTGATTGTGCCAGGATTTAGTTAGCGAATGAACTAAATCTCAAGCATGTGACTTTACTGATTCAATGGACCTTAATTGATTTGATTAATATCATACACTTGTATCCATCCTTACTTGGCTTTCTGGATTTTCCTCTTTCTTTGTTTTATTGACCAATATCACACTCTTTCCTATTTGTTTTTGCACGTCTCTTTTACCCAAGGAAATTAAACAAAATTCCTTGCTATAGAAAGAAGGCTCTGTCTCTATCCTTCCCATTTGAGGGTGCCATATGCCCAATTAAACCCTTCTTTTCACCTTGATGATTATTTTTTTGTTAAAGATGCAGACATCCAGAACGTGCAGACTGAGCTATAGAATTGAGGTTGGACCTGGACCAGCAGAAGACTCATTGTTTGAGTCATGTTGGTACAGCTTGAGCAAACACTCAAAGCAGCTGGTCAGCTCCAGATGGATTTCATCTCCAGTCAACCGTTACGTGCAACCTCGCTTCCAATCCCTTACCTCTCTCTGCCCATGCCCTATGCCTATTAGAATTCTTTTCCAGAAATTCTCATTCTCATTTTCCATCTTCTTTTGAGCAGCTAGATTTTGTGTCTTTTTCTTCTTTGGCAGGAGAAACGCTTTATTCCTGCCTACCATCTTCTGAAGAAAAACAAATGACAGCAGAATCCCTAAGATATCCCCTTCCCTTCACTCCAGTTGCCTGGTTTTTTTTATTTCAGTGGAGAAAGGCAGAGCAGAGAGAAATGGAGAATGTGTAAGCAAAACCACACTTGGTTCTGAAAACAAAAACCAAACAAATAAAGGGAAAAAAAGGAAAATAAAAATTCCTTTTAAAATCAAGATAAAATTACTTTTACCTATTTGTGTATAACAGTCATTTAGTAGCATTTCAATGAAGACAACTTTCTGTCCTCAGTGAATTCCACTCTTTAGTTTTGGAAAATGTTTGGTTTAACTTTTTTTTTTTAATCAAGTACTGAGCATATCTGCTCTTTTTTTATATTTTCTGAGAGCTTTAAGCCAGCTTTTTCTTCTGGGAGTTGAAGCTGTGTCTGTGTTAGCACACTAAATGTGCTTGGGTCTGACCCCCACGGGCCCAAGCACACAGTGCCTGGGCAGACAGAGGAGCTCGGCACTCGGAGCAGGGTGGCTGCCTGTGGACCACCCACTCCTGGACCCCCTCTGGCTCCCAAACTGTGCCTGGAAACTGCACGGGGACACTCCAACTGGCACTGGCCCAAACTGTGCTGTAATCGGGTCACTCCAACAGCTTAACAGTCGGATGATCCTTCTTTCCAGGACTCAGGATTTTTTCAGGCACTGGATATCTTAGTAGTATAGACACAAACAGAGAGTATTCATGCTTTTTTGTAAGTCCACTAACTCTCTGGGTCTTAGAAGTGGACTTTAACTGTTGAAATTATGAGGAGTAACTTTTTCGCTAATTTTAAGAAGCAAGGCATCCATTTTTTTGTCAGAGGTTGTGCAAACATCAGCTGAGACTTGAAACAGTGAGACAAGTGGGTCACAAACCCCATGGGATGAACATACAACTCTGTCAGCTCACCCCCCAAGAACTCTGTGTCCCAGTCTTTGCCCTTCAGGGCAATAGTCACAGCGGTAGCATCACTGAGAAGCCCAGGCAAAGTGGGCTTGGGCTGAGGATGTATCTTCCAAATCATATACCTCTGAGGCACCATACCAGTTAACTAGAAAAGCCCCAAATGTGAAAACAGAGTTCACATTTTACCTGATCATCCTCTCCTGTAGAGCTGCAGACTGGTTTGCTGTTCCTTTGAGTCAATCCTGTGTTTATGTAACTGATGTTTAGGCCTCAACCGGAGAATTCCATGCTGGATGTACACCACGTGGCTGCACTGCCAGGAGTCAGTAGCCATTAAAGTCCCCAGTCTCCAACATGGGCCAGAGCCAGATACGAGCAAATTCTTCTCAAGTTACAAGCTGGTTACAGCCAGAGGTTCAATAATGTGGTTTCACTAGGTAATTGTGCTATCCAAGTTAACTATTAATTAACCTCCCATTAGATGATGTCAGACCTTGCTGCACAAGAAACAATTGCCATAGTTGTAACAGTTTTTATTTCCGTGTTGACTTTATTGATTGTGCACTAAAAAGATAAGCAGGGAAGGATTAGATTGCATTTACTGTCCATTGAGTAAATAATTCTTACTTCTGTTTTCATTCAGACCGTTAAGAAGTTTTACATCTCTGTGAAGGGATTTTATTTTTATTTTTAGCAGAAATGGTGCGATATCCCATCCTGCTGTGGCAAGGCCCACATACTACTCTTTCAATTAATCTCTGTTTTTTCTCCCCCTCTACATATTCAGTTGATAACTTTTTGTTAAACATGTTTGAAATGAGATTTTACCTCCTTCTGGCAAGGACAACACCTTCTTATTTATTCTGTGAAGTGGCAGGCAGACTTTTTCAGAAATATAAAAAGCAGATTCAGAACAAACACTCCCCTTTCTGATATAAAGGGAATATCAAACTTTGCAAGGCTGGGTTCCTGCTTCTACAACTAAACTCTTAGAAAATATTGGATCAACAGTTATCTGTTATTTCCTTCCATTGCTGGGACTTTTTGCAACACAGCTGTATAAAATAAGAACACTGTCTCTTCCTGTGTCTACACCAGTGGCCTTTGAGGTGACCTTTTTGAAATTACAAGGCAGGGTGGTCTGAATGCCACCACTAATTCAGGTTAGCCAAGAAACTGCAATATATGTTACTTCATATGCCCGGCATGACCACAAAAACTCGGACTGCTGAAGTCCTGGAATCCCAGGGCTTGTGTGGACAAGTAGGAGCCAATTTTAGCGGTGCTCCCACCATCCGTGTTAGCAGGTTGTTTACCAAGTTATTTTGAGAAACTCATGGGAAGTCAAGGAGC
Organism: Aphelocoma coerulescens; assembly: GCF_041296385.1. Classification (NCBI taxonomy): domain Eukaryota; kingdom Metazoa; phylum Chordata; class Aves; order Passeriformes; family Corvidae; genus Aphelocoma; species Aphelocoma coerulescens. The sequence goes on from NC_091013.1 coordinate 66,098,511, forward strand.
TGAGATGAATATTCAAAATAGATGTCTGTTACATAGCATTTGTAGAATTTATTGTCTGCCAGTTACCAGGGAAGTTCTTTGAGTTGTGCTGGCAGCATCAGACTTACTGACAGAGAGATTAAATACTCATTTTGTAATTAGTGGGAGTATTGCTTTGTTTTTATTGCCGTAATACATAGAGGTTCCAGCAGAGATTGAGGGCCTCTCTGTGATAAGCATTAGATTTATGTACAAAAATAATTAAAGTTCTTGCCTCATACTCCTATGAAGGTCATCTGAAGGATGCTGAGAGATTTCAAAACAAATAAAGTGATTATGAAATGGATCCACCTTGAGCTGTTCAGCTCCCAAAGTTGCAAGATCAAGTCAAGACCACACACGGAGCTCCCCCTCTCCATGTTGTTTATGAATGGTTTACAAGGGGCTCTTCCCAGGGGGTCACTACCACAGGCACTCCAATATTATACCCACTTCTAAAACAGCCTCCACAGAATCGTTATTATGAACATTTTTTCAGATGTTATAAAATAATGGCTTCACAGTGAGTTAACTGCTCTCTAGCTTAGTTGGATGGGGAACAATATAGTTTATGTGCTCTGAGCTTTCTCATGGATTAAATTTATCACTTGGTCAGTGGTAGTGCCCCTGTTTGACAGATGTAGGCTATTATTGAACAATTTGGCCTTCGAAACAGTGACTGTACTTGGAAAAGTACTTTTGGCATAGCTAACCTCAATTTTAGCAATCCATAATAAAACGTGGGAGACCTTCCTTATGCTGACACAGACATGGAATAGGCTACTTCTGAAAATATTTTAAGAAATGGGATGGCGAGAACATTATCGGTAGAAAAGAAGGCCAGGTTGGACTCCACCACACTTCTCTCACTGAGGTGATGGTTTCTGTCAGCTCCTCCTGAAGATCATTTCATTTACCTGTGTAAAATCTTAGAAATAATGACTCACGTTGCAGTAGAGTCAAGAGGTGACAGTGCAGTACTGGGTGTGGGAGGACTGCTCAGGTGTTACCTCTGGGCAAAAGTGAAAGGGTGGGGCATCTGCTCACAAGGTGCCTTGCAAGAGGAGACTTTGGCGGCACGGCAATTTTGGGATGGTGTTTCAGTACAGAACACTTGTCATGTACACATATATTTGTATGTACATTGGGTTAGACAGGAGGGTCACATATTTGATGGAGACACTTAGACTATCCAGTGTACAGAGTACCATGTCTGTATCACATAAGGGTGTTGGAAAGAGAGGGAACAGCTACTCCTCCTACGGGAATCTTCAGCCAGAGCTGGAAAAAAATACAGGAGAGAGCGAAGATTTTTCTTGTTTTAATTCACAAGAAGATATGTTTCTGATTAGAAGGGACAAGGACATCCAACAATTAGTGGACTTGTTGAAGATGGCAGTTTGTAGTGGTGACGAGGAGCTATAGAAAATATGAAGAACAGGGAAAGAAGAGCTCGTGAAAAGTATTAATTTAATAGCAAGAGAGTGAGTCAAACTTGGAAGGACTGTAAAAGAAGAATGAAGACTCCAGTGTCTTAAGGCTTGGCACAGGTGGAAAGGAACAAGCCACTGTAGCCAAGGACTGGGAAGAATGTGATGGTTTAAGAATGTGACTTCAGATACAACCCTGTCCTTGCAGGACACGTGTTCACTGAGCCTGTGGCCAAGGTCAGCCTTGGTTTGACCAAGCACAGTGCAGCATGCATCCTTCCCCCAGTACTAAAGTGGAAGGAGCTTTCCCTGTGTGATATGTTCGAAGCCGAAGCACTCAGTGATCCTGGCAGCATCCTCTCTGAGCATGACCCAACCTTGTCAGTGAATGCTGAAGGTACAAGGGCGTGAGGGATGTGGGATGCTAGACAGGGTCACGTTGGAAAAGGATCCTCACTGGCTAAACAAGGCATGATGTTGATTATCTGGCATGGAATTCAAGCTATTGACATTGGGTCACAGCCCGATAAATAATCTCCTCCCCATTGCCTTTCCCCAATCCTCAGGAACAACAGCAATCTCCTGGTATAGCAGATGGGCTGGAAAACAAGACTAGAGTCTTCTGGGACACTGCATGCATGCAGTGAGACAAGGGCAAAGCAACTCTGGCTGTGTCTGAGGACATGCTGGCCAGCAAGCAGTATGTTTGTCAGGAAAGTTCATTGCCAGAGGCCACCCAGGCTGGAGACATCCTTGAAAGGGTGGTGTGAATGTTAGCTTGAATGTTTCTTCCTGGAGAGACCTTAACAGCCAAATGTAATCCTTCTGTCACCCTCTCTAGGGTTTGAGAGCAAAAAGGTGCTTTTTAATGCAAACAATTCTCTTATTCAAATTAAAGTTTGGGTACAGATCAGCTCCAAACAATTCTAACAAGGTGACATGAGTGCATGAAATAAGACATGTTTCTAGCCTCTGACCTTCCTTTTTTTGCCAAAGAAGACCAAAGACCAAAGAATCTCTTTTGACAATGATTAGAATAAAGGACTAAACTTACTTTTTATCCACATCATCTTTGTGCATGAGTGTTGGCTAACAAGCAGCCACTCTTGGGATGGAGCGCAGCAGCCATTTTGTATGCAGCAGATCTTACCAATAATTTTCAAGGAGTGGGAGAAGTGGCAAATAACTTCCTTAATTGATAATTACGTGGGAATTTCACAGTGTGCAGAGTATAATTAACCACACTGGAATCTGGCCAAGGAACCAAGGTTAACACCGCTGTACTTGCAGAAGTGCCACTGGTAAAGCAACACCTCCTGAAAACTTTAGAACCTAATCCATTCCTATAAAATAAATAAAAGGCATGTCTTTGAAAGGTGGTGTACAGCTTTTATTTATGTTTGGCCATGCCTTCATCACTTACCACTGAAACAGTCAATCATGGCTGTACACTAAAATCAGAAGTATATACAGCTTTTAATGACATATTTTTTTAGTGAATCAAAGTTGAATTAGTATATTGCATTATGCCAGTTCTTTATAAAATTGAGCCAAAGTCATCCAACGTATGCAACACATTTTATCAAATGTGTAAGAAATATTTGGAAGAGGAATGTTGTTTATATAGAAGGAAGGGGGAAAAAGTAAAGTTGGCAGCATATCATGCAAAAATTAGTTCAGTAAAAGGGGGGGGAAAAATCAAGCTATGTGCCAGAGTTTCAGTCACAGTCAGATGAGCTTTTCTGAGCTTGCAAGTACTGTACAAATGTGAAAAACACGCACTTGGTGCAGGAGGAAGTGAAGAAGGAAATAGCTGATGGAGAAGTCAGGGCTGTTTATGCCAATGGTGACGCTGCAAGTCAGATAGAAAAAAAGCAGCAAGAAATGAAGTCATGCCTAAAGCCTGGGTTTATCTCTCACATTTCTGGAGCTGTGTTGCAGATCCTCTAGGCCATAGTGTGGGACAGCTATGAGTCTTGTGGCACAAAAAGCGCCGCTTCTTTTCCAGAGGGAGCATGATTCTCATCATGGCTGCAACCCAATAAGCTAAAAAATTCTATGGAAACCAGGAGTTACGTTTGCCTGTTGTGTAAACCTGGACTGGTCATGCAGAATTTGGCCTGATGTGAATCACAGAATCATAGAATGGTTTGGGTTGGAACGAGCCCTCCTGTCATGGGCAGGGACACCTTCCACTAGACCAGGTTGCTCAATGCCCAATCCAGCCCGGCCTTGGACACTCTCAGGGATGGGGCATCCACAGCTTCTCTGGGTAACCTGTGCCAGTGCCTCACCACCCTCACAGTAAAGAATTTCTTCCTAATATTTAATGTAAAGATACTTCCCTCAGTTTGAAGACATTCCCCTTCAAGGTCCCGAGGAACCTGTCCAGGTGAGCCAAGCAAGACCTCAAACTTTCCACCCTCAGGACTGAAACCTGAAAGATTATCAGAGTGACATTTTAGAAAGTTCAGTAAAGCAAAATTCCCAAAAGATGCAGGCGTGGTGCACATGTCTTTTTTTGCAGCTGAAGTGGTGCTGCAGGGTTACAGCAGCGGTACAGCAGTGGGTGAAAAACTTTTCACATCTCATTAATGCCTCTGAAAAAGTCCCTGCTCTGCCCTGGATTGAAGGACTGCTTGCAGCATGGTGTTTCTTTATCCCTGTGACAGGCCAGGTGGCTGGAGGCCAGTGGAGAAGCCCAGTGCCTGGGGTTTGGAAGGGCAGAGCAGGAACCTGTGGGGGTAAGGTTGCTGCCCTGGCTGTCGTTGACAGTACTTCTGCCAGATCCGACCTCCCCTGATTTGGGGTGAATATGGGGAGGTGTATTTTGGGCTGAGGGGGCTGAAACAGCAGGAGTCTCTGCCCAGTGTGCAGGCAGGGTTTGGAGCTGCCAAGCTGCTGTCCTGGAGTGGGCTGCCAGCCCTTTCTGGGGGGATTTGGGCTGATTGAGGGTGTCATGGCTCAGCACTTGGGAAGCAACAGCATCTAGAGGAAGACAATGAGGAAGGCCTCGCATCATCAGCCTGAGAAGATGTGAAGCATTTTTGGGTTAAATGTGAGTGAAGAGAGGCTTGATTCCCAGTTTGTTCAATGAAATAAGACTGTTTACAGTCTTTCAAACTTAGTAGTATTGCATCAGAGAAATAACTGACACTAGAATTAATTTCTGCAGCCCACTGAGAAGATTAACTCCCTGAATATTGCCTGACTGCTTTGGTCAATAGGTAACAGTGTACAGCTTGCTGGAAGAGTGTTTGCTGTTTCGCGTTTTGCGTTCCCTTGCTGAATGCTTCAGATTTCACTGGTAGAGATTTCATATTGACTCTGCTTTTTTTGTTTCCATTATAAGGCTTTTAAGTTGCTGATGGAAACTTCTGCCCTTGAGTATGAGTACAGCCAAGGGTAACATCCCCATGCCAAATACTAGAGGGTATGCCATCAGCCCCTTAAATCAAGCAAACTACATTTACTAGTACGACAAATTGCTAGTCTTCCTGTTCCCTGACGCTGTGGAAGTGGGCGCCAGGGGCACTGAGGGCCCAGCAGGGTTTAGGAGAAGGATGGGAAGCAGCTCTTGCAGCCACTTGCTGAGCCCTGTCCTAGGCAGAGGTGGGCTGTGGGGCTTTCTGCCCCAACAGCAGAAACACGGGCAGGATTTTGAGTCACATCATTACTATAGCAAATTTCCATTGAGCAAAAAAAACATATAAAGAAACACTCCAAAGAGGCTAAGCCCTCTGGCTGGGCTGGGTGATGGAGGGAGTCAAGTGTCTGGAAAACATTGCTAAACAGTTAAATCCAGCAGTGAGTGTTGAAGCAGCTGATTCTCTAAACACAGCATTTCCCTGCAGTTGGATTTGAGGGGAGTGTTGCCCTAGCAGGAGCTGAAGGGCTGCTGGGGAAGAGTGGGGCATGAAGAAGGGGATCGGTATGCACCCGGAGTGCACAAACCTTGGAGCCATTGCTTAGGCAAAACTCCAAGGGACCAGCCCCTTAACGCAATTTCACTGGGGCTTGTATGCAATTTTTACACAGCATCCTTCTCCTTGACAAATCCAAACCCTTTCATCAGTGATGACTGGCACCAGCCCCCTGTGGCTCCTCTTGGACTGGATTCAAGCTGTATGTTGTTTTTTGCTATAAATCTTTCTATCCCACTCCCCTTGCCCTGTCCCCCTCCCCACCTTTTAAATTCTTCACTGATTTAATGCTCCCCCTCCAGAGGCTATCAAACAGCTTTTCTCTGAACAGTTTTGGTTGCTTCAGTGAAATGGGCTGGGAAGAAAAGTGGTTCCAGGCTGAGAACTTGAAGAGGTTATACATGAGCTCTGTACAGAGATTGAAAAGCTCTGAGTTGTTATAGCAGCTGTCCCAGCTGAAAAAATGTCAGGGAGTGGGATCATTTTCTGTGTATTTTATGGACAGGGAATAGGCCAGGTTTGCTGGTATTTGAGTTACTCTGGGGTTGTTCAGCCAACCCCTACACTTTGTATTATAGTAATCGGATCCTCAGTGCCCTTGAAGTGTGCTAGCACTCAGTGTAGAAAGGAATAGCTCTATGCCAAGCCCTAAGTGGACTTTTAAGTGTGTAAGCCATTTTTCTTCTTGTAAAATCTAGGTTTGGTTCTGTAAGAAGACTTGGACACCTTTTTTTCTGGGGAGTTTGATGCAATTTTTCTCTTTATTAAAGCTGAGCAAACTATCCTCAGTGGCCAACTCCCTCTCCCCCTCTGTTTTTCTGTTTGTGATTAAGACAGGATTTGATAATAATTAATTACTTAAAGTTTGTCAACCGCACTTGGAGCAATACATTGCAACCACTTTTGCATTTTTGCATTTTGCATTTTGCATTTGCACTTGCTTTGCTGGTTAGCTGAAGTTCTCCACAAAATTTAAGACCAGAGGGGACCATTAGAACAGTCGATCTGACCCCCTGTACACCACAAGCCATTAAATTTCACCCAGTCAGTCTCCTACTGAGCCAAATAATGTCAGAGTTGGCTAAATCACAGAACCCAGAATCATATCCAACCTGGATATCCAGGGCCACAGTCTCTGATGCTCTCTTGGTAGTTTTTAACAATGATTTAAAACTGTGCCTTGTTTCCTATTTGAATTTGGTTGGAAACTGAATCCAGACTTTGGTTCATGTTATGCCTTTCCTGACAGGTGACACAGCCATTTGGTATATAGCATTTTGTCTCCATGAAGGTATTTATATATGCTGTTATCAAGTCACATCCCAGTCCTTTCTCTGTCTGTTAAAAAGGTAATGCAAGCAGATTGTGCTGTATTGATTTCTCCAAATAAGAAAATTTATATTTCATTTTAAAAACACTTAAAAATGATTTAATTGTCTTCTCAGGTACTTGACTATCCTTTTAAGAAGACGAGTGGCAGAACTGCTGAAAATCTTTCTGCCTTGACAAAATACAACAAAAATTTTCTAAATCCTAGACCTGGATGTACGTCTGCTCTGAGCGTTGTCTCACCACCCGCTTGTGGGCAATGCCCAGGCACAGGCTGCTCTCTGGCCTTAGCTTGCTATTTTATCATTTGTAAGGGGAGGGAGTGATTGAATAAGTGAAAAACATTTTTCCTTCTTGGTACATTCTTACATCAGAGAGGTTTAATAAACTTATTCATTCTGCAGATAGCTTGCAGAAAGCAATCTAATTGTGATCCTCTGCTGAAAAAATGACTAGGTGGACCTCAGCCAAAGGCTTGAATCTCCATCTCTGCTGCCTGAGTAAGACGCTCTTGAGTGGATTTTGCTGTTGTTACACCTCTTCTGTGGGAGCCATATTGCTAAATCATCAGCTATGCCATCTGACCATACAGCAGCTGAATGCTCTCATCATGCTACAGAATTGGAGCTCTTGTGTCCTTTGGGAACTCTTCTGCTTGACCTAATCATCACATAGTTATGGGTTAAAGCTGTTTGATGAGGAAAAAATTTGGTGAAAAATACGAAGAGCTTAGGACTCTCACACTGTCACATTACTCTGTATTCCTTGTTAGGCGTGCAGCTCTGCATTTGATTGCTTTAAAATATTCTTACTTTATTACTCCCGAGCCGCTGATGAAAAGCGAGCTGAGTAGGGTACAGCCCAGCTCTGATCACAGAAGACCTCTCCATCAGGTGCACCCATATGGAAAATTTGCCTGCTGATAACTGCTTTTGGATATGTACTGAAGCCAGCACTTGGTTCAGTTACTGCAGCCTGTACTGACTGCGTATAATGCTAATTTTAGGGAGATGAACAAACCCTAGAAGCTGAGGCATACTTCAGCTGCATATTTAACAACCTAATAAACACCAGTCCAACTTAATTTTTAGGATGACAAGACCTCTTCCTTGTGAAACTGTACTGAATGCTAGTAATTATATTCCTGTCATCCCATCCTTTACTCGTTACCCACTTTTAAACGATGTCCAGGATTAATATCCACTTGCCCAGATTTTGGCTACCTGTGCCACATGGCCTGTCCTTTCTGTGCTCTGGCACATCACAGTATGTTTTAAACTTCTGGAATGTATCCAGTGTTCAAAAGAGGCATCAAAATTGAATATAAGTTTGCTAATTGCTGCCTTAAGCAGAAGTCGAAGGACTTTTAGATGTATATTCGATGGGCCTTTCCATAAAAAATTATTACCTTTAGTAGATCTTCAACATCTTTCTTACTGTGATGGAATCAAATTTTTCTTATTATATACTGGTGATATGAATATATTATTTACATTTTACTGTGCTTTCCATGCATAGGCCAGAACTAGATGCTCAACACTTCTGCCTCCTTGCATATTTTTCTGCAAAACAGGTATTTGCTAGAATGACTTAGAAAATATAATGAAGTTTTATCCTTTATTGTTATTATTAGGGGTAGTTTGTCCTGATATCTTCAGACTTCCATATTAACTTTACATACTTTGAGTTTTAGTTTACATTAATTGCTCTCTTCTTTCCTCAGCTTTCTGTCATTTATTGCTGCTTTATGTCTAATTTCATCCGGATGGCCTTTTAGGCAATCTTTCTTGATTATGACATTATGCTTTTGGCTAACTGAGCAACTCCATAGTCACCTACATTTTTGTTTTTTAGTTTTGAATTCTCAGCCAAATTATCTTATAATTCTTTTCCTTCCTCCCTCCCCTCCCCTCCCCTCCCCTCCCCTCCGCTTTCCCCAAGATCTTCTGTTGCAATTGATGAGTTTTGTTTGCATAACTGTCTCTATAAAACTGTATTTAAGTAAGCTAAACATTAAAAATGGCTTTTTTTTGCCTTTTCGATCAAGATTGCTGTTGCAGTTTACTGTCTGTAATTTTTACTTAAAATGAAGTATAAAGAGTTGTATTCTATGCAAGACATTTTTATTAGAAAAATGTCGCAGGTATTTTAAAGAAATCATACTGATGTCTTGCTAGTGGATGTGGAAGGATTTCTTGTCCCCATCTGCCAAACTGTGGTTTTCATATTAGCTGTCCTATCTCTGATTTGACCCATTGGTCTAAAAGAAACCTTCACCTGTTTGACAATGCACTGCTGGCTGCTTGTTTTGTGGAATTTGTCACCTGAGATATATGCTCTAGAGGGTTTTTCTTTGTTTGTTGGTTTGTTTTTTAATTCTTGCTCAGATTTTTTGAAAAATGCAAGTGAGCTATGCAAGATATTCCTGTGGGATGAAGTCTGACCTAGACCAGGAGGAGTTGAGTGAAGACTTTGCAGCTCCTCCTCTCTCCCTCTTTTGGGCCCCTTTAGAACCATTTCAGTGAAGCAGTTAAACACTTTTCCTGCAAACCTTGCTATGACGTTTAGTTCATCGCTCATATTTACGCAGCCACGTGTGAGCTCCCCTATAAGAATGATGAGAGTAAATAGCCCATGTGGAGTCCTGCATATAAATTTCTGTACTGGTTTGAATCTTCACTTATCTTTTCTTTTTTTTGTTACAAACTGTAAAAAAGTGCCTGGATATGGATTGTGAGCAGTTTCCCTCCTGCTACTTCAAAAGAGCATATTATTCATGTAATGAGCAGGCTTAGTGCCGGACTTGACAAAACACTGGGAAATACACTGTTGGGCACAATTCTGAACTGGCAGGGAACTGGACTGGATGACCTAATAGGGCTCTTTCATCTCCAGTTACTTATGATTTTCAATGCTAATTAAAACCTCACTAGCTAGTGGGGAAGAATATCACGGCCAATTCAAATAACTTCTTAAAAACTTTCCTTCTGTTTATTTTTTCCACTTGCCCACTTCGATTTTATACACATATCACTTAAAAACACCCTTAATTACAAAAGTGTCCAGCTGTAAAACTACAGAACAAACAAACAAAGCCATTTACACAGCTTGTAATAAAAGTGCAAAGGCCAGGAAATAAATTATTTTGCTTTATTAAGGAAAAAGAAAGTAATTTCTCTAGTACTACCCAGGTCCCCAGGTGTGCTGGGCTATGGCTGTGCTCTCAGCTTACCTTTTATCTGAGCTCTCCCTTAGCTCTCACCAGATCTGGACATTAACACGTGTCATGGGGACTTTTTTACCTTATAAAAACAATCAGCCTTCAGACTTCTGCTGAGCAACTGCTTCAGCTTGATGCCTTGCCAGAGAAGGGCAAGCCCAAACCTGCTGGCTTTCACCATCTTGTGATGGATGTCTAGGATGTGGCTGATGTTGGATGCTCAGCTTCTGAGGCCTTGGAGGCTTCAGGGAGACCAGGGCTCCTCGCACAGCCTTCTGGCCACAGCTGCTGGGCAGCTGCGTGTAAGTGAAATCTGGGTCTGGTGTCAGCCTGGGGATGGACATGCTACAGCAGTGAAACACAAGTGTCTGCCCTGATGGGCTCATATGCAAATCCAGATGATTTCTTTTCTTTCCTCAAGGCATCAAAACCACTGAAATGCTAGAGAAGACCTTTGAGAAAACCTGTCAAAACCTGAAAAATTAAATAGGGGGACCAAGATCATTAAGGTTTAAGGACACATTCACACAGAAGTATTAATAGAATGATCTTGAGTGAACAGGATGACTGAAGGTTATGTGGTCCAACCACCTCATAAAGGGCTTTGAAGTCCAACTCTAATAGAGTATATTACTCAGGGTCATGTCCTGTCAAATTCTTAATATCTCCAAGGATAGAGGCTCCATAACCTCTGTGCAAGTGTTAGACCACCTCCATCGTAAGATCTTCTTCCCTAATAACCAAATAGATTTTGCAGTGTTACTGCTTGTGTTATCCTTTCATTATGTACCTATGAGAAGAGTAAAAATGTCAAGGAAAATAGGAAAAAAAATTCAAAGTAGTAATACATAATAATACACATAAAATAAAATAATTCGGACAACCTGTTTACTGCCTGGAAACTTTCTATTTAAAGAGAAATGTCCCTGAGCAGCTGTTATTGCTGCAGTGACACACTGCCTAGAAACAGTGCGGCTGTTTTTGCATTCACCTTGCTAAAAGGGGTGTCAAAGCTGCAAAGTTTGAGGTCAATTAAGAAATAACAGAGATTAGAGCTGATCAGAGTAGATGATTAAATTTTATTTCCAAGAGTGACATTTTAGCCTGTAGGGTCCTTCAGATCATCAGGTAAGACTGTAAGGAAGAGTTGTCCAGCAGGAGGTATTTGAGCATCAGAACCTGTCTAAGCACTGTGATGAATCCTGATGATGATTTTCCTGAGAGACCATTCTCTACCTTGGGGCAAGGGGGTGGTGAGGGTTGTTATAGTGAGGGTTGCTTTAAAGGTGAATTCAGTAAAGACTTCCCTCTTGTATTAACATGGCCAGAGTCACACACGTTCCTTTGACAGCAGAAAGATGCTACATCGCAGTCACGGAACACTTTGGGGTGCATTTTAGAAACTTTTCTAAGTTTTGCTTGAGATAGGTTTGAAAATTAGGCAGTGGAGAATGCTACTTTTGGCAGAAATATACTTGTTATGAAAGGTACGGAAAAGAATCATGCCCTGAGGTTTGCTGGGCATGCACAGGTCCCCAGATGAACAGCAGTCCACAGGAATGACAGATATACCTTACAGCACGTTACATGCAATTAATTTAAATTTTGATTTTCTCTCCCAGCCTACATCTTTTTAACATTATTATTGTAATGTGGTAGTTTAGTGAGGACCATAAACTTGCACTTTCCAGCAGCCTGAATTTATAAACTGTCAGAGTTTACACATTCTTGTCCAAGAAATGTCTGGTTTTCCATAGATCTTTTTTCTTTTGTTATATTCAAAGCAATGAATTTGTTCATATTCTGAACAGGAGTAGTATGAATAAGTTGGCAATTACCTTTTACATAGTGGTATGCTTGAAGGAGAGTCAGACTGGAAAGGAGTTTGTATTAGACAGTATCCTCAAGAAAAATGTTCATCTGTATTTCACTTTATTCTGTTTGTAGGTATTTTTGGATGAATTATAACTGTCATTCTATTAAAAGAGTTTCTCTTCCTAACAGATTCTGGGTCAAGTTGTTAATATCAACTGTGTGGTGATGGTCAACTTCTGTAGAAATATGAAAGTCGGAAATTCAATGGAAAGAAAACATTTCTTCTGTTCCAGGATGTGGGCAAACGCTTATGGGTGAAATAGAGCTGAAGGGCAAGGAATGTATATATTTTTTGGCCTAACCCTCCAATATATCCATTGATTTATGTCAGGAAGGCAGCAGAATATGTTCCCATGACTTTACAAGCCCACATGGGAAAAGGAGAACATTTTCATTTAAATTAAAAAGATAGAATTAACCCTAGTTGGAGAAAGTTTAATGCTATTGCAATCAGGCAAATGAGAGGTTTGCACACTTTTTTACAATTTTAGTTTGGATGCTGGATTGGACACAGAACCTGCACATTTTAATATTGGTATTGTCTGGCTTGAAACCAAGACACATCTGTGACCCTGTTCATCTCTCATGCACATCAGGATGTGTAACATTACCCTGACATATGTAGGAAGAAATATATCTTGGAGTAATTTAAAAAATTTTCCATAAAGAAATTGAGTTGTTTTGAAAATGGATTGTTACCTAAATACAGAGCCCTTCAGACACAGACCTGTCTTCAGTGGCCAACAACAGGCCAGGCAGCTACTTCCTAGCTGAATATCCACTGGCTGCAGGTGATTTGACACAGAAAAGGGAAAGATGTGCCTTTTGTTCTCGAAGGTACTTCTGGTGGTCCCATGCTTCATGTCTCTGAGTTCACAGCTTCACAGTGGCCACCTGAGTTGATTTTGGACTGGGAGACAGTCTATATTATGTCTGGGACAACTGGGCATACCCCAACAAAAATAGCTCTTACACATTATTAAAGTGTTTTACTAGAGGGTAGGGGAATTAAAGGACGGAGAAGGGTTGGTTTCATCCAGAGAAATGCTCTTTTACAGCCTGCAGCCAGCTGGATTCTTGATGGGTTGCTTCAAATGGGAAAGGAGGGAATAAAATAATTCTCCTTCCTTAAAAATTAAGGGTCTTAAATTGATTTCACTTAACTTCCAGCCTGAATGGAGTGACTTATGATTAACAGCAAGGTGAGATCAGAATCAGGCCAATGATCTTGGCTTTTTATTTTTGTAAAAGCTATTTTCATCTCTAGATGTCATGGACCTTTCTGGGTCCCATCTGTTCAGGGGTGTCTACAGCATTACTCTACAGACAGGGTATTTTTCTGGGCAGAGATTTAATTCTACTGATTATTCATCAAGCTTAGTGATACTGAACTTACACAGTCTATTTGATTTCACATTTTGGAGCAAATTGGCTAGAGTGTGCTTTCTACAGCCCTTAAAACAGGTTTTTAGTGCTAGCTCTTGCTAAAAGAGCCAGACTTCTGGCCCTGAAAAGCAGCTTGCTCTGTTGTAACACATTGCTATAGATCTGGAAGTTTTCTTTAGACTGCTGTCATGTCTGAGGTTTGATGTGGAAAGGACAGTTTGTGGAAAAAAAAAGATAAATTGATCATCAATATTTTGCTCTTACTGGGACTGCTGACTTGTGTTTCAATTCCAGCAGCACTGCACTGATAGCTTTTTTCCAGTGGCAGAAATTGTCCTTTGGAAGATATGATTTGCCCAGGACAAAATCAGCTCAAGTAGTCATCTGAAACAGAGCTTTCAGAAGGTGCCCAGGTCAGATTTATGTGTCTTTTACATCTCTTTCCTTCATGTTGTATGAAGGAAATGCAGTGAAGTAGGGCTGAACTGGGGGTTAAGATGTCTGACAGCACATTGGAGAAGTCAGCAGAGATGCTGAGGTAGAGGGATCCACATGACTGCTAGCAGAGGTCCTTTGGTAAACTGGTTTTTTTTTTCATTCCCATTACACAACTTTTACAGAAACAAATCAGACCAGATAATCCCCTTACAACAGTTGCAGGTCAATATATCTCGTTATATAGCTGCCTCTGCTGTGCAGTTCACAGTGGCTAAAGTACAGCTCCAATCTGTGATAGGCAATCTACTTCCTGATGTATGGATCCACCCTGAGATGACAGTTGTCAAAGCCTGGATGTTTTGGTGTTTATTCTCACGCCTCTGGGATCAGTTGACAGACCCCTATTGGCTGATGAGTGTTGGAACTCCAGGCCCAGAGGTTCAAATGAGCAGCTGAGGGTTTAGTTGGTTAAAAAGAAAACATAGTAGAATTTAGGTGTCCAAATCCCAGGCAGGTCCTCAAAACTTGCACCCTGTTTTTCCTTATTAGAAGTGCTATTACTATGACTTCACTGGATTTCGACCAGTGCATCCCAGAGTGATACTGTTGTATTTGCCCAGAACTGCTTCCCTGTCACCTGGGTTGAGTGGTGTGGTGCATGTGTCACTACTTAGCACAGGAGATGTCCCTGTGGATGTTAAGAAGACCATGGTCTGGTAGGATGTATGGTTCATTTCCACTCACTGTGAAGAGGTCTGTGCGTACAAATTCCATGTCTCAGAACAGTGGCTTCATCTCTGTTGGTGTCGAAGGCCGCCAAGAAGTGTCCTCCACCTCCCTGATAAGGCTGTAGGAAGGAAGACTGTATCTATTTGACTGTGGCCGGATGTCAGACACCCACCAAAGCTGCTCTATGACTCCCCTCCACAGCTGGACAGGGGAGAGAAACTATAATGAAAGGTTCAAGAGTTGAGATGAGGACAGGGAGAGATCACAAACTAAATTCTCTCACAGGCAAAACAGACTCACCTTGGAGATATTAATTGAATTTATTACAAACAAAATCAGAGGAGCATAATGAGAAGTAAAATAAATCTTAAAAACACCTTCCTCCCACTCCCTACTTCTTCTCAGGCTCTACCTTTTCCCCCTGCAGTGATGGGGTTCCCCCCACAGAACAGAGTCCTCCACAAACCTCTCCAGCATGATTCCATCCCATGGGCAAGAGTTCTCCAGAAACTGCTGCAGCGTGGGTCACTCTCCCACAGGGTGCAGCCCTTCAGGCACAGCCTGCTCCAATATGGGTCCCACCTGGGGTCACAAGCCCTATCAGGAAACCTGCTCCAGCGTGGCCTCCTCTCTCCATGGGTCTGCAGGTCCCTGCCAGGACCCTGCTCCATGGGGTTACAGCCTCCTCTCAGACATCCACCTGCCCCAGTGTGGGTTTCCTCCACGGGCTGTAGATGGATCTCTGCATCCCTGTGGTCCTCCATGGGCTGAAGGGGCACAGCTGCCTCTCTGTGGCCTGCACCACAGGCAGGAATTCCAGCTCCAGAGCTTGGAACACCTCCTGCCTCTCCTTCTTCATGGACCTTGGTGTCTGCAGAGTTGCTTCTCTCACATATTCTCACTCCTCTCTCTGGAACAGAGGATAAAAAAAACCCCTTCTTTTTCTTCTCTTCTTAAATACGTTTTCACAGAGGCATTACTATCATTCCTGGTTGGCTCAGCCTTAGTCAGCAGAGGGTTTGTCTTGGAGCTGGCTGGCATTTGTTCTGCTGGACATGGGGGAAGATTCTGGCAGCTTCTCACAGAAGCCACCCCTGTAGCCCTCCTGCTACCCAAACCTGGCCACATAATACAAAGAGTTGGCCACAGAAGGGGGGTGCTTCCGCTGCCAGCCTGGGGACTATATGTCTCAGCTGGAAGTTCAGGGCTCTGGGAGGCTACTTACTCCTTTGGCATTACATGATTATTGAATAAAATACATGAACTATTTGGGAATGGGGAGCACACACTGAATGCTTCCCTATTTGTTTTTAGCATTAGCCACTGGAAGTGTCTATGGGTGGGAGTCATCTCCTCTAACTGCATGTGTCTGTGTCTGAGCAGAGCAGAGGTGGATATAGATATTGCCTGACACTGTGATGAGATTTGCCAGATGTGTTGGGTGACATTGCACCATTATGCCCATGCACAGATCAGAGCAAGTGAGGAGAAACAGGCCTTCTCTGTATTTCTGTTCTCTGCTCGTTACTGGATAATTGCCAGGTATGTTCACACAATTAATTCCGAGCTGATGCAGGAGAGAAGCCTTCTTCAGACTAACAACCACCTCACCTGCCCGTTAAAAAAGGAAAACCAGAAAACCTACTGCCATCTTGTGTCCCACTGGTGCTTACCAGTTGGAAGGGAAAGAGGAAGAGCGAGAAAGTATTCAGTATTTAGTATTCAATATTTAGATACACAAAATGATGCTATTTCACCACAACCCATTTTAATTTAATAATTTAACCTATTTATTTTATTTTAATTTAATTTAACCTATTAATTTAATAAACAGGCTCATCAGAGGAATTGGAGACCTTAAGGATGATCCTCATGGAAACAGACAGCAGTAGGGAGCCAGCTCTGACCTTCATCTCTTGGAAAACACTTGTGCACCCATTGGTTGTGTGGAAAACCCTGAGCATGTTGCTTTGCAAGCACACTGTTTCACAAGGATCTTGCAGACTACTGCCAGCTGTGGTGTTGATCCCTGTCATCCGTGGGCTGCAGATTGAGTGACATCAGAGCGAAGGGTTTTTTTTCTTTTCCTGAAAGCAGCAGTACAAAAGTTGATCTGGATGAAACTTTGTTGGGGTTTTTTTTCTTGCTGAAAATGAACTTTTAAGTCATTAAAATTTTCTGAGAGGGAAAGGAGAAAAACAATCAAAACCTTTTGACGCAATATTTGAAAAAGAATAATTCCTGCATTTGTTTTGATATTTCTATTTTTAGAGACTGATCTAGCCTTAACTGAATAATAATAAAGTACTTCCCCTTCCCCTCTCCACTCCCTAGGAAAACAAAAGGCTTTGTATTTACTTTTGCTTGAAATAAACTTTTTGTTAGATTGAAAGTTTTAAGTGCTTTGCTTTGAGTGGGGACGCTGAAAATTATTTGGTTTTGGTCAACCCCACACAAGTTTTGGCTAGTGAGATGAAAAAAATCTAGTTATTTGCTTAGTTCTTGTCATGAGTTTGAGTCCTGATGCTGCAAGCATGCAAAAAAAATTGTTCTGTGTTGTGTTTCAGCCGGACATGAATGTCTTCAGTGGTGACTTAGCCTCTCTCTCCTATGAAGGAGCAACATTTGTTGAACAGTTGTGGTAAATCAGACAGAGCTGTAGGCGGTAATACAAAGTCCATCCTTCCCTTTGAGCCTTTTGAGGTTTACAGCCTGAGGCAGCTTCAAGAGATCCTCTGTTGGGAGTTAGAGGAACAGGCAATACTCACTGAGACCAGACCCAGCCTGACAAGAAACCAGACCCCGGGTGGTGGTAGAGAAAGTGAGTTGGCCTGCCCTGGCTGATGGGGGATTTGGATGCAGTGGTTAATTTGTCATTTGGTTAGAAGCTGCAAAAGAAGCAATTTTGTGGAGCTTTCTGGCAAAGGCCATACAATGAGGTTTTGCCTCTTATGCTCCTATTCATTCATAATTCTGGCTATGGTAGACAACATCACATTTTGATATTGGGGATGTATGGACCATATTATTTTTTGGAAAGATGTCTAAGTGGTCTTTCTTTAACTCACAAAGTTGGCTCATCACAGACAAATTGGGTACTTGCATTTCCTATGACTTCAAGATGTGCAGTGACAGGAAACAAGTGTAATGTGCATGAACAGAGACCAATAAAATCTGAAGAAATACAGGGTACCAGGTTTCCTAACACTAAACTACAACTATTGTGTGGTATTGGAGACAGCTGAGTTATCACTGCAGAATTAAAGCACAAAATGCCTGCTGACTGTCATACTATACATATGTTCAGCATCAATATTTAAGGCTGAGACAGTAAAAACATGTTGCAGAACTGCACAGTTGGAGAGACAGGAAAATTGATCATTGCATTTTGATTTGAAGTACTTGCAACCCTAAACATGACTGTGCAGCTTCTAATCTGATACAGCCTGGCACTGCTCATCTGCTTTACGATGGAGGCTCAGACTTGTCTGTCAAATCCCAGCCTGGCCATTAGGAATGGTTGCTGCTGTAGTGCCAGGATTTCACGCTCGGTGCCCCGCTCACCTGACGCCTGCCCATGGGACGTGCCGGGTGATGTGCTCACCCCCTCCGCTGTCTCCTGCCACTCCGTACCATCCATCTGCAGCCCCTGTCTCCATCTGCTTCTCAAGTCAGTCCCTGCCTGCCTGTGACCTCTTTACAGCACACTAGCAAAATTTAAGGCAGGTGAGGACCTTGTCTTAACTATTTATGACTTAAGTGGGAGAAAGATGTGAGAATTTTCTTTTTTGAACGTCAGTTGTCCCAAATGACTGCAGATGTGTAAATAGATGTGTTCCACTTCCTCAAGAGTCTGTTTTCTTCTGTAGGTTTGGCTTTCTGGCTGCAGAGCAGTCATTGTGCATTTGGAAAAATTTGGATTTCCAGCTTCTAGGGAAATTATAAATCTTGGCAACACATATCACAGTGTTTTGAAAAAAATAAAGATCTGCTCTTTCCATAGGTGATTTTCTGTGACCCATCAGTTCTGCACTTTCTTGAGTAACTCGGTACTTAAAGTTACAGTTTAATGTGCAGTTATTTTAAAACACTGCAATTAAATGGGGACCTCAGAGCTCTTTAGAGTCACAGGTGAAGTACTGTATCCTCTTTTTCAGGCTAAAATAATTAGAAATAAATATTGAAAAAGCTCTATTCTGAGTAAACACTAGATATCACCTAATTTCTCCCATGAAGAAATTTCTTTTCTGTATTATTAATTCAGGGTATGCCACAGTATGAGGTATACTTCTTTAACCCCTTGCTGGCCTGTGCCATTGTAATTTTTATGGGCTTCTTTGAAGAACTGTGTCTCACTAAGATACCAGCACTTTAATTTGAAACATGCCTTTATTAGACATACATGAGACATGGAGTTTCTCAGCATTATATACCTGCTATGCCATTTAGTAGTCAAATGGTTAAACTTATTCAAAGGAGCTGGCAAGTTTCATGTGGCATATTCACTGAAAATACATTTTTATTTACGGTGGAACCAAGCCCATATGAAAAAACTTGAGAGATTCTGCTTGTGAAAACTTGGATTTGTAGTGGAGAAAAATAAAGCAAGAGTGATAGTGTGAATCAGGCTCCTAAGTTTTGTTTAGAGCACAAGGTCTTTAAATTATATAACTACCTCAGCTTCATAAAAACCAATTTTTAAACTGTCACAGGCTTATCAAGAAAGTCAATAAAACATTTATTACAAATTAAAATGCAATAAAAATAAATCAATGTTTTTTCAAGCTCCATGTTTGACTCAAGTCTTATCTAGAAATCCTGGGGGAGAAACTCAGAGGTGACAATCAACCTGAGAGAACCACAGCCTAGCAAAAAGGTGTCCTGCCTTGGCCTCTGCTGCACTGTCACTTTCCACACAGATTTTGGCATGAGAAAACAAGCTGCTGAGCATCCCTGGGGTACAGGACTCCTGGGGGTGCAGGGGAGAGTGCTGCTTTCTACTCCCATCCTCACAAGATTTTCCTCTTTGTCCAGTGATGGAAAGACCTCTGCAAAGCTAAGAAAATAAGTGATCATGATATGGCATCACCAAAACCTATGTCTGTCCTTCAGCTGTGACCCTCCAGCCCATGGTGTCCTGTTGCACAGTGTCACCAAGCCCTGTGGCACCACGGTCTCCATTCACATCCCCTCTGTGGCATGAACAGCCTTGGAGAGTTACTGCTTACAAACCTCCCCCTCCTCCATCAATTTTGCCTGAGTGTTTTCTGTAGCCACATGTTACTTGGCTCAGTTTTATAGCCAATGCCTAAGCTAATTTCAAAAGACCAAAACCCCTCTGCCTGGAAGAGACCATGTTGTTTTACCTAGTCCTGATAGTCAAGTATGGTCCTCCTTCTTGGTTCAAGGAGCTAAATGTCACCCTTAATTATGGCAGATATTAATTTAATAGGAACAGATGTTTAATCATCCCAAGTTCTTCCTCCCATGGTGGGGGACTGTTGTGCAGCAGGCTCATATGATTCCCCACTTCTCAAGTGTGCTTAGAGCAAAAGCACAGGCTTGCTCACTTGTGCATGCACCCAGTATGCCCTGACAAACTTCATCTTCTCTCAGCTTAATTGAGATAATAAAGGGCAAACAAACCAAGTAAACTATCCCTAGGACATGAGACCCCTGATTTCCTTCCATTTGTCTAATCAGAGAAGCAATGGCTGTGGATGATCTTATGTGAGCACAGGGGAAAGGGTGAGGAGTGCAGGACTTTGTCTGCTGATGCAGTGCTCTTACAGGAACCCCAGAGTTTTCAAATGAGAAAGTGCTTAGAGGCAGTTTATGTAGCCAAAAATGAGGTGGTAAATGGTTGTTCTGGGGCCAATATGGGGGCAAGTTGGCGTACCTATTTATAGGGCTGCAGTGCTGTCAGGCTATTTGATACATCTGTGGTTCTGTGTGGGAAAGCCCACGACAGGTTTGGGTGAAAATGTGAAGCTCTTAAGAATTTTAATATGATTTGTATTGCCATTTAATTTTTAATAAAACTTTGAATCAAGCTGTGATTAAATGTCCATCCTGAGTGGAAGATTCCACTTTAACATAAAACGTGAGAGTTCCCAGAATGAGCTAAGATAGGTTTTATAATATGCACCTCTCTCTCAAATTCATTGGATAATGGATTCTATCAAAATGGAAAAAATGAAGGCATAAGTTTAAAAAAAAAATCTGCTGTGTAGTCAGTAGTTCCACATTTTGGAAGAAATCTCTGGGCTTCTGGCATCCTTAAATAATACCCTTTTCACATGATAGTTACACTGCTCCAAAGACAGTATAATAAACCATGCCAAAAATTCTTCTATTTCGTTTGCATGAAATTGAACTGACAGATATACCTGTCTATGTTATGTCCAAGAAAATGTCTTGTTAGAAACGTGTGAAAATATATTATATGACAGATGCTGAAAATGTTTCAGATACAGCAATAAATTGATTGTGGTTTCTGGACCAGATGTGAACTCTGTTTAAAATTCATCATGCTGGTCTCTATTCTAGCTCTGCACTTAAATAAATGCAGAGAAGTGGCTTTGCTTTTCAATGAAACCCATTATAAGAATAGAAGAGCTTCTTTCCATCTCATAAAGAATAGACCTGACAGTAAGGCTTGCATCCACAGCACAAGTATTAAAAGCACAAACTGAACTAAGAGAAAGCTGTGCCAGTTCTCAGTTTTTGCTTTATTAATGTGCATGAAAATACTTGGCAAGTCAAAGCCACTGCAACCAAGAAGACTGCAATGTGCATTATTTTCATTTTAGAGGGAGATTCACAGCCATAAAACAACCAAGGAGGAAAAAGAACAGGAATTTTTCAAGAAATGGCGTTAAAGGGGAAGGAGTCAGTTGTAAAGGTGCTACAGACATGACTGGGTGCCGAGAATAAGTCTGTGTTCCCCAGCCCTTTATTTTGAAACCAAGTGTTCCCTTTCCCTGCAAGGGAGCAGGACAAGAGCTAGACTTGTTTTTTTTGACAGATAGCTTGGGAGCTGCTCAACCCCAGACGGGCAATCCAGACTGCTGAAGTCAGGTGCTTAGGCTGCCCCTTCAATCCACAGGCACCTCTGAAAACCAGCCCAGAAAGACCAATGTGCTGAGGCTGGAAAAAGGGAGGAGGAAACAGGGGGCAAATGGGTGTGTGTGAGGACTTCCAGCCACCTCCTTGATCTGGCACTTGGCTGTGAGCAGTGTGTTTGACACCTTGGGATCTAGCTCCACGCCTCTGAATTATTTTCTGTTATGGAGATAGCAAGTACCTTTTTCTCCATATCTAAGGGATTAGAGTTTGCCCCTCCCTTTGTGTTAGTGCCCCAGCCTGAGAAGGAGAAAGGAGAGCCTGCTTGCTGCCCTCTTTGCATGTCCTTGGTAGGGGACAGGTGCTTTTGCTTGCGGTTGGTTGTGCCCATGTCCTCCTTGGTCTGCGATATTATTTCAATTTGCAGCACAACAAACCTCTTGCAGTCTATCAGGAGGTTGTGTATGTTTGCAGTGACATGTGTTATGAACATAATGTAGGTTTTATTACTACTTCTCTAGATCTGCTAATTGCACTCCATGCTGGGTGGTTTTTTTCATTCACTTAGAAATACTATCTCTCTCCCCACCTCTCTTTCTAAAAGAAAACCAATTCATTTATTCTCCTACCCAAAAGAACATTCACAAGGAAGGAAGTAATAACACCTGTGGGTACCTCCCAATGTGTCTCTCCTATGTTTTAAAAAATATTGGAGGCTGTAATTTGAAACACTATTAAAGATGTATGAAGTCCTCTCTGATGTCAGATAAAGGCTTTCTCACAGTGAAGCAGCTTTTCATACATCTACCACTCACTAGCACAATACAGAGTATTAGAGAAATATTTAGGCTTGTCAGACACTATCAATAGTGACTATATATGATTTTTACTACTCTCTCCCTTCTTTGCCTTCAGAGATTTACATGGAAAGCTATTCCCCAAAACATCTAAAACCGCATATTCCAAAAGCTCTCTTCTTGTTATAGGCTGAGACAGAACTGTTTAATTTATGGGGAATTTTCTTTTCTGATACGTCAGAATAGATGTAGAGGTACTCCTCCGTATAACCATGGCCACCCTCTTATCCTCCAGTGACTTCTAGTTGTCTGGCCTGTCTGTCCACAAATGCTCCTAATGCTGGACTGCCTCTTTGTTGAACATGTGCATTGTACTCAAACCCAGCAAAAACTGTAGGCTGCCATGGATGTTACTTCTGTTCTTTCTGTAACTTGTAATCATACTGCAAGCCAGAAACCCTGATTCAATTACAGTGGTTATGTAGGTTGGACTGCAGGGTTTTCTGACTTTTCTGCTTAAGTACACTGTTAACACTGTCAGTTTAACTTTGTTGAATGTCACAAATCTTGCCACAGACCCAGAATCTTTGAAGGCTGAAAATATTTGTTAAAAATATTTATTTCTGTGTAAGCCTGAATATATATATATAGAAATTATATATATATATATCTTATATGTAATATATATAAGCTGAATATATATGTTCAACTTATAACCACAAAAAATTACAGGCTAAAAATATTAGTTAAAATGAATGCTTTTTCTCTTCTTACATTTGACTTGGGGTATGGGAATCTTTAAAGTTAATGTGCCCTGTCTTCTCTCAGAAATTGGTTTTTAAAAATTTTTTCAGCACAGCAGCAAACAAATGAACAAAAGCTAAGCAGGATTTTCTCAGAAGTTCACAAAAGCCAGGAGTTGGGTCTCCAGGAATAGCAGTACATACTGCAAAAGTAGTGTTACAATCATGTTATTTGGCAAGATTCCTTTTCTAGTTATGAAAAGATAGCCATAATCCCATCCACAAAAACCACCACTGCCCAGAATAAGAAGTAAGTCATGATTGATCAAATGTGAGGCCAAAAAGCCTTTATATCTTCTGGTTTAACAAAACAAATGCTTTCAAAATTAACGCTGAAACTCTGCCCCTAAACAATTCTTTACACATCCTGCTTCATCCAAACAGTCCTGAGGAGGGTTAGTTAAATGGAAGTGCTGACACAAACTTACTGTAGTGATGCTGTTAAGGTACTGTTATGTTAATATAAGCATTACACTCTAAGAAAACATACTGAGTCAGTGATACATATTTTTCTTTTGAACAAAATCGCCGTAGGACTAAAGGTCATATGTCACATGGATGCCAATATTTCTAAGTGTTTGTGTGGCTGTTCACAATGACACACATTTTACCACATTTTAGTAAAAATAGGCCCTTATTGAAAAATAACCATCTTATTCGTGGGCCCTCTTTGGTTTGGCAAAGGCTGCTGTTCTTCTGCCTTTTCTTTGCAAACACTGCTCATTTTGTCTTGGATGAGATAATGATTGCTATCTGCAACACAGATGGGCACAAAGTGCTCGGAGGGACAGGGAATCCCCTGGAGCCCAGGCTGTTTTTGTAACTTAGGAAAGCAATTTCTATGCCTTTACTGGCATTAATATTAAGGGTTTCTAGTTGCTGCCCAGGGCATGGGGATGTTGAACACTGAACACAGCACCATGGCATCTTTTCTGAAGGGAAATCTGTCTGTTTCTCTGCATTCTCTTGATGCTGAACAATTCCCTCACAGCACATGTTGAAGTCTTCTTTTGCACTTTATGTTGCCCTTCCCTATACCGGTGCCTTCAGCAGGATGCTTTGCTCTTAGAAATGTATTTTTCCTCTGAGTCCATTTGTATTTCTCCTTTGGAGACTAATGCAAGGGTTTGCACAATCCCAGCATCATACACAGCAACCCCGACAGGCTATTTCTGATTAGATGCTGCTGCTTAGTATCCTGTGGAACTGGACTACAGCAAGGCTTAAATTCTCATGGTCTTTGCAGGTTGCAGCCAGCCTTGTACCAAACACAGTCATCAGATTTCAGATGTGTGAAGCAGTGGGCCAAAGCCTGGGGCTTTGGGATGGACTGTCTCCCTCCAGCTGAAGTTTTAAAAAAAGCAAGATGAAACAAGACACTCCATTCATGTGATTGCAGTCATCTTGAGTGAATCATGAATCCATGTGCTTGGAGTTGTTTGTGCAAGGGGGCACTCCTGAAATTCGTCGTGATGTCTTAACACTCTCATGCAATCACAAGGTAAATAGAGCATGCATGGAATGTATGAGGCAGCCACATATCACTTGCAGTAGTGTCTGAGTGCCTCTGAACCCACATTACCAGCCCCAATGAGTATATTCCTCATGGAATACCCTGGAAAGAGAATCTTTGGTCTAAGCTGGGGACCAGCTGGCTTTGACTGGTGGGTCATGGCCAGAAAGCCATGAGGAAGGTTTCTGAGACACTCTTGTCTTGTGAAGTGAATGGAGGAAGTGCGGATGGGGAAAAATAAGTGAATTTAGATTACTCATATCCTGGACTCCTCAAAAGCTGGGCTGTGGGATAGGGAAGGTATAGGACCTGCCTGGCCTTTTGTTCCCTCTATATTTCATTCCAGTAACTGAAAATGAAACTGTGAGATGTGAAACAGAATAAAGGACACTTTTCAGTTCCCCCTCCATCCCTCTGTGCCTCGGAAAAATGATTTAGGTTGATCCAAGCTGACATTTTGAAAACCTTCCTCTGGTTCAGCAGCCAAGCCTGAATGTTGGCCACTCGCACCACCCTTGCTCCACAGTGAGAATGCTTCCTGGGGACTGGCTGACGGCAGCCCCTGTGAGCCCTGCCAAGAAAACCAGCGGTAGGCCTCTCTAGAACAGATTGAATTCTTGACCTCTCAATATGCTGTTTCTAACCACATTGGTGTCCTCTCTTCAGCAGCTCAACTAAAACAAAGGCAGAGACATGGGTTTTGATGGAAAGGGCAAGTTGCCGATGTTTGCTTACGTGCAGGTAATGGGACACAAGGTCCCAGTTTGTGGCTGTTTTTATAGTTTTAGAAGTTGCCTGAAGCATTGCAGGAGAAGTTTCTTCCAGCTCATTCCATGGCCTGAGATGTACCAGCACACAGTGGTGTGAAACCTGCCTGGGGCAAGCTTGGTCTCATCACCAGGACTTCCCAGCCCCATCCAGCTGGCGTTGGGCAAGGTGACTAACTCTGATCCTTGCAGCTCTCTCCTCCTCTCCTCAGGGACATGGAGAATAGGACAGTCTGTCAGATGGCACCACAGTCTTTTCAGTTTCTGTTTTCTTTCATCGATATTTCTTTGGGTTTTTAGTAAGAAAAATAAGCTAAAGTGTGTACTGTCTTATAGAGTATTTGCTTGTAATGAAATTTATCCAGCCCCTTAGTTTTTTGGTGAGTCTGTTGCACATTTCAGGATCTGCCTATAAGAAACCACTGTGCCCAGACAGGCTTTTCCCCTGTTGTGGGTAGTTTTAATATGCCAAGAGTGCACATGTTAACCACCTTTCTTCCTACAGCTTAATGTGAACTTTAGATGACACCTTAGTCTGTGACCACTGGGTGCCTTGAAGAGAAAACTTGA
The DNA here is from genome assembly GCF_041296385.1 of Aphelocoma coerulescens. NCBI lineage: Eukaryota > Metazoa > Chordata > Aves > Passeriformes > Corvidae > Aphelocoma > Aphelocoma coerulescens. The sequence continues at coordinate 66,124,374 of NC_091013.1, forward strand.
GACAGTTAATTTGAATCTTTTGGGAGGGTAAGGTTGAAGTTGAAGAATGGGTTTAGTATGGTTTGATAACGAGTGCTATTGAGGAAGATTTTACTCTGTGTTTTGAACTGGAGTTTGTAGGGGCTGACAGCTTCATGTCTGTGTGTGTTGCTTTGCTGAGATCTTGCTACAAAATGACGAAGGAACGAGTACTCTGTGCCAAAACACTGTTAGCCAGGATGTCCTGGGTAAACAGAGATTTTTAGAAAGTGTTATTTATAAAAGCTGGCAAATGAAACAATTGCATCAGTGAAGAATTCAACAACGCTGTTAAATTACCAGAGTGAATTGACTAGTTGTGCATGTGGGCATATCTTCAACTAAATGATACTAGGCAGGGCTGCAAACTCTCCAAAGTACTGTTATTTTCAAGCTAAACCTCAGATAACCTCCAGCCCTTTAAAAATATCTGTTGCTGAAAATAAGTCCTCAGATAACCTTCATCCTTGGATAACCCACATAAAATCAAATATGAGGAACTAATAGGAGAAAGGGGGCTTGGAAGTAAACTTGTTCTCATGTTGCCCACACATGTGAGCAACACGGTGCTGCTGACTAGCGGCTATTTTTACATATAGCCCATGTGTTATGATCAAGAAAAGGGGTGCTTTTCTTCGCTTAGCAGCGAGGTCACTGTCTGCTTGTTTAGCCAGGGGTGGCCTTGGTTGTCTGTTTATCAGGAGCTGTGGATACTGCTGGCACTCACATTCTTACTGTTGGATTCGTTATCTAGGGCTCCACATACTTGCCTGGGTAGGACACAAACAATCCTTGAGCAGACCTAGGGAAGATGCAAATAAGGGTGGAATGAGTCTCAGATAATTGCCCTCAAATAGTCTGAATCCTTCTGACAGGATGTCTGCCAGAACTACAGGGAGCAGTGGCTTCTCCTAGATGACAATGGAGTTGTAGAAGTTAAAAGGCTTTGAAAGGTTTAGTGTACTTCTGCTATCTCAGGAGAAGTGAAAAAGACACACCCGAAAGAAAGAAAGAAAGAAAGAAAGAAAGAAAGAAAGAAAGAAAGAAAGAAAGAAAGAAAGAAAGAAAGAAGAGACAGTTTTCTGTGCTACCCACCTGAGCACTGAGTCTTCATCTGTGGCAAGACTTCAGAGCAAGGTAAGGAAGAAACTAACCAGTCAAAAACACACAACCAGATGCACACTGGGGAAAAAAATCCCACACTTCCAGGTTCCTGCAGGTGAGCTGCTGAAGCCCCAAACCTTGCACTTTGATTACAGTCATGGGAGTGTTTGATAGCCCTTGATGAATGAATATAGTATCCCTCAGGGTGGGAAGTCTCCTGTCACTCGATGAACAGGATTAGAAAGGATCTGTGCTGTTTGTGAACCTTCCTGGATGTGCATGATTTTTTCTGCAAAGCAAGGAGATCATGCACAGCACTTGGCAAATAGTTCAGCTAAGAGCAGGGGCACAGAGGTTTGATAAAGCAGTTTGCTGCCCCAGATGGTTCCTCTGGGTGGGATTTGGCAGCTCTTATGAAGGCTGAGAGTAAGGTTTGAATTCATTCATCTGACAATAGAAACCCGAGCCAAAGCTAACACAGAGTTTTATGCTCATTTACAGACCTCTACAGACTAAAGGGTTCATAAAGGAGTTCACTGATACCTTGTTGACAATGGTGATGAAATACCCTGACTTGTCATCCTGGGAGATTTCAACACACACATCGACAAGACTGCAGATATGAAGTCCCACAAACTCACCTCCTGGCTTTCCTCCCAAACACTCTCCGGGTATTTCTACATTGACGTTTACAGTCACTCTCAAGGGGCCCCTGTTACTGGCTCTGAGTGGCATGGTGTCACCCCAACAGGAAATTTAAGTGTGATGCATGCAGGATTTACTGAAGTTCCCTACCCGTGGGCAGTACCAGGAAGAGGTAAGAAGCCAGGACCACAGGGTGTGGTTGTGCTGAATTCCTCTGCCCAATGCTCAGGAGAGAGTGATAGGATAAGAGAGAGGGTGAAAGATGGAGCTGAGCTCCAGGAGATTTCCTGGCTTTTGCTATATTTGGCGAAATATTACCAAATATTCTTTATTTGGTATAAGCATAATGATGACCTTAAGGTCACTTCTTGTTATCAGTGTTCTCTTATTTAATCCCATGTGCACTTTGATTTGCTCTATATTGAACATGAACAGTGTGGACCAACCGCAAGAGCTGTCTTGAGCCTGGAGTAAGCAAGACATTTGGTGCCCACAAGTGGGCCAGAGCAGACTAGATCAGGCAGGGTTAGCAGAGGACGTACCAAGCTGGGTGCAGGGGGTGGTAGGATGTAGGGATCTCAGGGCATGTTGATACTGGTGGGACTCAGGGGACTTCTAGCTCTGATTTAGCTTTTATCTGATTTTCTCCTAACACCTTCCTGGAAGAGCAGCATCGCACAGCTGGGCCAAGGTGCTTAGGATTAGGGAAGTTCCTCCTGTCCTGCATGAGACCCCTAAGATCCTTACCCAGTCCCCAAAAGCATCTCATTCCCTCGACCCTCACAGAGTGCCTCAGAGCTGCTGCCCTGTTGGGTTGGAGAGGAGAGAGTAGGAAGCCGGGCCAGGAACCAGCATGGCAACACTGGAAAAACAACACCTGTCCTCATATATCTGGTTCTGTCCTTGGCATGAGAGACCAAGGAGGCTTCCTAAGCTGCAACAGCAAAGTGGCAAACAGCTCTGTATCTTCTGGCAGGGGTACCTCCAGCCAAAGTGGCCACAGGGAGCAGCCACCAATCATGCTGCTGAGAACTGTGGATGATGACTCAATGGATTCACTAAAGCCCAAACTGGGTGTCAAACCAAGAGCGGGTGAGGAGCAGTGGAGGCTTGTTACCTTTTAAAATTTATTTTCTTTGTTTTCAAATCACGTGCACCTTTGGGAAATGTTTCTTGGCAAAAAAGCAAGTTATGCTCCTGCCCACTCAAGCTCTGATAGATAAATCTGAGTTGAGATTGAAACACTCAGATATAGATTTTTTTTTTCTCTCTCTCTCCAAATAGGACCATGAAATAGTGGGCATGATTTTCTTGCCTTAACTTTGTCTTTTTCCCTGTCTGTTTTGGTTTCCTAATGAACAGCCACAGATCCTCTATGCTATCCTGCTACTGTAGGAAAAACTGGACAGGACCAAACCTAGTTGCTGAAATAATGATGAGGAAAAGGTCCCTTTGCTTTCTGTTGACAGAGGTAGCTTGTTGCTAGTCAATTAGGCCTTTGACATGATCATCAGAACAAAGCTGTTAACGTAAATGAAAACATGTATTTTTTAAATTACTTGCTAGAAAACTTTTAGCCATCATTCCCCAAATCAGTGAATCTTGTCTCACAGGTGCAGTTACCACGCACTTTTTTTTAGTGTTTTTATTTTCATCCAAGCATAACAGAACTTGACTCTAGATCACATACCTTCTGTTACTGAAATCTGAGTAATGCATTAAGTAATGGACGAATCTGTCTGGATTGACTAATGTGGTTACAGGATTTTATCCTGATTTGAGATGCATGAATCCAGGGATGAGAAGAGCCAGTTTTAATAAAGTGCAGATACCCCTTGGGGACCCCATGGGGAAAGGGATGTTTGGGTACCCACACTCCCCACCTGCATGTGCCACCCACCCACCACCCTGCCTTTTTTTTCTCTCTCCCCCTTTTTTTTCTTTTTTTTTTGTCATTTTTTCCTGGAGCGTTGCCTAAAGGAATGAATTAAGCCTGTTAGGGCCTGGGTTGATGTTGTGATGTTTATAGCCCCAATAGCGTGATGATTGTTTTATGGTGTTTGTGTTTTGGCATCAGTGATGCCGTGATGTTTGTGCTGTGATGTTGTCATCTGGGGAGGGCAGGGCCATGGCTACATTACATATATGTATCCCATACGTGGTATAAAATGCACATATAAATCATACAAATGCTGAATTCCTGGGGCATGGGTTCGGGGGCCCTCATCCCCCAAGCAAGTGCTCGTGAGGAACAAGTGCGCAGTCATGCAGCCAGGCTCGAAATGGCTGAGGGTGGCTTGCAAACCCAACAGCCTGCCATGATGGTCAACATTGCAGGATACCATGCAATCTTCTGTCAAAAGAAATGCCATATATTGGCCTAATAGTATGTAGCTGTTGCCTGTGCCTTCAGAAAACTGTCCTTAGCAAGGTGGAGGTGGGCCTTGGGGCCAGGATGCATGGTCCAGAATTGCTGGTGTTCCCATATGGGTGTGCCACTGAAATTTCCTCCGAGTGATGTGGTATTTATGGATGAAGCCCTTGTCCAGGAGAACTTCCCACTCTGCTCCTACTGGTCCTCTGACAGGGGCTGCTGGAGCCAAAGCAGAGTGACAGGGCAGACCAGGAGGAATAGCAATGAAGCCTAGAGGGTGTAGGCCACTGTCTTTCACCTGAGGGAAAGAGTTTCTCCAGAAATATGTGAGCACTACTTGGTGCTCACATATAAATCGCAATTTGATTTTTTGGAGTAATTTCCTTCTGAGCTAAAGGCTGCTCTGATGTCTGCTCTTCTCCAATGTATCTTTCTGCAGGTGAAGTGGCACTGAAGGCATCATAATGCAAATTGAAATACTTTTCTGCTCTCATCCATCAGACCTGATATTGCTTCCCTGCATATCTTGTGGGCCTTTAAGTTGAGCGTGGACCATGTTTCTTCCTCAGTGACCACATGTGAGAACTCGCATTTTGTTATCCCTTTCCCCCCTCTTACTATTGTTATCAAACTTTTGTCACCAGTTTCTATTTCATTAACCAATGTGTAATCTGTAAATGCCAGACCCCTGGTCCCATCCACAGGGCAGATCTAAATGTCCTTCTTTAGCTAAACTGTGTTTTTTGCTTGATCTGTCGGCACTCTTACTGCATATGCTCCAACAAACCAAGTGCCTTTGTTCTCCTAAAGTAATCCTGCCCCAGGCTATCCTTCCAGTAGACATTAGTTCTTTTGTTTGGATAAAAGGGTGTCATCACTCATTCATGATGAGAATATGATTCAGCCCCGTCTCTTCACGTTCACAGTCCAGTCTTCATAAATACTTGCTTTTACAGCATATTGTATGTGTATTCAAATGGCTGACATCAGTGGGCCAAATTCTGCCCTAACATGAATGTGCTCTAGTCCTGCTGTTTATATTGGTGGAATTGTGGGGAGCCTAAATCAGAGGAAAGTATGGTCTGTACTCAGTCCCATTTCAGATGTTTCTTTGTTTGGGGTTTTTTAGTGGCATTAAAACTTTAAATATAATGTTCCCAGATCTGAAAGAGGTGAGGTGCAAACAGCAGCCCACTGAAGTACATTTGAGTTTTTTTCCCACCTACTTCACTGAACGTTGGGTCTATGCTCACCAAGAAAGCTCCTTAGTGTGCTCAATTGAATTTACTGGAAGCACACTTCCAAAATTTCCCCATTATATGTTCCTTGTTTTCTCTACTGACCTAAGTACTTAACTACTGCAATTTGTCTTCTAGGAAGCTGTATTTGGACAGGAATACCATGGAAAGGCAGTGAGTAGTAGTAGTAGTAGTAATAATAGTAATAATAATAATAACAATAACAATAATAATAATAATAATAATAATAATATAAATAAGCATCCACTAGAGCTTCTTGCTCTGCTCCTGAAACTTCAGATTTGTTATATGTCTGTAAAGCAGGGAGTGGTGAGTGCAATCATATTTCTCTGCTCTGAGGTTCCGCCACTCTGATTTTCCAAATCAGAGCTGTACATGAACAGTATAAAGTGTATGAACTGTGTCCCAAACTGGATCTCTGCCAGTTCAAGGGAGAACTGAGTATGTGAAAAGACTTCTAAAATGTATAAAAATACTTGGACTGCATTGATTTAGCTTCATGCTAGGTTTATTTAATGATAGTGAGGGTGTGGTGTAAATCCCTATAGTTTGGGGTTTTTTTTCCTGGGCAAAACCTCTTAAAATTTGCTGCAATTGAGCTGAAAGATATGGAGAGATACAGGATACAAGTGACTTTAAAATAATTCCTCACAACATCTGTTAACACTGAGACGAGCTAATGTTGCTTTATTGCATGAACTGAGGAAGTGGAAAAGAGCCTTAAGGAAAACACATTAGGATAAGCTTAAGGAAGAACGTAGAGCATATGGTGGCACATGGGTAAGGGGGCCTGGATTACCTTGGTTAATAACTCACCCAACACATTGCTTTTCTAATCTCTTAATTTCCATATTTACCTTAAAGTGCTTCAAGTAAGAGTTTCCCAGACCTAACTGTAGCTATCCAGTGTATTAGAAAGTTTCTGGTTGGTGTGGAAGGATTTGTGATTAGCCAAACATTTCATGGCCCTGTGGTAATGTGTTAGGAAGCCTTCCTGACATCAAAATTTATTTTAAGGAAAGCTTGTCCTAAGAGTCAGAAAAGCCTCTAAAACTCATCTGTTGAGCCTTGATAAGTTTTTAGAAGCTACTCCAATGTCCACTGAAGCCAGTGGAAAGGCTTTCAGTGACTTCAGGATAAATTTTATTGGAACACTTAAGCAAGGAGCTGGCTAAAGTGAGTATCTGCTTTGAAGATGTTAACATTCACAGGACTGTACAACATCCATGAAGGATGTGTTCTACTACCTAGTCAGTTTGTTTTATTAAGTAAGAGTATTTTTCATAAATCTACTCTCAACATTACCAGGACAAAGAGAATTTTCAGTTCTGAGCTCGTCTTAGAAGGCAGTCAGTTTGTTGTTAGTTAATTTGATTGGAAAATTAATGGGGCACGTAACTGGATGAATGGTGTTGAGAGACTTTACGGTTCTGTCTGTTCATTGCTGAATGATGCATATTGGATACCTTATGTGGAAAATGATGGCAAAAAGTGAAGTTTTTCAACAATTTTTTTTTCATTGTTGGGCTTTCTGACTCTGTCAGATAGCAGCATATCTATTGTAGGAATCCTAACCTTTCCTCTCCAGAAAGAGTTATGGGACTTTATGGGAATTCTTGCTTGTAAGTGTCATCATGAAAACAGGACCTTTCTCTGTGATTCACCACAACAAAAGACCTTTTGTTTCAAAAGCCAGACAAGACTGGTATTGGGCTGCATACTTCAGTAACACGTCATGTACAAACCCAACCACTTAAAATCATGGAAAATTCAGGACATCATAAATCTTACACCAACTGCATCATTTTATTTATTCAATTTTTTTTCAGATATTTAAAATAAACAAAATATGTTTCTACATAGGCTGTAAGCACTCTGCCAATTTAGAACTGCAAAATCAAAATGCAATATAATTGACTTACTGCTTCTACCAAACTGAAGTAAATAAACACTGGAGCCCCATTCATCAACCAGTCCTCTTAAGGCTCCTCAAAGAGCTGTTCCAACACATGGGTCTTGTAGCATGTCTAAAAGTCAATAAATACAGGTGGTGTCAGACTACAGGAAGGAATTTATGAAGCCCTGGAAGATTTTTTTGTGAGTATCTTGCTGGCTATACCTTCTCTATTATATTGAAGGGAACATAATCCAGTCTCAACGTTTCTAATGCCTGCATGTCTGCAAGATACATGACCAAGGATTTGTCTTAGGAAGAATCTTCCCTGGAGCCTTTGGGCTCCCTGTGCCCAAACCATCCTATTCAAATCAGTCAGGCCACTTAAAAGTAGGCAGCCTGTGTCCCAGAGCAGAGATCCGCATCCCAGGTGTGTGATTGCCTTGTGTACCACAACCTGCTTCCAATAAAATGGCAATGTAGCCCCATGTGAAAGATGTGCTGCAGGACTAAACCAGAAATGACAAAAACACACATGATGAGTGGAAGTTATCCATCTGAAAGTAATGACTGTGGCTATTTAGGCAGGCATGTGTAATAGAATCTCTGAGAATCACTGTCAGAAGTGAATGTAGCCCTGTTGAAGACCATCTAGGAAAGAGGGCCTTTGTATGAATTGTAGGCTGGAGGTTCAGCAGAGGATACCACTGGGTAGCAGAAGCAATTACAGACCTCAAGGGACTTGGAGAAACTGAGGAGGTCTTAAACTACTGGTCTTGTTAAGTTTCATTACCTTGAATTCAAAGAAAAAGACTCTGTGATGACAGCCCTGAATTTGTTAGGTGGCCTTCTGGGACATACACTTGGGTCCCTAAAGCAGAGGGAGGCAACCTGAAGAGAGTGGCTGGGATGTAACACACAGACGTGTTACAAAGCACAATATGGGTGCTGCAAGCTGACCGTATTTGGAGATAGAAGGATGGCTTTGAGGATGTTTGTCTACCTTCCCTGAGAAGAGAAGCAGGTAAAGTTTGGATATAATTTACTCACTGGAAAGGTAAACAATTTATTGATTCAGGGGTTGGTTTGAATAGCCAGGAGGATATTAAAGTCATAAGGAAGAAGAAGTTTAAAAGAGGGAACAATATACTTTTGCTTAGTAGAAAATCAGACTCCCACACAAGTAAAGAATGAAGCTGTCTAAGGACATGATGCCAACAAATTCAGTCATTCCTGACCCATCAGTTTTGGGTAACTGGGGGTATATTTCATGCAACGATACCAAAGTTGGGTAAGATAATATGCACAAGTAGAATATTAAGTGGATAGCAATGATTAAACAAGTATGTTTGTTTCTTTTTTTTTTTTTTACTTAAAGATCTCGTTGAGGCAGTCTGAATATTTTTATCATTCTAAGTGTGTATAAAAGAAAATGAATATGCAACTTTGACCACAAAAATTAACAACAATCCAGCAGCATTTAAAACTCCATTTTTAAAGGCAGAATAAAATCCTAAAACAAAGGCTAGATTTGCTAGGAGAGTGGGTTCAAAGGGTCATTATTCAGGGATTAGGATGCCCACCCAAGACCACAGGGGTCCAAACTTCTCAGCCAAATGTGTATCAGAGCCTTGAGTCCATCCTCCCCTTATGAGTGAGCAGAGATTTTATTTCTTCAGCAAAAACCTGAAGTAATATGACATACAGAGAGAAATTGATTACACAACTGAAGTAAATGTCTGCTTATATGCAGAAGATTGTGCCTTGATTATATTTGTGTGCAAAACCAGTAAAATCTGAACCAGTAGTATCGATTCTTGGTTCTTTAAAAAGGCCAGTTTTGTAAAGCTGAAAACAATTATAAGTCAGATCTACTGGGAGAATTTAAACAGAAAAATGTGAAGGATAATTGTAAACTGTTTAAAAACATTTTACTAAAAAGCCATAGTTGTTATAAACCAAAACAACATAGCTTAAGTGAAAACTGTTGTACTGTACAAAACCCCACATGTAACGCTTGAAAGAAAGAGTAACACAACAAAAATTAATTTAAATCAGAAGATAGGAATGGTGATAAATTTGCAAGGAAGCAAGAAAAGTGTAAGTAGAGGTGTTTACCCAACAGAGTTAAAGATCATAGAAGTTAAGGACAGGAAGTTTTTGATGTACGTAAAGGAAGAAAACCTATCAGTGATGTTTCTCTCAGTGGATAGAAATGGTAGAATTATTTATACTAACACAGAGAAGACGAGCATAGCTTTCTGTGTTGGTTGGAAAAAGCCAGTTGAAAATATACAATCCCGCAATAGTGATGATGTATTTTCCATTACAAGAATAATTCAAGAATATATTTTAACAGCAGCTACTAAAGTAGGTATGTTAAATGCACAGCTTGAAAAACTTCTGTCCACAAGTTTGAAAAGAACAAGTCAAAAAACTCCTTTGACTATAAATAATGGTTTTCTAGAAGACATTGAACACTAGGAAAGTTTGAGAGAACTGGAAAGATATAGTCTTATTTGTATGACACATATAGGATGAGAACACCAATCGTGCATTTCCATTTGACTTTATCTGGTCTTAGAGAAATTAAAGTTGTTTTCAGACTGCTACTAACTCTGTGAAAGAGATTGCAATTAAAAAAAACCCCACTTTTTATAAATGTTTATGCAGCTAACTTGATATATTTTTAAAACAGGATTATTGTGGTAAATAGAGCTAATAGTATTTGATGTAATGTACTTTGAATTCTGTGTGGCATCAAGCTTGTCACATGATGTAAACTTGATTAAGAAAACAAATATATCCTTAATTACAAATATTAGTTATACAGGTATGAAGTTGACATGTCACACTGAAAGTGCGTTAAATGCTGGCACACTGATTGGTTGGAAAATGAAATTGCCAGTGGAAATTTATAATTTGCTTGATGTTTTGAATACAGTCCTCAAACAAGTGATGGCAGGTCTTCTGCCATTCAAGATGTTTTTCTTGGAGTTTACATATAATTGTTCCTAAAAAGCAACACCAGAGGGAAAAAGAGTGAAATACAGACATGGATAGACATGACTACTTAAGAAGCTGAATTCAACCAAATGGGTTTTTTGTTTGTTTTTTTTTTTTTTTTTTTTTTTTTTTTTTTTTTTTTTAGTAGGATTTCAGTCAGGTTCTGGACATCACTAACCATATCTACATTAGCAAATGATTTGGCTGAATAAGAGTGGAGTAGCAGATTAAAGCATCTCACACTGGGGTCTCTACATGTGGTGCAGTGTTTGATGTCAAGTCAGACTTAGTTCAGCTCCCCAGACTAATCATCAGTTGCTCATTCAGATCCTAATGCCTGCGGCAGTGGCTGGGATGCGTGTGGGAGGCAGCTTCCTGACTGTTTTACCCTGGCAGGGATTCAGTTCCCCCAAATCAAATCCAAGTGGGTGACCTGCACCCAGATCCAATAAGTGGGGTTGGGAGGAGGACACCACAACTCACCCCTAAACCTCTCTCCTGCACTACACACATGTGTTTGGTGGATCTGGCCATTAAATCTACAAAGAAGGTGGGACTGAGTGTTAGTGTGTGAGTAAAGTAGGAGTTGCTGGAAAAGTCTGTCCTCCAAAGAGCTGGTCCTGAGGCTGCTAAATAGGAAGCAGAAGGCTACATCTGCCTTTGGCACCACGGTGGGATGTTGTTCTTAGTGCCGATTTCCCCAGTTGGAGAAAGGTGCTGGATGAATTGGAGAGAGTTCAGAGAGGAAAGCCATGTGAATAATGAAAGGTCTGGAAAATATGTCTTACTGTGATAGGTCTGAGGAGCTTGCTCTGTTTAATCTTAATCTTCTCTGGCAAAGAGAAGATTAAGAGGTGACTTGATCACAATCTATAAATATGTACATAGGGAACAGAAATTTGGTCACAGTTCACTCTTTCGCTCTGGCAGACAAAGGATGTGATAAAGTCCAACCACTGGAAGATGAAACTGGGCAACCACAGTCAAGAAGAAAGCAATGTATTTTTAAACAAAAAGATAATTAATCACTGGAACTCCTTAGTAAAGGTTATGGTAGATTTCCTACCCTTCACCATTTCAGAACATAGATTTGTGTTTCTGATTACATATGGGCTCTAAATTTCTAATTAACAACTTTCCCTTCTCCCTTCCTGCCAGAGGATCACCAAATCCCTTCCGAAAAAAAGAAATACACAGATGGCCTAGTTGAGTGCTTACACAATGGCTTTCATTTGCAATCAGCTCAAAATTAGGATAAACTCTGTATGTTTGTTTATTCTCTTTATTTCCCTCAATTTTATTGACTTGCTTGTTCATATGTTGGCATATGGAGGGTGCATATGCACATGCATGTGCACACAGAGTATTTCCCACTACAAAGCTACAGATACAATGATTGTAACAAAATTTTGAGTAAACTGGTTTGTTAAATCTTAAAGATGTTTTATTCCCAACTGAAAATGTCCAGGTTCCACTAATAGTAGTGTAATAAAAACTTTCATATAGATTTTTTTTTAAATTTTGGCTGAGGTTTAAGTGACCCAAAATGAAACACTTGGTTCAGATTTTTCTCATAGGATTTTTCTCTACAGCAAAATCAAAATCTTCTTGCGGAAAATTTCAGTTTTGTAGTAAGTGCATTCCCATTAGAAAATAACTGCACTGTGAAACTCCCAGCCAAGTCTAGTAATGATGGTCATGACAGAGATGGGGGAGAGAGAGTGGATTTCATTACACTTTCTCACTCAGAAGAAAGGGAGAGCTGAGCTTCTCCATTCCCTTTGTTTTTGTAGTCAAGTTTCCTGCCACTTCTAAAGCAGAAACCCCTTATGCATATACATTTATTGGTTGAGTATCAAACTGATAATATATTAAAAGGATTATGATTTACTGCTGTAATTACTGGCCTCCCAACTTTCACCCACAATTATTGCGTGCATATATCTTCCAGCTTGCAAAATCCCCACTTGCCCATATAAATGATGTGACTGCATTACTCTCTACTTTATTTGCTGTCCTTACTGCTCATTAGAGCAAACACCTCAAAGTGTGCATGTAAATATGTTTGGACTGCTTGCATTATCTGGCTCACTCCCTCTTTTTCTCTGTTTTAGGAGTTTTTCCTTCTTTTCTCTTGCCACCCCACTATTTTTCCTGTTACAATATATCATCCTGTATTTTTCCTCTCATTTTTCCAAGTGTCCAAATATGCCTGTCTGATTTATTTATGTCTGACACTGTTTCAGAGTGCCCAGTTCATTTCCTTTGGGAGCGTTCTGCATTAATCTCTCTTCATTTAGATGCTTATTTCCTCCTGCTCTGCTCTCCTACTCAGCTCCTCCAGTACATAGTTTTCCTCCTTTGTCCTGAATTTGTTTGCTCTGATGTTATCTTTTTCTTCCCTTAGTCAGATCCCTTCTTCTCCTGTACCTCTCCCCATCTCTCATTTTCCCCCCTTCCTTTATGTTTCTCCTTCCTTTACATTTCTTCTTCCAGTGCAATGAACTATGATCCAGAGGGACCGCTTTTCTTGCCCTCTCTCTGCAAAGGAGCTCCACCCCTCCAGCTGTGCACTTTTCCATACCTCTTTTATTCCACTCTGCTCTTCCTTCTTTTCTTGCCTTATTTTTTTCTTCTTCTTTCTATGCCTTCAGCCTTTACTTGTTTCCAGGCTTTAAGTGTTTTGCTTGACAGGGACGTGCCTGTTCCAGTCCCACATTTACCTGTGGAGCTTCAGAGCAGATGACATCCGTGGCTGTCAGTGTGCTGTCCCAAGCCTCTCCTCCGGTTGATTCTGTGTCTCCCCAGCGGAGGACAGAAGTGTTAAGGAAGTTGGTGGAAAAGAAATTGGAGGATGCTGTTGCCTGACCTGGTGCAGCGGCCGTGCCCCATCGAGCCCTGCTGCAGCCCAGAGGTGTGTACGCAGCTGCCTGTCTGCACTTGAAAGAAGTCATGGGGCTGTGTAGACAGTTCCATCCCAGGGTATGGGCGTGCACCCTGCACTGGCCAGTGCTAATAGGCAAGTAAAAGCCCCCCGAGGGCCACTCACTTCCCTCTTGTAAATCCGCATGTGGTTTGAAGGGGTACTTTATGAGGTGCCTCTGTATACTTGATCCCTTGTATTTTTTCCTGCTGTGAAGCCCGAGGCTGTCCTTCACAGCTCCTGCAGGAAACCAGGGCCTTGGGATCCGGAGTGGCAGGGACACCGCAGGCTGTGAGTGTCGGCTTTCATAGAAGTCGCAGGTGCTTTCATCAGAGACGGCAGCCCCTGCCTGCCCTCCCTGCAGCACTGCTGCAGAGTGCTGGAAATCCAGGCAGGGGGCGGCTGAGGCTGGTCTGGCAGAGTTTCTGCATCCCCAGTGCTCAGGTACTGCATCTCTCGGTGGGTTTTTGTCTGTTTTTATCATCTACCATCACAGGAGAGTGGCTGTTTTAGGCCCTTTGTCTCCTCTATGGTTCTATAGCTATTTTATAGTTCACTGCATGAGTAAAAAGCAAAAAAGGAACTAGGACAGCAACAAAAGGCCTTGAAAGATGATGGTAAGGAAGTGCATGGGAAGACCAGCTCCTCTACCTCCTCCACGCCCATTCACTCTGGTGACTCAGTGCCACAGAGCACATCCTCTGCCAAGAAGCACGGCCCCCTTGCACAAAGAGGATGTGGCCGATAGCTGACCTTGCCTTTCCTACAGGAGAAGTGGTAGTGGGACTTCTGGGACCCCCTCTTTGCACCTTGGGAAGATGTACAACTGCTTTGTGAAAGGCAGCATCTGTTTAAGACCCATAAGGACCACCAGAATGTATGTCCCAAATCCACAGAAACAAACTAGTACGGAAATCTCTGTAAAGAGGTTTTAGGTGGTCTTTGTAAATAAGAAGAAGAGGAATGTGAAATGCTCCAAAATAGTTCATTCAAAAGTCTTGAGCATGGTGGACATAGGCTAAAGCATTTTTTGAAAAGGAAAAAGGTATCAGTATCTTTATCCCTGACCCCTGCAGTTTCATGAGGTTATAGGAAGAGAATCAGCTGGCTACAGACAGAGTTTTTGGAGTTGCTGTCCTATCAGCTAGTGATTATCAGATTGTCTGCCTGTAATGACATATCCAGTCATATGTTTTCCCCATCAAGCCCAAAATAAATGAAAGGAGGAAACAAAGGAGTGTAAGAGTCCAGCACTTCATTCTTCATATTTCAAGAGCTGCAGCAACAAATACTAGGGGAAATTCCCAAGGGAGAAATGATACCAGTTCAAGGTCACATAAGCTGATGCATGGAAGTACATTACAAGAAAACTCGAAAGCTATTTTGGGGACAGACATTGTTTACTGAATGCTTGGAGGGATTTTTTTATTTTCAGTGCCTGGGCTCTGGGTTAGCAGTTGAGCCAATATTTCTAAAGCAAGGGACTGGGAACTGGGGGATTTTGTATGCTGCTTCTGGGGACCAGAGGATAAACTGGTCCTTCTTTTCTGAACCTTAGGAAAGCTCCCATTTTTCACAGTCAGGACCATAAATATTATGTGTTCTTAATAGCAGTACAGAAAAAGTTAAATTCTTAGTTTGATGACAGTCAGTTTCATGGGGAAGAGCTATATGTGTTGGTTACTGAAGTCATTAAAAGCAATGTGGAGGCAACTTTCTCTAGGGAGAAAGTGTGTAAGTGGGGCTGTTCCTTGGAGGAATGTTGGTTTTCGTGGAGCTCCCATACTTAGTGTGATGCAAAATGTGCTGCTCTTTTCCCCTAGCAGCAGGGGGTGTGAGGATCCTTTGGGTCCTCTGTTTCTACCAGAACTGCACAGGCCCGACCAGGCATCACAGGGACCAGGAGGAAATGCTAATGATAGATGACAAGGCCAAATCTCAAGAGAGGCAAGAGCAGGAGAGGGAGTCCTAGAGCACTTATAGGCGCCTGCCCCCTCCTTCCTTGTATCCCTGTGAGGTATGTCTATGCCCTGGGCAATATAGGGGATGCCCTGGCAGTGTAGGCAGTGCTGTGAGCAGAGACCAACCAGCTTTTCATGGGTCTTGCCAGTGTCCACCCCGGGGCAGGAGCATGAGCAAAGGCTGACCTGATGGCTCATACACAAATCTCTTTCTTTTGACTTGTTAGGGGTGCAAGCTCAATTAAGAACCACTTGCACTAACCAAAACTCTGGCTCACGTTAAACTGGCTGTCAGGTCATGCAGGAAAATGGGCCTTATTTTCTACCTTCCTGTGGGACCTGGAGTAGTTTATGATTTGTCCAGGAGGGACCTCTCCTCCTAAACACACCACAGTGGGCCTGAAAAAGTCTTTCCAACAGGAGCATCATTGACGGTGATACATTTCTGCTGGCCACTTCAGATTTGCCAAACAAATGGACAGCTTGTATGAAAAAAATCCCCTGTGAGGGCTAATCATAACAACATTTGCACTGCTCGACCCTTGCTCCATTCAGTCATTGCAGATAGTGAATGTGTCTGCATGGAGACCGTCCACCATGCCTTTGCTGGCACATGGGACTGCCCCCAGCCCGGGAGCACCTCCCCATTATTATTAATAATAAATTTGGAGGACTGGCATGTGCTGCCTCTGCTTCCTGTGGCACCTGAAGCCAAGTCTGTAAAACAGGTCTAATTTTAGAGCAGCTGGGGCTGAGCACAGAGTGCAACCAAACCCAGGAAATTTTGAGTTTTCATTGTTTCCTCAGCTGTGGGTGAAGATCTCCCATGGATGTTTGGGAGAGTTTTTCCCAGATACGTGAGCCCTCGCCTCTAGCTGCATCTCACACAAGCTCAGTCTCCAAAACCCTGGTGACATCAACCTCTTTTTTCCCTTTGTTTCCGTGTCTTTAAAGTGGGAGACTGTTATTTTCCTACAGTGCTTCAGAAAGGGAGAAATTAGTTGTGAGAATTCATAATGAATGTTGCTCAAGTGTTTGAATAATAAGATGTTGAGGGCTTTGTTTTGTGAGGTAGTGCTTCAAATCCAGTGCAATTTGTTTAGGCTTCCTGGGAAATTATGAAATGAATGTGTATGTGTGTGCATGGAGGGGGCAGGGAAATCTGAGACCAGTTTTTATGTGTGCAGGGAACCGTGTTTTCTGATGACTTCTTGCAATCAGTCAGTTTAATGGTGCTGCGTGCTGCTGAGTTTTTAATGTTTTGTCATTTGGCAATAGTGGAGGGAAAACCTACGGTAAGGCTGGTCCCTGCTTGAGTGCTGTATATCTGGAAACCTTAACTAGCCCCTGCTGCACTGCTGGACATGTAACCCCAACACTTTGTCGTGTGAAAGGCTATCAGGTAGCACAGTGGTGCAGAGTCATTTCGGTGGGCACATAGGAATATGTTGCACAAGGAAAGGTACTCTTTGCACAAGAGGTTTTTCTTGTAAACAAACTGACTGACAAGCTGAAACAAAGCTATTGAGCCATGGCAAAGAAAAAGGAAAACTCACACTTCCTTTGTGTTCAGCAGACTGTTGTCAGTCGATGAAGTCTGCTACTACTCACCTTAAGAAGGCTTATTTTGTTACTGAAAGAGGTTTTCCTGTTCTCTGGATGGATTAAATTGAACTTAGAATATCCCACTCTTTTTATTGCTTTCACCTCTCCCCTTTTTGTCAACATCCTCCAGAAAACAGGAGTCAACTGACAGAGTGACATTGTGGGAGGTGAGAGATTCTGTCTGCATTATTTTCACTACCATTTTTTACTAAGTGGCCATACAGCGTTCTCATTTAATACTTCTATGCTAATTAAAACTATAATTTTAAAACATTTTCATAAGGCTTTAATTGTCCTCCTTTGGTCTGGGAACCAGAATAGGCCTTTTGCAAGATTATTTATTTGTTTCCAAACAGAGTATCAGAAAAGTGAGAAAACAAGGGAAAGGCTCCTTGGGTGCAAGGCACAGTACCAGTTCCAATGTTAAGTCAGACTTCAAGCCACAGACCAATTACAAGGTAATTCTATGAAATATTTAATTACACAAGCAGTATTATGGGTGGACAAGGAAAGGTGTTCCAGTGGTGTAACATAACCATCCCTCTTCTCTGGCCCTGAATACTGAGGGTTTCTAGCAGTTTCTCTCCCTGCAATCCTGCTTCCTGCACTTTTAGATGTTATGGCTGGAGGGATTGTTGTTATTATCTGTTACAACAAAGTCTGTGGAATTGATTCTCCAGCTAGAACATAGAGGAAGATAGCCCATCTTTAAATACCACACATGGAAGAGAGTCTATCCCATTCCTAGATAAATTGTTGCAGTGTTTAATTCCCTCCCTTGTTAAAACCTTGGCATTTATCTTGTTCAGATTAAATAGTGTCAGATTCCACCTACTGGATGTCGTGTCTCTGTCTACTAATTCAGAGATCCCCCCTGGTATAGGAAATACAATACATCTACTTGCAAGCTAAAACCGAACACAATTTGGAATTTTCACACAGTGGGCAGATGCGACTTGTCAACATTTGTTTTCACTCCAAATGACACACAGAGAAAAGCCTTATTAACATAAAGAAAACCCAGAATGGAAACATACAAACAAATCAATCAATCTAAACAAAATTATCATTTTCTTTAATGTAGGACCCTTGTTGTTTGAACGTACTAAATTGATTGACCAGGGCTTTCTTTTGTGTCAGTTCAATATTAAAACCAAATATTTTCCCATAATGCTGCATTGCTCCTGGGAATTACAGCCTGAACAAACACTATCTTTATTCAACTTAGGCAGAGGCTTCTTGGCTGGACTACAGCTCCTGTAATGTTATGTACAACTCTGAATTAAGTGACAAATTACTCTGTGGCTGGTCTGTAGGAGAAAACAGGTACCTATAGAACAGATAAATGTGTTCACAAGAAGGTGAAGTTTAAAATTTCCTTCAACAGAAAAAAATGAGAAGCAGAGGGGCTTACAGTGGACTATTTCATTTTCCTTGTCCTGAAGGAAAATTAACATTAATTTTTCTTTATAGAAATTTTTGTGGAAATTTCATTTTCTATTGTTGAGAGAGAATACCCAGCCAGCTCTATTATAAACCACAGATAAATCACCGTCTGTCCTCCTACTGGATAAATTAAATTAATTGAGATTTACTATTTTTAGGATCTCACAAACAGCTTTTTCCAGTTGCAAGTATATTTGCATTTCTTTCTTGAACTCTTTCCTGTTTGTCAATAGTATTTTTTAAAATGCGAACATTGAAGCTGGACCTGCTCTCCTTTCACTATTAATATTCCAAGGAACAATGAGCATCTGCCTTTCCATCTTTGTGTTTTATAGTCCTCTGCTTGCAAATACCAAAATCCCATTTTCTCTTTTTGTTTCTTCTTTGCATTGAATGAGGAACTCTTGTGCGGCTTGGCTGGTTATCAGCTGTGACCTCTAAATCCTTTTCTAAATCTCTCTTTCTAAAATACAGTCCAGTTCTTCAGTGTACAAACTGTCTGGGATACTCAGAGTTATATTTAACTCTACATTAAAATATGTTTGGAGTTTTTTTTCCTAAAGAGATCAAGTTACCATACAAATTAGATTCCATGTAGAACAGATCTGCTTTTCTCATTATATACCACTCTGTGATTTTTGTGTCATCTGAACACTTTGCAAGGAATGGATGCAGATTTTTTATACTGGATCACAGATAAATATATTAAATAATGAAAGCAAATAAAAATGGGCCTCCTGTAAAATATCTTCACTGTAAGGGCACTCTCCACTGAGTTGCTCTGGGGACTCCTCATTTCTTCCTGTGTTTATTATGTGCTACACTGTCTTTCTAGAAGATCCATTTTCTGGCGTGTTGTGCTGTGCTGAACTTGGACATTTGCAAGAGCGTTGGAAGAGTTGTGTAAGAATGTGTGAACCATTGTAGCTGCTGTCTGAAAACACCCTGCCGAGTTTGGGAATATAAAGTATTGAATTAGAACTGAATGTTATCCAATGTACCCACCAATGCACCATTTTCCACCTAATGACAAAACAGCCCTATTCTGCATCGCTGCCAAAGGCCTTGTCTTTTTTGCCTATTCTGATTATTGTCTTACACTTATGGGAATTGTGTTTGTAACATCTGATGTGTTTATAACCGTAGTCATATAAGCTGGGAATACATATTTGGTGCTTTGATACTTGGCGACTAAAGGCATTACATTATTCTTTTCACCTATCAAAGTGTTTTCCATTGCATTTAAATTTTACTCTGGAAGGTTGGTTGTTTTTCTTAAGTAGGTAGAAGAAGAAAGAACAGAAAGAGTTCCCAGTGTTTAAGAGCAGAAATATCTGGACCTGGAAGTGTGACTAGTGTGTTGCAGTCCCACAGAGTGATACTCTCCTGCAAATCACAGCCAAGGGGAGCATATGAAATTGTGTCTGAAGTTTAGTCTGCTCTTCTTGCAAGCATGTTTAACACCATCTTCCTACCTACCTGCATGAAATATCCAAATCTGCCATGATGAATCTAGGCTGTTGACAACTTTAAAATTATTAAATTATATTGGTGTTAATGGTTTACACTCAGATGACACAAAGCTGAGGTTTTACTTTCAGCTATCCAACGAAAGGGGCAGGTCCATGAGGAAATATTTATTAAACCAGGAGCTGCAGATCACTGTGTCTGTGCCTGAGGTCCAGTGGGCTCTGCTTCTCGCCTGTCTCTTCAACAAGAGATGATAACTGTGATCACACCCAGGCTTGCAATGCCAGCTTGTAGCACGTGAGACCGTAGGCTGACTAGCACAGCTGCAAAACCATAGGGTGATTTCAGTTCAGAGGCTGCTTTGAGACACCAGGTGCAGAGAAAGCAGAGTTCAAGGTACCCCATGCTGGTATTTGTCAGCAGAGGATGTTTTTGGAGGCTACCAGTGTGGAGTCTGTGTGGGAAGTGCCAGATGGAAGCCTGTTTTGGGGTAATTGTCCAGGGGACTACGAGGTGTTAAATATCTTCCGCTTGTCCTGGTTTCTCTAAGACCTGGATTCACCTGTCAAGAAACAATGGAAAACCCACGCTTTAGTATTTACTGAAGAAACCCCTATTGAGCTTAGCTGCATGTACAGAAGACGTGATGTTAAAGGCTCAGGCTGGAAGAATGGAAGTTTGTGTTCATAATCATGTGGTTGCGGCACTTCGGGACATGGTTTAGTGGTGGACTCGGCAGTGCTGGGTTAATGGTTGGACCTGGTGGACTTAGAGGTCTTTTCCAACATAAAAGATTCTATGCCTCTGATTCTATCCTGCCCCTTCATATCAGTCTTGCAGGGTGTTCCCAAAGGCTACCAGTGATGTAGGAAAGTGGTCACCCCCAGGAACCCAAAGGGTTCAAGGGATTGTGCATGACATGACTGAATGCAGGACGCTCATATACAGCAGACATTTTATGTAAGATTTGTACGGGGGAATGACTCCCCCACTGGAAGATTCAGAATTGAAAGGAGTGGAAGGAGCCAGCTCCCTGGTCAGTGAGGAGAGAAACTCTGATTTCAAGAAGAGATATAGCTTTAAGAAATAAGGCAGAGAGGAAACTTTTTCTCCGGAGTAGCCTTGGGCTAAAGTCAGCTTGTAGAAAACAAACCAAGGCCATGTGTCTTACATATCCAATGCACAGCCCTGAAACAACCCACAGTCATGGATCAAAAGCGAAAGTGCTCATTGTTTGCACAGTTTGCTGAATACTTCAAATACAGTCGTGTATGAATCCAGGGAAAGCAATGAAAGGGAAAACAGTTGTTCAGGAGAACAATTTATTAGGATTAATTTCTCTGGTTTTATTCCTTCTTCCCAGTCCTCTGGACTGGAGGGTTGTTAGCAATATTTTAAAAGCTGGATACAAAATCTAAGTTAAACTCATCCCCGTATAGAGACCCAGCCTTAAGGCTTTCATTACTTTATGGTGCCATGAAAACCTGGTTTTAAAGGTTGCCCTGGTGCATGAGTATGTTGGTGCTCATCCTCTGTGGTCTGGTGATGCTCCAGATCACTGCCTTCAAGCCCCTGGTTTCTTACCAGGTCCCTATTTGCATAAGAAAAGACTTCCTATTTTAAAACCTTCTCTAACCTACAAATTAGTGCAGATGAATGGCCTCTTGTTGGAACTGGAGTGGTTATCCTAGTTCCAACAATAGCACAGCCAATGCCAGATTTTAAACCCTCATAATGTATATAATTGTGTGATATTATACCAGAGGGGAAATTTGTTCTGTAGCCCAGCTGGTGATTAGCTTTACATTGAGGCACGGAGATTGGATATCCCTTGAAACTTTATCCTGGTTAACGTAACTACAGCTGGTATTTTGTGGTATAACAATTCAACCCTTACTCCTGAGAGAAGTCCCATTGGGACAGACCTGGAAGTCCTCACTCGGAGTTTACTCAGGCAGAACTTTTGCCACCTTCAGTTGAAGTTTTGACCCAATAAAGTCCAAGTGTGAGCACCACAAGATGATCCACCAGCACTTTTTTGTTGGTTGGACAGTGTTTTTTCACTAGAATAAGATTTACTAGATCAAACCCCAAACTAGACATAAATACCTGCTAGAAATGTAGGAACCACTAAGCTGTATTTTACTAATAGCTCAACTACACTAGTATCCCAGAAACACTGACAGCAGCTGCAACACTTCTATGAAGGTTTCTCTTAACTCAGTATTCTGTGCTAAGTCTGCTTATACCTGCTTATTCTCTAGGATCACATTAACCAGTCATTAAAGAATGGCTGATAAACAGAGCCATATCCATTTGCAGTTCTTCCCTTCTGCGTCACCACTTCTGAATGTGCATGCTCCTACTGTTCATTTTGCCTCTAAATCTCTTTTTGAAACTTCCAAACTAAAGTAAATTCAGTGTTTACTTTGAAGTATATTTCCAAAAGATGAACTGGCTGTCATGAAAATCTCCCTCATGTATCATCCTCTTTTTTTTTAAATTTTAATTTTTGTGAAAATAAAATTCAGAATTATTTTTTGAAAGTTACATTGCAACAGTATGGTTGTTTTTCTGTTTAGCCAATTTTGAGAAAAATCTGTTTTCCCATAAAAAGTGAAACAGCTCAATACCAGACAAAAAACATATGAAAACCAATGCCAGCTGACAGGAAATAAGATTCTTCCTTAACTTTCATTCTGACTGTTAAAAAAATTTGGCTTGAAAATGCATTTTGAAATTCAATTTGAAAAATGAAAAATGTCAATGACACCATTTTTTTTTTTAATCGAGTGGAAACAGGGCTGGAACTCTTTAAGAGCAAACAGAGCAGAAAAAGTTCTTCCCTAAGAAAACAGTTAAATCTGTGTGCCATGGATATATTTATTTCAAAGATGTGTGGTAGCAGTAATCTTTAGAAGGTATTTAGGAATTGCAAACAAATCTGTCTTCTTTCACTTGTTGCATTTTGCTTCATATTGAGTGCATTTTTTTTTAGTCTGGAAGAGTATAGATAGAAACATATTTTTGGACCTCTACACACACTGCACTTTTTACATATCTCTACCATATGTTTTCCTTTGTCCATTGTAAAATAAATGGTCCTGTTTATTCTTTTTTTACTTATCTCTCCTGTAGAAATTCCCTCCCATACTATTAATTCTTTGAATCATTTTCATTGCAGCATTTGGAACCTTTTAAATGTCTTCTATGTCCTGTTAAACAGGATCAAAAAGGACTCCAGTGCTGTAGATGAGAGCACGTCTTCAGCCTTTCCACAGCATAACAGTCTAGATCATGTTTCATTTTTTTAATTAAAAAAAAAAAAAAAAAAAAAAAAAGTAGTTTAGGATCTTTGTGCAATGAGCTACCCAAAAAACACGTTCATAATGAAAATACAGGAAAGTTGGGGCTTCCAGTCTGGTTGAGTCTGACCAGAAGTTGCCATAACCTAACAGGTTTTTGAACAGCAGAGTTGGCTGAGTTGGAAGAGAAGAGAGCAGGGCAGGCTGTAGGGATGCTTCCCCCCACCACCCTTCCCACAGTCTGTCTCAGGTTGCAGCTAAGCCATCATTTTTATAGCCACTAATGGCCTATTCTCCACTAATCCGGGTAATCCCTTTTTGACCACTTTTATACCTTTGCCTTCCACAAACCTCTTTTGCAATCAGTTACGGGACTTTGCATGTAAAACTACATCTTCATTTGCTTCATGGTTTAATGGATGCCCCTTGGATCTGGTACTGTGAGAAGCGGTGGTATTGTTCCCCACCTACCTCAGTTATACCATTTGGGATTTTATTTTGTTCTCCATCCTTTTCTCTTTATCATTTCCTTAAAGAGCTGAAAGGTTCATACAGTCCCAGGAGCTGAATGTTAAACTAAATCTCTAACGAGGTAGGAAAGAAAAGCTCTGATTTACTGAGTATGCTATGATGGATGTGATTAAATTCTTGAGAGCAAAAACTAATTGGACTTAATTGCGAGTCCAGTTACTCTAGTAGAAACATATGTAGAGTTTATATATTTGGCTGGTGTACTCTGTGGAGGCTATGATGGCCAATGGAAAGATCTAAAAGAACTTGGCAGTGTAAACAATACAATTCATTGAACTAAATATTTTGGATAAATCAAAAGGCACTGGAATTCACGTTTAAGCATAGTACTGTAGGGAAATCTGAGGAAAATTCTGATATTGAAGAGTGTACCAGAAGGTGGAAAAGAAAGAAAGACTAAAAAGTGCTCTTGAATAATTTCCAGTTCCTTTTGTCTTCTGAGAGCTTTGGTGCTTAGTTGTGCTGTCTTTGAACCTGTCACTTGCTTCATAAATGAATGGTGTTACCCTCAACATCCAAGGATGGTTTTGAATCACAGAATGTCACATTTTTCAGGGAGTCGAACTGTGCCGACATGGGCGCATGCAGCTCAGCCCTGCAACACTCACTGTGGCGTATTTCCATGAGCTTTCTGGAACTGATATAGGTGCTGTTTGACTTGTTAAACATGGTGATATGTATTCAGCAGCCACACTTGCACACAGTCTTGCTGAGAAATTTCACATTGAGAGATACGCATTTATTCATACTAAATGCTTGAGTAGCTGTCAGCCTACGAGCTCTGCTCAGTCTCTCTAATGTCTGTCCTTCAGTGGCGTATTGTAATTTTGAATCAAGTACTAAATTCTCTCTGCAGACCAAATTTTTCAGCATTTACCAAACACTAATTGCCAACTCCCTCAGTAAAATCTTTCTGCTAAATGTATGCATTACACATTAAATAACTATCTAAATAGGGCATATCTTAGGACTTAGCAGGGAGTTGGCTGAAATGTCTCATGATTGCTTTTCAGTCTTCAAGAAATTTATTCAGAAGGGAAGGAAACAAAATATCATAAAGCAAGAAAGAGAGGATGGGCCCGGGCTGCATTACAATGAACTCAACAGGCTCCCTGGGGAAACCTAAGGAAACTGGTACTGTGCTAATTCCGTGCCAAACCCTGCCCCTCAAAATGATGGAGAGGCACTCACCTTTCACCAGTGAAAGCCAAAGCCAAAGAGGTTTAAACATACCTTAGGGCACATGAGAGCCTTGTGTCAGCAGCAGTAGTGCTTAAGTTGTAGGAAAGGAACAGGTTCATCCAGCTGGAACATAGAGAAGTGGGCAAATTTCTCCAGAATGAGCATGGGGTAGCAGCATGATACAACACATCATGTGGGCAGCTAGATCTGTGCCCTGCACAAGGTGTCTGATGGACTAATATGCTTATCTCAGCAGTATAAATCTTGGAGGAAATTAGGGCCCCAGAGCTGCACAGGGTCCGTGGAAATGGACCAGGGCTAGGAGGTGGCATCTTGCAGAGGGCCTGAGGGCCACACTCCAGGACTGTTACTGAGCTGCTGTGGTCCACAGGGGAACCAGGGAGTGCAGATGCAGCTCCCTGTAAGGTACTCATCTGCTCCCTCCTCCAGGCATGAAGGCTACCCTTGGCATGCTCTCAGGAACCAAATGCAGGGAAGTTCTGGCCCTGGCCATGACTGTGAGGAGGTGCAAGAGCAGGTGAGGGGCAGGCTCAGGGTGTTTGTGCAGAGGATGCTGAGTCCCTTTCACTTGAGGAGCAGCTCCTCAAGCCCTGTGACTGCTTTGGTAATGCTCAGGTAATTTATCAGTGAGGCACTGGTCTTAGAACACTTTTTCCTCTCTGGCAGGAAAAGGATTACCTATCCAGCTATTGGAAACATTAAAAAAATTCATTGTAATGAATCTCTTTCTGTTGCCTTCATTATTGTGTGAACCACAACAATTTTGAAGATACAAGTATTTTCCATCAAGACTATGAATAACAGCACTTGGCAAAACATCCCTATAACAAAGAATAAGCCTCCAACTTTTTTAGTGACTTTACATACAATGTGCCTTAATTACTGGCAAGCATGTCAAGAGTCTATTCCCACATGTGTCAACACTTTCTTAATACACTATAATTCATCATGTTAGTATGGCAGAAACAAGGTACTCTACATCTTTACACACATCCTTCTCCAACTTCTAGTCCTGAACTGAGTATTAAATGAACAGAAAGTCTTCATCTAGCAAACAAAGAACAGACCACAGCATCGAAACAGTAAGGTCCCCTGAGTCAATCAAAGTCATACATCACAGAGCACTTTATCATATTCTTCACAACACTGTCTAAATCCAAGAAGCACTGCTTTATTGTCAAAAGGACATTCACTTAATAATAGCAGTAAATCCAAAAAGGCAGGCTAATTTTAGACAAAAAACTTGGCTAAGAGAGAACCCTATCGTTTCCCACTCCTGACATTTTTATTCATTGAGTTCATTTTCATGCTAGTTGTGTGATTAAATGCAGATAGGGATTTATTTCCTTTTAATAAAAAAATACAAGATTCTGAAAAAAAGCCGAAATTGCAAATAAGGCACCTGATCCTTTTCCCACAGAAATAAACAATAGTTTTGTTGTTGGCTTCAGCGATGACAGGAATCAAATCCATGAATCTCTGTTGGAAGAAAAGGTTAAAATTCCATTGGAAAACTCTTCTTGGACCATACATTAACTCTGGCAGTTCTGGGGGCAACCAAGAACCAGCACGATTTCTTTTCTATTCTGCCTGCACGTATGTGCAAATGTATGCGGTGGTATAGGGAGCCATTTCATAAAGAAGTAAGTGAAAATAAATCTGTCCTCAGTGTGTTGAAGTGAAATGTTTTATTTGCACTCATAAACCAAAGTGCTTGCTGTATTTTTGCGTTGCAGTTTTATTATCAACAGTGATAC
This sequence comes from Aphelocoma coerulescens, assembly GCF_041296385.1. Lineage (NCBI taxonomy): Eukaryota > Metazoa > Chordata > Aves > Passeriformes > Corvidae > Aphelocoma > Aphelocoma coerulescens. Next base: position 66,150,875 of record NC_091013.1, read on the forward strand.
AATCTCCCTTCCTTATGCATAGATACTTGTACAGAGCCAAGAATCCTAGATGCAGGAAAGAGGTACCATGTAGTGAAAGTAAACATGAGAAATGCTGAGTCTTTTGAAGAACTGGAATTGAGCTCCAGAGAAAGTGTATATATTCCCTATTAGTCACTCAATCAAAAGTAACTGGGTTTCCTATACATTCAGAACAAGATCCAATTCTTTTCTTGGGTAGCAATTACTTGAGTAGAAATTGCTTGAATTCCACTAATAACCAAATTTTGCTCTTGTTTATGCCACTTTAAAAATGCCAGGACTCTGCTGAATCAGCTGAATTATTCTGTAGTAACAAGCTTGAAAGACATTTTAAAAGGTGGTGCTCAGAGAATTGGGTATTTTTAAAACGATTTGTGTTCTTCCACAGGCAAATGAAAAAAAAAAATTAGTAAAAGTGAAAAATATAGTTTCCTTCATGCTGTATATTGCTCTGCACTGGCAGTACAAAAGCAGCTGTATTTCTACCATAGCTGTCTTGACTGAATGGGCTTTGTGGCAGGAGAACAGGACAAGAACTCCTCCGCCCACTTTTTCATCTGCTCCACAGATGCTTCCTACAGCTTTTCTGTGACTGTATGGTAGCAGGCAAATCTGGGAAAATAATTCCTAATAAGAAACTCAATAAATTTCACCTCCTCTCTTCTGTTCACAAAGTTTCCATCATCTGACCATAATTTTCATTCATTTACTCATTATTGAAATTTATTTGGAGTGATTCATCAGATAATCTCTGAATAATTCTTGGTCTGTAGCTTGTTTGCAATCAGTTGGTCATGAGCATATTGATACTTGAAATTCAAGCTCTTTTGGCTGCATGCAAAGAATGATCTCTAAACGACTGCATTTAACATTCTGAATCTTTTTTTCCAGTGCAATTTCTCTCCATTAAAAGTCTCAGCTTTGACTTTGCACAAATATTCTGCATTATTAATTTTAGGTGATTTTAGGTGGCCATATCTTGCTGCAGAAGTATCATGTTCAAGTATTCACAGAAAATGAAAGCAAGAGGATTTGCAAATGTGGGTCAGGCCAAATTTCTGTCCATACTGAATGAATGTTTTCAGGACTTCATGCAGAAGTGACAAGCTTATGTTGCAGCTTGGGCATTATTCTGCTCCTAATTAATTTCGTTGTAGTTCTACAACTGATGTGAGAGAATGATAAACCTATTCTTAAGCATAGATGTAGATGTTTTCTGGCTTCTGTGCATGTATTCATCTGCAGACTCTTTATAGTACATGCGAAAAGGTTGTGTTATCATCACTTCATGTGTAAAACATATTATGAAAACATTAGTGTATTTGATCTAAAGTAGGGTGCACACATAACATAATGTGGTTTGGACCCAAATATGTTTACTGCATCTGCCAGAACTTAAAATGACAACAGAGCTTATTTCTTAAGGCAAGCGTTTGATTAAACAGGAGCACCCCAAGCTTTTCTGACAGTTTCTAAATGAGTCAATAGGAGGTTTGGAGTTTTTTTCAAATGTGTGATTCAGTGAACAGAGCAAAGTGGAAGGATTCTTCAGGGTAAAGATGGGTTTGGAAAAGCTTTGTCCACCCCCTACCATACATTTTGGAAAAACTTTCTCAGTCAGGATGGTTGGGTGTTTCTTGCACTATTGAATAGGATTGCCAGGAGTCTATTCCTCAAGGCACTGACTGCAGCCAAGTTCTAGTCTGTTCTGTACATGGTAAAGCTATGTTGCTTAGCTTTCAAAATATAAAATAATCTATTCATCTCAAATCTCAAATGCTACCTTTAATCCTGTTACTGTCTTTACTAGGTCACTAGGTAACTCTTGAAGGAAAGAATTCCTGTACCAAACAGGTCTATACTCCCTTGTAGGTGATAGAGACTGTAGGGAAGAAGGACACTTTCCCCTCACCCTCCTCATCAGGTTTAATTGAAAAATAAGTGCCAAATTTTTTCTTCACAGCATTAATATTTCTTCATTGTGTGGGCTGATAAATGTTGTCTGGCAACTCTGTATGCGTTTTCATTAGCAACTGGAAACTGCACACATTAGAAATCTCTACTACAGACAAGCTGGTTACAGCCCTTGCCCCCTGATGAGGATTGTCTGGTCTAATGAGTATGATCTATTTCACTTCTACCGAAGGAAAATGATTGCTTTTGATTCCTTGGCTAGTAGTAGTTCCTTCAAACCAAGTGTGAGTGTTTCCTTACACAAGCCCTTACAACCTACAGAGCCTACAAGTCTGATTCCCATTTACACCAAAGGCAGTGAAAGTAAACACCTTCAGGTACCTTATAAATTATGCTTTGAAGCTCTTTACATTGCTAAACTCATAAGGTAGCTTTAATGTAACAGAGAGCCAGGACAAATTCGGTCATCATGTAGCAGTTGGAGGACAGCCAGGGCAGGCACCCATTGCCTTTCTCCACAATATTTTGTGAACATTGGTCCTCTCCAGCTTCCCTGTTTTGGGATACAGATAAGTCATTGTTTAGGAATGGCACTCCCAAATTTAGTGCTCCCACAGAGATTCTCCAAACCATTCGCTGCTCACTCGCTCACTCCCCTCTCTTCCTCTGCATCAGGCTGGAGAGGAGAATTGGAGGCACAAAGGTGAAAATCACGAGCTAAGAACAATTTACTAGAAACAGCGATGAGATAAGAAAGCAAACAGTAACAGCAACATTGTTAATATCAAGCTGTACGAGATAGGCAAGTGATTCGCATGTGATTCCTCGGAACCAGTGTTACCCTACTCCTCCCTCTGCCACTCTTACTTTACTGGAAGTGACCTTTTCTGTCCAGAAGAGTCCCTTCCCCTCACCCCCAGCAACAACATGAGGTGGTATAGAATAACCTCTGGGTCCCAGCCATGCCCCATCCTGGCTACTGCAAAAATTAACTCTCTGCTGGCCAGAACAAAGAAGAGGTAGCATCTTGGAGAATCAGGGAGAAAGAAGAGACACCCCCTAGCTCTCTAGTTATTAGGGATGTGAGAAACCCTGGTGAAAGTTCATGCTCTGATGGAGCAGACTGGAGTCTCTTGCAGTGAAGGTTGCCATACCGAGGGCACAGGGCTTATTTCTTCTGCCAAGCTGAGCCTGTGGATGTGACGAGCCCTGCAGTCTCCAGGTTAACAAATCAGACTGTAAATGGAGGAGAAATGCCTGCTGCCTCTCTTGTGATGATGAGATAGATTGGAATTTGACTTATTGGTTTGGGACTAGCCCTCAAATCCTTTCTTGAGAAAAAAGCAAGTGAATAATTTGAAAAAGAGTGTTATTCCCTATTCCACCTCTTACCCAAAGCATGTGACATATGCAAGAAGAAAACCTAGCAATTTTGCTTTTTGCGCTATCCCCACATCTCCCTGTAGCCAGGATATATTAGCTGGATTGTAAGGATTAGGAGAATCAATCTCATTGCCTCCTGGTCAGGTCACAGATCAAGTGTCTGAATTCCTTCCAAGGAGACTTGGATTAATTTAGAAAAGGACCCTGAACCCTCTTTCTTATAAATGTGATAAATATTCTTCCCACTAAGCTTGGACACAAAGGAGGCAGTGGTATACTTACAATTGCTGCTTCTTCGACCCACATCTGTGACAAGATGGATTTATCCAATATGCCTGGACAAACAAGTACTTCTGGAAAAGAACAGCTCTAAGCTGCCCCTAGAGCTATCCAAAAGCTCAATGGCATTTTACGGGTCTGAATTTTAGAGTGCACCTGAGGTGACTGTTGATCACCAATTCATTTCACCACCCCCTCCTCTCCCCACTGTTTTTACACTTGTAGTCCAGTGATTTTTGTCTGTTCATGAAGATGATCCCATTAATGGCATGACCAGAAAGAGCATCACCTCATTTTCTGTCCTGGCATTTCCTTCAGACACAGGAACTTTTATCCTGGACTTTCCCAGCGCTCATATGTAAGGTAAACCATACTAGAGGATGCAGGATCCTTTCTCCTTTACACTGCCTGGCACAAGGCAAGACAGCAGAAAAGTTAGCTTCAGTCTGTGTGTCATTGAGTACCTAGTGACAGAAAAACTGCAGTAATTTTGACTTGCATAATGGAGGCTTTACTTTTTCTATAAACTATACAATGGCATATTCAATAATTACAGTCCAATGAGAATTGTCCAAGTAAGTGCACATTGTGTTTCATTACCCTTACTTTTTATTGTTGTTCTTCACTTGCTTTAATTTGGTAAATTCAGTTACTTGAATTGAGTCTCCAGTTCTTAGTGTGTAATAGGGAGGACTTACTGATCAATTTGCTAGCTTAGTTATAAATAGTGAAAAAGCTCCTGGCGAGTCAAAGTCATTCATTAGTATGGGTGTTTTAGAAACAATTATTCAGCCTCACCACAAAGAAAGAAAATAACTTGTGGTGAGGGGAAAAGAAATATTTATTTGTCATGTGTGCAGAGCATGTAACAAACCAATCTCAAGAGCCAAGAACAGCTTCCCACTACAGGGAGTAATACATCCATTACCATTCCCTCTGCTCTTCCCCTTTATCTCTGCTATTTGGAAAAACCTTTCCTGCTTTCCCTACTGCTCCTCTATCCAAGCCTCAAAGTCTTTGCCTTTCCTAGTGTCCAGAGCACTTGCTCTTTCACTTCTGTGTTTGATTCAGCTTTTATGAATCCTTGAGGTGACCCCTTCGCCTATGCTTCCATAAGTTTCTAGCTGAACAATTTTGTTGTTCTTTGTCATGCACTTGGTTGACTATTGAGGTTGCAGGTGATGCTGCAGGACAAGGCAAAGATGGAGGTAAACTGGGTCTTGCATGTCTGGAACATCATGGAGTATTCAGAGGATCATCTTCATCGTGTGAGAGGGCAACAAGATGAATAAAAGGCTCGGGATTAAGTACAGAAAAATTTAGAGGGGCATGAGGATGTTTTCCTGATGTGATTAATCTGAGGTGGTTCTTAGGTATGCAGATGACAGTGCTTACACCCCATCTCCTTCCCCAGAACAGTGTGACACTCCACCCAGAGCTTCAAGAGTTCTGTCCAAAATTTCAGCAGGCCTTTAGTGGGTGGCAGACTCCACTTTCTGAGGTAGAGGCCTTTCCCATTTACAAACTGTGCCTACCTGGATGTTTTGCTGACAGTAGCAGAGCTGTCTCTGCTTCGCTCTGCAGGTGTGAAGCTGCACAGGTGCCTTCAATGCCCTGGGGATATGGGATGGGTTGGCAAGAAGTGGAGACTGCAAGTACCACCAAGCTTTGGGATGTAGGATGCTGACACATATGGTGGGACAGCACTTTCTATACAATGTAGTGTGAAAGGGCAGTGTGTGGCTGGATGGAAACATCATAGGAGCAGGGCCAGCCCCTGTCCAGCCACATGGAGCATGTTGGAAAAGCAAGATATAATGCTGTGACTGACTGGAAGAGCCTTGGTTATTACAAAGATTGTGTGCAGCAGTGATTGGAAGAATTGCACAACAGCTACAAATCAAAACAATAGAGAAAAAGTTGGCGGGAGTAAAAGCTACAATGTAAAATATAAGGGATTCCACCATGCAAAGTGGTATCCACTAGACCCACACCAGATCAAATTTGTGCTTAAATCACAGAAACTCCAGTTCCCTTATGATTTGTGGCTAGTCTGGTGATTCTTCTTTGCCATATAGTATTTTCCCATTCCTTTTTTTTTTTTAAGTCACTGTAAAACTTTCCTCATGACAAATGTCTGGACACTCCACCTTTCTCTCCACACAGCCTCACTTTTTTAAGAATCTGTCCATCAGTCAGAAGAGGAGGTTTTTTTCCTACCAGTAGCTCATCATGTGGCAGTAGGCAGCTAGGTCTGATGAGACCAGTATCTCCAGCTAAGCAAAATGTCTTTCCTCTTGCCATGTGCAGAGACTGTGAAGCTGCAGATCCACCAGGCATGCCAGCACCTTCTGTTTAAAATCTATTTTTCCTTTGGGTTTAGGCCAACAGTTCAAAGCCAATTGCAGTGGTTGAGTCCAGACTTCTACGAAATGGCTTTCTCGGGTAGTGTCTAATACCTTTCCTTGACAGCCTTGTCAGCAGTGGAGCATGTTTCCACATTTTGGCTCAGGGTTAAACACATTCAACATGTTGTGCAAAATGGAGGCTCAAATACAAAATGGAATTCACAGTTTGAGACTGCCAGATCCCACTGTGTCATGGCATAAATGGTGCTCCTCCAGCTGTCTGGAATGGCAGGCTCTCCACTGGTCTCCCTATTCTCTGGAGAGAATACAGTAAAACTAGATAGGGAGGTGGACAATAAAAAAAAGATTGGAGGCATGGAATGACTTCCATATGAATAGAGAATGAAAAAGTTGGGATCATTTGGAAAGGAAATGAAAAAGTATATGGTAGCTCTATCCAAGCTAGTTAATAGACCTGAGAAGATAAATCAGATGCTCTTCCTTACCATTTTTCCTTACACACACACAAAAAAATCCCAAGGGATCACAGTGAAACCGAGACAGCAAATTAAAATTTATAAACAATTGCACAACAGGTATTACCTTATGAAAGTCATTATTCTGGGATATCACTGAGATCAGGAAGATAGAAGACATGAAAGAGGCTGAAATTTATCTGTAGGGGAAACACCCGTGGGATCTTAACTATGAATAAATAAGTAGAAAAAAACCCCTAAGCTATTCTAGACTTGGTGGGAGACAGGTAAAACCTTTCTTTTGTTTTCTGAATCTAGTTTCTATGTATTTGGAAACTATTTGGTGTCCCTGATCATGCCCTAGAAACCATCTGAAAGGAAAGGAAAGTGTCTCAAGAGGATGGAGATGAGGGAGAAGGGTTGGTGGCCGCTTCTCTGTGCCAGTGCTTTGAGGATTGTGGCCATCAGCACCTTTTGAAACCATTGGCAACTGCTAGCCTTTGTTGGATTGTTGGGTTTGGCATAAGGGAAATACAGAGTAATGAGGCATCAGGGACAGGACCTAACTGTGTGGTAGGTCCTTGTCAGCGGGAATATCCACAGCTCCCAAGACCTCTTGGTCCATAGATGCCCCTGACATGGATAAATAACTATAGACCCCTAGGCCAAAATCCAAAGAAGGATGTGGATGCCTAATGTATGATTTAAACTGTCACCAGGTGCCGAAATTTGAGCCAAAAAAGCTCTTAGGGTCCTGCAACTCTGCAGCTGTGTACACTGAGCAGTCCTGCTGGTTTGGCTGAGCTGAACCTACATCTTTCAAGAGCTAGAGTTCAGGAGTCTCCATTTTTGGGGAAAGTGTCCAGAGCAGAAGACTGCAGAACCTGTCCTGTCCTTTCTCTGGCCTCATGAATTCTCCTTTTTCTGTTGGCACAGGAGGCTTATCTTCATCAGGAGATGTGGGAGCTGCTCCACCCACCTCCCAGGGAAACAAGCAATTGATGCAGTCTACAGATGGGTGGCTAAGACATCTTCATGGAAGTGGGTGATATGGAATCTGACCACCCAAAGGGAACTTACCTCTTCCTTTAAGGAAATCACAGCGCAACTGCTAAGCTGTTATATATAAGACTCTCATCACCAGCCCTGCTAATGAAAGCATCACAAACTTTCATGATTATCAGGAAACTGTAGGTGTGCTTTGAATATATTTACTGGATCCAGCCTCCTTGAACTGAAGCACAAGTAATGAATCTCACAGTCTTTGGCAGAGATGGAGAAAAAGTATTTGGCTCAGCCAGTATCATGGTTCCATTGGGCATGCTTTGTAGCAGAAATGTTGACGCCAAACTAAGCTTTCCTGTGCAAACTTAAGCGCTTACAGACTCTCACACATCTAAAGGACTAAGCAAATCCTTTGTGGATCACACATTTGGACATGGGTGACTAAATTCTGCCTAAAGTGCTTGAGAAGTCGGTTTGTGCACATTGTAATTTTCCAGTTCCTTCCAACTAACCCTTTGGTGTTATATTGGTGATAATTACTTCCCTGTCTTTGAGTGTCTGTCTCAAAGGGATCTGCCTTCTCAGTAGCATAATGTTTTGCGCAACTGGTAGAAACCATCTTCTCTCTCAAACCACCTCACTGATTAAAATAGCCAAATTCAGAGCAATTGTTCACACTCCGGATTTAGTTCTGAAGTTTGCTGTCTCCCTTTCTGAAGTAATGAACAGTTCCTGCACCTCATCTGTTTTCTCCCATCCATTTCAGCTGGCATGATGCAAGATGTTGTTTCTTTCTATGAGCTTTACCTTGTTTCTATGACAGCATTACATGTACAAGAGGATTAAATCTCTGGGAAAGACACATCCAATGTCACTGAGTGTTCTCAACAGCTCAAAGGAAAACCAAGTACTTTATCTAACTGTGTACCTCTTGCAACCAGAATAAAAACGTTCTGAACCTGTGAGGAAGGAGATGTGAGTTTTCTACCATTGGCAGAGAACTGAAGAGCTGTGTAGGTAAAGACAATTATTATGGTCCTGCTGCTCAGCCACTGTGCTCCCCACAGAAAAGCTGTGTAGCTGTTCTGCTGTTTTTCATGAAAGACCAACTCCTTTCCTAGCTGGTTGTACCCTGGGGGAGCTGCTCCAGGAGTTTTTCCAGCTAGAACAAGATTTGGGAGGGTAAAGGTCAGCTCCTCATCAGGAGCAGGCAGGTGGCAAAGACTACTTGTGTCAAAGTATGAAGAGCAGTGAAATATCCAGGGCAAGATTGATCCTGGCTAGCTGCTGATGTCACGAGTAGAGGCATTCACACCAGTGTTAGTCATCGAGCTCTCCCAAGAGCCCACGGAGACCTAGTTCTGGGTTAGATTAAGATGAAATGTGTCCAAAAGCATCTGTTTCTCCCCTCTGCCCCTATGCCAAATGAGCCCTGTGCTATCTAGGTCAGACATAGACATATACATCCAACCTACCCCATCCTCAGCAGGTGCTTGCTGAAGGTGAGGCGGGTGGAAGCCTCTTAGCTGAGTCTGGCTGCACCCATAGAACGTGTCTCAGTGTGTACAGTGTGCTGCTGCTCCAGAGAGTGAGAGAAGCTGCCCCCAACACATATGCTTTGCTGCCTGCTACTTGTGCCAGAAGGGTGGTGGCACATCTGCATCCCTCCCCAGTCACATCTGGTTGAGATGCAGTAACAGATTCTCTGTACAAGGCACCTCCTGAGGGCCATGAGGGGAAGACTCTGCTGCAGTATTTGAAGCAAGGGTGGCCAGCAAGAGACATATGCCTCTTTGTCTCATTTTGTTTTCACCCACATGGCATGTAGCTGCTTATAGAACGAGATCCAGCCCTCTAGGAAGTACACATGCTTGCATGTGTTGGATGCACACACATGTATGTGTGTTTGTATGTGGTTTATTGAGAATTAAAAATGCTTCTTTTTGCCTCAGTGCTTCCAGTGCTTGCCTTTTCAGTTGGGGGGACTGTGTTTTTAATCTCGCTAATACAAAGAAAACAATGGACCTCTTTCTCTGCTAGCTGTAAAGGGTCATAAGTAAAATGAGTTTTGGCAGACTCGTTCCAACTAGACATGCAACCACATGCAAAAATGACTCTAAATTTAGTATGTCATTTGTCAGGGTTAACCCTTCCCCTCCTCAAAGGAAAGGAGCTTATTTTCTATCTTCTTGTAGTCTGTATTTGGAAATTTGTCTTGCCTCTATAAAACTCTAAACTGCAGGAATTTATAGTGGCCTTTTGTTTTATAAGCCTTTATTTCTCTTCAGAGTTATGATAAATGCAACTTTATCCCTGCTTCTGGGAACGGGACACAGTACTTTCATGCAAGAATGGGTACCCTTAAAACCAAGGAAAGTGTTTTCCTCCCCTGAAAGTGCTTTCACTCCCTGTTCTTTTGGGGGGTGAGGGGGTGGGGGTGGAATGGTCTTGGTTTTCTGTATGGACCCTAAAAACTGTTGGACTCAACCGTGTGTATTTCTGCAAGTCCCGGTTACCAACATGAAAGCAGTTTAATGGAATAAGGTTACCGCTGTGAGAAATCTCTGAACTTAAGTCAGTCCAGAAGTCTTTGAGAAATATTATATTGCACCTGAGACTTTAAGCACACAGACATTGGTGTAATACCTGCTTCAGCAGGAGAAACAGGAACTGACCTTCATCTGCAGCTATTTCCAGCAGGAAAAGAAACACTGAAAACATCCCAGTCCATTTTCCAGCCTGTGAGGTTTCTGATGTTATTGAGTGTTGTTTTATATGGTTATCGTGGATAAACAAGCAAGGGGTTCAATGAAACATGTAGTTCACATAAATCCTTGGTTTACTCTGAGAAAATGGTATCTACAGAGCAGTGCTAGTAATTATGTTGGGGAAGGCAAATGACTTGGAAGTATGACAGAAAGTGGTATCTTACTCACTTTGAAATGCATTTCTTGGAAAAGTTGGTCTGAACCAGTCTGATTCTGTCTGTGTTTCTCCCTCTTACTCTCTTTCCCCTCCCACAATCAAGAAAACACCATTCCCAGAAATCCCAGAGGACATTTCTAATTCAAAGCAATGATCATGAGTCATTCCTGTATATTAAGTGAAATACGCTTGCTTGCCTCCCAAGGGATAAAGTGATTAAACCCAATAGAGAAGGGCCCAGGAACTCCTGCTTTCCCTGCAACCTTCAAATTAAAAATCAAGAAGAGAAGTTAGTGGCACAGTATTTTCTTTCAAAACACATCTCTCCCTGAACTACCAGAGCCCACATACAAAGAGACAGAAAATGGATTGCATTTCTGACAGTTTAAGATTCAGATTTTTTTAACTGAGGCTGTTTGTTCTCCAGAACAAACTGTATGCTACACTGTCCTGTTGTCTGGGATATAATGGAATATAATATTAGCCTCGGACAGTGGTTGTTGAGCCAGTGCCAGCCTCACTAATGAGCATGTGGTTTCAATAATAATATGGCTACTTGTAAGATGGCTGGCCACAAGCCAAGCACTTAATATGGAGAGGGCAACAGATGTAAAAAAGTACCATCCCTGACATGATTGCATTTCCAAAAATTCTCTGGCAAAAAAGTTAAGACTCAGCAAATCGGGATGATGAAGAATCTCCCCATATCAGGAAAGGATGAAGCTCTGAAAACTGAATAGGAGCCCTATGAGCTTTGTGCACACATGGTAAAAAATAAGAAATATAAGAACAGGGGTGATAAATGTACTGATAGTTCTTCTTTATGGAAGAAATTCAGGCTGATAATGGAAGGTGCTGGATAGTTAGATTTCCCTTTCCCTTTCCTTTTCCCTTTCCTTTCCCCTCTTTTTCCAAAGCTTGTGTCATTCCAGACTTGGACCTAAAAGTCCAAGTGCATCAAGATGGTGAAATGAATTACAGTTTAATAATATTCCCACCACACAGACAAAATGGATTCAATTACATAATGGTAGCATTAAATGTTATTATGAAGGGGATCCAGAGTCTTGAGTCCAGACTTTCAGAAAACCATGATAAGCTGCTTAAAACAGCTGAAATAGCACATTTATAGGTTTTCAAGCCATAGGTTTGCTGAGGGGAGGGAGCACTGGGAGGAGTCATTATGTTTTCTCAGAGGCTTTGGAATTGAATCTGGTATCTAATCTGGTATTGAGGATTGAGTGTGTAGAAAAGCAGCGCCAGAGAGTTTCCAGTTTGATTATTATGTCTTAACCTGTATGGTCTGAGGGTGCTTTTTGGAGTGGCTGTCATTACAGGAGAGTGCACGTGTCAGTTTTGGGTGGAAACGCCAGCTCTTGAGCTCCAGCCCCAGCAGCAGGGCATGGCCAAGCCAGCCAAACCTGGGTACTCCCAACAGAGAGGATGCAGAGGCAGCACTGCCCCACACCAGGTTTCCCCCAGCACTCCGTGCTCAGTCACCCACTGGCTTTTGGGTCGCACTGAGGTGCTGAGCTGCTTTCACACAACCAGTACCCTCTGTTCTGGACTGCTGAGAAGGCCTCTCTTCAGACAGGACACCACTGAAACCTGGAGCTCACTATGCAGCTCTCCCCAAATGGGGCAGGCACCGGAAAGCATTGTTATCTACTATAAAACCCCCCAAAATAATGTCTGATATTTTGAATTACAGATAGTATTTCATGATCCTTTGACAATATTTTTTTTCTTTCAGTCCTGGAGAAAAGGAAAATATGATTAAAAAAAGGTAGGAAAGAAGAAAATGAAACCCACAACTTTTTAAATTAATATCTTCCAATTTTTTTAATTTGAAAAATTGGAGAGAAATTAAAAAGAAGAGGAAAACAGAAGAAAGAGTGGTCAGAACACAAAGGAGTTCAAAACTAAAAACTAAAATAGAGGAATGAACTTTTCCCACTGCCAGCACAAAAATGAATTGTTTTTGTCAGGCAGAGGAATTTTTAGTTCTCTGCAAAACAGTGGTAAGATTTAAATATTCCTCCTGAATTTTATGACTGATTATATTAGCAAGATTAAAAAAAAAAAAAAAATTTCTATTAAAAATATATTTCTACTAATGTTTTGAAAACTTCAATTATTCCTCCAGTATAAAGTGTTCCAAATGCTCCAGATTCCTTTTTTTCCTGCTGATGCCTCCCTGAATATTCCCCCAAATTTGGACGCACTAACTCAAATTGGGTTGTTGTGTACTATTTACCAGGAAATGCTGGTGAAAGCTCCTTGGACTAGAATAATGTTATGTGCCAGTGTTGGGAGACACTTCATGCCCTGCTGGGTGGCCAGTACCTTTGTCAGGTCATGCTGATTCGTGGTCTCATGATAAATGGTCTGTGACCAGGGAACAGCGTATACCCATGGCTAGCAGGCAAGAGAGCACTTCACTTCCACACTACTTCTAACACAGTGTCCACAGGCACCTCAGGTCATTATTGATATGTGTACCCTCCAACAGTGGTTTGGGGGCTTATCTGAGAAGAACTCTGAGGTTTCTGAGTTCTGAACAGTCCTGTGGAATATGATACCTGGGATGATGCCCTACTGGCACTGGCCACTGAAAAATCATTTGTGTGAAGCTCCCTCCATCCTGGATGGGAAAGGAGAGTGACAGAGGAACCTCTGCATGATGATTTATCTCAGCCTCAGTAGATGTCTAAGGGAGAGGGGATGAACTGCCCTTTGAAGGTGCTGCTTCTCATGTGTTTTTATCAAGGAGGGTGCTAAACATATAGCTGGCAAGCAAATAGGTTGCCAAAGTCAAATGAGAGGTGCCTCAGCTATACTGCTGGCAGTGTTGCATCCTTTCTGTCCAGCCAATCTGAAAGTGCTCTGCAATTGTCGTTCAGCTTTACTTTCAACGAATTGATATTGCAGATTCTTATTTTGGCTGCAGTGCATTAACTGAGTAAACAGTCGAATGAACTAGGCACCACAAAAGCTTGCTGGTTGCTGGCTGGTTGCTGCATGCCCCCCAGGCAATAAAAACATGTGCAAAGAACAAAGAGCTGCACAAATCGACTGCAGATATGACCACACACGTTAAGATGCAACACGTCATTGAGACAGGAGAAAAACCCTTTGTAGCAACCAGCACTGGGTGGAGCTGGCTTAATCCCATTAAAGAGCCCCAAAATCCACTGACAAAGGGCCAGCTTTTGTGCTCTCACTTACACTGGGGGAGACCTACTGACCCTGGAGAAAAGGAGCCGAAAGCAGGACCCGGTGCAGTGTGGTCACTGTCCTTGCCTGCAGAGGTGGCAGCATGTGTGGTAAGTGGCAGGGCTGACATGAAAGCGTGTGTGGCACTGGTTTCTCTGAGCACCCTGCTGTCTGAGAGATAGGACAGACGAAACTTGTAAATCTACTCACGCCAGGATGTTATGGCATGTGAACCTGTGGATTTCAGAGGAAAGACAATGAGAGGTGCACAGATACTGTTGTTTTTGGGACACCAGCTGCTCTGAGCTTGGATCCTCAGAGCCTTCAGACTCTCCCAGACATCCTGTATTTCAGCATGGTGTGAAGATCTTTTTCTTTTTTCTTGCATGCCTGGATGAGAAACTGGGGAAGACCAAAGGCAAGGTGCTCATTTGTACAATCTGTGAAGGAGGTGCAGACCCTGTTTCCAGCCATGACAGGTGTCCAGGGATCCCCAGAGGTATTGCACTGCCAATACCTGTTCTTGTAAGTGATTATGCAAAAAAGTAAAAAGGAGAATGAACTGCCATGAATAATTCCTTTTGTGCCATTTTATACTCCCTGGGTTTTTCAGTCAGTAGTGGTTTGTCTCATACAAACTCACATCCTTTGACTACGAATGCCTTGACCCTGTCATGATAGCCCTGGCTTACCCCAGCTCCTATCCAGCAGAGAGCTGATCTCACATTTGTAGCCTGTCTGTGTGCTCAGTTGCCAGCCATTTGAAAGGCTGTGCTGGCTGCCAGGGCAGTCACTGCCAAGGATAACAGCTGAGTTTGGAGCTCCCTTCTTTTACTGGGATCACAAATTCAAGTCTCTCTTCTATATCCCTCACTTCATGTTAGTTGAAACTGGAATTGAAATTTATTAGGGTGTGTGTACTGAGAGGAAGGGGAGGCTAAAAGACAGGCAGGAAAGCAGGCAGCACAACTTTGGGATTCTCACTTCCTAGGCTAAAATTAACCAAAACTTACACCAGCTTTGGTTTGAAGTGAGCCTTAGTTTGGGGAGCAAACCCTGGTGACAGGCTTTGGGAAATGGTCCTGGGACTGCTGTGGGATGAGAGGATAGAGTTTTCCTTCGCCCACGGATCCTTCTCATCAATTTGTTCCCAGGCTGTTGCCTTAGGACCACCTACAGGGATGCCACCACAGCAGAAGAGGCTCCCTCTTGTCCTGCAGGGCTCAGGGATCCTTCTCACTGCCCCAGTGCATGTCAGGGTGAGCCCTAGATGAAGCCACCCAGGGCAAGTGGGCTGCAGGAAGGCCCAGCAGGACCCAGCCCCACCTGGGCTGGATGTCCTGGGGAGCCAGTGTGCCAGGTGACATGCTCAGCCTTGCCCAAGTGCCTGCTGTTGGCAAGTGTCAGTCATTCCTTGTCTTGCTGTCTCAGACCATGGTATCTTTGTGAGGTTGTTTGCTGGCATGAAAAGTATAAGTAGTTTGTAACTGCCTAGCTAAAAAAAACCCAAAGAAAGATAATTCTTGAATTCTTGTTTTTTTCCACACTGGCCTGCTCCTGTATACAAAAGGTTTAAAACAAAAGTGGGGAATGCATCTCTGCTTTTACAGTTCTATTTGGCGGCATTTGCCACATATAGTTACACATATTTAGTTTTGCACCAGCTCTTTGCAGTTCACCTCCAGTGAGATGTTTGTCTACACCTGAAAACATGAGAAGGGCTCAGAGCTGGATCAGCCAAGGAAGGAGAGACTGATCAACCTAGAAATGAATATTTACAGGGAATATACTTATAGACTTAGAATTATAAAACTTGTGTATGTGAATTTGGTTGCGAATGAGACTTTCTCTTTGTCTGTCTCCTGACCCTGCTCTCTCCTTTCCTCCTCCTGCCTGTTTCCTACCTATCCCCCTCCCCATCCTACCTCAGAAAATTAGCTTTCATTGGGCTTTTATAGCTGCACTTTCAAGTCAGTCAAGATTATTTTCTGGTGCTTAAATTCCTAGTTAACATGTCATGGTGCCATTCAGTGCTGGAAATGATGTAATTTATTGGGTAGCTGGTGATTTGCACAAATAGCTGGAAAAACAAGTTTAGCTTGATATAAATAACAAGACACAACAGTATATACAGTACAACACCTTGCCTCCTGCTGCAAATCTCCTGATTTCTGTTATTCTGGTTTCAGCATGCCTAGCTGCCTCCTTACATTCACTGCTATGAAATAAGATAATTATAGCACGAGTAAATATTACCCAATCAATCTACAGTAACAACTGTTAAAACAAGCCATTTTATAAATTTTCCTAACAAAACATGCCTCAACCCAATATACACAGAAGGTAAGTTTCTCTGACCTTGAAATAAATTTCAAGAGCAAGGAACATTATGCACATAATGAACATCTAGTGAAGAGAGGCAGAGCCAGGGTCCCACCCTGTTTAATCTGACCCCCCCAAAACCTCCCCAAGCTCAGCAGCAGGAGAATGGTGTGTTTTGGGAAAGCTTATCTTTTAATGTACAGTGTAAATAGGAACAGTCCACTGGAATCACAGTTTCCCTTCTTCCTTCTTCCCTTATGCCTAGTGGCTGGACTGAGACAAATTAACCCTCCTCTTCCCAGGACAACACCAGACTCCGGTACTGATGGGTGTGATGGCCGCACAAAACATCTGCAGTTTGGTTCGAGTAAACCATAAAGCCTCTTCAAAACCCAGAGCATTCTTTCCATCTCCTGAACAAACAAATTTAAGAAGAAAAAAAAGTCATCCATGAGCAGAGATCAGACTAAGTTACTCAGGGGTAAGCTGTGCAGAGAGTACCACCTGGGCTCATAACATCATGTATTACAGAAACTGGCTCAAATAGGGGAAAACATTTGCACCAACTACAGCGGCAGGTCTGTTTTGAGATGCTACTGGATTTCAGGTTTACATTCAGGCAACACTCTGTAGGTTTGCCTAACTGACTCCTGAGAAGACAGTTTCTGTTGGGGTGGGGATAGGGGATAAAAAGAAGCCAAAATGCCTGACTGTAAAGATTAATGCCTTTTAGAAGAATTTAAAGATGTTCTGAATCTGCATGTGGCAAAGAAGGGTGTCAAGGGAGAAGCTAATTATGATATACCGCTTGAATACCATTATGCACTAATTACTGAAAAAAGATGATGGATTTAAAAACCTTTGTGCTACTAAATGGAAGCAGAAGAGGGCCAGTGTGGGCAGATTTTGAAACCCCCACTTCAAGAAGCAGCCAGATCATGCATTGCCCAGATGTCTCCCAACAAGCACGTGTTGAGTTTCCAGCACAAAAGGTGAGACGTGGTCATCTAACCCCCTGCTAGATCCAGGTTTCAGAGGGGGTTGTTTGTTCTGCTCAGACCCTTTGTGAGATGTAAGGTGGAAAGGATGCCATGCACTGCTTGTACAACTGGTCTGAAAGTTGTGGGGAGTGCATGGTCTGGATTTGCAGGAGAGGAGAGCCCTTTCCTAGTTGATGTCACTCTGAAATGTTGCCTTAGATTTACCTCTAAGGTTTATACTAAGGTTTATACCATCCTTGAGATATGGTGGTAGCCATCTGAGACTCCTCAGGACTCAGTGGAGAAAGATCTCAGAAGGTGATCTGGGGCCCAAGTTAGGCCGAAACATCTTTCTAAAAAGCTGCTGGTGTTTTTCCTCCTGCTTGGGAATGTGCCCAGGGCTGCTGACAGGGTAGATCTAGGCTGACATAGCATGGCTAAGACTCCTGTAATATCCGCCCTCCATTACAAATGTGTTATGTTAAAGAGGAATGGGGTGGGCTGGGGATGAACTATTGCATTCATGCCTGTGGTAATGGAGAAGCAGCAGTTGGTGGCTCTGGTGTACTGCGTGCTGTGCCTTCTCTGCCCATCCCTGGGGCAGATGCATTCTTCCTTGCTGGTGCCACAGGTCTTCTGGGGAGTCAGAGACGTGTTGCCTCTCACAGGGGTTTTGCAATGTGGACTAACATCCCTAGGGATGGGAACTACTGAAAACCCTGCTCTGGCTCATCTTGCTGTGTGTCTATTTTGGTAAATGAAACGTCCTTTAGACCATTTACCACTGTAGAGTGGCCCACTTACATATTGGACTCTTCCATCTGCCCAGAAGAGGCACCTGCCCAAATTTCCCACCTGAACAGCCCCTTCCTCATGTTAGCCCTTGAAACATGCCTGGAAATTGAGTGAGAAAGTGCTAGCTGGCATGGGATAAATGCCATGCCTAAATTTTTCATGCTGTGTGTCCGTCATGGCCTCTTCAAGGTCCCTGAAACTTGTCTGGGGCCTGACTGACCTGAAAAATCTCACAGGGTCCATTCTATCAGTCAAGCAGTACAGACAGCTAACCTCAGACATGGGCAGTGTTTATTACACTAGCTCCTAGGCAGACTTATGGTCCCATTTTCATTAATGTGGAGTGACCAGAGAGTAAATCTTCATGCATAAGGGATGACAAAAAGGCAGATAACAAGTTCAAATGCGCAAATGCATTTGCCTGCTGGAGACTGACCTCCCCTGGAATCTGTCAAACCCACTGCTTCAGGCAAATTTTGAAAACTACAGACAAATGCTGAGGAATATAGAGATCTCTGGAAATGAAGTCCATGACCTGGTAACATCCTCTTGTCAGAAAGCAAACCCATTTTACCATTACCTTTGATGTAATGTTGGTTAAAAGAGAAGGATGTACTTTCACTCCCTCCAAGGAGACATTTGTTTTGTGCATGTCAGCCATATTCATCCAGCCAATAGATGTGAACTGAATTAATTGTCTGACATTTGTCTTTTGTTGCTGCTTTTCACTGAAAGTATGGCTTTCTTATGAAGTGAACTGTGTCCAGTTCTGGGGTCCTCAGTAAAAGAAAGACAGGAACATAGTGGAGAGAGTCCAGTGAAGGACCACAGAGATGGTCAAGAGACCAGAGCAGTACAGACCAGATGATCTCTCAAAGTACTTTCCAACCTCAACTCTTCTGTGATACTGATTCTGAAAGACTACTGGAAGGTAGCACAGCCATACTGTAGGAAACTACAGCAGATGTCCTCTTGCCTGTGTGCTGTCCATAGGGAGCAGTCCTTGAAGCCAGCAATTCCCAAAATCATACGTGGATTAATTTTTTGAGAAAAGTACTTGATATGCTCCAAAAGACACAAACAAGATGTGCCAAGTAAACAGGAGATGAGGACATGGGACTGAAGGTGGGATTGAGGTGATCACCTTGAGCTGGGTCTAAAAGGCGGGAAGGGATTCCCAGGAGAAGAGCAGTTTCACTGGGAGAGGCAGAGCCTGCTAGACAGCCTGGATGGGCCAGCATGGGAAGGCTGCTGTGCTACTCCCTTTGGAAGCTCTAATTTGTTTAGTGCTGCCTTGTGTCCCACAACGGGACCAGATTTCCCCAGACTTGTTTCATGCCTGACATTCAAAGCTAGACACTCAATATGGCCTCAGTGCAGCCTTCCAGTCGAAACACCCAGAATGCATGTGTGGTCCTGACTGCATCCAGGCAGAAATGGAAAAGGCTCTGCTGGTTTTAGAGAGTGAATGTTTTCTGCCTTAGTAGAAAGATTGAGATTTGTTGTAGCAAAGCTAGGGACAATCTCACAAAGCCAAGCTTTGACCAACGAGAGAAGAAAAGAGAGCAACACACTGCAAGGGTGGAGAACAGGAGCATGGGATTTGGGGTGTGTGGTTTTGGGTGTGCATGTAAATTGTTTGTGTGGGCAATTTGCTGTTTTTACAGTGAAAAGTCCTGATCTTCCAAAACTGCCTGTGTGGAAAAAAAGAGAGAGCAATTTTCACTACTCAGATTTGTAATCTGCTCTCAAAAGTGTGCCCACAGGAAGCAAAATTAGAATTTTCTTCTCAGGACAGTGCTAGCTCAGGAGTTTAAAATATATCTTGAGCTAACATTTTGTGAGTCATCCTGCATCACTGAATAAAGATATACATGATGTGAGCACTGCAGATTTAGGAACAAGCCAGGGTTTTTTGTGCCTTGCTCCATTATTGAGAATTTTCTGATTCTACCCTCAGTAATTTATTAGTGTGAGCCTGTCCAAGGTACAGCTCCACAGGACATGATGGAGAGATTGCTTTGGTCACATAAATATGCTGCTAAGATATGAACAGCCAAAATATGTGACTACAGACTTTTGTGTTGTTTTCATGGGTATAATTACATGGAATAGGTAGTTAGGTACCAGCTCACGGTCTTATACCCTCAGAGGGAAAAATTCACGTCACTTTCCATGCATGACTTTATTCTGTTTAACAGGAGATATATCAATTCACTACAACAGGGTGCAAAATATGTTTGGTTTGTAATTACACCAGCTGCACTGGGAGAATAAAGCAGGGGTTAAACAAGGCCACGTTTAATCAGAGGTCTCACAGGGCTACGAATACAAGGAAAGCTGATCTTTCTTCATTATATCAATACAATGCAGTCATCCTGTGTGGGTTTTGCATAGCATCCTGTCCACAGCCAGAGAAGTGACTTCTATTTCAATATGAATTAAAGCAAAAGCAAAGAAAGAACAAAGGAGCGAGGGAGTTGATCGGGAGGAGATGATGATAAATTCTACTGCATCTTGTAAAACTCTCCTGCTCTTTCCTCCACAGCGGCATTATTTCCCCATCCTAACCACTTCCTTAATAAACAATTAAGCTTTGTGTTTGGCATCTAAACATATATTTGGGGGGTGAGACAGAGAAGGACTGGGTGGCTCGGGGTTTGGCAGTAATACAGGGAAGAGCCTACAGTGGTTTGAATTTGATCCAGGTTGTGTTGCCCTTGATTTATTAGCCATCCTGCTGGAGGAAAATCACTGTCTCTCCTCCAGACTCTTTTGGTGGGTCAATTCTGTAGAACAATAAACAAGACAAAATAGTGCGCATTTATTTTCTTATAAATATTTGAAGGATATTTTTTGAGAACTGAATTTGTGCTGATGCTGTTCATGCCCCTCTTCAATGGAAACTTACCTCAGTAGCCAAGTGAATGCTGAAGAAATGAATACAGGTATTCAGTCCTGACACTTGATTACAAAAGATAGGGACAGAAAAATAATGAGCCTGGTGGCTACATCTGCATGTACATTCTGTACCTCCCTTGGGAGCTGTGGGGATGCAGCACAGCCAATGTGATGTCACTGCATGGATGGACTGACACGGATCAATGAGCACAGGAACTGCAAACTTAGCTTGCATTGCGCAGACACTGAGCTCTTGCCTTCTCTCATCAGCTGAGGGACACGTAGCATCACTCTTAACTTTGGGCTGAACCCTGGGGTGGAAGTGGACCAGTGTGAGTGGTCCAGTTCCTTCCCCTGCTTTTGGTGGCCTCCAGCCCCAACCTGTGCCCAGAACTAACCTCCCTCACTCTGTTCAACATGTGCAACCTCAGTGTGAACAGCTTGTGGATGTCGTGTGGGCCAAGAGTTATTCAACAATTCTGAGAAATAAATCTCTAAAATCATAAGTGCCCTGCAAAAATTCACTCTTCAAATCAAAAGTAAAAAACTAGAAAAGCGAAAGCGCACTGGCAAATGTTTTGCTCTGAGTAATTCACTTCTTTCCAGGATAAAGCCTGGGTTTCTTCCTCTGCTCCCTCACCAGAGGCTGTGGGGACAGCTATGCTGCTACTGTTCACACTGGAAATTGTCCATGGCCTGAGATACTCCCTTCCTTTTCAGTGCCATCAATCTGGCAGCTTCCCATTGCATGTAATTATTATTAATATCTTTCTTTTTCCCCCCAAAATTCTTGGGATAAATTATGAGATAGTTTGCTAACAATGGTTTTCATTAAAGAAACAGCTGGGTTGTTCTACTTCTAGGTCTCTACAAAAGCTTTCTGCATGTCTGTCAAGCCAGGGTGTAGTGTGATGAGCTGTTTCTGTTGAGAAACCAGAGTTTACAGAATAAACAGAGTTGAGGTAAACCCTGATTATGGGGAAAATCTGCACGTTAGGCTCCCTTGCAGGCTTAACTCACACGACTGGCCTGTATTTTTGGAAACACTTCCAAAGTTTTCCCTTTGTGAATTGGTGCAAATAGCTTGTTGGAGCCAGGCGTGCCTAAATTCTCACTGACTTTTCCTTAATCTGTTTGACTTGAGCAGGGCCTCAGATAGGCGTGAGCAGATCTCCCAGGGGTCCCTGGGGAGTGCTCAGCCGGTGGGTACCGTCCAGCAGAACCGGCTTGGTGCTCCCTGCTCCCGGCCACACGTGTAATTGTACACTTCACTAAACGGGAGAAGAAAGGAAGTGATGTGTGTCAATAAGCTGAAGGGAATTGTCTCATGTACCAGGAACAGCAAGCTCTGTGTTTTCCCTTGTTTGCTCTGGGATTTTTGCTATTTGTGCTAAATTTAGCATGCCAGAGACTGAGTGCAACTCCCCCCTCCCTGAGGGCCATGCTCAGACATGTCAAGTCCTTGGGGTGAGAGCAGCACAGCTAGGGAGATTTGGTGAAAAATCAGCTGCAAGGGGAAGTGGTGGAGCTCAAGCAGCTCTTTTTCTTGGACTTTGTGCCTCCAACCACAGCCTAAGTGCCCTTTCTGCTGCCAGAGCTTCTCACCGGGGCATTGTGATGTGGGTGAAAATGGTCCCCACTGCCTCCAGCTCCTCCTGCTCTTCTCCAGGCCCTGCCTGAGCCCCCACATGATGAAAGCACAAAGAGCTAGAAATCTTTTCAACACACAGCTATTGATCCTTGCAGAGTTACTAATATAGGTGTAGGTGGGATGATGCATGTACTGATGTACCTCACCAGTCCAGAAAAGATCGTGCAATTCAAATGCTGATGCAAGAGCCTGATTGCCCACACTGCTGTGTGGTGGGAGTCACACAAGTGTCCTTGGTGGGTATGAAATGCTGGATTTTTATTTACTGGATCAGCCAAAAAGCCCCAGGTCTGATGTTGACTGTACTTCAGTCTTTGCTTTAACAAAATCCCTTCCCTCTTCGCTATGGGATTACCTGTAACGAGACTGGGGTGAGATCTCCAGGTTGTGTGGTATTAGCTGCTGATTTTTCCAGCGCAGTGGGATTTTGCAGTTTTGAAGCCAGGAGGTGATTGGCTTTTTAACTATGTACTCCAAGATTTCAGTTTGTTTTATTTTGCTCAGAAGAAGGTTCAAAGAGAGAAGACTGATTAAAAACAATGATGTGTGCCCATTCTGTTTCTGATTGTCCTTTAGCCAGACCTTCCAAGAGAATTTTATTTGCTTGTGTTATGAACTGAATTTCTTGACATCCATGCTTCCAAGAGGCCATGATATTACCTGGGAATTATTAATTGGGAGATGCTTACTACCTTCTGCTGCTCAAAACCAACTAGAACTTGTTGTTTGTGAAATGTGAAAGAAAAATGAAAACAATTTCCTATTTGCTGTCTTTGAAGTTAAGGGGAGAAAACCCCTCAGAGTACAGCTGAATTACCACAGAAAGCAACATATCTTTTTTTATTATGTAAAGATCAAAGTAGAGGGAGAGTATTGCGAGGACTTTACTTTGATGAGTTTGGTTAAAAATCAAAACCTGGTTTGGTGGGGGAGATACAGACACAAAACACTACGTGCCACGGATTTGCTGAGTATGTTAAAAAGTGCTGAGCAGTATTAAATTAATGCAAAACTGAAGATTACACAAGGGTAAACATTGTAGCTAATGTTTGACTAGAGCTGAGCTGAGGGCTGAGTGCCTCCACTTAATTTACAGACCATGCCCACGGCAACCCCAGGAGGCTGGGAGTGGAGGAGACAGACATTTTATAGCAAGGAGACACGTTATTATTTTTAAATTTAGGAAAAAAGAATCTGGCTGAAGTTACTCCTTCTAAACTTTGGGGAGAGGCAGCCGAGAGAAAGCAAGAAAGAAGGGTCAGTGAGCAGATTTTGGAGCTGAAAGATCTGCTAAGTTAATATGCACTAGGTGTGAATGTCTCTAGTAAATACTAGATCATAAACAGCACTGAGAAGATCAGTGTCAGGTAGAGATTCAGCCTGGAAGGGGCTTGCAGACGCTGCTCAAGCATATGCATGAAGAGCTTTCCGTGCTGATTTACATACCCCCAGCACTGACATGGCTGTGGGGACGGAACACGATGGCCAAGGGAAAGAGGTGAAATACAAAGTGGCTTTCAAGTTCAAATGAATATTTGGAAATTATTTCTTCCATTCTTCCTTCCGCAGCAAGACGGGCCATCCCCATCACACTGCCTGGTGGCCTGATCCTGCCTTCTGGAATGAAGAGGACTGCTCTTGCTTTGCAACTGAGCGTTTTGTACAAGATCTTCTGCTTACGAAGAACACATCTGAGCCCTTGAAAATCTGCTGCAATTCCTGTTTGTATGAGTGGTATGAGAAGTTAAAGGAAAGAGCAGAGGGACTATAGCTAGTTTAAATTTATTCCTCAGATAACTTTGGTTGGTCATTGAAGCCTAAAGTGACTCTAAAGCATGAGATCTGTGTCTTCAGTAGCACAGCAGTGGATATCTTTAGATTGGGTTTTCATCATATACTTTAATTTTCTAGGCTGGGGGATGACCATAATTGCGGAACAATTCAGTGTAATGGAATGGGCTAATTCAGCGCTTTTTACTGCATTTTTCCACATAATATCTAAAATCTTTTTTTCCACCATAACCCATGTTTATGAAAGCAAGTACTTAACCCGCACATTTCCTGGGCTTGAATCATTTCCTTAATAAGGCATAAAATTTTGCAAAATCACTCCCTTTACATTAACACATCATTATAAGGAGATATCAGTGTTTAGCACGTCAGAAGCATACACTAGTCTGTGCAATGTACAGCTACACCACTCAGCTTCAGAGTTATATACCACGGCTTTCAAATAATAATTCTATAAAAACAAGAGCTTTCCTTTCCTTTTCTTTCTTTCCTTATTTTTTAATTCAGTGTTTTCTTCCAAACTGTTATAGGCTGTTCTCTTGCACAGGATGAAGCATGTCAAACATGTTAGCTTTTCTTTTAGTTTTGGCTTTGCATCTGATAAGTAGAAATAAAGCAGCAAGCAATGGCTATGGTTTGAAACTGCTATAACCACAGTTCATAAAATAATATTAAAAGATGACAAAAGCCATAAAAATCTCTGTGTTCCCTTTTGTTGCTGTGCTCTGCCAAACAGGAATCTCCTTTTTCAAGGAGACACTGAAAAAGCTGATATATTGCTTCAAAAATAAAAGATAATGTATACAAACCAGAATTGTTCTTGTTGTGGGGTTGTGAACTCACTGTTCTGCTGCAAGACAAATGCCTTGTGCCCAGTGGCCTGTGCACATGAGGAGAGTAACTCCTGGGAGCAAGTCCTCTGACATCGAAAGATTTGCTTGCATGCATTGACCTAAGCATGTGTTCAGGACCTGGTCTTCATGAAGTTTTCTCATTGCTACATGGACTTTGGTTTGGAACAACTTTTCTTACAAGAGAGTTTTGCTGCAACAGCCTTTTGCATAGACAGGGTCATTAAACTAAAACCTCTTTACCATCTTCCAAGCTGAATGCCCCTCTGTGTCCATCCACTGAAAGGGTGGGTGCAGAGCTGGCTTCAGGGAGTCAGCCTGAGCCTTGCTCTGGCCTTGTGCATTTCTGAGCTCTGTTAACTTAAACCAATGTACACACAAGGTGCTCCCTAGGGGAAGGTCTTACAACTCTTGAAAAGTTAATACAAGTTGGATCTTGCTTCATTTCTCTTTGAGAACAGAGCTCAGGTCTGCCTGCATTGCAGGCACTTGGACCATGTATCCCAGGAGCCAGCCCTTACTCACAGGAAGGCCACTCAGCAGCTTTGTTCCTGGCAAAACCATAGCAGGCTCAGGTTTACATGAATAAAAATCTGTAAGATGTTATCCTTTCATGAGCCAACACAAATCAGACTCTTAGCTGGTACCCCTGAACCTTCTCCTATTTTGTGAGCATACAGTCTGGGTTTTGACCATTCAAGACATGTCAGGATGAGCACATCAGAAGATAAGAAGAATAATAGGTTTAATGAAGACCTGAGTGATAGAGGGTTAATGAAAACTAAACACATGAAGGCTAGCCACAACCAGAATTAGCGCTAGTAATCTGCTGGATCAGTTCTGGAGAGTGTGTTCAGGGTTAGGATGAGTGGCTAGCAGCATATTACTACAGTGAGGCTATTTGTGTGGGACTGGGCTTAGTTCACTTGGAAATGTGAAATCATAATTATTGGGTTCTTTTCAGTTTGAAGCAATCCAGAAATGATGCATCTTTTGAGTGTGTGGGAGGAGATTTGCCTGCTTTTCTTTCTCTCTTGCTCTCTCTCCCACATGTCCTTTTCTGTTTCTTGATCCTAATGCGTGGCAGTAAATAGTACTGTAAGAATTATTCTTACTGAATAATTTTGTTGATATATTTCACCCTGAAAACTCTCCAAGCACGTTGTTATTTCTCTTGAAAATGTTTGAAAAATGCTACTAACAGTAAGCCACATGGTATGGTTTTCCTTCCCTAGTTGGATGACTGGCTCTGTGATGATGACACTGATGGGAATGCCCAAATGGGTCAGAAATGTGAAGCATGTCAGTGTCTTGCCAATTTTTCCTGAGTCATGGCATTTCCACCAGGTCAGAGCCTATTCCTTTAGCTTAAAAAAACTTAAAAAAACAAATAGGAAATTTCATCTCTTTCATTAATTTCAGAAAATCCCACTCACCCTCCCTCTGGCTGCTCATTTTCTTGTTTTCTGGATGAATAGCAGCCCATGAGAGCCCCAGCTGGCCGAGTTCATCCCAATTTCACTTGTAGTTATGTTAGGGACACTTAGTTCCTACATATTTCCTTCAGGCACAGTAGAGTACAGAAGCCCTACCAAAGGGTTTGGGAAGAGCAGCCTGAACAAAAATCCAGTGAGCCTCCTGGGAGAGGAGGTGTCACACATGCTCCAGCTAAGTGAAAATCTTCACAGCTCAGGCCTTTTTCCTGGACAGATAATCCCACAGTGGATAACAAGGAACTGTGGATGTTGCAGATGATTAACAGTTTAAACTGTGAATGCTAACAGAGAGAGGAAAATTGTGTGTCTGTGTGTGCGTGTGTGGATGGCCCAAAATGAGCTTTTGAGCATCAAGCAGAAGCCTGCTGCTTGCTAGCTGCAACTAATACATGCTGGCTATCAATTTTGGGGTTAAACAGAAGTTTCATGCCCTGAATTCTCCCATTAATAAAGAGATGTGAAGCAGAGACACCTGTTAGGAGACTGACAGCATGATGTGCTATTGCACATAAACTATTTAGATTGTGAAATGTAGGGCTTGGTAACTTGGAAAGCAGAATTCCACAAAAAAAAGGTCTCCCATAAAGAAGTGGCAATGAAGAAGAGAAGAGGGGTAAGAAAGAAGGCGATTATGATCCTGGCAGAAGGAAATCGCCTGGTAGTGGGAAACTTTCCCAGACATCAGGGAGATGGGGGATCATTGCCACCAAACATGCTCAGTCACAGCCCAAGCAAGAGCAGCAGGAAGGTTGTGGGTGAAAAATCCTATGTGCAGCCCCACCACGTGTGTTATTTTCTATAAGCTTTCCTTGGCCAGCCGGGAGCATGCAGAACTTGGTGACTGCATTCGCTTTGACCCCCATACACCTCCTTCTACCCCCAAATTACAGTAAGAAGGCCAATTTGTGTTTGCAAACTGATTTGCAATACAGTGATGCAATGATATGGTGTTATTAATCAGACAATGAGATAGTCTTTAATCCAGGCAGGCACATTTTAGGCAGTGTGTAAACATGCAACATGCATGTCCCTGCTTTCAGGACTCCTGCTGAGGGAAACAGACAAATGACAAAAAGTCACAGAAAGGAGAAATAACACTGTCCAGGTTCATAAAAGGTCAACAGCATGACAGGCCTAACTCCTCCTGACACTGACCTATTGCCCCCTGACGTTTTTTTCCTGGTGAACAACTATCCAACACCAAATGCCTCGAGGCTGCCAGGTACTTTTAGCATCAAATGTTTAACTGAAAGCACTGCTAGTTTGATATAGTTCTCTGTATCTTACCCAGGACCGTATTTCCACAGAATATTTTTATTATGTTCAACCACACATGGTTACACTTTGGTGGAGAAATGCTCTAAAAGGTAATTTGTAATTTGGAGAAAAATTATTTGAATTAGAATATTTAAAAAAGGTGATGAATGATCTGAGGAGTGAAAAAATCCCAGTGAAGGCCTGGAAAACCAGGGAATATGTTGATCATGTCAGTGTGACTGAACTGTGACTGAACTTTACAAGAGAGAAAAAAAGGACAGTAAATAAACTAAGAGTAACATGCATTTTCTTTATGTGTTTATTTCTTTACCTTGTGTCTTTCTTGATTAATTCCTTGCTTGCTTTCCTTCTTTGACAATCTCCCCTTCTCTCCCCTCCTCTCTGCTCCTCTCTTCCCACTTCCTAGCTTTAATGAGGAAGAAGTCAGGTTGATTATAGCTTTGGTGGTGGGAGGGATGGAGGGAGCATCCTGAAGCATCCAGCTTACATCAGGATTTGTATCTCCTGCTCTGCCCTGTTTCAACCTGAGAATTAGATCCTACCTGTTGCTACTGCTGGTGATGGTGTTTTGAGGAGGTTTGCCTAGTTACTCATTCCCTTTCCAACCCACAGGGACCTGGACAAATTGAGGCTTTCTGTTGGAGCCCTGGTTCACAGTTAAGGGAGAAGCTGCTGTCTGGGCTTTTTCTGTGGATGGGGAGCTGGTCACTGGATCCCTCAGCAAACCACTGACAGGTTTTGGCAGTGCAGAGCTAACAGGTGACATGTCCTTACCCAGCTCCTGGTGCGGATGCCCTCTCTGACAGAGAAACAAAAAACAGAGAGTAAAAGCCAAGAGGGTGAAAAAGAGAAAGAGAGAGGGTATGGGAGAGGGCAGGAAAGAGAAGGAGACATTAAAAAAACAAACAAAAAAAAGGTTTAAAATGAAGACTCACAAAGAGTCTTTTACTGAGGAGTCTTGAGCTTGGCATAGCACAGAACATTACCAGTAAGGCACCGGCAGAAGCACACAGGCAGGTTAATGTCCCTAAAATAAAGCATGAGCCAGGAATAACAGAGTCATACAAATAGCAAGCTACAGCTGGTCAGAAAGACTGCAAAGTAACTCACCATTAGATTTAGCAATCTCTGTATACACAGAAGCACATTCCCACTTCCCAAGAAGCTCTGGGATGCACAGACCAGGCTTTCGCTCCAGATGACAACCCAGATGGGGTGAGGGAGTGCCCAAGCACAGAAGAGGAGCTCAGAGCCCCAGGAGCTGAGGATGCTCTGCTTCACTGGTACAGCACCAAACTAGGCATTGGCATGGAAAAGTCCCTGTGAGAAAATCAAAAGAGTAGCTATTCAGATAACATCACAAAGTTTTGTCAATATGACAAAGTAATGAGCAGGACAAAGGCTTTTTTCTTCCTCAAGTTTCCTATCTACTGTGAACTTTTTTCAGGTATTTTTTTGACAGTGAAATTTCTCTTTATGGCAAACTAGGGATATTTCATGAAGAGAAAAGAGATGGATTGTCTTATGTTTTAAAAATGCAAAAGAAGACAAAACTCTTTTTTTGAAGTATTTCACATTGTGTTTTTGTTAATAAATTACTTCTTTTATGGGTTTTAAGTGCTAATTCTTCTCCCTGACACATGTTCATTTGCCTTCTGACACACTGTGCATATACCAGGCTATTTCTTCAAGAAATATAGACTGAAAACAATCAACATTTTTAGGGGCAGTGGCAGATATTTCCCTGCTCTCCCATAACATTTTATTACAGTGAAAGCACAAACAAAACCACCTGGATATTAAATATTGTGCCTGAAAGGATCCATGCAGATGGAGGAATTTAAAAATGACAGGAATGACAGAGTAATCTATTCACATGTATAACAGCATCCATACAAAAAATGGTAGCCTGTGCAGTCACTGGGAACACAAGGGCCCATCTCCTGGGCTCTCTGCCTAGCTCTGCTTTTTTGTAGTCTCATGAAAGCACTGCCAGGTTTTGGGAGAGCAAAGATGTAGTGTAGGCAATTAAAAGTAACTCAAGTAAAAGACTCAAACCCTGAGGAGGTCATCATCACTGTTTTCTGAATATTTACAGATCTCTCAGAGCAGGGTCTGGCTGAATGGGGCTGCTCAAGAGCAAAGGCTGATGCTAAAACAGGATTGCCCAAAGAACAAGGATTTTCACTGAGCTGGCCAAGATCAAAGGAAAATTGCACTGTTGGGCTGTAGTAAGCTGTACCTGTGTAGGAGCAATTCCCTATGTGGTCTGTCTATCTGTAGTTTCTTGCAGGATGAGGCTTGTAATTTTTTCTGAGAGATCAGATGATTCAACAAAGTAAAATTAGTCTCTTTTTCTTGGCATGAATACTCTTTTCCAGATGTTCCTCTGCCCAAGACCAAAAATGCTTTTATAAAGAGATGAAGTTTGAAAGGCTAGCAACATGCAAATGAGCAAGCAAACAAACAACCAGGCAGTGAGAATGGAGAAGACATCTATCCCTACAAAATTATGTGGATGATATACTGGGAAACCAAGACAGTCTCAGCAGTAGACTGAATTTACAATACACACAGTGAACATGCAAGGGACAGAAGAAAAATAGCAGAAGGTGTTCATTCATTGTCTGCAACCCAAGGGCTTTTTCTAAAGAATGTATTAGATTCGTAAGGGTAGGAAATGCTCAGTTAATACTGTGGAGATTGACATATGTGTTTGCTATGAATTAGATAACAAAGAAGGAACAGCTACATCAGAGTCCCAGGATGGCCTCCACCCTAAGACATTACAACATGGGCTTGCTTTACACACACCTCCAGACAAAATAGCCCCTTTGAGTAGGGACATTGGTGATTGGAAAGAGGTTTGGCTTTGTTTGCCCCAGGCAAGGACATTCTCCTCCTGCCACCTCCCAGCTGCCCCCACATTTGAAGGAGTGGACAAGGCACTGGGTTGGATGATTGCAACCAGAATATGGTGCTACATCTTTATTTAACACAATTATTAATAATCAAACGATCACAATTCCCAACCTCAAATGGCCTGATAATCTACTGGCTCTCTTGGACCTGTTCCCACTGCTGCTGCTTTTAAACCCTTGTAATGCCATTGATTTTGGTGGAGTTAATCTGAAAGGTACACACATGGGAGACAGATAAGAATCACTTCACTCCTGTGCTGAATGACACGGCCTGCACTTCATAGTTGGGAAATGTGTATGTTTAGTGGCACCACTACACACTCGTGATAGTAGATGTTGAAATTACATTAATCTGAATTGAATATTCCAAGCAAAACCACTGCCAAAATACACACCCTTTTTGGTAGCAGTAATGGAGGGAAGCCAGTGCTCCTCATTCCACCCCCCACAAAGACTTCACACAGAGTCTTCAAAAAGTTACTGAATGGGTAAAGTGGGGGAATGTCATCATCACCTGACAGTAATGACTGCATCTCTTGGTAAATAATTACCAGCTCCCAATTGCAAGTGTGAGCCTCTTAAACTTCTGTAATTCATGGCAACGTGCTTGCTGCCTCCAGAGATAAATGACAATTTTTGCTAGGGTGTGGGTGACAGAGCCATCTGTGCTGATTTGCAGAGAGACCTCCAAAAGCCCTAATTTATCAATATTATGTTCATCTTTCTGCCCATCTCCATTGGCCCAAGCTTGTCTGGAGAATGTCTTGCTCCTCCCTCTCAGCACATGTCACCAGGGCAGACCCTCCAACACGCACACCCAACTCTGCAGCACCAGTTCCTGTTTGCCCACAGTGCTGGACAGGCTATTTCACCCACGGGCTCTCTGGTGACCCATTTCAAGAAACCACTGATGTGCCTTGCCTGGTTTTCAGCAGCACGCTGTTCATTTTGAGCCCAGCAGACATTGTTCACATTTTGCCTGGAGGCACAAGGCGCCTCGGTAAGCTCGAAGAGCAGTAGTGATACTCCTACCTCAGCATTCACATCTCTGCCATGGTCCAAGTGACTCATATACAGTGCTATAGCTGTTTCAGAGTTCTCTCTCTCTTTTTTTTTTTTTTTTTTTTTGTTAAAGCCAGAGCTTTTGGTGACTAGAACTTATGTAAGTAATCTAAACCCTCAGTATTTACAATGTAAAAGCACCACAAGAAACCTCTCTCAGACCTTAAGCTTCTGTAGGATTTAATTTGGGGGAAATTATATTTGAAAGTGCAATATCCCCAGACCCCCCTTTCTTTCTTTCCTGTGCAGAATGAAAAGAGCAGATCTTGGATGGAAATACACAATTTATAAAAATGAGCTTACCTCATTTGTGTAAGAAAGGAAAGACTGTCAACCTTGCTTAGAAAGCAAGAATTCTTAAAAGGAGTCAAGTAAGGTTTAGTATTATTGTTTTCTTTAGGCCTGAGATGATAGAAGTTTTCAGAAAATGTAAATAAAAAAAATGAAAAATGAGTATGCAACTCAGGAAATTATTCTGAGAACTACTGCCAGGCCTGTTAAAAAAAACCCCAACCCAAACGTCCAAAATAGCTTGTCCTGTTTTCAGATTGGAAACCTTACAAAATGCTTAGAGGACACACTATCAAACTGTTCTGCATTCTGAGTTTTACTGCTATGGTCAACTACAACTCTACAACAGACTTATACCGAAGTATCACAGTGATGAATCAGGTTCCTTTATCTGTTTTTTTCATTCATCCTTTCAGCTCATGCTCCTTGGCACCACAGTGGGATATGATCCATATAAAATTGACTCTAAAATTATTTAGTTTAACTGGTACAAGATGTGGTCACTCAGACTGATTTAAATCTACTCTGTATCAATTTAGTATAAATCATTTCCTGATCACATTAATCTAAATTAGTACAACCCAACTTTAAATATATTCCAGTGTTTGCACTGGCTTAACTAATTTGATATTAAAACACACCTTTAATTAAACCAGTGCAATTCTGAGTGTGGAAAAGGCTTTGCAAGGCAGAACTGCTTGTCTGTGATAATTGGCTAATATTTTGCTGCCCTGTTCTGCTAATTGAGACCTTTAAAATACAGTGAAAAAGTAATACTACGCCTAAAAAGCGTGACAGTAGGTGAGACTTTGAAAAAATGTGGTGTCCTTGCCATGGCTTGGGGCAGTCCAGATGTGGGAAGATAGTTCTGGCTTGTCAAAAGACAATTAACATATTTACACAAAAGAAGTGTTTCATTTATGAAACATGCCACTCTCTAGAGAACTGATACCAGTTGGAGAATGCAGCTGTACCTGTGGCTTGGGGGTAGCTTCAGTCATTTTTTAATTTTGTTTCCATTATTTTTACTTGGCTGTTCTGATTATTTCTCACAATTTTGTTAACAGGGGAGGTTTTTTTCCTGGAAAAGAGGGACAATTTTTCACTATTTGGAGAAACATTATTGGAAAGATTTACTCACAAAGAATATGTGAAACTCGCAGTTTATCCTGGGGTTAGAATTGTGACCGTTCTTTGGGTTGCTGGCATGGGTTTATTTTGCTATCTCCGCGAACATTGTTGAGTATACTCTGCTAGTCACATAAATTCTGTACTTGACTCAAACTCAGAAATTTGCACAGTCTTTTTGGGTAACAGCCCAAAGGTATTAGAAACATATGTAATCTCTAAATAATTGATGCTCCAAATAACAGACTAGCTAGGAAGCCTATGCATTGTTAGTGCCATATTGCTAGCAGGGAACTGAAATGCAGAGAAACACAAAGCTGAGATCCAACCCCCTTCTCTTATGCATCTTGCATATCACCAGGTGGCCATTCACATCTGCCTGGTCTGGTGGGAGAGGTGGATGGGAACCAAGAGGGGCAGAGAGGGAACCACTCAGGATCACTTTTGTTTCTCCATCATTCTGCAGATCTCATAGGGACACTGAGAATTCAGATGCTAGTGCAAGGAAAGCACACATCCAGGGCCTCTTCTCTTGCTCTGGGATTAAAGCCTGAAATCACCCATATTGCGCTGTTACTCTTTGTGTTGTGATGGTGCCATGATTTCCAAATAATGGTCAGGGCTGAACACTGTAAGCACATTAGGGACCCTGTGAAACCCAAGCCCTGGCCCCTGACACTGAAGAGCTCAAGTGGTAAGATGTAGAAGGATGGGGAGAGAAACTTAGGCATGAAGAGAAAGAGTGACTTAGGCAAGATCAGGCAGTAAGCCAGCAGCAGTGACAAAATTAGACGAAAATTAAATCCGGTGTAAGAGGCCATTCATTCACCATTTGAGAACTAGGTGTGAGATGCCCTTGGATGGGGCTCAGATCTGTTCACATGCATGTGTAATGAAGACAGGCTAGAATTTCAGTCTTCAACCAGAAATAATACCTCAACAACCAGCCTTACTGATGTTCCTGCTCTTCCTGTCATGAGGCTTATGATACGACCCCTACTCAAATTTGCACAGAAGCCTGAAAGTTGGATCAAAGTTTGTCTTTGTTAATGATGCGGAAAAAGTCTGGGCAAAGCAGATGTGGAAGAAGAATCACAGGGACTGGTCTGAGGCCAGGTAAACATAGCTGAATGTAGAGACAATTGCACACACCCTTGCTCTGCTGATTGAAGGTGATCTCCTAGGGAAAGATCATCATTCCTCAAAGGACTTGATCATAACTGCCGTTGGAGTCTGTGCAGAGGCTCCTACAGATGTCAGTGGTACTGAATCAGGCCTTTAGAGAGAGTTTGTGATATTCTGGTGAATAAAAAAATCGGTGTCCAGTGCCCATAGAAAGATGCAAAGATAACAGTGGGGTGCTCTACAGGACCACAAGTTAACACTCATGAAGCTTCAGCTCCACACCAGCAACACACCCACGTTATTCTTGCAAACTCCTGAATGGAAAGTTTCCAAAAACAATACCACAAAATACATATCTGTCTTTCTCTTTGTGATAGGCAGTGGTGCATTTAAGGGTAGAGCTGGTTAGACAGAGTATAATCACTTTTTATTTTTGGAGGCAAAAGCTTGCCTGTTTTTTGGCAGCTGCAAGTGTGGGTACACCAGGAATAAAAACAACAAACCAACAGCCTTGTTTACCTTACATAGCTTCCAACCCTTTTGCTTACTGAAACTGTCCTGAAGGTGGTACCTTTTATGAACACCACAGTATACGTGATGCTGCTGTGATAGAAGCCTTGATAATATCTCAACTGCTCAACCAGACATTGACTTCTCATAATTGTCTGGGATGCTAATTAAAGAAAACAAAAGAAAACCAGAACTTTTCCTACAGACTCCTTTTCTCCCCTTGCAGGATCTATTCTTGAGGGTGGCTGGGACTCTCATCTGGCTTTTGTCTGACTTTTTTTCCCCACTGAAAAGCATGAAACATCATTGCTATTCACAAGAGTCTGTCTTCATGTCTTGGGTTTCCAGAATTTGAAGCCATAACTGACGCAGACATACAAGTGACAAAAGTGTTGTGGCAAGTCTTATCTGGCAGCTGACTTGATGAAAAGGACCAAAATGGAAAAAATCAATTTGCTGTATCCGCATCAGACGACTCTCCGACAGTCAGGGTTTTTAAAAACAGCTGCCCAAAGAAAGAGATTTTTGGAATGTGCAGAGGTACATGAAAAGTTATCTTATTCCTAAAGAAGCAACCAAAAACAGTAATGAGAAAAACCAGTTTAAATAAAAGATGTAAATATTGGTTCCTGGACCTTACATGGTCAATTTACAGAGATAGGGAAGAGATTAATGTAATAATTTATTTACATTTTGCTTGGGACTGCATTAAAATAGTGTGGCCTGATCTTACACCTGCTGCAGTGAACGGGCAACATTCCATGGTCATTCATTGGCTTTGGATCAAGCCACCATGTATCATTCGCCCTGTTTTGCTCAAAAGCCAGAGAATGTCAGCGTCAATACAAATTTGTTTTGGTTTTTCCTGTCATGCATAGCCAGTATGGTTGCAAAGGTAAGGGCAGAAAATACTTTTCCAATTAACATTTTTCAGTGATTTTTTAATAAAATGTGTGTCTAAGATAACTTGTTTTCTCTAAAATTCCAATAAGCTTTGTGGGAGGACACGCCACTAGTGAGAGGTGCCTTACTTGTATGTTCCCTGATTTTGCCTGTTTTAGTGAACTTTAATGTTTCAGGGAAGTGGATTCTTCTCCATTTTTTTCCTTTGTTTCTTAAACAAAAGAGGGCACAGGAAATACTTAGATGTATTGTTTGGAGGTTTACTTTTGCAGAGTTGCACAATTTTTGCCATATTTGGCAGGAGAACTTCAAAGTTCCTTAAGGAGCCTTTGTCAAGGATCTAAGGATCCATTGCAACCTGATGCATTGCAGTTGTGCCAGGAACCTGAGGACTAATCACGTTAGAATCCATCTGTCCAGGGGACAAAAACCGAAGGAGGCAAAAGTCCGTTTTTGAAGCACACTCATAATTTCTCAAAGTTCAGGAAGGTTTTGATCAAAGAATGAGACTTTATTTCCTAATAGATAAAAGACGCAGATCCAGAACTTGCTTGTCAACCTAGGTCCAAACTTCTCCAAAGTTGATTTTGCGTCTGAATAGTTCTGCTCCTTAAATATCTGGGAAGGGGCTCAGTGGGGAACTCAAGACTCCAGGAGGTATATGATGACATAATGTGCTATCTTTTCCCATTTCTCCACTTTCATTTTAAAAGCACCTATCATGATGACTCCACACACTTGGGTAATTATTTTAAATATGCACAGAGCTATGGATAAAAGTCCAAGTATCTTAATTTGCCCTACTGCAACAGTTCCTGTGCCAAAGCAAAAGGCTTTCTCAACTTGAAATCTTGATTCACTCAACCTGTCATCTCCAATAAAAACTAAGAAAACAGGTAGATCTTGCCAGGATGCCCTCAAGTCAATGAGTTTGAGGTTTTTCATACAAAGAGGGTGGAGGCTTCTCCAGAATGGACGACCCAGCTAGGAAAAATGCCTGCTATCAGGGCCTCCTTCCTAAACAAAGGACCTTTTTGCTCAGGATTGCACCTGTGGCAATATCATGTGTGGGAGGAAGATCTCTTCAATAGCCACAAGGCAAGCATACTGGCTAAACCCATCTATTCCTCTTTGACACTTTATAGTCTGTCTTATGTTCCAGTGGTTGTAAAACACTAGCCTTTTGGAGCTCTTCCACACTGGAAAATTTCATCATGATAAAACACAACCCCGAGGAATCCTGGTAACTAAGACAATGCTAAACATGCTGTTAAACATTGAACACAGACAGGGACTGTAATGTTTAACATCACATCAGCTGGTTGTGGTTAAGCCCATGGGCTGACCAGCTGCCACAATGCTGAACATGACGGTGTCTGCCTGCACTGAATATTTAGCAGTGTGTTAGCAGCCCTCATTCTCAAGGGTCTTTTTTTCTTGCATGATCTGGTTTTCTAGCATAAGCACACATTATACTGATATACATGATGGTTGCAAGATACCAGATTAACCAGATTGGAACAGTTTACATGGTGCTTGGATTTATGTCAAGGACCTCAGTCTCTTAGTTCAGCTCCTGACTAGAGCAATTACATACAACATGTTAGTTCACACCTTGCCTTTGTTCCTGCACACAGTGTCTCTGACCCCAGCACAGCTGGATTGTTACTGCTTTGGACTGATGAGGAAAATAGCAGACACATGGCACCCTGACAAACCTTGGTTTTTTTTTTACAGAGATCTTATCCTAGCATGGGAGAGAGGGAGACAAATGCTTGAACAGTATTTATGTACCAGCAAGATGGTGAGGAAAGAAATGACAAGCATCTGCTTTCCCTCACGTGACTGGGCATGATGTATTGATACTAGTCTCAGCTCTGTAATGTAAAAGGATAATGCAAAGTTAACTCTACTAATGGATCAGTTCCAGGACTATTTCAGCTCCAAGAAATATGTGACATTTGGATATCTCTTTTTATTTATTACCAGATATCAGACTCCTGCAGATATGCAGAAACAATAGATCAGTATGTGAATGGCCTAAAAATTAAGGCCAAGTTTGTGATTTTGTGCAGTATGATGCATGACAAACTCCCCACAAGACTATTGATATGACCAGATATTTGGCTTACGAAAGGGAAAATAAAAGCATTCGACAAGTGAAACCAGTGCTTTCCCCGAACACAGGGAAAAAACCCCCCAAACCCCCACAAATGAGACACATGGCTTAAAGGTAGGGAATGGAAACCTAGGGAAGTAGTATTAAAATAGCATATGGCCTGAGAGATGGTCAGCTCTTAATGCAGCTTTTCCATAGGTAGAAGGGCTGTTTAGGGTCTTTCTCCTCTCTTTAGCTCTGATTTCCCAGTGAATTTATATTTCCCAGTGAAATTATATCTTCAGCTGCACTCGATAATATTTCAAAGCTGTTGGAATTTAATATTTTAAGATTTCTCTACACCTGTCAAATTTTATTGAAATAAATCAGTCACTTCTGTTATAAAGCAGAAATTATGAAAATACTGAAGCAAATTTTAACTTTGTCTTTCTTAAGAAACTGGCCTAAAATGAATATGTTATGTTTTGGTTAATGACATATCTTTTTTATAGTTTTTGATACTGTGCTGGTTTTGGCTGGGGTAGAATTAATTGTCTTCATAGTGGCTGGTATGTGTTTTGGATTTGTGCTGAACACAGGGTTGATAATACAGAGATGTTTTTGTTATTGCTGAGCAAGGATTACATATTAGCCAAGGCCTTTTCTGCTTTTCATTCTGAGACACTGGTGAGGAAGTCAGGGCTGCATGAGAGGTTGTGAGGCGACACAGCTGGGACAGATGATCCAAACTGACCAAAGGGATATTCCAGACCATGTGAAATCATACTCAGTATATGAAAAGGGGGAAGAAGGAGGAAGGGGGGAACATTTGAAGTGATGGCATTTATCTTTCCAAGTCACTGTTACGTGATGGGGTCCTGCTCTCCTGGAGATGGCTGAACACCTGCCTGCCCATGGGAAGCAGTCAGTTAATTCCTTGTTTTGCTTGTGTACATGGCTTTTGCTTTCCCTATTGAACTATCTTTATCCCAACTCATGAGTTCTCCAGCTTTTAACCTTCTGATTCTCTCCCCAGTCCTGCTGGTGGGGGAATGAGCGAGTGGCTGCACGGGGCTTGGCTGCTGGCTGGGGGGAAATCATGACAGACACTTACATTTTTTCTGTAATTTTTTATAAGAAGGAAAAAGCAGTCAGTAAAAGAGCTGGTATTTGTCATGTGGATCCAAACAGAAGAAAGAAATGTAGAAGATATAAAGGGTGAGTTTGAACTGGGTATGAAACTGAAGATAGGGCTATTTGCTATTAAAAAGGATGAAGAAGATCCAGACTGTAGAAATTCTGCACAGAGGGAAGGCTGGGAGAATGAAGAGGGCATAACCACAGCTTTCACTACGCCAAGGAAACACTATAGTTGCTACTGAGGTTTGTGGAAGCTCTCTGCTTGTCCTTGGCAATTTGAAAATCTATTGCCCAGGCCAAATGACTCTTCTCACTGAAAGGGAAGCAAGAGTACTGATGCACATTTATAGTCAATGCCAATTTGCCTCATCCAGATAAGGATTTAATTTCTAAACTTCATCACCAAAAAAATCCTCATTTAACTTAAATTCCATCGCGGTGTCTAAATCAAGGTGTTCCTAGCTCTCACTGGACCCCAGAAGTGTTTTGGTCTAAAGGTGCACAGGGACTAAACTGGAGTTCAAGTGAGATTAATTTGGGTCAAAGGGATCATAGTGTGGTACTGTCTGAATTTCCCCTTAACCCTGGGCATCAACAGATCTAGTTCTGTGTCCCTGATACTCCAGTGTTCTGAAGGAGAAGCAGGTAGGCGTTTCCCAAGAAAAAGAAGTGACAACAACCATCCCGCTTTCCTAGACCCAGAGAATGTGGGAGGGTGAGATTATTTTTTAGTATCTGTTTTGCTGCAGTCCTTAGGATCCTTTACACTCACAGTTGTACTCTGATTTTGGAAAGGGAAAAACAGTTGTGCATAAAGAGGCTGTGTCATCTCAGCTCTGCAAGAATTGCACCTAGACACTCAGGATTTTCTGCTTGCAAAGGCATAGATTGTGAAAACCCCTCTTGTCTAGCCCCAAAGTTATGCTGTCTAATGAGAGTAAGCAAGCAGAACTGTTGAAGGATTTACTTGCTGAGCCAAAAAATCCTGTAAGTAGTTAATGAGTGTTTAGCCTTGCTGAACTTTCATAACACTGCCATTGATAACCAAGTGGGACCTGCATGGCACAGGACCACGGAAAAAAAGTGCGGGACTTGCCCTTTCTCAATTACAAGAAGCCTCTTAAGCCCCAGGTGGTGAAAGATGTCAAAGTTAAGATGCCAGTAAAAAAGAGACAACTGAAGGAAAAGCTTTTGGCCAAAGCTTTTTCTTTGACAAAAATGTAGCAAAGCTACAAATGGGGTGGTCTGGTAGCATGTGCAGTAGGAGTTATATCCATGAATCTGGGGTGCAAGACCACAGTAAACAAAGAGAAAGTCACGATCCTGGGGGAAAGCTTTCCTCTTCAAGCATTTGGGTGACAGTGTAAATGATATTGTGAGTAAGAGGCTACAGAAAGGTTAAACCAAGGGCATTTATGCTTTTATTTGAAAGTTAAACCAAAGGCTTTTATTTTTATCTTCTTTTTATATTCAGGTTAATTTTTAATTTGGCCCTTGGTATTCAAAGTGCTTGCCCCTTTTTTGTTGAATGAAAACTGGGATTGAGTATGTATTAAAAGGGTTTTCATTTGGTGACTGTTTTAAAACTAAAGCAAGCTATCACTCAAGGCCAATTTTTCTAAGTTATTTTTCCCACAATGGAATGGGTTCAGGTAAATCTGTGTCTTAATTAGACGACCATTACCCAAACATTTATGCAGTTATCTTCCAGGGATATGAAACCCAGTTGGAAACACTCAGTTTTTAAAATTTTCTGTTACAATTCCAAATTTATGACTAGTGAGAACCTAATTAGATTATTCCCTCTCTTCAGGAGTCGATGAACATCCCCAGTTATCAAGATGCACGTGGGCTGACTCACCAGAGCGGGATGGCCAAATTTCTGAGCTTCATACCAAAATATACAAAGACTTGAGAACTATCAGCTGTCCCATCTGTCAGAGGGCTGTGGGAAGGGAAGACCCAGGAGTAAGACCTTTGCTGAGATCCCACACACTGCCCACTTGCTTCAGGCTAAGCATGCAGCTGGTGCCTGGGGTTGCCAGGGACACTGGCCAGAGCTGTTCTCCTTGCCCACCTTCTCTCCCAGCTGGACAAGCAAATTACCCAGCAGCCTTGGTGCTGCACTTACACTCTTTGCAGACACATACAGCTTCAATCAAGATGCTCCTTCATCCCCTGGTGTGAACTACCCTTACCAGCTCAGGCTGTTTAATATGGCAGGTTATGAGAGCACAAGAGCTTTTAGCAGCTGGTCTACACTGAATTATCCAGCTCTAGAGTAAAGGCAAAAATACAGAATATATGTAGATTGGGTGTAAGAATATAAATTTCAAGTGGGATCAGAGTGAGAAGAAGAAGCCAGTGGCAACATGGCCACAGAGCAGCAGCCCTCAGGCACGACCATGCTCATCCACGCAGATGCTACAGTGCGGTGCCAGCTGGGATGAGTTGTTTTGAGACCCAGAGAGGCTGGTGAGGCACCTCGCTGTGCACCTTCAGAACCACAGGGCTTTCCAGGCAATCTGCATGCCAACCTTGCTATAAGTAGGTACAAACTTCTTGTGATGCCTTGTGATTGCTATTGAAGTCATTGCTTGCTTTTACAAGGGTCTGTTTTCTGTTTTGCATGCAGCAGAACAATGCAGCCAGCAGTCAGAGAGACTGTGTTCGTGCCACATAGATGTACAAATCCAGCTTCCCCCTTGACAAAGTGCAGTTTGTTGTGCTGGTGGAGGTCACAGGCAGCAAAAATCTGCAAGTGCTACATCTAAAGCCTTCATTTCCAGATGTATGCACAAAGCAAGTTCCCACTGTTTATCTTGATAGGTGGTTTCTCTCTGAAGTGCTACATTTGTGCATGGATCTGTACTAGTGCAGGGTTGCTGCAGTCCTTCTAACTATTGCCAGATCTGCTGAAGAACAGTGAGAAGATTATGCTTTCCTCTGAATTCAGTAGAGGTCTCCACAGAGTACTTGTGTAAAGAGACTCAGGCCCAGGAAGCCTGTAATTATCAGCTAAATAAATAATTTAGTTAATACAAACTCTGGGCTAGATCCCAGTCTGACTTGGCAGTTTTATTCTGTTCTGGGAGGTATAAAACAGTGCCAAAGGCCCAAAATCTAGCCTTTAGGGATTGTTCTTTTGTACAAAAGTCCAGGTGTTATTCAGAAGGGAGGACCTAGCCTCGCAGGTTAGCAAAATCCTTCAGAAACAAATAAAAACTGACGGAACTTAATCTTTTTTCCCCTTCAGTTTCTCAAAAGCTCAGCTCTGTTCCTCACCCCAATCTCCCATCTTTTTTTTTTTCATCTTTACATACCTCTAAATTTTTTGCCTTTTGGCTGGGACCAGGCATGTCAGAGCCAAATACTGTTATAGCTGTTTTTGTGTTGGTTCCAGCCCAACTGGAAGCAGGAAATACTAAAATTCTCCTGGGTAATCCTCTTCTCTGGAGACTTTCAGTCCAATTTTGCAGATTCATGAGTGTTACGTGCTTTAGGCAAAGTTCAGAGAGGCAACCAAAGCCAAGTGCTACAGATCTGTAGACTTGAGATACACAGGGAAGGCAGTGAGTTCTGTATGCCTGTGACATCCTTTGCTTGCCTGCACCATACTGCTGCAATTTGTTTAGAGCTGAGTCCTAAATCATACTGTTTCTGCACACCTCTGCAACTTGGTCTGCACTACTTATTGTGTGAGGGCTCCGATTCAGAGGGAAGCCAGCGGAAGAGCCATATCAGAACCTGAAAGCAGAGACTAGAATAAAGCAAGCAGACTGCATCATCCTCAGTTTGTTTCTCATCTTTATTCCTGGAGCTTTTCCCCTTTTCTGATGGCGATGCTGTGCCAGATTATACCTCCCTGCCAGGAGGCAATCTACAATGCTGTGTAGATGGACTTGTCCAGTGGGACACAAGTGGCTGGAGACACTGTTGGTGCTGTACAGTGGCAGCGTTGACAATTCAGGATTCTGTCATCCTATGAAGGCCCACCTGGGAAGGAACTCCAACTCTCCTGCACACAAGTAACATTCCCTGTGATGGGCATGGGATATGAAAGCACTGCTGAGGCCTCGCTGGACCTCTTCTGCCAGACCCTCTCTTCTGGGTGTGGTCAGTTAATTCAGACTGGTTTGTTCTGGGAAGAGCCCACAGAGATGACAGTCCTGCAAACACAGCTCCTCTCCATGCTGAACTTGAGCTCAGATCTGCTGATGGCAAGCATGTTTAAAGCAGCTGCCATGAAATGGCACCACTATGTAATGGGCATTTCTACTGACAGTGCAGAAATAAAATCCTTTTGAGAAAGGAGAAAAAAAAAGAGACAGAGAATAATCTGGGGAGCTGTTAGAGGAACAGGAGAGAATGAGTTAGCCTCATATCAATGTGATTTCTATCTCTAGTGCACAAATAATCCTAGAGGATACCCCTGTCCTCATTGTTTGCTCAGCAAACAGCATGGACATGCAAAGATTTATAGACATCATCTTCTGTCAGAGAACCAGGGAGATTTGCTTCATGAGGCCTTTCTCTGGGGAAAAAAAATAACCTGAGCATGTGTTTCTTTGCCTGCTTGGAGCTGATCAGAAGATATTAATTTAATAAGGCTATTATTCTGTATTGTTTGCATGACATTAGCACAACATTAGTGCATTGAAACTGAAGGCCCATTTTAAGTGGCACTGTACCCAAGCACAGTAAGAGACAGTAGTTGCTATGCTTATCAGCTGAACAGACAAAATGTGGTATGTTCCCTTTCCAGATGGGGAATTGATACTCATAAATGATGAAGTAATCTACCCCACAGATATTCAGTTTACAAACACAACCATGGCAGCCAGCTGCAATACTGAACCATGGTAAGAGGTTTAACAACACAGAAAACAATAGGTATTGTATACTGTAGGCTTATAAAATAGGACTGTGTGAAAAAAGGTTCTTTTCTCCCCTGGGAATTGACAGATTTTTGTCAAACACAATTTGGCTGAAAACTGGAATATATACTTACTATAATATCTTTTGTTTGGTAGTCCACATTTATTTTAAGGCCAAATGCAAAAGTGGACACCTCACATGCAGAATCTGTCTTTGACCAAAACCAAGAAGAATAATTTTCGCTAAAATTTTGCTTTAGTGAAAAATTTGCAGCCAGCTCTGATGCAAAGTACCTTATGGTAGGTGTTTCTTTTCCATTTGCTCTTGTATCCAGCTCTGCAATTCTGTGTTGCTTTGGCCCTTACTTGAATACCACCTTCTGCTACTAATCTAATGCTGCCAGCTCCAGCAGCTCAAGCATAAATCTTCCAAAATTTGAGCATTGGAGTGTTGTGGGAGAGGAGGAAGAGGAGAGGAGAAGGGAGAGACTAGCTGGGCACAAGGGGAATTCAAATCCAGGTTTTAGAAGACAGGTGTCTGGCTTTGGTTAACAAATTAAAAAGGAAATTGCCTTTTAGCTGTTGTGGTCATGCAGAAAAGCTAGAAAATGTGAAGCTCACGGGCTCAAATAACATTCAGCCACAGACAAAGATTCTTGATTTTCTGCTTTGTTTGTAGTGCTGGGGGCCAGGTGCACCCCAGCTTGCCACGGGCATTCAGGGCAGGAGCTTCTGCCAGCATCTCTGCCCTGGTACCTGCCCTGTGGTGGGCCAGGGCCGTGAGGCCAGCAGCTGCCCCTGCTTGTGCGTGGCCTCCACACACCTCCAAAACCTGGGCCCCACACACCAGGCCTGAGGAGGAGGAGGAGAAGGAGGACGAAGGACCAGCTGGCTGCAGCACTGAAAAACCCGTAAGAAGAACTTTACAAGGACCGTGTGTGGACTTCTGTTTGGAGTAGCTCTGTTGCAGCAATGCTGGTTGCAAGCAACACACCCAGCACTTGCATCACCACTTCTTTTTAGACTGTTCAGGATACTTATGCCTGTAGGGTATAGGGCTACTGCATGCTGGTTTTGTGAACCCTAATGCTTTGCCTTAAATTTTGTTACAGAGGT
This sequence comes from Aphelocoma coerulescens, assembly GCF_041296385.1. Classification (NCBI taxonomy): domain Eukaryota; kingdom Metazoa; phylum Chordata; class Aves; order Passeriformes; family Corvidae; genus Aphelocoma; species Aphelocoma coerulescens. The sequence goes on from NC_091013.1 coordinate 66,195,678, forward strand.
ACCAGGAATAGTGTGGAGCTGTGTCTATCAGCTACATCTATCCTAATCTGAAACAATGCTTCTGTGAACAAACATATGTGCCAACATGCCTAGAATAGTGGAAGATTGTCATGGCTTAAGTTTTTCATGTTTTGTGGTTTAACCTCCTGTTCTAGGTACCTGATGCTAGACCCCACCCACACTGCCTCTGAAAAATTTTTCCTCTGTCAAAAAAATGGTATCATTTAGTTCTCAGGACCTAGTGAGCTACTATTATACACATCAAGATATATGGACTAAATGCTTTTTGATCAAAATAATTTCACAAATTCTAACATAAATGCTAGAAGGATTTTAAAATCAAAGGTAATACCAGATGTTCTGTGACATAAACACCATTATGTTCAGATCCTCTTCTCCTCTTTGCCTGTTATTTTGTGTGAGAAGTATACTATAGAGTAATGAAAAGATTATGCCAAGCATTTAAGAGAAAATTCTCAACTTCAAATACTATATAAAAATGGAAACGTTAATGCAGTGTTCAGAAGGATGTGTCTCCAGGGGCAGACTGGGTGGCCCTAATGGTATGAAATGCCTCATTGCACAGGGTATACTTCACATACAGTCATTTGGGGAACAACAAACATTGTTTGTAAATTAATTCCATAGCATAAAATGGGTTGAAAGGGTGAAAACCACAAAAATGTGGGGGAAAATGTTTGCAGATCTGCCCATATCTTTTGAAGAAAAATCAGTTGAATAGTTATGGTAGCATGAAGATTTATCTGGGTGGAAAAGACCAGCATGTATGTATTCATGGAAATACTTCACATCTCTGTATTGTTTGTTTGTTTGTTTTATGATGGTTTTATTTTTCCAGTTTGCAACAGTAAGTTGTATAAAAACCCTTCTCTTCTCTTTGGGCCTTTGGAATACACCACTGGGATAGGATGTTCTCTAATGTGAGAGATGAGCGTGTGCTCTACTCACAATGAACATGGTACATATTCCCTGCATGACTGCTCCAAAGTGATTCTCAGGATAGAGGAGAACTCTATTTTATAGTGTTCCATGTTGGACATCACTTGTTTCCTCTGAAGAAATTTATTTTGGAACAGACATATTAGGTCATAAGTTATTCTTGATGTGAATGCACTCCTGCAAAGGCTGTAAGTACAACCCAATTTTCAAAACCTTCTGCATTTGGTATTGGCATTTGATGCTCGAAAGGACTATACATGGAACTAGAACACATGTGAGCAACCAATACAGATATGCTGAACAATGAGTCCCACTGAACCGCCCCCTCTGAAATGGCCACAAGAATGTTTGTGAATCACTTATCACAATGGGAGAGTGTTGGGCAGAAACACCAATTTAGTGTAGTGGTTTGGTCCAAAATACTCATTACTGTATATCTTCTGTGAGATAAGAATTAGGAGAAATGCAAAGCAGGCACCAAACTTGAAAGAATATAAAGAAGTTTATTAACAGACCTAAAAGAAGAAAAAAAATTATACCACCTTCAGAACTCTCCTCCTCCCCCCACCTTCCTCCCTTCTCCCACTGACAATGTAAAAAGACAACCCTTAAGATGTTCAGTCTGTTTACCACTTCCATAATAACCTTGTTCAGTCCATTTAGAAAGAAGAGTCTCTCTTGCTCGTGCTATGAAAACATTATCACAACGAGACAGCCACCCACTTCCAAATATTGTTCAGTCCATTTAGGAAGAGGAGTCTCTGTTCACAATGTGAGTCCCTTCCCCCGACTTGCAGCTTTTCCCGCAACTGCTTTCGAGGGTCCACTCTTGAAGTTTTTTGGGGTACAATTTTAAGGTTGAGCCATTCAGAAACAAAAACAGAGGCCCTTCTCCTTCCCCGGGAGCAAAGGGTCTTTGTCATCTTCATCATTAGGACTATTTCTGGGAGCATCTCTAGGAACTGAGGTTTCTCCTTTCCCATTTGGAGCAAAAGTCCTGATCTGGTCCATCTCTCCCTGTTCAAACTTCTCATGAAATTACAGCTGCGTCAGCATCTGCCTATCTCAGTGCAGGTGCTTTTGCTTATGAGTTGAACACTGCACCCCCCATATCTTCATGAAATTACAAGGGGATACTCTGATATATCATAGCTTCACAACAGAATTTCAGCTTTAAGCATCTCCTCTCTCTTCCCTCAGGTTTTCAGCTCTTCACAGCAATAAAAGGGTTAATCTCACCTCGGCCTTGCAGCTGGAATTTTTCTTATCGTAGTGGAGAGGCGGGGTTCCGAGCCGCTCCAGCTGCCCACGGCAAGGCAGTGGGGGGGGGGTTCCACGGCTGGAACAGGTCCATCGACTCCAGGATGGCCGTGGCCCAGCCCGGCCTGGCCCAAGCAGGGCCTGGCCCAAGCACTGGCCCCCGCACGGGCCTGCAGCCACCTGTCCCAGCGCCAGAAACGAGAGAGAGCTGGGGTGGGAGTTTGTCTATTCTTAAGTGTGGATCACAGAGGCGGTCACAACTTTAAGTGGCTTAAAGAATTGTCCATATTCAAACTGGCCAGCTGATAGGTTCTGTCAGGTCCCAGAGGAAGCTGTAAGCACCCCTTTGCAAGGACATCCCTTCTGGGACTATGCTTGCTAACCTATGACAGAGAGTTTCAAGCATTTTTATTAAGTGTTTATCAAAATATGATACAGACCACCTGCATCATGTTGTCACCTATTCCCTATTTGTGATCAAAAAGGTATACTTAATACCAAACACCTCCTCTTCCTTCAGTAATTTTGGGATGGCTAATATTTGTGTTTTGTCTGACCGCAGAGAAATGCCTTTTTGTACACTTTTTCTGTGATCAAATAGGCCTATATGGCCTATAGGTTTCTTAAGTTCATATACATCAAGGGAAGATAAAAACAGCCTATAATTTCTTAGCTTAATTTGCTTGTGGAGGTACTTTTAAGTACCCATAAGAAGCTTATTTTTGTCCTTACTATTTTGTTTTGCAAAAGCAACCATACAAGACCACCTTAGATTCAGGAGAGAATGTGTACAAACACAGACACAGACACACACACACATATATACATATACACAAAATCTTGCAATCCTGTATGAACTGTGATGATTACAACTGAATTGTAAATAGCTCTTCCATCAGGGAATCCAAATAGCTCTTCCATCACAGAATCCCCCAACTCTGCATTACTGTGTATTACAAAAGTAGCAAATGAGTCAGGTTTTCCAGTAAACAGGAGCTGAAAGCAACAGCAGGGAGGAAAAGCAACAGCCACAATGAGACTTGTCATGACAAGACTGTCATTACCTTTTTTGTCTGTCAAGTAGATATTAATAAAGTTACCTCAGTTACTGAGTTATTACTTAAGGGACCAGAGGTAAATCAGAGACGTTACCACTGCTTTCCATGTGAACAGGGGACTTCGAGCATTTTCTGAGCTGTTGATTCACTAAATGCTCGAGCAGGGAGTTAAAGTTTCATGTGCTGTTTCATCAAAAAAAAAAGCTGCCACTGGGTGGTAAATTACCTGTAGAATCCTCCTTCTGGGAAGTCATGGCACTTTCTTGGCTGGTCAATGCATCAGATGTCTGGGCCTGACCCTTATGTACAGCTAAAAAGGTACCATCTAGGACCGTTTGAGAAACTGGGTTTTGGATTGTTCCGCCCCCCTCCCCCCCCCCCCAAGTTTTTCTAGAAGAATAAAAGATAATCCTGAAGTTGATTTATGTTTTAAACCCATGACAAACCAAGAACTGAGGAAACATATCATTAGGCTGGCAGGAAAGGGGAACATGGGAACTCTAAGTATGGTGGCTGGCAAATATTTTTTAGAATGCTGATGGAGGAGCATCAGAAGAAAAGAGCAAGACGGGGTGAAGATGCTTTTTGAGTGACACCTGAGACAACAAATGCATATAACAGCTGTGAGAATTTTATATAGGAGGAGCAGAAATCGCAGAGAAGGGAATGGGGGGAGAAGGGAGAGAAGCAGTAACCGTCTGCTATTTCAAGTGAGAGTTTGGACATAGGAGAGGTACCTGTTCTTCAGTATTCCTGGATTATATCTCTAATGTAAATGTGCATTAGGTCTGCCAGTCTGGCCCTTATTGCCTGAGGACCCGACTGACGGTTAGTAATCATTATGGAGTGTTTCAAAAAGTAGGAGTAAGGAGTTCATACTAAAAGTGATAAAAATAATTCCTACTTTCCTTACAGAAGAAGTGCAGAGAATTGTACTCATTACAAAAAACTAAATGGAAGGCTGCAGCCTTCAAAAGGCAAGGTATGGTTTGTGTGCAGAAACAACTTGTGTTTTGTTGAAGCTGACTTTTAAAGCAGTTTAATTAAAATGAAGTGCTTATGTCTCTTCTGGTCAAGCAGATGATCTGGTGTAGTTGCAGCCACTAAAGGATGAACTGCAGCAAAGCCAGCATCAAACCACTCGCAAAGTGAAGTGAGAGCCACTCCAAGTTAAGGAAATTGTTTTAAAACTCACCCTTGGTCAAGTGGTGCATGTCACAGGAATAATGCGCGCCTGCTGACTGCCCGCTCCCTGCTTCTCTGCCAGCCTGCAGCGGCTCCACCCAGGGCGTGTGCTGGGCACTGCACTGCTGCCTTCGGTTCAGGGACTAATGACAGCAGCAGGGAGTGTCAGGCAGACCTCGCGGGGGCTGAACTCAGAGCTTTGGCAGCCAAGTGAACAAGGCGCTCATTTTGAATAAATTGGCTGAAAATCCCACTTATTTTTGATCCTCGCTTTCTTGTAATATTTTGCGAGTCTGCTCAGGATCTGAGGTTTCAACAGAAAGCGGTGCTGTGGGGGAGGTTTCTTCATTTATCAGCCTGTTTTACAATCTTCTGCTTCAATTCCAAGGCAGACAGATTGATGGAATAACTACTGTATGGTGGTGCCACAGCTGTAGAAGTGTGTGATCTGTTAGAGTTTGGTGTGGTTTTGTTTTCACACACTGGCTATTTTTTTGTTGAAGTAACTCTCTTTTTCCTAATACCTCCAGCCACAAAGTAGTTTCATCTCAGCAGATGTCTTAAGCATAGTTCAGCTGCATCAGCAGATATTCCGGCGATGGTATTGCTCCCCTGTGACTCTCAACAGGGATTTTATTTTATTTTTTTTTTATTTAAGTGCTGGCAACATGGTTTATTTATAACAAGGAACATATTTCAAGAGCATTTTCTATATCCATATCTATTTCTTCAATCTTTATCTCAGTAAATAGGACTTAGTGTTCACATTTTGATTTTTCTTTTTCTCCTCCTCCCTCTACTTTCTGCTCTTCAAACAGTAGAGTGGCTAAGAAACATTTGGTGAAAGTGCTGTTTGACCAGTGTTATACTCTAGAGCAGACTCAGCGGCACTAGACAAACATTTTCTTTACAGCATTAGTTCTTTCACTTACAAGATATATCAAGCTAAAAGTTCGTAACACTCTTTTTTTCCCTCATGTGCATTTCAATCTTTCTGACATCTGGAAAAAGGGTTTTTTGACTTGGTCCTTCCTGCATAACTTCTGTTTAAACTTGATTCAGAAAAAAATATAGTGTTTTCCTAGGGTCTGGGTGATTAAGACCATTTCTTCTTTTGCCTGGCAGTGCTACAGCTCTTTGGTAGAAGGAGCCCCAAAAGAACCACTCTGGGAATTGTCACGTTTTATGATGTATGATCTTTTTTTTCTTATTAATTTTACCACAAGAAAAGAAAGAGCTTTCTCCCATCTGCACAGATCTCCTCAGTCCTGCTGAAGGTCGAGACTCAGAGCTGCTTAACCATTAAAATGAAAGGCCAAAATCCTGCAGAATCCTCTCAGGCAAAGCTCCTGTCTCCTTTCGTAGGTCCTGTGCTTGATGAAATATGGAAGATCAGTAACTTAACAGATTAATAAACAGGCTTTGTTGGGCCCCCTCTCCATGGACTGGGGGCTGGGACAGGGTCCTTTTCCCAAAATTGGGACTAGAACACTGCTAATGTGATGGCGGGGGTGTGGTGACAGCTGTCACCTTTTCGTCTCCTGTTAATGAGAGAACTTTTTTCAAATTTTGTGATCCTCACTTGCAAACCTGCTGACTGGGTCCCTGCCCCATTTCCTCTGGATGCCACTCCTGAGCAGGAGCACATCAAAGGCTAGTCAGTTCTGTACTCCCAAAAGACCAACTAGTCTTCGTTATAAGTTCAGGTCCAGAAGAGCCATTTACATAACTGATTAGGGACCTAAGGTAGGACCTTTATACCAGAAGTTTCCACTGGCATAAAATGACCAGGGTGAAAGACTTCTAGCTGCTCCACCTTAAGCATAGGCAAAAGGGAAGAGGATTAAGCTAAATTAAATTTGTCTGTGAGGTAATTTGTCTTGGGAGTGAGGTCCTGCCTGCTTGCAGCTGCTGAATGTGGCTCCATATTTCCAGCCCCTTTGGCTATGGGAAAGTGATTGCCCATAGTGCTGAACTGTGAGCAGAGTCCTTAGCATGGGTTTGGCCTAGGTCAGCTGTCACTTTCTGTGTCTGGTCGGTAGGTCAAGAATTAGTGCAGGGGAGGAGAAACTCCAAATGAATGGCTTGATAACGGCCACCCATTTTTGGAGAGTAAGTGAAATTAGCCATACATATGGGGGCTGTTCAAAGGTTGCTACCCTCAGGGACAGGGACTAGAACTCAGCACATTTAATTTACTTCTGTATTCACCAGTGTAGACTTCAGTGCTTGTTACTATTTCTGTTATGGATGTAGAAAACCATGAAGGAAGAAGCTATGAATGCTCCAGAAACCTGCTTTAAGGTCTTCCTCACTATCCCTTGCTTGAAGGAATACTCCCTTACCGTGTTCATCTGAAGGTGGGACTGTTTGAAAATGCTAATAAAAAGAATAAAGTTCTCCTCTTCCCACCCTCAGCACAAGATCCTGTCATGGTTAATAAAACCATTTAATGAACATTTTCCATTTCTTTTTTCCATCTGCCTACCTTGCCCTGACCTCACATTAGTTAAATGAAACAGTGACCTTCCTGAATGTGCTTTCTGTGCTATAATCCCAGGCTCTGTTTAGTCAGATTTAGAACATTGTTATAAGGATTAACTGTCCATCTCCCTCTCTGCTTTTAAACCATCCCATGGCAGTCCTGCTTTGCAGCCCCTGTCTTCCATAACTGTCTTGTATTTTCACAGAGGCACCACTGCGGGTGGTACAAATGGAAAGAAGAAAGAACTGCTCCTCCCTGTTATTCATAATCACAAAACATGGTCTGACCATTCAGCTGCAAAAATCTTCAGAGCAGAGCTTTTTTCATTCCTAATAGTGTTACTTCTGCAATGCAGAAATAATTAAAACTCTTTCTTTCACCTGCAGTTGTGTAATATCTGAGACACACCTGTTTGTAAATAGTACTGAAATGTGTAATAGTTTGTTCACCCTTTGTAATCTCCTTGTGGCCACAGGGAAGGTTTGTTAGGGGAAAGGTGTGGTTACATGATGTCTTCACTGGTGATTTCAGTTAAGGACATGCAGTCTGTGCTTGGGCTGTCAGCACACAGCTCCTGCCCTGATGTTATCGTGACTCTTCTGGGAAGGATCATATAGCCTTAAAGCCTTTCCAGCCTGACATGGCAACTTCAGGAACAGATGAGGAACCTGGGAGCTGCCTGCACTGCAGGTAGAGATGGCCCTGTAAAAACCCTGGCTGGAGATTAAGTGCCTCCCAGTGAGCAACGCTGGGATTTCTGCAGCCTGGTAGGGTGAGTATTGCTCCAGATGGGTGATGGGGGATCCTGGCTGCCTCAGCATCAGACCTTCAGGTCACTCGGTGCCATAGGGCGGGTGGAGCCATTTGGGATCATGATCATGTTGTTTACCTCACTAGATTGAAGGCAGGAGACACTTAGCAATGGTGAAAACTGAGCTGGAGGTGGCAGCAGACCCTTACATGAAAAAGGAAGCGCATGGTTTCACACTGGGTTTTTTTAGATTTTCTGTTTCCAAAGTGTCCAAGGTGCCTTTTCTCAGTGGAGGCACTGTTGTTTCAAATCACTTTCCTGCCATCTTGATTATATAGGCCTGACATCCAAAGCCATGTTCATGTCACCCTATGCACACAAAGCTTCCTCTGATCCTATGAACTCTGGAGTCTCAGAGTTTCCATATTCAGCCTCCTCCCCCTTTGGCACTTGGTGCTTTGCAGTACCCACAGCCTATTGAGCTATGGGGCAGATAAACATCTCAGCCTTGTCACGTGAGTCCATCAGAGAACCAATCCACTTTCCTTGCTCTTCTGAAATCAGGGAGCCAAATTTGTGTCGTTAATATTTCACCAAGTACTGGTAGAATTGCCACCTACCTTTGTGCCTCAAGCATAGGGTTTATACCTAAGTTGAGATGTCTCTATAATTTTACATGTTGAAAATGGCAGACTCATTCCCCTATTTCTAAACTTGATCAGGAGTTTCTCCAACTTTTAAAACCATTTTCCCTCTTAATGTGTTCAGTTGTGTATGGAGTGGGAGAGGGGAATTTTAGCACAGTGATGTGTTACATCAGAGTAACAGAGAATTTCAACAGGTTGTATAATACTGCATTTTCATCCTTTCTCCCTAGCATCCTTGCAAAGATGTTGAATTTGTTTTAAAAATATATTTAGCAACAAAATCCAGACTAATTAAACATGGCTCAGCAGTGTCTGTCTGGGACCACAGCTGAAGTTGCTTTTTAGTTTATTTAACTGAGAAGCACAACAGCTATTCGCAGAAAAAGAAAGAAAAAGTTGCAAAGAAAAATTATTGACATAAAAATTATAAAAAAGAGTCCCTAATTAGCAATATTGACCTTTTTTTTTTTTGTTCTGCTGACGAAACAAGGTTCTGAAAGTCATGTGGATAAAGCTATTTTATTTGACGACCTTTAGCAAAAAAAACCCCATATACTGCTCTCAGTGCGGCTTAATAACTCAGCTTCTTAGGAGACCAGCTGTCCTAGAGAGTATCCACACCCTAGTGTCATTTGTTCAGTTGCTTCCAGAAAGCTGCAAGTGAGCCATGGTGAAGGCTGAGCTCTGGAGCCCTACCTCAGGCAGCTGGTGAGGTTTGCTGATGAGTGGCAGTGCCCTGGAAGAGGATATTTCAGCTGAGTGCAAGAAAACCAGATTTAACCAATGCAAGATGCCAGATTTATAGTAAGATTACCACCACCTCGGTAAGTTTTAGGTGAATTAAATCTGTGATTCCCCAAACTCACTTTCTCAGCAGGTTTCTCATCTGGCCATCTCCAATTTGGTCCCAGAGAGCCTCTGGATGCTGACAGAACCAAGAGTCTTTGGGCCGCACCATGTTCCCAGCTATCAGACAAGTATTTTTCATGGTTACCCGAAGGGTGTGGTTGCAGAGTCATGCTCCCTGTGATGCCTTTTCTTTGTCTTAAAATCAAGAGTCAAACACGGTTAGAAGGGGAAAAGGGATTTGACCTTGGTATTTATTTTAAGGATCCTTAGGTGCACACATCCAGGTCAAATGCACCAAAATGCACACTGCAATTCCCCCAAAAGATGTGGTATAACATTGTAAGTTTTACTGATTAGCATATCTATCAAAAATTCCCCAATGAGAGGCTTGAATGAGCCCCCCTCCCCAAGGAGCCTTCCCCTGCATGGTTCTATCTTAGTTTACAGAATGTGTTCTGGAGAGGACCTTGGGGTCTGGGGCACACTATACTCTACCTACAAAGCTTCTAAAATGTTTAGTCTCTCAGCTTGACAAACAAATCCAAGAATGTAGGCAAAAAGCACTAAGAATACAGAGGTTGTAAAAAAGGTAAAACAGGGGTATAAAAGAAAAGGCAAAAAAATCTTCATGGCATCACCTGCACAGAGAACATGAGACAGGAACATGCTCACCATCAGCAGTCCTTTCCTCAGTTAAAAAAGCCCCAACAGGAAAACTTCAGTGCCTTTACATATTAGGTTGTGAGTTAGGTGCTACGACTAAGGAGTAGGTAAGCTGGGTACACCACCCTCATCAGCCTGAGGGCATTCAAACCCACATTCGCTACTGAACTGGGGAGTACCTTGAGTCATACCCATGAAAATAAGATTGTGTGGAAGGGTTCATCCAACCTTTCCTACTGAAGTGGTGTTATGGTGTTGCATATAATGTGGGATTCATATGGCTAGAATGAAAACCAAGATGGGGGATGACTCAAGCTGCTCAGGGTCAGGGTGTTCATCTGATGCAGTGCACCCCAGGGCTGGTCTTCTGCTTCCCAAGCGAATGCTAATCACTAGGATGCTCTTAAAAATTTAGTTTCCCTATAAAATACTGAGATTATTAAGAGTGATCCTAGGCCTGCTTTCCGGGGTGACTTTGGCAGATCCCATGGAGCCCACTGCAAGTGCTGTGTAGCTGGAGGCACCTTCTGCTTTTGGTGCAGAAATCCCAAGGTTATGTGGGAGTCCAAACACATTGCTGTGGCTCGTGGTTCCTATTGATCACAGTAGAATGCAAGGTTTGGGGTTTTCAGGAGTATTTTTAGATTATTTTTCTGAAGTTACAACTCTACCCTAGCTGAACTAACCTGGGTCTTGGGTTCTGTTCCGGTGACCAAGATCCCTGAAGACCCATCTTTGACTCAATAGGGGCCGGTCAGTGTATGCCTTTGAGCAGCTGTGTGAATCCCACTGCTGAAGGCAATGTGCCATGCCATCCAATTTTCTTAGCCAGACGAGTGTCCAGCATTGTCAGTGCCTGGTAACTAATGCATACAGTTTTGACTTTACACAATGCAGTGCAATACATTTGGCTCCACAATTTGAAAAGGGTCTGCCCTTTGTCTCTCTTTATCAGTATTATCTGACATTGAGTTATGAGCTGCTAATGACCCAGAGATAATGAAACTCATGTCTCAGAAAGCTCACAGTTTGAAACACTGATGCAAGAAGACAGGAGAACCACTCAAGAAATCCAGTGGGAAGAATAATCTGTGCCTTTGAGCATAATATATATTTTAATTACTATTTGTTTGGCACTCTGGTAGGGAATATGGAAGAAAAAAAGCTTTTAGAAGAGTTTTCAATGGGTTGACAGCAGTGGTTTCATTTTCTTAGCTGAATTCCCCTTCTTCCCTTAGTTTTTATTCTCAGAATACTGGCATTTGATAAGTGTTGATGGAAAACACTGTCTTTTATGCTTAACGTGGGTGTGAGTAGAGGGGAGAGTATATTGAAAGTTCTGCATGCAAGCGCCAGAAATGCCTGTGGTTCCCACACTCGGAGGAGCAGAACAACTGCTCCTCCCAGGAGGCCCAAAGTGTCAAAAGGCGCAAGCAAAGGGAAGGTGGGATGTAGCCCAAGCTTCTGTCTCTTCCCTAATTCTGACTAATTTGGAAAGCCAAGAAAGGTCATGTAAATTAGGATCTTAGTGCGCTGGCACTGCCTTCTGAAGACATTTCTCTGAGGTGTCGTTACAGTAGTTTTACAGTTGCTTAGGCCAGTCTCCGGTTGGAGCCTGTTGGGCACTTCTTCTCCTCAGCTGTAATGATTTCTGTCTAAATTATTCAAGATTTACACTGGTATGATCTGGATTAGAATCTGGTGCAAGTATCCTGCAGATATGCCAAGAAAGGAGGTAGTTCATTATGCATATTACCCCAGAGAGGCAAGCCACTGTCTCCTCTTGCCACTTCAAAGGAGTAGAGTGGGTCTGTTAAGAGACAAGCAAAATCCACAAGATGCCTCGAGGGAGAATAATTGAGATTTCGTTGATTTGTCCAGACAGCAATGGAGACAGAAATCTCACACTTGATTTTAAGTTTATATGGCTCCCTTTTCTCAAGTACGCTGTTGTATCCGAATCTGAAATCTTCAGCTAAAACACTCTGCAGCCCAACAATGAGGCTCCCATGATCTTCACAATATGCCTTTGCTTTTGTTTTTATAAGTCAAGAATATGCAGCTGATGAAAGACTGTCACAGATTCCCTGCAGAGCACTCCCAGTCTGAATCTCTCTCTCATACCACCAGAATGAATCAGTCTGCAGACAGCAGTTTTTAGCAAAGATGCTTTATTACCAGGGCTGCAGCACCAACTAGAACGAGGGAACTCATTACTTTTAGAAAATTATTCTGGTGTTTGAAGTTCTTTTACAATCCCAAACTGGAGAAATTGCAAAGCTCCACATTTCTTTTTTAATGAAAATGAATGCACTAGATCTCTTTAATTAGACAGAGGTGGAAATGTATTAATTACCAGAGGACAACTCTCCATCTTCACGTAACAGTACAGATGGACTGACCCGAGCTCCCAGTGGTAATAAAGCATCCTGGCATGTTGACTAACACCCTTAGCTCCTGCTGGGATGAAAAGAATTGGTATTTCCAAACCTTCATGATCATGAAGTACCATGAACAGGAAAAAAATACTGTGCTGCTTTGGAATGCTTATTTTCTAACACAATCTTTCTAGAGAATCTTACTGATTTACACATGAAAAATAATTGCCTGTTCCATTTTCCTCTCTGCTTCCACTCCATCCTTATTTCAGCAGCAGCTGTCTAAAGGATGGAGGCAGTAGACTATTTTAGAACATTGTTACTTCCATTTTGAGTGGTTTAACTTTTAAGCATTATTTGCTGAGTCTAGGACTTTGTGAGAAGCATGGTTGCTAAAAATCATGCTGAAACCGAAGTAGAGGAAGGTGATAACCAGAACAGACTGATTTTTAAGTGGAGTTGTGAATTAACTTATTCAGCTGGTGTGCCTTTCTGCTGTTGTCTTTACCAGCTGTTGTTGTTCACTCATCTGTTACAAATGCCTAAATAAATTAAATGGAGGAAACATTGGACATCAAAAATATTGACTAGAATTCAAAGTAGCTGGGAATAGTTGCAGTGCCTATGGCTTGAATGCAGAAGAAGCAATTGTTCAGGATAGAAGCAAAAAGCCTGAGCACAGAAGAGCTGTTCTGGAGCTGAAGGGTGGTTATTGACATCAGGACTTGCAAAAGCATAGAAACTTTTTGTTAACAGAAGATTGTGCATCTGTGAGTTGAATACATATTTTTCTTCCTCTAAACACTGCAAGAAGCTTCGAAAAGACCCTAGGTAATTCTTAGCCCTGATAATTTTTACTTTTAGATTTGACACGTGAAGAGCAGCTAAAGTGTCCTTCCATCGGCCAAGGTGATTTAGTCAGCAAAGGGGAGTAATTCTAACCTACCTCTGCAACTCCCAGATTTTCTCTATCACCTTGAACTGTGCATTACTGTTTTGAGCAGTTACATGAAAATTGCACAACAGGAAGCATTTTAAATTGTGTGAGCCTTCTACTAAAGTGGCACCTTTTTATGTGCTTGTGTGATATCAGTGGTAGTTCTTAGGGTAAGGAGATTATGTATGTAGTCACACTGTGGGTGGGTATGTCAGTTCTTTTCCTCACTGTTATTGTTTCAATTCACAAGCCGATTTCATCAAATTTTAACAGAGGGTTAAGTCTCCAGTATACAAAGTTTCTGCAAAAGGTCTGTGAGATGTACGGTGAAAGAGCATAAGGATCTATAGTTATCTGACCTTCACCATGTCCTGTCTAATCCTTCCAAAAGAGAAGTGTGGCAGAATTCATCACAGGGCACCTGAAGCACTTTTGTGGACTGTGCTGTGGAAAAGTGTTTGATTCCTGACTGACTGGTCAAGCAACCAGCATGGGGTGTCCTGGCCAGTCGAACTGCGTTCATGTAGTCCTGGTCCCTACAAAGGTCTTGACATCTCTTGGCCCACCAGCAAGCTAGACAAAGTTGATAAAAGATATAGATAGGAGAAGAAAGAGTAGAAAGGGCATAAGGATGTCGTGGTAGGGGACTGAGGAGCCCTGCAGTGAAGAGAAAGGAGGGAACTGAGGTTATTTTAGTGGGGCTGTAGGTAATACAAGGATGAGTTCATTGTTGTGATTTGTTTGAAGGTGCAGTCAACCATGAAGCATATATCCTGTGGAAATCATAATTAATTAGTGATGAAGCGCTTTGATTTAACTTGTTGCTAGTGTGATGAATTCTTCTGCTTAATTCCCTTTGCCACATTGGGAAAGTGCTCTTCTTTTCAGACCAAGTTATATGAAAGGTCATATTTTTGACCCAAAAATGTTTACTTAATGGTTCTAAATGATGGATTGCTCTGTATCTTAACTTAATGACAGTGGCACTTGAAAAATGTGGTGGTGATGTATGAATGAGACAAACAAGGCTTAGATCCTGGTCTCATGCCAGATTTATGTTAGTCAGGCTCTGGCGTATTCTGTTTTGTTGTGTTTAAGTATGTGCATAGGAGCCATCAACACTGCACTCAAAGCACCTGATTTTTGCAGTTGCATTGAACAGTTCATTTGCCTAATTCTGATCTAATAAGAGGAAAAATCAGCAGTGATTTGATTTAAATTGACAGAGATAGAGCAATATATTGAGATGTATATATTTATACATCTCAGTTTATTTAATGTGGTGATGTCAGAATCAGGTTTGTAGGATTAGATCTGCTGTGCTCATTCAATAACTGGAAGAAGTGCTAACTGTAAAACAATAGGCTATTTGCTTTTCTTTCTTTTACTTGAAGTTTATACATCTGAATCTGAAGAGTTGTAGCCTTGTGGGAAGCACTGTAGACTTCGGGCCTCCATTTATCCCCAGGGCAGGAGCAATGTTGGTAGCTGATATATGTGCTTCTCTAGAGCTCTGTAAATAATCTCCCCATGGTCCCAGGAGATCGTCTTCTCATGGGTTAGGAGGCAAATTCAATGTAGCCTGGCTTTCTGAGCTGGCTTTAATACTTAGGACCAGTAGGCAACCTGTTGAAAGAGCAGATATGGCCTTTTTTATACTGCACTTACTTTCTGAAACATGTCAGGTGTGGAAACACTTCCTGGCAGAACCTCAGCCATCCTAACCACCTGTTTCCAGTTTTAAATCTGGTGGTCCTTTCAGTGATAAAATTGTCCAGTTCTGAGCTTTGTGGGTTGCAGCTCTGGGAATTTGTGATGGAGGTCCTCCACTATGCTTCACCACTCACTCAGTTGTCATGTTACAACCAATACTTTTATTTTAACTTTGAGAAAGTTGTCTGTCCTGTTTGAAAAACAAATCCCCAATCAACCAACCAAAAAAATCAGTTTGACAAAAGTTGATAACTCAGTTGTTTAAAGCCAGTTTTGAGGTGATAGGAGGGAAAAAAGCAAGAAACTTTCTAAAAGGGTGAGGGAGAAAGAATTAAAACTAATTTCAGGGTGTCCTGTCACTTTTAGATAGGCACATTTGCCATTAAGTTGAGGGAAGATTTTGACAGCAAAAGGTAGGACCAAGCTTTCTTCCATCTTCTAGCTGTAAACAGGTAACCCTCACTTTCTCTTGTGGTGTGGAGTGCCCAGCAGCCTGTAGAAAGGGTTGCTTTGTGTTGTCATTTGCCTGAGAGCTGTTCTCCTGCCCTGACAAAAACTATGTTTGTGCAATGTTCTGGTTTATAAACAAAATGTTCTATTTCATGTATAAAATGTGAAATGACTTACCATGAGAGTTTGATTAAAGTAGTTGAAAAGACCAAGAATTGCGTGCATGGAATTAATTTTTCTTTGATATCAAAGACCCTTTGGCTTGGTTTTTTTTTTCAGATTGGAGAACAACTGTGCAGATAAATGACTTCAGTGTCTGCCTCAAACAGCATGTGTGATGTGAGAAATCCTCAGAGGATTTTGGTCTGGAGACTTTTTTTTTCATGCCAAGTTGATGCAAGAACACTACAAAATAGTTTATGTAGCATTTGGGCTCATATAGAGCCAGGTGGGGTGCTTGTTCAAAGGCCTGAATGTTTGCAGCCGTCCCAAAAAGTACATCTGTAGGTTGCTAAAATGCATCCTGTCTTGCCATATAGCTGTTGGATACTGCTCTGTACTGAGAATTTGCACGTGTGAGCAGTGATGATGGTGCTAGCATTAGGCACCTTATAAGTATGCAGCACTGCCTAGAACGTGTGTTCACCACAGCTCCCCATGGTGTGCCACGTGCCATGTATTTCCCACACTGAGCTCGCATTAGCTCAAGAAGTGGTAACCACAGGGGTGCTTGGGGCTGGAAGAAATGAGCTCTGCCCCTGGGTACTACCATGAACTTTTGGCAGTGAATAATGGGCACTGCTTGGTCAGTTTGATATAGTGAGTATCACCAAGAGGAACTAGCGGAGGAGTTTAATATTTGCTAATCAGTTTATTAAGATTCCTTGTACAAAACCCGTTGAAAATAATGTGGTTTTTCAGAATAGCATTTTCAAATATGGTTTATTGTCTGAGAGCTGTCACAAAGTAGCTATAATTAAAACATGTGTAACTGTGGCCTGCACAGTTTTTAAGAATAGCAAAGTAAATTATACCCTTGTCTCTATATGGATTATACCTAATTGTTGAGTTTCAGATACGTGACTGGGAATAAAATGCCCCTTTTAGCTTTCTTTTAAGACAGTAAAAAAGTGGATTGTAATTAATTTCATTCTTCTACTCTGCTCATCTCTGTAGTACTTCAGTGTCTTTTGCTATTACTATCAAAGTAATCTCTGTTGCATGTTTGCTATTTCAGTTTCTTAGGGAGAGAAACAAGCACGAGGAAAAGTTTTGAGTTTCAACTGTATGAAATGTGAGAGTGTTTGTACAGATGCACGTGCACACAACCAATCTGATATATTTATATCTAAGTTATTTTACTTAATGCTCATAACATGTCATTGGAAGTAGATATGTGTGGTTCAGTTCAACCAACTGACACTGAAAATTTGTTTCAGGTTCTCTTATACTTCAAACTTAGTCATCTTACATGGGAGTGTTGCCAAGAGGTCTCATTGCTACATGATGTACTATGAAATCAACACACAGTACAGACTAAACTAAAACTGGTGTTAGATAAACAGATCCAAGCATGGAGTAAGTCTGGATGACCTGAATGGATGTGTCATATATTGCTATGAGTTATTGATGACCTTTCATAATTCACAAGTGGCTCAGGTTCCCTCCACCACTTCTGAGCTATGAGATCATTAATAATGTGTGCAAATAAATAACATATCTTGAGTCAGCTCGTTGTATTTCCTATTGCTCTCCCTTTCCCTCCATGTATGGTGTGTATGCATATCATATTTTTTTCAGAAACAGTGAAATTCCCACCAGCAGCTGTTGGGAAGAAAATTATATAGAATAGTTATATCATTGGAGAACTGTATTTCATAGCTGTGAGGTTATAGTCATAAAATACAGCCATTTAATGTGTTAAGAAAAACTTCTGCAGTTATTTAAACCAATAGGGCTATTGTGTTTAAATTAACTAAACTTTACAGTTCAGTCGCATCCACTGGATCAAATCCTACCCTGGCCTACAAACTGAACTTATTGAAAGTCACAAATGGCATCATCAGTCACCACAAAACTGACTCTGCAAATCCTCAGGATATGATAGAATCATATCAGGAACGAATTGGTCTAGCAGTTAAGGTCTTTTGACCCTAAATGAGATGTAGTCTCAGTTATCGTTTGCCAAGTTTTTTTCTTTCAACTTGGAGTAATGCAACTCTTTCAGCCAAAAGTAAAAATGATCCCAAGTCCATTGAAGTTAAATCTTTCCATTGAATTCAGTGCGCTTTGGATCAGCTCCTAAGAGCTGCTGCCATCTTGGAGAAAAATCTATGTGAAAATTTTCCTTGATTTTACTATTAATGATCTATGTCTTGAGACTACTTCATTTTTATATTTTTCCTACACAGTATTTAAATGCTGGTTTTCATTCCTCATTGTTCATGCATCTTTTGAGGTCAGTTCTCATCAGCAGCTTTCTTCCTGAGCTAATGAGAAAAATATTGCAGTTTATAATCTCTTCTTTCATCTTTGTGTTTATTATATTTTGAGAATGTATGCAGTTCCATGGGTCAGTCATGCCTGGGAAACAAGTTTTGTCATATTGTTCAAGGTTCCTGCTTCTAGCCACGCAGCCCCTTATTTCAGTTTCTGATCGGCACCGCCTGGAGAATGCTGTAGGAATTGAACCAATAACACATGTCCATGGGGGAAGGAATCTGAAGCCTATAATCTTTGTTTTGACGCATGTATGGCAGTGTCCTGGTAGTTCATTGATTAGTTATTTAAGGCTATTTCAGCTCATGGCAGTAATCCAATGTGCCAGTAGACAATTATAGCAGCATTGTTAACGAGGCTGGTGCCAATTTAGGATACCTCTGCATTAACCTGATGCCTGTATGCACAAAGTTAGGTTTTCAAAGAGCAGAATCCTTAAATTACAGTATAAGTGCATGAATCTTATTTTGACTATTTGTTTTTTCTGATATTATTTGAAGTGAGATTGTGCAATCAGTCAATTAAAGGAAAGCTACCATCATGGTAAGAACACGTACCTAAGTGAATCTTCATTCTGACACCTTCACCATGCTGTATGGTCAGAGAGTCATAAAATGGTTTGGGTTGGGAGGGACACTAAAGATCACCTACTGAAGTTCCAACCCCACTGCCATGGGCAGTGACAACTTCTGCTAGACCAGGTCACCCAAAGCCCCATCCAGTCTGGCCTACAGTCCTTCATTCCAGGTCTGAACAGGAACATTTTACTCCCTCCACTGAACCTCTTATTGGGGAGCTTCTTTTTCCAGTGAAAAGCCATTTTCATAGTTCAAAGCATTGAGGGTGAGGAAGTCCAGAAGTAGAGAATTACTGCTAGTTTCTGTATGGCCCAGCCTATTTAGCACAACCAGCAGTGCTTTGCTGTAATCTGTAAGGGATTACTAAATTTACTTCAAGATAGCCATCCAGTGGAAGCTCTTGGTGGAAGAGTTTGGATGATAGAGAGGAGAGAGAGAGAAAAAAAAGTGATTGAATTCCAGCTAAGAGAGCATGGAGGGTCTGCCTGATGGTCACCTCTCTGGAGTGAAACAATGTTGGCATTTGTAGCAACTATCTGAGATTATAGCTGAGGTAATTGAGGTTATATCTGTGCAATCACTAAAGATTCACTTTCCACATCTCCAAAGTGATCAGAAAACCCGATACTTCCCAAAACTGCTACTGAAGTACTGATGCTGTTAGATTACACTGGCTACATTCTTCAAATTGTAGTGCCCTCACTTTAAATATGACTTTTTGAGAGCTTCCCAAAACGTGAGTCATTTCTTCACAGACAGTTTTTCAAAAATTGTTGCCTCTGTGTTAGCAGATGCCTGTCATTCCACTAAATAAGCCAAAGATTCAGTTAAGTGTACTAACTGTGCTGAGTAAATCACCCTTTGGCCCCTGAATGCCGTAACTTTTCCACTATAGCCATGAAGTAATTGATGGAGTAGCACAGGAAAGCTTACATTCTTGCTGTTTGGCAAAATCATAAAAAAATTGTATTATTTCTTAATGGACTTTGGAGAGATGAGTAATTTAAGTCTGGTAAACATGAGTGTAGCGGTCACCTTTTCCTTGGATAGTAGAGGAAAACATTGCTTTAAAAACTCATCTAAATATCCTCCTAAGTGAACTGAAAAATTGTTTCTAATCCATCTAAGAAACTGTAACAAATAATTTTTGTTCAAGCTAACCAGGTGCAGTACAGCCCAGAGGGGTCCTGGTCAAACTTCCACCAGCAGAAACCAGCACAGAGTTTTTCCATTGACTCTAATGGGGTTTGTTGTGTTGCTTAGTGCTGATTTGAGAATAATGGGGAAGCTGGCAACCAAAAGCTTCTCTGATTCATTACAACAAGGACAGACTTACTCATTGTAGGAGTGCACAGATGATTAGTTTCTGCAATATTTGACGAAAAACCGAAAAATTTGTCCATGGCCTCTTTGATGAGAATGGGCAAAGTCACCTGTAGTGCTGGGTTCAGATCTGGGCTCCTCAGAACAAGAGAGACATGGACATACTGGAGACACTCCAAAAAAGGGCCACAAAAATGTTTGAGACCAGAGCATCTCTCCTGTGAGAAGAGGCTGGGAAAGTTGTGAATATGAGGAAAGGAGAGGAGAGGAGAGGAGAGGAGAGGAGAGGAGAGGAGAGGAGAGGAGAGGAGAGGAGAGGAGAGGAGAGGAGAGGAGAGGAGAGGAGAGGAGAGGAGAGGAGAGGAGAGGAGAGGAGAGGAGAGGAGAGGAGAGGAGAGGAGAGGAGAGGAGAGGAGAGGAGAGGAGAGGAGAGGAGAGGAGAGGAGAGGAGAGGAGAGGTTCTCTCTGAACATCTGAAAACATGTTTGTTTACTGTGAGGGTGACCAATCACTGGCACAGGTTGTGCAGGGAGGCCTCCTTGGAGACAGTAAGAAGCTGACTGGATATGGTCCTGGGCAGCCTGCTGTAGGTGGCCCTTCTTTACCAGGTGGGTCGGACCAGATGAGCTCCAAAGGTCCCTTCCAACTTCAACTGTTCTGTGATTCTCCAATGAGTGGAAGAGAATTAAGATTGTAACTGAGAAGAGCACATGTAGCCTCAACAAGAGATTGTTCCAGTGGTTGTGACTTCAAATCACAATGGGACAGGTAATAAAATATACAGCTGAGGTGAAGGGCAAGGAAACCTAGCCAAGTTTACTCAGAAACTCTTCTATTCAGTAAGTGATTTTTATTGGTATTGGTGTGGAATAAGTGTAAACTGGGTGAACTTGTGTGTGTCCTGTGCATTACTCATTGAGGTTAAAGAAAATGCCTTTCTCTCCTTTTTTTTTTTCTCTTTCTGAGGAGAAATGGTTCTCTTCTACATCAATAAGATAAATAAAAGCCTCACCCTTAAGTTTTAAAGAGTGCAAGATAAAAAGCCTAGGAAAAAAATCCACTATGAATTGTGAACAGACGCACAATTAGTGGCAATTAGAGACTGAGGCAATTAATACCTTTATAAAGTGCTTCTCTAAAACAGTTAAAGCATTGTTAATTTTGCAGAATTCCATCATATGGTTAAGACAAACAGGTTAAGAAATGTGAACTAGGTCTTAGTAAGCTAAAGGATTTACCAGACCATGGGCAGTTACTTTCAAAAAACCTGAAAGCACTGAGGAATGACTGGAATGAGAAGAGAAGGACACAAGTAATCCTCAAAAAAGAGAATATTTTTAGCAATTACCATTTTTAAAGTACTTTAATCCAAAACTCAACATCTGATAAGGAAAATAGTCTTTGAACATCTAGAAGACAATAAAATTATGATCAATAACCTGCACTGTTTTTTGCAGACTGAATGTTGCCAGACAAACCATTTTTATAGCCTAGACTAATTAGTGGATGAAGAAAATGAGGTAAATGTTATGCTGAAGGTCAGAGTCTCAGCTGGAGAAAGGAAACATAACCATATTGACTTCATCATACTTATTAAAGCAAGCTGAAGAACAGCATTTATACTTCAGAACTGCATTTCTCTAAGCCTAATAAAGTTTTACCCAAAAAATTAAATCAAATTTTTAAAAAACATTTCACATAACACGAAATCTGGGTAAATGTCCACAAAACTGAGGAGTTTGGAATGCCTTTAGGTGTTGCAAAGGTTGTTTCTAAAATGTATCTTATTTACTGGCTTTGTTAATGATCCAGGGAAGGTCCAAATTTCATTAATGTAGCCTGGTATGTGCTGTAAACATTTGGGAAAAAAAAAATTACACTGAATTAGGGAGAAAAGATGGGTAATAATGCAAATATGATATTTTTAAGGGAAGAAAATAAAAAATACTGATATTCAGAATGAAGAAGAAACATGACAGCAGTAGTGCCATTTTTACTGCATGAAGATCTAAGCCCAGTTTTGGTTTGCGTGTATTCTGTCATAAATTCTGTGTCTTCTATGTATGTGTTTTCATTTCAATTAAATAAGTTCAGTGGAAAGGATTTCCATTCTTTTCCTTATATTATTGTCTACGAAGAGAATTACTTGGTGTTGACATGACACAGTTACTGGCATTTATTAATATTCATAACTGGAAGTATTTTGGTACATAGAATAATAAAGAACAATCTTTTACTACAAGAGAAGAGGTAAGATTTAGATGTGGGCAATCAAAGAGAAAATGAAAGAGCAGTGACACAGTACTGGCCAGCCTGATAAGCAGTGATTTTGGAGGAACTGATGTGGATCTGTTCCTTATTAACTCTGTCTTAAGGATATGCCTCTGCTCTCAGATCCATGTTGGTCAGAGTTTACTCCAGAATGAGATTTTCTAACCATGTGCTGCATGAGCACTCAGCCATATCTTGGACATTATTTCAGCCCAAGGTCTGGAGCTCTGTAGAGGAAAATCCATCATCATATCATGTTGAGATGATGCAATCACACGAACTAAATCAGTTTACAAGGATCATTAGGATCAGGACAATTTAGAGTTATATTAGGTTGCTTGAGGTCTTAGCAACATTTTGTGCAAGCCCACAAAATAATACAGGTGGAAAGGGTGCAGACTGTGCCTCCTCTGATATTTCAGAACTCTCTTTGTTTCTCAGATAGATAGGCTGTTAGATTCCCAGGTGCTCCCATAAAACCAATGCTTTTTGATATACAAAGGGGTTACTTTTCTTGGCAGTGCCAATAGGAACATCAGAAGAAGGAATTGCTGTCATTGTGTTGAAGGCATAGCTAAGCATAAACAAAGAAGGAAGGGCCAGCTTCATCTGCCTGGATGTTTGTGAGAAAATAATCATAAATATTTGCTACTGGAAACTCATGCATCCAGACTTGCATAAAGGTTATGTGCAGTGTTACTGTTCACATGCTACAGTTTGTAGTGGGAATGTGGGGCAATTGTGAAAGTGAAATTTGCTTTTTCTGCAATGTGTGCAACATTTATTTAAAGTGAATTGTTCCAGGGAACATATTTGCCAAGAAACTCTTTCAGGAGATAATTTAAGGAAAATGAGCACCAAAGAATGGAAATTATGGGATTGACTTCGCTTAATTCAAATGGAAAATGTCTTCATGGTTTTTACCCAGCAGGTAATGCATATGTTTATTGCATTATAGAAATTACAGAGCTAGTTAAATTATTTCACTATTTTTGACATTCTGAAGATCTTTCCACTCCTTATGATCTGAAATTGATACTTTTTCTGCTTATTTTTACAATGTATTTCCAGAGAGTTTTGCCAGAATTTTTATTATATAAATTTAGAAAATTCATGTTTACTAATAAACTGTTTTCTTCCTGAAATTAGGGAAAATAATGAAAGCAACAATGTTCAAATACATTTAAAAAATATTGACATATGCATTTGCCAAAATTTTAATAGGAAGTGCTGATATTGCTTGAAACATTCCCCTTGTAAAAGTATAGACCATTTTTTCAACAACATAATGGCACAGGATTTGCTGAGAGCTATCATAAATCATAGAATTGTGGAAAAATTCAGGCTGGATCTCTGGCGGTCTTGTAGTCCAGCCTTCAGCTGAAAGCTGGGCTAGCTTTGAAGTTAGATCAGGTTGCTCAGCCTTGTCCAGTTGCATTTTGAGTACCTCTAGGGATGGAGATGTCACGATTTCTATGGGCAACTTGTGCCAGTGCTCAACCACCATCACTGTAAAAATTTTTCCTTACTTTTGATCAGGGCCCAAATAGGGACACACTATTCCAGATGTATCTTCACAGGTCCTGAGAAGAGAGCAATAACCACTTTCCTCAGAATGCTGCCTGCACTTCTGCTCATACAGCTCAGTATGTGCTTAGCCCTCATTCCCACAGTTGGGATCAGCAAGATCCATATCCACAAAGCAGTGCCCCAGCTGGCTGGCCCCAGTCTGTGCGGAGCAGGGTGGCTAGATCCTATCCAGGTGCAGGACTTTGCATTCATCTTTGTAGCATTTCATGAAGCTCCTTCTGACCTATTTCTCCAGTTTGTCTGAGTCCTTGGGTGACATGCAGTGTATCAGCCACTCCTCCCAGTTTGGTGTCACCAAAAGACCCTGTGAGGGCTCATTATGTTCTCCTGTCCAGGTTATTGATGAGTTCATTTGTTAATCCATGCTGGGTTCACAGTTGCTGTCTTTGCCTTCACTTGCAGTGAAATGATCTGCATAAAGACTTGCTCCTTAATTTTTCCAAGAAGCAAAGAAAGAGTGATTATCTTTAGTTGCCTGGATCCTCTTTGTCACTTTTTTTAAGAAATACTTTTTTCTCTTACTGCAGACCCAAAGAGGCAGTCTTCCCTAAAGACATCTCTTCTCCATGGAGACATTTGGACAGAGGAATCACATATCATGTAAATAATCAAGTCTGTCCTCTCCAACCTAAAAATATTCTGTTTCTCTGGGGGAACAGGGACTTCATGGGGCACAGCTCTTCAATGTCCCCAGACACGTCAGTGTCGTCTATTAATCATGAGTCTTTCCTTTTCCTGATCCAGACTTCTCTGTCTGCATGCAAACATATGCTCAGGTGTAGGCACAGGCTGAGTTTTGGAGTTGTTTATGAGAGCCTAAACACGTCTGGCACCTTTGCACAGGACAAAGACCTTGTTCACTGAAGCAGACTGTGTAGAGGAAGGACCAAACATTCCTGCTAGGTCTGCTGATCCATGCCCCAAGCATGACTACTCCTCAGCACTTTATGTAAGCTTCAAGTCTAGGCCACATTTGAAGAAATATCCAGTGAGAAAGACAGAAATTATGAGGGTGATGGGCTCCCACCCACTGTGAGGAGGTGGGGTTGGGTGGGGTGGGGTGGAATGGGCAGTTTCTCATTCCTCTACAGTCCAGGGGGATGTGATGGGTTTGCTGTGTTGCATGGAGTAGAAGAAAAGGTTGTGGGATTAGTCAGGCTTTGCTTGTTCCATGTGCTCATTATGAAAGAAATGCTAAAATAACAACTAATGGATCTAGTAAAAGAAAACATGTTGTTTGCTTTCTCAGAGACTCTAGGTGACTTTAGGCAAAACCTGTGGAGAGGGGTTAGCAAGCATGCTATAAGAATGTTACAGCTCTAGCTCAATTCCATGTTTCTCAATGGCTGAACACACTCTCACAGCTGATCTCAGCCAGTTTGATCCATGACCTATTCAGATAACAAACATTTTATCTTCCCAAATCAGAATTACAGCAGCTCCTCCTTTTGTCAAACAATCACTCAGAAATGAAGGGGACTTTCACATCAGAGGGGTGCTTCTGTGCCATGACATCCTGTCTGGGCTCTGGGAACTCCTGTTTCCCTGTGAAAATGAAGGTGGATGAATGCTTGCTCCAAAAACACTGCTGACTGCAGGGCTCAGCCTAGCAGCTCCCAACAGAGCCTGAGTAGAAAGTGGCATTACCTCATATGTCACTGTGATATTTTAAAAGGTTGCATAATTACTTTGACTGTTGCACTCAGACTGGGTGACAAGACTATGAAAACTGAAATGTGTTCAAGAAACGGTTTGGATTTTTTTTCCCTTTTTTTTTCTTTTTTTTTCCCCCCTGTTGTCTGGGGGTGCACAGCAGCCTGAATGGTTACACTGGGAAGGAAAGTCAGTGAGGAAGGGGAGAAGTAAGCGATTCCAGACCCACTCTTTCCGCTGTTGCTCAAAGCTCAAAGGAAGGGCATATGGCCACCTGATTTCCATAACCATGATGTGCCTCACCGATGGTGCCCAGCACATTGCAGGTCATGTTTTGGCACAAGACAGCCATCTCCCAGCTGTTGTGCCACAGGAGAAAAGACCAAGCTTTACCCAAAACCACTGTGTGCCTGAGGCAGCTCCTACCAGATGTGTCATGACCAGAGAAGGTAGGAAACTCTACCATGTTAGGAACCCCTTTATCCTATTTGAGGCAATGCCTACTAATATTTCCCCAAGAAGGCACTTTTTTGGAGTATAATGATGCCTGTCCTGCCCCTGAGGATTGCAGTCTGCGTTTGAAGGGACACAAAGACCTGGTCCTACCTGAACTCCACAAGCTTGATGTCTGCCTGGGACATGTAGCAGCCTCACTGAGTGATGGCCCACAAATTAAAATACAATGAGGTTGCCCTGTGAAAAGTAAAATCAGTTGACTGCAAAGCAGATGTCCTTGACTTTAAAGAGAATAAGAAGAAAAAGAAGTTTTTTGTTACCTTTGTAATTTGCATTCAGCCTTTAGACTGTGACCTGCATTATCGGATCCAGACTAAACTTCTGTTGGTTTTGGGACCTCACAGAACCATGGTTAAGATGAGCACACACTGAAGCATGTGAGGCTACTGAGTGGTCTCAGCTTCTGCACAGATTTTGTAGAGCAGAGATGAAAAATGAGTTTCAAGAAAGGCATTTCTCACAGGCACATAGAAAGCCCTTTAAGTGTGGACTGCACTCCACACAGAAAAGAGACCACATTAAAAAGGCATTTAAACCCCTGAACGTCTTTTTGACTTCTGACTTCAAAAGAGTTCCTTCACAGAACTGTACCCGCAGTAGCTGCCTCCTGATCATATGGTCAGGCATGAGGGAAATTCAGCTGATTTCTCCCTCAGCTGTACAATGAAGCATGTTAAAAAACATGAAGTTGAAAAATTATGTCAGGTTTTTAATCTTTTTATGCCAAACAAATGGATTCTTTACTTTCCATTCTATCTACTAGAAATGCAGACAGTGATGTATGAAATTAATTTGGAAGCAATATGTTAGTAAGGTTAAGTTTTAATTTTTTTCCAGGGATAGGGTGAGCAATTAGGCCTCCTTGGTGCCTTATCTGAAGTAAGACAACTGCTCTTGGGATAATTTGGAAAAAACCAGTCTGTTTTATCCAAACATCTAAATAAAATGAGAATAGGTCAAATGAGGGCAGCAAGTAGGGATTGGGTAAATAACCAAGTGATAAGTTTGTTGCTGATCTGCAAAGTAATTGAAATAAATAACTGAAATGCAGATCATATTCTACTCTCCCAGCACCAGGATCTTTAATTTGCCCAAATGAAAAGAGGTTAAAAAACCCCCAAAATTTTGGGGTAAAAAGTCACTTTAAGTTTGTTGCTTGGAGTTCTGAGGTAAAAGCCAAGAAAATTAGATGCTAAATTCATAAAGTTGGCAGCAGCTTGCACATCTCTTTGACTTGAAAGGAACCCCTGTTTACTCCTCTGCCCATGTTCCAAGGAGTGTAGGAAGTGCTGCTGCAGGCAGCTCTGCCAGTCGTGCTCCTGGCTAGAACTCCCTCCTTTGCATTGGTCATCCTCACCTCCTGTCAGTGCTCTCCTCCTTGGAGCATCCTGAGCCTCACATGTGGGGTACTGGCAGAGCACCAGGAAAAACTGAGAGGGACCAACAACTGGCTAAATGACTACTGTCCTCTGAAGGGGTAGGAGGCTTTAGTTCAAGCCAGTCCTTTTAATCAGAAAGGACACTTAACTTGCAGACTGCAGCACCATCCACAAGGATCCAGGAGAGCAGAAACACACCAGCAGTGACTTATGGCCAGTGGAGTTTCCTGGAATGCGGATGCAGCTCCTTGAGTCACAGGAAATCCAACCTACATCTTCCATTTCTTAGCTGAGGGTATTAATTTCGTGTTATTGGATGGAAAGTTTACTACCACCAATTTTATTTGCATGACCTTTATTTACATGACCTTGATTCTAAGTACCCAGAAAGTTAAATGTTTCAAAATGTGAAGGGCTTATGTTCAGAAAGTGTCTAAACAAACTGTTTCTGATATATTGAAACGCACCCCCCCATCTTCATTTTTTTCGTCAAAACCAGTTTACTGAATTTGTTCCAACTTCAGAGAATGATCAGCCAACCTGAAATTTGTTTTGTGACTAATGATTTACTAAAAGAAATGTACTGTCTTCTTCCCAGGAAGCCTATCATTCATTTGGAAGTTCATGGTAAATTTTTATTTATTCCTTTCTCTCCTTACAGTGGATTTGAGCTTCCCCAGGAGCCAAGTTGCTCCCTTTTGTGTTGCCTGTGATTTGGCCTTTCAAAGAGGGAGATTGCTAGCCTCCTGCTTTGGATGGGATCAGTAGACCATCCTCTTTTGCTCTGCCTCATGCAGAGAAGGGGGCTGCTGTCAGCACTGGGGGGCTGTGAGAGCAGTCTAAGGGAGACTGAAATCATGAGGGCTGCAAAATCCGTGTCAAGTTGGTGCCTTGCCTGACTCTGCATGCTCTGTTTGGGCAGATTTGAAAGCAGGCAAAGGGGATTTGGTTGCCTCTGTTTGATTTGCACCATCCTCAAGCATGTTAGGCAGCCAACAGAACCAATTTGGATCCATGGCTCCTTGCTGCAGAAGTTTTAGGGAATGGGCTGAGAAAATACAAAATGAAGTTGCTAAAGACTCACTCCTTCTTGGTGCTCCTTTAAAACTGCCCAACAGTTTGCTTAAATTAACTCCCTCTGGGTGCCACTGCAAACTTTCAGTGTTGTCACAGTGCTGATGTAACTGCAGGAGAGTATTTTTCAGGGAGAGTTTGCAATGAAGGAGAATTCGAGACAGAGCAATGGTGAAAAGTTTCCCAGGTCTCTTCTCTCACAGCTGAAGTGGAGCCCAGCCCAGGCAAGGGGCTAGCAGAGGGAGGACAGCCTAAGCATAACATGGAGCGCTGTGGGGTGCTGGGGAAAACACCATCTCCTCATGTGGTAGCTTTTCCATATCCCGTGTAACACAAGGGCAGGGATCTTGCCAGTCACATGCTGAGCACCATATGTGAGCCCAGTTACATTCATTCAGAGTCATTCAGCTGTTGATTGCAGAAAGCCTCCCAGGAAAGTGGGTGGTTATCTTTAAAATGATCTTCATCCAGCAGGCTTTGGTTCAGTTTCGCTAGTGTAGAACACTCCCATAACTTTGAATCATATCAGGATTTGATTGTGAGTTTAAATATATGTTGTGAACATTCAAGTCCTGTGCAAACAAAGACCAGACAGTGGCCAAGAGAAGCTGACGCGTGAGCAGCCATGTTGTTCCCTCTCCGGTCCAAGAACTGGATTCCTTCACAAAACCTTCTGTGTTGCAGTGATAAAAAGATGAATATTTGACATAGCTAGATAGATAACACCTGACACCCTAGTAAACAAAGGTGAGTTAATGGTTATGAAGAGACTCTATGATGTGGTTGCTTGCAACAGCAGCGAGTTGGACATAGTGCCCCAGAGGGCACCTTCCAGCCTAATTTTATTGTTTGCTGGTACAGGTCCATGAGGAGGTATTCACTGGGATTTGGGTTACTATTTTGTTCATAGAAAATCTCGCCTACCCCTTGCTATACAATGCACTCAACGTGTTGGAACTATGCTTGAAAAAACAGATCTGGGTCATAGTATCTCTCTCTTTTCCATCAGACTGAATTGTCATGCCCCTATTAGTACTGACTGGATTAAAAATCCCCCACAAAGTGAGTACATCTACTTGTGGAACAAGCAGTACTAAGTGCCCTGCCTTTGGATCCCCTGAGACAACATGAAACAGTGCTGCACCTTGGCAGTGGTGATGATGTAGAGGCCACTGACACTGGTGCACTCACCTGCTGAGACCAAAGGCCCACCAGAGAAGTCATACTGGTGTTCACTGGTATGCAAGAGACTGAAAACTGATGAGGCTTTGAATCTCTGCAGGCCATGTAGTTCATACAATATTGATTAAAAGCTCATAGTGGGATAGTCCCCGTATCATGGGATAGTTTGCCAGTGTAAATCCAGTTTAAAAATTGAAATAGATGGAATGTCTGCAAATTGGCATATCAGACTCTTAAAGCAGCATCCAGAGTCCTTGTCCCTCCTGCAGGATAGCTGGTTCTTATACCATGAACTTGATTTGTTAGCATGGCTGCAATCAAAATGTCTGTTTCTTATTTTTGCTGAGTTATACCTTAAATGTGTCTTTTTTTGGCTACTTATGTTCTCGTTTCTGCAGAGCAGCAGCCAAGCAGGGGCCCAATTCCTGGACCTCATATTTATTCCCATAGCTTTGATGGGTTGAGTCTGGTGCAGCCTGTATCACAGAGCACCTGGATGGGCTGATTGCAGACATTCACTGGCACCACAGTCTCAGCTGTGGAAACAATTTTGCTGGCAGTGGAAACCCAGTTTTGCTGGGGAGGGGCCCATATTTCTATTTTGAAATGTGTGAAGCCTCATCAGAGCTCTGCTATCAGACTTGCTGGAACTTTTCTGCCTCGCTCTCTTGGTCCATCTTTTCTCACCCATCCAGATCTTACTTCTGCTTCTTTTCAAAGTCCCTAGTATAGGTTTTCTGGCTTCTTTGGCTGTAATCTCTTCCCCCATTTTTTCTTCATGCATTAGTTCTTCCTTCACTGTATTTCTCCACTGTCTCTTCCATTTTCTCTGCCCTTCCTCTTAATTTCTCAGGACCCTCCTGTTTTTCTCCTCATGTCCACATTTTCATCTTTTCTCCAGAAGCTCCATGAATGACAACTCCCGTAATGGAGCATATCCCTTGAAAAGGCTGCTCTCTTGGACTTCAGAGGGGGAATGAGATGCAGGTCCAGATGGCATCACTGCTGTCAATATTTTATTAACAAGTAATGCTGAGGACCCATGGTAAAAAGCATTGTGTAGCTGGGCAGGAAAACACAGCTCTTATACCACAAGTCCTCATGTCCTCCCCATAAAGGCATAAAGGGGTTACAGCCTCAATGTTACACACCAGCAACTGAGGCATATGGAAAATAAGGATAAATTTACTAAACTGTTTTGACACATAAAGTTGTGAACACATTTTTTCTCCCCAGTCTGATGTCCTTATGCCTGTTAACTGTCTTAATTACATTCAACCTATTGATTTTTCTGGGGTATAGGAGTGACACCCATGTAGAAAACTTAGAAAAACTTGCTCTTGGTGTCCGAGTCAAGACCACTCAGAGAGTTCAAGACAATCTATTTGTCTCCACAGTGTCGTGGTGGGGAATTAAAACTCACCAGAATTTAAGGGAAGGAGAGAGAACAGTGGGAGAAAAAACAAGGAAACTATGTAGTCTGTGCTCACCATCTGACTGTGGCTCAAGGGCCTGGACTGAAAAGCCTGTTTTCCTGAGGCATGGCTAGAGCTGAAAAATGCAGCAAGGTCCTTGTGTTCTGCGATATTCCAGTACCGTGTTCATGAAATTCTGTGTCAGCTCCACAGATGTATTGAGACAGAAGACTGTAAAGATCTAAGCATGAAAGTCATGATTTGCATTCTTCCTTTTGTGTTACTGAGGTTTAGGCTTAAGGTTTGATGTCATCTCCTGGTTAGTACGTTTTGATATGCCACAAGCTTTTCTATCAATATATGCTTGTATTGTTTCCTATGACTTGGAGGTCGGTTGGCCAAGGGATAAGCAGACCTATTATGTTTGAGAGCAGTGAAATGTTTTTTTGATAATATTTAACTTGCTTAATATTTAATATGCATAGTTATGGTACTCAGGAGTAGAGCAGAGCAGTGGGATCTCCCTTAGCTATCAACTCAGTATGCCTGCAGAACCAGGAAGGCTGTGTATCAGTTTACACTCAGCTTGGTAATCTTGCATGGGGCCTGTTTGTGTCTCTTGCACTGAAGGCTGAATGTAAAATGAACATTGTTAGCCAAGAAAGCAAATAAAGGGAACTATTTCCCAAGGCATTTTACTCTGTTTATTTAACGCCTCTGAACAAATCCTTTTCCACATCCCCTGAACCTACTGGCCACTTCAGATAGCTCCATTTCCTGCTGGGTGAGTTTTTTCTAAAATGTTTATTCACCTCCAGGAAATGATGATTTCCTGAATATTCTGAAACTTCGTATTTTTGTTGTGTGCCTGTTTATTTAATAGTCTTACTTATTGTGCAAGTGTGCAAGGCACAGCAACACCTCTTGAAATGTAACTGTGAGGACGAAGTGAAACTAGACATAGTATAACACAAAACAGAGTGAAACTAAATCTGGTTTTGCTAATTTATACACAAGTGTATTTCCATTAGCATGAGCCGTTACTCCGTATTTATCCTGGCCTTAATGAGTTCAGAAGTAGGTTTTTAAATTTATCCTGCTCTAAGGAAAAATGCCTAAAAATTCAAGTTAGTGAAGGAGAATTAATTAACTTAAAGATTTTGTATTTCACAGTTTACATTAATGTCTCTTAGTTTTATTTAAGCAGCAAACCAACAGAAGGGACTATATGTTTTTTTCACCCTACAGTAGGACTGAAAATAAGCAATGTTTATTTTGTGAGGTTGAAGTTAACCTGTTGCCAGCACTCCAGCCTGACATGAATGTCACTACAGAGTGAAATTTGTGCACATTCTTAATGAAAAGGCCATAATACTTTATGAACAAGGATGGGAACCCAAAGTAACTACTCTGAAATGAAAAGAGCTTCTTTAAAGTAAATTAACTGGGATTGGTCCCAGAGGAAATTCAGGAATTGCATAGCTTTGCCACTTACCCTGGACTGAGCCACACGTCCCACTCATGCTTTCCTCTTCTCCCTTTGTGTCTACTTGTTCTTAATCTTCTTCTTCTACCACTGCTGGCTGTGACTCTCTTTGGCTTTTTACAGGCCAAACAAATAGTTCACATCTCCACTGAGTTCAAAGAGAAATGCAATGTGAGCATGATGCTTGCCCCATGCTTACCTGGAACTTCCACCCTCACAAAAACCATATCCTTCAGCGTGTGTCCATTTGGTAAAATTTTGAAGGAAGAAGAGACTGAAGATTAGACTTTTCATTTCTTAGACAGCCTTTTATCCTTGCTCAAGGAAACAGCCTCTTCCTCTTCTGCGAGTCCTTTGTTGCCATTCCTATACTGTCTGTGATGAGGAGACTGGTCATTTTTGCTTGCTTTTAAATATTATTTTCCTTCCTTCCTTCCTTCCTTCCTTCCTTCCTTCCTTCCTTCCTTCCTTCCTTCCTTCCTTCCTTCCCACCATGTTTTCCCCAGTCCAGGTGGACACATGCTGCTGATGATGTCTCTACAACCAGGTCACTGCCAGAGACAGAACCTTTGTAGCACCAGAACGGGGTCTGCTTGCAGACCACCCCTTGTGATACAATGTGATAGCACTGTGCCCCTGTCTGACAGGAGTGCTCTTGCTTCTGACACCAATTACTTGATATCCACATTGCTGAGCTGAGGGTGCCCAACATGTTGCTCCTTCCTTGGGTTCATGTTGTGCCACTTTACCACCAGGATGCAGGACCAAAGTATTTGATTTTTAAGCAGGCTTTGACAATTTTTACTTAATCTCTGATTAATTCACCTTAATTCCTTGTGTGACCTGATTGTTCCTTTTGCAGGGGGATAATTCCCTCTCCTCCTCCTGTCTAACATGGCCGGACAGAGCTCCAACACTTCTGTCTTTTTCATTCCAGGAGTGTTTTTCTTACTACCTTTTCTGCTCTATCATAGATACCAGACCATCAGCTCCATCAGTGTCTTCCTCAGCTTTCAAAGAAGATTGCATCCTTTTGAGAGATGTGTTACATTTTAGCTCCCTTCAGGCTTGGTGAAGCTTTCAGAGGTTATAGGGGACCCATAGAGAGTGTTTTTTGTCTCCTCCAGAAGTTTTTGCTACTTGGCCTCTGTTATCACTTCAGCTGCTGGGAATCATTTGCAGTAACATGTTTAAACCTGAAATTTCATGAGAAAAATCTACCCCAGGCTACAGTTGCATTTGTAAAGTAAGCTGCTAGGTGATACAAAAGCAAGTGGATCACACAAATAAACAGGTTTAAATTAACTCCAGGTCCTATACTAATGCATGATGACATTTACAGCTGCCTTGGCTTACCCTGCCATCTTCTGGTGATACCTGCCGCAAGATCAAAAGTTAGAGGTGAAATGAGATGAAATATTTTATTACTAAAAACACAAGAGCTGGCTCCAGTCCAACAGAAGTTTCCTTAAATAACTATTTTTAATATACAGCACCATATAAGATTCCTGCAGTATTTTAGATTTTGATTTAACTTATTTCAATAATATATTTGTTTTACTGGATGATATTTCACTAGGCTAGAGAAACCCTTCTGGCCTGACAATGCCTGCCCTGGCAAAGGCAGATTAAAAAAATGTGTCCCGCATTTCTCTATCATTATAAATTAACCAAAGATACTGAGGCAGACAGGGCCACTGAGTGGCCAGGTATTCAAGACTGTAACTACTTGGTCTCCAGGCCTTTAGATGCTCAGTTGCAAACTGCTTCTCAGCCATCCAAAACCAAACCATTTGACACTTCCTATGACAAAACCACCAATTTGAGCTCCAATTCTCTCACTGTGTCT
Organism: Aphelocoma coerulescens; assembly: GCF_041296385.1. Classification (NCBI taxonomy): domain Eukaryota; kingdom Metazoa; phylum Chordata; class Aves; order Passeriformes; family Corvidae; genus Aphelocoma; species Aphelocoma coerulescens. The sequence goes on from NC_091013.1 coordinate 66,229,829, forward strand.
CCCAACCTAATAGCTTAAATTATTTTCTTTTTTGATGGTTGTATTGGGTTAGCATGTCAAGATTTGGGTAGCAAGGGGACTATAGGAGTGGCTTCTCTTGGAAGCCACCACAAGTTTCCCCATGTCTGACAGAGCCAGTGTGACATAGCTCCAAGATGGACCCACTGCTGGCCACTGGCCAAAGCTGAGCCCAGCAGGGACAGTGGATTCTCTGGGATAACAGAGTTCACAAGGGGAATGGTTACTGTGCAAGACCAATGGCAGTGGGAGACAGGAGTAAGAATGTGTGGGAGAAGCAGTTCTGCAGACACCAAGGCCAGTGGAGAAGGAGGGGCAGGAGGTGCTCCGGGCACCAGAGCAGAGGTTCCCCTGCAGCCCCTGGTGCAGACCATGGGGAGGCAGCTGTGCCCCTGCAGCCCATGGGGATCCATGGGGGAGCAAAGATCCACCTGCAGCCTGTGGAAAACCCTATGCCAGAGCAGTGGGATGCCCTAAGGAGGCTGTCAACCTGTGGGAAGCCCATGCTGGAGCAGGCTCCTGGCAGGACTTGTGACCCCATGGGGACCCATGCTGGAGCAGTCTGTTTCCTGAAGGATTGCACCCTGTGGAAGGGACCCACACTGGAGCAGTGTATGAAGTGCAGTCTGTGGGAAGGACTCATCTTGGAGAAGTTCATGAAGGACTGTCTCCTGTGGCAGGGACCCACTGCCCTGCTGTAGCAGGGGCAGAGGGTGAGGAGTCCTTCCCCGGAGGAGCAAGGAACAGCAGAGACAAATTGTGATGAACTGACCACAGTCCCCATTCCTCAACCCCCCGTGCTTCTGGATGGAAGCAGGTACAGAATTCGGGAGCAAAGCTGAGCTCAGGAAGAAGGGAGGATGATAGGAAAGTGTTTTAAGATTTTTTTCTATTTCCTCATTACCCTCTTCTGATTGGTAAAAAATTCAGTTAATTTTCCCTAAGTAGAGTCTGGTTTGCCTGTGATGGTAATTGATGACCTCCCCCCATCCTTAATTTAGGAACCTTCTGTTGCATTTCCTCTCCCTTGCCCAGCTGAGGATGGGAGCAATAGGACAGCTTTGGTGGACACCTGGCAGCCAGCCAGTATCAACCCACCACAGGTTTTCCTGTTTTTTTCCATTTCTCTTTGCATCCTTTCCAGAATCACTCTGTTTTTCTGCTTGGTTTTGCTCTTTGACCAGCTTCCAGTACTCCTTCTTTACAAAGATCTCAGCACTGGCCATCCCTTAAAGCTGGAACTGAGTTTGAATTTTTTATTTGGATATTTAAAGTGCTGCTGGTTTGGAAAGTGCCCCCCTTATCCAGAGAAAAATCTAGATTTTTTAGTGGAAAACCAAGAAGTATTCAGTGTTTGGCAAGAAAGGGATTAGTCATGTCTCAAAACTACAGGCCATTCTTTAATTCTCACCAAAAACGTTAAATTTTTTTTTTGTCCTAAAATGTTTAGTTGCCATAAACAGAGGGTTGGGTGTTTTTTGGCCTTTCCACAAAATGTTGAAAATTTTCATGGAAAGCAGCTGTTGTGGGTAAAAAAAAAAAAAAAAAAAAAAAAAAAGCAATCATAAAAAAGTGCTCTTTTACTGTTCAGTAGAGAAGTTTGGATGGAAAATTTTGACCAGCCTTACTTTAAGACCTTTTATGGTGCTGTGTTGTGAAAGCATTAGACAGGCACTCTATCTGCCTGCTCCACCTATTTCTGTTTCTATTTCATTATGACAGTGTCTTCGCTGCCCTCAGGCCTGTAAACCTTTCACTTTTGGTATTTACAGTATTTATTCACTTGCTTTAAAATGTTTTGCTTGCTTCTACTTTAATTTTACCAACTGGGCATCCTGTTGCTGATCTGCCTGATTTCCTCCTGGTTGCCTGACGCTGCTATGACAGATTGCTCTCAAGGGTTGCTCTAGTCACAGGGCACTAGGTCTTTAGGGCACTTCAGCCTTGCAGACCTTTATGGCTCTTTTGGTGTGCCTCAATGGCACAAGGCTCCCTTGCATCTTTGCATCATCTTTATGCTGGGGCTCAGCAGCACACTCAGACTTCTGTCCTCCTTGGTGTTCAATATTGAGGAACTTCCACTTTATAGCAGAAGTTTTTATTGCTCAGTCATTGAGGGAGATCCTACTTGGTGTTACTGCATTATTGCTCATCTTCATGGTATTCAAGTTGTCTGATATTCTGATGATCTCAGCCTCCTGCACCAGCTCGTGTCACCTATTCTGCCCTGGGACTGCACCCTAAGAGGCACTGTGCCTCCTGAGGACTCCTGCTCCCACAACAGCACTAACTAGGGCCCTAATTATGGCAAACTGCCCAGGCTAATTCCAGATGATGATAGCTGCCAGCATCCCACAGGGAAAGCATTGTGGGGATGCAGGACCACGACTGTTAGAGGAACTTCAGAAAGACAGAGACACTTTTGAATTCCTCTACAAACAGCCAATAATAGTGGTGTGTAGAAAGCGTGCACGGAGTTTTGTGGGTGTCAAAATCATAAGGTAATGTTTTTTCCTTTAATGCACTGAAGGTCTCCAGGAAAATGGCAGGTCAGCTTGGCTGATTAGTATCATTACCCCCAAGTGTGTTCACCAAAACCAAGACTAATTAGTTCTCCAGACACTGTGTGAATGCAAACTTACCCGCTTTTATTTTGCTTCCTCTAGCTCCCATCTGATCCTACTCATTAGCACCTTCAAGCAGTGAACACATGAAGAAGTCTTTCGTCAGTCCCAAGCTCAGGAGCAGGGGATGCAAGGTAAAGGTGATTTGCTGCAATTTGCAAGGTCCCAATGGACAAAAGCTGATGCCCACAATGTGCTGTGGTGGCAGGTCTGAGTCTCCACCGCCAATCAGCTGAGGCAGTTCTAATTCTGATTCTCATTCTCAGAAACAAGTGTAGAATCTAATCAAGTCAGGCTACCTATGCCCTATGCTCCATCTGTACTTCTAAGGCAATGAGGAAAGTGTCACTTTTCTCCTCAGGCAGTCAAATCCCTGAGCCCAGTGTTGGCAGGCAACCAGCCTACGTGGAGCATTGATTCAGATAGAAGGGGCCATTTCCTACAGGAAACTAGGCAAGTATATGTTGTGTGGGCTCTGCCTCTCTCTCCAGCCTTGCCAGGATCCTTGTGTGCAGGCTTGGTCAACAACTGGGCTAAGCAGTGACCCAAAATACTCGGCAGGCAGTGACATTATGTTCATTGCAGAGCTTGGTCCCACTGTGCCCCCTGGAGCACCCAATGCTGCAGGACAGTATGAATTTTGCAGAGGTGATGGTAATATTTGAAATAAGTGTGACCAGATCATGAGAGGTCTCTAATTACCAAGGACATGCTCTTAGCCTGTGCCTGTACTGGGGAAAAGATACTTTTGGCATCTTTTTCTAAATATTCTTTTTGAAACAGGCAGAGAAGCAGAGTTTGATAACAGTGACACTGGTGCAAGTCTGAAGTACCAGCTGTGAGTGACTGAATTATGTTATATTCACTGCAGGGTAATGAGCTCAGACCCTGGTCTGCAGTGATCACTCTGGTCTGCAGTAGGCATAGGTTATTCCAGTTTGAAAATGACAGGGGCTGTAGCTATAAATGCTGGCCATGATTCCTAGTGTGTTTTACAGGAGATGCAACTGTCTGTGCAATATCTATGAGTATAAAAGTACAAACCCACCTGATTTCTGTCTCATTTCAGGGGCCATGGTGTATCACAGGTGGTGAATTGCAGGTGGTTTGCCAGGGTAGCCACAGCAGTATCCTGCTGGAGGCTCTGGCTCTCCTGCGCACAGCATGGGCAGCTGGCAGCCTTCCAAAACATGGCAAAAAACTGACACCATTTCATGCTGCAATGCTGCAGAAAAACACCTGATTAATAAAAGTTCAATTCCTTATTTTTTTTTTCTGCCTTACAGTCATCTCTACACCAAAAATTCTCATCAGACTGTTTTCCAGACATCACACACTTATTTAGTCGTGTTTGGTGCATGTGATAGATGGGTTTGAAATCTTTAGGTGTGGAAAAATATAGCTGTTCAGTGAAAGCATGCAAGAGATCAGAGCTCGTGAAGACTGCTAAAATGCCACAGAACAGTATAACCTTATGATACTTAGAGAAATATTTTTTAAAGGAAATGTAAACAGTCCCTCAAAAAAGAGAACTGACCATGGCTGAAAACAAACCTGTGAAGAGATACACCTGCCACACTGGGATGGACTTATCTGAAGGAGGCAGGAGCAGATAGCACTCAGGATGGTAGAGGCTAGAGACACATCGTTGATTATGGATCCAAAGTAATTTTTAATTTAACTTTGGTAATAGATTCTCCTATGCTGACATTTTTCACCATTTCCTTCTCTGTGCTTCCTAATTAGAGATTTTACATTCTGTTGCAATTAAAAAGAAATAAACCCACTAAAAGATTATTTGGAAAAAGGAAGGGAGGTGTTTGGGAGAAATGCATTATTTTAGTCATAGTTTGTGTTCCAAGAAAATCCGTCAGCAATTTTGCCTTCTGGCTGTGGATTTCCTCTTCCTATCTATTATAGGATCCCCCAATAAATCTCTACTTTCAAGGTAATAAGCCATTCTATATTTTAGGTGGGCTTGCTTTAAGTGAAAGATGCAGGCAGATTCAAGTGATCTCCACGTCTGGCTTCTGCCACGCCCTCCCATCTTGTTTCAAAAATAGTTAACAGCAAAATATGTAAGTTTAGCTGAGACAGCGAGGGCTCAGCATCTGAGCCTGGCTTTGGTGTCCTGTTGGGGCTAACGATAGAGGGTATTCAGAGCTCTCAGTTGTGGTTTTGGGCTGTGGCAGGCACATACTGCACTCCTTATGCCTGTTTGATGGCTGGAAAATTATTACTACCTAGAAGATCAAAGACTCAGCTTTAAAAAATAAACAAAGAAGTGGAAAGTGGTGTTTCTGCAGCATATGGGTGTGCTGGGTAGACACAGCAAGGGTTTGGTGAGCACTAAATGCTGTGTGCTGCTGCCATCAGTGCAGACCCTGGCCATGTGGGAACACAGGCACTGACAGCATTCAATGGCAGGATGCCATTGCCTCTTTGCTGGGATAACACAAGTGGCAGATAGGATTGGGAGGTGGATTTAGCATGACCCCTGCCAAGCTGAGATGAGGTCTCTGCTTGGAGTGGTTATGTCTGGGAACAGGAAATTGAGAGACACATTTGCAGGGCAAATTCTTTAAGAACACATGAGGTTGCACCTGAGGAAAGTCCTATGATGTAGGATTTGAAATTGAAATATTGACATATCGACAAATAACAAAAAACTAATAACCTTCCATTTCTTTTCCCCTTCTGAAATAAATTATAATGAAAATTGCATTCAGTAGTTCAGTTACCAAGAAAACATTTTCAAAATGGGATTTAAGCTCCCAGATAAATCTGGTAAGACATTACCCTCCTGAAGTATGTGATAGTCTTTGGCATGCTTCTTGTTGTTTAACACAGCCATTAAATGTGGTTTATCTGTGAAAGGGGAGAGGGAGATTAATGAGACCAGCAGAAATGGTGAATTAACTGACCATTATTAGGTGCACTTACAGAGTGGGCTACTATGGTGAACAGTTTTGTGAAAACAAGAAATATTAAAGCTCAGTCTCTGGGGAGGATAGAAATGTCATGACTCTAGACAAGGGGCTACAGTGAGCTCTTTTCATGGGAATAGGAAACAGATTTTTATAGGACCTCTGGGAGTGCTGTGGGACTCAGGGCTTTAGGATACCTGTGGTACTATCTTGTGATCCTACAGTCCCACATTGCACACTCTTAAGACACCTCTCTGAGGCTAGGCATGATATTTTGGCGAGCTGCTTAGCATGTTCTTTTCAAATGTCGACTCAGCTTTTTCCAAAGTTTCTTGGGATTTCTTAGTAACTCATGTTGACAGACAATCAGCCTTTGGACACACTTGAAAAAGACTGAAGAACATAGTACTGGCCTGAAAAAAGTCAACTTTATTAAACAAATTTAATTTGAATGAAATAGACTTTCGAGGATAATTTAGTGAAACTAGTGCATATCTTGTGAACATGCATAGGTGAAAACCGGAATCTTCCTAAAATGTGAGGAAGAGGCCAAAGTGCTCATGTACAAGGAGAAGAGGAGCTGTGGGGGGTAGGACAGTGTTTTCTGCCTCCACTAAGCCCTTGTTTCCCACCTGATTTTGTACACAAGGCTAAAATTGCCATTAACTTCCCTGGAGCACTGGCACCTAGGAGTGAACTACATCAAGACATAACTGGGTGTTTTCTGTATTCAGTGCTGTGGTACTGCCCATACACCACTGGTTGTGCTGCTGCTTCCTCTCTGGTTTGAATGAGTTAGGCTTCAACAGTCTATGATCAGATCCATCCCCAACACTGGGCTACTTAATTGTGGGCATTATTATTTGTGTTGTGAAAAACTGCTATGGCACCACGTTGTAGTCTTTGTGCCAGAGATCCCATGGTGAGGTCAGCTTAGTGACATTTCTTTTTGGTGGGGAGGGTTGGGGAAAGCTAATAATTATGTCAAATGTGCTGAAGTCAGAAAAACCCCTTTAAATGTAAAAGAAGAAAATATTTTTTTTTGAAACACACTTGTGCCATGAACACTTTCAAAACAAGACTTTTTACTGGATTGGAACATGGGGAAAATACTTTTGTTTCCAAAAGTAAAAGAAATATTTCACACTGGGTCAAATGTAGTGCTTTGGGCTGACCCAAAAGGAAATTTGTCAGTTCAGCTTATATTAATGTTTTTCCCCAACTAGACTGTGATTGTCCTACTCTGCCTGGACCAGGGTGGCCCAGCAAGGACTTGTCTGCCTGAGCCCATTGTGAGGGCTCTGGTGATGCCTCCAGAGCTGGCACAGATACCACTATGGTATCCCTAACCCAAGCTGCCTTTAACAGCCAAAGTAAAAACTGCTGAATGTCCAGAAAATTATTACCGCTGCTTATGTCAGCCAGTCCTTAGAGAGAGTGGTGCAGAAATCCCTTCTCTCTGGGGCCATCCTCAACCTCCCACCCTCTTTACCCCCTATTTCCTGAGAAGTTCATCTGAAGCTGACAAGGCTTCAGTCAGCTCTGAGCACACTGGGCCAGGGCAAAACAGCATTAGGACATGGCAGAGGGGCTGGGAGGCTTTGTCCTTCAGAGAGCAGACAGAAGAGCAAAAGACAAAAATGTGGCTTGATCCCCAGCAGAGTGGAGTGGCTGTGGGACTGGATGTGGTGTGCCATACCCTAGGGAAGAGAGGAAGCACTTTGTGCATCAGTGTTTACATATCATACCAGTAAAATGAACTTGCAGTCCTTGGGGAAAAAAGGAACAGCATGATTCTGCATGGGGAATGTATGGTAGCAAATCATGCTGGGGCAGACTAAAGGTCTGTCTAGTCTGGTAACAAGTTTTTGGCAGAGGTCAACAGGGGCTGAATGCCTATTATGAGGGTCCAAGTGTACATGCCACTTCCACAGAAGGTTTCCCAGCATCCAACCATTCACAAAACAGGGGCTACCTGAGCCAGAAGTTCTGTAGTACACTGAACCACCTTCAGGGGATTTTTTCTTGTCCAATCTCCCCTTGAGCCCCTGTACGGTCTTGGCATTCCATAGTTAAGGTGCGCCCTGTGCAAAACCACCCTCTTCCATTGGATTTGATCCAACTGCCAGCTGCGAGCTCCACAGTGTGTGCTGGAAAAGGCAGTGAATGGGCATTTTCTACTTAAGCTTTCCATGCTTCTCATGATTGCTTGATTTTTGACCACATTAAACCCTTGCCTTTACTTCCAGGTCTTCTCTTTTCCAGGTTGAAGCATTCTGGGGCATTCAGCTGTTCCTTGTGTGTAAAAAACTCTGTACCTCTGACCCTTCTTTGTTGCTTTCCTCTGACCCTACTCCAGTTTGCACTGTATCTTTTTTAAGTTGTGTGGGTGGAAGAACATCCAGGACTGTACAGAGTGTTCACAATGCAAGCCCATCCTGGCTTTGTATAATGGGAAAAGCTGCAGAGATAGCCTTTGGCTCAGCAACACCAATCTGAATGGTACTGCAGTCAGAGACAGGCTGCTGTGGTGGGAACAGACTGTCCTGGAAAGTGCAAAGTGCTCCCCAACAGTGTGGGAGCCCTGTGCCCACAGTGCCCCATTAACCTGGCAGGGAGAGCTCCTGCCAGGAGCCTCTTGTCCTGGAGGAGTAAGAGGAGGAGAGGACATTCATGAGGCATTTGTTCCTTCTCTTCTGAAAAAGCTGAAAATCCTCTAGCCTGTGAGCTGTGATTCTCAACTCCCCATCAACAGCCAGGTTCTCTGTGAAGGAGCAAGGGAGACAGGACACAGAACAGACTGTTTGCCAAAGGGCATAACCTGGAACAAGGCTGATTTGATAAAAGCAACAGATTTAGGAAGGGAAAATACCTTAGAGATGTCTGGATGCAACAGAGAGTGACTGCTTATAAAATAAGTGAGCTTCTAGGCTCTGGTGCTGGACCCTAAGAAATGGAGTAAAACAAAAACAAAACAAAAGGATGCAAACTGGGTCCCAGTGGCTAAGGACTTTATTGCCATAACTGTTAGATCAGTGCAGTCACAGTGGTCCATATTCTGTGTACAAACAGCACTGAAGATAGCCCCTGGAAACCTGTCTTGTTTGAGATGTCTGTGCAGTAAGCTGCAATTTCTCTGATGTCTGCTAAGGGAACAGAATTGCTTTTTAACCTTATTTATTTAACCTTATTTATTCTCCCCAGCATGTGAAAAACACATGTTGAGGAGCTGAAAATCACTCATCCAATGAAGGCAGAGCCTTGGTAGTTACCTCTGAATAAAGACTGTTAGAGGCTATCTCATTTTAAAATGAGCAAAGTTTTTGAAGAATGGACACTAAATATTTACTCCAAGGTTCAGAGACCTCAGGATGCTGGGTCTTGGCTGTTGCTGTTCCAGCGGAGTCATCTTTGACTTCAATAAAGCCACCCCAATATAATCTACCAGGGGCATGGTCCCCCATGTCATTCACACTGCATTTGCTCCATAGGGATATGGTTTGCCAAAGGCTTTAGCTCTCTGTTTGTGGCTCGGTTTACCAAAAACAGAGCCAACATAGGCAGTTTTAAGGGTGGAGCCACATGCTGAAATTTCAGTGCTTACAGTTTCTGTTTCAGATTAAAAAGAGATTTGTTTCTGCTTTCCAGTGTGTTGTTTTGCAGCTGGCAGGTAGCTCTTATTTACTTGAAGATGTTTTTTACATCTTCTGTTTGAGTGCTTGGAATAGAGCAGGCTGCGTGAAGAAGTGGGAAGAGTTAATCCAAGTAGGAGAGGTTTTCACTGCAGCTGTGTGAAAAATGGGCCAGAAGGAGTTTTATACATTTATCTTTGTTTCAACAAAGCCTATTTCTTTTTCATACTTCAAGTACATGAGAGGGGATAGTCAACCTGAAATGGTTTATTTAATCCAAAATAGAACATCTTGGTTTTGGCCTGCTTAGTCCTAATAAAAGAAATAAATAAAACGAGTCAGTCTCTAACTGAAAACATCTTCTAAACACCAATTTAAGAAGATTTCAGTTTGAAAATGAGAATGAATGCATCTAGGCTAATAAAAATTATTATTTCAGGTCAAATAAATCTTGTTTAGAGATAAGAAAAATCCATTAGGGTGGGGAGAGAGAGAGAGAGAGAGAGAGAGAGAGAGAGAAGTCCACTTTCTAATGTCTGCATCTAGGTCAATGGAAGGGCTTGCTGAGCAGGACTCTTTCCCATGTGGAAGATCCAGGGGTGCACTCAGTGAGACAACTTCCCACATCACCTTTAGCTCAGACAAATTTGGTGCTCTTGAGGAGCTGGGGTCTTTCAATCCACCTTTGGCACTCCCTGACACTTAACCTGGCCTATCTGAGGGTTCTTTTGGGATAGCACACCACGGCAGTGGCAAAGAGGCCAGCTGGGGTCCTGGGGATCTCTTCTTGAGTCTTGGAGACCTGCTGGGTTTGGCTGCGTGGTGGCTGAGAAGGGCCACAGACCCTGTGCATGCTCAGCTGCCATGAGAAGCCACATCAGCCTGGTGCAGGCTGGGCTCCAAGGCTTGGGCAGCTGATCTGCCTTGGACAATTACTGCAGCCTTGAAGCCAGGAGAAATCTTGATTGAATCTAACTCATAAAGAGTAACTCACTGAAACCTCCTTGAGTTACTTGCACACATTTTTCTAATAAATGAGCCATGCAAATACTTAACCCTATTATTGCTTCTTAAGAGGAACATGTTAATAGTTTAGTAGTACACTGATTGAAAATATATCTCTGGGGCATTAAAGTTTATAATGAACAATTTAAAACCAAACATAATAAAAGTAGACCAAATATCACAGGTGAGACTGTGAATAATGCACCAATAAACTTTCTGATTAAACACCTGGAGTGGGTGAAAAAGCATTTTATTGCAGGGGTCTTGAGGAGACCTACAGGTGTCCCTGTGTATACAGGCAGGTTTCCATCCAGAATCGGATCCATTCTGTGGGAGCTCACAGCAGGCTGTTGGCTGTGCTGATACCTTGGGTGCTACAGCAGCTCTGCTGGGTGCCTTGGACACCAAACCTCAGGGAACAGCCCAATTAATTGTTCTGGAATAAATAAGCTAGATCTTTTAAATTTTTTTCCTTTTGAACAATGATCTGCGGCAGTCTTGTCACTCGAGCTCTGAGGAGAAATTTTATTAGCATCAGAATTCACAGGTAACATGGAAAATCCACATTTTTCAGCTGTTTCTACAATAGAGGCAGTAATGCAAACCCATTTCCAGAGCTTCATATTGACCATGGGACCAGCCAGTGTCCTGGTGGACAGTGCAAACAAAAGACTGTCTGAGAGCCTGGGCATTGCTGGCAGGAAGCAGGGAGGCAAATGCGATGCTCATTTGCCATTCATGGGAGATGCAAACTGCCACCAATAGTTGATCCTTTGGCTGTCTTCTTATGGTGCCACTCAGCAAGTTTTTTTGCTCACTTTATCCCCATTTTCTTCCATCTGTTGTAATCTACCATCCATTAAAGTCCTCTCCTGCTTCTCTTTCCCCCCTGTCTGTGCACTGGGTGGCTTTCCCTCTTCCTGTGTGCAGGTGGGTGGCAAAGGACTGCTGCTGCCCACTCTGGTTGCAGGGAGGGATCCTCTGTCCAGCACCAGGAAGGTGGAGCAGAAGAGGAGCACAGGCACTGTGGTTGCCACAGGAGGGTTTCCACAGTAGCTGGGGTGGGGGGATGACTGGCAAGCAGCTGTTTTACAGATCATAGATGCCTGTAGAACTGTTGTGTGTCTATAGGTGGGCATGAAGCACAGGGAGTCCTGGAGTCAAGATTCCGTTCTTCAGCTCCCTCGCCACTTATCTTCTGCCCTCCCAGTTTAGGAGACCCTGGCTTAGGATTTCCCTCAGTTTAAAAAAAAAAAAAAAAGGAAAAGAAGACAGATTGTTCTGGCTTTTAAGGCATGCACTGTAGTGTGGGAGCAGCAAACCCTTGGCACGGCAGTCGCAGAAAGCAGAGCCGTTTGCTGAGTCAGGTCCTTGATGAGCTGGCAGCTCCTCATCGGCCGTCTGGTATTCATTGTCGACAACTTGCAGTCTCAACTTCCTACATCATCTCTTAATCCTCTAAAAGATGTGTTGCTCTGACTCAGACCGAGTGCTCTCTCTCTCCTCGGCCACTGTTTGCCTTTCCATGGAGTTGCAAAGGACTGCGCTGACCTGGCCGCTCTCGCTCCTGGGCGAAGACTGCTTGTCTCACGCTTAGATTGTGGCAGGCAGATGTCTCCAGCCAGTCCTGTCCTGTGGCTGGAAAGCTTTTTGTACCAGCTGAAGCATATTCCAGCTTTACATTTTCCACTATATTCAGCATGGCACGAAAGGGTGGGGATTTTTGTGCCATACTGTTCCCACTAGTCATGTCTTCTCTAGACTAAACAGCACCAGACCTTCAATCTTTCCTACCGAATAATTTTTTCTTGACCTCCTTGCTTTGCCCTTGGACTTTCTTTGCTTACTCAAGATCTGCTATGTTAAAAGACAGTTTTGCCTTTGACAATTAGTGTTTTCTCAGGAAGCCAGGAGATGTCATTGCAGGAGGCAAAAAAACCTTTACACTTGAGACAGATCAAACTTTCTTGTTACAAATAACTGCTGTTTGTCTCCATCTTCTTGGTCTGGCCTTCATATTTTTGCATTGGCTGTAAACCCAAAGGTAAATTGATGGAACTGACACTAATCAGCATGAAAAGTAAGAGGGCAAGTTCTTAAGAAAGGAAGGATGTTTCTAAATCAGTATAGCACCCTGCTCATTGGTCAAGAACTAGGACAACTTCATATATTAGAAGATTATATGACAGATCTTAAGTCAGTGTAAATAGGCAAAATTCTGTGATTGAGTTATGCTGTGCTACATCAGTGGAAAATTTGTCCCTGTGCTGGCAATTTGGGGACTTTAAAATGAACAGCTTTGTTGCTGGGATTTGTTGTTTATTTGTCTGTTTGTTTTTAATTAATATTAATATGCCAAGAAACATAACTGAAAGAGCAAAGAAAATTTTTCTTCTGTGCTTCCTATTTAGCTCGTTTGCTGGTGTGTTTAAACTGAGCCTTTAACATCTCTGATGATCGCCTGTTCACTGCATCCAAATACAGAGCATTATTGTTTGCCCAGATCCCCCTGTTTCTGGAGGAAAGAAAAGCTTCTTTAAAATGGAAAAGGCCAGTAAAGTGCCCTAAAGCTGGATGAGAGATTAAAAAGTGCAGCACTTGAAACATATTTATCTTTATTTTTGAAACTGACTGGACTGAATCTAGGTGGGGAACCTTTAGAGAAATTAAGAAACTGCTTATCATTGAGGACATGTTCAAACATGCCTTCTGCTGCCAGGTCACTTACTTGTGCTCTTATAATTGGAGTTGAAATTATTCTGAAGAGAGGAAGAAAAAAGAAGGTTCATTTAGATACCATATGGATAAATACAGGTTATTATCTCCCCCACTCTCAAAGGTGTATTTTTTATTCAAAACTACTGCTACTGTACCCTTTGATTGTCCTAATTCAACAATACATTAAGTTGAAATAATGCTATTTGCATTCACAGACTTGCACAGCATCAGAAATAGTCAACAAACATTAGCTACAAAAAATTACAATGGGGCATTTTTATTGCTAATGAAATAACCACTTTATTCAAAAACGGTGTAAAATTACATCGTGTGAAATACGTTCAGTAAATGCAGTTACTACATTTAATAAACAGGTTTTTTAGAGATCTTTTCCATTGAACCAGTATTAATTTTAAGTCCTTTAAGTCCTTTCCCTATATTGTCTCACTGTACAATGCAGCAGTGAATCAGTGGCACAGCTGACTGATTTTATTGTACGCTAACTTAAAGGGAACAGTTATGGAACAGTGTTGTCTATATATTGCTACAGTAGCTATCACTGAGATGATAACACTTAGACGTGGAGAAAAGTCAATTGGAAATAAGCACTGAGGAGAGTAATTTCTAGTGATGTCTGGGTATTTTTAAACTCTTTTTGCTACATAGGAGCACACAGTAAAGTTGTTCATTGCTTTTCCTTCTCCCACACTGTTGTTATAAACTGTTGTGTGAAATCCTGTTCTGAAATTCTCCTTTTCCCGTGGTGTTTCAATGGGAGTAATTGATTTCCTGGCCTTCTCTGAGGGGGACTGAGCTAGGAAAGTAGGTTCTCCTCATGATATTTCAGGAGAATTATTTATGGGAAAAGAGCTAAGGAAATAGAGTTATTACTTAGAACTTGGGAATGGAGCAAGATGAACAGAACTGGAGGTTGTAAATTAAATAAAGAATGAGAGTGAAGGAAAAAAACCCTACACCAAGTCACAGGATCTGGCTCTGTTCTCGCTTCCCACCAGTTTGCTATCAATGACCTAAACACTTCTACACAGCTTCAAAGTCTGTTTTGTTATAGTACATAATAGGTCTCAGTGAACAAAAAAAGTCTGGGAAAAAAAATTGTGAAATACATGTAGATTCCATGACAGATCCCCAGATGAGGGTAAATGACACAAATCTCAAAAGAGTTCATCAGAAGAGCTGATGTGATTTGGGCTTTTGGGGGGAGGGGGATTTGGGTGTGTTTCATTTTTTGGTGTGATGAATAATAGATAATTATGGAAATTGTTACTGAACTTGTTTCAGTATTTTGTGTATGGCTTGTTACTTTTTAAAAAAACACACTGTACTTGTTTAGCTCAAGTCAATAGAGAAATACTCATCCAATTGTCTCCATTTGATAGATTTATGCTGCTACCAAATGAACCCAAATCTCAGTTTGGTGTTTAGGTGCTTCTAAATAATTCACTGAGTTGCAACCTCGGTATCTTTCTCCTTTGTCTGACTGTGCAGTGAACTCTCTAAGTCAGCAAAGTGGTTTTTTCAGCCTGACACCCTTCCTTGTCTTTTGGGCAGGATAGAAAAACAGACACTTCAAGGGGGAATGTTGGAAGCTACAGCTATGTACATATCCATTTGTTCTTGAATATTTTGGAAACCTTCTGTAAATTGCTTTATAAATCATTCGGATGGTCACAGAATGGGAAACTGCAAGAACAAGTGATTCAGCCACAAGCTAACGATGAAGGAAAATGAACTGCCATTTAGCTTGAGCAACTGACATTTTCATCCAAACTGTCCATTCCATTCAAATATTTGGCTGAATTGCCTCCCTAGGACTTCTTTTGGTGATTTGAATCTCTTGTTGGTTGAATAATTTTTGCTTCCTGTAGCATTTCAGATAAATGAGATTGTACTGAGAGAAAAAAAGAGCTAACACCATTCCAGTGGAGAATTTTTTGGCTCCGTAACTTGTCTTTTCTCACTTCAGAGACTCTCCAAGTAACAGAACATATAACATAGCCTTTTAATGTGCACATTGTTTCCAGCCTTCTTTCTAATGGCGATGCTGTAAATTGAACTAACCGTTTGGTCATGTTTTAATAATTAACACTTTAATACAAAAGAGTCTTTTTGGTATCCTGTCATTTGTTGAAGTTTCATAGGTGATTTAAAAAGTCTGTTTTGTCAATCTGCTCTGTACTTGCAAGGAGGGAGATTCTAAATTAAACCTAGTGGACCTTTTTGATTTTTTTAAAGGGCCTCAGACCAGACTTATTTTGTGTCTGTAATACCGTGGTGTGATATGTGCGATTTTACTGTCTCTGTAGTAATGGCTCTGCTACAGTTGCAGTTCCCTTTGCAGCTGGAGGCAAAGCTTTGCCTTAGGTCACACTCCTGGTGCTGGAGGCACAGGCCTTGCTGCAGGAGGGATGTCTGCCTGGTGTTTGGCCAGTGACCACCCCTGCCCTCCTCCCCCCTCCTCCCCCCCCTCAATTTGATGGGAAACAGGTTGATTTTCCAGATGTTTGGGTCTAAGTAGTAGGTTCATCGAGATGTGACCTGATCCACAGGCTAGGAATTGCATTTCCCATGATATATTCAGGACATATTGAACAGGCAGGTACCAGTGCAAACCCTGGGGTGCTTGCCTAGTGCTTTCTTGAGGAAAGTATGATTTTGGATAGCAAAGAGATTTATACCCTGAAATGGCTGAACAGGTCTAAAGATACACTCACATCACTGCATGTCAGACAAATACCTGACATACCTGGAATTAAGAGGCTATTCTCCTTAGCTCCATATCCATAGTCATCTGAGGGAAATCATGCTCAAGCACTTATTTGTGCTCTGGAAAGAGAGAGAATACACAGCGTAAAGAGGGAGACCCCCTTCGCAACATAAACACCTGCCATGGGAGGTGTGAATACACTCCTTCTCTTGCTTGCTTCTGTGATGGAACAGAAGTGCTCTTTGCTCCTTGAGTGATCATGAGGCATAAAAAAATTACATGGCATCTGCTACAGCTTTCCATTGCCAGCTTCTGTGTCCCTTCCTTCTTCCTGTGTTCTCACTCCAGAGCTACAAGAGATTCTTCAGGGTAGGTAGGTTCATGCTCCACAGTCAAATGCAATGCAAAGAGATACCTTGGCTAGTTTTGGACAGAGCACTGGGATACTGCAAGGGTGACAGTGATGATGGGAAAATATGCCTGTGCAAGGCTCTGTGCTTCAGGTAAAGTGATGGTGGTAGCCAAGCCACCTGCCATGAGAAGAGCCCAGGACTGTCACAGCAAAGTGTAGCTGATGACCCAGATGAAATAGGTGATTTCACAAAATGGGAGATAAAATGAAATCCTGTCTGGAGAGTGGTGTGCTGCTCACTGGTGTACTACCAGGGAAATAACAGTTCACAAAGACTTAATCCAGAAGAAAACTATCGTCAGGGACCACACCCACAAGATGAACCTAAATTGCCAAATAACCCCCTTTCCTTATGAAATAAATACATAACCACAATGCTGCAATGAAATGGAAAAGCAATTTTGCCCAGAGAATATTGTTTCTAAAGGCACACGGCAAAACTCGGAACTCACCACACCCAAAGGTCAGGACAACAGTGAGAAATGAAATGCCAGAAAAATAATGCAATCTGGTAAAAGAAATCTCAACACTCACACACACATACACACATGCACACATTACTTCTCTCCTTCCTGCCCTTCCTCACTTCTTCAGTTTCTCATTCTAAGCAGATTTCCAGATAGCTGCTTAGCTGTATGGAATTTATGAAGAGAAATCCAGATCCTGGGCAGGTACAGCACCTCTGCTTGTTGAAACAAGTCTCAATCCCTTAGCAAGTAGCTCAGCATCCAGCATGTAGCCAGTACTCAGGGTATTGAGTGCTCTGAAGGAGCAGTGTAGATCCTCATGCTTTGCTCAGCTGGAACTCTAGCAGAATGGTCAGCTCTCACATAGTCCTCTTGCAGCACCTCTTGCTGTTCACCCATTCCTGTCAATGTCTTCCTCTTGCAATTACAGAATACACAGTTTAAATCCAAGTTTCGTATTTTTTTCTAGCTAGCCAAGGCTTTTTTTAAATCCAATATTATGTTACTGCTGGTTTTAGAATGTAAACAGACACAATATACTTGATGCTTGGCATTTCTAGAGGTGTCCTCCATTGGTCTAATTCTGCATGTGTTCATATGGACAATGAAATTCTTATCAGCTTTGGCAGCTTCAGCAATAAATTGTACTAGAAATCGCACTTCTTTTGTTCACAACTTTTTCCTTTCCTTTCCTTTCCTTTCCTTTCCTTTCCTTTCCTTTCCTTTCCTTTCCTTTCCTTTCCTTTCCTTTCCTTTCCTTTCCTTTCCTTTCCTTTCCTTTCCTTTCCTTTCCTTTCCTTTCCTTTCCTTTCCTTTCCTTTCCTTCCCTTCCCTTCCCTTCCCTTCCCTTCCCTTCCCTTCCCTTCCCTTCCCTTCCCTTCCCTTCCCTTCCCTTCCCTTCCCTTCCCTTCCCTTCCCTTCCCTTCCCTTCCCTTCCCTTCCCTTCCCTTCCCTTCCCTTCCCTTCCCTTCCCTTCCCTTCCCTTCCCTTCCCTTCCCTTCCCTTCCCTTCCCTTCCCTTCCCTCTCCCTCTCCCTCTCCCTCTCCCTCTCCCTCTCCCTCTCCCTCTCCCTCTCCCTCTCCCTCTCCCTCTCCCTCTCCCTCTCCCTCTCCCTCTCCCTCTCCCTCTCCCTCTCCCTCTCCCTCTCCCTCTCCCTCTCCCTCTCCCTCTCCCTCTCCCTCTCCCTCTCCCTCTCCCTCTCCCTCTCCCTCTCCCTCTCCCTCTCCCTCTCCCTCTCCCTCTCCCTCTCCCTCTCCCTCTCCCTCTCCCTCTCCCTCTCCCTCTCCCTCTCCCTCTCCCTCTCCCTCTCCCTCTCCCTCTCCCTCTTCAACAAAGCTGACACAATTTTCCCTTCTCTCTCTACTTTTTCCTAGTCAGCTACAAGGCTAGAGTGGGTCAGTTGATATACCATTATACATCAGTGCCCCATGCCATCACACCGATGCAATTGTCCCTTTAGCATCATAATATTAGTGCTTTTATGCTTTTTAATTAGGAAGTTCTTATAAAACTAGAGCAGTTGTTTGGTTGTTTTTTTTAATATGAGCTTTGTCAAGAGGCTGAACTCTGTGTAAAGGTAGCCAACACAAACAGGCAGGGCCATTGGGTTATTTCACTAGGGGCCATTGACGGAGGAAGTTTGTAAGAAATGATGACACTGAGGTAAGCACAGCCAACATTCTTGCCTTAGGAAGGGAACACCACTGAATGTGATGGGTAGAAGCCAGGCATCCCTCAGAAGGTGCTGACATGTGGGCAAATGTGGTGGTGGTGGTATATTGCTTATTGTCATTTACCAGGAGGAACAGGGCACCAGAGATCTGTTTGTACTACACTGAACACAGCCTTCTCCAAGGTAAGTTTGTTTGTGAGGAGAGGTCACCTGACTGACACCTCTCCTCAAAACCAAAACATTTTACCTTGGCCTCCATTCTAGCAAAGAGTGCCATCTTCCAGAGTAACAGCACAGTTGTAACAATGAATGAGGCTCCGAAGTCACAAATTCTGCTTCCTTCTGGGTAATGTCCCAGCACTGCAATCCCTGGGTAGCAAAAATCATGAGTCAGCTCCTTCTCCCTTCCCAACAGCTTGCTTGAGCCCAGTCAGGTCATGTTTTCAAACTTTTCTCTGCAAACAAGAGGGATGGCAACTTCTCCTGCAGGAATGAAAGTTGAGGTTTTTGTTCAGTGTCTTCATTCTAAGCTGGGACTTGAATACCAGCTTTACAATTGTGAAACATTGGATAAATCCAGAGAGCTGGTAGCAACAGGGAGTGTTTTTATACTTTTTTTTTTTTTTTTTTTGCAGGGATGGAGTCCAATTTACACCCCAGGACTGAATGCTTGTGGGTTTGAAATTCAGCCTCCCGCTTATGAAGTTCTTTCTACTCTAAAACCTATTTTGAAAATAAAAAAATTGTATGAAGTGCATCTAAATGGCACAGCACAAGGAACAGACTGTTAAAACCTGTCCATGACTTTTTAGCATAACTCACTAAGTGTAGAAGTGGGAAGTAGGTTTTCTTGAACAACTGTTGGATGCTGCCCTCTCTTACAACAAAATGTTACACTGGGTGGGGAAAAAAAAAAGAACAAAGATTTTGGATGCAGACAGCAAGCTGGTTTGGGCTAGCAAGAAGTACAGCCATATGTCTGCTTAGAGGCAGGTGAAGTTAGATTTTGTGGCACACTGTGCTAATGAAGCTGCCTTGTTTCCAATATTTGATCAGGATTGGCTAGAGCTAGTTCAGGTGTCTTTATGGGCAGAAAGGGAAAGGAAGGATGAGTGCAGGAAGGCTGAAATGTGATGCTTTCCTTTCCTTGGCTGGGCAGCCGGCAAACAACTGCTCCCTCAATATTCCTGTCTTTGACTCTTAAATGAAAAGGTGGTTGTATGGTTTCTTTTTCATGTAATTTTTTTAAGAGGGAGAAGAGGGAGTAAGATGTCATGCAAACCAGTGCACCTTAGGCTGAATGAATAATGTAAGAGCACCACTGCACCCGAAACATGTGGCAATGTTTACTTGTGTCACAGTAAATGATTCATGTGAAAAAACTGAATTTGAGCAAATGAGATTGATGAGAGTTTTACAGGCTATTTTTGTGTAATTTAAAACAGTGCTTATGCTTGATGGATAAAAGGAAGATGAGGCAACCAGTGCTGTCAGCTTTTCTCATTCCTGATTCAGTCTTTGGCCATTCCCTGCTTCTGCTCCAGAAAGCCAAGGGTTCAGATGAAGAATGGAAGGAGAAAAACAGAAGACTGAGGGAAGATCTTGATCTTGATCACAGTGACAGATTCAGAGATACCTGAGCTTACTCTTTGCCATTAAACCTGGATCTCTTAGTGACAGGAAAGTTGGATGACGGTGGGTACAGAGACACCTGAGCTGGCTGAAAGTGTGCTAGGGGAGGAAGGGAAGTGCACAGATGCAATGTAGCCATGTTTGTCTGGGCCCAAACTAACAAGGTCACAGTGTTTACTCTTACTGTCTCCTGTGCAGTGTCCAGGTTACTGACATAAGTTGCCTCTGGGCCTCATCCTGTTAAAGAGGTAGGTGTTGTGCTGTGTCCATGGGTCTCTACTAATGTGCCAATCTCTCTACTCCAGTTCTTCATACCCTCTAGATATATCTTTAAGGTTGTTTAAACCTGAAAACTCAGTTTTCACAGTTATTTAAAGCAAAAGATAGGTTACAGGTCAGGGTCTTTTATAGCTCAGGAACAATTTCTAGGAGATAAAAGTGGCTGTTCTTTAAGCATCAGTTAATAATCTGTAGGGGATGTGGGAAATAACAGCAGTCAAAAAGGCAAGCAAGAAACTTATCATGGATGTCTTCAACCAGAGAGCCATTTGGTGCTGATGTCTTGCAGACAATAACAAATTTCCTTAGTGTTTCTATAAATAATAATAATGTTTTCTTTGCAAAACAGGAAATCCTGTATCCAGTACAAAGTAACCTGATAGTGGACTTAAGTCTGTTGAATGAGAAAGTGTTAGTTAAAAACCAAAAAAAGCGCAGTTGCTGAGGAACCAGAGATCACAGTCAATTTAGATTTATTTTATACAAATGAAATAGGGCATTGAGCAAAAATCTGACCATTTGGAACTTTTACACAGACAGCTTTTCAAAGCTTAAAGCATCTGCTGGCATAACTGACTGAGCATACGCATTTTAAGTGGAAAGGCACTGAGAAAAATCAGGAATTGTTCAAGAATATTATGCTAGTTTTTCCAAAGCCCATGATTTCATCAACAAAAAAAGGGTTATGTAGAACACCACCAGCAAAAAAACCCTTCCCTAGTAAAATGAAGAAAGAATGAAACATTAAAAAATATATAAAGAACAGAAAACAGGTCTGATCCCAATGTAGTTAAAAGAGATAAGCTGTTTTTTTGAGTTTGTAAAAAGCCAAAATAGTTTTCTGCCTGTTGATGCCCATGATAAAATCCTGAATGCTGAAAAAAAAAAGGGAGAAAGGTGGATAAATATTTTGTCTGTGCCCATCTGAAATGCTGGCTTTTGGGTTAGGAATGTTAGCTGTAACCAAGAGAGATATGAGCGATTTGCTAATGTTCAATACTTAGCTTATGCCATGGACGTGTAAATTTATTACCTGTGGAGGTGATGATGATGATGATTAATTTCAAGCATAACTGTGAGAATGAGTGACTTTTGAAGTTTTGCTACACAGTTGCTGTCATTTTGTACACGCATAAAAGGACTAGAGAACAATAAATGTTCACCAAAATGCTGTGGGTAAAATGTTCCAACTTGAAAAAATCGGTCACTGTTCATAAGGCCCATCAGCTGTGATTTCAGTTTCACTCCACTTTTCTGGTTTTGTTTTATTGGTCTGTGAGAAGTCAGCAGAGACATGAAAGGAGTTGATTGCAGCCCCTGGCTCTCATGGGTGCCTTTAACCACCTGAATGGGCAACATGGCAGAGCACAGGCAATCCGACAAGTTTCTAAAGACTGGCAAGAACTATTTCCTGACACTGCAGACCACGAGCCAATTAGGTAAGATGTGCTGTTGGTCCTGCTGCTCATTAGCTAATGGGAGGAGATAAAGTAGACAGGTTTATATGGCTCACACAGGTGCACATTGACAGAATAATAGACAGCAGACAGAAATTGCAATGAATGAAGTTCTGATGGATATCAGGAAAGATTTTCCTCAGAAAGGTGGCAAAATATTGGCACAGGTTGTCCTGAGAGGTTTTGATGTCTTTGTTCCTGGAGGTGTTCAAAGCCTGACTGTACTGCAAAAGCTTAACCCAGCTGGACCTGTTTTGAGCCAGCTGGGCTTGATGACCTTCAGCAATCTAAATTATTTCAAGTCAATGGTTAAAATGATGGTTCTGTTTTTTAAACCTACAGAAATCTACAGAGAGATACAAACTGAATGAAGAATTAATTTTAAAATACGATCTAATATAGCAGAGGAGCAATGCTATTAACTGTGATTTCTTAAATCTGTAATATCCCTCTAGCATACTTACTATATTCTCTCTGTAGTGAAGGTAATCAAACACAGGACTAAAATATTGGCTGAGACAGCGAACACACTGCTTCTTGGAGTCTCTTAAAATCGGCAAATCCATCCCTAATGTTGCTGTTGGCAGAAAAATAAACCATAGAAACAAAGAATCGTTTAGGTTGGAAAAGACCTTTAAGATCATCAAGTATGACCATTAACATAACACCGCTAAGTTCACCACTAAACCTTGTCCCCAAGTGCCTCATCTATGCATCTTTTCAATGCCTCCAGGGATGGTGACTCTATCCCTTCTCTGAGGAGCCTGTGCCAATGTCTGACGACCCTTTAGGGGAATTTTTTTCCCAATATCCAACCTAAACCTTCACTTGTGCAGTTTAAGGCCTTTTCCTCTTGTCCCATCACTGTTTACTTGGGAGGAGAGACTGACACTGGCCTGGCTCTACCCTCCTTTGAGGCAGCTGTAGAGAGCAATAAGGTCCCCCCTGAGCCTCCTTTTCTCCAGCCTGAATACCCCCAGCTCCCTCAGCTGCTCCTCATAGGAAATATGTTCCAGACTCTTCCACAGCTCCATTGCCCGTCTCTGGCCATGCTCCAGCCAGCACCTCAAAGTTCTTCCTGAATTGAGGGGCCCAGAACTGGACACAGGATTCAAGGTGTGGCCTCACCAGTGATGAGCATAGAGGGACAATCACTGCCCTGCTCCTGCTGGCCACACTATTGCTGATACAGGCCAGGATGCCATTGGCCTTCTCGGCCACCTGGGTACACTCTGGCTCATGTTCAGCTGCTGTCAACCAGCACTCCCAGGTCGTTTTCTGCTGGTCAGTTTTCCAGCCACTCTTCCCCCAGCCTGTAGCGCTGCAGGGGTTGTTTGTGACCCAAGTGCAGGACCCAGCACGTGGCCTTGTTGAACCTCATCCAATTGGCCTCAGGCCATCAGTGAACAATCTGTTCTTGGTTGCAGTGGGTCTGTGCTCAGTACATCTGTACTTGGGATTCCTCTTTCATTCCTCCTGCTCACCCCCTGTTCTCATGACCATTGCAGGAACTAGACTGTATAGCCCTCAAAATGCTGAACTTTGACACCTTGCATATTTACCTATTTTGCTAAAAAATGCTGCAATCCAGCATGGCAGTATGAGATGCTGTCAATTCCCCACAAACCATCTGAAGAAAAAGTACGAAGAATAAAAGATTCATATTAAAAATATTAGTTATAGTCTTGGAGGTGTGGTTGCTTTCTTACTACCCAGAGGGTCTAGGCTTTAACACTACTGTGATGGGGCCACTTTGTCCTCAGTTCTAGGCATGGGCAGGGAAGTCAAGGTAACCTAGCTGACCTTAAATACAAGTTTATATGGCATTTGGGGCACCTACATACTTGAATTAGTAACACAACATGTATGTTAAACTAATGACTGGCTTTTAAGTGGCACACTAAATATGGGGGCATAATTACCTAGGAACACGGGAGAAAATTCAGGTATCCTGGAATCTTCATGAGATGTGACTCAAGGAATTTAAAGTCAAGCTCTGAGCACGGTGACAGGTCTTCTGGTTTGAAGAGGCAAACATTTATGTCCTGACAAAAGTGCTTGAGGTTTTCTGAGTAGATGGATGTCATTAAGTGTACTGTTAGCACATCAGATCTTGCTCTTACTGAAATTTCCTAGTTTCAACTTCAGATTCATAAAGCTACCCAGCATACTAACCCAGAGCACTGAAGTTTTTCTGGACTTCTGGGTTACTTGATAGTAGTTTATATGGTGGTTTTCGAGTCATAGCAGTCAGATAAACTTTTTGAACAAGATGTATGCGTTAGGACACCATTTGAGTGAAAACACTCCCTTTGATTTAAAATAACAAATAATTGTCTATCACTTCTCAGGAAAAACAGGACTGTGGGCAGAAATCTTTAGCATATAGGGCAAAACCCAGCAGGTCAAGCCTGTCCTTGTTATGTATCAGATTATATTAGCTAATGAAACCTTCTGCACTGAAGTTTTTCATACATTATGAAACTGAACCAGACTGAGTTTGTGGCTTAGGTACAAAGTGTCTGAAGCCCATTAAGCACATTGCAACCACTTCAGATAGTCAAAACCTTCTGGGTTTTGTTGATCAATCTGCCTTTGATTTAGATATAAAGGCTAAACTGATTTGGAGTCATCTCTCCATTTCATAAGAGCCCAGAGATTAAGAGAATATTTGTGTCAGTATATGATCTGTTCAAACTCAGGGCTCTGAAAAAATTAGCTGAAACATTTTCTGAGGAGACCTATTCCTTGCCTCTTAGATATCCAGTATTTTGGGCTTTTTATCCTCTTGTTCAAGAAAATAACCTTAACCATGCAAGAATTCAAGACCTTATCTTTTTTCCTAAGGCCTGTATCTCATATGCTTGCTATATTATACTGCCACAATTTCTCAAGGACTAACATAATAGTTTCCAGCAGAGAAAAGCTAAAATATAAAGCTAACTTAGCCAAAATATGGCATTTGGAAAACTAAGCTGTACATAATTTCTCTGAATGAGATGAATGTGTTCAGAATGCCTTCTTAAGCTTCCTTGAAAATTTTATGGACAACTCAGATCAATATGATTTAAAGTACAGTCACGGGAGATGAGGAGGCTGTGTTGCCCTCTATGTCAATGACCAGCTGGAGACCATGGAGCTCTGCTTGGGGATGGATGAAGAGCCAACTCAGAGCTTATGGGCCAGGATTAAAAGGAAGACAGAGTTCACATTCTAGTAGGGGTCTGCTATAGGCCACCTGACCAGGAAAACTGAGTGGATGAGTCCCTCTATAGACAGATAGGAGCAGCCTCACTTTTACAAGTCCTGGGCTTTGTGGGGGACTTCAACCACCCCAGCTGTTGGAGGGACAACACATCAGGCCATAAGCAATCCAGGAGGTTTCTGGAATGCATTGATAATAGCTTCTTTTCCAAGTGATAGAGGAGACAACATGGAGAGGTGCTATGCTTGTTCTTACCGACAAGAATCCTTGCTCTTCCCAACAAGAATCCTTGCTCTTCCCAACAAGAGGGGCTGATGGGGAGTGTGACATTAAAGGGCAGCCTTGGGCGCAGTAACCATGAAATGGTGGAGTTCAAGAGCATTAAGGCAGCAAGGAGAGTGCACAGCATCACTACTCTGGACTTTGGGAGAGCAGACTTTGGCCTCTTTAGGGAACTACTTGAAGATTATCATGGAATCATCCCCTGGAGGGAATTGGGACCTAAGAAATCTGGTTGATATTCAAGGATCACCTCCTCCAAGGTCAGGAGTTATGCATCCCAACAAAGAACAAATCAGACAAAAACACCAGGAGGTCTGTGTGGATGAACAAGGAGCTCCTGGACAAATTCATACACAAAAAAGAAAGCCTACAGAGAGTGAAAGGAAGGATATGTAGCCTGGGGGGAATACAGATAAATTGTCTGAGCAGGCAGAGATCATGCTAGGAAAACTAAAGCCCTGATAGAATTGGATAAAGGAAGAGAAACGGATATACCTGAACTTATACAAAGAAATAGACACTTTCCTGCATGACATCCTTGTCTCTAAATTGGAGAGACATAGATTTAATGGATGGACCGCCTAGTGGATAAGGAGTTGACTGGTTGGTCATATTCAAAGAATTGCAGTCAGCATCTTGACATCCAAGCAGAGATCAGTGATGAGTGGCATTCCACAGGGATCAGTACTAGGGAATGCCTTTAAACTGAAGAAGAGTAGGTTTAGATTGGATATCAGGAGGAAATTCTTCTCTATGAAGGTGGTGAGGCACTGGAACAGGTTGCCTGAGTAAGTGGGGGATGCCCCATTCCTGTAAGTGTTCAAGGCCCTGAGCAAACTGGTCTAGCAAAAGGTGTCCTTGCTTATGGGAAAGGGGTTGGTACTAGATGATCTTTAAGGTCCCTTCCAATCCAAACCATCCTATGATCCTCTTATTCTGTGATAAAGGTAAGGATTTGCATTTGCATGATCCAAAGTGGAAAAACGAGCCATAGGTCATAAGCTGAAGGTCTTAATACATGAGATTTCTTTAGTTTGAGAAAACAGATTGAGATGTTTTCAGAAGAACCCAGCAAAAGTGACATTGTATGAGTGTAGAATAGAAGATTATTCACCAACAAAAGAATGCAGAAATTTTGGTGATTGCATCTTTCTTGAGCTGATGATTTAATTCCTGCATTTCACAACTATTGCTTAAAGTGTTAGTGAAAGAATGGCATTTTTAGAACACTAATTCCCACCCGCCTGGGTTTTTTCATTGAACTTTGTTGACAAATGTTTGCAATGAACTTTAGGAGCAATATTACATGAAACATTACACTGAAATATCTGGAAGAAAAACCCAGAGGATTGAGTTCTTACCTGTTTTCTCTCGTGCTCTTTTTCACTGCCTTCTTTTTTATCTTCATGTTTAATGTGTGGCCACTGGATGGTTTTCAAAGGACCCTTGGTTCAGACCTTTGGTTCAGACTCCCACTGATGATGGAGGACTCAAAGGAAGAACACCAGCAGCTTTGTCTTCTCACAGACAGTGGGATTCTGCAAATGTAAGAGGAACACGATTTTTCTGGAGTTTGTAAATAAACCTCTAGGTGAAACAAAAGAATTGTGTTTGCACTTCAGGTCAGATCTGCTGAGAAATGCCTGTAAACACCAGTACATTGGAGAAATATATTCAAGAACTTTTCATCCTTGTGAAAATATTACCCTGTTACAACAGCCAAGGTCACTGAGACCCAGAGTGATCTTCTGGTCACAAAAGTTAAAGATGCCTGGCGGCTACTATAATTAAATTATGAGTGCTAGGAGAATAGGGAAAGCAGTTTTCCCACCAATATTTATTTGAATTTAAAAGTGACTTTAGACATGACTTTTCTCAGAAATCTTATGTGTTCTGGTTATTGGTTTTTTTTTTTTTTTCTCCTTGAAAACATTCAGACACTGAAGCTGGATGTGAGTACCTAGGCCACAGCTTTCAGCTTCAGCCCAGCTGAAGAATAAAAGCAACAATCTCAGGTCTGTGTCAAAAACAGTGGGCCTTTTGGATGTTGGCAACCGTCCATTTGCATCTCATGAACGAAATCCAGGCGATTATGTGGGTGAATTAACAAATAGATAGAACAAGAAATGTATTTTAAATTCCCACCAGGGCATATCTGTAGGCAAACTGCCAATATAAAAGGATAATAATGTTAGGATAAACTGCCTGGATAATCAATAGCTACTTATTTTCATCTTAATTGTTGTCTTAGGGGAAAATCCTTAAAATTCATATTGCCTGTCCATTTGGAAATGCGCTTTTGTTAGCTCTAATTTCTGCTTTTTGGATTTTGGTTAATTTTCATTTTTTCTTTCCTGAAATGCTGAACAAGCAAGTTCACAGGCAAGTACATGCGATATCCAAAAACCTACTATCTCAAGGCCTCAGCACAAAGTGGAAAAGACATCTTACACTACTCTTTCTTTTGTGGTTCCGATTACATGAACATGTACAACATTGTGTACCAGGAAAATCATGAGTTGACTACAAAACACAGCACACTCATGTGTGAAACTGAAGTACAAGCAATATGATAGGTTTTGTACAGCATATAGGACAATGCTGTGCTTCCACACTAGGTGTTTAACAATTTTCTATTGTTGTTCACAATGCAGCTATATAAAAGAAAAAAAAACTCAAAACCCAAATAAACCAAAAATAAATGGCAAAAACCCTCCAGCTGTGTCTCATGTGGTATTTTAACACACACTATGTAAAGAATATTCAGCATCTTAAAGTAAATTTAACCTGCAGCTAGCTGAGGGATTAAACATGACTATTCTCAACTTGAATGACCCTTTCCCCTAAGTCAAGCTGCCCATTTAGCGCCCTTAATAAATACAGGGATAATTTAAACCATGTGGCCGCAAATTGAAAACATGGGCTTTTGAACTATGTATTTTCTTTCTCATGTTGGAACTCCTCCCTGGAGAAAGACTCAAGTCCCATGATCTTGTAAAAGACAAATCTGTGTATCTTTTTTATTAAGTGTTTCATGATATATATTTTTTCAGCTCTGTTGCAGTGGATGCATCTGAAAGATGTATTCCGTTGACAGTACACAATACCTCAAAGGCTCTTGATTCATTTATCAACTCAAACTAATAAAAAGAGGATAATATTTCTACGAAAAAGAATGGGTTTTAAAAGCAGCTTGACAGCTTGGTAAAATACATCAATTAAGTGAAGAGAGAAATTGAAGGAAAAATGGGGATCTTACTTTCTTTGCTAGCATTAGAATTAATAAAAAATATTTAATCTGTCCTTCAACAGGAAAGAAATAGAGTTCATTCCCAGCTTGCATACCTTGTGGTTTGAGCTGAAGAATGTTACACTCTAGTCTATATTCCACTACTGGTTTAAATTATAGCCTTTAGAAGATAATCTACCATTCACTTTAATTAATATCAACAATCACAGAGTCAGTTGGAAAAAAACCCACACAACACAAAATGCTAATGCAAAATTAAAAATGTTTCTGTCCATTTTTTTGTTCATTAAAAACATCAAAGAGTCTCATCTGTTGGCAGCTTTGGTACTCTGTAACCTTAGGCTTCTTTCATGTTGATCCAAGAAAGGTTCACAACCAGTTTTTTTCTAGTCGGTGGCCCATGAGACACATCTGGCCCCATCATTTCATCTGTGGTCAGAGGAGACACAAAGTGCTCTGCTAGACTATTTTACCACAAACTCTTTTTAGTACCTTATTCCCCTGAGACAAACCCTTGGGCCTGTCTTTCCTCTCACTGTTCGGAGTTTTATCCCTGTGGAAGAAGTAGTGGCTGAAGTTCCTCTCCAGAACTGGGCCAGCTAAGTCAATTTTCAGGATTTGATCTCAAATCCTGCTGGGTGCCTTTTCTGGGCCTTTTCCCGTTTAAATCAGTGATGTCAAGGCAAAGGATCTTCTCCTACTGATGGAATATTCTTGTCCTCATCTGAAAGGTCCAGATGTCACTGAAAACAGGGTGGTAGGAAACAAAAAAAAGCAAAAGAAGATGTTTTCTTCTGCAGATCTTATGTGCAAGCACTTGAATGCAGCTAAAAGGTTCAACATGTCATAGCAGAGAACAAATGTGGCCTCTGAGGATTCAGTGGGCAGGTTTGTGAATCTCCAACTGAGAGTGTGTGTTGTGTTTGACTGCTAGGCTGGTGCCAGGGATAATTTATATTAGTTAGAAACTTGTCTTCATATTGTCATCTTGGAAGCTTGGATCAACAATGCTTCTCTTCTACCAATGATTTTCTGGAACAAACTGAGTAAAATTAGGGCACAGTGTACCAAGGGCTTGTGGTAAACAATTTGGTTTTGACTTATTGGGTAAAGAAATTGTGAAGACAACATTTTATGAGCTACATTCCACCTGAACAACAACATTCATTTCTGTTTTGTTATTCTACTACACTACCAGCAGTTCTATAAAGCTTCTCTGCAAAACGCAACTCTGCAGCACAGTTTACTGAAACGTAGCCAATTTATGGTAATTGGTGTCCTGTGTTGCAGTGTATCTATTACCATCCTCATGAGCTGTTGAAACCAGGTGGGGCAGTGTTTCCTTGCCTCCTGCCCCCAGACTATCTGTTAATGGCCCATCATTGTCCTGCCGCATGACTCAGAGATAACTCCCTCCGGACTATCTTCTGTTAATGAGCCCATCAGCGCCTGGCCTCATGACTCATCATCCCGTTGTGAGATGCTCCAGCCAGGGGGAGGAACTAAGCATTCCATCCTGGATATAATCTGAGATTCCGAACACCACAGACACCCTTTCCACTGGATTCCCAGAGGACAGGAGCTACACAGCCACCACTGAACCTTCTGAGGAAGAGCAGACCCTTTCTACAGCATCACTGCTTAAACAGAACAACATCCACCCCTACAGGAGGACTGCAGCCACCATTTTATCGGACTGCCACCACCACCCTGACTAACAGGGTGTCAAGTTGTATCCTGACTCTGTCAGTTTAACCCACTGTTTTCTGCCTTTTTTTTTTTTTTTTAATTTCCCTATTAAATTGTTATTCTGACTTGGTGCCTCCCACTGGTTTGTTTTCAAACTAGTACAATTGGCCACACTGAGAAGATTCTTTTTGCAACTATTCTTCTATCTCCTAAGCATACACTGAATATATTGTGACTGCACAGCCATGTCAGTACTGTGGCCTCTGTCCCCTATCACTGAAAGAGTTGTTCACAGCATATTTCTTGTATTTTTTTGCGTCTTCTTTTTCCTGACAGTATAGGATGAGAAAGAAGAAGTCTGCAACTTCAGATCATAAAAAGAGGTTGTGCGGGATCTGATGCATCCAGTTTCCAGCTCCGCAATGCCTTGAGGTCCTGCAGAGTGGCGCAAGTAACAGTTTGTTCACCCTTGGGAAGATAACAACTGGGGTGTCCAGTATTGCTTGTCTGGGTTACTGTGTAGTGCCACAAATTCAGTGAGAAATCTGTTATTAGTGTATACTCATCTTTCTCGATTTGCTTTTCGAGTTTTCAGAAGGTGGTGGTGTAGAGGTTGACTGACTTACCTAAATAATCTGTTTTTTCACAAGGTTCAAAAATGATAACTGACAAATTTGCTTGACTAGCCAGGAATGTAGTTAATACATTTCCCCTTTTTTTTCTTCATGGTTTATTGCTTAAAATTTTATTACTGTACATTCATTGCAATAATTTTTGTGAACATTCTTTGCTCTGTGCATTGCCCTCTAGTCCCATTCCCAATGACAGTGGACTGCATTTTTCCTCAAGAAGAAAAGTAAAAGAGGCAAATGCATGAGGTGGCTCAGTCCTGCAACCCCTTGTTTCATACTTTTATGTCTCTAGCAGAAGAGTGGTCCCATGCAGTTTTCTGGCAAGTGGAATCTCTGCTCATGTGTCAGAATTACATCATCTCCATGGCATCGGGAAAACTTCAGAAGGTGATAGCAAGGGGCAAGAAGGTTGTCTTACCTCTGTCTGAAGGGCTGCCAAATGAAAAAATCTCAATTTTGCATACTCTTAAGTTACACATATAATACAGATCATTCTAGTTCAGTGCTTTGCTGAATGGGGTCCTTTCTGAGCTTCTAAAATTGCAGGCTTTCTGTGGGTGCTTTCTCTTGAGCTTGTCTCTGCATTTGTCCTTCTTTCACTTCAGTGCTGCTTTTGTACCTGAGGAATACCTACTGTCAACAAATAAAAAGAGAGATGTTGATGGCTGCAGTTGATTGACCATCATCTGCTAGTGACTGAAGTTTAAGTTACTATTTCTAGCAAATCCTTCAACTTTGAAATGGAGGTTTGTCTTGATTTAGTTTATTCCTTATGGTATCAAAATGTGGTGACAGCTTTAAAAGAAAAATAACATAGTGCTTCAGGGAGCAAAACCAGAGTACAGCATTTTTAATGGTTTTAATTATATTACAGCACTGTTGGTCTTTTTTTTTAAGTATTCACTCCTCATATTTTTCTTTTGTTAGTAGCCAGTTGACAAGGGGAAGCTCTTATTCCCTCTTCATAATATTATGTTCAGCTTTTTAAGTTCCAGTTGGAAACATTTTGTTTACCAGAGCTATATGAAAGGTTGCTAAGTGGATCTTCATTAGCTTCAGCTTTTGAAAGACCCATTTTGTTAAAGCAAAAGCACATCACTCCTCTTTTTCTATTCTCCCACACTGATTGTCCCGGTAGAAACTTCTTGCCTGTGTGCACGGGAGAGAGATGACATCAGGATTCATGCAAGGAAATCCTGTGGAGTGAAACATTTCTGTTTATGAGCAGTGGTAACAATGAAATAGTTGAGCAAGAGCCAGAGCAGCCGTACATGCATGGTCTGCATTGCTGCTTTCAGGGCTTACACAAGGCCTTCCAGTGCCAATGCCGGTACGATAACTCTTCCACTCTGACCACATTGGGACAGGCAGCACCTGCTGGCCTGGGACCCTGCCATAAATACAGGGCATGGAGAAGTGGTTTAGACAGGACCCTGTCTGGGATGGAGGGTCCCCTTACGTGAACAGGGTTGTTTCTTGGAAAGAGAGCAGTGGCATAAAATCACGTCTTCAAGGGAACATTCTGAGCCTATATGAAACTTCCAGACAGCTCCTGTTGGAACCTTCAAAAGGTCTTCTGACTTGCAGCCTTCAGAAACCCACCATGGTCTTCAGACCCAAGGAAACCTTCAGTATAGCTGACATTCTGCCAATGTATCTATGGTAGGGCATTGATAGGAATAGGAGCTTATTTTTTTCACCTGGTTTTGGGTGAGATCAGCCTAGAACCAATAAAACCAAAGGATGAGGAGAATTAGTTTGGCCTTTGCCAGGGAACTCTGTCATTTTGCCACCTCTAGCATGAAAAATTATTCTGTGGCCGAAATTCTGCCAAGAAAGTGCCAAGTGCAAGTTATGTATCAGGATTTCTAGGCCAGGTTCTTAAATATGTTACCTATCTCATCTTTATTTTATGCATTTACTGTAGTTGAATGCTTTAAAGGTAAAAGAAATTAACAGTCAATTGCAGGAATAGGGAAAAATTTTGAAAAAAACCCCTTCATCTTCACAGTTAGTAAATCCATCCCTTTTTATACTTCTATTCCCTGAGACTGTTTTCTGCTTTGGAGCTCAATAGTCATATGTGATTTAAAAATCTTTAAGAAGTTTAATCCTCACTGTTGTAACAACATACAACAGATTCTTACAAGGACGGTAAAATCCATGGGGTAGACTGCCAGGAAACTGGAGATGTGCCATCACTGAAAGTTGTCATCATTGACCTGACAAATCTTAAGGGATTTTCTTGTTTCACTTGAACTTGCCCTAGTGCAAGGAAACAGACTGGATGATCTCTTGAGATCCACCCTATCCCTCCTCTCTGAGATCTTGTCTTGGATTTCCTAGTGGCAGTGTAGCCTTTGTTATTATTTTCTGCCGTGCCAGGTAACATAGCAACCTTTGCAAAATTAAGCTTCTATTTTAATAAGCAAACACCCTTATGGGAACCCAAAAGACAGCAAGAAGAGGTTTAAAAAACATAACCTACAAAGAAAGGTTGGGAGAATGGGATTTGTTTTTCTGGAGGAGAAGAGACTAAGGGGGATGTGAAACATTTTCCAGAATGCAAGACTGCAACAAAGAGGCCAGTGATTAAAATGGTCCCCTGTAGCTGTCAGGAAAAGGTCAAGAGGAATTTAGCTTAATTTGCAGCAAGGAATATTTGGGTTCCATGTTACAAAGCAAATCCCCAACTTTGAGAGTGATGAAACACAGACTGCTTAGGGAGGCTGTGGCTCTCCCCTCTGCTCGCCTCAAGAGCAGGTGAGAATAACATCTGTCAGGGGTCATATACTCCTAACTGCTGCAGCAGTGTGGTGGATCAGATGAAGCTGAGCCTCTTCCAGTCTTTTGTCTATGCAAAAAACAGGAGCCATGAGTGAAATGTTACCACTGATGACTCAGTGTCACACAGAGTGTGTACCCCCCTGAAAGCCTGGTCCAACAGCTCCTCAAGGCAGCACCCACCACAATGCTTGGTGAGACAATGTCTTCTGGTCTCCTGGCTGGGGGCCACTGGGAGTCCTTGAGATGTAGAATGCTGAGTCTGGCAGGGCATTTTGAGGGAGCATGGTATATGCTTCCTCTGTTCTCTCTCCTGAGGAGTGCATCTGTCCACTTTCAGAGATGGGATGCTAAGCCAGACAGGGCTTTAATTCCACTGAGTATAACCACACCTTTTTCTTACCCTGTTTGTGTTCAGGACCCTGAACAAGAACCACAGAAGACAAACATAAGAGTTTTATCTTGTGGATGTCTGGGACAGGCTGGTTCCTCCCCATCTACTCCTTCCTGATAGGTTTGGGATTCCGACCTCACCCATCTTTGATTCTAAGGCAAAGAGATACAGCAGCATAGGCTGTGAGGAGCCAGGTCCTGCTCAAACTGATGGGAAATTCCTCCTGGCTTCTGCAGGAGAGTGAAAGCCATTGTGTACTGCCTTGGCCAGCTTTCTTTTTTCATTAAAATTTACTGGAAATGTAGCTAATGTACAGATAGCAGCATTTGAGAATCTAGGAGTTATTTCTTCTAATGATCAGTATTTCAGGGAAATACTTGTAACACTGAAAAGCTGAATCCCCATGTTCTCTGTGGTAATAAAAGTACCATAAATAGATTTCCTAGTCAGGCACTACCTTATTTACAACAATGAACTCCCTTCAACTATTCAAATCCCAATAAACTACTCACGTTGGAAAATGGATTCCACTAAACACTTGTCAGTAACAATGATCTAGGAATCCAGGTTGATGCTAACCACCAATAAGTAGGTTTCAGGAACAGCAGCACCCCGTACAGTGCTCACAGCATGCAAACATGTTGGTGCATATGGAGGAAGGCTGAATCAACACAGTGGGAGCTCAGTTGCTCAGGTATCTGTAGGTCTCATGGATGTCTTTTCCTCAGTATTACCCAGTTCATCTGCAGCTAAATTTCACCTGAAATGATGCACCAGCTTGTCCTGTTTAAGCCACAGCAGCATCAAGGAAGGACAAATAGCCCTATGAAGAGGTCACCCCAAGGGACAAATGTGCCTAACCCCTGCAAGCAGTTTCTGGCACCTGAATAAAGGGACTGAAGCAGGGATTTGAGCAGGCAGCACCGCCTGAAAGGAACAAGGTCCAGGCAGAGGACCTGTGGGGTGAGAGAGGCATGGAGGAAATGTTAGGCTGCATAATGTCTCTGTTGAGAGCACTGATGGTAGCACATCCACTATGGAGCCTGTGTGGAGCTGATCTCAAAGGAGTCTTTGTTACAAGGGTTTTGCAAAACAGCTGTGTATTTTTAAAGTTTTCATTATTACAACATTTTGCAAAGACTTCTTGCAAAACTTCCCTGTTCTGTAGAAAGAAGCTTGGCAGGCCAGAATGCTGAAATGCCTGATCTGGGTTTCAGCAGGTCCTGCAGCAGCTGACACAGAGTGTGGTGGCTAATGACTCTGAGCTGTACCAGCTCTGAATGAAAACTAGGGCTAATTTTAAGCTAATTCTATGCTGAATGTTCCTATTGGTCTGGCCACAGGGAGCTGTCTGCAGATCATTTTAACTTGTCTCTTTCTTTAATGTTTCTGTGTTGCATTTTAGAAGAGAGCACACCCTGCTTTTCAAGTTCAAAATCTATTCTGAATTAATTTGCACACTAGGCAGTGAGAAGACCTCACTATGGCTAATGACTGATGATTCCAGTATTTATAATCTGAAGGGTATTTCTTTTTTGCATTCCTTTGCACACTCTGACGTACCTCCTGCAATAACAATTTAGTAGTTCAGCTCAACTTCAAATGGGAAATGAAACCAGAAACCAAACAAGAATACTTTCTGCATTTTATCAAAAGTGATTTGTGATATTTAACTTTCCTCAGTTTCATATCTACACTTCTGCAACCTTTTTAACTCTTTCCCCTCTCTCCTTCCCACACCAGAGCTACCAGCTCTGGTTCATTCCATCTCTAAAATTTGCCAAAATTGTAATGTCAAAACACAAATTTTAACCCATACAACAGCTTTCCAATCCTGACAGTCATGGGGGACTCAGTTTTCAAAAGAGGCCAGTTTTACTGTTGGGTCAAGAACAGACCTTTCACATGCTGTAATAGGAACTAATAGAAAAACAATAGCTACAAAAATAACAAGAAGATTTGGGTCAGTTCTATCCCATGGCTACACCCTTGTGGCCCCTGGATATTTATTCTCTGTTCTGTTCCCAAGTTAAGCGCTGAAAGCCTTATGTGCCCACATAACTTTAGAGAGAGAGCAGTCCAACCTTGCCAAGATTTGTCCCTCTGATTTAATGTGGATACTCTGCCACTGTTTGCTCAGTAAAGAGTGTCTCTGGATGGACAGGCTCTGCCTCTGCACACTGCACTGGGAAAGGAGATATTCCAGCCTGTTCTGACTCTTCTCAGTCTCTCCTGTGCACAATCAGGCAAAAGACCTGCCATTCCCCTGGAATCGATTCAAGCCACCCAATCAACAGAACTAGTTCACAAAGTCTTTGACTGAATTTACCCACCCTGTTTTTAATAATATGGCAGGACATTATTAAAACCTGGCTCTGGACCCTTCCTGAGACCTTATTCTGATTACCACTGGGACGGCTTTGGGAATTGGCTCAGAACTGCTCTGTGAGCTGGAAAGTTGTCATCAATCTTTCTCTTTTGACACTGTCCCTTTGAGGGGGGTGACAGCAAGGTTCTCCATCCTGCTACAGCTGCTACTGTGCTCGTAGCTGAGCACCTGCACAGGCTCCTCCTGCAGCACCTCAGGCCTTGGGCTATGAGCATGGGGGTAGCAGGCTGTGTACTGGTATTTCAGAAAGCCAAAGCCTCTTTCCATGTCAAAGAGGTGCCTTGAAATGTGGAAGAACTCCTTTTTTTCCCACATGTCCGAGCTCCTTGTGGCTGACACCATCCATGCCTCCCCCTTGGTCAGATGCTTTGAGGACCATCTCCTGCTCTGTCTCCTTCACCCCACAAATATCATCTTGTGAGCCTAGCAGCATGTGACCCTTGCCATGTGTTGTTTTCCAAGACTTTTCAGGGACTTTATCAAACCATCCCTTGTTCTTTGTACTTGGATTTCTTCCAAGTGTTGCTTTACTGCCTTGCAGCTTATGTGACAGTATTTCCAGTGGTCTCCCACTGGGACACTAGCCTCTCCCATCTCATTCACACAGGCATTTTCTAAAGTCTCAGCCTTTTTGGTTGGTTGATATTTCAATCTATAGTTTTTATTTTCCAAAGGCTGTGTGTTGTCATTGCAGCTCATTTTGCCTTTGTTTTCTTAGCAGGAGAAAGCTGTCTTTCACCCTTACTATTACCAGGTAAGGCTTTAGTCCCTTCGGGCTCCTCATAGATGGCAAGATATTTTTGTGTCCTCAATCTATATCTTTAAGGCTCTCTTTCTGAAGTTGCCTCTCCTCTAGATCCCCATATGCCATTGTGAATGCTCATACAAGAAGACATCCACCCTCTGCATCTATGGCTTCCTTTCTGAGATTAGGAGAGGGGTGCCTTTTCCTGCTATCACTTTCCTTGTGGCACTTGGAAAGCGTGGTCATTTCATGCATGTATGGGATTTGATCACACCCAGTTCCTGTGGGATTGCGGGACTTTTCATGACACCATGGGCAAGAGTCAAGGTTCATTTGAGCATGTATACAAGGAACAAATCCCACTGCCTGGTGGATTTACTACCTCTAACTTTCTTCTTCCGTTGGTACAAGCAGGTAGTTGCTACAAGCAGTTTTCTCACTGACACCGGTAGCTGCATTCATCTAATTTTTGTCCTGGGACTAGATTGGACCCTCACCCCGAGTCAGGATAAAATGACCAGTTTTCTCATCTGTGTTCTTTTGCCCATAAAGCCCTTCTACTTCTGCATTGCACTGCATGCACAGCTCACATCAAGCTGCTGTGACCTCAAAGAAGTGATTTCAAGGCAGATGAATTGTATCTTTGTCCTGAGACAGTCTAATGACAGCCTAGACCTGCAGCAATGCTGACACAGCAGCCATGAGCAGTAATTTTGCCCTGACAAAGTACAAGCTGCTCAAGTAAATTTTACCCAGATTTAGGTAACCAGACAGCACAGGTGTGGTAGCAGGGAACTGCTACCTGAATACTTCAAGTTCCTGGAGGGTTCTGCAGATCACGCTACCACTTCTCCTCCTCCTGCCATTACCTGAGCTATCTACAATGTAGGTACCTGTGCTGGAGCCACCTCATCTAGGAAAACCCTGCTTTGGCTCAGCTTCAGCTTGTGAACCTTGAGTTAGGAAATCATTTGCTGCAGGTTATCAGGGCTTGTGTTGTACATTGTGGTTTCTATACCCTTAAATCTCCATGGGAGCATTCCAGCATGACAACTTCCTTCTTCCTGTTGCATCCAGTTCTTCTTAAAATGCTCTTTTATAATTGTCTTAACTCAGGAGGAAGAGGGCATGCTCTCAGCAGAGAGCCATCTGTCAGGAACCTGTTTCAAAAGCCCTTCTAGGACTCAAACCTGGGAAATAATATGGCTTTTGAAAACATTAAAAGCATTTGAGCTCCCCCTCCTTGCACAGTCCCACCAACCAAAACACCTTGACTATCCAAGGTGCAAGATGTGCTAAAGGTGAATCCTTCCTCCACCCCAACGTAACCAAACCTTCATCTTAATCCTGCAGCCACTTGGAGCTGAGAGCATAGAAGTTGCAGGGCTGTCTCTTCTATCTCTCCATTTGTACTGATGGAAGAGAAAGCAGCTCCCTCCAGAGTGGCTGCCCAAGGAGGTGCTGCACCCCCCCAAGAGCCTGGGGAGCCCTCAGGAGGATGAAAGCAATGCATATCCAAACCACAGCTCTCCCCTCTCCTGCCTTTGTTCTGGCTGTGCTGACTGTGGGCACCGAGGTGGTGGGCAGCTTGCCACTCTCCAGATGGACTTGCTGCCTCTATTTTTATTCTTTTCTTTTTTTCCTTTCTTTCTCTTTTTAAAATTTTTTTTAATTTTATTTTTCTTTTCCTTGCCACAGGCTAAATTGTAATCACAAGGAAGTCAGTGGCAAAATTGTAATCTGTTTCCTGGGAACCCAGGTACAGCCTTGTGTAAATGAATTGGAATAAAATGGCAAATAGGTTGTGGCAGAATACTCGTACCACAGCAGATAGATGAAAACTTGAATCATCTCCCATAATTTTGGCTGCTGTAGCAGCTGAACTAACATTGAATCCTCTGAATGCTGACTGAATTATCTATGCTCTTAAGATTGTGCTGAAGCATCCAAATACATCTTTTCCCCTCAGAGTTTGTATGCAGCCCAATGTGTTAAGGTCAAGATGCACACTCCAGAGAGAAGCAGATGGTCTCCTGAGTGATGTGTTTTCACTCACTGAGCATGAATATGAAAAAGCCTTCTTATTTTCCAAGCATATGAAAGTCAGTAATGTAGAACAGTCTCAGGGAATCTTAATATGTGAATAAACATGTGTTGCAAGAGTTTATTTTGGTCTTTGTGCTCACTGTGGATTCCTAAGACTAAATGATACCCGAATACTATATATCATTGTTTTTAGTAACTTGGTTCAAATGTCAGAGCCATGCCAAAATACTGTTTCAATTTGTGTATATTTGTAATAATTCTGACCTTCATAATGAACTTAACAAAAGCAATCCTGGAGTCAGTAAATGTTCACTTTGCAGAAGTATCTATATATTATAAATACCAAATACTCTGTATGAATGCACTTATGGTGTAGCAGAGCTGTATTGCTGAGTGAATGGGGTGAAGACAGTTGCTGGAAACTCTCTGTATACAAATTATGTTGAATTTTAGAGGCTGATCCTGCTGTCTCTTTGCATCATGCACTCTTTAGCAAAGAGCCTTAGGCAAAGGCACCAGCTAAGGACCATCCGTACCCTCCATGTCCCACAAGGCACATATCATACCACACACCATATCCAAGCCTGTTCCCCTCTCTATATCTCCTTTGCTATCAGGCAGTTTGAAGTTCTGTGCCCTCCACCGCCTTTCTTCCCCCACCCCTCATCCATGCAGAAAGGGGGAAGCAGTGGGACAAGTCACCCCATCACCTAACATGTTGGAACCCTGACAGATCATTGAATCCTGGCCATGGGCAGAGTCACCTGGGTGGTTTCTCTGAGTTCAGGCTGCATAGAGAGGCCAGTATCTGCTGCTTCTTCCCAAAATAGCTGTGTTTAAGAGGGCAGGAAGGAATGTCAAAATGTATTTAATAACCAACTCAGCATTTGGAGCATTTATTTCAAGTCTTATTGAGCCAGTGGAAAGAGACCCTTGGATTTCAGGGAGATTTGTACGAGACTTTAAAATTGATTGTTATATCTAAGAAGGGTACAAAGCAGAAAATTTAGGGAAAAGGCTCTTAAGCATTTTTTTCCCCCTAATCCTTCACCTGTACCAGCTGTTGGAAAACATCTCACCAAACATCCTCTCTCATCATGCTCACTACAGAAATTTCCTGAGCTTGTCCAGCCAACCAAAACATTAATTTCTACTAAGACACACACAACCCCCACCTTTCTCGCCAGCTCAAGTAACATTAAACATTTTATTCAAACACAGAAAAACATGGAGATTGAGAGCTGAGACTGCTGTTTCTCTATGAGCTCTGTGTATTTTTAATGTTTCTGGCTAAAGATATGAGGTAAGGAAGAAGTGGAAGTGAGAACAGTGAATTCCATGTTGAAAGAGTCATGTGGAGGTTTTTAACAGCATTTTAAAGTGCACCTGAAAAATTTACAGTTGCATCCATTTTGTGTGTGGAAAATTGCATGGTTGTGCAACCTCTTTATGTACAACAAAGAACTAACTGCAAATGCCTGTGTAGAATGTCATCTCTGTGTTCATTCACCACTTGCCAAATGCAAATAGCCATGCCTGCAAGTTCTGCAAAAGGGCCGTGTAGGAGTCTGTGTTGAAAATATGCCCTTTCATGGTCTTTAGATGTTTCCTCTGTTTGTTCTATCTGCTTATTTCCCACTAACATCTAAGCCATGTAATGAGGGTAAAAGAAACCCTCTGACAGTCTGAGGCACCCCCATAATCAACAGTTCATTGGTTCTTAAGAGCATTAAGGCCCAGAAATGAATGCTGCAAGAAACTTTATCTGGGAGCTGACTGACTGATGGATGGAGCAAACCACAATGGTAGGCATTTAAAAACCCAGCTGGCTGTGCCACACTCGCACTCTTGAGTGTGAGCAGAATGTATTGTACCTCCCCTGAAAAGTCTTACAGCACACTTACTCTTTTATGAATTTTGATAAATGG
The DNA here is from genome assembly GCF_041296385.1 of Aphelocoma coerulescens. Lineage (NCBI taxonomy): Eukaryota > Metazoa > Chordata > Aves > Passeriformes > Corvidae > Aphelocoma > Aphelocoma coerulescens. The sequence continues at coordinate 66,270,744 of NC_091013.1, forward strand.
GTTCCATGCCTTGCGTTTTAAATCCCCCAAGACTCCACTGATTGTCTGCAATTTTTTTTAATGTGGATTATTTTTTTTGAGTGACATAAATGTTTATTGTTGCCAGTATACTCTAACAGTATTGGCTAAAAAATGATGTTAAAACATTGTTTTGCTTTGAAATAGAGGGAGAATTCCTTCAAAAATTACAAATTTCTCTTTGGTTTGTTTCTTTGGAGATTGTTGCTAGATTTGTAACCTAGCCTGCTTTTAATTTCTTTTGACTCAAAATTTATTTGTCTCTAAAGAATAGGGGTTCCCAGGGACTGTTTGCCTGGTATATGTACTGTAGTAGAGGCCACAATGTATGGGGTTACACAAGAGATTTTAGTAATCATCTTCTTTTTATTCTGGTTCTGACTCGACGATTTGGAGTACATGTGGGTTTTTCTGCCAAGTAAGATGTATTTCCCTCTATTCCTAATGAAATGAACTTCGCCCAGTGATTATGGCAGTAGCTGGACCCACCAGACCATTAAATATGCCTCCCAGGCTTGCAGTGTCCCTGTGCAGATCCTCAGACTCTCTAGCACTGACCCCAGCTCCCTGTATCCCAAAAATGGGAAGCTGGGTGTTAAAGGATGGGTCTCAGAAGCCAGTATGATGAAGGAGATGGTAGATCATGAGAGACTTTAAGACATGATTGTGTTTTGGGTCCTTCCACTGAAGTGTTCTCCTGCCCTGGGGTAAGTGCTGAGAGGCAATTTTGTGATCTGGAAACTGTGGTTTGAGTGTATCCTGAGGAAGCCGGCTGGGATGTAGCCATTTGATCTCATTTATAGGCTTGTAGGACCATCCCTCCACTATCAGCCAGGCTCAGCTACATCTCAGATACCCCAGGAAGCATTTCAAAAGCCAACCCCGGTGGACATGCCATGGTTCAGTTGTTCCCATATGATCTCCCTTTAGCATTAGGAAAGTGCTTCCTGATCTCTAACTTCAGTCTGCCTCCCTTTAGTCTACGTCTGTCTCTTGTCCCGCTGTGCGTCATGGCAGAAAGTCCTCTCTACTCAAGCATCTCTAAATTTTCTGCTGCACTGTGTCTCTACACCTTTAATTAGACATTTTGCTGTTCTTTCAACTCAATACAGCTGAATCACATCTTTCTTGGAGAGCAGTTTACCAGACTGCACACAGATACAGTCACTTTGCAAGGATGAAAATTGGTTATGTGTCTCACAGGGTGTAATTCTGCTTATACATTGCTAGTGTAGGGCTACCCTCCTCTGCAAGAACACAAAATAGCTCTTCATCTTGTGATCTTCTACAGCCTCTAGAGGGTTTTCTGCAGAGCTGCTGGCCAGGAAGCTGTTCCATCCTGCAGTATACAGTCAGTTATTGCCTTTGTGAGGAAGAATCTGCAAGCTTGTTTCCAGAGTAGCATGTTTTCCTGTTAGACCTTAAAAATACTGGTTTTCCAAGATAATTTTGAATTCTAATCCTGTCTTCCAAACTCCTGACAGTCCTTCCCTGCTGGCTGCCATCTGTACATCCTCTCTGTTCCATCGTCTGGGGCATGAATAAAAAATATTGAATATGACTAAACCTGGGAGAGTCTGCGCTGCACCTATCCCATATGTCCTTCCACTTTGACTGGTAACACAATATTCTTTTACTACAGACTTCCTGCCCCACCATGTCTTCCTCTGGACTACACCTCACCAAAGCTAACTTCAATGACTGTTTTCCTCACCAGGGACAAAAACTAAAGCAAAAGTCTGTTGTTCAATTCCTTTCCTTTCTCCATGCTCATATTTACTATTATTAAATAATTATTTGCTTCAGTAGTGAATTCTGAGATAAATAATCTCTCAGGCACATAATTTGTTTGGAGGTAGACATGACATTTGTCCTTTCTTGTTCTCTTGCCATAGCCAAGACAATCCCTTTCTGCAAGTGGAGCATAACAGTGTGTCACACTAACACTAATGCAAATAACGTAATACAAACTTCTAGATGTACTCAAGATCTTTAAATAAATTTTTCTGTGAGCCTTGCCTAGTTTTTTTTTTTATCTGTTCTCTTGAGATTTGTGTTTCTGCCATTCCCTATTATTTTCTACAGTTCCTCCTCCTCCTCCCTGCTGTGCCATGGTTGTTCTGCTGCCCTCTGCTTTCAGGGACTGTCTGAGCAGACAGCACCTTCCCTTCAGTGAAACCTTGTCTTCCATGCTGGAGGTTTGCAGTTGTGCAATTTTACCTTTTTATAACCTCCTAAAATCCTTCCTCAGGTTGATCTACTGTGGTCTCAACCTTGGGGAAAATGAGAGCATTTTGAGCTATAATACAGGGGCAGTTTGGGGTTCCCTGTACCTCCTGGCCCCAGGGGAGAGCCAGGGAGCAGGTAGTGACAACAGCAGCAGAGAGGGACTGAGTGCTGGGCTTGGTAACTCCTCTGCTGCAGAGAGAATCTTGAATTTTGGGCTTGTTAAATTGCCCTGTCATTATAAAGTCAGTGCAGCAGCTCAGATCAAAAACTTACCCAGGCAGATTAGGAATGTGTCAGATGCTGAACTCCTCAAAAGTGCTAATACCTTGCTGCCCTTTTATGTGGTTTAAGTTGTGCATTTGTTTTGGAGCCAACAGACAGTGCCAGAAAAGAGGATGAAGCAACCTTTGCCAGTCCTCCCTTTGTAAACCTACATTGCACAGTGGGAAGCAGGAGAATTTACTTTAACTAAAGCCAAGTCAGTGGTTTAATCTTTGTAAACATGTCTTAAGTGCTCTGCCTCTTATCTTTATGCTGTGGCTCTTGTACAAAAAAAAAAAAAAAAAAGCTGTTCAGCCAGAAATATCACAGTTCTGACATGAAAACTGGTCATCAATCACTTTCCTGTGGAGCTCTGTGTGTGCATGAGTGAGCCTGTGTGTTTGTGCTCCTGCCTTGTTGAATTAGCAACTGGTGGCCTACAGTGCAAACACAGGCTGCTCCTGCAAGTGCCAGCACACAGAAAGAAAGAAAGAAAGAAAGAAAGAAAGAAAGAAAGAAAGAAAGAAAGAAAGAAAGAAAGAAAGAAAGAAAGAAAGAAAGAAAGAAAGAAAGAAAGAAAGAAAGAAAGAAAGAAAGAAAGAAAGAAAGAAAGAAAGAAAGAAAGAAAGAAAGATTAAATAGTCAAAAGGGAAAAATCCTCTTAAAACAAAATCTGAATTCTCCTGGATTGTCTGAAAAAGACCTCCAAGGAGGAAAAGGTGTTGTAGACATCAAGCATGCTGCAAGATAAATTCAAAATTAGAAAACTATCTGGTACTGTTTAAGTGTACACATGTGTTTGTTTGCAGAAATCAGATTGATGTTTTAAAATGCTGTTGTTTTAAAAAATGAAATCATCATGCAAGATCTGTTTGCTACTTTTTTTCCACTTTGTGGAATAGGTGAGCACTGCAGATGCTGGTAGTGTACTAAAAGTAGGTGTGAGAAATGGCACTTTGAAAGCTCAGCTCTTCATCTAAGTCTTTCAGAATAATATTTCCTCCCTATCACATGCAGATTTATATTAGGATAATCTTTTAGGTCATGTGTCACTCCTCACCACAGCACTAAGAATGCAACACAGAATATTGGGAAATTTGAGGCACGAAATCTTATCAATTTTTGCAGCACTGAGTAACTCTAAAATGGAACTGAGAGAATGCCATGCAATGTTAGTGGACCTGAGAAAGCTAAAAGTGAATCCCTTTGAAACAAAGTGAGCTTCAGGACTTGCTCTTCCTACATTTATATGAAACAATTGTATTTACCTCATCTCTCTGTGCTGTGCAGATAAAGACACATGGAACATTTTTTTAGGTGTTGCATTTGCAAACTTTTTTCTCAAGTGCATCTTCCTTTTTAATCCTTTTTGTTATATAGATTACAATAAAGGGCAAACGGGGTGCCCTGTGCATTAAACCTCCCTTTTACCCAGAAGCTTTGTGATGTCCCTGCAGCCAGACTGTTTTGGTTTTGGCATCAGAGGAGATCCCTTTATGCAAACAAGGAGACAGTGCATCTTCTGAATCCCTGCTGAAGGAAAGTACTGTGTAATGGTGATATGTCATGAGCTGCTGAAGGTGCTGCTTCTATTAGAGTCTGTAAAATATTGCAGGACTGGTTTCCAGAGAGACTGGCTGGATGTTTCCTCAGAATATAGCCAGCTGTGCAAAGAAACTGGGCTGTTTTCTTGACCTGTTTTGTTGCCAGGGTTTTTGTCTTTTGTGTAGCTTGAATTTCTGAGAAAGCCCAAATTTTCTGTACCAAATAAACGAGACGCTATCATTGCAATGTTACAGACAACAGTTTCAGTGCTACATTAAACCAGGAAATCTCCTACATTAGATCTTGTCTTTACTACAGCAGAGAGACTAAATAAAAAATGAACAATTAGCAATGGCTTGGGTGTAACTGATGACAGAGGAATTATATTTATTGTTATCTCCAAACAGAGTGAAGTCCAAGCCAATAAAGAATATTAATTATGCTTTAAAGAAAAAAAAAATCATTTTAGCTAAAAACAATGATGGGAGAAATTCAAATGGGAGAAAGACTTTATTAACAGAAAAATCTGAATGATGATTGAGAATCATTGGAAAATACTTAAGGAGATGCCCAAAAAAGCCCCACCCAGCAAAAGAATCTGCATTCATTAAAGGGCCTGCTGCAGAAGGGAAGTAAAACTTCTTAAGCATATGTGTACTTGGACCCCAAGAGAAAATGCAAAAAGCTCCTAATGTCAATACACATAAATTAGAAGGTAGGTTTTGGAGTAAATTGATAAATGGGAAAACAGGTCACAAGGAGAACCATGACAAGCAGAGCTGAGGAAAGTTGCCTGTTGAGGAGTATTTTCTTGTATTTTGGGGATTTTATTTTAGTATTTCCAGAACATAAAGAACACTAAAAATGACATGCCTCCATTACCAGATGAAAATAGTAAAACTGCCAACAGGAAAATATGTAAAAATGAAGCTTATTCTGTTACATTTTTGTTCTATGTCCAGGGAAAAAAACCCAAACCCTAATCATTTATTCATGTCAACCAACAGTGATCACATAGTTTTTGTTCTAGTTGTAAGTAAAAGGAGGTTAAACAGCAGATAACAAAGTCAGGCAAGGATCTGAGTAACCTGTATCCAGCAGTCTAAAAAAAAAAAAAAGACCAAAGCCAAAGCCAAAGCAAATAAATCTTAGCACACTGGGGAAGTTCCAGATGCCTGGGAGAAAGTTAGCACGATAAATGGCATGACCCAGATAATTTGTAGACCTGTCAGCCTGATGGGGATCCTGGGAAGTGGAGTTGGTACTGCATAACTGCATACTGCAATTTTTATCAGGCAGCAAGGGTGATGCAGAATCAATGGGGAATGTGCCAGATGCACCAAAAAAAGGTCAACTTCTGGTCTCAAAATACTCATTTTCAGGGGTATGTTCATCATCTAAAGATGTTTCTGTTATATATCTGTTTCTGTGAATTGTGGGAGAGAGAATCATGGGAGAAAGGAAGCAGGTGGGAGTTAGGGATCTTACACTGGTGTTGATGTGCTTGAGACTCTTCACAAACAAAGAATAAAAATATGCTGGACTGAAAAAAGTACCTGGGAGAGGTCTAAAGGGACCAGCAAACCAGCAGGTGGTCTGATTACAACCAAGAGCAACCTATATGTTAACAGACAACTGGAGAGACTGTTTCAGTCTGGCGGACAAAGATACAAAACAAGATCCAGTGGCTGGGGTTGGAAATACATTTTTAATTAAAAGTGATTTACTGTTAGAAAGTGTTTCATCATCAGAACAACTCACAATAGATAAAAAAATGTTTATACTGGAAGTTTTTCCAGAAAAATCTGTTTTATTCCAACCATTGTCTTTGGATCTGAAGCATGAACTGATCTCAGTAAGTCCTGTGGTCCGTGGAAAAAGAACATTGGCTTGAGGGTCCTTGGTGAGTCCTGTCTTTAAAATCTATGACCTGCAGAGAAATAAAGCAATGCTGCATGCTGAGTGATCCACTCTGCATCAGCTGTCTGACAGAGGAGGCCCCACTCCTCGTGAAATAAATGATTTCTGAATCAAGGACATGTTTCATTCAGAAGAGTGTAGTCATTTAGGGTGAGTGTAACAGCTTGGCCGTTTAAACAAACCACAGTGCAGTAATCTAATGATAAAATCAGCAAACAGCACAGTGGGAGACGGGTGGTAATTCACTGTCTTCAATTTCTTCTTTAGCACATCACATTGAAATATTTCCTTGGACTGGAAGAGATACTCTTTATTGCAGAGGTTAGATTGGTCCTTTTGGGAAAATGGGGTGGAGAAGGAAATCTAACGGTGTTTTTGCTTTGTTTCCTTTCAAGCCATTGTATCTGGCCATGAAAATACCACTGAGCAAGTTGGCAGTATCACTAATTCCCAACAGCACTATTATACCCATTTTTGCTCAACCCTAAAACATAAAAATCAAAAAATCAAAGCTTTAGAAAGCAAGAAGAGCTTTGTAAGGTAAAAGCCAGTTCAGAGAAAGGCCATCAGAGCTGCTGCTTCCAGTGTGTCTTTGCTAAAGCAGCTCAAACTTTTAATTAAGCAGCAATGGGGAACATTTGCAAACCATCAAAGATGGTGCAAAGGTTGGTGAAAATCTTTGTGGCCTCTGTGATTCACAGATACCAGCCAAAACACAAACAAAAGCTTTTTTCTTTTGTGACATAGTATTGTGGCTTGAATCACCCAGAGGCCAATTGCTGGGTTATTTTATCTTATTTCTTTTGCAGATTCAAGTGGGGAAGCAGGCTTAAAGAGCTCTTGGGGCAGAGCCTGTCTTGTATGAGGACAAGTGAGGTGGCTCTCTCATCTCAGGCTCTTCTTTCACAGGTTTCTGTCAGTGGCACTTCCTTCCCTCTCATTATCTCTCATGCAGAGACGTGATGGCAGATGAGGCCAGACCTCAATGGGCTGCAGGTTTTTAGGACCGTGGGCAACCTCAGTGCAGATTTTAAGAACGTTCTTGGTGAGTCCTGTCCTTAAAATCTATGACCTGAAGAGAAATAAAAGCAATGCTGCATGCTGAGTCATCCTCTCTGTGTCAGGTGTCTGACAGAGGAGGCCAAGAGGCCAGGAGGCTTGGGTAAATTTTTGGGTGTTTAAAGTACACTCAAGTCCAAGCTACACCAGCAAGACTAATAGAGAACTGATCTGGGATCTTAAACCTAGCTCCACCGTCCAGACACACCTTTTGTTTTCAGGAAAGCCCAATCAGCCCAAATGCCCTTTTTTGCTAGTACTTTATTCCATATACTCTCAGCAAAACTGATGAATGGACATTAAATGAAGTCAAGCCTTGCCTCTGTAAAGTAATCCATTGTAGGGGCTGCCAAACACAGCAGCCTGATTGAGACAGGGCGGCCACATCTCTGTGTCCCCAGGTCTGTCCCACGGAGGGGCTGAGCACACAGCCACCGCAGAAGCTCATCCACACTTCCACAAGATGCACATACCTTGCTGGCCATGCAGATCAGCACAGGCAGAAATACACATACACAGGTGGCTCAAATAGGCTAATCCTGTCCAGCTCTCTGGCAGTTCTAGGAAGTTCTAGGAGCAGGAAATGTATCCATACATATAATGTGGGTCCCTCCATCCATGGGGCTGGATTGTCAGCCTGCCTAGCAGCTGCCCCTGGACCCCAGTATCTGCAAGCACTGGCACCTGGGCTTACAAAGCCCTATGGCTATGGCCCCACTCCAGGTCCCTTAGGTACAAGCCCACCTGTTCAGATGCACATGCACGCACACAAACAAATCTCTCAGTCATCCCCTGTATCCCTTGGTCCCTCCAGCTGATGACTCACAGACCCTTGGGTCTTTCCAGAAAATGGCCCAAAACCACAACAAGCACCTCAGTATCTGGCCCCAAAGCATCTTATCCTACTTGCCAGCTAGTCTGGCTTGATATTTAATTGTGAAAACCACTGACATATGCACCAACATGATACACACACTCTTCAGGCTCTCCTGTCACATGTCCCTGCTCCTGCTCAGCTTCTGCACTCTGACCCCACACATCCACAGATCTGTGAACAGGATCCCTCTCCCAGGAGAAGAGCTGGAATGTAATTTAATCAGGAGATGGGACACATTGTACTGCTGAGGTGTGGGGCATGGTGAGACAAGTGTACTGACCAGCTGCCTGTTTGCACGACTGGCCCCTTTTATAGCTTTACTATCACTGTCTTGTCAGATGCTTGTTCCTCCTCAGACACCATCAGTATCTGTCTTTCCCCACCTTTGATTTTTCCCTTAAATGTCCAGTACTAAGTCCCATGCAATCCCAAAATGCCCTTCCCCAGCATCTCATTCCCCCACAGACAATAAACCTCCTCAGCCTGCCTGGTGCTCCAGAGACCCACTACTGCTGTCTCATCTCCGTGGGCCTTACTCCATGTCTATTGGGGTGATGCTCTCCTGCAACAGCCCTAGGAAGGGCTGGGTCAGGATGCTGTTCTCTTCTGATCAGGTTATTTGGCTTTCCTGTCTGTCATTGGTATTTTGTGCCCTGTCATGGTTGTGAAGAGAGGCCTTTAAACACAGAACCAAGCAGTGTGAATCCAGGTATCACACCTGGCTGCCTCCGTGGCTGGTGGTGCAGCTTCTGTGCACAGCCACAGTGAAGAGCTGGAAAGAAAGAGGGCTGAACTCCTGAAGCACCACTGGAAAACCTAAATCAGAAAAAGTCACTATGGCACATAGATCACCATTAGTCACCTCTGGGTAGGTACCTTCTCACAAAGAGTAATGTGCAATTTGCTGCAATTTTGTGACTCTGAAAATTTTACATTATGCCAAGATTCCTGATGTGTGGGAAGGCCTTTAGCTGTCGTACTCTGGTGAATATCAGGACAGGCAGTGACACTTCCCATTCACATACAGGAGGTGCACTCCTGTATCTGCCTCCAGTATGCAATTCCTGTTAATGTCAGTAGGGCTCATTCTCTGCTTCTTCTGAAGTTTCTTTGTTTCATAAAAGAAAAGGAGGGAGTTTAAAAAGAAAGGGAGAATGTCAATTTTCTTCTCATTTGGCCCGGATGGATACTTCCAGCATGTTTTCTAAGTGTCTCGACTTACCTAAAATGCTTAATTTGTTTCACCCAAATGCACACTTTGCAGACACTTCAGTGACAGAGTTTGCCGGCAGGGTATCTCACAGAGACAAGAAAAGTTAGATTTGGACTAGATACAAGCAAGATTCTTTTTTTTTTTTTTTTTTTTCACAATGAGGGTGATGAAACACTGGAACAGGCTGCCCAGAGAGGCAGTGGATGTAGACATTCAAAGCCAGGCTCGATGGGGCTCTGAGAAACATCACCTAGTTGAAGGTTCCCCTGCTCATTGCAGGTGGGTTGGATTAGATAACCTTTAAAGGTCCCTTCAAATCCAAAAATTTCAATGGTTCTATTTATGATCAAGACTGAGCCATTTTGAAAATCAAAATTCCATCAAAAATTAAGTCTTATCTGGCAGAGGCAGCAGTAAAATCTCTGGCCATGCTAAGTCAAAGGGGACTTTAAGGCCTTTTGTTGAAAGCCTGAGTGCCAGGTTTGGCTTGAGAAGTTGATTTAGCATTCATCTCTCTGCAGCATGTGCTGTGCACGAAGCCGTGTAAGGACTCTGCCAACTTGCCACTGTCCCCAGTAGTCCCTTTTTACCACAACTGATGATGAAGGGCGATGCCATGACAGCATTATCTGCACCAATGGGCTTCTCCCTCAGTACTGGCCCCACTTATCTTGGGGCAAGCTGGGCTCCAGCACTTCTGTGAGTCTAGCTGAGACTGATCTGAGCACTCCCTTTTTGATTCTTGATAAACTAGCAGAAATACTGCTGGCTTCAACACTAGAACCTCTGTGCAGAAAGGTCAGGGACCTGGCTTTAACTCAGTCCGACCATAGCAAGCATCCCAAAAAACATGTGTGTGTCCTTCACCAAGATGCCCCCTGAGCCAGTCTTTGATATAGCCCCATAAACCTCCACCATAAACATCCATCACTGAAAGAGGTCATATAGAACTCTTCTAATCTTACCTATTTGGCACCCTCAGCAGCTGCTTTCTCAAGCAGAACGAGGAGGGTAAAACAGAGCAAGAAAGTTTTCATGAGGCTGATTAATCAGAGACATTTCCCTCCTCCACTTCTTCTCATCAGTCATAGACATAATATTTAGCATTTTCCTTGGCATTCAAATTCTCAGTGGCTAACAATTCCCCAAAAGAAAAGGGAATGGACATTCTTAGCTGAAGTAGAATTGTCCGACATGTCAATCAAGTGATAGAATTGTCCGACATGTCAATCAAGTGATTTCTACAAGTCCAGATCAAAAGACAAACAACTACTGTCTTGTTTAAACTCCTAATTTTCAGGAATTAAATTCAGTGTTTGGAATTGGCTTTGTTTTCCTCATTTCTTAGCCCTCCTCTTCCCGATTCTTTCCAACTCCAGTCACAGAAGGAATTGTTGAGATGGTCTTAGACACCAGCAATCACCCAGAAGAAATTCCAGTTTATTCTTTCTTCTTTTCTAGGATGTTAGTAGCAGTTATTAAAACCTACCTTTCCTGTAGTGGTTTTGGAGGGCTGTCAGAGGGGTTTGGAGTACTGTATATACAGATCTTCCAAGGGTGGAGTACTTGTGCTAGTTTGCTAATGCTCTTGGTCTCTCTTGTGGCATCTTTAGTGCTCCTAATCTGTAGATGAAATGGAACTCAAGAGCATATATTTTACCAAATAGTTCCACAGTACATTAGGAGATGGACTTTCCCTTTGCTACAAGCCATTTATGAACTACATTCTTGTGATCTTTTCCACTTATTTCCCCTTCTGAGGTAGCCAATATGTTGGAATCCTTTGTAAAAACATGTCATTTATACTTATGTAAGTATTTGCTATTGTAGACAACTTGCTTAGAGTTTACTGGCACCAACAAGAGCAAAGCATACAATGGTAAGTAGAAACTCATTTCTTGAGTCAGCTTAGAGCTGAGGGGCTTTGTGTTTGCTGTTTCCTAATTGTGAAAATTACATGGAAAGTTCTGCAGGTATCAGCATTTTGCAATAATCATTTCCATATTGCCAAATAGAGAAATTCATGATTTTGGTTTCTACACTAGATTTTGCAGGCTTTTCGAGCAAACTGAGAGACCTCTGAACAATATCCTCCTACATTTACATCTCAAAGTGTAAAGCTCTTGAGGGTGGTGACTCATAAAGCATTTCTTCCTTCCTCAGAGATCCAAGCTTGCAAATGGAAACAAGGTCTGCAATTCCAGTGAGGAAGCCGGCATGAGGGGTGGGAGGAGGTGTCAGGGCCCACACCGCATTACATGATGATGGATTGATGGGACCACATCAATGGGCCCTGAGAGCTGTGTGGCTCTCTGGGTAAGAGGAGGTGGTAGGAACAGAGGAATGTCATTAGTTAACCCACCCATGGGGTAAGAAAGGCCTCAAAGTCAGTAAGTAACAGCCTGGAGGTGCCTGGAGGCTCACAGCTGAAGCCAGCAGGTGAACTTGGCTTCCTGATAGGAAATCTCCAGCCGGTGGAAAGTCACCAAAGCCCTCACCTGCTCCCCTACTTAAATCAAAATCACAAGGTGTCATGCCTTAACACAAACAGAAATAAAGTCTGGCTCAACCTGAAAGTTATATATTTAAAAAACAAGGCTGGCCTTGCTAATACCATGTAGTTCCCTTTGGAGCTCCTGATTTTTTTAAGTCTGGAAGAAATTACCCAAATCAAGTTGTGCTATAAGCTGAAGCCAGAGCACCTGCCTCTGCCTCTTTTGTCGCTAACCCCATGGTAACTCCAGTGGTAAAAATCAGTCAAAGTAGTAAGAAGAAACAGCATTTCCTCCACAAATGCTAAAAGCAGCACCAAATGATGTGTATGAATCATCCCATCTACTCTTATACAAGCTAGGATAAAAATGTAGGAGTCACACAAGCTGTGATAAACTGTCATGCTCTGGGACATAATGCAAGTCTTAAAGTTAAGCAGAAATTGTTCCATGGGCAAGTCATTGCATAGTGGTACATTGTGTTCACACCTTTCTTCAAAGCGCCTGTGCTAACAGCAGTCAGGCAGGATACAAGATTGCAGAAGGCATTTGACTGATCTGAATGGCAATTTCTATCTCACTACAGGTTATGTTCTCTTCCCCTTTCAGGGTTTTTTTTTCACAGCACTGTCAGGGAGTATTTATGTCCTTGCTATGAGAATGTATCAAAAATGTCACTCAAAGGGAAGACGTTTCTATCCACTGTTAGGTTTGCCAGGTAATTAAATAGTTCTTTTAATGCTCACTTAATCAGTGTGATTTCTCTGGTTCTGTATGTGAAAAAATGACAGTGTCTTACTTCCAGAGACTATGTGAGTGTTTTTGTGTTTGATGTACTCATAGTTTAGGAAGTTACTGCTCCTTTTGTTTTGCCTCCTGCAACAATATTCAGAAGACTGTATTTTCAAATGTAGCATTTAGCACATTGCAGTGGTACAAATGTCAACGAATCCACATGGTGACCAGATCTCAAAGGGAAAGCACATGGCAACAAACTGAACAATGCCTGGGAACATATCTGGGCACTGAGACTCAGTCGTGTATATTGTTAATGTGTCACTGCTCTTCCTGCCAGATTTCCAGTGCAGCCCAAACACCAATATCCCAAACACTCCTCATTTTGGGAGTTAGCATGGAATACTCACCATTCCCTTCAAACAGTTTGGGTGTAGTCACCCTACTCTGAAGATCTGCACAGTGTAAGTGAAGTGAAGACCATCCTTTGACCGCTGTCCTCATTTCTATATGACAACGGACACAATTTACCAGTGTTGATGGCAGAATTTCTCCTATCTCATGTTCTTATTGTCATTCCCTGTATTCCTGCATTTCCTATTCTCATCAGCCCTCTACTCTGCTCTATCACTTTAACACAGCACACCGCCAACGAGTCCAGCAAGGAAAGCCATCATTATGAGCTCCCACAGGCAAGGTATTTAGGGCTGCAGTGCTGGCAGAAGGTCCTGGGTGTTGCATTTTCTCATGTTTAGGGTCCCCTTCACTCCATCAGGCCCTACATCTGCTGAGCAAAGAGTGGGATCTTCAAAGGCCAGAAAGCTGAGAGGTACCTAAGAGAGCTGGTGGGGAAAGTCCTAGAGAAGAGCAGGGTGAACCTCCTTCACAGAGCCAGAGCTGGGTGTCTACAGATGCTTCCTCCAGTGCAAATGGATGATTCTGTGGTGTTCTGGGGTCACGTTCTTAAACCAGCCCTTTTTTTAGGAGCCACTAGGTGCAGAGGAGACTTTCCAGGCAGGCTAGTAAATGTGTTCTGGGTTCAGGAGGAGCAGGGGGATTAGGAAACATACATGTGTTTACAACCTTGCAGTGGAAGTAGGTTGCCCTTGTCTGCCTAAATGATTTGTGGATAAAGCCACAAATTAGCCACTGCTGAGATTTACATGGTTTCCTCTGACTAAGCCTCATCCACCCCACATGCCTCACCACAGCTCTCCTGAGCAAGTGCTCCATAGGGCCCCCAGCACAGAGGGCCAGACCAAGGTCAGGATACCTCCAAATTCATCAAAATAAGGCCTAAATGAACCCCACACAGCATGGAGGCACTGTAGTGTCCCCACACAGCTGTCCCTCTCTCCCCAGCAGCTCCCGTGTGTCATCTGGTGCTGGATGAGGGGCAGTGCTGTCAGCACAGGCTTGCTCCATCTGTGCACATACCATCTGGGTGCCTTCTTCCCTTTACATGCAGCTGCAGGTTGCCTGCTGCATATGTTCAGCCTCCCACAGCTGGAAGCAGTAAGAGGTAGTTTGATCTACATGTTAGATGAAGGAAGGATTGAAGTTTACAAATTTTTAGCACTCTGCACGCTAGCAGGCCTGCAATAATCTTTTTTGGCTGGTTTGCTCACTTTGTGGTTGCCGTTTTCATCCTCCTGTGAGAAGATGCTGTGACGCCTGCAGGAGGAAAATGCTCATGTCACTTTATCACCTCCCTTTCATGAACCTCTGTCTGCCACTTGCTATTTTGTGGAAAGGAAAACCATGCTCAGCATTGCTTCTGTCCATTAAGAGAAAGGGCTGAGCTGGCACTTTGCCATGCCTGGTGAGTGTAGGTTAGTATAAAGTGTCTGAGGTTTTTTATAGAGCCTATCACCAGAGTATCAAAGCACTGAAATACTGTTAGTCATGTTTGCCTCCCCACTGATCTCATCACCAAAGGCCAATCCTACTGGACACCATTGGTCTTCCACGTGGTATTGCTTAAAGGGTTTGTTTTGCTAGATAGGCTGATCTGTAGCCAGCACTGGGATAGTCTGTAACTCTGGGGTCAGATTCCAGGCTTAAATTAATACTGATGATAAACACACTGTTCATAAGGGCTTTCTGCAAGGTGACTTTAGCGCTCCTTCTAGATGTGTTTTCCGGAATTAATTTGTTTCATGTTGTGAAACTTCCAGTGCTTAAAGAGGTCTATGGACACTGCAAGTCTTGAAATCAAGGTCAAAAAATCCAGTGATAGGTGTAACTCATGTAGGAAACATCACAAAAATGGATTTATAAGAGGTCTGTAATACTTAGAAATAGCTGACTGTACTATTCTGAGTTGACTGGCAGTTTTCTCAAGGATCTATATAATAGTTACATTAGACCTTTTAAATTTCAATATATTTTCATGCTTTGGCACTCCCCAGACACATTGAAATAAATCTTGTGGGTTTTTGCATGTTGCAACAACTGGGTGCTTGCTACTGTGGTCAGTTTTAATAGGTATTAATACAGTGAGTAGTAAGCAAATTATAACTGTTTCATATTACACATAATTTTACAGCAGACAATTTTATAAGGAGAATGGAATGAATCAAATTCAGTAATTTGTATTAAAATATCTTTTACATTCCCTGTGTTCCAGTGGAACTGATGACAAGCCTAGAGAAGCATGCTAGGACAAACAGACCAGAAAATTAAATTCTTCTAGTTTTCATATGCCACAGCAGGAATAATTTGCTTCTTTTCTTTCCTCAGCTTTTCTTTTCATTTTTCTTTTTGAAGAGGGGATTACGATGTAATCTTACATTTCTAAATCCTATCACAAATATTTTTTTTTTCAGCTTCATAGAACTGTGATCAGTTCCAGTTTTCTCGCGGTAGACTCTAATGTGGTATGCGTGATAGATTGCATTTACTAGGATGTGAAGAAAGTCAAAAGGTTAAAGTCAAGGTTGCAATCTCAGGACTCTGAATCTTTGAGGAATGTTTATTCTCTCAATTAAGCATATACATATACTTGCCAGATGTCCAAGATCAGACTGCATTTTTGACATACAACCGACATTAAAAGAGGTTGTGCTCAAGCTCTAGATGCTCCTGAAAACAGAACACTTAAAGACATAGGGTGCCTTTGGGCAGCAGCTTTGAGCTCCTTGTGCCCCATTGATTTGGAGATATCTATAAAGGCTCTGAAGGGCTCCATAGCTTCTGTCAACTGTGGAACACCCAAAGTCAAAACTTGCTTAGTAAGAATGGAAACTCCTTTGGTTTAGTTTGAGGTGCCCTTAGATTTAGTGCATGGCAGTGTAGGTGGCTCTAGTCACTTCATCTCCTGAGGAGAACTCAGACAACCAGCTGTGGTGGTCAGCAACCCAAGTTTAACGTGTAACTTTGCAGTCATGGTGAGAAGCCATGATTCCTTTGTCCTGCTGTTTGCATGTTTTCCCCTGATTAGTTAATGTTTTCCCCTCCTTGCTTTATGTATGAGGTTGTGTATATCCATTTCCCAAGCTTCATATGTATCAGTTCTAGAAAGTTCTTTGTTCCTCAATGCCCCATTGGTTCCTTCCCTAAATCCCTCCTTTGTGTTATTTCCATTGGTTCCCTTGCACTCAACCCTGCCTCCTGTCAAGTATCCCATTTGCTGTATCCCTTATCCCCGCCTTTCTTATCCCCACTATAAAATCCCTGGACCCTTGTCAGATCCTCAGCTCTCCATCTCCTCCTCCCATTGTCTCACCTCAATAAACCCTCTGCGTAGAAATTACACAGAGAGTCCCCTCTCTCTCCCTTCTTTGCCTCTGCCTGCGTGCCTTCACACCCTGTTTAGGGACGGCCCCCTCGGGTGAGGAGCGCACCCTCGTCTGCCTGCGCTTTTGTGTGTCTGTGCCTGCCATAGTGCAGTCGGGTTGCGGCTCGACCTCCGGGCTCTCTTTGAGCTAGCACGCAAAAACCTGACATTAGTGTCCTTTCTGAGTCACTCACCCATTTATAATCAGTGCAGAGAGAGATACACTTGTAAGGCTGTCTCTCATCCCAAGCTTAGGTATTCCAGACCAGTGGGAAGGCTGGTGCATGTCTGTTCATCTCCTACAAGGAGAAACCAAACAACAGCCTTGGCTAGCTAGCTAACACTTAGATAGTGTCACTGTAGGCTGGAGCACCGCCAGCCAGCTAATCGAGAAGCAAAGACTGATGGAAGTCACCGTGGTTTAGGTTTTGTTTCAAAGCCCTTTCCTTACCTTGGAGCAGACACAGCCGCTTCACATCTCTGAGCCAGTCATAAATCAGAACAATTACTGCCTTTTCTACCAGATCTTTACCGCTTGTAAAATAAGGACTATCAAAATATTTGTGATGATTGTTACACAAGGCTGTTGCATGGTCATTAGTCAGTGTATGCAAAGGGCTGTGTAATTCATGGATCAAAGATGTGGACCCTGTCTCTTTGGTTTAGGGATTTCCATTGCGCTCATCACTTGCTCTGAAGTCCTAACCCTATAAACACTTCTGTATGTCCTTAATTTTTTTATGTGAGGAGTTTCCTTTATGACATAATGATGCTACTCACTGCACAGCTACTTATTCCAACTCACTGTATTTGTAAACCAGGACTGTTTCTCAGAAGTTCCAAAGCTCAAAGCCCTGTATATGTTTACATGAAAAAACTCAGGTATTTTCCATTTGAATTGTCTTTATTTCCTGGCACTAGAAAGAAAAAATACTTCGCTTTCAAAAAATAGAAGGTCTGTAAATATATAATAAAAGAACCCTAGTAGATTTCTTTCCCACTTTCCTTTTAGTAATCATCACTAATGCTATTTCTCTGGAGAAGGGCTTTTTTCTACTACTATATTGGTGATATCTAGAGCTAAGTGGTGAGAAAGCTTTAAAAAAAGATAAGATACATTTTTTTCCCATAGCTTCTTGTTTATTTTTTCAGATGGGTTGATATATTGTTCTGCATGCCTACCTTTGCAATAATGAAACCCAGCAAAAAGAAGCCTTACTGACCCAAATGTTTTTTCTTTTTTAGAAAACTTGCTTTTCTCATCAGGGTCACAATGTGGTCAGCTGTTGAGTTTTTATGGCATTGACTCTTTTTTTTAATGATGCCTCAGTTTATACGGTCATGTCATTACATGGAGGCTTGCATTTCAAAAGAAAAGAGTTGCAGGTGAACACAGGACCTGGAAACTACACTCTGACTTTCCATAAAAGCAGCCTGAATCGTGCTTCAAAACAAAATAGCTTGTGTTTTCATCCAGTCTCTTTTGAGGCAGTAACCTCCTAATTTTTAAGTTCTTGAGGCAGTCAAAACTCAAATTAATCGCAGGCTTCACTGCTGTTAATTTCTTCATTAGTCCTGTATTGGCCCAGGTCTGAGGACTGCTTACTGGAATTGATGCTTTCAGCTTGTAGTAGAAATTAAAGTTGCTTTCATTTAGTATATCTCCTTAGGGGTCAAAATAGAAACAGCTCCCCAAGCTGGGGAGGGAAGGGAAGGGAAGGGAAGGGAAGGGAAGGGAAGGGAAGGGAAGGGAAGGGAAGGGAAGGGAAGGGAAGGGAAGGGAAGGGAAGGGAAGGGAAGGGAAGGGAAGGGAAGGGAAGGGAAGGGAAGGGAAGGGAAGGGAAGGGAAGGGAAGGGAAGGGAAGGGAAGGGAAGGGAAGGGAAGGGAAGGACGGGTGTGCTGCTGCCACATGAGACTTCCACAATCTGACTGTAAACACCTTGGGGTACCAAACATTCTCCTGTGTATCTGCATGGGAAGGAGGGGTGAGAATCCCTTACTTCTACACCAACAAGGATTTGGGTGGTACAGAGTAACAACCTAGACACAATCACACAGCTCCAGGCTCTGTCCCCTCACATCCTTGGCTGAAATTAGGACAGAGCAAAATAACCTATTTCTGACAACGAAACAGAAGGCTCAGCTCTTTAACTGCTGGCAAGGACCCCTAGGGATAATGATGGGGTGAAAAAAAAGCCACAGGTTTTCAAGAGGATGAAACCTGCATGTAGGAAGGCTGTGCCCAGGTTTCAGCTGTGTTGAAGAGCTCTTCCTGAGCAATACAATCCTTCTCCACACCCAACTCTTGTTAAACAGCTATAAAAACTTCTGCACATCTGTCTTCCCCATGCAGAATTGTGAGCTCTACATAGCATTACTAATATGTCAAGACCCATATAAATAAATGACAGGCAGCGCTACTCAGGGACTTTCCTTGCAAGCCAGGTGAGTACAGTATGGCCTTGAGGCTTTTCCCAGTGTTGTTTTGTGAGACTCTCTCACTTTTCTAGAGTAGGAAAATTTGCTTGGTCCTTTTAACATTCCCTTTCTGACAGTCCCAGCTCAGGTTGGTCTGTTCATGCTCTGACTTTAAACCTTCAGCCAGGCCCTGACTTTCTCCTGAAAAGTACTGAAAAAGTGCTGTGCATCACAAATATGCTGTTTACAATATAGCTTGTTTTACTTGTACGTATACCATAACTAAGAGTTAATGACAGCTGACAGTTATATATAGATTTTACATGAGTGAAAAACAGATGCCCTGCAGGCACCAGATTTGAGTGCTAGGAGTGCTCACTTCCATCAATCCTACAAAAAGGAAGAACAGCTATAGCAAAGTCAGTACCATTCTGCCAATGCCTTATAGTGTCACCAGTGAGGGAGTTATCAGCCTTTCCATGTCATCCCAGTCTAAGACTAGCTGAAAGGCGAAGCAGAAGCATCATAGAAGTCATGTAAAGTTGCCTTACCCACTTCTTGGCAGCATTCAGGAAAGAGGCAATTCACCTTTGGCAGGATTCTCCCTGCTTCTGACGCAGTAATCTCTCTGGATCTGCTTATTTTAAATCTAGGCAGATGCTGAGGAGGAATCTGCAATGAATTCACACTCTTCATCTAGCTGAATATTCCAGTTATGTTCCCTTTGATGTTTATGCAGAGGGTGAGACTCTCATGGCTGGAAAAACACCACTGTATTTTCTGTGTATGTAGTGCATCTGTCAAAAGGTGTGAAGATCCTCTATCTAGTCAAGACACTTCTTGTGTTTGCCATTCACCTGACACAGTACTTAGGAAGATCATCAAGGTTTTCCTTCTACTGTAGTAAGTGTTATTGACTAGCAGCAGTTGAAATGCTGATGGAGTACACTGGCTAGAGTAGACGTAGAAGAGCAACACAGACCTATCTGCATCTATGAGAACTGCATAAAAATACACACCAAGTAGTTCCAGTCGTTCTGGAAAACAAAACAAATGTACAATGTGTAACACTATTCATAGTCACAGACTTAAAGCTCTGTGCCATAAAGATGACAGCAGTGAATATCATGCATAAATTAAACTAATGGTAAAGAATAATCAACCTGTGCTTACATTACAGTTACATGAAAACTTCCTAAAAATATTGGCCATCATTGCTGCAGCCCTCCCTTGTCTAGAAAGCCATGCCCCAGCAGCCCAAATCAATGAGGGTTGAAATGACCCTCATTCCCACCAAAGTCGCTGATGAAATAACTGAACTGCATAACACCGATAGTCTTTAGAAGGCTGGCTGAATATGATCACGAGGTCTACTGGTACAAAACAAGGTTGTAGGAACTGGTCTTTCATAGTCCTGGTGTGCACAGAAGAATAAAATATAGACAGAGCTGGCTTAATAGGTGAGAACTCTGAGCAGTTGTCCAAGGGCCCTGCTTGGTTCAGTTCAGCAGAAAGTCATCCAGCAAGGCAGCTGGAAAGAGGGAGCAGCCCTTTGCCCAGGCTCTCTACATCTCTGTCAGCACCTGTAGAGCAAAGCTGCTGTGCTTACAAACAGCCCCAGCAGCAGAGATGCCAGAAAAGATGAATCCAATCTTTGCTGACCATCCCAGACACTGCACTGGACATCCTATCACCAGCTCTCTCATGTGGATGTTTTTACATCATGAATGTAGACATTCCACCATGGTACACCACCATGCAGATATCCTTACACCACCAAAGCTGTCCAAGCCAAGGTTCTGGGTAAAATCCAGAGCTCTCCAGATGGCCAGTGCCATCTTCTTGTGTTCTTCAAGACCCACTTGAATCTTTTCACAAGTGTTTTGGAGAACATGGGATGAGATGGGGCTATCTGGATTGTCAACACCCCCACAGTTGTGGGCAGCATAACCCCTCAGAACACTCCCCATTCCCCAACTCACCCCTGTGCAAAGTCCAAGAAAAGCAAGGCTGGAAATGCCACCTATCTCTTACAATTGATGCTGCCCCAGAAGAACCTGATGCTCCACATGGTCAGGCAGAGCTCTGGACAGAAAGGATTGTGCGGTCCCAAGTGTACAACACTGCGCTGGACAGGGTTGGGGTGGAGAAGAGGGGCTCACACCTGCCACCACAGTACTTCTAACTATTCCAGAATTAATTTGTATTTGCTCCTTTCTGTCTTGCTGAGTGGATTTCTCAATACAAGCAGCATGCTGTACTTTCATCTCTGCTTTTTAAAAGTGTCCTTAATTACATGTGGTTCCTGAGAAATTGTTATTAACAATTTAATGAAGACCTGATTGGTTGTATGGGGAAATAAAAAATTATAGTGTCTTTTGATACTTATTTCATGTTTCCTCCTTTCCGATGGAAGTTCTGCTGTTGAAGATCCTCTCTGAGTTCTGAATTCCTGCCTCTGCATCTCCCACTTGGCATGGACTCATTTTCTCTTTTTTTCCCCAAAACTCAAGTACCAGTGAAGTCTCACAGACTATATCCAACAAGACCTGAATGCTTTCCTGGTAGCCCAGCTGCACAGAGAAGACTTTCTCCACACTCAATGATACTTCTTTGCAACCTTCTAAATGGTGTGAGAGTCACAATGAAGTGATGCTATACAGAATATGCTGACAAGCTCACACGTCCAATTTATTCTTTGGCTAAGAGCTTCCCCTTTTCAGGATGTTTGAGAGCCCACATCCTCAGCTGTGAGTACCTTTGGTTCCCTGCATCTTCAGGGTTCTTTCTGGATTGGTGTGGGTTGCTGAAGCTTCTGTGGTAAGTGCTCATATAAAACCTCTGCTGGACTGAGTGCAAGTCAAAGCAGCCCCTGAGTAGGCTTCACTCATTCAGCAGCCTCCTGGGGAATAGCTCTCAATGTTCTTTTTACAGCCTGTCTTTTCCGGCACTCAGTCTGAACACTCTGCAATTTTCCCTCATTCCCTCCTGCTCCACGTGGACCATGATCTGAGCGACCACTGATCCACCCAGATCGCCTGGAAATATCCTTAAATCCTATGTGCTTAGGGAGAAAGACATCTAAAAGAAGCCACGTGTGCTCAGTGCCAGACTCCTGGGCTTTGAGTGAACACACAGGGAGAAGGAGTCCAACATCAAAAAAGCCCATCCTTGCACAAGAGCCTGCCCCACTGCATAGTCAGGGAGGAGACATCAGGTGGACACCCCCTGCTCCTGGCTCTGCACATCTCCACATGCAGACAGCCATGTGTGTCATCAGTGGCACAGGATCCTCCAGCCTCTGTTATGCTTTGGAACTACATTTGTTAATTGTTTCTCAAGTTCAGTTTAGGGAAATGCCATTTTAGTATAATTTTATTTACACAGGGGACAGATTAAACCAGTAATAATAATGACACATATTAGGTGCAGCTGTTCTATTTTGTTCCCCCAAGCAGGCCTGCAGCACTGTTCCCTAATTTAAGTCCCGGTGCTACAAATCTGAGTAAATTTTACACATGGGAATATTTCCCCTAGACTTGGTGGAGGCTGCTCAGATGTGAAAAGCTGGATTTTCTTACAAGTATTTTCAGGACTGAACCCATCATTTAAGTGGCCCAGTTTAACCGGGTTTTTGCTTATATTAAAAAATAAAAAAATTACCCAACAGGGCCAAGGAATCCTCTATTACTTTTCTGACCAAGGTTTGATTAATTTCTTAATCATAGTCATGCCAGTACAATATGTTTCACTTTGGAAATAGTCTTGCAAAAGTGTGATGGTCATTGTATCTCATCTTAATGATATATAAATCTTAAAGGCTTTATCCTTTAAAAAGCAAAAGGAATGAAGTTTTGTTGTTGGTCAGGTTTTTTGTCTGGTTGATTGGTTGGTTGGTTGATTGGTTTTTCCCCCCTAAACCTAGAACCCAGTAGATGATTTCCTTAGATAAGGAAACAAATAAGAGATAACTTCACAGTCAACCTCCTTAATGTGTAGCTGAAGATGGTGAATTTGTATGTTGTGGAGTAAGTGACAGATTCACAGATTCCGTGACACTTTTTACATGTTTTTTTAATTTATAACACATAAAAAACAAAATAAAAGAACAGAAATTTAGAGAAATTGAGGTCTAACATGGGAAACTATAGAAAATCCTTTATATCCTTTTAATTAAATGTATTTCCACTTACGGTATAACTTACAGTATAAAGGTTATTTAAAAATAGCCTGACTTTCTGCACATCTAAATGCATTCTTCCATACAATAGGAATAATGTTTGCTTCAGAGGTGCCATGACATTGGACCTTCTAAATGGTGGAGTGATCGTTGCACAGCAGGTATAATATAAAACATTCTGCTGTGATTAATCTTTTCTTTAATAAGGCCTGAAGACTAAATAGTTTAAGTTTCTAATAGCTCAGGAAATTTTCAGGATGTTCCATAGACATTTCAGAACATGACCCTCAGCTGGATAACAGAGTTGTAGCTCATTGAGTTTTTGTCTAGTTGTTGATGATGACTTCTATTATTTTTCCCCATTTGTGATTTTTTTAAATTCCATTTTCCTATTTTCCTGTCATTGCTTTGTGCCTTTTTTCTTAGTTTCTGCCTTCTCTGACTACGATGGAAAAAAGCATTGAGTTATTGTGGTCACTGGCAGATGGGGGCAGAGACAGGCAAATTAATTCTGCACAGGGCATTTGGCACTCTCTTAATTTTGCAGACTTGTCTTTTCCACCTAACAACATTCCCACTTAGCAACATAAAAGCATATTTGCATTTAATAAAGGGGAAACCAGATGAGAAAGTAAAGCAGATCTTGCTGTGACCTTAATAGATTGTGAAAAAGAAAAGGAAAAAAATGTATTTCAGTGCTTCATGTAGCTAGAGGCCAAAGCCTCTGGCTGTTGTTACAAGAACACTGTTAACACTATTAATAATGGGAGATCAGACAGAGGATGTAACTGGAAGGAAAAATTTATGGCAAAATGACCATCCCTCTATTAGACTCAATCACATACAGGCACAGAATGGCTGGTGTCACAATTCTACAGCTGAGCGGCAAGAAATGAGTTGTTGTTGGATCACTGTGGGTACATCAACAGCAAAACAAAAAAAAGTGGCTAAATAGCGCAAAATATACTGTGAAAACAGGAAGGAAGAACATGTAGGTGGGACCATATGGCTCAAGCTTCTTCAGTAACCATAGAACATTCCTCTTCAAAGAATGGAGAAATAAGAGCTTGATACAGAAATGTTTTCCCATGCAAAGTACTTGCTTATTATAGAACATGAAGGGAATCAAACTTGAGGTTGCTGCCAGTATCTGTATCTTTGGTGGGGGTTTTTGGGCCACATGGACTGAGGAGCATGAGCAGGGATGCAAAATCGATGATAAGTACAAGAATTATGTATGTGCCTGACTAGAACAAATGCAAAGGGAATTCATCCTGTGGGGCTAAGGTGAGGAATAAACTATTCTTTCTATCCTCATTGTTTTCCCTAAAACATAGCATCACTTTTTGGAGGAGAAATTCCATAAAAATTCATTTATTTTCTTCCTTCCTTGTCAGGAAGATAGAAATCCCATGCCACTTTATTTATGGAGAAATCCGGAAACATTCAGTCACAATAGAGAGGATGGAAGAAAACCTAGGAAGGGTGTGTATGTTGAGTGAAGCAACACAGATGGTCCTTGTTAAGAAGTATGAACCCTGTGAAACCCTGTGAAGATGTAGTGTGAGGTTTGCTGGAGTATTGGGGTTGCAAAGCCCAGGATGTAGCCCTAAGGAAACATGAAGTAGGAATTGTCTTCTGTTGTTTTGAGTGGTTTCAGCATTTAGGGCCTGAATTTGGGTGTTAGTCAAAGAGGAACAAATTGAATCCCTATATGACTGCAGAAAAATACATGGGAACCTCACCCTGGGCAAGAGAGAGGGCTTTGGATTCATGAAGGACAGGTGGAAAGGAGGAGAGGGAGAGAAGAGAGCAGTTTAAAAAAGCAAGGACCTGGATAGTGCAAAAGGAAAAAGGGAATGATAAGAAATATGATAACATTGTTATTCTCATTTGATTTTGAACTTCCATTTCCTCGATGGGACAGAGGAGCTGATTTACATTGAATTACCTCAGTAGCAGGTAATTGGGACACAAGCCTCAGGTTTGCAATGTGTTAAGGGATTGAACAGCTTTAACTGAGAATGCCAACTTTGGTATAAAAGGCATGTGGGCCAGAAAACAGAGTGAAGTAGTAGAATACACAAAGTTGCATAAATCTAGGCTTCCATTATGGAAAAGGAAGCTAATTACACTTAATAGTGCTGGTGTTAGAAGAGACAACTGCAGAAGGAGAAGGGAACATCATCAGTCCAGGGAGAGACTATTGGAAGGGCATGTCGAAAGCATCGTCCTGCTTAAGTGATTCAGTCATTTGACTCAGGAAAGGGAAACTTCACAGATGTATTATCTCCAGACACATCTTCTCCTAGTTCTTTCCTCAAGGATATCTGGAGAACGGTATCTTGTGGTCAGCTGGACTGTTGGGGCCCTCCTCCCTGCCATGTAGTCCTGGGAGAGGGGCCCCAGGGGGGAGAGATGGGGTTTCCCTAGCTCCTGGTCAGCCTCGTTCCCCATTGGTTGTTTTGTGTTCCCCTGCATGGGCAAGGACTCTCGGGTCCCATGATTGCGGCAGTTCCTCGGCAGAGCCCCGGCCATGCGGCTGGAGAAATAAACATCTCTGAAAATATCCACCAAGAATCAGTCCATAGATATTTATTTTCCATGGGCCTCGTTGTCTGATAACACGTGTTGAAGTATCTGCACTGTAACAAATGGTAGAGAAATGCTGGCAAGACATTGATCCCTAAGGACAGAAAATTTGTGAGTAAAAACCACTCTAGATCTCTCTCTTCTCGCCTTGGTTTGGATATTCTCTCTAAACTATGGAGGAACCGTGGAAAGACTCTTGGCTCTCAGAGCCGCATATGGACATTTATCTTAAACTTGAAAAGATTCTTCAACAACGATTTGTAAATTTTAGCTTAATTCAAGCTCAAAAAGAACTGAAACACTTCCTGGCATGGTTGTTTAAGAACTTTTTCTATGTTTCTTGGGATTTAATTCTTACCAAAGACTCTTGGAAGATTGTTTGGACACAGTTAATTTCTGAGTCAAAATATATGTGGATGGAAGAATATTTTTGTGAATATTATTTAATTACCAAGACCGTTAAACAATGTCAGCTGTGTTCTGGCTCAGAGACTGTGCAACCCAGGCCACGTGGACTGAGCCCTCTCCGAGCAGGAGCGAGGCAATTCCCACGCGTGGGCAGAGCCACGCGAGCTGCAGTGTCGGCAACAGAGCGAGGCGCAGCGGGAGCGGGGTGACCCAGCAGTGCCCACCCAGCCCCGCGCAGCGCGTGGTGGAGCGAGTCCCGCGAACGCCTGACCGAGAGGGGCAGTGTGTGGGCGGCAGCTGGCGACAGTAGAGCGGAGCTGCGCCCAGCCGAAACGCGCGCTGGAGCAGGGCACGGGGGGGCCACTGCTTGGGGGCCGGGCTGAGATGTGGGTGCGGCCCCAGGCAGCGGCAGCGCAGCTGAGAGCAGAGGAGACAGAGCGCAGAGAGCTGAGTGGTGCGGCCCGGCCCGGCCTGCGTGGCCCCAAATGCGACCCCAGGAAGAGCACGCAGGCACAAGCAGCCCCAATGACTCCAACGCGGGAGTGAGCGAAAATGAAAATGAAACCAGGAACGCAGCGAGACAGAAAACAGCAGCCACTCGGAAAAAGGAAAAAATCACCGTAGCTAAGATTTTAAGATTTTAGGAATAGTAAAATGGTATAATGTTAAACAAAATTATGGTTTTATAACAAGATGTGACAACCAAGAAGACATATTCGTTCATAGAACTGCTATTAAAAAAAATAACCCTGAAAAATACATCCCAAGCTTAGGAGATGGGGAAGAGGTAGAGTTCAAAACTGTGCAAGGTAGAAAATGGTTACAAGCAGCAGAGGTCACTGGGCCTGATCGTGTTCCTGAAAAAGGCAGTATGTATGCTGAAAATTGTAGTCATGTTAGACAATATCTCCATTATAAGCCCCCCCTACAGTCTCCCTTTCCTAATCCCACCTTTCTCTTTTATCCTATATCCTATTACTCCCAGTTTATTCGTAATCCGTTTTTCACCCCGTGGCTTCCCTATACAATTCCCTTTCCCTACAACTCCTCTCCGATGCTGAGGGGGGGATGAAAAGGGGGAGGGCAGAAATTAAACCCTCTCCTGCCTCAGTTTCCCCACAAAGCATGCCCGGAGAGTCCTGTCTCCCTTCTGTCAGCCTTAAGATGTTCCGGAGAATCTATTTGGACATTTAAAGACTCAGGAGGGTGGCTTGTTTTGTTTTGAAACTGTTCTTGTTATGTTTATCAAGTTGTTTTCAATGTTAAGTTTTAAATGTCTTTTTGTTAAAAATAAACGGGTGAAATGTTGGGGCCCTCCCCCCCCATGTGGTCCTGGGAGAGGGGCCCTGGGGGGAGACACGGGTTTTCCCTGCCCCTGCTCAGCCTCGTTCCCCATTGGTTGTTTTGTGTTCCCCTGCGCGGGCAAGGACCCTCGGGTCCCGTGACTGTAACAGTTCCTTGGCAGAGCCCCGGCCATGCGGCTGGAGAAATAAACATCTCTGAAACATCTCCCAAGAATCAGTCCATAGATATTTCTTCCCATTGGCCTTGTCGATTGATATGCGTTTTGCAGTATCTGCACTGTAACACTGGACAACCTCTGCTGTGTTGTCTGGATGCAACCTTAGTTCTTGGTCTCTGATGGCAATCTTCCCGGCTAGAACAATGGTCTTTTGCATGTATCTGTGACACAGGCCCAGCAAACATATCAAACCACAACTGCTTTTTTTTTTTTTTTTTTTTTTGTGTGTGTGTGTGTGTGTGTGTGTGTGTGTGTTAATCACTAGCCAGTGGTTTTATTTTAATGAGCATGACAAAGCAAGGGGCCATGACAGCAGGAGCACATTGTAGGAGTTCTGGCACAAATGCACTTGAGCTGTACCAGACATTCATGTTCTTTGTAATGCAGGCTATTCCTGCATCAGCAAGGAGAGGAAATCTAAAGGTAACCCCTGCACTTACATAGCAAGCCTTTCAGCTGACTAGATTTTTATGGGGATGCTGCCTTCAGCAAGACCAGGAAACTCTTGGAAAGCAAATATTTCTCGTCTTCTAGTATTTCTTGGATCTGAATCTCTCTTACCTTTCCCTAAATTACGTTTTTCTTCTTGAGAGATCAAGACCCATGGTGGGATTTTCCATCTCTCTGCCCGGCCATGATGGCTGCTCACTGAGTTTGGAAGGAAAGATGGACATGATTGGAACAAACTAAGCCTGTTTGCTTTCTTGATAGTGTTGACTCAAGGGAAGCTGTTTCTCTGAACAGTTATAGTATTGCTAAGCAGGTTCAAATATGGAAGAATTCCCTGACTTTCTGCAAAGAAAAAGAATATCCAACTCCCTACAAATATTTTTTTTTATTCTAATGGTAGAAATAGTGCTGTTTTCAATAGATGGGAGAAATTTGTCCTCAGAGTACTATGGTAAGGCTGTGGAGATATCCTTGTCCTCAGAGTGCCAAGGGAAATGCTGCACTTAGAACACCCTATGAATATGTAAAATACAATACAGGCTGAGGAGAGAGGATGCTTGAGTGAGCAGCTCATGGCACAGCACCATTAAAGACCATATAAAGTCTAAGGACAGTTTTTTGCTGGGGACATAGTTTTCATTTTCCAGTGAAGGCCCAGAGAGTTGTTCACTGATCCCCTCTGTTAAATGAAATTACTCCTAAGCAGAGCAGCTCCACGGAAGGCTGGACCCTGGGCAGAAAAGCAGGCACATGTCTAAAGACAGCTGTAGGCCAGCCTGGGTATCAGGGGCTATTTGTGCAGGGGCTGATTTTGGGTCCCTGCCTGCAAAGTGCAGTTCTGTGAACCACTACAAGCAGGAGAAAGCAAAAGTGTGGGAAGTTTGTACCACGGAAGAATGAAACATCTTCATTTCAAAACCCGGTTGCCATAGAACAAAAAGCAGTTACTTCAAGTGTTTAGAAAGCAGAGTTTCTTCCTAGTAAACACTTAGGCCAGTGTTTATTCCCTGCTTAATAAAGTCACTGTAAGAGAGCAGAATGAATTGTAATAGTAGTCTTTTGAAATGACATATATTTTCCTGCTCTGAGATTTTTAACAACTATTGAGACAGTCAGAGACTAAGAACATCATTAAATACAGCTGAAATTTTCAGTGAAGTGGAAACTGGAAATGTCTAACAATTTGAAAAAGTTCATTTCAGAATTTCTTTATTTAAAATTTATTTTCTTTTAGTTAATGTAATGTGGTTTTAATTTTTATTCTACTTATTTACAGAATTATAAACATGTAATTAATGTTAGCATGTAATTACTTCTCTGAAGTGCTCTCTTATTTAAATTATATTTAAAAATCAGAGACGCATGAGAGGCAAGTGTCATTCAGCAAATTTAAATTTTTATCTTTTTTCTTATTTCAAAGTGTCTCCTGCTTTGATTTTGATGCTGGCATAAATGCCAGGAGATAGTGCAAAAAAAAAAAAAAAAATTCAAACTTCAACATTAAATTCCTTCAAACCTGAATAAAAAAATTCTGAAAATATTATTTTCATTGTAAAAGTGATAAACTGGTAACGTATATCAGATATTAGGAAAATCTTGGTTTTTACAACTAAGTTTAGATTTTTATGAAAATTACACCTTCAGACAGTACAAAAAGCAAGACTGAGAATAAATTCACACTGGTCTATTACAGAATGCTCTTCTGCAGAGTAGTTTTCATACAAGTTTTGTGAAAACATATAGACTTTTGATCTATAGCTCTTCCTTCAGAGACATACTCATAGTTCCCACTAAACCTAAGAGACATGTGCATGCCACTGCATGCATATATCTGGAGAAAGAATTGGGCCTATAGCTTGAACAAAACAAAATGATCAGATAGCCAGATAAATTATGGTGATGGAAGATGTGACTAGGCAGGGATGGCTAAATTTATTCAATTGCCTCATGTCTGCCATAGGCAAACACATACCACAAGTTAACTCTGAAACTTGCTGCAATGCTAGTATTTCATATGTTATATTCTTTTTAGCTGTATCTACTGAAAGGAAAACTGGTTTAGAGAGAAAAAATGCATTTATATAAATATTTTACAAGAATAAATATTGAATTCATTGCAGATTTTGATATAGCAGACAATGAACCCATGTAAAACACATCAGTATTTAGACAAAATTTTCTACCGGAAAAATTTGTCATTTCTTAATCTGGAGAGTAGCACCTGGCTGTGCAAGAAAGCTAAGGGAAGTTGGACTTCATACATGTCACCGTAATGAAGAGAAAGAGTCCTCTAATGGGGCTAAATAAGCCTTCCAAAAGTGGTCATCAAATGGTGGGGAAGATGAGGGAGAGGCGGTCTCCTGCTCCTTTCAGTCATGGCCTCCTGGCTTTAGTGAATGCCACAAAAAGATATGGAGGGGAGAGAGGAGAGTACCAAGGTCCTGGCACTACCTGAGACTCCAACTGTCATCCCCACACAAAATCAGCTTTATGACTCCTGGGGGTTCTGACTCCATGGGAAATGCATGAGATCCCTCTGCAATTCTGGCATTCAGACCTGTAAACCTCTCTCCCCAGATGAGATAACATCTGTTGCTGCTGCTGCTGCTGTTGCAAGATGATGTTCAAGTGGTAGCAGACTGTGCAGGAGTAGAGAAAGTTCCAGTTTAAAGGCAGCTGTCAATGCATGACTGAACAGGGAGGGGGAAGAAGGGAGAATTGTTACAGCTGCACATAATGATATTTTTCTAGGAGGAGAGAATTGAGGTTTGGTTGTTTTGGGCTTTTTTTTAATGTAAATAGAACCTCAGAAATTAATTGCTGCCTGCAATTGGGGAGTTGGTCAAGGAGCCTCTCTGGTGCAGAGTGCAGAGTCCCCAGTGAGAACTCCCACAGACTGATGATGGCCAGGAAACTTGCAAGTGTGTCAAAGCTGCTTCTTTCTCTGCATCACATTTCATGTTTGCAGTCTTACAGTGAAGAGAATGGAGAAGTGCTCTGACACCACAAAAAAATCCCAAAGCCTCACACAAACACACAAACACACACACACACACACACACACACACACACACATGCACACGCACTCTCACTGCTGCACAAAGTAGAGGCCAACTCCACCATCCTGCTCCTGTTCCATACAGGAGATAATTTGTATTCAGCCAGATGCTAGGGAAATTGTTGTACTTCCAAGAAGTCTGGCACATGGACTAAACAGGTTCTGGATCACCTGTATGATCCTGAGCAGGCAGAGGAAATGCAACTCCCTGGGTGCTGCCATGAACACAGAAAGCAAAGCAGGACATTAAGGCAAATCCTTCAGGATGCAGGTATCTCAGGGACTAAGCATCCATCTCACCCTAACAATTCAGTGTGGCTATCACAGGTATCAGCAAGGTGTTGCAGCCACCACCTGTATTTCACCAAGATTTTTTTATATTACCCCAATACCCAAAGTCAGACATTTGAGCACTTTGCAAACACCCTCTGTTCAAACCTGGGCCTTGTGGCGAGTCTGCCTCATCTCTCCCTTCAACAGTTTGGCTGCTATTCAGTTTCTGTGGGGTTTGGGGGTTTTCTCAGTGTGGCTTTAGGGTTTTTTTGACAGTCTAAGTCAACAGAACGAGTCAGTGAAAAATATAGTGATGGCTAATTTCTAATGGAAGAAATGTGCAGACTTAAGGAATACATGGAAAGAGCAAGCTCTGGACTCTTTTTGTACAAAATGAGGATTTTTTTCCCTTGACTTCTCACAGTGTCCTGGGGGGATGGGGAGGATACGAAGGTCTTCGTATTGCTTATTGCCACCTTCCCTATCTATGGAAATTATGATACAGACACAGACACTGATCCCTCTCTCACCAGAGTAAACCCACAATAAATCCAATGGTTTTGAGTAAACTGGTTACACTTCCCCAGCTGCCCTCTCCCCACACCACCCTGGTGTCCCCACCATGCCCCAGGGAGCTCTGCAAAGCATTTGGCCAAGGGCGGGAGGAGGGGAAAACTGAGAGGGCTCAGTGTTGCTGTGTTATGAAGTGACAGATAGAGCCAGCCAGGCAGTGCCCCGGCCCTGAGCACGATGGTATTCATTTCACACAGCCCTTGCCTGTTCCAGCTGGAACGATAGGAGATGCAAACTTTGACTTCTGCGTTTGAAAGAGATATTGTTTGATGGAAGTGTGTGGGTGGCGGGTAAAACAAGCAGCTAAGTGTCAGCACAAGAAGCAAACATTCTCCTTCCCTCCCTCCCCGATGTAGTTTTTGACGTAATGAGCATTGCTCCCAATTTTCCTTCCAAATAGGCAGTGCACCCGTCCCCATGGCAACAGTCATGCTCAAAAGATGTCCTGTCAGGAGCCATGAAAGGCCCAGAGACATTCGTATTAGATGGTCACAACCGTGCTAGCTAATGCTTAACAAATACAGCACGAGGCTGCATTCGTCAAAATGAAGAGCGCAAACATTTGTGTTCCATTAAACAGAAATTAATAAGATTCAAATAGGAGGAAACCAAACAGGACTGGGTTTTTTGTGTATACAGCTGTGTTATGAAGTAATACAAGGAACGTTAGTATGAATAATGATTGCACATGTGCATTCAATTTATTTCTTCTACTTCTTGTATGGTCTCCTTTAACCCTTTTTCTCTATAGGTTTTTCAGAAATCAAACACAGGTTTAACAGCTGGGCAAGACAGGGATTTCAACTGCTCCTTTCACACTGCCGAAGTCCAATAGCACTTCTTTATTTAAAGGCTCTCTGGGTCATTGGGAAGTTGTGCTTTTGAAAAATGTTCACGTACTTCATGACTGAGCACATGAAAATGGTGGTATCAATTTTACCAGGAAAAGAAGCTCTCCAGTCTCTAAACAAGGCAAGTCATAACCAAAACCACTATGCATCCTCCTACATCCCTTGGCCACAGGGAAGCAGAGTTGATTTATCCCAGCTGAGGATCTCACCTCGGGTCCAGGCACTAAAAGAAATAACAAAATAGAATCGTGTTTCCAGCTCAGCTGAAAATCAAAAGTGAAAGTTCAGGAAGACAGCAGAGCGTCCTCCCACGACAGCCCTTCTCCTGGCTCCTCATTACTGAACATAACTTAGAGCAGTTCCTTTCACCCTCTGCTGCAAGTAAACAACAAAAGTGGACTGTGTTACACAGCCTGACAATGACAGTCTGTACTTGGCTTTACTGGCCACAAAGAGCTTTGCTTTCTCCGGTCAGCTTAACCTCGTGCTTTTCTTGCAAGAAGGGAAAAATAAAAGGAAAGTTGGCCAGGGTTCTGGCTCAGCCATGGGCCCAGGCCAGCTACCCAGTGTGTGTGGGTGTACCAGTGCCTGGACAGCCTCCGCATTTGCTGCTTATCATCTCCCTGTTTTAACCTCCTAGCTTCACGGGCTGCAGAAATAATCAAATAATCGTACCAGAACCTGCATTTCCATCACACAAGCTTTATATTCTTACAAGGTCTAGTTTTGCAACAGTTCGAATGCATATATATTTGTGCCAGGACTCTCACCTCCTCCTCTACCTCTTTCCCCCTTTCTCCTCATACTCCTGTCTCTTTCTTTTTGTCCATGAAACTCCCCCAACCCCCCATCTCTCAGACTGAACTGAATAACACCCTTATCCAACACTGGGCAAGTGGGAGGAGAGGCAGCAAATGGAAAACATTTCTCTTTCTGGATGTAATTGCAAAACAGGAATTTTCTATTCCAGCAGCATGCACATGTCCAGACCTGGACTTTTGTAGAAAAGCCAACTTTCACTTAATCCTTTGGATAGATAACTATTTTTCTGGAGAAGTTTCACCAGGCTTCCATATTCCTGTCCTTAGTTTCCCAAGCCTTCAGGACAGGACAATAACTTAAAGAGACTAACTGTCTTCCCCAAAACAAACTGCTGCATTCAACAACAAACTCAGGTCAGTTCTGGATGACTACAAAAAAGCCCTGGCATGGGCTCATTCCTGTTGTTTCCTCTCCTGTGTTTGCTGTGTAGTCATGTGAGATGATGGGCCCTCTGCCCCTTGTGTGAAGCATTCTCCACCTTCCTGAACATCTCCAGACTCTGAAGACACCCAGCCTTGGAGCAAGGCAGGAAATTTAGTCCACAGCACACGTTTTAAATTGGAAAATGACTATTTGCTGAAACAAGAAAATCTTTATTACAACTAGATCACTAGATCTTTCCAGACAAACTCCTGTTCAGAAGCTCCAGACCAAGCTTCCCTCCAAAGAGAAAGGGGACAACTCCTTCAGATGCACCTCTTGGTGCAGCTGCTTAGTTGAGGGTTCAGACACTTGACTCAAGCCCTGGTCCTAAACCCTGAGAAAGAGATTTAAGAAGTGTCTACACCCTCCAAGGTTTCTGCTTCAAGAAATCAACTATTTCAGTGTGTGATAAGCACACTGTCTCCCCCTCTGAATATTTCTGAAAAATATTTAACCTGGAATCCACTGGAATAAGGACTTTTTTTTTAATAATTAAGTGAAAAAAAATTCTCAATTTATCCCTTTATATCATTTCTTTATCCAGAATCTTCAAGGTGAACAAACCAATATTCTGTATTCCCATGTAGAATTTCCTTCTTCCAAGAAGAAAAACAAAAAGTTCAATTTTCCTGCTAAATAGCTTACATGCCTAACAATATGTGCTATGAACAATTCTTGCCATATACATGAGCAAAAGTCACAATGATGGGTGTCACTTTTAATGCCAAACCTTTCAGGACTATTCCATATTTCCCAGCCCATATCCCACTAAAATATTCCAAGGTTTTGTGATCTTGCGTTTGACATATCACATATGTATTCATTCAGCTCAGGCCATTGTTTTAGTGCAGCCTTGGAGCTTTTGCAGTCTCCAAGCCTGCATACAGAGACATCTTTGAATGATATTTCTGGGCTAAATCAGGCCTTGGTTTCTTATATCTTTGTCACTCCTCATCTGGACAACATGGTACATGACAGGAACCATCAACACTCAGGAAATGTGGTCCATGTGCCTCTTCAGCACTGTGAGTTACCGTAAGTTTGTCAGGCTCATTCTTCCCTCTCTAGAATGTCTTCTGATATTTTTTAATAGAATCTTGAAGTTTTAAACTTCAATTAAAGAAGTAGAAGCAGAGAGGGAGGACTTAGAAGGAACACAGTGATACTACCTAAGATTGCCTAAGCATGCAGCACCAGGGTTGGGAAAGCCAGAGCCTACCTGAAGGGTAATGAGGAAAAGCTTCCACAGGTACTACCTATCAGCAGAAAAAGGAATACCAGGGAAAATGTGGGCCCACTGCCAAATAGGGCAGAAGACCTGGTGACAAAGGACACGGAAAAAGACCGAGGTACTCAAATCTCTCCTCCTTGTCTTTACTGATAAGATACACCTTCAGGAATCCCAGGTCCCTGAAACTGGTGGAAAAGGTGGGAGCAAGGTAGAACTTCCCTTGGTGGAGAAGGACCAGGTTAGGGAATGTTTAAACAAACCAAATGTACCCATGCCCATGGGACCTGGCAAGCTCCACCATGAATTAGGAGGAACTGTGGTTGTCATTGTGCGGCCACTCCTGATGGTCTTGGAAAATTTATGGGTATCATGGGAGACTCCTTAGGACTGGAGGAAAGCAAATTTCACTTTTATCTTCAAGAATGACATGAAGGAGGATCCAGGGAACTATAAGCCAGTCAGCCTCAACCCAATCATTAGGAACGTGATAAAACAAAACCATTTCCAAACATATTGACAAGTCGGTGACTGGGAGAAGTCAGCATGGATTTATGAAAGGAAAAATATGTCTGAGCAACCAAGAGTCCTCTGGAGGATCTAGGCAGCTGAAGGAGGGCTTAGGCAGGATACAGATACCAAACACAAAATTGCCTTTTTGCCATTTCTTTCTTGAGACTGCTCTGTAAGAGGGATGGCAAAATCTCCGGCAGGCCTCTGGCCTCTCTCATTTCTCAGTCAACTTCTTTAAAGGAGCAGACTGTTAAGTGTCCAAAATATCTGTAGTCAAGGCTGAACAACATGAACTGATAAAAGTCAAACTTCACAAAAGATATTGCCTTGTGTATTAGCCAAAAATTCTACCCTTGCTTGAAATCTGTATTTTATTTAGTTAGTCTACATGAATATGTGGTTATGGCTGCAGCGTGAAAATTCTGGTAATAGTCTTTATAACAATGAATGTCCTGGCCCAAATATTTTCCTTTATGTCACTGAAATTTCTGATAATTAATTTTGACACCTTGTATTAAAATAAAAATAAAGAGCCCTTACTGGGCTTCTTGAGCCAAAAATGTAGCATAACACTCAGAGAAGCTTGAAAATTTTCCAGAAGACAGGTTTTTTTTGTCAGAAAAGGTTGCCCTGATTTTACAAAATGGAAATGTTTCACAAGAATCTCATTGAAAGTTTGGCACTTAATTGTAAATATAACATTTAATTTTACCTTTATTGAGCTGTCCATAAATTATCCTGTTCTGGTCTACACCATGATGACCTCAGAGTTTTGAATTGAAATGCTGAATGACAGAGGTGGGAAGGTGAATAAAACCCTCTCTTTCACTTTCACACAGGACAAGAACATCTAGCAGATGTCAGGCTGAGAGCAAGCAAAAGGAAGCTCTTTCATGTGTGTTTAAGCTGAGGATGTCCTTCACACAAGACGACAAGAAAAGTTTGGGGGACAAATCTTACATGTGCTACTACATACAAAGACACCAACCCCAGCACAGAAAGTTTCTGAACCATGACTCCTAGACAGTATTCTGGTGAAGAATAGCTGTTTGTTTGCTCTTTGATGTTTGGTACAGAATGCCTGGTTCAGGGCAAAATGAACCTTTAATTATATGTTTCCAGGGAAGTAAAAGTGAGCTGTCTGACTGGCAGCAAAATTTTGTTTCCACCTGAGTATTTTCTGCATGTTCTATCTTTATGGTTTTTGGGACAAAAAAAAAACCCCAAACAAATACCACCCCCCCCCCCCTCAACATTCAGAGGCTTTTATTACAAAAGATTGACTTTTTTTAAACAAAACCCCCCAACCTATATTAAATTTCAAGTTTGGGATATACTTAAAAAACATAAAGGAGAAAATACTGATAGGAGAGAAATTTTAAACTCCTTTAAGCCAGGCAGTAACACAATCAAGGCAGTAACACAAGCAGACTATTTTTCTTTTCAGGCTATTATTTTGCTCATAATTCACTTATTTATTTCAGTAGTTATTTCTGCAAAGTGTACCATGCCTTATGTGATAACACAAAAAAATTCAATAACCAAGCTGACCTGGGTTTCTGCTCTCTAAGTTTGTAATCTGAAAGAATTTAGGTCAGGTGTACTTTGGGGAGAATGGTTTTGTCCATTTTGCTCAGGGGACCAAGAGACTCCAGAAGCATGAAAATTACTTAGCTGGGGTCAAAATCTAGAATGGAGATGTCATCTTTAATTTTTAATGCCCTTGGCTTTTCCTATTGGCATAAGAACCACAATGTTTTACTGTTTGGAAAGTCTATTTCTTATTATTTTAATGTAAACTTTAGAAAAAGCAACGTGGTTAATCATTCAGTGATTAGGTATGAAAATTGTTAGAAGGAACCTTTACAGTTTATAGAAACATTTGCTAACTACCATGTGAAGATTTACTAGCCTTTTAAAACTATGATTATTTTTCCAGGACATTGGAAGCTCCTTTAAGATCTGTTACAATCTAATATGCAATTCTTGTTCAGTGAGATTTCACAAAGTATTGAGCTATTTATCTTTATGCTATGCCTGGCATGTATATGTAGCGAGTTTGCAAGTTTTAGGCCGTCATGAATGTTCCTTGAGAAACAGCCTTGGACGGAAGTAATTTTTCTAAATTAAATAAATACGTTGTTTCTGTTTTTCCAAAATACCCAAAGGAACTAGCTCACATTCTAGATCAATGGCCTGCAAAATTTCACTTTGAAATATGATGACTTTTTTACTTAGTGAAGCACAAAAATATCTCTGTGAACAAAGGAACACTGCAGAGCATTGGGTCCTGCAAACTTTACTCTCTCACGGCAAGTTTTCCTATTGATTTTAACGGTGTTGATTATCTGCATTTTCATGTCAGCCAACAGTCAGGAGGGAGCACTATGCACAAGTGTCTGTACGGGCAGTATTATTTTGCAATTAGCTTTCCAGGATATCTGGACTTCCAAAAAGAAATGGGATTGATCTGTTTTCTTAGGAAAAGGAAAAATGCAGCCCTCTAACAGATAAGGACTTAGGAGGGTCAAATTCCAAATAATTTTAGACATAATCCCCAAATCCTTTTCTGCACTGTCAGTTTGTATAAATGGAGCTCAAGAGTCCAAGTTAGGAAGCACAGGGGTAGGAAATAAAACCTTTTGAAGGCTCTGGCCTCTGTGAAGACAGTAACTCAAGTTGGGCTGGGACCTCTGGGTACAGCAAACCACTGTGGGCACATTTCAAAGACACTGACTGAAACCGTTAGGAATCAATTGAGAGATACAGATTTAAATGAGGTCTTAGGGATAATGGCTTTGTTATAGAAGGGGGACAAGAGTGTTACAGAACTTCTATCTCCTCAATACCATGAAGCATTAGAAATGAGAAGGCAACAGATGTGCACATGAAGAGCAACAGAAGCCCTGAATTCAACTATTATTTTATACCATGCAAGAGTAGCAAGGAACCGAGGGCGGAATGAGCTCCAGAGTGTTTATGACTTTTTCTGTTTCCATGAAGATATACATCACTTCAGCTTAAATCTCTCTGGAAGCAGGACTTTGTCTCATGTAAGCTTCTTTTTAGCTTTGGCAATAGCTGCACAACTATCTCTCCTCTCAGTGCTCTGTCAAAAAAAGGTAAATTGGATGTGCAAGAAGACTTGGGTCTGCTCCACAAAGTGTTATCCATAGAAACAAGAGTCAGCAAGTCACAGAGACGTGCTCAGAAAGGCTATTAGATCATCAGGATTGATTTCCCAGGATAAAACAGGCCATGATTTTGTTCAGATTTGTTTGGTTTTGGTATTTTTTTTGTGTTTGTTTGTTTGTTTTAAATTAAGTTAGTTCCATATCACGTTTTCTACCTGGAGTTTCTCTGAATCACTGTCTTCCATGTAGACATCTAGTCTTGAAGTGAAGATTTTTGGGCCAATAAATACTTCAGCTTTCCAAAACATTTTCTTTAGTTGTACTTTTCTTCACCTTAGTCCCAGAATATCTTGTGATGAAGGAACGTGTGGCACATTCAAGTTACTTATTTGTCCTCTTTTTGATCAGATTTTTAGGTCTTGCATTGTGCAGAATTTTTTTTCCCAGCACTGGAATATTTATCCTGGCTCATTTTTTTACATCTTCTTCAGGTTTTTCAACATCTTTTTATAAATATGGGATGACCAGAACTGTACATAAAGTTCCAACATCTGTGTTCCTGCAGTTACGTACAAGTGTAAAATTATATCTGTATTTCCAACCATATTGATTGGCCATATTTTCTCATCTATTATTTCCTTGTTACAGTTAAAAGTTTCTTTAAAACTTCCTTTTTCCTCCTGAAAAATGCAAATTGAAAGAGTCTGATGCATTTTCTGAAATAATGTTACATTTCTGAAATTATTACAGCGGAAAACGTGTTTTCATATATGCATGGGTACAAGGAGAACCTAAAAAATAGCTGAAAAGTATTGGGTTGACATTTTAAAAACTAAGTTTTTGAATTTTTTAGTCTGAAATGCTCAATTTCAAAATTTGCTTCAGCTTTATTTTAACAACATCTTATACCTGAATACCAAATAAAATATCTCTATGGGGGTCAAATAAAGTAATTTCTTCAATCTATTGTGGGGTTTTATTAAGTCATCAACTTAGAACAATTTAAAGAATAGACTTGCAAACTGACTACGAAAGACTTCTATTCTGCTTCCTTTATTGATGATTTTCACTTTGTTTACTCTATTTTTTTTCCTTAAAATTTTTGTCTGATGAGAGAACCTCTCATTACTTTTGTTTATAGTTACCTATTAGCCTTCATGTATCCTGGCACAAAGTCAACATCTCAGTTATCTGAAATTATCCTGATACACTAAAATCTATTAAGCATCTCCTAAATATAAGACCAATACACCAAAGGTTACCTCAGATATATCTTCCTCTGGAACAGGTGATTTTTAATAGCCTCTGTAGACATATTGCTCTGTAATACTCGTGTGAGCAGCACCTAGCTCCTTCCACTGTTTGTGGAGTGTCTCATGGAATGATTTATTTCAAACATCACTGGCTACATCTTTAAAAGAATTTTTGCCATCTCTAAACAATGAAATTCCTGTAGGAATTCCTCATAGGCCTCTTCTTCTTTCATGATCCACCTATACAGTTCTACAATGGAAAGACCTATTTATTTCCCTGTGCTTTACTTTCTGGATTACTTTTCCATATTGCCATAATCATGTCTGCAACATCTTTTTCCTGCCACATCTTATATATTATCACTATAGTTCCTTTATACCTCGTTATCTTTCTCCTTCTGTCTCTTTTTTGTGGAATTGAAATGCTCTGGTCCATGCAGTACTTGTCTTCTAAAAAGCATTATTCCTTACCATGTTTTTCCTGGCTTTTCTTTCTGATCTCTGAGATTTGCAAGAGCCTGTCTCCACTTATAATTAAAACTGTCCTAGTATTTATTCTCTGTAAAATTCTATTAAGCATTCTTTACCTGAACATGCTAAACCAAAGCTTTTAATCATATAACACTAGCATAACTGCACAGAAAATACATGGTTCACAAATGTGAAATGCTTGAGATAAAAAGGCAAGGATGTAGTAGTTTCAAAGTTAGTTCTTTTCATCATGTGAATTTTCTGTGGCAATGATTTGGGGGTTTTCCTGAGCATGTATTATTTAAGGAGTTCATCACAGTCATTTAGCATGCCATCACCATTCCATGCTCAGTCCTGGCACTCTTGTGCTGACTGACGGGACTAACAGCCACAGTCAGGGCTGCACAACCCACAGTCAACATCCACTCTTGGGTTTGGATTTTGCTTATGTGCCACTGGCATGGGTGGATGCAGCCAGACTGAGACCATGCTATAAAAAATAGGATTGTTGCCATTGAAGTGTGATTTAATTGCAGAGGAAGAGCACTTGAACAAAAGCTAACTTTATTGACACTGGTGGGGAAAGCCCTATTCTGTGGAGCTGAGTGTGTAAATGGTGGTTAAAGTAGCCTCTAACAAGAAGGATCTTAGTACTTAAATAATGGGATCATGGGGTCATATGAAATCCCCTCTAAGACGGCAGACTCTTTATATAAATCATGAGAGCATAATCTCTCCAAAAAGCACAAATAACAAAGAGGGCTCAGTACATAGATGGTGGGTCCACAGGTCACTCAAGTTTAAGTCCCTTCTAAAAAAGGGGAATTCAGTACCTTAATACTGAGAGAACAGTGTCATTGTGTATCATCATTACAATAAGGAAATTATTTTTAAGATGGAAGAAGCAACCCCTTTTGCTTGTCTGTGGAAGTCTGTCACTAATGCTGTGACATGCATTTTTAGACACACATACAGCAAGGACTACCATGCCTATTCCAAGAGGCTTCCTGAGACATTGCAACTTTATTGACTTCCATTCTGTGTGCAGATGTGTCCCTTCTACCCCAGACTTACACCAGGCACATGGTGTCCTTGCTGTCTCGCTGCCTCCCTCCCTTGTCACGTTGTCCCTCCCTGCTCATAGTGCATCCTTGTCCTGATGCACGGCACTCACAGCTTTTTGCAAATGGTCCTGACTCCATCATGTGGCAGCTTTTATGTGGTCTGAAATACTGCCAGCTGCCCTGGCCCAAGGCAGAGCCCTCTCAGAGCCCTCGCAGGACTATCTGGAGATAACACAATGCTTCCCAGTGTGATGCATGAAAACTGGCACTTCAGCAAAAAACAGCAGCTAAATGGGACATGGAGGGAGATGCGCCTTCCCACAGTGTTTATTCAAAATTAATTATCACTTCCTTTGAGAGCACATCAAAGATCTGGTGTGGAGGCGCCATTTATACAAGTGGAACACATTGTACATAACTTCTGTCCATTATGGGCCAAGCTGCAATGTGGCCTTAAGGGAAGATGGCTCTTCCAGGGAGTTATGGACTGCTGGGGCCTCGGTCCTGGGTCTTTCCCAAGCGATGCTACCAAGATCCAACGGAGTGCTATCCAGACCAGTGAGCCCCTGGTCTAAACTCATTCAGTGCATTTCTTCTGAGAGCTCCAGCCTGTTTTTAGAGTGTATTTGTAAGAGCAAAGGGCTCTTATCATGTGAGTCATCTTTCTATGCAGACTATCACTTCAAAGTGAGAGAGCATTATACTATATTTCAAACATGTTATAATGTAAGAATCAGATTATGCACAAATATTCTCCCATAAAATTATGTGTTAGCGTTCTATTGCATGTTTGCAAGCAAAACAGTTTATTATGTTTTCATATGTAATGCAGTTATGTCT
Organism: Aphelocoma coerulescens; assembly: GCF_041296385.1. NCBI lineage: Eukaryota > Metazoa > Chordata > Aves > Passeriformes > Corvidae > Aphelocoma > Aphelocoma coerulescens. The sequence continues at coordinate 66,312,945 of NC_091013.1, forward strand.
GTGTCCATATGTTGCACTTAGGGGAAGAAGAAAAGCTCCCACAATGAATGTACACACATCTTCAACTCAAACAGACCCACTTAAAGAGATAAAAATCCCACTGAGGAGCACAAGTCTGACAGGTCTTTTATGTATTTTGTTCAGAAGAAGCACATCTTCCTGGTATAACATCAGAGGGGTGCTTTCAACTTGAGCAGCAGTGACATTGGTATAACTGAAAGTAAAATATCGCTCTGTGCTTAACAGGGCTCTGTGTCATTTGGACTATATGTCTATGTATATTTCTGACAGAAGTGTTGTCTTCATTTAATCTAACAAAGACAACTGCAGTGAAAAGCAAAGATTTCCACCATTAAAGTAACATTGGCTTGTATTTTGATCAGGAAACAGGTTTGCACAGCTCTGGTAAAATAGTACTATCATTATATGTATGTGCATGCATGGAGTGAGTGTGTGTATGCATGTGCATATATAAATGGTATTTACATTCTCTTCAAATCTATGCTTCTAAAGAGAAACTGATCTGGTAGTCCAAGATGCTGAGAAACTCTGAAAACACAGGTCACACACATATTTACTAGATTTCTGCTGCTTGATAAGGCCTAGTCCTGAATACACTGCAATCAAGAGCAAAATTTTTGGTCGCTTCCCAAGTACAGAATCAGGCCTGCTCTCCAACCACAGCTGAAATATGTGAGTAAGCTTTGCTAGATCAGAAAAAAAACCAGTGGCAGGCAAAATTTCAGGTTAACTCCATGGTCACAGGAAAAAGAGCTGTTCCCCTACATGAAAGGGAAAATGCAGGCTTCGGTTCAGTGTGCAAGTGTGCGTGTAGCATCTCAGGGTGTAAGTCCTCACGCTGCGTTGATGTATGTTTCTAAGTATTCGTTTGGATGGGGACTAATTACTGCTGGTTTAAATTACATGAAATGGCTGTGGGTGCAAGGGCTTAATCAGTGACTAAAGAGATGATAAGAGGCACTAACAGCCTGGTTTTACTTCCACATTATTTTTCATTATATTCCATGTTTTCTGTGCTTGCGAACATTCCTTGTAAGGAGTGTTTTTGAAAAAAAAAAAACCACCTCTTTGAAAAAACCACAACTTTCTATGGGTGGAAATCAGTGTGGCTGTGGGCCTTTCCATTCCTCCAGAGCAGTATAATCCTGAGGATGGCACAGAGTTGCCTGGATCACAGTTGTGTTTTGGTAGAAACTTGTCTTTTTCCGCTTTAAAAGAAACTTAAGAGCAAAATTTTGTAGCTGTGTTCGATTGTATGTCAGAAAGGTGAACTGACCCCACTCATGTTGCCCCTATTTCTGGTCCTGGAAGAGGACATCTTGTCATGATGTGAGAAGTTCTGGACCACCAATGATTTTAGGATGATGAGATGCATATACTGAGATGATGCAGAGCTGAGTCTGGTCCAAACAGCTGCAGGAATTACTTCTATAGCATTAAGTTCAAAGCACTTTTGTTGCCTATGTCTCTAATATCTGACCAGGCTTATGAGCTTATTTTTTTTGCCCAACATAGGGTCAGTCTCCATTCTCATCCTAAGAGTGTATTAAACACATCTCCTGGCAATCCAAAGCCATGGAATTCAACATCCCCCTATACTCCAAAAAAGGGTTTAAATCAAATTCCTTCAGAAGTTTTAAAACGCTGTTTGGGGTCTTTTAGTCTTCTGCTTTCAATAGCTGTATTGTTTTGGCATGTTGCACCTACATTGTTTCAAACTTACTTCTTATAAAGACCTGCTTGTGATGTACTTAAAGGGTGCTATATAAATTAATGTAAATCGTAAATCATTTCAACAAACCTTTGCTCTTCAAGGCCAAATCAAACTCAGGAGAGGCTGACAGTAAAAGGAACACACAGGAGGATGAGAGGAGAACTATGTTCATCCGACAGCAGACCATTTCTGGTCATCACCAATAGCCTACGAGACTCCAAGGCCCAGCAGCCCTTCTTTGTGAGCAGAGGAGCCACTGCCCCCAGCTTTGGGCTCCTATGTAACTTCTTGGCTGTGCTCACAGGGTGTGGGGCAAGGGGGATTGAAGGTACAAGAAGGAGCCCAACCTCACTGGCACACGTCCTCCTGCCTCTCCCAATTTGATGTGCAATTTTCAGGCACAAAACTATTGTTTTGCTTGCTGGGCCTTCTACGGTGGCTGGGCCAAGCTTCCTGCTAGGAGCCAGGATCTGCAACCTTATGAAAGTTGCAGGACCCGGCAGGCTGCCGCTATTTTCAGCTGGATTGAGCCCAGAACAATTTTATTTTCATCAGAAATGTTCCCTGGCCCTACCACATGTGCAAGCATATATGAAACCACCAAGAAGGCTCCCTCCCCCAGCTATCTTATTTAGCTAAAATTCAGCTGCCCAGCAGAACTGTTTCTTATCCAAGCCCTTAGAGACGGGAGAGGAGTGGAGAGATTTAATTATAATCTTTCTCTCCCTGAACCTCCCACAGTACACTAATGCTTTTCATTAGCCAAAGCCAAAACCTTGCTTTATAAGCTGCAAGAGCTGTCTTTTAAAAAATACATCCAGCATTAAAAGAGTTCTGAATGGCAGTTACAGCAGCGTAACCCTCATCCACAGGTGTGGGAGATTCGCTGGAGGATTGCTGGTGGAGAGGCGAGTTTTATTTGAAAGACATCTGATTCCTATTTCTGTCCACTGGCTGATTACTCCTCACATTACAACACTTCCGTGCCCACTGACAATTTCAGTCCAAATGAATGAGAGAAAAGACTTGACATCCAGGAGCTCTGGATGATTTTTATAAGTATCCAGATGTTTAGACTTTTATCTGAAGCTTATCCAAAAAATATGAGGCCACTCCCAGGGGCAGCTTGACAAATATCCTCAGTCATTTATTCTGTGTGTAGGTCTAGAGCAGACATCATAGGGACATATCACTGGAGTAGGTACATCTGTTAACCTCAGTGGTATGCAAATGCAGGAGAATGAAGAATTACATTTTTGACTCACAACTGCAATATTATTTGAGTGTTAAATCAGTGTCTTATATTGATGGAAATGTTCTGAGGAAATATGACTGACTTAATTGTCATTGCCTTACTGAATGCATAAAGCTGATTTTTCATCTTTGAAAAATTAGAGGTTTTTTCTGGTACTTTCCCAGAAGGTGACTACCCTGAGGTCAGAGAGCACTATGAAAAAGATGGAGCTTGGCTCCTCACAACACTTCTTTCCTATATTCTTTTTCTTTCTTTTTTTAAGCAAAGTATCATTTTTCTTCTCATTCCCTTGCCCTTTGCCAGCTTCAATGGTATAAACAGGCAAATAAACCTCAGCAAATTACTAGGGTGGCTTCAGGGGTATTTGTTTGTTTTAGCTGGTAGCCCTTGGAAGCTTCAGGCCCGTTGTGCCAGCTCTGTACAAACACTGAGTGTGGTGGGAAATCCTCATGTGTGAAGAGCTGACAGGCTGTGTGGAGGGAAGAACACAAGCAGCAGCATAACAAATACCTGTCTGGTCAATAAAGGACAAGTGAAAGGGCCATGGGATTACATGGATTACAGTCCTTGGTTACACAGATTAACCGGGCAATTAAAGGCAGCAGGAATAATAAATATCTTTCCAAGAGGAGCTGCTATTGGGCTGTAGGCTGAATGCAGCCATTCCAACTCTAAACTGGTTTTGCCATAAACACAAAAACACAAAAGCTGAAGGAGAGGGAGAAAGCCCTGGAGCAGTCCCACAAATGGGACACACTTTCCTTGATTCCTTAAGAAATTTTATATGGTTGACTGGGGTCTTTTTCATTTATATTTTGATAGTTTCTTATCTTACATTTTAATAGGAAATCTGCTGAATGTCTAAAATGCCTTTTGGCAGTCAGGCCTTCCGTTGCTGATCTCTGACTTAAAAACAGTTTAAGTTATCAAGAAGCTTCGGTGTAGATCTGGTGTAGTGGGTTGGTTCATTTGGTTTTTAAATGCTTTCTTTTGGATCACTTTTAATCATCACTTACATTGCACATGGCCATTTATGCATTGACAGGTTGATGGGGACTTTAATGTACATAAAACTTTCTCTGTCAGGACTTATGCCTCTCTGTCAGATTTTATCCTGCAGTAGAGAGGGTTCATGTACAGTTGCTGACAGATAAAATAAGCTCCTCCAGCAGCTGCAGCTCTGCCTCCCACAGATTTTTTTTCTGCTCTGATTCTGTGTCCCCAGCTAAGTGTTGAGAAAGCACAGGGCTGTTCCGGGACAGACAGGCAGGAGCACGGCACCAGACCTGCAAGAGGGACAATGAGTTAGCCACATCGAAGCCTGTAGTGCAACACTAAATGTTTGTCATCTTTCTTTAGCTCCAGCTGCAGGAGACAGGTGACAGCAGGTAAACCATTCTGTTCTCAAGATAAGTGCATTTCCAGCCTGGATTTCTGCAGGGAAAACCTAAAAGGCAAGAAACATACTTTAAAAAAAATTCGAAATTATGAATCACATAAAAACTGAAAAAGCTCACAAATTTTAAGTCTGTCCCATGATCTCAAGGACCTGAATCCTGAATTTGAAACTCTTGGGTTTCAATATGAGAACCTCTGTTGTGTTGTGTGGTTCAGAAGGCAAAGCACTAAGGTTTCTGACAAGCCTGGCGCAATCATCTAACACCTGAGGTATGCAGATATTATATCTGATATGAAAAGATGCCCAGCATCTGTAATTCACACAGAAGCCAATGGAAAGTGCAAACACTCAGCTCTGAAGGATCAGGCCTTTAATCATTAATATGTTTCCAGATCTATAAAAAAATGTTTCCTAAGACACTTTATTTCTGCAAGAAATTCCCTGTTGGCAACAGACTTTTCATAGCTCCTTAAAGACCTATAAGAAACTATGGAAGAAATAAAGAGGGATTTTGCTTATGGAAATGAGACCTACTAGAGAGCAACTGGAAATGTTTTTATGAGTCTTTATAATGGAACTACAGTAGCAGTTCCATGTTGATTTTTATTGGAAGACCCAATATTTTTTTCTTCTTCTTCTGTAAGCCTAATTTTTTCCCACCTGAAGCTTCACATGTGGTCTCTTGGCAAAGGAGAATATTTTTGTAAAGTTTAAGGCTGATGTGATATGGCTTTGTTTTAAGTAAAAAGATATTTCTGACAACACTTCAAAAATTTCTTCAAACTGTTCCTTGTTCATTTAGAAGTTGAAAACGGCTCACAGTAAAAAAATTCCAGTTTGATTTTATATTTGCTCTTAAAGAGATAGAGCTCATAAACATATTTTTGGTAATTTCAATGGTACCAAAATTTGGGGGTTTATTAAAGGTAATTTTGAAAAATAGAATAAAAATAACATAAAATATGAGAAACTATATTGATAGAAGATTTAAATATTACATATAGGTGTGTCAACCAAAATGAGGATATAAACCAGAAGAGATAACAAATTTAAATGTATGCTAGAAGCTTTGAAATAATTAAGGTGTTCATGTGTATTAGAATTATCCAGCCTTCTTTTTGTATTGATGATAAACATTTTCGTAAATAACTTGTTCCAAGTAAATTTAACCCAAACTACTGTTCATGTCTAATAAGTGATTTGTAGTTGTAGTTGAGAACTGTCACATTCCCTCACTGACGTGGTACACAAGTAGCAGTTCTCGTAGGGAAACAATAAGGAAAGGGTACTTTCAGTGAGAGCACCAGACTGAATTTCACACAAACCTATCAAAGTGGACAAAAAATCGAAGCACCCCATAGATGACAGTTCTGTAGTGATACTTTGAGCTATCCCCAGTATCTCTGAAGAGAGCTCTGGGGCAGAGAAACTTCCTCCCTGGGCAAGTCTGGAAAAGAGCATGTAGCTTTTTCATCAGCTGAATTTTAAAATGCCTTCAGCAAAATTTTAGCAAACATGTAATGAGGTTTTGTTAGTGGACTCACTTTAGCTTCTGATACACGGCCTGATCACAGAGGTCAGTGGATCTGAGCTCCTTTCATGACTGCTTGTTCCAGGCTTTTCTCCATGGCCATGCCTGTCAAAGTGCCATCTGTCAGGCTTGCCTCCCCTTCCAGCATGCTGGATTGCTGACTCTTCCTCCTCCTGCTCACCAATGGACACTTCCATTGCAGCCCACAGAGATTTCACCTCAGTTTCCACTAAGCCTGCTTCTGGAGAAGTTCTGTTGGTTTTGCCACTTCGTTTTTCTTAAGAAAAAAATTGTAGGAGACAAAGTGATTCCCTTAATCTCTGGAAAAAGAATCCTTCTCCTAGCAGACAAGTGCCGTATCTTCTTTCTGTGTGCTCCCCTCTACTTTATTCCTGTTCTCTCCTTTTCTTCCTCTCACACTGATAAATCCATGCCTGCTTGTTTGCTTTACTGTCTTTACTAAAGAACTTCTATTTTCTTTCTTTCTTTTTCCCAAGTGATACTTTTATTGCCTTTGGTTATACTTTTACAGCAACTTATTTCCAGAAGGGAGGAGAAACATGGAGCCCCTTTTCTAATTATGCCATTATGCATATCATACATACAGCAGACAGTATATCCTGATATCCTTTTCTTCCTCAATTACAGCAGAAAATGAATCCACCTAATTCTTTATCACATGCAAATAGACTATGTTGAGTAGGGAAGGGACTGTTAGCTTGTAGCGGTGCAGGCAGCTGCAACTACTCTTTCTCCTGAGGAGAACTCAACCAACCGTGCTGGTTAACAACCCAAGTTTAGCATGTGACTTTCAGCCATGGTGAGAACCCATGATTCCCTTATTCTGCCTTTTGCATGTTTTTCCCTGATTGGTTAATATTTTGTCTTCCTGTTTTATGTATACAGTTATGTATATTCATTTTCCTTCTTTAATATGTATTAGTTCTAGAAAGTTCTTTGTTCCTCGACGCCCCATTGGATCCTTCCCCGAGTCCCTCCTATGTGTTGTTCCCATTGGTTCCCTTCCTGTCAATCCCACATGCTTGTCTCTATCCCATTGGCTAAGATCCCTTTCCCCACCTATTCTCTACCCAGTTTAAGATCTCTGGACCCTCCTACCAATTGGCCTCTTTGTCCCTGTGATTTCTTGGGAATAAACTTGCGTGGAACACATATGGAGAGTCCCCTCTCTTTACTTCTTTGCCTGCGTGCCTGCTTAGCAGTGACAGAAGGATGCAGCCCCTTTGGGTGAGGAGCTCTGTCCCTTTTCATTGTGTGCTGGGCACCGAGTGCCGCCTTCCAGAGGGGTTTCAGCGTTGACCTCCGGGCTTCTTTGTGTCGGCACACGAGGGGTAAAACCCCCTTCTGCCAGCTCCCAGTGGCTGCAAACCCCTCCATTTGCTTGTTCTCTGTAAACTTTTGTTGAGGTTTGATGAAGAGCAAGTGCAGAGGACTCCACCAGCAGGGCTTCCCCGGCCAGCTGCTTGGTCACCATCAAGTTCTTCTGCTCTCTCCCTGTAAGGTGCTTGAGGGACCTGAGACTGTAACTGCTCAAATTTGGCTCATTATAAACTCTGCCAGGTCAAAAACTCATTTCAATCAAAATGCAACTATTGTAGGGTGAGCTGTTATGCCCAGGATAACAATAACTTCTATATTTCTGTTTCCATGAAAGACCCTAGCCACCAAGAATAAGAGCAGTGGCAGGCAGACTATAATGTAGTAGGTTAGTTTCTGATACAACGCTTAGCTTGCACTCCTGATTTCAGTTAAATAACTTCAGTTTCACAACAGCTAGTTTTTCTTCTTCTGCAGCTTCACATTTCTCACGGTAATGTGAGTACCTGTAGCAGAAGTCCCAGTGGAAAACTCAAAACTATTTTTTTCTTTTTCCCTTCCAACCCAAAGCATTCCAGGATTCTATCATTCAATGGCTACACCCCTTCAAGAAAAGAAAGGGTTCTGATAATAATACCATTTTATGTATTTTATGTAAGATTCATCTGACCAACTTTAGCCATCAAAGTGTTTGATTTCTACCATTCCAAAACAGAATGCACAAAATAAGTGGGGTCATCTCTTTGCTTGTGTGTGCCTCTCTGATTGACTCCAGAGGAAACCCAGAAAAGCAGCTGAAACCATCCTTTGGAAGTGGAAAGGGGATACTGCCATGTCCTGAAGGACATAGACATGGTAAATTGTCAATTTGTTGTGATTTACCAATTTATTCATCATATTCCAAGCCGCAGTAATTTATTGTGCACATGATCCCAGCTCACCCAAGCTAAGTGCTCACTTTAATTATTCTCTAGAGACACTCCTTAGGTTGCGGTAACTTAATTGCTTGTCCATGTCTATTCAGACCTTATTTTCTCAAAGTGCATGGTCATACTCACCAACTTTATTCCAGAAAGCCAGCTAAATATTGGCTAACACTCTACACATAAACTGAGACACACAAAATTAGAAAAATTAGAGAAGTAGTAGGTTCTACAGTTATTTTTATTTTAAGCAAACCTTCCAAGTAAGGAACAATGCAAATATACAAAAGTAATAACATCTAAATGTCCTCTTGGTGTAAAGTTGGAAGAAAGGCACTACAGCTGTCAAAAAAAATTAAAAAACCATAAGAGTCACATGATATTTTTATTTGCCTTAAAACAGGAGTTGTGTGGTTCAGGGAAGGGAAACACTGACCTTTCACTTCTGTTCTCTCCAGCTTCAGTGCTGCCGCAGGCCCTAAGTGAAAATGAGTCTATTGGTCTCATCCAAACCTCGGCGCATGTTAGCCCGTGTTACAAAACACCAGAGAATTTGGCATGATCAGCAGTTTCTGCTCAAGAGAGGCCCAGGACTGCAATAGCAGAGGTGTTAGAGATCAGAATTTGGGAATGCTGGTTGAGTTACATGGGAAAGCAAAATACTCGGTCTCCTGCTTTCATTGGGACTGTATTCACTTGCACAAAATAAACACAGTATGAACAATACAAAAAAATATTTATATCACAGCAAATGATACTTATAAATAAGGCAAGCAGCTCATTACCACCATTCACCCAAAGGTCACAGAGTGCTTTTAAAGCAGAAATTTAGCTGCACTGGTGAAGCAGTGTAACATCGCTCTTATTTTACAGATGGAAAAACTGAGGCACACAGACACCTTCCTATCCAAGACCACACAGGAAATCTGTGGCAAGACCAGCACAGGCTTCTGATCACAGGAGTCTGCATGTGTCGGGGTCTGGGGAGGACAACTGAGCTCCCTTGCACTCAGATGCCTGTGGCAAGAGCTGAAGAGCACACCAGCAAAAGGCCAGGGTATCCATTCTCCAAGCCACAAAGCTCGAGTCTGAAAAGAAATATAAATGCAATGAGACTTTCCTGAGGTTTTTCTTTTTCAAATATTAATTGTTTCTTGGCCACAGGAGTCATTTTTACACCAAAAATAGTTATGTATTACATACTGTTATTTACATAAGTTTGCACTGTCTCTAATTTGGAAAGTTTAATAAGAATATAAAGAAAACCTGTAGACCACTGGAGATCAGTCTGATGCTGTCCTCTTAGCACCATGTGATGGCAAACTGTTCTAGCTGAAATAGGTGAATGTCCTCTTATGTCTCTTTTTACCGGTTATTGGTTTTTTTCCTGAACTGATATCCACACTACTTCCTCCTTACATCCCCTGGGCTGTAAACTAAATTAAACATTACTCTGGATCCCAGGCTTTTGGCTATAAACGCAGTTTCTTGGAGTAAAATCAACCACCCAGAAGAAACCAACCTAGGTGAAGCAACGCTTGGGTACTGTGACAGAGATGGTTTGCATGGGAATGAAGCCAGGAAAATCAGTTGCTCTACAGCTGGGGATGTCCCTGATCCTTTTGCAAGCCTGGCAATACATCACCACATGTGCACAGACTGCCACTCCTACAAACTATTCTCACTCTTCCCGGGCGCTTGATCAAGTGCTTTGGACTGCTTTTGGTAACTCCAGTCCTCTCCTCCACACCTTTCATTTTTGAAGGCTCTCCTCTAATTTGCTGTTTGCTCTCTGAAGAAACACTGTATTGTTAGTCATTAGATCCCATGTGAACTTCCCCGCAGATTCCTCAGTTAAAAAGAATTACTTGAATTCTTGTCACCCAGTTACCCTGCATTATAATGAGCCCCATTAAATGGGATTACTGGCTGAGGACACTGCCATGCTCACTAAGCACCAACCTGGAGTTGGAAGCAGCACAGAGCTGCAGGACTTCTCAGGGCTTACACATACCTCAACAGTCCTTGGCAAGGGGACCAGCCGCTGCAGGGAAGAAAGATGAATTTTTGTTAAAAATTGCGCTGGACACCGCATTTCATTGGCGTCCCTCATGTGATCCTTCTCCCTGTGAGGAACAAGCCAGGGATGCAAAAGGAAGCCACAGGGGACTTGGTGCAGCACACCTCAGGATGGATGTGCTCCGCAGCACGTCCAGCTGACAGTACCTGTGGCTTACAGTGTGATGCACCAGCAGAAAGTATTGTGGAGAGGCCTCCAGGAAGAAAGCAAACAAGAGAAGAGTCATGCTGTGATGGCTTCTTTGGGCCGAGACATCTTGCTAGCTTTTAAAGCCAAAGCACGGTGGTAGTGTTAATGCTGCTTAGGTTAAATATCTCACCTTCTTCAGACAACCCTGGGGGAGTGAAACTCGGTCTGAAATGAGAAAAGTTTCCCAAAGGTGAGTTCATAGATCACAAAATGTGGAGATGGAAAGAATCTATTCAATCATCTATCCCATCTCTCTGCCAGTTCAGAATTACTCCCCATGATGTTTTTAACATAACTGCTTTTCTCATTTTAAAAGAAAAAAAAAAAAAAAGGGCGAGAAATACCTAAAAATGGTCTATGAGTTTTCTATGAAAAACTGTTTGATTCCTTGACTTAATTCTAAAGTCTCCTTTTGCTTTGTGCAGATGAGTTCAGCATGTGCCAGGATGAAGAGTGAACCAATATTTTCTGGAGGGACTCTTCCACCATCTGCAACATCCAACAACTGGAAAAATCCTCCCAATAACTGGGTTACATCTGTATTTTCTTAACTGTATTCAATTTCTCCTCCCTTTGCATGAGACTGAGGAGCTGTTCTTTCATGATAGTATTGTGTGTGGTTATGGACTAGCTAACCTGGAATGTGCTACCAAGTCCCTCCATTTCAAATATTACATGCAGAATGACACACACCTTTGCTAAAGTAATGGAAATAAGCCATGAACCTAAAAAGTGGTTTGGACAGTGCAGTTATGAAAGAAATCATCCTATTTCACTGTGGGGAAGAGAAGAACAGAGAGTTTTTCACCTCTAACTGAGGATTCCATGAGTCTAACATTATTTTTTTTTTCCCAGTTTAATTTATGTCCATGTGTTGCAGAGTCTGGATCTCTTTTAAATGTCTGGTTTGACACTGCAGCCTGTTTCACCCCCAGCACAAGTTTCCTATTTCTCTCTCAGAGTCCAGATGTCCTGGGGCCCTTGCAGGGCTCCTTGATGATACATATATTTGGGACAAACCCTGTCCATGCAAAAGAAGTTCAGAAAACTGAAGACAACACATGTATTACTCAGAATATCCTGTTAACACAGGCAAATGGTAACCTGTGGGGGCAGCAAGACTTCTCCCTGCTCGCTCTGACATTGATGCTGCAGTGAGAGGGGTGCCAGCAAGACTCTGGGTTTGTATGGAGTCCACTCTGGGGCTCCTCAGCCCATCCTGAAGACACTATGGCCACTTTCAGACTGCTGAGGTGTGAAACACAGATGTCAGTGTAACATCAGAGCCAACAACGCTGTGTTTTACCAATTTAGAGTAACAAAAATGAAGAACTTCTAGCTCCACTCATCTCTTGCATTCATCACAGTGAAATGGAAGAATGCGTACAGAGTCGTGCAACAAGCTGTCACATCAGCTTCAAAAGCAATGGCCCACACAAGCAAATTTCCCTACAGTACATACAGTCTTGTTATTTAAGTTTATTTAATCAAAGGTGACAGACAGCAAGAGGTAGTTGTTGTTTGTTAGTTCTTTTTCCCAAAGAAAGCAATTCAGCAATTTCCAGAACAGGCCTGAGTGTTGACAGCAGTGTCTACCCACAGATAAAAGGTATAAATTGCTTAATTATGTGTGAAGATTATGGGAGCCATGTCAAGCCTGAATCACCAGCAGTTATTTGAAAAGGTAACACAAAAATGATTAGCAGAGTCTTTTGGAGGCTATTGTAGTTCTCCTTCACGTGCAGGTGGGTGTTGCTGTGTCTCTGCCAGTACTGCGGCCACCCTCACTGGTGTGCAGTGGCAGGGGCCAAACAAAACTCAGGGCTCAGACACTGCAATATTAACAGTCTTCCAAGGGACAATGCACAGGAAAACAAAAGCTGGAAAACATGATTTCCTGAAAAAGAACCCAAAATCCAAGCTAGTAAAGTCTTTGTGTTAAAGACTATTATTGTAGCGCTAAGCATCTTTCCCTCATCTGGTTTTATGCAGAAAGCTTTCAGCATTTCCAGAACTGCCATTAAAATGAGGAATGCCCAATGATACTCTATTTTGTGTAGTCTCATGCTGCTGGTAAGTATTGAGCCTATTAGTGTGACTCTGAACACAAAATGTACCTGTTGGACATCATGGCACGGTGTAAGTGGGACAGTCCGACAGGTAACTCTAGCTTTGCACCAGCTGTAAGGCTCCTCTCCTCTGCTGTAATTTTTGACTCCTCGGGCGAGGTAGGTGCTATACTGGTACATGTTACCACTACTGAAGGCAGAGTTGCACTTGTGGTATCACCAAAGTAACCGTGTGATTAAAAAAGAAGTCTATGCCTTGCCACAGCTGTAGATTTCCAGTGCTTTGGGGAGTGCAGCAAACGTTGTATTTGAAAACAGCCTTCCCGCGGCGTTTGAATTCCTGAACTTTCAATCCCTGCAGATAGCGTGGAAGTGGGTGGAAATTTAATAGCGATAAAAAATAGCGATAGTTAACTTAATTATTTTGACCTTCTGAAAAAGCTGGGGAGGAAAACGCGCAGAGAAGTTTCTTCCTTTTGTTTATTTATTTTCCCTTCTTATCCTCCTTTCCCTGCCTCCACTCTCCCTTCCCCTCCTCTCCTCCCCCGCCCCATCCCATGCCCCCGCGGCCCAGCCCCGCCTCCCACCACTCGCCCAGCCCTCCGCAGTCCCCACGGCAGCATCACTTTTTCCACTTTTAAATCCTCCCACCTTTTCGTTCCTCCCTCCTTCCCCGCGCCCGCTCCGCGCCCAGTTTCTCACCCTCTCCCCAGCCTCCCGCCACCCACGGCGGGGCCGCCGGGCCAGACCCAGCTCCCGTTCCCGCTCCCGTTCCCGCACCCGTTCCGCCGCTCCCGCTCCCGTTCCGCTCCCGCTCCCGCTCCCCGCTCCCGTTCCGTTCCCGTTCCGCTCCCGCGCAGCCCCGCCGCGCTCGGTGGCGACTCGCCAGCGCCACTCTCTGGGCGGCCGCGGGTAGGGCGGCCCCGCGCAGCCCCCGCGCCCCGCCCGCAGCGCTCTGGGAACTCGGGAGACTCTGGGACGAGTTGGGACGCGGCGCTCCGCGGCCCCTCCGGAGCAGAGCCGCGATGGGGATGGCTGCTAGACATCGATGCAGCCCCAGTCCGTCACCCCGGGGGCTGCGCCTGTCTCCGCAGCCCGGCGCCAGAGGCACCCGCGGGGCTCCTGGAGGACGGTGGCCGGGATTCCTCACCAGTTCCTGCTGGTTTTCTTCTGGGGAAACAAAGTTACACCAGGCATTGAAGTTACGCACCACCATGTGCAGAGCTGGGCAGCAACGTGAAAAGTTGGTAAACGCCCGAGTAATCCTGTCTCAAGCCTTCCTGGGTTGTCCGTTCCCATCCGGAGGCTGAGCCCAGGCCTGGCCTCGTCTTGCCCGTGGCAGGGATGACGAGGGGCTGTGGCAGCTGGGGTGCCCTGTGGCTGGGCCCACCGAGGGCAGCTTCTCTCAGTGCCACCTCTGTGTGCCGCAGCTCCTCCGCCGCAGAGCGGCCATGCGGCACCGCGGGCGGCAAACGCGGAGCTACGCGCGGCACGAGAGATCACAGATCCAATGGATGCTCGCTCTCTGTCCTGTGTACACACTGGAGCAGGAGCTTTCGGACAGAGTCTGGAATTTAAAACTTTCACATTATGCCTGGGCAAAAGGGAGCGTATTGATGGACTGGCAAAAAACCAAACTCTGACAACTCTTTCTTTCCTTGTGTGTTTGATGCCACTGCCATAACAGCGCTCACTGCACACTGACTTTCTGTAATGACCACAAACACAACTATGAAAGAAACCGGAGCATTCCGTGGTGGCAATTATAAAATCAGTTTTTCTAGGGAAGTTTTAGATGCTTTGCGTGACATTTTCTTAGCATGTGCACGTTTGCACATAACTAAACACAAATTAAGCAACCTCTGAATTGCCTGGAGAGGTTCAAAGTGACAGTCACTCCTAAGCCATGGTATATTCATCTTAAAATTGTTAAAAATACTCAATTTCTAGCTGTGGTGGTCCATCAGATATTGCACATTTAGCCTGGCACTGAGTATTTTAAGTTGGCTGTGAAGGAAATACACTCTAATGTTTGACAAACAAGCAGCTGTGCTTCTTTGAAGCTGGTCAGGAATTTGAAAGGCTAAAGCAATCTCGGAGCAGGGATTCATGAATGCAGGTGTGCTGCTCAAAGATAAATGACAGATAAAATGTGCTACAGGGACGTGGAAAGGTTACCTAAATGGTAGGACTGGTCAGAGCAAAACCAACACCTGGAAAAAAGTGTTCCAGACTTCTTTTCTGATCTAAATCTCAAACTGTTCCAAGCAGCTAAAGTAAAATACAGAGTAGGTAGCATGAGATTTATTTAAGAAAAAATACCTAAGGAAAAATCATTAACTTTTTTTCTAATTTATTTTTTCAATTTTCAAATTTCATCTTAGATTTTTAAAACAAAATTCAAGTAGTTCTATACATGCCATGAAAAGAGTGTATGTGCAGATTTTTCTTGCATTACTATATAAGTTTTTTATTTTGCTGGGCTACTTTGCCCCATTTGTTAACCTGAGCCTCGTGTGCAGAGTACAATAGGAGAATACTTTTATCAGATAGAATTGTTGATACATTCATGCGCAGGGTTTCCTTGCTGGTTCAGTTTCTATTCACTAGTTCCCTGCCGTAGCAAGCATATCTTGTGTTTGAAACCTTGCATGCTGGTGGGAAACATCCTGATCTTTTAGATGCTACTGTAGGAAGAGCCAGCTGAAACAACAGAGTGTATGTTCAAGCAAGGACTGCTCACGTGAGTAAGGATTTGAGTCATCCAAGCCCAAAAGGACTGGTAAGGAGGAGGAAGCTGTTTCATCAAATGCCTGGTAGCAGGAGATGTAAATACATAACCCAAGCAAACAGGCTGATTTTGTGGATCATATGCACAGCAGTTGTGCTAAATTGGGTGGTGTTATTTGGAAAGCACAACACAAAAGATGCATACAGAGAGCTCTGAATCAAAGATGTTTCAGTGCAGGATGTTGGGGTGGGTATATGAAATCACAGAGGTGCAAGCAGTGTTTGTTCTCCTTCTGAACCCAAAGTGGAATATCCTATCATTAAAAACTGAGCTTTTTCAGGTGTGGCAGCACTGTGTGTGGCACTTGAGCTGGTGACAGTCACCACTGAGAGAGGGCAGCTGCTTCTGGGCAGCAGGCTCCTTTGCACGTGTCAAAGGCAGGGAGGCAGAATATAGGCTGTTCTCTCTGATGCTCTGATTATCACTGGCTGCATGGCAAACACAACGCACTGCAGAGAGCAGCTTACACCCTGGCTTGAGGGTTGCTCACCCTGGTGGGGGACTGCCAGCCTACCGAGGCCACGAGGCTGGGAGAGCTGTGAATCCTCACCTCAGGGACATGTCGGATGCTCACATCTTCTAGCACACTTCATCTCAATTAAGGCATAATGAAACGGGACCTTGAGCAGCAAACATGCCAAGGAGTAACTTGAGATAAATGTGCAGCTGCACAGATCTCCTGAAAGGGGGTGAGTTGCACAATTTGCAATTAGGGTGGGCTAATTGTATGTGCACAAGCAGTTGCCACAGCTCAGCTGATGGGTGGTAACTTATTAAACCACAGTAATGTGAGCACTTTGAGTCATGAAACTGTACCCAAAGTGTTTGCAGACTCAGGGCCTGAGAACCCATTGCCCTCCCATTCCGTTGCACCGTCATCTTGAGGACAAGGAGAGGAATTGAAAACCTGTGCTGTATACTCTGATGCAAGATGAAGTCTCCCAAGGGATTCTTGAATTTCTAGCCAGAATTTAAAAGAATTTAACAATATTTTCTTTTTAAATGACCATGAATCAAAATACTCATTTTAAGTGGGAATGTTTGGGAAAGAAAGAGTTCTGGAAATTTTCAGTGTAAACACTAGTTCTTGTAAAAAAACATGAAGAGTGATATTCAGAAGACCTACATTTCCCCCAAGTCTCTGGGCCTCATATTTCTTCAGCTAGGAATCTCTGCAAGCCTTGAGCCATCCAGAAGGGAACCTGTCCAGTTTGGTGGAACTGTGGCTGGACTTGCTGGTTTCTAATTAGCTTGAGGAGAAAATTATCTGCCAAATACTTTCACTCCTCTGCAATTTGGTCATTAATTTTCTGTACACATGCCTGTGACCTGTCAGAGTTCAAATCCGCCAGGGGTTGGTTTGTTTGTTTGTTTCTTTTCAATGCCAACCCTGTTAGCAGCAGTGATGAGGTGAGATTTGACCTGAGCAGCATAGCTCAGATGCTGGTCCTGGTGATGTTGATGGGTTCTTGCTATTGATCTTCAGACCAGGATTTCAGCACACTGAGCTGCCAACAAGTGAGGAGCATAGAGATTCTTTGGGGAAGTCTTTCTTTTAAATGACTTTTTAATGAAACTGGAGATAAAACCATTTGTGCTTGAGGCTAATGCATTGCTGAAGAAACTGGAACTCAGGCCCTGTAATAGGGTGTTTTTGTGTACAAGAGCAGTTTGAGTGAACTAATCGAAACAACTGTAAAAAGTCTAAATGGTGGGAAATAACAAAAGAGCCCCTTGCAGTCAGGGTAACAGGGGTCTGGGCTCTGGTGGGTGGCTGTCACACCAAAGTGTGAGGGGGTGGTGGCACCACTTTGTGCTCTGCAAAGCAGGGCAACCTCAGGGCTGCAGCTGCAGCTGCCTTCTCACAGGTTTCCTCCCCTGGCCTCTCTGCTGCCCACGTGTCTCTCCTCTGAGAGGATAACCTTAGAAAAATAGCCAAAAGACTCATTCCCTAGGACTTCTTCAACTTTCTGTCCCTTCTCTGTGAAGGGTTGTGCCAACAACAGTAGGTGCACACTCACTAGGACCTGTGTAGGAATGTGTATAACACCTTTGTGTGCATTCCCTCTGTTTATTTGCTGCCTGCTGTTATGCTCAGCGTTGCCCTGGAGATCACAACATTCAGCAAACACCACTGTGTTGTGCTCCCAACAGAGCTCTTTTCCCTCTTCCCTGGAGGGACGGAGTCATGCTTAAAAGAAAAAAAGAAAGCAGGTATCTAGTGCTGGCTAGACCTTCATGGCATTTTTTCCTATTTTCAAATAATTCCAAAGCTAGGACATCCCATGCAAAATTTCAACCCAGGGCAGTTGTCTGCATTCGCACCAAGAACCAATGAATAAGTTTTTTGAGGTAGCCTTAATTGTAGTTGTGAGAATGACACCAGTGCAACATTTAAAGTGTGAACATAAAATATGGCAAATCAATCAGAGTATGGAACCACATTCGGAAAGTATTCAGCTGATGATGATCGTGATCACATGTTAACAAATTTTAAAAAATAAAAAATTTAAAAGTCATGTGGAAATTTACTCCTCTGGCCAATGGAAAGAGATACTTTTCTATCTCATAGTCTACAAAATTCCCTCACCTACTACCCAAATCACAGTTAAAAGGAGCTTAATTTATTCCTTAAAAAAATAAAAAAAGGTTTTACAAGACGTTATTCCTGCTCAGCAATCACACAGACATTAAATCTTATTGCAAAAAAGGGTGGGGGAATGCCTCTTCTCAGCATTACAGCTGCAGCTGTTTGACAGAAGTAAGTGACTTCATAAACCATCCTGATTTGGCAGTAGAAGAGCAGTTTTATGCTGTCTGCTGCACAGTCATGGGGCTGAGAAAGCTCTGCAAAGCAATCTTCACAAATGTTTCACCTCGGATTATAAATACCTTCACTTCACCGTGTTAATGCCTCTTTTGCTTTGCTTTCCATTCACCTCCACTGGATCATCTACCAAGACCTTTTATTGCTTTAAAGTGATTGATCCCACTGGACCCACAAATTTTTCTTTTTTTTTTTTCTTTTTCTCCTTTTTCAACAGAAGATACTGCACTTACACCTCTCCACTGGTTAATTGGCTTATCATGGTAAAATTCAGTAAAGATCTAGCAGTCTTTATTTACAACATAATCAGGCTGTATACCTTCTCATGAAAGAGTCCAAACTTAGGCACTCTGTCTTCTCTGTCTCTCTCAAGTGTTCACTCCATAATAATTACTTGAAAACACATTTTCCTGAGCTCTGTTGAAAACAGAGAGATTTCTGATGGTTGTCTTCTCAGCCTCCACATTTCATTTTGAGACCTTATTATTTAAGAATGAATTCTTGCTCCTCTAGACCAACTTCTGGAGACAATCCCAGCTCCTAATAATATGATTTCAGTATGAGTTTGATATGAGAAGGCTATTCACTACTTTGCAGGAACACCATTTCCTCTGGGAAATCTTCACTGATGTAAAGTCAGCAGGAGCTCTCGCTACAGTGAAATCTGCAGGATTCACCTTTCAAGATATCTGTTATTTTTATAGGACTGTTACAGCTCGTAAGCTTTGCTCATTCCTTGGGCAAGCAGCCTGCTCTTTCACATTGCCAGGGGATTTTGCAGGATTTGTCTCAGAGCAGGGAAAAACTGCCAATGAACAAATGAGTTTCTCAATGATGGTCTTCAAACACTGGTGAGCTTCATGTAAGTCTTTCTCAAATTGTTGTCCCTCTCTTTGTAAAGCCATATGACTACAGATGTTCCTAACTCAATGCTATTCTGAAAGAACAAGCAGAAAGAAGTGATGGAAAAATACTGCTCCACAAGCATTCTAGGCATGATTTTCTAAGCAGAAATTTCCTAATTATGAATGTTCTCTGATTTAGTGTGAAAGATCTTCAGGTTTGAGATAAATGTGTGTAACCAATAAATACCACTGCAAGCTTTCTTGGCAAGAAGCCCTAGATAGCAATTGCACCTGCTCAGTATTAAAGGGCACCTACTTCCCCAGGCCTCAACAATTAATTTTTAAAAAATTTTATTTCTGCCAGACAGACCTTTTGCATCTGTCCTCAAACAATTTAACTCCCTCTACCCTATCAGGCAAGGGTAGGACCTCAGGGAAATTTTATATCCAGAGGTCTCTGGAGAGCTCCCAGTGGTTCCTGAAGGGACTTTATGACAGCAGCCCTTGCTGAAGCATCACTTCCATGCAGTGTGCCTCATCTGTGATGTGAATGAGATCCCCAATGAAGCAGGTGAACTCAACAGCTCTGCCCATTGCACACCATAACAAATTCTGAAGGCTTCCTCGTCCCCCAGAGGTGGCATGGCCTGCAGCACAGAAAGTGCTGCTCCAATGTCTGCCTGGGATGGGGAAATGCTCTGCATGGGACAAACACATTCCTTAATGCAGTCAAACTAACACTGTATTTTAGCAAGGGGGGGGGTCCTGGGTGCAGGGGAATCCAGCCAGAGTCACGATACAAACACCGATACAATTTGAGCATTGTGCTCCCCTTTACTGTTCCCTTACCCCAAGTTATACTTTTTCCAAAGTTCACGCCCCTTTCCCATGAGAAAGCCTCTAAGCAGCGGGGGAGCTGACCAGTGTATACCTTTTCCCAAGGCTGTTCAAGGCTGCCAGCTAACAGGTGCCTTGCAAGCCTATTTTCAGCCTGAGGCCCCGTCAGGGGTACTTCTGCAACAGCCCTGGGATGCCCAAGCTCTCCTGGGGTATCCTATGTCCCTGTTCCACAAGGAATCCCTCTACACTGTATGTTGAAGCTCATGGAACCCCTTGTCTGCTGAAAATAAAAGCCAAGTGGAGCCAGTTTTTCCCTAAGGATGTATTGTGCTGGCTGTAGGACCAGGGGCAGCCTTTTGCCTGCCACTGACCTGGCCAGCACAGGTTTGTGAGTACTGTAAGGGAGTGCACATTTATACAATGACTAAAAGAAAACATTCCCTTTTGCCTCTGTCTGCTCCCATCCCTCCCTAAAAGAGCTCCATTTGACCTAGACAATCCCAGCTTTATAAAAGCAAAAAGGATTTGCAGTTAAGGATTAAAATGCGGGTTAATATCAAAACCAGTGCTGAGTGACTGCCTCAGCCAGCAGATAGAAGACATTTGTTAGGGAAACTCTGGAAGTGGCCATCCAAAACCTTTCTTGGGCCCTTTGGTATTGTATGATAGCCCTTGTAGGTCTGCTGTAGGCAAGGTGAACTCACTGCTCTGTATGTCCCTGTGCTGAAAAGTCAGGGAGTCCTGAGTCAGGAGCTTAGCTGAAAAGCAGCCTTTTTCACATATATTTCCAAAGTTTCCTTTTTCAGAAAGATTTTGATGTTTCCTTTGAAGGTCACCTTTCAAATCTGTTCTGTAAAGTTGCCTTAGATATAAAATCCTTACTCAAATATATTAAAAGGTCAAATAAATTGCACTAAGTAAACAGGCTGGCTTTGCTAGCTTTTGCAGGTGTCCAGCACATGGGAGAGTTAGGATACATGACAGAGAACAAAAACTTAACTTATTTATCTCCTTTCAGTAAAAGTGAGCAGTAACTAACCGAAGAAAAAGTTTCAGACTAAAAATTCTTTCCATTTTAGCTTCAGGAAATAGGCCCCTTGTGAGCTGAACTGATAGAGAGCAACAGCTCCTGTGGTACTTTGCCATTTAAGAGAGGGTAACAGGAATATTTCCAGTAATTTAATTTTAATTGTTTTCAACTGCAGGACAGGAGCAGATCCTCCCTGCAGCTTTCATTTGTCAAGATCCATATGTTTAGACAGATGAGTTAATAAATAACCTCCCCCAGAATAAAAACAATATGGCCAGTAGTTTCGAGGCTAATTTATGGCTTAAAATTTTCCACTGCTCTGGGTCTGTTTCATGCAGTTGTCACTCAGTGGTAGGCTGAAGTTTCACGATGTTTCTGATGGCCCAGCTTTTATTTTTGAACCTTAACATAAAATTGATATTATCCACCAACTTGCTCTGCATTTATGAAGAAGCCACTTTTATAAAGGCTTCCTTGGAGAAGATACAAACGGCTTTCTTCCATCTTTTGTTTTACTCAGAGATGCCAGCCTGACCCATCAAACAGATTCCTACAGCTGGCTGTTACAGACAGCTGCCTTTTGCTTCCACACACTCAGATTTTAGACCCAGGCCTGCTGCCAACCCTCAACATTTTTTCTTAGTCTCCATGTGTCCTGGTAGACAAAATTTCCACTGAAGGCAGAGTGGCAGTGGTGGTGCCCTGGTCCAGGTGCTGGAGGCGCTCCATGATTGGCGGGCCAAAATCTGGGAGTTATGGCTGGAGTGCCAGAGCTCCTAATGTCCATTTCTGGTAATTCAGCACTACCACCCCCACTGACCTATTTTATATTATTCCAGTATGAATTCTCAGCATAGCTCAACTTCTGGAGGAATAAAATGTCCATTTTAGAAAGTGATTCCTGTGGCATAATTTGGGTACGTGAAACTCTAAGCTGAAACTTTTTCCCAAAGGCTCTGCATGGAGTCAGTGGGGAGCAATAGGTATGTTTTATCTGACCCAGCTTAGATGGCTGCTATAGAATGGACTGAATCTGGAGTGCCTCTTTCTCTCTGATGGTCTTAAAGGGAAACACGGTTTGAGCAGCTCAGTCTTTGGGAAACATCCATGGGACAGATAAGCCCCACTTCAAGCTTGTAGTTGTCTCTCACTATCTGTTTTCTAAAAACATTGCATTTTGAAGATATCTCCTAAGACATATACCTCTGAGAATGGTGGAGTTTTTAATAATTTCTTGTAAAGTTACTGTTCCTGTGGAAAAAATAAATCCCCCAAGCCCCTCATGTAGTTAGTTCTGCAGTTTGTAACTGCAAAGCCTTTTTCTAACACAGCAGGTACAGATTCATGCAGAGTGCAGCACTATTATATTAATAAAATGGAATCACCTAAGCGTATTTCCTCTGAGCTTCCAGAAAGATCTTGGAAGCATTTCTTCACTTGAAAAAGTTCAAACTGTGCATTTCTCAGTATTCAAAAAAAAATAGCCACACAAACGAGTATTGATGCCTACAGCTTGCAAATAACTTTATGGAGGGTGAGGCAATTTTTTCCAGCATCACTCTTTATATTAATTACTTTAAAAAATGAACATTCAAAGCTATTAGGTCCAGGAACAACTTCATAATATCAGTGGCTGCAAAATGAAAAACGTACATGTTGGCACATTTGTTCAATCTGGTGGCAAGCAGGGACTATGCTGCTGTTTTATGTGAATTTTAATGAAAGCAATTTATCTCGTTTCCGCCGACCCGAAGCCATTATTTATGAATCAGTCATCAGATCTCCTGCATAAGGAAGAATGAGTTCGTTTGGTGCTGAGAACCAATCTCTGATTTGTGGCAGGAAATCAGGAACCAGAAAACAAGCTTATTAACTACCATTAGAAATGTCATCTAGCAACTGCCATGCATTCCATATTCCTCACCCAAAATGGGCAAATCCCCTGGGTGAAAAGCCCTGGGCTTATGCTGTGCTGAGCAGCTGGCAGAACTGCCTGGCAGCACCAGCCCCCACTGATCCGCTCCTGAGGAGCGGGACATCTCCAGATCTTCAGTTCACCTGTGGTCAAAGCCAGCAATTGATGACGTGCTGTTGTTTGGCCTTCAGTGAACTTGTGGTTTCTGTTTTGTTCCCTAGGGATGGGTCTCTCTATAGCAGGAAAACAAAGCCTGTGTCTGGCACCACTGTGGGCAGGCCTAGCAGAGGCAATGCACTACCCCACGTCTGCCTGCAAGGAGCCTGGCAGAGCTGCCTCTGCCATCTCTTGAGTCTTGGTGGTGTGACTCACTTTCAGTACTAATTAAGGGCTGATTTCACAGCAACTGCACTGTTTCACCAGGATGGAAGATCCGGGGCAAGGGAGCTACAGGTGGATATGTGAGCCTTCTGATGCTGCTCCTTTTGTCTAGGAGTGCCGAGCCTTCTGCCCTGACCTTCCTCTGTGCTTGGCAGAGCAGAAGCAGCATAGCATAGGGGCAGGAGAAACTTGCACAGTCAGAAGTTTTTTTATTATCCCTCCTTGCCAATCTGGCACCTTTTAAGGACACTGTTTTCTTTTCCCCCTTAAAGAAAATACCATGACTGTTTTGCAATTGGGATGGCTATTTTAACTTAGCATGATTTATATTCCATTCCCTTCTGGCTGCCGTTGAGATTGGACCAGTCCTATCCACTACACATTTCTGATTTAGTACCGCCCTCACAACCCCTTGGTAACTTCAGCACAAGAGACAGGATGTTATCAAAAAGCTGGAGTAATGCATAGCTGCACCTGAGTACAGCCAGGGCAAGCCGCATGCTGCTATTTTGGGAAGCTTTTATGCCTTGTATTTTTCCTTTTCAAAAGCACTCATATTGCTGCTTAAAATACAGAATCTATTTTTAAAAGAGTCTGTTCTGTTCACCTTGGCAGTGTGTAATTACAGGAGAGACAGTGTGGACATTAATACAGGGCGCCTTTGTGGAGGCAGAAGGCACGAGGAGTTTGATTGTGAGTGCAACGCCAGTAATCAGCTGGGTAGGCAGTGGGGTGAAGGGGACACCTGGGTCCCAGGATAGGGGGAAGAGGCCCCTTGCCCTTCCCCATCTCCCATCTTCCCTTTGGCTAAGCCATCTCTACAGTCGTACTGCAAATTCAGTAACAACACGCTTGCTGTCGATAGCAAAAGATTTGCTCTGAATCCTTGCGAGGGTGTCACTTTTCATCAGAAATGACCACCTGCCTTTTAAGGGCTGAGGACTAGCACTGTCTAATGCGCACCGGAGTGCAGCTCACCGTGTTGTTCCCAGGACCTACAGAGAATGAGCTGTTTTCACTGTGTTCTTCCCATTCCTTGATTCTATATTTTCTTCAAGCCTATGTCTGTCTGTTTTGGGACTATTTTATAGAGTGATTTTTTTGAACCAGTTCAGCTGATAAATCAAATAATTAAGGGAAAACAAGGAACAACCTCAAAGCAAAGGGCTAACAGGAAAATCAGGGTTCCCAGGAAGGAACTGAAAGAGACAGAACTGTAGTAATAAATGAGAAATATCAAATACTGACTACTATGAGTAGTACTACTATGAGTAGTACTATGAGAATGAGTGAGTGTCTCTGAGACAAAAACCTGGAGCTTTCCTTCAAAAACAATGAGTGGAGGAACATGTTATCAAGGGCTGCCGTTTTGAAGGGACTTTGGCCAATTCATCAGCTTAGAGCTTACCTTTAAGGGCTTGTTCACTGGAATTTACAAACAGGTTATAATATAAATGGATCCTTTGGAATCCAATTTACCTCAAATTCAAATCTGCAGCAGTGAAACTACTTGCAATTAAAGGTGTTAGTTACCTGTGACACAGCGTATGAGGAAACCTGTTGTAGAATGTATGTACCCTCACTGAAGAAGGATTGGGATGGAAAGTCTCAGAGCTCAACAGTTCATGATGATGGGTTTTCAGCAAAACCAGGACCTAACTTAGCTTCAAGTAGAATATGAAAATCAGAACCCAAAGTAAACTGTATGCCCAATGGTATCTAAATACATGCTTTCATACAAGTAGATATTAAAGCTTTTCTGGGAAAGAAAGAAGAGAAAGAAAATAAAACCTTCATTGAGATGGCTATATTTCATCAAGCTAGCAAAACCCAAATGTCATTAGCCTTGTTTATTTTAAATTACGAGCAACAAAGAAGTTTTACTGGAAAATTGGTATTGCAGGATTCCAATCTGTCACTATTCTCTCATTTTTAAGAATAGCATCGAACTATTTAATTTGATTTTTTAACACACTCTTTTTAGTTTCCAGTATCATCCCTTCCACCTCAGCATGTATTTATTTCTAGTGGGATCTTGGGTGGATCTTCCTGGAGACTGAAAATATTTGGATCTAAATGTTTAAAGGTTGCTTCTTATTCTTGGTGACTGAGCTTATGAGTGAGTCGTATCTTGGTTTGAGATAGCTTGGATTTAATTTTTAACAAATTTTGAATAATCACGAAGCTGTACGCAGTACACATGAAAACAGCATCCTGCAATATATCAAGTTCATCACCCAGATACTGAGAAAAAAAAAAGCAAAACTTCATTCACAAGTATTTATCCACCAGATGAGACTTTAAAGTAGTAATGTCTTTGCTGCTTCAGTTTGCCCCACGTTGTACTGGTCTGTACTGGGAAGGCTGGCATAGAAGCAAAAGAGCAGATTCTAGTTTTAGCTCACCTGGCCCAGCAATTGGTGTCTTCTACTGATGGTGTTTCTGTGACATGCACCTTTGGTACTAAAAATTGGATAAGAACTGCCATCTTGTTCTACATGGTATACCGAAGACATAATAAAGTAAAAACCTTTTGGAATGCCAAAGTAAACTGACTGGGGACAAGACATTGGAGAGATATTGGACTCTAACAACTAAACCTATGAATTGCAAACCCATACCTAGGCTTTTTCTTAGACTGCTTCCTGGGCTAATATGCATAACAGTTGTATTTACTGGAAAATTGAGGATTTTTCCAAGTATATGTTCATTTGGCCTCTGATGCTGGATATATAGTGTGTCAGTTTTGAACAACTGTGAACTCTGGTCTGTGAGGTCAGTCATATTCTACTTGCAGGTTACATCTCTGCATCATGTGTTGCTTTTTGGCTCCTTGAGGACTGGAGTTCAGAAGAACATGAATAGGCATCTTAAACTTCACAGTTTAAGACTTCATGTGTATTTCTAGAAATTTAGACATATGAAACTGGCTTCTGAGAAAGCTCTAAATAATCTTTCCAGGCTACTGAGCATGTCAGTAAGCCTTCATTCTGCCAAAAACCCTTTTTTATCCCCTGAACTCCTGTGATACAGCTGCACTTAACTGTCAACTAACTTCTGTTTTGCAGGCTTTAGACTTACATTACTTAACTGAAAATTACTGTAATTGAAACTCTTCCAGTTCATGTGGCAAGACCCAGTGTATGCAATTATGGGTGCAGTCCACTGCCATTCTGTCAGAAACCCAAGATCAGTGTACTTCTTGTCTCACTCTTACTTAGGGTTGGGTGGAGAGGCAGAGGATGCTGCTGTGTAGACAAGGCAGCAGGAGATGTTCTACATGTGGAAGATGAGAAGTTGCTGCTACTAGTAGGGACATCTTGCTGCACAGAGCCATCTCTTGAAATGTCTCACATCTCTCCAGCCTTGGCTGGGCCAGCTTGCCTGACCTGGGCTCACCAGGGCTGAGACATAGGTCTCTACTCTCTTCTCCTTCCTTGGGGCTTTTCCCCAGAGCTTTTCTCTCTCCTTCCAGTCCCTGAGCCCCACCATGCTTGGACACCTCCCCCTCCTCTTCTAGTCTGTGCCGAGCTGGGCCAGACCTGCTGATGCTGGAGGTTTGGGTGCTGTGGGGGCTGTGGGGGAGTTGAGGGGCTGCAGGAGCCCAGAGGATGAGGAGAGTCCCTGCCTGGTGCCTGATAGACAAAGCAGAGCACCCGAACCAGCCATCAGCATTCCCACCTGTCTTCCTACTCCAGAACTGGGTGAGGCTTTTTTAACCCAGTTTGGCGCTTTCTCTCCTTCTTCCCTCTTATCTCTGGCCCTGTGGTGGGTAGCCACCTGCCCCACCTGCCTCTCCAGCACTCCCTGGAAGGCAGAAAGCTATGGGTCCCTGGGAGGAACAGGCAGGTGAGTCCAGAGCTTGGGGTTGCCAAGCCTCTTGCACAAGGTGGTGTAAATCCTCCCGTAGTCCCTGCTGGGAGTGGGCTTGCCATGGCTGGCCCAGTCAAGGGGGTGAGGTGCATGTGGAGTCAGCCCTCCAGAGTCTGCATTATAAAGCTCAGTGCAGAAGGATTTTACGGTGTTTTCAATGTGTAATTTAAAACAAGAGCAAGGACCAGGAGCAAACCCCTTCGTTCCAGACCCCTCCCAGTTTGGGGGATGGATCTGGTTGATACTGCTGCATCCCATGCCAGGTGCCTCCCAGTGACACCCACATGGAGAGGCAGAGATCCCTGGAAATGCCCAGATGGGTCTGGCCATCAGGGTTTCCATCCAAAAGGCTGCTGATAAGCCAAAACTTCTCAGACTACCCTCACTTTTATTACCATTATTATTATTCACAACCCCATCAAATGCATCCAAACCTGTCAAGCTGAGAGTACCCCGTTTGGAGCATGGAAAAAAAAAAAACCAAGTCTGAAGTAGGAAAACAGTGGGTTGGAAACGGGAAGGCTGAATGAGCCCCACCTGAAATAACTCAAAAAAACGTATTTTTGGCTTTAGCAAGTCAGCCAGAAGGATCCTATATGTTTTTGTATATAGTTCCCAGAGGACTTAAAACTGTAAGATTTGATGCTAAACCTATTTCTGTGCTGTGAAACCAGGGACAGCTGTACAAATATTTGCTGTTTTTAATTAAACCTAACATTGCTACTTCCTTCATTTAAGTTAGGTCAAAGGACTGGCAATTTTATGCTTTGATAGATGAAGAAAAACAGTTGTGGGTGTTGTGTTTTAGAAATATGTTATAAAATAAGAAGTCTGAGGGAAAAGGCCTCTGAGGCTATAATAGCTCTACCCTTGTGCTTTCTTCTCAGAGATGTTTTCCTTGTCAAATATTTTGCCTTATCCATATAGCAACTATTTCTGCTGTAATTCTGCTCATTATTTTTCCTTGAAAATACTTTTATTTAAGCTTTCCATATGCTCCCTACTTAAATTTTAGGTTACCTTCTCTCAGCTAAATTTTTTATAAATTTAGATAAATCTACTTTGTTAGGGGGAAATAAAGAGGGGCTAGCCAGGTCCCAGTCTCTTTAGACCCCTCCACTACATTGCTTCACTCGCTCAGCAGAATTGCTCACAATAATTCCCACTGGAGAAGTGCTGGTCTTTCTCCTGCTCATTAGAGAAGGGCTTTATTGTCACTATTTCTTCCAAAATCAGGGCTAGAATTACAAGCGATCAGTTCAGAGACCATTTTTTGATTACACAGGTAAGACCAAAGAGCACTGAGCTGCAACTAGCAGGAGGAAGTTCTCATTTCAACTCCATGGTCTGTTGCTTGTCCTGGGGCAAGTCCCTCAGTCTTCCACTGTGGCAAATGAGAATAATGATGTTGATTCCCATGGTGGCCTGTACAGTGAAACTTTCAGTTATTGGAGTTAATCAGGCTTTTAGAGGATGGCAAAGTTGACTTAGAATTAAGCAGTTTTCTTGTTGTTAAAAATTCTGCATTCATGAACATGCACTATATGTTGGAGAAAAGCCATTTTCTTTTTTGTTGTTGTTTAAAAATCAGGAAAAATGCACAGAAAGTCAGAATAATGCATTTAAACACCCAAGCAAATATTGTAAAGTTTTATTTTATTTTAGTGCAAGTTTTTTAGATTGCTTTTAAGTCAAGGTATAGACAAAAGACACCAAGAAGGAGTAAGATAAATGTTTTTCTTGTGTTGATCCATATTTTTGGTTTTGTACTGCTTTAGATTTTCATTTGCAAAAATTTTTGATATTTCAACTTTTTATTCTAGTGAAAAATCTCAGATTTTTTTGGGGGGATGAATGAAAAAGCACCATTTCTTCCCCTCTGCTACATATAATGAAAGGAAATGAGAGATTTTCATTTCTGCCTAGTTTTTTATTTCTGCTTTAAAATCATGTTTGATTGTACTAAATGAATTCAGTATGACAAGATTTAAGGGTCTTTAGTATGTTCTCAGTAAAGCTTGTCGTTATTATTATCAATGTTAGCATTTTATTACGACTGCCAGCAGTTTTACTGTTGCTGTTGCTGTGGTGCTGAGCATTAGTGTTGATGTTAGAAGAAAATAGTTGTTTTCCTAAAGAGGTAAACCTCATCTATCAGTTGATAAACATCTGTCAGCAGATAGATATCTGTTCCTTCCTACTGAGGACTTTCAGACTGGCTTGGCATCAGTGCAGGACCCATGTCAGGCACTCAAATCAAACTGCAGATGTGCTAGATAGTAGAGAATGGGTACAGGAGTGGGGAGAAAAACATGCGGATTTGCAGTTCATCAGCTTGATCACTTTCTAAGCGCTGGAAGTATGGTCTTCCTAGGTGGTCTGAAGTTTTGGGCTGGATGAACATTTTTATAATACTTTTTTTAATACACTTAAACTTAATAACTTAATAATAAACTTAAAAATGTTCAAACCATCTAACAAACCCGTATCAGGAACTTTCTTAAAGAAATACTATACAAGGCCAATTGCAAAAATGAGAAGTGGAAGCGTGTCTTTATTTCCAGCATCTGCCTCCCTATTTGCTCTTTGTTTATCTGTGTACCATGTGGAGTCCTGCAGATACTGAGCCATTGGTCAAGTAGAGAGTAAACCATGAGGAGATCATGACAATGCTAAAGAAATCACATGCTGTGACAATTACCTTTGTTGCCACTAGCACCTCCCACCTCACAACTAAAACCTTGGCAGAACGGGTTAGTTAACTGGTTTCAGCATGGTTCAGTGGGTATCCACAAGCTCAGAGGTTCTCTTCCTGGCACTGCTGCTGTCCCATCTGCATTGCCAAGCATGCCTGAAGGGGCAGAAATGGATGTAGGAGCTTTTGCCCCCCACTCCAGGACATAAAGGGAAAAGCCAGGTTTGTCCCCTGTGTACTTGTGCTGTAACTGAAAGTATTTCTATACTCAATGAGTTTTTCTCAATGACTTAACCATCCTTTCAGAAAAATAAGATGAATAGCTGCTTATTTTAATCTGGCAGCACTTTGAGCAAATACAGCATTTTTTCTGTCTCATGTCGCTCAAGGCTGAAAACCCAAAGAGCAAGAAAAGTCCTCTTCCCCCCTCGCCCTTCCAAAATGAAAGTCAAGATTTTGTGGGATTCAGCACAATCCATGGGATTTATGTTGCACCTGTTGAATTCTCATAAGAAATATCAATTAAAATACTGTGACTTTGGAAGGAACATAGGAAATCTGCAGGGAGACTCAAACTCCGTGTCTTTCCTGCACCTGCAGCAGTCTGCCCTCCCTGCTCTGTGCCTCTTGGACAAGGAGGGGCTGCCGGGCTGGTGCTGCGTGCCACTCCTTTTCCATTGGCGCATGGGGAGGAGCGCATTTCCCCCACCTGCGCCGTGCTCACTGTTTCTTGTTTGAGTTGGCACACGCTGAAGGTATCGGGACTATGAGGCCTTGCAGACATAATGCTGGAGCGTTTGGTGGTGTGGATTTGGGATGCTCTCCCTGCCCTTGAGTGTCTGGACTGCAAGGAGGGAAGGGGAGGCTGAGATTTTGTAGCAGTTGGCTCCAAAGCCCAGTCCAACCTGATACTAATTTCAAAAAAGCTCGAGTGGCTGTGAGTCAGTAAGCCTCTGTCCTCAGCTGGTGATAGTAATATTTATCAGAAATTTGAGTTCTGCACTGCTCTTGGTTGCTGCTCTTGATCTTTGCACATTACAGTGCTGGTGGCATGGCCCCTGGGGAGCAGGGCCTTAGGGAGTACTTATGCTCAGGACAGACTATGTTTCCAGGAAATGTGCTACACGTCTTCCCAGAATTCTGCCGTTCTAATTTGAACTTGATTAGGTTGTCCTGATTCTTTCCCTTCCCTTCCCTTCCCTTCCCTTCCCTTCCCTTCCCTTCCCTTCCCTTCCCTTCCCTTCCCTTCCCTTCCCTTCCCTTCCCTTCCCTTCCCTTCCCTTCCCTTCCCTTCCCTTCCCTTCCCTTCCCTTCCCTTCCCTTCCCTTCCCTTCCCTTCCCTTCCCTTCCCTTCCCTTCCCTTCCCTTCCCTTCCCTTCCCTTCCCTTCCCTTCCCTTCCCTGTTATTATACAAAGGAGGGTGGAAACTACTGCTGCCCAGCATGGAGGTGCTGGGGGTTGCTTTGCTGCTGTGCAACTGCCCACGGAGATAAGCCTCTAGGTATTTGTCCAGAGAAGTACCTGCCCAGTGGATATTAACAGAGCTTAGGCATAAACCAGGTGCTGAACAATTACAGATGTTCCAGAGAATTTCAGAGACCCAGTAAAATGCTTATGAAAAAGCAAGCGGAGGCTTTCAGGAACATGGTTTTGAGCACAGACATAATTTCTGCCATTTACTTGTCCATTGCTTTGGCTGGATGTTGACAGCTGTGGTGGTTTAGATCTGAGTAACTCAAGCCCACATTCAGAGGAACAGGGGATACCCTCAGTGTTTTCCCTGAATGAGGCTCATCCCTAGCATTTTGGTAGCACTCATCTTGCAGCTGTCCCCAAAACAGGCAACTCATCTCTCAGAATTGTGGCAATGGGGGTCCACATTTGTGGTCTCCCCCAGGGAAAAAGAAAAACAGTGTCCACATTGGGATGCTTGTTGATGAATGAGAAGAGGCAAGTAAGCTGTAAAGTGTTTCCACAGTCTCTGACCTTTCTCAACTAGAGGCATTTTTTTGTTCCTGTGACAATTTCTTCTGTTTAGTAACCCATGGTAGATCCCTTTCCAAGTGCTTGTCCACTGTCCCTTTCAACCTGTGGAGACACAATGTCTTTTGGCAATAAAGTCATGCCCACTGGCTACTTGAGGAATCACTTCCTTATGTTTGTTTTTAACCTGGCTCCCTTATAGCAGATCTGTCTTGTACTGAAAGGGACAAGTCAATAGTCAATCCTTCTCCTCGGCAGACAGCATTTTGCAGACCTCTTTTTCCTAATGTTCCTTTCCAGCTTCTTCCCATTCTCCTGCTACAGGTTAGTGTCCCCACAGAGGGCCAGCTGGGATTGTCCCTTCTCCTGAAAGCATGGAGTCAGCCCAGTACACTCACAAAACTATGAACAACTGAGTTAGCATGGGTGGCTTAGCACTGGTGTGGTGCAGACAGCCCACATGGCTGGCTCTGCTGGCTCAGCTCTGGGGTCTGGACTCTGCAGCCAAGGGCCAGGCACAGCAGCTGGGTGCTGCAGCCTCTTCCACCACTGTGGCTCTTCCTGTGGGGAACACTTGACCAGACTTAGGTGTATGTTTCTAGGATACAAACACAAAAATATTTTCAGTCTCATATGTGTCGTTCTGGGGAGACATTTTGCCCTCAGAACCGCCCTTTTTATATAACATCAACTAAATACACATTGCACCTAAGTGGAGATACTCTGTTAGAAACAAATGTGCTTATAAGCATTTGGAAGTGTAAAGGTGATATTTATAAAGTGACCAGAACACCCACTATGTGCTGCATAAGCCAGTGAAAATAACAGCTGCTGAGTTTTATCAGCTTTAGAGCACCACAGGAGCAGCACACAGAGTGGTTCATCTGTGATGTGTCAGTGCTGAGCACAGCTGACTAATGCACTGCTGTAGCTAAATACAGTGTAATCATACAGACACTATAAGTACATGATAAAATGAGTAGCAGTTTTATGGCTTTTCAGATGCTTTCTCCTAATATCCACATCTGTACTGTATTTGTGAGGGTAAAAGTAATGAAAATTCCTGCAAGTGAAAATAACTTTAGAGTATACCTAGGGGTGTTGTCTTCCTTCCAGCCCAGTGGTAAACATGTTGATGTTGGAGTAAAGAAAGGATTGTTATTGTTCCTGGATGAGTGAAGTACAACTTTATCATTCTGCATTAACTGTTTCATATGCTGTATACATTTTTTAAATTACTAACTGAAGGTTCATAAGTCACAGAAACTTTTTTTTTAAAAATTTTGAAACGATTAAGAGCTCCACATAAAATCTAGGGTGTAAAATCTGACAGGAACTGAAGAAAATGCAATTACCTGAAGTGACTGTTTTGTTCTCAGAACAGTTTCCACCATAGAAGGTTATTATTTTTTTAAATTTTCTGTGTCTCTGAAAGAGCTGTAATTTTCCTTACATGCAACATCAGGTATACTAATGGAAGCTGCAATTCAATGGTCACTGAAAGTCAGTATAAAGGGGCATTGATGCTGAAAGACACAGCCTTACCTTCTCCCAATCTGACCTCGCATTCCTGCTTGTGCATCACCTCCTCCGCCATAGTTGTGCAAAGAACTGGAGTGAGAAGCTGATCTAGGTTTAAACTTACCCAGCAAAAACACTTCAGATGGATTCCCTCCCCAGAAAAGCTAATTTTGCAGATATGGAGGCTGCCGTGCTAGCATAGGGAGGAATGCTGTGAGGTATGAACAAGTGATGGAATATCAGAGATTTCTTTCCTTAGCAATACTTTTGCCAATTTACAGTGTTCATCAGACTGTCACCACAACTAACCTAAGAGTAGAAATACTAATATTAGCCAGTAATAGTGGGAGTAGGTATTTATTTCTTAAAAACCACAAATAAATATAGTTCTGTGTCTTTAGAAGAGGGGCCATGAGAATGGTTCACATTTTTCTGGAAGTCTAAATACACATTATTTGGCATGGAAGGGAGTTGCTACAGGCTCGGTCTCACCTGTGTTAGCCACAGTTCTCTTTGCAGATGTGCTGAAGGATGTTTCACATGTTAAGAGCAAGTGACTCATAATTGGACCTTCTGGGAAACATTATGGGTCACCTAAATTCAGCAAAGAGTCCAGAGGGAGGAAACTGAGCTTAAAAGACCTGAGAGACTTGAGCTTGTGCTGAACACAGGATATCAGATGGTGGAGGAGGAACTGACTCTGACCAGAGGGGCCTGGAAAGGAGACTGGTTTAGTAGGGACAGACCTGTAAGTCTCCTAGTGAGAATATGAGCTGGGTAAAAAAGGCGGGAGGGAGTCTCTGAAAAATTTGGAATTTTGCAATAATGAAGCTGGCTTTCAAAGGGGAAATGTTCTTGGGAAAACAGGAAGAGAAAGAGGTTGAAGCAGAGCCAAAAATTAGGCTGGGTGAACAACAGAAATCATAAATCTGTGCACAGTTTTTACCTGCTCTCGAAAAATCCCAGTCATGAAAGAAAACTAAGCTTTCATGCTTGAGATCTGCACAACAACACATGAGCAGTTTCTGTGGGTGAATGCTCAGCTGAGCAGCTGAACAAGAGGCTGCCTCTTAGTTAAGAGTTAGTGACTGCAAACAGAGAGCTGTTTATGTTCACAGGAAAAGAATGGCATACAAATATCCTACTGTTAAAGAAACAAGGTCAGGTCAGGTGAATAAAATGGATAAGACATTGTTTGTATAACAAAAGGGGCTGAATCAGGACTTCAGAGTGGGGTGTGGATGAAGTTACATAAACAAAAACATTAATAAATCTGCTGTCAGTATCATACACTTGCCACTTATGCATGTGGGTTGGGTAAGGGGCCAACTAAGTACACATTCATCAGTAGATTCCTAATTTTAGCTGGATAAAACTTTAGTGTACCACTCTAAATGGAGTCATGTATATTTTCCCTTTTGTCAATGGAAAAAGAGGCAATCTCACATGGGGACATATTGCGTTGTCAAACTGTCACAGAACTCCCTATAAAGGATGTTTATAGATGGGTGGCTCAGAGTAGGTACCTTTTTTCTAGGTGGCTGAGTTTAAGCAGATGAATCCCAACCACAGAAAGTACTTTTCCTCAGAGTCATTGTGGAGTTTTCAAAATGTAAAACTAATTCCTGAGAAGCTGAATGTAGCTTGCAGTCACTAATGCAGTACATTTCCATCTCCCCAAAATTATTTATTTCTGCGTCTACCCATCTTCCACATTTATGATGGCAGCCCCCACTAGATTTGACCAAAGAGGTATTGTTTTGCCATTGATGCTCCCACGATACATGAGTTCATCCGAGTCTCCTGTTTGGAACAAGCATGCAAGGGGCCAATCCATTGAGCACAATTTATTCCAGATCTTTGCAGAAATATACAATGCTCTTGAGCCTGTACAGATGTCTAGCCAATAGGGAGTTGTTTGGCTACACAAGTTTTTTATATATTTTTCAACTAAATCAGAAATCTGAATGCAAAAGTCAGCACTCAGATGTCTGCATGGATTTGTGACTCTCCTGCCTGAGTTCTAAGGTTATAAACCAACTGAGGGATTAAATTCATATGTACATTTTTTTTTATCTGTCAGACCTAAGATGAATAATACTGCTCATTTACAGAATTAGAGAACATTTAAATGGGAAAGGTTTCTTTAAGCCATTGAGATTAAATCATGGATCTTTTGAGAGGGGTTTTAGGCTGGTTTTGATAGCATTCAGTGTCACTATTTTTCACAGGAAGACATCTCTTCTGCTAACTCTGATGGTTTCCCATGTGTATTTTTCAGAGCCTTGTCCACTCCAGCTTAAAAATACCCAGAAATGGGACATATGCTGGCAATCCTGAGGTGTGTACTAACATAAACCAAAGTCATTTCATGAAACTGTAATACAGTTCATTTTATTCAGTCCTTTCAGGAAGCCATATGTGAAAGAAATGGAAGACAGTAGAAAAGCGAAGCCATTGGCAGTGAGTGCACAAATGCTCAGTTGCTTCAACCCACAGAAATGGGTTCAAGGATTATTATAGCTCAGGATGTACACATCAGGTTCCTGAATCTTGTCAAGCCCATCCCTCTGACCTTAGTGCTGTCCTCATCATCAACCCACCAACAGCTAGTCAGGTGAGTACGTGAGGATTGTGTCCCACCTGCTGCCAAGCCCTCATGCCAGAAAGGGGGGTCTGGACTCGCCACAGGCAGTCCAGAAGCAAGAAGGTGGATGCAAGCCTGAACTTCTGCCCTTGGGGAATATGGCCCAGTGGGACCCTGGTGGATAACTACCCCACCTCTATTTGCAATCACAGTTCCAGCTGAGTTAAATGCTGAATTGCTGTGTCCCTCCACCCCTGCTCCTGCTGCTGGAGAACCTCTCTGAGCTGGGAGGGCAGCACAGGGCACTCAGTGGGTAGGATAAACTCTCTTCATGCCTGTGTACAAGCAGCACAACTTAAATCCAGCAGTGATGTGGAACATCTGGCCCAGTGTAACTTATAGGCAGACTGTCCTTGCCTGCAGATATTAATTGCAGGCAGCAGACACAGCTATGCAATGCCACTTCTGAGTATTTGTGGGGTGCTAAGGAACAGAGGACCAGGAATGAGTTCCAGTACTGGATCCTTTATTTACCCACTCTACTTACTGGTTTATTTTCTCCCTGGCTTTATTTTGGACCCCAAATAGCTCTGTCCAAGATAGTGCCCAATCACAGGTTTTAGTCAAGCCTGTGCTAGTTTTGCTTCTCTCCATCTTATACCACTCCTTAATGCTATTCCAGCAGACTTTTCACTGTCAAACTCCCCCATATGCTTTTATGTCACAGTCCAGGGCATGAAATGTCAACCTCACAGTCTTGCTGTAAAAACATCACTGATGGCCTTGCAGGCTTGGCCTACACTTTTTTGGCAAAGTTCAGCTGAAAAGGTTGCACTGAATAATGCTGACACCTGAGGGCAAGATCTACACATGAAGCCTGCAGGAAATCCTGAGCCAAGGTGGCATGGCTTGGGAGAAGGCTTGCCCCATGCAGTGTAGACTAAAGCCAGTTGCCGCCTGCTAAATGGACACTCTTAATCTAGTTAGACCTTTTGCCAGGGTCCAGATTAATAGAAACTGGAGATTATATCTGTTCCAATTTTCAGATGACGCCCTGACTTCCCTTTAGCTTAAGGTGCTTTTCAAATGAACCCTAGTTTTTCTTGGAGTAGTGGTGGATGTTGCTGCCAGGAACATATCACAGACCCTACAGCTGGGGCCGTGCTGGTAACTACATATAGGGTATGGGCGTCGACCAGCCCATGCTGCTGAAGCTTCAGAAAAGACAGTCCCTAAACTCCCATGCCTCACCATTGCCTGATGAGGGAAGAAGGAAGGCTGTACCTTTTACAAACAGCTGGAAGAATCCATTATGAAGTGGTGAGGCAAAAATAGGGTCAGTCTGGAAGAAAAATTTTATATGTGCAGTTAGCTTTTCAGTATAGGAAGAAGTGATGACAGCCCGTTCACTTCCATCCAAATCCCTCTATCATCTAGTCTTGGAGAGGACCAGGGTCTCTACATGGGGCACACTATATTTTTAATCCAATTATATTATGGCTCAGTCCCTTTCCTACAGCTCAAGCTAAAGCACTAATACAATTAGACAGCAACTGAGTTTAACAGCCATAGCCATAAACTTGATGGTTTGCATAAATTAGTTGGGAGTTTCCTTAGAGATTTGCTTAAAATACTGAACTTTGGGTTTTGTTTTTGTTTTTCTTCCAAAAGTAAAAATGGAGGCTGTTACAAAGGCTATAAATACAAAACTGATTTCTCTAGAAAGAGGGGCCTGTGCAGTGCATGTTCTTATTTTGCAAACATTGTCATGAGCTGCTATTAAGTTCAGTGTGGCTTTGCATCTCAGGTAAGAGCCTGCAGTTTGCAGGATTGGCCTTAGATCCATGGAAGTGCATGCCAGCCCTTCCACAAATACAGCATTACCTGTTTTCACCTTGTATTTTTCAATCAGATGTGTGACAATCAAATGTGCAATTTCTACAGACAAATTGAAGAAAGTGAATAGAAAATAAAAAAGGAAAAAAAAAAACAAAACCCAAAACACGACTGTCAAACTGATGGCAGGAGTCAGGGATGGGCTTACAAGGGAAGGTGAGGATGATACGGCTGTGCTGTTAACATTATCACCAGCCAGAGGAGCAGCATAACATGGGAGCCTTTGTGTAGCTCCACTGCAGGCCACCTCCCAGATCAGAGCTATATCTGACCCTGAAAGTCCCTCACAAAATAGTCCTTGCAACAGGAAAAAACCCTCCTCAATTACTGACAACTTCTTGGTGTTTGCTGTAGATGATTTGCTTTCTAATGCAATTATAAATTAACATCCCACTACTATAATATGAAAATTAACCCAGATTTAATTTTATTTTTGCTGCTCTGTTAATTTAATGCAATATGGTTTGGACAGGTAAGCATTTAAAAATCGTAATTCAATTAAATTGCCACTGCTAAGGTATGTCCCTGACCAAAGAGCACTGAGTTCCTTAGAGTGGAAATTTAGACAAAACACAATGTCTCCTTTTTGTTCTATGATTCTATTAAGGCAATGTGCCTAAATGGAATCCAATTCTATTAGATGTGTTAACAGGATTGTAAAACACATATGCATGTTTTGGTCCTGCTCATATAGGCAAGATGCTATAGTTTTTTTGAATAGTTGGAGGAAGTGGTTAGTTTTCCTGTGTAGATCTTCATTCATGCACTTTTAAAATTTTAATACACTATTGGACATTTTACAATGAATCCTCTGTATCTTCACTCACCTGAATGCCCCATGGTCATGCTGAAAGTTAACTGGAAGATGTAAAAAGTCCAGGGGTATAATTTTCTATTTTCTATTACAGGCCAAAAAAAGGGGGGAGGGGGGGGAGGGAAAAAAAAAAAGGAAACTTTTGGTTCTGGCAGACTTCATTTGAACCATTTCTGATTTTACTTACCTATAGATTCATACCATGTGGTGGGTTATTTAGAGTTTAGAGTTTATATTATGGATGGTTATAGTTACTTAATATAAGAACATTTGTAAAAGAAACATGTGCACTGGATACAATACATACTCTATCTCTTCACAAGTAGAAAAATCTTGCAGAAATCTTCTCCCTCACCCCTCCCAAAGATGTGGGACTCTGTCCAGGTGTCTGTCTGCTTTTGCTCTGAATTTTCCATGTGTGAAATATATGTAAAGCTAATTCTGTAGGTCATACTCATGGCAGAGCTAGAACCAGTTAAACAGGGCTCCCAAACCAGACCTAGCAGTTTGCTCAGCAGGTGAGTGGGGACCAGACAGAGTGGCCAGATGGATGTCAGATTTCTGCGACTTCATCTCTGGCTTCCACAGAACATGCATTGGTGAACGAGTTTCAGTTTTGGGCCTGAAAAAGGGTGGCAAAGAAGAAATGGTCTGGGTCAGCTGCAGCCTCTGAGGAGAGTGGGGTGCTGTAAAGGGTCCAAAGACATCCCCAAAGGGTTGACAGATGAGGCACAGGGCTATGGCAGACCAGCCACCTGCACCTGTCTAGGGCAGCAGCTGGAAGTCAGGAGAGGTACAGCAACACATCTCAGTCCCCACTGTGTGGTTATATTTAAGCAACAGTGTGCACTTTTTAATGTTTTGTTACAGTGCCTTGTACTTATATTTTTTCAAGTGATTTTAAATAACTTTTAAGTGACTAAATAAATAACCTCAAATGAAATATATAATTAGACTTTTCCAAACAAAACCTTTTTTTTTTTTTTTTTTTTGGTCTTTTTTTTTTTTTTTTTTTAACAAAAGCAGTGCTTTCCAGTATAGGTTTTTGCAGAGAGTACTGTTTCTTGTCTGGAAGGTCAGCCCAAGTAAAAAATTCCCAACAAGCTCTATGTTGAAAAAATGGTGGGGTTTTTTCAGCCTCTGAGATCCTGAAAAGTACAGTCTGGGGCAACTGTGACTTTTCACAGTATTTCATACTGGCTCATTTGTCTCACTGTTTATGTAGATAGGGGTTGCTAAGAAGCCTTTTCTGGACCTTCCCATCTCAGATGTCTGGGACACTTTTTACTCCTTCATTTTGAAATCAGAGTGAAAGGATCTTTTCTCCTCTCTTTTCACTTCTTTTCATCATGCCAAAAGCTGTCTTGAATTATGCAGCTTTTGTAAAACTCCTTGAAATGTGTTTATATAAGAACAAACCGTAAAAATTGAAGTGAAAGGACCAAATCCTGTGCTGCACTTACTCTCCATTGATGAGGTACTCAGGGAAAGACTGAATGGCAGCATGTGAATAAGGGCAGAAGAGAGATTAAATTATGCTCTAGAGGAGGTGAGGCACCATGGGCAGGCAGTGCAGATTCCGAACCTACTTCCCTATGGATCCCATATGCAATGGTGGATGGTTTATTCAGGACACTGACACAAAATAAAGATTGAGCTTCTTACCCACTTTGCATGGCAAACTCATGAGGTAGCTGACAGCTGTTTCTGTAGCAACCATACTTAGGCAATTTGTACACTGCCAAAGAAAACACAGCTTGTCTTCTCATTATAACTGGTTTCCTCATGGCTGGTGCACTGGTACTGCCCAGTATGGCATGCATGCTGGGCCATGGCTTGGGAAGGCACTGTGAGAGAGAATGGCCCCTACACAGGAAGAATGTGGACCTGTCGGAATGGGTGACAGGAGGGCGGCAAAGATGATCAGAGGGTTGGAGCACCTCTCTTACAAAGTCAGGCTGAGAAAGGTGGGAATATTCAGTCTGGAGAAATCTCTGGGGAGACCTTATACCTGCCTTCTAGTACTTAAAAGGGGAGACCTGGAAAAGGAAAAGGACTTTTTACAAGGGCATGTAGTGCTAGGACAAGGGAGAATGGCCTTAAACTGAAACAGGGTAGGTTTAGATTAGTTATTAGGAAGGAAGTCTTTATTGTGAGGGTGGTGAGGCACTGGCACAGGCTGCCCAGAGAAGCTGTGGATGCTCCATCCCTGGAAGTGTTCAAGGCCAGGCTGGATTGAGCTTTGAGCATCCTGGTCTAGTGGAAGGTGTACTTGCCCATGGCAGGGGAGCTGGAACTAGATGATCATTTCCAACCAAACAATCCTATGACTATATGATTCTTTATCCTCCTCGGAGAGAGGCTTGCAGGCTTGCAAATGCACTCCACAGCTATGTCTTGAAGGCCACCAGAGTCCTTTTCTTTAACACTCTTTGGCACTGTCATTGCCAACCAAATTTTAGTGTTTTTTTAAAACTAAAGTGAAATTACTAGAATTGACTTACTACAAACACTGCTTTCTGACCAGTCACTGAGCCCCCTCCTCTTTTACCAGTGTATGGGTAAAGAGTTTCTAGGTGTTGAAAACGTGTAAACCCCAGTGACTTAGGCTCTCTCCAGAGAAGACAGATAGTCTAATTGTTCCAAAATTAAAACTTACACTTTAAATTGCCAGGGGCAGATCCCCACTTTATGGAAGCAGATGTGCTTGCATAGGCATCTGGGGGAATTCATGCCAGAGGAGGAACTGGGTCTAGAATTTGATCCATTTTAAAGAGACCCTTAACAAAACAGATCTCAGTTTATGCTTCTGGGCATGAAAAAACATATACATTTAATTTTAAACATTCATTTAATTTATTATCATATCAGGTAACATTTTGTGGGGGTGGCTTTTAGTGACATTCATTCTGTTTATTCCAAAGAAACTGGGAGGTCATCTTTGTAAGAGACCTCTACTGGAAAGCATAAATATGCCACAGCAGAAGTCATGAAGCCAAAATAGCCCATCCTCTGATTCTCCCCTATGAAATAACAGCTTAGTCATAGCATTTACAGGACTCCCAGAGTGTCCAGGTATTTTGAAGCAAGATGCAACTCTGTCTCTTACTCGAATTTACTGCACAAAAGTAAGTTGCAATAGCCAAATCTGCACCTTCCCACTCACGTGGCAGCTGTCCTGTTGCGGAGACCAAAGAACTAGCTGGCTCTAAGAGCCTCCCTTGTAGCAACCATGAAGTGTACCTGGAAGACACAGCACTCCCCAGCCACACCTGACTGGTCTTAATCACTGCCACCCCAAAGCCACAGTATGGGGACTGTAAGGGACTTCAGCCTTCTGCTGGGGAAGAGACTGGAACAGAAAAGGGTTTCATGACTTTCTTGCCCTCCCACGGATCTGTTCACCCCCACCATGTCACCACAATACCTTACCAGCACAGGACTGATCCTCTCTGGAACCTCCCCCCTCCTGTGCAGTGATAAGAAGCTTCCCTGCTCTTTACTGTCTTATAAATAGAGGATAATGCTTGGCTTTATGAATGTGACTTTGCCTGATTTTTGAGATACTGACACAATGTGTATTTGCAAAGACTGTTCCTTCCTCTGGCCATCTGAGTACAGTGTTAGAGAGAATATTTATGTTTGGATATGTGAGATCAAAGACTTAGGCAAACAAGGGCTTCAACAGAAAAATAACAAATAGAAGACACTTGTAAGACCTGAACACAGTTGAAAGCAGAATGAATATGAGGATAAATACAGGTTCCTGTGCAGCTGTATGCTCGAAGGAAGAGATCAGCCATAGACACAACACTCAGGCACAAAGGCAGAGTGCTACAAAGCATTTACAATATTGTGTTTGCCAGGGAGTGTCTGAAATAGGATCTGAACTGGGTACTGGGAAAATCTATGCATAATGATCTCAGCCAGCACCAGAAAAGGCAATGAACATTCCTACTGAGGTCTGGAAGGACCTAGAACAAGCCCCAGAGATTGTGTTTTCCCAACCTGTCATAGCAGAGTTAGCAGCTGTGTTTTGCCAGTCTGCTGGCCAGCACAGCCTTTCCCCTCTGGTACCAGGGGACTGTTACTTTTCAACCTGGTTTTGGCTGACAGGCAAGAGATTTCAAAGGACCACTTTTCTGCAAGACAAAAGGGCACGTGGAGTTACTGAGAGATGATGTCAGTGGTTTTGCAGCTAATATCTGCATGCTGTCTTTTCCCCATGGTAGCTTACTTCTGTCCCAGCACAGTCTAGTAGCAAAGCAAAGCTGCATTACAATTAAATCACTTAGGGGAGAAATCTCCCCCAGACCCCTGCACAGGTTACAGTGGCCCTCACCTACCCTCCAAACATAGACTCTATTGTTTCTTTCCTTCTGAAAAAAATAACCTAGAAGTTTGATTCCTACATTTTGTTTCCTGCCAAACCTTCCCATTCATTTGCCCAGAAAAAAAAACCAACCAACTAACCAGCCAACAACAAACCCAGCAAAAAAAACCTTCTTTCTTTTAGCTCTAAATAAATATTTTATAAGTACAAGCACTCTAAATCTGTTCTCTGAAATCTCTACTGACATACCTGGTATGGTCTAGAGGACAGCATAATTTGACAATAAATTAGAAAGACATGTAGATAAATGCCTGGCTTCATGCACTTTTAAGCTCATAAAGAACAGAGATGGACAATACTACCAGAACTCATGTTGCAAATGGCAGTAACTGTGTCCACAGAGCAAAATGTGGAAATAAAGGGACAAGGCACACACACATGCTGAGAAATGATTGTCGAAACTAATGTTGAACACAGCAAATTAGTCATCTTGAAGTAAGACACACAGAAAAATTAAGACAAGCAGAAAACAGAGGAACTGACATATTTCAGGAATTGTGTATTTTTCCCATGCAGGTCACATACCTAGGAGCTATGTGCTTTACAGGAATTTGTCCATTTAGTGCCTCGATGCTGATGGTTCTTACCTACACACTGCCTGAATGTGTGGTGGTTCTGGTTTGCAGTTCATAAAAGCAGTTATTCTGACAGCAACATTTTATTTCTGACCCATTGTGTTTCCATTTTCCCACTGAAAACCCCTAAAAAATACATCATGTCATTTTTTGAGGGTGAAACTGTTAATAGCTCATTCTTTTTATGCATGTTCACTATCTTTTCTTATTGTTTCTCTCAGGGATCT
Organism: Aphelocoma coerulescens; assembly: GCF_041296385.1. NCBI lineage: Eukaryota > Metazoa > Chordata > Aves > Passeriformes > Corvidae > Aphelocoma > Aphelocoma coerulescens. Next base: position 66,356,657 of record NC_091013.1, read on the forward strand.
TCTGTTAAATGAAAAATAATATAAATGATATATATAAATAAATATATATATAAATATATAATGAAAAATAATCGCACAGATGCTATTAAATACTTATTACTAAATACTCAAATTTTAAAAATTACAATGATTATACAGTCAAGTGTTAGCTAGACAGCATAGAAACCCTGTAGAATATGTGAGATAAGTGAGGCTGGTTTACTGCATACACTTATACAGCATGGCCTCCTCAATATTTCATTTGGAAATTTAGGGACATGGGATATGTACCTCCACAATAAAGATGGGTGATGAACATATTGTTCTTCAAAACAGGGCTCAAAACTTTTCTTCCAGAAGCCTCCTACTTCTCAACTGCAGGTAGGACCTGGATCCTACAGGTGTCTATATGCAGGTATTTATCTGGGAGCATGTTGTGCAAGCTCCTGTTGCAGTCAGCTGAAATCTATTTGCTACTGTCAATGGAGTTCCTAAATATAGGTGTCTGGTTGAGATTCCATAAAGAGGTATCTATACAGGCTGGTAGACGTGACAGAGAGTTCGGATAGGACTTAGAGCAAACCAGAACGCTGCAGCAGCAGCAGCAGGATGCTGCAAAGATACCCTTTACTATCTGACTCTTTACTGTGTTTCAGCAACTCAGTGAAGCCCAGTGACTTCTGGTTTTGGCTTTATTGTGATCATAATAATTGCACTTTTCAACATATCATGCCTTTATTGAGTGACCTGGGCCTGATCCTGACATGCAGGATAATTCTGAAGAAGCTGTACCTGACACTTTCAAAGGGCAATGATACCCTATGATGCACAGCAATGAAAAAAAAACCCCACAGTTCTTTCAGACTAAGGGCTGCTCTAGCACTGGTGGTAATCCCGCTTCCAGAGGGAGGTTACATTGGATAACCAGGAAATCTTTAGGCATCTCTTCCAGCTGACATTTCTATGATGCTATGGGCCTGGCTTACTCAGTCCTACACAGCAGAGCATCTTCATAATCTCTTCAAGAGATCTGTTCCATTCTTGATTGGAACCTGAAGTCAGTATTTACATTTTTCATAACTTTTTTTTGAGTCTGAATTGGTTCAACAACTACCCTGGCCATGGGCTGTGTCTCTACATTTGTAAAGGGTCCAGCATACCCTCTGTGCCACACAAATAACAATGCTTCTAGAGACTGCACCTGTCCTTCTTCAACTGGATCTAATTATATGGAGGCCTTACATTGAGAAATATCTCACCAGCTTAAGGAAAAGCTAAATATTACCTTAAAGCTGATCATGTATTTAAGTGGTTTTCAGAACACAGGCAATCAAAAAAAATAGCAGGTATTGATTTTAACCAGACCAAGACTATTGTTCCATGAGCAGGAAATTCTTCCTGATTGTCACAATTCATTGTATTTATATAATCTTCTGACAAATTTAAGCTGTTAGGAAGTGTGAAGGTGTGCTGCTACAAATGGAAGGAAATAAGGCTGAGCTCGAGCACGAGGTGCAGTTGTCCCCACTTCTTCACTGTTAGCTCCTTTTCTGCCTTAGCTCAAAATAGTTCTCCCCAAAGCAAACATAAGGGAGAGAGGAGTTGTAAGCAGGCTAAATGGGGGCACTGATGGTTTCTCTCTTTTATTTTGTAGTAGAAAAAGCACTGGTGAGACAAGCCTAGAGCAGCTTGGGCTAAGAGATTTCACAGAAACTGCAAGCAGCAGTGGAAAGGGGGAAGGAAGGGTAGATAACACCGGTGCAGTAGGTGTGTTAGTCAGAAAGCACCTCAAGGCTGTCCAGCTTTGGGGGCCTCTGTTGCACAGTGTTATGGTGAGTACTTGTACAATTGGAACAGCTGCATCAGCAGTAATGCAACAAAAAGGCCCAGAAGAGGACATTTATATGTCATTTATCCTTTTCACCTAAGAAATTATTTCAGAACAGAATTAAATAACTGGATGTAATTGAACAGACATCCAGCTTAATACTTTTGTTTGTAACATGTGATAACTATTTTTTTTTTTTTTTTGAGAACATGGTGTTGGATTCTCAGTTGACTCATTCATTGTGCAACTATCCACTAGATTTCCAAACACTGAGATTTATTTCTTTTCATTAAAAGTCCACATTATTATTTATATGGTCAAGAACATAAGTAATGTTGGAAAAAAAAAGTATTAAAGTCTAAGAAAAAAATATTCAAATCAATAATAACAGAAGAAAAGAAAAATATGTAGTACATATTAAAAATGAAAACAATTGTTATAAATATAATGGCCTTAAATGTTTGCTTTTATGTGACAGATGTTTTTAACAAAATGTCTATGTTGGCAGTTTCAAGCACACTTATGATTTTAATTTGTGTAATATTCCCTTTTAGTATTGATGTCTATTTACAACATCTGTGAAGGGTCTGTAACCTGAATGTGACAGGGAAAAACTAACAGACTGCTATTGGAATCTTTCCACTGGATCCATGTAACAGACTATTAACAAAAACCTTAAATAGCTATTCTAATCATCAACAGCAATCTTACACAAATTATATCAGACCCAAAGGACACGATTAACTTTAAAATGCCTTACAGACCTGAAGCATAAATTTTGCTCCTCCTACCTTCTTCTGTAGAGTCAAAATCAGATCATATCACAGGCACTGGTTTTAGCTAGGCACACACAAAAACAGTATGCAAGGGAGGCTGCAGACATGCAGGCAGGGTTCCACTTTCATGACAAGGAAAGCACATTTCTGAGTATTAAAATTAAATGTAATCCTTTTTTTTTTTTTTTCTGTTGCTGTTCTATAAATCTCCAACTGGAATTCCCATTCTGTAACAACTCTTTCAAACAGCTGGAACTTGGACAACATCCTGGCATTGGGAGGCATTAATATGTCATTGAAGTGATACCACTGATAGAGGCAGATACAGGACTTCTGCTGGAGAAAAGCCAAGTCTTACCAAGATGGTTTCACATAATAGGAAAGTGTAAATGAGAGAACATGGGTTGGGGTTTTTTGCTATTAATTTCTTAATATTTGCACCAAAATTTGAAACGCTAACTGTTATTGTTATGTCCCAGAGGTCTTTTCCACAGAGTTCTTGCTTGTTCACGCCTTCTAAGTCAGGAGCCAAGATTCCCCCACCTTTTGCCACTTAGGCCCTCTCTTTCCCTCCCCTCCCACACATACCCTTTGTTTGACCCCATCTATACTACAATAACTATTTAATTAACAACAGTTGTTAAATTTGTTTATGGCCTGACCTTGTAACACAGTTTGGCTGGCCAGTTAAGATGGAGCCAAACTGTTTTATATCTCGGTTACAAAAAAAGCCTAGGTAGAGACCTAAGCTAAAGAGCTTTTTTTAATAAAACTGAAAATCAAAATGCAACAAAAGAAGGTCATTCCATTTGAATCCCCCGTTGGCCTCATCTACCGTGGCTGTCCAAGCTGCATTATAACCAAGACCTTGACAACAGAGCCCAACAGCCATTGATTGCTAAAGTTTTCTATTTTTCATGCAGTAGAGGAGAAGGGGGGCAGTCCTTTGAAGGTTTTTATTTAAGGCAAAGCTTTTCATTTAAGGTAAAAAGCTTTCTTCATCTCTAACCCTATTTTGCTTGGCATTTGAAAGTTGGGTTTAGTTTCTGTCAAGACAGCCCCAGGCTCTCTGACAAATCTGGGTCTCTGCTGAGTACAGCTGCTTCTGTCTGAGCCACTGACATGGTCCCATGGGTAGGAAATGTCTGGTGTTCCCTGCAGTTACTCCTTCTTTCTCTCTCACTAGACGTATTTCACTTCTCTGTTTCTTTCTCTTTTTATCCTCCTTTGCCAAAATCCTCCTTATTTCTTGTGGGTTTATTTACAATTGCTCTTTCCTTTTTCTGCTTTTTGTCCCTCAGAATTTCCACATTAAACCACTTAGGACTTGAGCATAGAAGTCTTAGTTTACAAAAAAAAAAAAAAAAAAAAAGTGTTAGCTTTGGTTTACCACTCTACGCCTAAGTTAAATGTGGGAGTCCTGTGAGGCAGAACTAAGATATCCTCCCCAAGGACTGATACTGTCCTAGATGTGTTCTATGTAATTCACAAATTATATATTGCACAGATAAACCAAGTGGATTTTTACATATTTCTTAGGCTTTCTTCTTTTTTCAGGTAATAGTTTAATACTTCAGTAGTTTTAATACCTCAGTGGAAATACCTCTCCTTGAGTCCAGGATGGTTCCCCAAGCATTCTGCTGTTTAAGCAAAACTGACTTGTAAAATTTTATTTCAACGCTGTAAAGAAAAATGTGACTGCAGTTGGGTCTAGAGCCAGACCATAGAAGGCTTAGAGAGTACTTGCATGGTGGAGAAGAGAAGAAGCGAAGCCTCGCTGCAAGCAAAGGAACTCACCTGCTTGCCTTCTGAAGACAGGTTGGTTTTTGGTGGCAAGGAGAACTGCTCCTCCTTGTGCCAATGTCACTGCTCACAGAAGAGGACTCAGCACTCCTGTGAGTGCTGTCTGTGAAACAAAGCCAGCCCAAGTGATCAGAGATTTATTAGCACTTTTCATGAATGCATACCTTGGCCAAACCAGCACTTAATTAAAAAAAAATAAAGTGAGCATGGGTGGACAAATAGACAGGCATTCCGTACTGTGACTGTCAAGGTCTTATAGCAAAGTCTTCAGACATTCACTGAAGAAAATGAGGTATTCTTACTCCTAAACAGCTCACTTCTTCTGTTGTGAAATTGAGCTCAAAACAGGCTTCCTGTGAGACCTCATCCACTTCCCAGTCACATTGGTGGTTGAGCTAAGCACAGTGGAACGGCCATCAGAGTATCTCCTCGCTCCGGCTTCATCCTAAGAGGACAAGAAGGCACAAACCTTCATTTTATAGTGTATTCTTTGTTATCCAAATGTGCCAAAGATTTCAGCTTGAAATCAGTCAGATTTTTTGACTACAGGCTCAGCTGGTTTCTTCTTTTATTCAAACTGACTTATTTCCAGTTCTGTTACTGTCCCTTTGAACCAGCAGTTCTCCAGTTCTTTTGTGCATGTTCCAAAAGAGCTGAAGAGAATTAAATCATAAAATAGTAGAGGTCTGATCCACCTGAGTGTCAAGGAAAAATTAAAAATGTATTTTGGAGAAAGATTAGGGAATCACATCAGCCACTGGTCTGGGTACTTTCAGAAGACACAGGTATATTAGAAAAGCTGAGTTCAACTGGTGAATGGCTTTTCTACAGAAGTTTGCGTTCAAGAAGTTTTAGTCTTCTGTTCAACTCACTAACAATGTACATAGCAGAATCAGTTCCCTTACCTGAAATGAAATCTTGGACTGAACTCTTCTACATTTTTGAATTAAATTGTTTCAGATAGACACAAGATTTGGACTTGTATTCAACTATTTAAAAAAAAAAAAAAGTTTTAATGAAACTAAATGAAAATTTATTCTATTTTTCCAGTATTTTTCTACATTATCTAGAGCAATATTAAAGCAGATAAACCACTACATTAAATACACGTGCTTCCTAATTATAATTAATTTTAGCATAGTTTCCCATAATTCCCACAATGCGGCAATCTGTCTGTCTGCCTCTCCTGACTTCCATGGACAGTTTCAATCAAAATAGAAAAAATAAGGCTCAAATTGGAGTCTTACCTTAGGTTTTTACCTTGACCAAACATTTCAGGAAACTGAAGAATAAGCTCTCCTAAAGAAAAGTTTACAGTCAGTGTAGACAGTTGAATACCTTTGGATCTCTCTGAAGGCAGACCTTGTCTGCAAAATTAGATGCCTGGTCTCAGACAAGCAGTGATGATCTATTGTTCCTTTTGGTAGGGCAGAAACGCTGAAACAAGGCTGGCTTTCTTGAATTTAAGCTCAAGTTAGGTCCCTCAGGCAGGCTTAAACCCCTCTCAAGCATCTACAAAACAATGAAGTTTCTCTGGAGGACAGAGGTCCTCAGACAACTTGCCCCCACTGAGACAGAGACACAGTGAGCTCAGCTATGGCAGGGCCAGGGGGCCAACAGCACACCCCAGCCCTGAGTAAGCTGCAGCATGTGATGAGTCTCAGCTGGCTCAAAAAGTACAGAGGACCTGGGCAGGGGAGCTGGGGTTATGATGAGGGAGGCTGAAGAACAAAGACAGAATTCCATAAGGAACAATTTGTTCCTTTTAGAATTTGTTTGCATTCATTAGTTCTGCTGCTCACGAAACAACTTATTCAAATAAGTCAATTGCTTTTGTTTACTCTCGTAAATGCCAAATGCATTCCAAACTCAGCTGCTGGAGTAATGGGTAAGCCTGTCCTTACCATACCAATAGCTTTTCCAGGACATCAAATGAAAATCCTCTGTTGTAGGAATATATCTTTTGTGGGCGGATTTGCTGATATTGCAATCCAAATGCCTAACTCTTACAGGAACAACCATTGCACTGACTCTTGCTTACATTTTTAATCTTTCTTTGGCCCCTGGCCATATCCTAAATAAATGAAACATGCCTGTATTGTTCCATCCAGCAGACAGATGATAAAAGGTCTGTTTCAGACTATGGGCAAGTCAGTCTTCAGCCAGTCACTTCTAAAGATATGGAACAAGTACAGCAGTCTTTAAGTTTAATACAACCCTTTCACATTTTAAATCAATTTACAATCTTTCTTTGTAATCAGTTTGGTTACTTCCCAAATCCAGTACAGGGGATGTTTTACTGCCAGTTCTTCATTTCTGGTATGATGTTCTTGATAAGGGTTATGTCAAAGACAACAATTCTTGATCTGTGCAGAATCTTTGAAACAGCATCTCACACAGGTCCTTTGTTTCAATAACGCTGTGGATGGTACATAAACCTTAACAACTTATTCTTCTAATTATCTGCCTTGAAGGTCACAAAATACTGTTAATGATGTTCCAAGTAACAAGGACCCTTTGCCTCCTGGAATTCCCCTTGAGAACATACTTGGCTGAAATCAAATTTTATGTATATTAACAATATAATCTTTTTGCAGAGCTCACAAAATAAGACTTACTTGCAGTAGTGAAGACACAACACTTCATAAGCCAATACATAATTCAACTGAGAATACTGATTTTCAGTCTGAATTAAAAGCAATATTAGAGTATAGCTAGTTTCAATATGATTAACACATGCAGCAAGCTAAGAATTCACCAAATACCTAATTACCAGTAAGATTCATTTTGCACATGAATTCAGGAGACTTTTAAAAGATAAATGAAAAACTGTTCTGAAGTGAAAAGTTTTGTATGGTATAGGAGCTGAAACCATTAACTCAGAAACAACTGAAAATCTTAAATTCTTAGATATATCTTCATATTTCCACAGAAAAGAGCCCCTTTTTTTTCCTCAAAATTTCTACAGTCAGAAAAAGAAGAACATAGTCAAGGATTCCTGCATGCCTGGCTGTCCATTTGGAGCCATGGCAATCACTTTGCCTGGGCTGGCAGTTCTGGGCAAATGGACACAGTGCATGCTTCAGTACCTGCACTCATCTGCAGCTGTTACACAGTCTATTTCACACATTACAGATGCAGATGTACAGTAAGTTTTCTTCATATGCAGTAAGTTTTACACTTCCAGAAATGTCAAGCTCACAATGCATTAACTGGCCATTTCTATGAAATCTTCACCCACAAGTCCTAGAAATGGGTGAGCCTTGCAAGATCTATTTGACTACTGACCTGTCATGCCTGCTTGCCGTAGAGTCCCATTTGGCAAAAATTCTCACTAGGCACATTATGAGCCATACTGAAGCATGGCTGTGTTTAAACCAGTAAATAAATCAACCCAGAGTGCCTTCCATGGACCCAAGGGAAGAAGGATGATGCTGATGCTGTACTTTTTCCGCAAAACAGGGTGGCCCTGTGTGGTGAGTTGACTCTGGCTGGGTGCCAGCTGTCCACCAAAGCCACTTTGTCACTCGCCTCATCAGCTGGGCAGGGGAAAGAAAATATAAGGAAAGGCTTGTGGATAGAGGTGAGGGCAGGGAAAGATCACTCTACAATTACTGTCATGGGCAAAACAGACTCAACTTGGGGAAATTAATTTATTGCAAATCAAAACAGAGCAGGGTAATGAGAAATAACCCCAAATCTTAAAACACCCTTCCCTCACCCTCCCTTCTTGAAGGCAGGGCTCAACTTCTCTCACAATTTCTTTACCTCTTCCCTGCCAGCAGCGCAGGGGGATGGTGAATGGGGGCTGCAGTCAGTTCATCACACATTGTCATCACACATCCTCAGCAGGATGATTCACTCTTTCCCTGCTCCAGCGTAGTGTCCCTCCAACAGGAAACAGTCCTTCACAAACTTCTCCAACATGAATCCTTCCCACAGGCTGCAGTTCTTCATGAGTTGCTCCTGTGTGGGTCCTTTTCATGAGGTGCAGTCCTTCAGGAACAGGCTGCTCCAGTGTGAGTCTCCACGGAACCACAGGTCCTGCCAGGAGCCTGCTCCAGCACAGGCTTCCCGTGGGGTGACAGCCTCCTTTGGGCACATCCACCTGCTCTGGGTGGGGTCCTTCACAGGCTGCAGGTGGCTCTCTACTCCCCCATAGATACCCATGGGCTATACCAGGGGCTGGTGCCTGGAGCACCTCCTGCCCCTCCTTCTCCACTGACTTTAGTGTCTGCAGAACTGTTGCTCTCACATTGTCTCACTCCTCTTTCTGCCTGCAATGGTGCAGGTTTTTCCCCCTTCTTAACTCTGTTATCCCAGAAGCACTACCACTGCCACTGCAGGGCTCAGCCTTGGCCAGCGGACGGTCTGTCCTGGAGCCGGTTGGCACTGGATCTCTCGGACATGGGGGAAGCTTCTGGCAGATTCTCACAAAAGTCAGCCCTGTAGCCCCTCCTGCTACCAAAATCTTATCATGGAAACCCAGATCACACTGCTTATATTACTTACTGGGGCAAAGTCGTCTTGTCCTTGGCATTGTGCTAGTGCAGTGTCTGGGAAGTTTACTAGTTGGCACAGGACTAAGCCTGGAGTTGCTACCAATTAGACAATACAGATGGTTTCTGGATGGTGTTTGAGGCCATGATCTAACCCTGTTTATTTTACTTCTCCTGATATCACTCACAGTTACAGTAAAGAAGTCACAACCAGGAATAATGGAAGAGGCAGGCAAAGCCATCTGTGTTCTGTGGGACTTGGCCACTCCAACAGTGGAAGAACCAACAATTTTTTTTTAATGTTTCTTCATCTGTGAGGGCAGTGTTTATATTCTGCATTAAATGAGGCTTCTTGGACTTAAAACTCAGGTGTCTCAAACTGCTATAGACCTTCCTGTTCTTTCTAAACTCACTCATGCCTGTGCCTTCTGCTTACAGCTCACCCTGCTTTCACCTGTAGGCAAAGTTCGGTTCTCACACAACCACTAAACAGCCCACACTTCTGGCCCCATGGAGGGATTTCTATGCATAACCACAGACGGGCATAGGCAGATAACCCCTGCTATTATTTGGGTTTTAGAATAACAACAAAACAGTAGTTCCAAATTCACCAGTGAAGATAATTTTCTAATGAATTTGAGTTCTGTAGGTGATTGAATTTTCCTTTGAACTATGGCACAAGCTCAAGTTCTTGTTAGACATCACATAATCCATGCATATGTTAGCCATTTTACAAATGCTATTATTCAAAGCTGGGAAGCCTTCAGGAATATTCACACCTCCACGTGTTGTGGTGTAACCCCAGCTGGCAGCTGAGCACCATTGCAGCTGCTCACTCATTCCTACCATCCCTGGTCAGGAGGAGGATCGGAAAATCTTCAGCCTCATGGGTTGAGGTAGGAACAGTTTAACAATTCAAACAAAAGAAAATATATTAATAATACTAATAAAGTACTAAAATACTATAATTAATAAAATAATATATAATATATAAATTTTATATTTATACATTATATAAAATTATATAATAAAGTTATATAATTATAATAAAAACAATATTCGTAATGAAAAAGGAAAGGGAGAGAAATAAACCCCCAAAAAGCAAGCAGTGCTCAATACATTTGCTCACCACATGCTGACTGATGCCCAGCCAGTCCCCAAGCAGTGATCAGCCTCTTCTGGCCAGCTCTCCACAGTTTAAATCCTGGCCATGATGTTCTGCTGTATGGAATATCCCTTTGGCCAGTTTGGGTCAGCTGTCCTGACCACGTTTCCTCCCAGGTTCTTGTGCACCTGCTGGCTGGCAGAGCATGGGAAACTGAAAAGTCCCTGATTCAGAGTAAGCACTACTTAGCAACAACTAAAACGTCAGTGTGTTGTCAACATTAAGATATATTCTCATACCAACTTCAAAACACAACACTGTACCAGCTACTCAGAAGAAAATGAACCCTATTGCAGCTGAAGGCATGACAACAAGAAAGAATAATTACAAGGGAGAAATCTTGGCTGTGATACTTATATTCCACTGCCTTATGGCATTTGAACATCAAAAAGCTCATTACTAAGGCATTTAGAATTTGTATTTCTTTATCTCACAACCCTCTTCTTCCCTAGAAGGGTCACTAATGTAATCTAAGATACCCTGAAGTATGTGACACATGTACATGCAACTAGAGATTATGACAAAAGACCTATGAGAGGCAGTGCCCTACTGGACCAGAAGTGGGTGGCCAGGTGTTCCCACTCTGCAACCAAATTGAGCCTGCAGTCAACAAATGCCATGAATTTTAGAGAGCTGAAGGGCTGTCCAGAGATGGGCATCTGTTTTAGGGGGAGATCAATGTCACCTGAAGGATGTTTCTTTCCTCAGCCTAGGTGTGTGCTCTGATAAAATATGGAGCTGCATCAAAGGTGTCTGAAGTCAGTGACCACTTACTGATGGAGGAGTCAGACATGCATACAAATACACAATATGCTCCCCTAAGCCCCACTTCCTTAGGAGACTGGGCTATAACCTTGTTTACTGCAAAGGACAAAGTGATTTCTGCTCAGAGCTGGTTAGAATATTTTTCACCATTGCTTGAGTGCTTTTGAATTAATACTGTTATTTTCCTTAAAATGGACTACTTTCAGTAAGAGAAGTACTTGCTTAGACGAATGCTGTCATGAACAACTATTTAAAATAACTATTTTTCAGCTTGACAGATTGAACTGAAATTTCAGTTAGAAATTCAAATGATGTTTTATTGGTTTACAATGTTGGTATGTGTTCTTTCAGGTCAATGCCATCTCTGTGTTTGGCCTCCATATTTTCAAGTTGTTTCAATGCTGCACATGCTTTGTTTTGAATAAAACCAAACAAAGCCCATGATGAACTTAGAACAGTATTTTATACTAGATAACTTAAAATGAATCATAATTATCTTGGTACATCAGCTAAAGTTATATGTATCACTAGGCCTTTTACTGGGATTAAAGGTAACCCTTGCATCCATATATACAGGTGACCCTTAAATGTGCAGAGCAATGGATTTAAAGCTATGCATGTAAATGCTTGAACCACTGAAGCATAAAATAGATAAACATAGCCCATATTTGTTGAAACAGTGTACAATGAAACCTAATCATGTGGAAATATTTTTGTCTTTTAAATGACAACCTTGACTTAAAAATGAATCACACTTCTTTCTATACATTCTTTTGTTTCTAGCTCCGAGCAAAGTTTAAAAGTGCCTTCACTTAAAACTAGTGTAGGGGAGGAGGAAGAGGTAAATTCTGCAGCTGAAGGTGGACAGAAGTAGCATTTCTTTGGCAGCAAAAGTAAGTAATTTTTGTTTGGCAAAAAGGGATGCTTGTATTTGCACAGATATTTGGATTATAAGAAGGAGCCCTAGGAGAAATGAATGAACAGACAGCATGCAGGTGAAGTCTGAATGCAAATCAAATGGCTCTGAAATGTGGAAAACAATTGTCCTCAGATTGGACGCAGTCCCATATTGGATGCATTTAACTTTCTGGACTTAATGAGTCATATGGACCCAAATGAGAATACCCATGTGCATGAAATTAAGATCTGAGTATTTAAAATTATATCACCACAGCAGTTCAGATCAGTCTAGTGTTTTAAACTTCAGCATTTTCTTTCAGGGAGACACCACTACAGTTTAAAAGTGTTGGCAAGCCTGAAGGTAAGGTATTTAATTCTTAAGCAAATAAGATTTTAGTATCATCAGCTCCTGACAGAAATCCCTAATTAGTTTATCTTTTGCTTATAATGATATAGTATATCCTCTGTTTATAAAGGGGAACAGTTTATATCAAGTGTGCAGGAGTAACAACAGAAAGTTTTAAATATTTAACATGTATAAATTACTGCATTGTTTTTATTCCAAAACTGATGTCATTCTAGAGCCTTGTCCAGGCCTATTTGAGAATTTCTGTTTAGGCCATTTCAAAGTATCTGAGAAAAACATTTCTATCTGAAAGTTCCTGGAAAAAGACATTATAGATCCCAAGGCCAATATACATCTAGAGATTGTGGGAGATGCTCATAAATCAAAAGAAATGAACAGCTGAAATGTTCATTCAGCTCAATTAATGGTAGGAGTACTCAGCACCTCTGAAAATTAGCTTACTTACCAGGTGCCTAAATAAGGATGGATTGGTACTTTGAAAAATGTGAGCTTAATAAGTCACTTTTGTAAACATTCAGCAATGTTTGCTACAGTATTTCCATCACCCACTACAGTCAGGGAGGAAATAGGAGCTCTGGAACAACTGCAGCTTATGCTTCTAGACTTGATCCTGACACACACTGCATCTGGAGGCTTGCAGACTTGGATTGCTGTCTTCTCCAGAGCTTTGTTAAGCTCAGTGGTGTACAACATGCTAAAATCGTTGTTGTTTTCAGGACTAGAAGCCAAATTTTATGGAGAACCCTTCTTCTGCATGCAAGTCTTTCCTTCTAGGAAGGTTTCAAACACAGCAATCAGCTCTGTTCTGCTCTTCCTGTGGTATTGTACAGATTACAGTGGAACTGGCAAGCATCCTTCTCTCTTTGCTAACACAAGTAGTGAGGAGAGTTTTACAAGACCCATCAGTGAGTGTTGCAATCCAGGCATACGCCACGGCAAATTGCAATCACTCTAAGAGCAAGTGATTTCTCTGGGGACTTCAAAACACATGGTGCAATGCGGTCTTTGGCACTTAAACCTTGCCTTACTTCAATCAGTGGAAAAAAAGTCAGAAAAATTAAAATAAAACAAATTTAGATTAATGTAATCTCAGTGATGAAGGTATATGCTCAAACTTCAGGAAATTATTTTTTTCAGCCTTACATCAGCTCAGCTGTTTTGCATATGCTGGCCTTGGTTAGTTCTGCTCTGTTTTGGGGAATAGATGTTAGTATGTTTTTAATATTTGTTTCATATCTCTGAGATTTACAATTGATATGTATACTTTAATACTTTTGATAACATAGTATTTATTCCTAAATCTCTGGGAAGGTGGCCATCCCTTCAGTCTTGTGTGGGTAAAGCCAAGTTTATGTACATATATATCCACGTGCATGAAAATAGGCATTTTGTGTTGTGGTTATGGCTCCTCAGTGCGATCTGGAGGCAAAGAACCTATTTAGCAGGATCATATTGTACACTGGGTACGATGACTGCTGCGAGAGAACTGTGGCTCTGCCCACAACCAGCCTTACAGGACTGAGGTTCCATTGAATGGCCAAGGCTGGCAGGCACCTCTGGAGAGGGTCTAGTCCAGCCCCCTGCTCAGGGCTGGGCCAGCTACAGCGGCTGCTCAGAGGAACACCCAGTCTGGATTTTAATACCGCCACTGATAGAGATGGCATGGCTGTTCAGGACAACCTGCTCCACTAAAGACACTTCTTCTTACATTTAAATGGAATTCATTTCAGTTTGTGCCCTTTGTGTCAAGCCCTGTGACACTGTGAGACAGAACTACTACAGTACTGACAAGTCGTGAGAAAGAACAAGGTGTGGCTGGAGATGGGGGCCATGCGGAGGTAGGGCAGCACTTTTCCTGGACAAACACCCTTGTTCTAGTTCCTAAAGACGAGCATAACAGAGTACAGTGCAAGCACGGGAATGATGAAGCCAGGAAGTGGGCATGGACTGCAGAGAGACATCAAGACCACCCAAGCCCCCCAAAGCCCTCCCACCCATTTCCAGAAAGGTCTGAAAGATCGGACTGCGTTTGGTAACTAATTTACATGGGAAGTGAGAAACCCGTCTTCAGGGTGGAGAAAACCTATCCATAAAAAGGTACCCTTCCCAAGCCGGGGCAGCAGCCCACAGGACCATGAGCGGGATCAATGCTGGAATCAGGTCCGGCCATGTCTTCTCCCTTCTCTTTTCCTCTTTCTTTCTCTCTCTCTTTCTCTCTGCCCCTCTCTAACTCATCTTTTCCTTTCTTTCTTCCCTTTCACCCTACCCCTATATCCAAAACCCACTAAGCCGTGTGCTTACGTAACAGGCCACGGACTAACAAAACAATTTCCACGCCAAGCGAGCAATCACTAATGAAATTTTCTGATTGTTCGCAGACCCTGTGACTTCTATCGCTCCTTTGGACCACGAGCGTTTACGAGCCCCGGGTGCTCCCTTCGCCTTGCGGGCGGGACATCACACGCACCCGAATCCCGCGGGCCGGGAGGAGAGCAGAAGCTTTGCCGCCGCCGGCCCCGCCCTCCACGGCCGTACCACCCACTCCCTGCGTGTGTCGGGAAGGGGAAGAGGCGGAGCGGTGGCGCAGCCGGAGCCGTCCCCTCGCCCCGCTGCCGCCCGGCCCCTTCCCGGCGCGGCCCGCCCCGCCCGCCATGTTGCAGCGGGAGCGGCGGGCTGGCGGGCGCACGGAGCATGCGGGGCGCACGGAGCGGGCAGGGCGCGGAGCGGCGTCCCGCGGGCGCGCACCCCGCGCAGTGGGTGCTCATTGCCCCAGGTAACCCGGCGGGTCCGCTCCGCGGAGGGGCGGCTCTGCCGCAGCGCCGAGCTCTCCCGCCCCGCTGGCCGGCTCGGGCAGGAGGCGGGCGCCCTTCCCCGGCGGCTGGGGCCGGTGCCGCGGCTGCTGCGTGCGGCCGGTTCCCGCCCGGGTGTGGTAAGGCGGATTTGAGACACGGCCTCTACACGAGGCCCCGCAGGGTACCCGCCCTTCCCCTCCAGGGGCCCGGTTTCCCTCGCTGGATCAGTGCGTTTGATTTGTATGGGTCGTTAGGGTTTTGCCACGTGCTCTTGCCACCGATGTCCCTGATGGGTCTCGCTGTCCCCTCCCTGGAGCTGGCGGCCTGTCTTGCCTCCATCCCCTCAGTCCATTCCTGCATTTTTTGAAGGAAGCGGTTTAGTGCCCTAAGCCACAGCTGTCAAACTGGCTTCAGCCCTAAGCCAGAGTGAGATCTCCTCTTTATTCTGAAGCAGCAGAGCTCCACATGGCAGCTCTGCAGGTATCCACCTGCCATATTCAGGTGCAATAACCACCAAGGCCTTAAGCTCTGTGTAGTGGAGGCTTAGTCTCTTCCACTCAGCCCTGAATCAATGGGAGGATGCCTTTGCTCCCTTACATGTATTTCTGCCTAGTATCAGGTTTAAACAAGGAGATCACAAAATGCTTTTCTGTTAAAGAGGATGAGTGAAACAGGATGTACTCAAATGCCAAGACACTAAGAGGAAAGAGACATAATTGCCTTTTCTAGTTTGCTTTTTAAGGAAATGCGACTTCCATGATTATCTGTGGGCTGGCTTTGAACTGTGGCTATTTCTTAGCCCCACCCATAACTTAAAAGTGTTAATAACCAAACGTGATAAAAAGGAGGAGTTCTTTGGAGTAATTTTATGAGCTTTGCCTGTGATGATGTGAGAAATGTAAATGGCATCACTGAAGGAAAAGTATAGCAAGAGCTTCGTTCAGCAAAGGTTGAAAATAAGGCAGGAGCTCAGTCTTGAGACATACACCCATAAGAAACCAGGCTTGTCTAGTTATATGAGAAACAGAACCAGTTGTTATGATTTCACTGATTCCTCTCTTCCTCTTGTTTTAACTTTTTGCTTCCACCCTTTGGTATGTGACATGCTTGGTGCCTAAGAAAGGAATTAATAAAGTGAGTAATTCCTTTTTTAATACTGACTCTACGCAGACTAGGATTTAAAGCTGAATCTTGTATCAAATGACTGGTTATGCTAACAGATGTCCATACTGTGCAAATATTTACAAATATGCTTAGCTTATGCATGAGTAGTCAGTTCTGTGCAGTAAGTTAAATTCTTCAGTAAGTGTTTGCAGGATTGGAGCCAGAGCTTGTAACTTTCATGAAGCCAGACAGTTTGTATTACCAATTATGCCAGCACAGCTCTGACAAAATTTATATAGTACTCCAGACCTGTAAGAAAGTTTATTAAGCCTTAGTTGAACTTCAAAGCACATGGTGATTTTAAAAAAAAGTCTGTGGCTGATAAATTCAGAACTCCATAGCTGATGAGACTTGCCAGCCATATGAATGAGACTGCTGAAATGAAACATTTAATGATTTTAGTTTGGTTTTAGCATTTTCAGAAAAGAGTTTAGGTTAATGTTATCACTTTTCAGACTTGTATTTCTTAACTGCTTTGTTGAATGAGTCTCAGAAATATTTCATTCACTGTTTAGCAGAATGTGTAGTAGGAAGACGTGATTACTTTCAGGAATAAAGATGGCTGCAGTTGGATTTAGAACAAAAATGCCCTTTGATGGTAAAATTCTATTCATATGACAATCTGTATCTTCATCATACCTGTATGGCATTGTGCTACATACATACATAAAAACAACTGGTGCAAGTAAGTACAGGGTTTGTTTCTGGATGTGAGTTGAATGCCATTTGTTACTGAGTCTGCCAGTACCTTCTGGTTGTATGCAGCCTGTTTATGTTCTTGTATCTGTGGCCATTATCCTGTGCATAGCAGGAAGAAGAGGCAAGGTGTGGTTTCATTCTAAGCAAGAAGCTCCAAAACTTTTCTTGAAGTAAAGGCATTTTCTAAGGTCTTGGTTTCAAGTGCTTAAGTTAGTTTGAACTAGTCACCTGGGTGGCCTGTCTCCCAGAACACCTTGAAAGGTTCATAACATACACCATCCTGCCCAACCTAATAGCATCTCCACCTGGATGTATGCCATTTGTCTTGCTTTGATTGTGACTAGTTCTGCAAGGAGACTAGATATCTTAGTCTAAAAAAGAATGAGGTCTGTAAGGAGTATAGAAGTAAAACAACGGGAACTGAAACTTGCCATCTTAAGTGTCAGGATTTGTCAATCATTCAGACTTAGAAGTTCTACTGTAGCTTCCTAGAACAAGGCAAAGATACAGCTGGAGGTCTGAGTGATGGTGCATGTGTTGCTCTGATTCCTTACTGTGTGCTAATCCATTTGACTGTGGTTTTACTGCTGATGTGACATGTAGAAACACTTAGCTGTGAAAAGTACTTGTAAAGCAAAGGTGAGACCCTTTCTTACTTGGCTTTCAGTGACTGACAGCATCAGAGTGATACCAAACACGGCAGCTAGAAAGCATGCAGATTTCATTTCCTAATTGCCATAGAAAGTGAGCAGAGTATGCTGTCTGCTTTAGTATTGAAGGTTATGAAATTACTACTTTTTTTTTTTTTTTCAGTACACACCTATTTGCTGTGATATTGCATGGACAATAAATTGCTGCTCTGCCATTCAGAGCATGTGTGATGTCTGAGGAGATAAATTTTGGTTTTATTTCTGATTTCGTAGTTTTTATATTGGTTTCAGTGTTCTGGAAACAGCTCAGAAACAAAGAATTTCTTCTGTCAGGTAGAACTGCCCATGTTCTCTGCTGAAGTCATGATTCTGGCTAGAGGAATAATGCAGTCAGAGTGGGGTTTTTTTACCAATGCTGTGAACTGTTTTTAGAGGGACAGACTGTCACTTTCTGTAGCAAGTGATTAATTCTGTCATGTTTCCAGTACTGTAAAAGTTTGATAATTAGTGACCCTCTCATGCCTGCAAATCACAGACAGAGGTACAAACCATATGCTCAGCAGTTAATTTGCATGGTTTGTAGAGGTGGGTGAAGGTGGGGAGGGGAAGCAGAGTTGACTAAGCTGAGAGACAGAGCTGATATTCCGTCAGCAGGCCAATCTTCCTGTGCTCCATTTCAGTCAGTATTTGCCTGCCTTCAATCTTTCCTATGGCATTCTTTCCTTGTTCACTGTTGTTATCAGCAGGCTGGTAACAGTCCTTGCCTTCGCCAACCCTTCTGCCACACCAAGAGACTTGGGCTGTTTGGCATGGGAGAATCACACAAAGGGAAGTCCAAGTAGGAAGGGAAAAGGAGGGTCTCAGACAGTCATATCTGAGCTGACTGCTAAGCACTTCTAGGTGAGATAGCAAATTTTACCATTAGAAATGGTAGCTTGCCCTCGGCCTGCTGAGACATCTTGTGTGTTTCTGCTGATACTTGCTTTTTTTCCATGAAGGCAGGACAATTTGACATGCAAATGCAGTCATATTTTTGTTTTGTTTTAATAAAAGCATAATGGTTCCTTGGTTAGGGATTGAACCACCAAGGGCAGAACAAAGAGGAAAGCCAGAAGTGGTGGGAGAGGAGTTAGGAAGTGCTGGTCTGGTTGAGAAGGTTGGGTGAGAAGAGTGGTTAACCATGTTAATCACTCCAGAGAGGCTGGAAGCTGCTGATCTATGTTGTGCAGCCTTATTGGGAATGTGTAGTGAAAGATTGAGAAATGGATGTGAATGGCCAGGAGAGAAAACAATGGACAAACAGGAAGAGGGTAGATGGAGGGATTGGTCGTGTGGAGGAAGGTGAAAGGACAGAAAACTTGGGCATGTTGGTAGTGGTAGAGCTGTGCATGCTGGGCTTGGAATAGAGTCAACTCTTCAGGCTGTTTCTGCAGTTGCAGATTAACTGTGCAGTGGATATACAGGCACCACATTTAGCCTGGGGCAGGCTCGGCTCAGAACTAGCAGTTTATTAGTTCAAGTGCTGTGCCATGTTAACATATCTCTGCTGTTTCCAGAACCAGCTTTGCTGTGCAGCTGCTTTCAGGCAGTGTCTGAACTAATAAGTCCTGATGGACCAAGCTGGCTCTGTGTAGACCCACTTGGGTGTTTCTGTGCTGTGCTCCATGTTCCAGGAGATTTTATTAGCTTGGCTGGAAATCTGGATCCAAGCTTGCTTTGTGCGGAGTGGTTGACGTCGATGGTTAAGAAGACCTCCCGAATCTGGAGTTCTGGAGGAATCATGGTACAGAGACACCAAAGTGCTAACGACTCCTGAAGGACACACACAGGCTTCCTCGGTGGATGGCTGAGTTTCCAGATGGTGCTTTTCTGCATTTCTAGTGGTACTTGGGTAGTCAAGGCTGTTACATTACCCATGTATCCAAACTCTGCTTTACCCTTGAGAATGTAGAAATTCCTGTACAGGCTTTCTGTTGTTGGTCTAGCTACTGAACAGGTACAAGAGAAAAGTAGTAGCTCCTGGTGATTAAACTGTGTCTCTCTCATGGCTACAAAGTTCCTAATGGTGTGCTGTAGTAGAGCAGATTTCTGTCTGTATTTACTGAGTATCCATGTACTTTAAAAAAAAAAAAAAATCCTGCTACTTTTTTGTGTGAATATAGGAAATTTCTGCTTGCCTTTTTGAGCTGGTCCCATGGAGCTACCATTTTTTATGTGTTCTCTGAAAATCATAAGAGCTAGAAGTTATTTTCTAGACTGAGAAATACTGCTGAGACCCTATCTAATTTTAGGGCTATCTAAATCTAAGGTTAGGGCTTTGGAAAACTCTTGAATACTGTGGTAAAGTCACTGTGTATGACATAGATCTGATCTGGGCTCTGTATAACAAATAAACATTCTTACATAATGGCTTCAGAACCAGTCTTAACCAGAATCACACTAGCTGCTTAACAGGATTGGTGTGAAGGACAGTCTCTTTTTCAGTATTCCTCAGGGATAGGTGTTATGTCAGAACTGGAACTATTTATATCCTTCACTGGTTTTAGCAAAGAGGTCAGGAACTGAAGACAGTTTTCTAAGTGTGGTGTTCCACTCTACACCGAAAGTTAAGACTGATGTATTTAATATAGTCTGTCTTTGTCTGTATTAGGAAAATAAGTAGGGTTTAGCTGCATGCTGAAAATTATTTTCAACCTTTATTTTTCTGAGCTAGACAAGTTTAACTGAGCACATTTTTTCAGTCTGCCGTTTTCTTCAACAGTAAATTGATTAGCTCTTTTATTGTTTTATGGGAACTGCCATATGAATAGAACTGAAAGGGTTGCAACAGGGGAGGGAAATTTAACAATCCTATTATTTTTAGGAATTACTTATTCAAAAATAAAAGGAGCAGTTTCACATTAGACTTGGCAAATTGTTTGAACAAATCTCATATATGCCGAAAGTCAAATGGAGGCAGAAATAAATGGACTGTGATGCCAAACCATGGGGCATCAGCACATATTAAATTAATCCTCCATCCTTTCAATTGAGACTAAGAAACTTTTGTCTCCATGAAGTAACCGAGGAAGTATTTGACTTGAAAATTTTGAGAGAAAGCGTCGTAGCAAAAGAAGCTGTGGAATACTTAATTCATGAAAGTAGTTTGCTTTAAAAACAGAAGCAGGTAGGTTTTGCATTAATTTTTTTTTTTCCATCCTTGCACTTGGATACATGCTTTCATTTAGTGTTTAAAAAACAATTCAGTTTATCTGCTATGAAGTAGATCACACTGCTGGGATGTTAGGGTACTTGAATCAAAAATTGTAATGAGTGTCAAAACTGGGCAGAATACTTGAACATTAATACTTTCCAGAATAATTTAGGTAAAGAACTTGGAATAATGTTTATGGTAAACAAATATGTATTGGTTTTAACAGCTGAGTCAAAACATCAGAAAGCCTATATAAAATATGTGCATATATTGATATACCTTTTTAATAAGCTGAATGTGGATATGCTTAGTTTAGAAGTTAGCATTCTGTGGGTATATTTTACTAAACCTCCCTCTGAACTGGCATTTGCATCTCCTGAACAAAGCCTTTTGCCTGCAGGTAATTTGCACTATTTCTTACATGTCATCTCCTAAAAGGCATACTGAGCTCTGCTGTGAATAAAGCAGATAAAACTGGCAAGCTAAGGAGCCAGAAGGAAGCATAGCAAATAAAATAACTGAAAAGAGATGTTTTAATGTGTAACACCATCTCCCACTTCTGCTTTCTGCCATCTGGCTTGGAAGAGACCAGCTTATGCCAACTTAGGCCTCTCTGCACATGGGAATAGGGCTGATTCAGCCAGTAATACAGCTGCACCAGTGGTGACCCTATAAATATTGAGAAGGGAAGTCTGTAGTTTTTATCCTTTCAAGTGATAACCAGTTCTTGAACTTCTCAAGACTGACCTCCCCTTTATTCAGCTGAAACTGTACACATTCTGCCAAGCATCTAGACTTCAGTAATGGATGAATTAGTACTGTCCATTGCTAGTGAGTCCATGAACATGTTTTTGTTTCTTTTTTTGACATAAGAAGTGAACTGTGCCAGCATAGGGGGAAGCCAAAAGATGCTTTCAGGCATAAGTCTTAAAATTTAGCTGTATTGCATAGCTGTGTCCTGGAGCAAAAGACCATTCAAACTGTCTAGTAGCATTTCTTTGTGAAGCAGTGGTCAAGATAGAAAACAGTGCAATTTTTAGATACTATCTTTTATTTTAGAATGTTCTAAATTATGTCCCATTGAACATTATTTCCTTACGGCCCCAAATAATAAATGCCATGATAACCAAACTGATAATCATTCTGTGTTTTACAATAGGCATGCAAAAAGTCCCCTTACTGAAGCGAGTGCTATGTACAGTCAAAGAAAGAGTAAGGTGGTGAGGTAACATCAGGTTTACATAACTGAATAACAATTCAGATATTTCCAAAAATCAAGTGTGGGCAAGTACAAACCCCTACCCTCTATGTAAGCACCTGTAAAATTTGCAGACGTACTGTTCAATGCTTCCCTGAGTATTGTGAGCCAGGGAAGCAGCAATGTAGTCCTGTGGCTCATCTCCTGCTTTCTCAACTCTGTAAATTCATGTGTGATCTGGCTCTCTAATTAGTGTACACTGGTCAAAGACACCTGTGTCACATGTGGAGTAGGATATATTCTATACCATCTGCTCCTGCCGTGGGTTCTGTCTCTTGTTCCATTGAGCTTACTGATAGGATTGAAAATTACTTCTTCATTGTGGCTGGTTATTTCTCACCTGGATCAGTGAACTGAGCTGATTTGCCGTGGGGCCGTGAGCTTGCTAGTTTTGGTGGAAAAAAGCAGCAGAGATGCAAAACAAAAAGGGAGCAGAGTTGGGGATCCCAGGACTGCACTTTTCTATGGCCTGTTGTAGGAACCCAGATCTGTGTCAGCCTGTGGTCTTTGATCCTTTGAAGCCATTTATGAAACTGTATCCTCAGTCTGTGCATACCTGAATTCATTTATTATGCTTACAGTTAATTACCTTGTAACATAGAAAAATTAGAAAAAAATTGGGTGATACAAAGTACTGGATTTATTAATTAATTTTCACTGGGCTTTTTTCAGGGCATACTGCACGACAAAGGACATGGGCACTGAATTGAAGCCATTTTCTTCAGGGTTGAGATTCTAAAAAGAGCACAAACAAAATGTTTATTAGATCTAACCTATCTATATCCTTAGGCTACATAGTTTAAAGTCTTCCATAAAATGTCTATTTAATGGGCTCCATCATAATGTCTCCATCTGACACACCTTTCATGCACAGTTAGAAGTTAAGAAGGGAATGGAAAAGACTTGTGTAGGTGACGTATGGTTTAATATCTGTTTTTAAATGAAATCTTAACTTTATATTTCCAGACTTAAATAGTCCTTTTTCTTTGCAGGGTGGTGGTGGTTGGGAAATTTGTGCTCTCAGAGGGTTTTTTCCTCTTACGCAATTGACAGATATTTACAGCCTTTTTGCTTGCTTGGCTGGCAGCTCTTTGCATGGGAATTCCATATAACTTGATATTAGTCTGTTATATACAGTATTCTATAAGCATTTTTTTTTATAAAAAGAAGGTGAACAGACTTTGCATCATCCATAACAGTGTCACAGAATCTTAGTGGGAGTTTTACATTGTTTTTCAATTTATTTATGTTCCTGTACCAGGTAACACTTTTTCTTTTAGTGACCAAATTCATTAGTGCCTTATATCTATCCATTGTGGAAGAAATTATTGCCAGAAATCCTTTGACAGCTGGTTCATTTTCAATTTGTTCTGTTTATGTATCTTACAGAATTTGCCTGGTTGTATGTCTGACCTCCATGAAATACAATAATCTTTTCTCCTTTTCTGTAGTGGAAAGCTTCATTTAAGCTTCCATAGTCTCTTTTGCTCAGCTTCAGGATTCTGAGGATGTGTCTGTAGACTCCAAACTGATGGATACATCGTGCACATTTTTACGTGGACTTTGTGTGATCTGGTTAATAGTGCACAAACAGTAGACAGTAACTTGAGCAAAGGGGACATAGTTACTGGCCCAGTGTTGGAATTGTCCTGGACTGTGTTTACCTCGGGACTCCCTCCGCTGGTGTAGCTGTGGTGGTGCTGCATCCGGATAGCACTGCAGTGCCAGGGGTGTCTGCAAGCAAGGAGACAGAGCCATACACTTGCAGGGGATGATAATAGGTGGAATTAAGCTTTGGGTGGGTTCAGCTGCCTCCTGGAAGTGTCTGCCCTCTGTCTTCCCGGGCAGTTTGAAGACTGGCTTGCTGGCTGGGATGCCTCCTTGAGACAGGATTAATTTAGCCCCTCTGTACCCTTCTATCAGTTTTTTATATCATTGTAGTCTATGTTGTCCTAGGAGAAAATCATGCTGTAATGACATGTTAGTAAGGCGACCTGACTGTGGGTCACTGTTGGTAGAGAGTGTACTCATCATCTTACCTCTCTCCCTAAGTATTCTTGTAGATGAGCAAGTTTCTCAGGGCTGAGCTATGGGAACTGTTACAATAACCATAGTGGCAGTCATCTGATGTTTTTCTTTAGAATTTAACAAAACAGCTGTTCCTGTAATGTTACTTTTTTGTTTGTTTTCTATAAGGTGATTTCTTATCTGGATGTGAACTTTGAAATTGAAAAAAAATTCCCAACCTAGTTTAACTCTCAGTTTTGCTAGAAAATGGCTACAGTACTGCTTTTAAAGAAGTCTGTGTTTACTTAGCTGTGAGAGATCCTTGCTGAAATACAAGGACTGATAAATGTAATGGCATTAAAGAAATCCAGTTACCTTTCCTGGATAAAGTCCAGAACACAAATAAGTTAGGTTTGGACACCTAACATCAAAAATCCCTTGCTCAGCATTTTCCTAGCCATGAAGTATTTAAATTCAGATAAATAGGGCCTTCTTTGCCCTTAAGGCCATGTTAATGTTGCATTCAGTTTTCCAAGCAGGCATTCTCCCAATTGCCTCTTTTTTTTGTCTGCCAGCTTGACATATAGTAAAGCCAATCTGTAACAAAAATATACTTCAGATGCCCCTGGAAATGGAGTGGAATATTGCCTACATTTTGAGGAAATTGAATGTTAAAGAAGCTCAAAGCAACCATTTTTGCCTTTGCCCAGTCCTTCCCTTCTTCTTGTGTGTGTGTATGTCCCTTCAGGCAAACTGTTTTCCATGGCAGCTGTGTGGAGAGTGTGACATAAACTCTGATCCCATCGGCGTGAGATACTGGGACAGAAGCCTACAACTCAGACTGTTTGTTAGGGTTTGATCCCTGCTGTCCTCATGCAGTGGTGAACCCCTTGGAGCCTGAGAAGCACCAAAGAACTCCATGGGCAGTGCTCTTCACATGGGAAAGAGCTCCTGGGAGGGCCAGAGGGGCAGAGCAGAGGGTGCTGAGCCTGGGGGATAGCATGGGGCAGACCTGGATGATGGAGGGCGGTTATCTGGGTTGGGAAGGTAGAGGATTGATGAGGAATAGAAGGGACAATGTATCCTTGGGTTTGTTACACTGAGTGCTTCCCTACCTACCGGAGTCTCCCAGGCTTAGCCAGAGATGGATAAATTCAGTGTTCAGGAAGAGAACATCTCAACCTAGTAAAGACGCGAATGTCATTAAAAATAGCAAATTAGGAAGGATTGTCGACTTAATTGTTCACAAGATGCAACTTCAGGCTCAGCTGGACTCATTCCCAGTGTTCATCAATCTATGCATGAAGAAAGCAGAGCAAGTGAGCGCTAAATGTTCCTTTGGGTTTTTTTTTGTTTTGCTTTTTGTTTTAAATTTTGAAACTCACATTTACTGTGTATATTTTAACATGTTCATGTGAAACACATCAAAGTAAACACATGCAGCATGTTTCTTGCACTATCATTAATCACTTCAGTGTTTTAAAAAGTAACAAAAAATACACTAATGTTAAACTGTGGTCAAGAATTGAAATATACACAGCTCTAGAAATTGGAAGGTCGCCTTTGCCAGGGCAAATGTAGCTTGACAACCGTGTGTTTATGTATCAGCATATGAAGCAAGTCTGGTTAGCGAATACGGACTTTTTCCATTAAAAGTCCTCAACTTTTACTGAAACTTTTTGAAGCAGTTTTTCAAGCCACCTGAAGACTCAGTTAAATTTTGAAGGGAAGAAAATTACTCTAAATTCTCTGAGCCGCTCTGAGAACTATTACTCTCTATCACTTTTATCACTAAATACATTTGGTTTTTGTGTCCTGCATATGTCTTTATTTGGGCAGCTTCTGTTGGTGACACAACTGAATAACAGGGAGTGAATGTGAAGGTTGAGAGTTATTTGGGGCTTTTTTTTTTTTTGCCCCTGAGGTGTCAGTGAGCAGCCAAGAGTGAGAAGTCCACTCGTCCTTTTCAGGTATGTTGGGGCTTTCAGCCAGGGTGGAGGACAGCTACTTTCGGTTGTTCCTACTTCCCTGTTTGCCAAAGAGCTCTGCCAGCTCCCTCTTCACAAACCTGCTGGATGTTACTGAAAGGGGAAGGACAGTGTGACACTTCTGTTCCTTTGAATAGTCATGCGGTCTGCCTCTATTGCTCCTGTCTGCTTTTCTCAGCAGCACTATAGCAAACATCAGCCTGATCCCTGTCAGTCCATTGTCTGGGGTCTGGATACTGGTTATATATGTGAAATGTTTTTAGTAATTTTCCTTGCTCTGATGAATGCCTATATGAAAGGAATTGGGACTGAACTGGCAGTGTGCAGGCTAAGAAGGATGATGCTGTCATGGTGCTCTTTACTGAGATATGGGAAGTTGTTTTCATAAATATAAGTTAGACTTTCCCTACAAAGAGGACTTGGATAGAATATAATTAACTGGGGATACTTATAGATGTGGTTTTTTTGTACTTGAGTCAGCGTCCTTGTGGTAGCTGTTTCCTTCTTTTTTCAGTTTCATAGAAAAAAATATACTTTTGTGGCTCTGCTTTTTGTCTTCTGTTTGTTCAAAGATACAGAAAAGAGAATAACTGTAAGGGGCTTAAGCCAGAGGTGCTATATTCTCGCAGCATCTTTTACTTGTGGGGGGAATTAAATGCACTCTTTATATTTCAAGTTTGTACATAACAGATAAATGTGTGCATGTTTTTCACAGATGTAACAACTAGAATAAGCTAATTCCTGCATAATCTGACTTCTTGAAAGCTTTAAAGGATCACAGTTTCTTCCCAAGTGTATTTTACCTTTTGCACTTTTTTAATGTCCAGATTGTGCTTGGCCTAACTAACCAAAGCATTCTCATTGTCTTTGTGACTAATCAGGGCAGCATATCAGTTCATCTTACTTAACTGGGATGTCAAATTTAGGAGCTCTCTTGCCTGAAGGCTCTCTAGGGGGAAGTGGTTTTCAAAATCTAAATCATCCCCAGGTGCATATCTTTCCTGTGACAGATAGAGAGTGCCAGGAAGTCTGGAATCATAATTTAAGTGCCTTGATCAGGTAGGATGAATTTGGGTTGAGGCATATAACTTTTAGGCAGATGTGTGTGTGTGTGTTTTCAAAAAGTGTCAATCCAATTAATTCTGAATGTCTTGGAGAAGCAGATGTGAAATACTTCACAATTTAATAGTTCATAACTTTTTCCTCTCCCCTTACAGAGGCTGCTATTGACCCCCCTAAGACACCTGACAGCGAACCCTTGTTTACAAAACTGCGCAATCCAAGCACAGGCAAGTTCTGGAATTGTGACATGAGCCGGTTAAAATTCTGGTTGATACTCTCCACCACCAAAAGATTCATATTTCGCAAAGCTGAAATAATGATGATAGATACACGTTTTAAGTGCCAAAGATACTGCTCTTTATGCCAGATAGTTAATGCTGTGCAAACATTTAGGATTTCTTTTATAATTTTAATTGGTTGAACTGTTTATTCATCAGGAATATTGGCAGCACAAAAAAAGGGGTGTAATTTAAGTTCTGTTTTTAAGTGCATTAGTTTTGGGGAGCTTACAGTGTTGGGTGTTGAGTCCAGGCTTTTTTTTTAAAATCCAAATTTAGTCTTCTTAGCATTCATTTTATGCTTTAAAATAAATAGAGTTAGAAGAAGTGATTCAGTTGTACTTACCAAGCTTTTTGGGTCTTCTCATTTTTAAGTCTTAATTTTCTTTTCCTGGCCCAGATCATGGTGTCTCTTTTCTCCTTAATAGAGGACGAGGCACTTTGAATTCAAAATACATTGGAAAGACCAGCAAATGCAGGCAATAAAATGACACCACCATCCCATGGTTACTTTCTTCTAGTCAGATTGTTCTTTTTGCCAAGGATTTTTATTCTATGATTAATTAATAATTGGAGTATGAGATACTGCAACAGAAACTTGCAGTAAGCCTTTGTTAGGGTTAACATTCTGCTTGAAAAATGTTTGTGCTTGCAAGATATTTCATGCTGGTTTTTTATCTTTGCTTAAGCTCGTTTATTTTCTGTAGATTTAAGTTTTATGGTGTTGGTCTGAAATTGACTGCTTGTATTTCTATGTATTTACATATATATGTGTAACTGAAGTCTTCAAATACATTTTAGTGTGACAATATAGGAACTGTACTTGTTCTTGAAAGAGGAAAATTGTCCAAAATAATAATACAGAAGGTAAAATCACTTCTTCATCCTGTTACCTATTTCTTGATTGCTCAGATTTACAGTGGGAATATAAAGCCACATCTATTTTCCACCTGGGTTATTATTTCTTGCTGTAGCGTATTGACTTTGTAGTTTGTTATGTTTTTAAAAGCATAGATGTTAATTTGTTTTTTCCTCTGTGTAAAAAGAGATCTGTTTACCTTGTAGAATCAGAGATCTTGGGAAAGTTTTCTGGGGAAAACCTAAAGTGCAATGATTGCCTGGGTATGTTCCTTTAGAATTTACAGGACCTTATTTATAGGCCTGCATAAACTTTCAGTTATGTAGCCTGTTACAAATATGAAGTCTGAAAATGGAAGAACTGAGAACACACTATTAATGTATTTTCCTTACCTTTGGGTCTAACAGATGAATTGTTGATGCCAGATATTGTATAGATAGGCACTGAAGGGCTCAGCACACTACAGAATTCATGCTAACCACGTTATTAAATAAAAGCGTGGTTCATCCTTTATATAGACAGGTAAAAAGGACAAATTTCTATCACTTACAAAGACTATAAAGTAGAATCAGACTGCAGTTCAGAAGTACCACAAGAAACGTCGGAGAAATTGTGAGCAAAGCTGCCCAAGTTCTCTCTCCATCCCCTGGAGTTTCTGTCTAACAATACTGTGGTGACTGTCCTTTTAGCATAATGACATAAATTAAGGAGCTGTACTTAGGTAATAAGAAGAGTCCCTTTCCTAAGATTTTGTAGCTCACCACTGGATTTGGCTAGCACACTCACTTGTAGGAGTCTTAAGTTGTTCAGTCAGCACTTCTGTGAGTAGTTTGATGTGGTGCTGATCAAACTGTGGTGTAGACCCTTGTTGAGGGTGCACATGGTAATGATTGAAACCTCTGTTCCCCCTTACGACTACTCGTTGCTCCTTTCCTCCCCTACCCAAAAGAAAAATTATCAGAGAGCTGAAATTATATCCTTAAGTGAGGTTAAACATCTGGCCAGCCTTTTGGATAAAGGGGGAAAAAATGCATTATCAGTCATTTTTGGGAATTCATGTGTCTGCCCATTTTAGCTGACCTCCCTCCACACCTGGGGATGTCTGCAGACTGAGAAGAGCAGTGCTGATGTCAGCTTTCAGGGCTTACACTGAGGCTTCTCTGAGCCAGCCCATGATCTGCAAGTCAGTGCAGTTTTGCAATTTATGTGTTTTGAGCAGGACAGCCGTGCTGTAGTTGCTCTTGTTTCTTGAAGATAGATTGATAACCAAGACAGAAGCAGACCAGCCAACAGACTCAGCTGACCACATTTCAGTGGCCCCTTCTGTAGGTGTGGCAACTTCTCATTTTAGATATGGAAAATGCCAGTCCTGTTTGCAATGTGTTTGTCACCCTTTCATTGTAACCCAAAACTAATGTGAAATGGTAGAGCTGTACTATGGGGTGACCTAAAATAAAGTTTTCTTTTCCTTTCCAAACTTCTAAGGTTCGGATGGGCACTTCAAACCAACTTCTTCTAGCTTCCTTGTTTACTTTATGTATCTACCCATACTGAGTCATCACAATCCATTTTGGTGCACAAAAAAAAAGTATTTCAAGTTGTCCACGAAAGGTTTGAAACTTTTGTTCCCCTAACCCAGAGTCTGATATCTTCAAGACAAATGTGATGGAAGGAGAGGGAATTCTCTTGTTTTCCACCTTCCCCCTTCACTACAGAAAAAAAGCTGATTTCTTGAGTGATTTTGATTTGGGTTTGGATCAAAGGCTTTGTGTTGTAAGATGAACTATTCACACATCTTATTTATTGATTCAAATTCAGTTTCGTTTATAGAGCTGGTAAATGAACATCTGTATATAATAGTGTTTTTGTCTGAGCTCTCTTTGTAGTGAGTTTATGTAGAAAGTGTGTATGTTTGTGTGTCTGTATGTATATAAGGCACATTCTTCAAACATATTGGGTATTCTTTTGATTTTTGTGAAAGCTTACAAACACAAACCAGATTTCTTTTCAACAGGGGAAGCAACCCTTTACTTATTCAACAGTGGTGCACAGCAGCTGTTTGAAGTAAAAGCTTTTCACGAGGAACATCGGTCCTGGTTTATAGGTCAGACTGTTCAACAAGGTGAGTTGGATAATGAATCTTTCCCCCATCTTTAACTAATGTTTGTACACAGACCTTCCCTCTCTCTTCTAGTAAATTTACAGGTGTTTTTTCTTGTTGTTTGAGGCATGCTGCATCATATCCCCACCTTCTGATAGACTCATTTGCCATATGGATTTAACCAGGGCTGGGGGCTTTGTCAATTCTCTTTAAAAGGTTGCCTTTGGCAGCCTCAATTAGACAGATGTTCATTTGTCATTTTTTGAAGGGGAAAGGAGGGGTAAGTAATTCAATTGTATTTAAACTGAAGTGCCATAAAATACTTAGCTTTCCTTGTCAATCACACCAGCAAGTCCTCTGTGTAAGTTAGTAAGTATTATCCTATGGGAAAGAAAAAAAAGGGCTAGAACGCCTTAGCTAGCTGAGCAAAGTGGTGTGTTAGAGCTCCAAGCAGTGGAATGTATGGTCTTGCATTCTTTTAATTATGTCTTTAGTCCCCAGCCTGAGTGCTGGGTTTTCAGGAGAGGCCTGCTGTCTGAAGCTGCCATTTCAGTGTTCTCTCTGAAGTGAGCTGGTCTGTACCCTCTTGGACATTCTGTGATCCTGCTCGCTGTTCTGAAAATGAGGAGGAAACCTTTGTAACTGCTTGTGACGGCTTTCACAATGCCTTTTCAGTAAGGATGTTGTTGTAGCAGTGTTTCTCTGCCACCATGTCCACAGACCAGCATGTGCATAAGTATTAATTCGGGAGATTAAGGTATATTTATTTTATTCCTTTTCATTAGAGAAAAGTCCATTTATAGTAATAAATAAAAGCAGCCCTTCCAGACATATGCCTTCTTTAATGGTAATGTCCCAAAGTGTGTGCTAACTTTTAAACATCCTCTGCAGGCACATAAAGCAATGCAAGCAGTATGTCTCTGAGCTTTTCCTTTTTCCGTCTTGGGGATGAGCCAACAGACTGGGTCTGCTCCCTTCTCCCAATCATGTCCACATTGTATTCTCTTTCTCCCTTTCTAACCTTTATTTTGGCCCTTGGAAAACAGGAACTTGGATTGCCTTAAGGAATCATGCCCTCAGTTTTTTTTTAAAATACAGTGGAAAAATGTTTCCTGAATGTTACGGCTGCTGTATCTCTGAAACGGTCAGAAGAACAGCACAAAATGCTGTGTGTTTGCAGTTAAAACAAATTACCTGGTTATCTGCAGAGAAGGGCAGAGGTCTTTATACACCTCTAGTGAGTCTGAATCTTTAGAACAAAGAAAAATAACTCTTCCTGGAGGTTCAGTGGAAAGCAGTTGAGTAGAAGCTTTGAGAAAGTGGTAGTGGTTTTTTTTTCCTTCCGGTTTCAATATCAAAGCTTTCATGTTTGTAAGTAGTTTTGATGCTTGCTTTGCCTTACATGGAGCATAATGTTAGTAATACACGTTAGGTTGGATATCAGCTTTGCCCAAACCACATTCTTCCAACATGATCTTGTGTTAGTTTTAGGGCCATCATAATAGCATTTCCTTTTCTCTAATGATCTTAGTCATGTGACTTGAAACAAAAAGGTTACATTTATTTGCTTTTGGTTTGCTAATTACTGTCAAATTGTCATCAATTATTTGGTCTCATTAGTGAATTTCCTTGATGTTACATTGTTTCCAATTATCTGCAATTATACAAAAAGCCTGACTAAGCCGTTGTCCTGCAATGAGCTCCAGATGGGCAGAGGTGTCTGTTTCAATGGGAGACCACGTTCTTTCTTTGTGTGTAACCTTGAATACAACACACTGAGCCATATTTTCTGATCTGGGTGTTCCATGAGGAGACTGCATCAGATGCTGCCTTTACTGATGAGAGGCAGCTCTAAGGTAACTAGCTCTTGAAATTCTTTCTTGTCCTGCCTGTCTCTTCCATCAGCACAGCGTTGCCTTGGCCAGTGTTGGAGGTGGAGTATTGCTGAATCTCCCTGGTATCCCAAACCAAGTCTCTGTTGCCCCCAAATCTGCCAATAGAGGGCAGCTCCAATTTTGCTGGGTTTAATACAGTCCAGAAAAAAGAGAAAACTCAGAGTACATGAAGCCAGAAGTCCTGAAGTGGAACTTTTGCTTTGGTTTGGCACGGTAGAGAATTGAGTTATCTCTGTATTTTTAATGTAAAAGTACAGATACAATTTTCCTGTTTATTAAAATACGGGATACTTACTAAAAAAAAAATGCTCTTCACACTCTAAAAAGCATCCTAAACCCTCAAAAAAGTCAGTATATTGTGTAAGCTTATTTTTGTATTTCTGTCACCTAGATGGGCGCCTGCTGTTTGTTACACCAATGGACCCCTTATTTCTGATACTTTACTACCTCATAAAGGCAGACAAGGAGGTAAGCCTGCTTTACTTTTTTCTCTCTAATTCTCAGGAGAAAGCATTATTTCTGACTTCAGTTCTGGAGAAGTTATGTTAATTTTACAAAGAATGGCTTCCATAATAATGGAAATTTGATTTGCATTTAAAGCAGAGTTATCTTAATACCTAGAAGTATTTTTATTTGCATCAAGTTTTTTGGTCGCTAAATTATGTTACAAGAGTCAGCTTTCAATCTCAACAAGCACTAATCACCTCCTTTTTCAGGAGAATAAGAGAATCTCTTTTGTCTTTTTGTGAGAGCCTGTCCCAGAACTATTGAATTTAAAATGCTGACATGTCATCAGATCAAAACAAACTAGTGCCCTTTCTGAGACATCAGTAGACTGGTTATTTTGGGAAAAAGGGAAAAAGAAAGAAAAATTTGGGTGCTATGGAGCGGGAAAGAGGAACATTTCTGTGGCAGTTTGAACTTAAAAGGAAACATTGCCTTTTTAGAAACAGTATTTGTAGAGGTGCTGTATCATAGAAGAGCAATGGGATGATCGAGTATCCAAAAGTTGGGTAATTAATAAATGGCTTCATTGCTTTATGGTGGGTGTAGCAAAACCTCACTTAAATTTCTGAAATATGTCAAAAGTCATAGGCAAATTTACTGATTTATTTTTATAAACAGCATGTGAAAAAAAAGGCACAAAATGAAATGGAGATGTTGATTTTTTTTTTTTATTTGTTTTGTCTTGTGGAGACAATAGTTTCACTTTATGCAGCCTAAGGGTTTTTGCTCTAAAAAAACTAAAAGGTTGCTTGCTATTTTCTGCTTTAGAGTGCAAGTGGAAAATGCAGGAGAACAATTTTTATGGTGAAGATATAAAGTCTTCCTACACCTTTGTAATAGTACCTTATTGTTCTGTAATCATTTTTAACTGTTTAAGATACAGGGTGTGCAGAGGTATTCTATGTTTCAGTGGTCAAGATGGTCCACCAGAAGAAGTCATTCCACAAGGAGTAGTTCAGCTTGTTCCCTGGGCACTGTTTGAATTCATCATACCTCTGAAAGCTTTATACCAAACTTAAATTAGGGAAGCAGTAAATCTCCTCTCTTTATGTGGAGGGGTGCCTGAGTAAAGGACAACTCCTGCTGCTGTTTCTGTGCATAGGAAGAGTCCTGTGCTGCCCTTCACTTTTTCAGTACATTGTTTTCTGGTTTCTAGGTGAGGCATGATGCCAGAAAAATGCACAGAGGTGTTCTGGGTCCTAAAAAAGGGCAAATGCGTTCCTGCAGCACCTTGCCTAAGTTAGTGTATTCTACAGTAAAGGAAAGTCTTGTTGCAAGGTTTGCTTGAATGCAGCACGATCACTTCTAGCTTGAACTAATGGATATCATTGGATATCTTAGGATCATCCTTTGCACTGTCCTTTGATTTTGATAGTGTGATGCAGGATTGCTTAGTATGTCTCTGAGCAGAGCCATCTCCTATACAGCACCTTGCTTGACTTAGGCTCTGTGCCCGTGCATGATGTAAATGCAGCTGCCTTGCTTTGGGACACAAGCAGGTTGTCTATAAGAAAGATCTTATTGCAGTTTTATTTTTGTGTCTTCTAACTTCTTTTTGCCCCTGTTACTGTGCCTTTTCCTTTTTAAGGAGAAAAAACCCTCTAAATACTTTCTGGTTTTGCTTTTTGTGTATTTGGGATTTTTTTCTTGTTTTTATTGTGATTTTTAACAATAGATGGTTGCTTTTATTAAGCCTCTGACTGTCTAGCAAGAGAATTAATTAATAATGAAAGCAGTATATCCCAAGTGGGTTTTTTCATGCAGACCAATATAATGAGTTCAGCCTTGGCTCCAGAGACCACGTACTCTCTAAGCATGAGAAGCTCACAGAGTCTTTGTACTGATGCGCTAAAGGATCTTTCCAAAAGGAAGGTTGCCAGTTGTGCCAAACCATGCTGAATGATTATGCATTGTTTGGCAATGGCAAAATTTGTTTGATGGTTCTGTCATGTGTGGGGCTATTTAAGTTGTGCCAAAATCACTTTATATCCTTACTCTGGCCAAACTGGAATTGACTTTGCAGAGGTGAAAGGTTAATACTGTGTTCCAGAAGCTGCCCTGCTCCTTTGAGATTTATCTTTGTGGAAGGAAAAGCAAAATTAGAATGGAAGCTATGACACTGGGTTTAATCCAACAGGTTTTGGTCTAAAACACTATTGGCACACACTGACTACTGTGTCTTATGTCATCTTCCAAAAAATCCTGCTGTACTTCACATTAGTTTCTCCCCATGTTGTTCTAAATTTGGCCTTTTAAGTGCAGTGTTTGAAGAGTTCAGCATTTTGCAGGTATTTACTGGTCTGAAATAAATATTTATAGCTTGCTTTGTAATCAGTTTCACAATGTGTCATGTGTTACCATTCAAAATACGATGTTCTTTAAATCCTTTATTTTAAAATCACGGCCATTGCATGCATATATATTTATATATATATGTGTAGTGTGTATATATGTGTCTTAACATTTTAGTAATGCTTTTGTAATCCCTTTGATGTATTTTCAGCAGCAAGGAAAGTTCCAGCCACTTGATCAAGTTGTGCTAGACTCGGAATACCCTAGCTGCCCATTGCTGCTGAAGTGTGCAGATGTTAAGCAGTACATACAGCATGTAACAGAAGAAAAAGGTGAAAAAAAGGGGTGGGGGGGAGGGCAGTAAAAAAAAAAAAGACTCAATTTGTTAGTGTCACCTCATTACAAGAAAGATTTAAATATTGTTTTTTGTTTTACTAAACAACCAAAGTGCTGGACACAGCTGTACTTTAAAAACAGAAGCTTAGGTTTAAAGCTTGTCGTTGCAGTCTTGTGAATAGAAATGTGTGGATCTCCGATTATCTGCTGCAACTCTGCAAAACTCATGCAGTCTTGTTGCTAGGTGTCATACAAATGATAAACTGATCAGAGCTGGCTTCTTGACATTACTGTATATGTTGTGAACTCTCTTTGACTTGGATCAGAATTTTACCTCTCTCTACATTATTTAGTGTAGGATGGTCTGGCATGGAAGAAGTGGTCCATTTGACTTTTTTTCACCCTTTTCTTACAAAGCATTGAAACAATAAGTAGAAAAAAGCTGGAGAAGAGTGCATATGCTGCTGAGAAAGGAGAATACAAGTTTTCTGGCTTTGCATAATTTAGTGTTGTGGGTTTAAGCTTAAAGACTTAATTGTTTTAAAATACAAAAGTTGATTGGGATGCATAAGGATATGAGAGAGAAAACTCAAATGGAAAAAGTTAGCAAGCTATCAATTCTATACATAGTTTTCTCAACCTTTGCTCAGAATTCCCTTTGGTGTGGGGGCTTGCATTTTATTTGAGGACAAATATGTGCTTTCTAGGGAAGGGAAAAGGAGCATGACATAATTTTCGCAGGTTTGGAGATCTGCAAAACGTGCAAGACCTCAGTTTTTATTTTTGGTCCTTTAAATAGCATTCTGCTTAGGCTTGCTAGCTCCCTGATAGGGAATGGAGATTTCCCTGCATGCACATGGAGATCTACAGGAGAAGGTACAGGAATCTTTTGCACCATCAAGTGCAAAACCAGTAAGCTGTCTGATTCTTATGCACTAGAGCTCCTCCAAGGAGTTGAGGTTAAAGTTAAAGGATAGATTGAAAGCTACATACGTTAAGAATTTTCTTTCATGAAGCAAGCTGGCCCTTGTCATTTATATATATATGAAGAAATATTTAAATGATCTACAGATAATTGGGAAGTGGCTAAGGAAAGGTGATGGAAGAATAAAAAGTCTGCTAAGTAAAAGACCAGACCTCCTCCTAGCTGTATAGAACATTAAGGTATTTGTGTGGGATGGAAGCTGTAAGTTGATTTAGGTGCACACGTTTTTAACTATTTCGGGCTTGATATGGTGCATATGCAATAAGGTGGGGAAGCTGCATTTGAACTTCAGAGCAGGACATGTTTCCATTGAAAATGCTCACTAACAAGAGAGAAGAAAATTTAGGTAGCAAGGCTGATGTCAAATTCTGTTTGGGACTGGGGTGGTTGGAATTATGTGCTTCTATAAGCACGTAATTGTGGAGTAATACTACTGTTCCTCCTGGATTTCCGAAAGAGCCTATAGAAAACATTTGGTGACGTTTGGTATCATTTGGACCAAACAACCTTTTTCTTTGGGTGAGTTCTGACCTTGGAGAAGGCTTCTTTAAAGACAGGTGCATCTGAAATGCAAAACCCCTTTTTCCTTCTCATGAAGTGATAAGTATTTCCATTAAAAAGTATTTTTAAGCTTTCAGGCAATTGCTGTGCCCTGCAACTTGTCTAACACTGGATAAGTAGCCAGGGTGAGAGAATATCTGTTAAACTTCTGTGTACAGAATCACAGAATCATCAAGGTTGGAAGAAACCTTCAAGATGATCTTGTCCAAGTGTCAACCTAGCACTGCCATAATCACTCCTAAACAGTTTTTCCAAGTGCCACATCCAGACTTCTCTTGAACACTTCCAGAGACTGTGATTCCACCACTGACCTGGTCACTTCTTTCCAAGGCCTGACCACCCTTTCAGTGGAACAAATTTTTCTAATATTTAATGTGAACAGCCCCTGGTGCAACTTAAGGTCATTTCCTTTTGTCCTTTCACTTGAGACTTGGCAGAAGAGACCGACCCCCACTTCATTGCAGCCTCCTTTCTGGTAGATGTGGAGAGCAATATGGTCCCCCCCTGAGCCTCACTGAGAGTAAACACCCCCAGCTCCTTCACCTGCTCCTCATCAGACTTGTGCTCTAGACCCTTCACCAGCTCCATTGCCCTTCTCTGGACTTGCTCCAGCACCTCAATGTCCTTCTTGTGGTGAGGGGTCCAGAACTGGACACAGGATTTGAGATGTGGCCTCACCTGTGCTGAGTACAGGGGCACAATCACTGCCCTGCTCCTGCTGGCCACACTATTGCTGGTACAGGCCAGGATGCCATTGGTCTTCTCGGCCACCTGGGCACACTCTGGCTCATGTACAGCCACTATCAACCAGCACCCCCAGGTCCTTTTCTACTGAGCAGCTTTCCAGCCATTCTGTCCCCAGCCTATAGTTCTGCAGAGGTTTGTTGTTTGTTGACCCAAGTGCAGGAGCTGGAATTTGGCCTTATTGAACCTCATGCCGTTGGTCTCAGCCCATCAATCCAAGCTGTCCAGATCCCTCTACAGAGCCTTCCTACCCTGCAGCAGATCAGCACTCCTGCTCAACTTGCTGTCGTCTGTGTACTGACCGAGGGTGCACTCAATCCCCCCCATACAGATCATTGATAAAGATATTAGATAAAGAATTGGCCCTGGGGTCACCACTAGTGACCAGCTGCCAACTGAATGTAACTGCTTTCGTCCCCCCTCTCTGGGCCCAGCCATTTAGACAGGTTTTTACCCAGTGAAGAGTGCACCTGTCCAAGCCATGAGCAGCCAGTTTCTGTAGGACACTGCTG
The DNA here is from genome assembly GCF_041296385.1 of Aphelocoma coerulescens. Lineage (NCBI taxonomy): Eukaryota > Metazoa > Chordata > Aves > Passeriformes > Corvidae > Aphelocoma > Aphelocoma coerulescens. The sequence goes on from NC_091013.1 coordinate 66,394,622, forward strand.
TGGGAGACAGTGTCAGATGCTTTTCAGAAGTCTAGATAGACAACATCCACAGCCTTTCCCTCATCCACTAAGTGGATCACATTGTCATAATGGAGGTCAGGTTGGGCACCCTTCTGAGGAGGTGAAAAATGGTGCCACATCCTTTTGGCTGTCAAACCTAAGTCTGCACAGGAACTTGGGTTTATTTTTTTGAAGGGGCACTTCCTCCAAACAACAGTACAGCCTTTGGGCAGTATCTATGTTCCCAAAACAAAACTTTAGAAAAAAAAGTATTTGCTATAGACAATATCTTGTGTCTTGGTCTAACTTCTGTATCCATTCTGATACTGTGTTTGCAGTTGTTACCTGTTGGAGCATCCTCCCATAAACTGCATTCTGTTAGACAGTAGTGAAGATGCTTTACTGCTTGGGTTTTTTTTCACTTTCAGTAATGTATTATGTACACCTCTAAGTTTGTGTCATTTTGCCAACAGATTATATTAGCTGTTAAGGAAGTTGTCTTCACTTCCTGGGTTTTGTTTTGAAATGTGAGGTGAACAATGCTTTTGTCACAAAAGCTGTACACACACGCACACATCAGCTTTATGTGATGTTCTTGGATTTTCCCAGGCATGTACTTGCATGTACATGCTACTTTTTTCTTGTTCAGGTTTGGATTGGGTTCAGAGTAACAGTGAGGCTTGTTCTTAGGATTTCTTTCTTTTTTTAGAACACCAAGAGTACTGTTATGCAACAAAACCATTGGCACTTCCTTGCCTGTCATGCACACATCACCTTTCTGTTTAATCCACTTCTATGTGTTTCATATTCTCATGTCTTTTATTGCCTGTAAAAAATACCAGCATTATGACTTAAGGTACTCGCTCTTTTCTTGCTCTTAAGACCTGTTGTCCACTTTGTAGCCTTCCTTGTTTAAGGAGTAGAGCATTAGGGCAAGAAGTATCAGTTGTGTTAAGGCTTCTGCAGCTCTGTTCTGCTTGACAGAACCTAACAACATAATTATTTCACTCTTCATTCAGTCTTAAGACATTTAACATCTGTCCAACAAATTTCTTACCCCAGAGCACTCACAGTTTACACTTACTGAATTAGCAGAAAATCCACCTTCCCTGGCCTCATTCTTGAAGGGCACTGAAAATTCATTTAGCTGAATTAAATTCTGAATTACTTGCTTTAGTAGTTGTGGAAAGGGTGCGTTGCAGCTCACTAAGTCTGGGTGAGGCAGGTTGTTTGCTAATAAATTTCGACATTGGATTGAAAGTACAGTAGAGATGGTTTAAGAAAAGGTTATGAATTCCAGTTCTAGAGTGTTACTCTTTTTCATTTTGCAAGGCAAAAGCTGCACTGTGATCTTGTCTGATGTGATTAACATGAAGAGCCAAGAAAACTTACCTGATTAGAATAACTAAATAATATTGCCAAGCTTGTATTCCCAGAAGGAAGGAAAAAAGGGGCCATATAAGTTTCAGAGTTATGGAAAACACTGAGAAAATAGATTTTAAAATGTGCTTTAGGCAGTTTGCTCAACAATACATCAGGGAAACTTCCAAGTCTACATAGCGATTACCCGATCACTGAACATATTATTTAATTGTAGAACCACTTATATTCCATCTGTATTTCTCAAACCCAATCTTTCCAGATGTCTCAGACCAGTTTTATAGGCACCAGACACATTAGGGAACAAAAGGCTTTCCAATATATACTCATATTATCAAACATAGTCACTAACTCTCACCAATATCAAATGTGCATCACATGTTAAATCCACGTTCCAATATTGAATCCTTTTGTCAGCAGTTTGTGACTTTCTTAACTCGGTTTAATTCTTCAGAGGTCTCAAATATTGTCAGTTTCTAGAGTTTAATAGTCAAAACTGTCAAGCACACAAAATATTTTCAAACAAAGTGATCTCTGAAGAGTTCAGTGTAATTATTTTTCACATGTTTTAATGAAAATGGCTTCACAGTTCTACGTTTCCTTTCCCCTAACTGAGTCACTCTGAGTCATGCTGTTGTGGGGGAGTCTGCCTGGGAATCCAGACCAGAATTACTTTTCAGCATGGGTTGGGGAATGGTGCCTGGAGGATGTCCCTTCCTCGAACTTTCTTAGATAAGAGAGGAATCCATGAATTGTACTCACTGTACTTGAACCCAAACTGCGTTAGCCCGTTGAGAAGCAGGTTCAAGTACCAGAGCGTTTCTCTGTTTTCTGCTTCTTTTCTTTCATTTTCAGAGCCATTTAAAGGCTTCTAAGTCCTGAGGGCTGCAGCCAACAATGTCACAGCTAATTACTTTACCTGCAACTCATCATAAAGCAAAATGTATATTAGTGTATTTTTCATTTTTGCTCTGATGAATTTTTGTATTTTGCTGTTGTACAACTGTTGAGACAGATTTAAACTTTTATCTTGCAGATAGCTTTCCTCGACCTCTCCATACCCCCTGCCATGCATACAGAAAGAGCACATAATAGTTCACTATTTGTGTGCAATTTGAAAGAGCCAAAATAAACTCCAAAGAAGGAAATGCTGAAGGAATCATAAATAATATGTTGTTGTTTGCTAGGGAGAAGGAAAATCCATGAAATGACTGTTGGAATATGACGCTGTATCAGTAAATGACATGAAACAGATGTAGGTATTCATGATAATGGTACAGGAGATTAAAACTTATTGAAATACCTGTTAAAGAAAAAGACTGAAGCAGCACGCTCCAAAATCTCCTTTGAAATCTTATTAGGCATCTCATTCCATTTCCCAAATGCAGGTTTCTGCTGAATTTTTATACTGAAGTTTCCCTGAGCCTTTGTAATTTTCTCTCTTTTGCCTGAGTGTTTTGAACCCACATATCTGCAGATAGCTGATCACCTGTGAATAGCAAGTGTTCACGATACCCTCGTTATCGCAGGGGAAGCACTCTCCGAAATTCTTATATCATCGAGTTAATTTGTGTTTCTCCATAAATCATGAGTGAATCATGTACTTCCTCCCACAAGGAGTGTGTTTCGCTATTTTGAGTTCCGTATTTTCTTTTAACGTTACATTGAATTATGTAAAAGGTGGATAGAAGTAAAAATTCTGCTTTAGTCACTCTGACATCAGAGAGGAAGAACTGACAGGGAAAGAGGTTATTGAAGAGGTGGATGGTTTAGCTTCAGTAACCAACTCCCTGTCATAGCCCCTTACTAGGTGCTGGAATTCAGCACACAGAGATTTAAGATAATATGTTGTTAAAAGAAAAAAAAAAAGAAAATTGTGGAACCAACATTCTGTGTTGTGAACTATGTAGTTAAAATCACCAGTCTGGTGACACAGGACAGTGAAGGTGAAGTGAAACTACAAGGGCTTCAGAAGAGTCTTAGTGAATTCAGGCAGCCCAAGATTACACATAAATAAATAAAATATGTGCTTTGCTGGATTAGGTTCTAATTAAAGAACGGTATAATTGTTCAGACCTGTTCATATCACCTTAGTCTGTTTATTTTTTTGTTTCCAATATTTTTGAGACTTACTGCCCTGGTATCAAACATGTACAAAACACAAATTAACTTTTATATTGTATCTACAAGTTAAAAGATTTTAAATATATTGGAAATGGAATCCAAACTAGATATGACTTTTTCCTCTTGCTTGTTTTTTGTCAGAGATTGGCAATCAGAAATTCCACAAATACAGCCAAGAGAAGACACTGAAGTGGTTAAAGAAAAAGGTACTGTGTTTCTCTTTTGCTTTAAAAATTGCTATATGTTTAAAATGGAAATGCTTATTAGCTTGTCCATATTTGCATTTCAGCCATGTGCGAAGGTTCAAGGTACATGTCCTGTCCAAGAAGGACAGACATCACAGTAAAGTTGCTGCGCTTGGGAATGTGATAAGGTGTTAGAGATATTAAAAGCTTGTTGCATTTCTCTTTTTGATGGGACTGGCCATAAAAGGGGTGTGGGTAGGAAGAGGAAGCTGTCAGCTTATTGCTGAAGGCTTTGCATAAGGTGAGGGGCTTGCCTTTTGCTTTGTCCCTTTCCTAGATGGGCTAGAGGAGAGTTTTGATTGTTAGAGCTTTTAAATTCTGCCATGCTTTGAAGCTGGACAGAACTGCCTTGGTTTTGTGCTACAAATGTGTTTCCTGAAGGTTTGGCAGAGTTCACTCAGAATGGTCCTGGTTTGGTTGCTATTATCCTGATCCAATCACGCTGTTCAAGAGGTCTGTACAGTATGCCAGAAGTAAACTAGTGTTAAAGCTAAGCTTGATGGGGTCTTTGTTTTGGTATAAAGGTGAATTTCATTTTACTCATGCACATGTGCCCTTAATATGATGGCACTCTGTAGAAAAAGATGGTCTGCATCACATGATGAGAAGGCCTTGTCATTTAAATTAATCAATAGAAGCACAAAATCTGGTCCACTTTCCACAGTGCTGAGGCATGGGAAATACCTATTTTGCAATGACTACCTGAATGTATACATGTGAACAGGTACCTGTTTGTGTTGTTGAAAATACCTGCTTCTGACAGTTCTCTCTGTTGGATCCAGCACAGCAGTGCCCTGTAAAGTCCTTAATCTTTGATTTCCACCAGGACTGCCTTTGCCATCTTCCTGAGCTCAGGTGTTCTCTGAGCAGGTGTATTTCTCACCTGTACAATCATGACTGTTGGATCTGAGTAGCTAAGCTCATCTTAGGGTGCTGCAAAAGTGGTTCTGTGTTTCCAAGGCAACATGTTCAAAGACATGCTAGTTTCTTTGAGTTTTTTGAGCTCATATGCTAGTCATTACAAATGTATATTAAATTTCACCACAGTCCATAACTTGAGTGTTTTATATGCTTGAAACAAAATTACAAGAGCTTTGTCACTGCATTAGCATGTGCAGAACAATACTGATACAGACATTTTATTCTTTGGTTTTCTGTAGGTTAATCAAACAGTGAAAGCACTTAAAAGCAACAGTATATCAGTAGGTGAAAGGGTGCTTGCAAGTACATTTATCAACAGTAAACAGATCACAGACACTCAGGAAGGTAAGAAAACGAAACGTGGTAATGAATTCCATTTTTGTGAAGTCACATAAGTTGAGATAAAACACATGATTAGAAACTAAAATATATTGAAATTGGCCTTTGCAGTAAATTTATTCCTTGTACAGAAAATTCCATGTAAGTTGTGACTGTGTGCTTTGGCTTTTCCACATTCTTTGGTATCTTCATCAGATGACATTGTAATTAACAGTAGGTCTCAGCTGGGGTTCTCTTAACTTCTCCACAGTTCAAGGAGAAAACGTTTTTTTCAGTGAAATATATGCTGAAGTGCTTTGCTGAACTGAGACTGTCTTAAATAATAGGACACATATTTATGAGTTCCCACCCAGTAAGTGTCTCTGTATTAGAACACGCTTCTTTTTATTATTATTTTTATTGGGATGCATGGAATATTAACATATTAGCATTCATAGAATTCTTCCAAATGTTGAAGGGATCTTAGGAAGTCATAATCACAGAGAAAAAGCTCCTGGTCCAAACATTACTTTAGGCAACAAATGCATGGTATACACAAATGTGTAGTTATTAAGGGCAAAATTTTAGTAATATGTGTACTAAATTGTAACAATGCTGTTACCAAAAAGTCTGGTGAGATCCTGTTTGCTTCTGTTCACCATTTTGCTGAGGAGGGCAATGTCCTGGATGTTACTGGTACGAAATTTTGTAGAGAAACCTGAAAATGGACTCGGAATAAAATCTTCAAATGTTAATGAAAATTAAGAAAAGTTTAGAGCAAGATGAACCAAAGCAAATTGTTTCTTATTGCAAAGACATTCAGAAGTCTTCATGCTGTAGAAAATTAAGGAGAAACAAAGCAGCTTGCTGACAAAGTGGAAAATGAGCTACCAAGTAATGATATCAAAGGAAACAACATAAATGAGATTTAAGAGGCAAATAGTTTTATAGAACAGAGATGTAATATACGGTTTTTAAAAAGAGACAAAGTTGCAAAACTTGTGACTTTAACTTCACAGTAGCTTTTAATCTTTTTCCCAACCCCTGTTTTTTTAAAGAAAGGGGAAAGTGTCCTGGCAACAACCACCCTGACTATGCTTAAATACTTTTTCTCTGGAATTTGTAATTAAATGTTTCATCTGTAGCAGTTTTTTTCCATCTTTCTCTTTATTTATAATGACATGGTTATAATAGTCTTTTTAAAAACCTTGGGTTTTCATATTTAAGAGAGCAACATTGAAATTGGGAATACTGTGGTTGAAAGCAGGTGAGTTTTGGAGGCAGTCCCACTGTATGTGGCAGGGTGAATGACAGGAAGTCATATGGACATTACTCAACACTTACTTCTAATAAGGCTCATTTTCTTGTCTGATCCTTTCATTGCTGTGACAGTGTAATTTATTTCTGTAGAGAATTGCTTTCATAGGGGTTATTATGAAATTTCAGTACCTTAAAAATAGGTGGGTATATGTAGTTAGCATCTACAAATGTTGTAGGGCAAAATTAGGGGAGGATATAATGAGAGCAAATACAGAAGTTGGGGAGGTTTATCTTATGAGACTTGAATATTTCATTCAGAAGACAAAGGAGGGAGGTGTGCAAGTATGCCTGATGTTTGACAAAAGGTTAATAACAAAGCTAGGCTAAGGTGAGAACACAGACTCCCTAGGAGGCAAATAGTGGTATTTTCAAATTCGTAAATGAAGTCAGTGAAGATTGCTTCGAGTCAGAAATGCAAAGGGAATGGATTTTGTATTTAGTATGAAATAATAGCAGTTGTCTTAGACTCACCATTCAGTGTCATAATGAAAAGAGTGAAATTATGGGAATATTTTTCTTAAGCAATAACTTGGACATACTAAGTACTGAGGTGAAATTGTCTTGGGTTGGAATTATTTCTTGTTCTCTCCTGACCCTAAAGTAGGCTTAGAGAGTGCAAATCCTTGATGAATTAGGCAATGAGAGAAGGAGAAGTGCAGATAGGTGATAGCAAGAATTTATTATCAATATAGTTGAAATGCATATGCTGCTGTCAGTTTTTTTAATGCTTGCTTCTTCGATGCCAGTTTGCATTGGGTTTTTTAGGTTAGAAAAAGAAAATGGAGAAAAAAAAGGAGAAATTTATCTCTGGCACTAAAGAAATAGTTCTTTGCCACCTTAAGGTTGGTATACCATGTGCTTCTGAACTCTCTAAGTGTTTGTAGGCATATGAGCAGATAAACTGGCCTATTGGAGTTGGAATTCAGAGGTGAGATTTTAACTTAATGTCTGTCTGGCAAATGCTTCCTGTGCATGGGTGCAGTTACTCCCTGGCAGCCTCAACAAGAGCAAGTTTAAAAAGTCCAGCCCACGATCAGTAAGTGCTTGTGTAGAACGTGACCAGAAAAGATCTGGTTTAGGACTTCATGTTATAAAAGGGTCACTTTTTTTTTCCTCAGTCTCTCAGAAAAACATTTATAGCAGGAGTGCCCTGTACTGAAAACAGCTTCTAGTAGTTCATATTTCCACAGATAATTATCCTGTCTTGCCAGTGATGTTTAGATAGGCCTTGGCATTTTCTATAAAGTACTGAAAATTAAGTACAAGACTTTGAAATAGACTCATTGTCTCATCTAATTGTTTTCAGTTGAAGCCAAAAAATGTTCTTTAGTACTGAATCCCTTGCCAAATAATTGTAAGATCCAGATGCTTTAAAATTAATGATTGCATGTTCTGTTGAGTCAGCTTTTTACTTTTGCAGGTTTTTAAAATTTAATTTCTTTGGAAAAATACATGATATCTAGTACTCTCAGAAAGTGAACAGCTTTTGTAAAGTACATGCAGCAGATATTAATAACATGTGCTGACAAAGTGAGTGTAGTAAGTCTTCACTTTTTAAATAAACCTACAAGTGTCATATAACATAAACTACTCAACACAGAGAAGCATCACAGTGTATCCATTAGAAGTCTGTTACTATTCATTCAACCTTATGCTTCATGGTAGCACATGCAACATGGCTAGAGCAACATGACTATGTAACATGAATGTTCTTTTTCTTCTTCTCGCTCCCTGACCTCTTCCTGAAGACTATGTACGGTATGCCCATGGGTTAATATCAGAGTATATTCCTGAAGATCTGAGTAAGGAGTTGTTAAAATACTTGGGGTAAGTATTGTTCCAGCTAGCTTATAGCTATACATGTCATGTATTAATGTCCATTCAGTCATTTCTGTTGAATACTGAGATTTGTTCATCAAGGTTGCAGTGAATGACGCAATGAGATTATATTTGCCACACTTCAAATGTGATTTTTTGAAATGTAGATTATGTCTTTCTGGCTTTCCTATGGTGTTAAGGACTGTGAGCTGGAGGAGATGTAATATTAAAGTTGGATATGTCTGTTATCACTGTTGCATGATGAAACCCTGAGTGATATATCCTCTTTTAAAGCAAGTGGGAAGAAAATCCAAAAAACTAGTTTGTCCAGAATTGTCAAGCACAAACAAGCAGAGCCAGGAGTAGAGTCCTCATCCCCAGTCTTCTTTCTTTTCCCCTACTCACTCAGTGCTGCTTGGGTTTGACTTTACTTATCTAACCTGTGCTAGTTTATATTTAAATCTGGAAGGTAAGCCAGCATCCTCATCCTGGTGTTCCCTGCCAGCAGCAGTCTTCGCTTGGAGCATCACTGGGACTCTGTACCTACTTATCAGTTCAATTCTGTTCAAAGGCTTCTGTTATAGTGGCCTTTGGAAAAGTAGAAGCCCCATAGCTGAACAGTTTCATAAGTCAGAAATACAGAGTCCATGAGCTGCTTTTTTTTTTGCAAGTGCTTGCCACATGTGAACAGCTGATAACCAAAGCAGCCTTCATGAGGAAGGAATTCCAAACTTTAGGTTGTGCAATTAATCCGTCTTAATTTATAATTTAAAATCTTTTGTTCTGCAGGCTCACAGAACTTAGAAGCCCAGCACCAGAGCCACCACTGAAGGTAGGAGAACATTAAGATATTGATAGATACATTGTGTTGTAAGTTAATTTTTCTGAATTATTATTGAAATTGGACCAGACCAAGCACTGGGTACAATACAATAAGTCAGGTGGCCTTGTGAAAAGCCAGTCTAAAACACAAGAAATTTAGCAGGTAACTCATATTTTTTAATATGGAATATTTTGGTTGGTTTTCCTTTTCAAAAAAGGGGAGGGCAAGAGAGAGGTATATTTTATGGGTTTGGTCAACAGTCTTTTCATACATGTTTTGCTTATTTAGTTTTATTGAGGTTGATGGGACAATATGACCTCATAGGTTTTCTTTCATATATAATTTATGAGGACCCTGAAAGGGACCTCCTGGGTCATGGATTCCCAGACAACCATGTTGGATAATCTCTCATACACTGACCATTCTTCACTGTAAGTCTCATTAGGATTTTTTTATTTCCATTACTTCTCCTGGAATAGTGTTTTATAACCTCATTCCTCTGATGCTCAGAAACCTTTCTGTAAATTCCACCTTGAATTTATTCATGGCCAATTTATTCCCCTGCCCTTTTGTGCTAACTTTATCATTCTTTTTTCAAATTGAAATGGCTCTTTTCTCTTTTCTCCCTAACATTAGTTCTTTCAATGTGTAAAGGGAAAACATAAATGCTTTGCGTTTTCATTTTGAGAAGCCAACTTGGTTGTGTAAGATGGGTTCTCCATTCCCTCATTCTAGAAACATTTCTTTACACCTATTCCAAGTTGAATTCAATTGTTTCAAAGCAGGTGACCAGAAAAGTGTGTAATTATTTCTGATAAAACCTTTACTCATACAATATGATGACATTCTTCCCTTCTTGTCTTAACTAGAAATACTTTGTCCCATTACAGACTAGAATCCCAATTGCCTCTCTTGATCTGTGATGTACCAGATAGCTCTCTGTCATGCTGTGAATAGTTAAGACACACAGTTGGGGTTTTTTTTTCCCACTGCAGTTTTTACTTGATCAGCCCTCAGATTTACAAGAAATTCATGCAGTTAGTTGCTGTGTACATGACCTTTCACTTCTTCTGTACATTTAATCTGGTTTTAATATTTCCAGTCTTGAAGGTTCCCTGGCTTTTTTTCACAGTGTTAAAAGCTCTTTAGGTATTCATAATGGTACTCAGTGGTGTACATTCAGCAAATGTTAGCATTCTATTATTATCTTCAATTAGCAATTAACTAGTAACCTCCATCTGATCCAATCCCTTTCTGCATTATTTGCCTTTGTTTCCCTTTTTCCCAGTTTCTCACCTACCTTAAAATACTTATACAGTATTTGTTTTCTGTAATTTCAGCTGCTTAAGTGGCACCATGTCAAGTCCTCTGGCAGTCCTTCACATTCTGTCACCAGAAAATGTGTTATATTTGAGAAAATAAAGAGATGTTAGTGGGCATTACCTGTGTTTAGTTTTTAGGCTGAGACAGGCTGAGAAGGTTGGGGTTGTTCAGCCTGGAGAAGAGAAGGCTCCAGGAAGACCGGTATCTAAAGGGGGCTACAGGAGAGCTGGCGAGAAACTTTTTACGAGGGCATGTAGTGACAGGACAAGGGACAATGGCCTTAAGCTGAAAGAGGGGGTAGGTTTAAATTAGATGTGAGGGTGGTGAGGCACTGAACAGGTTGACCAGAGATGATGTAAACTCCCCATTGATGGGAGCATTGAAGGCTGGGTGAATGGATGGGGCTCTGAGCCACCTGGTCTAGTGGAAGGTATTCCTTCCCTTGGCAGGAGGGTTGGAACTACATGATCTTTAAGGTCCCTTCGAACCCGAATCACGCTATGATTCTGTGTTTCATTTACTCTTTAATTATTCTTCCTTCTTTCACTTTTTTTCCCACCTCGTTCTCCTGAGACTTACCATGACTTTTTCTTCCTTCTTACATTAGAGATGGGTCCATGGCTATTCTGCACTAATATGGTCCCTGCCTGATAGAACATATGCCAGGTTCTGCCTCTCATCTTGTGATTTCTGGTGAGGTCTTCCAACTGGGTCAGCATACTGAGTTTTACTTCTATCTTGAATAGAGTGATTTTTGTCCTCTCTTCTGCCCCTGTGCGTAACCTCTTCATTTTTATTGAAAATGATTTACGGAGGCAAAGGAGTTCGTCCATTTTGGGTCCACACATAGGTTAACTTTAATATCTATCCAATCCTTACAGTATAGCAGCTTCACTTTCTCTTTTTTTAATTCCCTTTTTGCCTCTGTGGCTAAACAACCTTGTACTGTTTGTTTTAATTTCCTTTCCAAGGTCTTAACTCAGCTTGACTTTTTGGCAGCTCTTACTTAATCCCAGTATTACCTGACTCCTAAACTGATCTTTTTTTTTAATATCTGTTTTTCCCCCAGTCTTTTTCTTTCCCCATCCATTGCAGAATTCTACTTACACATAGTGTCAGTTGGATTTTTTGGGGGGTGGGGGTGGGTGGTGGAATATGCGTGCATCTGTGTGAGCCAGGAGCTGCATTTATAGTGCTTGGTCTGAGAAGCTTTTCCTCCAAGATTTTTCACCCTGTTTGAAGTAAAGGATCCAAAATCACTTCTGTCTTTTACCTTCCAAGCATCTTCCTCACACATCAAGTCCCTTTGCTTTGCCTTAGACAAGTAAGGCATGTGGTTTGCAAAGTTTGCCCCCCTAGAACCAATAACCCCTCTTTCGATTATCCTTTCCATTTAATTTAAACTGAGGCACTGTATGTCTACTGAAAGGAGATTACGTACCACACTGGCCTTTCCTGCAATGTCCCTGCTACTTACCAAAACAAAGTCTAAAATAACCTCCTTTCTGGCCGATTCAGTGACTGTTCTGTTTAGCAGCATGTCAGCTAGCACATAGAGGAATAATTGAGCCCTACTGTTATTAATAGCATTTGTTCTCCAATGGATATCCACAGATATGTTATTTCCATGTGGCTGGACAGTTGTTCTGGCTGCAGAGTTACTTGGCCCTTTGATTCAGTTAAGAATTACCTTTATGCATTGTAAGAAATATTAAGCACACATCAGGAGCCAACTGATAGTCATTAGCTATATAACCATGTTAAAACAACTGTATTAAACTGCATGTGATGTACATTCCATATTGTGTACGAATAGCTTTTATACAGTTGGGATAGTTCTGAGAATCTATTTTTAAAAACAGTTTTATTTCAGCAGTTTGGTTACAGAGGAAATGAGGCCTAGAACTGTTCAGTTGTTGGGCAGTGAGATCTTGCTGAGGATCTGATTAATTTCCAGAGCACTGACCAGGGTGTGTATGATGTTTCTGTATTTAAGTCTTTGCAACTTCAGAGATTAAAACATTCCTTTATTTCACAATCTCAAGAGGAGCAAGGTAGGCTTATACACGGAAACTTCTAGTCTCCTTCAGACTATTTTTAATCACTTGTGTTGACATTTCTCTTCATGAGGGCAAGGTGTATTAACAGACATAATATATGGTTATTGCAAATAAGAAGGTTCTGACATGTATTTCCTATTTCGGAAAAGTAATTGCATGTTTGGAAATTATGTTAAACTCTGAAGGGAGGAGAGATGTAGAAACTTCAGTGATTAGCAGAAAAACAACTACACATTCTTTTCTTGAACAAGAGCGAACTGGGTATGGCCTGGACTTTGTGATTTGATGATTAAATCAAAATTGCATGTTCTTTGTATTAATTGTAAGCCGTTGATCTTGTGTTGTAATCATCGCACTGTCCGGTTTGTCAGCACAGTGAGTCCGGCCATTGGCAGATGATGAGAGACATTTACAAAGAGTATGTAGGCTTTGCTACAACTAAACAGCAAATGTTTTGCTGAAATGCAAACATTTTTGTTGTAAGTTTTAAAAACTTGTTTATCAGACTCCAAAAAGAGGAGAAAAGTAATTTTTCATTAGATTGTCATTTGAAAATGTAATCACAGCACAGTAAACAGCCTCCTAAAGAGGCTGATCCAGATTCCATTGAAATCAAAAGAAAAGGCTGCAGTTGGATCTGGTTCCAAGAGCTGAGAAATCTAAGCTGCAGACCTGGCTTGTGTGCCAAAGAGAGAGAGAGAGGGGGAGAGAGAGAGATATCACAAGCACCATAAACAAAATGAATAAAACAGGATCTTAAAATGTATGGTACCATCCAAGTTGCTTGCAAAATCACTCTCCTTGGCACAAAAGCTGGGAAGGCCACGGTCTAGATTTCACAGGATATTAAGGACAGGGTAGTAATATCAGATATATAATAATAATAAAAATACAGTGTTGTAAAATACTACATACTTTTTTTTCACTTTTGGAAACATACCAGAAAGTTTTCACCTTTAAACTAAACACATGCTCACAGTTTATGGAAAGAAATATTCATTTTTACGGCCTGATCATGTGAAGTGCCGAGAACTGTTCACTTGTATTATTTCTGAAGTTAGAAGGCACACAGCACATGCAGAATCAAACTTCTTAATATCCTGTTGGATTCAAGTGATGAGTCAAGTCAGTGGAGCTATGGCAGTGTTTCACTGTTGCCAGCCTGTAGAAGCTAATTAATTCTAAAGGCTGTGAACAGACAACAGAGTAGATGATGATCCACTTGTGTTGGCAGATAGCTACAACACTGGAGTTGCTGCTCAGGTCCATGAGATCATGAGCACCACAGCTCCTTGACTGTTAGGCACTAACTTCCAACAGCTGCTCCAGAAAGTTCTCTAAATAGACTGACACCAAAGTCCCAATCATGGCTGATTTCTAACAGTCATTCTTCAGAAGGCTAGGAAGAAAATGCTTCCCATGACACTGAATGGTCTCTTCTGAATGCTGTAAAGATGGTAAATATTCACATGTAAAGAAGACGATTGCAGACGGAAATCTTCCGCTCTTGCTGCTGATTCTTCAGTTGACTGCCAGTCCTGTTTTGGTGCTATGGTTACGTTTTAAAGCCAAAGCTTTGAACTTCCATGTGTGTACATCATGAAAGTGGTTGACAGAGCAACTTCCTCACTCTAACATTTCAGAAAAGGAAATGGTCAGATGTCCCTGTGGAACCAGAAGAAGACTATACTAAATTTAACAGTGACAATCTGAAAACCAAAAAGGTAAGCAAGCCTTGCATTCATACACGTTTTGCTAAAGCGTAGATTAATAGCAACTATTAGCACAGAGTGCTTAACTTTCCCCTTCAAAACACACCACAAAACTAAATACAAAATTGTCTGACATCTGTAATTATATCTCTTCGAACTTTTCATTCAGATTTAATATGACTTTGACAATTTTAATTTCCTATTCTTAACTGTTTTGTGCTATTTCTGCTGGGCTATATTTGACCAGTGAACATTCCAGTGAGCCTCGCAGACTCAGACACACGTGTTAAGGTGCTCAGCTAATGTTTGTAAAGCTCTTTGAGATCTTTACATGAGAAATCCTATGGCTTAGTGATAGCAACTGTTAAATTTCAGTTACTTGAAAAAGAAACGAAGATGGCAGCATTTACTTATGGAGGGATGCTAGGACATGCTTTATTTTTACCTAGAAATATTGCTTGTGCACTTACTTATGTCAACTTAATGAAGTTAAATCAACACAGAACTTACTGATTGCCAGCTCCAACGCATGTTTGGAGGCCAGTCCAAATCTGAGTCCAGCAGTGCCTGCCACTGTACTATTCCTAGGAGAGCAACAGAGATGTGAAAAGAAATAGATCCTCTCTGCGTGTGCCAAAGCTGTGAGGCTTGTACTGGCTTGTTTCTCTGAACATTGAAAGAAAATGAATCTTCCTCCAATCCGTGGGGAACCGAAAAGGCCCGCTGTGCTGGTCTTGTGACCTTCAGTCTAATGCTGACTACTCGTTACCCTTTGCAAAGAGAAGCAGCTGGTGACAGATACATTCCTTCCTCCCCCCAAAACCCCAGATTTTTCTGTACTCAGTGCACATTCTAGTTTTGAAGTAAGAGGATTACCCCCTAAGTGAAGGTGATAAATAGTTTAAAATATGCATGTTTCCCCCCCTCCGCATTATATACTATAGCTTTTGAACTTAGCATAAGGATAGAAATAATAATAATAATTCATTTTAACATTAAATGTGATTTATTTCTGAAATAATGAAGTACATTGATGAGAGAATCTGGGAAAGAAAAGACAGCCCTTGGACTCTGTACAGTATACTACTCTTTTTAAAATCCTTTGGCAGTAGTTTTGTTTGTAGAGTAACACAGACAATCATACTGTTGTTGTCTATCTCCATCCTATCCATAACCATCTAGCTGATCCCAAGTACTGTTATTGAGAAGTCCTGCAGACTGAGGATTATCATAAAGAAAGTTCAATGCAAAGTTTTCTTAATAGGGAAAGCAGCTAGAGATTTAAAACCTAACACTTTAAAATACAAGAAAGAAAAGAGGTTGGCTCTATAAAATGTGGTTCATAAAATGTGTTTTAGGTGTAGGAGTCTGGGAAGTTGTCCCAGTGGCCTCAAAAGTGCTTTGCAAATGTTAGTTACCTTCTTCATTCCTTGTTCTTCCATCTCTTTTCCCTTGATTTCACTGTGCATAGAGTCTTTGATAGTAAATCAGTGTGAATTATTCATCATCTGTAATGCAAGTCTGTAATTCAGCCTGCTGACAGCATAATCATGAGATTGAGTCGGAGGGTACAGAATGCATCTGCTCTGTTGTATGCATTATTCCTCTTAATGTACACTCAGGGATTATCCCAAAGTAAACGTTTGATTTGGGATACCTCATTGTGCAGAAAGGAAAGATGTTTCACATCCTTGTCCTTGTAGTTGGTTTTCTGTCTTTGTCTAAGGTGAAGTAATTCACAACAAGTATTCTTCAGTTTGAATAATCTCAAATTTGTTTTTTAACGATTTTGTCCTACAATTCAAAGCCTGCATAGCATTATCTTTATAGCTGTATACTAAAAACTCAGTTCAACTTAGTGCTTGACTTCTGTATTTAGGAGGTTGTAGCATCTGTTTCCCCCCTATGGAGATGCTCTTTAACTGTTTCTGTTTATCATTTCACTCACAGGCAAACACCAAGATGTCTGCAGCACAGAAGGCTCTGGCCAAAGTTGATAAGAGTGGAATGAAATCCATTTCTGCTTTCTTCAGCTCCAAACCTAAAACATCAAAATAAAAACTTGTTATTGAAAGAATTTTATACAGGTTATTTTTATGTTAAGCTAAAGAGGCCTCCTGGAGTTTTTTGTTAGTATAGTGTATGCAGGGCATGTCTGGGTACACGGTGGAGTGTGATGGAGAGGTCTGTGAGCTGGAAGGGCACAGAGCTGTTGAGCCTTAGTGGGACAAGGCAGCACCATGATATCAGATATTCCATCCTGGACTGGGAAGATGGCCCAGCTGCAATAACATGGTGTGGTGAGCTGAGAAGTAAGGCTTAGCAGGGTACCATACTGTGCTGCTGCTTCTTCTAGAGCAAGCCTAGTCAAGCTGACCAGAGTTTCCTCCATTACACTTCATTCTGGGCTGAAAACGTGCCCACCTTTGGTGACTTTTTTTTTTTTTTTAATTGATAAGGAGCATTATTTTTTAGACTTTCTGAGTTTTTTACCCAGTATTACACCAGAGTAGGATGGCATCATTGCATTTTTATTTTGACCCAAGTATTAAGTGCTGATGTAAGCGTTGTCATTGGCGGCATTTTATCGAGGCAAAGATAGAGTCTGTATTGGGATTTGTGTTGTTTTCAATATGCTGGAAACAAGTGGCAGTTAATGTCAATGTACATGTAATGCAATAAAGTGCTTTGTGTAACAAACTTGTGCTTGCTGTATTTACTGTATGCTTCAAGAGTTAGGTTGGGTTTCAGCACATTTTTAAGCGGTTTTGGTATTTTCCTATTATAAATTTTAATCCTTAAAGAGTTATGACATCTCCTTGGCTTTTGTGATAAATCTCTTCGCACACAGCAATATAGGGGCATTTTTATGTTTAGTTCCAAGGTCAAGAGGTCCTTATGAAAATAATCAGGAAAATTTGATTTAAAGGCAAGAATGGACGGGGTTTTTTTTAAGAAGCCTGTTTGGAGTTGGCTTCAAAAGCTTAAGTATGAGTGTCTTATCAGATAAGGTTTAGTTTTATGAAGTTTTGCACAAGGTAGGACTGTTACTTAAAATGCACTACCCACTCTTTCCTGTGTTCTTTCATCATTAGAGTATTCCTGTATATTTAGAGGGATTGCTGATGTTGCAGCTTCCCTGAATCACAGAACTGAAAAAGAGATGGAGTCACTGGGATCATTTGTACATATCTAGCCAGTTCTGCACAGTACTCAGTGTCATCCACCAGTTGTACTGAGTCATTACTATGGATCAACTACAATGTGTGTTTTTGAAAGACTTAAAACACGTCATTCTTTGCTACTTCAGCTCAGTAGAGAATCTGCTTGTATCCCTTGATAATGTGAGTTTCAGAGAAATTAGGAAATCCCCCTGTTTGAGTTACTATGCAATTTTTGCACTTCTGACTTACTTGCTGCCATTTACAACCCTTGGATTACAGTGATGTCTGTTAGGTTAAAAAGCTCTGTGGCACTCTCCAACCAGAAATGAAAGAGAAGCCTTGCCATGTGTTCTGTGCATTTTTGTAGTTGTTGTTGGGCTTTGTATGCCTTTCAAACTGGTAGTTTTTACAAAGTGTCAGATGTAGTTTGTAAATCCAGAGAGTCAGCATGGTTGGGATTCCAGATAGAGTAAAATACTTGGAAATTGATAGAATTATTATCTCTGATAATAAGTAGTGTTTGGTGAGCCCAGAATGAGCAATTCTGGTTATGAACTGGAAGGGCTAAATTTTGGAAAACATTCAACCTCCCAAACTCATGTGAATAGAAGGGATGTAGAAGTGATGGCAACTTTTGAAAAACACCCATCAAAAATGCAGGATAATGATATGGGAAAAAAAGGAAAAAGAACAGGCACATTCTGTCATGTTAATGGAGAAGCTCTGTGCAGTAAGCAACAAGTTAGGGAGTGTTTTGATAGAAAAAAGGAGTTATGTATCTGTTAATGAAAAGCCAGCTCTGAGCACTAGAAGATGCTGAGAAAGCAGACAAGAATGGGATGGGTGTTTGTTGGAAAACCAAGAATGGGAGAGAATTATGTTAGAAACAGGAACTATGAAGCAGAACAGATACATGGTAGAAGCTCTTCTGGATATTTAAATATGCTAGTTTTAGGGATTGGGGTTTTAACAGTTCAAAAGTTTAGTGAAATACATTTTGCAAATGCACCTTTCCATTGACTGAACTGTTCAAGAACCTTCTACAAAAAAGTCCCAGTTACTGTGTTCAGAATTTGGGACAGACAGAACAAATCTGGTAGAGATGAGAGTCCTTCGTGTTGACTTCTGAGCTGGGGTACCAGGTTTTATTTTTTCTTGCTCTATACATGACTTTCACATCTGCTGCTGTGCTCAAGGACTAAGTCTAGAGTTCTTCCTCTGTGCAAAGATGCATTGTGCTTTAGTGCCACATCTCTACTTCAGCTGTCAGCTATGCCGTAACTTACCACAATAGTAATTTTATTAGTGACTGTGTTTTTGGTTGAGCAGGAATTTGTGCGTGACAAAAAAAATAAGCCATTTCCAAAAACCATTAGAGCTTTCATGGGAAAACAAAAACTCTTTTCCCTTTAGGAAAGCATGAAATACATTTACTAACTTTGAAACTTCCTCGACATGTAGCTGTGAGAAGTTATGAAGAGCATATGGTGCCAAGTGCATAAAACAATATTTCCTACCACAATAAGGATTTAAATATAGTTACTCTGCCTGGCCAGCAGTAGCAGCAGGTCGTTACGAAGTGCTGCTTTGCTATTTCTTCCTTGGTTAGCATAACAGGGAGCAATATGCCAGCAGTATTATAGAAATGTGGTCTTACTTTATTTCTTTTTCTGGGTTAGCATGACATCTCTACATGTTCATGTAAATATCTGATGAGCTGTGATGCTTTCATAGTTGTTTATTTGGGATTAAACAACTCTTACATTTTCACTTTTTTAGATTTGCATAGCAAATGGATTGACATCAGTGTTCATGGAAAACATGAAAATACAAGCACTGACTTGGGGACATGTAAGGGTCAAACTGGCACATAATTTTCAGTCTTAAGTAATAATAACTAGTTCTAAAAACCTAGTTCTATTTGTAGAAGTGACAATTGGTGATTTGAATATTTTCAGTGGAAAAGGTGGCATAGCTGGCAGAACTTGCATTCAGATCTGAAATCTGGAAGGATTCAGTGTGCTTGTTTTCAGGTGTTAGTTGCATCTGACGTGATGTTTATTGGAGCAAAATTAAATGCATGGATGGTTTTTTGAATAAAGTAATGTTTTTGACTAGGGTTTTCTCTTTCCTTTGTAGATGCCTGAGAAAAGACGTGCAAAGAAGAAATGAAAGGAGCATAAGGAGACTCACTAATATTATTTTAACTTGCCATAATCACAAAGCTGCTTTTGAAGGCTTTTTTTACGCACTTTCTGAAAAATAAATGTGTGACATTGGACATGCCTTGTTCCAAGAAAAAGCAAATCTCAGCAGATTAGCATTGTTAAATACGCGGTGTGTTAAACATACACTGCTTCAAATTTTATAGCTTACACTCGATTGGTCTGTCGGGCCCTTCCAGGAAAGCACTTACGAGCATGCCTAATGTTAAGCACATGAGCAGTGATCCTAAAGTCAGCCGTGTTGTTCATGTGGGTAAGTGCTTTGCTGGATCAGCGCCTGAAGTCCTGTTAGGTGCTGAGCATCCTGATCCATATCCAGCAAAGCACTTACATCCATGCTTATCTTGAAGTGGAAGAGCCAGTCTAATATTTGTGCATTAGTGTTCACCATAAAATCTCTCTTGGCACTATGACTCATATGCTTAAAATTAAGCACCTGCCTAAGTATTTCACAAGGTCAGACCAACTACATCCTTGAGCATTCATGTCTTAAATACTTGATTTTCTAGGAATTTTTTTTTGGTACTCATTTTTTTAACAGAATATATGCTTTTAGTGACCGTATTTACATGTTTTAGAATCTGTATAGCAAAATATGTTTGTATAGAAAATATGTTGTATGTAATTTCCTTCTTTCTTTTTCAAAATCTATCCAAATTCAGAAAAGTGGCCTTTTTGGACTAGGAGTCCAATGTTCAGACATAAAATCAACCAAAATTAAAAAAACCCCAATGTTAACTCTTTTTAGGACATTTACATTTTTTAAAATAATTTCACTGAGTTTCATTTACATGATTTTGTCCAATGCTGACCTGTTATACAGAAGGTGTCACCTAGCCTGGGTTGTGTGGACAGTCTGACTCTTAAGTACTAAAGCATTGGGTAGGTTGTGTGTTCAGAAGGGCAGATGGAGAAGCCGTATTTTTTATTTTACTTCTTTTATTCTAGGGAATTGAAACCTTACAAACATGTATAAAATAACATGTACATTTTGTGTTAAGAACTAAACCAAAACCTATGTAATCCTTCAGGTTAAAAAAAAGATATAATTATCCTTTTTTTATTAATGTAAGTGACACTTTCTGTGGAGCGAACTTCAACCAAAATGTCAGCCTGAGTCTACATAAAACATGCAGAAGGTGGATGTTAATGAGATCCTGAAGTGATTTCTGTCAGATGCAGTCTGATGTTCTTAACTTAAATACCTGTGTATCAAACTACTATTAATATCTAACTCTTTGCTAGAAAAAAATTTTAAAATTAATAATTGACAGGATTTTGAACAGAATGAATGTTTACTTCTGTGAATTCCAGCTGGCACCCCTGTTCACAGACGCCTACAGCAAATGACCAAAATGTTCAGTAAAGCTTGAATGTATTTGAAGCATCCTAGGTAAAAAGTAAACAAATATTTTACATCACCTCTGGCAAATTTTGCCTAACTTTGAGTAAAGAAAAGCTCCAAGAAGACTTTATCATGACCTTTCTGGAAACTAAATTCTAAGGCAAGAGGCAATAGCCTATTCAACTTTTCAACTGATTCTGTTCAACTGTTTCCAAAAATGAAAAACCTGAACTGTTAACTATTTAGAAATCATATGTGAAAGAAAATGTAATCTGAATGCCTATTTTAGGAATTTGCACTGAATTATTTTTGTTAGTCTGGTTAGCAATGGGCACTTTCCTTTTTAAGGAAAAAAGTATTTATTTTAACATAATTGTTAGGAATACTGCAAGAATATTATATGGGTCCAAAATGAAATTTCTATTTTTCTAGCTTACATTTAAAAACGCTTGATGTATGAATTAAGATGATATATTTCAGTATGTGGTTCCATATTTTTGTAATATTTTATTTTTAATTCATGTACAAGAAAGAAATAAATGCCTTTGGAGTAATTTGTTGATTATTTCTTCACTAGCATCACAGAGAAAATGCAAAGAAAAATGTGGTGCAGTCCAGCTACTGATGCTGTTACCCTCCACAGGGTAGTCAGTAATTTTTGGACAGAGCTGAAGGAAATAATGAATCCTGATATAAATATGAATCTAAAAGTTCATTAAGACAGATTCAGTGATGCAATTAGGCTAATCCCTGAGTACCTTACTGTACAGATGTTCTAAAGAGAACCCATCTCTGTGTACATTCAGTTGTTGGCCTACATACTCTGGATATTTTCATTTTCGTGAATGTGGTGGTGAATCCCTGAGCAACGGTGGGATGAGGAGAGTGAGGGTGAAGAAAATGATGTGATACTTGTGTACCTTTTTACATATTTCACATTCTTCGCCATCACATATGTGATACATAGGCGCTCCGTGACAGACTTACAGAGAATTGATAAACAATTATTTTCCATGTTTTTTTATGGCAGACAGTTAATCAAACACAGCGGGAAAGCTGTTCCTCTGCCAAAACATTATCCCGGTATCACCCTGATACTCTTAAGTTGGTGACATGAGGCTCCAAGGCTGTTAGGAGAGTTACAGCCATTTCATTTATAAAATCAAGACAACAAGGGGCAAAGCAAAGGTGGTGGGTATTTTATTTGGCTGTCAAGTTGGTTTATTGGTATTAATGAAAACCAAACAAGAAAAGAAGTAAGGTTTGTACCATTTCATATACCCATCACTCACCAGCACTTACCCAAAGAAAGAGAAGTACCAGTGCAAACGACAAAGCAATAGGGCAGCGTCTATTTAAATATGAAGTAGCATTTACACTTCTTAGTTCAATGAAGTCATCTCGCGCAGCATTGCAAAGACTAAGGAAAACAGCACATTGCTTTACATTCTTAAAGATCTTCTATAGCCCAGGTGTCTCCAGCTGAGCTCTCTAGTACCCCCTCTCTGCACAACTGTTGCCTTTAAGGGTCTGTCTTTTTAGGCACTGCAAATTGCACTAATTTTTCCAAAGCTCCCTTTTAAAATGCATTGCATACCCTGAGATAGTTGCAGAGCAAGCAATACTGTGTCAGGTAAAACACTGCCCCAGTGAGGCTCATCGGTTTTTAAAAGGGGAAAGTAATAGGAAGGTGAAAAGGTCTGCTTTAAAATTCGGGTTCTGATTTAGGGTTATGGTCATTGTTTTGTTCACCCCTCCTCTCTTATATCTGAGGGCCTGATTCTTCTTCAGAAGGTGCTAATTTGTTATAACCCCATCTCCCCTGACTTCAGGCCAACCAAGCAAACTGTATCAGAACAGGAATCCACATTCATGAAGACAACCAAAATCAAACCTCTCTGCAGCCCCGGTTGTGAATGGAATCTTCACCACTTCCTCTTGAATTCCTTGTGCAAGCTGGCATTGCTACAGGTTCATCCAAAACAGTTGAGACTTGACTCAGTAGGGGTGAAAGTGAAAAAAACCCCAACCTGACATACTTTCTTATATTGTAGTCAATCCTACGCTGGACAAGCTGAGCAGAACAGTTAGAGGCACAACAGTGAGGATGGAAATGAAGAAGACGGCAGCAATGCTGGCTCACATGAAAAAGTTGATGTTAAAAATGAAGGAAAAGTAGGCAGTGAGGAGGAAAATAGTGGAAAAGGAACTGATGAAGTGAATGTGGAAGAAGACCACAATGGGGCTGGACACAAAGAAGGGGCAGCAATGCTGGTGCAAATGAAGAAGACTATGTTTAATTTATGCTGAATTTCTCTATTGCATCAGTCACGCTACAGCCTTGCCAGGCATCGTCAGGAATCTGGTGCCAACTGAGTGGGCATGCTGGATGCAGGGATTGGGCTGCTGTCATCAGCAATGGGATTTGCTGCTGCACCTTTGCTCCGGATGCAGATACAGCAGCACTGAGCTCTCAATCCTGCTATTTCTTCCATATGAGGTAGATCCCCAAGTGCCGTGCCCTGTGCAGAGCTTACATCATCTCCAGGCAGCGGCAGAGGACGCTGGGCGGTTTGCATGGTGTCCGCAACTCCTTACATGTTTCACCCTTCTCCTGGCTTCAATTCCCTCCCCCAGCATCCTGTCCCATCACATCATCTCTTGGTGGTGCAACCACTGGACCACGCCCTTTGTCCTATTTCAAAATATCTGGGTGCCACCAGTGCCTTTAGGGCTCCTAATTAGTGAGTACCACTTGCATCAAGTTAGTGGTGCTGCGGAGATGTCTCTTTGCCTTCGCCTGTGTCCTCCCTGGGACTTGTATCAAACTTGAGGCCTTGTATCAAACTTGGAGCCTTGTAGCAAAGGCTCCAAGAGCACCCCCACAAGCACAGGGCTCAGCACCAAGGGAACCAATCCCGTCTCCTCGCAGGGGATGTCCAGGAGCAAAGTATCCCTGGATCTCATCATGCAGTTGTATATTTGACAAGGGTTTGCGGGGGCTTTGTCCTGTTTGGTGAAGGAAAGCCGTGGGGGCCCATTCCAGAGCGGTGGGTCTGCATTTTGTGGGTGTCAGGGCTTTGGCTGCCCGGGGCCATTCCGAGGGGCTGAGCTGGGGTGGGAACAAAGGGCAGGGCTTGCCTGGCTGTGATGTCTCTGGTGTCTGTGTCATCACAAGGCATGTCACAATGGGGGGTGCATAGAAACAACACCAGCAGGCAGCGCTGCCCCAATCCAGCCTGGGCGAGCGTCGAGTGCTCACGCAAGCCAGAATCTGTGCTGGACGAGAGCCGGAGCACAAACTCGGGCATCCGGGAGAGTGCTTCCCATCCTGCATCCGGGGCCCAGCCCCTTGCAGGAGCTCCTTGGACACAGCACAGCGCGGCTGCTGCTGCTGTGGCTGTGGCTGCAGCTGGGCCTTGGTGCCTTGGTGCCTGCCAGCTGCCTGGCTCTCTCTCTTCCTGTCCCAACATCCCTAAGGCTCCCACCCCCACCTCAACACCAGTAGCTCCCCTCCTCCTCTCTCCCTGCTCCCCCTGGAAGCCATGGCAGCCTTCATGTTCCTGGTGTGGCTTGTGCACAGCCTTCTCCAGTACCCACAGATGGTCGGGGATGGACTGGATGAGGACACACGCCTGCTCATGGAGTTGCGTGCCAAGTACGAGGAGCTGCAGAGGATTCGGCTGCTGCAGGAGCTGCAGGAGCTGGAGCAGGCGACCCTGGAGCAGAGTGGTGGCCTCTGGGGAACGATGTTCTGGGCTGCCTTGCAGCAATGGCCGTTCTGGGCCGTCGCTGCAGTCCTGGCCCTGCTCTTGGTGCTGTGCTTTGTCCTCTGGCAAAGGTGCTGTGAGCCAGAGAGCAGTGGCCAGGAGAAGAAGTCCAGCAGCAACATGGACAAGAGGGCAAGTGATAAAGAAAACAATGCTCTGGCAAAGAAAGGAGAAATCAGCTTGGCAAATGTGGAGAAAGACAACAATGCTGATGGCAGCGGAGAAGGTGGCAGCAATGCTGACGCAGCTGGAAAAGACAATGTTGGAAGCGAAGAAGTAGAAGGCAGTGAGGAGGCAAAAGCTGGAGAAGGAAACAATAATGTGAATGTGGAGGAATACAAGAAGGATGACGGAAATGAGGAAGAAGACAGCAATGCCAAAGTCACAAATGAGAGAGACAATGTTGAAAATGAAGCAGAAGAAGGCACTGAGGAGGCAAAAGCTGGAGAAGGAAACGATAATGTGAATGAGGAGGAAGACAAGAAGGATGACAGAAATGAGGAAGAAGACAGCAATGCCAAAGTCACAAATGAGAGAGACAATGTTGAAAATGAAGCAGAAGAAGGCACTGAGGAGGCAAAAGCTGGAGAAGGAAACGATAATGTGAATGAGGAGGAAGACAAGAAGGATGACAGAAATGAGGAAGAAGACAGCAATGCCAAAGTCACAAATGAGAGAGACAATGTTGAAAATGAAGCAGAAGAAGGCACTGAGGAGGCAAAAGCTGGAGAAGGAAGTGATGATGTCAGCGTGGAGGAAGACACCAAGGAGGCCGGAAAGGAGGCAGAAAGCAGCAATGCTGTCTCAAATGAAAAAGACAATGTTGGAAATGAGGAAAAAGAAGGCAATGAGGATGGAGATACTGGAAAAGTAAAGGATGATGAGTATGTGGTCAAAGACAACACTGAGGCCGGAAATGAGGAAGAAGGCGGCAATGTTGACACAAATGAAGAAGACGAGGAGGCCAGACATGGTGGAAAAAAATGCAGTAAGGGCACAAATGAAGAAGAAGTGAATGCCAACGTGGATGTGCAGAAGAACAATGCTGCTGGCAACGAAGGAGAGAAATCTGACACAAATGAAGACAAAGAGTGGGATTTTGCAGGCGAGCTTGGAAGGCTTGTGCAGGAGCACATGCAGTGGGCTCTCATGGACCTGGACAGAGGTTGTGCCATGGTAACTCTCCTGATGGACAACTTCACACGTGCCTTTGGACATGGCTCGTCCAATCACTTCTACCCAGTTCTGCAACAAGCCATTGGAGTGGACAGTGCCTTTGAAGGCTGGAGGCCCCGCACAGAGGGTGCGTTGTACCACGTGCTTGTACCCCTGAATGCGCCCGCGGGGCACGCCTTCCGTCTGGAACCGGACACTGGAGTAAAAATGCCAGGGAGGAACTTCCGCGTCCGAGTGGAACTGGAGTGCACCTGCGTGAGGGAGCAGCTGGGCGACAACACCATGCTGTGCTTCCTCCACCACTCCAAGGAGGAGCTGAGCAGGAAGCAGGAGCCCAGTCTCCTAGACACCCTCTGCACTGGACCCTACCTGGATGTGGAGAAAACTGCCCACTGGCTGTACCGACTGGTGAGAGCAGACTGGTTGCTTTTGCTTCAGTCCTCCCACAGGCTTAATTTAACGTTGCTGCCCTCCAGCCGCTCCTGCAAGATGCAGCTGAGCAAGGGCAAGGAAAGCTTGGTGGTAGAGGTACTGTTTGGGGTGCGGCAAGGCGACTCGGACATCTACGTCAGCAGTCAGCCCACAGAAGTCCACTTCATGCCGAGCACAACCTGGCACGAGACCTACGCCGTGGCTGAGGCCAACTTCTTCAGGCACGTGGCCAGGCAGGTGCCGCAGGACAGCTGGCACTGCAAATGCCTGCAGTTCCTCACCGGCGTTGCAATGGGCAAAGGCTTTTCTGCCTATGCCTTGAAGACAGTTGTCATGCACCTCCTGAACACCAGACCCCTGTCACAGTGGAGCAGGAGGGATTTCCTGAAGCGCTTGGTGGACATTGTGGACTCCCTGCGCTGTTCCCTGGACAAGAAACGCCTCGACCACTTTGTCATAGGCAACCAGAGGCTTCCCGGGGAGATCAGTTTGCCGCCAGAGCTGCAAAGGGTTGAACCACCCAACCTGTTCCAGCACCTGGCGCGTGATCCAGACGCCTACAGAGAGGTGGTGCAGGAGTATATTAGACTGCGACATCATCTTAAAGAACTGCTTCTTGCAGCCGTGAAGGCCAGTGCTAAGGGACAGAGATGAGCTGCTGGGGGCTCACGCCTGAAGACAGGCTCTGTATATATAAGGAGTAGTCCATGTTTAAGTATTTAATAGGTAGATAGTGCACCCAACGCCCCCCAATAGATACGTAGTTAACGTGTAGTTAGTGGACTTATCGCCAGTAGGGATAGTTAGCGCATGTATTGCAGGCTTCAATAAAACGTATTATTCCAAAATCTGGGTTGTGCAGATTGTTTTTGTAGTTGCCAGACCTACAGTGCTGAATTGGTTCTAATCAGAAATTCAGCCTATTTGCACCCAGTCCATTTTATTGCGCATGATGAGCTGGAACTCGGCGGGTGGGTTAGTTTCTGCTGAATTTTCTATTGCATCAGTCACGCTACGGCCTCGCCAGGCATCTGGTGCCATCTGAGTGGGCACGCTGGATACAGAGATCGGGCTGCTGTTAATTTGCTGCTGCACCTTTGCTCCAGATGCAGATACAGCAGCACTGAGCTCAGTCCTGCTGTTTCTTCCATATGAGGTAGATCCCCAAGTGTCGTGCCCTGTGCAGAGCTTACATCATCTCCAGGCAGCGGCAGATGACGCTGGGCAGCTTGCATGGTGTCCGCAACTCCTTATATGTGTTTCACCCTTCTCCTGGCTTCAATTCCCTCCCCCAGCATCCTGTCCCATCACATCATCTCTTGGTGGTGCAACCACTGGACCACGCCCTTTGTCCTATTTCAAAATATCTGGGTGCCACCAGTGCCTTTAGGGCTCCTAATTAGTGAGTACCACTTGCATCAAGTTAGTGGTGCTGCAGGGGACATAAACAATTTTAACAGGAAATAACAAGGTTCAACAACAATTATCAACCCTGTTTAATCACTTAAATGATTATTTTTAATTATCTTAATTAATTAAACCTACAAAATCTAGACATTCAACCATGCAAAAGCCAACTCCATACTTTCATGAATAACAGGATTATTTGCAAGTTGTCCCTGTATGCATATGCCTGACTTGAACATTTCCCTTCCAGAATTATTGGTTAGTGACAAGCAGCATGGGCCAAATGATCTACAGAGATCAGAGGTTTTTGCTGTTGGTTTTTTTTTTGCAGGAAGATATACTTGAAAAAAAAAGGCTCAAAGGCTGCCCAGGAAAATCGTGGAGTCTCACTCTCTGGAGATATTCAAAACCCACCTGGATGTATGCTGTGTAACCTCCTCCAGGTGACCCTGCCTGGGCAGGGAAGTTGGACTACATGATCTCCAGAGGGCACTTCCAACCCCAACAATTCTGTCACTCTGGTAAGATTAAAAATAAAGGAGTAGAGGTAGGAAGGGTAGGGAGAAGAGAGAGCTTAGATAGTACAGGGAAGCAAAGAGGGCCAGCACTTTTCCGTGCTCTCATTTTGTCTGGAAGTCGCGCTTTAAATGTTCTTCTTTACTTGTGCCAGCAGTATGTGCAAACCACTAGGTAGCAGGCAACTACTTAAAAGCAGTAACTCATTAGAATGGACATGCTACTCCATGACAAGAAGAAAATGTTACTGGACCTTTTTAAGAGAAAACCACCATAGAAATGAGTTTGCCAGTAGCACTTACAAGCATCAGAAAGATTCTTGGTGCAGTTTGCCAGGGCTTTTTTCAGCAGTTCTTCATAGAAGAGTATTTATTTTTAAACTGTACAAAAGAGTCCTACTTGGCTTTGAAGCCACTGAGAGATGAGGTATCTGTCCCAGTGGACTTACAGACTGTGACATTCTCAGATGTCCTCGTACTTGTGTCCATGTGTTCTATGTGTGTGTGAGTATTTTCAACTCTGCCAAAGTGTAACCACACAAATCCTATTGGGCAGAAAGGGAGTCATGTATCTGACTTCTGCCCTGGGGTTTGGAAACATTGAGCTTAAACTAACTGTGTATAAACAGTTTGTTTTTAGGTTGGCAGAACCTAAGCCATTATGCTCACAATATCTGGTCTCCATGAGTGAAGGGAAGGGCTTGGAAAGGAACAGAGCTTCAATGGATAAACACCTGGCTGCACATCTGGTGCCAACAGGAATCAACATGCCAACATTGACAATTATGGAACCCACTCTGCAGACTGAGACCCGATAGGAATAGGTGGGACCCATCTGACAAAGGGGAGAGTTTGCCCAAGTGGAGAATTGTGACGGATTGATACAAGCTCAGGAGCAAAGCAGGGAAGATGAAGAGAGGGATTGTTGTCTATGTGAAGCAGCCTTTTGGATTATGGAGCTCTTCTGAGGAAGAGATGGGCTTGCTTTCTTCCTTGTTCATGAGGTGGAGAACATAACCACCCTCTGTATCCCAAGTTGTCACTTTTCTGCTTTTTGGGGCAAAGTTGAATAGATTGGAGATTTTAATTCAAAATCTGGATCCTACTCAGGATTTTGTAGTTCAATACCCAAGAATCACATTCTCCCTGCTGGCCACAGTATTGTGGATGATGAGGGTGGTCCATCAGTGGTACACTGGGCCCACACCACACCTTTTTCTCACATTCATTGCTTCCTGGCATGGCCTGTGCTCTTTACACCTGGATTTGGCAGCTCTTCATGGATTGCTTGTGGCCCACTGTCCTGACACTGTCACTAACTTGTTTACCTCCTTTAGCACTCTATCAGATGCAAGTATTCCTAGGAAACATTTTGGACATTTTGCCAAGTTGTTGTAAAATACATATTTGCAGAGGGCCAAAAAAGGTCCTGTGTCCCTCCATCCCAGCCTTGCTTGACAGAAGCCCAGCTGATGCTGATACTGATTCTCAATCTGCACCTACAGGGAACACTATCATTTGTGTCTGTTGGTTCATTTTTCCCACCTGATCTGTGGGACACTGGTTTTCCCTCTTGTTGATGAAGCTATGTGGTATTAGAGCAGCACTTGTTTGTCCAGTGATCTTCAATCTCTTCAAGGAGCACTTCCAGGTCTCATATGGTTTATCTTCTGCAGGCGACAGAGAAAGAAATAAATGAGACAGGAAGAAGAATGAGGAATGGTGTGTCTTAATGAACAAGAGAAGGAAAAGAATTAAAACTAAAGCCTGTGACTGGGGTTGGTGAGTAGGCAGGAAGAGGCAGAAGACAGGAAAAGAAGGGTTCACATCTGAAAGCAAATGATATCAACACTGCTTCCCAGCTCGAGAGCTATGGGTGACAGTAGGCACAGTTGCCCACTGAGCCTCCTTGGGCTGCAGAGATGGGGCAGGGTCTCGTGTTCAGCAGAAGTGTCCAGGTGCCCACAAGTGTTTCTGCCTTGCATCTCTAGGAGCAGCAGGCCCAGGATATCTGCAGCCAGCTGGACCCAAGCAAACAGCTGTGGGCTTTATTCCCCTCTTGCATAGGTAAGGATGACCTGAATGGCCAGAGGAGGAGCCCAGACTGGCATCTTAAAACTGGGGGTTCAGTTCTTCTCTTGCTCCAAAACTCCACTGAGACCTGGGATGATATACATATCTTTTTTGTCTCATGGAGGGGAGGAAGAATAGAAATTTCTACTTTTCCCCCATCTCTGGTTTTGTGGTGCCTTGCATCTTAATATGAACTCCTTGAGGCAACAGCCATTTTCTCAGCCATCTTCATGCAGCTCTTGGCTTACAGAAGTCTTGATCTTTAGTTATTCCTCTCAATCTCAATTGTAATAATTTTGTTTTATTCAGGGCTACAGGATTTGCCCCTCTAAAATATCCGTGAAACAAATAAATTCTCCTTGAAGAGTCTTAAGTGCTTTTTTGATCTTTTCTAGAAATACATTTAACTGAAGTGTCATAGGTTAGCAAGGATAGTCCCGGAAGGGATGTCCTTGCTAAGGGGTGCTTACAGCTTCCTCTGGGACCTGACAGAACCTATCAGCTGGCCAGTTTGAATATGGACAATTCTTTAAGCCACTTAAAGTTGTGACCGCCTCTGTGATCCGCACTTAAGAATAGACAAACTCCCCCCCAAGCTCTCTCTCGTTCCCATTGCTGGGACAGGTGGCTGCAGGCCCCATGCGGGGACCAGTGGGCCCGGCCAGGCCCTGGCCATCCTGAAGCCATGGGCTTGTTCCAGCCGTGGAACCCCCCCCACTGCCTTGCCGTGGGCAGCCGGAGCGGCTCGGAACCCCCCCCCTCCACTGCAGCCAAGATTTCAGCAAAGCGGCACCTCTGTCCGGCAGAGGCCAGGTGACCAACAGCGATAAGCAACATTCCAGCTGCAAGGCCGAGGTGAGATTAACCCTTTTATTGCTGTGAAGAGCTGAAAACCTGAGGGAAGAGAGAGAGGAGATGCTTAAAGCTGAAAGTCTGTTGTGAAGCTATGATATATCAGAGTATCCCATTGTAATTTCATGAAGATATGGGGGGTGGAGTGTTCAAGTTGTAAGCAATAGGCAGATGCTGATGCAGCTGTAATTTCATGAGAAGCTTGGACAGGGAGAGATGAACCAGATGAGGACTTTTGCTCCAAATGGGAAAGGAGAAAACCTCAGTTCCTAGAGATGCTCCCAGAGATAGTCCTAATGATGAAGATGAGGAAGACCTTTTGCTCCCAGGGAAGGAGAAGGGCCTCTGTGTTTTTGTTTCTAAACGGCTCAACCTTAAAATTGTACCCCAAAAACTTCAAGAGTGGACCCTCGAAAGCAGTTGCGGGAAAAGCTGCAGGTCGGGGGAAGGGACTCACATCGCGAGCAGAGAGACTCCTCTTCCTAAATGGATTGAACAATATTTGGAAGTGGGCGGCTGTCTCATTGTGATAATGTTTTCATAGCATGAGCAAGAAGAGACTTCTCTTTCTAAATGGACTGAACAAGGTTATGATGGAAGTGGTAAACAGACTGAACATCTTAAGGGTTGTCTTTTTACATTGTCAGTGGGAGAAGGGAGGAAGGTGGGGGGAGGAGGAGAGTTCTGAAGGTGGTATAATTTTTTTTTTTTCCCTTTTCTTCTTTTAGGTCTGTTAATAAACTTCTTTATATTCTTTCAAGTTGGTGCCTGCTTTGCATTTCTCCTCATTCTTATCTCACAGAAGATAAACAGTAATGAGTATTTTAGACCAAACCACTACATGAAGGCTTGGTTTTGGATGTACACTGCTGTGCTTCTTAACAGACCTTTTTCTAAAATGTGAGGATTTGATTGAAATATTTTTAAAATACTTCATTTTTTTAAGATAGTCTCTTCCTTGGGCCCCAGACTTCTATTGCTTTTAACTGGGCACGAGTACAGCCCTTTGCCTGAGCTCACTGGCTTCTGGCTTTGGACTGCTGTTGGTCTATTAAACCCGAGGGAGTAGTATGAAGCTAATGACCAAGGGCAGAGGAGAGTTACACAAAAGGCTGCTGAATAAAGCCTGCAACAAACCAAAAATAGCTGGGGGAAGGTGGGAGGAGGAGGAGGGAAGGCGGGTTGTGCTGCACGAGGCTCCAGATGGGCCCTGTGTGCCGCATTACAATGATAGAGCCACGGGGGGAGAGGGAAAGGTTCCCATCCCTAGAGGATATATGGCACCAACCTGCAGCACACGTTCCTCACCAGGTGAAGGATTCCCCAGCTCCCTGTCCCAAGGACACCACCTGGTCAACTCGGCTAGGGGGCTGATATTCATTAAACTGGGAACCAGCATGGCTCTTCGCTCCTGCAGCGCTTGTCTTGGTCGCTAATTAGACCAATTCCTAAATAAGCGGTACAAATAGTAAACATGCAGTAGCATCCTGTTTTATCCAGGAGTTGAAGATAGTGTTGAAAGCATTTATTTGTGTTTTAAACGGCTACTGGAAGGCTCCTTTTCAAGGATGAGTTAAGTAGCCTCATTGTCAAGTTGCTTCTGCATTTTGAAGTTAAACAGCTCCGTGATCTATGAACTCAAATCACACACTTAATTACCCCACATTCCCCCTTCTTGCTCCCCTCCCTCTCCCACTGTGCTCTTGAAATACATTATATTTCTTTGACAGTCCACTGAGAACAATGTCTGCTTTTGTGACAGCAACATTGCCAGTGGTGTAAAAATCTACGCGTCTGTCAGGTTTCCCCATGTGAAACATAATTGCTTAATTTCCATTTGAAAGTACATCCCTGACATTAGAACAACGTAGACACACCAAGGATAACAATGATTTCCTGACACCTACAATGGGGCATAATGTGGTAATAAATATGTGTGCAAAATGAATGCTCCGCACACAGAGGGAGCAGGTCTGAATTTACAGCTGCAGATGAAGTGTTCCTCAGGAAAAAAAAAATAATAAAAAGAAAGAAACCAACAGATTAGCATCAGTGTGAGTCTATGTCAACCAGATGGCTTGCTATGGAAAAAGAGCTTCTCTGCTTTATTCCAGTAACCCTGGCTAGCAGGCTGAATGTCTGAGATGAGAAGAGAAAAATGATCTCATTCAGTTGGGTTTTTTTTCCTTCTTGCATGCATACAGTTTGAGCTGGAGCAGAGTAAAAGCTCTGAAAAGAACACAGAAGTTGTCCACTAATGGTGGTGTGTGGTGGACCAGGAAAGCTCCCGGACACAGGTTCAAGCATGCCAAAAGCACAGTGGAAAGCACTGCCAGCTGAGAGGAGGGGAGCCCTCAGGGGACAGCCACTGGGTCTAGCCAGGCGTCTACTCTGCACCTTAAAATGATGATGTGCTCCTTCCTCGGACTTCTCCCTGCTTCAGATGGTCCCTAAAATATTTGGAGCAGAGGTCATCTCCCCAAGGCCCCAGTTCCTAGTGTCCTCAGATGCTAGTGGGATGCCAGTCATGGCCTGGCATGTTGGTCCTAGCCTGCCAAGACTGGACTTGGCACTGGAGCACATTGGCAGTTCATGTGGAGACAGCTACACCAGGTTGCTGCCTGGTCCAGGCCACCTCATCTCATTTTAGGCATTTAACTGAACACTTAGTTAGGAGCAGTTTCCTCCAGGGTCATTGGGGACAAAAACATGTCTTCATTTGAGTGTTGACAAGGAGTCCAGTGGTGCCTCTCTCTACAGACTGTGGGAAAAACTCCTAGTGTAATAAGACTCTCAACTTGGCCTGAAGTGAAATGGGATGAGTCCAGGCTCAGATGTCTCCCTTCAGGGTGATGAGTGCTGTCCTTTGCCAGAGCAGGTCAGGACATCCTCATCATCAGACTGTCTGAATCACACATGGCTTCTCCCCAGAGACACCACAGTTTGACAGTGAAGGAAGGGACCTGTAGCTGACAGTTTGAAGAAGTCCAAGTGCACTTATCTTTTCAGGCATTTGAGACCCAATACAAGATTTACAGTGTTGGCTTGCTGCTAAAGTATCATTTCACAAAAGCTCTGGTACAATGGTTCCTAGGAGAGACATCATCTTTGGACAATGTGCTTCACGCAGCAGGCAATTTTGCTTGGAGTTTCTGGATTCCAGTGAGAGCTAAGTGCATTTTAGTGACACTGTGGTGAGGGTTGTCCTACAGAGAGGTTGTAAAAATAATCGGGGTGATTTGACCTCTCTTATCTGCAACAAATGATGAGTTGTGACTGTGCACCAAAAAACAGGAGATGAGAATCTTTCTTCTCTTTGGAGAAGTTGTGACACCATTTGTTAAGACCTCCTTCAAGGCTAGGGCACCATTCACAGGGCAAGAGTTGAATAGCTGTTTTTCACTTTTCTTTGTTTAAATTCTGTTCCCAATGAAAATTTCTCACAGTAAGAAGTGAGGAGGATGTTTCACTTTGATTTGGTCTATGGTAGAATTAATGTGCATGAAATATCCAGTCCTCGACTCTTTACTTGTCCTTGGCAGTGAATGAATGTCTGTCATTGCGAATGTCTACAAAATTACTGTTTTAATGACCTGTTTGCTTCAATTAAGGCCTGGCTATTATCTTTCCAAGAGGCAGAGGGTTGGGGAGGGTGAGACAGAGCAGGAGAAAAGAGCTGATCACTAGGACGTGTGAGTAGAACATTTAAGGGGCCAGCTGAAACTGAGAGTAGATTTGGAAAGACTGTGTGATGAATCTGTGACATTGCAATATTTCAATCATCACATTTCAGATTCTGGTTCATGCATCATTTGCTATGAAAGTTTTAAGATTTTAATCAGTGTTTCAAGAGTAAATTGATACAGCCTAATCATTTAGAATCTCTGGCACAAGGCCAAAGTGTATTATGTTAAGTGTATGTTATGTATTATAAAAGCTGCTTGCTGAAAATTAATTGAGTATTCCCGTGCTAGATAATGTTTCTCCATTCCCCAGAGCCCATCCCTTTGCGTGCGAGTATTTTCCCAAGTGCAATGCAGATGCCAGAGAAAAGGTGAATATATAACACATGTAAAAGACTGGCTCAGTTAGACATAGCACAGTATCAAGCCTGCCAACCTCCCTGGCTGGATTGTGGGGTTGTTTATTTGTCTGCATGATGTGTAGGAGGAAAACTTCCGGGTACAAAATGACAGAAAAATGTATTTTCCATAGAAGCAAAATATAAGAAGGCCTGTAAAAAATTGGAAATATGTTTGCATTTCTACTGATGGCAGAACAAGCAGCTCAAGTAAATTACCCAGTTAGCAGCCAGTGGGTCTAGGTAACAAATGTGCCATCACACTGTATATTGAAAGTATCACTAAATTCTCATGTTGTGCTTGTCCTGCATTTTGTACCTGTGGCAATGCTGATAAAAGGAATGTGTTCTGAGATGAGGAGTTGGGCACACCTTTGATTTGCCAAAAGACAGCAGTGAGTGGCCACCAGCATTGTTTATCCTCTGTGCTGACATTTCTGGTACAAACTGTTTCCATCTGCTGAACTTGGTTTCTCAGGGGGATTTGGGCCCCTTTTGCAAAGAGGGGTTGTTTTTGGAACTTTCCCTGTCTACCTAGTACAGAGGAGAGAGGTTCAAACACCCCTTCTGCCTCCTGCATGGTTCTGCGCAGGGACTCCCAAGATGAATCTTCCCACCATCAGGATATTCTCCCCAGCATCCTGGTCAAAGTTGTCCTAACTCATTTATGGTTTTTAGTCATCTTCAATGTCAGGCAAAAGAAGAGGGGTGTTTGCTGTCTGCAGTTGGATCTCACTTCCTTCAACTCCAGTCTCAAGTCCTCCTCATCACACATTTACCTTTTAGAAAGTGGAAAAACATCAACACCCAGAGCATGTGTCCATCCTCTCATCTTCTCATAAGATGTCAGTGTAAGTTCATTAGCCTGAACTGGGCAGATCAAGGATTTGAAGCCCATTTGTACATATCCCAGGCAAGACCGCCCCCCCCCCCCCCCCCCCCATATCACTGCTGAAGTCCTTAAGCCACAAAGTGAGGAGAATGGCAACATTTGTCTTGATAGCTTTGGCTAGGATATCTAGCCTCCCTCTTTGGCTGTCTGTCTTTTCCTCTCTGACTTTTTTAAAGCCCAAGGCATTGGAAGTAAAGTATTTGTTCGGGGTCACTTCAAATTCTTCAGTCAGACAGAATTAATTGTTTCATTCTGCTGAATATTGGAATTTCTTTTTTTTTTTCTGTTTCAGTTTAATGGATAGTCTCCTACCCAAGTGGAAAATCAGTAATTCTCAGTGGCCTTAATTTAGGCACACTCATTACCAGTGTTGCTAAGATC
This sequence comes from Aphelocoma coerulescens, assembly GCF_041296385.1. Classification (NCBI taxonomy): domain Eukaryota; kingdom Metazoa; phylum Chordata; class Aves; order Passeriformes; family Corvidae; genus Aphelocoma; species Aphelocoma coerulescens. The sequence continues at coordinate 66,430,979 of NC_091013.1, forward strand.
AGATACAGTCCATAAGATGGAGGAGGGAGATAGGAAGGAGGTCATTCAGCTCTCCTGAGGAAAGAACATCTCAAAGGACTCAAGCAACTCCTTTCTGCTCAGAAGGTTTGTAGTCCCTTGCTTCCTCCCACGGCCTGGTTTGTATCACAGAAATGCCAAAAGTGTATGCACTGGGTGCACACACAGATCTCTCATTGACTGAGCAGGGAAGTCCCACATCTGGCTTCCCACTCAGGGCTCCCTGTTGCCCTCCAGTCATACAGCTGCAGTTCCACTCTGCTGTACTCTCTGACCCCTCTTTCAAAGGACTGGCCTCCTTTGTCAGCAGCTTGCTCATCACCTGGTGGTCACAAAACAACAGAGGGGTGCCTTGGCAGCAGACCCCTTGCTCCCAAATGAGTCCTCCTGCAGTTTAGGGCTGTGGCCTTTGCTCTGCTCCCTGGCTCTCTGGCATGCTGTCTTTGATAACTGGAGAAGGTACTTGGGTGTCCTGTGGGAGAGGCTTCATGCTCATGATCACAGGTGATCTAACATTGCAAGAAAATGCAGCTTAGCCACCAACTCTTGTAATTAGTGTAAATAATCCAAACGCTTTTTCATCTATTCTCTGTTTATAGTGGCACCCTCTGATAGGACAGTAAACAGGAAATAGAAATGGAGTATCCAAGAAGCTAAAATACTCCTTAGATTCACAACTGATATCCTTCTTCAACTCTTGGGGTGAAAGTTCTTCCCTTTAGGAATAATTTAATGATTTAGTCACTACGACATCCTCATTTTTTCCCCTTGTGTTATTGAGACAACATTTCTCCAAGAATAGGAGGCCAAGCTCTTTTTTCATATATAGTGGAAGAGCTTGAAAAACTTCTTTGGAATATCCTTCAGAGGCATTGGAGTCAACTCCAGATGCCAGAAGACAAAAATGTTTCTGCTTCATTTAACACATATGTGGAATGGCACAAGCTTGGGCTGCTAGAGGTGAACATCTCCTTCCTGAGAGTCCGTTTCTTCCTGTTGCTGGCTGCTTATTCACCATATGGCTGTGGCCATCCAACCACACCTGGTCCCCTCCTTGCCTGTCCCACTGAGCTGGTCCATAACATGGGAATTTCTCTGATCCACTATAATGCTATTGACAGGTCTCTTGTTTCTCCAACCCCATCAGAGCCCATAAGCTGTACCACAATTACCCCATTCCTCTCTAAACTCATCTCTGCATCCTCCAGAAGTGTGAAGAGATGAGATGGCATCAGGATTTTCCTTCTGTCACTTATCTGGAGCTCCTACAATGCAAGATCTAAATTGCTTCAAGGAGCAACCAAGCTACCATGAGCTGTTTATAGAGTCTGACCTTGGGAATGCCTGCAGCAGGAAAGGAAGAAGTCATTGGCAAAATATTCACATGGGTCAGTGCAGACATCAAGGAGTGATAGAACCCATCACCGTGAGATGCAGCTGTCAGGGCCCGTAATCATAGCTGTACGCAATTATGTAGACTCGAGACTTCCAGCTTTTCTCTTCCCTTTTTACAGATCCCTCAAAGTTTTTCTGAGGGAAAGACATATTGCTTTATAGAGAATTTAAGTCTGCTAACAAGAGGCATTCCTGGTCTCAAAGAATTCAGGTAGAAGATCTGATATAGCTGTAAGTAATGACTCCTAGGTGCTTCTTGTTCCAGACTTTATAGGACAACACAATCTCAGTTTCTTAGCCAAGGTATTACATGGGTCACCTACTACCGGACCTCTGGCTCATCATTGCTTAACTTTGTGCTCTGCTTCACTTGTGAATGAAGTCACGGATGGCGAGCCAAAGTCCATGGTCATTGTTACTCTGAACTTTCTGTTTCACACAAAGGACTTGGATTATGGCTCTAGATCCAGCTTGAAGACACCTGCCCTCTTGCTGTAGGTTTTTTATTAAAATAATCTCTCAGTGAGTGTCATATTAGCAAACTGAAATTTGGGGGCCCTTTCCTCTTTTAAAGGGCAGTCACTGTGTCATGACATTATCATTCATGTTGAACTTTATATTAGCAGCCAAAGAGAAAGGCTGTAGACTGTATTTGATTTTTAAAATACAGGTAATAAAACCTCATCTTTTTTTCATTTTGGGACATGAGAGCAAAAGCACTGAACACTTCTGTTTACCTTTATTGCACAGTATTGGCATTCCTAAAGTCTGGACTGAAAACTCATCATCTTTTTTCATTAAAGTGCTTAATATCAGGCTTTCTTCAATTTATTGTTCCTTATTTTCCATGTATTATGACAAAACACTAATCCTAGAATGTCTGTTGCCATTGCTAATTGGAAAGCCACTCTTCATTGTTCCTTTTTTTTTCATTCTCCATTAAGCCAACTGGCTTTAGTTGCTGGCAGATAAAAAGTGAGAACAAAAAGAAGTGTTAAAAAAGTGCCAGGAAAATCTCCAAGCAGTCCTCAGTGTGAACAGATCTAGCATGTCTGCCACCCCAGGAGAAAACTCTGGTAAGACTGATGAGACACTTTCTTGAGCTCTGCGCCCAGCTCTGGGACCCCCAAGATAAGAAGGACGTGGACCTTCTGGAGCAAGTTCAGAGAAGGGCCACGAAGATCATCAGAGGGCTGGAGCACCTCTCCTATGAAGGCAGGTGGAGGGAGCTGGGGCTGTTCAGCCTGGAGAAGACCTTCTGGCATCCTTCCAGTACCTGAAGAGGGCTTACAAGGAAACTGGAGGACGATTTGTTACGAGGATATATAGTGATAGGAAAAGGGGGAATGGCTTTAAACTGAAAGGAGTTTTGTTTAGGTTAAATATTAGGAAGAAATTGTTTACTGTGAGGATGATGAGGTGCTGTCACAGGTTTCCCAGAGAAGCTGCAGATGCCTCATCCCTGGAAGTGTTCAAGGCTAGGCTGGATGGGGCTCTGGGCAACCTAGTCTAGTGGAAGGTGTCCCTGCCTGTGGCAGGGCAACTGGAACTAAATGATCTTTAAGATTCCTTCCAACCCATACCATTCGTTGACTCTGTGATGATTCTATGCATGTGCTGTCCTGTGGGATTCGCTCATTCTCCATGGCAGGGCTGATGCATTGCACTCAGCTCTGTCTGACAGAGCTGTAACTTTGCTTTTGATTTCTTTTGTCATCTGCAATATCACCAATACTACAGGTCACATAGCAAAAGCAGCAAACCCAAAAACCTCAGAGCAAAATTGTGCTAGAAACTTCCTTATGGAAGATGGAGGAAGACAGGTGGAGGTGGACCATAACCAGGCACAGCAAATGCATGTGAGGTGGCTTGAAGGACCATATCAGAATGAAGAAGTGGAGTGCAAAGCCCTAGAATTTTTTTTTTTTGTGGCCATCACCCAGCAGACCGGAGCTTAGGAAGCCATGTTGTAGAAGCACAAGGTGTCCACATCCTTAGAGCCATTGTTTTTCTTTTGAGCTGTCTGACTGTTCTACCTTTGATTCCCCATGTAGCCGGTAGCAATTTTACAATGTCTCCAGGAGACTCCAAAGTCTTCAATAGCACTCTTGAAAACTCAGTGATGAAGGTGACTTGTGACTTTGACGTGAGGCTGCTGCGAGGCAAATGGCTAATAGAGAGGCAGATGATGCCTTGTTCTGCACAATGTAAATGGCCCTCATGGTCACCCATCATCAACCTGTAACGGTGTGAACTCTGCAGCGATCAGACCAGATTAGTACTGTATTTAATGTATTTTATGCACAGTGTTCGGCGTGAAAAAGGCCAAATCAGATTATAAAGCTGCTTGCACTTGTGGGTCCCACATGGTACAAAATTGGAAATCTGGTGTTTAGCATGGCTTTCTGTGATGGGAACTTAGTAGTGATGCCCTTTAACTATGGTTGCGCTCAGCACTAACATAAATCCATCTGCCAAATCCCGCTGCTGCTGTGCAAGCTTGCCAACCTGGAGCAGAGCTTTCCACTGGCATTGGTGATCAGGAATCTCTGCCCTAGAAACAGACAAGGCCCAGGTACAAACCCAGGTCGGCAAAAAAACCCACAGTTTCCATTTCTTCTCCAGTCTCTCAAGATGAGGTAAGTCGTTAAGGATGTGGGGACTCCAGTAGCAAAGCCGAAGGGACAGATTTTAAGGGGGCTTAGTTCCCTCTCTCCCAGGTTAATCAGGAGGAGTGGAGCACATAAATGCTGTAGAAAAAGAATTTGGGCCTCAGGGAGCTATTTGCTGTAGCATCCAGATGAGGTATGACCTGGCTTTACTAGGCTCATCTCATCATCCTCAGCCCACCTCCCCTTGTGTGAAATAAAGTATCAGGACCATTTTAAAACAAGCCTCTGACAAACTCCCTGCCGGCAGTGCCGCCTGTGGTAAGCAGCTGCTCATCATAAGAGTGCTCTGTAACAGTGACCACTTCCCTGTCCAGGCTTCTGGCACCACCTGCCTCCTGAAGGGCTTAGGGGAGGAAGAAAGCAGGGGTGACAAAACACAGTGCCCTGAGGAGCCAGGAAGACACGGACTCCAAAGCAGGAGGGAAGAAAGGTTTTTAAGGGCCAAGTTTTCTCACGTTTTCTTTTTATTTAATGAGTACAGGCTTGCTTGGATCCTCACATCCACACAAAGGCATGTGTAGTTGCCAAGTTGGGTTTGTGTGTGCAGCTATCACATAGCTATGGAGTAATGTATCCAAAAAGGGATTAGACAGATTCAGAGAGGGTAAGTCTGTGGTGGCTGTTAAACTTGGTGGTCTGGACACAACCCCAGGCCTAGAAAGCCTTTAAGTTGCTGATTGCTGGAAGCCAGGACAGGATGCCAACCAGAGCCTTAGTCTCTGCATTTCCCATTCTTAAAGATCTTCCCTAAGGATTTTCTACTGCCTCCTTCTAGAATGCTGACCTAGACAAACCTTTGATCTGATCATGTTCTGCCAATTTCATGTTGTTATTCCCGTAGATAGCATGGGCACAAAAGGTGGGGAGTGAGTGCTGTCCTCCTCAACGCCAGCAACATCCCCAGCATGCTCAATGCTTGTATAGGATATGCGTTCCTCACATGTGCTGGCTAAAGGCTGGTGGCTGCATGCATTGAGGAGGAATTCATAAATATGTTACTGTTTTCACAGTCCTGAGGTTCAAAACACTGTCTTTGCCAGAAACAATAGGCTTTTCATCTCTCTAGATATGAAGTGGGATCCTGCTGACTTGCTCTCTGCCATGAGTGCTCCTGCTCCATCAGAATTTCACTCTAAGGTGAGGTCCCATCCCTACATGCAGTGATATATGAGCCAACAAACAGGCCAAGTGTTTGGATCTGGACCAAGGCTCATGGGACACTTCATGGTACATTGCTGACATTTGTTTCATTTATGGCAGGGTAGGAGTCAATGCCTCACCCATGGGTATTTCAAAGACAAATCACTAAGCACGTGATGCAGTGAAATCCCCTCCTCTCAGGGGCAGACGTGTTAGTCACAGACAGATTTTGTCTGTCTTCCACTGGCAGAAAGTAGGGTGTACATGGCCCAGTGAGACACACTTGTCTGTGCAAGCATAGGCTGCTGCGTGTGAAGATGAGGGGCAGTCCATATTCCATGTCCTGGGGCTGGAAAAGGACTCAAAAGCAGCCATTTGAGTCATGTTTCTAAATTTTAACTATCCCTTAAACTTCCCTCCCCTATACCCTGCAGAAAATTTCTATTTGCGCTCCTGACCCACTGCCAAGCTCTTTGCCTGCTTCTTTGTCCTTCTACATGTCTTTCTACTGGTTTACCCAGATTGTTTCAAGACATATTCCCCTATTCCTGCCTCTGAGTGCTTTCTGGCTCTCCTCTCCCCTTCCACTGACACTCTCAAAAAATATTGAAGTAACTGCAGCAAAGAAACTTTAGCACTTATGTAATTTCATATCCTATTCACACAGGTTTTGTGTTGTGTCCTCCAATTCCAGGTGCTTGGTCACTATTGGTTTTGGGCCAGGGCAGTGTTTCCCCCTTTTTTCTTGTATGGTTTCCACAGCATGGTGAGGCATAGATCTAATTCTACGTCTGCTGCATTAATTTTCCTCTATACCTACTTTCAAAAGACATCCTGCTGTCTCATTTTCATATCATCCAGTGTGTTCACTGACAGCCAACAGGAAAGGGGAAAAGAAGCTATAACTGGGCACTGGAATATAAATTGAATTTCTGGAGAGATTTTCTTTGGGCCTTAAATGGAGAATGGCTGAATTGCTTGACACTTCAAAATAAATTGAGCTTGCTACCTTTTCCCAGAATCCAGAGCAATATTGTTTTAGCTGCTTTATATTGGGCCAGCAGGCCTCCTGTATGAACCTTTCCATTCAGCCTGGCTGCAGGGAGGCTTTGATTTCATTCTCAGTTGCATTCTCAGTTGCATCTCAGATACTTCCCTGAAAAGCCCTGTTCCCTTTCACTTCCTCTTTAGCTTCTCTTCTTCTATCTATTTTAAAGTTTGCCATTTGGCAGATGTCTGCACAAGAGAAAATGTGGAAGTTAGGATAAGGAAGCCTATACCAGCATGGGGACGAAAAATTATTGAAAGGAAATTAAAAAAACTGAAATGACAGAGCACCATCATTACTGCTGTGTACATTTTGATGGCCAGGGCAGTGGTACCCAAGGCAATAGTTTACTGTTCTAGGTCAGTTTGTGCTGTAGTTGGTTCTGGGTGCAAATATCTTCCTATGTACTATGATCTTTTATACAGCATGGCATAAAAGCACCTGGTAGTGTCAGCCCCAACCTTCAAAGGAGCCAATACACCACTGTTTGTTACTTCTGATAAGGATCTACCTGCACTGAAAGAGATACCAAAAAACTCATTTACTTTGAGAAAGGACACCAAAAAGCTGGATGGAAGACAGGATTTCAAGATACTTAAGAGCTGTACAAAAGAATTCAAGCAGAATTCAGTAAGTAGAATTCAATAACCCCTCAATAAGTAGTTTCTAATGCACAGCACATGGGTAGACAGCTAAACCACATGGAGTTCTTCTGCCTCTCTCCCTGTACATGTAGCACTCTGCCCAGGCATGTCATGTTGCAGGATTGGGGCTCAGCAAAGTCTTCTGTAATTCATATTTCATGTAAGTATCCAAATTTCACACATAAACCAGGAAAAAATGAGCCGGTAAAAAAGAAAGTGTGAGGGTCCATATTTGTGGATTCTGGTCTGATTTTTTCAGTTTCTACCAGGAAATCTCTATCATGAATGCCAGCTCTGCAACCATTTGGCCTCTGCTCTTTTCTGGCTCATACATCATCACCAGAAAAAAAAAATCCTCCAACTGGAATTTAACAATTCCACTGTGAAGCATGAATCAGAAAGGAATCCAGAGTTCTCTCCTACAGCACCATTAGCTCTGCAGTGCTAGTAAAAATTATTTGTTGCTAGCAATTTTTTTGAGCAGAAGGGAGCTTTGCAAGGCTTCTCAGAAAGGGATCTGCTCTAGACATTTAAGGCTTCATTTGCACACTTATTTTCCTGTTTGTTATTGCACTTTACAGTAGTTATTGATGGTGTGAAATATGTGAAGGTATTATATGTCAAGCACAGCAAGCTTTATTTCATCAGTATTTCTGTCTGTTCTTGCGAGAGCATGTGTCAGTAACTCCCAAAGCAAGTCAAAAAGACTTCATGATGCTCAATTCTGAAAGTGCATTACAGGAGCATTTTTTTCCTCCTTTCTACAACAATGAGTAAATGACTTTATCTCACAAACTGGGCATTGTTTCTCCTGCAGATAAACCCAGAATCGTTCTGGGTTGCATGATTTGAAGTGATGCCCAGTGTGACTGGGATATAAGAGCCAGATGAGAACTTCTGGTTTACACAGGGGGCAGAGTGGAGCATCTTCAATTCAGTGTCACCACTATGACAACTGCAGACCAGACTTTAGGCTCCTGTGGGAAAAAGTCCCACTAACATCAACAGAAATTTTGCTTAGGTGTGGAATGCAGAGTCAGACTCTTTTATTTGTTCACTAGGGGACGAAGTAATGCCACAGTAAGAAAACTGTTCTTGTAAGTTATTTATTGCTGAGTTTAGGGTTGGTTAGGATTTGTGCCAGGTACTAAATCAATGCAGGTCATGGAAATTTTATTTTTAAGCATTCCTCTTTTGGATGCCCCAAAAATTGCTTTAGCTGTGAATTATTCTGAAAGACCATGACCAATAAAAAATGTGCGAATCGTAAATCAAAGACAACACGTTCCTGCTGGAGACCCTGAGAATATAAAATAGGAAACCAGAATAAGACTACTAGGAAATAGGTTTCTTTTTCTTCTGCAGGTATGGGTAAGCGCAAATCCAAAGCTGTTGTTTTCACGGGAGTTGCCTCAATTATTCCACAAAATCTTTAGGTACCTGCTGAGAACTCATGTTTATGTGCCCAAAAAACTCCTCTGCATCCTGTATATATTTTGCCTTCTTTACCACTCTATTCTGTGCTTTCCCTTTGTTGGACATCCACAGAAAGTCTGGTTCCAACTCATTTGTCCTGCATTTAGCACTGCTGTATTGCACCAATCTTGCAGAACTCCTTCCAAGCAGCTCTAGAGAGGACAAGTCTAAGATACTCAAGGAATCTCTAGATCCGGTGTCACTCACATTTCTCCAGGTAGAAAGCTGAGCAGAAAGAGAGGAGCCTGCCAGCAAAAAAGGCCAAACACGGAAGCCAGTGGATGTTACACCCTTTCCAAGTTATTACCTCACTCAGTATACCCTGTTACTCTGAGAGGCCTTGAGCCCATGGAAACCTGTCCAGGCAGGGAAGCACGCTACTGCTGAGAGGTCTGGATCTGTCTGCCAACAATCTGTTCTTGTGTGAGTAAAGCAATTGCTAGGATTTTTACAAGGTGAGGGTTAGGAGAATCTTACTCCTCCATTTAAGCACCTGGATTTTAGGTGGTGGGTGGAAATATTAAGTAATGTGAAAATATTTCTCTTCATATGGTATGTGTGTGTGGGTGGCAGTGTTCACACCTCCACTTACAACTTCCCTTGATGTCTCTCTTAGACATGCTGGATTATCCCCTGAATCACCTACCTTTTTCCACTGACTCATGTTGATTTGACTGACCTTAGGGACATCCCCAAAATGAAATCTCCAAAGTAGCCTGCTGTAGATAATTCCAAAATTGCCCTTGCTGTATGATTGCTCTAGCCGAAAGTGACAGGGAAGAAGATACTCAGGTAGGTTTGCTCCATCTGCACTTCTTTTTCCGTACCTAAAACCTGCTGAGCTGAGGTGGATGCTCCTGGAAGACTGTGACTTTTTCTCCAGTAAGCTCTGTTGACAGTGTCTCCTAACAAGCAGTGCTGTGGCATTTTCTCATCACCAGCCCCAGCCAGAACTGGTCCAGAGCAGATCCCAACTCTGATCAGCTGTAAAGAATCAAAAAGGAAATATCATATCAGCTTCTCATTGTCGCTTCCTGGAATATTTAGTAGTCCTAAAGCAGACAGCCATGCCCCGCAGAAACTTGAACAGGCTGGTCCCCACTTGGCATTCTAGGGCCTAAGTTACAACTTACTCCTCTGTAGGAACCTGTGCACTTCCTTGGAGAAACAAAGCTATAGCCTTGGGCTAATGACAGAGAGGGCAGTGTTTGTAAGGAGATGATTGAGACTGTAGCACCTTAGTTGTTTTCCTATCATCTTGTGACTGTCACACTTGGGACAGCAATTCTGGCCATCCTGGCAGAAGGGAAGAAGGGATTACAGCCCCAGTGCACCCATGAAAAACATCACTTTGAACATATCTCCACTGGACTATTCTCTCTTCCTCACAACCCAGCATGCTAAAGTCAGCCTTCTGTGTTTGTACAATTAATGTTTTGCTTTTGTAGCTGGCTAATGAAGAGTTGTAAAATTGCATATTTTCAATGAGCAATTTAATGTGTCCTTGTATAAGCAGCTCTTGCAAGCAAAAAGCACATGCAAAATAAATCATTACATCAATTATTTTGCATCTGTGCATGAGTTACTAAATGACTTTCTGGTTACCCCTGAGCACAAATACCAATAGAGACAGAGTTTGTTTCTTAGAACTTGTTTCTCTAAATTGTCAGTGAACTGACTACTTGGCTATGGTTAATAGCATGTTTTAGTGCATTATTGAATTCTGGACTGCGAGGGTGTTCCTGCTGCAAAATTAGAGTATCACAGCCTGAATTCAGCATGGCATTACACACGAATATCAACCTGAAGTACAAGTATGTTGACATTCACTGGAACTTGAAGTCCTGCTTAAATATCTGCTGGTATATAGCATCTGTTTAGGAGCTAGAATCCAGTCATACCTCCCTGACTGGGCTCCTCTGCCATGGGGTTCATGATCTCTTGGAGGCAATTCCCATGCCAAATGCAAGATTGGCTGCTCTTCGTGCATGGCTGATGTTGGCGACTGTGATGCCTCCAACCATCATCTCCTACTGTTTCATCTGAATAGCAGGAATCTACAGTCAAGCAATGCCCAATCCGTATGACCCATTGAATTTAATGGTAAAGCTCCCAAAGGGGAGAGATGGACTCTGACAATGTCCCAGTCTTAGGATGTGCTAAATGCTTCCATTGTCATTGAAGGCATGGGTATCAGCCATTGAAAGGATAAGTAGTTATCCTTAACATGGACAAGCAATTTTTAAAATATAATTTCGAAACTTCCCAAAGTTTTAGTTAGTTGGATTTGTTTGGGTTTTTTTTTACATAGATAAGTGAAAGGGACATTCAAGAAATCTCTAAACTCATATCTCAAAGAACTGAAAGGAGTGAAAGAGTATTTACAAGAACTGATGTTTGAAGTTCTGAAGAAACTCTGTACACCCCACATTTTCAGCTGGTTTCACTTTCTGTGATGACATCAGGTTGTGTTGGGTTAGACAGAAGAAAGCTTGCCATAAACCCAACCCAAGCAAACAAAATACACACAAAAAAGGGTCACCCACCAAAGAAAACAATAATGGAAACATTTACTTTGTAAATTCGATGGACATTGCCAGATCAATCAAACTTGGAATACATTGAATTCATCAGAGTCACTGTTTGTAAGGGCTCCCAGACAGAACAGATATTTCTGATTGTCATAAATCACTGAAGAGTACTGTGCAGGAATCAAATTCTCATGAGAAAGAAGTCAGCTCTTAGATGTACATTTCTCCATAAAGGCTTCTATTCTTATTTGACTAAGTCAGTAATAGACTCTGACAACAGATTTCTGTAACTTGCCAAAACTCTATTAATTGGTTGGATAGCTGAAGAAAAGCTTACTGTAAGGATAGGAAAAATTCCCATCTTTCCCTGTTTGGTAGCTGAATTACACTGATTGAAGTATGGACATCTCCCTTCAAAGTTTGACATCCCAGCCTGAGTATTCTAATACCCTCAGCCATGTTGGACAGAATTTGGGTCAATTCTATTTTGCATCTGTTTATAGACTGGAGTCACCTGAAGAAGTGCAAGTGCCCAGAGCCACACAGGGGACCTTATTCTAGAGGCATAAATTTGCAGCATTAACTCCACATCCACCCTCCCCATTTTATGCAGACACACTGAAGCTCGGAATTCTAACACAAATAAACACATGCACAGTGGGCACTAAATTACTGCGTGCTAAGCAAGAAGCAGTCAGACACCTCTAGCTGGAGTGGCTAAAAAGGGCATGCTTAGCAGGTCTTGTATGGGACTTTGCTGAGTTGGTATACTCCAGGTTGAAGATCAAGCAATTCCTATGCCGGAAATGCCCTCCCTTCCTGCTATGAACTATCTACTTTGACATCTACTTCGTAAATAGGGTTCTCTTTTAAAAAGCTTTGTATCAGTGGTATCAGGCGTGAATTTACAACGCAACTCTCCTAGCAGGAGTTCCCAGGCAAGTTCCCTGTTCTTCATGTGCAGCCATCTGTTCCCCATCATCACAGCTGCAAGTGTCCCTGATGATGCTTGTATGCTCTGGGTGTTGTAATTCATCGTGTGGAGAAAAAGAATACCTTGGAACTGCTCTGGTAAATGCGCTGTTACAGAGGGAACTGCAAAGTTTAAGACCAGATATATTAGGAGAACCATAAGGAGAGGACAAGGAAGGAACCTCCAATACCTGCATCCACCTTTTTCCCTTCCTTAAGCTGATTCCTTCAGCTTCCTTAACCTATTGTGTTTTGGCAGCATGGCGTACAGCATGTTCTCTGTCTTTTCTGCCTCCAAATTCTTGGACCTCTTCTATTTTTCCTCTCCAGATGGTTTGAAAGCTCTATCTCTGCCAGGTGCCACTGGTTCATCACAAGAAGATTTTTTTTGCCGCATCATGAGGTGCAGTGTCAGGCAGTTTCACCTTCAGCTCCTCTAGTTACACCAAGCTACAAATCTTGAGGGAGCACAAGTGCATCATACATTGCATGGACTCCACCCAGATTATCCCAGTTTATCCTTTAAATAAAAGCATGGGTCAATAACACTATTAGCACACACTTTTTTTGCTCCTTTACACCTTTCCAACTCATGTTTTAGTGTGTGATAGAAACAATACAGTCTAGCTATGCTTAATATTATTATTTTATACTTATCCCAAGATTCCTTGGAAGGAAAGTTGCAGTAACAGGCTAGTATAAATAACTGAGGAAAACCTCCTGCACAGGCTGAGGCACAGCTGTGTCTTCAGCTCATCACACTCCCCCACAGAGACAGCTATACCTCATTCATTGGAGACACTATACTCTCTCTTTTTTTCCATGTCCTAGAAGTAGACAATCAACTTCCTTATCAATCTGGCTGGTGCACCTGGCCACAGAACAGAAGAAGACCATATCTACCCATCCAGGAGGAGCTCTGTATACCCAAAAGGCTTTCTAGGAAACAAATCCTATCCTTGCTGCAACACTTTACCTTCAGTCCCTGCCCTATGACACAATAAATGCAGGACTTGTTTCATGGAGGAGAATCAAAGACACCTGGAAGTTTTTCCAGGCATTTTAATCAACACCTGTCATTTTCATGGAGACATGGCCAGGATGTTCCAAAAGAAGAACAAAGGTGGAGCTAACCTCATTTGTAATGATGCATTAATGAAAAGATTTTTTAATGTGTTCATTGGCAACTTCTCTTTGTTCCCACTGACATCAGAACTAAATTTTTCACTGGGAGCTGCCATGATAATGTAATGAAACAACAAAAAAGCCCATATCATGTCAGAAAATTACATTTAGGATCTCAAGTGCTTGGGAATGAATGGAGCTAACAAAAAGTCTCCAGAAAAGCTGATATTTTGCATAACATTTGAGTTTATATAAAACATACATTCACAAATTCTTCAGTTGCTCAATCTTTTTGTTTGTTAGATTTGGGGTTTTTTTTTGTTTAGTAGTGGGATTGTTTTTTATCTTCTCCTCTCTCTGATTTCTTCCACAACCACACAAGCAAAAAGATACTTCTGAGCTTCAGCATGGACAGTGTTTCTCCCTGTGTGAGACTAATTTTTTTCCCTTTGCTTTGAGAAAAAAGTTGACAATACATTTTTTCCTGCTGAAAATGGGGAAGGTAATTGGTAGATGGATGACAGCAAAATATGGAGGAGAGGAGAGGAGAGGAGAGGAGAGGAGAGGAGAGGAGAGGAGAGGAGAGGAGAGGAGAGGAGAGGAGAGGAGAGGAGAGGAGAGGAGAGGAGAGGAGAGGAGAGGAGAGGAGAGGAGAGGAGAGGAGAGGAGAGGAGAGGAGAGGAGAGGAGAGGAGAGGAGAGGAGAGGAGAGGAGAGGAGAGGAGAGGAGAGGAGAGGAGAGGAGAGGAGAGGAGAGGAGAGGAGAGGAGAGGAGAGGAGAGGAGAGGAGAGGAGAGGAGAGGAGAGGAGAGGAGAGGAGAGGAGAGGAGAGGAGAGGAGAGGAGAGGAGAGGAGAGGAGAGGAGAGGAGACTGAATGACCTGCAACCCTGTTTCTCAACCCCACTTTGGAAGAAGGGCCTGCTGCTGCTGTTGTCCTGAGGAAAGGTCTCAGGAGACCAATGTTTATATCAGTACTGTTCATGCCACCTTAAGCCACTTAATGTAAGGACATCATCACACAATAAAAGGAATGGTCCCTCTAAGTTCCCTCTGTAATCAAGGGATAAAGACAGGCAATTGAAAAGCTCTGAACTCTGAACCTCTGAGGAGGATGTTCTGGAAGATCTTCCTCTCCCTACTGACTGTAGAGGGATCCTTGGCCAGCCAAACCCTTAATTTCTGTGCTTCAATCTCTAACAGATTTGTGACTCCACAGACACCAGACTTCTATCAGACTCAGCCCCTTCCCTTGGGAAACACTAATGATGAAGGTGACAGAGCCCCAGTCTCCCAGCCCTGAAACACATCTCATTTTAGGAATGCTGTCTAAGCTGATTTTCATTTCCCAGGTACATTTATGCAAGCAGCAAATTGACAATGTGGTGTTCTTTGATTTCCAACACCCGGTAAGAAAGAGTGCATCAATTTTACAGAAGGCTGGGGCAATTTGTGCAGGTAAGGAGCCAGCCCATAGACTTGTGTCTCTGAAATAAAGGTTTAGCTCCATAGTTAATCTATAAATATACTGGCCTGCTGCTCCATCAAACACAGACTGGGAAGCAAATGCACAGCAGAATCTCTAATCTTTAGCCCCAAGCTTCTCTGAATAATGGGATTAAAAATAAGTTAAAAGTTCTCTGTAAAATAACATAATAAGACAAAATAGGGACACAAAGACCATGGAGAGGATTTCAAGAGGCATAAATGGTGCTAAAAAAAACCAAACCAAACCTTGCTGAAGGTCTTGAATGTCTTTCTGTTCTTTGTAGCTTCGGAAACCTTCTTTATCTGTAATAAACTTGTACCAGAGTCTCAGCTGATTAATAGAAAAATATTTTTATTTTCCATGAAACAGAATATCTTAACAAAACTGTTTTGTAAAAACTTGTCAATTTTTTTCATGGGATGATTTTTAGGGAAACTAGAAAACAGTGGTTTCTGGAGGTTGTAGTAAGTCCAGAAAACAAGTTTTGTGAAAATGGTGACAGAAAAAGATCCTGAACATAGTAACACAAACATGGGTTTTTTATTGCTATACAAAACTTCTTTGTGTAACACTGGAAACTGCCTTCCTCCAGTGACTCGTGAGATGACTCTTTCTTCATGAACACAGAAAAGCAATAGTTGCAGTTCATGTGGTTTGGTAGAAAAGGCAGCATTTTGGCTGCCACAGCCTACTGAAGTTCTGTGGCTGGCCAGTGGAATAGTTCAAAAAGAAGAAAAAGAAGCTGAAGACAGTCCCCCAAAAACAGTGAACTGTAGCACGTCTGGGAATGTATACATATTGTACATAAATCCCAGCACGTTCTGGATCAATGGGCCTTGAAACTGGGATGTTTCCTTTAGCCAGTGTACTTGTACGTCTGTGTGCATATAAGCACTAGTGGTGGTAGTAGACAGCCATTGACAGTGCATATCTAAAATTTAAGGAATTACCATTCTGACAAAGAATAAACAGTTTCTTCCTCTTCACCGTCATTCCAGACATCAATTCCCCGTCTGACAGCAACTATCAAAGATGTGTTGCATTTTTTCACTTCAGACACTTCTCTGGAAAGCTAATCGGACCATTCTTGTCTCCTTCTCTAGTTGTATAAGCAATCACAGCAATTATATAACTGCTGAAAAACCAACTGCCTTTCAGGAGAAATGTACACAAAAATAATTGAAAGAAGGAAAGGGGGATCCAGAATACTTATTTTTCCTGAGAAGATAACCCAACACATCACAAACATAAGCTAAGCAAAAAGTCTGCGACAACCAGAAGAAAATAAACTCACTGCATATCATGGTCTGGCTGCATTTAGACAAGAAAACTTCTCCCACCAAATCCAAACTCTGCAATCCTTGCATAAATCAATGACATCACCTTTGGTGACTCACTGCTTGCAATATTTATATTCAGCAGGCTGTCTCCCTCATAGGAAAGTGTCTGTACTGCTGAGACCCATAACTCATTTTGATCCTTGTACAGGAGATAAAGAGGATGTTCTCTCGCCTTAATTTCACACACTCTGCATGATATCCCAGTAGGATTTCTTTTCTCAATTTCATGACAATGTTGAACAGACCTTTGTCTGCTGTGAAGCTTCAGCTTGTGCTGTCTAGGGAACAGCATAGAGAAGAGCATATGTGAGTGTGCACATGTTCCTGTGTATGACATGAATCATCTTAGTAGACTGTTTTAACATGATGCACTTAGATAACATGAAGGCTGAAAGATAAGCACTTACTAAACATGAGATGGCAGTGGTGTATGCAGGATTCATTTTGCTTCAGTCTGCAAAAGGGTGATGATGCATTCTTTCATTACATGCTCATACACTTATTCTCAAATACTCTCTTGGACATTTTTGTTATGTTTTCCCGTTATCTGAGCTGGTCACCCCAGGCTTCCTTTATAGCCAATAAGAAGAAACAAGCATTTCAGCAGTGCAATTCATCTCATCTGAAAATAGACATCTAAAATATGACAGCTGAATCACACTTGATAAGTAGCTGTCAGTCGTTTACACCTGTATAAAATACAGTCACTTGACTTGATTTAGCTCACAGACAATTGCCCTGTGTGAATGGCAAGATAAAAGACAATCCAATTAATTCATGCCCATCCCTCTTTAGGCTTCAAGGCTATAATGTGTGTTATTGCTGAAATATTTCTGGTAAATGAAAAAAATGCCAAACTGGAATAGAAAATTGTAAGCAATTTTCCTCATTTCTGTAAATCATTGAATGCACCAGATTACCTTTATGAAAGCCTCCATTTGCTAAATTTGTGTCTATTCCTGTTTTCCTCTTTGGGCTGTTAAGCTTCTGCAGCACAAGAAATGCTACATGCTTCTCTCCCTCTTTGCACTCTTCTTGATTAAAAATTTGCACTGGCACTCGCTGTTGAAGAACTCTGGCAACAGACTCTAGATGGCTTCATTTAAAAGCAGTCATAGCTTCATATTATGTCCTAATGATTAAAGTAAATTATTCTGTGTCAAATCCCACCCAAGTTTATTGATTAAACGTGTTTTCTCTTCTCTCTCTGGTTCAACCTACATTTTACCTCTTACCTAGCACATCAAAAGGAAAATTAAGTATAAAATATGCCACATAAGGTAACATCTATAGCAAGATTTAATAATGATTTATATTCCTATAGATTTGTAAAACTCAAAGAATATTAGTCAAGGCACAATGATTCCAGATTTACACCAGAAGAACCAAATTCAACATCTGGATCATAATTTCATCCAGAGTAAAAACTTCAAATGGTGAAGCTTCTGTGTGCGTGTGCTGGGGCAGGGTAGGGGGTGGGTGGGAGGGTGTGTTCAAGATGATGTGTGTCTTTCTGAAATGGAAACACCAGGCAATTTTATTATTCTATTCATAAAATCTGGGAAAGCAAATTGTGTCTCACACACCTAACTAAAAATTATAAACAAAAAAATACTATGTTCATCTGACTCTTTAAATGTTACTGAAATTATTTTCTGCCTAAGGTATTTACAGAGTATCTGTCACTGCATACACCAGCTGAATAACCACCACTATTTGGATATAATAAGTGAAAGTCTTAGGACTAAGAGAAGCAACCATTAAATTCTGGGGAGGAGTAGGAGGGGCCTGGAGCTGAAAAACTGAAGTATTTTCTGTTATGGATTCCTGCATGTTACTACTCTTCCTAAGCAAGTGTCCTCTTCTCAGTTGTCCTCAAAGCAAGACTGTCAGGGCATCCCTGGCCAGGTGCAGTACAAGTGAGACCAGCACTTTCCTGGCATAACATCACAAAGGCCTCCCCTGGCAAAGGAACAGTGAAGAAGCATTTCTCTGTCTGTCCTCCTTTCCAAATGAAAAGATAGTGCGTTCATTTCAGAGAAGAACTTCTGAAGGCCTATAGACACCAAGAATAGCTTGGACATACCAGCTGCTAGTGGAATCAGCATGTTACCTGTTTGACTTAGGAGATAAGTCTTGAGCAAAGATCAGGAAAATAAACTAATCTACTGGAACGAGGCATGCCCTTCATTCTGCTTGCTTCATGGAGAGTTCTATTTGTATTTTGAGATACTGTTAATGAAAATCAAGGCTAGTTTGGGGCAAGCCTCACAGAAGTGCTACTTCTGTCTCATGAGTTTTGGTTGTCTACAGAGAGACACAGGGAAGGCTGTTGGTCTTGTGCAAGTGTGAATTCAGGGAACAAGGATCACCTCCTCACACAGAGGTGCTGTGCTGTCCATGTGCTGAGTGGTTGTGTCCCTGTCTCCATCACTCTGTAGGGACAGCCTCTAGGACAGGCTTAAAGGCTCCTTCTGAATGAGCAGACAGGGTCTGTAGAGTTACTCCATTCCTGGAGGAGCTGTATACATCTGGTCAGCTGAATAACTACAGACTCCACTTGATTCATTGATGAGATCTCCACCACCACCATCCTGGAGCTTAGACTTCTAATTTAGGTGTGGGCACTGACATACAGAAGCCTGAACTTCCTAACAACTCAACATCTCAGTATGACAGCAGGGTCTGCCAGGAGACACTGGGATACATGTGCTCTCCAAGCCATAGAGAAGGAGCAAAATATCTTTACTTACTCAAATGTGTTACTTGAATCAGTAACATCATCATACAGAGCACAAGTCATGAAGATATTTTTGATTCCTTCCTGGGTTCTGAAGAATCCAGGGCACAATGATTGAGGTAAGATACAGGCAAAATCATCCAATCTAGCTCCCTCTGAAAATATTCCTGCCAGTGATAGGGCTGGATACAGGGGAGCCAGAAAGTAGGGCCCAGAATTCTCTAAACTTCTTGATTTTGTAAAAGCAATTTCCAAGGAAAAATAAAGAAATTGAATCAATCCCTGTCAAGAGGTCTTTGGAGTGGTAGGCTGAGGGGAACACAGTGGGCATGCAAGGGTTCCTCCATCTTTTGCATCTGAGCAACTTCCAGAGGTCCCAGACAAGACCTTGGTCCTGGTGTGTCAGATGCTACAAAAATCTAACTAAGAAAGTCTCTGGCCCAGTGGGAGCAGGGAAAGGCTGAGAGGAAAGAGAGGTAGCATGAGTTTAGAGGAGTGTTTAACACCAAGGTGTCAAAAGTAGGGTTTGGATTCCCAGCCTTAAATAAATAAATAAATAAACAAACAAATAAATAAATAAATAAATGTCACTCTATCTTCCTAGTGAAACTCCTGAGAGGGATAAGTCCTGTCATGATTGCTTTCTAGATCTTCAATACCAACAGCATAAAGCAGCCAGGAGTAAAGTCAAACACCTTCCGAGTGCATCTACTGACATTGATTTAATTTTCAATTCTTTCCTGATGGCTCTGTAAGCACCAACAAAGCAGCATGAAAGCTGCAGAGGGAGAGACAGAGGTATATTTAGGCTACCTACAGTGTGCTTAAATATATGACTCCTTTCCACCTACGATCAAGAGCTCTGGATTTGAGCAGCTCTGGGCAGCAGTCAGGCTGAACTGCTCTGAGATATCACACATGTTGCAAAGAAAAGATTTGCGATTCATTTCACCTACCTTTGGATTGCTAGAAGTCATGCATGTAGTCAGAGCTAATTGCCTAGAGCCCTTTATGGATTGTGAGAGGAAGGTATTTTGAGAAGGTGATTCATGCTACCCATCCCACCCCCGAGATTAATATCCTGCATGAATGACTATCAGCCTCTGGTGACTGCACAGGGAGCTGAGCCATGGCTTGTACTGGATGCCTAAGTCCTTAGCTGGTAAGAGCCATTCCAGACAGAGCTATACAGATTGAAGAGGAGACCATGTAACCTGTCAAGGAGAGTTTGCAAGTCTGCATTTTTTATATGCAATAGAAAAATTCTTATATCAGTCAGTCCACTTTCTCTGCATGCTCTTGTATTTTGGTTACACCTATCATTAAATTTTTCTTTCTGTTCTGATGTTGATGCAATAAGGCACTACCAGAGAAATATAGTTTTGGGGGTGTGGTGGGGGTAGGAGAAATAAAACACACTGAGTGCAAAACCATTTCAGAGGCTGAGAACAAAAAATCAGAGCACAGGCAGAACAGCCTGAGTGTTTCTGGCGAGCTTGCAGGCACAACACAAGTAAACATCTGAAAGACAAAACTACTATCAGCTCAGCATAGAAAGCAAGCTGCCAGATCCAGAAAAAAATGAGTGTGAGGCCCAACTTAAGCATGTGTGTGCATGCTGAAAAGAGCCAGAAAATCTCTACAAATGTCACCATCCACTCTGGTTTGATATACGGGCCCCAGAGGCCAAGAACTTGACTCTCAGGTCTTTTTTTTGTGCAAACTGTGACATCTCAGACTCACATCAAGAGCTTTCTATATATTTTGGCTCAATATCTGCACCCAGTTATGTTGGTGGAAGGAACTTCAGATTCACACCAACCTAACAGAGTTTATTTTGCCATCTGTCTGTGTTTAGTCTTCATATTAATAATTAAGTCAAGCAATGCAGATTGGGATGGAAATTCCTTCCTGAGGAACAGAGCTGTGTGCTGTGCCAACCACCTAGCAGGCACTGAAACTCTTGTTTCAAAAATTACTAGTGAGAAACCTAACTACTCATTTTTACCTACGTATCATCGCTGTTAAGCTGTCCATTGCCATGGGCCTGTTATTTAGGATTTCTGCTGAATAACAACATGCCCCAAAAGTTATGAGCTCAGTTAATGACATGCTATGAACTCGTTGAGGATTTTTTTGAGCTCAAAATGTATTTTCTGTGGTCTGTTAATGAAATCATCCTTCTTGTCAATGAACCAGGGCTGTGGAGAGGAGAGTCACATGAGTTTCCCAGTGGAGTATTTCCCAGCCCATGCCACAGCACAGGGCAAGTTGCACAGAGTCCCCTTCCCTGGCTCAGGAAGTTCTTCCAGTCAAGGCCATCTCCCACAAGGGATCGTTGGCATTTGGTGTGGCATTGGCTCACAGCTTTCCTCCACCCAGGAGAGGGTGGAGGGTCAGCACCGAGCCAAGTGGGTCTCTGTGAGCTGTTTTCTGCCTCCTGATGCAGGCTGTCCAAAGGAGCAAGTCTGTTTTATGACACTCGGCACAGGAAATCCCAGAGAGGCAAGGTAAACCTGGCAATAGGTAAAGGCATTATTAATCTCATGGGCAAATGAACCTGTCACCACTGATGGGAGATGTCTTTGCCTCTTCCGAGTTCTTTCCTGATTTACATGGAGCACAAGTCACTCAACTTCTATGGGGATATGACTCAGCACGGAATTTTGGCACAAGTTGCTCAGAATTAATTGTAATTGTGAATTTCAGAGCTGTTGGGGCACCAATTCTATTGATAATTCTTCTCACCAAGTAATCAGATTTTATCCCCTTTTGACCCCATTACAAAAATTCTCATTTGGACCAGTACTTCTCTTCTGGAGGATAAAATACATTAGTTTTTTGCAGTTCTCGTTGCCAAAGGTCTCTATAATGAGATTTCAGACATGAATTGATAAATCCATACTAAAGGAAGGGAAAACACTAACATATTGTACCTCAAGGAATAAAAAGGGAGAAGCAGAGCTCATGAAATGCTAGTTGAAGTGCGATGGCTAGACCCTAAAAAAACAACAGTGCCCTCATTTTTGTGTACACTTGTTTTTTTAATAGTTCTGCTCATTTTGACACCCAGTCCTAAATTCTTCACATCAAAAATTCAACTTTCCATAAAGAGAAAAGTAAATTTTGAAGCAAGAGTGTGACTAAAGACATGTTCAAGAAAATAATCTCTGGGCAATTTGATTCCTTTTAGAACCTATATAGCCAAACTATTGACAAAATAAAAAGAGGAAATTAATGGGTATCATACCAAATTTGAGTGGAAGGCAACTGGTTTTTTTGGGAAAACCATACAAGAATTGGCATTTTTATCTGACATTCAAAGCTTGCTGTTGGATTTTTATTCTCTCACTGCATATTTTCATGTTAAACAGTGATTCTGGAAGAAGCTCACCAGGGTTAGACTTTCTGCTTGCAGCTTCTGCTCTCTCCTCTTTGCAGCAACCAAGTTGCTCCTGCTTGTTGCTGCTCTGGCACAGAAGATGTGAGTTTCCTTTCTTCTTCATCTCTTTTTTTTGAATGCCTCTTGTAAGAGCCCTTGGACATACCTGTGTGAATATAAGAGCAATAGTATTTCTCAAATTCACACAGCATTCACAGAAATTCTGATTTTGTGAGTAACTGAACTTTGAGGAACATTGTCAATGAATTCTTGGGGTGCAAATTAAGTGGGAAGATCAGTAACAACTGCAGCCCTGCAGGAAGAGAGCAGCAAGGGCTGCAGAAATGGGACACACCTCTTTCTCTCAGAATTACACAACTTGAGGGCTTAAAGTTAGTAGGCTTAGAGGCAGACAGACTGGGCTAATTCTGGACTTCTTGTGAGTCTAATTTAATTCCTAGAAGTGGAGCTGTGTTTGCTCAAGCTTGGCTCCAGACCAGCTTTTCCAGAAGCAGTCAGGCACCAGTGCATTTGTCAGAGTCACTTTACTCCCACTGATGCTAGTTACGTGCCTTTTGAAAATCCCACTAAGGGTGTCTGCAAATCTTGCCCCAAGTGTACTCACTTGGGTTTATTCAACTGCAATTACAGGTCAGCTCTGCTTGCACCAGAGTCCTTCCACCAAACTCCTTGCTTTCCTGGCACAGCAATGATCTGTATCCCTGATGTGAGGGTGGTAAAATTAATTCTGCATATTGGAAACTGAAAAGTGAAGCAATTGAAGGGTAAGAATGCTATGAATCAGTTCTCTCAGTGAAGTAATACTAAAGCTAGCTCTAACTTAGGAACAGCATGTTAATTCTTGATCAAGCCCCTTTTCCCATTGCTGTTCCACACACAAATACCTGAAGACGATGGGACAGTGTCTGTCTGTTAGAAAGGACACAGTGTCGCATCAAGCCACAACCAACCACAGACTGAGAGCCTGCATGTGAGCAGGGCCGGAGCTGATGGGCCTTTCTAATGCAGGGAAACTTATCAGCAAGAACATTTTGAGACCACAGAGCCATCTAAATCCACCATTGCTGACTTGTAGTCATAAGTAGTGCAAAGACATCTTCCTTTTTTTCCCCCTGTAAATGAGTATTTTGGCATAAAACAGAGGAAAAAATCTAGAAGTTTAGCTTGCATGCCCTAAATAGAAACATACCCCTGGAAGACACAGCAGCAGCTGATGCAGGAGCAGGTTAGTTTTTGACTAACCAAACTGCCTGGATTAGCAAATTCTGGAATAACATCATTACAGGCCCCAAGAAGCTGAAAACCTCATATATTGATTCTCCTGGGCCTTGGAAGAAACTCCAGAATCAGGCCAGAATCCTTAGCTCAGACCTATCTCAAGACTGAACTTCTGAATCTTAAATTCCTCTGCTTATTATTTTCAATTCATCTTTGTATTTTCTGTACCTTAGAGTGCATTATTCCTGGTGATGACATTACTTTGTCCGTTTGTTTCCAGGCACAGTCAAAGGCAAGTGGTCACCATCTCAGACATGATTTACTGAGGTCTCTGTGTCCCCTATGATGTCATGGCTATTTATATCCTAAGGAAATCATCTCCCTGGAAAAGTAAACTCATTTAAAGAACTAATGTTGATTGGAAAGTGCCAAACAACTGCCTGGGAAATAAGGAGCCCAGAAGTGAATAACAGATACACACTGACTGTCTCTTGATGAAGTAGGAAAAAACTTCCCTTTTACTTTCATCCTCAGTTCTCTTGTTCACAGAAATAGGAGGGCTGCAGAATAGCTGGGAATGAACTGCCACCGTGTGGCCAAGGCACAGTTTGAGCTACCTTTCCCGAAATCTTCAAGAGCTGATGCTGCAAGTGACAGTCTCCAGCACTTAATAGTGGACGGTTTTTGCTCAATCACACATTTTACTTTGGTGTCTTGTGCAGTCTCCCTATAAGTGCTCATAAGCTTCTTGGTAAAGTCTTGCTCTCTTCTCAATCTCACTTTAATAAAAGGGTGGAATACATCACTTTTAATTCCATCAATTCTTTTTATATTTTCACTAATAAGTTACCTCATCTTCTGTGAGGAGTCAGGGTATCGTAATCACTGAGTCATTCGGGTGGTGATGCCTGGTCTTGCCTTATAAAAGATGGACAATATTTTAATATGGAAAGTCTATTAGCAGAAAACTTGTCACCATGCACCAAATTGATGCTAATCAAATAACAGGCTTTAGCTTCTGCTTCTCAGTCTGGTCTGAAGCAGCTGGGCTTGTTTGTCATGATTTGCCCTCAAAATTCTTCCAGAACATGTTTTTCTACCTGTTAAACTCACAATATGTAAAGAGTCATTCCACTGACTTTATGCAGCTTGGTTTCTCTTTACCATAGGCATAATTCAGAGCTACAGGCCAAAAAGGTGGCAAAAGCCTCCTAAACACAGCCTGCTGTGACAGGTCAGCTTCGTGTGGCTTTCATCTCCTTGTGGACCTGCTCCACCACGAAATCACAGCAGGCACTCTCTCAAATTTACCCAAGCAGAACAACAAACTGACCCTACAGCCGTGAAAATTTCCAAGACACCCACTAGGCGTGAATCTAATATTTTTAATACACCCCCTCAAAGCTGGAGCAGCAGATAACCATGCATTTTTCTATTCATTACCTTGGAGGACTTCCTGCATTACTCAAGGCGATGCTGACACCTTCTGCCTTCATTGTAACTTTATGGCACTGCAAGATTCAAACCAGAGCATACATCTTGTCCAGCTGCCAACTTTCCATTAGCTGCCTGTATTTCTTCTGTTTCTGCTGAAGACCCTCATAACTTCACCTCGCCTACATGCATTGCAATTACACTGAGTTGCTCAACACAAAAGGACAAAACGATTTTGAATCATCCAGGACATGATTCCTTCAACAGTCTTCACCTCTCTTCTGTTGCTGAATTCTTGTACACTGTGTCTTTAGTTTCTCAAAGACAGCTGGGGCTGTGGCATCACAGAAATTTGTAGCCAGGGGCCCTTCAGAGCTAGTACTCAGCAATGACACAAGCTAGAGAGACTTGACATACCCTAATACTTCAGCTGAGCTTGATTTGAAACAACAAAATAAGGGATCCTTTTCTAAAGCTCTTGGCTGTTATTTAAATGCACTCTGGGAAAGAGCTTTTGGGGATCAGTGCTGCAGGGAACACTCACACACATCGGCCTTGATCGACAGAGCTCCTGTTTGATGCGCTTCATTACCATGGCCTGGGGGCATGGCTGAAAGAGCTCACTAACAATCTCTACAAAAGATCTAGGTCATACCCAGCTCTGCCGGTCATGAACAACTCTTCAGTATGATTGGCATTGTCAGAACACCTCTAGCAGGTGCTTAATTTCTAGGTTGCAATGCCTGAAAATAACTGCATGTTGCAGCAAGGTCGTTTAGAGGATGTTCCCATGGCAGAGAGAATCCCTTCAGTGTCCATGCAGAGATCTCTGCTTACAAAGCCACGAGGGAATGATTCAGAGCAGATGGGGAGCACATTTGTAGGGCAACCAGCTTCTCCTGGAAACTGTGTGGAAAGCTGCTTATGGTGAGCCAGTGTTAGGGGGCCGGGGCAGGGTTCTCTCTTGGGCTAATACAGAGGGTGCTGCCATCCACACTAAATCCTTCTTTGAGGAGGCAGCTGACACTGGGGATGGAGATGCTCCCCTTTCCTCTCTCCTGCTCCCTTTCTGCTTAACTGCCTGCTCTAGCACAGGTAGCACAAGACCCTTGAACCCTCAGCTCCCATCTCCCCAGAGTACCCTAAGATGCAGGGACTGTTCTCCATAGCTCTGTTGGAGCTGAGCCATGCTCAGTGGGGAGCATACATGGGCTAATACGTTAGAAGAAGAAGAAGGAAGGTGCCTGCATTTATGGGACAGATGACAGAACATGTTCTCAGAGAAAAACTGGTTTATTTTACTTGCTTAATTATAATTTCCTAAGATGATGACTGGCTTGAAGTGACCTTTAAGAAAAGGGGAAAAAATTAATCACAGACTCCAAATCGAAATTATGAATCTGATTTTCCCCCCTTTGTCCTTTATTCATAAAAGCAAACCCAATTTCACACTGAAGCTTGTATACTGGACAGCAGGGGGACCCCCACCCTCTGTCACAGACAGATGAGCAGAGATGTCTCTGTTGTGCAAGGACAGACAAGAGGTCACAGGGAAGGTCACACATGCTGAAGCAGTCTGGTTCTGCACATCAAAATGCGTTCTTGAAACAATAGCAAAGAGATCAGTTACTCCAATGCATAAAACCTTGGCACTATGAACATGAAACACAGCCCAGGGCAGAAAAACATTGGAATCCTTTTCTTCTTTCTTTTCATCAGTATTTTAATTATGCACATGCCTAATTCTGCTATAGTACCTCAAACAAAATGGTGAGATTTTCTGTCAGCACCCATCCATGTTGCAGGTTCTAGTAGCAAAAAGATGCCCACACACCCAGTAAAAATGTTCCTCGGCAAGTTCAGTATGAAATTCTGTTTGGAGAGGAGTTTCAGGGTGACACAGTTGCCAAAAATGTACTGTTTTGAGCACTGCCCCCCTTCTCTCACACATACACAGAACTGCAGCCTTGAGGCATGCCAGAACCTAGGGGTGTGTTTGGAACATGCTGTGCTCTGGCTATCCCACCTGGCATTGTGGCATTCAATGATCACATTCAGAGGCAGAACAATTTTAAAGGCATTCGGCTCAGGGCAGTCAGTACAGGACTGGGAAGGTACAAAGGCAGCAATACAATATAAAGAATACAGACTATTGTGAGAAGAACCAACAGCAGGGAGACAAAACCTAGACCTTATTTAAACTCTTCTTGAATACGTATCAATTATGTTGTTTAAACCAGTCATTTTCAAGAGGATGCAACGTAGGCCAAGAGCAGCAAAAGCACCTCTAGAATTAAAGTGCTACAGAAACAATTCTTCCCTCCCCATCACAAACATCACTAGAAAAGAATCCAAATGCTTTAACCAAACAGGAGATGCCAGCTCTAAATGGAGGAACATATGTTTTTTGGCACTTTCCTATCTTATGACAGAAAGTGGCCCAGATCATTAAGTTCAGAGAGATACTTGCAACCCATGGCAGAAGCGCTGTTTGAATAACTCAGTCTCAAAGACTGGGAACACAAACCAGCAAGAATTGCCACGTGCCAAATGTTCTGGGTGGGGGCGCAAGTTTATGGATGTTTTGGTATATCAGATGGGCTATATTGATCCAGTGCCTTAGGAAATTCATACAAGCCTGTGGACACAAAACCTACTGATCATAGAAACAAGAAAACCCTAGCAAATGACCAGCTGGTCATACCAGTGCTGCCATGGTCCATCTGTCATAGTCCAGCGCCAAGTGAACAATGCCAGATGAAAAAAAATCAGAGAAAGTAAAAGCTTGATCCCAAACATTTTAGCAAATACTTAAGACAAAGTATGAGCTGAGTAAAACAGGAAGAGCATGGGTCTTATTAATTCCAAGTATCACATGGAATACATATCACCTCTAAGATGAAGAGGAACACTTCCAGACTGCATTTGTCCTGATATATTGTCTTTAATGATGAAGTAGCAGAATTCCAAGTATTAGGTATTATCCAAAGGTGTGGTGGCTTTGTCTGCAAGTTGTCTTCTGCCCCTGAGAACAACCTTTGCTCCAATTTATTCATAAAATGTTCTCCATGACATTAAGCTTTTCTAGTGTACACTGGGATGTCTAGATTCATCAGCTGGGTGTTAAAATAGATGAAAACTAGCACATGGTGTAACCATATGAAAAAAGTTACATACATTTTTGCATGCAGTGAATCCTTTGATGTATCCAACAAGAGAGCCATTTCCAAGCAGAGTACAAAACATACTGGAGCACACTATTCCTCCAAACACGAGTTCCTAACGCTGATTCCTTCACTGTAGCTCTTTTCTGCTTGTACCACACACTGAGTGTATCTCGGTGCTGCTGCATACTCTCAGAATATAGAGTCAATGATGGCACGTACAAATTTGCACAAGCAACAGAAGGAGAAGTTTTTGCTTCACTGCTCTGACATTGGAAACACTGCTGCAAAAGCTCCAACATATTCACTGAATTCCTTGAACTGCTTTGCAGTACTGGAGTCAGAAGAAAAATTACTGCACCAGGCAATCTCTGAATCATTGCTTTCCATAACAGCACTAAAAAAAAAGGCTTGTCAAGCTGGAGTTCCCCCCAAGCTGAATGACGAAGCAGTATTGTTAGGCACAGAAAATTTGATGAGTTAAACCCTCGTATGAGTCTAACATTGGAATAGTCATGGCTTAAAATATGTCCCCCATGAAGAACCTTCGGTGACTGCACAGGTCACTTCTAGAGTGTAAGTGATGGACCAGTGTTAAAAAAAAATAAAAGTGCAGGTCTTACATGCCCTATTTTGTATATTCTAGTGAAGAGCAAATATTCTTCTTTCAACATTCTTTCTTGCGTGTTTTAGGCTTAAATTTTAAAGTGCTGTATGCCCCTTCCACAGCTTTGGGCAAGTACATGGGATGCCTTTCCAATCTCTTCCTAGAGCCAGTGGTTCTCCGCTGGCTGTTTCTTTGAGACTGGTTTGCAGCCTTAGCTGCTTGGGCAGTATCTTGTGAGTATCTCCGAGGAGCACGAAGGATCCAGTTTGAATGCAAACTGTGTTCACTTGTACTGGTAGCAACTGAAAGACAGAAGATAATCTGGGGTTAACAGTTCGTCAGAGACATTTTTATCTACACAGTGAGAACAGGGTGTTTGCTGGGTCCTTCCTGGAGGTAAGGTCAAGAAACAAACCTGGTTTCTCTGCAGGATATCACTGGGGATGGGATTCATCCTATCTAGAATTTCAACACCTGCAGCATAAATATGTAGTTGAGAGCTAGTCCCTTCAGACACACTCCTTGGGAACAGCTAAAACAACCTGCTTCAGATATTCACCTTAGCTTGAAGCAAAGGTGAAAAATATCTGTATCCCTCCACTGGTTATACAGGAGAGATGACGACCTTAGATAGGCACATCTTCATTTCTTTGGGCAATCCCATCCTTTCTGATGGAAACATCCAGTTATTTAGCCTAATCACTAAATGACTTCTCTTTTGATAGTTGGAATGGAATCATCCAGCCATTTCTCAAAAATAAAAAAGAAAAAATACATTTATACTTTTTATACTTCTCCAAAGACAGTCTGAGGTAGAGATGCAAGGGTGGAGCTCAGCCCTGAGCAGAAGGCAAGCACTATTTCAACACTACACATGCTACCTTTGCCATGTATGACCACACATAAAATAGTTGCACCCATTCAACGGGGAACAAGTGGTGTATTACTGTAATTTCACATACTGCATGCAATGGTCCTAGATTTGGGAGGCAAAACTAGAGGACAATTGCGTCCATTAATTAAACAAACATGATCTCACAATGCCATTCCTCCCTCTACCCTCTGCACACCAAAATTTAGCTGGTTTATACCGCACCATCAAAATCAACATCCACATTTGGCAGATCCATGTCAGGAACTCTCCGCCATCTCTCTGAGTCCAGGTCTGCAATGACTGAGTCAAAGAAAGCTATCGCTTCTCTTACATCTGAACTGGACTGTGGGCCTTTTCTTTCCATGGATGCCTTTTGATCAGACAAAAGAGAAAAAAGTTATCCAAGGGTTGGGCACAATAATTTCTTAATGAGCAAACTCTATAAGAAAGATGTATTTGATGCTGTACTTCAGGCTGTCAGAAAAGAAACACAGGTCCAGGCTACTCCACAGTGTAGAAATCAAAGAAAGCAGGACAGCAGTCTAACAAATATCCATCCTGTTACATGTTCAACACCAAGTATCTTCCACTCAGGCACTACTAGCCAGGTGTTAGAAAATCCCTCAGAATCCATGTACCAGGCCACTCATTTGGGTCACTAAGTGACAGCTGGGTTTTGCGGCCAAATTTATTCTGCCTAGCACTAGGCTCCTAATGAGGCACACAAGAGCAATGTAATCATGCAGGGTTCCTGCTGTAATTAATGCTGGGCTCCAGTACCTTCAGAAGATGAGTCAGGCCTTAAGTAGGCTGAACCCTCCTCTGCAGGCAGCTCTTTCTCTCAGCTGAAAAGGAATTGTGGGGTAACTTTGTTACTAATTTAAGCATCTTATTAAAATGCCAAGGTTAGGTGAAATTAATCCAGATCTAAATTGCTGAAGCTTTTTTGAAATGAAAGAGGATGGTGTGCACTAAAGTATGAGTCATTCAACACTGTGATAATTCCCACAGGAAAGCCACACAGTTTAAAATTAGAAGCCTGTCTTGATAAAAAAGCAATGCCTATCTATAACTGCTGAAGCAGTCATAATACCTTGGTTAGTGATCCTGAAGGTACATATGGGATACATAATTCCTGCCAGGCTCTACCTAATGAAGGGACATATATTTTCCTTGCCAGTCCAAGTCAGGTGTTTTGTCAGGCTGCAATACCAAGTCAGAAAATTGCTACCCTGGGTTTCAAACATGAGAGCAAAGGATATGTCACACCTCTGAAGGACCAGCCCGTTCCCTGTTCTGTGGAGGCAGAGAGATGAACTAGCTGATTCCCCTCCTGACATTATGGGTTGATTGACATCCTCAGAAGTGCTAAAAGATAGCTGCTACCACACATCTACTGGAAATAGTGACTGCTATTATGACTAAGCCCTTATTGGTTAAAAGGCATTTTAAAGAAATGCCTATGTGCTCTCAGCATCTTACCCATCTCTCTATTCTTTTCTTCCACTAGACACAAATGGTACATTTTGAATCCATGGTCAGTCTGTAGTCCAGGACCCAGGGATCTTTGGATTAAACCTCCCATGAGGACAGGTTTGTCTGGACAAATTACCTTCCCACAAATCATGCAGCACTCTAGAGAAAGAAGTGAATTTCCACTGACAGGTAATTTAACAAGAACAGGTAGCTTGGGACAAAACCATTCAAGCCTGGTGATAACACAAACCTTGCAATCTGTGAACATAAAATGTATTGTAGGAAGAATAGTCTGAATCTTGTAAAAGTCTTCTTGACCTCTCCCTAATTTTTACAAAGCCAGAGGCTTGCAGCTGTGACTGCCATTTGTGTTGGCGAGAATGATTCATATGGATGACATATCCTGCTGATGTTCCTGTCTGTTTCCAAAGGGATGGTTCATGGAGTGAGCATGGCAGTCAGTACCAGGACTGTTCATACACAGGAGCTAGCTGGCCATAGTCAGATGACAGCACTCTTAGCCTCAGACTGTGGGAAATCCAATTGTTTGCCAAAAAACAAGTTAAGCTTTTGGTATTTTTCTTAAGCAGTGTTTTCAGCAGCAAATCTCAGAAGTTCACAAACCGTTCTGATATTCTGCTGTGACAGAACATCTAAATATGGCAGCAACATTTTTTAAAGTCAACCTAATCAGTATGGCCTAATCAGTAAGTTCAGCCATACATCCCTTCTTCCCACCATCACATTATTATCCAGTTTAAAGACTGCACTGGATAACCTGTGAGTCTGCTGTCAAAGTCTTCTTTGCGGTCGTGTTACCTAAACAGATCATCCCGCTTGCTGCAGTCCTTCGCTTTGCCCTCACCAAATCAAGTCTAGAGTCAAAGTAACCACTGAACTGTCTAGTGGCATACAGACCTAAAAAGCTTTTATTTCTAGGATACATGTAAATAATCTGCACCAAAGATGATATTCCAGTTTTATTTTTGTAGTATCATTACAGCAAAGGGTGAAGAATTACAGTGTCTAGAAATGACCCACCAACTTATTAATGAACAGAGAAAGGAACCCTTAAGATTTTCTCATGCCCCACAGCCCATCTACCAGTAGAGCTTGCACTGATGCTAAATGTAGCATTGGCAAGATAACTGTCTACTTGGAAAAAAAATCCTATTTGTTTCAGTAAATTTATAATTATTTTGTGTAAGTGATTTTGTCAATAAAAACACTGCCAGGAAATCCAGGGATTACTGCACTTGTCAGTCATTAACAGCTATAAAATAATCATAGTGAAGGACTCCAAGGTACTTAAGTAATCTGTCAGGGCTTGCTCTTTCATGACTTGTTTTCCATACTCTCATAACTTTTTCTTTTTCTTATTTTCTCTCTCGCAACCTTACCCCCTCCAAGCATAGGCATATACATTTCTTTCCATGACCAGTCATTCATTCTTAATTTTACACTACTTAGAAAGAATCATAAGGTATTTAACAACATTTCAAAGGATGCAACAGTAAAATGACAGCTGGCTGAAACCAGTAAAGCAGAAAATCAGTATAGCACATACAGCTTCAATGATTTTGTTGCTTAAGACTAAGCACATGGCAAAAATTCTTGGAAATTACCTTAGAAGACTCTTTGGAAGGAAGTGGAAGAAATGACTTTTTTCCAGTTTTGGATGATTTTGTGGACGCTGGAGAATCTGCAGCCATATGCATGGATTTCAAGTTATTGATGTTGTCAAGATATTTTTTCCTCAAGGCTAGCAGATCCTGTAGGTACTTCAAGCAGTCTTGAGTCTTAGAGTACATCCAGTCTCTGTCTTCCTCTTTTGGCTGAAAGCAAGAGTCAATGCTGCTTGTACTTCTGCATTTTTTTAGTGGTTCGCTAACTTTTTCCTGCTCACCTGCAAGGACGTACATAGAAGTGCTGCGGATCAGTCTCACTGCAGAACCTGAGCCATCACAGTAGGGGATGTCATCTGTCACGTTTCTTCGCTGGGAGTTGGGGTGAAATATAGAATGGATCTTTTTGAACATAATGTGTCACTTCCTCCCCTTTATTATTTTCCTCTTTCAGCTCCTTAATTTAACACTAGATCTGGTAATCAGCAGCTGTTACCTTTGCCCTCAGCAGACAAAAATTCTGCCACTTACTGTAATGAGGAGAAAAAAGAAGCCTATGGCTGCACTAATTGTTTTCAGCCTAGCACACTGTGAGGAGCATGATGGCAATGCAGAAATGTCTTTTCTATTCTCTTAGTGTCAGTTAAAGAGCTTTGTCCTTTCCTCGGTTTAAAATATAGTTAAGGAGGTCAAATATCATGCTTTGATCTTTTGTTTGGCGTCTGGTCCCCATAAAAAGCATCAACATGGAGTCAGGAATTCCCTCTCCCACGATTCCTGCGTGCCCGTGGGTTCCCCTGGGCGCCGAGCGCGGGCGGCCGGGGGGCGCGGGGCGCTGGCCGTGGTGCTGATCCGCTCCCGCCCGCCGCCGAGCATCCGCCGGCCGCCGCGGGATGCTGCTCGGGAAGAGCTTGCTGGGATCAGCCTCCACAGGGACGAAAGTCTGGGTGGGCAAGAATAGTTTCTGTCGAGCGGAGTTCAGCTGCTGAAAGAAGTCGCTCTGGGTTTCACCCGGCGGTAACCAGGAGATCGCTACGGCTACCTGACACCACAGCGCTGCCAGGAACACAGTGGATTCAGGTGTCAGGCTCTGTTACACCCAATACAAAGATGCCCTGTGTAAGGGATGCTGTAAAATAAAACACTCTTCCAAAGTACTCCTCTGGTAAAATATTGCAGACAGAAACCTAAGAATTTGTACCTTTACACTTTGGTTCTTCTCTTAGATTGATGCAAGAACATTTAATACGGCATGTTTGATGACTGATTTTTGGCTGAAAGTACTGAGAACCTTTGACTATTATTGGCATATTCAAGCACGGCTAGTATTTGTGACTATGTGACAACATGATGTATGCTTCAGAGACAAGCAGATAGTGACCTGAGGCAATCAACAACTATCTAAAAGCAAGCAGAGATGCCCGGATTTGCCATGTTCAAAAGAGTTTTCGTGAGTGATCCTGCCCAAGCACTGACTGCTTGAGAAAAATAATTATTTTGAAGTCAAATTGATATCACCCTGCAAACACCACTGAGAAAATTTCTTCTGAAGCCTCTGGAAGTGCTAATTGAAGGCTTAAGCATCCTAAGATCTGTAGGATCCCAACAGGAAAGATAGGTCATAATGCAAATATGTGCCTATTGCTTTAGGAGCTCTGATAAACTGGATGCTAAACATACACCACAACTATCTTAAAATGTGCACTTTGTTCTTTTTATTTGTAGCTAAAGTTGAAATGTCCTTATAACAACTAAGAATTGAGGAAAACTAGTTTTTGCCACTTTTTCTGCCTTCTAATATTAGCAATTCCCATGGCAGCTGAAAGCAGCCTAGAAATTGTTCTGAAATTTATTCAGCTGCTTGGTATCTAGTACTTGTATGGAGGTATTCCATTATTGATTCTCTCCAAAGGTCTACTCAATCCCCCAGCTAGGTAATAGATTAAGCTGACTTTATGCTAGCATAGATCACTAGAACTATGAAAAAAATATGAGCTTTCTCCCCAGAATTACCTGTCTGAGATGGATAAAGTTTTGGGTCATCAATACTAACACAGAATAATAATGATAATAATAATTCCATCTACATATTGATTTCATTTTCAGAGCAAAAGGCTGTAGGGGGGTTTTAATGTACTGTGCTGAGTGGGTGAGGTAAATATCTGTCATAGCCATTCCAGGCAGTTTGTTTACTAAGTCAAGAAAATGAGATCTTTCCAGAATAACCTTAATGAAAATTTCCTTAGATTTGTTGTGTGGGATACTGGTCTTTGTTTATGGACGTGATTCAGTACCAGTGAGCGTCAGAGAGGCACTCTAAGTGACGTCTTAGTCAGAAAACCTGTAAATCAAGAAAATCAGTGGGAAATCAAGAAAATATTGATAAAGGCTTGAATCAATAACGTTATTGGGAACTCCAGTGAGAAACTGCTTGCAGTATCAGACATTGCCTTTCAATAGCAGATTGATTTATAAGCTCACCTGGGCTTATAAATAGCTACAGGGTAAAGAAAAACCAGAACCAACCAATCAACCAAAATCACCCCCCTAAGGTTCTGTTGATGAAGCCACAGGAAAAGGTACATCTGTGAAGAGTAAATCTGATGATATGCACTGGGATTTGGAAAACATTTCATATGGGCCATAGCTTTTCCTGCCCTGCTTCAACTAAATACTGAAAACATATGCTGGCATCTTGCTAATTTAAAAGAAAAGCTTTCAGGCTCTAAAGCAAGTTCTCAATTTCAAACATATTCATTCCCAATTTTTTAAAAGCTTTCTGGGTCACATTCATTCTGTGCCAACATATGTGTCATTCCCATTGTTCATGGTGTTGTTAAAATAAGGAAGTATTAATAAATGCATGAAACAATACAGTAACTGTATTATAAAATAGAATTTCATTTGAAATCATAAAGGGTCATTTACAATTATTTCAGACATGAATATTTTATTCCATGCTTTGGTTATGGGCAGTGAGACAATCTTTCTCTCCTATTGTAAAAATTAATATTAATTTGTTTTCTTCAGAGAATCTACCGCAATTTAAATAGCTCCATGGATTTAAAAATTTAAAGGATGAAATAATGGATATACTCTACTTTGTTTTCTAAGAAAAGAAATGCCCTTAGAAATGTCTTTTTAAGATGTTTTCCTAGAAGGTGTTTGCATTGAAACATGTTTCTGGAGTAGTTCATCATTTATTTAAAGTCAAACTCTGTTCCCCACACACCTGTAAGTGTCCCTTTTTAAGTAAATAACAGGGCAATTATAATTCAGCCACCACCACAGATCACAAGTCTCTTCCCCAGAGTTACTGCTGTGGACTGAATATGCTACTGTTATCTAAGACAGCTGGTAATTAAAAGTGAGGGTCTTATTCAAGAATTATTTCCTTCTGCACAGACACTCATCAAATGCCAAATATGGCTGAAGAAGAAAATTTAATTCTCTTAATTCAAAGTTCCAAATTCATGGACAGCTATTAAATCATAAATAAAGACCTCCCAAAGAAAGGTCTTGTGAGAAGCAGATCAAATAGACCACACTAAATATTTAATGGCATCTAAGATTACTGACTTTGACAAGGCAATGCTCACGCCTTGCTTGTTCATTTGGCTACTTGAATCTGGCTTCATTTACTCAGTGTTTTTTGTTTAAAATCACTTTTTTTCCTATTACTGCTCTCAATAAGTCTGTTTTCTTTGTAGCTACATGAGTGTGATCTAAGTTCCGTTTAACAACACCCAAGAACTCCCAAAACTGATTTTTTTATTTAGCCCTGGCATTCTGTCAGCTCCTGATCAATCATAACTGGATAGGAAAATCAAGTTAGAAAATCCAATATATGTGCTTTGTTTAACTCAATTAACTACACAGTTGAACAAAACCCCATAAAATCAAATTTATAGATAAATATACTTAAGTATTTTTATCAATAATTATTTGTCAAAATGCATTTTTATCTCTCGAATAACATGACAACATGCATACAAATCTATCCACTTGATAGTTACATTTCATCATGACTGATACAAAGGAATGTCAAATCATCCTTGAAACAAAGTTCTGACTTCAAAGAAGAAAACCTTTGACAACCTGTAGATGACAACGTATTCTTTTTCTATCATAAAGTTTTATCAACCTGTTGTATCAGATCAGTTAGGATAATAGATTTTATTTTATTTTAAAAATAAAAACAAAACCACTTCCTTTGTTTTTAAAGAAAAAAAAATCCATGCGTAAAATACATGAGTTATTGGTTATTATTAGCAAAGTTATTGAGACTTGCATTATTTCAGATAGTTCAGAAATCAGAGTGCAGCTGTCAGTCTCTGTGGAACTCTGCCATGTCTATATAGCCACATAAAAAGTAAATTGTTTGGACAGAGCTAATTGAGAGAGTCCAACAGAAAGGAAAACAGAGCAAACAATTTATTACAGCAAGTACCAACACTTTGCTCCCTAGTCCCTGACTATTTAATACATTCCCTTGAAATCCTGCAAAGACACACACACACACACACACACGCACAAAATCTCTTAAATATTTAAGAGAAAGAAAACAAACGAATGAATGCTGAGACCACAGCTCAGTTCTAAAAATATTAGCATCCCTACCTGCATATGGTGGTTGTTATGACCCTTAGTGTTTCAAAGATCACGCATACTTGAAAACATGAGTCGGTGATGCATTCCCAAATCCAAAATTAGGTGCTGATTGTCAGTGTTTTTGGAGGGTGGCAAGAAACAGCCACTATTAGAGGTACAACACTACAGGTTCCCACCTTTCACTGCCTAAGAGGGAAGATGGAAGAAGAACTGACCTTGTTATAAAGCAAAGAAGAATCCTCAAGAATGGTTATTTCTTTTCTTTCAGCCCACAGAGGTAACAGTCTGTTGTGCCTTCCAAAAACTGCAATCAGGAACTGCTTGATATTCTTCCTCTTTTGGGAAGTTCTCAAAGTGTGGGAAAAGAGATCGATTCTGATACCATGCATTTCAAACATCTATGACTGCTTCTTTGAGGCATTAAATGGGAGAAATCAGTGCCTCAAGAATGAAGATACAGATTTTCATTTGAGCTTATTCAGATGAAAATGCAGTGAAATCTCTCTACGTTGCCCATGTGATTGTCTTGATTTTTAAGTGTACATGCTTGAGCTGTGTCAGACAACATTGACCTGTCAAACCAGCTGAGTCAGAACATTGACTCTCCTATCAGAAGAAAAATAGATTTTTTGTAAATCTGGAACATCATCTTTCCATGTAACCTAAATTTTAATCCACATATTACTATTTGACTTAGAACACGTATACTCTCCATAAATTTTCACCACATGAAAAATTTCATCCATTGAACAAGTTTCATTGCAGCACAAGCACAGCCTGTGACCAACAAAAGCAGTGACTGCACTGCTACCAGGCATGAGGAAATAAAGAAATGCCAATTCATGTGCAGTGACATGCATGGGAAATGATTACACAAATGAGATATCAATACTTAAAAAAAATTATTATTATTATCATCATCATCATCATCACTGCTGGGAAAAGTTTTGTGTACGTTGTCTGACAAAGCAATAAGATGAACACTAGTGAAACACACCCTGCTCAGACCTATGTCTACAGCTGTTGTTTGGCAGTCTTTTCAGAGGGTGAGAGGTTACCACACTTATCCCCTGCTGGATCTAGCCTCCATCTTCCTTTTGTTTCCTCAAACAACCCTGCTATCATTAAAAACTCCATCTCTGTGACAAGCTTGACAAGGGAACTTTGTCTTGTCTTCTGTCACACAGGGTCAAGGGAACAACCAGTTGGCCTTGCTTGTTTCCTTGGAAGAATTCATGTCCTTTTAGTGGAAACTCTGTTAGGACCTTTCAGAGCTTTTTTAGTCTTTGTTGAATTAGATATTGTCTCGCCTCTTGAGTCCTTTGTTCCCAAGATGGCTGAAGAATTATTGTGATGTCCAGCTTGTTGCCTGTCACATCCATCACACATTGATAAAGTCTTTGGCAGGCGAATGTGATAAATAACCAAGATTCCTTCATGATAGCACAATGAGGAATGGAGGTTGTAAGCAGCAGTTCTTCAAATTGGCTTATAGAAAGCAAACATTTAAATGACCTGTCTGTCTTGATCTTTAACTGGATCATCGCTTTCTCATTCCAGTTAAATTCTAATACACTATTATCCTTCCCACAAAGGATGTCCGTAGGAGGATTTATGAAAGGGGACAGTGTATCTTTTGGTAAGTCACGGGGCTGCCAGACTCTATCAGTCACTCCCGGGGAAGGCCTACTCACAACACCTACAGACTTTTTCATAGGCCCTCTTGATCTCTACTTTCCATTCTTATCTCCTTCCTGCTCTGCTAACCTAGTGAAACAGGGCAAAGCTAATTTAAGTGGAGAAGCAAAGAAGGAGCAGTTTGTCTGGTATATCTGACAAAGAGAGGCTCAGTACAAGTGAGGTATCATTTGAGCACTAGGGAGGATGAAAAGACAGGACAACAGAAGAAATACATCTTGAGCACTTACCAATAGTTGGGTTTTTGCATGTTAACTTTTTTTTCTGCTGACATCACAATGTCTCTGCGGAAAAATATATCTGTATATAGCCTGGAGCACAGGGGTTCTGCCCTGTCCCTGCCCCTGCTGCCACAACATAATTAATAAAATGGGGCTATTATCTTTGCTATAAGTTTCTTCAACACATCTCCTTCAGCACCTGCAGAAGTACTTTCCAAGTGAAGCAACTTTGGTCATGCTAAGGAATACAAGGAGCCAGTCAGGGCCCTTTCAGCAGGTAGCAGTTACACCTGCAATGACACCCTACAAGAACTGAATCCTACAGCACCATCACTCCCATGAGTGTACATCACCAGCTTTCTGCTCCAACAACTGCTGACACTCCACGCACTGTGAGAATGGAAAAGGTTTTACTGATAATATGTAGCTCCCTGAAGAGAAGCAACCCAAAATAGGCAGGATAATTATTAAGCAGGTTTGGTAGGAGCAATTTTTGTCACCTCTCTCTGAGTGGTCAGTAAAGAACCAGGAGAAATCAGATTCCATGTTGTTCTTTCTCGTTTGCCAGCTTTAACATAAAATATGGTTGCTGGTAAACATTAATTCTTTCTCCTTGGATAATTTGATCTTCTGCCTCTACTCACTTCCCACCTACCCAACCTTCCACTGCTCTTGTAACACAGCCTTGCCGGTCTACATTGAGTAAGGCACATTCAAAGGATTGGGGAAAGACAAGAAGAGGTGGGTACACAGCCTTGCCTACCACTTTCAAGCTAAACTTCAAAAAGCATTTCCCCTATCCTCACTGTGAACAGTCAAATCATGCACACAGGTGTGACTATTTGCAGGGGCAAAGAGAGTTAATTTAGATCCTCTGAGGAATTTTCAATCAATTAACACCATCTTCCATAGTAGCTGACCTACAACATGGGATCTAAATATGAGCAGAAAAATATCATACTAAAGCAGTGGCTGCACAGAAGCTGTAGAGAGGCCCACTGCCAGCTGGTTGGGCACAGGGTAACTGCTTCTTGGGTATCTAGATTCAAAAAAGCCCTTTGGCAGCTTGCAAAAGTGGACACTTGAGGTGTCCCTGGTATAGACTTTGTTTGCAGTGAGTTCACATTTGAGATGGCTCATCAATAATACTGAGGAAAGTAAGACAAAAATAATTAAACTGTTATCTACTCATAGTCTTAAAACAACCTGGAAAGTCTTAGCAAAGGTACCTGGGTGAGGCTTCAGACAGGCCAGAAAAAACACTGAGATATAGGCACAGGGGGGCATGTATGGTGAAACGAGTTTGCAGCTTGACAAGGTGTTTGCAGTAATCTGCAAAGCCAAATGAGAATTTCCAGGCTAAGCTACACATTAAATTCACAAATCTTGTAAGTCAGCTTAGTCTGTGTTCAAAAGAACATGGAGATTTTTTATGCCCGTGCCCTGAAATGTGGCAGAACACGTGCCTTTGACCCAAGGTGGCCAAAACACAGAGGTGCTAACTTCATTTTTCTCTGAGACCTCCAGGTCAGGCAGGAGGGAATGAAACTAGGTTAAGTGAAACAGAAGGAAATATTTATGTGAACTCTGGTGAACTGGAACAGCTGAGTCTTACAGGCCTGTAATCTGAGCATCAGCGCAAAATGAAAGGGACAGTCAGAATGGCAAGGACTGAGGCAGCCAGCATTCCTCTTGTGATTTTTTTCTAAAACCATTATTCAGAAAAAGCATCTCCAGGAAACTGTGGTAGTTACAGAAATGCACAGGCCAAAGTTACAGATCAAATAGGGGCCAGAGCTGGCAGCAACCAAAGGTCACTGCATCTCAGAGTCAAAACACACTCAGCAAGGACTTCACGGAGGATCTTCAACACATTCACTGGGGCTAAGCAGATACAACAGGAACATCCAGAAGAATTTGCTGCAGTGGAAATGAACTGCAATCTACCATCTATAATTCTCCCTGCATAAAATGAAATCCAGCTGTCTGAAAACATGAGGCAGCAGAAACTGAGTTGATATTTCAATTTAATTCACTTCAGTTCACCTTATTGACTTCAACAGTATGCAGAACACTATCTTTTATCACTCAAGTGTCACTGTTCTTCATTTTTTCCATAGTGAATATGGTTATGGCTATTGATGTGCTTATGAAATATGCACTTAGATTTCTTCACCGCTTGCTTGGATGTGTGCCTGTGGATATCAAAAATTGTTCTGTGGTGGCTGGGTGGGTTTTCGGGGGGAAATCGAGGTGGTTTCAGGGGGCAAATAGGTAGGTTAATCTCACAAAACCAACCTTCACAAGGTCACGGACCTCTTTCTTTGCAAAGTTCACTGCTGTTGTGGAGCCTTTAATGTCGTTATATTTTCCAAGAAGTGCTCTATTTGTTCCATTTCACTGGCATAGCCTTGCAGAAGTGATTATGTTGTTCTCTCCACTCTACATGACAGACACTTTTTTTTCTGAAAAAGGAAATCCGAAAATCCAGGTCACTGTGCAGAGACCAGGCTTTGCTTTCTGCCATGCCTGAGCCTGTGGGTCGGCTCACAGCTCATGCAGTACCTCTACTATCGCCAGAACAGAATGTCCTGCCTGGCTTTCAGTAAAAGACAGCAGGGAACCGTGTTCCCTTCTTGTGTGAATTAAACTGTTTGTCCCAAACTTCAGAGATGCTGGGGGTTGCCTGGCTTTTTTTTATCGTCATTCTCTTCTCCTCAGTCAGCCATGGTTTGGAACAAGAAGGAGGATGCTCACAAGGACCGCAAGCAATGCTCATTCCCGTGATCTGCTCCTTTTGCACCTTTTAGTTTCACCACTAGATGGAAGCCTTGACCTCCAGAGTTACCGCGTTAGGCTCCGGACCATACACTTGCACGCAAGAGCTTCTTAGTAACCTGGTTTTTTACCTGCACTAAGTCGATATTGAAACAACGATATTCGCTGGGCTCAGACATTTCTGTAGCTCATTGGCTGGTGCACGGAATATATAAAACTGTATAGACCTCCCAGGTGTGGTGGTATTCTTAGACAAAACTGTCGAGATTACTACAGTTGTATCTGTACAGGTGATACAAAGCCAGATAGGATTGGCCGTGGGTAAACAAAGGGAAGAGAACGAAATCACTGCTTCCCTCCAGTCTCAGCACAGGAGGTGATCCTTGGTGGTTTATAGCTGGGCTTACACTGAGGTCCCCAGGGCAGCCCTGAGGTCCCAGGACATAACATAAACAGGAGCTATATATTCCAATTTTCCCACAACATTTCTGGCTGCAAGCACCGCATAAATGAAGAGTGAGCTTTCAACTGTTGCTATAAGAAATTACTCACCAAGTGTTTCTTATGAATGAATATTTTTTTATATCTTATTTCCGAGCAGTGAAATGTGAATTTTATGGTAGGGATTCAAGGTGCTTTGGACACATGGCTCTCATGGGAACATTCTCTGACTGAGGAAGTAGCTCTCAGTAATGGGACATGAACTGCTGAATAATCACAATTATGAACTCAGAATTTGCTTTTGCAGAAAACTCATGTTGGCATCAATGAGATCAATGGGAGATATTCCCGCTCAATAATGCCAAGTCAGAAGCTGAGAACTCCACTGCTTTAGGAGACAGCAAATTCATTTCAATACTTAGAGAAAGCAAACACAAAACACAGTTTATAGAAATTTGCTTAAAGAGTCAGAAGACTGTGGAAAGACTTTCTCATGCTCATGCATCGTTCGTCCTTACTTTTATAAGCCATGAGAAAGATCCGTGTTTCTTGCTCTTCAATTATTTTTGTAATAAAAGTGCAGGTATCTGATGTAATCTTGCTGTATATCTCTGACCATTCCCACGCACATATTGCAGCTGTGGTTTCTGTAGTGGTGCTAAGCTTGGAACAGTTTAGGTCAGGTGTTATGCATGGCCACCAGTGGCGTGTGAGGCTACATCTGTGCAGGAACATCACATGGGGAAAGGTCAGGCCCCCGGCTCTGAGGGCAACAGACAGAGCATGGATTACATCTACCTAAATAAATTATCTTTTTTCCCCCAGAATATCTAGATTTGCCTTTTATGCCAGCTGGAAAGACTGTGCTCTCGCCCAAATTGCGAAGTGCGCTGTTTAGTGGAGCTCTAGATGATACGAGCAAAAACTACCAAAAAGCACATAGCCAGTGTGGACAATCACAAACTTGGCATGATTGCATGGGGACATGGGCCTGTTCCATCCAACTGCCCAGGCACAGCTCCCCAAGGAGCTGTACAGACAGCCCTGAGCTGTATAGACAAGCTAATTCAAGGGATTTGCTCCCATTCACTGG
Source organism: Aphelocoma coerulescens (assembly GCF_041296385.1). Classification (NCBI taxonomy): domain Eukaryota; kingdom Metazoa; phylum Chordata; class Aves; order Passeriformes; family Corvidae; genus Aphelocoma; species Aphelocoma coerulescens. The sequence goes on from NC_091013.1 coordinate 66,474,209, forward strand.
AGTCAAGTATTTGGCACACGCTAGCAGAGATCAGTACAGGTTAGGAAAAAAAACCTATGGATTTATTTTCATTATAAAATACCCAGGAATTTCATATTTCCATTTGTAAATTAATTGTGTGTAACACAGAGAGCAGAACCAACACTCTCATGGGCCTCACAAGCAGCTCTTTTCTCTTGGGTGGCAGCTCTTTTCTCTAGAGCTCTGCTTGGGATTAGAATTGTGCTGTCATTACTCTAGATGTCATTAATCCATTCTGTTCATTTAAGTCTATCTTTTTTATAGTCCTGCTTGGTTTTATTGGTTATCTTTTTTATGGATTGGGGCAGAAGGGGGGAGAAGTACCATCTCTGTGAAGCAATTGCATTTTAATACACAATACTGTTGCTTATTACAAGAAGGAGAACACCTTACGTGTATGAGCTAGTCCACACCATATAGTTGTTCTCTCAGTGGGATAAACTACTTAAAGTTTACAGGTAGTATATCTAAGACACTCCAAAAACATTGCTTTTCCTGGAAAATTGTTCATTTCATGTAACCACAGATAACACTGGAGATTATTGTAACTGAAATGGATGAAAAATCTTGGACTTTGGCATGGTGTCTTTGCATATGTGTTCCCATTCATTCCAGTGGAGCATATAACATGGGTTACAGCATGGTTCTGCACCAACTGAAGCTTCTGGTTAAACTTGCCTCAACTTGAGCACTACAGGACAATGGTCTGAACTAATGATATCCAGCTCGTATACGTATTTTATATGGTAACAAGAAAAGAAAGAAGCTATAGCTGAATGGAAAAAAAAAAAAAGAATACACAAAGCACCAACTGATAGGAATCATGAGTAGGTGCACTGTCAGAAAACACTCTGAATTCATTTCTGAAACTAAATGCCCTTCAGATTGCCAGCATCTCTATAGGAAGTGCCATTTACTGTGAAAGGCATTTGCAGGAAAAAGCAAAAGGCTCATTTGCAACAGTATCAGTACTGATTGATGGATGATGTCACTATTTCATCACTGCCTTTTGTGGCAGGAATTGTGTTTATTGAATGGAAAACTGTAAATAATAAATACGTAGTGAGCTTCTATAAACAGCACCTTTTTGTCATACTAATGATTTTCAGCTTTCTGTGATTTGCAAATGCCTGAGATTTTTCAAGTGGAAAATCCACACAGACAGAGTGGAAGCTGTTATATGTGAAGAGGTGAGAATGCCAGTCTGATGACTATAACTTTAATTCATAATTGATTTCAGTTTTATTTTAATCTGTAGTTATAACACAATCATGTGAACATTGATTTAATGGGCTGAATTGCTTAATTTTTTTCATCTATTTATAAGCCAACTGCTGCCTAGACATGCACTAAATTCAGTAGATTCACAATCTGCTCCTTAATCTAATTACTAATGAAAGTGTCTGCAGAAAACTTTTTTGGATTGCTGAGTTTTACAAAGTTTAATGTCGTTTTACCAGCCAGGGATACAAGCTAAAGGCTTCACTGGTTCCAATGTCTGATACAATTAGGTTAATGGCATGAAGCCACTGGAGTGTGGGGATGCAGGCAGACTGCTCTGTGCCCAGGAGTCAGAGCCATGGTCATATTTGCCCTTGCTGTCAAAGAGAGGAGAACAGCAATGACAACAGTAGCTAGAAGGGTCTTTCTAGAAATAAAAACTGGCAGGCTCTCCTTGTATTCTCATGCCTGTAGGCAGCTGTCCTACAAAGTGCTCACACTTCCTAGAAATCTCAGCAGGTTTTTCTGGGCATGGACAGTGAACTTTTCAGAAAAAAAAAACAAAAACAAAAACAAAACAAAAAACCAAAAAACAAACAAAAACAAAAAAACCCAAAGAAACTATCTGGTCTAATGAAAGACAGGAAATGCTGTGCTCCTCATGTCTGAGTCTTTCCTTAGTAGGCAATAACATGAGAACATTAGGAGGGATCACAGTGAGGCCTCTATGTGAGCAAGAACTCATCTCAAACGACTTTCACACCCCTAGAAAAGCCTCTACCTTGTTAAACTTCTAGCAGCAGCTTCCCAAGTATGGGAGTTTTCTCCCCCATTTTCTTCCAGCTCCTCACCTCCATTTTGGTGAAGTTTTTTTCTTAGTTTCTATCCACCTGCTTCCAAGTTGTGTTTTAATTCAGCTGTAACAAACTCAGTATTGGACTGACTGGCTAACTGTTATCCTCAACCACTTTTCTGGCTATATTATGGCTTATCTCATTCATCATGCAAGTTTGGGACCAAGATCAAAGATGTTAAGTTTAATGTCACAGATACCTGTGCACTCCTCCCATAAAGGTTTCTATTCTACAGAGGTGTAGATACAGGCAGTTTCCACCTTGAACAATACCCTCTGTCATGAGGACTTGCCCGTGTATTATATGGGAATTATCACTAAGTGTTACTGAGAAAGAGCCTGAGGTGTGTGTGTATAATTTACACATGAAGCCTATTTTCATGAGTGCAGTCAGATTTCAGCTATTTATAGACTGGTAGATCTTTTCTTTCTTTCTTTCTTTCTTTCTTTCTTTCTTTCTTTCTTTCTTTCTTTCTTTCTTTTCTTTTCTTTCTTTCTTTCTTTCTTTCTTTCTTTCTTTCTTTCTTTCTTTCTTTCTTTCTTTCTTTCTTTCTTTCTTTCTTTCTTTCTTTCTTTCTATAGATTTTTCTCTTTTCCACAAGGAAAAAAAAAATACTCTCAGTCATGATCCTGTGCTTGTGTAATGTAGAAAAGGAGGTGACTAGGAAGGACTGGAAAACACAGAGCAGATTAGGGGGAACGTTCTCATTCTCATTAGTGAGGTGAATGATCACCATGTGACCACTCATGCAAGGGTCTGACTCTGCTTTTTCGCTGGCACTGAAGGCCAGATTATCCAGTCTGTTAGGGATGTTCCCTGCTGCTTAAGCATGAAAAAAATTTCAAACAGAGCCTTAAAGGAGCTAGAGATGACTAGAGAGAACCCCTTAATGTAAATCTGTCCTGGTTTCAGCTGGAAGACAGTTAATTTTCTTCACAGAAGTGCTATGAAGGTGGAAGGAAGGTAAGTGGATATTATATGGCTCAGGTCCCAAAGCAGTCTGTGTTCACATGGCACTGCATCCTGTTTCACAAACCTTGTTTCAGATGCACTGTTGCATGACTTCAGTCAGCATGATTTGGGACCTGAATAGCTAAGTCCACATGGCTTGGGAGTGTTCCCATCAGCTGTGGAATCTCAGAACTGTGCTCCGTTCCCGCATAGAGACATACCTTCCAACATCTTCCTTCCACGGACATGGATTAAAAGGTGTTAGACAAGGACTTCTGTCAGTACCACAGGAGTGAAGGTCACATCAAGGACATCTAATAGTAAAGTGGGAAAGGAAGCACTAAATAGCTTTTCAGTACACAGGCTTAGGATCTCACTGACAAAAGCTAGAGTGGATTTCTAATTCTCCACAAGTAGCCCTCTTCTTCTCTTGCCCAAATGTAACTTCAAAGCAGCAGAAAAAGAGGTCTCTCACTTAAAGAGATGTATTCTTACAAAATACTCTTGAGCTGCGGGAACTCAAATGCCTCCAGGAGATCCGAGGCATGTGACTTCTACAGATTTTGTTGTAAAACAAAATTTAGATAAACACGAGAAGCACCCTGTCACACAACACCTGCCTTCTTTGCATCTGCTTTCCATGTCCCCAGCCACCCTGCCAGAACTGGTCAGTTGACCCCTGAAGATCAATAAAAGCTCATGTAATTGCATGATGTATATGTACACATACAATGCAGCATTCCTGCAAACTGCGTGTTTGGTCATTGTCATCTAGACTTGAATTATGTGAATTTGCTGATTCATGGCACAAAATCCACCTTGGAGGCACATACATGGGATATTGGTTTCACTGACTCTAAGGGGTGATATTAGTAGTTTAAGATACCACCTACTTGCCAGAAGTGTGCTGCCTAGTACTTGGAAGAGAACAAATTCCTTTGCAGATGACTCAGAAGACCTATTTCTCCCCCCTGACTTTGAAGGAAGTCCAGAGGGATACATGACACATCCTGGGTGTCTAAACTTCATCAGATGGGCCACTTGCCCATGAATCTTCTCCAAGAACCTCTGCTACACGGGAGAGAGGGAGATCTCCCAACACACAGCCAGTCCTCCAGCGCCACATCTCCAGTGCTGTTCAGCACAGCAGACAGGCAGCCCACAGCCAAGGGTCCAGCTGTAACAGCCACAGTGATACCCCATCCCTTGTTCCCTGGGCAAGGCACTCAGAATCAGGGGAGCTCCTTTCTGTGCAAGGGATTTTTGCCAATCTGCGATGCAGAGGAGTGAGGGCTGGACTTCAGACATTTCTTAATTGAATGGAAAAAGAAAAGAAAGCCAAGTTGTAACTGAGGAGCAGTTCTAAAATTAGTTCAAATAACAGTATGATGGATATCATGGAAAGGTTTCCTCTTATAACCAGATCTGTACGAATAGTGAGAAAAGCAAATAGCAGTGTCTCTTTTTATAGACTAAATAAATATTCTGCTACTGAGGATGCTGTTGAAAACTGAGCTTTATTTCCAAATAAAGGTATAAGATTAGCAGCAGGATTCATAGTGTTTTAGATTTCACTAGCATATGCGAAACAACAAAGGCAACATTCTTACAGCTTTTCATATCTTCTTAATACCGCATAAATTTTACCTACCCCTTCAACAAAGCCATCAACCCTCTCAGTGCCCCAGCAAGATCAAACTTTAACCAGGCACTTGCTCTGTGGGAAGGTTGGCTTCCCTATGTCCAGCCTTTTGCCTCCCTTACAAGGTGGATTGATACGGCTCTTTGGTCACTCACTGTAGAAGAGAAACTACGTCAGATAAACCACTATAGAGTTATTGGACAGCAAACAACTGCTATTTTTTGTTGGTTGGTGAAATATTCCAGAGCCCATGCTTGGTTCCCTGAGCCATTGTGCTGGGTTGAGGTGTATTCTATTACCATCCTCATGAGCTGTTGAAATCAGGTGGGGCAGTGTTTCCTTGCCTCCTCCCCCCAGACTATCTTTCTGTTAATGGCCCATCATTGTCCTGCCGCATAACTCAGAGATAACTCCCTCCGGACTATCTTCTGTTAACGAGCCTAATCAACACCTGGCCTCATGACTCATTACCCCATTGTGAGATGCTCCAACCAGAGGGAGGAACCAAGCATCCCATCGTGGATATAACTGGGACTCTGAGCACAAAAGACACTGGCTCCTCTGGATTTCCAGAGGACAGGAGCTACACAGCCACTGCTGGATTTTCTGAGGAAGAGCAGACCCCTTCTACTACAGGATCACCACTTCAGAGGATTGCAGCCACCATTCCACCAGACTGCTACCACTACCCTGCCTAATAGGGACTCAGGTTGTATCTTGACTCTGTCAGTGTTTTCTTTTACTTTCTTTTCCTTTTCTTTAATTTCCATTAAATTGTTATTCTGACTTGGTGCCCCTCACTGGTTTGTTTTCAAACTAGCACAGCCATCTACTACACTTTCCACAACTATTGCAAAATTAGTCACAAGCTACACTATAAGCTTCCACTATTATCACCCCTTAAAATTCTTCCTAACTTACAGAATGTTTAAACATGTGTTATTATATCATGGCTGATATAATCATGGCTGACAATGTGGGTGGGGAGGTGAATAAGACTTTTTTGGTCCATTTACTTCTTCCACTGCCCAAAAGCTTTGCCAAAAACACAGGAAAGGAAGCAATCACTCAAACAATCCAATAAACATTTTCTTCATGTGGGTGATCTCATGATACTGCAACCACAGTAACTATAATAGTTACTAAATGAAACTTTTCTTCCTCAGATAAATGATCTTATCCCACAAGAAATGTTTATCTAGCAGAAGTAGGCAGTGTGCTGAGGCAGTTCCATTCACTGCAGTTTATAGATAGTATTATAAGGGTCCTTCAAGAATAAGGAATTCTGAAGTATCTGTGGAGAATACTATCATAAGCCTGGACACAGTTTCCCTACCACCCACATGTAGGTCTCTTTCTTAATTATGAAGAGAGACACCGTGCAATGTGAATCACTCTGAAGGTGCCTGTCTTTCTCCATTAGCTGAGGCAGGCAGATGTCCAGGTCAGCTTAGCTCCTTCACTTAGTGCTCAGAAGAGTGTCTAATATTAAGCAAAATTCATTCTGTCCAATACCTGTTCAGTAAGGTCACTGTTTACCGTGAATACAAAATGGAGCTGCACGTACATCTTCTCTCAGAGGACAGCTCCCTGCTTTCACAGATAGACTTCTCTTCTTTTTCAAATCTTCTTTCAGACAAGTAATTTCCTTTAAATATTCCCCAAATTGAGACTACTCTTTTGTCTTGTGCTTTCCTCTGGGCTGGTGACTCATGCGTCTGACATTTTTACCTAGAAGTTAGCATTATTAAGTTCTTTGGACAAAACCCCCGTATCTCTCATGTGTTCAGCACAGACTTGTGTAGAGGGAGAATGGAAGAAGGTGACATAGCCTTTGTTTATAGAAGTACAGGTTGTCCTCTGCTCCAGCACTTCCTTACACTAAATATTCTCCAAACTTCGGCTGATTTATGAGGACAATATGCAGATGCTGGAACTCACAGTAAGATCTATTTCTGCTGTGCCTTCCTGAGAACACCAAGAAAAGCAGTGGAGTTTTGAGGAGGATGAACAAATAGGGTAGAGACACTGAAGATGAGATAAAGGAGGTCGAGGGGTGGCAGTCCAAAAAAAATGATACTTGCAGAAAAAGGCATCTCCTGAGGGCCATGAGTCAAAATAAAGGACAGAAGATGGAAATTTATATGAAAACTGGAGGAAGATAGAGGAATGGTGTAACCTTGGATGGTATAAGAGCATTCTCTGCTTTTTTATCAACCACTCCAACCCTTTCTCCCATGCTCAAGAGCTTCCTTATCCTCTGCAACCAACATTTGAACTAATGGCTCTAATGGAACTAATATATAGAGCAATAAAAGAGTTGCAGATTTTGAAGACTACTGAGCATCTGCCTTTTCTGTGGACAGTAAGCACTGAAAATCCAGTCAGTTTTATGTGGGAACCTAAACACAGATGTAGACACCTAACTTTAAATAGATGAAACTGAAAGTGATTGTCTAAATGTAGGATGAGATTTTATTTGATAAATCCCAGATGAGTAAACTTGGCATCTTTGTCACTATTCCATGAACAGAGTTTCTGAAGAGTATTTATGGGAGCAACTTCTGGACAAGCTGAAATAACTTGTAAAACTTATTTTCATATCCTTTAAGCAAAGGCAAGTGCTTAAAATTATCTATTTGACTTTTTCCTTTGGCAGACTTGGAATAAAATATTTATACGTTTTTAGACCTTTTTATTCTTATAAAAAACTTAAGACTTGTTGTGGTCTTTACATCTATGGCATTATCATGGAAAATATCTGGAAAAGAACTATTTATGAGATCAGTCCTGCAAACACAGAATGCTGTTCACAGTGCATGGCAGTACCGTGCTCTGAACAGATAAAAGTAATGAATAGTGTTGCCTTAGAGTTAAGATGAATTATGCATTTTCACACAATGAATATAACTGCTCCACTGGTTTAATGAAACTCTGTTTTGTCCAGAATCCATATCTAGACCATTTCATGTAAGTCACACACCATTTCTTTGAGCATAAACAACATTCCTCAGACAGGGACCTGCTGATCAGCTTCCTTGAATATCAAGCTAAAGAGAGATGATGAATTTATTCCCTATTCTCCGTGGAGTGGCATTTTTTTACATGCTGACATGCTGTGATGAGCACTTTATGATGCATAGCAGACTGGCTCTAATACCACTTGATCCTTCATAAATTAAGAGGCAAGAGGCAGCAGCCTATCGTGTAACTCCATTACTGGGATTTGGATTAAGAGTGGCTTGCACATGTTATTGTCCTTCTTTTAGCTGCTACATATTAGGTGCCTTGAGAATAGCTTTTGGAAACCTTTTCTCAAGTCATCCCTTTACTGCCCATCTGGGCTCTCTGAAAGGATCTATTTGCCAGTGAGCTTCATGGGCCCCGTCTGGGGGAAAATCCAGCAATCAGCAGAGAAAAGGAGTAAGTTTAGAAAGAAACTTTTCTATTTCACATCCATCTGCATTGCAAAACCTGATCCTGACTAGTAAAGTAAATGCTTTTATTTGCATCATTATTTCTAAGTTCACCTGTAAAGATTTTACCTGTAATACTCTGGCAGTGACTGGTTTCACAGGAGATCTGTTACAGTAGGTATAGCAGCGGGCACAATTACAGTCAGACCTTTCCCTTTCATCTTTGAGAGTTGGTGTGTTTTAAAAGCTTGAAAGCTTGCATACTCCTGGGCTATGGAGGCTTCCTACGGGTTATGGGGCTTTCTGTGTCAGCACACCCCTCCCAGCCTGGGTCACATTGCCCCTGTACACCCGGCAGACCAGCCATGTGAAATTTTATAGCAACCAGTAAAATAACGGGTGAGCAGAGAAATGAGAGTTTAGCCCTCCTCCTCCCTCTGCCACAACAGAGGAGCCAGAATGATACTGTTATTGCAGCTGTGGCCCAAGGGAAACAAGGCAGAGGGCCAGTGGGACTAGCAGGGCTGTGCAGAGCCAGGCCAAATCCTGTAGCATGATGGAGAGAGGATGCATTTCAATCTTCCTGTCATGAACAGGACCTTCTTCTTCCTGAAAGACAGAATGTTTAAATTCAGATGGGTTTCTTTTCACTTTGATTTGTGCATCAAACAGCTTGGAGCTGAGAGGTGCAATTGGCAGCTTTGATAGCTAGATGTTGCCTCTGATGTGTCTTCTACAGTGATCTGTGTACAGGATGATGCCTAAAAATCACTGGGGGACAGCTCCTGGCAGCTAGTGTGGAGGTCTTGGCAGATTCACCAACAACTTTGTTACATCAAAACCCCTGACTGAGGCATATCGGAGCTGAGGACAACAGCCATTAGATGCTTCACCACCTACACAGTGCAGAATTCCACAAGGAGTGAAATCAGGGTGGAACTGCTACCAAGACAGCTTTCTTGTTCTGTTGAGATTTTTTTCCTCACTACTAGCTATGTGATTCTCCTAGAATGCTGCTAGAATATGTAGTAATCACAAAATCAGCCACATTTTCTCATAGCCAAACTGTTGGCACAATAAGAAGTGGGATAAGTTCTGATCCACTTTGTACACTTGTATGATCCCTGGCCTTCTGACATATCAAAGTTGCATCCTGAGATTAATCAGGGAAGTATCTTTAGAAGTTTGTCCTGTCCTTATGCTTTTCTTAAACGTCTGCTTCTGGCTACTGAATGTGATAGATGCTGGGCTAGATGGATCTTGGATATGACCTAGTACAACTATTCTAATAGTCTCTAATAAAAGAAGATTGCAGAGCAGTTTGAAGGAAAGGCACTCGTGCACTTCAGTGATGGGCAGCCACCCAAAACACTAAGGTAGATGGAAGGCAATAAACTGTGGAGATAAGCAGACGGCTCTCAGGCTACAGAATGAGTTTACAACCAATACTAATGGTCTTAAGCTTTTTTATGAACTTCTTGCTAAATGCCAGAGCCAGCTATTACATGTCTGAGCTTCTTAAACATCAAAGATATTTTTAAAAGTTGATTTATGCAAGCCAAAAAAACTTATGTAATTTTCAGTTAAAACTTGCAGACCACAGAAATAGCATCCAAATTTCTTTCCTAATAATCCTTTCTGGCTAATGGATTTTTGGGCCAAGTTTCTGCCCTTTATACTTTGGCCCCGACACAATTCTGCAAATCTTTCAGTGCAGTTTGAGAACAGCAGCTGAAGTGAAATTGAATCTGGGCTGCTGGGGTCCTGTCCTCTGCCTTGGAGGAGCCATCCACTGCCAACCATGCTGTTCTGTCCCTCTCTGTTATCTTGCTGCTGTACTCGGTGCAAGCAGAAGTTGAGTCTGTCCAATAAAGTAATTTGTCTGAGGATGAACCATTTCTTTCTTTTGCTAGGCTGGTTTTCAGTCAGATCCTCCTCAGCTCCCTGACATTCTCCAAGCAGTGTGGAGATGAGGAGGTGCACATGCACACTCAGGGACAGGAGAGAAAAGCAGATGTGCATCCTCCCTTTAGCTGAGTGTTAGCTGCTGAGTAGTTCTGCTGCTAGCAAAAGAATGAGACCTCCTGGCCCTGTGGGTCACTGGATGATGCAGCTTGCAGGTTTAGTTGAGACCTTTGATATGATCCATAAACTCTCAGAAAAGACCACCTAAATGGATGGTACAAATGGATGAACCAGAAAACTGGGAAATTTTACATTCTTTCAATGATTTACCGGCTCTGATAAGATATTAAAAAACTGCCTGGCCCACATTTTGGGGCAGAGTGTTTCTATTTAAGTCCCAGTGATTTTATTCCTGTGATTCCTGTACAAGACTCTGCTTTCATTCCTTGCCAGGTTTTGGTAGAATCATAGAATCAGCATCACAAAAACATTGAATCCTTTGGGGTGGAAAGGACCTTAAAGATCATTTAGTTCCAATCCCTCTACTATGGGCAGGGACAACTTCCACTGCACCAGGCTGCTCAAAGCCCCATCCAACCCGGCCCTGAATATTTCAGGGATGGGACATCCACAAGCACAGGTTTATATCAAGCATGATTTCTCTCTCACGCTTGCCCCTCCCCATGCTGATCATCAGCAACAATGCTCCTGAAACAAAACACTCATGACTCACAATTCATTTGCAATCATTGCCTTCTAATATTCTCAGCACAGGCACAGAGATCACATATTCAAGGCTGCTCTCGACATGAGAGAAGGGATACAGCAGTCATAGCCTCAGTCTAATAAGGGAGGGGAAAGGAAGGCTGCACAAAGCCACTGGACACAGGAGCTCCTACACCAGCCAGAGCAAGTGGGACTTTAACATCTCCCTCTACACCAGTAAAGCTACTCCTGCTTACAGATCTCAGAAGCGGAAACAGAATCAAATATCTTCTAGCAAAAATTTCTTACATTTTATTTCTGTGATCTATTTCACTGTGTTTACCATTGTTTAGATTATGCATAAAACAGGCATTCCTGATATTGCTTTGATAAGTCAGTTGTTAAAATTCACAACTACTGGATGAAAAGTTTTAGTAAAAACATTTAAACCCCATAGAACCATCCAACTGCCAATTTTATGATAAAAAATTGTATCACAGGTAATTCAAAACTTATTTTTTAAAAATGTGGTAGAACAATTAAGAACTAAAATCTCACTTGGACATCCAACAGTGTTTTAAATGTAGCTGCTTTCCAGAGTAAAATTTTTTACTGTCATGACCAGCTGCAAAGGATAAAAACCTGAAGATCATTTTCGCTTTCAGAAGAGTCTACGTGTAAAAGCTGCTGTAATATTTACTACTGCTACCATGGGGGCTTAATCTTTCCTCTTTGAACACCAATGGGTACAGGACAGGTCCTTGAAAATAAATGTTTTCTCTGCCTTGTAAAGCACATTATTTCATGAAAAAAACTTCATTTAATAGGAGTTGCCACGGTTACCAATATAGGAGTGCTTTTCTGAATATAATAATCATTCACTGAGTATATGTGAAGGGCTCAGGATGCTCACCAGAAGCCAGAACTGCCTCACTGACCTCATAAAAGTGACAGCAAGTCCATTGTCTGCTTTCCTGGTATACTTTTCACACATGTGGCACCCCATGACGCTGGCTAGCACTTCTTTAAATGTGTCAACTGAAACATTTCCACTGTGTTTTAGTGGATGTGTGCCAGTACACTCTTAACACTTCCATCGACAGAGAAACAAGGCAAACACTTGGGCATCACCAGACTTCATACTCTAGCTCAAGCACTGCCTCCCTACCTCAGCAAGTCCACAGAAGACAGCTCCATACTCTGCCAGCCAGCACAGATCAGAGTAGTCTCTGGCCAGGTGGGCTAAGAGTGCCTGGAAATGTGCAAATTTGTAGGTGCCTACCCACCCATTGATATCTTGAAAGCACCTCTCTAATCCCAGAGAAGGTGGAGATGGCCTTGTTTGGATTGTGCTGGTGCACTCTCTTCTTGCAGAGCACCAAAGAGGTGCAGTGTAACACTACCAGCTGGTGACTAGAGAAAGGGGAACTCAACTGCATGACCTCCACATGCCTTCACACAGCTGTGGCACGTAGCCCTTGTACACCAGGCTTTCCACCTCCAGGGCTGCCCAAATTGGTGCTAAGCCCTTCTAGGTTCCTTCACACCAGTAAGGGCTGGGTCAAAGGTTGGAGCAAAGGCTCACCTCTCATGCTTTATCTACGATGTCAGTACTGGACAGTGGACTCACAGAGCTTAGGGATTGGTTCAGCACTGCCTGGCACAGAGCCACTGCCCTAACATCCAAAGCTGAGTGTTGATCCTGGCACCTACATGCAGCAAACCACTGACTACATCCGCTGGAAGGATCTGTCTGAACGGGATTGTTGCAATGTGAGAGCAAGATTAATTCCTAATGTCCATAACACAAAGTCACTTTGACTTTACTTCCCTTGGCAAGGGGAAGTAAATGCATGCAGCTTGGTCAAGCCTCCAACCAGAAGCCTGCACACTGATGGGGTGCAGCTCTGCTTCCCCTTGTACTCCCATAGAGTTCTGGGCTTCAGGATGATACTGAAAAGGACTCCAAATAGTCAAGTTTTTATAGCAGTTGTTACTGAGTGCTAGAATTTTCCATAAAAACATGAATATACTAGAATTCAAGTAAAAAAGAGCAATTTGCTTATAAAATGAATATTTGTTGTACTGTACCATGAGCTTGAGTAGGAGTGTGTGTGCTACAGTTTCATTTGAAAACTTAAAAGAGTGGGACCTGGGAACCAAGCTCCCCTACACTTCACTGAAACCCTCGCCTCGGTGCTTTGAAGAAACAGCTTTTTATTACATAGTTGTATTTTACCTCAAAATTGTAGAATTTTAGGAGGTTGGGTGTCTGGCTTGAGACCCACCACAAATGAAACTGACCTTATCATAACCTTTAAAATCCAAACAACCCAACAGTCTATGTGAGAAACTGCCACAACTATTTTGGCAACATTTACCAGTCTAAAAGTCAGCCTTTTCGGGCTGACCTAGCATGAAGAGTGAACCATATGCCAAGCCATAATTCTCCTCCGCCTTCCAAAACTGCAATTGTCTCATTTTTTTTTAAGCCACAACCCAGTGCTTTAAGTCCAGCAGTGAATGTTAACAAAGCCTTGACCTGCAGAGGGCTAATTTCCACAGGGACCATTAAAGGAGAAAAACTTTTCTATAAATGCCAGATTCTGTAAACTGAGAAGTTCATCACTGCAATACCTAGAGTAGTGTGGAAAGTGCCAGGAATGGAATCCAGAACCCCTTATTAGAGGGTGAGATTCTGCCTCCAGAGTCAGGTAGCAGAGGATGGACAGAGCATAATTTGAAAAGTTTTATTTAGGAATGAAAAATCCCATCCTTTAGCACCTTTGTTATTTCTTTGTCTATGGTACTGATTCCTCTGCTAAGCCAGGTTCTTGGTCAGTCTCTCAAAAGCTAAGAGGACTCTCTAATTTATAGCGTAATGCCAGAAGGAACTGCAGTGGCATCTGTCCCCTTTTGTTTTGGAATTGCACAGAAAGGGGAGAGATCCCAAATGCTGCATGAAAAGAATTGAGTGCTTTTCCCCCCAAGAGAACACCCCTATCACCAGAATTCCAGTCACATGAAAAGGGACACATTTCTTTCCTCTCTCCCCACCCTACTACACTCTTTTGCTCATATTCCATCCTCACGGCTGGTTCAGGAAAGATGATACCCCAGCAGACAGAAGTCAGGGAGCAGAAGAGATATTGAAATTTGAATCCAAGTGTGGATTCATCATGGAAATGGATGCTTTTGCTTCCCCTTCTGTTTTAGTCCAGGTATGATCCTTTGCGGTTCATCTTTCAGCGTTCCAATCTGCCTTTCCTCAGCTGGAGGCGGCAGCTATCGCACTCCTGCACCGTGCTCTCAGTTACTAAGACCACTGTGTGATGAAGGAGGAGGAGGTTCTGCTGCCTGCGTTTGCTTCTGTGAGGACAGAGATTATAGCAGATGGAGGTTGCAGTTAGGTGGTGCTTAACTTTGCTGATACAAGCTAAAATATTTAACCTTGGGCAATTTGCACACACAGCACCAGATACATTGGAATTTTCCTTTGAAAGGTAGACACCTAATTAGCCACTGCGTAGGAACTTATGATAACAGATTTGAACACAGTCATAAAAATTGGCTTTTCATCCTCTTTAAGTACCTTAGGTCCTATTTTAGATCTGGATCTAGGCAAGTAGGAGCAAGACATCTTCCTGCAGAACTGACATTCATTTCACATCCTCAGCATTTGGTTTTGACAACAGACTGCTTTACTTCTTTGGCATCTTTGAAGATCCAAAGTCTCCTGATACTTTTGTGTCTGAGTTCTTGCAATCACTTCTATTAAATCAAGGGCTTGAAATTTGATGGAATTTAACTTAGAAATATTTTCACTATTATCTTTGTCTTTAAACTGATATCACAGTCTCATAAGTATAATATAGTAATTAAAACTTCTTTTTTTCAAGAAATAGTAAAGAGGACCTAATGTGAAGTACAGGTAACAGAGAAAACGTAAGTAAGGGCCAGGAGTTAACACCTCATTCATTAAAATCTTTTAAATGCTTGGAATTTAATGCAGAGAAGTCTCCTTTTCACCATAATTATGTGAAAGACCAGAATAAAACAGAGTTAAATGGGGCAAATATATAAATAAGAGAACCTACAGTTTGCGGTAGCTTTACTTACTATCTTAATTATATATTTCCTTTGAATGTTTCTTTTTTCCTTCCCTGAGACAGATGGAATAAATTAATCTTAAATGCAGCATAAAATCTATTCCAGATCCCCTCATATGCCAGTGTTTAAACAAAACTAACTAGAATAATAAAAGTCAGAAATGGAAAAGATCTATTAGCTGACCACCTAAAATTTTATATACAGAAATGTATCAATTTAACAAAACCTATTTCTAAATATTTAAGGAGGTTTGGTTACATCTTAAATCAGTTCAACAGTGGCTAGAGTCAGTTTATTTCACTTTGAAACCACTCTTAAAAGCAAATAAAAGTGACCTGCTTCTAAGTACAGTTGCACTAGCTAAATAAATGCATGTGTGTAGACTAAAAATCAGAGACACAAGCAGGTCTGTCCAATCCTGGCAACAGAGACTACCGATACCACTTTTGCAGGGCTCAGGGGCATCCGTGGCCATTGCAGTGATGGAGATGTTGTTTACCCACAACAGAGGCCCAAGTTCAGAATCAAGAATTGTTGTCTCAGTTTTGCCTCTCTCAAGCCTTGAAGGAATCTCTTAAAGACACGCTGTATCTGAACATATTCACACCTCCTACCTGAATGTGGGGATTCAAATTTTAGCAAGCTGGGAACCAGACAAGCACAGCATTTTAGTCCTAGTCCTAAAAGAAACGGTATGAATTTAATTTTGTGAGTAAATTGTTTTGGATGGCAATTTACCAGTCACAAAGAATAGACAAGGTTGTTTCCATATGTTCTGAATTACTATGTAGGTGCCTGTACAGGACTGTTCTACATGAGCCCCATTTACAGCATTTAGTCCAAACTAGCTTTTAACAACTTGCTGGGGGGAGGATGGAAGAGAGGTTATTAAGGGGGCTTATTCCATACCTAAATCCTTATATTTATGGGAATGTTAATGTGAAATCCTCCACATAAAATGAGAAATCATTTATCTGCTTTCAAAATGACATGTATGCAAACCTTACCAGATAGTCAAAATAGATCAAATACCAACTTTCCTATATAATGATTTTTTTTTCCCCCTAATTCTTGATGAATAGTCGAAGATGAAAGTTTCCTCCAAAGATCTCTGAAGACACACAATGGGTTGACCTTCTGTGATGCTGAAAGGCCACAGGACAGCAAATGAGTTCAGTGTCGTCTCTCCAAGGTAGAGCAACAGGAATTCACCAGTTACGTAATAAGGATTTTGGGGTTTGGCACCGACTGGTTGTTCCTACAACATGGCAACACCACCTTCACAGGTCTTCCCAAGATGTTCTCCTTTCCTTTGATTTCACAGAGGTCCTACCCAATCCAGATTAATTTAGAGAACCGGGACCATGCACTATTGGATACAACAGTAGCATGAACTATACCCAGCCTGTCAAACAATGCTAGGTGTCACTATTAATTTGTGCTGCCATATACAACTTCAGAGACCACTGGAAGACTTGAAATGAGGGACAGCGGTGCCATGCAATGTAGAGATGGATATAAAAGTACTGGTGGCAATCTAAACCAGTTTAGCATTTCTTACACCAACAGAAGGTTGTTTTGTATGGTATGTTTTTATATTCTGGTCAATTTTATGTCTTAAATGTCAACATTTTCACTATTGTTCTTCTTTTTTGTAAGACATAAATAATAAAAGGTATAAGAAAATAATTTTTTTTTTATTAAAAAAACTCTTTTTTTACTTCCGATCACTTTCTGCAAGTGGCCATTTCCTGCAGCTGATAGAAATTTGGTGGTTGTTAGAGATTTTTGAAGAGAAAATTCCAACTCCAAGCATTTTCCACAAAATATTAAAGGAATTAAATCTACTCCAGTTATGGAGTAGATTTAATTGCCCCACAATATCTACATTTTGGGGAACACAGAGCACCCCATCCCAATTTTGTGAAGAGACAAAGAGCTGGTCTCCCAGGCTGGAGAGCCAAGATTACAAATCAGATCTGCCTTCTCCTCCTGTAAAATCTGCCCCAGATTGAATGACTGAGTAGATTAAGGGAAGACTTTTTTTCTTTTTTTTTTTTTTTCCCTTTTTTTTTCGGTTGAGCGAGATCTTGGTTCACACCTACACGGGTGGATATTTGTATTTCTGTAGATGATGGAGAACGAGAGAGGTGTTCACGTCCAAATATAAAGTCAGTAAACATGCACGACATGACATAGGAGCGCAGCCACAACTTTTCCCTTCACTCTCACGGTATAGACACTGCCACTCAGCTTTCCTACATCAGGATTTCCTCACAGGCAGCATTCAAAAAGCCTCTGATGCTCCCTTTGCATCATTACAGAAATTCTCATCGCGTTGGAAAACCACCCCTTGCCCGTTTCTGTGTGTAATTTTAAAATTACTGTATTCGATGTAACGAACAAGTGCCAGGCAGCACTGCGGGAGCCTAGAGAAAGCTCAGCACAGTGAAAGACATCAAATAAAAGGCTTTAACAGCGGATGCTCCAAGACCAGGTGGATAGTGAGGACGTCCATACATCCAACAGTCTCTCTTAACTTCCCCTGGACACGGGGCGCTGCACCTTTAGCCCTGGAAACACAGAAGTGCCACGGTGAAGGTGCTGAAGCCGTTCCTGAGGCAGCAGCCCCGGCACACGGTGTCCCGGCGCGGCTGACAGGTTTTCCCGGCGGGCCGGGCGGGAGCGGGCGAGGCGGGCGGCGCCTCCCCCGGCGCGGGGCGGGGGCCGGGCCGGGCCGGCGGAGCGGGCGCTGCTCCCGCTCTCGCTGCCCTCGCTGTTGCACACGGCGGGCGGCGGAGGCGGCAGCGCCGCTCCCAGCGGGGGCAGGGCGGGCGCGGAGCGTCCCCGCCGCCGCCGCCATGGAGAAGCAGCCCGGCGGCGAGGACGAGTGCGTGGATTCAGGAGCGGAGACGGGCGGGTGAGTGGCGGGCGGCTCCCGGGCTGGGGCGCGGCGCAGCTCCCGCCGGGCTGCACTTGTTGCCGGCGGCCGCCGCCGAGCGCGTCCCGGCCGCGCTGGGGCTGGGGCTGGGGCTAGGGCTGGGCCTGGGCTGGGCTGGGGCGGCGGGTTCGTGTCCCGGGCAGAGCCTCTCCCCTACAGCAGGGGCCGGCGTCCCGGCAAGCGTCCCGCTCAGCGCCGGGTCTCCTTGCCTTGCCTTCCCTCCTGCCGTCCTGGGGCTCGGTCCGGGGTGACCCCCGGGGAGGTGGGAGGCACCACCCTGCTCCGGCTGCCCCGTGGAGTTCGCGCTCCCCTTCTGTGAAGCAGCGGAAAGGTCCCCATCGTCCTCCTGCTACACACGGGAGGAAGACGCGGAGAGATCGTGGCTGTGGGCTTTAAGTTTGAGCTCCAAAGCGCGTTGTGATGGCTCGGCGGTGCGGGCCGCGCTCGGCTCCGTGGGCTGTAGGTGCGCTGGTCGGGGCTTGGTGCCGCGCCAGCCCTGTATCTCAGGGATAGTACGGCTGAGGATAGTCCGGAAGCATGTCCAGCAGGACTGTCCTCTCCTTCTGGCAGTGACACCCAGGCAGCATCAGGCAGAGGGAGTTGGCTCCTCAGAAGGACCATTAAGAGCCATCTACGAAAGCAAGTTAGAGTTGTAGGCACCCTGAAATTGGGTTGCTCTTGTAATGATATTCATCGTGCTAGCCTGTGACCTGCAATAAACTTTGGTGATAGTGTTATATCAGAGTCAAGGAGAAAAACTTTTTTCCCCCCTGACTTCATGACCCTACTGCCAGAGGTGTGCTGTGTTTGTTAGCTGTATGATTGATTTCTCCTAAGCTAATGAAGCTGCAAGGATGATCCATGGGATTTCCCATTCAGCTCACACCTTCAGCCCATCTCTGCGGGAGAAAAAGGGAAGTGCTTTCCAGCCCGTCCTACATGCTGCTGCCATGGCATCTTGTCAGGAATGGCAGTGAGCCTTTGCTCCTTCTCTGGCGCTGGAAGGGCAAAAGGAGGTTACATGCTCCTGTTAAGGCTGTTCTTTCCTGAGTCTTCCTTCTCCTCCCTTCTTGCTCCTCCAGCTGTTTCTCTCCAAGCTCCTTGCCTGGTGAATCTCCTTTGGCCTCTAGTCTGACATTTGCAAAACTGTAAAGCTAATTCTTTGCACAGTGGTGTCAGGTGCACAACACCGAAACTCAAGTAGCAATATTACAAAATAAAAAACTAAAAGGTGAAAATGGCATGTGGTAATCTTTTTCATACATCCAGCTAGTAATTCATATAATTTTTTATCTTTTCTGTAGTCTGAGAAGCTAAGGACTTTTCCCATCCCCTTGTATTGTGGGCACCCCCAACAGTGAAAACTTTAAAATATTTTATATGACATAAGTTCAAAGGAAAAAATCCAGGCCTCTTTTCGAGATATAGGTTAGTCCCCATTAGGGAATGTGGATAAAGGGAAGACAAAGTAATCAGTGAACTCATGGCTGGTTCAAAGCTCAAAAACCCCTTGATTGGTCAAGTCACTCTTAATTTGCTGTGTTTATCTGGAATGGAAAGACCTGGGTTTCCTTGGGACATGCACTTGGAAAGATGTTACCCAGCTGGTGACATTAGCCTTTAGACCTCGGTGACCAGTGTGACAGCTGCTTGTGTCTGGTGTTGATGAGGTGCTAAAGCTGATGATTTTATGAAGCATCTCTGTCCCATGAGTGACACTGGAAAGTATAGGTTGGTGGAAGAGTCCATCTGAGGAATTTGAACAATTACATATGGCAATTAATAACTGCAGTGCTTTGCACTGAAGTTTATTTTGAAAAGCAATGGGTCTCTGCATTTCAATTATTATTTAAAGTTTTGTTTAGCAGCTATTTAATTCTGATAAACATGTTGCGTATGTCTCTTTCACAATGTTTACATTTCAGCTTTCTCACCAAACCACCTGTTCCCAGCACTTGCTTTTCCCTGTTACCAGAAGATCTGCTATTTGCTTTGTCTCAGTCCCATCACAGCTATTGCTAAATAGAACTGTATTCCTTTTTCTCCAATTACTCAATGGAAAAAAAAAAAAGAAGAAAAAATTAATTAACTATTTTGAGCTTCAGCCATCATCCTCTGAAAGAATAAGGAGGAACAACTGTCAGAATAATTCAGTAACAGTTTTGCATGGAGTGGTCCCTTTCTGTCACTCAGGGAACAATAGTGGATAGTGACTGTAGTAAATCCAGGCACTGCATGCCCTTGTCATCTCAATGATTGTACGTAATGATGTGTGAGCTCTTCACAGAGCCTGGGCTGCTGAAGCTGCTTAGAGCAGCTAACAAATTGAACACATCAAGTACTCCACAGGGCATATGTTGCTTAAGGTTTTGTTGTGGCTGCCAGCTACAAAAGCAGGCAAAACTCTGTGCTAAAGGCAAGATCAATTACAATTCAAAGCCTTAATTTTCCTAATCCTTTGGAAAATATGTTCCTCTTACTGCATTTGCCTTAGTAAATAGGGTTGGCAAGGAGTCTGCTGAACAAAAATAGCATATTTGGAGTTCCTGAATCCAATAAGAATGGATTGAGCTGGTGTTGTCAAGAACCTAAATAAAGGGTGTAGAACATATAAGCCAATTAGTTTATATTGGCTGTTTATTAATGAGATTTGAAATAGTTTGACCATCCTTGATCTGAGAGACTTTGCCTATACAAGTTGTATCTTCTCAGGAAACATATTTTGGGAGTTTTTAGTATAAAAACCTGATTTCATGTGCTACTGAAAACTTTTAGCCCAGAAGTATGAGACACAGAGCTTTCCCTGGTAATAGTTTTAGTAGTGGATTTGTACTTTAAAACCTGTCATTTTAGGAAGAATAAAATAGTCTTTCTTTGGTCTTTTATTAGAAAGCAGGGAGGAAAAACAAGTGGAAGAAAGATATCGAAGGGAGGAGAAATGTATAAGTTTACAGAACTTTCTTACAGAAAGAAAAAAACCCAGGGAAAACAATATTAAGTTACTTAAAATTAATTAGGAATATGAATTTTAAAGTTTTCTTCATTTTACAAGCCGTGCAAATGCTGTTATTTTACTGTCTTTGAATAGCAGAGCAAAGACGACAAACTAAGACAATTTTGGAAGTTGTTAGGCATGACTAATTTTGAGGCAACGAGACAGATTGGCTACCACTGGTATCAAGGACAAAGCATCAGCTTAATTCACTGCATCCAGGACAGATATCCCAAGTGAATGTGGAAAAACCAGGTAGTTTCTCAGTTGTAAAGTCCTTAATTTTTTATTCCTGAACTTTTATTCGGTCATGTTATTAGAGTCATTCTCAAGGAAAGCTCTCTCCTGTTTATCAAGCATGCAGGCATTAACTGAGCATAACACTTAAATGAGATAGCTGGCATTAATGAAGATTTCAAATACATGACAGTTCCTAGCAGAAGTTTACTTTTTCACTTCGACAACTGTAAGAGCCCATGTCTTAAAAGATGCACACTTTATTCATTAGCTTACTGATTGTCTCAAAGTTTGCCTAAACACATAGGTTTTTTCCTCACTTTACAGTCATTTAAAGTTTTGAGAAATTATGACTTTTAATTTACTTGAATTTGCAATTTATCCACTTGTATTTCAAATAAATTATTAATCTTTTTAGAGAAAGTGAGCAGACATTGCTGAAGTACTGGGTGGGGAGGTTTTTGTATAATAAGTTTAGAATGTAAATATTGATGATGCAAACTGAATTAAACAGTAGTTAATTCTTGAGTATTTGATGAATTTTAGGAAGGAAGGTTTTGCTGTTTTTTGGTAGTAGGTAACAGCAAAGAAAGAAGATCTAGAGAAATCCACTGCAAAAGAGAGAAATGAGATGTTTGAAGTTTATGACATGTACCATGCAGCAGCTATTTTTAACATATATTTTTAATATATATTTTTAACATATATTTAGCAAAGTCCATTGCTGTTTGGTTACAGTTGATTTTCACAGTGCTTGTTCCCTCCTTTACATTTTCTCCTGTCTCTCATTCCTCAAATCAATTTTGCAGAGATTATGTTCATTTTTTGACTGTGCTATGCTTGTTTGTTGGTTTTCCTTATGGCTCTCCCTAGCTCCATGTGTGATCCTGGCCAAATCACAAATTATTTGAGCTTCTGTTAACTTCTCTCTTAAACAGACCAAAAAAGCCTTTCTTTATTTGTTGCAGCTCTGTAAAAGGTGTGAGGTTCTAAGTAGAAAATATACTTGTTAATAGAAGACAAGGCAGCCTATAAATATAGATAAATAAATAAATAAATAAATATAAAGTTGTACCCCACTTAGAGGTAAAATATAAGGAATACTGTAATCCATGTGTGTCCTCAGTCAGAATGGGTCACTTAAAATATCAAATGGATAGTTGAATGGTTTATTGGGATGAGGTTGCTTTTCTATCTCATGTTTCTGGCTTTAAAGGATTCAACACTTACAGCTTTGTATGGCGGTCCTTCAAAATGACATGTCTGTCTTTTGTCACATGTTTCATCCATCTATGAGAAACTCTCAGGAACATGAACCACTGATGTTGAAAGCTATTGTAAGGCTTATTTTTACCTTGGGGCTTCTTTTGTTTCGGTTTGGGGTTTTGGGGGTTGTTTTGTTGTGGGTTTTTTTGCTGATGCTTTCACTTCATATATAGACCCATCAGTCCAGATATGTCATGGTATTCAAGTTGTCTCTGATTTGACATTCGAATAATGTAAAGTTGAGCTATTTGTCACAAATTGGGGTTGAGGTACCATTTCTAACCAGATTTACCCGGTGAAGTGAAGCTGTTTGGTTGAACCTCGGGGCAGGCAGACCTGCGAGTGCCGGGCGCTGGAGCGAGGCACAGAAGGCAAGGTTGAAACAGACTTTAGATCACATTCTGGAGGCCATGAGCTCTGTGCTGATACCCGTAATGTTTAGGTCCCAGCACACAGCGAGGTTCACCTCGTCTAAGTGTGACTGTGTGAAGGTTTGATGTTTGGTATGGCTTAGGCTTCTTGTGTTGTTAATTAAGAGAGCCGGGAGCTCGGGGGATAAGTTGGGCCCTGGTCTTGGATGGGTAGATACATGCCACCTGATATGTCCCTCTGGGAGTGCTCTGTGAGGGAGTGGTGAGCAGGCTGTGCAGCCAGGTGTGCTCACTAAAGCACAGGGTGGTCCTGCCTCATCAGGTGCTTTCTGGAAGATGACAAACGACTTTCATCTTTATACAACGATGGTGTCTCATGTGGGGTCTCAAACACTGCTGTAGGTAATAAGCTCCTGAGGGTAGTGGTTAGAGCTGCATAATGGAAATCCCTCATCTGACTTTGTCACTCTACTAGAAATCCAGAGCAAGGAGTTTAGATGCCCGTTGCTCTGAGTAATTCCATTTCAGTCATCTTGATTGCACTAGTAGAACTACAATGAGGGTAACAGATTTGGGCTGGTATTAGGGAAGCATATTGTAATCTGACCTGCAGGAATTTGGTGAGAAGAAACCCAAGGCAGAGCTATAAAGCCAAATCTTCTAATTCATGCATGGGGCTTTCTTTATCTGATATAAAATATTCCTGTGTGCCATGTGGAGCATTTTCTGAGGGAGGGAAGGCAAAGAAGCTGTTGAATACAGTTCTTAATATGAAACAGTAAAATGCGCCACAACTCTAGATAGAGAAGGCGTAGGCAACATGAATCCAGCAGGTGGCATTCCATCAGTCCTAGGCAAGTGAAGGATGCAGAGAGCAGAAGAGATTGTAAACTTTCCCCTACTTCATTTTGAGGAGTGGGGTTAAGGAGCCCTGTCAGTGGAGACCATGAGCATATTGGGGTGTAGTATTATGTTAGAATTACTTGAGATGTGTTTGTTTTACACAGCAGGCTGCCTCTGGAGATGCTGCACAGCTCAGAGACCTTAGTTCCAGCAATGCCAGTGCATTAAACAGCACGTAGGGGTGCCCCTGAGCACAGGACAAAGTTGCCCATATTGTTGAATACTTAAAATGGTTGATGGCATCAGTTTGAATGGGACCATCTAGCTCTCTCCCATGTCTTTCCTGGGTATGTTTTACCATGGGCCAGAGACTTGTTTTGGCATGTTGCCATGGTTCAGGGATCCTTCCCAGCAGACCACTTGCCAGTATGTTTTGGAAGGTGAGAGGTTTTACTGGTACAGGTGCAGACTGTTTCACAGCACTTGGCCTCAGTCCCAGGCAGTTCCCTTGGGAGTGTTTGTTTATGGCTGTAGCTGTCGGTGCTGTAGCTGTGTTAACGTGGTGCTGTGCCATGTCTGATCAGTGTGCCCAAGGAACCCAAGCACACTGCGATGCTGGAGTAGCTGCATTGCTTATGTGAGCCAGAGCTGGGAAATAGCCATGTTCTTACCTAAAGAAACAGGCTTAGAGAGTTTTTATGTACCACACTCAGCAAGTGCAAGTTGCACTAGCAGTTGCTTACTGGTATTCAGTGGAATACTTCCATCTCGGATATTCTGAGGCTCTGTATCACTAATCAGCAGTGGGTGGTACACACAGATCTCAGAGGATTGTTCAGTATCTTTTGTGCTCCTGATGCTCTTACCATCTCTGATAATGCACAAGTCTGATCCTCCAGTGGGAACTGAGGTCCCATCTTTATCACAAGCTTCTGCATTCCTATTTTAATCTCTTGACATCTTCACAGCTCCTCTTTGCTTTTGTGCTGCCCATTGAGCACACATTCTTTGCAGATTGATGTGTCTTTTGACTGAGCTATAAGCTTTCCTTTTCAGTACCTCACACTGTTTCAATACACTTTTTGATAATTTTTTTTCTCATTATGTGCCTGTAAAGGGAACAGTCTTCTATTTGTTCACTTTCTCTAGTGGATGTTTTTTACCTTTTATCTACAATCTAACATCTGTCAGAGGAAATGGCTTGCTGCAAGACCATGTAATAGGCCTGGAACCTCTGAGCCCCAGTGTGGTCCCAGGTGTCACCATTAAAGCACATGAGTGTTTTACTCTTGAGTTATCCTATTGGGAAAATCCTCTTCCAAGGGAAATGATAGAAGCCAATACTCAGAATGTTTAAAATAGGAATCAAAAGAACAGAAAGGACCACAGTTACTTGATGTCCAGAGAGCCTATATGCCCCAGGAGATGTTTATTTCAGTTCTTGGTTCTTCTAATGCATGATTTTGTCAAAGGGTATGTTGTGTGTGCTAGTCTAAAAAGCTTAAGAGTTATATTAACTTCAGAATTTAGTGTCCTAAATAGCTGACTGTAAGAAAAAAAAATTAATTTATAAGCCACTTACCAATGCTTGCTTGGAATCTGAATGGTTTCTTCTAATATTTTGAGAATAAGAATGATTTTACTAGCACTGGGTTTTTTGTTCTCAAGGATGAGATTCAAGACAAAGAAAGGAGCTGGAGGGAGGACAAAAGGTGATTCAGGTTGTCCCTGAGAGCACACAGAGAGACTCATATTCATCCCATTTGGTTTTAGACACGTGGTCCAGGGTTCCACATTAGAAGTGTGGTTTCTGTAGGCTTCTTGTCTACACAACAGCTAGGGAGAGATACTTCAGACCTCTCTTTTTATTGACAATAGAGGGAGCTTAGGGAGGGTACATCCCTCATTTTGGTATCTGAGGTTGACATAAGCCTTTGAGCTTAATTACCCCTTTTTTTTAATTATGTGGATGTCAGTTATGCAACAAACATGAACTAAATATTAGCTTGAACCATATTACAACTACAAAAGAGCTCCTGTGATACAATTTTAAAGCCTATTAAAATGTGTCTGTGCAATTAGTCTCCAAGCGCACTTTTGTCTCCTCCTTTCTCACTCCGCATCTTTTTTATTTTTCCTCCTGTTTCATTTTTCAAGTCTTGCATGTACGTAGACTGCTACTCCCTCAGTTCAGGACTCATTAATTCTCCATGTCCTATAATGTGCCTGCAGCACTTTTGGATAATAAAATAACAGTGTGAAGTAATAGAATGCTGTTCCAACTTCCAGTAAGCAAAAGGCAAAATGTTGTCTCGCTTCCATCCGAAATACAAGCAGTGCAGATTCATTTTGAATTAGCTGCCAACTGCTGAACACAGATACATTGAAGGACAGCCCCAGGCTGTTTTCAAACAGAAGTGCAGACTACATGAATCCTTGCTTGGGGTGCTTGGAGGCAGCTGGATGTGTATTGCTTGCCTCTAGGCTTATGAAGAGTGACATGTTACACCGTTTTCACACCCTTTCAAATATACATGGTGCCAAGTGACACTGATGTGACTTGCTGCTGAAAATACTATGTGGTTTTATGGCCTGCATAGCACCTTAGCCAGCTGCTGGCATCACTTCCCCTTGGTCCCTGCCCAGAGCCAGACCGGTGATGTGTACAGCAGTAGGAACAAGAAGGTCTCCTTCTCTGCTGGTGTTGATGTCCAGGTGTTAGAAAGATAAATTAGAATTTATCAGTCAGTAGAATTGCGTGGTTAAATTTTAGGGCTTGACATGCTTCAGTGGTCTCAGACCTAGGGGGAGGTTAGCAAAGCTTGGGGAGAGGGATGTGCTGCTGATAGTGGGCACAAAGAACGCAGAATTCACGGGCCACAAGGACATTTGGCAGAACTGACAAGATAAGGAAGAAACTAACACAGCCAACTAATTTCAGCAACTGTGCTGAAGTCGGCTCTAACTGGGTAGAAAGCAATTGTGTGACCATCGACTCACAGCCCACTGACTAAAGAAACCCACTGACTCAAGAGACAGACTGATCGTTGGCATGGGAAGTGAGAGAATCATGTAGCCAGTCAAAGGCAGAATATTGATCAATAAGAGAGCTGTATGACTGGTAGCCAATGAACCCTGACTTCTTTGCTTGCTAAAATATATGAGTGGGGTCAAGATTGGGGAGCCAGCCTGTTGTGGGCCACACCAGCTCCCTGCTTTGCACAAACTAGATGAAAGAAATGGGAATACCTTGTCTTGGTGTGTAAATTGATGCTGCACACGGGGCAGTGAGCCCACATTCGGGAGAACAGTGTCACTGCTGCCTCTGCCCTTCCCAGCTACCTAAGGGTCCTGGGGGAGTTTGGTTGAGGGGTAGCACTTGATTCATGGAGGAAGTGCTGTGGAGCAGCTCTGTATCGGGTGACTGAGAGCAGCTGCTAATGACCTAATCCTGTGGTCTCTGCCAGTGGGATAAAGATGTTTCCTTGCTCCTTGGCCTTATCAAAATGGCTGGGGGTACAGGGTTAGCAAAGGAGAGCAAGCAAGGGAGAGCTGCAAGCCCTCATCAGCAACTCTTTCCCAAGCATTGCCCAGATCTTTTCCGAGAACAAAGAAAACCTCATGGCACTTGATGGCATTGTTGGATCTTTTTTCATGAGTTTTGTGAAAAATTCAGGTTGTGTCATCTTTCACTGGTCCAGTGGGATTGGCAAGAAGAGTTGGGAGTAGTTCCTCATGGTCTTCTCACCTAAAGCAGTAGTTTTAGCATCTGATCTGCAGAGTACTGAGTGCAAAGCACAGGGCTGTGAAATGTGAGGACAACTGTAATTGCTTTGTTTCTTCTGCAGAGATATGTCCATATTAAAATCAAAAGCAGGTACTATAGATACGTGGGGTTGATGTCCTTTATTCCCTGGGATGCTTGAGAGCCTGGAGTATGAGGGTATCCTGAGAACATGCTTAGATGGTATCTACTTCCACACACATCTCTCAGGAGTCAAGGCTCATGTGGTTCCTTTAATTTAAAGCAATGTTGCAAACTTGCTGCAGCTATTATATAAAACAAGCATTTAGGTTTGAATCCAAGAACTGTGTCAGGGCTCCCTGAACACTTTGAACTGTTGTGTTCAGGGCACTGCAGGGCACACGTGCCATATGTTTATGGTGGCAGGGTGCTCTGGTGCATGAGGTCTGTTTTGGGGACCCAGCAAGTGTGAGGGTAGAGGAGGCTGTGTGACTATAAACTCCAAACCCAAGCATTCAAACATCATAGGTAGGGCCTCAGCAGTGGAAATGATTTTTTTTTTCCTTAAGTATTATGCGATGGCATATTTTTTTTACCTTATTATTTCTGAATCTTCAGGACATAAATGGGCTAAGTTTTAATCAGCTCAGAATGGGGTTTTCAGGAGTTTGGGGTTGTATGCAGCTGAAAAATTAATTACACTGTTGCTCAAAATACTTAACTGCTCTGACTTTCTCACAGATAATCCAGTATGCACTGAACTAGAACCAATGGCTGTACAGTTTTATTGAGATGTCTTCAAGAGGAAAACAGTCTACTAAAGCAAAAAGCTTTGTCATCGAAATGTTTACATCTTGGCATTCTTTTTTCTTTTCCTTCACTGCCAGTTTTGACCATAGAACTATAAAAATTCTGATCTTCAAATAGAGTTCTCTTAAAAAGAACTCCAAAAAAATCTGCAGAGATGCATTTAGAGGACATAAAGTGAGGAAGGAGAGGAGCTGAGTTGAAGTCTAGTGGACTTCTAACCTGTGTCTGAGCAGATTGTTTCTTCCTTATGGGGAGCCTTCTGAGCTTTAGTTTTCACACCTAGAGTTAGGCAGCATGAATAACTCCTAGATAAAACCATAGTTGCTTTACTCATTATCATTACATATTTTCAAAATTCATTTGAGATGCCAGTGTTTCTGAAGCAGTGTTCAAAACCTGTTCCAGTTATTCTCATAGCACAAAAATAGCACTAAATGAGCATTAAACTATTCCAATAAACAGTGTGTATCAGTTTTGGTAATTTTTTCATTCTCTCTCTTAGATTTAATACATTCTAATTAAAATCTTTGTCTTACAGGTCTGAGTACAGCCGCATGTCCTCTACCAGCAGTGAGTATAACTTTGAGATTTTTTTTAATGGATTCTTATATTTTCTTTTTTTCAGCTTGCTAATATTTATTAACATCAACCTGGTGTTATCAACAGAGTTCGCTTTGACACAGTAAAGCCCCCATTCCTTCTCTTCGTGGATCTATGTCTAGAAACAGTATAGAAAATTTAACTGTTTGAATATTTATGACCAAAATACCAACCATGTGTAAAGTCCTAAATATTGGAGCTCACAAGGATGCAAGGCAAAATTAGAACAAAATCTATAGACACTATGGGGGCCAGTGTGAATGGGCCCTCAGGCCAAAGGAGTTTACAGTGATGAATGTCATTAGAGCTGGGGAATACAGGAATAATTGAATGTTTATTGTAAGCTGATGCCAACAAAGCCCTTCAGAGCAACTCTGGTGAAGTTTTTTTTTATCTCAGAGATGGCAGATGCTCTAGAAAGTGCCACAGTTTTCTAGATATTTACAATGCCAGTTGATTTTTAGATTATCCAACTGACAAAAGACAGATTCCTATGTTTGGATTACTTTTTCTTTATTTTTCAGCAATGCAAAATGATGATTTTTTTAAGCAACATGGAACACTTCGTCACTCCAACCACTTGCTTATTTGTAGAACACACTGCATCTGCATCACTTTGAAATGCAATAATGCTTATTCATGCATGATTGCTAGTATCGCTCCTTGTCCAAGTGCAAAGTGATGTCTGTCTCCCTCATTCACACATTGACATGAGCTTTATTTATGCCAAGCAAGCACATCGAAAATTCCTAGATGACAAGTTGTGTTTTATAATCTGGATCTTTAAACACCATGAAAATCAGAGGGGAAGAAAGCTGTCAGTTTTTCTTTCACACATTCTGGCTGAAGTGTGGAGAGGGTTATTTTCCATCTCCCATGGTCTTCGCTGAAGGGCTTTTATTGATTTCAACAGGAGCTGGATGAGACAGCATTCGTAATGTCTGACTCCTGAGCTGATGTGACTAGCAAGGAACTTGCTGTCTTTCCTTCATCTGCTCGGTGTGTGTGTGTCTGAGAAAGAGAGAATTTAGTGAAGCTTTTTCCTAAATTCTGTTGTTTAAATAGATTTCTGGATTCTCACTGTCAGGCATAATTTTTGAAATGATTGGGTGGCAAAACCCAGGCAATCAGCTTCTCTGTGATAGTGAAAGCATATTGGATTTGCCTGGTTACACCAGATGTGTGGCACACTGCCCTCTCAGCTCACAATTTTGGATGATGGCTTGGGGAATATGCTGCCAACTTCCTCCACTTTTTGGATGGTGACTCATACTTACTTGCTTAAAGGAGGCAGAATAGTTCAAAAGACAAGGTGCAAGTAAAGTATTTCTCCTTTTAAAATTTGGTTTGAATCCCTTAAAAACTTTGGATGAGTGCTGCACATTTTACAAATAAAGGTAACAAATTACATTTCTAAGTCTTGGTTTTTATTAAATGAGGGTTTTATACGAGGAATGAATCTTTTGTTACGTGGCAGCTACAATGTGTCATGTTAACTGTGATCTCCTCAGTGTCTTGCTGGCCACTGCTGTCCAGTGTATGTGGCAACTGCAGTTGGGTTTCAACACCAATAATTTGTCAGTACAAGGAGGTATTATCATTCCAGCAAAGACACACAAGTTCAGGAGACAGAACAGTCTCCTTCTTTCTCTTTTCTGCTTCCAAGGCAAATTACAGTCATACAGCTTCACAAGTAGCAGTATTTAACTTTGCCTTTTGAGAGGTTTGTGTGGCTGGTTTGGTCAGACAGTGCAATAGTAACAGAAACAGTTACATAAAAGAATTTTGATAAAATAGAAATACTTTTGTGTCAGAGGCTGGTAGTCAGTGGGTACGTAATGCATTTGAAAAAAAAGGTTATTGGAGAAGACAGATTGATCTGGACCTTGTAATTTCTTTGGGGAAAAGATTCAATAAGTGGTATCTTTCACAGTACAGAAAGCAGTGTAGAGAATGATGCTGTTAGGCCCCAGTGTAACACAAAATAAGCTGCTGTAAATTAAGAAGGAAAGAATCTCCATTACCTGCAGCTACTTCACCTGAAGCTCCTGTTCTAATGGAGTTTATCTAAATCAGAAGGATTACAGGCTAATTTGTTTTACAGGGGTCCTATTTGGTGGTACCAGTGAGGCTCCGATTTCAGTATTTAACAAATGAATAATCTTTTCACTTTCTGGATGAACTCCACTGGCCAATGGTTTTCCACAGACATGCCAAGAAAAGGTTAAAAAAGACTTAGCAGGTGAATCAGCTACAGCTTCTTCTCTTGCAGCAACCAAGCAAACTGCAGGATTTTGCCCCAACACAAAGTTGTACAGGAATTCCAGAGCCCTCCCTTTACGGGAGTAAAACCTCACTGGCTGCTAAATGGCAGTGGCAGGATCATTCTGTGCATGTGTTTATTTCTAGTACTTTTTTTTCCCAGAGCACATGGCAGCAGCTGTTGTGGTCAGTGTACTGCTTCAGCAGTTCAAAGCCCTGCCTGCTGGATTGGTTGGACCTTGGGTTTTAGGCAGCCTCTCACTTCTTTTCCTCTTTGTCCTTGTGTCCCAGCTTCAGATAACCAGAAATGCTTTTTATTGGCTCCATTCATCTAACGTTTCTGGTTTTGTACAGCAAGTAATGTGGGAAAGAGTACCAAAGTTTGCAGAGTGTGTGTGTTCCTGCAAGAAAATGCAGCGGGTGTCTGCCGTGCAGGCTCTGGCTGTTGTCAGGGTGACTGTGTGCCACTTTGTCTTGTCTTACTGAATTGAGTAAAGGGGTCATGCAAACCTGTCTGCTGGATGATGCATTTGAAGGTATTACAGCTTTCAAAGGTTCAGCAGTGTGATTTCAGTGAAGAGAAATGCCTTTTTTTTTTTAACCTGAATGCTGGTGTGTGTAGTTACTTTTTCCTTTGTTCTTTAGGAGGAAGAGTGCTTTGTCTTGTTGGGATGTTTTGCCTATTGGTGTACTCTTCATTAATTTAGGAAGTGTATTAACCTTCTTTTTCCTCATATTTTCAATTACCTTTTCAATTACGGTTTTTAATTACCATTAGGGCTCCCTAATTCTGTATGAGAGAGAATTGTGCTAGGCACTTAATGCTGACAGAGGAGACCTTTACCCAAGGTACATAATGCCAAAATATAAAGACCATAAGTGGCATATGGATACAGACAGTCAGAATCACAAAGAAGTAATTAATTAGTGTTGGTTGGCACAATAAGCAACAGTCTCTGTACATCATAATTTTAATTATCTTCAGATTGCTTTGAGCTATGTGTTTCAGGGATGATTTTCAACTAGGGAGGAGGAGTTTTGATGGGGGCTGCTTATTGCCTCCTCTGCTTAATCTTTGCATTGATGATAATGGCTCTTCAGAAAGACCCAAACCAGAAATAGATGTTTTGAAACAAGACTTTTGTCATTTGTAAAATTCACAAAGGATGAGAGGAAATGGCCTTAAATTGCACCAGGGGAAGTTTATATTCGATATTAGGAAAAATTTCTTCACTGAAAGTGTGGTCAGGTATTGGAACAGGCTGCCCAGTGGAGTGGTGGGGAGTGGTGGGGTCATCATCCCTGGAACTATGTGGATGTGGTACTTGAGGGTGTGGTTTAGTGGTGAACAGGGCAGTGCTGTGCTGGGTTAACAGCTGGTTAGATGATCTTAGGGGTATTTTCCAACCTTAGTGATTCTGTGATTTGAAATATTCCATACATAGTTCACCCTGGAGCCAGTATAACTAGGTTGTCTTAGAAATAACTGTGGAAGTGAATGATTTTTTTTTTCCCTTAGCCATTTTTAGCTTGGTAAAATGGTAACTGCTTGGATACACATTTGTACTGGTCCAGCTAAGTTGGTAAATGAAACATAAACAGGGTCCTATGGGATAAGATGCAAGTTCGTGGAAGAGTTTAGAGCATTTGAAATTGTAGGACCCTGTAGCATGCAGTCGTTCATGTTGTGCTTCTCAGTGAGGTGAAGGGCTTGTCACTCACCTGCTTTGCAGTTGGAAAGCTGATAATTCACCTTCCCCTGCTCCTCTGCCTTTCCTTTAGCAGCTAGGAAACAATCAAGTCCTTGTAGGGTGTTCATATTCTTTTGTGGTAAACCTGAGAGCTGGGATATTAAAGTTTTATTTCCATGTTGCACATACCCATGTTCCTAGCCCATGGAATTTCACCCACTTTCTGGTTCTAGAAATTGAACACCAGAAAGTTTGTTTTGGCAGATACAAAATATGTGGGTTACTGCAGATGTTTCTTTTTAATAAATTTTCTGTTTGATATTCTGTTCCTATGCTGGTATAAATTCAGGTCTTTGTTTGGGGATTTAGTCAATGTTTGGTCAACGTTTTGTCAGTGTCATCTGCATCAGCTCCCCAGGCTTGTGACCTTGTGGGAAGTCCACACTGGAGCAGGCTCCTGCCAGAACCTGCAGACCCTTGAAGAGAGGAGCCCATGCTGGAGCAGGTTTGCTGGCAGGACTTGTGACCCCATGGGGGGCCCACGCTGGAGCCCATTCCTAAAAGTCTGCACCCCAGAAAAGGAACCCACGCTGGAGCAGTTTGTGAAGAACTGCAGCCTGTGGGAAGGACTCCTGTTGGAGAAGTTCGTGGAGGACTCTCTCCCATGGGAGGGACCCCACCCTGGAGCCAGGGAAGGACTCCTCTCCCTGAGGAGGAAGCAGCAGAAACAATGTGATTAACTGACTGCAACCCCCATTTCCCATCCCTATGTGCCACTGCAGGGAGGGAGTTGGAGTATTGGGAGTAAACATAAGCCCAGAAAGGAGGGACAGGTGGGGGGAAGGTGTTTTTAAGACTTGTTTTACTTCTCATTATCCTACTTTGGTTCTAATTGATAATAAATTCAACTAATTTCCCAAAATCAAATCTGTTTTTCTCATGACAGTAATTGGTGAGTGATCTCTCCCTGTCTTTAATTCATGAACCTTTCATTAAATTTTCTCTCCCCTGCCCAGCTGAGGAGGGGAGCAATAGAGTGGCTTTGGTGGGCGCCTGGTGTCCAGCCAGGGCCAATCCACCACAAGATGCCTTGTAACAAAAGCACATGGGGAAATGGCTTCCTGTTACTTGTGTAATTTCAAAATCTGTCTTCAATGAACTGTTAAAGGCAATGAAAACTAACCAGCAGCAGGAAGGGGAGTGGGTCTGATTTTGGCTTTGAAACATCTGTCACAAGAAGCTTGAATTTCATAATATAGTTGCCTACTTTAGGTTAGTTCTGACTGATTCTGACCCAGGCACTGCTGGACTGGGTATCTTCTAAGTCTGTTTCTCCAAACAACATAATTTAATGAGTGTAAGGATATAATTATATTCTTCTATTGCTATACAAAGATACACTGTAGTATATTGTTTCTTATTTCCATAGAGAACAGAGATGCTTTTTCAATGGCTGGCAATGAGCTGTATTAAATAGAATTATAAAAACAATCTACAGCAGGCTTGCTAGCATCATACTGCATTTCCAGAAGGTGTTATTATAAAAGGCAGACTAATTAAAGTATGAGGAAAAATGCAAGAGGAAATTGGACCCAAATCATGTAGAGTCTTAGCCTGCAGCATCTGTCAGTGTTGCAAATTCAGGTGTTTTATAGAGTAATGAAATCTGAAGTGTCAGCTCCTGTGGAAAATAAAGCTGTGGAAAATATGATACATCTTCTACATATCTTGCCTGGCTCATGTTAGGATGCCAGGCATAAAATGCAATGCTGCTTCCTACTGTGGCAGAGTGAAGAAGAAAAATGTCACTGTTGTGTGCCACCTAGAAGCTTTTGGCTGTGCAAAAGGTTTCTGTAGCTGCTTGTTGTCAGATTCCACTGTGATGAAGGACCAAATGCTTGCATACAGAATAGAAAAGTACAGTACTGATCCACAGGGAGTTGAGGTTGGAAAGCCCCTCTAGAGATGAGGCAGAGTCATGTGTAAGGACATGCACAAAAGGATGTGTAACTTGAAATCAAACCTAGATTTGATTTTTGCTTTCCAAGTGGCATTGACCTTGTAAAGACTGAAGTTCCTGTTCAAATTTGTCTGGCTTGGAGTAGCATGTATATCTCTGTTTTTTGTAAGAGTCAGTGTTTCACTCTGGGATCATTTAGCATGCACCAAGCTGTGTGTCCCATGGCTAAATTACTTTCTACTGGCTTAGTACTAGCTTGGGATCTCTGTATCAAGGGTGAGCAGGTGTACCCTAAACAGTTACTGGACCAGAGTTACCAAAACACTGTTTGTAGTTGTTTTGTATACTCTTTTCTGACCATATCCAGGTTTTTTTTTCTTGTCATACAGATACAGCAGATGAAAACTGGACTAGTTATTAAGAAAGAGTAATGTGTATGGATGACAATGTAAATGTTTTTCTAGCTCCTTTTTTTTAAGCCCACATAGTCATAACCAAAACCAAGTAACAAAACACATCCTCATTTTTAATAATCCAAGCATATTTCAGAAGCATAGGAAGTCTTTGCTAGACACTGAGCTATCGAGTGCCATACAGTTCTAGTAAAAACTTACAGGAAATATGTCAGAGAAAGTTAAATTGGATTATTTGGTGATGTGGGTTAAATCTCCCCCTGTGGAAGTATTATACTGCTGTCCCAGAAAACCACAAGGAGCTAGGCAGCCATTTAGTGGGTGTTTTAACCCTGAGAAATGGGTTGCAGGAAAGATCTTGGCCCTGTAAGTTCAGCTGGTACAGTGATGAGAATGATCTGGAAATTGTTGCTCTGTCTGTCTGAATTGTTAAAGCCCAAAGAGGGAAGCTAAAAAAATAAATCTGTCCCATGGCAACTCTTGACTCAGAGGCACTGGTTGGGGTAGAACAGGAAAAGCCATCTGAGTCACCGAGTCAAATAACAAAACACTTGTGAAGGCTGAAGCTATTAAGGCAGTTTCTACTAAATGTTGCCAATGCCAACAGTTAGTTTCCTCATGGCCATAGTACATTATCGTGGGGTACTTTCTTTAATCTGAACTTTTAAAAATAAATAAATACCATTTATTTATGCACACTCAGTGGAAACTGGGGCATTTGGTAATAGTGCGTGCATTCTAGAGCAGTAGATGTCCTCTGCCTGCCTTGTTTTTGTTGGTACAACATTTGTTGGTTAGTAGTTTAGGAAAAAAAATTGTATCTATAGTTTATAAAACCTTCATGAAATTTTTACTAGGTGACTCCTGGCTGCCATCGTAGGGGACCAGGATGGAGCACGGACAGCAAAGCATGCTTTCTATTCCTGTTTCCCCTTTCCATCAGCTGGTAGGGGTAGATCTTTTGAGCCACAGGCTGCTGTCAGCTGAAAGGATTATGAGATTCAAACTAATTTTCCACTACTGCCAAGTCCAAACGGGTCCTTTGCTGTAATGCTGATGCTGTTCATTGTCTACAGAGACACAAACATGGCAATGCTTGGCCATGCCTCAGGGTTTGATCCCATAATGTCTTTGGTTGTGTCTTGAGTGTAGATATTTTGGTGTGACTTCTGCCTCCTGTCTGGCTGGCTTTCCCTGCCACATCTTTGTGATACCAGGAGGATTTGTGCAACAGCACAGACTGATTAAAAGAGGCCTGTCTGAAAAATAACATTTTTAGCCAAACTAGTTTTCTGACTGCCACCAGAAGACACAGTCCTTATTATTCCTGAAGTCTGAGAGCTTCTTTTCAGTATGTTCAGCAAGCTCTTTCAACTTGCATCTAGACCTGACACATGGGAAGCACTGGAAACACTTAGCTGAGAATAGTAGAGGGAAGAGTGCCAGCAGTAAAGACTTAAATTGTCTTAAGCCCATCATAAAATCACACTTTCAGTTAACTAGAGTACATTGTGTGCGGCATTCAGCTTATTGTTGGACTGAATTTGTTAGCTGCTCAAGTGTGCAGCATTTCTAGGTTGGCTTTTTTCCTTAAGGCAAAGTTCTTTCTGCCCTTTTATAAAAACCATGTTTTTGAGAATCTCAGCTTTTCACAGGAGTTGAATTTTAAGAAAACACAATGCCTATAATCAGAGGACTTCAGAAAGCATGGTGTTGGATGCAGTTTTTACAGCTTTTGATTTACTCGTGGTTGCTGATGGGAGTTTTATTGTGTAGTAATTTATTTACCTAGTAATTGAATTATACATGCAACTTGTAACTGAATTACACATTGCAACTCTCTACAGAATCTGGTATTTATACCAAATATCAGTGTCTGGGTTCTTGCCAAGAACTATGATCCTTATCTTTCTGTAGGAAGATTTCATGATTGGGAAGGATGTATATCTTCGCAGAACTTAACTCTGCTGAAGAGGAAATCTGCAGCCATTCTGAATACTGCTTTCTCTGTTTGCATGTCAGGCCCTCTTCCTTCCCCTCCCCCTCCTAAAAAGCAAGGCAACCTTTTTTTTTTTCATTCTACATACAATATAAAATAGCAATAAAACAAATCAGTGTAATACTTGGGCATTTATAATTAACGCACCTTCCCTGTATTTCTCCACTGGGCTGAATTTAGCATCAATATGGGCTGTTACATGAGGTCCCCCGTCTTGCCCTGGTGGCCCATGGGTGCCAACACCACCAAACTCACTGGCACTCCCTGCGAGCTGCAGCTCACTGTTGTGCTCCAGTTCCCCACTCAGGGATTGCTGTTTCTTCTTGTGAAAGGCACAGAATGGCAATCACCACCTGTTTGCCCCAGATCAGGAATGCTTTTGAGGATATCAAAATAAAATTACCTTGCTGTTTCTCTGCTTGGTTTTGGGTCTCCTGTGGGAGTTAATATCTGTGTGATGAAGCCACTTAGGCCGTACGTGGGCAAATGGAGGTAGATTGTGGCTTTTGAGAGGAGACAGCTGTAGCAATGAAGGCAGCTTGGAGATGCCAAATCGTGTGAATCTGTTTTGTGGAATGGATACATGTGCAGATTTAAACACCAAGACAGCTCTCAAATTGTGGTGATCTGTGTGGGAGGGAAGAGGGGAAGTTATAGCAGTTTACATCCAGAAGAATATCCATAAAGGTGCATGAGTACACCAACATTCCGGGGTTCTTCCTTTTCAGCAAATTAGTGGCTTTATCTGTGCTTGAGGAGACTATGGAAGACTTCAGTGCTCTCCAGAGGTTAAGTAGATGATAAGGTCATTGGGTTTTTTAATTGAAATTTGGATTATTTTTAACAGTGTAATGTCATGTTTGAGCGGTGTATTTTGAGGGAGGAGAACACCAGGCAGCCAAAATAAAGAGCTCATGGAGAAGATCAGAGCATTTGCAGAAGCAAAGGTACCACGTTTAGATCTGCCATTGCCTTTGCTTGATCATGCAGAGCCTCTGTGGGCATTAAGTGTCAGTTGTTGACAAGATTGGTTCCCTCAGGATTGGCTGCACTGCTGTACACTAGGAGCAATGACTCCTCCTAAGACTGTTCATATTAATGTACCAGAGGAGGCTTTTTATCTCCATCAGACAGATAATGGGCTTAAGTTTGAGCTTTATTTTTGCTCAGGTTTTTTTTTTTTGTTGTTATTCTACAGTGACTGGAGGAGCAGATTGACCATTTTGCTGTGCTTGTCTGTATGCTGGTCTTCTGTGCGTTGTCTGTAGTTTCTTAGCATGGATGGAAGAGTGAGCATTGAGAACATTCAACTGCAGCTCCTCAAGAAAATGCTGCTCTGAGGGGAGCATGAAAGAGGTTTCTCCTCTTGGCGCTGTGCTGTGCAGAATATCCCCTTTCTTCTTGTTTCTGAACATTGTTTCTGAGTTCAAGGTGGTGTGCAAAGCAGGGCAGGCTGAGAAGCACATTATCCAGCAGCATTGCATTTGTCAGATGCTATTAAACAGCAGGGAAAGAGAATGGAGGAGCTGGTGAATCTGTCACATCCTGCTTGTTCAAAAGATTATTGATGCTGCATAATTCATCAAAGCATGACCAACCCGGTGGGTTCTGCTGCCAGAGGTGTCCAGTTACTGCTTCTGTTGCAGCTGCCCATAAAGTGATGCTCCTTGTTTATGGAAATAGCCTCTGATTTTGTGTTGGCCAATGAGCCTTTCAATTAGTACACCTAAAAGGATCACTCTGGCCTTGGACTCAGATAAAATCTGAAGGTCCTGTTCACTGAGAAATGCTATTGTTTTGACATTTCATTGTGTTTTGCAGTGTGATTGAAGTAGGGAAATACTCATACTTTCTGTGTAACAGAAATCCTGGGAAAATTTGGTTGGAAATATTATAGTGCCTTTTTTTTTTGACATTATTTATACAGTGTTTGGGATTATTTTACATTCCCACAGTTGAAATATTCTGATTGATTAACAGTGAAAAAATATGCTGCTTTGTAGCATTTGGTTTTGAATTATTTCATTACTTCCTAATAGCAGTTATTTCTTGATAATGAAGTACTGCTTGATGGGAGTTGCAGTTCAGAGGCTTGGCAAATTCACTCTGAACCTCTCCTGTTGCCCAATTTACATCTCTGGTACTGCATCATGCAATTTGGTCAAATGAAATTTGAAGTCTTACTGCCTGATGTAGCAATAGAGGAATCTGGTCTGTATGGCATAAGACAGGTTCAGATGTTGGTTCCCATGAAGCAGCATGCTGCAGTGGTAAAAATGGAAATTGGTGTTCCAGTGTTCAGATTCTCAATGAAATATTGCTGGTCAGGAAAAAAAAAAGTATTGTCAAGTATTTTTGGTTTGATATTTCCTCTGAGTTTCCTGGATAGAAGATTGCAAATGTATGTGGCTAGAAAATTGAAAATGTCTGCCACAGTTCGGAAATGCTCTTTCACATGCACAAACTGGGACCAGAGCCAGTCTGCCTAAAATCTCACTTTGTTACAAATTCAGTCCTATCTTACAATACTTACCAGGTTTACTTAACTCTGTAGGTAACTCTTCATTAAATATCTCCTGGTAAGTCTGAGAGGTCTTTAGGTTTGTTTCACCAACACAGGCTTAGGAGAGACATTTCAGGGAGACAGGTACTTATATCCTTCCTAAGCTTTACTATGGGATGAGTTTAGTCCACTGGAGAAGCCTGAAAAATCAGATCTCATCAAGACTGCTGAAGGTGGTGACTTCTCCTGAAATAAAAAAGTACTTGGAACACTGCCATGAGAAGGAATAGGTCTTTGCTCAGGGCACCTCCAGAGGGAATGCAGCCTGGGTATGTCATGGTATAAAAGAGGAAGCTGCCTTGGGCCAGAGCCCTGCCTTCCCAGGCAGCAAGAATGGTGTTACCAGATACCTGAGTCCTTTTGGCACCTCTCAGGGGTGGTGGCTGCCCCCCCAGCCACTTAACCCATTGCTTCTCACTTCACCCATGGATATTTGTGTCACTAGATCAGAGAATCATGAAGTCATTTAGGTTGGAAAAGCCCTCTTAAGATCATCGAGTCCAGCCATTAACCCAGCACTGTCAAGTCCACCACTAAACCTTGTCCCCATATGCCACATCTACATGTCCTTTAATTACCTCCAGGGATGGGAACTCCACCACTTCCATGGACAGCCTGTTACGAAGCTTGACAACCCTTTTGGTGAAAAGATTGTTCCTACTATGCAGTCTAAGCCTCCACTGGATCAACTTGAGGCCGTTTTGGAGGGACTCACCCCCACCTGGCTACACCCTCATTCAGGCAGCTGTAGAGAGTAATAAGGTCTCCGATGAGCCTCCTTTTCTCTAGGCTGTACACCACCAGCTCCGTCAGCTGCTCCTCATCAGATCTCTTCTCTACATGTTTCACCAGCTCATAGCCATCCAGCCAGGCAGCTCTGGATGCCAAGAGGGTTGTCCTGTGCAGGTGCTGCTGTTCCCTACAGAGTGAGAGTGGAGGAAAACAGTGAGGAAGGCAAGATCATCCTCCACAGGTTTTTCAGAGGCTGCATCTCTCCATGCACACAGCAGGGGATGTGGACAACTGGGATAGACAGGTAGGTACCTGTCCTGTCTGTCCCCAGGCCCAGGCAGCTTCAGTTTCAGAGAAGTCATACCAAAATGAGGTAGCTGGCACAGGCAGACTTGACAGGACCCACTGCTTTCTTTCATACTGTTTTGCTGATGAAAATGTCCTGTTTCTGGGCAGGGAAAGGAAGGCAGGGAAAGGAGGGCAGGAAGAATTACAGGGCTGGACTGCCATTCTGCTTTGTAGGTCTTTCTTTTATCTCTGCTCAGCAATACTGCATCAGCAACAAAATAAAAATAGTATGTAGAGAGGGACCCATACAATCCTAAAATATCAGGGCCACCTTCCACTCCCAGCTTTAAGAGGTCAAGTGTAGCAGCTCCACAGCATTTGGGCTGGCTGCTTTAACATCTCATAGGTGGTTAATGCTACCTGGCAGAGGAGTAAAACGTTTAGAATTGTAAAATACTCTTTCAGTCCTGGTAGTAATTACCTTTTAGCAAAGTTAGTGCTTTGCCAACTCAAAGAGACCTAATCCTCTTCTGTCATAGGAAGAGAAAAAATGTAATAGCTGTGAGAACTGTGAAGCTTATTTTCAAATAGATGTCTCAGCATTTTGATATTTTCCATGGGATTAACTAGTAGCACAGGAAGGCTAATACATATGCAGAGCTTTCATTTGCTTCTGTAACAATTTCCCCTGGGGCAAATTGTTCTGTGTCATGAGAAATGGTGTTGTTTCCCCTCCTTCTTTGTCAGATGAAGGAAAAAGACTTGTTAGCAACATAGAAACAATTTGCAACTTATTTCGGGGAAAGTTTCTCCTTGCCTCATACTTCTGCTTAAGTTTCTCTTTTTCTTCTCCAGACAGAAAGGGCTGCCATTTTAGAAGCACAGAAGCCACATAACAAAACATGTAAAAGTGGTGCAGTAAAAGCATCTTTGCTAACATAAAATAGAACTGAAGCTCTTTCTGTACTGATCTGTTACACTCACAGTTGCTGCTAGCTCAAAAAGAAGAGATAATTTGCTCTGCTCTCTATAACTCTGGCTCCTAAGGATGGCTTTGTGCTCTGCCTCTGAGGCTGGTTCTGCGAGCATCTGGTGCTGATGGGCACAGGCAGCGATGGCTGCAGAATACTAATGCTGCCACTGGCTCCCACAAGGCTCCACTTCTGAAAAATGCTTTAGCTGTTCAGTGTCCATGCACCATGCTGAGCAACAAGAGGGTAAAAAAGCCGTGCTCGGGGATTTTTCTTTTTTTAATGCAGAGAAAGAAGCCGACAGCAACGATGGCTCTCTGCTTCACATTGTTGTGCCCAGGCTTCTTTCAGAGCTGCAGTCATTTATATGCATAAATATCAAGCCTGTCACTTGTTGCAGGCTTTGATAGTATTTGTGTAACAAAGGAATCAGAGAGAGAAAAAAGCTGAACATCTTCTATTCCAGTCTTAGAAAAAGAATGACTGCGTAGTTATGGTGATTACTTTCTTTCAGGTTTTATTAGATCACTGTCCTCTGCAATTTGTTTTCTTTCCTGTTCTGCTGTCCAATGTAGAGGACCATGAGAGGACCTCTCCCCACACCCCTTTTGTCTTTCTCCCACATTGTGACTACCCACAGGGGGTATCTCAAAGAATTACCTACCAGTAATGATTGCCACAGCAAAGCCTCTTGCCACATGAGGCACCGTTTTTCTTTTTGCTTCAATTTTTTTTCCTTCCATTAGCCATCTGACAAAGTCACTCCACATCACCCATTTCATGCAGAGATACAAGAACTCTGCTGTAATTGTGTTTTTGATTACTTACTTGATTTTTCTTTATCTCCCCTGGGCAAGATGCACTCTTGCTATTTGCTCTGCATACCGTGTCTTTCTGCATCTTCTAAATTGAGGCCGATGTTATGTTTACCAGTCATCTCTGTCTGCAGAGCTATGCAGCTGCATCTAAATTTTCTTTGGGTCTTGCAGTTATTCTATATTGAAAGACAACTAAAACACACTACTCTTATAAAGCTGCTTTTCCATTAAAGCAACTGGTGAAGTATCACAAGAATGTTGTTCCAATGCCAGGAGGGAGAAGGGAGAGGTTTGTACTGATTGCTAATAGGAGGGGAAATAGCCTTTGAGACAATCCCTGTATTAAATGTGGTCTGCACAATGAAAAGCTTGGGAAGCCTTTCTAAGGCTTCTCACATTTAGGCTTTGTGCCCAAGTTCAGGGTCTCAGACATGGAGGTGGTTTCAGAATACCACACAGGGGGAACCGTTTCAGCAAAAATATCAAGGTTACATGATTAATTTATTAAACTATCTTGGATCACCATGCCTCTTTATTGGCATGTAACTCCAGCAGAACAGAAGTAACAATTTCTCCCCAGACCTCCAACCAGCCATTGCTCTGCTGGGCTATCAGAGAAGTTTCAGGGACACAGATAGAGCCCCTGTGAACATTGCCAAGGCTAAGTAAAGGTTTCTTTTTTCCCCCAAGTAAGTGTAATTTTTTGTGCCTCCTCCCTTTAAAAGTCTTCCTTAATCTTAAGAAATACTACTTGAAGCAGTAGTATTACAGTCTTGATAGTCTGAAGATGCAAGCAGTGCAGGATTTGTAGGGACAAGTAATATATTTTCCTAAAGAAGGACCTGTGTGCCTGGAGGCTTGCTTGTCTGCTTTTTTTTTACCTGCTATATCAGTTGGTCTAATAAAAGATATTACCTTTCCCTACAAACATTGCCTTACTTATTAGAACAGTTGCCTCCAGGATACAAAACACTTAACTGTGTGTAAAACTCCAGTGTCAGGATGATAGAGTGGAGTTCAGTGATGTGATTTCCATGCCCTGAGCCAACTGGCAAAAATGGAAACAAGGTGGGATGAAGACTCTCCACCCTTATCATTCTGCACATCATTATTGTCCCTTATAACCCCACTGTTGGTCAGTATTTTTGTCTTTCCTACCTCTCAACTCTATGGAACAGCTCTTTTCTTACACAGAAATGCACGTCAAGTAACATCTTTTGGATGCTATCTCAGAGAGACAGCAGCTCTTACGGTATGCTTGATGAAACTTTTCTCTGGCTTCTGATTATTTTCCTGGTTGCTATATCACTGTACTTTCTTTTTGTTTGTTTACTACAAGGGAGCTTCAGAGAGATGGAAAACAAAAAAGCCCACTGTGGCTGAGTAGACTGTTTCTCCTTTAAGAA
This sequence comes from Aphelocoma coerulescens, assembly GCF_041296385.1. NCBI lineage: Eukaryota > Metazoa > Chordata > Aves > Passeriformes > Corvidae > Aphelocoma > Aphelocoma coerulescens. The sequence continues at coordinate 66,517,942 of NC_091013.1, forward strand.
TCACCTAAGTGTTGTCAACTTGGTTGCAAATCTTAAAGGACTTTTTTTTAATATTTCAGGTGAACTTTCTGTGGAAGGCATACAGGACCCATTCCTTGTTAGTGTACATATTATCACAGACCCAGGTGAATCCAAGTCTCTTCAGCAGGCCATCGATAAGCTTCTAGCCTGGATCCATCCAGACCTGCAGCTGTTTCGGGTCTCAGAAAGACGAGTGCCCAGGAAGCGCAGGAAGCCGGTGAAGGCTGGTGTTTCTCAGCCAGCCCTTGCTGTCATTCTGTTCCTGCAGGAGGAGTATGGAGAAGAACCGATCTTGCAGCTCCATGAAACTTTTCAGCGGCCACCGTGGCATTACCACCACACAGAGCTAATGCATGGGAAATTCCTCCCTTACATGCCATGCAGCCAAGACTTCTACACTTTGGCTCCAGAGACTCCTCTGTGGGCCATTCGTCCAGTGCACTACGGGAAGGAAATGATCCGCTTCACCATATACTGTAGGAATGAAAATTTTGTGGACATCTTGAAATTGTATGAGTTAATATTGAAAAGACCAATGTGTCAGAAAAAAGCGGACTTTTGTGTTTTTCCTGTCTATTCTAACATGGAAATAGACATTCAATTTTCTTTAAAAAAACTCCCAAAGGGCCAGGTGCCAGTGAGGACAGAGTCAGCCGTGCTGGAGTTCAGAGTAAAAGATGTGGGACAGCTTGTGCCTCTCTTGCCCAACCCTTGCAGCCCCATCAGCGAAGGCAGGTGGCAGACAGAAGACCACGATGGAAATAGGATCCTTTTGCAGGTAAGCTCAGTACAGAGGGAAATAGAAGCACATTTCTTGATTTTGTGCAGGAAAGCTTAACCTGCATTGACAGTTGCCTTTTTTGTTGTTGGTTGGTTGGTTTTTTTGTTCTGTCCTTGGAGAAAGAGACAGGACAATACAGCTGAAGAAAGAACTTGAAACCCCTTGCTGTGTTATGTAACTGATCACAAAAGCAGTGAATGGTGTTATGCAGATATCAGTCAACCTCAGTTTATGCTAAGAGTGATGTGAGGTGAGATGAGATAGCTGTTTAAAAAAACGAAGACAGAAGGAATTACGAGCCCAAGTGGAGAAATCATGGCTGGTGAGTGTAAGTTTTATAAGAAGTATGGGCACAGAACTGACAGGGAGTTTTAAAATAGCCCTCAGTTATGAGGCTTTTATGGATGACAAGCAAAACTCCTGATGGTACTCATTATTTTCTAGCATCACTGGGTGACAAACTGCATCTCTCTTTTGCACAGTGATTATCAGGATGAAGAGAGAGGTGATGGAGGAAAAGAAATGCATCCTGAAGAGCAGACTGAGAGACATTCCCACAGACTCTCTTTTTGAACTAATCTCAAGTGCTCATATCCGAATGCTGAGAGTTTGTTTGTTAGGACATCTGTAGGCACCATATCTGGGCAATATATCAGCATGCTCTGCTCCACCACACCACATCCAAGGGAGATTAAAGGATAAGCAGCAAGCTCTTAATAGCTGCCTGCCCTGCACAGGGGTATATGTGGCAATCCAGAGCCAGGTTAATGTGCATTTTTGCACTGCAGAGTTATTTATTGCTGCTTACATTCAAATCAAGAAGCACAGTCCCTCACCTTTACGAGGCTGTTGTTCAGATTTCAAAGGGTTTTCTTTTGGAGTGGATTTCATTCATGTGGCTTGTCCAGTTGTCTGACCTTGTTGCTGTGGAAGAAGCATTGTGGGTGCCATCCTTCCACAGTACAGACTTTCCAGCATGCAGAGGGGTGTGGACAACCCTCTGTAGCACAGTGCCTCTGGGTTTGTAGTTCCTCAGACTGAAAATCCAGGTACACAGGACATCTCTGCTCTGGTGAGTCACATCCAGGAGGTAGTGGAACCTTTTGATGCTGCTTTGCAGATGCCACCCTCAGAGAAATCACATGCCGGAGCTAAATAACACATGTAAAGAGCTGAGAAGGGCAGCTCCCTTGCCCATCTGGCAAGAGAGTCACCAATTTGTCAGGGTTACAGATTGCGCTTCAGTAATTTCTGTGTTAGCCTGAGATAAGTTACAAAATGAAGCTGACAGGAGTCATCACCAAACTTATACACAGCAACCACTGTCACCTATGTCCTCTTTTCCCTGTTCTTTCTCAGAAGGTTTCTGCTATGTGATATAACTTTGGTTTATAGGACCTTACACTGTTTTCAAGTAAATTGAAGGGAAGGGTAAAAACAAAAAATAGGGCTTTTAAATAGGGCTTCTGGTTTAAACCCAGAAAATTTTCAGAAGTAACAAGTGCTAGGCAGTACAGAGGTAAAGTGAGACTTCTGAGCAAAGGAAATCGGAGTAAGATTTACAAAAAGAGAAGAGCAGAAACTGCCTAAGTATGGCCTGCAAGTACAATTGATCTTCATTTCTGTTTTCTGTGAGGATGATGGTTCTGAACAGGAGGACAAAATGGCAAATGAGAATGAAGTTACAGAAACGGAATTCATCACTTTGGAAATGTGGTGAAGCAAAAGAAGTTTAGTATATGCAAAGTGGAGGGAAACAGAAACTTTGGATCTAACTTACGCCATTGTAAAGTCATAAAACTGGGTCCTGGTATATGGGTTTTAAGCAAGTCTGCACAATCAGAAGTGGAGCTGTACAGCTAAATCACTGGGAAGATATCTTGTTACTCAGATACCTACAGCCACACCAGTGCAACATGATGATGAAAAGAAAATTTCAATCTCTGGTGTGTCAGAGTTACTATTCTGTAAGAAACATGGGAAGTGTTTGTGCCATTGCACAGGGTCCCAAGGGCCTCACCTGTCTTCGGCTCTGGACTCCAGAAGGGCAACCTCAGAAAGGTGCAAGGACCGGGAAGGGCTCTCACCCTGTGCAGAGGAATGAAGAGACTGTCTTACAGTGGGAAGCTGGTAGAGTAGGGTCACCTGAGCCCAACCAAAATAAGTCTGAAGGGAGCTCTGACTGGAAGACAGACCACAAGGTAAACAGCAGGAACAGGAAAAGGCTGTTTCACTAAATGACTGTTCTGACACAGGAACAAGAACTTACCAATAAATAGATTTTAGTACATATTGATAGCTAATTACATAACAGCCACCCAGCAGGTGCAAGCAGGTTAATACCTTAATTTAAGGCAGGATGGTCACTTAGGGAGAGGAGATGGTGGAGCATGGGTTATAGGAAACACCAGATTTGGTGATCCACAGACTCCTTGTATTCTTTTCATTCATTCTAATTTCAAAGCAATTATAGTATCTAACCCCTGAAAGTAACAGGACTACATTTTGACTTCTCACAGAGAATTGCTATTAGCAATATTATCCATGCCACAGCATTGATTGTAACTTTTGTCTTTCCAGTTATATACGCTTAAACAATGACCTCTCAGTATTTTTCAGCCTGCATATCATATCAGTTGGTACTTAGTAATCATCAGAATGTTTTTGTTTACTTTATACAGATATTGCACCTTTTTAAAATTATAATGGTACCAAAAATGGTAGATTGACATCCCTATTAAATTGCAGGCAGAGCTTGAGGTTTGAGTATACTTCCATGTTTAGGCTAACGAGATGTGACCTCTTGCTTGTCCTGACAGGGACTTGGATACTTGCCAGACAGATTGATCCATGTTCTTAATCCATTTTGCAAATGCAATTATCAAGGGGCTTAAATAAAGTCAGTTCAAGAGAAAACAAAGTTATTCATGGGTAAGATAAATCTGTTTAATGCCAAGAAACTATTCCTTCATTTGCAGGCAAGCCTTTCAGAATTATTTTGTCACAGTAGCTTTTACATGTTGGCAAATTGCTCCAAGGGTGCAGCTATGTAACAGCTGAGGCAAAGGGTTCACTGGAGCAGGAGCAAGGCTTAGGAACACGATTGCATCCTGTGGGAAGACACCCACAGTGCTTCACCAGAGCTAAGCCCAGAAGCAGGAGCTCTGGGGAGCGCTTACCAGAGCAGTGGGAAGAATATGTAAATAACGTAGCTAAGAATTTACCATGTACTGGTATACTGAATATACCGCCGGATTTGTAGGTCTTGTCCAGATTCTTGGCTGCCTCTGGGCATAATCCACACAGAGACAGACGAAGTGCTAATGAACTTGCACTCCTGGCAGTGCAATGTGGGAAGCAGGAAAGGTTAATTACTGATTGGACTGGCTTGGCCATGCACGTTTGTGAAGCAAGGATAGTGAGCAGAGAGTACAAAGTGCACAGATGGCTTCTTTAAATTATGAGAACATCTCTGGATTGGGTAGGAAAAGTAAAATAATATTTTAGCAGGATTTCCTAGCCACTTTGCCTGAGATGGAACCTGCAGACATAACCAGGAGGAAGATGGACAGCAGCAAAATTAGTATCTTGCCTAGGTAGAGACTCAGCACTTAAGCATAGGACTTGCTGCTGTTTTACATGCCAGAGGGGTTCTGTGCAGTTTATGAGGTGGCTGTTTTCTGCCTAGTGTTGCTTTATAAGGCATCCTTGAAATAACACTGTAAATGTTAGCAGATCACAGCTTATGAGGAGGTAGAGGGATTCTTTTTTTAGCTGATTTGCTGAATTAATCGGCCAATGTTCTTATCTGTACAGGGCAACTGTAATCTTGAGTTGAGAAGTGGTATCATGTTTTAGGAGCAGAGGTAGTGGCACAACTGAAGCAAGGAGCTGCGACAAGAGGACTTAGACAATGCAGAAAATACCTTGTCTTAGATATATGGGCATGGGTGGATGTTACTGAGCTGATGAGGTCAAAATAAATACAAGATATGAGGTTTGGAGAAAGCTTTTCTTCCTCAGCCCCAGCTGAAACTAAAAGAAACATTTTACTCTCCTGTGCAGCACGAAGAACGGTTTGCTCTCAAATTTATCTTGGCCAAGGAGAGGCAAATCTTGGAGTCTCAGGGTCTAGTTGTTTTTCCATTGAGAGCTTTAGGACATGGATCAGTGTGATCATGGTTGCACGTACTTCAGCTGACCCACCAAATCATTCCAGACTTCACCTGGCTCTGCCTTTCCTGTCCACCACAAGGCAGTGTTGCTTCTCCTTCCCCTGTTTTCCAGTTGGCCATCAATGCTTGATGGCCGTCTAGCATTCATATGACCTTGATCAAATGTGTAAATATTCTAGAAGCCTTAGTCAATCTGCCATCATTATAGGTATTATATAGCTATATCATTATAGGCCCTGGACTTTGTGGCACCTTTGTCATGCCCCTGATGGAAGCATAGAGTTATTTAGTATCCTGAAAACGGAAATGCTTTAGTCTGCCCAAAGTGTCAACATGCTCTGTAAAGAAATGGCTTAAATGATTTGTAAAATGTTTAACAAAGGTCAGACTGGGTGATACAATGTATACCTGTAGTCTTAAATGCAGTGAAATCATCTCACCCCTGTTACTCAAAGCATCACAAAGAACAGACTCTGTGAGATAAAGGAAAGAAAACACAGTCCCACTCCCACAGACTGGGGTACCTACAGCTAGGTACAAGTGGAAAAGAGAAAGAAAGGCAACTGAAGCAGAGTCAGAGAAGGCAAAAGGACAAAAACAGGCAAAGAAAGGGCACTTTTGTAGAGAACTGTTTCGTCTGCAGGAAGGAAAATGGAGGTAAGAAAAACCTTCAAGCTTGCTGAATTAATAGTGCAGATAGAGCAGAATTGAGTACAAAGAGGAAGAAAGGAAATAAAAGCATCCACTGGCACAGATTGCCCAGAGAAATTGTGAATGCCCCATCCCTCGAAGTGTTCAAGGCCAGGCTGGATTGGGCTTTGAGCAGCCTGGTCTAGTAGAAGGTGTCCCAGCCCATGGCAGGGGTTTGGAGCTATACGATCTTTAAAGTCTCTTCCAACCTAAACCATTCTATATCTTACAACAAGCAAGGATGCATACAGGGCACGTTTACAAAAATTATATTAATTTCCTATGAAATTGGTGGAGAGGACACGCTTTTGGAGCAAAAATCAACTCAGTCAAGGGAGGTACCTTAAGCTGATATAATTAATCTGCAAATCTAATACTAGTCTCCTTTTTTTCAAAGTATTTTAGTCTATTTTTTCTTTCCTTTTTGTGACATAGGTGTTTGGTTGTTCTTAATGCTAATGGCTGGGTTTTGGGGGAGCACAGAGAATCAGCCACTAGCTCGTATGAGAGATTTTTAACTTGTTTTTCTTCAACCTAAGGTACTTTATCTTTTCTATTAGTCCAGTTAAATGCCATGGCATTCTAGGATCTCCTGTGACTCTTTACACCCAGCAAAAATTCTTGAGAATAAATAGGTTTTGTGCTACAAAGCACTCAAATTTTCTAGTTTTGTAAACACACTACAAGCCACTTTTTTCAAAGAGGTTCCATTTTAAATCAAATGTGTGCATTTTGCCTTTTTGGTATGCTGTGCTTCTGGCTACATTTTGCCTTTCAAATAAGAGTTATTATGATGCTACTGAGGACTAATCACTGCCACTTTTTCTTGTGTTGATTTTTTTTTCCTGGATCAATTCCGCTGGTTTTAATACAATTAAACAAACACCATCACACTCCTGTTGAGCAAGGCGGGCAAAATCTGGGCTCGAGATGGTGATGTCATTGCTGTGCTGGCTGGGTCCTGACCTCAGCAAAGCCTTGCTGGCAGTTCTTAATGCAGATAATGCTTAAGGAGATCTCTATCTGCTTGCTTAAAAAGCATATAACTTAAAATAGACTGCAGCAGCACTCATGGATTTTTTGTGTTTGATCTCAACAGCCCAAATTGAAAGTGCACTTCTGAAAGGTTTGCCCCAAGTTGTTTATGGCATTCCCGGATATTCATCATGAAATTCTTCTGCAGCCCATTGTAAAACACAAAGACTCTAAATCCCTCCAGGCTTCACAGAGATTTGTGCAGAGATTATAAATGAGCAGCAGATTAGCGCCAGATGAAAAAATGTGCTCTGTGAGAGAGCTAATCTGTTCAGTCAGTGGCCGGGTTTGCTGCACATCTTTGTGGCAAGGTCTGACAAATCTACCTCCCTGCATTTGGAGTTTGGATCAAAATCAACGTGTCACTTTGGATCGTGTTTTTGTCCTCTCAGATGACTGACGCCTTCTCTGGCATCTCTCTGGTGCTTGTGCCTGTTGCAGGCAGCATGGCTGTGCCAGGCAGCTCTGCCAGGCAGCAGGGAGGCAACAGGCAATGCCGAGAGCGTTAGCAAGCCCTGAGAAGGCCGATGATGAGGACTTGGAGAAAAGAATTCAGAAAAGATGTTTTCAAAGGCAATGGCAGGATTAAGGAGGCAGAGAAGCCTCCTCAAAAAACTGAAGAGGAGCGGTCACATGAGCGCACAGGCTGCGTGCAGCACTTGGTGTGCTGTGCCGGGGTGGCACAGGAGAGCACAGTCAATGGCCTTGGCTGGGACTAGGAGCTAGTTTTGCCTGACTTTTAATCCTGGCTGAATCATTGAATCCCCTCTGTGATCTCTGGCAAGTTAGAGAATGCAGATATAGAAAAGTCTTATTAGTCCACATAATCCAGTTCTCTACAATACAGGATTAGCCTGTAATCTTTATTCACTAGTATTTCATGGGATGGAGCTTCTGACATGATCCCTGTAGTACAGTGTTCTTTCTACCTGTAGTACACTACTGCTGCTTGTACTGTCTGGTGTTCTCACAGCCAGGAAAGTCTTCAGTTACATTGCTTTAAGATGAAAGTATTAAAATAATATCTCCCCATTATTCCCCATTTCTGCCCATATAATGAAGAGCAGCATTGGAAAATAGGTCTTCTAAATCTTAGCTCATCTAAAAAAAAATTATCAAAGTGAGCAGTTCCTCCTATAAACAGAGCTGTTCAGAAATAAGCTGTATTAGAGATGTCACTTGACCTGCCCTGCAGGCAGGCATTCTGGGGGCAGGCTGTGCTTGCTCCCTTCTCCTCACCATCCACCGTTACCTCCTGCTAGGCCAACTGGACTTGACCAGGAGCTGTGACCCAGGAGCAAGGTTAACAGCAAATACCTTGTATAAAATGAAAGGCCTCTGTCTGTCCACAGGAACATTAAAAGAACTAGGAAAAAAAAGTTTAAAATAGCAAAACCCTAAAAGTAATGTCATACCTAAAGTAGATTGTCAGCTACAGTCTGTGTTCTGACTGTAGTTGATGGGCGTCTACTCAGTACAGCCCAAGGACATAGAAAGCTATTCAGCTAACCAACCAGACACAAGAATTTTTTCAGGGAAAGTTGAATTGTTCTCCAGATCCCACTGGCTGTATTAACTAGACAGCTAAATCCTATTCACAATGTCTTTGGGCTCTGCCTGACAAAGGTGTGGTAGACAGGTGGTACGGCCTGCACGAGGTAAAGGCAAGGCTTTTGTACTGGCCCCAGAACTCTCTGCAGTGCAAGGACAGATCTATTCCCAAAAGCCTTATGTTTTCAGCTGCAGTTTTGTCCAAGTTGCTACCAGTGGTTCCATCCTTTTCACAAACAGGGAGACTGCACTTGCTTGGATCCTTGGTTTCTGTGGATGCTTGATCTGCCAAATTGTCAACTTAAATCTCCAAAAACACAAGTATAGCATAAAAATAAGATATGGTGAGGCAATCCATTGTTTTCTTTCTGAGAAGTAGAAATGTTCTGAAGGTGCTTTGATTGATTCACTGAGCATGGTGGTTGAGTTCATGTAGTGTATCTCAGAGCTACTGCTGAGAAAAAATACTGTACCTTTGGTTAATGCTGACAAAATATTATGAGGAGTGTTTTCTTGGTCAAAAACATCAAAAGAGTGCAGTGACCTGTTTGTGGACTTTCAGCATGTCAAATTCTTTTATCTGCATTATCCAAAAAATTCTTCTGTTAAGAAACAGCTGGTATTTTCTTCATGGACAAGCCTTTTATCTTGCAGAGTAATTTTTAAACAAACTGGCTCACATATTGCACTAATAAAATAACGTTATGTGTAGAGGTCTAACGTGATTTCTGGCTAATGATTTGTTGACAGCTGACTCATTATATTTGACTCTTTTGTCCTCAGTTTCTTCATTCATATAATTCTTTATGACATTAAGGGAAACAGCTTACTATATTACACAGAAATAGGTTATGAATTAACACACCTCATTACATATATATATATAGTATACATATGTATATTTACTCATCTACAGCATCTAAATGAACTTCTATGGTTTGGCTGTCCTATAATCTCTAGTAAGAGATCATGAATGAGCAAAGCATTTTTTACAGATGTGAAAATCCTTTTTTTTCCCATAAAATCACTTCAATAAAAACCAGAAGATGGCTATGACAGATCTGGGTCACTAAGACAATGTGATGTGCACTAGCAAGATGTTAGAAGCAGCAATGTATGGCGCTCTTTTAGAGACTGGATACAAAGAACCTCCTTGGTTGCCAAGTCTCAGCTCTTTCTGTCATGTCATACATATAATCTCTTTGGTGAAATGAACAAGCCATTTATCCATTACGTGCCCCAGAAGACTCCTCTTGTTATTAGAAACCTTTTATTAGTTTGTGGTTCTGTTTTTTTAATAGATAGTTCATCTTATTTTTTTTTTTCCTGTGGCTCCATCTTTTTCACTTTACATTTATTCTTTTTCACATAGGTGTGATTGGAATAATGTGCAGCATTCTGGATGAGGCTGTAGCAGAGTTGTCCACAGTGCTTTTATAACTCACTTTAGACTGCCCAATACCATGTTGTCACAGCCTTGTTGCTTTAATAGCAGAAAGAGATCAGGCTATCCAGTTCTTTCTCCTCTCTTGTTTCTAACTGACAAGTCCCATAGCTGAGATAATTGTTTATTCTCAAGACTATGATCTTGCACTTTTTCCCATTATTCCTGTCCCTTTTGGGGCAGAGATCAAGTGCTTTGTATTATGTGAGAAACTCCTGTAAGAAGGCTTTTAATTAAACTTTTTGAAAGGGGAATTTCTAAAAGCCTCACTGAAATAAGTGGGAAGGTGAAAAACTTTACGATTTCTCAAGCACAGTTTTGGTTACCCAGCCATCAATGTCTAATTCCATAGGAAAGCCACCTGGCTCCAGCTCCTTCTTGAGAAGGATGTTGGTTCACCATTTGTCACTGCTGCTTTCCCTGTTCAAATGCTTGAGTAGCTGATGGGTAAGCAACTGAATCCTGCCCTAGGACTGAGATTCAGGTCCAGATTTGGATCATAATAATCAGTTTAGGTCTTCAGTCTAGGTGTCTACAAGCAAATTGAATGTGTGTCTGTAGTGTCACTGTGAGATAGTTAATAGAGCTAACTAGGTAAGAAAGGGAGTGTGAAAGAGTTGAAAGAAGTAGTAAATTCCCATTGAGAAGACAGAATGAGCTTGCTTGCTGAGGGCTTTCTGATGTTTCAAAAGAGGACAAAACAAAAAAAAGTAAGGAAGAAATGAGAAATTATGATTATATATTTCTTCTATTTCTTTATTTTTGTTCTTAAGTTATCCACTAAGGTAGTAATGTTGGAAGACAGAATACGAATGAATCTGAACAAGTCAATAGGAAGTGAGAAATTCAAGCTAGTGTAATTCAGCCCACAAGGCAAGGCTTCTCTACCATTTATTCTTGTTGTCTTCAAGGCTCCTTATGTAAATATTTGGGATTTTGGCAGGGTGGTTTGTCTTTGTTATTGCAGTGAAACATTTGCTGCAGGCATACTGACTGAAGTCTGCTTCATAATTATTTGCAGTAGCAACTCAGCAATGGAGACTTAGGGTTGTAAAACTGCCAATTCTGTATTAATGTGATCTTCTTTTCTCCCTCTCCCCGCTGCAGCAAGCGCACAGTTGGTGTAGGAAGTCTGCAAAGCAGAAGAGGCAACCGTATCCATCTGTGTCAACAGATTCCCACTTCACCACTCTGCCAGCCTTTCTTCCTCAGAGCCACCGATCTGTCTCTGAACAGCCACAAGAAATGGGTGAAAAAAAGGTACATCACACAAATGGCCTTGGTCATTATCTTGGTTTCTCCCAGCAGGACTTGAGACACAGTGATCAAGGAGACTTCACACGCAGATCCAGGAGTGCCTCCAGCATTTCTTGGTCATTTCAACGAAGCAAGTCTCTGTTCTGCTTGCCCACAGTGAACTCCTCTTCAGCATCAGAGACATTTCATTTCAGTGAACCATTTCAGTTTTTAAATACTGGGTCACCTGCAACCAGGTTAAAAACATGGAAATGCAGCCCCAAGCTGAACATTGATGACTTGGAGGGTGCCCAAGAGACTGATGTGGACACAGGGATGAAGCTGTCCTTCTCAGACCTGTCTGTGGTGTCTGCATACTCTGCCCTTAATGGATTTTGCAGTGAATTGGAAGACTCTCTTCCATCACAGAAACAAACTGTCAGTAGGGCTAAACAGGCAGCCACCAGTGGAAGGCCTGTATCAGCCACGTGCAATACCTTTGAGTCGGTTGATGGTTCTCTGCCTTCTCTTTCAGAATGGTCTTCCAGCTCTTTCATCTCAGCATCTCTCTCCAAGCAGCACAAACAGGCATTGAGAGCAGCTTCATATTCTCTGGATGATGGTGTTTGCCCAGCTTCACCAGTTAATGAAGAAGAATTTTACATCTGAGGTTTCTCTATCTTATACTTTCCAGAGCAAACGTGTTCTACTTGTGAATGACAGCAGTGGGTCCACCTTGAGCTTACAGAAGGTTCCTTTCTGAGGAGAAGGTGATGCAGAAGAGTGTGTTAAGTATTTGAAGAAAATACTCAGCACCCTCTGAGACTGGCATTCTCAAATGGGGGACAGTAAAGAAGTCTGAGATTGCACCCTGTACCTTTGTACTGGAGGATATGATCAGCACAGAGGCTTTTGCACAGCAGTGCAGAAGATGGTTTTCTGACCAACCCTTGGACTGGTGGTGAAGGAAATGCCGGAAGAGGCACATAAAATTCCATTTTAATTTGGCAGGAAATGAAGACTAATTTGTGACACCAAACTGCTTGAACTTCTCTGAGAAATTCCTTTAAGAAAGATGGGAAAAGAAAAGGGTATTACTTCCTTTTCACAGGTTCCAAAGGCAGCTCTAAGCACAGCAGGGCCCAGCAGCACAGCTCCAGTAGGGTCCGGCAAGAAATTTCTTGTGAGGAAACACTTTCCTTCCAACCTTTGAGAGCTGGCCATGGTGAGGTGGGGCAGAATCACACAATCGTCAAGGTTGGAAGAAGTCTGATCATCTGAGTCCAGGTGTCAACCTAGCACTACCATAATCACCCCTAAACCATATCCCCAAGTGCCACATCCAGACACCTCTTGAACACTTCCAGAGACTGACCCCACCACCTCACTGGACAATTTATTCTAAAGTCTGACCACCCTTTCAGTGAATAATTTTTTTCTAATATCTAATCTGACTTTCCCCTGGTGCAAGTTAAGGCTGTTTCCTCTCGTCCTATCATTCAAGACATGTCAGAAGAGACCAACCCCCTCTTCACTGCAGCCTCCTTTCTGGTAGTTGCAGAGATCAGTGAGGTAACCCTTGAGCCTCCTTTGCTCCAAACTAAACAATCCCAGTTCCCTCAGCTGTTCCTTATCAGACATTTGCTCCAAACCCTTCACCAGCTCTGTTGCCCTTCTCTGGACATGCTCCAGCACCTCAGTGTCCTTCCTGAATTGTGGGGCCCAGAACTGGACACAGGACTCAAGGTGCAGCTATCACCAGTGCCAAGTACAGGGGTCATTCACTGCCCTGGTCCTGCTGGCCACACTATTGCTGATACAGGCCAGGATGCCATTGGCCTTCTTGGCCACCTGGGCACATTGCTGGATCATGTTCAGCTGGCTGTGGAACAGCCCCTCCAGATCCTTTTCCAGCCACTCTTCCCCCAGCCTGTTGCAATGCATGGGATTGTTTTGACCCAAGAGAAAGACCCAGCACTTGGTTCACCTTACTTGACCCCACAAGACTGTTCTCGGCCTATCAATCCAGTCTGTCACAGTCCCTCTACAGGGCCTTCCTGCCCTCCAGCAGATCAACACTCCTACCCAGCTTGGGGTCATCTGTGAATTTACTGAGGATGCACTCAATCTGCTCATCCAAATCATCAATGAAGATGTGAAACAGAACTGGCACCACTACTGAGCCCTGGGGAACACCAGTAGTCACCAGCAACCAACGGGATTTAGTTCTATTTACCCACACTCTCTGGGCCTGACCATCCAGACAGTTTTATTCAGTGAAGAGTCCACCCATCCAAGCCATGAGCAGCCAGTTTCTCCAGGACAGTGATGCGGGAGGCAGTTTCAAATGCTTTCCTGAAGTCCAGATAGACAACATCCCCAGATTTTCCCTCATTTACTAAGTGGATCACATTGTCATAAAAGGAGATCAGGTTGGTCAAGCAGGACCTGCTTTTCATAAACCCATGCTGGTGATGCCTTTTCCTGGTCTTAAAATCAAGAGTCAAACATGGTTAGAAGGGGAAAAGGGATTTGACCTTGGTATTTATTTTAAGGATCCTTAGGTGCACACGTCCAGGTGAAATGCACCGAAATGCACACTGCCAGATGCACACCTCAGAAGATCTGGTATAACATTATAGGTTTTACTGATTAGCATATCTATCAAAAATTCCCCAATGAGAGGCTTGAATGAGCCCCCCTCCCCAAGGAGCCTTCCCCTGCATGGTTCTATCTTAGTTTACAGAATGTGTTCTGGAGAGGACCTTGGGGTCTGGGGCACACTGATCCCTACCTACGAAGCTTCTAAAATGTTGAGTCTCTCAGCTTGACAAACAAGTCCAAGAATGTAGGCAAAAAGCACTAAGAATACAGAAGTTGTAAAAAAGGTAAAACAGAGGTATAAAAGAAAAGGCAAAAAATCTTCATGGCATCACTGGCTGGGCCTGAGCCCTTGGTTGTCCTGCACGTGCCACATGATGACACATGCCACATGATGATCTGCTCCATGACCTTCCCCAGTACCAAGGTCAGGCTGAGAGGCCTGTAGTTCCCTGGATTGTCCTTTCAACCCTTCTTGTAGATGGGCGTTTCATTTGCTAATTTACAGTCAACCAGGACTTCTCCGGTAAACCAGAACTGCTGGAAAAGAGTTGAAACCAGTTTGGCAAGATCTTTTGCCAGCTCCCTCAATACTCTCAGGTACATCACATCAGGTCACATAGGCTGTGTCTAATTGGGACAGAAGGTCATTAACCCTTTCCTCATGGATTGTAGTGATTTCACTCAGCTCCCCATCCCTAGCTTCCAGCTGTCATTGCTGGGTATCCTGGGGGCAACTGGTTTTGGTGTTAAAAACCGAGGCAAAAAAGGCATTAAGTACCTCAGCCTTTTCCTCCCCTCTTGACACTGTGCTGCCCTCTGCATCCAGCAGAGAATGGAGACTCTTTAGCCCTCTTTTTGCTGCCAATATATTTATAGAAACTTCTTTGGAAGAAGTTTTACTCCTTCCTCAGGGAAGAGGCAGTTCCTCTGTACCTTTTACTTTGACAGACCAGGATGCAGAAAGTGCCAAAAGGGAAACCTTAGAGAAATTTTCAGCCCCCCCCCACCCAGAAAGCCCATCCCTTCCAGCTAGAAGAGAGCCATCTGGACTGTTGTCTGAACCACTTGTACAGACAGTGATAACCCAAGTAAACCACGTTTGCTGTTTCTAACTCAGGCAATACAGCTTACCTTTTTGGAATACAAACCAACAGAGATAACCCAGCATTTTTATGTATTGCTATACCATAAGATCCAAATAAAAGACAGCTCCCTGTTTTTTAAAGGGTTGTTATTTTTCTGTTAGAAATAATTAATGCATAAATTTATTCTTCATATTTCCAGTGCAAACATACTCCTTTCTGGGTAAAACATATTTCTTCTTGAATACCTCTATCCAAAGGGAAAACAAGTCAAATGTTACTGGCTTTCAGAAGGTGTTTTTAAAATATGCATTCTTGGTAACCTGTTTTGCTCTAATTCATTTGGTGTTAAAAAAAAAAGTAAGTGAAAAGCTGCTAATATGACAGCTAAGTACCTTCACCAGGGTCATATAAACAGATTTTATAGTGCATGTTCTGAAATTTTTGGCTGACAAGTGTCACTGATTACAACTCTGGTCAAGCCACTGGGGAAATGACCATGTTAAAAGGTGTATGTATAATGCTGGATGTAAGCTATATACAGGTGTAGATGCTGAAGGCCTACCATGATGGCATTGTGGTGTGTGGAATAAAAACTCATTTTTGGAGAAAAATATTTGCTGTATTACCAGGTAATTTTAACCAAAAGAACTGCTGCTTTGGAGGGGAAAAAAAAAAAAAGGTGAAAAAGCACACACATACTGTAAATAATAGTTACAAAAAGTGGAACAGCTCCCCTGGCCCATTTGGGTAAGTGCATGGTTTTTACAAACTATTCTGGAAGAAAGTCCAGGGGAAAATGAGTACAGGTTTATAGGGGAGGAACCTTCAGCCCAAGTCCAGAAGAGGCCAGAGGGATAGTCAAGGCCTTTTCCTTTTGCTGTTGTTTTCTCCACACAGGAAAAAAGGCATCAAACTGAAGTCCAAGTCTCCTCTGTGTGAGATGCTGTCATAGTATTTACCAGGGGTAGACTTCGTCTTTTGTGCTAAACACAATGAATAAATAGGAAAATCTATTCAAGGTAAAGAGCACAGAAGAGTCTCAGCTTTCTCCTGCCCCCTAAAACTGTTTAGGTTTACTGCAGTTTTGGGTAAACTGTTCTCTTTCTGGGACCAAAAATAGCCCTAATGAAGGATTTGTCATGGTGTGCATGTGTTTACCTGCTCTGTGCTCCTTCAGACCCCATGCAGTCTTTCCTCTGACTATCATGACCTTTAGATCAAATCCCCCCCCGGAACACGTGAACCTGATTTATCTAAAGTTGTACTCCCATGTTATTGTTTATACCCTGCCAAAGTATATATAAAGCACTGTGAAGTCAGACTACCCCTTTTTCCATCTGTTTTTTGCATTTCATCACATAACAGTGATGCCTAGGACAGTCAGCATCCACAGGTTTAAATTTATGCTTCCTTATTTTCTGTCCATAATCACACTATTTTCACAATATTTTAATGGTACAGATAATGTTTGATCTGAACATGAAATAAAAAACTTGTTTGAGCTGATGTAGCTGTCTCATCCTGGCATCATGCCAACAGTGAAACTCCTGACAAAAGCTGATTGAGGTTTTTAATGAAGAGGAGGCTCTGAACCATCTTTCCACCTAAGGCATGCTTCTAGAAGGAGTCCATCACATCTGGGAGCTGTCACCTGATGCTGCAGGAAGCACTGGTAATAGAGATCCACAGGGAGGCACAGGACTGCTTAAGTGTCAATCATGAGGTTCAGGTGTGTTATTAACCAGCAGCTCCACAAACATCTCAGCTCCAGATTTTGCCACATTAATCCTGATGGGAAGAGAACCAAATGAGTGTCCACAGACTCTGAATTTGTACTGTCCCCACTGATTCTGTCTCCCAGGTATTTCTGTTCTGTTTACTGATATGTAACTAGAGATTAAAGTTTTGATTGTTTACACTGATGGTGCTTGTAACCAAATCTTGTAAAATACTGAGTATCCTACTGTCAGGAAAAACAGAGGTGATGGTGTACAGAAAACTTCTTGTCTATAAAAAGAAAGCCAGATTATGAAGTGTGTTTCACTGAAGGTAGGCTTCATTAATTCTCTTCCCATTATTTAAGAAGGGGCTTATCTTTTCCGAGAGTTGAATATGCAAAAGTTCCATGGCATTTACTTATTGTTTTAGTTAAATTATGAACAATGTATTTTGAGAACTGCAGGTTTTTCCTGAACTCTCTTCTTCTCACCCCAGAATGCACTGCTTCCATGAAATAAAATAGAGATGAAAAGTCAGTTGTACTTAACCCTCTGCGTATTCATTTATGAAGTATTGCAGACTTACAGAGTACTTTAACTAGGCTTCCAAAATGACTGCAGTTCCACAAACTCTACAGCTTTTTCCAGTGTGTGTTGGTGGGATAATTGCAAAGCAAACACAGCAAAAATATTTTTATGTTGGGCTCAGTTTTGCCTCTGCAGGCTGGGTCTTTAGATTCTCACTGTGGTGTTGCAAATAATTTTTTCTAGTAAAGCAGAATGACAAAATATGTGACACATATTGGTAATCTTGCATGCTTAAATCCCATCTTGGTTTGTTTGATGTACATTGGTTTTCATAATCATCCTTTCCTCTTATTTTCATCAGTGGGCGGTGGTACCTATTATGCATTTCTTTATTCCCCCATGGGACACGTCTGCATGTCAGCATTACATTGTATATGCAAAGCTGTGTAGGTTTGGCCTTGTTTGGTTTTTATGGTTTTATGGTTTAACATTGTGGAGTTAATAAATATATTTTATGGCACTTTTAGAGCTGTAGAAACATCAGGAGTTGGAAGAGGCCTTTGGAGGTTGTTTAGTCCAAAGCATCTGCTGAAAGCAGGCCCAAAGCTGCTCAAGCTTCAAGCTTTGGAGTTAAATCAAGTTGTTCAGGACCTTGTCTGGTCAGATTTGAAAGTATCTAAAGGTAGCAATTTCACAGTGTCTCTGGGCAATGTGTGCCAGTGCTTACCCACTGTAATGGTGAAGAATTGCTTCCTAATCTGCAGTCAGAATTGCCCATGTCCAAAACTGTGATCTTTCCCTCTTGTTTCACTGAGCACCTGTGAGATATCCCAGCTCTGTCTTCTCTGTAATCCCGCTTTAGGTGCTGGAAGACTGCAGTTGCTCCTACAGCCAGGGCCTTCCACATCATACACTCTCATTCCCTGATCATCTGATCCCTCTCAGGCTTGTCAATATCACTCTTGTACTGACAATCCCAAAACTGCACAGATTTGTGGATGTGGATGACGAGTGCTCAGTAGGCAGGAAAAATAATTTGTCAATCTGATGGCAGTTCCCTTGTTTATACCACTTGGCCTTATCACTGCAAGGATGCCCAGCTAAATCATGTTCAGCTTGCTGTTCTTGGGACCCCAAGGTCTCTTTCTTCAGAGCTGCTCCCTAGCCAGGAGGTGCATTCCCCTGTGCCGTCATACCAGGTTAGTCCGTGCCATGTGCAAGGCTCGCATTTGCTTGTATTGAACTTGGTGGGGTTCTCACTGGCACCTTTCTCCAGCCAGTGGAGGTCTCTGTGAGTGGCAGCCCTGCCCTTCAGTGTATCAGTCATGGCCATCACATTGGCCCTTTCTGTTGTACTGTCAGTGGTAGCCCATCCAGCCCCACGGACTTGGTGTGTCCAGCTTTCTGCATCCCCGCCTCAGTCTTCTAGTGTGATTAGTAATTTTTCCCTCAAAACTTTGCTGCTGCATACAGACACATGGCAGGCCTGACATCTTGTGAGTGACTCTTGTGACTGAAGACAGAGGTTTTTCCAATTGGCAGATTTTTCCAGTTATGGGAGACAGGAGTTTTTCTAGTCTATCCTGAATAACTCCCGAGTTGTTTAAAGAAGGTTCTATCTGTCTTCCCTTCTTGATTGACTGGGTTGTAGGAGATGCCCACAACAATATCCCTTTTGTTAGCTTCTCCTGACCCATGAGCTCTTGAGTGTCTCACCCTCTGTTCCCTCACAAACATGCATGAATTCGTGCCACTCAGTTGCTTAGAGCACGAACTTCATCACCATCTTCCACCCTTCACTAAAGAACCTGTATCCAGCCATGACAGCTCTGGACCCAACTGCCCCATCAGATCTCTAAATCATTTGGGTTTACATCCTGAGAGTGCTGAGGTCTTCCAAGAGTGATTTTCAGGTTCAGCAGCCTGAGCTTTGGCACTGGCCATCCCATCTGCCCCCCAGAATGGAGCTACCCAGGTGTTGGGGAGACAGTCCCACCTCACAAAGGGCTTAGGAAGCATTTTCAAACTACATGTGTTAACTACTGCAGAAATCAGAATATTGTTTGTCCTATCAAGCTGAGAAGTCTTAATCCAGTTACTCATTCTTCATAGGAAAACCATTCCATGCTTTTGTTCATTCTTGTTACCTTTCTGTTGTGTGCTTTTTGAGCTAGAGGGTCCATAAATATGCATAGTTTTTTGAGATTTAGATGCACTGTATGAATGTACAGAACAGCCTGAAGGTGTTTTGCATTTTATTCTCTGTTTCTCTCCTAGTAATGGAAGTTGCTGCTTTGGCTGAAGCCAAGCACTGAGCTACCCTTTTCATAGATATCTACATAGCCCTAAGGTCCAATTCCTAAGCAGAAAAGCTCAGCTGAGACCCTACTATCATGTATTTAAAATTAGGTATTTTTCATATGTAATTAATTTTAAAATTAGCCACATTGAATTTCATCTGCCTTTTTATTGCCCAATTGCTGTCTATTGTGAGACTTTTCTTCAGCTTCCCCGGTTATTCATCATTTTTACTATCTTGGATGCTTAATAACCTCAACAAACTCCCATCTCACGAAGCCCCCCTTTTTCCAGATTTAAGTCATGCTGAGCAATGTAAGCTTGAGTACAAATCCCTGCATGACTCCACTGCCAACCTCCTTCCAGTGTCAGAACTGGCTATTTATTTCTACCTTCTGTTTACCACCTTTTAATCAGCCCTTTATTCACATAACCTTACCTCTTAAACCATTACAGTAGGGTTTCCTGTAAAGGCTTTGATGAAGGGCTTTGGAAAACTGTTCTTAGCTGTACACGTATTTGTTGATGCCTTCTGAAGCCCCAAATAGGTTTATGAGGTGTGATTTCCTTTTATAAAACCATGTTGAGTCTCCCCAAAAAAATCCTCAAACTTACCTCTGTTTGGATAATGACTTGTCTCTCATCTGAGCCCAAGTGTCATTTGAGTACAGAGCAATCCTCCCTGTGGCATTCTTTCCCAGCTTCCAGGATTCGGCATAGTGCAAATTGCTAAATTTACACAAGAGTCCAGACTGCCTGAGCCAAAAACTGCTCAGATCACTGTGTGACCAACTGCTACATTGTGCTGCCAATGGATTTATCCTCCCTCAATTTGTCAGATTTCTTGTTGAATCTCTCTTTATTCCTCGGGTTTCCACAGCAGCTCAGGGCAATGAGCAGCACTGAATTCATTCCCTGCATAAGAAGAGAGACACATTTATTTGCAGCCTTCACCCAGATAGTTTCACTGAGCACTTTCTGTTCCAGAAGTCAATCCAGACTTCTGGGCAATGTTGCCTCAGTAGCTGGGAAGGATTGTGTCCTCCTGAGCGGGTTGTGAGATAACTGGGGAGGAATACAAGTGCTTGTTTTGAAAAGCCTTGCAGCCTCCCAAGGCATAAATCGTGTGGCAGAATGTATCTTCAGTGGTAAATGGAAGTAGGACAGGGAGCAGGTTCAGACACTGGATTGTTTGATTGCTTGTTGTCTCTGTTTTGGACCACTTGAAACAGCTTTCACCAAGACACTTCCTGGTGGTGCCCTTCACCCCTAGGACTGTTACCATTATGGAAGAGGCTGCATCAAGCTTTGGCCCCTCTGTCTCCAACACTCTCCCACCAGACTTTGCATCTTCCTGTCCTCCCGTGTTTCCTTGGATATCCCACAGCATGAAACCCAGCCTCTCAGGGTCATGCTGTAAAAAACACCTCTCAGTTGGGCTGCAGTGCAGTCCTCAGTTGAGTTCAGATAACAGCCCCCAGGCACCGCGGGCTGGTTGTGTTCAAGACCCGTACAGATCCTGCAGCAGCCCAGGAGGGAAGCCAGGCCAGCTGCTCTGTGGTGTGTCTGATGACCTCCGGGGCATCTCTGAAGGGTGTGGGCACAACCCAAACAGTGTTGGGCTGGCCTTGGAGCTCGAGAACAGTATTCAAACTGCTGCTCATTTTTTAGCAATTTACAGATAGGCAGTGTTGCTTCAAGTTGGCTGCAGAAAGGGAGTCTTAGAGGGCTTCGCAGATGTACAGGTGCATCCTGCTCCTGCTGTGGCTCAGCCTCCTGCGGTGAAGCATGGCTGACGTCTGAATCAGTTGTCCCTTTTAATCACTTTCCTCCTGAATATATGGGGCATAAAATGGAAAATAGCTTGGTAGGTGGAGGCCATTAATCCAATCTGCCTGTCATAAGTGAAAACTGCCGACTTAATGGCACATGCTGAAATGGCGATGGAAAAATGGATTCAGCCAAAGCTGACCGGTCGGTAGGAGAATTACCCCGTTCCCAGCTGCGTGACTGCGGATCACAGCGATGCAGCGTGCTGGCTTTGTGTGCCACGTCGGGAAGCCACCAGCCTGCACAAGTTGCTAGTGCCATCTCGTGGTCCCCGCGCACACGAGTGGCAGCGCACGGAGCTGCCAGCCCAGGCGGTGACACCCACGGGGCACGGGGGGGACCCTCAGGCTCTGGCTCAGTGCCCTGCTGCCCCCGCAGCCTCCGTGCCCTGTATTTCAGCCTAAGCTGCTGGCAGCGTCCGTGCTGCTCTCCCGCCCCGCTGCTCTGCTTCTCCGCCCTCCCTCCCTTCCACCGCGAAGCTGCGGAACAGGATAACCCAGTGGCTCCGTGACTCCAAGGGCTCTGCCGTGTCCTTTCCCTGCGCCGGAGCCAAGGGCGAGGAAGCAGCCGCAGCCCACGGGGCGACACCTCGGGGCTGCTCTTGGGATGGAGCCGAGCATCCGCTGAGAACGAGCCCCCGAGCACGGCGCGGTAAGCCGGCTGCCTGTCACGAATTCCTCTGTTTACTTTGATGAAAATTTTAGCCCTCCTGGTACGGAGATAATCTGCTAAGTATGACCCAACTCCTGCCAAGACAATGCTTCTTGTGAGGTTAGCAGTGCTACTGGAGAGCTCCTGCTCCTTAGGTGTAATGAACTTGGGGACAGGGCTGCCCATTGCTCTTTAAGAATGCAAAACATAAGACCAATTTTATAATTCCTCCTGCTTCTATGAATTAACAGCCATTTTTTGCAGCTCGTGTGTACTGTTGCATGGACATTTTTATTTAAACTGGGCTGTGATTAGGAGTAAGAGGGTTTTTTCACATGGCTTACCATGATATAGTTGAGTCCCACTTTTTCCTACTTTTGGAGGGGCTTTTTTTGTCGCAAGAAAGCAAAGCTTCAGCTAATTACTCTGTGCCTCTGCTTATGGAATTTGACTAGATGCCAGTGTGCCCCTATTGTTCCATGTAAAGCCACAGAAATGCAGCCTCTGCTCTTCAAGTTTCTCTCCCTGACATTTTGCTGCCTTGCTTTCTTTCAAGAACTGATGGCCCTGTGGTTTTCCCACAGGATGGGTGAGGATGCTCATTGCCACCCTGCCACTTGTGTAAAGACTCTGCAGAAGTTTTGAAGAAAGGACTTTCAGGGCTGTCTGAGGCAGCAACAGAAACAACCACTGCCAGGTCTGCCACTGCCACTTAGCTGGGTAGGAGAGCTGGCCATGAGGTCAGGGTAGTGCTGGGACAAGCCAGAGGGCAGGAGAGGAGCAGAAAGATGGGAACCATCTGTGACCCTCCTCCTGTTTTCTAGCCCCAGATAGTGTACCAGCTTCAGGCATGTGGGGCTGTGCAATAGCCTGCTCTTGAGGAATTAGGATGAGATAGGGAATGTGGGGGGAAGCCATCAGCCCTGGGGGATAAGATCCTGAAGCTGTCAGGTTGCCAGCAGGGCCCAAGTGCACAGTGTTTTCCAGGTTTCCCGGATAATCTGTGGTGTGAGCTGATGGGCTGGTTTGCTTTTCCAACCACTTTCATTGCAAATGAGTCCTTTTGAATTCATACTGCCTGTCCCCACAGATGCTCCTCTTTCCCTCCCTTCCTCCCTCCCTCCCTTCCTCCCTCCCTTCCTCCCTCCCTTCCTCCCTCCCTTCCTCCCTCCCTTCCTCCCTCCCTTCCTTCCTCCCTTCCTTCCTCCCTTCCTTCCTTCCTTCCTTCCTTCCTTCCTAATTCCTTCCTTCCGAATTCCTTCCTTCCTTCCGAATTCCTTCCTTCCTTCCGAATTCCTTCCTTCCTTTTCCTTCCTTCCTTCCTTCCTTCCTTCCTTCCTTCCTTCCTTCCTTCCTTCCTTCCTTCCTTCCTTCCTTCCTTCCTTCCGAATTCCTTCCGAATTCCTTCCTTCCTTCCTTCCTTCCGAATTCCTTCCTTCCTTCCGAATTCCTTCCGAATTCCTTCCGAATTCCTTCCTTCCTTCCTTCCGAATTCCTTCCTTCCGAATTCCTTCCTTCCTTCCGAATTCCTTCCTTCCTTCCTTTTCCTTCCTTTTCCTTCCTTTTCCTTCCTTTTCCTTCCTTTTCCTTCCTTTTCCTTCCTTTTCCTTCCTTTTCCTTCCTTTTCCTTCCTTTTCCTTCCTTCCTTCCTTCCTTCCTCCCGAATTCCTTCCTTCCTCCCGAATTCCTTCCTTCCTCCCGAATTCCTTCCTTCCTTCCTTCCGAATTCCTTCCTTCCGAATTCCTTCCTTCCGAATTCCTTCCGAATTCCTTCCTTCTGAATTCCTTCCGAATTCCTTCCGAATTCTTTCCTTCCCTTTATCTTCCCTTTTCTTTTATTTCTCTTCCCATTCAGCTCATCCCACTCCATCACAAAACTCCAGGCCCAAAAAATCCCACTCAGTACAGCACTATCTCCTTGTTTGACATGAGGCTGGAGGTGCTCCCACTCTGCCGGCTCCACCAGCTTCCTATACAGGCCTCATCTCACCACTTTGGACAGGTCTCAAGCCTGAGGCTGCACTTGCAGCTCCATGTCCAGAAACGAAGCAGGACAGGACCCAGGGCTCCTCTCTTTTCCTGCCCTCTCCTCTCTTTAGCATCTCCTTACTAAATCCATTGGATTTGGTACTTACCTTGTGTCTAGCAGACTGTAGGGGACAAAACTCTGCTTTCAGCATCACTCAGTGACACCACAGGGATGCAACTGCTGGTGTGCTCTGTTGTCTGCAATGGAGGCTTGTTGTCTCTTAGACATACCAGGTCACCGGGACATTTTCTGATGATGCCATTTTTGGTAGATGGCCCAAAGAAAAACTGGCTGCTCTCTGGAGTGACAGCTAGCTTGCAGCCTGACATGAATGAAGAGCATAGCAAGATGGAACAGATTTTTGCTCCAAGCCTTCTCCGCTGATGTGTTAACTTTGGCAGCATCATTTGGAGAAAAAGTGAATTAATCTTATTGGAGTTGTGTACAAAAGAGACTGGGGGAAGGAACGGGGGAAAAAAACCCAGGATGCGTGAATCTATGTTGATTATTTTGAAGTCATAAACAAGTGGCATCAGAAAAGATTTTGACAACCATATGGACTTTCAGAAGTGTGAAATCTTCTGAAAATGATGTGCAATCATGTGAGGACTGGCATAAAAAAAAAGAAAAGAGGACAAGATATGGATGGATGAGAAGTACAGACAGGGGACTGCAATCTGTGATACAGGAGTTAAGATTCTGGGTACATGAAAAAAAATTTACCTAGAAAAAATTAATATAAATTATATCAAATTAAATTAAATTACTTAAGAGAATTCTCCCAAAGATAATAGGAGTAACACTCAATCCTATTTCTTATTGCTGGTTTTCAGAACTAGACTCTGGGGAACAGCAGTCTCAGGGATTGAGCAACAGCTTTCCACTGAAATAGTCATTGTTTTTCTGGGAAGCTTCACTGGAGATGCCACATGCAATCTGGATTTTACACAGGACAAAAACCACAGGTAGTGCAGGTCCTGCTGAAGGGCATCAGCTGCTCTGGCTGAGGTTGAGAATTGCTGTGGTAGTGCAAAGTGTCTCCCCTGATGTTCACCAAGGGGACACTTTTATCCCAGAGCTTGGGAAGTGCTGCCTGAGAGGTGAGTAGGATGACAAGAAAGCAAATTGGCAAATTTTGTAGCTTTGGTGTAGCACATCTCCACACAAGCTATACATGCATGTGGCAGGGACATCCCTGTGGCCCACATGGAAGCGCACAATGTGACACACACCAGAGGAGTTAGCACTGCCCTGCTGTCTCGGGGAAGCAGGGCTATTGGCAGGGGCAACTCATCAGATCTGGGCAAGGGCCACCATGCTGCCTGAGGTCTTAACCTGCTACGAGGAGAGAAACTTGAGAGGTCTGGGCTCTCTCTGGGGACTGTTTAAATGCCAGCACTCAGCCTTTTTACAGCCTGGGTGTTTGATGCCTTTCCCCTTTAAGTTATCACAGTGCACAAAACACAAATTGCAGCAAAATACTTTTCAGGTTTGATCTATAAATGGCTCTGATTTGCTTCTGATTTCAGCTTCCTCTGTGACAGTATTCAAGGTCCAGATACTGGTTTGTATTGCTTGTCACATCATGAGAGAATGGGAAAAGCAGATGAAAGGTGAAAAACTGAAAATGGAAAACTAATCAGCTATGCCATCTTAAAGAAGCAGGAGCTAAAGGAGGCTGAATTCTCAGAGGAGAAATGATCTACCATGGGAAAACACAGATCAGGGCAAGAATCGACTTTCATGTATCCATGGGGACATATGATGGGATGAAGTAGATGATGCCTATGAAATGCATCTGTTTGCATAGTTTGGGCATTGAAAAAGGCCAGTGTCTGTGCACTATATATACTGCACACTCTCCCATAGCCTGATATTTTGAGTCCTCTTTCCATTCTGCAATATTTCCATTAGACTTCAATATCTTTAAGAAGTCAGTACACAGCCAAAAAAGTTCACACGCATCTTAAATCTTTCCATGTATGTCTTCTAAGTATACCCTTCCTTTTCTTCCCTTTGCCTTTCACCAAGCAATCCTTTGTTCTTTGGTGACATGAGCATGGTCACCAGTAAATTTAGTGTCTCAGGGTCTCTTTCCACCACTGAAAGTGATACTTAAAGTTAGCCCTAAGAGGTTCCAGCAAGAGTCACTGATGAGAATGTGACGAACAGTACAGAGAAACATTTTTTTGCTATTTGAAAAGAAAACTCCTGAGAATACTTTAAGATGCCATGATCTGTATTTTCAGACTGTGCAGTGACAGGCCTAAAGAAAAGCATATCAAGACCCCCCCCTTATTTCTTTATTTAATGAGGTATGGGGTTTAGCTGAGGAATTTAAATGATTGACTGAGAAGTATTTGAAATTCTTGAGGGTCATAAAGATCAAGGCAAATGGATCAATCCAAAATAATTAATTTTGACACTGTGACAACTGCTAGCAGTTTCTTTTTTCCCCTCAAACAATCTATGAATATTTTTTCTCTTCTTTAAATGCTGAAGTAAAGAGTATTATTTTCCAAGGAACTGCAACATTAAATGTCCCCATATTTGACAAGAGCACTTAAAGAAAGCTGTAGCTGTTCTATTTCTAAAAGAAAGGAAACATTGAAAAAGAAAAACTTCATAATTCAGGATTCATTCATTCATTCATTAGCTGGTCCCTTGACACTTTTTCCTAATTAATAGAGTTGTTATGAGACCAAGCAGCAACAAATAGACATTAAGCATGGGAAAATAAAAGCATTGAGAAATAAATGTTTTACATTTGATTACAACAGTCATGCAGAGATCATATGTGCTGTGCCACACCTCAGGCAGAATCAGTGCATTGTCATGCCCTTGAAGAAGCGACCTTCACCAGAGCATTTAGCTTTTTAACACTTTTTCTTTTCTGTTACTAGTAGTGTGTCTGATGAAAAAGATAGTTTAACAGTTTAATTTTGTTTTATTCCAGAAAACAAATTTACTGTTTCCAAACACACAACCTCAGGGGCTGGAAATACAACAGTGCCGAGGGGTCCCAGCTTTGAAAGGCATCTCAGGACAAACGTGGACAGAGAACAGCTCCAGATGAAAGATCAGCAGCCATCCTGTAGTGAATGGCACATGCCTCCTGTGTGGCTTCACACGAGACCCTCAACCATGTGGTGTCCCAGTCTTCCCAAGGAAAAATTGAGAATAACCTTGTGTCACCAAGCATAGCTCTAATATAGTCCCACTGACTACAGAGAAATGTAAACAAAACTATGTTATTTTATTAGATGCCTATTCCAGCATACTTCTGTTTAAAGCAGGAGAAGGCAGTGCTTTTTTCTGTAGGAACTGGCTCTACATTACAGCCCTGAAAGCTCATCTTGGAGTCAGCTGTCTTTTCCTGCCAGTCTCCAGCTGCATTAGAAAGAGCTAATGGCTGGATATCAGGCAACCTGCACACTGATACAAGAGAGGGCAGCTTCCCAAAATTACTGCCTCTCTGGGGATTATTTCAACTCTCTTGATCTCCAAGAACTACAATGGCTCAGAGAGGAGTGTTTCAGAATTGAGGGGGAAAAGAGAAGAGTGAACTTGGAAAGCAAACAAACTGCACTGGAAACCAGCGCTTGTTCATGTGAGTACGTGCTTGCCTACTCCCATGGCCTGAGCTGGCTTTCAGCTCCACTCTTTGGAACAGTCTGAACAAAGTTAAACCCCAAACAGTGAATCCCACTGCACTCAGAGGACTCCAGCTGCCCTGGTCACCACTTTATCTAAAGAAATTCTATGTAGTTACTTTGTGAATTTGTCTTGTGTTAGTTACTTCAAGATCAGCAAGTTAACTTCAGGATCCCGTTTTTGGGAGATTCTTCTCCCCTGATTTTTGTTCTGCTGTTTCCTCCTTTTTTCCATCTGTATGAATATTTGTAACAATACAGAATAAAAAATTCAATTTTAAAGTTGTTTCCCTGAACCATCAGGGTGATCCTATCAGCCTGCCTTGATCTGATGCTTAAGGCCTGGGTGACCATCACAAATAATTTGTGACATTTCAAAAGCCATGGTCTCGTAGAGCTGAGGGTCTGTGAAGAGTCTGCAGGCAGCAAGTCCTGTTTTGTCCTTCCCAGAAAAAAATTATTTTGGTGTCTTGGATCTGTGTTCAAGTGCTGGACTGGCCATGCCACTGTTAGAGAGATCGAGAGCCAGAGCTGTTAGCCCCCAGCACTAACACTGGGTAGGAATTCTTTTGGCTCTGCAGCAAGGTTTCCCTGCCACCTCATGTCCCCAGTTTTCTCTGTTGCCTTAGGAGAGGATGGATCAACCCTGGTGGAGTGGAGCACCATCACCGCCCAACACCAGCAACTCAGAGGGTGCAACTGTTCCCATGGGACTGAAATCCCACTTTTTAATGGCAGGCACTTCTAATATACCCCTTCTAGGAGTCTGTTGTCTGGGGACTCCCTTCAAGGTTAATCCTCAAGGCTGAGCAGAAGAGATTTGCCCACAGTTGTTGGTATGGGTGAGTAACATCAATCTCTGCTTAATGATTGTTTTGCTAGCTTTAATATTGCTGTTTCAATATTGCTTCCATAAATAGTGCACTACACTAGTAGTTATATCTGTGCTGTGTAGTAAATCATTCTGATTAAGGTATTTTAGTCTAATCATTATAATTATCACCATCAATAAAATAAATAATTTGTTTTATTCATATAAATAAATTTCATTTTCCTTTCTTAATCCTGTGGTACAAAGTCACACAAAGATTCAATTTCACATATATAATCCTTTAAACATAAAGTCTGGGGCAAAAATGGGATGCATCTGCACCCAGATTCCTCTCTGAGGAGGAGTTTAGAAAGCAAGGGGGTCCTTTATGCACCTCATGGCTCAAGGAGAGCTCTTCTCTAATAAACTTTGTCTGGAGCTTCTGACACCTGCATCAGGAGAGGGCGGAGAGCAGGGATCTGGTCTGGGGGGTGCCACACCAAGAAAAGGCTTCTCTGAGAATGGAATCTTGACAGAAAGCCATTGAGAAGAGGCCTCCTAATTAGTGCTTTCCCCTTTTCTTGCAGCTGCAGCTTTGCACAGCAGTCTCCCCACTGCATGTTTGAAGCTGTATCTGCCCGCAGCTCACCCGCAACAGGGAGCACAGACCTCCCTCTGTGAAGCACATACACCGGCAGATAATCCAGATCAGTTTACCTCTGCGTACCTGGCAGCACGCTACTGTGCACTGACCAAATATCAGAAGAGTTTGTGGTTAATTAGGATCAGATTAATCCCTGCTGACTGCCTGTCTCTGTGTAAAAAGGGCACTAGAGGTTAGAAAGTATTAAGTACCTTAAATGTCTACTTGCATAATGTAAAAACCTACTGAAGATCCAGACTTTGTGCTTGAAAGTGTTGATGTGAAATAATTTACCCCTAGAGGCATTTAAACGTGCTTCTTATCCTATCAAAGCAAATTAATCCATTAAAAATTTTCCAGCAGAAAATCTAATAAATACTTGACCATGGAAAATAATAAACCTGTACAACAGTGGAGACAAGACATCTACAAAAAAGTGCCCTAGAGATTCTGAACATTATTTCCTACTTCAAAGAATTTAGTTCAGCATATAAAGTATCATTTTTATAGCTGCAATAAAGCTTTTCTGTGATACAGTTGTACATAGTTTTCAATTTTATTAGTTCCTATTTATCATAAGAATACAGCAGGTAATAATTAGATAGTTTCATATATACACCCATTCTATGGTACTTCCCATGGAGCCCAGAGGGCTTCACAGGAAAGACACATTTCCATGTTCTTATATGATCAATTTACTTAACACATTAGCGGCACTAAAATGTAGATTGTATTTGGTTGAGATGCTTTGCTATGCCTAGGTGTGTGTGTGGTTATAGGACATGTCAAAATATGGAGAACATTTGTGCTTTTCTCTTTTAATAAGGAAGGATCCTGAGGTTGATTTAAAAAACTGAGCTGATAGTAGAGAGAGTTTTAAAGACAAGACATATTAATAAAGGATCTACAGGTCTGAGAAATGTCAAATTTACACACACCTTCACATATCCTGATAGATCATTGGGCCTTTTTTCTTTCTTGTTTTTTGTTATTGGCACATTTATATAATTATTGGGGACACTTATGTAATAACAGGATATGAGCTTATTTTGAGGTCATCTGTTCTTGTGACTTACTCCCCATTGACAGTCATAAGCTTCTCATTGTGACATCACCTTGGCGGCCTCAGCAGTACCTGTGATGTCACCAAAAGGGATTATAACCTGAAGTGGGGAGTAAGCTGTGAGAGCAGATCAGCTCCCAAAGAATAAAGGTTTTTTGTTTTGCCCTGCTAGCAGAGGGACATGGAAACACACACCCACCCTTTCTCCGCTGCCTGTCATGGTGGAGTGGGACCATTTCACCACACAAGCTGGTAATGCAAGGCTGGGGCTGCCTGGGTAGGAGGGTGTGCTTAGTTTGGGTGAACTTGTGTGCAGTGAAGTGCATGCAGGAGAAAATATGTGCAACATGTACAAACACAGCCACGCTTCTCTGCCCAGTTCAGGGGCACGTCACAAGCTGGGGTGGCCTAAGTAAAGCCATGTTCTTCCATGTTATTCACTCTGTAAGTTCCCATTTGATCTCAACTGTCTTGCCTAGTCAACCAAACCCCTCTTTCAGAAAACTGGACCTCTTATAGGAAGTCAGCATTGCAGCTTCATAAACATCTTTATGTTTTCATCTTTTGTTTGGTTCCCTGTCATTTCAGTCAGATCAGCAGCAGAAACTTCAGCTGGCAATGTGCTCATATGAGGACCTCTTCCTATGTCATTTACTTGGCATCATTCACTTGGCACTGTAAGAGACTGTGATAGACAGTTAGACAAGCATTTGGGGGTATCAGCTTTTAACTTACTTTGTATTCCATGTCAACAGCAAATGCATTTAATTTGTCAGTTCATGGAGTCGTCTGGGAAGAAAATATGCTGCTGCAGCGCTACTCCCCACTCCTGCTTTGGCTCCGTGGCGTGTTTGGTCTGAGCCTGAGTCTCCACCAGGCCCCATGCAGGGTACTGACTCTGTCTCAGAAGCATTTTAAATCCACAGATACCAAAAAGGTGACATTTAGGGGCAGGGGTGATTTCACAGACTGGCAAGTCAACTCTGAGTGTGCTGATGCAGCACCTCTGAGCCACGGCAATCAGCTAAGCAGCTGATCTGTGACAGCAGCCCTCATAGGTCAGCTCTTATCATACATTCAGAGTCCACAGGGAAGAGGTTTACTGCTAAGATCTTCATATAACACTGCAGAAAATATGTACACAGTGAGATTATCTCTTTGAGCCTCATGCATCATTTTCCTGATGTTCCTTAAGCTGTCTTCCCTATGAGACATGCATAGGACAACTGTTGCATTACAAGAAGGATGTGCAAAATCAGCTCAATCAGCTTTTCTTCCTTTTTTCTTTCTTTTTTTTTTTTTAATTGAAATAAATTTCATCAACCTGAAAAAAAAGAAATTATCTTGTTCTTGTTATTTCTCAGCCCTTTTGAATTTTGTCCATTAAAACTATATGAGAACAGTCACTGTCACTTAGAAAACTACTTGATTTGGGCTCTTATTCAGCCTACACTCCTGCATGTGGAAACACTTGTCACTTCATCAGTGTTATGACATTAAGCTCATCCAGTGGAAGTGGAACCCCTGTTTGCTTTGCTTTGCTTCACACCAGAGGAAAGCACCATTCTTCCCACTGCAGAAGACATTGCAGAACACGTGGGAAACACCTACCCTGCAAACTTGAACTTAACCCCCAGCACCAATTTCTCACACCACTTATTAACTTACTGCCTGGCTCAGTTTTTGGTTGCTATCACTAGCTGTCTTCAAAACTGCCCCTGGGAAAAGTCCAGGTCTCTTTTATTCCCGGACTCAACTCAAAAGCCCCCATGGCAGAGCCTGACCCAAGCCTGGATCCCACACAGTCCTCCATCACCAATCCATCCTCCAAGAGTGCCCTTGGGGCATCTCTCAGGGCGGGAAACACTGATTCCCAGTGGCACTGTAGAACCACTGCTCTGTTATTACACTTGGAGTATTAGAGAGAGAGGAAAATGAACCCACCAAAGTGTTATATTAATGTTTTAGATCCACAGGACTGAAGAGGACTGGGAACCAAGTGCTGCACCATTTGGTCACAGCCAGCATGTGCCACCGCTCCTCTGCTACCCAGCCTGCAGCCATGGGCAGGGAGACTACTTCCTCCTGCTGAGCTGCCAAAAAGCCTTCATTGCTGCCAGCAGCACTTCTTTCCACCTCGAGCTGGCCAGGAAGGTGTGAGGGAAGTGGTTTGGGGGCTCCAGCAGAATGGAGCTCCGTTCTGCATGGGCCAGCAGGTCCAGGCTGGCATCAAGCTCATCTGCTCAAACCATGACACCGTGCTGAGCATATGAATTTCTTCTTTGGGAGCAAGCCTCTAAAGTGGTCACCCTTTGAAGAGTCAGATTTTGTCCTCACACCCCGGTGGAAGGCAGAGGCAGTGTTGGTTTTTACATGGCATGTGGATACCAGTAAACAAATTCACTTGAATTTGCTCAGCTGGGTGTTTTGTGGCTCCACAGCCATCTGCCTCCCCACAGAATAAGCTCTGTATGAAATGATGATGCCAATTTTTCTTATCCTGAGATTCAGCAGAACCACCTTCCTGACTGAGCATATGTGCTGGAGTCTTGTAGCGCAGGCTCGCTCCTGGAGGAGAGATGTAAGCAGGAAGGAAGCTGGTTTGGATACAAATTAATTTCCCCGGGGTTATTCTATATGTTAAAGAGAGCTAGCACACAAAAGTCAGATGCAGGTAGAAGGTTAAATTCTGTTCTCTTTGGTGAAGGGGTAGATGTACAGTAGCCCTGCTGATTAGAGGGTTGTGCTAGAGTGGAAGGAAGACTGAAGGAGACTGAGCTGACATAGAAAAGCGAACAGGAGGATTCTGAAGAGGAAAACCTGCTTCCTACTAGTTCTCTCATCTTTTCTCTCCCAGCCTTTCGCTGGGCCATATTCTGCTCCAGATCACTGTGTAAAGTGCATGCAAGCAGAAGAACCAACTGGCCAGAACCAAAGCAGAGAAGCTCTCCCTTTCCTCTCAGCAGCACACCAAACTAGGGCTCCGTTTTCTTAGAACACTGAAAAATCAGAGAAAACTCCAGTCTCCTGTGAGAAAAAAATGGTTGTGGGGTAAGATTTCCAAAGAGATCTTTCTTTGCACATAGTACCTGCGCAGGCTATGCCTTTCCCTCTGGTTTCTCACTTCAGCCCTGTGACTTCTGGCTGTTTCCAGGGCTAAAAGTTCCTGACCTTCCTCGCTATTGCCACCACCACAGAGGCTCGACCCTGAGTCTGTTTTCCGCTGTCGTGGAGCACCCTGTCCCCCAGAGGAGTCTCCCAGTCCATAGTCCCCCAGCAGCTCTTCATTTGCTCGAGGACCCAAGTTTGTGTTGATGGTTTTTATGCCTGGAGAGCATGCACTTACACTCCTATACCTCAGAGCAGAATCTGGCCCATGAAGACCTTGAAGATGAAATTCTGGAAGGCAGCTGTCTCTGTTTATTTTCCCCTCATTATTCTTTTCCACTTCTGCACATTTTTCACACCAGATGTTGCAGAGCCACCTGTGATGGCACCTGTCAATGCTGATGCTTCAGCACTCTGTCCCCTTGCCCACCACCATGGTCACACAGGGGGACACTGAGGGGCTGTGCAGTGACAGCACTGGCACACAGCAGGCACAGACATGATCTAATCCATCATGGAAAGCAATCACCACTTATGGCTTCTTTCCAGTGCTTTCCACCAGCTGGCTCCCTGTTTGGGGAGGTGTTCACACATCAGGAAGCTCTTTGCTGTCTTCCTTCTCAAAGAGTGGTGATTTTCTCTGATCAGTGATGGAACAGAGAGGTTGGGCTCCCTGTGAAGCTCTCAGAGCTGCTCCTGTAGAAGCTCAGAGGAGCTCCACAGAGACGCAGCACTCCTGCGCTCCAGAATGCTACCCACACACTCCTGTGCTGTGTTTTCTCCAGACAGCCTCGGTTTGTGTCTTTCCTCACTTCCCTCACAGCCAGTCTAAGTTATCTCAATGTGAAGAAGCACTTCTCAAAATACAGATGCTACCTCTGCCCCTTCCTGACTTTGAAGTGTTATCTTGGGGACCAGTCAATTGCAAGCCTTTGAAAATGCATTTTCAGCATCTTAAAAACAAAATGATTGCCAGGAAGTTTATCAGTACTTTCCTCAGTACCTTGTGATGCAGAGCCAGATTAAGACTCAAAGAAGGCTGTGATGCCTAAACTAGGACACAGGCAGGTATGAAGGCTCTAAAAAAAAATCTCCTTAAAGGAGACAGAAACTCCTTTTCTCCACAGCAGCCCAACTCTAACACTTCAGTAGGTCCAACACCCCGCTATTTCTGATGTGGAATTTCTGTAATTGGCCTATTTGATTTGCAGCCTCCCCCCCGAACTACCCTCACTTGGACAGCTCAGGTCCTGGCTGCCTGGACTCACTTAGCAACCTCAGTTTTCAGACTCACCCTGATGTGGCACTGGCTTCTCCTTGGACACCCAGTTCTCAATTGTGGATCCCAGTCTGACGTGGAGAAACTTTAAACTTAGGCTGCTAAACTGAATAAGCATGAGAATTTTGGTTCAGAACTTGACTGTGATGAATGTTCATAACCTTCCCCCAGGATTCTACACTTATTTTTTAACCACAGCTAGTTTCACTGATTCTTCTTTCTTCTTCTTCTTCTTCTTTCTTACTTCACTGCCTCCTATCTTTATCATCATTCACCAGTGGATTTATTTTCTATTCATTATATGTGAAACACATTTCTTATTTCCCATGCTTTGAACGGTGTTGATCCAGTTTTAGTTTTCTTAAGTCATTTCTGCCTGTCTGCAAACATTGTTTTGGCTGCTAAGATTCCTCCACAGCTTTCCTTTCCTAAAACATTTGCAGAGAGAGAAGATTTGAAACAAACACTCTAGTTTCTAAGTCTCCTTTGCGATGAGACAGCACCCAGAACACTTTTTTCCCTTTCCCACTGAAATTACGTTGTCTTCCACAACATTTTTACCAGGTCTAATTTTCAATTATGTCTTCCGTAAATACATACCCCAAATCTGAATAACAACATTTTTGCAAAGTGGGAACTGAATGTTATTTTTTGACAGTAATGCCTAAAACCTTCAGGGACTTTCCATCTTTCTTTTAAATCTTAATAAATCCACAGGAGAGTATCAAGCAGGACACAGGGGAACTGTCTTTTCAGGTCCAGAGCCTCTGGGAACACCACATTAAATCCAGCTGTACAGTCCTCACCAGTGATCAGAGTTAGTTTATCTATCAACAGCTCTGAGCCCTTCAAGAAATCACTTGTTGGGCTCTGTTCCATTCCCTCTGAATACATCTCCACTCCAGTGGAAACTTTTAGTGATAACTTCAGCAGAGAGGTCCTCATTCAGCCAAACCCCTAAGCCCAAATGCCATTTTCAGCATGAAAACACTGCCATTGAAATCTGTGTCAAAACTACATCTCTGCCTGTTGTACCAGACTGTGACTGACCAAGCTCTTGTGCTTTGTCAGTCCTGGCAGGAATGAGGTCTAAATCCCAGGATGCTGAAACAGACCCCAATATCTGCATCTATTCTGGCATATTCTCCAAACAGCAGGAAGAGACAAACAGCACAAGAGCAGAATAAGAGAGGCCCATGTCTTCATTCTCACTTGGGCCCTAATTCCATTGTGTGGCTGTTCCTTCCCTGCTAAAACAGTAGCACCTAAACTATTGCTTGATTGTAATGACCTTTTTCCCAATGTCTTCTTTCCCACTTGAAACAAGAATGTATGTTTTGAAATAGCCAAGTGTATACATAAACATCAAACTCTGGGAAAATCAATAAGCTGCAGTTTTACACCAATTTTTTAGCCCAATCCTCCTTGTTTTAGGTGGCATTGTGAAGCTGTGAGGCTGAACCTGTGAATACGATGGGCAGAATTTGATCCCATCACATGAAGAAAGCCATGAACAGCTGCAGCTGCTTTTAAAGCAGTCACAACCACAGCTCTTCTGCTTCTGGTCCATTCAAAGCAGCTCCTTCCTCATTCACTCTCCTTCAAGTACAGCACTTGGATGTTTCTTTCCTTCTGGAAACTAAAGAGTGAGAGAAAACCTTGCTATTTTGGATGGCATTAATTAAAAAAAAAAGGAAATAAAGACATTTTAATTGCATGGGATTTCTGAATAAGGTTTCAAAGTGGGGGTAAAAGTAGCTGTGTGCCTGGTACACAGAGAGCCCTTTCTCTTCCCCTTTGTGGCAGAGGAATCAATGGAATTCATATAAAAGGAGGAGGGGGGTGGGAAGAGAGATAGGAGATGCCTTGCTCGGTACCAGCAGGTCACAAGTCTCATGAGGCTCGAGCAGGGCTTGCAAGGAAGTTGCTGACCCTATCTCCATGTGTACCTTTTTGTTCCTTGCCTTGGATTTGCTGGTCAGTGGCATGCTGCTTTGCCTGGCTCTCCATAGAGCTTGTAGCCTACAGGAATTTGGACAGAGTGGTACAGACATCGCCGACAGAGACTCTGATCACTGACTATCCCTTTAAATGCAGTCTCATGACTTAGTCTTTGCTCCACTACCTATTAAAGAAGGAGACAAGACGCTCATAGGCAGCTTCCATTCAGGCACCCAGAAGGACACAGAAAGGCAAGACAATTTAACAGAGCTAACTGTGAGTAAATACAAAGCATTAGAGGTGCTCTCTAGAGCAAAGGGCATGGAGAAAGATTTGTAGGAAATCCTGAGGTGAAAGAAGGTGCAGTAATTTTTAAAATACACTTGCATACAATCTTCAAAAGGTGAAATTCTGTAAGGAAAACTATTCTGTCATTTTAGCATTATTCCTTTAAATACGAATCTAAGTGTCTCTTAATATAACGTTGACCAATGCTTGATTTCCCATAAAAATCCGATGCTGTGATTTTGTGCTGCAAGCGCTGGAGCCTTTTGCAAATACAACCTTTTCTTTCGCTGGGATAAATTTCATGGAAGGAATATCGGTGGGGGGCAGAGGGGGGAATTTGAAGCCAGCCTTTTGTAAACTCGGATCTAAAGCCTAGCTTGGAGCTTCCAATTAGATTTCTGTACCTCACAAGGGGTGGCCTTCCTTCTGGGAGTGCTGGGTGTGACCCCCTTTCTGCTAGAGACAGAAAGCTGTGGGTGCTCAGCAGCATGGAGACTGCACTGAGGTGTCCCATCATGTGTGCAGGTAGCTAATTTTTAACCAAGGGGCTGTGTGTCTCCACGCTCTGTAATGGCAAACCATCTTATAAACCACAGCATTCTGGAAAATCCAATTCTTTTTAGTCAATGGAGTCATCAGCATGACCATACATATTTATTTTCTTTCTTTTTTTTTTAAATGACAATAGATACTGAGTAGACCTGGACAAGTACTTTGACAGTGATCATTACTACTGCAAGTGATATCTCAACACTGATGGAGAGTTCCTCTGCCAGCTCAGACTATTGCTTTTCTAAATACATCTGTGTCATTAATTGCAGGTATTAACTGGTGGAGACTGTTCCCAGCTCATCTTCATGTTGCCCGTTTTATTCTCTGCATTTATCCTGTCTGCTTGCTGCTTAACCAAAGGGAACTGCATCTCCTATGATGAGCTGAAAGAGCTGAAGACTGAATTTGCCATCAGTCTCTACCAGCACGTGTCCGAAGCAGAGAACAGAACCAATCTGGTAGTCTCCCCAGCAAGCGTGGCTGTTTCTTTGGAGCTGCTGCAGTTTGGAGCTCAAGGAAATACCTTTATGGAGCTGCAAGATGCCCTAGGATACAGCATTCATGGTAATGTACTTTAAAAAATACTTATTGTTTTACATTTTGTAATAAATTCACAGTTTTACTAAGGTGACAGGAATTGTACACATCATACTAAACTTCTACTTTCTGTCTCACTGCAAGATGTTTTCTCCATCTTTGATAGCCAGGTATCAGATGGACAAAGGAAACTCAAGGGGGTAGTTGATACACAGGTTGTTATTCCTGTTTTTTTCTGAATCAGTACTTACTCTCTTATGACACAAAATACAGCTACATCTAGAAAAGCTACTTCCATGAATAGCAGAATTGCTCCAGGTTTCCCAGAAGTCCATCGTGTCCACTGTGTCCTGGTCTCCTTTGTGTGTTCTGAAAAGAGGTGCCAGGCAAAGAACAGTCGTTTTCTCTCCTATCCCACTAACGAATTTTATGGAACCTGTAGAAGTTGAATTATCTTTAAGACTTTTCTAATGTTATTACAACTGGCCAAAAAGATGAAAAGTTATCAGAAGGAGACTGGTAGACAGAGATTTACATTGACAGATGGATAGCGCAATTGCATCTTTCCCTGAAAGCAGGCTAAAATATAAAACTCACTGGGAATTTGGAAGGGGTATGGGAAAGACAGATGTCTTTAAACCCAGCATTAAGTCAGTTGAATTTAAGGATTCATTTTAGCTCTGGATTATCCTACCATCTCGAATCACATGTCAAAAACTATTTTACATTATGGGCAGAATGTTTATGAAAAGCAGATGACTGCCTCATCCTCAAAATTTGCAGCTTACATACAATACTTATGTATAGAGATAACACTGCTGTTTCTCAGCACAAAATTTACGTTCAGGGTATGAAGACTGAAACCCACAGTAATTTCATTGTCCTGTGGTGTAACCTGCCTCAGCCACCACACAGTTCTGTACAGCATTGATATTCAACACCACCACAGCAGTAAGAGCTAACTCTGGCTGATCCATACAGATGCAGCTGCATGTACTGACACAGGACAGTGCATCTAAATTATGAGCAGCTGATAAAATGAAGTCTTGCCTATTGGACTCCTATTTCTACAAATTCAGTTCCTAAACAACATTAGTTCATACAAGGATTATACCTTGCTTGACACTTCTGGTCATTAGGGGCTCAGTTGTTATGAAAGGACCTTACAGAGTAACATTTCAAAGTGAAATTCAAGCACAGATCTCCACAGAAAACATAACAAAGAGAAGTGCAGGGCTTGTTAATGACCTGCTAGCTCTTTTATGCTCTCTTCTTCTCATGTGGCACATCATGGCAAGCAGACATTTTTCTCCATTTTAGCTGTCTGTGGCACAAACCACATGAGCTTTGGCTTTCAGTAATATTAATGCATGAATGCGATAATAAAGTAGTATGGGATCTATTGTTATTGGTTATAACAGTGTATTTCCAGTAATGGGGAAGGAAACCACTTCCTCAAATAGTCTAAATCAAATAAATACATTAAATACTTAGATGAAATTTCCTATAAGATGAGTAAACCCAAATTGTATACGTAGGCATATGTGACAAATTTTCTTTCTTCCAATAGATGTTTGCATTAATGTTGCTGTTGGTCTGCCCTAAAAAGGATATGGTTAAAACCTTAGCAGGCTGAAAACAATGAAAAGATTGATGGCTCATTCACTGTTCCCAGAGAATCTGCTCTTACTTGCACTTATAATCTTCTTTCAATGTTTGGAAAATTTGTTCACCTTTATTCTAGTACTAACAAAAACAGTATAACAATGTATAATGGGATGTATCTGTAGACAGCCCAGGCAAAATTACATGCTTTATAATTCTTTCTTCTTGCTGTTTTATTTAATCAACAATATAGTATTTTAAAGCAATTTTGAGCTGTTGTCCAGGTAAGAATTTGGGGCTTTGGTTAGCTAAGCACTTTGGGGAATTTACAAGCTTGGGATACCACTCCTCACATTCACATCTGCTTCCAATTTACCATCTTTGACTTCTCACATCTTCCAGAGAGCTCACCAAGTGCTCCCATACTCGTGCAAAACACACAAGAACAATACTTTACCCCTCAGACCACTCCAGTTTTCTAGACAGCCGTTCAAAGAGTTCAATTTTTTATCCCTTGAAGAGGAATAAAACTAAATTTTAATATCAAACTTCCGAAAGGTGATGAGTCTTCCTGCAGCTTATTAAAGCAGCACTATTAGGTCAGAAAACACACACTGGATTCTCAGGTGGTGGGTGGAAACTGATAAATTGAAACTCTCATTTACCCCATGAAGAATATGAACCAATGCAGTAAAAGTCTCCTGCTGACCTGTCTGGCAGCTGGGGGCTCATGGCAATCCTGCCCTTGACTTAAGCCTCTTGACTTGATCAGCCTGGGACAGGTTGGTCCAGGTGACATTGACTGCCCTGATTTTCAGCCCCAAAACCCCCCTGTCCCAGGTGGCAGTCCTGTCTGACCACCCTCCATCTCTGCCTACACCCACAGGTGACAAGAGAAACTGAATGGTCACTCCCATTGCCATTCTTAAAACAGAGATTTCCAACCAGCCCATAAAGGTGAGCTCAGCCGTGAGCATGGGGCGACTGACACCTGTGAGCTGCCCAGGGCACTCCAGGGCTTCCAGCCAAGGCAGTGGAGCACCTGAGCCAAGTAGAGAAGCAAGGGAGACCATACTGGCCCTCCCTTTGAGATGGGGGCCAGCAATTCATATATAGCAGTGAGCTACTGAGGTTTCACACAGAAACCGGGGCACCAGCTGGGGAAATCAGGAAGGTCCTGGTGGTCCCACAGACATGTCTTGCTGAAGAAAAGCAGTGCTCCAGACATTCCCCAGTCCTCATGGAAAACTTAGTTATAGAAGGAGAAACCTGCTGAAAATGCTTTAAAGGCAAGTAGCAATCTCAACAAGACTTTTATTATGCAGATGTAAGAAGGACTCCTCCAAAACACAACAAGAGAGACGTGAAAGGGGCTGAACCACAAACACAGGAATTTTAAGAAGATTTGACTCAGAGTCCATAAACATTGTTCAGACGAGGTGAGAGGCCCAGGTCTCAGGAAGTCACTTTGGTATGAACCATTCCATCAGAAATCACTGCAATGAGCAGAATAATGGCTGCTAAATTACCCTTCAAGAGAGTCCATGGGAAATTTTTGATTTTAAAAACATGAGATTCTCTAAGTTTGCAGGACTCGGGTTCCTTCTGGGCCCACGCCTCAACCCTACATCCATCACAGAAGCCACCACTGCTGAACTACAATGAGCTTTCCAGAAACAGGA
This sequence comes from Aphelocoma coerulescens, assembly GCF_041296385.1. Classification (NCBI taxonomy): domain Eukaryota; kingdom Metazoa; phylum Chordata; class Aves; order Passeriformes; family Corvidae; genus Aphelocoma; species Aphelocoma coerulescens. The sequence goes on from NC_091013.1 coordinate 66,558,780, forward strand.
GACCAGGGCACCATTCAATTATTTTCATTAGTAGACAGCAAACTAGAGAATACATTACTGAATTTTGGAATGACATCCAGCTTGTAACTGCTACAAGCATTTTGGAAGACCAGAATGGTATTTAATAGGATCCTGGAAAATCAGGTTAATGTGTGAACTGAATAGGATACAATTCAGTAAGGAGAAGTGCAAAATTCTACATTTAGAAGGAATAATCAGTCATTCGAGTTGGGGAACCGTGAATCAAAGAATAGGGGTTTTAGGAAAGGATCTGAGGAATCTTAAGAATTAAAAAAAATAATAATATTGAATGGAAAATATAATTGTACTCAAAAAACAAAAGCCCACTCTTGTAGGCTGTATAAATAAAAGAGTCACTTGTAAGACATGAAGCAACCTATCAGCTTGGCTCAGGATTGCCAGGGCTCGTCAGCAGTCCTGGGCCAGTTTGAGACACCATTCTTCAAGAAATCAAACATCTAAGGGCCAAGGGTGGCAGAGGAGCCATCAGGGAAATGCCTTTCCTGGGATAGGTGGATAACATCAGGAGAAGGAGATAGAGGTGTTGTGGCATTGGCAGCTCAGCCAGCCATGGCCAGAGGCACTAGACCTCACTGACGGGAATTCAGAGAGTGTTCAAGAAAGAATAAATACCTATGCACTGTTAAGAACTGTGTCTGCACAGAGCTGTGAGCCTGATGTGAGATCAGCCACTTGACACATCTGCACTGCAGTGATTTCTACAGACACATGAAAAGAGGCTGCCAAGGCCCAGTGCATCACTACCTTTGGCAGCAGTGCTTGACAGTAATACCCCATAAAGTCAAGGATGCTCCAGTGGTTACAGGGCTTGAACAATCAGAGGACACCAGTGTCAGCACTGGAACTGAGAGCTGCAGAGCCCTGGGGCAATCTCTGCTATCCTTAGCCTCAGCACAACTATTGAATCGTGCCACAACCGGGCCAGGAGACACTTCAGAGACAGAGTCAGAGAAGCGGGTATTTGCTTTATTCGGCGCGCCGGGTGTGTGGGGATCGCTCCTCCAAACACACACACCTGGCGCTCTCTACAGCACAGTATTAAGGGTTAAATGATGAATATTCATCACATTCCTTGGGACAGGTGTGGTTACACAAATTATTTCTCGGAAGTCATTAGCATATGGGCCACGCATGTGCTGTGTGTCCTGGTGGTCGCGCTGAGGAAGGCCTCTCCTCTTCCTCGGGGGTCTTTCTGATGAAGGCCAGTAGTCATCCTCGCAGTGAACTTTTCACCTTTCTCCCTGGGCATGCGTAGTCCTTTGAGGGATGATTCAGCAATCTCTGAGATGATCCTTGTCCCCTCTATCTTGACAAGATTAGGGTGAATTTGGCTTCTCAGGCTTTGTAATTAACATCTTATGTCTGAACTAACATTGCTGTCTCCCAATAGTTAACTTGTGCTTACATGAGTTAGTTATTGACTGCCCCTTCTTCACTATCGCAGTTTCTCTCTCTTGCCTGGCAGATGGAGGTGTGCAGGATTTCCTGCACATGGTGGATGAAGCAGTGGCTGGCTCCATCCAAGGCACAGTGGTGCAGCTGGGATGTTCCCTCTTCGTGGACGTGGGTGTGCAGCTCTTGCCCGACTTTGCTGAGCGTGCCGCACACTGGGCCAACAGCAGCCTGCTGCAAACCAACCTCACCGACCCCAACACAACCCACATACAGGAATGGGTCACCACTGACCCTGCAGGTAACATAGGGACCCACAAAAATGGTTGCACATGAATGAAATGTAAAATAAGGGTAATGGAAGAAATTCCATTTAACCAAGCATACAGTTTTTTGCCACAATCCGTGTTGTCCAAACCAAGGCTTATTACAGCTGGTGGTGGGGTCAGTAGCTCTGACCCAGGAAGAGGTGACTGGTCCGGAGAGATGGTCCCGAAAGGAATCGCCTTCCCGAGGCCTCGTGTCTTCCCTCAGCTGCTGGCAGAGGGGCCCTTGCAGAGGCTGTCAGCTCTTTAGTGATTGTCAGCTCGTGATTCCAGCTCAGCTCTGCAGGGCATCCTCCAGGCCAAACCAGACCAGAGAGAGACGAGAAGGCCCGTGTGGCTGGTTCCACACAGCGGTAGCTTTATTGTTGGTCCCCTCCGGCGAAGGGGAAAGCCAGGGATGAGCTCTCCCCCCCACAGAGAAAGGGGGCTTCCTTTTATAGGGATACAGGGGATCAGTGGGGGACCAATGGGTTACAGAGGGTCTGGGACAGACCAATGGGTTACAGAAAGATCTGCATAGTGTCTCTCAAAGGATTGTGGGTCCACCTTTCCTCACCATGACCCAAGAAGTGGCTGCCTTTCCAGGGAGTCCTGCTGGATGATTGCAAAATCTCTTGTCTCAGCAGAGATCCCTCCAGGGCAAGGGCTGGGCATATCCCACAAAGGCTGAAAGCCAGGAAACCTAATTCTTAACACTCATTTGTAATGTGAAGAATGAGCTGGAATAGGTCTGAATCTGTGAGCAGTGTCAAGCTGGTAACCACTTAGCCTTGTTCGATAATCTTAAAAAGGCAATCCTTTACCTGTTCTCAGTTTTAATGAGGAACAGCCAAATTCCCCTTGGACCATATTCATGGCACTGAATGCTTTCATGGTGCTATGAGGAACACACAGGGCCATAAGCTCAACAGTCAGACTCTGAGCTTAAAAAGTCAAAATGGAAAATAAAAAGAATTTACCTTCCACATAAGCAAGAAGAGTAATGAAACTAAATTCTGTGTTAATGAAAAAAAAAATTGAAAAAGTCATTAGAAGCAATAGAGCAAATCAATCCCTGATTTGCCCCATCAGCCTAGGTTATGTGAATGTTAATTTGGCCATCAGCATGTGAGGTGATGTTAAATACACATATGAAAGCTACTATTGAAAAACCCCAACTCCATCCCTCTCAAATGAACAGTAAGAAGTGATCCAGGTCCACGACAGAAAAGTATTCCTCTAGAAGGAGGTACTGAAGTGGGAGGTCCTACTGCAGTGCTCACACACACATCAATGAGTTAAAAGCAGATCACTCTTTCAGGAATATTTGAGATACCCAAAGCAGGATCAGTTGAACTGCCAAGTAAACAGGAGAGGGGGAGAAGTAGAAGCTTCAGCTGACTAAGGTACTTCATAAAATAGTCTGCAATTATGAACGCTTTCCATGAAGGATTTCTGGTGCTAAGGATGAACCACTCTGAGATACCGGGCATATTTAAGCTAGAAAACCTGTTAGGGCCAGAGCATGGTGCTGGGCACTGGGCTGCTGTCATCTGCAGAGTCCTGGCACAACTCTGGTCCTCAACACTGACCAGCTCAATCTCAGCTCTGGGGAGAACATGGACCAAAAGGCAACCCCAGTGAGGTCCATGTGCCGGTGGGGAGGGGAAGGTAGGGGGTGAGCAGTGCCTTGTGAGCTGCACCTCTGGGCCTTAGGGATGGAGAGTGGTCTCCACTTGCTTTATTTAGTCACATGGGCCTGGCCTTTAGGCCTGGGCATGTAGGACTGCCTGCCTGTGTCCCCCTCCCTTTCTCTTTTCCATGCAGATGGGAATGTGCGTGGGATGACATTGGAGAGTGCTGGGTCGTCACTCAGCCAGGTCACCCTGGTGAGCACCCTATACTTCAGAAGCATGTGGCAAAAGAAGTTTTCCTTTATGGATACCCAGATGTTGCCTTTTACCACACCAGAGGGCTCAACCCTGAAAGTGCCTACCATGCACCACACAGCTGAAGTTAACTATGGTAACTGTCCTTGATCTATATTTGATCAACTGTACAACATGGAACAGATTTATTTAATTTCCACAGATACCACACTAAGATGCGTTATTTTCCCAACTTGGAGAAGTCACAGAAGAAGTCCCATCAAATGAAGAGACCATCCAGGTGACCAAATTGACTCCTCATAATCCCAGGCAATCATGAAACAGATGCTGGGTTCAAAATGGTTCCTAAAATATCTACTGTCCTTGTCCCATCTCTCACAGACCAACACCTCCCAGTACTCCATAACAAACTTGCAAGCTGTAGGAAAGTATCAAAAGGCACCAATGTAATGTGCCAGGAGAAAGAGAGATGAGAGACTGAGAGTACTGCAATATACAAAGTCCTTTACAATAGCATGGAGCTGGTTAAATAAAGCTGGCTAGGAAGGGGGTACTGTAGGAAGCACATCTGACCCCATGACAGAGGGGCAATTAAGACTAAAATGATGTTAAGCCCCTACCAATTTGATTTGTTGGGTGAGTAAGAAATTTCCTGGCCCCTCAGCCTAATCACTGTCCCTTGAATGTGTGAGCACCAGAGGGAGCAGAGTATAACCAGGAGCACCAGCATGGCAGACCTGTAGATCTGGTCACAGCCTATCTCCAAGGCTTTAGGGAAAAACTGCAGATCTTCAGGGACAAATTCTGCAAGAAAAAGGAGAGAAATTCTTACGTCACTTGTACTAAATCAGTGGATGATCTCAGCACGGGCTTAAAACAGTGTAAATATAGGTCAAACTTTTATTGTATCATATATGAATACAGTGCAGGCTACATTGAAAAGGCTTGGTGTACGTGGGTTGCTGACAGAAGGACTCATGTTGCAAGGCTTAAATTTCTGCCACCAGGAATTATGCCAGCTAGCTATACAATCTCTTCCAAAATATAAAAAGCTCCTTTCCCTCCTGCTCTAAATTTCAGAACAGCACTTGGGTAAAAATCTTTCAATTTCCAAATCGAAATTTTTTCAAGACAAATTTGTATCTTAACATCATGCCTGCTTTATCCTTTAAGTTAAATAGTTTCTCTTCAGTTTTGATATTTACTCCCAAATTAATTGCAAGTCACCAAGCTTTCTCTCAATTTCCTGTTAGCTAAGATGAAGATGCCAGGCTCTTCTAAACTATTCAAAAACCAAATGCTCCAAATTCTCTACTAGTTCTTTTTTGCACTTTTCCAATTTAAATCAGTCTTTCTAGAAAATAAATGACCAGAAATGTACACAAAACTTCTAATGAGGGCATACACATGCTTGATAAAATGCTTTCACCATTTCTATGTCTTGCTAAAAATACCTTGCAATAGTGTATTGCAGAACCAGCTCGGGGCGGTTACTCAAGATTGGCCCCACCTGGACCTTTTTCCTTTTGGCACTTTTTTCCTAGATAAATCAAGGGGAGGGAAATCTCCAGAGGTATATAACTTTTTTGTGTGTTTTTGAATCACCATTTGACGTCCACCACTCCAATCGTCATGGCAGTCTCACTGTTTGTCTTTTATAGAAGTCTTGAGTGTTGACAACACTTAGGAAAGCTGCTAGTGACCCTTTTCAACCTGGGAGCCCCTCTTTTACCTTTGCTCATTGTGGTTTTCCCTTCAAGTGGCTGCTTGCTGCCTTGCTTTTCTTGTTCTAAGTGCCACCACTTCTACCTATAAATAGTGGCACAGTGAAACTGTGTTTAATGTTTTAGTTAAAACTAGATGGCTGGATCTATGCCTTTCTATCAAAGTAGTTATCAAGTCAAAAAAGTTTATAGTTTTGTTCGCTAGTCTACGTGATATTTCAACTGATCCCACCTTCTATTTCCCTCTGTGACCTGATCATTCTTTCCTCCAGAGTAAGTCCTAAAACTTCTCAGAGACAGACCTAAAGTTTCCCAGATTGCCTTCTTTCTCTTACAAATGTACTCCTGTTTTCCAGTCACAGGAAACAACTGAAACCTCAGGATATTAAAAACCTTTGCTGACTCATTTGCAATTTCACATCCAAGTCCTTTTCATATTCTTGGGCTGGTGATGATTCAGGCCCCAGATTATTAAATGAGAGAAGGCAGGGGGCTACCAGTGCTTATGCAAGTAGAGATCTCAGGTAAAGCCAGTGACCAGGAACTCCACAGCTGAGCTGCATTGTCTGACCATATATTTGCCCCAGAGTCCTTGCAAATTTGATGTGAAATCATTTTTTGTGCTCTTCTGACCACGTGCCTAAACACAGACTCCATCCTATTATCCTTAAGTAGGTAGCTAAAGCACTAAATTTTTGTAGTGAAAAGGAAAATTAGAAAAAATATTTGGATCACCTTTCCTCCAGCCTGAAATGTGTGAGCTCTCTGCAGCTGGAGAGACTTTTGAGGAAAGCCAAAATAGAGGGATTATTTAAAATTTGCTGATTGTCAGATTTGATTGGGCCAATTCAATCTCTGTCACTAAAAAATCCAGAAACATTTCTAACAAATCACTTTAAAATTAATGCAAAAGACTGGTTCAGTACAACTAAACAGAGGACTGAGATAACTTTCCTTCATTATTAAATGCTAGCAGCTGTCTCCCACTAGGATCCAAAACACAGAGTGAGAAAGATAAGCTGTGGCCTGTTATCAATTGCAGCATTTACAACATTGTTTATCCTTTTAAGATTGCCATGCAGAACAAACCAGCCTGGGGACAAGTAAGATTGCTCTAAGAAAATGTCAACATTACTGTTCACACACACTTCTTAAACACCACAACTATTTTACATATTCATTTTTCCAAGCAATTTGTTAAGAACGTCTGAATTCTAATTTAGCATATGTGTAATCCTTATGGGATGCTCAAAATCAGTTCAAGCAAGGAACACTAAATGTTCTAACTCAATAATTATCTAAAGTCTTTGGTTTTCTTTCTAATTGATAAAGGACTGTATAACCTTTGTGCAGAACATGCTGACTTCAAAATATCAGCATGCCCACAAATTAAACCACTCATGTCCAGTGCACTGCAAATATAAATCTTCCTTCCTTGTCCATTAGAAACCAGAACATCCTTTTTCAGCAAATGATCCACATGCTGGGAGTTGGTTTTAACAGAGCAATTCTCTCTCCATGTTGCAAGGCAGGAGGGCTCATCTAAGAGTCTAAAATTTAATCTAGCAGAACAATCAACACATAATGAATCCTATCTAGTCCATATCTGCAAAACTAACAAACACTGTACACTAAATATTTGAGACAACCTAGAGCTACGCATTTATTGCCAAATATTCAGATATTATGAACACAAGCTGTCTATACACAGTTATTTACAACCCCCGACCCAGAGAGTGAGAGCATCTACCCTTGAAGATACAATTGCTACACCTGGGTGAAGGAGAAGTAGATTTAATATTTTGGATGGCCTGCAGCAAAGGCAGTAAGGCTTTCATCTGTGCCTTGTAGTCAAGTTGCATTTAACTCCTGGCCCACTAGCTATTGCTGAGTGTTCCTGAAATGCTACCTATTGGATACTCAGATCAAAAAATAAGGAAGCAAAACTGTGACAGCTGAATCTGTTCTACAGTATAACAGAGTCCATTAGAAATGCCTGGATTAATTGCTCTTTGGAATGTGGGATGAAAATGGTACTTTTAAATGGCTGTTACAAATGGCTATAAAACTAAATGCAAGTTTGGAAGCTCTCCAACTTTTACTTTTGAGACTACTTTTTGCAACCTTCATCTGATTGTGAGAGGTCTCTGCGCCTAGATTTTCAAAAATTATAAATTTGGTGCTTAAATAAAAAAGAAATAAATAGTTCATGTTTAAATAAGCATATAATAGCTCTTGTGTAATAGAACTATTTGTTTCTTGGAATAAGGTTAAAATTGATTTTTAAAGGTAGTAAAGATGGAAACATGAGCCAAAGTAGGTTTCAATTAATTAAGTAGAACACTCTGCATTTTGTTTTTGTAATTCCTGTCTACTGTAGTAAAATTTTACTGAAAAATATTATAAAATTGTAAGTTTATTCAAAGAACATACATTGTGGGAAGAATCATCACAGTTGCTGTCATTGCCTTGGTAGTTTTTAGTTTTTTTGTCCCCAAACTCTGAGCAAGGTTGACAGCTGTTATATGAAAAAGCAATAAAATATCCATGCTCTGTTGAGGTGGTGCTTCAGGTACCATGAGTGGCATTAGAACTGCTCTGCCAAGATATCTGTCTCTGACACACTCAGCTCTGTTCAGATGAGACTGCTCTGAGTTAGCAGCAACCTGAGCTGGCTACAGGAGCCCTGGTGCTGGACACCACTCCTTACACCCCACCACAGCTGTTCTGAACTGTCTGCTGACCACAGCAAGGGTTGTGGGTTTAGGGGTTTTATTCCCACTTGAATGATGAAATAAAATCTCTCTTTGCCCACCCAAAGGTCAGTTCCAGACTGCAGCTCTGGAGGCCTTCAGCGTGGTCGAGTTACCCTACTTGGGGGAGAAACTCAGCATGTTCCTAGTGCTTCCCAGCCACAAAAGAACACCTTTGTCCCAGATTGAGTCTCACCTTTCTGCCAAAACCATAACCCTCTGGGCCAACAGCCTGAAGAGAACAAAGATGGACATTTTTCTGCCTAGGTAAGCAAGGTTAGCAGAACGGATTCACTACTTCAGCTGTCAGAATTCCATGCAACAGTGCTGACATGAGCAGTGTGTGAGCAAAATCAAATTACATGCTTTTGGTTTCATTATTCATCACATGATCAGAGATGCTCTAACCCTTTCTTAAACCACAAAGAGGTGAGCCAGGAATGACAAGACTTTCTAGTTATACCCTGTACTGTTTTAAAAAAGCCTAAGTATTTCTGTTGATCCTACAGCTTTTAGTTACAATTTGTTTGGGGTATAAATCCTTTAAGGATCTAAAACAGACAAATGTTGGTGGACCTTTCCCACACTCATTTTTCTCTTAGCTAAAGGAAGAATAAACACATAACCTTATAAATACATACTATTTCTATCTTTTTAAACTTTTCAGAATACTAAAAAAGCACTGGACAAAGAGCTTGGCCTCCCTCTAGCAGCCATAACCACCTTTCCATGCACAAAGCAGGTTTCAGTCATCCATTTTCCACTTTAGTCAGTTGTTGTTTTAGCAAACACCTATGCTGGAGATATTTTCCATCTACTCCTATGACGTTGCATAGTAGGAGGAATGAGGTGCAGAAGGCCTTGTATGGCTGTATCTACTATACAGATCAGCAAGGAAGGGCTTCATTACACCTCTCCTACAATGCATTCATCACATTAACAAAGGACTGAAAACCAGTTTGTACATTAGTATTTGTTTTCTTTAAGCTAATTTTTGGAAAATGTTTCCAAGGGCCATTTGTTACAGAAAAAAAAAAAAAAAATTAGAAAGAGAACACTTTGGGAAAAAGCAGAATTCACATGTCAAGAAGACTTAATAGCAATCTGATTGCAACAGAGGGATTCCTTCTGTTAATGTCTTCAGGGGTAGGTGAGCGCTGCTTTTCTGCAAATACACTTAATCAGACAATGCACTGGGCTCAAACAGGAAGAGATGGATGAAATGCAAAGGCTTGAAATAAATTGTGTCTGTTACCGCCTTTTAATTCTACAAAACTCTACAAATCCTGCATTTAAATAAAGTCTATCATATTAATTTCAGGTTCAGTATCCGAAGCCTTTTTGACCTAAAGACAGCTTTTTCTGCCTTGGGAATTAGAGATGCATTTGATCCCATCACTGCTAATTTTAAAGGCATTTCAGGTAAGAGGCTTGACTGAATACAAAATGATCCTTGACCCAATAGTTGTAGACTCTTACATTTGAATGATTTGCTAGACCTGGGTCTTCTGAAGTGATTGTACTTCTTTATCTGTGAAACTAAAGCACAATTCACACTCAACTGCAATTGTATTTTGAGTTGTTCTGTAGGAAAGAGGAACCTGAAAGAGACAGGTTTGGTTTTGGTCTTGAACTTATTTTTTTCTTCTCTTTAAGATTAAAACTGTCAACACAGTATAGGCCTGGGAAAATGCCTATTTATTCAGAAATTTAGGATGCTTTAATAAAACTTGCATTCCTATTTGTGTTTTTTAATAGTTATTTAACAGCAGGGGATACTGGTCCAACAAGCCTATATTCCAACTCCTGCCACTGCAAACAATACTGGTTTATGCCCAGGCTATATTGTCTTGCTAATCCAGTAATCAGTATACAAAGTTATGCTTTCCCTTTGCTATAATACTGCTCTCATGATTAAATTCTTGGGTTTGGAACACTGAAATTCTTCTGCTCCTTGGAAAATTTGTACTCATTTAATATTAAACAAAAAAAAAAAGAACCCATATTATCTATTCTTTTTCTTTTGACTCCTTCCAGCAACAAAATATTTCAACTTAGTAATTTCTGCTCACAGTAAAGACTTGGAGTGGTAGCTGCCCAGCAAGAAGCTCACATTCTTGTGCATGTGAGTGAATAAATGAAATTGCTCCAATTCAGACAAACCTGCTTTTAAAGAAAAGTTACTTTCCTGGGATGAACCTCAGAAAGCACATTTTTCATGGAGTTCTTTTATGCTGTTTTTAAAAGCGAACATAGCAATGTTCTGTTGCAATATAGATCTCAGACTGCACATAGATGCACATTAAAATAATTTGTTACTGGTCACTGCTGCTTTGCTTATTGCAAAGAAATGTTAATGTACTGATAAACTACACAAGGATGTATTTTATAAAGTTAATATCTATTTAAATAAGATAAATACTTTTGGGAAATTAATTCCATAAACAATAACATTTAGCAGCTTCCTTCCTATGTTCACAACTCTGTGGCTTTTGGCATACAGGATAAAGCTTGTAGAAGTATTTGATCCTGCCCTGGCAGGGTTATGGAACAAAGGATACGTTGAGACCCTTCTCGGTTCTATTCTTACACCACTATGTCATAGGAGTAGAGTTCTAGGTGGTCTAAGAGTTGTGTAAGGCAGAGTTTACAAGGAAAAATGGATCTTAACCAATAGATACAGTTGAAAAAAAAATAGGTAAGTTTTCATTTCCTCTTCTGTATGAAGCAGAAGCATAATCTTCAGAATATTTACTCTCAGATCATGTTTAGCAAACAGATGTGTTACTTCATTTCAGACCTGGAATAGCTTTTTTATACCTGAAAGCATCTATTTTTTTCCTCAAAAATGTGTAAGATTTATCTACTTTTTAAAATTCTGCCTCTCCGTAGTTTTGTCCTGCTTGCTTCCATCCCAGTTTTTCTGACAAAAAACAATTAAGACAAGTAGACAAAATGCTCTTTTAACATTTCTTTGATTTTACCTACATGTTGGACTTGAACCTTGAGCTCAGACAAGAAAGAAAAAACTTCTCAACCTTTCCCATTTTCTGCCCTCTGCACTCAGCTGGAGAGAAGCAGACTTGTAACACTCTCCTCAGTATCTTTCTGAAATTAATTCTTTTCCAAGATTCATTTTATGTCACAGTCCCATTGTTTCTTCCTGAAGAGCAGTTTTTCTACAACTTCCCTTCCAAAGGTTCTTCGGTTCTCTCATTGCTCTCACACTGTTAATCAAAGTTTCTATTTTCACCATGTAACCTTGCCTTCCACCACAACCTGGAGACCTCTCAAACTACTAACTCCCATTCAGCATTTAATCCACTGTCACGCACATAGTGGGAAAATTGTCAAAGATGGCTGAAATACCTAATAGTTATATGATCCTTAGATTCTGCAGGAGAAAAAAAGGTTAAAGCATTCTGATTATTTTTAAAAAAGATGCTCACAATGAAATCAGAAAATAACTTACTAATTTTTGGGGTTTTGCAGAGCAAGATAGCCTTTATATTTCAGAAGCTATTCACAAAGCAGAGATTGAAGTAACAGAAGATGGTACAAAGGCATCGGGAGCTACAGGTAAAACAAATATTCAAACTTCTCACTTCTGGAGTTTATCACTACAAAACCAACTACTAGTCTTTTATTTAAAACAAAAAAAACCAACCACTGTAGCATTTATATGTATGCCTAACAAACTTTTGTATTTAACATACTTGCATTTTACCTTTCTAGTTATTCATAAAAACTTTTAATTTTTGATGTCCAACTAAGGTGTAATGGCTCAAATGAAAAAAAACCAACTTTGCCAGTCCAGAGAAAATCTGGCACTGTGCCAATGACAGATGTACTTCGAATCACAAATGCTGGTGGTCCTTGGCTGGGGACCAGGATACTCTACCACTTCTCCTTGCTCCCAGGAAGGAATTCAAGAGGCATGTAGAGAGCATGGCAGTGCACCTCACTGTGGTGCCCAACCTGTTGCATATCCCCTCACTCCAACATCCCACAGCTGCAATGCCAAAAGGAACCTGAGCACACCTGAATTGGTGTATTCAGTATTCCTCTAGAAACAACTCTGAATAAGACACACATGTACATATGTGGGTGTACAGAGAACATCTGACATAACTAAGTCAACCTTTCTGCAGAGCTGTACAGTTTTAACTTTTGTAACAATTTTAATCTCTATCAGGGCAGTAATATTTTTAATTACTTTGTAGAAAGCCTCATACAAAATAAAAGCTTTTAGGTGACTTCAATTATGTACCAAAGACTAAGGGGAATAGACCTTTATCCCCTTGAAACCAATGCCAAAACATCCCTTAACTGCAGTTGGACCAAGTTAACAAGCAGATTTTTAAAAGCATAATTACATTTATTGTTTACTTTAAAAGTTCTGGATCTAGTCCAGATGACATGATGACTTGAAACTAGGCACAGTTTTTTTACAAGCACTAAAACAGTGCCTCTCGAACTAATTTTACTGTGTCTCACTTTAATATTCAGACTAATTTCATTGTTTTAACTGTACAAAAAATAATCCAGATCTGGTGGATTTAGTTTTGGGGGGGTTTTGATAATGTATTCTTAACACTATATAGCTACAAAGAAGAATTCATTTAAACAAGATGTACTTTAATAATAGCTGAACCATCATAATTCTTGAAAATTCTTTATTTAGTCTAACAATTAACCCACAACCAGAGAGAGGAAAGACAGTCATAAACTGAGTTGAGGATACTTAAGGTTTTTTTGAGAGCTCTGACAAGAGAAATTCCAGGATGACATAGGTATTTGCTGCTTGGCTCCCATTTGGATAAGGAACTACCTTTGTGCCTTGCTTATCTTTTCCACCAGAACAGCATAGCTAGGAGTTGGCTAATAGGTGAGGCAATAGCATGGTATGACTTCAGCAGTTAGGGATGTAATGACAACAAAAATTACTTTTGATATCCAACTCTGGGCAGACTCCCTTCAGCATTGAAATATGCACAAATCACCAGCATGTAGTCTCACAACTCTTGACTTGTTAATTCTGCCAGACTGACTTCACTATTGGATAAAATTGTTGTTTTTAGTCTTAAAGCAGAGGAGCAACTCAAAAGTCAAGGTACTAACCATCAGACCTTGAGGGCACTGTACCGAAGATAGAAAGAAAACAGATGCATTTGACTGATTTTTTTTGTTGTTGTTGCATTACAGCAATGGTCTTACTAAAAAGATCTCGAACACCTATTTTCAAAGCAGACCGACCTTTCACATTTTTCCTGAGACAAGCTAATACAGGTATGCATACTCTTCCTTTCAGGAAGAGAATCCCTCACAAGCAGCACTGAAATCAATACAAACAGCACACTGTTCTTTAGTTCAGGAAACTTCAACAGCCATGGAGACAGTGGGGTTTGGGGTTTTAAAGCATAATTTCCTTAAAAAGAATGTGTAATAGTCATAGAAGTCAAGGAAGCCAGGTTAGCCTCTTCTTTGGATGAGCAGTATGTGCTCAAAAATTTTCTATGAAAATTACAGGCAATAGAAAGATCTCAGAGATGCTGAACATTCCAGCATCAGGAACTGATCTCCACAGGCAATTCAAATTGCAAATGGGCTGGATCAGCTGGATTAACATCTGAAGTAGTTAAAATAGAAATTTCCCTATAAAGGAAACTTATTTGTGCCTACACTGATAGCAAACAGACTTCTGCCACAATATGCATGTTTCTTTGCAACTGTTAACTCTTTTCTTCCAAATGGCCTTCCCTAGCCCCCAAACAAAAACCACACAAAAATCCCAAACAGAACTGCAGAGCATGTCTTAGAGTGAAGCATCACAGCGCTCCTTTAGCTTCAGCAGTGGATCATATGTCTCATTTCAGACGTCCACTCGCATTAAGTTACTGCAGAATCTCTGCCAAAAGAAAACACCCCACAGCTTGTTGGCAGTAATAAAGAACTGCATTATGCACCATTTAGCAGGTACTTGCTACTCTGAAGCATCAGGCTCTCCAAGAACTCTTACCATCCTTAACAATGCAGTAATTTTGCATCTGAAGCATTTTCCTAAAAATCGTTCAAACCACCAAATTTCTCTCATAACTGGGGTCACAGCCATTTAGATTTTCAAGGAACATTTATAGGCTTCAGTAAAACACTGGGGCCTAGCACAAAGACAGGAATCATTTTCCTTATCGGCTTCCAAGGAACATACACTGTTCTCTTAGTCAGTGAATACCTGTATATGTAATGTTTTGCTCTAAAAACCCCTATCTTAGATTTTTACCACAGTGCAAGCACCCAAAGAGAAAATTACTAGCTTGGTGGGGCCTTTGTTTTAAATATGCTTTGGCAATAATTACCAGTCAATGAATAAAAGTATTTTACTTGGCAAATGCAGAACTTTAAAATAAAAAGGCATTAATAAGCTCACCTATGAAACCTGAGCCACAGACTCTTCGGGATTAAGAACAAACTTATTTTGGTGAATAAAATGGTCGGTTTACTATATATATACACATATAATTTATATAAAGAGGAAGGAAATCAGATTGTAAAATTGGATTTTTATGTGAAGCATAAAATACGTACCTTCAAATCAACTCAAAATCAAAAATATATTTCTGTAATTCAAGCTTTTTAATGGAAAAAGTGAAAATATTCAGTCATTTTGTTGGCTCAGACTTAGTGACTCAAGTTTTTGAGGTATGGAAAACTTGAAAGGGTGAACAAGATCTATTTTTCATCCACCTGTCTAGAAGTGCTTAAAACTTCTATGCCTGTAAAGTTCATAATGAATCTTTATGCAGACCAAAAGTGTTTATTGCATCAATTTTCTAGTAATAGCAGAAATATCTTTTCTAAGACTTAAAATAGCATAGTCCTGCTCAAAATAATTGAAAAAGTTTAGAGTTTTTAATCTGAATTTCAGGTTTGAGCACATTCCCTTTGGAGGGCAGGCAAGGTAACAGCAACACAAACAACCAAACACAAAGCAATGAACTGAGGTTCTGTTTTGCTCAGTGTTAAGTTTCAGATTTTGTCAGGTTTCTGGTTTGGGCTACCAATTATTAGCAAAGGTGTGTTTTAATACAGAAATGCTTAAGTTATTTTAAGACAAGCATACAATTGCAGTCAGTTTTTCCATATAAGCAATGAATGATTCTATGATCTGCTAATTCCATGCCTAACTTATGTATTAAAACTGTACTACACTTTGAAAATGTGGTCCCAAACAAAATAATGTTAATGTTGTTTTCATTTACAGGTTCAGTACTCTTTATAGGAAGAGTTACAAATCCTTCATAAGCATTAAACACATACTCTGACTTCTGTTCCTCCTATAATGAGCTTTCCTCCAATGAAATTAAAGGCTACATTGTATGTATTTATTAAAACAGAGTTTTAAGCATCTCACTTTTCCAAGAATAAGCAAGCGCTAAGCCCTCCACTACCTTATTCCATTGTAGACACTGTGGAAAGTTACAGCTGTCTAGGAATCATGAGCACCACAACTACAGCAAAGACAGTACCCAAATAAACATTTACAAAAAAATTGAATGGGTTTAGCCTCCTAAGTGTTCAACAATATGAGCCAACAGCTTCTCTTCAATTTCATCATGGCTAAAGTTAGCTTGACTGTTGCTGAGTATGTAGGTCATCTGAATGAAAGCAACCCACAAGAAAGCCTTGTAATACATTATTTTTCAAACATGATTTTATTTCCCTGTCCTGAAGTCAAAAGCTTAAGAATAAAATTGAAATTCAGTCTGACTTCAGACAGTTATAATCCAGCTGATATAGCAAGGTAACAAGCAAGCAGCAAAATACTGTGAAAAGAAAATGAAGTTGAAAGGCTGTTTCAAAACTGACACAGAATCAGTCATTAAGGCTGGAAAATACCTCTCAGATGATCAAGTCCAACCATTAGTCCAGCACTGCCAAGTCCACCACTAAGCCAAGTCTCTAAACACCACATCCACACATTTTTTGAACACTTCCAGGGATGTCAATTCCACCAGTTCCCAGGGCAGCCTGTTCCAGACAAAGCAAGTAAGAAGCAGAAATGCCCACTCAATGACCAAACAAATATTATTGCCAAAAAAGGTAGCAGTACTACCTTTACTACCTTTGAATTGTACATAACATAGCACAGACATTCCTGAAGAACACTGAATGCAACTAATGGCATCAAGAAAAATGGGGGAGTTTGTTCAGCATCCTGACTAAAGCTGGGATATGGCAAGTGTTCAACAACTCATGACAGAGACATCAGAAACCCAGGCCCATAAATATTTTGGGTGAAGACTGTAAACCACTGACTCCTATGAAAAGTATCAGAGGACTGTTTTATTCACTCCCACTGAATCAAACAAATCCTTCCAGATAGTCAGAGCATCCAGCACAGCTGAAAGACATGGCCAGTAAAGCAGTCAGCAATATTTTGTGTCCAGGCAGAAGCACCCTCTGGCTGTTCCTGCACTTGTAAACATGTAAAATCTTCTGACACAGAAAACCACTGTGCAGCTTTCCTCAAAGGCTGCTGACCCCTGCTTTACTGCGCTGTATCCCTCAATAAAACTGCAGGTTTTTTCATGGCTGCAGATGTGCATACAGAACATCACTTTGTTATGCTGGTCACCAAAAGTGCAAAGTACACAAGATACCCTACTACAGCTGCAATTCAGCATTAGCTTTCTTTCACTCATTCTCTGATTAAGAACAAAATATCCAGTGATACAAAACCACTCTTCATTCTTTAACATTGATACCAGAACACAGAAGCACTGGAAAGGGAAAGCAAAACAAATCATTCCAATAAAAACTGTACTCAAACCTACACAAAGATTAAAATAGAGATTTTATTGATGGAATAACAAAAGTGCTTTTCTTAAATATTTTTCAAAATACATTTATACAACTTACAATAATATATCCAAAATAACTGTATATACAAAACATTACCTTGTTTAATGTATGTGCTTTTTTTTTTTGAAAATTACAAAGCAACTTTTTGGCAAAGTTCAACCTTAAGAGGTGATAGTTTTGAAGGTTAGATTAAGAAAAATAGAACCTGAGGGAAAGTGACACTTATGTCCATGACAAGCAAGAAGTTCTCAATTTAGTTAAATAAAAATGTTTTTGTAGTATTTTTCACATTACAAAAATAACAGAAGTGAAGAAAAAAAACAGATGATGGATACTTCTCATCATTTTATTGAGCAGCTTCTCATTCTTTCAGGTACAGGAACTTGAGATAAGAGTGCATGTCAAAAATGAATGCAAGTAAGAACAGCAGTGCCCTGCTGTCACTCTCTCTTGTGTGCAGTTTCTTAGCTGCTGTTGATATGGTTGACCTGATTGGATCTGCGATGGATTTCTTCCAGAAAACCCTCAAGCTGTTCTATCAGCATTCGTTTTTTAAACCTGGGTTTAAAACAAAGCATTATAATGGATGCACAGAGTAATACATGAAACATCATTGACAAAACTTTTGCTGAACTCTGGAAACTTCAGTTATTACTACAGGAACAGTACATGATGAGGCTACACATACATCATATGTATATATGCACTGTCTCCTAGCGTTCTGGTAAACCACTAACTTGCCTTTCCACCTACTGAATGCAAAACTATGTTTACTACAGTTTATTATAGCACATTGCAGAATTTCACTCAGCCCTCAGAAATCCAGGAAAAAGAGTTAAGAGTTTGTTGCTTCCAGAACTAAAGTTCTGAAGTACAGAAATAAAATATACATCAAAAGAACTATAATGCTGAAGCTGGCGAACAGCTTTTAGGGATTATTTGCATGCCTTCATGACGCATTCACCAAAGTTAACAACTGGTGAAGGAACAGCCATTACACAGTGCAAAGCAGATTTCCTGACAAACAATACAAACTGAAACTTCAAGAAAGAAATTAAAGGAAAATACAGAAATTAAAGGAAAATACATACTCCGTACCTCTGGAGTCTCAGCAGTTCTATTCTGTATCAATTGTATAGATTTGACCAGTAGGCCATTATGTCACCTCTGCTTACACCCCTACTTTAGGAAGTACAACTCCCTGCTATTTCCAGCTAACCCCTCCCCCTTGCAACATTTCTGCACCTCTGAGAAGCCACTTCTGACCTATGCTTTGGTAGCTATACATGTGCTCAAAGATAGGCAGCAATGAAAATATTTTGAACTACATATCAAGTTCAGTCCTATGACTTCACTAAACCCCAGCAGAAGCCTCTAGCTCCAGTCAGGCATCCTGGTCCATGTCTGACTTACAGAGACATAGTACCTGCCCTAATTTCCAGATCACAAGCCTCCCCACAACCCCAGCTTGACTATGGGGAAAACAAGGTCCCATTCCCAACCACTCTGTCATTGAATACCCATGCTCTGGCCCCTTACACACCCATATCCCGGTTCACAGTATCCCACAGACACACCACACTTCAAGTACTGCTTCTCCTCCATTTCTCCTCATTGTCTCTCAAAAATGATAGCTTCTCTGCTATTGAAAGAGGAACTACAGGCCAGGCAGCTTCCAAAGGAAGCTGAAAGCTGTGGATCTTTCAGAAATCTTCCTCTCCTCTTACAACTATAGTGGATTAACTCCCAGATTTAAATGGGAATTCTTTATAAACATCAACTTTGTTGCTGAAATGATCAAGAGCTTTCCTAAGCCCATGTTCAGAGATGGCACTCCTTGCAGCAGGGAAAGAAAGTGTTCCAAGTTTGAATTGCAATCCATGGCATTGCAAAGTCAGCTACCAGTTACCAAAACAAAACTATGTTGACAACTCTGGAAGGCCTAGAGATGTTTCCTGCAGGGAGCAGGGAACCTGGATTAAATGTGATAGCTTGCCTGGATAAGGAAAGAGGCAGAGAACTGCATAGTGTTTGTAGGCAGTGTTACCCAGGTGGATAAAATATTTACACTATAAAAATCTAACAAAGGAGAAAAGAGCAGGACAAAGATTAAGCTGTTCCTATACTCAAACCAATAAAAACTGAAGTTTAGCAACAGTCAACAAATAGAGTTGCCAGTCTTTTCCACCAGTAGGTACAGAAAACTATTGGTTATGGTAGAAAATGGGATTTAATTCTGATGCATCCAAGAGCAACACTCAACCACTGCCAAATTTTGTAGAAATGTCAACTAAAGATAGCTGGAATAAAGAGATTATGCAAGAGAAATGAGAGTTACAGGTGCTCTTAAAAGCCTAATTTTACAGGCACAAAAACTCCAGCCCCACTAAGGGCTGCCACAATCTCCAAGAGCAACAGCATGGTTTTGTATGTGAATGAGGAAGTATATAATCCACAAGCTATAGACAATTCTTACAGGCAATGTAACAAGCAAAAGCACAATAAAGCAATTGTGGCTATAGGAAGAGCATGATCTATATAAATTTACATGCCCCACCAAGCTGGCAATAGAAAGCTAGAGGATCTGTATGAATGTCCAACATCCAGCATACCTTAATCTCTCAGCATGGTTTTCTCCTAAAATTACTTTGTTTTTTAATAATGAAATTTGCCTAATGCCACAGGAAAAGAGCTGACTACTACAAAACAGATTAGAGAATAAGAAGCAACTATTCTTTGAGGTTTCTGAAGTAAGCCTCAAAGTTCTGGCTATATTTACAATCCATGCAAGATCCTGGAATTACTAGCTCCCTGCAACTCAAACACTATTGGTTCTAATACCTTTCTGCTTTTTTCCTCTCAGTAAGCACGTAGAAAGCTAAGTATGGACAGTCTACAGATACTGTAAAGAACAATTTCTATCAGGATCAGAAACACAGGGCTTAAATCCTTATCAACTCACTCTTCTCCAGTGAAAAGCTACCTCCATTTCCAAACTCTCAGACAGGACTACACTATCTCTGAATGAAGTATGCTGAAGAGTAGAGACATATCTTTATGAGCATATCTGAATTTAAAAACTATTTTTAAGACAAGATTTTGAGCAGATGCTGTTTCTGAAAAAGCCTAATTCTCAGTAATCAGCAGCTCCAATACATTTTCAAATTAGCAGTACACTCACACATGGACTTTTTAATTTGAATGATTTTTTTAAAGTTACCTTCTCTTTCTATACCATTGTCCATCACATTTACAGGGACTTGGCAGTTACAGTTACTAACATCTTTAAGCCAAAATCTGAGGGAAAAAGGTAAGCTTTTACAAACAACACCTCAAGAAGCTTATGCATTTCTGCTCTTTCATAGGGAATTATTTACTTGTCATGCAAAGCATTGTTTTCAAACAACCACATGATTGTCCAGCAGTTATACATGGCACTACATGGTGCAGCTTTGTAAGAATAACACAGTTCTGTTACCTACCTTGAAGCTTCTTTAATAACATTCTGTAAAAATATCAGTCGGGTTTGTAAGCTTCCTTGTACATGCTTCAGTAAAAAGAAGATTCTTTCATATTCTTAAAGGTCAAGAGAAAAGAAACATAAGTTATTTAAAAGATGCCTATACAGATATCTGTTACAATAGCTTTGAGTGAAATGCAACTGACTTCATTCAGTTTTTGTAAACTTGTACCTCCTATCAATTGCAGCAATAACATCTTATTTAATGAGAAGAAACATAAAAAAAACACAGGATATTGCAGCTTAGGATATTACTAGCACCCAGCAAATTAATTCTAGTACTGATATAAAAAACATGACTTTCATGAACACTGATAGGTATAGAAATGTTTTAATCACTCCTACAGTGAGTTTTTAGCAGATGTTTCAAAACAAATCTTTTCAGCTTTAAATTCATTTTGCTTCAGTCTCATGGTCCAGTACATTTCTAAAATAGTGATCCAACATGAATTCTTTGTTTAATTCTAATGCCAGTTTTCTGAAAAATTTGGTATACTTACTCCTTCCTGGTTTTCGGATCTCTTTCATAATTTGTGCTCTTAGCTCTATATTAATCTCTCTGGAACTTCTGCAATGCACTGTTTTTTTCCCTTTGCTAGGTGAAGACATTGTCATGTTCTCTTCAGTACTTTGCTCTTTACTACCTGATTCCTCGTGATTCTCCAAAAACCCATCAACATTCAAATTATTCCCTAAATGTTCATGGCCTACATCCTCTGTATGAGTTGTCGGTCGATCCAATGAATTGAATGGTGAAGAGGACAGTGAAAACTCTGAATCCACAGTATTTGGAAAAACATCTGATGAAAGGGGGTCTGTAACGTGATTCTCAATGACATCATCAACTCCAGCTTCATTGTTTGTTTCTGATGCTGAAAAAATAGAGATTACACTTGCCAGGTTCAAATTCTTTATCATCTGATACAAGTCAATGAGTCAGATCACTATTAGACTCTTAAAACAGTCTACTATACATGGCAGGCAAAAGAAAACCTGTTTGTGGATTGTAACACTGAGCCCATCACTATCTCCTGGCAATTAATGACTTTTAAAAAAAATCACAGATATATTCCATGAAAAATGAAGTTACTATGTGGACTACCAACAAAAGAAAAAATACCTGTAAAGTGTGATTTTGTGACATGCTATCTTTCCCCCTTTAAATCAAACTGACCAAGTTTACTTTAGTACTAAACAGCGATCAAGAGAGTTATACAGCCCCTCAGCTTCACACCCAGGGAAATGATTTCACTGCACTAGAGCAAAATTCAAATTAACTTCATGCTGTGATACTTCTAGAGTATGTGGATTTCCAGGCAAAGGAAGAACACCCTTCTCACTGTCTATGCTGTCTGCTCAGGAGAGAGGAAATACATCATTTATACTTGGAATTTATATGGAAGATTTCCATCTGAAGGACTATATGAACTCTGTAATTAACCCCAGATGCACACTTAAATACTTCATTTTCAAGAGGGAGGGATAAAATTGCCATATTTGTCAAATAAGCCAGCAGTATTTTTTACACAAAAAAGTTTTCACATAAATTAAAAAACTTTAAAGATTCTGAAGATTCACTTACTTTTGTGAATAGCAATGGGTTTAACAAGGTCAGGCTGTGCTTGTGCAATTGGTGTGGGTGGCCCTTTTCCTCCAATGTGGTTATTCACAACCAGAGGAGTTTGTGGTCGCCCTCTGAGCAGGGGGGACATACAACGTCGCCTTTTCGGAATCCCTTGCATATTTGGTTCTCCAGGTCTTTTATGTTTATTTTGAGGTCCTGACACAAATTCGTCTGCTTCATCTATCATCATTCCCTGTAATTAATTTAACAGGAAGAATTCTTAAGCTTCACACCATGTAATATAAGTTACAATTAATGCTCTGGCATTATGATAATGTTTAGCATGTATAAGAGTTACATATAACATGTCATTATGTTTGGAATTCTAAATTGTTAACCAAGACCAGATAAATGTGCTTAAGGCCCTCATCCAACAGTCTGCCAAGTAAGTTAAATGAATGGGGCCATCAAACTTCCTTTTCAGTAATTGCAAAGGGACTCATATTTAATACAAGAGCTCTAAACGATATTGACAGTTTGGTCAATTCTAAGACAGATTTGGATAAAAGGGACAGTCAAGATTCTCAAAGTTATGGGAAGCTTTTTATGATGGAAGCTTGGTGAAGGATTTCTAGGTATTAGCTAAAGGTAAAGGCAATGATGTATTAGCTATACTACAGAGACAAGTATTTAATTTATAATACAATTTAGAGACATAATACTGGTTTTCCAATAAAGACTGCCCTCCATAGCATACTACTGAAGGAAGAACAGCTGAGACACTTTCTTGTAACCATCATTTTTACAAGTATTTGAAAGGGTTTCTCCAATAGACTACTCAAAGAACAATGTAGGCAGTAGTGCACACAACACATTTTTTAAAAAGCTTTACAGAAGTCACCTTTTTGTCCAATTTGAATGGATTGCCAAATGTATGAAGCCTTCGTGGTTGATCAGGATCAAGTTCTCGGAGTGGAGAAGGTATTTGTTTTAGATACTCCTGGTAGTTTCCCATTTGTGCTATAGGTACACTGTGAACTTGATCTATCATAAGAGAGGAGTTAATTAATATCCAGGACTGCTCACATTATGAGAATTTAGTCTATATCCATTTCATATCTGCAGTGTTCAGACTTTTATCATATGCATTAACAAAACAGCTGTGCAAAGCTCACCATTTTTCTTGCCTAAACTGGTATTTATAACACTTTTGACTTCAGGAGACTTGCTTAAATGAATCAGTACATGTCTTGTGGATTTATCATTATGACAGGAAATAAGCAATAGTTGTCATGCATGAATGTTAAGTTTTCCAATGTGTCCCAAATTTACAACAGAGCAATGGATGAAAAAACACTAGGAACAAATCAGAACTAAAACATTACTACAAAAAAGTAGAAATGCCATGTTGCACACAGCTTTGACATAACTTTGCCTAATTTTAGCCACCCAAAACTTAATTGTCAAGACTAGCATTTTCCCAGAGCAAGGGTGACTTTTGACCACTGTAAATAAACAAATTCTTAAAAACCCATAGGAGCTGATTTTTAACTTGTTCTAGTTTTAAAGTTGCCAAGCCTTTGATCCAGAAAAATATACACTAGAAGAAACTGCAGAAAAAAACCCTAACATGAGTTAATCCTCCTCTCTGAAGAGCAACTACTCTGACAAAGCAATAATGTAATGTGAAGTGTACAGATGTTAATCTGACCTAAGTATTCACAGCACTAATGTAACACAAACTTTCACTTGCATTGCCCTTCTCACTCTACTTATTTCAACATCTTCAGTTAGATGCCACAAAGCAGTGCCAGAAGACATGGGAAAAAAGGTAAAGGAATAAATTAGACTACTGAACCATTTGCTGTTGGCTCAACAGGCAAAACAATCACAGTGGCAGCACCCAGGGAGCTAGCTTACTTTTCCACTGGTCATAGTCCACTTCTACTGAGAGAGATCATAATGTTCAGAACTGCCCTGTGATTGCTCTTTTGTCAGATACATCCATGAAAGTTAGGAAAAACAGTGAACAAAGAATCTTGTGTAAAAGCCCAAGTCTCCTCATGTGGAGTTAAGGGGAGAGCAGTGAATTAGCAATCTTCTCTATCCTCACCATTTTTTCCTCCAATAAGGTAAGGAAAAAGCATCTAAAAAAATCATTCAGTTGAATGGCAGTATCAGGCATCCACCAAGTTTTAAAGAACTACATTATTTGTTACATTGTTTTTTAGCAATGATCATATCACAGGCAGACAAAATATAAACTGTTATCTGACCTTCATCTTGTCCTTTGAGGAACTTGCGAGTACTCTTCAGTAAATTAGATCTCATTCGTGTTAACTGATCCAAAAGATTTCTTCTGGGTATGTCATAAGCATTTCTAAATGTCTGAGGTTTCAAATCCTATGGTTCCAGTAAAATGAAATTCCAATTAATGCCAAGTAAGAAACAATATCTAGCATTTCAATGGAAGTATATTGAAAATAACAACATTACACACAGTGGTGCTTACCTTATTCAGCAAAGCTATTTGGAACCCAGCATACTCCTTCATATTGAGGTCTAGAGGTCTATGAGGAATTTCCCCAGTAATCCCCTGTAGCAGATGTTGAAAATCGTTCCTATGTGCCATAGACAGGTTGTGTGATCTGCTTCTGACCTTAATTCCAGTCTCTTGCGCTACCTTTTTGCCTACAGAGCCAATGACTCTATCGGACTCTATTTTGGCCTTAATTTGAAATAAATAAATAAATAAAATTGACAATATGCTCTTAAAAGGATTAGTCAGACTTATTCATTTTAAATTCCTACCTACAAGATTCAACAATGTCCTAACACACTATGATGACCATAACCAGGCTGAGCGCTTAAGGAGTGCTTAATACATAACTACTTAATGCCTACTACAGTTTTAAATATAGTGAACAGTTTTCTGCCTAGGTCTTCTGCATATTTCTCCTCTGCTGCCCATTACAGTATCTAAGCACCAATATGCATGCAATGCTTTTATTTTCATAAAATGCCATAATTTGACTAGTAACTCTCTGCAGATCTATCTGTACTTGTATAATGTTCAGCTGTTACTGTAGAGAACAGTCAAACTCTCACAAGACTGATTCTCCCACAACTGTAGTTGCGATCAGTCACCCAGTGGTGTCAACTTTTTTAAAGCTCAATACAGATAGTCATAACATTAATAAATGTGAAATATATGATAATAACCAACTGGTTGACCAGACAGACCTAACCCCCAATATTACGTTAGATTTGTACCCAAATTAACCATGTTCATAAATGCCAGCTTTTTGGTAGAATACAGTGAAAAGAGCCAAAAGGAATTTAGCAACACAACTGCCAGTTTTGGTTTTGCAATTTCACATAAATTTACAGACTACTCAAAAATTTGAATATGTATTGAGAATGCTGACTCTTTACTGGCAGGGCCTTTCAGAAGTTAGAAAAGCTGTAAGTACAATTTGCAGTGCATGTCACTACATCTTAGAGGAGTCCAAGATGTCTAGGTTGAGACGTCAGCTCATAGACTACTGAGCAATATGACTGTGATTTAACAGGATATGCTCTAGACTTAAAGATATTTGCTTCCTCAAATAATCATTTATATTAATGTTTTAAGAAAAAGCTGGTCCATAAAAACTCATTTGCTAAGTTACAAGTCCTTGGCACTACTGTTTCTTGAAGTTTCAAGCCTACTTTTTTTTTATCTTGAACAGAAAGCTTAACATGCACAGTTCAAAACTGGAGGTAGCAGGGCAGAAATGTTTGAGCCTAGTCAAAGATTCAGGCGCTATTCTGAACACGGTCAACAAGTTCAAATGGTCACTTGTCATGTCTATATCTATAGCCCTATCTGAGATTCTCAATTATGTCAGTTATCTTATTTACTGAACACTTTCCACTTCATGTCACAAGCCAAAGAAAGAACACTTTGATTCTGATGCATCAAGCACAAATCCCTATTTTCTGAAAAAATGCTAAAACATCTTTAAAGACAACATTGGGTTTTTTTGGATAAAAGTATGTTACTCTCTGCACAAGTGAATATGCTCCTTAAATAGAAAAACCCCTCAATTTGTACTTCTGTATCTGTCTCTATAGTTCAGCTTATACAGTCTGTATTTAAATGTTATATTTTCCTTCAAGAAACAAAATTATTTTTTACTAATTGCTTATGGGAAAGTATAAACTTGATCTTTCTGCTCTTTTTTCCTTCAAAGACACTGAACTTGAGTATTTAAAGATTATCCTTCTATTAGAGTAAGTTTTTACTGCTCTTTTGCTTCAACATTACCTGCTGACTCAACTTTTTGAGATATGAAATGACACTGTAACTAAGTCCATATTCCACATTGTCAGCTATAAGGTTTGGTGCTCCCATCATTCTCACAGCTTTCTTCAAAGGCTGAAACATGGAATATATTGCATGGTCATATTTAACTTTATACATACTTCAACTAATTGTACCCATTTCAAATAGAACCTGAGGTTCTGAAAGTTTGAAAAGAAAAAAATACTCTCAGGGCAGCATTTTTTGTTGTTTTAAAATAGTTCCATTCATACAGAATCAGTTAACATAAATAACATTTATAAACAAGTCCCAGTGTATTAGGAAATTAAGAAAATTCCATAACATCAAGGTCTCAAGCCTTCCACAGGACTCCAGTGAAAACACTATCATTATGTATGAAGTTGAGCTATTCTCTCTTAAATTAATACATATTCTACTTGAAATAGAGACTACATCCCCAGTGGAAAGACAACTAGAAACCAGAAATTTTAACACAGTCATCTTACCCCAAGATAATAAGGAGGCATTGTCTTCAAATAGCTTTCAAACGACTGACGCCATTTCAATGTAGGCTTTGCTTTGTGCACTTTAAACAAGTCATCTAAAGGTTTTAAAAAAGCAAAGTGACAAAATGAAAGACGTCTAGACAGCTTTTTTTTCTAAAAAAGAAGATTCTAGTAAAATGAACTCTTGAAGAAATGCAAATTTCTCAATGATTAAATTAGTATCTACAATTCAACATATATACAACTAAACCAAACATACACACACAAGATTAACGCTGCAGCCAAAAATGGAACCTGATAAATCATCTAATTGAATTGGTATTGAGGTAACAGATTAGGAAAAATGGCTCTTAAAACAATTAAAGTGAGACCAAAATGTATCTGAAAATGATGATCGAGTAAATCATCTCACACACTGAGTCTGAGTCATGAAGGCCAGACAACTGGAGACAAGTGGAACAAATCACTGATTCTACCCTTATCCAGGTATTAATATTGGTATTAATTACAGTAATCTATGTAGATGACATCAATGTTTCAATTATGTACCACAGAAGAAAATTTGTATGAAGTGTTATTTACCTAGCAGTGGAAGCAGGACCGGGTAATTGTAAGGCATCACAAATAAATTCACACAATTCAGCGCTGTGCTAGCTTTCAAGTAACCAAAAGGATGACCAAGTTCACTGTATTTTGCACTATTGCTCACATACACCTGCAATAAAACACATTACAGTGGATTCACATGCCAAGTATTGTGCTCTGAAATTGTACATCCTATTTTGATTATAGAATAAGATATATGAAAAACAACATTCCATAAAAAACTTCAATCCAGCATGCACTCTACTTGCCTGCCAGCAGGTCTGAGGGGATTTTCTTTCCAGGATAAACTGGGTCAGTGGTGAAGGTTCTAATTCATATTTATCAAAAGGCAGTTTGTCAATGACCATCGGTTCACAGTCAGTACAGGAAAATTTCACCACAGGATGAGATGTGCGAGGTGGCTAAACAAAGTATTCCACTGTTAATACAGCCACACAACAATTTAAATGCATTTGTGCTATGACAACTAAAGTAATACAGCTTCTTGGAAAACACATGTACTTAAGGAAACTATTCAATACAGGATTCATTTAGTTGAGGAGTCCTAAGCAATGTATGATGTTAGCACTTGTTTTATTCTGAAGGAATCTTGTTTTCTAAATAAATGCCTATTACTTTACATGGTAAGTCTAGAGCAATATGCAACTAAGACTTCTTGCATTTACACAAAAGCTGTGCAAATGGAAGTAAGTTCTAGTGGGGACAAAAAAACACCTTCAATGCTTCTCTGGGGCATGTCCATTTTCATTCCCTATAGAAAGAGGTGCTGTACTTTCGCATTTGCCGACTTCCCCAGGCGCTTTTCCTTCTTGGCAAATTCAACAGTTACAAATTCAGCAATTATAAAGATCAAGAGCAGCATGAATTCAGAAAAAACCAAACTTTAAAAACTCACATTTTAACTAGGCCTGAGAAAAAAGTTATTTCAATTCAAGGAATTTCAGTGTTTGGATTTTTTAATCTTGTCATTAATCATAGGGAAAAGGCCTTTGTGTCTCGAGTTTCAACTGAAAGTTAACAACTTGAAATTTGTTTTGCCAGAAGGGAAAGCCAATTACTAGTGGGATGAAAATTGGAGCTGTACACTTTCCACCGAAGGGAGGAATGCAAGCTCTTATACTTACCCTGAGCCTCCCCTCAAGGCCACTAGGATCTGAGGGAGAGCTTAATTGGGAAGCCTTCTTCCATTTACTCTCTTTACAAAAAGGTAACTAACAAATACACAAGATGAAGTAGAGAAACACAAGGTTCCTTGGACTGTCTTACCACTTCACCTTGAAAGCAATTCTTTTATGTGTAAGCTCTAGGCTCTTCACTTTAGGACAAGCCACCCAAACAAGTTCTGTCAAGAGAGCTGATCTTGCCTTGAGTGTCTCCACCCTGAGGAAGGTGTGCTGTCCAACTGCACACCAAACAGGAGGCCCAACCAAGTGGGGGAAGAGCAATTCTCTTCAAAGGATATGACTAATAAATAGTTGTGGTGGAGATTTTGACCAAGCCACCAAAGTTATACCAGGAATAAAAAGGCCGCAAAAGAAATTGACTACTCAGACTTGGGAAGTCCAATAATCCTTTGCTGGATAGCAGAACTATTTTTACCTCTGAGCTGTTGAAGCAGCCATTTACATGTTGATCTGCCAACAGACTTTCATACATTTAAGAAAGCCTTGATGGTGTCATTAGCCACAGCAGACTTAAGTTCTTAGGACAGAACTGTTTAAGACAACTCCACTGTGGATCAGGTAACAGGGAGGAAAAGTCAAGTATTTAACTATGAACTCTTAAGCAGACAAGATATGCTACATACATACATACTGATTACAACATATGCTACGTTTTAACACTACTGTTAGAACAGTACTGAAATACAGGTCCTGAAACACTATCAGCAAACTTAGCTCCCCAACACTGCATGAGGAAGGTTCAATGCAAAATTTCAATTGATATCAACAAGAATTTAGCTGTACATGACAGTGCTTTATAGTTATGAAAGCTATACACACTACAAGAGAAAAAATCTTATCTTTTTGCCATTTGAGTAAGTCAACTTCAGGCTTTTAGAAGATTTAATTCAACAACTCTTCACTTGGTAAGATCTATTTTACCAATCTTGATTAAGATCTGGAGTAGCAAACTGTACTGACTCTACATGACCAGCTTTTCTACAAAAAAACCTTTAAATTTCCAGTACACAATGACATCTTTTTTTAATGACTACAGAAAATTTACTTTTATTCATATATGCTAGCTTGCTTGTAGTTCAGAAGGACATCTACATCCTAATGAATGTGGCCACAGATGCCAAAAAATATCAAACCTGTAAATATGACTAAAATTTCATACTCGCATCATTCCTCAACAACCTGTATCTCAAAGGACTTCATCTGTTTTTAACCAAGAGATAAAATTTATTAGAAGTTCAGTGAGTGTGTTAGTCAGCACATCTGTTTCATATGAAAAAAGCCACAAAAATTCAATAAAAATCATAATTAAATCTAGATAACCATTACACAACTGCAGGATTTCTACTTTAATTATTTAAAATATTAGCAGAAACAAAAATGCATTGTACTATACTAATGATTAGATGTCAGACCAAAAGGCAGTGGCACACATTCTTTTGTGAAAAAGAAATAAATTAGTTCTGTGGGCAGTAATTAGAAAGCTGAGGTTTTCTTGGTTTGGATAAATTGAAGGCGTGGCTACACTGCACAACAGCAGATGAAATTATATTCACTTGCTCAAATGAAAGCAGAACTACCACAAGGATTCAAATTGTCAAGATCATACTATATTTTATTAATACCCTCTATGAGGCAATAGAATCTGATAGGCTTTTACCAAGTGCCACCATTTGATACTTAACAGGGTTCAAGCAAACACTCAATTGCATGTACTGGGTCAAATCTGTTACAGGCAGTTTCTTAATGCTTCGAAGTTACTGAAAAGCAAACCCCATATTATTTGTTCATCAGTAATTTATAGGGATAACTGCAACACAGGTTTGCATGTGTGACTCCTTGGATCACACTGCTCCCACTGTTGCTACAAAGCAATACATATTTCAAGACTTCAAAAAAATCTGTCAATAGGAAATCCTGGAATATTCCTGCATGCAGAAACCCTTTATCTTCAGTACATACCAGTGTTGGAGAATTTTGATCTGGCCAAAAGGATTCAGGAACAGGCCAATGACCTATAGGAACCCCAGTTTTAGGGTTTGGTCTGACATAGATAAGTTTGTGACAGCTGTGCCAGGGTTGGGGTCCAAAGGGTCTGGATATCTCCACCTGCCCATCTACAGAAGAAAAAGGCTTTGAGTCAAAATAATGTTAAAACTCAAGAAGAGTATTAAATAACTTCTGTGAAGACTTAAGGAACTATAATCCCAGGGAAGCCCTTCATGCAGTTAATATTATTTCTATAACAGTTATCAGTAAGCATTTCTGCAAAAACACAGAGTAAGAAACCAAATAAGTATTAAATGTTTACCAGATATGAGCCCAGAAAACCAGTTTTCTGGAGCCCTTCATAATAATCAGTTTCTTTTTCCTCCATTGTCATTAACAGATAACCTTCAAATCCAAGCATTAAAAAAGAGATATACATGACTAGTACTGCTGGACTTTTTATTGCAGTGAAGTAAAATTTTTTTTAAAAATCCCACAAATTTCTCAGTAACATCCTAGACAGGGACCTAGCTAAGCCATTTAGAATGAGAAATTAATGCCACACGGGTATTTGCTACTTTGACTCTTAACACAGCCACTCTACTACATTGAGGAAAAAAGGATAGGACCAGGTCTTTCCATATCATGTTATTTTCATTTCTAGCTGGTTGAAAACTGCTTAAAACTCATAAACCCCTTTAACTATGCCTGACATGAACAAATGCATTGAAGACTACCTGAGTGGTATGACCAAATGCAGAGGTGTCTGGCAGCTACAGCCAGTATTTTGAAACACTACAAAGAGTTTCAGAATTAGCAGGTCCTTTTGGTAGTAAAGTCTTTCAAATTGCAATAGTTTCCCTTTTGACTTGACAACTACTACATTAAGTTCACTAAGTTATATTGACAGTCATCCCTGCTATTTGATACTATAGTGTAAAAAATTTCAAGTACCATCAATTGGTGAGGGATCTGGTCCAGCTTTTTCAAAATTTATTACCACTCCACTTTGTACTTTTTGCACCAATGACTCAAGACATTGATTCAGCATTCTTGGAGAGCACACACAATATGATCGACCTGGAACAAAACAGTCAGGGTTAAAGCTCTTCAGTGCTTCTGCCCTTACTTTAACTTGGATCATTTAAAACTGTTCAACCACCATACACATTGATTTATGTATGGATCACTGATTTAATGCTTTTCCTGAACACTCCCTCTTTGTTTAAGCAGCAAGGCAGCCTCATAAAGCACTGACAAATGCCTCATTGGAAATGTTTGTATTTTAGACCCTTAATGACTAACTCAAATTCTTGGTTGCATTCATGGATAATGGGCTCCCCCTTGTGACAGACATCAACACTTAAACTGCCCACAAATTTCAGTCAAAGAACTTGCCAGTACAGCCTACATACAGCCAGAAAGCAGTGGAATCAAATCCTTTTGGAATACTTTTCAAAGCCCTTTGTTTCCTCTCTATCATGTCCCCTCTGAGGCACCGGAAGAATAAGTACATTTTTAAAATGTAATAAACTCAATGCCTGAGTTTGATCTGGAATATGTTCTAAGATATTAACCATATGATCTATAACTGAGACAAGTATCAATTCTGCAGAATTATTATGCATTCTGAAAGGCATTCTGCATGCTCTGGAGGGAAAAAACCTGAAACCCATTTCCTTCACTTCTGGCTTCTTTAGACCAGAGTGTGACAGGAATTTACCAAAACTGTACTGCAGAACAGACTCTATTACAATTTCTAATTGCTATGCCGAGGTGTAGTAAAAAAGTAAGTTCTCTTACAAAAAAACTTCTGAAGTAGATTCACTCTTCCAAGACAAGTTACATTTAAATTGTCTGTAGCTTTAATGCTGTAAGTGTCTTTAGCTGCATTATATCAGTCTCGAGATTTTTTACAAGTACTGGAAGAACTTAGAAATCCTTATCCCATGACATGGAATCACACAATTAATTGAAATAAACTGAATTAATTTGCACTTTGGAAAGTAATGACTTGTCAAAGGAAACAAGGGCACTCACCTCCTGTGACTTCACACATAGGCGTGATTGCAGAGTCATCCACAGGTACGCCTGTCATCTGCTCTGATTCTGGGGCTGTAATACCAGGCAAACGAAGAACCAAAGCAAATAACCTCTGATCCCATCGAAAGGGTTCCTTAGTCAACTCACTCCCAGGTAAAGGGGAATTGAGAGGTAAATGGAGCTGGAAAGGAATTTAAATCAGTGAATACACAGCTTTTAAAAGAAACAAATTCAGGTTGCATAGCAGTGGCAATTCACTCTATATAAGCATACTTCTCTCTCCACGCACATTTAATAATTTCATTCCGGTACTGTACATTACCACCAAGACATCCATCATTTAATCAAGACTTGGCCATTTCAGAGCAATATAATGCATGTTGAGAACCTCAAATCAAGTGATAACCACTTTTAAAAACTGATCCAAACTCAGAATCAGTATTTTCTTTAGAATTTCAGCAATAAAAACAGCTTCACTGTTGTGTTCTTTTGTTCAATTTTCTGCAGAACAGGCCCACTCTTAGCTTAGTACTTTTCCTCAATTCTTCAAGATAAGCACCACTGAACAAAAAAGCAATGTTAATCCAAGACTCTCATGGAAGAAATATAGCTTGGGTATAGCTGCTAAAAAAATTAAGTGTATATCAGGCAGGATTACCTACTCCAAATAACAGCTTCAAGTGAACTAATGCAGTAGTTATGTTACAGAATCAGAAAGATTTTAGATAATTTGGGTATATCCCAGAATTAACTCATGCCTGTGCTTTAAGTGAAAAGCAGGTGTTAACAGTAGCCACAGCTACACATACAAGGAAGAATTGCTTGCCATGTGCTGTTGTGTTGCCTCCGGGAAGAACTACTCAAAAGTTTTAGTTCAGAATATTGAAGATACCAAACACATGGAAGCATTTCTTTTTACTTTAATTCACAGAAAAGACAGTAAAGAGATTCAAGTGTCAGGCTTCAAACATGCCGCAGTAAAGATACAGCAATGGTCAGGATATTATTTATTAACCACTAACAGCAATAGCCCGACAGACTAACAACATCTAAAAGTCGTGGGATAGCAGCAGTTTTACACCTAGTTAACCCAAATGAGAAAAGCTTCTAAAGGACAGCAGAAGGCATTCACAAGATCCTAGATGCTCTTTTTGCATGCAGATACTTCACACAGACTAGTGGTAAAAAGAAAGCTTATCCAGACATCCAGCTACAGAAGCCCTGAGCAGACAGCTTTGCAACAAGTAATTGCAAGTTTCAGATAATTTTATACATCCCTGGCTGATGATACCATTGTCAGCACAAGCAAAATTCTCATTTCACCTGGAGCACTGCAGCAACAAAAGGGAAAAAAAAAATCCCCAAAGCAATGACTCAAGTGGTGCAAACAGTTCCATTACCACACCAAATACAAGGGGGTTAAGCCCACATGCTGAAGCAAACTCAACACATCCTCAAACATTTTCTCTCATGCAGCATTCAAATTCTCAAGCCCAGCTCAATCCTAGCAAGAAAGTACTAGGATGTTCCAAAACTTGATGCAAATCCACATAAGCACTCATCACATATTGCCTTCATTTCTAGTTCATAGTGTTAGAGAATTTACAGAAAGCTGTTAAAAAAGGTCTTTTGTTTGCTTATTTCAAAGAGATAGCTTGAAAGTATTAAAACCTGATTTCCAAAACCAGATACCTCAGCTATTTCTATTTACATAATTACAGCATCTCATACTGGGAAAAATACATGCCTTAATGGTTGAAAAGCAATCAATTTATTGATACAGTCTCAAAGCTATGAACAACCACAACAAGCCTACTCATAACATGTGGCCAAGTACCAGAATATTTTGCACTTTTCAGCACACCCGATGATTCCTCCTGAATTTCTTTTTGCTTATGCAAGCACAGAGTAGTACAAGTAAAAACTGAACTATTTTCCCCAGATGTTTCATGTTTTACACGAAATTGGTCAAAGGGAACTCAGCTGGTTTAGTACTGATTGACATGCATGTCTTTCTCCTCTACACAAAGAGCCACAAAGACTGCCTGACAATGGAAACTCAGTTAAAAGAAGTTAAAAGAAGAGCCACATTCTTAGTAAACAGCCTGGAATCCTGACTGTAAGGAGACTGAATTGCAAGCACTCCATCTTCACTTGGGGCTATTAAGGAATGCCATTCAAGCTTTCCTACTTAGATCTAACTGAAGATATACTATCTCCAAAGAGTATATTTGATCTGCAAAACACACCTATAACAGCATTGTTTTTCTTCGGACAGCACATATACTTGGTTTTTACTATATATATTTTTATATATAAAGTATCCCACTAGATCCTGCACCAAGACTATCCCGAGTTCAGTTTACCTCAAGCTCCAAAACATTTCTTTGGCTCAGCTGGATTTATGGAGAGAACTGCAAAACCAAAGAGTAGTCAGAAGCTGGCTGTTGCATTACGTACATATTGCTATCAGAAACGTTTTCAAACTGTACGGACAAAATGCAAAGCAATCATCAAATCAAATGTCCTCACCTTCCCACAATTTAATTCCAGTTAATATCCTTTTACACTTACACTGGCAAAGTCATAGATTCAAACCACCTCATTCACCAATATTAGCAGTGTGGTCTTGTCACCTCCAGTTACTTTTTTTTAACTGGTATTGTATTACCATAGCAACTGCATACCTAGCAGAAACTAAGATGAGCCTAGAATTCTACATCTTGCATTTCATTTCTATCCCCACGCATATTTTAATATGAAGGCATGCACACATTTTCCTCTTTCTCAACAACCAGTATGAAAGATAAAGGTAGGCTGAACTAATTAAGGAAGGTTATTTATCAGCTATGGTCTTCAACATATGACTGTAGAAAGACAACAAGTGTCCTAGAAACAAGTGTACTAGAAACCAGCTGTTTTGTCTCATCACTTGTTTGTAGGAGCACACAGAAGCCCTACCATCCCCAAATGCCACAATGCTACAATGAGATACCAGTGCGTGCCTTATGCCACTCTTCCTGCCTTTAAGACAACTAAAATATTCCAGAACTAAGAGGGGGTGGAAGATAAGAATGTTCTAGAAGATCTCTTCAGTACAAGGCTATTGGTGAGCAGGTTTGTTTATTCTCAGTCCTTGTTTCTACCTACATTAATGCAATCATAAGAAGCAGCACAGTCTAAAATCCTGAAGAGAAAAAAAAAAAAGGGGGATCCTAGAGACCATGGGATGAAAAAAGCTACATAAGCATTAGAGCACTCTGCACCAGCAGGGCAGTGTGAGAAAGACAGTAATGACCTTCTGGCAATGGCTGCACATATGGGCTCATCCATTAGAAGGGGCAGCAATAGCACTGCTTAAGCTTTAGTACCCAAGTAATAGCAGGCAGCTCCATCTCAGGAAATCCCATAAAAGGTTGTTAGAAGACTAGGCACTAAACAAAAATATGCCTACAGTCAACTTCTCTTTTTGTACTATAAAAAAGAAAAATCTTAGAAAAAAGAAATCTATCTGCAAGTAACCTTCCTTGCATGTTCTTCTGGTACCCAGAAAAAGGACAAACATCTCACATTCCAAGCAAATGCAGACTTTCATCCTTACAGAACTAAGGACAGGTAACTATTCAAGCCCAGCTGAGAACATCAGCTCTTGACAGAGTGATAAACTCTACTTAGTTATCAAAAACATCGTTTTCACATCTTTTTCCATCCAATCCTATGCAGTTATAACACAAGCACAAATTGTTCTTCCATGGGAGATAACTCAAGGAGATTCCCAAAGACATCAAGGTCAACTGACACCATGTCAATGTCATGATGTACTTGGCCATTCCAAAGCCAGCATTAACCATGACCAAGTACTCACTGAGCTGATATAGTTACACATCAAGAGCTCTGGAGCTCAGTGTCAAGTGCTGTGAACCCAAACACTCCTGCTACCAGGAATAATAAGGATGAGAAAGAATGGGAACATACATTTAATGATATTTGCATATTTCTTAATAATATGCAATAATATAATAATATAATGATATTTACACATTTCTTGCAGAATTTGTTTAGAAATCAAAATTTTTAACTGGAGGAACTATAATAAAAAACAATGGAGCATTTAGAGCTCCTGATTATTCTTGAAAGTAAGCAGAACCTTGACACTTGTCACAGTTGTTACAACTGCAATGCAAGGTGATCAGCTCTGGGAAGGATCAATGTGCCAATGCCAAACAGCTGCAGGATGAAGTCTCATGAAAATCACAGATTCCTCCTGTTAGTCTCTCATAACTGGAAGATCCAAAGAATGGCAACAAACAGAAGCCAAGCAGCATTGCTTATGCTTTTTGCTTGTATAATCATCAGAATGTATCAATATGCTAATAACTCCATTTCAGTCTTGCAGACAAGTTAAATGCTACTTAGAGGGTATGTAGAGGGAGGACAAGGGAACATAGCTCAGCAGTTGTAAAACTGGAAAAGTACGTTATTTCATAATATAAAGAGGAATAAAAAATCCCTTCAAGCATTTAAACATTTGCTTAACAAAAGATGAAGAAAGGGCTAAGACTGAATTTGGAGGATCAGGCCAGAAGCAAAAGCCACTCCATAAGGAATCCATAACACAAGACCTACTAATTAATGATAGTTTGCCAATAGTATGAGTCCATCCCCTCCTCAAGTTCTGACTGGAACTAGTGAGTCCAGGGAAGGGTCTGGTCAACAGGCCATGCAGAACACATAGAACTGATGCTGGTAATTTTCTGTACATTGGCACTGGTGCATTAAAAATCAGTGCCAGAAGGGACAGAACCGAAAATGTTACTGACTTGTGCAGGTGGAGAAAATTGCATAGACAATATAATTTCTGTCTTCAGTCTGAGTAACCACACCCGTGAGAGACAAGGAAGCACTCACTGAAGGGTAAGGCTCTACGTGCAACAAACATTTTAAAATCCACAAAGGAACAGGACATCTGAAG
The DNA here is from genome assembly GCF_041296385.1 of Aphelocoma coerulescens. Classification (NCBI taxonomy): domain Eukaryota; kingdom Metazoa; phylum Chordata; class Aves; order Passeriformes; family Corvidae; genus Aphelocoma; species Aphelocoma coerulescens. The sequence goes on from NC_091013.1 coordinate 66,596,434, forward strand.
AATTCAGCAAGAGCTCTGGAACAGGGTTTAAGCTTGACTGCTTCACACTAGGGCAAATGACAGTGTTCCCATAGTGATAAACTGATTGCATTGGTAAGAATGCAAATGTTCATCTGAATGACAAAGCTTTGAGAAAACTTGCCTCCAGGTTCCATGCTGGCTTCACAGGCTTTCCAAAAAAACCCCAACAAAACACCAAAGCTCAACATTGTTGGTTCTCTTGTACACATGTCTTAAAAGAACTAAAAATATACTGCCTCAGTTGATGCTAGGACATAAAAACGTTGTGATAGCCAGTGGGATATGATCACTTCCAACACCAACTCTGAAAAGCCTCCCCAAAGTCAAACCCAAAGAACAGAACAGACATTTGAAAGTGACTGAAAAAGCTTTGTTAGTAACCAAAGAGGAGCAATGAACCTCTGTATCTCCAGGGTGGTGTTCCTGTACTAATTCTAGTTCATTTCTGCATGTCCAACTTGAGAGGTAACTGCAAAGGACACTCAAGGGAGACAAAGAAAATTTCTGATCAATAGGACACACACTGATAACAGCAAAAGATCATCCCTGAAAGACATTAGCACCCTTCAAATGCTTTGTTCCTCTTTGATAGTGTTAAGAATGTTCCTACCAATACACCTATGGCAAAAAAAAGGGGGAAAAAAATCGCATTCTTTGCTGGGTTGTGAAACATATACCCAGTGCATACATATGAAAAAGCATACAAGCAAATTTGCATTTTGTCTTGCAGGAAGAAAAGTGATTACTCTGCCTTCTGGAGGAATGGAACACCTTTACATTGGCTTATTTATAACAAAAAAAAAAACCCACATTAATTCACTATTATTAGAGCAAGTTCTGCATTTCTAGAATGTAATTTAATAATCACAAAATTGTAACACTGGGCTCAATTTGACACGATCACAACACAAACTCTGGGTGTAGCACACACTTATCAGTCAGCACTGCTCATAAGCCAAGTCTAAATTTAGTAGATTAATGCAGTCACCAGAAAACTCTTTCTCAACCTAAGTTACAACAGTTTAAAGATGTGAATATATGACCAAATGGTTGCCTGACTCTAGGAAAATGTCTTCTTGTGAAGACTAACATGAAAAAGTTGTACCCACATTAAAAGGAAAAGGAACAAAAAAACCCTGGCTGGCTATAAAAAAGACCTGACTCTTGTTAGAGAAAGAGCTTAACTTACCTAAATCATGCATGCAGCTTTCTTACCTAAATCATTTTGAATAATGAAGATGAAAGGAAATGTAACATAGAATCATAGCACTGCGTACACTAGAAGGGACACATGACAGTTATACAGACCAGATGCTTTTGACTGCTCAGGACCTTGTCCAATGCAGCTTTTCCCATGTCCACAACCACTGGACAACATGCCCAGTGTTTGATCACCCACACAGTTAAAGATTTTCTTGATATCCAATCAGAATTTCCCATGGGACAACTTGCAGCTGTTGCCTCTCATCTCAGCCCTGGGTACCTCCAGGAAAAGACAGGCTCCCTGCCCCATTAAGCTGTTGCAAAGGGTGGTTGCAACAGGGTGTTGCAAAGGACTCCCCAGTCCTCTCTTCTGAAGACTGAACAAACTCAGTTCTCAGCCTCTACCCAGAGGTCATTTGCCTCACCCTCGGAGCACCTTGGCATCCTTCACTCCAGTATGTCAGTGTCAGATTTTACTTGTCATCTGACAACAGAGATTATTCTCCTCAAGGAAGGACTTACACAGCTAAGAGATTACCCAAAATAGTATTCTGCTGCTAACAGCACTGTATGTTGCAAGAGATTCTAAAAGTGTCACACTACTCTAGTCTACTCAGTATTTTGTACTGCACCCATTCAATCAAATTAATCTGAAAATAGCTTATTGGTTAAAAAAAAGTATGATGGAAGTGAGGTTTCATACAGATAACCTACTTGTTACCATGATCCAGGAATTCCCTTTCAGTTACTAGCTATGCTTGTTGGGAGTCCACACAGAATTATGCAATTATTCAACTCTCTTCCTTTAAGTCAGATATATTACAAAAACTACTCAAATACCACTTTTCATACAGACAAATTCTGTTAGTGCTGTAAGAATGCAATATAATACATTATTAGGAGAAATCTGAGTCACTAATGAACAGCAAAGTACAAGTTAATCTGTACAGTCAAACGTGGCACAGCACAGGCAAAAGTCTAAATTCTCCCCTTAAGTTTTAAAATGGAGTTTTGGATATTAACCTTTTCCCTGAAAAGGGAATGAGCTTAGGCATTTGTTGTAGTTTGTTTTGGTTGGGTTTTTTTTTACTATGGGCACTGGGCTGGCCAGACCAATCCTATCCCTTGTGACCACTTTCATCTTTTTAAGGAAAGAATTCAAAACGGCCAGTAAGTTAAAATAGTTCAGTGCCTCAACATTTGCTATACCTCTGAGTTAGCCAGATGTCTGAGTGGGTACTCCAGTATATTCAGATCTCAATTTTAAACTGCTCTACAGATTTAATTTGGAATATATTTCTTCAGTTCTTATCTTGAATTATAAGGACTACTGATTTGATTATAATCTTTTTAAGAACTCAGTGTGAGAGTAGTACACGTTTCACATACTCCCTAGTGGCCACATCCTTTGGGAAATCACTAACTTGGGTCTGTACATAAAGAACTTATATCAAAACCAATTAAAGACATACATACTTTACAGAAATCAATTCCTTCTGCTAGCATATTTGAAGAGCCATGAATTCCCTAGACAGAAATAACAAACTCATTCTACTAAACAGATCAACAGTTGTACCACAGGTTTCTGTTGCATGAGGTAAGGAAAAAGTTATTTGTTTTTCTGTAGTGCTATTGCATAAAATTACTTCAAAACACAAGCAAGTTTAAGCTATTGATGAGCATTATTCTGAGGAATACACTCCTACTGTAAACAATATCAATGTTTAAATAATGTTTAGTACACATCACTGTAATCAGAGGTTAGATCTTACCTCTTCCTGTATCCCACTGGTAGTAGTTAATTTACTTCCATCAGTAACTGTTATAATTATTGCTGGCTCCAGAAAAAAAGGGTTTCGTCCCTAAGGGAAAAAAAAGTAGTTTTACTTAAAATGATGTAACAAACTCTGTTCAGTCATTAAATAGCCACTGATATCCACCAACAAAACACAAAGCTTGAGGTATTTATTCTCATGTACTACATAGTACAGCACAATGGGTTTCTGAGCCTTTTTACAGTCAGAACATGGAAAACTAGACACTTAGCTTGTCTGTATTCAATGAATGCATACAGAAACACAGCAACAATGGTTAACAGGACTTCAAGAATAATGCTTGCTGAAGTAGTCTGACTAACTAGCAGCTGTTTAGAGAAACAACCATCTCCTCAAAAGGTACTTCCAATTCCCCCTATTCCAGGGTTTTGTGTGATTCAATTACTGTGTCTCCAAGTAAAGTATTTGCATAGTATCTTGTGATCATGACCCCTGGGTTAAAAATTAATACTCTGTGTATTAAGACTGATATAAATAGCAGCAGTTCCATTCTGATCAAAGTGCTTTGACATGCATGCAAAATCTACTTCAGAAACAAATACCTGAAAAAAAAACTTTCCATATGTATCATTTAAGACAAAAACATATACAAGGTAAGATATTCTAGGATCCCACCAAGACATGCACCTAGCCTAGCTGTAGCAAAAACTTGAGGTCAGTTATTGGTATTTCCTTTATCTACTGCCAGTATTCTAGGAGCTTTCTGTGCCTCCTGAAACAGAATTCCAAAGAATTCCATGGACATGTCAACTCCAAGCTCAGGTACCACATTTAACTCTACCTAGGGTTAATAAAGGACTGAATAAAAGTCACCAAAATAATTTTTTTTTTAGTAGGTCCTATTTTCCTTCTCTTGTTAATCTCAAGGCCTTTTTTTCTTCTTCAGGAAACTAAGAAAAATGTAACTAAACCCAGAGTCTAGTTCTGCTTATAAAGACAAACTATCTCATGAATGCTTATGATTTACTCTAAAAATAAGGGGAGAGAATCAATAGGTTTTAGAAGATCTTTTAAACCCAGTTTTAGAACCCATTCAATATAAAAGATCATCTACTGGTTTTTGTGCTTTATACAGAACTATTACTTAATCTGAAATATATTTGATGAAGGGTATCCAGTTTGATTACTGTGGCACCACTACATTTATAGTGGTCAATATATTCTCAAACTATTTCTTAGTGAAAAAAAATGTTTTAAATTTCTTTTCAAATAGCATACTATTACATACTATTACTACAAATAATAAGCAAAACTCATTAAAACAAAGATCAATCTCTCCCATAAAAGCCAAGCTACTTTGTAATTTAATTTTAAAAATTACTCAAAAGATTTAAGGACTCTCAAAACACTCAATTTTAATTAAACTAATTTCCTAAGAATATTTAGCCTTATTTAATTCTTAACAGTTACAGTTATGTTTTTCTGCCAACTAAGAGTTTACCACAACTGCAAAACATCAGCTGAAAGCTAATTACATTGCACTGAAATAATATAGAAAGCAGGGTTTGTAAATAGATATTCTTCTCATGAACACTGACCATAAAAATACTTGAACCCTATTGCTAATAAATTATTGTAAAAAGGAATTGACAGCTGTTAAAAAAAAAATTTAGTTTTAGAATGTCATAAGCGATGCTCTTTAAGTTAATATTCTGGTGCAATTTGAGTATTAAAATTTTCATCTCTGACAACACCTTTTACCTGGATATACTCATTGTCTTGAAAAACTTTTTTTTAATTCCTTAACTATACTTTGTCTCAATTTTACCCATCTGAAGTTTAAGCCTTAAACAGTTTGGTCTCAGAATGATTATGAAATTATAAGGAAGGAAACAAGAGTTGCTAAGCTTGAGCTCCCTACAAAACACGTCTGAGGGAGAAATGTCTTCATCCTCAGTCTACTTTTTATAATTTCACAAGCATTTTACCTATACAAAGGACAGTCACTGACATACTAAGAATCAACTTGTGTTTAGAAACATAATTAAAATGTATCAAGGAAGAATTTCAGTAAAAATGCCTATTACTGAGATTTACTGTTTTCTACTAAAAATTTCCATGTCATTAATTTTTAAAGACCACCACTGACTCTTCTGACCCTGCTCATCACCTTAGTTATACAAAGGCATTCAAAACCAGTATTAAGTCAAGTATTCCTCTAAGAAAACCCCCGCTTATTTATGTAAGCTCTGAACAGTGAGATGTGACAAAATTAAATTCCAGAAGACTTACCAATTCTTTTAACTAAACTGCAGCAGTTTTGTCAACATTGGTTGAGAACTTCATTTCAATCTAAATAATCTAATTCCACAGTAATCAAATTACTTTCTATTTCTCTTCCCCTAGAAATACACTTAAAAAAACCACTTCATATTTACACATCTTAGCAACACCATTGAGCGTAAAGGCATAGGTAATTAATTCAGTCCAGCCCAATTATTTTGGATATGCAGAGAAACAATGAGTGACAGAGCACACTACCAGCTCTTTGGCAACTTACAGGTATGCTGCAATACACTGGAAAGCATCTCAGGATAACAAGGTATAAATAAAAATAAGCCGGTTTACAACTTACTCCAATAACTAGCTAACCAGCATGAGGTTTTATTTATTTCAGAAGCAAAATCTTTTCAACACTTCTTTTCCTTCTGAAAGTTTGTAGCAGAGGCAAAAAAAAAAAAGAAGCACCTAAGGTTTTAATGGCTGACCACCCTGTAACAAGGTACAAGGAGGATTTTTTCATTCACCTGCAATCTGCCTTTTCAGGGACAGATATGTGCCAAGGAAAAAAAAAAAAAAACACCACAGACTTATTTTGGAAACAAAGTTACTTAAAACTCAGCATCAATACCAGGGAAAGCTTGCTTGGCTAAAAAGGGACAAGCAAGAGATTCAAAGCCTTAAAGTAACTTATGTTACACAACACTTCCATTGGAACAATTTGACAGCTTCATGACTGTTCCAAAACACAAAGCAACTCAGTTGCGTGTGTTGCCTTTTCCTTAGTCTTCAGCTGAAGCAGCTCTGTGCTCAAATAACACATAAATACAGAGCACCACTAAGCTACACGCCACTCACAGCAGGTCACAGTAAGAGGCATCCCATGCCATCCCAGCTTGTGTACCCAGCTTGTGCTCTCCGAGGGAGCCTCGCATCAAGTCAAGAGTGTATCAAATTATCAAGACACATTATTGCCTGGTTAAGGCTCTCACAACTAAGAGCTCACTTCCACTAGCAAGCAAGCTTAGCATCAAGTTTCAGCATGGCTAATTAATACACGCATGATTTTTTTCCTTCTTCCAAGTGTACAGGTAAAGCAGTTCAAGAGCTATTGTGATCTTTACATATGCAAGTATACAATATTACACATGCAGGAAGAAAAGATGAATTTAATACTACTGTTATCTCAAAGAACACATTTAAATATTAATTTCAGAGTCAGAAGTGTTGAAAACCTGAAGAAATAGATGAGGTAGAAATGTGACCAAAACACATCAAATCAGAGACTATATATGACACAACAAGCAACTATTACAAAAGTATTTAGTAGTACAGGAACTTCATGCCCAAGAAAGGCTGGAAGCTGAAAATAGACATGAACTGAAGTGCATATTTTTTAACAGAACATATCACTAGGAACTGGAAAAAATGCATTTTGAGATCACGACAAATGTCTAAAAGGTACACTTTCATTTCAGTAAATCACAAAACTTGGCAAGCTGTATTGCACATCTATCTCCCATTATCACAGCAGAGCCTTTTCATTTTCAGAAGTATCAGCCCTAACTGTCAGTAAATTTAGACATCTGACCAGGAAATACAAAACTGCAATATCAATTTTTGAATTCAATCTTGGTTTTTTACAATTTAGGTCAAGAGTCTCACAAATGCTCATGAGAATCTGTGAGCAACCATTGTCCAAAAACAACTGCTTAAAATGAAATCTAAAAGTCAGAATGACAAAAATTATTAGCTTTAAAGCTATTTTTAAACTGATAAACAGCTTTTAAAATACTGAAATATTGAGCTTGAATTTCAAACTAAAACAGACGGTCCAAATCCATCATGGTTTTCACTTTCTGTTTCTTAGAAACTTCAGTTACGCTTCAGTAAAATCAGGAAATGTCTAAGACATTAACATTTATTAGAGACTTTCCCCTTCATTGCTCAAGGCAGAACACAGTCAAGTACACAGAGGTATTTAACAACTGTTCTGATCATCAGTTACATAAGAACTGCAGCATGCTGTTCAACTTACTTCTCCCACTCACATTTTCTATTATCCCCACAGAACTAATCAATATAGTTGGCAAGTCCTACAGAACCAACTGTCTCATGCTTTCACACAATTGTTTCCCAAGTCACAAACACAGCTGAATACACTGGCATTACAACAGTATTTTAGTCAATTTATACCTAGCAATTAAACTTTACAAAAATTGCTTTGCCTTTAAGGATTTTCAAATGAATGTAGACACACCATGATCCTGCACATACATGCAATGCACTATAGGACTAGGGAATTAATATGCTTTCAACTTTGGTAGATTAGTAAGTTCTTTCCTATTACTTGATAAGAAGCAAAATGTCTTTAAATGGAAGTTTTCCCAGATGAAGCTACTCTGCATATCACCTAATTAATATTTAGCACAAACACACTATGAAACTTTGATCTATTAGAACACAGTGAAGAATATGCTGACGGTGGGGGAAAGCAAGAAGGGTATCCCAATTCTACTACAACATGTGCTTTGATAAATCTGACTTCTCACAGGATATGCCACCAGAGCACCATAATTCCGTGGCCAGACTGAAAAATACAGCATCTAAACTCCACCACAGTGTTATCTAAGTGACTGAACCTGCATGATAAAAATAACTTTGAAATTGTATTTATTTACTATAGCTGTTTTAGAAGTGAAATTGATTCCTTGAAGTGGAAGCACGTCAGTCTCAGAGAAACTTCTGGTTTTGGCCCGCATGAGCAAGAGCTGAAGAACATACTGGAATTCTGTACAGGCGTAAGATCTGACAAGATGGACTTCACAGACAAGGAAAGTTGCTAACTCGTCTGTCTTGCTGTCCATAAAGATTTCAATATGTTCCCTTGATACTGTTGGTTATTCAATACATAATACAGTTTTGCAGTGGTAGCAATTCTGTCTTAATAGGAGACGATCATGTATTTGTAAAGCATATGTATTTCAAGATCACTTTCAGAAGTCACAGAAGAAAGTTCAGTGACAGCTACACCAACCAGTTTGAGTTTCAGACAGGATGTGTTCTGAAATATAAGATTTCAAGCCATAAAAGAAATTTTAATAAAAACCAGAAATCTCCTTTGATGCTTGATTAATGACAAAGATAACATCAGTCACAAAGTGTAATTTCTGGAATGGGGCTTTCATTAGGTTGTTTCATAAGATTTCTCTATCTCCAAGAAAAACACCCAGTGTTTTTCTGAAAGGACTGCAAGACAGCAGGATGATTCTTACTATTAGAGCTAGTCCACACACACCTGCAGTATGGATAAGCATCTTGTGTCATAATACTATAATCTTTTAGCTCTCCTTCCAGTACCCAAGATGGGAGGACTTGTGCTCTTTCCTTCACACTAGGCAGTTGGGAATACTACCTCACCCACAGACAGGTTTCAGAAAGAACACAGGTACATTAATCACCTGCTAAAGATAATTTGTGAGATCCCCTTACTACAACCAAAAGAAGAGAACCCTATGTCTTAAGGGGAAAACAACTGCTATCAGAAATGCAGGTGATAATAGCACATTTTAGAAGCCCAAAGTGTGGCCCCAAGAACTATAAAGATCTAGTTCCTCTGTATATATAACAGAGTGAGTAAAAACATCACATCTCTTCAACCAAGGGATGAGGGAAAGAAACAAGTTTAGCAAATGCTTAACGAGTCTTGACTGAGCCCATGACAGTAACTGTAATATGAAAACACCAACTCTCAACACCACCAGTGATCCTCCCAAATTACAACTCCCATGGATTTTGCTGTAGTTTCAGCTGCATAAAAGCAACATTTATAAACCGGTATTTGGCCAAACTAGCCTATCAGAGAGTACCTCACCTAGGTAAACTTGTACTTCACTTTGCAATTGGAACACCAGCCAGCAGAGGGGGCACAAGCTAATAGAATCTATCCTCATATGAGGTGATTAGAGTGACAAGATAAACCTGAGGCATGTTCTGTTGCATACTACCTGAAAACACACAGGAATAGGTTAATACCTCCCTTTTAAAACTATATACCTAAATACTCTAGATGTACTTGTATAAGTACAAATAAGAAGTAATCCATCAGTGAACTCTAATCTCTTAAAGCATGTTTAATCCAACAGTTGATTCATGGTTTCTAGACACCATGGAAGCACATACTATCATTCCACTACTCCCTTTATTTGCTGGAGACTGCCCATCTTTGGGAGGCTCAGCCACAAGAATTAAACTGTATTACAGACACATTCCCTTTGCTTTTGAAGTTAGAATACTGGAGGGGGGAGAGAGAGAAGTTATCTCAAATTATGTTGTCTTTTGGAGAAGACCTTAAAAACAGAGTTTTAAGAAGGCCCACTAGAATTTATCAAGGTCAGAATCCATGCTTCCATTAACTCAACATCTTTCCCCCTACCTATAAAATGGAAAATGCTGTTCAAGCAGTAATGATTTCTCCTGCACTCTGAAAGTCAACATAATGGCAACGATTTTACAGTAAGGATGGCTACCAAAAAATATCTTTCCTCCATGAGGCAGGATTACAAAACCTAAATTCAGCTGTCCTCCTCTATAGACTACAGCAAGGTTATTGTAGGCAAATTAATTTCCCATGTTCTAGACAATTCTTTAGTTAGCTACATAAATACCTAAGAGTGACTACAATGCCTAAGACATGGGCTAGGCACAGCTTCTTATTTGAAACACCTATGTAGGATTACATGGTTTTTGCTTCATTCCTTACTGGCACTACAGATTAGCAATACATGAAATAATTTTTGCACACACAGTATTTGTACACACATTGGTTTGGTGGTATGAAGCTTTCTGTATTTCAGGCAACCTGGAACAAATTAAGTTGTAGACTTAAATAAAAAAAGAAATTAAACAAAATCCTTTAGCAAAAGGCTTTCAAAGCAGAACACAATTGTAACAGCAGACTTTTCCTAAAGCTGAGCCAGAGATCAAACTCCTCAGCACATCAGTTACAGAACTAAGGGAGAATTCTTGAAACAACCATTATGTCCATAACACAAGCTACCTAAGTTCCATTTAAGAAAAGGAAATTTAAGGTATTGAGGAAAATAAATGGGATGGAAGCAAGTAATTTGTTCCTTGGTATTTTGGACCTAAGTATTATCTCCAAAAATCTTTTTTAAAAGAGGCATTTACAACTTCAATTAACTACTGAACCTCCAAACATATGTCATCTTAAACTAGCTGTGTCCAGTCAAACCTGTACAGCAAAAATCAAAGATCCAGTTAGATATCACTTCTATAATTAGAAATGCTAGAGACAAAACAGCTATCTGAATTGCACAAGAGACATCAAACCCATTTTCAAAAACAAAGTCACAGACATATATCTAAGCATATCAGCTGCTTGCTTTGCTAAAGCTTGCAAGTTTGTGTTCTATAGGCAGTGATTTCATTGCACATCCATCCTGAAACATACCACAAGAAAATTCACTGTGCTTAGTATCATTTTTATAGATGCTCATAACTTTACACATTCTGGGTTTCCAAGTCTGGCACTGAATGTACTGCTTAAAGATTATTTAATTGCGCAACTTCAGTCATTTTGGAATTCTCTCAAAAAGTTTGTGCCAAGAACAAAACCAAAACTAACAGCAAGAAAACAAAAAAGGCAACTCAAAGGAGCCTGAAAATGAGTTTCAATGCAAGAATGGTTCATTTTGGAATACAAAATCTCCATATTGAGTAGTACACATGTGACAACAGAAGGCATGTGTCAAGGAAGCAGTTTAAAGGAATGATGAATACATAGCAGATTTACTAAGACATCAAACTTAAAACCTCAAGATACTTTCATGTCTTCATATGCCTAAATCAGAGAGGTGGTCCCAACATTAGTAAGTCACAGTTTCAAAAACCACAGGTTAGTATATAGGCTTGTCCTGTTTCTTTCACTTAAGAACAAATTTAATTGAGTTTTAAATATCATATTATGTAAGTGATAACTTCTTGATTAACTTGTAAGTGCTCCAATTTAGGTGAGGTCCTTGGTATGTTTCAAAAACAATTCAGTCCTTCAATCTTTCACAATTATGTGACAGTTTAAAAAAAAAAAGCAAAACATGCACAGAACAGAAATTTTATATGTAATAAAATTCAGCAAGTAACTAAACAGTGACAAACTGCATTGAAATGAATAGCAAAAGGCCACTAACATTTGAACCATTTAAGTACTGATGTGAGAAATATATTATAATCCCAGAAAGGGAAGAATCTTTTTCTTAAATTAAATTAACTACCTAAGCAGCAAAACCAACTCTGATTGCAACTTGTATATTGTTTTTAAGTTAATGGAAATTGTAAGTTACAGAAAAAGACACACCTTATTAGTTACTTGCAGATTAATAAATGAATCACTATTGGAATCATCTGAAATTGGATAATCAGCCAATAAGTTAGAGGAGTTGTCAAAGTTATTTGCATGAACAATAGTACATGGGAGCTGCTAAAAACAGGTTGTATTTGAGCCTTTATAAACTTTTTCTAAGAAAAATAAAGTAACAATCCATACCAAACATAACTTTAAAGTCAGGTCCAAAGACTCTGAGTTTAAGATTATTTTGGTTATATTTCCTCAAATTTCTAAATGCTTTATTCCAAAAATAACTGACCTTGCCAAGCCCTGGATCAAGTCCCTAATTACAGCAGCCTTTCTGCTTCACAGCAATGACTTTACATAGCTGTTTCTGGCTCAGTCAGTGCAATTCACAGTGCTAAGCCAGGCCTCTGTTCTCCACATGCTGGAGAAGGGTAACGAGTCCTACAGTTTCCAGCACACTAAGTAGAGGAAAAAAAACCTAACGAAAAAACACAACACCAAGAAGAAAAGACAGGCTTGTATACAAAAAAATCTCCTCACATTTTAGGGGGTTAATAATCCAGAGTACTGACGAGCTGACTAAAAGCAGCTGATTGACCTATGAACACAGAGCAATTCCTCAAAATAATTTCCCCAAGACTCCCCCACAATTCCCTCCTGGAGTTTATCATAACAGCAGGAACAACTTAGCTGTTTTAAACCAATTTTGAACCACTACAGGTCACAGGCCAGTTTATTAATCTCAGTGGTCAATCACTGATCAATCACTGATTTATTTTACTACATGGAGTCACACAACCTGAAGCAAGGTTGGCACAACTATGAACACACAAGAGGCCACAAGTTCCAGAGCAAGGATCTAGGCTGAGCTCACCTTACATACAGATGCATACAATCAGGTTGGGATTCTGGGATTCAAAGCTGGGAGGGCAGAATCATTGCAAGTGATGGCCACTTTTCACTCATTCTGTATACCGAGCATCAGGAAACAGTATCAGTGCCCTATGAGTCCAATGACATATTCTGTATTTCTTCAGTGTAGCTTGACAAAATGCAGTGTATTCAGACAATTTATGAATGAATATGTTATGGCACTGCCCCTTCCAAATCAAATTTGTTTAAATACTGAGCACTTCAAGATTCAAAGTAGTCAAAGCAAGTTCAGAACATGATGAAGTATCTTTTTTCTGCTATTGGAACAGACTACTGAGATTGTTTTCATTGGAAAAAATAAAGTGCTTCATGTAAGGTTGTTTCAAATTCTTTAAAAATATACTGGAATGGAACTAGACAAGTGATTTTCAAAACATTTAAGACTTTTGCTGAACTTTGTTGTGCTGGGAGGGCTGAAGGGCAAGCAGTTCCACCTCATAATGTAAAAAACCACTTCAACAGTGCCTGCTGTAGCTCTCACTAGAGGGTATTTTAAAACAAAACTAACTAAAAGTTTCAAAAGATGGCATGTTTAAAGGTTATGGCCTAAAAGGTATAAATTCAAACCAGTATGCTTAATTTCATCACACAGCAGATGGGAATGATTCATTTTTACCAGCACTTCATATACAGATCTTTGACATTAGCAGGCATATAGGTTTATGTTAAATCCATTGCTATTTCACAGAAAACAGGAGACTGTGAGAAAGCCACTCATATTTCTGCCATTATTGTGCTTACAATGGTGATGTTGTTTACTGCTGTCTGAAATTCTCCCATTTGGTTTTCTTGGGGAAGGGGGGCAAAAAAAAAAAAAAAAAAAAAAAAAGGCCAGGAGAGCTACTCTAGAAGTGCAAACCTCTGCCTCTACCAACATGAGACGCAAACTGCATGTGCAGCTGTGCCAGCATGACAAAGCAGGAAATGCTAACCTAAACTTTGGTTCCAAATTTGGAGGCACATGCAGCACAGGCCATTTCAGTGCAGTGTGTTATGATCTCACAATGCCAAGACAAGCCATACTCAAAGGATTTTGACTTTTGAGAGCAAAAAAATCCAGTAACAATCCTCAAAAGCCTCTTGGGAAAATAAAACTGCTCAACAATTTAAAGAAAACAGAACATATCACTGCAAAAGCATACTGTAGTCCATGTCAGGGAACAGTACTTCACATCTGTGATCGTTGTGGTTTTTATAAGCTCAGGAGAACCTAGACAAGCATATAAGCAAGTAGTCAGCCTAGAATGTGTGACTTAAAGCTGTCTTATGCCGATCAAGTATGATTAGACATTATCTCCTAGGTATGCTATTTACTTGTATTTGGAATACCAGAGTATTTAAGCCATTATGGCAAAGTACATTGAACTCCACAGACCAATGCCAATTTTTACTGTGGGAACACATCAGCAATTCTGCTACTGCAGCTATAAATGGGTCTAAACATATATTCAGAGAGAACTATAAAGTGGCAGTTAACCTAAAATTGTATTGTTTGATGGTCACACACAGCATGAAATATCACTCAGAAAAAAGTTACTTAAAAACAATGCTATCATATGCAGGATACCCTCCAACTTCCAGGTCAGAAATCGGTCATTCCAGCTCTGAGCGTATTTTTAAGTTCCCAACATATTCTTTATCAGTTGAATTCAATTTGAATTTTAGTTTTTCCTCAAAATTTCTTAGTTATGCTTCTGTTCATATGTGAAACACTACAGAATAAAAGGCTTTCAGCAAGACTGCACACAGCCTGGTAAGTCACCCAAACAATGTTTCTTGTACTAATCTAAATCCAGGCAGCACCTTATTCATCACTGTGAATGAAAAATACCTATTCTAAGTCCGCTCGTATTAGACAAATTATAGTTGACTTTTCTGTTTCAAAACAACGAAGTTAGCATGCTTTTGTTACATCAGATTTGTTTAAAAGTCAAACTCACCTCTAAGCCAGTTTTACCATAGCAGTAATAATTATGGTGCAGAAAAATATGTGCAAGATATTCCAGCAAGTTTAAAAAAACTCATAAAAAGCTTATAATATTGAAAAGTGCTCTTTCTACATGCAGGATTAAAGCAATTTCACCCTGAAAAAATTTGTAAAAATACTTTTAGATATCAACTCAACCACTTTGAAATCCACTCAGTTAAGTGTATTTTATCCTCTCAAACGTTATTCTATGCAATAGTGCTGAAAAAACAGTAAGAGACCATCATTACACAAATAACAAGCAACGTGAAACACATGGGGTATCAATAAATCTGAGTTTTAGCAATTTCAAGCATCCATCAGATTCCAGTTTTGGTGGTGCTACGTTGGTCCTTTGTATATGAATATCAAAACACCACTGATATTTTACCTACCTCAGATTCAGTGCTTAGTCTTAGAAACCTCACTACAAACCTCAAATAACTGAGGTTGATGGTTCATTTCAACCATTTGTTTACATTTTCACTCTGTTGTAACAGCAGCTACATTTTCAATGTTTTCTGTTTCCACAGAAACACATCTATCAGTTTTTAACCCCTGTATCAACTACAACAAGCTGCACATTTGCTACACTCTAAACTGTTTGGTTAAATTGTGACTACTCACATCCTGCAGAACAAGCCACAGTTACAAGACCTAAGAGTGTATTTCAAGAGGACAAAAAACCTGCCAGTAAAAGGCTTGGTATTTCTGACTATCTCAAACAATGGAGAAGCTGAACTGGAGAAAATAAAAAGTCAATTATCTAAGTGTAAACTGGGCTAATGAAGTACAACATTTTGTGTGATGTGACAGTAAGCCCTTACTGAACTTGGTGTATTTAAACTGCTTTGTTCCTGGAGACATCCAAATCCTGTATTTTTTCCTAAGCTCTCCATAAAAATGCAGAAGGTGAAAAGGATCACTATTTTTAGTGAATGCTAAAAGCTGACACCTTATTTGAAGGTTTATTCTTCTGCTATCATAATCATCACAAAAAGCATACTAAGGGGGGAAAAAAACTATTATTGGATTCAAGCAGCATAATACTGAATTTATCAATCTAAAAGTGCTGCTTAAAATGTCACCTTAAAACGTGTACTTTCCAAAAACATTTTTTCTTGGCAAAAGCCTTCAAAACAATTGGACCTAGCAACCTCTCAGTAAGATACAGAATTTATAAAGCCATAGCATAGCATTTACATCAGAAATAGCTTATGAAGAAATCTTCCAGGCCCTTGACAATCTAAGTATGTTGACAGTGTCCTTTATGATCTAAATGTGAGATCCTGAGATCAGCTGATCCCACAGTAACTCAATCTTTATGAGTAACTAAGTCAGTACTTATTTGCTTAAAGAGTAGTATGATAAACACTCATAGGAAAAATCCAAACATTAAAGTTGCAATAAAATACGAGACTTTGTTGGAGATTTTCCCCAACTCCAGAATGACCATTCAGCCATCATTCTTGTTCAGAAGGTCAGCTGATGGAGAACTCTGGTCAACTTTGAAAGAAATCAAGTATAGCGAGTCACTCTGCCATTTAAACAGTTCATACTCAGCAGGGGCACAGGATATCATGCTGGTGGAGACATAACCAGACAATCCCATCAGGCTTGTATCATGTCTTGTCATTTGCATGTGTGAGAAAAATATGCTTTACAAGTCATTTTTGTGTAACAAGTGGATCTCAGCAAGTATCTTAGAAGCTTGTCAATACATCAAAATACAAGCACAACAGTCAAAAGATTTTTAGCCAGAGAAATTTCCCCACAAAAGAAGATTAATAACAGTTTGGATTTTATTACATAATACCACACCTAAGATGGTTGCTTTTTTGTAAAATTATCTTCTCTTACTCTGACATACTCAGTCTTCAAATATCTGCCCCTTAAATTTCAGTTAACTACTATTTTATGGTCTTAATATTTGCAGTTGCTTTAGAAAAAAGTTAATCAGCAATTTATGTTCTGAGTGAAAACTATTTCAAATGCAACTGAGCATTCTGACCACTTTTATTTTCCTGATTTTTTAAGTTGCTCATACCATGTACAGTTAAATATCTGTTTGTCTGGAGTATATTTTAGGTGGTAGACAAGAACAACAGGAAGATGAGGATAACAAGACATGGTTTTAAAGACCAGTGTGAAGTTGAGGACAATTAGCTGTCCCAGATCTCATCCTGCAAATGCCAAAGGGCCAGTTAAATGTTGTGGAATTTGATTTATTTTTAAAAATTGCTATTTTGATTAGAATAGACAAAATGGGAATCTTTGACTTCAGCAGCAGATGACCTACCACTTGCAATACATCCATCTATTTTTGCAGATGCTAAAAAGGGTTAGAATTTCTGTTTAGTCACCTGACTGCCCATGCAAATACCTCTTCAACAGCCAGCTCCACATGTGGGATGGAGCAAAAACGTGCATAAATGAGGATGGGTTCAAGCCCAGAGACTTACAACCAAAACAGATCAGACAAAGAAAAAGTCATTGCTTCACAGACAAAAGAAAAGCTATTGCAGTAATGAACACTACTAGTGAGTCAAAATAGTCATGACAACTCAACTGCCCACTTGAGTAGTTGAGCACAGTTGGTTCACTTAGAGCAAATTATTTGACATGGGTTTAATTAGAATAATTATCAATAGCAATGGGAAAGAGCAAATAGTTTGTGTATGTGCCTACAGGGGTTAAGTGTTCAAGAAAGATTCATACAGCTCCTGTAACTAAACAAAAACACCAGAAAAATGGGAAACTTATACACAGATGTATGAGGACAGCAGATGGCAATAGAAAAAAAACCCCATGTGTGGAACTAGCACTTTTTTAAGTTTCATCACTAAACAGGCATTTTAAAAATGTTTAGGCTAACTTGATCATCTCATGGCAAAGCCATACAATGCAGCATGAAACTTCCTTCGCAAACAAATAGGGCATGTTATCACAAACTCACACTGGAAAGAGTTGGGGGGAGGAACAGGGACTTATGTTCACAACCATATTCCCAAGTTAAATACCAGAGTGGTGCTATGTACTAATCCTCAGATAGTGGACAAAGCATTACATGAGAATAACAAACAAAAAGGGGAGATTCAAGTTAGTATGTCCCACATGAAAAGTACATTATATACTTTGCCCAACACTAGTACCATCCTTCAAGTAAAACAAATCCAGGCTTTGATCCAGCACCAGAAAGAACTGAGTCCTAATGCACACATTTAACCTACAACTTCTGTATTTTAGCAGCTCATACTAAGGAGCATGAGAAGGCTGGCCCACACCAAAAAAGAAGTCCTGTTTTAAAGGGATAGTTGCAATAGAGATTAAAAAAGCACAGCTTCTCAAGGTTCTGATACAAGAGGCAGGTTTATAAAAATACACTTATGCAGAGAAATGTTGCGGTAAACTCACTGGAAAGAAAGTGTTTTGAAAAAGTTGTGCTCCTTCCAGTACTTTTGGACATGCAGTGTTGTTAGAAAAATGGCTCATCTCCCAAATTGTTCAGCACTGGATAGAGAAAGCAAAGTTTTCATAACCCTATCAGGCCTGCCAGCTAAGGTACTGAACATAGAACTTGACAAAAATAAAAAAATTGAACTGAGAAGGTCAACTTGGAGGCTACATCACAGCTTAAAAACTGAGGAATGACTGAAATGAAAACAAACAAAAAAAGTAAGTTTGGTACAAAACTATAGTCACTGACTGTATTTCTTCAAGCTAGCTGAGCTCTGCTTACTTTTGAAGAAGCCCCCATATTGAATATTCCATGAAGATTCCACTTTTGGACAACTAACTAATTGCTGTCTCTGGGAAGTTTGTGTCTTAAGATTTTTCCACCTAGTAACAGTCAACCTACCTGCCCATAGTTGTCTATGCCAGTTACTAATCTATTTAAGTTTAATAAATCAAAAGCTGTCCTTAGGGACTGGCCAAGAGTCGTAAGTCCTTCAGCTTGAAGGTTTTTCAGTTCATTCATAAACGTTGCATGATTTTCCTTCCAGCCAGCCTGCAAAGAGAAACATGAGAAGATTTATTCTGCAGATACGAGTTTTGCTTTCCTGTTAGGCTACAAAGAGCCTTCCCTGCTGCATGCAGCTCACTACAAATGCTAACAAAACACCTCAGAAGTTAGTTGTATTTGATGTTGCTCCAAAGAGCCTGAAATGATGCACTTCTCTTAAACCATAGAACTCCCCATTTATCAAACGAGCATTTTTGCTTTGTCCCCCAGGACAAATTTCTTTGAGGACACCGGTGCCCAAACCTCAGAACTATTTACATCACCCTCCCAGATGGAAGCCAACTGCGCTTGTGAAGCGACCTCCAACAGGTTCACCGTCCTGTGTCATGTGGACCCACCGCCCCCTTCCCCCGCGCGGTGCGTCCCGCCCCCGCCACGGCGGGGCCAGGGAAGTGCCGTCCCCTTCCGAGTCCGGGGCTCTCCGGGTTGAAGTCGGTCCTTCCCCTGGCTCGCCCCTGCCAAGCCGAACTCTCCTTGGAGTTGCTGTCACTTCTCCCAACTTGAATAAATATCCCCCACAGTTCATTGCTGCTCGCACACACCGCACAGGGGAAAAGCGTCGGCCATGTTGATGTCAGCGCCGCCGCCGCCGGAGCCCGAGTGTGCCGCGCTCCCCCGGACCGCCGGCAGCCGGGGCGAGGCGGGCGGGGGGCGGACGGGCCGGAAGGAGGCCGGGGAGGAGGGGGGGGTGAGCGGGGGTTACCTTGATAGCGTAGGGAGGCTCCTCGAAAGTGACCAGCATGTACCTGTCTCCCCTGCTGGCCGGGTCCCGGGCTCGGAGCTGCGGCGCGGGGGACAAAGCAAAGGGTGAGCCGAGAGGCGGCGCCGCCGCCGGAGCCCCCCGGCTCGGCCCGGCCCTCCCCTCCCTCCCTCCCCGCACATACACGCACTCTCTCGCTCTCTCCCGCCCGCCCTCGCCCCGCGCCCCCGGCCCAGGCAGCCCCCCGCTCCCTGCCGCCCCCTCCCCTCCCCGCGCAGTCACTCTCGCTCGCTCTCTCTCGCCTCCTCTCGCAAGGCAGAGCCCGGTACCTTCATGAAAGTCTCTACAGCGCCTTTGGCTATGTCCAGATAGGTGGTGCCCAGATGGGTGCGCTGGTTCATGGAGGCGGACGTGTCTATCAGGAAGAGTAAGATGGGCATAGTGCGGAGGGGCCGGCGGCCGGGCGGCTACATGGACAGCGGGCGGGGGGCTGAGGGGAGAACCGTGGGGGGGAGGTGAGGGGAAGGAGGGGAGAGAGAGAAGAGAAGACGGGGGACGGGAGAGGAGTAAGTGGCTGTGAGTGCTGTGCACGGGGAAGGGCGCCTCCCCGCTGCCCCTCTGCCGAGGCGGGGGGGAAGGGGGGGCAGCCCTGCCTGCCCTGCCCTCCTTTGTGTGAGGGGCCTGCTCAGCCCAACACAGGCTGGTTTATGAGGGAGAGGCGGATAGGGCTGCGCTGCTGGCTAACCTTCCCCCCACCACCACCTTCCTCCTCCTCCTCCACCGCCGCCCGCCCTCCCCTCCCCCTGTTGATGTTACTCAGAAGTTTCAGGCGGAGCAGCCGCGGCCCCGCCGCCCCAGCACTTTCTCGCTCTGACTGAGGCGCTTCCTCGCTCGCCGCCCGCTTTTAAGGCAGCCTGGGTAGGTCGGGCCCACCCCTCAAGGACACGTCCCCATCCCACGTGATGGTCTCCCGGCTCCACCATAGGACCCCGGAACCCCTCATTAGCATATTCAAATCGGCGGGGCGGGGCGGCCGCAGCCGCCGGGGGCGCGGGCGGCGGGGGCGCGCCGGCGCAGCCGCGGGCGGGGGGGGCGGCCGGCCGGGGGACACGGGGCAGGGCGGGGAGCGCCGGCCCTCACAGGGAGGCGCTCCGTGGACGCGCTCCAGGCGCCGGGGATGTGGAGGGACAGCGCGGGCGGGACGGGAGGGACGGACGGGGAGAGGGATCTGTCGCCGCCGCCCCTCTCGCTGAGCTATTTCGAGAGCTGCGGGGTGACGCGTCCCTCGGGGGCAGCGCCCTGCCCGACCCGCCCGCTCGGGGAGGGCGGCGGGGTGGCCCCTGGGGAGCGCCGGGCGGGCCGGGCCGGGCCGGGTCGGGTCGGGCCGGGGCGGTGACTCCGGCGCTGGCGGTTTGTCGCCGCCGGGAGCGGCGGGTGAGTCACGGGGGTGGGAAGGGAGGAGGGAGGGAAGAGGGCGGGCGCTACCCCCCGCCCCGTCTCCGGGTGCTGCCGCTCTCCTTGAGGCTGCGGGAAGGTCCCCACCTGCCCTCGCAGCGGGTCCTGCCCCCTCACCGGGAGGAAGGGAGTGCTTTTGGGGCTCTGGGTGGCCTGTGCTGCGGCCAGATGCCAGCGCAGCCGCTCAGGCCCGGGGGGCGTCCAGGGAGCCGCGCCGGTCCCGGTGCCGAGGGAGCGGGGGGATCGCTCTTCAAGGGAACTTCGGCTCCTGGCAGGCAGCACAGGGGTCGCCTGTCGTATCCACTGGGTTTAGGATGGAGAAAACAGTCCGGTACCATTTTGATGATGAATTCCTACAGACATGGTCTGGCCTTTCACTCGATCCTTAGGAAAAAAAAATACTGGCTAGCCTTAGCTGTGACCTTTTTCCCTCCATACGGGCAGTGATTAACACTAAGGTTTCTTTCATCCACGCTAAGGCACTCCAGATTTACTTCTTATAAATCATGTAATTATGGAGTGTTCCCAACCAATTAACGATGAAGATCCCTGTTCTCAGTTTTTTGGCGATTTGTTAAGGTTTGGGTTTTTTTTTTTCCCAGCAATTCAGTCTGCTGTTTCTGCTCATAGCCTTGGAGCAGTAACTCCAGAGCCATTTCTTAGCATAATCTGTTCAGGAGAATGCTCTGCTTCCTATCTGACTGTTTTTTGGGTTTTTTTCCCGATCCAGCTGATGTGCACCCACAGCTACTGCTCTAGAAGGTTTGAAGCCACTGTGCTCCTTCCTTCTCCCAAGATAAAATTAGCAGTGTTCTGGCTTGATTCATCTTGATGTTCCAGGCAAGATTTCTGTCTTGTTAGGCAAGAGCTTGTTTGGGCTTTTTTATTATATATATTTTTTTTTTTCAGACTAATGGAAAATTAGCATTTCTAGGAAGAGGGAGGGATAGAATCGCATCTCCATTGCAAACTGGTATGCATTCTTATGCCTTCGAGGAGCTTATTTTGGTTTTCCTGTTGGTGCTGCACCTGTGACCTGTGCCATCCTTTCTCAGGCTTTGGGGTGAAATCAAGGGCACTTCCTTTCAGCCCAGTTTACCATTCAAGGCCATTAAAGTATCTCCAATCTTAAGGACCCTGTGAGAGCTGGGAAGGAATCTTTGGAGTCAGTGCAGACTAAAGTACAGCAACTTTGGAAGTAACATCTTTTACTGTGAATTATTTCTCACTGTGGGTCTTGCTGCTGGTGGTGTGAGTGGCCAAGCTCATGTGCACCCAGTGGCTCTTCAGCTACTTGTATCTTTCCAGCAGTTCAGTATTAGAGCTCTAACAATGGTGCTGGGTCTCATGACCTGCAGCAAGGCTGTTCTGGTACAGGTTCTACTGTATAATCTGAATCCCTCCTGTCAGAGGGAGAAAACCAGCAGGGGCCGCAGAGGCCACATTGCTGGGTTACCCTGGAATCCAGCTGCATGCCAGTCCCTGTTACACAGTAAATCATTTGGACTATCAGAGGGGCTTGATTCACAGTCATTTTCTCTCCACTGAGGTATTTTGGGACACCTTCCTTCCCCTCAGGTCCCCGCAGAAAGTTACAGGTATCTTCTGCAGCTCCTAAGGTCAGCAAGACTGGCTGCTGGAAGAGCAGTAATTGTCTCCCTAAAGTGGTGAGATTCAAGCTGTAGGCTGCTGTGCTGCTGTAGCAAATCACACCTTGGGATAGTAATGTCATTTGGGAGTAATGTTGACTAAGTGTATGATGATGGCCTTTAACTGGCTTCCTTTTAAATTTCTGAGATAGGCACATTCTTCAGACATGCCATATTCTCTCCTATTTGTATGTTGCTGATATTCCATTGACCATTCTAATAAAACCAGAATCACTTTTGTGTGTAAAACATCATGCATCTTCTTGGGGAACATCTGAAAAATGGGAAACTTCTGGAATGGTTCCTTCTCCAAAGTGCTGGAAAAGAGGCATTTTAGAGTCCTTGCTATACCAAGAAAATGTCATGATGAAAGGCAGCCTGGGCCATGAAGACTTTGCATGAATCCTGGAAGGTCATTTGGAATGTTTATGTTTTGTTGCCAATAAATGAAGAGAGATCAGGGAAAAAGTTATGTTAATTCATGGTGATAGAATCAGTTATAAACCAGCATGAATTCTGAATCAACTTTGAAAATTGCAAGCTGTATGCATGCTGTAACTTTCTTGCCAATGCAAGAGGAAGGTGAGACTGAAGCATCTGGCCCCACTCTATCCCTAGTTCCCTCAGCCCTGGTAACACTGATGGAAGCATCCCACAGACAAAACTTGTACACAGTTCCAATGGGATTTATGCAACGAAACTAATTTACTGTACTCTTCTGTATGCACTTGCTATTTGCTGTTATCTTGGAGGCCATTTGGAGCATTCAGTCCTTCCCACTCCTGTGCATCTTCTATTAGATCTGTATTAGATCTGCTATAGGGCAGAATCATGGCTGGGTGTGTGTTGTCTGTGGTAGGCATTGGTACTTTGCTGCTGGGAGCTGGCCAATTTGATTAATATTGAGAAA
This sequence comes from Aphelocoma coerulescens, assembly GCF_041296385.1. NCBI lineage: Eukaryota > Metazoa > Chordata > Aves > Passeriformes > Corvidae > Aphelocoma > Aphelocoma coerulescens. The sequence continues at coordinate 66,619,723 of NC_091013.1, forward strand.
GATTCTTTCAAAGACAGGTAATCAACCCAAGCCTTAAGTGTGCATCAGCCTCTTGATGTGAGAGTCATAATGGCTGGTACTGCCATCAGAGTCACATTTATAAATCTGTGTGGGAGATTGGCTGCAAAGGAACAAACCCCAGTGATATTAGTGCTTATGCTCATTACTGGCAGAGCTGACACAGCTGAGCAGGGAGAGAGAGTGAGACTGTCACTGAAAACAGATGCATCTTTCTTTTGCTTTTTTTTTGTATGGTGGGCAAAGTGACACCCCATGCACAGTCCAAATGAGCCAGTTCTACCTTTTCTCCTGAGTCAAGATGAATTATTTCAGCAAGCTTCTGGCTGGAGGAATACTCTTGCTGTCCTGATGATGGAAAAGATTCCACCTGCTTCCATACAGGTTTGTACTTCTTGTACATCCATGAGGAAGCATGAATATATATGTATGTCTAAGAATATTTGTTTTCTCATCTTCATAGAATAGGTGTTGTCCATTTGGGGACAAATAAGGTAGTATTGAAAATGCAGATTTACTTTACATTTGAATGCTAAGTCAGTAAACCAAAAATCAAATAAAAGTGTGAAAATATACCTAAGAAAACCTCATCATATGAAAAAAGCTGAAGAGCATTTTTCTATCATTTGCTGTTACTGTGTTTTCCTTAAAAAGCTTCTTCTCCAAGTTGATGTTTGTGAAATTTTTGTTGTATTATCACATAGTGTTGGCCTTATTTTGTCCTAAACTGCAGGCTTAAATGGAAGATGCTGTGTTAATGACCTTCAAGCAGGTCTGAGAACTAAAATTGACAGAATAACTTTTTTTTTTTTTTTTTGTAATTGTCTTTCTCCTCAATATGGAATTGTTTTCACAAAGTAGATTTCCAGGTCCTAGTCAGTCCAGGTCCTAATGACACAGGGAAATTTTTCAGAGCTTCCTTTAAAGTACAGTTCTGTAGCCTTTTAGATTATCATTATGGTTTCCCCGCCTATTTAACAGTTATGTTTTCTATTTCCTAATTTTATTCTTATATCATTAAAATATATCTCTTTATACAGCATTCTGGGTTTCAATTTATCTTTTAATACTTGTGTCCTCTTTCTTTTAATCTTCCTTTAGCCAAGTTCTGTGTATTCAACTCACTTGCTTTTTTCTATAAATAATTTTTTTTTTACTTGTCTTTCATACATGGCAGCTTATATTGTTGGGGGGTTTTGTTCTTGTCTTGTTGGGTTTTTTAACTAGTTTCAATGCAGTGGGGTTGGACCCCGATTTTTTTTCCTCTTCCCAAAATTCTTATCAAAGAGAAACTGAGTTAATCTTATAATTCAGGTAGCCTAGGTAAACAGAAAACTTTTTTAATGTATATTCTAGGACACGAATGAGGGTGCCTATTTTTCCAAGATTTGCAGAGGCAGCTGCCTTCCTTTGAAACTAGCATCTTTTAGAAGCATGTACTTTGGGTTCCCTAGCACCAGAACACAGTGAAACTACATCCCTCTGCAGAACAATGACCTCTAAAAGAAGTGGCATTCTGGCTTCTCTTGGCCCATCTTCAAAGACAGCCTCTTTTTCATTGTCCATCCATTGGGAAACCCAGAGGATAGCCTTTGAAGTTTCCTAGGGATTTTTGTATTCCCCACCACCCCTCCAGTCATCCAAATCCCTTGCTGTTTCCTGGCTTGGGAGTTGGAACCACAGTGAACAGCAGTGTACCATCCAGGGGAAGAACAGTTAATGTAGAAATGCAAGGAAATGGGTACGATAGGAGTTTGATATAGCTTGTTTTCTAACTGTGCAGCCTGAATGTGGGTACTGGGAGACTGAGTTCGTGAGTATTTGTGAAGTACTTAGGTACTTCCAAATAAAGTTATGATGGAAGTGCACTGTGAGATTATTTTCAGAGGAAAAAACCTGATCTCTTCAAGGTCCTCTGGCTGTGACAGCAGAGTTCAGTCACTTAATGATGGGGAGGTTGCAAGGCACCTGAATAGAAGATAAGGAGGATTTTGTCATTAAATAAACTGTGATACATACTTTTCTTTTACTCTTACTGGGCATAGATTGAAAGGTCTTCTAGGCTATGTGCTGTCTTCATGTGTATTTAACAGTGTTTAACAGAGCAAGACCTCTCCTATTTGGTACTGTGGGGGAGTATTAAATATAACATGGAAAAAGCTACTTAAACTTTTCAAAATTACAGTTGTGATAAGGTAGTACACATAAGAAATCAAATAGATTTACATACAGTTCTTATTTATCCTTTCTGATGTGTTATATTGCTCCTTTCACTTAAGTTAGGGTTCTGGTCAAGAACAAAAACCTGTCTCATCTCTGGGCCTTTAAATTTATTCCATATCCTGAGTATCTAAGCTGGTGCATCAAGATCCAAAGGGAACAGAAAACACCCTCTAGCATACAATAAGGTTTTCCTTCCTTCCTTCCTTCCTTCCTTCCTTCCTTCCTTCCTTCCTTCCTTCCTTCCTTCCTTCCTTCCTTCCTTCCTTCCTTCCTTCCTTCCTTCCTTCCTTCCTTCCTTCCTTCCTTCCTTCCTTCCTTCCTTCCTTCCTTCCTTCCTTCCTTCCTTCCTTCCTTCCTTCCTTCCTTCCTTCCTTCCTTCCTTCCTTCCTTCCTTCCTTCCTTCCTTCCTTCCTTCCTTCCTTCCTTCCTTCCTTCCTTCCTTCCTTCCTTCCTTCCTTCCTCCCTCCCTCCCTCCCTCCCTCCCTCCCTCCCTCCCTCCCTTCATCCCGTCCTTCTCTCTCCTCATTTTCCATCCTTGAGATGCTGGTGGCAGCAGCAGCCCATTTGATTATTGATACCACCAGAATGCCCAAGAAAATATCAGTACAGACTTCTCAGATTCCCAGCAGTCCCCCCAGGTCATGAACACAGGAGGAGTCTTCTGCATTCACTAAAACAACAGGTTTGAGGAGACTTTTGCTTGTTATTTCAGGGGAGGAAAAAATCATCTCTTGCCAGAATGGCCAAAGGTAATAGTTAGGTCCATTGAAAGTTTGAAAAAGATCATTTGTAGCAATCTGCCTGGTTTTCGGGGTTAATGCATCCTCCACACAAATACCTGTAAAAATGTTGCCATGCAGGCTTTCCTGTGACAGGAACAGAACTATGCTACTCTTCCTCCACAACACCACTTTTAAATGATCTTTGGGGTGGTTGTTACAGCCCTCCCAGGGAAGCCTCCCTGGGGCATGGATGCCTTGCCTGTACCCAGTGACCTGAGCAATCCCCTGTCACTGTTCCAGTGATTGCTTTTGTTCATTCCTCCAAGCATTCCTTCTTGCCTTCACTACCAAGTTTCATTAGCCCTGGAAATCATATCCTTCCTGAAGTGCTGGACCCTCCCGCACATTTCATAGCATAGCAACGTAACTCCATTACCATGGATCCCAGACACAAGCGTGCAGAATTTATCTAACTAATCAAGCAGCTAAGGGACACCAATTTCAGCTATAGTCAGCTTGGATTATAAAGCACTTACAGCTAAAAGGTAGCCTACAAGCACCTCCCAGGGAGGAAAAGCAATGAGGTGGGGGGGTTTTGTTTGTGGTTTGTTTTGTTTGGGTTTTTTTAATGGCATATGTGATGTGCATAGTCTTGGTAAACAGACAGAATTATTCATTCATCCGTAAGCTGCTTCCCGCTGAGGTATCGCACCTGCATGTGATATTTGAGAGCTGGGAGTTCTTTCTTTAAAGTATTGCCACACTGTAGAGGTTTATTGTCCAACTTTTACTCTGAATGTGATTATTATGCATTGTCATCTTTTGCCCAAAATCAAAATACACTCTAAAATAAAGATGCACTCAGTTGCTACGCAAAGCAGCTGGCTGATGACTGATGTTGAATGGAATATGGACCAGGTGATCTTTTTCCACTTAGCAGTTAATGAAAACTTAAATCTCAACTAGTAGCTAATCGGAAATCTCTACAAAAGCCATCTATAAAGCACAGACTTAGGTATTCCAGAATACAATTAACCTGATAAAGCCTCTCATCCAGAGAAGGAATCTGTCATCTGTATTCCATGCCTTCAAGGACCTATATCAAGGTGTTTGGGACTGTTTGCTGAACATGTTATTCAAAAGATGCAATTAAAATGAAGTGAGAGGATTTTTTTTCTTTTCTATTTTTACACACCCATTGAAGCTCTGATGTAAGGCCTATTTGTCATAGAAAACTTAAATGGGTGCCACAGGGGGCAAATCTGTCTTGCACCAATATGCAGAAAAATAGTGTCTTGTTTTCTAAATATTTCAAATGAGAAGGAAGGACACTTAAAACACAGCTTTGGAAAACAAAAAAGGATAATTCTTACTGACTTAAAGACTACAAAAACATTTCTCATTAGGAAAATTTTAAAATTGACTTGAGACCAGCTTATAGCAAAACCTGAATTAGAAGTGTAACCTTTTTTCATAACAAGACTTCACCAAGCAGTGCTATTTTTGTCAGTGATGAGTTCCTTTGTTGCTGGAGATGGCTTTCAATTTCATGATGTTGCAATCGGAAAGCCTTAAACGTTTCAGAATCAGTTCTAATATTTTCCTGTTGGTAAGCCATTTTTAAGGCAACCTACCATTTATGGTTATTTTCCAAACATGGGGCCAAAGTAAAAAGTCCAAGAAAGCCCATCCCATAATTCACATTGACAGTAAGTGTATGCTTCTCCAGGTTTAGCAGAGTGTGTGTGTACACCAGTCGTGTGATAAGTGTAACGTTTTCTCTGAGTTTCTCCTGGTCTTTTCCTCTTTTAAGGTATTTCTATGTTCTGTTAGTCTGTTTTCCTAGGAACTTGACACTGATACATGCATTTCTGTTTGCTGGTTTGTGTGAGTTGTGAATAAAGATTGCAGTGATTTATATAACTGGGGTCTCAAAGGATGATGAAACTTAACAATGCAAAGAAGGCAAAAAACAGGCTTTTAACTATTATATGCATTCCATTACATCTCAGGGTATTGCAAGTTGGTTTTTTAAAATTTTATTTTCCTTGATCAATTCTTATTTTTCTTCATGTCTTCCATTTCATGTCCTTTTTATCTCCTCTTTCAGAAGAAGTTACAATGTGTTTTTCTTGACATTTCTACTTAGATATGGCTTATCTACTTAGATATGGCTCTCCTCAGCTGGCTGAGGAAAAAAAAAGCCAAAACTACTAATTTGCTCTGACAAGTGCTTTCACTCTTTGTGTTTTCGATGATTGGTTGTGCTGTGTGCTGGACTTCTGCAGCAGCTAATTAGTAACTCCTGATGGCAGAGTAACTCCTGATTCCAAAGGTTGACAGATACCATTTGAGCTCTCATTTCAGAGGTAAATGACAGCCCTTTAACCCAATTATAGTCCAGTGTGGCATAATTGGACTCATTTGTGATCCTTTACCAACTGGCTACTACAGTTAATTTATGGGAAATGGGACAGTATTCTTTTTTTCAAGGGGAATTAGAGTCTATTATGCTTTAATTTATACATTGTTTAGAATTCTCCAGACTGTTTATACCTTAGCACCAATTTTTCCATTTCTGCATCTGCTCATTATTTCCTAATTCCTTTTTATTATACTGAAATCTATTGTTTCTGTGTTAACATGCTTTACAGGAGTTTTCACTGAGACATTTGGAGTTTTTACTTTTGTTACAGTGTCCCTCTAATTAATACAGCCAATTTTGCTATAATGTCAATTACTTTGTGGAGTATATAACTGTGACCATCATCTAAATCTGTTCCTTATTGCACTGGTAGCAGTGCAGCAGACCACTGCCACTAGCATCACACTTTCCTGTAATTCTGACACTGTAGTGAATTCCTTCCCAACTGGCAATAAGAAGGTCTTACACAGCTCTTTCTCTGCTTGAATTCTCTGTTTTCTGGATTGTGAAATTGTCCTCTGCATAATTCAAGAACCGCTTCATGATCTATGTTTGGCAGAATTTGTTACCCAACAGATGTCTGGACAGTTAATGACCTCTGTAAGTACAGCCCTGTGATTTCTTGCTACTGATGGTCCAAGAATTTTTAATCTATTCTGCTACAAGTCAGCACTTGAGCAGCATGTTACCTCTTATTATAAAACAAAAGCATAAAATTTGTATAAATTTTCTTTTCAGAATTGTTATGCCTAGTCAGAAGTGGTATTTTTCCCTCATTTTCTTCTGAATCTTTGTTCATGTATGTGTACATACCATGCACACATGCACATAGCTCCATATTTTTCCTTGGCCAAAACCAAAGAACATGAATGAAAACCCCTGAAATTAATCAAAATACAGTTTCAGAGAAAGATTACTCCCATAAACACAAGTCAGAACTCACACTGCATGCCTTCAAATTGGGGAAAGGGTAGATGCCTAAAAATGGTCTATGGTAGCAAAGCCTCTTTGACTGTCACTTTTACACATATAGGAAATGTAGTCTTACATTTGAAGGGGATTTGAAGGCACTGGAGTGATGTGTTCACAGTATGAAATCATGCTGCAGCTGCACAACCATTCCCTCTTTCCTCCCCCCCCATTCAGATCAAGCTGTAGCCCATCCCTGCATAAGAAAGTTGTCCTAGTTTCTCTTCTGGGTTTTTTTTTTCTGTTCGGTTATCGGCACTTGTGAGAGGAAAATTGTCAGGCAGGATTGTATCAAAGAGGAGGTAAGAGAGTCTCTAACATCTGGCACTCATCTGCCAGAGGAGAGAGTCAGGGAATTGAATGCGGATTGATACAGGTCCAGTCAGACGTCCCTGTGGAGATATTCTGCAAGCCAGGTGCTGAAGTTCCCAGAACATAAATCTGCACAGTGAAGTGCTTGAGAGGATGGCTTGTACTTCAATGTGTGCCACTGTGAAGGAGAGAAATTAGGCTGCCTGCATACAAGTGCTCCTCTAGCAGTCAAGGTCCCAGCAGCTGCCTGGAACTCTAACCACATAGCTCCTGAAAGCCAGGAAGTTTGCTAGATGTCTCATCGGTACCTGCTTCTGCAGAGGAAGGGTCAGTGTGGCCAAACTGCTGGATAGGAAGGTACCCAAACCCTGGAGAAATGTTCATCAGCTGCATCTACACTGGTAAGGTTCAGAAGCCAATGCTCTGGCATTCTATGCAGAGCTCTTACAATTGAGGAATAGGCAGATTACTTGGCAATTTTGGCATGAAACTCCTGGCAACCTCTCAGATGGTATGTGGATATGGCTTGGAGGACAGCATGGAGCAGGAGCCATTTCCTCAAAAGCAATTTTACATCATCACTTTTGGGTGAAGAAGAAAATGTAGTTCTGCAATGCAAGCTAGGACACACTGTTTTGCCTCAGAACCCAAAGAACAATCTCTGGTTTGTTTTATGAGCTAGCAGAGCTGGAGCAGGTACCTGAATTTCTTGCTACAATTTTGGTCTTGGCCTCTCTAGCTTTGGCAAAAGGTTTCTTTTTCTGTTAGGTGGGGGGATGGAGGGGTGGGTTGTTTGGGTTGTTTTTTTTTTTTTGCGGGGAGGGAGATTGAGGATTTAGTTAGTTAGTTAGTTTCATGTGTTTAAATATGCATGAATATCTACTTTTGGTTTTCTTCAGATGGAGAAACCTGTTTCCAACACTCATTCAGTACAATTTGAGGGTCTTTACATGTTCTTAATTACTACCTATCCCCTTCTCCAGTGTCTTCTCACTTCAACACTTTGGGAGACATGGCCAATTCTTAAGAGTTTCCTGTCATGGTTCAATGGCAAATAACTATCGCCCTAGTCCCGTCTTGTTACTGGGAGCTGAACTAGCCCGCCAGACAAGTTCTTTTGGTTTCAAGAGCATCGCTTGGCCTTCTATGGAGTCTTTTGAGCACCTTTACCTTTTTATACTGATACCTGGTTTAGAGCCTTTGTGTGAAAATTGTCCTGTGCTCATATTAAACATACAATACAGATGCTATTCTGGGGCTAGTTAGCTTGAATTTTGGGGGCTGGTGAAAACTACTTAGAATGTAATTTTTTTTTCTCCTCTCTCCCAGATGGACTGACTCACAGGTTTGCTTTGTTTTCCTATTTGGAGATTCCTCGTGCACTTTCAGAGGTACAAGCTGTACACTCGTCAGTTCCTCAGTCTTCACAGAGGTATTTCTACTATCTTGTCAGATGATATTTTTATACAAGGAGGTCACTGAGTTACAGATGAGGACATGACTGAATAATTGGTTTTGCCGTCCAAACATGTGGCCTCTTGTCTCTAGAGCACTTCCTATTTTACAATAAAGAGTATTTCTCCCCCTTTCATGAATTTTCACATTTGGTGGATGTCCTACAGTGGGCCAGTGCTTTCACACCCACTCTTGTCCCAAAGGAAGTCTTCCTAAAGCAGCTAAACGTGACTCAGATATGGTTCTCTCTTCAAAATCAAAGGGTGCTCTGTAGGTTGTGACAATAAACATATGGGCCTACTACTGTGCAAGATGTTCAAAGCAATCAGACATTCTGGCTGCAATCTATCTGGAATAAAAATTATCAGGAGTGGCCTTGAGGTAATCAGAACCAAATGATCTATAACACCATCTGTGATAATGCCCATCTAAATGTGGCATTAATGGGATGTATATATGTGGTCACAGGCTGAAGAACCTCTTACCACAATGATGATCAGAAATGGTGACTTGCCTGCTAAAGAGAAGGTGGTACATAACATTTGCACAGAGTAAGACATGCAAAAGTTTGATTAGACAACCTGGGATTCTTTTTTAACTCCAAATGGTCCTGTGGCTGTGAGTCATAAATCCCTGTATACACTGAAACTTCTGCAATTTTGCTCTCAAGCTGCTTCTTGGGACTTCTTTGCAGAAATCATTTTCTACAGGAGGGATGAGTTCAGCTGCCCTGCTTCAGGAACCACAAGCTTTTAAAGCAATCCTTTGTCACAGGTTTGAGTTGACAAAAACTGGCAGCTTTAGCAAGGATTCCACCTATTAAGGACTCAGATGCTTCATTTGTACAATATGGAGCTTTCTATGTAATTGCAGTAAGGGTGAAAATGGCTTGACTGCAGGAAAACTGCTCAGCTCCAAAAACTTTCTATTGAAAAGTGCGTATTAAAATGATGTCAGAGCTTTGTTAGCAGTAGAACTGCTAAGATCTTTTGGGCATAAGTTGTATCAGACTTTTTGTATTTTTAAATATTCCTTCATTTCTTCTTCAAAGGCTCTTTCAATATTAACAAGCAATAAACATTTTTATATTTTTAACTGTAGTTTATATTTTAATAGTAGTTTTCTTGTTTGATTTTTCTCTTTGTGCACTCAGATCATCACAGAATGGTTTGGATTTGAAGGGACCTTAAGGATCATTGAGTTCCAACCCCCCTGCCATGGGCAGGGACACCTTCCACTACACCAGATTGCTCAGAGCCCCATCCAACCTGACCTTCAACACTTTCAGGAATGGAGCATCCCCAACTTCTCTGAACAATGTGTTAGTGTCTCACCACCTTCCTTGTAAAAAATGTCTTCATATGCCTAATCTAAACCTACCTTCCTTCATTTCAAAACCCTTTTCACTTGTTCTGTCACCACGAGCCTTGGTAAAAAGTTTCTCTGTCTTTCTTACAGGCTCCCTTTATATATTGAAAGACTGCAATAAGGTTTCCCTGGCACCTACTCTTCTCCAGGTTGAACAACCCCCAACTCTCTCTGCCTTTTCTCATAGGAGAGGTGTTCAAGCCCTCTGACCATTTTTGTGGTTCTCCTCTGGACCAGCTTTAAGAGGTCCATGTCCTTCCTGTGCTGGGGATGGCAAAGCTGGATGCAGGACTCCAGGTAGGGTCTCACAAGGGCAGAGTAGAGGGCTAGAATCACCTCCCTGAAACTGCTGGCCACACTGCTCTTGTTGTAGCCCAGGGTGTGACTGGTTTTCTGGGCTGTGAGTGCACATTTCTGAGTCATATCCAAGTTTTCATCCACCAGTATTCCCAAGACCTCCTCTGCAGGGCTGTTCTCAGTCCAATTATCCCCTGGCTTGTATTGGTAATACACTGACCCAGGTGCAGGACCTTGCACTTGGCCTTCTTGAATTTGTGAGGTTTCAGATGGTTGAAAGCGTTTTGTCAATCTAACAACATCTACTGTAGGCCCATGTGTAATACATGTGAAGAAAAAAAAAACCCAAGCCAAATGTACAAAAGTTATTGTAAGAATTTGTTCCTTGACATTCCCTGGATATGTTCTTAATTGCACACTCTAGATGAAAGAAAAAGAAATACTTCAAAGCTTTTATATAGTTCATGCATTACATATGACAAATTTATTTACCTTTCATGCAGGTTACATAGGTGATGTTAATGCATTTTCCAGATACAAAATTGTGTTTGTTGATGATATTTTATGATTCTTCAATATCACAGAGGGAAGATTTAGGGAAGAAGAAGAAGGTCTTAAGTTCTGAGGCCTAGAAAAATATGAGAATAATGAGCTTAGATGAATCAGTGGTCAGAAAGTTCTACAAAAAAGTCAGTGCATTAAATTACAGAGTTTTTTTTACAGAAAGTTGGAGCCCAAAATGTGAGTAATACTACAGCAGGATCAATGAGGACAAAGGAAACAGCAATAAGACTGCATACAATGCTAGAACTGCTTATGGGGCAAAATGTATGAGCCAGGAGTTCTCATTTGCAGCCCACACACTGACACAGCATCACTTTTTTTTGTTCTCACATGTTCAGTCAGTTACAAAGCCAACAGCACTTGCATGGCAGCTAAAAATGAGTATATATTTTCTCGATAAGGCGCTACACAGAGGTACTGCCGTGTTTATTTTTTAATGCTAATCTTTCTCTCCATAACTTTGACCCAGAGCAGATTCAAGCCCTGTTTCTGATAGGTCCTCATTTTCTTTATGCCCACATAAATCAAAACTAATAAAATATAGAAGAAAACTGTCACAATGAGCATGTAGGGCTCATTAATAGAAATATGATAGGTTGTATACTATTCATTGTGTGACTGATAAATACCTGGAGCAAAATAAGGAACAGTGATTAAATGTGAGGGTGCATTTTTGTAACAGGTTTCATATTTTAAGCAAGATGGACAAGCAAATTTTCCACAGAACATTTTGACACTTCATGAAGTTTGCCTTCCTATATAAAGAGCTCATCTATATTTGTTTCCCACATTCTTCCAAGAATGATGTAGCATCTGAAATTAAAAATACTTTTCAGTAACTATCTTATGAAGGCTGCCACTGATGACAAAATAGGAGAAGGACAGAATTTTAAACATGCATTTTTGCAGTTGCATAGAAGTGCAGGTATAGAAGAAATTGTAAATCCCATATATTGTAAAGCTGGAAAACATTTGGTTTACAAACAAGCAGAGAAGAAAAGCATGAGAGAGAGTAAAACACCATATTCAATGATTATTGAGAGGCAGCTCTACTTGTTGCCAAGTGTTTTTTACCTTTTTTTTAATGTGGTTATCTTTTGTGTATACAAGTTCTTTGATTTTGCATGGGTCATTAAGAAGGAGGCCTCAGAAGACAAAGTATGGCTTTCTGTCAATAGAGCAGTTTTAAATTTAAGCACTGAATCAGTCAAAGTGCAGTCTTGCTCCCACACTAGCTCTCTTCTTGCAGAGTGAGAGCAACTGGAATCAGATTACTTAATGGCTCAAAAGGGCATGAAGAGTTTGGGCCTAAAAATTAATCACCATAAACCAGTTTTTCTTTATTAGAGGCCCCTTTTGGGGACTTTTACTCTTACTATTGTTGAGCACTTTGTAAAAGGTCTGGTTTTCCTAGCATCCACAAAAAGACCAATCTGTTTATTAAATTGTCCTATGGCTACTCAGTGGCCCAGTGCTTGACAGTTTTAGCTGAAATGTATGAGAGATGTCACTTACACTGCCAGATCATGTAATGGTCATAATTATGCAGAAAACTACAATTACACCAAAACAGAACATGCTGCTGTGCTTTTTGGTCGAAGGATTTCACCTCATCTTGTAATAGGCGTAACAACTTTGCAGAAGAGGAGAATCTATAAACACAGGGCTGACAGCAGAGCTGGGTCCTTCAGTTCCCTCCTCTCTGGGCCACTCTTTCCATCTGCAGGTCGGGGTTCTCTCCTGCTTGTCTAGACTGTCACACAAGATGTGGTTACCTACTTTTAAAAACAAATTTAGTATGTAAAACTTAGAAGAATCTCACCCCTGTATGTCTAAAACTAAAGACATAAAAACCCAATCCCAAACCCAACCAACCAAACAGAAGATGGAGCCAGAGAGCAGCTTTTAAAGCAATTTGCCAGAGAAGATGGGGAATGCGGTTTGCTCCAACTCCTAAACTCCAAACAAGACTGCAGATAAGGAATTGGAGAAAGTCCTTCAAGATTCTGGCGCAGTATGAAAGCATGGAAAGAGGCTCCACTCTGTGTGAATGCATCAGTCCAGACCAGCACAGCTCCTTCCCCGGGGTCTTCTGTCCTCACCCTGCACATGAATATCATGAGCCACTACTGCTGCTTACAGGCAGGCAGCCTAATTCTGCTCTACCCCAATCAAAAGAGGGAAAGGCAGCCTGCCTCAAGAATATAAAGGCAAAAACTAACAGAGGGATGGATGTTTCATTTACCGAGGTGTCAGCCCAGAACACAGAGTAAGAGAAATGATGCTAAGAACCAAAGATGAGGTAATACTAATTTGATATAAAGTAAGCTGCATTTTTCAGCTTGTTTTTCGTTCTGTGTTACTGGTGGATACACTCTTCCAAGAAAGTTCACATAATCCAAGTGTACCTTGTAGACAAGAAGTAGAACCTTTAAATGATGTCATCATGCAACTTTTGCAATTTCCTGAAAAAAAGCAAATACTAGAGGAGCATCTTATAATTCTTAACCCTACAAAAAAAATTTAATGCAGAAAAATAACTGAATAAGCTTGCTTTCCTTGGCATCACATTCAGATGCTAAGTTGTCCTGCTTTCAGTCCTAGCAATATTTTTAATCCATGCAATCTGACCTGAAAGCTGTGACAGAAAATGAAAAAAGATATTCTAGGAAGTATTTATGAGATTTATTTCCTTGATTTTTCTTTTCAGTTATATGGGGAAACACTTTTCTAAAGTACCCTAATTTTGCTTCTGTAAGTTCTCATTAAACTTGATGTCTACAGCAATTCTAACTTTGTCTGAACTGTCACACAAGACATGATTACTGACTTCTGTCATTGTAGGAAAATTGTTTATAAAAAGTTTTTGATTGTTTTGTGTGACAGTGGTAGATCTGGGAGAACACTCAGGTCTTGTTGGTAATTTCCATGTCTTTTCCATCACCACAATACTCTCTAAGCTTGTAAGGGGAGAATGCAAGAGGAAGGTCCAGATTCTCACTTTGAAATATTTCTATTTGTTCACTGTCTCCCTTCCTCCTCTCCTCAGGTTTCCATATAATAATTTTTCTTCCTGCAGTCATAGCAAAATTGGTTTTGTGTTCAATAATTTCCCAACCATATTTCCCCTTCTCATCAGGGAGAGTAGAGCATTGACCTCAAGTTTGCACACCTGACAAAATGATGTACCAGACTTCAGGACACCTTTCTATTATTCACATACTTTCCTGGTCTTGCAGAGGAAATCCCCATTACAGATAAGCTTCAAAAAAAATGCCCTTAAGAATTTTATCTTGAATAGCCACTGGAATCCCTCTTGCATTGTGTTGTCTTTTTTTTTTCCTTCATTTCTCCAGAAAGGGTAACTTATTTCCAAAACCAACCATTTATATAAAGCATATATTTGATTTCATCATATTTTTATTTCACTTCAGTCCAAAATGTATGCCCGCCTTTCAGTGTTTTCCTCCAAACAGTGTCTTAAATCTTGAAGGAGTAGCTGGACCTGGAACTCTTTAAGGATATAAGAGAGACAAGATTAATAAGGGAGAGTGATGTTTCAACAGGCAATTGAGGATACCCCAGCTGATTTGGGAGATACGTAGGACCTGCTTCCAATCCTGTGACCCACACCTTTGCCTATCAAGACACTCATTTTCTCAACTACTTTCTTCTTTAAAAGCCTTTTTGGAAAATGTATTCTGGGTCTCCCACAAGCCTGCAGCCTGCTATCTCCAGCATACGGTCAAGTCCCTGTTTATCTGTCAGTGATCCACAGTGCCTGATCTTGAGTGCAAACAATTGCAAGCTTGGCAGACCTTACCAGACTTCAGTTTAAAAGACATTTTTAGATATATTCTGAAAACTATCAAGTATACCAATCTTCAAAGAATACCTCAGACCTCACCAAGTAGTGAGACAAGCATTTCTATCTGTAGGTCTAGCCTAGGACTGCAGGATCATCCATAGCGGTAAGAAGGTGGGTCTTTGACTCTTCAGTAGTAGCTCCCTTTTAAGAATTATGAGTAAGAGATATTATCTAGTCCAGTTACACATCCTTGGGGAAATTGTTTGAGACTGCAGATTCATTTCCTGTAATCCAGCTGTTGCTGACCAGACCTTTCCTGCTACAGTACACTTGCGGACCTGTCATGTTTAGTTGAGAAGGCTTAAATGTCTCACTGTGCTCCTGCAGACACTGCTTGCTTGTTTGGCAGAAAAGAGATTACTAAACATGGTGAAATTTAAGTTTCTGTCACAAGGAATTGACTTTATCTTTCCTCTGTTGCCTCTACTACATAGGCAACAGAAGTGTGAGTGGGCAATCAGGATTTGTTATGTTGCAGACATTGCTGTGTGCTACTCCTGGAGAAAAATTAAAACTCCTCATCTTGGATTTTTTCATACCTGATTTTTTTCTATGGAGAACTGCTGTTCATTGGCTTAGTGTGGGTAAATTTAAAGTTGCAGCTGAAATAGCGCTTTCCAATCTGCTGACAACTTCTGCAATGTAGGACAACACTTCAGACATTGAGCATGATTTTCCAGAATCTTTCGAGACAGATTATGAAAGTTTGGCATATGCCTCGGGAGGAAGTTGCCTTTTCACTGGCTTCAGCACAGAGCTCTGGGCAAGTGATCTGACTTTTTTGGAGTTCAATGAATTTGTCAGGAAAAGTAAGTGAAAAGAAGCCGCTTGATGAAAACGAGCTGCTGGAAGTGTGCTGCGTTTCTCTTAGGAAGAAACTTCCTGAAAGAGAATTTCTGCTGGCGCCGCGCTGCAACCCTGCCTGCCCGCGTCTCTGTCTAATGCAGCAGCAGCAATCCCATGTTTTCCGTCAGTCCCAGGAAAAATTCAGACAAGGAAATGTAAACAGAGGGAAGCAGCCGCTTAAAAGTTCAATCTTCACTCGTTTGTTTTTGGGTTTTTTTTTCGCCCAGCGGCCACAGCAGCGTGGGACGGACCGCACGGAGCCGCACGGTGCCGACAGTCCATAACCGGGCACGGGTCAGGAGAGGGACACACTCCCCGGGCTGCCCCTGAGGCGAGCCCGCGCCGTGGGAGGGCGGCCCTGGCAGGAGAGGTGTGCTTACACCTGCGCCAGGCCGCAGGTTTCCTTTGCGAAGGCGCAGCACCACAACCCCGCTCAGCGAGATGGCGGCGGGAGGCCGCCATTTCCGACCCCTCGGAGCAACGCGCCCCGCCCCGCCCGGCCCACCCGGGGGCGGTGCCGCCGCCGCCACCGCCACCGCCCTGTTCCTGCTTCCCAGGGAGCGCCCGGCTTCGGCAAGTCCCTCCTCCGCCTCGGTAGTGCGGGCCGCCTCCCTCCCTCCCTCCCTCCCCCGGCCGTAGCCTCCTCCGGCGGCAGCGGCGGTGCTCGCCGGCCCCATGGCGGCGGAGCCCCAGCCCAAGGCGCTGACTCGCAAGCCCCTCCTGCTCAACAAAGTGGAGGGCTCGCAGGAGGTGGTGAACATGGCAGCGATAGTGCCCAAGGAGGACGGGGTCATCAGCGTCTCCGAAGACAGGTACCGGGCAGCGGGTGTTCAGCGGGGCCGTGGCGGTGGTCTGTCATCTCCCACCACTGCTGCCGGTGATGGTGGCGGTGGTGGGCCCGCAGCGCGGTGTCCTGGGTGGTGGTGCCCCATCGCCATCATCACCGGCGAGCGGCGGCGGGAGGTGGCGGGTCCCGCCGGCGAGGGATGGTGGAGGCAGACCTCCAGCATCCCTGTGGGACTGTAGATTCCACCACCCGGAGCTCGGGCAAGCGTCAAGGTGGCGGTGGCCCAGCATGGGGACATTGCTTTAGGCAGACACATCACGTTCTGGAGGAGAAGGAACCTAGAGCAGGGGTCTCCAGCTGAGTGTCCCTCTCCTCCTCCACTGCTGTGTAGGTCAGGGCAGTGACTGATCTGGGGCGCCGCTGAAACTTGCAGGACTTGAGTGACTTTTCTTAGCGTAGGGTACAATGGGCTCTGAGATTCTCTTCATCACAAGGATTGCCGGCGAGTCTGTGGAGATCTTTGACCTTGCCTGAAGATTGTGGTGGCAGTGGCTGAAACAGTAGTTTTGGTTCCCGTTTCCCCTCTCCAAACGTTTCTTAGTAATTGTTTAAAAATACCATGTATCAGTGATAAGATCTTGGAGTTAAATCCCGTGTTGAAAAGCTGCCAAGGAGGAGAATGCTTTCAGGCCCTTTAGCAGGGCTTCAAAGTGGCTGAGGCTGCCCAGAGGCAACTCTGTCTCTTTTGAAAGAGCTCAAGCTTAATTCAGCCCTGCAGCTGGAGCTTCAAAATTCTAACTTGAAGATCTTTTATTTGAAAATAAGTGCTTATTTTTCTTGCAGTGTCCATAAATAGTTATTCTAGGCAGGGTTTCTTTGCAGCTCAGGTGTATGGTGTAACCTGTGTCCTAAGATTGAAAGACACAGGTTGACCAGTGTGTCAATATGTTTTGATGCTCGAGGGTATTTGGGTGGACTGTTTCTCATGGATGTTCTGCCTGCTGTTCTGTTGAGTGTCTGTTTTTATGTTTCTGCAAGCTTTCTGAAAAACTGACTGTATTTTCTTTCATCTTTGTCCTTTGTGTAACTTAGTTTTCTGTTGTCAAATATGTACAAATTTAAGATCATTTAAGTTCACCCAGGCTGAGGTCTCCAAGTGAACTCTCATATGCCTGGTAGCAAGAGGAGCTGAGCTACTTGAAACAAGTACTCTGTCAAAGGAACTTTAAGCAGAGTTTTACATTGTTATGTGCTCACAATTTTATTGTCTTTACTTTTTTTATGTATTTGATGAGGTGTTGAATAAAGCTTGAGCTTGTTTTGGTTCACAGTAGCTTGTTAGGCTTACTCAGCCCGTTCTTTTTCCCTGTAAGAAGGTATTCCTGAAATTTATTTCCTCTCATATAGATGCCTCTCTCAATCTCTGCATTTTCCCTCACCTTAGAAAAAAAAAACCATAGCTTTAGTTGTTGATAGCAAGTTTGTGCTCCAGGTTGATATTTCTGCATAGAGAAAGGGATTGATAAGACATCTTTGTTTTCACTAGTAACTGAGATGTCAGCTTCAAGAAACGAGCAGTGAAGAAGAAGCCAGGAGTTTCACACTAGGAAAGTCTGGAGGTTCCCAGGCTATTTTCTGTTTAAAGGAATTAACCAGGTAATGTGCCTGCTTGCGGGGCTTGTTTGCAGCGTCCTTGACATGCTACAAGCTATGATCCTGCCTTTTACTTCTCTAAGCGTGAAGATGTTGCTTGATGGCTCTTTCATTTTGTGCTTGCATTAGCAATTTTATTGTAGTTAAAAGGTTAAGAGTGTAAAACTGCCTTGGAAGGAATAGCAGGGAGTCTAACTTGGAGGTTTTAGGATACCTGGGGTGAAAGCATAATTTGCCAGACTTCCAATACCTATGTATTATGATTAGGCTTGTGCAGATCCTTATGGCACCTTTTCCTGTTTAGGCCTGCCCTCTCATGTTAGTGTTGACATGGTTGTTTAATGGCCTTGGAATGTGGAAGGCTTTTAGAGCTTCCTGGAAACTGTTAGGGATGGTTATGGAGATGTTATCTGTCCCTTTACTTGTTAGCAAGTAAGTGAGTTTTGTTCATGTTTCCCAGCTTGCAATATGCACTGCTCATATGAGGAAAATGTTCTGAAGCTTCTGTAGAGAACTTCAGCTGGAATGACTTGCCACCTCGAGCACTTGCTTCAGGCTGGGACATCTTCTGTAGGTGAAGAAGGAATTGTTTTGTGGGTGAATGGCTGAACACATCATTATTGAAGTTGCCAGTAGTCTTAGCATACACAACAGCTAGGTACCACTTTAAAGGTTTTCTTTGCTGTATGATGTGGCCCTGTACACCTAAATCTTTAAAAACAGGAGCTAGCTTGGTCTCTGGTCTCAGTATGGTACAAATGGTGTTATCTGGTTTTAAAAGACACAAACGTGGTTTTAGCTATAGCTTGCGGACATAGTCATGCATTATATAGCTCTGAATCATGTTTGTAGCACATACATGCATATTTATTAAGAAATAAAATGAAAACTATGTAATAATAGAGAGTGTGGTTATTCCTCATAAAGAAAGACAGAGGAGGGGAAAGAAGGAATCTTGGGCAGGGGGTGGGGGGAGGGTTATGTATTTAACTAAATTCTGAAAACTTTATGTACCCTACTTTATGTACCTTTTTTAGTGTGTGTCACTTGTACAGCTGATGCACACAGATTTTTCTCTTCTGAATCCTGGTCACTCATGTTAATTGAGTGATGTTCATTGTGTCCTAATCTTAGCGGGTTTTCTGATTTTTTATCTGGGCAAAACAGACTGAGCCTCTATCTCTACAGTACAGCTGGTGTGTATGGGAGGGATAAGATATTTTGTGGTTTTTTTCTAAGGAAAGGGATGCACCTGTTTAGACAGGTGAGAGTTAAGGTAGTGGCAACATTTGTTATCCAGGAATGTATAAATCTAATGCAGGATGGCCCTAAGAAGTTACTAGCTTTCATCCATGCTCTTTCTTCCCCGCCAGCAAACATGTGAAATCAACAGACATATATAGCCAAACATGGAGAGTCTTGAGTGATCCATAGCATTGTATGCTCATGTGAAGCTGAAGTGGGATTTTCCTAATATGCACAGCTGACTCTAAGTTGTCATCAGCTTCCTCAGTATTAAAAGCATGTGCTACCGTTTCAAAATTGCTGAGCATCCTTGTCTTTTGTTGCCTTTGGAGGGAGACGTGGGTGTTGGGCATGTCTGAAAAGTAGGTCACTGGCATGTCAAGTTCAGACATATCTAACTCTGTGCTCCGGAGAAGATTTAGTGTCATTAATCTTACCTGAGCATGGGATACGGTGGGACGAGTGCACTGACTCACCCAGCTTTCAGTGCAAGCAGTTCTGCTCAGTGCTGGCACACTTGAGTGTTTCTCAAGAGCCTGCCAGCGATGTGAGTGCTCATTCAGCTGGGCCTCCGATGTGCTGATCATGTGTTACCGTGTGAGACTGGCAGGAGGGGGCTGGGTGTCATCGTGGTAAACCTGCACTTTGCCAATAGCCCTCTTTTTACCACCAGCTGGATTGTAAGTGAGGAAAACTTTCTCGGAGGCTGGTGTAAGCAGCTTTCCTGGTAATTGTGACCTCTGGTCTATGCCCTCTTGTGGGTGGGAGTTCTGTGCTCACTTCCATGCTGTGGACCTTGGAAATGTAGGTATTGCAGTCAAGAACTGTCCTCCTGGAAGTATTCACAAGAAGTAAAAAATTTCACAGTCAACGGAAAATTGTCAAAATCCTTTCTTTTTAAAAAATGGGCATTCTAGTCTCTTAGAAGGTCACAAGACCTAGGAGGAAAATATTTATCCCTTTATCCTACAGCTTTCAAATTTCTATTTAGTTTTTTTTATTATTATTAAAGGAGTAGAGACCTTTGTCTTCTCCATTACCATGTATTATCTTAAGTTCTTTTTGAACTCAGATGTCTCAGCTTCTTCATATGGATCACTGTACAAACAGTGAGCCCAGACTGCTTATCTTATTAGTGTCTTCATCTGACATAGAGAAAACTCTGCAGAGCTTGTATTGCTAGGTTTGGTTTACAGTTCGGGGGTTTTAAATACAGATATTCACTTCAGCTGTTGTCCAAGGCTTGTATTCTGGGTATGCTAACTAGCAAGATTTTTAGGGGGCACGAAAACTTAATGTCCATCTTGTGTAAATGAAAATCTCTTTGCTAAACTAACAGTGAACTAGGAATGGGAATATGTGTATGTGACAAGAAATGTGGGAGTTGTCTTTGGGTTTGTGCTGACCTGACCTCTAACATAGAGAACTGTGATCTTTCTACCCTTAAGTATATGAAAAGCAATCTTGTTCTCCTTGTGGTTTTCCTGTCCAGATCCAGAACATTAAGGATGTAGCATTATAGTTCATGTGTGTGAAAAAGCTCGACTGTGTTCAGGCAGGGTGCAAGGAACCACAGACCCTTGGTAAACTCTCTGAGTTTCCTTTCTCCTGTGGTGGAGTGGTAGAAAGTGATTGCTTTGCCCAGCAGTGTGGTTGCAGTACAGGTCTGTAATTCTTGTCTAAGCACAGGGTTACATCACCAATGTCTTCTCCGCCTTGCGTGTGGCTGTTGGTTAGCAGCAGAAGTGAAGGTGCTGTGAGAACTGATTTTGATGCTGTTTGTGTATATTTATCAGTCTAAGCCTGGAGGTTTCACATCCAGGTGATTGCAGCATGAGCAGTAGCTCAAGCAGTGCAGGAGGTGTGGATGCTTTTCACAGGTGTAAAAAGACTTGTCCCTGCCTGGAGGTTCTTTAAATTTTGATAAAAACATCAGTCACCAATAAAATTGCTGATAGGAATTGAAGAGACCTAGTGCTGTAGATGCAATTTGGTTGCTATTTTTTTTAACTAAATTTTTTGGATATGTCGTAATTTGATGACTGTGTGTTTGGAATAAATGTCAGGGTGGAGGTTAGTGCTGGCTGTTTGTGAGGAAGAAGCGGATGCTGGCGAGAGGCTTAAGAGAGAAGACAGGAGGTCCAAAAGCTCTTGGAATCAGACATTGTTGCAGATGTTGAACAGTAACTGTTCCTGATTTGACTAACATGTATCCTGTTGAGATGCCAAAATCTGAGACTAGCACGTAAAATGTCTTGCTGAGTGCTTGTTGGGAGAGATTAACTCCACTTAGTAACTTGTGGGAGACCTTCCAATATTGTGCTTTTTTAACCCTCTGTGCTGCTTTGTGCCACCACTTGTTGAAGTTTGTCTGAACTTGTGTATCCCTTGCCTTAAGATGCTCTCCCCCTCTGTGTCAGCTAAAGATTTAAAGCACAAGCATTTAGTCTCATCCCTCTGACTACTAGCTCATGTAGGTCAATGCACAGATTGGTGGAACTCCTGCAGGTGCATTAAGTTCATGTCTTAACTGCAAGACGAGAGCTGCAGAAATATGCTCTGACCTGACTTGGGCCACAGCTTGTACAAACCCAACTTTAGCAGCACAGTTGGGCAGCAGAATAGAGTGGAACCTTAGGTGCTTGAGCCTTCTGAGTTAGAGGTGCAATGGTTTTTACTCCCCTCTCTGTTTTAGAGATTATTCTTTCTGTAAAAGATGTGAGTGAATATATCTTAACTTACAAGCTTTAGCTGGAATAAGAAGAGCTACTTAATGCACCTTCTGTTTGCCTCCTGGTAGCCTCTTTTTCTGCCTGTTGCTGAACAGTGTTCTTGAGTTGCAGCAGGTTTTGGGATGATGCATCTGCTTCCCATACTAACCAGTTCTCATTTCTCTTCTTGTCTTCCCTAGCCCCATCTTAATTTCCCTGGCATCTGCTTACACAGAGACTGGATCTCATCAGTGTGTCTCATGTCTGTCAGGCTTGGTGACCTTCCCCTGCAGTCTTTCCAGTTCTGCAGCTGAACAGTGCTTCTTGCCAAGAGGGGACTGCACAATGCCACCTCTGTGTGTGGCCTGTGGACCCTGAAAGAAAAACAAGTGCCAGTTATGGAGCACATGCAGTACAGAGATGACATATAACTAAAAATGTGCTGTTGAAGGAAACTTGTTGGTTTTTCTCCTCAAGATAAAGATGTCTAGAGGAGGCAGTGATGCTGCAACATGAAATCGCTGCAATACGTAAAACTAAAGGAATTGCAACAGTTTGAAGCTACCGAGCTATTTAAGCAAGGCTGACCTTTCATTGTGGGTCACTTAGCAAACTGAAGGTCTCAAATAGCATGTGACCATTGTAACACAATAGAAATATGTCAGTAGCTTGTTTGAGCTACTTTATAGCATTTTGTTTACTGAGACAGACTCTTTTCTTTCTCTCTCTCCAGCTGCTCTGGTGCCTGCATGGTATCTGCCAACCGTGATCTGTGCACAGGTTTCCTAGCAACATCTTTTAGCTGTGTGGTACTACATGGAAGAGAATTGCTCAAAAGTGGCACGAGTTTTATAAAATGGTGTTTGTAACAGCCCAGAGAGAAGTCAGAAAGTACTTGGCAGCTCAGAGATCAAACGGAAAGGAGAGAGCAGGAGGGCAAAATGCAGGCACTGCGTTGGTGCTTCTGTGGTCAGGAGCTCTAAAAGCTTCTTAAATCATAAGCAATGCCCTGAGGAGAGCAACTGGCTTTTGCACAAGTGTCTTCTGTGCATCACTGTGTTGTGTGCACTGTAACCTCTCAGACACTGAAAGACTATTCGCATAAAAACACTGCTTTGCCCTTGTTCCTTCCTCACGCTCTGGCGAAATATGAGTGGGTTTGTACAAAACTTCTGGTATTGGCATGTATTTGCCCAGGGATTTGATAAGAATTGCAGTAGTCCCTAATGCAGTCTGTTTCAAGGCCAGAAGCAAGAAAAAACACAGCTGTTTCCCTTCTGCATGCAGTGTGAGGAGTGATGGACACAGCCATGCACTGCTGGTTGTGGCAGGGGGGGATGGGGCACCATGGGATGGAATAGGAACAGCAGCCATGGAGTTCTGAGAATAGCCACACACAGCGAGGCACATCCTGTTCAGCAGAGCCTTGTCCTGCATGGGGCATTTTCGGAAAGAGAAAACAAAACTTCCTTTTTTTTTACTTTTGTGAGGTAAAGAAATTATGTAAATGGGAAAACTATAAAACAAACATCCACACAGGAATGGCAAGTACCCCTGCAAGCAGTTTGGGTGAGTGGCTGGAGCAAGCCTGGAGAAGGAAAGGCACAATTTTGTGAAAGGAGAAGCAGGAGAGGGCAAGTTTACCAGGCAACCCTCCAGGGAGGGACCTTTACATAATCACAAAGCCATATGCATCTCTTGGGGGTCTTCATATGCCAGTCTGCATGCCTGATGGCTTGAAACTGCACATAGCCAAATATCCATTTTGGTCATTATTTATCAGAAAACAACTAATGAATTTTACAAATTAGACTGTGCCAAAATTTTAGATGGACAAAGTGGATTTTTTTAGATGGACAGTACTGGCTTCATCCTCATGAGAAGGAGAACAGTTGTGTAGGCTGGGCTAAAAACCGTGGTGTTTTAATTTTTCTCTTAGTCAGGCTGCAGGAAATAGAGTTGTGTAACTAACCTTGGCCAGACTTTGAACATATGGGCTTTGCTTGTCACACCATGTGTATTCACCACTTAAATTAAGTTTTTCAGGGAACTCTTAAGGTTTTGAGCACTGAATCAAAGGCGATGCCAAAGCACAGTTCTGGGTAGAAAAGCACGGCTGTTTTTCTGCCAAGTTTACTGCAAAGTTTTGTCTAATGTTGTCTTTTATTCTCCAAGTCCTGTACCATTCCCTCCTACTGTGAGGTGAAAGATCAATGTACTTAGCAGGTTTTTGCAATAACAGTAGTGATCGATCAGCCCCAGAAAACAATGCTTTTGACCTTTACAGGACTGTAATCATGGTTTCCTTAGGCGTTGAGTCCTGTGGAGAGAAATCTGAGAAAAGGCTGTCCTAATGTGAAGTGGCCTATTTTGCCACAGGTTGAATTTTCTGAATTCAGGTGATAGAACAAGTACAGTTCTTTGTCTTGAAGGGATATGGAGAGAAGATCCATGATCCGTGTTTAGAATGTGACAAATAATGAGATTTTACACCTCCAGCAGTGAGTGCAAATGTAGTAAATTTACCTTTGGCTTCAAATTCACTTATAATAGCAAATAAAGGCTTAATTGTATTCTTAAGCAGGAGGTGCATCTGCTTTGTGGAATAATTTGAGGCCTTAAAGTAAACAGGTTTTTTTTTTTCTCCTTTAAAGCTATGATAAGGTCTAGTCATGAGTTGGTGCTAAAGCTTTTACTTCAGCTTAAAATACAGTAAGTTATAGTGAAAACATAATTACATTTATGCAAGGTAATGCATGCTAGAAGATGGGAGATCAGAGGCTTTTGGTGTTGGTAAAGAGCAGTGGTACGTATCCTCCTGGTGCAATGGTTTCAAGATTTAGATATTTAAGTACCAACAGTCTTTGTCTTCCACACTGTTAACTGATCTGTGGCTTGAAATAAAAAAAGCCCCATATAAATAGGGACTGAAAAAAGAAGTCCAGTAGGTTTATTGTGATGCAAGGATAAGAGGAAGTAGGAGAGCACTGAAAATTAGTCTGTTCTGTTGCTTTTCTTGTCACTGTTTAGGCTTTCTGTGGCAATACAGCAAAGCTTATCTTCTAGATGTCTCCTCTGATTTGGATGCTTTTCCAAGAACATGTACAGTGGGGTTTCTTTTCTTACAGGTGCCAGCTGGCACTGCAAGGTCAAGTGATGAACTCACTATTCTGTAAGGTATTTCTCTATATGTATGTTTCTACGCCAGTTTAGTACACAAAGATACAGAAGGGATTGCCTTTTCAATTAAAGAATTGCCCCTTATCTCAAAAAAACTTGTAATGTAATCCCTTTTAAGAGACAGGTCCTCATAAAGTATTTTGCCCAATTTCCAACATACATAAACTTTAGGAATCTGTGCTGTGAAACTGGAAATGATGGCCTGCATTTTGCTTGTAACTAGTTTGCACTCATTTTGCTTATGGGCTGAATTATCCTTACTTTATATATTTTCTTCTTGATCCTAACTGTTACTAAGCTGTATCTTCTCATTCCCATAGTCCGTTCTTTTTTTCCCATCCAATACGGAGAAACTCTGCCCTTCCTCTCAGCTCTATGTTTTACTAGAGCAAATGTGGGCTGTGGAGTCATCCAATGAGTGGTTCAAATGGACATTTCAAGGGCTTCATGTTTGGTAGCACTATGTGCATTCCATCAGATAGAATGAAAGTAGGATTTCCAAGGAGGTGCTTTCAGCTTTGATGGCAAGGGCATAGCCTGTGGTCCAGCCTAGCTTTTGCTGCATGCAGGGTTGGCTAAAGACAGCTGCAGCATTCTGATGGCAATAGAAGTCCTCTATGCGTGTCTTGACTGGATTTAGGAATCATGCCTTGGCTTCACTGGCTTTTTCAGGAGCTCCACCAACAATAAGCAGTTGTCAAAGGATGATTGCCCTTCTGTAGTTACTGGAAATCCAGCAGGAAGGGTCATGCCTGTGCTGTTCTCCAACATCAGGCATACAGTCCTTGTGCCTGTTCTTGTCCTGTTGGTCCTGTTGATTCAGACTCCTGTGGCACAGGACTCTTTGATCAGGCAGAGCCTCAGCATAGTCTGCTTTCTCCTGGCCAGGAGCTTAATAGTGCTGAATAGTCCTGTGTTTGTCTTCTAGACATAAATGTTCTCTGTGCTTTTATTATGCCGTGGGAACAATTTACTTTAACATAGGCAGAAACAAATACTGATAAATGCTAGAGATCTAAGTAGGGCAGTGTAGTAGTGCTAACACGGGAAAAAGAGGACAAAAGGAGTCTCAACATTAATTGTGCTGAGGAGAGAGGGTGGAAAGATAATGTATCTGTCAAATCAAAATTGACACCTTTGGCTTTATTGTCCCCTAGGCCTGGACTGATGATATGTAATTACTGGAATTAAGAAGTTAATACTTTTTGTGGCAGTCAAGCAACGTGTTTTATTCTGTTCCACTGAGTCCTATGTCCCATTCAGTCAGAACAACTATAATTAAGCCCAAAAAGAGCACTTTGGGTCTACCAAAGCCTTGCCTGGGCTGCCCTAGCAGCTGAGACTGTTAGTGCTGTCTGATGAGCAAAAGCCTGTCTGATATTACCTCAAGTTTTCTAAGTTCTGTTACATCTCAATTTTTTGAGACAGCTGCCAGTGCCAGCTAATGCAAAGAATGGATGTATGCTGGATTTCCTCAGGCAGGAGCAAGAGGGGAAAGCAGCTCGTTTAAGAGTGTCAGCTGTAATGGGTGGTGGACCACTGCATTTGGGACAGTGTGTTACATACAGGGGTTGGTTACACAATGTATAGGCACTAATCCATTTCCAAAGAGTTCAGTCTCTTCCCTTCAGGAAATGAATCAGACTTTATAAACTAATCTCTTCTCAGTACCTTCTGCAAGTGCCAGTAAATGAGTGGGAATAAATGAATCCATCATCATGCTTTGAAAATATCAACTGATAAATGATCCTGCCAGATTTCCAGCAGGGACATCAGCTCAGACCCATACAAACACTGAACTTCCAGCTTTACACTCTGATCCCTGTTGCTGCCAAGTTTATTTGTAGCTAAAAGGCCAAAGCACATAAAATTTCGGAGAGCCTGCTATGGTGCTTGGAGCACCATGGCAGGCTGAGCTGTGAAGCGCCAGCAGATGAGCAGCCCTGTTGGATGGGCTGTTGCAGAGACCTCTCAGCCCTGCTGCAGGCAGGATTTCTACAGGCTGCCCAGCTGCAGGCTTTTCTCTGGGGGAACATTTGGGATCTCTGTTGTTTGCCATTTCATCTTCCCCTTTGCATGTTCTTTATGGTTCCTGATACAGTTGGGGAGCACAAGACTAGGGGGAAGGGAAGAAATCCCACAGTAGCTTGTACCACTAATTCAAGTGTTGATTTTGGAGTGGAGGATTAAAAGTAAGAGATGGGAATTTTTTGTTAAACAAGAAATGCTATAAATGCTGTTGGTCACAGCCCTTCAGTTTCCAGCAGTAAGCTTTTCCACAAATACTGTTGCTAACCCGTACTATTATGCTGGAGAAAGCAGTAGGGAAAGGGAGCTATGAATGTACTGATTGTTTAAAAAAATAATTACTTGCCGTAGTGGCTGAAAAATGCATTACTTTCATCTGAATTCTGAAAGCTCTTCTGTGATTTCAGATGCTTTTACTCCTACTTTCCCTCCTTCCTTTATTCTTTAGTAGATGAGAGAGAAGCTTGGTGAGGATTTCCTTAATAAGTTTGTGTGACCGGGAAACCAAGCCAAAAAGTTGTCATCCCCAACTGGTTTCATCCACAGCATCCTTTCGATCACAGCTTACATTCGTTCTCTAAAAACCTGATGACCTAAAACCTTGTCTTCGAGGAAGCAGGCATGAACGTTGTTGTCTGGCTTTTATGAGGTGTGAACATACCTGAATAGATGGCCCAAGGACTGCTAATGTTGAGGTCACCAGCAGGAAGCATGGATAAACCTCACCAACAGCTTGGTCTGCCTCAGTCAGTCTCCTGTGGTCTTTCCTGTGCTCTAAAACTGAACTTGTGTTCACATGCCCTTTTTGACGCAAACACACATTTTTAAGAGTCAAATTCTTTTAGAAACAAGTGTAACTGTTATTCAGCTGTTAAGCACAAAACCTGAACTATTAAATGTGTAGGCAAGTATTTTGTATACAAAATGATATGGGAGAAGTAGATAAATAACCACTTTGACAAAAATTCTGGAGACAGGAAAAGCAAATGACGTGGGAAATTGCTTAGTGATCTGTGTTCGTGTTTAGCACGTGGATTAAAAAGTGCCAACAGTGGTTTCAAAAAGTGGTGCATGTGCATGTGTTGACACCTCAGATTCAATGGTATTTTTCCAGAAATAAATGATACTGCCTGTGTTGAAGGCAGGGTCCTAGCTTGCAAGCTGGTTGTTGTGATATTCTGAAGCATTATCCTGGCAATGGTCATCTTTTTGCTTTGAGTTTCATTTCCCTTTACTGCTGTGTATGATAACTCTAAGCCAAAAAATGGGTTTTATTCAATTATTGACCAATGCCGTTACACCGACCTCGGGCTAATAAAAATGAGGGCGGGAAAGTGGGAAAATATGGACCACCTTGAGATATTATTGTTGTGTACAATGTAACAAGAAAGAAGAGTTCTTGTCAGGGTGAACAGCCAACCCCTTCTTCTCACTTTCCTGTTCTTTTAGACAAGCCCAGTATTGCACAAGATGGTTGGTGTATACAGGGATCAATACTGTTTCCTTTTTTAATGGCTCCATGAATCAGCTGGGAGAAATGGGCAGCTGAACCCATGGCCAGTTGCTATAGTGACTGTATTTCTAATAAATTAAATAGTGTGAGAGTATATTTCAAGCACGGGGATCTGGCTGGCTGTGGTGTCTGGTTGTTGGTATCAGGCACTGTTCTTGCCGTGAGCCAATTTGTACAGGCAGTCCCCATACAGGGTTTGGGAGTCGGCTTCTACCAGGGACTGTTCCCAGTACATAGCTTGGATGCAGCTGCTGGTTTCTATGCCAGGTGGCCTCACTGCCAGAGGCTGCTCCCAGGCCTGTGTCACTTATTAAGGTAGGTGTGTTTTATGTCTCCGAAGCACCCAGGTCATGTGGTTGTTCCTCCTGGTGGGGTATCAGATTGCCTACAGGAAATTGGTTCTGAGATTTAAAAAAAAAAACCTAAACCAACTAAGCCACTGGTTTAAACAAGACACAGCCCTTGAAACTGTTATGCCTCTAAGCACTTCTGTTGGTTGGAGATCTGTAACAGTAAGTTTAATAACCCTGAATTTGAGACCAAAATAGTTTGAGATTCTTAAGATAACTTCAACCAGACGTCTAGAGGAGGACAGATCTCCCAGGGCCCCTGCACTGAGCAGAAGTTCGTGTGCCTGCCAAATTCCTGTGTGTGACATTGGCCAATGACCCGCAGGGCTGCAGCCAGGGCTGGAACCCAGCTGAAGCACTGAAGTTGCATTCATTGCCTCTGTGGCCAAATTCTCTAGTCAGACCTCTTTGCTCGCTTCCTGCACCACAGGAGGCCCAAACATTGGACCTGTAACCGATGTGAATACATCTTCTGGCATTCCTCAATAGCTGTCAAGATATGTTTTCTCCATGAGCCTCTGTTTCTGACACCCAGGGATGTATCTTTGGCAAGTTTGAGCAGAGCGTTGCATGTCCTGTAGGTCTGGGAGGTGGGACATGAATGCTTCCTTATATGCCAGCTCCTTCCCTGCTTACACCATCCTGGGGTGGCATCCTTCCAGTGGGCTTGATGTCATTGCAGCTGCACTGTGCCTGCCAGTAGAAGTACCCAGGTTTGTTCTAATAAGTGTGGCAGTCCCTTCACTGTTTCAGGCCAGGTGAGAGCTTTGGTCCTGTATTTTTAAAGTCATAGAACAGTGCTAAGCTGTAGTAATGACCAGTTTGGAAATACAAGTCACCAGTCATCTGCATCTGAAACACAGACAGCTGGATGTTAGGTGCTGAAGAGAGAATTCCTCATCCAAATCAAGAACATAGCTTGAAGATCAAGAAGTCCAGAGACCCTCTGCTGTGAAGTTTTACTGAAACATTTCATCTTCGAAAAGACCTTCAGTCATAAAAATTACATTTGTGCTCCTTTCAATTCCTAAAATACTTGAAATAAGCTGGACATACAGTTGTCACAGACCTTACCCCAAGCAGTTTTCTGCCCGTGCATTTGGTGTTGCTGCCAAATGATTATAGAAAACTCTAATAGGTTTTGTAGGTTGTATTAAAACTTCAAGGAGGACAGAAAATAAGAAACTTCCATTTCCTAGTAAAACTGGTGATGCCACAAAGAACTATGAAGGGGAAGTGGGTGGCCTCAACAGGTTGTGAGCTCCTCTACCTAAGAAAAGCAAGGAAACTTCAGGTACAGTGATTAAATTAGTCTTCAAAGCACATTTTCAATAGAAAGTACTTTATAGCTAGAGATGCTTGTTCTATAACTGTCAAATAGGTCTTTCTGCCTTGTCCAGTTTACCTACTGATAATGTAACAGGTGTTAATTTAGCAGGAAGTTACAGGTGTTGTTTGGGCAAAGTCTTGTGGAGAGAGTCTCTTCCATAATCTTACCGTTTTTGTACAAGCTGTTTCCGTTTGGGTATCTGGTGGATGATTCACACAGTATTTCAGTCTTTCTCTTTTTTCTGCTCCTTTACCCACTGTTTTGGGGACAGTGATGTGTCTCCTGTCAGGAAGAAATAGTAATTTCCTTTTGTTTCAACATGCAAACAAACACCAAAATTGTCATGGCTGTTTTCATCCTGCTCCAGTGTCACTTGAGAGTTTTGCTGCTGGCCTCATGAGTGGGACCAGCTGAGCGTTTCAAAAGGACGGGTGGTATTTGCGTTGCTGGAGAAGTGCAGGTACAGCTGCACAAGGGTGATAGATATCCCTTAGCTGTCACAGCCACAGTAACTGGGATGGGGCAGCGATGGAGTCAGAAAATACGTGTTGGATGTAGCATCATTGTTCTGAGACTCTTTGGCGTGGTGCTGCCCTGTGACAGTTGTGTTCTCCTCCTGTTCCTGAGCTTGGCCCAAGTTGCTAAGCTGGGTTTTGTGTCTTGGAGCCAGGCTTTCCAGTGGCAAGGATTGTTGGACTTGCCGTGTCTTCTACAGTATGTTGTTGTTCCCTCTTGGATTGTGAGGTAATTTATATATTCTAGTTTGTTTCTTGTGTGGAGTGTCTTGTTGTAGGAGCCTTTTGTGTTTCCTATGAAAAGTTTCTTGTTTCGTTTTTAATATTACTTTAGCTGTTCTCAGGATGGTTGATCTGAAATTATCCTCTGGTACAGGTCCTCTGATACTGAGGAAAAGGTGTCAGAGTATTTTATCCCAGCCCCGAGTTGTTATAAGATTGATTACCTTTTCAAAGCATCAGAGGATCAAGAAAGCAACAAAATTTCCTTTAAATCTTGTATGCCCGGAATACCCGGGACATAAGATTTGTACAGCAATCTTTATAGTATTTTTCTACAAAATCTGCTGCTTTTGCTGTACCACAAGATTGCACTGTCTTACTTTGGACACAAATAGAAATTCTACTTGGCCTCCATTGCATAAAATCTTGTAGAAACAACAATTTTAACCATAGACTAAGAGAGAGAAGCATATTTGGAGCCAAATAAAATAAATAACAGGTAGCTATCAATTATGCAGAAGTAACAAAAATAAACAGAACAAGATGTCTAACTTAGCTCTCTCCTTCCTATGAAACTAAATTGATATTCTTTTCTGAAACCAGATCAGGGTGACACTGCTGTTGCTATTTGGCAAGATGATATGGTTACATATTGTCTGAGAAAATAAGGAGAAATCATCTGCTAAAGCTGAAAGTTGAAATGGAAAGGTTTCATTGTAGAGAGAAAGAATGGGATGAATGTGCGATTATCCATCCTGCCTTGCAGAGAAGTTCAGTTCTTGTTCAGTCAGTGCATATCCAATCTTGATGCTATGGAAAAATGTAGCTGCTACATTTTTGATTAGCTTGTATAGTGTGGAGTGGCTTGCACTGTGGTGTTTCATGAGAGTCCCATTTTTCAGTACCTACCTCTGTAGTGGTGATGCCATTAAGATTTTTTGCCTTTTCTTTTATACCTCTGTTATACCTTTTTTACAATTTCTGTATCCTTAGTGCTTTTTGCCTACATTCTTGGACTTGTTTGTCAAGCTGAGAGACTCAACATTTTAGAAGCTTTGTAGGTAGAGTATAGTGTGCCCCAGACCCCAAGGTCCTCTCCAGAACACATTCTGTAAACTAAGATAGAACCATGCAGGGGAAGGCTCCTTGGGGAGGGGGGCTCATTCAAGCCTCTCATTGGGGAATTTTTGATAGATATGCTAATCAGTAAAACCTACAATGTTATACCAGATCCTTTGGGGGAATTGCGGTGTGCATTTCGGTGCATTTGACCCGGACGTGTGCACCTAAGGATCCTTAAAATAAATACCAAGGTCAAATCCCTTTTTCCCTTCTAAACATGTTTGACTCTTGATTTTAAGACCAGGAAAAGGCATCAGTGGAAGCAGAACTCCTAGTCCTGTGCTCTTACCTCAGACCTCCTGGTGTTTGGTACCACTGTCCTTAAGTTCTCTTGTGCAGCTGGATTGTGGTGCTGATTTCTCTATATGTCCAGGACTGATTTAGAAGCATCTCAAACAAATGTTTTTTATCTTTGGCTAGTAGTCGTTTTTGTAAATATTTCCTAAACAGGACCAAGTTTGATTCTGTGTGTTTGTTTATTCAAAAACTAAGCTGCTTTTGATGGAAAAATATTTCATTCTTGAGACCCAGTAATAACTTGACTCAAGTTGGGGAAGAAAAGAGAGTAGGAATTTAAGAGCCAGAGCTGAGACTTGAAACTTTCCATGAACACTGAAGAGGAAGACAACAGAAGTGGAGCTTTTTCTCTTCCTTAAAATATGTACAAATTTTGTAGTATGCAGTTGGGAAAAGATCACTTGACATTGAATTCAGATAGCCTGCAATGGTCATAACTTCCTTTTTCAAACTGTTGCTTATTTTTCTCTATTCTTATTTCACAGCAATAGATAATGAACCTTTGTTTGTCTTAAATGCCAAAAACAATTCCTGTCTGTTAAAAGAAAACAGAGCCTAAAGGATTTAGTGTCCCAAGTGACAGAGCAAGAACTTCGTAATTGTGAGGTATCAAGGTAAGTGCAACTGCACTTTGGGGAGAAGCCTTAATGTGGGAAATACTTTCCAATTTACAAATTTGGAGGGTAGCTGTTGAGTGCAGCTGTAAGGTTTTCATTGCCCTGTCTGTCACCAGGCTGCTTCGTAAATGCAAAATGTGGAGCTGGACTTCTCCCCTTCCTTCTTGTGAGGGACAGTGCACATGCACAAAGCTGCCCTGATACCACTGTAATCGGAGTGGTGGGAGAGTCTTGGGGTTTAATGGTTTGTCTTCAGCCTGTTACTTCCATTTGGATAGACCTGTTATTACCAAAACACTGTGTTCTTTCAGTTTCCTTGTCTGAGCGTTACTGAACCAGACATTCATTGCCATCCTTACTGCTGGCTTTGTATCATTTGTACTTAATATCCTGTTCCCTACTGCTTGTTCTTCCCATTTGTGTTCTAACTCCTCTCAACTCAGTCTCTCATTTCCTCACCTTTCTGCTTGTTAATTCTCTCAGTGACCCTCCTCTTATCAATTTGGAATTCAAAAAAGGCAGGCTGTCTCCTTCCTGCATGAACTTGGAGCAGCTGCACATCCTTGCTAATACTGTTAAATATCAATATCCAAGTAACCTTATATGAAAATGAAATGAGGCAGCCTGGATCAGGAAAATCACTGACACCAGAAACTGGTAAAAACCACCTTGTGCATTGGTGATGTGAAAAAGCCTTTACTGTGTTTAGCTGGTTTTATCTGCAAGATGTTGCCTTCTAAAAACCTGAAGTACCCACTCTATCCTTTTGTGGCCCAGCAGCAGTCCACAATAATTCCCAGTTTATTACTAGGGTTTTTTAAACCTGTTTAAATATTATTAAAATGCATTGAATTGTTATGAGTAATTGAGAGACAGTGAATGTGTAATGCCTCCCAGGCATGAGGGAGTGGGATGGGAAGATAGAAGCAGTAGAGAAATGAAAATCAAATGGGTAGAGTTTCTTTCATTTGCAGTGGATGGGGAGAATGGCAATATTTGCCTTTGCCTTGATGTTTCAAAGCTGGCTTGGTGAGGAAGGGAACATCAGCTGCTTGAGGAGGAACGTGGGCTACCTCTGCAGTTGCTTGTGGGGGGTGAAAATGCTGAAGGCGTGCTACTGACAAGGAGAGGTGACCTTGGTAGCCTGTTACCTGCTGGTTAAAGGGTGTTCCTGAAAACAGAAGTACAGGGATGCAAAGGGATGCACCTTTCCCACAAACACATACACATCTCAAGCTTATATTCTTGCCAATAGCATGAGTAATTTTAAAAGGCTAAGTCTAGCAGGTCTTGTAAATCGCTGTCAGTGCTTGTTGAACCAGATGCTGGAGCCAAAACTCTGGGGAGAGAAATAGTGTGGTTGAAATGTGTGTAAAAATAAAGGGTGCCAGAGGAAGAGACAGTGTGGGATGACTGGGAGAACTGTTGGGAGTACAGAAAGATGTCTCTAAGCTTTTAAGTGCGTGGCTTGGAAGTAGGCTACTGGACTGTCTTCTGTGGTTCCTATGTCCTAAATAGAATTAATGGTTGACCACTGGGAAAGGTATGACATAGACCCTCAGCATTCAGTGGCTTTTTAATTAGCATGCAGCTGCCATACCATGAACCTTTGTTTCCTTCTACAGAAATATTTTCCTTCCAAAAATTGATCAAACAAAACCATTAAATACTCTGAAAAAAAGAAAAAGTGAGTAGGAAAAGCAAAGTCCAGCCTTGACCTTTCAGACTTAAGAGTGTGAAGTGAGTATTTTAAAGGTACGGTGCTAGGGGGAAAGGATGCATTTGTGAAATGATAGGGTTGTGCATTTCTAACAGCCTTTGTTAGCTTGTATTTATTTACACTGAGCAGTGCAGATGATGAAAACGTGTGTACTTCCAAAGCAACCCATTTGTTCACTACAGTGTTTGAGGTTGTAACTGTTCTCAGTCTTGTAAACTTGCTGTTCCTGTTTATTGGTGTTATTTAGAGCAAACTGTCCATCTGATCTGTTTTCAGGGTCAGATCCTATCCACAGAACAGCTCTGTCTAATATTTTCTGCCTCCTCCCCTCCAACTGGAATAAAAATTGATTCTAAATAATGCCCTCCATGTGCACTGCCTCCCTCTGATGCTCAGTAGTTGGGACATCTCTCAATTAAGTAAACTGCTTAACCTGCTGCAGGCTCTTAATAATTTACATTTCTTGATAACTGCTCACAAACTACATACATCCCTCCAAAGTTCACCGTGTGTGCCTGACAAGAAGACACAATTTACTTCTATTAGATATGACATGTGGAAGAGACTTAGTAGACTGTCAGGTCATTCCACCTGGATGTTTTCAGGATGTCTCCGATACCAGGACAGGAGAGTGGGAGGAGGAACTGCTTAGTACAGCAGAACACACATGGATTGTGAAAGCAACAGAGTGGGTTTTAGTCTGTGGGACATGCATCTTGTGGCTTGAGGTAACTGGACACGTCGTCTCTTTGCATGGTAATTTAACTGTCTGTAAGGAAAGCTATTCCTCCCCTCCCTGCCCTCTGTGTAAGAAGTAATCCTGTCTGACCTGCAAAAAAGTCGAGCCAGAATTACAAACATGATTTTATTTTTCAGATAGTGCTGAGCCTGCAAGGCCACAAGATCGAAAAGGACCTTTCTCTTATTTACTGTCTTTACCCCATCTCAGCTCATCTTTTTCCCCAGCAGATGCTGTGAGCAGATTTTATGCTTTAACTAATAGCACAAGGATTTACTGGCCCAGTGGGTTGTCTCTAGCTGTCTTTTACCTTGTATTATCACTTAAAATCTGGTGTCCTCTGCCAAGGTCAGCAGCAGATCTGGTCTGCTTCAATCTGCTACCACTCTGCTTGCAATGGCCCTTGAATAGGCCAAGTCATTACTTCAGGCACCTTTCTTTGCACTTCCTATGCCTATGCTAACTAGTAGTCTTGTGTTGGAAGGCAACATCCATTGATGCAAATGCCCCACTCCTGAAAGCATTCTAGGCCAGGTCGGATGGGGCCCTGAGCAGCCTGATCTAGTCAAAAGTGTCCCTGCCCTTGGCAGTGGGTTTGGAAGTAGGTGGTCTTTAGCTCTCTGGTAAGGAACTTCATCTTTATTCAGGATGGGGAAAGTTGGTTAGCTTTTTCCAGTGTTCATGTATAGTTGCCCACTATTTAAATCAGCAGTGACTTTGACAATCCTTGCTTTGAAAATATTCTCTCTTGAATCCCTGATTCCTGTAAATATATAAATACTGACACCTCTATTGTAATCACCATGTTCAGTAGCATGATCTAGTGAGTACTTAATACTTTTGAACTTGAGGATGTTACCTTTTTTATTAGCTTGAAATAAGATTTACATGTGGGATGCTGCCAAGCAGAGAAGCAGATCTTTAGAGATTGCTTTATCTGACAACCTCAAATCTATTTCTTCCATGATAATACTGATATTTTCCCTATGAATGGCAGCAGTAAAAATCTGGAGGATGCAAGCTGAGACAGCATCTGGACAGGAATTGCAAAGGACTCTTCTTGTAACCCTCTAAAGAAAAATGCCAGTAAAGTAATGTAGTAATAAGGTGCCAGCAAAGAGGTTTTTATAATATTTGCTGCTTTTGCCATGAACCAGAATCTCTGTCCCTTATAGCAAAGAGGAAGCTACCAGTGAGACAACAACTAGGTAACTGAACTGAAGTTGCTACAGGCTTTATTGGTTTGGTCAGTCACCTAAGCAGTGGTCTCCTATCGGGACACAGTTCCACCAGGCATCTTTACAGGGCTGCACTGCAATATGTTGCACCATTTCACATATTTAAATAATGCATTTTTTTGTACCTGAGGAGAGTCAGTCTTCTGTCCTCCCTGTGCTTCTGCAATAGACATGGCTTTCCTGTCCTGTCTTCACAGGGAGAAAGTTTGATGCAAATGGTCAAGGTTTATCCTGTTATTTGATAGCCTCTGCCTATTGCTCTCCTTTATAATTTTCTTTCCACCTCTCTTGCCAGAAATACATGGTTCTGGGATTGCTCCTGAGAGCTGTGGCTGACAAATCCTTTGTTCCCTCCCCTAATGATTTGGACTAGATGCCTAACCCAAATTAGCAGATAAGCTGATTGGGTCTGGAGAGATGTGAAGTGCAGGAGAACTTACGAAGCGGATAGCAGTGTATTGCAAAGAGAATCTAGTATTGATAAATATATTTTTTTCTCTTTCATCCATAGTCTGTAAGTTTCTAAATCCTGCCAGCGCAAATAAAAACCGTATACAACTGCTGCAAATAAATGCTGCTAGGGTACATACGGGAAGAAGATGCATAAAGAAAAGAAAGATAATGCTCTTATAATATAGCAGGTTTGTCTGTGTCTGGATTGCTGCATTTAGTACAGAAGATGCCAGTTAAGACAGGATATTGCCTCATTAGAGGGATTGGAAAGCAGGTAAGGGGAACAAAATACAAGAACAGCTCTTCCAAGAGACTGGAAAGATTGATTACCTTAAAGAAGAGGCATGTAAAAAATGATACAAGTATACCCAGCAACTAAGAGAAGGTAGAGACAACAGAAAATCTAGTCTTGTAATAGGAGAGCAAGAGGATGTTCACTGAAATTTGCTATTAACTATTGTAAACATGATAGAATAAAATTACTACAGTATGAAGTTGAATGCTGAAAAATTGAAAAGCTACAACTAGGCCACATGAAAGAAGTAGCTGGATATAAAGAGGCACTGCATGTTTGAGATAGATTTTTGTAAAAATAAATTTTGTAAGTAATAAAACCTAAAGTTTAGGATGGAATATTCAGTCTCACAGTACCGGTTTGAAGATGGTTTCTGTTCAACTCTGTTGATTTACATCTCCCCATGCAACCCCCACAGGAATGCAGAGATGACAAACTGACTGTCATTTAAGCCCTTGAAATGCCAGATCATCTCTAAGTTACGGAGTCAGAGGTTTGGGCTTTGCTGGCACCTCACAACACACTCTGCAATATGCATGATAAGAAGAAATCTGAGAGCCCTTGGTAAAGCACTTCAGGGCTGCAGTTCCTTTGCAGCTTTTGTACAAACCTTTCAGGACAGGGTTGTATTTGCATACCTTTGCCCTGCTTTCTTTGTCCTTTTTTGCTTGCATTACTTCTGTTGGCCTTTCTGGTTTCCTTCCCAAAGTACTGAAACTCCCCAGCCAAAGTTGTTCTGCTGGGTCAGAGGCTTCTTACCTCCTCTAGAAGAGCAAAGCCTGCAGGAGTTGTGTTTGTGTGAGGACAGTGAAAATACCTCTGAGTCAGGCTGCCCTGAGAGGAAAACAGCAATGAGCAGAAAAGCTGAGGGAATATTTTATCACTCATGAATAATTGTTCAAGTTCAGCTGGAGGAACTGGAAATGTGATTCCTCTGCAGAAAGTCCTTGAGGCCTCAAGGAGAGCATTTCCAGAGGCACTTTGTGGCCTAGAGCACACAAATGCATTCCAAGTAGATATGTTTGTTGTCTCTGAAAAAACAGTGCTGTAATTGTTCAGCAGTATTTAAAAACCAAAAGCCTATCTCTTCTTATAGAGGGTGTTTCAATAAGCTTTCAGCACCTTCAGCTGCATGTGACCAGCTGATTGTCCTATTTACTGTCTAAGGAATTTACCTATGCAGTACAGGTATGGGGGTTGGATTTTGGTTTGGGATTTTGTCATGGTTAAATTTCAGGCAGCAACTAGGCACCAGACAGCTGCACACTCAGTCCCCTCATGGTGGGATGGAGGAGGGAATCGGGAGAGTAAAAGTGAGAAAACTCAGGGCTTGAGATAAAGACAGTTTAATAGGCAAAGCAAAAGACAGGCACACAAGCAAAGATAAACAAGGAATTCAGTCACTACTTCCCATCAGCAGGCAGGTGTTCAGCCATTTCCAGGAAAGTAGGGTTCCATCATATGTAACTATTACTTGGAAGGACAAAATGTCATCACTCCAAACATCCCCCACTTCCTTCCTCCTTCCCCAGCTTTACATGCTGAGCACAACACCATATAATATGGAATATCCCTTTGGTAAGTTGGGGTCAGCTGTCCCAACTGTGTCCCCTCCCATCTTCTTGTTCTCTCCCAGCTCACTCGTTGATGGGGTTGGATGAGAGGCAGAAAAGGCCTTGGCTCTGTGTAAGCCCTGCTCAGCAATAACAAAAACATCTCTATATTATCAACACTGTTTTCAGCACAACTCAAATCACAGTCCCGTACCAGCCACTGTGAAGAAAATTAACACTATCCAGCAAAAACCAGCACAAAGAATTCTTTTTCACAAAGAATAAAATCAGAGAAACAATTTATTAAAGTGATAGTTTACATAGTAACAGAAAGAAGTGTTTGCATTGAGGGTTAATGACTTTATGGGAAATCTGTGGGTGTTGGGCCTTAATAGCTGCATGCTTCAAAAAGGGTTTATTTGCACTGGGATATGATGCTCTTCTCAAAATCCACGAAACACAGGGTTTCCCCTACAACTTTATGTTACATGAATTAAATGTTGAGTACTTTCTGACTGAAAGTGGTAAATAAACTGTCAAGGCAAAATAACACTTTTAGAGGTTGTGCATGGTCTTTCCTCTTTGCATCTGGGAGCCTGTTTTCCTTACACCACGATTCTGAAATATCTTCAATGAATGGCTATACTCTGTTTAATACTTCAAATACCTTGCAAGAAGCAGTGAAGTAGTTAATGATTTAATTTAGTCTCCTGCAATGAGTGATGTAGATGACTTAGGTCCAGAAATTAAAATGCTGAGAGAGGGCATCATTCTATATGTGTGGAAGTGTGGCTTCCTTTCTCTGCAGTAAAGGCATACTTTACTAGATGTTACACTGGATAGTTAACCAAACACTTATATGAAAACTAAGTTGAGGTCTAAGGGTATGACTTAATTTAGTGCTTGGGATCAAATATCAATCTTTTCCTGTAAATTACCCTATATGTGACTATAATTTATTAGAAATGCCATACTGGTGGTATGTATATTGAAAATGAGTATGTTCAGCTTTGACTTCACAGAGCCACTTTTTATCGGTTGACTAATGCATTCATTTTTATGCAGAGTGAAGCATGTGTAACTTAATTATCACTAAATTAGAGCTTTGGAGAAAAAAAAAAAGTGTTGTGTTCTGCTGGACAGATGTTCCTAACAGGCAGCTGGAAGTAGGACAGTGACCCGGTGGGTTCTAGTTCTTCACCTTTGCTATATGGGCAATTTATAGGGTCATAGGAGGGTTTCTTTCTTTCAAATTCTGGATCCACTAGGTATTTTTAGCATGGTTCCACTGAGTCACTTATTGCATAGCAGGCCTGCATTTTAATCTAATGAGAATCTTTCTAATAACTTCCATTACTGAAACATTTGAATGTGGGAAGGAGGTGAAAGTAATTGGATTGCAATAATTAAATTATCCAATGCAATTACCTTCAAAAGGTTGTGTGTTTATGCTTCCTGAATGCAAACAGGAATTGATCAGTACAGGCAGCACCAAAGCTGCATCTGTTCTGGAAGTAAAATCCTTTGGTGGGGTATGGGTGAAGGAGATCTGTGGGTAAGGGGGAGATGAAAATCATTTTGTTACCCCAAAGATCTGTAAGGAAGACTGGTGCACAGTTTTTAATGACGTATTTAATTTGGAAAGTTTGCTTGGAAAAAAGTCCCAGTGTGATGTAACACTTGCTGCTTAATACTTTCCAAAGCTGAAGGTTGATGCTTACTGGGAACTCCAGCCCGGCATTTACCTGCATTTGCAGAATAAGTTAGCTTCCCTACAGCATTTTTGCTGGAATGTGACGTAGTCACTGCACTGCTTCTTATGACGCATGATGACAACTGCTTTTGTGGAGCTGCTGAACACCTGCGGCAGCCCAGCTCTCTGAACCTTGTTCTAGTAACCTCAACATAACGGAGTATTTCTCTGTGGTTGTGACTTATGGTTCATTTTTTGGGTGTCTACTTGACCAGAGTTTCTGAAGTGGAAACTGGTCGGAATCTGGTTTTCGTCCAGTGCCTGAAGAGCAGAGCTTGCACTGCTCCCAGGCATGTGTACTCAGGCAACTGGAAAAATCACTGAACTGCATTTCTCATTGTCCAGAAAACTGAAAAATTGGTGGAAACTGTTTCACAGCTGAGTAGTAAAGCTGTCATGTCACTATATTTTTTTTTTGAGTCATAAAAATTCATTTCTCCTGAGATTGTCTCCTATGAATCTTTGTTTTCTAGTCACTTCCCACAAAATACTCAAAAAGCCTTCTATGTAAACCAAAACTGTGTTAAATAAAATGGTGTCACTTTCTCTAAGGTCCAAGTATAACTGATGGATAAAACACCCTGAGAAACCTATGCAATCCTCTAGCTGCATATAACCTACCAAAACTTTGACATTTTCCCTATTATGCAATGTGCATCTGCATTTAGTTACAGCAGCATGAATTAAATGGGGAAACATCTTATAAAGCATGGTTTGACTGCTTAGTAAGCTTTGTGTGAAAAAAATCCTGCCTTTCAGTCCATCTGCCTGCTTGTTTGGCACTCTGTTTAGTGCAATGTTTTTTCATATCACTGGGTGGGATTGACAGTGCACTTGAATGTTCAAGTGCTCATGAGACTCCTTCCTCCCTCCCACACAGCTGGTGCCTGAGGTACTGCTACCAGATCCAGCAACCACCATGTGTGTTTTGGTGTGCTCCCTGTGCTATTCACATCCAGGACTGTGTGCAAGCCTTGCTTGATTCACCTCCCTTTCCGTGATCCTGTTTCTCTGGTGCTTCTGAGCTTTGTGCATGAGGGTTGCTGGATTGGTGACAATGGCAGCAGTGTTTTGGATACAACAGCAGGATGTCAAAGATGCTGGCTGTTTGGAGCTGGCCCAGGTTCCTCTTGAAGTCAGATCTTACTGCTCCTATGGTTTCATAGCAGGGCTTGAGAGCTACAGAGTGCAGTTATTATTCAAAAGGCTTTTATTTTATAGGAAGCCCAATGATGAGTTACAGACTAAGGTTACAGTGAGGATATTGTATCCTCTAGAAATGCCTTTGTGAAATTGCTGCTGAGAGAACCTCTCTAAAACAGCCCTGAAATAAAGTCCATTCTTCAGAACTCTCTAATCTTTTCCTCACACATTTTCCCCTTTTACTGAACTTGTAGCTCTTGCACTTTATTTTAGAAACTGAACCTGCCCTTTTGTAATACAAAAGAACCTAGACCAGATCTACAGTGATCATAGAATCATAGGGTATCCTGGGTTGGAAGGGACCCACAAGGATCATCAAGTCCAACTCCTGGACCTGCACAGGACACTCCAAGAATCACACCACATGCCTGAGAGCTTTGTCTAAATGCTTTTTGAACTTCAGCAGGCTTGGTGCTGTGACCAATTCCCTGGGGAGCCTGTTCCCGTGAAAAACCTTTTCCTAATATCCAACTTCCCCTCACTCAGCTTCATGCCATTCCCTTAGGTTCTATTGCTGGCTACCTGAGACAAGAGATCATCAGTACCTGCCCTTCCACTTCCCCTTGGGAGGAAGCTGTAGACTGCTCTGGGGTCCCCACTCAGTCTCCTCCAGGCTGAACAGGACCTCAGCCACTCCTTATATGTCTTCCCCTCCAGACCCTTCACCATCCTTATGGACCTCCATTGCATGCTCTCTAAATAGCTTTATATCCTTCATATATTGTGACTGTATAGCTGTACACAGTCTCAGAAAAGGTCCAGTGAGTTAATCTTTAATTAGTTCAGCTTAAATCACACATTTGTTCATCAAAACTGGTGAAAACAAGGTAGCACCTGGAATGTGCCCCAAAATTTCAGGGTATATGCAGAATCCTCCATCACAGTTGTGTGATAGGTTTTGTGGGAATTAATATGGGTGATTCTGAGTGAGAGACAGTCATTCACTTCCCTGGGCCTTTGGTGTTGGGTTTGGTGGGGGTGGTGTGGAAATACTGGGGTTTTGTCTTGATTTTCTTTTGCTTTTTATTTAGGTGGACATAGGATAAGGACTGTTAGATAAAGTCCTCTTGTTGCCTGAGGCTTTGGCACTCTACTATTGCATTTTTATTTGTTTTCCCCGAAACACAAGCCGACCCAGAAACTGGTTCTGG
Source organism: Aphelocoma coerulescens (assembly GCF_041296385.1). Lineage (NCBI taxonomy): Eukaryota > Metazoa > Chordata > Aves > Passeriformes > Corvidae > Aphelocoma > Aphelocoma coerulescens. The sequence goes on from NC_091013.1 coordinate 66,662,465, forward strand.
TTATGACTTTTGCTTTCATATACTTTCTTTCAAAATTTATTGGAGCGATGAAACTCCTCGTCTCTGGTTCCAGTACACTGGCAGTGGTTCATGAGCTGCCACTAAGCATGAAAGATCCTTTATTCACCGTAGGGTTCCATGTCACTAACTGGTGGAAGTCAGAATCTCTTCACATCTCTTGCCTGCAAAAGTCCCTGGAGATGGTGGGGGATTTTTAGTACTGTATAATTCAGTTTAACGCAGCTGTTAAATAATTTTCCTTATCCTACTTCTAATGACAGTGTGTCTCTGCTAAAGGCAATAAAGCTGTCAGTGGTGTATGTGGACTTCAAATGCTACTATTGTCACATTTATTTATTGGTATCAGGTAGAGCTTTTGATGTCACAAATGCAGATGTTTAGTTTCTAGAGAGACATGTCTTTTGAATACTTCTGAAGTGTCTGTTATTGGATGTTTAGGAATAGATGGAGTTTCTTTTCAACACTAAAGAAGTCTTCAGTGTATTGATGGTAAGAATATGTGCTAATACTCCATTAGGTATGCCTGACAGATTGCACTACACCTTATATAATATTATCCTAATATCTTTTTGTTTCTTCTGTCAATAAATAGCTGGAGGAGTGTTTTAAAGGACCTTCCAGAATAGTTTGGTGTGTTGCTTTTCCTTTTTCAAAATTGTTCTGAAACTGTGTTAAATCAGTTCTGTAGTTAGAACAGCGGACAGTAGGAAATGTTTATTTTTAACTATGTCATTTGCACTGTTCACATACCCTCCTTTCCCAAGGAGCTATAACGTGCAAAGGGTATCTGAATAAGCCTGATGACTTAAGAAAGTGACAGATGAAAGTTTCTATACCTCTGTAATTTCTGTCCTCACTACAAATAAGAATAAAATGATAAAATAATAACATAAAAACTTAAAAATAATTTCACATCTCATTTGATGCTTACTGGTCTTGGTCACTCAGCAAGATGAGAGAAAATAATCCCGCAGTATATGGTCCAAGGTATAAACAATAAGGAATACATTAAAATGCCATTTAAAATAATTTCATGAAGCCCAAGAATACCTACAAAATAATATAGTAAATTGTATGTGTTGAGGGTTACCTCTGCTCTGTTATACTCTGGTGTCTGTCTGGGGCATGAAGGTGATAATGTTAGAGAAGTGCATCTCAGCAAAGAGAAACTTTTAAAAAGACAGGAGTGAGAAAGGAAAAGAAGAAAAAAAAATGAACAGGAGAGGAAGGATCTGTTATGGGAAACTGATATATTTGATTTTCTCACTCAAACTGTGCAACTAGAACTGGTGGGTGTATGGATATTCTGGAGAAGTGGAGTGTTATAGGGTTCTGGGTTCTTGGGGTAATGAATCTCCCTACCACAGATTTCACAGTATTGCAACATACAAACGTCTTGGGCCAGTGCTTTGATGCATCAATATGTCTGTACTGTATGCAACACCAGTGTTTGTCTTTTGCCTTAATTTCATGCAGGGCACAAAGGAGCCCTGCCTATGAGTCACTCACAGAAACTCAACTCCAGCACTCCAAGTGACACTGAGTTTTCCAGCAGTGAGGTGATTGCTCAGACCAGAGTAGGGATAGAGTAGAGAATCTCGCATCCAACCTGGCGACATTGTGCCGATTTTCATGGGGCACAGTGCAGCCTAGATGCACCAAGTTTAGCTTGTAAGAACAAATTGTTTTTATCATAAATGAGATACCAGTGCCTGAATAAGTTTCTGTAGATGGTGATGCACAGAGCTGCCATGCTGAGGCAGACATGCTGCTGTTGACATGGGCACCTCCATGAGTAGTAGGTGCTCAGGTGAAGCCCACCTCCTGCACACCTGCACAGCCTGGCAGTGTGCTTGAGACCTGCTGGTACATCCACAGCCACCTGGACTTGAGGCACATTCTCTTCATCATAACAGAGAGAAGCAATTTTTCTTTTAAAATACGCAATTTTCACATCCCCTTAATATATGAAGACATAGCCTGTCTTTTGTATGGCAAAATTATTTCTGTATGGCCTGTCTCATTTAAAAATGAATCATCTCTGTTATGAAAAGACTAGAAGAATATCCATCGATTTGACAGCTTCTAAAAATCTTTCCAAGTCAATTCACTGGCAACAAAATGAAGGGACAACTAATTTCCATGGTGATGCTGACCGAATCACTTCAGAGCAGCTGAAGAATGAATGCTGACCTGGGTGGGTGCTGTTTAAGTCCAGTAACCATGTAAGCAGCAAGTAGTCCTTGTGCTGGATATCCATAAAAAAGCTTATTTTCATGCTTGTTTTTTTTTCTTTGCATTCTTTAGAAGCTCCAAAAGCTCTGAGTTTTACATCTAGTGGGTAGTATTCTGTAAAGAAGTATACAGAAACGTGTAGAACTGCAGCTGAAAAAGGACATGCTCTTCCAAGAACATTTGGCTTCTCCCAGACTGAGTAGTTGGTGTGGTTTGTTCTTTAGCCCAAATCTACTTTGAGAAAAAGTTAGCTAGAAAAGGTTACTGAACTGAGGTCAGTTTTCCTTCTTTCAATAAAATGTTTTATCTGTTTCAGTGATCTTAAGAGAAGAAAACTCTGAATTGTCATTTCCTGACATAAGGAATAATTTTCATGCTTTTACATGAGCTTATACAGATATTGGAATTCCATTATAATGCTTAATATAAATTTTAAATGTCTGCTTTAAAGACATGCAGAGTAATCATCCTTAATTATAAAATAAATTGTTTACAAGATCTTTTATTTTCCTTTATTTAAAATCATTTAGTGGGGAGATAGTTATTTCTCTAAAGAGTTACACTGACATGTACTGACGTGCTGGTTATGTTCCCTTTTGCACACCTTACAGTTAGATGACACCTTTTCATAGTATTTTTATTCTTAGAATGCTTTGTTTCTCATTTAGTTCTCATTTAGTCCCATGATTTAGTCCTTGAATGGAAATATATTTGACTACACTAAGAAATGAGCATACTGTGTACCTATAGAAAAGGCATATATTAGTAAAAGTAGTTTCACTCTTAACACAACCTGCAGCAGTTTGTTTTTCTTTTTACAAACATAGAAAATATGTTTTGTTTCATTATTATTCATCTGAAAGTCTTAACATTGATGTAATTGTCAAATTAATTAGTAATTCTGCAGTGGGTACAGTTTAATAAACAATAAAAAAACCTACCCAAAGCGTCCAAATTATTGCCATTTTTGGAAATAAAATTCATTTTTTATTTCTTCCAGCTTTTGAAAGATCTGTTCTTCTACATAGTCCTTTCCTAGCAAGCTGAATTATCTGTAAGATGTTATACCGGATTTATTATTTGCCAGAGCCTCAGAGTGGAGAGGAGAGGCATTGTTGAAACCTGGGGATTTTGAAATTGATAGCACTCAAATACATAGATTGGGATGGTCAAGAAAGACAGGTCTCTCACAAGTGGGCCTCCTCAGGGCAGTTTCATACTGAATTATTTCAGCTCCCTGTGATTCATCCCATTATTTTTTTGGGCACGCTCATTCATTCCCACAGTAACCTCACTTGTCAAGGACAAACACATTTGTAAGAGCTCATCCATTTGGGGAACAGAGTGGTTGATGTGCTTCTGGAGCTTCTAGTCAACAGCTGGGGTCAGCTATGGGGGGAAATGACAGAAGGATTTGTCTGTCCCTCTCACAATCAAAGATACGTCAGCATTGTTATTGGCTGCTGAATTGTGCCTTATAAAAAGTTTTGGTGGCTTTGCTTCAGAGCTGCTGCTGTGTTCAACACAAAAAGGCCACTAGACTTAGGAGATAATTATAGTGAATGTTACATGTTTTCAGTAATTTGTGAGAGCTTTCTAGCCTTGGGACTTGTTAACCCAGTGAAGTGTTAGTTCTTAGAGCAACATACTGTGTCAAAGTGTATGCTTGAGATATTTCTACAATGATTCAGCTTGTGTAGTGCCCAAATACCCAAGGTCTCTGAATTATTTGCTGCAAAAGGAGTTTGAATGCAAGGTAAGATGATCAGAAACCTGATTTTGGATAGATGCAATACAGGAAGACATGATGTTGCAGCCTTTGGTTTGAAGGACAGATTCCTAGTTTTGGAATTGCTTTATTATGCATGGCATCTCAATTCAGACTGTATTTGTGTATGTAATGCCTTCGATCAATTTATATTATATAATAATAATTAATTCATTATATTTATTATATTTATATTATGCTTATTATATTATGGTATTGCTCTGAACTTGTACCGACTAAAGAGGGCTGCAATCTGCTTTTTTAATAAAATGAGGTAACAGTAGAAATGATCATATAGTCTTTTCCATAAGCTGTATTTCCATGTTTCATGTACTAGAAAGAGCCATTCTTGCTTGTTTCTTTTTCCTTAGTAGTATCAAGTACAAGTTATAGAAACAATACTTTTTTAGATCCCTCCTGTATCTGCTGTTGCATAGTAACTTTGGTGGAAAAGGCTAAATAGAAGTGGGTGATGGGTCGAAATCTATTGTGCTATGCTAACATGGTGCTGTCTTGGATAACTATGTTTTCTAGAGAAAGTTAATACATTCAGTATAAATCAATAAAGAGTGGAATACAGTATTATATGGAGAATTTTCTAGTTAACGTTGGGTGTCATAAGGATTAGAGGAACAATAAGGCAGGTAACAGGTGGCTGTAATTGAGGTGACAGTGGGCTATGCAGGAACAAGCAAGACGTTAATGCTGCTTTAACTGTTGACACTGTTACTAGACATGTTTTGATGAAATTAACTGATGAACTGAAATTAAGAGAGAACTTCAATTACAAAGAGGCTTCAGACTGGACCAAAACAAGAAAACAGCAATGAAAGGTGAAATAATAAATATTTAATGACCCAGATGGTACATCAGTCCAGATCCTCTGCTCTGGAAATAAGCAACAAATGTCTCAAGTGTCTGAAGGCCATGGATTGAGTAACAGGGATCTGACAGTATAATATGATCATGAGAAAGAAAAAGTAATCCTGAGATACATTAGGAAGATCTTCTAGTAGAGAGGAAACTGCTGATGAGTTTGTGGGGAGCACCGTGGGTTGCTAAGTGCCTGTTCAAGGACAGCAACTCCTAACTGATGGAGCAGAGGAGACCTGCAAGGCTGCTTGTCACCTTGGTCATCCCCTTCAGAGAAGAATGAGAGTTCGGCTTCTTCATGCTCATGGCTTCTTCTGGTAGCCCTCTGCGTGCACTGAGGAGAGGGAAAGGTCCTGAAGCTGAAGAGCTCATTGTTGGCACAAAAGGATGTAATCTTAGTAATTAGCAGCTGAAAATCTCAGAACCTCCTTCTTTTTCTTAGAGGTTTTCCTGAAGCAGAACAATGAAACAACAGGCAGCAGGTGGGCCAAGGCTTACCCTGAGAGCAGGGGCAAGGCTCCTGCAGAGACTGGAAGTGCTGATACAGGAATGCTCTACTGGGCTACCTGTGGTGTCCCAAATCCTCACGTGAAGTGTTGAATGAGCAGTCATGTTCAAGTCTTTGTAAAGGCAAAGGACTAAAAGCTATAGCTGTTCCCAAATACTGTTGAGATATGTTCAGCCAAGGTGTTGAATACTACATGGAACCAAGGAGTGGTCTACTCTCATCACCTTACAGGGGTTGAACTGAGGCTGATGTATCAGGCTGGTGTAGGAGTTCACAGGTTTATTTTCCCTCTTAGCAAAATAATTTAATTTTGAAGAACATCTTGTACATTCATCATGACCGCTTTGCTTTCGTTCAGTCATGGTTATTTTTTTAATTCTTCCTCACATGTATGTTGTGTTTTTTTCTTTTACAGAACAGTTCGTGTCTGGCTGAAGAGAGACAGTGGGCAGTACTGGCCCAGCATATACCATGCAATGCCGTGTAAGTATAAGGAGATGTTCAATATCTACAGTGGATTTGCAAAATGGCTTTTCTCACAGAAGATAAACAGTAATGAGTATTTTAGACCAAACCACTACATCTGGTTTTGATGAAGCTTCATGCTTATGACCATTTGCAAGCTTACGTCTTTGTTTCAGATGTTATTCTTGAACAATCCTCTTGGTATTGGTGAAGCTTTACCAAGTTACATGCTAATGCTTCTGAGAGGCATCAGAGATTACAGCAGTAAAAGGATACAGACATGTTAGCAAGGGATGAGCATTTAATGCAAACATAGATTTTAAAATGTGGGAGCTCAATATGTGTTCTTGTATTCTGCCTCTAATGGAGTCCATAAAGCTTTGTAAATCTTCTGCATAAATCACTCTGCCCTTCCTACTGTATGTGCTCAGTCCATTAGAGTGCAGTGGTAAATGGTTTTGTTTGGTAAGAACTTAATATTCCATGGCAGCTAATATGATAGAGAGGATACTAGACAGGGAAGGCAGCTCTTCCAGTTTAGAAGCAGAATCATTTTACCTCTGCAATTAAATGTGGAAAACCAAATTTCCCTGATGGATCCCTCCATTATGTCTCCTCTCCCAAAGAGAGTGTTCATTCTTTGAGAAACTGCAGATCAATGTCCATTTTTCCAAGAGAGAGTTAAAGAAATGACAGCCCTTGCTGTTTGCTGTAACCCCTGTATTGAGTGCAGGAATATAACTTTGTAGGTCGTCAGAGGCAAGCATATGCTAATACTCTTCAGTCAGCTTCAATCAGATGTGCTAGGTTAGCCTGTCTTTGGAAATCTTGTAAAGCTGACCTTAAATCCAGATTGGGAAGCACGTTTCAGGTCTCATGGAGGTATTCATACTGTCTGGAGAAAGAATTATTTTAAGCTAAGATAGGTAGATTTGGAAGAGACATCTGTCTCCATGATATGTAAAACATTTAATCGGTGCAAGTTTTAGTACAAAAACATAAATTTAGGACCCTAGGGCAGCCATGGTGTTTGCCTGCTTTAAGAAAACAATTATTTGGTAGAGAGGAGGACCCCTCATCTTCCTTTGGTGATGGACTAGCTCATAAGAATGTGTCAGTCCCCAAAGGTACTTTCTGTTCAAGATTTTGCACAAGAAGTTATTGGGAGCTAGCTAATGATGTGTCAGTCTGTGGAGCTCTGTCATGATCACTAGCAGTGGCCTGAGTTCCCTTAACCTGTCCTAAGAGGTTTGCTTTCCCCAGCCAAACTGTTATGAAATGGCTTTTCTAGCTATTTGGCATCGATACTTCTCTTTTTCCATTTGGTGTTTTTGCATATATTTGCATTCTTGAATCTCATTAGGTTCTTCTCTGGTCTTAGCAAAGCTATGTTATTGTCAGTAATAACAGCTTCAGTGGAAATGATGGAGTAGATCCAGTTCCACTGAAGGGGGTCTGTTTCAAAGCTCCTTCATAAATTTGAACACTTGACAGTGCTCCTTCACTTTGAAGGCTGGTAAGCTTTTGAGGCATGAGATACTAAAATTATACTGTGTTATTCAACAATTTCAAGAATGATCAGGTATAATTAACAACTGAAGCAATGACATTACATGTAATTAATGAATTACATTATCAGCCATGCCTTTAAGCTTGGAAATCATAGAAAGGGCTCTGAGTCAGGATCTGTACAAGTCTGCGCTTAACTGGAAATGATGGTTTTGTCTGTTTCTGTGTTGATCACCATTCTGATGGTGCTCTGCTTTAGGTTCATACTGGGTTCTGTTGTTTAAAGAACAATGACTGCTGAGAGGTTCTCTATGTAAAAATGTAGTAGGCACAATGGTGCCTTTGTGCTGGTTAGCAAACTGTAAGTGGCAGTCCTACCTATAGATACCCCATTAACATGACTTGTGACTTTAAATGTGGTGATGTGTGACCCAATCTATTTTATGATTTGATATCAGGTAGCCTTAATAACTGAGTTTGCAGCTTAGGTCCTCTGGGAAATGAGAAGGATGAGGAGTTGGGTTGATTCAGTGATGTACTTTGGTCAAGTTCTGCACCCAAACAGGGTTATCAGTGCATTCTGAATGTAAAAATCATTAAATATTTGGAAAAAAGGTCAAGATTATAAATATCTTCTGAGTTTAGAGGTAGGATTTCCCCTAACTGGGAAAGTTTTACATCCTGCCTATGGGTGATTCTATGGTCAAAAGATTCTGGACAACACAGTGGCCACATTTTTGATCATCATCTCTAGCCCATGAGAAAGGAAAGAGCTATAGCTGAAACCTTGCTGATACATTTCCTTCACACCAGTGTTGTCTCAACAGCTGATTAGAACAGACCTCTGTGAACGTGTAACCCTGGTTAGATGTGTGCTCTTGATTACAGGTGTGACCATGGTTAGATTTGTCACTTTGGGCACAGAATTAATTAAAAAAACAACTTATCAGACACAAATTTATGAAAGGTAAAGAAATTGTAGCCAAGAGTGAAGTAAACTTTTCCAATTGAAAAAACCATCAAAACTAAAACACAAAAAGACCCAAATGCAACCAAAAACCCTATTACAGGTGTAGAATGGAGTAAAGGATTTATTGTACTGGGGAGCAGTGGAGTATCCAGTCTTTGGTGCAGATAATACACTGCTTGTGTTATGATGGTTTTCATAACTAGCACTTTGCTTTGAACAGGAAGGTAAAAAAACTGCAAAGCAAAACATTCTCCTTTGGTCTTGAACTGTGTCACATTTAGGCACTTCAAAGGGGGGGGGGTCCCTGAAACTGCAGGTACAAAGTCTGTATTTCTCTTCTGGTTCTCTCAGCCTCTAATAAAAGTAACACACTCTTGAGAGCATGAAGTGTGTAATTGGGTTTTTTCTCCACATTTCATTTTCTAAAGGCAAAAATCAATGTGTATTTGCCCTGTATTTAAGACAAAGACTGCAGCCAGACTTCTGCGTCAGGAATATCCTGCTTGTCCTCTATAGTAGTTCAGATCAATCTTTTTCCAGTCTGAAATCCAAATCATAGCTAGGTACTGAAGTAGAGAGCCTTCAGAGTGCTGTTATTTTTCCTGGATATGTTTTTAAAAGGGTCTTAAATATCTTAGAAGCTTAAGGTTTCAGGTTTTTGTTTTGTTTTATTTTTCCTTTTTTTTTTCCTTCCCCTCTTTTTAATGAGCCGAAGTGCTTAAGTACCTGAATATCATTTTAATTTTACCAGAGTAAGCTGCTACAGTGTTGTTGCAACTGGCACCACTGACTACATCAGTGTAGCTGGTATGGACATAGTTTTAGTGCTGACATAATGATTTTTCTAAGTGCACATGTTACTGAAGAGTTCTCTTGGGAAAATGATTATAGCAAAATAAGTATCTTTACACTGCTATGATTGTGAACACACAGGTCTTGAATTCAGAAGTTACTTCTTTTGTAATCAGATTGTGTCAAGCAATTGCTTGCATCATTTGCTTCAGAAGTGTTTGGGAAAAGCATACTTCAAATAGTTAATTTACCTGAGACTTCTTCTCTGTGAGTTGCTCATTGCCTTCAGAGATACTGGTAGCTCTTTCAATGTGTGCACAGTGTCCAGCATTTAAAAGCTGCTGCGTAGAATGTGCCTGTTGTGGCATTAAGTGCCTTTAAAATTCTTTGATGTTTATTCTGTTTAGAATTGGGGGGAGGTTCTGTCCATTTGTTTCTACAGCTCTTATTCTGCTACAGGCATAGAAGCCTCAATATAATAGTAATGCACCACCTTTGAAAGGCATGATTCCAGTTTGCCTTTTCTAAGGGAAAGGTACAGGAAGGAGCAATTTTGTCACTGTTACTAGGCCTGATTTAGTTGTTTCCTTTCTGTCAGTTTCCTTGAACTGAAGCCTTTTCTTTATTTCAATTCAGTCAACCCTGCCAGGAAAGAAATAAACTGAGGTGCCTGCCTCGATGTGGATCTGATGGGCTTTCTGTTTATGGTTACTTGTCCTTCAGGAAACATTTCAGGAGGGAGTCAGTACTGAAGGTGCAACAAGTTTTATTAAACAGTCAATATTGACTCTTCTCTTCTTCTTCATATACCTTTGCTGCCAACTAAACTATGCAGGAAGATTTGCTAAGGTATGGGCTGTTTAGTCCTAAGTGAGACATTACTCAAATTGAGAATGTACTGGATTACAGTACTGCAAAAGAGAGGACTCCAAGCTTGTTAGTAACACAAACATGTGACCAATCACAAAGGAGAGTAGAAACCAAGAGGGGGGAAAAAGCTGAACTAAAAGTGTATCTGACTGTACTCTATATTTATCATAAGAATATGGTTTATAAAGCACTCTTACTGTTATCCTAGCTGCAGTTGGCAATTGATCCTGAAAAATAATTCCTGAAGGTTTCTGTTGGGACAGCAGGATTCCCAGCTGCATGCTGCTGTGTTGGGCAGTAAAAACAATTCCTGCTTTCTGAATGTAATTTCACAATTTTTCAGTTAAACCAAGCATAGCTCTTGAATTCTTGCAAGGAAATCTGGTTTTAGCCTTGATACAAACCCTGCCAGATCCTTGAGGGAGCATACTGTGAATGTCTTGTGTGCAATTTAAGGATAAATCCTGATGTTTATTAGAGTAATGTCAATGTAATCAAGCAATGGGTAGTTATAGATACAAAGTTTTATTTCAGTCATAGTATGTGATACTGTCATAGTGCTGCCTGTGATTAAATTGGAGTAGGGGGCAGTTAAACTCAGTCCTTAATATTAGCTGATATGTTGATTCATACTGGGGAATTTTCTTACTGCAGGTACAGGATGCAAGCCTCTGACATAATGTAGTGTTTTGTTTTATTGTCAGCACAGTTCAGGCAAATGTAAAAAACTAAATTATTCAGCTAAGTAATCTCTGACTTACACTGAAATGTCAGGTGCCTCTTATATCAAAGCAGCACTATTGCTCTTATATGAAAAGTCTGTTTATATGTAACTAGTAAGAAACATAATGAAGGAACTGGAGCAAGAAATAGCTATTGTTCCATGTCCTAATAGGATAGGGTTGAATGAATTGCAAGAACAGTTTTATTTTAATGCTTGTCTATTGGAAAGCTCAAAATGCTGCACAGTATCACAAAGCATGTTAGCTAGTTTTAGGCTTTCCAGAACTTCAAGAAAATGAGAATCACAGTTTTGTTAACTTCATCAACATGTTCATTTTTTTCAGCTCCATGTTCATGCATGTCTTTTAACCCGGAAACCAGAAGGCTGTCCATAGGTCTAGACAATGGTACAATCTCAGTAAGTACATCCAAAGATTTCTAGTTGAAATGCTTCCTTTTTGAGAAGTATGTGTGTGATGATGTGTTGAGAATATTTTTGCTAGTGTTTGGGAGACAGACTTTTTAATGCTAGTGGAACTGAATCTGTAGTGTAGAAAATGTTAGATGATTAAAAATGTTATTCCAGCTGCCACAAAGAGATTGAGTGGGGTTTACAGTATTTATTAGGCAAGTCAACAAACTGTCTTAATTTGCATATGTCTTAAAAAATAACACAGAAAAACAGCTGTTGTTTTATTAAATTTAAGTGACTTGTTAATTACATGATACCAAAGTTTTCTGAAAGCAGCAATTAAGAGGAGGAAAAATCATCTTCAGAGGCAGAAGGTGGATTTCTGCTCCATATCTATCTGCTTTTCCAAACTTCAGAGTTCACATTTTGTTTTCCTCTCCCTTCAGAGGAGTTGCTTCTAATTGGCAGTGGAGTTGCTTAGAGATTTGGTTCATTAACATCTGAGGTAGATGTGTGGAAAGGAAGTAGGATATTAAAAGAAGAGTGTGTCTGTTAGATCTGTGACAGAGTGTAGCAGATGACCTTATTAATTGGATTTTTCTTGTGGGATGATGAATAAAAAGCTGTATCACTTTGGAAGAGTGGAAGAGTCATGGGTCAGAGGTGTTTTTCACCTATGCTTCATCAATAGATTCCTCTTCCAGTTAAAGATCATTTTACCTCACTTCAATTTTTGCTGCTGTTGTCTCTGCCTTATGGGCCTTATAACTGAATGAGTGTTTTCAGGCTGGCATGAGGGCAGCTCTCTGCACTAAAGCCAGTGTGGTGTTTGGGAAAGGGGGTGTGACCCTTTTAGCTGTTGCGGTAAGCTCCATTAAAGATGTGAAGGTTTTGACCTATAAAGCTATTAATGGCTAGTAGCAGAGATTTTTTTTGTGTGCCTGTAGGAGATTTTTCCTTTTGTATCTAGGAGATGGGACAGATTCCAGAGAATTCTCTGCACCTCTGAAATTCTCTCCTTCCCACTCTCTGAAGTAGCTGAAATTTGCCGGTCCTACTAGGCACTTTTGTTTTCACTGTTTTCACTGGGCCTTTGAGGAATGTGAAGGCAACTGTAAATAAGGTATTTAAATACTCTGGCATGATGGGAGATGTGTCCTTTGTCTTGGGGGCATTTTATTTTGAAGAGTCAGAGGATGCTTCAGAGTAAATGGGGTCAAATATTTTCCATTCTGAAGCTAAAAAAGGTAAATGAGATATGCAGGTGATAAACCTACATGTGACTTCGGGTATTTATAGGCATATATTGCCACTTCTAAGGCAGATTCTATTTTTTGCTAAGCTGGGTTTTTCGTTTCCCAGTCTTCTGGATACAAGTATATAGTAAGGGGGAAGTGCTTGTCTGTGTTGCTTTAGTCCTCTGTAGCTGCAAGCATTTGTGTGGTGGAGGGAAATGCATGCCACAAACTTGTACAAAGGATGACATGTTTTCGTCTGTAGTAAACCTAATACTTGTAAGAGAAGCCACTACTGTAATGTGCTGCAAGAAGTGGTGGAAGTGGGAATGGAAGAGCAAGGGGAGCCCCATTTTCAAATCCCAGCAATACTGGGGTGTAGAGAACATCCCCAGGTACTTGAACGTGAATTACAACCACCCTCTGGAGGACGGGGTAAATTTTCTTTCCTGGGCCCAGCTATGATGATTAGTTTACCACAGGAATACATAAGCAGGGCACATTGGCCACAAAATAACAGAACTTACTCAGCAAGGTGACCTTAGTACCCTTATTTTAATTTCCTCAAAGGGAAAGTACAGGCAATTTGCTTGAGCAGCTTGAAGTATTTGGGAATTAGTCAGCTGCTCCACATTAACACTTCTGTAATGCCCAGCACACTTGTGTATGGTGGGTGCAGGGCTAAAAAAAAACCCAAACAAAAAACCAACCAACCAAACCAATAAAACCCTGAAAATTATTCTGCACCTTCACTTTGGGTAGAAAGAAAGGATTCCTGGTAAGGGCTGTGAGCTCATAGTCATGAGAGTGACACATAATCTCAAATGATTTTTTTTTGCAGTGCAAGGAAGTACTTTCAGGTGTAAATGGAGATAAGAAAGTGCCTTTTTTTATTCTATGTGAATTTTTTTTAAGTTGTTTGGATTTTGGTTATAAGTGTGGCACCTCAGGAATGTGTATGCTGCATTTTGAGAAGGATGGGCAGCAACACTCCTGGCACAGAAAGAAGTTCCAGCAAAGCCACCTGAGGTGAGCTTGTATGGCCACCTCTCTTTGTGAAACAAGGCAATAACTTTTGCTTCTACAGAGAGGAAGAGATTGTTTTTAACCTTTTGTCACTTCTCAACATGAGGGCTGCACAAACATCTGTGCAGCACAGCACACCATTATCTTGAATAAAGATTGTCTAGCATCTTGCTTGAAGAGTGGTGGCACCTAATGTAAAAAAAAAAAAAGTCTGTGATCTGCTTTTGTTACACTTTGCAAACCTTTTTTTGAAAAGAAATGGCATCCTAGGGAGTGCTTGAGGTCCGTTCTGGAAGCCAGAAGACTTTACCCTGGACGTTAATTCCTTGCTCTGAAGTAGAGAAAAAAGCTCTGGGTGCAAGACTCTCAAGATACCACAAGAAGCAGAATAAATGTCTTCCACTTGCAATAAACAGGAGACAGCCATTGCCAAGATGAGTCTCCTCACCTTATTTCACCCATGTGAAAACTCATTGCCTAGATAAAGTTAATCATTAGGTTCTGCAACCAGTAGAGGAGAGATGAATTGCCTTTGGATGTGCCCATGTTACTTTTCCTAGAAACTGTTATGAAGTGGCATAAATTTCTCTCTTCAGTTCTGGGGAGATTGAAATTAGCGATTTAGTTTTTAGGTAGCTGAAGATGAATTAAATTGATCTTTTTTTTGTTGACCATGCCTATGTCTGTATGAAGCTGTTACATACTTTAAGCAGAGCCACGAGGACAACAGGGCACCAGAATAACCCCTTCAGAATTATAACCCCTTCAGAATTCTTCCTTGGGGGGGATGGTACTTATTAAGATAAATTCATCTTCCACCTCATCTGATCTTAGTGCTGTCTACAGGTTTGACCATAAACAGTACTTTGAATTCCTGAGACTGAGACAGGCTCTACCTGCTGATGTACAGCCTTCCCTTCTGCTGTTATGGGGAGTTTAGTATTTTTTCCCCTCAAGAAATGAAATGAAATTATATAATAAATAAAGTGAAAATGCTGTCATAATTTATGACATTTTTTTTCCCCTGACAGATAAAGATGTAATGTCTGACAGAAGATTTAAGAGTTTTCATTCTCTTCCATTTCTGCAGCATGTTTGTTGTTCTCTGGAAGACCTGAGAGTGCAGTCGGTCACTTGTGTTAACAGGATAAAGTCAAGCCTATAAGGAGATTTGTAGTGTGTTGTTAAAATGGCATCATCTATCAAAGAACAGACTGTAAATTCCCTGGGGTGGGAACTAGGCTGTGAATGGGTAACGCATAACTAATATATAAAGATTATTAACTCAGAAATTGATTCAGTTGCTTAAGGAGAGTTCTCCATTTTGTGATACATCCATTGACATATACCTGAAGCTCTGGGAAGGCATGGATCTTCCTTAGTTCCTGGACCATGTCACCCAGACCCATGGCCAAGGACTCCAAATTATTTGAACAAGATGCTGATACTATTTCTAGGATGAGGTTTTAGAGAAGTCTTTTGCTCAAGAGAAGTTCCAGGTGGGTGTATGTGTTTCAGTGTGAGGGAGGTGTGCTACACAAAGAAATAGTTGCAAGTCTTTGTACATCAGTGGACATCTAGATTTTGACAGTCTTCAAGAATTCTCCTTTGTGCCTTGTGAAGACTTTCATGGTACCAAGTCACTGTTGTAATAATAAGCTTACCTGAAATAGGCAAGACTGAGCATTAACATTTTAAGTATGATAAAAAAGGTAGTAAAGTAGCTCCAAAACCTCTGAAGGATAAAGAGTGATCTTGCCAGAAGAGTTGTTTTTAATCCCTGCAAGGAGGCTGTTTGGTTTTGTCATCTTGAGTGCTCTGATATGTCCCAGCCCTTCCTGTGCAAAAGGGCTCAGAGAGGACTCAGAAATCTTTCTCTGTTCTGTTAACAAGCACTGACTGAGCTGTGTAGGTGACCCCAGCTTTTCCAGCTCATTAAGAAGAGCAAGAAGCTGCCTAATGAGAATTGAGTGTCAGCAGCTCTGAGAGGAGCAAAACATCTACGTAGGCAAGGACAAAAAGCCAGCTTCTGCTGGTACAATGTTAAAGAGATGTAGTCGGTGTTTTTGTAGTGCAGATGACACAATGTATGTGCAATAGGGCATGAATTTCTTGAGCAAGGTGCCCTGTGCTAACATACCTGTCTAGTGACGCAACTAACGCATTCGGCCTGAAGAGGGAGAGGGCAATAAGTGCAATGGAAGAACATTTGAGAGTGTAAAGGGGAGCGGGGAGACCTGCAGAAAGATTAGAAAATGCATCACAAGTTATCAGCTACTTTCAAAGAAGAAAATTATATGCAAGAAGTCTTCGGGAAGAAAATTATATCCAATATCCAGGTTATCTGAAACTGTGTTTATCTTGTAATATATTTGTTTTTATTTTGGATGGAGCAGAGTATTGATAGTACATAGCTGTGGTTTGTATTAAAGCATACAGTAGTAATCAATATTTGGATACATCTTACAAACTGCACATGTTTGATTTATTGTATTATAATGGAGAGATTCAAAAGCCTTTTCAGTCTTCCACTGAAACTGTGGGACTCTTTGGATCTCAGAACATAATGACCACATCAAATTTGTTAAGAGAAAAATGCAAATAGAAGTGAGAATGCACTCCTCTCTCTACATCCCACCTGAAGTCACCAGCATCTGTGTGCCACTGCAGTCAAAGACAAGGACAGCCAAATTGGTGGGAAAGGCAGACATATCTTCCCATCATGTGTTGCAGCAATTAAAGCAATTTCTCTTTGGGTAACAACAGCAGAAAGCATTCTAGCAAAGGGTCCTGCTTCAAATAGGCTTTGTAGTAAAGCATTTCATGTGGTGATTTAGTATTCTTCAGACAGTGGTTGACGAAACCAGGTTCCCCTCTAGGTAGCTGGAAAGCTATAGCAGATTTTTAACTTCCTGTGGTTTGTAGAGTTAAGGTGACCCTGGTATAGAAATCCAGCTGACTTAACTTATTTCTTACTGCTGTTTAAGTAACACTCCCACTGTAGTCCTTAGCTGCCAGGGAAACCTAATGGGAGGTGGTGCAGATTAAGGAAAGGAAGATGAAGTAGAGCAATTTAAGAGAACATATTTATTACAAATTTATGAACAGAAACCTAGAGGGAGCAGAATACATAGCTGCCTCATAGTTGTTTTTCTGGAAGCTGGGATCTGTAGATGTTCCACAGATGAGTACTGTAACCTCTCCACAAGCAGAAGATATGATGTGTTTGGGTAATTCTGGTGCTGAAGGCCAGGCAGATTACCTGCAGTGACCCAACAGAAAATGCAGAGTGACTTCTTTTTTAGTTGTGGTTTGGAAACTGGGGGGAAATACTAGCTTAGAATGTCTTTTGCTCTTTTGCATTAAACATTGGTTTGCCTTAAACATAGTCTGTAGGCCCCTGAAGTCCAGTCTTCTCCAGTGCTTTTGGCATGTGCACAAGAACATTTCACAACTATATGTTTATCAAATTCGCTTATCTTGCATTTGTAATGTTTATTTTAGTTTTCCATCCTATTTCAGGTTAAATGAGTTAGGTTTTACTTCTTCTGTCCTCTAGGCAGATTAGCACAGGGAGTTTCTGTGTAGCTTGCTATAAATTATTAATATGATGTGTTTTTACACTCCTTCTTTTTTTACTTTGTGTTTCTCTGAGTATGTGATGTATGCACATAGATACCTGACAGCTCTGTGAAAGCTAATTCATGTGATGTGGCCGCAGAGCCTAACCTTTGCTTGGGTGTTTCCTCCAGAGAGATGTTGCAGGAGTTTGGTTGTGGCCATTCTGATTCCCCAGTTTTGAGCAACTGTCCTCTTCAAAACAATCTGCAGGAATAGCCGGGTGGTCAGTCAGTTTACCCACCTGGGATTTTTCCAGGAACCGAGGCTGCCACGCAGACCCTTAGCTGCCATTCTCATCATTTTATCATGCAAAAGCCATATTGGAAATTGAACAGCAGCACGAAGGCAGCAGAGCCTGTCCCATAGGTGTGCTCTTGCCTGGACACAGAAAAGTTTGGGTTTCTGTTTGCCTGAAGCACTGAGAGGCTGTTTAACAGAAACCTGAAATGCATTCCATTCCCATCACGTATTGTTGGTATCTAGCCTGGACTGAGCAACTTGGAGGGTCTTGTACATATATATATTGAGTTTTCTGAGTGTTCAGGTTGGGGTGTAGTGTATGCACACACATGGATACGTGTGTATACACAAATGTACACGTGTGCACACATAGCTGTGCACACATGTGGGTTCTGCCCAGGCAGTCCTGAGCAGCAGGTGTTTGCCAGGTCTCAGGTTCCTCATTTTGTGGCACCTCAGCTCACAGCCAGTCATTTCTGTCAGCTTTTTTGACTTCTTTTTTAAAGGTTCCTCTTATATCCTTTCTGTTCAGAAGCACTCATAATATTGTTTCTTAGGCAGCTTTAAAAAGCAAAAAAAATTAGGTTTTTAGGTATTCAAAGTTATTGAAAGTATAGATAGGGCTGTGTTTGTGAAGAAGGGAGAGCTTACCTAGGTATTCAAATGTAAACAGTCTCAAACACTTTACATCTCTAAGCCATGTTTCTTTTGATTTTTCTTTCCCTCCCTCAGGAATTCATTTTATCAGAAGATTACAACAAGATGACACTAGTGAAAAGTTACCAGGGTAAGAACCACAATATGTGTTAATTGGCTTGTATTGTCATTAATTTTTGTTAATATTCTCTTAAGGAGTGTGAGTGGAAAAGTTTCCCTTGCAATGATAGACTTTTTTTTTTTTTAACTAATATAAATGCTGGTTTTATTAATAGATCTATAATGTGCTTTGTTTTTAAAAGAGCTGTTTCATGTTCTGTTTCACCTTTTAATTGTTCCTTTGGAATATCACAGTAGACAGCAATCTGTCCACGTTTGGGGAATAGGAGTTTTAGTTTTCAGTCTTCAGTAATCCAGTGTATCTACTGAAACAACTTAGGAAACTAACCCATCTTTTAAGGCTGAAACTTTTGGGGTTAGTCTGGTTATATTTCAGTAACTGTCGGTTCCAATAACCACAAGATTATCAGTGAATATCTCTCCTAGTAAAAGGTCAAGAAATGCTAGCCCATACCTTTTCTAATTAGAGTCTGGGCATCACTAATGTGATGTTTTCAGAAACCTAGCTGTTTATCCTTTTAAGACCTCTAAAGGACACTGTTTTGGACAGGTATTCTTATAAAAGTAACAAATACATGTGACAATTTATTGTTATAGGGGCTTTTTTGCTGTTAGACTAAGAGGTGGTATGATATTATATAGTATC
This sequence comes from Aphelocoma coerulescens, assembly GCF_041296385.1. Lineage (NCBI taxonomy): Eukaryota > Metazoa > Chordata > Aves > Passeriformes > Corvidae > Aphelocoma > Aphelocoma coerulescens. The sequence goes on from NC_091013.1 coordinate 66,681,156, forward strand.
ATATCATATTATATACTAAGCATTATGTTTCTGTACAGAAGCCTCTGACATGTTAGCTTGAGATTTCTCACATACAGTTTAAAATATGTACTTACTCATATATATATATTTTGAATTTTATACCTTGAAAGATTGAGAGGGTAATTTAAATCTCTAAATGGAGGCTCTGGAGATCACTTTGTAACATTTAAATTTTAAGGTATGAAGAGAATCTTCATTTTTGCAGAGCATGGCTAACATGTGAATGTTTCACTTCAGCTGTTTCATGAATGTCTGGTGTGTTGTAAAATTAAGCTAGAATGCCTGAATTTTTTCTTAGCTTGTAAAAATGGAAGAAAAAATATCCAATGATGATAATATATATATATCTGAATCTTAAATAAGATTGTTGAAGTCTGACTGTACCGGTGTTAAGTATCCAAATTTGTGATTGTTCTGCAGTCACCAAAGTTTAATGCAGCCAAGTTTCATATTTAAATATTGTGGCACTAAAGAGGGTGAGCTGAGGTCTTTTCTTCTGTATATGCAGAACAACATATGCATGAGAACAACTTTCTTGATGAGTTCTTCAGGGAAAACGCTGAAAATTTTGGAAGAGTGGAATGGATTTCTTGGCAGTATTTCAGAAAAGCCAGTTGGCTGTGGCAGCCCACTGAAGGTCTGGGGAAAAACTCTCATAAAATTAAAAAAGAAAAGAAAAGAAGGAAAATGAAAGCTGTTCTCACGGCCTTCTGCACTATGCTAGATGTGCTGCAAACATTAGAGGAGGCCTTTGGATAGGAAGATGCCATGGAGAACCTCCATGGGTTGTCCTGGGGGGAAACCCAAGAGCTCAGATTCCCCAAATATTAGAGAGCAAAGGATTCTAATGAGTGTTCACTAACATCAATGGAGAGGTGGTGCAACTGACCACACTCCTAACTAGTCACCTTCTTCCTAGACTACCTGTCTCACCATGGGAAGGTTTTTCATAGGATCATAGAATGTATTGTGTTGAAAGGGGCCGTGAAGATCATTAACTTCCAACCTCCCTGCCGTGGGCAGGGACACGTTCCACTAGACCGGGTTCTCAAAGTCCCATCCAACCTGGCCTTGAACACTTCCAGAAATGGGGCATCCACAGCTTCTCTGGACAGCTTGTGCCAGTGTCTCACTGCACACACCTGCACAATTGCAGTGAACAGTTTTCTGACAGTGCAAGGCTGGAAAAAGAAAAAAAAGAAAACCAAAGAGATTTCCCACTGTTTTCAGGGCACCAATGACCTGGGGCTGCCTGCTGCTCCACACCACAGTGCCTCCCACCACCCCCTCCAAAGAGACATGCTCCTGGATTCTCCATTCTTCACACCAGGTGTTGGTGAAGGAATATAGCACCCCCTCTGCCTGGTGCCTGGGCTTGGCTGGACCCATGCTGGAGGTCTAGAGTGCTGGGGAAACATTGCAAAAGTGAGGTGCTCTGTGAGCTGCTGTCAGTCACAGGGTCCTGTAGTTCCATCAGTCCACACAGTGTTAGGCACTTTCATGCTCCTCTTGCTCCATTTGCCTCCAAGCAGAGCACTGGATCTGGGCTTACTGGTGGCCTCACTGGGTCCAAAGTCCAACTGGGACACAGCAAGGAAGAAAGAGCCATGCTTTCACCATGTTTTCTGGGAGAATATGCAGGGAAGGGCATTGTAGTCCCTTGGGTAGGTATATCATGGTGCAACAGAGATGAACCTTCCTCAGATGGTCCAGTAGGACTCCCTCCACAGTCTCATCCCTGCAGTGCACCTTCCTCACAGTTCCTATACTGAGTTTTGGGGTTGGCATAAGGATCTTGGTAAAACCCTGGGCAAGGAAAAATATAGTAGTAGTAGTAGTAGTAATAGTAATAATAATAATAATAGTAATAACAATAATAATAATACAATATGTAATTATATAATATATAATATAAAAATATAATTTAAAAGGAACAGGTGGGTTTGTTGGGTATGGTGGCCTTCTAGCGGTTCATTTGTTAAAAGTCTTGCTTTTAAAAGGTTATGCTTAAAGTTTTCAAGACCTTTATATTCTTCTAAAGTATTTTTGGGGGAGTAAATAATTTTATTTAGCCTACTAAGGGGCTTTAGCTGAGTCATGCTGGCTGGTTTTGTGTGTGCTAGCTTCGTAAATGGTCAGCAGTGCTCTTGCCCACTGGTGGGCTATTGATCATCTCCCACAACAAGGTATTACAAATAACTGAGGCTGCTGTAGTGATTAAAGAACATTAATTGTGCCTTGAAAGGCCATGAATATGTTGGTCAAATGATCCTCTGAGGACAGAGAATGACAGCACGTGGATAGGCTGTGCTGTGGTCTTGGTAGGGGTGTGCAGCTGGGTCTGGTGGTGTATGGAGCCTGGCATTGGCAGTGTACATGGCTGGAGGTGCTCTGTGAAGGTTTTGCTGCAACACTGTGTCTGGAATTGTGGAATCTTATTTCTGGAAAGGGATCTGAAAACAGAGATGGGGGATGTGACTCAGGATTAGTCAGGACTCTGGGGTGGGTCTTGTGGCATTGGCCTCCTGTGGGCACTGACTCATTCCCTGCATAAGGAGGAGTAGTGCAACATTTGGACAGTGCCATTTGGGATGCTCTGGGTAATTAATTTTCATATCACCATCCCCTCTTCTTCAGTCTCACCACCAGCTGATGGTGTAGACAACCTCTGCTCTCTCCCTGGGCAATTCCTCCCACATGCCTGCAAGAAACCCTTCCCTCCCCTCAGCAGCCTTGGCTTTCAGCCCCCTCCAGCCCGGTCCAGCCATATGGCTGTTGCTGCTTCCCATTCCACATGGCCTTCTCCACACCCTGCTTCTTGTACCTGGACCTTGTACCATCTTGCTGTGCTCCCTCTGGATAACAGCTCCTGTATTCGAGTTTTGTTTTATTTATTTATTTATTTGACACATGCTTTTTCTGCCTAGCCAGATTTGTAGACCTGCTTCTGCCCCATGCTTTGTGCAGCCTGCCTTTTTCAAGGGTGTCAACCTGGCCTGCTCATGTCATGCCCTTACTTCTGCTTTCCCTTAAGCACAGCCTCTTCACTTGTGCTTTTCTTGCTCATGCTAAGCTTTTTTTTCTTCCTGGCAATTTCTACCTCTGTTTTGGTGTTTGCTGATACTTTTTACTGTTGTAACCCCTCAGCACAGCTTCTTGCCCAGCACTGTGTGGCCGTGCACTGGTCATGCTTCTCAGATCTTTGCCTTTACACACAGGACTGACCCTCCATTTCCTGTGCTGACATCTTGCTGTGCACCTCCTGGCTGCAGCTTCTTTTCTCTGGGCACAGCCTTTCCATCCTCTCTCCAGCCTGCTCTTTGCACAGTGCTCGTTGCTGCTTTCTCATAGAGCAGAGCAGCCATCCTGCTCCCTCCCATCCTCCAGCTGCACATGGACCTGTGCCCTTCTCCTCTCTGCTGCTTCTCTCCCTTCTGTACATCATGATCTTTCCCCACAAATGCCTCTGTTCTCATTCTGGCTTACACAGATCTGCTCTTGCCTGGTGCTTGTTGAGAGTTTTCCTCTGCTGAGACCACATTCACACTCCCTCCCCCCATCTCCATCCTGCTGCTGTTGCAAATGAGCAGCTTTGGAATTGTTTGCTCCACATTTTTTCTGCATACAAATGGTGATCAAGTCTTCAGTAGATGAAGGACCAGCTTTTTGTTTGAGGCTTCAAGATGCTGAACCTATGTTAATCCTAAGGCCCAGACCACTTCCTTGCTCTGCTATCAGCTTCCAATCTTCTGATACTTTGCTTCTTTAAGCCTTACATGAGTCAAATTCCCTCTTAACGACAGGTGACTTTCTATTTGCATTTGTTTTCTCTTTGCTTCTTTACTTAGGTGATCTACACTGTACACTTTCACTTGTTTCAGATATTTCTGCCATCAGTGTGTGTGTGGTGGCACCAGGTAACATGTGCAGGTGGACAGCAGAGTGCTGAATTGAAAGCTCTTTTTGGGGAGAGAGGATAAGCAAAGCTGTCATGTACACCCCATCCACCTCTTGGCAAGTACCCTTTTTTAATGTCTACTCCTTACTTGCCAGGAAGAGCTGCCTCAGCATCCACAGGGAGTACTTCTACCACAATTTACAAGCGCTATCTTCTAGAAGTTTTAGGAGGTAGAAGACAATTTAGGAAAGTTGGGTCATGCCAGCTATCCTCAGAACTAGCTGAAACCATAAGAAGCTGTCACTAGCAGCAGCATTTGTCATGTGCTGAGAAAACATTCCTGGATAGGCCTTGAGCAGTCTGATCTCAGCCAGCTTTGCACGTCCTGTGGAAGGGCGTGGGTGTGTCTGTGGCCTCGATGGTTCACACAAGCTCCTGGGACATGTATGTGAGCCCATGAGATGCTTGTGGCAGCAGTTGTGTCACTCTCTAAGTGCAGCACTCCACCAGGTAGTGGAGATGTTCCCAGAGAGACCAATGGACCGGTAAAGATAAGCATGAGCCAGCCAGGGGGTGGCTGAATTTCTTCCCAGAAAGAGAGAGCAAGGGTGGAGAGGAAATGGGATCTACTTGAAAGAGCTCAAGTGACTCCTGGATGGTCCTCGTCCTTTTATCTGGAATGTAAAAGTGTGTGGAAATGACAGCCAAAATCTGAGCTCTTCTATTGGCAAGAGTGAAAGCATCTGGGCACAGTTCATGCCTGATACTGCAAACTGGTTTAGCTACCAGTCACAGTTATGGCAAGTTGTGTCAATATATCTATTGACTTTTCTGCTCAGGGAATCTCAGTCTGAAAAAGTGGATCAGGGCCAGTGTTGGCTCTTGGAAGCTTCCTCTTCTTTCCTACAGGTAGTTCCCCCTTGTAGGGTTTGAACACAGCTCTCATCTGTGCTGTACATTTGTATGGGGCAGACAGCAATTTTCCCGTACTGTTCTGAGGAGATTCTCTGCATTTCAGATGGACCTTGGGGGCGGTGTTTAAGCTTCTAAACATATTCAATCTTTTTTGTGTCAGCTTTTCCACAAACAAATAAAAGCAGTCTGTTTTATGTGACACATATTGCTGGGTCTTAGAATTGTAATAAAGCAGTATGGTGGTAGATTGAGGAGTGTGGCGTTCACCATTAAGTTACCACTGGGAATAGTTCTGTATGTCTTTCCAGCCACTTGTTTTATTAGAATATCAGTTCAATCAGCACTTCATGACCAAGCTCACTGGTCATTCATACAAAAAAAATGTCTGTACAAGCATGTATTCCCTTGTTTTAATGAAAAGCTTTTGATGGCTTTATTTTGGTAGCAGTAGAAATTTATTCCTTCAGCTGTTTTATTCATCTACTGCAGCTGTGATATTTTTCTTTTTTTTTAAATTTTATTCCAGTAACCTTTTAATGCTGAAACTTCCCTTTGTTGCAGCAATGTGCCTGTGCTGTAACTCATCATTCTGCTGGGCTACCACAGCCCAGATGCACCAAAACTTCACAGTGAGAGGAGCAGCAGTGTAGGCATCTTCACTGCTGTCAAAAACAACAGCTCAAAAGAGGTTTAAATGGAACCCCAAGTCCATTCCACAGTGGCAGCTTTGTTAGTGATGATACAATGATGGAGGGAAGACTTGTGCTGCTGTAGAAGATAGATTACTGCAATAGGCATGGAAAGAATTAAGTCTTGCTTCCACTCTTTCTCATGCAAACACTGAACATGCAGAGCAGGGACCTTAGAAGCTTCCATGGAAGCTGATGTCAACAGGATTATTAAACACCAGCTGCTTCTGTAGGGAAGCACGAGTGGAGGCGCTGGGTGTAGGTGGTATTTGCAATGGTTGTCTGCCCCCATGTTCTTCTCTGCAATGTGCTTACATGTCTGTCTGCTTAACTTTCAGCTCATCAAAGCAGGGTCATCATGATACTGTTTGTTCTGGAGATGGAGTGGGTGTTGAGCACTGGACAAGACAAACACTTCACATGGCACTGTTCAGAGAGTGGCCAGCGGCTGGGGGGGTACCGCACCAGCGCAGGCGCCTGCGGCCTGCAGTATCCTTTGCTGAGCTCTCAGTTTTATTTCTGCTCTTTGGCACTCAAACAGCCCTTTTAGTTTATTTGTCTAGTTGTCCTCCAAATTTTGTGCCCTGTATGGATTCAGTGCTTTGTGAGAGAAACTGTTATTTAAAGCCAATTTAAAAACCTGTCAGTTCTCCTTGCTTTGTCTCCTTAATGCGTAGTGGCATATTTAGGTCTGAGCATTTTTGAGCACCACAATGGGCAATCTGCAACCTATTGTGGTCTGCTATTGTAATAAATATGGATAGGGCCTTCATTTAAACATGCAGTGCATGCTTTCTTCAGAGAATTAATGGTAGCGAAAGTAGGTTGGTGATCAGGTCAGAGTGCCTGTGTGTAAGCATGGTAAAAATTAAATTACTTTAATATAAAATAATAAGCACTTGTCCTTCACTCTGGAACTGCTCACTATGTATTGGGAATTTGGGTTAACTAAGGAGTAAATGATCCAGAAATGGCACTCAGGTGGCTTATTCACCTAGAGCTGCCCCACCTGCCTGACAATAAAAAAAACATTAATTCAGGTTTATTGAAATGGAAAAGGAAATGGAAAAGGATGAGCTCTTAGGCTGAAAACAGGGGTTAGCATAAACAGACTTTTTAATGCCCCGCAGGGTAGGCGGTATAGATGCGTGTTTTGCTAGTTCCTGAGAAGTGATACTGACCCAAAATTATTGTTTGAAGATGGACTTGCTTTATATTATCTGGTAATTCAGCCAATCTAAATGGCATAAAGACTGAACCTACTTTTTAATTCATTGATAAATATTTTTGAAAGCATGATGCAAGAATTTTCCCTGTGTTCCCTAAATCTCTCTAGAGAACAGCCAATTTTGACTGATTAAAATTTTTGGAGGACAATTTAATTTGGGTCATCTGACTATGGTGGTGGAGGGCAGTGGAAGCAGTGGGAGGGAGAATCACTGGCAAATACTGCAAAAATATTTGGCATAACCAGGAACAGGTTTGGGTTTTTTTGTTCTCCAGTGTCCTGTGTGCTTAAGATCAGTACTCCTTAAATAGCACTGCTCTTACAGAGTACTAAAAACAGTTACTCCTTAAACATCCAGTATGGATTCTGAATGTGGAATTAAATTGGATGAAGAGGTCAGAATCTGTCCAGTTAGGTGATTTCTGTAGGTGGTTGAATGGCCAATGAAATCACAATGGGGTAAGGAAAAATACAACCAAATCTTAAAAGCACCTTCCCCCCACTCCTTTCTTCTTCCTGTGTGGCCTCAATTTTGTGCCTGATTTGCTCTGTCTCCTGGGGGTTGCAGCTGTTTCACTGCATGTTGTCTCTGCTGATCCTTCTTCCTCAGAGGGAGGACTTCTCACACTCTTCCCCTAGTCCAGTGTGGGTTCCTTCCATGGCATGCAGCTCTTTAGGAACAGATGGCTCCAGCATGGGTACCCACAGAGTCACAAGTCCTGCCACCAAACCTGCTCCAGTGTGGGGCTCCTCCATGGGCTGCAGGTTAATACCTGATCCACTGTGGATCTTGAAGGGCTGCAGGGGGACAACCTGCCTCACCATGGTCTGCACCATGGCTGCAAGAGAATCTCAGCTCCAGTACCTGGAGCACCTTCTCCCACTCCTCCTTCACTGACCTTGGCATCTGCATTTCTCTCACATAGTCTCACTCTTTTGCCCGGTGAAGTTGCTGGGGCATTTTTCATCCCCTTATTAATTCTGTTCTCCCAGAGGCACTGCCACTGTTACTGCTGGGGTCAGCCCATTGGGAAGTCCATTTTGGAGCCAGCTGTCATTGGCTCTGTTGGACATAGGGGAAGCTTCTGGCAGCTTCTCACAGAAGCCACCCCATATACCCTCCACTACCAAAGCCTTGCCACACAAACCCAATACAAGCAGAAAACTAGTAATGAATATTTTGCATAATTTTGGGAAGGGAGAGAGTAGATACCATCCAAGTCTAGCACTCAAGTTACAGAGCCTGAGGAGACAACTTGTATGTTCATGGCAAAGAGCTACTTAAATGGTGTTTCATAACAAAAGCACAAATTGCGTCCTCAGGAACAGTCTCTTTTTTTCTCACTCAGGGATACTGCATATTAGTATGAACAGGTATGAACAGGCCTTACTGATATGAACAGGTGCCTAAAAGTACACTCTGAATACCTCCTTGAGACTGGAGCACTATTCACAAGATTGCAGTATACTCATGTTAAAAGAATTAGTGAGTCATGAAAGGAATGCAAAGCTTGTGTAAATAACATGTTTTCCTCAGCATTTATCCTTCAGATTTGATGTGGAAACCCGGCATGTGTTTGTTGGTGACCATTCTGGGCAAGTGACCATACTCAAATTAGAGCAAGAGTCCTGCAGTCTTGTTACCACATTTAAGGGACACACAGGTAAGGCCTCAGGAGGAGACCCAGGAAGGTGCTCAGGAGGGTCTTCATCTGTGCTCAGCATCATGATGATTTGACTGTCCTGTGATACACTAGGATGGCTTGTGTCAGTGTATAGCATGGAAGGGACATAGGCCTTAAACTGTCCCAGCAGTTCAGGGAAGCTGTATTGGTAAAAACAAGAGTGATCAGAGCTCTGAGCAGAACACATCTGTGGCAGAAAATGCCACAATCAGTAGCTGCTAATTAAAGCAGAGTGAGACTTGAACAAGTTGTGGTAGTTCTGGGAGGGAGAAAGGATGCTGCTAAAGGCAAGATCTGTATTGGTAGACACTTTATCCCAAGTGGAATAGGCACAACTTGGAGGCACTAAATGCTTGTTTCCCTGCTGGGACTTGTGCCCCATCACCCTTTGAAAAGAACAACCCTGGATATGATGCTACCTTCTGACAGAAGAAATGCTGTCATTCCTCAGCATTTTTATTCATATCCCTCCTCTCCAACGAAATGCTAATAGCTCAAGGTAGCACAAGGTAGTTCAATCCTTGAGCTAGGATACTGAGAAGGTGCCCATAGCATTCCACACTTGCTTCTCTTTTAATCTTCCGGAAATTATAGAGATGGAAAGTTGTGTAGCTCCCACTGTGACCATTGTTCTACTGCTCAGTGGATTCATCCATGCAAGCAGCAGTGGAGCCATCTGCCCACAGAAGATCAGGATGGGGCTTCAGTAGTTTTTCTAGACTGTTATTTTTCCAATGAAAGGTACATGGTTGCATAGTCTTTGCTAAAGAGATCTGCATTTTAATCACTCCATATTTTTTGTTGTATCTTTATATTTAGCTACATTCCAGTCTTCCACTTCCTGTAATAAAATGGCTGTTGTGTGTGCTCCTGTTGCAGGTGGTGTCACTGCTCTCTGTTGGGACCCAATACAGCGAGTTTTATTCTCAGGCAGTTCTGATCATTCCATTATAATGTGGGATATTGGAGGAAGAAAAGGAACAGCCATCGAGCTGCAAGGACATAAGTATGTTCAAAGCCCTTCCTCCTGCTTTTATGGGAGAAAAGCTAAAGGCAGAAGCCACATCTGGAAACAAACAGCCCAAAGGTTACAGTCTTCACAAGCCTCAAGCTTGTATGTGTGACACCCTGTGGTCCGTATACAACAGGAATAATTTGCTTATAGTAAGTTTTTCAGTGTTGGGCCCACAGGCTGTTTTAAGAGTCTGCAGAGGGTGGTGAAGGAAAGCACAACGTCTGTAGTCCTGAATGTGTTATGCCAGAGCCTGTGCCTTTGCTGGAAAGAGGAGGCTCCTCAAATGAGAACAGCTGCAGGGAAATTCTCGGGTTTTAGGTGTCAAGGTCTTTCCTTCCCCTAGAGGGAGCATCGGGCTTGGACAATTAATCCCTTTTTCCTCCATGCTCCCACTACAGCCTGAATTTTAAGTGATGTGCTTTAACCTTTAACCATAGGAGCCTTCACATCTCCTCAGTGCAAAGAGGCATCGTCTTTGCAAGTACATTTGCATAGCCAGAGACGTCTTTGAAGGCGGGTAAGCCCGTGCTGGGCACTGATTATACATCAGAATGGCTCTAGAGGCCGTGACTCCTCACCTTTTGGCAATGCAACAAGTTGGTTTCAGAGTACTGGGACTGCATATATGTGGGACTTGCATGCCAGGCTCAGGTCTGGAGAGACAAAATCCTGTGGTGGTTTTGGGCTAACAGTTTCTTACATATTCATGCATTTCTTCTGAGTGATGCTGCACTCTGCTGAGTGATTGGGATGCCTCTGGGATTTCAGAGCACTGCAGAGCTCTAGCTGAAATTCCCAGATCACCCTCATACCCTACCAGTGGTGCTTGCTAATGCATCACTGCTTGTTTTACTGCTGAGGAAATTAGTTCTATTATGAAGTTAGCCTCTGGATCTTAATCAGTGTGGCAGCTGTCAGCTGGAACTGTACAACACAGCGTCCTACGAATCCTGATGGTGCCTCTGGTGTTGGCAGGCAGGCACTGTGAAGGGTGGTGGTGTTGTCCCAAACTCTCCCGTGAATGCATTCCCATATGCAGGTGCAGCCATAGGCACAAATAAATGTGTTAGCATGCAAGTCCTTTTGGCAGACAAGACCAGTGGTGGTAGCAAAGGAAACCAAATGTTGTAGATGATTTCCAGTCACAGTATGATCGGTTACTGTGCCTTCACAACCTTGCTTTTTCCATAACAGTGTTGTACAGTCTTTGTTTCCCAGGTTGTAAATAGCCTGAGATGAGGCCTGACTTTCTTTCTTTTATGAAGGACTGAGCCCACCTTTGGGGGTTTAAGTTGAATTGTTTCTCCCATGTTGATTTTCATTAAAAGAGGAAACAGGAGCACCTAAACTTTCCACCTTACTGTGAGAAGGCTTAGGAACAATTTAGTGATTCCTATATTATTTTTGAAACTCTTTATGCTTAGTGTCAAAAGAAAGTCTTCAGTAGTTTCTCCGTGATTCACTTCTAGATGTTGCAGAGATTTACAAAACAAAGTTGTTGCTGACATTCTGACAAGAAGGTATCTTACCAGGGGCTGCATTTATGCATCCAGATGTGCCTTCAGAAGCTGCAACCCTGTTGAGGCTTCCCAGTGCAGCTGGGACCTCCTATCCCAGGAGCAGCAAAAACAGTTATCAGAACAGGTCTTTGCTTTTGTGGATGCTGCCCAGATGAGCAACACTCTCATTCTGGTCCCAGCCTGACAGCAAAGACTGATTGCATGTGATAGATGCCATGTGCCATGAGTGGGGGAGGGAAACATATGAGCAAATAAATGGTTTGTATTGCTGTATGGATATTCTGTGCTCACTTGTGCAGTAGCCACAGGTGGTTGATTGCTAACTGTCTTGTTTCTTTTTCAGTGATAAAGTTCAGTCTCTCTCCTATGCTCACCACACCCGGCAGCTCATCTCCTGTGGTGCAGATGGAGGAATCGTCGTCTGGAACATGGATGTTGAGAGGCAGGAGGTAAGATGCTTAGTTCTTGTCAATTTGGTCTGAAGCAGTCCTGGGAAGAAGGGGCCTGTCTAAATTGTGCAGCTTTCAACCTAAACAAGATCATTCCAAGCTTTAAAAATGTTTCTGGACATGCTCCAGTTGTTATACAGCAATTATGCTGTGCCTTTGATAATATGGTACAGGGGAAATTGCCTGGCAGAAAATTCGCATTAAATTGGCTGCTAAATGGCTCTTGCTCTTTACATTACTGCTCTGAAAGATACCCTGTAAGGAGGGTATTGAGATGCTCTGCTGTGTTTTCCAGCATATCATGAGAAATATCAGTTCAGATGTAAATGGATGGACTGATTAATTAATTTTGGTTTTTAAAAAGTAAAACAAGAAGGCTCTTGGTCATCTCTGGAAAAACACAACCCAGCATTTTTCTTCCTTGATAAGAAGCCCTTGACAAGGGCTTCAGTCTCACTTGCTACTCAGTCTTGCTTCCCTCTGGTGTAACCATGTAGAAGTGGGGTAAATGATGGCTTTGCTTATCCAGACAGTAAGATTTCACCCACAATTCCTAATTGCTTTTGTGCTTCATGGCCAACGAATGTGAGCGGGTGCAAAAACGCTCCCCGGGTCTTTGGCACTATGGGAGCAGCCCCCGCTTGGCAATTTCTGAGTCCTGACTCAGAGAGGGGGAGCGAGCTCTGTGCTGGCTGAGTCAGGCACCAGCCCTGCTCAGCAGCCTGGCAAATCCTGGTGCCATGAGTCACAGCAAACCTCTGCCCTCTTCCTGGCAGGGAGTAGGTCAGAGCAAGGCTTTTGGCAGCATGGGCTTTCACCAGCTTTGCTGGCTCTCAGGAGTTGTGGCCTGAATGGGTTGAGTGTGTCTCCCTTGAGGAAGGAGAAACGCTAAGTGGAAAACTTGATTTTAAAAACTGACTGAAGTAGGCATAGGCAGAAACTGAGCTCCCCTTTTAATGTGATTTAGCATTTCAATTGATCCTCTTTAATTGCTAGTCCAGGGGCCAAGAATGTCACCAGCTCCTAAAGTGAAACGAAAGCAGAGTGGTTTCCTCCTTCCCAAGAGATGTTTCCTTTTTGCTGCAACTCGAACATCCAGAAATGAAAACCTTTATTTGCTGCCTTCAAAAGGCTACAGTAAGGGTTAAGATTGGCTTGTCACAAAATAGGCAGCAATGCTGTGAGAAGGCTGGTTTGAAAAACAGAGGAGAAATATTATTAGCTAAATAAAGGCCAAGCAGCAGGTGCTAATGGTGCACAGCTTTCCCAGACTATGGCTATGTGGGCTTGTTCTTGTTATCAGCAGCACAATAGGGTGTTCTTGGTGCTAAACCACCCACAAAACACAAATCTTTGAGATATCAAACCTTGGGTTTGGGTCCTAGGTTACTTTTTTTGGATTTTGGCTTTCATATCGTTGCCCTTATTTAAGGATTTTCTCCATGTGATGTGTGCTCAGTACTCATTTTGTTGCTATCAGATTTTCCTACATCACTGAGATTGTGTTAGAGTCAATTAAGCCATTTTAGCTCTTGATTCTTTATTTTCAACTCAATTTTTAAAAAGCTGTAAGAAGACATCCAAATGATGCTATAAGCTGTGTTTCTGTTTGACTACAAAGTGGTTACTTGTCACAAGCAAAATGTCTTCTTCATCTATAGTGTTCAAATGCCCAAGAGATGGAAAGTTATACACAGAGATATAAATCTGTAGGCATTAAAAAGAAAGACTGTTGTGGGTAGAAAAGACAAGGATTTTTCCCAGCAGAATGAACTGCTTTCAGAATAACTGGCAGAAGAATATGAAACAGGTGGTTGCTTTATTGCTGGGGGTCAAAGCTATCCTGGGAGCTGAGGGTCTCCATCTGCCCTTAACTTACCTTTGCCTGGCTTTTCTGCTGTTTTTAGTTCTTAATCTTGGCTGTGTTTCTTGCCATTTTAATTTGCAGCATGTGAGAAACCAGTGGCTCTGATAAGACAACTGCAGTTTGCTAATAGCACTTCCTCACAAAGTATTAAACAATATTTAGTGTTTATTTAAACTCACAGGTTGATGAGGGAAAAGAGTTTGGGTTTGGTTTGGGTTGTTCAGGTGAATCCCATCTTTCTCATCCCTGTGTGTGATTTGTAGCACAGGCACCTCTGACAGCAGGAACTCCTCTTAGGGTGCTGAAGAAAGAAAGAATATGAAACATCAGCATTTCCCATAATTTCCCTTTCCCTTCATATGAATGAAGGGAAATTGCTTGGCTATTAGAAATACTAATTGACCCCAGCTCTCACCAGAGGCAATAGCAGGTGGTAAATGCTGTCCAGACAGGACAGAACAAAATATTTTTATATGTTTCATTCCAGAATTGGGCTGTTTCTGTGGTCTTATTATCAAACTCTTCTTCCTGATTTGGGTGAGAGCTGTTCCTCCCATGTCCTTCAAAGCTAAGCCAAAAAAGACATCCCAGGGAACAAATGTCATCTTGTCATCATCATCAACAGTCAAAATGGCATCTTGTGAAAATGGAGATATTAAATCAAACTTAACTGGCTATGTTGCCACACCACAACACATCTTTTTTGTCCTGCCTCTAGGCTCCACTGGAAATTTTTCTGCTTGTTGCTCACTTCCATTTTGTGTCTATGTGTGTGTGTTGCAGACCCCGGAGTGGCTGGATAGTGACTCCTGTCAAAAATGTGACCAGCCTTTCTTCTGGAACTTCAAGCAAATGTGGGACAGTAAGAAAATAGGCCTCAGGCAGGTTTGTATATGTCCCTTGGTGTGTTAACATGGTGCCATTAGGCTTTTCTCTCATAACAGATTCTGGCAATCTTTTCCCCCTAAAGCTTTGAGAACTTGCACTTTGTTCTTCCACTAAGTGCTCAGGGTAGGACAGTGGGTTTGCCTCTGAGGCTTGATTTTGTGACTGAAAGGAACAGACTGGTTTTTTTCCAATCAATCCCAATAGGAAATGCATGTAATAGGCCTTGGGCTGAGTAGATTGGGGCCTTTCATGATTTTAGCCATGTGGGACTTTGCTCACTGTTAGTCAAATATGTTACAGAAAGAAATCTACAGCTGATTTTTGGAGATTGTACTGGAACCAAAGCTGTTTTCAATGAGATTGGATAAACATCTGTAACTGCTCAGGCTGTACTGGGAAAGGCTTACTGGTCTGCTTGAAACATGCTGCTGTGTTTTCCTGCCTATCAGGAGAGGGCTGCAGATTGCAGACTTTTACTAAAGGGGTGTAAAAATGCTGCATGTGCTCATGGAACCTGAGAAATGAGGTGTCTGGGACAGAGCTGAGCTGCATTGTGTCTTGCTGGAGTGAGATGGTAAAGCCAGTGGACCTGAGCAGTGACCTGGTCTGGGTTTGTGGCCTGAGATGTCTTTCTGCATGTTGTCTCCTACAGCATCACTGCCGGAAGTGTGGGAAAGCCGTGTGCGGGAAATGCAGCTCCAAGCGCTCCTCCATCCCACTGATGGGGTTTGAGTTTGAAGTGAGGGTCTGCGACAGCTGCCATGAGTCCATAACAGATGAGGAGTAAGTGTGGACACTGAGCCAGCTTGCACTGGAATGGGGAGAAACTCCTACATCTGGAAGGGCCTGGGTGGGTGCAAGGCTCTAGGAGGGAGCAGCCTGGCATGGTGGTCCCTGGGCTTTCTCAGCAAGATAAGGAGGAGTTCGAGCCAGGAGGGATAGAGAGCCCCCCATCCCTGTTCCTTTCATGCCAGAAAGGTCTCAGTGCAGGTTTACAGAGTGGTTGCTGAATTAATGGCTTACAGCAGCAGTCAGATACTTTTTTCCTCAATAGCAAACATTTTGGAGGAAAATCCTGCAGTTAGAGTTGTTGCTGATTTTTGGATTTCTTTCTTCAGGCGGGCGCCTACAGCTACTTTCCATGACAGTAAGCACAACATTGTTCACGTACACTTCGATGCCACCAGGGGATGGCTGCTGACCTCGGGGACAGACAAGGTTATTAAGGTAAGAGCAAGAAATGTGCTCTAGCTCCCATATTTCATTTCCTTTCCCTCTCCCGTGTGGCTGCAGGGATGTCATACCTGGCTTCTTCCATCCAGAGACTTCTCACTGATGGATTTCAGCCCAATAAGGAGCAAGGAGGTCTGGGTCTATGGAGTTATTGCCTGAAGGGGCTGCGACAAGTGCTCACTGTAGCTTTCCCTTGAGGAAGACCAACTGATTTTCAGCATGCCAAATCTCAGTGTGGCTAGATATAGAAATAGCTAAAATAATGACTAAGTTGTAACAGCTTGAGTAACTTAAAAAACCAAAACCCTCACAATGTGTTATGACTGTGCTGATCACTGAAGTTAGTAATGTAGTGGGAGTTTTTTTGGTTTAAGGCCAGCTATGAACCTGGCTCATACAGGTGAAACCTAGTGACATACAGAATGTCATTTGGTCAACCTCTACCACGCTGACACTCTGCTGGAAAATGAAATCAAACTTCTTCAGACTTGTTGCATCCACCTCTAACCATGCAGCCCCTCTTAACTGAAGAAAAAAGGGGTAAAATATTTGAAGATTCTATTTTTACTGTATCTTACTGTCTTCTACCATTATTCATTATGTTGTTATATTTTATTGTATTTAACAGCTGTGGGATATGACACCAGTAGTGTCTTGATGTTACATCAGTGGAACTTGAAAGGTGATACTTACAGAAGAAACGGATTTCCTAACTCTAATTATACTGCAGAAGATAGATAACACTGGGGGCATACAGCAGATGAGAAAGGAACTAATGTGTTTACAACAACTTTATGTCCTCTGCTTGATCCAGGCTGAACATTTGCACGAAGACTCTTTCCACTTCTTCTCAAAATATACAAGAAGGTATTTTTTTAACTAACGGTTTGTACGATCTGACTTCGGTTGTCTTGAGTTTGTTTGGAAAAATCTGTGTGCAGTGCAATTTTTAGTTTTTATACTTCACTATGTCCAGATACTTGCTGCTTTGTACAGAGGGTTCTTGGGTTGTGTCCTCCTCTGTGAGTTTCAGTGTCAACAGACTGTGTAAGGCCATCGGCTCTCCCTGCAGCCAGTACCTGTTGGTTTGGGATATTTCTGCGGACCATGCTCTCTCCAGAGGAGGAACTCCAGGCACGGTCTCTGGTTGCATCACTGAGGAGCTGATGGACTATTGCAATTCCTAAAAGGGCTCTACTTGTCCTAGTGGGCATCATCCAGAGAGCATTCATTGTTCTGTATAATCTTCCTGCCTCTTCCTTTGCTGCACAAGTCACAGAACCAGGGGTCAGGTTACTCAGCAACTGATTTCTACAGAAAACTGAAATAGTTTTCCAGCTCAGCATTACAAGGAGCACACAGACTTGTTTGAGTTTGATGAGGCTGGCAGGCTGATTCAAATGAAATCATTGGCAACAGGAACTTTTGGGAGTGTGTGCATGGAGGGGGGCAGATCTAAAACTGGCCTAGATCTGAGAAGTCTGGTTTATCTCTACCTCTACCTCTACCTTGCACAGCAACATTTCAGCATTTATACCTGTCTGTGTTGTTGAAGATGAATTTTGTTTTTCCCGTTTTCCGTTAGTCATATTTATTTTTTAAAACGTTGATGATTTTTATTAATTTCCTCTATAGACCCGAAAGTGATATTGCTGAATGATGCCCATTGTCCTGTTGTCATATTTCACAGTTTCTCTTAAAAATAAACAGTATTTAAAAACCTGGATTGACCAAAATTACCTTTTTAGAATGACATTGTCAAGGTGAATAAACAAAAAAGCCCTTTTTTCCAAAGGGACCTTCTCTGAAGAGCCAACTCTCCATTCCATTAATCCATGTTGCATTTTAGCATGGTATTACTCATACACTTCAAAGAAACTGTTGTAGAGAATAGAACTGCAGACCAGACCAAAGGCTTTCCTGTACCTCCTGTTTCAGCAGGCCTTGTGGTTGTAGCTGCTGTGACACAGCACACTGGTGGTGCTCAGTCTTGCCCTGTTTTGGACTTACCTTTTTCCCTCTGTAGTGGGGAGGCCATGATGTTTGCCACTACAGAACACATTGCTACCTGGAGAAGCCTTGTGTTCTCTCTTGAGTGAGAATGCCAAAAGAAAATAAAGCCTCTCCTTTGTTTGCCCAGCAGCAACTCACTTTTGAGTGGGAAAAAAAAAAGGTTAACTCAATCCATGGCATTAATTTTGGTCCAGTGAGCTGCTGCAGTAAAGGGTGACTGGACTTCTGTGTGCAAGTCACAGGACTGCTATGTATTTTCAGGGAAAATTCTCTTTTTAAGCATTCTATAAACTGTGATGAAGCATTTTGCAGTCATGTTCTCTGAAATGATGCCACATTGGGTTTCCTAGTCATACAGCCTGTTATTGGTTCCCCTCTAGACAGCATATTTTAAAGCATATTTTCAAACATAGTTCACACAGCACTATTATGTTTCCAGCTGGAAAGTTGTTTTCTCAGTCCTCTCACTTTCTCTCCTGGAAACTAGATGCTTGTTTCCTCTTGGAATGCTTTTCATTACACCTTGTGCATGTTTTCTGATGACTGAAGTGTTCTTGGCTGTCAAAGCTATGCAAGATGAGCAAGTGGCCTGCCAGTATTTCATTCCAGCTGGAGAATATGTACAAAGCTTTGCTGGACTATGGTGTTCCATGTTCCCTTGGGCTCAGGGCCTTTGGGCCAAAGACCTGACTTGTGCTGTGCAGGGAGAGCATCTCATGGTGACAGAAACACGGGCGCACCGAAATGAATTTAAATTGCTGTTAAGTGCTTGGTTCCTGAGGAGACAGCAGTGGCACCAAGTCTGGGACTGCTCACACTGATGGAGTGGTGGAGTCAGCGAGCTGAGTATCTGCCTCTGGGCCAACGCCTAGTCCTGAACATGTAATGTGCAAACAGGTGAAGAACTGATTCCAAAGGAGGCTAAATTTGAGAATGACTTGTTTGGACTGTTCTGCAATAAACTCTTGGCCACTCCCCCATTGTCTTCCAAGGAGTCATGGTTTCAATGTTGCTTATGTGTGGATGTGGGGTATGCAAAACCATTTTGCAAAATTTTCCTGGCTGTTCTTTCTGACTGAACAACCTGCAGGATTATCTGGATTTAAGCTAAACATCTCCTTATCTTGCAGTCTCAGGACAAACTGGTCTGGGCTTAGAAAATTATATAAGCTGAAAGTGAAGCTGCGGGGGAAGGGAAATTTGTCCCTTTTCAATGCCCTTAAGACCTATAATGTAGAGATATGAAGAGAAAATAGATGTTTCTAATTCAGTAATTCTTTTACCTTCCAAATGAAACAAGAAAGATTTGACACTGGGAGAGTTAAAATGCCTGCCTTCCTCTTCTGTTGTTAGAGTAACAATCTCAGTTTCTTCTGTCTACTAGATCTATATGAAAAGGGATCCCTGTTGCCTGGTCCTTTTTGTTTCCATTTTACTTACTGAATAACAAATTTGAGCTATTTTCATTAATTGCATTATTGGAGGATGGGGTGAGGGTGTGTTTTGATACAGGTGCAAACTGCAGTGCCACACACACACACTCAAAGCCCAGCCCACTTTCCCTGGGGCTGCTGAAGGGCGGTAGCTTTTAGTGGTATCTCCTGCTGTGACAAGGGGCACATCAACAGTGGTGGCCTCCCTCTGCTCTTTACATCAGAAAAGGTGACTGTCATTTCTCCCTTAGCTGGTGTTTCCTGTGGGAAGAGGCAGTGTTCTCCAGAGCATCTGGTGCTATTCTTGACTTTTTAAATGAGCAGTTATCTGTAGGGCTTAGGCAGGTGATGGGGCAGGCGCCGGTCACATACGCAGTGCCTGAGCAGCTTGCTAGAGCCACTTGTGTCCTGGGTGGGGCAATCTGAGCCCCAAACTTCAGTCTTTTAAAGCTGAAAATATTTAAGTGAAGGGAAAAGAATGTGGGCATCTGCTTGCAATGTAGCATTGATGGTCCTCCCATCTACAAGAAGACTTAATGTCACGGTTAGATGTTGAAACAGGGTAGTGATAGGGCTAAAAGTCAGCCAGTCTGGCAGAGGATAATCCAGAACAGTGCCATTGGTGTGCTCAGCTGTGAGCACCCTTGTCTACAGCTGCTTTTTGCATCCAAGCCCAGGTGACCTCCCTACTCTGTCCTCCTGAACTTGAGGCCATCACCCGAATGTCAGCACGTGGGCTCTTAGTACATCAGGAGTGGTTAGGGCACTTTGCCTGAGAGGGTGCCATGAGTATCTCCAGTACTGGGAAGGGAGGGATGTGTTCCCTTTCAATGGGGTTAGTTGCTGATAAGAAGGTAGACAGATGGATGTGCAAAAAGGATGATCCAAAACAGTTGTATGGGGAAAAAATTTGCCTTATGCCTGCTGAGGAAATCATTGTTAGAAAGGAATATTCAACTTTTTTTTCCTGAGTCCGGTTCTGTGTTTCTCAGTACAAGAGAGAAATGAAACTGCTGGAGGGAGTCCAGCAAAGGGCTGCTGAGATGGTGAAGGTACTGGAGCATATCTGGGAGAGCTGGGACTGTTCTCCCTGGAGAAAAGAAGGCTCAGAGGGATCTCATCAGTGTGTGTAAATGCCTGAAGGAAGGGTGCACAGAGAATGCACTGGTGTCCAGTGACAGGGCCAGAGGCAATGGGCAAAAACTGAAACACAGGAGATTTCCTCTGAACATCAGGAAACAATTTTTACTGTGAGGGTGACTGAGTCTGGGCACAGACTGGCCAGGCAGGTAGTTTGTGCATTCTCCATCCTTGGAGATATTCAAAACCCAACTGGATATGACCCCAGGCAACCAGCTCTAGGTGACCCTGCTTCAGCAGGATCAGATGACCTTTGGAGGTTCTTTGCCACTGCAGCCATTCTGTGATTCAAAATCCACTTAATGTCTGTGTCTACTCTATTGCTTAGAGAAGGAAAAATCTAAACTACTACCAAATTAGTTACTAACAAATTAGCAAATATTACCTACATCTATCCTCACTGTTTCAAACAGGATTTGCGTAGCAGCGACCAAAATTCTGTTTTGTAGCACATAGGAAATAGGGCTACAATGTGTGGTTTTACAGGCCATGTCCTTTCCAAGAGACCACACTGAGCCTATGGGATGTTTTCAATTAGGACTTAGAAGACTTTTCTATGTGTGGCAAAAGTATGCAACAGTAACAACAAACTTGATCCTTTTTTCAGGATGCATTGATGTGCTGAGTCCCTTCAGTGATGACCTCTTATGTAATATTGAGGAAGACAGAGATTTTTCTCTTCAAAATTGCATCTTGTGAATGTTGGCAGGAAATCTTTGCTCCTCAGAAGAAAAGCAGTGGTCCGTAATTTGCCAATAACCTGAAGTTCGGGGATTTGAGATTAACTTTGTGTGATCAAATGTGACTTTGAATTGCATTTTCCCAGTTTGGGGATTTTCCCTTGTGACCAGTCTTTGGCCATGACTGAAATTTTGTTTGCTGCAGGACACGTTGTACAGCTCAGAAGAGAAAGACTGAGTTCAATTGAAACTGCTGCCAAGTAGGGACATTGAACTCAAACCAAAATAAAAACAAGAGATCAGAGTCCTGACAAAGTCTTTGCAAAGAGGGGATACCTAGAAAGAATGTTAACACCATACAAACAAAAATAAACAAACAAAAAACCACCCTAACACCCCCCCCCCCCAAAAAGCACCTACAGTACAGAAATGAATATTCATCAGAACTGTATAAAGCCAAACAATCCCCCATCCCAGCATTGTAAGCCAGCCAGCAGCCATGGTCCAGACCCAGAAGCCACAAGGAATATAGAATTGTTCCAGTCTATGAAGATTTGACTTCCATTTGTTGTTCTTTGGTTTAATTGCCAAATAATATTTATCTACCTCAAATAGTTTTTTCAGAACTGCACTAAATGCATCAGCACTTTGACATTAAGAGGATGGGGAAGAGACACATCACTACTGAGATGGTGTAGAAGAGGTATCAGGCCTTATGAAGATAGCTTTGCCTCTCTCCAGTTATTGGTTCTTTGGACATTAAATAATCTCAATTTATTCAAGGGTTTACCACCTTTATACTTATATTTTATAACAGGTCAGGGCCTTTTTCAGATGCAAAAGACCCATTGCTAACACCCCTATTTTGTCCTGTCTGAAGAAAATTCTGTGGGGTTGCCATGGCCAAGTAATTAAGAAATTTTCACAAATAAACAAGTACACAAACTTACTTGCTACATCTTTGTCATTAGCACTAGTTTTAGCTGTGGTTTAGCTTTCCAAAGGCTGAGCATTGCTTCTGACTCTGCTTGGTAAGTTAAGTTCGTCATACTGACCAGTATCTTGTGGGCTTTGCTGTCTTTTTGATTAGAGGGATTTTATATGAAAAAATAATCTTACTGGCTTTTGTTCAGGTCAGTGTTTTGTAGGAATGCTGCTCAGCAATTTGACCATCTTTTCTAACTTTCATTGTAAAACTTCCCAGTACTGTTCCATTATGTAAATAAGTGTCTCTGATGTAGCAGAATAAATTGTGGTATCTTAACCCCACTGAATTAATTTCTATCAGCTTTTGGCTATTTCTTTTCCTTCTCTATGTGTGTAATGAGGAATTTGGTTTATTGAGTTTTGACTGGACTCATTCACCTCCCTGTTCTGTGAATGGTCATAAAACTGACAACTGTTGTATAGACACGTCCTTTGCCAGGACAAATTCTTGCCCTGAGTGCCTTGGCAATGGGTGAGCAGCCCAAAGGAAATGGTGTTCAAGCAGTGGGGGAATTGCACAATTTTGTGCATCACTCTAAGGCTTCCTGTGGATTGTGGATTCTGAACTGAAAAGTAAAGAGAAGATGCTCAAGATTTTTAACCATCAAAGAAAATGGCAGTTCCTGGGACCTCTCTCCCTGAAGTTTGCACAAGTGCAGGTTTTGCCACTCTTCCTCTGTTTGGACAATATTTTTATCTGTGAAATGGCACTGGCAGTGCTGGTACAGCAAAGGTTTGAGTTGTTTCTCCTGGCAGCAGGGTAGGAACCTGTCCTGCTTTGACCTTTGGCCAAACTGACACTGTGTCTCTTGATAAAGCTGAGCATTAGCTTTTGTTTTGAGAGAGAACAAACTTCCTTCAGAGGAATACATCATTTTTCCTTAAGTTTATCTGATGGCTCCCTCTAGAGAGAGGAACATAAATACTGACCTACTTCACAAATTGAAGTTCTTGGATTTGATCACTTTTAGTCTCAGAAGTGGTTTTGTTGCACTTGCTCCCCATCAGACTCGGTGCCTTTTCAAAGACTTCTTTCTCTCATTGTCTAGATCAGCACTTTTTGGGTGACTGCAGGAATACAGAGTTTTTGAGTCATCTTAGTTGCATTTCAAAATTATCTCCTGTAATCAGTTGCTGGCTCTGCCTGAATGTGCCTGGAACTACCTCTCCCAACAAAGCAAGAGATGGAAGCCTGAGGATAAAGGGAAGTACTGTGAGCTGAGCCAGGGAAGATGCGAACCTTTGTGCTGCCAGAGTGGAAACTGCCTGTTTAAAATGGCAGTGGGTGGATGTTGACCAGCACTAATTTTAGATAAGTATGATCCAGTGTCACGAGATGGGGGGCTTTATTTTTGCAGGGAGGGTAAGAAAGGTGCTACAGAGGAACTTACAGATTAAACTCCTTCATAGCTGCCCTCCTCCTCTGTTCCATCAGGTTGTTCCCTGAAAGAATAACTCCATGTTCACTCTCCACTCCCCAAGTTCACCCCTATTTAATGAAAACTAGTACTGCTCCAAGTGCCATGGCTTTTAGAAAGGCTCTGTAATTACAAAAACACAAATTAGTGCTTGTACTCACAATTGAAATGGCTGGGACTGTCCCCCACCAAATAAATTTATTTACATTGAGGTTTGCAGGACTGACTTACCAGGCTCAATGAAGGATATAGCAGAACTCCCTTCTTTGAGCCAGGCAGTGCATGTTCAACATCCCACCTGAGCCTTATTTAACAGGAAGGAGTGGCCCTGCTCACACCTTATTCCCAGTAAGTGGAACACAGAAGCTGGAGCATGTGTTACTGCAAATGCCAACAGTTGGTATTTGTAGTTTACTCCAAAATAGTGAGGTAATAGTGAGGTATGGGAATGCCCCCATTGAAAGGCAAACAACAAGTAATTTTTTACACCTTTAATCAATAGCAGGTTGATTTAGTTTGTTGGAGTTTTTTTAAACAATGAATAAAGATGACCCAGAAAAGAGGAAATGCAGTTTACAAAATTGTTTGATACTTGTTACATTGAACTCCTAAAATTTTCATCCAAGATGAGAAGTAGCAGTGGCCTCTGCATCACTGCAGTCAGTCCCACTGCACTGACGATGGGCTGTGCCTTTCCATTAGGATGTAGGGAAATGACCGACTCCACATGAGCTCTGTGGTGCTACACTCCTGTGCAAAATCCATGAGAACAAAAACTTCCCAACTAGGTGACTTCACAAAATGAAGAAAAATGTGAAGCCATCAGAATGAGGTCAGAGTCATAGAAACCTCAAAGCTGCCACAAGAAGTGTTGGGCAGGGCATGGAAGGAAAGGGTGGCAAGAGCAGCTGCTGTGCTTGTCATTCCATTCCCAGGAACCAGGTGTGCTCTCAAGTTCCCAGCGTGCACTGCTTAGCAAGGACCTGTGCCACCTCCATTTTCTGGTCATCTGTGACTGGATGCCGTTTTTATTTTGCTTTTTTAAAAGTGGAAAAGGAGACTGAGGGGAGACCTCATTGCAGTTACAACTTCCTTGTGAGGGGAAGAGGAGGGGCAGGCACTGATCTCTTGCCTGTGGTGACCAGTGACAGAACCCCAGGGAATGGCCTGAGATTGTGTCAGGGGAGGTTTAAGTTGGATACTAGAAAAAGGTTCTTCACCCAGAGGGTGTTTGGGCACTGGAACAGGCTCCCCAGGGAAGTGGTCACAGCACCAAGCCTGACAGAGTCCAAGAAGTGTTTGGACAGTGCTCTCAGGCACAGGGTGTGACTCTTGGGGTGTCCTGTGCAGGGCCAGGAGATGGACTTGATGATCCTTGTGGGTCCCTTCTGACACAGCATAATCTGTGATTCTGTAAATGTATTCCCTTACATGAAGGTACGAGTCATTCTGAGCTGCATGAACGCAAATCCTCTCGCTGGCTTGCAGCCACATGCCATGTTTGCTGTCATGGAATCGGGCTGAAATAAAGCGTCAGCAGGACCATAATACCAAAGTGTGTGACTCTGGACTTTGTTTCTAATTGCTTTTCCCATGGTTTAATTCTTTTTAAATCACAAGTGCTCTTAAACCATAGCATGTTGCTCTTTGACACTGTGACCAAACTTTGATTAAAGCAGTTTTCTTAACTTTGGCTTCATTTTTAAGCTGTGATGCAAAATGAAAAATATAGGCTATTCAAATACACTAGTGCAGAATGTGGACTAAAATGTGTTAAATATATATAGATAGTGCACTTTTTTTACTTTTATGAACTATTTAAATACCAGTCATCAAACTTTTCTTCTGTACTGCAGAGCTGAGAAGCAAATTGACGTAAATATTAAATAATGCATATATTTTTATTAGCCTTGCAGCTATTGCTATAAGAAATGTAGTTACTATATAGGCTTCCAGCCATGCTCTTGTTTTGGGTAACTGTATTTAACAGTTGGAACCATAGAAAATGTTAACACCAGACTTGCAGGAAATAAACCTCTGTACAAGCCTTGCTGTTGTTTTCTTTCACTGGAGTGCAAGAAGGAGTTAAGTTTATAAATGAGGCAATAGTTTGAATGCTGACCCAGCCTCTTCAGGAGGAGCTGTGACAGCTTGACTTGTCTCAGCACTGCTTATCACAGGAAAATTTTTCTCAGGGCCCCTCTGACAGTAAAGTCTTTATTTCCAAGGAGATTGACAATAGGCTGAAAAAAGCAGTTTTTTCTTAAACTGATATTTAATAGGAGGCCTTTGAATGATGAGGAAATAGCATCAGCCAGGAGGAAACTAAATTACATAAAGCAGACATAAGGAGTTCTCCTCTGTCCATCAGCAGCCTTTAGCCCCCAGTCACTGCAGAGCTCAAGAACATCTGTGTTACATTTGTGTTTAGGTCCTTTGTCCTACCACACTGGTGTGAGCCACATGTGAAACAGTGCAGCAGCTCAGCCGGGTTCTGGAGGCAGTTGGTTAATAAACACACTCGGTTCAGGAGAAAAGGTGTTACCTTTGTTAACAATAGTCTTGGCTTTGCAGTAAATCTGAAATAATTAAGATGAATGAATCCCACCAAAATATCTTAATCTGAGCTGGTTGTCTTCAGCACTATTAGAAAGATGCAGCACTGTAGGTGGTGTTTCTTAAACTAGATCCAGTAAATTGCTGTGAAAAAGCCCGTTTTTTCCTCTACCGATTTACAGTGAGAAACTCAGTGAGTAATTCAAATGTCCACAGATCAGGTAAGATGAATCCTGTCCTCTGTGTCTGGAAGTAAACAGATGCAGACAAAATACAACCCTCTCATCAGGAGGTGGATTCTCCTCTAAAACCTGTGCCCTGCCAGTGTTCCCTTCCCCTCTTAATCCATTCATAACGATAAAGCACTTCCCTTTAATCTCTCACAGAAATGGCAGGCAGGTACAGCTTAGCATGTTGTTGTTTCTTTTCATGCCTACAGTCATGCAGCCATTTCTCCACTGAATCCAGCCATGTCTGGGTGTGTTGTGTTGAAATCTCCTACTTCATGGTATTTTGACATAAATGGGATAATATTTAGTCCTGGCTCCATAAAGTAATGTGGAAGGCATTTGGCAGTGTTCCTAAATTCTTGCTGTTTAAACATGAGGAAGCAGATCACTTCTGCATACCAGCACTAATTTATAGAAACTGAAGGATGTGAGGAATCATTCCCTTTGAACTAAGCAGGCTCTGTGAGAGTTTCTGCATTCCCAGTTACCATGTGTGAGCCAAATCACCTTCATGCAGTGAAGGAAGCCACCAACCTGTCAAATACAGCAGTTAAAAGTTGTTTAAAGCATTCCCACTTCTTTCCTGAAGTCCTTCACAAAGGCTACTGAAGGTACACTCTACATTTCTCTATGCCAAGTGTTTTAAATTTTTCTAGGTAACTTTACAAAGTCTTGGGGTTTATTTTAATGCCTCTCAATTTTTCTTCCAGTCCAAAGAATACAACCTTAGTGTGTCTTGAGGCAGCAGCTGCATATTCACAATGGGAGAGACTCGACAGCAGAATAAAAATGACACAGGTGCCACTCTACCGCCTCATTATGGGAACACCTGAACCCAATTCATTTTTAGCAGGCCTATGGAATCCTATTTCCCCTCAACAGAAGGTTACTGTGTAATTAGAAGATTTGTGGTGACACTGTGTCAGCAGAGACACTAAGTTCCTGGAGAAACAGATTTAAACTTCTGGGAGAACTCTTCCAGCATCTGCATTAGTTTCTCTTCATCCTCTGGGGGACTGTGGGTGTATGCCAGCGGTAAGTGTGTAGGGACTGGTTGCCTGTCTGGAAGAAAAGAAAAAAAAACACCAACCCTTATGGGTACATTTAACTCTCTTCTTGCAGAAAAGAGGTTTTTCTGATGGGTTCTATACTGCTCAAACACACCTCATGGTCTTCAAGCCAGGAAACTTACCTGTTAGGTACCTGTAAATAAGGCTAGTTAAGCATATCTTCTAAACCAAAAATTAAACTAATTCAATTTGTATTTTGGAACTAGAGTGATTTTACTGTAGCACAACATGACCTGGACTGTAGAGCAAGCCCCCCATTTGCAGCTAGGGACAGTATAGGAAAAGGAAGGCTTCCTTGTGGGGTTATGCCTGTCACTAGTGCAACACCTGCAGGCAAAGAGCAATAGCCAGAGTTTGTTGCTGCAGGCAGAGGATGCTTTTGCACTTGAAACAATATTTTTCCTTGCCTCCTGGATAATGTTTCTAGTACTGTGCAAATCTTAAAATGCTTACTTTCATCCTTAGAAACAATGGTTAAATTCTAAATGCAAAGGAATTTGGGCTTATTGCTCAATTGCTGTAAGCGACACATATCCAACCAAGTTTGCTCAGTTTGATGATTTGCTTGGTTTTCCAAATCTCATGCCTGTCACTCACTTTGTAAATACAGCTGTTACCACCATCCACTCTAAGGGATTTTCCCCTCCAAAAACATGGTATCTAGAGCCCGGGAGCCTTATGACAATGCTGTCAGAAGTGTGTGGAACAACAGTCAGAGCACTGGTGCAGCACTGTTAAGTCTGTTCAGTGAGCCCAACTTCCACAGCAGCCAGCTGAGACAAAAAGAGCAAGTTGTTGCAACCCTGGGCAGCAGATTTCCCTGAAAACCTATCAGGCTGCCACAAGGCTTCCCAGGAGAGCAGAGATACTTGCTCTCTTAAGAGCAAATGTTTAATTGACTGCACACACCACGTAGCTTCTGCTCATGGAAAACTGAGGAGAGAGAAACATGAAGAGGAACATTCCCTTCTCCATCATTGATTATGAACTGTTTCCCACCTAGCCATAGTGCTTCCAGTAGCCTGTGCTAAAGTTTGGGAACTAGGTGTGAAAGCCAAGTTCAGCATTGCAGAGAAAATGCTTCCAGTCTTTGGAAAGCAGGTCTCTGTTAAACATTTTTTATATATTTTAGCAGATGCAGAGAATTCTGGTAGTACTAGTCATGTTCTCACTTCCCTTTATTTCTTTCTTAGAAAAAAAAAAAGCTGACTTTGGTTTGTTCTCAGAAGGAACAGTAAAAGAGAATGGAGGGAAACTGTGACTGATTTGGAATGGCTGCCCAGGACCAGAAGCATGGGGTTTGTGGTGAAGTGCTCCTGCACCCCAAACCCTTTACTGAAAGGGCCTGAAGAGTGCCCATGTTAAGCTGTGGCTTCCAAAAGGCAGTAGGAGCAAGAAATAAATTACCTCACCACTACTTGATAAGCACAGGACACAGAACTTCTCCTGCAGCTTTAAGAGCAGTCATGCCAGGACCAAAGCTCTCAAAAGTCAATAGCTTTAGCTAAAGAGCCAGGGCATGTTCTCTGTTTACCAAAGCTGGGGGTAGGCAAAGGCCAAAGGCAAGAGCCTGGTGGAATTATGAAAGAAACAGAAAGAATGACTGAGCAGAAGCCTTAGGACTAGAATAAAGTGATCAGAGTAAGAGAAAGGCAAAGCCTGGTTCTACAAAGACAGCTCCAGCTGGGATGTGGGGTTTCCACACGGACCACGTGCTGACATGAAAAATGTCCATTTAAGTATTTGTCAGCCAACCCTGTGTGACTGTCTGTGGGACAGAAGGGACAAAGTCAACCCAAATGTGGAAAAGTCTGAGCTTCCTGCATTCTGCATATAAGAAATTCAGTGGATCAGGATTTGAGTGCCACATCCAACAGAAGTACTGAGCTTCTGTAAGCATTTACCCTGAGCTTTCTCTTTCTGGACTGACCTGCATCACCACCGAGGCATCCCTGCTTCCAGCTGCTCCTACAAAGATGCCTGTCATTTGCTTGGGAGAAAAGGAAGGCTCTGTCCTACTTTTCCATTCCCTAAGCTCACAGTGCCAAAAATGCCACTGTGCTCAAGTGTCTGCCCAGTGTTAGAGAAAGGGGGAATTGACAGTTTTAGCTAGCATGGAACAGTAGGAAGAAGAACCTGTCATAGCAAAGCCAACTCCCAGCACTCTGTGAGAAAGATGCTCGTTTTCTGGCATCATAAAAGATGCTGTTTGACTGCTGTGATTCACCTTCCCTTGGCACAGTCCCACATGCAGCCATTTTCATTACAAAAATCCCCAACCCTCCCTAAAGAAATGCTTTGAAGTCTTTATCAGCCACTTTAGAGGACAAAAGCACAGCGTTCAGTCGAGCCTTTAGACTTGAAACGACTTTGAGAAATGCTTTATCCTTTGAACAAGCTGCCTGGTGCAGCCTTCATCCCCTTCCAGGCCAGACAGGGATCCTAAGCTCAGGCAGGCTAGGGATCTCCAGTGAGAGACACTGCCTCCTTACCCTGGAAGAACAAGCCACTGGGCAGCTTTGTTGCTTCAGCTGACACTGCCAGCCACAGGACGGTGTCAGCTCCCTGGGCCTCCGTGCGCAGCGAGTTCTTCATCCTCTCGTAGAAATCGGGCATGGATGACCTCACGGCTGGAAAGGATAACAGTGGAATGGTGCCTGCCATGCAAGGCTTTTTTGATACAAAAAAACCCCAAAAACCAGAACAGCTTCAAATTGCCATTTTGTGTGTAGGAAGGAGAGAAGGCATCTCTGGAGCTTATGGAAGAAAATGAGTATTTCCCCCTATCTGGGAGTAGGATGGCTTGTGGGAGAATAGCACTAAGCTGCCAGATGATCCACCACTTGTTTGTTTGGGTCAAATTAGAGGGACAAAACTGACGACAGGATCTGTAAGAGCTTCTCATGCCAATTCCATTCTAAACTGTAAAGATGACAAACTCAGGGGAAACACCAATTCCAAAAAACAGATATTTAATGGGATTTTTAGCTCCTATTTTCTCACCAGTTTTAGGAAACCAGTTTCAGCACTGTATTTATAAACTGCACACATCCTGTCTAAACTCTGGTTTCATTTAATTTTGTCCAATAGGTGATGACTGTAGGCCCTTCTACTACAGGTGTTTATTTTTGGGGGTTGGAGAGTCTTTGAACTTGTAGGTGGGATAACTTTATGGTTCATTAGGTTTGAAACCCACACAGGAAGTGCAAAAATAAATTTATTTTAAAGAAAAAGAAATACCAGGATTTTAAGTTGGAAAGGGCTATTTTCAAGCATAAAGTAGACAGGGTAAATGCTTCTGTCACCAGAAGCAAATGTTGGAAACTGCATTCCCATAAGAGACCTAGAGATGGAACTGCTATTCTGCATCCCAAGCTTGGGCACTGGTGGCTGGTAACACTGGGGAATGCAACATGCATACTGCATGACTGATGCAGGCCCACCTGCTGAGGCACAGTCACTGAAGAACAGCTGCAGCTCTGACAAAGGGCTGAATGGCCAAACTGCTGCTCAACAGCAGTAAACGTTTAGAGGGAGAGTACAGGAACAGGGCTTGCACAGTGGTGCATTCTCCTACACGCCCTCACAAATTCCCAATGTCTGCAGGCTGGTACTTACAGAGGCAGAAGCTCCATCTGTGTGTTTAACAGTCCCACTACAAATGTAACTTGGAGGTTACCTTAAAGAACTATGTGTCTCTGCTGTACATTTGTGCAGGGCTGGAAGGGTTCACTGCCCATTATTATTCTCTAGATATACACAGCTAGCAGACACTGTGCAGAATAGAGCCACCAAGGGGATATAAAACTACTTCAAGCAGCAGTTTGGAGAAAAGAAATTACTGCACCTGTTGGAAAAATATAGTAGGAAGTTTCATTCCTCTTTGCTTTTAGACTAATCCTGAAAAGAAAAAAATATTGTCAGTGTGAGGCAGATGTTACCTGGAGTGTCTGCCCAGCCGGGGTGCATTACGGAGAAATGGATGTTTCTGTGAGCCTTTGCCCACTGTTCCGTCAGGACAACTTGCTGTCTCTAGGATAGAGCAGTAAGAGCCACACTAGCACCGAGTTCAACAGCCTGTCCACCAAATTAGTTCCCAGGGAAATAAACTGCATCAAATGTGCCATAAATACCGGAGTATTTCATGTACAGCAGAAATATACCCTTCTCATCCTGACTGGATTTATTGGATAATTTCATCAGAGACTTCCACAGTCATTGCAATCCATACCCTGGCCACAAGTTTACTTTTAAAGCAGCTGCAGTGCTTTTACTGACCACGTCAACTTGCTGCAGACTGTGGGCAAGAACTAAGGAGACAGACAGCGTTCATCAACTAAAGACAGTGCTCCCCCTTGGGACTTCTCTCATATCAAATGAAAGTCTAGCCATGCTCTCCTCCATGCAAGATGTATGCACCCCTAAGGGCATGCCATCATACTCCTGAAGGTTATTGCCTGTGCATCTCCATATGGGTTGGATGCAATGAGAAAGCAACAGTGAACAACAGGCTTTTTGCAAAGCAGATGGTATGAGCTGCCTAGCAAGGAAGAGCTGGGATTTGTTCTCAATCCCATGGACTGTACCTTGTTCTGTGCATACACCATAGTTCCATCAAATGGCCCATTTCCCGACTGCAAGTCAGATATGTTTAATTTTTGAACTAGCATGCCCCCAGAAGAGACAGTTATCTGTAATGAAATGAATGAAAAACAAATTAATGAAAAGCAAAACCAGGAACTCCCCACAGATGCACTCATGCATGCAATGTAGTCTTCAGGCCATAGATGGAAGTCCCTATGGAGCAGGATTCCCCTGCATACTCTTTGCTATGCTCCTGAGTAGAGCATACCTGGAGATGAGGTGGAAGATACGTAAGTTTTTTTAAGAAGTGATTTTCATTCAAAGTGATGTTAATTCATTTCAGGAATTTTGTGCTTCCTCCTTTTGAAAAGTAATGGAGAGAAAGAAAATAGCAGTATAGCACTATTTGCAGTTTGTATGTTTAGCATTTACAGAAGCTAGTCAGAAGCCATACAAAACTTGGGAAATTTCATTTTTAAAAATGTACCTGCTGTCTAATTTCACACCAAGATCTGTAAAGCTCTTTTAAGACTATACTCCTGTTGTAGGTATTTTGCACTCTGCTGCAGGAGCTAACTTGCCCTAAGGAAACTAAGAGGGTAAGTTCCCAAATGAAGTGTTTTACTCTAATTTCCAATGAAGGGTTGAGAGCAGCAGGCAGGAGCTTTGCCTTAGAGGAGGAGGTTGTTGTTAGCAAAATCCAAGAGGATTCTAGAGATCCTTACAGCATTATAAGTAATCCTGCATTGCTAACACAGTCAGAGAACTGCTGCCACAAACCTGAAGGTAAAAACAGTAAAACACCCTTTTTAAACAGCATCACAGACTCACCACTCTGGCATCAGTTGCTTTTTCCAGGAGGGGCAGCAGGGCAGTTGTCATGATATATGTACCTAAAACACAGGCACCAACATTAACTTTTCCTTTTAAAAAAAAGCTTTTTTTTTCTCTCCACCCTCTATAACAACCCAAAACCCTAAGTTTCTTTATCTCTGAAACCTGACCTGAATTTGACAATGATTTTGTTGCTGCTTCACCTGCAATGTGCCAACTCAACTTGTAGTGGTTCACATTGCCATATACTTAGCAAAAGGCATAGGTTATTTTACAGACTTTTACGTTTCTTGTACTTATAGAGAAAACAGCTCACTACCTTCAGCCACAAAACTGAAGGCAAAATGGCTCAGGTATGGAATTCCTTGGGTGGGGGACGATGATACCAGTGAAGAAACAGGAATCCACTTCCCTCCAAGTGAGGCATATACACACAGAAGCCAGGTCATGAACAAGAGAAGGAAACTGTGCTTCATACTTGCAGTTCTTAGGGCACTGCATATGCACTTAAGACTTGTTCATTTTTGCCTTCTCACTATGAAATCACTCAGAGTACCCTGACATTTTGATTTGTGTTGCACACAAAACCTACCCGTTAAATCCCCAGTATGACCATTATGGAAGATAAGGAATCCTTGCAGGAAGAAGTATTAATGTTGCTTGCCCAAGGCTGAGCTAAGATTACTTGGGGAAACTTAATTGTGTCTTTCCCTGCTTTAATCGGGTTCGCTTAGCAAGGATTGGTACACACCACACAAACGTATTCCATTACAGCTGTTACCATGACCAGCAAAGTTTGTTATTCCAAACACTGCTCAACTGTCAGTGTATTTGATTCAGACACACAGACACACCTAATGATGTTTCACCCAACTGAGTGCAACACAGAGATTTTTTTTGGTTTTATCTCTTCAGAGATTTTTTTTTCTGCTTAAAATGTATTTTTAAAAACTTCCATTTAATTCGAAATGAATCTAGCCCCATCTAATCTAGTGTTTCTGCATCTACTTCCCTCTCATGTCTCCACAAATGTCTCTAGTTCAACAATTCTATCGGTGCTAAACACATTTTTTTCCTTTAGACACCGAGGCCATGTTTTTCACTAGGCATGAAGACTTCAGCATGTCTTTACAACCTCTCTTCCACACAGGCAATGAGATCACCCAGTTAAAATACAGCATGTTTATAAATATGGTACCAAAATCAATCGTGTTACATGCTTGGTGAACAAGCTGTTCAGTTCCCCCGTCAGTCACAGCAGTCTTCACTTTCTCTATATAATCAGAGGTTATGTCCATACACACACAATATATTTAAAACCTTGGCAAATCAAACAAAGCAAATGCACAGCAGATGAGTAAAAGCAGCCTGTCTCCAGCAGAAAATGTGAGCAAAGGCAGTTTCCAGTGAATAACGAGAGCCCGGCTGTGTCCCCTGGTAGTGGCGGGGAGACTGAGCAATGACATCATCGGTACAAGAACTCTCGCTGACTGTCAGGGGAGACTGCTGCGATGTGGGAAAAATAATCCAAAAAAAAAAAAAAGCACTTCAGTACAAGCTGAGAGCCTGGTTTAAATGTTGTTTGGCTGTGGATTCTTCAAAATGCAAAGTAACATCATGTCTTGGTTAAATAAGCTGCATCTCCTAAAGGCAGAGCTGCAATGCACCAGCTCTGAAGATGCTCCATTTTACCGTCCTGCAGATTAATTTTCACTTTTAAGGGACTTCATGTTGATTTGTTAATTCTAAAGAGCTGCAAAGATGAATGCACTAATGTTGCCTCATTAACAACTGAGTTTTGTTTTGTCTTCCAGCTGGAAAAGAGAAATGTTCAATGCCAAAAATTCTGCTTAGAGCAATTGCAGCTTGTCAGAAGTTTATGGGCTTATTTAGAACCACAGACTAACTGCAAAGCCTACATCTCCTTTCTTCCTCAAGTTTATTAAGAATTCAGTAAATCCCATAAAGCCAGAGCATTCCACATTTTTACCCTGCAAAACCACTTGCTCATTTGCTTTGAGACAGAGCACAAACAGAGCAGTTCTGATCACAGCTTCCTATGGTAAGCAACAGTATCTGAAAACATACACAGACACGACGCATCAGGCAGTAAGGCTGAAGCATTTAATTTCTCCCACTGCTAAATATTTCACCAACTACTGTCCCCATTATAGGTGTCTGAACACAAACTCCTCATTCCTTTGACAAAAATACTTGGATATTATCCATTCTTATTTGCCTGGGCTGGTCTGTCAGGCAAAACAGCCTGGAAAAGAAATTTAGATCACTAATTGTAGAACAGATACACTTTGTTAACAAGGTTTATTGCTGGTTAGAATACATCATCATCAATTGAAACCTCCCCATTTTTATCAGTCCAAAAGCTGGCCCATGGTTTGATGGTGACATTCAAACAGCTTGGGAGAATGCTCAATGTGGTCACTGCAGGGCCTGGCACAGCCGTGTACCTCACAGCAGGTACCTTGTCCAGCACAGCTGTATTGCAGCAGGCACTAACACAAAAAACTTTGCTAGGAAAACCAAGACTGGTTTGGTAGAAGAAACTACATTCATCTCTGCCCCTACTTAAGGAAATCAAGGCAACATTCAAATTGTATATCCTTTTGCCAATACTTGATTATCCAATGTACTGGATACCAGCCTTTCCAAAACGAGTACTTGAGCATTCTAACACATTTACTTGATGCAAAAACATTTTTGTCTGTTAAAGGAGAAACTTCCTCCCACAGAGGTTAGTTTAAAAAGATAAAACATACCAAATGTGATTAATGCTTAATTATCACTGTTCAAACTGTACAGATTTTTTGAGCTTTTTTTTTTTATTTAATAGTTTAACACAAAAGTACATGAAAGGCAAAGTTTGAGAGTGCTGTGCCTTGCACTGAAAGCAGTAAGTATTGGGTATCTGCTGGATATACAGCTGGCACTACCTTCATTCAGGACTGTGTGACAGGGGCCAGATTGGTGCATTACCATTCCTGTCACTGGAAAGTACATTGTCCACACGGCCCAAAAGCTTGTCTCCCACTGGTGTAATGGGGGGAAAAAAAATCAGTGAAATAAATGGTATACAACATTTCCCTTTGAAGAGAAGTACTTGCTGTGATACAAAGGAGTCCAGCAAGATGAATTTGGGAGTTTGCTCAGAAGCAGCAGGAATGCAGAAAAAGGTGAGTCCAGTCTGTCACACCCATATAAAGGATTTCATCTTGCCCTCACTGAACTCTGCCAAGGTGAAGAGTTGACTTGCAAAACCTACTGGACAAGCTACAGCCCTGTTCTGTGGAATGACATTTGACACAGTACTGGCTGGCCATGTTTTCTCTACTTAAAAAGGCTCCTGGGATAGATGTACAATTTATTTTAAAGATAACCAGTCTCTTAACATTAGCTTTCTCTGGAAAAACTTCTGTAGCTTTTATATCTTGAAGGCGATCTCACATAATATGATCACATATAATAGAGAGTAATTAAAACTTTCATATAGAGCAACTCCACCATTACACACCATTAAACCAACTGTATCATATGGTAAAGTACACAGGGTGGGTCGCCAATCTATGCATTAAACACGGTCATTCCAGTGAAAGTAATGAACATGGCATTTAATGAGAACACACTTTGTCCATGCACACTCCCTCCCAAGTGTGGATCACATTAATATTTAAGTTTCGTGTTTCCTTGATAAATATAAAAACAAAACCCGCCAAAAATATTGAATCACTACGCATTCCCTGTTTGGTAATTGCTCCACTTGCTGAGAGATCTCCTCAGTTTAGTCGAGTAATCTGATATTGTGCTCTAACTAACAACTCCAATTTTTGACTCCGTATAGTGAACTCCTCTGTCAACCTGGATAAACACTAATTCAGTGGTTTCACAATCACAGAGTGAAATATTAATGACACCAGTGTAGAAAATAAGGCACCATTGCAGAGATAAACATTTGATTCATATAGTAAGTTGTTTATTAAAAAAAAGCCCAAAACCTACAAAAATCAGCCTGTCTGCCTCATAAACTCCTAAATCAAGTTATGTTACCTTTCCCCATGACCTGATGCAGAAGCTGAGGGGACTCCATGGAAGACACTATTACTAGGTCTTGTGGAAAGGTAGCTCTGAACGTTCTTGCAACAGTTATTCCACTGTGGGTCTCACGACATGAACAAAATGAAAGCTGTCCTAGTGCAAGGGACAGCAGTCTACCATGTATTAGACACGGTCTTTCCCACAGAACATTGCAAGTCGTTCTGTACTAAAACATGAAACGGAGCAAAACACAGGATAGCCCTAACAGGAAATATAAACAAACACTGTGCACACAGATTTCAGAACTGGTGTAGATCACTCTGCCAGAACCTGGAAGATTCCTTAGGATTCACATATTTCAGATTGAAAATCAACAGGGTATCACATAAAATAAAAGTACACAAGCACATACTCTGACTTGCTTTAAGATTTAATGTGACCCTAAAATCTGTATTTTATAAATACATTTTTAAGAAAATTATGGTTTCAGCAGAAGTACCATTGTAAAGCCACTACCTGCTTATAACATCAAATTAATTGATGATACAATTACTGTGGACCCAAGCATCTTGGTGGAGTCCAGAATGTTTTTTGCTTGATGTTCTATCTAGCAATTAGTGGCACATTGCTGCTAAGGTTTTTACCCTGCTAACATTCAGATAAGGGCAGGCAGCCAGCACCATACTCAGTGAAGTTTTTCCTCTGTCTGAGCTCTGCAGTATTATTAGGAACAGTGTTATTTCGACTGTGAAAAAAGTGGGAACAAAAAAAACCCCCAAAAATGAAACACCACCCTTTTATTGCGCAGATTTCAATGGCTCACTCATCTGGTAGAAATAGGTTAAACTGGCTTGCTTTTCTTGAGTCCAAGTAAAAACAAACCACAGAAACAAACAAACAAAACCACCCAACAAACAAAGTGACAATCTTCCTTGGCCTGATTATCTTTTCAAGCCTGGAGTTTATGTAGTTCCTAGTAAGAGACATCCCTGAGTCTCTTTTCCTGAGTAAGAGATCAGGAATGAAGATTTTAGTGTGCTGTCTCTGAGGGCCAATTCCACTGCACTAGCAATAACTGAGAGTGTATGGGAAGAGTTGACGAACATGAAACACAAAACAAAGGTTTACATTTCCCTCAAACAACAAAGCTCATCTCAATAAGGGTTCCTCTGTCTCCTGGGAACTAGGCTTCAGTACCATTACTGCATGTGCAATTACATTCAACTTTATCCTTTCACATACCACCTCTCATCCATAAGTCTCAAAGCTCTTTAGAAAACAAAATTGGAACCACAGCCTTCTTTTCACAGATGAGGTTGTCTTGCCAAAGATCAGGCATTGAATTTATGGCAAACTGACAGCTGATATTCAAGTTGTTTGACTTCCAAGTAATTCAGAACACACCAGGCTACACTGGCTTCTGTGAAGCACCAGTTAGACACAGGTCACATGTAGGGAAGAGACTGACAAACACCTATCCAGGTTAGGCAGTTTGCCATAGATGGGCTATAGCGTTACTATGACAGATAAACACCTTATTTCCTCTGGCTCTAACCAGTCTGCACAGAGAGTAGAAGTATACGTCTATATATTACTAAAACATGAGAGCACATTAGATTGAGGAAAAGATGCATACTGGGAGCATCACTTATTTATCGCTCAGTGTGTTTTAGCATCCCCTTGGCTGGTAAGTAGCAATAAAAAAGTAACATATATGCCATTTTTCCATGTCAAGCAGGAAGATACTTTGAGTGAAGTAAAGTGAGGCAGGTGATAAAATAGAGGAAAAAGGAATGCTTCAGCTAAGTGTCTAGTGCTTCAATAAGAACATGATGCTTTTGCCTCCACTTGCTTATCAATGCTGAAGTTTTTTTCCAAAAGGACTGAATACAACCACCTTTAATAGTCTTTGCTGGGAGTTAAACCAAAACAAGTAAAATAAAATTAAATTTAAAAAGTTTTGACTCAGAAGTCTGCAAGTCTCATCAGAGGAAATGATTGCTTGTTGCTGCCCAGCTCCTGGGTACAACTCTGAGTACATGGTCAGCCAACAGGAAGAAATATAAGGGCAACATCACACAAACTAGAGGACAGAGAAAAAATCTGCCCATCGGGATTGGCAGGTCTGCAGGCAATCTGCCCACATTATCCCAAGCGAGTCACTCAATTTGGTACTGAAAGTGTGTTTCAATCAGCAAAGTGCTACTTCAGACTTGTACCTGGCCACTGCTCCCACATTACAGTGTTCCACAGCTATTCTGCTCTCTACATTCACTGAGCTCCAGCAATCAGGCAACAATTCTTGAGGCTCTAGCAGGGAAAAAAGGCAAGGTGTTTCATTTGACAGCAACAACAGAACCACAACAAGCCATACAGCGTTTTTGCCTCAGACTCATTTTAAGCGTGCTACAGGCACCAGCACAGATGCAGCTGCCACCACCTGCTCAAAGCACTTTACTGTTTGAACTTGAATATTAAACAAACCACACAAAGCCTTAACTATCAACCTGCATTTTACATTTTCATGAACTTCATCCACCTGCATATTCTGACAGCAACAGAGAGGACTATGCACCTCTTATTTCAGTTGCTATCTTCAATTAGCCAGTCAGCTGTGTTTTACATTAAGAGAATTTTTCTTTCTGTTCTAACCAGTGTTATTTTTGTACATAATCATACGAGAGGACTTATGCAGTCATTTCTGTCCCATGTATGCCCAAGAAAAGTTCAGGCTATAAAGTATGTTCCACAAGTTAGATCATCAATTAGAACTGAACACTGACATCCATTATGCTCAAAAATGGAGTAAGAGATCAGTCGAGAGGAAAATATTCCTAGACCAGATTTAAAAGCTCCACAGCATTTCAGACACCTAAATGAGCAACTTTACAGCTTATGTAAATGTTAATCAGATATCAGGTACAGAATTCAAAAACTCTGTCGCGCATTTAAAGCATGCTATATTTCAGTCTTGCTTTCTTAGATAGTTACAACCTACACACTCCTTTACTAGACCAGAGCTAAGAGCCAGGGTAGGAAAAAATAGTGAAAGAAACATGGAAGGAGCACCCTACATGTAAAGATCTGCAAAAGATATTGGTATTATTCTATCTTGTCAGTTAAGCGAGGAACAACTGCACATTTTCCAAACAAGGGCCTTGAGCCCATGTCACCCCTCAGGCTTTACCATTACTGGGGCAGAGAGCAGAACTTGGTTTGTTCTTTCAGACCACATTCCAGTTTATAGCCAACTTATGTACCAGCCATATCTAATTTAGCCAGGCTTTCCTCTCTATAACCACAGAGAGTTACTAAAACAGAAATTACTTCTCCCAAGTAAAACACACCCAAAGGTACCTAGTACTCAGGGAAATAACATAGCATCTACTCTGACAGGTATTTCTCCACACAGCTTTCTCCTACTAAAACTCCAGATGTTATGATTTATTACCCTATCCCTGACTTTGAAGAAAAAAGCCTGTGGTTTGTAGCCTAGGTCCTTCATGTGCGTCTGGCCTGCAAGCACAGAAGCTTCCTGTTGCACTGCCAGCTTCTTCCAGCTCAACCAAGTCCCACTCTGTTCTAAAAGATCCAAAATCTAATCCTTATTTTTTATCTAGAGAGAAGCAGTCTAAGCAAACAACCCAGTCCTTGCCTGAACTCTGAAAAAGTCGGACAACAGAGGATGATTTACCTCCCTAAACTTCTTATGCAATCATGCAGCAAGTGATACACGAATGAATAAAGGAGATCTATAAGTAACACCCACAAAAGATAATACAGGCATTTTCCTAGTTTGCTACAACCATAATTCAGCTTCCTCTGTGCAGTTGTATACCGCTAGTAAGGCTGATTTACATCTGGAAAAGCAGAATTTGCTGCTTCTACTTGTGAGATAAAATATAATTCAAGTGATGCACTAGTACAGTTCCTCAGCAGTTAATATCCTCAATGTCTAAAACTAAACCAAAACATGCATTTACATTCAGACTGTTGTGTTTGTTTCACTCTGCTTCTCCCTGGAAGAACTGTACCTTTGCAGATTGCTGGGTTTTAGTCTGAACAACCAAAAGAGGATTTAAACTAATTTATGGTGAATAGATTCCTCAAGGTAGAAGTTCTTGTACTTGTGCAGCCAGGGGAAATGTCATGGCAAAATAAAACTCTTTTTGAATTTTTTGGCCATAAGAAATAGAAGTATGTTAGCAAAAGATTAGTCAGAAGCAAATGAATCTATGCCTTTATACTTGATTTAATTGTCAATTTAATCTATTCAGACTTGCAGAAAAAATGAGCTGTATGTACAGTAGTGAAGCAAAAGACATTTATACTAAAATGTTAGTTTTCAAACATAAATAGCATTTAAGGAATCAACACAGGAAAAAGGCTAAGAATAAAAACCAACAATTGTTTCCAGATTATGCTAGTTCTATAAATGCCTTATCTTTACAGACTAGGTTTTCCCCTTCCTCATTCCAGTTACTGATGAACAGGAGGAAAATACAGAAACAAAGCACCACAGTTCTTCCTTAATGTGTCACTTTTGAATATATTAAAGACAGTCTCTTGAGAAATCCACCTACCCTGCAGGGAAGCAAAGGGGGAAGAGTAGCAGGACTGTTGGGTGGATGCAAGCACCATGTCTCTCTGCAAAAGGTGCAGCTTCCAGCCTTACAGACATCAGCAGTGTCAGACAGCTCTTCTCTCTGCTGGCTGGCTGTTTGCTCACCTCTTTTCCATGACTTCTGTGGGGAACCTTCCACTTTGCTCACCATTTTCCCTGCCCTTCCACATCTCCACTTTCCCTCTTGACTTGTTTCCCATCATTTGTCCCTCTTACACCACTGCCACAGTTCACACAAAATGCCCCTTTCACATGGAGTGCCCAAGACTTGCCCACTACTGCTCAATCCCTTGACTAGAGATTGCATGTTTGAGAGCATCCAGGGCACCATATGTGGCACAGGTTTCCTACACAGTGCCTCTGGCACATCAAACAGGGCTGTGCAAGCCCACTCAAACATTTGAACGTCTCTATAAACATCTGAACGTGCTCCAAGCTCCATCCAAACCCCAGAAACACAATTATTTCAAAGAACATCAGCAGCAGCAATGCTTGGAACAAAGTTCCCTGGCAAATTTCAGAATCAACCTGCAACTGTCCACTTCTGCTATGATAAATAAAGGTGCTGATATCAGAACAACTGAAAAACACAGACAAATTTTAAAAATGACACTCCAAACAGCTGTAATATTTCTCCTTTTCCTTCCCAGCTTCTTCCCTAGCATAGCAATGCTATGATCGCTCTTTGAGCAGGAATACATACCTCACAAACCCAGCTATAAAAACACACTTCTGTAAGCAAAATAAGTATGTTCCAGAACCAAGCCTTCAATACTCACCCAAAGTGTTTGTTGCAAAGTTTTTTTCAAGTCCATCTTCAGTTAATTCTCTGCTATTCACCATACATCCCGCATTGTTGATCTGCAAAACAACTCCTTTAAATGAAAACAATCTACACAAGTATCTACAAGGAAATCCACACATATGAGCAGTCCATGTTAATCTGCTGTTTCCTGACACTGCAACACAAAGCTACACACTGTAGCTTTTATTTGTTCAATAAAACATGCTTGCAAGCTGTGTGCAGCTAGCATAGTCTCTGACACATTTCTTTCTCTGCCTTACCTTCCAGAAGGAGCTCAGGCTTTTCTTTCCCACTTCAAAAAAAAAAGATCTGCCCCTACACACCTTCCTGCGTGTTCACTGCCACTCCTCAAAACTTATTTCCACATTTTTATCAGACTTTCCTCATCTAGTAAGCACCAAAGGAACTGCTCCAGGTGCCTCAGCTGTAGTACAGCCCCCCGAGCAAATTTTCACTGCTAAGTAAGAGGAAACTGAGCCCCTTGCCAACCATGATGATTAACTGTTTCCTCTCCCCTGGCTCTGTTTTAGTCTTTGGACTTCTTGCAAAAGTTTAGTCTTTCAGAAGGTCTGGCTTTAAGAAGGACAATGTTATTAGTAATGGAAGTCAAAGAGAAAATGTATGGTGTCTCCAAAGATGCAGCTATAAAATTACTGCTTTTCTTTTTTTGTAGCACATCTGCGTGAACTGAGAAAGGACAAGAGCAAGCAAACCATGGAGACTCCTGAAAAAAAAACATTTAGAGAAAATTAAGGGGAGAATTGTGGGCCAAACTGTGAGGTCTACATGACCTGTCAGATAAATTCATAGGCTACACACTCCCAAGACAGACACACATGATTTAAGTATACAAACTTACCAACACATCTAATTTATGTTCATTTTGGAATTTTTCAGCAAACTTCCATATTTCCTTGGGATTAGATACATCCACAATATGCAAGAAGATATTCTAAAGGAAAAGAAAGTAAGTCACAATCAACAGGGAAAGTGAAGAGAGACCCTGTTTAGGCCTGTCTAGGTGAAAAGGTACTTAAGCAGTATGAAAAAATATTGTCTCCAGAACGCAACAAATACAGGTTAACATGCACAACTGCAATATTTAACTCTAGTCCTTAAAACATGCTTAGTCATTGCTTCAGCTGCTTCTGAGACACAGATTTTTAATGCCAAAGTTATTAAGAGAGAGTCCTACTTAGATAAATATATGTGACAGACCGCCAGGCATAGCAGAGAACTAGAAAAATATTGCAAACCTTGCAAAATTTCAGTTTAAACAATTTAGCAGCTCTCTTTTTGGCTGAACTTTCCACGGAAATGCTCAAAGTCCCAGCATTAGAGAATAATCTAGATTGGAAGAGACCTCTGGAGGCTGTTTGGCAAACATGGAGATTCACCAGCCTGTCTGAGCCTCCAGCGTTTGATCACCCTCATGGTGAAAACGTTTTTCCTACTATCTACTCAGAATTTTGTCCCTGTTCCAATCTGTGTCAGCTGCCTCTTGTCCTCCCACTGCAGACCTCCAAGAG
The DNA here is from genome assembly GCF_041296385.1 of Aphelocoma coerulescens. Taxonomy (NCBI): domain Eukaryota; kingdom Metazoa; phylum Chordata; class Aves; order Passeriformes; family Corvidae; genus Aphelocoma; species Aphelocoma coerulescens. Next base: position 66,724,517 of record NC_091013.1, read on the forward strand.
AAGCATGGCAGTGCCTTCCCTACACACTCCCATCATGTGGCTGTAGAATACAGCCAGACCCATCTCAGCCTTCTCAACACTGAGCAGAATCAGCCTTCTCAGAGCCACCTTGCACATCACATGTCCCATCTCCCTAGTCACCCCCTGCTGGACTCACTCCAGGACATGGATGACTTCCTCCTCCTGGGGAGTGCAAATCCAGGCACAGGACTCCTGCTGTGGTTTCACAAAGGCTTAATAGAGAGGAAGATGCACTTCCCTCAGCCTGCTGGCTAGACTCATGTTCATACACCCCGGGGTATGATTGGCTTTCCCTGCCCCAGGGCACTGCTCACAGAGGGACAACTTGTCACTCCCAGGTCCCTTTCTGCAATCTGCTTTCCAGCCAGCTAGGCAAAGGCTGCACTTCATTCTGTCACCTGTGCTGTTAAAAAGATGTCATCAGGTTTTGCCCCTGTATTGACTCCTGGGGGATGCCACTAAAAATCATTAACAGATCAGCTTTGTACTGTTGATTGTTACTTTTGGAGCCACATGTTCCAGAGTTTTCCATCTACCTTTTCATCCACCAGTTCAAACCACATCTCTTCAAATTGGCTACAAGGATATCATGGCAAACCATGTAAAAGGCCTTGTCAAAGTTAAGGAGAGCACTGCTCCCCTCTTGTCCATAGGCAGAGTCATTTCACCAAAGGGATCAGGGAGAGAATCAGAAGGGTAAAAGATAGAGAACATGTGGGTTGAGATAAAGACAGATTAATAGGGAAAGCAAAAGCCACACACAAAAGCAAAAAACCCCAAGCCCATGGCCATACCCCCCTGAGAAGACCCAATCTTGTCTGATCTCAGAAACTAATCAGAGTTGGGCCTGGCTAGTACTTGGATGGGAAACTGCCTGGGAATACCAGCTCCTTTAGGCTTTTTACAAGAAATTAATTGACTGCTTCCCACAGACAGGCAGGTGTTCAGCCATCTCCTAGAGAGCAAGGCCCCATCACACATAATGGTTACTTGGGAAGCCACCACCCCAAACATCTCCCCATTCCTTTTTCTTTCCCCCAGCTTCATAAATGGAGTGTGTTGTCATATGGTCTGAAATAACCCTTTGGTCAGTTTGTCAACCTGTCCTGGCTGTGTCTCCCCACAACCTCCCATGCAACCCCAACTTCTTCTCCAATGTGGCAGCACAAAAAGTAGAAAAGGCCTTGGCTCTATACAAGCCCTGTTCAGCAACTACAAAAGCATCTCTGAATTATCAACCCTGTGTTCAGCACAAATCCAAAACACAGTCCCATACCAGCCACTGTGAAGAAAATTACCCCCACTCCAGCCAAAACCAGTACAACAAGCAAAGGTACAGATCCACTCCAGCGCTTGAGTCATGCCAACCATTTCTCTCTAATCCCAGTGAGATGACAGCTCTGCAGTCATGCATGGATTCCCGTGTTTCCTATGCCATGTGTACTCATGAACAGGCATCTGACATGGGCTCCCAGACATGCTGCTTTCTCATGAAAACTGTGAGAGCTTCCTCCCTTTTGCTGTCCCCATGACACATACTCACTGTTCCCATGACTCCCGGGTTTGGTCACTACCAACCAATGAAACCACTTTAAAGCCTCCTCACTAGGCTTAGCAAACCTGTTGGCAAAGACACTCTTGCTCCAATTTGTCATTGCTGCTCAGCTCATCTAACAGAGAAGGTACAAGAAGCCATAAAGGCCAAAGTGACAAAGGCCAAAGTGACACCAGCTGAACATTCAGGTGTTGACCTGCAGGACATATAAGCTCCTACCCAAGCCCTTCCCTTTCACTGTATGGATTTAGGAGACCACGACTTGCCCTTGACTCTCTGTAAACACTCTTGATGAATTCCAGGTCACCCCTCACAATGTCATGGGTGCCCATGTCGTTGGGCAACAAGAGGTACTAGTCCAAGGTCCAGACCAGCCTCAGCAGACTCTCTGCAATACCTTACATCTGAGTCCCCAGCAAGTGACAAACCTCTCAAGTCATCAAGCCAAGACTGCAGATGGGTGTCTCCATCCCCCACAGGAAGGAGTCTTCAGCCATCATCACCCACAGCTTCCTCCCACTGTCAACAACTGTTCAGGATCATCTATCTCCAACACCTCCCCTGACAGAGCTTGCTCTTCCTCATCTGTTACCATGGCACTATACCTATCCTATAAATGCACATCTGCCGGCAGAGAAGGAGCTGCCTTCTGTTGCCAGCATTCACAAGCTTCCATTCCTCCCCATCTTAGGAGACTCTATCCACCACTTATTCAAGTGCAGCTTCCAGCTGTCCCTCCTTCCATGCAATGTGCTCTTCTACTCTCTGTAGAGACCTTGCCAATCTCCTGTTCTATTCCCTGTGGTTCTGCAGCCTGCTCACCTCCTGCTGTCACTTCACCTGGCAGCTCAGCACCCTGAGGACAGCAGAACCCAACAGATGAAGCCACCATCATCCGCTGCCCCAGACTCAGGGAAAAGTACCAGTCACTCCCTGCAACCCAACATCTGCCACATTATCCCTCTGGAGCTCTGTCTGGACTAGTCCCCCATGTGCCACTCCCATGTGGCTCCAGCCAGGGTGGGAGAGCATGCTTTCAGGAGCATCACTGCACCCACTCCAGCTGTCTCAGAGTGCTGGGTGCCTTTTGCATCCCCTTCCATGCTAACTGCTGCATTAACTCCTACATCCTTGTCAGTCACTCCATGTCACAACACTCTTGCAATGTTTTGCAATACTATGGCCAGCAATGTGGATGCAATAGAATTTAAAAAAAAGGCTTAACATTGAACAAAGTTATAATTTTCTAAACCACTAAAGCTAGAAATAATTCCTCCCTCCAAAACATCAAAAACCTTTTGCTGTTTGTTACAGACAATTCTTCTGCTTTCTGCCGATTTGTGTTCTACATAGTACAAGCACAGTGGCATTTATCAGCATACAAAGGCACATCAACTCCTACTCTTCTCCTAGATAGCACTTAGTCTCAAAGACACTCCACAGATTGTCTTATGACGTATGCCAGGAAAAGACAGTTTTAAAATAATTATGCAGAGGATGTGTTCTCTTGCAAAACAACAAACAATCATTAAAGGGCCTCCTCTCTTTCCAAGTTGTTTCTTTAAATACTCATTATACAAGCAAATGAGATAAGTGAAGAAGCTGAAGAAATGATATGGCATTATTGCCTGCCTGTAATTCTGCTTCCCTGAAGATAAAAAGCACATGACTTTCTCTCTAGCCATTTGATTTCAGCTCCTTAGTTGACTTTGGGTCAGAATTTTCTCACTGTAATAACGTGCTCTAGGATAACTCTGCCTGATCAAGGAGATTGGCCCAGATGACCCACCCACCGTGGTCCCTTCCAACCATACCCACTCTGTGAATTATTTCTGACCAAAAAACTTAACACTGCTCTACTGGTTCAAGCTGGATACCTCTTTAAAACTTTCTACTTCTAAAGCTAATACCATTATCTACTGGTACAGAAGAGGTAAAGTTTTTTGGGCAGATGTTCAATGTTACACGGGATTTCAGAGACTGAAAAAGATCCAAATCAACGCTTATCTGCTGAAGACTGTCACACTGACTCCGGAAAAGAATATTCAGGCCTGTTACCTATAAAGGTCCTCGAAGGTAGCAAAGCCATTTTCAAAGTGAAACCTAATCTCCGTGACTGGATCTATTTTAACAGATTAGGAGAACTTTCCAGTTCCCAGATCTAGGGGCAGGTGACTGCCAAATAATTCCATTTCAGCACTGAACTCCAGCATGTACTGTGGAAGATGGAAAAAATCTTTGGTGTATACTATAACAGGATCTCCATCCAAATTATCAGGAAGAGCAAGTTCAGTCTGGATACAGCTTGTCAAGTTGCAGATAAAGCATTTTATTATCCCTCTGGATTGCTTCTGAATGAGCACTTATAAAGAAGGATGTTCTTATGGACTCCTTATTAAAATGCTCTTCCCAGTGCAGTCACGTGTCCCACAGGGCCTCTTGTACAGCTCATCTAACACTTCCCTGAGAGCTGCTCTCTGCATGAGTGCCCTGTCCCCAGGGCCACAAACAAGTTCTGCAGTGCCCTCGCACTCTCTCATGGCTACAGAAACGATGGGTTTGCAGCCTGCCAAAAAGTGGGAACGCAGTAATTATGCTGCCTTTAGAGGAAGAATATTATTTGCCTCAAGTTTTTTTCACCAGGTGACAGAAAACAGAACATGAAGGAAGCTTCAGAGGTCAAACTCACCTCTCTTCCCAGGCTGTCTGACTGCAGTTAGAGAAGGAGGTAACACAGATAATCACCAGTCTTACTATAGCCATGGGATTACACAGCTATAGACAGCTGGAAAGTATTTATTTCTACATAAGGACTGCTCTAATTCACCTTCATTAAAGAACTGAAGAGTAATGCTGGTTGTGCCACACTAGGGAGCTGAAATCAAAGAGCAGAAATTTAGTCAATATGACATCTCTAACCATAAAAAAGTCTTCAAAATTTTTGATCCACATTAAAAAGCATTACTGGAGTCAAAATACTGTGTACAAGAGTCAAGTCATTATGTAAAATGAAGATAGGTCTCCATCCAAGTGCTGTGGGTTAACCATGGTAGGTAGTTCAGCCCCATACAACCCTATTTACTCACTCCACTTCCAGTGGGAATGGGGAGAAAATCACAAGGACAAAACCAGCGCAACTTATGGGATGAGATAAAGCCATTAATAAGTGAAGCACAACTGTGTGTGCAAACAAAGTAAAACAAAGAATTAATTCACTACTTCCCATTGTCAGGCAGGCATCTAGCAATCCCCAGGAAAGCAGGATTTCATCCCATGCAACAGTAATTTGGAAAGCCAAACACCATAACTGTGAATGTCCCTCTTTACTCCTTCTTCCTCACAGCCTTTACTGCTGAGCACAATGTCATATGGTCTGGGGTGTCCCTTTGGTCAGCTGTCCCAGTGTGACCCCTCCCATCTTCTTGTGCACCCCAGCCTGCTCACTGGTGGAGCAGTGTGAGAATGAGAAAAGGCTTTGATGCTGTGTGAGCACTATTCAGCAATAACTAAAACGTGAGTTGTCAACACTGGTTTGGTCACAAATCCAAAGCATAGCACCAGAGGAACTGCTATGAAGAAAATTAACTCTATCCCAGCCAAAACCAGGGCACCAAGATAGAAAGATAATGACTAGTGAATTTCTCCGTAAGCACACCCTCCTGAACAATTAGGAAAAGCAACAGTGACAGATACAGAGGGGTACTGTAGAGTGATACATACAGAAACGAAAAGACTGTGTAACAGAGGAAAGGAGGGAAGGAACAGATATTATAAGAAAAGGAGATGAAAAGGCATGTAGAGCACAGAATTAGGACCACACACAGCACTTCACAGAGCAGCCAACCTTAGCAAATCAAGAGCATGTTATTCCGACACATAAAACCTTCAGCTCCAATGCTGTAGACTCATAAATGTTGTTGCAAGTGTTGCAATGCATTAACTTTTAAAAGCCTCAGCCATGTAGTTAGGAATAGTAAGTAAGTAGGACATCAGAAAGCAAATCAACAACAAACGTTAAATAAAACAGCATGCTGCTGATGATGTTATTAATCACAGAATACATCACCTAATGAAGTTAAATCACTTCAAACCATTTGAATTATAAACTACTAGATGTTTCCATGTCTGTATGAAAATATTATTAAAAACACAACAGCAAGATGTTGGAAGAGTATCTCAAGGCCCCTGGGGGCTTTAATATTAACAGCCTTTCTAAGAGTAAACAAAAGACTGAAAAACAGCTCACCTGATTGCCCGTTTCTGTCACTATTTCCTCTTTGGCAACTTCAGCCCGTTCCTTATTTCGGCAAACCAGATGAACCGTGCCACCTGGTGGATTGAGACAAGAAAAGCATTTGATACTTAATTACTGCCCGCATTTGGGGGAGACATCAGCATTTTAACTAGGTGAGATACTAGATATCAGAAAAAAGATGGAATATTTTTGCTTGGCTCTGGTTCCTGTGAAGGCAGGCAGGGTCATCATGCAAGGCTGCACGTATGGAAAAGGCCACTGCACTCTTAAGTACTGTGCTCAAACCATTTCTGTCAAGTCTGTACATCATGTTTAGTGGGTGACATACCAGAGCTACACTGGAAATTGAACCTAAGGCATCTGTATCATAGACAGTTTTTTGATAAATGTCTTAGGAAGTTCAGTAAAGGGCTTGAACAACACAAGTGACTAGAATCACTCTGTGAAAAGGAAATAAAAGTGCCAGATACCAGAATTCTCAGCAGTGGAGATATGACAAGGACTATAGCCTCGAATTGCAGCTTGGGAGGCTAAGGTCATCTATTAAGAAAAATAATTTTCAGTAGTTTTCTTCTGAATAGACCAGGCTGTCCCAAGAGGATGCATAATTTGCATCCTTGTGGGTATCAAGCAGCAAGACTCAGCAGTGACTGGTTTGATCTACTGTTGCCAACAGTCCTGCTCCAAATGAGATGCTGGACAAGGTGACCTCTAGAGTCAACCAACTTTTCCATGAAAGGAATACACAAGGCAAGGCTCTTCTCAGAGACCTGGATACGTAACACAATCTCATCACTTAGCCATATTAAAGAAAGCCTTCAAAAACAAGACTACAGTAGAGCTAGGCAAACTTTTTTTTTTGCTTCATATTCTCTGATTGTTACAAGTCATGTGTTAATTTCAGTCATAGGAACATAGGAATACCTATACTCTTTACCTTTGCCTGTTTTTAAAGGTGTTCTAGGGATTGCTAGCAGTTCACCACTAGCAAGCTCAAGGAATTAACCCCTAATAGAAACATAATTAATCACTGATAGAATAACCAGTTGTGCTGGGTCACACTTCTAGTGCCCAGAACCCAAATGCAAAACACCAAGTCTACCTTGAGGTGATACAGTCCCACACTGCACAGCCCAGTCTGGGGTCTGATAATGAAATCTTTTGTCTACAAGAGAGGCTTTTCCACTGAGCACCAGGACAGGGGGGAAGTTTTGGTGTGACAGATACACTAGGAAAGGAATTTAAATGTATTTTACATGGTAAGGATTGAAACTATTTGAACTTAACACATGGGAGTAGTCAGAGTAGTTGGGAGAAGACTCTATCAAGTTGGAAGTACAGTTCACAAGACACAGAGGAAATCCCAAATCTGCATACCCATAAAACACCAATTCAGAGAAAAGCTGAACTCAGAACACAGAAATTGTCAGAAAGATCATCATTAGTTAGAAAGATCCAAGTGCTTGGAGGTAAAGCCAACATAGCTTGATTATTCTTCTGCTGAGTATGAATTCCTTATTTCCTTGTTGTGGTGTACTTGAAGAGATTCAACTAGAAGCCTGAGCGCCAACAGCTGACACGGAGTTTCAAAGTGAGATGTTCAAGGATGGGACCAGGAAGTCATTTAACTTCATATGAACAGCAATGCCCATACAACATATCAGACATGCAGTCTGAGCTCAAGGTTGTTCTGCTAAACATAGTGACCAAATCCCATACAGATCCAGCCAGCTGTCCAGTTTGCAAAACCTGGTAGAGATATCCATTTGTGAGCAAACCAGTCATCTGACAAAGCACTACTTACATAAAGTGATTATATACATTAGCAGTAGCGGGAACCTGAAATCAATCACGTGCTGGCACTGATGTAGATCTTTAACCCAAAGAGTCTTTGATGCTAACAGTTTTGAATTAGTTTAATTTAACTGAGTCGCCACTTTCCTTCATAACATAGTTACGAAACCTAAGCACACAAAGAGAGCATAGAGCCACAAGCTCCTCCCTTTCTCTACGTGCCAAAACTCCTGTCACTCTTGCACAACAGGAATTATTTTGTCAACTCTGTAAGGGATTAAGTTTATCCTTCAGCAGCAGCTAGGTCCAGTTCATACCATGTCCTTGCGTACAGACAACAACATAAAAAAAACAACTACACGTAATCAGTCAAAGGGCACAAACTCCAGGGTGTTATCATTAAGATCAAGAACACCTACATTGCTTTTTTTTATGCTCTCCCATCTCATTTTTGCAAAGACAATTGTTTTCTTTCATCATATGATACATTTGCAAATTCCTCAGTTCAAATTCAGCCCAGCTGCTACTGGTACTGAATTAGCCTTAAACAGACACTGATCCATCACCAACATCCTTAGATGCCACTATAACACAGACAGTTTTGGTAAACATGCACTTGAAAAACAATTTGCAGATCCTCTCTGCTAATTTGGTTTCCTTATTCCACTTTTCACCGCACTGATTGTGTTTAAACCTCTGACCCATACTCAGAGCCCTGTAAAATGACCCCACATCCCAGGGGGTGTGTGTGTGCTGGAAGGCCAAACCCGCTTCCTTCCATCTTCTCTGTAAGCCTCCTGGGAGCTCCATGGCAGCCCAGCTCACCTCTCCTCGCTATCTCCTTGGCTGTGGCCTTGCCAATGCCACTGTTTGCACCAGTGACCAGGAAGGATCTTCCAGCCACATCCACCTCCACATCAGCTGAGTTGAAGTGCCTGGAAGCAGACTCGTAGCCAGCTCTGAAAAAAGCAAGAGACACCTGTGAGAAACTAGAAGAGAAACCTTCCAAAATAAACACATGTGTGGGTTGAAAAGCACTTTCCTCTCACAGCTCAGCATACAGTAATTGCCCTGTTTACTCTCTGTACTCATGGGACAGGCCATGAACACCAGTGACACTGCAGTCAGCAATGTATCATAGAATCATTAAGGTTGGCAAAAGGCTTTTAAGATCAAGTCCAACCATCAACTCAGCACCACCACCACGTACACCCATGTCCTCAAGTGTCGTATCCAGATGGTTTTTTGAACACTTCCAGGGATGGTGTCTGCATCACCTCCCTGGGCAGGCTGTCCCCACGTTTTGCAATGAAAGCCACAACTCGCGGTGGCGTTTGGCCGCCCCAAGCCACCCAGCCCTCACCTCGACCCTCGGGGACCGGCCCGGCCAGAGCCCCCGGGCGGGCCGGGCAGCCCTCACCGAGCGGGGTGGGAATCTGCCCGCCCTGGCGGGGGCGGGCAGCCGTCCATAAAACACCAGATGGACACGGCCTCGCCGCGGGTAAAGGGCCGCCGACAGACAGGAGCGCCTCAGCTCGGGCGCTGCGCCCGCCCCACGCCGCCTCCCGGGCCCCGGGCGGCCGCCGCCCGTACCTCGTGTACTCCCGCAGCCCCTTCACGAACCACACGGTGTTACGGTACCAGGACATGGCGCTGCCGCCGCCGCCGCCGCCCCGCAGCGGTGCCGGCCCCGCCTCTGCCCTTACATAAGGCGGCCGTGCCCGCGTTAGGTAAGGGCTGAGAGGGCCGCGGTGACCGCCGTGGGCCGGCCGCGCTAAGGGAGGGTGCGAGGCAGCGCGGCGAGTGTGACAGAGCGGGGGCAGTGGTGCCGACTTCCTCCCTAGCAGCAGTTCGTGGGCTGGTTCTTCTTCATCCCTTCTGTTTTCTCCCCTTCTTCATTAGCCATGAAGGACGGCTGCAACGAGCCCCTACCTCGCTGCAGACGGCTGGGCCTGGCGACGGTGGTGGCAGAGGAAGGATGGAGAATTTCCCAGAACACCAGCTCGGGACAGATGTGGTTGCCAGCTAAGCTGGGGCTGCAAATGGGGTGTTGTGTTTTGGGAACAGGGAACAGTGCTACATGACCTGGGGCTGCATCCTGTGCCCTGGAAAGCTGTCAAAAGGATGCTCCCACAGAAACATAAACAACGATGTGCCACATGAAGTATCATTTTGCATAGCAAATCCATTAAATACCCAGCTCCTACTGATGAAGTATTCCAGTAAGGAAAATGGTACATGAGTGGCTGTTGCAGTAAGAGGAGTGAAATTCAAAATGTTTTCAGTTCCTCTGGTATGTTCTTTGGACCTATAAAGCCCAACAGAAGCACTTGGACTTGCACATCTGGACAGCCCATGTTAGCCATAAGGAAGTTGTCATCATAGGCATAATTATACCTTTAAGTACACAAAAGGACTATGCGCTTAGAGAGTTCAGTGTGCAAGTTGGATAAATTCATGCATTTTATGGGGTATGCAAGGCCACATGCAGAGAAGCTCCTTTGCAAACCCTATGTAAGTTTTCAAGAGCTTAAGTTACCTGATTTCAAAAACACAGATAGGGGAGAAATGGGAATACTCTCTCTTTTTTGGATGCTGTATTATAGCCTGATACTTCCTTTTCTAAATCTCTAAATCTCTTCTCCCTGGCAAAGGCCTTGTACTAAAGTCTTCCACTTTCTCAGCACGATGTGTGAGTATTAGGCTCATACAAAAGGCACTGCCTACCATGAAGTTACAACTTCTGAATTCGGCCCTGTCTGCTTGTACTGTATATTACGTGTGAAGTAAGAGTATTCAGAGGGCAAAGAGACACATTTTCACTGTGATATTTTCTTCCATGCAGAGGCCATCCAACTACATGTTATACCTTTGCATGAAATTTAAAAATGCTTGTTCTTAAAACAATTGAAAGACTATTAAAAAATGTAAATGCAGTAATCCAGATCGTGCTTTATTGCCTGGTCATTTCTGTGTTTACCCTATTTATTTCTTAGGAACTGAGATTATGGCTTAGTACAGGCAAAATGGGATGATGGGTCTGATGTGTTTTGTTTGTAGTTTCAGCCTGTGTTCTCATAAATTGGGAAGTTTGTCCCTGCAGTCTGTCAACCTCTGAAAATAAATGGGGTGCATGCAGAGACACAGAATTCCTCACAGGCTAAACCATTTGGACTGTGATCAGCATGATGCTGCATGGTGCAGCCCTGAGGTGCTAACCACTGTGAGTATGCCTGGCAGAAGCTGTCTGTGAGTCAAACACAAAAATAGATTTTGGCAGGCAGAGAATGGGACCAGCTCATAATATTTTGGGGGTTAAGCAGTAATGGGCAATTACAGCATATTACTCATATTACAGAAGATGTCTGAATTTAGTGTTGCCTACCAGTATCATCCTGGTACATACACAATTTTCTCAGAGAATATTATGCAAATACTGCAACACCCCTACTGTGATATTAGCTGTACTCTTCTAACAAATGGCATTTTAAGGAGATTTTGTAAATGCCCAGAAATTATGCCCTTGCCAGAGTGCACCAGTCCCTGAGCACATTCAGTTGAGAGATTTCTGCTTAGAAACACTTGCTTTTTTCTGTACTGAGGGGTTAAGCTTGCATTCAGAAAGGAAGTGTCACAGCATTCTGTCTGAGCAGCTTCATAGAATCAATCATTAAGGTTGGGAAAGACCGCCAAGATCACTAAGTCCAACTGTCACAGCAAAAGCAAGCTGTTGCACACTGTCCTAGCACCACCTGGATGTTTGTGTTGCCTCGTTTCATCCCCTGTGGTGTTTTGCTTTTGTGCTGTTGTTCCAGAGGCAGGAGGCTGTAGAGATTGTGTAAGTGCTCTCTGGTAACTCAGCCATCATAGTGATGAAGGGTTGTGTGCAAGAGAAGGGCAAGATGTACTTTTGCCAAGAGCTGGGTGGTGCTGATGGAGGGCCTGCATCTCAGTATTCTCACACACAAAATTTCTGCCCACTTCAAAAGATCTGACTGCATATCTTGCCTTTTGTTCTGAATTCTAGGTTGATACATCTTGTTAGCTGAATTAGAACCCATTCTGGAGCTTTGAAAATTCAGAAAGTTATGGCTTCTGGTTTCTTTCTTGACTGCTAGTATCTTAGCAATTAACTCCAACAGGACACTGCTCTGAACATAAGAGATTTTTTTAGACAAAGAATTCTTCTCATGGATTGGCATCCTACATCTCAGACCCCTATCACAGCCAGCAACTGGTATATTTGTGTCATATATAGCTGAAAGTGGGAGAGCCAGAGCCTCTTGAGCTCCTAGTATTTCCCTCATCTGAGCACAGAACAAGATGGCTTCACCCAGGCTAATAAACACATCTCCCTGTTAAAACATACCCAAGTTAATTCCTACCCTATGTCTATGCTATCAAATACTCCATTGCATATTCCCAGGCCCTGATCCTCTTAATGCCCATACTAGGCAAATAATTGTTGATGCCCAGGCTCCCAGTAGGTATTATGCAGATACTTCTGTCCAAAACAAGCTCAAATATCATTAGGGGAATAGTTTGCTCAAAGGGTAATTTATTCCCAAACACAGCAGATGAGGCTGCACCAGGGTTAACACTTCACAGCTTGGCTTGGCACTGGTGGTCCTGCATCCTGGTGCGTGCATTTACCAGAGTACAAATAGCCTCCAAGCCTGTTATGCAGGCCCTCCACGACTGCAGGTAGTCCTCCAAGCACATAAAAATTCTGGAATGTTGTGGCTGTGAGCCTCCAGACATTAGGATTTTTCATGAAGTAATGAGTTGAGAATCTCAATTTTCTTAAAACACAAGAGCTAGTGAAAAATAACTCTCTGGCACTCAGCTGGACTAACATGAAAAACACACCTTAGACTTGATCTAACTTTGTACCTGTCAAATAGCAAGGAGTTTTAGGCAAAGTTTTAATTACTTCCAGCACAAAGAAAAGTTGAAAATGCTGATTGCTGTTAAGGGCTGTGTGTTTCAGCATGTTTCATATTTTCTTCCCAGGGGACAGATCTAAAAGTAGAGTACTCAAGAGCTGAAAAGCAATTGTATATTATACAAGATGTTAAAACAGCTTCAAGGCCATTTTGCCAATCTCTTTTATTATCTTTTTTTTTTTTTTTTATGAGAGGCTAAAATCTCAGTCTTAAGGACAAGTGGCTCCTTTGCTTGCTTCCTTCCAGAGATCTGGCAGGCTGTTGTGCATTCTCTCCTTTCCTTTCAGTTACTAATTTTCTAATTAAGTCTCTATGCCTGCTCAGAGACTTAAATCAATCAGAACTGATTCAGTCGCCACTGATTGCAGTGGGAACAGGCACAGGCTTTAGGGCCAGGTTTGCAGGAAAGCTCAGCATCTATAATTGGGGCCAGGTTTCCAAAGGAAGTGGCAACTGTGTGCAAGCCACTACTGTGGGAGCTGCTCCTAACCCTGTTTTTACCATGCTGGCCTCAGCTCTGGATGCAGAACACTTGAAAACTCTGCTTTAGAAACTCGCACTGCCCCAGTCAGTGTAACAGCAATCAAGAGCTGTCAGCAGCTTGGGGAGAGGCGGTTGATACTTGTCCTCTTGTGTGGACAAAGCAGAGGATTTGGTGAGTGGTTGAAGGGGAACATCAAGTCTCTGAGGTCTCAGGGACATGTCTGAAGTGCTCGTGGTAGTAGCAGGGTGAGAGAAGCAAAAGCTGCTCATCCTGAATGCAGGGAGGGGTTGAAGTTCTGGCCTGTGTTGTGTTTTGGTGAACAGTAGGGTGCTTTCTTTGTTGTGTACCCAAGTCATCACCAAGTTGGTCAACTGCTGTCATCAGCGGTGTTGTTTCCAGTGAAGAGTCAGGCTTTCCCCAGACCAAATAGCCTTATATTATTGAGGAACAAGTGTGGCGATATGTCATCAGCTCTATCACTCATTGCTCAGGGGCCAGTAAAAGGAATCTCGTGCTGTGCCTTATCAGAAGTATAGGTTTGCTTTATCAACAGCTGAGGGCCCTGGGCTCTGGTAGCCTCCAGGGCTTCCCAGGGTCGCGCATGTCCTGGCAAGGAGAGGGGCTGCTGAGTGTCCTCCCAAAGTGAAAAAAATTGGCTGGGAGCAGCAGCCAAACCTGCTGCTAACCTAGTTAATCTCATATATATCAAATATCTTATGCAATCTTAAGTGTATATGATTATTTTTAAAATAATAGCATGGCTTAGGATATTTTAAAAATAATAAAACCAAAACATTTTAGTTGATATGCATCCTAGAGAATAAATTTTTTAGTCAGTAAAAGATAATTCTGTGATTCCCATGACTGAAAAATTCTTTATGTCTTTATGATGCCTAAAGACGTAATTGAATGCATACATGTTTGTTGCTAGGCTGTGGCAGTAACAGAGTTATCGATACTAACATTTTCTTCAGCTACTTATTTTTCTTCTTACTGCTCTTCTACTGGATCATACTGTTCTTCCTACCAGATCTTACTGTTCTTCCTACCAGCTGTTGGGCAGGAGTGCTCACAGGCTTATTGACTCAGGTGAGTCCTGCTACACTCCATTCTTTTGTCTGACTTTTTTTATTCTTCTGCAAATCTTACTGCTTATTAGCGTTTTATTCCAGCCCAGTTGTTACCAAATTGCTGATGTTATGTAATAGAATGTATCCTCCAAGAGCTGTCTACAAACAGAGAAACAAACACACCTGCCTACATGGTTGCTGTCTGTTTTGTTCAAATGCCAAAGGAATAGTCTGAAGTTTTGTGTCTTCAAGCAGTCTCTGTGCTGTGTAACAGAACCTACACAGATACGTGAAACTTATCCATGCAAAGCTATGGAGCCAAACCTTCCCGTGCAAATAAGCATCAGACCTGTTTACTTAAAGTCTTATTTCACATGTTGGCTAATGCAAAGCTGCATTAGCAATAAAAAGAGCAAAAGTAAACAGTGATAATAAAAAGGTGTTGTCTACAGCAGCTTGTGAATAAGAGTGCATAGTGGATTTTTTTCCTCTGCTGTTTGCATCCTGTGTACTTATTTCATATTGGCACTGAAAGGCTAAATTTTTTTTCCAAAGGACTGAGAATCAAATCCGTAAGATATGATTGCAAGGGACCTTAAAGATCACATACTTCAAGCACCCCTGGGGTGTGGGCAGGGACACATTTCATTAGACCAGGTTGTTCAATATTCTTTGCAACTTGCCCTTAACACTTCCAGGGGTGGGGCACCCACAGCTTCTCTGGGCAACCTGTTCCAGTGCCTCACTACCCTTACAGTAAGGAATTTTCTCATAATCTCCAACCTAAACCTACTCTCTTTCAGTTTGAAGCCATTCCTCGTTGTCCTGTTACTACATGTTCTTGTAAAAAGTCCCTCTCCATCTTTTTTGTAGGCTCCCTTCCACATGCAGGTACCTAACTCACCTGGGCATCAAGAGGACCTTGTAAAAGGAAAGCTTTCTTGTGTGTTGATTTACAGGCCCACAGTTTGCATGTCTCACATTTGAGCGGCTGTACTGTAGCATGGGGAAGGGAATCATGGGTTCTTCCTTTGCTTGAGTATTACTAATCATACAGAAGAGTCAGTATGGCTGAGATTCAAATCTGTGGGCGAAATCAGATTCTGATATAACTATTCATCTCAGTGAAACTGCAGCAGGGTTGATTATAATTAGCGTGACTGGTAAATGTAAAGTACCTCAATTTTAGACTGCAGTCACATAGGCTTGTGCACTTACACTCATTTTTATTCAAATGAGACATTTGGTAGAAATTCAGTGTTACAAACACATACATGATTTCTCAGAATTTCATACAATTTGTTCAGAAACCTTGCAATATGACATTGTTCTTTTCAGCAGTTTCCTGGTACTGTGCAACATCAGATGGCACTTGCCAGCCTTTTTTATTTTCCCTCAATACTATACTTTCTAAAAATATTTTCTGTTTCCTCCTGTGACTAATACCTGTGGGACTTCATCTATCCAGTAGTGAACAGGAACCTGAAGAAACCTATGCCAAGAAGTAACAGTTTCAAATTGCAGTCCTGATGTAACAATCCTTTCTGTATTATATGTAGAACATGCAAGGGTCCTTATTGTGATGCAAAGTCCTATCAACTAGAATTTGGGGAAGATTAATTATCTGAGATTAAATTCAAGATAACTTACAGAAACTGGTCTACTTTAGAATGTTGTAAAATATATGAGTTATCACTGGTTTAATCTTTGTAGCCCTTTGCCTGTAAAGTCAAAGCATTTAGGATCTTTTACACCAACTGTTCCTATTTCAGGATCTGGGACATTTGAAACAGCTCTTGGCATAAAGAAGCAGAAGCTATTCTAGGTCATTTTTTTCTGCACAGTTACCTTATAGTTTTAAAGTCTGACGTCTTGGGACCTCATAAAGCTCAGAGCAAGTGCTCTGTGAGAGAGATCATCTTCTCTGACAGCACAGCGTTCCGGTTTCCAGTCCTGAGAAGATGAGGTCTGTGATATGTCTGATGCTCTTTTTTTTCTCTCTTCTTTGAGCCAGCAGGTAGGAGCTGTCTGTGTTCAACATTCAGAGTGAAGGAACAAAACATTGCTTGTCTGTCTGCTGCTTCTAAAATAGCTGTGGAAAGCTACTCTCTAGAGCTTTGGAATCTTATGCCCATTGCTGAAGAAGGTGGAGTAGTGGGAGGACAAATACACCGTGGGCAATAAGCTGTAATAAGTGTAACTTATTTCATGGCTACTGTCAGTGCACTTATATGTATGTGTGTGTAAGTCAGTGTGTGCGTACAGAATTGTCTTTGGCTCTTCATATTATTAGATTTCTGCAGTACTCACAACTAGCAGTGAGGAGGCTATCTAATCCTTTGAAATAATGTGTATTTTTTCCTTTAAATACTGGAAATAGACCTTGCCTTCTCAAGAAGGGGAGATGATTTAACTGAAACTGAGCTGGTTTCCTGCATTGTGGTCAACATTCTGAGTTCATAATACTTAGCTTAAGGGTGTATTTTGTTCAATTTTTCAGAAGACATTTATATTACTGTGGGAAAAAAAAATGAATATTTTCAATTTGTAATTTTTGCCTGGTGGGAAAATTCAAATTAAACATTTTAAGGTGTAGACTGTATTTTCAGCTTCTTGACCTTTGGGCTGTAATGACTTAATTCCCCCACAGCTGTTTGCTGAGGAGGCACACCTACTTGTGCAGAGACTGAGCATATGTTCGGGACACCATCAGTTTGTGGCAGTTCAAACAGTTGCTGCTGGCAAGTTAAGGTGCTGTGGTCTGTGCACATGTTCCTAGCTTACCCCTAAGTGACATAAAGTGCCTTCAATTAAACTGCTTTAATTTAGGTTTGAGTGCTTCATTTAGCCACTGGGGCAAATTGAGAGGAACTATGCAGCTGCTGGTGGGTCAGAAGAGCCACTGTGACTTTGGTGTATCTAATCACATGCCCCAAACCTGGTGTCCCTGCTCCACCCCTGCAAGAGTCCCGTCTGCTGGAGCAGGCATTAGCAGTGAAAGAAGGCATGCTTAGATCCCTCTGGGCACAGAATTGATGGCTCCAACAGTTTTTGAGGTGTTGATATTCTCACTTGCATGTGCCATAGCATATTGATGTACACAAGGTAAAGGTTAATACTATCAATGCAGAATTTTTCGTTCTTGGTGATAGCAAAGTATTTTGTTTACTTTGTATAACTTCAAAATATTTCACAAATGTCTTTTGCCTTGTTAATACCTCCTCTATAATTTTGTGTTTGTACCAACCAGGTACTGAATACCAGCACAGTGACTGGGCAGCACTTTCCCAAAATGTCAATGGGTTATCAAATCTGAAGAATTAATCCTCCATGTCAGACTAGAGAATCAGTCCGTCCTAGCCTCCTGTGAATGAGGCATAGGCTTCAGGTTTACTGTTGTGTGGCTGAAGTTTGGCAAATCATTGCACATCTGCTGAGCTGCTGTAACCATGCTCTTGAAAGCACATAGCAAACACAAGGCAACATCACTTAGATATGTCTCTTCTCCTCTGTTCTGAGCTAAAATCACCTCCTATTTGCTCCGATAGGAGCACATCATCACTTGCTGTGAGGTCACTGGAATCAATTCAGACTTAAATCAGGAGTATTAGCCCTTAATTCTTGGTGATTAAGAATTATTCTAGCAGCATTTTGCAAGAACAGGGAAGTTTGTACTGGAGTCTTGTGGGTGGAGCTACTTTCTTGTTAAATTTCTTTTGCATTATCAACTGAGTATAATTTTCTGGGTTTATGCCTGTTCCAAGCTTCTGGGTCAAGTTCCTGTGTAATGACAAACAGCTGCTTTGTTGTATTTGAGTGATGGATGGAATTATGCCTTCTGAAAGGCAATTTCTTAAACACTTTGGATTCTTAACAAATGAAAGATGCTCTCCAGTGAATGTAAAATCCTATAGATCCATTCAGAACTGAACCCTGAAATCCAGGAGCCCAAGTGCTGAGCTACCGAAGTGTTTGGGGTGGGAAAGAGGAATTCTAGTATTTCACCATTGGCAGCAGTTATGTTTCAGAAAAGTGAGGTATCATTAGAGAGGCAGTGGAGAGCATGTGGTGGAGCAGCCCTTTGGGAAACAGAGCCAGTGATTTCTCCCAGATCCAGTCTGAGGCCCACAAATAAAAGGAAGGATTTCCACTGGTCACATTTCCCTACATACAACTGTGCATGGCCTAAGTCAGCCAGCAGTGTTAGTAATACCTGTTCCAGGGATTTCTGAACAGGAGCAGCCTAGCTGTGACCTCTCCTGAATGGATGTTGCAGAGCAGGGGAATGCTACACTGATGCTGCCATCATGTCAGATTGTTTCACCTTTATCCTACATTTCCCCTATCCTATCCTGTCCTACCTTTATCCTATCCTTCTTTCTAAGATTAGTTTTCTGGAAATAAATAGTTCTTAAATCTGGGGGCTGAATTAAAATCCTCGTGCACCAAATGCAGGCTTAGTTGTCTATACAATAGCTGGTGAGATAAATGTTCATGTTTGAAGACAGGTGGTTCCCACAGATGTTACACTGCTTTCAGCCTCAGTCCCAGGAAGGATGGTTGAGCAGACCCTGTTCAGCTGTGGCATATTGTTGAGCTCTTTTACATATCTCACCCTTTCACAGGCATTTTATAACCCTTTTGGGTTTCTCTAAAACACAGAATTTATCTGCATGGGTTTTAACAGACAAAATACACAAAACACACATCTTTTTCCTGTGCCTTGGGCCACCCTCATGCTCATCTAGAGGGGAGCCCCTCCATTTTGACCACATTAACAGAAATGCAAAATAATAATGCAAAAGCAGAAAGAGCACTTTTACACTGCATTCATCAACACATGAAAAAACAATCTACCAGTACCACTTCTGGGCTTGTTCCATTACATGTCACCAAAAGAATTGTCTCTGTGCATGCTGCTGCTTTTAAAGCTGCTGCTGCTGCTGACTGAAAAGCTGTTTGCATGACACCTGTTCATTAAGTACAGATTTCCACAGGTACAGCACCAAAGTGAACAAATCAAATGTACACTCACACCATAATGAGAGAACTGCTGTAATGAACACGTTCACCTGAAATCCTCACATCCCTTCCCATGTCTTATAGTTGTGTTTTATATTTAAAATAACAAAGTACCATCATCAGTTTTTCTATGAAGTTGATCACAATGGTTTGACAGTCATCTTTGTGTTAGTGTGGTACTGACAAATTACTGCTATAGAAAAAGTGTGTCCCCTGACTGGGGAATGCTGAGCCCTGGCTGAAGCACCGATCTGACACTCAGTAGCTCAGTTCCTTGTTCTGCCAAAGACTTGCAAAGCAGCCTTGGCTCAGTTTGGATGTATTAGACATATATGGATGTATTCATACTGTCTGGTTAAGCCACAAAGTTAGATACAGATGCTTCCTAGTCCAAGTTCAGAAGAGACCCAAGGGCCATATTCAGGCTGCCTTTTATACATGCTTGTATTGCTATCATAGCTACTTACTGGCCAGTCTGACAGTGGCCTGAATAGCTCTCTGGTGAGCATCTCAGTTACTGTCAGAGTCCATGCACTATGCAAAGTGGTCTGAATAAAACCCTTTGTCTCAGCTCCCTCATCTATAATGCAGGGACAATAACAAACCTCAGCAAGACTATGGGGAGATGGTCAGATCCCAGTGGAGAGGACAGCATGGCTACTTTTGTAGGCAAAGATATACTGTGCTATATACAACTTAAGGGGGAGCTGGTTTTAGAGGAGTTTGCCATCTGCGAGAGCTCGCTCCTGATAAAACATCCAGAGTTGAAAAAGGGATGTAAAAGTTAGCAGGAGTACACCCTGGCACCTGCAGCAGCATTTTTATGTAGACTATGCTGTATTCCAGCAGAGCTATTTCCAGACGGCACTGTATTTTATAATTCCCTCTTCAAGTTGACTGCTATCACACATATGTATATCATACAACAAAGATGTACACAAGGGTGAATTATTGCCTGTTCTTTGTTGTACACACTTTCCCAAACATCTGGGGATTTCTTTATGTAGCATTTAGTCTTCCTCAGAAGAGAATCTTTGCCTGGAAAAACAGTATATGCAGCAGCTACAGAAGATAAGGAGAAACAGAACAGTGTGGCTAATAATGAGAACACCAACAGCAAAAATATACAGGGTTTTGTCACAGTAATCCTGAGGCTGATGAAAAGGGGGGATGAAATTTGGCAGATACACAGAAAAAACCCAGTAGTTCCCAAGAATGAACCAGAGAAAGAGGAAAAGGCTGAGGGTTAGATGGATGTAGTACTTGTGAGCATTCTGCCTCCAGGGATACTCGTCGTCATCATCATCATCAATCACAACAGACTTGGAAAGCAGCTGCCTCATCTTGGTTGAGTCGTACAGCAGGAGAGTCACCTGGAGGCATTGGGGGAGAAAAGGGAGTAAGTAAAGCAGCTGCAGAGAGTCTGAGCACCTTCTGGCCACGGCCAGTCTTTGGGCCAAATAAAATTTGGTGTGGGAAAATGGTGTAAGAGAAAGCTAAGGAGCACAAATGAGGCAGGTACTGCTGGACAATAATGCATTTTTTCCTTATTGTTTATTCACCAGTGAGGCCATACTCTGGAAAAAAATTGCTGATGGAAAGGCATGAGAACAGATTGTGTAGGGAGAGGCAGCAGCTCCCACACTGGAGACTTTTAAGAACAGATTAGAGTAACTGCTAAATGACTTAAGTAGTGTAGTTCCTGCCTTGTAGTGGGTAGATTTGTCTCTTCTAACTCTATTTTTCCATGGTTATAAAGTTGAATCAGCTTATATCAAATTATGAAGCATATAGACTATGACTTACACCTCAAAGAAATTGCTTTAGATGCTTGCAGTGTACTGTTGTCAAATTTTCTTCAATTAAGTGTCATTTTCTCAGATAGTTCCATTCCTGCCTTCAGTCAAAACTAGCAGAGAAATAGGTGGAATACCATGATGCCAGGTGGTTAGGAAGGTCTGGTATACAAGCAAATGCAGAAAGAGTCATCAGTGGTGCTTGGATTTCTCATTTAGTCTTGGCAATACAAAGAACACAGGTAGATTGACTGGGCTTCTCAGTCATGTTCTCTTTCACAGAGTTATATATTCTGGGCTCATTTTTCTGCTTGAAGTGAAAGAGGAGAGCACCCCTCATTCTACACTCTTCTTTCTCCAGAACATTGGCCAAGGAAAACCTGCTTGGGTACATGTTTTGCCTGGTTCAGATTTTAGTCCATGTGCCCCATTTTCAATAGGAAAAGCTCAGCAAGAGAATCCAGAGTTTTCTCTTACTCTTCCCTCTAAAACTGTTTGATTATATATAAATGATTAAATATTTATTCACAAAACCAACTGGTTTTTTAGCCCAGATGCTGTTACCAGTTTTTGAGAAACACAGTTTAAAGTCCCAGCACCAACATAGGCAAAAAAATGGTGTTTCCACTGATGTCTCACATGCAGCTGAGCACTCAAACTGACAGGCTTGCTCAAACCACCTTCTCAAATGAGAACTCATGAGACACAGGAAGGATAAACCTACCTGGTCAGTGGGTCTGAGGTTTCTGCATGGGGGTACCTGTTGCTGGACCTGAAGCCTGCTGCAGCCCATTTAGCTTTCAGCTCAGCACACAGGCAGCTGCCTGTACTCACTCACGTTCCATCAAGCTCAGCAATGGGAATGGGGTTAAATGGCAGATGAGTATTGGGTTTGAGGCAGTCAGAGAAACCTCCCAGGGAGATTTATGAATCTCAACTGCATCTAAGTAGTTCACGGAAAGTGCATTTAATTCTTATGGATATTGCCTTGCCAAGCTGTGATTGAAGAAATTGCTGGCAGTCACTCACATTGTTATGAGCTGCTGAATAGACATTTATGGAGCAGCATGGCATGAATTCAACAGGCCTCTCTGGGTGCTCTAGAATGGTTCAGTTGCCTCGGTGAACAGTCACCATTGCTTTTTAAAAGATTGGAGGTGGTAAAGAAATAGATGAGGAGACTACAGACTGCACAGATCTGGGCTAGAATGACTTGCCGTTAGATGATGTCCATCACAGGACAGCATCCATTCAGACTTCATCCTGAACCCATTCTCTGACCTTTTAACTTTCAGAGCTCAAGTGAGTGCACTGCTTGATGAAGTCAGTGCAGCCCAGTGAACATAACAGAGGGCAGAGTTCACATGGGCAAGAGACTTGAAAATGGCTAGAGACCAAGGGCTGAGATGACCCGTGAGTGAAGCTAATCAAGTTCTAACCAAATGCATTGCCAAATTGCAAAATAAGCAGTCCTGCTGTCAACTGAAGTAAAATTCAAACCATTATTTGATGTCAGCATGAATATTAACTGATCCATTTGCCATTTTATTTATAGTGAGAAAAACTGACTTTAAACCAGAAATAGCTAAGAACCAGTCAACATTTTTAATGAAAGCTTCAATCCACTAGCCTCAAAATTTCCTTTCAGTTATGTTATAATCTTTTCTAAACTATTATTAAATGAACCTTTGATTATACAGATAAGTCCACTGGTGTGATCGAATGACTAAGCACTTGCCAGTAGAACTCACAACATAGCAAATTCCTTGTAACAAGATTAAGCACTTTCTTTTTTTTCCCATTTTCTTATTTACTGACCAAAGGTCCTCGGAGGGCATGATTCATATGCCAGTGATGTACTGTGGTTTGCTTGGGTTACCACTGTGAAAGAATGCAGTGGATGCAGAGACCTTCAGAGGAGTATTTTTTCCCCTTTCTTTCGGTCCTGGCAAAGAAAAGAGGCTAGAAATGTTGTGGCAAGGCTCTGCATGCTCCCTAGCAGCCAGTTAACACCATCTGCAAAGGGACTGTCAGAACAGGGTGATCCTTTAGAGTTATGTAGAGTTATATCTTGATAGTGACCAGGGTTTATAACAGGTATGAGGGTGTGTCTACTTGTCAAGCTGCCAGACTCTGCCTCAGCAAAGATATAAGTGAGCACAGTCCACTAGAAGACAGGTAGTTGTGGTTAGAAAATACTGCATCTAGATTAATAAGCGCTTCTGTGTTGCAGGGATATATTTACTCTGGAAGGAAGTGATTCTGCTGCAGTCATTTACGTCTGGCCAGGTCAGAGTGGGAGTAAATTGAACTTGTGAAGGACTATGTACAAACACAAGTAGTTTTGTAGTATTCTCAAAGCATGGAGAATAACTTAACTTTTTGTCCTGTCTGTATGAAAATAATGGAGGAAGATTTTACATGCTGGGAGGATTTCTTGTGGAAAAAAGGACCCCATTTACCACAGGCATTCATGTTAAGTAGTCATTTTGCTTGGTAGGGATGGTAGCACAGATGCTGTGATGCAGGAGAAAGTCACACCACAGTGTGTGGGACAATGCTGAGCTCATTAGCATCTCACTTGACTGATGGGTGCTTTTGGTGCTGGAACAAGCACAGTCCAATCCTGCTAGCTCTCCAGTACTGGGTGCATGTGGCTGTCTGGAGCTGTCACTATGTCTTAACTAGCAAGTCAAAGTCAAGTCACACAAAATATTTTTCACACACAGAAGGCACATTACCTTTAAGCTGCCAATCACGCCACCCACCAACAGATATAAGGGAATCAGTGGCTGAACTGGGCAATCTTCCAAAAACTTCATTCCTGAATGGCAAAAATGAATGTTATCTCAAGTGATCAGATTTTGCAACAAGCTGTACAGTGAAAACTATAGATGCTGTAAGTGAAGTGTAGTGCTTACACCCAAGACTTGTATCCAGTGTCTGTTGAAATGGGGGCTGAATTAAAAGGGGTTTGCACCTTCCACTACAGGAGTGAGGGCCATGAACAAGCAAAAGGCAGGAGAAGGAAGAGAGAGAGCAAAGTCAAAAACAACATTACTGTTTTCTGGCATTACTGTTTGGAGCCACATATAGAGGTCATTAGCTTCAGCCACAGCTCTTTGTTAAATGAACCATTGACTGAGCTGGACAGGAAATTTTCATCAGTGGTAGAAAATTCACTGAAAATCAAAACTATGAAAAGAAGGAATTCTGGTAAGCTTCCCCAGGATTTTCCTGCTCATTAGTTCCTATGAATGTGGCATGTTCCTGAGTCAGATGCCTGGAAGCTTGGGAGCCAATACCCGTGGGAGCACCTGGAACCATTTTAGCTTTCCAGGCAGCTGGTAGGGAACTGTCAAAACTCAAGTTTCCAAGCTGTTTGGGTTGCTGGAGGATAAAAGCATTGGTTGTTATGGAGCTGGGGATCCTGGCAACCCTCAAATCTACTGCAAGGAAGGGAAAGCTGGATAAGTTTTAAGGAAGAGGCTGTGTGAGGATGTTGCTGGCAATAGAGACTGAAGCTTGTGATACAGGTCTGTGGCAGTGAAACTCATCTGTCCAAATATAGATGTCTGCAATGCAGGCATCCATATGTGAACTAGTTTTCTAGACTCTGTATTGACTCTGTCAATAGGGAGAAATAGGCACTTGTAAAATTCATTTATCCCAAGATAGGCACTTGAAATTGGTGGGGTGAGGTGGTCCCTGAAAGTGCTTCTGTCTCTCCATGGCCACACAAGGAATCTAGAGAGCCAGCTGTAGATACCTATAAGTTGGCTGGGATGAATCCCCCGCCCAAGGCTCTTACCCAATGGCATCTTCAGAAATTTTAAACAGCTCATTACACTGTAATTTTATTGGTATTGATCCCATATTTCAGAGCTTTGGCTGATCAGTTGCAGAGGGTAGAAAGGATTTTCTGTTTTCTTCTTGCTGTATAAATAGTTTTCAAGGAGATATTCTGACTTTTCTCTGAAAAATTTGGGTTACCTAGTTGCAGGATACTGAAAGGAATGTGCTGGTCTTAGTGCTAAACATCTCAGGTGGAATGTCGTGCCTCCATTTTCAAAACTACACCGAATAGGAGGAATTAGGAAAGAAGTACCAGTGGGTTTTGGTTTGGTGGTTTTTTGTTGCTTTGGGGTTTTTTGGGTGGTGTTTTGTTTTTCCTTTTCTATAGCTGTAATCCTCTTCAGCTCATCAATTTGCCCACCGAGTCCACTGCTATTGCTGGTCCAGAACTTTGCTGATGGCCTGAACCTGTCCTGCCTAGCATAGTACAGGTGTTCTGGATTGTGGTTGCTTGCTACAGGTCTGACTTTAGTCATAGGACACGGGGCAGGGTTTTGTGATCTGCAGTTTTGTAATCCCCTGTGTGTCAGGTCTGTGGAGTTCAGCGCCCTCTTCTATATTAACTGTATATTACCAACCTCTATAGAAATGAAAAAGGCTGCACTTAAACGGATTTTGACTCTCTCCTCTTTCGTTCCTATTACAAAGCTGTAAGTTGTTGTCCATTTTGCCACTATATAATGCTGAGACCTGCTCAGACTCCCAGCTTTACAGGGGTGGGCAGCAGGGAAATTGTCACAAATTACATCATCATCAGAAAACTGCTGCCTGGGCTTCCAGAGTCCTTGGCCATCTAATAGCCTGCCACAAAAGCAGCTGGCCAGGGATCACTGGGAATATATTTCAGTTTAGGAACCTAGGCAATTTCTATTTCCAATGTGTTACTGAGATTTCTATTTGAGGGAATAAAAAAAAATCAAGGAAAAAATGCCTTTCTTTTTTTCTCATGGAGCTATGATTCTCTTTCCCAGACAAATCTATTATGGAGTCCTTTCATATATATGACACGACATCAGTCTGTCTTGGGAAGGATTTGAATGACAGACAGTGGCACTCTGTAGGTTTTGGAAGAACACTGCAGACAGATACAACAGCAAAAGAGTAGGTCAAAGCGGGGGATACAGTAGTAACTTTAAAAATACACCCCCAGGTGTGAATAGGAAATATGGACCCACAGTTGACAGATGGGCACTGGTATTTGTTACAGTGAAATCAGTGAATGTGCCAATCAGTTCTCACACAGCGTGTGTTTGATTTATCTGGGAACACCAAAACTAGTAGGAAAGCATCAGTGCTAGCTCTTCTTTCCCATAAGCAACAGATATGTTCTCCTTCTGCTGCTAGAGGTGAGATATATGGACCATGAGAGATCAAAGCTCTGCTTCTACTGTAGTGCTGCCTGCAAGCCAGAGCCATCTGTGGTTCAGAGTGAAAAGCAATTGAACCTGACCACAGCACAGACCAGCACAGGAGTCCAAATGAATGGACCAAAGATCTTTGCAAGATCACACATAGCCTGCACAGTGTCCAAAGGGAAAAAAGGAGGTGGGAGGCTTGGGAAAGCAGAGGTACTTGCACATTTTACCTCTTGGCTACCACAGAACAACACTCCAGCGTGATCCAGGACACAGAGTCCAGCAAGTGGAGAGAGCACTTGTGAGCAAACAGGACATGAGCATCTCTACAGGCACCATTTGGGGCAGTGCTCTGGCATGGCCCACAATGGATTGCTACCAACCAAGTGTCCTTGTGACATGATTATCCATGAGATGAGAGGCCAGGACAAAAGAAAATTGGTACAGCATTGGCCTCTTTTTATCTGCTTTATTCTTCTCAGCTGAAAACAGCTGAAGTGCACCCCATAGGAAAGGAGGGCTGCTGTACAGCAAGGCTGATCTGGTGTTTGGTGCCCTCTCCATGACTTTTATTCTAATGGGCGGTGGAGAACACAACATGCCAGGCCATTTTCAGGTGTTCCTTGTGGATGGCTGCAGCTATCATCACTTAGCACAGACCTCAGTCAAGCCCTGACTGTGGGCCTTACACTTGGATCTAGGTGCTGCAGAGAATTTATCTCAAAGTAATTGCTTTTGGGCACCATTTTATCAGAAAGCTTATCAGCAAATCAGAGGACTGGCTGAAGGACTGAAATACAAGGAAAGATTGTGTTAAACAAGTGCTAAAGAACAAGACTGGTTCCTACATAAAGGCACGGAGTATGAGAATAGGCTTCAGACAACGCTCGGGAGCATTTGAGATTTGAGGAAATATTTGGTGTAGTTATGAGTGTGAGAAGTAGTACTGGGTTAAATTTGAACAGGGGGCAATTTAGACTGCTTATTGAGAAAACCATGTCATCAGCTTTCAAATGTGATTTAGCTACCCTTGGGGAATTCTGTATATAAAGGTACTCTGGACAACATACAAGAATGCATTATTGAGAGTAATCCTTCACTGTCCCGGAAACTAAAAAAAATTAAAATAAATCTCTATGTCTTTGGAGTGTTAAGTGAAAAAAAGAGATCATCTCTGCCAGTAAAAGTGAAAAAGCTGCTAAACAATCTATGGCTTAAATGATGTCACAAGTCTGCAGCTTGGAAAATATGCTGAGTCCTTTTCATGTATCTTGAATTATACTGTGATTTACAGCATTATCAAATTTTAAAAGTGTATAATGTTAGCGTGTAATTATTACCAGGGCTGCCTGTTACTCATCTCTGAGTTTTAACAAGTATTATATCTCACAGTTTTCCTCTGCAGGAAGCAAGAGCCAAAATGACTGGAGGCACATCAGCAAGTTTTTTTCTGAGATCATGGTAACAGAATATTATCAGAAAATCACGGGGTTTTTCTTGGATAATAAATATCAGCATTTTCCTTGACATTTCATTTTCCTAAAAATGCCTTTGCTGATATGGAGCTGCAGGAAACCAATATCCTCTGACAACACTATATTACAGTGACATTATCTCTTAATTTCAGTAAGTTGTGGGGAAAAAAAGAGCTCTGTATCTGATGGAGGAGATATCCAGAGCTCCAGGCTAATATCTTACCCTATACTTTCCACTGTCTACTGATCTTAAAGGTATTATGGTATATTCCTGGGAAATTATATTTATAAGTGGTCAGATTCCAGCCCTGGATTCATTTCCAGGAGGCAGGATGTCAATATGCATGGAAGCCACATTTTGAATTATACCTTCCCATCCCTATTTCACAGTTCAGGCATCTTCAGCCTGGGGAAAAGCTAAAGCTAGAATCTTCTTAAGGGATAATAGCAATCTTAAGTCATGGATAAGCATAAGAGCTGAAGTGTTGAGATGTAACAGTTTGGTCCATTTCCCTACTTCCTAAGTGTTCCTTAATCCCTTATTAGAACCCCCTAATTCCTAATTAGGACATCCTAATCAGAATCCCACGATAGTCATCAGTGGTGCTTTGAAGGCCCCAGATAAAGGGAATAGCACCAACCTTTAGCTGAACACTTATGTGGGTTGGGATAACCATCCATGCCAATGGGCCAGGTGTCCCAGCTGCCTTAAAAGTCACCTAATCTCAAGGCAGACACCTAAGAGAGGATGTGGGACTTTCACTGTCAGGAACACCATTTCCCTTAACAGCCTGCAAGGACAACACACAGTGCTCAGCCTGGCTGCGGATGCACACAGTCCAAGTCTAAGTGGGATGCATCTTGCCCACAGCATCTGCATGTAGAGTTCATTTGGATCATCTTTCATGAATAATGAGGCACAAGATAAGCAGCTTCTCAAAGACAAGGGCTGTTGAGGACTTTGAATTCAAAGTGATCTGGATACACTGGAAAAAGGCATTCCAACCCTACAGATGAAAACTCATAGAGCTGAACACTGCATGTAGGGGAGGAAACTTCAATGTAAATAAAAAACGAGATATGTCTGATAGGGAGCAGCACTACCAAAAACCATCTGGGCTTACACTGCACCACAAACTAAATTGGACAAAATGGGTTGGTGCAGGGAGACCATGTTTCATTTTGAGGTGTGTTTGCAGAAATCCTGCATGTTAAACAGAGGAGCTAATTACTCTGTGCTGCTCATTCCTCAGGTCTCAGCTGGAGGCCTGTGTTACATCTTTCTTTTTTTTTTATAAGGAAAAATACTTAGATTGGCCAGAGGCCAAAGGTGGGGGGAAAAAAAAAAAAAAAAAAGCTACAGAAACAGTGACCTGTGAGGTCAGGATGAAAGAATTAGGTTTTTAAGACCTCTGAGGAAAAAAAAGAGAAGATGAAGCAGGGTTATAATAGCAGCCTTCAAACAGTTCAAAGGATCTCTTGAGTAGGACAGTGACCAATCTGTTTTGTGACCACAGTGGGCAGGACAGGCTGTAATCTGTTTAATTTGCCATAGGGAAGATTTAGGTTGGATATGGGGAAAAATACTTTGAGAGCAATAAAATGTTGAAATAGCCTCCTTGGGAAGCCATGGAATTTCCTTGAGCAAGGGCAAGTCAGACATCTGTCAGGGATGCTGTGAGCATGCAAGCCTGTCTGAAAGCAGAGGTGGACTGGTGTCTCTACTGATGTTTCTCAAGTGGGGTTCACAACCCATATGGAGGATTTGAAAGGCCCAAAGGGAGCAATGAAATGTTAAAGAAAAAATAAAAATCTATGTTAATGGAAAAGTGATGCTTAAGAAAAGAGGGGCCTTATGCAGTTTAAAAATGTATAAAATTCTGCAGCTCAAAGGATTTTCCTTTCTTAAATATTTGATCTTGAAATGCTACTCACAAATCCAGCTTTCAAGGGGTTATACAGAGACGGATCAGCCAAAAACCAGGTCTGACTTTCAAAAAGATGGAGAAATAGCAGCCTACAGCATCTCTTTTTCCTTTCCAGCACTATGCTTCTACAAATTTTTGCAGTGTAGTTAATACAGAGGGATCCTGATTAATGAAATCTTCTCACGTGTCAGATTCTGAACTTCCTCCTCCAGACTAAGCTGAGTTTTGAGGTAAAACACATTGGAGGGGCTCTTAAGATAAACAGGGTCAGAATTCAAGTACTCCTTCCTCCCTCATATAGAGTGCGGGCCGGGATTCTGTACGAAGACAGAGGTTTAACAGCTGGAAACTCTGAATTTTACAGCTCCTTTCTTCCACCAGATGTGTTAGCCTGCCACACAGTGCCAGGAAGTTCCTGTTTTCAAATTGCTTTAGTTGTCAACTTACCTATAAAAGTCATGGACAGTGGTAAGGCAAGGAAAGTAAGAAGCCCAAATATAAAGCATGCTGTGAAGGAGAAAAGAAAGGCAGAGTTATTTGGGCTAGTTTAAATTTAGAGACCAGCATTTTCATCCAGTTCTTTACAGATGCTCTGTTTTCAAACAATTGTGTAGGAAGAAATGCAGTGCATTTGATGGGGTGGGAATATCACCCCATCAGCAGCATTTGTGGTGATGGGACAAGCATGTTTTATCACTTCCAGGATGCAGTGAGAGACT
Organism: Aphelocoma coerulescens; assembly: GCF_041296385.1. Taxonomy (NCBI): domain Eukaryota; kingdom Metazoa; phylum Chordata; class Aves; order Passeriformes; family Corvidae; genus Aphelocoma; species Aphelocoma coerulescens. The sequence continues at coordinate 66,754,792 of NC_091013.1, forward strand.
GTCCTGGGTTGAGGTGTATTCTATTACCATCCTCATGAGCTGTTGAAATCAGGTGGGGCAGTGTTTCCTTGCCTCCTCCCCCCAGACTATCTTTCTGTTAATGGCCCATCATTGTCCTGCTGCATGACTCAGAGATAACTCCCTCCGGACTATCTTCTGTTAATGAGCCTAATCAACACTTGGCCTCATGACTCATTACCCCATTGTGAGATGCTCCACCCAGAGGGAGGAACCAAGCATCCCATCGTGGATATAATCTGGGACTCTGAGCACCAAAGACACTGGCTCCTCTGGATTTCCAGAGGACAGGAGCTACACAGCCACCGCTGGATTTTCTGAGGAAGAGCAGACCCCTTCTACTACAGGATCACCACTTCAGAGGATTGCAGCCACCATTCCACCAGACTGCTACCACTACCCTGCCTAATAGGGACTCAGGTTGTATCTTGACTCTGTCAGTGTTTTCTTTTACTTTCTTTTCCTTTTCTTTAATTTCCATTAAATTGTTATTCTGACTTGGTGCCTCTCACTGGTTTATTTTCAAACTAGTACAGAGACACAAACTGCTTTTGCAGCTACTACTTGCAGCTTGTCCTATTGCAAGAGGAAGGAGTCAGTCACTGCTGCCTTATCCTGCATCCTCTTCAGAGGCACTGCCAGGCGTCTGTGCAGTAACAAGTAATTTTGCATCAGTTAATCCATGGCAACTGATGAGCTATATCTGTTTGCTAAGCAAATAGCTGTTTTAATGCCATTCCACTTAGTTTTCACTGATAGCTAAATTCACTGTCTTTATTACAGATATGAATGGCTTCTGGCTCGTCTAACTCCCTGACCCGACTTAGCTCATGAGCACAGAGGTGGCAGCCTGGCTGCAAGAAATGGGATTTGTCTTTGGGATAAATCAGCTTAAGCTGCATGGAAGGATGTTCTTAGGGATGCACATAGACTGTCCCTGCAGGTGAGTGAACCTGAGGTGCTTGCTTACTCCCTTAGAGAGCTGCTGGTGTATCTGAGCCCAGATATTTTCCCAGCACAGCCTGGTGCTGCAGAGGATGAATGCTTACCTTCACGGAAGGTGAGGGACACCAGTGTCAAGAACAGTGTGGGCAGCCTGTCTTACAAGAGCTGTCACTTGTGTGCCTGATCATGAACGCTTGGCAACATTAAAGTGAAATGCTGCATTGCCAAATGAGAGTAAAATATAATGAGGACATTCTGTGGCAAGTATCCCTGCAGAGCCCCTCCAGAAATGTCTCAGGCTGCAAGTGGGTGCCTAAAGATGCCAAAGGGCAGCTGGGCATAGATTGCAGAGGGGCTGAGAAGAGCATGGATATGAAAGGCAGTAGGATGTCTCCGTGGAGGCTTGTGAAAAACATCTTGGAGCAAGTATTTGGAATTGGTTTGGGAGCTGCCCTTTCGCTGGGCAAACTGTGTCACACAGTTCCCCATGCCAGAGAACTGCAACCTCTGCAAGGCGCATGGTGTCCTCCTGGCCATGCAGGAGCAGGGACACTGCCAGCACCCTGCGGACAGTGCCACTCTGGGAAACTCTGCAGCACTGCCAAAATATCACCCTCGGGCTGCCTGAGAGAAAAAGAGCAGCATCATTGCCTCCACTTTACAGAAGGAGAAACAGAGAGAGGACATAGCAGCAGCATCAAAATTCAGAGCAGATCCACCAGGCTTTCTGACTCGCAGACACTTTTCATGGGAACACACCATCCCCCACAGGCTGCTCGTGTTTTCTCCGCAAAGGACCAGGATCTTACACTTCAGCACTTGAGAGACATCTTTCTCAGAAGTACCATGTTTGTTATCTCTATGAATTGGGAGAGATTGAGGCTATTTTGAGCTGAAGAAAGCACTTGTGTTCCTTTGTGTAGCCCCCTCCTCCTTTCCCTGTCGGCCAGTCTCTCTTTCTCTCTCTCTCTCTCTTTCCCCCTCTCTCTCTCTCTCTTTCCCCCTCTCTCTCTCTCTCTTTCCCCCCCTCTCTCTCTCTCTCTTTCCCCCCCTCTCTCTCTCTCTTTCCCCCCCCCTCTCTCTCTCTCTTTCCCCCTCTCTCTCTCTCTCTCTTTCCCCCCCCCTCTCTCTCTCTCTTTCCCCCTCTCTCTCTCTCTCTTTCCCCCTCTCTCTCTCTTTCCCCCTCTCTCTCTCTTTCCCCCTCTCTCTCTCTCTCTCTTTCCCCCCCTCTCTCTCTCTCTCTCTTTCCCCCTCTCTCTCTCTCTCTCTTTCCCCCTCTCTCTCTCTCTCTCTTTCCCCCTCTCTCTCTCTCTCTCTTTCCCCCTCTCTCTCTCTCTCTCTTTCCCCCTCTCTCTCTCTCTCTCTTTCCCCCCCTCTCTCTCTCTCTTTCCCCCTCTCTCTCTCTCTCTCTTTCCCCCTCTCTCTCTCTCTCTCTTTCCCCCTCTCTCTCTCTCTCTCTTTCCCCCTCTCTCTCTCTCTCTCTTTCCCCCTCTCTCTCTCTCTCTCTTTCCCCCTCTCTCTCTCTCTCTCTTTCCCCCCCCTCTCTCTCTCTCTTTCCCCCCCTCTCTCTCTCTCTCTCTTTCCCCCCCTCTCTCTCTCTCTCTTTCCCCCCCTCTCTCTCTCTCTCTTTCCCCCCCTCTCTCTCTCTCTTTCCCCCCCTCTCTCTCTCTCTCTTTCCCCCTCTCTCTCTCTCTCTCTCTTTCCCCCTCTCTCTCTCTCTTTCCCCCTCTCTCTCTCTCTCTCTTTCCCCCTCTCTCTCTCTCTCTCTTTCCCCCTCTCTCTCTCTCTCTTTCCCCCTCTCTCTCTCTCTCTTTCCCCCTCTCTCTCTCTCTCTCTTTCCCCCTCTCTCTCTCTCTCTCTTTCCCCCTCTCTCTCTCTCTCTCTTTCCCCCTCTCTCTCTCTCTCTTTCCCCCTCTCTCTCTCTCTCTTTCCCCCTCTCTCTCTCTCTCTTTCCCCCTCTCTCTCTCTTTCCCCCTCTCTCTCTCTCTGTCGTTTTTGCTCAGACTCCTGTCTCTTGAATGCTGCACAGTACAGAAATTCTTCCTCTGTTTGAATAGTGTCCTACACTTGACTAAGCTCTTTCAACCACTGACAGCCTCTCATTAGAGCAACTCACCCTAGAGCCTCCCTTTTCACCACACGTCACATTTTGTGCTAGCTCCTGTTGCTGTTATGTTATCTAGGCTATTCTTTCACATTAAGAAGCGATGGTACTGTAGCTGAGTTGGGCTTCCAACATCATTTGTGGGCAAACAGTGCCCACAGACTGGGTAACTCATTTATCTGGTGCCCAAAGGGGTGCAGTTCAGGCCTGCAGGCATTGCCTGGTGTTGCCACGAGTCCTGTCATTGCAGCGCAGCCCTCGGAGCGACGTCACCCCTCTGCCTGTGGTTCGTAGCTGTCTCCTGTCCCTGCCCTTGCTGCACGGGAAGTGCTCAGGAGCCCAGCAGGAGGAGGCATCATGTCATTTGTTAATTGTGCAGCGCGTGTTCTGCCTGACCCCGGGGAGGGATGCTGCAGTAAGCTCTAGAAAAGGCTCAGGGGGCTCGTGTGCCTGTGAGGCTGCACATCTGGCACACAGGTGTCCGTATTTGTTTGTGTCTGACATCTACCCAATGGCCCGATTTTGGAGGGGAGAAATGGGAGGTAGAGACCACTCAGAGCTCAAGAGAAAAAGATAATGGTTCATTAATTCTGCTCCCAAGGCAGTCGCTGGGAATGTATTTACTCATTATCTCCCCATTCAGCTACAGACTCTTAGGTCTCGAATTGGAGGGGCAGATGCGTAGTCTGGGAAGGCTTCCAGATCCATGTTTAACAAAGTGAGACTCTTCAACAATTGCCTACACAACTGGCAGGGCTCTGCAGCCACTCTCAGTGTCGCTAGCAGCACTAAAGACTGATTTTCCCTAAATGTGTGGGGGTTTCACAGAAATGCTGCTCATCTGGGATACACGCATTCTCTGCCTGGGTTTGTCTGGGCTGTGCTGCCCCGTTCTGGTCCGAAGACAAATTGCTCCAGAAAATGGTATTTGCCGCAGGGTAGCACAGCTCGGCAGAGAGGACGCTGCTGTGTAGGCAGGTCCACATGTGGGGCCTGTGGTATTTTTATGTCAGCGATATCGCCTCACAGGCTGGTCAGAGAAGCCCCTGGCTCCATTCCTGGAACAAGTAGCAAAAAAGGGCCGGTAGTCTCTAAAAACACAACACAGTGAGGGAAGTGTTTCCAGACACGGCTCGAAAGAATATCTGCTCCGTCAAGCTGGTGCCAGGGCATCAGGCAGGAGAAGTCACTGCTCTGTATCAGCAGGGCAGCGCCTGCTGCGGCACTGGTGGAGTCCTGCTGTGGGAATCCTAATGTGCCGGGAAATGGATGAAGGGAAGAGCTCATGTCTGGGATCACAACAGAGGAAGAAGAGAACAAGTGGCTGAATATCTTGCACATTCCTTGAAATCTGTGGTCACAAAAATCAGATCAATGGGTGCAGGTTTTTTGTCTCCTGCCCAGCAGTACAGTCAGCTGATATAAATCTGCTGGTTAGCTGAGTTCCTCTTGCCAGGGTCTCCCCACAGAAGTAAATGCACTTGAAATCACTGTTGACATTTTGGCTGTATGTCATGGTCTCTCTTCTGTCTGATGCCTGAGCCTTTGCATCCTCCACAGCCAGCCCCTGCACTGCAGCTCTCCTCCCAGTCCTCTGCCACTCCCTTGTTGACTGTCCCCACTAACGTGCCTGGCCTCAGGGCACACAGCCTGATGTCCTCTGGCATTTCCTTGGGATCTGGAGGCAGTATTGGAGGGACACCAATTCACCTGTGGGCTCCTCAAAGACTTTATTTTGCTGCCACGAGTTTTCCAAGCACTTGGAAGTTTCAGATCAGCTCAGGCTGTCCCTATTTACTTTGAAGAGAGAGAAAAGTGTCTTTCTTTTCAGGTAAGAGTCTTCACAGAATTTTCAGAAGTGATTTATGAATATAACTCTCAACCTACCTACTTGTCTTAGTAGTGTGCTAATACAGCTACAGTGCAAGCTTCTTAGTAGAGTGACAAGCTCTCTGATAATAAATAGAGTAATAAAATAAGTGTTGGTTACATTACTATCACTCCCAAGTGCTATTTGTTCTGTAGCTTGTCAGGTTCTGGATAAAAAAGGAATTTTTTTTCTTTTAAATGAGATGCTACCAACTTCCAAACAAATTCTGCACTTACCCCAGGATTTATCTGCATGAACAAGCTGAGGAGCAAAACTCTGGTGTAAACTCACAGTATGCCCTTTGGACACCCTGTGGGAATGCTGCTCTAAAGAGGACTAACTCCCAGCAGTCTGGGTGTTAGGAAATTTGGGTCAAATTCAGTTGGCAGGGCCTCTGGCCTGCTGATGCCCTGAGGCAGATGCAGATGGTAGAGCAGTAGCTTAGCAAGCAGTGTCACTGTGTGCTGCATTGCAGCCTGGGTGGTGTAACAGGCTGGAGTGCAGATGGGGAGCAGGTATTTTCACCCATGTTTTATTCCTTCATGGTATCTGCAGGCATCCCCTGCAGTACTGATAGGCACTTGGAGAAAAGAAAGAATGCAGCCTGTGGGGGTGTCATGGTGGCAAAGAAAGTCTCGATGGATCTTTCTGAGCAACCAGTAAGATCATGTGTTTTACAGACCAGGGATGAGTCTGCCCATGGTTTTGGCAGCTGTGGATACTGGTTGTCCTGTGCTTTCGAGTCACAGGAAAATGTCACTGACTCTGGTGGGATATGCAGAAAAGACTTGAAGGAAATAACATGATGGAAATGAATTAAATCCGTTTAGCTTGGCCAGCCATCACAAAATGAGAGAAAATAACAGCAAGGTTTGAGCACTCAAAAACAGACCTGTGAGTCATCCAAAGAGTACAGACATGAGATGAACTTGAGCAAAACCAAAAACTGGTCTGTTTATGAGGCTAAATGCCATAGCAAGGAAATATATTGATGGAATATACTCTGGGAGTAATTGGCAGGAATCCCATCCCTGGGGTGATTTAATCCCTTGACCAAAGTGGATACTCAGAAGATGCAGGATTCAGGGTAAGGAACTGCCATTCCCATGGAGGTCTCTAGTTCCAGTGCAAAGCCACCATACGAGGCAGGGGAAATGTGAGAAAACTGACCAAATCCAAGCTCAGGGCCACTAGCTGTTTGCTGTGTTCCATCACTCTTTGCTTAGGCAAGGTTGAATTACTGTGAAATAGAAGTTTGGTACCCAGATATCAGCATCACATCACCTAAAATTTAAGTCCTAGATGTAGGTGCTTTGGAGGTTGAGCAATATTGCAGAGGGTCTTTTCTGAATTTTATATTATGCCTCTGGATACTAAACTACAATTATGCCATGGTCTAGATTCAGGATTTGGCCCCTTGTGAATAATTTCCAGATGTACTTAAAAAACAATATTTAGGCATTACATATAGAGCCATTCAGTTTGCTTTGCAGTAGACCCAGGGATTAGCCTTTTTTATTTTGGTCAGTTAATTGAAGACTGAACTTAAATTGCTACACCAAGAATGAAAGCATGCTCCACAGGTGGGTTGGCTCTTGGGAGTTATTTAAATACCAGAAGACCATAGGTACAAGTGTGGGTTTGTGCTGAAAAGCTCTTTGAAAAATATATACAGTGACATTTGCTTGTAACGACTAGGAACAAAAATCAGAGAAAACACCACTTTTTAAATTGCAATATTCACTAATGAGTCTAGATCCCCCCTGCATGTCCTTTCTGCAGGATGTGAGGGATCCCACAGGGACCAGCTGGGTCCCAATTCCACTCCCAGACACTTGTCAGGGTGTAATGAGGGTGCCACATGCTCTTCACCCTTTGTTTTCCATCACTCCAGCCCTCCTTTCTCCTGGAGCAATGATGAGCATGAAAAAGTGGGACAGAAAATGTCCTCTCCTTCCTTACCTGTGCCAGGTTTCTGCAGGGAGGCCTGGACAGAGCTTCCTGTCTCTTTGGCCTGATTTTCTCTGCTAGGTTATAAGGGAGCAAGGACTTGAGAGGTTTAATCATAAATAAAAGTTCATTCTGAACTTTGAGAGCCTTTCAAGCAAAGCAAAGATCAGGGATGTAGAAGACCCCAAGGCAACACCCTAGACTGGCAAGTGCAGGAATTAGTGTGGGTAAAGTATCAATTATGATGAGTGGTCAAGGGGTTTGCCATTTCTTGTGTTTGAGTGGAATTAGCAATTGCAACTGCCTAGAAGTGAAAGCAAAATGCACTTGCAACTCAGAGGGAAAAGGAGATGCAGTCAGTGGGAGTAAGCTGCTTTAGAATCCATGGATTTTAACCTCCTGCCGAGGACACTACTTCCCTGATCTTACAAAACCCCACCTCTGAAGTGGATTTCTCCTGTGCCTCTGTGGAGCTTGCACAGCCTCAGCCCAGGTCAACTTTCTGCTGCGTTGCTCCTCAGAGAGCAAGAACCAGCCTGTTCAACCAGCTGTCAGCTCTTTACAGCCCTCTGTGTCCTCCACCCTGGGTGGGAAGAACCAGTTGCTTTAAAACCTGAGCTAGCCCAGGCTGTCATGCAAAAGAACCTCTGTACAGAGAACTGGTGCTTCCAACCCACAGCAAGGGGCTTTTAATGGGGGATACCCCTGCCTGCAGTGGCCCTTGTTCCAGGCAGCAGGGAAGCAGAGGGAAGAATACCCTGTCCCAAATCTCACTGGGTGAAAGGGGTGATATTCCTGACCATATTCCATCCCCAGACTTGTGTTCCTGTGCCACCACACAGGCTGGCAGCAGTTTTTCTTGGCAGGAATTGCTCCTAGGAGAGTTTGTTCCCAGGTTGGCTGTGCTGCTCTTTACCAGGTGATTTTCCCTGTGGATGCTTCTGCTGCACTATGTGTAAGGTAACACTTCAAAGAGGAGGCAAACACATTATTTTGCTTAGGCTATGTCTTGCAGCCCATATTTAGGTACATGGTGGTGTTTGTATTTGTTTGAAGTTTTGTACTGGTTGCTAAACATCAAATACTGCAGCAGGCAGCTGCTGTTCGGGTAGAGTTACTATTGCACACTCCATCAGCACTGTAAATTGTCTAGGAAAGGAAACTTCACTGGAAGATTCAGGTGGGACTTGGCACCATTGTGACTCCTTTATATACCTGGCTTAGCAACAGGGCTGCTTAAATACATAAGGTGATTGCTACCAGAACTGCCTTACCATTGCTGGCAATTTTAGATATGCACCGGTGGCAGGCTTTCTCCAGGCCGGCAGCCATTGTGATGAGCCTTTGGGGGGTGTCTGTGGAGACAGAGAAATTCATATGGCTATGAGAAGTGTCTTTACCTTACTAAGTATCTTGACTCAGAGTACTCACACACGCTGGCAGCCTTTCACTACCCTCAAAAACTCCAAGCATGCACAAACGCAGCCAGCAGCTAGCAGCGTGGCATACCCAGAGGAAGGTATGCCTTCCAGCAGCTCCAGGCTTGCCTGCTGGTGATGATGCTCGAGCTCTTGGGTCACAGGGAGGCTGGGGGAGAAGTATTAACGCCATCTTCCTGAAAAAACTATGAAAGGTTCTATCTTGACTTTGATTGGGGTTGGGGCAGAACAAAGTGTATTTAACTGTTATGAGAAAACCCAGTGAAACAGGTGGGGTTCGCTACACAAATCTCAGCAAGAATTAACTAGTGAGCAAAAATGAATTAAAGAAGAAAAGGAGGAGAGAGGGTGAAAATAGTTTTAAGATCAAGAAGGATTCTGAAGAAGGATATAGATTAAAAACTGCAAACCACAGGGAGCCCAGAAACACATGCCTTTGACAGCAAAGCAGCTGGATTAGAAAGTAGCTCCTTGCAAAGAAGAATTTTTATGAGGTGGGGTGAGTGATGAGCAAGCAGCCAGGCATCCAAGGTCGGGCCTCAGACAGCACCAGACAGTTAAGTAGCATCCAGCATCAATGGGAGTGTGGAAAGCTCTCACACACATGCACACACACATGCTCCAAGCCTCAGCTTCTGGCCAGGGTCACTACAAGTGTGCCACCACCAGCAGCTGTGTGACAGAAGAAGGTGTGTGTGGAAAAGGCCAGGATAAGGGAAGCTGCATTCCTGCATGTACCTCAAAATAGCCTCTAGATTTCCTAATGGTTAAAGAGCAGTATTTTAAGCTTAGCCTCATCATGTTCTGAGTTGACATGGAATCCACCCTAGGGCTTTCTTGTGCAATGATGTGTCCAGCTTGGCCCAGAGCCTTCTAGGGACAAAAGGGTCCCAGGCATGTGTTGAAGATAAAGACAGACTTGTTCAACCAGCTGGTACATGGCCATAACTCCCTCCAAAGCCTGTCCAAGCCCTACTAGTCATGGCTGAGCAGAGGTGGCTGTCTCCAAGCCCAGACAGGACCCTCTGCTGCCATGGGGAAAGGGAGGGGGTTTTCTCCTTGCACAATGGCATTGCAGATTCTATCTCCTGGCAGTAAGAGAGGCAGGTGTGATTTTACCTGTGGGTGAGTGACCAAGAAAGGGTCAGGGACTGAGGCATTCACAGACATCCCACCAGGTCAGTAACCCTTGCAGGTAGCAGCCAGCCACCAACATATACATCCAAGTTTCTAGTGTGCCTCACACATCAGACATCTCATGAAATTAACTCTCCTTTTCCAGCCCTCATCTTCATATCCCAGAGGACATCTCCATCAGTACTGAACGATGGACTGGAATGGAAATTACATATAAGTGTCAGACCTCTGGTGAGTGCATGTGTCTCGTACCAGCCACCAAACCTTCTTCAGCAGAATAAATATTGTACTTTTGGGCTACAGCTATTGATGAGAATTTTAAGGCAAAAAATAAGCACTGTTGTATGTTCAGGGAAAACAGAAAGGAGGAAAGGAAAGTGGTCATTTTCACAACCAAATGATACATTAACTTTAAAACTTTCAGTGCCAGTTTATTCCTAGAAAGTGCAAAAAACAGGCATTCATTTTGAATATGGCAATGGCTGCTGGCAAAGATGTTCTAAATTATGCAGAGATCAGGAATGTTAGTTTTTATGTGAATGTTTATGACTAAAATTACTTTTATAGCAGTAATTCTTACAGAAACAACATTAATCAATCCAATGCCATATTAAAAATCACTTGAATGTAAAATTATCTTAAGCAGAATTTATTGTGGCTGGGAATGCTGTATTTGCATAAGCAGAGGGGAAAACAGACGTTTTGTCTTTATTTACTGCTCTTTTACGCTGAAAGAGACAAACTGAAGGAGGACTCGGTATCTGGAAGCGTGTCACCACCTAGTGACGGAGCCCAGAAGTGACCGTGAATCAGAGCTCTGTGTGTGCAGTTCGAACAGGTGAGATAAGAAAGCAATTTCATGATGGCTGCGCACAAAGCGTGTTCACACAAGAACACAACACACATAACTACCAGGTAATGGTTTCAGTCCTTCCTCAGACGTTGGCTTGGACTTCTTCAGGACTGACAAATCCCTCAGACAAGTCATTATATTTCCCAGATAAAGAAGTGTTGCCCCCCTTCCCCCAGACCTTTGGTGATTCTGCAGAAGCCGCTGTGGGTGTTAAGGATGAATTATTTTCTTTTGCGCCAATGCATGAGGGTGCTAAAGTGCAATTCAGCAGCCAGGCAGCTGCAGAACAGTTTTGTTTCCCAGCTGAAACGGGGAAATTGTCGCTGAAACTCACTGGAAGCTGAAATTGGTGCAGCATGAAGACTGGTGGCATGCAAGGGCAGGAAGGTGTCCTGCCCCACTGTGCCGGCTCCCAGTTTGATAGTGAGTTGGGAAAGTCATATGCAAAACATAAAACTCAGCCACAACTAGGAAAAAAAGGTAAAGACCAAAGCCAACTTCTGGACCTCCTCCCATCAGTCCTTCCCTGAGTTTGTTTCCCCAGTGTAAAGGGACCTGCCCTTGGGTTAGGAGGGCCAGCAAGCAGTGAGGACAAGCCTCTGAGCCCCTTGCAGGCAGCTGGAGCCTCTCCATACAGCTGCTTTTCAGGGTGGCAGGTTGCAACTGAGCCACAGTAGAGCCACAGCACCCCTGTGCCTCTTCCAGGCTGTCCAATACTCCTCAGTGAGTGCCCTCACTGCTGGTGGTTGGCAGCCAGGTTTGCCCACCCGGAACACAGCTGTGTCCCACATTGCTGCCTCCTGTTGTAACTCAGTTCCTTGTCCCTTACAAGCAGCAGTGATAAGTCTCTATAGCACAGACCCTCCACCCTGTTTCCCTGGTTATTTCAGCTAGTTTTAGCTTTAAACTATTTTTCTGGTCATTAATTCTCATCCTAAATGTTTAGGTTAATAGGAGTCAAGAGAAGGTGAGCACTGACTGACTAGTGCTTGCCTGACCTGCAGCAAAGCCAAAAGACAGGTCAGGCTGGCCCCACCATGTATCAGTCCAAACGAGAGCCATGTCCACACTTGTGCTATGGTGCTCAGACTTTTTAAACAGAGCCCTTCTCTCTTCCAGATGCAGGTGCCCCACTCTGCGCTGGTGGACATAGCAGGCAGAATTGCTGGGGCTTCCTAAGACCTCAGTTCCCACTCGATGGCTTCTGACTGCCAGGGGGTCCCTGCTGGGACATGGGACGTGTACATGGGCCAGCAAACCCCTCTGGAGCAAGGGCTCTTCGCTAAGGACTGCTAGAGGGAATGGTTTCTTTTTCTTTTTCTGAAATATTCAGAGCAAAGTCCTCTTCCACATCCGGCTCCTAACAAGCCACAAAGCCCCACACCGGCTTTTATGCCAGCACATTGTCCACTTCCCAGCGAACCCCTCTTACCTGAGAGTGCTGTGCGTGCCAAATCCTTTCACCTGCACGTGTGGGAGATGGGGCAGAGGAATGGCAAAATCCAGCCTTCAGTGGAAGCCAGCTGGGAGAGCTCTCTCCGCTGGGACCCCAGAGCTCTGCTCGGCTCCCTGGGACGCTGCCCGTGGGCGGTGAGGCACGGAGCGGGGGGAGCTTGGTGGCTTTTACTCCTCCTGGCCTCCCGCTCTCACAGCTCTCGACGGCAGCACCGTGGGAGCTGTGGGATGCCGGAGCGCTTGCCGGCGGAGCCCATCCTCATTAGTTCCCCCACTCCCACGGCTAGCTGGAGCCACAGCCCACCCTGTGCCGTTTCAGGGTGACAGCAGGGGGAAGCAAAGGACCCCACACAACTGTGACTGTACAGGAGGGGAGAAAAAAAAACAAAAACGACAAATTTATTTCGCTAAGTCTTTTATTTTAGAGAAAAAAAATATTTATTGAGAAAGCAGTAGAGAGTGGTAAGTACTTGGTTCATTCTTCATGAAATTCCCCCCCTCCCATCAATGCAGCTGATAGAGCTCTTTGCAAAGTGCCACATATATCACCTTAGCTGTTGGCTCGTTTATATGTCTTGTGTCACCCTGGCAGAGGTCTATTTGTTAGGTGGTTACTTGCTAGGTCACCTTCCCATCAGCAGGTGACAATCTGGCATCTCAGGTGTAATTATAGGTATGGATAATCTTCTGGAAAGCCCTTGTTCCTGTACAAGAAAAAGTGGGTTTGAGGGAGAGCACCTCTGCAGGAGGACTGACAGCATTAATAAAGATTGATTTGTACTTGGAGTCCGTTCAGAAAGGCCCCACAAGAAAGAAAAGGTTACCTGCTGCATTAGTCATCAGCAGGGAGCTGCCAAAGTGCCTGCTCCAGCTCAGAAGGAACAATCCTGCCTTCAGCTGCCAGGCTTGCACAGTTCATCACCAACACAACTCCCACTGCTACATGTTTTGCATTAAGAAAATGTCCACACTGGGTCAGCTAAGGTAAGGAAAATGATGGTGTTTGATGGGTAACTTTGCATGCTGCTGGGTCAGCACGTGCACAAACACAGCCACAGGCTGGTTCTTATACTCTTTGTGCTTTTCCCTGCAGCAAGGTCCAATATGCTGGAAAAAGCCCTGACTTCATGGGGGTGTGACTGCCTGACTGCCATAGCCTTGCAGGGTGAAAATTTTGGTCGGGGAAGTTTGGCAGTGAAGCAGAAAGTGAGGCTGTGGCCTTTATCCTTAGCACTGAGCAGGGGTTTATTGGAGCACTTAGACAAGGCAGCCATGCACTCTGTATAGACAGGGAAGGGAGCAGGGAGACAATTCTGGAAGACTGAGGTTCTCTCCACCTGTGCTGGAAGAGGCACAGCAGGAAGAGACTGAGACACACTGTCCAAGTGGCCAAACTGGACAGCCTGGCTTTCTGTGCTCCTGGTTCTTCTTTCCTTCAATGAAATAAAGCTTCTTATTCCGGCAGAGAAAGCTGCTCTTCCAGAGATTATTCCTAGGACAGCACCTGGCATGAGATATCAGCAAGGATTTCAATCATGTCCAACATCACTGCCCACTTTTGGCGTGCTTTTTCTCACGCTCCATGAAGACAAGTGTGGGTTGCCTGTGCCTGCTGAGGTGATGCCACACGGTCACACATCCTAACCCAGGGCTCTCCAGCTTGTGTGCTGCTCTCCTTGTGACTGCTGAGGTCCTGGGCTGAGCTGAACAAAGGGACTGTAATGCTGCCACTGAAGGCACAAGAGAGCCTGCTCTCCTCAAACACAGCCCCCTCTCAGACCAGGAGGGACTTTTACATGCCCACATAATACACATTTTGGTTTTTTCACCAGGTGCCTTTTTGGAAGTGGTTGCACCTCACCATGAATTTTCCTGGGTACTTAATGGTTAACATGGAGAGGGAAAGGGCCATGTAGAGATGCTCTCTCCTTTCCAGCTTGTATCCATGTTCAGTTTATTTTCACCCTACATATAGGGTGAGCACTTTTGCCACAGGGCCTTCTCCTAACTTGATGAATCAGAACTCAAAATCAACAGGGAAATAGTCCTCCATCTCCTACATATTTTTTTCTTTTCAAATCGGAAGAGTCTGACTGTTTTCGTAAATGCTGGATGCAATCAAAAATGCTATATTTTCTTGTATAAATGATCCTTGTGTATTGAAATATAAACAGCCAGTGGGAAAGAAATTCAGTGTACATTTCTTTCACTGTTCAAGGCAAAAAATTGTGTACTTATCTGCTGAGAAATACTCTGCTTTTGCAGTGGAAACCAATCATCAATACCAACTTACCAGCATTTTAATGATCACCTGTGGGAATCGTGGGAATTGTAACATTCAATCATCACAAGAAGATCATAGAAAAAAATAATAGGGACCAAGAGTTCCTATGGCAAGTGCAGCCAGTGTTGACAGTGACACTGAGTAATACGATTAAATTGCTTGATTCCAGTGTTTTTGAAGGAAAATTTTAAGGCAGCCTTAGGAAGATACTGAGACTAGAAGTGCTATCAATGTAGTGAGTCACTGTGTGCCCAGCCCAAAGTCCCCTGGGCTCTGAGAGCCAGGAGGTGACCATCTCCATCCCCTGGGATGATCTGGAAGCTGCAGAGCTCAGTGCAGAGCAGAAGCTGTGAAATGCTTCAGCCTGCTGACACACACAAGATCAGACCAGGCACTTTCCTCTCACGTGCATCACTGAGAAAATGTTTTGTGTGGCTGTCACTATAAATTACAGCACCAGGTGAAGCCTGCTGCTGTGGGTGTTTCAGTTCTTTGGCTTCTTCCCACAAGACTGTCTTGGGGAAGGGATGTTTATGTGCCGGTCTCCATGGCAGTTTACTTGGCAATGCCCAGGAGGTAAGGCAGAAAATGAGAAAATATCAGACTGTCTACTTCATACTTTCCCTTACTCAGGATCATTTATCACAATGTAATTGAGGGCTAAGGAACAGAGAGGCAAAAGACAAAGTGTGCTGGATAACCTCCAGGGAATGTAACTTTAATATAAAGTCTAGTAAGGGGTAACTGCTCGTGTCGCAGCTTTCACTCAGTCAGGTTATTCAGAGGGTCTCTTTTTCTACTTTAAGTACGCATCACACAAGCAGAATAGGATGAGATTTGCCTTGTGTTTGGAGGAAAGATTACAAGACACACAAGTAGCAGTTGTGGCTTGGGATACCTGTGAACCTCCAGCCCTAGATGCTGGGGGATAATTCTGGGAAAATAACAAGAGATGTTCCCTGGCTCCATAGCCATTGTCCATCCAAGGCAGGGTAATTGGCCAGCTGTCCTCACCTCATTTGCTTGTATCACTTATCACTGAGTCATCACTTACTCTATAAAATTCAATCAAAACTGGCAAATAGATTTGCAAGTTTTTAGAGGGAACAACCAGACAGCAGAACACACGGCAACGAATGCACATGGTGTGTTTCCATAGAAAGCCAGGCTAAACCAAAACTCCAGTGCTTGAAAAGTTAGTAATGAAATTACTTCCTTAGGAATGTTTGCTGGTTTCCTACAAGGAAAATTTTAAAAGAAAAAAAAAAAAAGAAAAAAAAAAAAAAAGAAAAAAAAGCTTTATTTCATTTTTATTGGATGGCATTCATCAGAGACTGTCTCCCACTGGTAGTTCAGGATGTGAACCTGTGTGTTGTTCTGCGTAAAGAAAATTTTTCTTTAAATAATAAATGTGTTTCTTTAAAAGTTACAGTCCTCTGTTCCCTTGCTTATCCACCAAAGTAACGAATTGCCCAAATTAATGTGAGCAAAATTTACCCACAAGCCCAGAGTATTAACTGGGAAATTCCAGTACTCTTGAAACGTGCAATAAGACAAAGTGGAATTACTATAAATATAAAAGCCAAAGCCCCTATTGAGGTCCATGTATTCTTTGGTTATGCTACTACAGAGTGTGCTAGACATATGTGTAGAGTTTGCAAAACCCTTTGGGAATCCCTGAAAAATGAAGTGGGGGAAAAGAAGATTAGCTCCTCACACAAGGGCATAATAAAGCTACTGAACATTTCTGTCTTAATTGCGCTTCGTGCTAGAGTATAAGGGAAAGTTACCACAGCTGAATAAAATGCTGAACTCTCCTAGCAGCAAAATGCCTCCTTTAATATAACAGCAGGAACATAAACCTCTCACTTATAAGATATAGTTAAAAAAGGCTTATAACTCACAGAGGTTTTACATGGAATGAAAAACAAACAAACAAAAAAAACCCCTGTAAGGTTACTATTCCTGAAATACGATAATCTAAATCAGCAGTTTAATTTGCACTTCTGCATATCAGAGTTAATATTCCCATTGCATACAGACATAATAAAAAATGCTGTTCCGTTGACAACAGAAGATAACATTGTGCATTTTCATTTTTTTAATTTCATTTCTCACTCGTGAAATACGCCTTTTGCCACCTTTCAGTGCATTTGTCCTCCTCAGCTGGAGGATAGTAAACCATATCTAACACAGTATCTGCTCAACAGAACTGAAACATCCTTCCAAAAGGGAGGAGCACAACCCCTACTTGTAGCCTTAACTCATGGGAAACAGAACTGTGTGTTTGTTGTAGAGTGATTATGGTGAATGGTAACGAGAAAAAATGGGAATGCCACAGAACAGTCAAGTGACCACAAATGAGGTAGGATGGAGCTCAGTGCAGTATGGACATGTGAGGAGAGAGGAGTCTTCACTGCAGTTATCTGAATATGTGATTTCTGGAAGAGAAACAAAAACTGCTTGCTGTGCAGCTGAACTGAGAAGCAGGATTTTGTTCACTCTCACTAATGGATCAGCTGAGAGTCAAATAGAGGTGTGTACCCAGGAGTTCCCATTAAGGTCTGCAGAGAGGGATGGTCCAATCTAGTTCCCTAAGTGCATCCCACCTGGCCTATGCAGAAGGATGTAGGTCTTGTCTCATATCTGCTCGCCCTGGATAGGTGGGTAATTGAGGGCACCTCAAACAGTCCTGGAAGTCTTTATTTATCTGTTCCTGCACTGGCTCCATCTGCACTGTGATATGGGGCTGGACACCTGCAGTGCGTGTAAATGCCCATATTGCTGACAGCCTCATTTAGTTATCTGCAGTATGGATCCTAAAGTCATCCCTGTGATCTGTGTAGACAGGAATGACAAGAGTTGGTTAAGTTTGCGTTTCTTTCTTCTGTAGGGCTGTGATGGGGGTGGGAGGTGGGGTGTGCTGTCCCTAAGACAAGGGAGAATCAACCCTCCCCTCTATATGTGTGTATATTTAGGTAATGCATTAAAATCTCTGCTTTGAAAGATAAAATATTGCTTTATGCAGCCCCTCCAAGTTCCATAAACTAGAAATTACCCCATTGATTCCTGATCATCATTGCCTGCCCACAAGGCCTGGTCTCAGGCTGCAGCTGAGAGGTCCAAGGTGGGAGTTTGTGCTCACGGGATGCTTGTGAGAAGGATCTTTTGGTGGCAGCCAAGTCCATGACTTCTCACAGCCATGTGTTGCCATGTACAGAACATCTCATGGCTGGACAAGAGGGCATCTGGAGCAGGCTCTAAGCATTTTGTGAAGAAGTCACCTTATTCAACAGCAGCATTTCCCTCCAGGCCAGTTTCTACTTGAGCAAGAGCCAAAGGGGATTCCCTTTGCTCTTCCTCTGCCAAGGAGAGCTTTGTGGGAGCAGTTCTCCAGGCAGCTGATACAATAAAACAAATACAACGGCATATCACATCCAATGTTTTGGGGTCCCTTTGGGTGTGTTCAAGGGCTCTTCATACTCTGGGCTTCAGGTCCCAAAGGATTCCATTTTAAACCTAGTTGCAGTGGATGAAGGCAGGATTAGGAGCCAACTCAGCTTGGGCCTATAGTAAATCCAGGCTGATACCTGAGCAAGCAGACTCGTGCAAATGAGCCATTTTTGGTGAAATTCAGGCATATCGTTGCTTCTCCTGATGAAATTATGTCTCAGAGGTGTGCCGGCATTTAAGCTCAGTTTTAGGTTTCCCCATCCAAAGGGATTTGTGAATGAGAGGCGAGGCTGGCTGGGCTACAGACATGTCTCACCAGATGGCACTGTGCTCACAGGCTCAGGACAGAACCGGGAGGCCAAGTGTCCAAGCAGGAGGTGTGGAGGTGTTCATGTGGCGTGTAGATACACAAGCAAGTTCCCAGACCTGACTGGGGGGCTGCAGCTCCCGGTCCACAACCTTAGCATTCCCCAACTCCACTTAAAAGTGGGGACAATGTTGAAACTAAGTCATGTTCCCTTGCACGTTGGTGGGCTCCGAGTGCCTCCAGCACAGCCCTTGGGGGAAGCAGGGAAGCACCGTGTCCCGTGCATTGAGCACACCAGACAGCAACACCGTTCACAAGGTGGCTTTTGTTTTCATAACATCTCCCTGGGGCAGCACTTCCCTAAGTCCTCTTCGACTGAAACGAGCTGTAAGACTCACAGAGGTAGCATGAGGAGCAAAGGATTAGTGCTGCCAGAGCAGAGCCTGCCACAGAGCTCTCCTCACAGCTGTGTCCCACGGGCTGCTCTGTGTTCTTTTCAGAGTCTGCTTGGCTCAAATCCTGCCTCTGTGTAACAGGTATGTATGACCGCACAGAAAAAAAATTATGTTAGTTTTTTGGTGTTTAATTTTTTTAATCTTGCCATTCTGTGTGTTCCCCTGTGAGGGGTTAAGAGCCAAACCACTGCTTTGGAAGACTTCCACAAAGACAGTCCCCTCTGGTCAGGTAATTTTAGTGATCTCTTCTCTCAGTTCACTGATTAGTTCAGGTTACTTACAGCCTAAGATTTAATACTTAATTTCCAGGAAATCTTGCCCATGCTTTACCTGACCTGGCAAATCTACTATTCAAGAACATCAGATACACATGAATTATAATATATATTCAGCTTTTCCTTAATGCACCTGAGGCTTTGCTGCTCAGCCTTGCATGAGCACATATTGGTAATTTGGTAGTTGTGAAGGCACTTCTTATCTGATCTTTGGTTTTGAACTGTGAAATAGAGGTGATGATGTGCTTTTTCCCTCTATTGAACTTCTGTTTTGGCTAAATTCTCCAGCATGATAACTGTCTTGTTTTGTACAAGCAACATGAAGCCTGAGCGCCAAGGCTGGTGGAACCACTGTGGATTAATTTCATGAATAATAATATTAATGAAAACATATGGTGAGTCATTTTAATTGACACTGATGTCTTTAATATGATTAGCATTAGGAAAATGCCAATATTTATATTTGCTAAAAATGTTAGCATATTTTGCTAAAAATTATAGCAGCAGTAGGGAAGGAAGGAAGGAAGGAAAGAAGGAAGGAAGGAAGGAAGGAAGAAGGAAAGAAAGAAAGAAAAAGAAAGAAAGAAAGAAAGAAAGAAAGAAAGAAAGAAAGAAAGAAAGAAAGAAAGAAAGAAAGAAAGAAAGAAAGAAAGAAAGAAAGAAAGAAAGAAAGAAAGAAAGAAAGAAAGATTATTTTAAAAAGAGTGGTATGGTGAATCTGTTTTTTCAGCTCAATCTACAGTGTTCAGCTAACTTAGGGTACTAAAACAAAGGCTAAGGGCATAGACTTAATCAATGTAAATATACCAAGGATAAAGAATTGCTTATGCAAAATAATAATTTTAAAAATTTAGATCAAGTGAGTGTAAATTTGCCATTAAATAGAATCTGATTTCTAAACCATCAGAGAAGCAAGGGTACGAAAAAGCTTCCCATTACCTATAGAAAATGTCTTTTACTAGGCTGAGAGGGCTACCAGATGCAAAAGCTCTTTATTTGATCTCAAACAAAGTGCTCTGAAACTTCAGATCATCTACAGTTGCTTTAACTTTAAATTCATTAAATTAACCAACTGAAGATCTTACTTTGGGGCTTGTCTTTTGGTTTGTTTTTGTTGTTTGGTTGTTGGGAGTTTTTTTTCTGGCATTGATGTGTTTGGGGTAGGTTTGTTTAGATGATTTCTCATTATTTCTGGAGCTCTGTGTGTGTAGAGGTTGTGTGCAGGGGTCAGAAAACTGCCATGGAAAGGCCTCTCTGCATCATATTACTGCTTTTGTAAGGTGATGAAGTGATGGAGCAACTGTGAAAGAAGGACACTGAACCTGAGAACTCAAGAGGTCTTTTTGCTAAACCTGAGTCTTAAAAAATGGATTTGTAACCAAAACTTGGCTTGATTCACCACCGGAAGCTGCCTGAAGTTCCTTCCACAAAACATATGGCATATACAGAATTTTGCCTAAAGTCAGTGAAGATACTTTGGGATTCTGTAACTCCTGCCATCTCATTTTCTCTCTAAAAATACCTACTTCCCAAATCCAAAGATACCTGAGCACTTGCAACAACAACAGGTGGTCCCTCCTGTGCACAGTAACTTTTCCAGGAACACAGACGCTCCCTTGAACAATTTACCTCCACATGGGTAGAAATCAAAGCCTTGGGACAGGTGAGGAAGTTTTTCCAGACAGCTCCATATGTTGGTCAGAAAGTGACTGCTGCCGTTTTAGTGATGGATGAAGGACCACTGAGACAGAGCAGTCACCCACCCACTTTGAGGTCCCTGCTCACTGGTACGTGCTGGAAGTGGCAGTGTCACCAAAGAGCTCCTCCCTGCACAGAGCTCTCTCTGGGACAGCAGCAAATGAAGACAAATTTAACTGTTGCCGTCTAATGGGTGGTATCTAATAATCTAGGTATGACATGCACTCGTGTCCACTGCTACTGGGATCCTCTCTGGGAATCAGATCCAAATTTCAGACACTGAAATGTTGCTGTTGGGATGTCCCAGCTGACATTAAGGACAGTGGAGACCTGCTCTGTACACAGCCAGTGGGGTCTGTGGTGGGATTCAAGAGGTGAAAAGGGTCCTAGACATGCTCCATACACAGAATCCATCCAAATATCCAAGTTCCAGTTATGTTTCCCTCACAAGAAAGCTTCCCACTCCTCATCCTTGAGCTGCTTCCCACTCCTCATCTTTGAAAAGAAAAGCATGGAGTTTTTTACTGATGTGCCATAGAGCAAAGTTTTATCCATCTAGTCCTTCCCAGGAAGGATGTTACTGGTAGCAGTGATGTTGAAAGCACTTTGGAGTGAAATTCATCTCCATATATTACCAGGAAATTTGTGTTGAAATGGCAAAGGTTGAGGAGTTGAAAGCTGAAATACTTTGGGTATTTGTCCTCTTTGGTAACAGAATTTACTTTGTGAGGAGGATGGAAGAAAATCAGAAGAGAAAGAAATATTATATCCTGCTGCTGCAACTTCACATATTCATGGCAGGTGCTCAAATGTCAAAAATTTATACCCAAAGGTTTCATTCACCACGTCACCACTGCACACAGTGTTTAGTGTCTTGTTTTCTGCATCACCAGAACCACTTGTCTAGAAAAACAATGTTTTGCTAAAAATTCAGAAAGTATTTGACTAAAGAGTATTCTTTCCATCAAACAGCTCCTGGAGGAATGGATGAAGCAAACTGAGAGAAGAAGGAAAAACTTTTCTACTACCATTTAGAAAGAAGAAAATATCTCACCTGGAAAGAAGACTGAGAGGCTGTCCCAGAGAGCAAGACTTTCTTAATGGACAGAATTGTGTCTATTCCCATGTAAAAAAAGTGTTTTTGGAAGTTCAGACAAGGAAGTATTTTACTAGAAGCTGCTTTTCACTGAAGTACTGGGACATTTGAAAACACCTTGAAACAGAAAAAGCTGGAACAGATTTCCAGGGGTTATCTCCTAGCAGTCATGATGGTTCTTCATCTTGGTTTCTCCTACAGTCCTCTTGAAACATCTCATTCTTCCTGCCTGTCCGCAGTTACTCACTGGATGGTTGATTTTATCATCAAAGAATCTGGGTTAGTGAAGTGAATTTGGCTCAAGGTCTCACAAAGAGGTCACTGTGACTCAGTGAAACATTCTACAGCCAAATAGAAACTGAATACTCTTGTCTAAATTTTAAGACAATTTCAGTAGAAAAATAGAGACAACTTCTGTCAGTAAAATGCAGGATCCTGCAGGATCAGGGGCTGAACTGCACTAAATGCATTTAAAATGTACATAATTAGTAATTAAAATATTGTACATTTCCACAGAGAAGGTGTTCAAATGACCAAAATTTCAAAAACTAGAAACATAAACCCAGGTTAAAATACCTACCTTAAAGACAGACCTGATTTTTCTAATCCACTCATCCACCACTTCTTCCCAATGACTTTAGTGGAATCAACCCATTTAAAAGTCAGGCTACTCTCCTAGAGCATGCTTTCAGGTAGATTTAGGATCACAGGTTTTCTTTTGAAAACCATCTGGTCTTGGTGTATCCGCGCTCAACTTTAGCTCCATCACTTGTTTTAGTTCAAGTAACACAATATACAGTAGCACTTCCCTTGGCTGCCAGATTTAGTCATACAACCATAATGACACAATCTGAGAATGTGTCTAACATTTAGTGTATGTTTGTGTCTTCCAGACAGTTTTCCTAGGTAGGGGAGCTAGTGATGCTTCACAAGCAACCAGCATGAATATGGAGCAAAGTACTCATTTTGGCTCGTAGCCTGCCAGGAGCCTAGTGACTCCTTCCAGCTCCACCCACCATCCCTAGACTTTAAACCAATGGTTCCAAACTTGGTGAAATTCTGTCACTGTAGGTGAACAATGGATCACAGTCACCAGTGGGTACCAGAGACCCAGCTGCCTTTAGGACTGCACTTCTCTAAGTGTTGCGTGTCTCTGTTCTAGACTTTTCAAAATGCTACGTTTTCCAGCAGCATGATACAGTTCTTTGGGGCTTTATTTCTTTTGATGGTAAGAGATGGTAGCAGAGAAGAATAACAAGAGTCTTAACAAGTAAAGACATAATTTTCTTCAAATTCATTTTACATCAGTTCACATAAGGCCTCTCTCTAGTCAGAGAACAGACCTAAGCTAGCATCAGACTTGTTAGCCATTAGTTCTGCACTCTTAAATTTGTCTGCAGAAAATTATTTTGATAGCAACCAAAAGAGTGTTGGCAGACTTGTGGAACAAAATGATATCATTTACTCATTTTCTGTAAGATAATAATGACATTTTAATTGAAAAATGTAGTCTGATATAATTACATCTTTATAAGCCTGCCTCAGGAGCACAGTAAAAGAACAAATGGCAATATTTTTAGTGTACCACATGAGAAAAGGCTCTCTAAGTCTTATTTGTATCATTTCATGCATGTTCAAGAGATGGAAGCCTCATAAAAGCAAAATTATTTCCTGATTTTCTCTGATCCAAAGGAAACTTCAGCCACATGAATTAGAGGCAGACTCTGAGGTGGGACTCACTCATACACCTGGGTGTCCCATGCCCAGTATGTGTTGGGATATCTCCCTCAGCTTTCACCTGCAGCTCCCAAAGGACATAGGTCTCTATGTGTTATCTTTTAACAGACCACCTGCAGAGGGGTTCAGTGTTAAAAATGGCACTGGATGCTTCTGTTTAGGCACCTGGGTCTCTTCCTCCATGTCAGAGTCAAATTTGTTTTCCTAAGAAATTTTCCAGCTGAACCCTGAAAGGGCAGGAAGGAAGAAGAAATTACTCTCTTGGCCTTGGGTTGCTGCTCCTCTGCCATGTGTTCATGAGCAAGTCTTTTTTTGCAAAGAAACCAGGCTGAAATTGCTGCAAAGGGTAGATTTTTATTTATAACACAACCTACTCCATCTGTGGAGCTGGAGGCACTGTGCAAAAAGTCATAATAAATCTTATGAAACAGGATAAATAAGTAAGCCCCTTGAATCCTAGCTGTAGAATTATGAGGTAGAATAGTGAATGGAAAATTAGATTTTTTTTTTTCTCTTCATTGTTCAAGTTCCATGTGATTTTGGAGGCTGTAAATATTTTGGGGTCTGTGAAGGGGCAGGAGACTGCCAAGGGTCAGAGAGACGAGAGTACCTCCAGCACCAGAGGGAAAAGGGCAGAGGTGTCTGTCCCTCAGTTGGGAACCTGCTCATCTGGGATGCGGGGAGCACTGCAACGCAAAAGGCTGGTCCTGGCACAGCTCCTCACCCCTCTCCAAACCAGCAGCACCTGGAAGCATGGTGGGAAATGACTTAGAGAAATCCCAGGACAAGGATTTCTGGAAAGAAGATCTGCTCCTCTGGGAGAAAGACAGGGCCCTTCTGGAGGAGGACAGCATTCTATGGGAAGAAAAATAAACTCTGTGGACAGATAAAACAGCTCTCCTGGAGGAGATAAAGAGGCCCTCCAGGAATATAAAATAGCCTAAGGATTATAAAATGTCCATCCAGGTGGAGGCCTTTGGTCCTGAGAGAGGATACCTCCACAGAGAAAAAGCATGAATTTTTCTGCTAGGCTCAGAAATACGTGGAAAGCCATGCACACTGAAGTGGATACTTTATTTAAGTAGTGCTGAATTTCAACCATTGCTCTAAAATAATAATGCTCTTGGTATATATAATGCATCCTTGGTATAAATCAGAGGAGGGGTTTTGGTGTGATTTTCTTTAAAGCCATTGCACTCATGCTTTCAGGACATTATTCATTCTTTTGAGGTTCTGAAGCCTAAGGAATGGGGTACACCTCTGGTTTCCTGGCCTGTCAACAGGACATGTGTGGGTGAGTAAAGCCACAAGAAGGTGGGAACTTCACAGCTGCGATCACCTTCTGGAGCTCAGAACAGCTCACCTAGCTCAGTACAGTATATATCAACTAAATAAGACACTGATAAATGGTAGCAGTCAGATCGCCAATATTTAAGGGTCAGAGTTAACACTTGAGTCTTAATGAGACAACTTGTGCTGTTCCACCAGGTTTGGTGGAACATTTAATTTCCCACTGCTCTTGGGAGCATGATGGGAACATTTACCCTCTTGGGTGAGACTCCCTCATCCGGTGTCTGTCTGAGAGAAGTTTTGGCATCAGCCTTGCTGACATGAACAGAGGGCAGGGAAGAAGTGGGAAGGATGACAGAAATCAGCAGTATGGGGGAAAAGATGAAAGCCAGAGGGAAAGCTGGCAGTAAGTCCCTCAAAGAGAGAAATAAATTTATCAGTTTGTGTATATTTGTGTGTGTATTGGTTTGGCACAGCCTGGTTTCTGGTAGCGGGAGAGGCCACAGAGGTGGCTCCTGTGAGAACCTCCTGAAGCTTCCACCATGTCCAGCAGAGCCGGTCTCTGATGGCTCTGAAAGATGGACATGCTGCTGGCCAAAACTGGGCCAGTGAGAGAGGTTGGTAGTACCTCTGTGATTACATATTTAAGAAGAAAATCGAAACAAAGTACACACAGTTTTGCTTCTCATCAGAGAAGAGGAGGAGGTGAGAACACATGAGGGAAAACAACACGGCGACACCAAGGTCGGTGCAGAAGGAGGAGGAGGAGGTGCTCCAGGTGCCAGAGCCGAGGTTCCTCTGCAGGCCGTGGTGCAGCCCATGGTGCAGCAGCTGTCCCCCTGCAGCCCATGGGGATCCACGGAGGATGCACAGATCCACCCAGAGGTGCCCGTGCCGGAGCGGGTGGATGCCTGGAGGAGGTTGTGATCCAGTGCAAGACCCAGCGGAGGGGGAGGGCCCCTGCTCGCAGGCCGGAGCAGCCTGTCCGTGGACGGCTGCATCCCGTGGAAAGAGAGAGCCCTGGCGCAGCAGTTCGGGAGGGCTGTGTGCCCACGCTGCAGCAGGGGCGGTGGGGTTGCTGCTCCTGAGAGTGGGCCCACGCTGGGGAAGTTCAGGGAGAACTGTCTCCCGTGGGAGGGACCCCACGGCCTCACAGGGGAAGACTCCTCTCCCAGAGCAGCGGGAGGAAATCTCGGTGATGGACTGCTCAAACCCCCATGCCCTGTGTCCCTGCGCTGTTGGTGGGAAGGAGGGAGAGGCTGGGGGGTGGAAGGTGTTCTAAGGGCTTATTTTACTTCTCATTATCCTCCTCTGATTCTGTTAGCAATAAATTCACTCTGTAGCTTTAAGTTAAGCCTGTTTTGCCCTTCAAGTCTTTTCTCCCTGTCCTTATCTCAACTAATGAAGCCTTCGTTAATTTTTTGTTCCCTCTCCTCTGCCGAGTAGGGGAGGCTGAGCAAGTGACTCTCGTGGGTGCCTGGTGTCATGCCAGTGTCAAACCACAAGAATGTGTGTGTAAGAGCAGGAGAGGGTGCACACAGGGACTGGGATTTTGTTCATCAGCTGAGCTCATATTGCCAGTGCAGATACAGGAGCCTCTGACAGAAAATATTCAACAGCTGTAATGCAACACGTGGTCAATATTTAGCAATATTTCATAGAATCATAGAATAGTTTGGCCTGGAAGGAACCTTGAAAGTTCACCTAGTCCAACCCCTCTGCAATGACCAGGGACATCTCCGTGTAGATCAGATTGGTCAGAGCCCTGCCCAAACCGACCTTGAATATTTCTGGGGTTGAGGCAGCTACCACCCCTCTGGGCAACCTTTTCCACTGCCCCACCACTGTGATTTTATGTAATGTGAGTACAGAACCAGAGCTTTCTGCCAAGCTTTGGCACAGCAACTGCAGCTTTTATTTCCTCTTGAGAAACCAAACTCAGATGTTTTATGTTTTCAGAGGTTGAGCTGTAAAGGCTGTTCTTGAGACAAAATCTCCATTTGACCCTCTGTACATCCAAGAAGAACATGGGGGACAAAAGCAACAGTGAAAAGTACCAGGTATTGAATTTTTCTCTGGAATGGTAGCATTAGTAGTTCATTCTCCTTCTATACAGGATTTTAGCACTGAATAGACTCAAAACAATGTAAGAAGCCTTCACAATTGCTGTTAAAGAATCTGATACTTCTGCGACTGTCAGGCATTCTTCGTCTGTCAGTCAAGGCTGTCACTCAAGTTTAGTCCTTTGTGATCTACTGAAAGATAAGGCTGCCTGTCCTGTTTAATTTTGCTCAAGTTGAATTATGCACTGTCTTTCCTGTCAAATCCATGAATATTTATTGTTCAATGAATAACCAGTCCATAAAGAAAAGCCAGCTGATTCAGCTAGGGTAGGAATATTTTGCAACCTTAGTTATTATTACTCTATAATTGCCATGTAAGGCAGAGATGAAAATGACCTCTTAGACCATTCAGTGCAACTTCCTACAAATTTGGGACTCTTACGTGTTAGAGCTTTATTATTAGGTGCTACAGTGAAAAAGAACCTTTCAGAAAATAACAGTACTCAAAAAGCGCTTGTCACTTAATAAATTTTAATGTCAAAAAGCCAAGAATTTATCTCAGTTATTCAAATCCACACGTCAAATTAACATCCATTTAAACTAAAATTAGGTATGGTCTCTCTGGCAAAGAGCTTGAAGCACATGAAATGCTCTTAGGAGAGCTGCTAGTCACTGCTGTCATGGCAGAGCAGAGCAGTGTTTCTCTGGTGCTGTTGGTGACAATACAACTGGTGTGAAGTTTAAGGCATTACACATTGCAGCACAGAGCAGCCAGAAGTTCAGAGAAAAGCATATACCCATATGGTTGTAGACTGCTGGTAGCTCCCCCAAAAACATTCCATCCACCTGGTAGCTTCAGAGTGGCATTGCTGGAGAGAGACCACATGCAAAAGGCTTTCCAGGGCTGGGTATTTGAAGTGGGAAGTTAGAGGGCACCTGCCCTGTGTCCAGCAGCTCTGGACTGAGGATGAATTTCAGTCATGAAGGAGATCTCTGCTAACTCTCTGGAGTGGTAATGAGAGGAACAAATAAAATAACTCCCATATATATAAAAAAAAAGGCACAGTTACATTTATCACCTCTGCAACATGCACAGGGAGGCTATCAAGATGTGACATTCAGAGTGAAAAAATACACACCTCTCTTGGAACAGCAAGTCTGCTGATCTGGGGCAGGTTGGCTGGAGGGACCAGAAAAGAATTGCACATGTCTGAAGAAGTGAAGATGATTGACAGAAGAACTCACCTAGAGTGGAAGGATCTCAAGAAGCTGCCAAGCTCACCTGTGCCTCAAAAGCAGCTGTACCTGTAGTGCTCTGTGTAAACTCTCTAAGCTGTTTTTCTTATTTATCCCAGCACTGGTGTTGCACAACCATCACTTTACTTCTAGGATTTTATTTACATTAACTTAATGTTATTTTTTTCTTTCAAAGCTTCTGCTCAAGCAATTTACAGCAGGATATTTTCTGCTCCAGGCCACAACAAAAGTGGAAATTATGGGCTGCAGCTTTGTTCTTCTAAAACCACAGAACATCCCAAAGCCCAAAGTGTCTTACAGAGGGGTGACAACTTCCACACAAAGCAATAAAGAGATTGAGTCAGTAGTGACAAATCAGCTTAAATATTTGAATGAGAGAAAGAAATAGCTCCTGAGCTCACCTGCACAATTTTGAAATGCAGCAGTGTCATCAGAAAGCATTCCTGACACAGCTGTGGAGCTAACTCGTGGGAGAGACAGAACATGCAAAATGGCAAAAAGTCATTTAAGTCAACTGACACATCTAGATGTGTCACAAACCAGAATAGTAAGAGTGACAGAAGAAAATTAAATGTATTCAGTATAAAGAGTGACAGAAGAAAATTAAATTTATTCAGTATATGTATGTGTATATTTAGCTGTAATTATCGACTCTATGTGTCACCCATTGCATAGGAGGAATGCAAAAAACCTGTAAGGCAGTTCTGTGCATCATGGGAAATTGGAGGTATGCAGACCATCCAGCCATATATAGAAATTCTGCTGCTGTTTTTGCAGTAAATCTGACTGAATTGTTGAAAAGCCAATGCAGAGAGTTTCCACGGAAATTAAAGGAAAAGTTAAAATACTGTGACTGAAAATACCAGATGGGAAAAAATAACCACACTTGAATCCTGCAGAAATTAACATCTAATGTGCATTAAAGAAGAGAAGAACCACAAAGAAACTGTATTTTTAAAACAATTCTATAATGCTGCAAATTTCTCTATTTCTCCCTTTCCTCTCTCTGTTTCTCCTCTCTTTTCTATTTTTTAAAATACTTTATTGATTGAACTAAGAGCATGATCTGCAGAAAGAGAGGGAGTTCCAGATGACATCTGGGGATGTTTGGGAAGGTTTTTGTCCTGATCCAGTGATTCACTCAGTCTGTGCAGTCCCTCAGAGAATCCGAAGTCCCATATAAATCCATATTCACAATTAAAACTGGGATTCTGCTATTGCTGGTTCACAGCAGGTATGAGAAGCAAGCAAGGGGAGCACTCAGAGGAAGTGGTGAATTTGAGCACAAGCACACCTCTCCTTCATGACATGGGCTTTTGTCAAAATAAAAGACAATAGAGGTTTGCACCCAGGATCTTCAAAACCACCGTGGCAGCCCTGGAGATGTAAAGATAAGCACAGGTTGTACCTTGGTTCTTCAGGTTTGCAATACATGACACAGAACCACCAAGCAAGCAACCAGTTTCCCCTGGGGTGCAAATTGTGCTCTTCTTCTTTGTGATTGTTGGGTGTGCACTGCTCTGTGTGTGTGTGTACACAGACACATAGAGAGGAAAAGTGCCCAGGCACCAGTCAGTGTGTGCAGTGCAGGCAAAACACTGTCACCTCCCTGCACTGCTCCTGCTATTAGAAGTGTTGTGTTAATGACTAAGGGCAGGAGCTGTGCAGCTACGGATTTACCAAATCTCAGCTTTAAGGCTGTGGAAACAGGTAACCTCAGCATGGGTCTGTGACAACAAACCTTCCTTGCCATCACCACCTTCATCACCATCCTGTGCCTCACCAGACTTCTCAAGAACACATGAAAAAATTTGTTAAGAATGGTAATTTTTTGGTGCAAATGGCAACACGACTGTTCACCCTCTACATTTTTAATGTGAGCTACAGCATCATGATTTTGTTATCCCGCAGCACAGCTTTCTGAGTGTTCTGGCGTGGGAGCTTTTCAAGAAGAATTACTGTTATTACTCTTCATCTTCATGTGCATGTTACCTTTCCAGAGTTCTGCTAAGCTAGCCTGAGAACACCTAAATGGAAATTGGGTTGAAAAGCTGTTATTTGGCTGCTCTACCTGACAGTAAATTTTCAGTTTGTGTATGGATTTTCTTTCCTGTTCCTCAAGATTTGCGGCTTGACTGTTGTACTGCAGGAGGGAATAAAGAAGTGTGAACCAAGGTAAAGTCTCCCTGGGAGCACAGCAAGTGCCCCTTTTGTGAGCACACTCTCTCTCTGCTGACTTAGCAACAGAAAACCAGCTCTCCCTGCACACCCCCTTGCACTTTCAAGCTGCAGCCCAAATGCACCAAATCCACTGAAGAAAAAGCAATACATCCCCCAGTTACTTCATACCTGTCATATATGCACCAAATGTGTGTATGAAGTGACCTACATTGGCTTTACATCATACCAAGATACACAGTATTTTCTTCTCTGTGGCACTCAGATTTACATCTATGCAATTAACAGCAATGTTTAATTTAAAAAGCCAGCCAAGCAGCAGCCTGATGGAAAGTCTTTAGTACTGTGCAATTGAGAGATGAAGAAATTATCTCTGACCTGAGCTTTTGCCCTGTTCACTCAGAAGCAGCACTTCCCTGAGAGCAGATGCAACCCCGAGGGCTGATAGAGGTGGAACTGATTAACGGGGTAGATATCACTTGAAGCATCCACCCTTTCCAAGGGTGGGTAGAGGAAATTTATGTTAACTGATCTTCCTTCTAATGAAGGCATAAACAACAGAACCTGCAAGGATCCCCCCACAGGGAACCATCAACCCTGATCCAGCCTGCTGGAAAGCAGCAGCAGAGCAGCAGGGTGCTTTCCACTTTCATGGTACTTATATGGTACACTTATATAGAATCGCAGGTTGGAAGAGATCTCTAAGATCATTGAGTCCAGCCATTAACCTAAAACTGCCATTTTCACCACTAACTCCTGTCCCCAGGTGCTGTATTCTGATGTGGCCCATGTATTTTCCATTCCAAGGTCTCACAGAATGCCAGACATTGGTGCAGGTACCCCGCTGCTCTCCCAAGAGCTGTGCAAAGGAAGCTGTTGCCATTTTAAGGAACAGAACCCAAAGAGGGGCTGAGAGGTTAAGGCTGAAAAATTATTTTGTGGCAGATCTCCACTCTGTCCATGGCACCAGCCTGCCAACAGCACTGAGGACACTCAGAAATAGTACCTTTCAAAAAGTGTGGTGACAACTGGTCATCCTAATCCAAGCCACTGTCTCTTATGGCTCCTGGCATACGTATCTCTGTGACAGATTAAAATGTGATGCTTTTTACTTTTGACCCACTCTCTTGCAGATATTTATCAGTTGTGAGCCTATGTTAAATCAAAGATGAGCATGTTCCATCTCCTTAGTCTAGTGTTTGGACCATTAGTTATGGTATATCCTTATCTTCCATTTAAACAGAACACTTACTACCACTGATTCAAAATACAGTTTTTTCACAAGACTGAACCAGTTTTTCAACACCTGAAGTTTTCTTTTGCCAGTCCAAGGGTGACAGCTGACTCCAGGACTCTCTGGAGTCATGGTCCATGGCTTTCCTGGGGAGTCCTCCATAGAGCCCTGCTTTCCAGAACATGGCTTTCTTGATCCTGAGTGAGTAAAGACACCTTCTGCAGCCCCAGCTGTGGAGCAGACCATGGAGTTCATGTAAATCCTTGGCTGGCCGTATTTGGGGCTGGCAAGGAGCAGCTTGTGGCACTCTGTCTCAGGTCCCCACACCTAACTGGCCCTAGAGAGCATGCAAGGAATTTACTATCCTCCTTCTGGGTTGTCCTCCTTGTGATCTTAATTGCCATTTCAAGATCTCAGCCCTCGCATTGAATCCTGTGCTGGAGAAACCCAGCCCTGCTCAGCCCCAAGCCTTCCTCCTCCACTTGGGATTTCCTGGTTCATGGCAGCCTACCCAGAGGCAAGCAGCAGATTATGGTATAACCTACAGCTAGACACTTTGAGGCATAGCAAAAATAGGCCAAAATAAAGCAGGCAGAGGGGCTGGCTGGAAAGAGAGGACACAGCCCGGAAAACCCAAGTGGGTGGCAGCTGTGGCCAGCACAACCCTCCTCATGATGTGCCAGTTTCCCACTGAACAGCAAATAACAGTGACAAATACAGGTAAAGTTTCATTGCTAAAATTTGTATTGGGGGTAGAGATGCTGGACTCCTGAGTTTAATGCTGGCATGTGAAATTATCAGTTTGCAGCCTCAAGCACAGAGACAATAACTGCTGCTGCCCACATTGTCAGTGCTGTGTATTTTTAGACTCTTGTAGGCATTTGTAGTCGTTTCAAAGTACCTTGATGATTTTTTCACATGTTTTTCCAGTAGGAATGAAGATGGTTTCCTGAGCTAGCTGGATATAATGACCAGTGTGGGGAAAAAAAAAAAAAAGGCCAAGTGACTCTGCTTTTATTTCAGGTCCAGAGGAATTCTGAGGCTGTACAGACATTCCTTTTGCTTTCCATGTTAAAGACTTTGTGATAGCAGCAGAAATATTTTTCGTTACTCTGCCCATTTTACCATGTCCCCAAGCAGGGACATACTGCTTAGGGGTTGCAGGATGATTTCACTCACAGGTGATTAGGATAGGGCTGGTTTTCTCCCTTGGACTCCCTGAAGACCTACTGTCCTTAGGACAATAACAACTGCACCCAGTTGCCTTAGTTTCATTTTAAGAGAAAAGCTCTGAATATTAGATTTTAGTGGGTTCACAGTTCTATGAGATCAGTGCTGAATTGTTCAAGAAATAATGTCATTTTTCCACAAGAATCTGGAAGGGCTGAGCTGAGCCCTGAAGATAGGTGGGGCCAAGGAGCCACAGGAGAGTTGGAGGACAGCACTAGGCTTCTTGCAACTCACCCATTGCAAGGATGCAAAGTGGGGCCAGGAAGGTGGGGGAAAGCCCCAGCCAGGGCAAAGGAGGAGTCATGGGTGGGCAGAGCAGGAGTGGTCAATCCAACCAGCCAGGGAACAGGAAATGTGGGACAGGTCCTGTAGAGTTCTTCCTGAAAAAGAAGTGTGCAGAGACAGAAATGAAAAAGGTCTGTAGAGTCCTGAGGGGCACAGATGAAGCCACCAGTCCCCTCTACTACAAAATTCAGGAGGCCTCAAAAGAAGCTAGCTGTGTTTTCATGAATAGTGTACCCTATTCATGTAAAATAGTGTTTTAAGTGGTCAGCATTCCCTGATTTCCAGAAATTTAGTTTTAAATGCCCTTTTCAAGTCTTCAGAGGTTTGGAGTATGTAGCCCTCAACAGAAGGTACCAGAGGCAACCTTAATTCCCCTTTAACCAAGGTCTTCTGCAGGGTTTTGTGCTGAGTGCCAGTCAGCCAGCCATTTCCAAGGGATTAGAAGTATTTTAGTACCTGCAAATCTATCAAAGAGGTCCTGCATGATTTTTAGGTCACTGTTCTGTGAAAATCCTCCCATGCTAAAGGATGATTTCTGCAAGGGACACCAACACCACAACCAGCTCCAAGGCATGTCCTCAAAAAGAAAAGCCAGTGCAAAGCAGGTGAAGAAGGGGGCATCAATGCAGCCTCATGCTCCTGTTGTGCACTGCCGTGTCCCTGCTCCAAAAGGCCCTTTCTGACCTTTCCACACCACTCCCAGGGCTGGCACAAAGCAGGGCTGCACTAGGACAGCGAACACAAGAAACACAAGAAACTCTTGGCAGCAGCCTGCTGGTGGCTGCCCCAGGGCCTTCCTGGGCAGCCTGGGTATGCAGCAGTCCCTGTTTCTCACTGCTACACTGCTAGACAAGTTTTTATTAGAGTCTTGCAGGAGTCTAGAGTTTATTACTGCCTCAGCAAAAGCATTCCCACTCTCAGCAATACCAAACCAAGTTTATGGGTTAATCTGGAAGAAACAGACACTGACACCAGTAAATTCTCATCATTTGGTTTATTATATGTTCTGAACAACTTACTTGGTGCCATTTCTTGGCCAACACATTTCTTGTGTTAGATGTCATCAGTAATTCTGTCCTCCTCATTTATCAATTAATGTTTGTAATGAAAATGTACCCAGCCAGTTTAACTCACTGAGCAACTCTGCTGTGGTTGTCATCATGGCCTTTAAATGTCCAGCACTGCAACTGCAATCAGTGGTAGAGATCATCCATGGTATGGCTGTCCTCTCATTCCCCAGAAACAGCCAGAAGAAGACAGCAGTGAGAGACAAAATCACCCTCTTGTTGCTTTTAAATATCAGCCACAGCCTACAAGGAGCTGGAGAAAAGGATGTCTCTTTTTAAGCTGTAATCAGTGTTGTCTTTTCTTTTTTTTAACCAAGTTTGACTAAATATCCTGAAAATCATGGCTAAGCTCCAGGATCCCCAACCTTTCAGGATGCAGTGTCTCTGCTGGAAGAGAGTCCTCTGAGTGTGATGGAAAGACCTGAGACCACCAAGTCTGTATCACTGAGCTGACTCTGCAAAGGGTTAACCTGGGTGACGGGGCAGAGTGCACCCACAGCAAGTTTGCTGATGTCAAAAAGGCAGAGGTGGCTGCTATGCCAGAGGGTTGTGCTGCCATCCACAACAGGCTGGAGAAATGGGCTGGAAGGTCATGAAGTTCAACAGGAAGTGCAAAGTCCTGCACTTGGTGAAGAACAATCTGAGGCACCAGTCCGTGCTGAGGGCTATCCATCTGGGAAACAGCTTGGCAGAAAAGCACCTGGGAGTCCTGCTGGACACCAAGTGGATCATAAGCCAACAAAGTACACTTAGGACCAATAAAGTGAATGGTATCCTGGGCTGTATTAGGAGAGGCCAACAGATTGAAGGAGGTGATCCTTCCTATCTGCTCAGCTCTGGTGAGGCCACTCCTGGAGTGCTGGGTCCAGTCTTGGACTCCCCAGTACAAGAGAGACTTCAGCGAAGGGCCATGAAGATGATGAAGGTAGCGGTGCATCTCTCCTGTGAGGAAATGCTCAGAGAGCTGTGACTGTTCAGAAGAAGAGAAGGCCCAGAGGGATCTCATCAATGTGTATAAATGCCTGAAGGGAGGGTGCAAAGAGGACACAGCCAGGCTCATTCCATTGGTGGCCAGTGTGAGGACCAGAGGCTATGGGCACAAACTGAAACAGGAATTTCCCCCTGAACATCAGGAAACTGCCACTGTGGGGGTCACCAAGCACTGACAGAGGTTGCCAGTTTTCAAAAGCCATCTGGAAATGGTCCTGGGCGATTGGGTCTAGGTGGCCCTGCTTGAGCACAGGAGGTTGGCCCAGATGACATCCGGAGGTCCCTCTCAACTTCAAACATTCTGTGACTCTGTGAACCCAGTTGGTCCTAGCTCATTGCTCTTTCATGTTAAAGCTTTCTTAACGATGAAGTGACATGGAGAAAAGGGGTCCTCTCTCCAATTCTCAGCTTCTGGAGGCAGGGAGAAGCAGCACATTCCTGTACAGTGACAGGAAATGCGTATTCCCAACATGGTGCCATGTGATCCTTGGTACAGGACCACTGATGGTGGGAACAGCAGATCTGATGGGGGCAGAAAGACAGGATGTCCACATGGGCTTTTGTGGCTGAAATGCATTCCCCAGCTTTCTGAGGCCATGGGAAATTCTGATTCCTGGCTCTTCCTGTAGTCAAACCAGTCTTTCCAAGTGGGAAAGCCATCTCCCAGCTCTGTGGTAATTGCTTTTGTGGTAAATACAGTTGGGGCTGAATAACACTAAAAAAGATAGCTTTTCTGCAATTAATTATTTTCACAAGGAACTGGGATTCAGCCAAATGCTAATGAAACCAGAGGGAAACAAGAGCTGGGCCATTCCTGAAGCAATGAAAAAGCTTTACCAGCAGTTTAGGAGCTGTATCATTTTCTTCACAAAACCAGACAGATACATCTTTCAGTAGCCCTTTGCAGTCACTTTTCACACTGGAGTTTTCCATTCCTTCTGCAAGCAGTATCACTTAAATCCTGCACTAGCATTTTAATACTAAGATTAAAGACTGCCATACAGTGGGAAAGTCCAAACTAGAACCTGAAAGTATTAATAAAGCAAATTAAAAATGGGTTTTTGAAAAATGTCTGAACTTGTTTAGTGTGGAAAATAGGATGGGGAGAAAGGCAAAATGGAAAGAAACCCATGCAAGAAGGACTGCCTAATAGTTTTTAAGCCCAGGTAGAAAAAGAGATGTAGGTACTCAAGGGCATGCAGGGCTGTAAGTTGCACTGTCATGACTGGTCACAGGATAAATAAATGAGAGGGTCTAATGGGTTTGACACTACAACCACCTGCAAGAGCAGCAATAAGCCAAAGCTGTGAGAACTGCTTGATCACATGGAGCTACCAGGGAATGGGTAGCAGGGTGAGTGGTAGACAAGAGTCATGGAGTCTAGTGGCTTGCTCTGTGGCCCAGCATCTGTCTGAACAACTCACCAGATGAAAGAAAATTAAAAAAAAAAAAAAAGCCATTTATGTCTCTGGCTTTTTTGGTTCTTGTGTATTAAAAGTTCTTTTTTGCTGAAGCCAGTGTATGCATTGCAAAAACACTGCAGCCATTCACAGCACCGGATGTGTGTGTGTACAGCACAGCAAATTCAACAGGGAGTGTGTTAATGCTGGTGTAGGTGCTCTCATCCTCATCACACCCACTGCCATTCCTGAACATGTAATTTAATTGGTAAAGAGGTAAGCAGAAGGAGAGCACGCAGAGCAAGTGCTGTCATCAGCGCAGATGGGTAAACGATACACAAATACACTCACCGTAGCAGAACCCTAAATCTGCTCATCTCATTCCCCTTCAGGTCTCTTGTTACAGGGGTTTCCAACAGATTTCTTTCCTGACTTACTCATACAAGATGCTGAAAATGACGGAAGAGCTGATGAGAATGGGGAGGATGAAGAAGATGGGAAAGCAATCATACATCTCTGAATCAGAGACCAATAACCTGTCTGCTGGCGAGTTATGTTTTTGTTCATTTGTTGTTATGAAGCTAGAAGTTAGGTTTTTTTAATTCAATTTTTATTTTATTGGTGGGTTTTGAGTTTTTTTACAAACAAGTCAGGCAATCAGGAGAACAAAGCAAGATGGTGATGAAGAGACAGCTGAAATGCAAAATATCCTTGTTGCTGCTGGGGTCAGACACTGCTCAGGTCACTTCACCTGTGCCTTAGCTCAGCTTTGTGTAAGATGCAACCAAAGCTTTCCTCGTTTAAGTGGCTTGATGTTTTATTGCTGTAAAGCAACTTTATCTCAGGGCTTACATTTAATAACTGCACAGGGAGTTATTTAACAACATTAACAACAGCAATGACAGCATTATCAAATCAACGGTGTGCTTTTCCGTAGAATTCAACACTTTTCAAAGGAGGAAGATAGTGAGGCTGCTTTAGGCTCAGCCTTGTTTTCCCCCTCCATGTCCTGTCCTCTCTGGCCTTAGATCCTGGACCAAACTCTCCAAGCAAAGTTGCTTTTCTTGTTACTTTAAAGACATCTTGAGAGCAAGCTATTTTTCTGCTTATATTTGTCCAACCTGCTCATTATTTAATCAAGAGGACCTTTTCCTACAGCTTACTGTGTTCAGAAGGGAGAACTTCCAGCTGAATTCCAATTTCCTCTCTTCTATTTAAGCTTCTGAAGTTGTTACTGTAACCATTAATAACTGGCTAATGGTTTCCTTTGGGAAAGGAGTCCTGATCTGACATCTCTTTTGGTGCAGAGGTGCTATGTGAAACCTACCTTGGACTTGCAGGTTTTAGGGTTCTCCTGGCTCCAGCTGTAGGCTGAGGTGGTTGCTGGTCAGACCCTGGCATCCCTCTAAATGACTGAGGCTTTTCACTCTCTGGGATCCTCCAGCAAAGTGCCCTGGTGGCCCAAAAATCCAGGTGCCCTCTCCCTATAAAAGCAACCTTCATGTCCTAGTTTCTCTCAGCCCTGCATTTGGGTCACAGCAATGCCTTGCAATGCTACAGGCTGGGGGAAGAGAGGCTGGAAAGTGGCCCAGAAGAAAAGGACCTGGTACAGCAGCTGAACATGAGCCAGAGTGTGCCCAGGTGGCCAAGAAGGCCAATGGCATCCTGGCCTGTATCAGCAATAGAGTGGCCAGCAGGAGCAGGGCAGTGATTGTACCCCTGTACTTGGCATTGGTGAGGCCACACCTCAAATCCTGGGTTCAGTTTTGTGCCCCTCACCACAAGAAAGACATTGAGGTGCTGGAGTGAGTCCAGAGAAGAGCTTACACCTCACACACACTTTCTCAGCCCACCTGTCCCACCTGTGGGTACCTGCACCAGCAGAAGCAGATGAGTACAGGCATCTTCCACCCAAACCACCCTTCCAGCAGCTTCTCGTTGAGCTACTGGTTTAAACTTTCTCCTTGTAACATGGCCTTGGCCAGAGTAGTGTTGGCCAGGTCCCTTTTACAGCCCAAATTTGCCTCCCCTATGGACATGAAGAAAGCAGCATGCTATCCAAAAGCCTTGCCCACCTCTTGTTCATCCCTAAGATGATGATAGACTTAAAAAGCTCCATCATCTGTAAAGAGAACGATCAAACAAAGGCTTCGGAGTAAGTTAGTTGTGGCACAAATTATTGGCAGATGTATCGGGTTTTTAAATCCTCCTGCCATAGCGAGAGGATAAAATTCCCAACCCAAATGGCAACTCTCCAGCAAGATTCTGACATAATTACTGTAATTATATTGTCTCTGTGCTCTCTTATAAATCAGTGACAGTACATATTTAATGAGCTCTTTCCCGTTCAGCAGGTTGCTCCCAGCCGCTCAGATTTGCAACTGCAATGCAGAGGTATCTTAAAATAAAATTAACCCTTGGAAGGGAGGCCCCGTTCTGCGAGGATGCAGGCGAGTCTCTCAGAGCAGGGCCTGGCACTGCACACCCTTCCCTGCACTGCTGAACACATGGGCAGGCTACAGAGCAAGGTCTGATTTGCCTTGGGAGTAAAATTTTGCCAGTGCTGCCAGAGTGAGCTGGGTGTGGTGGACATGAGCACTGTCAGAATGTAACCTGCTGGCAACCTGCTCGTGGGGTACAAGTGGCTCAGCTCCCAGTGCTTGATGTTGCAGAGTCTGATGCTGTGCCCTGTAGGAAAGCTCAGGGTTGCTGTGACTTCCCCTAAGGTAAGAGTCTGCTTGAAACAGAACTCCACCCAACAAGCAGTCTTGCACCCTCAGCTCCCTGGGGAGTTTAAGGTCACACCACAAGGTGCAGGTTTGTCCTGAGGATGCAGGCACCTTACTTTGACTTCTTTCAGCACAGCTTTTCTTCTTGAATCTCAGCTTGTCAAAGGAAGAAGAAAGCAATTTCAGCAGACACATCTGTGCAGCTCAGGATTTACTTAAGCATCAAATAATACCAAGTACCAATTCAGAGTTCAAGGCAAACACACACTAGCCTAAAATCTATTCCTGGGCTATATAATGTTGTCAGACCAAAATTTTAGACATGAATTAAACTATCCCCTTTAAATTTTTCCCCTTGCTGGTAACCAGCAGTGAATGTACTGGATCTTCAGATGCTTTACAGATTAAAGGGTTTCTGTGGCTTGGGCTGGACCTGCAGTGACATCTCGTGGTCCCCCACGAGGTGAGGTGCTGGCTGCTAAGTGGCATAGCCCTGCAACCCAAACCTCACTCTGATGCCCCTGGACCACAGCACTGCTCAGCGCTGACCAGCACAGGCCCCAGGGACACACCTCCACCTGGGGTGGCTGAACACCCCGGGGGGAAAACAACACACCTACCCCTGCCACATCCCTTCACCTTCACCTGCTACACCAGGGAGACTTCAGAAATCATCCTTTTAAGCATGAAGGTAAACCAATCATGAAAATCAGATCGTTGCACAGAGAGCCTGTGGGTGGGCTGTACTTGCCTACAAAGCCTTGGTGCTTTTAATTTGAGACAAGGAGAGGAGTTAATCGGTCTCCTCCTGTGCTTATGTCTGTCTGAGACTCACATGTGAGCAGGATGTTTTGTGCTTCACCACTTCTTTTGTTGTGACTCTCAAACAATTTCCCACTGAAAACCAACACGCTTGCTGTTGGCATCTTAGTAGAGGAAATTAAATCTGACATTTCAGTGTTATCTGATTTCACATCCCTGCACACCATTGTAAAATTTCACCACCTACTCATTATTTTTCTTCACACACAGGTGCATTTAGATAAAATACAATCCTTGAACGAATACTTAGGCAGAGAAAGGTTGTAATCAGCTTGGATAGAAATCAGACAGCTTATTTGCTTGAAAAAAGGGGGAAAGGAGGAGGAAATGAAATGGAATAATTTCTTTCCTGTGAACTTAGGGCACCAAAAAATTTTATGGCAAAACTGTAACATGAGAAGAAAAATAGTTGAAAAACTTCCCAGGCAACAGTACTCCTGAGCTATTGCACTAAAAATAACATGAAAGTCAAAGACCTGATTCATTAATGTCTTCTGTGCTCATTAAAAAAGAATTAAAAAGTTACAACAAAAGACTCATTGATTTTTCCCAGAGCAAAATGACTGGATGTCCCCTGTAAATCATCAGATATATCAACACTTACTGTCAGACAGGCAGCAACTGAGTCATGCTGGGAGAACGTGCACAATGCAGACACCTAAGATCAAAACTGGGATTTGAAAAGTTGCTCCACACTGCGTAATCCATCAAAATACCCAGTCCTAGGGAAGAGGACAAGTGTGGCACACTGCTGAGCACCTGGGGCACAGAGCTTAGGGAGTCCACGAGTCAGTCCATCCTCTCAGGTACCTTCCTCCAGCTCTTTAACTGGAGGGGCAGCACAGGCAGCAGCCCCAGGCCAGCATCTCTCTCTGCTGGGGGCTGCAGGCAGGCCAGCCCAGTGTAGACAAGGAAAAGTTCATAATTAGGCTATGCAGAAATGCAAATGCTGAGCTCCACCTCATACACCCCCCCTGTGAGAAAGCTCAAGTTTAACAAGAGCACATGATCACAAGTGTCAGGACTATCACCTACATTTCTTTTTCTTGACTAAGTATAACTATTCTAACTTTCTCATAGACATTTGTGCCTTGGGGGTGTTTCTTGACAAGGAGTTTAACATGACCCAGCAATGTGTGCTCGCAGCTCAGGAAGCCAGTTGTGTCCTGGGCTGCATCCAACGCAGTGTGGCCAGCAGGGCGAGGGACGGGATTCTGCCCCTCTGCTCTGCTCTGTGAGACCTCACCTGTAGTGCTGCATCCAGCTCTGGGGTCCCCAACATAAGAAGGACATGGACCTGCTGGAACAACGACAGAAGGAGGGCCATAAAGCTGCTCAGAGGGTTGGAGAACCTCTCCCATGAAGACAGGCTGAGAGAGTTCGGGCTGTTCAGCCTGGAGGCGAGAAGGCTCCAAGGAGACCTTAGAGCACCCTCCAGTGCCTACAGGGAGAGCTGGAGAGGGACTTTTGACAAGGGCATGGAGTGATTAGACAAGGGGAAATGGCTTTAAACTGACAGGGTAGGTTTACATTAAATATTAGGAAGAAATTCTTTACTATGAGGGTGGTGAGACAGTGGAACAGGTTGCCCAGTGAAGTTGTGGATGCCTCATCCCTGGAAGTGTTCAAGGCCAGGTTGGACAGAGCTCTGAGCAACCCAGTCTAGTAGAAGGTGTCCCTGCCCATGACAGGGGTGTTGGACTAGATGAATTCTAAGGATTCTTTCAACCCAAACCATTCTATGATTTATGCAAGTTTCACAGCAGTTTGAAGTCTAAGACATTATGCAAATATAAATTAGCAAACCTTAACATATTTTCCAGTTAATTTCAAATTATGAAATAAGTCAATCTTTCTTCTGGTTCTTCAGCACTTCTTGAGAGCAGGATAGTGTGGTCAGTCCTCTGTTCCAGTAATTTTCCAGTTCATATTACTTTCACAGAATAAGAGAAAGCCCATCTGGGGAGCTCAGGAGCTGGTGTAGGGCAGCTGCTTGCCCCAAGGCAGTATTCACCTCTGGCTAACACATTATCACCAAATATGTGCCTGATCGCCATGTGCATCTGAAGAGCCCCCCTCTGCAATCTCTTCCAGTGCTCCACAATCTTTCCTGCTACACAGCTCCTCCCTAGTGACTAATCTAAATATTCTTTGGTTCAATAAGCCTATTATGTTCTTGTTCTAGTCACCATGGACATAAAAGACACTGAAAAGATCAGAGGAATAAATTGTTCTCTTTGTGTCTTGAGACCTGTATTTCCTTATGGTATTCTGTAGGTAAACCTACTCAAACTCTTTCAATCTTCTTGTATTTCTCATTCTCATATATTCTGACGTTTTCTAGATTTCTGTTAAATCCCGTTGCTCTTCTCAGAACTGCTTGTTTTTTCCTAACAAGTATGACATATAAAACTAGACCTGATATTTCAGCTGATGCCTCTCCAGAGCACAACGAGGTATTTTATGTCATATGGGTGATACAGTCTTTATATGCCTCTATGTTTCTCTTCATTTTGCAGCATCGCTCTGTTGTTAGAATGGGTCACAAAATGAATGCCAGACAAACAGCTGACCTTTTCCAGCTGCACTGACCTTTAATTCCTCTCTGCTCTGTTTGCAAACTTTGCTGGTTCTGTCCAATTTCCCAAGAGGATTCTGAATTCTATTTCCACGCTTTAACATGCCTGCAACCTCACCTGTCTCAACATAATACAACACAGTCTCTTTTTCCCTCCTAAATATCTTGCCTGAAACAGATCACAAAGCAGTCACAAAACCTCATACATATGTATCCTGCAATCCAACAACCTCTGTTTATGCTCTTTTTATTCTGAACCCTTCAAGAAAAAAGAAAAACAAAGACACACTGTTATTTGTTTGATTTAAAAAAGAAAAAAAAACAAACAAAAAAAACCCCAACATATTTTTACTGTAAGAACTGGTAAGAAAACACAGAAAGTGAAACTTCAGACCCTCTTTCTCACAGGGACATGCATCTATGGCATGTTTGAAAAGTGTGTGTGTGATATGAAAACAATCTCTACCTGCATAGAGTTTTAAAACTGATTTGTAATTTAAGACACTGCTGAGAAAATAGGAAGACCTGTCCAATGCTTTAAGCACAATTCTTTTCCTCTCTGACTTGTTTTTCATTTTTACATTAGGAGAAGCAGGATTTGAACCTGTGTTGGAAACAGCTCTATATTTCAGTCAATGAAAAGAAGTAGTTATTGCATTTTGTTTAGCACAGTATTTCCTCTTCTTTCTAAATTAGACTATAAAACTCTGCTTACATCAGAGTCCCACACCTGGACAACACAGCACTCTGGATCCAGTGCACCAAAGCTGTTGATTCCCACTGTCCTGACTGTAAAAAGTATTAAGGGGTGAATCTGACATC
Source organism: Aphelocoma coerulescens (assembly GCF_041296385.1). NCBI lineage: Eukaryota > Metazoa > Chordata > Aves > Passeriformes > Corvidae > Aphelocoma > Aphelocoma coerulescens. The sequence goes on from NC_091013.1 coordinate 66,797,813, forward strand.
CACAGGGATGAAATTACTGCAAGCTTTGGTAAAGATGTTAAAGCAAAAAAGGGTCGTCCAGCACTTTGATTTCTCACTGAAGTAAAGAGGGGAACTAAAACCAATGCAAAACATAAATACAAATTTAAATTACAAATTTTCTTAGTTCAAGTCCCGGCATTTATTTATTTATATGATAGCAAATAGAAGCCCCCTTTAAGGCCATTTTATAATTTAAACTTTTAGTTCCATTTTAAGCAACCAGCAAGTTGGGGTTAAGCTATGCAATAAACTCACTCTGTGCAGCTATGCTGGAGTCACACCAGTGCTAGTTCTGCTCAGTCATACCAAGGTAAATACCACCTTTGCTCACACTGGCATAAATTTTTCACTCTGTCAAAGGAAAGAGACAGACAGCTGCCCAACTCTTAGGAGCTTCCCCGGGTCCTGCAAGGTATCTTGGATAACTGGGACCAGGAATTGTTCTGCCTTTATGGCCTTCAATAGGAATGTAAAGATTCCTGGTAACTTAAAGGAGTTTGTCCCAGACAGGAATATCTGTAAGCATAATGATAACTCATAGAAGACCTCCTGTGCAAGAAAAAGGGGAAAAGGGCTCATAAGGAGCAAAAGAGAAAATCTAGGAGAGCAATAGAAATGCGCATCAAAAGGATGCAATACCTCAAAGCAAGTGAAAATCTTTGAAAAAGACCTTTCAGAGAGTTATAGCAGGTGAAACAACAAAGCACTTTTGGTCCCAGGAGATGCCATGAATCCTAAATACAAAGTGTTCTCACAGTGACATGTCTAGTTACGATTCTGTGTAAAAATTCAACTTCTGACCACAGAGTTCCTTATGCCATTGCTAATTTCATTTAGACAGAAATTCATATTTGGCAGCTCTGAAAATACTTTTGCTTCATGTGGTCTGGAAGTAATAAAGTTTGAAAGAGTGAAAAGTATGACATTTGGTTCCTAGCAAAGAGTCACAGAGAAAGAAATTCTTTTTCAGAAACTCTGAAAATTACAATTTTACATTATTTCACAAAATGCTGTGTGCAAACAAGCCAGTTCATTATAGTGCCACAGATTATTTCTGTAACTAGAAATAACTGGTGACCTGAAAAAAAATCCACAATCCATACAACCCAACACTGAGCTGAGCTGCAAATGTCTTATGAACTGAAGAAATACTTCACTTACAACTCTGAAGCTGTTGATGAAGTATCAGTCCTTCCCCTCAGTGGTGAGGAGGAACATCTCCCCCTGTACCAAGAGTCCAGTGCTTCAGATGTACTGTTCTTCATCTGCTCCGTTTATGAGCAATGACCACTTGCCCCCTTCCTCCTCAATAAAACCATTGCGTCTTGGCAGCCTGTCTGAAGCCAAGGAAGAGAGGGACACTTGGCTAGTCTGATCCCAGGGAGATGCTTTGGAAGAATCCCTCCTCCTATCGTCCATTCCAATGTGAACACTGATTTGAGAAGGAGTGAGTGGCTTCATGCGGCCTTGAGCTTGTGCTTCATACCTTTCTGTGTCTGGCTTCTTGTAACTAAGAGGAGAAAGGGAAGAGATGTTAACAACAGGAGGTCAATGTGTAGAAGCATCTGGCACTAGAACAAATCAGAAATTACTGATAACCTAAATGTATTGAAAATGTTTATATAGAAAAAATACATTTATAGATGAATTACATGTGTTTAAATTAAGTTTCCTATCTAATAGCTCACAAACAGTTAATTTAAAGTGTGTGGTGTCAAGAATGTGATGGTCTCAAAAATCAGTTACAAAATAATAATTTTTATTACTACTTGAATTTGAACCTGCTAATTCTCTCAAGCCAAGACAAGCACAGAAAGATCAGGGAGGATGATGGAGAAATGCAGAACACTGCTCAAGATGTCTCTGATCTGAGTTTTCAGTCATTCAAGACCACATACCACTGATTGAGCACTCTTCTGTTGTGTTTAGGGAGGGACATGGTTTAGTGGTGAACTTGGTGGTGCCAGGTTAATGGTTGGACTCAGTGATCTTAAAGGTCTTTTCCAGCCTGGATGATTTTATGATTCCATGCACTCCAGGCATAATGTTAATGGCTAAGAGTACTCGTCACATGGCATAAAAACATTTCAATAGTAAAAGAGAGGGACTCTCAAAGTGAGGTTCTTTAAGAAAAATTATGAGTTTGCTGAATTATGAGAAGACTCAAAGAAGACAACTGCAGGTGAATGGACTCAATGACCCAGTGACCCAAAAATCACTTCTGATTCAATGTATACTAAGTCAAATCCCAGCAATGGCAAGTGTGCATGGTCTTCTTCACATATATATGTATTATTGTGTTCTTTGAAGTTCTATTCACCTGATCCGAAGCTTCAAGAAAGATTATTATCCTAAAGAGTTACTGTAATACAGCTTCCATAAGTCTGAAGCCAAATATTTTTTAGGGGGTTCTCAATATCTACCCACAATGGTGTGTGACATTCATGCAATCAGCACAAGGTCAAAAGAAATGAAGAATTAAGGAATCCCTTTATAGAAATTTCTCATCTTTTGGATAACTATACACAGAAACCTTTTAGGATGAGAATCCTGTAGTGGTAGGGCTGGCTCTGCAAACAGACATGTATGTATGTCATTTGTGTTTTATATTGTGGTCTCACTGAGCATTTGCAGGATTAGAAACATGATGTAGTAACAGATTTCCTATATTCGTTTATACTATACTGCACTGTACTGTACTGTAACATACAGAAGACACCAGCTACAGTAAAAATATGTGAAGGTTTGGACCAATTTCAGACACCATAAAAAGTCTTACTATTGAAAAGTGTTTGCTTTCTATGCTGTTAAGAACAGGTCCACTGTAACCGCCAAAAAGGGCACCCAAAAAATGTAGCATTAAAATGAACAGAACTTGAAAAATCTTGTTATAGTTCAGAAATTGGTTTGCTTCCTAAAGAATAAAGAAAGATGCCTTATCTGTAGCAAGGTGCAAAAGAATAAAGACACCGCTTCCCTGTTTCTCTCTGGCTAATTTAAATAGACAAAAATAAAAACCAAACAGGTACAAATATTTCTTTTAAAATCTACTGTTACATTATGAAGAATTATCTTTCAAACTAATTGTTCATTTGATATTCACGCAAAACATCCTGATCATTACTTTACTTGGTATTGAACTAGATCTCCACCACATGGGCCCAGGTGACATGCAGTCACACTTTTAGCTGCTAATTAAAGGATACTCCATACTGTCTTAGTCCAGGTAAGTTCATCATAGTGACAGTTGTCTCTTTTGGAGCCAAGGATTAGACAGAACAACCCCAAGCTAATGGACTTTCAGGTACTTTTAGATGTAGAAACCCAAAGTAGTGTCTCACTTGAGTCCCAGCCTCAGTACTGCCACAGTTCCCCAGCTGATAAACACAAGACAACTTGCCATTTCAGCTGCAGGGAAGACAGCAGGACAGACACAGAAGAAGCTGCCATTGCAGCTGATCCCATCCAAGGCTGAAGCACGAGGCCAACAGGCATGAACACACCTAGCAAAACAAATTATGGACATGAGCCAGAGCTGCTCATCCCAGCACGGGCATTTCCATTCCTGCATATCATAGAACAGATCAGCAGTTCTACAACACAACTTGCTGAGACCTCCATAAACACAACTAGATCAATATATGTATTTACTCACTTACTACTAAACATGTCCCTTCCATTGCCAGGGATGACCTTTGCACCAATACAGCTACAAGACTGCAGCCACAGGGTAAGACTATTTGTCCCTTCCAGATATTCTGCACATATGAAATATAGCAAAGGCAACAGAAAGACAAGGCAATTGTATGGGAAAAGGAGGGAGAAGTTACTCATAAACAAAACAAGGAATACTTTAAGTAAGTTTTAAGTAGGAATTTGGAGCATGAAAAGATGTCTGACAGAGGCACAGGGAATACAAGCAGTAGGAGAGAAGATGTGCCATTCAGGGTAAATAAAAGAGGGAACACCCAAAAGTGGGATGGTACACCTGATTAGAGATGGGTTTGAATATACAGAAACTAATCCCCAAGTACTGCTATTTGAAGTAAGAGCATGGTTTTCATTTCATCTAGAAGTATTTATTCCCAAGAGGCAAGCAAAAAGATAAAAAATATGAAAAAGAAAGTATTTCTTTTGCCTTCTGCGAAGTTTTAAATAATCTAGGAACCTCTCCTCAGTTCCTTGAGCAGGGAATCAATCCTACAAGAGGCACCACAGAGATCAGCTGTGCTGCTGTCTTTGACAAGCTGAGCTCTGGCAGTCACATACCTGCTGCTATGGGTATTCCAAGCATATTATAAATTAAGGCAAGAATCAGATTTATCCGTATCCTTCGAACTGTTCTCTTCGATAAGTGAATACTGGCAACTACATCCAGTAAATCATTCTGCAAGACAGAAGAACACTGAAAGTTTTCCACATGCAGTCTTCAGAATACTAAATCAAAAAGAAGAGTGTCAGTGATAAAAGAGGACAGGGCAAAACTGTAATGCTCACTCGGATAAGAACAACATCTGCAGCTTCAATGGCAACATCGGTGCCCGTTCCAATTGCAATTCCAACATCAGCCCTGGCTAGTGCAGGGGAATCGTTGACTCCATCACCAACCATCGCAACCTTCTTCTTTCCATTTTGGAGTTCCTGGACCTTTGCAACCTTGTGAGAAGGAAGCACCTCCGCAAAGACTTTTTTGATCCCAACCTACATACAAAGAAAGACACCTGTATGATCAAGCAGTTACAGCAGGGGAAACACAGAGACAACAAGTATGTGCAAGTCTCAGGGAGATTATAAAAATAAAGCAGATGGCTGGCTAAATGCCTCCACCTATCCACATCTCAACTAATGTGGAGTTGCTACCAACAGATCTAGTGTTGTAGTTTAAAAATAGATGAGTGTATTAAACAGTGCTGGAATAATGCCCTTTGTTTGGCTGCCTTACCAGGCAGAAGCAGCTTTTCACCATGTAAGATAGAAGCTCTCTTTTAACCCTTTAAAAAGTAACATTTTATAATGTTTTTAGAACTGCTGTCCATTTCTTTCCATTGGAAAGTAAGTATGCTCCAAAAATTCAATGAAAATGTAGGACGACACAGACTAAGCTTGTTTAAAACATTCATCTTAGTTTCTGGAACCATAAATTCAAGCTTGTTTCTGAAAGACTTTATTCCCTTGACAAAGAAAGTTGGGTGGGAAAGCACTTTATCATAACTGAACACAAAAGGAAAAGTGTGAAACCCAACAGGAGGAGGATTAAAGAATCACATGGAGAAGCAAAACAGACCTCACAGCACAGAAGAATGTGCATACCACAGTGCTGGCTGAGTCAGCTGTGTGGTGCGATACCTGAGGAAAGCAAAGTGGCACACGGTGAGATTAGAAGTAGACCAATGCAAAGGGAAAGAGGGAAAGGAAGATTGAGAAAGTGGAAACATAGCAAGGTAGAGTGACAATTTGACTTTTCATTTATAGTTTGAGATCAGGGAAATCTCATATAAACCCAGCCTCCTTTAGACTGCCATGCTTCTTTACAATAATTCATATTGTTATGTTGCCCTTTAAGATACGACAAATCCACACTTCCCTAACTGTGACCGACCTGGACCTTCAAGAAACTTTCCTTCATCACTAACCAAACAGGTCTGCCTTTCAGCAAAGGGAACAGTACAGTTCAGAACATCAACCAAAATTACTGCAAGAAGCTATTACTCTGGAGAAGTATGGACTGCATGTCTTCAGTGGAATCTTAATGCAGCCACTGGCCTCTACTGTGCCCTAGGACTTGACCTGATTTTCAGTCCAGTTCAAGAAAAGTTAAGTCTTCTTTTAATGTATCCAGGGAAACTGAAGTTCCTGCTTCAAATTCACTGGGGCAAGCCAGACTTTTAGAACCTCATCATGCAGCTTTTTGAAACACAGAGAAGCAGACACCTGAGTAGCAATGGCTTTTGCAGTTTTCCTGTTGTCTCCTGTTATCAGCACCACGTCTATTCCCATGCTTTGCAGTGTGTGCACAGCAAGGGCCGCCTCCTGCTTGACAGTGTCTGCTATTGCGATCATTCCACACAACGTACCTGCACAAATAAAAACATCCTCTGTCAGAGAGAGCTGTGGGAGGCAAAGTGGCAGCAAGAGAACAGGGCTCCCCCTCCATCACACTGTAGCAGCTTGTGAAATAACACATTCTGGGCAATATTGACACTCATGTCTGCAGTTTTCTCACTTACAGTCTCTTCATCATTTGCCTGCTTCTGATCAAACAATAAACACCTTTGATATTTAGGGATCAGGAAGAAGAGCAGAAGAGGAGAGTAGCTTTTAGACATGCCTGACTCCTATGTTTTATGGTATGGACAAATGTGATAGTGGGGCAGAGAAAGTGTTAGTTTTTGTGCCCAAGTCAGATATTGAAGCCACTCCTCCAAGAGGAAGCATATAGAGTCCGGTTTTATGTTCCCTAGTCTTTCAGGGTTGGATCTCTACTAGAATTAATTACTTTAATTGAGAAGTCTTGCATCTGCCTTCCAGTACATTGACTCAAAGGTGCATCCACACTTCCTTCACAAGCAAATGCCTTTCAAAATTGCTCTCTAGGAGCACCAAGAATGTTTGTTCCATATATGAATCATAGGTCTCATTTGGAGATCACAGGTACACAGGCAATCTATCACCAGTGCAATAATTTCTCATATCAAGGTATTGTCCGGGATCTTTTTCTGCATAGCACAGAACAGAACCCCACTGGCAAAACTCATTTAGTCTAATCTATTATACTTGACTGATCTGATGATTCACCATGTTTATTCATTGCAAGTTTTGAAACCAGTGATGCAATAGGCTGGTCCATGATCCTTAACTGGTGTAAATTAAGGATTGAACATGGCACTGTATTGGCACTGCTTTTTTGAACAATGATCCTAGAGAGCAGGGGGTTCAAAAATTAATTCTTAAATTAAAAACTACACAACAAAATCTTACAAACACTGTTCTGTGGTACAGGCTTCTTTTAAGAACACCTTAATACTTCACAGTTCAAAAGCAGTTCTGCACTAAAAGATTAGTGGTTTCTTGACACTAAGCCAGTGATCAACTGCTCCAGATTGTTTTCATCCATTCCACAGCAGGATTTACTCATATTTATTAAGACACTCTAAGGAAGAGCAGTTACCATCTATAGCCACTAGTATGGCAGTCTGTCCTTTCATTTCATGGTTTGTCATTGCATCATTTACATAATTTCTAATACTCAAGCCATTGCGTCGCATCCACTCACGATTTCCAATCAACACCGAGTATTTCTGAGAAGCTGATGGACCTTTGTGCACAGACAAAAAGAAAAATTAGCATCTCAAAAGCAGTGTACACAAGCAGAGATGTTTGAGGAAGACAAATTAGGCGTAGGCACCGGCCTGAAGGCAGCCTCAAAAAACTTTTCTCTTTCAAGATCTGTGCCTGTTTACACACAGAACTGCGTCATGGACTTAATGGAAGTGTTTGCCTGTGTTTGCCTTTGCCAGTTGGCATTGTTTCTCTGAATAAGTGCAGCATGCACATTTAGTAAATGTCATCTTGCTTTGTTCTCACAACTAATGACTTTCAAATATAAAGGCCATTTCTGACAAGAAAAAAGTAGTGTTGTTCTAACAAACAACGCCCCTCATTATGAATTCAATCCAACTTCACAAGAACCATATGAGCAGGTGAGAAAATACTACATTAACACCGTTCACAAATGGCACAGTTCTGATGATTGAAGTTCTTATTCCATTTAATTCTTCTAATAGCTTTCCCAAAAAGGTCAAGAGCAGCACAGCCTTCTGAAGAGAACTGATGAGCTTCTTAAGGAAGGCTTTAAATACCTTTTCTTTCTCTCCTACACTACAAAATAGCAAAGTGACTTCCAGAGAGTCTGAAACAAACCTATTGACCTAATCAAAAATATGAACAGGAAACAAAAGGTCCAAGTTAATATGGAACTAAAGGGTAGGATATAAAAAGCTGCAGTAAGATAATATATGTTAAAGGTAACTGCTCTAAATGGGGAGATAATGCTAAACGGCAAACTTTGCTATCTGCTGGACCATTCCTCTGTCCAAAAGGAGTATTTCTGGGTATGCCTTATTGTCTATGTATGGTATGGAATTTTCAAGTACCCAACACCGTACCTAATTCTCATTTAAGTTTCTGAATTGCAGAGAGATCAAGAGTTGCAGAGAGAGCTTTAATTTTTGTTAGGGCACATTTTTGTCCCTCCTGTTCTTTGCTTCCTTCTGTCCCAAATCCACCTTTTCTTGTACACAGTTTGGCAAGTGGTTGGTGCTGTTGATTCATTCTCTCTCACATTGCAGCTGGAACAGGGGCAGCAGGGGCAGACTCACCTTGTGATTCCAAGAGCGTGATCACTGCGTTATCTCCCAGAGGAGCACTGCTATCCCCACTGATGTTAGCATCCAGCTTACTGCCAAGGATGGCCTCAACTCCTCCGACCTTGCAGCTGATACCACAGCCTGGGACTGCCTGGAAGTCAGTGCAGTATCCCAGGCTCTCAGTGCCAAGCTCCTGCAAATGTAACCAGAGGCCATCATCAGTCTGTCCTGCCCACATGGGGCACAAATATTAGATAACTCCTGCCAAAAAGAGACCTCATTCCTCCTCTTGATAATGACTGACCAACTGAAAACTAGCCTGGAGTATCAGTAGCACAGAACTAAAAATAAGAATGCTCTGGGTGTGCTGTGGTTAAGACTTCTAGAAAAGGGAAGCCAAACAGATCACGGCCAGGTCTCAGCCCTAGCACCAGCAAACCATAAGGAACAGCTTTTTCTGGTAGTTCAAGGATGAAACAATTAGACTGGGGATTCATGACCTCGGCCAAGACTAGGAATTAAAGAGAAATATTATAACATTAAGCCATGCAGCTTCTAAAAGATGCAACTTTAGTTGACCTCACAGACAATTGGCTGTGGTGAATCAGACCTTTTATATATATGTAAAAGTACAGTGAAAAACTGTATCTAATTCCTGGAGGGATCTGTCTGGATGTTAGGGAAACTGGGTTTTTCTGTTGAGTTAGGGAGAGAAGGCAGTGAGTACCTTCAAAATGAGAAAAGGCATTATCAGGATCCTATGAGTTACAAAAAGAATGGAGAAAATATTAATTTATAAACAAGTTATTCTGGGTTGTCTCTGGAAGTTAGAACTATATGTACCTTTCAGTGACCTTAAAACACAGGGATGATAAGGCAGGTGGTAACAACATCAGACAACAGTATAGCATTACAATTCATAGAAGCCCATGATCCAGTAATAACTGCTGCATGGGATGACTACAGAAGTGTCAGGGTACTAAAACAAATTTAAATAGAAAATGTAAAATACAAGAAAGGCAACTGGTTCATTGCTTATATTCTCTTTTTCCTTCTAAATTTATGTTTTTATTTCTAAATTTTATCACTGAAAGATCTAGTAAGTTTGACATTTTTTTAAAATTATTATTTCCCTGAACCAATTAATGACTTTCCTTAGCAGACATAAATTGCTTATTTACACAGGCTTCCTATTTTCACTATGACTTGTGTTTTCCTTCTTCCTGAAGCTTGAGGAACACATGAAATATATAAATGACCTCTGAGGATATGTGAAATTTGCAAAGACTTGAGTAATGTATTCATTCATTTGTGAAACTCACAAATATCACAGTTTAATATTCAAGCTTTAAAGCCTTTTGCCTAATTTATTCAAATAAGCAAGTGACTACAGTCAGGTAACATATGAAATGTCACTACACACATTTGCTTCATTATGTCATTTTAAGTATTCTTCCTGCATATATTCCTTATTTTCTCATTAGATCAAGATAAATTTAGTAAGATCTTGCTTCCAGTGTTAGCAGAAAAAAACACTTCTGGTAATACACCTTCTGGTAATGTCCAGACCAAGATGCACAACCATGCAATCTCCCAGCTTTCCTGCCTGTTACTGTTTAGGCAGGCCTTTTCCTCTGGGGCCTGATGATTTTATACAACATTGCTGCATTTTCACAGATGGCTTCAGGCCTTGGATGAAATAAGAAGGCTGAGTACCTCTTTGCAGTATTTAGTGACAGCCATTCCTAAAGGATGCTCGCTGCTGGCTTCTGCTGTACCAACAACTGCCAGTACCTTCTTCAGGGGGAGCACGGCTGTGTCTCCCATCAAAAGCACCCTCATGACTTTAGGAACTCCACAGGTGATGGTCCCAGTTTTATCAAACATCACAGTCTTGATCTGCAAGAAATAAACCAGAGTTGCTGCCTAAGCCCTGCAAGCATAGGGATGCTTGTATGTTTATGGCACACAAATACAGTCAAGACTTTTATCCACACAAAGACAGAATAAACCTACAGAAGCAGGGATTCCTGTATATACATTGAACTACCTGTATAGTAGGTCTCCTTATACTTTCTTATTCACTTCTAATAAAGCTACAAGATCATTCTGTGCCCATATCAGGATCTCAGTGTAATGTAGGACTGAGATGCATACACAAAGGACAGTACATGCATTCACACACAGGATTCATTTAATGGGCACCTTAGTCACTTTTACCACTAGGTATGTGATGCAAAGAGGGCTTTTATGACTGCAGTTCTAAACAATTAAAAATAACACTGAGGAAAGATGACTGAGGAAGTGGTTTCGTGATAGAGAAGATGCAAAGAGTGCAAAAAGTTCAAGAAACAAAAACCTAAGCAAAACTGATGTCATGCTAGTCCCCAAACTCAGCCATCACTTGTCAGCCAGGCCAATGGGTCTTGAGGAATCAGAAATGAACCAAAAAACACAGCCCCACATATAATGGAAACCAAAGATAAAGTCAATTCTAATCCTGAAAATAAACACAGCAGAGAAAAAACACAAAACCCAAAAAACTTATCAAAGTAGGCACTTCTTCCATATCCAGCTATTCCAACACATCAACCTTGCAGAATCCAACAGGTCACCTAATTTTTGAAGCCCTGACCATAGCCTTGCATGGATCCAAAAGGTAAAAACTCCTAGCATTAGTTAGCAGTCTTTTTGGTTTGGTTTTTTTCACGGAGCCTTAAACTACCGGTCCAGTAAGAATAAGAATTATCAGTCTGATTAACCTGCTGTTACCATCCTCCTCCCTTAAAATGTTCTGCATATGTCTAATATAGCATGGTTTCGATTCATATTCTTTTCAGCGGCTGTGGACATGTCAAACCTCCTTCTCCTTCAACCTCTTCCTTCTCTTTTCATAATTTTTGTGTCTATGAAGGTTTTTTCTGCCTCCCTTCTATCTTTCTTGTCTATACACTAAAACAACTTCAAATCATTTTTTTTCTTACATTCTACATTTTAAACTACTGATCATAGACAGTATGCATTTCACAACAGCTCTCTGAGGAAAGAAAAAACCCCACCGAATTATTGGGCTCTTTTGCAGAAGAGATGAAGAAAGTGCAAAAGTCAGAAACCTCTGAGGCCTTGCAGAGGATTAGGAACCTCACAGTCATGAGCTTGTAGGATCTGTTGGCTCTCAACACTTTGCTGTGACTACTTTGAAGAAAGAAGGTCAGATTTGTCTTCTTTACCTTAACAGGCAGCAATCAATTAAAAAAAAAAGTTTCCAGTCTTCCTTTGGACCTGCAGGATTTCCTGGGCAATTATATTTCATGTAGCAATAGCTGGGTAAGCTACAAAAGTACAGAATGAACTATTCACCTGATGTGCCATTTCCAGGGGTTTTCCACCTTTGATGAGAATACCATTCTGTGCAGCCACTCCTGTGCCCACCATTACAGCTGTGGGGGTAGCCAGGCCTAAAGAGCAAGGGCATGCAATGCTCAGCACAGTGATCGAGGTTTGAAATGCAAACCTCAGTATTATTTCAGCTTTTGAAATGTTTTTGCTCTGATTCTGCAAGAAGAGGGAAGAAAAGGGGAAAAAATATAAAGAAAGATATGTTAAGATTGCTGACAGCAGATAACATAGGTGTACAATCAATCAGTCATTTCTGGAAAACTCCAGTACAGGAAATCAATCTATTATTGTTACTGTAATGCTAAAGAAAGGTCAATGTTATGAATTGTTTATGTCAGTATTTTCTGGATTTTTTGCTTCTCAAGCATAATGCTTGTCTCTGCTCTGAGGCTCCCAGATGTAAACACAACTTGTTGGAATTTCCCTTAAAGCTTAGCAAAGAAGAATGTTGTTTCCAGGTACCCAGACCCACCCCCCGTTGCTGAGCATAGCAAATACACATCCTAAAGACAACAGAAGCTCAGCTTGTTTCTCAAGCCAAAACCACTATCTGCCATCAGAAACAGGAATGCCCACAAAAATTTCAGACATGACAGGAATGGCTCAGCTCCTTGCAGTGCAGCTGTGGATCATGTTTAGTCCAGAAAGGCTGTTGATAATTTCCATTTGTAAGAACCCCATGCAGAACTATGGGGTGAATGCAAGTATGTATTTGTATCTGCAGAGAGATTTTAAATAGCATCATTATCTGCTCTGTGTAGAAAACACCATGTTTTACAGAAGGATTTAGAGAATTTTCTGAGTTGGAAGGGACCCCCAAGGATTATCAAGTCCAACTCTTAAGTAAATGGCCCACACAAGGATTGAACCCACAACCTTGGCGTTATTAGGACCACAATCTAACCAACTGAGCTCCTCCCAGGGTCATTATAACATCAAACCTTATCTGGAGAAAGTATGTTAATTACATTGGAAGACATCCTAATACAAAAATCCAATTATAATAATAAAACTACTTACAGGAAAATATTTTTTAATAATATCAAAATTTACAAAACCAATTGTAGTCCATACTATCAATGTCACAGTTGAGATGATGATGATAAATGGAACAAAGTATCCACTAAATTTATCTGCCAGTTGCTGGATGGGTGCCTATAAAAAAGAAAAACAGTTATTTGCATGTTCATGGTCGAAACACATAAATATGCAGAGTTTATGAAAATACACAATAGCCTTTATCTGATTCTTTTTTGAAGTCTGGAAAAACACTGTTTGCTGAAGTGTGCAAGTATCAAAACATAAAATCTTTTTATTATTCAATCCAAATCTCTGAATAAGGTTTTCTTCTTTATTGCTTTTACCTTTGACATTTGAGCTTCTTCCACCAATTTCACAATCTGTGCCAGAGTGGTATCACTACCAACATGAGTTGCATTAACAAGAAGTGAGCCATGTGCATTTATAGAACCAGCAATCACTGTGCTCCCAGGCTTTTTAATGACTGGCATAGGTTCCCCTGGAAAGAAAAGGTAGTAATAAATGAGCCAATACCCCCAACAGCACAGTCCATTAGCACACAGCTCATTTTATGTTAGCAAAATCAGTACGCTAAGCAATAATGACCAGAAATCACATACTGTGTATCTCTGTCTGGTGAAGACATGGATAAGTAGTGTCATACTTTTACAAACCTTTTCTTATGTTTAATTTCAAAGCAAATGCTGTTTCCTTGGTCTTAGCTTTTTGGTACACCATCCCTCAAAAGGGCCAGGAGCAAACTGGTTGGAAAAGGAACTTCTAGGAATTTCTCCATTAACAATTTGCATAGCAGTAGGAATTTGAGAAATCTGTCTTTATCTCCATGACCCTCAGTTTTCAAAGACCAGAAAGTTTTTTCTGTGGAAAAGCTCCTGCTCCCATACTACCTCTCCAAGAATACTAGCTCTAGAACATCTTTGTTTTCTCTATTTTTAGTGGTAGTGATAACAATTGGATCTCTGAATCTAAGGGTGTCCCTCTTCCCAAGTAAAATAAGAACATAACTAGAACAAGTAATCCAATGCCAATGTAATTTTTTAATATCCTTTATTTTTAAGAATTGCACAAGGCATCGAATCCTTATTATATTTACAAAATGAAATGAAAATTTCAGAAGATATAAAAAGTCCCATGACCCCTAATAAACATCAAATTTTGAGGCTTTCTTTCCCACTCCTTGCCCATTGCCTTGTCATACAAACCCAAACTTCTCATCAATATTTCTACATCATCCTTTAGAATTTATTTCTGAGGAGGTACCATCTCTACAAATACATTCCAGGGGAGACTCCAACCAGATCACTGGAATAATGACAATCAGTGGCCAAACTGAGAGGAAAACGTTCAGTTTTAGGGTGTGTGCAGATACAGGATTTGAACTCAAGCTCACAAAGGCAAGCCACAGCATCCATTAAGGTGGGAGGCTATTCAGACAGCAGTGTTTGGGTTGGGTCTACTGTCTTTTATTGTAACAGTTCCAGAAGATTTCACTTCTTTGTGTAAGATAAGGGAAGTTACCAGTAATGAGAGATTCATCTGCCATAGAACTGCCTTCAATGACCTTTCCATCCACTGGGAACTTTCCACCAGGAGCAACTTTTATAACATCACCCCTTTGAACCAGTTCAACAGGTACTTGCTCCTCCCTGCAAAAGACATAAGTAGAACAGGCAGGTTACTTATGCCATCAGCTTTCATGTTAACTGGATCAAGCCTAGTCTGTGACTCAGGCAGGCTGAAGGGATTTTGATTCATAAATATATACCTGACAATGGAGTGGTCAGGTCCAAGAGTCACCACAGTGGCTTCTGTGGCTTGAAGAGACATAAGTTTAGCAAGAGCTTCTGAGGTCTTACCCTAAAAACCAGAGATTAATGTTTAAGATACATTGAGATACATAAATCCTGACATGTACTTAACACAATGAATTCTAAACAACCTTTCATATTACAGACTACATCAGAAACAGCTGACTCAAAATTCCTCTGAACAGTTTATTCTACTCCTATCATAAATACACAATATTTGTGTGGAGATGAGTTACCTTGGCTATGTGTTCCAGCCATCTGCCAAGTGCAATGAACACAAACAACATTGGAGGAGTGTCAAAGAAAGTGACAGGGCTTTTCTCTGCCTTTTCAATGATTGCTACTATCAGGATCACACAGGAATACAGATAAGCAATCGTCGTGGCCAGTACAATGAGCACATCCATATTGGTCGTCTTGTGCCTCAGTGACTTGTAAGCTTGTACGTAAAAATACCATCCACCCAGGAACTGTTGGTGTAAGCATGGACAGACTCGTATTAAGATCACAACAGTAACCACAGCAGTGATTGCAGAGTACATAACAGTGCCCATAGCAGAACTAAAACCATTTAGTACATAAGGGAAGGCATTGCTGATCCACACAAATTTGATACTGATATAACTTCAGGTCTACTAGGAGACTGACTCCATTGACATCCTCTAATTTGCACTTCCTTGTTCTCAAAACCAGAAAATATCATCCTTTTCTTCAGCAATGCAAAGGAAACAAGGCATAGAAAATGAAAGGATTTACCTACAGCTACCCAATTAGTTTGCAGACAATCAGGTATCTCTTTATTTTAATATTACCTTCTCCACTTGGATAGTATCTGATGCAACTTTGGCAGAAGTAAGAGCAATGAGTAAATACACAATGGATAACTTGCAGAAAAGTGCCACTTTATTCTGCATAGGTGGTACAGACAAGAGGGCAAGCCTAATCCACTAAATCTTTCCATTAGCCTGTCTTTATCACATCAGATTACATAAATGGGAGATGGATAGAAAGGAAACCCCTAGGAAGTAGTATAGACATACCTGAACAAAAGTGCAGAGGATAAAGAAGAGAAGATTCAAAATAGATAATCCAGGAATGAGATTCCGTTCCAGCACCTTAGACCCGCGGTCCCCACCATTGGGTATTTGCATATAAATCATTATGACTACAACAGGAATACCAAACACTAGGCTGTACAAGAAAGATTTCCTCCACCTGAAAAGGAAAAACTGTAAATCCATGGGTTTTCTACACCCCACAGCACTCAGGCCCAACTGTGCTGCTAGCTCAGGGCTGGGGTTATTAGCACTGTACTAACACACAGCTTTGGGATATTTTCAAAGATCCAGTATTTTGCAACAGCTTCAGTGTCTTCTATGTATTCAATTACATAGACTTCTGGCAGTTAAAAACTAAAACTAATGAAAGTAATAAAAGTACTTGAACCAAATGATGAACAGTAAAATTAAACATGCTTTACACAAGAATAATCTAATTAACTGGGAGGGGCACTGGGGGGAGTAGAGTTACAAGATATGATCTGGACATGTTCATTAGTGAGGGAGAAAAGAAATACTCACTGCTGTATTTCCTTTTTATGATCCAGGTTATGTGCATTTGGAGCTCTTTTAGCCACAGAAGCATGAAAGCCAATTTCCTTTTTATTGAAACAGAAGGAAAGATAAGTTTGTTTTGATGAAGCTAACCATATTACTTATAACACACTTAAATGACACTACTTTAAGAAGATATGTTAGAAAAGGACACTGTTCCATATTTAATAAATTCCAACCCCTTATTTATTTATTTATTTATTATAGATCCTGCCAAAATGAGTGGATATTTCAGTCAGTACTCAAAATTCAGACTGCAAAGGACTTCTGGTACCTATACATGAACAGTGTATAGATGCAGTAAGTGTCCAAGTTCTTAGGCAAAGGAAGCTTCCACTGACAGGTGGAATTCTGCTGTACTCCTCCTAAAGGGAAATATATGCCCTTTCACCTCCACTGGAATAATTAGGAGAGATGGGACATACCACAAAGGAAGTAAAAATGCACAAGCCACTGGGCAACCTTGTGAGCCAGTCCCTAACACTTCATCAGTTTAATAGATACACCTGAAATCGAAAATTAAAGTGTCTAAAATCAGTTTAAACCCATAGAACAACAAACTGGAGGGGAAAGCATCCCAGAAACAAATACAGGCAAAAAGCCAGCTTTGGCTGACACTCGGGTGAGTTACTGCAGTAGAACCATGCCTCCCGCCCAAACACCCCAAAAACCCAAAGCACACTTGCAAGAACAATACCTGCATCATGAAATGCTTCTGTGGCAAAATATGCTTTAGAGAACTACTCTACCAGCCTGAACAGTCTACTAGTTAACATGCTAATAACTGCTTCTGCATCAGTTCTGTGGTCTAGGAGATCTTTTCTGAGTAAATACTCTACAGCACGGCAGGCAAACAGTCTCTGCTGTCCTCCTGACTACTCACTGTGTGCACCTCATACAGTATGATCTCTTCCCTTCTGGTGGAACAAAAAAAGAAAGAAGTTTTGTCCACATCTGGGCCATGATAACAGTGGAATATATGATCTGCGTGATTACTGGTAAGCCAGGATTTTTTTCATTTAGTATCAGGCTGTATCACAAGCTGTTTTGATTTGAAAAGATGTGGGAACAGATGCAAGTGTTTACAGAGATATGTAATACTTGTGGCATGAGCGGTGGCAAAACTTCTTTTACAGCCTTTTTCACTATCAAGAGAAAGAATAATTTTTTTCTGAATTATCAACACTTCACTGAAATGACTGTCATTCTACATACAGAATTGCAAAAAAATTAATATAGGACACTTTTGCCAGATACAGATGAAAAAAGGTTCTTTTTGTAGTTTTTAGTATGTGTATTTTTAGAGTAACAGCTGGGGAGCCTATGCATTCCTGCGGAGCACAGCAGCCTCACCACAAGAGTGTAAAAACATGGCAATAACTATGGCATCTACAAAATCAGTGAAACCTCTTAAATATCAGCTGCTTTATTTCCTTCTAAATTTCACCAGGTAATTGTCCATACATAAAAAATTTCCAAAGCCTACCTTGATTACTTTTATAATATCTCGAGGGCCAATAATTTCAGGATCAAACTGGATGTGAGCTTTGCTAGTCGCAAGTGCAACTGAGGCAGAGAATATGCCATTTGTTCTCATGAGTTTGGATTCAATATTGTGAACACAAGAAGCACAAGTCATCCCTGTAATCTAAATAAAACACAGTTTTGAGTCATTAGCAATCCCCCACATTCACCCAATATTTGTAGGTGTACTTGAGACAAGGCCTCAGTCTAAAGGTTTTACATAACTATCCACTTTTATTATAAAACTGTGCAGACAGCAGATCTAGTCACAGCTATGTATTTGTATGGCAACACTCACACATGCTATTAACTGTAAAAGTCTAACTAATAGAGTTCCATCAACACCTACATCAACATTGCCAAAGCCAAACTCTGCATGTGTAACTTCATCTCACTTATGTAAATTTTCCTGTGGCTTCAACAAGGCATGTTCCCACTTTGTGATCTATTAACAGAGCAGCAGACTGTTGTTATCTGCCTTGCAGTAAGTATTTGTCAGAGAATAAAAATTAGTATTTGAGGAATCCATCCTTCATATAAACAATTTACTAATTTTACTGATTTTACCCAAAGTTCCTAGACCTCTACACAAAGCCCTTAACATTAGCAGTACATATTTGTTGACACATTCTCAGTTACCCAGTCTGTACTCAAGTGCCTTAAGAGAAAAAAACCTTTCTGTTTCATTTCTGCTTTCTAAGAAGAGTCTAATCTGTACATAGAACTATCACTTTTTATTTCAGTGCTTTTGGGGAGGGACCCCAACAGATAGGTTCTTTTAAGACAAGTTGATTCTGTCATTTCAGCAATTATGAAAAAAACAGCATCACCAGCCAGAACTGAGCTGCTGAAGCTACAACTGCTCAAGCAAAGGTATTTGCAAGAAAATGAGTCTTCCAGACCTGACTTTTCCAAAACCAACATATAATTTCAAATACACATGACTTACAAGAAGCTCCACCTGCCCTTCTGTTTCTGCATTATCTTCCATGACAGTAGCTTCAAAACCCAGATTCTGGATCAGCTGTGCTATTTCAAGAGGCTGTATGAGTTCTGGCTTGTATTTTATCTCTGCTTTACCTGCCATCAGTGCTACCAACACTGAAACAATTCCTGCAGTGGCAATAACAAAAATATTAGATAATGTAGCTCCCTTGAGGGAAACAAAAATAAAATATTACAAGTGACTCTCACTAAGGACTGTAACGACTTAGAGGTATTATAAGCCTACTGATTTCTCTCTGCCTCCTTCTAGTGTTGTTCCCTAGTCACAACAGCAAAGTTTGTACAGAGACACAGCCACACTGAGTTTTCCTTTAGCAATGAGAGGAATTGCAAGATTTACACATGGAAGGAGGTGAGTTTTGCTATGATGTAATGAAACAAAAAGGATGTTTGGAAGCAATCTTTACACCCATAGCTGCAAGATCTACCCTAGACTCTTGTCGTTTGGAACGAGCCACACAGCACAATGCTAGACCTTTTTATTTTCCTGTTCTCCACCCGTCCTTATATTTTAATAAATAAAAAAACCCACAGAAATCTACATTTAGAATTGAAAAGCAAAACATAAAAATCACAAGACAAAAAAATAAAATTGTTTTGAAGACCTAATGCATTTTTTAATTTTTAAATCAAGGCAGTGAGACCACCACTGGGAGAGTGGGGACACAGAAATCAAAAGCAAAACCTCCCAAAGGCATGCTGATACAAATGAAACCAGACATTGCTAAGGCTCATCTGTTAATCTTCTACATGGCCAGAGGAAAGGCAGCCCCAGCCTGAAGACTTCTAGACTAGTAAACACCACTGTGCCTAAGCTTACTCTGGCAGTGGAGCCATACATTTGTTTGTACCTGCTTGTGCAAATATGCCCTGAAGGGTAAGTTTCACATCACAAACATGCCAGAGGTCTCAACGGCTCTGGACGAGATGGATGGCTTTGTAAACCAACAAGGCCCTGAAAACTAAATGAGAACCATTTCTCCGTTCTTGTCTTCAGACTTATTTGAATTTTTTATCACATTACAACAAATTATTGTTGCAAGTATGTTCATCGTTTGTCCACCAGTGCAATAGGACAGTTGAACAGTGGCATAGTTACATTAGCATTAAGAAAGAGCATTAAGTCTATTTAACTTCCAGATGTATGGCAGCCTCTTCCATTAATCTCATAGAATGCCTTTTCCATCCCATTGTCGCTGATAGACTCATTATAGGAATCTTAAATTTATTACCATCTTCTTTCTGCAGATTTCTTTCAATGGTAGATACACACGATGCACAGGTCATGCCTGTGATCTGTAAAACACACTTTTCTTCTGTGGCTCCACTGCGCCTGTTTGACCCATCAAGGTGAGGACTGTCTGGAAGAGCATCTGAGGCACAGCCTTGGTGAGGAGGCTCTGGAGCTCCAGGTTTCACGGCAGCTTTGCTGGCATCAGGCTGGCACCAGCGTTCTCCAGTAGCAGTATCTTGAATAAATGCACAATACACTGAACACACACTATTTACAGTGTGACTGGATGATGCAGAAGTACAAACAAGTCATATTTATCAACCACACAAACCCTCACTGTTGTTTGGACAGTGACATGATAACCTTGGTCTCCACATGGAAGTAATATAGGTTGTTACTATGCTTATAAAAATACACATTCACCAGTACAACTTGCATGACCATTTAACTCTACAGAACTAGTTTTCCACTTTCAGATGGCAAATGATTCCCTGCAATTTCAATGCCTAGAGCTGACAGCTACCTCCACTTGATAAAGATATCTTGGTATCTAGAAGGTCCTTATCCAGCACAGAGAATGTAGTCCAGTCATATCCATTCTGTCATTGTTGCCATCTGTGCAGAACTCATATCACTTCATCTCAACAAGGAAAACAACAAGTTTCTCAACAGGTTTGTCTTTATGGCACAGTATTCACAGTGCAAGTACTGCAAAATGAGTATTGGAAGCACCCAGGAGACCTGAACACAAACAGGCCTCTTGCAAACATTTTTACCCTTTGCCAGATACTGAACAGACACACAACAACTCGAGCTGTGTTCACAAACTACCTCCCTTGGGCAGAGGTTTGTGTAAAGGAGCAGGAGTTGCCTCTGAACATGTTAAACACAAGGGGTTCCCTCCTCTTCCACAGATGTATTGGAAGGTCTCCTACCAACAAATTATAAACTAACAAATCATAATTAACGCCACATAAAGGCCCCTCCTCATTTGTAGTAGTACCACAGATTCAGAGGGATTGGAACCATGAGAGAAGTGAATAGGATGTGGTTTTCTGTGATCAAACTGCTTAATTTCAGGTAAACTACATCAGTATTTCAAAGCTGATATATTTAGTTGAAGCAGGTAAAAATCGCCACATTAGAAGTTTGCTAGAGAGGAGATTGTACATCAAAACTTTTTAAACATTGAGCACATGTGCAAAATGCACACACTACTGCAGCTGACATGTAAAAGCAGCTGTTTCCACCAAAGAGTACCTGCATTTTGCCACTTACCTTGCCTAAAGCGAGGTTTAGTGAAGTAAGGCAGGTAAAAATACTTGAGAAATAAAGTTCAAAGGCTAAAGATGCTAAAAAGAGGTTTTAACTAAGTAAAAAGTGGTTTTAAATGAAAGACATTTCATTAAGTTTGTAGGTTTTATTATTCTGGAATATAAATGAAAACATTTGGTTTGATAGGTCTACTTACAGCAGCCTGTAGACATAGGAAGAAACCTACTTCAGGGGGTAAGGGGATGAGCTATTTCAAAGACTTCGCACCTCAGACCTTTTAGCTTCATAATGTAACTCAGCTCTTATACCCACTGCTGCAGTTATTAAGGGCCAAAACAAGGTGCTCTACAGCTGAAACCTCTCTCCCTTGCTAAGCAAGGTGGAATCAGGCCAGACATTCAGAAGAGACAATGTCAATGTGATGCTTTAAGTTTCTCTCCAGAAAGGAATCTCAGTGAAGATGTTGCATGACCCAGCTTGGCACGCTACCCACAGAAGAAAAAAGTTACCTGTCAGTACAGAGGCATCAAATCCCATGTCTTCTATGGCAGCTCTTAACTCTTCTCCACTCGTGACAGCTGGATCATAGTGTATGGTCCCAGTACTGCCAGCTAGAGAAACTGCTACATGCTGCACTCCTTGCCTCTGTGATATGGCCCCTTCTATGGACTGTACACAAGAATTGCAGGTCATGCCATCAATCTTAATTACAGCCGTAAGTGTCGTGCCTTGTGGTGGCTGTCTGATGAGATCGTATGTGAAAGCACCTGAGGGAGATGCTGCTTTGCCTGCTTCTGAACCATTATGGAGTGTTACTTTAAAGTTTCCAGGTGGAAGGGATTCAATAGCTTGCTGCAAAGCTGACAGGGTGATTAAATCTGGGGTATACTGTACCACAGCACATTTATGCTCCAAAGATACTTTAATACTTTTTATGCCAGGAAGATCTGATATATTTCCTTCGATGTTTCTGATACAGGACTTGCAGTGCATGCCTTCTATCTGTAAAGTCACTGTAGCTGTGCTACCCATCTCAGTGACCAGTGGATCCAGCCCATCACTCTTGAGACTCGCAGGTGTCTCCCTAGGGTTTGCATTCTGCAAGCGCTGGAGATCAAGGGCACCCAGCTTCAAAGGGGCTGATTTGCTTTTAATGGTGCAGTCATACCCCAGGTCACTGATGTGTCTCTTGAGGGCATCAGGCTGAATGATGTAAGGATGGTAAGCAACAATTGCTTCTTGGTTATCAAGTGACACCTTGATTTTTGCTACACCGTGTAGTTTCCTAATCTTTCCTTCAATGCTGGTGACACAGGACTGGCACGTCATGCCTTCTACCCGAAGCTTAACTACTGCTTCTTTCAAGCTTGGCAAATTTACAGTTGCTGTTGTCAACTTATCTTCTGCTATGTTGGCATCAAAGCCCATATCCAGAATTTCCTGGCAAATCTGTTCAGGACTTATTTCCGACTGCAGATACTTGATAACAGCATGGTTCTGCTCAAGGGAGACTTTAATTCTCAAAATGCCCTTCAC
Source organism: Aphelocoma coerulescens (assembly GCF_041296385.1). Classification (NCBI taxonomy): domain Eukaryota; kingdom Metazoa; phylum Chordata; class Aves; order Passeriformes; family Corvidae; genus Aphelocoma; species Aphelocoma coerulescens. Next base: position 66,820,635 of record NC_091013.1, read on the forward strand.
CTTGGAAATTTGGCCTTCTATCGACTGCACACATGACTGGCAAGTCATTCCCACAATGTTGACTACCACACTATGCTCTTGGGAAGGTGGAGAGGGCATGGTTTCAGAGCTCTCCTCATAGCCCATGTTGTCAAAAGCAAAATTATGTTTCATTGTAGGCTTCAGCTCACAACCAGGAGGAGAATCAGTGCTGGACAAAGCCTAAGAAGAAAAAGTAAAAATAAATGCATGTTATCTTCAGCCCTGTAAAAGCAACAACAGTCTGCATATGCTCTCAAGCACATATTAGAAGTGCTCTCAAGTCAGTCTATATGGCCAAAACCTTTACAAGCCTTTATGGGGTCACAACCCTTTTAACCCTTTACAACATTATTTTACACTTTGAATGTATTACCAGCGAGTTATGCCCATGATGATGAACCAGGCTTCTGACAGGTCTCTTGAGCGTCAATTTAGAAAATACTGACTAGGGATATAAAAGCAGAATTGACTCAATATTCGTACCCCAACTAAGTAATTTAAAACTTGAGTTCTCTGCAGCCACAGGACACTTCCATCACACAGCCTGGGCTGCTCTTCAGAGCACACTGTCACTGGCACAATGGGTCACAGTAGAGAGTGCGCTGACTGCCTCTCCAAAAGACCATAAACTGGCCCAGTTTGGCCAACCTGCTACTTCTCAGGAGGAGTGCAAACCAAACCAAAGAAAACCAAAAAGCCCAAGAAAACAGAATCATTACTCTTCCAGAATCCTGAAACAAGTTGGTGCAGGGAGGGTCTGCTGCATGATACTTGAAGAGCTGTATGCATGCACACAAAGGCTTGGGCTCTCTGCATTTAATATACAGACCTTTTACGTTGTGTCTTGGGGTGACTTTATGATGTGTATCCCCTATCGCCTGCTCTATGCCCAGACACGAATCCTGTGCCTTTTCTGTAGCTTTAAGGCAGACCTTTAAGCGGGGGGAAGCCGGTGGAATTCCTCCGGCGCCGTGTTCAAAAACAGAGATAAGCTCGCTGGCTTCTGCTCCGGCTGCTCAGCTCAGCTCTGCAGCAGGGAAGGGAGTGACATTCTCCCACTTTCTAGCTAGCTTTCTGTTCGTTAGCTAAAGCAGGGAGTTTTCCTGAAACTTCGGTTTCTTCTTCTTCTCTTTTGGACCGTTCAACAACACCAAAACATCGGCCAGGAGACCTTACACCTCGGCCCGGAGGGGCCCAAGCCGACCCAGCTCCGAAGAGGAGAAAGCCACACCCACAGAAAGGACTGAAATTGACCAGGTTCTCTCCACAGCGAGAGGTTTTATTATTTAGCATTATTCTTTTCACGTGCCTGCGTACATTGTGTTTGTTAAATAAATAGGGGGTTTTTTTCCCCTTTTTCACTTTCCTTCGATGAATTTTCTTTCCGAACCTGGTGGGGGAGGGGCAGCTGAAACCTGCCTTCTATCAGAGGGGACGTTCCTCCCACAGCATTTCCCTTAATTTGTCTCAAACCGGGACACCTTGAAATCTGTATCTAACAAAGGCCTTGAAAGACACAGAACTACAAGAAAATATTTTCACTGTCGTTTAATTTTATTTACCTACTTGTGAGTCACCTGAGAAGGACTGTAAATTGTGCTACAGTAACTCACTGATTTGATCCAACACTGGTTTTCAGGATGGCCAGTACTGAAATAGGCCAGCCAGAAGTAAACTATCTCTGTCAGATCATGGGCTCTGCAGTACCGGAACTCTACAGCTGAATGCACTCAATTCAATTGAAAATGAAATATTAAAAAAAAAAAAAAGCACCAATGCTTCTCAAGAACAAGTATTGAGAGCACAGACTCTGTCTCCAGTTGCTGAAGCCATGTGATGAGGAAGACTGAAAAGGGCAGGGACAAGTCCTAGATTGTCAGATTTCATGGAAAGAACATGAAAATTCACGTCCATGGTTAAGGGCAACTTTGAATACTAAAGATCTAGATGAAAGCCACTAGGATAAATCTATTCTCTTGCCTGCAAAGCCTTGGGCTCTCTGGCATTCAGTAAAATGTCCGATGCTGGGCATTACTGCAGGGAGAGCCTGGAGAAGGGGCCACTGGATCAGGGTCAGTACTGCAGATCCTGTTCCTGTGACCCACAAGAAAACTCCTTTCTCAATACCACAGCATGGACGAGAAGCATTTAGGCTGCTTAGTAACACTAGACTGCATCCAGTTCATTTGATGCAGTATTCAAAATTCATTAACTTGATTTTGTTTCACGCTTAGACAGCTTGGGAATAATGAGGTCTGGGGTCACAACCAAACCAACAAAAATTTAAGACGAGAAATTTGCTTTCAGCCTTTTCCATACTGTAATTGTTAGAACAGGAGGAGGAATGAGCAAGTTCAACTCTTCAGAATTATGGTGCAGCCCCTCAACTATCCTGACAGCAAACTCTCCCTCCTGCTCCCTCCCTTTCTGCTTGGCCTCATGGCTGCACTCCAGAGATGCTGGGAAAGAAGAGTCACAGGAATATTTTAGTCCCAGCATCCTCTTTTGCCTTCTCCTCCCACAGGCCTGGCAGCACCCCGGACACTGCTCTCCTTGCACTTCCCTTTCCAGAAGCTAGTGAAATCCCCAACATACATGGAAATGTGCCACAAGCACCTCCTTTCAAAACAAAGCATTAACAGTTAATCAGACTTCCCTGCAAAGGTGGCTCCCTGTTTAAGCACCACACAAAGACAACCAAGACACTCCCATTCTTGTGTCTTCCTGTTATTGTGACTTCCCATAATTTGAAATAATATCCTGGCCTTGCGTGTGGGAAAAAACCCATGTGAAAACAGTCTCTCAACCACCACATTTCAAATGTGGCCTAAACTCAAACTTATTGTAAATTCTGCCTCAAGAACTGTTATGTGAATATTGTCCCTCATCTGCTCTTCCCTGTCTCCAGTCCCCCAAGGACACTGCTCGCAGTGGCCTGCTCTTATCACAAACACCCAGTGAAATCTGTGTGACAGTTACAGAAGCTCACCCTGTGTGTGTACTTAGGCTCACAGGACAAAGGCATTTGCCTTCTGCATCCTTTGGTGAAACAGGCAAGACGAGCATCCTCCGCTCTCTGCTTCACTGCCTGTCTGGCCACCACTTGCAGATGAAACTCAGGAACCATCACAGGCCTTATGTCCTCCAGTGTGTTCCCTCCACCCCCCTCCTTACTGTCTCAGTTTTCCTAGGTACCCCATGACATAAAAGCAATTCAAATTAATCGTGTAAAAATATTAGAGGGTATTTCTCATTATCCAGTCTTTTGAAAAACATAAAAGCAAGGACTGATTCTGCTATTTTAATGCATTGTAAGCCACAGAAACTTCAAAACTTGGCCACTGCTTTATGTTTTGCATAAAAAGCTATCCCAACATTCAGAAGAATTGGCAAAATTTTTTTGTTTGTTACTTGTCAAAACCAGATGTTTGTGCTCTGTAGGAGAAAAATCCTTGCACACAAATTTTTAAATGACAAGGGAAAAATAGAGGGGATGTGGATATAAGAAAACTAAAAAGCTTTTTTCCTTTAAAAAAAAACCCACCAAAAACACACAAGTGCCAAAACATTGAAGAACCTCCCCCCAAAACCAAGAAATATGCACAGGCACAAATAAAATATTTACAAAGCCTTTAGTATTGTTTTTAACAGCTTCAAAAAAACCCCACAAACAGAAGAGGCACAAATACATCTATGTGTGTAATTGCAAGAAGAGTGCTTCTACACCAGACAAGAGGAAAACAGCAGATTCATGTAAGGACACGTGGATGAGGCATACAGAAATGTGTCCATAGTTCTCCTCAGGCACGTGCTGGGTGTCAGAAAAGGGTTTCCTGATGCCAGCCAACACCCACATATAAAATGGAATCTACGAGGCTGTATAGTAATTCAGAGACACCATCTGCAAGAGGATCAGAGAAGCAATCACCACCAAAAATGCCAAAGAAGGTGCTTGGAAGTCTCAGGCTTGTTTCTGCCTAGAGAGAAACATGAATGAAATAATGGAAATGCATCTGACTCTACATCCAGAAGGGAATGTCTGAAAGAACTGGCCATAGTTACTCTTTCGTCTCTCACACCAAAGGAGAATGGGTGACATTTAAGGGCAGGTGTACACCAAGTCTGTTTGCTCTACCAGTCTCATGCATATTTTTACAGTATCTGTGTAAAGAATATATAAATAATTGCACATGAAATGATGACAATTCTTTTCCTCCTTTGTTCTGCAAGTAAAGGTTGGAACTGAAAGCACATAGCAGACCGAGGCTCCAGTCTGAAAGCTAAGAATCTTGACACAAAGAAGTTATGAAGCTCATATGAACAATTAAAAAAAAAAAAAAGAAGAAATTTGAAAAATTAATGACACAGAAGCAGTAATAGATGGAGAGAGCTTTAAAGAAAGCACCAGAGCTGGCTGGAAAACACTTGCATCTACAGGACACAGCTCTGAACCAGACCCAAGATGAGTAGCAAATGTGCAGGAGCGTGGAACCTGAAGCACATGTCCAGTATGAGGATTTCAAAGCAAAAAAACAAGGCATGAAGAACAACCCTTGATGTCTCAGACAGGAGCTGTAGCACTCATGCCCGTCCTGGGGCAAAGCAGGGCTTGGGAACAGCTGGAAGAGGCAGATGCTCATGCTCCACTTTCTGACTGTCTCCAGCCAGCAGGACGAAGATCATCCAACAGGAATATGCCCTGGGGCTGGACTAACTGTTTGCAAAAGCATGGAGGTGGAGCAGGGCAGGGAGATTCTGCTGGATTGGAAGCACCAAGTCTTGAGCCCTTGGCATACAGCTCTTGGCATCATAGTATCCAGAGCTCATGACAGGTCCATTGGGAAAGGTAGTCCTCGCCCATGGTCTGTATGGCTGGTGGGGCAAACCCACCCCAATGAGGGCTACCCTCAGAGGCCTAGCATCATGCTGACCCATGGTCCCCCAAAACAGGCTCCTTCTTTTGGATACTCCCATTCAGATGTGCAAAGGCTGAGAGTTCAAGCAATGAAGGGATACATAATAAATGTGAGAAAAACAACTGAACTTAGAAAAAACCCAAAGACAAGGAAACCACAGCACTGGGTAAGACACACACACACGTACACATGGTGACCCATGTCTTGAGAATGGATGCAACACCATGGCTGTGAACTCAACAAGGTTTGTGCCCTCCTTGGCTTCACGGCCCAGCCACCAGCCACCCTGGCTGAGTCCCCGTGCTGCCTCCATTGCTGTGTTTCATGGTCACATTGTGGGGTGGCTTGTCACCAGGAAAGCCATCCTTCCACCCATTTCCCCTTCCCAAGAGGTGCAGCCACCTCCAAAATGCCAGTATAACACTCTTGGCCTCTGAAGCACAAGGCTGAGGTTGTGACAGATGCACTCCACAACTCCCTGAGCATCATGCCCACCGAGATCCAGCACAGTACTGCTCCTCTCTGCTCATCCAGCAAGGCTCTCCCCCCTTGGCTGGTCCTGCTCTCCTGCCCTCCTTTGCCTGGCCTGCAGGGATGGCAACTTTCACATCCTGAAACTCAAGCACCAGACTCCTCAGGGTGATGCCACACGATCAACCAGGGAGGCGATGGGGGCCAGCCCACTCAGCACCTCCCCTCTGCCTCTCCCTGCCTGCTCATCCACAAATTCTGGAGCTCACTTAACCTCTCATCCACTATGTCCAGAAGTTTTGGGCTGCTCTTTTCCCTGCACCTCTGTGGGCTGAAATCAGTTATTGCCCTCTTACCTTTGAGCACACAACTGCCAAAGAATTATCTTATCTGTGTTTTACCTTCCCTACTTCCTTCTTTCACAACCGCCTGATTCATGGCTTTGGATTCAGGCAGCAGCAGCACACAACTGAAAAGCCACATACTAATAATTAAACGCTTCAGATGTTTCCCAGTTTATTATAGACAGACAGTGAACAACAAAATGACGGCAAAGCAGCCACAAAAACATCAAAGGTCACGAGTCTTCAATTTTGTGCCTGTAACAGCAGCACTTCTGAGTAGACAGAAAATCAATCCTCTCCCTCCTTAACATTTTTCAGTGCATCTCATTAGAGCATATTGTTTAAATGTATTAGATCTTAACTGGTTGTTCTTTCTCCCTCTTCTCCCAAACTAAAATTAACAAATGTCAGTAGCTACTATATTCAGTACCTAGTTATAACACAATTTGTTATTTTTCAAACAGTTCCTGAGTCTTAAATGAGGGAAAAAACACCTCTAAACCTGAATATCAAGATTCAATGAGAATATTACTACCAAGCAGCCTTTATGGAGCTTCTGTTTCTAAAATACTAAGTTGATTATACTAATGCTTCTGCCAAGGGACTGCTATTCCCCATCTGGGATCAGGTTTCTCTAACAGTACAGATGATGGGAAAAGGTTTAGGCAGTTGCAGCCAGTCTTACTGAAATGACACCTACACTGTAGTCAACAAACCTCAGAGACCTTAGCAGGCACTTTTAAATTAAAGGGAACTGTATAAACCACATTTGGTTTAAGGGAAAGGGGAAAGGCTTGCTGTAAATGAAATGTCTTTATAATTTAGAATTAAAACAAGGCAAACCTCTTTGTGATGTTCTTCATAGCACCAGTACAAGCAACATATATACCTCAGTGAACTGAATACAGAGAAGAGATCCTTTGGTAGAACAAAGTCATTTATGTCAGGATTGTTTTCTAGCAAACATTTATAATACAAGAAGTAACTCAAGGCAGAAAAAGCCTTGAGGTATATTTGGTCTCTTCTGGCTGTTATTTCATTCCAGTCTGACACTATTTCAGCCATTCTAAGCATACATAGTTTCAAAGAACATGAAAACACAGAATCACAGAATATTCTGAGTCAGAAGGGACCCACAAAGATCATCAAGTCCAACTCTTCAGCAAATAGCTCATGCAGGAATCAAGCCTACAACCTTGGCATTATTAGCGCCATACTCCAACCAACTGAGTTTTGTTCTGAGAGTTTCTTTTCCTTAAATATTCACAATATTCACTGATCCAAACTACATTACTGCAATGTACATACATTTTAAACAGCAAAACCTCTTTTAAAATAATAAACCTCACCATGTTTCTATGAGCATTGATCTAAGTCTCTTCACCACAGCAGTTAATCTCCAAAAATACCACAGTTATATACAACACTGAATTTTAAAAAAAGTTGCCACAGATGTATTTATCAAGAACTTCACTAGCACCCACTTAGTAGGTATAAATAAACTACTTACCTACAATAAGGACCTTTTAATGTTTCTGCAATTTCTGTTATTCCAGACAACAAACTAGTATGAGCTTCTGTCAAACTACTCAAGCAATTGCAGTTCAAAGGGAGAAATACTATTATGTTTCCTTCCTAAGAATCACCACTCTGTATTATTAGAGGTGGAGCTGAAACAATGCTCATTAGGTTCTATGGCATAAGTCATCATTAATATCTCGTTTCAAGGATTATTTTCAGAGGATCTCCAGAGGACTTTGCATTTGTACTGCTTGTTATGGGGCTGGCCAGCATCCATGCTGGGGATTGAGACAATTTAGATAAAGAAGGTTTAACCTCCTTTAATATACAACCCATGTCCAATATGCTTTGTTTTAAATTCACCAGTTCAGAAACACCACTTCCCTCCCAACATGCACACACACACCCCCCCACACACACCAGCTCACTGACCTGTCTTTCAACTGTATTGACTTCTGTCATTCCCATGGAGTAACTCTGAGAAAGTTCCTCTTCTTTCTGCAAGTTACTGCTTGTTTTTACCAGCGATGCTGTCTTGGACTTTTCACCAATAATCAGTAGTTCAGGCACATCACGAGCTGCCTGCTGCTTACGAATAGACACCAGGGATATGTTTCTGTCGTTTAAAGTAGCTAAGTAGGACAGTTCCCTTTTCATTTTATTGTCCAGTTTTCTCTCCATTATTTTTCTGGACTTTAAATGCTGCAACGCCAAACAAAAGTTTTACGGGAACAGTTATTTGGTGTCCTGTAAGCCACGCTTCTTTCAGCTACATTTACAGAAGCATGAAGACTTCTGCCCGTCTAATCCATGTGCTCATTAGGCATTCATCACAAAATCCCAGATGGAACCTGTGATCCTTATGTAGGCTGCTTGCTGCACTCAGCTACCTGCTCTCCCTGCCAGTTTGAATGTTTCGCACCAATTGGCATCCCTGGTGCTTTCCAAACTGCATTCGGCACTGCTGATCTCTGCACACGGCGTTGCAGCAGGCTCAGCCAAGGCTGTCTTTCACAAGCTACTCAAACATGACCTGTGTGCAGCAGCCAGCGTGTAACCAGCCCACACAGACAGGCATTAGCTCCTTGTGGCCATGTGCACAATCACAGCTCCTACACAGGGAAAACACTGTTCTGTTTCCTTCTTCTATAAAATTACTGGGGATTTCTTGGATAAAATGAAGTCCCTTCTAACAGTGACAACATGTCCACAATTACCTAATTAGATAAGGCTCCTAGACCAAAGGTCTTTCACTCATTCAGGGCACAAGAACATTCATTCTTTGTTTCAAGAGGGAAAACAAAAGAGTGAGTACAATATTTATACTTCCTAAAATGTGTCTCTTTACCACCAGCAAGCTTTACTAAAAACCAATTAACCAAAAAAATTAAATGAGCAATTAGTGCCAGAAAGGAAGAAAGGAAGAAAGTAAGATACATTCTCCTTAAATTCTCTGGGCAACAACAGGAATATCTACTTTAGACAGCCATACACACAACAGGTACTGCCACTTGCCTGCCTTGAGCCAAGCCTGAATATATTTCTCTGGGATTGCCCACAGCAAATTCACAGCACTGTGCTAACACAGTAAGTGGGATCACCTGTTCCCAAGTCCACAGCAGTGCAGTCCCCTTCTGAAGGCACCGCTGAACAGGGCCATGCATTTATAAAATTTATAAAGTATAATAGATGTATTAGCAATTTCCACCCTCCCTGGCTGCGCAGTGATATCACTGCACATGCAAGCCTTAAAATAATTGGTTTAAATTTAATCAGAATCTCTTGGACTTGTAGGAAAAAGTAACAAATTTACTCCCATGCAGAGGTTAGCACACAGGGTCAAAATCTCAGCATATCTCTGTCATGTCACAAAACCTGAGGGATCAATGACAGACACTCCACCTGACAAAAGAATTAGTATAACATTTATACTTTCTAAAATGTGCCTCTATACCATCAGCTAGCTTTACTAAAAACCAATGACAGGACAAATTCTGATTCTTCTTCCTTCCAAAGGCAGAGGTACACCCCACACACCCGTGTCACATAGAGAGTGGTCCAAAAAGCCACCATGCAGGACATTAGCATCCTAGCTTGTCTCCCTGTCATAACTTCCCCAATACTATGGATTCTCAGTTCTTGGGAAAAAAAGGTCTTCTGCCAGAGAAGTGAAACTCCAAATACTGCTGCAGCACTGTTTTGTATCATTGTCGTAATATAAAAAAACAGTGATAATATTAAACCTTTAAAAAGGGTTATTTTGAAAACATTTTGAGAAATGGTTCTTCTAAAGAGAATTACTACAAAGAGTAATGTATCTGTGTTCATTCTGCATTTACCAGTGAAACCAGTTAGAACAACATCTGACTTCAGTTCAAACATTTTACTGAAAAAGAAAATTGTGTTAAAGGTGAAATAATTTCAGGAATTACTGATTTTAACTGATTTTGAAATGAGCAATTGAAAATCATATAATTTGACTTACATGAAAAATTTCAGCACAACGTGTTTAAATACCAAGCTACATCTACTACATACTAAGTACATATATAAAGTTAAAAACTAATATTTGTCCTTCTAAAACAAAACAGGCCTCTCATCCCAAATCAAAGATATTCAGAAATTCCAAATAATGGCAATTTCAAATTCTAGATTTTCTTGGGGAACTGGAATTCTAGTTTCTGGCCATCAATAAAGCATATATTTGATCCAGTCATCTCTGACAGTATCTTTACTATTAAAAATATCCCAAACCCTACCTAGCATGTTTTTGCAAGTAACTAATATTCAGGAAAGTATCCTGTGATGAAACAGGCTGTAAAAACAACTTAAGGGTTTTTTTCCTTCATTTCAGGTTCACCAGGAAAGCTCAACTTAGACTGACAGAATAACAAGATGTTGAGTATCTTCTCTCCTATTCCCCTCCTTTTTTCCCCCCACAGCTTCTGAGCAACCCTAAGGTAAAAATCTGTTTGTTTCTAACAGCAATGGAGAGAAATTCTTGCTTAGTGCCCCACAGTCCTTTGCCTTCAGCAGAGTCCTGAACACTGATTTGGAGATAGAGAAAAAACACGTGAAGTTGTGCTTTGAGCACATTCACCTTTCAAGGTATTTATCCACATTAAAAAGAATTATTTGGCTGGGGGAAAAAAGTTTGCTATAGTTCTTCAGATGAAAGGGACATAAGATATATTTTAACCACTTTCAGTACCTAGTTTACCTGTGGGCTGGAGCAGAGCAATGGCAAATGAAACCTGTGCCACTGATAGAGTGTCCAGCAGCTCTTGGAGAAGAGACACCATTCACAAAGCAGAAACCACTAAGCATCTTTTAAAGCGAAGTAATTCCTATTTACATTAATACATGAGACTGAAAGCTCAGAGGTCCTGCCCCACATCAATCACTGCACAACTCTCTTATGGTTCAGGAGACACTTCAGGAAGGGATCCAATACTGGCACCTCAAGGCTGGCAGTGCCTCCCAGGGAGGTAAGGCAAATGCTTGGAATTAACCTCTGCGATTGCTGCTGCACTCCAACAGACTGCTACTGGTTTCCAAAATATTTTCTCCATTCTATCTCAATTAATTGCTCCTTTAGAGACTAAGCTAATTGTGTCATCTGCAAACTGAGGGTAAGCCTTTTACTTAAAGCTGAAATAGGAAAGGCAATGTTGCCCTTCTCATCTGATACCAATACCACTCTGGTTTAAGGCAGGATTTTGCACAGCTTAGGATGTTCATCCGGAGGAATCACTCTGGCTTGGTAGCATGAAATTCAGATGGCAAATAGAAGACATGCCTGCTGCCTTCACAGCTTTCTGCTAGTGTCCAGCAATGGTGTTTGCATTTTCATGTCAGAAAACACAGGACATTCCAAGAAAATTAAATCCCTTTGATTTAAAGGCTCAGAACTGATAAAACATGTTTTCCCCTTTATATTACCTGTATTATCAGATTACATGATAAACACACAAGAACAATGTGTTCTCACATAAATTTTGTTTCCCAGGTGCATTCATCCTTGGCTTTACAGGATATCCTGGCCTGCGTTTAATCCCTCTGGTTCTGTGCCCAAAGAAAGCATCTTAAATACTCTTAACAATGCCTTGGAAGATGAGATGCTTGGGTTGAAGGAAAAAAATGCGGATCTGGAGGTTAGGGGGTCTTATTTCTTTTATCTGTGTGGGGAGAAAAAATGAAAAACAAAGTTCAGCAAGAAGGAGCACATGAGTTTGCTATAGTTCATCAGGAACAAAGTGTCTGCATACCTTAGGAGCAGAAACACTGGAGGAGCTTGGTGTATCACCCTAAGAGAGGCATGAAACAAAGGGTGCAGCAGCATGGAGGTGTGCTCATGCCCTGTTTAAAACAGTGCAGCTAGTGGGAACTAAGCCTCAGGAATGACCCAAATGGTGAGCAAAAGCTGAACTTTGCTTCACTAACTCAAAAATACATATTACTTTTCATGTCTCTTCAAATGCTAACAGACTAAAACCTGTACATGCTTTACATGTATGACCAAAGTCTCTCAAACTACACTTAAACATGAAATGACATCAACTTTAACATTTCCCTTTTTCCCCTCCCTCAAAGAAAATGATACAGATATAGCTTAAGTGGGGCAGGAGGCTAAAGGAGACTCCACCTTTGTGAATGCCTATGAAGTAGGACTCGAACACTCAGCTATACTGAGTGCTTCTTTGGGAAATTCAGAAATCAAGCTTGTATTTGTGATTGTACTTTAGCCCTATAGACCCATCTGGCAATTTAATGTCTTTGTCACCAGCTGTATTATTCATATTTTGTGTATTCACTCATGCTTCTCAGATGGTGTATTTATCACCAGCAATCCAGTAACTATCTGCATTTCTGTTGCTCCGTAAATGACACTACCTTGTACTTGGCCATGAGAGTTCCTGAATGCCACCAGACTTCAGATCTGGCTCTGAAAGTTCATTGGGCACAACCAGACTTACGTGAATGTTTGTGCATCTGTAACCGTGGTGCTTCTTACTGAGCACACCTGGACTTGCAGTGCCACACTGGCTCTGCATTTCTGATGCTTAGATCTGAATGGGCTATCACTCAGCTGTCCCAAGTCCCTGTAATACCTGAGATCCAGACGGAACAAAAGGGGGGTTATTTTGTGCCAAATCTCCTTCCTCTTAACACATCAGAAAAGTTAGCCTTACTCTTAAGGCAGCAACCCCTCAGACAGACAAGAGGAATCAGTTCAGATGTGTGCACTTCATATCAGTGCAAAGAGGGATGTATTGGTATTAATATATCACTCTAGAAATCCAGTCTTGCCTTTGGATGTTAATCATTTTCCTACTCTCCTCTTCAGACAGCATTTTAAGCCACCAAAATACAATGATACAGTCATCCCAAAACACAGTCATAAAATCATCACAAGAATACAATGAGGCATACAAACAATGATACAAGGCTAAACCACAAGTCATTTCATATTTGACAATATTTTGAGTTTTTCCTAATTTGTCTTCAGGATGCTGTCGGCTAAAATGTTTGAATTCCTTCGCTCCCCAATCATAGAAGAGTTAGATTGTATTTGGTTTTAACACATATAAGGCAACTGCAGGAAATGGAGCATTGAGTTAAAAAAAAAAAAAGAAGTCAGGGTGGGGGGGAAGTAAAGTATGTAATATCACAAACAACAGTGCTGGCAACTCACAGGTAACAACAAATTGTTTAAACATTGCTTGAGAGGGAATGTGTGAAACACCCAGCCCTTGTGTGAAACAACGATTTCTCCTCTGTCAGGGCCCTCTTTAAGCTAAAAGAGAAGCAGTTAGTAAAGGTATCCACTTTTTCTTCAAACAAATCCCTGCGCTTGCCCCACAATCATTTTTCAGTCCTACTAAGCAACTCAAGCCTCACATTCCCTCCGTGAATCAACCAATTGCAGCTGAAAGTTCAGCGGAAGCTTGGTCATATTCATGGTACTTAACTGTGTCCTTTATTCTCCTAACTGACATACTTGTTACCCAACATAAAAGAAAAAGGCCATACTTGATTTGTATTGAAGAAGCAACAAAACTCTCTCTTAACCTACATTGGCATATAGTTTGGAGCCACAAAATCAGAAAGAACTCTTTGGCCACAGTCATAAGAAAACTGTCAGCAACAAGTGTTTCTATAGCATTAATGGTATAGATATTGCTTTTAACAGATGAAGAAGCATAATCATTATTTCTTACATTATAAGGAAAAAAGGAAATCTGAAATACAGGGAAACAAATTCCTACCTGCTGTGATTAAAATTGCATAAGAGTTGATGACCTCATTTCAAATCAAATCAGTTCAGACTTTGGCTTCAGTTTTTCAGGAAGCAGACTCAATCTTCTCCAAATATTTAAAAAAGGTTTGTTTGCTCGAAACCAGCAAAACTGAACGAAGTACCTTGTTTGTAACAGGGCCCCAAAACATGTACTGATTCTTTTAATTCCACAGCTTTTGGTATGATCACAAATTGTGTGGACTTGGTACTTTGCCTGCTTTTAGTAGTGTTGGTTTCATTATGATAATTTCTGTTATCTGTTTATACTGCAGAAATTTGTTTTCAAGAGCCTGGAAACTACCAGGCTGATCTTATTATCTCACAAAAAGGCACACCTTTTGGGTCAGAGTTTAAGTGCAAAGAACAATTGCAATCTGCATTAATTAATTTGAGTCAAGATTTCCACTAATGCTTATGCACCAAGTAGTTTAAGAAGGCTGGCAGAACTTGTCAGGCAGCACCACAACAAAACCAGTATTTTTACTTCTGTGTTTCCAACTTAATTTTCTGATCTTGTCCATGATTTACTCTTGCTCGGAGCTGGTTTTGTCTTGTGAAGTTTGTGCAAAAGCTTTTTAGAATTCCATGCGGAGAAAAGGGACCTGCATTTTACCCATTTTAACAGCAATATTTCAAATACAACTTGAGAATAAGTAATATTACAAAAGTAACTGTTTTTAAAGGCTAATTTGAGAAAACAAAGAGCTATTACTTGTGAACTAATATTTAATATCCACATTTAGAAATAAGAAATAATTAAAGTGTTACTTCCACTTTTATTTTGTAAACTTCTCAGTATTTGTTGTAGCATTTTAAAAATATCTCTTACACTTGCTTTGATTATATGAAGTGATAAGTCTCTGAATTGTGATTTAAGTAAATGAGAGGACTGATTTTTAAATTTTTTTTTCCCAAAGTAAGCAGCCATTCACTCTGTAGCAGGCAAACTAATAGCAGACCCCAAGATGCCCTGCCAAATCTGCAATTAAGTTTTCCCCTATACAGATGTAAGCCTATGTCTTAAGTGACCTCCATACACAGTAGATACCCTCCAAACTGTCCCCAACAGTACAGTCCACACGATTTACACTTACTATTAGTTCCTTTCCAGTACTTGTTTCAAAATACTCTTGTGCTCATGTTTGACAGACAGAAACAAAGATTTGATGAAGCACCTGAGACTACGTAAATAGCATAAATCACATCATACTTGTAAAGTATACCAAAAAAAGAACTAAAAAAAGAAAAAGAAAAAAGAAAGAAAAAGGAAAGAAAAAAAAACCAAAACACCAAAAACAAGACAGAAACTGATAACTCTCATTTAAGCTTGTATTTCAGGTTCTATGGCCAGTCGACTTCTCAGCCTCTGAATTCAAGAAAAAAAAAAAAACAAACCAGCATCTTGTGTTTGCATTACAGATGCCATATCTAAAATACAAACATACTGCCTTTGTTAGGGCAGGCTAGATATGTAAAGGCAAGACCAAATTCAGTTTATCTTAACAGTTATTTCTGTCTATGTCAGACTGGCAGGAACCACCTACATACACAAAGAGAGGAGTTTCCAGAAACTCCCAAATCCCTAAATAAGCTTGAAAGCTGCACTCCTCACCACAGCTGGGCTCCTCCAACATAGTGCCTTGAGCAAAGTCCTGTCTGCTTTCTCAGTGATCCAGGCAAAACTCTGCCTGGGAAGAGGGGTTTCCAGTTTTTGTTTGGGTCTTTTACTTCTTGTTTCCCTCTCCCTGTGGAATGGTTGCAGTTACTGGGTAGAAAAAGGCAAGATGGTGTTAGAGCCCTCTCTGTGGCCTCACTCTTGCAGAGAGCACAATCTCTCAGGTGACCCTGTGTCACAGGGCTCAGGCACAGCCCCACCAGGCTGGCATGAGGGCCCTTCTCACCTGCCTTCCACCTCTCGCCCTTTTGGACTGTGCCACGTGCTGCCAAGGCAAGACCACTGTCCTTCCACGAGCAAACAAGCCAGAGCAGTGCTCCCACACCTCTGACCTCAGCATCACCGCACTCATGGTGGGGCTGAAGGACACGAGGGGCAGCAGCCGGGGCCTCCCCAAATACAGTGCTGCCCTTAGGTGCATTTTTCTTCTCAATTTAGAGAGGGAAGAAGATTTTCCAGCTCTCTGGCTGACCCACTCTGCCCCAGCAGTCAAGAAGTGAAGAGGGGAACCTCTGATGAGAACATGGAATAAAGGCTTTTCTGTTTCCAGTTGTCAGAGATCAAAACTGTAACGTATGTGAGCTGCTGTTCAGCTAACTTGCATTTCTACAAAAGTCCTGTCAATTATTTGCTATCCAGGGCTAAGAACTATATAACAGTGCCCTGTCCACATCTATTATCTCACATAAACTTACATTAACTCTCAGGGAAGAGCCAAAGGCATAGAGCTGCCAGTTTCTATCAGTGCAAAAAACATACTTCAAGTGACCATGAAAATAAGTAGAACTTGCCTGTATAGAGACATACTGATTCACTGAAGAGACTTACAGAAACGAAGAAGAGAAATAAAAAATAAAAATGAAAATATATTTGCTGTCATTGGTTTTTTTATTTTATGTTTCTTTGGGTTTTTTCTGCTGGAGTACCTGATAATAACTCCCTATTGAATAATGTAACACTGGCAGCCTACAATAATTGGTAAGAATTCAGGTACAAATGTCAGAACTAAAGCAACAGTCAGGGATGAAAGTATCAACACAGGAAACTGCTACAAATTTTTTGTAATCTCTTCCATGCAAACAGTTGCTTTGAAAAAGATCTAAGGGAAATGGCAATACAGAGTCAACCTCTTTCTGTTTACAAGTATTTTTATCTGAAATATTTAACACCTGGATTGAAATACAGTTAAAATCCTGGTTTCAAATGCAGACATTGTCTCGGGCTGTTTCCTATGCCATGCACACTGGCTCATCATGATTCAAACTCACTGTAAAAACAGCATTCATTTATTGCATGAGGACACAGAGGAAACTGGAGACATCTAGCTCCCAAAGAAACAGTTCCTGGGAGCCTGAAGTTGTGAGAAAAGGAAAACACAAAAAAGCTTTCTAACTCTGAAATTGAGTTTATTCAGCTCTCAGTAATACTCTCATTTCCAGAGGTCACATCAGTCTGTTCTCTAGGCAAAGAATGTTTCTTCCAAGGACACATTTAGTCAAAACCAATGCATTCTACAGCTCAGCATAAAAGAAAGTACCAACCCTGAGAGTTGCTGAGCAACCTTCTGAGATTTATTAACTGCCCTCAGTTCCTGGAAAGCATAGATATTAGCCATGGAAATTCAAGCTCAATTCATTTATCATTCCCTCCTGGTACCTCTGCCTATTGAAAGAAGAGGTAGTGCAGCAGGGAACTACTTTTAAGCAGCCCCAGTTCACCCCTGAAAGAGAATCTTTGATTGAATCTACTTCATGGGAAAATCACCAACCTTTCAAGCTTTCTTCATCCTTGGAATAGAAATAAGTCAGAGGAGGTGATGAGGCACAGTACCCACATCTCGTGCCTGGACTAGCCAAACAGTCTCCTCCAACTCCCTTCTGTCCTGCTCTGCAGGCAGTTTCTGGCTCCTTTCTCTTTCCTAATCAGTGCCAAGGAGCCAGACACGAGCACAGAATGCAAATCCTGCTTTGTCCTGGCTCCATGTGAAACAACTTGGATTTTCATCTGAATAGAACTCTTCCTTGCTTCCTGAAGCAGGCAGAGAGGTGGGCACAAACACATGTGGCAAAATGCAGGTTGAACAAGTCTGTGCAGTGAACAAGTTTTGTGAATCCTTTAAAGTTTGAAAAGGGAAGCACCTCACTCAGTAAAAAATTCACGGTGAAGTTTTATAGCTCCCTGAGGAGTTTCACAGTTGATTTAAGCAGGTATTAAGGTATGACTGTAAAAGAGGTGGTCCTTCATGATACCCTTCATGTCCTAATTAGGTGCAGATGGCCACAAATATATTACTATCTGCATAAAGGAGAATAAAAAGCAAAAAGGGTTTGGATCTGCTATTACAGACCCACAGAACTGGTCCCTAGCTCCTCAAGAATTCCAAACTTCCACCTGAAAAAGCTGGGACTTAAGATGAGTCCCCATGTTATTTTGCAAGCTCAGTGATGTTATCATTAGGGGTACATCATTTGCCATCTCATTTCTGCCGGCGCTTGAGGTTGCTTGAAAACATTTCCTTCAGCCACTCTAAAAAATGGCAGATGTTTAGATTCCATGGGAGTTTAAAACACTGTCAAAATCTACAGGAACCAGTTTGTTTTCCTTCGTGGTCCTTGCCCAACTGAAACAATTTGTGTGAAAATAACCTTCTGTTAATCAAAAGATATGGGTTCAACCTTCATAAATTGCCTGGTGATATAAATAAACGTGCTTTATAGGCTCTCCTGCAAAAATTATTTGTAGATCCAAGTTGTTTAATTCTTCATTGCTTCTGCCAAAAAAAAGCAGGGCAGCTTTTGCTCACAGATACGTGGTGTGAACACCTATGCCCTAGAACATGTAACTCAGAATTAAAGATGACAGTGGAAAAGAAATTACTAGAATTGCTTATATTTAGCAGCTTCAATATTACAAGATATCAGTAAAAATAACCCTATAGTGTTTTTCCTATCAATGCCATAATTTATTGCCAATGCTTGGATTTTGCTTCACAAATATTTAGCACAGAACTGGTGCAACTTTATTTCTGCCTCCTGTTACAATGCAATGAAAAGTAAATGTACTGTAATGTTCAACAGCCTATCACAAGACACATACAAAAGTGAAAAAACTTACTGTGTATATGAACGATCTGAGATTCCATCTACTAAAAACGGTCCCAGGCATTTTGGTAGCTCAGACAGCAGCCCTGAACAAGAGACTTGGTGCTACACAGTGAATATTTCTGAAAGAAAGTAACTAACTGTACAAGAAAGTATAACAGACCACATGACTGTCATATGAATATCCTTACACAATATTAATCCAGTTTCTTTCTATTAATACTTGCCAGTGGTTTTATCTTACTAAGTTATTCATATGAGGGGTACTCAGAAAGAATGAGAGTTACAAAAATATACTTTAAAACTGTCTCACATGCCTTGCAGGCTTGGGGAGAACACACAGTGAGTGGATTCTGCTATTTATTCTAAATATTGGTCACTTTAGAAAGCCCATTTACTTTTAAGTAAGGAGCTTAATAAGGAAAGCAATTAAAACAGGACAAAAAGTGCTTACAGAGGCAACAGAAGATTAAAAACTTGGTACATCTCTGGGAAGGTGAAAACAAAACTGATTTCATAACAAGCCTAGTTTACTTCCACTGGCACGTCAGCCTTGTGGAATTTTTACAGACAAGGTTATGAATTGCATTCTCACTGCTGGAGTGGGAACACCACAGAGAGCTCATCACTGCTCCTGCTAAAGTTCTTGTCAGTACCCTAAATGCATGCATGCAATATCCTCTGCTACATATGCATGAAGGTGGGTAAGTTGCCGTGTGTCGATGACTCAATTAGCCTGCGTTGGCCATTCGCACATTAAAGGTAAGCTTTGCAGTCTGCAAGTCTGTCAGCAGCACAGTTTTCATACTGCTCACATGAGCAGCTGAATAGCCTGTGATTAATGAAAAGATAACAGAAGAACTTTGGAAGTATTAATACATCTGTTTTTAATTACCACTAGAGGGACTAAAAAAAAATAAAATAAAACAACTGAGTAAGAGCGTGGGACAATTCTTCTGTGAGGAAAGGCTGAGGGAACTGGGACTGCTGAGGCCTTGAAAAGGCTCAGAGGGATCTCATCAATGTGTGAAGGGAGGGTGCAAAGAGGAGCTAGGCTCTTTTCACTGGGGTCCAGTGGCAGGACCAGAGGCAATGGGCACAAACTGAAACATGCAAAGTTCCCTCTGAACATCAGGAAACACTTCTTCACTGTGAGGGTGACCAAGCACCGGCACAGGTTACACAGGGAGGTTGTGCAGCGTCCATCCTTGGAGGTATTCAAAACTCATCTGGACTAAGTCCTGGACAATCTGCTCTAGGTACTCACTTTGGGCAGGGGGGCTGGAGAAGATGACCTCCAGAGGTCACAGAATCATAGAAAGGTTTTGGTTGGAAGGGACATTAAAGATCATTTAGTTCCAAGCCCTCTACTGTGGTCAAGATTGCTACCCACTAGATCAGGTTGCTCAGGGCCCCATCCAACCTGGCCTTGAACACTGCCAGGGATAAGGAATCCAGAACTTCTCTGGGTAGCCTGTTGCAGTACCTCACCACCCTCACCATAAAGAATTCCTTCCTAACATGTAATCTGAATCGCTCCTCTTTTAATTTTAAACTGTTGCCCCTTGTCCTATCACTACCTGTCCATGTAAAAAGCCACCCTCCCTCTTTTTATAAGCCCTCTTTAAGTGCTGGAAGGCTGCAGTGAGGTCTCCCTGGAGCCTTCTTTTCTTCAGACTCAACACTCTTAGCCTGTCTTCATAGGAGAGATGTTCCAGCCCTCTGACCATCTTCATGGCCCTCCACTGGACTTGCTCCAACGGGTCCATGTCTCTTCTGTGTTGAAGACACCAGAGCTGGATGCAGAACTCCAGGTAGGGTCTCACCAGAGAGAGTGGCAGAATTCCCTCCCTCGCCCTGCTGGCCACACTATTTTTGATGCTGCTCAGGATGCTGTTGGCCTTCTGGACTGCAACTGCACATTGCCAGCTCCTGTCCAGCTTTTTGTCCATGAGAACTGCATAAGCCCTTCTCTGCAGGGCTTCTCTCAATGAGTTCTTCCACTCTGTACTCATGTGTGGGATTGCCCCAAGCCAGCTACAGCACCTAGACATTGAGCCATTGACCACAACTCTCTGGCTGCATCCATCCAACCAATTCCTCCCCAGCTCAGACATTCTGTGATTCTGTGAACTATAAATTATTAGAGCTGAGAAAACTGTTTGATACTCCCACCACCATGGAGATTGTTCCCTAAACAAGCAAGTGAAATTCAAAAGCCAGGTATGTAGGTGTGTCCCTCATTAATTAGTCCTCTTGCTTCCAGGAACTCTTCACCATTATTACTTAAGTCTCATCTTAATTAAGCTGTGACCTGTGGTCCTTCAGCTTCTTAAAGACTTGGTCTAAGATTCATACCTTCCAAGGGAGTGACCAAGGACTCCTTTTCAAGTCAGTGGGGAGAAACATAAATTTCATCATCTAAAATAGTCTGGACTTCCTGTTCCCTAGAATAACTTGCCTCCTCTCTGAACTCAGGCAATCATCTTCAAATGTTGAGGAAAGAAAGGTGTGCTGAGTTGAGAGATGTAAATCCAGCAGAGATCTATTCTGTAAACATTCCACATGCTTTTAAGGCAACAGCTCTGTCAGGGAAGAGGTAAAAGACTGAGGGAGAGAAACCAATGCCTGTTGCACCCTCCTTATGAGAGCTGTTGGTTCAGAAATGAAATGTTAGGCCATGCTTGCTGGACCTCCCACAGACCTCTTCCAATTTACCTTTTGGAAAGGTCCTGTTTAAAGAAACAAGGTTTGAAATTCCCTCAGATTTTGGACAGCCTCAATTCTACAAGAGACTGAAGAATGAGTTATCTGGATCAAACTTCCCATATAAAGCATTTTATTATTTTAAAATTGAGAGTGTGGTGGGGGAAAAGAAACATGTAGCAATGTGACAGGAGATCAGAAATGTTTTGGATTGTTCTGTCAAAGCCTGTCCTGATCTAGAGAGTCTGGTACTTTCACTAAACGCTTCCCAGGACCCCGGAGAGCAGGATGAGTTCCTTAAGTTGTTCCAAGGAAGACATTTTAGGTATATGAAGTCTTGACGTGGACTGACACATCATTAGTAAGATTTTGACAAAACTGCACCATTCAGTCTTACTGCTACACTGACCCTCTGGTCTGTGCCTATACTTTCCAGTCAAGACAAAGCAGGGGGAAAAGTGTATCAGCTAGAGATAACCTCCAGTGGAAACGGACTCCATGACCGTGTTCCTGGGATCCTTCTGGAGACGGTGCCAGGCTCAGGCTATGTTTGACACTCTGCCCTCGGCCTCACAACATCAACCTGCACACAGTCGCAGTCTCATAATCTCTCGATAATGAGAAATTCACTGACAAGCAGGAGATTACGGCAGGGCTGCAAGCCAGGATATCGAGCCCCTTCCTCTCCTGGCTAGAGAGAAGGGCCAGCATTTACATAGGCAAAACTTGGGGGAGTGTGGGATGCAGAAGAAACCCCGTGTTCCCGGGAGGCCTCCGCCTCCTCACAGTGCCCCCCCTTCCATCCTGCCCGCGGAACCCGAGGACATCACTTGAGGAGGATGCAGCGCAATTCAAGGAGCAGCACGGGTTATGTCTGACTAAGCTGTGCCAGTGCTGTGCTGCTGTCCACTCTCTTCTGACATGTCTGAGAAAAACGCTTCCCACCAGGAGCACAGTCCGCTCCACAACCTACGGCGCTCCCTCCTTTCACGGGAGTACGGGTTCTGTGTTTGCTGGGTGGGGCGAGGGCGAGGAGGAGGCGGAGAAGGAGGCGGGACGGAGCTGAAGGAGGAGGCGGAGGCAGCGGCGGCGCCGCTCCCGCCCCTCCGGGGCGCTGCCAGCCGGGATCCGCGGCCCGGCTGGTCCCGCCCCGCCGGCCGGGAGCCGCCCTTTCCGCCGGGAAGGCTACGCGGCGCTGCCCAAGATGGTGGCGGGAGGGCTGTGCCTGTGTGGGCTCCTCAGGTACCGGGGCGCGGGGGCGGCGCGTCCTGGCGGCGGGCGGGGAGGGCGGGAGGCGGCCCCTGCCCGGCCGCGCTGCTCCGGCCCCCCGGGGTGGCCCCTGCCCGGCTCCGCGCTGTGCCGCCGGGCTCGGGGGGGTTAATGTGCTTTTCCGCCGCTCCCGGCCCAAAATGAAAGTGCTTCCTTATGTGTCAGTCGTGACACGTGGGTCGCTCCCTTCGTAAACAGGAGCGGCCGAGTAAACGCTGTTTATCCCAAAGCGTAGCGGCACTGCGGCACAGGCGCTCTCCCTGCCAGGCTCCTGGGCCAGGAATCCTCCCGCTACAGGATTAGGAGAGCTGTCACGGAGGCGGTGGAGAGCGGGGGGAATATTCCTGTCAGTGGCTGAGAGACGGGAGGAAACGGGTCTCTCTACACAGGGAAGCCGCACAGAGTTGCTCTGGACAGCTGGCATAGCTCTTCATGCCTCCGGGGAATGGGAACTGAAGGCTGGAATGGGAAATGCCTGGCCCCAGTAACTCGGCACCAAAGCAGTTCACAGTAGAGCGAGGCAAAGAGGAGATCGGACCGAAAAAACCCTCTTAAAAATCAATTTAGAAGTCACTCTGCTAGTTGTGTGTTGCCAGGTTGCTAAGGGGATGCAAAGTGTGTAGAGCACGCTCATATAGATAACTCATATAGGGCATGAATAAACAATAATAAATGATTGCAAGGTAGCAGCAGGGCAAAAAGAGATCTTTGCATAATGCAGAGTAGTGATTTCATTTCTGTAGTTGTAAAAGTCATACACACTGGTGATTTCTGAGATTAGAAGAACTCAAGAAATTGTTCAACTCCCTGCAACTCTACCTTTAAACGCTTCTTGCTCGATGTCATACATAGTATTTCTTTAAAGCAATTACATATTTTAAAATTTCCGGCTTGTTTCAGATTGCTGTGCTCATTATTACTCCCTGCGTTATTTCTAAGTGGAATTTTGTGCGTCTGCTTGGTGGTACTGCTGTGGGGAATACGGCTCTGGATACAAAGGAAGAAACAGTTGAGCTCAGCAGGAGGAGATGGGAAGCGGCCACTGCTGGTGGCCTTTTTTCACCCGTATTGTAATGCAGGAGGTGGAGGGGAGAGAGTCCTGTGGTGTGCCATAAGAACGCTCCAGAAAAAGTAAGCATATGTGTTTATCAAACACCATATTTCATTCTTAGCTTCTGATGCCATTCTTTATGCATATGTTGGCATTTTACATATTTAAGTAGGTGTCATTAATCTACTGGTCTTACATTTTATTTTACATCTTGAGTTTCATGTGGTTGCATTCTACTTCATGCCTTTATATTTTGGTATTTCCTGCTGTGGCACCTCTCACTTTTTTTCCTTTCATTCCTTAAGAGAAACCCTCCTTCCTCTTCAGTTTTCCACTACTGGTATGGAACTTTGTACAGTCATAACTCTTCAGTAGATAACTGATCATCTTTACACTTGCCTCTTGGTGCAGGGGGCAAAACGAGTTAATACCTAAAGTGGATTTAACATGGGTGCATCCATTGATTTGCCATAATTTCCATTTTTCTCCTGCTATGTGGTAGACAGATCTCTCCTAATGTAGGGCAAGGTGTTCTGAAGTCTGTAGAATAATACTGAGCTCCTTTTATGTTTTACTCAAATTAAAATATTCCCCAATTTCTCAGCCGTATGTTTTTCTGCAGATCAGAAAAAAACCTGAAATATAAGGAAAAGTGTAATTTAGTTAAAATCATTTTTTGGCCAGACATTTCTTTTCACATTCTTCTTGAGTACTTTTAAGTGGATTATATTTTAGTTTCTTGCTGAAAAATAGAAGAATATGAAATTATTTTTCTTTATTCTTACAGGTACAGAAATGTAACATGTGTTGTTTACACTGGTGATAGAGATGCCACTGGAGAAGAAATAGTAGAAGGTGCTTTCAGAAGATTCAATATTAAGTTAATCCATCCTGTGAAGTTTGTATTTTTAGAAAAACGCTTCCTTGTGGAAGCTTCTCTTTATCCTCACTTCACTTTGCTGGGACAAAGTTTAGGATCAGTGTTCCTTGGCTGGGAAGCTCTTCTAAAGTGTGTTCCTGATATTTATATTGACTCAATGGGTTATGCCTTCACAATTCCCCTCTTCAAATACCTAGGAGGTTGTCGCGTTGGATGCTACGTCCATTATCCCACTATCAGCACCGATATGCTCTCTGTCGTGAGGAATCAGGATACCAGGTTTAACAATGCTGCCTTCATTACAAGCAGTCCTCTCTTCAGCAAATTTAAGCTTGTCTACTACTACTTCTTCGCTTTCATGTACGGTTTGGTTGGTTCCTGCAGTGATGTGGTTATGGTGAATTCTTCTTGGACACTGAATCACATCCTTTCCCTCTGGAGAGCTGGGGCTTGCACTAGTGTTGTGTATCCACCATGCGATGTTCAGACTTTCCTGGATATTCCACTGGAAGTGGAAAAGAGCACCAGTGAATATTCCATTGTTTCTGTCAGCCAGTTCAGGCCTGAAAAAGATCATCCTTTGCAAATCAGAGCCTTTGCTAAATTGCTGAAAGAGAGAGTGGGGCCGCAGCCATCACTGAAGCTGATCTTAATTGGTGGCTGTCGTAACCAGCAAGATGAGGAGCGTGTAAATAACCTGAAACGCCTGTGTGAAGAGCTGGGAGTTAGTGACGATGTGGTGTTCAGGATAAACATTCCCTTTGAGGAGCTGAAGAGACACCTGGCCGAGGCCACCATTGGCCTGCATACCATGTGGAATGAGCACTTTGGGATCGGTCAGTACATTTCCTGAGTGTTCAGCTGCTTGTCCCTAGGTGTCTGAGCATAGAGGTCTGCTTGCCAAGCAAGTGTCCAGCTCCTGTTCCCGTTGGAGGCAGTGGAGCTGCCGTAAAAGCCTACAGGAGCAGTGCAGGTGTGGTGCAGGTGATGCATCACTAGGTGCTACTGTAGTGCAGGCTGAAGTGCTGTAGTCATAGGCTGTTAATTCTGTGCATCCTCTGGTCACCTAAACACAGATGTAGTCCATCTGTGCTGCCCAGAATGTCCTGCTGACCTCCAGCTATAGCCCTGCAAGGTCATGGGTCACCTTCTTGTCCTTGGGTTAGGTTTGCCAGCCTTCTGGAGCCTCAGGAGGCTGCAGGTGCTTCTGTTTCAGCACTTTAAATTGTGCCCTATTGGCTTCACTGACTGTGCGAGGAGCTTAGAGACAGTTCATGTGTAGACATCCATGTTAGAGATTTTGGTTGTGTTTCACCTGCCTCAAATGCCATTTGAAATGTCTAGTATATGTCATGGGGCTCCAGCTGCTCTTTCAGGCGTGTGAGTCTCCCACACATCCTGTCTGGTATAAGTAAGCCCCCCCTGTAGATACCACCAGGTGCCTTAGGCCATCTCATTGCATTAGGTATCTCTGCTGAGGCAAATGTATCAAGCCCTTAAATTAGTTGGTGTAGCATGGAGCAGAATGCTAGAGAGGAGCTGGGACCCAGAATTAATTATGGAGCTCTGTTGGGATTAGATGGGCCCATCTGCTATAGACCTACAACGGTTGGGTAAGTTAGTAGCCAAGCAGATGGATGCCATACTTGGCTATAATGTAATTAAACTGCAGTTAATGTCTTCCGACTTTATTAGAATACCGGTTAAGTGTCAGGAGTAGTAGTTTATGGTCTGTAGGAACTTGGTATAAAAAAATTGACACTGAATTGTCTCTCAGAAGCAACTGCAAAATACTGGAAATTGTCTTCTTTTTTTCTCCCACAGAACAGTTTTGTTTTTTTAAAAGTGGTGCAATTGCACTGTGATTTTGAATTTGAGCAGGATTTCACCTTCATCTAACGGGGGTTTTATGTATAAAAAAACATATTCCAAAACTTTGGAGCATTATTTATAGTAGGCAATGTTTGAGCTGAGGGAATTTATAGAAATCAAATGAGAACTGAGAAGAATCAGCATTACTGAGTCTGTTCTGGAACCGTGGAGGAGAATTGAAGTTGCTGTATACATTATGTTGTTCCTATCCCCCTGCTTTTGGCTGAGGAAAGCTTACTGATTCCCATTTCATTCCTCATTTCATTAAAGTTTCTTCCATCAAAAATAAAGATGTACAGATAACAATTTTTACTAGTGTCTTGCTGAGTTGTCAAAAGCTATAAAGATTTGTTCATCTGCAAAATACTGAACTTCTGAGTATTACCTGATTGAAATGTGCATAGTCAACCTTTTTCATGGCATCTTCCAAACATTTAAAATCAAGTATGTTACAAGAACCACAAATTAACCAGTTATATCCAGTTTCTAATTTCAGTGTTATATGTTTAAGAGAAACTATGATTTCAGTCCTTAGAACTGAAAAATTCAAATTTGTGTTTCTTACAGGACCATTTTCACTGTATTTTTCCAGCTGATTTGGAATGGCAGTCTGTAGTGAATTTAACTGCTGGTTTAACTTTCCAGTGTTTTATAGAAGGTCGAAGCACATGATGTGCATGCTCATATCAGCATTTTTTGTCTCTCTTACAGGAGTGGTTGAATGTATGGCAGCTGGCACAGTTATCCTGGCTCACAATTCTGGAGGCCCCAAATTGGACATCGTGGTACCTCATGAAGGACATGTCACAGGCTTCCTGGCAGAAGACGAGGACAGTTACGCTGAGACCATGGCTTATATCTTCTCTTTGTCTCCTGAGAAAAGACTGGAGGTCAGAGAAAATGCTCGGCGTTCTGTGCACAGGTTTTCTGACCAGCATTTTGAAGACACATTCCTGCTATCTGTGGAGCCATTATTTAAATAAATGTATATAAGTAAAATGAATATAGGTAAAATTAACTTTTTTTTTTTGACTGTGTGGCACATGTAAATATAGCTAAGCTAAGATCCCTTGGTCCCATTCAATAAAAAGGTTGGTTTTCTTTCTGTTAGGCTGTCTGCTTTATTAAACAGAGACTTTTTTTTTACTGGGAAGGAAATGCTTCTAAGTTAACTACATGAGAGTATGGTGCACTTAAAAACCCTCTGGATTCACAAACCATGATAGTGCTTTGGTAACAGAACTACATCAGGAAGTTCTTTTATTTATCAGAAACCTCTTTTATTTATTGAGTATTTTCAGTCTTCACCTGTTACATGGCTCTCTACTCACGGTCACACTTTTTGAAGTCAACACTTTTGTTTTGTAGCCTTTGTAACCAGATTTTTTTTCCCCCAGAATCTACAGTCCTCCTGTACTTGGCACTGGTGAGGCTGCACCTCAAATCCTGTGGTCAGTTTTGAGCTTCTCAGTTCGGGAAGGATGCTGAGGTGCTGGAGTGTGTCCAGAGAAGGGCAACAGAGCTGGTGAAGGGTCTGGAGCACAAGTCCTATGAGGAGCATCTGAGGGAGCTGGGGGTGTTTAGCCTGGAGAAAGGGGGGCTCAGGGGGGACCTTATCCCTCTCTACAAGTGCCTGAAAGGAGGGTGTGACTGGGGGGGGGGGGGGGGTCAGCCTCTTCTCCCAGGTGACAAGTGATAGGAGAAAATGGCCTCAAGTTGTACCAGGGGAGGTTTATATTGGATATTAAGAAAAATTTTGACATAGAAAAGGTTGTCAAGCACTGGAACAGACTGCCCTGGGAAGGAGTGGACTCACCATCCCTGGAGGTGTTTAAAAGACATGTAGGGACACAGTTTAGTGGTGGACTTGGCAGTGTTTGGTTTACAGGTGGATTCAATGATCTTTTCCAACACAAGTGATTCTTAAAAAAACCTGCTAAAATCAGACTATAGACTGTAGTTTTCCCTTTATTTAAGATTCACTTGGCTTATATTAAATTTTTTATATGGAAAAATAATGGTTGGAAGAACCTACATACTTACATGTTTTATTAGGAACTGGGGAATGCACAATTCTCATGGCACTAATAAACCATTTTATTGCTACTATCTAAAACTCCTGAGCAGTTGATGTTACTATGTATGGTGAGTACTGTGTAAATGAAACTGTAGATTACAAAGCTGTACTGGCAGTACACAATGATTATGAAAAGCTGGAAGAGATTCTTAAGGAGTTGATTTATCTAGGGAAATAAAATACACAAAATAGGACACTCTTACATAAGACAGAAATGGTAAAACAGAGTACACAATCAGAAATTTGCTCAAGCAAGACTTGTCAGGTATGTCCAAGTCGTTTAGGATAATAGATGAAACAGCATTTCAGTCTGTGTGAGGATTATTCAATGTTCAAGACATCTGAAAAGTACCTTGATTTGTTTTTCCTTTAAAACAAAAGACTTACAGCTTTCTATTAATTTTAAATCTTTTCATTATATGCATCAACACCAAATTACCCATGATTATTTTCTAAATCATCATCAGATTTTCCAAGTTTGTAAGGTAAACTCATCTTTTCTTCATCTGTTTGACCTTTATTTATTGAAAAGATGTGAGACTCTATGGTTCTCTCTGCTGGAGAAGTTGCCAACTTTTCCAGAGATTCCTCCAGCTCGTGTCTGAGTTCATCTTCAGAATCTTCAAAATTCCTGCACAGTAAAACAAGAGAATTCGATTAATTAAATAAATATAACTTTATTACAAACCTTTCTCAGTTCAAGGACTCTTAGGGGTTTTTTAAGCACTTTATAAATAATATACAAGCAACACACCTAATGTGAACTGTTTCTTCTGTCTCTGTGAGATTGTTTACCTGTATTTAAAAGGCAGGAGAAAAGAGCTGCAAAGCCATGTTAATATTTCTGCTGTGATTTTTAATGACAGCATTGGCTGTGACAAATTACAGAATTAAAAGTTAAATTAGCAGACTCTGTAAGTTTTCTTTATTTATGAATTTTTAAGAACACAGAAAAACTTTAGGCAATGCAGCCTGTCATTTCATGAAAACTGTCCAGTTGTGTGGATTTTCCTTCTGATGTGCTTGACTTACGTGTCTTCATCATCTGATCTTGGCTCAAGTCTACCTTCATCAACAGCAACAGCAGAGTAGGTTTCTGAATCATCTTCCTTGTTTTCTTTTGGAGGCAACAGAGTTAATCTCCCTTCTGTAAAGAAAGGGAAACGTTCCTTCAGCTGTATAGTTAGAAAACTGTAAAAGTATGTGTAAAGGAATAGCAGATAATTAAATGCTTGAAGTGTTCGTTGTTCAAATTACAGCAGTGTAAATACCACACTTCTGTTAATGCAAAGTAAATGTAATTTCTGAAACAGTCTTACTTTAGGAAAGTGTGCTGCAGTGAGGTGAGTTTGAATCAATTGCAGTGTCAGCTGTATCAGCATGGACCATGTTGTAAAGCCACCACTCATTTAAGTCACCATGTATGTGAGTAAATGTTTTTTACAGGGTTCTTCAACCTCAACAGTTGCAGGGGCTACATCCAGGTTTGTGGTACCTGCCAACATGCTGGCAGTAGTAGCTTTCCTCTGTCTACCCAAGCAAATGAAACAATTACATATGAAGGTAATAGCCAGTAAGTAGGGCTTGGCCTTTTCCCTGCTATTGAAAATAACAACATCCTGAAGGGGCCTCTCAGTGCTTCAGGACAGAGCAGAGGTTATCTCCCTGTTTTTCTAGGTTGCCAGCTGCTTCAAAATGTTGTTTTTCATCACACACCCTCTGCCAATGGTAGAAGAAATATTACACTAAAGAAAAACATGCAGAATTTACAGGAAAAAATATCCTACCTATGTCTTCCTCGAAAAAGATAAAGGAATCCTCAGACAGCTCTGCTTTTGCTAAGATGTTCAGGAGTGTCTCTGGTGGTGTCTGTTTCCACTGCTTCCTGTTTTCTGGGATGTCTTCAGACAGATTATGGTCAGCTGAAGAACAGCAAGGTTCTCAGGTCACTAAAGCATGACTGTAGCTCAGCACTGCCTTTTGTCAGATTGAGACTTTCTAGTCTCGACACTGATTTTTTCCATTTATGTAATTCTGGAATCTGTTTTTTTTTTTCCTTTATGGAATATGCCTGAGTTTTTTATAAGTACTTAATCTGATGGATAGGGAAAAATTAGTCTGGACTACTCATTGCTAAAAATGTTTAACACCGGTTTTAATGCTTAAGTAACTTCCATTAAGCCTGGAATAGACAGGTGCAGCTTCATTGAGCAGTCCCTGCTCTGAAACTTCTTGGCTTCTTGGGGTTGACAGAGCTTAAAAAAAGTTCCTGTTTCTTTTGTGCCCTGTGGTCTTTCATCTAAGGCAGAATCAACAAAAGCTGGTGTATTAATAATATTCTGCTTTGTCTTCACTATCTATGAAAACTCTTCAGGTTATTTTTTTGTCTATCTCGGGTGTTTGGAGCGTGCTGGAATGCTGGAAGAGCTCCTTGTTTGCAGAAACCAGTCACTGGAGATACTCATCTGCCTGGGAATATATGCAGTAGTACTGTAAGAACCGTAGGGACTTTTCTGAAGTGGAGCACCACCACAGCCACAGCTGGGTGAGGTGGCATTTGTGACTGGGTAGCACCACCACTGTGTGCAGAGGGAAAACAACTCCACCACATTCCAGGACAGCATTGGCACTCACTGCCCTAGTTTCTGTGTGTCATCAGCTCAAAGCCTGAGAAAGTGGCATTGATGAGCTGAATAGATTGGGATTTTTACCCCGGCCACAGAGTGATACATAAAATGCAGCACTCTCAATGTGTATGAGCAACACAACGTGATTGCAGTGTTAGAGGGGAAAGTGACAACTGTTTTCTATGGCTTAACACATACAATAACCTCTGATGTTACAAAGTCCTGCAGGTAAAAGCCTGCTGGATCACGTGAACATTCAGGTATGGATGAATCCAGTCTGGCTGAATTTTAGGTGCTCACTGCTTTCACTGAAAACCAAAACTTTCTCACCACCAAGTTCGTTTCCAGCCATAGTAGGACATGCAGATGTGACATCAGCACCAGCTAAAAAGTCCAGTAGTGTCTGAGGGGCTCCAGGTTGCCACTGTTTTCTGGTTTTTTTCATACAATGTATGGACTCTAAGGGGAAGAAAAAGAAGAGGCAAAGCTCTTTGGATTTTTTTTCTAAAGTAAATTTCCATGTGATTATAACATTATGTGATATAAAGAAAGCTCATGAGATGAACTTGCTATAGCCTGGAGTTACTGAATTTACCTAACTCCTATGTAATTTTCAGGATTAATACTCAGCATTGCATTTCCCCAATAAATACCTGTTGGGTAGTCAGACAGTTCTTCCAAAGCTCTGTCTGTATGATTTTCATAAACTTCCACTAATTTCTCCTTAAGGTTATCACCATCCACAAAAGTTAAAGTCTCATTGAGTTTATCTAGTACCTGAAAAAACAGTAAGTTACTCTGGGAACAGTAAACAAATATGGTACAATAGCTAATCTCTTCCCATTTTACTGTGTTTGCCAGCCAACCTCATGTATGCACAGGAAAATTGTGTAACAGAAAGTGAAGCAGCAGGACTCAGAAGCCACATTGTGATTTGTGCATCAGAGGGCTGCACGGGGCTCCACAGAGATGTGAAACAATAAAATTACAAAATAGTGTTTTAGAAATTTAAAATATATATACTAGAAATATAATCTTCTGTTGCTGTTAGGAATATTTTTTAAAATTCTAATATACTAATAAAAATCTTAATAGGTAGCTATTACATGTTGATTAGCCACAAATGTAATTTTACTAAATGAAAACACATGTTGTCTGTAGTTTTTCCTGCTTTGCGATACAATACTAGTGAAAAGAAACAGAAATATACTAAAACAATCTACAAATTAAATTTGGCATTTTCAGACTAACTCAGTTTTGAGGTAAGTTCTTCCTCTCATGCCCATTTTAGGAAATTTTAATATCTGCACTCCTTCATATTTTACCATGTGAAAGACTGACCCAGGCATCACCCAATTTCTTCTGGGCAGTTACCCTCTTGCAGAAGGGCAGACATATGCAACATGTCAACAAATCCTCAATAGGAAGCTTCATTGTAACAAAGGCAGAGGATGATGGTAATGGAAACAAGTCTTAGATTATGGAGCTGCCATGGTTTCAGATTGCTAATGTAAATGCTCTGAATATAATTAAAACATACCTCTGCTTCTTGAATACTGTCTTCCTCAGGAAAACATAAATCTAAATTAATTTCAAATTTTACTCCTCCCTAAAGAAAATTCACATTATTAATATTTTTTTAATAAATGAAAGCATTTAATTAAAAGTACACAGATTATATGGAACTACAAATTTGAAGATTATTCTTCTATTGAAAATAACTTCTATTTAACAACATTTTTCTTCTATTTAACAAGATCAAAGTTGAACACATTGGACAAAAATAGACTTCTTTAAATATAATCCTTTTACTTTAGTGATATTTTTAAGTTACTGCAACCACTTTTGATTTTAAGTGGCTTTGATATTCATTTAATTCAAATCATTGCAATACACAGAGTTGCAACACAGAGTTGGTTCTTGCAGCTGGTTCTCAACCAGAAGTAAAACTAAATACTGTACTGCTTCCATGCAATATTTCACAAAAGACCTTTAGTCCACTTCACAGTGATCTTACGGTCAGAAACCTTCCTGGTATCTTATGTGCATTTCTAATTCAATTCCCATCCCCTTCTATGATTTAAAAAGCAGTATATAGAATCATGTTTTATAACAAAATATTTTAAAATTAGCAATCTGACTTGACTTTACTGAGACTTTGAATAAACGTGAGTTCCCATGCACAACTAATGCAGTTTGATATAATGAGGAGTAGATAGAGATTAACTACTAGGTGGGAATATCTAAAGGGAATCTCCCTCAAATGATCAGAAAAGCTTATTTATTTTCTTCTGATATAAACTGTAAACAAACAGAAAACCAGCACTCTTAATTGACTCTCAAATAACTTCATTTCCAGAGCTACCACAGTAACACAGTAATTTGAAATGTACAGACACAATAAGAAAATGGAAAAAAACCCAAAAAACAGTAAAGATGGATACTTTTGTGTTATGTTTCTTTTCTAATATTGTTTGGTCTTGCCTATCCTGGAGTCTGACTTGTTTAAAGTTTTCCTCCATGTCCTGGAATGAGAGAAAAAAAACCCAGTTTGAATTACACTCTTTGTAACTGAGTATGTGTATACCTCATAAAGAAAGAGACTTGTTTAAGTAGCAAATATAGTCTTGAATTTCCTTGTACATAGATCTGTAAAAATATTCTGTTCATTGCCAATTCTGGCTTATCTGGCCAAAAGAAAAACAGAAATTCTTGCACAAAGTGCAAGCCTCTGATTTTTCAAAAACCCAAGTTTGAAAGATACAGTACTGTGTCAAGATATAAATAATACATCTTTTTTTTTTTTATGATCACATACAAGATGACTCAGACTCATTTCATTCTGGAAAACTTTGGAAGTGATTAAAATTAAGATTTTAGTGGAAGCCTATGCCTGTGAAAGTATAGCCATGTTTTGCAGTATCTTATTTTCTGGCAACACCTAAAAATATTTAATTACTCCTTTTCGTATGATTGTCTTCTGTTAGAACCTGTCAGAGAAAAGCAAAGTAAATAATAGTATACAGCTTCTTCAGTGAACTGTGGCAATCAGTGCATGTCTTCAGCCTCAGGAGAAACCACAACAATTTATAGATTTTACTTTTTAAAACATCTATACAGTTTCTCCAAAGATGGAGAGCCCATGAAGTAAGGTGACACCAGGCAGGCCCAAAATCTATTGTTTCTTTTTCATTATCATGCTTTTCCCATTAAATCACTGGGAGTCTAAATTCTGTCCTAATGTGGCTCTGGCTGCCTATAAGCCATTTTATTGGTATGAATTCATTTTAGTAAAAGTCAGATCCAGGATCACTGAGGAGGATGCTACTGATATTGACAGATTTGTCACAGAGAATGAATGAAAGACCATGTGGGACTTGCTCAGAAAGACCTATTTAGATGGAGATGGTACCGATACCTGAAGTGATTCTTCTCCTGTTCCAGATGTATCTTTGTTTTCAGACTGGTGCTCAGCTTTTCCTTGCCTCACAAGATAGGTTTTATCTTGTATTTTCTGGCTCTCCTAGGGAACATTTTAAAAAAATGTTCAATTCCTAATAAAGCATTCTAGCATAAAAAAGTAAATATGACTACCCATATGTCTGAGCTTTGTTACCTGGAATATTCCTGCTCTAAATCTGAATTCCTTTATATCACTGTGGTATTCTTCCCGAATTTTCTGCAATTGTTTCAAATACTCCTAAAAAAGAACAGTAGGGTAGAATACGTTTTTAATAAACCAAAGATAGAAAGATTAAATGTATTTATATATGTTCACGTAAGATAGAAGTATCAGTTTGTTTTCTCTGTCACCCAAAAGCAAAACTAGAAAAGTATGTTGTTTTTCTATAAAAAGATGGGAAAGAATGGAAAAGAATTGATGATCAAAAAGACAGTCTGATGAAAAAGAATTCTTATACCAGGAATACTACTGTCAAGTAGTATAAGAAGACAGTTTTAGGCAATTAAGGAAGAAAATTCATTTACCTGTTCTTTCATTTCATTCTTTCTAGACATGTTTTGCTGATGGGTTTTGAGATGCTCTTCCTTTATTTTCTGCTGCTGTATTTGGTCATGATATGGGTCAGCAGAGGATGGTCGTAGTCCCTATGGATGCACAAATGAATCCCAGAGCAAATGAGTTTTCATTTAGAATCCTCTCCTTCAGTGCTCACTCAATTCATTCTCCCTGTTCCACTGAAGAATGCAGTAAGGCAAGTGTACATTTTTGGAGGAAAAAGTCACAGTAGAATTATACATTGTTACAGTTTCATATGAGAAAATAAAACCTCAGGATGAACATTGAAGAGCAGATCAGGGAATTTGCTAGAGCAAAACCTTCTACCTGACGGTGTTACAGACTGCCATTCCAAAGACATCCATTCATCTTTGGATTTTTATTCTCCTTCTTTTACAGATTTATTTTGTGGTTCAGTATTTACCTACCATTTGTTTTTCCACTTTGATCTTGTACTGCTGGGCTTCAAACCGCCTTTGGAGAAATTCTGCAGTCCTGAGAGAAGAAAGTGATGTTCATATTCTAAGTTTTATTTCACAGACTATGCTACATTTGCACAACTAATCCTCTACAGGTTCTACCACATATGACAAAGAGAGCTTTCTTTGTACTAGATGAATATATAAATATGGATAAAATATGTATAAATATGGCACAACAGTAAAATAAGAACACATTCTTTTCAGGCATTCCCTTTCCTATTACTTCAGTTACTTAAGCCTTTCAAAGAGTGCAGCAAAGTCCTTCCCCACCTTTTATTTCCTAAATGGTATTGAAAAGCGTTAATTAAAATAAAATTGATTTCCCTGACCCTCAAAATGAGTGAAAATTGTCAGAATGAAGGTTGTATATTCAGCAACCTTTTTATTGTCTTTCTCCTCTGTGCCTAATTCTATCAAACTTGTGTAGTTTCTAAACTTTTACTTTGCTTTTTGATATAAAATAACCATCAGTCACTTGTAAGCTCCCTGTTTCCTATTTCTTTCATTTCCTATCTCAGGAATCCACTTGTGCAGCAGGGAGCCAAACTGAATTGACTCTGTCCTTACACAAGGCACCAGAAATTCAGATCAGGAAAGATGTTCTAAATCTGAAGATCTGTAACTGAAACATTCTAAACACTGTTGTTGTTGAATGAGAATTAATGATTCTGTCAACCTTAAAGGAAAGCTTTGGAAGTAGGCTGTATTCAAAATTTATTTCTCAACATTTTCAAAGTTCATCCACACCTAAAATGGCCGGTCACAGAATGGACAGGAAACCTCCTAAGGTTGTACCTCTACTTTGTAACAGAAAGGTTTTGAAGTAAATAAACTGGTAGAGAAAGGGTCTTTATAACTGAAACAGAAATATAAGCGCTGCATAAAAAAAAAAACAAAAACACTTTCACGGCCTGTCTCTCACTGTTCCCTTCAGTGCAGAACTGCTTCTGATCTCTGTATTATTCTCATCCTGGTGTGAAAGACAGGGCTTATCCTTGGTATAATCAGAGATTCAACAGAAAGCTTATGCTTTACTATTTACCCAGTACAAGACTGGGCTGAGACTTAGGAGACATTTTGACAATGAAATGTCAAACACCAGGTTAATTCAGGTGGAATTTCCAGATGAACAGGAACAGGAGTTGTGTTGTTGTGCAACAAACTTATGTAAAAATGTAAAAAAAAAAAAATTGAAGAAAAAGCAGAGAAAGCATTCTACTAAATCAGCTATGCCCAGTGTTACCTACTCAGGAGGGCTGATAGCTCAAAATGCACAAGACAGACCACTAATAAATAGAGTGAAACAGTTTACCAGTCAGGTGGTGGAGGTGGAGGTGCAACTCGTCCTTTAAGTTTATAGTAATCTTCAACTCTTTGGCTGATATGAGAAAGGTCATAATGTGCATTAGCATTCCTTTGCATGTTCCTTTGCAAGTTGTCAAGCTTGTCATAGTAATGACCATAATGGCCACATAATCGAGTGCTTTCTGGCCTTTCTGCCATATTAAATCTGGAGGTCTGTGGCTGAAAGTATAATAAAGGATGTTATTTTACCTGTACTCAATTGTATCAGTACAAGTTTGAATTAACCTGTTCTTCTCCCCAGTCTGAGTTACATGGTAATATGGACTGTCTATAGTATAGTCGGTGTAAGTTTTCCAAATCCTTTCACATATAACCCAGAAACTTCCAAACTTCTCACTTCTTATGTGATCTCACCACTGCCTTCTCATTTTCCCTGTTCCATCAGCTGCTGTCATTAACCAGCAGCCCACATTGTTGTTCAAGTGAATCAGCATGGGGCTTTGTACTCTGTAGTGCCATTGCCCTAGAGTCACTTCATTGTTCTGGAGCCTAAAGCACTGAATCATTTGAAGGAGAGCCTCATTTTGACAAGTGATAGCAAGGGGAACCTGGGATGCAGTTTTGGACAGTACAGGCATTGGTGGCTGCTTTCAGGGGAGCACTGTGCTACTTCATTTCATGTCTCTTTGATTATGTGCATGTGGGAGTTGGGCCTTCATTTCTTGAAGCCCTTCCTGTGATGAAACATCCCTGTGTTTCTTCTTTGTGACAAGAACGTTGTTTCCATTTCTCCTAAGAACAATGGAGAGAAGATGATCACCTAGCTGCCACTGCATGATACAGATGTGTTCAGACAATCCACAAACTTCTCCATTGTGGGAGACTATATGGTGCATGAGAAAAATGCTGATTTTTCTTACTTTCTTACATAACTGTCAATACATCTAAGTATTGCTTTCACAGATGGTAAATACATTAACTACTCCTCTCCATTTTCCTTCTTAGATACACTGAAAATAGGCTCATGTGCCTGGTACAGTCCAGATTACAGTAGAATATAAATTCATATCTGTATAAGAAGAAAGTTTCCAACTTTCAGTAAAGTTCCCAAGGAAGAAGTAACATCAAAAAGTGTTTATGTTGTTCCTCACTGGAGTAAGTTTTCCAGTATGGTATCCAGAAGTATGGCAACTCCAAGCCGTAGGGAGAACAAATCAGGCTATCTAAATGAATGTCAGAGGACTGAGAACTGTGACTAATGAGGCAGGCACCAGGAAGTCATGCTTGACCAACTCAGTAACATTCTACAATTAAATGACTGTCTTGATAGACAAGAGGAGAACAAGGGGGTATTTCTTATCAGGCAACTGCCTTCATGGAGGATTTTGACACTGTCTGCCATAAAATCGTCATAGAGAAGCTGATGAATTGAGGGTGGGATGAGCAGGCAGTGAAATTGCTTGAAAAGTGGCCCAGAGTGTGGTGATCACAGGGTATAGCTGAAGGCCAGTGACTAGAGTTCAACATCTTCACTAAGGATTTAGGCCATGGGAGAGAGGAGGGCAGAGTGCACCCTCAGCAAGTTTGCTGATAACACAAATTGGGATGAGTGGCTGATACACCAGAGGGTTGTGCTGCCATCCAGAGGGACCACAAAGGGCTGGGGAAATGGGATGACAGAAACTTTGTGGAGTTCACCAATAGAAGTGCAAAGTCCTACACTCTGCAGCAGTATATGCTGGGGGCCATCCACCTGGGAAACGGCTTGGCAGAGAAGAAGAAAGGGGAGCCGGGT
This sequence comes from Aphelocoma coerulescens, assembly GCF_041296385.1. Taxonomy (NCBI): domain Eukaryota; kingdom Metazoa; phylum Chordata; class Aves; order Passeriformes; family Corvidae; genus Aphelocoma; species Aphelocoma coerulescens. The sequence goes on from NC_091013.1 coordinate 66,859,067, forward strand.
GGACAACAAGCTGACCATTAGCCAACAGTGTGCCCTCACTGAAAAGGTGAATGACATCCTGGCCTGCATTAGTGAAAGCATTCCCAGTAGGTCAAGGGAGGTGATCTTTATGCTCTGCTCAGCACTTGTGAGGCCACACATGAATTGCTGTGTCTAATTCTGAGCTCTCCAGAACAAAAGAGGCAGTTACAAGCTCGAAAAAATCCAATTAAAGGCCTGGAGCATTACTCCTATGAGGAAAGGCTGAAAGAGCTCAGACTGTTTAGCCTGAAGGTGGGATCTTATCAATGGTTATAGCTACCTGAAGGAAGGGTGCAAAGAGGATGGAGCCAGACTTTTTCCACTGGTACCAGTGACAGAACCAGAGGCAATGGGCACAAATTGAAACACAGAAGGTTCCCTCTGAACATCAGAAAACATTTCTTTCACTGTGGGGGAGGGTGCCTGAGGGTGGGGCACAGGTTGCCCAAACAGGATTTAGAGTCTCCATCTTTGGAGATATTCGACAGCCAACTGGACATAGTCCTGCACAACTGGATCTAGATGACCCTGCCTGAGCAGGTGTGGACAAGGTGACGTCAAGAAGTCCTTTCCAACCTCAACCATTCTGTGATTCTGTGAATCCTGAAGCAACACCTTCAAAGTATGGCACTATGCAAGTATCCCTGAAACCCTGCATACTGTTTGCTTTATTTGGATGTTGAAAGAATGTGGAAACATTCCCAGTGTCGGTCAAAACACTGTGAGCAAAATTCTGCCTTTGATTATAGCAGTGCACAGTGAAAGGAAATGATCTTTCTAACTTAAACCATCTCTGGATTTGCATTGGCACAAATGTAACTGTGAGGAAGACAAAATCCTGTGCTCTGCACAGGAACAGTATTAGTCATAGGCAGTAGGACTGCATAATGGATGCAATTCTGGGAAATCCATGTTCCCTATCAGCAGTTAAGCTCATATAACTGCAGTGTGCGGATCTGGGGGCTCTCAGATCCTAAATGTGCTTTGCTTATGTTCACCAGCATTCAAGGTACTACTACATGCTCTTGAAGATAAACATAAATGTGTGCAGTGATGCTAAGTAAGAGGCTGGACATAGCATACAGCTGATACCCTGCCTGAGGAAAGGAGGAGGTAGAAAACAAGTGAGAGACAAAGTGGTTGTGGAAAACCGGGCTTGCATTTGGGAGAAGGCTGTCAGTAACAAGTATCTGAGGCAATGGCAGTGAGTGCTGGTGATTTTGCCCATGAATGAGCTGTCAGAAGGGCTGAAGTAACAGGATTAGTGTATTTGCTTCTATAGCAAAAAATGCAAACACGGAGCTTATTTGCCTTTGTGCAAACATAAATGCAAAGCATGCCTGAATCCTTTTGGATTCAGGACCATACCAAAGCAGCCTAGTTTCAGTATTTCCCACTTAGGCTTTCAAAACACCTCTTCTAAGGATTCAGGCATGTTTAACTGTCTCTACTGACTTAGTGTAGGCACTAAGCTAAATTTACATCCTTATGTCTTGAGCCTTTTAAAGTATCTGTTTTAAGTGCAGGTATTTGCTTCCTGAATATTATATATATATACACATACACATATATATATGTAATAATATATAATTCTGAAGATGATTATATGTATGTGTGTGTGTGTGTGTGTATATCTGTATATACATATATAAGAATGTGGATACACAGTACCTGAGGTTGTTGTCTTCTTGAAGGAGGCTTCCATTCATTTCTTTGAAATATTTCTTGTTTCCTGACAGGCACTACCATTCCAGATTCCAGAGAAACTGGGTCCTGGACTCTTGTTTTCTGAAGTTTATATGCTTTTTAACAATAACAGATTAAAAAATTACATTCTGTACTCTATGTGATTAATGATCGTGTGGTTGCAAACTATAGCAGAGTGCCCACACCTAACACTGACAGGTTGGGTTAATAAACATTCCTTACATCCTTTCACCATCATCACCCTACTTCACACCTCCTAGGCATTGGGCTTTTCATTCTGAGAATTACAAGCTTTTGAAAACATGGTTTGTCACATTCATGTAAAGAGGATCTTATTGATTAGTTTTGTAAAGCACACTGAAGAAGAGGGAGACCTCTATAAACTAGTGTTGATTTCATGCTATTACCAAGAACAGAAAACAGGTCTGATTCATAGGTTCCAGGTGCCTACCTGCTTAGACATTCCCTTTCTAAACCCAGCCCTCCATATTTCGAAAATCACTAGGCAATGTTGTAGTACTTGTGAAATTTGAAAAGAAAGGCTGAAAAGTGAAAAATCTACCTTATCAGTTTCCCATGTAGGAGAATACAAGTACAGACCATTCCAGTTTGGTCAGTCAGCATTTTGCAAATATCTTGGCTGCAGAAATGAAAAGCAGTGTCCTTTCTTGGATTAAGTAGTTTCTAAGTGAGTTTTAAATCTTTCATGAGTATTGACTGTTAGATTATCATGTTTGGGAGATAAAATGTATTAAAACTATGATTAAATGACCAGAGATTTTTTTTAAAGTGCCTAAGTTACTTAGTTGTTCAGGCTTCTGTCCAAATTGCATTGGCTGTGTAGGCAGATAAACCTCTTTGAAAGTAATTTTCAAAATATCATGGGTTCCTACACTACTGATGAATATTTTTGAAGGTGGAGGGGGGAGGAGGGGAATCCAAAGTGTATTAAGTAACTACAGATCTGTTTCAACTGTTTTGATATTCCAAAGATAAATTTGAGGACTAATTGCAATATAATGAAGAACATAGAATTAGGAAAAGGGTACACTGCCAGAAACATGCTAGATGTTCAACAGTTCATACAGACATACATTTAGTATCATCCATTCTAAGAAACTGCATACATAATCTGGTCTATCAATGGGCACTATATCCAAACACAGCTCATTGTCTCCTGATTTAATAAAATTTTGAAGATTTTGTAAAATACATTTTTATTGTTTTGCAAATTACTATGGAACATGTTTTGCAAGATTTATGCTTTTTTTTCCACACAGTTTTTCATGTGACAGACCTAAACTAGACCAAAATCTCTCAGTTTTGCAAATTCTGTTTTTAAAGAACTAAGATTAATGTTTCAGCACCTTCCTATGGCAGCTCTTCTAGGTGAACATAGCAAATAAGCTAGTTTTAAAGCTGTCTTTCCCTGAACAGGACAGCAGTGCACTGACTGGGTAAATGGCTCTGCAGCTGCAGTTCTCTGTTTACTTTTAGCTTTGGGTGAAAGCTTTTTATCCAAATACGCAGCAAGGACTGTTGGTGAAAGCTATAGCCAACAGTTGTATCATAGCTGACAAATGTTACTGTAGAACTAATGATACATAATATTATTATCATTACCTTGTATCTGCTTGGCTCCAGACTGCAATGCCGAAGGCCTTTTTCTTTGTATTACCGTGTGACTGAGTTCTTCCTGTGCTACCTATCAGAAAAAACAATATCTGCTAGAACTGTTTATACTACTTTCATACTTATTTTCTCTCAG